>NW_024609873.1:12646419-17928919 GCF_016920785.2 Ixodes scapularis | reverse complement strand
GCCGCAGCCGGTATAGGATTGTACATTACTAGCAGGGAGTTTTAGTTTTGCCTATAGAAGCAAACGCCTGTGCTGCGCGTTCGCGTCAGAAGGATTTTAGGCTCCGCGCACGCGCAGTGTCAAACACGCAACGCTAACGCAAACACAGTGCTTGCGTTCGCTCGTATACGCAATACGAAAATGCGCTGCTGTTTCACCGGCTTTCCAACGCCAACAAAACGTACTGCGGTGAACAGGCGTGCAACCGTTGAAGACGTTCCTGCGAACTGGAAAGGCTATTGGCAAAATGACGGCAAGTAAAATTAAGATAAAATAAGTGCTCCGAAAATTTGTGTAATAAAAAAAAGCAACGGAATCCTTTCTTCTTCTTTTTTTTTTTTTTTTTTTTTTTGTATTTTGGGGCATTTGGTTTGGAGGGTTTGGCGGCAAATTTGGAAGTTTTGCAAACTGTCGAAAGTCAAGACTTTGATAGCACCATACCCAGAATTAATGTAATTTTACGTGTATTTCTCAGACTAGCTATAATGTTTAACTGATTTCATACTATTTTTATATTATAACTTGTTAATTAAAAATGCTGTAATTGGCACGAGTGATGATAATTTGCCAACTTCGAGTTGCCATAGGCCTTCACGCCTTTCAAATTAGATCAAAAGCAACAAATTCTATTAGAGTTTGAAAAATCTGCTTAATAAAATATCAACTTTACTATTATTAATACAAATTGTAGTAATCCAGCCCCCTAATAAAGGCCGAAATCACAAAAATACGCCAGTTAACCTGATGGTATTCACAGAAAGGTCTCATTTTGTCGTCTTTTTGGCAAAAGAGAAACTGTGACATCGTAATCAAGATAACCATAAACACTGGATGTATATAAAGTCCTATGCGCCACGTGTTGCCTTGAAGAACACACGCACTTCAGTTGTCACTGATTCCGTTTCCGTGTTTTTATAGTGAGAGCAGCGTTTCTTAATTTATACGTTTTGTGGACATATTCTAGGCTCATCACCCGTGGTGATATTTTGTAAGATGTATATTAATTATGTTATTTCTTCGCTGGGAATAATGATAAATCAATAAATCATCTAAATGCCCGAAAACCCGTTAAAGGGCCCGCAGTTCATTATTTCGCAAAACAATTACCTGAGCAAAAAAAGAAAAAAATCAGGAACAACACAAAAATATCAGCGCTGATTTAAAAAAAAAATATATATCTGTCTGTCTGTCTGTCTGTCTGTCTGTCTGTCTGTCTGTCTGTCTGTCTGTCTGTCTGTCTGTCTGTCTGTCTGTGTCTGTGTGTCTGTGTCTGTGTGTGTGTGTGTGTGTGTGTGTGTGTGTGTGTGTTATACCTCTGAGGGTGTGTGAAAGACCCTGTCTTTAAAGTGGCACTGAACTCTCCAAAATATTTTAAAGCGGCTAATTCGGACACGAATGTCACAAAATAAAGCCTCCGAGAACAACTTATCTTAATAATTATGCTGTGAGACACATCTTGAGTAGAAAACCGAACTTAACCCCTATCTTGAGAAATTAAATCCAAATTAGAGGTTAGTTGCGGCTTCGTTCCTGAATTAAAACGAGCCCTGACAAAAATATTCCGCTAAAACATGGTGTACGTGTAACAGCGCGTAACAACGAAGACTTAGAAGAGGAACACGCAACACAGGACGAGCGCTGACTCAAGTAAATGTTTAATAGTGAAAACAGAAACCAGGAAAATATAAAAGGCGCACTCAACCACGTATGCGACACCCAAAATGTCTCGTCACAGAGCTTCATTGATCAGCGCATCGCATTATTAAAAATTTACAAAAAAAAAAAAATATTCGATAGCGCTTTTGATGGTTTGATGACACCCGCTCCGCTCCGTAATTAACGATGTGGAAGGCCTCGCGGTCACTTCTCTCGTAACCTTATATCGGCGCTTTCCTAAGATAGCGGTCTTATCGAAGGAATGTTTGCACTTGCAAGTCCCACAGTGCACCGATAGATGGCCGCCGACCGTGGCTCTCAGCGAATAGTCGTGCTCCCTGAGCCTGTCGTTGAAGCATCGAGCGATAACGAATCTCCATTTCCTAGCGAGAGTGATTCAAATCAAATTCATCCGAAGCAAATGAGATGTGGGCAGAGCGCGGACACCAGATTCACGCGAGATGAAGCGTCGACGCATGCGTCGTGGCTACAGCAGCGCCGCCGCAGAGGTGTGACGTCAGACCCCCGCGTTGCTCCATTACGCGACTCGGGCCGAAACGGCAACGGTGGGGGCACGAGGTCTCTAAACCTCGCTTACACGCTTCCGCTCGTACGTCGTACAAAGAAAAGGCAGTTTGCTAAGCCTGTCCATGAGGCAGGTTTCTACCTGGTGTGAGGGTCCCTTCACATTGGTTACGCATAAATCGTCGGCAGACACGTTGGAAACCTAAATATGTACGGGGCCAAGGTGCGTCGAAGATCGTCGACGCGTGTCCGCGCAGGCAGTTCCGTCAGCGAGTCCGCAGCGAACGGACGCGATGAGCTGGGAAGACTGGGTCGCTCCAGCCGACCCTTTTCAAGTCGTACTTCGGACTGCTCTTCTACGCCGCCGCCTATCAGAGGAGAAGACCCATTCCTACTACATCCGAGGGAACGACTAAGACGATATAAAAACAAAAGTTTACCGAATTACTGCGAAAAAAAAAAAAAAGTTGTGCATTTTTTTACTTTTTTTTTTTTTTTAACAACACAGAGAAACCTTTCTGCCCTTAAAAAAATTATTATAATAATGTGCGGCGCGCATATTTATTTTCTTAACCCTTCCCTCGTGTCTGGGCAAATTAGTCGTGCGTTCACTTTTGGTCCAACAAAATCAAACATCCCCGTTCTAGTTCCCATCGTTCCGTCGAGGCGGCAAGAATGCGCCGACAGACTGTTCTCATTGACATAAGGGAGGACTTCTCCGGCCATCCAGATTGAGAATAAGCGTTTCTTTTTTTTATTTTCTCCCAAGTTTTGATTAGAGGCTGATGCCGCGCGCTAGATCCCGCGTACAAGCACACACATCAAGCGCACAATATAACACTTTTAAATATTAAAAAAAAAAAAAAAAATGACAGCGGCCTTATTGTTTAGAGTGCCATAAGGCATGAAAGGCAGTATTCGAGAATCGATCGTTGAAGTTTGTTTAGAAGGCATTAAACAATCGTTTCGGGGAGTCAAAGCCCTTTTTTTATATATAGGGTGGTCCAAGTCACCAGGCTCGGTCTAAAATCAGTCTTGAGTAGTAACGCGTTACTAGTAACGCGTTACTGTAACTTCGTTACTTTTTTGGTAACTTGTAACTGTAACGAGTTACTTTTTAAAAACGTAACTTGTAACTGTAGTTCTATTACTTTTTTCTGAGGTAACGATGAAAGTAACGACGTTACTTTTGTCGTTACTTTCCAGTGTTTTATGAATAATATATCACTGAACGAGGTGCAATTCAGCCATTCCTTGCACTTTCCAAATCGTCTATTCCGACATTTCGAGTGTCAAAATGTCCTTGCACAAAGTTGTGAATACGTTCTTTCTCGCGAGTCACGACCCGAATATAGCCACGTGTAGATTTTATAAAAAAATATCTAGTTATCTTTACGCACACGCTTGTACTTTGTGACTGAACACTTGCATCTTAGTGTCTTGAAGCACCACCTATGTTGTGGTTTTTTTCTTTCTGTGTAAACGCTTTTTAATCGGGTGAATCAACCGTGAAACAACAATACACGTGCAGGGCACTGCGCATGTCTCGTGTTTTGATTAGCGCCACTACTCAGCACTGCGCATGTTTCGTATCTTGATTTGCGCCACTACTCTGGCATGGAAACTATCAAACACTAACTTCAATAAGCAAATGCTGCTAAGTTACAATATGAAGTAAAAAGCATACTTTTTAGTTTTATGCAATAAAACATTGTGAGGGGCGTTTTCTAGTTTTTTCTAAATTTCTTTTTTTTGTGTGTTATAGAAAAGTAACTGAAAAGTAACGTCGTTACTTTTTAAAAGTAACTGTAACTGTAACGAGTTACTCTTTTGTTGCGGTAACTGTAACGGTAACTTCACTACTTTTTTCTGAAAGTAACTGTAACTGTAACGAATTACTTTTTAAAGGTAACTTACCCATCACTGTCTAAAATGAACCGTAAAAATCGACACGTTCACGTAGCGATCTAAACTTTTTGTGAAAGGTGTATTTCACAGGTCGGTTTTTTTCTTGTAAAACTACAAAGCGTAGTTCTCTTTCTGTAAAAAAATAAGGCCAAGAAACTTGCCAGGGTCTACGGCAGGCAGCGACATAGACGACAAAGGTTCAGTAGCGGGGTGTGTTTGGCGTTAGTATTGATAGATGGCGTCGGAAGCAGCGTCCGAAGGTGCAGCCGACCAGCGAAACAAAGCAGACGACACGCAGACGAAATCCGTTGGCAGCAAAAGCGCCGCCGTTGTCCAGACGCGTTTTTTTACTTTATGTTTTGCTTTTATTGGCCGCATTAATTTTTTTTTTTTTTTAACCGAAGGTACATTTCAGAAAGACTATGTTCATTTTAATAAACCACGGTGGTCGGGAGCCGTCGCGATAAGGAGGTAGCGCCATCTATCAATACGAACGCCAAACACACCCCGCAACTGAACCCCTGTCGTCTGCGTCGCTGCCCGCCGTAGACCCTGGCAAGTTTATTGGCCTTATTATTTACAGAAAGAGAACTACGCTTCGTAATTTTACAAGAAAAAACCGACCTGTGAAACCCAGCTTTGACGAAAAGTTAAGATTGCTACGTGCAGGCGTCGATTTTTACGGTTTATTTTAGATGGAGCCTGGTGACTTGGACCACCCTATATATATAAATTACCCGGCTACATTGAAAGAGGAAAAAAAATTCGGTACAAAGGTCACGATACGTCATTTTTCTCTCTACATTCTGCCAGGAACTAAGTTGACGTAATATAACACGTGAATGCAGGCCACGTGGCATCAATTTTGCCGCTAAATTTAGCGGAGAAACTGAACGAATGTATAGGTCTCGTGACGTCAGTTCACGCGACATCAATTTCCCCCGCCAAATATAGCGGGGAGACCGATTTGGTGTATCGGTCACGTGGCGTCAATTGGTCAAATAATGCAGAAACCTGATTGGCCGAGGAGCGGTTGTGAGATATTCGGGACTGGCCACGACTCGTGCGTCGCGAGCTTTGGCCAGCGTTGTATCGGAGGCACGGTCACAAATGCGCGGCTTTAGAGAGTGCAATCATCGCGAAAGGGCTCGCAATCAAACCGAGCGCTTCGCTCAACTATGGCTCGCACTTTTGATGACTCTGCCCGTAAGATGGGGGTCCAGCCTGCAAGACGGCTTGGCCCGTATAAGATGACGTTTCTGGAACTCCCAATTGAGCAACGTCCTCCGGCGGCGACAAATAAGAAATAAGATATCGCACCCGTTGAAACGCAGAGCGAAACCTGACGCAACCTATAGCCGCTACGCAACGCGAAGTAGAGGAAGGGGATCAAAGAGCTCATGAAGGGAGTTGCGAAGAGATTCTTTCCCTTCCCGAAAGTTTCACAACCTTTCTCGCTTGCCACGCGGAGGTAGCGAAGCATAGAGAAATGGAGGAAACCTATAACGGCGTAAATAATAAAGTAAAAAATTCGGTCAGCTAGAGGCGAACGTCAAGATTTTCGCTCGAAATGCCGATTCTTAAAAAAAAAAAAAACAACTATAATTACAATTTACGTCTCGCCCCGGTCCCACCCTCTTTCCAAAAAAAAAAAAAAAAGAAGGAAAGAATGAGATTACGAGACCGAAGGGCTACTCTACACTTATAGTTGACTGGTTGATCGGTTAGTTATGATTGGTTCAACCGGTGATAGTAAAGGCACAAAAGCGACGATCGCCATGACGATGCACTTTTCGCGCGGCCTGATTGGCTACGTGGGATCGTAGCCTAGGTCGGACTTCAGGGGAAACGGAATATAGGCCTAATGTTTCGGTAGGCCACTCTGTGCGGGACATATGCCGCAACAGACTTATCTGATCACGGGCACGTATCCACACTAAGTCTGACCATACTCCGAAGCTTGACGTCTTCACAGAACGGCTTTAGTTCCTGTTAAGTATAGTGTCAACCTTACATCTGTGGATGAAGTGCATCGATTTTGTAGTACTTTGGTATACGTATAGTTCGAGCAAACGGCCAAACGGGGAGGGGGACGCTACAAATTTCCGATCACATCGTCTTATAACGAAAAAAAAAAAAAAAAAAAAAACTTAGCGTCCGGGTTGTGCGAGAGAAGGCAGAGATAATCTGACAGAAGTGTGCCAGTGACTTGGATTACGTAAAAGTTCGGCATGCATGGAAAAGCGCACTTTTCAGGGGGCGGCAGCTGAGGGCTTGCGCGATCCTCCCGCGCACTCGTGTTCCCTCGGCCCGAGCCCCCGAGGGAAAGCGGCCTGACCCGGTGACCCTCGGTCGCGGAGAAGCGCATCTCCATGGCGACGGACCGCCAACACACGAACGCACGCCCATCGCCACTACGCAAAGGCTCCTCTCCATTGAGCGCACCTCGAGAGCGGGATTGCCGTGTCCGCCGTTTCAACGGCGGCAGCTACTTTTACGGCGATGGCATGTATACTGTTAAGCTGCTTCGAACACATCTTTGACTGGTGTTACCACCAGGCTGTTTAGAAACAGGTCAGCGTTTTAAGGGGTATTCACACGAGGGAGAAATCCCTGGGATTTCTCCCCGGCACGCGCATCCCACGACGGAAACGTCAGGCTTTGCGATGTGCAAAAGCCTCGCGTTTTCGTCTCGTGATGCGCGCGTGCCGGGGAGAAATCCCCGGGATTTCTCCCTCGTGTGAATACCACGCACGTGATTTTACTGACCCGAGACCGTGGAGCAGAGAATATGTTGAGCGCGAACAAACTACTACCTCGCAGAACCATTTGGGAGAAAACCGACTCCACGTGACTTGAGGTAACATGACGGGGTCACGTCACGTCAATTCTGGCCCTAAATTTAGCGAGGAAACTGGCGTCACGCGACATCCTTTTCCCCGCTAAATTTAAAGCGGAAATTTAACGTGACGATTCTTCGTAACGTCTCTTCGGAACGGTTTTTCATGACGGTTTTTTCGTGAAATTCGGCTGAACAAACACATTCCGCGTTAAAAGCAAACAAGACGAAGAAGCAGCTGAACAACCTAAACAAAAGGTTGGGGTTGAAAAAAAAAAAACGCGGCCTTTGGGAAACATTAAAGCCAACTCGGTGCATTAAATATCCACCTAGTGGCAGTGATATTCCAGTCATCGATCGTGAGGGGGAAAGATAACCGAGTTGTTTGGACTGGAGCCCCGACGCAGTTAACGACTGCCCAAAATCCGCACAGGATATAATCACTACCCTCTTCGGGACAAGCACCGTCCGCTCACGTCTGTCCCTCGCCCTCGAGAAGCGACGGGCGAGGGCAGCGACTCGCGCCATTGACGGCGCGATTGATGCCAATCGAAGCACGGCCGTCCATCCATCTCTTTTACGACCCGTCCCGCGGCCCCGACTGCCGTCGGCGTGCGGCTATGGAAGAAAGCGGCTCGAGGGAACGCCGAGGTAGGAGTACGGGACACGGCGGGCGAGTTCCCTACCGAGAGACAGCCGAATCGACGACTCAATCAGCGAGAGGTGCCGAGGCTCCGAAGAGTTTCCAGGCCCGTGTACGTACAAAGACTCAGTCGGCGCGCGTCTACCGACCACGGTGCTCTTCGCACAGCAACCGAAGGTTGAAATGACCGATTGCTCTGCTTCCGACCTGACCGGTCGAAATGTTATTACGCGACATAGCGTCAAGCCGCCCTGACACCGGTCTGTGGTCTTGTTTACGGAACTGGAAGTTTTAGGAGATTCTTTTTTTTAACTCCAGGTATTGGTACATTTTAGTAGATTGTTCCGATACCTTCGATAACGACAGCCGATGATATGACGATAAACGCGCAAAGGCGTCGGCAGAGTTAAAATCACTAGAACCGGTGTATCATACATATGATGCCCCGCATTCATGATCTAGATATCAGACGTGGGAGAATACAATACATACAAAACTTGAAAGTATAAAACAGAGAGGACGAGGACGGGAACAGGACATCTTTCATGAAAGATGTCCTGTTCCCGTCCTCGTCCTCTCTGTTTTATACTTTCAAGTTTTGTATCTATTAACCAACACGCTCGTTTTTAATTGTAACTGAGAATACAATGCATTACTAAGCATACAAAAAAAAAAAAAAGGAAGACGAGCATTACGGTGAGTATTTCTCTTCGTATATTTTATTGTTAGCGGCTACACCTGAAATTCCTCGATGTTATTCAGAAACTCTCGCAACCAGTCAGTCTATTTCGAGAAGCATATACGCTGAAAGATCCAGGCGAGACCAGAGTGTTCGAGGGAAGACATAAACAATCGTCTGGAATATCTGGGCGACCTAGAAGTTCCACCGCCGTTAATAATATATTAATTATTCGAGCTGAGCTATCAATTGTAGGTTTCCAAGTCGTCACTTCTTAATTCCAGCCGACACAGTCTAACGCTATTTTGAACGTTCCAAGTACTCAAACGAGCGTCGACCGGACTCTTCATTCTGAGATATCTGAACCGTGACGAGCCTTCCAATAAACAGCGGGGAATTCAAGAATTGAGTTTGACTAACGCCCCTCGACGGAGAATCAAAGGAACTTATTGAGTTTTCTGGGAAACAAAGGAAGGAACTCCCGAATTCGATCGAGTCTTATCGAATAAGAGGGAAAGACTGCTGCGAGTACATACAAAAAGAAAATAGAAAATAGCGTCGTACGATATTCCTAACGCGGCGGGAAGTTCCGAGCGGGAGCTGTGGGCCACTTGGAGAGCAGACGGAATAGAATTCCCACTTTCGGGGACTGAGGGTTCGGTATCTCGCTCAGTCCGTTTTCCATTGCCGGATATCGATTGGTCGGTGCAGGGGCGAAACAACAGAACGTGCTTTCCCTCCGGTCAGCCGTCTCGCTGTCGGAACAAAAGAGCGACCCGTACGCGCGAATGCAACGATACAGAAACTCGGCGACTCTTGGGCTAACGAACCGCGCGATGTTTACAAAGGGGCGTGTCACCCGCCGTGCGGGAACACGCGAACCGGCCAGCGCGCGTATTCTCCCAACAAAGTAAACCGTATATTCCGTCTCACAGTGTTAGGGCAATAGCACCTAGAAGACAAGGCCAGCGCATGACGTTTCGTTATACTTCGTCTCACCCTACGATGGACTGAAGGCAGAAGCTACGAACCACCAGATCCAATCACGAGCAACTTAGAAATTGCCCGGTATTTCGCTTCGATGAACGTTACTGGGCGACTCGTCAATCTTATGTATGTGAGGTTAAAAGCGCTAAAAACAACGGACAAGTAAAAGAAACGTACAACACAGAGCGTTATTCAGAAACTCTCGCAACCAGTCAGTCTATTTGCGCTCTGTGTTGTACGTTTCCTTTACTTGTCCGTTGTTTTTAGCGCTTTTAACCTCACATACATGGATCACCAACTAGCCCAAGTGCATACGCTTCGTCAATCTTACATTGCAAAGAAAGCCACGACATACAGGCTCTTTGGAGTGGCGAAACTATAGAAGTGATGCAGCACATTCTGATTAGGAGCAATATTTGTCCATCCTTAATCAATGTTAAGCATGTAATAGTTTAGCGTGGAACGTGATTGGCCCTGGCGGCCCGTAGCTTTGTCCTTTAGTCCATCATAGGATGAGACGAATTATAGTAGATCCCCGACCAGCCCCAAGCGGCAAACGTCCCGAAGCCTTAGTTTGGCCCGCGGAGCGCGGGCCAAAATAAGGCCAAAATAGAGTTCCTGCATAGCTACCTCCCGTATAGGGAGCCTAGACAGGAACTCTAGGCCAAAAGTGATCTCAGCGCCCCTGGCGAGCTCGGAGCCTCCGCTGGTAGACGAATTCTCCGCAACGCATTGGTTTTGCCTATTTCCGTGCGAGGTGACCCTATTGAAAATTCCATCAAGGTACGTAATTTGGGACACTGACTGCCAGTCAGCAGCCTTGGTGGAACGTGATGGACCATCAGACGTCATCTGATGGTCCATCAGATGACGTCGGACTGCCACTGCCAAGGGATTTTCATCAACAAGGGCAGCATTTATATAAGAGTAAAGCTATACGCACTCATAAATATCGCCAAATGCCTCGATAAAACAAAATGTTCGAGAAAAAAAAAAGAAAAAAAAAAAGCAGGACAACCGCGGATTCGAACCCGCGACCACTTGCGTACAAATCGCACACCGTAACCGCTGTGCTCTGGGACCGTTTTTGAAACTCGATTTCACTAATCGTTTTATACAAGATGCTTCGGCTGCAAATGCAGTTAAGCCGTCAGCATGTTCTGCAAAGCACTCGTACATCACTCGCCGTACTTCAGTTCTACTCACCTGCCATGTAGAGTACTTTCGCGTCGTAGAGCGATCTTTTTGTTCGCGCGTCACCGGCCCAGTAGACCTGGTACACCTTGTCGTCTTCAACTACACCGCTAAAGTCCCTTACATCGTCGGAACTCACAACAGGCTGGGTCTTGTCGGGTAGAAATTCTACTCAAACATAAGACATTGTAGAACCCTGGCAGGATCGACAGGTTGGAGCAAGCGGGCAAACAAAACGAGTCGAGAGCGATCGTTCATGAAAGCTCGGCGAAGCGGCGAAGCCTCTATGGGCGAAGCGAAGTGTCGCTTTCGGCGCTTCGGCGGGCTTCTGATCAAGGTTGTCGGTCGGTTGCGTGTCAAATATCTAACGTCAGCGGTTTTATGGGCTCACGTCCCAAAATCGTTTTCTCGTGCATAGATTATTTTTCGTATTCATAGATTTGACGAAATAGTGGTGTCCGAACGAACTTTACGTCCTTTGACCGTACGTCTGTCTGCACGTCAAAGCTTTTTGACGTACAGTCAGAGACAATCGATGTACAGTCAGAATCGCCACCAAGACATCCTGATGGAATTTCGCGGCGGCCGACTGCCACCAGGAAACCATCAGAGAGCCGACAAGCAGAGTCTGACTGGAGTTTGACTGTCGGTCAGAGTAACTTGTTGGCCAATCAGACATGCTTGACGTACAGTCAGGCACAGTCAGCGGTCCACTAGAAAACATTGACTGCCAAACAGGGTTACATTGATGGATTTTTCCTTCGGGGACCAATGCAAACAAAATAGTCAGGGATATTCGCTGCTTTGAATGTTAAAAACTAGGTGAAACCTCACAATTGAAGCCCATTTTCTTCGCGTGGGAAAGACGTTAGAGCTTTCAAGTGGCAATTTTCGAGACTCTCCTGAAGAAAGCACTGTCACAACTTATGTACGCGAGACAAAACACGAATGTACTTTCGCGCTCTTTTTTTCTTTTAAGGACAATGTACAGAAATTTTAGAACGTTGCTACGTTTCAGCTTTACTGTTCTTATTAATCAATTCGTTTCTTTGTTGCAGTTCCCATTTCTCATTAATGTCTTGCTTATAACGGTTTTGTCGCATAGACGAATAGAATGAGGAAGCAAAAGGCACTTTCGAACCACGCTGCGCTGTCAGTATGCTCTGGAAGAAGTCGGTTATGCTCATGGAAATTTGACACTATTACTGATATTAATAAAGGGGAGTTACGAAAAAAAAAAAAAAAACTTCTCACGCGTCAAAGAAAAAAAAAAGACAAAAAACGAGAAAACAAAAAAACAAACACACGAGGAGAGCTTCGTAGTCCAAATAAGGGTGATTTCAGTCACGTTATATACGGTGCACAAATTCCGATTGTTAGCGCCGGGACGACTAAAATCTTCGTCGTCTTCTACGATAAAAGCCAGCACCCGTTGAACCGTCAGGAACTCCTTCCATTTTTCAGTCTACTTTCTTTTTTATTTTTGAGAAGACGCTACGCCGTCGCGTTCTTTCCTCCACCTGCTTTAGTGTGTTTTTCTTTTCTTGTTTATTTGACGTACAAATTACTATCGTGTATTTTGTTTTGCCTAGTTTGGCTTAGTTTGTGCCCTCTTTCCTTCACTTCGGCGCTTACTATCGCCCGTCCGTCTGCTACGCTGTGCCTGGGCATTTTGAGGGCCGTCTGCAACTTTGTTGTTGTTGGTGTGTTCTTCCACTGTCGTCAGCGAAAACCTCTTATTTTCGCCTTCGATTGAGGTTCTAATCCGAAATCTTCATATGTGTTTTTGTGGTATTTATTATATATATATATATATAT
Source organism: Ixodes scapularis (assembly GCF_016920785.2). NCBI lineage: Eukaryota > Metazoa > Arthropoda > Arachnida > Ixodida > Ixodidae > Ixodes > Ixodes scapularis. The sequence continues at coordinate 17,916,631 of NW_024609873.1, read as the reverse complement.
ATATATATATATATATATATATATATATATATATATATATATATTAAAAATGGCAAGCTCTTTATACATTTATATTCGAATTTTATTTGCCTACGCCGGAACGTCTGCTATGGGTCACCGTTTGTTGATCAGCCGGCCGCCTTCGGGCATACATACACCAGCGCATACTTGGAGATGGCAGGCATGTCATGTGCTGCCTACCACTGCAAAAACAAGCTTTTGCGATGTGTCAGGAAATCCTTTTTCCGCTTCCCGAAGACCGAACAAACGTGAGTAATTAAGTTGCTGCAGCATTCAAATTAAACTTAAACAAACAACTGCAAAAAGACAAGAAAAAAAGTAAAGTTCCAATAAGCGCCGCATTGATCGTCGTCGTTGAAGGAGTGCTTTGCTGGGTGATTTGTATCTTTCTATCGTCTACTAACTTTTTGTTTTATTCGCCGTTGTTCGCTACCTGTTCCCCATTTCTCTTTATTTTCGTCTGAGAAGGGGACCCCATCTTTCCTGCAAAGCTCAAAAAATGTTTGTACGGTTTTTTTGTCGTTACTTTCTTGTTTTTTTATGCTGCAGCGGCTGGTTCGCTTGCTCTGGTAATCTTAACACGTTGTTTGCCCACGTTTTAATGATCACCTGTTTAGGTAAGAAACTGTGACAACGCAGTCTGGAACGGATCAACAGTAACCTCTTACGACGCAGTTGAAGCGGGTGTAGGAACAAATGGTCCCGGAACTAATGGTCCCGGAACTAATGGTCCCGGAACAAATGGTCCCGGAACAAATGGTCCCGGAACAAATGGTCCCGGAACAAATGGTCCCGGAACAAATGGTCCCGGAACTAATGGTCCCGGAACTAATGGTCCCGGAACTAATGGTCCCGGAACTAATGATCCCAAGGCCAAGGCAGGAAAAATGGTCCCATATCGTTTAGAAACTAGGATAGACCATGCAATATACTTCAACTGTTATGCAATCAGTGATTTCCTGGTGGAATGAAGGATCTCGTCTATATTTTGAGGCCGGTTACTTCGAAGAAAGTGGTCGGGTATTGAACTCAATTTTCTTCAAAATCGTCACAATATTTTCGAAACGAATACTGTCCAACAGTTATCTCCTAACTGTTAATTTAGTGATTTTATACGATATTATAGGAGTTATTACTATTTTCATGTAAGGGGCTTTAGGATATTTATAGTAACAGTAGGATCTTTTGAAACAAGAAATGAGTACCCTCATTCTGTTAAACCCATGAAACTCGAATTACTTCCATGTCGCCCTGACGCGTGATGGTATAGCACACAGAACTAGCGGAGCTTGATGCCTTATTTATAGGTGCATTAGGTTTCCATGGACATTTGATGTTCCTCCATATCTCTCTAACCAGACCAGCAACTGCACTAGCTAGGTTAAACTATACTTTACGACAAGATGTTCAGAAATTATATAATTTATTGATAACACATATCTGGACGTGCCTTAACATCTTACACCTGGTGTTCAAAACCGAACATCGCGACTGACACCTCGAAGGAATTCCTCCATCGTCTTTGCTCCCTGCATCTGGACCAGCGCTGGTTTTGTATTCTTCTCCGTGAAAACTCCTGAGCAGTTTTTACGGAGACAGATAAAGCTTCCGCCCGTAGAGCGTCGATCGCCTTCCATACATATGGATGACTATGCCCGACTATACTGCTGAATCCCCGGTTACATGCCTCGCAGTTGTTTTTGAGCATCATTTTTACTTAGTGGTCTTTTTCAGCACTATATTTATATATGCGAGCCCCAGTCGATTATTGCCGTAGAGAGGCTACCTAGCTTTGTTTTGTTTTTTATATGGGCTGAAAATATATTATTTTATGACGCTTGTAGCACAAAAGTTTAAATTAAAAAAAAAGGAAATCAGCGCAAAACATTTTTGAGCTTCCCAGAAAAGTATAAAAACCGGACGAGTTCGTGCAACCGGCAGCATCGAAATTCGGAGCTTTTCGTATAAATTGGAAACCGTAAAATGTTTTACCGGCGACTGTTATTGGATGTTATCGGATTTATTCGAAAAAGCGGGACCCTTATTGGCAATATTTATATGGGACAATTTTTTCCTAGTTTGTACTTGGGACCATTAGTTCCGGGACCATTTGCTCCGGGACCATTTATTCCGGGGCCATTCATCTGTTCCGTTTCCCAGTTCGAGCAGCTAAACGCCTTTTTTTCCGCTTCCCAGATGCGTTCCAGACGCGTTCCAGACTCGTGTGATCCCCTGAGTGGCGTTTGAGACCACTGCTCTCCCTTCGTTTATGCGCGCGTTGTTATTTGATTATCGTTGCAGTTGCGATCAGTGGATTCCGCTTCGCAAGTGGACTGACCATATAATGGATTGTTTCAGCTGCTGGAGTGACGAAACGGGGCTCGCAAAGCGTCTGCTTACGTAGACTCCGAGTCCTCTAGAGGTGTTCGCCGCCGCTCCCATGGGACTACGCCGCATATGCTGGCGGCCACAGCTAAGTCAGCGACTGCTTAGCGCGAGCTAATAACGAGCTGCCACAGTTCACTTGCAACCTGCATGCGACACCATCAAAATTGCCGGTCTTAGCAATGTGAGCTCGTTCTGAGCATGACCACTGAAGCCGGCGATGGAGCAGACGATGGTGCTCATCCGGGCTACCTAGGGGCCGCTGAGGGGATCTACTAGTAATAATAATAATAATAATATCTTTATTAGCTTTGAAAAAATACAGGTGTAAGCGTGCTGGCCCACGAAAGCAAAGATGCTTGTAGTGATGACGTTTAGAGGAGGCAACGCGCAGGCCTTGTCTTCTAGGTGATATTGGTTGAGGAACCACGTTTGCACATCCAATACAGTGTACGATGGGCCCTCCGGTACGAACAGCGCACATGCCAGTCTTGTGTGGTATGCATTCGCAGTTCCAACCGGAGGGCCCAACGTACCGTAACGGATGCGCAATTCGGTGTTGGGAAGCTCATGAAATATTGTTCTGCTACGTCGCGAATGGCTCAAACATTTCTGTAGGAGGGAAAAGAGTGTCCTGTGGTTTCAGATAAAGCTTCCTATAACTGGCAGCCATGATAATAGGGAGTTTTAGTAGATCGTTTTGAAAGGCCCGCTACCGCTACGAGCACGTGCTGCAGAGCATGCATCAAAGTGGCAGCGCGAGCTCCCGCTACGATTATCGTGGCCTGAAAACACGATCTACTAAAACTCTCTATTGAGAAGATGGGCAAGTGTCGTTACTTTGGAGCGTAGCTTATTTAGTGGCACTGGTTTTAGGCTTTTGCTTTAGAACAGCTACTGCTGCAGACGCCAGCACGTGCAGCCCGTGTAACCCCACATTTGCAGCATGCTCCTTGGTGCTTGGGTAATTTAGCAAAAGGTCTATTGGTTTAGGCGGTAATTGCAAGCGCCCAAAAGCGAAGAACGTAGTGACGGTGCACTTTTGGAGCCGCTTGACCGGCTCTGTCGGGTAGAGAGTGTCGGTTGCGGTCGGACGTCATGTAAAACGGAGAATGAAAAATAAAATAACGGAGAGCAGGACACGAAATGCCGTGTCATACGATGTTCGTTGCGTTGTTTTTCTTGTCTCAGTGTATATAGTTTATGGAGTTTTTGATGATCGTTTTCGAAGAGGAAATGGCTCGCCACCTTGATCCTGGGCAGAGGCGAGCTTGCGGCTCTTTTCCCGGGGCTCGGCGAGAAAGCCGGCGAGATGGACGACCGCCGCGACTGGCCAGCGCCACCGTCAAGCGCGACGCAATCGCGGCGGTCGGCAATTTTGCTGACTTTCTCGCCAGCTGTTCAACTTCGGATCCCTGGGGTCATTTCTGCCCGCGTAGTGCAAAGCAGCACGCTTAAAGCCGCACCGATTCCTCGAAGCCCGAACACGGTTCAGAATTAACGACGCGAGCGCAACAACGCTGCATCTGCGCCGACGTCAGGGCTTCGATTGACTCGCGACCGCGGTATCAAGATCCCGTCAGGTTTGATATTGCACGCTGGCGGCAGCTTGACTAGCCTTGCCCACGAGCCGTTAGCGCGCAGCCCGAAAAGAACGAGCGTGGCGCGGCCCCGTGGCAGCTGCAAGACCAAGGAAGCACTCGAGGGCGTCGCTGAAAGTGATTGCAAATTCCTTCGAGGAGAGCATGACACGTCCTTCAAACCTGTCGCTTCTAGTGTACGCTCACCGGCATTTCGATAACACCAGCAGATCTTACTTCTAATATAGTTCCCAAGCTGTAAAAATGCGCCCATAGGCACCCCCTTTTTTTGTTTTGTTTTAGTTGTTTGTACATCACGTTACATGCACTCGTTCTGCTGAAATGCTTTTTGAGAGTCTACTGAATTGATCGATCGAGCGAAATACGTAAATGTGTTCAGATCTGGCAGCGAACGTTTCCGAAGTTCGACCCTTAATTTTTTCCTAGTGGAACAGTAATGACGACTCCGCCATGCAAAATTGCAGAAAAGAAAAGAAAAACAACGAGTGCGCCGATAAATCTCGTCCACTTTTGCACCCAACATAGTGTAAAACCCTGACTGGTTATTTTTGCAGTAAACGGACGTACACCTCGCTAAGGTATGCCACACATGTACGTAACGCGTTACTAGTAACGAGTTACTTCTAACTAGTTACTTTTTTCGGGTAACGAGTAATGTGTTTAGTTACTTTTCTAGAAAAGGAACGAGTAATGTACTTAGTTACTTTTAAGGCCAAGTAATGAGACTACGGTATTTCGTTACTTTTGAAGAGTAACGTGTACAACAACGTTTAAGCAGCCTCGTTCTAATTCTAATCCGAGTATGCGTCCATTGCGACAAAGGCAGATGGGCACCCCGAAAAACAACTAAACAGTATGAGAGTATAACAATATGTCTATCGCTGCACAGGTCAGTGGGACTCTGCAGCCGAGAATGTCCATTCAGCGAACACAATACGGTTCGTTGGTTGGACCTTCTAGAATAGTGTGCAAACCGAACGCAAACCCGGAGGTTGCCAATGCGTGAAGATCCCATTGCCAACTTGGAACTTTACTGAGCAGAGAGAACAAAGAAGACAGGGGAATCCCAGATTCACCAGCTCCTCCTGAAGCAGGACATTGCCGCTCAATCAAGCGCGACAGTAGAACGACTCTTCAGCGTCGCTCAAAGAAGCGGGGAAACATAACTGATGAAAACTTCCAGGAGCAGCTACTGAAAAAAAATATATATATATAAATAAAATAAACATAAAACAAAGCCGTTGTGCGTTTGTTGGTCAAAGTAACGGGAAATATAACTCGTTATTCTTGAGAGAAACCAAGGCGCTCCTTTTGAGAATAGGTAGACTGAGTAACGTACGCAATTTCTTTTTGAGCGAGTAACAATATTTATATATTTTCTTTTTTGTTGATATGCGTGCGCGCGTGTGTGTGTGTGTGTGTGTGTGTGTGTGTGTGTGTGTGTGTGTGTGTGTGTGTGTGTGTGTGTGTGTGTGTGTGTGTGTGTGTGTGTGTGTGTGTGTGTGTGTGTGTGTGTGTGTGTGTGTGTGTGTGTGTGTGTGTGTGTGTGTGTGTGTGTGTGTGTGTGTGTGTGTGTGTGTGTGTGTGTGTGTGTGTGTGTGTGTGTGTGTGTGTGTGTGTGTGTGTGTGTGTGTGTGTGTGTGTGTGTGTGTGTGTGTGTGTGTGTGTGTGTGTGTGTGTGTGTGTGTGTGTGTGTGTGTGTGTGTGTGTGTGTGTGTGTGTGTGTGTGTGTGTGTGTGTGTGTGTGTGTGTGTGTGTGTGTGTGTGTGTGTGTGTGTGTGTGTGTGTGTGTGTGTGTGTGTGTGTGTGTGTGTGTGTGTGTGTGTGTGTGTGTGTGTGTGTGTGTGTGTGTGTGTGTGTGTGTGTGTGTGTGTGTGTGTGTGTGTGTGTGTGTGTGTGTGTGTGTGTGTGTGTGTGTGTGTGTGTGTGTGTGTGTGTGTGTGTGTGTGTGTGTGTGTGTGTGTGTGTGTGTGTGTGTGTGTGTGTGTGTGTGTGTGTGTGTGTGTGTGTGTGTGTGTGTGTGTGTGTGTGTGTGTGTGTGTGTGTGTGTGTGTGTGTGTGTGTGTGTGTGTGTGTGTGTAGGGGGGGAGGGTAAGGTGTGCATGTCTGACTTGTGCTCACAAAAGCATCTGATCCGCGCGGAAATGACCCACTACGCAAAAAACACTACACAGAAATCCCCCAATTTAAAGAAACTTCAGAAAAAAAACAAAAAAAAAAACTAGAAATTGTTTTTACGAAATAATCTTCAGTATAGGTTTCCCCCGGTAGGAAGTTCCGCACCGACAAAACAAACAATTGACAGTGCGGATGTGGCTTTCCCACATTGTTATTGTTAGGTCAAAAGACAGAATTTATTATAAACAGACCAGTTAAAAGATCGCACTCACCCTGCAAAACTGTGAATACAGATTCGAGTGAAGGCCAGTTTCTGAAGATGCATTCCTTCATTTCGGGCTACGGAGTAAAAGAACCTAGAGTTCTAGACCCTTCGTTAGGCCTTTCTCATTTACCCCTGAAAGGGTGAACCAAGATACTTGTATCTGCTTTTTAAAAGAAACTGAAGCGGTTCTGTATTTCAGAAAAAGAAACACTTAAATCGTGTTTATTTGGCCTCCAAGATAAACGAATATCAAAATGATACTTCAGACCGATGCGCCAGGTAGCCAGAACAGCGCTTTCAAGTTTCAACATAGCGCCGAGGCCCCTCCTTCCCGTCGCGTTCGATGCGAGGAGGGAATCATGGCGTAATATACGGAGATCTCGACATTTCCGCGCTTTCCGCGAGACTTACCCTGATTGATTGATTGATCACCCGAGCAGTCACAAGCGCCACACCCGTTCCCTCACAAGCGGGGTGCACGCGCAAGGCAGTTGAAACCCCTGGATATGACGTAACACCCACCTGTTGGTTTTTCGGTTTTTCTCGCGTCTATTTATATGCCAGGTAAAATGCTCGTGATGTTCACATACATTGGACAACAATATGCTAAAACGACGCACATATAACTCGTTTTTTTTTCTTCTTTTTTTTTTTTTTAAAGAATTAGGTTTTGACATCGAATTAAAACACAGACGTTTCAAAGGTAACGTATATGTAAAGTTAGTACCTCCGTTATTTAAACCTTTTTAGAACTACTTCGCAGAGAGTACAAACCATACGCAAAACTTGCTCTTTCCTCGTGTTTTCAACAAATTTAATTCCACCGGCACGATGACATTGCTTTCTACTTTCTGCGGATAAAACTGAACAATTGTTTTCCCCTTTTCCCGACTCAAGAAATCTGACGAAGTTCCTTTTGCTCGTGAACATGTTCTTTGGTACCCGGATTTCGGTGATGGAGACAACGTGCATTGTCTAAACCGACTGAAACAGAAGAAAAGTTGCTTCGAAAGCAGACAGGCCTGCGAGCAGTGCCGTTTGTCACTAACTTACGGCGATGCCCCTATTCTGTCGCGCTCAGACACTTTCGGAACTGAACTGGTAACAGCAGTAACAATACCAGTGTCCACTAACATCCCACGGATTATTGGAGGCTTTCCGTGTCCGTTTCATCACAAAAATCATGAGCCATTCCACTCTCTGAAGGTGGATGAACAGTGAAGCTGTTTACCATACGACACAGACCCGCCCCGAGGAACCGGAGGAAACCAGACACGCGCGACGGAACCGTCACCCGGCGGAAAGTAGACACGCGCAACGGGACCACCACCCCGGGAGACCGAAAGGACACGAGGCACGCAAGCGCTTCCAACGACGATAAAGAGAGGGCGGTGCGAGCGTCGACATGGCCGACGCGGGTCGCACAGCGGCAAATCTTTGAGAAATTTTTATTTTCTACCTGAGTTATAGTGATCTGGAAAATGGTGCCTATTGATAACTAACCTACTGGATAGACCTACTGGTATGTTACCCAAGCATCAAGGAGAATGCAGGGATTGGTGTTCCAGGCGCCGCACGTGCCGGCGTCTGCAGGAGTTCTAAAGCAAAAGCCTAAAACAAATGGCATGTTGCACGCGCGTTCGTCAACGCTTTATGTCGGTTATTAGAGAGTTTTGGCAGATCGTTCTTTCGCCCCGATAACAACGCCCGATAACGATACGATGAGTGGCCAAGGCCGCCGGAGGGGAGAGGAGGTATCATTTCCGGGGCGAAAAAACGATCTGCTAAAACTCTCTATTTACTTGGAACATTTTATACGGGGAAGACGTGCGCGTGTGGCGGTGCGAGCGTAGAGTTGTTTGTCACGCACACGAAAAATCCTAGAAATCTTAGTCATAAACAGCTTCAAAAAGAAGGTTTTGAAAACAGCTTACAAGGAGAGAAAAAAAAAAGAGAAACGCTGGAATATTTTTTGGCGGCTCGCAGCTGATCGGAAAAAGTGAAATGTGCAGGAGGCGCGGCGCACAAGCAGCACGGCACGGGCGCCTCGGGGCAACTTGTTCTCGGGAGGGAAGTCTGTCACGCTTTGCTTAATCCGCCAGCCAATTACCCAGGGCGCCGGCCGCATGCCGCTGTTTTGCCTAATGGAGGTCGCCGCCAAAGCGCGCCTGCACCCAGACACGCACGCACGGATCTCTGCTCTGTTCACGCCTAAACTGACAGTGCGGCAGAAGCCACGCGCTCGTTAGACCACTCATATGTCGGTCCTTCGCCACGTGATCGGGCACTTTCCCCTTCCTTCGTGAGGCCAGCGGGGTCGGGTGATGAAAGGAAGGCGGTTGATAGGTTTGGCGAGAGCCACCACCGCACTGTCAGCTTAGGCGGGAACGGAGAAGGGGCGTTGGATCGCCCGCCGGAATCCGCGGCCCGCTCCCGCCACTCTCGGCGGAGAAAGTGGTGCCGTGTAAATAGGAAAAAGCATACCGGCGTCGCTAGCACGAGTGCTTTTGATTACGGGACTTTTGTTTTCAACGGCGCGGCTCTCAGCCTTCCGGTCTTTGCGCGTGGATTAACGCTCTCAGACGTTCTCGTCGATGAACTCTAGAGCCGATGAACTGCTGCCATGTGCCGGTTGAAGGATCAACAGGGTCATTAGCAGAAGGGATAGAATGCGGTTTCTTTATAAGAAAAACGCGACAGACAGTGGCGAAAAGTGAAGGAACGGACTGTAGTGGGCCTAGCCTTATGAAAGCTTTGTACATGTTCACTTTTTGCATTCATGCTCCATTATGACAGGTAGATGTGTTTGTTTTGTTTTTGCCCCGATTTTTGCAGGTTTTATCCCCCATATATGCTTACCTGTCTCAAGTAAAAGCGAGCGTAGTAAAGGAGCAGTTTTGTAGCTATAGCTGCGTGTTCTCACATCCATCTTCAGCACTCTAAATATCAAAAATACCGAAAGGAAAAACAAAAAAAAATCTCGGTGAACTAGACCATTACTACGGCAATCGCGTATAAATGTGCGTCAAGCGCTTAACGCCAGCAAAGGCTTTCCTGTCAAGTTTTCTCGTATTAAGAAGACAACTTGTTTCATTGGCTGCGTAGAAAGGAATTTAGACAGCAGCATTGGTCGTTTAAATAGAAGTCATTCTCAGTTAGCTAACAAATGCAGAGTGTCTTCATACAAATGCAGAGAGTTTGTATTCGGACGCTGTGACAAGTTGCGCTTTCGTAATTATTGGCGCAAGCGCATATAATAGTCGCTAGAAAAATATTTAAAAAAATCGCCCATCTTGAACATGATTAAAACAGCGCTGAAAGGAAAAGAACAAAAGAAAGGAACACAAGTCAAATCCGCGCTGACTCAACTGAAATATATTAAACAGAGAAAAAAGAGAAACCAGGCAACGTAGATAGAGGAATAAAAAGAATACAAGCAAACCAACTAGCCCAGCTTACTGCGTAGCTGCGTCTCTTGAATTCGACAAAACGAACAACCTCGCAGAATTCAACTGTGTCAGCGAAATTTTGAGCGGAAATATGAAACCTTTCATCTCCAAACTAGCAAGTAAAGCTTAGCATTCCACTAAACGTATTTTCGTCGCGTTACAAACCGTATGCCGTGACGTCAGTGGTTCCCCGTCACATGACGCTGTTCAAGCTTACTCTTCTACGCCACGAGAGACAGGAGAGAGATAGAGACTACATTTAAAGTTTTGGGGAACTAGCATAAAAGCGCATGTAAAGCTACATGGATATCAGGGTGTTTATGAAGAATTTGTGGAAGGGGGGGGGGGGGGGGGGGGGTTGATGCCAGGAGCAATTTAGGTGCCTTCTTCGCAAGATACATATAGCTAAAATTTCGGGAACGCTGAGGTGTAGTGTTTACAACCTAATTATCCAGCATCGTGGAAAAGCTAGATACGCTAATTTTTGGTTGAAGGAATCCGTCAGTGATGCGAGCCAAGAAGTAACCCGGAAACCAAATTTTAAGACATTCCGCAGGCTGGGTTCAGGAGCAAATTTAAAGGGGTTAGGACCATACTTGTGCTCGTTACTTGAAAAATGTAATGGATTATAATTAGAAATTACCGAGCCTCAAATATAATGGATTACCGCTACAAATTACTTTCGCTGAAAAGTAGCAGATTACTTTACTCGTTACGTTACAAATTACTTTCCCGCTGCCTTGTCAGCGAGAGCTACAACCAAACCCGCCATCCCGCCAGCTTACTGCGATCGAAAATGATCCCTGGAATTCTGTAGACAAAGCAAGCGGTGCGCATGCTCACTAGCAGCGTGTACCTCTGCTAGGAGATTCAGAGGTAAGAAACCAATCTGCGAAATCTCCCTTTTGAAATGGGCCTTTCAAGCGTTAGCGCAACGCCTCAAAGCTGCGGTCTCGTGGCTTTAGCTTTGACGCACTGTCAGCTTATGCAAAAACATAGTATAGTTGCATGCAGTACTGAAAATGCATGGGCCAAGCGCTCATTTTTCAGATTTGGTCGAACGGATAATGGCACACTCATACTGCACAAGCTTCTGTGTTACGTTAATATTTTTTAAAGTAACGAGTAATAAAGTAATCTGTTACCAATATTCTGTAACGAAATTACATTACAAAGAACTGCCGAAAAAAAGTAACGTGGCAATTACAACATTTCTTAAAAAATTAGCGGACTACTTCCCATGTCTGCTTAAAGGGGCCCTGCAATGACTTTTTGACTGGTTTTTAATTTGCACTGAACCTGAGCGTACCAAACGTAGTAACTTAATCCAACTTTTCTTTTCTCAAATTTCGCTTTATTTTAAAGGTTATAGGCAAATTAGAATTACAAAAACAAGCAAAAAATAACCTCCTTCATGACGTCGTAGGTCCTGGCTTGAGTGGCCTTGAACTAGAGGAGGAGTAGTGAGCTCATCGAGCTATGGTGAGCGCACACGGCTGCCGTGCTCCGTGTCGACGGCTCGAGAGGGCGCCATTGAAGCACGTGTTGGATAGGCTGTATGAAGCGGGCGGCCAGGGCAGCTCGCATTGCATTTGCAACGCGACTAAACACTAATTCGGCATAACATTTCATTGGCCACAAACGACAGTAAACACGGGGTAAAGATCAGTTCAAAACGGGAGCCACTTCGCGCTGACGCACCGCCAAACGGCCTAATCGCCAGCAGGGCCCGCGCCGAAGGCCTTCGGAACCCTCGGAACCGGTCGGATTCTTGAGCCGGTATACGACCACAGCGCCGCCGCGTACATCCGGGACCTTTCTACACTCCTCGTTTGTCGGAGCCTCATCCCACTAGCCTTTTCTAGTATGCGCCGTTTTTTCCGCCGCTTGGTAGCGGGTATGTCGACGGGTCATTTCTCGTTTCCATACTTTCTAAACTGCATTTGTTTCTTTTCTGATCTAAAATAGTGAACAAAAACTACTTTCATACATAATTGAAACGGTTCGCGACACTTATATTTTGTATCTCGACTAAAAAAAAGCTCTTAGCGGCTTTGACCAGTGGCAAGCCCAGGACCAAAGACGTCACATTTTGCGCACTTTCGGTACCGCGGGTCGCCCTCGTCGGTGGAGGAGGTTTCCGCGTCGTCCGGTTAAAATATGACGCACTGATATTTAGTTACTCTCTCCGTGCCCGCTGGCTTGCCCCAACCCCAAGAGACGTGGAAACCGCAAAAAAGGTTGACGCTTAAATATGATTGCAGGGCCCCTTTAAGACACGTCAAAAATAAAAGGTAAGATGACTATATACTGTTCTAGGACTCATTGTATGTTCCTATTTTTCTGCTTAATTTGTTTTGAAAATGGTGCGATGGTTTCGTGGGTATATCGATTTATGTGCTCGACCCTCGGATCCGGCCCATTCGAAAAGGCTGCCGTCGCTGGCGAGTTGGTGGCGTCGCCTTCCCAACGCGCGGCGTCCCTTTGCACGCATTCACAGACTTGGCTCTGTAAAGCTTCCTCGTTTCCTTCGGCGTTTCGAGCATGCAGTTCGTGACGATTGCGTTTACGGCATCAGTCGCTTCGTCGAAGTGTTCGATCCCTGATCGCAGCAGCGATGAGAGTGATAGTTATCAAGCGATGTTGGAAGCTGGTTATGCTTACTGCGACCCGCTGGCGACCAGCAACAGCGACAACGAATGAAAGGCCCGTTCACACACTTGCAACCGAGTATAGAACCGGCTGAAATAAGACCGGTTTTTAAGCCTCTTGCGACGGATTAGGACCTGCTCCACAGCAACGCATCCTGTCCTAGGCCGTCGCAAGAGGCGTAAAACCGGTCTTGTCTCATTCGGTCCTACTCGGTTGCAAGTGTGTGGACGGGCTTTTACGAACGAACTCGCCGTGGTCGTCGATGACAATCTCGCAGGTGCATACAGGCTGGTAGAGCAAAGGGCCGGGGGCGAAAGCGAGAAGACCGTTGGGGTAGCCGAGTTGCGTGAGCGGTCTCGATCGTGCCGTGGCGAGGCGAGCTCGGGCGATCCAAGGGGCCGCCTAGAATGAGAGAGCGTTCGGGATCGCGTGGTTTTACTCGCCTCTAAAAAATCGCTGAACTTGGTGTATTCGCAACTCCAGCGCGCCGCTCGCCCTCCCGCGGACGAACGTAGAACCAGAGGAGCGGGGACGGCAATGGCGACGGCGGCGCGGAAACGGTGGCAGGGACTGTCGGCCTTGATGCGTTAAGCCGTTTTAACGAAACAATTGAGCGCGGTAAAAGAGGAATTCTTGTGCTCCGCTTTGCAACAGCCTTGCACAAAGGACCGGGAGGTCTAATTTCATTAGGGACTTTTCGCGTATCGCATACGCTGCGGATTTCTGGTCTTGTGCATGGCCGCCAGCTCAATCGGTGCTCAACGTGACAGAAAACGCTCCCGCTAATAATGAAGGACTCTATAGCACGGTCTACGGAAAGTCTATTCTTTGCCATAAGAAGAGAAAAACTCGTCGCGCAACGGTATGTCGAGCAATACACATCGGGAATGGGTTCGCGCTTTAAAGCCGTTTCAAGGAACATGACCATTTATTCCAAGCACTTTAAAAAGACAGAATACCCTGATTTTCTTTCAGGTAATTACAAAGCAAATAAAGAAATGCTCGAAGCATTTTAAGCGGGTCTGTGTTAGTCAGCCGTTTGTGACGAGAGCTTAGAACGCGCAGCTTTGACCAGAGGGACCGCAATGTTGCAAATAACACGGTACAAAAAATGTACGGTATATTAAAATATTTTTTTGTAGAGCAATAAATAAAACCCCTAAAGGACGCTGATTATGTTAATAGGCGGTTTTTGCATAGCGTACGATACCCCTAAACTTCATTTGGACGTACAGCGCACTGACGTTCAACCTGCGCTACCAACTTTCACGAGCGGCTTGATGACCGAGTTGGGCAACTTATTAAAATAGCTTAAGTAAGTGTAAATGACTGTAAAAAAAAAGTAATTGGGGTTTTCTTGGCCTTACTGCAAAACCGCGGTGTTTTTTGTTTTGTTTTTCGATACTCTTTGATGCGTACTTTAGCTGTTTAATACCTTATAATGCGCCGTCATCAAGCCTCTCGTAAAAGTTGGGGCCGTCATTTTGACGTTAGTGGACTGCACGGCGAACCGAAGTTTTGGAGTGTCGTATATATGACAAAAAATGTAAAAACTACAACATTTTTTTTTTGAGTGATGAGCACGGCAACGCTCCTGGCGCGCACGGAAAATTGTGCTTCAAAGGCGCAGCGCGAGCTTGCGGTTGTAATGCTACACCACACGCGGTAGCCTGCAGTAATAAACTTTTTATCAATAACCATAGAGCAGTTTGATTACGTGTTACAATACACTAAAACCGAGACGGTGAGCCGCGATTTGAGAGGCTGTGACGCGAAGACACCAATACTGTGTATTGCTACTCTTCCGAAGCTTGACGCGGTCACCGTTCGCGGCTCTCCTTTTAGAGCACTAATGGCCAGGCAAAGCGCAAACATATCTTCATCACCCTCAAAAATAATCTGCCGCAAACAGTAACGTGGCCGGTGCCTAGAACGCGCTCGCTCACCACAACGCTTCGCAATTTGAGGTCTCTGCAACTTTTAAATAACAGCATGCTCGTTTTCCTAACGTGCATCAGCATCTCCGTCACCTCTAATATGATTCCTCCCTAACCGCTTCGCATTTGTAGACAAATAAGTCATTTTTAGCGCGCTGAACAGCGTCAGCGAGCAGGCGCACGGGATATCCTAAAGAATCTATCCCCGTCTCTTCCGCCATCTTGAAACTACCGCCCCGCCACCTATAGGGCGTTGGAGTTGCGAATATGCAACTATAAGTTGCATATTCGCAACTTATAGTTGCATAGTTATAGCCTATGAGTATTCATTTCTAGAATAATCTACCCGTTTAATTTTTGTGTCTTAAAGGAGTCACGAAACGCTTTTTCAACTTTTTCCTGTTTAGCTTTCCTCCTCAACTCATAAATCGCGCATTGTACCAAACAGTTCAAGAAGTCGGAAACGGGGGAGTCCCCTCTTGCTCGGAATCTCGCTTGTGTAGCCCGGACACAGCCATTGTCCCCCTAGAAGATTAGCCCGTCGCTCAAAATTCCGACTAGTTGCTTTCCCCACCCCGTTCACCCCGAAGCTGACAGTGCTGTGGAAGCTACGTGCTCGTTGGGCCAGCCACACATTTTCCACGTGATCACGCTCTCTCGCGCATACCGACCCGCAGAGAATGAGGTC
The DNA here is from genome assembly GCF_016920785.2 of Ixodes scapularis. Classification (NCBI taxonomy): domain Eukaryota; kingdom Metazoa; phylum Arthropoda; class Arachnida; order Ixodida; family Ixodidae; genus Ixodes; species Ixodes scapularis. The sequence continues at coordinate 17,901,515 of NW_024609873.1, read as the reverse complement.
AGGTGATGAAAGGGAGGCGGCTGATTGGTTCGGCAAGCGCGTAGCTTCCACCGCAATGTCAGCTTAGGGGTAAAGGGATTAAGTGAGGTCCGGTGTCGTGTGACGTGCGCTTGGGCCTGGTGACGCGTTGCGGGGGCCCGGTTATGGTGGCTAGTAGCTCGGTGACGCGCTGCGGGGTCCGCGGATGTATCACAGTGAAAAGGCGGAGAGTTTACGAAAGGAAGGAGGTACGAAATAGTCCGCTATTTTTTGCAAATTTTCGTAGCGAAAGTCAGGCTTCTGACTTTCTACCTTTGTTCTTTTGGCCCACTGAACGATGTGCTATAGACCCTTTCCGAAATTCAGTCTGGCCACCTTATCACTATCATCATCATCTGAAAAATGGCATATGTGCCATACCAATGGCGTTTTTCTATTTACTGATGAAGGAACATGTTGAAGATACTCCTAAGCTGAGGATTCGAGGCCTATACATTCTAGACGTTAGCATGTTGCGAAACCAGAATTGAATGCAAGCGCTGCGTAAGCGTTCATTTCTCTAATTCAGGCCCAGTGAACCTGTTAGTGGGACAAAATCGACTTCGAAACCCCTTGACTTATAGAACTTTATCAAGGCGTCTGTCTGGGCTGGCGCTTCGTTCTGAGTGGTTGCACCTTTATGGGAATTGACACTTGAAGAGATGATTCAGAAATGCTTGTATAGCGAAGAGTTTATTTTCGTCTGCCGTTGACATGCATAAGTGACAGTGCCCGATAAAATACTGCAGGCTATGGGTTTATTGCCGCCATTCGTATGGCAAAAGTTAAACCGCCATTTCAGCCACCAGATGGCACTGAATTTCGGAAAGGGTCTATTAGTAAAATCCCAATATAAATTGATTTACTCCAGCCCAAAATTCGTTTCATGGGTCCTTTAACCCCTTTAGGACGGGAAAAAAAGGGGGGGAGGGACAACTGTCCCTCCTCCTCCTTTTCCCTCCGGGCCACCTTCGTTAAACCTCAAAAGGGAAACTTCTTACGTTGAAAAAACGACATACAGCAGCTTCCTTTAGGGGAAAAAAGTTTAGTTTTTGATGAAATGGCAATTATTAGGTGGACAAAATAGAAATGGGCAGGGCTTAGTCCATGACGCTACATCCGTCCGTAATGTCAAACTTCCCTTCCTTCTTCTCCCCTCCCCCCCCTTCTCCCCACTTGACCAATAAATAATGCGCACCCTGACTACGTTCAGGAGTTGGTTATCGTATCGGAAAAGGAATCGAGTCTAGCGCAGAGTGTCCATTCAGCACAGGTAGACCAGAAAACAGAACAACTATGTCAATAAGTCACGAGCACAGGAACAACGCCGCAGGAAGAACCAGACCACGGCGGTACGCGCGCACAAAAAAAATACGAGTCGTGACCATGAAGGAAACGGAACTAAATCCCGGATCACACAACAGCGCAAATAGGATGCTACTTTCAGACACGTCTGTCCGAAGCGACACAAAGTAAAGCGACGTTCTTCAACAAGAGCCGAAAACAGCAAAAACGATGTGAGCGAAGCCGACGAAGGCGTGACCGGCATCAAGGGCGACGGGGAAGCAAACCTCCGGGGGAAGATATCCGCGCTGGGGGGAGATCGCTCCGATCGCACCCGGCGTGTGCTCGCCACCAAAAAAAAAAAAAAAAGTAATAACAATAAGAAAAGCAACAGCCTAGAGGAATGGCAGATAGAAAAGACGTGCCCAGGCGCATTAGGCTCCCCGAAAACGGAGGAGGCAACACATTTTCTGCAGATGTGGGGTACCGTGTGTAATGTTTGCTGTTTCCTTTTTGGAGGGAACAAGGAGATGCCGCACTGCAACCGTGCTGCTTCGGGGCGATAAACGTTCCGTGCAGCAGACAAAGCAAAACAAACAAAACAATGCAAGAAAAAAAAAAAAAAAAAAGAAAAGGCATGATGGCCATGCACGTGGGTTTGAAAAAATATTAAGCTTGAAAAAGAAAACTGTATGCCGTCGGACCGTACCCTGCGACGCTCTAGTACGTGTCGTGAGACGTAACCTATACTACGCAAACGTGTGGTCGGATATTGTGATTTAGGTTACTACTTCTAACGCAACAAAAACTGCTTTTTTTCCTTTTTCTTTTTTGCATTATGCACGATAACGCATTGAAAGCAACGTTTAGACGCACGTGGGTTCGTGGGTTCAGTGTCCGAGTCCGCGCACTCGACTTAGAAGCCTTTTCCTCCGTCTGCTTCAAGGATGAGGGCAGGTCCTCCTAAACCAAACGACAGCTTAGGCGGCAGCCCAGCCTGCCGTCTGAGCTACCGTTTGACCGACTCCATGGTAGTCGAAGACTGGTCATAGAAGTCTAGTCTAAGACATGCTGCAATGTGCATAGTGGCCCCGGGCTTGCATTGCTCCAGGCTTACATTATCCTGGGATCAAGGTCACCGGCTTCATCGCGAGCCAGATTTCAAATGACACATCATAATTACTCTCGAGAAAAAGTTGCCTTTCACGACGGACTTTTAAAAGTCTTACGCATGAGAAGGGTTCTTAAACTAACACTGACCCTCACAAAAATAAAAAAGCGACCTTTTGAAAGGGCTTGCATTGTAGCCATTGTTACCCCAGATGTCGCAATACCCCCCCCCCCCCCCCCCCCCCGGCTCGCCAGACGACGCTGAAGCGGCAACAAGAGGAAGAGCTGCAAATAACCAGAATCAAAAATCAGGGGACACCTTCAGATTACCATCAGCAGTCATCGCGAGCGGAGTCACGCACCTACAGACCGAACCAAAAAAGACTCATCACGCCGGCCAAACCTTTATACGCAGTGTACCACTCGTCAAGACCCCCCAACGCAGATAGTGAGCTGCCAAATCTATTTTCGTCCGCACAGAGTCGTGTCCGAGGCATACACGCCGTCTGGATCGCCTCTCATTCCGCCCACCCGCAACCACGCACAACGGAGTCATCATACGAGCGAGCACGCACCTTCATCTTAGATCGCGGACGCGTGCGCAGAACACTCAGTGAGGACGTCGCAGCCATTAGAGCGACAGCCGCTCGCGTTTCGCGTTCTACGATGAACCGCAGCAGACGGTACGACCCACCCCGACCAATCCAGCGCCGCGAACGTACCATGTGACTAAGCGCCCCGCGCCTCACTGCGATCCTCGCGGTGGTCACGCGACACTCAAACGGCATTGCATTGGCGTCAATAGATAGTAACCTCATCCGCGGTCCATGGTACAAGGTGGAATGGAGTACCTATAGCTTCGCCTCCATCTGGCTTGTCCATCCATCCGTTCGGGGATAGCGTGCATGGCCGCCGACCAAGACGGCTGCCGAGGCACAACAGCCAACACAGGCGGCCACGGTCGTCATCATCACGCGAGCTCATTTATTACCCTTCCCCGTCAGACTGAGCGCTCCTCTCCCATACGCGGCTGACCCGTTTCCTCTGTCGGGACGAGAGCGAAAGCAGGGGACGTCGCCGTCCAGCGTTCCTTTGCTCGAATTCTGGATCAGGTCGCGGACAACAACGCCATCTAGTAAACGACGACTCCGGCGAGACTCGCTGTATGGACATGCTTTCAAGGTCTCACGGTTGGCCACCAAGTGTGTTGTGGGTCGCCCCTGCCGTGCACGCGTAATGAAATCCGGTTATACGGTGAAAAACAGAGGGAGAGGAGGAGAGGAGAGCGCAAGGGGGCGTGAGAGCGCCGATCTCTGGCTGGGAGAATTATGGGTCGACGCAAATACCAGCAGCTTTTTGTTTCTACTCAGTGGTCGAACGCGTTCGAACGACGAACGCCGGTGTCCGAACGCAAGACACTGCGCGAGGAGCGGGCGACGCTCTTGTTTTCCCTGACTGGAGGGAGACAGTGGGTAAAGGCCTTTGCCGCTCTCCACTAATCCTTTCAATCAGGGGTCGGCGCTCTGAGGTCACCGCGCGGTCTCATTTCCTCCTCTACCGCAGTTTCTCCCCGCATACAGTGAGGAGTTCACGTAACATCGACACGTTGCACGAGGGGTGACTGAACCAGATCTTGATCGTCCAAGTGTCCCGCGTAACGATGACTCGGCGCTCGTGTCCAGTCGCTTCTTGGCAAAAACTGCCCAGTTTTGCCCTTCCGCCATCCGTGCTGGCTGGCAGCAAACCGTGGAGCCGCAGTACTATACTGCTCTTTGACAACACGCGTACTCAATGCGGATGTATATGCCGTGACAATACTATTTGCCACGAAGCCGCATTACGTGAAAAGACGACGAAGTATATTAAAAGAAATAGAGCACAAAGGGAAACTTGACACGTAACGGTTCCAATACAGCCGTGAAGCAAGACGGAAAAAGTTTCGATGGGGCCTCCCCTGTCAAGCAGAGTGGCGTGTCAAGATTAAAAATTGACGCCCCTTCGGAAACTTGCGCAGTACAATGACTTTTTCCCGGGTTGCGCACGCGTAAGAGTACCAAACGCTGCCGTCCGACTTTTTTGCTGACGTTTGCGCGGTAGTTATCGGCGCTCAGCAGCGGCGTTGAGCCGTGGGTAGCGTTTCAATTGCAACACGCCGTAATTTTGTTTCGCCTTTGGCTCCAACAATTCAAGCGTAATCACTGGTTAAAAGACTGCGGGCCATTAAACCAAAAAACACACAAAAAAAGAGAAAGTTTCCTGGTTTGTCGGTAGAGGAAGCCGAACAAAGGTAGAAAATACCTATTATTAGAGTTTGGTGTCCGAGACGCGCGCCTGGCAACACACCACGCAACACACATCCGACCAAAAACACAACCATGAGTCGGCGGACGAATATAAAACTTGAATTGTATAAGTTATTTTCGTCAAACTAAATGCAAGTGTCCCAAAGTAGGGAAATCAATTTTATCAAGAACACGGCGCTGGAACGTACCAAAGGCTTCGTGCGACGCACCACCTAAAACTGTCGCAAAAAAAGAAAAGAAAAGAAATGTTGCCGAAATTTTGCGCAGATTGTCGTTGAACTGCGATAGCACTTTGCCCGAGTCTTGTACTGCGTAAACGTTTCGTTATTAACCTACTTAGAAACTGCACTGTAAATTCTAAGATAATTTTTCGTGGATGTCTATGAAGTTTAGTATCACATTTAAAACCAGGTCAACTTATTTTCTGATCTACCTGTGTACTCCCCGCGGACGGGCCTACCGTGATCAACCAACGACTTACGTCGCCTGCCATTCGAATGCTTTTCACCTGGCATACCGATATAAACATAATATGTACGCAAATACGGTAATACCCTTTTTAATTGTGCCTGACGTTCGGAGGCTGATAGATAATATGAGATTCTTCGGGAGCATCCCCTGTATCCATAGATGAAGTAACAGCTACTTCTACTAGATACATGCCGCCTGCTTTGTTGGTAACAAATCGACCTACCGTGCACGCGAGAGTGCGTGGTGTGCCCAGAAAAGCTCTCCCATAAAAAAAGAAAAAAAAAAAAGAGTTTATGAGAACTAAGTTGCGAGCTCATTTTTGTAGCTGACAAGGAGAGTTTCATTTGAACATAAAAGTAAATCAGCCAAGTAAAATATGCCTGCTTCACTTTCATATCATTAAAAAAAAAGCAAGCGCCGACAAAAAACAAAAGTAAAACCGACGTCATCGAAATCACATGAGGCTGGGAGAGGATGGGGGGAGGGGGTGCTACCTTTTGGAAGGTGCTCCGGGGGTGTGTAGCGGAGGTTTGTGTTGGCTATGGATGGATGGATCGAGCTTAACCCTTCTAAATTCAGAATTTATAGCGAATAGTAGAGAATCCCATCTCGCCGCCAAGCACGAGCCATTCTCCACAACCGAAAGTCGCAATCTGTGTGACGCTGGTGCCTCTTCGCAACCAAGTGTGCGCACTTAACACCAAAAAATTCAAAATAAAACAACAAAAAAAACGAATTTTTTTTTCTTGGCTTATGCTACCAGACCTATCTGTTCTTGGTATAATCTCCGCTTTTCCGGGGTCGATTTTTCGTTGCTTCCTCCAACCAACTCGAGGCAAAATCGAAGCCGCGTATCGGCAATATCTAGATGCTCCGAGAGAAGGTTCTTTTGCGTTTTGCTTACGCTGCCTGGTTTTTGCAAGGAACATAGCTTCACGTTTTTATTTTTTTTTTTTAAGATAAACTAAATATTCGCAATTCAGTGGTACCGCATCAAGCGAGATAATGGATGAACAAGGACGTGAACACACCTCAATGGAGCGCAATTTCCTTCATCCGCGACATAAAAAATAGTGGCATTCCGGAAAATTCCTATGTTCCCGTGCGATACTTGTGGTAAAACCAAAAGAATACAGCAGATTGATAAAATAAATATCGTCACAGAAATCAAAACAGCAAAAAAGATTTGTAAAAAAACTGTTTGTTATTTATCTGTCAACAAAAATAAATATGAGAACTCGGTGCAAATAATATATCAGCCACTTGAAATGTCATCACACACCTTACCAAATTTCACCAGGGTGGCGCGTTGATGGCCGGCAAAGCCCATTCTCACGCCTGCCAGAGGCTAATTTACGCGACAAACTAAATTCCCTATACACCAGTCGAACAAAATAAAAAAGTCGTACTAACGAGTCAATATCGCGCTAACAATATTCAGACCCTCCACTGCGTTCAGCCTCAAAAACAGATATTTATAGGGTTAAACGCGACTCCGTGTTGGTTCAAAATCAGTAAGATTCCTTGAACTATAAAAATCCAGGAGTCGGAGAAGGCACGCCTGCCTGAACAACGCTTTCCCGCGTCTTCGCCGGTATTTCATGCCGAAGTGTATATGGTCGCATTTTGCCTCCATGCTCTCGAAAGTTTTCGTCATCATTACTACAGTCATGCTTTCGATGGCTATCGTAAAATATGCTCTAGGGATCGTGCGAATAGTGGTGCATCATTCATAGCCTTCACAGTGCTAGGGAAACTCCCGATACACCGCGGCTGTCCTTGCCATGCTGAATCAAGGGGTGACGCCGCGCCCTTCGATCCGTATTTGCACAACCCGGAAATGGAAAACATTCCCCGTAAACTTGCATTCGTGTGGAAGGAAAGAAAGCACTCGAGCGGATTTGAGGGTAAACAAGCGCACGAGATGCACAAACACGAGACGACCTATATACACGCCGTGTACACCTCCCGCAAGCATCGCAGAAGAAAACCCTGGAGCTAGTTCAGAACGCCATAGCCCCAGAGCAGTGAGAAGAAGCGCTTCGGTCGTCTGCCAGTCAGCGCGGCTGGTGGCCGAAAGGGGCAACTTTGGGCAGGCCATGCCACCGAACGATTGAGTGCTGCGTCACAGTTCGGCGGAGCGCTCGGGCGTTCGCGCTTGAGATCGGCTCCAAGAATCGCGGCTCCTGGTCGCCTCGAGGGTTCCGCATAAGACAACGCCACCTGCCGAAGCAAACTTCCGAGCTCTGAGAGAGTTTTCACCTGCTCGACCGTGGTCAGGTTGTTTGTGGGTCGCGTTTCCAATACAAGGTGCGAGCGGTCTGCAGTCGTTTCCAAGCTTGGCGCAGTCTCTCCCCCCACAATCCTCCTGGACACTATAGGAGACGGACGCATGCGCACGTGCAATTAATCTACACTCTTCATCATTTTGAGTGGCTCCCTTTCTTAATTCGAGGCTCTCTAGTAAGCTTCACTGCCCGGTCGTCATACTGCGCGAATCCACGCGGTCGCCTGTCCGGCCGACGAGGGAAGGAAGGGAACGACAACGTCGCTCGAGGGCTCGCGACGTCGGCGCGAAACAGCTGCGACGGCCATTCAGGCACGTGGTTCCTGCACGGCTCGATGAATTCAATCGTGCTCGAAACAGCTGGCGCGGCGCTACGGTAATGACAGACCGCCGAGGGAAAACAGAACACACCGACGAATGCTCGTAAATATTTCGCGCACCACGAATTCCAAGAAACGAGATGACGAACGAACGGAACCACGACCACAAATGCAACCGGAACATACAAAAGAACGAATCTGCAAGCCTACCCCCGCCCCCCCTCCCCTTCCCAAACACACACACGCGGGAACAGACATTCAGTACGACCATAAATCGATCGCGTGTGTATTGGGATTCGATTAGATATACAAGCATAACTATACTGCCGCATGCACGCGCCCACAGGTAAACAGAACACGGGTATACATAAGTAGTTTATGCACAAATATTGACCCGAACAGACGTTTCTTATAAGGGTGATCAATTTACATCGAAATGTTGCACTGCTCGAGTGCTCGAGACCAAAATGCATGTGAATGGGGCCAGCTGAACATGAACATGTTCAGCTGGCCCCATTCACAAGCAATGAACCAACATGCTCAGCTTCAACCAAAATGCAGCTCAGCAGCTATTTCGAAAGCAACTAGCACTTCGATTCCTTTCTTGCTGGCGGAGCGTCCCTTCGCGAGGAGTTTTCCCCAGACGGGCAAGGGCTTCCCTACAATCCGTAAAGATGGTTACACGGGTAGGTGCGCCCACTGGGTCGAATGTCTCTCTTATTCGAGATAGTGCCAGGTGTATTGCAGCAGAGTCTGTGCTCTTAATTGAAAAACACCAAAGGTATTGAGGTGAGAGTGGACTGGGTCCCAGGACACGCGGGCGACATCGGTAACGAGGCGCACACGCGTGGGCGAGCGAGCACAGGGAAGACCGCTCCAACCCAGGGATCTTCGTCGCCTTCGCGCCGCCGGACCCAGACCCCCTAGAGAAGAAATCTGCGGCCCGACAAGAGGATCAGCGTCGGCTGCGAGATCAAACGCCTCCTCTGGGATTGTGCCGGCTTGCGAGACAAAAGAGCCGAACACCTGGGGCCTCACATCGACACTTTAGAGGCCTGGATCACACCGGTTAACGAGGCACGGGCCAGGGAGACGCTGATCTCCCTATGGGAGTTCGCGCGCTCGACAGGAGTGCATTGCCGAATGTAAGCTTTTCCTACCTATGTTCCCCTTCCCCCAATGAGGCCATGGCGCCACCCTTTTTGAAAATAAAGTTAATCATCATCATCATCATCATCATTCCTTTCTTGCCACTGAACGTCTTTGCTTTCATGACTACAGAACCTAACACGTGCGCTCCAAGATTAAGAGGTCCTCAGCCACAGACATTGGTAGTGATTACACTCTAAAAAACATCGTGCAGCCATTTACACCCCTGGTCACATTTTTCGACATCCCGAAACTTCAGTTCGACGTCCAGCGGACTCGGACGTCAAACTGACGGCCCCAATATTTACGAGAGGCTTGATGACGGTGTGATCTAACATAGGAAACAGCTAAAGTCCGTATCAAAGACTACAGAAGAAAGAAACAGAGGTTTTGCAGTAGGGAAAAAAAAAAACATAACATTTTTCATAAAAACCATAACATTCGCTATTGTATTAAGTTGTACAACTCGACTATCAAGCAGCTCGTGAAATTTGGTAGCGTCGGTTAAACGTCAGTGCGCTGTACGTCCCAATGAAGTTTTGGTGTGTCGTGTATGTGACAGGAGGTGTACACCCCCTTTTTTTAGTGTGTACGTTAGCGCGCCATAATCGATTTGTTCGTTCGATTATTCCGAGTACTCATTAAGTAATTGACTCCGAATAACACGATGGCTCCGAATCTCCCCCGCCCAATCCTCGTGCCGAGACGCTCCCTCACACACATAAACATGCCGACACATACAAACACTGTCAGACGCACGAACGCGGGCATGAACGCGTACATGCGGAGACTGCACTGTCGCAAGCGCAAATATGGCACGCACCACAAAAGCGAGTGAGAGAGCGAGCAAATGCACGCTTAGAGGCGAGCGCGGCATAGCGGCAAACGTGAGAGTTGCCGCCGGAGTATATTCGAAGGGGGCCGAATAATAGATAAGGGGGAATGCGCGGTTTCGTGGGAATTAAAAAGAGAGACCGCGAGATGGGATTTCCGTCCTTGATTAGGGAAGCTCCTGGCGGGTTCCTAATCGAGTTGGGAGAATGCGTGCGTAACCAGATTTGCCGGCGGGTCTCGGCGGGGTCGGCCGACTCTTTCTGGGAGCATCGGTCGCACGATCAGCCGCAGCTGTCTTCCTCGCTGCGCCATCGCGAGATGCAATCGCGAGAGCTCTGTCAGGGGACCCCTTCCATAAGCCCTGCGTAACAGCAATGTACGCACCGAACTAAAGCGGACCTCGGAATTTATTCTCGAGACAATAATTTTTCTTTTGAATAAAGACCCCGAGACTGGGAAGAAAAGTGACGGAAAATAAACAAAGTCTCAAGTCCGTCCCTTCTGGTCCCAGTCTCGGGGTTTTTAGTCAAACGTTTAACCACCACCAGCTCGACGGCGCCCTAACCTTTTGTTCAATATTTTTTCTATTTTATTTTCCTTGGAAACTCGTCGGAACGTGGTGATTAATTACTCATAGAGAGCGCGTAGATATAAAAACATGCTTACCGTTATTTCCTGGGTATAATTCACGGTTTTCCTTTCTTTTTTTTTTATCCAAAATTTCCGTCTTACTTGTTTTATGTAAGTACTTTAGGTGTGCGAGGTGTTTGCAGTATCCAGATGTACGAGAAATGGGGAAGGTCGGGACAAGCGCCGATGGCCTGCTCTTAATTCCGGCGGTTCGAAGACGTTTCGAAACGTGGCAAACGTGGCAGCATACGCCTGCGGCCGCAGCGATTCTGCCAACCGCACACATTGTGACTTTTACGCAGATGCGACCTACGTGCAACCTTTTTCCTCAAAACGGCAATCCGTCATCTTACCAGACCGAAAAATAAAATACGGTACTAGCTACGAGGGACAGCGCAACGACATCTGCGCCGTCTCACACACCTTTACTAACTCTCCAGGGGCCGCACAAAAGCAAAAAACAAAAAAAAAGTTTTTTGTTTGTTTTTGTTTTAATAAAATCACGCGTTACGGGATGCCTAATTCTTTGCCCAAATGTAGTCCGTATCGATTCGAACCACATGCCAGAGTTTCGGATAGTGTTTGTGATGTTTCAATCATATCTCAATCAAACATTATAAGTGATTTTCTGAAAATTTCAACGGGAAAATGAGGTCCGTTTTTGCCCGTTTTCGGGAATGGGCGAAATTTATGGGAAAATTTCAGCCGGCCATTTTTCCATCGGCAATTTCAGGAAAAAAAAAAAAAAAACAAGCAAAAAAAACTCGTAACTTTAGGATGAGGTAACGGGTTATTTCTGAAACTATGGCATCTGGTTCGGACGTCAGGCACGTCACAGAGAGAAAGAGAGAGAGCAGAGAAGAACGAGCAACACCGACGTGCCACTTGAAGTCCTGAACCGCAGCCAACGCTATACGATCAAAGACGGAGTCAATCAGTGGGCGCCAAAGAAATGCATCGTCACGGCGCTCGCTTTCCTCACGGGTTTGCTATCGCCAGCTAAACTAATCGTGCAGAGAAAAATAAACGCAGAATCACAGCGATTTCAGTTTGCGCGAGTGGTTTTGTCGGCGATAGCAGACCCACACCAAGAGGACGAGCGTCCTGATGATTCATTTGAGCGGTGCCCGAATGGCTTTATCCAATTGTATAGCGTGGGATGCGGTCGGAGTGAACCGGAGTTGCATACATTTCTTCACGTGCTCGCGAACCAAGGCGCGCCTCCCAACAGCTGCCCGAAGATGCGCAGACCACCCAAATCGAATCAAATCTTTATTTTTCAGAAAACTGGAGGGATCGCCAGACAAAAAGCTGTTAAAAAAACAGCTTGACTGGGTCTGGGATCCCTTTACATTGACAACAGCTTTGACACTGAAAAACCCATGGTACTTTATTCTTTATTTTCCGGAACAGCGCCCCCGCCTAAGACGCGTTCTTACCGACGAAGGCCATAAATAAGGGCCCCACCCAGAACAAAGGACTGCGAAGGAAAATAAACCGGCACTAGAAGAAAAAACGAAACAAGAAACTCCGAGGAGGAAGCGAGCGATCTGAGATGCGCGTACAGTGTACGGGCAAGCGCGAAAGGAATCCGACAACAGCGGTAGGTGATGTCCTACGACGGGCGGCAACGCGTCGCGCGTGCGAACAGCCTCTTTGAACGGTTTTCTTCCTTGGCAAGCTTCGCAGGAAACTAGCTCTTGTTGTTGCTCTTGTTTTTACGGAAGCGCCTACCTCGACTTCTTTGTTCGAAATTTCGAAATTCATTGGAAGCCATCGATACATATCCGCCGAATTTTATTTTGCAAAAGTAGTTCTGTAGTGTATGTATACCTTTAGACAGCGTGGAGATAGTCAGCCCCCCACTGCACGTCTGGTGTCTCTGCTGTCGATGATCAATGTAGCCAAATACGCACGGTTGGGGCATACAGACGCCTTAATGTCTCGAAGAGCAACAGACTTGCGTTTTAAAGGCCACGGTCCCACTGAATGTGCCAGTTTAGGTACTTTTTGGCAGGTCATTACTCGTCTCCTTTTTAATTCTGTTTTGTAGGATTGATGTCATTCGAAAGGCAATGCAATCCTCTTTCATTTGATATTATGCATGAGTTGGTTTTTACTGTTCATGCGCATTTGTAGCGTTGCGAATATGATGGCGCGGACCCTCACCTGCTCCGCTAGTTCATGTTTTATAAACGATCCATTAAAGATAACACGGTTCCAATATAGCAGTTTTGTTAAGATGATGTCGGAGCAGAATTTAACGATACACTTTTTTCGTATTTGCACTACTTTGTTTTTTTATCCCTCCAAATATTGCCCTAAAATTGACATTTTACAGCACAAATATGTTTTTAATGACTAGCGTTAGGGTAATGAAATTAGCTACAGATGTAGTGCTTATAATTGGTAATATGTAGAAAAAAGTTTAATGTTGTGTAAAATTTTTTTTTTGTTTAGATATTTTATATCAAACGTAGCACTTTTTTGTACTTCGAGTCATGGTACTTCAAATGCCGCCGAGGAAATAATTAAACTATGATAAAATCTTTTATAACATTTAGAGCTACAAGGGTTGCCCAAGAGGTGGACGATGGCTTTTTTTAATTTTCAAGGTCATAACGCTCCAGGAGCCTTCAAACTTACCTGTTTTTGACGCATATCTTTTTTGGACATCAAACAGATTTATTGGCATCTAATAACATTTATTGGTTGGAATCGATATACATTGCGATGTATTACATTTTCACAATGATCTTGCTTTGCTTTCTTAATAGGTGTAGAGCTTAGCTAATTTTAAAAACAATTAAAACTGTTTGGGTGTTTTGTTGCGCTACCTGGCGGATGGCAGACAAACTGCTGATTTCTAATGTTCATAAAATTTCCGAGGGCGGCGCTGGCGTCTGTATCATCAAAAATCTCCGTGTCTTTTTACCTTCACATTTAAAAAATATTTTGAAAGATTTACTATCGATAAATGAATGGTTTAAGTACTGGGTCAGGGTAATAAATCTAAGACAAATAATTACACAAGCGTAGCGTGATATAATGTGTTCATTATTCGATTTGGTTGAATTCAATAAACACTAAAGACGAAAAGGAAAAGAATACACCCGAGTTCACTTCATGCCTAGAGTCAATAAATGAGCTTTAAACTATCGGCATTCCGTTCCCCAAAATTGTTTTGGGCGCCGCCATTTTGGGTCTTGTTCAGAGCAAACGCAACTGCCGATTGTCATGATCCAAAAGTACGACTTCCTCAGCATTAGACCCGGTGCTAGGAAGCTGATGCACTATTGCAATGCTCTGTCGCGGGTTGTTTAGACATTTGTGGGGAACAGAAAAGCGTTTCCTGTGATTTTAAATAAAGCTTCAGATAACTGGCAACCATGATTTTAAGCCACAATATGGCCAAGTGTCGTTACTCTGAACCGTAGCTAATTTACTGGCACAAGCGGGAACAACAAGGAAGAGGCAGGTGTCAAAAGGTAGTGGCTTGTGGAATCCACGGGGCTTACCTCATGGCCCCTACAGGTATTATAAGCCTCTTGAACAAGAGCATGAATAGAGTCATTAAATAAGCCACGCTTCAGAGTAGCGACACTTGGCCATATTGTGGCTTAAAATCATGGTTGCCAGTTATTGGAAGCTTTATCTGAAATCATAAGAAACGCTTTTCCGTCCTCCACTTTGTTTGCGACAAAGCAAAGCAACATTACATGAGCTTCGTAACACCGAATCTAATGCTGAGAATGCCGCACTTTTGAATCACGACGATCGGCAGTTGCGCCTGCTCTGCACAAGCACCAAAATGGCGGCGTTCACAACACTCTCGGGGAAGAGAGTGCCGATACTCTAAGCGCAGCTCATTTATTGGCTCTAGTTCTCGCGAAACTCTTTTTCCCTGACTGAAACTGAAAGTAAATATGAATAATACACCATTATTATAGCTTATTTAGTTATAACCAAATACACATAATGAGAGGAGGAAGCGGCCGGGTAGGTGAAACGCGGGTTTTATGTGCGACCATTCTAACCGTCTCAAAAGAGAGAACGCGCGAGCTTCCGCTGGTTAAAAAAAAAAAAAGGCATCCAAAGAAAAGAGGCGGCACGTTGTGTTCTTTGTTATTATGCGTCTAATTGCAAATTGTTGTGTGTACGTTTATACAGCCTGAAGTTAATCAGCCTTAGTGGGCGTCTGGTGTCTCAGCTGTAGATGAGCAATTTAGCCAGTGCGGTACAACCGCAAACCTGGGGTCTTTAACGTGCACCACGCAGTAGTGATACACGACCGCACGCCGGTACGATGCTCTTCCAGGTCGAAACGGGCAGGGGCGGGGTGGATTCTGCAGCTCGAGCTTTCGCTCCACGTGCTCCAAGCTGGTGTGCACTAGACCATGGACTCAGCCACCGCCCCCCCCCCCCCCCCCCCTCTGTGCGTCTAATTTATATACAGGTATAAATATTTGGAGATCGACGATGGACGTCGATCGTCTCGAGGTAATGTAACGTGTTATAAATAATAAATTTGTTGAGGGACTGAACGACTCAATTTTTCAATTCTTGGATTGTAATATGGCGGTAGCCTATTGTACTTACTGTTGATAAAGAGCAATATGAGGTGATGAGGTAATGATTAAATGATGAGGCTCTATAAGGACGATGACATTAGCGGGTGCCGAACCACAACGTACAGTGCAGACTTGTTTGAAGTATCGTGTACCCAAAGACTTTCGTCACCTGCAACAGAATACGGTAGAATCAATGAGGATGCTGCTTTACAACTGTACGTGGAACAGGAAAACTGCACTGTACAGAAGTGCGGCTTATTCGTTAATTTGAGGGACGGATTTCTAGCTGCATTCCCTGATTGAATACTTGGAACAAATGGCCTCGTTGGCGTAAAGTGTCCCTGTTCCAAAAGATTCTTGAAGCATACTTAAACCGCAAAGGAGTATGAGGCGAAAAATAAGAAAAAGGAGCCTGGTGTGACAGGTCCAAATTACCACCATAGCTGGGTGATTTCAGATAAGATCGACCAAAGGGTGGCTGGTCGACATTTTTAAATCAACTGATGTTTTTATATGACATTGTCTAGTGTCTGGTATAAACGAATCCACACTTAGTTTTGACCAGAAAAAAAATTTGGAGACAAGAAAAATCGTAAGGCAGGGAGAGGTGGACAGTTGCAATAACGCGCACTGATGGAGGGGGCAAGTTTGAAAGTGAATAATTAAAGCAATAAAATTAGAAGAATTTTAAAACTTTTTACAAACAAACTATGGGTACAACTTGCTTGTAATATAAAGTAATATTATTTATTAAAAATTTATTTAGTTTTCTAAAAATTGCCAAACATGCCTGCTCGAACGACAAATGGCAAACTTTGGAAATCTGTATCT
Organism: Ixodes scapularis; assembly: GCF_016920785.2. NCBI lineage: Eukaryota > Metazoa > Arthropoda > Arachnida > Ixodida > Ixodidae > Ixodes > Ixodes scapularis. Next base: position 17,885,707 of record NW_024609873.1, on the reverse strand, counting down.
CATGAAATAATTTAATCATTATTACATACCTTGCAGACATTATTTTACTAATATATGGATATTATTGAAAAAATAAATAAGGTATCTGAGTGACACAATAGTTACAATATATTTAGGCAAACATGGGAAAAAAATCAAACAAAGAAAAATTCCAATGCAAATAAAAAAAAACCACCTTCGATTTTTTTTAAATTTGGGTACCCTGTTATACTCTATTTCGGCATTCATTTCTATTAAAAACATGTTGCATCATTGCACTGTGAAAGAAGAAAAAACTCCCCAAAGTAGGGTCCTTTTTCAAAGCCTACACTTAGCAGTGTCCTATACAAGAAGTGACTCTGAGTTCCAGTTTCATGAAACTTGCACAAATATTTTATATACATTTATTCAGATGAGGTCATTGATAAAAAGAGCGATCAGTCACACAGTAAAAGGGAGGAGAAACTATATACAGCATTTTACATAAGCGTACAAAGTGGTATCATATTAGAGACTAATGATTTGAGAAAAGATGATGCAGTGTGAAGTTGTACCTTCCGGTATATTTTACATCTAGAGTAAAATAAATAACTTTACTTCCACACACAAAAACAAAGATATAATAGTAAGATATTTAGGTTGGCTGTGTATTTACGATTACAAACAATTTCAGGTGACGGATGCCATAGTGCCTAACTGGAGCAGCTTCGATGCTCTCGGTGTATGAATGAATCGTGGCAAGCCGATATATTTTATCCTGCTCGAGGATAACATTTTGGGATTTTTTTTATAGTGATCAGATAAAAATTATTAGTAACCACCAACAAAAACAGTAGGTTAAATACCCCGTGAAGAAAAATGTGATAAATAAGATGTCCCTGCATTCAAAATGTGCAGTTCTTGGGAAATCAAATTCGGCACTTTACGCTAAGGTTTTCCTCGCTGTACCCATTTAATGAAGTTGCTTCCAAGCAGATCCGACTGTCCGTGCTACATATACGTCACAGGTCCCTTCTGTTGATGATTTGCTGAGCCGCCACGCGTGCCAAGACTGAATGCCAGGGAAGGCGCGCACCGTCAGCCACTCTTCTTTTTTTTTTTGTTCACGATACCGAACAACCTCATTTTCGTCCAGATATACAAGATGCACGCCTTTCAGTTTCTTTGATAGAACGCTCACCATTGTCCTGGCCGTCTGAATTGCGCTTACTGAACGTTCTCTCAGGTTGTTCAGCGTGGCCTGGTGCTTCACGAGCCCGCCAACTCCGTCACATGCATTTTTCCCATGTCCAGATGCAGAAAATAACCACTGGGCTTGTGGGCAATCGTCCTTTGCAAATCGGTGAAGCTGGTAGCGATTCTTGAAATGACTGGCTGCGCCGTCACTTACGTACGTCACGTACGAGTATACCGCAACGTTGTCTTCAACCCACTCCTTCACTTTTTCAAGAGCCAAGCAAGCGTGAGCGGCGTCGTGACACAGGTCCTCACTGATGATGGCAAAGCTGTTTGTAGATTTTCTTGTCGTCACTACACATGTAAATATCGAAACTTGTTTTTTTTTTCCAGTGATATGCTTTCACTTCGTCAGGAAGCACGGTGGTCCAGTATTCAGCAAAGTCAAAATGAAAGACAATGCTCCCGCGTTGCATGCACTGTTTTTCATCGTAGATCGCTTTACCTTGCGTTTGCCGGATATGGTTGTGAAGTACCCAACTTCCAACCGTCACTTGGATGACTTTTAGGAAAGTCTCAGGTTCCAAAGTTTTTTTCACAAGGTCGCCGGACTCCCATGTTGCAAGCACAATCTCTTCATCCTCCGGGATATCAAGTTCCTGGAGTGTAAGAAACTGGCCTTTTGGGCAGTGATCACAGTCTCCTTGAAGGCACAGTTCTGTTGCTGGGTCGCACAGAAATGCCGAGTTCATTTCACACAGTGTTGAATGTTGAGCCTGTAACGTTCTCTAGAGCGGCAATACAAAGAAATAATTGGCGCAGCGCACACAAGCGCACACTTCCTGGTGTGGAATACATTGGACCCATCTAGGGCGCAACGAATAAAATTTTGTTAGCCCAACGCCGGAATCGGGATGCTTGTCTTTGTATATACGGAAGGCCTCTCGTATTGAGCGTGTCATGAAGCGCTTTGGCACGAACGTTTTCTCTCCGTTGAGCATGACAGAGATGACGTCCTTCTGGTTGGGACTTTGGCGCGAACATTGTAGCTCGTCTTTCGTGAAGTACTCTAGGGCAGCAGACAGGTTCTCAGGGCTCACCTTGCACCTCGTGTAAGGATCCGGCTCATACCACACGCCATGCTTTTCCTTGAGTTTTCGGGATTTACTGATAAGGTACATAAAGGCCTGTGGAATCATCTTTTGAACCTCATTCTTCGTCAGTGTTGACGGCAGGAGTGTAAGCAGTTGACAACGTTCCCGGAGAGAGGTGGCGGTTTCAAAGGCCTGCCGAAAGTTGTCCACCCACTCAGTGCATGTGGAGCATGTTGGTTCGGATGACCCCGATGGTGCGTCCCTGTCGTACGCAATACGTAGCCTTGAGCGTATATTCTTGACAGCAACCTGCTCCAGTTCTGTCTGCTTTCTCTTGACATAGGCAGGCCTGTCCCGACTTCTTACGACGCTTGGTTGTCTCAGCGGCGACACATCTGTAGGTAGTATGCTGCGATTTAGATCTTCAATTGCTTCTTCAGCTGGCACAAGTATGTCAGGGCACTGCTCTGAGCTTCGCATCGAGATCTCCTTAGTGATGTGCATGAAGCAATGGTAGCACAGGTAGTCCGTCGCACTCACTTTGGTGGAACAGTCAGGCGGAAGAATTTGCTTCAACGAGTTTAGGTCCAACTCGCCAACACTTCGAAAATTCCGCTGCTTTGGTATAGCCTTTTTGTGTTTGCAAAAGTAATCTGCACAAAACACTCGTTCGGAGCTCCAGGACGTCTTCATAATGTATAAATAAATAATAGAAATTAAACCCCAACTGATGGCATATAATTGCCAAGTGAAAGAACTACTGGGTGCACAAGTGACAAGTCCGAGGCTGAGGAGCTCACTCACTGCAAACGTACATTTGAAAAGAGAGGTCACAACTGAGGCTGTCGGCAAAGCTTGATCCACGTCAAAGGAAGAAAGAGGGAAAGTCTCCAGACAAAAAATTGTGGTCAGCGGCCTTCGAAAAAGACTTTCCGGAATCGCACTGTAGTCCCTCCACGCGCTGATATGAAAGCACCCGAGCTTCTACCACGTGGTTCATGACTAAGCCTGAGCCATGTCGGCGACCGGTTCGCGAGGGGTTGGCGGTGGGGTTACGTTGATGGTCACTCGGATTAGCCCTTGCTGTACTGAGCTACCGCCTGCAGTGCCTTATCGCCGGCTGGTGTCAACAACGAGAACACACACACCCTGTCTACACCAAAACTACAAGCGTTCACCGCACACGCGTCGCCGCCGCTTTTAAGCTTTTGTGAAATTGCTTTCTTTTGCCGCGGAGAACCGCCTTATCTTAACTACGCGCCTGAAATCCTTCCAGGCGGGCGTACACAATATCAAGCGTTTCGAGAAATGCCCGTGGAGTAGAACTATGGGAAAATTCGGAGCCCGCGATGTCGATATCGTCGCCGTTGTGTTAGTACGCCGTCGCGTACTGCAGTCCCCCGTTGGGGGAGGGGGGGGGGGCGGTCTTACTACGATAACATGGCGACAGCGTTTACACTGGGGATAATGCTGCCGGTTGGTGTGCCCCTTTGTGCCTGATATTATCGCCCGTGACGCCAGCGAGTGAGATGGCGACAGGCGTGACTGCTCAGTAAACAGGCGTCGGCGGCCATGTTTTGCTGGTTGAAGCGAACCCCCTTGTCCTTGACAGCGAGCGGGGAAATGCGAAAAAAAGATTGTATCGGCCGTTTTGCCAGAACTAGCGACGAGTGTCGTCTGCGGTTTCCGGCAACTATTTTGCCATAATCGTGAGCTTAGCGAGGAAATGATTTTTGCTAGCCACAGAACACTACCACGCAGAAAGGGAATGCTTGAACATGTTTTTGTTCTGGATATATATCAGGGATATATATGAGAGAGAGAGAGAGAGAGATGAAGGTAGAGCGGAAGAGGGAATAGCATATAGTGTCGCAGGAGAATAAAGTAAACAAAGTTCCTAGTGGCCGATGGCTGCATGATCTTTTCTCGGATCACTAGTCCGTAATATGATACCTCTTTGTACACAGTAGTTTCTCCTTAATTTAAGTGTGTGAACGATTGCTTTAGTTATCATTGGCCTCATCTGAATAAAATATATAAAAGATGTGTGTTGGTTTCATGAAACTGGAACTCAGAGTCAGTTCTTGTATAAAACACTGCCAAGCGTAGGCTTTGAAAAAGGACCCTACTTTGGGGAGTTGTATCTTCTTTCTCAATAAAATGATGCAACATGTTTTTAATGGAAATAAATGCCGAAATAGAGTATAACAGGTTACCTAAATTTAAAAAAAATCGAGGGTGGTGTTTTTTTTTTTTTTTATTCGCATCGGAATTTTTCTTTGTTTGATTTTTTTTTCCATGTTTGACTAAATATATCCTAACTGTTGTATCACACCGATACCTTAGTTATTTTTTAAATATTAGCTATATATTAGTAGAATAATATCTGCAAATTATATCATAATGATTAAATTATTTCATGAGATACAGACCTCCAAAGTTTGCCATTTGTCGTTCGAGCAGGCATGTTTGTCAATTTTTAGAAAAATAAATAAATTTTAAATAAATATGATTACTTTATATTACAAGCAAGCTATACCCATAGTTTGCGCCTAAAACGTATTAGAGTTGTCCTAATGTTATCGCTTTAGTTATTCACTCTCAAACGGGCCCCCTCCATCAGTGCGCGTTAATGCAACTGTCCACCACCTCATGCCTTACGATTTTTCCTGTCCCCAAGTATTTTTTCTAGTCAAAACTAAGTTTGGATTCGTTCATACCAGACACTAGACAACAACATATAAAAACATCAGTTGATTTGAAAATGTCGACTAGCCATCCTTTGGTCGATCTTATCTGAAATCACCCAGCTTCTACTATCAAATACAAGGGCAGTTACAGAATACACAAAAAGAGTTTTGTGATTCAGTTATATTTACACTCAAGGGCATTGATATCCAACGTATACTCAGAGGGATGACACCTTCTGGTCACCCAACATAGAGCCTTTTCTACTCAAGTTTTATATGGAAGGCCCGACTTCCGCTGAAATTCCTCACGTAGACGAGTTGTCCGACCGAAGAAACTGCCATTGCTCCCGACCTGGGAATCTCTCGATCTTCGTTCGTAGGCCATAGTATCATGAGATCGAGTGGTGCGACTCTTCGTCCGCCGAATATTGCTTCGGCGGGTGTTTTTACCGTGTAAGGTGAGACCGTCGCGTGCTGCTGGAACAAGAGCCTGGCGATTTTTCACTGAACTGCTCCTTCCGTAAGCTTCAAAAGGGCTTTTTTCGTTTCGCACACCATCTGTTCTGCTTCCCGTTAGTTGCAGGATGCTATGGTGCACTAATGTGATGCCTGATGCCGGTTTTTTTTTAAAGCGCAGCTCTTAGGGGCCCGTTCCCGGCTTGAGCGGCGTCGGCGTCACCGTCGGCGTCGGCGTAACCAAGGTCATCCCAAGGTCACGTGGCCCCCAAGGTCACCTCAAGGTCACGTGATCCCTCCCCACGTGACCCCCCCCCCCCCGAGGTCACGTGACCCCCCCCCCCTCGAAGTCACGTGACCACCCCCCCAGGGTCACGTGACCCCCCCGCCAAGGTCACGTGACCTCCTCGATGACGTCATCGTCACTGATGACGTCACCGGCATCCGCATCGTCATCATCACTGATGACGTCATCAGTGACGTCACTGATGACCTCACCGGCATCGTCATCGTCATCATCACTGATGACGTCGCCGGCATCGTCATCATCACGGATTACGTCATCAGTGACGTCACTGATGACGTCACCGACATCCGCATCGTCATCGTCATCATCGCTGATGACGTCATCGGAGCCCGCATCGTCATCGTCACTTATGACGTCATCAGTGACGTCACTGATGATCTCACCGGCATCCGCATCGTCATCATCATCATCACTGATGACGTCACCGGCATCCGCATCGTCATTATCACGGATGACGTCATCAGTGACGTCACTGATGACATGATCGGCATCGTCACGTGACCCCCCAGGTCACTTCACCCCCCCCCCCCCCCAGTACCCTTCCCTCCTCCTCCTCAAGAGCTGCGCTCTGATTCGGTGTTACAGGGTGTTGTAAACGGCTTTCACTTTTTAGAGCGCAGCTCTTAGGGGCCCGTTTCCGGCTTGAGCGGCGTCGGCGTCGCCGTTGGCGTCGCCGTCGGCGTCGCCGTCGGCGTCGGCGTAACCGCGCGGTGCATCATGGGAAATGTCCCATAATGCACCGCGCGAGCACCCCACCGGGGTCACGTGACCTCGTGGGGGGGCACGTGACCCCCCCCGAGGTCACGTGACCCCCCCGAAGTCACGGGACTCCCCTGAGGTCACGTGACCCCCCTCCTCGAGGTCACGTGACCCCCGCCGATTTCGCGTGACCCCTGATGACGTCATCGACACTGATGACGTCACCGGCATCCACATCGTCATCGTCATCATCACTGATGACGTCATCATCAGTGATGATGACGATGACGATGTGGGTGCCGGTGACGTCATCAGTGATGATGACGATGACGATGTAGATGCCGGTGACGTCATCAGTGATGATGACGATGACGATGTGGATGCCGGTGACGTCATCAGTGATGATGACGTCATCAATGATGATGACGTCATCAGTGACGATGACGATGTGGATGCCGGTGACGTCATCAGTGATGATGACGATGACGATGTGGATGCCGGTGACGTCATCAGTGATGATGACGATGACGATGCGGATGCCGGTGACGTCATCAGTGATGATGACGATGACGATGTGGATGCCGGTGACGTCATCAGTGATGATGACGATGTGGATGCCGGTGACGTCATCAGTGATGATGACGATGACGATGTGGATGCCGGTGACGTTACCGACATCCGCATCGTCATCGTCATCGTCACTGATGACGTCATCAGTGACGTCACTGATGTCGTCACCGGCATCCGCATCGTCATCGTCATCATCACTGATGGCGTCGTCAGCGACGTCACTGATGACGTCACCGACATTCGCATCGTCATCGTCATCATCACTGGTGAAGTCATCAGTGACGTCACTAATGACGTCATCGGTAGCCGCATTGTCATCGTCACTGATGACATCATCAGTGACGTCAGTGATGACATCATCGGCATTGGGGGTCACGTGACCCCCAAAGTCACGTGACCCCCTGGCTAGTCTAACCCCCCCCCCAGCGCCCTTCCCTCCTCCTCAAGAGCTGCGCTCTAATTCAGCGTTACAGGGAGTTGTAAGCGGCTTTCACTTTTTTTCTTCAAAAACTTGTGTATTTTATTTGAAGCAAGATTTGGCGTGTTTTCAGAGATAAGTATTTTCGGTAGGGCAAAAGTAGGTAAAAGAGACCGTAGAACGTCAATGCCGTGTTTGGACGCCGTGGCAGGCATCGTGTAAACTTCCAGCTACTTAGAGTACGCATCAACCATGACTCCGCAGATGTGGATAAGTTTCGCCACGCACCGACTGAATAGTGGATCGTTTTCAGTTACTGTTCATGGTGGCGTTGGACTCAAGGAAGACTTCGAGTCTTTCCAGAAAGTTAGCCCAGGTGCCAGGGCTTTTGTCGAAAGCGGTAAGTGTTCGAAACGTCGACAACGTCGGTAGCCTTGTGTTGTTCTTGACACTGGACACTTACCATTCGCTGAGAAGAAACTTGCTTGTTCGTCTGCCACGAGTCGTCCGATATCAGGTCATCACCGCAACACCATCTCCCGTCAAAACTGGTCTTCATTGTCCGCATGTCCATAGTTAGCAATCACTTGAACTTATAAATTCCCGAACGCTCATAACTTGCCGTCGCTAAACGCCGTTCATTTATAGCGTCTTCATTGCAAATAAACGTCTTCCTATTTCTTCTGATGGTTTTCATCATATTCCTTCTAGCTGTACTTACAACATTATGTGTGTCGGTACTTCCGAAAATATTGCAACGGCGTTTGTTTTCAGGAAACTATAATGTAACAACATTTACAACATCTTCCAGGCCCCGTGAAACACAATATTTCGTGAGGTTATTTTAGTCGGCAATAAAATGTTGAGGTAAGTACCGTAAATCGCGAAGCAGTTTACTTGACGTCCGCTTCCACTGGTGTCTTGGAAGATTGAGTCTGCTGAGCGTGCACTCCTGCAGAGGAAATTTTCATTGATAGAATATTGACACGTCAATCAACATTTGATTCCTTCTTGGTAAGATTTATTGCGAAAACCCGTTTCAACCGCCGAACCGCATCTCCCTATATCAGAGAACAATTTATACCCAGCCTGACATTCTCGCAAACATCCGTTTGATGGGCCACGCTACTTGAGCTAGCTGAGCACAGCTGGCAGCGGCGCGAGCAAGGCCACGAGGGGAACGTGACGGTGCTCGAGCCATCCCACTGTGAACCAATGTTTCGGCCACCCCACGGATGCGTGTCGCCATCTATTGGTTGAACTAACGCCTTGTTCAAGATGGCTGCCGTGGGACTGCAGCCTTAAGGACTGAAATAACTGGAATTAAGATGATTAAAAGAAAAAGACAGTCATGTCTAACTCTGCGTAGGGAAACCGAAGGGACACATAAATGTGTACGTGCTAGGCAAGGATAGCAGATACCAGAAGAAAAAAAAGTGCGCGTTTTTCTCGCCGTGCGCGCAAAGAGCACGAATTTGCTACTCGTCCTCTCCCCTTTCTTGTTTTCGGGATATTCGGGACCGACAACTACAGGTAGGCCTTGACGACAACCGGCAGAGAGTGTGAGTGACTGTCCGGATACATCTGATAAGAACGTGCCAAGAAGCGTCTGTGAGCGGCAGGGACGCAAGCGCCTAGAGAAGCTTTCCCTCCCGGACCGGAGCCGGAGGAAAACCTCCACCTTCGTCGGTACGCAAAATACTGTGACTGCAGGAAATGCGTCCTGATTTGGGAAGCCGTTTATACTACAGCACCCCGAGCAGCAATACGGGACCGTCGGCCGCGCTCGTGCCCGCCGCGGGCTCCCTAACCCCGTCGGCGGGCCCCTTCGGGAATCGTCCTAAACGAAAGCGTCCGCTCGGACGGCGCCCAAGGCCGCCGCGGAGATCCAGGCGTCGGGGGCTGCGTCGGACGTGTCGTTGAGCCATTGTTCAGATCGCGCGGCCTGTCCTGACAGCTATGGACTACGGAAACATCGATCCTACCGGAGAAAGAGAGGCTCCACCAAAGAGGGTGTTTTCTTATTTGTTTTCTTTTGTATTTGTTTATTTATTGCAGAGCAGTGAAAGCATGTCACCCTTGTGTCTCTTCTTTTGCTACCGCTGTTGCCAAAAAGGGTGGCGTTGCCTCGTCAGGCACTTGAAGTGCCTTTAGTCATGTCCCCTAAGACTTTCTGTAAGACAGTCTCAAATAAACTCGTACAAACAAGTCACGAGAAATGACGCAGTGAGGCGAAAGAGGGAAACGCGCCCACAGACTTCCTGGTGTCCGACGACGCGACTGAGACGTTCCGTCGAGCGGAGAATGGCACGGATAACTCACCAGGTTGCCATGCACGACGATTCCGCAGGAAGTTGTTCGGAAGTACTCAGAATATTTAAATAATGGAAAATCCCATGGAGTTCCCGTAATCCTATCCAATGGTGACTAACTAACCTAAGTACAATAGTACACAAAACCAAGGGTTTATGAAGGATTGATAATATGTGGACGGGGGAGGGGGGGGGGGGGGGGGGGGGCGGGAGGTAACATTTCTGGAGGGGCTCCGGAAAAGGTGGTTTGGAGTATTCGCGACTCCAGCGACCTATAGGGGACCGACACGGTGTTTACAAACAAGCCCGCGTTTGCCCACACCAGGTGTGGGCACTGCGCATGCACAGAAACCGAATTCGAGTGAACTGAAGCGTCTGCGCTTGCGCAGTGCCGTCGACAGCGCCACCGCTGCTGCGTGACGTCAGGGACGCGTGTTGGTCTATAGGGGGCGCCACCACCAAACAAACATGGCGGCTGAGTCCAGGTCGCGGCGGCTCGGCCGGGCCGCCTGAATGGGTGGCGCGTTCAATTTAACAGATTTTCTTTTGTTTAATGCCCAATTTCATAGGTATTTGAACTGAGAAGGTGAAGTGTAGCCGGTGCAGATAAACTTGCAAAGCATAATTTTGTTTTGCCGGTGTTTTTTTGTTCTTTTCGTGTCAAACTTTCGTTTCGGAGATTTCGTTCAAAACCGAAACTATGGGCTCCGGAGAGACGGTAATATACTAATCAGTTTTGATCATCTAAGGAAAGCGGCGATGACTATAGAATTGTTCCACAGATAGCAACTTTTCAGCTAACTCGCATGCCTCGACCATGCGACTAATCTGTCCGCGGAATCGAGCTTTAGTGCGTATCCGCGTTTACGAAACAGCTCCAGTCGTCTGCTCGGCCATCAACACAGGCTGCAGGAAAATTACGAAAATTAAGCAACCGCTTTTTGAGCCAAGGACCATGTTAACCCGCCGGCGCCCCACTAAGCAGCTGATACTCGTATTTCAATTGAGGTTTTAGTTGCAATCGAGAAGTCATTTTGACGAGCGTGTTATGTATTATATTACGTACTATGGTCCCACTAAAGCGATATTAGTATATCCTTCGGATTGAAGTATGAGCTTAGTTGACTAGCTATTAGGTGAGCTGCTGAATAAAAGTATATTTGACAGACGAAGACATACTACTTAAATTTAGCCAAATGGTTCTATAGCCGGCAGCACGGAGACAAACTGAAGAGAGTCTTCATTGAAGATCCACGCAGAAACCCTCTGCATTGAACTTTGCTTCGAATCCTGAACGGAGAAAATTAGTATTTTTTTGTGGCCGGTCAACCTGATCAATGTAGACGTACATTACTGCTGGCTTCGACGTCCTGGTAATATAAATATTGGAAGCGCGATAGGTCAAAATGCCGTGGCAGCATCTAACGTTGCGAGACTTGTCTCCCACCTTTTGAAAACAGATAATTTCCCTCATTCATCATTTGCAGCGAGCAAGTTTTCCTGAATCAAGTAATTGCGAAATCAGCCCAACTCCTTCAGTGTGGTCCAGAGGCTTTTTCGGCGAAAAGCAGCCAAGATGAATAGCCAACGCACTGACCGGCGTGGGTGGCTCAAACTTGAAGCTAACCGAACACAACCAAACTCAAGAAAAGCAGCTATCGAACCTTCCCATTCACTTGGCTGCAACATTGATGTTCCCTCCAGTATCAGTTACCAAGCGGTCGTCACTTTGAATGTGATTCGAGACAGACAAGAAATCAAAAAGTTTTTCCGTGATTCCTCCCCATCCAAGAAATCGAAAGCACGCGACCGTGTGCTGTGGAGTAAACGGGCTTTCAAACACGTAATAGAAGAAAACAATTTACTGAGGCTTCACCACACTAATGATCGCTCAGGCAAACTTAAGAAATATTCGGACCTTCGTCAAATTACATTGCTCGCCACCGCGCCGACAACACGTCTCCGCGAAAGCCACCAGAGACGCGGAGGGGCGCGGAGCGACCTGGACCGGCTGGTTCCCGGTTTTCCCGCTTGGCGGCGTCCGTTCTGCTGGAGTCGCGAATAGGCCAAAGGTCTTGTTTAGAAACAAGCCCGTGTTTCCCACACAACAATCAGAAAAAAAAAATGATAATAAAGGGGGGTTTAGTTTTATATCCCTTGTCCCTTCTAAAGCACCCCGAAATTTCAGTTTTAAACTAACCAATGTACCTGTTGCTGAAGAATAAAAAATAATAATAGTAATAATCTGCGGGGAAAGGGGGGGGGGGTTCTTTTGCCCTACTGCAAACACCTTAGCGCTGTTGTTTTTCTGCAGTCTTTAGCTGTTCATCTGTAGTCTTTGATGCGTACTTTGGCTTTTCAATAAGTTATATCTCAGCGTTGTCAAGCCCCTCGTAAAAATGGGGGCCGTCACTTCGACATCAGTGAGCTGAACGTCGAACTGAAGTGGGTGTATTATATGATACGAAGGGTGTAAAACTGCACCCCTTATTCTGGGAGTCCAGGTGTGGGCACTACGCGTGCGCAGAAGCCGGGTTGCCCCGAGAGGAAGCATATCTGCGCATGCGCCGTGCCGACAGCAGCACCACCGCAGCGACGAGACGTCATAGCAGGGTGTTGGTGCGTATATATATACCAAGGCTCGCGTACGTTGCGGCGTCAAGGAAATTCCGTTGAACTCAAGCCATGGGGGTGTATGAATCACCCCGGGTCCACGGAGATAACCCGGTCGCCGTCTGTTTCATACACCATTCGAAGAATCGACTTGTGTGCGCTGCCATCTTTGTCTGCTAGGCTGTGGAGCGCGTTCTGAGCATGCGCAATAGCTTTCTTCTGCGAAACATAAGACGCCGCGCATGCGTCAAAAGCCCAGTGTCTCGGCCCTTTTCGCCCGAGTGATGAGTTCAGGAAAGGTATATATATAATGACCGTTTTACTGCAACGCTTATATTGCTTCGTGAGCCGACGGAATATAAACTTTGTTCTGCACACGACAATAGGTGGAGGTTTCATTGCTTCTTGTTTCTTCTCCATCTTACTAAAACAAACCTAGTTTCCGTGTGCTAGTAATAGCCCGCCCGGTTTTTACCCTTTGGCGTGCCTCTAAACGACCCAAAAAAGCGGCCCGTCCAGCCGGTATGTTCAGTGTGAGCGCACGGACCCATTAGTGGCGAAGCCCCGGCAACGAGATCGTCCGTGCCAGAGCGCGAAGAGACGGACCAACTGTCCATTAGGGTAACCGGCGACCCCGCACTATGATCGAGCAGCAAAGCCACAAAATGGCCAGCTAGTCCTTTTAGCCCCGAAGAGAAAGGAAGAGGGGAAAGAAAAGGGGAAGGCGATGAAAGATACCTTCCTTGGGAAACAAACGCCGACACACGAATTGCGTCGAGGTGTCGTTTTGTTTTTGTTTCGTTTTTTGAATCCCACAAAATTGGTTTTCTTCCTTCGAATAGAATGAAAATAAAATTGCCTTGATATATATATATCTCGCAACCGGCTTTCTCTCCAAGCCGCTTCAACCCGTATACGATGGCAGGCTCCAAAATGAAATGCTACACTAGGAGGATAAGAAAAGCTAAGAAGCGACTAAAATTTAAAAGAATGACAAATACCCCATAGCGATCTGTGTTGTTCGTCGTTCTTTCACTTTTTCTTCGTTTTTTAGAGTTATTTTTTACAATGAATGACCAACCAGCCCTTCTGCATATATTATTTTGTAGGGCTTCTCGGCTTTCGCGAGTGTTTGGGCAATATTCTATACTGGCGCCTCCCCCATGGGCTGGGGTGGCTGTGCAAATTTAACGGCCTTTGTTATAAACGATCACTGCTCTCTACGAGCACAGTGATAGTTTATAACGAGGGCTCCGCCTTGGTGCTCACTGAGAGCGGGAGCATCTCGGCTGTTGATTGGGCGTGCCGTCACAGCTTCCTGTTGGGTGACCGTTATTAACCAGTAGGGAGTTTTAGCAGGTCGTTTCCACACGAACGGTTCGCCCTCGAACGCATCGGCGACGCCAGTGCGCATGCGCGAGCGAGTCGCTTGGGCCGTCGGGAGGCTCTTCTCGTTCGTTTCCTCATTCCGGCGGCTGGAGTATCACCGCAACGCAGCCAGCACCGTTCACGACTCGGGTAAAAAAAAAGATGGCGGTCGCTTCGGCGACTGACTTTGCCGACCCAGCCGAGCGTTAGGCTTAGGATACCGGGAGGCGATTTTCCATGCTGTTGGTCTGCTTCATTTGAGAGGTCGAACCAAATCATATCGAGGACTGCTCACAATGGTAAGCGATCGTGAATGCTGTAAACTGCGCATGCTAGTAAAATTTTGCGATCTACAGGCAGACTAGCTGCCGTGGTGACCGCGAGCAAACGAAATGATTTGGTTCGACGGCAAAGAACGTGAACGATCCTTCAAGTTCAAGATGACGGAGACACACCACATAACTTTACGGTCGTTCAGATACTTTTTACTCTATCTAGCCTCGCAGTTGTTGAAATCCCCACCGGCAAATGTTGCGTCGGCAGTCTTGTTTACATCAGTTGTACGCCGGAAACACGAGCCGGCACGAATTTATACGTTCCAGGATGTTACACATGTTTACTAGAAAATGGCGCCACCGGTCAAACAAATCATCATCATCGTTTACACGGTGGTCGTGCCAGTTTCACGATTCGCAAATATGTCAAATTTCGCGTACGGTTTCACGGAACGGACCAGCTCCACCGTTCGTGATTTTGGAACCGCATCCTCGAAAAACGACTCGCTAAAACTCCCCAGTGAGAAAATGTTTGAACCATTCGCGAGTTCACAATCTGGCAGTATTTTGGTAAGAACTTCTCATTCACCCACACGCGGATGGTGAAAGATGTGTCTCGCGTGCTTTGGTGCGCTTGTCCGGGGTGCTGCATTGTCCACCAGTTGGCTAAGATGGCCCGCAGCATAAGTTGCGGTACATGGTAAGGAAAACTCGAGTTTATCTATGCGCTAGTTGATCGGGTTGGACGGGAAAGACAATCCGAGCGTCAACATATCTGATGTCTTGTCCACGCCGCTAGAGGTTCCAGTGCTATGCGCTGCCACGTTTGGTTGTCACGCGAGCCATGACTCGTACAAGTGATACGCTTCAACCTAAATTGTCAAGCCCCTACAAAAGTAGTAAGCGAGAGCGCACCAATACGGAAATCGGCTCAGTTTGACATAAGCAGCGGTAACTGTTCCATGTCATTTAAAGATGAACCCTCCAGAACTTGGGCACTCAAGACTTGGGAATGTTTCAGATGAAGAAATGTGATATTTTGATAGCTTTCAGTCTGCGTGCAATCACTCTACCCCCCCCCCCCCCCCCCCCCAACCCTCAAAAATATATATTTTTTTTTTAATTTGCAGCAAGAGTTTAAAGATATTTACGTTAAAGCTAACCACAATATATACAGCAAAAAAGAAAACGGGAAGGGGTTGCTTTTCACGCACCAATAATTAACGATTATGGAAAGAAAGAAAAAAAAAACACAAAAAGATTGAAATACAGCTAAACAAGGTCGCCCATGCAGTACGGAGACATTCCCTCCCAAGATGGATAAATTATCGGGTTGCCGTGATCATGACGCAATGAGCCAGGGCAGGAAAGTTGTGTACACGATGTTCGCAGACATGTGGCTCTGAGGCCAGATTCTCAAAGCGAACTTACGACGAAAAAAATGCGTACGACAAATTTGAGAGAAAATCCGTATTCTCGAAACGAAATTGTCGTAACTTTTGTGCAGGTTACGACAAAATCCTACGACAGCTCCGAAGCTGTCTTACGCACTTTCTACGATCAAATTAACATGGCCGACAACGTCGCTCAGTTGCTCGGTCGCGACGACCCAACGGACATTTATTTTTCTGCCTGCTCTTCTTGCGCGTCCCGACTTCAAGCAGCAAGAAAAAAATGAAGAAGTACTTGAAACCGACCACGACGAACATGAACGCTGGATCCAGGCACCCGGAAAAGGCAACAAAGGCGACGATCCCACCGACCAAGCGAGCTCGACAGAATATATAGGCCTAGCAGGCACTCCGACCCGTTCCGGCGCAGCATTGCTCAGACGGTCCTTGGCCAAGACCGTCTGCCCACGACCGGCTGGCTTGCTGAATGGAATATGCCCGCGCGACCCTTGTGGACCCTGCCCGTATGAATAGTTTGATAGCTGAACTAAATTTCAGAGGTCAACCGATTCCCCTTATCATCTCGATCACCTTGTTTTCCGCGGCAGCGGTGACGAAAGCTGTCGTCGAAAAGGGACTCCTCGATTCTATCTCCTTGTTTTGTGTGATATAGAGCTCAAATAAACGTCGTATGGATTACCTTCGCAACACGGTATGTACACTTTGTTATCAGTATGCCATTTCTAACTGTCGAGCTGTATCAGTTTGTGGGAGCTACGCGATGCCGGTCCAACCTTTCTTTGCCGAGTGTCACGTCAGTATCGAGTTGCAATCGTAGAAGATCGGTCCCGAAGCGCTTACCGAAACGCAGTCTGAATCCAGCACTTCGATCAAACGCACGCGTCCGCTCCGAGTGTGAACAGGTATTTGCGTGACTCTTGCTGACACTCTCGTAGTTCAAACGTATCTTTTTTAACGTCGGCTCACTCCTGCATTTCCGAGCACGCGAGAAACGCCGCGGCGGTTTGTTTCCTTCTACGTCGCTTTGCAAACGGCTGGCACGGGGCTTTTACCAACGATGACAGTCGTGTTGACTTCGTAACGATCGAGTTTGTAGCAGTCAACGAAGCGTTTAAATCCTGTTAGCGTCGATATACCACTGCACGGACACGAACCCCAGACAAGCGATGGTGGAAAGGTCGCCCGCGTTAATGAGAATCAGCTTGAACACTACACATTTACACACAGACAGGACAGGACATACACGGAGCTGTCTATCAACGAGTGGTTAGCCTGTGTTTGTTATTAAAAATCCACGTGCTCCGAACTATGCCTAGCTCTCTAATTGGTTGTTCGTTTTGCCGAAGACGCCGTTGCCATAGCAACAGCACCGGAAGTCATCGTTTCTCCGTAGGAGGTCGTAACTTTCCTCCTCTCACTTAAGAACGCGTTTGTGAATACCGTTCTCGCCTCATCTTACGATGATCGTAACTTTACGAACTTCGTAGCTAAGTTGTCGTAGGTAAGAGGTTCTTTAGGAATCTGGCCTCTGACCTTTCCGAAAATAGTGTAGTTTAGACGCTACTGTCATGTGTCCCGAAGGGCATTTCCCGCGGTTCGCTTTGATGGCTTTCAGAGTTATTGTGCCGTGGTTCATAGGCGTTTTCGCTCTGTCCCATTGCTCCCGATTTTTCGGAATTTCACCATAATTTCTCTAAGTTGAGTCCAGACGCAGCCGATGCTACAAGCGCGAACCTGTGGCCCTGAACAGTGCTAGCACTGCACGAGCGCGCGTGCTTGGCAGGGACGCTGAAATACCGGAGCTCGCTCTTGTAGCTTTTGCTACGCTCGCACTTGTAGTCAAACGGAGTATACAATCCCTTTTTTCTCCTCTGAGCTGACAATGGTCACTATTCATGGTGAAGAAGAAGAAGCATAAAATGTATTATTGTTATTATTATTAATTTAATTATCATTATTATTGTGGTTGCTATCATTACACACATCAACGCTAATTGCTTAGCATAGAGTTAACATACAAACAACCCCTCTTCTGTTTAGGATGGAGGTATTAAAATATTCCGTGGTGCATTTCGACGTACTACATTCCAATTACGTTTATCCCAGACATATGCCTTCAAAGCACGTCATCTCTCAAGCATCCTGACAAAACCTAATGGAAGTAAGCTATATACAAAAGTTAAGAAGGCGAAATGAACAAGTCCCGAAGGCTTCAATTACTCGAGCTGCGTTGTTCTCGCTTCCGTCCGCAGAAGAGACGGCATTCGCACGAAGAAAAAAGACCCGACACCGGACAGACACCCGGTAATCCTTTGTCAGCGCCCCAGACGAACACGACACCGCACAAAAGAAAAAGAAAGGTCATCAAACAGAAATTACGCTCACCTAAGAAATGACTAAACGGGTTGAGAAATGCCCAGGAAAATTTGCAGTTGTATGTTAATCTACCTATCAAACCGTCATATGCAGAATTGTGTTTTTATTCGTAGCGCACTCTGAGTACGGTCCCAACCTTCCAGGCACACGGCGCCGCGTCTATGGCGCAGACATGTACAAGTTACTAAAAAATTAATTAAGTTAAGTTACTGAGGTTGGGCTCAAAAGTAATTTGAGTAGAGTAGAAATTACTCAAATGTAAAGTAAATCACAAAATTACTAACTACCGCAAAAAGTGAATTACTTTTGAAGTTATTTTTATATTTTTTATAGTAACAAGAAAGTACATAGGTTTTCATACGTTAGAAAATTCGGCTAGCCAAATATAAAGCGGATTGTGTTTTCACAGAAACTGCTTGCTCTGCTTCTGCGTGCCTAACTGTTTTTTACTTCTTTGTTTTTTGGTCAATGATGTACTGCGAATGTATCATTTCCACTTTGAGGTTTAGCACTGCCTGAGCTTGATTTTTTCCAGACAGTGTTGGCTTGTTTACAGTATTGCGTTAAGTACATATAAAAAGTACTCGAAGTAAAGGAGAAAGTAAATGAGAGGTTATGCATACTTCAAGTAAAGTAGGAAGTACACCTGGTGCAATGTACTTGAAGAAGTAAAGTACTATAAATAGAATGTACTTTCAGGGTAATGTGAAAGTACTTCTTAACATAATCTTTCATGATGCCATTCAATCCCCCAGTGTTTTTATTTATTTCTTTTTTATCTGGTATGCATTGCTCCAGGGGTAATCGGCGGCGCATCAGCTTTTTTTCGGAAATAGCGGCAAATATTGGATAAATTCAAGTCGCCACAGAGTAACCTAGTTGTTTTATTCTCACTGACATTCTATCTAACAAAATAAACTTATAAAGCACTTATTTGTATCGGTCTTATAGTCGCCATTACTTCACTCAGGGAAATGACCAGCTGACGTCTCGAAAGTCGATAGCACGTTTTCACATGAGGATACGCCATTTTTCTGTTTTCAGATTTGGGGAATGTATTTTGAAGTCGGGAGTTGTTCTTTCCTCGGAAAGTGCCAGAAAAAAAAAAATACTTTGCAGTAAAGTACAAGTACATGCTCAGAGAATATACTTCAAGTAAAGTACAAATACATGCTCAGAGAATATACTTCAAGTAAAGCACAAGTTTTCTCAACCTACTTTAAGTAATGCTTTAAGTACCATGTAAATAAAGCACTTTCCAACACTGCTTGTTCATTTTTTTAAATATTTTTTTAATGTAAAACGTTTAGGGAATTACTAAGGTTTCTCGAACGATATTCGAATCTTGGAAGACGTGCATATTCTGAGCTTCGGGAGGAAATTCAACGCAAAAGGGTCACCTTTGCGTTCCCTTTAGCACGCGATTCTTCAAGTACAGTATACACTAAAGGAGCACCAGATGAGCTTCAGAGCGGGTGCTGCGTTTTGTTACCTCCTTTGAGTGAGGATGCAGTGTGCACACCTCCTGTACATGGCGAGAGTTTTTAAGTTGAAGAGAAGCGGGGAAAAGCCCTTTCTTCAAATGCGTTAAGTATCCTCGAGCTCCGGGACACAAAGAAACGCCAGTCTTCGGCGCTAATCCCGCAGTTCCTCGGCCTCCCTTGCGAAGTATCTGTCCGCACCCCGCGCCTCGTAGCAGGGTTGTTGCAGCGGAAGGTTCTTGAAACTTTTAAAGGGATACTACAACGAAATTTCGGTGCTCATTTTTTTGGTCTATATGTGTTCAAAAGAGCAGTATCACATGGAACATACCAATATCTTGTTAAAAAAGTCTCGAAAAGGAATTTTAAAACGAATTAAACGATTAGCAAAGAGCACCTGGTGGATGTCGCTAACGCCTCGTTTGTAATGCTCGTCTAGGAACCTTGACAGCTAGTGACGGAGGTTGTCTCGTCTTCGGCCACGACGAGAGAAGAGGGGCAGGAGGAACTCCCCGCTTCCCGAGAATGCCTTTTGTGTGTCGCAGAAGTCGCTATTGTCCCCCTAGAAAATTATAGAAGATTAGTCCGTCACTCAAAATTCGTACAAAAGCAGCCGCTTCGGTGGCTGGAACGACTAGGCCATCCTCTCGACGTCAGCCGCGCCGTAGCTTTGCTCGTCTTGAGACGACCTACGTCACGATTGCGTTGGATGTCACGTGGTCTCCGCTGGGCCTTCTCTGAGCGCTTGCCAGGGTGGGCCGTTTATAACGAAAAATACAGCCACCAGGATCAAAATACAAACGTGCGATTGTCATTTACGGATATTGTGGGTCATATTCAACCTATTTTTTAACACGACGGGAATATTTCAGATTTCGTTGAAGTATCCCTTTAAGGGGTTCCCGGACCCTCCAAACCACCCCCTCCCCCCTGCCTATGCCGCATGCTTTCCCCTCTTCGCTAGTATCAGCTGATCCTACATCTTATCTCCTTTTGTGCAGGAATGTTTGTTGATAAGCAAACTTACCACTAAAAGTAAAAGTAATTTGTAATTTGAGTAGAAGCTACTCGGGAAAAGTAATTAAAGTAAACTACTAATTACCGAAATAATAATGTAACTGAAAGTTACTAAACTACTCAGAAAAGTAGTTAAAGTACAGAAACTTGAGTAGAGTAGTTCCACTACGTACAATTCTGCAATAGCATCGCTACGTCCTCCATTTGTAACATTCATTTTTTTTTCTCGTTGTTTTGAAAGCGTTTGCAGCTGTTGAAGTCTTCTTGAAGCGTCTCCACGGAGTCCTCTCTCCTGCCTCAAATGTTTTCTTCCCTGTTTTTATTTCTCTTTTTCTTTTATTTTATTTTTGTTTTCACAGTCGCGTTGTGTGGCCGGCGGAATTCGCGGCGCAGGTGTTTAACAGCCCATCAACTCTCTTCCAACGTGGCACCCTTCACTTCCTTTCAAGGCTAAATCAGAGTTAGCTTCAGTAAGAATGCTATTCTGCATTAATAAAACATCGGAATGATATGCAATGTGAGACGTGCTAAATGAATGACAAATGTATAAAGAATTTCCCTACTTTGCTGAGATCCTCTCATATGAAGAGAGGGCCAACAAAGCTGCCACCCAATTGCTAACATCTTTGGTGACGTTTTTTGTTGTTGTTACATTTTCCTGACACACTATGTTGCTACCACTCTTTTCTGGTACGTTTTTATATTATTTCTTTTCTGGCGCCTTTTTTTTTTGGCCTTACGCTAAGGCATGACCAACGCAACCAAGGAAGGTCGCTGGAGGATTCCTGTATGAAGCTACTGATTGCAAAACATAATGTCGAAGAGCCAAATTCACAGCCATTCCATCTTTGCGCCACTTCAGCCAATGTTTAAAATCGGTGTGGCCAGTTACCTGACGCTTTATATGAAAATGCAGAAAATGGAACTTCCCTCCTCCACAGATGTCAACAAAGTCCGCAACAGAGCGAAACAATATCTCGCAGAAGCTTCCTCACGCTATATCTAAAGCTCACGAAGTTGCATTTTCGTAGCGTAACGATCGCCAGTACATAGACCCTTTTCAAAAGCCCATCGAGCAACATTGGTGGTCGCCATCGCTTAGACACGAAGCGCACAATTGGGTCCGAGTCCTCGCCGTGAGCACTAGTGTCCAATACTTGCTCAGAATATGTAAGAGCGAGCCATAGCGACCAGGCTTTGACGCGGAATTTTCAAAAACAGTCTATCGTTCCCGCTCCGCACTAAGAACCAAAATGGCGGCGCCCACAAGAAAATTTGAGAATGGAGTGCCGGTGCATAGCCTCGTATGTGCTGACAAAGCCTGGCAGATCGCCACGAGAAGCAGCCGCCAAAATGGAAAAGGTGGAGCGGCACGCAACGGACCAGAGGAGAGCCACGTGACTGGCGCCCCGCTGCGGCGAGACGCCGAAACACACTTTTCCCGAGCGAACAAGTGTGTTTCGGGTCCTCGCAGCTGCAAAAGCTGTGCGATGACATCCAAGCTACCCGAGAAATGGCTCTTGATGCTTTGTGCTACCAGATCCTCGCGCTCCAAATCTGCAATCGGGCACTATATGGCTCCGTCGTCGAACTGCCAAGCTTTCTGAGTACAGAGGAGGCTTTGGCCGGTGCTCTAAGCGCGGCTTATTTGTTGGTTCTAGTTCACTGTCGTACACGTTATTAAAAAAAAAGTATTAGATTATTGTTACAATTGCGCTCGGTTAAAATGTATTCAATTAGATTGCTCGATTACTTGAGAAGAAAATGTAACTGGCCGCGCAACTTGGAAGAGTAACCGTTACTCTTCCGATTACTGGAGATTTTCAAAAGGGCAGATTTCTCTGCAGACTTGAAAACGGGTTCTTTCCGCCCAACGTTTGGATTGGAATCGCCAATTTACGACCTACTCATCTTCTTATTCCACCAACTTTGGAAAACCATCTTCCTGTCGGAGAACTTGGTTCGAGAATTCCTTGGTAGGAAACTCGTAAAAACGGCGCCATTATAGGAATGGTAGGGGAAAATTCTAATGGTTACATGTAATTTTTGTACTTCCAAAAGCAATCAGATTACTCTTTCGATTACTTCCTAGTAAAAGTATTCAAATGATTACAAAATAATTCCAAAATGTAATCGATTACAAGTTAGTTGATTACTTGTAGTGAGCACCGTACAGGTCTACTCTAGGTCAGTGTTGTAGGCGTTACCGAAAAAAAATGCGTTACTGACTTACGTTAGTTCGATATAAAAGGAACGCGTTACGGTTACCGCTTAAAAGTAACGCACGCAACTTTTGAGCTACTTTTTTTTTTAATGATGAATTAACAAATTTTACTGTGCTGACGGTACTGGTATAGCATAAGAACAAAAGTTAACGAAACGTTATGTTCATGCGGAAAGTGAATATGTAGTTACTTCGTCTTCTTTACAATTTCACCTAATACTTGCGAGAAAAACGCAAAGAAAATTGCGAAAAACTAAAAATTTACATGGCTCGGCGCCTAAAAACACGAGTAAAATTGAAGTGTAATTCGTTAAGCCTTGGTAAGAAGTAAAGTGTACCGAAACTACATTACCCGTTACTGTTTTCAAAAAAGTAAGGAGTACGCTACTACGTTACCGAAAAGAGTAACGCGCCACCGGTAACGCCGTTACTTGTAACACGTTACTGCCAACATTGCTCTATAGGTGTAGCCACACAAGGGCTCCCGATTTCTCGAGCAGCTGAGCGTGGCTGACCCGACTTATCTTCGGCCAGGCCGGCGCGAACACATCCCAGTGTTCGCGCCGGCATTCACGGAATGCATATCAGTAAGGGGTCCCTTTTCCACCTGACACTGAACGCGTGTCTAACGGCGGTGCAATAGCGCCGATGAGGAGGCAAGGCATTCCACTGACTCAGAATTCGCGAGGATAAGGGGACTCGCGTTTAAACCCGGCCTTGTTGGGAGGGCGTTGCTGTCTCGCACGACAATGAACCCTCTACTCTGGATGATTATGTCATTCAAAGACGGTTTCTACTCAAATAAATAGACAATCAGTTTTTGTGCATTCCAGAATTCTACGGAACAAGCTACCCAGTGACGTTGCTGACATTGATTCAATTTCCGCTTTTGTAAATTTCCTAGATATTCCTTTTCAGTGCTAAATTGATTTGACGTGGTATAATTAAAACTCCGCGTCTTCAAAGCTTTTCTTTTTTAGGGGGTATTTTCTTTTTTAATTTGTTCCCGAATTTGTGAAAAAATATTATATGCTCTGCAAACACGAAACCTTATGTGTAGTGTATTGTTCAGGTGTCAATCTATGAATGTGTGTAATAAATTTTATGAGTCAACATTGCTTCGTCAAATTTTGACAAACAAAAGTTCTCGGCGTGTGCGGCTGAATATGCTGTGTAAAGGGAGGACGTGCACACGAATTGTTGAATTGTTTCAGTGAAACATGCGCATTTGCACTCGAATAATGAATAATTAATAACTCGAATAAAATACACGGCACAACGGAAGCGAGACATCGGCGTTTTTTGTTTTTTTAATTGTTTGCTATGTTTGGTAATGTTGATGACAAAATATTATCACCTATGTTGGATGATACGCAAAAGTACACCGAATTACACTATAGTGATTGACAGGGAGAGAAAGGGAGGGAGGAGTTTCGGGAGTCCGGCGGAAGGTTCCAACCTTTGATGGCGCTTCGGCGCCTCCTGAGCCTGGAGCGTGTACGCGCGCATTTTAAGCACGTTGGAAGGCAACTGGCGAGTCCCGGGATCCGAGCGTCAGACTCTTTCAGCAGTGAAAGATAAATCGGGACGGGCGGCAGCGCTTGTTCGGACTAAATGTACAGCGGTCTGCGCACTGCGTACACACGGCCCACTCTATTGACGAGGGCTCGGGAAATACATCGACGTTTGGCTCATAGGTTTTCTTTTCAATCCTCTCGGGAGATTCCGCTTTCTTTCTCCAATACAAGTTAAAAGTTTATTCTGCGCGGAAATTCGTCGTCAGACGCAATGTTAAGGCGACACGTGTTCTCAGTTGGATACCGCGTGCAACCGCGGCCGCGTTTGAAAACTGGTCTCGAACTGACCAACCAATCAATCAATCAATCAATCAACTATTAGATTAAAAATAATGACATTAGAGTTCCCTGATTCCACAAATGTGGCCTCTAATGTTCTTTCAGGGACACTGATTATATAAAATCAAAAAGAGAAAAGAAAAATAAACGATGACCGTGGAGAGTTCGGCCGCCGTTTTATACATCCCGAATTTAAAAAAAAAATGTTCACAATTATATGCTTAATCAGTCACTACTCAGCTGCAACACTATAAATTTATCATCCTTCCCATATCATAGTTAGTTATCCCGCTTCAAACGCTCGTGAAACCGCGTCACAATAAGTGGGACAAACATATCACGCAAATGCCTGGCGTGAAATGTTTGTCCCACTTATTGTAAAGCGGTTTCACGAGCGTTTGAAGCGGGGGTACATTGCAACAACCGCAAGAACGACGGATGTACTACCAATTTTTTGGTTAATTAGCCTTTCCGTTCGATTAAAATATTTACCCATCGTTCGCAGCTCTCCTCTTACGCCTATGTTTTTCTTGGGTGCATTTTCCTTTTCCACCCTATTATTAGAGAGCCACACAAATCCGTGCAACGATACAAAATACGGCAAATCCTACGCCGTTCTCAGACGCCGTTCCACGAACACAGCGACTGCCCTGCGACTCTGCATAATATGCACCGATTAGTGCCTAGCGAAGACAGGAAGGACGCCCTTGCACGCACACAATGAAACCAGCGTGCAATAGCTTTCCCACTGTGTCCAGTGCCATCGGCGTTCCCTCGCCGTCGTTGACAATAATCGCGATTGAAGTCACAATAAGCTTGCCGAGAAACCACATCGTCGAGCGACCGCAGAGACGACCTCGCGCATGAACAATACGCGCGCGCTGTCGCAGCTCCCTCCGCGCGCTGCCCTAACTGGGCTACGCAAACACGGCGCGGCCGAGTCGACACAGAATGTCGCCGATCCACGAGAATTAACTAACGACGTAACAGAGTTCCCGAGGCGACGCTGTGTTTGAAAGTGAATACGGGACCCTGACACGCGACGATCTTATCGATACTGCAGAAAAGGGTCCACTCGGCTCTGCACAGCTCGTTCGGACCAGACGAAATCCCATTAGGAAAAGAACAAGGTCGCGGAATGACAAGGGGACCCGGTCCGGCTCCAATGTCGGCGTCTCCTCGAACGACCACAAAGGCCGGCCGCCCGAAGAGCGCGATAGCGTCTCGGTTTATAGCTCCGGGTCGGCCACCAAACGACGTTTCGTCTGGCTGATTAGCCGATTGGGATGCACGCGCGGCAGCATGGGCTCGTCTCGAGTTGAATCGACCACCGCCGAGTATGGGAACCGAGCGTCATCTTTGATTTCTGATCGACAGACATGGGGGCGCGCGGACGTGCACTTTGTGTGCCGATTGCCCCGTTCAACTAATCGAGCAAAAAAACCCATAAAAGTACGTCGACGCGATCGGAGAAAAAAGTGCGTGTGACCACTGACCACCGACAGAATGAAGACGGCAGGGTGTGTCTTCCGAACGCCCGGCCTCACACAGCACGTGCTCCGTGCCTTCCGCCGTGCTTCGGTTTCGCACGCGCGCGCTCGAAGTGCTCGAGAGGCCAAAGCGCCGTCAAAGGTAGGAAGCAGGATGGTAGGATGGAGGCAGGAAGACTGAAGCACCTTCCTCTCACCTCGTCAATAATTATGGTACACACAACAGACGAATGGAGACAAGGAGAAAATCCACGAAAAATGGATATAATTCCCGACTACACATTTTCGCCGCCAACGAGTTTGCGCAGCAAGCGTCCTATTATTGTAAAGTCCAAGTCCTACTGAAACGACAAAGAGAAACAACGGACACCGACAGGTCTGAAGCGCGTGCAGCATGCACGCGTCGGTATAGCTTCAGCAGGTATGCAATCGGGCTTGTACTTCACGAGTACCAGAAGATTGCCAGCCTGCCAAAGGCACCTTCGCGCGCATGCTGCATGCACGCGCTAGAAGTTCGTCGGTGTAGGTTATTTCCGCTTGTCCCTCTAGCGGGACGCGGACATTAGTTCCATCCGAATAAACAAGTGAGAATCTTGCAGACAGCTAGATACAGTCTCCGGCAATATGAAAGACCCACTCGGAGCACGTGGCCGAGGCGGTGGCTGGCGGGGGCGCTGCGAGCGCTCCGGGCAGTTCCACTCTGCTTCGAGGGGAGCACGCTCCCTCGGGGCTAAGCTAAAGCGAAACGCGCTTATCAGTTTGTGCTGAGCCCCGAGTGAGCGTCCTCCCCTCGAAGCAGAATGGAATCGCCCGGAGCGCTCGCAGCGCCCCCGCCAGCCACCGCCTTGGCCACGCGCTCCCAGTGGGTCTTTCATATTGCCGGAGACTGTACATAAAAACAATCGTGTGTTGACCTCAAATTGACACCGGAGAAGGAAAAATAAAAGATTTACAACCAAGGACAAGGACATCGTACCAACAACCAAGGCAAAAAAAAAGAGAATTCTTTTTCATTTCGTTATTGTTTCCTTTTTTTAAAGAGGATCATTGAATATGTGTGTTTCTTAGGCTGCGTTTAGATGGGTGCGACAGTAGCGCATTGAATTGAGAGGGCTAATCAAGAGCGTCCAGACCCCCTGCTTGTTCCCTTTCTACCCAATCAGTATCGCCGTATCTCGATTCGATGCGGTCTCATCCATGTATACGTGGCATTAGTTTTAAGCCCCTTCGAGTGCTGAGCTTTTTCGCCGCGCCGATGGCAATGAACCTTTACAATGCGAAGTTCCCGAAAGCATAGAAACCCAGTTTGGAACATACGAAATCTCGGTTTTTTAAGGGTACTCGGAACTGCTAGCGACTCAACTACGTACCGTTGCCCCATTGCCGAAACGCCGATACAATAGCCGGCCGCTCAACATTCACTCAATCGCAGGATTAGTCAAACCGCCTCTCCCGGTCCGGCTACAGATTAGGATGTCGTAACTTACCACGTGAAACCCAGTTGGAGGGGTAGCCACTAGGATAGTCCCAGGGCCCTCAAAACTGTCGGGAAACCAAGTGGCACCGCCAAAACTTCAAAGAAAAGGAATAAATACAAACTATTTTTGCTTTATTAGGCAGTTTTCGAATAGGAAACACCAAAGCTTTGGGTTCCCTTTTAAACTGCTTGAGGCGTCGCACAGCGCATGCGCAAAGTCACGCCCTAAACTGTTTCGGGGACCCAAAACATGGGGGCCCCCCTGTCCTAGAACTCCCGTGTTTCGCTCATTGCGCTTCTTTTGCACCATTCAAGCAGGCGCCAACTTTTCCACTGCTGTGACAAAAAGGACCAACAAAATGCGTCGTTTCGGTTAGCTTTCGCTTTTTATGGCATGGATGGTTAATAACAAGGTCATAAAAAAAAACGACACTAGAGCACGCGAGTTTGCAATTAAGCTAAAAACGGGCAACATTGCGTGTACTCGCGATGCCTGCATGCATGGAGCAATTTATGAACATTTCTTTTAAAGATTAAAGTGTCCAGGTTTCCCGAAAACTTAATCTCGTAACTTGTTGTGTGCAGGCCCCGGCAAAGGCACCGGCGCGAAAGCCTGACTTCCGAAAACGTCTTGTATGCGCGAGCGCTCGAGCGAACAACGATTTTTCCCGGCTACACGGTCTCGCACCAGTGCCTTCGCTAACGCTAAACGAAAATTCCTCGTTGAAAACAAAAATTAATCTTCTTTAGATAATTTTTCTAATGAACATTCTAGATAGCACACATCTTATAAGGGGCACCTAATTTCTTATGTGATCATATATGTTTACATATTTGCAACGTTTCTTTTGTAACCACTGAATGATTGTTATTGTCGAATTGGGTGTTGCTTAACAAGTGAATTTTATACTTGGGCGTGAATTTCGTTGTTGACTGTGTTATTTGAATGCTTCATGTTTTACTTACATTTATCCATCATTTGTGTCTACATGTTGAAAATTTCTGTATACTGCCATGTCTCGCACACAAATGTTCGCTTTAGCGAGCAGGATTGTATGAGAGTTTTTTTCTGTAATCAAATAAACTTATCTTAACCGTATTTTTGTCTTTTTTATTCTTTTTACTAGTTTTATGAGACAAAATGTGGATAAGATAAATATATTTTTTTTTTACTTTACACATGTCTCGAACAAGGGATGACCCTTTACGTGCTTGTACCTTTCGAATTAACAAGATGTATTCCAAAACCACAGTGTCGTCATCGAGTTGTGTGTGTGTTGTAAATTAATATCAGAGAAGACATTCGATGGTCATATGTCATCTCATTCAGCTTA
Source organism: Ixodes scapularis (assembly GCF_016920785.2). NCBI lineage: Eukaryota > Metazoa > Arthropoda > Arachnida > Ixodida > Ixodidae > Ixodes > Ixodes scapularis. The sequence goes on along the minus strand of NW_024609873.1, from coordinate 17,857,083 downwards.
ATCCATTGAGGCTGCGGTCCCACGGCAGCCATCTTGAACAAGGCGTTAGTTCAACCAATAGATGGCGACACGCACCCGTGAGGTGGCAGAAATATTGGTTCACGGTGGGATGGTTCGAGCACCATCACGTTCCCCTCGTGGCCTTGCCCGCGCCGCTGCCAGCTGTGCACAGCTGGCTCAATAGCGCGGCCCAGCAAACTCATGTATGCGAGAATGTCAGGCTGATATAGGGACGATTGTTGGGCTAGTTGGTTTTGGAATTTGGAATACATTTTAGCGCTCAAAATACAGGGACAAAGAGGCGAGAAACAGACAGCACAGTGCGCTACTAACAACTGATTTTATTACGTGAAACGACACTTTTATACCATCCGAGTTTCTGATTTTGCTCCACCACTAGCCAACCCGGTGCCAGGCCGCGTCATTGAGGAACGCACGCTCCTTGTCCAGTAAATCAATTGAGGCCACGCTGACACATGCTGCACCACCCTTCCTAATCTCATCTGCCTCGATTATCTCCCTCGCAGTTTTTTCCTTGTGCCGTGCCAGAATCTTGCTCTCGGAAAACAACGGCATACACTTGCACCTTTCACAATGATCAGACAGATGACCGTCCCGATAATTTCCTACTTTAAGTTTGTGCTCCCTCAGCCTATCATTAACACACCTACCTGTCTGACCTATATACTTGTTTCCGCATGATAAGGGGATCTGATATACTACTCCCTCCGCACATTCAACGAAGGGATCCCTGTGTTTTACCGCGCAGCCAGAAGGGGCCTTACAAAAAGGATCTGTCATCCTACATAATCTACTAAGTTTGTTTGGTGCGGAAAACACTACTTTCACGTTTGATCTATTGGCCACCTTTTTCAAGCAATTCACAATACGGCGCATGGCTTGAAAAAGGTGGCCAATAGATCAAACGTGAAAGTAGTGTTTTCCGCACCAAACAAACTTAGTAGATTATGTAGGATGACAGATCCTTTTTGTAAGGCCCCTTCTGGCTGCGCGGTAAAACACAGGGATCCCTTCGTTGAATGTGCGGAGGGAGTAGTATATCAGATCCCCTTATCATGCGGAAACAAGTATATAGGTCAGACAGGTAGGTGTGTTAATGATAGGCTGAGGGAGCACAAACTTAAAGTAGGAAATTATCTGGACGGTCATCTGTCTGATCATTGTGAAAGGTGCAAGTGTATGCCGTTGTTTTCCGAGAGCAAGATTCTGGCACGGCACAAGGAAAAAACTGTGAGGGAGATAATCGAGGCAGATGAGATTAGAAAGGGTGGTGCAGCATGTGTCAGCGTGGCCTCAATTGATTTACTGGACAAGGAGCGTGCGTTCCTCAATGACGCGGCCTGGCACCGGGTTGGCTAGTGGTGGAGCAAAATCAGAAACTCGGATGGTGTAAAAGTGTCGTTTCACGTAATAAAATCAGTTGTTAGTAGCGCACTGTGCTGTCTGTTTCTCGCCTCTTTGTCCCTGTATTTTGAGCGCTAAAATGTATTCCAAACTGATATAGGGACATGCGGTTCGGCGGTTGCCACGGGCTTCCGAAAATAATTCTTACCAAGAAGAACCCAATCGATGATTGACGTGTCAATATTCTCTGTGAAAAATTATTCTGCAGAAATGCGAGCTCAGTAGACTCAATCTTCCAAGAAACCAGTGGAAGCGGACGTCTAGTAAACTGCTTCGCGGTTTACGGTACTTACCTCGCAATTATAATGACTACTGAAAAGTGACATCACGAAATATTGTGTTTCACGGGATCCGGAAGATGTTGTAAGGGTTGTTACGTTATAGGTTCCCAGAAAACAAACGCCGTTGTTTGGGGTTGGTTGGTGTGCCGGTACTTCCGAATATTTTTGGAAGTACCGACACACATTATGTTGTAAGTACAGCTTAGGAGGAATATGATGAAAAGCATCAGTATAAATAGGAAGACGTTTATTTTCAATGAAGACGTTATGATTGAGCGACGTTTAGCGACAGACAGTGATGAGCGTTCGGGAATTCATAAGTTCAAATGATTACTAACTATGGTCACGCGAACAATGAAGACCTGTTTTGTCGAGAGATGGAGTTGCGGTGATGACCTGATATCGGACGACTCGTGGAAGACGAACAAGCGAGTTTCTTTTCAGCGAATGGTAAGCGTCAAGTGTCAAGCACAGCACGTCGCTACCTACGTTGTTGACGTTTCGAGCGCTTACCGCTTTCGACAAAAGTGTTGGCACCTGGGCTAACTTTGCAGAAAGACTCCAAGTCTTCCTCGAGTCCAGCGGCATCGTGAACAGAAACTGAAAACGATCCACTATTGAGTCGGTGGGTGGCGAAACGTATCCGTATCTGCGGAGTCATGGACGATGCGTACTCTAATGGAATGCAAGTTTACACAATGCATGCCACGACGTCCAAACAAGTCGTTGACCGTTCTACGCTCTCGTTTCACTACTTTTGGCCTACCGAAAAACCTTTTCTGTGATAACGCGCCGAATCTTCTTTCAAATAAAATAAACAAGTTTTCGAGAAAAATAAAAACGGCATCAGGCACCTCATTAGTGCACCCTACCATCCTGCAAATAGCAGGCAAGCAGAACAGATGGTGTGTGAAACGAAGAAAGCCCTCTTGAAGCTTACGGAAGAAGCAGTTCAAGAAAGAATCGCCAAGTTCTTGTTCCGGCAGCACGCGTCGGTCTCATCTTCCACGAGAAAAACACCCGCCGAAGCAATGTTCGGCGGACGAAGAGCCACGCCCCTCGATCTCATGACACTATGGCCTACGAACGAAGATCGAGAGATTCCCAGATCGGGAGTAATGACAGTTTATTCAATTGGACAACTCGTCTACGTGAGAAATTTCAGCGGAAGTCCGGTCTTCCATGTAAAACTTGAGTAGAAAAGACTATGTTGTTTGACCAGAAGGTGTCATCCCTCTGAATAAGTTGGATATCAATGCCCTTGAGTGTAAATATAACTAAATCACAAAACTCTCTTTGTGTATTGTGTAACTGCCTTTGTATTTAGTAGCAGAAGCTTTGGCGGTGATTTGGACCTTTGACACCAGGCTCCTTTTTCTTATTTTTTGCCTCATACTCTTTTGCGGTTTCGGTAGGCTATAAGAATCTTTTGAAACGGGGACACTTTACCTCAACGGGGCCATTTGTTCCAAGCAGTCCATCAGGGGACGCTGCTAGAAATCTCTCCCTCGTATTAATGAATCAGTTACACTTTCGCACCGTGCAGTTTCCATGTTCCACGTACAGTTGTAAAGCAGCATGCTCATTGATTCTACCATATTCTGCTGCGGGTGAAGAAATGTGAACATGATTGTAAACCTGAGACTGGGGCAGGAAGAGAACACAACAGAAGGTAGTAAAAGAGGAGGCAACGTCTCAACCAGTCTCAGGTTTACAATCATGTTCAACTTGCACCAGCTCGCCTGCACTCTGACTATTTTTTCGTTGAAGAAATGTCTTTGCGTACACGATACTTGAAACAAGTCTGGCACGATACGTTTTGGTTCGATACCCACTAATGTCGTCGTCAATATAGAGCAGGGGTCTCAAAAGTCAAAGTGAACGTCTTAGTGATTTATACAGCGTAAGGTCGGTCTGCCAGTAGGGGCGACACTGGTTTACACTGTAGATGAGCAATTTCGCCAGCGCAGTACGACTGCTAACCTGGGGTCTTTAACGTGCTCACGCAGTAGTGACACACGACAGCACGTCAGTACGATGCTCATCCAGGTCGAAACGGGCAGGGGCGGGGCTCGAACATAGGATCCCTGGGTTCTGCAGCGCGAGCTTTCGCTCCACGCGCGTCGAGCTGGGTGTACGCTTTAGCCCACTCGACCACCGATCCCCCAGCAGGGGTCTCAAACTCATTTGAGCGTGGGGGCCAGATAGCCCACGCCCCGAAATATTGAGGGCCAACGTAAGTCAGAAAGGGGGGGGGGGGGGGGGGGGGGGCAGTTGATATATTTTAGGACAAAAAAAATATATAACAGCGATGGTGCTTCACGTCGCGAAGCAGCCAAATCTTTCAGCAACACCCAGAGATTTCATAAAAACGGGATCTCGTGCTATCGCTTTTTTTTTTTAATAGCCGTTTTGCCAGTACCGTCTTTAGTTTTGATTTTCTCATACAACTACCTTGGTTTGTGCCTAGTGTTATTACAAGATTTAAAATACCACCATTCCGCCAAGGTTCTGGAATTTTTAATCGAACCAGAATCCAAACACACACCGGTTACCCTGTCGCTCAGATCACTGGGAAATTATCCGAGTTCGTCTCGAAAGAAAATCTTTTCACGCGGTAGTCTTTGCTTTCTTTGACAATTTGTATTGCAAAAAAAAACAAAAACAAAAAAACTTGTCTTAATGGTATGGAAGTCGCCCGTTTCTCGGGACAACTCTTTCCGATATCGCATGCAACTTACCCATCCCAATTATAGGCGAAAATAAGTACCCTCGAATGTGTCCCGTTCCTCAACTGCCCAATCGCCGTATTTCCATCCCTACCTGGAATTGCTGCAACCGTCGCAAAATGAGACACTGTAGAAGCGGGTTGAGCACAGTGGACGCGATTAGCTATAGGAAACAGTGACGCGGGTGGACATGGCAATGTCCGCCCTCGTCTTTATCTCCTTGACGGATGGCATTCGCACAAACGCTAGGAGAAAGATTGGGGAAAAAAACTATCGGAATTTACGCGTAGCAAAAGAGCACCGAAACTATACAAAGGGCTAGCCGTGATTGCCAATCCACTAAAACACTGCCACGGCTGAGTGTGTCGAAATACATCACATTGAGAGCCCACTCGACTATTTTTACAGCCAGACATTTATTTCTATGTGTTTCGCCCTATCTTTTTTTTTTTCGTTTTCTTACCTTTCTATTTATCCCGACGTAACAGGGTTTCCACATTTCCTATTCTGGGACCCCCATCCGTTCTAATCAAAGGCGCAAGCCCCGATCAAACCATCAGCCTTTTTATAAGGCGGCTCGCACGTACACCCTCTTTTTACGCAAGATCAATTTGATGACGCCAGCGTTTCGATTTTTGTTGTAGTAGTTTTTACAGTATGTAAAATGCTCACGTTAAAAAAAAAACAAAAAAATTGTTCTAAATCGACTGGAAAACGAGCGCGAAAAACTTTAGACTCAAAAAAGAACCGATCGCGAGCGGTACGTTTGCGTGTATCAAGCATTGGTCTTTTCCTTTATTATTATTATGTATTTTTTTTTTGTATGTAAAGAACCTTTGAGGTTGCATTCGAGCACGCAGCCTCGCTCTACAACATTTACTGTCCCGGAAATTATTAAACAACCGGGGCCCGATGCGCGGGCGCCCGGATATCAATTATTCATTCCTCGCCTTTAAAGAACTCTCGACTTCCCCCGGCTGCCGGGCACGGAAACGCGCGCAGAAACCGGCCGAATATCGCACGAAATGCTCACCTCCATTCCTGCGCGCCAAAGCTGCCGCCAAAGACGTTAGAACGACTGTCTACATCCACAGTGCTGCGTAGAAGACCGCCGGCTCATCGTAGTGACCGACGACCTCTTCCTCCCCGGTGCATCATTGGTGCCGCCCACACGCCAGCAGTGGAGTCCCCGCCGATCACCAAATCACCCTCACACCGCGATCACCACTGATCACAACCACATATGGAATTCATACCGTCGCTCGTTTCGCGCACTCGAACACACATACGCAGGCGCACGAAAGACGCAGCACGCCCACTGAGACAACACGCACAAAAACCACGGAGCGGACTGGCTTCGGATATGTCGAACGTGACGGGACAATTTCTTTGCGTTTCTTTTTTTCTCGCGATCTCGGCTGGCGCTTTGGAACAGCCCTTCTGGACGAAGCAGGGGCTCCAGCTGTTTGTGGCTGGCAGCGCGCCGAGACGCAGTCCCTGTGCCCGACGGAGCTGAACGTCGATCGGATCTGTCGTCCGCCGACCGAGCGGGGGTCTCGCGCTCGGCCATTCCGAGAGATGGCGCCACGATAGAAGAGCGCTAATGCAGCCGTCGAGGCGCGGTATGCAAGCCCCATCTGGCGGATGCAACGGGAAGTGTTTCGCGATAAATGGGGATTTGGCAAAGGGCGCGCGTTTTAAACGCCCCATTATACCCGAGACTCGTATATATCAGCAAGGGGACGTGTCGCGATGTATGGTGGCTTTTCTAATAGAGAGGAAGGTAGCGTGATTGTAATTTTGGTTTTTCCCAGGATGTTTTGGCCACCATAACATTATAGTTGGCACCATAACAAAGACGATTTAGAAAGTTTGCGGTATCGGGCAGAAGTAAAATTTAAGTTGTAAATCGGTGCTGTCTTTACTCCTACCTGTCCTCTGTCTTTCGCGCTGTTCTTCTTTACATCAACTAGAATGACGCAGGACTTCCCGTCCTGCGTCATTCTGCGGAATGACGCAGGACGGGAAGGACGTGTCCGCCTGCGCTCCGCAAAAAGACGTATGTGGCTCGTGCGAGGCTCGCTTCTACGCGAAGCAGCAGTTTCTTGTCTGCTCGGCAGGTTGCAATCGCCGTTTTCATTGTAAGTGCTTGAACGTCACCCATGAAGAGTACAATTTCTACATGAAGAGTGGCACGAGCGCTTTCAAGTGCTCGAGCTGCACCCGAAGGAGTAGTGCGTCACCGAGGAATGACGCCGCTGCTGGTATCGGAGGTGTGGTTCCCGCTCCTGTGGCGTTCGTCGAACCATCGAATGTGACGCTCGATGACGGCTCCGTTCCGCCCGCTCTGCTACGCCTCATCGAAAGCCTGTCAAGCAAATTGGACATCGTTACGGCAGAACTCAAGTGCCTTAGGGCGGACAACAACAGCCTTCGCTCCGAAGGGCTTCATCTCCGTAAAAGTGTCCATGAACGAATGCCTCTTCCGTCTTCTTCATCAACCATGTACGCGTCCGTCGCAGCGCTGCCGCCTGCTGCACCAACGTCAGTGTTGAGACCTCGAGCTGCAGATTCGCTTCTCAACGCAGTTCCAGGGACGAATCTGGGTGGGGCTGGCTTGGAATCGAGTCCCTCAAAGGGTGCGAGAGCTGCGGGTGAGAAGGACGCTGTGGACGACGGCTACACAACGGTGGGGCCCCGGCGGCGAACCAAGCCGTCAGCTGGAACGGCTAAACCAAGTAAGGTGACCGCTGTCCCTCGGAAGAATCGTCGTTTGGCACTTTTTGTATCTAGGCTAGATCCGGATACGAGCGTGGACGATGTTCTTGCACTTATCGAACCTCTTCTAGCGGGGAGGCAGGTCCTGTGTTCAAAAATGTTTACACGATTTGACACATACTCTTCGTTCCACATCTCGGGTGACGAGTCAGTTTTCGACGCAATTAACAAATCCGAGGTGTGGCCTGAAGGTAGCATTTTTCATCAGTTCTTTGGTCGACTGGACAAGTCTCGTGTTCATACTGATGACGGAGTAGAAAACGTTCATGACGCACAAACTTAGCGTGTTTTAGCAGAATGTACGAGGCCTGAGGACTAAGGCCGACGAGTTTTTGTACAATTCAACTAATTCAAGTCATGATATTATATGTATTACTGAAACCTGGCTTTGTGATGGTATATCAGTCTCTAGTTACTTTAACCCCAGCTACACGGTCTATCGGAGGGATAGAGACTACTTGAGTACGGGGCAAACGATGGGAGGGGGCGTTTTAATTGCAACTAAAGTTTCCGTGGCATCGCATAGGCGGTTTGATCTTGAAACTTATTCAGAATGTGTTTGGATCGAGATTAAGGCAAGTGACGGATTTAATTACCTGATAGGAACGTACTATTTTCCCCCGTTATTTGATGAAACCACTTTTATTGAACATTTTGAATCTCTCGGAGAGCAAATCGATTTTGACAAGTTTCGTGTTCAGATATACGGAGATTTTAATCTTCCGGGTGTAGAGTGGTTATTGCAAGCTTTAAACAATAATACGTTAACAGCTAGAAAGGCCTTTTCTTTGTTGTCTTTTATTAACTTGAGTGGTCTAGAACAATTAAATTCAATACCGAATTGCGCAGGTAATATCTTAGATCTCGTTCTTTCAAATGTCCACATTCTAAGCTTATGTCTGGCTTCCGATCCTTTGGTACAAGTTGACAAGTTTCATCCACCTTTAATAGTCCAGTTATCTCTTCCGTGGAAGTCGCGGATATCGTCAAAGCCATTAGCTTACAGTTTTTTAAAAGGAGATTACCTTGGCTTGTATAAATATATTGAAACTTTCGACTGGTCTAACGTTCTCGCCATGTCTGATGTCGATCGTGCTACCGAGACTCTAACGACAATTGTAAAAGATGCCATCGACACTTTTGTACCGAAGCGTTCAACAAGGCCATCCAAATATCCTGAATGGTTTTCCAGGGATTTAAAATGTTATTTGGTCAAGAAAGAACATTTCCACCGTCTTTATAAAAAATGCGGCTTTTCACTTATGTACACCAAATTCAGTTTATTTCGGGCCTTGGCGAAGAAACTGTTCAAGTGCGATAAACGCATGCATCTTGACAGCGTAGAAAATAGCTTGTTTCGCCGCCCGAAGACTTTCTGGAAGTTCACGAAGCAACATACACGTGACGTTAGTCCTATCATCTGCTTACGTGCCTGTTCAGATAACGCCCCGGGTTATGTTTCATCACCTCATGAAGTTGCAGATGTTTTCGCTGATTATTTTGCCAAATGTTTCTCTGACAATCAGCAATCCGTTCTACCGGAGGATAAGGAGCTGATTTGTCACGATTTTTTGAGTTCTATAAGAGTGGACTCTCTTGATATTGCCGAGGCGATAAGAAAGTTAAAACCGAAGTTTTCTTCTGGTGTAGATGGTGTACCAGGTTTTGTTATCAAAGGTTGCGGTCAGTTGTTCATTCCTATTTTGAAGCACATTGTTAATATGTCACTCAGTTCAGGCGTTTTCCCTTCGCTCTGGAAAAAAGCAGTTGTTGTTCCTATCTTAAAAGGCGGTGACGCATCTGTAGTTGCGAACTACCGTCCAGTTTCTCTGCTTTGTGCTTTTTCCAAGGTTTTTGAGATTGTTGTGCATAGCAGGATGACTTTTTATTTCCGTCAAAAAATAACGCCCTTGCAGCACGGTTTTTTAAAGGGTAGGTCTGTGGAAACAAATTTGTGTACCTTTTTAGATTACTGTGTGCCGTTTGTTTTAAATAGAGAACAAGTAGATGCAATATACTTTGATTTGTCAAAAGCCTTCGATAAAGTGAGTCACGTGTTGCTTTTGTCCAAGTTGCATCTGTATGGTGTCTGTACAGAATTGTGTAACTGGTTTAAGAGTTATTTGTCTTTTCGATCAAATAGTGTTCGGGTCGCTGACAGTTATTCCAAAGAGTTTTTTTCAATATCAGGCGTGCACCAGGGTTCAATTTTGGGTCCTCTACTGTTTTCAATTTTTATAAATGATATAGCGTCATGTGTAAAGAACGTTGAACTGCTTTTGTTTGCTGACGATATCAAGTTGTTTAAGAGTGTTCACTCTCATTTAGATTGTGATCTGATACAACATGATGTGTCTAATATAGCACAGTGGTGTAAACAAAATCAGTTATTTCTTAATCCTTTAAAAACAAAAGTGATATCTTTGTGCAGACGCCGCGCGATCATAAATAACACTTATCATCTTGAGGGAAATCCGATTGAACGAGTGTCAATTGTAAGGGATCTTGGTGTGTTAATTGACTGCGGATTAACTTTTAAAAATCATGTCTCTTTTGTTGTCAGCTCTGCAATGAAAGTTCTAGGAGTTATATCGCGTTTGACCAATCATTTTAGAAAGCCCCATTGTTCAATACATCTTTTTCAATCCTTAGTGGTTTCAAGGCTTGAGTTTGCTTCTGTGATTTGGAATTCAATTTCTGTAACACAGGCTTTGATCATAGAACGTGTGCAAAAAAGATTTGTTCGAATTGTTTATGATAGATGGATTGGACGACGCGTGTATTATGACTATGAATGCTTACTGAATAGATTTTCGCTGAAGCTTTTATCACACAGAAGAACAGTCCTTGACTTGGTATTCCTGCATAAGATCATTAATGGTGCCATTGATTCTTCATGGCTTATTAGTAAAATCCATTTCCATGTTCCTTTCCGTGCGACGAGACAGCTCACCTGTTTTGATATTTGCTCACCATGCCGTGTGTCACCTCTTTCTCGTTTACAAACATTGTATAACAGCATTGTGCCACCTCAAGTTGACATCACCACACCCCTGCCTACATTTCGCTGTCAGTTGGACGAACTTTTCGTCACTTCATAGCGCGTCAGTGTATATGCATATCTATTTCTTTTTAATGAGTAGGATTTTTGTTTAAGAGTTTTATTGTACGAGTTGGTGTACCTAAGAGAAGGCCGCTCGGCCGTTTTAGGGCACCCGAAAAATAAAGATTATTATTATATTATTAGAAGATTACTTAGCCGTGAAGCAGCGCTGAGACATCATCTGTCTCAGCGCTGTACATCGATGAAGCGCAAAGTCGGAGCTGCAACATACTAAGGCCGGCGCCATTTCCAGCACTGACTAAAGGCTCTGTTATACTCCGACGTAACGCGCGCGCAGGCGAACGCTGGCCGAAGTCGGCTACGTCACGTCAGTCACGCCGCGCGCGTCAAAAATTCGCCCTCTTTATACTCCGGCGGCCCTGGCGACTCCCGCGGCTGTGCGTCGGTGGGCCGCCGGCGTGGGGCATGCGCAGATTCTGACTACGAGGGCACGTTTCCTGTGAGAGTGCGCCACTTCCGGTTCCTTTTCGTTTCGAATAGCAGACGAGAATGCTCGCGCTTCTTGAGCGCCAAGTTCGAGCGAAGGCGTAGACGTACCTTGCACGACGAAAACTCGCGCTTGCACTGTTGGTGCACCACCTGCGCCGCAAGCGTAGGCGGTCAATGTACATACGGTACATCTTTGACAAGCGCACGGTCTACGGTACTCAAGCTTCCTCGTGTCGTAGACACACGGGTGAGGACGAGTTCCCTCAATGAGCTTCTCGACCGACCGAGTCCGATTCTTCAAACATGACGCCACACGGAGTGGTGCTGCTGTCGTCTGCTATTGCTCGCATTCGCCGCGCTTCCCGCGCGACGCCTGCCGGGAGCCAGCGCGTGATGCATCCTGGTCCGGCGTCGCCGGCGCGGCCGGCGCGGAATACCGCATGCTCCATTTTGGCGTCGAGGCGGCCAGGCTGCGTCGAACGCCGCCGGTCGCGTCGGTTACGCCACGACGCCGGAGTATACACCAACTCATCTCTGTGACGTCACGGCGCGGTGGTGGCGCGTCGGTCGCACTTCCGGTCTGGGGCTGTGGGCAGAAGTCCCCATGCCAGACGTGTATTCCTGCGTTGTTTTGAAAGAAACCAGACAAAAACCTGCCTTCTCGTCAAAACGCCGCGACTGGGGCCGTACCAAAAGTGTCGAGAAAGGTTTGAAGGTCAGTTTTCAGGTGCTCGATTCGTCCGAGAATCTGGATATGTGCCGTAAAAAGGAAAAAGCAGACGCCTTCGGACAACGATTGCTTGGGTGGGAAGCACTTTGGGTTGAATTCACGGATACTTGTGGTCATCAGATTTATTTGTTTTGTGGCAACATGAACGCCAGAAAACCATCAAGTTGTGCGGACCACCTGCGGACTACGTTCAGTGCGTCTTCAAGTTCAAACGGCCGCCTGATCGTTCGAGCTGTCGTCTGCTCTTTCAAACGTTTCTGCTTGTCGTCTGCTCTCTCAGACGACGCCGGCCCGTATATGTTGGCCCGGTACTTGCGATAAGAAGTAAGTGCAGGCCTCAAAAGACTTACGTTTGAAGGTTGGTAAGCAGGCTCGATGTAAACAGTAAATAAATGATGTTGATCATTGTTACCAGTACTATCACTGACTTGCTATGCCTAATTGACTTGGTCCGATTCTGCTTGCGATTTTCAGTATCGACGTCGACCATCTCAGCTAGGGTTCACGCTTTTGCAGCCCGAGCGGCGTCGCGATTGAAAATTGCGAGCGAAATCTCATCGTGCGAATCAGGTTTTAGCGTTCATACTGCGGCGTCCACGCGGAATGAATCGCCACATGCCACATTATTCGCGCGAAGTTTCGCGGTGTAACGAGCCTCGGTAATTTCGCTAACGCCGCTCAAGTAGTCGGACATCGCCAGGAAGACGTAAAATCAACAATTCGAACGCGAAAAAGAGCAGGGGGACTCACACCGACGCCGATAACATCGCGTTTCAATGGTTTGTCTATGGGCGACGGCGAGCTTTTTGCCCACCCCCCCCCCCCCCCCCCCCCCTCGCGCATGCGCGGCGCCGGTGGCGTCCGCTAGGGGCGCTCCGGTTTGTTTGTAAACATGAGTTGGTGTATAGACCTTTCCAAAAAGAGCGCTCTGGCCGCCGCCATTTTGCGAATCGAGCGACCCCTATCAGCCAGAAATTTCTGGCACCCGCCTGAGCTGTGGAAACCCGGTCAGCGTGACTCTCCACCTGCATTTTGCATTCGGAAATCGCCGGCTTTCTTGGAAGTTTTTATTTTATTCGCCTGTTTAGGATGCTTACCCTTTGTATGTTATCTTCCACAGTGAGAACCAGGGAATACCAGGGCTCGTAGCCCGCTCGGCCTTCGCAGGAAACGAACGAACGGAGCGAACGTCAAGCAGCCCGCGACGCAGGCAGTTCGACGTGCTTGGAGGATTATTTCCGTCGAGATAATCTCCAAAAAGCCTTTCAGGCTCTGTTCCAGGTCTTCGCAAGAACTAGCTGATAGGGTCGGGTCCGGGGTGTGGCGACACAATAAGCACGTTCGTTCATTTGCTATGAAGCTGTGCAAAAAAAGGAGCTCTCTTCTACATGTTCCCCAAAACACGCCAGATTCCGTCCGATCGTCGTGAAGTGACTATCGTCGACACTGTATATTGTACATGCTGTGTTATTTGAGACCTTTCTCAAATCCTGTTCGGATAACGCGGCACCGAGGGGTACGTACAATATATTTTTTGTTCGATTGATGAGATTCATTGAATTTTATGTTGTGGGCGGAGAATATCCCTGCAGTACGGATATCCTGTGTGGTCAAATATTTTGACCTTTATAGATTGACACGGCTGAATTAACGGTGCCGTAAGACAATGAACATAAAATAAAACAAACATTCAAGTTGCATTTGTTCTGTCGCGCACGGACTCACCAAAACCGCTTTCATTTCTTTGTTTTTGTTCCCAAAAATAGAGAACTGCTTTCTTAAAGACCTCTATAAATTATGCTCGCCACAGAACACAAGATAAAAAAGAAAACGCGGCAATTCAGCCGCCACCAGCGTCCGGAATTGCGCCCAACGCAGGCTGCCACAGCCTACTGACGAGAAACTCCACAGCTCAGCGCAGTCGGGCAACACTGACGTACACTCTCAAAACCAGGGACACGCGCTGTAAATCGCTTCGTTCGAGACTGCCGCTGGAAAGGTCTATAGAGCGTCGGGTTTTCGCCGACGTGAAGTCGCTGTGACGCGCTCGCACGCGCGCACGCGTTACGTCGCAGTATAAAGCGCGATCCAAACCAACGCTTCTTTTTGCGCCTGTAGGTCGTGCGGCTGCGGATGTGACGTATTTTCGTGACGTCGCGCCGCTTCTTCGCTCCTTCCGGGCGCGCACGAAGAAGTTGGATGATTTCAACTTCTCTCTGGACGCGCACAAAAACGCGCGGTGACGTAGCAGGGCGCGCCTGTGTCCCGGCCAATCGGTGGAGGGCAAGCTAGTTCCGGCTCCGCGTTTCTCGCCGTCTGGCTGCCCTCTCCTCCCCCCCTTTTATTCTCTTCCAACATGACAACGCGATCTCTCTCTCTCTCTCTTTCTCTCGCCGTCTGGCCGGCCAGTCTGTCGCAGTTGCACCTTGCTTGTGCGCTCGTGCCTGTGTGCGCGCGTGCGCGCTCGCCCGAAGTTTCGCCCGTCCAAACCAAAGCGCACGGTTCTGACTCAGAAAGCGCGCCCGGAAACAGCAAAAACGCCACGAAATGCGTCACATCCGCAGCCGCACGACCTACAGGCGCAAAAAGAAGCGTTGGTTTGGATCGCGCTTAACAGAGCCTTAAGAGCCCTGAGATAGCGCTGCGCTGTGCGTATGGACAGGCCTTTGGCCCGCCTTTGAGTGGAGCCGTCAGCAGCTGCAGCAGTGCTTGCTAGCAAGCGGCGCGGATAATGTCAGCCTGAGTTCGTTGGCTGGTGACGGTAGAGCCCCGTCTAAAAGGCCGCTCTCGTAGCTATCCCAGGGCACCGAGTGCTCCTTCGGCCACGCCCCCCGCGCAGAGCCGAGATTCCAAAGTTCCCCGGCAATACGGTGGGGTAAGGGAGGGGAGTCCTGCTGTCGCACAGCGCTAAAACAATTCTTGCCGCTAGAGAGGAGGGGGCGAACAGAAGCAGTGCACGTGTTGCTTCTTCGGGGTCGTGTGTTAGCAGTATGAACACTGCTAATGAATCCTGCCAAATATAGTCCGAAGGCTCTGTCCGAGGCGTGTTTCTTCGTTGTGTCACATTAAAGGGACCATGAAATGATTTTAAAATCGAGTTTCATCCACCGCACGTCGTAAAAGGTGTGAAAAGAAACACAAAAACACAAAAATAGGGAGCCCAAAAAAATTATTTGCTATAGAACGTTTAAAAGAAAACTGGACTCTTTTGCGCCTTCCTTCCTTCGCCTGTTCACTACGATGCATACGCAGAATCGGTGCACGTCAGCCGAATCCACATCGCCTATTGGGTAAGAGCCTACCTCACCAGCACCGCGATCGTAAACAATAAATAGCCGGCGAATGTTTCCTAAAAGTTTTGTTAAATAATATTCAGATCCACATTTTGTAGCATAATTAGAGATGTGTGGCGAAAATTGCCAAATTTGATAATGCTGAGAGCCAAGCGCCATCTATCGTGTGGTAAACGAAGCAACTACTGCGCGTGCGCAGTAGGGCAGGGCCGCCAGTTACTTGGGTGACGGCGACCGACGAACATTTATTTTCTTTGTTTTCCTTCCTCTCAGAACTCTGACTGACTGAACGTTTATTTTTCTACGTGTTCTTCCCGCGCGTGCCGACTTCAAGCAGCAAGAAAACAGTACTTAAAACAGACCACGACGAACAAGAACGCTGGATTCACCGACTCCGACGAAGCGTATAGGCCTAGCAGGCATTCCGACTCGGCGCTGCGTTGCTTCGTCGGAAGACCGTCTGCCTACGACCGGCTGGCGTGCTAAATGGAATATGCCCGCGCGACCCTTGTGGACCCTTCCCGTATTATAGTTTGATCACTGTCCTCAATTCTAGATTAAGAGGTGAGGAGGTCAATCTCTTCCCCTTGTTTTCCGAGGCAGTGTTGACGAACACTCGTCGAAAAGGGACTCTCGTCGATTCTATCTTCTTGTTTTGTGTGATATAGAGCTGAAATAAACGCCGTATGGATTGCCTTCGTAACACGGTATGTACACTTTGTTATTGGTATGCCATTTTTATTCTGACAGACTGCACGTCACTGTCGACCCCGGTCCAACCTTTCTTTGCCGAGTGTCGCGTCAGTATCGAGTTGCAATCGTAAAAGAACGGTCCCGAAGCGCTTACCAACAGCGCGAATACAAGACTTCCATCAAGCGCGCGCGTCCGCTCCGAGTGTAAACAGGTATTTACGTGGCTCTTGCTGACACTCGTAGTTCAAACGTATCTTTTTTAACGTCGGCTCGCTCCTGCATCTCCGAGGCCGCGAAAAACGCCATCTACGTCGCTTTGCAAACGACTGACACGGGCCGGCCCTTCTGCCAACAATGACGGGGTGGTGACAAGACTCGCTGCACTTCCCAACAGGCATAACGGCGTATGGGACTAGTCCCATGCTGTCGCTGTAGCGCAACGTATCTCATTGAATTTCGCTCAGCTGCGATGCGGCGATGAGAGGCGCCGATTCAGGAAATACGTCGGTGACATCAGCGCAGTAAAACCTACCGGCGCACCCCAACTCGTTGCCGCTAACACTCCCATTCTCCTACTGCCGAGAGAACTTCCGGTTCCGGAAACGGTTACGTCACGGCTTCTTTTGCGGTCAGTTGGAGAGAATGAAAAAGTCGATATTTCAATAATTTTTTGTGTAAAAGTTAATAAACCGAGACGAAAACGGATGCCTGTTCGGCATTCAGTGAACATTGACGGTTTAATGTAAAAGTTATCTGGAAAAAGTAAAAAGGTCATTTCATGGTCCCTTTAATGGTCATACAGGAAGTGTGTGCAGACATGTTCCAAGAGTATGTATGTGCGAAGCAACGTGCTTAAAGCGCGTTTTCTCGTCGATCGTAAGGCACGAGATTTGCGTTTCTAGCCGCTTAGTTTGTGTGCCCCACCCAGCGCGAACTGAGCAGGCGCCCGCCGGGGCCCGCCATCCGCAGTGTATGATGTACGGAAAGCCCTTCTTTGCCAGCGGTTGCAAAGCACGAGAAAGAACGGCGCGCTGAATATCGAAGTGCATGCCGGAATGCGGAAAACTAACAGGACGAGTGACATTTAGTGATGTTGCCAACTTTCCGTGAGTGCTGCCCGAATTGTACACAAAAGAAACAACAAAAAGAAACATTTGTAATAAATATTTTATGCAAGAGTTTATGTATTTCACACCGTGCAAATAAAAACATTTCGCTTTAGCCATTTAGTTTGTTAATGAAAAGCAATAGACGCAATAAATATTGGACCTTTGTTCCGCCTAGCCCTCGAACCCTTGGTCAAACTCGAACCTTTGGAAGTTCGCGACACCACCACAGCCCTCGGCGCTCTGTGGCCGCCGCGCTCGATTCAACCTCGACCTCGGCCTCTCGCACCGTCTGATCTCTCTCTCTCTCTCTCTCTCTCTCGCGCACGCGCTCTCTCTTTTTCTCTCTTGTCTCGTTGTTGAGGTTCTCGCCTCAGGATGGCGCCACCGGTATCTTTCAGTCGTCGCTCAGTCGACATGATCGCTTCATTTTACGCACAGCGTGAAACGAAGACGTTCAACACGGTTGGAGTGAACAAACGATCGGCGGTGTTTCCCTTTGTCCCTCAAACTGAAACGCTGCTATCCAAACTATGCCCCGGTTCACACTAAAGGTGCATTCACACTGGCGTTCGAATCGCAACCGCCAAGCGGTTCTGCTCGTTTTCATCGTCAAACGCGCGTGAAACGCAACCGCTTTGGGAACGCGATTGCCTTGTGTAGTCCGAGAACAGCCGACGCTCCGATGGACCCAATCAAGCAGCGCCGTGCGAAGACTACACTAGGGAGTTTTCGTCAACCGTTTTCCTCTTTCCGCTAAGCTATCCGCAACGAAAAGACCGCTAGAGCGCCTGCGCGCCGCTAGCCTCGACGGAAGAAACCCGGATCTCGTAGCGGGTTGCGGAGAGCGTTGCGGGACGGCGGAAACGATCTACAAAAGCTCCCTATCGTGACGTGACGTAACGATTAGCGCTTCACGCTAAAGCTAGCGGAGAACCTGCGACGTCACGCGACACGGACGTCACACGCGTGTGATGTCACGTTGCCGGTTAAAGTTACGTGACGTCATAATTTTCCCTCTAAATTTAGAGGAGAAACGCTTTACGTGACGTCGCAGTGTTACGTGCCACTGGGATCCCCGCTAACACGAAAAACAACTGTCGTAAAAAAAATGTTTTCGGCAGTACTCTGGCCATACTCGGCAAAATCGTCAACTACGCAGAACGCTCCTGGGTCGGTAAACCTCGGTGTACTCGTCTATGTACCCGATATACCGCGACTTCCGACGAGAACGCGACAGACTGTAACGGATAAAAAGCATTTCCGATTGGTCGATTTCTCGCTCTCCTCAAGGACCAAACTGCCACCCCTGGGGTCCGAAGGGAAGCCGGAGACCGGTGGTAAAGAGATGCTATAGAATGTGCGCGTACGTGATCAATGCATCCGAGAGCCCATCAGAAAGAAACGCACCGACGTACTCCGTGATGGAAGCTTCCTTCGTGTCTCGAACGACCGGACACGCATCGGAGGGAAACGGCACGGTCTGAAAACGCGCCGGCATCGCGCAGCGCCGCCTCGAAATGGGCGACACGAGCGCATGCGATCGTCACGACGCGACCCGTCACGTTTCTCGACGAACGGCGCGGTGGCGACAATGCCCGCCCCTGTGCCCGTGTCGATGATGGTCCGCTGGACAGCAGAGAAAAAAGCTATTCGAGCCCCTGGAGTCATTTAGGCTCTAAAGCACCCGCGCGGAATGCAATGCCAATGTCCCCCATCGTCTCTGAACATGGCATAATGTGGATACTGCATTCACAGCGTGAGGGAATAGACTTCATTGAATCTCAAAACATCCAGAGACGATTCTACAACCCCATTACTACAATCAAAAACCATTACAAAACCCTGACAGAGTGAAAAAAAAAAAAAAGATGTACAGATTTATGTGCGTAGTGATTGTATACAATTTTATCGTTACTGCCTTTACCTATAGGCAAAAATATTATCAAGAAACCATTTCCCGCAAACTTTCCCTCGCAGCTCGATGACTGCCAATTAATTTTGAAACGTTGCTAAAGTTTCAGCTTTGTCGCAGTTCCTAAATTCGAGAACGTATGATCGTTCAATGATTGAGGGTTGATGAATGAAAAGCATGGTCAAAATTGCGCACAAATTGAATTTTAACCATATTCAATCATTACCAGCTCGCCCAACTCACCACTTTACTATAGAATGAAAAACAGTCTATAGCCTGGAAGTCTAAATACGCTCAAATACTACAGTGACTTTACACTGACGGCATAGGAATAGCCAGAGGGGGAGGGGTTTATGGCTGTTCAGTTACCCCCGCTCCCCTCCCCGAAAGCTGGCGCCCTTCTTCACGGATGGCCGATATAGCGCCCAGTGCAGTTGGAATGGTATACTGTTGTCTAGCAAAGTAACGCTCCAAAGTTTGCTCATTTATCAAAAGCAGCTTCAGTAGACCGTTTTCATATTCACAATAGTCCAGCAGGCATTTGTGACAGTTGTGACATAAATACAATTATAACGTATTAAAACTAAAAGCTTTAGTAAGTTAGGGCTCTTTTTCTTCGCACCTAGCTAACATCCTTCTGAACTACTTATGGTAGGTCACATATCGTAGTACTCGCTACTTATACCGCCAAAAGACAGCGCACCTTTCCACAAACAACTCTTCCTGAAAAACAACATCGAATTCGAGCGCAGCTCTTGAAAAGGAGGAGGGAAGGGTACTGAGGGGAGGGTATACCCGTCCTCCCTCATCTTCACCTCGTAATTCTGCCTGCGGCTCCTCCTCCCCATCCTTCTCCTCCTCCTCTTCTCATCCTTCAACATCCTCCCCTCGTCTCCTCCTCCCCCTCCTCCTCAAGGGGGGGGAGGTCACGTGACCTCGAGGAGGGGGGTCACGTGACCTGGGGGGGGGGGCACGTGACCTGGCGGTGGGGTCACGTGACCTCGGGGGGGGGGGGGGGGGGTCACGTGATTTTACGGTTACGCCGACGGCGACGCCGCTCAAGCCGGAAACGGGCGCCTAAGAGCTGCGCTCTAAAAAGTTAATAAGGGACTTACCGAAGGAAGAGACTCTAACTCGCATCCAGAAGTTCCGTTGCAACCGTTGGCCATGTCCTTAGGAGATTCAGAACTTCCGTTGCACATTCCACCAGCAAGTCCACCGAAGGCGTCCCCATTGGCACAGGTCGGCTCAGTGGGCGACCGCACCGCCACTTTCGCCTCAATCAGCTGGGGCGAGAAGGCCCGTGTCTTCGCTGGCGACGAAGCCATTCGAACCACAATGCCTCCTCCGTCGTCGCAAGAAGACGGAGACTTGATCCAAGTTACCAGGTCCGGCTGTTCCACGGAGGCAGTCCTGCTGATGGCACCCGATGAAGAGTTTTCGTCCCTCTCCTCGATGTCCGACATCCACATCTTGGTCGGCACCGAATTAGGCTGCTCCCACGCTGCGGCTGACTGCGTCTGCGAAACGGCCACGTTACGACGCTTATGGTGAGGAGACCTCGTCGGTGAAAACCCGACCTGGTGCTGCGCGGAAGAGCCATTGACGATCCTGGACGACCTCGGCGTGGCCGGGCACTCGCCGTCCACCCGCGTAAGACCAGTTACAACGTCGACGGAGTTAGACTTTCGGAGGGGCGATCGGTTCACTTCGTTCGACTGTGCATCCCTCCGGTCGTCCACGGAGAGGGAGCGCATCGTTACCACCACCTTGCCGTTTGTTGCCCTGCCCATGTACGGACTCCTAGCTTCCGGACCTACTGGGACGACCCTCGGACCGCTATGGTGCCCGTTGACGCTCTCGTGGACGGGTGAGACTACCGCCGGTTCGTCGCTGGTGTCCCTTCGCAGGCTGTCAAACCACGTGTCGGCTGCAGCCGCACCCATTCTAGACAGCGGTTCGTTCAGTCGGCTCGGGAGCTTGGACTCGGCGTAGCTCGCGAGCTCATTCAGCAGCATGGCCGATTCGCGGCTCGTGTTGCCCACCCAACGGGACAGCGGGGAACCCATGGCGTTAGGCTTGGGTGTGTTCGCCTGATGAGTGATGTCCCGGTCCTTGAACATACCGGGAGGAGAAATGCATGCATCGATGAGCAAGTTTTCTTCGCTGCGCTCTCCCTTTGGCGGCTGCGCTGGTTCCGGTGGCTGTCTCCAGGGGGACAGTGGTAGCACGTCGGCCGGGCGAACGTCCTTCCTCGGGACTGAAAGGGGAGGGCTTGAGCAGGCAACCGAGGTCGGTTTCGAGTGCTGAGACGAACTGTGGACTGGAGTCCCTTGGCAAGACGAGGCGCCCGGCTGACGGTGTTGTACGTGGTGCCTGGGGACGACCACCAGCTTCGATTCGGGCAGCGCAAGCTCAGCAACCGGTTGGCGAAAGCTCTCCGGAATGGGAGCTCTTCTGCCCGATGGGGGCACGACAGGAGGAGGCACGTCCCGGAGAATGCACTTTTTGGACGAACCACGAAACGAGGCGTCAGCCGTCCTCGCCCCATTAGTGGTAGACGTGACCGACATCACGTTCGAGGACGAGACAGTCGAGGGGTTCGGTGGCTCCGCGAACCTAACCCCGGTCCTCGCGCAAGGTTTGCTCTGTCCCCTCTCATCGGACATCTTGGCGCGAGACCTCGGCAGCACCATCTGCGACGCCTTGGGCCCAGTGGACCAGCGATGAATGGTTGCATTCCTGATGACTGGAATGGTCATGGGTTTCACGGGCATCTTCTCGGAAACGGAAGCCGACTTACGGAACGAGGGCGGCTGAACATGAGCGTTACCGTGGACGCTCGAAGAAATGGACCTGGCAGGGTGCCTGGTCGTTGGCATCACCGAAGCCGGTGGATTCTGGAGTTGCTGCGACTGCGGGCACACCTCCACAACTACGTTGGGGTAAGCGACACTTCCTTGGAGCCGATTTTCTGGCCTTTTGGCTACACGCGGCTTAGGAATACCCGACTCAATCGTAGCAGGCACTGCCCCAGCTGAGGACACAATCCTGACCTGTCGCCCGCTTCCGTCTGTCGGTTGCACAGAAAAGACAACGGCCGCTTCCCGTTGCTTGGGCCTAGATGCAGCCTGCAGGTCTACTTGAATGATCCTCTGCTCGCAATGCGTAGATGGTTCAGCAACGTCTGGTCTCTGTTGTCGCCTTACGAGAGGCGACCCGTCAGCCCGCAAAGGGTTTCGGCTGACGTCCGCCACGACGTCATAAGTCACTGCCGACGTCGCTGGACGCCCTGTTGCCGCAGCCTCGCGGGCGACTGCGACGTCGTGGACCGCCGGCAACCGGGACCACGCATGACCTGACGCCCGGAGTTCCGCCTGGACGGTACCGTGATCGCCGGCACAGGCGCGTGCGACGGCCTCTTCACCGTGCTCAGCGAGGTCCTCGTGGTTTCCCGTTCCAGGAGGGCACCTCCGTGGGCTGTGGGCGTTGCACTCGCAACGTGTTGACACCGTCGCCTGCGGAAAAAAAAGTCTAAGTGAGTTACTTTCGCCATTATTTAGTGATAAAATGACGGAGTGCCTTTTCAAATTACGAAAACCATTTGCTATCGTGTTCTCACGCACAACATAACTCCCAACAATGCGATGTCCACGACCCGGCAACACATATTACAAAAGCCCTGCGCGGATGGTGGCTTCGCTGTCTATATCAGACCCGCACCCGCACTGTTTCCACGTTCAAAACATATCCGAATGCTGCATCCATTAGTTGTACCTGCTTCCGATCTGCAATCCACATAGGTTTCTCGTTGGTTTGTTTCCACATTTGAAGCATGAACACGTTTGGTTCCCGTGTGCTTCCGCGAAGTGCACCTTCACAACGCTACCGATCTCGTGTCTTCAAGTTTCGCAACGTCAATGAAAAAAAAAAAATCATATAAGCCCGAGTGATACCTAAACAAACGAACGTGCATCGTTCTTCGAGAGAGGAGGCAACTGCATAGTTGGAAGACTGTATTCTGCTGACATAATCGGTACATCATTGGGGACCTGCAATCAATTCTCACAAGGTAAGTAAGAACCATGAACTTTGAGTACAAGGAGGAAATGTTTCAATAATTCCACGCTCCCTCTAACTTCCGGCAAGGCGGTCCCAACCGAAAGAAACGCGAACGACGGAGCGACAAACTCTCTCTCTCTCTCTCGCCGCGCCACTCTATGGTCTTATGTGGAAGCTCTTGCGCAGCCTGCGGTGCGCTTCGAGAGTAGTGAAGGTGACCGGCCCTTTCACTAAACAGAAATTCGGCTGGTTTTTTTAGCTTTCCACAACATGAGATGCAAGCTGCCAACACTTCACAGTGCTGGCGATGCGGCACGCGGGCATTTCGAATGCATCGTGATGAAATACAAAAATAATCTTTACCAGTTACACATTAGTATGTGAATCATGATGACACTGCAATATCAATATAAGAATTATATTTTTTTTTTATATATGACATTATGCGCCACATTGTCAGTTTTTCCATTACCGCCGAAGCCGGTGGAATTCTGAAGCAAATGGGCTCGAATTTCCTTTTCCAATAGGGCTGGTCACTTGGCGCCGTCACTATACTCTCGAAACGGATCACAGGCTGCCCGAGAGCTTCGACTGACGATCGTTGAAGGACGCGGTGAGGGCGGAAGGCTGTCGTTTCGTCGCTCGGGAATGCGCGTCGATGTCTTACCGGCTGTCCAGTCTTGTGATGGTGCCCCGCAAAGTCATCCGTGCAGGGCGGCGCAGCGGGCGGCGCGGCGGTCGCCTGGGCCCCGGTCAAGGGCAGCGGGTTGCCGGGCGTCGAGGGCCGCTGCCTGTAGGTGCCGAAGACCAGGTGCTCGATGTTGGTGTACCCGGGGTCCAGGCGGAGGTCGACGGCTTTCTTGGAGCCCGGCTTCTTGCGGACCTTGATGTTGTCGGCGAGGCGCAGCAGGCGGTTCCGGTTGCGGGCGATGCTCTCCAGCGTCGCCTGGTCAACCGCCTGTGCCGACGACGACATGCCGACCGCCGTCAGGCTCGCCTGCAGGAAAGAAAAGAACGGGCGTGATGTCAGACGCTAATGCGGGAGTGCACCGGGCTTTAGTGAAAGCCTCGCCGATACTAAAGTAGTATAGCACACTTCCACAACGTAATGTTGTGGTAAGTTCCACAGGCGTCATTCACCAGCGCCATTCCGTTCGTTTTCCACCGCAGATAACTTTTTGGGCATGGTTAAAGCGAAACAGTGTTGGAACTAACGCGTTACCAGTAACGACGTTACAACTTACTCGTAATGCGTGAGTTTTTTCACTAACGGACTAACGTACTCGTTAGAATGCAAATTGACTATACTAGCTAAGTAATGTCGTTATTATTTTACGGTATCTCCTATAAAATTACGTTACCCGCTACTCGTTACCTTTCCTCGTTTCTCGTTACGTAAAAGGGGCAAAGAAACCCCAACGCAAAGCTATATATAGGCGGCGTCCTTTCAAACTCCTTCGGAAGACACTTTTAACGTTCCCACGACTGAGCCCATAAGGCGCGAGATTATCGCTGCGCGAAAGCCCTTAGCGTCCTTGGTGCAGTCTTGGTATAGAAGCTGTTAAGATCACCGTCGCCATACCCTGAGCAGCCGTCTCGCTACAAAGAGACATCGGTTCAGAAGGCAATAGTCTGCCGCCGCTCGAAGGATTTTGCGTCAGCGTCCATAGATACTCCAGCTGGTCACATCCGCTTCTCTTCAAAACAAATAAATTCTCGTTCTGTCAACACCAGAAAGGATAAACTCTAAGTTTGGAAGCGTTGACGTTCCCACGCTTGGGACAAAAACAAGTGCGACAGCGGTGGCCGGGTGCCGACGTGTCGTTAATTGGTAATGCGACGTTGGTTTGTAAAGGAGTAAAATAACGTTTATTTTACCGGACCAACTTTGATTATATAAAGAGGTCTATTCTGCGTCCATTACGTGACGCGCATCCGGTCGTTCTTTTCAGAGCGGTTTCTCCTTCCCAGGCAGAGGCTCTGGGTAAGGTTCAGTTCTCCGAATCGCGCTCGCGAAGCGTCAGGTGTTCGAGGATGTACAGTGCTCGTCAAACTTATACGGAACACTTGTGGAATATTGAATGAAGAAAAGAGACAAAATATTAGGGAACTGCGCATATTTATGTGGACTGAAGGTATGCTTCTGTCCTAGTGCGACACTTAGAGGAAATAGCTCAGTGTTAGCGCCAGCTATTCACGCATACATAGAAAAAAAATAGAACAAGCCAAGAATAGGCTTGGCATGTGTTCCACATAAGTTTGCTGAGCACTTTGCATTATACAGCCTGCCAAGGCCGGGCAAACAAGCTGGGCCAGCTGACAAGTGGCAAGGTTATCGCAGCATTGAACGGCGACCGTCACCCGATATAAACAGCTGTCATACACTAACAGTGAAACACTAAGTTACGACAAACAAACGCAAAAGTAACGCCCGTTATTCATGGCAAATAACGACACCGGTATTTCGTTACATTTGCAAAAAGGTAACGGAGCTCTGTAACGAGCACAGCGCTGAAGCGAAACCTAGATCTAATTTGGCTCTCTCGAAGCGAGCTAAGATGGCACTAGCAGATGTTCACTTTCTAACGCGAGCGTGGAACGGGTTTGTCCGCTACGAAGTGTCATTCACGGGGGAAAAAATAACGAAGAACATTACGCGTCCCCTGGCAACGAAACCGAAGCAAAGGGTCAACTTCCCCGCAGTATAGTGGCGAGGACGTATTGCTACTAGATGTTACACAGATGAGCCAGAGCCGTGCATTTGATCAATGGAGGCGCGGGCAGAGCCAGGGCGTGCACCAGACGCAGAAAGAGGGCTTGGTATGCTCTCATGACCAACTAGAGGCCGAAAAGAATCCCCTAGCGGTGGTAGCGAGAAATAGATGTGGTCGCTTTAATAAGCGCGTAAGAGTTAAATGTAGTAACCCTTTATGGTTGAAAATAGGGTGCAGGTGATGTTTCGACCATGATTATGCAGAACGATGTAAGAAACGAATGCGCCGCTCAACTCTGTTTTGCTCGCACAGAGTGTGACCGCTCGGAAGGCAAATTCCCGGCCCTCGGCGCACGGATTATGTCGATCGCTCTGCTAGTCGCACTCTTCCACCATCATTCTGGATGAGCGTGATTGAAACATCACGTGCACCATATTTTCAGGCACCGAGCGTTACTCCGATACACTAATCAGGTTTGTTTCTCGCGACCACCGCCAGGGTATTATTTCCGGCTCCTGATTGGTCCCATTCTAATCTGTGAAGACGCCCTGGAACACGCCCAGCCCGCTTTCGGCCAATAGCGCCTCCTCATGTGTCCCCTATACTCCCAACGAATGGCCAAACTCTCTACATATACGGCTCTGAGATGGGCCGAATAACCATTCGGTGTCCCGACCGCGCGAAAATCGTCGCGCGTGGAAGAAACCCCTGCCAAAGCGCCCAGGATGGAACGCGAAGTTCGTGCCCCAGCAGCTTCGGCCCTCATATCGCGCCTTGCCGTTTCTTGGAATGCACGTGCTTCTTCTCTTGAGCCTCACTTCCTGCTCACTCTCCACTATGCTCACCACCAGCTACGCAACAATGCCGTAGTGCTGGAACTTCTAGGTCACGGGCCGCGAGACGAAGGCCGGGCACGAGCGCTGCTGCGTTCGCATTCGGCTGGAATTTGCATTCACCCAGCGAGGGCACGCGTTGCAGCCCGAAGCTTCCACAGCACTTGTGTTTTGTAAATTTTCGTGTAACGCTCATCCGTTATAGAAAGCACAAAAAAAAATGTTAGGAGCCACCCATATTTATAACACATTTTCCGTTAAAAAATATACGCTTCAGCGTGACACAGCACTCGTGTTTTGTAAATTTTCGTGCAACGCTCATCCGTTATAAAAAGCCCACAAAACAAAATGTTAGGAACCAACCATATTTATTACACATTCTCCTCTTAATAAAAAAAAAAAACAAAAAAAAAACGCTTTAGCGTTACCAACTGGCTCTGAAATAAGATGTGTGAACGCGTGGTACTGCGGAAATTTGCTCGGGTCTCCCGCTTTTACTATGCAGTGGACACTGTCGGTCGTCAAACACTAACTCTCAATTCCGTTGTTTTTTTTGTTTTTTTTTGTCGTCGTGCAGAAAAAAACGTGGTGTTTACTGCAGACAGGATGACTAGAAGTATCTGCGGAGAGACCTCCAGCATATTCTAAGCATTTTTGCTTCGTACATGCTTCAAAATCGCCTGCAGACAGTTTTTATGTGACCCTTGTGGCGGGGCCGTCATACAAGGACGCCCCAGACACAACCTGCACACTGTCTTTTGTATGATGTATTCGCAGTGTGACCGCGGCTGAAGGTTGCCCTTTTTGGCCACCAGCCGCGCTGACTCACGCCCCGTTGCGGGTTAAGAAAAGCAAGTTCAAGACCCTCCCCTCCTTCCACTTTTGCGGAGCGAGCGTTGGAGAGGAGGCGAACTCCTCCTCGTCGCCTCCTTTCCAGCCTCTGCTAAAGTGGAGACAGAGAGTGGAAGAGGAGTTTGTCCGGCTAATACATGGGTTGCGCTGACGTCACATCGCATACTTTTGACCGCCATGTAAGAGGAGGAGAGGGAAGCTGCTTTTGTAAGTATTGTGAGTGACGCGTTAACCTTTTATAATCTTCGAGGGGAAAATACCGACGTCTGTGCAAATCCGGCCAGGCACAAAAGAGGATCCTGATAAGATGGGAGCTCCTTCTTCCCCTCTTCTCTGGTGGTCATCGGAGCACTCTTTGAGTGACGTCACATGCAACCCAACCGATGCGCCTCCTGTTCACCGCCCTGGGGCTATGACGCGCTTCGTCGGGTACGAGCGCTCTGTCAAGGGTCAGAACGACGGTCGCACAAAGAGGCCCTCGTCCGTCACTCAAAAGAACGACGGGAGGCTCCAGTCAACGGTCCTTTGCCAACAACCGAGTCGACGAGGCTCGAAAGCCTTCTCGGGGCAGCTTGTCAAGCCTGGACAAAAGAGCGGTACTTATTCTTTCGTGGGTCGCTGGACAAATGACGTCACTCGACGTCCCGACCAAGGTGCGAAAGCGAACCAGCGCGGTCTACCGAGGCGCGGTCGGTGCTGAGCTCTATTTTCCAAAGCGCCAGTTTCACCCAGTGATATCGTTGTTACAACGGCGTATAGAACTGTTGCAGTGGCGACGTCGACAGCCGCGTCGCGGGCGTGCCCAAGGAAAAACTAAGACCGGAAAGCGTCTCATGCTGGCTCCGTGTGGGGCTACATTTGCATCCATTTTAGCAAAAAGGTTACGTGCATAGGTTTTGTGTGCTGTGATTGAAGTTACGTTTTAGTTATCAATCGATAAAATCGAAAAGACTGGGGAGGGGCCCGCTAAATACTTCTAACAAGCAAAGACAGCGCGATTATTTTTCAACATACTCGAGGCAACCCTACTGGTAAAACTGGGGTCCACCGCACGAAAAAGTAAACAGCAAGAATAAGGATATTCACCAAAAAATAATTTTATAGGAGGTGTTTAGTAACTCTGCAGAGCAACCGATAGTAGAAAACGGAACGAAGCCTCGGTACGGATAACTTTGTCTTCACTACAACCGTTTGGTTGCACAAGGTGTGTTGCTCCCCGCAGACAAACACACTCCAACTGGATCGCCAAATTGTGTTTGGAAAGAAACAAACTAACAACACGACGCCAAAAAAGTAAACAAGAGGTTGTGGGATCTACTTTTTAGGGTGATTCATCATTCACATTTAAAGGGTACTTGGCACGGGATATAATAACCTTGAGAACACATTGTTTATTTTAGGTTTCATTCCGTTTAAGATCGACACGCTCGAATCTAATTAAGCAAAAATAGTGGGGGAAATAAACTGCAATCCTCACGTGAGTGTGGTATTATACCGTGCAAAGTGCTTCCTATTAGAATCTGCCGAGTCAAACAATCTATGTGTGGCATTTCTTCCGGAAGAAGTGGGCACTGGAAGCCTAGACCGGTGCTGCAATCCGCCGTCAGGGGTGAGAAAATGAGACAGAACACGTGTAGTGCTCATGATGTGATACAAATGTAGGGGGCAGGGGCCCTATCCAAATGCATTATTGCAGCTTCGTTTCCTCGTTCCCTTTATTTTTATTTCGCGCTGCGAGTGTAAAATGAATTGGATGGAACTGAATTAAGCGTACACGTCGCGAAAAGGTTTGGACGCATTCAGTGGCGTACCAACTTGTTTTTGAGTGGGGGGGCAAACCAGACCCTCTCCCCCCCCCCCCCCCCCCAATCGAAAATTCGGCGCAACTTTTGTCCAACTTTTTTAAAGATTTGGCAATGATTCGGCAAAATTACAACGTTACCAGACTTAACATTGATATTTTGTTTTTCTCACGAAAAAAATTTTGCTTCTTCTTAAAATAAATACAACTTGTAGTGCCTATTGAAAGAGTTATGACTAAATAAGGTGATATTCTAGAAGATAATTGTATTGATGTCGCTTTTGTGTGTTTGCTTGTAATTTTGGTGTATGCTTCCAGAAAGTGGCGTGACAACGAGGTTGGGTTGTAGCCGGCACAGTCACGAATCACACTATGAGAGCTTTGATTTTGAGGCTTCATCAGCGCACGCCTGCAAGTGTGTTTACATTGTTAAAATAAAGGCAATCACTGCGTTCTTACTTTCTCTGGTAGTCGCCGTTTCGTGCGCGAAAACGGATGCAACGGTTGCTGAGCCTTCACCAGAAGAGATAACAATATTGTAAATATGCATGTTTTTCGATTTGAGTCACTTGACGTCAGCTTTGCATGAAAGTGCGCGTTCCATATTCGCAACGTGCCGTTTTTAACCTTTAAAATTCCGGTTTCTGGTGTTCGGACACACACGGACGTTTAGGAAGATGGGAAGAGTTAGGAAGGGTCGGATGTGCAACGTCGACCATGATAGTTCTGTGTTTAACGAATATTTTTCATCAGTGTTTACTAACGAGTGCTTGGACTCCGTCCCCACTCTCCCTGAAGAGCTTTACGAGCGCATGCATCCTATTAACGTTAACTCCGCCGGTATTATAACATTGATTGATAAACTAAAACTTACTTCGTCCGCTGGAACCGATAACATCAACTCTAAAATTTAAAAGAAACACCAATGTTATTTTGAGTGAGTATTTAAAACTTATCTTTATTCAGTCCTTATCTCAAAGGTGCCTTCCATCTGACCAAAAGGTGGGAAGGGTAATTCCCAGTCTTTAAACAGGGCAGCCGCTCTTCCGCATCTAATTATCGCCCTAATTCATTGACTTCAATTTCTTGCAAACTACTTGAGCATATCCTCTACTCCAATATCATGAGGCACCTATCATCCCATTTCTTTTCTTTAAACAGCAGCACGGTTTTCAAAAAGGTACACTCTCCGGCAATATGAAAGACCCACTGTGAGCGCGTGACCGAGGCGGTGGCTGGCGGGGGCGCTGCGAGCCCTCCGGGCAATTCCATTCTGCTTCGAGGGGAGGACGCTCACTCGGGCTCAGATAAAGCGAAACGCGCTTATCAGTTTGTGCCGAGTGCCGAATGAGCGTCCTCCCCTCGAAGCAGAATGGAACTGCCCGGAGCGCTCGCAGCGCCCCCACCAGCCACCGCCTCGGCCACGCGCTCCCGGTGGGTCTTTCATATCGCCGGAGACTGTACTTTCCTGCGAAACACAACTCTGCGACTTCATCCATGACTTGCAAACTAACCTTGAACCTTGAACCTTGAAATAAAAAAAACTGACGCAGTTTTTTTTTTCCAAAGCGTTCGGCCGTGTTTTTTATCAACGCCTTCTTTCTAAGCTATCATCTTTTTGCCTCGACCAAATAACCGTTTGCATAGATTCGTGACTTTCTTTTTTCCCGTGTACAGGTCACGTCCATGATGATCATGAATCTTCCTTAATAAATGTATCTCCTGGTGTTCCCCTGGGGTTCGTACTTGGGCCCTTACTCTTTTTAATATTTATTAATGACATCCCCATTGGGATTTCTTCAAAAAACCGCTTTTTCGCCGACGACTGCGTCATCCATAACAAAGTAACTTGTGTGCAAAATAATAACCAGCTTCAGGAAGATCTAGAGAAAATTAACAATTGGTGCAAAGAGTGGATTATGTCATTAAACAAGTATAAACGCAAACTAATCCACTTCACCAAGAAAAAAAAAAACACTGTCATTTAATTACTTCTTGAGCTCCGATCTGATTGAGACCGCTACTGTGTATAAATACCTTGGTGTAAGACTAACATCTGACCTTCCCTAAAATAACCACATTGAAGTCATTACTGCCGATTCATCTGGAACTCTTGGACTAAGCAGACGTAACTTAAAAAGGGCTCCACCCTTTGTTCGTAAGCTAACCTTGGACACGTACGTCAGACCAAAAATAGAATATGCTTCAACCATCTGGAATACCCATCGACTGTACCTCATCAATACCCTGTAGAGGCAGTTCAGAACAGAGCTGCTCGCTTCATTTCATCCACTTATGACTTTTTTTTTCAGTGTCTCAGCGCTAAAAACTGAACTAACCATGTCCTCTTTGCAGCTTCGCAGAAAAGTCTCTCAGCTGTGCTTTATTCACAAAATCTACTACCACATTCCCGACCTCAAAACAACTTTGTTATTACCCCCCGACCGAACATCTTCTCGCCTCAACAACGTCTGCACCACCAAGCACATTTCTGACTCTACTAACGCTTTCAATTAGTCATTCCTTTCTCAAGCCATCAGCCACTGGAACAGTCCCCCATCCTCCATTGTCACCATCTTGGACCCTGCTGATTTCTCCTCTGCAGTAAAACTACACCTTTCTTGGCCCATGTGATGGTGTGCGGGGCTAGGCAGATAGGTGAAAACCCTTACGCAGAGCGCCTGCCGGGCCAGACTTGTACGTAGTTCAACTACTTTACTCAAGTTACTGTAGTTTAACTACTTTTCTGGGTAGTTTAGTAACTTTTAATTACATTTATATTCTAGTAATTCGTAGTTTACTTTAACTACTTTTCCGAGTGACTTCCACTCAAATTACAAATTAATTTCTAATTTTAGTGGTTGTTTTGCCTATCAACACAGAAAAGATGTCGGAAGGTCAGCTGATATTTGCAGAGGGGGAAGCATGCGGTGTAGAAAAGGGGGGGATGGGAAGGAAGAAAGTGATTTAGATAGTCCAAAAAACCCCAAAATTTTAACGATTTTAACTGCAACAACACTGCTACGAGGCGCGGGGAGCGAACAGACACGACGCAAGAGAGGTCGAGTAACTGTGGGATTAGCTCCGAATAGTGGCGTTTCTTTGTATTCCGAAGCTCAAGGAGACTTGACGCATTTGAAGAAAGGGCTTGTCCCCACTTCTCTCCAATGTAGGAATTCTTGCCCACTACAGGAGGTGCACACACTGCTCCTTTTACGGTGCAGCCGATAGAACCCCTAACAACGACGCTCACGCCGGATGGGCTGCTCGTGTACCACTCGAAGCGCGTTAACCCACCCCCGCGCCTGCGTTCACGCCGCTTCGCGGTGACGGTGTGCGGCTGCTAATTACAAATCTATTAACCCACCTAGCCCCCCCACCCCCCGTACACGCCGCTTTGCGGCGTCCGGTCGGCAACCCAAGCCCCGCTGCCCCCCATGCACTTCCGTAAATAGAGTCGATACGATTTAGTTTAGCGATGTTTCGTCAACAACATTCGTTTTTTTAGTGTTAATGGTAAAAAAGAAATGTAAATATCGCCAAATGCCTCGACAAAACAAAATGTTCGAGAAAAAAAATAAAAAGAAGTAAGCCGGCCCACACCATAAATAGAACCCGGGTCTGACACGTATGAGCCAGACATCTCACCACTAAGTTACGCTACCTCTTCGGAAACTCGCATTGCATCCGCTGCCTATGTTGACGGCGGCAGCGCCTATCTCCAAGCAAGCAAGCAAAACTTTATTTTGTGTAAGGGCCTACGTCCTGGCCCGGACGGCCCGTCCGGCCCATGTCTCGCGGATGGATTCCGTTAGGTTACCGTGTAGCCTTGTTCGTGGGGCAAGGCTCCACAAACCAGCCAATCCGGCGTGCGTGAGCACCGTTGCTAGGGTTTGTATCGCCTGCGCGTTAAAAATATGCCCGCGCGGGTCGGGGGGCAGTGCCCTTGGTATTCCTTGGGCGCCGCCGGCCTGTGTCTGCTCTGCCCAGTGGCGGCCGTTTCAGGGGGGGCAAAACGCATGCCTTGCCCCCCCACTCTGAGAACTGGGGGGCCAAGTGCCCCCCTTGCCTCCCCGGTTGGTACGCCCATGGACGCATTCCTTTCTAGACGGAGCCCG
Organism: Ixodes scapularis; assembly: GCF_016920785.2. NCBI lineage: Eukaryota > Metazoa > Arthropoda > Arachnida > Ixodida > Ixodidae > Ixodes > Ixodes scapularis. The sequence continues at coordinate 17,824,200 of NW_024609873.1, read as the reverse complement.
GCGGCATCGACGGTGGCCAGCGACCCGAAACGTCCCATCGTCCGCCCGACGGAACAGCACGCGAGTCATCATCGCACCGTTCGGGGCAGTGCTGTTCAGGTTACTCTAACAAAAACACACAAAAAAGTAAGCGATTACAATTACTCTCGCTTAAAAAGCATCAACTTACTCGACAAAAAATAGTAATGCGCCGTCGCTCGAAAAAGTAGCCATCACTTTTTTTTAAATACTTCAGAGTTTCGAAACAACCGATGTTTCTGCCGGTTTAGAAATTGGCGTTTTGTACCGCACATTTTTGTAATTCGGATTAGAATCACCAAATTACAAACTACTTATCCTCCCTCTCTACCTATTTCGGTAAACCTTTCACCTGTCTGGAAACTCGGTTCAACTATTCTTTTGTTTCTAATCTGTAGAGAAATCAATCGCGCCGTTAGAAAAGGAGAGGGGAAAATAGTAACGGTTGCGAGTACTTTTAGTGCTGCCTAAAGTAATCAGATTACTCCCCCGATTACTTTCTACTAAATGCATTAAAAACAGTGAAAGCTATGGACCACAGAGATTATACAAAATAGGGAAAAGGGGCAGTTCAAACTTCTCTATTTTAACCACTCCGCCTCGCGCGGCCGCGGGATAAATTGGTGGGATGACTACGAGCTTCCTTGCGGCTACCTCCGACAGTTTATTGATTTTAAGGTATCGACGTTTATCGAAGCCACACTTGTGTGCGACTTTTGTCGTGGGACAAATTAGTATTGCCGATGACACCAACGCCAAATTCAACTGAAGAAATCTTAATTGGTACAAGCGCGTTTTATTTTTTATCTGGCATACGTTTGCATCCGGTTATTCTTTATTATTTTTTAATAGGAAACACCGCGAAATTAATCTCCGAATGTCGGAGATTGGAAATCAAACAAATATAAACTCCGATAAGCTCCGAATCTTTGCCCAAAAAAAAAACTCCGAAAAACACCCTCCGAATTTCACGAAAAATAAACTCCGAAAACACGGAGCATGCATAACGTATCGGCGATGTGTGTTTCTGGCATATAGGTGTGTGCCGCATCGCGTGGCGCGCCTCGGCCGTCGCTGCTCAGCTTATTGGCGGGTCTCGGCAATCAACCGCCCAATGCAAGTTCGTTTTCGGAATTATTCGTTAATAATGCGCAACTCGGGCGGGCTTAATCGAAACGCAATACAAGGCCCAAATCACAAATTTTTGAACAGCCTCAAAAAAGAAAAGAAAACGGAACGTGGAGGTTTCTTTATGCGCGCCCAATGTGTGCACCGATATTGAATCGAATAGTCCGGCGCTCACACGATACGACCCCATATCGGAGCAAACATTGGCTGACCGATGTTTGCGCCGAGTTCTGCGCTTCAAATTTACGCCATCATCAGCGCGCGCCCACGTTCGCACATATTTGTCTTAGCGCCGCGCATACAAAAAGATTTCCGCGCGACAGATTCTCATCAAAGGCCAAGCGAAGCGCCCGTCGTTTCCGTGGCGCGGAAGCGGACAAAACAAAGGGGAAATGGATAGCGTTCTCCAAATCTCGTTTGCGCGCGCTTCTGGGGGAGCCGCGAACAAGAGCCCAGATTTCAAAAGAGGCAGCAACTCAGACGATGGAAAACGTTTTCCACTTTAATGGCGGACGTCTCCAGCAAGACTGGTCGCAAGTGCGCATTCGTTGCGGCGTCGTGTGGAAAGGAGGAAAGCAGGCGGAGACGCTTGCCAACGATTAACGCTTATGTCACCTCCTCGCAGCTCGTATCGCAAAACACGACCCAAAAACGACGTGCCTCCATTCGTGGACGTGCAGCCAGAAACACTCGGAAATCTGGGCACACTAGAAGACGAGCGCGCCGCGAAAGAAACATTTGCGGCAGATCCTTCTTTGTTACCGGAATGCGTCCGTATTCATTAGCATGAAGTGCCAAGGAAACGGCTCGAGTCGAACCTCCTTGACAGCACTCGCATCTTGTCGAACTAACGACCTCCCACAAAGCGAGCAAAAGCAACAGATAATGCATCTGAATTGTGCTGCACATAGCACGTCTACGGGGAGTTTGCTTTGCCCCGTAGAGTCCCGGATCTCGTAGCGGGGGCTGGAAGCGTTGCGGGACGGCGGAAACGATGTGCGAAAGTTCCCTAATGAGCCGCGGCCTTACCGGCAAGAAAGCGCAAAGATGGTATCACTGAAGAGATTAGAGAGTTTTCGTAGAGCGCGCTTCCCCTCCGCTAAACCCTCCGCAACGAAGAAGCCGCTGCTGCGTTTGCGCGCCGATAGCCTTGACTGTATATAGAGTTCCAGGTATCGTAGAGGGTTGTAGAAAGTGTTGTCGGACTATCAAAACGATCTACGAAAACTCCTTAATAGGGAGTTTTCGTAGACCGCGTTGCCCCCTCCGCTAAGCCTTCCGCAACGAAGAAGTTGCTACTGCGCTTGCGCGCCGATAGCCTTGACTGTGGAGTTCCCGCTATCGTAGCGGGTTGCGGAGGGCCTTGCGGGACGGCGAAAACGATCCACGAAAACTCCCTAATTAGGGAGTTTTCGTAGATCGTTTCCGCTGTCCCGCAATGCCCTCCGCAACCCGCTACGAGATCCGTATTCTACAGCCAAGGCCATTGGCGCGCAGGCGCGGCAGCGGCTTCTTCGTTCCGGAACGCTTAGCGGAGGGGTGCAACTCGGTCTACGAGAACTCCCAATTTGTCTCGTGAACGTGGCGTGGGGCGCGTGACTTAGGGTTAGCGCGAACAACCGATTGCAAGTTTTCCCCAATTTTTCGTTCGTTTGGATAGAAACAAGAACGAACATCTGTTAGTTAAATTGAACACCAAAAAACAAAGACAGCGCGAAGACAAGGACAAATTAAAAACCTTTCATGCGCATTTCCTCGCCGCCAGCCTTGCGCCTGCTGCACGATTGCTAACCTTAGCGTACCACCGCACTGTCCTCGCGCTCCAAATCTTTCTGAAGTTCGATTGCGTGCGTTTTGATAACGCTCAGCAAGTTTTTAATTGAAACCATCTCTTCATTTTGACAAATTGGAAAGTTCATAAACAAAATATAGTTATTCACTCCATTTATACTGACGATTAGCCCCCTATATTGTGCCCCGCTGGCCGTATAATTCAGTTCACACGGAAAGATAAAAACACCGAAAATACACGAGGGACAGACACACACAGTTCTTTCAACGAGCAACTACATTTAAATGATGCCCATTAGAATATGATGAACCAAATTGGTCACAGAGAGAATTAAGTTCATCATAGTGTAATGGGCATCGTGTAAATGTAGTTGCTCGTTGAAAGAACTGTGTGTGTCTGTCCCTCGTATATCTTGTGTTTTTATCCTTTCCGTGTGAACTGTATTCCATCCAACGCGCTCTGCTACGTGCACGTATAATTCACCTCCGCAGTCAGCATTACAATAGCTTTCATGGCAAAAAAAAAAAAAAAAAGAAAGAGTGCAAAGTTAAAAAAAAAAAAAACAGTGTCGAAGAAAATTATTTCAATTCCCGTTACAGGAAACTCCGTGTCTGGTCCAACCCCGAAGAAAAAAAATGTAGGGTAGAGTGGAAATGGGAAAGTTTTCACACTATCATTTTTGTGTGTAGATTTTTTTTAATGGGTACATATAAACAAGGTTAATTGTCCTAAATGTAGGGTGAACGACCCTTCACATCGCTGAATAGCATTTTGTCCTAACTGTTCTAAAGAAGTTTGAAAAAAATTGTAGGAGCAAAATTGAGTCCCATTTGACACTTCCCCCAGGAAGAAATGGGCCAAGATCCCGCCAAGAATTGTACTAGTGAATACTAAAGGCAGGCGGGTCTTCATCAGACATGAAGCACGATAGCAGTCGAATTTTTTTCCTCCGACTGTCAGTGGTTTTGAACAGGGCATTAAGGGTACGTTAAAGTAACCGGCGACAACACAAAACAAATATTTGGCGGCATCCATGCAATATGAACTAAAATTAGATGAGTCACCATAATTACAGGCACACCAGCTCGCGCACACCGTAATTACAGGCACACGAGCTCAGGGCACGTGGAGCGAAACCTCGCGCTGCAGAACCCAGGGACCCTGGGTTCCATCCCCGGACCCCTGTCTGTCTCAATCTGGATGAGCATCGTACCGGCGTGCGGACGTGTATCACTGGTGCGTGGCGCACGTTAAAGACCTCAGGCTAGCGGTTGTATTGCACTGGCTAAATATCTCATGAACAGATGGGAGATAAGTCGCCCGTTGAGGCAGACTAACTTCAGGCCGTATAGACATACACCCCAAAACACAACAACGATGTTTCGCAGGCGAGCGCCAGTGATAATCATTTGCGAGTAAAGGCTCGAACAGAGGTGGAAAACAAAGCGAAAGCCGCACTAAAATCGGAACTTAAAAAATATATATATATATATTAATTTCACGCTAGATATAAAAAGTAAAAATAAAGCGATCCGCACAAGGCTATTTGCGGTACTGAAATCGCAAATACGATTTTAACGCGAAGAAATTTTAAGTTTTACGGGCAGTGCCTACACGAAAATTGTTGGAATGAATATTTAGATGGTCCGAGTTTCGCGCGACGTTTGGTTGACTTTCAGCACGTGTTTTCCACGTTAAATGCCATACACTTCATTCGCATCTTTGGTCGCTGAACTCATGAATGCCCAAGTGGATGGCCCATCAAACTAAAGTAAAAACATCTTTTTTTTTTTTTTTTTTGCAGAAGTGGTTTTTTTTAGGCAAGAAAACATCGGAAAATAACGCACCTTGACTTAAAACGAAAGAAACACATAAGAGGACAAAACAGACGACACAGAGAGGGTAAGGATGGCCGGGTAGGAGGAAGCAGACGGAACGCTAAAGAGAGAAGGAGGTTTCCCCCTCTCTTCACCAGCGTTCCGCATGCTTCCTCCTCCCCGGCCGTTATTACCCTCGCCCTTAGGTTGCAACGGACTACATACATTAGGGGGTTTTCGTAGATCGTTTTCGCCGTCCCGCAAGGCCCTTCGCAACCCGCTACGATAGCGGGAACTCCACAGTGGAGACCATCGGCGCGCAGGCGCAGTAGCAACTTCTTCGTTGCGGAACGGTTAGCGGAAGGGGCAGCGCGGTCTACGAAAACTCCCTATTGATGCACAATGCCCTCTGATTAACGCGCCGTCAGCAATTCCTTACAACGCTCCGCTTGACTCCAGGAGCTCTTTCACAAAGAGACACGCACTGTGAAACCTGGGAGGCGTCTCACTACGGAAAGAAAGCGTTTCTCTTCCACGCTTGTTTTCGTGTTCCCGACGGCGCCCACTATCCAAACTCTCCACGAGCTCAAGTACGTCGGGCGACTGGGCCTGATCGAAGTAAGGTCGAAGACCCTCCGGCGCTCACCATCGTCGCCAGTACTCCGTTTCACCGCACGATAGACCGCAGCGGATGCTACGAGCCAGCGCGTGCTCTTCGGGAGGAACGCGGGCAGCGCGCGGGAAGCCAGGTCACGTGACACGTTCGCAGCACAGGATTGGCTGGGACCGCTCATATAACGTTTGCTACGGTCCATCGTAAGCTAAAACGAACAAACTATACACACTGGCTGCGATCAACGTGGTACCCGGGGAACTCTTCGCAGAAAAGCTCTAAGCTGACAGTGCAAGGGGAGCTACGTGCTCAGCGGACCAATCAGTCGCCTCCGTTTCGTCACCTGACCCCACTTTCTGGGCGAGACCGTGATTACGTGGCGAAAGATGGAAACGTGTGACTGGCCCAGCGAGCGCGTAGTTTCCAGCGCACTGTCCGCTTAAGGGTCGGTGGACAAAGCGTAACCACGCTCACGGCCGCAAGCGTGCACGCGACACTTCCCCGGCACTTCGCCGAGGCTGCGTTCGCTAAGCGCTCGCTTTTATGTCGCGTCGAAGCCGCTAATGTTTAAGTCGCCGCTCGCTCGTTTGCCCCGGCAAATTATTAATCAGGACGCTTTTGTTCCTGCCTCGCGCGGACGCATTACGCAAATGATAATCGAATACGAGGAGGGGAGTCGAATGCAAGGGGCGCCAGCTGAACGTCGGGATGTGGCCGCCGCCGCCAGATGGCGCGGAAGACTACCGACGCGGCGCCTTGCCATCTAGGATACGAGTTGCGGAATGAACTTTTACGGTCAGCTTAAGAAAGCGTGAGACGTGGCTAATTAGAGGCATAAAAGGAAATCGACATAAAGTCGGGTTCCTCGTATGTCGCGCTTTAATTTTATCCCGGCAATTTTTCTTCGGCACGCTCCACGTTCGTGCTTCTCTCCTCGCGATTTCGGACCGGACGTCACGTGAAGTAACGAAGCCAAGGCGCGGTGTCAGGCGACTTTACGTAAAGGGGAATTGTGCTACGTCACGCGACACCTTGGCTTGACGCGTAACGGCACGTTAGTTCTACGTTCCTTACGTCGTGACGTCGAGTGAAACGGTGACGTCATGTGACCCGTAGTGGCACCAGTCACGTCACCGCGTGACCAACAGTGCCACCAACCGCGGGGCCACGTGACCTACAGTGACGTCTCCCGAAATTTAGCAGGACGTGAGCCTGCCAAGCGTCGCAGCTGATGACAGCGCGGTATACGGCGACGTGGGAGCGAGAAAAATAACAACTTCGTTTTCAATTAAAAAAAAAAAAAAACTTATGATGAGCAGAAAATTACAGGTTTCTTACACACGCTGCGTAGTGTTATGTTCCCCACGTAGAAATACTAACACAGGATTGAAATTACGGCCTCGTTACATAAAAAGCATCTTTACCGCGTGAAACACTGGAAACGCTGCTTACAAACGATTTGACGACTCTTGTCAGTGCGGACGCTATAGGCGGACGCAATATACTAAGTGAGGTTGCTCGTGAGGTTGCTCGTGTGAGGTTGCTCGTGGAAATAAGTCACAAAAGGTCTTACGCCATATCAAAACCGCCCTTGTTCTATTGAGACAACGTCGGACATAGAAAACTGCGGTACCCGAGAATAGTTTCCATACTCCCGATCCGACTTTCTTATCTACCTGCGCTGGAGACGAGGCAAGTGGAGGGGAGGAACTGCAGACTTGTGCCTATCTCAAATACTCTGTTCAAGATACTGCATTTCAAATATTTTTAGAAGTATCTTTAGTATCTTGCAAATGCTTTTGAGCGAGAGTATTTGATACTGTATTTTAATTACATTTATGAGTATCTCGTACTTACTATCCCAAATACATTTTAGACATTCCGCCATTTTCCGAGTTTTAGGGTATGAAGTGGCGTGGGAATGGCACGAGCAAACGTGAACATTCTTTCGAACAACCAAATCCTCTTGTTAGTTACGATAAGCTACGGTGACCTAGATTGCGCTCGTGAAAACATCGCTTTTTGTGCCCATAGTGACTCATATTTCACCCCAAAGTTCGTACAATGAAGGTTTTCCCCTCGCCTTCCCAAAGGCGCCTTTTGTTTCCTAGAGTTTCCCCCAAATAATCTTTAAACAAAAAGCCTGGTCTTACGGAAGTAAAGACTGCCCCACACTGAGGCGCAACGCAGAACGGGAAACGACCACGACAACAATGCACACTTCAGTGTTAAAAAAAATAGAAGAAAGTAAAAACCAAACACAAAAAACACTTTTTTTGTTGCTTGTTGTATCTTTGATTTCGCTACAACAAAACGTCGAGGTTTGATTTTTTTTTTTTTTTTTTTTTGCCGTCAGTTCGGTTTTTATTGCTCTCTCCAAGACTGTCTTTAAAGGAGCGGTGCAACGATATTCAATTGGAATGTTTTTCTCTCTACACGAGCTTACTGGCACACCTGGGACTCAAGGATACCCACACGCAACGCCATTGGCCAAGAAACTCCTTTGTTGCGGTGTAATTTCACGGACAAAAGCGACCATTTTCATTCAATCTCTCCTTTGCAAAATTTGATGACGTAACTCGGGGATCGCAATACACCCAAGTGACGATATTTGAATGCGGTTCATAGATTGGACCCGAGCATTGCGTGGGCACTCGACTTGGGCTCGTGACAATTGCTAGCTCGAGAAGCATTCGGGTTGTGACCCGTGTCCAATCGCTGCAACGACGACAACAGCCGAGCCATAACAATGTCTGGAACTCGGCGCGTGTCCTGCGCTTTGCCAACCCCAGCGCGTGGCTATGATCAACACTGGCGGCATATAATCGGCTCCAGATCACGTGGCCGCTTGTTCTGGCTGCGAGTTGAGGGGGGTGAACACTGCTCGTTTTTCTTTAATTTTTTTCTGGGACTTCTATTGCGTGGGGTGAAAAACGAACGCGTGTTTCATAGGTCATTAACGTTAGGGATCCGTTTTAAGCGCTATTTGCGCAAAGTACAAAAATTGTTGCATCGCTCCTTTAAGTGAACATTGATAAGCAAAGCACAGGATCGGGAACGAGCAGGATGACCTCTGAAAATGTAACCAAAGCGTCCACCAACGTTGAGTGCCTTTCTGAACGCAACCTACTTAAACATGGTGCGATTAGTGGCATGGATACTATGTGTGCTCTCTTTGTTATCCATCCACTCATTTCTGTATCTCTCCATATAGCGAATATGAATTGTATTTAATCGATGCGCCTAAGGCGCGCCGCAGGACGTGATGTTCAGTGATGTCACTACAGCTGAAGCGACCTCTTCTTCCTTTTTTCTTCCTTGTCCCAGAAATGTTTTGTAACATGTATCAGTGATACCCTGCTCTTTATACATAAATTGTATAGAATAGCCCTACGATTTTGTCTATAATTTTTTTTTGTCGTTTTGTTCTGTTTCGTGCCAGCAAACCATTCTGGTAAACGAGATTTGCAAAACTGTATAATTGTGTTTGTCACTGACGTCGACACAAATTACGCAATGCGGAAGGTATCTTCAGAAGTAATTGAATTACATTTGTTAAGTATTTGTACTCTATTGAAGATACGTTGCAGTGAAAGTAACTGGGGAAGTTTTCTTTATATACTTTATGAAGCGGGTATTTCGTAACTTATCTTAAGTACTTTCATCGAGTATGTTGTCCAACTCTGGGAGGAAGCCTCCAATCATGGCGAGCAGGGAGCTTTGCAATAAAAAATAGTGCTGCGTTTTTTTTTGTTTGTTTTTTAGAGTGCAGTTTTTAGGCGCTTGTATCTGGCTTGAGCGGCGTCGCCGTCGGCGTAACCGCACTTGCATTATGGGACGTTTCCCACAATGACGTCACGTGCGACGTCACTAGGTAACTCTCACGAGGGTGACCCTCGTGACGTCACACGTGACATCACTATAGAAAGCATGTGGCATATGACGTCACGGGCATTTAACATTGCCAATATTACCGCTGAATTAAGCGGGGAAAATTTTCCGCTAAATTTGTCGGAAAAATATTCCCGCTAAATTTACCCTCGTGGCGTCACGTGGAGGTTAGTATTTTATTAAGCGGAAAATTTTCCCCGCTAACTTGAGCGGGGAAGGAAGAGGGGTATAACCTCCATACCGTGTCCTCCCTTCGTCAAGAGCTCCGCTCGAATTCGGCGTTGCAGAAAATTGTAAACGTCTTTATTTTTTTTCTTTTAATCTGCAACCGAACCACAACGGTGGGTAGCTCAGAAAACACCCCAAAGCGGACCGGAAGCGGAAAGCCTCCGCTTCTATTCAGCGAACACCGTGCACAGCAGAAAACGTCTCCCGTCTGGACAGCCCCTCTCGATGGAGCGACACTATCGGCGTACGAGCGCACCCGCAGCTCCGAGCGACCATTACACCTCAGAAGAGAAGGCCTGCGCCTGACGTCATCGTTGGCGGTACCCGGACCCGCCCCACGCGGTCAAACACGCTGAAGCTCCTCCACGAGAGACCCCGAAAGCGGCAGACGCGCCCGTCTTGCCGTCGCCACGTGCTATGCGGAGCGCAAGTACGTCTGCTTCTTGTGCAGGGTTGTAGTGACGTCAGAACGCCGAGCTCTGATTGGTTCTGAATGGAGAATAATGGGTAGACCTCGAAGCAGCTTGCTTTGAGGTCTAGCCACTATCCCTCCAATCAGAGTCAATCAAAGCTCGGCGTCTCTCTGACGTCACTGCCACTCATGCGCAAAAAGCAGACGACTTGCTCTCCGCATAGCGTCGCGATCGTTGATCCACTAGTGATGACGTTTGAGGGGGAAAGGCGCGAGCCTTCTCGTCTTCGGAGCCCTCGAAAGCTTCGTGTCCGCGACACTGGTTCCACGTCGATCGATCGAACCTCTTCCGACCTGACAGGTGAAAGGGCTCCATCCAACTCCGCTCGCTGATCCACTTTCCCCGCTCGTACGCTTTGTGCCCAGTCGTTTTCGGAATTCCAGGCCTTGGCAATAAATTAAGCTCGGAAGTGACTGCGACCACCGATCTAAAAGCGCAAAACCGCCACGAAAAGAAAAATAAAAAAAACGCAAAAAAGTCGCAGTTCGATTGGGAACAAATGATATGCAGAGGGAAATTGAGAGAGCACAGGAGATGAGAGTGCGTGGGGACGTCATCAGAGCGCAGAGCGCAGAGTATCCTTAAAACAATTTGTAAAGATACTATTCTCCCATTCGTTCTTGTGCACCCATGTCAAATTGCTCTCCGAGATAGGGAGAGGGGAGGGGGCCGCCCCCGTGCCGCCCCCCCCCCCTTGGATCCGCCCAGTGTGGGTACCACCGCTGGAACGCGTTTGACACGAGACACTGCGCGAGGAGCAGATGACGCTCTTGTTCGCTCTGACTGGGTGGAAAAAGACGGTAGAGACCAAGGCAGCTATAACGTCCACCTACTGATCATTCCTGTCAGAGCTGGGCGCTCTAACGTCACCGCCCGCTCTGATTTCCCCCTCTCACTCAGCTTCACACCGTACAAGGGTTACAGCGAAACGACTACAGTCGGCTACAAGTCAAGAAGGTAGGAGAAGCTCCTCCCACAAGCGTGATGTCCCCGTTTCTAATCCCTCCGCAGTCGAAAGAAGAGTTCACTGGAAACGCTCCTTGTTCCGCTTCAATGGACAGATATTGGCTACTGAGTGCCAACTTGTCTCCTATCCCGCTTCTTAAGCAAGCGACCTTTGTATTCATCGGAGGGGGAAGCTAATCCCCGAAAGTCGCATTTGTTTCCATCGGAGGGGAAAAACTAATCTCGCTCTCGTGGCTTCCACAATGCTAAGTCAAAGTCGAAAGATAAAGCAAATGTGTACAGAACGGCAAGACCCTCCTCGCGCGTTGGCCGCGACGTCACGGAAACGATGGGACGCTATTGGATGCGGAGGTGGCGGAGGAATATATAATTCCCTTTGAGGGGCATTCGCCGCTACCTTCTTGACCTGTAACTTACTGTAGAAAAATCGAACCTGACAGGTGCAATAATCCTACACATAAAAAAATCATGTACTTTTTTTTAAAGTTTTGTGGCGTTAGGGTACGTGGTCTACAAGGATAGTTCTGACTGAAAAAGAAAACTATTTTCCGCGAATAGTCGTAACGCCATCGTTGGCAACTGGAGCAGGGGCCACGTGACACCCCCGATGACGTCACTTCCACCAATTATCCTTCTACCCTTTCTTTCCTGGGCTCGCTGGGCAGCAGGAGGTGCAGCTACTGTATAATTTTACTTAGCAATAGATCGCTCCCACTAGCAAAAAAATACACGCATTATCTTTAGCTCTTTCGACCATAGTTGCAAACTGATGTAAAAAGTTTCAAATAAAATGACCGAGTAGGCGGCCAAAAATTCGCGACTGAATGTGCTTCCGCGAGGTAAATTTTTTTAAAGTAAATATCTGTCAAAATAAAATAAAAAACGAAAGAAGGGCCTCTGTTGACAATCAACGCCACTCTTCTTCTATAACATTCTAAAATTTGAAAGAAATTGCTCCAATTGTGCACCCTGTACCACTGTACTACGAAACCATGTTTTGCCGAAAAGGCCATTGTTCGCGGGTGAACACTGAATTAGTGTTTTGCACTAGGAAAACAAATCCTTCATCAGAGGAAAGATAATGTTGTACAGTACAAGATGATATATAACGCATAATTTTAGCAAGCTTGAAGACGCCACAATCGCATTTCGAAAACGTGCGGAAAGCGTCATATGTCATGGTCGCCGTGGGACCGCAGCCCCCCTGTGCAACGATATTCAGTTGGAATGTTTTTCACTTTACACGAGCTTAGTGGCACTAGTGGGACTCAAGGATACTCGCACGCAACGCCACTGGCCAAGAAACTCCTTTGTTGCGCTGAAATTTCAAGGACAAAAGCAATTATTTTCGTACAATCTCTCCTTTGCAAAATTTTATGACGTAACGTGGGGGTCGCAGAACACCCATATGACGATATTTGAATGCTGTTCATAGATTGGACCCGAGCCCTGCGTGGGCACTCGATTTGGGCTCGTGATAATTACTAGCTCGAGAAGCATTCGGGTAGTCGCCCGCGTCCAATCGCTGCAACGACGACAATAGCCGAGCCATAACAACGTCTGGAACTCAGCGCGTGTCCTGTGCTTTGCCAACCCCAGCGCGTGGCTATGATCAACATTGGCGGCATATAATCGGCTCCAGATCGCGTGGTCGCTTGTTCTGGCTGCGAGTTGAGGGGGTGAACGCTGCTCGTTTTTCTTTAATTTTTTTTCTGGGACTTCTATTGCGTGAAGCGAAAAACGAACGCGTGTTTCATAGGTCATTATCGCCAGGGATCTGTTCTAAGCGGTATTTGCGCAAAGTACAAAATTGTTGCACAGCTCCTTTAAGCTGCTTACATCCAAACTCAGTTTTTTGCTTTTCTTTTTCCAAATCGCTTGGAAGTTCCTTTTTTTTTTTTATAATTTTAATGCTCGCTTCGACGTAACCGCCGTCGCGCGCCCCCTGGTACCTTGTACCATCAGAACCAGTGCGGCGTGAATACACAGTGCAAGATAGTGAAAAGGTCGATAAGAACATAAGGTTTGGCCCTCGTCATCTCGAGCAACTTCTATCAATTCCTAAACCACTCCCTGGAGCCTGGCTTTTGTGATCAAACGCAAAACAGTGGGCCAGATGGCACGTCTCTGACATCAGGCCGCTGGGCTGGCGCTGCTATCGCCCACAGGCAAACGCCAACTCAGTTTGTAAACAACGTGCTGGCGTTTGCGGAGAGCAGCGTGTCTGCTCCTTTTACGAGGCTTGTGGTGACGTCAGAGCACCGAGCTCCAATTGGCGTTCTTACCCACTATCCTCCAATCGGAGTCAATCGGAGCCCGTCATTCTGACACCACAACCCCCGCAAAAGAAGCAGACGAACTTGCGCTCTGCATTGACGAGGAAATCTAACTATATGGGGCGTTTTGTACATCTTGTTTTCCGCAGAGCTCGCTACCCAACACAAAGGCCTGTGGGCCGGATCCTTAGGTCACCTTCCTCGATCGAGCGCGGGACACTATTTGGACAATAAAGGAGCGTCGCGTGCGCGTTCGGCTGGAACTCCTGTTCAATATACCTTTCGCTAAACTACCCAAGCATCAGAGAGAATGTTGGGAAGGTAGGTACGCGCGGTGCACGTGCTCGCGCCTTCCCTATAGAAAATAATCGATGTAAAACACCAAAATAAAGCGTCTGTGGAATGACTTTGCGAAGTGGCATTTGCTCTAGATGTTTTCATTCGAACAGTTAGAGCTGAAGACGTTAGCCCGCGCAGCGCGTGTACCTACATTCCCGGCATTCTTTTTGATGCTTGGGTAAAAAAGGCAAGAGGTCTACTGGGGCTTCAGTGATTCCGCAGGAGCCCCGGCCCTCAGCCGAACGCATTCCCTGCACTCGGCTAAGTCAACGAAGCGCTGCGTGAAAAAAACGAACAAATAATTCGAGTTGTCGTTGTCCCCACGAGTGTATATTCACAACTTGGCCGCTAGGGGTGCGACGAAATTGGATCTCCTCCCTAGAGAATCTAGATTACAGAGAGTTTACTACTCTTGGATTTGCATGGGCTGCGTTTTCGATACAAGCTGAGGAGGAGGCCAAACCGTTGATCGTCCGCGAGCGTCTCCGCCTTTCCGCCTGCTTTCCCCCTCGCCACGCAAAAACGCACCGCATGCGCACTGGCGATCGATCTAGGCAAGAGGCGTCCGCCATTACATCGGAAACGCTCCCCATGGTTGAGATGGGCCCTCTCTTCAATCCCTATGCTATCTACGCCTCCGCAAAAGGGAGACGATAGCCCCGGTAAGAGATACGAGGGAGTTTTCGTAGACCACGTTTCCCCCTCCGCTAAGCCCTCCGCAACGAAGAAGACGCTACTGCGCCTGCGCGACGATGGCCTTAACTGTAGAGATCCGGGTGTCGTTGCGGGTTGCGGAGTGCGTTGCGGGACAGCGGAAACGATCGACACAAACTCCCTATGGAGAGTGGCTAGGAGCCGCGTATTAGACGTAGGAAGCAGACGACACTACTAAGTGCGTCGAGAGAAAAGACGAACAGAAAAAGAGTGGGTAAGGATAGAGGTAAATGTGTGCGAATGAAGACGCAGGTAAATAAACGATGGCACGAGCAAACACCGAAAGAGGTAAACGATTCAGGGGAAAGTGAACAGAGGGGGAGAGCTGACAGGCAGGAGGAAAAGGGAGAGAGACTCATCAAACGTGCTCGGACGGAGAGACCCGACGAGCCGGGACTTTATAGGCCATTCTGGCGCTGGGTTTTATAGGGCGGCGGGCGGGCTGGCAGGCGTCCGCCGTGGGTTTTATGGACGCGCCGGTGCAACCCCCGGCCTTCCCCGTCGCTACTGCGGGCTCCGGACGAGATATTTGTACGTTTACCTGCATCCTGAAATCCGGTGCCTTCTCGCCCGGATCACGGCCTGCCCTCGCCGCCCAACCCGCGCCGAGATTAAGGCGCCCCGAATGAGGCTGAGAGACGAGCTAATTCGGGCAGGCAGCGGCCATTCGCCGTGCAGCCCGCGCGCGATGGGCCTCTTTAATGCAGTATCGTGTCACTGCTACTCCGCTATCAACCTACATAAAGTGTTAAGGGTACATTATTATACAGAGCTGCGACGCCGTTGTACACAATGAACACAATGACACGGGGGAGGGAAAAGGAGGAGGGGGGGAGAGAAGCGAGGATGAGAAGAAATTCACATGGTCGTCCTCGCGGGAAATGAAGAGGGAAAGGTACGGTAATCGAAATAAATGAGTGACAATATATAAAGCAAAATAACGGAGAAAAGCAAAAAAGGTGCATAGGCTCTTACAATGTTTTTAAATGAACCGATGCACGGAGTGACAAATTATTCGTACGACATATAACACGCAAGCACTCGGTATATGTAGAGCTGCGATAAATAAAAGTCTCGTTAAATGGGTTAGGGATCCATACGGTGTGCGCATGGCGTTTTTAGGAATGAAGGAAAAATGTTATTTACTGATTTCTTCAGCAAGCGGACGGATGGAGGGTGTAAAGATAAATTTGGATCGACGGAGTTCTCGCTAAAGGCGCGGATCACGTACATACCGAAAGGAAAGATGCAAAGCTAGAAATGGGTGTCACAATACTCGCCAGAACTAAAGATACACACGGGCCAAAATCCAAAAGATAAAAAGCTTAAACAAAACGAATAGACAAAGGCGAAAATCAAAAACATGCAAAAAAAAAAAAATCCAAGGAAGTATTAGCAATACTCACCCCTCTACGCGCAAAAAAAAAAAAAAAATATATATATATATATATATATATATATATATATATATATATATATATACAGGGAAGAGGATTCAAATATTACTGACAAGCAATTTTGCGTCGCTCTTTTGTTTTTAGATATTTCATTTCCTTCACACGCTGTCATCAATCGAAAAAGAAAAAAAAAAAGACAGCGGCTGTCAGTAAAAGAGCGTCAGACGACTGAAACGGAAGACGCAGAGGCGTCAAGTCAAAGGATCGAGAGATGAATAAAACGGATCGCAGGAACCGAAAAAAAAAAAAGAAAAAAAAACACAACAAGGTCGACAGTTTTATCAGACGCACGGACGACGAAATACGCGGAGTCCAAGCAGTATGCGCCGTCGTGGAGCGCGCGCCCAGGTAATAGGCGGTCTGACGTTCCGGGCAAGCGGAAAATAACGGTGCCGGCGGTGGCTGCAATAAGGGGGGTGTGTCCTTCCACTCCCCTCGCCCAGTAAAGCGCCGAGGCGCGCACATGCGCCTTCCACAGTGCGCCAGAAAAGGAGCAGGCCGGCATTGACGATTGTGGTGCGGCTTTGTCCTTCTATTCTACTTCCCAAAGACAGCGCTTGAAGAGAAAGACCGTCGCTAGAGAAATAAGACGGACCTCTGACGTCCTCGTGCACGCTGATTCTTCAAAGCCGGGGTCACACTGCTTCGTACAAAAGAGTTCAGATACTGCCTAGGGCGTGCCTCTTCCTTGTGTGACACTCATGTCACATCGGTCGTATACTAACTGTTGGCCGACATGTTCGAAGACAAGTTCGAAGACACGCTGCAAACATGCGGGACGCGTGTCCGGAGATATACTCTGCTTCACCTTATGATGTACCGCAGGAAAGGTATACAAGCGCGAGCTCCTTGCTCTAGGGCACATCTCGGCGGCACAAGTTGTCGTGCATTAAGCGCAGCTGCCAACGCTATGAGCTCGTGCTTCTAGCCTTCGCTGCGGTACAACACAAGGTGAAACAGAGTCAAGGGAGTATTCATTGGCGGCCATTGCTGTGTGCGCGACTGCTGAGCGCATGCTGAAGGCGAGCTTCCACAGTTCTCATGCAACGTGCGTTCCACACCATCAAGATTGCCGGTGTTAGCAACCTATTAATGTGAGCTCGTTCTGAGCATGCGCTCTAAACAGCACCCTCAAATATCGCGTCCAGTGAATAGCCGTATAGTCCTGTACCACGCCGCATCATCCATACCACATGATGCAGAATGAAACTGTTAAACCAAGTATCAAACCTGGGACTCTCTAAACCAGTAATACACGTAATAAAACAGAAAAAGTGGTATACCATTATTAGGGAAAGTCTTCGCTGAAGCTTTTAATAGCTACCTGACTAGCCTCGTTTAATAGCGTACATATATACCTTTATCAATGACATGTATGAAACCTATAGAAACAAGAATAGCACTGTTTTTCTTTTTTTTTCCGGACGGATCAAAATTATATATTTTCTATTATGTCGTCTCTTCAAGATAGATACTCCTGCGACGATGTGCAGATAAACAAGTTAAGCACATTTAAGACTTTCCGTCACCTGTATTAATAAAGGCCGACTTACGAAACCATTTTCCGTAAGGTAGGAAAGTGCTCCCCAACGACCTTCGGTCCCTCCCCTCTCGCACTCCTTCCTCCTCCTCCCCTGAAAAGGGCGGGTCCGGAAGCCAGTCTCCGTGGAAAGGAGACGGGGTTTCCTCCTTTCTGGGTGGCAAGGAGGAAACCTCTTCTCCCGCGGAAAATGGTTTTGTAGGTCGGCCTTTTACGTACATAATAAATATTTCATTGCCCAGCCATACTTAAAAACGAAACAAAAAACACGTAAAAACGCAGTTTGCGAAAGTCATTATTTTGTTTAAAGGCCAACCACCAGACACGAGATTCTGCAAGGCAGAAGATCCTCCTCCCCCTGGGGGAGGAGGAAACAGGCAACGGTGGATAGGGTAGAAGGGGGGAGAGGAGGAAGCGGGGGAAAAAGCGGAAAGCGCGAACCGGTCGTCGGTCTTTAAGGGAGGGGGAGAAAAGCGAATTGTCGAGTTATAGACCTAAATGGCGGGCAAGTCTTCCGAAATGCGCCCCTGGTGCATCGGAGTGCGAGGAGAGGACCACCAAGGAAAGGGCGGAGCACTGAACGCACCGGGAATGCGCCGTGACGGGAAGCAGCCGAGCGCGCGCCGTCATTGCTTCGGGTCGGGAGGAAACGAAAGCACATGGGTGCATCTCGAGTGGAAACAAACGCACAAGGTGCGCAAAGAGCAGGCCAGCTTGCACGCGTATACCTTTTCAAAGTGCCTCGAAAAAATTATTCCTAATAGAGTAACAGATTTGTGCACGAAATTCGCATTAATCGCAGACTCTCAGCACAATTTTGCGTAAAGGTCGATCAACAGAGCTCGCCTTGCTAGAAAAGAAGGAATCCATTTTAAAGTTGTTCGAAGAAAAAAAGTTATTATAAGCGTATTCATCAACTTTTCGAAGGCATTTAACCGCATTGACCACACTACAATAAAAAAGAAAAAAAAAAAAAAGGCTAGAGTATTATGGAATTTGCGGCGTACCATTGGTTTTGTAGAATCGCATCTTAAATTTCGCAGGAAATATGTCGCAATAAATGGACACCGTTTTTTCGTTCAGCCCATTAGAGCTGGAGTACCGCGAGATAGCGATAGTTTAATCATTAACCCTTAGTTATTTAATTTATATGTAAATTATATCGTTATAGCATCAGCAAAACCCCCTCTTCATCATTTGTACCGACGATACCATTTTAATTTTTTGTCAGACACTGACATCGAAGACCTTCTTAATAAAACAAATGTTTAAAGAAGTTGTAAAACGGGAGAAAAGAGAGAAAGAGAAAGGAAAAAAAAGCTTATTTTCGTTTTGAGCCCGAAGCTAAGTCGTTAGCACTAAACACAAGCAAAGGTAAAGCTGTCTAAAAAGGACAGCTTTACTTTTGCTTAAGAACTTAAGAACAGGCGTGTTTCAATTCCTGTCATTATTATTCTGGGACCCTCAATTATAGAAATTGTGCCAAACGCTAAAACACTTGGCGCGTATTTTAATGAACACATGTCCTGGGATTACCACGTTGATAGCGTTGTATAAAAGTTATCAAAAGTGCTTGGAAAACAATGCCAATTCAGACATTTATTGCCTCGTCACATAAATATGGGTATATATAAGACGATTTTCTAACCCCGTCTGAATTACTGTAACTTAGGAGGGTACCACAACTACAACTTCTTCAACAGATTACCCATAGAAAAAAAAACAAAAAAAAAAACGTTCGCACAATACTCAATTTCCCTTCTGATTCACATACTCCCCCACTATTATCGAGTTACGTCTAACACCTGTCTCCGATCTATATGAGCATACTCTACTCACACGATGCGATCTGCCCTTCGTTCTATAGTGAGCCTTTCCTTGAACAAATTTCAAACCTGATTCAAAATTTCAGGATATACAACGATCGTGAAGGACAGTGTTGGAAAATGCCATTAAATCGCGCAAATTACGGGTCTCAAATGTTAAGGCATGATGCTCCACTTGTTCACTTGTCCTAAATAAACTTCGAAAGAATAATTTCAGAAATATTGAAAGACTGGATCTTGGTAAAACTAGACATCGGGTTCTACATTAAAATTTTGCATGTATTGCGGGATTGAGTGCTCTGAATATTATTTTTTCTTGTAAAACGTGTCTTTTTTCATGCAAGAGACTTTCATGCGTCTATTGTAATTTGTTTTGTATACAGTTAACCGCAGTATATTATCACTTGAAATGTAGCATATATATATATATATATATATATATATATATATATATATATATATCCTCTCTTTTGTCGTCGCCGTGTGCCAAAATGTAAGGCTGCCCCCCCCTCCTCCTCCTCCTCCTTCACTTCCCCCTCCCTCCCTCCCTCCCTCCCTCCCTCCCCTCCCCTCCCCTCCCCTCCCCCCCCCCCCCCCCCCCCCCCCAACCCGAGGGCCTTGTAAATTCGAATCCATTTTTACTTTTAGCCCCTGCAGCCTACATCAACTCTGGATGTGAAATAAAGACCTGATTGATTGTATTCCTAACGAGCGTGTTGGTACGATGTGCTAGATAACAGAAAGTATAAAACAGAGAGAGGACGAAACACAGACGAGTACATTCTTTCGCATGTACTCGTCTGTGTTTTGTCCTCTCTGTTTTATACTTTCTGTTATCTAGTCATTGAATGATTGATCGAATGACTGGTGTGTTTAGTGCCCCATTCCGCCTATGCATAGAAAATGGTCTCGAAGCGGCAACAAATGACTGAAAAAACTCCAGCAAAAAATAAAGCTTTTTCTTTTTCTCATAATAAACGTATTGCACAGAGGTGTTCAAATATGCAAAGGCAGCAAGACGACGAACAGTCCTGGCTTTAACTTTGGCCTCGAGGCATTTGGCGTGAAGCATTAAACGCCCCCCCCCCCCCCCCCCCCAAAAAAAAAAAAGTAATTTGGCACGAAAATTGTGAAGAATACAAGGCAAAAAAAAAAAAAAAAGAAATAAAAAAAAACGAAAAAGAAAGCTCAATGTATTGTAAAGTTTGAGCAAGGATCGATGAAGTACTCCGGCAGACCATGGTCCCCGTCTACGCGCCAGAAGCCACGTAATGAATGAGCGTCCCGCAGTCCTCGCCGCAACTCCCTTCCGCTAGGTGGAGCAAGCGGAATCGTCGTTCTCCCTTCTGCCGCCTCGAAAACACAAGCACCTACGCCCGCGACGCAAAGGACACAATTAAGAAAGCCGGTCGGGAAAGATACGCAGCTCGTCTTCGCCAACGTAGCGACATCTATGTGCGGACAGCGACGATAACACTACGTTACTGCGGAAATTACGGCCAGCAGCCAGTCGCTAACGACGCGGTCATTTAAAGAAAGAAAAAAAAAACATTAAACGACGCCGTTTTGGTATATATATGGGATTGACAATGCGAGAACGGCAGAGAGGAACTTCCGTTGTCCAGTCTCCCGCAAGAGTTTCCCTACTTCGACGACGCATCGGCGCCCCGGGCACCTCGAGCGTGCGCAGCCAAAGCACGGCGGAAGGCACGGAGAGCATGATGGAGGCCCGGCGTTCGAAATGCATCCCTGCCCTATCTCTTTGTCAGGGACTACAGAAATGAAAGGATGAGCGAATGTTTGCGGTTGCTTATCGCTGTGCCAGTAACACACAATAGGAAAAAAGAAATAAACGATTCCTCGACGTTCATAAAGACATCTTACTGTATCCATGCGGAAAGTTATGAGCCCCTATTTTTCCTTTTTTTTAACGGAAAACAAGCTTTAGTTTCTAACTCTGTAAGGACAGTATTGTGGGGTTACGGTACAGACGTGAAGTTTTAAAGGAGCTGTGCAGCGATTTTAACCTTCAAAGAATTTGCATATTCTATTTTTGACGTTGTTTACCACGTCCCAAAAGAGAGAAAACACACCTCCTTCCTTCGAAATGTTGCGATTACGCCGCGTAATCGCGAGGCAAAAATTAGAATATTCCACGACCTGCAGCCGTGAGCGGCGGCCATGAGAAACACGCAGCATGACGTCAATGGGGGGTCTTGTAGAAAGATAGCAAGTGGTGCCAATACCTGCTCGATAAAAGGTAACTTTTCTATATTTCTTGTGGTTCCAACATGAATATAAATGCGTCAAAAACCTGGTATCATAGACACAACTTTTATTTTACGGAGATTTAGTGGCGGCATCTATCCTACGTCCACAAAACCGTCAGCTCTATCTGCTACCGCGAACAGCCGCCGGAGGGGGACGGGGGCAGAACCGGACGGGGATGGCCGGACCCGGATGGGACTTTCCTCCTTTCGCCATGTTGATCACGCTGCGCCAGCACCTGGTCACACGGTCACGAGCGGATGAGTTCTCGCTGCTCACTGAGGGCTCTAGAGAGCGAGCTTCACCGGAACCCGGCGCGAGCCCCACTGACATCACAGCGCACGTGACTCGAAAAATGGCGAAGGAGTTGAGAGGTGCCAAAAACCTCAATTTTTTTTCCCATTTTTAAAATAAAAACTAGGAAATGCAGGCAAAAGCGGCTGTTGCTCTTTAATTCAGAAAGGTGGAGACACCAACTCCCAAATTACTTATGTAAAGCACTGAAATTGTTGCATAGTATTAACCGTGCAAGTATTAAGTAAAATTGACATGTAGTAATGTAGTCCTCTGTAAAATGCAGACCTGTACGTGACGTGTTACCGATATCGCACTACTTCTACTATGTCTAGTACACCTTACTGGTAAAAAAGTAACCCATTACGATTACAATTATTAATTGAAAAAATGTAACTCATTATGGTATTACCCGTTTTCAGATCAAGAAAAAAGGAAGTTTTGCTCCATGTTCCTAAGCCGCGCCAAGTAGTTCTCACAATATTTGGTCGTCGGACGCAGGAGCGGTGCTTTTGGCGTTTGAAACGTGTACGTCTTGATAAGAGAACAGATATCTAATCTAAAATACAGCTACATATATCTCAATTCTCAGCATTTAGAAGGGAAATTAGGAATGCTCCGCGAGGAGCCGGACTTATTTTACTACGCTTCTTGAGGTGAAAACGGGTATAGAACGTAATTGACTACTTTTCACGTTACTTTGTTTTTAATTTATATACAAAATCAAGAATTCGTACATGAGTTCAAAGTAGTTACACTTCATTTCTTTTTGTCATTTGTTAAGCCAGGGTCACGCTGCTTATGCATTATACAAACGATAGTCTGCAAACGCGAGTCACCGCAATGTCCGTGGATCGAATGCCGCGTGCCCAAGTTTTCTCCTCGAACTCATTGCCATGTGGCATTGGAAGCACGGATCTTGAGGTGACTCTCTCCCGTTCGAACCTGTATGCAGACTGCCTTTTACATGATGTATAATGCCCGTGTCCCACTAGAGCGACAGACAGATACAAAAGACAGCGACAAGCGTCAAACCCATGCAGCATGCTCGCGATGGTACCTTTGGCAGGCGTTAAGTCGTTCGGTGCTCGTGAATGAAGCAAGAGCGATTGCAAGCCTGCCAAAGATACCCTCGCGTGCACGATGCTCGTGTTTGAGCATAGCCTCCTTTATTCTACAAAGCCTCTCAAATCGCGAAATACTCTGGTTTGAGGCTTGTCGCTGTCTTTTGTTTCTGTATGTCGCTCTAGTGGGACACGGGCATAAGCAGTGTGACCCCGGCCTTAAGCTTCAACAACAGTTGTCGTTCGAAGTTCTCGTCAGTCATCTTCCCACGTTTCCTGGTGAAGATATCGGCCGCGACGCTGAAGCACCCTCTCGACGGATGCGCTTGAAGGAAGAACGTGTTGTAACGGGGCACCAACACTGCGTACCAGTTTGTGCTTGAACGATAGACGTTCAGGCACTCTCGACAGCTCGACGGTACAAAACGTCGCTGAGCGCGTTGACATTCTAACCCTTCCGGTATCTTGGCATTATTTTTTTTTTAAAGTTGTTTAGGGGGTCAATAAGTGTCCAACCTTGGTGCAGCATGTACTAGTGACGCAAGGGCAGTAAGGGCGATTTTTACGTAAAAAATCTCTACTAAATAATTTCAGCTCTTTCGGAAACCTTTAACTCATTACATGTAATTGATTACATAAAAAATAGTAACTGAATTACCGCGAACGTTACCGCAGAAGAAGTCATTGAAGCGTTAAAAGGTTACAATAAAACGTAACTGATGACATCAGTTACTTGTAACTCGTTACGTACAGGTCTGTTTGTACTTAGTTACTGTTTTTTTAAACGAAGTAACGAATTAGTTACATTTCCAAGATAAGCACCGAGTAACGTATATTCGTACATGACAAGGAAACGCTTGATAGACCATGAAGAGATGAGCACAGGGTATGACAGTACAGCCACAGTTATCTCCGAATAAACACGTTAAAAAGCGAGAAAGTATTAACGAAGACAAATATTGGAAGCGGCCGCTGCTTTATAAAAACGAGACATTGAGAGTAACGAGAAAATAACGCGTTACGCGTTCCTTTTGAATCTCAGTAACGAGTAACGTACTTAGTTACTTTTTGAGTGAGTAACGAGTAACGGTATTTAGTTACTTCATTTGGGTTCAGTAACTGCATATATATTTATTATTTATTTTATTTTATTTTAGCGAGCAGCCGACGCACCCTGCTGTTTGCTCGCTGGGTCATCGGGAGATGGCGCCACAAGCAATTAGCGTCGCTAACTCGGTCGCCTGCGAACGCGTCCAACATTGACTTTCGCAAGTGTTTTGCTCTCACTGTTTACGGGAAGAGAAGTGCCCTTGAAAATTCACGTCGTAAGACTGACCTGCTTAGCGCAGATTCGGTTTAAATGTGAGCTTTCCATGTCCACGCGCCGATTTTACCTGCACAATGGACGTTTTGGAACACCCTCTTCCTTTTGCATCTCGCGCCAGTCCGCGAAGCGTCTCTAGGCGTTCGAGAGGTATTATCAGGGATTGATTAGAAATGTTAACATACTGAAACAAAACTAAATAAACACCGAAAAGCGCCGGCGACTTCAAGCCTCTGCAATTTCGATCAATCTGTATTCATGAGCTGCAGCCTCACTCTAAATAGACAACGGGGGCCTGCTCCGCCCACCACAGCGGCGCAGCTAAGAAGAAAAAAGACAAAGGAAGAAGACAAATTTAAATTCGCCCACTTTCGCCCTCGCGCTGAAAAGAAAGCAGGACATTTCGCGCACCCACGGCCGCCCCCTCCCCGCGAGATTATTCCGGACGAGCGCCCTTCCGCCAGGCCGAGAAGAGAACAAAACGCAGCGATGAGGAATCGAAATGGACGGGGATCGCGGGTTTCATAAGATTCGAACTCTCCCACACTTTCGGTCGGTGTCCCCATTTTGCCGGCAGCGCCGGAACCTACAGATCGCTTCGAAGCGCATTACCACGGCTGATCCGATAACGCCGCAACGAGTTCCCAGAGTGTTCCCACCTGGCTACTTACAGCAGGTATTCACGTCGAGTATTCTTCCCGAGGTCAGCATTCTTCGAGTGTGGTGGAGTGTTTGAGACGAAATTTTGATAGCCTCGGATTTATCCTAAAAGTGGTTACCAATTAATAGACACATCTTAATTTTATCGATATTAACTTCGAGAAAAAAAGACGTTTCCACATTGGTTGACACGCCGCGCCAAGTAGTTGTTACTTGGCGTCTTGATAAGATAATAAATATCGAATCTATAAATCAGCTACATAGATCTTGAAGGTGTAATGAAACGATAGCGGGTTGGAATGTTCATGAGTGTATAGAGGCGTACAGGTCCTAGTCTGGACCCAATATACTCGCACAGACCGCCCTTATTCAGAAGCTTCTTTGTAGCGGTGGAATGGCGAGGATAAAAGGCGACTATTGCTTTCAGTCTTGCCTTCGCGAACCGTGGTGACGTAATTGTGGGATCGAAACCTGACGACAGTCGAGCGCGGCTCATGGATTGGACACGAGAACTGCGTGAGTACTCGAGTTCGGATCGTAACGATCAATGCCTCGGCGGAAACTCCGGGAGTGGCTCGTGTCTAGACTAGTGTACGTTACCCTCGAAAAGTAACTGAATACCGTCACTCGTCACTAGCTCAAAAAGTAATAGAATACGCTACTCGTTAGCGATTCTCAAAAGGAACGCGTGTCGTTACCTCAAAAGTAACGAGTTACTTATCTCGTTACTTTGACGGCGAAATACACAACTTCCTTTGTTTCATGGTTTATTGTTTTCTTTTCTGTAGTAGCTGCCCCTCCAAGTTTTCATCAGTTACGTTGAATACGTCTCCGGCGACGCCGAAGAGGCGTTCCACTCCTGCGCTCAAAGGAGCGGCAGTGTCCTGCTTCAGGAGGAGCTGGTGAATCTGGGATTCCCCTGTCTCTTTCTCTGCTTAGTAAAGCTCCAAGTTTGCAATGGGTTCTGTGCCTTCCCGCACTGGCAACCTCCGGGTTTACATTCGGTGTGTACACAATTCTAAATGTTTCAAGGAACGAACCTTATTGCGTTCGCTGGGTGAAGGACGTTCCCGGCTGCAGAGTCCGATTGACCTGTACAGCGATAGACGCCACAATACTGTTATATTGTTTAGTTGTTTTTCGGGTTGCCCATCTGCCTTTGTCGCAGACGCACACTCGAATCAGAATTAAAACGTGACTGTTTAAATATTGCTGTACAAGTTACTCCTCAGAAGTAACAAAATACCGTTCGTTACTTGACCTTAAAAGTAACTAAGTTCTTTACTCGCTCCTTTAAAAGAAGTAACTAAATACGTTACTGGCTACCGAAAAAAGTAACCAAGTCGAAGTACCTGGTTCCTAGTAAAGCGTTCCGTGCATGTCTGCCCGTGTCCAACCATCTGCGGTCATGAAACCAGCCCATTTCTAACAGTGCCTGGAGCCCAGCAGGCGTTTTCTCCTTTGCCAACCCCAGCGCGTAACGGCATAGGACACCTGGCCGCTGGTTCTGGTTTCCAGTTGACGGAATAAACAAGGCTCACATTTCTAGAAGTTCTTTTCTTTTTTTTGCGACTTTCGTTGTTTAGGAAAAAAAAACTTTGGTAGGTGCATTTAGTTATTAACGTTATGGAGCGATTCTAAGTAGTATTTAGCAAAAGCAGAAAAATTGTTTCGTGGCTACTTTATGTATTTACATAACGGGTCAAATTAGTAATGCTTCGCGAAAAGCAGGGCCTTTTTTTACTACAATTCTTGAGATGAAAACGAGTATAGTAACCTAAACTACGAGTCACAATAATTTTTTTTTCGCGTACGTAAGTCATATGAAAGTTGTGACGTCATGCGTTATAATACGGTGGCTGGACAACTTGTTTCCTACCGCTTACAACGAGTTTGATGATGTGGAAGGAAAGCTGGTTAAGCTCACGCCACCAAACACCCCCTCCCCCCCCTAAAAAAAATTATATATATATATATATATATATATATAGTGGGCATGGTGGCATAAGAGCCAAGGGGCCGAAGGCGTATATATAACGAAGTGAAGAACTCACGGTCACAAACAACAACAAGCGAACTGTCGAATAAACTTCCGCTGTTTGTTGTATCTCACCACGAGTTTTTCACTTCGTTATATATATATATATATATAGATATATACATACCGTGCTGTTTTACATTGTTTACTCAACCTGCCAGTCATATGACATGTGGCGTCACCCCATTGCAGAGAGTGGGAATAGTTGAATGAATTGGCTCTTTGACACAACTTTCAGTTGCCGTTTTCTCAACGAGTATTTTCCATTTAGAAATGATAGACAGTATGTCGGAAACAGTGACGCCTGGGAATACCGAAAATCCCCTTTAGCGTGGGTAGCTTAAAGTCTGCATTTTAGGGGTGTCCGTAATATCCGGCTTCCGAACATTCCAAGCTCCCGATGCGAGCACTCTAGTTTGAAAAGTTTACTCGTATTCGGTTCCGGAATACGAGCCGTAAAATGATCAGTCCAGGATCACTTTCAATCGCATAAGCCTAATGTGTACGAAAAGCCATTGGCGAATTCGCGCTCACCTTTCGAAAGATTGTTTTGAAAACAGAACCGTTCTCCTGCATCCCCAGTCTCTCAAGTTTCGCCAGAGCCCATTTTGAGCTGCCCGAAATCTCGTCGAGGCGCTAAGAACATTGCCCGGGAATAGAGATATCGATTAAGTTGTTTAAGTAGTTCTAGTGACGAAAACCGAAAACAGGGCTGGAGAAGGCTTGTTTAGTATTGTTTAAGTTTGTATTGTTTAACTAGTATTGTTTAAGTACTAGTGACGAAAACCGAAAACAGGGCTGGAGAAGGCTAAGGGAGAGGGTTTCCATTTCAACCGTTTCAACCCCTGCAGACTGGCGACAAAATTCGACAGATTACGCCCACCCGTCGGTAAAATAAATTATTTCGAAGTGGCGCAATCTTTCGTAAGAACCCAAATCTGAGGCATTGAATATGCTGAATAGAGTCGTCCATCATCTTCCCTGAAAGAATACAGAGCTCACCGACTGGCTGCTGTAGCGAGGTTTTGTTGACGCCTTCCCTCTGACCAGGTCATCATACTACAGGTAAGGCGTGCTGCCAATCCAACGCACGCGCAGCCTAGCGACGTTAAGCAGTAGGCGGTCACCTTGAGTGTGAATTTCATCGAACAAAACAAGGACTACGTTTTAAAAAAGGCTTCGGTTATGATTACGGCTCCTCGATTCGGGGTTTATTTTTCTTCGAATTCGGGGGTGTTCTTAAGTTTATTTTCCCTCACAATTTTTTTTAATGCCAAGGAATTTACTTTTTTATGGAGCGAGCTTACGTCATCAGTTTGAAGCGCGAAAACGGCCCCTGGTTTCCCCGATCCCAAAGGAGCGAAGTAAAGCTGATGGATTTCGCCTTCGGTTCCATTGGCTGGCGAGCGTCGACGGGGTTCCCATTGGCCGCTGCGATCGTCAGTTTCCACGACCGCTCACCCCATGACGCTGCGTGTCCATCAGCGCGCCGTTAACGCGGAGCGTCCAAGGTCAGCGTGCCCAGGGGAGCACGCGCGCTGACCGGCGACGAAAAGTACGCAGCAGACGACAAACAAAAGGAACGGACGAGCGACTCGCATGCTTTCGCATTCACAACTCACAAGAAATGCTTAAATGTACTCAATTAAAACTTGTTGTTGGCCTAGTTGGTTCATGTCGCGCAAAAAACCTCCAGACTGCTTAAATGTACCTCGAGCTTTTTTTTCTTCCGCGGTATCTGTTTTTGGGGGTAAGAAAACAAGATGGTGTTCTTACGTTGAAGAAAACAGCACAGGGATGTGATGATTCCTCAACGTCCAGGCAGTTCCAATTCAGAATTTTTCGGTTGCCCCCGATTATAATGAAACCGGTTCGGGTGTAATCTTTAGGGTTTATCGGTTCATAGGAAAAACCAGGAACCCTAGAGCCTAGACACTCAAGATAGGCGTCATGAGGAGGCGCTCCCCGCTTCGTTGCCACCTACGGCGTCCTCACTATACAGGGTGTTCGACTTTTTAATCCTAACAGACTTACTACAAAAAATATGTAAAAAGATGACTAATGCGGTTCGTGCAGGTAGGTTATACGACCAGGGGTCATAATATAGCGGGTTAATTAATCGTCACGGCAAGTAGAATAGTTAATAAAATTTGTTCATTAACTTTTTAATTCGTGGAAATAGACATACGGTTCCAATGAGAAACGCGCCGAGCGCCATCAAAGACCTCTAAATCAGTAATTATATTGTGGTTTTTTTTTTATGATAACCATAATATTGGTGCAAAACTTTGCGCAAAAAGAGCGTCGTTCGAGAACGATCCTTCTCTGTTGTCCGTAAGGGCTTTGCTGCTGGGGGCAGTAGGAACGTTATCCACCCGTACGTGCTCGCGTGAAGGCAGCAAAGAACCGTTTTCAAACGCCGCTTTTCCGTACAGCTTGCTAACCGACAGATCGTAGAACGTTAGCTTTGACTGCACAGCTACAGAAAGCTGTCCGCGGGTATAGAACGGGCGCCTCGAATGGCGCAGTCGATACCATATATCCTCCTTATATAGCGGGCTATGTTGACACGTGACTTGCACTGACGTCTCGAGAGCAGCCATTAAGATGGCCTCGCCTGCTGAGCGCGTACCTACTGCAGAACACGTTTCGCACTAACGAATTTCGGCTTTTCTGGGCAAGAACAAGGAGAAATGACCACATGGCGCGATGACGGCGCGTGGAAACCACACGCAACGTGTGCGACCAAAAGTGTGGTCCTGGTCGGCCCCCTAGCACCTTCTGCGAGCAGATAAACGCTCACTTCGACGTCTTGAAAGATTTTATTCTGCATTCGTTGACAGAAATATGCGCATTCAACTGTCAACTATAAATTTTCACGGAGTTGGCATAAAAATACAATGGCTTCCAGCTTTCCCCGCGCTTTCTACACGCGCAATCGGACACTTCTTGTTCTCAGTTTACACTATCCGGGTCGTGACGTCGAAGGAAGGGACCGTAAGAGGGAGCCACCGAAACATCTCGTCGCCAACCGAACTGGGCAATGCCAAGACGACGCATTCCTGCACGAACGCTCGGGGTCCTCGCCCCGCGTGCGACCATCACTCGTTCTGCTCCAGTCGAACTCGACGCAACCCCTGCTTCCCGCGCATCTGGTGCGTTGGGGTGTGCACGACCGACGAGATCGACCGACCGGCCGAACAGATCCGTGCGTGCCAATGGATGCCTCCCGCTTTACGGGCGGCGGTAATGAAGCCTACGGGGCCCGCATCCTAGGCGGCGTCCCGCCGCAATCCCTCCCGGCGCTGGAATGCCTGGCCCACTTCCCGTTCGCGCCAAATGAGGTCCTACTCAAGCGGACGCACGCACGACGGGCCACCCAAAAACAAGTGTGCGGAAGAGAGAGCCAAAGAAACGGACAGAACGACGGCATGACGTCTCTGCAGGGGTTGCGAGACTGGGGCTCTCGTGAGCGTTGTACTTTCTGACACCCATATGCAAGATGTTCAAGTATCCTGACTCTAATGTTACAGATCAGCTTCCCAGACGGCGGTTCTTAGGCCTCTGAGGATCAATAGCTTTAGGCAAGGAACAAATTATCTTGTATTTTTTATCCTAGAATTGTATTCTCATGATGAAAAAATAATGTCAGTCGATCAACGTTTTTTTTTTTTTAATTTTTGTTTCATTTTTATTGCATTTAATGATGAAAAGCAATCAATGGAAAGGTGAAAGCGAGATGGACTAGGATGACGATAAAAATCTTTATAAAATGTGACCAAGGGGTAGAAAGGCAAACACAAATATCCAAACACGGGTAGGTGACTGGTGCACGCCGAAGAAATCCGCCTGGGGTGCTATGTTGCGCTTTTTGGACTCCCAGGAGACTAGGGAGAAGGAAGTTACGTCAACGACACAGCAAACGCAGATTGAATGTTGACAGAAGAAAACTAAATCAACACCCAATCTGCGTTTGCTGTGTCGTTGACGTCACTTCCTTCTCCCTAGTCTCCTGGGAGTCCAAAAAGCGCAACATAGCACCCCTGGTCCTGGTATCGATCCAGGGACCTGTCCATTTCCACTGGACCAGGAGTCAGATGCACGCTGTCCACCCAGATGAACGTGGCAGCGTGCTGAAGGTGTTTACTGACAGCAGTATGCAAACAAGTCAGCTTTTGCCCCCCACCAGGTGTGGCCAGTGCACCTGCGCACAAACCAGATTTCCATGAAAGTTTCCGCGCAAGCAACGTGCCGACAACATTGCCACCTCAACGGCGTGATGTCAAGACCCCTGAGCCCCTCCCAACGTTGCTGGATTAGCTGTACTCTGTCCACCCTTAAGCTAATTTTAGAAGGTCCGCCTTCAGCGCGAGCTCGCTGGCTTCCGCTGTGCTTTGGTTGCGCGTGCCTGCGTGTTTACACTAGTATTAGCAAGGGCAGAAAGCTCGCGCTGAGGCGTAGCTTCTAGTCTTTGCTTAAAGGGATGCTGAACCTAAATCTAGAGTTCAGAAAACACGGCGACAAAAGTGTGCAATGGGATGCTACAAACACCAAAACATCACTCATACAGCCATCAATAGAGAGTTTTAGTAGATCGTTCCGATACCTCCGATAGCCCCGATAACGATACTATGCATGCGCAAGGGAGGCGGTGGCGAAGTATCGGGATATCGTTATCGGAGTCATGGGAACGATCTACTAAAACTCTCTAATATCTCGAACAGATAACCGTATTTTTCAAAAAAAAGAGGACGCGTATTTGAAAGATACGTTTACGTCTTGGTTTTGCGAGAAGGAGAGGGAGGGAACGGCCTCGCGTCTTCGCCTCGACGCCTGGAGGGGGCGAAGCACAGAGAGGAGGAAACGAGATATCTTGACGTCACGGGCTTCGTCGGCCTGGTTCAATCTCGACCTCTTTTTCCAAAAATATGGCCGTCCATTCGAGATATCGGCTTACAAGTAGTGTTGTAGGGATTGTAGCGTCCCGCCTATCTCTCCTGCATTATTTTGTTGAAATCCAAATTTCGGTTAGGGAGTATAGACGCTGCTTACGCAACCCACTGCACCCCCCCCCCCCCCCCTCCCTCCCTTCGGCTCGCCTCCCATCGTTCGATGCGCCACCATTTTGGGGGGACAGCTGCTAGGGTGACTGCAGCGTGTTGTACGGAATACGTATGTTTCCAAGCACAGCGTCTAGATGGCGTTTCAACGTACAGTATGGAACACGCAGTCTTGAAACGAAAATCTAGATGAGGCTTCAAACGACGGGAGGCGGATTGACTGAAGGGAGTGAGGGGGAGGGGGTGCCTCCTCCGAGGGAGTTGCACAACAAGAACGAAGGGCGAGGGTAAGACCGGCCGGGTAGGAGGAAGCAGACAGAACGCTAAAGAGAGAAGAAGGTTTCCCCCTCTCTTCTCCAACGTTCCGTCTGCTTCCTCCTCCCCGGCACTTCTTACCCTCGCCCTTCGTTCTTGAGTTGCAACCTGTAGATCACGTGACATTCGACCGGCATTAAATCGGCTTCGATGGCGTCACAGCGTTCCGTGCGCTCTATCGTCAGGGGAAACGGAGTTGGGCGCCCTCCCCAAACTCCGGCCCTTGTCGGCCACCGCGACGGAGACGACGTCATTCAGCCGGAAATGCTCCCGTGGCGCACTTGTCCCGCATCTCAGCGCCGGTGGAATCCACTCGAGTGGAGGGGAGACGAACGGCACCGTCGGCTTCCTCCGGTCGACCACTCGCTCGCCGCAGATATTGCCTTCCGTTTATTTCCACGCGTCGGGAACAGGTCGGGATTGAGAAGAGGCGAGTCTCGTTGGCTCCGCACGCCCCAGTGGGGGCGCCAGCTGCGATCTTGTCTGGCTGAGCAGCGCTTCGCAACCGAGACTCGCACTGGGCAAAGGTTCAACCAGTCTTGTAGAGGTTTGTAAAAAAGAGCAATATATTACAGTTACTACGACAATTACTATCCTGGGAAAGTAGCGCCATTGCATTCCCTGCCTGCTTTCATGAAGTATTTGCGTAGAGTACTTGCTTTCTCGTCTCCAAACATAACTGAATGCTTACTCAAACAACGTTACTTTTCCGATGCGTTTATTCACAACAGAATATGTTTTTCGTGTGCTAGGAAACCGGGTAGACCGTGTTGACGATAATAAACAATTACGCCGAAATCGCTGCTGTTGCTACGCCGATTCTCGGCGAAATGCGTTAGAATTTAGCGAGGGGGTTCCGACCGAGCGAAGGATGTAATTCTAACCTCGCAGCGGTCCGCGTGCTGTTGTCTCCGGAGAGCTAATCTTTCCTCCAAGATGTCGGCGGTTTCGCGCAAATGGAGTCGTCGCTGCGCCCGTTTTTACGTCAACGCGTACGTTGCGTCACCGCCACGGCCGCTCGATCCCCTCTACTCCCGCGGCGCGTCACTGGAAGCGTGCGAGAAGACTCTTCCCCTCTTGTAAAATCAAAAAAGAACGCAGCGAGCGAACGAACGGAGCGAAAGGGCACGGCTGGAACAGCGCATCGGCCTCATGAACCCTGTCAAGTACAGTCCACGCCACGACCGTCCAACCCAAAGATGGCTGCACAATAAATGCTAGTGCATTCAAAAAGTTATTTAGCGCTCGCGTTCTTTGTGACGTACGTCTGACGGATAGGAAGGCACATCCGTATAGACCAACAGGCGGCTCTGACGTCACGCCCCTGCGGTGGCGCTGCGGTGGCGCCACGGCGCAGAAGCTTCGCCTCACGGGAATCTGCGTCGGTCTAGGAAGGCGCTGGATCCTGAGAAAGTGGCGTCATCGCCTTCCCTGCCGGCTATCCGGTGACTAACAGATACTAACCTACGCATGACCGAAATTTCGCACGCGAGTCGGTTTATGTTGCCATGGCAATCACCATTTCGGCCTTATCAAATCTTCGAAGAAGCTTCCGAAGTGTCGTTCTGAACAGGTCGCGCCAAGATCACGACGAAGCGTCATCGTACCGAAAACATTCCTCGTCAATATAAGCGTCTTTGGCACTGCGTATGCAACGAATTTATCGCTCTTATCACTGATCTTTTTTCAATGCTGCCAAGCAGCGAACCGCATGCGGTAGTTGTTACGAAGATGCGGGCTCGCATCGCCGGTGTGTGGAAAAAAACTAACATCTCGGTATTCAAGAAATGTATTTAGAAGTCGACCACCACCCAGCATTCCGTCGCTCATCAAATTTATGTTCAAACAAAGGCAAGTGCCGAAGACCATGAGGTATACACGCGGACGCCCGCTAAAATGATGATTAGGGCACAAGCAGGAACGGTACACGCGGTCACCCGCTACAATAAACGACGCAATCAACAGAAGCGACGCGAGGAATCCAAGTTACATAAGCTCAGGGAGAAAAATTGTCCCCGTGGCGCGTGGCCGATACGGCCAGTTCTAGATGAGATTGGAACAGTCCCAGGACGCGGACGACGAGCACTCACGGTTCCGCTGGTGTCTCGTAGCTCGTGCTCGTTAAATAAGGCAAGTCCAGAACCTGTTCGTTCGTACCTCGCGGATAAGCACTCGGGGGGCTGAGAATCAGCTCCGCGCCTCTAACGCAGGGAACATCGCGGTGCGCGCTCTTCCTCGGACCCGGGCCTTCGCTCTGTCCATTTCCCGTGGGAGAGGGCTTCCGAGAAGTGGGGCCGTGTCGCCAAGTCTCGGAGCCAGAGCTCGGAGAGTAATTATGAAAGCGCATTTGGCTAACGCGCGGCCCACACGACGCCCAAGTGGTCGAGAATGCGGCGGCCCTCTAAAAGTGGGCGTCGAAAGTTCGGACGGTTTCCACGAAACTAAATTCGACTACCAGATGATTAACCGCGCCGTCTGGGAATCTGGGTTAATTCGCACTAGCAGTTTATACTTCGCAAAATAAAAAACAAGATGGCAGAAAATTGCTTTAGAACTTTTCACATGGAGGAAAGTTTTAAGCATGGTAACTTGGGAACATCCAAGTTTGTTCGCGAGAGCAGCAACTTTATTGGAACGTAAACAAATTTGCCAGAAATCTCTCTGGTTGGGTAGAACTATGGTTATAGAAAAAAACACTCCAATCAAAGTCATTGAAAAGTAATCCTACGTTTCGAAACCTGCTTGGTTTCTTCAGAAAAAAATAAACAAGCAGCTTTTCAAACATTTGGTCACTTTTTTACGGCTTTGGTTGGAGTGTTTCCTTCTTAGCACTGTAGCCTATAGGTATCTACATTATGGCCAGGTAAAGTTACAAATGGAGGGAACAACTGTCAGTTCCATATCCAGTATGCGCCCACCAACTTCCAGTGTGCCCTCCAACGTCCAGTGCGTTCGGGTCATGACCACGATTACTCATCGCGGACCACTGGGGCACAAATACGGCACATCATTGGTTTTAGCAAGAACGCGCTTGTCTTAGGATCGTACTATCACTCAATCCTCCGACACCGCCGTGAGTTCATGGATGTGATTGTTGGCAACGTGGAGAGGTTGGACTATACATATTATATATATATATATATATGGTGTTTTTTATTGTTTTTTTCTCTTGGGGGGGGGGGGGGTAGATTATTTATAAAAAAAAAAGAAAAAGAAACGCCGGAAATGTTACACTAATGCCGCTTGTGCAGATGAGTTATAACTTATAAGATCAGAGCGATATAGTATAATATACCAATCGTCACGATATGTTAAATAATTAACTAAAATATATAATTAGCTTATTCCATAGTGAAAATAAGCATATGGTTTAGAAACTTTCAGTTTATATCGCTGTCTGCCCCAGTCACTGAGTGCCTGGTGCGGACCCCGAGATGAACAGGCGTCCTAACAAGGTGCCCACGCGGATGTCCATATTGTTCATTGGTAAAGTCTGTTTCTAAAAACGTTACGATTGATAGCAAAGCATAAACTTTGCTCGCAGTGCCGCACCTGCCGAGCACCGAAGCACAGGCGAGAGCGGAACAAACCCGTCAAGGTATCGGGACAGCTTCCAAGTCCGATTCATTATTTACGCACGCCTGTTTAAAAGCAAACACGATGTT
The DNA here is from genome assembly GCF_016920785.2 of Ixodes scapularis. NCBI lineage: Eukaryota > Metazoa > Arthropoda > Arachnida > Ixodida > Ixodidae > Ixodes > Ixodes scapularis. The sequence goes on along the minus strand of NW_024609873.1, from coordinate 17,788,434 downwards.
GCGCACACCTTCACGTCACGGGTTAGCGCACACAATGCCCCTTACCTTAGCAATTAAAGACAAAGACACTTGCCACCTTTCCCGTTCCTGTATTGTACACAAAAACAAACGTGATCACCCAATCGCGAATAGACGGAAAGCAGGAACATACAATCCGCATTAAAGAGCGCACAAAATACGCGCCCCAAAAGGAAGGCAGCGTGCGTCGGCAAAACATCGAACTTCCGGCGAAATTTGACGATGTTCGCCACAACACCACCCCAGAAGAATCGAAGCCCGTGCGCTAGCATTCGGACGCAGACACAGATTGGACGCGAGCGACGCGTCAATATTCGGCTGGCAGTCGTGTCCAATCAACGCGTCAGAGGGCGCTCAGCGTCGGGCTCGCGCACATATCGGAGAGCAAGTCGTCTGCTTCTTCAGCAGGAATGGCGGTGACGTCAGACAGACGCCGAGCTCTCATTGGCTGACTGAAAAAAATAGTGGGCAGACCTCGAGGCATCTAGCGTTGCGGTCTACCCACTGCCCTTTTCAATCAACCAATCAGAGCTCGGTGTCGTTCTGACGTCACCGCCACTCCTACTCAAGAAGCAGACGACTTGCTCACCGCATTGTTCGAGTTGCGCGCCATCTATGCTCGATGACGTTCCGTAGAAGAAAAGCTCGTTCGCGGGCTTCAAATCTTTCATACGGTGTCGCGCGAGCTGGCCTTCAACTTCGGTGCACAGTCGAACTTTCCTCGCATATCGTTAAAACTTCAAAAAAAAAAAAAAAGAAAGGCGAACCGCGTCGACCTCGAAACCCCGGCAGGTTCGCGGCATCCCTAGTTTCGCCCGCTCTCCCGCTGCCGTCGTCGAGCTCCGCGCCTGTGCAATGTCACGGACCAACGCCCCCCCGACTCGAATCAGTTCCGGGCTCATTGCGGTGGGTCGGCTGTCCCCACGCCGCCCACCCGACGAACCAAACAGGCGGGTCAGGGGACAAGAAGAACAGGGTGCCCGAATGCGGCTGAATAAAAGATGAGATCCGACGCGGCCAACGCGCCTAGTCCTGCCCGCACACAAAAAGCAGCCGACGGAGGTCGAGAGCCCGGTCGGCATTTTATACAAACAGTTTCAAAGAGGATGGATCGTTGGCAAAAGTCACTTGGAAAAAAAATTCACGCGATACTCTGGACCGAGGCAAACGCGCTGACAACAAAGATTTTATGGTTTTGTTATGGTGTCAGGAACGCGCCACCTATTGTTGAGTTTACTACGTCCACTAAACTGGTCCTTCAATTTCCGCCTTTCGACATCATAAAAGCGTCATGTCTAGGGTTGGGCAATTGATCGATTAACCTACCGATTAATCTATCAATTAATGCTTTAAACGCAATTCATTTTTTTTTTGTAGCCGATTAGTCGGTAAAATTTTGACGAACCAAAGGAAAGTAAAAATTCATTGCTTTCTTTTTCCTTTTCTGATCACCACGCAGATGCGGACGAGTACACCTGTTTGAAGGGCAAACATTGCGTCAAGTGTAGCCTAAAGTAAACTGTAGGGGCGATATTTCTAACTCCAGAAAATTGCAAAGATTACCCATGTCACGGCAACTTCAAAGCCGTTCCAGTACGTCCGTTTAGCGTAGAAGAGATTATTGGGTGAACAATCGAGGGACGTCGCCCTTGCCGAAGGATATCAACGAACCTCTTTGCCTCATACAGCTGAAGGAATACTCGGCGAGTGTGAGTGTCCGAACTGTTCTCAACTACAACTCCAGGTTGATTCCAAATCAAAATTGTATATTGCGCGATTTGTCACATATTGAAAAATGACGAGACCGATTAATCGCTCGATTAATCCATTAAAGGGTGGCGATTAATCGCATTTAAATTTTTAATCGACGCCCAGCCCAATAGTGGTCGCCGGTCGCGATCCTGGCGGTGTTCCAGTAGCAGGGGTGGATGTGGCAGACGCCTGTTCTGCTCCAGGTCGCTTTCTGGCTTGACAGTTCAAGGAAGCTTCGACAGCCAGGAGTTGGGATGGCTTAGGGACGGCGCGACGACTGACACTCGCGTGCTCTCGCTACTATTATTATTATTATTATTTTTATTCTTCCGGACTTCCGCGTTCAATCCTCAGGATCGCAACATCCTACAACAGGACCCTCCTACTTTCGTGACGTCATCTGTTGTCACCTAAAAACCACTTGCGCTGCATAGACAAAAAAAAAAAAAAAAAAAAGACGCTGTATACACTCGGGAGTTGGAGACGAATTCCTGGGACCGAGCCTTACATCGCGGTGACGTTGCACGGATGAACTTGGTACACACTTTGTGGCTAGACGGAGCGAACCTAGTCGCGCGTAGAGTCTCCGAAAGAAATCCGGGTAGAAACTGAGGGAGAGGAGGGGATGACAGCGGGTGAGGACGTCAGGGCGTTGAGCTCTGGTCGCAATGTTCAAACGAGTTCGAGCGCCGACATGGCGTCTGGCGTTCGGCGATGCCGGACGCAAATCACTGGGTACCGCGCTGGACGCAATGATTTGCGAGTCTCAGACACTTTAAATTGTCAGCACTTCATGAATTCTATCGCCCCCGCCCCTTCCCGCTCCACCCCCTTACACCGATCGAGCGGTTAACTGCGACCGAATAAACATCACCGATAAATCGCTGAAAGACACTTGATCGGTGCACCCAGCCCTAACTCTAATCTCCTCTTCTCTCTTCACTTGAGCTGACACTGTCAGCTGCACTCAGTTAAAATATGATAGCAGCCTCTCCACAAAAACAATGAACAAAAAAAAATAAACTTATTACAGGAATACTGCACTTAAGAGTTGGACATATGCCACCGATGGGTCCGCTGACATGGCTGAGGCCGCATCCGTTAGTTTGACTGGAAATCCTCTTGGACGAGCTGCACCGTCTCGCCGACGGACGCGCATCCCCGGAAGAGGGACCAAGACAGCTCTGATCCCGGAGGCCCAAAGCATCAGCATCGCCTCTCGTGTCTTCTGCCGCATTACAGTTTCAGCGCGGATAAATCGTTTCCTCGCTCTGAGGTGACAGCATAAGCGTCGCCGAGAGACTTCGAACGAAAAGACAATTACGCCGACAGCCGGGCCTGTGCGGGAGTCTGATTACCAATGTGTGGGCAAGCGCACATCAGCTCGGAGCACAAGCTAGCGCTGCAGAACCCAGGGATCCTGGGTTCAATCGCCACCCCTGCCCGTTTCGATCTGGACGAGCATCGTACCGGCATGCGGTCGTGTGTATCATTACTGCGTGAAGCACGTTAAAGACCCCAGGCTAGCGGTTGTACTCCATTGGCTAAATGTCTCATCTACAGCTGAGATACCGGACACCCAATGAGGCTGATTAGCCTTCCGCCTGTATAAATATACACAAAACATTATGATTTAATTATCGGTAGAAATTCGTCCTACTAAACATTCCGGCAGGAACTTATTTATTTCTGTAGAGGTGGCTATTTGATTTGCCCGGTTCTGCTCCTCGAAGGTCAGCAGCGAGATGAAACCAGCTCGCAGCCCATGCTAGGTGCACCGAAGCCAAAAATAACGTCGAAACGAGGTTTGTGAAAAGGCAAGTTTGAAGCGCACACCCCGATACCACCGCCACCTGCCTCGTTCAGACGCTGCCCTACCTATCGTCCTTTGTCAAGTTTGGCTGAAACACACACCAAATACCTTTTCAGTTCCGGTAAGCCGCATTCCACCATGCAATGTCCGCCACTTGCCCCATTAGCTTTTATGCAAACGATCGTTTTTGGTGTCGGTGAAACACACCAGCATCGCAGTGGCTCTGACGACGACAGAACTCGGTAAGTATACCCTCGGGGATATAGTGTCCTTCATTTGGCGAAATCCACTATACACGGTTGGCAACATGGTTATGTATCGAAAATGGCGAATTAAGGAAACGCCAATACCCACGCTGCAATCCTCAATCTAAGTAATCCGTAGAAACCTCAACACCACAATGGTGTAAAAAGTTCCGGCCGCGGTAACGGAAGACCCCTTAGAACCTGTGCACCACAATATCATCGGCGAGCACCGCCACAGCAAGCAACGGAACAGGTCAACATGGCACACACGCCTAGCCCCGATTCCGAGTTTTGAAATCCAAGCGACGGGTGCCAACAACATCGGCCTCGAATGGGCCAAGTGGGTGGACAGGTCGAGAACTTTCTCGTCGCGTATACGTCGGACGCACGCAAGAAAGCGTTGCTCCTTCATTACACCGGCGAGGAAGTGTATTAACTCTACCGGTCTCTCTCCCGGACGACTCGTCATCGGCGACTGTCAGCAGCACCGTGCAAGGCGCAGCGAGAACGTCAACATCAGAGTACGACGCCGCAAGAGAAAAACCCGACGCTCACTTTGCGCCAAGAATCAACCCAACATTCGCCATTTGTCGTTTCTGACAGGCAGAACAGAACGCCGGTGAGTCACTCGCGATGCTTTCTATGCGCGGGGCTTCGGCAGCTGTTCCGTCATTGCAACTTCCCAGGCGTTGATGTCGAGATAAAGAATCAGATCATCATCGCGACCACATCCAAGCGGCTGCGGAAGTATGCCAGACTATATTCTCTGGACTTGCCTGACATCCTCAAGCAAGGACGCTTGTTCGAGGTCGTGGAGCACGACGCGCCTGAAATCGAGCGGAGTGCCTAGAAGCCCGTCCTCGCAGTACAAAAGGATGAGTGCCATCGCGGCAGCAAGCCAGAAAGAAGTGCGAAACGGCCTCCTCGACCAGACTACCGAACACAACGACACCACGGCCCGTCGACAGACTGTTACAACTGCGGTGGCAAATGGCCACATGACGGCGGATGATCAAACTGTCCTGCATAGGGAAAAACATGCAAAGCCTGCAACAAGATCGGACACTTTGCCAAGGTGTGCCATTCAACGAACAAGACAGTAAAAGCCACCAGCCAAACCCGCCAAGACAGCAGTTCAAGCGATGAAGGACACGTTTTTGTAGCAAAAACGTTGCAGAAAGCACGTCTCCCAAAGCCGTCATCGGGGTCGAGGACGTTCCAATCACCTTCGCGATAGACACAGGCGCTACCGTCTCAGTTGTTGGTGAAGATGAACTCTGGAACTGTCACCTAGATGAGAAACTCGTGAAAAAACCTGTATAGGTTTTTCCATTCAGGGCAACGCCTCCCCTGCAACTTCTGGGAAAAGTCTCAGTCAGCATGGTGTACAAAGAGAGGTACAGTCAAGAGGACATCTTCGTCACGCCAGGAAGCTGCGCATCACTTCTAAGCTTTGCAGCAGCATCAAATCTTGGTCTTGTTCGAATCACATACCAAGTCGAAGACTCTCCAACAGGAAAGTTGAACGTGGAATTTTTCCCCAACTTGTTCAAAGGACATGAAAAGCTCAAGGAGCAGCAAATTCACCCCTTCGCAAATGAAACTGCTACCATCGCTCAAACGCACCAACGCATTCCATTTGCAGTGCGAGCACTTGTGGAGACAGAACTCGACCGTCTCCTGTCAGAGGACATCATCGAACCAGCAGTTGGACCCACACCATGGGTGTCTCTAGTGGTGATTGTCCCGAAACCAAATCACACTGATGAAATCCGGATGTGCATCAACATGCGCGTTGTGAACACTGTCATTCAACAAGAGCGGCATATATGTCCAACAGTTGATGACATCATCGTAGCTCTCAACGGAGCGACTGTTTTCTCGAACCGTGACCTGAAAAACGGCTATCATAGCAGCTGGAACTGGACGTCTCTTCGAGGTAACTAACAACATTTTCAACGCATGCTGGTTTGTTCCGCTACAAACGTCTCAACCTCGGCATCAGCAGTGCAGCTGAAATCTTCCAGGACACCATTCGCCGAGTGCTCAACGGCATCCCAAACGTCCCGAATGTAAGTGATGATATTCTGGTCTTTGGAGATACGAAAGAAGAGCCTGGCACTGTTTTTGGAGGCAATCCTACGTCGTCTTCAGGAATCGGGACAAACGCTTAATAAAAAGAAGTGTCGCTTCCACCAGCGAGAACCGACCTTCCTCGGAGTCCTTTTTTCATCGGAAGGTGCTAGTCCAGACCCAAAGAAAATGTAGGCTTTCCTACAAGTAAAAGCACCGGAGTCTCTTCAAGAGGCGAAGAGTCTTTTGGGAATGGTCAACTACTCAGGTCGGTATTACAAAACCTTGCTGAACTTACTCAGCCACTGCGTGAACTGACGCTAAAAAATGCAGCCTGGGAGTGAACTGAACGACACCAGAAAACCTTCGACGAACTGCGGCGCGTCGATCATAGCAGACGCATCTACCCTGTCCTATTTCGATCAAGCCAAGCCGACAGAGCTGGTTGTAGATGCAAGCACACACGAACTTGGTACCATTTTAACACAACGAGATGGTACACAGATCGCAGGGGTAGCTCATGCGAGCAGAGCATTAACACCACTGGAAAGCCGGTACTCCCAAATCGAGCTAGAAATGCTGGCAGCAGTATGAGGCATGGAACACTTTCGCCTCTACTTGTGTAGCGCAAACTTTCTTTTATTGACAGACCACAAGCCATTGGTGAGCATCTTAGCATGCTCGGTGTGCAACTCGCACACCGAGCATACCAAGTAACCAGGGAATCGTAAAGACGAAACAACTACGCGAAAAGGCAGTTTCCAGGCATGGACAACCTTGTGCACATGCTCGGGAAGAGTTGCCTGCCATGCCAAGCTGCAGTACCCCAACCAACTTAAAAACTTTTTACAATCACCGAACTTCCCCCCCCCCCCCCCCCCCCACCCCCCATGGCTACGTGCCTGAAGGTGCCTTTAGTGTGTCTTGATATAGCGAAATCCACTACATATGGTAGGCAAAATCGGTATGTACCGAAGTTCGCGGATTAAAGAAACGTCAATACTCACGCCGCAATCCTCAATCCCCAAGTAGTCTCCAATAACCCTAACACCACACCGATTGCATAAACTACACAGGATTCTAACCGGAGACGACGGACAACGAATGGGACAAGGGGTCAAACACACACGTCTCACAAATGGGACAAGGGACAAACACACACGCCTCAAACTGAGACGTGTGTGTTTGCTTCTCGTCCCATTTGTCGGTCGCCATCTCCGGTTAGAATCATGTGCAACGTTAACCAGCTCACCTCTTTCTTGCCCTTTTTTTATTAACCGCATACACTCTTCTTATTTGTGTTTTCCTTTCCTAGTCGCTTTGGCGGCATCTACAAGGGCCATTTCGGCCGCCGACGGGTTGACTTCTCGATCGCCGGCTCGTCTAAGTTCGGAAAAAGACCGCTATAATAAAAACTTTCAGCCTTTCCACTCTGGTAAAGAAGGAAGACCAGCGAAGTTGTACTATGGTGGGAATGAAGCAATGGCCGGCCGCAAGTCGGCAAGTCAGAGAGGAAAGGCTCGAAACGTTGCCGCCATCTATGAGCGACGACGGCAACCAAACAACCGACAAGCAGGTTGTCTGGCTGCCGCCGTCGCTCATAGATGGCGGTAGCTGTCCAGCGTTTTGTGTCGAGATTGATTTGCTGGCGGACACGATCCTGGGGAAACTAGACCTTAACAGCTCCGCTATAAAAATAGACTGTACCACCAGAATGCACCTTTGCATCGAAAGACACAGGGGGGCGAAAGTTGATCAACATGGCACACGGCGAGAGATTGAACTGGAGGTAGGTCACGCGAAACCGCCACATAGCGCCACCTCGAAGCGTCAATTCCTCGAGTTGTGCCTCCTTGGCCCAAATCGCGGCGGATCGCACTTTTCCAGTCCCGCGTGCACCGCGACTCCCCGCGAATTCTCCTGCAGCCAACGAACCGCCCCCCTGCCTCCTCCTCCTCTACGCTCCCGCACGCTGCGTCGCGCGGAGAGCCGTCCGCTACCAACGCCCAATAGACCGATGTCACCAAGCGAACTGCGCAGGCGCGCGCATTCCGGAAGTGCTGCCGCCGCCATGCTACTTGTAGTCATCCCTTCCGGGCTTCCCTGCTACATACGGCGGCGCGTACGTACATCACCATAGATTATCATTTGGCACGCCTCGGTATCACCTTGATTGTCTTGGATGTTTTGACTTCATAGGATTGTGTTGTCTGTGATGCCTTACTTTCCTCAGCAAGGGCAGAAAAGCAGTTTCAGTCGTCTTATCGCTTTAGAATCGCTTTGTCGTCTGCTTCGTCGTCGTTGGCTTCTTCGTCTTTGGCTTCTTCGTCTTCGTGAACGCGTGAGCCCACTGCCGTTCACGGGGTAATAATCCGACTGCGGCCGCGGAATAAACAAAACAAAAAAACAACGGCGCCACTACTCGAGCATTCCGACTCCTTGGCTTGCAAACAAGTGAACATCTAGTGCAATAGCAAAGAACAAGAAAATATGAGGGACCATCGGCTCGGGGTAGCACCACAGAACAGCACCAAATGTGATGAAAAACTGAGCTTGGTGGTGCTCAGTCTTGTGCGTAACGTTTAATCAGCCATCAAGTAAGAGGAGCTAAATAGACTTTCTCGGTCAGCGATAGTTTTCTAAAAGTTGTTTCATTTTGGTTGACAGCCTGTGCGACAGAGTACAGATGAACAGCGGGAGAAGCCTTCACACAAAGAACTGATCTACAGAAAGGCCATGCCTGACGCGCCGTAATAATTGGCATATATCAAAAAGAAGCAACCATGCCAGATACCTGAAAGCTTGAGGTGGAGATGATTTTTCGAGCGCAGTTTCTATTCAGTTTTATTTTGTTTGCGCAAGATCCGAACGCTAACAGTCGCCCGACGGGGAAAGCTTTTTTCTGCGTCTAGACTGGTGCTAGTGCAGAATGGATCAGTAACACCAGCCTAATAGACCACCACAAAATGGATGAGGTTCGTTCTGGGCCTCCACCACCCCCAATACCTGATCCCGGAAGAATAATAAAGTTTCCTCCTCCTCCTCGTTTGTTACATTTTTGGCGGTAAGTACGTGTTGCACTTCTAAATTGTATTATGTAATCTTTTCGCGTTGGTATGGAAAAAAAATGAAGGCTGCTTCCGAAAAAAAGTTGTTTTATATCAAGTGGTGCATATCGGGAATCGCTGCTCTTTTTTACTGATTATCCTGATATCTTGAAGCACAGTTGTGCTTGAAACATGTCGCCGCAATAACAGTTATAACCACCAAAATACACCGAGTAAGAAGTGTATTAAAAATGGCCTCCGCAAAACAGTGCGGAGGTCCTATTTGAGATAGACCTACGAATAGGCCGCTACGGAGCAAATGGTCAGAGAGATTCCTTGCCGCAATCCGGCTTACGGAACACTTCGGCACGCTCTATGGCTCGTGCCCTGCAATCTTACATATTTTAGCTGACGTGCAATAATTGGATATAAATTATGAAGCAAATCGCGAAACAAATCGTAAAACGCTATTTTTCCTGCCGCTCTGTCCGGCTCTGTCGACCTTTCTTTGCCATGCTTCTTTCTTGCGGGAAGGCATAATATCCGAGGCCTTTTTGCCTGGTGCTGTTATTATAGCTCCGTGGCATATAACATGTGATGCCACCGATTGAAAACCATGGGTCAACACCTGGCTAAAAGTCTCGTGCTAACCCGAAAATTTCCAAATGCCGGGCGTACAATGCGCGCCGACGCGGCCGGAAAACTGGGGAGAACTACAGGTACCAGAATGCACCGCGGCAGCGGTGGCGTCGCGCAACTCCTCGTGAGATCGGTCTATTAATAGCGAGTTTTAGTAGACCGTGTTTCCCGCTCCGCTAAGCCCCTCCGCTACCCGGAACTCTACAGCCAAGGCCATCGGCGCGCAGGCGCAGTGGCGGTTTCTTCGTAGCGGAGGGCTAGCGGAGCGCGAAACACGGTCTACTAAAACTCCCTAATACGAATGAACCTCGGCGACCTCTCTCTCGCGCGCGGGCGTGAAGGCAGCGTGCGTTTGTCGGCGTTGTTTCTCGAGAGAGAATTGCTTGGACAGCCATCTCGCCGACGCGAGGCCCAAGTCCGCGTCCTTCGCCTCCCTTCCGTGACCGTTATTACAAAAAGTCCGCAGTGTTAATCACGAACTTGGCCCGTGTGAGCGACGCAATTTGTCTCGGAGCGGCGCGAGCAGTTGGGGATGTTGATGCTTTCCGCCTGGCACGCGGATCCTTCCTTTCCGGGCGGCGTCCAGCGTGCCAGCTGCTGTTTACGAGTCGGGCATCGAATTCGTCGGGGCAGCCTTTGGAAGGTTCGGGGCTACGCAAACACTACTCGAGCCGCAGCCGCGCTGCTCATATTATCTGCGGCCTCTGAAAGATGTTCCAATCATGTTTGCTTTTATACATGCCTACGAAAAAGATTTTTGTATGACCATCGTGACGAGGAAGAAGCACGCGTCGGACAAAGGTCTGTAGGTATGACTTTTGAAGTACGTTTTACCAGTGTGATCAAAGGGGACTTTGGGCGCTAACTCTTTCCCAGCAGGGAAGACCAGTGCACGTACACAACGCAAAAAAACTTGAACGTGATCTGGACGGGATGTCATCCGTCTACACCAATCCGCGTGTACGAACTATTTGAACCGAGTTCACTCGGATTCGTTCCCTGGAAGGTTCCGGTTGGAACTTCGGACAGCGGATCGCAATTGATGTTGCTATTACGAGGAGATAAAAGGTGCGCGCTATCCACTAAAAACAGTCAACTCGAGGAGCATGTGTTCCCCTTATTTTTATTTGCATACTCGAAAGGTTTCTCGAAAGAAAAAAAGAAAAAGTGGTGACTTTTTTCATGGCTATAGGTTCCACGGAATTCATTATTTTACTGGCAACAGCGCTTACAAATATATTTCAAGAGAGAAGAATGAGAACGACTATTGTTTCGCTCTTGTTCGGCAAGTAATAATTTCGTTATAATATATTAAAGCTGTTTGAACGAGCACAAAAATACACAAAAAAAATTTAAAAAAATACGTTTTTTTTTTTTTTTTTTTTTTTTTTTTTTTTTGTAACGGTATAGTGAAGTTTCCTCAGCATTCACAATGAATCGCCAACATCCGAGGCGAAAACAGCCTCTACGAGGCTTTGCAAGCATTTTCAAGGTTCGCGGGGAGGTGTGCAGCAAAACAGTCAAACTAATTCGGCTTCTAACCCATTCATTCGATAGAAGGGGCCGTTGATCGAATATCTGAGCTACAATTTCTGTATCCATAAGATACGATGTTTCCATCGAGCGAGGCTCACAGAGACCAACACACGCTGTGTCCACACAAGCCTGCGTTCGCCTCCCCAACATGTGAGCGCTGCTGCGCATGAGCAGAAACCAAACAGATCCGCGAGAAGCATCTGCGCCGTGTCCACAGCAGCGCCGCGACACCAGTGGCGTCACGTCAAAGCCGCCCGCTGGTCTATAGACCCTTTTCACAAGGGCGCCGCCATCTTGAATTATCGTACTTCCAGTAGGAGCGAAAACATTGTTTTACCGTCGCCACGTCAATAGAAGACATGCAGGGCATAAGCGCAACCGTCACACATTCACGTTTTGCCTCCCCTCCATTTTTTCATTTCTTATTTACAGGTTGGAATGTTTCATTATCTTTACGTCGCCATATCGCGTACGCCTATTAGGTGGCTGGGGACGAGAGTACACAAAAAAGGACTATATGCGCACGTTTAAGAGATATTGCCGCGCGCAATGCTGAGAAAGCAACGCTCGGTCACGGTCCTCCAGAAAGTTCCCGTTTATTCATGTACCGCACGTAACTTCTATCATTTATCCCTGCTTTTGTTTTCTAGAAAGTGCGTGTTCATTCTCGCCCCGATCACGCGACGCTCGAACCGCTTTCGCCGAATCTTCGAGATAGCGGCGCACTCTAGATAAGAGGCCGCCCGCGACCTTGTCGAGTCAGTCTCGCCCCAGCGCTCGATTCTGCTGACACGCCGACTTCGACGCCCGCGACGCTCTGCTTTCTTCTGTTTCCTTCTTTATTTTTTTTGGCACAAGTTCGCCACATTAAACGTTTATTTCTTTCTGTTTATTTCCTGTTTTTTTTGTTTGGTCACCACCCGTGACATTTGGTGGAGGTGCGGGGTACCGCATGCCATTGCAGCGTTCCCCTCCCAGGACCCGCAGTGCAAGCCCGACTCCAAGCTCGCTGAGAAGACCACTCAGCGCGGAACCTGAAACTCGGACCAGCCGCCGCACCAAGGGAGAGGATCCGGAGTACGGTTTGCTGCTGGACAAACCCAAGCCGAAGAAGACGACGATGGACAACCAGTCGCAGGCCCCCACCGCTCCTGCCGTCGTCTACCTACCCGTCGCTCCTCGGACACCGGCTCCATTCCACGGCGAAAGCCACGAAGACATCGACGACTGGGTACAACAGTACGAACGAGTGGCCCGTCATAACGGATGGACACCGGAACAGTGTCTGCAAAACGCTTACTTCGCCTTGGAAGCCACCGCCCGGAACTGGTTCGAGAACCACGAAGCTTCGATCACTTCCTGGGAGCAACTCAAGGCTGAGTTGCGAAGAACGTTCATGAGCGAACACCGAAGAGAACGCGCGGAAGAGCTTCTTCAAGCGAGGATTCAAGGCCCTAACGAGAGCATCGTTAGCTTCGTGGAAGATGTCCTGCGACTGAGCAACCGCGCCGATCCCGAAGCATCCGAAGCAAAGAAGCTCAGAGTCTTGATGCGTGGCGTCAAGGAAAGCATTTTCGGTGGTCTTGTGCGGAGCCCGCCTACCACCGTCGAAGGCTTCATGACGGAGGCCACCAACATCGAACGTGCCCTTCTAGCACGAGCCACCCACTATCACCGAGTTCCCGGCGTCGGTTCCTTTTCGCCTTCCGGCTGCAACACCGCGGACATCCGCGAGATGATCCGAGACGTCGTCCGGGAAGAGATCAAGAAACTTCTACCTGCCGCCGCAAGCCCAGCCTCGCCCTCAATCGCCGAGATTGTCAGGGAAGAAGTCCAGCAAGCGCTGCAGCCTGAGGTTGTCGTCAGCACCGCTCCGGAACCACCGACGTTGAGTTACGCCGCAGTGGCCCGACGGCCACCGCCTCCTCGTCGCACCTATGTCACGCCGCCCCGACGTCAGTCTCCAACGCCGCAGCACCCCCGACGACAGGAAGATCAGGCGCACGTTCCCCCAGAGCGACCTGCGCCGAGGAAGACAGACGTCTGGAGGACGGCCGACCGACGCCCGCTGTGTTACCACTGCGGGGAAGCTGACCATGTGTACCGCCGATGCCCATACCGACGACTCGGGCTGCGCGGATTCCACCCGAACGACCCGCGCCCCCGTCATGGTGAACGCCCTATCGAGATCGACGAGTACCTGCGACGACCTCAGTCCCCCGAGCCTGCGTCCCGCCGAGAGTTCCGGTCGCCATCGCCACGACGTCCAACTTCGCCGATGCACCGACCCCAACGTGAAAGCCTGTCGCCCCTCGCTCCTCGCCGGGGAAACTAGGCGCGGCAACCCCTGGAGGTGGAGTTGCCGAAGACGACCGACGTAAAGAGCCTCCAAGAACGCCGGAGCGCTCCCACTCTCCCGACGCCACGCATCGCTACGACGCCCCTGCAACGGTGTCCAAGAACCTAAACGTCGTCATCGACGGTCACGACGCATCGGCACTCGTGGACACCGGAGCAGACTACTCAGTCTTGAGTGGGAGGCTCTCCCGCCGCCTTCGAAAAGTCATGACGCCGTGGGAAGGACCCCAAATACGAACCGCCGGGGGTCATCTCATCACACCAGTCGGGAGATGCACTGCTCGCGTCGAGATCCACGGTGAAACGTGCCCTGTCAAGTTCGTCGTTCTGCAAGACTGTTCGAGGGGCGTTATCCTCGGAATGGACTTTCTCTGCGAGTATGGCGCCGTCATCGACCTCGGAACAAACCGGCTGACGCTACGAAAACCTGCTCCACCAGCGGAGGAACCCGAAGCGACGTCACCCACGGTCCGAGTCCTCGCAAACCACGTAAACCTACCACCGCGGTCGAGTGTTTTCGTACTTGTCGGGATCGATGAAGCTTCCTGTGGCGAAGTTCTTCTCGAGGGAAGCCTCCAATTGCTCCTGGGAAGAGGCATAGGCGTCGCAAGGGGAGTAGCTGAACTTCAGGATGGGCGGACTGTGGCCCTCGTGACGAACTTCCGAAACGAAACGCAACACCTCACGAAAGGTGCAGCCGTGGGCCACGTCGAGAAACTCCGAAACCCCGCCGAAATCACTGCGATCACTGACGAATCCTCGCCGCCCCAGCAAGACAGTACGTCGCCAGCGCAGCTCGACATTGACCCTAAGCTTCCGGACCCTGAACGGCGTCAGCTGGTTAACCTCCTCGCCGAATACCGCGACTGCTTTGCGACGTCGTCGAAAGTGCGCCAGACCGCGGTTGCCAAGCACCGCATTGTTACTGAGGACGACGCGCGCCCTGTGCATCGATCGCCGTACAGAGTCTCCGCTAAGGAAAGGGAGGTGATCCATCAGCAAGTTCAAGAGATGCTGAATGACGACATAATCCAACCTTCAAGCAGTCCATGGGCCTCTCCAGTCGTGCTGGTTAAGAAGAAGGACGGAACTCTTCGGTTCTGCGTGGACTACCGGCAGCTAAATACGGTTACGAAGAAAGACGTCTACCCACTCCCCCGCATCGACGACACTCTAGACCGGCTGCGCCACTCTCGATACTTTTCATCGATGGACCTGAAGAGCGGCTACTGGCAAATCGAGGTCGACGAACGGGACCGAGAGAAGACAGCCTTCGTCACGCCGGATGGACTGTACGAGTTCAAGGTGATGCCCTTCGGACTATGCACAGCGCCAGCAACTTTCCAGCGTGTCATGGACACCGTACTGGCAGGGCTGAAGTGGCAGAGTTGTCTCGTCTACCTTGACGACGTCGTAGTATTTTCAGCTGACTTCGACGAGCACTTGAGACGACTCCGAGCTGTTCTTCAAGCCATTCAGACCGCCGGACTCACACTCAAGCCGTCAAAGTGCCGGTTCGCCTATGACGAACTGAAGTTCCTTGGCCACGTGGTTAGTAACGAAGGCGTCCGCCCAGACCCCGAAAAGACTCGCGCCGTCGCGGCATTTCCAGCGCCGACAGATAAGAAGGCCGTGCGAAGATTCCTTGGACTTTGTGCCTATTATCGACGCTTCGTTCGGGATTTCGCAAGGATTTCCGCACCACTTACGAATCTCACGAAGGACGCCAAGAAGTTCGAATGGGCCGAGGAGCAACAGCAGGCATTCGACGAACTGAAACGACGACTCCAGACTCCTCCTGTGCTTGGACATTTCGACCAGGATGCGGAAACAGAAATTCACACGGACGCAAGTAACGCGGGACTGGGCGCAGTACTAGTCCAAGTGCAAGAAGGCATCGAGCGAGTCATCGCCTACGACATTGTCCAAGGCGGAGAAAAATTACTCCACAACTGAGAAAGAATGCCTTGCGGTCGTCTGGGCAATAACGAAGTTTCGTCCGTACTTGTACGGCAGCCCGTTCCGTGTAGTCACGGACCACCACTCGCTCTGCTGGCTTGCGAAGCTGAAGGACCCGTCAGGACGCCTCGCTCGATGGAGTCTTCGACTACAAGAGTTCAACATGACTGTGGTTTATAAGTCAGGCCGCAAGCACAGCGACGCCGACTGCCTGTCCAGAGCCCCCGTCGAAACCCCTTCCGGCTGCAGCGACGACAATGACGACGAGTGCTTTCTAGGAGCAGTGAACACCGACGATATGGCACGACGTCAACGGGACGATCCTGAGCTGCGCGCATTAATCGAGCACCTGGAAGGGGGCAGGAGTACCGTGCCACGTGTCTTCTCACGAGTACTGCCGACCTTCGCCATCCGACAAGGTGTACTCTACAAAGAGAACTTCGGCAACAACAACACACCTTGGTTGCTGGTAATCCCGAGTGACCTTCGAGAGGAGATCTTCCAAGCCTGCCACGACGACCCGACATCCGGACACCTTGGTTACAGCCGGACACTGGCCCGTATTCGTGAAAAGTATTACTGGCCGAAGCTCCCCAAGACCGTCCACCTATACACACGATCATGCCACGAGTGCCAGCGACGCAAGAAACCGCCGACGAGGCCGGCCGGACTTCTGCAGCCCATTTCTCCTCCAACTACACCCTTCCAGCAGATCGGAATGGATCTACTTGGTCCTTTTCCGCCTTCGACGTCGGGGAACCGCTGGATCATCGTCGCCACAGATTATCTCACGCGGTACGCCGAAACGAAAGCTCTTCCTTCAGGGACTGCTGTGGAAGTCGCCAAGTTTTTCATCGAGTCCATCGTCCTCCGGCACGGCGCTCCCGAGGTTCTGATTACAGATCGCGGATCTTCGTTCATGGCCCAGCTGACGCAAGAGATCCTTCGTCTCAGTGGCACCGGCCATCGTCGAACCACTGCATACCACCCGCAGACCAACGGACTGACCGAGCGACTCAACAAAACAATCGCCGATATGATCTCTATGTACGTCGACGTAGAGCACAAGACGTGGGACGAGGTGCTGCCCTACGTCACGTTCGCCTACAATACGGCGGTTCAAGAGACCACTGGATTCACCCCTTTCCAGCTGGTACATGGTCGGAAGGTAACGACCATGCTGGACGCCATGCTGCCCCATGAGCCATCTGACAACGAGAGCGACGACGCCCAGGCGGTTGCTCAACGCGCCGAAGAAGTTCGCCAGCTCGCCCGACTCCTAATTCAAGACCAGCAACGCGTCGACGCCGGCCGCTACAACCTTCGTCGCAGGGACGTCCACTTCCAGCCCGGAGATAGGGTGTGGGTATGGACGCCCATCCGTCGCCGCGGCCTCAGTGAGAAATTGCTGAAACGATACTTTGGACCCTACAAAGTGCTTCGTCGACTCGGGGATCTGAACTACGAGGTGATGCCCGACGGAACACGAACATCGTCACGCCGCCCACCACGACCTGAGGTCGTCCACGTCGTGCGCCTGAAGCCGTACTACGCTCGATAGGACTGTGGACCTTTTGTGCTCCAAAAGACTCTTTAGTTTATCGTTCTTTTTTATTTTGATTTGTTTTACACTGCATCGGGGCGATGCACTTTTAAAGGGGGGAGTAATGCCGCGCGCAAGGCTGAGAAAGCAACGCTCGGTCACGGTCCTCCAGAAAGTTCCCGTTTATTCATGTACCGCACGTAACTTCTATCATTTATCCCTGCTTTTGTTTTCTAGAAAGTGCGTGTTCATTCTCGCCCCGATCACGCGACGCTCGAACCGCTTTCGCCGAATCTTCGAGATAGCGGCGCACTCTAGATAAGAGGCCGCCCGCGACCTTGTCGAGTCAGTCTCGCCCCAGCGCTCGATTCTGCTGACACGCCGACTTCGACGCCCGCGACGCTCTGCTTTCTTCTGTTTCCTTCTTTATTTTTTTTGGCACAAGTTCGCCACATTAAACGTTTATTTCTTTCTGTTTATTTCCTGTTTTTTTGTTTGGTCACCACCCGTGACAATATAACGTCGGCTCGCGTTTCCGCGGGAAACATATCTACTTCGTACACACTCCGAGAATGTTGCGCGAAATTTAAAAAAAATCGTCTCGATAATTGCTTTTCGTTTTCGCGTCCGCCGATGAAAGGGAATATGAAACAATATCGGGTTGTAATACTTATCACTTTGCAGAGGCGTACTAATCCTAGTCTGGCCCAGGTATACTCGCACACACCGCCACTTATATTCGGAAGCTTCTTTGCCACTGTGAAACTGCGAGGATAAAATGGGACTATTTTTTTCAGCCTTGCCGTCGCAAAGCTTGATGCCGCAATTGCGGGATCGAAACCACCCGCTTCACGAGAGTGGAGTGCGGCTCATAGATTGGACTAGATGAGCTGCGCTTAGAGTATCGGCACTCCGTTCACCAATATTGCTGTGGACGCCGCCATTTTGGTGCTTAGTGCAGAGCAGACGACACTGCCGATCGTCATGATTCAAGAATGCGACTTCCTCAGCATCAGATTGGGTGTTAAGAAGCTCATGTAACATTGTTTTCGTTTGTCGCAAACTGTTTAGACATGTGTGGAGGGCGGAAAAGCGTTTCCTGGGATTTCAGATCAAGCTTCAGATAACTGGCAGCCATGATTGTAAGCCGCAATATGGCAAAGCGTCGTTGCTCCGAAGCGTAGCTTATTTAGAAGCACTAGATTGGACGAGAGAACTCCTTGAGCACTCGAATTATCGATGCCTCGTCGACACTCGGGTGGTGGCTCGTGTCCAACCATTGCGGTGATGAGAAGAGCCGAACTCTAACAATGCCCAGAGCTCAGCACGCATTTTCTATTTTGCCGACCCCAGCGCGTGGCTATAATTAACGTTGGCGGCATAGGATAGGCACCAGGCCACGTGGCCGCTTGTTCTGGCTCCGAGTTCAGGAGATAAACGATGCTCATATCTCTAGACTTTTTTTTTTTTTTTCTGCGACTGTTATTGTTTGGAGAAAGACTAAGGAAAGTTTATTCAGTTATTAACGCTAGGAAGTGATTCTAATATGTAATTAGCAAAAGTGAAAATCGTTTCATGACTTCTTTGAGGTTTGTCAGTAGGACAAGACACTCAAGTTTCCCAATTTCTAAAACGAAGATGAGTTAATGAATATATTTTTTTTACTCATTAAATGTTGTTACGACTGATATTGAAGCAGTCGTTGCGATAAATGAAGAGTAAAAAAGACAATTATGCCCGTGTTACCCCGTAGTTGCTAAAAAAAATTAAATATATCGAAGCGCAACGAAATCGCTTCGCCGTAACTTAACATTTGCCAAAAACCTTTTTTTTTTTTTCTTCTTCTTTTTTTCGCATTGGAAGGTTGCCGTTACGTGTCCAGCGAGAGCTGAGCTAAGTCGCCATGAAGAGAACAAGGGGTAAGGCTGTCGGGGAACAATCCTTGGTTAGTTAATCCGGTATTTAAGCAGGCAATCACCGCCCTAACCGTAACTTTATTTCTATGCTCTTAGCAACCGCATATAGAAAAAAAATCATAACGACGAAAATTAAAAAAAAAAAAAAAAAAAATATATATATATATATATATATATATATATATATATATTTATACATCGATTTTGATTGCGTTCAAGTTCATACAGGAAGCCCACTATACAATATTTAAAACGACTACGAACGCGCCGACTTCTATAATACACAGCAGCACATATAAATGTTTACAACCAAAGGTCAATAGAACTCACAAAGGGTAGAAGAAGAAAAAAGTGTTTATTCCACCAAAAAAAGTATGGACCTCTCGAAGAAAGAAAAACAGAAGACAGAAAATAGTTTCCTGTGTTGGAAGAGCAACGAAGCGGGGACCAACGCAGACGGCCCTGTGTTGACACACGAGATTTCTAGGAAACTCGCCAATAAAAAAGGCACAAAAAAAATAAGAAAAAAAAAAAAAAAAACGCGAGAGTCATTAGACCAAGACCGAACTTTTATGTGTGTTTTCCATGTCCTAAGTAGCCTCTATGTTGGCTTAAGCCGTGTCTATCGGCTGGTTACTAGGTGTGAACAGCATTCCACTCTACAAACTCCAGGCTAGAACAAATAAACCATCGCGTTTTCTTCTTTTTTCATTATTACGGTCGATTTTTGCCATCTTGTCCGTCAGATCCGAGAAGGTGGCGTTGGTTTTGATAGCAAGCTACGTTCAAGGAAGCGCTGCCTAACAAGCTTCATTGAATGACGCAGTATTGTTAGCGAACGGTAACAATCATTTTAGCAAACGACGTTTGTTTCAGAGACAGAGTACAAATGCATTTTTTTTTTTAATTCTCAGTGCCTGGCATTGTCCCGCAAATGCACTTCGCGGCGACAGCCCAGACGCTGCACAGCGGCTGCACGCAGTTACACCGCCGTGCTTAAATGTAGCAGACTTAAGTCTACATTTCATGGACAGTGTTCACGTGACCCTGCGACGTCACAGGACGCCATGAAACCACGTGGCACCGCGACGTCTGGTGACACGTAGCGACACTACATTCTCACTTTAGCCATTGAGCGCAGAAACGCATCGCTAAATAGTGAACTACTTTTACCGCCACACTTAGCACAAAAAAAGAAAAACTTTTTCCCGAAATTCGACGGGAAAATTGTGACGTCATTTTCCGCGACGTCACGTGACACTGACGGCAGAATGTCAGGACGCTAGGATTCCCCGATAAATTTGGCGGATAAACATTTTCCGCTGAATTTAGAGGGCCACGACCCACACAAAACAATCACGGGATCCGCTGCGAAACCTCACCATTAACGCCCATGTCCATAAAACAGGGCGAAATGTTAGCATGGCTAGATAAACTATGAGCAGATTTGTACGCTACTCGTTGAAAGTATTCAATTACTTTATGGATTAGTATTGTAATCATTTGATTACTTTTGTTTCACAGTAATCACGCAAGTGTAATCTGAATACCTGTGCAAGTACCAAAAATGTGTTGTAACTATTACTATTTTCATCTCGTCTTTTCAATGGCGTATCTCGTTTCTAGAAGTTTCCCAGCACGCAATCATCGAACCATGCCTCCGACAGGAAAACGGTCTGCCAAAATCGGTGGATTAAGGAGATAACTAGCCTGTAAATCGGTGAATATAATTGTATAATGGAAGGTACTAAAGGACCGTTTTCAAACCGTCAGAAAAATCTGCAGTTTTGAAAACCTCAATTACTCAAAAAAGTAACTGTTACTTTTTTCAATTAACGCTCCATTACTTTCTATGTCGAGTAATAAACAAATCTAATTGAATATTTTTAGCCGAAAGTTATTTGTAATTGTAATCGATTACTTTTTTTTTCTCCGAGTAACATGCAGAAGAATGACTATGCGCAAGAGGCATACCGAACGTTTGATTGTTTCATTTTTGTAGGTAATCGGGTTCGACATTCTCGAGTAAATTAGTAAAAATACAAATTAAACTTTAAAAACAGGCAGTTTTATTTTATTTTTGCAAAGTCTCGACGCGCACATACTCACATTCAAGAAAGCGCCGTACGATTAAACGACACTTCGAGGAACCGAAAGTCACGTCCTGCGTTTATTAAACTGCCACAGATCACCATTCAAACAAACGTCGTTCGCTAAATAACGTTTCTCTCTTTCAGATGCGCAATAAGAAACCCTTAAAAACCTGTCTTCTTTTTTTTTTTTTTTTTGTCTTTTTTCTTTTCCTTGAGAAGGTATTAGTACTACGAACGCGGATATGCCACCACCGTAGAACAAGAAAAGAAAATTCAGTTATTGACCGAAATCTTTTTTTTGCATCCGATGTCATTGCGGAAAAAGCTGAGCGTATAAGCTTTTCGTCGCCGCCGCCGACACCGCCCGACGCCGACGAAGACGCCCCGGGGGTTCTCGAAAGCGACGGCAATTTCCCACCGCGCGCTGTCGACGCCGCCGCGCCGGGACACGCAGAAGCGAAAGAAGACGAGAAACCGGCATCCGAGAGCTCTTTCCCGGCGTCGGAAGTCGGCCCTTTTTTGGGAAGTGTCACCTGGCGATCCGAAGAGAAACACCGAAAGGTTACGGCGAGACGGAACTCCATTTCAGCTTACGACGAACTGCAGCAAATGCTACGGGCCATCCAAGCCAATCAGGTGCCGTCAACTTATCACGTGACTTTAAGCCTGGCGCGTCCCTGAGCCCAGACGTGTACGCATTGCGGAGAAAACAGTAAATAAACACCGTGGCTCGTTATTCGCTCAAAAAGTAATTAAGTACTTTACTCGTTACTGTCTCGTTACTCCGAGTGTGTCATTTTTATCGTGTAAGCAGCAGCCTTCCAGCGTTTAGACAGGGACATACTGAATTCTTACGTCATGCAATACGTTGATTGAACAACTACGGATTAGCGTTCCTGAGGTTGTAAGCCTCTGTTATGCGCCTGCGTAGAACCATAAACCCGACAAAACGAAATTTACGTACTCACTTTGATGTACTAGCTGGTTGTTGACGCGATAATTTATGTTTTAGCGCCGTAAGATCCTTCGATTGAACGTTCTGGTAGCTTGTGCTGTACGCCTTCGGCTCCGGAAGTAATTAAACATCGTTACTCGATCAAGAAGTAACGAAAGTGCGCTGCTCGTTCCTTCTCTTGAAAAGTAACCGAGTCGTTCCTTCCCTACCGAAAGAGGCAACTAGATACAAGTTTGGAATACATTTTAGCGCTCAAAAAAACAGGGACAAAGAGGCGAGAAACAGACAGCACAGTGCGCTACTAACAACTGATTTTATTACGTGAAACGACACTTTTATACCATCCGAGTTTCTGATTTTGCTCCGTCACTAGCCAACCCGGTGCCAGGCCGCGTCATTGAGGAACGCACGCTCCTTGTCCAGTAAATCAATTGAGGCCACGCTGACACATGCTGCACCACCCTTCCTAATCTCATCTGCCTCGATTATCTCCCTCACAGTTTTTTCCTTGTGCCGTGCCAGAATCTTGCTCTCGGAAAACAACGGCATACACTTGCACCTTTCACAATGATCAGACAGATGACCGTCCCGATAATTTCCTACTTTAAGTTTGTGCTCCCTCAGCCTATCATTAACACATCTACCTGTCTGACCTATATACTTGTTTCCGCATGATAAGGGGATCTGATATACTACTCCCTCCGCACATTCAACGAAGGGATCCCTGTGTTTTACCGCGCAGCCAGAAGGGGCCTTACAAAAAGGATCTGTCATCCTACAAGTAGGAAATTATCGGGACGGTCATCTGTCTGATCATTGTGAAAGGTGCAAGTGTATGCCGTTGTTTTCCGAGAGCAAGATTCTGGCACGGCACAAGGAAAAAACTGTGAGGGAGATAATCGAGGCAGATGAGATTAGGAAGGGTGGTGCAGCATGTGTCAGCGTGGCCTCAATTGATTTACTGGACAAGGAGCGTGCGTTCCTCAATGACGCGGCCTGGCACCGGGTTGGCTAGTGACGGAGCAAAATCAGAAACTCGGATGGTATAAAAGTGTCGTTTCACGTAATAAAATCAGTTGTTAGTAGCGCACTGTGCTGTCTGTTTCTCGCCTCTTTGTCCCTGTTTTTTTGAGCGCTAAAATGTATTCCAAATTCCAAAACCAACTAGCCCAGCAATCGACTCTACTAGATACAAGTTACCACAAGTCACATGGCACAAGCACGCCACTGGATTCACTTGGATCGTGGCCTCCTCTACGGTCCGCGTTGGGTGAAACCCCACGGCGAGCATTCGGTGCCGTACGAGCCCTCGTGTGCCCGCGACGTTCCTCGAGATTATCCTCCGTCGACGACGTGTTGGATCGAAGATGCGCCAGATGTCGACCTCTTCCCCTCGGGCGACGGGCGGCGACGTCTTTGGCGCGACTACCGGGTTAAGCCCTGCCCGAACAAATGACTGGCGGCACGACAAGAACGCGAGTCTGGCCTTTTCTCGATGCGCCGCGTTGCGCGACACAAAAGAAAGCGCCTCCAGAAGGGCCACTTGTGAGCGGAACCGCTAAAGAGCCTTGCCGCATTCTTCGCAAGTAAACGGGGCACACACCTTTTAATATGAAACCCAGGGCGGTGCCTATTGGGATCGGTCTTGTACACGTCACTCGAAAAAAAAAAGGAATCGATTACCGCTACAATTACTCTTGGTCAAAAAGTAATTAAACGTTTTTTTCTGAAAGCAACCGCTACTTCACGGATTACTTACGATTTTTAAAACAACCAATTTTTTTTTTTCTGCCAGTTTGAGAACGGGTCATTTGTACTGCCTATTACTCGATTATCATATTAGCGGAAAACAAACAGCGCAAGGACAAGGACAGAGTAGAAGGCGGTAGACACACACACCACCTTCTACTCTGTCCTTGTCCTTGCGCTGTTTGTTTTCCGCTAATATGAATGACCAACTAGCCCAATCGTCAACACTACTGGATTATCATCACCTAGTTAACTACAGTCGAGACCGGTTAAAACGAAGTCGGTTATACGTTCGAAATAGCGGCTACAGCGAAGCGATCACGATTTTTCACTCCCTTTTGCACTTCGTTAGAACCGAAGTCGGTTATAACGAAATAGCGGATATAGCGAATTGATTTCCGATTCCCGTTGATTTCGTCATATAAACGGTCTCGATACTTATATCGTCAATCCACCAATTTCGGCAGACATAACCTTTAGTCCGAGACTTGATTTGAGGATTCTTTGGTATCTTGCATAGGAACAAAGGGCGCCATTTTAAAGAAAGAGAACATAGTAATTTTAGTACCTTAAAAAATAATCAGATTACTCGCGATTACTTCCTAAAAAACGGGATCAAATTATTACGAAATTAGCTCAATAAGTAATCGATTCTGAGAAATTTGATTACTTGTAATGAGCACTGAACAAGCGTGGCTATAACTCCGGCTTCGTGTTTTGTGATTCATTCTCAGCCGTTCTTATCTGGCTGTGATTTTCTGTGATCTTATCGGCGTTCTTACCTGTGTCCCCTTATCTGTGATCCTTCTTTTCTGATTCGTTCCAAGTCGTTCTTATCAGCTAATGCAGCAATTTCATTCGCTACGGAGCGATAATGAGTTTATTTATTTATTTATTTATTTAAAAGTTCCCTCAGGGCCCAAAGGCATTACAGAGGGGAGCGGGTTACATCAATAGAATTCAACAACATACAATAAATAACAACCTATGAATGCAAAACAATATGTACATATTAGTGAAACGCTAAAATGTGAACATTGTTAAGGCAATTTTTGAAGGTATTCGCCCCGCCGTACCTTTCTCCGCCTCTCAGTGACGAAATTTAGAGAACACAACATTTTTAGGAACACTCGGAGCGCGTGGGGAGCGCAGTGCTCAGCTAAAGTTACCGCTCGTGCAATAGGCAGAAGGCTGGAATTGCGAAAACGTGCCCGCGCGAATTTTTCGTCTTGTCATATCCGCTAGCTTTTTTGACACCGCCAGCATTGAGCCCGTTACGCGAAGGGTAACATTAGCGCACCGCCGCACCACCCACGCGCTCAGTCTGTCCAAAAAAAACCGGACAATTTAGTGATATACGGCGACGCTGAGCAGGTTTCTAATTGGAACCGTATATTTATTTTCATTAATTATAAAGTTGCTAAAATAAATGTCAGTTAATTATCCGCCTTATCGTGACGACTAGCCGCAGATATTACGTGCCCCTAACCATCTGTAAACCCCATATAAAAAAATAAGAAAAAAAAAACTACATCCCGTTGCCTAAAGCTCGATCATACATCATACAACAGCCAGTCTGAGAACGCGGGTCACCACAATATCCGTGGTTCGAATGCCGCGTGCCAAGCTTTGTCCTTGAACTCATTGCTATGCGGCTTTCGAAGCACAAATCTCGCGCTGATTCGCGTTTGAATCTGTATGCAGACCGTCTTTTGTATGATGCATAAGCAGTGAAACCCCACTTAAACAACGGACGATTTTTTTCTTCCTGAAACGCCGCCGCGCATACAATTTGACCGTAAAGTGACTCCATACACCATATTATTTTAGTAACGCGCAGCTCCTACCCGATTAAAAAAAAAAAAAAGATGAGCGGAGAAAGTCTATATACGCGCACTAGTCTAGACTTTTTCTGCGCGTCTCTTTTCTCAGTAACCCACGCGCCGCACAATGGAAACTGCGGTCGCTACAGTCTAGCGGAAAACTTGAAACACTCGTCGAATGACCACCAAAGCGACCAACGGCCATCGACAGGTCCCCACCTCGAAGAAGAACAGCGAAAAGAAAAGAAAGTACGGGAAGCACTTGCCGAAACGGAGGTCATTTCCCGTCATTCCGAAGCTCGTTCGATAAAAAAAAGAAATAAAACAATTTTTTTTTTTTTCGTGGTCGGTTTTATTGTTGACGCTTTCAACAAACTTGGTTCTTTCGGGTTTCATTGCTTCTTCGATACTCCCGTTTCCATCAAGGCAAACCAATGTCGTCTAAGTGTCACGTGACCCCCGCAAGGAGCGCAGCGGGGCGCCTAGTCACGTGACACGTTCGCAGCGCTGGACGCACGGAGAGCAGCCCCCCCATACGTCATCACTGTACTTAGTTTCATCTCAAGTCTCGACGCAGCCGACGTTAATTACGAGCTGACGGGACCGATCAGACACGCCCAAAGCGCACCATTCGTCATGTTTGTGTACCTGCGTCTATCAGCCCTGAGCCCATCAAAGAGAAAAAGGCACAGCGACTCGCGTTTTTGACGCTGCTTAATTAGTCCCACCAGCTCGTAACGTCGCCTGCGTAGCGCGTCTTCGCAGCGCCTCACAACAAGCGCGGCGACGCCAAGACGGAAGCGTCGGCCGCTTTGCAGTGACTATTCGTTCTAGTTCGGCGTGTATGCCGCTTGGGGGCGCGTCGGGAATCCACCAACGATGACGTCACGCGCAGGACTCGTGTTCTAGGTGGTGGTATCGGCTATAAAGCTGGATTGGCTGCGAATGGTTCGCAGCGTCCGCCGAGCTCCACCATCGTGGACACTGAGCATACGCTGAGAGCAAGTCGTCTGCTTCTTGCGCAGGAGTTGCGCTGACGCCAGAACGACGCCGAGCTCTGATTGGCTCTGATTGAAAGGGTAGTGGGTAGACCTCAAAGCAAGCTGCCTTGAGATCAGGATGTAAGATAGACAGGTGGGGAAACGAGAGCCAAATGAGCGACCGGATTGTGTCCACCTCGGTTTTCTCCTTTTCTGTGGCGCCATCTATGTGGAGCACTGCGAACTCTCACTCCGGGTGGGCGGCCAGTGGCGACCTGCTAAACTGACGGAGATAGTTTCTCGTAGATTTTCATTGGAAGACTGTCGTGCTTTCGGTTTATTTTGCGCACTCTCCCATAAAGTTCCATGCAAATTCGATTCCAATTTTTTTCCTCTCGCCGCAGCGCCATCTGTCGCAAATCGGGGGTACCCGCAAGCAGACGAGTACACAATCCGGTCACGGCGCTGCGGTAGGCTTCTATGGGCCGTTTCCCCACCTGTCTATCTTACACCCTGCTTGAGATCTACCCCCTATTTTTCATTCAGAACCAATCAGAGCTCGGCGTTCTGACGTCCCCACAACCCCTGCAAAAGAAGCAGATGAACTTGCGCTCCGCATAGCAACGAGGCAGAGGGCCTTAGAGCGATAAACTGGCGGCTGAAAGTGAGCCCCCATTGGCCGCCGCCATGTTGCACATTTGTGACCAGAAGACACGTGACCTCTTAGTGTGACGTCTAGATCTTAACGAAGTACCGCGCACAAGTAATTGCTTGTTGATCGTTAAAGGAGCTGTGCAACAGTTTCGGTGCTTTGCTTAAATAATTTGGGACTTAGCGTCTGAACCTTTCTGAAGTAAAGAAGAAAAAAACACTTTTACCTGCATGCCCTAGTTTTTATTTAAAAAAAAAATGGAAAAAGATTGAGGTTTTCGGCACCTCTTAACTCCTTCACCATCTTCCGAGTCATCTGCGCAGTGACGTGAATGGGGTAGGCGCGTGGTTCCGGTGAAGCTCTCTCTCTAGAGCCATCAGTGAGCGGCGAGAAGTCATCCGTTCGCGACCGCGTGATCGCGTGATCACGTGCTGGCGGGCGTAGCGCGAACAATATGGTGAAAGGAAGAAAGTCCCATCCGGGTCCGGCCATACCCGTCCGGCTCTGTCCCCCTCTCTCTTCGGCTTCTGGCAGCTGTTCGCGGTTGCAGATAGAGCTGATAGTGTTGTGGACCTAGGATAGATGGCGCCACTAAAACTTCGTATAATAAAAGTTTTGCCGATGATACCAGGGTTTTGACGCGCTTATATTTATGTTGGAACGACAAGATTTATAGAAAAGTTACCTTTTGTTTGAGCAGGTATTCGCACAACTTGCCATCTTTCTACAAGACCCCACATTGACGTCACGCCGCGTGTTCCTCATGGCCGCCGCTCGGGGCTGCAGGTCGGGGAATATTCCAAGTTTTGCCTCGCGCTTACGCGGCGGAATCGCAACATTTCGAAGGAAGGAGGTGCGTTTTCTGTCCTTTGTGACAAAAACTCGGGCAGCTTCGCAATGCCTCCGCTAGATGCCGTCAGCCGCGGTGCTGTATTTAGGGTTTTCATCGGAGCTAGACAGTGATTCCTGGAGCCAACAGTTTTGCGAAAATAGCTTATCACGTTTTTGACATCGATCGCGACAAAAATCTCGGCTCCGTTCTGCATAAAAGCCTCAGGACTTGGTACGGTCACGTGTGTATAGTGATCAAAATTGTACAACATGGCGGCGGTCAAGTGGGGGTCACTTTTGCCGGGTGAACGGGATACCGGTTTATCGCTCTAGCCACCTCTCTATACTCGCTGGCATAGAGCGACGGTATAGGCCCGCGGTCGAGTGCGACGAATGGCAGAGAGCGCACGCGCCAGTAATATTCTGAACGAGTGTACACGCGTCGTCCCATTCGGAACGCATTCAATTCTCGGCGGTTCCCGGTCGGAGAGATTCAATTCGTGCTCTCTTCGAACGTTCGCCGGTCGCCCGGGGACGAATCCAAAAATGAGCAGAGACTCGGCACAAATGAAGGTTCAATTTCAATAGGACGTGCCGTTCGGTTCCACCGAGTGACTCGCACGCTACAGTCTCCAAGTAAAATAAACGAATGCACCTACAAAAAGCAAGAAGAAGAAACGTTGAAAGTCGATGGAATCTTGCTTTATTGTTTCATTTTTTTTTTTTTTTTAGAAAGAGAGAAGTTAGAGTCTATACTCCGACGGGTGTAGGCGACTATCGGCAGCGATGTGACGACTATCGGCAGCGAAGTGAATTTTATACGCCGTGCGAAAGTCTGCGCCGTTATAGCAACATTTATGCCTCGAGCATTTATTTGATTCGCGTACGACTCACGCTTAGCTAGCAATGTTTTTTTTTTTTTTTTTTTTTTTTTTGTATTTATTAAATTTTTGTATATTTCTTGTAGTTAAAAAATTGTCTGAGGATCGATTTTCAGTTTTTTTTCTGTGTTAAAAAGTAAACAAGTAGCAGGAGGTGCCAAAGGCACGGTTTTGGCGAGGAACCAACAGAATAATTCAAAGTGCATCCCTTTTTTCACCTAATCGTGGCAAAGGCGGTGGTAGAGAGATATGTTACACAGACGAACTTGGTATACGCGCTCCGTGCCTCGACAGTGCGAATAACGCCCCGCACTGATCGTCAAAAAATAAAAAAATAAAAACAAATAAAAAGAACGCAGCTTTGCCAAAGCAGCGCTGCGACCGGAGAGGAAAGCGAAGTTCGCGTTTCTCGCGGTCAAACATTTCAACTTTCCGTTTCCTCCGAAGCACGTGCTGGATCTCTTCCGCCTCGCCTCCCGCTCATTCAGCCACTAAATGTGAAAAAATAAAAAGAATTTTTGCGCATTGTTCATGCGCTGCACGAAGCAGTTCCGATAATACTCGGTTGTCAAAGGAACAAACGATGTTTCTGGCGTTTGAAAAGTGTACTTGTCGATAAAATGACAAAAAGCCGATCGGAGATGTCCCAACATACATCGTGGTTCAACGCAGGAAAGGGGAAATTAGTAACGTTCCGCCAAAAATCTGATCTTTTTTTACGGTTTTTGAGGTTAATGCAGGTACAGTGCAATCCACTTATATAACGATACCACATATAACGATGTCCCACATATAACGATCAGTTCCTGGAGTTTCTAGAGTAGAAACCAACAGTTTCTAGTTCAGATACAATGATAGTCGGTTATAACGATTGACTTCTCGGGATTTCTTATTATCATAATGAGTGGATTGCGCTGTTTGGATAACGAGGCCTATCTGCTGCGATTTTCAACGTCACATGCCGAAGGCCACAGTGGCGCACAGGTTTTATAACAGCGCTGCGTCATCATTCGGCTGGTACTTGTGTCCCCATCGTATGTCGGAAGAGCCAGCAAACCTGGGCCAGAAGAAATCAAGATTCCTTTGCCATAAAGTTAGAAATAAATAAGCTCAATCAGCATAATTTGATCTATAAATGGTCCCGTCCCAGTGTAGCACTCCAGGAAGAAAGAAAATGATCAGCTGGAAAACACGTGGTTTCCGCACACTTAAAAACAAGAGTAGTTCGACTTCGCCATCAGTGCGCCCTCTTTAATTTCAGTAATTTTTATTCCTCGATGCAAGAGAGAGAGAGAGAGAGAGAGAGAGAAAAAACTTTATTGACTGAGGAAATGGGACAAGTGGAACAGAGGTCATGGTGGTGGGAAATTCCCACAATGTTTACGCCCACGAATATCACGATGAGGGTAGAATATTGAAATAGTACACATATAGTGTACGCAGCCTAACAACAAGCATACTCTACGTATAGTACGCTCTTGGCAATTTTCGTCACGTGTCTTTGAACCTCCTTTCACGGCTTCGTCTTCCGCCAGGTGCGGAGAATATCTGATTGGCTCTAGAAGGCTACAGAGGGTGGAACCTGCCGCCACAGCTTTCCATTCTAGCCGCTAGGTGGCGCCGACTTCCCTGAAATGGTCAGTACGCAGCCCCGGTTTGGCGTATTTAAGCTTCATTGAAGTCGATCAGTGACACCCGAAGCCTTCCCGAGGAAGAGGCGAACTTTGCTAGGCTCCCAACTTACGTGTCTGGAATGAGAAATTCAAGACCAGCCAGTTCTAAGGAAACACTCTTCGAGGAGCACCGACCGCGTTCTTCGCGTTAGAAATTAAATAAAGTGTTCCGCCCTGTGTGGTGCAAGCAAAGACGTCCAGGGAGACGCAGTTCATCGAGAATTTATAATACGACGGGAGATAGACAGGTGAGCCCGTCTTATGCATAGTTCAAATATGCGACCGTAGTTGTGAGGTTCGTACATTGCTCTGCGCAAAAAAAGAAAAAAAAAAGTGTTTATATATTGTATGTGTTTAAAATTCCATCCGTTTTCACTGTGAGAGAATACATTAAAATATGCGTCATCCCTCGCAGAAATTCTACCTGCTCGTATTTTATTGACCTTGCTTGGCACGAATGTGCCACAAAATCTGTAGTTCAAAAGACGTTCGTAATATACTGACTCGATTCAGAAATCTCCGGTCCATATATCAACGGAGACGAAAGACAGTGGTCGAAAGCTGCGCGCGTTGCAAGGTGAACGAAAACTCAAAGTAAAAACAAACAAAAAAAATAAACAGATAGGGCCCGGGAACATATAATGATATGTAATGAGAGTTAGTGACAAAGGCAAGCTATATTTTCTTTGGAAATCCCCCCTCCCCCTCCCCCTCCCCCCCCCCCCCCCAAAAAAAAGAGACGAAAAACATCGGTAATGTTTTTTTTTGTTTGTTTTTAGTGCTAAACGGTTGAACGTTGTCGCGCTAATAAAATAACACAAACAAGAAAAGAGAGTAGTTGTAGAGCGCATTTCAATGGACTTCGAATGACGATCGAATGATGAAAACCAATGATCGAGCTAGACGTGCTGCGTTTATTCTGGTTGGGAGAGAAAATGAAACAAGTCACCACGATCCCGTGGCAGGAAAAACGTGACAAGGAATCTCTCGGACCCGCGGAAGTAGCGAGGAAGCAAGACTTCGAGGAGCAGAAAGCACGAGACTGACGTAGTGGCCAGTAGTGGCCGCGTCGCGGTGAAAGTTCGTCCTCCCTGCGTGGAGGCAGCCTAACCGATTCTGCAGGCATTTTCAGTAAAGTTGTTCTCTCTCTCTTTCGAAGCAAGCGTTACACTACTCTTGATGTCTCCTGCTCAAGTAACCATGTTCTCACTCCGTTACCATGAACCAACTCGCCTGCATCACGACACCAATCTTGATGTCCAGGCGCACGTAATACACTCCGACACATTTAGACCCGGATAAATCGCAAATTACACATTGATTACTGTGTTTAGCAAACGTTTGGAAAACTCGATAATACCCGACCTTTTTTACTTCCTTTTTCCCGATACTTGTTTATTTACATTACATGAAATTCACACCAAATATTAGTGCACATTTCTTGCGTACAGATGCGTTTTTTTTTTTTTGTTTTTTGTTTTTAATTTTGCTTAGCGCAAGGAATTCGTTGGTGAACTGAAGAAATGAAAATCAGAGGATGGCAAATCAGGCTTATAGCAGTGCAGTCGAACAAAAGTTGGCGAGTGCCTCCTGAGTTTGAGACTTTTGTGAGGGAGGCTATTGTCAAGCTGGAGAAAAAAAATCTTTTTAATTCCTCTTATGCCGCACATGCTGATAACGTCTATAATTCCTTTGCTGACTAAAACCTCTAGGGCCAATTATCGGCTCGCGATGTGCCGATTCACAGGAATAAATGCACAGGGGCGCTGCAACATGTGTGGGATGGGTGGCGGTGGCAGGACATTCTGCCTGCGACCGCATCCCTCCAGCTTCTGAAGCTGCCATTCTTTTCACCCAGCATCCAACCGCGGCCCTATCGATTGCATGACTTTCATGCACAGCACACGAGCGGTCATTAATTGTTCCCGCAGTTTTTCTCCACCACCAGAAACTCAATCACAGCTCGTTGCTTGTAACGCATGTCAGCAATTGGCGACGTGCGCGACCGAAAGCGTCGGCCTTCCACGATTGGCCCAAAAGCTGACTATGACGTCGGAAAGGGTATACTATCGATGGAAATAAGAGGAATGAAAGAACTTTAATTTCAACGGTGTTGGCAGTGTTGCTATGAGAGCGCAATGATTTCAGGCTTCCACCATGCAATTTTCAAACACCATCGAACTTGTTGTTCGCAACGTAATGACGTCACAAAGGGGAACCATAGGAGGGCGCCACCAAAACATCTCGCCGCTAATAGACACTATATTGACGGACTATTACAACAGCGTCTTTTGTTCAATGGCCGTCACATTACACGCATGTATGCAAGAACGATCAATGCTGCAACCTGTAAATTCATAATGCTATCTTCATTTCCAGGCGAGAAAAAGAAAACGTGGGGAATTAATTTTTGAGCAACGCCTCGTAGTTTTGTCAGGTCTGAATAAAGCGTGCTGAAAGCGAGCGTTCGCCAGATTGCTTTGGCACCGTCGAAACCGCCATTCATGGCAGACGATAAGTCGCTTTACCCATCCGCTGATGACGGCATGTAAATAGCGCCCTCAAAGTAAAACGAGAAAGAAAAAACAAAGAAACAGAGCGAGCTGCGGGTCGCGTGCCTGTGCCCCAGCAGCCTCTTCACGACCTTTGCGCGATGGCGTGAAGTCGCTTTGGGACAGCGTGTGCTTCGAGAGGCCGCATCTCATCGTCAGGTGAGACCGCGACGCGCCCAATTTCGCGGGCGTCGCTCGGGCGTGACAGAGGGCCCTCGACTCTGCCGCGACCCCTCCGAGGTTCGATCGGGACATCCCCCGCAACGTTCTGCCGAGGAAGGAACCGACGCGTGAAAGCACGCCTTCCGGAAGAACACCCCCTCAAGCGGCGAGACAAGTCGGCAGCACCGAGGTCGGCGAAACCCGGATTGCGCGCTTGCTTGCTGCACCTGATTTCATGGGTCGCGCCGCTCTACTACAGCGTACGAAAGACGGACTGCAGGCTGAGGCGTGTTTCCTCCTTGCATGGCGGTCACCATGCTGTCTGCGGAAACGTTGGAAGCGTACTATCAAGTGCTTCCAACATCCTTCGGGCGTGTCAGCCCATAGCTATATGATCGTACCTGCAGGGAATAGCTTCTGGAACCACAAACCCTTATCTCGTTTCCTCCGCTTACCGGTATGAAGGCGTTGTACAAGTATTAGGCTCAGCCGTAGTATGTTTCCTGATGCTTACTATGAATCTGTCTTCTCTTTTTAACCTAAGCTCCACCCCGATGTTTTGTCTGATACCGAAAAATTACTGAAAAGATATCGATACAAAGGCAGCTATAGCTTTAGGTCTACCCACTAGTCATTCAGCAGAGCTCGGCGTATTGACGCCTCCTCTCGTCCGCTGCTGTCCCTCACAGGATTAATTTGTCACGTGACAGAGTGACGTTATGTCACGCTGTGATAACTTTAGATGGACCTTATTTTGCTGAAATTGGTGCGCGATGTCTGTCCCGCCAAATTTAGCGGAAGGCATGATTTCCGGGCAACTTTTCGTGCCACTCTTTTATGACGCATACCTATATCAGGCTTTTCCTATATAACCAACCCTATAATATAAGATCTACTATAATCTATACAGGGGGAAAAACGGGAAAAAGAAAACGCGACTGCTAAAATTATCAGGAAATAAAAATGTCTCCAGAGGCTGGGAGGAATCGTCAGGTAGGAATTCTTTTCAAAAGCGGTCTCCGAGCAACCTAACCTGGCCAGGCGGAGGACAGCGCGCCCGTTGGCGGAGGAAGCCAACGAACGGTCAACCGAACACGTTAGGCCCGGAGCTCCGCGAAACGGGCGCAGGGGTCAGCGAACGCGCTCCCGGGAACCTCTCGACCGCCGAGGCCCTGCGCACTTTCTTCGTGTGCCGATGGCAAGGGCAATACAAGTTCCTGAGAAACCAACTGAGCCGAGCCATTACGAAGAAAAATGCGTTAGGAAAGCATGCAGTGTGTTTCAACGAAACTTCCGAACCCCAGCAATGTGTCCATCGGTTCGTGCATTTCCTCGATAAAATGGAGCCGGGAAATTAAGCGTAACATTATGTTCTTCATTCGAGGGTCGCTCTTCCGAGGCTCCAATACATGCACATCGCGAGACGCGCGCGATCGAACACGATATCGGCACGTTTTTGCGTCTTACCGAGTATCGGTGGGCCGCCAAACTGTAGTGACTCAGAGGGACACTGACAGGGTGTTTACGCTCGCCGACGTTTTGGTTTGATCATGACCGATAAGAGGCAAACTACCCAGAACACAATTTGCGGCTCGAAATTCGTTTTCTTTTCGCCCAAAACAGCCGGTCGAGAATTGTCCGGTTTTCATTAGGGCTCACTCTCTTTTCCATGGTTACGTGGCGTTCCAACTATGTGTACCGAATATATTCAAAGCCCTGGGTCATCGATTTCACACATTCAATATTAAAAACAGAAAAAAAAATACGAACCTAATTTTTATGGTTTACAAGAAGCTGCAAATATGTAAAAGAAATATTGCGCAGACCACAGGAAGTATATGCATAAGTCATTCTCAAGATGGTGACGCACCGCGCGCTGGGCGACACAATGGAGTCGCACGTGAAACCATCGTACGGACGTCGGGCCGCTACTTCAGAACTGTCGTTCGTGGTACCGGCCAATCGATCTCCAAGAGCAGAACATTGAGCGGAAGGGATATGCGTGCGAAACAATCGCACGACAAACTGTGCACGCAACTTCTTCGTCGTCTGCTTCACACGCTGGAGAAAAAAAAAAACGCGGTCGAATGTAGCCACGTGACTTCCGGCCATGAGCTTCCGTGCTCGTGTTTCAATTTCGAGCAGTTGAATTTTTTTGTTGTTATATTAAAATATACGCGACACTAGCAAAATTTTGATTAAGTGGTTTCCCAGTACAAAAATAAATCGCCTAGCAAAAAAAAAAAAAAAAATGGAGGGTGTTTTTTTTTGTGTTTTTTAAGTGACTGCTCTGAAGTTGTTTTATGGTAAATGTTAAATTTTAAAAGATTAAAAAAAAAAAAAACTGGTCATTGCTTGTTTGTGTGAACAGTGTCGCGCAGTGTGTATAGACCTTTAAAAATAAAGGTTGCTGGAATTTTTTTTTTATTAATCTCCGCCTAGAGAAAACAGTTGCGCAGATTTAGCCGACGAGGCCCACCATACTGAGAGAGAGATAAGTTATTTATTATGGAAATGTTGGTATTCTTTAAATGACACCGGCTACTCCATAACGAGAGAGAGAAAATATATATGAATGTCACATATATAAAAAAAGTCCCGTTCAGATCTTGTAATCTGAACACCGATGAGGCGCCTCCCAGGCCCAACACATTCCGACTACGGAAGCTTCGCGATTGCTTCATGTCCCAAATTTAACGAACTTTAAGACTGCTATGTCCGCGTACACCTTAAGAAGTAGTAAAAGAGTCCGGGTGCTCGCGGAACATTAGTAATTTCCTCGTTTAAGTGACGAATTAAGATTACACTTCAGATTAGCTACATGTTATTTTATCAAGACATTCCAAAAGTCAAACGTATCGTTTCTTCCCACGACAACCAATTCTTTTTAAAAGAACGATACTTGGTGCAGCGTACCAACTATTCGCAAAACCCTACCTTTTTTTACGGTGGTCGCTATCCGTGCCCTTTCCCGACCGAAAGTGCCCATGTACGAAAGCAAAGCCCCGCCCCAAAGCAGCGGCGCTCTCCCTCTCCCCGCCAGTCCTCCTCACCAGCGCACACTGCGGCAAGGTTGAATAAACCGATGTTCATTCAACCTTTTCTTTTGAATATTGTCATTTTGGCTTTTAGCTGACTGGTGAATTCCTGTGCCAGGAGATCCCTCGACCTGTGGGCAGCGCCGCTGGGAACGGCCAATCAATTGAGATCAATCTATTAAAACGAGCAAGCTTACCATTCGCGGAGAGCCCGCCCGACGCCGAGTCGCTCGATGTTTCTTTTGCAAACTTCCGCTATGCAATGGACGGCTCTAACGTTACGAGAAACGTTAGTGCCGGCGCCGTTTTTAATGCCAGAAAACTCCCACAACCTCCATTTATTTTATTCCCTTATTTGTAACCTTCCGGCTTCCCACCTGTTCAAGAAACAAAATCGCCGTTTCATTGCCGAGAGAATTCGGTGGAGACACGCAGTAAGCATGCACGGCGTGGCCATCCCATATCAGGAATACATCCGCGTCTATCAAAATGGCTGTCATGTGGGTGATCAACGTGGAACAGCTCAACGCGGCCAGGTTTGAGATGTCCAAGTGATTCAAATTTTATCAGATATGAGCGTCATTAAACCTTAGCAATATAATTACATCTAAGAGAAACGTTTGCGACAATCTTTATGTTGAAGTCTTTCACCCCAGAACTATAGGGAAAGTGACATCCACTACGCGGTACCACATGCAAATAGCGATCGCTTCGATCAAGCCATCTGGTTTGACACGCTGACGCATAATCGAGAGGAAATGCAATTGGGAAGAAACGAAACTCTGGGAAACTCTCGGACGAAGGGCTTTAACTCACTTTGCAATATAACAGATCCTTTTCTTCGAAAACATGGGTAACGATGGCATTCTTGTATGCAATCGGTTATCAAAACTCTCTATCGGGAAGCCCCTCAGCTGCCAATTCGAAGTTGCTATCGTTGCGCACTGCATTCCATTGCGCGTATACGGAGGAAGAATAGAGAAGGCAACGGGGAACTTAATATGGCTCCTGAATCAACACCACACGGCCCAAATACTGCTCGCGGTTGACTTAAAACACAATACAACAGGCATACGTTGGAGGAAATCAAGAGCCAAGCATTCGGGCATAGCCTCAGCATAGGTAACCGGTGTCGGTTGGGCTCGAGGATGGCGAAATGGGCATGGCAATGGCGTTCGCGTGGCGTGTGAGTGACGTAGTTGACAAGCTGTGAACGAGGCGACGCCAGCTGGCCAAACACTCCCCTATATATGGCTCTGAATGAACCAATACGGTGAGACCGAGCAGCGGTCGCCATCGGCAGTTTCGAAGCCTTTCTCTCGGCTGAATGCGGTTATAGGGGCCCCGAAGAGCGTCGACCGTCTTTAATGGTCTCCTCGCGACGCAGACAAGGCCGTCGATATACAATGGGCGCTTGCGAGCCGCCTTATGGCACCCATTTCTTGAGAACGGAGGCCGCGAATGAGGTGGGAACACGACGCCGAATACCAAACTTGGCCCTCAGAGTGAGCCTCTCTCGGGAACACTTGACCCGCTTTGCTTTTCGGATGCGTGCGCTTCTTCTCGAGCGCAGCAGCCCACGCTCGGTGCGCAACGGGGCTCGGCTCTTCGTCGTTCGGAACCTTTCGCGGGTCCCTCGAGGACTCTCTCGCCGGCGAGGCTCGGTCGAGTTTGAAGCACCGCTTGACGCGTCTGTGTAACGTTGGATCCTCGAAACTCGACGCGTTCGTGCCCCGTTTATCTGAGCACTTACATTCTCTCTTCGGGCCATTTAGATGACAAATCGTTGCGCTTAACCGCGCAAAATAATAATAATAATAATAATAATCAGGGCGTCGTGCTACAGGCTAAAGGCCGGTTCAGACACTTGCGTTTGAGTGCGTTTGACTGCGTTGCGGCGAGGACCGAAAGCGAGACACCAGCACATCTGTGCTTCGTATGAAGCGCGGAATCCAATAGTAGGAATCATCTTGGCATGCAATATAAGCAGCAGGGATGTCCTGGTTTCTCGCAGCCGCAACGCAGTCAAACGCAATCAAACGCAACTGTCTGAACCAGGCTTAACGCGCGGTGCTGCTGTCAGTACGGCACGTGTGCAGACGCTTCACATCACTGAAATCTGGTTTCTGCACACGTGCAGCGCTTACCTTGGTGTGGGCAAACTCAAAAAGGCTCGTTTGTAAAGTGTGTCGGCGTATAAACCAAGGAGAGAAAAAAAAAAAAAAAGGAGAAGAGAGGTGTGTTGAAACAAGGCCAGAAAGGGGGGACAAAGTGTCCCTCGGGATTCGTGCATCGTCGGTTTAGGACCCCTGCGCAGGTGCGGTCGCGAGCCACGCAGTCTTGAAGACGTGTGTGGAAGCAAGGACCGTTCCTCGAGCCCTTAAAGGTGCGGTGCAATGATTTTAACACTGAACGAATGTGCAGCTTGTATTTTTTTATATTGTTTACTTCGGCATAAGTAAGAGACAAAGTGTTACTATACCCCAAAATACCTCTATTTCGCTGCATAATCGTAAAATGACTAACGCTTTTTTTCCCAACCTGCGGCCACATGGTGGCCGCAAATGGAACCTGTGGTGTGACGTCGTTCGGAGTGGTTTTTGTAAGTGATAGTGTTAGGCAATAGTAAGCTTGATTTAAGGTTAAGTTTAAAAAATCTTGTTGTTTAGGCATGCAGAAACGCTTCAAAAGCCTAATATTGCCGCTAGAAGGGTATGAATTATTTGTGGCGCCATCTACCGCAAGTCAACAAAACCTACCTTCGCCGTCATCCGTCGACGCCCGAGGCGCCTACGGCGGCTACACGAGCAACCCGGACGTTTTGTCTTTCCCTCGTTCGACAGAGTGCGTTGGTCGTGGTCCGTAGTATCGTGGTATCGCTATTGTTCCTGGTGTCTCGACCCCGACTTCGACTTCGACTGCCCGCCGCGTCGCAAATATCTTGCGCTCGACGTCGCTCAGGCCGTCCGCCCATGCCGCCATGTTGGTCGGGAATCGGCGGGAGAGCGGCGAGCCTGGCGAGCCGGCGAGCGCTGGGGAAACGGAAGCCAGAAGAACCCAACCGGAAACCAACGCCACTCCGAATGACGTCACAGGCGAAGCTGGTGCCGCTTCAATGTTGAGTTGAGGGGTGCCAGAGATACCCATTTCTTTTATTTTTTTTAATGAAAACTAGGGCAAGCAGGAAAGAATAGTTTTCGGTCCTTCGTTTTATATGTGGCCGGGATCAATTCCCGCAATTAATTAGCCAAAGTCCGCAAATTGTTGCACCGCCCCTTTAAGGCCGGTTCAGACACTTGCGTTTGAGTGTGTAAGACTGCGTTGCGTCGAGAACCGAAAGCGAGTGACCGGCACATCTGTGCTTCGTATGAAGCGTGGAATCCAATTCAACTTTCAGGGAACTATCTTGGCACGCGATAGAAGCAGCAGGGATGTCCTGGTTTCTCGCAGCCGCAACGCAGTCAAACGCAACTGTCTGAACCAGGCTTTAGTCATGTTCTCACTGCGTCTGGAAGAAATGCGAGCGAATCTTTGATACGTAGCTGTTCAATGGCGAGGCGAGGCCGTTCAAACATCTCTGCGCGCTGCCATCTTCGTCTAACTGCATGGGCTGCGAAACGCGTTCTGCAGCGGTTGTCTTCAGTGGAATACCAGGCGCCCCCCATCAGCCCACAAGTCCAGTGACTCGGCGCTTCTCGACCGGGTATTAGGCACTGAAAAGCTGTAGTTCCTTCCCCATCCGAAATGGCTCGGTGGTTTTCGTCATCAGCGTTGTCTTCCTAAGGTAACTGCGGCCACTACAAGAGACAGGGGTACCACGAGGATAAATGCAGTGGTAAAACAAACCAGTGAATGCAACCGCGAACGTTATTGTGAACACACTTTCGTACGTATAGACGCTTTCAGCGAGTCAGTTACTCGAACTGCCACCAGTCGGCGCGCCCTTCGCGCGCTCTCCGGGCCGCCATAGCCGACCTTCAGTTTCTCGCCGGTGCTCCGCGTTGTGTGCTGCAAAGGCCACTACCGGAGCTTCGTTTTCGTGTTCTTTTACGTTGCGCGTTGAAATATTGTATTTTCTGTAGGTCTTTTCGATATTTAGGACTTTCATTTAATCATTTGATATTTATATTTCGACATAGCTCTTGCATTTTCTTATTTATGGAATGGAATTGGACAGCGAATGGGTCGACGATACAAGATTATGAGGCTTCGATGTCCATGTAAGTTTATCCCATTCTTACGTTTTTGTCGCTAATAAAGGGCAGTCAACACTATTGCGACATATGTAAATTTCAACTGACGCAGTAATTCTATCCCAGTCCGTAAAGCCGACCCACATGTAAGCGATTTAGCGTGCGACTAGACGAGCGACGGAGATTTCTCACTGTTGCCCGTCGCATCGCTCGGTTTTGGGATTTCTAAAAAACGTCGCTCACTGTCTTGGTCGCTTGCTCCGTCGCTTCCATGCGGTTCGCCTCGTCGCGCGACTGACTGCGACAGCGAAGCGGGTCGCCGTCGTTTATCTGGTCGCTCGCTAAATCGCTTACATGCGGTTTATGCTCAATTAATTTCCATGCACACACCCTTGAACCATTGGCGCCTCGATATTAAGTATAAACCGCATGCAAGCGATTCGGCGAGCAACGAGACAAGCGACGGTGACCCGCTTCGCTGTCGCTCGGGCAGTCGCGCGACGAGGCAAACCGCATGGAAGCGACGGGAGCAGGCGACTAAGACGGTGAGCGACGTTTTCTAGAAATCCAAAAAAACCGAGCGATGCAACAGGCGACAGTGAGAAATCTTCATTGCTGACTCTCGTCGTTGTTGCCGTCGCTCGTCTTGTCGAACGCTATATCGCTTACATGCGGGTCGGCTTTACGGAAACGAGCGCGCACATGCAGCGAGAAGCACTACTGTGAGAGCCTAATTGCTGCCTCAGTTGAAATTCGCTAATGCCGCAATGGTGTTGACTGCCATTTATTAGCGAGAAAAACGTTAGAATGGGATGAACTTACATGGTCTCTGCAGCCATAATCTTGTATCGTCGAACCATTCGCTGTCCGATTCCATTTTATAAATAAGAAAATGCAAGAGCTATGTTGAAATATAGATATCAAATGATTAAATGAAAGCCCGAAATATCTAAAATACCTAAAGAAAACACACTATTTCAACGCGGAACGTAAAAGAACGCGAAAACAACGCTCCGGTAGTGGCCGGTGCAGCACACAACGCGGAGGAACGGCGAGTAACTGAAGGGCGGCTATGGCGGCAGGGTCACGTGACGCCAAGATGGCGGCGCCCATGAAATGTTGCCTGAAAGGGTCTATAGGCTTCGGTTAACGTCCACACAACCAGTTGCGTCCATTAGGGATTGTAGATAGAATAAAATGTTCCCCCGAACGCGGCATCAGCGGGGCATGACCGCAGCGAGACGTTCGCAGAAAAAGTAAGTGCGCTAACGAGCGGGAGTAAACTAAATATAATTACAATAAAAAAAAAAAAAACGAGACCAGGGTAAAAAGTGGGACGGGGCAACTCGAATACTTCGTGAATTAAATCAAATTATACTAATTTAAATAAAATAAATTAATCTAATTCATTCAAAAAACCTTGATTTCTTTCTACACTGCGCGGACATACCTCAAGCGCACATCTCAAGCATGTTTGCATCATGCATGTGTATTCTTCGAACAGGTCTAAAGACATTATTTCTATAACCAGTATTATAAGAGGACCGTCATACAATAAATAAACAGGTCTCAGACAGTGTTTGGAGACTGTCTTTAGTGTGGTGCATGAGTAGCGCGATAGCGGCTTTAAGCTATTGGCAAACAGAGCCGGACAAACTGAAAATGAGGTAATAAAATGTCACCATCTTCGTTCCTGCTAAGTTTAGATTCGTCACAAAAAATGTACCGCGTTCCTTTTTCGTTTTTTTTTTTAATTATTATTTTCTAGAATATGCTGTCATGAACTGCTGTTAGCTAGAGAGAAACATGGGCATGAGGATTTCTTACATCTAGGTGAGGTATAAAGCAAGGAGTCGTTATAAGGTGACCCGTCAAACGTCTCTAACGGGAAATGCGATCTTGGGGTCGAAGCCTCGCGTCAGAGTTGACGACGAGACGCACAAGCTTACCTTGCACGCTTCAGCCGTGAGAAATTTGCCGGGGATCCGAACAAACTAAGCATTTCTTCAACTTTGACGGGGTGAGTATTTTATCGGTGGCACGTATCCAGCGGCGCACGTCAAAAGCCGTTCACATCGCTCACACAAACACACACACACACACGCGCGCACGGGCACACGCGGTTTGCAGCCACAATTTATCTGAGTCACGGCGAGTTGTAGCAGCCGCAGCGATCGTAGTAACGACTGTCAAGATTATTCTTTGTAACGCGTCTCAGGCAACGCAGCGTCGATGGTCTTGTTGCAACGAGAGCAACCAAGGTTCCGCCTTGAGATGCACCTCCAGGCGAGGGTGCCGGGTTCGCGAGAAACGGAAGCAGGCGGCTGACCTCATCAATCGAGCAACAATAGCTTAGAGCCTCGCACGAACAAAAAATGCAGAGAACGATGCACGCGGCAGCATGTTTCATTTCGAGTCCAAGCTGTCGAAAATAACCATGGTGTGCGATAAAAAGAATGACGCAAAGCAAATATATCTATGCATATACTCGAGCGCTAATTTGTCCCGCGTGCTTTTTATTAGTCGACGAATAAGGGAAAGACCAGGTAGAACAACATTTGATCGAGCAGTTTCTACTTGACTGTACGAAGCAGTTTTGAAAAGTTATGCGGGGTGTTGGCGAGCTGAGTGAAAACAACGGAGCGCTCATACATTCCAGTAATCCGAATGAAACTAGGACATACCAGTAATGAACAAATATAGCTTTCAAAGTAATATCTATTACACGAAAATAATTGTTTCGTCAAACGTGTGGCTAGTCGTACGAACGAGAGTCGGCTTTGGAGCCTGCGGGGCCAAGCGATCCTGATGCAAGCCTGCAAAGGCCTCAGTTGAAACAGAGCAACTCTCAAGAGGGCCCGAAATCGTTCGCAGCTCTCCTCCGATTTCGCAGAAGCGACGAAGAGTTGCAAAGAATGCGACAATGCACGACGACATTCGAGAGCGAGTGAAGAAACAGCCTTCGATAAATTCACCCTGATAACAAACGAAGGAAATATTAAGATGTGAACTGAACACTAAAATAGTACGAATGGAAGCGCAAGATGAAATTTTACGGTCATAACCTGGTAGGGTCGACCGAGGACAACCAGATACGACGCTGGGCCTCAATTTAAGGAAACCTCCCGTGGCGTTCGAAAGCTGACGCCACCAGCTGTTCCTCTGCGATTACAAAAGGCGAGTAAAACAGAGAGAGAGAGAAGAAAAAAAGCTGAGCTTGCCATTTCTCCGCGACAAGAAAACTTTGGGTAAGGAGAAAAGAAAAACGAGAAATACTTTAGAGCTGCACCGATGTTCCGCCACTGGACGCGAAAGCGGGTTCTTCGAAAATGTTCTTTTCAACCGGACACAGCTCTAAGACATGAAAATGGGAAAAGTGGGACGCAGAACTCCTTCGGAAGATGCCCGGGCACGCTTCACCGCACGTCACCAAACAAACCCTTCCGAATCAGCAAAATAACTCCTTAAAGAAGGAAAAAAAAATCACCTAAGCCGAATCGAAACAGAAATCGAAACCACCACCAAATCCGGGGGTAAGCGTCTTGACGATGCTTGCGCAAGTGGTCCAATGCAGCGAGCACGACCCGCCGAGCAGGCTTCGCGAGAGCATCAGCAGCGGCACACGCGGCGAGGCGGAAACATGTGGACGACGACCCACCGCGCACGGGTCCGACACCGGAAGAAGCGACCGACGGCCGCATGTGCGCCGACCGACACTGGCTCTCGCCCGAAAGCGTCCCTCGTGGACGCCAGCGCTGGCTCGGCGACCCGGAGGAGAAGGGCGGCCGCGCCCCCTCTCAGGGGCCCCCTTTCGGCGCCAGGGCCCCCGTGTCACTTGGAGATGAACCGCAGACGACGCT
The DNA here is from genome assembly GCF_016920785.2 of Ixodes scapularis. NCBI lineage: Eukaryota > Metazoa > Arthropoda > Arachnida > Ixodida > Ixodidae > Ixodes > Ixodes scapularis. The sequence goes on along the minus strand of NW_024609873.1, from coordinate 17,744,093 downwards.
ACGAGCCAATACCATGCCGTCTGAGTGTCAGGTGACGCTCTCGAAGGCGCACAGCGTCGCGCGGGCGCGTGGTCACGTGACCCGTTCGCAGCACTGGATCGGCTGAGATGGCTGGTAGCGTCTGCTGTTGTCCATCATAAGAAGGGCGAACAGAGATATAAAGACGGTGCCCAGATGGGGGAAAACAAAAAGAACAAAAGAAAGCGCTCAGCGGCCGATCAATGCCCGAAAGGCCGACGACGCTCGGAGCCGCGAAGGACGGAATTTAGGCGTCGCGGAAAACTTGGGCCGCGGTCCGCCGCGGCCCACCCGAGAGAGGGCGTCGTCGCCGACTAGAGGTGGACCGTTAGAAGCGAGCGAGAAGATACAATAAATAGCCATTGATTGATTGATCGACTGAGCTTTAATGGTGCGGCAGCAACGATGGGCAATCGCGTGAGCTACCTGCTGAAGAAAGTCGAGGAGTGCAGTCCAGCGAACGTGTCTTCACAAAAAAAAAGAAAAGCTAAAAAAAATTCCCAATCTTTTTTTTCTTTTTTTTTTTTTTGTCTTGCGGACGATTGTTTACACAGAACCCTCAATAAGTGCACCCAAAGAAGCGGTAAGCAACTGCACCGAGGAAGTGCTGCCATTGACGATCAGTCGCCTGTAAAGCTGGTGTAGAGCGGCCACTCAATTGGGGAGCAACTCGTAACGGGGAAAAGGTATCCCGGAGAGAGAGTCGCTCCCCTGTGAATCAGATTTTCGTACTGGGGACGCATTTCCCGGCTGCAGGCTTTGTCGACACTCAGCGAACGTGATTAATAAACACAGAAACAACTCGGCAGTACAAAAAAAAAAATCGCCAGCCGCGGGATTGCGTCATTGCGCTCACGGCTAGGATATCTATACAAGTGCGGTGTACTGCCGAGGGTGGCGCCACTGCGGGAGGAGCAACACGTCACGATCCCCCAACAAAGCTTCGGCCCCCCCAACTACCAGGTGGCAGTGGGAAATAGTTTTATTCGCTTTAAAATTACTTTTCTCGTGTTTACAAAGAAAGGACTGACGTTTCTCAGGTGCGGATGCCACGTAGTATATACCTAAGCAATACAATGAGCCCTAAAATTTCGTTTCCGCACCCCCTTAATGTGCACACTTCGCGACACTGTGAGCGCAAAAAGTACACAAATTATATTTGTTTAAGCAGTGAGAGAGTGCAGGCGAGCTGGTAATCAATCGACATCTTGTAAACTCTGAGATGGGGAACGATAAAAAAAAACAAAAAAAACGGACGTTTTTTATCGTTCCCCATCTCAGGGTTTACAAGATGTCGATATTTTTTTTATTTTTTGATTATTTAAAATTGAATGGGTATTGGGGTAATGGGTATTACTCCCCCAAGTGAGCACTTTCCAACGCCTTTGTAGTTTTAGTGACAGCCCTTAAGTTTAATCAGAAAAATAAAAGGAAAACAAACGGCGATCGCTTGTTCGCAGTAGCGGCAAGTGTACGTGTCTACAAAGAGTATAATTCCACTAGAGAAATATCGCAAACGCGCAGAAACAAATATGCGAGTATTAAGTTCCCTCTCCACACGAGCCAGAATGTAACGAGCAAAAATTCAGACTTTGTGACAACACTAAACCGGAAAAGGCATTGCAGGCTATTTCGATGTACTCTAGCTGCCAACAGGTACGGGCCTCCAGCCTTTAAAGATTAAATAATAATCTTTAAATAAAGATTATTATTAAGATGATTAGTATACGTAGTGCAGCGAGGGCCAGTACGTGCCCATCGCTCTATGGTGCTTGTTTTCTCGGGACGACATGGCGACAAACAAATGAACGAAAGCAGCAAACTAATCACCCAAAGGTCGCACGCGTCGTTTTCCGAACACCCAACTCAGAAGTAAAAACACGCTGCGAAACCATTTGAGTCAAGTACCGAAACGGACAAACCAAACACGTCGCGGGGACTTGATCCGCGCACTTCCTCATTAACTAAAACGAATTCGGAAAAATCCGCGGGCGCGCCCGATCGCCCCCGGGGCCGGATGTTTCGTTTCGGGGCCGTTTTGAGCGCGTTTTGTTCCCCTTGGACGGCTGCCACGGACATTTCGAGGGCCGCCGTGCGCCCTCATTTTCGAGTTCTCGACGGAGGCATCTGCAAGAAAGCACAAACACGTCCCAAAAGCCCGGTCGAAAGCGAGGTTGACGAGAGCGGTCAATAGATCTCCCGAGGGGGGGCATTGAGCAAGGCTCTTCCGAAAGAGCTTTTTCGCGTGTCGGGCTCAAACCGCGAAGGCGCCACGGGTTTTCGGTGTGAGAGATTTCGACAAACATTCATCATTTCATCTGCCCCTTCCTAGCTTGTGTCGGGTCCTCGCGACAACAGTCAGAGGGTTTTCGTGACGGGTCAAGATGTTTGCTGCTAATTTAGTGTTCCAAAGACCGAGTGACTATCAATCTCTGCGGCACGCTGCCGTGGTCGAAACGCTTTATTTGTTTTGTTCTCGTACTGCTGTAGTTGCGTTTGCAAGGAAAACCTCTACTTTTTTTTAACGCAGCGACAAACTCACGTCACACTGCTTAGATCATCTGAAAAGTTAAGAAAAGCGGGGCGTGACCAACCGTCACCGCGGCCCCGACCAATTTGCGTGGCGGTTATGCAAACTGGTCGGGGCTGCTCACGGCGTGTGTGAGAACGTAGCTCTACAAGCTAAGAGCTTATCAGGAGTCAAGAGCGAAACGTCGAACACTAACAATTAGCCATGAACCCTCGTGCTCAATACACAGCTTAAATAAAAAAGGTGTGGACGCCGCAATCCCGCTCGTGGCACACAGGCTCATCATGGACGGCATCAGTCTGAGCACGGTCTCTCGTGCCTGGCTGTTGAAGCGTCGGAACAAAAGTGCGAAAAACCAACCGAAAATCACACGGTGTTTAGAACGTGCAAAATTCGTTCCCGGCTGCAATTAACATTTACTAAGCGCTTGTTTTTTTTTTTTTTTTTTTTTACAAAAAGGTTTTCATTGCTCTGAGGCATTATTGTAGGGGGTAAAGTGCATATACGTCTATTTTTATAGGAACACATGTAATACAAAGATACACTATATTTATATGAAGACTAACATAATATGAAAAGCACAACTGAGCACCAGAGAACATCTAAAAAATTTGCCTCGAACACATCCATCGGCAACCTATTCCACTTTTCGATGGTTTTTAGGGAAAATGAATAAGAGCAAGTATCAGTGTGAAAGGGGTATGGTCTGATTTTGCGTGAGTGATCTGTTCTTCCTGACACATAAAAAGGTTAATGTAAAAAAGTACTTCTAATGATTAGTAGATCATTGTTGTAGATATCACCCAAAAAAATTTTGCGTGAAAAGCCTTTCTGCGTTCACTCAGTTTCTCATAATGTAGGTTTCCTTCCTGTTAGTGACACACGCTCCAAGCTCATATTTGTTTAATACAAATATGATACAAATACAAATTCCCGTTGGTTCTAACGGCCCCCGGGACATTTCATCTGGCAACGCCGTTCTATGTGCGTGTAGCCCCAGTTTCATCAACATCACCGGAACCTTCCTGCAACGCCCCTTTTGCCAACCTCGTCAGTGGGCGAGATAGCACTCCAGGCATGCGGCCACGACCTAACCACCTGTTGTTCGTCATCCAGGTTGGTAAAGACCGTTTTTATTTTGATGTGAAAAGCAATAATGTCTGCCTGGTAGTGCTGCCTCGCCCGAGGGCCTTCTTAAAGTGTGTTGCCGACTGTATTCGCTCTGTCTTATTGTTCTTTTGCTGAGCGGTGACGTTGAGCTTAACCCGGGTCCGTTTTCTGAAGCTCAGCTTGCGGCAATTCTCGATGGCCAGAGGGCCCTTAATGCCAGCATATCGTCGATTGGAGACAGATTGGACGAACATATTCGCCAAACAAATCAGCGGTTATCTTCAATTGAAACGAAAGTCGAGGGATTTTCGCAACTTGTCCCCAACCTCGAAAGATGTGAGAACTTAGTCAAGGACCTCAGATGCAGGGTTCACTCCTTGGGTTCCAGGATTAGCTACCTAGAAAACGCGGGCAAGCGAAACAATATTGTCGTTTACGGGGTGGCCGAGAGTGAGGCTGAAACGCCCGCATTGCTAAACGAAAAGGTGATTTTAGAAATTTTTGAAAAGAAACTTGATATTAGGCCGTCGGTTATAGAAAAAAATTCACCGGCTTGGGAGATACTCGGCGGAAAGAGCACGACCGGTGTTAGTGCGTTTCTCGTCCCTCGATGAAAAAAATGCTATCATGAGAAAAGCATACAAGTTAAAGGGTACGTTCGTGTCTTTGTCTGACGATTACTCATTGGAAGTTAGAGAAAAGCGACGTCATCTTTGGGCGTACGCTAAAGCTAAAAGGGAGGACGTAACGAACAAAGTAAAACTAACGCATGATAAGCTTGTAATCAACGGAAAAGTGTTTACTTGGGATACCGAGACCGAGCAGGTTGTACCCGTGAAACGTGCCTGACGCCCCTCTGATAAAAAAAAAAAAATAGTATCACGGAGGGATGTTGTTTTGATGGTCGTGAATTGCAGAAGGGTAAAAAACAAAATAGAGGAATTGTCCGGTTTGATCAAATCTGTACAGGCTGATGTTATCCTTGGGACGGAGTCATGGTTGGATGACTCTGTTCCTGACCATGAAGTCTTTCCCAGCAATTTCAATGTTTACAGAAGAGATAGGTCGCTGCACGGAGGAGGAGTTTTTTTGCTTATTAGTACCTCCTTACAAAGTTACCAACTAGATATAGCTGGAAATACAGTTGAGTCAGTGTGGTGTCGGGTCAGACTGCCTGATGGTTTTAATCTTATTGTAGGCGTATTCTACAGACCCCCAAGTTCTGACCCCACTGTTTTATGCCAACTTAGCGATCTGGTTTCTTGTGTTTCTAATGACTGTGTGCTACTCGGTGGGGATTTTAACCTTCCAGATATGATATGGAGTGACGAAATGTGTACCTGTGGATCACTCAGTCGTTTAAACCTTGATTTAAAATGCATGGTTGACACTTTGGGCTTCACACAGCATGTTCTCACACCTACGCGTGGCTCGAACATACTCGATTTATTATTTTGTAACTATCCTGGCATTCTTAAACGAGTTGACGTCATTCCTGGTATTAGCGATCATGACGCTATTGTGGCCACGCTTAGTTTTCAATCTCCCCGTAAAAAATTGAATGCAAATCGAAACGTATTTCTGTACGCAAGGGGTGATTATGAGGGTATCAGTTCTGAACTTCGCGAGAGCTTCCTTTCTTTCGAATGTATTGCCGAAGAAATGAGTGTTGAGGACGTGTGGATGCTTTTTAAACAGAGAGTTATTAGCCTCACAGAGAAATACATTCCGAGTATTGAGGTACGTAAGCTAAAGAAAAGAGAAAAACCATGGATCAATGGTGGTCTATTAAGAATTATTAAAAAACGCAAGCGTGCGTACGCAAGATATAAAAAGAAAAGTTCGGCCTCAAACCTCCAGATATTAAAGGAATTGACAACGACGTACAAAGAGACCGCAAAAAAATCTAAACAGGATTATCTTCAACGTCTTGAAGACACGATGAAAACTAACAATAAGCAGCTCTGGAAGTTTATGAAGCTCTGTGGTAATGATCAGATGGGAATACCTGATATAATGGTACATGGCGAACTACTCACTGACGCAGGGCAGAAAGCTTGCGTTTTTAACAATCATTTTAAATCAGTCTTTCTGCCTCCAGAAGATACAACACTAGAAATGTGTTCAAGCAATTACGATGTGATGCCACCCGTAGAAATAAGTATGGAAGGTGTATTTAATCTTTTGGAACATATCGATGAAACCAAAGCGATGGGCCCTGATAAAATTTCCCCTCGGGTTCTAAAGAGTTGTGCAGACGCAATAGCGCCTTACCTTTTCATAATATTTAACAAGTCATTACTTAATGGAGCTTTGCCAGGGGACTGGAAATTAGCTAATGTTACTCCTATACATAAGAAAGGTCCCAAAAATGATGTCACGAATTACAGGCCGATCTCCTTAACGTCGGTTTGCTGCAAGTTGTTTGAGCACATTTTATATTCCCAGATAATGCAACATCTCACGTTTCAGAACTTTTTTATTGATTATCAACATGGATTTAGAAAGGGTTATTCTTGTACTACACAACTCACTGAATTTTATCATGATCTTGTTGCTACCGTTGATAGGGGTGAGCAAATTGATTGTGTGTTTCTCGATTTTAGAAAAGCGTTTGATACAGTATCGCATTCCCTCGTAATCCAAAAATTGGCACTTTTGAATCTAGATACTTCGGTACATAATTGGATACAGGCATATTCGTGTTCGCGTCGGCAATGTACGGTTCTAGATGGTGAAACATCAGATTTTGTTGAAGTTACCTCTGGCGTGCCACAGGGGTCGGTACTTGGACCTTTGCTGTTCTTAATATTTATAAATGATATTCACGTTGGCGTGACCTCTCAGCTAAGATTGTTTGCTGACGATTGTGTTGTATATAGATGTATAAAAAACGATGAGGATTCCACACAACTACAGGCTGATTTGGATCAAATTGAACTCTGGTGCAGTCTATCAAAATTGCAGTTAAACGTCAGCAAATGTGTACATGTCACCTTCACCCGCAAAAAAAATAAACTTCACACTCAGTATTATTTAAATAATGAACCACTAAAAAGTGACGGTAAAGTAAAGTACCTGGGGGTGACCTTATTAGCAGACTGCAAGTGGAATGCGCAAATTGACGATGTCGTCATGAGGGCGGGACGGGCACTCGGTTTTATCCAGCGTAATCTAAAAAAGTCTACACAAAAAATAAAAGAACTTGCATACCTTACCTACGTTCGACCTCTTACAGATTATGCTTGCACTGTGTGGGATCCTGCTCAGCAAAATCACATAGACGCTTTAGAGAGGATCCAAAATCGTGCGGCACGCTTCGTCCTGGGGCTGTACGACCGCTTTTCGAGCGTCACGGACATGAAGAGTACATTAGGCTGGGATTTGCTGACATTCAGGCGGAAAAATTTGCGCTTAAAATTTCTATATAGCATTTATAATAAACACACTGGTATTAACGGTTTTCATTACCTTCTACCCCCTTACTATATTTCCCAACGTAAAGATCATATCCACAAAATACGCGAATATTCCACCAGGACGGAACTGTGCAAAAATTCTTTCTTTGTTAGGACCATTAGGGATTGGAACAATTTAAGTGTTGAAACTGTTTGTGCCGCAAATGCAGAAATGTTTTTTTCTATGTTGTTCGCCCCCTGCAATAATGCCTCAACGGCGCTGCAGGAGCTACCTGAATAAAGAATAAAGAATCTAGCACATCGATTTTTTTTTCCAAGTTTGTCTATCAAATAAATATGACGCGCATCCCAGTCAACCCAAGCGTATTCAATTCAAAGACGAATAAATGTAAAATATACGTTTTTTTTTTTTTTTTAAACTTGCCTTGAGGCTTGTCAAAAATGTATTCGTATAAAATTTAGCATACATATAGCCTTCAGAGCTATCATTTCAACATGTCCCTTCCATGATAAATCACTGGATAACATAGCACCCAGATACTTTACACTGGAGCTAGCTTTAATTGTTTCATTATTTATTATGTAAGCGGTAGCAATGGAATGTTTCTTTCTTCGTAAATTTGACGAGTACGCATTTTTTTTATATTTAAGTTCATCTTCCAGGTATCACCCAATACAGAAATTGTCTAGATCACCTTGTAGATTTAAAACATCGCTAGAATTAGTAATTAATATATAAATATTGCAACTGTTTGCAAATAGTCCTATATTGGATTGTATGGCAATAATGGTATTTACATAAACCAGGAAGAACTGAGGACCCAGCACAGAGCCCTGGGGGTCATCAGACTCAACTTTTACATATTCCAATTTTTTCACCCCAAGTACAACGCACTGTTTTCGTTCACTTACATAATCATTAATCCAAGTGAAAACGTTGTTATATAGTAACAGTAAGCTAAGTTTAAGAAATAACAAGTCATGATCTACAAGGTCAAACGCCTTCCTAAAATCTAAAAACCAAACCGTCCACTTCGTCTCCATTAATGGCTCCAGCAACAAAATGAAAAGTGTCAACCAGTACAGTGCTACAGGATGCTCCAGTACGAAATCCATGTTGATGAGAAATTTAGCAATATTTATATGAGCAACGAGGTTACTATAATTAACACGTTCCAAGAGTTTGCATCATGTGCACGTTAAAGAAATAGGGTCAATAGTTTTCTACGGAGTAGACAACTATAGCACAAGACTTTTGTACTGGCACAACATCTGCCATCTTCTAATCCAATGGGAGTTCTTGATCTATTAGTTATTTATTAAGAAGAACACATAACTAATTCACCAACTCTTCAGAGCAGTTTTTCAATAAAACCGGGGATATGTTGTCTGGGCCCATTGATTGCAGCAGATCAAGTTCTCGCAACAGCAGGGCTATTCCATTGTAGGTTATCTCAACGGGTGACATGGCATGCTTCATTGTCTGCTGCACGTTTGGGGAACAGAATGACGTAGTAGGTTTAGAAAAAACACATATTGAAAATAATTATTCAGATACGTAGGATTGTTTCCTTAATCGTCAACAAGTTTATCGTCTCTTAAAAGAAGTGGGACAGATGTATCGTCCACTTTATTAGCTTTAAAAAACTTCCATAATTCTTTAGGGTTCATTTTAAGTTCAGTTTCTAGCTGTTTATAATACACGGCTTAGGAATCCTTTGTTCTACCTTTAAAAATAGCGTTCATGTCCCCCAAGCTCGCCCTACTGGAGGCGCCCCCATTGTTTCGATATCGGAGATACGCTTTTCTCTTACGTTTGATAATCTGTTTCACCTCTTTTTTTAACCCGAGGCTTGTTCTTAGTTTGTGAGGATTGAATTCCGGAGGGAATATATTCGTCAACTTCAATGTCTTTATAAATGATCTTGGTTCTTGTGTCCGCCATTCACATATTTTGCAATATGCTGACGACATCAAATTGTTTAGGCAGGTCTCATCCATCTATGACTGTGAAATGATACTGGAGGATGTTAATGCTGTGCATCATTGGTGTTGCCGCAATTTGTTAACACTAAATCCTAAAAAAACTGTAGTTATGTCCTTTTCTAAGAAACTGGAAATTGTAAGTTTTTGTTATTATCTTGAGAACCTACCTCTGCGTAGGGTTGAATGCACAAGAGATCTAGGAGTATATATTGATTCATCTTTGTCATTCAATGAACATGTTTCCAACATCACAAATGCTGCCTATCGGACGCTAGGTGTTATTTCGAGAATAACACGTGAATTCCCTTCGTCAGCTTGCATATTCATTTTGTATTTTTCATTAATACGTAGCAAGCTTGAGTTTAGTTCTGTTGTTTGGAATTGTATTGGTAATGCAAACCAAGCAAAAATCGAAAACGTGCAGAGACGTTTCTTCCGTATTGTATATGATCGCTATATTGGCCGCAGTGTTTATTATGAGTATAACAGGCTTTTACGACGATGTGATTGTACCACACTAAGCTCGAGAAGACTTGAGCGCGATCTAGTTTTTTTGTATAAATGCGTTCATGGTTGCATTGACTGTTCGACCCTTACATCAGCTGTTAGCATATATGTACCGCGAGTGCTTTTGAGGGTTAATCCCACTTTCTCAGTTCAAAAAATCAACCTCTCCAGTCCCATGAACCGCATCCAACATTTTTATAACAGGTTCAGTACAACCAGCATCGACATCGACATTTTCAACTCAAGTGTTCAAGCGTTTAGGTGTTCTCTGGCTGATATTTAACTGTTACCTATTTCCTGTTCCCCCATAATAGATATTAGCTGTTGCATGTGCTGTTGATTTCTTATGTGTGTTTCTTTTGACTCTGTGCATCATTACATAGGCTACTCGCCGTTCATGAGCACGAAAAATAAATGAATGAATGAATGAATGAATGAATGAATGAATGAATGAAAAGCATGCATGTTTTATGTGAACATATTCCAAAGTGAATCAATACTAATTTTATCATACTGTTCTGAAGAACACGGGAAAATATCAGCAAGTTCACTTCGTATTTCAGCATATTTTCCTCTACCGTAAGGAAATGCTTTTCGTGCTTCACACGTCGGTTCCTCTGTCTTTTGTAGAACCAAATCAGGTGTCAATCTTATGATCGGATATTCCCGGTATCACGCAAACATTGTCTATGACTCCCGGTAAGTTGCATAACAACAAATCAAGTATATTTAACTGCAGTGTACCCTTCATGAAGTACTATGTCAGTTCAAACGTTTCCACAATAACATAAAATTTAGTATAAAGCGTCTTTCCCGAGCCCTTCTACACTCTGACGTTCTGTCAACAGTTTTTCACGTACATATTACATATTGCACATATTACTAGACCGTACTTTACTTCTTGGAACCGGCGCAAAACGTTGTCGTATATTCTAAAGGAGCCCGAAGTGAGGCAGAAGGGAAGCGCTTCGGCCACCCGTTGCCGCTTTCTTCTCCGCTCAATCCCGGAAAATTTAGGCTTGCATGTGATTCAAATTCACAAAGCACTACTAAACAACTGTACGTCTTCGGATTCGCGAAATATGGAATATTATTTGTGTAATCCTAATTTAAACATCAGCTGATACCGAAACCGAAACTTCGGTTGCGTCAGGCAACATTGGTCTCGGTTCGTCAGAGTCGTGGCCACGTCACGTCGAACCACGTGGTCTTGTGACGTTCGGGAGGGAGCGAGAAACAGGACACGCGACGCGGGCAGGTCGCTTCGCATGGCGTGGACGGTGAAAGCCCGGGAGAGAGGGGGAGGGGAGAAGACGAAAGAGGAGAAGGGGAGCGGAGAAACAGACAGATAAGCGCGCAGGGCAGCGCAAACTAGCGCATCCGCGTTACGGTGATCACGTGGACGCCCGTTCAGCCAACACCGGGAGGAGAAACTCATGGCGTCATCGTTCAATTTCGCTCTGAGAAGTAAAAACAAACAAAACGTGAGAATGACGTAGTCATGCCTCTGACGTAGTGGCTCAATATCAGCTGCTCCAACTCCGTGGCATTGACTGCGCTGATGATTGCGCCTCGCGCCGCATGCTAGAGTTGGCAGATTTCGGCGACTTGGCTCACTTGAAGGTTTGCTGATCAGTTTATTAAATATATAAACGGAATTAGATCGTAATATTTGACACGGGGTCTTCCTATGTGATGCTGAAGAGGGCTACATAATTTTCTAAATATCAAAAATGAAGCGGAGTTGCCCTTTAACGCCAACAACCACGATAAAAAGAAGTTCGTGACTAGGGGCGGGAAGGTCGATGACATTTTTGTCGCTTCCCAAGCTAAAGGAAATTTCGCTGCGAAAAACATCATTTTCAAAGTGTGGCAATAAAACCAAATTGGTTCGCCGTTAAAAAAAAGAGGAAAACGGTGCGCAAAACAATTGAGACAAAAAATAAACTACACAGTACAAGCGCTCAAGCCTCGTTCACACTCTTGCAACCGAGTACGACCGAGAGAGACAATACAATACCTTTTACAACGTCTTAGGACCACCTCCGCTGCAGCGCATCTGGTCCTAAGAAGTCGCAAGAGGATCAAAAACCGGTCTGGTCTCCCTCGGTCGTACTCGGTTGCAAGAGTGTGAACGGACCTTCACTCTCAACTAAACATCTCATCTAAAAAAAAAAAAGAAAAACCTCAAAACAATCACCGCGTGTGAAAAAATAAAAAAGGAAAAAAAAGAGGTTTTTCAAGCAAAGGACGTGCGCTCGCTGCAGACATTATGACAATTATCTGCGACATGTCTGGTTCTTAAGTATCCATCTTTGCTTCAAACATGTTTGCAGACAGCTATCCTTTTTTTATGACCAATGTGGCAGGGGGCAGTTATTATACAATGAAGAAACAAGTCTGGGACAATGTCTTCGGACTGTCTTTTGTACGTCGGTATTATCAGTGTGACTGGGCGGCTTCATGTTTTGCACAGTGGCAGATGTTTCACTGTTCAATATTCTGCGACCACTGGCCCGCGGGTATAAAAACCAACGAAAATATACTGCGAACGCGTAGCAGTCGTTCTAAACCGTACGTGGCGAAAGTGGGAAAACCGTTTTCACGGTCCCTCGGAATGTGTATTTTCCTTCCCGGCTCATACAAATCATTGTCTCTCCCTTTAATCTAACGATTGATCAGAATTCCCGGTCAGCGTCCGGCAGAGCCCTTCGCTTCTCCGTTACTTTGTGAAAGGTCCGCGTTTTATTTTGTGGTTGTCGCGTTTGCCCGGCTCTATATATGTATCTTTAGAAGCTTAAAACAGCGCAAACGACGAGGGACGAAAAGCAGGACACATACACAGCGCTGACTCTCAACTGAATTTTATTCATCGTGACCGCACAATAAATACTCCTTTAATCTAAACCATAAAAACGATAATTTTTTTTTTCTTTTTAAAAGATATAGATTAGGTAGAGTCACCTTTTAAAGATGTCATACCAACTAGCCCAAGCTTCAACCTTATCTATAAAGCAGTCACCTATAGCTGTGTTTGAAAATCTGTGTTTGTCCCCCTTGTTCCCGTTCTCCAGGGATTATTTCCGTCGTTCTTGTCCAACTCGCTCGCAACTTTGCATTCAATTGCATCATGTAATCCGTTTCGGCTTACGATGGCCCGTCGAGGACGCTGCGAGCCACCCAATCCAACCTGTCACGTGACCTTCGCGAGGCGCGCATAGTCACCTGACAGGTTCACGGCGTTGGATCGGCTGGGATGGCTCATATACACCATTTTCTTCCGTCGCGGCCGCCATGTTGAATGCTGACGTAGCTGAGCTGGGCTAAAATAGCGAATCACTTTATTTTGCCAACTGGAAGGCGCTAGAACTATTCACTGTAGTTTTTGTCGCCCAACTGAACTACGTCATATTTCAACGTGGCAACCGTCACACGAAAACTGTCCATGTGGAGAACAAGTGGTCTGCATCTTGCGCAGGGGTGGCGGTGACGTCAGAACAACGCCGAGTTTTGATTGGCTTTGATTGGAAGAACAGTGGATAGACCTCAATGCTGGATGCCTCGAGGTCTAATCACTTTTTTTTTCCCGATCAGCCAATAAGAGCTTGGCGTTCTGACATTATCGCAACCCCTGAGCAAGAAGCAGACGAACTTGCGCTCCGTATAGCCTCCGCTGAGGTCCATCACAAATGGTGAAAGGGAGTGTATAGAGTCCGTATCTGCTGGACGCCTCCGAGCAAAGACGGATCGAGAGCTTATGCGGGGCTCAAAGGGCTACTTTCCAAAAGGAAGGCGTGAAAGGAATTCCGATATACGAACTGGGACTGTGTCGGACGTTCCGTACTTAGAATCCCCTGCACGTACACACAACTCTTCACGGGGAAGTGGACGAAACGGAATCGTTATGTATGAGGCTGCGGAAACCTTTGTACACACCCCCAACGCGCTGTTTAAGAACAGACCCGCGTTCGCCCACACCGAGTGTGGGTGCTGCGCAGAAACCCGATCCGGGAGGAGTGAATGGTCTGCGCATGCGCAGTGCCGACAGCAGCGCCACCGCAGCGCAGTGACGTCAGAGAGTCCCTTCGCTCAATATTATGCGAACAATTTCGAAAATTGCCTATTCAACACTTCGGGTGATTTTAAACGCGGGAAAGGCCGACTAAAAAACGATCATGACCGGATAAGCGCTTCCGGTAAAATCCCTTTCTTATTTATTATTTCTTTTCGCGCATTGATTAGCCGGTTGTTCCAAGCAATTTGTTTTTTGTTTCTTTTTCAGACGACTCGTATTTTTTGTTGTTTGTCAACTCGGTAAGTTCTCGTATACTCCCGGCCCACTTCCACATCGCCTATACATGTTCTCCTCTTTAGCTCGATATCTCCTTCACCAGAGGCATCGTCTGGTCAGCATTTGAAACCGCTATTTCTCCGCTTGAGCGCGACCAGTGACGTTGAGAACGCACCGGCCACTCGTGAACGTTTACGATGAAGGAATCAACACACTGGCGGTTTACAGCAGCTGTGCATGGGCGCCGCCATAACTGACCTTCAGTTTTTGTTCCCTCTTATTCCGTTCGCTTCACTTCATCATTGCCACAGCAGGACAGGTTACTGCCACTGTAGGTGCTTCTGTGTCCTTGTGCCCAGCATAGGCCCTTGTGAAGACCCGCCAACGCCCGCTTCAGTGGCTCGGCATCTCGGTAAGACAAGAGAAGGGCGGCTATGGCGGCTCAATCTGGCGCGTGTGTAAAGCGTCTATACACTCCGTGCGGGAACTATAGGGGGCGCTTTGAAAAACGCGCGCAGCGCCGCTAGCGGAGGAGCTGGCGTTCGACTGTGAGGCGCGTTCAGCAGCCTGCGGCGCCTTTTCGCGTGCCAAGCTGTGGCGGCGGGAGCGCGCACGGACGAAACTTTTGCTTTTTGAGCCGATAAGTTGAGGGTGACGGTTGCATGAGTGCTGGGGCAGAAGGGCATTTAGCTGTTCTCCACTTCTTATATATTGAGTTCGAGTCGTAATTAGGGGTAATTTCTCTAGTTGCGGCCGAAAAAGGAGTTGGAGTAATTTTCCGAAAAACAAAGACGGCCGCCACCTTAATCGCTCTGAGTGGGAAATTTATTTCGCTCGTCGCTGTAAACCTAGGACTGCTGCAAAGATGATATTTGGAGGCGAGTGAGATGTTCACTAAGTTTGTGCACGAAGAGTGCCAAGTTTCTTTAAGACAGCAGTTGTGAAAGTTGTTTCTAACGGATAAAGAAATAAAGCTGTACGGGATATCCAATATTGAACCCAAAATGTTGTGTTATAGCGGGCTGCGCAAAGTGCAGATTTGGGCACACAGGTGCTGGGACTTGACAGTAACATGACACAGCACTTATTATACAAAAAAAAAGGTGGCATAGGGAAACCAGGTGAAAATTTGGTTTGAGCGGCGTAACTCAAAGGGAACCGGTTTTGATCATGAAAAGGCTGTCAAGAGAATACCACTGGTCGGGGGAGGTGGAGACGTTAGAGGTAGGAAGGGACTAGTGGGCTGTACTTCCAATTGAAACAACTTTACGAAAGGTGATTCCAAAGCCGAGAAAACAAAGTTGTCGGCCAACACACGGTTTGGCCGCCAAGGGCTTTTGCGGTCAGCTGTTGTGTAATAACCTCTTGTGCGAGGTGCTGATTTTCGGCGCACAGGTACTTTGACATGACCGTCACTTGGCACAACACTTATTATAACAAAAAGAGTTTTCATAGCGAAACCAGGTGGAAATTTAGTTTGGGCGGCGTAACTAAATGGGAACTGGCTTTGACCGTCAAAGGCTGTCAGATAATACCACTCATCGTGGGAGGTGCACACTTTACAGGGAAGGGACCAGTGGACGGTACTTCCAGTTCGAACCACTTTGTGATAGGTGGCTCTAAAGCCGAGAAAAAAAAATGTTGTCTACAGAACTCGGGGTATCAGCGTTTCCACATCCAAAAGGAGGCTGGTCAAGAAAGAAAGCACACCACATAAACTTTCATACTTAACCGTCGATTCTCCAGTGATTCCGAGTTTCATTGTTGTCTTTTTTTAGATTTATATTTGTCACTTTTTTTACCTTTCGAATCTTTCTTCATAAAGTACAGATTTCGTGCCATACTTGTCCGGAAATATCATCGACACGTACGATGGGGACGAAATTTCTTTGGAGGGCATTCCTGCAACAAAATTGGCAGTGCATACCTGCGAGTGTGGGTTCGTCCCATCGGCGCTGACACATGTAGGCGTTACTGGTACGAAAACAAACGCAGAGCGCCAAGCGGCAGTGTAGAATATGTCAGCCGTGCCGACACAGTGGCAGACATGATCGGGAGACCAAATGTCTCGCTTCGTACGGCACGGTTCCATCGTTGTCGCTGTCCCACAAAACATCGGCGAGGTGAAAAACTGTGAAACTTCGTCTCCACGAGATACGACGCATAACTATTGAAGCACTTAATGACGCAGCACAGCTTCATGCTGTGAACCCAGCGCTACCGCACCACTCCGACTTCAATGCGTACCAACGTACGCGGCGTGGTTTCGGTTTCGTTTTCTCTGGGGTTCTCGCTGCCTACCTTCGGTACCGGCCGCGCGGCGGCGCGCCAGTCGCGTCGCACGGAGTGTATAAGCCAGCGCTGAAACATTCTGTTCTGCGTACATTTTACGCATCGCGTTTTTTTTTTTTTTTTACCGTGTGCTCGGTAAAGAAAAAAAAGTTGCTGGATCATTTCATGGCTAACCGGTGGATGGCGCCCGTAAGCCAGTATGTTTCACTTGTGGTAAGCGGTTATTGCAGGCTGCAACTCTCTCCATCACACTCAAACGCGAATGCGGGAATTAGCCTTTATGGCTAGAGATACCTTCTGGTTAAATTCTTATAGGCCCAACCACTGCGTCAAACAAACAATAATAAAACAATTTTTTTTGTACGCCCTTTTCGGGCCCATTTAGGCACACAAGCTCGCGGGCACGGCGTTCGTCATCTGTGCCTGTCGGCAGCGACTCCCCCACGCAACGTAAAATGGGTCAGGCACGACGTCATTAGGGAGTTTTCGTAGATCGTTTTCGCCGTCCCGCAAGGCCCTCCGCAACCCGCTGCGATAGCGGAAACTCCACAGTCAAGGCTATCGGCGCGCAGGCGCAGTAGCGACTTCTTCGTTGCGGAACGCTTAGCGGAGGGGGCAGCGCGGTCTACGAACTCCCTATTGAGAGTGGAAAGACGAGCCGCCAGAACACATCGCGCCTCCGTGATCTGTGGGAGCTCGCCTGGAGCTGCGCTGTTCCCCGTTATGGTGCCACTACCGGATGTGTCCGACTGCAGTCCGCACTCGGTGTATTGCCCGCCGGGGCAAATTTCGGCTAAAAAGAAACAAGTATTTTTTTTTTTTTTCGTTTGATAGTTCGCATTTGTGGTGCATAGTGCGCACGTAACAAATTCTCACACACAGACCACCTCGACAAATGCACATGTACGACGAAACCGTCCGAGGCGAGGGGTTTCAGCGCTCTCCGATGCTACGAAAACCCTCTCCCCCCAAGGTCATTCCGGCAGTCCGCACGTCGGATCGGAAGGTTTCGTCGTACATGTGTTTCGCACTTAATAAGGCAGACAACCACCTGGTCTACATAGAAGTCTGGTGCCTAGAACGCGTCTCCGACTGATGTGTTTACCGCGTGCAAAAAAGTGGTCCCTCGATTCCCGCCTGATGACGTCATAGCAGTGTCATGCTGTCGCTAGTCGCGATCCTGGCGGCGTCTCAGCACTTGTAAATGGCAGACGCCTGTTCTCACGCACGTCGCTCTCCGGTGTGGCAGTCCACGGAAGCAATTCGGCAGCCAGAAGTTGGGACGCCGTGACGATAGCGACACCCGCGTTCGGTTGCGCTAGTCGCAGCTTCTCGTTAGCATTTCTACGACCAACCGCCAGGATCGCGACATGCAACAGCGTGACTCTCCGGCTTTTGTGACGTCATTTGTTGCCACTTGGGGACCACTTTTTGATGTATGGGCAGCATAGGACGCTATACACACCAGTCGAAGACGCGCTCAAGGAAGCATACTAGAAGAGACAGGCCTCTAACGGCGTCTGCAGGCTGCATTTCGTGCAATGGTATCGGCGGTGTGTGACCATAGTCCGCGGGCTATGGTTCGGAGAATGCGGTACATGTGCCTTCTGAGCGGAGGAACGAGTGTAGAGCATACACGCCAATAACGGCGCCGCAGTGAGTGAGCAGACATCTTAACTGGCAACCTCCGTTGACCCCGCGTGAGCATTCTTGTAGACTTCACGGCGGCTATTTTTGAGCCGACTGTCTGGTGGAAGACGCCTCAACGACGCTCCTTCTAAATGGAACGTGCGAACGAAGGCGCGGACAGCCGCATCGGTAATTGTGGGATGCAACGCTCCAAGACAAAGCGGTGCGCACTACAAAGGCGCGTTACGTCGCTGAAACTAGAAACACCGAACGTGTCGGGACCTGGCGGCGATGGTGGATGGGAAACCCAGCACGAGTTCAAGTGGCTGTCGTCCACGCTGTCTACGGCGGCAGTTTCTTCCAGTCGGTCTGTACAGTTTCACGTTCCGGCCGCCAGGTGCTGCGAGATATTCAATTTGATAAGAAATAAGCGGCTGTGGCGATTTTTGTCACCTACGAGCTTTCATCGGTGTGTGTATTGTCAGAGTTTATTGCCAAAGTACGGAAGCTTGGGAATAACTAAAGCAGATCAGTGGGTTACAGCGCCACAATTTCGCAGACCCTGCGGGCCGACACCCGAAGGTGTGAAAGCGGGTCGGAGAAAGTTTCGGTACAGCCACCAACCGAGTGGCCCGCTTCTCGCAATGCGCAGTCTCGAACAAGTAGCAAAAGGACTTTCTTGAAAGTTTTCAGAACTGCAGCTTTAAGTTCTCCCACAGTATACTTTCAGCGCCCCTCCGACTGGGGAGTTCAACAATCTGCAACGTTTGTTCTTCAAAAATCTGCAACGTGTGAGTGTGAGTGTGTGTGCGTGTGTGTGTGTGTGTGTGGGGGGGGGGGGGGGGGGGTGTGACCAGACGTTGTCCCGTCAACAACTTTTGGCTTTTTGTCTGCCTCTCGCCATCTGTGCTTGTATGCCTGCAAATAAAATTGTTGATTCGAAAGAAAAAGAAAACCCAGAAACGATAAAGGGGAGGGAGGGGGGGGGGGGGGGGGCCGACAACAGGGTCCAGATAAAGAGTACACAGTGTTTCACACTGCTCCCAAAGGAACAGACAGCACTGACCAGGTGATTGACTGTAGAAGCGATGACGTCACCCAAAAAGACGTGGTATACTCACTGGCACCGCGACGTGTTAAGACGCACAATTGTTGAATAGAAGCTTGGCAAAAGGAGTGTGACCCGCAGGACGGCCCTGGAATCTAACAAGTTTCGAACCTTCCAAAGTAATTTAATTATTCGTACCTTTACTCCATAGGAACCAAAAAAAGTTACAGATTTGTCAAATTGAATATTGCTTAATAATAATTTGATTACTTCGAGTTAGACCACGCCTCCTCGTGTTTAAAATCTGGTCAATATTGCGCTTACTGTATCGCCCGACCCCGCCATTACAAAACATTCACGACCCGACAATTGTTAGTCTTGTTCTATGTATTCATTTCAAAACATAATAAGGAGTTCCAGAATAGAGGTCCCGACGGATTGCATCTCCTGAACATCTTGGGGCTTCGTACCGCGCATGACCAGAATTCCTGCGCTTGCACAGTGCGAAGCCCCAAGCTATTCGGGAGACCTGAAGCGTTGGGGCCCCCTATTCTAAAACTCCCTAATTTATTTTCTTAATAAAAACACCGTAGCTGATTTATATTGAAAGAACAAAAATACTAGAACAGTCGAAATTCAGTGTGTGTCGCAGTCATAACAACATAATTCAAGGTACGAGGATAGGTCAAGGCCGCTGTAGGTCCTTCAGCACTGCACATCCAAAAGAGAAAAACAAAAGCCTTCCACAACACCGCACTGCACCAAAAGTCTGACTACAAAGCAAACTATAATTAAAGACACCCCAGACGCTCGGCAAACTTTCGCAAAACGTAATTTCGAAATATTAGACTAGTGACGAAACGTTTATATGCGTTTCTTTTTATAGCTTGGAGTTTCTTCCCAAAACGCAGTGGCGAAAGATTTTTAATATCTTCCCCGTCCGCCGTTCCTCTCCTAAAGCCTAGCCAAAGCAAATATGCGCGAACACAAAGACGAAACCAGACAACCAAAAGATAGATATGCGAGAAAAAAAAATAGACACCAATGTCATAAAAAAAAACGATGGAGGCGAACAAAATGGAATACGGGGGGGGGGGGGGAGGGGGGGGGGGGGTGGCGAGCAGAAAATAGGAAAGGGGCTTCACAGCGGGCGCCATTATGGGTCGTTAGTGTTTTTTTTTTTGTTGTTGTTGTTTTTTTGTTTTTTTTTTTTTTGCGCGCACAATCAACTGGGTAGCGAGTCGGAATGGCGCGAACTTTTGTCGAATCTCGAGGTTCGACTGGGTCCGCGAAACTTGGAGCATTTAGCAATATTACACAAATTTCGAGCTATAAACAGAGTTCCACGCATTTTTTTTTTTTAATTTTGGGAAACGATTAATTGACAAAGTTGTCAATTTTATATTTTGTAAAAGGATTACCGATATTTACGCGACATAAAAAAAATTAAACATGCGTACTTTTAACGGTTTAGTTAACCCACTAAATGATGCAGTTTTCCTCCGCTAGGTGGCGTCAGCTCGTTTTCATTTTTGGTGCAAGCGCACATAAGTCAAACTTTTGTCCAGTTGAACCCTAGTGTTGAAAGTTCGAAAAAGTCGAACCTGATCGAGCTCGAATCTCGGCAGATTCGCGACGTCCCTAGTAGCAAGTCGTACTAGAGCGACGCGACGCAGTGCACGGCCCAGGCCATTTCCTTCCGCACCAATACACAGAAAGAAAAGAGAAAGAATGTATAAGGGTCTTTCAGAGGCAGAAAAAGTCAGCTACACCCCCCCCCCCCCCCCCCCCCCCCCCATTTGTCCAATCCCATTAAATTTGTCTGGAGGACCCCACGTCGTATCAGTACAAAGCCCTATTGAAAATTCTCATTTGTATGAGAAGTTTCTGTGTCCAATAAACACATATGAATCATACAAGATATATAAGAACATATAAGAACCATATAAGAACCACATGATAACAATATTAGAACTATATGAGATACATAAGAACATAGGAACCGTGCGGATCTAATTCAAGCCCCGACCAGGGCGCCCCTAGCGCGGCAAACGGGTCCGTTGCATCGGGCATCTTCTGCCAGTCGCTGCGTTGGTTGTGCGTTGTAGTGGGTTAGCGCTGTAATTTCTGAGATGGCTATTCCGCACCAAGAAAGCCGCAACAATTGCTGCGTGGTCGGTAAGATCGCGCACGGCACGAAGTACTACATCGTTCCTTCGAAGCCGTACGAGGCGGAGTACTGCGCGACCTGGGTACGACTTGTGCGTCCATACAGGTTAGTGGTGTTTCTTACCTTCCAGTTCGCGCTTTGTTTAAGCTGCTCACGAATAATACAATTAAGTTTTTTTTCTATTCTAGCGACGATGCAACAGCATCGACACCGACGGCAAACTCTAAATTACGCAGCAAATACTTCACCGGAATCGAGAAGCGGACGCCCTCCTAAGCCTACCGTTGGATGTTTCCTTCAGCCTACAGGAAGATAGTAAAGAGAATCGCGGAACGGCGCGAAAAAAAATCGCCCAGTTATTGTCAAGCTGATTCAGAATTAAACATACATAATTACCGCAGTCCACTCAACGCCAACACAATTTTTTTGCGGGCGCGCTTAATTTTGTTTGCAGAGTACGGCGCTCCGTGACATCCACTTGTCCGTCGAAACGGATCTCCTTCACGTCGCACACGCGGCGATTCATGAAACAGTTTTCTCTTCGTCATATTGGCACCACGGAAGAAGCTTTCTGGATTCGTAACCGCCTTAAACCCCGTCGTAATCACCCCGGGAACACTGTCCGCTGTGCTGCTAATCGCCACTGCTTCCCCCCGGTGATTCTGCACCGGCTACCTAAGAAGCTTTACGGATTCTTAGTCACCCACTGTCCTCTGTGCTGTTCGTTGCTATTACTTCGCGATGATTCTGAGCCGGCGGCACCGGCTTCCGAAGGAACTTTCCGAACTCGTAACTGCCTTAAATTCCGTCGTAATCACGACGGGGACACTGTCCGCCGTGCTGTTCGTCGCCATTGCTGCCCGATGCTCCTGCGGCGGCTACCGCCAGGTCGCGGCGAACAATAGGCGACCGCCGCGACACGGCCGGCTTGCTCGCTTCCTATAAAAGCACCATATAGGAAACTTGTGAGGAGTTTCTTATATGTTTCTTATATATCTTATATATCTTATATATCTTATGTGGTTCTTATAAGTTCTATATATCTTGTATGATTCATATGCGTTTATTGGACACAAGAAAGTTCTCATACAAATTACTTTTTTCACTAGGCAGGAAAGCACCGTCCGCAATTGTCGAAGTCTCGTTGCAATCTGAAACACGTTAATTAAGCGAAAGGCCGGCACGAGAACGGCAGACGAAAGATGAGTAGATTGTATCGATCGATAATAAAGATCCAATAGAGGCCAGGGAATTTGTCCTTGAATGTACCCAGCGGAGGAATGTCGCCCTTGAGGTTATGCACTATCATTACACACAGTAAGGAAATTATATGACAAGTCACAATTCCGAAGTTAGGACGTCGATGAACCAAGATCGAGACAAAGCTAAACAAAATAACACGCCTAATTGGTTTTGTAGTACAGTTCAAGAAGAACACCCTTTTGCCATAAACGTGGCTTATGCTTGTATCTTCATTCAAACAATACTTGCAAACAAAATGCAAGTACAGTCTCCAGTCTCCAGTCTCAGCCTTCGAGGCCCATGACGCCGTCTCTACACGGGCAGAAAGTGAGGGAGAGGAGGACACCAGAGAGCGCGGGGGCGTCAAAACGCCAAGCTCTGGTTGGAATGATTAGTGGGTACACGCGTAAAGCTAGCTGCATTTGTCTCCACTACCCTCGTCGAAAGCATTCGAACGCGAAAGCCGAACACCAGACGCCTAACGCGTTCGGTGAATGCAGTGCATGCAGTGAAGCTTTACGCGTATACCCCCTAATCCTCCCAACTACAGCTCGGCGTTCAGACGTCCCCGCGCGCTCTCCGTCTCCTCCTCTCCCTCACTTTCTGCCAGCATCACCCGCATGGCGCCGCCACGTCCTCCTTTTGCATAGAGTTCCTGCGTACACGTTTGCAAGCACGGCCTCAGGGCGCAGCCATCTTGCTCATTTGGAATGCGCGTGGACGCGTCATAATCCGATTACGACGACTTACTAAGGCGTCGTAATCGGATTATGACACGCCCAAGCGCACCGCAACTGAGCACGGTGGCGGCGCCCTGAGAGCGTAAACAAATTCAGTTTCCCCGCTAAATTTAGCGGAAAAATTAACGTCACGTGACCTATGCACCAATTCAGTTTCCCCGCTAAGCCTGGCGGGAAACAGATCACGACGTCGCTCCCGCTATTTAAACGCGTCATGTCGTGTAATCGTCCAGCAATTGTTTTCTTGTTGTCTCGAGTTTTTTTTGCAGCTGATGAAGTCTTTTCGAAGCGTCTTGGAGTCCTTCCTCCTGCCTCCTTTTCTTTTTTATTTATGTTGTGTTGTGTGGCCGGCTGAGTTTGCAGCGAGGGTATTTGGCAGCCGGCCAATTATTTTCCACCGTGGAACGCTTCCCTTTGCACGACTAAATCTCAGCTTCAGTAAAAATGCAATTCGGGATTAAGAACCTAATCATTGAAAGGTAGATTGCATAGATGGCAGAGGTTGTTCTGCCGTTACGTCACGGTGTCAGTCTAGGGCTCGGTTTTTAACCGATCCATCGGAAGCCCTTTCTAGAAACCACGACTCAGCGCACTGCTGAAACCTTTGGGCAGACAGGTCTGGGGATGACACCGTCGACTGTCGCAACGTCGTCTCGAACATGGAGCGCTTCAAAGGAGCGTCGGGATTTTAGAATCGATAATCGACTGCCAGTTCCAGCGTTTCTCCGGACACAATGGTCGATTTCGTTATACTATACGGTCACTTCACGGTTCGCTTTGAAAACTGAGGATCCAAATTCAACGCCGTTCATCTGCAATGTCCAAGTGTTTGAGGACGTGACAATGTATGGTCTTTAGGCAAAGCATGATCTCTTCTCTAATAATTATGGCTTTCTCTAAGAAAGAACGACACGAAAAAAATCCATGAACATCCGAGTGGACTGCTGGCATGTCCCCGTCAGGTATCAGACACGCAAAATGTGAAACGATGCCGTTCGATGGTGCCTGTGCGACGCACGGATCGGGCATAATACAGTCTCGGAACGGTACATTTTGCCCCCGGCAATAAACACCACATATTGTATATCATTGCATCAGCAAGCACAGCAGGAGCAGAAGGTATATCAGGCCAGAATTGATTGAGCTAATTTCGATTTGGTCTGCGGGTACAATACTTCACTTCGCTCATAAATATACTTTTCTCTCCCTCTCTCTATCTGGTGAAAGCAAAGGCTGGTGTGAAGTATAGCTAGTGAACAGAGTTAGTCCGAACACGGCATCAACGCACTTTTGCATTTTAAGCCTACAGATATGTGTCCAACGCAAAACGTTCCCACCGTCTAACGTTATATACCATACCGGGTGTTTTTGCGAAGACTTTCGAAAATCCTAAAAATTAGGGCGTTTGAAAAAAAAAAAAGACACTGTCTTCGGGAACAAACTACCAGCCACGGCGGACGGCAGGAATTTCCAAAAACATACTACTTAGCCAGCTAATTAAATAAAACTTGTTAATTAACTTTTTAATTAGTGGAAATGGACATATGGTTCCAATTACAGAGTTGCTGAGCGTTATCAAAAACCACTGAATCTATCATTTCCAGAAAGATTTTGAGCGCGTGAGAAGAGTAGTAGCGCACTAAAGTTACCACTCGTGGAGCAGGTACGAGGCTAGCGGTTGCGGTAAGGCGCCCGCGTGATTTTTCCGCCTCTTATCTAGCCCCTGCCTTGTGGCCTGCTCCACGAGTGGTAACTTTAGTGCTCTACTATGCTTTCTCACGCGCTCAGTCTTTCTGAAAATGACTGACTTAGTGGTTTTCGATTTTCACTCATTAAAAAGTTAATTAACAAATTTTAATTAATTAGCTTTCTAATTAGTATGTTTTGGCAATTCCTGATGTCCGCCGTGGTTGGTAGTTTGTTTCCAAAGACAGTTTCTTTTTTCTTTTTTTCAAACACCCTAATTTTGTAGGATTTTTGAAAGTCTTCGCAGAAACACCCGGTATATATATATATATATATATATATATATATATATATATATATATATATATATATATATCAGGGTGTCGAACCGGAACCGAACCGAACCGAAAACCGGAACCGAACCGGTATTTTTTCCGGAACTGAACCCGAACCGTTATATTGTTATCGCGATGAGCCCGAACCGGAACTGAACCGAAAAAAAAATAACGGTTACCGGCTCATGTCAAAACGGTTCGGCCACGCGCTGTTGACAATGAATGTGCTATCAATGCCATTTGTTTTTTAAGTGCCGTCAACTGACACACACCTCGCTTACATATTTTTCTTTTCCACTCAGTCTTAGGAATATAAACGCTACATCCATGAATCTTGACAAACGCTGCATCCATGAATCTTGACATAGGAACCAGTATTGCGCTGGTCGCGGCTTGCACGGAAAAAAAGAGAAATGGAAAGCTGTGCAAAAAAAAAAAAAAATCGCGTCACGGCATTTCATTTTCCTACAATCTCGTAAATCCTAAATGTTGCTGTGTGCTCATTTCATAACACGTTTCTAGAACGCGCGAGTTCTTGAAGCTTGCTTCCATCGGAATGAGAAAAGAAAAGGCTGTGGAGTTTGATAATAATGCATCCGGTTTCGTATAGGCACTTAGAAGGTAACATAACATAAAAGAATTCGTTAATAACCATCTGGATATAGAGACTGGGGAGATAGAACGTGCACATCGCGTCGGCCAAAAGCGCGGGGTAACTGCTCGACCGATTGTATAGTGCGCTTCTTAGACTACAGGAATAGACAAAACGTGCTGAATAACGCCAGTAAACTGAAGCATTTAACTTCATTGAAGGTGTCTATCTCGGAGGACTTTACTGCTAGGGTTTCCTTCCACCGGAGCAAATTGTGGCACTTTAGTAAGCAGTTCAGAGAAAAAAACATTAAAGTGAAACTCGTGTACGACAAACTTTATGCTGATGGCAAGCAATATTCATACTGTTCCGACAGTGACGAGATTATTTTGCTTAACAACTTCCAAACCACCGATTTGGCGACTACTTGACAACCTGATAAAACATCTAGACATGAGTGTGTTGATCTCGGAGTGCTCGTGGCGAATTTTCGTAGTTTTTTACCTAAACAAGATATTTTTTTGTAAACTGTGAATGACACGGACGCAAAAATTGTTATCGGGACAGAAACGTGGCTATATCCGGAGATAAACGATGGCGAATTATTTCTTAATCAATCATTTCATCTATTTCGAAAAGACCGCACACATTCCCGTGGTGGCGGCATTCTTATCGCTATCAGCAAAATGATGGATGCTTCCCTTATATCTTTAGATAGTGAACTAGAAATTTTGTGGGTACGCTTGAGTCACCCTTCGTTGCCCATCATTGTTGGCGCCTGCTATCGCCCTCCAGGCCGAGATAGTACTTTTGTTACGAAGCTGCACGCTTGCATGGAGCAAATTTTTTCTTTATTTCCCAGTAGTACTGTTATTTTTGGCGGCGATTTTAATTACCCCGGGGTCAACTGGAAAGAGGAAGAAATAAACTCTTGGGTGGCCCATTCAGAAGTGTCCAGTTTTGTTGACTTGATGAATAGCTACGGTTTAACTCAAACTGTATTGGAACCCACAAGAAATAATTCTGTTTTGGATCTTGTTTTTACCTCGAGTGCAGAAAATGTAAAATCGGTTCGTATTCTTGAGAAAATCAGCGACCATAACACAGTCCTAGTAGAAATGTCTCTGCCAGTAATAGGTAAAAAAATAACCCCTAAAACCATAAACGTCTACAGTAGAGTTAATGAAAACGCTCTAAACGAGTCCTTTGAGCTGTTTGCTTCGGAATACGAGCTGCATTTTAGCGAAAGAACAGTCGAGCGCAACTGGGAAATGCTCAAAAATGAATTCAGGCGTATAAAGTCTGATTTTGTACCTCAGATGGTTTTAAGGACGAGTGCTGATCAACCATGGTTTACAAATATCCTTAGGAAAATAAATAACAAAAAGAAACGTCTTTATGTCAAAGCAAAAATTACAAACCTTGCGTCTGACTTCACTAAGTATAATGACTGCTGTAAAGAGTTTAAAAGTAACATCAAGAAGGCAAAGGATAAATATTACAAGCAAGACCTACTTAACTTATTAATAAACAATCCCCAAAAATTTTGGAAAAGTATATGTCCGAGAAAAGATGATTCGCTTCCTAAATTGTGCAACGAACACAACGAAGTGCTAACGAACCTTGAATCAGCTACCGTCTTTAATAACTACTTTGCATCCGTATTTACCTTAGAACAATTACCTGTACCCAGTGATCAAATATGTAAACCAATTAACGTCTACTGTGAACCTATCACTTTTAACCCCTATGGCATTTTGAGTGTGATAGAAAGGCTCTCCCGAAGTTCAGGTCCTGGTGATGACGAAATCTGTCCTAAACTTCTCAAATTAACAAAGAACATATCCTGTCGCCTTTTGTGTCGCTTGTTCCAACAATCGCTCGACTTAACTTCCCTTCCCGCAGACTGGAGATTCGGGAGAGTTTTACCCATTTTTAAGACCGGCAATAAAAACGACTCATCAAATTATAGACCCATATCACTAACTAGTGTGCCTTGCAAGATTATGGAACATGTCATCTACTCCCACATTATGAACTATATGTCAGAACATCAATTAATATGTAATAGCCAGCATGGCTTCAGGAAGGGATATTCATGCGAATCCCAACTTTTTGAGTTCGTTACTGATCTACATAACAACTTCCACTCGTCTCACCCTACTGACGCCATCTTCATTGATTTCTCAAAAGCATTCGACACGGTTCCTCACCAACGTCTCCTATATAAACTTTCAAAACTAAACATTCACCCTTCTATTATCCACTGGATCGCTCAATTCTTAAGTAACCGTAACCAGGCTGTCCACCTGGGGCAGGACAAATCACCTAGCCTTCCCGTAATATCAGGTGTTCCGCAGGGCAGCGTTTTGGGTCCGCTTTTATTTCTTATCTATATTAATGACCTTCCTCTCCATATAACATCTTCCATAAGGCTTTTCGCAGATGATTGTGTTATTTATCGTCGTATTACTAAACCTGAAGAGTCTTTAATATTGCAGCAGGATTTAAATATGTTTTCACTATGGTGTAACACATGGCAGATGAAAGTTAATGTCACCAAGAGTAAACTATTAACATTCACTGGCCAACGAACGCCTGCAATACGAAATTATACATTACAAACTCTGCCTCTCGAAAAAGTGTCCAGCTACAAATATTTAGGTGTAACATTTTCAGACGACCTAACCTGGAATACCCACATTAACACTGTAGTTTCTAGTGCTTGTAAATCTCTAGGATATATCAAACGTAACCTTCACAGTACCCCGCATTGTGTTAAACTAACAGCCTATAAATCCTTTGTGAGGGCTAAATTGGACTATGCCAACTTTATTTGGTGGCCGCATCAAGCTTACCTTATTAACAAACTTGAATCAGTTCAGAATAAAGCATCTCGCTTCATATCTCATGACTACTCACGGACATCAAGCGTAACCGCACTTAAAACAAATCTAGACCTTTGCCCACTGGCCGAAAGAACTAAACTTGCTCGTCTTGTCATGTTCCACAAAATCTACTATTCCTCTTCGTCATTCCGAAACCATTACTGCCAACCTCCATCTCACATCTCCTTACGTCGTGACCACAGCCAGAAAATAAACCCTCTATTTGCGAGAACTAATAAATTTCAAAATTCCCCGCTCTCTCTAGCCATCAATAACTGGAATTCTCTTCCTGAGGCTATTGCTCTCGAAAATAATCCAGCTGAATTCCGCGATCTTTGCAAGGCACACCTCAAAAGTGTTTTTCGTTAGTCTAAATGTTTATGTCGGTAGCTAGTCATTAGTTTTTTTTTTTTTTTTTTTTTTTTTTTTTTTTTTTTTTTTTTTTTACCATGATATGCATCTTGATGCGATTTAACCCTAGCCATTTTTCGGCAAATATTACTATTTGTATTTGTTTGTGAATCTACTTTTGCTTTTGTTTGTTTTTATGTGAGTTTGTATTCTTATCCCCCCTCATGTAATGCACTTCGGTAGAAGTGCCTTTGAGGTATAATAAAATGAAATGAAATGAAATGAAATATTTGTGAGACAGCGAACTCTTCTATTTTAATATTTATCCTATTACGTCCTTCTGGCGTTGCGTTCGGTGAAGTGTTTTTCATATTCCGTATCTTGTTTAATGAAAACTTCTTTAAGGGTCTAATTTGAGTTACCGAAGGCTAGTTCAAATGAAGAAAGCTGTATTTTCTCCCCACTGTTCCTTCAATTGCTTACACGCCGAGGTGGCGGGATAATTAGCGAGTTCTACTTGTAGGTTGGTTTGTAAGGAGGTCGCGGATTTTACAGCTACTGCGTCGGACCCAATTAGATGAAGTCCGAATGCGTAAACATCGGTGAGGTAACCTTTGAGTGCACATAAAGAAACCATTCCTGGTAGAAATCCCAAGTCACCAGGCACGATCTAAAATGGACCGTAATAGTCAACGCCTGCACGTAGCAATCTAAACTTTTCGTCAAAGGTGTATTTCACAGGTCGGTTTTTTCTTGTAAAATTACAAAGCGTAGTTCTGTTTCTGTAAAAAATAAGGCCAAGAAACTTGCCAGGGTCTACGGCGGGCAGCACCGCAGACGACAGGTGTCCATGCATAGCGGGGTGTGTTTGGCATTCGAATTGATAGATGGCGCTACCTCCTAATCGCGACGGCTCGCGACCACCGTGGTTTATTAAAATTAATATATTATTTTTCAAATTTACCTTCGGTTAAAAAATTAATGCGAACAATAAAAGCAAAAAGTAACAAAACGCGTCTGGATAACGGCGGCGCTTTTGCTGCCAACGGATTTCGTCTGCGTGTCGTCCGATATCTTTCGCTGGTCGGCTCTGCCTTCAGACGCTGCTCCCGACGCCAACTCTCAATACGAACGGCAAACACACCCCGCTACTGGACCCCTGTCGTAGCTGCGTCGCTGCCCGCCGTAGACGCTGGCAAGTTTCTTGGCCCTATTTTTTACTAAAAGAGAACTACGCTCTGTAATTTTACAAGAAAAAACCGACATGTGAAATACACATTTGACGAAAAGTTTAGATGGCTACCTGCAGGCGTCGAATTTTACGGTCCATTTCAGATCGAGCCTGGTGACTTGAACCACCGTATATATATATATATATATATATATATATATATATATATATATATATATATATATATCGTATCTACTGTACACCAGCACGTGTGCATTATCTATTCAACGATGCTCAACCAACACCACCTAGACAGAAGGCCTCCGCATGGTTTCCTCTTCTTCTATGAAACGTCATCACAGTCGGATCGCGCTCGGTCGGCTATTGGACCCGAGCCCGACCTTCGACGCGCTGATTGGCCACGAGCCGCAGCCGAACACTGCCGCAGCACTCGTGCCCAATCTCTCGCCTCGATCGATCTGACTATGATGACGCGTGTGGAGGCCTTCTGTCTAGGTGGTGTTGGCTCAACCCGCGTTCTGCATCAAGAAAGGATCGAAGCCGGCTTTATTGATTACAGCGCAAATGTCTCTTTTTTTAATCGTTTCCGGTATCGCACACGCAACATCTGCAAGGACGTCGGGGTAACGTACGGGACAAGCCTCCGTGGACCGTTAGCCCCGTTAGGTTACGTGGCCTCGGTACACTTGCCGAAGGCTGCGGTAGAGGGGGCACGGATGCGCAGGCAGGGGCAACACCCACCCCAAAGCAAGGCCGTGATCCTATAGATTATCTTCGTCACCTACCGGAGGCCAGCGCGGGGCGCAGGTTGGACACGAATGCTGCGCCAGCGTTCGGCTAGGGTCCGTGTCCAATCAGCGAGCACCCGAGTCTCAGCCAACCACTGACGTAGCAGTCGTGTTCAATCTGGGCCTTTCGCTGGCCTCCGCGGTACGTGAGCCCGAAAGTGCAACATAGACTTTAATCGCCACAGCCTTGCTGTTTATAGTCGTATTATTAATTTGCGTTCAATTAAGATCTATGTAGGTGCACCTTAACTTAGCTCTATGTCATTTTTTCGAGACGTACATGTTTCAGACACCGGAAGCATCGTTTTTTCCGTCGACAACAAAATCTTGTAAGAACTACTTCGCGCAGAGAGCAGTAATTACGCGCAAAACCTTTTCTTTCATGTAGTGACAAGGCCTCTTGATGATGTTGACAGAAGCCAGCGCGAGTTTCGAACATGCTCCAGGAGTGCCCGCAGATAATTCTGTCATCGTGTCTGTTGAATGATATATAAGAGCAGTGCTGCCGTTAAAGTGCTACACGAACGACGAGATTTAGCGAGACCTTTCGACTCTGCTATGCAGCATACACGCGAGGTGATCGGTTCTTTCTGAGGAGAACCAAGAAATCTCCAACAAATTTATCGCTGACTAATTCTTTTTTTTTCTTTAGCGAAGCACTGGGAGAATAGGTTACGAAAGATTTCATATACACCAACTCATGTTTACAAACAAACAGGAGCGCCCCTAGCGGACGCCACCGGCGGCGCGCATGCGCGATGGGCGTGTGGGCAAGAAGCTCGCCGTCGCTTATAAACAAACCATTGAAATGAGATGTTGTCGGCGTCGGTGTGAGTCCCCCTGCCCTCTTTCACGTTCGAATTGTTGATTCTACGCCTTCCTGGCGATGTCTGACTACTTGAGCGGCCTCATCAAAATTACCGAGGCTCGCTACACCGCAAAACTTCGCGTGAATAATGTGATATGAGGCGATTCATTCTACGTGGACGCCGCAGAATGGTATACCCTAAAGACTGATTCGCATGATGAGATTTCGCTCGCAATTTTCAGTCGCGACGTCGCTCGGGCTGCGAAAGCGTAAACCGTAGCTGGGATGGTCGACGTCGATACTGAAAATTGCATGCAGAATCGAAACAAGTGAATCAGGCGTAACAAGTCGGTGATGGCCACTGGTAAGAATGATTAATATCTCCTTGTATCTACTGTTTACATCGAGCCTGCTTACCAAGCTTCAAACTTAAGTCTTTTGAGGCCTGCACTTCCTTTTCAACGCAAGTACCGGACCAACATTTGGTCTACGGGCCGGTGTCGTCTAAAAAAGCAGACGACAAGCAGAAACGTTTGAAAGAGCAGACGACAGCTCGACCGATCAGGCGGCCGTTTGAACTGGGAGGCACTCACTTGATCGAATGACGTTTTAGCGAACGCCCACGTTTCATCGAACGACACTTTAGCAAATAGTCGGACGCCGCGAAGCGGCGTTTTCGGGTGGGCCAAGTGAGTTCATATTTTTGTAACGAGTTGCCGCAGACTGTCGCCGCGAAGCGGCGTAAAGCGCAGCGCGACGGATGGGTTAACGCGCGCCCCCGTTATTCGCTAAAACGACCATTCGCTCAACTGTCGCCGTTCGCTAAAATGTCATTCGCTCTTGTGATATGGACCCGTTTGAACTTGAAGACGCACTGAACGTAGTCCGCAGGTGGTTCGTACAACTTGACGGTTTTCCGGCGTTCATTTTGGAACAAAACAAATAAATTTGATGGCCAGTAGTATCCGTGAATTTAACCCAAAATGCTTCCCGCCCAAGCATTCATGGTCCGACGGCGTCTGGTTTTCCCCTTTTAATGGCACATATCCACGTTCTCGGACGAACCGAGCACACGAAAACTGACCTTCAAACCTTTCTCGACTCTTTTGGTACGGCCCATGTCGCGGTGTTTTGACGAGAAGGCAGGTTTTTATCTGGTTCCTTTCAAAACAACGCCGGAATACACGTCTCACATGGGGGCTTCCGCCCACAGCCCCAGACCGGAAGTGCGCCCGATGCGCCACCACCGCGCCGTGACATAAAAGAGATGAGTTCGTGTATACCTAGCAAGCAGCGGTGATGTTTGCATCATTTCGCGTAAGTAGGCGGGAGGGATGCAAAATGCAACGGCGTCACCTTTGGGGAGAAAAAGACATACATATATAGAGGTGGTGTTCACTGGACGCCATATTTGAGGTGACTGCTCACAGCGCATGCTCGGGATGCAGTTCTTATTTATGCTCAGCCAAAGAAGACAACCCTGATGGCGTGCAATGAGCGCGTCGGGAGCGTTGTGCAAGCTTGCCGTCAACGGGTGCTCAGCAGCAGGAAGCTCAGTTACGGCCGCCAGTGAATACCACCTATTCCCGGCGAGAATAAAGCCCCTCCATGTTCCAAAAGTAGCGCAAGGTTCGTCGATGCACGAAGCACGTGCAACGTGCAGCTCTTCGGAAGATCATGGCAGCACAGCGCAGCACTGAGCTAGATTTCAGACGCCATGTTCTTCCCAAAAGTGGCGCGCGGCACGTGTCTCGAGCAATTCCCCAACAATGAATGGCGCCACTCTTCCCAGGATAGAGGGGCTTTAGGCGAGAATAGACTTCCTGTACAGGGCTACGCGCGGCGCTGCTATTCGCCGAATTCATTCACGTGACGAGCTGGATCAACATGCCATGCAGGAAAGACGGCGCTACGGGGATGAACGCGCAACTCTGGCTCCAGTACGGAGCCTATACACCTAGAAACACTCGACCCCAGGGGCAGCAAACCGTTTCTGAGCCCAGGTTTGAGGCTAGACTCACCGGCGTTGTTGCTAACCCTAACCGAGTGGACTGTGATTTCGATAGGCGCAGTTTCAAACACTGCTGGCGGACAAATTCTCATATTTCCTCGCTGTATTTTGTGTTTCATGGTGCATGTATTTTACCGAGGTCATTGAGAAAGCATTGTACCACATTAGAAGAACTAAAAAGCAATATAAAACCTGTAAACTATTCTTGTTGGGTACGCGCTCGACAGAACGAATGCGACTTGAATGTATAGTTCCAGTTTTTTGTTTTTTTTACGATAAGTTTTGACGGCTCCGCGCGATTCGCCGCATGACAAACGACAAAGCGCTTAGCTGTCAAAAATAAATTACAACAGAAGAGAGCCGAAAGGCATGCATATTTCACGCTCACAAATAACGTGTTTACCGATGGACAGGACACGGACATACAATTTAAAAAGTGTTAACATTCAAACAATATATTGTACGTACCACACGATGCAGCGTTATCCAAAAAGAATTTATTTGAGAAAGAACTCAAATAGCACAGTAACAGTCGACGACAGTCACATCTTGATGATCGGAAGGAATCCAAGATGACTTCGTTTTGGGGCACGTTTTGGGGAGAGCTCCCTTTTTTTCACAACAGCACCAAGTCAAAGGAACAAGCGCGACTGACCCGTTTCCCACCCCAATGACAACTATTTTTTGGAGATGACTGAGGATTCTACACGGATTATCTTTGGGAGGGGGGAGAACAACGTTCTCGAAATCGCGTCGAGGGTCGTTCGACGTCCTTCACCTCCTTCGTTTCCCGTGAATGTCCAGCAGAAAAGCTTGAATGGCCGGCACTTACCAGCCTTATTTCTCACAATGGAAGATAACACTGAAAGGGTACGCAGCACGCATAAAAAAATGAAATGGAAACTTTTAAGAGGGGCGAGAAAGCGTCGAATACAAAACCGCAAAAACATAGGTAGAAAACCGCACTGAGCGGGTCTTCCCAGTCCAAGAGAGTGGCAGAAAATTTCTAGCTGATAGAGGGCGCGAGAGTCGCACCAGCCGCATGAGAATCAGCAACATGGCGGCGGCCTTTTGGAAAGGTGGATACAGGAACTCTAGGCGAGAAGTGTAGGTATCGCCGCCTGGTGGAATTTTTTCACAACCCAGAGTGAGGATATTTTAAGTTCCTCTGATGGCGCAAGCACGTGCAATGCCAAGCTTCTATGCACTATGAACATTAAAACATAACCGCGTGGGTAGCACGTGCACTATCCAGAGTGAGGAAAACGGAAGCGCCCCTAGCGAGCTTCTCACCGCGAATACTCCCTATCGGTACTCTTGCACTCGTACACAGTGAGCGCCGATCACAGCTGTGCTCAAGCGGTCTTTTCACTTCGGAAATCACTGGTGACATTATCGGTCACAGAGACATGACGGCGGCCAGATGTCCAGCTTGCAAACCTCTATGGACAACTGCAAGCATGGCGCCTGGAGTAGAGCCCCATGCATGCACGCACGTGCAGCTTGCGCGGGAGCACAGCTTTGGCAAGCTTGCAATTGTACGGGCTTGTCTGCACCCGCAGACATGGCGGCGGCCAGTCGCCTCGCTTGCAATCTCTAAAGCTCACTTAAATGATTTTGTTTGTATAAAAACTCGCGCATAGAAGTCACTGATCAGAGCCACGCGCTCGCACCCGTGCCTTTGTAAGCTCCGCAGATGTTTGTGAGATGAAGTGTAGTGAAGGCTCGGAGGATATAATAAAATGTGACCCTGCATGTACAAGCGAGTCCTTAGAGACACAAATAATAGAGTTGCGTTGCCGTTTGATAACATGGAACATGGATATCACTATACAAAAAGGAGAAGGACAGATAGGCTTGATATACGACACTCCAGAGAGCCCGACAAATTCTCCACCGTCGGCCGGGCCTCTCCGATAAAGGGCTGCTTTGGAGCGGAAGCATTTCGCGCGCCGCCAGCGAAAGGAATGCCGCGAAAGGTTTTCGCTCCCGAAAGCGCGCGCGATAAAGAAAAGCGTCGAAATAAACGCCCTTCCCCTCCAATTTTGGGGGACCCTAAGCAGCCGCTGAAAAATTTGCATTCCCATCGCGTTGCGCCAGAAGCTGTCTCTATCCACTCGGTTGCTCCCAGTGCTTCGAGAGTTTACGACTCAACCGAGCGCGTAATGAACACGATAAGTGAAACAAGGCGCACCTTCGAAAGTGTCTCTTAGCTCTGCCTGGCAGAAGCCTTCTCGCCATCTTGGGGACACCTGTGGCTGCGCGTCGCGGCTATAAGCCACCTATAAAGGGGAGTTCCGCCGGCATTTCAACGCAGAATGTGTTATACAGCCGGCACCTCACCACTTACGTTCCCTCGTCAGGAACGGAAGCCGATAAGCTGCCAGCCGAACGCAGACGGAGCGCTCGTCTCAACACCGATTAGAGACCAGTACCAGCCGAATGCCTTCTTCGAGTGCATTCGCATTATACTCCCGGCAAGGGGGAGGGAGATCCATAGAGTTATTATAATGTACGCTAGAGGTTCAGCTGGCGCTAGTGTGCGGCTGCAAATCGAAGGACAGCAACCAGTCCAAAATTCACTTCCGGTAATGCATTTCTATGGGAACAAGCGAGTGCATTTTCGTATTGTGCTCGATTATAAGAGCGAATATCGCGAATAATTCATACGTTTTAGGTAGCTAGGAACATTCCTCAGTCAGACAAACAAAATAATTGGTCAGTTGCGACGTTTTTATTTCAAATTTATCGCATTAAAAACGGTGCTAGAAGAGCTTCGCACATGTATTTATGTGCACCGTCGGACACTTTTAGCGCGAACACGACGTCGGCGTTTTTCAGCATGGGAGATACACGTGTCAAACTAACGAGGGGCATCTTGAAAGCTGAGAAAGACGGCAAGAACTACGCAGTAACACTAAATCAGTAACTCCCTATGCATGTATTATCAAAACAAATTAAATTAAAGCCACGTAATATAGTCCGATTTTCAATAAGTAAGCACCGCTTCATCCTTTCTGCTCTGAGCGAATATGCTTGTTCTACGTTCGAAACATCACCCTCACGCTCAAAGTCTTTGAGAACAAGCGCCCGATGAAGGCTGCCCGGCAGAGAAAATATATGAAAGAGACACCTTTCAGACCCCACGCACTTTACTCTTTACGTTTTGAATGTTTTTTAACCACTCGCAAAGATGTAACAAGGGGCTATTTTCATATAGTGACAAGACTGGCATATTAGCAATATATAAGCCTCACGCGAATGCTCGCGAGCCTTGAACATACTCCATATTCCTTTCGGTGGTTATTTTGCTTAGAATCGTCGCTTGTTTTTACACACCTGCTGTGGAACAAAGGTTTGAGCTTGAGATACAAACATCGTTCACTGACAAAGAGAAATGCGCGAACTAAAGTGCACTTTTACAATGTTAACAAAGGTACATACTATTCGGAACGACCCAAATAACAAAAGTGCTCCGTGTTACTTTCCGGAAAGAGACAAAATTTACGCGCGCTTTCCCATATGAATGTACAGGAGCACCGCAAAAGTAGACTGGTTTCTGTCTGCTTCAATTTGCCCCCCGGAAGTCGCATAGACGCTAGCGGCAGCTGAACCTCTTAGCGTACATTATAATTACCCTATGGGGACGCCACGTGTTCAGATATACAGTGGCGCTCTGCTCGGTGAAACGAACGCGCTCCTTGTTTCTGCGGGGAGAAGGCGCAAAAGAGAGCAACTTTCAAGCAGGAAAAAAAAAAAAGAGTACAAGCTACGTTAGACGTGTTAACTTTGCCGCACCAAGTGTCAGTGCTTGATTCTTTTTGCGAACAAGTAGAGAGTTTTCGTGGATCGTTTTGGACGTCCCGCAACTCTCTCCGCCACCCTCTAGGATACCCAGAACTCTACAGCCAAGGCCATCAGCGCGCAGGCGCAGTAGCAGCTTGTTCGTTGCGGAGGCCTTAGCGGAGGGGAAAACGCGGTCTACGAAAACTCCCTATTAGGGAGTCTTCGCGGTCTACGAAACTCCCTATTAGAGAGTTTTCGTCGTGGAGACTTAAACGCTGAAAGCATGTGTATACGCGTGTATATGTTTTGGTATGATTCGGTGTGTGTGTGCAGCAAATTCTCTTCCAGAGCACTAGCGGCAGCTTTCCTTTTCGTCCCCGGCGGCGTCGCCATCGTACCATCGCTTCTCCCCATCAAGACGCACACATACGCGCCTATACAAGGCGCACCCTCGCCGGAGTAAACCAACTGTACGTACGAGTGCGTGCACCCGGAATATGGGTGAAGAGGTTCCCCCGAGGGGTGCTTTTCCTAAACAATTTCTCGCAGACGACCACAAAAGACGGCGATGTTGTTACATATATATATGTGCCGCTGTGCGCATCTGGAGTGGGCAATTTAGAACTTTGTCCGTCTTTTGCCCAAACCCGTCGCGATGTTTCCCTTCCTTTTCGACTGTGACACGTGACTTTGTTTACTGCTGCACGTCAGTTTTGTTTTTCCGTCCATTCCGCGCGGGTTTGGTCGCAGAAAAGGACGATCGGGGTGATTTTTCTTCACGTGCGCCTAGGCCTGCAGATTGGTCCAACGAATAATAGGAGCAAAAAGAAGAAAAAAACGATGATTACAGCACATGTTGATTACGGTTCCGTAATCAACATGTGTAGCAGTGACAAGCGAGCTTCCATGCCACGCAATTTGTGGGCTATTCATACTGTACCAAAATAGGGCGGGCCTCAGCGAGCGCGTGCAAATTAGCGCCGGACCGGGCCGGGCTGGGAAGGCTGTCGGAAATAAATAGCGGGCCGTTGGCGGGACCGGGACCAAGAGACAGCGGGCCGGGCTTCTAAATATCGGTCGGTGCAGACCCCTAGCGTAGGTGTGCAGCTGATATCGGTAAATGCTCAGTCATTGGAAGAAGCGGCAATGCCATGACCAGAGAAATATTCGAAGCGGAAATGACTGCGCCCCTAAAGGAAGACTGCGTAAGCGCCACATCGGTTTTGTCACCTGGTAAAGAGTTACATTTCTTGCACGACGGCCGAGGCCGCAACAAGGGTGTTGGAATGTGATGGTGTGTGTGTGCGTGGTGCCTATGTCTGCGTGTGTTACGTGTGTTTAAGAGAGAGAGAGAAAGTGTGTGTGCGTGTGTTTGAGAGAGAGTGTGTGCGTGTGTGTGCGTCCGTGCGTCTGTTTCCTTGGCTGGTCGCCGAATACAACGTTGCGCCTTGACGATTGAACTTGAGTTGGAAGTTCTGCGATTTTGTGTTCCTTCTTCTGTCCTGCCTTTTGCTGCGCTGTACGTTTTAAGCAAATTTGTTTTTTAAACGATAGCCTTAAGTAGTTTCTCTCGCAAAAAAGCCGATGTCGGTGGCGTGACTTGAAAATCCAGGATTGGTCGAGAAAGTCATGACTTCACAGTCACATGACCTCGCGCGGGAATTTCTGACAATCCACAACGCTCACATAAAACGCGGCGCCATGCGTGCAATAAAAGTGATATACAAAAGTGGCGTGTAATGCGAATGGAAGGCGAAACTTAAGCGTCCTCCCATATTTTTTTTTTTTTTTTTTACAAATTTTTTTGTCATATTAAGCGGAGAAATTGGCTACACGAAACGTGATGTGACGTCAGGTGGCGTCAGGTTATTTCTGTCTTGAGCAATACCAACAGTAGTCGGTTCGCGGCAACTGCGGTGCGCATCGAACAAGGGGAGAGAAGGAAAGCACGTACTCATTCGCAGGCTTGCTCCGCGTTCCATGCCATCCTTAATTACACCGGCGAGAGGACACAAAAACGACCAGAAAGCCCGAGCAGTGCGACGCTCATCAGGCGCCGATCTGTTCTCTAGGTGCGCCCAGCGCTGTTTAATGGCGCGAAGGCAATACGCATCCAGAGGCATGCGAGCGACAGCGCGATACAGGACGCCAAATTTAGGACGCCATAAACTTCATTCTCTCGGCCAGGGGGCGCGAGCGCGTCCGTATCAGGGGACGTGGTCACGTGACCACCGTCCGCTAAATGTAACGGGAAACGTATTCTGCGCTGTATTTGTTTTCCTCCCAAGGTCATTTGGCCGGCTTATTCTGTTTTGGTAACCATCTAGGTGACACACCCCAAACAGCATTGCTTAAAGGCCGACGTACACTTCGCGCTTTCCACTTTTCTCCCGATTCCCCCTCTCCCCCTTCTACCCTGTCTACATTGCCGGTTTCCTCCTCCCCCATGGTGAGGAGGATCTTCTGCCTTGCAGAATCTCGAGTCTGGTAGTCGGCCGTTAAAAAAAAAAAAATATATATATATATATATATATATATATATATATATATATATATATATATATATATATATATATACACGCATCTCATGTGCACTTTATGTGTACGCGTAGAGTCGGGCTCGTCAGCCGGTGTAGCACCTCGCGTATACCCTCCGCCGACCCGCGGAGGAACGGGGGCGCCGCCCGAGACTGTCGCCCACGACTCCGGTGCCAAGGACGCCCGAGAAGAACCTCGCGACTGTAGCACAAATATCCGCAGGCGCGGCGCGAGACTGCGGCGCGCAGGAAGCGGAAAGTCCAAGGCCGGCGACGTGTGCCGTACTTGTACGACGGCAAACTATACGCAGGCGCTTGATAGCTGCACGGGTCGTCATACGTGTGTCACAAACCGTAATATACATGCCGCCCCGTTTTATTCATGCCGCCTCGGCGGCGACCACGCTGCTCGGGTGGGTGGGTCTTTCGCAGTAGTCTGGATGAGCACGACAGCCGTCTCGAGATGATGCTGCAAACCGCCCGAGATTCGGGTTTGACACCATTCTCGCTTTCTAGAACTTCAAATGGAATGTTCGATTGAACTTCGACAGAAGTTCAGTTCGACTCCTATGCGCGCGGGCAAACTTTGAAAATGCGGGGATGATATCTGGCGGAGTAAGGAGTAAAACGTTGAATTTCCATTTCCATCAAGTACAGGTCGAGGAGACCGAGGACGAAAGCTGCAGAGACGCAGCCTTTCATATTAAAGCTAGATAACGAAACGGTATACGTTTGCTTTGGTATCGTAAGCATTGTAACAATCGTAAGAATTCACTGGAATTTAAAACGAACTGCTGTATAAGTTGTGCCTTCCTAAATTTTTGAAAAGTTTGTGTAGAAGTCGGACAACGCTGTTAAAGAGGACAAGATAAATGAATAGGCGAGCTGGTTAACATTACACGTGATTTTAACCGGACACAACGGACGACAAAGGGGACAGGGGACTAACACACAGATTGAGAAGTGTGCGTTTCTCACTTGTCATCTTTGTCGTCCGTCGTCTCCAGTTAGTATCATGCGTAACTGTTAAAACCATCGAGCTTTCCCGAAAGGTCGGAGGTGTACCGAACCAGTCGATCGTCGGGTTCGACAGAAGTTCACAACATCCCCAACTACAACTGCGCACGGCTATACCGAGAAAAACTGAAGGAGAGGAGAAGCGTAGCGGTCTGATTAGAAGGATTAGCGGAGACGTAGAGGCTAGCTGCCCCAGTCTCCCTCCGATCAGAGTGAACGAGGGCGCCATCTGCTCCACACGCTGGATCTGGCGTTTGAATGCCTAACGCCAGTGTCCGACGTCCGAACGCCAGGCACTGCGCGAGGAGCAAGCGACGCTCCTGATCGCTCCAGACACGACGTGCACAAAAAAAGCGCATTTGATCACATCAGGCCAGCGGGCTCGAAATAAAATACAAGAGTACTTCAAACGCCACTCGAAGGAACAGTAAAACCAAAACAAACGCGGCTCCAGAACAAGAAAGACGGTTTCATTAAGCCTTTCGTCTTCCCTAAGGAAAACATCTTCATTAAACTTCGACTGCTGTTTAGCTTTACTAAAGATGCCTCCGCCATCGAAGGCGAAGCATTTTATTAAACTGTTTTTCTTTTAGAGTGCAGCTCTTAGGAGCCCGTTTCCGGCTTGAGCGGCGTCGCCGTTGCTGTCGCCGTCGCTGTAGCCGTCGCCGTCGGCGTAACCGCGCGGTGCATTATGGGACGCGTGTCGTCACTGATGACGTCATCAATGACGTCACTGATGACGTCATCGGCATTCGCATCGTCATCGTCCCTGATGACGTCACCAGTGACGTCACTGATGACGTCATCGGCATCCGCATCGCCATCGTCACTGATGACGTCATCGGCATCGTCACGTGACCTCATAGGGGTCACGTGACCCCGGTGACGTCACGTGACCCTCGTGAGGCGACGGCGACGCCGCTCGGAGGGGGGTGTAGCAGGAGGAGGTGAGGAGGAGGAAGGAAGGATATACCTTCCCCTCAGTACCCTTTCCCTCCTCCTCCTCAAGAGCTGCGCTCTAATTCGGCGTTACAGGGAGTTGCAAACGGCTTTCATTTCTTCTCAATATGTTAGGTCGCTTTTGCTATCGCTTTTATCTCGATATAAAATGTGCGAACATTGTACTTTAGACAGTCGAAAAAAGCACTGAAAAGCACTGGAATGTGAGAACACGTCAATATCGCAAGCCCCCCAAGTCGAATCGAGGAATTGAACTGCTGGTGTAAACTAATATGAGGATGAACATCGATCTTTTTTACGTGGACCAACGTGAGAGCTCCATGGGAAAATCTCTACCCATAGCCCGCTGCAACAAAAGCGAAAGCTTTCATTCGATCAAAACTAAGGTGTCCTTATCAACCCTTTCGACTGTTCTAATTTATTCTAATTTTTGTTTTCGTTGTTGTCAACACTTAGCTGCCAGAATCGTGGACGTTTACAAGCAGTGCACGTTCTTGAACCGTACCGTACACGCTCAAGCGACACACTGTTGGCATCAGCTACTTTGGAACAAATCCCGAATATCAGTGTGGGAGAAAATGCCTCTGATACGCTCATTTACATCGCGGCATAGCTGGGCTTGTAACGCCGCCGCTGCCAAGAGACAAACCTTGTCGAAGTCGTTGGCGCGCCTGACTTTTCTTTTTCTGTGTATGAATGTGCGCGTGTTTGTGTGTGTGTATGCGTGTGTACATGTTTGCGTGCATGTGTGCGTGTGGGTACATGTGTGCGTGAGTATGTGATTGTGTACACATGTGCGTCGGCGTATTGTGTGCGTGTGAGTAAATATTAATGCGCGCCTGCATGTGCGAGTGCTTGTGCGTACATGTGCACGTCGTACGCGTGTGTGTGTGCGCGTTGGTGTGCGTGTGTGAAGAGAGGGAAGGCCTGGCGATACAAAAAATTGCGTACCCGTTCTCGTTTCGAGCAAAGAGTTCTTCCGCACCGCCGCCTGTTACGTATGGGTTATGCGGCCATGGAAGCGGTCGTAAAGATTGCGAGGCACGGACGCGCCGAGATTCGGAAAACGACGCGTCGTTTAAGCGATGGCACGCAACACGGCAACCAACAGCCACAGCGCGTGAATAAAAGGGAAGATAACAGCCGGCTTTGGTTCTGAACTCTGTCACGCCCTCAAAAGAAAATAAAAACAAAAAACAAATCAGTTCTTGAAGACCTTCGGATCTTCAAAGACACAGCGTCGGCAGGCACGAAGCTTTTCGCGTGATCGGCTCTTTCGGGCTGCATCACTCTGTTCGACAGAGTGCCGTTAGATCGCTAGATTCGGAGGTTGTTGACTGGACTCTCGTATGCAGGGAGCCCGTCATCTTGGGCTTTTTGAGCAGCGAGCATGCCTAGCGGCAGCTGTGGGCACTAGAGTGTCAGGTGTAAATATTGAAAGGTAAAAGAAAGCGGAAGGTGAATGTTTCTGATATTGGCAGTTGGATTGAGGGTTCCAAAGGAAAGTTATGCAGGCTTTATGACTCGAAACTAAGAAATTATTTATGAACTACGGAGCCTAGAAGCCAATGAACAAAAAATTAAAGAAGCTTTCATTGAGTGAGCGGCACCCAGTAGCGAATCTCGAGTGTGACTTAACTTTGCTAAATACAATACGTCTGAAAAGCTGCCAACTCAAAACGTTTGCACCCAGCAATGACAAGTTATACCTGCATAGTGTATAATGCCGCATTTAAAATAATAAAGATAAAGTTGAGAGGGAAGGCTTACAAAAGAGAGAGGGAGAGAAAGAGAAGGCTTGCAAAAGCCCAAGACAAATTAAGATTGTTCCCTAAAATTTATTTATTGGCGGGGTGTATGTTTATACAGCCTGCAGACTTATAGTCTGCCTCGACGTGCGACTTGTTTCTCAGCTATTTATTAACGGGTAAAGGGGTGCGCATGTGTTCATAGGGGGGGTCTGACGTTCTTACAGTGGTGTGTCTTCAAGATAGATAACTATGTTCCCCTAAAAAACAAAGCGCCCATAATTAGATTTTTCCGTACTAAGACAAAACAGGTGTATTTACCAGTTCGTCCACGGAAATGTTGCCTGTAGTACAGCGGATTATCCAAATTAAAGAGATCGTACTAACGAGACATGACAGCATACGTGAGAAGTACGTGGCAAGATCCACAAATCTAACAGCGTTCGACGGCAATGCGGTTTATGTAACACAGAAGCTCACCAAACGCGGAAAAAAAAGTATAATTCGACGCCAATTTAAAAAATAAAGGCAAGATGATCAACGATGTTTAGTGAGTCTAGCCTACAACACTGGTGTCTCAATGGGACGTAGGCTTTCCAAAAACGTCGGGGTTCCTCTCCGTATGTCCCACGTCAGCTTTGCCCGCCTAAACATCGGTTATCAGTATGTATACCTGTACGTTGGATGAATCTTGGCGTTTATGAGCTGCAGGTGTGCGAGTAATTAAGAAAAACTCTTCCAAAACGCAGGTCATACTTCAAAAAGTGCGCTTTAATCCGTGCGCGTTTCTTCAAAAATACTTTTTTTTTTTCCGTTTTTTACACAACGTAAAGTTTCAAGTTGCCCAAAGTAGCTGGTTACAACTACACCACCGAGAATGTTACGCGTCGCAACATCTACGTCACTAGCACGCCATTTAAATTTTGGCAAGATCGTCGCTGGATACAATTAAACTACTAAGCAAAATAAAACAAGTACGTT
The DNA here is from genome assembly GCF_016920785.2 of Ixodes scapularis. Taxonomy (NCBI): domain Eukaryota; kingdom Metazoa; phylum Arthropoda; class Arachnida; order Ixodida; family Ixodidae; genus Ixodes; species Ixodes scapularis. The sequence goes on along the minus strand of NW_024609873.1, from coordinate 17,699,431 downwards.
GCAGACTCTGAATTGGTCACGAGGTATAAAGGAGAAACATTAAGCGGAGTTTCCATCCGCACGTTTAGCAGAATGAGCTCGAACCACGCCGCAAATTCAATTAAATATTTTGACATGAAAAACAAAAATCAAAGAAGCCTCGTTTTACTTGATATTCCCAGGAAGACGTATTTAGTTCTCTTTCCAGTTAGACCACTGCTAATTGTAAGTGCAATTTCTTTAATCCTCCTAAAAAATAACACAAACAATACAAAGTTTCAAGGAACGCCATTCGGTACAAAAGATGCTCGTGTCACCGCCGTGCCATGTCTGTCTTTAAGCCGCGCTCCCACTGCTAAACATTATACAACAGACACCGTCTGGGCTGTGTCTCTTCCTTTACTGTCCGACGGCCCTGTTACATCTGACATACTAGTGGAACTTCCTGCAGACATGTTAGAAGCTGGATCTATGTATGAATGGATGTTAATGGCCATACCCTTCATAACGGGCGGCAGCTTGCGCCACTTAGCCTAAGTCTTTGGCATGCATAAAGTAGTGTTGTCCACCTTACTCGAAATAATAATCTCCAGAAGGAAAGTGAATTTCCGTAACTTTAAAAAAAAAAGTAACCATTACTTTTCCTATTACTTCAGATTTTCGAAACAAACGAATTTTTGCGCAGGTTTAAAAAAGGGCTATTTCGTACTGTTCATTGCTGGATTGGAATCACTAAATTAGAAACGACTCATTCTTTTAATACACCGATTTTGGCAAACCTTCCTCTCATCAGAGACAAAGGTTCGAGGATTCCTTGGTAAAGGCTAACTTGTAAAAATGGATTGCACCGTTAAAAAAGAGAGGGGAAAATTGTAACGGCTACAAGTCATTAGTACCACCAAAAGTAATCAGACTACTCTCCCGACTACTTTTTAATAAATGTATTCGAATGCTTACAAAATTCCTCCGAAAACTGATCGATTACGAGTAATTACCGGGTGTCTCAAATAGCGACCAAGCTCTCTAAATCGACCGCAAAATTCGGTTTCTTAACCTATCGGGCTACAACTTAGTGCAGTGTTGCTCACAGATAAAGGCTCAACTCTTATAGAAATGCAGCGAAGCCACCGGTCTTCAAACAATAGGGCTCCCTTTCGTTTGAAGACCGGCGGCTTCGATGAGTTTCAATAGGAGTTAAGCCTTTTTTTCTTTTTCTACTTTTCGCTCAAAAAAATTTGCTCTTTGAAAACTTTTCAAAAACAAATGCACCATCTGTGGGCAACTCTGCACAAAATCGTAGCACGATAGGTTACGAAACCAAATTTTGCGGTCGCTTTCAAGAGCCTGGGCGCTATTTGGGACACCCGGTAGGCTACTTGCGATGAGTGCCGTACAAGTCTAGGAAGAAGACATGCTTCAGACGGAAGATACTTCTGTTATCATGCCTGCAGCGAACACCGCGTCTTTTGTATAATTATAAGAATAATAATAATATTAATAACAATGCTTCATTTTTTCTTAGGGCCCACAAACAGCTATGAAGCCTCTTGTGTGGTTCACTATGAAGAAGGAGGAGTGTGGATGCGACCGAATTCGCTAAAGCGCGAGTTATTTCACTTCGGAAGTTGGCAACACTGCGCGTCCTGAGATTCCGGCCTCCGTCGATGAGAGCCCCTCTCCAGAGGGCACAAGGCAGCCTGCATTAGGCAAGTGCACGCGACCACTCCGCGGGGACGGAAGCCTCCTGGGCCGTAAATTAGGCCCACTTTATCCGCCGCCACGGGGGCCCGCTTGCACCGAGAGGGACACTCGGAGCCCTGTTCCCCGTCAGCGGGAGTCGAACGACGTCCCCGAGGACAGGGTCCGTGTCGTCGACGCCCGCTCGCGCACACACAGACTTACTTCGGAGCGGCTCCTGTCTCGTCACTTCCGTTTTGTTTCATTCTGTTTTCACATCTTTTCGATCCGGGACTTCCCCCGCTCTTTTAGCATAATTCAGATTGGTTCGGGACATTTTAGGCCACACCTTGGAGAAGGCTGAAAACACTTTTCGGGGCACCAGCGTGCTCTTCGTCATCGTTCAATCTGCCGCGAATATTAATGGCCCGTTCACATAGTCGTCACAGAGACCAACTAGGCGCCGTCAGCCGGCGCTGGAAATAGGTTCGACTTTGAGGATCCAGCGCTGACTTCAGGCTATTTCAAAGATGCAGCGCTGCGCCGGTGCTGTTCTTAGGGTTCATAAAGCGCAGCTCTTCGTTGCATTCCAGCTTAGAAAAAAAAACATTTACTTCCTCTTTTTGTCCGTTTGTGTGTGCAACGAGTTCTCAGCACATATTGCGATGCGTAATTACATTACAAAGGCGATAGAATTACGCGCATCGATGACATCGTGAATGTACCGTTCTATTACGATTTAAAGTAAGTGACTGGATAATAAAAATTAATTAAAAACTCCTGGTGAGATCATCACCGCGATTTCGAAGCTCTCACTCCACCGCTACAATTAATTCAGTTTTTGCATACACTTCGTTCGCTCTGCCCTCAAACAGTTGGAGGCTTATAAAGAGGTGGCCACCACGCATAAAACTTACTACTAGCAACACCTAGTAACCTACACGCAAACCAGCAACGCCTAATAAACGCGATTCATCGACCCTTTCCTGATACCCAAGTTCAAATCTCAAACCAGAAAAAGAAAACTTCAACAAGATGTACGCAATTTGTTAGGATGTCGCAGTTTATCCTATAGAGTGTCGAGTCTATAGACTAACCGAAGATACATTCTGCTAATTTTACTGTAAGGTAGATATCGTAACAAAACTATTAACAAGGCTTCTTTTTTTTTTTTTTTCTACTACATGACACGCTTCTGTGTTCCTGCGTATGTCGCTTCGCCACTGCCCATAAGGTGCCGTGGCGAAGCGACATACGCAGAATCGCGATGTCTACTCTGCGGGCATAGCTTCTCTGCAGTGCTCCAGTGCGCCGTGAGAAGCGCACTTCACGGAGCTAATTGACTCGCCCGAACGGACCACGACCGAACAAGGAAAATCATCGCCAAACTTCCGGGTGCTGTTTGGAGTTAGAGACGAAGCTCAAATACAACAATACGCTATTCGAATCGATAATCAAGATCACGACGATAGCCGATAATCGAGAGCAAACGCGACTCACGGATCGGTCACGGACACCGCCTCGTCACTTTTCCATGTGCTTTCATCCAATCAATCAATCAGTCGAGAATTTGTGAAGAGGGTGACGTTACAACCTGGATAACGCAAGGCACAAACACCCGGCCCGCTCGTTCTATTATACGCGTGTTTCTTAATCGAATGGTCAAATACTGTTTTACTGTGAGCGTATCCAGGTAACACGACGTCCACGTCTTTGGGTGGAAATAACCTGACAAAACGCGAAGCTAGCAGCATTAAACGGACCGTAAAAGGAATACATTTCTATCCACTTCATATTTCCGTGGTCCGATTAATTGTATATCAACCCTTCGATAACCAATATAGCTGCTATCCTCTTGCAGTTTCTTTATTTCTGTTTCGTCCCTCTCTCTCTCTCTTCACACCTTTCGCATTTTCCAGCAGCTAGGCTCATGACGTCTTTTGCCACCACGACCAACTTACTATTTCAAAAGTCGATAGGAGAGTGCGTCAACCGACAAAGGCAGTGGCCCTGATTTGATCGAAACGTACACTGGTGCAGGTCGCCATATTTTTGGATAGAGTGAGTGAGGGGACGACCCGTATTATTTTCATTGCACATTTCGTGAACACGTTGAGTTCCCTTTCTTTTCAGACAGACACACCTTCCGTGAGCCACCCATTGTGATTGGATTTCGCTCCTCTCTTTCTTTGCGTGAAACCGACAAGAGATCACTCGTCCAGCGCGGTCAAACGATTATCGCGTTGTCACGCCGCTGTCAGAAAGTGAGTTATTCGTCTGCCAAATCAAAGCGGCTGTTAAAATCCAGTTAAAAAAGAAAACAGGAGCGAACGGCGACGCAGTCGAGTGCTGACGCTAATAAGCTCGGTTGCGTCAAGCCCGCATTACTGGCCGTCCCCCAAGGTTGCTGTCCTCGAGGTGTGTGCAGCCAAGTTTGGCGAAACTAAGTCATGCCTCCGCGCGCCCATGAAAGCAAGGGCAACGTGCGTACCAAATAGCTACGCTCGCTGTGCAATATTGACGCTTTCTTTTTTTTTTTTTTTGCTTTCTCTTTTTTTTATAACGGCCGTGTTTTTTTTTTTGTTTTTTTTTTATGATTATGAATCGGAGTCAAGAATATGAAGGACCATAAGCGGGATATGACATATCAGACGCACTGGGATGAGCAACGTCGATTGAGCAGAACTGTTCGCTCGGATTCCAGGGTACAGTACTTTGCCCACGCAATGCGGAAGTTCTGCGTGGGAATAATGAGGGCTATCGCCCGTTGCTACTAAAAAGTTCTGTAATGGCCGCACCTTTTAAATTTTTTTTGTGCATCTTTTAGCGCATTTTTTTTCTGTTTGTAAGTGCCGCACTTCATTATACATGGTGTGTGTTTTAGTTTTTAGCTTGGTTTCAAAATAGTCGTGAAAGCGGCGGCGTCGAAACGTCTGACCAGTTTCTTTTCTTTTTCGTTCAGGTACTTCGTATTTCCAGTTGCCATTGTTATCGCTCAGACGACCATTTCTTTTTTCTTTCTTTTTTTTTCTGCTGCTGCTTTGCTTAGATTACTTGAGGCCTTGCGTTAAAACATTGGTCACTTTTTTTTTATCGCTGCTTTAGTTTGTGGTGACATTGAATCAAACCCTGGAACTATGAACGCAAAACAGGTGTTTCGATTCGAGGAAATGTTAAAACCGTCGAACGAACACAAAAGTTCGAGACGGGACAAGAAAAGTGTAAAAAAGATGTCGATGAAATAAAACAAACCCAGAAAGCGATTGAAAATACTATCGCAAATATCTGGGAAAGGCTGATGTATGTTGAAAGTAAAGCGGAAACTTCGGAGAGCGAAATGGAATCACTAAGACGAGAACGTGAAGGTCAAAGAAAGGCGAGTTCACATTACTCTCACGACTCGATGAAATAAAAGACCAATCCCGGCGAAATAACTTTCTTTTTCATGGGATTTCTTACAATGTATCCGAAACGTGGTCACAGGCAAAAGAAAAGAAAAAAATATGTTATCGAGCTGCTTTGATCACGGGCAAAAGAAAAGAAAAAAATATGTTCTCGAGCTGCTTACACAACCGAACCACGTTAGTAATTCACATTGAGCGGGCCCAAAGATTGGGACAGTTTTTTGTCAGCAGATGCAGGCGTGTAATCGTCTAGTTTTCAATCAATCAATCAATCAATCAATCAATCCTTTATTTCACATCAGAAACTGATGTAGGCTGCAGGGGCAAAAAGTCAAAAGTTTGACTTGACAAGGCCTCTGCAGCCTTACAATTGGCACACGGCGACATACTACACATGAAGTAATAACATTAAGTTTTCAGCTTTTAACATTAAGCAAATAAATAAATAAATAAATAAAAAAAGAACCAGAAGAACAGCATAAGTTAAACACGCTGTTAAAGATAACAAAAAAATCATATATATATATATATATATATATATATATATATATATATATATATATATATATATATATATATATATACATACATATATATACACGCATACATGCATACGCATCATACACACGCGCATATACACACATATATATAAGGCACATAGCATATCTATAGGTACATGACAGGACTAAAAATAATAATCGTACTACCTCAAGGATAACTGAAACATACAGAACACACGACCTCACAATACAAGCGAAATTTTAATACAGGAAAGAATTTCTGATTGTACTAAGATTCAGTCTCTCGATATTTGTTAAATTATGCTTCTGAAGTTTATTTAGAATAAATGGAAGATTATACCTTAGCATTTGGAAACCGTAATTTGTGCGATTTGTTGGTATTTTCCAATGCTCCCCCTCACGAACGTCATATACCCGGATATTTGGTGTTAGGTTTGAAATATGTCTAAGGAAAGGCTCGTTAGAACGGAGGGCTGATCTATATCGTGTTAGTAGAGTATACTCATATAAGTTAGGGACAGTTATTAGACGTAGTTCTTTAAATAATGGGGGTGTATGTGTATCGAAAGGAACATTGAATATTGTGCGAACAGCCTTTTTTTCAAGAAGGTGTAATTTGTTAACATTTGACAGAGATGTGGTACACCACACTAAATTACAGTAGTTCAGATGGGGTAAAAAAAGGGCCCTGTATATAAGCATTTTTATGTGACGAGGCAATAAATTTCTGAATTGACATAATTTCCCAAGCACTCTTGATAGTTTTTTAACAACATTATTAACGTGATAATCCCAAGACATCTGTTCATTAAAATACACTCCGAGCGTTTTGACGTTCGGCTCCATTTCTATGACGGAGGGGCCCAAGATGATATTAAAAGAAAAAGAAATATGTCTATTCTTGGGTTTGAAAAGGACAGCCTTGCTTTTGGTCGTGTTAATTATTAGTGAGTTAACTTCACTCCAATCATACAGCTTCTCTAGCGAGGCATTCGTTTCTTTAACAAGGTCTTCTATCTCTTTACCTGAAAAAAAATAGACTGGTATCATCGGCATAAATGATGAAGGATGGGGCTTTGCTGATATTAACAATATCGTTTATGTATAGATTAAATAACAAAGGACCTAAAATGCTACCTTGTGGTACTCCAGCTCTAATGGGTAGGACAGAAGAACTCTGTCCGTTTATTACGACATATTGCTGGCGAAATTTAAAGTACGATTGTAAAAGGTTTAAAGGTACACCGCGAATTCCATAGCATTCGAGCTTTTTTATTAGGGTAGTATGGTCAATACGGTCGAACGCCTTCGAAAAATCAATGAAGACGCCTAAAGTTAACTTTTTTTCTTCAAACGACTTTAAAATTAACTCCTTCTGCTCTAGCAAAGCGAACTCCGTTGATCGACCTCTGCGAAAGCCGTACTGTGAGTCAGAAATTAATGAAAATTTAGTGCAGAAACTCGTCACTCTATTGTGAATAATCTTTTCAAGACATTTCGAAAACACAGGTAATATTGATATTGGCCTATAATTCGAAAATTCATTTTTGTTCCCTCCTTTAAACAAAACAATGACTTTTGCAGTTTGCATCTTTTTAGGAAAAATACCACTGGACAATGAGAAGTTCATAATGTGTGTTAATACAGGTAATAGAACGTCCAAAACATGCTTAATTGGTCATCATTTAAAAGAGGAGAACAGGTGATACTATACTTCGAGCTCAAATAAAATTTACAAGCGTTGGTGTTAGAGGAGCTTTTCTCCTGCAAAACGTTATTAGTGAGCGTGACTCGTCTTATTTCTTTTTTTTTTTTTTTTGTTTTGTAAATATCAGTAGTCTTCTGAAAATTATTTTTGTGCGTATTTAAAAATACACCTCATGATGGAGAGTTCAAAATTTTTAGCTACAGCAATTTAAAGGTGCGGTGCAGCGATATTCAATTGGAATGTTTTTCACTTTACACGAGCTTACTGGCACTAGTGGGACTCAAGGATACTCGCACGCAACGCCACTGGCCAAGAAACTTCTTTCTTGCGCTGTAATTTTGAGGACAAAACCGAGTGTTTTCATTCAATCTCTCCTTCGCGAAACCTGATGACGTAGCTGGGCGGTAGCAGTACCGCCCAGTGACGATATTTGAATGCGGCTCATAGATTGGACCCGAGCATGGCGTGGAAACTCGATTTGGACTCGTGATACTCGATAGCTCGAGACGCATTCGGGTAGCGTCCTGTGTCCAATCGCTGCAATGACGACAACAGCCGAACCATAACAATGTCTGGAACTCAGCGCGTGTCCTGTGCCTTGCCAACCCCAGCGCATGGCTGTGAGCAACATTTGCGGCATATAATCGGCTCCAGATCGCGTGGCCGCTTGCTCTTGCTGCGAGTTGAAAAAATAAACCCTGCTCGTTTTTTTTTTTTTTTTTTTTTTTTTTTGCGATTTTGATTGCGTGTTGTGAAAAACGAACCGGTATTTCACAGGTCATTCACGTCAGGGATCCGTTCTAAGCGGTATTTGCGCAAAATACAAAAATCGTGCAACGCCCCTTTAAATCACATCAATACGATTTGAATCAAATAAAGTCCGATTTAATTAAATAAATATAATCTAATCAAATAAACTTAATTTAATTATTTCTTTAAAAAATACACAATTGTTGCCACTTTGCGAGTGACTGTAATTAGTTACATTTTTATGTAACTGTACGTGTCTGGGTCCAGCCAATATGATACGACGACGCATTTCAATACGTTTAGCGTACAGATGTAAATCGTCTAAGGCTCCGATTTCGCGCTATTCAGCGCGAAATCGGAGCCTTAGAGCGGGACCAGAGGCTCAGCGAAAGTGATCGTCCTAATCTACATCACCGCCGAGACGGACGCTAATCCGACAAAGGGATCCGACGCTTCCACTTTCAAAGAGTGCGCACCACTTCGAATTTTATTATCTCGTTCAAATCAAAGATAATCCAGCCCGAAAAACTACAGGTGCAAGGACGCAGTAGATGAAGCGACCGATATTAGGTTACACCCGGGCTTCCATCTCCGAAGCGGTTTGCGCGAACGAGAGCGCTTAGATAATAACGAGAACAATGACATACAGCGAAGCCCCCTATCGAACCTGCCGCATAGCGTTCACAAAGGAGGCCATCGAAACGGGACGCCTGCTCGCAGCGCATACGAAACATCGAGCGCACCTTTTTTAAAACCCAAACGCGCTGCGGGGATTAGAGAGAGGATTGTCGGCGACGGATAGCGCGAGAGCCGTCCGAAAACTTTCGACGATCGCCCGCAACCAAGTAAACAAAATAGAGAACGCGACAAAAAGATGCGATTCATGAGTGGTAGCCTTTGCTTCAGAACAGTTCGCATTGTACCAGCGATAATATAAAACGTTTTTTTTAATGTTAATTAATCAGATTTTTTTTTTCTTAATTTGTGTGCAAATGCTAACAACGAGGGTAAGACCCGCAGGCACCGTCGTCAAGCGAAAAGTCGTTCCCGACAAAACAAACTGTTTCTTGGCTTTTTTTTTTTTTTTTTTACGATTAAAAATTAGAATTTGTATGTACACATCAGGAGGTCAAGTGGTGGGGCATTTCGTGTTTGACGTTACCCTGTGTGAGAGAAGCGTCGCAGATACGCACTTTGATAAAACGATCGAATTCCTAGAAACAGAATATCCAAGCGGTATAAACCTACACAACAACACGATCTCTCCGCTGAAACGCCAAATGCATTTGACTCAGCACGAGCGAACTTCGGCATCACAAGTACCATACGGGCACTCGAGTCAACGACGTACCGCAGTCCAACCCTGGGGGCCTCTGCTAGTCTTCCCTCGCACAGTCGCAAGAATATCAAACTTGTGAACGCCCAACTTTCAAGAACTTGCCGCCAGGTGGGCGACGCATCAGGGACGCAAAGAAGAAAGTTTTGCCCCGTCGTACATCGAAGCAATTAGGCGGCAGCGGCTGTACACTCTCATAAACAAAAGTAAACAAAAAAAAACTACCAAATTGTCTTTAGCTAGACCTATTTGGCAGTATCGGTGACAAACTTGTTGCACACGCGAAAAGAAAAAAAAATGCTTTACGGTTTTCTGAATGTTGAGTTCTCAAGAAGGAAGCGATCTATTTTTATGAGCTCGACGTTTCGTTTAAGAAAAACTTGGCGCCCACGAAATTCCGCGATAGGGAAGGGTGTATTAGACATTCGGCACCATTAAATGAAGTGTTCGCGAGATCAATTTTTCGCGAAATTTGTGAAGTCGCGAATTTCGCGAAAATTGTCTGTTCCAGGAGAGCAACAAAGCCGCAGGCACACTGTTCATCTACATGCTACAAACGACACGGTGTTTGATGCAGACATGATGGCACTATTATCTGACGCCTCAAACCATGTTCAGAATAGACACGCTTCTCACATCTCTGCTGCAGACAGTTCTTTTGTGTGATCAACGTGACGTCATCGAAGGACCCCTCAGTCAGTGTCTGGAGACTGCATGACGCAGTCACACTGCCCACACATCATACAAAACACAAGCTGCTGCAGACAGTGTATGAAGCGCCTTTGTCCCGTAATAAAGGTCAGACTGGTCATACAAAAGTCTTCTACAGATGCGTCTTCGAAGCACACATATAAGCACGAAGCAAACGTGCTTTGAACATTTGGCTCGCTACGCAGACAATACGCCCTTTTCAAAAGTTCATTGAGAAACATTGGAGGTCGCCATTGCATGGACACGAAGCGCGCGATTGGAACCGAGTCCTCGCCGAATGCTGACGCAGCCCTCGTGTCCAATACACGCTCGGAGAACTGGATCGAGCAATGGCGGACGGGCGATGACGCGGACTTTCCAAGTCGGTCTATTCAGTCATTGCGCACCTGCTGCTAACACCGTGGACTTTGTACGATTTGCCTGCGTCTTAATGGTAGTGCAGAGTGAACCCCCTCCACGCAGTTCGGTGTGTTTCAGGGCGCACATACCGGAACGTGACCGTACAAACACGGGCGCACACAAAACGACAGCATAAATTGAGTCCGCAGAGCGTATGAAAGGGGTTAACGAAACCACGCGGGCGGCAGCTCGCTTCAATCTCGACCCGCTATCTGAGGTTCTCCGAGGAGCCCTTATCATCGTTCGCTACGAGAGTTTCGAGACTCGTTTACCCAGATCCGCGGACAAACGGGCACGGTTGCCCCAGTGACTGTTGTCATCGCGTGTGCGCGCTCCCCGGTGTATACTCCACACAACCGCGAGGGGCATACGTGAGCAAGCCGAGCCGAGTGGGCATTGCGAAATTGCATCGCTGTTCGGAGCCCCCATCGGCGGCTCCCGCAAGCCTGAAAGGCTATCGACTCGAAGAATACCGCACGTCCTATTCTCTGTGCACCGTTTTATTAGAGAGTTTTTGGTAGATCGTTCCGATGATAACGGTATCCGATAACCCGCGGCCCGCGCCGCCTTTGCGCAAGCTTGTATCGTTATCGGGTATCGTTATCAAGGGGTATCGGAACGATTTACTAAAACTCTCTATTAACTCGCGATGGACCACTGCGGACTCTACGAGCCATCCTAGCCCATCCGGCGACGAGAACGTACCACGTGGCTACACGCTCCGCGCGTCGATGCGCCTTTCTCGAAGATCACGTGTCATTAGGGAGTTTTAGAGCGCAGCTCTTAGGGGCCCGTTTCCAGCCTGAGCGGCGTCGCCGTCGCCGTCGCCGTCGGCGTAACCGCGCGTAGCATGCAACTTAGAGGAGATGCAACAGGTTGCATGCAACCTGAGATGCAGCAACCTAAAGTAGATGCAACAGGTTGCATGCAACCTGAAATGTAGCATTTCGGAAAAGATGCAACAGGTTGCATGCAACCTGAGATGCAGCAATTCAGAGGAGATGCAACAGGTTGCATGCAACAGGTCACGTGACTCCTTAGGTCACGTGACCCCCAGGTCACATGATCACCCCGAGGTCACGCGACCTCGAGGTGGTCACGTGACCATCGTCACTGATGACGTCATCAGTGACGTCACTGATGACGTCACCGGTATCCGCATCGTCATCGTCATCATCACTGATGGCGTCATCGGTATCCGCATCGTCATCGTCACTGATGACGTCATCGGCATCGTCACGTGACCCCCAAGGTCACGTGACCCACCCACCCCCCGTACCCTTCCCTCCTCCTCCTCAAGAGCTGCGCTCAAATTCGGCGTTACAGGGAGTTGTAAACAGCTTTCACTTTTTTAGTATACCGTTCCGATACCTTCCATGACGTTACTCCGTAACAATAGTATACGATGTGTGCGCAAAGGCGTGGGCGTAGTATCGGGCATCGTTATCGGAGTTATCAGATCGAACTATCCCTATCTCACATGGTGGCTCGTATTTAGCGCCCTCTACGGTCCAATTTAAGTAATCTCCCTCTCCACGCCGCCATCTTTGTCTACTGGGCTGTGGAGGGTCTTCTGAACATGCGCAGTAACAGACAGTGCACATGCGTCCAGTGCCTAGTAGGTGCATTTTTATACATATATAGCTGCCGCAAGGAAGCGCTCAAACATGTTTTCTGCAAAGTCGATACGAGAGTGGAAGCTACAGACTCGTTGAACCAATCCACTATTGAACTCGGTCCACGTGGCAAGACGAACAACCGCGCTGCATGTCCGGCGCTCGATTGATCCGCCTGCAGCGAGCATTCGACGCCTGCCGCAGCCGTCGGCTTTGCATCCGAAACGGTGCACCACGGCAGCAGCGAGCGCGACGAACAATCACAATGGGTCGTGCACACAATGACACACGCCGCGGCGCGTACATGCCCTGGCGCTCGCCCCGTCGTCCGTATTCGTGCAAGCGCTGCGGTGACCGGGGAATTCGCGAAAGCGTTCGGAGGTTCCGAGCGAGCCTTCAGCGGGACTGCCAACAACCACAATGAACGCCGAGCTGACTATCTGGTCGACCCCGCACGCGGAGTCGGAACAGCGTTCCGAAAACAATCGGGCTGCTGGCCGCACGGCGCGTTGCAAACTCCATTAGGTGGCCGGGGGCAGGCGCAGTGCTCGCCTTTCTCCGTCGACTTTTTAATTGCCGCGGAGGCAGTATGCGGCGCGCAGAATGGAAGGAGAAAGAGAATGGGACGGAAGAGTACTACAAAAGTATAAAAAAGAGCGACCGATTGTTCCCGTCTAACGAGACACACTCGTCACATTTCTCAAGCCACGTTCAACATGTCGGCACCCTCGACGACCTCAAAGACATTCGTCGAACGAGGTGGTCGAGGGAGTTGGAACGGTGAGCTTGTTTTAGGAAGACAAAAACGAAAGCGTTGAAAGCAACCGGTAGTTCCGCTCGTTTTATCTTCTAAGCTGGAACACAAAACAGCTTCGTTAGCGACAAGGGTACAGCGTTCCGGAAATTTGACGTTAGCGATCGACGCGCCGATCGCCGAGAGCTGTCGAGTGAAAGAAACGCCCGCATGAAAACGAACATATTGTGAGGAGCTTTCGGTCGCCTCAGCGTCGCCGCTGCAGAGAATGCTGGCGACATAGTGCCGGAAGTGAATGGCCATTGTTTATCTGAAAGTGAAATAGTAGACGACGATATACAAACGGTTACAGAGTTTTCCGGGACAGAAGGGCACACATTTTGGTAACGACTTTCCGGAGCCGGCAGCGAACGAGGCTGGATTGCGCAAGTGTTGCTGAACCAACAAAAGTTGCGTGTTTTATCGACATCTTGTAAACCCTGAGATGGGGAACGATAAAAAAAAAACGGACGAACATGTGTTTTTTGTGTGTGTGCCAACTGTTCCTTGTGGAGAGGAGGACGTACGAAGGGTTGGCGTAGACAACGGTTAGACAAACGTACAGCTTTGAAAATGCTTCAACAAAAAGCACGACCGTCATCATGAATGTTTTGCACAGCCACGGAACGGGGGTAACGTTCCGTGGCTATGAGTCAAATCGAAGCTTTGGGCACACGAGTGCCCCAGTACCTTAGGGGCCGATCAAGGCTGTGCACGCGCACTCTTCACCTCTAAAATTCCACACAGCGTTGACCACAAGTAGAGGTACGCTCTATTGATAGCACTTTCTCATTAGGTATGACTCTTTATTGTTAGAAGTAGTTTTGTTTGTGTGTATGTCAATACAGCCTGAACTTAGTCTGCCTCAACTGGCGACTTGTCTCTCAGCTGTAGATGAACAATTTAGCCAGTGCAGTACAACCGCTAGCCTGGGGTCTTTAACGTGCACCACGCAGTAGTGATACACGACCGCACGCCGGTAGGATGCCCATCCAGGTCGAAACGGGCAGGGGTGAAGATTGAATCCAGGATACCTGGGTTCTGCAGTGCGAGCTTTCGCTCCACGTTTGGAAGTAGTTAAAAGCATAACAGCTGTGCTCGAGCTGAATTTCGTAAATTCAACCCTCAGGCTCGGCTAAACACACAGAAGGGTTTTCGTGGTGACGTCCAACAGTGACGACAATTGAAAGGCCAAACAACCAAACAACGTTTTCCCTTGCTCTTTTTTTTTACATTTTTGTTTAGCAGTGCGTGGGAAAAGTACTACGTCGTAAAGCAGTTCCCGTGCACGAGTGCATGATGAAGAATAAACTGCGCTTCGGAGCGACACAACGAAAACAAAAATAGCACCGTTGTTCGTGCTTTGGTGCCTAACTACGAAACCTTGCGGGTGAAGCGTGGTAATCGCCCTTTCGGAGACTGCCACACACGCGGGCATTTCCGCCCTGCCTTCGTGTGTACGCCATTCGGCTTCAGCCTGCCTGCAATATCCCCGCAGTGGATGGCTGAACATTCCATCGCGGATTTCAACGAGATTCTCCGAACAAATAATCGCGCGATCGAACAACCGAAGCCTTCCTGTATCTGTCAGAGCCTGGACTCTGAAACTAACAAGAAAATAAATGCACAAGAAAACCCACAGAAAGCCTCCGAATTTGCAGCGAGTCTCACATCCTCGCATAACAGACTAAAATAAGAACGCAGAGAAAAAAAAGGAGATAGAAAAGGGACCCGGCCGGTAATCCGATTATGCAATGCCACCGCCGACAAGAACGTGAACGGTACGAAGGAAAAAGCGTCAGCGGCCCGAACAGCCAGGTCAAGTTCCGGTCTTCTCCGAGAGCAGAAGAAAAACAACATTAGGCGTAATTCCAGCGTAGCTGCGCGGTGAGCCCCGTATTTTTACTTTCTGCTCGGAGGGGAGTGCCCGCTCGACAGGTGTTCGCGGCGGCGGCCTGCGGAATGCGTCACGCGCCAGGTAGCCTCCGCCTGGGTCAGGCCACGGAATGACCAACTCTCCTTGACGTCGGGGCTACCGCCACTTGCACGCGTCACTGCGAGAAACGCAGTTCCTTCCCGCTGGCGAAGTCGCTCTTCACATCTCGAGTATCGATGAGAAACCGAAGGAGAGGACAGCATGCGATGACGTCAGAGATGACCGAGCTCTGATTGGAGGGATAGGGGGTATACGCAAAGGCTAAAGCGCCATACGCACATTCGCGTTTGAACGCGTTTGAGTGCGTTGCGGAGTCCTTGCGGCCAGGCGCAGTCGCTTGCGGACCGACGCGCGCCTTCCCGCAACGCTCGGTAGCGCGACGCAAGCGAGTAGAGACTCGTTCAACTTTCCGAAGCGTTGCGGTGCGTTCGGGCGCGTTCGACCAATCAGAAGCCGAAAGAGGCGAGGGGTGACGTGTTCGCTCGCCCCACCCGGCCGACTCGGCGAGACGTATCCGGTTCGCCGGTCGCAGCGCTTGCTTTTGTCGTTTTGGGGAGCGGTGGAGACTGTATTTTCCAAGGCTGCGATGGTTCAAGCTTGACAAAACGTCGGGGAAGCCGGCGAGATTGCCCAAGATCGAACGCTTCGACGCTGTCGCCGTGCGCCGCCATGTTGCCTTGGATTTCGCTTACTATTGGTGAGCCACTAGCGACGATAGCGTGTTCTTATTGGCTCTTGACTGCGGTTGACTGCGTGTCGACGCAACTGTGCGTACAAGTTTGGCGCAAGCGGTCTTCGCAGCGCAACGCGTCCGCTTGCCGCTACGGAACGCACCGCGCTCAAACGCGAATGTGCGTATGGGCCTTAACTGTCTCTGCCAGCGGTCTCCCTCCTGATAGAGCGAACACGGGCGTCGCCTGCTCCTCGCGGATGAGTCTGCCGCTAGGGGCGCTACTGCCCGAAGGGGGCATTTTCGTTTGGCTGCCCCGCTCTCAGTGAGCCACCCCGATTCGCGATTTTAGGTTGTTTTCGAAAACGATTTCTCGTACACCGAAATATTGTCGCGTCTGAGTTTGATCGCAGTATGCGATCAAACTCAGGTAATAAAAAAACGTAAGTATTTTTTTTTTTTTTTTTAAAGCTGATTTAAAAGAAAACAATGCTTTCGCAAGCGGAAAAGAGGTAGGCAACGGAGCGCATTGGTTAGATGGAGCTAGTTGCGGCGCTGAATTTTGAAGCTGTGGGAGGTTGGAAGCGGATTTGCAAACAGTGGCCGATACGCGGCATGGCAACGGCGCCCACGCCGGATTGGCTGCTCGTCGAACTGTCGCCGCCAAGACACGGGGAGGCATACGTTAGAACGCGCCCCAGTGACATATGGGCAGCGCCCACTGCTGGCCGCCGCAGCAACCACACGTTGCTATGTGTGACGGCGCGTCCTCTTCGAGGAGTAGCCAATCCGGCGCGAGCGGCGTTGCCATGCCGCGTATCGCCCATCGTTTACAAATACACGGTATGGTTGTAGGCCTTGCCTAAAAAAAGTGACGAAAAACGTTACATGCACAATAAAAAAACGCGTTACCGATCTACGTTAGCTCAAAACGAAAGGAACGCGTCATCGTTACCGATAAAAAGTAACGAACTTTACTTTTGCGTTACTTTTTATTTATAAATTGACGCTAACAGGTTTCTTTGGTGTTTTCTTTTTCGACGGCCTTTTTTGACACTGGGACAAAGAACGTGGGCGTTGGGGTTCATTCCAAAGTGGAACTTTTTGAATGGGAAAAAGACAGGCAAAAGTTGAAAGGAATATGGAATGAGTGCAATAATTATTTATTTTTTATACAAGCACACAAAAATAATTTAGCACACTTTTTTTAGAATAGGTAACGAGGAACGTAACTACGTTACCTGTTACAGCTTTGAAAACGTAATGGGCACATTACTATGTTACCGAGAAAAGTAACGCGTTACCGGTAACGCCGTTACTTGTAACGCGTTACCGCTAACACTGTGGAAAGGTCATGATGAGAAAATAAAAAAAGGAATAAAAATTGTAATATTATGAAGATCGTTGCAGATATATAACATAAAGCAGTCGATTGAGTCGACGGAGCCGAATACGCTTAGATTAACGGGAAACGCTGTCAGTGCGATGACATGTCACCTCGATGTATAGGTGGCGTAGCCAAAGGGGGTTCGAAATTCCGACACATTCCGGGTCGCCAGACTCCCAGCAGTGCAGGCTCAATGGCGGCCCTTGTCGACGCAAGTGCTGCGCGTGGTCGCGTACCAAGCTCTCCCCCATAGCGTCACGGAGAAGTTTCGTGGTCAGTTCCCTCGTCCACTGTGATTGGAGGGAGAGAGCAGAAGGGCGAAGGGCGCTAGCCTTCGCGCCTACCCACTGATCCTTCCAATCAGAGCTCGGCACTCTGATGACGCCCCCGCGCTCTCGCACCTCCTTCTCTCCCTTAGTTTCGTTCCGTATAGTTATTCCGCTGAGGAGTGTATAGGTCAGGACTGAGGAAATGGGTATCCTCGGGTGGTGCCAGCTGAACGCTAATAAACACAGAAATATAGAATCGTTGTTTATGTTCAGCTGGCACCACACAAGAATATGAAGCTCGAACCAGTACTAAAATTAGTACCGGTCTTTTTACGCAGAATGTATAGTCTGAAATGCAAGTCGAGCGCGCGCCAGGCGGTGTCGCGGTGACAATTTCCTCTTCGCAACTGCTCTACCACAACGTTTATACCTCAGTCTTTTTTTCATAATCACTTCGCACACTCGGAATAAAAAAAATCATGATTAGTGTGGTTACTTTTTGATGAGGTAAGAAGCACCAGCCTTCAGTTACTTCTTGCACAGTACATGTAAAACACTAGCTTTTATTTGTTTATTTTTTTTTTTTTGCGAAGAAAAAAATTTTTTTTTCGATCTTGAGGCGTCACTTCCACAAAATTCACAAACTCCTTTTTTTCTTTTTACGAGCAATATTATTCTTGTTAAGGTTAGTTTTAAGGATAACACTTCAGAGGCAAAATTTCGTATCTACAGCGGAGGCACCCGAGACTATTTGAAGGTGTTTGTGTTTGCGTGTATGTTTACAGAGCCTCAAATTAAGCGCCGTTCACACTCTTGCAACCGAGTACGACCGAGAGAGTCGAGACCGGTTTTTAATCCTCTTGCGACTTCTTAGGACCAGCTCCGTAGCAGCGCGAACGGTCCTAAGAAGTCGCAAGAGGATTAAAAACCGGTCTGGTCTCTATCGGTCGTACTCGGTCGCAAGAGTGTGAACGGGCCTTTAGTCTGCCTCAACTAGCGTCTGGTGTCTCAGTTGTAGATGAGCAATTTAGCCAGTGCAGTACAACCGCTAACCTGGGACCTTTAACGTGCACCACGCGGCATGCAATGACCCACGACCGCACGCCGGTGCGATGCTCATCCAGATCGAAACGGGCAGGGGTGGGGATCGAACCCAGGATCCCTGGCCTCTGCAGCGCGAGCTTTCGGTCTACCTGCTTCGAGCTGGAGTGAGCTATAGCCGTGGGCACCAATCCCCCTTCACTAATTTTAAAATATAAACCTTTTCACAAAAAAAAAAAAAAAAAAAAAAAAGAAAGAAAGAAAAGGTTCTGCGCTGGTTTTATTTTCAGTCTTCGAGCGTATGGCGCGCGATTTTTCCGCTTTTTGAAGCGACGAAAATGTGCGTGCTGGACTGAGGAGATCACACGCTGGGCTGACGACTTGTAAACATTGGAATAGTGTGTACAACTGCACGCTGCCTAAACTTCCATTCAGCAGATATGACTTTTTTTTACGGAACAATGGAAAACGGATGCCATCACGCAATTTCAATAAGAGGTGCGCTTCGTTGTCGGGTAACCCGCAGTAATGGTAGTAATGCGTGACAAGTAATGAAGCTATCTAAGTGTTAGGTTTGTTAGTCACGAACCAACGTATTTTTTTTAATTCGGAAATAACAAGTAATTTCGTTTCGTTACTGTTCCACTTATCAATCAAATTTCGGTACTTGACGCTTGTGCCCGTTTTCGGTACCATCGAAGATCCAACGCGCCGTAGCGACTTCGCTATATTCGTCAGATTTGACAAAAATACGATAAAATATTTTAAATTCACTCTGTAACCGTTTAGCTGTTGTCAGAGTTAGTATAATCACTTCATATACATGTCAAATAACAATAAATAAACCCAAAATAACGAAAATGTAACGCAAAAGTAACGTTAGTTCCATCTAGGAAGCAACGGTAACTGTATTTTGTTACATTTGCAGGTCGGTAACAAACCCCAGTAAACCGTTAGGTGTTGTACGAACTCATGTGTACCCCAATTTCGTTACTTATTTTCGGTAAAACCCACCCATTCAACGTTTTCTCGATAGTTCCACAACCATCACCCGCGGAACGGAGGTCCGCGTTCTTGGGAATATGTCTGTGCGTACGCTTCTACCTGGTAGTTGTTTGCTGACTCTCGTCCAAGGTCACCAGCTAGGAGCAATAGAAACTGACTCGAGTGGTTGGCATTTCCGGATAAGCCTACCCCTCTCCCTCTCTTTATGCTTCGCCTTACCTGGCGGGCAGAAAGGACCCAAGAGTGACTCAAAGGAAAGAGCGACCGTTCCCTTGCGAGAACATGCGTGCAAAAAGACATGGGCCGCGCAAGTCCCGGGCACGTATTGGGATTTTTCATTGAGTAAACCCACCGAGGAAACTTCGGGACCCTGATTGGTTCACGGCTCAAGCACGTCTCAAACACGCCCCTTCCACCACTGAATACACGTGACGGCTTTTTCACCGACTTCGCACACTTCCCCGGAGTATAAGCGGGAGAGAAAGAGAAGGGGGAGGGGGTTTGCGGCTTAGAAAAAAGCCGTCAGTGATTCACGCACTATACCGATGCCGCTCATAAAATTTCCCTCGCGCCCCTATATCGGGACTGCCATCTTCGCGTGTGTGTCTGCGAGCCATTGGTGTCACAAGCGCTCGCGGTGCTAACTTTTGCCATCACAAAAAAAAAAAAAAAAAAAAAAAAAAAAAAATCCTTTATCGCCGATATCGTTAGCCACCGCGTCGTTAGTCGTCCTGGTAGTACGCATGGCACGCCGGCACGTTCGCTCAGTCCACTCATGATTATGGTACGCTGCTTTGACGGGCGCCTTCCAGCGTTTCAAACGCCGCCTTAGCGGCGTTCCTTTATTTTACCGTCACGAACCGCTCTACCTTAAACAGCGAGCTGGAAGGGTTCACTCCCGTCCGCTGCTTCCGAAAAAGAGGGGCGTTCAAACGGGACAACCGCGGCCCCGGATTTCCGTCGTGGTTTTACTCCGGGAGCAATAGACTACTTCCATAAAGCCCTGCATGCAACACGGCGCGCGTTGCACTCTGGGAACTAGTTGGCCAGGGAGGAGGGTGGCATGGTTTCGGTTTCGATCGACACGTCGCCGAAAAGAGATTATACACACAGAGCGTGGACTATTAACGGTCGTTATCTCATGTTTTCTGGTCCCGAGAGCGTCATTTGTGGCCTCTAAACTAACCTAAATGGCTAGATCTCGAAGCTTTAGCACAAGCCCGAGACGTATAGCTGGTCTTAACACATGCTTGTTGTATTTCTGTACTTGAGCCTTCCCGGTAGCGTTCCAATCGAGGTATGTGGACTAGCCAGTGCTTGGAATTTCGACGCTGCGAGGCTCGGGGATCTTGAGTGTACGAATCAACAAGCTGTAGCAACCAATAAGTATGCATACATCGAGCTCGCGCCTTTACATTGGTGTTGTTGATCAGAAAGTTTGTTTGTTTCGTGCGTCCATAGACAAAATATTACTTTTCGCAATTACTGTTTTTCTTAATACGCCCGAGTACGCGAGGTAAAACTCGGAGGCGCCATTGGAAAGCTCAATTTTAACTTTCTTATCTCTTATCTGTACTGACCCGCAGCACTGCACGAAGTGAAGTCCACACCCGCTTGCATTCCACTAATATTCAACATCGCGTATGCGCATAAAGTTATCCTGCCAATCATATAGGCACATTCGCACATACAGACCGTTTTAAGAAAGCAAAAGTCGAGCACTTGTGTGAAGAATGTTGCACCGTTCGCCGGAAGTGCGCCGGACGTGCATGAACCAAACGAACGAAACTATTCAAAGCGCGGTTGACGGTTGCTAATGGCCATAATATTTATTATGCGTTTGCTTTCTTCCTGCCTGAGTATGCCGAGATCATTTCGGACACAACGTTCAGGCACAGATCTTGGGCGTCAGTAATGCTCGTCCAAAAAGGCTTAGCGAGGAGTAGGGGACGCTTGTTAGGGCCTCCGTCGCAGCTAGCCGATCTCAGCGTTTGCGAAAACTTCTTCTTCTATCAGCATAAAATTTGAGTGGGAGATATATGATGACAGGAGGAAGACATCAAAGTAACTTTTGTGCAGTAGTGAGGTCGACTTTATTGCGTTTCCTTAAAAGTTCATGCGTCAACGCTGGGCTGAACTTTGATTCTCCTGTGAGGATGCGGCTTGCTTTTCGCTAAATGAAGTAACAAGAAGCGGACGTTTGGCAAACAAAATACGTGTAAGGCTCCAGATGTCCAAATTTCAGTTCTACATCACTGGTACTAGACGGAATCATTGAAATTGAACTCAAAGATGCACTCGTGAAGTGAGGTGATTAAGCCACGTCTTATTACGTTTGCACACGCACTCATAATATCCGGTGTTTCGGGAACCAAGGAAAGTGCCCCGTTCTTCGTTTTGTATCGCTCGAGAATAAGTGTATTGTACGTTCGTGAAAAGTCAGATAATCGAAAACGCAAGCAGCGCGTTCGGTCGCGGCGTGATAGCATGAGATGAAGCTGCCCAGTCGAAACCGAAACTGAGTGGCCAACTAGTTCCCAGAGCGCACTGCGTGGTATTTCGCCGCGATGGGGCGCGTCGGTTTTGGAAGAAGTCCATTCCCAAATGCGCGGTAAGAAGGCGGAAGAAGCAATCCGGAAGCAAGAAGTACAAACATAATAAGCCCCGTGTTTCTTAAGTTGTCAGCGAGCGTAATGCTCAAGAGCCAGACCGGTATGCGATGTCCGGTCGCTGGGTTCATCGAAACACGCCTAGTTCCGTCAGGAGCTTCAGCCTTCTCACGCCAGCGAGGAATGAAACGTCGAAATCATCGTGTCACAGGCTGTAGAGGGCGGCTCAGTCGCCGTCTCTGATCAGGCTCATCTTTTTGCGAGACACAACACGACCAGAGAGACAGACAGCATTTGACGCACCGCGCTCTTATGTATAGATACACGTTTGCAACAGATTCATTCGCAGCCGAGGTCGGAGGCCAACTGATTTTTAAAGCGGTAGCTTTATTATGGGCGACACTTTTGCAGACATCTCGTCCCCGTATGCGTTATTGTCGCCGCGCGCGCGAAGACTGGAAAAAACACTTTATCTCCATTTCTGCCGTAAGGACCTCTCCTGGGCCTCGCCGCGCGAAGAGGGCAGCCCTGGCGTCCCGCCAAGAATGCCGCGAGAAAGGGAGAATTTTTGTGTCGTCTGCTTGTAAGACTTGTTTTCAAACGTTACTCGCGTTATGCGAAATACCGCTTTGGCATTATTCAGTTGCGACGCGTAATGTTGGATGGTTTTCGAAGGTTCCACCGCGCTTACCCACTCACTTTACGGGTCATTGGTGGCGGTCGTCAGTGGCATCCACGACGTGAACCACGACGGCATTGAGAATTGATCAGGTGGCACGTCCCTCTTCAGGTACGTGGTGGCACCATTCCACCCGCATTGCGCGACACTGCTACAGCCATCGCTTTCGTTTCTTCGCACGTTGTAAGCAAAAAAATATACGACTTTTTTTTTTTTTTTTTTCTGGCCTCGAACACGCGTTTCGTTCTGCAAGCAACGATAGATTAACACAAGATTCCCATCACGACGCCTACATATCAGTGAATACTAGTGCAGCAGCACATAGTAAAACCCCATACATCCGTCACGCTCAAAACTATTTAGAGAGTAAAAAAAACCCAAGCATATTTAAAGTAGGTATATGTATGTATATCATTCAAATAGGAACGGTTGAGGGAATTCGGTTTGAGTGCCCTTATAAAGATTAATCTGTGCTTCTGCGAAACCGTCAATCACGGTACCAAGTCCCATTCTAGACAACCATACATTCCTCACCCACAGAGGGTACGTCCTTTCTCTTCCGGCTCAAAATCTCGCCGGACGCCATGTTGCTGAACTTTCGCCCTACGTCTTTAAAGGAGCTTTGCAACAGTTTCAGTGCTTTGCTTGAATAATTTGGGAGTTGGTGCCTAGACCTTTCTGAGGTAAAGGACAAAAAACCGCTTTTGACTGCACATCCTTGTTTTTTATTTTAAAAATGGATAAAGATTGAGGTTTTCGGCACCTCTCAACTCCTTCACCACCCTCCGAGTCATGTGCGCTGTGACGTCAATGGGGGTGGCGCGGTGTTCCGGTGAAGCTCTCGCTAGAGCCATCAGTGAACAGCGAGAACTCATCCGCTCGTGACCACGTGACCACGTGCTGGCGGGCGCAGCGCGAACAATACGGTGAAAGGAGGAAAGTCTCATCCGGGTCCGGCCATACCCGTCCGGCCCTGTCGCCCTCCCCCTCCGGCTTCCAGCGGCTGTTCCGATGTTCTCGGTAGCAGATAGACATGGCCTCCGAGATCCCGAAGCGCGCGCGCAAAGGATCTCGGAGGCCATGAGACAGAGGTGACGGTTTTGTGGACCTAGGATAGATGGCGCTACTAAAACTCCGTATAATAAGAGATTTGTGGATGATACCAGGTTTTTGGCGCATTTATGTTTATGTTGCAACGACAAGATTTATAGAAAAGTTACCTTTTATCGAGCAGGTATTCGCACAACTTGCTATCTTTCTACAGGACCTCACATTGACGTCCTGCCGCGCGTTTCTCATGGCCGCCGCTCGCGGCTGCAGGTCGAGGAATATTCTAATCTTTGCCTCGCGATTACACGGCGGAATCACAACATTTCGAAGGAAGGAGGTGTGTTTTGTGTCCTTAGTGACAAGGTGAACAATGTCAAAAGTAGAAGAGGCCAATTCTTTCAACGTTTAAATCGTTGCACAGCTCCTTTAATTGTGTGCGCGGCGGCAGTGTTTTCGAGTTCTATCGCGTCGTGATCGAGCGCCCCAGTCAGAGTAATGGGCAACATAAAAGAGGATCGTCGGTTACTCGATTTTTGTACATACCGGTCGACGAGCCGGCGATAGCGAGGTCGACCCGTCGGCGGCCAAAATGGCGCCGGTAGATGATGCGGTTTGAAATCCGAAAGGAAACAAATAAAAGCGACCTTGGGGGGATGCGGCCAAAACGACCTCGATCAGACTCACTGAGTTCCGTCGTCGACGGAGCCACTCGTCTTGCTTGTGCGTTTCACCAACACCAAACACGGCCCTAGTAACTAATTAAGCGTCTGCATTCAAACGAATGGGGAAAGTTCCGGACGCTTCGTTTCGTAAAATCGTCCTATGGAGCGCACCATCATTCATGAATCTGTTTCATTGTCAGGCGAATACGCGAAATAAGCCTCTCTCTACCCGACGTCCTTCATATGACGAAATCTACGTCGCATCAAAAATTTCGCCATCCCGCAGATATTTCGCCACATGCCCCATAATATTTTTCCCAATAACACGCTGATTAAAAAAAAGCAAAAAAAAAAAACCCAAAAAGCCACGAGTCTTTTCTATCAAGATGAGCAGGTATGCGGGCCAGCAGGGTTGGGAAGCGATATACTTTGAAGTCCGGGGACAGGCTGGGAAAACTAAGGAACTGGTAATTACGAAAGCGAAAACGACGAAGGGTCGGTCCGGCAAGTTCGCAGCCAGAACGATTAAAATTGTAGGTATCAAAGCAATCACAACATTTTACTTTTTTAATACGAGGTTTGGTTTGTGTTTAGCTTATTCGTCGTTACGGGCCAATCTGGTTTTCGTGTTAAAAAATACTTTAAAAATGTAGTTTGGCTGGTGACTGTCAGACCGTAAAGTTGGACATTAATAATTCCTGAAAAACAGCCCCATACTCGATCGTTATCTGTACACTGTCGCTTCGTTCTATGAAATATTTACGAACTCTCCGGCAGGTGATCACCCTCTTACAAGGCATAGATACAGGATAGCGTTGCCCCGTTTATCGGTTGATAATCCAATCCCCAAATTCGTTGGGGCGTTTGGAAGGGCTGTTAAATTTGTGCGGAGAATCAAATGACCTGAGCGTTTGTTCATAAAATTAAGTTTGAATAATAATTTGGAAGGTGGGAGGAGTTTTACAAGCTGCGACTTGTACTTGCGTGGTCGTACTATTTTGCTTTTCCCCTGCAGTGTAGTGTGAATAGTATTGCTGTGTCGTTTTTCTCGTCACCACACTTAAGGCTGCGGTCCCACGGCGGCCATGACATATGACGCTTTCAGCACGTTTTCGAAATGCGATCGTGGCGTGTTCAAGCTTGCTAAAATTATGTGTTATATATCATCTTGTAGTGTACAACATTATCTTTTATCTGATGTAGGATTTGTTTTCCTAGTGCGAAAAGCTAATTCAGAGGGCACCCGCGAACATTGACCTTTTCGGCAAAACATGGTTTCGTAGTACAGTGGTACAGGGTGCACTATTGGAGCAATTTCTTTCTAATTTTAGAATGCTATAGAAGAAGAGTGCGTTCATTGTCAACGGAGGCCCTTTTTTCGTTTTTTATTTTATTTTGACAGATATTTACTTTAGAAAAATTGACTTTGCGGAAGCACTTCAGTCGCGAAGTTTTGGGCGCCTACTCGGTCATTTTATTTGAAACTTTTTACATCAGTTTGTAATTATGGTCGAAAGAGTTACGCTAAATTTCATTGTAATATGGCTTAAACTTTTTTCGGAATGCGCACGTGAAAAGTGACAAAAACCGTTAATTTTGGCAAACTTCATTTGGTAGTACAGTGGTACAGCGCTTAGGGATTGGCACACATGAATAAAATTGTAGGCCCGCAAAGAAAAAGATATTCTGCTTTGCAAAGCGAGGCCCTTTTTCTAAATTTCACTTTTGATTTTCCATAAAAAAAGTTTGAATATAGGTGAAATCACGTATTTGTTGATAGTCAAAAACGAGTATTTTGACCCCTTTTGGCAGACATTTAGGCCGATATTTTTAGTATTAAATGGAGATTACTGTTCCAGGTCCTGATTATTAGCCCACATTTTTACTAATCGAGCCTATTTATTAAAAAGAATCATAAAACACAGAAAACACAAATTGGATGTCTGGTTGCGCCCTCTATGTGGCGGTGGCTGAAATGTGACTACGCGAGGTTCAGGAAACTGCCGAGGATGGCGCTGATTCCAGCTGTGGTTGCCAGCTTTGGAAACTGGTTGTACACTTGGCTTCTTCCGTTTCTTGCAAAATAACGTGCTGGAAAACTTGGTCGAAACTCGTGAGCTCCTTTATAACACGGTACTTTCTGCTAATATAGCTTTTAGGAAGAATTTCAGTCGCTTTCATATTGTTAAACGATTTCTTTTTATGCGAGGCTCCACCGGTTCAGTTTGCTGAATAAATTGTTCACGGAATCGATATCGAAGTTTCAAATTACCGAAATGCCAAAATCGCCAGTTCTGCGTAGATACGCAGCGTGACGCACGTGCTTCTGGTGCGTGTGCACGTACGTGTTTGCTGCGTAGTTCTTCAGTTGCTGCGAGTTTTCGCGTATTTATTGTGCACTGCTTACCTCCGTCTGCGCACGCATCTCATCCTTGTAACTACCCCTGCTCTGTTTGCCTAGAGTGAAGTTTGTGTCTGTCTTTTCGTTCGCTGACTAAGCTCGTGTCGGTGTCCTTCCTACTGGCTGCTGTTCGTGTTTGCGTACCGTGTGTGTCGCTTTGATTACTAGGTCCCCTGCTTATGGGGTGGAGCAAGCGGTGGGCGTCGCGCCAGGGGTGGGTCGTGATTGGGGAAACAGCTTAGCAGCCGACGCCGACTTCGGCGCGTTTCTTCTGCGCACGCGCGTACTGTCATTGATATCGCTACTTCGCGCCGTGACGATGCGCTGATCTACAGGCCGGTCGGCGCTCGCGTGATATTGTTGAAAATTCTCGAGCGTGTATTTACGTTTCGAAAGCCATAATAGAATTAAAGTGGACATTTGGCCGGCAGCCGGCATACCGTGGCTCTGAAAACAGATTGCTAGGAGTGCCCTCTCATTCGCTGGTTCCACGCTGGGTGCGCGCAGTCCGTGCTTCTGGCCTCCCCGGCCGCCCAAATGCGTTTTTCTGATGCTTGTTTTGTTTTCAGTAAACAGACAATAGATTCCTGCTGATATTCTCCTTTATAATCTTCACTCTTGACAACTCTTTAGTGTTGGAAGGAACTCCGTCAAATTTGACGATAATGCATGTGTAAGTACAACTGGAACCTCATAGTTGCAAGAATACTTTTCCTGGATTGTCTGCATTAGAGTGCCTCCATGTGCGCTTCGCGCACATGAAGGCTCCCTAGTCTGCACCTTTCTGATAATATGATCGGTCTCCATAAATTGCACTTCCCCGCTTCGGGAGCACGGCCAGCGGTGGTTCTCTGTCGGTCATCGAACCTCACACACGTGAAGCGTTGTCAAAGCTGTGATATACCGGGCGTTTTATTATTCTGTTTTGTTTTGTTTTGTTTTTTTTGCTGAAAGAAATTATACTTTCGGTATTCCCGGGGATAACATTATCGGCTGCGGCGGACGTAAAGGAACGAGCGTAAATGGACAGTTAGTGGCCTAATAAACTAATATTTGCCATTTGCGAACGCTGGAGAGGGGGCGACCTCCTCTCCCCCGTTCGCTCCGCTGAAGTGGAACAGGGTGGGAGGAGCTCCCACTTCGTTCTTGACCTGTCACCGAATACAGTTGCGAATTCCACTTGTCATTTTGGAGCGATGACGAGATAGAGCTGAGTCATGTATTGCGTTCTCTGAGATAAAGAACGCAATGCGCGCGGAGTTGCTCCACGTATGCACCAGTCACCAGTAAAAACGACCTGTCCTCCGAGGAGGTCGAGCGAGACGCCGGCTGACATGGGGGTCGGTCACCTCACCGTCACCACCGTCTACCGTGCCTTCAAAAACACGGGGCGCAATATGTTTCTGCAGTATAACAAAAAATTGAACAAACAAGGTGCAAACTTTCATTTTTTTCCTTTTCCTAAGTGTGGTTTGCAGGGCTGAACCGAATACAAAAACGATACGCCGTGCTGGGATGACGTCGACTACAATGGTACACGATCATAACAAGAGCACAAATCCTGCCACGTTATTTTGCTACAGTGATAAGAGCATATATATTTTTGTCCGCGATGCGGCAACAGAGACATTATTTCCAAATTAGAGTTCGAAGTTAGCCTTCGATGCTAGCACTGACCAACTCACTTCACTCACAGGGTGAAAACGTGAAACTTTGTATCATTCGGACAGAGATCGAAAAATAACACGCACCGCTTCAACTTGGACACCCCAAAATAATTAACTGTAGTGGATCGCACGCAAAAGCTTCGCGTACGCAATAAAATTGCCGGTCAGAAGTACGGTTCCGCAAACAAAATCAACATATGAGTCATCAAATTATGAAGAAAAACCAGGTGTGAGCGTGCCAAAAATATTCGACAATTATTGTTGTCAATATTTGTTTTTCTATCCACGTGCTTATGTCGCAGTGGAAAGCCGTGAAACTCCCTATAAAATTATTTTGGGCAGTGTTTCCGACGGTGCTCGCTCGATCGTAAAATGTCGCTTTGTTGCTACTTTGGCGAATCAAACAAGGAAGCCACGTTCACCTACAATGCCCTGTCCACAAGAAAGGAAATCGAAATTTTCGCTTCGTTTTCTTTTTTTTTTTTTTATATTCTTCTCTTCTGCACGATATAGGGTATGAATTATTATCCTTCCCTGTACTCTCGCTGCGACGAACAGTCCGATAAACGAGTCACCCTATGACAAAGATGGGGGTCCCGAAAATCTCCTAAAATCGTGTTTGTTCTCAGAGACACATCCGTGTGTAAGAAAAACCGCGGCCCTCTCCACGAAGTACGGACATATTTGATAAATAGCGTTGACTTGAGGTTGAACTTTTCATTTGCTTTGTAAACACAAGCGTGACGTCACGTGCGCATCCCACGCGACCCGACTGAAGTCTGAACTGGTGTACTATGTGTGGACAATAGGGCATTATTTTGACTTCCCGGCCGCGACGACCTTGGCGAGGGAGGACAGATGGGGGTCCCGAAAATCCTAGAATCGTGGTTTGTTCGCAGGGACACACACATCCGTGTGTAACAAAAAACGCGGCCCTCTCCACGAAGCTTACACAGGCATTGTTGTGTGACTACTGAAGATGCCTCCCGCAAGGGAGGCGAAACTGGTCAGAACTTCAGCTTGGGCGAGTTGGTTATTCATGATTCATGGAGGCGTTTATTCATGGAGGCGTTTATTCATGGAGGCGAAACGTCTAGTGAAATTGTTTTTTCCTGTTCTGTGAAGTCGGTGCTTTTATTTTAATTATGTTACCAGTCGGCCTGTGTGACCAGTGCTCATTTGAAGAATCGCCTTTGTCTTTTTTGAACCCTAACAAAAACACCCTCATAACATTTTTTTTACTGTTCGGCTACGTTGGCATAGCCTATAATCGACATAATTTTTGCGAAAGCCTACTTTTATTTTATAATTATCTGTAACCATTTCTAATTGAAGAAGTGACAAGTATA
Organism: Ixodes scapularis; assembly: GCF_016920785.2. Classification (NCBI taxonomy): domain Eukaryota; kingdom Metazoa; phylum Arthropoda; class Arachnida; order Ixodida; family Ixodidae; genus Ixodes; species Ixodes scapularis. The sequence continues at coordinate 17,669,812 of NW_024609873.1, read as the reverse complement.
ATAATTATATTATGATTTCATATCAAAATTCGACGAACCGGGAGATGCGAAATTCGGTGAAACAGCTTTTCAAAAAAATATCCGGTGCCCGAAACTTGCTTATATTAAAATGTCTAAAATGTGTATGTGTTCTAATACAGAAGATGAGTGCAATGTGGAAACTGAATGGCCTCACAAACAATTGTCAACGAGTTGGAATTTTTGATGAATTACCCTTTGTCGAGTCATCCTACTACCGATTGGCCTCTTCAATCAATAGCCCGTCGACAAATATTGTTGTTGGTTTATTTGCCATCTGCTGTAAGGGGAGAGTGTGGGGCTCGTCAAGCCGACATCTGCCAGCATTTTCATCACGCCTCCAGCGCCTGTACCGACTGACGCCGACGAGTTGGCCTAGAAATAAATACCCACGGACTATACTATAGCCGCTAAATATCTCTACGCGAACATGATTTGTTTTCAAAGGGGCACCCGCCTGTCGGTGCTTCTTTGAATTATACATACGTCACGGTCAAAACGTTCCGCAGCTAATGAGTGAAGGCCGACCAACCTATTTTGTCCAAATGTCCGTGTATGGGAGATGAGAATGCCACTGCGTCAAAGGCAAGACGTGTGCGAGCGTCGCTAAAAATAGAGACCACTATCGATGTTTTAGTATACATGGTTTCATTCTTAGTCAGAGCGCAAACAGAGGTTAGATGTCACGAAGACACATACACAAAGACAAAAAACACTTTATCACGGCGCATTGTATGAGTTGTTATATTAGTGGGTGGAATCACCCAAACAAAGATAGTGAACGCCGTGGCGTTTAGGTGTTCAGCTGTTGGTGATGCTTGATCGGCGCAATGTGTCAGTCGAGCTCCAACTGAGGGTGATATGAGGCGGGGCAGCTCTGTGGTTTTACTTGTTGTGTTGCATAGTTAGTTTCGGCCGTCAGCAAATAGTGAAAAATATCTATCTACCTATCTCTCTCTCTCTCTCTCTCTATATATATATATATATATATATATATATATATATATATATATATATATACAAAGGCAAAAATGCGTACTGTCAGAGTTACTAATTCGAAGTTTACTACGACGTTTCGAGCGGGGACCACTCTTCATCACCTAATGAAGAACGGTCCCCGCTTGAAACGTCGGAATAAACTTCGAATTAATAACTCCGACAGTACGCATTTTTGACTTATATTTTACTAATACAATGTCTGGACATTCACACTTACCAAGTAACCATTTTCAGCTGTGATTTGAGACTGTGTTGCGCTTATCCCGCTCTTATTTATTTATTTTTTGTTTCTCTTGTTTCTGGCCTTTTTAGTATAGGCTTCCACCAGCTCGCTTGCGCGTGAACTCTAATTTCAAGTGAAACAAGTTTGTAAATTAGGGCGACACTATATAGGTTTGAAATCCTATACCCATTTTATTGCCATTTGGTGAGCCACGTACGAATTTTGAGATATATCTTTTCATCCAAATAATCGATTAGTAAATCGAATAGCGATTCGGACGAATTTACTACGGCGGGGAGAACGAATTAGCAAATCTCATGGCAATTAGGAAATTTCAGCCATCCTTGGTTTCCGATTGGTCGCGCTCAGTAGCGGCTCCCTCCGCACAGAGTAGCCTCGAGTCAGAATTCGCGGAGTCTCTGCTGACCGGCCAAAAAAGTGCGGCGCTTCAACTGCTCCCGCCCAGACGACTTGATGTATTTGTATAGGGTCTAGGACGTTTCGGTACCGGACAGTTCGGGACCGGACGTTTCGGTGCGGACATTTCGGTACGCGGTCGTTTCGGGACGCGGTCGTTTCGGTACCGGACATTTCGGTACGTGGTTGTTTAGGTACCGGACATTTCGGTACCGAAAATTTCGGCGAACAGTGCATTGGGAAATTTTGGTTGTGAGAGCGCCAGAAGGTATTTTTTTTTTCTTTTTTTCCAATTTAAATATTACTGGCCGATATACTTTATCTGCTCACATTCAAGATAAAAGATAACACTTTAACAAGTTTATCTATTTTCTTATAAATACATAATATCTAATGTTATTTACGCAATTTCTGATATAAACATCGAGGGCTGTGCTGGAGGGAAACGGGCGTGTTCTCTGCAAATGTGAGAACTTGCGTATTTGTCAGTTCTATTGTCTGTCATACATACATGTTACAAGCAGAAACTAACCAATTTAGAAAGTATTAGGCGTGCTATAATTTTATCCAGGATTAACGATCATTATCAATGACGTGGAGAAACAAATGAAAGTCATTGGAGGCACACAGTTTTAATAACATGACCATCTCGAAAATGGTACGGTATGCTAAAACGAAACATTGTTAGCTACACCTTTCAGATAGCCGATGATGCCCGCTCTTGCAAAGCGCGCCGCAAGCGTCTGAAGCCGAGAAGCGGAGTCTCTATATTTTTTCGCCGATTTCTCTTCAACCCCCATGATGACACGCTCGAGGCGGTGCAGGTTCAGGGCGTCTTCTTTCTGCAAGACGGCCAGGAACTTCCACAGGCTTGGCTGGTGACATTGAACGTGGGTCTGAAACCCTCGATGCCACGCTTCCACAGAGTTCGTTGTTTTTGCATCGCCACGGAGCACGGTTGCATGGTGGTTCCAGAGAGAGGCTGGAAACCTTGGATCCCTTCGGCCGCGGGCTGTCAGACGTCCCAGGAAAGTGTCCTCAAAGTAATCCAAGACCGGTAGCAACTCCGGAGGAAATCCTGGCATCGTCGATAACGCCTCGAAGGCATCAAAGACATCTCCTTCGGGTACGAGAGCAATTGCGGGGATCATGCGTGCCATCAGGTTAAACGCGCCGTCGACCCGATACGACTCTTGAAGACCCTCGCTTTGCAACTTCCTGTACACGCATTGACACAAATGGAAGAAGCAGCCAAGAGCTTGACAAGACGGAAACACCCTCCTAAATGCGTTAATAGCTGCTTGTTCGAAGTCCAGTAGAACGGTGGAAGGATCAGCAGCGGCACACTTGCTCTTTAGAACCGAGAGCAGCTTAGTGTATGCAGCTTCTGTTTTAGACCTCATCAAAACATACACTGCAGGGATGACCGCGCCGTTAACCTTGCAGTGAACTGTATACAGCTGGTAGAAGAGAGCAGGTGCAACTTTGAAGGTCCCATCTGCAAACCACTGCCGTGAAGAGCCTAGCAGCGCCAGCATGTCTGGGCTACAGAACACAATGAAGCGCTCTGCGTCAGTCGCACCGGAATCATGAAGAAGGAACGGTGCTCCATCCTTATTCACGGCGTATTCGTCTGGAATCACGACGTCCTGCAGGCGGGAGGGCAACGGATGAGGCCGTGTCTCGTGGGCCCGAAGTCTCCTTGAAACGAAAAGAGATAACAGTATACTAGTAAGGTATTGCCACTACTGTTGAATTAGGAGAGGTGTGTTTCATGGCTAGGAGGGTGGCATATTGTCCATCCTCGTCTTTCATGTTCTTCCCTTATTTATACTTTACCCCTACCAGCACGCTCTTCATTCCAAGCGAGCACTCCTGCTTTCCCTTATATCCGCCATCGTTTACATCCATGTGCAGTGATCAGCCAGCGAGGAAAGAGAAGGCGATTACGCCAACACGAGCCCAGGACCGCCCCGCCCCGACTTACAGGGAAGCTAAAGATGTTCTTGAAAAAAAAAACCGATTTAGAAGTGAATTCTAGAGTATTTTTATCCCTTGAATCTGAATATCACGTTTGTTTTCCCCGAAGTTGCAATTCAACGCGAAAAAACACGAAAACTCTCTGACCACTCGTGACGTCATATGCAGACCTTTGGGTCGCCAAGCGCGTGTCGCTCGTGTGGACAGCGCGTGCTATTGCAAAGCTTCCCCAGCACTGACACCAGTCGTGACGTCTTTTTCTGACCTTTCTGAAAATAGCAAGAGTGCGCGTGCACACCTTTGATAGGCGCTGAAGATGCGTGATAGCGGAGATTCTGAAAACTCTGAATATGACGTAACGCTCCGGGAAGGTGGGCTTCAACGGTACTTTAAAACATTTTCTGCAGCCCCCGTGCACCAAATTGAAAAATAATTTTGATATTCGTGATTCCGGAGGCCAAATGAAGGCAAATTATGTTTTTCTTTTTTCTTTCTTTTTTTTTTTTTTTTTTGATACAGAACCGCTTCCGTTTCCCTTTAAGATGATTTCGCTTCTCAGTTATAAATTGTTCTGTACATAATATAGATTTTTAGTAAATCGTCCTCATGACTCCGGTAACGATACCCGATACTCCGCCACCGCCTCCCTTGCGCATGCATAGTATCGTTATCGGGGCTATCGGAGGTTTTGAAACGATCTACTAAAACTCTCTAATGTAATTAAAACGCTGCATAGAGGAATGTCCTCTACGAGTGGCATTCAAAACGCCGAAAATCAAAATGCCGAATTATCGGAATGCCGAAATTTAAAACACCGAAGATTCAAAAAGCCGAAAATACCAAAAATTCGAAAAACCAAAAAGTCAAAACATCGAAGTTTAAAGATGCCGAAACATCACCTAGTTATAAAGAAATATAAAGTTTCTTGGCACGATAAATTTTCTTGGCAATGTAATCAAAGTTAGGGGAGAAGTTCCGCCGGCCAATGTGCGCTCATTCGCCCTCTTTTCTAATAGCCCTGAAAGGTCCCAAAGTGTAGCTTCCCTTCGCATGGTTCAAGTCTTCAAAAAAGGAAAAATGTATTACTGCATATCTCGTTGCATAGCAGAGCGATTCCGTGTTTATTGCATTTTAGACAGATAAGTTGTGTGCAATTCCTTAAAGAAAGCTTAGAACGTTGACATCGTCCCGGTTGCCCAGAGCAGCTGCCAAATGATTTTCGCGCAACTTTTGCTTCTGGCTTTGTGAGCGGCGGGGTTGGCCTCTGATCGCTCCATCGATAAAATGATTACTGCCGCACATTGCTGCTGCTCTTGTACTCTGAACACTAAGCATCACTGCTTTTTTTTTTTTTTTTTTTTTTTTTTTTTTTTGCTGGCTAATGAGAGCTGTTTTGTCCTACTGATACGCCTACCTTTACGACAGATAGAAGAATACAAAATTTTACATCAGTTTGATATACTGATACTCGTGTCTTTGCAGAACGAGTTAAACAGGCTCGTGTCACATGGGTTTCATCGTTATGTATTTTCGAGATTTTGACTATTCGGCATTTAAATTTTTCGGCATTTCAATCCTGCGGTGTACTGACGTTCGGCCTTTTCCTAATTCGGTCTCTTGATTTTCGGCGTTTTGATAGGGACCCGTTTTCTACACATGCATAAAAACAATAATCGTGCAAGACATTCACTTCTACATAGAACTACAAATAATGAGTTGATTATCGAAGATAATTAACTGCTCCAACTCACCTCAGACTTCTTTTCATGGTTGCTTGGGAGGGCAGGTAGCACCGTGACTCCGCAGACGTTGCTTCCACGAAATTGCCGACGATGCACTGGTTAGTTTCTTCCGTCTGTTGGGACCTTTCCTTCATGGCGGCGTAAGCAAATTTCGCCTCTTGTTCGAGCAGCGATGGCCCGTGTGTATGGTCGTTCACCGTTTTGACCACGTCTCCGTTGATGGTGTGAGCTCGGGCCTTACATTCGAGCTTTCGACTACACTGCCAGTAGATCTGCAAGGTCGTCATGCAATGCATTAGTATCCGCTTGCAGGAGCCATATACATGGAAGGTCTTAATATTGTCACGAATGAAGTTGACGGGAAGCCGAAAAGTGAACTGAAGGATAAAGGTTGAATTGGTGAACTTGTGCCAAACAAAAATAAGTAACGAAAGAGCGTCGAGGCAGCAGAAAATCGGGCGGCGATTCGGCGGCACTACAGAGCGCTAGCGAGACTGACTCCACAAGGTCGCGGGTAGCTGCTTATCTACCGTGCGTCACTATCTCGAAAGTTTGACAAAGAAGGCTCGAGCGTCGCGCGCTCGGGGCGAGGATGAACTGGCACTTTCGAGAATAACAAAGCCGAGGGAAAGTTACTTCTGGTGCGAGAATGAACAGGAATCTTCTAGGAGACCGTGACCAAGTGTTGCTTTCTGCGCTCTGCGGGTGGCAATATAGATGTAAATTAAATATTTCTTTCGTGGCAAATTTTGTATTTGCATATGTCTTAATAAAGTAAGAAGTTTGCATCGTGAAAGCTAGATGGGACGACTCTTTCTAATAGCGGGTACTTGGCAGTGTAAGCCGACATAGAAAAGTTTGTGTTTGAATATCAACGTTCACTGATAGCTACAGAAGTCGTGCTTAAGTGGGTAGCATTTAAATGCAAGTCATACAGCATGTATTTTTTTACGAAATATAAGACCGCACATACCTTGTCGCCGTTCTCTCGTTGTTTGTCGTATTCGAACCCATCGAATAAAAGCTTGAGTCCTCCTCGTTTGCTCGGTAAAAAGGAAGCCATCGCCGAAGATCTAGCCCCGATGCGCGAAAACAGGCAATGACGGACAGGAAAACTAACCCCCTTATATACATGGCTTGCACCGACTTCACATCGCATACTTTTCACCACCATGTAAGAGGAGGAGAGGGAAGCTGCTTTTGTAAAAATCTTGAGTAACGGGTTAATCTTCTATAATCTTCTGGGGGGAGAATAGCGACGTCTGTGCAAATCCGGGAGGCACAAAAGAGGATCCTATTAAGAAGGGATCTCCTTCCTTTCTACTCTGGTGGTCATCAAAGAGTTTTTTGAATGACATCACTTCATTGAAGCCATGTATAACCAGAGGCTAGACAAAACGTCGCAAGTACGAATTAAAAAAAAAAAGAAGGCGCACTCCTTGTTTTTGGTGTATGCATGACGGGGATATATAGGTCAGCAGGGCAGGTCAAGGTCAGCGGCGCATTCAACTGAAATGACTGGTACCGAAAAGACCGGTACTGATATTACTACGTACCGAAATGACCACGTACCGAAACGACCGCGCACCGAAACGACCGTGCACCGAAACGACCGTGTACCGAAACGACCGTGTACCGAAACGACCGCGTACCGAAACGTCCGCACCGAATCGTCCGGTACCGAAATGTCCGGTACCGAAACGTCCGGTTCCCATTTGTATACGCCCATGACATCGGCCGCGATCGGCGATTGAGGTTCCGTTAGCCGACGCAGGCGTCAGCGGACGTCTCATATTTCCATACTCTCATTTAACTACAGAAACAAAAACATCAACAAAAAAATCATCCAGTTCATGCTCACTATGTTCACCACTGACAAGATAGTCGGTAGTTTACGAGTTTCCGTGCAAAGCCGATCAAAACGAGGCACCAGATCAACTTTTACGGCTGCCATCAGGAAAGATCTGGCTTGTCGCGTTCCCTCAACGTCACTCCGAATATTGTTTGTGCCCCACGCACCATCCTCTTGTAGCAATATTTTTATTGTCCCCATGTGATTTCTTTTTTATGTTCTTACTGGTGTTTGATCATAATTCGGTCATTGAAATAGTTTTTGCTACCGACCCTACCATTATTTTGACCCTCTGGCAGCAAAGGAATATTATGCCGGCATTACACACGAAATAAGAATGTAGACACTCCGTCCCATATCTCAAATTACATTACAACGTGTTTACACAACTGTAGTGCAGAGGTACGATGAGCAGGGTCTGAGAAAATATTAGTTTCAGTATTTTCAAAAGAGCGACGAAACAAAATAAAGAAAGGACCGCCAATCGGCAGCGCGTGCAAGCAGAGGCCGTAGTGACAGGAAGCGCGAGGTGTGTCTTCCGTACGGCCGGCATCAACTCACGCACTGTCCGAAGATGTACTCTGTTTTACTCGTAGGATTGCAACGCTGCGGAATGTAGGCGTGTGATTTCAGAAAGCGCGTCCTACCATTTCTACGCGCGAGTGCTCCTGCAACCCAAGCATTGTATACAGTTACGTCCTCGCGCCCGTGCCTTGGCCAGCCCCGTAGTCCGTACACAACTTATGCAGTATTGAAAAGGCATAGTTCAAAATTGACGGTCCCACTTTTCCATACCGCTTCAAAACCCCATCTCGCTCAAATCACTTGGCAGCCGGACAATTTTGGCAGGGGGCCTCAAGTTGGGGATTATCCGGTACATTGTCCTCCCAACAATGAACGTGGGCGCGACACGCCAGAGGGTGAACACGTGAAAGGAGGGGCGTAAGAGTGGAGAAGGAAACTCAAGGTCGCAAGCGACGGGAAAAAGGGTTTCGAAATTGGCGCGCAGGTTTTGCAGCATTTGCTCATACGGACAGCCAACGCCGCCCTGGTGGTTCAACTAATGTTTTGTTCAAGATGGCCGCCGTGGTACCGCAGCCTTAATAGGGGACGGAGTATCGATAAATAAATATATATAGAACTTGGGACAGCAAACCAATATTGAACAAAGTCCGCGGTCAACAACCCTACAACTACTCTGGTCCAATGATTGCAAAAAAAAGAAAAAGAAAAAGGAGACCGGGCGATGAAAAGAAAACAAAAGAAAACAAAGACAATACATAGGAGGTATCAGGAGGTTTGCTAAGCCGGTGAACGTCGTCTCAGAAATGACGCCAACTCCTTGTGGGCAAACGTCGGGAAGCGACCCCGACAATTCACAGGAAATCCCGGACTATACAAAGACGAGCCGATTGCTTCCCTCTTTGACATCCTTGAGTTTCTTTTTCAATAAACTCAATCACTTCCTCCTGTTCATTCTCCTTGTTGGCGAGTTTCTTTTTCTGTAACAGGATAACAATTTCCGATGACCTCGGACAATTGTAAGATTCTTCGAAGTGCCAAGTTTACCACGGAAAAGCCGAGCTGATTTGCCTCAAGATTGGTCCAGCTCATTAATAGACACATCTGATCTAGTAACCCAAATTACGAGTCAAAATATGTTGCTTTTTCGCGAAGTTATTCGAGCTTAATATTTGGTCTGATTGGCAACACCGAAAGCGGGAAGTCAAATTTCGTAAAATAGGGGCGGTATAGCCTGTTCGCGGCCGTTTGAAAGAATTCTGACGGCGTGAAATGAATGCTGGGGAAGCTCACGCCAGCAACACGAAACAAAGAATCAGAAAACGCGCAAAATGCTGTTATTTTTTTCCCCCCAGATATTCCGCTTTCGCAAGTCTACAACATGTGACGTCACCCCAGTGGAAAGCGCGGGAAATTTTGAACGTTGGTTTTCACGTAACCTTCATTTGCCGTTTCCTCAATGTCTATATTTTGAATATAGATGCAATAAATAGCGCACTGCGACGAGTGACACCTGTGTGCTCCGAAAATGCGTTTTAAATGCGTAGCTCAAAACAAGAAAAAAAAAAAAAAAAACTGCCGGGGCCTTTTCCCGTTCTTGCTGCAGGCTGGAGGAATCACGCGCACATTTACGAGGCTCCGATTATAGGCCTTGAACTGCGCCGTCGCAGTCGCACACGCCCCACGAATACACGTAATCTCGGCAGGCTTAGCGCGTCTCATTAGACGGGAGCGCGATAACGCGACGCCTGCCGGCCGAGGAGCTCCCATTAGCGCCGTAATGAGTGGTCGTGTATCCTCCCGAACGGTGCGCACACACTCGTGGCACCTACTTTCGGCCCCAAAAACCAGCGGCGAATTTCCCAGGGAACTGCGGCCGAGCTCGCGTCAGCGGACTACGACGAGTCGATCGGGCCTCGGGTGGCGAGACGAAGGCGTCGTCGCGGTCTCTCGTAGGGGACGGGCTCGGCCATCTTTTCCTTTCTTGTTCCCGGCACTAGAACGGAAGGTATATCATCAAATAACGCGGAGCGGGTAAGTGACGCTGTCTTCGGGTAAACATGGGTGACTGCAAACGCAGAAGCTCGACCTTCCCCGTGACGGAAATAACTTACCGTACGGGCGCGCGCGCTCGGCAGCAGGTGTTGACTCAGAACGAACGTGCGCTTTCTCTCTGCATACTGGAATCAAGTGGACGAAGCGGAACGGTTTTCGTGCGCTAAAGCGCGCGGCAGGGAGCATCGTGCATCGCCGCGAGCAGTCCTGGCCGCAAAGCTGCGCCGCTCTACCTTCTTTCGCCAGAACTTGGCAAAGAGCGAACGCTCTACGGTCCGCTCGAGCCAATCAGAGCGACGGAGCGCGGAGCACGTGACATCTCCTCGCAAGAGAAGTGCACTTAGACTTTACGTCGTCACGTGCCTAGCTCCGACGTGCTGATTGGCTCGCTGAGGTCGTAAGCTTTCGCCATCTGCCAACTTATGGTCAAACGTAGTATATATAGTCTGGTGAACGTGAGGACGACGCCGGGTGACGCAGCTACCTACGATGTTAATGCGCTTGAGCGTGCCTCGTTCGCTTTACATTGGCGTAGTTTACGTGCGCTGAATTACTAACTGTATACGGCAACGTCAAGAATGGTAGACTCAAAGAAAACGAACGGGCGTTCCCTTCACCCCCAGAGCACACAAATAACCAATAGCTGAGATGCACGCATGACGAGGCCGCGAAAAAAGCTTTCAGCACAAACACAAACTCAAACTCTGGAAGGTGACACAGAACAGAACGCTTCGCACGCACGGCCGCGTCCCCCTCAATAGAAGCTAGCAGACTTCAGCAGTGTTTCACTAGTGGCGAGGTTTGACGTCGAGACATTTTAGCCTCACACGAGTTTTCCACTTTCTCCCAAAACCCGAAGGAAGTGGAACTGTATGCCTTGGTGTCAGAGTATTCGGCACGCGATAACGTCGAAACTTCTCGGCGCGAGTAAAGACCTCACGGTTCCCTGTGCTATGCGATGAAAGTCATATACATCCCACGTGCTCTGCGTCGGACGCGCCGGAATTTTTCGAGTACACTGGAACGGCAGGTGCTCTGCGGCGAGGCACACATGCGGTAATTTCTGAAAGTGCAGAGAGAAAGACGCGAACGTCCGCGTCATGAAAGCAAGGTACACAAACCTTTCTTTGGAATGAGCCGCCATAAAAGAAGCTTCCTTCGTAAAAACGCGGCAACTGCTGGGAAAACAAAAACACCGTTTTCTTTTCTCGTGATCACACACACGGCTTCTCCGGAAGCGAATGCTTCCTTATGGCCCTACCCTCGTTTCCCTGGACGGGCGAGCGGCTTCCGACCCGCCGACGGGGGTCTCCGTGAAATCACAATTAGGCGACAAAGAGGACAGGCGAGCGGCGAAGCGCCGAGCCAGAGAGAAAGCCGACGAGTTCCCTCGTCGAGACAAAAGGCAAATGTGCAGTCTCATCCGCTCCGCAAAGATGCTCACGCCGCTGCCGGGGGATCCGAGTACGCACAGAGTTAGTACGACGCACGCTAGGAGTTCAACTGGCGCTAGTGTGCTGTCGCAAATTGAAGCCGGCAGCAACCAGTCGAAAATTGACTTCCGGTTATGCATTTCTATGGGAAAAACTGTTTTTTCCCCTGCGCTCGATTATAACAGTAAATCTCACGATAATTCGTACGTACTAGGTAGCTTGGAACACTTCTCAGGCAGGCAGATAAAACAATTGGTCAGTTAAGGAGGCTTTCTTTCAAATTCGTCGCATTGAAAACGGTGCTAAAACGACTTCGTACGTGTATTTGTGTGCACTGTCGGACATTGTTAGCGCGAACATGACGTCGGCGCTTTTCGGCATGGGGGATATACGTGCCAAACGAAAGAAGAACATTTGGAGAACTAAGAAAGACGGCAAGAACTACGCAGTAACGCTGAATCAGTAACTCCCTCCGCATGTATGATCAAAATAAATTGAATGTCACGTAATATATTCCGTTTTCCATAAGTACTGCTTTATTCTTTCTGCTCTGAGCGACTATGCTTGTTCTACGTTCAATATATCACCCGAAGGCTCGAAATCTTTGAGAACAAGAGGCCAAGAAAAGCTGCCAGGCAGAACAAATAATAAAAAGGGACACCTTTCAGTTACTTTATTCTTCACGTTTTCAATGTTTTGATCCGCTCATGCACGACGGGGTCATTTTTATATAGTGACAGACCTGACATCTTATAAATATGTGAGCGTCACCGGAATGCTGGCGAACCTTGAACACACTCTATATTCCTTTCGGTGGTTATTTTGCTTAGAATCGTCGCTTGTTCTGACACATCTGCCGTGGAACACAGGTTTGTGTCTGAATAATAGCGAAGCTAAACATCGTTCACTGTTGAAGGAAAATGAGCTAACTAAAGCAATTACACTTTTACAATGTTAATCAAAGTACACACCATTCGGTACAGCCCAAATAAGAGAAGTGCTCCGTGTTATTTTTTTAGAGACAAAATGCACACGCGTTTTCCCATAGCAGTGCACAGGAGCACCGCAAAAGTAGACTGGTTGCTGTCTGCTTCAATTTGCGTCACGGAAGTCGCATGTATACTACTAGCGCCAGTTGAACCTCTAGCGTACATTATAATAACTCTATGGGAGCACGTGGACCAAAAAGCTCGCGCTGCAGGGCCCAGGGATTTTGGGTTCAAATAGGCCATTTTCAAAAGTCCATGAGCAACATTGGCAGTCGCCGTTGCTTGGAAAAGAAGCATGTGATTGGACCCGAGTCCTCGCCGAACGCTGACGTCACACTCGTGACGACCAATACATGCTCAGGGTGCGTGATCAAGCAACGGCGGACATGCGATGGCGCGGACTTTTGAAAAGGGTCTATTGTCCCCCGGACTTTAGCCATACCCTCTGTGGAGATCTGGCTGCCCTCCCCCGCGTCGACCCTCCGGGCCCCAAATTCCGCCAACTCGGACTCAATGTCTCCGAGATGCGTCATGGCTCGGGGCAGCGGCGATGGCCTCGCGCACCGCAAGATCCGGCTCTCGGTCGGTGGACAGCCAGAAGCGCGCCGCAGTGACAGGAGAGGAAGACGCTGGCGCGGGCATTAGGGAGTTTTCGTAGACCGCGCTGCCCCCTCCGCTAAGCGTTCCGCAACGACGAAGTTGCTACTGCGCCTGCGCGCCGATAGCCTTGACTGTGGAGTTCCCGCTATCGTAGCGGGTTGCGGAGGGCCTTGCGGGACGGCGAAAACGATCTACGAAAACTCCCTATTGACGGGTCACGGACGCTGGCGCGGGGAGTGCGGGAGCCACGTCGAGTTGCGGATTCGACTAACGGACCGGACGGCGACCCTGGGTGACGACGTCGCACAGGGTCGCCGGACGGGCGTTTGAAAAACTAAAAGCGGAATAATACGACACGATACAATTGCAATCGTTAAAGAGTCAAGTTTGTGGCTTTTACGAGCCAAACCCTAAGGACACCTTGCACGGTCCAGCGGAGGACTGAGGAGTAATTTCGACCACCCTGAGAACTTTTAACGTGCTCCCAAAATATGAAATATTATTACAACTGGCCGCATGATTGATGACTTGGCCAGTTGTATTTTCTAAGTATTTTCTATACTCCGTGCACCCTTCAGCTGAGACTAGAAGCTCCTCCTCAGGGCGAGCTCGCTGGCTTCTGCAGTGCTTTGGCTGCGCGTGCCTACGCGTCTACACTCGTGTTAGCAAGGACAGAAAGCTCGCGCTCAAAGCGGAGCTTCTAGTCTCAGCTTAAAGGGGCGGTGCAACGATATTCAATTGGAATGTTTTTCACTTTACACGAACTTCCTGGCACTAGTGGGACTCAAGGATACTCGCACGCAACGCCATTGGCCAAGAAACTCCTTTGTTGCGCTGTAATTTTTAGGACAAAACCGAGCGTTTTCACTGGATCTCTCCTTCGCAAGACCTGATGACGTAGCTGGGCGGTAGCAGTATTGCCCAGTGACGATATTTGAATGCGGCTCATAGATTGGACCCGAGCATTGCGTAAGCACTCGACTTGTGTTCGTGATAATCTATAGCTCGAGAAGAATTTGGGTAGTGTCCTGTGTCCCATTTCTGCAATGACAACTATAGCCGAACCATAACAATGTCTGGAACTCAGCGCGTGTCCTGTGCCTTGCCAACCCGAGCGCATGGCTATGATCAACATTGGCGGCATATAATAGGCTCCAGATCACGTGGCCGCTTGTTCTGGCTGCGAGTTGAGGGGGTGAACTCTGCTCGTTTTTATTTATTTATTTATGGGACTTCGATTGCGTGTGGTGAAAAACGAACGGGTATTTCACAGGTCCTTAACGTCAGGGATCCGTTCTAAGCGGTATTTGAGCAAAATACAAAAATCGTTGCATCGCCCCTTTAAGGGTGAATGAAGTATGAACACTGTATCCCTCGCTGAGAATCAAACTACAATGGCCTCTAGTTCAACAGTCTAATGATACCCTATCTTTTGCGGTAACAAAGGATTTTTTTTTCGAATATTTTTTCGTTGGTATATAAACTGTAGTCGTTTTGCTTCAAAGAAGCTTTGTCGCCCCAATGGCGGGTTAAGCTCCAAACACGGCGCACATTCAGTGTGTCTAGACTTTATGCGTAGGATTAAGGCACATTAAAATTTTGTACGCGGAATGCCTTCGCAAATAAAAGAAGTCCAAGACAGCGGGTGACATCCCGGTGAATCATTACACGAGCCATTGAACCGAGTAAATAAAAAAAAAAAAAAAAAGCAGCGAGGCATTTAAAGTGGCGTGCCAAGAAAAAACAGCCAACTGAGGTACTCACAAAACTGGGGGTCGACGGAAACTTCAACCGGGGCGTCATGGGCCACGGATCAAGCAGCACGACGCAAAAACAAATCACGACACCGCGCGCACCACTCCGACGCTCCAGTTCACCGCCGTGTATCGTCGCACACTTCTGCGCTTGAGATCCGAGGGACCGCAGAGAGACACTCCTCTTCACCAAACACGTCGACACCGATCTCGTTAGAGACAGGAGAAACTCTAACCGAACGACAACAACCGTTGCACGCTAATCTTTCAGAGGAAGACGCTTTTGTGGAATTCGGAAGAGGCATATATGCCGCCGTTCTGAACGTATAAATAACCGCTCTTGAAGAGTGGCCAGTTGAAAAGACAGAAAGCGTTCAGACTAGCGAGGAAAAAGGCTAATAAAGTAAAAGAACAGTTAGCCAGGTCTGTCCAAACCTTCAATTCGCTTTTATAGCAAAAAAATAGCTAAATAAAAACCAAATCCGTTTGGAAGACGCGTAGTTTCTACTGACTGCAGCAGTTTATACCAAGCACAATACCTCTAGCACCGTTTAGGCAAGTTAATGAAACTAGCACCCACAGACAGGAAGAACCAGAAGAACGGAAAGACAGACTGGCCATGTTACTGTCGCAGTTGATGAATATTCAAACCAACAACACGAAAAAACAATAACACCAAACGAGGAAGAAAAAAAAAAAAATAGACAGTTAAAACGTTTCTCTAGCGCTTCTGTGCGAGACGCTGCAGAGAGGATATATATATATTCCATGATCCGAAATAAAGCTCTCTAACGCTCGGGTTCACAACACCTCTCAGACGCACGGGGGCGACGGGGAGAGCGCAGCAACGCCGGCCACAACAAGCGCCTGACCTCTCCGACCGACCCGGCAGGCAATCACACGGAACGACCGAACACCGCGGACACTTCTCCCACGAACTCGCCAGCAATCAACCACTCGAAGACAGCGAAGCGACGGAACGGGTCCCACACGTCCGGCTTGGCTCGGCGGCGACGACGAAACGACGCCGTGTGGTGCCCATCCCGAAGTCGCGGTGCGGACTCGAAACGAGAACGTCGCCTTCTCCGCGCAACCAGCCCGCCAAGGAGAAGCAGGGCGAAGGGCGCGGACGGGGCTCAAAGGCCGCGCTTTCCGGCACAAGCGACGCTCGGCGAGGTACTCCGAGCGAACCGGCGATTGAAAAGAAAAGGTATTTCGTCACGCCGGAGAAACTGGATCGCGCGCCGCCGCCGTGGTCGGATAAGCGTGCGATGAACACACGCCGTATCGGAGCGAGCAAAGCGTGCTCGGGAGTCTCCTCTGAGGATTACATCTGCTGCTTTCGAAATTGTTGTAGGTGGAGATTGAAATAAACGCAGCGCAAAAGGAGGGAAAAGAAGACAAGCGCCTCCCTTCTACTAGTTCGTGTCCGTGTGTGCGCTGTCTGTTTCAATATGCCCAACTAACCCCACCAGCTGATATTAATACGAGTGGCCGTTCATAAATGTTTGAGCTGCCGCCAAGGTAGTTTACCCCAACGCCGGCCCTCACAATCCTCGGTGTGGCTTTAAAGCACAAGTTCGTCACTTTGACCAGCTTAATATGAGAAATTGTTCTCAAGCAGCCTGGAGATTCCGGTCACACGTTTGACACTGACAACGCCACGCTCACGCCCCACCTGTCGTCCAACGCTGCCACCATACGCGCCACGAGGTTTCAGGCTCTTCACCCGCAGCGTCGTTTTGTAAGCCGCCGTGCGCTGGACCTTCGTACACCGCGTCACCTCAGCGTGGACGAGAGCGGATATAGCTTCGGTGTTTCAGCTACCTGCGCGTTTAAACGGTCGAGGCTCTTCCGAGCAAAATGAAGGAGTTTGCATTCCTCGCAGTCGCGCGAAGCTGAGACGGGCTATAAAGAACCGAGCTAAACCGGGACAGCATCAAATCACGAACTCTGGATGCCGTCCACTTTTTCTGCCTCACCGCGGACCCGCACATACCTTTGTCCACCTGGGATGAGCTTCTACGGAGGAAGAAGATTCTGTTCGCAGGCCTCGATTATTCTTGGTGCTGTTGATTTAGCTCGCCTCACTCGCGACCTCAGCGGTCGACCACGATATATCGTCTCCCTTCGAGCCGTCAACGCTAGGGAGCACTGTTCATTTCCAAACACTCCATCTGACTATCGGAAAGAGTCGGACGGTACTACGTCGCCTCCCGATAACCTGGAAGCTACGTTCTTGTTGGACCAGACGTAACTTCGGTCTTTCGCCACGTGAATTACGCTCCCGCCGCCATACTCGCGCAGAGAGATAGGTCGGGTGATGAAAAGGAGGCGGTTAAATAGTCCGCCCAGCGCGTCGCTCCCACCGCGTTGCAAACTTAGGGACGTAAGGAGAAACTAAGGGAAAGGAGGAGATGAGAGCGTGTGGAGCGGCGAGCTCCGGTTAGAAGGATTCGCGTGCAGACGCAAAGGTCTTCAGCCCCTGTCTCCCTCCAATCAGAGCAAACAAGAGCATCGTCTGCTCCCCGCACAGACCCCGGCGTTCGAACGACGAACGCCAGACTGCGCGATGAGCAGACGACGCTCTAGTTCGCACTGATCGGAGGGCGACAGTAGGTAAAGACAAAAGCAGACAGCCTTTGCGTCTAGTCTGCCCACCATCCTCCCAATCAGAGCTCGGCACTATGACGTCCACCGCACGCTCTCCTCTCTTCCTCTCTCTCTCAGATGTTTGTTTTATGTACATTTTTGTCGGGGCAGGTCCAACGCCGAACCGCCGGACTTTCTCGCCCCCCGCTGCGGCGTCGCCCGGTTGAACTTGTGGCCGCCGACCCACAGCCGCAGGGAGGACCGGGCCGGAGCCCTCGAGTGTGTTTCCGGCGGGCTGCCCGGCCGAGTGGGCGAGCGCTCGTGCCGCATTGTACGCGCTCACTGGCGCGGACCTTTTAATGGTGTTGCCCTTTCTCCCGAAAACAGCGACGACGAGACAAGAGTGATGAACGCACCTCATACCGCTTTTTTTGTTTGTTTGTTCCGGCCACGGACAAACGAAGGATCCGCCGTGGTTCATAGGTTCACGCGTGTGCGAGGTTGAGCTGTGGCGTTGCCTGGCGTTAGTGTAGCGCGACCGCCATTAGTTATAGGCGGGGGGAGTGATCACTTCCGCTTCGATGGAATATATGAAGGGTGGTGAGACGGGAACCGTGCGTCGCAATGTGATGCACCATAACCGTTTTTGTTTTCTGCTTGCTTTTTTTTTTCTTCTCGCTATTTTTGCTAATGTTTCTGGCCAATCTGCAGCTCCTTTGCAAATAGGAAAACAAAAACAAAAGAGCAGAAAATTAAGGTTGCTTCGCATATTACACCTGGCTGTCGTCGCGTCCGCGAAATTACTATTTAAAACCATTCCCCACCAACAGAGGACGAGCGACAACTGTTTTTTGATGCACACTTGGTCCGAGCGGAGTGCGGATAATTAAAAGGAACTTAAACTCAACCTTTAGTTAGCATCAAACGAGAATAACTCTCGGTCTTCCCGAATAGGCCGATAACGTTACGTGTTACGGCGTCAAAAATTCATTAAACTCAAAATATTCTAGTTGGAAGCGGCATGTCCCCTGCCTCTGGATGGAAACTTCGTTGTTGCGTGGATTCATTTTATTCAGAATCCTCGGGGCTTCACCTGAGACGGCACACGTCTTCGCTGAAAAGGCTCCTTCGGCGAGCGCACTACGACAGAGTGTATTCAGAATCTCGCTTTACGGGCAACGCTGCGGATGCTGACTCGTCTCAACCAGAGATGGCAGCAATGACAGTACTCTAATGAAATTATAGTAATTAAATTAACTTTCGTGGTAATGAGTAACGTAATGAATTACTTTTCTAGGGTGACCATTTAGTAATGTAATGAATTACTTTCAGGCAGTAATTTCGAGAAATTGCTCATTACTTGAAACTACCTTTGTCTCAAAAGAGTTTGTTTCCAAGCTTTAAGCATACATTAGAAAAATTATTCTACATGGTGGAATGTGGTGAAAGAAACATCAGATTAAATAAACGACGGCCATCTGAGCGCAAAGCCTCGTACGAAGAACTCGACAGACGCGCAAAGGCGGGCTGGAAAGGCGAAGGAGAAAAGCTTAAGTGTAAAGACATCGCTGGAAGGCCACGGCTCACGAACTCCAGGCAAGACAGATTCACGGCGTCACGTTACCACGACGATACTCTACCTCATCCATCTCTAAGTTGACAGTGCGGTGGGAGCTAATAGCTCACCAGAACCAGTCAACCGCCTTCCTTTGATCACCTGCTGACTCGTCGCTTTCTCTGCGCGTGGGTATGAATGAGAGCGTGGGTACGTGGCAAAACATAGACGTGTGACTGTTCGAACGAGTACGTAGCTTCCACCCCACTCACGGCTTAGAAATGAACGGCTTACAGTCTACAAGTCGAAGGGCACATTACCAATGAGGTCAACATATATTAAAAGCTGAAAGGACAGCACAAACAGATCCGCAGCCGTCTTGTTCTTTCGTCAGGCAATGTAAAACCGTAAGCTCCGACCATTGTGAACCAAAGGCCGGAGCAAATAGTCAAGGCCCCAGAACGTTTCGTGCGTATCCTTGACCTTGTTAATGTAGTCGGAAGAGACGGCAATCGAACAAAGCAGGTGCCGCTTGCGGTATGCTTCGCTATCTTTCCTTGGAAACTTTATTCGGGAATAAGCCTACGAGCAGATATCGCTGCCCGTTTCACGGGAAAGTTCACATTGCATTTAGAGAGCTCGCGCAATCCATTCGCTCAACTGGCGACGCTTCTGATTAGCAAAGATCCAGCCCCCTTGTGTGGCAACGCGCAATTATATACTTGTGCTCTTCGAGTGTTTGGGAAGAATACTCATTCAGAGGAAAGAACAGGAATACGTCAACTAGTGCCCTCGGAAGAATAGGACATGGCCCTACTTAATATACTGATACGGACTGTAACTTATTTTAAATCAGGAAGACAGAAACATATCGCCCTCTAACAAGGACCTTTACCGTTGAATGAACAGCGAAACCGGTGAGTCGACTGTCTTTGAGTCACGTCTAAACAAGCCATTTATCATGTTTAAAGGGTAACTGCAGAGAAAAAAAAATGTTTTGTTTAAACAGCATAATTGGGATAAGCATGTCACAAAACAAATCTTCGGCAAAAAAAAATTCTAACAATATTTACATTACGACGTAATTTAGTCGGGGTCACAACCTCTCTACATTTGAATCTCCCGCTCTTTCGACGCGCCCAGAGTGGCTGTTATACGTCACTCCGTGACGTATAGCAGCCACAACGTGACGTATACTACCAACTTTGTGGCGCGATTTAAAACGGACGAAATAGCCGCAAACTAAAATCAGTCTCGCGCAATAAATATTGCTGCAAAAAAATTGCTGCAAAAAAAATTGTTTTTGGCGGAAAAATTGTTTCGTGAGATGCTTGGGTCAATTAGGCTGTTTAAAAATACACTTCTTTTTTCTCTGCAGTTACCCTTTAACACTTATGTCGTGTTCGCCATCAAAAACGACTGTTCAGTATGGTCCGCCTTAAGGCGCATAAGGCAGCTGCGGTGTAGACAGGAAGATTTGAGTTTTGGTCCATATGCTGTAAATAAAATGAACCTTAATTACTGCCTCAATGTTCCGAGAAGTAATGTCAAAGTAATTTCATTACTTTTGGAAAGTAATTGCAGTGTAATGTCATCGCTTTAGTGTGTGGTAATGTGTCATAAAATTTAACTACATTTTTGCAGTTTTCAGGAAAGAAATTAGTAATGTAATTTAATTACTTCGTAAAAGTAATTTTGCCATCTGGTCTCGACCCCACGCAACACCGTGTCTAACACCGCCACGTCCTCCTTTTGTACCGTTTTTTTCCCCCTGCCTCTCCCGCTCTTCTGCCTTCTGAGATGCAATTCTGCGTTCATAAAGTTCCTCGCTCTGTTTCGGCGTTCATAAGAAACTGAGGCATCCCCGATTGGCTGTTCGAACGGACATCCGCCCGAAGGCAACCGAGTGCGTTCAACCACAGCCTCCTATACACCAACTCATGTTTACAAACAAACCGGAGCGCCCCTAGCGGACGCCACCGGCGCCGCGCATGCGCGGTAGATAGTGGGCAAAAAGCCCGCCGTCGCCCATAAACAAACCATTGAATTGCGTTGTTGTCGGCGTCGGTGGGAGTCCCCGTGCTCTTTTTCGCGTTGGAATTGTTGATTCTACGTCCTCCTAACAATGTATGACTACTTGAGCGGCTTCAGAAAAACTAACGAGGCAAAATTTTGCGTGAATAATGTGACGTGCGGCGATTCATTTCACGTGGACGCCGCAGAATGGGCGCTACAGCCCGACTCCCACGATGAGATTCTGCTTGCTATTTTCAGTCGCGAAGTCGCTCGGACTGCAAAAGCGTGGACCGTAGCTGATATGGTGGACGTCGATACTGAAAACCGCAAGTAGAATCGGGCATTACAAGTCGGTGATGGCCACTGGTAACAATGATCAACATCTTCTTGTATCTAGTTTACACTTAGCCTACTCACCCCAACCAACCTTCAAAAGTGTTTTGAGGCCTGCACTTAGTTCTTATCGCAATTACCGGGTCAACGTTAGGTTTACGGGCCGCTGTCGTTTGAAGGAGCTGATGACAAAAAGCAGCCATGTTTGAAAGAGCAGACGACAGTTCGAACGGATGCGCAATGGAGTGCGGGCGAGAAGCACCGCGTCCCGCGTCAACAAACCATTCGAATATCACGTTGTCGGCGTATGTGTGAGTCTGCATACTCTTTTTCGCGTTGTAATTGTCGATTCTACGTCCTCATCGCAATCTTACCACTTTAATCGCCTGAGCGAAATTATCAAGACTCGTTACGCCGCTAAACTTTCCGTAAATAATTTGACGTGCGGCGATTCATCCGCATGAACGCCGCAGAATGGAAGCCAAAACCATGATGAGATTCTTCTAGCTATTTTCGGTCACGACGTCGCTCGTGCTGCAAAAGTGTAGAAGGCAACGGCGATGATCGACGTCGATACTGGAAATCGGAAGCGGGAACAGACCAAGCGTAACAAGTCGGTGATGGCCACCGGTACCAATGATCAACATCTTGTATCTACTGTTTACACCGAGCCTACTTAAGTCTTTAGAGGCCTGCAATTAATTCTTATTGCAATCAACGGGTCAAAGTTTGGTCGACGGGCCGCTTTTGTTTAAACGAGCAGACGACAAAAAGCAGACAAGTTTGAAAGAGCAGACGAAAGTTCGAACGATCAGGCGGCCGTGTGAATTTAAATACGCACTGGGGGAACCCGTGGGTGGTCCGGACAACTTGGCGGTTTTCTCTCGTTCATGTTGGAACAAAGCAAATACATCTGGCGACCACAAAGTGTTGCCCTCACACGCAATCGTAGTTCGACAGCTTCTGGTTCGCCCCTTTCACGGCTACTATCCACGTCCTCGGACGAACGGAGGGGGCAAAAACACATGAAAACTGACCGTCAAACCTTTCCAGACTCTCTTGGTACAGCCCCCATCGAAGCATTTTGACGAGAAGGCAGGTTTTTTGTCTCGTTTCTTCGAAGGGAACACAGGAATGCATGTCTGGCACGGGGACTTCTGCCCACCGCCCGAGACCGGAAGTGCGTCCGGCGCGCCACCACCGCGGCGTGACGTAGGAGAGTTGAGTGAGCACTGCTCGAGCGACCTCCTTGATGACGACACTGTTAGGAGAAAAAAACGCCTCACTGTTTGGGTCCGTTGGCCCGGTTTCGTTGAAAAGCGTTAGCCCCTAGAGGTGCCTCATTAGCTTATTTGTACAACCCTGCATATCCGCGGATTAACCACGGATCATCCGCGGATATCCACACTAAACTGGTGGATAAAAGTGAATCAGATTTGGCGGATGGCGGATCGGATGCGGATGTCCGCGGGTCCCGATCTACATTCTTGCCGGGGAGGGCCCCTAAACGTGTGCGACCGCACAGTGAATAGGGAGTTTTCGTAGACCGTTTCTGCAGCCCGCTAAGCACTTGAATAGCGCTCCGTAATCCGCCACAAGACCTTGAACTATGCAGACAAGGTTGGCGGCGCGCATGCGCAGCTGCGGTGTTTTCTTTCCGAATATCGTAGCGGAGAAGGAAAAAAACAACGCTCCATTACAAGTTCCTATTAGGCAGTTTTCGTAGACCGCGCTGCCCCCTCCGCTAAGCGTTCCGCAACGAAAAAGTTGCTACTGCGCCTGCGCGCCGATAGCCTTGACTGTGGAGTTCCCGCTATCGTAGCGGGTTGCGGAGGGCCTTGCGGGACGGCGAAGACGATCTACGAAAACTCCCTATTGAGTGAGTGATACTAGGGAGTTTTCGTAGACCGCGTTTCCCCCTCCACTAAGGCCTCCGCAAAGACCTCCGCAACGAAGAAGCCGCTACAGGGCCTGCGCGCCCATGGCCTTGACTGCAGACTTCCGGGTATCGTAGAGGGTTGCGGAGAGCGTGGCGGGACGGCGAATACCATGTACGAAAACTCCCTCCTACGAAGTGCGCCATCGAATGTATTGCGGGAGAAAACTACTCCCTGATATAAAGAATGCCAATCAGGGAGAAAATTCTTTAGGTCAATAAAGATTTGAGTCTTGCCAAAGATTGCTTTCGAACGTTCTATTTCGCCAAAAAATGATGTCCCTAGAAAAAGTAAAGAACGCAGGATTATCGGTCGTCCCGGGAAAGCGTGCTCTTGTTCGGCAGGGAAAGAACAGAAAACGTTGTTTGAGCGAAGAGAACCCAAAACGTACAAGCTACAAGCAAGTAGAACAAGCCTACAAGTGGCTTTTTCGCCTCCAAGTAGGTCGGGGAGACTGAATTCGATCCTCTGGAGTGGTGGAACTTGCGCCCGCACGGGTATCCCCACCTCACTCTTGTAGCGCAGTTTGTGCATGCCATCGCAGCATCGAGTATTATCGGAGAAAAATGAAATGCAAACAGAGGAGCGCGTGGCTCGCGGTACAGGCTGCGCCGCCTGGAGGTGAGCAGGGGCGAGGGTGCCTGGCCTACTCCAATCTGTTTACGCCCTTCGCTCGGCGCTTCCCAAGATCGACAAATGAAACGCTGCGCGTGTGTGAGATTTATTTTTCTGGACTGTTGGCACTGAGTTGTTTTAAACTATATGGTTCCGAGCATGCAGGTTAGGGTTCGTGTTTGAAACTGAAAAGCGTATTTCCGCTCACACTTTTTTTTATTATTATTTGGCCTAAATAAAATGAAACAATGCCCTTAGTCTGCCCTTTGTTAATTTTCGTGTTAATAAAATAGGTGTCTACTTAAAGTGGCTTTTACCAGTAAAAAAAAAAAAAATAAAATATCCCTCCTTTTGAGCGCATCTTCTGGACGGAGTGTCACGGACTCCCAAGACGATCTCATAACTGCGATCATCTTTCCGTCGCCAAGCGTCTCTGGAAGGATGATCGCTTATTTTATAGATACGATAAAACAGAATACGACAAAATGGCTTTCACCGTATTCTGACACGAAGAGTTCTTGGTACAACGGTAAGCAGACAACTTATAAAATGACACGCAGATTTTTATTTTTATCTTTTATGCTCGATTTTGTGACGTAAAATTAATGCAGGGATTGAGTGTCGGATGCGGTTCCAAATTTTGCGGATGCGGATGATCAGACTGTAATCCGCGCAGGGCTCTCCTTATTTGGTAAGTTTAGCGTTGTCTGAATCAAGGATCGGGAACTCAACCGAGGTGAGATTAACCAACAACGCAGCGGGTACAGAGCTAGAAATAGGGGTGCAGTACTTACAGCCCTTGTCGCATAGAAAACACTCGAAGAAATGAAATTCGACGTTGTCCACTGACGTCGAACCGACGATACCAACTTTCACGAGCGGCTTGACAGCCGAGTGATACAATGTATGAAAACAGCTAATGTACGCACTAAAGACGACAGGAATACACTCAAGGTTTTGTTGGTCATTGCAAAACATCAATGTTTTTTGGGTTGTTCTTTTTTCTTTTTTTGATACCCACATTAGCCGTTTAGTAAGTTATATCCCACAGCTATCAAGCCCCTTGTAAAAGTTTGTATCGTCAATTCGACGTCAGTGGACTGAATGTCGAAATGCAGTTTCGGGCTGTTCTATATGGGACAATGGGTCTGAGTAGTACACACCCTTTTTCTGAGAGTGAACGCGGATGATGGGAAGAGCCGCGAGGAACAGAAGAAGCAAACCCTTTTCAGGAGCCCCGTCATCTCGCGCAAGTCTCAATCACGAATTTGTTTTTATGTGGCAAAAGCGACCGAAGCATGACCAGGAGGCTGCCCACAGCACACGGATCAACAAACACTGCCATGGCAGCGGACGAGTGAGGCCGGCCGCGGGAGGAGGGCGCACGCGTCAAAAAGAAACCGTGCGACAGCCCAAGGACACGGCAAGCCCGCCGTCCTTGTGCGGCGGAAGCTCTGTCCCGCAGATTTGGCCGGAATTGAAAAGAAAGGCGTCTGAAAGAGCGGCCCGAGGAGACGCTTCGCGGACTGAGCCCTCCATCGGCCGTTCCGCTTGAAGAGCAACTCCCATGAAGAAACGGCCGGCTGTCTTCGCATTCTTCCGAACCGTCACAGCGAAGCCACGTCCAGATACCAGTTCCTGGCACGGCTGGTTGACTTTCACTACGCCGCGAGCGTTCCGTGTGGTCTTCATTAAGGCTGGTTGGTTCAGACGTTTACGTCGGTTCCGTTCGCAGCAATCTACTGTAACAGCAACGACAAAGTCACCGGGAAAACCGCACTTGCTTGCACTGCATGGCAACCATTTTAGAACATAGAGGGGACCTGTGACCGTCCAATTACGGGTGCAGAACAGTCCGGGAGCGCCTCTTTTGAACTGTTCATTGCTTCTAGCAAGACTGCGCGGCAGATTCAGAATGATTCTGTCGTTGCCGTCGAAGTATGATTTCTTCTAAGAATATATTTAGACAATGGGAAGTGAGTCTCCCGCGCCGGGGGGGGGGGGGGGGGGGGGGGGGGGGGTTGATGGCGCTACTGTAGACGAGCGATTTGGACATTCTGCTGCTCTGGGAGAGTCGAAGTTGATCACGCAGTATGATTGCGTGAGCACCCACCGCGATGCCCATCCAGATTGAAACGGGCACGAGTAGGGTTTTTAGCCCGGGATTTCTTGTTTCACGACGCGTGCATGTTCCTGAAGAACCTCAAACGAAACGAACTGTGTGACGTCGCTCTAATCAAAGGGGATCCTGAAATTCAAGCTTTATTGTTTACCTCGGAGATGGTAAAGGTAGAGTTCAAGACTGAGTAGCAGAGACGGAGTAAAACCAGGATGCCACACGACTCTGATACACGCAGATGTTATATACTACGTGAAGTTATCATAAACCACTTCGCCCTCCGGAAACTTTTCTTTTAGAGCGCAGCTCTTAGGCGCCCGTTTCCGGCTTCAGCGCCGCCGCCGTCGGCGTAACCGCGCGGTGCATTATAGGACGTTTTCCATGATGACGTCACACGTGACGTCACGTGGGACGTCACGTGGGACATCACGAGTGTCACCAGTGACGTCACTGGTAACGTCACCGTGCGTTCCATTATGGGTAAATTTCCCCGCTAAATTTAGCGGAAAAATTTTCACGATAAATGAAATGTTTCCTTTAAATTTAGCCCGGAATTTTTTTCCGCTAAATTTAGCGGGGAAATCGTTCCGCGAAATTTAGCCGGGAATTTTTTCCGCTATATTTAGCGAGGAAATTTTTCCGGTAAATTTAGCAGGAATTTAGCGAAAAACATTTACCCGCTAAATTTAGCGGAAATATTTCCCCGCTAAATTTAGAGGAAAATTTCCCCCTAAATGGGAGGCGAGCAGGAGAGGAGGAAGGGAGGGCACGGATGAGAAGGAAGGGCATAACCTCCTCTCCGTACCTTCCCCTCCTCCTCAAGACCTGCGCTCTAATGCGGCGTTACAGAGTATTGTAAACGTCTTTTTTTTTTTTTTGGAAACTGGCCAAAATTATTTACATTTCCTTTTGTTTTTCCAATTGTACTGGGCTTTCTCTTGCTCAACCGACCTCCACATTTGGTTGAAAAACTGATGGCACGTAAAAGTAGTTCAAAAAGCAATCCTGCGGATTCTATGTTGGACAGTACTCGACGAGAAAGCCGACGAGATCGCCGGCCTCCGCGATTGGCCAGTCCCGTACTTGACCAACTGGCACTGGCCAATCGCAGTGGTCGGCAATCTCGTTGACTTTCTCGCCGAGTGTCCAACTTAGAGCCCCTGTTCTCCGCCGCGATCAACAGTTCAAACTCGACCCTCGTGGAGCCCGATAACCTTCCGTGCATGCGCTGATCGAGCCACCTCGTATATAGACCGTTCCCACAATCGCCCTCCGCGCGCTGCCTTCTGCGCTCTGCCTTCTGTGGGCAGCCTCCTTGTAACGCGTAGCGCGCATGCGCAGTATCGCTCTCTTTTGCATAATATCAGACACCGCGCACGCGCCCAGAGATTCAGCATTCTTCGTCAGGGTGATCAGCGTCGGAAAGGTCCCCGAGCTGCAACGAGTGTCGAACAACAGGCAGCCGTGCCACTGTGGTCAGCAGGGGGGATGCCCCGGCGGTTAAACGACTTCCAAGAGAAAGACACCCCTTTCTCTACGAGGGGACGTGCGGGCCAAAGGTGACAGGAAACGCGAAAAGAGATCAAGTAGGGGCGAACAATGGACGAGAGGGCGATGCCACCTTCGAGCCCCTGTTGACGACGAGATGTTTAGGTGGCGCCCACTTCGGCTGCGGTAACACAGCTTAAACATCATACAAAACACAGTCTGCAGAAAACCTCGAACGCGAGTCATTGCGAGATCCCTGCTTCGAATGCCGTGAGTGAGTTCGAGGAGGAAACTTGGGCAGGCGGCATTCGAACCACGGACATTACGGTGACTCGTGTTTGCAGACTGCCTTTTGTAGCATGTATGAGCAGTGTGACCCTGGCTTCAAGGCCGACGACCGGACTCGAGATTCTGCAAGGCAAAAGATCCTCCTCACCATGGGGGAGGAGGAAACAGGCAGCGGTAGACAGGGAAGAAGGGGGAAGAGGATGAAGGGAGGGAAAAGTGGAAAACGCGAACTGATCGCCGGTCTTTAAAGGGGCCCTACAATCATATTTAAGCGCCTACCTTTTCTGCGGTTTCCACGTCTCTTGGGGTTCGGGCAAGCCAGCGGGCACGGAGAGAGTAAATAAATATCAGTGCGTCATATCTTAACCGGACGACGCGGAAACCTCCCCCGCCGACGAGGGCGACCTGCGGTACCGAAAGCGCGCAAAATGTGACGTCTTTGGTACTGGGCTTACTACTGGTCACAGCCGCTAAAAGGTTCTTTTTCGTCTAAATACAAAATATAAGCGGCGCGAACCGTTTCAATTATTTATAAAAGTAGTTTTTGTTCAGTATTTTAGATCAGAAAAGAAACGAATGCAGCTAATGAAGTACGCAAACAAGAAATGATCCGTCGACATGCCCGCCATCAAGCGGTGGAAAAGGCGGCGCATACTATACCCGTTTTCACCTAAAAAAAAAAAAAAAAGGAAGGTTTGCTCCATGTCCCTACGCCGCGCGAAATAGTTCTCACAAAATTTGGTCGTCAGGCGCAGGAGCGATGCTTTTGGCGTTTGAAACTTGTACGTCTTCATAGGGTAACATATATCTAATATGAAATGCACCTACATATACCTCAATTCTCAGCATAAAGAGGGAAATTAGTAACGCTCCGCGAGAAGCCGAGCTTTTTTTACTACGATTCTTGGGGTGAAAACGAGTATACACCAACTCATGTTTACAAACAAACCGGAGCGCCCGGAACGCCTCTAGCGGACGCCACCGGCGCCGCGCATGCGCGATGGGGGTGTGGGCAAGACGCTCGCCGTCGCCCATAAACAAACCATTGAAATGCGATGTTATCGGCGTCTGTGTGAGTCCCCCTGCCCTTTTTCGCGTTCGAATCGTTGATTCTACGTCTTCCTGGCAATGTCGGACTACTTGAGCGGCCTCATCGAAATTAACAAGGCTCGTTACACCGCAAAACTTCGCGTCAATAATGTGACATGCGGCGATTCATTCCGCGTGGACGACGCGGAATGTACGCTAAAGCCTGATTCGCATGATGAGATTTCGCTTGCTATTTTCAGTCGCAACGTCGCTCGGGCTACAAAAGCGTGAACCGAAGCTAAGATGATCGACGTCGATGCTGAAAATCTAAAGCAGAATCGGACCATGCGAATCAGGCCTAGCAAGTCGGTGATGGTCACTGGTAACAATGATCAACATTTCCTTGTATCTACTGTTTACATCGAGCCTGCTCACAAACCTTCAAATTTATGTCTTTTTAGGCGTGCATTACTTCTTATCGCAAGTACCGGGCCAAGATTCTGTCTACGGGCCGGCGTCGTCTGAGAGAGCAGACGACAAGCAGACACGTCTGAAAGAGCAGACGACAGTCCAAACGATCAGGTGGCCGTTTGAACTTGAAGACGCACTGAACGTAGTCCGCAGGTGGTCCACACAACTTGGCGGTTTTTTGGCGTTTATGTTGGAACAAAACAAATAAATCTGATGATCACAGCTATCCGTGAAGTCAACCCAAAGTGCTTCCCACCCAAGCAGTCGTTGTCCGACGGCGTCTACTTTTCCCTTTTCACGGCACATATCCATATTCTCCGACGAACCGAGCACGTGAAAACTGACCTTCAAACCTTTCTCGACACTTTTGGTACGGCCCCAGTCGCTGCGTTTTGACGAGAAGGCAGGTTTTTGTCTGTTTACTTTCAAAACAACGCAGGAATACACGTCTGGCATGGGGACTTCTGCCCACAGCCCGACCGGATATGCGACCGACGCGCCACCACCGCGCCGTGACGTAACAGAGATGAGTTCGTGTATAGAAAGGCGTAGTGGGATCAGGCGCCGACACGGAAAGGTCCCGGATGTACGCGGCGGCGCTGCGGTCGTATGGACAGGAGGATCCGACCGGCTCTGAGCGTTCCGAAGGACTTCGGCGAGCAGCTTTGCTTTGCGGTTTGGCCGTTTCGCGGTATGGCAGCGCGAAGTGGCTCCCATCCTGAACTGAGGCCAGATTCACGAAACGATCTTACGCCAAAAATGTGAGTAGCACAAAACTTAAGAACAAATTCGTATTCACCAAACCAAATTTCCGTAATTTCTGCGCAGGTTACGACGGAATCCTACGACACCTCCGAAGCTCTCTTACGCACTTCTTACGATCAAATCAGCATGGCCGACAGCGTCGTTCAGTTGTTGGCCGCGACGACGAACGGACGTTTATTTTTTTACGTTCTCTCACGGGTCCCAACTTCAAGCAGCAAGAAAAAAAGTAAAACGTACTTGACACAGACCACGACGAACAAGAACGCTGGATTCACAAACACCCAGGAAAGGCTGCAATGGCCACGATTCCACCGACCACACGCGAGCTCGGCAGATAGGCCTAGCAGGCACTCCGACTCGGCGCAGCGGTGCTCTGACGGTCCTTGGCCAAGACCGTCTGCCCACGACCGGCTGGCGTGCTGAATAGAATATGCCCATGCGACCCTTGTGAACCCTTCCCGTATTATAGTTTGATCGCTGACCTCAATTTTAGACTATGGTAATCTCTTCCCCGTGTCATCTCCTTGTTTTCCGAGGCAGCGGTGACCAACGCTGTCATCGAAAAGGGACTTTCATCGATTCTATCTTGGTTTTCTGTGATACAGAGCTTAAACAAACGCCGTATGGATTACCTTCGCAACACGGTATGTACACTGTGTTTTTATTATACCATTTTTATTATGACACGACTGCACCTCACTGTCGATCGCTATAACATTTCCTGGGTCGCAATGCCGGTCCAACCTTTCTTTGCCGGGTGTCACGTCAGCATCGAGTTGCAATCGTAAAGGGTCGGTCCCGAAGCGCTTATCAATTTGCTGTCCAACAGCGCGAATCCAGCACTTCGATCAAACGCGCGCGTCCGCTCCGAGTGTGAACAGGTATTACGTGGCTCTTGCTGACGCTCTCGTAGTTCAAACGTTTTAACGTCGGCTCGCTTCTGCATCTCCGAGGCCGCGACAAACGCCGCGGCAATTTGTTTCCATCTACGTCGCTTTGCAAACGACTGACACGGGCCGTCTTTTACTAACGATGACAGTTGTGTTGACTTCGTAGCGATCGAGTTCGTAGCAGTCAACGGGGGCGGTTACGCATCCCGGCCTCGGCATTCGGGCGTGTTTAAATCGTGTTTAACACGAACCCCAGACAAGCGGTGGCAGAAAGGCCGCCTGTGTTTGTTATTAAAAATCCACGTGCTCCGAACGGCTCGAACCATGCCGAGCCCTCCGATTGGTTGTTCGTGCTGCCGAAGACGCCGTCACCATAGCAACAGCACCGGTAAGTTCTAGTTTTTCCGTACGAGAACGTCGCTTTCCTCCTCTCACTTAAGAACGCGTTCGTGAATACAAATTTCTCCTCTTCTTACGATGTTCTTAACTTACGAACTTCTCAGCTAAGTTGTCGTAAACAAAGAAGCTCGTCGTGAATCTGGCCTCTGATCTTTATCCCGTGTTTGCTGTCGTTTGTGGCCAATGAAGTGTCATGCCGAATTAGTGTTTAATCGCGCAGCAAATGCAATGTGAGCCGCTCTGGCTGCCCGCTGCATACAGCCTATCCAGCACATGCTTTAGTGGCGCCCTCTCGCGCCGTCGACACGGAGTGCGGCAGCCGTGAGCGCTCGCTGAGCTCACTACCCCTCCTCTAGTTCTTTGCCATTCAAGCAAAAAAAAACGTCATGAGGGAGGTTATTTTTTGCTTTTTTTATTTTAATTTGCCTATATCTTTTAAGATAAAGCGAATTTCGAGAAAAGGGAAGTTTCACTAAGTTACTACGTTCAGTGCGCTCAGGTTCGGTGCAAATTAAAAACCAGTAAAAAGGTCCTTGCAGTTGCAGGGCCCCTTTGAGGAATCTGACTATATACTGCCGTGACAACTTAAGATCCAGGCCACGGTACAAGGTGCCGCGCAACTAGGATTTCGGTAGCCCTGCGATGGATAATCAGCTGGCTTCAAGTAATCCTCGGTGATTCGCGGGGACGTGCTACGTGAAATTTGTGGGTTTGGCACGTAGGTTCTCAATATTTAGATGCTTTTCTTACTTCACTAAAACAAAACAAAAACAAGAAAAAAACCTGCGTTTAGTTCACGGCAGGGTAAGTACAGGACCAACCACGGCGACCAAAAATATAAAAAAAAGACAAACAAAAAATATGTCCCTTAATTGCCTATTTTGATTTGAGAACATATGGATCCTTCATAGTCTGCGTGTATGTGTATGATCGCTACAATATTAAAAGTCTAGATTGGTGCTACCTGTTGTTCAATGTAAAAACCATACTTTCTAGAAAAAAGAAAACCGCTAGTTTACTATTGTCAGCACTGGATCGCGAAAGTGGGAATATTTCTGGAACATTTTGCTCAGATGTTACCCCTTTCTTTTTTTTAGTTAACAATGAAGAAAAAAAGAAGAGACATGGGCTGCCGCTTTTATCTCGGAATACGTTTCAACTACCGCTACACCCTGTACTTGTAGCTCCGCACTAGTAGTGAAGGCAACGAGTGCGACGCGGCTTGGTCAGAGATGCACCTCGGCTGTTGTACCGAGGCACGAACTGTCTAGCAGAAAGCGACCGGCCGATCTACGAGCTCCGTGCTACACTAGTCGATATTATTCTAAAGCGGAGTACAAAGAGAGCCAGTACCCACGTGAGCTTGCACATTAAACGGATGCTGAACCAAACAGTTCAGTGTCTATAATAAGCGGCGCACTATCTTTCCACGAGTTAGCAGTGAATGGGGGATATGATGACGTCAATTTCGTTGCGTGTGCTCGCGCACACCGGCGGCTGCTGACTCATGGAAAGGTAGTGCCACATTTATTATAGACACTGAAATGTTTGGTTCAGCATCCCTTTAAACCATCCTCACACACATGCAGTTTCGATTACCCGAAATAAAATTGAGGTATACATGTTTACAAGGAATGCTCCTGTGCGCTGCCGTTTTGAGCGATGCTAGCGCCACATAACGTTTCCACCATGTTGGGGTGCGCTAGAGGCACGTCATTGGGCTGCGTGAGGACAAAATTGCGGCGTCGACTGCATCGCCAACGGCGAGCGTTAGCGACGCACTGTTTC
Source organism: Ixodes scapularis (assembly GCF_016920785.2). Taxonomy (NCBI): domain Eukaryota; kingdom Metazoa; phylum Arthropoda; class Arachnida; order Ixodida; family Ixodidae; genus Ixodes; species Ixodes scapularis. The sequence goes on along the minus strand of NW_024609873.1, from coordinate 17,636,943 downwards.
AGAACGCGCGAAGAGGTGTCCGCACAGAATCGTAGCATCCAATATTGTCGGTGTAAAGGTCAGAGCTAACTTTATAATAATAATAATAATAGTTTATTTACCATATACAGGTATATATGGTGGGAGCTGGGGAAAAAAGCTTACAAGGAGCTTGACTGGTCCCCAGCCCCCTCACAGGAACACAGCGGTGTCAAAAAGTGTACAAAGCAAACAAGTCCACCAATGCAAAGCAGGAATAAAAAACAAAAGGAAGAAAAGCAAACACTGGGCCGAAAATGCCAACTAGGTATCAGCCACACACAACAATGAAGAAAATTGACTTGCAAAATACAAAAAGTGAAGACGACATTATTTCCAAGAAAGTATTCACGGATCTCACATGGGGTTAAAGGTACTATATCAACATCGGAATGCGAGAAAGTGTTGAGCAGTGTAAGCAGGGTCCTTCTAATCATCTGAAGGCCGTAGTCTGTACGCGATGTATCCATTATCCAAGGGTCAGGGTGACGAAGGGTATGTGTTTGCGGCTTTTTTCTGAGAGAAGCCAAGTCAAATAAGAAACTTTTACTCTCGGTATATTCTTGTTTATATTTCATGGCAAGTCTATATTTGTAATATTCGTGTATTTTCATTATCTCCAGATTAGCAAAAATTAGGTCCGTGTGAAAGTCATGGGGTACACTGCACACAAGTCTTGTCGCCCTTTATAGCAATAAAAATATTCTATAAAGATTTGTTTTTGTCGTGGTGACAGTAGTTTAAATGTAATACAAATAAAGTAGATGACAGTAGTTTAAATGTGATACAAATAAAGTGTTATACAAGAGCAACTTAACACTTTGCGGGAAGATTAAACGACGTCGATATAGCATGCCGATGACACCAGCTAGTTTTGAAATAATATATCCAATGTGCCGAGACCAAGACATGTGATTTGAAAACAATACACCCAGAGTCTTGAAAGTGCTTGCGATTTCTATGGGGGACGAGTACAGAACGATGTCACTCGATAGCGAAATATTTTGATTTTTAGGACTAAAAAGCATAGCTTTATTTTTTATTTTTATTCACTAAAAGATTATTTGGCGAGGACCATGCCCCTAGCTATAACGATCGCAGCCTCTGTTCCAGCACATCGTGGAAGCCAGAGCTGCCGCGAGCGCAGCCATCGTTGATGGAATGGCCATGCGGCTTCTGGCGCTTTGAGATTTTAGATATTATTATAATTTTCCGATTTGTTACCGGTTTAAATTTATGTAATTGTTTTTGCTCTTTCACGGTCTAAGACAACCTGTATTTTTTAGAAATACAATTTTAGTCTCTTACTGCTCCCAGTGGTGTATGATTGAGCAAGAGGCGCTCGGCAACACTCTACGACAAGCAGCGAACGTCTCGACTGAAGGGTAGGTACGCCTCACTTCGGCGCGCGGTTCGAGGTTAAGCCGGGACCCCATTTGCGTAGGACTATATCAATATTAAACGTGAGGAACGAATAAACAAAGTACAAAATGCGTACGCCAAATGAAATATATTACCTAATTCCTTCGTTCGATGAGAGAAGACAGAGGGAAAATATTTCATAAAGCGTTCGCATAACGCATAAAAAAAAGAAGAAAAAAAAAACGTAAACAGTAAGGTAAAAATTTCACCCACGAAAAATGAGAAGAGAAGCAAGAAAATCTTTGGCAGGGATTAAATCACAATGGTTCCTTTCTTTTCCTATCGGCCAGCGACGCCTTTAGGCGGTTCAGCGCAGCGCGATACCGTCGGGCTTTCCGGTATTGTTGTCTTTAATGAAGTCTCTAAGATGTGGGCGACTTTTGAAGCGTGAGTCTGCATGAGGTGGTGACGCAGTGCACTGCCGAGAAATCCAGTAAGTCGAGGCCCGCGGGAAACTGGCAGGCGCGCCAAGCAACTTCGGGATTAGATTTTTCGCCTCGCGGGCACCATCTCAAATGCAAGCTAAAGGCTTCCTTCTCCCTATCCTCTTTACGAACGCCGCCGAAAGAATACGAATAATACAAACCCAGTTCTACCAGAGTCCACGAATTTTTTGAGTGGCACCTATACTATTCCTTTCTTGTTCCGTACTTTTCTGGGGCGTGAAAAAGGCCTACGGGCGTTTTAGGTTATATCATGCTCAATGAAAGAGAGATGTTGAACTTAATGGAAAAAGATAGCGCACGCAAAGGAATAGAGTCGTCGCCATGCGCCAATACAAGCGCGGTTCGGGCTCGGCCTACGCGCAGTCGCGACGACGCTATTTCTTCCCGTACGCTATATTACAACACTCGTTGATATCTTATGCGTCGAAGTTTACCATATTCAGAATTGCCGATTTCCGGCATTTGACGACACTGAGCGCTGACAAATACGGAACGGTTGCCTCCTCATCCTGATCATGTTACACAGGCGGCTCGTTTTTTACTGTAAACGTGACATTGAACGAAACATCCGTCGCGGTAAAGCAGTCTTTGCACGTGGTCTAACCTTGTGTCATTCATCATTCCTACAAAAAAGAAGAACAAAAAACGTAACATAAAAGCCATTACCGGGGGGTGTCTAGATACTCAACTATTCCTTCTACTATGTTCGATATCACCGCAGTTTCGGACGCCTTTGTGCGCCAAGTATTCAGTAAATGTCCTGCTGTATTACGCCGCACATACATTTCTGTTGGTGGACGCTCTCAGCACCCGCCTTTCACTCGAATAGAAGACTCGTTTAATGGTGTTTCGTCATAGTCACCTAACATGCTTATCCCCGTAGTTATTTTAAGAGCTTAGTGATGTCAGAAACGTCATAAGGTTGTGGATTTTGTTTTACTGCGGAGCATTCGAGAAACATTAACACACAGAGAGAATGATGAAGGTGGTGTTTTGGCGCTGCGATTCCTGTCCCGTCGTTTCGTGGTACTTTTACTGGCATGGATGCCTGGAGCTACGGCGGCAGGCATTAGTAGACTAGATTACGAGCTGTAACCGGGCCAGCTAACGTCAACGGGAATGCTCTTCCGGCCGAAATTCCGGGTCGCTGTATCCTGCATGCCAGGGTATCTGGCGCAGCGAGCGGGCGCCTCTGCCCGACGTTCTCAGTCAAGCGTATCGCCGCGCTCCAAATAACCGACACCCCTCCGCCATTATTGCAACAATTACGAAGCCGCATCAATGGCGGCGCCGGTTACCTGCGAACCTGCAAATGCATGTTCATCGATACGCAGACTGGCAAAATCAATTTACGCGTTTAATACACGATTGTCTCAAGCCTGCAGGAATGACTATACAGGCCGTGTTACGGTATAGGGTAGGAATGTTTCGTACTTTACACAAACTTAGGGCCCGTTTACACACTTGGAAGCCAGTGGGACCGACTGAGACAAGACAGGTTTTTACGCCTCTTGCGACGGCAGAGGACCGGATATGCTGCTGCGGAACTGGTCCTAAGCCGTCGCAACAGGCTTAAAAACCGGTCTTGTCTTAGTCGGTCTTATACATGTCTCATGCAGTCGGTCCTACATAAGTATACTGGTACAGAACGCCACTGGCCACAAAGCATCTTGTCGCCGCGTAATTTCAAGGATAAAAGCGGACCTTTTCATTTAGTTTCTCCTACGAAAAACTTGATGGCCAAGTTGTGGGGATCGCATGGTTGGCGTTGTCAACAACGCAATCCCTGGGATTTCGTTATCAAGTTTCTGTCGAGCCCCGCGGCTACGACATTGGAATGCGGCTCGTACAGTGGACACGAGCACTTCGTGACCATTCAATTTGTGCTCGTGACAATCAATGTTTCGACATAGAAGATTGATGGCGTGAAACAACGAAAAAAACTTCGCTGCGTGCACAAAGTTATGAATGCTAATCAACCCGAGGTCAACTATCAGGCACGTAGCCAGGGGGGGGGGGGGGGGGGGGGGGGCATAGGGCCCAAAATCTTTCATTTTGCTAAACCTCCTCTCCCCCCTCCCCCTCATACCAACGTAACAGCATTTTGTCATGGGTGGGCCTCCCACGAAACAAAATCCTGGCTACGTGCCCGTCAACTACATCTGTTTACCAGGATGGTCCCTCAAAACACCCTGTGTAGGCAGATACTACATGTTCGTCAGATTCAAGTAATACAAGTGCAACTAAGCTAAACAAAAAAAAAAAAAAGGTTCTCTTTCATTATTTACGCCCACGAATTGCAAACACCGTCCAAAAAAAGGTCGTTCGTCCACTTTCCCGCAGAGCCCTTCGAGAGCCGACCACCGCGAATCAGCCGAGGGAGCTCGACGAATCACGAGGCCAGAAAGACGTCTCAGACGAAAAGAATATTTTAGGTGGGACATGGCGCGCATGACGTTTCACCTGGCTCAGTGCCTTATATCGGGGCCTCTATATTCTTAGATGGCAGCACATTTTCGGCATCCGCGGAGCTCCCTGCGTAGATCGCAGTGATCGGCCCTCCAAGGTGCCCTCTTCGGCAAAGCAGAAGCACAGCCATATTCCTTTTTCAGGACGCGCATAAGGACGAGCATCAGGCACCCATTTACATGCGTCAGATCTGCAAGGCAAAACACGTGACTTCACCAGGCTGCCTCCATGGGCGAACGCGTCTTTCGCAAGCCGCGTCCCGCCACGCCGAGATTTGACGGGGTTTCCTCATCGGCGTCGTGACGGGACCCATCCCGTCAGGCGCGCGGCGGGCCGATCACACAGGTATATCCGGGCGACCTTCGGCGCCACTGCGGCCCGTCTGGAGCATAAATACGGGCGCCGGCGGAATGCCCCGGCTGCCGGTGGGAGGTCTCGACGAATTGCCCGACGACGAGACGACGATGCCAGCCGAGCCTCGATGAACTGAGTGTGGCGCAATGCTTCCTGCCGCCTCGTGCCTCCGTCTCGGTTTACGTCGTACCGCAGCCACGATACAGAATGAAGCAGAGCCAATAGTGCAATGTCAGGGGCTAGCTCGTCGTCTTTGAGGGTTTGCTATCCCCGGCTAAACCAATCACGCATAGAAAAGTTACAGCAGGTAAGCTTCGCCTTGAAGAGGGGAACGCGATAGCTGAACATATAAATTCCCGCTCGTTCCCAAGCCGTGTGAGCGCGCCTGCGTGGCCTAGTCGGTAGCCTGTCTGGCTAATTCGTGCAAATTAATTACTTTACAAAATTAAATCATTTTAGACACGCGGCGACCTTTAATTTGCATTACATGTCATGTTTTATTCACTTTCATTCCACGCGTGACGTCACGTTTCCCGTCAGCGTTGATGGTTGTTTGAAATTCCCGCGCGAGGTCATGTGGCTGTGACGTCATGACCCCATCGACCAATCAGGATTTTCCCGTCACAACGCCGACGCCGGCTTGTCTTCGACACGAGCCCCTTCTTTAAAGTTTAAAAGTGCGGGATCGAGGCGCGTTCACTCTGCGTTATTGGTGCGTAATGTATGCCAAAGACAGGCACGAAGCCCCAATGAGCGCTCAGCATAAAGGTCAACACAATTTCAGATGGTGTAAAGTCAAAACAAACCATGAATGCATTTTCTTTTTTGTTTCTCTTTTTTTTTTTTTTTTTTTTTTTTTTTTGCTAGCTGTTTTTGATTTTGTGAAGCCGCGTTTCGTGAACCCGCGCCTTGGGACGTCCCATAACTTCAGTTTCCCCGCTATATTTTGCGGGAATATTGACGTCACGTGAACGACACATCAATTTAGTTTACCCGCAAAACTTGGCGGGACAATTGACACATGACCGGCCGCAGCAAGTCATTTCCCATACTCAGTGGACACAAGCCGACCGGACGGGCAAAGTCCATGGGGTGACACACCTGGAGGCACAGCTTGAGAAGAAATGCCTGGAAGGTACTAGCGCTCAACCAAAAACACTTCACGTAGTAAGACAGCTGCAGGGCAATTTGTGATTTTCTTTCTCGTTCCTCGGCTCCAAGAGGTCTGACAACGAGTTGCAAGTTTACCTGCGCCTTGCGAACGTCGTGCGTTTGTTTAGCCGCCAAATGTGCCCACGTGCTTGGCCAGCTGCCTCGTCATCGCGCATTCGTTGCCTGTTCGCCGTGTTGGCCTTGGATTGGCCTGGCTTACCCCGCCTTCCCATGCGCCATTTTGGCACACTTGCTCGCGCTCATATATCCCCCCCCCCCCCCCCCCCCCAATCCAGCGATGACCATTCGGCCTATGGCTGTAACTCCAACGTTGTTTTTTCCTCTTTTGCAAGACTTCTCCCTCTCTGTCTCTCTCACGGATTGTGAGCAATTCGAGTCCACGAGAAAATAATCGAGAAGAGACAGCATGCCGGATTCGAGTTGAAACAAGGGAAGCCCGAAAGAGGCAAATATCGAGGCCATATTCGAAGAACTTAGCAGGCCGGTACGATCGCATCGATTATCGACTCGTGCCGGTCACCGACGCACCGGGCGCTTAATCGACCTCACCGATTCACGGCCTTTTAAAGCCACTGCGCTCCCAGCGGTTCACGTTCGACGGGAAACAGCGCGCCCGCGAGCCGGAACCCGATAAGCGCCGAATAAATGTAATGCGCGGCGCACAGTACACGCTCCTTCTCGCCCAAGTAGAGCTGCAATCAAAAGGCTACAATTAAGGCTACCCCACACGCGCAAGTGTCCCCCTTTTGGCGCCGTTTGTGCCGTTTTACGCGCAGAAGTCCGGCGCAATCGGTTTCCTCGTTACAAAGAAAAAAATACGCACAAAAGAAAAGGAAACGCATGGAGACACATCGTACTAAAACATTAAATTGGGCTAGTTGGATATGCATTTTAGAAATAAATAGCGCGAGTGAAAAAAGCTTTCTCTTTGTCATCTTGTGCGTAAATATTAAAACGACAGTTGCGAGTTAGCGCTTGTTCAGTCAGTTTGTACTCGACCTTCGCGCTATTTATTTCCAAGAAACATATCGTGTTAGCGTGAAACGGAGCTCTTACAAAAATCTGTTTGACGTCGACCCTTACCGACGGATCGTGACGAGAAGAGAGAATGACGAGAGAACACCATAATTAGTCATAGGCTAAGGGCCTGGCCTCTAGCACGCTGGCGCCACCTATCGGTAGCCCAGGAAACACGTCGTATAACTACCAGACTGAAGACTTGTCGTAGCATTTGCGAAATCCAATCTAAGCGCTATACATAAAAAAAAAACTCCGCTTATAACACTGTCAGAATTATTTGGAGCCCATGATAAAGGATACAACAATATAGGAAACATGACGGGAAGTCAATAAGCCCCCATGTAAAAGACAGTTTACACACACGGAGTCCTTTCCTGTAACACGGTCGTCGTACAAAAACTGTCGGCAGACATGTTCTAAGCAGACACGAAGCAATATGCTTCGTGCATTCGTGAGGCGTGACCGGAGAAAATTATGTCATCATGTCCGCAGTAAACACCGCGTGTTATTTGGTGTAACGTGTCATGTTAATGCGGCCTAATATTCGTCTAGCGCGGGTAACCCAATGAAATTAATGGTGCGGTGCGTTCATTGTCGAGATTTCTCAATAGGTTCTTATACTGACCCGAACCGGACATCGCGGACCCGCGGGCAATCTGCGACCGCCATCGAAGCTGGCTTCCGGCGTCCGCATCAGCCTTATAGCATCTGAGCGGTGTCGCCCCTTCGACGGCGGCCGCATTCAAAAGGCGGGAGACGACACAAATGCGACGGCCACGCGTGAGGAATCCATTGAGATGTCCGCTCGGATACGCCGGCAGCCGCTCCAGATGAAGCCGAGCCCACCCACCGGCCGTTCCTACGGGGTCAGTCCACCCGTCGACGGAGCACAGCGGGTGCTGGATTCCGAGTGGCGCAATCGCAGCATCGCGTCCAACTTGGAACGCGGCTAATGCGCTGATTGTATACCCGGGAGAGGCACCGCGGGCAGGTGCGATATCCGAGCGTGGTGACCCCCTCCCCTTTCCGCTCGATTCATCCGGGAGGATATATGGCGCCTGGAATGCCTCTCCGACTGGTGTGTTTACTGCGTCCAAAAAAAAAAGTGGTCACTCGATTTTCGCCTGCTGACGTCATTAAAGCGTCATGCTGTCGCCCGTCGCGCCCCCGGCGGTGTCACGGCAACGGTGGCAGACACCTGTTAAGCTGCAGGGCGCTCTCCAGCTTGACAGACCGCGGAAGCTTCGGCAGTCAGGAGTTGAAACGCCGCGACAACAGCAGCGACACTCGGGTTTGTCCGTGCTTCCTGTCGAGACCTCTAGCACCAACCGCCAGGATCGCGACATCCGACAACACGGCACGCCGGTGTCTGTGACGTCAGTCGTTGTCACTGCGAGACCGCCTTGGATGCTGAAAACCCGGTCGAACACGCATTCTAGGCGCCCTATTATAAAGCAGAACGAGTTCAACATAGAGCCAATAACTAAGCTACGCTTTGAAGTAACAACTGCTCAGCCATATCGTTGCGCAGAATGAACGTTGCCCCGATGACACCATGCAGCTTTCGCCGACGCGCCCGACGGAATGTGCAACCAGTGCTTTCCGTTCTGCCCCTTCGCTAAAACCGCCCATAGCGGAGCAAAAATGATTCCGCGATGATATCCTAACGCCGTATCTTCCGCTCAAAAAAAAAAGAAAGAAAGAAAGAAAAAAAGACCCAGTTTAGATCGTCGCATTGAACGGCGCTTCGAGGCTCCATGCACCAAAATGGCGTCGTGCACGAGACGATGGCACGCAATAGAAACGTCATGTGACGCGAACGGTCCAATGACCGTCGTGGCGGCGTGGGACAATGGGAGAAAATATTGCCGATGTACTATACAGAGATTCCGAGCGCAGTACACACACCTCTCCTACAACAAGGCCTTAGCGCTGTATCCTTCTGCGACGTCACCTGCCGAGGGCCAGCGTTCGGCTGAGACCACCCGGCATTTGCGTCCAATATGTGCGCTTTGTGGTGTTCCTCATTCGTATACTTGCCAGTCGTCTGTAGCGTTTTTATCCCCTACCCTATATAACCAACGATAGTTCAAGTGCACGAGTACACTGCGCGATTTTGATGGCGTGAAAACACAGACAGCAGATTGTTTTTGTTTGTTTCTTGCACTCAAGGGTCGTTGTAAAAACTTGTATGGTTATGGAAAAAAAAAATCGTCGATGTCGTGTTTTGCGGTAACAGCGTCGCATACATCATGCAGAACACACGGAATTCGCTGGAAACAGGATCACACCGTTATCAGCGGAAACGCCCTCAAGCATGTTCGGGGCTTCGTACATATGTAGACTTCGAACACGTCCGCAGAGAGCTTTTGTATGACCAATGTGACCGTGGTACAAGCAAGAACTCAGGCAGTGTCTGCAGTCTGTCTTTTGGATGATGCAGTATGACGTCGGATGTATGCTCCCTGCCCTACGGTAGACAAAGCAAATAAAATAAAAGAAGAAAAAATCCCGCTCCGTGGCTTTGTTATCCAGGAGGTGTTGGCTGTGTACAGCGTTCCGGATCAAAGCCGGCGCCTACCCGGAGAGAGTCCGTCAGACGGAACCGATGAGGCCAATTAAGGCCCCGCTGTGGAAAGTGGAAGAACCGGGACAGTTCGGTTCCCTGCCGCTCCGAGCGAGCGAGCCGCCGTGCCGCATTGTCTACCAGAACACAGGTCGGCACTCATCTCGGCCAACCGCGCTTGACGCTTCCATTTCACCGCGATTCGGATCCTTCTTTCGTTTCTTCAAGTAGCTGCTGACGTGTTCCGAACATGCAGATCTCGAACTAATTAGGTCGGTTTTGTAGCGTATATCCACCAGTGCGAATTTAAGGGTGCAAGGAAGGAGGTCCCCCACCCCGAAATCTAACCGACCCTATATAATACACATGCACTCAGCCCCCCTTCCCTTTCTCCTCTCCGCATCTCAGCCACCTCAGCTACCTCAAACGTAAGTCACAGCTGTGACGCGGATGGTTTGCAGATTCGTCCGGTAGTCTAGGTATATCGACCTACTGCTATATTACCCAAGCATCAAGGAGAATTCAGGGAATGGTGTTCCACGCGCCGCACGTGCCGGCGTCTGCAGCAGTTCTAAAGCAAAAGCCTAAAACAAATGGCATCTTGCACGCGCGTTCGTCAACGCTTTAGTTTGGTTATTTACTTCGAATCTTTTATACGGGGAAGGCGTGCGCATGTGGCGCGTGGAACACCAATTCCAGCATTCTCCTTGATGCTTGCGTAATATATTGAATGGTCTATTGGACGTTACCGGCCGTTACCTCGCGTTCATTTTTAACCTTTGTTTAGAAACAGCTGTATTCCCCTAAAAAAGGGGAAGATAACTAAGGAGGTAGTGCTTTATAAGAAAGACGATAGAAATCACATAAACAACTACAGGCCTGTGTCACTGCTCCCAGTATTTTCGAAAGGCTTTGAAAAGATTATACATAATCGCTTTTTCCTATTTTAAGAAAAGCATAACGTCATTACAGATACTCAGCTCGGATTCAGAGAAAAAAAGGTTTTAAATCCGACGTTCTAAATTAGCGGATTTTACTCGCACAAAAAGAATTTATACTGCGAAACTTTCAAGATAAGTATAGAGTACTTGGCATTTTCATGGATTTTACAAAAGCTTTCGACTGCACTAACCACGAGTTGCTTATTCAAAAATGAGAGCTTTATGGTATTAGGGGACATGAAGCGCTCCTCACTAAGTCGTATTTAGAAAAACGACGTCAGTATATTAGTATTCGGTCATTTTTCTGATATCAAGCCGATTAAGTGCGGAGTATCACAATGTAGCCATACTTGGGCCATTACTCTTCAATATATATATATATATATATTAATGACATCGTTAACATTGCGCAGCAAGTGAAGTGTGTTATTTACGCGGATGACACCAACCTCCTTTTCTCAGGTAAGAATTACAATGAAATTTCGCGTGCAGTAAATGTCACAATGAAAATCTAGACAGATGGGCGAAATCGGATAATGTCATAATTATTAATAAGGAAACTAAGGCGACCCTGTTTTACTCCAAAAATAGGAACCTTGAACTTACGAGTGATTTATCTTAGACTCTTCGCCTATCGAAGTGGTAACAACGTTTAAGACTTTGGGGGTATTTTTCTCGAAACACGTGGCTTGGACTGAACACGTTGACTACATTATTTCTAAGCTCTCTTGTATTATTGAATTGCTACATAGACATCGTCATGATCTTCCAAAAGGAGTTGCGTTGCTTTTGTATAACTTTTCATATTTATCTGATCTGAACTACTGCAATTTAGTTTGGGGCACGACAACAAAAAGCAAGAAGCAAGAACTATTTCTATTGCAGAAAACACTGTTACGATTTGTGCGTAACGTGTCTTATAATTGTCATACTGACCAAATTTTAAACAAATACGTGTAATGACGATATTTGATCACTATGATTTCAGACTCAGTATAAAGTATAAGCAGGAATGTCGCGAGATAAACAGTTCTTTATTGTCCTTAGCATCACTTCTTAAAAAAGCTGTCACATATTCCATTCGTCACTCGGATGTTTGGGGAGTAGAAACATCACCAACACATTATGGCCTCCAAATGGTTAAAATAATCTTGCCAAAATTATTCGACACTTTTATGGGCTCTAATTTGTATATAGAATCTTGCAACATATGTGCGCTTAAGGACTATTTTCTTTCAAATTAAACAATTGTTACTGCGGTTGACGAGCTAGCAGAATATTGCTTTCGTTTGTTTTGAATTTTTTTTAAGTACTTCGTATTATAAAAGTTATTGTGTATGTTTCTGCCAATGCTAGTGTACCTGTGGAGGCTGAGGACCAGTCAAGCTGCTTGTAGAGCTTTTTTCCTCAGCTCCCACCATACTTGTAAGGTGAATAAAGCTATTATTATTATTATTATACATTTTTGGAATCCCAAAATTAGCGTGTTTTTTTTTAAGTGCGATTCTTACCTTAGGTTTTTTTTAGACGTGCGGCGCCCAAACAAGGCAAAGAAAAAGCCCATGCCTCCATCGAGAATGCACTCTGGGCACCCGTAGGACGGTACAGCTGCCCTCTTACAGCCGCAGACTAACCAACCGTCCTACACCCCGCCTTTTACTTATATTAACAGTTTATTACGAAATGCACCAGAACGTACGCAGCTAGCAAATTCCCCGACACGCAGTTACCGAGCAGAGTCGTTCGTACGAAAGGACCATTAGGCCGGAAGACGCAGTTGCCAGACCGAGTCTCGATTAAAGGGATAACGAGGAGGGGCATCGAACTGCTCGAACGAGAGGTATCGGGGCAGGTGGAAGCGAACGGTCTCTCCTCGTCGCACTGCTCGCGACAAACAAAAACCCCGCGCAGCTAAGAAGAAGAGGAGGAGGAGGAGAGACACAAAGAGCACGTTTTCCGATGACCCTCCCGACCGACAGAGAAAGGGAGCCCCCCCTCCAGCCCCGGCGCCACAGCGTCCCCCCGAAACTGGTTTAAAGGTAGGCCCATTAAAACAAAGCGGAGGAGACCGGGAGCACGTCCATCAGTGCTGCTGCGATAAATGCTAGCAACAACACCAACAACAAAGACGGAAACAGCATCAACAAGTGGCAGCAGCACATACACAACGTCGTCGTCCCCGGCTCAAGAAGAGCATGCGCAACTGCTTATTTTAGGAAAGGCGAAGCTTAGGGGGGGGGGACGCACCTGCGCAAGCGTCGTTACACGAGTCTTTCGTAACCGGAGGATGGGGGGCATGCCAGGAATTAAGGGGTCGAAAAAGGGGGCCAGACCGGAGGGCCTCCGATAAGGACCTCGAGGGGCATCTCCGGTCGGTGGCAGCAGAGAAAGCTCGCGGCCCCTTTCGTAGATGAACGCTCAGGTAGGGGTCGCTGAACAATTGGGGGTTCATTGGGCACTGGGGGCCTTTTCTGCCGATCAGATTCTGGGCTGTGCGATACCCCGGCTGTCACGTGGCCATGCACAAGTGCCGCTGTGACGTCAGGGAGTAAATCGTCCTGGTAACTCCGATAACAATACTCGATACTCCGTTGACGCCTTTGAGCGTGCACCGCGTAACCAGAGTGTCGAACCGAAATTTTTATCGGTTCGGGTTCACGGCTTACGGTTCAGTTCCGGGGAGCAAAAATAACAGTTCGAAACCGGTTCGAACCGCTGAATTGAGAATAATTTTTTCGAGTTGTTTTGGCAAGAGGCATTATTTCAACCGTAAAACGAGAAACTTCGCGGGTTTTGATCATTCGCAAAATCCACTTTTATTTTCAATTACCAAAAATAAGAATTTTAATTACTGACTTTCGATGAATAAGTAAAAGAACAGCTGGGTTAACATACAAAACATAGTGTTTATAGAGCTCAACATCTGCTCTATTAGTTTATCTCAGCTGCATAAATTTTACTCTAATCCAAAGGTTATTAGTCTGGTATGTCGCCTAAAATACCCGTGATTGGTACAACTTTGCGTCGCAGTATTAAAAGGTAAATCCTAGTTGTGCGCTTGACTCAGGAAATAATTACGGTGCATAAAATGATGGAATGGGCACATCCTCGCCGAATATATCGTGATTGATTTCACGATATATCGTGAAATCAAGTTTATGAAATACGTTTCACAATAGATATGATGACGACGCAACTTAGCTCAAAACAAAAATATTTTCAAATTCTCACGAAAGTCTTCGGACAAGCCCTTGCAATCTAATTTTTACATAAACACTGAGTGGCAACGCAACCTGGTTTTCCTGACAAACATCGTTTTCATTGAGCACCGTGATGCAGGCGAATAATCATGCAGAAAAGGTTGATCAAAATTGTCCACTCTAATCCATACACACCTTCGTACTCAAATCGAGTCTGACCTGAAATAGCGCGTACCCAAGTGAATATTTTCAGCATAACTTGGCATTTCAGGTTTGTTGCTGACAAAATGTCGGTTAATTCAGTTAGCAAGTAAGCATAACCTTTGCTAGTTGGTGAATTGTTGTTAAATAGAACAAAGTAGTATTTCATACTCTTCTCGGCATTGCAACTACTTAAGTGGACATTTTCTGGCGGTCTGCGTGCACAGTTGTCATAGTTCCGCCACGCAACTCTGTGTACTTTTTATTTGTCAAGCCCACAAACCAACGTTGCAGGCGTTACAGAAAAAGTAACCGAATACGTCACTCGTTACTCGCAAAACAAAGGAACGCGTTACTGACGTATGTAAGTTCAAAATAAAAGGAATGCGTTACCGTTACCGATAAAAGTAATGCACGTTACTTTTGCGTTACCATTATTAATAGATTGACGGTAGCAGGTTTTTCTCTTTTTTTGCGACAGCGTTTTTTGACACTGGGAGAAAGGACAAGGGCGGAGGGGTTTTTGCTGAAGTGGAACTTTTTGAGTCGGGAAAAAACAGACAAACCTTTGACGGTATGTGGAAAGAGCGCAATATGACTTGGCGCCTATACTTGGTTTCAGCTTAAGTCCAGAGGCAACCGACGCTACGAGCTGATAGGACTAATCAAGCAGCGTCAAAAGCGAAAGTCACTGGGTCTTTTATGTTTGTGATTGCTTCAGCGACGATAGAATACGTTCAGGAACACGGCGAACACCATTAGGGTGGCCTCTTGACTGTCTGATTGGTAACATCAACTCGTAGTGTCGGCTGCGTCTGGACTTAAGGTAACACGAAGTACAGAAACGCACAAAACAAATTTAAGTGTACTTTTTTCCCCCAGATTTTGAGAAGATTCAACGAGTAACATAACTGCGTTACCAGTTACTTGAAATAAGTAACGTATATACGTCACCCGTTACTGATCTGAAAAAGTAACGAGTGTGCGTATACGTTACCGAAAAAAGTAACGCGTTACCGGTAACGCCGTCATTTGTAACGGATTACAGCCAGCACTTCCACATTCACATAAATGTGTTGTTCATCACGTAAACGATGCACTGACAGACCTCTATATGTTTGAGATGTTCAATATGTGTCAGAAACACGATTATTTAAAGCAGCTTCAAAATCAGCGAAAAACGCCGGAAAACATTAGCAGAGCATACTTAAAATAATTTGGGGGTGTATTTCCTTATGAGCATATTTAAGATAATTTGGGGTGCATTTCCTTATGATGTATATCTTTAAGGTGATCGGTTCTTTATTTATGGTGTCAAATAGTTAGTCAGCAATTAAATATATTTTTATTTTCATCAACAAATTTCACTGCATGAGGTTCACATAACCGCTTGAGACCGACAGGGGAGGACGATACTCGAAAACGCCAGTGGTTGAGTCGGCGGAAACGTGCTTTTTTGTTCGCTGATTGTGAAACACCCGGTTACGGGATATGCCAAAATGAACTCTGTGCTCACATAATAGTTACGAAGACAAATACGCGAAATGTGCAGAACGATGAATACGAAATGGTATTCTTCAAACTAATCGCATACACAACACCTTACTGCCAAGATAAATAGAAGGAGATGCACGCAATGATGTTCCTAATTACATTTAAGTGGCGCGAAGGACAGGCAACATATTTCTAATATAAGTCACATTTGGACATCTTCTTGCAGGAGCTCGAAACTTCTCAAAACACTGTCTCGGGAAGCTAATGCTATATTCGGTTTCCCATGAACTTGTTTTGGGCCCTCACTTTGCAACTCTGTGCTTTATCAGTCATGCGCTCTCTAACATTTCATTGGGCTGCCACATATCGTCACGAGAGTGATATTACAGTGGCTTAAAGGGGGTAGTGTGGTTATCCCGTAGCCTCCACCATGCATTGGGAACGGCCACTCCTTGGAAGACGATGTAGGTGGCGCTTCGATCCGCAGCTCCGTTGGGTGCCTCAATCGGCCGGCAGATAGAGGCACCCTAACACGCTTCATAACTAATATAAATATACCAAAAAACAATTATTTGTTTCCAGTGAACTTCCAACAACACAACATGATTTGTGTTTGAAGGTGAATAAAAAATGTGAATCTAGCAGACGACAGTGTAGTCGACAGCTGCCAATCGGTCGGAGCTGGCTGGAGCCAAGCTGACCAAGCGGCCAAGCCGGAGCCATAGCCGGAACGACGGTGCTGCAAGCGCCAGCGCCACCCGCGGCCGTCTTCCAACGCTATGCCGCTTCTCCGGTTGCGTTCGTTACACTACCCCCTTTTAGCCACTGTAGTGATATAAAATGCACAACTTTACAATTTGGACATCAACTTTTGATAGTGTTGAGAACATCGTATTTCACCAGAAACATGAACTGTTTAACATGGTTTGCACGTGCGGTCATCGCACTCTATGCTGGTGGTCATTGCGATTTGTTCTTGCTGAGAAACTCAAATTCGGTTGTGCAAAATGCACGTTGCAGAAGGTTCGCGCTCCATGCAACACAGTGTTGTGAGGAACGGCGCGGGTGTCTGCCACTACGAAAACGTAGTGTTTTTTGCTAACAAAGCCTTTTCCGGGACCACGCTTTCTGGTCTGTGCCAAAAATGCGGAGCAGAGGAACCTTTACAACACAGTATGCTTTTACATCCCCACTTCCTTTTTTTTTAAATCTTTGTCGATTCTCTCCCAGAGAATACTTATTTCTCCTGAAAAACTCCCGCCTGCGTTTTGGCGTGTTAATTCGACGATGATATTTGTGTTATTTGTTAACAATAATCCGTAATTTGTTTTTTAATGTTGGACTTTGAAGTTGTGAAGTCTAGACAAAATAAGGACGTGGTCAAAGTTTGGGGAAGAACTTCAGAAGTACACTCCTGCGAGATGTAGAGCGGCCGCCAAAGTTCGGCTGTCAGCCACTAAGATCTTTTTTCCCTTTTTTTATGTATCCCTCTTGTACAGATTCGTAGTTCTATCTATCGTCGGTTTAATAAGTCACATTTAGTCCTTCCAATGCTTCTATTCTCGGAGACAACTTTCTGAAACAGTTCAACAAAAACGAAAATATGTTTGGGTGGTTCAGTGATGTGTACATATAGACTGCGTAGTGCAACAAATTTTGTACTTTCAATAAATACCGCTAAGAGCTAAAGCCTGACGTATGATAACTTGTAATAACACCCTTTAGTTTTCCTCTCCGTTCAATAGCAGACGCAAAAAAGTAAAGTATAAAAACAGCTTTCCCTTGCTCAACTCGACATTAGAATAATGGGCCACGTGATCTGACGCTAATTACCGGGTGATTCAAGGATACGGCAGGCTCTTTAAATCAACCGGAAAATTCGGTTTCTTAACCTACCGCGCTACGTCTTTGTGCAGCGTTGCCCACAGATGGTGCATATTTCTTGTAAAATTTGCAAAGAGCGAATTTACCTGAGGAAAAAGTAAAGAAAAAAAAGGCTTAGCTCCTATGAAAACGCAGCAACGCCACTGGTCTTCAAACAACACGGCGCCGTTTCGCACGGGACACAAGAGATGGCGCAACGAACGCCGCCAACGAACGAGCATATATATACGGCGCCAAGAGCCAGCCGTCTTTAGCAGACAATCTTTTCGACTCAAAAGCGGAGCGCGTTCCGCGGGTGGCGACAGTCGCAGAAACAAAAACAGGGGCGATAACAACAAGGAACTGCAGTTCCTTGTCTGCTAAATACGCCGGCTCTCGGCGTCGTATGCTCGGTCGTTGGCGGCAGTTGGCGTCGCGACCGCTTGCGCCATCTCTTGTCTCCCGTGCGAAACGGCGCCGTGTTGTTTGAAGACCGGTGGCGTCGCTGCGTTTCCATAGGAGCTAAGCCTTTTTCTTTCTTTATTTTTCCTCAGGTAAATTCGCTCTGCAAATTTTACAAAAAAAAAAATGCACCATCTGTGGGCAACGCTGCACAAAGTCGTAGCGCGATAGGGTAAGAAACCGAATTTTCCGGTCGATTTAAAGAGCCTGCCGCCTCCTTGAATCACCCGGTATATACCGTCAGTGTTCATCATAGTCATGCGCTGGGGTTGGCAAACAATAAAGCGTGGGTTGAGCTTTAGACATCGTTAGAGCTCGGCTATTCTCATCTTTGATTGGGTTGTGTGTGTGTTTATACAGCCTAGAACTTGGTCTGCCTCACAGGGGCGACGAGTCTCCCAGCTGTAGATGAGCAATTTAGCCAGTGCGGTACAGCCGCTAGCCTGGGGTCTTTAACGTGCATCACGCAGTAGTGATACACGACCGCACGCCGGTACGATGCTCATCCAGATCGAAACGGGCAGGGGTGGGGCTCGAACCCAGGATCCCTGGGTTCTGTCATCTTTGATCAAACACGAGCCATCACCTGAATGTTTTGCGAGGCTGATTGTCATAATCCCAAACGCTCGACTCATTCTCATGACAATCGAGTACATCGCGGTGTCACGTGACTCGCGGTGAGAAGTCGTGATGCCATGTGACGTCACGGCGTGAAAAACGCTAGGAAATCTATAGAACGTTCCACTAGGAAGATCGGAGAGAGAAAAAACTCCCTCCCCCTCTCACCGCGTGCGTCGTCTGCTCCGCCGAGTGGGCAGTACCCTGTACCTAACTTCAGGCTGACGTTCAAACTCGGTTGAAAATCGCGTTATTTTGGAAATTTCAAGCGCAGATGTGCGGATTTTAATATGCAAGTTATCGTGTAATGCTATGCTCGATAAAAAGACTAACAGGATCTAATCCCGTTGTTCCCTGCGTGCAAATAAAAAAAAATTAAAAAATTGTGTCAGAATGGCCGGCCCTCCGGCGAAAAGTAAATCTGGTTGATGTAGCTTTCTTTACTATACAAAGTTCTCACTCCTGTAGGCCTTTTGCGACAATGAGTGGAAATCTGGAATAATAGATAAAAACGTAGATGCAGTGGTTGAGGGTAGTCCTGCCGGCTGACTCCACTGCTATTGAAGTAACAGAACAAAGATACGCTAGTTGATCATTTACTGAAATAAAACAACAGAGGCAGACTTTGGAGTAGCCATACATATTCTAAGAACACGAACCACTTCACAACGGCTGCCACGAGCGATAGTTCGATGTTCGGTACAGGCCGCCGGTACAAACCAAAGGGGAAAAAATTGGGTTGTGTGTGTGTTTATACAGCCTAGAACTTGGTCTGCCTCAGAGGGGCGACGAGTCTCCCAGCTGTAGATGAGAAATTTAGCAAGTGCGGTAGAGCCGCTAGCCTGGGGTCTTTAACGTGCATCACGCAGTAGTGATACACGAGAGCACGCCGGTACGATGCTCATCCAGATCGAAACGGGCAGGGGTGGGGCTCGAACCCAGGATCCCTGGGTTCTGCAGAGACCAAAGGGGAAGAGCAGCAACCTCCGGGATTGTCGTCTCCTAGCGGAATCGGCCGCTTGCCCTCTTTCTCGTTTTACCCCGCCGAACCTGCTGAACTTCCCGGATGTGTGGAGAGGGCGCTGCGATCGAACAAAATGGCGCCGCCGTGAGAGCGCTAAATAGAATGGTCTATTAGCCCCGAGAGCGAACACAAGCGTCGCTGCGGTCGCCGCGCCCTGATTGAGTGATGTTACCGTGACGTCAGGGGAAGGGCTCCGCCTCGCGAACTCGCACCCGGCTCGCTTCCCTGCCCCCGTTTCCTGGTTTGTGATCATGCTGACCTACGGTTCAGTGCCGCAATGCAAATCCAGAAAGGAAGCCGGCATCAGCTTTAATCACCCGAAGACGTCGAGGTTAAAGAAAGTATGGACCATGAAACTATGGGAAAGGCACCGTCAACGTCGGCTGTTGTGTGCCGCAAGCACTTCGAGGAGCAGGACTTCGTTTACCCAGTGTACAAGGCGATGAATAAGACCGATACCGACGTGCTTACGCACCCTTCCTAAGCGTGTTTGTCACTTTTACCTTTATAAGTAGATAACAAGTACCGAAATTTATCGGCGGATTCAATTCCGCCAATGAACCCGCCCATCCATCCACACGATACAAGGTGATTGTGCATCAATGAAACGACGGCGCAAGTGTTTCAGATGCTAAAATTTTCTTCCTTGCATGTTCACGAGTTAGGAGAATATTACACAGCGCTTTGCGAGCATTTCAAATGGCAAATACCATCCGGATCCAGCACAGCTCAAATGGGAGAAATCTAAACAGATATAAATTAATAAATGGCACTCTATGCCTGTGTTCCTCCTTTCTTTATTTTGCCCCTATACTTCAGTTGTCTCACTTGTGATTTTCTCCCCTAGACTATACATTTGGCGCGTTGCTCGAGCATCATGCATGCGTTTCTGTTTCGGCGTTTTTGTTCGGAAGCAGAGATATAAATAAAAGAAAAAAAAAACGAAATAGTATATGCATAATTTGCCAACTTATTCAGACCCTCAGCAGCATTGATTGTGAGATGTAAATCTATAATGATGCTCCTCCAATGCTGGCCCTATTTCTTCCTTTAGCTGCGATTCATGCGTAGCCTGCCCTTCAACCATGCCTGAAATGTTGCTTAAAGTTTCGCCTGCAGCTACAGGCCATATACTTCAATAAAAAAAACACGTGAAAATTCACACTTCCGACAAAAAACGCGCACAAAAACAGGTACATAGAAAGGGGCGCGCCAACAGCTAACGCCGTCACAGCCTCCACAAGGCGAGCGGGGCGGGGAAAAATTCTGTCCTCGGCGTGACGTCACCGCTGTTCGCCGTAAGGAAGCGCCACGTAAACTAAGAAGGTAGGGCGAGGGTAATCTAGGCCGGGGAGGAGGAAGCAGACGGAATGCTGAACAAGAGGGGGAAACCTTTCTTTAGCGTTCCGTCTGCTTCCTCCTCCCCGGCCCGGCTTACTTGACTCGGTGAATGACGTGAAATTACTTGACAGCATGACGTCACGTGACCACGAGACAGATGATTAATTACAGTGCCAATATAAGAGCGCCACGAAAACCCACAATTACTCATACATTGCAATTCGGCATAGACAATTTGATCACTACTTATAAATACAGCTGCCAATTATTGTCTCAAACATTCATTTGGTAATAAAAAAAAAAAATTGCCGTGAAGCGTTTTGAACCGCTTACCGTTATATTTTTTTTCCGGTTTAGTTCCCGTTTAGTTCCAGTTTAGTTCCGGTTCAGTTCCAAGATGGCGGCGAAGATTTCGGTTCGGTTCAGTTCCGGTTCGGCTAAAAATAACGGTTCGGTTCCGTTTTTCGGTTCGGTTCCGGTTCGACACTGCGCGTAACTACCGGTATCGTTATCGGAAGTATCGAAACTATCTACTAAAAGTCCCTAAAATAATAGGAAGTTTCAGTAGATCGTTCCGATGCCTCCAATAACGATATTCGATACATCGCCGACGGCTTTACGCTTGCATCGTATCGTTATCGGGTGCCGTTATCCAAGGTATCAAAACGATCTACTTAAACTCTCCATAGTCCCCAGAAGTAACGGAACGATCTACTGAAACTCCCAATGACGACGGGGGGAATTCGAAACCGCAAGGCACTTAAAATTTGCCTTCAAGTTTAAGACAACTCACCCATCCCATGAGGAGAGTGCCATACAGGGTTCGAACCCCGCACCTTGTACTAGAGAAGACGAAACGGGACCACGGAGTCACGGAGCTTGGATATGACCGGGATGTATAGCTGCCACGTATCTATAGAGTGCCACGATATCCCATATCATGCGCCTTACGTTGGCTCTGGTAACATAGCGGCTTTGGGATTCAATTCGGGAAAGGGTGCGTATGCACGCGCCTTGTCACGTCGCCGAGTCTCTTTGCTTTGCATACCGAAACAGATGGAGGGAAAATGAGGCACCGCGACTCAGCACCGCGAACACAAACGATCGCCTGTTTTACAAGTTTTTCTCACACGACCAAAAAGATTGCCATCGGCGCTACAATAGAATGTTTGTAAATGCTGAGCCAACTTGGTTGGTTCATATTTAGAGATGGATACGAATTGGTATGAATAAACTAGGCGAGGGCGCAAACATCGGTGTTGGGGCTGACAATAACGCGGTGCGTAAATCCTCAGTAAATCTGAGCAAGAATCGTCCTTGGGTTAATACTCCCCCCAATCATTGTCAGAACTGCATATGTATGCAACCTTCGATTTGAGTTCAGCCCAGACTCTAGAGATTCAACACTTTCATTATCGTCATTAGTACGGAAGCTTGTTCATAAGTGTCCAAATTATTAGTCGGCAACCCTCAGAGTTAAACATTGTTTACTGGATTCTTCCTCGTGTAACGCACTTCATTCGAAGTTCCTCTGAGAAATATTGAACTGAACTGGAGGTACAGAACAAATGTTCGCGACCCTTACTGACTTGCAATTTTTTGAGTGACCCCTGCGCCCGTTTTCGGAGTACATGTCCCAGAAGGGTCGAGGCGTCCATCAACGATCTGCACAAAACTAGAAAGACTTGTGTTATTTCTAGCGCTACAATGAGTGCAGCGTATTTCCCTAACTCTAGTACGCACCCGGTGTATACTCCGCAGGGGCCAATTATGACAAAAGAGTTTTCCTTGGACAGTCTGCACCGTGGGCACCTGGTGCATAGCTCGCCAGTAAAATCCTCATACAAAGTCCACTTTGAAGAATAACTGCTCGATTAGCATCCAGAGAAGTTTCGTTCATACAAAAGTATTCATTTACGTAAGCTGTTCACAACATCTTAGAAATGTTGTCATACTGAACGACCTTTAAAAAGAAATCTAGCGTAGTCCGCACCATGTGAAATTTCAACTTTTAGACATGATGTAATCTGTGGACTAGTCCGTCAAATATACGGTAACTGCTTTCGCGAGGCACACATACGTCCTTTCAAAGAGGGTACGAGCTCTTGGAGGACATATTCCTGGCAATTAATTCCCTAAAGCATTACCTAAGGCTGCGACACTGCCTCGGCTGAGGAAGGACATAGCCAAGACCTACGTATAAAGTTGTCAAAGACGTACGAAAAGTCACCGCAAGCGGAGGAAAGTCGAGCGGCTACATCGCGCCCGAAGTATGCCGGTTCGATGGCGAACGTTCAAGCAAAATACACCTCCAGGCTCAGCAAAATCAATCTTCATCGCAACGTTGTCTTTTATGTGCTAGAGCGGTCCTTTTGAGGGCGGCACGCCTTCGGTTGCCATACTTCGTTGCGCTTGTAGGCGCACAAGTGTCCCAACCTCATCGACTGGAGGAACTTGCGTGAAACAAACTGCAACAAACTTCGCTTCGATGCGAAGTGTGAACACTCGTCGCTTCTGGGTTCCTTCGCTGCGGGCGCGGCATCAATTTTAGGAAGACGTCACCCTCCCATCGACAGGAAAACAAGATGGCCGAGATGATACGGCTCGCGGAAGCTACCATAGGACGTTCAGTTCGCATTCAGCTTCATTGGCAAGCGTACGCAGCGCCCCAGGTAAACCCCTCAAGAAATGAAAAAGCGCATTCACGCTGTGTAAAAGGAGTGGGGAGTAAGGTTTAGTATATTTGACCTCCTTCTGCGAAACCAAAAAGTGCCGGCTAGCCGTCGCGATGTAAGAGATTGAAAGAAAATGGGTGTTCAATCGGATTTACGACATTGACTGTTTTTATCGACCCCGATATCAGCAACCCGGTAATGCAACACGACACTCCACAATGAAGATAACCAAGGCGTCCGTTTTGGTCAGAATCCCAATATAATAAACGTTAAATATATTCCGTGCGACAAAAAAAAATGTATACGACTTGCTTATTGAGATTTGGGCTTTTGCGTAGTATGTCCTTCTTTCGTCAATCGCATGCCGCTGCGATTATATTTCCTATCTAGTGTTAGAGTTCGGAGTTTCCGGTGGCGAAGTGTGAGAAACGCGAAGCTGGAGACAGATCTAACAGACAGGTCACTCGTATACGGTGAGAAACTGGGGAAGAGGAGGAGATAAGACCGCGAGGGGACGGCAGAGCGCCGAGCTCTGATTGGAAGGATTTGCGGGTGGACACAAAGGCTAGCTGCATTTGTCTATACAAGAGCCACTAAACAATCTACGCTACAGAGTAACCACCCTTGCCCATCCCGGGGCTTAAGATCATGGTTGCCAGCTATCTGAAGCTTTATCTAAAATTGCAAAAATCTTTTTTTTTTTTTTTTTTTTTTTTTCAGGAAATGTTAGAACAGTTCGCGGCAGGGCAAAACGATATCAGATGAGCTTTCTACCACCGTGTCTAAAGCCGAGGAAGTGGCACATTTGCATCATGACGATCGGCAGCAGCGTCTGCTCTGGTCTAAGCACAAAGATGGCGGCGCCCACAACAATATCCGGGAACAGAGTGCCGATACTCTAAGCGCAACTCATTTAGTGGCTCTAGTCTCTACGAACTGCCTCGCTCTAATCGGAGCGAACAAGAGCGTCGTCTGCTCCTCACGGAGTGTCTCGCGCTGGAACGTCGGACGCCGGCGTTCGGGGTTCGAACGGGTTCGAACAGCGAGTAGAGACGACGGCAGCTATAGTCAGTGACAGGTTAAAGGGCAACTCCGCTCAATTCCGAGAATAGGGGATTTCGCATCACAAATCCCTAGTAAAAGACACTACGTCATTTGCTTCGCAAAAAGTGGGATATATACTTTTAATAAAATTTATATATAATTTAAATAAATAAAATAAAATAAAATCTGATTTGAAACACAAGCAGAAATTGAAACCGAAACTTCGGCTCCGTCCGGCAACATTGGCCTCGGGTCGTCAAGAACATGGCTATCATGCTGCACGCAATGTCACGTGATCCTCGATCCAACGACGGGCGGGATTGGGGCGGGCGTGTGTCATGGTGTTATGACCAGTCTCCATCTCCCTGTGCTTGTGAGGATGGGCATCAGAACCGACGTTGCCGTAGGTGTGTTTTGTCTACGGCGTCTGCATTCCACGGAGGCGTCTGCCTTCCACGGGAACGCCAGACAGAATCCCACCGCTGCCACCAGTTGTTGAGACCGAGGGGTTCCCGAGGCAGCCTCAGGCAGGGCCAGGCGAAGACAGGGATCGCAAACTGACTCGAGGCAGGAACATCAGCAGGAGACGGGAGGGTCTCTCCGACGATGTAGAAACTTCTGTATATATGTAATTCAACAGTGTTAATCGTGAGAGACCCTCCCGTCTACTGCTGATGTTCCTGCCTCGAGTCAGTTTGCGATCCCTGTCTTCGCCTGGCCCTGCCTGAGGCTGCCTCGGGAACCCCTTGGTCTCAACAATGGGCACAAGTGTCGTCTGCACCGCACTCTTCTCCACGTTTTGGTGTCTACGACATTCGACTACGTCTGAACAACTGCGGCATAAGTCTGCGCACGTAGTTTCCTTAGCGTGGACGAAACCCCGAGAGACAATAATCCCAAAGGGTGAGACGACGATGGTGCTTGTGACGCGGGAGACGGCGGTAACCACGCTGAGGCGGCCGGACGGCTCCCAAGAAGCGCGCTGCGCAGGCGCGCCGGGAGGAAACGTAGCTGACGTCACGCTTGCCCGGAGAAGTGAAAACAAGCAAAAGGAGGTAATGGTGATGACGTTTAGCACAACGCTGGCTACGCCCACGCCGTAGCCTTGGCTGCGCTCTTGGTTGCGCCTCAATTCGCCCGCTCGAGTCAGCCGATTTCGGCAACTTGGCGCGCTGCAAGGTTTTGCGGACCGTTTAAGAAACATTTAGACGGAACTACCATGTAATGTTTGACGTGTGGTCTTTCCCAGATAATACTGAAGAGGACTGCATTGTTTTTCAAAAAAAAACAAACTGAAGCGGAGTTGCGCTTTAAGAAAAGTTTTCTGGCTGGGGAAGAGGAAGCAGACGGAATGCTGAAGAAAGAAGGTTTTCTCCTCTCAAGCATTCCGTCCGCTTCCTCCTCCCGTGCCCTCCTTTCTCTCGAAAACTTTTCTTCACCTGTTTTGCGTCTAGCAGCTATCTTTCCAATCAGAGCTCGACGGTCTAACTTTCCCTCGCAGCCCTCAATTCCTCCTCTCCCTCCGTTGCTCCGCCCGCAAAATTCGGAGGACGGAAACAGTGATTTCCGCAGTGGCGTTTCGAGCTCCTCGTAGCCGTGTTTCTTCTGTTTCCTTCAGAGTGTCACACTGTGTCGACCCGTCACGCGGACTCAGCAAGGCGACAGACTACGGGGGCTTCTTAACAACCGACGCACTCGCTACGAGAGGCCGTTGCTCGAGAGTCGAGCAGCGAGGGCCGACGGGTCCGTGCGGCCTGCACGAGTGAGCCGGCGGGTTGCTAAAAACGGGAGCGAATTCGCCTCGTACTCGGCCGAAAATGACGAGCCGAGGAAATGCACGCGGATGCAGGAACCGGGCGCCGAGCGAGGGGGAGGAAGTGAGCGTGAGCGCCAATTTCGCGCACTCAACAGCAGCGAAATACGAACACGCTCACACAAAGCGGGAGAGGTAAGAGAAGAATGACATTGAAGAAAATCACAAAGAAAACAAGACCCCAACTGAGAAAATGTTTTTCTCGCGCCTTCGTTCTAGGGCTGACGGCCTCAGACAGAGGCAGGAAAGTGTACTTATGAGCGGCAGCCATGAACGAGGATGCTATTCTCTGCATGCATCCAGAAAAGTTCTATGTCGGCTTTTGAAAGCGTTCGTGCCGCCCGAATCCTTCAAAAATTTATTGACCCTTCAATTAGACGTTTCTTGTTCATCTACTTGATTCGTCCTGCATTTGGGATTTCTGACGGTAGACAAATTGGCAAGGGTTTCATCATCGATAAAAACAAAAAGAGCACGCACTGTAGATCTTACGGTGACACTGACTTCCCGTTTTTCCAGCTACCGGTGATCGGTCCGCTTTCTATGACTCAATCAGGGTGAGTTTGAAACAATTTGAATCCTCGATCCACTTCCCGTTTATGTCCTTCACTCGATGTGAATGACGTGTGAAGGATGTGAAAAGACGGAAAGGAGAATGGATGACACACAACTCGCATCGCTGAAAGGCGAAGCAGCCCTGGGAAAGCTGAGACTGCGAGGGAAACGTCCACCAATGTTGCAATCATACCCTGCTTCACCTCTCCGATGGGACTCATCGGACGGGTCATACCAGCCAAGGCGGGGCGCAAGTTTGTCCGCTCTTTGCGGTTGCGGCGACGTCAGAGCGCCGAGCTCTGACTGGCTATGACTGGAAGGATGGGGGGTAAACCTCAAGGCAGCTAGAATTGAAGTCTATCCATAGCCTATGCACTATCCTTCCAATCAGAGTCAAACAGAGCTCGGCGTTCTGATGTCACCGCAACCCGCGCGCAAGAAGCAGGCGCGGCGCAAGCATACCGCCAAGTTCTTCTAGACGATTTAAAGACCAACTTGCAAAGGCCTCTTACTTCCGCCAGGGAGCACTGTATCGTCCACGAGACGCGACCACAAAACAGGCGGCTCCGCTTGCGTCCGCGAGACGCACTCATTTATTGCTGACACGAAGTGGCATCCTAGCGTGCCTCCCATCATCCCACGGTACTAAACAAGCGTCTCTTGGCGTCCCTCAGCGTCTGTCCACGGGCACTAAAACAAAGCGTTTGAAAGGACGCAATAAGAGGCACAACGGAAACGCGACCTATATATGTCCCACTTTGCTCGTCCTAGGGGCGATGCTCACAACGCGAGAGCTACAGGTCTACACAGCGTTGTGAACCAGTCCCGTGATTACGAACCCCGCGCGCCGCTGAGCCCCTCCCGAAAGTCAGGTGACTCTCTCACGTCGTTGGATCGGTTCAGGAGAATAGTAGGTAGACGCAAATGGTAGCCGTCCTTGTCCCACTGTCTCCCTCCAATCAGAGTGAATCAGAGCGACGGGTCTGCTTCTCGCACAAGACCTAGCGTTCGAACGCCGGCGTTCAGCGGTCGGTGTCCAAACGCCAGACATGGCGAGCAGGCGATGCTCTTGTTCGCTCTTTTTTGGAGCGAGACAGTGGGCAGGGACAGAGGCAGGCGTCCTGTGTGTAAACTCAATTTTTACGATCAGAGCTCGGCACTGACGTCCACCGCACGCCCTCCTCCCCTCCACCAGTTCTTCTCCGTGGGGAGTATCCACCGGCGGCCATAGCTGTGTGCTTTGATGTAAGCGCGTGCTAGCAGCAAGCGCTCGCCAGATTCTTTTTAAACTGTCAAAAACACTGTACTATGAGAAGCAATACTGGCGTGCGGTCCTGTGTCGCTACACCGCGTGATGCACGTTAATGACACCAGGCTAGCAGCGGTACTGCGCACTGGCTAAATTCCTCATGTAATGGCGCGTTTACAGTTGCGGATTCGCGGGCGGATCTGCGCAGGCGGAAAAGTGGATATTGGAACCGGGTGCCGAAACTCGACTCGTCGCTGGCGGAAAATCTGGATCAGTCCGGGACCAATCAGCAGATTTTCCGCCCGCGACGAGTAGATTTCGCCGCCCGGCTTCAGAATCGTCTTTCCGCCCGCGCGGATCCGCCCGCCGAATCCGCAAGTGTAAACGCGCCATACAGCGGAGACGACAGACGCCCTCCGGGGCCGGCTAAAGTCCCGGTCACAGTCTGCAGAAATTGTCCGAGGTGCGATTCTCCCCCTCCCCCTTGTATGACGGCCGTACGTGTCAGATTGGTCATACAAAAACTGTGTCAGACATGTTCCCCGCATGTAGAACCAAACATGCTTCTTGAGGCCGCTTAGAATTCTGTCATGTCTACAGCGAACGCCGCGTCTTTTGCATAATGTACGAGCGGCCTAAACCAACACACGGCGCAATTACGATTACAAACGATAACTTGGTTTGCCTCTACAGGCCGCCCCGATGACGACACGCGAATCCCTCCTGTACAGGTCCATTGTGCGGCGGAAGGAAGGGCCCCTTCCTGGTCGTTGTGAAGGTCACGACGCACGGCGTGCCAGATCAGAAATGCGTCGACGTCAATGACTGGCTGCCACGCGCGGCGCATTCCAAAACGGCGGCGCCTTGGGGAGGGACGCGCCGAAACTGGTTTGACTCCCCTTCCGCCTGACAATGCACGCGCGCACGCTTGCGACGCGCACGCGGGGAGCGGCCGGCACAGTTTGCACGCCGGGCCGCCGTATACCAACGTCACCTAGGATAATCGAGGCCTCCTCCTTTCCCTCCGTGAAACGTCATGAAAGTCGGATGGCGTTAACTCAACAATAGACTCTCAAATTTCAGTGTAATTTGGTGGCTCAAGAAGCAGCTTTACTTTCGATAAGCTGATGGCGGGCATAACTGTAATGTCACTTTCGCCCGTCAACGCTTGACGACGAAAGCGGCGACTGATTCCATTGAACAGAGGGACCTACTGTTTGTTGAGAGTAAACTTCGCGTGTTGAGAGTTGAAAGACGGTTTTGTCCTGTGTTTTGTTTCCAGGTTTAATATGTTTCCATAATTAATCTTTAACACTTATCGCCGAACGTTGCAATGACGCCTATCTATGATTCCCTCCCTGAAATTATTACGCGAGAACCCACTATTGCGCCAAGACACTTATTTACGCCACTTCCGCTCGGTCCCAATCAAATATATATATATATGGTGGTGCTGCCGGCCCGTGGGGCGCGAGATGGTCGTGCGTGCACAGCCTCTTCGCCGTCCTAGGAAAATGGCCGACTCGGCCATGAACACATGAAGCACACTTACAAAGATACACACACTTAGAAGGACCAAGGACAGCTGCCGACAGCAAGGGTGGGGATGAACATGGAGACGTTGAATTTCGATTTCTATCCGCAGCGTCACAGACTTCCGCACCAGCCACAGCCGCACGACGGTGCACGGTCCGGGCTGGGGGACTCACGTCAAGAAGCGTCTGAACGCCCGGGGCTGGGGATAGGTAGGGGCGGGGGATTGTCGAGACGCTTCGTATGGTTTGCTTCACCTGATTCGGCTTGTCATGGCGCCTGGGTGGGGGCTGGGCGGCGGAGCCATGGGCTGGTGTTTGGCATGCTGCTGCCGATGACTGCCTCAAAATGAGGCGAGACGGCAGGATCATAGCGGCGCCACTGTTCATGATGTAGGGAGGGTGACTCGGCATCTCCACCATACTGTTAGGGTGATGCTGTCGGAAGCAGAAGCGACAGGACAGGGGACACGATGATAGAACAGACAAAGGATTTACGGAGGGCGAGCCGGCCCGTGGGGCATGGCGCGACATGGTCGTCCACGCCGCAGCCCCGTCGTCGTCTTTACCTTCCTAACAACATATATAGTGTGGGATTCCCAGCCAGGGGGGCTATGTTGCGCTTTTTGCACTCCCAGGAGACTAGGGAGAGGGAAGTGACGTCAACGACACAGCAAACGCAGATTGGGTGTTGATTTCGTTTTCTTCTGTCAACATCCAATCTGCGTTTGCTGTGTCGTTGACGTCACTTCCCTCTTCCAAGTCTCCTGGGAGTGCAAAAAGCGCAACATAGCACTCCTGGAGTGCTATGTTGCGCTTTCTGCGTCTGTTCCCTCGTCGGCCATTGATCCTCATACCTTCCCCACGTTAATCCGTATAATCACATATTCTTCCATCGTATCGGTTGACAGACCGCCCACACGGGACCGCCCCAGCTCGGTTGATTGTGTTACATCGAATAAAGGCTCCTTTTTGTCCTCATGCGTTAAAAAAAATGTTTTTTTTTTTTAATTTAACTTATATTTTATTTATATTTAATTCCTACGGGCCTTTATGAAAGCACTGCATAAAGGGGTTAACGGTACATACATTCATTGCGTACAAATAACAGAACGAAATGTCACTTGGATAGAATACGTGAGATGACAATTAAGCAGGTAGGTATTCCCACAACGCACCCCGTAATAAGCAAGTAGAACACAGAAAGGTGCGCCATTACACTAGTAAAATATATGGTCATGCTGAGAATGAAATCGTACACGGCAGGTACGCAAAAAAAAAAAAAAAGAACAACATTTGTTTATTTTAAAATGAGATTCAACTAATTCCGACTATTTCAACTAAATTCAACGAATTCCAACTAAAACGAGATTCAACTAATTCCGACTATTTCAACTAAATTCAACGAATTTCAACTAAAACGAGATTCGACTAAATTCAACTGCTTCAACGAGATTCAACTTTGAAGCATCAGGTTCAGCCGTTTTCTTTTCGTTTTTTTTTTTTTTTTTTTTTTTTTTTTAAACCTATTTTACTGAAATATTCGGTATAACTTTTCGCTATCCGAATTATGGAACCAGAAATCTATCTGGATTCTATCTGGACTCTACCTGGAATTTAGGTTTTCAGAAATTTTTCCTTTGTCTGCAATCTGGATTTCGGGTTTCCAGTAACAAATTTCCGGTTCCATAATCCGGATAGTGAAAAGTTATACCGGATTTTCGGTAGGGCTGAGATTCAATTAAAGGTTGAAATCCAGGGCCGGCTTGCTCGAACAGCGTCTCAGCTGAGACTGCAGGCGAAAGAAGGCACTGCAAAGGCTGGGACGCGGTCTGAGTCCCGCCCAGCCCGTGCGCTGGTTTGGGCAGTGCTTTCTTACACCCAGACTGAGCTGAGACGCTGTTCTAGCAAGCCGGCCCAGGCCCCAGAAACGTGGAAGTCGAGCTATGAACCGAACTGGGGCCCTAACCTGGACAACGACGATGCCAGGAAGCTACACCGGGTCACCGGGGCGCTACGTTCTAGCCCTGGACGTCAACGCATCGGGGGTGGCAGCCGTCTACTTCGACTGGGCCACCACCTGGAGC
The DNA here is from genome assembly GCF_016920785.2 of Ixodes scapularis. Classification (NCBI taxonomy): domain Eukaryota; kingdom Metazoa; phylum Arthropoda; class Arachnida; order Ixodida; family Ixodidae; genus Ixodes; species Ixodes scapularis. The sequence goes on along the minus strand of NW_024609873.1, from coordinate 17,605,376 downwards.
CGCTGCCTTCAACGAAGCGAGCGAGCGCACCATCAACCGCCAGTGCTTTACCATCCAGAACGTCCATTGAACAGCCTACCGAAGGTCACCTCGGCTCGCTTGCCTACTGGCCTGAACCGCCGCCGAACCTCCAAGACTCGTGCGGCGGATCAGAAGAGCACGTCGTCCTCAACACCATCAAACCGCCAAGGCTTTCCCAGCCGCACGGTGAAGCCTCCGGACAGCACCCTTTGCCCAGGCACTTCTTACACATGGTTGAAAAAACCCCGAGACTGCGGGTAAACGACACAACAAAAAAAGTTTTAGAGACTTTTTAGTGTTGTGTCGTTTACCCGCAGTCTCGGGTTTCTTTCAACCATGTGCAATGTACACCAGCTCGTTTGCGCTCTTACTTTTTGTTCACTTCTTACAGCTGGTAGAAGTGTCTTGGCAAACCCCGAACCTTCAAGCAACGGTGCTTGCGATGTTGAGAAGACCGCGCCGTCCCCCCCTTGTATATATCATCTCATAATCATCATCACTAGACGTGACACCGCGGGCCTCCATGGTACGGGCTGTCGCCTTTCCGCGGTGCCACGGCTCTCCTGAGCCAATAAAGATTACGATTACGACTACTTGGCAAAAACTTCGGCGAGAAATCGAGCGGCTGAGATTGGCCGGCGCCACACTTGACCTTGGTGCCGGTCAATCATAGCGGCCGAATTTCTCGCCGACCTTTTCGCCAAATGTCCACACTAGGGCCCCTGTAAGACAGGGCCCATCCTCTTGCACCAGCTGGCTCGGCTTCAAGCAACCAAAACCTTTACGGGGTCTCCAAAGCGCCTCCAGCGTTGCAAACGAGCTCCGTGACGGCGTCGTGGTAAGTGGGCGGGATCCTAAACTCGGAAGAACCGTTTCGTGGGACTATAGGCAGTCAAAACAGACGGAAAGCTTCGAATTGCCAACAAGTGCAAGACAGGTAACAATATGTGAAACGAAGCCAGTTACAGGTGGTCCGCGCGGTAAAACGACGGCATATTCGAAAACATACGCGGCACGAATTCGCCCGGGACGAGCGAACGGTCGTGTCATTTTCAAAAAAACTTTTGAAAAACACCTTTGAAAAAAAATATAGGACGACATAAGATTATTTGCAATGGCTGAAGACTGACTGCAAGCTAAGGAATCGTATTTCTTCTTTAGGCGCTTCAACAACTCCAAGCAACCTGCCGGGCTAAGAATCTTCAGTTGGCGTATATGAATTCCGGTCGAGGTGCCCCAAACCCGACTAAGGCGTAAAGCTTACAAGTGAACGTCTAAGCTTTTCGGTTGCAGGTAGAAGATCTCCATCCCAGACAGACTAGTTTAATCTCGTAGCGAGAGCCCCGTGTGTTAGTTGGGCACGTCAATACTCGTTGTTTCTTTCATTTTTATTTTCAGCCTTTTTTTTTTTTAGAGGAACGAGAAGTCGTCCTAGCAGAATAAAAAAATAATGACCGCATCTTTACGTGGTAAATGATGTTGATTATGGCGAAGCTCTGGTAGTGCTGATGATACTGATTTTATTGTTCATAGGTAGTGCTGATTTGTTTTTATTGCTCATAGGTAGTGCTAAGTTCCGGGTTGCGTTTCGACTTCATCATTACTGCTTTATGATCGGTGAAATGCAGAGCCAGTGGTTCTTCTAGCGGATCAGCTTGGATCCGCTAGAAGCCGTGGGAACGCATCTCCACCGCTTAATTAAAGAGGTACTCCGGCGATTTCTTCATGGTCCCCGATTTGCTGGAAATTTTTTTAAACTCACCAAACAACATCGCCAAAATAGTATCCCAAATATTAGGTCAAAATAATTTTTTTTCACGAAGTTATTGAATTTACAATTTTGGTTCTCACCGTGTTTTTCAAACTGAAAGTCTCTACTGGCAACAACGAAAAAGTGACGTCAGTGGAAGTGCCGGGGTTCACTCTTTGGACTGTAGAATTCGTTCCCAACTGATTCGAAGCAGTTTCATGATGTCAAATGAATGCTTTGGAAGCTCGCTCCAGGACCCGCGCTCCAGCACGGAACAAATGATTGGCATGTTCTATTTTTTAGACTGCTCGCTCGACTGGCAAGCTTGTCTTCCACTGACGTCACAACACTGAAAAGTGCGGGAATATTTGAATGTTGGTTTTCGCATCATTTTCATTTGCCAATTTGGAATAGCTATTATGAGTTTCGCGATACTAAATAGCATACCGGAAAGGGTAAAGGCCGGGGAGTCAGAAAATATAGTTAGTTGAGGTAGCTAAAAAAAATCGCCGGAGTACCCCTTAAGTCAACGGTTCATGTCAGAAAGACAATGTGTGGTATGGAACGTGGTTATATACGCATTTGAGCATTTGACCGCAGCGCCCTCTCGTCTATAAACGTTGAGCCAATGCATTCAAAGTTTAACGCGATTATATACGCATTTGACCGCAGCGCCCTCTCCTGTATAGACGTTGAGCGGCTACATGCAACGTTTCATCCATGACAGAAACCCCAGGTCTTGAGTTACTACCACACGTCCCGCAGTCATGGCCGAGTGGTTAAGGCGATGGACTAGAAATCCATCGGGGTCTCCCCGCACAGGCTCGAATCCTGTCGACTGCGCAAACATTTTTTTCTTTTTCTTTTTATGCGAGCACGAACGCCGGCCGGCCGGCCGGACGGACGGACGGACGGACAAGGTTAGACCCTAAGGAGCTTCGCCCCTAAAAAAAGGAACGCCACTCCAGCTCAATTTTGTACGCGCTGTCGATAAAAAAAGTAATAGATTACATTTACAATTACTCTTTTTTTCTTGGTCAAAAGCATTCAATTAGATGCATCGATTACTTGGACAATAAAATCAATAGGCCGTTACCTGAAAAGGTAGCCGTTACTTTTCCGGTTACTTCAGATTTTCATGACCGATTTTTCTGCCTGTTTGAAAACGGGTCTTTAGTGCTGTTCAATACTGAACTAGAATCGCCGCATTATAAACTGCTTCTTTTCTTAATCCGTCAATTTTGGCAAACCATACTTCCGTCAAAAACTTTGTTTGAGAATTTTTTTTTGTAGGGAATTTGTAGAAAAAAAAGGACGCAATTAGAAAAAAGGAGTGAAAAAATAGAAACGGTTAAGACCAATTTTAGTACTTCCAAAAGCAATCAGATGACTCGCAATCACTTGCTAATAAGTGTAATCAAACGACTCCGAAATTGCTCCAGCAAGTAATCTATTACGAGTAATTTGGTTACTTATAATGAGTAGTGTCTGCCCAGCTCTAGTTAATTGCAGTTGAAGAAAGGCAGTCACTCAGAATGTGGGATCGGCCAATGAAAAAGAAGAAATACCAATTACCGAGCAAGAAGCCCGACCGAAGTCCGAGAAGTCCGAGAACACGACGCATATTAATATCGTCGTACGAGTGCATCTCAATTCATACCGTCATTAGAATGATGCGTGACAAGACTCCAGTGACGTTGCCGAGGGAACAAAAGGGTCACGCCGCATTCCGTCAAAATACACTCGGGCCGAAAGAACCGTTGAAAAGTATACGTCCTCTCAAGAACATCGACGATCGAGCGGAAGAAAACAAAACAAAATTAGCACCTATCAACAAAAAATACGTGAATAAATAGAATCACTCTCCGCCTACTGTATGAGCAGAAGACCAAACGGCAGAAGAAGTTACAATTAACGCAAAGGAAAAAAAAAAACTGCTTACAACAGGGACAACAACCAACAGCCGCTCGGCAAGTCCGCAGCAGTTTGGCCAACACGCGAGCAAACAAAACGTTCGGTCGGAGGGCTTGCTGACCTGTCTGCCAGACGTTTGTTTTCTTTCTTTCTTGTTTTTCTTATGTCGACCGCCGCGAAGCGCACCCGGAAGGAAGACGCCGCCGCCACGACAGCGAGCAGAACGACGTGGACGCTCTCATCGTAAGCTCTGCACACGCACACAAGACGAGGCCGATGAGACGCCGCGTCGTGCTCACGACAGTTTCGGCCGGGTTGCTGAAGAGAGAGACCAGAGGCGTCGTCTTGGAGCCCTGACGGCTTCCCTTCCCGCACACCACGTGGGGGGTAAAGTCGTGCAGCACGAAGAGCTATCTCAGATGTCGATAATGGTGTCCATTCAAATGTAAATCAGGTCCATCAATTCTGATGTAAGGCATTCAATGTACGTTTTGCTAGATGCATGACGAGAGCTCGCCGCCGTCATTTCGCCAAACTCCATTCCCTACTTCGTGAAATCAGTAGACGGCAAATCGTGGAGGCAGTTGTCAGAGCCGAACCTTCGCAGTTTCACTGAGAAGCGAAACTGCGAAGACTCGGCTCTGACAACGTATCGGCGTATCTGCATTCACAGAAATCATTTTTTCCCAGATTATTAGGTCTAGTTTCTCCGACTGTCAATCACTGTCCTTGGCAGTCAGGGCTGCTGGCAAGCGAACAGATTGCGCCTGGCAGCAGCCAAGCGCAGTCGATGCTCGGCTACTGCCAAGCAAGCAGCTGATCAGCAAAAAATAACAATGCCGCCAGAAGTACTTTTACATCACTCTTCTGTTCTGCCCAGCATCTACATCTTTTCGCCTTTCAAAAATCCTATTGATGCTTTATTCAACCGCTTCGATGTTTTTGTGTTTTTCTTTAGTTTTTTTTTTTTTTTTTTTATTTCTGAGTTTTTGTTTTTCCCTATTTAAGCCAAGTTCACATCATCTGACCCGGCCCCTTTTAGCACTCAGGATAAGTTAACGAGGCGCAAGCTACATCGGTTATACAGTGTAGCGCACCACGTCGGCAGAAGGGACGTTGGAACCGCTTGGATGAAAGTTTGCCACGTGATGTTGGGCAGACCACGTAGCCTGCCGAATCGCCGACGGCCCGACAGTGAACAGCCAAAAATGCGTACAGTCAGTGCAGCGACCGCCTCCCGTCCCCAACGTTTCGCAGCAGCCCTAACAGAAACCCGCTCAAAATACACAGAAATAAAAAGCATCGGCACGCTTACTTATTGCTATTATATATATATATATATATATATATATATATATGCCAGTTCCTATCTTTGCTTCCTAAATGGAACAAAAAAACGTTGGCGCTGGGAAACATTTGGCAGTGGTCAGCGCGTCAGAAAAAGAGCGTTTTCGTACACCACGCACCGATAAGAAATAAATAACAAAACAAAAAAAGCGCCAAATGCGACAGGGCATGCCGGCCATCCCGACTGCTATATGGACCGAGCGCGTCGGACTTCTTGGGAGCAGCCTCTAGATCAGGAAGAAGAATTGGTCCAAACTCGCGCGGGACGGTCCTCCGATAAGGCCGGTGAGGGCTTGCCGCCGCCCCTCATCGCGCTTCGATTCCCCCTCCCCGATAAGAAAAAGACGAGCGGCGGCGAATCTCCGCGAGGACCCACTTCGAGATAAAAACCCGGCGTAACGACCACTCCACTTGTCCTCAACACCGAACTTCATTCAAGTCGATAAGCGGCCGTGTCCCTTTCGAACGAGTGACCGAAAGCAAGACTCCGTTCACCCCTAAAGCTGTAGTCGCCCCGCTCACTGCATCGCACTACGAAAGACACCAAACCAAATCCAAATGTGACATTCGTGCTTCTACAGCGTAAGGTCGGTCTGCCATCAAGCTGCGACGTTCACGCTGAAGATGAGAAGCTGAGCCAGTGCAGTAACCTGGGGGTCTTTACCGCACACCACGGAGTAATGATACATGACCGCACGACCATAGCCTCCTCTCTACTCAAAAAGCCTGGCAGTTCGACGACGGAGCCATTGAGTGCCCGGTCGCAGATTTGGAGCGCGAAGATCTGGTAGCACAGAGCATCAAAGAACCTATTCTCGGGGAACCTGGACGTCAGCGCACAGCTTTTAAGCGGCGAGGACCCGAAACACACTTGTTCGCTCGGGAGAAGTGTGCTTCGGCATCTCGCCGCAGCGGGGCGCCAGTCACATGGCTCTCCTCTCGTCCGTTGTCTGCCGCTCCACCTTTTCCATTTCGGCGGCCGCTTCTCGTGGCGATCTGCCAGGCTTTGTCAGTATATAGGAGGCTATGGCTACAGACACGATAGCTGAATTGTCACGCCTCAAGCACGTCTGCTTCGTACGTATATGTCTGCAGAGAGTTTTTTGCAATCAATATCCGACAGGAAGAAACGCGCCTCGTCCAGTGTCTGCACACCACTGATCTCTATCACAATTGCTGGATCGCGTTCGCCCGCTCCGCAAATGCAACCACTGGCGGCCATCATTTTGGTAGAGTTATATTACCTCTAGCTAAGGTACAGCTGCTGCAGCCACTATCATCCATCCATGGCAGACAGCGTTGTGGCAGATGTGGAGGCAGGCTGCCATCAAAATAGCGTGGGTGATATTTCATGATTGATTGAAATTCTTTGACGAAACATATTTCTGAAACCCGGCGTGAACGGTAGCCCGATATTTGAGGACCCGGTGAAAGTTTCACGATAGCGCAGCACCGGGTAAAAACAGCACAGCACGCATCGAAAGCCGCATCAAAAGAAGCATCGAAAGCAGACGCCGGTACGGAGTCTGCTTTCGATGCGAGCTGCGCTGCTTTACCCCGGTGCTGCGCTTTCGTAGAACTTTCGCCGGGTCCTCGAAGATGAGGCTACCGTTCACGCCAGGTTGCAAGAATCTGCTTGGTCGAACAACTTGAATCAAGCACGAAATATCACCCACGGTACAGTGTACTAGATCCACGGCTATTCTGTGGCAGCCTGCCGCCATTGCGCTGTCCGCCATATTACTATGACCGGCTAGAGATACTATAACTCTACCAAAAAGATGGCCGACCGTGGCCGCATTCCCGACCATAGGCGGAGCTGGTCAAACGCGATCCAGCAAATAGACGTAGAGATCAGTGATGCAGACTGTCTTTTGGATGATGCGTACTAGCAGTACGACCGCTCGAAATAACACACTGGCGCCACCTACCAGGTAGCACTGGAACACTTCCGATCTACGTCTATATTGCCCGAAGGGTTTTTGAGTATTTGCGAGATCAAAGCTACGCGCTACTTTATGAGAAATTGTCGCCTATGAATATGAGATTGCCAGACTTCTTTCGAGCACACGGTGAGGAAAAAAAATATACGCAGAAAGGAGGTGTTTCGGGGCTGTCGATAGATGGCGCCAGTGCGTTCTCTCGTTTTAGTTAACAAACGCACTGGGATTTAGAGACAGTGAGAGAAAAAAGGACACGGGGAAAGTACAGATAACCAAGATAAAAACAAAACAGCGCAAAGACAAGGACGAAGTAGAAGAAACTAGTTTTGTTTTTATCATGTCTACTTATCAACTAGCCCAAACTTCTATGTTAATCAGATAACCAAGAAGAGATTACCCGATGGTAGCATAGGTCGAGGGATGAATATATTTTTATTACCTTCCGGGCGACTCGTGGGGCGGAAGGTGTGGGCACCCGATAGCATAAAGGCACCTCCGGCGTACGGATCGTATATAGATTTTAAGAATAAATCTCGAGATATACAAATCCATAGCAAATAAATGTTACAAAAACAAAAAAAACGCCGGCTAGGTGGCGCAAGTCGCCGCCCCATTTCAAGAGTTCAGCCGCATCCTTCCATCCATTTATCGTCGCATGCGCTCACAAGTGGTTGCCCCGCAGTCAATCACACTTAAACGCACATCAGCGACGTATTCGGTCGACAGGTCGACCGCCGGTCTTGCACCACGTGATCATACTTTTTCCGCGTTTATTATTGCGAACTTGTAACGGCACTTTACGCTACGTTTTCGAAAGTTGCGTAATATCCGCTAAACATGGCGGGAGATGTCTCGGCCGCCAAACTTCAGCAAACATATTGCTAGACGTAAAAAAAAAATAAGACATTGTACATATTTTACGCACAAAACGTTTGCGAGGCACGAGCGGCACAGACTGCCTTTTATATGTTTTTTTAAAGGTACATTATACTTCAAATAGCCAACTGTGAAATAAGGGTCATGTATTAACAGAATTGGCCCAATATCTATGCCCAACGCAGTATGCCCCAAGCAGCAAAATCCTGAGATCTATCACTTTATATGCTGGTAAAATCTCCCGTGTCATCCTGTGACACCTCTTCGCCACCCCAGAATTATAATTAGGGAAAAACGGCCGAAGGAAATAGGGTGGACTAACAAACTTACAAGCTCGCGCCGAGAAGCCAATTGCCGCTGGTATCTAGTATATACCCCACTTTAAAGACTGCCCCGCTTGCAAGTGCGATACCTCATCGGCTCAATCGACCGATATTCGGGCAGCTAATAGTGCCGAGCCCTGTACATCATACGCGCGACACCTGCACTTTGGAAAAACTTGGTCGCTGAAACGGCATCCGATCGGGTTGTGCTACCCGCTTTGGCCGACCACTGTACCTAGTCAAAGAGCGAACGCTACCACCTCCTCGAGAGGGTGTTTTCGTAGACCGCGTTTCCCCCTCCGCTAAGCTGTCCGCAACAAAGAAGCCGCTACTGCGCCTGCGCGCCAATAGCCTTGATTGTAGAGTTCCGGGTACCGTAGCGGAGGGCTTAGCGGAGGGGGAAACGCGGTCTCCGAAAACTCCCTAATCAGAGCGGCGAAGCCGAAGCACGTGACAGCCCTTTCTACAAAGGTGCAGGGGCGAGAGAGCGTAACCGAAGCAGTTGGAGAAGACGGGAAGGAGTAACTCCCCTCTAACCCGGGTCCTTCTTCTGTGTCCCAGATGGAAGATCGGGGGACATGTGTGTTAGCGCATCGCAGCTAACGACCGCGATGCAGAACCCATGTACGGGTTTCAATCTCCGCCCCTGCCCGTTTCGATCTGGACGAGCATCGTATACCGGCATGCGTTCGTGTACCCCTACTGCGTGGTGCACGTTAAAAGACCCCAGACTAGCGGTCGTACTGCGCTAGCTAAAATTATCACATCCTAAACGAGTGTCGCTATACTTGAACACTGCCTAAACACGAACGCCAAACTGTTTGTCTGTTTCCAGATATCGCTCTTGTCCACCTGAGAAATCAGCCCATCGCGCGAAATTCGTACAAAAGTGGCTTTCCCCTCTCCCTTGCCTTCAACAGCACTGCGTGCAACTGGCGAGGTAAACTATGGTCACGTGTCTCCCCCACCGTCGCGATGGTTGGCTCACTGGGGCCTTCAGCGTCTGCCAAATTACGGTGAGGGAACCTTGCATTCGCCACTCCCCTCGGGGGCAGTCCGAAGCAGTCGAGCGTCCGTTTATAGAAGCGACTGAGACGAACCAGAAAAAAGTAGGTTCCTCTAAGCCGCCGCACAACACAGGGGAGTGCCGCGCTCAATGAGGACGCCCCATTTGGAAGGGCTTCCCACTATAGATTGGATCCCGATACCTTCTGCAGCTTTTTCATCCTTCCGACTTACCCTCCCCTGGCGGACCCTGCAACTTCGGCTCGAACGCCCCACGTGATCGGTCAGCGAAGCAACCCGGCAAGGTAGGTTCGCCAACGGGATATAGACCCTCCTAGTTCTTCGGATTGCTGGCCAAGTTACTCCTCGCAACTTCGGCGAGCGGAAAAGCGCGCCCAAAACGCACAAACACATACGCAACGACAGTATGCTCGTTAAATATATTTTTGCCAAAGACTGGGGGACACCCCCATAATGTGTTGACCAATATACTATTGGCGACTCCAGCGAAATCGACGGCGCATAGTCATAATCCCGAGAAGCTCAGTAGATAAGGTCGTTACGATTCTTTCGTCTGCTATCGCCGCTTGGTTCTCGTGGCCAGCATAGAAACAAACATCGTTTCCAGTAATTATTTCTATGCTTCCGCCGTGTCATTTCACTCACTGACTAGGAAAAAGTTTCTACCGTCGAAAAATCGCTTGGCTTGCATATGTAACACCGATTTTACGCTGCAGTGCAAGAAATTTATGGTGGTCCGCGTGTTGAACGGCGAAAACGACCTCCTTTTGTCCGCCAATTCGCCTGAGCAGCTCGCCCGTTATAGTTTGCTGGAGTCGCAAATACCATACGCATGAAGTGTGTGATTGCGCTAGCCCGGCACACATATCACGCAGAGAGCATGCGCAACCCACACATTGCATGCGTTTGGTATCCTAACACACTCTGTGTCCCCCGGGTCTTGGCATAATCAAGGTAGTGTAAATGTTTGTATTAATAGACCAACTGTTAGATGCACCCACACGCACCTGCTCTGCTTAGCTCAATCGGTGTAGTCCCAGGCTCAGTGATTCCCCGTCGGTTCCTATAATGCCTATATGCAGTTTATTACTTTACCCTATGTGTAACGCTAGAGTGTTACAGTGACAATATCTTTCAGACCATTCGTCCTTAGCTTCATTGGCCACGAACGAGAATCCAAATAATCGTCGACGGACTGATTGTTGACGAGCGCATAGGTCCGAGCGACGCACCCCTCGATCGTGTCCAATGCGGGAGTTGGGTTCGGCTGACGTGCCGTGGGCAGCACCGATGCACCAGAGGGAAAAGACGAAGAGCTTTCGAACCAAAGGAGATGAGAAACAGTCCGCTATACGGTCACACTTGCGTACCGAAACGCGATCTTTTTGACTTTCTACCCTCGCGTACTAGCTTTCTTTTGGCCCATTAAACGATATGAAATTAGTAAAACTCCAATCTAAAATCGTCGATTCCAGTCCGAAATTCGTTTCATGCCCTCTCGTTAACACAGAATGGGTTATGTAGACTGGTACTTAACCATTTCTGATTCGCACGTCCGAAATGGAAAACGAAACACCGACCATGGCATCCGAACGCCAACGCACCACTCGTCTGCTCCCTGATTGGACGCACGAGCGCCAGATCAACGTCTCGCTCGAACATCCGAGTTACTCCCTGCCCGAGGCTCGCATCGCAAGATCAAACATAGACCGACGTTCTCTATTCCTAACAGGGGCTAACAAAGCGAGCTCCGGACTTCCCGAGAGAAAGAAAGCGAAAGAAAGAGATAAAAAAATCTGAGGAAAAAAATAAAATAGGTTAGGTGTGTTTACTCTGCCGTGACGAACCGAGGCAGTTCGAGTGATCGTTAACGCGACGCCAGTGCTTTCGCGCAGAATAAAGCTCCAAAACACGCACGTACGAACTTTGCAAGTGATGTTTTGCTGCTTCTTTAATGTACACTAAAGCGCGTCTATATACGAGTGCGATGCCGCGCTGAGCATCTATATCTCGGCGCTGTTTCGCGATTTGTGTATAACCACTGCCTTGACCAGAATAGTGAAAGAGAGGAGAAACTTCTTTTTTTTTTTTTTCTATAGAAAACAAGTGTATAAACACATCCTGCGTTAAAAAGCAATAGCGCAGTATATACGGTTGAGCGAGAATGCCGCCTTGGCGAGTGATCCGACGAGAGAGTTCCACGCAGCAACCACTGAGCAGACCGCGGCGGCAGCGGCCAGGAGCAGCGCTCCTGCGGAACAGTCAACACCGGAGGCCTTGCTTCGCGCCAGAAGCCGACCAGCCTCCGGCGATGGTCATCGAGACACGCGGACACGCGCGCCTAGCCAGCGAATTCCGGCACGCGCGCGCGGAAACTGCAGCCAAGAGCAGCGTGGTGAGAGCAGTGGGCGCCCAAGAAGGGATGCCTCCTTGCGAAACGGTGCCGCATTACAATAACCGGATGGCCGAGCGGCATCCACGACACGCCAAGCTGAGGGTCATCCGTCAGGTTGCTGCATTAATAGGGGTTGTGATTTTATCCGGCGACCCGGTCGGTGGTCTCTACGGATGGTGCGGCGCAAGGTTACACGAGGGGCATCCGAGCATTACCCGCACCCCAGTTATCTCCAGTCACCGCTGTGCAGCTTTGAGCGTGTTACGGTCAGTTCAGTTGTGGCTGCGATGCGAGAAAAAATTGCTGCCTCACCTGGGATTTGCAGCAAGGAAGAGCAGCGTGCAGCGATTCGGTCCTTGCAGTCTGAAGGCGCGTCTGGTGACGATTCTTTTGTGCACTGAACGTAGAAAGTGTTTTGTCGCGAAGAAGTGTGTCTGCATGGACAAAGAAGGTATCCGCCATGAGGGAGGAGGCGGACGCCCGTCCCTGTCCACAACTGATGACAACGCTGGACGTGAACTGACTCTGTCAGATATACGAGTGACAGTAGATGATGCGGCAAATCATTTGCAAATCAGCCAAAGCACTTCCTCCTACCTTAAAGGGAAGATGGAGCAGTTCTGCACTTGAGGAAAAACATTTGAATTGCATTCATTTGGCCTTTAGAATAACAGATATCACAATTATGTTTCAATGCGACGCGTCGGAGAGCCATAAGGGCAATTTCAAAATAGGGCTGAAGCCCCGCCTCCGTAGCCTTGGGCAGCCAAAAGATCCATCGATGACGTCACGTACAAAGACTGCCTTTCTCGTTTTCTCGCGTTTAACAATACTTGCGTAGCAAATGGTTTAGATATTCGGGTTCATGGGGTAAAAATACACCAAAAATTCACTTCTAATTTTTTTCAAGAACCTCCGTAGCTTCCCTTTAGAGCCCTCCTCATGCAACGGGTGCAAGGCTAGCGGCGCGAAAACGCACCTTGCGCCTGCTGCACGGTAACTTTAGCGCACCTCCGCGGACTCCACGTGCCCCAAGTCCTTCTACGATTGGTTGATTCAGCGGTTCTCGATGACGCTCAACAAGTCTATTTAGAATCGCTTGTTCACTTTGACTAATCAGAAAGTTAATTAACAGGCAATAGTTCATTATTCCACTTACCTTGACTTACCACTGGCCGCATAACACACCTACCCAAACCACAATTGTACCTTTCGCGTTCGCGTTTTTATTTTATGTTCTTATATATATATATATATATATATATGTTCGAATTATCATCTAAATGCGTCGAGTAACTCCATGGCACTGCAAATCTAATACCCCATTCACACGGTCAACATAAAGGCACCTTTAACATAGGTTCCTTGGCTGTCAGCGAATCAGCCCGTGCTCTTGGGTCGCGAGCACACGCCACGCGCGGAAGGTCCTTAATTGATTGGCCGCAGAGAATAAAGGTCCCTTAGCTATATTTACCTTTACGGTCGTGTGAATGGGGTATTAGCAGCTTCGCGCGCTACGCTAAAATACTGTTTCACGCACAACTCTTTCCGGAAAGAAGACAAATCATTGAAACATCCCAACGATGTGCGTTACCCAAAGTTGCAGAAAGGGATCGACGCTTCATTTCCAAAGTATTTATTTTTCTTTTTTTTTTTTCTTCATACGATGAATTATGTTTTCGGCATTCGCACTGGAGCAGAGCGCCCATTGTCGGCATTTTGTGAAACAAAACTACGAGGAAAACGAAACTAGTTGTCCAAAAGTAGCGTAGCATAGCAGAAGCGCCACAGACTAAATCTGAAGAGCCAACATGTTATGCTCCATTCACACCTAAGCTGACAGTGCGGTGGAAGCTACGCGCTCGTTGGACTACTCATGCCGTCTCTCTTTTGCCACGTGATTACACTCCCGCCCATGCTCCCGCACAGAGAGCGTGGTCACGTGGCCAAAGACTGGTCCAACGAAGCATCTACCGCACTGTCAGCTCAATGGTGCCGATAAGCCTTGTCGCTCGTGTTGCATTCTTTGGGCTCGTCCTAATTCGTTGCGACGACGCGCACCCCCTAAAAAGGCAGCCTCATTCATCGTAGCCCTCTTTGCACGAAACGCTATTAACGCCGCAGCTGTAGCCGAGACCGCTCAAATTGAACGCGCCTGTAAATGGTACGAAAGGCTCGCCCAGTGTCGATCGTCTCCTACGATGAACGGACAGTCCTCAGTAAGACAGTCGTGAGTCAAGGAACAAGCTTTACACTTACACTCGTTTTCGCATCAAGAAAAAAAAAATGTGTTCGGCATTATCCATACACTGCACAAAGCATTCTTACGAGATTAAAATGTAAAAAAAGAAAGCGTTTTTTTTAATAATGATTAAAAAGCGCAACAGGACAACGGACAGAAAGGAAGGCAGCATTTTTTATTGGCGTTTGAAACTTGTACATGTTAATAAAGTAACTGTACGCCCAATCTAAAATTCACCCACATATGCCTTACTTCATCACACAGAGGAGTAAATCGGTAATGCTCCCGCACAGAACAAGGATTTTTTTTTTTTTTTTGTTACTGCGGTTTTTGAGGTGAATACGAGTATAGAGTACCGCTAGCTTAGCATTCGCCGATCACTGCAGAGAGGGACGCAGGCGGCGATCGTCTATACGGTTCGAAAAAGCGACTTCCTGGCAGTGCTGTACACGTTCCTCACATAGAGGAACGAAAGCCCGTTCCTTCTGATTTCTCGAACGCGTTCTCGTTACAGTTTAAAAAAAATAATGGAACGCATCTTTACATATGCGTCACTTTTGTATCTTGTTGATTATCATTATTAGTTTGAACAAAGTTATATATATATCATCCTATCAAATGGCAACACACGAATGTGGTTGCAGTAATTGAAGTTACCAGGAGATGAAAACAACCGGAAACAAGATTCCATTTCTTGATGTGTTCACCTTAAAAATCTTAGCGTTTCACTATAACCATGTTACTGGTGGGTAATTCAGAAGAGCCAAACGTAGCGTGAGCCGGGCAGGAGCAGAGGGTTGAATTTTATTCTTCTTTCTTAGAGGGTTACCCCTCATTGCACGAGCGCTTTACAACCTCACATTTCTCAATCTAACAAAGTCTATTGTTTGAACTCAACAACAGTCGCTTCTTGATGTTACCGTCCGCAAGACGAGTAAGTGTGGACAAGAGGGTAGAGCTTTTGGAAGCTCAGTCTCGAAAACTGACAGTCCTTCTTTGTGAAGGTCGGATTCGTTGTTCAGTTTGAAGGTGGAGAAGGGGAGAGGGAATAAAGGTTAGTTTTATCTTTTAAGTGTCCAACGTTCGAGCTACAAGGGTGCGTTCGATGTCAGGTAGCCTGGACTTTTGTTGTAACTGTAGGTCTTCAAGTGGAAGTTCAGTGATGGCTGTAGTCGGCCTTAGATTTCTGGGTGTATGAGGATTCTTGGAAGCAAAGAAAGTAGCTGAGTTTGAGACGCCCTTCTTTCTGTGTCTTTTCCTTCAACAAAAAGTTTTTTTTTTTTTGACGCAGTTTTGAACACTTAAAATAAATTTATGTTTACCAGCTCGCCTGCAGCCAACTGCTACCAAGCAAGGACCCCACACTGTATACCCTAAATTAAGAAACAAAAAACTTATCAAGATCTTGCATTTCGTAAATATATTGCTTGTACACTTATCCAAGATTCCCCCTTAAAAATAAAATAAGAATTGCCTCACCGGACAGAAAAAAGAAATACCGTTCCTTTTTTTTTTTTTCTGTTCCAGTAAAAACGTAACAAGTTCCCGCTCCAGCTGCACCGATGCAAGATGGAACGGCGGCGTTCCTTCGCTCCTCCTAAAAGGAACGCGTTCCAGAAACGCCGTTCCGTACAACACTGCGTCCTGGGCATTAGATGCGAAGACGGAGAGCTCAGGTAGGATCGCTTTGCTCTATCGCGGATTGTTTGTGACATTTTCGGGAGAACATAGGGCCGTTTCCTGCCATTTCATATAAAGCTTCGGATCACTAGTAATAGTAACTTTAAGCACCAAGGCTAGGTGGCGCCAGCTACCACCCGTTATCTAGGGTACAGCCATCAGCATCCAGTCATTCACCCTTCGATGGCCAAAGCGTCGTTACTATCTTATTGAATGGATTCACACCACCCACCGCGACTGTCCAATCGGGGAAATATTCCCGCGTGCGTTGCCATACTCCAGAATCGAAGCGATGTAAAAGCACAATCTTCTTTTTACGCGGCCATTGCCAGTTTGAATGGCGGAACTTCTATTATGACGAGGACATCGTTTTGCTCTAGCCGTGCCATTGGAAGTTGGTGTTCGGTCACTCCTTGTATTGTGTCGCGTACGTTTTCTTTTTGTACGTCGAAATGTTTTGGTCTGTTTTCGTTGCCCGTACTCTATGCCGGAACACTTTGGCACAACAGATAACATCAAAAAAGCCTTATATATATATGTTTTTTTGTCATTGATACTATAACGATAGAAGTTAAGGTTCGTTCACACAGCTGCGCAAACGGTCGTAAGAAGGCACAAGAGGCTTAAAATCCAGACTTTAGCCTCCTCAGCAGTAAGCAGTCGCAAGTGTGTGAACCAGTCTGCAAGCGCGAAACGAAAAACAATCGTCGATGGGATCAAAGGGTGGCTCCAGCAACTTGGACGGAAAGAATGCAAAAATAAAAAAAGAGGAAACACAGTCCGAAGGATCAAGGGACTTGGCGGTTCTCCTCCAAATGGCGGAGGCAAGTGGCTGACGTGTGACACTCGTCGACGCGGGACAAAAGAACACGTCTCGAGGGGCAGTCACGTCCCCGAACCGTCCCGAGGAATGCCGCTTATCCCGAGCCACACAAACAACCACGACGAAAACGGAGCAACAAAGACTGGCCCCAGAACCGAACCAAAAGACGGCTGCTCCGAGACGAGTTTTCGCTGCCAGGTGCGCACGCCCTCACTGCCTAATCCTGCCGAAAATGCTGCCACTAAATACTCGAAGCATTCGAAAATAAAATCCCTAAGAGGCAAAAAGAAAAAAAAAAAGGCAACTGCAGTTGTATTTTGATTTTTCGATCACAACGTCTCTGCAGAATTGCGCTTTATGACGGACACGGCAGACGCGAAATCTCAGTCTCCGCCTTCGCGGTAGAAGAATGCAATTCTGCATTAAAAGAGACAGGCGTCGAAATGCCGCCAGAGAAAGGGAACAGGTGTACGTCGAATAGCAACAGATTCCCCCGCATGATGGCCTTTCCCTCGTTGGCAGACGGGCGAGAATCCTAATTTCGTTTTTCTTCTCCCCGTCCTCGACTCAAGGTGGGGTAAACGGGCAGAAGAGACGAGGGCGGCACGCGCCCCGTTCCTTCCTCGTGCCTTTGTTCGCTGGGTAAACAGTCGCAAAGAAAGAACAGATTTTGTCTTACTATTATTATTTTTGTGCTTTCTTTGTCGTCACGAGCGTCGGCTTTCCCTTCCGCTCGCTTCGTGTGCCTGTTGCCTTTCGGAAAGCTGGACTATACTCCTCTTCACCTAGACTCGCCGTCACCTCGTAACTCTTTAAGGAAAAAATGACAATTTTTGTGCATTGATCATACGCCGCGCGAAGTATACTCTGTTTCATACTTAGTGTGCAACGCTGCCAAAGCTACTGGCGCGAGCATGGGGCTTGATCTCGTTGATCATTTGCACGCGTGCTCCTGCAAACAAAACTATAGATGAAGCCACGCGCTCGCGCCAGTTGCTTTGACAGCGTTGCACGCTAAGTATGAAACAGGGTATAGTTCTTACCAAGATTTGATTGTCGGAGGAATATGTCAATTCTCCACGGAATGGGGGAACTAGTAATGTTCCGCCAGAAGCCGGAAATTTTAGCTACGGTACTTGGTGTGAAAATGAGTGTAGAGCCACTAAATAAGCTACGCTTCAGAGCAACGAAACATCCTTTATGGATGGATGCTAATGAATGGCTGAACGGGTAGTAGGTTGCCAGTCGGGTGAAGCTCTATAGATACTCGCAGCAGTTGAGCGTGGGCGCCGCCATAACTGACTTTTTGTTTTCTCTCATTCTGTTTACTTCGCTTCATCATTACCGCAGCAGGACAGGTTGTTGCCATTTTAGTTTCCACTGCGTCCTTCTCCCCAACATTGACATTTGTGGAGGCTCGTTAACGGCCGCTTCAGTGGCTCGGCACCTCGGCAAGACGAGAGAAAGCAATGGAGGCTGTTATGGGATGCGTGTGCAAATATAGACTGCAACTATGTTCAATCTATACCAACACGCCCAGCTGTCTACATTACTACAGGTATAGACGCTTTGTCTTTACCGGAAACGTTTTTTGGTCCTCCATGATGTTGACAGTCCGCGACAAAGCAACCCGATATTGCCTGCGCTTCCTGACAGTGACACCGTTTTAAAAAACACGGGAAATCGCTTCCTTTTTTTTAAAACTGTAATTATAGCTAAGTGCGACCACTCCTGCACACAGGAGCGGATATGTGGGTCAGGCTGGGATGGGGGTATGTTAAGATATGACGTTACGGCCAAAACGTATAGCTAGTCGATAATCGGAACACCCGAATATCGATAATGTCGAGAAAAGAAAAAAATCCCGTTTTCCGACGCCACTAGTTTTTGTTTATTTTTCTGTTTTTTTCTAACAATATAGGGTGGCATCATATGGAGGCATAAACTATGTTGTGTAATGCATTATTTCCTGTCATACACTATTTTTTCCATACTACTTTTTGTGTGATGCACTAGTTTGACGAAAATGGTGTCAAACTATTTTTGTTATACACTATTTTTGTGTCCTACACTATTTTGAGAAAAAAATAGTGTCGTACACTATTTTCGTCAATTATTTGTGTCATACACTACTTTTGTCACACACTATTTTTGTGACGTACACCATCTTGACGAAAATAGTGACATGCACTATTTTCGTCGATTTTCGAGGGAGCTGTAAAAAACGGTATTTAATTGCTTTTTATTGTTTTATTTGTTTTTTGAGGAGCACGTGCAATTTCTGTTTTGTGCTGACGTCAAGTTTTACTTTAAATAAAAGGGGAAGGGGAGGGTATGAGTTTGAATTCTCGTAACTTTACCAGCACGCTCTAGTTCGTCGAGAACTTTCATGAACTTTACAAAGAAACGCGCTGCAAAGTTTTGTGGTAGATTTCTCGGGCATTCGCGTTATAAAATCAACATAAACCTGTTCGCGCTCTCGAACGTGATTGATACTGCCATTGGGTGCTCGCACTGATACCAAACTTCAAATCTGACTCGGCACATTACGGTTACCAGCCGAGTTTCCCAAGGAAACTGCTTTGGAAAACTTTGAAAAAGCTTTGCAAGAGGACACCTACCTACCAGCAATTTGGAGTCGCAGTCGCAGTTCCGCAATTATTACTTTTCCTGTTCTTTTGAACAGCTGATGTTCCTAAATACAAAAAAAAAATGATAGTAATGATGCACAATCAGTGAGATTACAAATTAGTCCGAAGCAACCTAGCTTTCAAAAAAAGTTTTGATTTAAAATCGTCGATATTTGCTGCACCGAGAGCGAAGCCAAGTGCCGTATGCGAGTGATAGGGATAATTTGCGTGATAACATTAACAAATAAAGTTCGAGAAACTCGCCTCGGAACTTGAACAAGAATAGACGACGTGAGATTAGGGCAATGATGAGGGATACCAACACAATCAAGCGGTTTCAACTGCCGATGTATGGGAGCTGCGCGAACAGCAGAAGCTGACTCATTGATACCCGTCGCATTGTGCAAGTCGCACGCACGAGAAAGAGCAACATTTCCTTGGAATAAATACGTTACGGAGGCGTTTGCACGGCGCTCATGTTCCGTAGTCGCTACGAGCGGGGTGGTAACCAAAGGGACACCCTACCCCCTCCCTGGCAGTCGTCCAAACCGAGCGCCGCGGACGCCCACGGCATCCGAGAGAGCTAATGCAGGTGGTGTGATTCAGCGCGTTTGTGCATTTCCGTCCATGCGTGCCCTTCCTCTTTATTTCGTCTGTGTTTATCCATTTCGATGTCCCTTTCTTTTCTGTCCGTGATTCGCACCACTATTCGCAGAGCTCTAATGGTAATATCAAGCCACAGTGCGCCAGTCACCCCCCCCCCTCCCCCCCCCCCCCCCCCCCGAAAAAAAAAAATATATATATATATATATATCTGCACAAGATATATATATATATATCTGCAGCAAAGCAAATGGCAAGATTTCAAAACCCTGCAGACAAACAAAAAATCTAATCCAAGTTTAAAACAACGTCCGCACATGTGTAGGACTACAACTGCACTTCAATGCCGCGTGCAAGTGTAGCATAGGCAGAGAAAACGGCTAGTGTGAGTAGTCACCGCTGCTGTTGGACAACACACGCGGCGGAGAGCTCACGGCCGCCCGTTGTCGGGAAAACCTGCAGCACC
Source organism: Ixodes scapularis (assembly GCF_016920785.2). Taxonomy (NCBI): domain Eukaryota; kingdom Metazoa; phylum Arthropoda; class Arachnida; order Ixodida; family Ixodidae; genus Ixodes; species Ixodes scapularis. Next base: position 17,585,337 of record NW_024609873.1, on the reverse strand, counting down.
GGCTGCGTAGCGCGCGCCCCAGCAACACGTGACTACTTTCACCGGCAACTGTTGCCGCTCTTTGCCCCCGCCGCTTTCAAATCGTCTCTCGAATCGCTCGCCGCCTCCGCCGAAAGCCGACGACGTCGTCCTCGCAGTGTAAAACCAAAGCACCCACCAACCGCCCAACTTTCGCAGAAAACGCGTAAACGCGAACGTCCCGCTTCGGAACGCTCGTTGTTGTCCGTTCGGGGTGTGAGCGAGGGTCCCGTCCGAGAAAACTTACCTGTTCGGAGCGTGTGTTGACAGCGGCAAAGTTTCCACGTTCCGTGGCTATCCTCGGCGGGGCAGGTTAATCCGAATCCGCGAAGATAATCCTCCGGACACCGCTGTAAATCCACTGTCTCGTGCAGACGCACACACACACAGAGAACTTCACATCGCGAGACCAACTTCTCTGGGAGGCACACACGGCGAGAGCACAGCACACTGAACAGCCCGCCACGGTCGGCGGCAAGCACGCGAAAGCTGGCTTTCGCAAACGGTGCCCTCGCCCTCGCATCGCGGAGGGGAAGATAGGCTCGTTGGTTGGCTCCACAAACCGCCGTCAGGGGCGCTGCATTTCACAAAAATGTGGTGGCGGGACGGCAGGCAGCAGAGGCGTCGGAAAACCAACGCGATCGCCCAGAGAAACTTCCGGGTGAACAATTTGGGAGGAATGCCGCGCTGCCGCCGCGCGTGTTACTGGTTTTCTTTTGAGCAGCGACCTGTTGTTTACTACTGCGGTGTTATGACGCAGTTGCTGTCTCTGCTCCGAGTGGAGCGTAAGATCAGCTGTGGATTTCGAAGCGCAGCTGAGCGCTCAAAGAAGTTGTAACTTTCGCGAGTGGGCGAAGCTTCGTAGCACCTACGGCAAACATTTTTTTTCTCATGAATTTGGGAGGGGCGGGGGGGGGGGGGGGGGGCGGAAAATAACACTGCACGGTAATTTCTGAGTGCTGTTGCAATCGTACAAAAACATTGAAAACGAACGTCCGTTGATTCTCATATTGTTGTTACCTCCCATTAAGGAGACATATTTCCACTGCTACTTCTGCAGGTTATGGGGACGCTAATTTCCCAGTTTCTGCCATCACTTAGAGTGACACTGTAATGCTAGGCAGTTGAAAAATGTGAATAGACATTCCATGTGGACGAAATAATTGAGCACGACGCATACACTGCAGAATTTCGTATCGCTAGCGTTCAGACGAGCCACACCTTCGCTGTTCTCGATAATTGTGACTTACAGTAAAACAACATTACATCGTTTCTCGCGCCTTGTTTGCCTATTATGACCGATATCAGAGGTTGTCCGCTGATTAGTCATGGCCCGCTAAACTTCGGCAGACTGTTAGAAGCGTTCTCGTTCCAATAGAAAACGTCTTCTCGTTTTGTTGAGTAACTTTCTATTCGCCAGGAAATATTAGTAGAAAAATATTCTCCCTCTATGAGGAAAGCATGTTTCAAATATTGGCACGAAGCGAGAACTTTTTTTTTTCTTTTTTTTTTCTGCGACGAACAATTTTTTTTTTTTTTTTCGAAAGAAAGGCATTGGCCGCCTATATGTTGCTGATGATAATAAACCAAGCGTAGGGTGACCATAAACTACGGAGTTGAAAACGGTACATCGGGGGAAGGGGGAAGGGGGGGGGGGGGGGGGGGCAGAGAGAAATGTTTTTCTACGTACTTCTCAGTTCAACGTAAAAACACATTTTTCCTCAGTCCTTCATTGAGAACACCAGCTGCCTTTCTTCCCCTTTTCGAAACGTATTTTCAGATGCTATCACAGAGAACGGAAAATTGTATATTCTACGGGAGGCATCATTTTTATAATACTTTTTTTAATAAAATGACGCCAGTATCAAGTAAACAAATTTTTTTTCTTCCAATTTTGAGATTTCCAACAATTTCCAACATTGAGAAAAGATGACGAGACGGCACAAATGACCCTCTAAAACGGCAAAACGGTACGTCTGGTCACTCTAACCAAGCGTGAAGCCCTGTGCAACTCTTCTGCTGCCACCTTGGGTTGTGAGCAGGGGCTCGTCACCCGAATTCCACCAGCTTCGTATGTCCGCCCGGTACTTGCAGGAAAAGTAACGAAGGACGGAAAACGGCAGGCGACGAGAAGTGTGTCTTCCGCAGCTCCGCTGATACGATACCCGAGCAACCTTTCTGCCAAAAATCTGCCTGTCTCTTAGGTATATCCCAAAGAGGCCCTCTATGATGTCGCGATGTCAGCATCACCGGCGTCACGTGACCCATTACGTGACGTCAGGAGAAGTCATGTGACACCATGACGTCACAGCGTCATATGACCTCATTGTATCACGTGATGGCCGTCACGTTAACACCGCGATGTCAGTGTTATGTGATGTCATGATGCCACGTGACGGCCGTCACGCCGATAACGTCACGTGAACACCGTGACGTCATCAAAGTGACGTCACTGTTGAGGTGTGCTTTCCGACACGAAAGTGCTAAAAGCTGTCTCTATAAATGCTATAAATTTAAAGTGAGTTGTCGTTACTAATATTTGACCCCATTGGAGACTGTCGGTGTTGCGCAAAAAGTATAACTCAGCACAAAAGTGTCCAAACCGAAATCCGCTTGGTTTTGGTCCGTGATCGTCGTGAAGCGATTGTCGTCCCCATCAGCGTATTCGGTAAAGCAGATGAAGTAAGTGGACCGGCCAATTTCAGAACTCTGGTTAGCGTGTTTCCATGAAGGTCACATCACCTGGTTCACGGGGGAGAAAGAAAAAAATAAGGGGGGGGGGGGGGGGGGTCGAGGTGCAGGTGAACCTGCCTCAATGATTAATCCGTTAGTCTTTAGCCGGCTCCCAGATTTGCATACACGATACGCATGAGCAAATAATATTTTTGTAATTCCTTCCTTGTGTCCTTCGTCTTTTTAGCTCTGTTCACCATTCTAATGTTATGTACAGTCTCCTGCAATATGAAAGACCCACTGGGAGCGCGAGGCCGAGATGGTGGCTGGGGGGGGGGGGGGGGGGGGGAGGTTTACTTTGCGCGCTATTAGTGATTCCATTTTACCCTGACGGCCGACGAGAGAACTCACTCGGGGCTCAGCTAAAGCGCAACGCGCCCTTTTCAGTTTTTGGTTTCAGTGCCACGACATTAGCAGCGCCCCTAGCGGTTCAGGTGCACTCTGGGAGTAGGAGACTGTCAACGGGTAGTTTCGGTTTCGCTTGGTTGTGCATCTGTCGTCTGCTATCGCCTCCGCACCACCATTGCTCATGTCGTCGTGGACTCACTCCATACTTACGCGAGATAGAGTAGGTACCATTTTCTTCTCATCGCTACATATCAGACACAGTGAATAACGAAACAATTACGATTTTTCTGCGCGGAGGAGGAGAGGGAGGAGGAATAAACCTTATTTTGCCTGTATATGGGTCTCTGCGTGGTTCCCTCAGTCCAGGGCCCCAACGCTGTCGTCTGTCAGCCTCGCCCGCCCGATCAAATTTAGTTGGTCGGCAGCAGTCGAGCTGAGCAGTGCGGCTTCCCAGTTCTCGGGAGTGGGATCAGGGTGGGAGGGGCGGGGGGGGGGGGGGGATGTTAGGGTGAGCTGTGCAAAACCACGCGGTGTGTGATAAGGATGCATATTGCCCGCAGTGCGAACATTCGACTTTGTACATTGTAAGGGAGAATTTGTGCAAGAGCGCTAAGTTGCGGAACGCTCCTGTTTGGAGCTGGCACCAAGCGACCGTGTCCTCTCTGTTGAGATTTTTGTGTGGCGGGCGGTATTCACGCCTCTGGCCACGGTGGTAGGCCCTGATTTCGGAGTACCTGTTTGGCACCGGAATAAAGTATGAATCTAACCCTAGTCGCGACGCGGCGGCAGGAGCGGCCCGGAGGGTGCATGCTCGATCGGGCCTCGGGGTCAGCACACCGATTGCCTTTCACCTCGTCGTGTCCTGGGATCCATATGAGTTCTACTGTGGGGAAGCCCTTTCGGTCTCTCTGGGTGCGGACCTTGAGTGCCTTCGGCGAGACACGGCCTGCAAGGAAGCGACGCAGTGCTGCTTGTGAGTCGCTCATGATGGTGACGTGGTCTTCTCCGAGCCCAATGGCCATGGCGATGGCGAATTCCTCTGCAGTGGTCGTATTAGATGTACGCAGCGACGCCGTGATTCAGGTGCTCCCAGTTCCATCCACGACGCATATTGCCGCTGCATTCCGTTGATACGCATATATGTCCGCGTCTGTGTACAGGACATCAGCCCGTTTGCCATACGCCTTTTGGTAGAATCTTGCCCGATCCTTCCGGCGATCCTCGTGGAGGGTCGGGTCCATGTTGCGGGGGATCGTGTGCACCTTGATTTGGCTCCAGATGTGTCTCGGGAGGGGTGCCGTGGTGCCTTCTTTGTCCCATTGGAAGGGAATCTTGAGTGACTCCAGGACCTTTTTGCCCACAGGGGTTTGGGCGAGTCGGTCTCGTTGAGTGGCAAGGTGGCTGTCCACCAGCTCCCTAAAAGTGTTGTGGACGCCGAGCTTGAGTAGCTTCTCCATGGAGGTGTGCGGGGGAGTCTGAGGGCCGTCTTGTACGCTTTGCGTAGGAGGACATCTAGCTTGTCCTCGTCTTCCTTGGTGAGATTCAGATAAGGTGTGGCCTAGATGATGCGCGACACCACCAGGGCATTAACCAGTTTGATTGTGTCGTCTTCCATGAGGCCGTGCCGCCGGCTGGCGACCCGGTGCATGATGCGTAGAATCTGGGTGGTTTGGTTCTGGAGGAGTGTGAGGGTATCGGTCGCCTTTCGGTCCTCCTGGAGGGGAGTCCCAGGATTCTGGCACGCGGCACCACGGGGATTTGGGAGCCGTCGTCCAGGAAGACTTTTATCTCGCCTCTGGGCTCCGACTTGCAGCGGGGCCTTGGGGTCTTGCAGACTACGATCAATTCCGATTTGGCTGCCGAGATGTGTAGGTACTCTGGCGGAGGTACCATTGAACATCGTCGACTGTTGCCTGAAGCGCGTCCTGCTACTCTCCGTCAGACCCGGACACGGTCAGATTGTGAGATCGTCCGCGTACAGAGAGTGTTTAATGTGCGGGATGCGTTCCAGAATCGGGGGCAGCCCGCTCATTGCCAGGTCGAGCAAGGTTGGCGAGAGCACCGCCCCTTGCGGTGTGCGGCTATTGGGGGTGTTGATGATGTCCGCGCGGAGGCACCAATGGTGGCTGTCCTGTTCTGTGGAAAGTCCCGCAGGTAGTTGTACATTCTGGAACCACAATTGGTGGCTGTCAGGTTTCGGAGGATTAGCTGATGGTCCACATTATCAAAAGCCCCCTTGACGTCCAGGGCGAGCACCGCTTGGGTCGTCGTCCTGGAGATGGGGCCGAGGATGTCCTCTTTTAGCTGCAGCATGACGTCCTGGGTTGACAAGTGTTCTCTAAAACCAAACATGGCGTGCGAGAACACGCCCGTTTCCTCCATGTGCGTCTGCAGCCGTTTGAGGACAACCCGTTCCATCAGCTTTCCCACACAGGACGTGAGGGCGATTGGTCGCAGGTTGTCGAGGCAGAGCTCCTTCCCAGGTTTGGGGGTGAGGATAATTTCTGAGTGGTTCCACTCCCTGGGGAGCTCGCCGTACTCCCATACCTGGTTGATATGTTTCAAGAGGGTCTGAACCAAGCTCGCGTCTAGGTTACGCAGCGGCGTGTTTTGGACGCGGTCCTCGCCAGGTGCCGTGTTACAGCCCAGGTCTTGGAGCGCGCTCCATACCTCTTCGAAGCTGATGGGGACGTCAAGTTCGCGGTTTGGCTCGCCTTCGTAGTCATGATACTCCTCGTCTGGGGACGAGCCGATGTAGCGTAGTTTGAGCTGTTCGAGGAGGTCCTGGTTGGTGCCAGGGAAGTCGCGCACAATTTCCTGGAGGCTCTGGCTGGTATTGCGTTTACTTTTGCTGGGGTCCAGGAGGTGTCGCAGGAACTGCCACGCGTCCTTGGTCCCCAGTTTTCCCTGGAGATCGGTGCACTTCTTGTTCCAGTTGAAACGCGCCAGTTGGGTTGTGTACTCGAGCGCTTCCGCCCTGATTGCCGCGATCCGTTTCTCGAGCTTGCAGTTTAGCTTCTGGCGCTTCCAGCGCTCGATCAGACCGTGCCTCGCCTCCCACAAGTGGAGCAGGTGGCTGTCCACCTCAGGGGTCTCTGTTTTCAGGTTGATAGTTTCCGTATAGGTGTTCTTACCGCACACCAGGCGCTCGGTCCAGCTGGCAAGGGAAGCATCATCTTGCTCTCGCTCGCTGTGTGTGGCAGTGCGTGCTGCGCGAAACCTGTCCCAGTCTGTCAGGGCTTGTTTCCGGAGGAACTTTTTCCTGGCGAGACGGCGATATCCACTTTGGCTATGGCGTGGTCGCTTCCCAGGTTCGCCTCGAGGTTTGTCCATTCCGACCACCGTCCGCATCTCGTCAGTGCAAGGTCCGGGCACGTGTCGCGGGTAACACTATTGCCCGTTCTCGTGGGCTGCTCCGGGTCGGTCAGGATGGAGAGGCGTTGTTGGCAGGTGGAGTTGTAAAGTCGGGCGCCCTTGGCCAGGGAGCGAGTGTACCTCCAGGCCGAGTGCGGCGCGTTAAAGTCGCCTACTATGAGGAGTTGGTTCTGTGCAAGTTTAAGCGCGCGCACAAACAGTTTGCTGAGATCCTCGTGCCTGTTGCGTGGCGGACTGTATACGTTGAGAATAAAGAACGAGGGCCAGTGGCGCTTCTCAGGAAGGATTTCTATAAGCACGTGGTCTATGCTCTCGTCGCTGAGTCCGTGCATGCGTGCATTTACGTGTTTTGCTGGACTGCCACGCGCTGGCATATGCGAGGGACCAGCGCCTTGTAGCCCGAAAGTGAGGGTGTCTCGGTTCCAGTTTTCTGGAGTGGTATTATGTCGGGAGGTTTGTCGAGTCCGGCAATGTACTGCGCTAGGGCCCCACGCTTGTTGTGGTACGCTCAGCAGTTCCACTGCCAGACTCTAGTTCTGGCCGCCCTGCGTTGCTCTGCCATAAGCGAGCTCTGCCATTTCTACTGAGGGTGTTTGCCAGACTGGGCGGGTTGGGTATGGTAGCTCTTGCGGACACCACCGTGGTTGTGGTGGTGAAACCCTTAGTTTGAGTAGAATATGTCCCTAGCATCCCTCAAAGAGAGGGAGCACTGCTTGGATTATGGTAGTAGGTGTCTTTGCCCAGGTTGATTCGTTGCTTTTAAGCAGGCTGAGAGTGATCTTGACTGCGGTCTTGACAAAAAACGTCCATTCAGGTGAACTGTCTTTAAAGGAAGTAGTTGGTTGCGCATTGCATTTGTGTCCTTCGAATGGTAGGGTTGCGGCCGAGCGGTGGGTGCAGAAAAAATCTGGGATGTCTGAATTGTTGATGCAGCCGGCATATGCTTTTTTGTTTGTCGTGTGGACTTAACCCTGGCAATCTTTTTGAGTTGCGTGACTTTTAGGTTTTGTTTGTTTGACAACCGTTGTGTATAGCGATGATGTAGTCATATCTTTAGAAGTTTCTTCCATGTCTTGCTCTCTTGAATTCTTGAGTCCAGTGACAGTCGGTTCTTTCGCGGCATTGCTGCCTGATCGAGTAGATTCCATCTCCGGAAAGTGCTTATCGTACTCCAAGGCTGATTCGGCGACATGAAAGCCCACCGAGTTGAATTTTGGGTACGTCTGGATCTCCCCTAGTTTCTTTCGCTTCGAGCAGAAGCGTGCTGTAGCTTCGAGTTCTTGGCCGCAGTTGAAATATTTCGCAGGCATTAATTGACATGTGATGTCCGTTGATTCATGTAGTTTTCCACAATGTTCACACTTTTTGGGGCGTTTGCAGGCCACTCGCTTGTGTCCGAATCCAAAGCAGTTAAGGCATGGGCCTTTATTGAAACGGACGGACGGGATGGCGTACATGGCCCAGAAGAACATGAGTTGTCAGAATCTCGCCCCGGAAGGCGACTTTGACTGTGCTAGACTTCCTTAGGCGTCGAACGGCACTAACCTTAATATTGCACCTGAGATGCGAGGTGATCTCCTCATTAAAAAGCTCTTTGTCGACGTCCTAAATTATTCCGTTCAGCGTTGTTCCAACTTCCAGCCAGTGGAGAGTATGACATCACCGGAGTTCCACAGAAAGCCTTCAAGTTGAGCAATGTTTTTTGTAGCCTCACCATTTCTGGTGTCAACTGCGATGACTTTCAATCTGCTGTTAAAACGAACCTCGTGAATGCCCTCAGGACAGGAGTTTTCTAGAGCTCTTGAGAGATTCACGCTACCGAGGGATGTTATTAGCGTCTCAGTATCCGCAGGGACGAACACAACAGTGAGCCCTTCTTCGATGGCTTTTGATTGGATTATTGACTCCGAGCTGGAGTTGGAGTTGCTGCGCCGAGTTCACTTTCGTGATCTAACTTCTTGATACGGACCTCCGGTTTCGTCGTCTTGTTCCATACTGTTGATGTCTGTAGTCGACGATGCAATGGAACGATCGGAACAAATAGAGTGTCCATCATCTGGTTGCGACGCTACGGGTGCTTCGTTCCTTTGACGTTGCTCCGGAGTTATGCCCAGTGCTGTATTAGCAGCGTCAGGGACGACCGCTTGGGTCGCTTCCATGTCCGTTCACATGGAACGATCGCAACGGCAAACGCAGCAGTTTTCTCTAAAAGAGAACTTGGCGGTCTGCTTGATTGCTTCGTCAGGCACACTGAGTTTAGAAATACTGCCCGTTAATATTTGATCGAGATTTTCGCAATAGAAGGTAAAAAATACGAAAAACTATCAGGAGTGGAAGATTCGACATCTTTTGGTAAGAGCACTTCGTCGTCCTCCTGCTGCGCGGGGAGCGAGCGCAAACGCCGCAACGGCCAAGTCAAGTGAACGCAGACCGACGTACGCCGAAAGCCGTGCCAGCTCACTCAGCGAATTTGTTCGCATCCTCGAGGACAGCCACTGACACTAGTACTCCAGTTTTATAGCACCCTAGTTCCCGTGGGTGGTTCTCATTTGAACCCGTTCGCATTTCTACCTTCTCGTTTTTACCTTCTCATTTCAACCCAGCGCAAAACAACTTTCGCGTTTCTCCCTTTCTCATTTAAACCGTTCTCAAAACAAACTTTCGGGTTTTGACCCTTCTCAAAACGACTTTTCTCATTTTAACCTTTCTCATTTCAAATTTTCTCAAAACATACTTTCTGGTTTTGACCATTGTCAGAAAGACTTTTCTCATTTTAACCTCTCTCATTTCGAACTAAAATTAATCCAACATCATGATCTCGCAATCTTGCTGCGGTGTTTATGGCGAATTCGGGTAATTAATTGCCTTCGAGCCCTTGCCTGTGGCACCGGCGGCCAATAACGCGCCAGCGGCGCATCACGTCTCTACCCGAATGCAATTGAAGCACAATGAACTGGCGTTTTTATTTGACTGGGTCGCGAGTGAGCTCTGTTAACTTCTTCTTCGATCATTCTATGGTACCATGAGCACGCTGCATACGCCAACAACATAAATTACGACTCTTTGAGATGTGTGTAAAAAGAAGCGGCTTCACAAAACTTTTCAAAATATTGGCATTACCACAGTCCGTACAGCTGACAGAATATTAAAATATAAAATCAATGAAAGGGCAGATGTATAAATCAGTGTATAGTGCTGCCCGTACGCGCGTCAAATTTCAATAAACTTCGTTTGGATTTTCGATTAACTGTTGCCATGGAGACTCGCCAGCGTCGCTTTCCATATTCTCTTCACTGTTAGTAGAGAGTTTTTGTAGATCGTTCCCATGACTCCGATAACGATACCCGATACTTCGCCACCGCCTCCCTTGCGCATGCATAGTATCGTTATCGGGACTATCGGGGGTATCGGAACGATCTACTAAAACTCTCTAGTACCTTTTTTGGAATCCTCAGTCTTCTCATTGCACCCACCGTCCTTGAAATTGTAATGCGTGTTCAAGTTTCAAACTGCATCACTCTGCATACTTTTTTTTTCAGCGGTGTAATACCTTGTTATTACAGAGTTGTAAAATAAAGTGATGTATGATGCAGCCCGTGTCTCAGAGCAAACCTACCTTGCTCAGGCTGGATAAATTCTTCCAAAAATGTTGACATTCTTTGAAACATAAATTATCTTTCTCTTCGTTGTTTTTGCTATCTTGACTCAGAGCACAAAAGGGTGCCTGTCTCGATGGCTTCGTTTGCCACTCGAACCCGCTATTTGCCGCCTCAGCGAGCATTGTTTCGTTTGGTTCCCTATCCCGATTCGGATGTGACGATACCGGATACAGTCTGGCAGACAAGCTGCCCGACCTCTTGGAGCTCGGAAAACGTCTGCTGGTTTAATTGCCGGTACACGCCTGAGAAGCGCAACCCGAAAAGCTTGCACCCGCCAGCCTTAGACCACGCGAACGCCCTTGCCGAAGATATGGGAAAACTTTTTTTCAGGAAAAATGACCACCCGAATTGGCCATTACAAGCAATAACACACGACTAGCACAATGATCCATCCGCTCCAAACGACGACATCTTAACGACATACAGCGACAAAAGAGAAATGAAGTACCGAATCTGCGCTAGCACTTTTAAAACCACGTCACCATGTGACCGCGTAGCTACGTCAGCAGACTCGGGGTGGCACGCAGGCATAAGGAAAATTGTTTCATGTGCTATGCAAGAGATGGTGCCGCTTCGCTTCATTTCAACCTTCACCTTCAACTGTTTTTCCTTCTTTCTATAGACCTTTTCATCTCCGTAGTTACCCGACCGGCGGATAGAGGGCGCTGACGCCCTCGCCGCCATTGGGTGGCTTCACTTTGATTGGTTTCGGTTTCAGCGCGGTCGTGGCTGTGTTTATGTGTTATGTCACTCCCGCATAATTTCGTGATACAAATGTACCCGTTATAGCACACAACTAACAAAACTGTGGTACTGCGCCAATTTGAGAACTACGAAGTGATTTCGGGTCATATTTGCGGACTTTTTTACGAACACTTTACGATGCATATATGGTCATGTTCGTCGTTAATTTCGATCAGGTTTGGCAACGAAACGACTATGATGCACAAGGACGATTCCAATCGTCTGCGGCCGTACCGACTGACCCTACTTTCCAAAAGAATGAACTAATAAAAATACTAATGAGTAGATGTATAGTAAAAATGCAGATCCACAACCGAAATAAAAACCTCCTGAATCGCGAAAAATACATGAAATCGCCAGTTCACTGCTCGCTGCGATTTTCGGGGACGCCAACTTTTTCTGAACTTTAAAGACTCGAAATGTATCCTATAATGACGCAGACATACTAAGAAATAAGTGATATTGTCTCAGGCTGTTTTCTTTAAGGAAATTAAGTACTCGATACATATTTCGATAGTCCGTCCTAGGTCGGGGGTGGGAAATTCCTTCAGCTATTGACCCTGCTAAGGTACTTACTAACAGCGTTTCACAACGTTGGCGTTAGAAAATTAGATATTTGTTTTACTGACATTTGATAACGACGTGCTTGGCACATGAGATGAGTGACATTCTCATCAATTGAAGTCTGAAATTTTTTCTTTGTATAAACTTGGCCAAATAAAATTAAAAGGTCCGAGAGAAGTGATCTCCCGTTCGTTTGGCTGAAGTCGAATGCTAGGCACGAGTTCATGAACCTGTATAGACAGATCTCCATTGAAACTGATGCGATCTAGAATCAACAACACGGAAATCGGGTGATTTCTATATAGATGCTTATTTTCGGCCTAACATAATGTGAGTCCTAGGCACTCTCAAGCTGCCTGTGACAGATGTTTTTTTTTTTTTTCACATGGGTCTTTGTGCTAAAATAATGAAAATCAATAAATTAAACATTGTGTGAAAAGAAATGTCAACACCCTTTAATGACTGCAGATATGGGACCGAACATGGTGTAGTTCCTCTAAACTCATAAATAAATCAAGCAAACGTTTATATTGCAAAAACCATTAAGAACGTATAGAAGATTTAGGTGTAATGTTGTGAACAAACAAATTGCTTGATGTGGACGTTACCATTTTCCCGAGCATCAGATAAAATGTGAGTTAAAGATTCGTCAATTATATCTCTTATATATCCTATATAATAAAGAGCAACTAGGAGCATTTTAAATTTGTTATGAAGGCATGGCAGGAGACTCATTAAACACACGTAGCTTTATATGCTGAGTATTTTGGTCACATTCCTTAAGATCCTAAGCGCGTGGTTATACATATACATTGGACTATACTTATTGCGAATATGCCACTACTATCACTGGGCAAATTTCAGTTGTCATAAATAATTGGGCTCGATAGACGCTTTACACACGCGCCAGAATACAGCCGCCATTGCTGACCTTCTCTTGTTTTACCGAGATACCGAGCCACTGAAATTGGTGTGGACGAGCCTCCACAAAGGCCAATGCTGGGGAGCAAGACAGAATAAAATCTAAGATGTCAATAACCTGGCCTGCTATGGTAATAATGAAGTGAAGTAAGCGTAATAAGGGGGAACAAAAACTGAAGGTCAGTTATGGCGGCGCCCTTGCACAGCTGCTGCAAAGCGTCTATATGCGCCAGGGCTGACGCTGATTCCTCTACCTCCTCCCTTCTCACACGTATATCCGGTACGCCGGCGGTTGAAATAGTACTAATCTGTTACAAAATTTACTGCAGATGACCTCGTGCACATTATTATGGCATGCATATAAGTTGTAAATCTAAGCATCGGGCGGCGATTTACAATAAGGCGCGAAACGCAGTAAAAAACGACGAAAAACGCGAATGCAACGCCTTCGGCAAGGCGCGGAGGGGAGAGTGGAGCGACGAGTTGAAGCCACCTTATGGCGGCCGTGTCACGTGATTCCAAGATGGCAGCGCCCATGCGACGGAGGCTGAAAAGGTCTATACCTCACTACGATGTTCAAATGACAACGGGTTCAAATGAGAAAGGGTCGAAATGCGAAAGGTTAAAACGCGAAGGGTGTTTTGTGAATGAGTTCAGACGAGAAGGGTTCAAGTGAGACAGGTATAAATAAGAAAGGGTCGAAACGCGAAAGGTAAAAACGAGAAGGGCGTTTTGCGAATGGGTTCAAACGAGAAGGGTTCAAATAAGAATGGGTTGTTTCGAGATACACCCGTTCCCGAGGCCAATTTCTTCAAAGCGACGTAGCATGAGGTGCATGTTTGCGTTTGAACTAGGGTGCCTCAATGTCCTTCTGTTTAGGGTGATGCCATCGTTTGAAGTACCCGATGCCGACAGCACGCACTCACGGGTAAAATACAAAGAAATCGCAGGAAACAAAATGTCGCCGTAGCACAGTCAGCGCCACGAGCGCGTGCAGGGACACGCTCTTTCGCGCGCTTCAGAACAAAAAATAAAAATAAGCGTTCGAAACAAAATGGCCAGATGTCATCACCCCAAGCAAAGCGCACATGAAGGCACCCTAGTTTGAACGCATTCTCGTACAGCGAGGCCCGTCATATAGACACCATTGAAAACAAAACAGCGCAAAGATGAGGACAAAGCAAAAGGTGACCGACAGGACGCTGCGCTGACTCTCAACTGAAGGTGTATTTATATTAGCATCCAGTATAAATAGCAAACATGCCACGCCAAATAAATCAAAAAGAAAACAGAAAAATATGCATATATCACGCGTTCAATACAACACCGTCACTGGTTTGGATCCCTCGCTGCAAGTATATACATTGCTTCTTTTTATCGGAAATCACGAGCGACGGGGCGCTAACGTGCACAATCTGGTCCTAGTCTTGCGATGTGACGCGCTTCTGTAATTTTACGCGCGGCACTGTCTTTATGAAAAAAAAAAAAAAACACTTGGCATTTGTTGAAGACTCCGCTGCAAACACAATTTCTGCAGTGCACCCGAGGTGACCCGACACAACTTTAAAAACGTTATATCGGTGTTCTCTGAGCCCATCGTTGATGCACCTTCCTGTTTGACCGACATATAACGACGACTGCAAGACAATGGAATGAAATGGATCACTCCTTGCATACGAGCCACGAATTGATTTTGGTGTTTTATAGTATACACCCGATCTTATTTTTAACATCTGAATTAACTTTGCTGCAGAACCCGGCCAGATTATTTGGTGCTGAGAACACCACCTCCCCTGCCACACGACTTCGCACTTTCTTCGGGTTACATGAGATGCCATGCAGGTACGGTACAGCACTGACATTTTTATTTACTTGTCTAGCCTTTATTTACTTTTATTTACTATAGTCTAGCTTTCTTTAGTTAGGTCTCAGCCATTGTAGGTAGTATGATACGACGGATAGCCAGAAGTGCGGAGTCTAAAGATTGTTTATTAAAACTTATATCAACCTACCTCTGCTGGGTTGCGCGAGGACTGCGAAGCAGATGTTGGTGGCACTATTTCTCCACGGGGCGCGGTACCGTCGATGCCGAAAAGCACTCCGATTGCAACCAGAAACATAGAAACCCGTCGAAGTTGTGCTATTTTTCAGAAAGCTGTAAAATGCAACGCCTGCCTTCTATCGCACTCCAATATGTTTTTTTCTTATTTAGGGTTTTCGATGATGCTCAGAGATTTTCCCAATGAAACCATGCCCTTCAACTCAATATTAAAAAAAAGTAATTACGCGAAAATAATTAACAACTTAATTATCCCAAACTTTAATAATTTTTCTAAATGGTCCCTCGGCCTAGGACCAAAACGACACGAGCCTTTTTTGGTGCGATGCGTAGTTTTCGCAATGTCGAATTTGTCTACCTTTCGTGAAACACCCCGTAGAACACGGTGGTTCGTATATAAAAGTTGTTCGACGATTTTTTTAAAATTATTATTATGAATATAACTGAGTTTCGGACCTCCCTTTGCTTGTGAATTTGAACTATAACAGGTTAAATTTTTAGCAATACGGTTGCGATGTCGAGACAGTTGCAGATATTGCACATGAAACATTTTCAAAGGAAGCACTTCCTAGATTTCCCTACCGCATTTAAATATTACTGTTGCGAAAAGTAAAATTTATCTCTAGTCCGTTGACTTGTGACAACTCAAGAAGGTAAGGCGAGGGAAAAGAATATATTGCAAAAAGGAGTATATTGTAAAAGCGGAAGGCAGTGGAGAAGGAAGCAGACGGAACGCTGGAGAAGAGAGGGGGAGACCTCCTCCTCTCTTTAGCATTCCGTCTGCTTCCTCCTCCTCGGCCTTCCTTTCCCTCGCCCTGCCTTCTTACGTTGCAACGGACAACAAGATATCTGTTCAAGGGTGCAAGTAAACGAAATACCAGTGTAAAAGAAATGGTCATCAGGTAGATTGCAGCAATAACAGTGCCAAGTACTCCCACATGGTATCGCACACATTACATCCTGGACTTGAATCTTCTTTCTTTCTTTTTTTTAACAGTGCAGTGTTGGAGCGTTTATAGTCTGCAAAGCGTATGAAAAGAACAGACAAGACATGAAACGTAGGGCAGGTTCCTGTACATTCATCTTTCTCGCTTACCTGTTCGTCAATAAACGGGAGATTGGTGGCCGAGTGGGCTAAAGCGCACACCCAGCTCGACGCGCGTGAAGCGAAAGCTCGCGCTGCAGAACCCAGGGATCCTGGGTTCGAGCCCCACCCCTGCTCGTTTCGATCTGGACGAGCATCGTACCGGCGTGCGGTCGTGTATCACTACTGCGTGGTGCACGTTAAAGAACCCACTCTAGCAGTTGTACTGCACTGGCTAAATTGCTCATCTACAGCGAGTGACTCGTCGAGTGACTCGTCGTCGACGCTGTATAAATAACTCCACAACCCAATTGTCAATAAAGCCATTTCAGAAGTCCGCGCCGTCGCCGGTCCGCCATTGCTTCATCCACATACTCGGAGCATGTGTCGGACGCGAGGGCTGCGTCAGTGTTCGGCATCAACTCGGTTAAGCTCATATCGGAAACTATTGCAAACGAGTGCAGCGTAAGCGTTCTACGAGGACTCGGGTCCAATCACGCACTTCGTGTCCAAAACATGGCGACCGCAAAGGTTGCTTGATGGACTCCTAAAAATAATATGTTTCACTATTTTTTTTTCTACGCGAAAGAGCAAGTTTTTTTTTTTTTTTTTTGCTAATTTTTTTTTTGCTAGTACTTTTATTAATAAAGAAGGACTAAAGTGTTGTTTGAGATCCTCGTTTTATTGTAATAACTCAATCTACGAGCTCTAAGCATCCTAATGTATGATTGCAGGGCGCTGCAATCATATTTAAGCGTCAACCTTTTTTGCGGTTTCCACATCTCTTGGGGTTCAGGCAAGCCAGCGGGCACGGAGAGGAACTAAATATCAGTGCGTTATATTTTTACCGGACGACGCGGAAACCTCCTCCACCTACGGGGGCGACCCGTGGTGCCGAAAGCGCGCGATATGTGACGACATCGTGACGTTTTTGGTCCTGGCTTTACTACTGGTCAGAGCCGCTAAATGCTTTTTTTAGTCGAAATTCAGAATAGAAGTGGCGCGAACCGTTTCAATTATGTATGAAAGTAGTTTTTTTTTTTGTATTTTAGATTAGAAGAAAAAACAAAACAAATGCAGTTTATGGAGTACGGAAACAAGAAATGACCCGTTGACATAGCCGCCGCCAAGCGGTGGAAAAGGCGGCGCATCCTAGAAAGGGGTAGTGGGATCAGGCGCTGACGAGCGGCGAGCGTAGAAAGGTCCCGGATGTACGCGGCGGCGCTGCGGGGTATGGGCCCGAGGATCTGACAGGTTCCGAGTGTTCCGAAGGCCTTCGGCGAGCAGGTTTGGCTTGCGGTTTGGGGGTTTGGCAGTGCGAAGTGGCTCCTGTTGTGAAATGATCTTTACCCGTGTTTGCTGTCGTTTGTGGCCAATGAAGTATCATGCCGAATTAGTGTGTAGTCGCGCAGCAAATGCAATGTGAGCCGCCCTGGCCGCCCGCTTCATCCAGCCTATCCAGCACATGCTTTAGTGGCGCCCTCTCGAGCCGTCAACACGAAGTGCGGCAGTCGTGAGCGCTCGCTGAGCTCACTGCCCCTGCTCTAGTTCACGGCCACTCAAACCAGGACCAAAGACGTCATGAAGGAAGTTATTTTGTAGCGTCAGCTACACTGGCCGAGGTTGAGCAGTTTCGCGTGGCTGTTAAAGAGCCGTGCTGCGCAAGCGCGAGGAGCAGTGGCGTCACACGGCGAACAGCTGGCGCGCCTCGCCGGTCTGCGCATGCGCGAAGAGCAATGACGTCACACGGCGCACAGCTGGCGCGCCGGAGCCGCCACCGCGCGCGCCTCGCCGGTCTGCGCATTCCAGAGGAGTGACGTCATAGCCGCGGCAGACGCACTGGCGTCGTCGCGTGCCCAGCTGTGCGCCTCCGTTGCGCAGTAGCCAAGTCTGACGCTGCCCCGGAGCCGCTTGATGGCACCTCTCATTTTGTGCGCATAAGCTCACGTGACGCTACGTATATCCTGGCATATCCGAGCTAAGCCACCGCAATTTTTTGCTTTTTGTAATTCTGATTTGCCTGTAACTTTTAATATAAAGCAAAATTCGAGAAAAGAAAATCTAATTAAGTTATTACGTTCAGGTTCGGTGAAAATTAAAAACCAGTAAAAAAGTTGTTGTAGGGCCCCGCCCTCCTCTAATTTTTAATGTCAAATCACTTATTATCTTAAAATTTTCGGAATTGGACAAAGTTGCTCTTTAAAGGGATGGTGAACCGAAATTTGGATTTCAGAAAAAAACAATGGAGGAGATGCAGGCGGAACGCTACAATCCCTACAACACTACTCGTAAGGCGATATCTCGAAGGGACGGCCGTATTTGAGGAAAAAGAGGTCGAGATTGAACCAGGCCGACGAGGCGCGTGACCGTGAAGATACCTATACCCGTTTTCACCTCAAGAACCGTAGTAAAAAAAGACCGGCTTCTCGCGGAGTATTACTGATTTCCCCTTTTATGTAGAGAATGAAGATATATGTAGGTGAATCGTAGACTAGATATATGTTATCTTCTCAAGACATACACTTTCCAAACGCAAAAAGCATCGCTTTTTCCTCCGACAACCAAATCTCGCAAGAACTACTTCGCGCCGCGTATGAACAATGCGCAAAACTTGCTTTTTTCTTGAGGTGAAAATGGGTCTTCGCTCCACTCCCTCAAGGCGGCGAGGCGGAGAAGACGCGAGGCGGTTCCGTCTCCTTCTCGGAGAAACATGACGTGACAATTTCTGTCAAATGCGCCTCTTTTTCTTAAAAAAAAAATACGGTCATCCGTTCAAGATATCGTTGTATGAGTGATGTTTTGGTGTTTGCAGCATCCCGTTGCACGCTTTTGCCGTGTGTTTTGTGGAATCCAGATTTCGGTTCAGCATTCCTTTAAAGGGTACTCCGGCTTGCTTGAAATTCTGCTAAACTCACCAACAAACATCGCTAGAATAGTATCCTAAATATTAGGCCAAACTATTTTTTTTTTCGCAAAGGTCTTGAATTTACAATTATGGTCCTCATCGTGTTTTTCAAACTGAGTCTATACTGGCAACAACGACACAGTTACGTCAGTGGAAGGCAGGGGTTCACTGTTCCCAACTGATTCGAAGCAGTTTCATGGTGTCAAATGAATGCTTTGGAAACTCGGTCCAGTACCAGCGCTCCAGCATGGAACAAATGCTTGGCATATTCTTTTTTAGTCTGCTTGATCGACTGGCAAGCCTGCCTGCTACTGACGTCACGACACTGAAAAGTGCGGGAATATTTGATCGTTGGTTTTTGCATCATTTTCATTGGCCGATTTCACAATAACTATTATGAATTTCGCGATACTAAATAGCATACCGGAAAGGGTAAACCGGGGAGTCAGAAAATATAGTTAGTTGAGGTAGCTCAAAAAATCGCCGGAGTACCCCTTCAAGCCTCAAAGGTAAAATTCAACTACCTGTAAACTGATCATACTAGTACAAAAGCTAGAATACTTTGTGGTGGGAGGCAGAAAATAGATGTTGCAACCTCCTACGGCCAGCTCTGCCCATTTCGGCTCGAATATCACATTCTCTCTCTCTCTCTAAGGCCCCTACAGGAGCAACGGTTCCTGATAGAAAAAAGTTGGGTGACATTTGAGTCCGACAGAAGTCAGAAAATTGAGTTTTTTAGAAAGCATTGACGAATTTTACGTAAGTTACCGCTCCGTATGCTTGTTACAAAACGAAGGCAAAAGCAAAAAGATGGAAGCTTTGACACCCAGATAATTTTTGTGAATGTAACCGTGACCCAAAGGCATCTGTGTAATGAAGAATGTCAAGTTCAGTTGTGGTTCTGGTAGTTTTATGATAACAGAATGTCCTTCCCCTTGTGTGTTGGTTGCCCACAAGCCGAGTTTCATAGAAGACAACAAACGGGAGAGTAAGCTCACAGGATGAATAAAAATAAAAGAATAAAAATAAAAAACATGATCACCACATTCTGAAATGCCTAATGTCCTCATAATCAACCGACAAAAAAAAGGATGGCGGTCCTTGTGTAGTGTATAAGATACTACATCTGGAACACACAAGCAAGCTCCGCGCTGGATTCATACCCCAGCCTTTAAACGTGGCAAATGTAGTGAGTCTGCTTTTTTCTTCTTTCAGTTCTATTATGGTTGTGCACATGCAGAAATGCATGTTGTGCACATGCAGAAATGCAGACCTGCGTGCAGCAGACTGGCACACTGACTTTATAACGAGAATTCACATGACGTCATGATTCAGTGCAGCTCTACTTCAGACACCTTTGCTGTGTGCTAGGTGCGAGCACAGAAGCATGCAGATGTGCATTTCTAACTGCCATGTGCCACTGTGTCATGTGATGTTCTCGGAACTCAGTTTGTTCTCATGTTTCTGTGTTGGTGCCGAGATGGCAAATAGTCACTACAGATATGTTCCAACATTCATACGCTAGACAGCATGTGCATAGGCAGTTTTCCAAATATGCATGCCCTCGAGAAACTTCGTGGTGGCAATGGGTCGGATGCGCTTGCATAGGATGCTGGCAAATCGAGTCTGCAGCTCTATGTCATATCGAATGTAGAGTAAATTGAAATTAATGTTTGCCTCATGAGTAGGACAGGTACGATGTCTCTTTGGTTGAGTCCCTCTTTCAAATCTTGTTTTTGTCAACCTCATCGCCGCTGCGACGTGTCAAGCCAGACTTTACTCCGTTGCCATACGCAAAGGTTTTTCACCGCCTGACGTGTTGGACCTCTTCGGGGGTGTGGTTCCGTCCCATGGGCACGGAAAGTGGGTCTGCAAGGTCCCCAGATCGGAAAGGTGGAAGCAAGTGAGCAGGCACCGGGACTTTTTGTGGATGCTGTGTGCGAGTCCTTCGGCCACTCAACGTGAGGCAAGCAGGAGATACGGTGAGCTTCTCAGACTTGTGTCACAGGCGACAGACTTATGAGGAACAAGCTTCGAGGCACGCTGCCGACAAAAGCAAGAAAGGAAGTGGTGTCCAACGGCGTTACCTTTCTGGAGGATGCAAGTGTACCCTGCAAAGTCACCGATATTCTAAACAAGGGTCCCAAGTTTAGTTTTGCGCCACGACAAAAACCTGTGGAAAGGTTGGCCTAAGTGAGAACTTTGGCAGAAAATGCTGACCCACAGGACAAGAACAGATGTATTTCAGAAGGTGTTGATGTTCTTGTGTGCAATTTGGTTATAGAACAGAGGTTCGTTAGTATGAAGGGCGTTGTTTCTCATTTTATTGAGAGTAGCCTTAAGTTTCTAACTGCCGATAAGGAGAGTGGATTTGTTGTTGTGGGAGACGACTCGTACTTGGAGAGGTCTCGGCAAGCCATTGAAAGGCATTTCAGGCCTGTCCAGCCAGTTTCGCTGCCCAAGATAAAAACACAGACTAAGTCTCTGTGCCAAAGGTTGGAGTTGACTGGCTTGGCTAAAAAAGTACAAGCTTCAAAGAAACTTAATTTATCAGTGTTCTTCACGGCAAAAACTCACAAGACTGGGTGCCCGTTTATGGCGACCATCACTGAAAAGGACTCCTGGCAGCGGGAGGTACGAGGCTTCCTCTACAGACATCTTTCGGGGTTGAATTTGCGGGACCTTTTCCTGTAAAAAAAACTCTGAAGAAATAACCGAGTTTCTACAAATTGAAGACTTGAGGGGGGTAAAAGGATTTTCGATAGATGTGGAAGATTTATTTTATTCTGTGCCACATGACCAACTGCTGGTGGCTGTGAAAACATGCATCGAAGAGAACGGGGAGCTGTCATTCCACAGTTCCACTGGAATAACTGTCGAAGGCTTTTTAGAGTTGCTAACTCACTACCTCCAGAACACCTTGGTTTCTTTTGAAGGGCAGTTGTTTGTGCAAAAAAGAGGCGTATGCATTGGATCGAGGGTGATGCCAGTACTGTGCAATATTTTTCTTGCTTCGTGTGATAAGGCAATAGAAAAGTTGTTGGTAAAGAATTACAGGCTGAAGAATTTTAGGTACGTTGACGATTTTTTAGTTTTAAACGGAGATTCTGTAGAGGTTAACGAAGATAATATGGTCTCTCGTGTGCTTGAGGTTTTTAAGAGTTGTGAGCAAGGCTTAAGTTTTACGCATGAAACCGTGAGCGCCGGGCGGCTGCAATTTTTGGACTTGGGTCTTTTCTTTGAGGGCGGCCATGTGTGTTGGGCATATGAGCCCCGATCACAGAAAAAGCTGCTTCCATATGACTCGGCTCATTCGAAGCTCGTAAAGAGGGGAATCGCCTCTAGCTGCCTGGCTGCCTCCTTGAAAAAAATCTTGCCCTTAACAGATGACTTGTAGTTTTCAGTTGCAGCTAGACAGATTCCAGGATGTGGGGTTTCCTTCCCGGGTCTTATGTGATGTTGCTGAAGGGTTAAGAAGTGGAAGAGGCCTGTTAGGGGAGAGGAGGCTAAGAGGGCAAGGCCTGAAGTTAGATCTGTTGTCCTGCCTTATGTACATAAGGTCTCTCACAACCTCAAAAAGGTGGCAAATAAGTTTCGCATTGCTGTAGTTTTTTCTGCCCCAAACAAACTTTCTAAGCTTTGCCAAAGAAAAAATAATGCAGGAGTGCCGGGTGATGCAGAGGGTATGTGCAGCAAGCATCATGCCACCAAGTTTCGGCAATGTGCCTTAGGGGTCGCTTTGAAGGTTCCCGTCTTGCAGTAGGGTTTATGTTGGCCAGACAGGGAGATGCATTAATGATGGAATCAGAGAACACCCTGCCGCCACCAGGCTATCCCCATCTGGCCACTTGGCTGTACATTGTGATTAGGTGCGAGTGCCAGGCCGAGTTTAATAGAAGCAAAATTGTGGGAAAATTCAAAACAAAATTCGAATGAGATACGTGAGGCATTAATGATACGGGCCCATGGCACGAATGTGTGTATCAGTGCTCCTTCTGTTGCCTTATCCGATAGGGAGCAGGTTTTTATCGGTCACTCAACAATGACGGCAGGCTCTCCAGGTGGTTAATGAAAGTCCATCATCTTTGCGCATGAACGGTTTTATTCTTCTTTTTATGTGTTTCCTTCAGTAAAGTTTAGTTGCAAGTTACACCTAGTCCTGTGTGCTTCTTTCTTTGTCAGTGTTTTTTGGCAGTGTTACCAGCAACTCTACTAGCCCTATGCATCAGCAAGTTTTCCTGTTTGCAATGCTAAAATCAAAACCAAGTACGCTAAGTGTCCATTACAAAACCTGTCTTACTATTTAGGCAATCATAAATCTGCAATGTAGGCAAATGGACCCCCCCCTCCCCCCCTTAAACGATAGCACCAATAACCATTGAAAGACGAGTTAAACCTGAAACTGTCACGATAGGGCTCCATAAAGAGCGCTTTAATTTCAAATTAATGTAATGTCACAAAATTTAGGCATCATCCCCCTGCATGATGCCCAATTTGTGTGTCATTAAGGCCACGGTCCCACTGAATGTGGCAGTTCACGTACTTTTTGGCAGGTCATTACTCATCTCCTTTTAAACACTGTTTTGTGGGATTGATGTCATTCGAAAGGCAATGCAATCCTCTTTCATTTAATATTATGTGTGTGTTGGTTTTTACTGTTCATGCGCACTTGTAGCGTTGCGAATATGATGTCGCGGACCCTCACTTGCTCCGCTAGTTCATGTTTTATGAACTATCCATTAAAGATAACACGGTTCCGATATAGCAGTTTTGTTAAGATGATGTCGGAGCAGAATGTAACGATACACTTTTTTGGTATTTGCACTACTTTGTTTTTTTCATCCCTCCAAATATTGCCCTAAAATTGACATTTTTCAGCACAAATATGTTTTTACTGACAAGCGCTAGGACAATGAAATTAGCTACAGATGTAGTGCTTATAATTGGTAATATGCAGAAAAAAATTTAATGTTGTGTAAAGTTTCTTTTGTTTAGATATTTTATATCAAACGTAGCACATTTTGGTGCTTCGAGTCATGGTACTTCAAATGCCGTTGAGGAACTAATTAAACTATGATAAAATCCTTTATAAAATTTAGAGCTACAATGCTTGCCCAAGAGGTGGACGATGGCCTTTTTTTCATTTTCAAAGTCATAACGCTTCAGGAGCCCTTCAAACTTACCTGTTTTTGACGCATATCTTTTTTAGACATTAAACAGATTTATTGGCATCTAATAACATTTTTTGTTTGGGATAGATATGCGTTGCAATGTATTAAATTGTCACAGTGATCTTGCTTTGGTTTTTTAATAGGTGTAGAGCTTAGTTAATTTTAAAAACAATTAAAAACTGTTTGGGTGTTTTGTTGCGCTACCTGGCGGATCGCAGACAAACTGCTGATTTCTGATGTTCAAAAAATTTCCGAGGGCGGCGTTGGCGTCTGTATCATCATCAATCTCCGTGTCTTTTTACCTTCACATTAAAAAAATATATTGGAAGATTTACTATCGGTAAATGAATGGTTTAAATACTGAGTTAGGTTAATAAATCTAAGACAAATAATTACACAAGCGTAGCGTGATGTAATGTGTTCATTATTCGATATGATTGAAATTAATAAACAATAAAGACGAAGAGGAAAAGAATACACCATGGAATACACCCATGTTCACTTCATGCCTAGAGAGAGTCACTAAATGAGCTTTAAAGTATTCCCAAAATTGTTTTGGGCGCCGCCATTTTGGGTCTTGTTCAGAGCAAACGCAACGGCCGATCGTCATGATCCAAAAGTACGACTTCCTCAGCATTAGATGCGGTGCTAAGAAGCTGATGCAATATTGCAATGCTCTGTCGCGGGTTGTTGAAACATTTGTGGGGGACGGAAAAGCGTTTCCTGTGATTTTAGATGAAGCTTCAAATAACTGGCAACCATGATTTTAAGCCGCAATATGGCCAAGTGTCGTTACTTTGAACCGTAGCTAATTTACTGGCACATGCAGGAACAATGAGGAAGAGGCAGGTGTCAAAAGGTAGTGTCTTGTGGAATCCACGGGGCTTACGTCATAGCCCCTCCAAGTATTACAAGCCTCTTGAACAAGAGCATGAATAGTGTCATTAAATAAGCTACGCTTTAGAGTAGTGACACTTGGCCATATTGTGGCTTAAAATCATGGTTGCCAGTTACTTGAAGCTTTATCTGAAATCACAAGAAACGCTTTTCCGTCCTCCACTTTAAACCGTTTGCGACAAAGCAAAGCAACATTACATGAGCTTCCTAACACCGAATCTAATGTTGAGGATGTCGCACTTTTGGATCATGACGATCGGCAGTTGCACCTGCTTTGCACAAGCTCCAAAATGGCGGCGTTCACGACACTCTCGGGGAAGAGAGTGCCGATACTCTAAGCGCCGCTCATTTATCGGCTCTAGTTCCCGCGAAACTTATATTCCCTGACTGAAACTGAAACTAAATATGAATAATACACCATTATCATAGCTTATTTAGTTATAGCCAACTACACATTATGAGAGGAGGAAGCGGCCGGGTAGGAGAAACGCGGGTTTTATGTGCGACCGTTCTAACCGTCTCAAACGATAGAACGCGCGAGCTTTCAAAAGGCATCCAAAGAAAACAGGCGGCACGCTGTGTTCTTTGTTATTATGCGTCTAATTGCAAACTGTTGTGTGCAATGTTATACAGCCGGAAGTTAGTCTGCCTTAGTGGGCGTCTGGTGTCTCAGCTGTAGATGAGCAATTTAGCCAGTGCGGTACAACCGCAAACCTCTGGTCCTTAACGTGCACCACGCAGTAGGGATACACGACCGCACGCCGGTGCGATGCTCATCCAGATCGAAACGGGCAGGGGCGGGGTATGTCCTGCAGCGCGAGCTTCCAAGTGCTCCAAGCTGGTGTACGCTAGACCATGCACTCGGCCGTCGATCGTCTCGAGGTAATGTACGTCGATCGTCTCGAGGTAATGTAACGTAATAACATTATATAAATAATAAATTTGTTGAAGGACTGAACGACTCAATTTTTCAATTCTTTGATTGTAATATTGCGGCAGCCTATTGTACTTACTGTTGATGAAGAGCAATATGAGGTGACGAGGTAATGATTAAATGATGAGGCTCTATAAGGACGACGACATTAGTGGGTGTTAAACCACAACGTACAGTGCCAGACTTGTTTCAAGTATCGTGTAGCCAAAGACATTCTTCACCCGCAACAGTATATGGTAGAATCAATGAGTATGCTGCTTTACAACTGTACGTGGAGCAGGAAAACTGCACTGTGCAGAAGTGCGGCTTATTCGTTAATATGAGGGACGGATTTCTAGCAGCATTCCCTGATTGACTACTTGGAACAAATGGCCTCGTAACCTCGTTGACGTAAAGTGTCCCCGTTCCAAAAGATTCTTGAAACATAGTTAAACCGCAAAGGAGTATGAGGCGAAAAATAAGAAATAGGAGCCTGGTGTGAAAGGTCCAAATCACCCCATAGCTTCTACTATCAAATACAAGGGCAGTTACACAATACACAAAGAGAGTTTTGTGATTTAGTTATATTGACACTCAAGGGCATTGATATCCAACGTATTCAGAGGGATGACACCTTCTGGTCAACCAACATAGAGCCTTTTCTACTCAAGTTTTACATGGAAGGACCGACTTCCGCTGAAATTCCTCACGTAGACGAGTTGTCCGACCGAATAAACTGCCATTACTCCCCGATCTGGGAATCTCTCGATCTTCGTTCTTAGGATATAGTATCATGAGATCGAAGGGTGTGGCTCTTCGTCCGCCGAATATTGCTTCGGCGGGTGTTTTTACTGTGTAATATGAGACCATCGCGCGCTGCTGGAACAAGAACCTGGCGATTCTTCACTGAACTGCTTTTTACGTAAGCTTCAAAAAGGCATTTTTCCGTTTCGCACACCATCTGTTCTGCTTGCCCGTTAGTTGCAGCATGGTATGGTTCGCTAATGTGATGCCTGATGCCGGTTTTTTTTTTTTTTTTTTTTCATAAACTTTTTTTTTTATATTTGAAGCAAGATTTGGCGCGTTATCAGAGAAAAGTATTTTCGGTAGGGCAAAAGTAGGTAAAAGAGACCATAGAACGTCAATGACGTGTTTGGACGTCGTGGCAGGCATCGTGTAAACTTCCAGCCACTTAGAGTACGCATCAACCATGACTCCGCAGATGCGGATACGTTTCGCCACCCACCGACTGAATAGTGGATCGTTTTCAGTTTCTGTTCATTATGGCGTTGGACTCAAGGAAGACTTCGAGTCTTTCCAGAAAGTTTCTGGGAACTATAATGTAACAACCTTTACATCTTCCGGACCCCGTAAAACACAATATTTCGTGACGTTATTTTAGTCGTCATTAAAATGGTGAGGTAAGTACCGTAAATGGCGAAGCAGTTTACTTGACGTCCGCTTCCACTGGTGTCTTGAAAGATTGAGTCTACTGAGCGTGCATTCCTGCAGAGGAAATTTTCATTGATAGAATATTGACACGTCAATGAACATTTGATTCCTCCTTGGTAACAATTATTGCGAAAGCCCGTTACAACCGCCGAACCGCATCTCCCTATATCAGGGAACAATTTATACCCAACCTGAAATTCACGCATACATCCGTATGCTGGGCCACGCTACTTGAGCTAGCTGAGCACAGCTGGCAGCGGCACGAGCAAGGCCACGAGGGGAACGTGATGGTGCTCGAGCCATCCCACTGTGAACCGCTGTTTCGGCCACCCCACGGGTGCGTGTCGCCATCTATTGGTTGAACTAACGCCTTGTTCAAGATGGCTGCCGTGGGACCACAGCCTTAAAGAGGTACTCTGGCGATTTTCTGAGCTACTCCAAGTAACTATATTTTCAATAACACCGGCCTTTACTCTTTCCAATATGCTATTTAGTATCGCAAAATTCAGAATAGTTATAGTGAAATCGACAAATGAAAATGACGTCAAAACCAAGATTCAAATATACCCGCGCTTTTCAATGCCGTGACGTCACGGGAGGGCAGGCTTGCCTATCAAGCGGGCAGTCCAAAAAGGAACTATTCGTGCTGCTGTGTGGGAGCTAGAGCGACCTTCCAAAGCATTCATTTGACACCATGAAACCATTCGTAATCAGTTGGGAACAAAGTCTACAGCCCAAAGAGTGAACCCCTGCCTTCCCCTGACGTCATATTTTCATTGTTGCCAGTAGAGCTTTTCACTTTGAAAAACACGGTCAGGAACGAAATTGTAAATTCAATAACTTTGTGAAAAAAAATTTATTTTGCCCAAATATTTGGGTTACTATTTCAACAATGTTTGTTTGTGTGTTTAGGAAATTTTTGGGGAAATCGAGGACTATGAAGAGAACGCCGAAGTACCCCTTTAATGTAGAAGGATAGCCATCAGAATAATGCAAGCACCATCTGTCAGAATCTGGTTGCTTCAAAACTTCGAATGCTTCGTGTTTGTCTATGTCATTCGGGCAATTTTGCAGCAGCCGCTTGGTACGATTGGCAAATATTTTTTATCCCTTTCCTCCCGGATAATATCCGGGAGGAAAGGGAAAGGGATCTCTACGCAAAATAAATGCCAATTCATGCAAGTTATGCCTATCGCAGGCTTGTTTTAAAAACCCCCACAGGGTAGCTAACCATACACAACACCTGTTGCAAATTGTGGCTTTGACCACACCAAAAATATTCGAAAGGCGATTTCCCTTGTTGCGATGTATCGGTTCCCAAACGAGAGAACAGCCCCCCCCCCCCCCCCCCCCCCCCACACCCCATATTGCACAAAAACGTTTACAACAGCAAAGACTTCTGTCCACTGCCAATAAGAGCATACCGTAAAATCCGGAGAGAAGATGCCCCACCCATGAAAGGTAACCCACAGCTATTTTTGTCTTGATTTGCTATTTTCTTTTCAACACCGAAAGACAGCCCATTCCGAGTAATCATAGTGTTCGGATCAATCATTACCTTGGCCTAAATGCGTCTAGTTACATATGGCAGGATATAAACGATCATTGCTGACTGGGAGGTATAGTCATTTTTGCTTCATTGCTCCTCACCGCGATAACATGTTTGGCAGACACACAAATCTAAACATCACATTTTTTCAACTTCTCTCGATTGCACACCAAAAGTTAGCCCACTGCTTATTTTAACCCAATTTTATTTCAATTTTAGGTGGGCTATCTCTCGGGACATTACGGTATGTTACTAACACAGCCGAAAAGAAATCCTACAACGCAAGCCAAGTCGCCACTCCGCACCGGAGAAATCAGATGCCGAAATTAAAGGCAAATTCAGACTCTTCCGACATCTACCAGACAAAGCACTAAACCATTTTGTTTTATCAATTGTCAACAGGGGGAATATTAAAATTTATTTCAACCATATCAAATAAATACCCATCACCACGGGCACGATGACACCTTTAAGCCGCACCAAACACGGATGCTACCAGTCGGCCAAATCGTCGTAGTCTGCTTTGAGAGAGTCTAGAAGCACGTCTCTTGTCTTGGGCCTTGGGTCCTCTTCCAGGTCTGACTGCACTGCGCCGACTTTGGACAGCATCCACTCCAACTCTGGAAGCAGGCAGGGCACAATAGTGTGGTTAGCTAGAGCAGCTGTACATCCTCCACTGGCAGAACACTATCGCAACATTAGTGATGAGATTGACCTGGGTCATTTTGTAGCACCTTCGGAGCAGCCAAAAGTCCATTACAAAGCAGCAAGAAATACTTTCAGAGCACAAGCATACACTTCATTTTTATTCATACCACCCCGAATATTATACAGGGTGTTTCTGGGAACGCGGACGAAATCGATCCCGCGAAAACTGCGCGTCGCACAGAAAGAAATGTTGATGCCGTAGTGGTCTGTGCCCAAAAGGCCCATTAAGAAAAATTATTAGCCTTGTAATTTAGCTTTTAATGTTATTAGCATTAACAGTAGTGTAATTGAATAATTAATTAATTTTAGGAATTAAATTTTTAATTAACAACTTTAAAGGTACAGTTTCAATTCGAAACTTGATGCAAATCGTTGAAAACTACTAAATCAACACACGTTACAATGATATTTTACACTGTTCCGAAACAATGCCATATTTGGACGCATTTCTAGGTTTCGGTTTCTTCTCAGAGCACACCTCAATGCTGGCGATCCTGCCCCCGTGGCCAAAACGCACAGCGTGCGTGCGCTGCCACGCATCGCACGTAAAGGTACGTCATCGCATTGGCACCGACGTCAAAAAGACAAACCTTGTACGGCCGTCCGGAGGCTTTCTTATCTAGCCCCTTCTACGCGCGATGCGTGACGGCAGATGTATGTTGCCTGTTTTGGCCCAAGAGAGCGGGATTGCTGACTTAGAGATGTACCCCGATAAGAAACGGAAACCTAGAAACGCATCCAGATTAAGTATATTTTCGGAACGCCAGAAAATGCTGCGTGTCTTATGTAACTGTAACGTGGGTGGATTTAGTAGTTTTCGGTGCTTCGCATCAAGTTCCAAATTGAAACCGTACCTTTAAAGTTATTAATTAAAATTTTAATTAGTAAAATTAGTTACCTACTTATATTGAACAACCATAATTTTCCTTAATGGGCCCTGTGGCTTTGACCACTACGGCATCAACATTTTTTCCGTGTAATGCATAGTTTCTGGAGGTTTCATTTGGCCCACATTCCCAGAAATACCCTGTATGTTAAGATTTGCGTGCTGGCCTATCCAACTAAACAACCCGCCTACTTTGGTCTCACACTTCTATGCAACCTTTCGTTAGCATCAACTGCATGCCAGATTTGACTCCCTCAAAAACAGAACTAGCTGTATAGTTATGCATAGAAGCACTAGGCATGGCAACAAGATGCCAATTGATGAAGGACAGTATGAACTGCTGTGAATTATTATCTTATGTATGATATACAATGTAAACCAAATAGTATATTCCACTGAAATAATCTTGGAATAATATTGAGCACTCAAATTGATGGTTCCTTCAAGTTCTAAAGGTTGTAATAAAGCTGCATTCTTAATTTGGATTAAAAAAAAACTTTGTCATTGAATTATGAACATAAATGACATTCTGTATGTAGAACTTCTTGATAACAAGGATCGACATGTGGACGATAATATGCCTTTTTAAGACAATCCAAACTCGTTAAGGTTATTCTTAAGCTTCCTTCCACTGCTTCAGCTAATTTAGTTTTAATTTATTCTATTGACAGTTCCTCAAACAAATAAAACCTATACAAAGGTGACAACTAAAAAAAAAGAGTTGAAATAAAAATAAATTTATACAGCAGTTCACACAAATGTTTATGTGTACCCTTACGAAATCTCGATTTGGAAAAGGTATTGCCAGAATATTGCAGTTTGTCATAAATAATAGTTGGAGCTTTACTCAGAAAATTTTACTGCAACTAAGAGCTTTTCATTAACACTCACCAAGTTCCTATCTGTTTCTAAAATATACCCAATACCCAAGTGTTAAAAGGCCCATGAAACGAATTTTGGGCTGGGATAAATCAATTTAGATTGGTATTTTACTAATAGCACGTCGGGTTCAGTGGCCCAAAAGGAAAAAAGGTAGAAAGTCAAAAGCCTGACTTTCGGGATGAAAATTTGAAAACACAGCGGACTATTTCCTACCTCCATTCCTTCGTAAGCTCTCTGCCTTTTCACTGTGATACATCCGCGGTCCCCAAAGTGCGTCACCGGGTCCAAACGCACGTCACACAACACCGGACCTCACTTATTCCCTTCACCCCTAAGCTGACATTGTGGTGGAAGCTTCGCACTTGCCGGACCAATCAGCCGCCTCCTTTTCATCACCTGACCTCATTCTCTGCTCGTGTGTATGCGCAAGAGAGCTTGATCACGTGGCAAAAGTGTGGCTGGCCCAATGAGCACGTAGCCTCCACAGCACTGTCAGCTTCGGGGTGAACGGGGTGGGGAAAGCAACTTTCGTCTAAATTTTGAGCGACAGGCTAATCTTCTAGAAGGAGAATGTCAGTGTCCGGGTAAACAAACGAGAGTCCGAGCGAGAGGCGACTCCCCCCCTTTTCGTATTCTTGGACTGTTTGGAACAATGCACGATTTATGAGTTGAGGAGGAAAGCTAAACAGGAAAAAGTTGGAAAATCGTTTCATGACTCCTTTAATGCTGCTTTGGGGGAGTGCATTCCCTTTAGCACGCGGGTGCACTGCAGCGAAGCCAGATAAGCAAAATCACAAAGCATACTATGCAGTAGAGGCCTGCACAGGTGATATTTAGGAGTCCGGCCCAGCCTAGCCCGCCGTGTCTTTGGCCTAGGCCTGCCCGTGGCCCGCTAGCCATTTACGACAGCCGGCCCGGCCCGATGTTAATTTTCTCATGCCCGCCGAGGCCCGCTAATTTTCGGCCAGTATAGATAGCTCACAAATTCCACGGCACAGCAGCTCGCTCGCTACTGCTGCACATGTTGATTATGGTACCCAATAGTCAATTCAGTAAGCATCCGTTTATTTTTTTGCTGCTTTTATTAGCAGACCAATCTCGCTAAAGGGGTAGTGCAACGATTTCAACATTGAAAGAATTTGGAGTTTGTGTTTTGTATATTATTTATTGAGACACAAGTGACAAAAAATGTGCCACCTTGCCCCCCAAAAGCTGCTATTCCACTGTGTAATCGCAAAGGCCAAAACAAATTTTTTGCCGATCTGCAGCTGTCCGCGGCGGTTACGGGAATTACGGCGACACGTTTCTGGGGGACATGCGGTAACAACAAAACCCGACCCCCTCCGCTGCTACACTTGCCGTCAGCCCTGTAATGAACTGTCCATTGTGTCGATCGCTTGCTGCGACCTTTGGCGATGCTAATCCTCAAAAAGTCAACAATTGCAGAGAAAGCGTCTGGGTTCTTTGAAGTCAGAACCCAACGGGGCACTTGAAAGACGGTGCGAGAGTTGAAAAGCACTTTAACCTTCGATATGTTTAATCTTTTTACAATAAAAGCTAGAGTGTACAAGAAAACACAATTTTTCTGTTTTTTGTTCTAAAGTGACACAAATTAATTCCTGTAGTTAATTGGCCAAAAATCCAAAAACCGTTTCACAGCGACTTTAAGAAAAATCACCCTCGTCATCCTTTTTTGCGATCAAACACTCATATCAGAAAGGACAGAAAAACAAAAATTGCGAGCGGTAAACAAAACCGTGTGTCAAAGTTAAAAAAGAAGAGAAACACTGCGACGGGTTTGGACAAAAGGAAGTTTTAAATTGCCCACTCCTGCTGCGTCAAAAAAAAAGTTTTTGGTAGCGGTGTGCGAGAAATTGTTTAGAAAAAACACCCCCAAAGGGAACTTGTTTACCCATGCCCTGGATGCGTGCACTTGTAGATACAGGTGGTTTACGCCTGAGAAAGTGCACATTGCATACCGTAATATCCCTAGAGAAACTGTTTAGAAAAAACACCCCCAAAGGGAAGCTCTTTACCCATGCTCTGGATGCATGCGCTTGTAGATGCAGGTGGTTTACGCCTCGGAGAGTGCGCATTGCATACCGTAATATCCCTAGAGATGGCCCACCTAAGAGCAAGAGCAAATTGTGTGAAAAAGAAGAGTAGGCTAACTTTCGGTGTGCAATCAAGAAAAATTTGAAGAGTGCTACTTTTATATTCTGTGACCTGCCAACCTTGTTTTCACATTGAAGGGTGATGGAACATAGAAAACTGTCCTTCCCAGTTTGCAACGTTCACTTCTCTCCCACTGTGGCAAAGCAACACCGATCCTGCAGAGGTCACCACAGGCCAGAGCCCCGCAATTAGTAGAGGTGGGCTATCTTTCGGTGTTTTTGAAAGAATAGCAAATCATGCCAAAAATAGAGGCGGGTTATCTATCGGGGGTGGGTACTTCTAGGGATATTACGTGAGGCGCCTATGCGTGCGCGTTGATGGGGAGAACTGCTCTCGAAGAGCATTTGCTGCACACACACCAAACTGTACAAAAGCATGTAAAAACGCACACACATGCTTCTCAGCCTTTGAGTCTGTCCCACTATTGTCCCTCCCCCAACCTCTCGAACAAACTTAGAAAAGCTTTGCTGCTAAAACAAAAAAAAAAGAGTAACTGCTGGCTTGGCCCGCCTTGGCCTGCCTTGTAGACTTCAATGCAAGGCCCGTGCCTGACCCGGGTTTTTCATGAATACAGCCGTAAAGTGCGGGCTGGCCCGTACCCAAGCAAACTCTGCAGTTTTCGTTTCACTGCAGTACACAAGAGCGAGGTGAGAAGCGCACTAAACAAAGCAACCTTACCCGCCAGGCATACTACAAACCCAAAAGATATCGCGAAGATTCCGACCGTCGGTGCTTGAGGGAGAGGTCAAATAGAATAGTATGTCATTTGGGGTTATAATCGAGTTCTGAAAAATTGCAGAAGCCTACCACGGCGACGGAAGCGGCATTTGACCTTTTGTAGCAGGTTCTGTAGCGAGCAAAATATTGGTCTGATTATAGAGCGCCAGGAGGCAAGCTCCGGAATGTATCTTGGCTGCTTCAGAACACCAACCAAACATCATCAAAATATTTCCAGCCAGACCGAGACCTGTCTGTGAATGAAAGAATAGTGACGTCCAAAGCCTGCTTTGGAATTGGACAGTACCTCTCGGACAAGGGGACAAAGTGGGTCTATAAACTCTTGTCCTTATGTGCTTCTCTCCTCTGTGTCCTTGTGTTTCGTGCTGTTCTTCAACATAAGCTCTGGGTGTTGGGTGACTCCCAGAAGGGATACATGGTCAAATTCTTTATGCACACTGGCAGGAGCGAAAGACCAGGGCCACGTGGCTTGGCTTTTGATGTCATCAGTGAGCTCTGTGCAGAGTACCTCGACCAAGGGTACAAAGTTTTTATGGACAATTTTTACATCTTTGCACCCTTTTGTCCACCTCCTTGACCACAAAACACTGGCCTGTGGAACAACACGCGAAGATCACCGTGGTTTCCTAGCAGAGCTCAAAGACACAAGGTGGGAAAACCAAGCTGTCCTTGTCATTTTGTGTGCTGTTCTCTTCATTATGTCAACGGGGAGACATTCGTTGGCTGCACGACCATATAATCCTCTACCTCCAGTGGATGGACAGGCGTGTGGTAAACATGATGAGCACCATCCACACAGCCAACAAGCACATTCCTGCCCTGCAAAGCGAGAAGAGGAGACACGTGGACCAGGGGAAACGTCAAGAAGCCCCCGCTGATCCATGACTAACTACGGTGCTGGGATGCTCGGTGTGGACAAGAGTGACCAACTCATTGGGTCATATATGTGCCCATGAAATGCGTGCAATGATGGAAAACCTCGTTTTTTCACTGCATAGATATTGCAAGCGTGAACAGTATTATTCTTTTCCAAGCGCACTGCAAAGAACATCTGGACATTCCAGAGTTGGCTCGGGGACCCCGGTTTGATTAGCTGGCTATCAGAGAGGAGCAAGTCTTCGTCCCACCACCACCCCCCGACTACCTGTGCCACAAGCCAGAAAAAATGAAGGCGCGAATAAACTGCAAAAAGTGCTATGAAGACGCCAAGATCAAACACAAAACGTATGAGCTTTCTAGTACATGCCAGGTGTACCTCTGCTTTACAACCTCTCGCAGCTGCCTCATAGACTGGCACAAGCGGGGCCTAACTTGATGACGAAGCAAAAAAGTCCAGTTCTAGCTAGAGTGATTTGACTTACAGGACTGATAGCTATGAGTAGCAAACACTTTGTATATTCTGAATTTTTTTTTATTCATGGTACGCTTTTATATAACCATGCATGTTTCAAATTTTGTAAGCTTTGTTAATGCAAATTTCAAGTTCAGAAATCAAATGTTTGAAAACTCTTGGGTTCATGAATCCAAACATTATTTCCTTGTAAAAAGTAACTAATGGGTTGCATTTTGATGTGTCATTTTTTTCCATACTTCTACTTAGTCATTAAAATAAAAAATATTCTGTGAACTCCTTAAAAATCACAACTTTTCCCCTCGGTAAGAAAAAAGTTAATAGTGTTTTACATGGGCCTTTGTGAAAAATTGTGAAATAGAAGATTTGAGAATGATTTGATATTTTGTTTGCACAGGGTGGTAAATGCTTGGATTGATGCTAACCTACTTCCGAGTAATGCCCAACTTTCATGTTCGTTGTCGCATTAACAGAAATTTGACTGTCTTCTATGTCCCCCCCCCCCCCCATTCCACGTCTAAACTCTCACTACTGTCCCGTATGGAAATTTTATTTCACAGAATTGCATCCTCTAGCTTGGACATATTCATGGATCCGTCTGTTCTCCACTGGGACTTGGAGAGGTTGAAACTCGATGGTACAATTTGTGGGAAGTGTGCCCACTACTTGTAGCCATGCTAATCTGTACACTTGATGCTGTGTGTGTTGTTTCTTCTTTTTATCTTGTGTGCCAATCTGAAGACCCACGTGCCTGTTTTTGGGCATATAAAATGAACAATATAATTCTTGTTATTCTCTCTCCAGGAGTACAAGACCCTGGTCATATCTTATCACAGTAGTTGCCGTCCTAATATTTTGATACTTTTTCACGCGACTTTTAGCTCCCGACATTGCTGGCATTGTCTGGAGATTTAGATGATGTCGGCGATCGACCGGCCAGCGCAATTAACATACTTTTGTTTCACCTCAAGTCAAAATGCAGCTGATGCTACGAGCCTATGGGATCGATCATACAGTTTTCAAAGCGCGACATTATGACATTCGTCATCTTTCTGTGCGCGTTCTTTCGTCTGCTAAACAAATCACGTGCAGCGAATGTCCTGTGACTTGCGCTTTTAGTATGCGTGTTCATGGTTGCATCTGTTCGAGCCTTGGACTGTGCTTTGACCTAAGACGAAACAAGTTATACGGTATGTATACAGACGCCGTGAAATAGATATTTCTACCATTTTAATATCCTTCTACTTACTTAAAGCATTAAAAATGACCAATAATTAAATATTTTTCGCTTCTCTTAAGTTTATCTTGGCACAGGTGAGGCACAATTCTCAGCAAAAAAATGGTGCTCTGGCACAAGATGTAGCAGACTTTCCATCGTGGTGCAATTTGCTGCGAATAGAGCAGCACTTCTATCCCTGCTACTATAATAATCCGGACATGTGGAGTTGCCCAAGACATTGTTTCCAGTATTGATAAAGTGCAATCAAGTTTTGGCACAACGTTGGCGCAAATTCCTCGCATTTGGGTTGAATGTAACAGGATGTAGCAAGGTAAACCCTCAGGAGCAGCATGGCACAAATGGTGCAGCAATCACATCACTGCAACAGTCTCAAATTTCAGTTCTCCAAATACCGTGGGAAACGACCGTCGCCATTGTAGATGAAGCGACGAGTTCCCATCGTCTGCTGCATCTGTGCTACAAAAAAATGCCGGCATCATAAAAAAAAGATCACAACTATGCGGTATCCCGTTGGTACACGCAATGTATAAAGGTTCAAGAAGTTTCGTGCTCATCAGACTTCGGCGTAACAACTACAGATCACGAACGCACGGCAAAAAATGTGTTCCACCCTAAACCCAGCACTACGCAGGAAATGATTTTTGTGGAAAAGGTGTTTTTTAGGAAAATTATCACAGTGATATTGGTGTGGCTTAAATCACAATTTATATCATCTTGATTTTTTTTTCCACCCTGAACTCAATGAATTTGTGGTAGATTAATATCAGGATATAAATGCCTCGTTGATTATGTGAAAAAGTGCAGTGGTTGCACTTTCTGCAAGCCGGGACGGTTTCTTGTTAGAAGCCAGCATGCAGTGTGATTGATAGAAGACGTAAAATTTATTTTCTGAGCTATATATGAAGTGGAGAACAGCTAGATGTCCTTCTTAGGCCTGCCCCAGCCCTCGTGCAACATCACCCCCAACGCATCGGCTCAAAAAGTGTAAATTCCATCCGTGTGTGCTTGCACCGCAACAGCTTCACACGCAAAAAGGTGCTGCAGGCTACTGAGCGCGAGCCCCAGCCGAACGCTACGTCAGAAACGCAAACAAATAATAACGTTGTCGTCGCCCCCGTGGGTTTAGTTCTCAATTTAGCCGCCAGGGGTGCAATGGTTGGATCTCGTTTCCAATGAAGCAGTTTCACAAAACGCCCTATCGCTACTGGTAAGTCAGTTGCTGCCATGGTGTAAACGTTTTTGCCATTTTTATTATTTGTTTTCATGTAAGAAACTTTTCATTAGCATCCTTTTTGGGGTTGGCAAGATATCGAAACAAGAAAACAGCCCTGTCAATGACGGAACTCAAGAGGCACTCTGTGTGGCACTGTAAGCGTGAATGTAACTTGGGCACTTTATTTGCATTTTACTTATGGTCAAGATGTACCACTCCAGTTACTACCCCAATCGAGCAATTTCCACCACTTTTGATGACAGTCCTTTAATACCAAGAGAAAAAAAACAGCGTAAACTGGCAATGGCTCGCTTGCGCTAACAGTGTCGTAGAATGTAGAATCAGGAATGTATTCAGGTTGCTTAAAGGGGGACACAGGCTAGAGATTTAATTTCTGAACTACACATGTGATTGAAATAAAATTTGCAGGAGAGATTTAAGATAAGGTGTAGGTGTGTTGTGAAAAATTTCAGTCTTTTAGGACAATTTTACATACCTCTATAAGAAGATGTGTCATTCTTTATTAAGAAATCTATGACATGGAGATGAACTTATTAAGCACCATTTTGACTGCTTGAATATACAACGGGCTCCCATTAAACGAAACTCGCTCAAACAGAATATTCGGATAAACAGAACTCTAGAGGTTGTCTCGGTTGGTTTCCTATGTATTTAATGATAAATTCTTCGGGTCATCGGAACCCCCTTTTTTGCTTACTTCGGTTAAACGGGACCAAAACCGAAACTACCGATGGCAACCGCAGACATCAGAAATTGCTACAGCAGTCTCACAACCATGGAGTACGCAATAGCCAAGACAGAGGACACTTTAAAAGGGGAAGGGGTAGTGTTAGAACAAAATTTAAACAAATACATATTAAAAAAAGAGAGATGACGAAATGTTAGGCTAGGTGGCGCAAGATGCTGCCTGTTACAAAAGGTACAGCCATTACCATCCATCCATTCATCCAACCAAGCCATTATGACAAGGCAATCCAATCCAGTGTTTCTACCGTCATTAGGGTTAGCACCTCGTCTTGAACTTGTTGCGCGTCTTGTTTACCATCGAGTAAGCAAAACATCAGTCGTTCCTACCAGCGTCTGCTTGTCGTGTTCTGATGGAAGCAGTAAAAAAGCGGCCGTACCAAGCGATTTCACTTATTACGAAAATGAAGATTCTTCAAGAGCTGGATCGTAATGACCTCTCGCAGACGGAGATCGTAAAGAAGTTTGATATCCCAAAGTCTACACTCTCAAGGATATCAAAGGGCAAAGAAAATATTCAAGACACTGTAAAGTGCGGAAGCTTTGCCACCGACTGAAGGCAGATGCAGAAGACACCTTTTGAAGAAACAGAGAACGTCCTTTTTCTCTGGTTTAAGCGCGCGCGAAGTGCTAATTTCCCGATCAGTGGCCCCATTCTTGAAGAAAATGCTGGAGAGACTGCATTTAAGGTGGTAATTGAAAACTTCAAGATGAGCGACGGTTGGCTCAGCCGTTTTAAAAAGCGACACGGCCTAGTCTTTAAGACTATTTCTGGGGAAAGTGCAGCAGTCAACAGAAGCCTTTGTAGGAACTTTCAGCAGGGGCGGTTGCAAGAAATTCTGCAAACCTTCGAAGCACGAGATGTAAACAACGTCGACGAGCTGGGACTGTTCTATAAGGCACTCCCAATTAAGACCCTCACCTTCAAAGGGGAAATCTGTACTGGGGGTAAGCGAAGTAAAGAGCGCATCACAGTGCTGGTGGGTGCCAACATGGACGGCAGTGATAAGTTGAGGCTGGTGGTTGTGGGAAAATCGCAAAACCTTCGCTGTTTCAAGGGTGTGGTACTGCAAAGTCAAAGAAAGCAGCAAAGAAAAGCAGAGCGTGGAAAACTACGAGGACAAAAGAAGCAGCAGGGCAACATATCCAGTCGGTGCCATTCCTCAGTGTGCGGTTAAGGCATCCAAGAGCTGTCCGTCACTTATTATGCAAACAGAAAAACTTGGATGATGCAAACGATTTTTAAAACCTGGCTGCGAGAACAGGATGCGAGATTTACCCGTGAGGGCAGGAAAGTCGTCTTTATTGTAGACAACTGCCCCGCCCATGGTGAAGTGGATAGGCTTGAGTCCATCAGCCTCGAGTTCCTGCCACCGAACGTATCTGCAGTAATCCAGCCAATGGACCAAGGTGTTATACAGAACCTGAAAGCGTACTACCACCGTCAGCTACTCCACCGAATGCTTCTTTGTGCAGACAGTGGGAAAGACTATAGTGTGAACTTGCTTTCGGCACTGCACATGCTGACCTATGCCTGGGAGCAAGTTTCAGTGTCAACTGTGCAAAGATGCTTTCACCACGCAGGCTTTGCAAGACAAGAAGTCATTCCCGACGAGGAAGGGGACACTGATGCTGATGCAGCTGAAGCTGACATTCTTTTTGGTCAGCTGGTCTGTTCCACTTCTTTCACGCGACAAGATTATGAAACACTAGATGCAAGCTTCGCAACATGTCGCGAAGAGAACATTGAAGAGCTGGTAGCTGAAGTTCAAGGTTGAAGAGGCCTCGAGCTCCAGTGAAGATGACGTGGAATGCAGTGACCCCGGTCCTGCTGCAGTGCCAGACTGCACAGCGAGGGAGGCTGTTGCTCTCTTGCAGCACTACTTTGAATCTGAAGGCTGTGCGGAATTTCTGCGCAACCTCCAAGGCATGCACACTTACTTCGTCAAAAAGCGATTACAAAATGCAAAACAAACTACCATTACCTCTTTTTTCTAGTCAGCTACATTAGCTGAACATCATGCTTAAAAAATAAAGTCATATTTCACTCATTTTATGTGCTTTGCTTAAATAAAACTTCTGATAAACGGAACAAATTTTTCTGTCCATTCGAGTTCCATTTAAAAGGAGTCCACTGTAAAGTGGGAAATTTGTGACGTCGGGCTATCTAGTTTTTATAGCTCAAATGTAAATATTTCAGAAGAGTCATTACCTGAAAATATAAAGTGCACATCTGTGCTATGTCAATTTTTGAAAAAATAGCTTTTCTCGTTGAGGACTTTGACTTAAAACAAAATAAAGTAGATAGCCTGAATCCCCAGTAACTTTCAGTTCAGAAGCATCTTGATTGTGGTAACAGAATACTATTACCTTCGAATAAAAGATTCCCTCGAACAAAATTTGCAGGAAAAAGTGGAATTGAGAAAAATGCATTCAAACCTTGAACTCTTTTACTTTGTTACTGCCTCACAATGTGATGGAAACATTTTATATCAACATAACTATTTGGCATATGGTTATCAAATTTGGTATAAAAGTGTATGATTAGTTTCTAAAACCAAAAGCACAAAATTGAAAAACCATTTTTTAAAAACAAATTTCAAATTTAGGTTTATGTCCTGCCTTAATAAGCTTGCTCCGTTTTTTTCCCTTCTTCAGAGCCATCCTGGCAACATCTGCCGGGGACATCTTGGATGCCGAAATGCTGACTTCTAGAGCGTTTTAACTCTTTATAAAAAACAGCACATATAGAAATAGAGTGCCAGCCAACGTTCCTTTATGTTGCCAACTGCAGCCACAGTCAATTACGATGCAAAAGAGCTTGAGCAAACTGGAAAACATTGCCTCCACGCTTTGAAACACTTAAAGTGAAGGTTTCCAACTCTGATTACGGCAAGATTCCAAGCCGGAACTAAGTCAAGTAAAACTGCCCCACTTGTCTGTCCCCGTACCTCTACGATACCAGCGAATAACTGCCAAAACATTTTTAATTTCTTCAAAATAAATAGCGAACACCAGAGTCGGTAGAAAACTATGCTTCAGGCATCCGTGCCCCTTTCCATCACTGTTCCCTGCTGTTGCGACGATCGTTCGTTTGTGTCATGCAACATTGTTTACGTGCCACCGGCTTGTGGGAGAAGCCACTCTAGTGGTCAAGACTGCACAATTGCTGTTTTGCGACAGTACTGGTTCAAAAATAAGATTTCCGAGCAGTAGATACGGCGTTAGATCATCACGGTTATCGTTTTGTTTTGTCGTTGACCGTTTTAGCAAGCAGGACGACGGAAAGCGGTTTTTGCACCTTCTGTCTGACCAGTGCCTCCTATATAAGTTAGACTATGCCTGTCAGCTTCTCTCCAAGAGTTGTCCAGGCCTGATGCTTCACCTCACAACAAGCACGTATAGCTAGGTAGCGCCGCCTGGCGGATTTTCGTTTTTTTTCTATTTTTCTAGCATGTCGTATTTACATTATTATTGAAGATATATCATATATATGTTTTTTTAACAACATGTGGAACACTGTTCTGGATGTGACCACCCTGATTCAAACGAGTTTCGCTGCGATAAAATACGAAACCACGAAGCAAGCACGGCCAGGCTTCGCTTTTGCAGCACGTCTGCTTTGGCGGCAGTTTGGGGCTTTGGCGATCACCCTGAATCGCGTGCATAGAAATAGTTGGCGCTGGGTCGTGTGCGGGTGAAAAGGTAGGAAAATAAGAAGTAATATTCCGTCGGAAAACGACGAGCTGGCCCCGAGCTGTCAGTCAAAAACATTTAGATTTCTTGTTGTCGGTGTTGCTGGGGCAACATCATTGAACCTCCTACGGAAGAGATGGTTGGCTTCACTACACGGTAGGTTTTTACGCCTAGGTGGCTCCACCGCACGGCAACCACACATACTATTTGCTCTTTCCCTTCCGCTTGCCAGTGCTCGGAGCTGACAGGCATAGTGTAACTTACATAGGAGGCACTGGTCGGACACAACAACAAAAGTTGGTGACAAGTGGCAGCATTGATTCCATACAGCAATGTGTTTGATGTGTCGTCACTCTAAAACCTAGTAACTCATGTAGTGGCTCTGTATACCTTTTCATCTCAGTAGTTACCTGACAGAGGGTGATGACACTAGTTTTCATAAAAATAAACTAATGAAGAGACTTAATGCATAGAGGCAAACTGAAAAAGAAGGGTGACAACCTGACTAACAATGTGCTGAATCACAGAGACTAGATGAACTCTCAAGTTTTGTGCTCACTGTTTGATTTTCGAGGACACCAAGATTTTGTGAAAATTTCAGACTGGGAAACCCCCCTGTGATGACGCATAGAATGCAGAAAAGAAGCTATATTATCTATCGGTTTCTTTAAAGAAATGAAAGACTCAAGAGATGTTTCCATGGTCCATCCAGGCTGAGCAGGACATTTTTTCAACTATCGGCCCTGCTAAGGCATAGCAGCATTTCCCAATGTTGACCTTAGGTAACTTTGTTGTAAAAACATTTTCTTACAACGTATTTAGAATGTGAGATAAGGAACAAATCCGTTAAATGAAGCCGGACACCTGCCTTCTGTATAATTTGTGAAATAAAATGAAATGGCGCAAGGGAATTGACCTCCAGCAAGCTTAACTGAAGTCGAATGCCAGGCGCCACTTCATAGATTTGTGTAGAGAGATCTTTACTTGTCTGAGCAGATGCAGCGTCGGCGGTGTTGACTCTCGACGCCACTGAAAGCGACGTCGAGAGTAGATCTGCTGCACTTGAGAGATTTCCATGCAGATGGCTTCTTTTTGGCGTTACATATTGTCACGAAGGACAAGTGATGAGGCGGCGAATAACTGAAGGAACTAAACGTTTAATAGGGCAAACTTGTGCCCAAACATAAAAAGGAACCAAAAGATAACAGCAGAGCGTCGCGGGCGTTGAAGTCGGCGAAAGAGCAGAGTCGAACGCTGGGGCGAAACTGACTGCAGATTGCCACGCGGAGCCCCTTATGTACGTGTGTTGGCTTCTGGAATAATCGGCCTAGAATGTTCGGCGACTGGAACATTCGGAACTCGATCAGACGAGAA
This sequence comes from Ixodes scapularis, assembly GCF_016920785.2. Lineage (NCBI taxonomy): Eukaryota > Metazoa > Arthropoda > Arachnida > Ixodida > Ixodidae > Ixodes > Ixodes scapularis. The sequence continues at coordinate 17,541,917 of NW_024609873.1, read as the reverse complement.
TGTTCTCAAACTGCCGAGAACGCAATGTTGAAAGAATAAATAAAAAAGCATTCCACCGACAGGAATCGAACCCAGGCTTTCCGCGCGACAGTCAATGCGATAACCACTCGGCCACGCATGTGGTTGCTCGCCGACGAGCGCGGCAATATTGCGTGCCTCAGGCGCTTTTGTCAGGCGCTCACAAGCTGGCTTTAACATGTTTTCTACTCGGGGAGCCCAACGGGGGAGCCCAACACAAATATGACGACTTCGCGAAGGCGCGGAGGGCAGAGGAGCGACGAGTTGACGCCAGCTTATGGTGGCTGCATCACGTGATTCCAAGATGGCAGCGCCCACGTGAAGGGGGGTGAAAAGGTCTATATGGTCACCGACAAGGTGAAAACAGTGGGGAGGAGTCTTCGGCGCAAACTTTCTAGCTACGACCATGCTTTCGCGTCTCGTGCACCTTGAGCGTGCACATGCAGCTAGAGCACGGTGAAAAGCTTGGAGCATGTGCTGGAGACCAGGTGTCCGCCAAGACACGCCCCGCCCTTTTCATTCTGCTGGTGACTACAGTGTTCCCTCTACAGTTGCTGACCGATTTTTCGGACTCCGAGAGGACCCCGTAATTGTCCGAATAATCGAGCGGTCTGAAAAATCCATTTCAGCCGAAATACCGAATTTCTCTCATATTTTGCTGCGTATTGGCCACTTTCCACTTGCTTCATGCCAATTTTAAGTTCTCGTGCAACTTCCGCTTTATATTGTTCACTTTTCACTTGTTTGTTGATCTGTTTGATCACGATGCTGCACTTTGTTAGTGCCTCCGTTGTCACAAACAGCGAAGTTAAAGTTGGCGCCATTTGGCACTATTTGTAGACAATGTTTAGTCCGCCAAGCTCGCTTCAATACTAAGCCTATCAACAAAAAACCATCGCACTCAAAAGCCACAAAAACGGCAGACGGCCGTCGCAAAAACCACAAGAATGGGCAGACGACGACCATTTTGACTATAGCGGAACCGGAAAACTTGACTATAGCCTCAACCCAGCTTGTTTATTACGTAGGACGTGGCATTGAGCCCACAGAACAAAATCAAAACAACCAAAATGGCGGTCACTGAACTCGCAGCGCTATCGCGGCAGCCGTTATGTGGCTGTAAACTAAGTAAATCGTGCAAACTATGTCAGAAATATCGAGCAATAAGCTTTATGGCGTCCGAAATTTCGGTCCATGTTGCACATTAACTTTATGAGGTGAGCGACGGTTCGGCGAAAACGTTCGAATAATCGCTTGGCGACTGTATGTGTACGCTGAGGCAGACCCATAGAAGTCGAGTGTGATGAGAGCTTGGTCCTGTTGCCGGATGGAGCTTCAACAGTGCGGACTTCACACCAACAATATTTTGGAGCATTTTTCGAAGACTGTGCCGCTACATTACTGTCCAGTTTTTCGGACGTTGTAAACTTATCACCAGAGGACAACTCCGCCGTTGTAATTTTGCCATTTCAACGGATCGTCTGCCATCATTGCAAAATGGTACAGTGCATTGCCTGGCTTCAATCCTTACTCCTGCCTGTTTCAATATGAATGAACGTCTTACTACTGCGTGATACACGTTAAAGACCCCAGGCTAGCAATGGTACTGCACTGTCCAGATTTTTCATCTACGGCTAAGACGCCAGACGGCCACTGGGGCTGATTAGGTTCCAGCCGTCTAAGCATACCCACATTGTGAAGGAAACACTCGGTATTGAAAAATTACCTCTTCCAACTAAAGATGCGGGAGCTACCAAACAGACACGAGATGTGAGGTCTGCAGTGATTTGGCACGCATCTGTACAGCGAGGCGTGGCACAATACGTCGTCTAATCAGGTTTGTGTGGGGTTGTGGGAAAAACGGGTGCAAGGGCACGGCTCACGGACTGCTTTCTTTGGATGGGCCCTCATGCAAGAGCGGCCACATGGCAAAGCCACATGCCTGTGAGAGTACTTCCCAGAATGCTGTACAGAACAGATGAGATGGTGTATAGCTGTGTGTTCTGAAATAGTGGAGGTTCTTAGGTATGTGCTTGCGTGCCAGAGATCATTGTGTTCACACAGACCCACAACACAGTTGGCACGAATGCGAGATTGGCTTTTTTCTGCATTTTACTCGGAGTACCGATGGGCAGTAAAACTTTACCACTTCGGTTACTGTCCTCAATGAGGACTTTCTGTCGTGCTCAGTTTCTGTGGCAGTTGTAGAGTTTTAAGGCAAAAACATAAAAACTGGCAATTGCTCGTGACCACTAACAGTGTGCCAAAATAATGAGACACCACTTGAACAAGTATCGAGAGACCTAAAAAAAAAGTTTGCTTAAAGTGAAGGCTCACTCAACCGAATGCATCGAACACATTGAAGTTCTGCTGGGGAATTTTACAAAAAATGTGTTCATTCGAATGGTTTGTTACACTAGAGTTTGTTTAAACGTTATTTCGCCGTAGAACGCATTATTGATTGACAGAAAAGCGTCTGAACCACCGAGGCAGCCCGCGAGTATGGCGCCTGCAATGCGCGTTCAACGGGTGCGTCTAGCGTCCCGCAAGATCCACATATCAAAAGTGCTCGCAAAAGTGGCGACAAGTTATGCGTCACGCCGTGGGACGTTGCAATCCCGGCCATCGGTCGTAGAAGTGCCGACAAAAAAAAAGATGGGCAAACGGAAGTGCCGCCGTTGTCGTGGCATCCCAATTCTAGCTGCCAAACTTTCCGCAGACCATGAAGTTGAACAGCCACCCCCAACGGAACGGGCGTCCGCTGCATCCCCCTCTGCCGCCGTGCTGCTGTCAGGGCCGCATAAGGCAACAAAATGACATTCCGTGAAGTCACCGGGCGGAAATCGAGGGGCCACAGATGAGAACGGAGTATGACGTGTTAGAAGTGTCGGGTGACTGCGGGTAGACAGAAAGGACCAACAACAAAGAGAAACAGAAGCGAAAGATCTGCATAGAGAAGAGAAAGGAGAAGAGAAAAAAAGAAAAAAAAAAGAAAGCGAGACGAGAAGGACGGTTGCGACGGCGTCAAGTTGAGACAAAGCGGACCAGGAGAGGATCCCGAGGTCTCAGTCGGCAAAGGGCGGTATCTCCGAAGACCTTGAGAATCAGCCCAATTTGGCAAACATAAAGGACTTCAGAATCAGACAAGCAGATGACATGCGGAGAAAATACGCGGCCAATTTGGTTTCTCGCGTTGGTTTTTTTTTTAGTGGGCCAGTTTCCACTTCAGCAGTGTGTTATGCCTCGAAGTGGTTTGGCCCGTGTGTCTGGGTTCCACAAAGAGTCTCTGTAAGGTCGATTCCCTCTTTCGTCTTGCCTCTTGCGTCGCAACGTGTACGCATTTGCATTCCTTTGGGAATAATTCAGATGCATCTGAGGCAACACATTTTAAAATAAAGAATATGCAAAGGCACACACAGATAAATTTTTTTGGCATCTAATGCAGTTGAACTTCGAATTAATGAAACCCGATTTTACGAATTTCCCAATTTAAGGAACGAATTTGGATTCCCCGCGGAACCTATGCCTGCAAAATGACTTTCTCAATTTTACGAAGTTCCCGATTTAACGAAATAATTAGCGGGTCCCGTTGAATTCGTTAAATCGAGGTTCAACTGTATGCCCATTCAGTTTCAATGAAATAAGATACAAAATAGAAACAATAAATGAAGTGGCGAAGTGGTACTGCGAGCTGCAGTAACTCGTTGGGTGCATCCGGTCGCTGCGATCAACATCGGGCACCGCAGCGGTAGAAAACGCTCGTGCAAAATGAAACCTTGCGAACTGTTGCGAATTGCCGTCGCGCCGTGCCGCTAGTGGCAGCGGTTCTGGCCACGGAATCGCAGCATGTGAAACACTCTTTGCGAACGCTAAGTCGCGTGGCTCCGATAACTATGGTAACCCGTTCACCCATCTTTCTTATATCTTCTCCGTATTCACGGCCGAAGTCAGACCCGCACAACAAGATTTGTCTAGCACCATTAGCAAAGAGAACCCACCGTCCACCTTGAGCTTCATGCCCCCAAAGACGTCGGGTCCCACGAACTGCTTGCAGAGCTGGCCGTCCCGGTAGACGAAGATGGTGGGCACGTTGCGGTCAGGGTAGTTGGGTATGCAGTTGGTAGCCACACTCTTAAGGAATTTGGTCGTGGGGAACTTGGTGGCCAGCTGGCTCAGGTGCTGGCTGATCAGGGTACAGTAGGGGACCCTGATGCAGTGCGACAACAGAGAAGAGTTACCAAGACTGCAGCTGATCATGATAAGGCTTCATTATTTCAAAGCCAACGAAGAATGCCTTTTCATAGTCACCGAGTTGCCTCAAAATGTGTTTAACACATGAGCTTTGTTTGATTTACCTGCACCGGTGCAGAAATGTGTAGGGCAGTGTACATCCGGTATGTGCACCGTCCTACACTTTACTGCACCGGTGCACCAGATGCAGGTAGACTGATCAAAGCGATTAATAGACACAACTGAACTAGTAACCAAGATTACCAGTCGCAATAACTTCTTTTGCAAAGTTATTGAATTTTCAACTTTGGTCTGAGAGGCTCTACTGGAATGAGTGAATGCTCATTCCAGCCAAACAAACAAAAATGTACAAATAACATGCTTTTCAGACTCCCCGCACAACGGGCAAGGCATAGAACACACCCCGCTGGAGAGCGTGGGAAAATGTGAATTTATGTTGAGGCATAACCGTCATTTGTCCTTTTCTTAGTAGCAATTTTTAAATTCTGAGATTATAAACATCATGCCGAAAAGAGTAAAGCGCCGTTCACACACTTGCAACCGAGTAGGACGGGGAGAAACAAGACCGGTTTTTAAGCCTCTTGCGACAGCGTAGGACCAGCTCTCCAGCAGAGCATCTGGCCCAACGTCGTTGCAAGAGGCTTAAAGGGGTTGACACAAGCTTTGGTGTGCGGAGCGGAAGCCCCTCACTCCGTGGATCACGTCACCTCGTGGCGTTTCAGACGACTCTCAGAGAAGCACTGACATCCCAAAGGTTTTTTTTTTTTTTTTTTTTAATTGTCTAAAACAATGCAAATTGTAGTCATAGACAAAAAAAAAAGAGAAAAACGCATTGCAAAAAGAAATTTTCTCCCGCACCCTTTTTATTTTTGGCGTTTTTCTCTCCCGCTCCTCCCCTCCTTGCTTCTTTTGATTTGTGATGTCAAATATCATGGAATTTAGAAGCTTTGTAGGAGACATTTCTATAACATTGAATAACGGTAATCGTAAAACATGTTTTTTAATGCAAATGCGAATGCACAAAGGCCCTTCCTTTTGAAATATCAAAAATCAGAGTCCGGTGTGATGTTACCTCTTGGATTTTAATCCTTTCTCGGGAAACATGGTGATGCTCAACGCATATAGCAGAGGATGGTCGGTGAGTCGGGGAATCGAATGAAGTGCTCTTTTTAAGGTGCCCGACGACCTCTCAGACTTTGAAAAGGAAATCGCCAAACGGTCAAAACAACTGTGTTTGGTGTCTGTGTATTATACTTTCGGTTGTGACTCTGCCCCGGCAACCTTTCGTGCAGAACGGGTGAGACGTCAAGCGTCGTCTGCTCACAGCGATAGGCAGGCAGCACGGCACGCACGAAGGAAACCAGTTTTTCCCGGTACGCCGGCGCCCTTCTCTCTTGCTCCTCATCTCCTCGTTTCGGGTCGCGGCGGCAACGGCCACAACGCCAGTTCGGAGCGGAAACGTGAAAGGAAGTTGACTCGCAGGGCAGCTCAATATTTGACGTCACTGCACCTGGCGCAGATCGCGTCAGAACTTCAAATTCGGCGTTTCGAAATTGTTTTTACAGCGGAGCTGTTGAGGGCTAGTTTCCCTAGGATCGTGTCCCCCGCAAAGAAATGTCGACAGAAAACTCTGGACAGCTACCGCCACCTATAAGCGACGGCGGTAACCAGACAACTGGTTTACCGGCCTTGCTCATAGATAGCGGCAACCTTTCCAGCCTTTCCACTCTGGTCTTCACCAGAGTGGAAAGGCCGAATTTTTCTAAGCGTCGTCCTAGAAGTCGTCCTTGAGGTCGTCCCGAGATGTTGTCCTCAAGTTCATCCTAGAAGTCATCCTTGAGGTTGTCCTAAATGTCGTCCTTGAGGTCGTTCTAGACGCCGTCCTAAACGTCGTTACTGAGGTTGTTCTAAACGTTGTTACTGAGGTCGTCCTAAAAGTCATCCTTGAGGTCGTAAAAGAAGTCGTCCTTGAGGTTGTCCCACCGTAGTAAGCTTCGCTGGTCTTCCTTCTTTAGCAGAGTGGAAAGGCTGAAAGTTTTTTTGCTTCACAAATATTGAATTCCCAGGTTTCGAATTTTGAAAGCAATGTTCAGACATGGTTTTCAATTGTTTTGGATAATGAAAAAAAAAAAAAAAAAAGATTTTGACATGTCAGTGTTTTTTTAAAAACCGGTCTTGCCTCTCTCCATCTTACTCGACTGCAAGTGTGTAAACGGCGCTTTAGGCCCCGTAATTCCGAAAACAAGTTCAGTTTTGGTAGTTCAGAAAATCGCCAGAGGTCCTCTTAATCTGTGATTATCAAACTATCACGATGCGCAACATTTTAGTAACTAATACACCGTTACCACAAATATATTTTTGCAATTGGGGCAGAATCGCAATAGATGTCCCGTTAAACAATTTCAACGTCCCATTATCTCGCAGTGCATTAAGACAGCAAATGATACGGTGTTTGGGAACTGAAATATGGAAAGCCCGCAACGTCACTAAAGAATGCGGGACGTTCATTACAATTACGCAGTTTCATATGAATACGACAAGTGAGTCTAATACATTAGCATTTAGGCCTATTTGTTTGGCTCAAGCGAGAGGGCCGAAAACCCCTGCATTCATGATCACATTTGTTACTGAATGGATCAGACTTCTAGCCAAACAGAATATGGATCCAGAGGTGTTTTTGCAGTTTTTTTTTATCACGATTCAAAAGTAAATAAAATGAAGGGTTTTGTGCTTTCAGTATACACCAATAATCCCCAAAAAGTAACCTCCTGTTACTTCTTGTGTATTTCACAGCTTGGCTTTTTATTGTAAAATTACAAAGCGTAGCTCTCTTTTTGTAAAATATAAGGCCAAAAAACTAGCCAGGGTCTACGGTGGGCGATGAGCCAGACGACCAAGTGCAGTAGTGGGGTGTGTTTGGCGTTCGTGTTGATAGCGTCGGGAGCAGCGTCCAAAGGTGTAGTTGACCAGCAAAAGAAAGTAGACGACACGCAGATAAAATCCATTGGCAGCAAAAGCCCCGACGTTATGCAGACACTTTTTTTTTTAACTTTAAGTCTTGCTTTTATTGTCCACATTAATTTTTTAATTAAAGGTACATTTCCAGAAGATTAAATTCATTTTAATAAACCACAATGGTTAAGAGCCGTCACGATAAGGAGGTAGCGCCATCTATCAATATGAATGCCAAAAACACCCCGCTACTCGACTTGGTCATCTGTGTCGCCGCCCGCCGTAGGCCCTGGAGTCTCTTGGCCTTATTTTTCACAGAAAGCGAATGTGCTTCCTAATTTTACAAGAAAAAACCGACCTGTAAAATACACCTTTAACGAAAAGTCTAGATTTCTATGTGCAGGCGTCGATTCTTACGGTCCATTTTAGATCAAGCCTGGTGACTTGGATCACCGTATATATTAAGGAGCATTTGGCTCATACCGTAAAAGCTCATAAGGGCGCCTCCCCCCGAGACACCGTCCATCCCGTTTTTCTGGCTAAATATTTGTGATTGTTCACCTCACGTTTTTCACTAATTATCTCTTCATTTTGGGTGGGCGCCCTACGGGATTTTACGGTAGCTAGGCTCAGATCTGCTATAAGCAGAACTTTGTCTATACTTTCTAGGCTACTGCATTTTCCTGGCTGTTGCGCTTGCGACCACCGGTCCTGCTGCACTCCCGTAAAGATATGTGTGTGAATGTCCTCTTTGTTGCATTTGCCTTCTTGGCTGTTACGTCCCAAAACTGCCACCTAAAGCAATATGCAGGCCCGTTGGGCCGCAGCCACCTTATTCCTTTTACTCCGCCCCCCTCTTTTTAGCTGCTTTGCCTCTTCCAAGGTGTCTACCAAAACGATGGTTTAAAATTTCAACTTTTTCAGGTTTCCCCTGACAACTTTGTCATAATTCCCTCACTGACTCCTAAGAAGACGGGACACGTATGAAGTGCAGTTTTTATGTCAAAGCACTTCGAGACGAACTTCAAGGCGTTCTTGTCTGAGCGGCAGAGACAGTTCCCGAGTGGAGATTTGCATTGGCACATGGGCTGAGTTGCTCTCAAGGTGCGTTGTACAATGCACGTGTCTTTTGCTGCCGCTCAGGTAAAGGAAACCTCAATTTCCCTGACCGATGCCGATTAAAGTAAAAATTCCCCGACGATTCCCGGTCTTCCAGGTTGGTAGACACCCTTGTTCTCTGTCTGCGCATCTCACCCAAGCTGACATGACCCTGAAAAGACTCGAATGAAATTTAGGTTTCTGCAATCGCCCGTTTCCTCTTTCCGTCTCTTTGTCCGATGCACGCAAGCACAGCGGTTATGTACAGTTCCGTTTGTTCATTCTGTTACACTGGTTCCGTGCTAGTTTTGTTTAGCTTGGAGTTCGGAATCGTGCATCGTGTCAGGTTTCACTGTTCTGCACCAGCGCGAGTGCTGGGCTTCCCCGCTTTGCACTCGTGTGCAAAGGGCAGTCGCTGAGTGGCGTTCATAAGTAGCAAATCAGCTCTAAATGCAGGTTGACCTCTTTGTGTTTATGAATAGGCGATTCCTCCCTCTCTCAGTTAAAACGACAGGCTCACAATTTTCCTCACTCTTATAGGCAGACATGCTTCAGTTACAATTATATACAGTGTCCCAGGCGGACCTTCTGCTGTAAAACAAGCCAGAAAAAATCGACGCCGGCATATAGAAAGCTAAATTTTTCATTGAATGTGCGCCGAGCAGATCAGTCTTACTGCGGGAAAGTTTGAGGGGCAGTTCGCTTCTCGTAAAAAAATGAAAGCAAAAAAGCATGGCAAAGCTTTCGTTACGCACGGTCGCAGACGACCAAGTTACCGACGCTATGAACTCGTGGCGCCATCTCGCAACTGGCGTGGCAAGCCAACGACGCGCACCCTGTTGACTACTCGCCAGAGATCTCGGAGTGAACACTGCAACACGCTCACCGGTCTTGCCCATCAAAGAGCCATCTGGCGTTCACCGGTCTTGCCCATCAAAGGGCCATGGGCCAGATGGCCCATCAAAGGGCCATCTGGCGGCGTTGCTCGCAACCGAGCTGAGGAGAGGACTCCATCTGGCAGCTGCAACGCGCGTGGTGTCCATACCTTTTTATACCTTATGCCGTGGCCTAGGTCCAGGGACCTTCGATCTGGACTCCGCACCTCGCTCGGAACACCAGGAACCCAGTTCAAAAACCCGTGTCACGCTTCACATGCAATCCTAACTCACCCTGGCTGGTACAGGTGCAGCACGACCCAGACGCCTTCCCCGGCTTTGTTGACTTGCTCGACATAGTCGTCGGCGGAGATCTCCCTCACGTCGCCGTAGCGGGACTTCTGCAGCGTCGCCTGGATCTCCGCCAACCGCATCTGCCTGCATCCGCAACGCACGGGCAAGCACAACCAGGTTAGGTCAGAGTGCTACCGACGTCTGCAACCAACCCTTCGTCGTCGCTTTTCTCAATAACACTGACTTACTTGTAGGCGTCGTGACCCCATTCCGTAGTCACGGCTAGAGCAACACTACTAGCCACGTGCGTTACCACAACCGGCCGTGCTCCGTGTCGAACACCCAATGTCGTGACGGGGCTCTTTAAAATGGCAGACACATGCACATCGAGTTGGGAAACAGTTGTGGTTTCAGCTTACTTCTTCGACTAAAATTGGCAAAAGAAAAGGCAAGCTCAACTGCACTTTCTGCAATGCTTTGTCACTGTATCAGAAAGTAAATTTTTCTAAAAAAGTTGAAAACACACAATGGAAGGAGAAAGGCTAGAAAATCAACCCGTGAAGCTTCAAAAAGACGGAACTCAGCGTGCCAATACGACTCGAAGTATAGTAAGTTTTGTGGACTACTTTTTTGTGATAAAATAATTGGGAATGGAAATGTCTCTGTCACCTTCATGAGCAAATGAATTTTGAAACTGGGACTACCAAACAGATTTTCTATGAATATGAGAATTTAAGGGCTCATACGAGGTTTAAAGACAATTGTTGTCCATAGGCAGACATGGTTTTTGTCACAAATAGATCGTCCCATTATAGAAACAGCAACCCAAGCAAAAAATTTCTAACTGGGACCAGTTGCCACGTCAACTGGTTTCAACTGGGACTAAGTGGTACCAACTGGGAATGAACTGGGACCAATAGGAGTCCAACTGGGACCAGCTGAGGGGTCAACTGGTTTGACTCCCAGTTGGGAATGGACTGACCTGGAACCAGTTAGGAAAGTAAGTGGTTGGAGCGATTCCCAGTCGGACTTCAAATGCCTTTCCCATTCTCAGTTCACACAGGGCAAGAATTTGGACAAGTTGGGGGTGTATTGACCTTTACTAATGAAGAAAACTAAAAACACTTAAATTTATAGATTTGTACAAATAGGGAAATTTTTAATTACTGGGTACATTTATATATTTATAAAAATAATATAAAAATTTTAATTAACTAAATAATTTTTTAATTGGAAAATATGATTAGTGACAAAATATGTTCACCTAAATGAACATTTAGTGCATCATTAAAATAATATTAAAACATTTATTTGAACACCTACAGTGCTTTTTTTTCTTTATTCTTTTAATAAATAAATTTATCTTTTGGCCAATCAGAGCTAGCCGGCCGCCGTGGCACGCGGGTGCGGAATTGTGGTATGCGCTGTCGACAGACGGCGCTGCCTATGCAGACGGCGGAGTTGGACGGACGCGGTAGAAAAGGGTCGCCATCGCCCAAGTTGGCGTCGTTATGAAAATGTCAGAACTACAGCTGCGCTTCTTTGGACTTAACTGTAAGCACACCATGGTGGCGGCGGTGAACTTCGAGGATGGAAAGATGCAGTTCAGCGATCGGAGGGCACGCTGGAAAGACCGGACGGAAGAAAATGCCGCGGAGAGCACAATGGCGAAAATGGCGGGAGATCTACCTCAAAAATGTTCGACTGTTGTGACAGAGCTTGCAAGGTAGGAGCGCTACCGCATCCTATCAGGACTTCACCTGCGCAATGCGGGATCACGGGTGAGCACCTTTCTTCACGCGATGGGTAGAGAAACTGAGGACGTCTTCACTAACAGACGCCAGCGGCCAATCTTCCTTCATCTCACGAATGCTACCTCTGAAAAAGCGATTCAAGTGTCGCAAGCAAGTGGTTAAACCCGGAGCGTGTACGTCGCCGAACCTGTTATTTAGTTTCATTCTCCAAGTTTTTGACAATAAAGTCTTGTCAACCTTCCATTTTGTGCCGTGTTTCATTGTTGCTGGAGTTGGTACCAGCGGTAACTGGGACCAACTCCAACTGGGACCGGTTGTAACTGGGACCAATTCCAGCTGGGACCAACTCGAACTGGGACCAGTTGGACAACACCAACTGGGACCAATTGGTCCCAGTTGAAAATTTCGCCTGGGAACTTCTGGATGCCTCTTGAGTTAATTGGCACAAATTAAAAAGAAAAGCAGAACAAATATTGAAACACCGTTTCGCGGGGCACACAAATTTAGCCTGATGCAGACTATGCCGCCCTGCAAGTATACACCAACACGCGGCTCTGATATCATGCCTCTGTGGTGGCGCTGTTGTCGCCATGGTGCATGCACAGAAGCTTCACCTCACACGAATCTGGTTCCTGCGCTCGCGCAGTGCTTACATCTGGTGTTGCCAAACACGGGTTGTTTGTAAACAGTGTGTAGGTCTATAACGAGTGACAAGTATTTAAAAACAAAATAAGCCTACTACGCTCGAAATACTATGTTTTTCAATTTCACCTATGACACCTATGAGGAAAAATCTTCCTAGGTGAAAAGGCAAGGGTATTCAGCCAAATACACCAAAGGGCATTTGTTTTTTTTTATTAAGAAGAAAATAAAAAGGTTGAGGCCAAATAGAGAAGCTTGAAATGTTCAGCTAGAAAATAAAAGAAAGCTCGGAAGGAGGGGACAAATGGAACTAGGATCGAATAGAAACAGCTGTAACCTGTTACAGTCGTTGTGGGACATCGGAGCTCACAACGTCAAGGCACGTGAAACTGCAATGTGGAGAGCAAGCCGTCTGCTTCTTCCGCAGGAGTTGCGGTGACGGCAGAACTACGCCGGGCTCTAATTGGATTTGATTGGAAGGATAGTGGGTAGACCTCTATGCTAGATGCCTCAATGTCTACCCACTATTTTTGTTTTTTCAATGTGCCAATAAGAGCTTTTCGTTCCGACATCGCAACCCCTGTGCAAGAAACAGCAAAACGGTGCAGACGAGTGGCAACTACAGTGCTTGGAACACGCCCGCAACTGGCGTGTTTAGTGTCCCGTCCCACCCACATATAAAATTCGGTCCCGAAGTGGCAACAAACGACGTCGCAGGAGCCGGCGCGACACGTCGTCGGATGTCGTGACCCCGGCGGCGGTCAGCACCAGAACTCCTGGCAAAAAGGTGCGAGCAAATCTGAGCACTGCCGTTGTCACAGCGTCCGAACTTCCGGCTGCCAAAGTTTGCATGGACTGTCAAGCCGGAGGATGCCCTGCAGAAAAACGGGCACCTGCCACATCCACTGCAGCGACACAGCCAAGATTGTGGTCGGCGACAGCGTGACGCTTCCATCACATTCTGGGCGGAAATCTAGGCACCCCTTTTCAGAACAGGGTAAGACACACCGGTCAAGGATGTGTTCCGGGCACCACGGTGGCGACGCAAAAGGAGAGGTAGATATGGGGAGTGTGCTGTAGGCAAGAAACAAAGAAAGAATCAAACATTTAAGGGGGACAAGCATAGACATATGCATACGTCTCTGCTTGTCTCCCTTTAATCTTTCAGTCTTTCTCAAAAGGAGAGCTTCGGAGAAAACTACAAAAAATGCTGTGCTCCATCCTAACAACTAGTACCTCATGTTCGGGAAAAGCCACAAACTCTGCGAAATTACCACATACTAAGGTTCGATCAATGCGATGAAGATTCCATCTCCAATCAAATTAGGGGTGTGCCAAACCAATGAATGGCGTCTGGTTCGGGACGGCGGAGGACCGATGATTAATTTAGAACACCCAGGGACCCGAATATCAATTACGACCACTGAGGTACGTCGGATTGCGGGCACCTCGAAGGGGATTCGAACTGGACACCCGGGGGTACGTAGGTCGGCGCTTCGCCTCAAGACGACAGAGTTAGAATGCTCGGTTGCAGCTTCCCTTTAGATCATTTCACCGGTGTCTTTGTAAGTAAAAATTGCAAAAGGGCTTTCGATCGATGGCATAATCCCGGGCAGTGAAAAGGAGGTGCCTCGGTCGGCCGCGAGTCGACATGGTCGGTGGTCAAAAAAGGCTCGCGGTACACCTAAGCACTTCTTATCAGTTGTGAATGCAAAAGCATGCACGCCCCACTTCGCTCCCTTCTTTAATCCGCAGCGTACGACGGGCTGACCTTGGGCATAAAACGGTGGAGCCGCTGCCTCGCGGACACGCAGCGCCATCGGGTGAGCGATCGTTTAAACTGTCGTGTGCCTGGCGGCGTGAGGAAGGAACAGACAGCAACATAGTTCCCAGTAGAACGAACCCCTTGGTTTATTCCATGTGCCATGTATATTGCCACGCTCCGTACAACTGATAAGAGGCGAGCAAACACGGTTATCAGTGATAACACAGGATGACATTACACAAATTGACGTGCAGCGGCCAATGGGAGCCTCGTTGACGCGCGCCAGCCAATGGGACCGAAGTGCAAAAGGTGCCGTTGGCTAGCTTTGCACGTGATTTCATTAAGATGCCGTTTTGCATGGTTTCAAAGCTGATGACATTGGCTCGCTCCATGAGGCCAGTTAATGCTTTCGCATTAAAAAGCAACTTTGAGAAGTCTGCGACACCAAACCACCGGACACGAGCGCCGTGTTGCGAGTTTGGCGGGGCACTCGGACGTTTCAGCTTGAGATTGAGTCTGAAGATTACGGCAATGGGCCGTACGTTAGTTGCGAGAATTCTGCGCAAGGTGGCACCACCTATCTAACCAACTACACTGCCCAGTTAAAATGGGCCGCGAGACCCGGTAGCCCTGGCCAGAATTATTCGCAGTTGGGAAAAATACTTCGCACACACCTGTTACTGCAACGATGCTCGTGCATACTACCATGCTTAAGAAGCATAGGCACACTTTACAAGTGTGTTAAAGAAAAACTGAAACAAAAATTTCAATATACCTCTCACGTTCAGAAATTAACTAAATATGATCAACAGTACCCGCAAGAGACAATTGCACGTTTGTGTATTGAGTGGATGGCTATATCTTTAGTTCTAAACGACCGATCCTGACAAACGCTTGAAGAGCAGTTTTTGGAGATCACTCGTCACAGGAGACACGACAAATTCCCGGCGTTGATTGTCCCAGCGTGGGCAGGGCTATGGAGATGCTAGCATGGTTACGAGCTCCGCCAATCGGCGGCGTCAACGCGTCACAGCTAGGCTTCCACGTTTTCAGATAAATCGGAAAAAGTCAGAAAAACACTTGCCGGTAAGTTTTTCGTCACTTCGGGATTTATCCGGAAAAGTAATAATTTCGTGGTCGCAACGACAAAAAAAAAGCAGAAGAGGTCGTTTTACAAATAACAGGGGTGGAACTCATGAAATGTACTTGGGAGCAGCCACAGGAGCAGCTGAAACAGCAGTTTTGAAGCAGGTTGGGAGCAGCTAAAACTACATTCTGGAGCAGGCTACGAGCAGCTCCGATCAGTTTTCATTGCACTTCAGCTTGTGTCTTAGACAAGCATGGGAGCAATTTCAACCGTGCTTAGCGGCACAGACGAACATAAGTTGTTAGGGATCCAGGTGGATGGGATAACAGTGTAACAGATGCGAAAACTTGAAACTTCGTGAGCCTTAATGAGAATCAAAAATCAAGTACCCTATGTTTCTGAAGATAGCGTCCTTGATATTTTCTGAGTGGCTTTCAGCTGCTCAAAATGCAAACCAGCACTGCAAACCACACGTGCTCGACATAGTAATTGTTTGTGCAAACCACGTGACCTGCGTAAGCAACGGTTGTGCAGTTGCACGGAAGAACAGGGCAAAAAATTTCGAGTTTATCCTATAGTGCAACTCGATATCGAAGCAGCAGACTATGATTAAAGGGCAACTCCGGCCAAAACTCAGAATGAAATAAAGTACTGGTATCGCTGTAATGGCACAAAATACGACCCCAGCCAAAATATTATGCCCGTGGGACGCCGCATTCTCAACTAATGCAAATAATAAAAATGCGACCCGCCGCGAGCCGCTGCTCCTTAGCGGGCGGCCAGTGGGTTGCCGATCGCTAAAGCAACATTGGGCCGTGACGTCAGCATCATTCTCTTTTTTCCTCCGGTCCGGGCGTTGTGCGGGGTGCACTTCTTTGAGCCGCTACCACCGCTACTTCGGCTTGTGATTGGCGTGTTTAGCCGTAGCTTTTATCTGTAGCCTGTGTAGCTTTGGTATAGCCTTTTGTTTATTTGTTTTTGAGGACTCCAAGACTTTTTAGCGAGCAACTCGGTGCGCCCAAGACTGCCCAGCTGTTCCTCGAAAGATGCCGAGTGCAACTCGTAGCTCTGTGGGCTGCTCAAACAACCCGCTGCGCAACCCGGAGGTGCTTTTTCACAAGTTTCCAACGGACTGGAAATCGGAGAAGGTGTGGGTGAATGCTGTTCGACGAGTGGACTTCGGCTTTTATGCGCCCGAGGAAAAAAGAACGAAAAAACAGACGTATACAGCCCAACAGACGTGTGTTCGGGCGCCGCGGCCCGCGCCAAAGGGCCTCAAAGCTTTGTGTTTGGGACTGACCCGCAGCGCGAAAGCGAGAGGGCTCCCAGTATTGTACGTCACTGGCAGCGCGGCGTAGAGCAACGCCGCTCCATCCACGGAGCCCCGATGACAATTTAGGCCTTGCGACGAGTACGGAAGACCGCACACACGGCGATAGCTGCCGAGTACGGCACCAAACAAGTTCACTCGTTCTCCAGTCGCTAGCTTTTGGGTATACAAGCGACGAGTACGGCATAGCGCACGCACGGCAGCGGCCGCCGAGTACGGCGCCGTACGAGTTTACGGGTTCTCCAGTTGTATACACACTAACTCTTGCTACATATGCTGGATAACTACCACGTATATAGAATTAAAATAAAATCAGCTTACCTCCTATCTTTAGACGGCTAGCGCAACAGAGGTAGGTGCCGCTTGGCCTGCATACTCGTTGAACGAGAACGATCCTGACGTCACGTTCACATAGCGGCTGATTTCCAGTGTTGCCGGGGCCTCGAGCGGCTAGTTTCGGTTTTGTTGGCCGCGCACCAAATAAAACTTTGAGGCGTCGGTATCTTTAATACTACGCAAAATAACGAGAAAAAAATTACACCTTCCAAATCAGGGACGCTGAATGCAGTAAAAGCAGTCATAATCCCAAAATCGAAAGTATGGCCTGGAGTTGCCCTTTAACGAAGTTATCGTATTTGAAGCAATAAGCAGGAGCAAGGTTAATGGACGCCGAGTAGATCTACCACTCGCTTAAGAGCTGCTGGCCGGCAAGGTTTCGGATCGGAATAGGGTGGAGAACTGGGCCAGTTGGTTGACGCTATACATGATGGGGAAGACAGCTCAGAAAACACGGACTACAAAGAGGAACAAACAGCATTGTCCTGTCGTGTTTGTTCCTCTTTGTAGTCCGTGTTTTCTGAGCTGTTTTCCCCATCATGTATTCGGATCGGACCGCGTTTCAGTTCTATCAAATCACGATTTATCCAGCGAGAATGCGGTTCTAACTTCTAACGATGAGGTACTAAAAGGAATATTTTGCTCATTTGTTTTCAACTGGCTGGTGTCCGGATCCCGGGCCAAAAAGCCTCAGGCAATCCGACGCTTAACGACTCGACCACACCTCGGCCGACTTGCTTAACCGCTTATGGTTGAAGAATAACAATCCAGTCGCAGGTGGTGTAGACTTAGAATCCAAGTTTTTTCGCGCGCTTCCTACTCGGGATACATACAGAGAATAAACAGAACAAGGGATTGCAAGGCCGACCAGGCTAAACGCGCTCATTGTTGCGAATCGAGTCAATAAAACTGAAACCAAGACAAAATTAAGTTTTTTGGCGCATGTTTTGCGATCTGGCGCACAATGGCGCGAGGTATTGGCTGTGGCGCAGTTTCAGCAACATGGCGCACGATGGCACAGACACATGCGTCTGGCACAAAATGGCGAAAATGGCGCAGCCGTTCCACCCCTGAAATAAGCTTTATAAGAGCACAGAGTCAGTGGTCCTGAGAAGACACCACTTCAGTTTCCTTTGAAATCTCGAACTACTGATAAAAGTTTTAGTCCTGTCAAGGTTCCCCCAGGACAACGGGTCACGGTACCCAAACTTCATTTATTTTGTCCTTGATTTTTTTTAAAAATTGGGAATAAAGTAAAATACAATTTGAATTTCAGAGAAATGGGAATCTAATAAAAATGAACTCCGACGAACAGAAAATTTTGAGCAAAAAAAATAAACTCCAAAAAATACAGAATTTTCAGTAAAAAATGAACTCCAGAAAACACCCTCCGAATATCACAAGAAATAAACTCTGAAAACACGAAATCCTAGTTACATCACAACCTAGCCAGTTGGGACGCCCAAGGAATGGTTGAGCGGTGGAAGTGGAGGTAAAGAAGTGAGTCGCCCGTGCTCCAGAACTCCCCTGACCCCCTTGTTTCAGTCTCGCAGCCCCACCGTCTCCCTTCCGCTTTGGTTCGTCCAAGTTTGACAGGCAGTGCACATGCACACCTTGGCAACATACTTTCCCGGAGCGGCGTTGCTTTTACGAGACAGTTGACGTAACAACATTCCTAGTAGCTTAGAGGACATCCACCAGGTGCAATTTGGTGACTGCTCGATTTGTTTTGAAGCAAGGTTTTTAAGTCTGCCTGAACAAAAGAAATTGGCGTCCCTGTGGTGTTGCCACAACACAGACAACACTGAAACAATAAATTAGGCTCAAAGAGTTGTATTGCCGTATCGCTTTCAGTTTGTAAAGACGTTCACCTGTAGTGCAAGAGGGCCCGTTCGTCTTCTTCATCCTCGAGTTCCTCCAATTCTTCCAAGCTCAGGTCCTCAATAGCTTTCTGGGTACCTGAAACGAGTGGGGCAACATTTAACGGGCAGACTAGGAACTCAGCAGTTCAGGACAGCAGAGCCATAATTCAAAATTCACTGGAACAATGTTTTTAACCTTCCACGCAAAACAATTAACTTAAGAAAGACAAAAAGAGGGAAAATTTTTTGTTAATTGTACATGGCGATGACGACGCAAGTTTCTTTCTATATATTTTACAGACATGTGGTGTGCAAAAGGCAGTTTTTTTATTTTGATTGTTACCGGTATTACCACTATTCTTTTTATAAATACAGAAATAAAATATTTTTTAAGGGACACTTTACTTTTCTTAGGCATGCACTCTCCATAAGCTTCAATAAACATTTTCTGACTAACTTCACTTGCCAGAAACTTTTCTGTCTGTCTGCCTTGATTGGACACCGTCACAAGCTGCACTTTCCCCGAAAAACAAAGTTATTTAAAGGGACCATGAAACGACTTTGAAAACAAACTTCATTGACCGCACGTCGTAAAAGGTGTGAAAAGAAACCCAAAAACACAAAAATAGAGGGCCAAAAAATGATTCTTCGCTATAAAACTTTTAAAAGGAAACCAAACTCTTTTACACCTTGCTTCCATCGAAAGCTATCTCCCTTTTCACTCCGATGCACCTGTGGACCCGCAGCCCCTCAACCAAATCCACGTCGCCTATTGGGTAAGAGCCTACCTAGCACCACAATCATTAACAATAAGTAGCCGGCGAATGTTCCCTAAAAGTTTTGTCAAATAATATTCAGGTCTACATTGTGTACCATAATTAGAGATGTGACGAAAATTGCCGAACTTGGTAATGCTCAGAGCCAAGCGCCATCTATCGTGTGGTAAACGAAGCAAGAGAAAGACCCGACTGCGCCTGCGCAGTCAATCCATAGCGTCGTCTGCTGAACGGGTTTGTTCCTGGTCGTGCTTTCTTTGCAGAGCAGGCTTTCGTTTTCTGGCTACTCGAGTAGTGTTTACACTGTTTGTGATCGATCGCTCGGTCGCTATGCCAAAAGGCTGCAGTGCACCCAAGTGCCGAATTGGACAGGAACGGACAGGGTGGGAATGACAGGGCATCTTTTCCAGCATGCACTCGTTGCCTTCCATCATGTTCCGGCTGTATGTGCATACTCAAAGCCAATAAAGTGCCCAAGTGCTACTGAAAGTGGAAAGCTTGTGCTGGAGGTGGTGTAGAGACCGGCGACCGTCAAGGTCCAAGAGGAATGAACACACACACGCGCCTGGTCCGGGTGGAACCAAACAAGTAACTTCGTCTACCACTTTACTCCCTCATATATATACAACCTAATGGTAGCGACACCTACCACAACATCCCCCTTTGTCAGAGAGATCGCTCGTGGATGAACAAATCACAATGCACGACCTCACTACAAGTTCAGTCTCTTTGGAGCTACTACTCGACGGCCAGATCTCATTCGTCAAAGAGAGTGGATCCACACGTTTGCTGATGCCCGACTTGCATCAGCTCTCCGACTTGCCCTTGGCTCTGCATAGCTTCGTAGTCAGAAGGCTGCAGAGAAGGAGCTGTAACCAGTCTTCTTTGTTCATAACATTGGGATTGCAGGCCATTGGCTCCATCGGCAGCAGGAACTGCCAAAACCGGAGCTGGCTCCATAGGTTGGCTCCTGAAGGAACCAAGTGTCACAGATTTCTCTGCAATACACCCTGTGGAGTTTCGACGACGTAAGAGCGTGGGCGTTGCGCTCGGCTAAGCACTTGGGTAGGGCACTGTGCGTCGGTCACCCACACATCTTCGCCAGGTGAAAGTTCCCCGAGCTTGAGCACTCCGTGACGACGGTTTAAGTCGGAAGCTTGGCGTCGCTTCGCCGCGCTGTCTCGCTCCAGAAAGACCTGTGACTTCGGCCATGCTGGTTGGAGTTTCTTGGCAGCCTTAAATACTTGAATCCGCAGCTGTCAACCCATTAGCAGCTGAGCAGGGCTGAAACCCAAGATGCCTGGAGTATCTCTATAGACGAGAAGTGACAAAAACGGATCGTCGCCTTTAACCAAGAGGTCCTTCACAGTCCGGTCTGTACGCTCCACTTCTCCGTTTGACTGCGGAAATCCAGGACTGCTAGCGACGTGCTTAAATCCGTAGTCTTCCACAAATCTGGCGAAGTTGTGGGAGGCAAACTGTGGTCTGTTGTCACTTCGAAGTACCTCCGGAATCCTGAAACGCGCCGTGGCACTTTTTACTGCAGAGATCACGGCTTGACTTGACATGCTTCGTAGTGTCATTACTTCGGGATAACATGAGTGATAGTCCACCAACAGTAGAAAATCTTAGCTGTTCAAGTGAAATAAATCGACTCCCACCTGTTGCCAAGGTAGCTCTGTTGGAGGCGATGTCATGAGAGGTTCAGCCCGCAGTACCCTCGTAGATGCGCAGCGCTCGCACTTCTCGATTATGGTTTTGTTTGATCGCCGATACTGGGCCACCACACCGAGTCTCGAACCCGTGCCTTGCATTGGTTCACTCCTTGGTGTCCCTCGTGAATGGCCTGCAGGACCTCAGGTTGCAGTGATGCAGGAATCACGAGGCGTCCTCCTTTGAGAAGCACACCGTCACAAACGGTTAGTTCTCCGCGGTAGTTCCAGTACTTCATTTGGTGACATGGAACCTTGGTCTTCTGAGGCCAACCTTGGTCGCAGAACTTTGCAAGTGCTGTGAACTCGCCATCTGTTGACTGTTGTTGACGGACCACCTCGAGGTTGACGGGCGCACCTTCATAGATTGCGTGAACCACGCTCTGGCCGTACAGCTCTAGGCTGTCGCAGGTTGACGGAGCTGCTCGGCACTACGGCGCTCAAGACAGGGTGTAGGCCGTTGCCAGGAGCTTCCCAGGAACGTATAAGATCTGGTACTGATACCACATCAACTTTATCTTCAGTCACTGAACTCGTGGAGGAAGAAGGTCTACGTCCATGTCGCCGAGCAACGCAGTCAAGGGCTGGTGATCGGTTTCCACTGTAAACCGCAGTCCCCGACCGTACTCATCAAAGCGACGCACGGCCCATGTCACTGCCAAAGTCTCCTTTTCGGTCTGGCTGTACCCTTGCTCGGTTGCAGTGAGGGACCGTGAAACAAAGGCCACCGCTTGACACTCGCCAGATGGTTGGTCCTGGAGCAGGACTGCTCCAAGACCGAAAGAGCTGCAGTCAGCAGACACTATGGTCGGGTGCTCCGGATTGTAGCAAGCCATACAAAGTCTAAGAGCTTGAGGAAAGCAGCCTGCTGGCTTGGTCCCCGGAATCACAAACTCTTCTTGCTCAGCAGTTCTCGAATAGGTGCTGTGACGTCCGACAGATGTGGCAAAAACCTACCTATGTGGTTGACCATGGCTAACAGTCTGCGGACACCTCCGACGTCAACCGGTGGTTCCATGTGCTGTACAGCCTCCATCTTCTCAGGGTCTGGCATAATAACATTCTGGCTGACGACCACGCCAAGGAACTTTACACTGGTGACGCCGAACTTACACTTGGACCTGTTCAGAGTCAGACCTGCCTCCTTTAAGCAGTCAAAAACCTCTGCGAGACGCTTATCGTGTTCCACATGATCTCGGCCCAAAACGAGAATGTCATCAATCATATTGACAACTCCATCTTGGCCCTCCAGGATGTATGACATCTGGCGTTGAAAATATTCTGGCGCAGAGGTAATCCCGAAAGGCAACCGACAAAAGCAGAACCGTTCAAACCCCGTAATGAACGTTGTGAGTTCTTGGGACTCACTTAACAGCTTCACTTGGTGAAAACTCGACATGGTGTCGAGCTTGGAGAAGACTCGCACCTCGCCCAGAAGTCCAAGCACTTGATCCACTCTCGGCAGGATGTGACGTTCACGCAGCACTGCCCGGTTCAGTCGAGTCAGGTCCATGCATATGCGGTAGCTCCCTGAAGCTTTAGGCAGCACTACCATGCCTGCGCACCCCGGTCTCGGCTTGGTTACTCTCCAGATTATGCCTTGGGCCTCCATCTTGTCTAGTTCAGACTTCACGACATCACGTAGCGGGATGGGGACCCCCTTCGCAGAACATGCAGCGAGTACAGTACCGCGTTCGGCTAAAGACAAATAGTGTACTGCTCCCGAAGTTCGCCTGGGCCCTGGACAAGCTGTGTCAACAAAGTCCCGTCGACCTCACTAGGACAGCTTTCGGGATAAGACTCTGGAAGGTGATCCACAAACTTGACCACGACCAACACCTGAATTGCCGGCAAGCTCAACAAGGGAACAACTTGCGATCGTACCATGTAGAGCTTCTGCCTGACGCGCTTGGTTTTCCATTCCAAGGCCGCGACGAACGTTCCTAGCACGTCCAACAGTTGGCCGGCGGGTCCTGTCAACTCCCCCTCTGGGGGCTCCAGGCGAGCTGGTTTTCCCGAACACATAAGGGAGACGACGGTGACTTCCGCACCGCTGTCAACATTGAAGCTCAGCAGTACATTGTTGACCTTCACATCTACAAACTTCGCCCTTGCCTTGGGAGGAGAATGGATGACACCAAGCTCCAGCGAAGCCAACTTATTCTTGGTGCAGCAGACAGCTGCGAAGTATCCTTTCTTGTGGCACTTGCTGCATTGCACATGGTTAGCAGGGCACTCTGAGCGCAGATGCGGAGAACGTCCGCAAAGGCCGCATGAAGATGTACTCGCTGGGTTGCCACTTGCTTGCTTCGGCCTTGGCAGGCGGTTCTTCACAACTTTTGGTCTGTCAATGTTTAACGCTTTGCTTCTGCTGAAGCTGCCATGGCTGTGGATGCTGACGAGTCCTGCAGCTTCCATTCCCTTTCTGCATTGGCAAACTTGAATGAGCGCTTCGTCCGATGTAAGCTCCGTGTTTTTGCATAGTCTGTCCGATAGCTTCATGTCTCGCAAGCTCACCACAAAACGGTTGCAAATGAGCCGCTCCTCCACGTCTCGCGACGGGTAGTTACATTTTTTTGCCATGTTGCTGAGTGTCGTAAAAAAGGAGTCAGCTGACTCACCCGCTTGCTGCAACCGTCTGTGGAAGCGTGTGCTCTCGTAGAGCTCATTGACTGGGTGAACGAAGTATGCATTGAACTTCTCAGCAATCAGACCGTAGCTGTCAAAGTCTCAGTCGTCGACGTGTAGCAAAGTCAGGATGTCCCGCGCTTGCGGCCCCATGGAGTATAGTAATCTGAACACGCACTTTGTCGCTGGCGGCGTACAGTCCCGACATGTAGACATAGTCCTCGAACTGCTGATACCAGTTTCCATTTTCCGTGGTTGCTGAAGTCAAACTGGGGCCGTGCTCGTAGATTGAGTGCACTGACTGGCAACGCTCCCGGACCGGCAGCGGCGCCCTCCCCTTCGGCCATGGCGGTCTCCTCCTAGGCTGGTGCTGGCGCTTGAAAAAAGAGAAGGCGCTAGCCGCTCACTTCTGACACCATCTAGAGACCGGCGACCATCAAGGCCATCTCGGATGGAACCAAACAAGATTGCTTGTCCGGATGAAATTAAAATTACCTGTCCGGATGGAACCAAACAAGTAATTTCATCTACCTCTTTACTCCCTCATATATATACAACCTAATGGTTGCGACCCCTACCACAGGTGGGACCACAGGAAGACCTCCCTACCTTTCTAGAGCGGGAGTACGACCACCGGGACACCCCTCCCCCGGCCCACCTCTCAAGTCATGGTAATCCTGACCACCCCAGTCGCCAATTTTCTGGCAAAGCCGCTGATCAGGGCGTTTCCTCGCTAGGAGACTTCCTGCCAAGCCTGGAGATCCACTCACCGTTGAGCTTCTCGTAAATCGTCGACTCGACGACGTTCACGATCTCGTCTTCGGTGAAGACCTTCTCGGTGTCTTCCTTCTTGGGCGGGAGGATGCCTTTCTGCCTCAGCACGTCGTTCCATTGCGTGTCCTCGTTTGGGTTCTGCAGAGAAAAGGTAGCCAAGCGTGAAGGATCGTACGAGCAACGCCTAGAGATCACGCGTCTCAAAGAAGCAGCCTCGGTCAAGCTCGCGCTAAAAAAGGAAATGACACTAAAGCTGAAACGAGACTATTTTTCTTACGGAAAGGTGTACTTCGTTCACCAACTCACACTCTCTAAGAATGAGTTTTTCGCCAGTCTTCGCGAGTATGAGGAAACGATTGAATGAGATGCCGGAAAACTACTCGGTCGTAGTGTTAGAATGACCAGTCAGCTATTCATTCAACAGCTTGGGGGAGACAAGAGCACTTGGCTACGAAAAGGTCAGGGACAAGCGCTAGCTGCAACAACGAATAATGCGGGCCACCCGTTTTGTGCATTTGAACTGCGGGGTTCATCATACAGCAGATAATGTTTGGTCTGGGCGGGCCCGACTGAAGGAGCAACGACACACTAATCCGGATACTCTTATCCCGATTCGATTCATTAGCAAATGCTATTAGCTTATCACGGTGGAGTCAGAGCCACGAGCGGTCTTGGCAGGCAACGGAGACAGCTCCCAATTTGGAGTTGTGTGAAATCGGTGATCGTCTTCGAGAAGCACTTGGTCCCCAACACGCTACACCGTTTCATTTATAAGTTACAGAGGATAAATACGTACCGCCATCACCTTTTCAGAAGGGAGTCTGAGAATACAAAACGAATACTGCCGTGGAGTCTTAGCAAATAGGAACTCCAAGAAAGCTTAGAACAGACCCGAGAAGCACGGACGTCGGTGACTCACTGGGGTTTTCCTTACGAAACCGCATGCGAAACCAACAACGCCGGCGAAACACGAACTCTAGCTTAATGGGTAGACAAATGCGAGTGTCTTCGCGTTTTGCATCGGGGGGTAGTTTGCGCCGCCTAGCGGGTAAGATAAATACTCAAGTTTAAATGCGGGAAAATCGAGGAAAGGGAAAGTGGCTAACAGGGGCCCAGTGCAAGGAGGGAAGATAGAGATACGTAAAGATAAATACGACATCAGGTTGACGGATTCATTAAACATGAGGAAGATACATAGAAAGGGGGGACGGACAACAATGACTTCCTTCAGTACCCCCATTCTATGTATCTTCCTCATGTTTAATTACTGTTACCAACGCGCCCTGATAGAGTGATCTCTGATTTGAGAAATCCAACCTCCATCTTCGTCAGAAACGGCGACTGATTAGAAACGTTGTTTTTTGCATTTTGCATGGTGCATGACTGTGCAGTCCTCGTTTTGAAAATACAAGAATCTTGGAAAAAAAAAAAAAGGGGGGGGGTGTTATAACTAAAGTTCTTAGATAAGAGCTTCCTACAAGTAGCGACAATCTTTGAAGCACCGACTGCTTGACGGTGGAGGTTCTGGGAAGCGAATTTCGGCTCACAGCAGAATTAGCACGAAAACGTTTTGAGTCATTCCGCAAATGTTCAAAAGAACATAGGCAACATTCTTGAAATGTTTCAAATTTTACGTGGAACATTTTTAAAACTAAGCTTACTGCCTTAATCGACACTTACATCCCACACAAGCTAATCTCTCCAAAAAAGCAAAAAAAAAAAAAAAAAAAAAAAAAACCTTGGATAAATAAAGAGTTACGGCAAATTTTGAGGAAAAAGAAACGTGCATACTTAACTTTCCGCAGGACTTCTATTGCCGCGTCCCTTACTCGGTTACGAGACCTAAGTAAACTATACAAAAGGAAACTCAAATTAGCTAAAAATGTTTTTCAGGGCGCCTTAAAGACCGACGACCAGTTCGCGCTTTCCACTTTTCGCCCGCTTCCTCCTCTCCCTCCTACCCTTTCCACCCACGCCCGCCCCTCTTGGTCCCTTCTTTCCATCCTTCGCTTCCCTCGCCCGAAGGCGTGGAGAGGAGGGTCTTCTGCCTTGCAGAATCTCGAGTCTGGTCGTCGGCCTTTAAGTGATTGTCTTAAAAGGAGCCCTAAAGAATTCTGGAAACTGGTAAAAAGCAACAAGAAGGACCAGGTTGGCATACCATCAATTGAGGAACTTGAACAGACCATACACGATGACCAAGCAAAAGCTACATGCTTTAGTAGATACTTACAATCAGTTTTTTCTCCCCCGTTAACTGCGGTGCACTTGGCTGTGCCTAACGCAGTAAACCAGTTGCGTGACATGCCGGAAATTGAATTCCACTCTGACGGACTGGTTAAGCTTCTGTGGTCACTTAATTAAACCCGATAAGTCTCCCGGTCCTGATGGCATTCCTAACAGGATTTTTAGGGAATGTGCTGGTATACTCGCTATGTTCTTGCACGTCCTGTTTACCAGATCTCTATCAGATAGTATTTTCCCAGTTAAAAATACCCATTGGGTCCAATTGGTTTTTCCAGTTGGTACCAGCTGGCGTAACCATCTGTGTTTTCGGACTCCCAACTGGAAAAATACCAATTGGTATTTGTCCAATGGGAAATAAACCCATTGGCATTTTACCAAATGGAACCATTACCAGTAGGTACTATTCCAGTTGGAACTGTAACCATCTGTGTTTTCGGACTCCCAACTGGAGAAATACCCATTGGCCTTTTTTTCAATTGGAACCGTAACCAATTGGTTGTATTCCAATTGGAACTATAACCATCTGTTTTCTGACTCCCAATTATAAAAATACCAATTAGTATTTTTTCCATTGGAAGTGTAACAAGTTGTGTTTTGGGACTTTCAAACTCGAAACTACAAAAAGAGCCCACTTGCTTGTTTTTTAGCTACCATTCATTGGCACAAATCTTGAAGCAAGAACAAGCAATTAGCTTAACTGGACATTCATTATATGCACAGGATGCACAACAGTGAAGAGTATATGTAAAATGAAACCTTTATTTTGACTAGCAGTATACCTAAATATTACAGATTGAACGTTGAGACCAATGTTTCGCGGGAAGTTCCTGGTTCGACACCAGGGTCAGGCGGATTGTTTCGGTCGCGCACCAGTCATCTAGCTGTGCCTTCTTCCCCTTCTCCCAGGATTATTTTTCAACTTGGATGCAGTTGATGACAGGATCGCCATCTCATTCATGCTCAGCTCTGCCTCCTGCATGTCGAACATGTGTACCAGTTAAGTTGCATATCTAAGAAGCATTGTGAAAGAATTTAGCAAAGTCTAGACCTACAACAAATGAGTAAACACTTGGCTCACATGAGGTCAAAGTTGTATGATGCTCGACGCGTCATTAAAGGGGCAGTACAATTCAAACCTTGTACTTTCAGTAAGTACAGCTTTTGATTATTCATTGACATTCACAACCTATAAAACACACCGTTTATCTCCTAAACTCGCAGACAGAGCAAGTGACCACATGATCTGAAGCTGATTACATGCCACCTATGTTTATCGTATCCACACCCTGTAGTTGGCAAAGCACAGGGCACACAATGAATTCCACAGATTGCTAAGGCTCGGCTACTCCTGTCGTCGCAGTAACTGAGCACGAGCCACTACTTGAGTGCGTGTCGAGGTATTGTCTTAAGCTCAAATAGAATGCTCACGCTGTGCTCATGTCCACTATATGAGCCACACCTAAATGTTGTCACCGTGGGTATCACAAAGCCTTATGGCAAACTCCTGAGGATTGATGTTGTTGACAATGACGACAACACTATCCCCACAACCAAAGGAGAGAATGAAAAGAGGTATTCGCTTTTACTCTTTAAATTATGCGGCAAAAAAGAAGCTCCTTGGTCAGTGGCATTGCGTGCGAGTATTTCGGGTCCCACTGGTGCCAGTAAGCTTGTGTAGAGTGAGAAACATTCAATTTAATATTGTTAAACGGCTCCTTTAAGTACAGGGTTCCCCCCAAATGTAGCGTCAGCGGTCCGAAACCAAATGCCAAAGTTTCAGAACTAATTTATCTCAAATAAAGGTTATAACTGATTTTCAAAAAAATATTACGAGAATGGGGCCCATTTTTGGTAACTAGCACCATTCAGCTCCATGTATTCGAGAGCTGTTAGCCACCATTTTCCCACTAAAATTGACACCTGTACTTCATTTTCCCACTGAAATTGACACCTACTCCATTTTCCACTGAAAACTGAAACCTGTAATTCATTAACAATGCACTCAAGATTATTAACTAGTAACTGCTCACACCTCAGTTACAACTTCTGAAAGCATGACACTTAATGTCTTCACTCTGTCTAATACAAAAGTAAATTAAGACAATCTCAAAAGCAAATTATGGATATTAAGGTAAACTGTGGCAAGTCAGTGCTTTCAGGAGGAATCCACAGTTTCTTTTTTAGATGTACCTTAAACACTTTTTTTTTTTCACTGACATTTCATTACACTGGGTAACAAAGACTTTCAAGCGGACAGCTCAAAAGAGTCTGTTTTGTAGAGCTTCATTCATTCAGGCTCCTACCCTGCACTGACCATATAGCTAGGAGTGTCTCAGTATATTTATTAATCAGAAATTGCCTATTTGCAATGCAGCAAGCATCAAGAAAAGAAACGAAGTTTCCTTACCTTGCACCCTTAAACTTTGTTATCCATCCTTCGCGCTCCAACGAGGCGGCAGGCCCAAATGAAGTAATTATAACCACACCACTCAGCACTCGCAGCAATAAACATGGCTTGTTGAATCTCTACTGTAACCATGCAACACATGTTGTGCGTGCCATCGGTATGATTGGAGCCATGTGCGCATCATAGAGTTATTATAATGTACGCTAGAGGTTCAACTGGCGCTAGTGTCTATGCGACTTCCGTGACGCAAATTGAAGCAGACAGCAACCAGTCTACTTTTCCAGTCTTCCTGTGTATTCCTATGGGAAAACGCGCGTGCATTTTGTCTCTTCGCCGGAAAATAACATGGAACACTTTGGTTATTTCGGTCGTACCGAATAGTATGTGTCTTAATTAACATTGTAAAAGTGTAATTGCTTTAGTTAGCGCATTTTTCTTCATCAGTGACCGATGTTTAACTTCGCTACATTTCAGTCCCAAACGTGTGTTCCGCAGCAGGTGTGTAGAAACAAGCGACGATTCGAAGCAAAATTACAATGGAAAGGAATGTAGTGTGTGTTCAAGGCTCGCCAGCAATCCGGTGACGCTTATATATTGATAATATGCCAGTCCTGTTTCTATATAAAAATGACCCCGTCGTGCGTGAGAGGATAAAAACGTTCAAAACGTAGATAATAAAGTCCGTGGGCTATAAACGTTGTCTCTTCGTATTGTTTTCTCTGCCGGGCAGCTTTTATCGGGCACTTGTTCTCAAAGATTTCGAGCGTGCGAGTGATATTTTGAACGTAGAACAAGCAGCTTCGCTCAGAGCAGAAAGAATAAAACGGTACTTACTTATTTAAAATAGGAATAGATTACGTGGCCTTCAATTAATTTTGATCGTATATGCACCTGTAGTTACTGATCCGGTGTTACTGCGTAGTTCTTGCCGTCTTTCTTAATTTCCAGATGTTCTTCGTTCGTTTGGCACGTATATCCCCCACGCTGAAAAGCGCCGACGTCGTGTTCGCGCTAACAGTGTCCGACAGTGCACATAAATACACGTAGGAAGCTGTTTTAGCACCGTTTTTAATGCGATGAATTTGAAAGAAAAACACCGTAACTGACCAATTATTCGTCGGCCTGACTGAGAAATGTTCCAAGCTACCTAGAACGTACGAATTATTCGGGATATTTGCTCTTATGATCGAGCGCAGAGGGAAAATGCACTCACTTTTTCCCATAGAAATGCATTACCGGAAGTCAATTTTGGACTGGTTGCTGTCTGCTTCAATTTGCGTCAGCACACTAGCGCCACTTGAACCTCTAGCGTACATTATAATAACTCTATGGTGCGCATAGCAATCAGGGTTGCCAGGTAGTTTCTAGCTGAAACCGCCAAAAGCCAGACGGTGTAGCCGAAAAGTAGCCAAATGCAAGAAATTTATTGTTGTTGTTGTTGTTGTTGTTGATATTTTATTTG
Source organism: Ixodes scapularis (assembly GCF_016920785.2). Lineage (NCBI taxonomy): Eukaryota > Metazoa > Arthropoda > Arachnida > Ixodida > Ixodidae > Ixodes > Ixodes scapularis. The sequence continues at coordinate 17,511,650 of NW_024609873.1, read as the reverse complement.
CATCAAATACAGAGTACATGATACTGGAGGCTTGTGGAAAAAGCGGTCACAAGACCAGCTTGACAAAGCCACAGGCCCCCACATTGGCATTTGCAGCACTATAAAAAGAAAATTATCAACATACCATACAGATTACAGCATCAACAGAAAAAGCAAGATAAACAGAATAAAGAGAAGCAACAATGGACACACTCAAACTACGTAACAACCACGCAATTGTAGGATATCTTGAAAGGCACTATCAAGAAAAAAAAATAGAAAAATAAAAAGATTACTTACATGCACAACTAGTTTCACGTTTAATAATATTACACAGCATTTTTTACATAAGGAAAGTCGACTGGGGGCTGAAATAACGACGCAGTGCTTTAAACGTAATATCTAAAAGCTCGACATTTCCGGCAGCTAATCTATTTAGTAACCTTGGCAGTCTGTTTTTCAACGTATCTTGCCCGTAGATTGTTCTGTAAGTACTAACATTCCAAGGCTCACCATGGCGCGTAGTGTAGGCGGTAGTATTGCTTTGTAAGTTAGCTAGTCCTTTTAAAAACGATGATTTAGTTTTTACCTCTTGTTTAAAAGTTTTAGAAAGCCGATAATCGTACATTTTATGAATTGGCAATACATTATATTTTACGAACAACTCATGCGTGTGAAAGTGAGACGGAATATTTTCAACAACTCTTAGGAACCGTTTCTGTAAGACATGTATTTTATGTAGATTTGCTTGAGTTGTGGATGCCCAAACTAAGTGGCAGTAGTCAAGCCTAGATGAAAACAAACTATTATAAATTAAAATCATAATATTTCGTGGCAGAATGTGCCGATTACGATAAACAAGTCCGACTATTTGGGACAGCTTAGCGACTACGGAATCAATATGTGTATCCCACGACAAAGTTTCTTGAAAAACAACCCCTAGTACTTTAAAACTAGAAACAACTTCAATGGGTGTCGAATTTAGCATTATTGGTTGATTTAACATGACACTTTTATTTTTACTACGAAATAAGACGGCTTTAGTTTTGTTTATATTTATCTTTAAGCTATTTTGGCACGTCCATTCATCTAGTCTTTGTAACGTCGAATTTGCTTTATCGACTATCTCATTATATACATTTCCGGTTATAAATATGCTGGTATCATCAGCGTAAATAATCATATTAACACCTGATCCAGCAGCCCAAAAGTAGCCATATTCTGCAGTACCCAAAAATTGTGCGTTCGATTGTGCGAGCTCAGTTCGAAGGCACTGCACCTGCATATCTACGGTTTAGGAGCAGCCTGCAAGATCTACGACATCTCGAAATGTATTGAACGTTATTTTCTTCTTTTTTTTTCCAAACACAAAAGTACAACAATTTTCCACACGCGTTTTTGCAGTCACATAGTTATGAAGCGCTCGCTCGTGCCCGGCTTACCCGCCTCATACATGAATTCCGTGATAAAACGGGCAAAAGCTTCTTCAGAAGGGTTGATGTCCTTACAGAACTCATTCTTCCCAAAGGAAAGCAAACTTTACCAAACTCTACATAGAGGACGTTTTGAAGAGTTGGAAGGGACATGTTCTGCCTTAGGCCTGACTTTGTGAGGGACACGTGCATGGACACGTGACTGAATACTCTCTCCACGACGTCATTCGGCATGGCCAGTGTCGGGAGCGCGTTGGCAAGCTCGGATAGCAACGGAAACCGGACTGCTCCTGCGCATTGATCTTGGCCTTGTTCGGAACATTCGTTGACCTAAATCTGTTGTCTTTTGTTACGGCTCATTGTGCTTTAAGAAACTTCCATGTTTCGCGGAAAAGCCTCCTTTGTTATATCCGGTACAGTACGCGTTATCGGGCGACATCAAATTCTGCAGGATGTCTTGAGCACGACCAACTCTATAAAGGTGGTCTTGAGTTCTCTTTAGCAGTGTTGCCAGATGGTCCCAACAAAAAACCGCCAAACGGCTGGGAGGTATAGCCCAAATATAGCCAAAGCCACAAAATAAATATAGCCCAAAATAGCCAAGACTAAAAACGACGATTTTTAAGCCTTTTATTGACAATTTTTCATACGCGCAAAAAACAACACGTTAAATTCTCTTTTTCAACCTTCAGATGCGCCACTTTTTGTGTACATTAGGTCCCCTGATATATATACATAAAAAAAGCTTCAGAAGGATGAAAATTTGTGAAACAATTACCCATCCTTCGTAGGTTTTCAGAAATAGAAAACATACATGGACAGCTGTATTGTGAAGCCCGGGAGATATAATCATACAGTAAAAGAACAGAATGTAGAAGCAGAACAGTCAGAACTGGGAGTTTTAAACTAGCACCCCCTATATCTAAGGTTCTTACCAATAAACCACCCGTCTATTTTTCTTTGAATAGAATATGAGCGTCCCCCGTTCCGGTTCAAGCTATTTTTTATTGTGTTTCTTTTCTTAAAGTTGGCGATGCCTAAGAATTTTCGCAATGGGTACCAAAGCTGCGTTGGGAGAGTCCAGTCTACGTCCGGGTAGAAGACGCGCTACCGGACCTGTAAAAACAGTGCAATTTGTTTGTTTGATTTGCTTCACTGCGCTGTGGAGAGACCGCTTGAACTCTGCTAGCACTGCTTCTCTGCGCATTGTGAAAACCCCGAAGTTTGTAGAAGTTTGAAGCCATTCTCCTTCCTCTCTCTCTTCTCAACTAGCCAAAAGAGAAACAATTTTTTTTACGAAACTGACTAGAAGTTCCAAAAATTAATTAGTCGAACCTCAAAGTTCGACGTCGAACCTGAGGTTCGACAAGAGTTCGCCGCACCCTTAGAAATAGCCCAAAAATAGCCACATAGCCAAAGGCAAAATTTTGACGCCAACTAGAAAAAAATGTAGCCCAATTTGGCTATATATAGCCCAATCTGGCAACACTGGTCTTTAGTATCATTATTCCTCGAATGAGGTGCTTCCTGTAGGAGGATGGTGGGAAACTCGAGAAAATAGGAGACGCCAGTAGGAAGCAGAAAGAACTTGGGAGCATAAAATAAGCCACAATTAGTACAAAAGCGATGTCGTCGGAGCTGGTTCTGACATCACGCCCACGAATCCTCGGGCAGAACATATCTGAAAGCGGGAATCCAGAAAGGGTGGATTGTCACTTTGGGTCCATGCTGAAGTGTCTTTTGTACAACTACTCTAAACTAAGCAAAAAAAAAAAAAGAAAAAAAGTGCCGCGTTAGGATTTTAAATAGCCCAAAAATAGCCACATAGCCAACCGCCAAATTTCGACGCCAAATGCATGACAGAGTAGCCCAATTTGGCTATTAATAGCCCAACCTGGCAACCCTGATAGCAATGGCGCATAGAGATCACACGCGGACGCCATCTTTGTTTGCCCAGTGTGTACAGATGCTTCCAACGATTCCCGCCGATTTTAGCGGGGAAAAAAAGTTTACACGCGATATTTAATAGCGAGTTCGTTTCACGGCACTCGTGCCCAACGTTACGTTGCTCGTGCCCACGCGTGCCCACTCGCAGCGTGGAACGGGTTCGTTTCGGCCGGCACTCCACGAGTGGTTGCACTCTCCGAGTTCGTTTCAGCGCTGACACCCCACGCGTGCATGCACTCGCTGCACCGAGAAAATCGGGAGTGCGCCAGAATGCAATCCCGTCATGCCTCGCTCCGGTGGGGCCGGCGAGGAGCGTGAGCAGACGACGAGGGTTCGTCTGCTACGATGTGTCGCGGAACCGAACGAAAAAAAAAGTAGATTTTCTGATAGAAATCGCGTCCCGCGGGCAACGAAATCAAACCCGAGCTTGAATTGTGAGCGTCTGCTATTTCACGAAGGAAGCAATTGACAACCCGTGATTTATTTGCAGGTTTTAAATCGCTCTGTTGCCGCACAAAACGCTGAAATATACCAGTGTGTAAAGAAATGCTCAGAACAAACGCAACAGCGGCCCCCGAGATGTCTATCACCATCCATGTGCGGGTGAAAAATTTAACATTTGTCGACAAAACTCCCCCGGCAGAAACCTCTGACTGCTAAATAAGCATCAGAGAAAGCTAAAGATGGAGACTTTACCCGAGGATTGGGCAACATCACCATGTTTAACATTTACCTACGTCAGCTAACTTGCCCCGTCGTATTTTGTTCGAGAAAGCTCTCGTTCTCGACGCCCTCACCAAGGCTAATATCTAATCCACCTATAATGACGATCCAAATCGAAAGTCCCAGTTTTGCTGGATATTCCAACAGGCTAGTTTTAAGCCGTACCCTTTCAGTGGTTCACGAATAATACCATGCTCAAACGGATCAAGCTTCTGCTCGGACAGCATCATCAGTTTTCTTCAGTGTAAACGGTTATAAGAATTGAAAGATCGCAACCAGCTGCTTTGTAGACAGCTGGTTGCGGAAATTTACGCCGTCTGTAATTATCTCTACGGCAGCCTAGCTGCTTGAAGCCATCGCAACTATAAACTACATGTTGCAGCGAGCAACGTTCGTAGATAAACGTTGGTAGCGACTGCATTCTCGCATTCCCACGCATCACACCGAACAGAAAGGCGCTAGTTTCGGTTTGAAGTCGGTACCTTTTCTACAACATAGATGGCGGCAGCGTCAGTCTTCTGCACTCGGTGCATTTGGCGAGTTCGTTTGAGTCCAGTTTTCCGTGCAACACTCTGTGAGAGCGATGCATTCTGGGAGAGAACTCGAACCGTGCCAGTGCGTGTGAAACGAACTCGCTATAAGAAATCGATTACAACACAATACAAAACAAATAAAAAAAATCCTTCCGCTTTCAATTTTCATGCAAAAATTGTCCTCATTTTGAGATTTAAAAAAGTATGGGCAGGTGATCCGATCGGACCCGATAGCGATACCCGATATAATGCATGCGCAAAGGAGGTGTCAGAGTATCGGGTATCGTTGTCGGAGGCATCGAAATGATCAACTAAAACTCTTCAATACAGATTTTAGAAGATTGTTTCAATGCCTTCGATACAAAAAAAAAATAATATATATATATATATATATATATTTTTTTTTTTTTTTTAAAAAGGCCATTTTTACATTCACCAACATCCAGAGAATATCCCCAGAAAGTTTCATTTGTTTTGACTGCATAGTTATTAGAGAGTTTTAGTAGATCGTTCTGATAGCCCCGATAACGATACTATGCATGCGCAAGGGAGGCGGTGGCGGAGTATCGGGCATCGTTATCGGAGTCATGAGAACGATCTACTAAAACTCTATTTTGTTATAAATTATTTTGGGTCCACCAATGCTAAAGAAAAGCTAAAGGTTCAAGCACTTTGAACACATTTTTCTCCGGTCCACTTCGTGGCATAAATTTCACTTTCGGAAAACTATTGTTTTGCAATGGCACAAAAAGAAAGGCTCACTCATTGTTTTTGCTAACTGGAATGTAATGGGCAATGCAATGGTGGCATTGTTTCTTTCTTTTGTTTTTTACAAATACAAAAATCTATTTAATTTGTCAATGTGATGTTAGTATAAAATAAATTACTTTTAAAGAAATGTGTTTTCTCAGTTGCACTGAAAAAAAAATGTTGCGTATTACATTAGCTTAATTCCCAGTTATAGTTTTCCTAAACAATGTCAGTGCGATCCTGATAAATATGACTAATGTTTTTGTACAATTTATGTATACACAGATAAAAATTTGCAAAGCTGACCCTTTTGAATAGTGTCCTCCCTTAATTGGAATGTCCGATGATTGCTAATGGTAAATAGTCAATAAGACTATTTACCATTTGGAAGTTGTTTATTTCAATTAATATTGGAATAATTAAATACTCAATGAAGTGGCCAATTGGTGCATCACGTCCCAATTGGGCACTGCCATCCCAATTGGGATCTCGAAACAGATGCTAAAGGGAAACATTCCATTTGGGATAACCAATTAGAAAAATGTAACCCAATTGGTATCACTGGATACCAATTGGAAACAACTATCCCAACTGGGATGACCAGTTGGAAAAATGCATCCCAGTTGGAATGGCCAGTTGGTGGATTAGGTTCCAATTGGAAATCTCAATTCCAACTGGAGTCACCAATTGGAAAAATGTAACCCAGTTGGTATCACTGGATACCAATTGGAAACAACTATCCCAACTGGGATGACCAGTTGGAAAAATGCATCCCAATTGGAATGGCCAGGTGGTGGATTAGGTTCCAATTGGAAATCTCAATTCCAATTGGAGTCACCAATTGGTAATGCCAAAACCAATTGGATTCTGTGATTCCAACTGGGATTTCTCAGATTCCAATTGGTACCAACTGACTTACCAATTGAAACCCATGGGTATTTTTAACTGGGTTGCCTTCTGACTGGAGGAAAGCTCATGTTGTGCCTGTGTATAAAAGCGGCCCCAAAAACAAAGTTGAAAATTACAGGCCCATATCGTTGCTAAGCACGTCTTCTAAACTTATGGAACACGTGATCTACACAAGTATTGCTCAACATTTACAGTCAAATAATATTTTCACTCCATCCTAGCATGGGTTCCGCCCAGGCTTGTCATGCACAACTCAGCTTGTGGAATTCTATCATGACCTGGAATACGCATACGATAAAGGCCTTCAAACAGATTGTATTTTTCTTGATTTCCGGAAAGCCTTTGATCTCGTGCCACATAAATTTATTCTGCATAAAATGAAGTCCCTAAAAATAGATGGAGTTCATGAATGGTTAGCAGATTACCTAAGTGGCAGGACTCAAGCAGTGTTAATTAATGGCAAGTCATCTGATTTTATTTACGTCACTTCTGGTGTACCCCAGGGCTCGGTGTTGGGGCCGCTTTTATTTTTAATATTTATCAATGATATTGTTGTAGACGTTGTTTCCAATATACGCCTGTATGCTGACGATTGTATAATTTATCGAGCAGTAAGTTCTTTCAACGATCGTATCACTCTGCAGGCCGACCTTGACTGCATAGCAAACTGGTGTAGCACTTGGGGAATGGATTTGAACGTTAACAAATGTCACTTTGTCCGTGTAACTAATAAGCGTAAGCCTACCACCAACATGTACCAGATTAACGACATTCCCATCAACATGTCGCTACCAGTAAAATATTTAGGCGTTTACTTTTCCCATGATTTGTCATGGCGCTTTCACATTGAGTATATGACTGCTAAAGCTAATCGGATGCTAGGCTTCATCAAACGTAACTTCAAAAATTCTCCTCAAGAGGTCAAAAATACTCTGTATGTCACAAATATTCGGCCCATTCTAGAGTACGCTTCAGAAGTTTGGGATCCCCACCAGCAGTACCTGATAAATAATATAGAACTGATACAAAACAGAGCCGCCAGATTTGTCCTTAACGCATACTCGCGTGGTCAAAGTGTAGCTGCCATGAAACGTGAACTTAACTGGCAGTCTCTACTGAATCGACGTAAATGCTTCCGCCTGAAACTCCTTCACAGCATATATTACGGTCAGTGTGGAATCAACAAAACGCAATATTTACTTCCACCTCACTTCATCTCTCGGCGCCTGGATCACAACAGAAAAATTAGGCCTTTTACCAGCAAAACAGACATTTACAAATACTCATTTTTTCCTTGCACAATACTCAAGTGGAACCAGTTACCTGAAGAGATTGTCTCAACAAACGTAAGCTCTCAATTTTATCATGCATTGTCAGATTCTGAAAACTTGTTATTCCTACAAACTTCAGCTTTGTCTGCATATATTCACGAGTGCAGTGTCTAGCTTTACGCTGGTTTGGGTTTTCGTTCGTTTGTTTTTATTTTCATGTTAATTGCTCCTGGTAAGTCACCTTTTGAGTTTTGACTGTTTAAGCAATTAAGTGTTTTTTGGCGTCATGTTCATTTTGTATTTGCCCCTCCCCCACTATAATGCCCTCACGGGCGCTGTGGGGTTATTTCAATAAATAAATAAATAAAGTAAGAACATTCTATCAACGTTGTCAGAATGTGGCGAAGGCACTTATCGCTACATTCGGGGAATGTTTTCAAAGGGATATTCTTAGAACGTTCTGAGAACGACATATAACATTACACGGACATTCAATCAACATTCAAATATCCTAACAAGGTTCTAAGATCGTTCACAGAACACCCAAAGAACTTCTGCAACTTTCTTGAAATGTTGCAAATTTATGCAGTGACATCCTTTCAATCTCCTCGTACCGTGGCGTGAATACATCCTTACTTTAAGGGAACATTGTCTGAGGCTTATTCACAAAGATTCTACAATAGACCCTCTTGGGCAGGGGGCGCGAGCGCGTCCGCAAAACGCGACCATGTTATGCTGGCAACGCTATCCAGGCGGCGCTATGACGTTCGATTTTGCACGTGCAACGTTTGAATGCAAGCATCTGTCAGCGGCTGCATTTACATGGATGCGACCGTAGCGCATCGAGTCGAGATTTCACGATTTTGATTGGTAGCAGTTGGGTAGAAGAGGAAGAAGTAAGAAGACAGGATGCGTGTCATTGGTCCCCGCTCTATTCGATGCTCTACGATCGCATTCATATAAACGTAGCCAGCATCTGTAGACGCGCGATAACAAACCGTCTAAAAATAAAATAAACTAAAATAAAAAAATAAAATAAAAAATTATTGAGCTCGTGGACTCAGCGTCTCATTCAGCTTTATTAGTTTATTATGTTCTTTCATAGCTTTCGCAAGCCCGTGTGCTTCACTTTACGGGATAGCGAAGCTGAAGCTACTTGCAAAAACATGTTCCCCTGAACGATGCTCGCACTGCACGAACGCGCGCGCTCGGAAGGGACACTGCAAGCTCGGAGCTCGCTCTTGTAGCCTCTGCTACGCTAGTGGTTGTAATGGAACGGAGTAGAAAAAAAAAGGTGTAGTGGGGAAGCGTGATGACGCACGTTCGAAACGCGAGCCAAATATTCTATTTTGCTCGCCTGGAGCGCTGCTCAAAACTTGAGAGCTACGGGCCTATAGACCTATTGCTATATTACCCAAGCGTCAAGGAGAATGCAGGGATTGGTGTTCCACGCGCCGCACGCGCTGGCGTCAGCAGTAGTAACTTTTCTAAAGCAAATACCTAAAACAAATTGCACCTTGCACGCGCGTTCGTCAGCGCTTTCTTTCGGTTAGTTACTTCGAATCTTTTACACGGGGAAGGCGTGCACGTGTGGCGCTGTGAGGCGCGTTCAGCAGCCTGCGGCGCCTTTTCGCATTCCAAGCTGTGGCGGCGGAAGTGCAACGGACGGAAATTTTGCTTTTTGAGCCGATACGTTGAGGGTTACGTCGCATGGGGGCTGGGGCAGACCTAAGAAGGGCATTTAGCTGTTCTCCGCTTCATATATGGAGTTTGAGTCATTAATAGGGGTCATTTCTCTAATTGCGGTCGAAAAAGGGGTTGGAGCAATTTTCCGAAGAGCAAGATGGCAACCACCATAACTTCAGTGGAAAATTTGTTAGGCTCGTCGCTGTAAACGTAGGATTACTGGGACGATGATATTTGGAGGCGAGTGAGATGTTCACTAAGTTTATTCACTAAGTGTGCCAAATTTCATTAAGACAGCAGGTGTGAAAGTTATGTTTCGAACGAATAAAGGAATAAAGCTCTACGGGATATCGAATATTGGACCCAAAATGTTGTGTTATAACCGGGCTGTGCGAAGTGCAGATTTGGGCACACAGGTGCTTGGACATGACCGTAACTTGACACAACACTTGTTATACCAAAAATAGGTGGCATAGGGAAAGCAAGTGGATATTTGGTTTGGGCGGCGTAACTGAAGGGGAACCGGTTTTGACCGCCATGGGCTGTCAAGAGAATATCACTCGTCGAGGGAGGTGGAGACTTTACAGGCAGGAAGGGAGCAGTGTGTACTTCCCATTGAAGCATTACCAAAGGTGGTTAAAAAGCCGAGAAAACAAAGTTGTCTGCCAACACACGGTTTGGCCGTCAAAGGCTTTTGCGGTCAGCTCTTGAGTAGTAACTTGTTTGTGCGAGTTGCCGATTTTCGGCACACAGGTACTTGGACATGACCGTAACTTGACACAGCGCTTATTATACCAAAAGGGATAGCATAGGAAAACCAGGTGGAAATTTAGTTTGGGCGGCGTAACTGAATGGGAACCGGTTTTGACCGTCAAAGGCTGCGAAGAGAATAGCACTCGTCTTGCGAGGTGCACACGGTATAGGTAGGAAAGAACCAGTGGACGGTACTTTCATTTCAAACAACTTTACAAAAGGTGGCTTCAAAGCCGAGGAAAAAAAAAAGTAGTCTACAGGATTCGGGGTGTCGGCATTTCCACATCCAAAAGGACGCTGATCAAAAACGAAAGCACACCACATAAACTTCCATACTCAAACGATGATTCTCCAGTGATTCCGAGTTTCTTTGTAATTTTCCTTAGATTCATATTTGTCCCTGTTTTTGTACCGTCCGAATCTTCCTTCATGAAGTACAGACTGCATGCTATACTGGCCCGGAAATAATATCGACACGTGCGATGGGGACTAAACTTCTTTGGAGGGCGTTCCTCCAACGAAATTGGCACTGCATACCCGTGTGGCATGGCGTTTCGGTTCGTCCCATCGGCTCTAACATATCGTATGTAGGCGTTACTGGTACGAAAACAAACGCAGAGCGCAACACGGCAGTGTAGAATATGTCAGTCGTGGCGACACGGTGGCAGACATGATCGGGAGAACAAATTTCTCGCGTCGCACGGCACGGGTCCATCGTTGTCGCTGTCCCACAAATCATCGGTGAGTTGAAAAACTGTAAAACTTTTTTCCTCCCGAGATACAACGCATAACTGTTGAAGCACTTAACGACGCAGCAGTACATGCTCTCAACACAGCGCTACCGCACCGCTGCGACTTAAATGCGTACCAATGTATACGCCGTGGTTTCGTTTCGCTGGGTTTCTCACTGCCGGGGACCGGACATTTCATCGAACGCCGTTTCGTCGAACGCCGTTTCATCGAAGCCGTTTCATCGAATGCCGTTTATCGAACGCCGTTTCATCGAACACCGTTTCGTCGAAGCTGTTTCATCGAACGCCGTTTTATCGAACGCCATCTTATCGAACGCCAGGGTGGCATTTCCGCTTCCTGAAGCTGGTCGGAGGTGCCCATCCCGGGTTCTGGAAGTTTTTGACTTGCATCGCCACAGAGCATCAAATGACGGAAGACAATCTGGAGGCGATGCTGAGTTCCCAAGAGCCTCTTCGCCAGAAGATGGCCATAGCGGCCAGAAATGGGAAGGTCCGCCTTTTTTATGAGAACCGACGGACCATGGCTGTGGGGGACTTTTTGAGAGCAAATGCTCATCATTTGAAACGATGAATGGCTGTCGCACGAACACATGAACCCCCGAAAGTTTTAAATAAAATTTGAAGTGACGTACTTACTTTTGACTTCATTAAATCTTAAAAAAAAACAAAAAAAAAAACAATGTTTTGTTGTAGTTTCATAAATAGCACCTCAGCTTTAGCTACTGCAAGCTTCGGGCAGCATCAATCGAAAGACATGAGAGGCGAGGAGGCTCACATGGCTAAAGTTGTTGCGCCTGCACAAAACCAAAGTCGCCTTCTGGCCTCTATAAGTTGGAGTGCGCTCTTACCGGAAGTGCGACTTTTTATTTATTTGTCACAATACCCTCAAGGCCCATCGGGTAATACAGAGGGGGTGAACAGATAAGCACAATGTGCGAAACGAACATAATGAGAGGTACAAATATCGTCATGGGTTACTTGCATCAAAATAAATTGTAACAGCTACAAGGTTGGACATTAAAAAACCTGACGATGAAATGGGTAAATGACACGAAAATGCACTCGATCCGTGCATAAAAGAGCATCTTTCACACTTTTTATTTAAAAGACATTCAATGAAGCGGCCATCAGCGATTCGGTTAAACGGCGTTCGATGAAACGGCGTTCGATGAAACGGCGTTCGATAAAACATCCATTTTTTCGATGAAACGGCATTCGACGAAACGGTGTTCTATGAAATGTCCGGGAACCCTCACTGCCTACCTTCGGTAACGGCCGCAAGGAGTGTACAGCAAAATGGTCTATTACGGTTTGCTTAGGAAACAGCACCAATGAGCCTACATATTTGGATGTGGTATAAAGCTCCTCACAGGGCGATCAGTATTTTTTTAATCGAAAGATATTTTTAAAAGTCGTAGGCACAAGATTGCCGCTTTCCCAGCGCACCAGCTTGTGCATGCACTAACGACAGTTCACCTCAACCCGTCACTTGTCAACTATTTCAATAAAAATGTGCTGCATTAATAACCGACTACTCACTCCACGTGTCTCACACTAAATGCAGGATATACCTTTTTCAAGGTATTAGCGGCGAGATGTTTTGATGGCGCCCTCCTATGGTTTCCTCTCGTGACGTCATTACCTCGCGAACAACAAGTTCGATGGTGTTTGTAATGAGCATGCTGGTAGCTTGAAATCATTGCGCTCTGAAATCAACGCTGCCCACACCGCCAACCATTGAAGTTCTTCCACTCCTCTTATTTCCGTCGAAGAAAAATCCTTTGCGGACGTCAAAGTCAGCACTGGGCCAATCGCGGAAGGCCGATCAGAGCGACGCTTTCAATCGCACACGTCGCCAATTGAACCTCAAATGATAAAAATCGGGCCTATTCAAAACTGTACCTCTACATACGCAGTGAGTGCCAAGTTCATTATCAAGTTCATTATCAAGTTTTGAAAACCATTGCTTTTCTCCTATACCGTATATCGGATTCCTCGGTAGACTTATATAAGATAAAACTGATCCCTTATGCTAAGTTTCCAGAAACTCCACTTAATTTGCATATTTTGGCACAAAGTGGCATATAGTGGATGGTGTGTCGAACCACAGGTAGCGTGAGAGCTCCGTAAAGTTGGCTTCACCTGCGAAAATGCTAGGATTGATCGTAAGCGAGCGTTGAAAGAATGTTGCGCATATGAATGTTCTGGCGGCGGAGAAAAGCTCACAGCAGAAAAGCTCATCGGAGAAAAGCTCACCGGAGAAAAGCTCACCGGAGACAAGCTCACCGGAGAAAAGCTCACCGTAAAACCGGCAGATGCGGAGAAAAGCTCACCCGCCTTTGAGGGAATGCGGAAAAAAGCTCACCAATTTTTTTTTTTTTTAACTTAGCGGATTTTGCGTCATACCTGGCAATTTAACACAATTCGCATTCTTCACTTCATTAAAAATATGTCCTTTTTTTTGTAATATTCTTGAAGTTCACTGGGCATATTTACTTATTCCTCGGAGATTAGTAATCACCCATTCTGTACATTAATGAAGCCGCAAGTATAAAATCAGAACATCGTACACCGGTAAAAAAGACAACAATTTATTGACAACTGGCAAGGTGCCGTCGGTAGCTCTGTCAGATAAAGAGGTTTGTTCTGTGCGAGCTAACATGAATAGCGGTGTGTGAACCGTTTCAGCTCCAAATATTGTGTAGTGCCTAATAGATAAGTAGGTGTTTGTTGATGTAATCAGTGTCGGCTACGCTGTTTTCTTTCTGTTAATTTCACTAACAAAACTTTAGTTGCGACAACAGCTTCGTCCTGTCGTGTTTGTTGTCTTCACTCCGTCGTCGTCATTTGAGCGGTTTTCGTCATGCATAACCTTTACCAACTCGCTACCTTACAGAAGATTAGTTCTTATATAGTGACGAGTAACAACGATGACAGCAGTGGCGGATCCAAGAGGGGGGGGGGGGGCGGTGTTTTCCCTTGGCGCCGTCATTTACTTTGGAGCGAACATGTGTGTGTCGAACGGAACAGAGGCGGGGCTTGCTGGTTTGCAACTGCGGTTTCGAATTCCCTACCTAGGGACTTGGGGAAAACGAGCCCTTTTAAACATGCGACTTAGTAAAAACGATTACTCCACAAAAAATATAAACACTCCTCCACCACCCCCCGCCGTTTTACACCTAGGAACCGCCCCCCCTAAGATGGAGGTCTGGATCTGCCCCTGGATGACAGTGTGTAGCTCTGAAGGACATGGGTGGCTCACCGTAGAGGGGCACTATCACACGAAGGCAACGTGTGGAAGTCAAACACCAGTACGAACGTCTAGAAAACGTGCATGCATGTTCGTGGAAGAAAGATGCCTCGATCATCCTACTGACTGTTTTATCCTGTTTACAAAGGTTAACAAAAGCTCCAATGAGAATTTCCGGCACCGCGTTGTTGCGCATGCACTTCCGGATTTTCGGCATTCACATTTTGTATTTTTAGGTTTCAGGCGGACATTATTAAGTTTTCGAACTTTTTCCTGTTCTTCAAGTTCATAATTTTTTTCAGTTAGGCTTTCGTTGCTTAGAGAGTAAGCAACAGAAAACACTCACCCGCAATTATTGATTTGGGAGCAATATACCCAATAAGCTTAACAAATATTACAAAAAAGGACATCTTCTTTTTTACAAAGCTGACGAATTTTAATGATAATAAATTGACATATGTTACGCATGATCGCACAGCCCCCATATGAAAAGGAGAAAAAAATCGGTGAGCTTTTCTCCGCATACGCTCAACGGGCGATGAGCTTTTCTCCGCATCTGCCGGTTTCGCGGTGAGCTTATCTCCGATGAGCTTTTCTTCGGTGAGCTTTTCTCCGGGATTCGAATGTTCGAAGGCCAATGTTCCTAGAACATCGTGCATACGAATATTCGCCAACGAACGTTCCTAGAATGTTGAGCAGTTTACCTTGGAGGGAATGTTCGCATATTAACGTTCCTAGAAAGTTCCGAATGGTGTTTTACCGTTCCTTCAACATTCAGAACACCCAAGGAATGTTCGCACGACATTGGGTGCTACGTGGGAAGTGTGTACTGAATACTGAATGACGCCGGTTTGTTCTTACGGAATGTGCTTCGTCATTGGCTTAGTTTCATTACTTCTTTACTTCTAAAATGAAGCATCATTGAGGCTTCTTTTTGCAAGTAACGACAACAAAACAAATTACGAACCTTATTCCGTAGGAACAAAATGGCGTCATTCGGTTGACTCTTTTGCTGTGCGCCGCCATTCGCTTCCTAAAATCTGCCCCGTCACAGAGTCAGCACTTCAAAGGATGTCGCTACGTGCACGAACCACTTATCTAGGAGCTTTAAGCACGGCCGGGAGATCATAGAGTCATTCAAACCCTTATTGTTACTGGCGAGGACTGATGTTGAATTTTTCAAATAAGAGATGGCTCTGCCAATCGAACTGCATTTTATCTTATTGTATCTTCCCTCCTTCGCCTATTAGCTACTTTTCCTTTTCTCGATTTCTCCGCATTTAATTGATTGTTCGCTTTTGGAATTCCTATATGTCTGTTGCTAGTTGAAAGACGTGGTTGTGTCGTCTCCGTCTTGTTTATTATTTCTTCAATCTTGACCCGCACCAAATCAATCTGGCCCATTCATGAAAAATATGAATATAATATATAAAGTTTGTTTTAATATTCTTCCTTGCTTTCCCTTCACCCCAAAACAATAAGCCTACAGTTAAATCATCTGAACCACCAATTCTAGTGGCGTAGCAAGGAGTATTTTTCGGGGAAAAGGCTTGACTTTAGCCCCCCCCCCCCCCTTTTTTTTTCCCCCTCTGCCTCCGCCAATAACCAATCGGTGTGTAGTTTCATAATCGTAACGTAACGCGCTTGAAACTGTTGTAAGGAGAAATTAAGTAAAAGGATCCTGCAACGATTTTAATGTTGAAAGAATTGGCAGTTTGTATTTTTTATATTGTTTATCTAAGCACAAGTGACCAAAAAACGCGTCACCTTGCCCCGAAAAACTGCTATTCCGCTGCGTAATCGCCAAGGGGAAAAAAACGAATTATTTTCCGGCCTGCAGCCGCCTGTGGCCGTTACGGGAACTACGGTGACAGCGTCACTGGGGGATACGCGGAAGTGAACAAAACCTGTCCGTCTCCTTCGCTGCTACATTCGCCGACAGCCCCGTGGCGATCCGTCTTTTGTGACCATCGCTCGCCGCGACCTCTAACGATGCTCATCCTTTAGGATTAGCATCGTCCAAGCTTCCTTCGCGGGTGGGGTCAAAGACCCCAGCTGCGGAGGAAGCGGCTGGGGTCTCCGAAGAGAAAACCCAAGGGGAAACCACGTGATCCCCCAGAGTACGTCACTCGAAAGGCGACGTGGAGAGTTGAGAGGCATTTTGACCTTCGATTTGTTTAAATTTTTTTTTTAAATAAAAAACTAGCGCTCGCTAGAAAATACTGTTTTCTGTTCTTCGTTCTGTAGGTGACACAGATTAATTTCCGCTGTTAATTGGCCAAAGCCCGAAAATCGTTGCACCACCCCTTTAAATATTTTGGGCAGTCCATCATATCTACTTCAGCAAAGAAGGGCATGACGAAACCCCGCGCATTTTTATATACCATCTTCTATTGTTTATGTTAGGGTATTGTAAACAAAAGAGTTACTCTGTGAATGAATTATCAAATAAATATGATTTTCTTACTGCTTGTTTTCTTAGCATGAACCTGGTAAAGAAATTTCTCCCCCCAGATTTTTGTCTCGGTTTCTTTGACTTCCTTTTTGTCATATATAAGTCCCATCACTTCACGCTGCTATTGTTTGGCTGCACGCCTTTTTAATTTATTCCTCTTAGTTGATACGTATTCAAACGTAACCTTTCGAGTCATAATGCAATTGAATGCAAAGGTGCAAGCGAGCTGGACAAGAATGACGAAAAGGATCCCCGGTGAAGGGGAACAAAGGGAACAAAGGACAAACACAAATCTCCAAACACAGCTAGGTGACTGGTGCGTGACTGAAAAAAATCCGCATGGTCCTGGTATTCAACCAGGGACGTCCCCAATCCCATTGGAGCACTCCACCAACTGAGTTAACTAGAATTTAGACGTCAGTAGAGCAAACGGGTTTTATCAACCGCCACCAGTCTAACACCAACAAGGGTGAACGGCTTGCGTTTTTAAGGTTACGATGATAATGCAATTAAATGCAAATTCAAAGCTTGCACTTTTGAATTTACCTTCTTTCCCAAAAGCGTAGTAGCGACTTGTACTTGAGTTTTCCCATCAGTGATGACCTGGCCACCTGGCTTCGCGTTTTTTTATTGCCTGTAAATGAATCATTGGCGACGTGCGCGATCAAAAGCGTCGCTGTGATCGGCCTTCCACGATTGGCCGAATGCTGACTATGACGTCAGCAAAGGATTTCTCATCGACGGAAATAAGAGGAATGTAAAAACCTCAACTTTGAGGATGTTGGCAGTGTTGTTTTAAGAGCGCAATGATTTCAAGCTTCCACCATGCTCATTACAAACACCACCATTGTTTGTAAGGTAATGACATCAGGGGGGTTAAGCTCGGCTCGGAGAGATCAAGGCGAGTTCTCCGCCGAACTCGCCGCTCGCTGCGATTGGTCGGCGCCGTTCATGACGACACGCGCCGTCACTCCCTAGATCGTGACGTCAGAACGGAGGGTTTTGAGGTGATCGGAGAGTGGCATATTCGGAACTCGCGGCGAGATGCTGTGACGTCATTGTGACGTGGCAAAAGCCGCCTCGGATCGGAAAAGCTTGCCGGCTCCGACCTAGGCGAGTTTGGGCGAGTTGGGCGCGAGATGAGGGGGGCGTCCAAAATGGCAGCGTTTTTGTGCGTGTTTCGCCGTTGGCGAACATAGACGACGTTGATTTTTAACAACACTATCGCCTCTCGAAATACGTGGTAAGGTGGCTGTGCGAGGAACTGCGTGGCAAACCGTGCTTGAGGTGATGGAGCCGTGAATGTACCGTCGTCCCCGTCGTAAAACCTACAAACAAATTCTACAAAGTGAATCCTAGAAAAAAATGTGTTTTTATGGCAATCTGCAACCAGGAACGCAATTTATCATTACCTACAGGCTTTTACAATTATGGTGATGATTTGTTGCGCTGCGTAGATGCAAGAAAAACGCACTTGATAGGATTTAAACTAAAACAGAGGATAGAAGAAAAGCAATCTACATGAATGACGCAGACTAACAACTGTGTAATTTCTTTCTTATCTTTCTCCCTCCACAGCGTCTTTTGACGAACAAATCGGTCGTTAGTTGTTTATACGGCAGAACATGCCAGCACATGGCGACATTGTTGCCTGTAGATAAGCAATTTAGCCAGTGCAGTACGACTGCTAGCCTGGGGTCTTTAACGTGCACCACGCAGTAGTCATACACGACGGCACGCAGGTGCGATGCTCATTAAGATCGACGAGCAGGGGTGGGGATTGAACCCAGGCCCCTGGGTTCTGCAGCGCGAGCTTTCGCTCCACGTGCACCCTTTTCTGAAAAAAAAAAAAAAATAAATAAATAAAAAACATATTGTGGCTGTGTGGCGACGTGGGGGGAGAAAGATGCGAAAGAAATTACACAGTTGTTAGTCTGCGTCATTCCTGTATGTTGTTTTTCGCCTATTCTCTGCTTTGGTTTAAATTTTTATCAAGCGCGTTTTTCTTGCATCTACGCAGCGCAGCAAACCATCACAATGTCTAACCACCTAGCCCATATCCAAGCAATATTTGTATAATTAGGATCCGTGCTGTTACCAATTCTTATTTGTCATTTACGATCTAAATAAAAAAATTGGGTTCTGTGTATGTTTTTACAGCCTAAAATTTGGCCTGCCTCAACGGGCGACGATTCTCCCAGCTGTAGATTAGCAATTTAGCCAGTGCAGCCCAACCGCTAGCCTGGGGTCTTTAACGTGCACCACGCAGTAGTGAGTGATACACGACCGCACGCCGGTGCGATGCTCATCAAGATCCAAACGGGGAAGGGTGAGGATTGAACCCGGGAGCGGAGCGTAGGGACAAATCGGAGCCACGCTGGGGAACTCGCCGCCGCCGGGGGGGTCGGAAATGTAAGAGGAGGAGTGGGAAACTCGCCAGGGCGGAGTCGAAAGAAGCTCCTCCCCTCACCCGTTACGTCGCATCGGAGAGATTCCCGCCGAAGGCGAGCTTAGCCCCCCAGGAGAGGGACCCATAGGAGGGCACCAAAATTGTGTGTGTGTGTGTGTGTGTGTGTGTGTTTATACAGCTTAAAACTTAGTCTGCCTCAGCGGGCGCCTTTTCTCCCAGCTGTAGATGGGGATGGAGCCCAGGATCCCTGGGTTCTGCAGAGCGAACTTTCGCTCCACGTGCTCCGAGCTGGTGTGCGCTAGCCCACTCGGCGCTAGCCCACGACGAAAACGTCAGGCTTTGCGATGTGCAAAAGCCTCGCGTTTTCATCTCGTGATGCGCGCGTGCCGGGGAGAAATCCCCGGGATTTCTCCCTAGTGTGGATACCCCTTAGGAGGGCGCCACCAAAACATCTCACCGCTAATACTCGGGCACAACTTTTTCTGGCATTTACGAAGAAGTGAAGACTGCGCGAGCACAGCTGTGATCGGCGCTCACTGTGCGCGAGCGCACGGGTACCCTATAGCTTTGGCTTCACTGCCAAGAGAAGTTGTCACCAGCTCGGAGCACGTGGAGTGAAAGCTCGCGCTGCTGAACCCAAGGATCCTTGGTTCGAGCCCCACCCCTGCCCGATGAGCATCGTAACAGCGTGCGGTCGTGTATCATTACTGCGTGGTGCACGTTAAAGACCCCAGGCTAGCGGTTTGTACTGCACTGGCTAAACTGCTCATCTACAGCTGGGAGACTCGTCACCCGTTGAGGCAAGCCAAGTTCTAGGCTGTATAAACCTACACACAACCCAGTTATTATTAATTATTTTTAAGAGAATTTGTCCCCAAGTATAAGAACAGCAAACATTATTAAAGAAAGACGAGACTGAAGCACGAACACGCGAATACGCATCATGCATCGACGTCACTTGCTTGTTCTCTCCATTCAACGCAGTCATGGAAGAGGAGCCTACCGCAAACGGCCCAACACGACCCCAGAGCGCCACGCGGTTTCGGTTCTCTGACTCCAGTCCCCAGTACAGACTTCGCGATAAGAATCTCTGCATCATTGTGTTTTTTGTCATCGGTGTTATGACGGTGGCTTGCGCCTGCACGGCCATCGTGTCCGCCGTTGTAGAACACTTCTGGACGTCCATTGATGACACCGAGGAGGGCCCCGCCGTTCCCCGTAAGTCCGCTCAGGTGGTGATGCAGAAACTATCCGACGATGACCTCGGCAAGACCGTCTTCTGCTTCGTAAACCAGAGCGAGCCATCGGGCTCGCCTCACCCGCTGAACCTGGAGAACGTGTCCACGAGTCTCTGTGACGCCATTGTCTACGTTTCGGTCGGAGTAGATGTCCCCCAGAGCCGCATCCGCCCCAGAAAAGCAGACGCCGAAGCTGCAGGACCCAGGCGCCTGGCAGCGCTCAAGACACCCTCAGTGACCATGTGGGCCTGCGTCGGGGGCGAAGCTGGCGACAGTCCCGATTTCCAAGACCTGATTCGTAGTAAGAAATCTCGACTGGCGTTCATTCACAACGCCGTCGCTTGGCTGCGCCACACTGGGCTAGACGGCCTGGTGCTCTACTGGAAGTACCCGGACCTCGAGGTGCGCACCAACTGGAGCACGCTCATCAACACGATGCGGGTTTTGTTCGACAAGGAGGGTTTCCAGGTTACCGTTATGCTGCCCTGGAGTCAGACGACCCGACGGCATGGCTACTTTGAGCACTCCATTTATGAGCGACTCGATATGGTGCTGGTGGACAGTCATCACACGGTAGAGCCAAGCAGGTTCCCCGTGACCACCTGCCAGAGCCCCGTTCGCTCCGTGTTTCGAGCCCGACACCACGGCCAAACGGGGCTCTCCACCATCCTCGACGACTTGTCTATGGTCGCGGAGCATCTGCTGCTCAAGACGGTGCTAAGCGTATCGCTCGCCGGTGTGTCCTTCACGGTCAAAAGACCCTGGATGCACCACCGCGTGGGCATGGACGCCATCGGACCTGGACGATCCTTCGGGTACACCAACCAGTCGGGACGGACCGGCTACTACGACGTGGCTCAGCTGCTGCTGAGCAATGCTAGCTGGGCACGTTTTTTCCACGGCCACTCCCGCTGCGCCGTGGCCCACTGGAAGGACCAGTGGATTGGGTTCGAGGACCGCGTCAGCTTGCGAGCGAAGCGGCCACTCGTGCGCAAGACCTTGGGCCTTGCCGTCTGGGATTTGGCCATGGACGACTTTGCTGGAGACATGGGCCCCGCATGGCCCCTGCTGCGCCAAGTGCACGAGCTTGTTCACGCACGAAGCAGCTACTCCCTCGTCACAGCCTCCATTCCGCTCTGATGTTCTGGCTGACGAGGGAGCTGTCTTGTCGCTTCGGATGAGTAGTATACGTTGTCTCACGTTTTAGAAGTATTGGTCTAAATAGTGAAGATTAAGAGCTTTACTTGGGGGTGTCTTCTGGCTGTAGCCAAATATACAGCCGCATGCCTGTATATTTGGTTCCAGTTTTTTAAGGTGAAACAAAACACGCTCTTCGCGCTTACTGAGCTAATTGAGGTAGTCGATAGATCAGCGCCTCTGTAAAATATTTTCCGGTGTCTCGTAATCTATAACAATAAAATAAAGTGTGCGCGTCTGGGTCATACTATACCGTCTAAAAATATTCGTGCTGTAAATTATGTTGCCTTTCCCCCTTATCTGTTTGGGGAAGCAAACCCTTGAGTGTATACTACAGTTCGCCTTCCAATTTTTATCAACCAAAAAGTGCCTTGGTTTTATTTGACTATTAATTGAATCTTTAATAAACATCTGAAAGTAGCATGCGTCGGGATCCCGTCACACGCTACTTTTTGATGTTCATATACACACATTCGATTTTATATAGATATTTGATCTCGGGCCATTTTAAGAAATCACCGATGTATGAGCCGCAGTATGCTGCGCTGGAGAAGTTAATAAACTGCACCGCCCTATCTCAATGACCGACAACTATCTGTATAAAGGTTCCTCTAATTTGCTTTCGTGATATATCAAGACAAATTAAACCGCTATGAAAATTTCTAGTGGCGTTTTATCTCATAAATAATGTCACAACCAGGATTCGTTTCATTGCGTATCCTGGCTCTTAATTGCCTCTTCACACACTTGCGACCGACTTGAATACGATCGTTTTTTAGCCTATTTCGAAGCCTTACGACCGGCTGCGCTGCTGCGGAGCAGGTCGTAAGCCGTCAAGAAATGCTTAAAGGACACATGCAAAGGAAAAAAGAGACATTTTTTAAACAGCTTAGGTAAAAAGATTTTACGACGAAGAAAAAACATTTTTAGAGCTATATTTACAGCGCTATACAAATTTGTAGTTGGAGCATGCGGGCGCTGCGGAAAAGTGGCCCTTATTAATCACGTGACTGGTACATATTTGTCACGTGGTGCTTGCGCTCTTTCGGAAACTTCCTATCGCCTCTGAAAGTAACTTATTCATATTTGTTTAAAGTATAACAATAAAAAAAAAGCTAAGGTCAATAAGTAGCTTTTAGAGCCCAAAGGAAACTCCTGAAAAAGCGCAAGCAGACGTGATAGTCCTGTGCGCCGGTCAGATGACGGCGGCGGCGCCCCGAAGCAGACGAACTGCGGCGGCGGCGACGGCGGCGTGGAGAAACGCGTTCAAGCGGTGGCGCACAACGCCCAGCGTGCGGCAGCGGCGTGACTTTGCGGCGGCGGCGACACAGTGCGGCGTCGCACAGGCCTACCACGTGACCAGCGGTGGCTCCCGCGGGCGCCAACTACAAATTCGTTTTGCGCCGTAAATATAACTCTAAATATTTTTTCTTCGTCTTAAATTCGTTTTATAATATTCTTTTTCCATCTAGCCTGTTAAAAAAAAAGTTTTTCCTTTGCATGCGTCCTTTAAGAACCGGTTTTAGCCTCTCCACTCCAATGCAGTCGCAAGTGTGTCGACGGGCCTTCAATTACACCGAAGAAAGGAGAATACATCATACTAAAGATGTCACAGGAAATGAATAAAGTCCCTCAACGACTGTTTTGCTGCTTTTTAATTTGCAACAAACCGGAACGCGTTGAACGTAGCACCTTAGTTAACTTTTTTTTTGTCGAAATTCGCTTTATCTTAAAAGTTATAAGCAAATTAAAATGACAAAAACAAGCAAAAAAAAAAAAAAAAAAAGCCTTCATGACATTCCTGGTTTTGTCCCCTCGTTTCCCGCGCCGGAGGATTCCCCTTGCCGCAATGACTGAGGAAGGGGGGGGGGGGGGGGGGGGGAGGGGGAAGGCGGCGAAAGGAGGTGAGGCTGGATGCCCGGGAACGGGGACAGCTCTCTCCTCGGCTGACCAGGACCAACAACGTCACGATTTCGTCAGATGCCATGCGCGTTCGACAGCACGGGGCGCCTCCGTAGGAGCAGGATGTTTCCGCGTCGTCTGGTTAAAATATGACGCACTGATATTTAGTGTCTCCCTCCGTGTCCGCTGGGTTGTCCGAACTGTAAGAAACGTGGAAACCGCAAAAAAGGTAGACGCTTATATATGATTGCAGGGCTCTTTTAAAGGGGCGATGCTATGATTTTCGAACTTTGCGCGTATACCACTTAGAACGCATCCCTGCCGTTAATGACCTGTGAAACACCCGTACGTTTTTAAACACACGCAACCGAAGTTGCAGAAAAAATGAGAGAAAAACGAGCAGCGTTAACCCCCTCAACTCGCAGCCAGAACAAGCAGCCACGTGATCTGGAGCCGATTATATGCCGCCCAATGTTTATCATAGCCACGCGATGGGGTTGGGAAGGCACAGGGGACACGCTAAGGTCCAGACATTCTTATTGTTCGGCTATCGTCATCATTGCAGCGATTGAACACGGGCCACCACCCGAGTGCTTTTCGAGCTATCAATTATCACGAGCCCAAATCGAGTGATCATGCAATGCTCGGGTCCAATCTATGAGCCGCCTTCAAATATCGTCACTGGAAGATACTACGATCCCACAGTTACGAGTCACCGTCGTGATAGGCCAATCGGTGCGCTCCATCAACTTCGGCCGCAACTTTGTCTTTGACGAGTTTGAGGACCATGGAATTGCGCCGCTCTGCCGCTGCGGCTGGCCAGAGCGGCGCAGCGGCGAGAATCGTGCCGTTCTATTGGAGCAAAATTACTGCATGTGAAACGTGCATATGCTGCGTTGACTGATGCTTTCGTTCATTGCACTTCACGATTGCACGTGCATATCAGGCCCGCTCGAAACGTCGCGCTCGCTCTGCAACTCCTCTCGACACGTAAAGGCATGGTTCACACAGCCCCGCTTTCTGACGTTACGTTGCGTTACGAAAGCTGACGTACGAGTCACGAGGACATAGCCTGTCACGCGACATTCGAGACAAAAATGTTTCGGTGACTTAAACGTAACGTAAGAAACCGAGGATATATGTGAACTAGCTTTCAGGTAGAGCATGTGCCGCCGGCACTTGGCTGCATGGACTTGTGCTCAGACTGACAGGACGCGGTCTCAGCTGGGCGCTGTCGTGGCGCTCGCATCCGGCTTGTGCCCCGCGGCCTGCTGTGCCTGGCGTCCGGGCGCGGGCATAGAATTTCTTCGAGGTGCCACCTTGTTCATCTTGCCCTTCGCGTTGTTTTCCCCTTCGTTGCCTGTTTGTCGTATTTATTTCCTTGCTCTGGGCGGCAGGCTGGCTAGCAGACGCTCACGCTTGAAGGCCCCCGCCTATATACCCCCCCCCCCCCGAACTACCCAGGGTACCCCTGTCGCTAATAAAGATTATCATAATTAATATTAATTTTATTATTATTATCGTGATTGTAAAACACGTTTATATTCCATATCCCCTTAACATGGCCTGCGACGATGTGATATGATCTGACCAAACTGCGACCGTTGTTTGAAATATCATGCTCTGATCACTCAGTCACTTTCAAAGTGCGAGCTTATACGATGAGCTTCCACGGCACTTCCAACGTCCATTCTACACCACCAAGATTGTAGCTCTACTGAGATGGTAAGAGGGAACCCTTTTTGAGCATGCGCCATATAAACACTGCGCTCAAACGTGGCGCCCTGTAAATACCATCCACGCAAAAAGGGGAAAAAAAAAACAGTTTACCGCACATTTTCAAATTTTTACGCAGACGTCCTTTTATGTAGACGCCCCGAAAAATAGTTGCCTACCAAAGTTTACACGGTGCGTGGGCATTTATTTTCAATCCCAAATAGCTAACAATGCGGAACGCACGATTTAAAAAAAAACAAAAAAGAAAAGAAAAGGGTGCTGGCGCTATTTACTCGTGAAGGAGCACGAAAATCACAGCACACTCGTATCAGATGATCGCCCATAGCAAGAACAAATGGTACCCATCTCGGTAACCTCAGATGACCGAGCCAACACCACCTGGAATACTCAAGGCAGAATCAAAGCCTGCGAGCGACGTTCTTCATTGGACACGAGAACCAGCCGAGCGCTGACGCGATACTCCTGCCCAAGCGGCGTTTTCGCTCGATCACACTCTGATGACGTCAGGATTGTAGTGCCTTTGATTACACCATAGGTGGTGTTGACTCAGCCAACCGAGCTCCGCGTGATTCTAAGAGTACGCATAATGGAGAGACCCATGCACAACAAAATGTCCGACGAATCGCAAGACGCGAGCCCTGTCGAACCGGCCTATTCAACTCTGGCAGGAGCGGGGAGGGGCAACTAAAACGGCCAGGTTGGAATAGGGTCTCAGGTGTATCGCGTTGACGACGCTATGTGGCCGAGCTCATAACCACGCCAGCTCCCAAGCGGCTTTGCCCGTGCTGGGCCAGTTGACGTCACACCTCCTGGGATTCATCGCGCTCTCCGATGGGGAGCCTCGAGCGCTCGCTGGAATCGGTCCTTTGGAACGAAAAATAGAGCCACCCGTTCAAAACACAAGCAAGCGATTGGCATTAGCAGATAAAGCTGATCACGATTAAGTTATCTCTGAACGTGAGGTATATTTTAAGTTTCGATTCGGTATGCCTCTAATAGGGAGTTTTAGTAGACTGCTCCGATACCTCCGATAGCGATGCCCAATACACCGCCGATGCCTTTGTGCACGAATCGTATTGTGTCTATAACTGATGGGAGGTATGCGGAGCGCAACTTCGTTTTTTCTTTGTCTTTTTTTTTTGTTGCAGGGGTTGTGGTGACGTTAGAAGGCCGAGTTCTGATTGGCTCTGATCGAAGAAGAGTGGGTAGACCTCAAAGCGGCCGTGAGGTCTACCTGATCCTTCAAGCAGAGCTCAACGTTCTGACGTCACCACAAACCCTGCAAAAAAAAAAAAAAAAAAAAAAAAAACACAAAAAAACGGAAGAACTTGCGGAGAGCAAATACCACAGCAAAATATTGACTAAAACTGTAATTAGGGACTTTCGTAGATTACACTCAAGAGCTTTGCGTTGACTGCTGGAGCTTGTGGCGTCACTTAAGACGCGGATTGAGCTGGCACTCCCAGAGGCCGACAATGCGCTGGGTACGACCTATAAAAAGTCCCTATTATTTTTTTTTATTTTTTTTTTTTTTTTTGGGGGGGGGGGGGGGGGGCGTAAATGCTTATATGACAAAGAGGTTGCGGAATCGCCCAAGCAGATCCACCAGCCGTGAAGGCGACTTGAGCGAGAGAAGAAAGCATATGTATATATATCTCTACCGCTGCTACATCAATCGGAACAAAAATATAGCATAGAAAAGCTTTGTAAACTTCGACAGTTTCAAGTGGTATAGAGAGATGCTTCATACGCTAGCTCAGAAGCTCATTCGTGGGTTTTGCAAAACCTCGTTTTTATTTTATTTGCCGGCTCAGCAGAGCGTTTAGTGGTGGTGTAGTCTTTCAAGTTTCGTTCAGGGCTATACAAGTGCTCGTCTGTTGCGTCGCGTAGTATATCAAATGAGGCCGCTCAAATGCTCGTAAAGATGGATGATATCTGCAAATGTCGTTTCTGTGCCTATTCTACTTTCTGCCCTTCAGCCGCATCAAAGAGAAATGAATAAACAGCCTGGTAACCGATACGAATTTGCATCTGAACTCAAGTTGGTTGCAAGCATGCCCCAATGTCACAAGGGGCGCTCTACGGTATGTCGTGTCACAACTATAATAAAAAAAAATATAAAAATAAAAAAAGCACTTGGGCGTGACCAAGGAGACTAGACCTTTTTTATAGTTGATGATGTGGTGACGCCTGTACAATTCAAGCGTTTGGGCACTGAAGGATGTGTGATGGGGCCCCGTGCTTCACCACCTTAGATTTGGACTTTCCTGAACTAAAAAGTTCCCCCTTCTGGTTCGAAGTGACTCGATCTCCAGCTCCGTGTCTTGTTCACTGTTCCAGAATTTTGTCAACTTCCTTTTCGCTAAGTCCCACGAGTTCGAGAGACGTCTCAAATGCGACGCTGTTCTTGTCCTTGTCGAGGGCCTTCCAGTTCATCCAGCCCTCGCTGCAATCCACGAAGTACCTTCCGGTCGTGTTGGCCAGTGAGGGATCAACGGCAGCGTAAACGGACGTCTGCGCTCCTTCCTTGGGGGTCTGCAAGATATAAGAGAATTATAAACACAAATGATAAATGCAAAAAAAAAAAAGCTAGAATTTAGAACATTTAATCCCGACCGTAGTTGAGGGCAGTACAGATAAATTATTTTGATTGCCGTTTTTGGGAAGAATACCTTAAAGGGCAACTCCACTCAAAAAGTCGACCCTATCGAAATCACTGATATCGCTTTAGGAGGTCAAAATACGGTCATACCCAAAATATCACGTCAAACCGACGCCGCGTTACCGATTAAAACCAATATTAAAAATGTTCTCCCGGCTCCGTTAGCGGCCCGAAAGCGGGTGAGCAACGCTGGCACCGGGTGAGCTAGTGAAGCAACACTGGGCAATGACGTAGGTCTAGTCCTACGCTCTCGTACGGACGCCGCGAACGCTTCGTTTCCCGTGGCATTCTGCGATTCTGTTGACGGCACGAGGTGTTTACCACATTATCCTGTGTTCTCCTATTTTTATTAGCGTCCAGGCAGTTCCTTTAATTCCAGCATTGCTTCCGCGACAGCGCGGAAGAGAGCGAAGCGGTGCTGCTCGCTCACGCGCGCGTCGCGGAGCCGGAGAGATTTGCCGGTCTCGCGTTGGGCAATGTCGAGCAGGATTTGTAGTGCTGTGGGTTGCACCAACAACCCGGTGCGCAATCCGGAGCTGCGGTTCCACCAGTTCCCGAGAGACCGGAAGAGGCACAAGGTGTGGGTCGGTGCCGTTCGCCGGATAGACTTCGGAAGACCGTTGACTCCGAGCTCCAACGCGAAGCTCTGCTCCCAGCACTTTACGTCAGACACCTACACACGGGATCTGCGGCTGTCGACTGTTGCGGGTTTCACCAAGAAACAGGCGTCTTTGAAGAACGATGCGGTGCCGTCGCTGTTCGCGTACCGTCCGCCGGCTGCTCCACCACGATCGGCCGGACGCAGCAGGTCGCGGCTGATCTAACTAGCGTGCACATAAAGGCACCTTGGCTTTAACAACTTAGACCACTCGTGGACAGATCTGTCCATCTGTCTCCCATTATTTCGTTTTCTCGGTCCGCGCGCAAGAAACAAATACAGTCACGCCGCGCCGGCACCGATTCGCTTTCGGCCGGCAAATTTATAAATACACGCTAAAAATTACTATATTTGGTGCATATTAACAAAGTGAAGCGGTAAAAAAAGAAAATGTGCATCTAACCTTCTGTTTCGAAACTCCACGTGCGATTGAGCCGACCTTCTCGGCGCGTCGGCTCAGAAGCGCGGGGCGCGGGACTAGAACTAGGTCATGCCGACGACGCGCCACTAGTATCAGTGTTGCCAAGCTGCTTCAACCGGTAGTTTCGGTTTCGCCGTGCCGCCGGACCGATTCTTGCATTCGCTATATCTACAAAACTATACACACTACCGAAAAACAAATTATATCTCGTCATTCAGGGTCGCCGGCTTCGACTAAACAGATCATAACCCAAAAATTGTAAAAATGGAGTGGAGTTGCCCTTTAAAGCTTTATGAAATCCTTCGAATTTCCTCCTTTAAATACTTATGTAGGCCGTTTGAGAAAATAGTCCTAATCAAAACTCACTGCTTAAGCTTACCGAAAAAAAAAAAACAACACGAATACATAAAACTGCATTGAATTGGAATAAAAAAAAATGCCAAGAGTGGCGTAAGGTGTCCCGAAGCACTAACCTTTCCAAAGTAGTCGAAAACGAACGTGACAAAAGCTGCTACGAGTCCCGTGGCATCCTTGGCGACGATGTTCGTCTTCACAGAACCAGGATGAAGAGCGTTCACGGTTACACCTGCACGATGTTATGACGGGAGAAGTCAGAAGAACTATCAAATGTAGTTCTAACACAGAATGTGCTTTATCAAACGAATTCCATAAGAAAACCGTCACGAAGAACCGTCACGTCAATTTCTCTCCTAAATTTAGGGGGGAAATTATTGTATAGTGACGAGCTCGAGTCACGTGACGTAACTTTTCCCGCTAAATTAGACGGGTAAAGTGACGCCATGTGACTTCAAGTCACGTGACATCCCTTTCCCCTCTAACCTTAACGGGTATAGTCACATCACGTGATTACTTCATGTTAAGTAAAGTAACGTAACATCAATTTCTGCGAAGTGGTTGTTTGCGCTGAAAACATCCTGTGCTTTCCGTATTTTTTTCTCGGAATGTTCAAACTTGAGTCATATTTTTTACATTTTGCTTTGGGACGTTAAAGAAAAGAAAAAAAAATCATCAAAAGGAATACCCTTACGGTTTGTGTGTGCCCGTATGCTATTTCAGATTACTGTCAGAGGTATGACAAGTTATATTCTCAAAATTTTTGCTCTTTTACTAATTATATTATTTTGAGTACAAGGTTTGGAAGAAAAAATGTGGGAGATAGAACAGTGATGGGCTTCTAGATTTTTTAGCTAGGAAATAAATTTAAATAAATTGTCGCGGAGCCTAAATTCGGTCAACTAAAAAAAAAAAAAAAAAAACTAGCTATTTGTTTTTCGGCTAAAAAATATTAGGCATATGCATGTTTTTTGTGTTTTTTTTTTTTGTGGTAGAAACCTCGTGACTTCCATATGCAATGTTTCTGACACATTCGTAATCACACTTGCTCCCGCTCAGTTTTTTTTAATAATTCGAATGCAAATTTGACTGCTTACGAATCAGCTTATTGCGTTTCGTAAATAGCATTCGAGTTACTACTTTTACGAAAGTTCACGAATTATTCCAACAACTTGTTAAAAATATTATCCGGAAGAAAAAATGCCGAAATGTACACCGGGAAAAATAAAACTTGGGGAATTCCTTTAATAAGAGCCGATATATCGAAGCCTCCATAGTCGTCTGGAAGACCTTCGGTTCTGGTACGTTCGCCTCTGCAGAAAGGCAGGGCCACCCAGCGGAAAAAGGCGTGAAGGAGAAGAGTGCGGAGTTTGCCGCTGCCTGGCGGCCGAAATATGAAACAAAGGAAAGGGGACTGAATGCATGCCGTTGGAGCTGCGAACACAGCCTGCCTACCGTGAGGCTTGAGCTTCTCTGCAAGCACCCTGGTGAAGGCCAGCAGGGCCATCTTGGTGTGGCAGTAGATCAGAACGGGGTGCGACGGCCGCTCGGTTCCCGTCGCCTTGGCTCGCAAGTTGTCCGCGTTGCCCAGGTGATGCAGGATGGACGAGAGGTTGACCACACGGCTCGGCGCGCTCTTCTTCAGCAGCCCTGCGCGGAAGTGCCGTTGTCGGCTGTTTTCCAAATAACCGACGGACACCCCGAGGTTTTCATACTTTCTTTTTTGTTCCTTTTGATTCACGCGCTCTTATTCAGTTGCTGGCCCCTTTCCACCATCGCTACCTGATCAGTCTGGAAGAGGGAGGATCGCAAACGATATTCTGCTTTGCAGAAAATCAAGGCCTTCAAGGGAATTCTTAGCTGCTCTCGTCCACTGCGTTTTACATGGGAAGTTCGTGTGATTCGTAATTTGAGAACACAACGCGCGACGTTTTAGACCTATCATTTCTTTCGAAAAAAGTATTGTAGCTTTTTTTCTAAAATATAAGTGTTCAAATCGGTTAGTGCTTCTTAGTTGTTGCTGAAGTTAAGCATTCAATTAAAAAATATATATTTATTTTTTTAAGCGTAACTGTAATTCTTGTACCCGAATAAGCGAAGAAAAGTTTAAATATTGTATATATTTTTAAATCAAACATCTCATTTCCCCTAATGAAAATCCCTTATATAATACACCATCTGAGCTTCATGGTTTTCAGCCTTCCATACGACGAAAGAAGAGACATTACCTGCAAGGAGGAGAGTCAACAGGACGTGTCCGATGTAGTTTGCCTGGAAGCAAACTTCGTATCCGTCTTCTGTCAATTCAACTTCGGTGTTATCTGAGAAGAAAGCCATAACAACGTTCAGTGTACCCAGAATTCTAGAATCTTTGTTCCCCCTTAATAATTGCCATGGCCTAGCTGGCAAATACTCAAAGGCGGGAACATTTTATTTTTTATTTATTATCTTACAATATGATTGATTAAAAAAGTGTAGACCAGACGAACTAACGCATTTAACTATATACATCAGGGGTGGCCAAGCTGCGGCTTTTCTTGTGTTAAAGTACACCTCGCGGCTCCCCCGCCCCCGCCGCCACCTCGCCTCACTTCCAATCACAAAAGCACGTTAAAAAAAAAAAAAAAAAATGAAACGCTTTTTAAATTGAAAGACAGCATGCGGTTCGGTAGTCTTGTGCTACTGCTACCTTACCTACAGTTTGGCTGCTTTTGACTCGGACAGAATAAAAGTAGTTCGAGTTTCGTTTATCGCTCTAGACAAATGAGAAGTTTTTGTAGTGCAGTACCACTGCTAGTCTAAGGTCTTGAACGTGCATCAGGAAGTGTAGTGACACACGACCGCGCGCCGCTACGATGTTCGTCCAGATTGAAACGGACTGGGGTGCGAACCCAGCAGAATCCAGGGATCCTGGGTTCTGCAGCTCGAGCTTTCGCTCCACGTGCTCCAAGCCGCGGAGCCGATCCACTTTCAACTGACCAATCCCACGACGACGGCATAGCCATAGCCTCCTCTATGCTCACAAAGCCTGGCAGTTCGACAACTGAGCCATAAAGTGACGGTCGCAGATTTGGAGCGTGAGAATCTGGTAGCACAGAGCACCAAAGAGCCATTTCTCGGGAAACCTGGACGTCAGCGCACAGCTTTTGCAGCGGCGAGGATCCGAATTACACTGGCTCGCTCGGGAGAAGTGTGTTTTAGCGTCTCGCCACAGCGGGGCGCCAGTCACGTGGCTCTCCTTTCATCCGTTGTCTGCCGCTCCACCTTTTCCATTTCGGCGGCCGCTTCTCACGGCGATCTGCCAGGCTTTGTTAGTATATAAGAGGCTATGCCGTAGCTTATCAGGCGGGCGCCAGTTCAGGAGACAGTTCGTGCCACTTCGTGCTCTGTTCGCGCAGACCCTCAGCGGGGTTATCGCTGAAGCAGATGAACTGTATACAGTTCCCACGATGCATGACGGCAGCGGTGGCGTAATGAAACTGCTATCTGTGAAATCGCTCTATTTGTTTGCGAACGAACACCAATGTTGAAAAGCTGTTCCCTTAGGTGGAAGGTAAACTTACACGTCGACATTCCAGCGTTATTGATCAGAACGTCCAGCCTCGACTCCGTCTTCAAAATGTCCTCGGCGAAATGTCGGACCGACTTGAGCGACGCCAAGTCCAGGTGCTTCACTACCACGGGCTGCTGCGTTTCCTCCAAGATCTCCTGCGCAGCCTCCTTTCCCTTCTCCAAGTTTCGACAAGCCAAGATGACCCGAGCTTTCCTTCTGACCAGTTCTTTCGCCGTCTCTTTCCCGATCCCTAAAGGGGAGAAGAAGGGAGTTAGTAAGGTTGATGTCTCTTCTCAGAACGTCCTTATTAGAGTAGCAGGATAGGACCACTCAGCCGGCCGCAGGCCTTGCTAAGAAGGGACAGAAGAGCGGGTGGCAGGGGCAAGAAGGCAATTGCAGTCACTGACAAGGAGGGAACGGCAAGGAGGAGCATCCGCTGCCCCGCCTCCAGCACGAGCTTCCTACCTTCGACAATGCTCAGGCGTTTCGTGCCTCTCGAGCGCGCGTGCGTAGCCAAAGCATGGTGGAAGGCACAGAACGCGTTCTGGAAGGCGGGCGTTAGGAAGACACGTCCTGTCGTTCTCATTTTGTCAGTGACTCAGTGTCTATAAAGGAAGGCTACTGAAACACCACCTCAAAAATGAAGTGGCAAGCATAAAAGGACGAAGAAGGATGTCAAACAAGAAGCTCACGCTACGACGAGGTTAAAAGTCACGTAATATTATAATAGTAGATTATATTTTGAATACGCAAAGCCACGGTGTCACCGAGTGTCGGGTAGCCCGAAGATGCTTGTCGTACCTTTCTTAATCAAGATGATCATGTGGATAGGCAAAACAATCAAACAATACAATACGATGGCCTGCGTTAGGGGAGATGAAACTTCTGTTCGTTTAACTGCGAGAGTTCAACTCCAGGTTTCCCATCACTTCAAAAATGTGCGGACAAAATTTAGCGAAGGATGGCTAATTATTTAGGTTACAAGTACGAGCCCAGATATGTTTTGCTCACGATACGATGGAATACACCATAGCTCCAGCCAGCCAGTTAAACACCACATGACAGTATGTTGCTCCAACTAACAATACAGACTTTATTTTAAGGAAAATGGTTCTTGCACGTCATCGAGTGGTAACTTGGCTGAATCAGGAGCCTAACGAACGTGCGCAGCGGTGCCCGCGCCTCGGCACTTGTTTATTTATTTCCAAAGCTAGAAGTAATTGTGTGATTAAAGCTTGGCCAGAATGATTCTTCAGGGCTTCGATGTGCAGCACACTGGCTGCCATTCTGGTGCCCTTACTGCCGAGCACTCGCGTTTGCGGCATACATCTCACACCACCTAATTTGCTTTCTTCTTCTCGGCAGAACCAAGTAGGAACGGCTACCACTCTGGTGGGGTGACGTCACGTAGGAGTGGTGTATCGCCCGCCAGTTTTCGAGGGAAAGGAGGGCAAGGGAGGTGGAAGCAAACGGTATGCTGGAGAGGAGGCAAAGAAACCTTCTCCTCTCTTCAGCGTTTCGTCTGCTTCCTCCTCCCCAGCCAGAAAACGTTTCTTAACCTGTGACAGACTATTGCGCACTCTAAATAAACAGAAAGTGAAAATATGCCATAAAAAAGCTAAAAAGCAATGTCTGGAATCAAGATATTAGTCAACAAGATTGTATCACGGAATAAGGAATGCTTATTATCCGTAGGGCAAGAACCAGTACGATCACTCCACAATCCCCAGTAATGTCCAAGGAACTCATTTCGTGTCTTCGAGACGAATTGAGGTTATTTTTGATGCCCTGTTCAGCAATTTTATGGTTTTCCTGACGCGATATTTTGACAAAGAAACGCAAATAGAAGATACAGGTTTACGCTGCTGCAAATATTTTATCATAATCATTAGTCTTTTATGATTAACTCGAAGTTACTAGCAGGCTTAAAAAGTTCTCAATCCACAATATATATATATATATATATATATATATATATATATATATATATATGTATTGATGGAATGATGTTAAATTCATTTTTCAAAATTAGGTGCGGGGTCGCACATTTGCGAGTTCTTAGGATCGTGTGCCTTGAAACCTTTTACTACGAGAGAAGTATCTAACGAACACAATGGCGCCACCCATCGGGTAGCCGGGGAACACTTGACGGTCCCGTATTTTATTTTTTTCTTTCTTCACGCATCATTCTTTTCGTTTCGTTTGAAAAAAAAAAAATCACTGTCATAAACGACAATTTCTGACTAGTAGAACGTGCCTTTAACCTTGCAAATGCAAAAAAAAAATCGCTTTAGTAAAATAGAGTTTTAGGGTCAAGGATCAGCGAGCTTTCTCGTCGCAAGATTTTAAGGCACTCGGTCCAAGGGAGTGGCAAGCGTGTGAACCGGCCTCAAGAGCGGTATGGTACAGCTAGCCAGCTGCTGTATCACCTCCTAAATAACAAAAAGGCCGTAGTGCTGGATTTCATACGTCATCTATTGTAGGCCGGCTCAAAGCGAAAATCAGACAAGAGTGCCGGGTAAGCGTTCAGCTGGGACTCCTGTCATTTGTGTGCTTCGCGCTGGCCTTCTGTAAGTGACGTCACAGCTCCAGCTGTATGACCTTCTTATACCAAGGAGGAATGGAATCAACACAGCCATTTCTAAGGTAGTGTTTTTAGCTTGTCTAGTGGGGGCTCAATGTGCGGACTTCGTGATATTAATTCTTAAAGATCCCTATTGTTTGAAGATGGGGTTTAGGATATCTTGTTGCATGTTAATTGTGTTCACTTTGGTGCGTTGAATTTGCGTCATGGGTTGAGCGAGGGTGCCATGCAAATGTTTCAAGACGCTTTTGAAGAAAAAAAAAAAGAATAATGCGAAGCATAGGCGGTTTTAGTTAAGCGATTACAGAGAATCATTTGAAGTAAAAAAATGTTGAGGTCCTAAAACTGATGACATGTCAGTCACAATTATAAGATATCATCATAAACGTGATGATCTTGTGTAGCTGCAGCAACGTTTGTAGTAGCACGAATTTTAGTGATCTTTTGGGCGGATGTTATACTCTGTGTGATATAAATATATCGTATCGATTTTATGATACATTCTATACAGTGATGCCTCGTTAATACTGACCGAATCAATATAAATCCCCCGCTATGTAGACAAAATTTTGGGGGATGAATTGGGCAAATGTATGCATCTTTGTTTCGTTATTATGAACTCACCTTATGGTCACGTTTTGGGGGAAAACAGAGAGTTCCATATTAACGGTACATCATTGTATTTTATTATAACTACCCTTGTACATCGTATCACGTGAAACGTTTTTTTTTTCATGAAATGTTAATGACGAGTCTTCAAGGCAAGCGGCCAGAATGCCTACAATAAGTTAAGTTATTAGCAATTAAATTATCCCACATAATTGAAATCTGTTTTTAAGCAAAACTGCTCCTCTTGCTTAAATGTATATATATTTTTTATTTGCTTCAATAAACGACTTGTTTGTTTTCGAAATTTATAAAGTGTGGTGTGTCGCCACAAGCCACATACGGTTTTGGGTTACCTCTGATGAACCCTACAATGTTTCCATCACATTGAATTACATCATATACCCCATCGTACACTACACCGTGTAATATCACAGAAGCGAGTATATTTGAATAATGAACGAACCTGCGTTGGCTCCGGTGACGATGACAGTCTTGCCGTTCAACGTTTGTGTGGACTTGCAGACTCCTTTGCTGATGCGGATGTACGCTTTGATGAACAGCACCAGCGCCACCAACATGAGCATCATGACGGCCGCGTAGGTACACACTCGCCACAAGACGCCGAGGTCTTCCTCGGTCACGCTCCGTGTTACTTCTTTGAAATTACTCATTTTTCAGCCCTTGAAGTCCACAGCTTCGTTGAAACGTCGAAGGGCCCGAGCAGGGAGCGGGCTGTTCAGAGAAACAGAATCAATTCCTGTTCAACCGACGCCACGAGTCGATGGAACCAACCGAACAGCGGCAAAAGGCACAACGTCATGACGCTCGCGATCTTTCCCTAAGCGTTCTATTTCAACTTCTATAGACGCTTTACACACGCGCCAAAATACAGCCCCCATTGCTGACCTTCTCTTGTTTTACCGAGATACCGAGCCACTGAAATTGGTGTGGACGAGCCTCCACAAAAGCCAATGCTGGGGAGAAAGACAGAATAAAATCTAAGGTGGCAATAACCTGGCCAGCTATGGTAATAATGAAGTGAAGTAAACGTAATAAGGGGAAGCAAAAACTGAAGGTCAGTTATGGCGGTGCCCATGCACAGCTGCTGCAAAGCGTCTATAATATGCTAAACAAATCAAGCGCAGCTAAATCCCGTTGACTTCCAATTTTAGTATGCGTGTCGGTATCTCTGTGTTAGAGCGTTCGAATTAGCTCGGACTTGACATGATTGTGCTTAGTAATATAAATCAGAACTAGGAGTATTTACGGCACTTTAGGAAGACATGGTTTACCGGACAAGTGGAAACGAACACGTCTATTGGCGACGTGAACGATCCAAAGCGTCGCTGTGGTCGGACCACAACAATTGGTCAAATACTGACTATGACGACAGGAAAGGATGTCTCATCGACGGAAATAAGAGGAATGTAAGAACTTAAATTTTGACGGTGTTGGCAGCGTTGCTTTGAGAGCGCTATGATTTCAGGCTCCCACCATGTCCATTACAGACACCATCGAACTTGTTGTTCACAAGGTAATGACGTCACGAAAGGTAACCCAACGAGGGCGCCACCGAAACATCTCACCGCTAATACTCGGCGACAACTTTTCTTGGCAATGCGGTGCAGAGGAGGAGAGCCCGCGCACAGCTTTATTTAGCCTGATTTAGCGCTCAAAATGGGAAAGGGAACGTGTGCCTGTACCCCCTATTGCATTGCCAAGAAAAGTTGTCGCCAAGTGTAGCTCTCTGTCTTTTTCTTTGAATTTTTTTTTTTTTTTACGTGAAGATTTTTTTTTTTATGAAGCCAACTTCGTAACTCGTTGCATTGGCGACTACGGCGGGTCCGTTCGATAACTGCCAAGCGGTTCCCGCTAGGGGACGCCAACATGTACACAGTAAATCTGTGAAAGACGTTTTTATTGACTGATATGCGAACACGCTTGCCCGAAGTTCAACAGACTCCGAGGGGGAGGGCCACAAAAGTAATGTAGGGCTCCGTCGAGAGTAGCCTCCCCGGCGAGTTTCCGATGGACGCGCCCGTAAATAGGGCGGACGTGTCCAGGTATTAATGGTCCCGAGGGATATACTGGCGACAGGTCACCCGAGGACAAGCGATCACCGTCCCTCAGGAGCGTACGGCCTCATGCGCATCTCGGTCGCACGACCCGCCTGAGCTAAACATAAATAGGGATGTGGGGACACATGGCAGGTTTAAAAATAAACAAAAAGATACCCTACTGACTCTCGAAAAACAAGCGCGGCAACGGCCCGCAACGCACATGCATGCAAAAAGAAAAAAAAAAAAAAAAAAAAAAGAAGAAAAACGTGTTTGATGACGTTCTCGGCATTGTAGTCCGTCGCTCACCGTGGCGCAGTGTCCTTGGTTGGTTAGTTTCGTGGAGCCCTCGACACTCGTCACGGCGAGTCACCCGGTCCCTGGCCGGCCAGTTGTCCGTCGCCTCGCAGATCGCTTTCCCGAAGGGCGGACAGTCCCTAGTGTCCCGTTGTCGGTCCCGACGGCGCACGATGCCGGCGGGTCTCTGGCTTTTCCCGCGCCTGGCCGGTGTCGTGGGGCTGCTTGAGAAGTCGCGAGCAGAAGTGGTCCTTGAACGCCACTGAAGTGCCGGAGCCAGGAGACAGCAGCTCCCGAGAATACGCGAAGCACCGTCCTGGTTAGGAATCCTCTTTGGGGATGTTTCTGCGGAGTCGACTTGCGACAACGGCTGACACCGTGTCCCTGCGGTGACGGGGTGACACACAAACACGTAAAGTAAAGCAGCAAAAAAAAAAAAAAAAAAAAGAAGACGAAAAAAGTGACCGATTGCCGTTAAGCCTATCCTTTCCCTCGGTTTTGGAGAATAGCCCCTCCACGGGAGGATCCGGGTGAAAGTTGGGGTGACCTTCTTTTTAAGTCCCTGCTTGCCAAGAAACAATGGTGGCAGACGCGATCGCGAAGAAGGTAGTCGGTGCATCCATTGAAAGGTGGCTGTCGACGCATTTCTTTTTTT
The DNA here is from genome assembly GCF_016920785.2 of Ixodes scapularis. Taxonomy (NCBI): domain Eukaryota; kingdom Metazoa; phylum Arthropoda; class Arachnida; order Ixodida; family Ixodidae; genus Ixodes; species Ixodes scapularis. Next base: position 17,472,875 of record NW_024609873.1, on the reverse strand, counting down.
TTTGCTTTGCACTTTCCCTAATGTGACATTTCGCCACCTACTGGGGCTGCCTTAGCGAAAGCTCCGGATATTAGTTTTACCAAGTTCGCATATTGTAGCGAGGCGATTGTTGCTTATCGCTGGCGTTGTCTCGCGTCTTTTGTTTATTTTTTTGCTTATCTGGTAATACCACCAGAGCCATCCAAGAGGCTATTGTATAAGTAGTTACAGAATACAAAACAGCATTAAGTAATGTTGCACCAACAGGAGAATTAGCGAAGGTGCAATTCAATAGCATCTACAAAGTGATCGAAAGTCGTCGAAGTCCATTCTTGAATGGACATCGAGGTCGAGAATGGACTTCGACTTCGAGAATGGACTTCGAGGGAAGAAAGAAAATCTAAACCATTCATTTTAAACACGTGTTCTGTTAATTTCCAGCAATGATTTATTCGTAATGACCTGTACTGAGCATATTTTAAGTAGTTGGAGATATTTACACGAAGGGAGCCGTTTATGAGTTTGTAGACAGTCTTCAATCTGTCAAATATAGCTTTTGTTTGGTTTGTAAAGTCGGAAGCTGGGCTTTTTTAACTAATTCGGTAGATGATAATCTTGTATTATAAGCGTTACAAATAAAACGAGCAGCGAGCTTTTAAAGGGGCAGTGACACATCAAAATCATATTTTTTTTTATTATCCGAAACGATCGAAACGATGCCGGGACATTACCCTCAAAATTTGAAATTTGGGAATTCAGTATTCGTGAAGTAAAAAAACAATTTCCAAATGGCGAATTCGAAGTTCCCGCGCGATCGGCGCCGGTGCCTTGACGTCAAAAATTGGTGAGACCTGAGAGTCCACTTTTTTTTCTCCAGTCCCTGCTGTTGCCATGGCGACCCAAAGCGAGGAGGAAAGGAGCGAGCGCCGGCTCGTTGCGGCGGACCGGTTTTGAGCGGTGTCGCCTGTTTTCCGTTGGAGGATACCAATCCAGGAGACGGCACCACAACGAACTCCCGATTTTTGGTATTTCAAAAAGAAGGGCCGTAGTGCGTTCGCAATTGCGTTAAAAAACATGTTTTAGGATTGCCGTAATTAAATGTTATAGAGATGTCGCCTACAAAGCTTCTAAATTTCCTGATTCTTGACGTCACCGATCAAAAGAAGCGAGGAGGCGAGAGGCGGGAAAATCAAACGCCAAAAATAAAAAGGTGCGCGCGGGCCCGGGAAAATTTTTTTTCGCGGTGCGGTTTTTTTTTGCGTGGTTATGACTGCAACTTACATCGTTTTAGACAATAAAAATAAATACGACCTTTGGGGTGTCAGTGCCCCTTTAACTACGTTCTTTTAACTGCACCCAGTGGCGTCACGAAGGGGGGGGGGGGGGGGAGCACACCGCGTGAAGCGCTAGGGGGGTGCAGCTGGGCAGTAAAAAATGGGGGGGGGGGGGGGGGGGCGGCGGCCGCTTATGGTAAAGATGACGAATATAATCCCTGGAGAAGGGGAACAAGAGGGACAAAGGACAAACATAAATCTCCAAACAAAGCTAGGTGACTGGTGAGCGACCGAAAAAATCCGCCTGGTCCGGGTATCGAACCCGGGACCTCTCCATTACAAGTGCAGCGCTCTGTAATGGAGAGCGCTGCACTTGTGCGAAAATAATCCCTGGAGAAGGGGAACAAGAGGGACAAAGGACACCAGTCACCTAGCTGTGTTTGGAGATTTATGTTTGTCCTTTGTTCCTCTTGTTCCCCTTCTCCAGGGATTATTTTCGTCATCCTTGTCCAGCTCGCTTGCACCTTTGCATTTAATTGCATTATAATTATAACATTAAATTTGCAAGCTTCACCCTTGTTGGTGTTAGACTGATGGCAGCTGATAAAACCCGTTTGCTCTACTGACGTCTAACCCCTGGTTAGCTCAGTTGGTAGAGCGCTCCACTTGTAATGGAGAGGTCCCGGGTTCGATACCCCGGCCAGGCGGATTTTTTCGGTCGCTCACCAGTCACCTAGCTGTGTTTGGAGATTTATGTCTGTCCTTTGTCCCTCTTGTTCCCCTTCTCCAGGGATTATTTTCGTCATCCTTGTCCAGCTCGCTTGCACCTTTGCATTTAATTGCATTATAATTATGGTAAAGAGATCCAATAGTCACGTGTCAGCCGAGTCAAGAGATCCAACGCGCCAAGAAATCCAATATGGGTCAAGAGGTACAACGCGTCAAGAGATCCAAACTGGGTCAGAGGTACAACGAGGTAGGAGATCAAACGTTGGATCTCTCGACTCGTTGGACCTTTTGACTGGCTATGTGATCAATTCCGAGGGAGGGGGGGGGGGGGGGAGGAGAAGATGGTGAGGGTGAAAACATAATATGAAAGCAAAACGCTGCCAATCGCACAATATTCGGGAGTTTTAGTAGACCGCCCGATAGCCACCGTAACGGTACCCGCGCGATAACCAAACGATGGACGCGGAAAGGCGCCGGAGGAGCACCGGGTATCGTTATGGGACGGTCTACTAAAACTCCCTACTGGTAGCTTGAATCAAAAATACAAAACAAACAAGAAAATGGGATTTTATTTTTTATATTTCATGTGTGCGCCACAAATGCTCTCACTAAAAGGCACTTCTAAAAACCACGCGTTAGCGGCCGTACCTCTGCTTCTGCTGCACGCAACTTGCGAGGTGGAGTATAGTTATCGGCAGCGTTTGAGTGTGCTGTCACGCCTACATTGACACCCACGACACAAGTAATTATTCCCTTCGGCTCATGTTCGGTTGTTTGCCGCTTCCTCTTTTGTAATTCGTGACAATACTTTAGCGGTAAGTGATTGTCGCATTTACATTTACAGGACGGAGAATTGACCTCTAACTCATTCTTAAGAACATCATCAGCTTACTCTTGATGAAATGCTGGAACCTATCAAAATAGTCTGTTAGTCCCTTTTGTTGATCATACGGTTCCGATGGGAAACGGAACAATTGGTCCCGGAACAAATGGTCCCGGAATAAATGGTCCCGGAATAAATGGTCCCGGAACAAATGGTACCGGAACTAATGGTCCCAAGTACAAACTAGGAAAAAATTATCCCAGATAAATAATGCCAATTTGAGTTGCGCGTTTCCGAATAAATCTGACAAAATCCAATAACACTCGCCGGTAAAGCATTTTACTGGGTCCGAACATTTCGTCGAAAGCCGTTTAATCGAACGCGCTTCTGGTCAAGAGATCCAACGAGTCAAAAGATCCAACGAGTCAAAAGGTCCAATAATGGATCTTAGGACTCGTTGGATCTTTAGACTCGCCAGACACGAGTCAAAAGATCCAATGGGGGTCAATAGGTCCAACGAGTCAAGAGATCCAACGAGTCAAAAGATCCACGGCGAGTCAAGAGGTCCAACGAGTCAAAAGGTCCAACGAGTCAGAAGGTCCAATAATGGATCGTTTGACCCGGCAGACGCGAGTCAAGAGATCGCATGCGGGTCAAAAGGTCCAATTACTCGAAAACTGCCGCGTCATATGGCAAGGAGGTTAGGAAAGGCCCCTCACCTCTCCTGCCCTAGACGCGGCCCTCGGGGAGGCATTGTACTATAAAATTCAGAAAACAATTTTGACTAAAACCCGTTTTCACCTCAAGTAAAAAAAAAAAAGTCCGGCTTCTCGCGGAACACTGCTGACTTTCGCATTCATGTAGGGAATTAAAATATACGTAAGTGAATTGTAGGTTACATATATGTTATCTTATTAAGACGTTCACGTTCCAAACGTCAAAAGCATCGCTTTTCCCTCCGACAACCAAATCTCGTAAAAACTACTTCGCGCCGCGTATGAATAATGCGCAAAGCTTGCTTTTTCTTGGAGTGAAAATGGGTATAGGTGCCTTAATTTTTGTTACCAAAAAAAAAGTTAAAGGCATTTAAATTTGATGCGCCGTTTAACTCCTCACTATTTCCCGGTTTGCGGACGGAAAACGAACTCGAGCTAGGGGGGCAGAGTGCAGGTTGTGATAGGGTGTGTTTTTGTTTGCTAACTAGTTCGTACAAGAAGGCCGATACAGAGTGCGTGTATATTTTTTCATGAAAAATGATTTGGTCGATTTTGTCTGTTCGTTACAAAAAAGGCTCCACCACGACCATGGAAGATGACGCCCTTCGCACGTTTTTGAAACGCGATTGTGTCGCGTTCACGCTCGCTAGAAATATGTGCTAAAGAGCACCTTGTAGGTGATGTATGACTTGCTCGAAATGTGTTTCTCTTGTGCGAAAAGCTAGTTAAATGAGCGAAGCAAAAAAAAAAAAAAAAAAAATGACGGTCGTGCGTGTTTGAGGTCTGAATCTATTCCCTCCGACACTTCATTTGACAAACACGTTCGTCGCTGTTAAGGTTTCATTGTACAACCAACTATGCGATTCCCTGCTTGGAATTTTATCATTACACAAGAAAAATGACAGAAATAAACTGAAGATGATGAACCGTACGCAGTCAACGCAAATCTCAGTGGTGTTTGTGGATATTGAGGCATCGCGATGCTTGTCAGCCATCTAAAGGGCGACATATTTCTAAACCGCAAATGAGCAATTTAGCCGGGGCCGTACGACGTTGTACTCTGCTTCACCTTGAAGGCTGGTTCACACTGTTGCGGCCGACTACGACCAAGTCTGACGGAACAAGTTTTGAAGCCCCCCCTTACGACCACACCGCGCAGCAGCAATGGCGGCCGTAAGCGGCCTAAAACTTCGTTGCCATAGCAACCCGTAAAAGAGATTAACGACGCGAACCGTTGCAGGCGCACACGGTCGGACTCATGCATGTGAGTAAACCAGACAACGCATCCGATCCTTCGCCGACAGTGTGTCACGTGACCTTCCCGTTCGGCGCGGCGTCGCGCGGAGCGAGATGCCCCATGACGCTCTCGACTTCTAGCATAGGCTGCGGTCAATCCTTCGGTGAAACGCAGTATAGCCTTGGGTCTTTATGTGCACCACGCAGTAGTGGTTACTAGGGGGCCTTCATGTGCGCACATGAAGGCACCCTAGTGGTTACCATGAACGCACGCCGATGATGGTTCTCCGTACAGCGTGGTGTCAGTTAGCAGTCATGCTGCACTGGCCCTTTTGGCAATATACTGCGACCCTCTGGATGGCTGTCAAACATTATGCTGTCCAAATATAAAGCCATAAATGTTCTGCTTGTTCCCTCATGCTGCGTATACACGTCTTGTAATTAACTCACCGACCAACTGTTCGTTGTTTTCTAAATTCAAGGAACAACCTGCGTCCCCGCGACCTTACAGCAGGTGCAACTCTCTGGAAATTTCTCCGATAATCAAGCATTGCCGACGAAGAAATGGCTTGGTTACTAGCCCATTGAAATGGAAAACGCACAAACGCCGTGACACAGCCAGCCATTCAGGATCCCGAAACCTCTCGTCCCCGAGGCCACTGCATCATCTTCTCCCATCTGCCTCTTTTTTGTTGCTTTGTTATTAGACGCGGGATCCCACCCCGCTGCAGTGCAGTGACCGTCACGCCCCTCCTTGTCACCAGAAAACCTTCGGCAATCGTAGTTTCGCTTTCTTTCTTTCCTATACTCTTCCCAAAAAATACTTCCTCCTCTTTCCCGTCAAGAGTCAAGAGGTCCAACGAGTCAAAAGGTCCAATAATGGATCTTTTGACTCGTTGGATCTTTTGACTCGCCAGATACGAGTCAAAAGATCCAATGTGGGTCAAAAGGTCCAACGAGTCAAAAGATCCACGGCGAGTCAAGAGGTCCAACGAGTCAAAAGGTCCAACGAGTCAGAAGGTCCAATAATGGATCTTTTGACCCGTTGGATCTTTTGACTCGATGGACCTCTTGACTCGGAATCCGTCGAACGCCGTTCCGATTCCCGGTTCCGATGGCTATCAATGGCTGCTAGGGACTATCACTGGCTGCTTCAATTATTTGGGTGCTTTAGTAAAACATGCGTTCTACGTCGCTGTTGGTGACAACTGGATAGATACTTTTAGTAAGAATTATCAGGTTTTTGAGCGTTGATTATTGGATTGGGGTAGTGTTTGGCAACATGGTCTGGGCTTGCTTAGGTTACTGTCTACTTTACACCGCATTATTAAATATACTTGTGAACCACAAACGACTTCGGGAATAAAAGTGTCTGCATTGCTGGATACATTTGGTTTTCTTTTTTTTCAAGATTATCTCCCAAATATTTTAATACACGGAGGCTCTGCCCAGATGCATAATACGCCCCAACGATACTGTCTCGAATGACAAATGATTAAGTGGCGACTTAATTGGAGAAGCTAAATGTTTAATGGGGCGAACTTGTGCCCAAAAGAAAATTGAAAAAGGCTACCGTCGCAGGCGTCGATGCCGGCGAAACAGCAGGGTCGAACGCTGAGGCGAGACTGACTCTGACTCGCCACGCGGAGCCCCTTAGGTAGACGCGTGGGCTTCTGGAACAGTCAGTGTGGAAAATTTACCGCCTTGAACGTTCTAACCTCGAATAAGCCAACAGGGTTCTTGAATTTACCAGAACGCTACATTACAGAAACATCAAAAGGTGTATCGATGGCCAGGCCGAAACCTCGGCTTTTCGCGTGGGAGGCAAGCAAGTGCCCTTGGCCAGCTGGCCAAGGGCACTTGGCCAACTGGGCGCGGGGCAATAGCTGGCGTTTCATTCCGACCCCCAAACAGGTTTTTTTCTCTCTTTGCCCTGACGTTGCCACAGAGAGGTTCCTAAGCATGTAGCCGAATGAAAGAATAGTATTGTTCTGGGGTTCAACCTCAGTGGTGTTCGTAAAAAGAAAAGATGACATGGAGATGTTGCAAATAAGCTTTGTTTTGGTTTGGTCCCGCTTCACTAGGACGTTTCCTTTAAGTTGAAAGGCTGCCGACCTCGTGGGCGCGTAGTTGTGGGGGTGTCCCCGAGATGTTCATTTTCTTACCCTTTGTACCAGTTCGCGCTCAGGAAAGGAGGGGATTTTCTCATCGTCTTTTCTGTTCGTAGTGGTTACGGGGCATAGCGTAAAGGCCGGTTCAGCGTTGGCAAGCTCTTCGTTCGCACTTTTCTAAAAGGATTATTATATTACATTGCTAGCGTCTCCAGTGACTATTTTTTTTCGCGTAAAAGGAAACGATTATGTGATCAGAAAAGAGACACATGAAATGACAAGGACGTTGCTGACTTTCTTTGTCCCCCCCAAGATAGTGTCTTTAAGACGCAATAAACATACTATAAACAAAAATGCATTATGTTTTTTTCCCTTTCCCTCCTCTCTCTGTTTTGTCCCGTATTTTTCCTTTTTATAGGCAGTCCCCCTCCCTCCTTCGAGTAATGGATCGCATTGCGAGTCAAGAGGCCAAACCCGTCAAGAGATCCAATACTACTGGTTCATTTGTCGCGTTGGATATCTTGACTCGGCAGACACGAGTCAAGAGAACCAACGAGTCAAAAGGTCCAATATTAGATCTGTCGACTCGGAATCGGCGACGGTGGGAATTCCGAGTCAGAAGGTCCAATTACAAGTCAAGATATCCAACGAGTCAAGAGATCCGATACTGAACCCCTTGGCTCGTTGGATCTATGACTCGTTGGATCTCTTGACGCGTTGGACCTCTTGACCCATATTGGATCTCCTGAATCGTGTCTGCCGAGTCAAGAGATCCAACGCGACAAGTGAACCAATAGTATTGGATCTCTTGGCGGGCTGGGCCTCTTGACTCGCCATGCGATCGATTACTCGAAGGAGGGGAGGGAGGCTGCCAATAAAAAGGAAAATTACGGAACAAAAAAGAAAGAAGAGGGAAAAGGGTAAAACGCACGGACTAGGTGTCTTCATGTCCGCGTGGCGTCGTCTTCCCCAAAACGAAATTTCGGCGTTCATTTTTTAGCTTTAATGTGGTGCATGTTGCACCCTAACCTCAAAAACACCAGTCTTCCGTTGAAAAGCACAAGAAAACTAATTTTAAAGCTAAATAAACGATCTTTCAATGTGCACCTGGTGGATGTATGCGGAGCCTATTTGGGAGGTAGTCTAGCAACGTTGTGGAATCTGCTACGTAGTCGTGACGTAGCAGATTCCTTCGGAACAGCGCCACCTTTTGGAATTTCAACATTTTCCTTTTTAGCTTTCCTCCTAGCTCAACTTACAAATCGCGCATTGTACCAAACGGTCCAAGAAGACGGAAAGGAAGGACTCCCCTCATTCTCGGACCCTCGTTCGTGCAACCGGAAACAGCCATTCTCCCCCTAGAAGATTAGCCCGTCGCTCAAAACTCGAACAAAAGTTGCTTTCCCCACCCCGTTCAGCCCTAAGCTGACAGTGTTGTGGAAGCTACGTGCTCCTTGGGCCAGCCACACGCTCGTCACCCCGCGGGTACTTCGAGCGGCTCGGTTGTAACGCGCTGACGCTATTGACACCACCACAACGCTGACAACGCCACCAAGGGCAAAGCTCACAACCACGCTTGCCTTGCTACTCACGAACGCGGGAAATATTTTCTTTCTGTTTTTGTTTGCGCCGGACATCCCATGACGCATCGCGCTCTCCGCTCGCTTCTCTTCGAGCGCTTGGTCGAGTGCACCGTTTGGAACGAAAAATATAGCCAATCGTTCAAAATACAAACGTGCGATTATGATTTACGGTTAATATCCGTCATGCTTGACTCATTTCCGAACGAAATTTGAATATTTCAATTTATGTTTCCGGGACGAAACCATCCGATCCGACGTGCGAACTGCCGGAATGACCTTCGGGGGCGAGGGTTTTCGTAACACTGGAGAGCTTTGAAAACCCTTGCCTCCAACCGTCGTACTGCCTGATCAAACGTCGGATCGGACAGTTTCGTCGTACATGTGCTTCGCGCTTTGCACTATGCCCCGTTACAAGTACGAACACAGGAGACGATGAGAAAATCACCTCCTTTCCTGAACGCGAACTGATACTGACACAAAAGGCAAGAATAGGTAAATCTCGGAAACACCCCCTCAACGATGCGCCCAAGAGGTCGGCAACCTTGCAACTTAAAGGGGCCCTCCGGAGCTTTCTGCGATCGTCTGTTTATATTGTTATATTGCGTAGTAGGTGCAAGTTAATATGAATACAAAGTTTTAGATTACAAAACCGTTTATTAAGCAGATGGCAGATGAAATATATCGGGACTATTTCCTCTTGGAAGACAATCTCCCATTCCCTGCCCATCGCTAAAACTTGACCAATGGAAATGCTGGGTCCCACGGTGAATGCGAACGTTATTATTGCAAAACTTTTTAAGCTTGTTGTAAATTAGAGTTTGAGAAAAACGTAAACTGATTGTGGTGCGGGAAACACAGTCCGCAATTATCGCTCCAAAACCAGCGAACTATGCTTTCTCCCCGCAAGCTTGTTGCTAGGGGGTGATGCGTCGGCGCGTCTGCTCGTCTGCTTCCCGGGGCGTCTGCAGGCGTGCGTTTGCGGGACACATGTTCCTTCTTCCCGTGGATCCCGACTCCGAAGCCAGCTTTGCGACCCTTCCACGTCAACGAGTCAAACTTTTCCTTGTCATCTGTGGGATGCGACTGCGTATTGCAGTAGCAGCGCGACGGTGCGGTGCGACAAACGACGACTGCCGAGCACAAAGTCCGGGTTCCTTGACGACGGTCCGCGCGTGTTCGAGAGATTCCTCCGCGGGTCGGCGGTCGGCGGCGTTGGTGACGCGCAGTGACGCCGGGATCCTTCGCTTGCTATTGGTTGACGCGTAAAGAGATGCCCCTCCCGTTTTCCGGGGTCATCTCAGAAAGGGGGGCGTGCCGGGGACTTTGATAACAATTTTAGTAGGGAAATCCGCCGCGCATGACCGTAATTTTATGATTTTTAGGATCCTTAGGGCCTGCAGATTGAGTTACCGCCATAAATAGACCATCGCAGAACGCTCCGGAGGGCCCCTTTAAAGAAACCGTCGTAGCGCCGCGGGTCCAAACCAAAGGAAGGCTTATTTGCAACATTTTCATGTTATCTTTTTCCACGAACACCGCTGAGGTTGAACCCCAGAACAATACGGTTCTTTCATTCAGGTATACGCTCAGTACACTCTAAAAATGGTCACGCATAGCAAGCGTGACGCAAAGCGATTTTTTGCACGCTTGCTCTAAGCGTGGTATTTTTCAACGCTTAGAATTCACGCTCCCTAAGCGTGAACTGCGCATATGTTTAACGCTTGCAGGCGTGACGCAAAGCGATTTTTTACACGCTTGTTCTAAGCGTGCTGTTTTTCAACGCTTAGAATTCACGCTCCCTAAGCGTGAACTGTGCTATGGTTTAACGCTTTGCAGGCGTGACGGGGCCCTTGTGTTTACACGCTTATTACAGCGTGCGTTTTCTCCACGCTTAGATAATGGTGCCTACTAGGCGTGTGCAATGCGCGTTGCGGTGGAGACCTCTGGCTGTGGGCATTGAACTTTCCCGGATTTAGTATATCGTCCCAATAACTAAGATTATTGGAACGACATACTAAATGCGAGAAAGCCCAATGTCAGCGGCCAGAAGTTTCAACCACGACGCACATTTCATGCGCCTAGAAGGCGTCATTATTTGAGAGTGGAGAAAACGCACGCCGTAATAAGCGTATGAACACACGGGCCCCCATGCATCATAATGTTATCGGATATCGTTATAGGAGCTCAGACACGATCTACTATATCTCTCTAAGTACTCCTTTAGGCGAATTGAGTAGTGCAAGAAAGATAAACGTGCTGCTTTGTGTATAATTACGCACATATACGAATGGCAGTTGTGAATCATGTTACGCCTGGTACATTGCGCTAAGTAGCTGCAAGCTGTTCACAGCTGTGTATCTTGTATAAAGATTTTAGGAAATTTATTTTTGGCGTCTAAAAACCAAGAGAGAGAGAGAGAGGTAGAGAGAGAGAGAGGGATCTTGTTAGGCTCTAGTTACAGGAAGGAACAGTCCAAAAGGAACTAAGTAGAAAAAGGCAAACAAATTTCAGCTTCGGGGCTAAACTCTTTATTTGAAAATATTTTTTTTTTGGTACAAATAAGCCACTAAAAAGTATAATGCCCACTAACTGCTAAGAACTGTCACAACTATGAGTATAATGAAACAAATATGAATGAATGTCAATATTTTGCATTTTTAGCGGGTTTGAATCAGGATATATTTTTTTCAGTAAATGTTAGAAAAATATCAATATATAAATCATTGCCATATGTTTTGCAGCTACGCAGTGATAATTGTGTGGTGTCATACTTTGCGGTTCGTTTTCTATAACATACAGCAATTGGTATATTAGAAAAATTGTGCTTTGTGGCAAGTCTGTGATTTTCTAAAAGAAGTTAACCACAGAATAAGAAGGAGGTTTTTCCTTCTAAAAATGGTTCGTAACGAAACACAACCAGTTTAAACAACGTCATCACTTCGCTAACAAAGGTCAAACTGGCATAAATATTAAATGAGTTCAAATGAGCAAAGTGTTGACTTCGTTACGAGAGTCAACATTTGCTAACAAAAATTGAATTGGCGCGTAATGACTAGATTTAGTTTTGGAGCATTCGACCACGTGGCACTTGCCATTTTTTTCTACATATCATAGATTTTTCATTATTAAGGGCGGCCCTTTCATTCACTTGCTAGAGCGATTAATATTTTGATGTACATAACTCCCCTCCAACCATTCCTCAAAAACAAGTACGAAAAAAAAAAAAACTTTGTGCGAGCAAAAAGTGCAACTTTGAGAGAAGATCACGCAACCTTTTCTGCGCCCACGCTACCTCAGACCTGCTTGCTGGTTTCACTACTCTCTGTACAAAAACCAAGCAGCTGCCGAAATGCTGCTGGGTATGTTACGTTTTTTTAAGTAGTAAACACAGAGGCATAGCACCAGCGCTTTCTCGAGAGGCGTGTCTGGTTGCTGCTCGATTTCATTTCGTGGTTCGTTGACGCAGATTAGCCGTCTCGTTTCGCCCCACACAATGCAGGGTCCTAGAATATCCGTCGGTGCAACCTGTTGACAATACGATTAAGATATTATGGCCTAAAAAAAACTTAGTATTACAAATATGAGTATAAACACTTGAACGTTCACATTGTCCACGTTGCACTAAGTGAAACGCTCATAACAGACCGTTCTTAGTTCGTAAAGCTGTGTAACATTAAGTGCACTTTGAGTGTGCTTGAAGTATTCTCTTTATTGCGAAAGTGATCTACTCGCCGCTGAAATCAGTGCGTTTTTTTGCGAGCGTCACAAAAAAGCGTCATGCCGACGCGGTACGGTTATGCCGACGGCGACGCCGCTCAAACTAACTTGATATTTCTGCAAAGCTTTATCTCAAAGAAACAATTGCGTTGAGACCGATCAAAACCAAAATGAAACATGCCTGCAAGCACCGGAACATGCAAAGATTCACGCGGCTGACCCTGATGTTACTTCGATTCTTTGCGTCTCCTTCACCGCTGCGACCCTTTTCCTCCTACAATGCAACGTTGTGTACCCTTTTCCTTCTTTCCTGCTGCCACCCTTTTTCCCTTGCCACATTGCCACGTACCCATTCTGTCCTTCACCCATATTCTGGGTGTTCGTCAATTCCGAACCGTAAACTTTCAACACGGGAGACCGACGCAGAGGCGGGACTTCAGGCAAAATATGCTTTTGAAGTTTTTGCGACAGCAATGCAACACTTGGAATAACAAGCTCACCTCTGTACTGCAGTGTCTACAGCCGAGAACAAACTCGCCCGACTACTTCAACGACGCCCCAACATGCACGGCTCATTCCTTCACCTTTCCAAATAAACAACATTTGTTTCAATTACGCGCTCAATCGCAAGCAGGAAAAACTGTTTCCTAGATGTGACAGTTATGCTGAAAAGCACAACGCTTCAAGAAAAGCAACACGATGAAGACTGTGCTAGTTGATACTTGCGCTTTCACAACGAAAGAAAAAAAAAACAAACAGCAGATTAAGACAGTAATGGGGGACAAATGAAAACAGGGTTCTTACCCAAATATTGCTGTCTTCCATGAATAGCTGGCGAATGGCCGCAGTAAAGGCACCAGCCAAATGTGAAGCCCTTACCTTGGCTGGCCATTCAGGTCCGTCCCCCACATGAATTCGGGGCACTCGCACCCGCTATGTTTGTAGCGACCCCGCGGCACTCCACGCACGTCAAGTGCGGTAAACATGGCACACTGTGCCCGAACTCATGCGCCGTCTCTCGCTAAATCACGCAAGTCGCAGTCAGTCAAGCTGGTCCAGCCACCAGCCACAGCCACAAACAAGGCGTGTCGGGAACTGACTGAGCAAGCCAGGGAGCAACGGAAACAGCGCAACGGCTTTCTCGCTTTTCCCGCCAAAAAGAGGACGCATGCGCCCTCTGTGCTTCCAAAAAAAAAAAAAAAAAAAGCTTACATCAACAAAAAATCAACAAAAAGGCACGCGCAAGTGGATCTATAGGAGGGTCAACCCATTCGGATATATATTAGTGTGACGATGAATGGAGGCACGCGCGTTTTTCCGAAAATCTAAGCGTGTGTTTTGCGGTTGTCACGCTAACGCTGTTGATCACGTCCGAAAAAAAGGCTGAGCGGGATTCCTCGGGCTGCTTTAACGCTTGGACACAGAAAACAAACGCTTATTCTCGATCACGTGGTGCTTAAAACGTCATTCCCGTCGTATTGACGTCGGTTCCACGCTTGAAACTCGCGGTTAGCGTGAGGTTCAGCGTGACAGTTTTTAGAGTGTAGTAACCTCTTTGTATCAACTTCGGGCAAAGAGATACGAAAACTGTGATGTACCGGTTAAATTGGACTAATGCAGGATATATATATATATATATATATGTATATATATATTTAACTATTAGGTTACAATCGGTTGAGAAGCGTTTTGTTTGGCCTGCGACCGCGCCCAGTCTTCTGCTCTTTTCCAGGCGACACGTTATCGAAAAACTATCGATAGTACTATCGATATTCGACTATCGAACAACTATTGAAAAACTATCGATAGTGCTATCGATAGTCGACTATCGAAAAACTATCGATAGTACTATCGATAGTATCGATAGTCGCCAGAAATCTGACTATCGAAAGTACTATCGATAGTCGACTATCGAAGAACTATGGAAAAACTATCGATAGTATTATAGACAGTCGACTATCGAAAAACTATCGATAGTGCTATCGATAGTCGACTATCGAAAAACTATCGATAGTACTATCGATAGTATCGATAGTCGCCAGAAATCTGACTATCGAAAGTATTATCGATAGTCGACTATCGAAAAACTATCGATAGTATTATAGACAGTCGACTATCGAAAAACTATCGATAGTACTATCGATAGTCGACTATCGAACAACTATCGAAAAACTATCGATAGTACTATCGATAGTCGACTATCGAACAACTATCGAAAAACTATCGATAGTGCTATTGATAGTCGACTATCGAAAAACTATCGATAGTACTATCGATAGTATCGATAGTCGCCAGAAATCTGACTATCGAAAGTACTATCGATAGTCGACTATCGAAGAACTATCGAAAAACTATCGATAGTATTATAGACAGTCGACTATCAAAAAACTATCGATAGTACTATCGATAGTCGACTATCGAACAACTATCGAAAAACTATCGTTAGTGCTATCGATAGTCGACTATCAAAAAACTATCGATAGTACTATTGATAGTATTGATAGTCGCCAGAAATCTGACTATCGAAAGTACTATCGATAGTCGACTATCGAAAAACTATCGAAAAACTATCGATAGTACTATAGACAGTCGACTATCGAAAAACTATCGATAGTACTATCGATAGTCGACTATCGAACAACTATCGAAAAACTATCGATAGTGCTATCGATAGTCGACTATCGAAAAACTATCGATAGTACTATCGATAGTATCGATAGTCACCAGAAATCTGACTATCGAAAGTACAATCGATAGTCGACTATCGAAAAACTATCGATAGTATTATAGACAGTCGACTATCGAAAAACTATCGATAGTACTATCGATAGTCGACTATCGAACAACTATCGAAAAACTATCGATAGTGCTATCGATAGTCGACTATCGAAAAACTATCGATAGTACTATCGATAGTATCGATAGTCGCCAGAAATCTGACTATCGAAAGTACTATCGATAGTCGACTATCGAAAAACTATCGAAAAACTATCGATAGTATTATAGACAGTCGACTATCGAAAAACTATCGATAGTACTATCGATAGTCGACTATCGAACAACTATCGAAAAACTATCGATAGTGCTATCGATAGTCGACTATCGAAAAACTATCGATAGTATTATAGACAGTCGACTATCGAAAAACTATCGATAGTTGACTATCGAACAACTATCGAAAAACTATCGATAGTGCTATCGATAGTCGACTATCGAAAAACTATCGATAGTATTATAGACAGTCGACTATCGAAAAGCTATCGATAGTATTATAGACAGTCGACTATCGAAAAACTATCGATAGTACTATCGATAGTCGACTATCGAACAACTATTGAAAAACTATCGATAGTACTATCGATAGTCGACTATCGAAAAACTATCGATAGTATTATAGGCAGTTGACTATCGAAAAGCTATCGATAGTACTACCGATAGTCGACTATCGAACCACTATCGAAAAATTATCGATAGTACTATCGACAGTCGACTATCGAACAACTATCGAAAAACTATTGATAGTACTATCGATAGTCGACTATCGAAAAACTATCGATAGTATTAAAGACAGTCGACTATCGAAAAGCTATCGATAGTACTACCTATAGTCGACTATCGAACCACTATCGAAAAATTATCGATAGTACTATCGATAGTCGACTATCGAACAACTATCGAAAAACTATCGATAGTACTATCGATAGTCGACTATCGAACAACTATCGATAGTGCTATCGATAGTCGACTATCGAAAAACTATCGATAGTACTATCGATAGTCGACTATCGAAAAACTATCGAAAAACTATCGATAGTATTATAGACAGTCGACTATCGAAAAGCTATCGATAGTACTACCGATAGTCGACTATCGAACCACTATCGAAAAATTATCGATAGTACTATCGATAGTCGACTATCGAACAACTATCGAAAAACTATCGATAGTGCTGTCGATAGTCGACTATCGAACAACTATCGAAAAACTATCGATAGTGCTATCGATAGTCGACTATCGAAAAACTATCGATAGTACTATCGATAGTATCGATAGTCACCAGAAATCTGACTATCGAAAGTACAATCGATAGTCGACTATCGAAAAACTATCGAAAAACTATCGATAGTATTATAGACAGTCGACTATCGAAAAACTATCGATAGTACTATCGATAGTCGACTATCGAACAACTATCGAAAAACTATCGATAGTGCTATCGATAGTCGACTATCGAAAAACTATCGATAGTACTATCGATAGTATCGATAGTCGCCAGAAATCTGACTATCGAAAGTACTATCGATAGTCGACTATCGAAAAACTATCGAAAAACTATCGATAGTATTATAGACAGTCGACTATCGAAAAATTATCGATAGTACTATCGATAGTCGACTATCGAACAACTATCGAAAAACTATCGATAGTGCTATCGATAGTCGACTATCGAAAAACTATCGATAGTATTATAGACAGTCGACTATCGAAAAACTATCGATAGTTGACTATCGAACAACTATCGAAAAACTATCGATAGTGCTATCGATAGTCGACTATCGAAAAACTATCGATAGTATTATAGACAGTCGACTATCGAAAAGCTATCGATAGTATTATAGACAGTCGACTATCGAAAAACTATCGATAGTACTATCGATAGTCGACTATCGAACAACTATTGAAAAACTATCGATAGTACTATCGATAGTCGACTATCGAAAAACTATCGATAGTATTATAGGCAGTTGACTATCGAAAAGCTATCGATAGTACTACCGATAGTCGACTATCGAACCACTATCGAAAAATTATCGATAGTACTATCGACAGTCGACTATCGAACAACTATCGAAAAACTATTGATAGTACTATCGATAGTCGACTATCGAAAAACTATCGATAGTATTAAAGACAGTCGACTATCGAAAAGCTATCGATAGTACTACCTATAGTCGACTATTGAACCACTATCGAAAAATTATCGATAGTACTATCGATAGTCGACTATCGAACAACTATCGAAAAACTATCGATAGTACTATCGATAGTCGACTATCGAACAACTATCGATAGTGCTATCGATAGTCGACTATCGAAAAACTATCGATAGTACTATCGATAGTCGACTATCGAAAAACTATCGAAAAACTATCGATAGTATTATAGACAGTCGACTATCGAAAAGCTATCGATAGTACTACCGATAGTCGACTATCGAACCACTATCGAAAAATTATCGATAGTACTATCGATAGTCGACTATCGAACAACTATCGAAAAACTATCGATAGTGCTGTCAATAGTCGACTATCGAAAAACTATCGAAAGTACTATCGATAGTCGACTATCGAAAAACTATCGAAAAACTATCGATAGTATTATAGACAGTCGACTATCGAAAAGCTATCGATAGTACTACCGCTAGTCGACTATCGGACCACTATCGAAAAATTATCGATAGTACTATCGATAGTCGACTATCGATAGTTCGGCGACACTATCGATTGCTTTTCCAAAACTATCGATAATATCGATAGTCAATTTATCGATAGTTTTGCATCACTAGTGCTCAGTCTTGCATGTGGTGATCTTGTTAGCCTGTTTTTTGGTGCAGCGGTAGCCCCTCTCTGTTTACCGACCTCCACGGGTCTCCCAGCTACGATTTGCGTGTGAAAACTACTTCTGTGTCAAATCTCGCGGCTCTGGACTGAAACTGGTGTGCCATCGAGTGCATGTACATAGCTCGAACAAACGTGTTTGTAAAAATTAAGAAAAAAGTGTGCCTTTCGCTTGACATCCACAAAGCCGTCCGGAGCTCCCCCCCACCCCCCCCCCCCCTCTCAAAAAAAAAAAAAAAAAGAAAAGGGAAAGAGGGGGTTTAGGGCCTTCCCCCTGGCTACGGGTCTGATCATGACACTGATTCGGCTGCAGAAGCATATGGGGAATGGTCTGAGACAATACTCATTTTCACGTTAAGTCCGGCTGTGCTCGGACTTCATACGAAAGGAAGTATAGCGAACATTGTAAATGTAGTGCACGGCTAAACCTTCCTAATCGTTGTCCAAAAAAAATATTTTTGCGGTTTTTTTGCGCTGCACGAAGTTCTTACACTATTTGGTTGTCGGACGAGGAAGCCGTGCTTTTGGCTTTCGCAACGTGTACGTTCTGATAAAATATCAGCAAGCTAATACAAAATTCACCCATATTCCTCAAGTTAGAATACGGAACATCCCAGGCGGGAAAGGGAGGGGGGTATTAAAGTAAGGGATTGGGAGAACAAATTTAATTAAATATCTTGTCCTATTTCAAAACTTTACCAAAGTGCACTAAAGTCCTGGAACAGTCACACTCACAGTTCAGTTCCATGCACCCATTTAGAAGGTGTTTGTGGGCAAGAGAGTTCTAAATTTTATTCTCTGGGTAAATATTTTAAAGTACCAACGGTAATTTTTGTGAACTATACTTGTAACGAGTAGGCATAGTTTTGGTTTGCTTCAACTCGCTTGGTGTCAATTTCAAAACTGTGCACTCCCGCGAAAACGGGACGTGATTCTTTCTTGGGACAAAAAGACGGGACGGCAGAAGTGGACGCCAACAACGGGACTGTCCCGGACAAAACGGGACATCTGGTCACCGTACACATATATCTTAATTTACCAGATAAATAAGTAAATGAGTTATGCTGCACGAAAAGCCGGATTATTCTTTTACTGAGGTTCTTGAGGTAAATACGAGTTTAGAGGTGGTGTTGGCCGAGCACATTTCCTTCAAGGCATAGCACGGCTCAGAGCTACGTCAGATAGTAATTTTGACAAGTAATTACAGCTAATTGAAAAAATAAAATAATAACAAGCAAAGTGCAGAGAGCTATAATTGTGCCGACTTGACCCTTTTTATACGTCTTTCATATGCCGGCCTTTCTACACTCGAAAATGATGCCAGGCGTCCTACGCAAGCAAGTACATTTGTTGGACCGGCTTCGGGAAGATCCCTTCGTGCTTCCAGTACTTCTAAAAAGTTCAAATTAAAAACATTTTGTATAAACAACCTCACACTTTTTTTTTTTTTTTTGGGGGGGGGGGGGGGGGGGGGGCTTATACACTTTGTTTATTTACCCAAACATCTGTACTCACCCGGAAGAGATTGTTCCCCTTCCACGCGTAGCCGCATCTCATTCCTCGATTTTCCTGCGGGCACCGCCATTTCGGTGCGTAGTGCTGAACGGACGTAAATGGCGATCATTCTACGGTTCGAAAATGCGATTTCCTCAGCGTCAGATATGGCGTCAGGAAACCCTATAGGGCAATCTCGTTTTGCTCCGTCGCGGATTGTTTTAACACTTCGGAGGACCGACAAGCGTTTCCTGCCATTTCAGGTGAAGTTTCGGATAACTGGCAACCATGGTTTTGAGCGCCAGGATTGCCGAAGTGTCGCTACTTCTAAGCATGTAGCCGATTCAGTGACTCTAGATTGGACTAAATTCGAACCGTTATGACCGATATTGGAGAGTTTTAGTAGATCGCTTCGATCTACGCACCGATAACGACCGATGCGCGCACGTGCCAAGGCTGCAGTGGCGGAGCGGCGTTTATCGTTTTCGGAGTCATCGGAACGACCTTCTAAAATTCTCTATTACTGGAGACTTTTAGCAAACCGTTGCCGTGCTCCGCACTACCGGAGCCTTTGAAGCATGCTTTGAAGCGCGCGGGGCGTGTGCTTAAAAGCATGCTACAAAGCCTCCGGTATAGTGCGCTACGCGGAGCACGGCATATCATCGCCCGCGCACGAACCTCCGTTGGGAAATGTTTACTTACCCTAGCCGCCGGAATGGCTCTGCTCCGATCTTGGCACGAGTGCTCAAAAGCGTCTCTGGAAAAACTTGCGACGAGTGCCAAGAAACCTGGGACGCTGTTGTACGTCGAACGTTCTCTCCTTCCCTGCCTCTTTCCCTCGCTGCCTCGCACAACGCTTACCCCTAAGCTGACAGTACGTTGGAAGCTACCTGCTCGTTGGGCCAAAAGCGGGTCTATTTTTCACCCCGTGATCACGCTTCCGTCCATATACCCACGCACAAAGAGCGTGGACAGGTGACGAAAGGGACGAGGGCGATTGGACCGTCGAACGCGTATGCTCTCACAGGACGCTCTGCTTAGGGTTGAGCGAAATGCATCAGATAAGATCAGGCATGCGAGAATCTTCACGTGTTCTTCATTTTCATTTCTGCCATTGTGTAAGATCAATCGCTGAGTCGACTTGGAGTTGTTGCGTAACGTCCTCGCGATTTTAGCCGAATGCCGTGGGTGTGTGCATTTTGTTTCCCCTTGCTTTTATGCAAAACAAGCGGTTGTCGCCTCATCAACATCATCCGGGATGTGTGGACCTCCGCACTTTGTTTGCTTCGGGTAATTGGCGGGCCAACAATGGGAACGAGCTGCACGTCCGAGAACGGCCTTGTGGGCTTGGCTATTGGCTTCGAGGCTAGAGCTAGACCAGCGACGAACAATAACATTGACGTACTGCGCTCGAGATGCGGAGCGAGATAGATTTGTAGAAACGAAAAATTAGTTGTTTTTCTTCTTATGTAACGTACGATTCTAAGATGGGTGAAAAAGATGACGATTTCGAGTGGTCCCTCTACTTTGGACGGCGGGTGGAAAATGCTCTTGAATTATTTATTTTTCACAGTCATTATCATTGAGGCATATAATTTGAAGCCTTAAATGTGAAATTATGCTAAAATAGGCATTAATCGGTCTAATGTTATTTGGCGTTCCTTCTCAATAACTGAGCGTACGACACGATTGTCGATAATTTTTCAAACTCCCGCAATAAAAACACAGCTCTGGGTAAAGGAAAAGTAATGACTCTAGAAAATAAATCTTCCGTTTTTTGGTTTAGAAATAATTTCAGAAACCAAAGGACGAACGTAAGATAATAATTGCAGTGACTGAACCATGACTGGCACAATGTCACCCGCTCATTTAAAGGAGCGATGCAACAATATTTGTACTTTGCGCAAATACCGCTTAAAACGGATCCCTAACGTTAAGGACCTATGAAACACGCGTTCGTTTTTCACCCCACGCAATAGAAGTCCCAGAAAAAAATTTAAGAAGAACCAGCAGCGTTCACCCCCTCAACTCGCAGCCAGAACAAGCGGCCACATGATCTGGAGCCGATTATATGCCGCCAATGTTGATCAAAGCCACGCGCTGGGGTTGGCAAAGCGCAGGACACGCGCTGAGTTCCAGACATTGTTATGGCTCGGCTGTTGTCGTCGTTGCAGCGATTGGACACGGGTCACAACCCGAATGCTTCTCGAGCTAGCAATTGTCACGAGCCCAAGTCGAGTGCCCACGCAATGCTCGGGTCCAATCTATGAACCGCATTCAAATATCGTCACTTGGGTGTACTGCGATCCCCACGCTACGTCATCAAATTTTGCAAAGGAGAGATTGAATGAAAATTATCGCTTTTGTCCTTGAAATTACACCGCAACAAAGGAGTTCCTTGGCCAATGGCGTTGCGTGCGAGTATCCTTGAGTCCCAGGTGTGCCAGTAAGCTCGTGTAGAGAGAAAAAATTCCAATTGAATATCGTTGCACCGCTCCTTTAATTTCGATCAAACAATGACAAGTCAGCAACTAGGACGATGTTACAGTTTCCAAGTCTAAAAAAGGAACTTCCACTTGTCACGCCCAAATAGTACCGCGTTCAGCGTACATACGCTTGATTGTCCATAATATCCTACGCAGGAACAGGAAATGGTTTTTGAAGGTAACTACTAGGGGAACGACTCTAATAACGCCATAATAAAGTGCAAAGAAAAAAAAAAAAAAAAAACTTACATAGAAAACGACTTGGGTACCTTGGCATGCAAACTAACCCGACGTTTATGCTGAAACAAGGCTGAAAGAGCCCGAGGGTCATCCTTAATGTTGAGAGGGAATGGAGAAAACTAACACAGGCGGCACAGTCGACACCTCCTAGAAACGTTTTCCACTTTCCTGTTGCTCGCTGGCTGGTATGAACTTCGTGCAAAGAGCTGGTTCCCCGCAGCATTTCGAACAAATGATCAAGGAAACTATTGTCCATCATGTTTATTTGCTCGCTCGCCGGAGAAACACGGAAGGCAAGGTGATGCCAAGAGCGATTAATGTTTCATGCCCTTCCGACAACGCCATGGGAGCGGCCGTCTTTAGAAATGAAGAAGCGACAGAGGACATATAGACCTTTCTAAGAAGAGCGCCGCAATCTTGAATTGTCGTCACTTCCAGTATGAGCGAAAACAATGTTTTGCTGTCGCGACGCCTATATACGACATTTAGGATAGAAGCGTAACCGTCACACTTTCTCGTTTAGCCTCCCGTCTATTTTTTTACTGATTGCAGGTTGAAACGTTTTTATATATTTTCGACGCCCATACCGGATACGCCTATTAGGTGGCTGGGGACGAGAGTACACGAAAAAGGTCTGTTTTCAAACACGCCCCGTTTGCCCATTGACAGCGTGTGCGAAGAACTACAGGAGGCGCTTCTCTAGCTATCATCATCATTGTTTGTGACGTCAAAGGAAGGACCCCCTGGGACAGACCGCGCAAATCTTGGATCCTTCGGTTCGTCAGTTCGTTTCATGCGCTGTTTGTGTAACGCGCGGGAATGCCGGTTTCACGTGTTGTCCTTATTTGGTGAAGTGATATTTGTAGTAGGTCACTCTTACCAAAGCTTCAAACGCGTAGTCGCGCTAACAAACACTTGTGGCGCTGTGGTGTCGAAGCGCTGGAGTGCTGGTGTGCTGTTCTCTACCCCAGTACAGAAAGCTGGATCATGAAAATAGAATATCCAGCGCTTTACCCCACTGCAACATCTACCTCGGCCAATAGGGGGCATTCTTTATTATGACTCGGGCAAAACAAAACTCAGAAAGGAATGGCTCATCAAATTGAAAATAAAAAGCGAAATTCGAGAACCTCTCGCGTGTGTAGTAATTACACCTCAGTGAAACCGACTTCGTGTATCTTGTTGGTTCCGGTGTGTTCTGTGAGTACTGTTCTCTTATTAGTTCCAATAAGCTTCATTTTTTAACTTTGCAAACCTATAAACAAACATATTTCTGAAATAAATGACAGGAAGAAGCTGTGGCTGGTTTCCAGAGCCGTTTCAATTGAATCCCTGTTTATTTACCCGGTCGATGCAAAACATGCGAGATCCCCTCGCGATCTAAGTCTTAATCGATCACACATCAGCATCCCAAGATATGAGGTATACACCTGCTATGAATTACTATAATTTTGCATACCCAAATTCATTCATTCATTCATTCATTTATTAGTTCCCCTTAAGACCCACGAGGGGTATTACAAAGAGGGGGGGGGGGGGGGACATTGGCACGAAACACAATACAATAATGCCACAATAGAAAAAAGATTGAATTCAATGGGCGTATCACAGGTGCAGGTAACCAATAACAGCTTCGGCGAATTTTAGATAGCGCATAATGTAAACTATTCTTAGTAAAAATTGATTAGAACTAATTAATCAATCGCCTGAATTTGCCGGGCCATGTCCAAACATTTAAGAATTTATGAAAATGTCTGCTTTCTTTTGAGCAGAAGTCACGATGTGACAAACTACAACAGTGGTTTAAAGGGGTTAGCGTAGTTACCGCGTAGCCTCCACCATGCATCGGGAACGGCCGCTCCATGGGAGACGGTGTAGGTGGCGGTTCGATCGGCCGCTCCGTTGGAGCGCCTCCTTCGGCCGGCATATAGAGGCATTCTAACATCCTTCATAACTAATATAAATACCTCAAAAACAATTATTTGTTTCCAGTGAGCTTCCAAGGACATGGTTTGTTTTCGTAGGCGAATAAAAATGTGAAACTAGCAGAGGACAGTGTAGTCGACAGCTGCGAATTGGCCGATTCGCAGCTGTCGACGGTGAATCTGGCGAATGACTTTTTTTGTACAACAGTCTCCGCAGATTTGGAAAAATAAAAATAATCAGAAAGGCTGTGAATAACCCTGTGGCAGCCGCGCAAACTGGAATATGAGGCTCCAGGCTTGTTTCTCAACATCTTAAGGCTTCTTTAATATAAAAAAAACAACTTCGAGGCGCTGTTTTAGAGCGCAGCTCTTAGGGGCCCGTTTCCGGCTTGAGCGGCGTCGGCGTCGCCGTCGCCGTCGGCGTAAGCGCGAGGTCACGTGACCCCCCCGAGGTCACGTGACCCCCAAAGGTCACGTGAGCCCCTGAGGTCACGTGAGCCCCTGAGGTCACGTGAGCCCCTGAGGTCATGTGACCCCATGAGGTCACGTGACCCCCTGAAGTCACGTGACCCCCTGAAGTCACGTGACCCCCTTGAGGTCACGCGACCTCAAGGAGTCACCTATCCCTCTGTACGCTTTCATCTTCCTCCTCAAGAGCTGCGCTCTAACCGGCGTTACAGGGAATCGTAAACGGCTTTCATTTTTTTTATTAGAAAGATCACTCACAAAAACGTCACACACATTTAAAAAAAAACATAAATAAACCGGTTTTAATCGCCATGAACGCAAACAACATAGCCACTATGTGCTTTGACAAAGCGCGTCGTCTTCTGGCATCCTACGAGCCCCGTCACAGTAGGGCGCCCGCGAGGTGGCGCCACTCAAACCCGAGAGCGAACACAAGCGTCGCTGCGGTCGCCGCGCCCTGATTGGGTGAGGCGTACCGTGACTTCAGGGCGATGACTCCGCTCCGCGATCTCGCATCGGCTCGCTTCCCAGCACCGGTTTCCTGGTTTGGCGTTGTGTGCCGCAAGCTCTTCGAGGAGCTGGACTTCGTTTACCCGGTTTACAAGACGTTGAGTTAGGCCGATATTGACGTGCTTCCGTACATTTGATAAGCCTGCTTGTCCGCTTTACCTTTAAAATTGGGTTACAAATCCCGAAAGCTATCGGCGGAGGCAATTTCGCCGATGAGCCTCCCCGCCCGTCTACACGACACAAGGCAATTTTGCGAAGTCTCGGTGGAGCGGTGGCGCAAGTGTTTCATACGCTGGAATTCTGTCCCTTGCATGTTCATGATTTGAGACGATATTACATCCGGCTTTCAAGGCATTTGAAGTTCCATTTATATCATGGGCCTTTGGGTGGTCGGCAAATTAGCTCGGGACTCAGACTTTGCGCTGCCGCTCTGCATGCGCTGGTTCGCAGATGTTTTAAAGGCCCTGTGTCTGATTATCTTTGAAGTGCTCTTGGAACAGGGTTGTTTTACATAAATGTAGCTTCTTCGTAAATTAATTTTATAGTTTATACACGTATGCAGGCATATTTCTTAGAAGATGCAGAATTACTGGAAATTAGTTTGTATGGAAGCAGCAAAAATGGCCGAATTGCCCGCAGTTGCCTGTATGATATGTATTGAACTGCCCAAAATATGCACAGCAATAGTGCCGTAATTTGGAATGTTTATACTTTTTCCTGACATTTTTATCCCAGCCTTGGGTATTCGGAAAATACACCGTTTAGTCTGAATTGTCATTTCCAATTAAAAGAGACACTGCTGCAGGTCTCCAAAAGCTTCCTCAGTCTCCAAACTCCCTACAGCTGGACTCTCTGACAACAGAGGAAAACAGGAGTAAAAGCAAGCATTCGAACGTCTGTCCAGTGGAAGTTGCAGCACTAGTAGCACAAAATGTGGAACCCGTGAAGGGCGACAGTCTGTGTGAGAAAAGGTTCTGGTACTTTAGCTTCAGGACAATTCGATTTAAGTAAAATCTCAATTTTAGGGCTTAACGGACTAATAACAAGCTAGACACATTCGCTTACAATTGTTATGCAATACTTGAGGGTTGATATAAACAAGTCCACAGATATCACCCGTGTAGTCCATTGAAATACTATCCGAATCCAGCAAAGGTCAAATGCGAGCAATTCATATAATAAATGTTCCTTGCTTTTACTTTGCCACTGCACTTGGGTTGTCTTACTTGTGATTCTCTCCCCATGGCCCAGACTGTATTTAGCATGTTGCCCGAGCAGCATTCAGCTTGGTGCTTCGGCGATCATGTTTAAAAATAGAGATACAAAACAAAAAATAGTATACATAACCTGCCAATTCATTCAGACCGTCAGCAGCATTTATTGTGCGAGATGTATGTCTATAGTGATGCTCCTGCAATTGTGGCCATATTTCTTTATTTTCATATACCAGCTGCGATTCATGCGTTGCCTGCCCTGTCAACCATGCTTAAAATGTTGGTTGAAGTTTCGCCTGTAGCTGCAGGCTATACCTCAATAAAGGCACGTAAAAACAATTTTACTTCCTACGAAAAACACGCCAAAAAAAAATTAAATAGAAACGAGCGCGCCGACAGCTGACGTCGTCACAGCCTCCACAGGGCGAGCGGGGCGAGCCGGGGAAAACTTCTCTCCTCGCCGTGACGTCACCCCGGTTCGCTGTAAGGGGGCGCCACGCGAACTTCTCGGGGCTAATACACCTTTCCAAAAGACACTCGACCCCAGGGACCACAAACCGTTTTCGAGCCCAGTCACTGAGTTTGAGGGTAGACTCTCACCGGCGTCCCTCCTAACCCTAACCGAGTGGACTGTGATTTCAATAGGCGCAGCCTGCGTAGGCGCAGTTTCAAACGCTGCTGGCGGCTAAATTCTCGTTTTTTCCCGCAATATTTTGTGTTTCATTGTACATGTATTTTCCCGAGGGCATTGAGAAAGCATTGTGACACACTAAAAAAAAAAAAAAAAAAAACTGTAAACTGTTTTTGTTGGGTACGCGCGCGACAGAACGAGTGCGACTGGAATGTATATTTCTAGTTATTTGTTTTTTTTTTTACGATCCGTTTTGACGACGCCGAGGGATTCGCCGCATGTGAAGCGACAAAGCGCTTTGCTGTCAAAAATAAATTGCAACAGAAGACGGCCGAAAGGCATGCATTTTTCACGCTTACAAATAACGTGTTTGCTGCATCTCAGACATCATCTTGTTCGCGCGTGTGCGTCTGGTGTCGGACTAACGACGACGACAACCAACAGACAGTCTCGAGAACAACGCGCGAGCAAATCACTGCAATGGAACTGATGGCCTAGCCCAACTAGCTGCCGATGCCCGGTCTGTTGCAAGAGCACATCTCCTGTAAATACTTGTACATAGATTAAAGAGCACTAGTAACGTCTCTAATAATGTCTAGCAATGGCGACGAGTACCGAACCACCCTCTGAAGTCAACGGACGCAACTCCGAGTCTGCGGTGATGACGTACCAAGTACCACAGTTCGACGAGACGAAAGATAAGTGGACTTCGTATATTATCCGCATTGAGTCCTACTTCGAGGGAAACGGCATCATGGACGATGTAAAGAAGAGAGCGCTTCTCGTTTCGGCACTGGGCTCAAGAACAATCGACATCTTGAGTGGGCGTTGCGCGCCAAGGAAGGTTAAAGAACTAACCTACTCTCAAGCGATTGAAATTCTCGAGGAATTTTACGCACCGAGACCGAACGGGATAGCTGAAAGCTTCAAATTTTTCACGAGGGTTCAGAAAGAGGAAGAGTCGGCTCAGCAATTCATCGTGGAACTGCGGCAGCTGGCCGACAAATGCAACTTCGGCGACATGTTAGACCGCATGCTACGAGACAAGATAGTGTGCGGAATTCGAAATATCGACGTTCAGAAGGCACTACTTTCCAGGCCCAAGTTGACATTGCAGGAAACTGAGAACATCGTGCTGGCGGCGGAGGCGGCGAGACAAGGTGTCAAACTCATGAAGCCTTCAGACGTGAAGTCAGAGCCGGAACTGCACAAACTGGCGGGTAAGCAACGACCGGGACCGTCACGCCAGTACAGGAAGGAAGAACGTGGACCATCGCTAGCGTGCGAACGGTGCGGCAGCAAGGAACACTCCGAGATGGCCTGCACGTTCAAGTATGCGAAGTGTTTCCAGTGTGGAAAGAAGGGACACATTGCAATAATGTGTCGCTTTAAGGGCAAGCGACAACAGAGGACGTTCGCACTAACCGAAAACTCCGCTGAGGACGACGACACAGCATTCTCCTCGCACCTGTTGTCCCTGAAACAAAATCCGATCGAGGAGAACGAGATCGTCGGTCCAGTTCGGCGCAAGTTCTGTTGGGGCGGAGTCGACATTATCATGGAGATCGACACGGGATCACCTGTGTGCGTGATATCCTGGGACGTTTACAACCAGCACAGGGAGAGTTGGCCGAGACTGGAGAAGTCAACCCTGAAGTTGTCTTGCTACTTGGGGCCACTGCCGATTGCCGGTAAGCTCACGCTTCCTGTTTCGTATGCCGACAAGACTGTCACAGCGTCGATGACTGTACTTCGCCGGCCAGGACCATGTTTGTGTGGCCGAGACCTGATCCAAGCACTAAACAACTTGGGGAGTCCTGTTCTCAGTGTGTCAAACGCGAAAAGCCAATGTAAAGGGGAGGATCTGGATAAAATCTTGACCGAGTACGAAGAGGTATTTGAGCCAACGCTAGGACTGTTCGAGATTCCACCCGCCCGCCTGTATGTCAAGGAGGGGTCGGTTCCAAAGTTCTTCAGGGCTAGACCTCTTTCGTATGCCATGAGGGACAAGGTTTCTGACGAGCTCGACAGGCTAGTGAAGAACGGCGTTCTGTCTCCGGTTTCACACTCAGAGTGGGCAACCCCGATCGTGCCGGTTACGAAGAAGGACGGGTCAGTCAGAATTTGCGGCGATTACAAGCTAACCGTGAACGCGGCATGCGTTACAGAGCAATATCCGCTACCTGTGATTGATGACCTCTTCGCCGCTCTCAACGAGGGAGACGTGTACAGCACGCTGGATCTTCGCGACGCTTACAATCAGATTCCCCTTGACGAAGAGGCTAAGAAACTGACGGTCAACAATACCCATCGAGGATTGTTTTGTTACAACCGTCTGCCGTTTGGAGTGTCTTCCGCGCCCGCTATTTTTCAGCGTACTATGGAGACTATGCTGAAGGGTATTCCAGGCGTGCAGGCGTATTTGGATGATGTCCTGGTGGCAGAAAAGAAAGAAGATGGTGGAAAGAGCCTCAAGGCGGTTCTGAGGTGCTTCCGAGAAAACGGCGTCAAGTTAAGGAAGGACAAGTGCACCTTCCGGATGCCAGAAGTCTTCTACTTGGGACACAAGATCAGCAGCGACGGACTGCAGCCTCTGGAGAAGAACCTGGATGCTGTGATGAAGGCTCCAAGTCCTAAGAACGTAAGCGAATTACGTTCCTACATCGGGCTTCTAACATACTACAGCAAGTTTCTTCCGAACATGGCTACTTTGCTCGCTCCACTCTACGACCTTCTAGCCAAGGATCGCCGCTGGACCTGGGGTCCCGAGCAGCAAGAATCGTTCGAGAAGTCAAAACAAGCACTGCGACAAGCAAAGATGCTCACGCACTTCGACCCAGCGAAGCCATTGCGCCTGGAGTGCGACGCATCGCCGTGCGGAATAGGAGCGGTGTTGTCGCATCGCGTTGGAAACATAGACAAGCCAATTGGGTTCCGATCCCGAAGACTGTCAAAGGCCGAGAGAAACTACTCTCAACTCGAGCGTGAAGCATTGGCGTTGGTGTTCGGAGTGTCTAGGTTCCGCGACTATCTGCTTGGTCGATCGTTTATTTTAGTCACAGATCACAAGCCTTTGGTTGGACTGTTTCGTGAGGACCGCCCGACACCAGTCATGGCCGCGGCTCGGATTCAGCGCTGGTCTTTGCTGCTGGGAGCTTACAACTACAGGATAGAGTATAAGCCTGGGCCAGACAACCAAAACGCCGACGCACTCAGTCGACTTCCACTGGAGACTTCCGAGGAAGCAACCGATGAGCTACCTGAGTATGTCCATTCGCTTCAACAGCTCGACAATACTCATCTTTCGTCACAAGTGCTCCGCCAACTGACCTTGAAGGATGAGGTCCTCCGTACGGTGAAGTCCTACATTCTCAGAGGTTGGCCTCGGGAGAGGAAAGTGTCTGATCCACGCATGCAAGCGTATTTTACTAGGAGGCTAGAAATGACCGTAGTCCAAGGTCTTATCTACTGGGGCCACCGAGTCATTGTTCCTGAGCCCGCACGAGACCAGATGCTGCAGCTTCTGCACGAGACGCACCAGGGTGCCTCAGCAATAAAGTCTGTCGCACGTACAATCGTGTGGTGGCCTGGACTTGACGGTGAGATCGAATGTCTGGCGAGCAATTGCCACACCTGTGTACAAGCAAGGTCGATGCCGCCGGCGAAGACTCCTGTTAATTGGCCTTTGACTCAGGAGAACTGGTCGCGTGTTCACCTGGATTTCGCTGGTCCAGTAAACGGTGCGATGATCTTGGTTGCGGTGGATTCGCACTCGAAGTGGATAGAGGCAATCGCTATGCAACATGCCACGACCGAGTCCACAATCACGGCATTACGCGAGATTTTTAGCCGGTTTGGCATACCGAGAACCATCGTGAGTGACAATGGCACTCAGTTTACATCCGAAGCGTTTGCCATGTTTTTGTCCAACAACAACGTGAAACACTTGCGCACAGCTCCGTACCACCCACAATCGAACGGCCTCGCGGAGAGAGCCGTACGCACCATCAAGGAGGGTCTCAAGAAACTTCAGACCGGTAGTTTGTCTATGCGCCTCGCAAAGGTGCTATTCAACTACCGTAGGACGCCATTGGAGGATGCAAGATCTCCGTCCCAGCGGCTTTTAGGATACCAAATCCGCTCCCGCCTGGATACCTGCCTTCCGCCTCCTGTCTCTTTTCCTCTCTGCTCAGAGGGAGATACTGCGAGTAAGCTTTGCCCTGGCGACTCCGTCTGGGCACGCAACTTTGGGGAAGGGGAAAAGTGGCTTCCGGGGACAGTTAAAGAAACAACGGGTTCCCGCATGATCACGGTCAAGACGTCAGCAGGAGAGCTGAAACGGCACATGGACCAAATTCGTCCAAGAGAGAGCACGGCACCTGCACCACCGGTGAGCAAGACGCCACCGGTGAGCAAGACGCCTGAACCACCCCATCAAGATGCAGCCGCACCAGCGCAGCCTGACGCAGCGGAGGACGAGGCCGTCCCAGCTGTTCGGCGGTCGACAAGACCCAAGAAACCTGTTGACCGATATTCACCTTAAGGAGGGAGGAATGCTGCATCTCAGACATCATCTTGTTCGCGCGTGTGCGTCTGGTGTCGGACTAACGACGACGACAACCAACTCACAGTCTCGAGAACAACGCGCGAGCAAATCACTGCAATGGAACTGATGGCCTAGCCCAACTAGCTGCCGATGCCCGGTCTGTTGCAAGAGCACATCTCCTGTAAATACTTGTACATAGATTAAAGAGCACTAGTAACGTCTCTAATAATGTCTAGCAGTGTTTACCGACGGACAGGACACGGACATAACATTGAGGAAGTGTTAACATTCAAACAATATATCGTACATACCACACGATGCAGCGTTATCCAAAAAGAATTTATTTGAGAAAGATCTCAAATAACACAGTCACAGTCGACGACAGTCACATCTTGACGATCGGACGGAATCCGAGATGACTTCGTTTGGGGCACGTTTCGGGGAGAGCTTCCTTTTTTTCACAACCGCACAACCGCAACGAACGCGACTGACCCGTTTCTCGCCCCAACCCGGGCAACTAACTATTTTTGGAGATGACTGAGGATTCTACGCGGATTATCTCTGGGAGGGGGGAGAACAATGTTCGCAAAATCGCGTCGAGGGTCGTTCGACGCCCTTCACCTGCTTCGTTTCCCGTGAATGTCGAGCAGAAAAGCTTGAATGACAGTCTCTTACCAGCCTTATTTCTCACAATGGAAGATAACACAAGAAGGGTAGGCAGCACGCATAAAAAAATGAAGTGGAAACTTTCAAGAGAGCGAGAAAACGTCGAATGCAAAACGGCTAAAATGCATGTAGAGAACCGCGCTGAGCGGGTCTTCACAGTCCCAGAGAGTGGCAGAAAACTTCTAGCTGATAGAGGGCGCGAGAGTCGCACCAGCCGCATCAGCATCAGCAACATGGCGGCGGCCTAGGAGCGTCTTTTGGAAAGGTGGATACTCCGCGACAACTTTTCTTAGCAATGCAGTGGAAGGTAGAGGCCCGCGTCCCCTCTCCCATTTTGAGTGTACGCAGGCTCTCCTCCTCCCCCATTTCCGGGGAGAGGAGGAGAGCCCGCGCACACTCAAAATGGGAGAGGGGACGCGGGCCTGTGCCTTCCACTGCATTGCCAAGAAAAATGGGGCTCTGTCATAGCCTCGCCTGGCGCGTCGCGTGAAAAGACGGCCGCCGTAAATGGGAAAGGAGGGGCGGAGAAACGGGAGCGGAGAGAACCTTGCCCGCTAGCGCCACAAAAGAGCGAGCGGCCAAACGCAGAAACAATCTTTTTTTTTTTTTTCTCTTTTCTTGTTCCACCCTTTCCCGTTTCTCTCTGCGCCCTTTCGAATCGCCGCGCCCGTTTCTCCCGGAGTACAAAAACGACGGTGACGAAAACACAAAACAAGCGTGGTTCGGGGAGCGGCCGCTCATGACCCAAGCGCTCGCTGTCTAGGTCTGCCCTTTCTGCTCTGCGCTACCATATTGGTCACCGTTCGGCGCGCTCCTCCTCTCCTTTTTCCTGCGGCCGCGCGCTCTATGGCTCCGTCGTCGATGTGCCAGGCTTTCTCCGTATAGAGGAGGCTATGGCTCTGTACTCAGCGGGCGGCCAAAATTGTTTCTGGCACGCGAACGGTCAAGAGGGCAGGAAGACCTAGCGTTCCAGCCGATTGCGCTCAGAAGACGTACGTTCTCCTTTTCGTTTTCTTTCATTCTCTAGAAATAACTTTACATGCCGCTCATAAACTACACAAATGCAGTTCATTTCTCTCACGCTTCCAGCCGCTTCAACCCTTTTCTGCGTGTGAAAGCGAACTTCAATAACTGAAACGAGAACAGAATTACGGCAGCCATTTGCCTGTCTCGGCGTCAACTATTTCGTGCTGCACAGTCAACGCTGGTGCAGCTTCCACAGTGCTCGAAATGCCTGTTCACAGATACATCGCGGCGCTATAGGTTGTTTTCACATCACGTCGATCCGCCATTTTGTTGTTAGTTTGTTTTTTCAAACAAATTTACTAATATGAAGGATTACATCGCAACCTGTTGAGGGTATGTCAGCGGGGTAAGATTTATAAGCTTCTGTGCTCTACGTATTTAAGGGGTCATGTAAATCCTTGGAATGCTCGCCTTCGGCGCACGCCAAACAGCTCACAACAACAAAATGGGGGACAAAATTACGTTTATTCTCGTCCCCAGCCACCTAATGGGCGTATCCGGTATGGGCAACGAAAAAATAATAAAACATTGCAACCTGTCAATAGTAAAAAGAGAGAGGGCAGGCAAAACGAGAATGTGTTGTGACGTCATTTGCGGCCATGTCAAGCGTGTTTCACATGCAGCGATTTTGGCCCTAGAGCGGCGCGATTTCTGCCGTCGCGGCGCTCTGGCCAGCCGCAGCGCTTGAGCGGCACGAGCGCCGCGACGGCAGAAATCGCGCCGCTCTAGGGCCAAAATCGCTGCATGTGAAACACGCTTCAGTATTTTATGCGCCACGAGCGTTCGGCTCGCCGTTTTAGTTACATACCGCAGTTACATACCGTAGAAATGCTGGCTCCGCTTCGAAGCCAGCATTTCTACTTGCTGGCTTCGAAGAAACCAGCAAGTAGAAATAACCGTCAGTACCCATCAATGGCGACACTTGCAAGCTATGTATTCGCGACTCCAACTAACTATAGTTGGCGCCACTCATTTTCCAGGATGGCGGGTATAGTAAGGGGCAGAGATGCGTGCCGCTGTTGAGCCTGTCTAGTGTGCTGGCTTCACTGAGCGACATAAATTATTTCTGGTAATACGAGGAAGCTAATGTTTTATGAGCGCAGGTTACCTCTTTAACCTGAAAACAAGAACGGTGTTTAGCGTATTATTTGCAGAAGGATGCGCGTTTTAATTCTGGAGCGAAACCGAAATTTACCTCTATTTTGGATTTAATTTCTCGATATAGGTCTTAATTTCGAATTCTTCCATGACTCAAGATGTGTCTCACATTTCAATTATTTACTTAGTAAAGTTGTTCGCGGAAACTTTATTTTGTGACATACTGTTCGATCCAGGCTGGTATTTGTAGTTGTTGAAAAAATCAGTGCTGATATCTGTGCGGTTCTCGCTGCCTTTCTCTCGCTCAGATAATTGTCATGGGAAATAATGACAATTATTTCAGCACAAGAATAAGAGAATAATTCCAATTTGTATAATATGTCCACGAAACACATAAACTAATAAACGCTGTTCTCACTCCAACAACCCAAAGACGGAATCCGAGTCAGAAAGCTGAAGTGTGGGTGTGTTTTTATAGCACCGTGTGACCCGTAGGACTTCATATCACATCCAGTGTTTGACTGTTTGTCG
Source organism: Ixodes scapularis (assembly GCF_016920785.2). NCBI lineage: Eukaryota > Metazoa > Arthropoda > Arachnida > Ixodida > Ixodidae > Ixodes > Ixodes scapularis. The sequence goes on along the minus strand of NW_024609873.1, from coordinate 17,438,254 downwards.
ATCTTGAGAACTATGTCAGAGTGTTTCATATGCCGAAAAGAAAACAGAATTATACCTTTCTGGAAGGACTATCATGGTTAAATAGCGAATTCTCGTGATCTTGGCGTTAATTGGAGGCATACATTGCCGCGATTTGTATTAATAATAATAATATTAAAATTCACATATTTGAATAAGTAATTCTTCAAGCTCTAATATAATTTGTTGCTTATGATCTAATTTTAAACGCGCGAAGACATATGACAATGAAAACTGTGCGAATTATCATCGCAGGTTTCAATTGCTGTATTTTAATTACCAATAAAATAAAAATAGTCTAATATCAATGAAACATTTTAGCTAATGTGAGAAATCCATGTAAAATTACATTAATTGTGGATAAAGTGTATTGTGCTATCAAAGTCGCGCCTTTTCACAACCGGCGAAACGCCCAAAGTCGACGCCAACATACTTCCAAACCAAATGCCCAAAAGTACAAAAAAAAAAAAAAAATCTTTTTTTTTTAATTATTAGTTTTTTCATAACATTTATTTACTTTTGTTTTTGCTCGCCGTCGTTTTGCCAATCTTAGCCTTTTCAGTTCGAAGGAACGCCTACCTGCTTGCACGTCTGCTCACTGCAGCACGTTTCGTTAGCGTTGGAAGCCGGTGAAACAGTAGTGAGTTTTAATATTGCATATACGACCGAACTCAAGCTCCGTGTGTTTGCGCTAGCTTTACGTGTTCCACACTGCGCGTGCGCGGAGCCCGAAATTGCGGTCTTGGATGGTGCATGGCGATGAGGCGCACGCACAACGTAAGGCACGCAACTCTAACGCAAACGCACACCGCTTGCGTTTGCGTCTGTGCGCAATACTAAAACTCTCCAGTAAGGTGCAATCCCATACCGGCTGCAGCACTACGTTGGGACAGTGAAGAGTGTTGTTTGCATTCGGAAACGACCCTTCGCGAACCATGATCGCGAGCAGTTCCGCCATGCCCGCTGAGCAGGAGAATCAGGGGACCCTCACTAGAGCGCTTCCCGTTTTCGCCACGGGAGGGCGAGCGTCGAGCTGGAGATTCGAATACGTGGCTTGCACATGACGTCATTTCCGATGCCCTCCAGAGAGAAGGGGAAGAAGGAACTATCCTCTTATCAGGATCCTCCTTTGTGCCTCCCGGGTTTGCACAGGTGTTGCTATTCTCCTGCCAGATGATTAGAGAAGATTAACCCGTTACTCAACATTCTTACAATGGCAGCTTCCCTCTCCTCCTTTTACTTGGTGTTCATAAGTATGCGATGTGACGTCAGTGCAAGGAGCCAATAGGCTCCTTGCACTGACGTTACATTGCATACTTTTGACCACCATCTTGGTGTTCATAAGTATGCGATGTGACGTCAGTGCAAGGAGCCAGTAGGCTCCTTGCACTGACGTCACATTGCATACTTTTGACCACCATCTAAAAGGAGGAGAGGGAAGCTGCTTTTGTAAGAATTTTGATTGGCAGGTTAATCTTCTATAATCTTTTGGGAGGAGAATAGCGACGTCTGGTGCATATCCGGGAGACACAAAGGAGGATCCTGGTAAGAGGGGAGCTTCTTCTTCCCCTCTTCTCTCGTGGTCATCGGAAATGACGTCATGTGCAGCATGTTTACAAACAAACCGGAGCGCCCCTAGCGGACACCACCGGCGCCGCGCATGCGCCATGGGGGTGTGGGCAAGAGGCTCGCCTTCGCTCGTAGACAAACCATTGGAATGCGATGTTTTCGGCGCCGGTGTGAGTCCCCCTGCCCTTTTTCGCGTTCGAATTGTTGATTTTACGTCTTCCTGGCAATGTCTGACTACTTGAGTTGAGTGGCGTCAGCGAAGTTACCGAGGCTCGTTACACCGCAAAACTTCGCGTGAATAATGGGACTTGTGGCGATTCATTTCGCGTGGACGCCGCGGTATGTACGCTAAAGCCTGATTCACATGATGCGACTTCGCTCGCAATTTTCAGTCGCGGCGCCTCTCAGGCTGCAAAAGCGTGAACCGTAGCTGAGATATTCGACGTCGATACTGAAAATCGCAAGCAGAATCTGACGAAGTGAATTAGGGATAACAAGTCGGTGATGGCCACTGGTAACAATGATCAACATCTTTTTGTATCTACGGTTTACATCGAGCCTGATTAGCAACCTTCAAATTTAAGTCTTTTGAGGCCTGCACTTACTTCTTATCGCAACTACCGGGCCAATATTCGGTCTACGGACCTGCGTCGTCTAAGAGAGCAGACGAAAGTTCGAACGATGAGGCGGCCGTTTGAACTTGAAGACGCACTGAACGTAGTCCGCAGGTGGTCCGCACAACTTGACGGTTTTCTGGCGTTCATGTTGGAACAAAACAAATAATTCTGATGAGCACAAGTATCCGTGAATTCAACCCAAAGTGCTTCCCGCCCAAGCAATCGTTGTCCGACGGCGCCTGCTTTTCCCTTTTAACGGCACATATCCAGATTTTCGGACGAACCGAGCACGTGAAAACTGACCTTCAAACCTTTCTCGACACTTTTGGTACGGCCCCAGTCGCGGTGTTTTGATGAGAAGGCAGGTTTTTGTCTGGTTCTTTTCAAAACAACCCAGGAATACACGTCTGGCATGGGGACTTCTGTCCACAGCCCCAGACCGGAAGTGCGACCTACGCGTTACCACCGCGCCGTGACGTCACAGTGTTGAGTTCGTGTATATCGGCGTACTCACGATCAATGATCAAATTTCCGCCGTATAGGAGGGTCCCCTTACTGACAGTTACACCCGAGAGACAATGGTCCCGGCAAAGTGTGAGTAGAAGATATAAATAATGATCACGTGCTCCAAGTCTAGCACGAACCCTTTACGCAACGCCTTTGCTAAAGACCGTTTACTGACTTGGGTGGCCCAGTTCTTTGCTTCTGTGACGAGTCTTGCGACCAGGCTCGTTGACAATGGCCAGCCAGGAATTTTTTTCGGAGGGGGGGGAGGGCTGAGGTGGTTGGGATGTTTATGCCTTGGGGCACGGAGAGGGTGAGGGGGGGGGGGAAGTGTAGTGGGGGGCTGAAGCCTCATAAGCCCTGGCTACGCCACTGCTCGTTGCTTTCCCGAATTTCGCGGCCATCTTCCTGTTCCTCATTGAACCGAAACCAAACAGCACCCCTTTGAGTGCACAAATACATTGTCCTAATATCATGAAAGCAGAGTTAGATGCAGATTAAAACTTTGGTTTGGGCTGGTTGGTCCATGGCAGGTAAAAGGAAATTTAAAAGCGCAAACAGACAGGGACAATAGAAAATAACACAAACGACAGGGATAATGCGCTAGATTATAGAGCCTTGTTCCTGTCGTTTGTGTTATTTTCTATTGTCCCTGTCTGTTTGCGCTTTTAAATTTCCTTTTACCTAAATGCAGATGCGCGTCGTACACAGCTGGAAGACGTAACAAAAAAAAAAAAAACGAATATGGCAACTCCCAATGGTATGATGTCATGATGACGACAGCTGGCAAGACGGCAATACAATGTTTTCGCCCAAACTGGAAGTGACAAAATTCAAGATGACCCCACGGTGCCGCGTTATCCGAACAGGATTTGAGAAAGGTCTCAAATAACACAGCATATCCAATATACAGTGTCGACGATAGTCACTTCACGACAATCGGACGGAATCCGGCGTGTTTTGGGGAACATGTAGAAGAGAGCTCTTTTTTTTTTCACAGCTTCAAAGCAAATGAACGAGCGTGTCTATTCCGTCCCCACACCCCGGACCCGACCCTATCAGCTAGTTTTTGCGAAGACCTGGAATGCAGCCTGGAAGGCTTTTTGGAGATTATCTCGACGGAAATAATCCTCCAGGCACGTCGAACTGCCTGCGTCGCAAGCTGCTTGACGCTCGCTCTCTTCGTTCGTTTCCCGCGAAGGCCGAGCGGGCTACGAGCCCTGGTATTCCCTGGTTCTCACAGTGGAAGATAACATACAAAGGGTAAGCATCCTAAACAGGCGAATAAAGTAAAAATTTTCAAGAAAAGCCGGCGAACTCCGAATGCAAAATGCAGGTGGGGAGTCACGGTGACCGGGTTTCCACAGCTCAGACGGGTGCCAGAAATATCTGGCTGATAGGGGTCGCTCGGTTCGCAAAATGGCGGCGGCCAGAGCGCTCTTTTTGCAAAGGTCTATACACCTTTTCCGCGTAGTCGTCGCCATCTTGCGTGTTGCAGCGACAGCCGCGCCGTCTGGCGTACGGTTGTTGTGCGCCCATTTTGGTATACGGAGAGCAGCGTTGTTCCTAGCTCCCGCGTTGTCCCCATTGACCCCGTGCATCGTATCTTCATTGTTTTTCCTTTAGTGAGTTCTTATTTTGTTTGTTATTGAAAGTGTGAATTATTCTTGTGTTCTGGCGTAAACAAATAAAGTCATTATTATTATTATTTATTCGCCTTCATGGCGCCCGTTGTTGCGCCAACAGCGCCGAGAGGTGCGTCGCCAGCGTCGCCGGTAATCGAAATCGGAGGCATGTTCACGTTTCCTGTGCACGTTTACCAGTGTTTACTCTTCGCGTGTTGTTGTTTGTGAAGAATGACAGCCTTCTGGCGAACGACTAACGGAGGTGTTTCTATGCGCGAGCGAGGGCGACCCTGGGCATAGAAGTATCATCGTTTAATCGTAGAAATACTCATAATGGGAGTTGGCGACGCGGGCCGAACGGTTTATTGTTATGGTGCACCGCCGAGGTACAATCGCTAGTTACCGGGACATCTCTACTTCGTATGACGCCCAGATGCGTCGGAACTATTCAGGAGGTGCGGGTGAAAGGGGGGGGGGGGGGGGGGGGGGGCGACGACGATTTTGCGCCCTCTTTTCGTATTGTTTCCATTAACGTATTTTAACGGGCGTCGCTACCGAGCAAGACACAAAATTATAGTGCACGTCCTCGTAGAAATGAACGGAATGAAAAACAAAACTTGAGTAGCCAATAACAATCATTACACCCAGGGTCTTACATTTGCACCACAAGCTGCAAAATTCGTTCTACATTTGACTTGTCGAGGCCTATTACTGCACTTGTAGATGTCCGTTTCTATACTGCCTATTTGCTTTTTTTTATGTGCTGATATTGCATCGCTTCTCCGCTGATATCAGCGGGGAAGCGATGCAAAGTGTTTACGTTACAGCCGCATTCGCTTTGCGACTTGTGTTCGGTGCACAATTTGTCTCGCGCTGTCTTCCGTTCTCGGAAATTGCTGCTGCAGTTAACGACTGCTCAGTGGCAGCCCGATGACCAAATATGCGCGGACATGATACATCGACGTATTAACCCACCTTATTACAACTTACTTCGCTGTCAAGGGCTTCAAACCGCATTTAACGCGCGCCACTTCAGCATCTTGCCAGCCGGCTAGGCCTGCTCCCGCATACCGGAAGTGTTAGAACCGGAAGAACTATTCCCGCTGTGCGCCGAGTCGCCGAGTCGAGGCTACGCACGTTACGCGCTGGGTGGAGGTTAGACGGAAAAGGTGTATACACCTTTCCAAAAAACGCTCCTAGGCCGCCGCCATGTTGCTGATGCTGATGCGGCTGGTGCGACTCTCGCGCCCTCTATCAGCTAGAAGTTTTCTGCCACTCTCTGGGACTGTGAAGACCCCATCAGCGCGGTTCTCTACATGCATTTTAGCCGTTCTGCATTCGACGTTTTCTCGCGTTCTTGAAAGTTTCCACTTCATTTTTTTTTATGCGTGCTGCCTACCCTTCTTGTGTTATCTTCCGTTGTGAGAAATAAGGCTGGTAAGTGCCTGTCGTTCAAGCTTTTCTGACATTCACGGGAAACGAAGCAGGTGAAGGACGTCGAACGACCCTCGACGCGGTTTTGCGAACATTGTTCTCCCCCCTCCCAGAGATAATCCGCGTAGAATCCTCAGTCATCTCCAAAAATAGTTGCCCGGGTTGGGGTGAGAAACGGGTCAGTCGCGTTTGTTTCTTTGCCTTAGTGCGGTTGTGAAAAAAAGGAAGCTCTCCCCGAAACGTGCCCCAAACGAAGTCATCTCGGATTCCGTCCGATCGTCAAGATGTGACTGTCGTCGACTGTGACTGTGTTATTTGAGATCTTTCTCAAATAAATTCTTTTTGGATAACGCTGCATCGTGTGGTATGTACGATATATTGTTCTAATGTTACCACTTCCTCAATTGCACGTCCGTGTCCTGTCCATCGGTAAACACGTTATTTGTGAGCGTGAAAAAAGCATGCCTTTCGGCCGTCTTCTGTTGCAATTTATTTTTGACAGCAAAGCGCTTTGTCGCTTCACATGCGGCGAATCTCGCGGCGTCGTCAAAACTGATCGTAAGAAAAAAACAAATAACTATAACTATACATTCCAGTCGCACTCGTTCTGTCGCGCGCGTACCCAACAAAAACAGTTTACAGTTTTTTTTTTTTTTTTTTTTAGTGTGGCACAATGCTTTCTCAATGCCCTCGGGAAAATACATGTACAATGAAACACAAAATATTGCGGGAAAAAGCGAGAATTTAGCCGCCAGCAGCGTTTGAAACTGCGCCTGCGCAGGCTGCGCCTATTGAAATCACAGTCCACTCGGTTAGGGTTAGGAGGGACGCCGGTGAGAGTCTAGCCTCAAACTCAGTGACTGGGCTCGAAAACGGTTTGTGGCCCCTGGGGTCGAGTGTTTTTTGGAAAGGTGTTAAGCGAGCAAGCCGGCCGTGTCGCGACGGTCACCTATTGTTCGCCGCGCGGTAGCCGCCGCAGGAGCATCGGGGAGCAATGGCGACGAACAGCACGGCAGGCAGTGTCCCCGTCGGGATTACGAAGGAATTTAAGGCATGACTGAGATGGAAACAGCGCACCCTCAAAACAAGCACTCTAAGCTTTCATGCACACAAAAGAAAGAACCACTTACACAGCGCTGTGTAAGTGGTTCTTTCTTTTGTGTGCATGAAAACTTAGAGTGCTTGTTTTGAGGGTGCGCTGTTTCCATGTCAGTCATGAACAACCAACTCGCCCGAACCTCCGTTTTAACAGAATTTAAGGCAGTTACGAATTCGGAAAGTTCCTTCGGTAGCCGGTGCCGTCGGCGCAGAATCATCGCGAAGTAATAGCAACGAACGCCACAGAGGACAGTGGGCGATTACGAATCCGGAAAGCTTCTTCGGTAGCCGGTGCAGAATCATCGGGAAGAAGCAATGGCGATGAGCAGCACAGCGGACGGTGTTCCCGGGGTGATTACGACGGGGTTTAAGGCGGTTACGAATCCAGAAAGCTTCTTCCGTGGTACCTATGAAGAAGGGAAAACTCCTTCGTGAATCTGGCCGCGTGTACGACGTGAAGGAGGTCCGTTTCGACGGACAAGTGGATGTCACGGCGCGCTGTACTCCGCTAACAAAATTAAGCGCGCCCGCAAAAAAATGCAGTTGGCTTAGAGAAGAAAATAAATGGTTGGACTGTGGTAATTATGCACGTTTATTTCTGAATCAGCTTGACAATAACTAGGCGATTTTTTTAGCGCCGTTCCGTGATTCCCACTACTATCTTCCTGTAGGCTGATGAAAACATCCAAGGGTAGGCTTAGGTGGGCTACCGCATTCCGCTTCTCGATTCCGGTGAAGTATTTGCTGCATACTTTAGAGTTTGCCGTCGGTGTCGATGCTGTTGCATCGTCACTAGAATAGAAAAAAACTTAATTGTATTATTCGTGAGCAGCTTAAACAAAGCTCGAACTGGAAGGTAAGAAACGCCACTAACCTGTATGGACGCACAAGTCGCACCCAGGCCGCGCAGTACTCCGCCTCGTACGGCTCCGAAGGGACGATGTAGTACTTCGTGCCGTGCGCAATCTTCGACGTACTGTTGCAGCCGACCACGCAGCAATTGTTACGGCTTTCTTGGTGCGGAATAGCCATCTCAGAAATTACAGCGCTAACCCACTACAACGCACAACCAACGCAGCGGCTGGCAGAAGTTCCCCGATGCAATGGACCCGTTTGCCGCTAGGGGCGCCCTGGTCGGGGCTTGAATTCGATGCGCACGGTTCCTGTGCGCTAAGCGCGTGGAGCGTTCACCAGATTTGTATCGCACCGTCAAAACTTTTGCTCACGGCAGACGATAAGTAGCCGACGACACGTCATGTGGGAACCGGCCTTCACGCCGTCAAAGCCACTCGCGCGACCTTGTCGCTTCCGGCCCGCAAGCAGAGAGAAGGAACCCGAGCCTCACTTTCCTTCTCGCCACTGTGAAAGGAGAAAATCGCCTCTCGTTTCCTCCTCGCCATTTTTTGATTGTTTACAAACAAACCGGAGCGCCCGCAGCGCCCCTAGCGGACGCCACCGGCGCCGCGCATGCGCGATGGGGGTGTGGGCAAGAAGATCGCCGTCGCTCATAAACAAACCATTGAAATGCGATGTTGTCGGCGTCGGTGTGAGTCCCCGCGTTCTTTTTCGCGTTGGAATTGTTGATTCTACGTCCTCCTAACGATGTCTGACTACTTGAGCGGCGTCAGCGAAATTAACGAGGCTCGTTACACCGCAAAACTTCGCGTGAATAATCTGACATGCGGCGATTCATTCCGCGTGGACGCCGCAGAATGGACGCTAAAGCCTGATTCACATGATGAGATTTCGCTCGCAATTTTCAGTAGCGACGTCGCTCGGACTGCAAAAGCGTGAACAGTTGCTGAGATAGTTCACGTCGATACTGAAAATCGCAGGCAGAATCTAACCAAGTGAATCAGGCATAACAAGTCAGTGATGGCCACTGGTAACAATGATCAACATCTTCTTGTATCTACTGTTTACGTCGAGCCTGCTTACCAACCTTCAAACTTAAGTCTTTTGAGGCCTGCACTTACTTCTTATCGCAAGTACCGGGCCCACGTTTGGTCTACGGGCCGGTGTCATCTAAAAGAGTAGACGACAAGCAGAAACGTTTGAAAGAGCAGACGACAGTTCGACCGATCAGGCGACCGTTTGAACTTGAAGACGCACTGAACGTAGTCCGCAGGTGGTCCGTACAACTTGATGGTTTTCCGTCGTTCATTTTGAAACAAAACAAATAAATCTGATGGCCAGAAGTATCCGTGAATTCAACCCAAAAAGATTCCCGCTCAAGCAGTCGTGGTCCGACGGCGTCTGGTTTTCCCTTTTCACGGCACATATCCACGTTCTCGGACGAACCGAGCGCATGAAAACTGACCTTCAAACCTTTCTCGACCCTTTTGGTACAGCCCCAGTCGCAGCATTTTGACAAGAAGGCAGGTTTTTGTCTGGTTCCTTTCAAAACAACGCAGGAATACACGTCTCAGATGGGCACTTCTGCCCCCAGCCCCGGACCGGAAGTGCGTCCGACGCGCCACCACCGCGCCGTGACGTAACAGAGATGAGTTCGTGTATAAATATTTTTTTTTCTTTTTTTTTTTTTTTTTTTTGTTGGCTGCCTGATTTGTTTACGGGGCAAGTTTGGGGTGGCGGAAATAAAAGTTTGAAGGATTTGAAAATATTATCCAGAAGCCAGCCGTAGAGTTCCTGTATAGGAGGAACTCTAGCCAGCCGGCACACCTGCGACAAGGAGCTGAACCAACCGGGGAGCTGTTTTGAGCGAGCTTGGCACTTGCTCTTCCGAACGAGTTAATTTTTTTTTTTTTTTTTTAGCATTGGTTTGGAGGACGATTTTTGCTTTTGTGAGAACAACTTGTTCTGTTCAAAGAAGTAGTCATCAAAGTATCACTTTTAATATAAATATCTGATTTGGCATCTTTCGTTGTTTAGACGAATTCATGGCGACAACGGGAAGTACGAGCGGCATTTTTCGGTATCTCAGGGATGGCGCTCCATAGACCACTGGTTCTGAATCATTCTGGTTCATGGACCGGCAGAGGTGACGGAGGATCCCCATCCGTAGAGGGTCTAGCACTTTTCGATGTAGAGCGTATTGCTCTAGGGCATTTCGGTGCGGACTTTTCGGTACACAGACATTTCAGTGTGCGGGCTTTTTGCTGCAAAGATTTTTCGGTGTGAAACTTTTCGGTGCGCTGATATTTCGGTGCACGGACATTTAGATGCATGGACATTCGACGCTATGGTTCGCTCGCCGGTATCGCTTTTCCGACGTACGCACTACACGTTTCACATCGTGTTTGCGCGTTGAGTCGACAGAGGTGGTCTCCTCTACGAGGTGTTGGCTTTATTATTGGTACTGCGTGTAGGAAAGGCCCTAAACAGCAAGGAGCTTGAGAAGTTGTTTGTGTACTTAGAACAATTTTTAATATCTTTAAATGCTCCTAATCCGCGTAATCGTGTAGCTCCGACTGTTAATAATTTCTTAATAATAAATGGTTAATAACCTCACACGACGAAAAACAGTGCAATTATCACTTGTCACTCCTTAGAAAATAGAGTAGTCATGTGCGGATACAAAATAAGTGTAATCAAATCAAATATCGATTTGAATCAAGTAAACAAGCCGAATTTGGTGAATGCTAAATCTATTTTATTTGGTATCAATAGTTTGCTCATTCTCGTACGAAAAAAAACAGTGGCTGTGTATGATCTGTAGTCTGCGTCTCCTTCCGTGCCGTAATGAAGTCGCCAGCCGTATAAAACTGCCTTACAATCGTGTTTATGCAGAGTGATTTTTTTAACGATTAGACATTAAAAAAAAAAAAAAGACGTCGGAGTTACGCAATCTTGGTTTGTGCCTTATCTGTAGTCATCGAAAACACCAAATTATTCATTTTTAAAGAGATGTAACGCAGGTGAAGTAGTTCACCGGCGTCTTTTCGGCGCCGCGCTCCTCGCCCCTTCTACAGTGGCGTTGCCACAGCGATGCGCATGATTTATCGCTCAGGCTTCATGGCGTACGGCTGTGCCACGCGGAGATGGAGGCCACATAATATCGGAACTATATTTTCGCGCCCAAATTAGGAGGACGCCGTATCAGCACGCCGTATGATAGTGTACGCGCGTCACATCTTTTTAAGAATGGACGGTTTGGTGGCTTGCGATTATGACCAACAATTTCCTAAATACACTATGCCGTTTTCTTTTCTAATTAAAAGGTTATTTAGCGAATCTTAGGCAATCAGTCGCTTTTAGTTGCGTTCTTTCTTGAACCTAATCCTCGCCTGGCCGTATAGCTCACCTACACAAACCGCAATTGCGCTAATTTTCACTGGACAATTTGGTGGCTTTCGATTATGCCCAACAACTTTCTAAATAAACAATGCCGTTTTCTTTTATGATTAAAAAGTTCATTAAGAAGTGTTAGGTAATCAGTCGGTTTTTCTTGCGTTCTTTCTTGAACCTAATCTTTGCCTGGCCGTATAGCTCACATTCACAAAACGCAATTGCGTTAATTTGCACGTTTTTTTCTAATATATAGAAGATAAAAAAAAATGGTTGTATATAAAACACAGGGCAGTTCTTTTCCAATATAAATAAGGAGTAAGGCTCGCGTATTGCATGCATCTCTTTTTTTTTCGGCCTATTAAAACAAATTTTGGGACATTCGAAATTGAGTTTATGATGGGGCGGGCGCTTTATCACGGGGTATTTTGTCATGTTTCATAAGCTTTATTACTAGTCAGAAGAAAGCCACGCGAGCCGTATCACGTTGCAAACAGCTAATTCGGGTGTTTCTCAAGGAGCTCTAGAACTTTGCAATTGACATTTCGGTTCTTAATACATTTAAAAAGTTGGGTAATTTGTTCTAAACATTTAATTTATTAGGCATAATTAAAAATACTGCAACTCTCGCAAGACGTTCGCTAACAACATAAAGTTGGTTTCATTGGCATAAAGTGACTGCGCTCTAATTTCGCGTTACAGAGATTTATAAACGTCTTTCATTTTTACGCTTGGTCTTTAAAGATTCGTGGAAAGCATTTGCGACCATATCTGTCACGCCGCTTCCGCGGACAGCGCGGCCTCCTCGGCAAGTTGTTCCTTCATCGAAGACGACGATGAATAAAAGGTACGGCCAAAATCTAAATGACTGCAGAAAGCGCAACTTTAAAATAATTCTAAGAGTGTCAATTGATTTATTTCTACCATATTCAAATTTCAACACTCGTCGCAGGCAGCATGAAAGTAAGCACAGCACTCTTGGCGCTAACGAGTGCCTAGTCAACGGTCCAACACTCAAACACGCATCACCACCCGACCTGTTTGAAAAATAAATAATTTCCAGTACTTTTGGGAGAAAAGGCGACTTTCTGAGCGTAATACTTTGTGGACCCAAAAGTCCCGTAGCCGAGATCTGTGGTTGACAGCTTCAGGAAGACGAAGAACGACGGATGCATGATTTCCCGCGGAAGTACTGTTTTGACGTTGAATTCCACATAAAATTGTATTTGCACAAATTCTGCCACGATCCCGAACTTGCTTGATTACTTTTATTTTAGAGTCAACATAACAAGGCATAATGTACAGATATTGCAGATATTATTTTAATTGGAGTACAGCGCGAAAAACAAGTAAGGACATAAAGAACACAATATAACTCTGCATTTCAACTGCATTTCTTTCTTTCGGTATTTGTGGGCAGTTAGCCCGCATGACTATATTCAAAAATCGCCAAATCGTTTAAGCCTCCCTCTTTTTATAGTTTGTTTCAAAGATTATTTAGGAATTGTGGCAAATGGGTGGGTTCGGGTACAGATCTTGCACGTGTTCAAGGACGCATTTCGGCATGATCTCCCGCTTGCTGATGGCGTTGAGCTGACCGCTGTTCCGGTTCTTTTCTAAGTAGGCCGGGCAACGCCAGACGTCTAAATTAGCCAAGCAGCCCCAAAACTTGCGGTGGTACACCTTCCGAACTCCTGGGTTTTTTTTTAGATGGTGGCTGGCCTTCGTCCACCCTGACAGAGCCCCGAACAGTTATGCAAGGGCTGCAGGGGCTATCTGAACATTCCATTCCTTAATCTGCGAATCAATGGCAACAGAAGAGAATTAATACTACGTAATACCAGCTGTCTTTTAATAAACGGCATAACAGGCTAGTATTGCTAGTTGCACTGTTTTACGCGAAGAAAATTGTGATTTTGCGGTTCAATCTCCGTGTTTCCCGCTCTCTTTGCTGATGCTCAAGATATTTGTCGGCTGACGAGTTTTCACTTACATTTGTTGACCGAAACCAAATGACCGTTTGGCCGCGAAGAAATATCTTCAAAGGCTGAAGATACATTAAATTTAATATACCATAAACCGTTTCACTTTTTATGGAAGTTTATTTTTTACTCTTTTTAGTTGCTTCAACGAAACGGCCGTCACTCTAGAAAGCACCTGTCGTACGAACCTATGTATTATGCGCCAGAAATGGTGAGACTGTGTTCATTTCGATACATGACTATATTGTCAAAATACAACTCATTCTACATGCTTCGCCCTCTTACTGCAATATTTTTGGCTTGTATTTACTTATGATTATTACTTTTAACAGAAAACGAAATAGTGATCGCTCTTCAGTGTGCCTGTTGTTAGAACGACTGACTTTTCGATTTTTGGGTAGAGCTCAAACTTCAGATAAGAACACCCACCTTTTTTTCCTTCTGCTGTGATGTTCAAGTTCCCTTCACTCGAGATAGATATGCGGTGTTGTAGCGTATGTGACCGCATGCGGAAGTATCTGAGTGTGTTTTAGAGCTGCAGAAAAAGATTAAAAGAAGAAATAAAGTAGAAAAGCGAGCATTCCGAGCTCATATCCAGCCTGCCTAACTAAACTAATCCCTGGTGTTTGGGATTGAAGCAGAGAACCTTAAAGGGTTACAGAGATTTTGTGGGGGGGGGGGGGGGGGGGGGGGGTGGCGGGTAAGCCCATTAGCACTTGTGCGAGAAGGCCGTAAAAAGCGAGGAGGAAAATGGAAGAGGAAAGGAGAGGAGGAAAAAAGAGAAGAGGGGGAATCTTCTGCCACGCTGAAGAAAATTTTGAGCGCCCCCTTTAAAGGGGTCATGAAACGCTTTTCCAACTTTTTCCTGTTTCGCTTTCCTCCTCAACTCATAAATCGCGCATTCCACCAAACAGTTCAAGAACACGAAAAGAAGCGAGGCCCCTCTCGCTCGGAACCTGGTTTGTGTAATCCGGACACATCCATTCTCCCCCTAGAAGATTAGCCCGTCGCTCAAAACTCAGACAAAAGTTTCTTTCCCTAGCCCGTTCACCCCTAAGCTGACAGTGCTGTGGAAGCTACGTGCTCCTTGGGCTAACCACACTTTTGCCACGTAAGCGTGGCAAATGTGGCTGCAGAGAATGAAGTCAGGTGATGAAACGGAGGTGGCTGATTGGTCCGGCAAGCGCGTAGCTTCCACCACAATGTCAGCTTAGGGGTGAAGGTACTAAATGAGGTCCGGTTTTGTGTGACGTCAGTTTGGACCCGATGACACGCTTTTGGGGCCGCGGATGTATCCCCGTGAAAAGGCAGAGCGGTTACGAAGGGGAGAAGGAACGAAATAGTCCGCTGTGTTTTCAAATTTTCGCACTGGACGTCAGGCTTTTGACTTTTTACCTTTTTTCTTTTGGCCCACTGAACGATGTTCTATTAGTAAAATCCCAATCTAAAATGATTTATCCCAACCCAAAAATCGTTTCATGGGCCCTTTAAAGGGGTTATGACACGCCAACAATAAAATATCAGATAACTATACTGCTAGGACCCATTGTATGTTCCCATAATCCTGCTAAATTTGTTTTGAAAATGGCGCGATAGTTTTGTGGATAAATCAATTCATATGCGGGCCCCTCGGAGGGGCAGATCCGGGCGGAGCTGGAGGTTGGCTACGTAGCCAGCCTCCAGCGCGGTGTCTCCTTGCACGCACTCACAGACCTGGCTCTCTTGGCGTACAAGCCTCAGCTTCCTTGTTTAGCTTCCACGCTTCGAGCAAGCGGTCCGTGACGATTACGTCTACACTCTTAGAAAAAAGGGTACGGATAGTCCTCCCTTACGGGAGGAACGGTCTTGTAACCTATGTTCCTTTAGAAAGGGAGAAACCTTCGTCCCTGAAGCAGGGGAGCAAAGTTCCTCCGTCGCTTGCATCTCAATATGGCGGCCCCGAATCGAGCAAATCGAGCCCAATAAGGCTTAACGAGGACGCTACGTCTCTTGTACGGGACGAGAGCAGCAGCAAATGAAAGCGTAACACGAGCTTTCCGCAAACTGTGTTTATTTCCGAAGCCAGATTCCCCCCACAGGTACAGAAACCTGCGTTTCGAAAGCAGTTACTCAGTCTTCTCGTCAACAGCACTGCGATGTTAAACGGAGACAACCGATACCCAGTTACTTCGCGCACTTTGCGTCTTACCTTTGGTGTTCCTCGAATCACAATTCCTTCGTCAACCGCACATCACGGAGAAGGGCAAACTCACTCCGCGAAACTAAAAGCCGCTCTCGAAAGAACGAACTCGAAGCCGCTGTTTATCGCGTAGCGTGAAAGAAGGTTAAATCGCTAGCCACCAGATGGCGGGGTCAAGCAGAGTAATTGCAAGTAGCTAGGCTAGGTGGCGCTAGGTACCGCCCAATTCATGTTCTACAAAAAATAATTTGCTTCTTTCAGGCCACTACTGCGCCTGAGGACCCTCTACTATACACACATGCAACCCATACACATTATTACAAGCATCAGGTGAACATACATTAAGCACATGCACTGCTCAACACAAATATCAATACAACGGAACACCACACTAACCCGAACACTACACCCGTGCTCTGCGTTTCCGTCTTTTATACTGGTCGTTTTGAACGTGCAGAACTTTTCGGTGACTCCCTAAGCAATAAAAAATATTCCCAGCATGTTGAATTTTTCCCTGCAATGTCATACCTCTGAGAGTATTTTGAATGGCTCAGGGGTTGAATCTCTTATTAAAAAGTAAACGCTCGATCATGCCGTAATTATTTGAAAGCCAATAAATCAAGCCTCTCCAATGCGGTTCGAAGCCATGAGTTTGTTTCCCCACACGGCACGTCGTAGCTTGTATTTCTATTTGTTTTTCTATTTGTGCTGTTCGCGCAGAGCTGCAATTGCCGTTTGAATTAATCTCTGTAGAGCGGATATTCAGTAGCTGGAAGTGATGCTTCACGGACTGAGAAATTGCTTTTCGATCAACTTGAATGTAGTCAAAGCCGCGACTTGCGGCAGGTTTAAGTGTACGGAACTACGCCGTGGAGAGCCCGAAAACTTCTAGCGCTCATCCCAGCGCACCACGGAGGGCAGTTTCTCCAGCAACCGTATAATTAAACAGCAAAATAAAGGGTAGCTTTTTTTTTCGATTTTACCTACTATTGTTTTTAATGCCGAAATTCCATACTGTAAATATACGTACTTTACGTCACGATTTCGTACTGTTCAGTCCTTGCCCTTGAGCACAATCGCTGTCGGGGACGAGACAATTCCGACAGTCACATTGACCATTGTACGATAGGAGCTTCTACTGTTCAGACCATGACTATCCGCACGTTGATCGATTGCACGTAATCCCTCAAGTGGTATTAAACTTTTTAATGTAAAGCGGAATGTCAACCTGCGACACCCCGCCCCCTCCGATCACAACCCGACCAGCGGCATCAATGCCCAACAGTTTACGATCTTATCTTCTTGTTACACCACTGATACGCGAACACATGGTCACATCGGCGATAATTCCAGTCTTCTGTTCACAACCCGACACTGTCATCACGATGTTGCAGCTATGTTGCTGACACGCACAAACACAAAACCACGTTGAACGCCGGTTGCACTCGGCATCGGAAAACAGAACCAAACTCAGGGGGGAAGGCACCCAGGCAGCCGGCAGCAAAACCTGCCTGTCTTGGACGCAGTTCCTGCGGTTTCCATAACGTCGAAAACGTCGACACAGTTCCGCGTGCTTTCGCTACTGTAGTCTGTAGTGCTGCAGCCTGCAGTGGCTGTAGTTCCGTGCCGCGCGAGTCACGCAATCCGGAGACGGCCATCCCCCAGTGTACGTGGCGCTGCTGGCACTGCTCCGGGACTTCGCTGTTTCTAGCGGCTTCGTTTGCTCGTTTGATAAAATTAGTGATAAAAATGTCAATGCAACCGAAATGTTCTGGACGTTTAAACTAGAAGACGGAATTACAGGCGGCCTTCGCTGCTGCTGAAGCTCAATCGACTCAAAAGCTATTTATTAAACAACGTGCGCGACCTGCTCGAAAAACGAAACCGAAAGAAGATGAGTCGGGAGGGCGAAAGCTTTCTCCCGTCTGCCTGGAGAAGGAGAAAAACATTTCGTTCCTCCCCTTTTCTCGTGTCCGCTTGGAGGCGCGTCGGTAGAAGGGAGGAAGGCGCGCCGTTGCTACTTTTTTCCTCCCTTTTTTCTTAGAGTGTACGGCAACCGGGTCTACGGGTCGAAGCTGCATTGATCGCTGCAGCGATGAGAGTGATTGCTATCAAGAGGTGTTGGAAGGTGTTCCTTTTGACTGCGACCCGCTGGCGACCAGCTCCAGCGACGACGAGTTACGGACGAACTCGCCGTGGTCGCCGTTGTCCGCGGATATCTCGCAGGTACATGCAGGGTTGAAGGTTAAGGGGCCGGGGGCGAGAGCGAGAATAGCTTTCGGGTTACCGAGTGGTGTGAGCGGTTTTGATCGTACCGCGACGAGGAGAGCTTGGGCGATCATGGGAGCGCCTAGCATGAGGGATTGTTCATGGTCACGTGGTTTATGGACACCATGGTGTGACTAACTTGGGCAAATTGAGACGTTGCCTCCTCTTTTTCTACCTTCTGTTGTGTTCTCTTTTCTGCCCCAGTCTCAGGTTTACAATAATGTTCAACTTACACCAGCTCGCCTGCACTCGGACTATTTTTTTGGGCAGTGTCGCCTGGGCCGGCTTGCTAGAACCAGCGTCTCAGCTGAGACTGGGTGAAAAAAACGCACTGCCAAAGCCAGCGCTCGAGCTGAGCGGGACTCAAGTTGCGTCTCAAGATGCTCGCGCGCCCCAGCCTTTGCAGTGCTTTTTTTCACCCAGTCTCAGCTGAGACGCTGTTCTAGCAAGCCGGCCCTGGTCGCCAGATGAAAATGATAAAAATTCGTAAATTAAACATTGCAATTACCAGAGCTCTAAAAGTCGCGTAACTTGGAGGATATACAAAGTAGCCTATGAACAGCGGCTTGCGACGTACGGGTTGCTATGGCAACAGCTGCGTCGGTTCCAATAAAACGAGGTAAACACCGGTTTCCTTAGAGCCGACGCAGCTGTCGCCATAGCAACCCGTACGCAGGGCCGAATTAAGGTACGGGCTAAGGAGGCTGAAGCCCTGGGACCCAGGCTGTCAGGAGGCCCCATGCTGGCCCCTGAAAATTTAAAAATGTTAGTCTTTTTTTATTTAAGAAAGTTTAGGCAGAAAGCAGAAGAAACACTCCAAAGGGCCTCTGGCGCAATTGCCTTCTCGTTCTCTTTTCCTCAACAAGGAAACAAGGATGCCATAAAGTTCCCGTCTCTAGATCAGCTGGCGTTTGTGAGCTCGCGGTACAAGAGCGTGCCAGAACAATAAAATTTAACACGGCCTACCATGCACCTTGTTAGATTTTTTTTTATTATTGAAGCTTGATGGAAGGACGGTTATGGGGCTTTCTTATGCACTGGGGCCCCCTTAGCGTTTTTTAAGGAACAATTGTGGGCAGGAAGTTCAGCAAGCGTTAAAGGGATACTGAAGCGAAACTGGAAATACACCTATTATGGTCAGAAATAGGTTCAATATGATCAATGATATTCATAAATCATAATCGCGCGTTTGTATTTTGAACGGATGGCTATATTTTTCACCCTAATGGGCCCGATTGGGCGCGCGCTCAAAAATTGGCCATCGGAGAGCGCGATGCGTCTTGGGATATTGGGCGCATTCGATACGTCACTTGTGCCATTCGGGAAAGGCTACGGCGTGAATGTTGTGGTTACGAGCGTTGCCACTTGGTGGCGCGTCGACGATTTACGACCTGTGACAACGTGGCCGTTTGAGATGTGCAAGGGCTGCATGCACGCTGCACCACGGCAGCACTGACAAAACCAGCTCTGAGGCCGGATTCTCAAAGCGAATTCACGACGAAAAAAGTGCGTACGACAAATTTGAGAGAAAACCCGTACTCTCGAAACGAAATTGTCGTAACCTTTGCGCAGGTTACGACAGAATCTTACGACAGCTCCGAAGCTGTCTTACGCACTTTTTACGATCAAATCAACAAGGCCAACAGCGTCGCTCAGTTACTTGGTATCGGCCACCAACGGACATTTATTTTTCTTCGTGCCCTTCTCGTGCGTCCCGACTTCAACCAGCAAGAAAAAAGGAAGGAGTACTTAAAACAGACCACGACGATCAAGAACGCAGGATCCACAAACACACGAGAAGAGCTACAACGGCCACGATTCTGCCGACCGAGCGAGCTCGGCAGAATATAGTAGGCCTAGGAGCAATATCGACTCGGCGCACCGTTGCTCCGGCGGTCCTTGGCCAAGACCGTTTGTCCATGACCGGCTGGCCTGCTGAATGGAATATGCCTGCGCGACCCTTGTAGACCCTTACCGAATGAGTAGTTTGATCCCTGAACTAAATTTCAGAGGTCAATATTTTCCCCTTGTCATCTCGATCTCCTTGTTTTCCGAGACAGCGGTGACGAACGCTGTCCTCGAAAAGGGACTCTCATTGATTCTATCTCCTTGTTTTGTGTGATATAGAGCTCAAATAAACGCCATACGGATTACCCTCGCAACTCGGTATGTACACTCTGTTATTAGTATGCCATTTTTATTCTGACTCGACGCTACGTCACTGTCGAGCTATAGCAGTTCGTGGGAGCTACGCGATGTCGGTCTAACCTTTCTTTGCCGAGTGTCATGTCAGTATCGAGTTGCAATCGTAAAAGATCGGTCCAGAAGCGCTTACCGCGAAACGCGGTCTAACAGAGCGAATCCAGCACTTCGATCAAACGTGCGTGTCCTCTCCGAGTGTGAACAGGTATTTGCGTGACTCTTGCTGACACCCTCGTCGTTCAAACATATCCTTTTTAACGTCGGCTTGCAGCTCGCGACTTGCAGCCGGGCCGTGTCGCGCAAAGAGCCGCAACGAGAACGAGCTCACTGTGGCCAACTACGCTTTGGCTTTCTCCGCCAAGGCTTTGCAAACGCGTTCAGGCCTAGGCGAATTCTGCCGGCACGCCGTGTTGCCGCAGAACGGCGCTGCTATTTTGCCACAAGTGATGTCACGAGAACTTCCCCCCATTCACCAGATGAGAATTTGAAACCGTTTAATTATGTTTAAAATTAGTTCTCCTGTGTTTTACAGCGCAATATTTATATTTCCGAGGTGGTGCCTGTTCCTAGCCCATATTTATGCAACAAGATCGGCGCTAAAATTTCGTTTCACTACCCCTTTAAAGGGATTGTCCGGTCGAAACCGGAAGTACTTAAGTTCTTGCGCTCGTTACGTCGAGGGAGCCTTCATATAGACAAACGTCATTTTTATTTTGATATATGATCTCCCGTTATTAAGTAAACCTTTCATGATCCTATGTACGAAACTGCACCCGAATTTCGCCAGTGTCAATGGCTGACATCCGTAGGTGCTGCGTGACGTCACAAAACGCAAAGGGTTGTCGGATGGTCGGGATAACAAGCGTTGGTCGATGGATGTCTTGTATTTTGTTTCGAATTATATAGTCTCCTAGGCTCTACCCTACTAAAATACGGTTCTTTTAATGCAGTTCCCAAGCACGTGCAAAAAAAGTCACGCCTTTTAGCAGGATGTTACTCGCAGAGAGCCATAAGCTTCGAGCAAACGTATGCCGTTTCGAGCAAACACAACTGCGACGGACGCCGATCGAACTAGGGGCGCTTGCAAAGCAAAATATGCAGATTTCGCCTCTGAAGCGGCACTTAGGTACACGAAGCGGCATTTGGGTACACCTTTCGGCGGATCCACTGGATCGGTGATGAGGCTGCGGGTCATTCCCTCAGTGGCGACGTCCGCGGGTCGAAGGCAAACGGCGAACCGTTCAAATGCATGTCGGACTCGTCACTTGACTTGGACGAGCTTGGTGAATCGTAGCTACGCTCCATTTTCACACGCGGGTCAAACAGATATCGGGCTGCACGCGTGCTAAATACAACCTCTGGTATCATTTCGAGATGGCCAAGCTGTTGGTTTCGGTTTCGCTGCATAATCAAGGTCTGTTCGATTCGGCCAGGAAGTTCTGAACTATAGTCGGTTACAAGTCAAGAAGGTAGTGGGAAATGACCCTCAAGGGAATCTTTGCACTTCGACGATAGGTTTTCGGCATCAGGATGATTTTGCGTCGGGAGTCACTGGCGGCAGCGCGCGGTCGGTATACCGGTCACCTCGAAGGCGAAGGCCTGACGATAGCGTACGTCTTGGCCAAGACAATTATCGACCGTAACTTTGGCGTCAAGTTAAAGCGAGAATCGGCAAAAAAATGCCGATTCTCGGTGTTTTTCCCAGGCCCGTTAGTGGGCGTCCACAGATACCAGCGGACAAAGCATGCAGTATTATGCTCAGCTACGGGGACATGCGAGTGCCAACGCACTAAATCCCAGACCTCTGCAATGAATCGGAGTCGTCAATATGCATCCAAGAGCAACTGAAGGCGGAGACTATCAAGAGGGCAATACCTTTCCCGTGTATGTAAGTAAGAATATCAACACTGTGGATCCCAACATAGCATCAAAAAGAAACAATTTACGGGAGCCAATATTTCAACACTCACCACAGGGAGCCAAACCTACGCGAGCAGGTGCCTAAAACGCTTTTAGAATATCATAATCAAGCAAATTCCTTCCCTCGGTTAGGATCTCGATTCCGCGTCCACCGCGGGTATGTTATTATCATAAATGAGAGGAAATGCAACCTCCGTATCGGCGTTATTGTTAAACATCGCAGACATTTGAGCAAGCGCTGCGAAAAATGGCACCGCGAGCAGAGGCGGACGAGGAGTTCTGCTATCGCCGTCTGCTCTTGTCGTCTGCTTCTGCACGGACGCTGAACCGAGTCCGGAGCCGGTGCAAGATTTTGAGGAACTGGGTCTGAACTCGTTCAGAACTGGGATGAATCGGACGCGCCAGTGCAGTGGTCGTGCAACTTACGGTTGAATCGAATGCACCAGTTCCTGCACCTCCGAACTAGTTCAGCCAGTTCAGGCGAATCGAACAGACCTAAATTGACTGATCCGATTTGGGCGAGGAGTGGGTGGACGTAGTTTAATATCGTTGGCACAGCATCACACCTCAGCTTACAAGCAGTCTGTCCGCTGAGAGCTCAGCTCGTAGCTTTCTTCTGTGAGATGAATGCTGCATAAACAGGATCTCCATCTGGACGGGAACCCAGTCCCTACGCACGACGACGATCCACTTTGCTCGTCACTGCACGTCTCGCGGAAAAGTGTGGAACGTCATGTCTTGGCTCGCATATGCTGCCCGGTGGTTGTGGCACCCAACCGCGCAACAAAAATCTCACCCAACCACGAAACAAGTCGAGCACAACAACAAAAACGAAGCACGCTGAAGCGTTCACTCGCAGGCAAACAACGAGACAAAAATGCTCGCTTTGTGTTTTGTGACGTCAGAGCTTCAATGTTGCCAACGAAAGCAGCGTTTACGCTAGAATGCGATATGAGCGCTATAAATTCAATTACTCACGCAGAGGGGCATATAAAATTCGGATATTGCACGTACGATGCTTCTCGAGGCAATAACAATGATATTCAATTGTTTTCTCGAATACAAAATTTGACCGGACAATCCCTTTAAGCAAGCACCGCAGATGGTTCACACATGTTGTTTTAAACGTTTCGCGAAACTCCATATGGAGTTTATTCCAGAACGATAAGTTTGGATTAAGCGAAAAGGTGCCCGTAAATCTTCCGGACACCGTCTCCATAGCCACCAACAAAGAGGTGTTTCAAGGAGCCGGCTCTTAAAGGGTAACTGCAAAGAAAAAAGAGTTTTTTTTTAAATAGCCTAACTGGGACAAGCATGTCAAAAAACAATATTTCCGCGAGAAAGAACATTTTTTACAGCAATATTTATTGCGTGAGACTCATTTTAGTTTGCGGCTATTTCGTCCGTTTTAAATCGCGCGCCACGAAGTTGTGATTATGTGACGTCAATCCCAAAAGGTTCTCATTGGCTAAGAGTTTGATTGACAGCTTAGATCTTGGTTGTTAAACCTTTGTTATATGTTGCAATTTCCTTTTGAGCGGCATATTTTTACGTTTAAAGAATAACCCATGTGATGAGAGTTATTATTCTTTACAAAAGGTTTACAAGACGGGCACTTCCGTTTGGATTTATACAAACAAAAGCTTCGCCATTCTTTCATGGCCGCCGAAGTCTCTGCTTCGCCTGTCTCGCCTACCTCGACTAATCGTTTCGCCGAAGTGATCAGTGTTTCGTCGTTTCGTGCTGACCCAGGTGCTTGAGTGAGACTTCTTGAAGTGAAGTAGTGTGTGTTTAGCAGCTGTCGCAGGTGTTAGTGATAGGAAGCGACGCGGGGTTTTGGCTTTCATAGCGCGGCTCTTTCGTTTTCCTCTTTGCTTGCTTAGCGTTTTTTTTTTTTTTTTTGTGTGTGTGTTTGTTTTGCTTGTTTGCGCGTGCAAATGCTGACTTTTCGGAGATGTCAGATGCGTGATCCCGACAGTGAGCCTTCCAGCAGCCATGTCGCCCCGAAAGGAATGCTATTTGGCTGGAGGCAGTCGGGCGTTCGCGTAGCGACCAACGTGTCTAGTTACGTTCTCGTCATATCGCTCTGGAGGCCGTTGAGATTCGCCCCGTGTGCACCTAACGTCCGCGACTAGACAGAAAATAAAAAAGCACTATGTCCACTACGTAAAAATGGTCTCAGTTCATGCATCTGTAGGCAGGTACGAAATCGTGCCCAAATTTATTCACACCGTACGATGCAACACATCGCTGTGCAAACGCAGTCCAACACGAAGCATAAAAACGGCAGATTTAGGACAACAATGCGGAGTCCATTGTTCAATTAAAACGACGTAATTTTGTTGAAAACGCCCGCATCTTTTTACTCACGATATTCGTAGGGAAACTTCCACATTTTGAAACAGAACGAGGCAGATTTACTTTTAAAAACGCTCCCAGCGTCCTCCCGGACCAGTTTGACTGGATCAGCTGACGACGACGGGACTTAACTAGTTGAACGTCAACCCCACAACAACCAATTTGCGCTCCGTGTTAGCACCGCATTACACACACCACGAACGTTTCAGCTCGGTCGCATCGCCGTGTTGCACCAAACAGAACGAGATCGCCGAAACCAACGCAGCGCTGTCGTGAACCTTGGCTTGTGGTTGCGCACTCGTGGATTCTGTGACTCCCTTCGCTTTCAAAGCGCGCACCACGATTACGAACGATACTTTCCATCTTCCGGGAACATCACAGGGGCACTTCTCCGGTCACGTCTTCGCTACATGTGCTCGCAAACCGCGTCAAACCAAAAAAAAAAAAAAAAAAATACCGCGGCCTGGCGTGGTTGCCAGATCTTGCCGGAAGTCGAGACGCTGCGTCGTTCAACTCCGCAACGCAAGGAGAGTGAGGGGCGGGGCGTACTCCTCTTCCGCGGGAGTCGAAAGAGCGGGAGTTTCAAATGTGGAGAAATTCTGACTCTACTAAATTACGTCCTGTGGCGTAAATATTGATAAAAAAAATAATTTTTTTCGCGGAACATTGGTTTTGTGACATGCTTGTCCCAATTAGGCTGTTTAAAAAAAAACTTTTTTTTCTTTGCAGTTACCCTTTAAGACGCCGCTCAACAGTTTTCGATGTGCACTGACTGCAAGGAAGTGCTCTAGAGTCGATATCTGGTCTGCCAGTGCAACTAAACAGTCTTCCTTCCAGCGACTGATACGAATACTGCAATGGTTTCACCAACCTCTGAGGTATAACCTCTTATTTTTTAACGTTGAGTCACAGAACAAAATGGCCGCCAAGGTCTAAATTACTGCATTTAAAAAGAACAAGATTAGTACTAAATCTGATGCGAAAAATTTTCCCCATTCAAAAAGACAGCGTGTAGATACAAAAAGAAAACACCTTCTCGATTCTCATGATTTAACAATTAACAGAGGGCTAGTTAGAGGTTAAAACACTTCCAATAATTTGGAACAATTACAAGAATAAAGGCTCTAGATTTTCATGGCAGTTGTCTATTTGCGAGGCGTGCCATTTAGGGGAAACGAAATTAGAATGGGAATTCGGCAGGTGCCTTTTCGGTTGCTTCATAACTCAATTCATGTGTGATTAATGATGTCACTCGTCATGTTAGCAAGAGGATCACCTTCGCTACAAGTCGACATTGTGACCAATTTGTATAAACTGGCCCGGCCATGTACTCTATGAATCTAGCTGTAATTCTAGTCAAACAAATTCATAATCGGAGTCAACATTTTAAACGGAAGCAATAGACCGATCTCACCAGCCAGTTTGACTACGCCACCGCTGCCGCAATGCATCGAGGGAACTTGACACTTTCTGCACGTGCTATAGCCTAGCTGGAGCACTGCGCGTTTAAAGCACGAGAAGGCACAAGCCCTCGCGTGCACGGCCATCTGCCTCCTGAGAACTAAAGCTACGGGGGCGTCACGCATGCGCCGAACGCTTAGTGAGATCGATCTATTTAGTGTTTTTTTTTTTTTTTTTTGTGGTTAAGTTGCTGGATGTGAACGACAAATCCTAATATTTTCCGCAATGTTTATTTGATTTGATTTTTGAACCTCAAGATTACTATATTGTAAATTGCTAGAGCGGTTGATTATTTGCGAAGTAGCCTCAACCGCATCCGCCTCAATGCTAGCAAGGAAAACTTAAATTCCATCGAATCTACGGATTTAAACAAGGCTCGACAATAATCATACGATGAAATATATTTAGATTTAACAAGTTCAAAAATATACATATTCCCGTCGTCATCGTTACCTCCACCACCACCATCACCACCACCATTATCATAGGTAGAAGCCTCATAACAGCCTCAGCCCAGGGCCCCCAAATGCCTTAATCCGGCACTGCCCGTACGTCGCAAGCCCCTGCAGTTGCACGCGGTAGGACTTGACGCAAGTGTGTGTATCAGCCTTTAGGTATCTCCTTCGCACGAGAGCGCGTGCGAATGGGTCGCAGAGGAGGCCACATTCTTTCTGGTGAGCTGCAGCACCATAGAAGCTACGCTAGCCCTGACAACCTAGCAGAAAATACTTGACGCGGAGCTTTTTTTTTGCTAACTTGACCAGAAAGCCACTCTAGCGGCTATTTGAGCCGAGACGCGCGCATTCACGAGCCAATTCACCGGCGCAGGTGTGGGCGCTACGCGTGCGCAGAAACCAGGTTCATGTCAGGTGACCCGTCTGCCCGTGCCGACGTGAACGCCGCCGCTGCGGTGTTACGTCAGACCCGCGCGTTGGCTGCTTTCTAGCAAACGTCGAGACAGAGAGCTCACTACTCTATATACGGTGACTGGAACGCGTTTCCGACTGCTCTGTTTACCGGTACTTCACTTTTATTTCTTCGATTTCTGCCCGGCAACCTCACAATTGAGTAATGCTACGGTTTTTCTAACGACCTGTGCATTACAAGGCCGTACTGCATAATTTTCTACGTCACCTTTCGGAGGCCAACGCGCGACACAGATTAGACACGAGTTTTGCTTCAGCTTTTTAAGCATGGCACTCGTGTTCCCATCAAGTGAACCCGATTCCCTTCGAAAGCAGCAATCGTGACCGATCTCGGTGCCGCGCTGATCTCCGGAAAGTGACGTAGAAAATCCTGCATCAAGGCCCTGTTTTGTATAGGGGCGTTGTTTTGTCGCGATGATTAAAGCCCCTCTATCCTGGGAAAAGGGGCGCCATTAATTCTTGTGGAAATGCTCGAGGCACGTTCCGCGCGGCACTTCTGGGAAGAACATGGCGTCTGAAATCTAGCTTAGTGCTGCGCTGTGCCGCCATGATCTTCCCCAGGACTGCACGTTGCACATGCCTCGTGCATGTGGAAGGTAAAGGGATTTTAGCGATCCTGGTAGCGGCACAGCAACAAAGGAATAGATGACGTTCTATTGCAGCTCGTGCGCCGCTCCGCAGTTGGCTAGGGCTGGTTTGCTGGAGACTAGGCGGGGTATTTGTCCGGGCGGTATAGGAAGTATTCACTGGCGGCCATAGCTGTGTGCGCGACTGCTGAGCGCGTGTTGATGGCGAGCTTCTACAGTTCTTTTGTAACGTGCATTCCGCACCCTCAAGATTGCCGGTCTTAGCAGCCTATTAATGGGCTTGTTCTGAGGACTCGGCGCCCTTCCCCCACCCGATGAAGACCCTGCCCTCCTGGTTACAGCAGGTGGGAACGGGTCTGCATACGCAGGCTTTAAACGAAGACGGCAATTACCCCCATCTGGCTGGCAAAGTTTCACCGCCCATCCACACCCGAAGACGTCGGCCCTCATCCGCTCTGCATGCACTGCGGGATTCCAGCCACGTGCATCCATCTCGTCTGGACGTGCGAGGGGGTCGCAGAGCATCGTAACGACGCCATAAACTCACTCCCTGAAGAGGCAAGACCAGCTACGTACGAGGACTGGACCCGCCCCAGGCTCGAGCACCCGCACCGCAAACACATTCTCGATTCCCTGATTAGTTTCGTCCGCTCATCGGGGATCGCCTGTTACATTTAGCCTCCTCCCCCTACCCTTCCCATAATCCCCTTCCCCCGTCACGATTGGATGACTTTATCAGGAAATCGTGATCTGTCCCATTCCTTAAATAAATACGTTTTCTCACTCACTCATGCGCTCTAGCCAGCACCCACGCCCAGTGAATACTCCTTATTAGCGGCGAGATGTTTCGGTGGCGCCCTCGTTCGGTTACCTTTCGTGACGTCATTACCTTGTGAAAAACAAGCTCGATGGTGTTCGTAATGAGCATTCTGGAAGCCTGAAATCAGAGAGGTCTCAAAGCAACACTGCCAACACCGTCAGAATTGAAGTTCTTACATTCCTCTTATTTCTGTCGATGTGACATCCTTTGCTGACGTCATAGTCAGCATTCGGCCAATTGTGGTGGCCGACCACAGCGACACTTTCGATCGCTCATGTCGCCAATACGATAGCGTGGCGTTTTCTTTATTTCTCACTCGACACGTCATTCCCCAGAAATAAGTTTACACTTGCCACTCCTAAAATGCAGGAATGAGACTCATTGAACTTACATTTCGAGCCTCTTCAACTTCTTTCTGCGCGCAAAATCGGAAATAAATAATCGAAGCCAGGACGAACTTACGACGTGTTATTTTCCTCAAGGTACCTTTAGTAATCTGCCTGGGACGCGCCTCCGACCGGTGTGTTTAGCGTTCTATTCCGCCCACGCAGTGAAAGGGGTCAAGAAGTGTCAACAAATGACGTTAAAAAAGCCGGAGTGCCATGCTGTCGGATATCGCGGTCCTGGTGGCTACTCGTAGAAGTTCCGGCAAAAAGCTCGAGCAGATGTGATTGTGGCTGTCGTCATGGCGTCTCAACCCCTGGCTGCCGAAGCTTCCGTGGAGTGTCAACCTGGAGAGCGCGGCCTGCAGCAAAACAGGCTTCTGCCGCATCCACTACCGCTGTTGTGACACCACCAGGGTCGCGACAGGCGACAGTGTGACACTTGTATGACGTCATCGGGTGGAAATCGAGGGACCACGGAAATCGAGAGAGCACTTATTTGGACGCGGTAAACACACCAGTCGGAGACGCGTTCCAGGCGCTATACTTTTAGTTTCCTCCTTGTCCCCACAGAGGCGACCGCGTGACGTCAAACTCCATCTTGCGGCAATTAAACTGCCGGATGAGATATTCCAGCAGTCACCAGCAAACCTGCCCAGATAACGAAAACGACATGCGATGCCTGCAGCTTTCGCATGGAGCTTCGGCAATCGATCGCAAAAACTGCTCACCCGGCTTTTCTTGTGGCGTATTTTGCTGTCACCTTGGAGCCACTGCAATTCATGAGGACTATAGACGTTTGAAACAACGGCCTCTTGACGACGCCATCTTGCTTCCGGTGTGGGTATATCGCCTGAGAGTTAAGGATTGCTGAGGCCGTGGGTACGCTCCTTCGATGACCGCAGAACGTGATTCCCCCTGCTAGCATTGCTGACCGTGATGACGCAACCTCGGCACTCTCCGTACCGTTCACAATTCCAGTAGAATCGGTCGTCTACTCGTTTATCTACTACATAGGCATGGCTTCCAAAACAGAGCTTCGGCTTTCCTCGTGAGGTCTCCCGAATCCCCATCGCTGACTACCGGGTAACGCTTATATTGTCACGAATGACAAGTGATGAGGCGGCGAATAACTGAGTAAACTGAACGTTTAATGGGGCGAACTTGTGTCCAAAAAAATAAATAAAAAGGAGACAGAAGATAACAGCAGAGCATCGCGAGCGTCGAAGGCGGCGTAAGAGCAGAGTCGAACGCTGGGGCGAGACCAGGGGGGCTATGTTGCACGTTTTGGACTCCCAGGAGACTAGGGAGAAGGAAGTGACGTCGACAATGCTCTTTGGATGTTGATTGGTGGAGTCGCTGATGACGCGTTGCGTGGTGCTGCTAAGATACGTCCATTCACATCTACGTCACTTCCTTCTCCCTAGTCTCCTGGGAGTCCAAAACGTGCAACATAGCCCCCCAGGGTGTAAAGGCCCATACGCACATTCGCGTTTGAGCGCGGTGCGTTCCGTAGCGGCAAGCGGACGCGTTGCGTTGCGAAGACCGCTTGCGCCAAGCTTGTACGCACAGTTGCGCTGACACGCAGTCAACCGCAGTCAAGAGCCAATAAGAACGCGCTATCGTCGCTAGTGGCTCACCAATAGTAAGCGAAATCCAAGGCAACATGGCGCCGCACGGCGACGGCGTTGGTGTTCGATCTTGGGACAATCTCGCCGGCTTCCCCGACGTTTTGTCAAGCTTGAACCATCGCAGCCTTGGAAAATACAGTCCCCACCGCTCCCCAAAACGAAAAAGCAAGCACTGCGACCGGCGAACCGGATACGTCTCGCCGAGTCGGCCGGGTGGGGCAAGCGAACACGTCATCCCCTCTCCTCTTTCGGCTTCTGATTGGTCGAACGCACCCGAACGCACCGCAACGCTTCGGAAGGTTGAGCGAGTCTCTACTCGCTTGCGTCGCGCTACCGAGCGTTGCGGGAAGGCGCGCGTCGCTCTGCAAGCGACCGCGCCTGGCCGCAAGGACTCCGCAACGCACTCAAACGCGTTCAAACGCGAATGTGCGTATGGCCCTTAAGATAGACAGGTGGGGAAACGAGAGCCAAATGAGCGACCGGATTGTGACCCCCTCGGCTTTCTCTTTTTCTGTGGCGCCGTCTATGTGGAGCACCGCGAACTCTCGCTCCGGGTGGGCGAACGGTGGCGACCGGCTAAACTGACGGAGAAGGTTTCTCGTTGATTTTCAATGGAGGGCTGTCGTGCTCTCGGTTTATTTTGCGCACTCTCCCATAAAGTTCCAAGCAAATTCACTTCCAATTTTTTTCTTCTCGCCGCAGCGCCATCTGTCGCAAATCGGGGGTACCCTCAAGCAGACGAGGCAGACGAGTACACAATCCGGTCACGGCGCTGCGGTAGGTTTCTATGGGCCGTTTCCCCACCTGTCTATCTTACACCCTGGGCGAGACTGACTCCGCTTGCGGAATCTGTTATGTACACCCTCGTGGGTTTCTGGATCGTTCGGCGTAGAACTTTCGGTGCATAGAACATTCGGAACCTGATCAGACGAGAATGTTCTCGAACTTACGAGAAGGCCAAGTTGCAAGAATAAATAAAAGGACAGTCCGCTAACTAGACTCGAACCTACACCTTCCACGCGACAGTCAAGCGCGGTAACCACTCGGCCACGCACGCGCCTGCTCGCCAACGCGCGCGGCATTACTCCCCCCTTTAAAAGCGCATCATCTCGATGCTACGTGCCGAGAAACAAAAAAGCACAACAAATAATATTGGCAAACTACGAAGACTTGTGCAACACAATCTTATCGAGCGTATTACAAAACACATTTCACAGTCCTATCGATCGTAGTACGGCTTGAGGCGCACGACGTGGACGACTCCCGGTCGTGGAGGGCGGCGTGATGAAGTCCGTGTTCCGTCGGGCATCACCTCGTATAGTTCAGATCCCCGAGTCGACGAAGCACTTAGTAGGGTCCAAAGTAGCGCTTCAGGAGTTTTTTTGCTAAGACCCCCGGCGGCGAATCGGCGTCCAGACCCACACCCTGTCTCCGGGCTGGAAGTGGGCGTCCCGACAACAGACTTGTACCGTACGCATTACAAGTAATCAAATTACTTGTAATCGATTACTTTCTGGAGTAGTTTTGTAATCATTTGATTACTTTTATTAGGCAGTAATCACAAGAGTAATCTGATTACTTTTTGAAGTAATAAAATTACTTGTAACCGTTACAATTTGTCCACGGGACCCCCCCCCGCCCCCCCGACACACGCCGTTTTTTTTTTTTTTTTTTTTGAAATGACAAAAATAAAATTAGCTTTTTTTTTTTTTTCGAGCGGAAAAAAGAAAGATTTTTGCGGAGCTGTAGCTTCAGGATTTGAAACGGAGCTGATCCGT
Source organism: Ixodes scapularis (assembly GCF_016920785.2). Lineage (NCBI taxonomy): Eukaryota > Metazoa > Arthropoda > Arachnida > Ixodida > Ixodidae > Ixodes > Ixodes scapularis. The sequence continues at coordinate 17,406,646 of NW_024609873.1, read as the reverse complement.
TTCAAATCCTGGAGCTGCTGCTCTTTTGTATAACACGCGAGCTCATCCAGATGTGAATAATAAAATGAGCGACGCAAACTTTGAGCGACAACCCTTGCTCAAGCTAAACAAGATCTAGAACCCCCTCCGCTCCCCCCCTCCCCCCCCCCCCCCCCCCACACACACACACACACACTGGCGAACGCCCAAATCATTAAACGTCTTCAAACAAATTCTATGCTTGTGTCCGCATTGTGAAGGTGCAACGACCACGAAGAGGGAGCCAGTTTTTTTTCTTCAATACTTGTGCAAATGTGAAATATATGTTGGAAGTAGTTCATTGTTATGAGCGCTAAAGATGTGTCTTCACACAATAAAGTAATCGGAAAAGTAACGCTTACTTCTTTAAGTAATGTCCAATTACTTTTGCCGTGGAGTAATCAAGTAATCTAATCGAATACTTTTTAGCCAAGAGTAATAGTAATTGTAATCGATTACTTTTTTTTTTAGTAACGTGTACAAGACTGCCCGACAACGAAGGTTGCTTGCAGTTGCCCGCGTCGACGCCTTGCTGGTCTTGAATCAGGAGTCGGGCGAGCTGGCAGACTTCTTCGGCCCGTTGAGCAACCGCCTGGGCATCGTCGCTTTCATTGTCAGATGGCTCATGGAGGCACCTCCACCAAAATGTCACGAATGACAAGTGATGAGGTGGCGAATAACCGGGTAAACTGAACGTTCTATGGGGTGAACTTGAGCCCTAAAGAAAATAAAAAAGGAGGCAGAAGATAACAGCAGAGTGTTGCGAGCGTCGAAGTCGGCGTAAGAGCAGAGTCGAACGCTGGGGCGAGACTGACTCCGCTTGCCTTGCGGGATCCCTTATGTACCCTCGTGGGTTTCTGGATCGTTCGGCGTAGAACTTTCGGTGTGTAGAACGTTCGGAACTTGATCAGACGAGAATGTTCTGGAACTTACGAGGAGGCGAAGTTGAAAGAATGAATAAAAGGACAGTCCGCTGACTGGAATCGAACCTACACCTCCCGCGCGGCAGTCAAGCGCGGTAACCACTCGGCCACGCACGCGCCTGCTCACCAACGCGCGTGGCAATATAGGGCGCTACCGATCAACCACGAAAGGAAGAAAAAACCTTGCAAGGTAGGGCGAATAAGGGGTCCTTGGTCTTGTGAACCAAGTTCCAGCATATCTTATCTTCCCGGCCAGAGTGGGCCTGACTGCAACCGCTGGATCAGGATGCCTAAGTTTTTTTTTGTCGTTTCGTTGCCACTGCTGTTTACGTTCCTGGTGCCGACCTGTCCATCGCTATTGAAATACGTCAACACCGTCATCGGAGGCAATGTTGCATCGGCGACATCGACAACCAGTTATACTTTGTCTCATCCTACGATGGACTAAAGGCCAAAGCCACGGGCCGCCAGGTCCAGTCACGTTCCACGCTAAACTATGACTCGCTTAGCAATGAGTAGGTTTGGAAGAATAATGCTCCGAATCCAAAAACGCAGCGTCATTTTCATATCTTAGACACTGCAAAGAGCCACTACGTCGTGACTTTCTTCGCAATGTAAAATTGTTGAGACACTCATTGCTTGATCCGAACCACTGTCCGCCCATTCCCATCACTTGTCCGAGACGCGGGCACCGATACGTGCATTGAGGCGATAAACCACGCAATGTCTAAGAGGCTTGTGATTGGATCAAGTAATATTTCCAAGGTGAAGAGAACCAGCGTTAATATCGACGTGGGCCCGTCCCCACAGATAGCCGCGGCTGCTATCGAAATATCGTGGAGCTCAGGGCACGCTGCGATGACGCAGAGTGGAGCGCGCAAATCAAATCATCAAATCGTTTTTTGGCTTTCCTGGTAAGGCCAAGAAAACCTGGGCGCAGTCGTTAAAGGCTATTGTAGATGAGTGTCTCGAGAAGTTAGGAATTGAATCTGCAACGTCGTATATCAAAAGTTACTCGCCTGGCGTTGCCTTCACCCGCACTGCACGCAACTAGTGACACGGAGTATAGGTCCGTCATGGCCGGGAAGTTCGACCTGTGGGCGAGTTCTTGGAAAGATAATTTAAACAGGTCAACTGAGAGGAGGTTACATCGTCAACAGGAGGGCACAGAAATGTCACGCGTGGTTATTATTACGGAATCAAGGTTGAAGTTACAGTGCTACCTATAGCACTTGGCAAGTGTTTGGCCAAGAAAACAAAACTAGGACGAAAGATTATTTTCTTCTTTCATACCATGAAATAAAATCTTTGACGACAGGGAACTATTAAAATCTGCTTCAAAAGGCATTCGATGAAACGGCGTCCGATGAAACGGCGTTCGGTGAAATAGCGTTCGATGAAACGGCTTCGATGAAACGGCGTTCGATACAATGGCGTTCGATGAAATGTCCGGTTCCCGTTGCGGTTACGTCAAAACGCCGAGATCTGATTGGCTCTAATTGGAAGGATAGTGCGTAGACCTCAATGCTAGCTGTCTTGAGGTGCCCACTATCCTTCAATCAGAGGCTACACCAGTTGTGAGCACTGTGCGGGCGTAGCAACTATACAGATTCGCGTGAAGTGAGGTGTCATGCTCGTGCGCCGTGCCGACTACAAGCCATTGCAGCGGCGTAACCTTGCGGCCGCGTGTTGGTGCATAGGGCCTTGAAACACGTCAGCTGAGGAAGCGTTCTAAGTTTCAAGCAGCGTGGTTACACTGCGCATTCTGCACGAGTGGCTGTTCCTGGAACGCGGACCTTTAATGAAAAACGCAGAAACGCTACTGTGAAGTGTCGCATGGCTCGAGCTGCCACTGGAACGTGTTACATTTACCCCGAACGGAAAGTGGAAAGACTTAATTGTTCGTGTAATTACGGGCATAAATACCTTAATGTGAGTAATTACGGGTTTCTTCCAATCCCAACTTCACAGAAGAGGACGCCACCCAGCGCAGTGGCGTAGCCATGAAGGGGAAGGGGGGGGGGGGGGGGGGGGGGGAGCGGGAGGGGGGAATAGGAGCTTCCCACCTCTCCCCCAAACCCTCCCCCAAAAATTTATCCTATACTGTACTAGAGACGGGGTTTACACGAATGGGTGAGTTCAAATAAGCCCGGTCATGATGGTGTCATGCCTACTTTTTGTTTTCAATTAAATTTTTATATGAGGTAGCGACACAACGGGACAGACCTTTTGCAAGATACTTCTTGTATTCGTGAGAAAAATCGCATTCGATAGAAGGTCCAAAAAACAATTTTTCCAACTGCGCGATGACGCAACTTTGAAGGCCGGAGGAATAAAAAATGCAGCTTTCTACACCATCAAAGTTTTTACGTTTAATGCACAGATTTGTTTCTGACAAAATTAGTCAAAGTTAGCGTCTATGAGCATATATATCAAACGAAATAAAATGCCAAACTTGGCTTTTGGAGCAAATCTTACATAATGAGGCATTTTTTGGTGACACTTTAAGTCACTTTATATTTATATTCTAAAGCTGAAACTTTTTGTGTCAAGTGTTTCATGCTTTGTAAATTTTTCGCAAATTAGGTAGCGTTCTACTGTTGAATTTTCGTTCAAGCATTGCGCCCAGAAATTTTGTTAAAATCAAAGTAAAAATTTAGCGATTTTTGTGCGGCAATTAAAAACAATTCATTCTCGATTTTCTTTAAATTTTACCCGATGGGCCCTTGATGACCGATAATTACAAATCTGTAAAGACAGGTTGCACTTATTTGTTAAGAAAAAATGTGTAACCAGCTCGTGGTGCCATCAATTACCACTCGGGTGTTTCTGTGTTAACGACTAGTTCTACGCCAGCGAAGCATGCCACAGTATCCGTACGTGGTCATATTAATGCCCAGGCGGCATGAAGCACTGAACAAATAGCACGTGAACTTAGTTTCATTTCTGACGTGGCTGATATTGCCAAGAAAAACTGAACGTTGCGGCGCGACGGATTCTTATTAGGGTTTTATACTTGGCTGGTTAGATGTTCACTGTGCTACCATTTCAAGTTAGTACTTTAATATTAGCACCTGGCTGACAAGATAATTTGATTCGTATTTCTGGGCACCACTTGAAAGCTTGCTGACAAATTAGTTTGATTTAGCATCGCATCGCTTATAACGAACGACATTGCGGAAGCTTCTGCCCAGACCAATGGCGGGCGTGGCTAGAGCGGAACGAGAACATGTTGTGTCCGAAAACTAACTTTCACTAACCCAGTGAAAAATTCGCCAAGGGTTGAAGAGGTGAGCTACAGCATATCCAAGATTGACGCGAAAATAGGCGCAGACTCAAATGCGCGCCGTAAGCAATTCGGATTAAAAAAAAAAAAAAGTTGATAGCATGAAGCGAACGTGAACATAAACACAAAAATAGGCTAGCGCCCCTAGCGGACGCCTCCGGCGCCGCGCATGCGCGATGGAGTGTGGACAAGAAGCTCGCCGTCGCCCATAAACACACCATTGAAATGCAATGTTGCCGGTGTTGGTGTGAGTCCCCCTGCCCTTTTTCGCGTTCGAATTGTTAATTCTAAGTCTTCCTGGCAATGTCTGACTACTTGAGTGGCCTCAGCGAAATTACCTAGGCTCGTTACACCGCAAAACTTCGCGTGAATAATGTAACATGCCGCGATTCATTCCGGGTGGGCGCCGCAGAATGGACGCTAAAGCCTCATTCGCGTGATGAGATTTCGCTCGCTATTTTCAGTCGCGACGTCGCTCGGGCTGCAAAAGCGTGAAAAGTAGCTGAGATGGTCGACGTCAATACTGAAAACTGCTAGCAGAGACGGACCAAGTGAATCAGGCATAACAAGTCGGTGATGGCCACTTTTAACAATGATCAACATCTCCTTGTATCTACTGTTTACATTGAGCCTGCTTACCAACCTTCAAACTTAAGTCGTTTGAGCCTGCACTTACTTCTTATCGCAAGTACCGGGCCAATATTCGGTCTACGGGCAGGTGCTGTCTAAAAGAGCAGACGCAAGCAGAAACGCTTGAAAGAGTAGACGACAGTTCGAGCGATCAGGCGGCCGTTTGAATTTGAGGACGCACCGAACGTAGTCCGCCGGTACAACTTGACGGCTTTCCGGCGTTCATGTTGGAACAAAACAAATAAATATGATGACCACAACTATCCTTGAATTGAACCCAAAGTGCTTCCCGCCCAAGCAATCGTGGTCCGACGGCGTCTGGTTTTCCCCGTTCACGGCACATATCCACGTTCTCGGACGAATTAAGCACATGAAAACTGACCTTCAAAGCTTTCTCGACTCTTTTGGTAAAGCCCCAGTCGCGGCGTTTTGACGAGAAGGCAGGTTTTCGTCTGGTTCCTTTAAAGACAAGAAGGCAGGAATACACGTCTCATATGGGCAATTCCGCCCACAGCCCCAGACCGGAAGTGCGCCCCATGCGCCACCACCACGCGTGAGTACGAAGGACCGAGGAAGACCGTGAGTAAAACCGTGACGTAGAATGTGGAGGAAAAAAAATTCTTAGTGACTCAGTGAGCGTTACAGGACGAGAAATATCTTGGCGGATGGCTTCGAACCGAAACGGTGTTCCTATTGTTTCGACGAAACTTGTTTCGTGGAATTACGTTTCATTGACAACCTTTTAGGGACACACGTTTCATGGGCACAAGCTTCGTCGACACTTACGTTTCATTGACACTCGTTATGCGAACTGCACGATCTAGGAATATTTCGCCGCGTGTGTATCACGGGGGTGCATGTGACCCCCCCCCCCCCCCCCCACCCCCCCCCTCCGCCCCTCCCCGCCGCTTTACGCCGCTTAGCTGCGACAGTCTGCGGTGGCTCATTCCAAAAATGTGTACCCACTTGATCCAACCGTAGACGCCGCTTCGCGACGACAGTTTGATGCATATTATTACGGAGAAAAATAAATCCTGAGCTGTCGACGAAAGGATTTGTCGGTGAAACACTCTGTCGATGAAACATCGAGTGTCGATGAAATATCGCGTGTCAATAAAACGTCGTTCGATGAACTGATTGCCACCGGTCGAGGAGCGACTTTGAGGTCTGTCTCTCCGCTCTGCGGCTGCTCCACAGCCCATGTGTCCGCGCCGCAAGTGACGTCAGCTGTGCGACGCGAGCACTGAGCGAAGGGATCGATGTCACAGGCACGCTTCGGTAGGTTAGTTTCGGTTTGAAGACGTGTTCAAGGATGACATTTATCGTCCCGTAGCACCCAATATAAGTTTTACAGCGGTAGCTGTTGTGCGCCTGCCCGGCAAAAAGTGCTCATGTGCGAACGCACAACCGCACTCTACAGCAGAGGCACTGCTCTCCCTCAAAAAGGTGGTCCCTCATACAAGCAGAGGTCAGCATTTCAGGTCGCCCTCACTCACCCTCCCCCTCAAAACCACGCTCACCTCAGACCCTCACTCACCCTCAGCCCCTCATTCAACCTCGTCCTCCCAGTCAGACTTACCTTCAGCCCTTCGCTCACCCTCACAGAACCTCACGGCCCTCATGCCCCTCATAGACTCATGGCCCTCACACCCCTCACGCCCTCACGTACTCACGGTCCTAACGCACTCATGGCCCTCACACGTCCCACGCCCCTCATGTACTCACTGCCCTCACAGCTCTCACGGCCCTCACGCACTCATTGCCCTCACACCCCTACGCCCCTCACGCACTCACCGCCCTCACGGTCCTCACGCACTCATGGCCGTCACACCCCTCACGCGCTCACCGCTCTCACGGTCCACAGCCCTCACAACCCTCACTCACTCATGGCCCTCACACTCCTCACGCCCCTCAAGCACTTACCGCCCTCATGGTCCTCACAGCCCTCACGGCCCTTGCGCCACTCATGGCCTCCACTTTCCTCACGCACTCACCTCCTTCACGGTCCTCACAGCCCTCACGCACTGATGGCCCTCACAAGACACGTAGCCAGGATTTTGTTTCGGAGGGGGGGGGGGGGGGAGTTCTCATGAAACAACGTTGTATGCGGGGGAGGGGGGAGAGGAGTCCCCAGCAAAATGGAAGATTTCTGGGGGGGGGGGGTCCCATGCTCCCCCCCCCCCCTGGCTACCCGTGCCTGGCCCTCACACCCCTCATCGCCCTCACCGCTCTCACGGCCCTCACAGCCCTCACGGCCCTCACACCCTCACCCCCCTCACGGCACTCACGATCCTTACTCACCCTCGCACTCATGAATATTCGATGTTCAGAAACTCACTCTCCCTCACCTCACCTGTAAAAAATGAGGGTAAGTGAGGATGAGTGAGGGCGCTCATGAGTGAGGTTTGCCGAAGTATGCACACAAGGCAAAGCTCCTCCTCGCCCCTGTTCTTGCTCCGGTGACGCTCTGCCGTTCTCCACCTCACCCTTCCGGCAGCCACCGTTGCGAAATACACACACTGTGTGGACACGCTCCCTCACTTCCCCACTGCCGCGCCGAAGTAATCCAAGTGGTCTCCCTCCCGAGTTTTAATCTTTTTATTACCGAGTTTTTTTGATTTACACTTTCCGATATAAACAAATTTTATAAATGTCAAAAGTGAATTTTATGCAATGGAATTGTCGCGACCTTTTAAGAAATATTGATGATATAAATCATTTCATGGATGAGCTTCGGCCGATAGCTCTTGCTCTCCAGGAAACTCATCTTCATGATCGCTCTCCTCATATTTTAAGACGTCACCGGGTCTTTAGAAAAGACCGTCTTAGTGATACTTCCTCTGGTGGCGTGGCAGTGGGTGTACAAGGTGGGGTCGCCTGCTCTGAGGTCCCGCTCTGCACACCACTTGAAGCCGCGGCAGTGCGCCTTCTTTTAGACCGCCTCATAACTGTAGTATCACTTTATTTACCACCTAACACTCCATTACATCTTAGTGAATTGCAGGGTCTTGTAGGTCAGCTCCCACAACCCTTTATGATTCTAGGCGATTTTAATGCCCATCATCCCCTACGGGGTATTCGTCAGGACTCTCGTGGAGGTGTAGTTGAACGTTTTTTATTGGCATCTGGATTATGCCTTCTTAATGGGAGAGAGCCAACATTTTTTAGTGCAGCTCACACCTCATTTACATCCATAGATCTGTCGATTTCATCCCCCTTATTGTTTCCTTGCTTTACATGGAATGTTCTCAACAACCCTTTTGGCAGTGATCACTTTCCGATTGTTTTAGAGAGTGTTGTTCAGTTGCCCTCACTTTTAAAACGTATCCCTAGGTGGAAGTTAGATAAAGCTGACTGGTCACTTTTTGGGTTACATTCCACCTTGGACCGTTCTCTGCTTTCTTCTATGTCACCTGAAGATGCTACACTGTATACATTACTGAGCAGATACTAAATGCTGCTGAGGTGTCTATTCCACGAACCTCTGGTAATGTGCCAAAAAAAAAATGCAAACCATGGTGGAACAAGGAGTGTGCCACAACCTTAGCGAATCAAAACAGGGCTTGGGGCAAACTTCGCAGATACCCCACATCAGGTAATCTCGCAGAGTTCAGGCAGCGGAAAGCTAAAGCCCGTTGGACCAGGAAGCAGTCAAAATGGAAATCCTGGATGAAGTATGTCTCTTCTATAAATAGTTTTGTGCCAGCCAAGGAGGTTTGGGATAGATACAGGAAAATAAATGGAGACTATAGGTGCTTTGCAATTCCTACTTTTGATGCCCCTTCTTCATCTTTAGTTGACATCGCCAACATTCTTGGTGAATATTTTTATAACACATCCAGCTCGGCAAACTACAGTGATTCGTAAAGTAGATTTAAATCTCGTGCAGAGCGACAAAATATCTCCATGTCTGGAGGAGACTCTGAGCCTTATAAACAGCCTTTTACGCAGTGTGAGCTTGAAATGGCACCATAACGAGGGTTTCTGCTCCAGGGTCCGACGCAGTTCATTATGAAATGCTTCGTCGCCTTTCTCCCGAGTCCCTGAAAAGTCTTCTCTTGTTTTTCAATTTATTGTGGGAAAAAGCCTGCTTTCCCCATGCCTGGAAGCATGCTCATGTCATCCCGTTCCTAAAGCCGCAGAAAGACCCTTCACTACCATCAAGTTACCGTCCCATTGCTCTGACGAGCTGTGTTGGGAAAATATTTGAAAGGCTTATAAATAGGCGGTTAGTATACATATTAGAAAGGCAAAAGGTCCTTGACAAAGATCAGTGCGGGTTTCGCCGAGGTCGATCTACTCTCGATAATTTGGTTCGCCTGGAAACCATTATACGCGAGGCATTTGTGAACAAGCAGCACTGTGTTGCAGTGTTTTTTGACTTAGACAAGGCGTATGATACCACTTGGAGATATGGTATCCTGAAAGACTTGTATGATTGCAATATCCGTGGTAGGATGTTGCAATGCATTAACAACTTTCTAACAAACAGAACCTTTCAAGTCCGGCTTGGGAGCACTGTCTCTAAACCTTTTGTTCAAGAAAACGGAGTCCCACAGGGAGGCATTTTGAGCGTCACTTTTTTGTACTGGAAATAAATTCTCTCACACGAATGCTACCTCGGTCTATTTCCCACTCTCTTTATGCTGACGATGTACAGATCTCCTCATCTTCTTGCAATCTTTCTAGTTGTGAGCGGAAGTTACAACTGGCTATAAACAAACTTTGTAAGTGGGCAGACGAAAATGGTTTCAAGTTCTCTGTTGCAAAGACAGTCTGTGTGTCTTTTTCCCTACGTCGTGGGCTCTCCTTAGACCCAGTCTTGAAACTAAACGGTACTCTAATTCCTGTTAGGAAGGAGCACAAGTTTCTTGGTGTCATATTTGACAAAAAACTTACCTTCATTCCCCACCTGAAATTTCTCAAAGAAATTTGCCTTCGTTCCACAAACCTTCTGAAAGTTTTGGCTCATAAATCATGGGGGCGGACCAAAAATGTCTGTTGCATTTGTACACCGCGCTTGTGCGATCTCGTCTTGATTATGGCGCCGTGGTGTACGGATCGGCTCGCCCATCTGCTCTCAAGATGTTGGATCCTGTACATCATCTCGGCTTGCGTTTGGCAACAGGTGCTTTTCGGACATCGCCTGTACTTAGTTTGTATGCGGAATCAAATGAGATGTCGCTGTGCAAAAGACGTCAATACCTCAGCCTAACCTACGCGTCTAAGATCCTAGCAAACCCTGATCACCCAACGTATCATTCCATACAAAGGTCTCAATTCTACCGTCTCTTTGAAAATAAGCCACGCATCGTCAGACCGTTAAGTTTTCGTGTAGAGCAATTTTGTTCCTCACTTCAACTTCTTCTGGACGAACTTAACCTAATTCAAAACACAGTCTGCGTGGCGCCCTGGAATGTGGTACGTGTTTCTTGTGACTGGACTCTCACTAAGTTTAATAAGAATAGCATATCAGCTCTTGTGATTCAGCAGGAATTCCTTGACCTGGAAGAGAAATATAAAGATTATGCTCACTTTTACACAGACGGTGCCAAGTCTTCATCGTTTGTCGGGTGTGCCGTGCATTCAAGTCGTTTTGTAAAAGTTACACGTCTAGAGGAATTTGCGAGTATATTTACTGCTGAAATCTATGCTGTGTCTTTTGCATTGAATTATATTCTGAAGACTAAAACTCGACGGGCCGTAATATTTGTGGACTCTCGAAGTGCCATTACTGCAGTTTGCTCTCTAAAAGCCACTAAGAATATGCTTGTGGAACAGGTGCGAAGTAAACTTAATGGAGCTTTACGTAAAGGTCACAATATAAAATTCTGCTGGGTTCCGAGTCATGTGGGAATAAAGGGTAATGAGGAGGCAGACAGGCTCGCTGCATCTTCAGGTAACTGCTCTCGATATCAAGCTAGCTTTCCCTATCAGGATATCAAGCCATTAATTAAGTCGTCACTTTTTCGTCTATGGCAGGCCATGGAGTCTAATAACAAGCTCCATGTAAGCAAACCAGTCCTTGGGTCTTGGGAGAGCTCCTCACTTAAGAACCGCTTTCACGAAGTTGTATTGTGCCGGCTTCGAATCGGGCACTCCTTACTTACACACAGATATCTCCTTTATGGGGAGGATCCACCAGTTTGTGAGCACTGTGGAGACAATCTTACTATACTTCATATTTTGTGGATCTGCCCGGAATTTGACACCGAACGTCGCGCTCATTTTCCTGAGTTTTTTAGATTTTGTATCCCATTTCATCCCGCTCTTTTGCTGGGAAAGCACCCTCTCGTTCCTCTTGATCGAGTTTTATCATATATTACTAGTACTGGCCTTATACACCAGATCTAGTCCCAGTTGTTTTCAGGATCATCTTTTTGTAATGAGGTAACCATAGGAGTTTCATTAGTTAATTTAGTCTGGCGCAGTATGGCCTCCGTTGCTGTTGCGCCAAAAAACCCGCAAACAATTCCCCACTTCCGCCGCCCAGGTTCCGTTCTCGTGTGCTCTCCGCGCCCTTGCAGAGCAGCTCACGTACGTACTTTCGCTTCTACCTCCATATGCGCATTCACAGGCGCCCTCGTTCTAAAAAGCGTAATTTGTTTTTTTATCTAATGCTACCTCTCGCACAATCCATCCACTAAAAGCACGCATCTCTAGCACGCCTGCTACATAAATTCTACTGAGAGCAAAGAACCCTTGAAACATTGCACATCACACTTGCTAAATGCGAATCTCCTTCAAAATGCCTTTCCGCAACGCAGCAACTACCGCTGTGAGTCACAGCGCACTTTGAGTGGACATTTGAAATTTCTAAAACAAAATTTCGCGTCACGGTACAGTGTACTAGAATACGTGGGTAGTGTTGGGACCGGAGGGGCTCGCGTGAAGCGCGTGGTATTGATCGCGACAGGTGTCGACACCGGCGCGTTATCCGAAAGGTGTGCGCGTGCGCGGCTGCACGCGCGAAAATATGAATCTTTGGTGCCGCTTTTGTGGAGTGCACATAAGATTTCGGATACAGCTACGACCTGCCAGCGGTCATACCGCGGCATGAATTACGCTGTGGCACGATCGTTAGCAACATGATGCTTCAATGTATTGAACGGTGCAAGCTACATTACTCTTCCTTTACATAAAAACAATTGCGACTTTAAAGAAGCGGATTGCAAGTTGTTTCAGCACAGAATTAGCTGAGACTTTCGGTTTGTCGGATGGTGAGCATTTTAAATGAAATTCCAATTTCCTTGGTCGCAAAGGCCGAACATGAGACATTTGAAAGGGATCTCTAAAACTCGGAAGCAGTTTTTTATTTGTTCCTATCTTATTTTATAATGAAACGAAACGGCACGTACTAAAGTCCAAGATTCTTTTAGTATGTTTTTAATACCCCAGGTTAACTTCTCTGTCTTCTTTTCTGCCCGTCTTCTTTTTCTTGACCTTAATCAGCTCGCTTCACTTGTCACTTATTCTTGTGTTCATTTATGCGACGAACCACCCAAGCGACGGTCGCAAAGGGGTGAGAATCTTCCATTTCTTCATGTCTGCCACGACCATCCCAGGATCACCCGACGTTCACTTGTAAGAAATGGCTTATAAGTCGTGACAATTTTTATCACGCGTTTTAACATTGAACTTAAGTTCAAAAACTGTGACAACGTGGGCTGAACAAGTAATGCTTTATAAGATTTAAAAAAAAGCAAGTATTTCACATAATTTTGAGCAGAAAACATGATCACACGTAGATCAGGCAAAGAAAAAGTTCTAATAGTTTACAGCACGGCATTGAAATAATGGTTACAATGTGCAGCGCATACATGGTTACAATATGCAGCGCATTATCCTCTTGAGGATAAACCTCCTGAAACCTACACGCTCATAACAATACATTTAGCCGACAGCTGGTTTCTGACAACCAGGTAAGTATCGCCTGAGCTGGGTATTTGAAGAGAAAGACCCATGGTTCTACAGGGGGCGTGTCTGGTTCACGCAGACATACAGGGTGTTTTTGTTTTATTCTTTACAAAACTTTACATATTTTACAAAAAAAAAAAAGGATGTGACAGATATGTGGATGCCGTCTTTCGTTATATCTGTAAGACTCAGTGTACAATAAATGAGTGAATAACCGTTGCAATGTTTAATAATTAACCAAAATTTTTTAGTTAACTTGTTGATTAGCCGCTTAATTGGCCATGGTGCAATTGCAGTTTTAAAAGGAGTTGTTATTAAAAGGGCAATGCAACAATTTTTGTACTTTGAGCAAATACCACTTAGAACGGATGCCTGACATTAATGACCTATGAAACACGCGTTCGTTTTTTCACCCGACGCAATAGAAGACCCAGAATAAAATTAAAAAAAAAAAAACGAGCAGCGCTCACCCCCTCAACTCGCAACCAGAACAAGCGGCCACGCGATCTGGAGCCGATTATATGCCGCCAATGTTGATCATAGCCACGCGCTGTGGTTGGTAAAGCACAGGACACGCGCTGAGCTCCAGACATTGTTATGGCTCGGCTGTTGTCGTCGTTGCAGCGATTGGACACGGGCCACACCCGAATGCTTCTAAAGGGGTATTCACACGAGGGAGAAATCCCAGGGATTTCTCCCCCGCACGCGCGCATCACGAGATAAAAACGCGAGGTTTTCGCACATCGCAAAGCTTGACGTTTTCGTCGTGGGATGCGCGTGCCGGGGAGAAATCTCCGGGATTTCTCCCTCGTGTGAATACCCCTTAACCGCCGAATTCAGAAACCTCACTCAAACTACACTCAAACTGAAGGGCCCCTCCACTTCCTCAAAGAAGGCGCGAGGGCCGGCGCTGGCCAATCGCGACGGCAGATCCGTCCTCGCGATTGGCCAGCGCCGGCCCTCGCGCCTTCCTCGAGGAAGTGGAGGGGCCCTTCAGTTTGAGTGTAGTTTGAGTGAGGTTTCTGAATTCGGCGGTAAAGCTAGCAATTATCACGAGCCCAAATCGAGTGCGCACGCAATTCTCGGGTTCAATCTATGACCCGCATTCAAATATCGTCCTTGGGGTGTACTGCGATCCCCGTGCACGTTATGTTATCAAATTTTGCAAAGGAGAGATTGAATGAAAATGATCGCTTTTGTCCTTGAAATTACACCGCAACAAAAGAGTTTCCTAGCCAGTGGCGTTCCGTGTGAGTATCCTCAAGTCCCAGTGACTCGAGGATACTCACACGGAACGCCACTGGCTAAAAAACTCCTTTGTTGCGGTGTAATTTCATGGACAAAAGCGATCACTTTCATAGTGCCAGTAAGCTCGTGTAAAGTGAAAAACATTCCAATTGAATATCGGTTCACCGCCCCTTTAAAGGCAAACACAATTTTGACTATTCGCGAAAAAGCAACGAGGTTCGCAAATTATATCGTAAAAGTTTGCCTTTCTTCGCTTGATTCAGAAACCGCGTTATGAAAATAATATGTAGAATAGTGGACATAGTCGTCTTGATGTGTGGCGCCGGCGAGTCCACCAAAGACACGCTGTCGAGTTAGTGACGAGGGGACAGAAACAACTGTGTCATTTTTCTACGCATCAATATCAATATCAATGAAACCTCATTCGCGCTCTCAGCGCCCGGTTTTTTAATTAAGTGAAGAAAGGCAAAATTTTAGCGATGAATATCTCAGGACAGAACGAGCGGGTTGGTAGAGATATTTAAGCTTGAGGAAGAAAACGAGAAGGGACGGACAAACACAACAAAAGCGAGCGCCTTGTCGCTTTCGCTCAAAGCTCGTCGTTTGTTCGCGAACTTTCTAAAGTGGGTTGGCCTTTAACAATGGCTCCCTTTAAAGCTGCAATTGCAACATGGCCCATTAAACCGTTCATTAAGCCTTTGCCTATACCGCAAAATTTTCAAAAAAGAAAAGATTTGAAAATACCGATTTTTTTATGTACCCTATACTCTGTTTCACCTTGTGTTGTAGTGCAGAAAACGCTACAAGCGCGAACTCCTTGCTCTAGGGCACATCTCGGCGGCACAAGCTCTCGTGCACCAAGGGCAGCTGTCAACGCTATGAGCTCGCGCTTCTAGCCTTCGCTGCGGTACAGCATAAAGTGAAACGGAGTGTATAAAATCGTGGTACCGACACGTGCACCACTCAAAGTGAAAAAAAAAAGAAAAAAAAAGGCGGGCTGCGCGTGCCGGATAACTCGACTACAGCAGTGCCACGAACTGTCAATACACGCGCCCTCACGAGCTCCCGTTGCAGAGCCGCTCCGGTCCCAACACTACCCAAGTATTCTAGTACACTGCATAGGTCGGCATTTTAAAGCCCCTTCATTCACCATCACATCACGAACAAAATCATGTCTCCAAATTCATTCGCATTCACGTCACAGGGTACTCTGACTTCCCAAAGTCACGGCCCATCACATCCCGGCGTTCATCCGCGCCAAAACTTCATCCCCTTCACATCACGTTGGTCAACCGCGCCGAGAATTCATCCCCATCACATCACCGCCGCCTCCAAGTTCACGGAGTCATTCACTATCACATCACAAATTCACGAAGTCATTCACCATCACCCCGAATTCATCGGAATTCACCATCGTGAATTCATCGGAATTCACCATCACATCATGAATTCATCCGAATTCACCATCACTTCACGAATTCATCTGAATTCACCATCACTTCCCGAAGTTATTCACCATCACGGTCAACACGAATTTATTGGAATTCACCATCACATCATGAAATCCGCATAATTCACGAAGCCATTCAGCTTCATGCTGACTAAAATCAACTTCACGCCTGGTAGTCCTGCACGAGTTCGCAGTTCTTGCGGAATAGGACTGTGGCGCCTTTTTGTGTCCGCCACTTGAAACCAGGGGGTCTAGGACTTTTCGGTGTAGGGCGTTTCGGTGCGAACTTTTCGGTGTACGGACTTTTCGGTGCACAGACTTTTCGGTGCACGGACTTTTCGGTGCACGGATATTTCGGTGCACGGACTTTTCGGTGCACGGATATTTCGGTGCACGGCCAATCAAAATCGACTTTTTTTATTTTTTCTTCGTTTTCTCTAAACGCAATTCGCACTATTATAGCTAGAATTTTCTTTTTTCGCACTTCATAAATTTTTAGACTCAATCATCCTTTACGCCACTTACTGATATACGACCTAAGTGACTTTGTTTGGCGCAGTGCCATCCTGCGTGAGGATTGGAGACGCTGGACATTATGGTTCGTTTGTCGGTATTTCTTTTCCAACGTACGCACTAGTCGCATCACATGTCGCCGGTAATTTTCAACATTCTCAAGCTTCTTGCTGTTGGAGCCTTTCCTACACCGATTACTAATAATAAAGCCCACGCCTTTACAGAAGGCACCGAAAACGCCTGTATCGACCCAACGCGTTAACACGATGTGATGCGTCTAGTGTGTACGACGGAAAACAGACACCGGCAAACGAAACATAACGTCCAACGTATTCAGTCCTCCCGCAGGATGGTGCTGCGCCAAACAAAGTCACTATGGTCGTATGAGTAAGGGAACGTAAATGGATGACCGAGTCTACAAATTTATGAAGTGCGAAAAAAATAATTTCTGCCTAAAATAGTGCTTATTACAGTTAAAAGTAAAAAACAAAAAAAACAAAAAAAACTCGCGATTTGATCGATCGTGCACCGAATCGTCAGTGCACCGAAATGTCCGCGCACCGAAATATCCGCGCACCGCAATGTCCGTGCACCGAAAAGTCCGTGCACCGAAAAATCCGTGCACCGAAAAGTCCGTACACCGAAAAGTCCGTGCACCGAAAACTCCGTGCACCGAAAAGTCCGTGCACCGAAACGCCCTACACCGAAATGTCCTACACCGAAATGTCCGGATCCCGAAACCAGGACCGGACTCGACAAAGGGCCACCACGCTGAGGCGCGCACGGCTACGCAGCGAGGCTGATGCCGAAACCGCTGAAGTCGAATGGGTCCCTGTCGTTTCCGGTAAAGGATGAAAACAACCCGCAAGCAAGCAAGCACCTGCGTAACATGTTTTCCGCCTCTTCTGAATTCATAACCGTACTCCCTATCACGTCGAGAATCAAGTTTACGGTATTACTTCCCATCACGAACTTATTAAGTTCACGAGCCACTTACATCACAAATTCATCGTGTTCACGAGCAATTCACCACGACGTCACGAATTGATTGAGTCATTCACATCACAATGAATTCTTCACTTCACGAAGTCATTCGCAATCACAACACATCATGAATTCATTCAAATTCACGAAGTCATTCACCATCACATCACGACTTCATTCACCATCACAAAGTCATTCACCATCACATCACGACTTCACGACTTCCTTCACCATCACATCACGAATTCACTCAAATTCACGAAGTCATTCACCATCACATCACGAATTCATTCAAATTCACAAAGCCATTCACCATCACATCATGATTTTTTCAGTTTTAAGAATTCTTTCAAGGGCCATTCAGATTCACGCCCTTGAATGTGAATGAAGGTGAATGAGCGACTTCATGAATGAATTTGCCGAGGTATGCCGTCACATCACGAATCCTATAGAGTTCATGAAGCATTCCCCATCCCATCACCGCCAACTCTGAATTCACGAAGTCGCTCACTGTCCCATCACGAGCTCATCGAGTTCAGCAAGTCGTTCCCCTCACGTCCGTGAACTGATCCCGTTCATGAAGTCGTTCGACCGGTTCGACTTCACGGCCCTTCACCGAGTCACAGCCGTTCACCGAGTCACAGCCATTCACCGAGTCACCGAGGTCACGGAAGGCGGCGTCGGCCCCTGCAGCCGCGGCCACCGCCACTGCCTCCGGCTCTCAGCCATCCTCGAAGTTCTTTCGCAGCGGCGCTGACGACTCCAGATGTGTGTTTCAGTGTGTGTCTGTGTGTGTCTGTGTGTGTGTGTGTGTGTGTGTTTGGGGGGGGGGGGGGGGGGGAGTATTGGGCTGGGCCGGGCGACGCACCCTGCTCTTGTCATTTTGTTTGTTTAGCTAGTTCCCTCTGGCTTTTAGTTTTGTTGTCCCGTTTCTTTTATTTTCGTTTTGTTTCGCGCTTTCTTCATCGTGTGCGCATGCTGTGGAGAGCGAGCGGCTTCTTGACTTCCCTGCTCCGAACTTGTGAGATAAGGTGCTTGTTTCCGGGAGAGTTATAAGCCCCACAGATGCCCAGAACCAAAATGGCTGCTGGTTTGTCGGTGAGCGGTATTACAAAGGGTGGCATCACCCTAGCATAGCGCACATGAAGGCTCCCTGCGCACATGAAGGCTAGACTTCGCCTGGTTGTCGGCGTTGTGATTGTGGAGGGGACCCCACCTCAAAATCTTCTGGCCTGTCTTTTTTTTTTTTACTTTCGTTGCGCACGGTTTTTTCTACGAAAAAAAAAAAAAAGAAGGCGCTTATATTTTTGCCAACGACCGCTCACCGAGGGGGCAAAAAGGAGAGACAGACACGAACCTGCGTGCAAGATTTTTGTGAAACATCTTACAAACATTAATACGAGTCCATAATATATGAACGAAGACGTTTTAGCGAATTACATTTTAGCGAATAGAGGTAACATACGCGAGTCGACGTTTAGGCATTTGTAGGGGCGGCAAACTGGGCATCCAAACAGACCGCGCCAGGCGGTCTGTTCGGAACGATAGCAAGGGGTGCTTTGCTATAGTTTGGGGGAAATTAAATGAACTCAAGTTCGAGCGTCCATCGCCAAAGGTTCGGCAAGCTCGAAAACAGGACGGCGGCGGCCTCCATTTTATCTATTCGGTCAAATGAACGTCGCCATTCGCTAAAGTGTCATTCAATGAAACGTCGTGGGCCAGGTTTCGCTCGTTAACCGTCGTTCGATCAGTACAAAATTGTTTTGTGTGTTTTATCTTAATAATTATGATCCATGGCAACCAGCCTATCGTTGCGTACCTCACTTTACGTCGTAAAATAGCGCGATGATGTCACTTTCATAAGAGATACCATAATAACGCAATACTTCACAACCGACCGCTGAATCACCCATGTAATATTTTGTCACGGATTTCATCATATATATATAAAGTAGACATTCCAAAACAAGAGTCATCCATTCCCAAAAATTCCAGGGACTGGAACTACCTTCCCTCATCTGTTGCCACAATTGCCACTTACTGTATGTTTAAAATTACCGTAAATAATCTATACAGCTCAGACTGCGCTTCAAAGTGTACAGCTTTGTTCTGTTCTCTTCTAACTCCCGCTCACCTCTGTAATGCCGATGGCCCTGAGGGTATGTCAGTTAAACAAATAAAAAAAAAAGTAAGTGCCTCCCCTGAAAAACCTCTTCAAGAGCTTGCCGAAGCAATGAAATCTGTTTTATTCGAACCCGTTGGTCAGAGTGCACCTCATCATTAATTAAACCACTCATTGGATCATTCACCTCAAAGCAATATGTTTACTTCTGAGCGTGTTCGTGTCGCTCAACCTACTTTGAGCGAAATGCAGACTAATGATGGCGGTCGACTCCACTTTTTTCAGCTTTGAACCGAGGCGAGGCGTGCGATTCACGCGCGCCTCGCGCTCGTTGTTTTACGCCGGGGTTTGGCTGCGCATAGACTCGTTTTCTAGGTAGCGTACTGTGTTTTCGGAGTTCATTTTTGAATAGAATCGGAGTGTGTTTTTCGGAGTTTACTTTGTAGCGTAGGCTACACTGGTCGAGGTTGAGCAGTTTCGCGTGGCTTCTGGCGAGCCGTGCTGCGTCACACGTGTCAGTCCCCGATGCACGCGCCGCGGGCATGGACCCGCTCGAGATCATGGCTCGCGCTGTCCGGTTGTTCTGGGCGGCAGCTTGGTTGCTTGATACATAACACGGCGCACAGCTGGCCGAACCAACGACGGGCATCTGGCACGCCCCAGCGGAGAATTAATTTGGACCATCTGGGGATCTTTTGACGTGCAACCGAAGGCTCGGTTACACGGCGCCTCCTCCGCAATAAGAAGAGCGGAGAAGCTTAACTCATCGGATCCCGAAGTAGTCACATAATCCGTAAACCGTCAGTGTCATTGACGCAGCAGTAAGCATGATAATCAAGCTAATCGTAGACAACCAGGAAAGGTAAGAATAACCAGCTGAACCTAAGCTTACGCTAGGTATATCCTGGCATAGCCGGGCTAAGCCACTGCAATTTTTTTTACAATGAATTCGGGGTGTTTTTCGGAGCTTTCTTTAATGGTGTACGAAATTCGGAGTTTGTCGGCTTCTTCGGTGGTGCGAATTAAATTTAGAAAACAGCAGTTTGCGAATTTAGTAAATCAGCCTTTTCATATGCGAGACTTCGACTGTGGTCGTAAGAGAAGCTACCTCGTTTCTATACTAACGGGATAAGTTCATAAGTTTCAACTAAAAAGGATTACAAACGTAAAGCTTGTTGTAAATTCCGGGGAAATATGAAGACCTGTCGGGCGTTATTACTTCTGGCAGCCCCAAATATTCGGGGTTTTTCGGATAAACCCGAATCGGCAAAAGTTTAAACGGCAAGTGTTCTTCGGATTATATAGGGTTTATTCGAAAACGCGGAGCCCTAATTATACTGTAGTGGGCTCACGCAAAATCCGGAGCTTACTGCATTCTTAACTTGGTTAAAACTGCAGTTCGAAGCCCCCAGCGCGCACTCGCTCCCTTCCGCCGAGCATTCGCTGCGCTTGCAAGCTTGTGCTTTTCTGGTGACGCAGGTCCACGAAAATAACATGCACACAAAATCAATAAAGGACAAAGTTCCCGGGGCGCGCAAAATACGCATGCCTCGAGAGTCGAGGCACAGAGAACGTATACCAGCCCCAACAGTCGGATGCGCAGTGGTGGTGACCCGGAGGCTAGAAACCTCGCGCTGAAGGCAGACCTATAAGTACAATAGCGCAGTGTGCTGGATGTACTTGGCACGCTACACCTATGTCGATACCTGTGGGCGGCATGTTTCCGTATTTCGTTAAACTCCTACGCATCCGAAGCTCCGTTCGACTAAACATGAAAGGAACCGCGGCGCAAAAGGACACACACACAAGTAGAACAGCGACACATGCACAGCGCTGTCTGTCCTCTACTTGCTTTCCTTGGGTCCTCTTGCGCCGCTTTTCCTTGTATGAACGATCTTTGTCAAAGGTTCACAACCAACCAAGCCGCTCCGGCCAGGCCGGTGAGGGCTCCGAACTTGCTACAAAGACTGTGCACTATGCACCGACTGGCCCATCTTCAAACTTTACCACAGTTCGACTAAACATCTGTTGGACAAAGAGTCAATCATTTGCTAAAGTCTGACGGGGCGGTGTTCGCGAATATAATAGACTCGGAAACCTGATGGGACGCAAGTTCTTGAGGTGGGAATCTCTACGAAGCGTTTTATTAGAGGACAGGGTCTTCAAGTTTCACTCCTTGGCATTGCTTTCAGTCAGGATGGCACGCTGTGCGATTGATTGGGAGCTAGTGCGCCACTTTCCGCGAGAACACCAGTAATGCAGGCGGCTGCTATAGCTACGGAGAAAACTCTGCGATTGACAGGGACTAAAGTATCTAGACTTATGAATTTTCTAACGTTATACTCACATGACGTGACGTGAGCATGTAAAACGTGGTGCTCAGTGGCACCTCATTTCACATCATTTTTCCACTATATTTTATACACCAACTCATGTTTACAAACAAACTGGGGCGCTCCTCGCCGACGCCATCGTAGCCGGGCATGCGCGATGGGGTGTGGGCAAGAAGCTCGCCGCGTCGCCGATAAACAAACCATTGAATTGCGTTGTTGTCGGCGGCGGTGTGAGTCCCCGTGCACTTTTCTGCGTTGGAATTGTTGATTCTACGTCTTCCTGGGCAATGCCTGACTACTTGAGCAGCCTCAGCGAAATTACCGAGGCTCGCTACACCACAAAACTTCGCGTGAATAATGTGACATGCGGCGATTCATTCCGCGTGGACGCCGCAGAGGATACGCTAAAGCCTGATTCGCATGATGAAATTTCGGTCGCAATTTTCAGTCATGACGTCGCTCGGGCTACAACAGCGTGAACCGTTGCTGAGATGTTCAGCATCGATACTGAAAATCGCAAGCAGAATCGGACCAAGTGAATGAGGCATAACAAGTCATTGATGGTCACTGGTAACAACGATTAACATCTCCGCACTCACTTCTTATCGCAAGTACCGGGCCAACATTTGGTCCACGGGCCGGTGTCGTCTAAAAGAGCAGACGACGAGCAGAAGCGTTTGAAAGAGCAGACGACAGTTCGAGCAATCAGGCGGCCGTTCGATCTTGAAGACGCACTGAACGTCCGCATGCAGGCGGTCCCAACAACTTTTCGGTATTCCCGCTTTCATGACGGAACAAAACAAATAAATCTGATGACAATAAGTATCCGTGAATTTTACCCAAACTGCTTCCCGCCCAAGCAATCGTGGTCCGACGGCGACTGGTTTTCCATTTTCACGGCACATATCCACGTTCTCGGACGAACCAAGCACATGAAAACTGATCTTCAAACCTTTCTCGACTCTTTTGGTACAGCCCCAGCCGCGGCGTTTTGACGAGAAGGCAAGTTTTGGTCAGGTTTTGTTTTTAATACAACGCTAGAATACACGTCTCACATAGGGACTTCCGCCTTCAGTCCCAGACCGGAAGTGCGCCCGACGCGCGACCACCGCGCCGTGACGTAACAGAGATGAGTTTGTTGGTTCGTGTATTGCCAGAACATAATTTCGGCGACATATTCACCTATACATGAACTCATCTCTGTTACGTAACGGCGCGGTGGTGGCGCGTCGGGCGTAACAGAGATGCTCCTTAAAACAAAAACCAAAACCGACAGACTCCACACGTAACCAGTAACAAAAAAGAACAGGCCACAACGGGTCGACAAAGGACGTAAAAGGAAAAACCCGAACAGCGAACTTTTCCCTACACTTGGCAAGGTCAAACTTTGTACCTACAGGCTGCCTCAAGCTTGAAACACAAAAGTTTATCCCAAGCTTGAAACACAAAAGCACTAATCACAAACGAGTGTGTTGGGGACGAATTAAGTAAGTGCTTATACTTCCTGTTTACACGTCTAAGAAACTAGGGAGTTTTGTGTATTGTTCCAATAATTCCTGTAAGGATACCCGATACTCCTCTGTCGTCTTAGTGCATGCGTAGTATCGTTATTGGGTATCGTTACCGAGCACAAAAACCGTCTACAAGAACTCCCTACCGTTTATCGTTTTTCTAGTGAAATTAAAGACGACGTTGGCAAGGAGAAGCAAGCTAACTAATCTCGAAGGGAAGGGAAACAGAGGTCGTCTTCGCTCCTCAGCTCCCCTTGATAACCGGTGATTTCTTCAAGCAGACAGAGCCAGTGAGGACGCCTTCAGCGAATATCAAACATAGTCTTTGAGATGAATAAAGGCAGGTTCTTAATTTTGTTTTCGTTACAAAAGAAAGGTAATTTTGGAACAAGGTCTGGTGGGAAATGCAAGATGGGAGGACGGGTAAACAGCTCGTCCACACTTCTAGACGGGGAACACAGCCTGTCATAAAAACTGGACATGTCAGGCTCTAAAGAGCGTGGGAAAGTAAAAGCTCTTTGAAACGACGATACGTGCCCCAGAACAGCACGGCGACGTGCATGAAAAAAGTTTAAAAAAACGCGGCAAGCCCGGTTCAATATTTTTCCATGTTTTAAAAATAACAGGCTTATTCTGCTCTTTGCGCACCTCGTGTGTTTGTTTACCCCTCAGACGCTCTGACGTACCGCTATTTACACCTGGTTTTGACCAATAACGGCGCGCGCTTTTCTGTCTCGTCTTCGCGCGTTTTGTGAGCACCCTTTATGTTTCCCGCTGATTGTTGTGCCACTCTTCGTATTTACTTCTTTTCAATAAGTCACGATAACGTTCGCAAGCGCGGAAGACACGTTTTGGTACCCCTACTTGCACGTCGTATAAACACTTACTTCGAATTTGACTTCGACCTCGACCGCGCACCTTGTTTTTCATTGGTAGCCTGCTTGCAACAGCAGGATGACGGTGATGACAACGCAATCGCGGTCTGCTTGTGGTCCTGTGTGATGGGCTCTCACTTCCGATCGAAGTGAGAGCCATTCGTATCGCTCCGACGCTGTTGAAAAAACTCAGCAGACCTTTGAATGAGTCACTTGCTCAGGAAAATAGCGAGGAGACGAGTGTCTAAGCGCTTATGTAAGAAGAGTGGTCTCGATTTCAAATGAAAAGCACTCCAGAAAAATGTGGCCGATATGGTTCGTATTCAAAACTAGCTAGCATAAAAAAAGAGATAAATTCAGAAATGGGGACGGACTATCTGTCTCCCCCCTTGTAAAAGATTTATGTCATTTTATCAAGAATCTTTGAACACTCGTACTCCGCCTTCGCGTTCGAAGCGCTGTTCACGGAGTAAGGCTAGGCTGCTTAGTGGATTGAGTTTCGCCACGTGTTCGTCGCACATTTTCTGATGGGGTCCGGCTTTTACACACAAGTATCGTGCCAGTAGCTGACTTTTGCTCAAATAAACAGAAACAAAAACCTCTTTAGTCAATATTCACGTTCAACGGAAATCGAAGAACTCTGTTCGTATTCCTAGAATTCAAAAACTCGGGAATATGCACGACTGTGATGAAAACTATTATCGGCAACAGCAAGCGAAGCCCCCACCTAAACGCCTGAGAGCACGTAAAATCTTCTCCGCCTGTTATTGCAACGGACATGTCCGCGCGCTTGTTAGGAAACGTGGGCGACAAACCGTGATGCCAATCGGCTGCTTCCTCACATTTTTAAAATTATCATAATTCTCCGGCATATGGATAAAGCCCGTAATCTTCCGTGATTTTTCTAGAATAGCGTCAAGCCTTCCCGAGATCTTAGATGCTAAATAGCGTTTGAAAAAATCCGGAAGCGGCCGAAACAGATCAAATCCGGCGCACGCTTTTTCGTGTGGACGGATAAAAACGAGCGTATGCCGCATATTACCAGCATCATAGAATATCTGTAAGCATTATATTAAGCGAGAGCGAGAAAATCAACATTGTATAGTCCAGTTAGGGTCGCACCAGTACTCGCGTAAAAGCTCCGGGAAGACGGTTTTATTTGTGTTTCCTTGAGGGGTGCGCGCACGCACGCGCTTACAAAAGACAAAAACATGGTCGCACGGACACACGCAGATGCAATCAACGCGAAGAGAAACCCTCCCGTGGCAGAATAGCACACTGGCAAAACGACACCTTCCCCGGCCCCCCACACACAATGACACACACAGACACACATACACCGAAAGGAGGAGCCGCCAAGCCGCGCCGCGTAAACGGAACCCCACGGCCATGCAGGAGGCTCAAACGTCTGCCGCGCACAGACAAAGCCTCCCCTAACGTTCGCTAAGCTGTACATGTACTACGCGACGCGGGTACGCACGCCCGCAGTATCGGGGCAAGGGAGCCGGAGGTCCGCCAAACTCGTTGGAGTCGCCGCTGAGTCTGTGCCGGTCCAAACATCCCCCCCTCCCCCCCAATCCCCATCTGGGAAGCGCTGGTGCCGCTTCGTCTGCAATACACAGTCCCCTCCCCATTTCCGATTTCGCGCGCACAGTCGCACACGCAAAATGTCACATCCTCTCTCAAAGTCCTCCAAAGCAAACGCCCCCTGCAGTTGCTTCCCCCAAACGTTACCAGACCACCCCTACGAATCTCGTTCTGGGCTCTAACAGAAGTTCCTTCCAAGTTTCTGCTCCGTCTGCACTCTATACTAACCGCCACAGCATGTTTGTGCGAGTAAGGGCACCAACATGCTGCAGACACTTCCAAATGTCAAGTCGGCAATCAGTCGCGAAGAGTACGCATACTCAAGCAAATCCATAACGACATCTCCTGAGTCCTGACTCCTAGTTCACGAACTCAGTCCCCATCACATCACAAATTCAGTTCACGAATTTATTCACCATCACATCACGTATACACCAGAGCAGACATGTACAAATTAGTCAAAAAAGGTAGTTAAGTTACTGAGTATCGACGCCAAAAGTAATTGGAGTAGAGTAGAAATTACGCATTCGTAATAGTAATTGAGTAAACTACTAACTACTGTAAAAAGTAGCGAGTTACTTTGAAGTTACTTTCGAAGTTACTTTTTATACTTTTGTGGTAGCAAAATGAACAGCAGTTTTGATCAATGAAAAACCCTGCGAGCCTAAAATAAATGCAGTCTATTTATGGCTTGCGTTTTCGCCAAAATAGTTTACTCACTCGCAGAAGCAATTGACTTGCAAAGTTCTTGATAGGAGAGTTTTCCCCTTTTCCTTCTAAAGACGTCCCCAGCCCAGCTAGATAGACGTTCCACCGACGGGCTGGATGGAACGGCAGCGTTGAATTTGAGAAACAGGCGGTGCAGGATCGGGTAAGCGAGTGTCGGCCTCTTAGGTGTCCATGGCGAAACTTGTGAGGTTTGCCTCGGGTAGAGGGTCTTTAATAACAAACTTTCCTCCTTTCTTTTTTTTTCTTCGCCAAGTTGAGATTGTTATGACTGGCCCCTCTTTATTCCGACGTCGTTCTGAGAGTACGCTGAGCGAGTGCACCAGACTGTCAAGGGTTCAAGTCTCGCGCCACGACGATGAGATCATCCAGACGACTGCGCGTCCCGTTGCAGTGCTAGGGCTACGCTACTGAAAAAAAAAAAAAAATGTTTTGGTTTAACAGAAGATGAACCGAAGTATACTTCGCCGCTGACGCCGGGTCCAACAAAAGGATCTCCCAAGGGTAACTCGCAATCCTCGCCGGCGACTACAATATTCTGACGCGCCTGAATCGTTTTTAACAAAGAGGAGGTCTCCCAGGCATGGATGGTCGGAAGGACGCGAAGGATTACGTGGACAAGCATCGTCGTGCAGCTGGAAGCGGGAACGTGCTCCCATGAACGGATTATCCGTACCAGGGTTTGTGCGCGGGGGAGTCCGGCTTTGCAAAGGCGTATGTGCTGACGACAAGGCGCCTGCGAGGTCGTTCCAGTAGCGCCTCCCGTGGAACCTACCGTTTGACTCAGAACTCACTAAAGACAGACAGCACACAAACAACAACTCTCAGAGTGCCCCCGTCTTTCACGGTTGCAGTTGGAAACGCGGCGCCTGCGTGCATTACCGGATTAGGTAAATACCCGACCAAGGCTTGTTCAGCATCTCTTCCTGCGTTCGTGCGTGCCGGTGTTATGTTTTGGCTGCTCGTCGCCACCTTTGCCCAAGGACGCTTTCCCGAACAAGAGGGCCCCTTGTTCGAGAATGCCACTTGATCTGCCGGCGTCTTATTCATTTCTGCGCTCAAACATTCGTGATGGGCAAAATTAGCACTATATAATTTCGAAAGTAGTTAGTAATTTGAGTAGAAGTTACCTGAAAAAATTAGTTAAATTAAACTACTAATTACCCAAATCAAGTTGTAATTGAAAGTTAGCAAGTTACTCGAAAAAGTAGTTAAACTACAGTAGTTTGAGTAGAGTAGTTGAACTACGTCCAAGTCTGCACCAGAGTCACGAAGTCCTTCACTACTGCATCACGGGTGCGTCAGAGTTCACGAGGTCACTCCCCGTCACATCACGGCTCCTTCCGAGTTCATGAAGTCAGTCCCCTTCGCATCACGACTCGTACCGCATTCACGAAGTCACATCCCCTTCACATCACGGGTTCTTTCGCGTTCACGGAGTCACGCCCATTCACATCACGACTCCCTCCGTGTTCACGAAGTCACATCCCCTTCACATCACGGGTTCTTTCGCGTTCACGGAGTCACGCCCATTCACATCACGACTCCTTCCGCGTTCACGAAGTCACATCCCCTTCACATCACGACTTCGTCCGAGATCACGAAGTCATTCACAGCCCTTCACCACGACGCGGTGAGCGTGAGTGAGTGTGAGTGAGCGAGTTCGTGAGTGACTTCGCTGAGGTATGGTACACTGTAGTCACGGCTAGACTATAAGAAGTTCGAGCGTATGAGATCTCCAACTAGTGTATTATGCAGAAGTGTTGTAAGTTGGGCGAGTTGGTATGATGACATGAACAAAACAGCGCACATAAAGACAAGGACAGAGAAAAGGAACATGCACGACACCGAAGTGCTGACTCGCAACTGAATTTATACACAAAATCCCACTAACGTGTGGTAGAAGCTATGTATGTCAAACTTGACGGCGCCTAAATAATCGTCTTCTCGAGCATGACCGTTCACTAAAATCTATGGTGGGCGGTCACCTTCCCGTTCATTGTAATTCCTGATCGTGTGCTCCAATTCTTAAAGGCACAAAAATAATTGGAGACTATCGAGTCAAGACGACTCGCGAAATCTTGGAAGCACATTGCATCAACAACTTGGAGGACTGCTGCGTCAGCCACCCATCAGTGACACTACTACAAATCAAAACCTTGTTTTTAAATCGGACTATGGGGCAAAGACATTCTAGTTAAATGGTGCTGTGTCGCGTGTGACACGCACTGCGTGCCCGCGTGCCCTGCGTGTCCTTCAGAACGTCCTCTTCTTCTTCCTTTTGTGTATAAATTCAGTTGATAGTCAGCGCTTGTGTGTCGTGCATGTTCCTTTTCTCTGTCCTTGTCTTTGTGTGCGCTGTTCTGTTCATCATAGTATATTATACTTCAATAATAATAAATAAAACGTATGCCATACAGTTTTAGTTCATTAGTTAACTGATTAATAAATTTCGACTCTTTTTTCCCATAGCCCCAACTTAGACCCAAGACTAAAAAACACCCTCACGCAAGTTCCTTTTTTTAGATAGTTATTCTCTTAAACGAGATATTTCTTACGCTCTTGCTTCGAAGACTATGATAAGGCTCGAACGTTTTACTTTTGTGACTTGACAAAGGCATCGTCTTCCTATTTGTTTTTTAGGCTTCGAGGTTTTCTTATTTTTTATGTCGAATATCAAGACTTATTTTTAGTGATGAGCATTTGGCTGATTCTTACGAGGATCTTTGATGTGAACCGCGCGTATTTTTGTGTTGTATTGGTGAATTTGAAAAGTGAATGAATAATTTTATAATTTAGAATCTTCAACCTCTTGCCTCCAATTCCCTTAAGGCTGCGGTTCAACGGCAGCCATCTTGAATAAGGCGTTAGTTCAACCAATAGATGGCGACACGCACCCGTGGGGTTTAAAGCCCCTCGATATGTTTGCGTTTGTCGTGCAAGTAGCGTCAAATGCGCGAGTGCACGAGACCCGCGTCTCGAGCGGCCCTTGGAAGCGAATGGCGGCGCAGCACTGAAATGAGCGGCCCTAGGAGGCGAATGGCGGCGGAGCACCCGCTCGTGGCACGTGTCTCGCGCGGTTCCACAACAATGGTTGGCGGTACTTGTGAAGAACGCCTTTATCAAGGGGCTTTAGTGGGGTGGCCGAAACATTGGTTAACAGTGGGATGGCTCGAGCACCATCACGTTCCCCTCGTGGCCTTGCTCGCGCCGCTGCCAGCTGTGCTCAGCTGTAGCGTGGCCCAGCAAACGGATGTATGCGAGAATGTCAGGCTGGGTATAAATTGTTCTCTGATATAGGGAGATGCGGTTCCGCGGTTGTAACGGGCTTTCGCAATAAATCTTACCAAGAAGGAATCAAATGTTGATTGACGTGTCAATATTCTATCAATAAAAGTTTCTTCTGCAGGAACGCACGCTGAGTAGACTCAATCTTCCAAGACACCAGTGGAAGCGGACGTCAAGTAAACTGCTTCGCGATGTATGGTACTTACCTCACCATTATAATGACGACTGAAAAGTGACGTTACGAAATATTGTGTTGCGTGGCAACTGGAAGATGTTGTAAAGGTTGTTACATTATAGGGGGGGGGGGGGGCTCGCAGAAAACAAACGCCGTTGCAATATTTTCGGAAGTACCGACACACATAATGTTGTAAGTACAGCTTAGGAGGAATATGATGAAAATCACCAGAAGAAATAGGAAGACGTTTATTTGCAATGAAGACGCTATGAATGAACGGCGTTTAGCGATGGCAAGTTATGAGCGTTCGGGAATTTGTAAGTTCACGTGATTGCTAACTATGGACATGCGGACAATGAAGACCAGTTTTGTCGGGAGATGGTGTTGCGGTGATGACCTGATATCGGACGACTCGTGGCAGACGAACAAGCAAGTTTCTTCTCAGCGAATGGTAAGTGTCCACTGTCAAGCACGACACGTGGCTACAGACGTTGTCGACGTTTCAAACACTTACCTCTTTCGACAAAAGTCCTGGCACCTGGGCTAACTTTCTGGAAAGACTCGAAGTCATCCTTGAGTCCAACGCCATCATGAACAGTAACTGAAAACAATCCAGTATTCAGTCGGTGGGTGGCGAAACGTATCCACATCTGCGGAGTCATGGTCGATGCGTACTCTAAGTGGCTGGAAGTTTACACGATGCCTGCCACGACGTCCAAACACGTCATTGACGTTCTACGGTCTCTTTGGCTACTTTTGCCCTACCGAAAATACTATTCTCTGAAAACGCGCCAAATCTTGCTTCAAATAATATAAACAAGTTTTTGAAGAAAAAAAGAACCGGCATCAGGCATCACATTAGTGCACCACAGCACCCTGAAACTAACGGGCAAGCAGAACAGATGGTGTGCGAAACGAAAAAAAAGTGAAAGCCGTTTACAACTCCCTGTAACACCGAATTAGAGCGCAGCTCTTGAGGAGGAGGAGGGAAGGGTACTGGGGGTGAAGTGACCTGGGGGGGGGGTCACGTGACCTTGGGGGTCACCTGACGATGCCGATGATGTCATCAGTGACGTCACTGATGACGTCATCCGTGATGATGATGATGACGATGCGGATGCCGGTGACGTCATCAGTGATGATGACGATGACGATGCGGATGCCGGTGAGGTCATCAGTGACGTCACTGATGACGTCATCAGTGACGATGACGATGCGGACTCCGATGACGTCATCAGCGATGATGACGATGCGGATGTCGGTGACGTCATCAGTGACGTCACTGATGACGTAATCCGTGATGATGACGATGACGATGCAGATGCCGGTGACGTCATCAGTGACGTAACTGATGACGTCATCAGTGATGATGACGACGACGATGCGGATGCCGGTGAGGTCATCAGTGACGTCACTGATGACGTCATCAGTGATGATGAGGATGACGATGCGGATACCAGTGACGTCATCACTGACGATTACGTCATCGGGGAGGTCACGTGACCTCGGCGGGGGGTCACGTGACCCTGGGGGTGGTCACGTGACCTCGAGGGTGTCACGTGACCTCGGGGGTCACGTGACTTTGGGTGTCACGTGACCTTGAGGGTCACGTGACCCTGGGGGAGGGGTCACGGACCTCTGGGGGTCACGTGACCTTGGTGTGACCTTGGGGGCCGCGTGACCTTGGGATGACCTTGGGGGGTCGCGTGACCTTGGGGTGACCTTGGTTACGCCGACGGCGACGCCGCTCAAGCCGGGAACGGGCCCCTAAGAGCTGCGCTCTAAGAAAAGCCCCTTTGAAGCTTACGGAAGGAGCAGTTCAGTGAAGAATCGCCAGGTTCTTGTTCCAGCAGCACGCGACGGTCTCATCTTACACGGTAAGAACACGCGCCGAGGCAATATTCGGCGGACGAAGAGTCACACCACTCGATCTCATGATACTATGGCCTACGAACGAAGATCGAGAGATTCCCAGATTGGGAGTAATGGCAGTTCATTCGGTCGGACAACTCGTCTACGTGAGGAATTTCAGCGGAAGTCGGGCCTTCCATGTAAAACTTGAGTAGAAAAGGCTCTATGTTGGTTGACCAGAAGGTGCCATCCCTCTGAATACGTTGGATATCAATGCTATAGATTGTAAATATAACTAAATCACAAAACTCTCTTTCTGTATTGCGTAACTGTCCTCGTATTTGATAGTAGAAGCTATGGTGGTGATTTGGACCTTTGATACCAGGCTCCTTTTTATTATTATTGGCCTCATACTCCTTTGCGGTTTAAGTATGCTTCAAGAATCTTTTGGAACGGGGACACTTTACGTCAACGAGGCCATTTGTTCCAAGTAGTCAATCAGGGAATGCTGCTAGAAATCTGTCCCTCATATTAACGAATAAGTCGCACTTATGCACAGTGCAGTTTTCCTGTTCCACGTACAGTTGTAAAGCAGCATCCTCATTGATTCTACCGTATTCTGTTGCGGCTGAGGAAAGTCTTTGGGTACACGATACCTGAATCAAGTCTGGCACTGTACGTTGTGGTTCGACACCCACTAATGTCGTCTTCCTTATAGAGCCTCATCATTTAATCATTACCTCGTAACCTCATATTGCTCTTCACCAACAGTAAGTGCAATAGGCTACCGCCATATTACAATCCAAGAATTGCAAAATTGAGTCGTTCAGTCCTTCAACAAGTTTATTATTTATATAATGTTATTACGTTACATTACCTCGAGACGATCGACGTCCATCGTCGATCTTTTAAATACTTATGCCTGTATATAAATTAGACGCACAAGGGGGGGGGGGGGGGGGGGTCAGTGGCCGAGTGCATGGTCTAAACTCTGTTTCACCTTATATTGTACCGCAGAGAAGGCTAGAAGCGCGAGCTCGTAGCGTTGAAAGCTGCTCTTAACGCACGAGAGCTTGTGCCGCCGAGATGTGCCCTAGAGCAAGGAGCTCGCGCTTGTATCCTTTCCTGCGGTACATCATAAGGTAAAACAGACTATAGCGCACACCAGCTTGGAGCACGTGGAGGGAAAGCTCGCGCTGCAGAACCCACCCCGCCCCTACCCGTCTCGTTCTGGAAGAGCATCGTACCGGCGTGCGGTCGTGTATCACTACTGCGTGGTGCACGTTAAAGCCCTTAGGTTTGCGGTTGTACCGCACTGGCTAAATTGCTCATCTACAGCTGAGACACCAGACGCCCACAAAGCAGACTAACTTCCGGCTGTATAAACATACACAAAACAATTTGCAATTAGACACATAATTACAAAGAACACAGCGTGCCGCCTCTTTTCTTTGGGTGCCTTTTTTTTTTTTTTTAAACCAGCGCAAGCTCGCGCGTTCTCTCTTTTGAGACGGTTAGAACGGTCGCACATAAAACCCGCGTTTCTCCTACCCGGCTGCTTCCTCCTCTCATTATGTGTATTTGGTTATAACTATAAATAAGCCATAATAATGGTGTAATATTCCCATTTACTTTCAGTTTCAGTCAGGGAAAAGGAGTTTCGCGGGAACTAGAGCCAATAAATGAGCTGCGCTTAGAGTATCGGCACTCTCTTCCCCGACAGTGTTGTGAACGCCGCCATTTTGGTGCTTGTGCAGAGCAGGCACAACTGCCGATCGTCATGATTCAAAAGTGTGGGATCCTCAGCATTAGATTCGGTGTTAGGAAGCTCATGTAGTGTTGCTTTGCTTTGTCGCAAACTGTTTGAAGTGGAGGACGGAAAAGCGTTTCTTGTGATTTCAGATAAAGCTTCAAATAACTGGCAATCATGATTTTAAGTCACGATATGGCCAAGTGTCGCTACTCTGAAGAGTAGCTTATTTAATGACTCTATTCATGCTCTTGTTCAAGAGGCTTGTAATACCTGTAGAGGCCATGAGGTAAGCCCCGTGGATTCCACAAGCCACTACCTTTTGACACCTGCCTCTTCCTCATTGTTCCCGCTTGTGCCAGTAAATTAGCTACGGTTCAGAGTAACGACACTTGGCCATACTGTGGCTTAAAATGATGGTTGCCAGTTATCTGAAGCTTTATCTAAGATCACAGGAAACTTTTTTCCGTCCCCCACAAATGTTTAAACAACCCGCGACAGAGCATTGCAATAGTGCATCAGCTTCCTAGCACCGCATCTAATGCTGAGGAAGTCGTACTTTTGGATCATGACGATCGGCAGTTGCGTTTGCTCTGAACAAGACCCAAAATGGCGGCGCCCAAAACAATTTTGCGGAACGGAGTGCCGATAAGGAGTATTCACTGGGCGCCATATTTGTGGGTGCTGTCTAGAGCGCATGCTCAGAACGAACCCCCATTAATAGGCTGCTAAGACCGGCCATTTTGACGGTGTGGAATGCACGTTGCAAAAGAACCCTGGAAGCTAGCCATCAGCACGCGCTCAGCAGTCGCGCACACAGCTATGGCCGCCCAGTGAATACTTCCTATACTTTAAAGCTCATTTATTGACTCTAGGCATAAAGTGAACTCGGGTGTATTCTTTTCCTCTTCGTCTTTATTGTTTATGAATTTCAACCATATAGAATAACGAACACGTTATATCACGCTACGCTTGTGTAATTATTTGTCTTAGATTTATTAACCTGACCCAGTACTTAAACCATTCATTTATCGATAGTAAATCTTTCAATATATTTTTTAAATGTGAAGGTAAAAAGACACGGAGATTGATGATGATACAGACGCCAACGCCGCCCTCGGAAATTTTTTGAACATTAGAAATCAGCAGTTTGTCTGCCATCCGCCAGGTAGCTTAACAAACCACCCGAACAGTTTTTAATTGTTTTTAAAATTAGCTAAGCTCTACACCTATTAAGAAACCAAAGCAAGATCATTGTGAAAATGTAATACATCGATATGTATATCTATTCCAACCGATAAATGTTATTAGATGGCAATAAATCTGTTTGATGTCCAGAAAAGATATCCGTCAAAAACTGGTAAGTTTGAAGGGCTCCTGGAGCGTTATGACCTTGAAAATGAAAAAAAAAAGCCATCGTCCACCTCTTGGGCAATTATTGTAGGGTGATTTCAGATAAGATCGACCAAAGGATGGCTAGTCGACATTTTCAAATCAACTGATGTTTTTATATGTTATTGTCTAGTGTCTGGTATGAACGAATCCAAACTTAGTTTTGACTAGAAAAAATACTTGGGGACAGGAAAAATCGTAAGGCATGAAGTGGTGGACACTTGCATTAACGCGCACTGATGGAGGGGGCCCGTTTGAGGGTGAATAACTAAAGCGATAACATTAGGAGAACTCTAATACGTTTTAGGCGCAAACTATGGGTATAGCTTGCTTGTAATATAAAGTAATCATATTTATTTAAATTTTATTTATTTTTCTAAAAATTGACAAACATGCCTGCTCGAACGACAAAAGGCAAACTTTGGAGGTCTGTATCTCATGAAATAATTTAATCATTATGATATAATTTGCAGATATTATTCTACTAATATATAGCTAACATTTAAAAAATAACTAAGGTATCTGTGTGATACAATAGTTAGGATATATTTAGTCAAACATGGAAAAAAAATCAAACAAAGAAAAATTCCGATGCGAATAAAAAAAAAACACCACCCTCGATTTTTTTTTTTTAAATTTAGGTAACCTGTTATACTCTATTTCGGCATTCATTTCCACTAAAAACATGTTGCATCATTTTATTGAGAAAGAAGATACAACTCCCCAAAGTAGGGTCCTTTTTCAAAGACTACACTTAGCAGTGTTGTATACAAGAACTGACTCTGAGTTCCAGTTTCATGAAACCAACACACATCTTTTATATATTTTTATTCAGATGAGGCCAATGATAACTAAAGAAATCGTTCACACACTTAAATTAAGGAGAAACTACTGTGTACAAAGAGGTATCATATTACGGACTAGTGATCCGAGAAAAGATCATGCAGCCATCGGCCACTAGGAACTTTGTTTACTTTATTCTCCTGCGACACTATATGCTATTCCCTCTTCCGCTCTACCTTCATCTCTCTCTCTCTCTCTCTCTCATATATATCCCTGATATATATCCAGAACAAAAACATGTTCAAGCATTCCCTTTCTGCGTGGTAGTGTTCTGTGGCTAGCAAAAATCATTTCCTCGCTAAGCTCACGATTATGGCAAAATAGTTGCCGGAAACCGCAGACGACACTCGTCGCTAGTTCTGGCAAAACGGCCGATACAATCTTTTTTTCGCATTTCCCCGCTCGCTGTCAAGGACAAGGGGTTCGCTTCAACCAGCAAAACATGGCCGCCGACGCCTGTTTACTGAGCTGTCATGCCTGTCGCCATACCACTCGCTGGCGTCACGGGTGATAATATCAGGCACAAAGGGGCACACCAACCGGCAGCATTATCCCCAAATACTCGAGCCTCGCGTAAATACATAGAGTGTAAACGCTGTCGCCATGTTATCGTAGTAAGACCGCCCCCCCCCCCCCCCCTCCCCCAACGGGGGACTGCAGTACGCGACGGCGTACTAACACAACGGCGACGATATCGACATCGCGGGCTCCGAATTTTCCCATAGTTCTTCTCCACGGGCATTTTTCGAAACGCTTGATATTGTGTACGCCCGCCTGGAAGGATTTCAGGCGCGTAGTTAAGATAAGGCGGTTCTCCGCGGCAAAAGAAAGCAATTTTACAAAAGCTTAAAAGCGGCGGCGACGCGTGTGCGGTGAACGCTTGCAGTTTTGGTGTAGACAGGGTGTGTGTTCTCGTTGTTGACACCAGCCGGCGATAAGGCACTGCAGGCGGTAGCTCAGTACAGCAAGGGCTAATCCGAGTGACCATCAACGTAACCCCACCGCCAACCCCTCGCGAACCGGTCGCCGACATGGCTCAGGCTGTGTCATAAACCACGTGGTAGAAGCTCGGGTGCTTTCATATCAGCGCGTGGAGGGACGACAGTGCGATTCCGGAAAGTCTTTTTCGAAGGCCGCTGACCACAATTTTTTGTCTGGAGACTTTCCCTCTTTCTTCCTTTGACGTGGATCAAGCTTTGCCGACAGCCTCAGTTGTGACCTCTCTTTTCAAATGTACGTTTGCAGTGAGTGAGCTACTCAGCCTCGGACTTGTCACTTGTGCACCCAGTAGTTCTTTCACTTGGCAATTATATGCCATCAGTTGGGGTTTAATTTCTATTATTTATGTATACATTATGAAGACGTCCTGGAGCTCCGAACGAGTGTTTTGTGCAGATTACTTTTGCAAACACAAAAAGACTATACCAAAGCAGCGGAATTTTCGAAGTGTTGGCGAGTTGGACCTAAACTCGTTGAAGCAAATCCTTCCGCCTGACTGTTCCACCAAAGTGAGTGCGACGGACTACCTGTGCTACCATTACTTCATGCACATCACTAAGGAGATCTCGATGCGAAGCTCAGAGCAGTGCCCTGACATATTTGTGCCAGCTGAAGAAGCAATTGAAGATCTAAATCGCAGCATACTACCTACAGATGTGTCGCCGCTGAGACAACCAAGCGTCGTAAGAAGTCGGGACAGGCCTGCCTATGTCAAGAGAAAGCAGACAGAACTGGAGCAGGTTGCTGTCAAGAATATACGCTCAAGGCTACGTATTGCGGACGACAGGGACGCACCATCGGGGTCGTCCGAACCAACATGCTCCACATGCACTGAGTGGGTGGACAACTTTCGGCAGGCCTTTCAAACCGCCACCTCTCTCCGGAAACGTTGTCAACTGCTTACACTCCTGCCGTCAACACTGACGAAGAATGAGGTTCAAAAGATGATTCCACAGGCCTCAATGTACCTCATCAGTAAATCCCGAAAACTCAAGGAAAAGCATGGCGTGTGGTATGAGCCGGATCCTTACACGAGGTGCAAGGTGAGCCCTGAGAACCTGTCTGCTGCCCTGGAGTACTTCACGAAAGACGAGCTACAATGTTCGCGCCAAAGTTCCAACCAGAAGGACGTCATCTCTGTCATGCTCAACGGAGAGAAAACGTTCGTGCCAAAGCGCTTCATGACACGCTCAATACGAGAGGCCTTCCGTATATACAAAGACAAGCATCCCGATTCCGGCGTTGGGCTAACGAAATTTTATTCGTTGCGCCCTAGATGGGTCTAATGTATTCCACACCAGGAAGTGTGCGTTTGTGTGCGCTGCGCCAATTATTATCTTTGTATTGCCGCTCTAGAGAACGTTACAGGCTCAACATTCAACACTGGTGAAATGAACTCGGCATTTCTGTGCGACCCAGCAACAGAACTGTGCCTTCAAGGAGACTGTGATCACTGCCCAAAAGGCCAGTTTCTTACACTCCAGGAACTTGATATCCCGGAGGATGAAGAGATTGTGCTTGCAACATGGGAGTCCGGCGACCTTGTGAAAAAAACTTTGGAACCTGAGACTTTCCTAAAAGTCATCCAAGTGACGGTTGTAAGTTGGGTACTTCACAACCATATCCGGCAAACGGAAGGTAAAGCGATCTACGATGAAAAACAGTGCATGCAACGCGGGAGCATTGTCTTTCATTTTTGACTTTGCTGAAAACTGGACCATCGTGCTTCCTGACGAAGTGCAAGCATATCACTGAAAAAAAAAAAAACAAGTTTCGATATTTACATGTGTAGTGACGACAAGAAAATCTACAAACAGCTTTGCCATCATCAGTGAGGACCTCTGTCACGACGCCGCTCACGCTTGCTTGGCTCTAGAAAAAGTGAAGGAGTGGGTTGAAGACAACGTTGCGGTATACTCGTACGTGACGTACGTAAGTGACGGCGCCACCAGTCATTTCAAGAATCGCTACCAGCTTCACCAATTTGCAAAGGACGATTGCCCACAAGCCCAGTGGTTATTTTCTGCATCTGGACATGGGAAAAATGCATGTGACGGAGTTGGCGGACTCGTGAAGCACCAGGCCACGCTGAACAACCTGAGAGAACGTTCAGTAAGCGCAATTCAGACGGCCAGGACAATGGTGAGCGTTCTATCAAAGAAACTGAAAGGCGTGCATCTTGTATATCAGGACGAAAATGAGGTTGTTCGGTATCGTGAACAAAAAAAAGAAGAGTGGCTGACGGTGCGCGCCTTCCCTGGCATTCAGTCTTGGCACGCGTGGCGGCTCAGCAAGTCATCAACAGAAGGGACCTGTGACGTATATGTAGCACGGACAGTCGGATCTGCTTGGAAGCAACTTTATTAAATGGGTACAGCGAGGAAAACCTTAGCGTAAAGTGCCGAATTTGATTTCCCAAGGACTGCTCATTTTGAATGCAGGGACATCTTATTTATCACATTTTCCTTCACGGGGTATTTAACCTACTGTTTTCGTTGGTGGTTACTAATAATTTTTATTTGATCACTATAAAAAAAATCCCAAAATGTTATCCTCGAGCAGGATAAAATATATCGGCTTGCCACGATTCATTCATACACCGAGAGCATCGAAGCTGCTCCAGTTAGGCACTATGGCATCCGTCACCTGAAATTGTTTGTAATCGTAAATACACAGCCAACCTAAATATCTTACTATTATATCTTTGTTTTTGTGTGTGGAAGTAAAGTTATTTATTTTACTCTAGATGTAAAATATACCGGAAGGTACAACTTCACACTGCATCATCTTTTCTCAAATCATTAGTCTCTGATATGATGCCACTTTGTACGCTTATGTAAAATGCTGTATATAGTTTCTCCTCCCTTTTACTGTGTGACCGATCGCTCTTTTTATCAATGACCTCATCTGAATAAATGTATATAAAAGATTTGTGCAAGTTTCATGAAACTGAAACTCAGAGTCACTTCTTGTATAGGACACTGCTAAGTGTAGGCTTTGAAAAAGGACCCTACTTTGGGGAGTTGTTTCTTCTTTCGCAATGCAATGATGCAACATGATTTTAATAGAAATGAATGCCGAAATAGAGTATAACAGGGTACCCAAATTTAAAAAAAATCGAAGGTGGTGTTTTTTTTTTATTCGCATTGGAATTTTTCTTTGTTTGATTTTTTTCCCAAGTTTGCCTAAATATATTGTAACTATTGTGTCACTCAGATACCTTATTTATTTTTTCAATAATAGCCATATATTAGTAAAATAATGTCTGCAAGTTATGCAATAATGATTAAATTATTTCATGAGATACAGTTTTCCAAAGTTTTCCATTTGTCGTTCGAGCAGGCATGTTTGGCAATTTTTAGAAAACTAAATAAATCTTTAATCAATATTATTACTTTATATTACAAGCGAGTTGTACCCATAGTTTGTTTGTAAAAAGTTTTAAAATTCTCCTAATTTTATTGTATTAATTATTCACTTTCAAACTTGCCCCCTCCATCAGTGCGCGTTATTGCAACTGTCCACCTCTCCCTGCCTTACGATTTTTCTTGTCTCCACATTTTTTTTCTGGTCAAAACTAAGTGTGGATTCGTTTATACCAGACACTAGACAATGTCATATAAAAACATCAGTTGATTTAAAAATGTCGACCAGCCACCCTTTGGTCAATCTTATCTGAAATCACCCTGTAGCTCTAAATGTTATAAAAGATTTTATCATAGTTTAATTATTTTCTCAGCGGCATTTGAAGTACCATGACTCGAAGCACAAAAAAGTGCTACAAAAACATTTTACACAACATTACATTTTTTTCTGCATATTACCAATTATAAGCACCACATCTGTAGCTAATTTAATTACCCTAGCGCTTTTCATTAAAAGCATATTCGTGCTGCGAAATGCCAATTTTAGGGCAATTTTTGGAGGGATGAAAAAAACAAAGTAGTGCAAATACCAAAAAAGTGTATCGTTACATTCTGCTCTGACATCATCTTAATAAAACTGCTATATTGCAAACGTGTTACCTTTAATGGATCCTTCATAAAACATGAACTAGCGGAGCAAGTGAGGGCCCGCCCCATCATATTCGCAACGCTACAAATGCGCATGAACAGTAAAAACCAACACATACATAACATCAAATGAAAGAGGATTGCATTGCCTTTCGAATGACATCAATCCCACAAAACAGTATTTAAAAGGAGATGAGTAATGACCTGCCAAAAAGTACCTAAACTGCCACATTCAGTGGGACCGTGGCCTTAATAGCTAATTCACGAACAATTAAAATCTTGCACACTGTTTTGAGAGCGAGATTAGCAAAAGGAACAAAACAAACACCACGCTTCAGCGAACACATTGCATTTTACAATTTTGAAACGCTCTTCCCGCCTACATTGTTTGCTAATATTTTAAGAATGGCATTTTTACTGCAGCTAACTCAAATATAGCCTTGAAAAAAAAAATTAAAAAAAGTGAGTGAAGCCGAGCTCAAAGAACGTCGTCCTAGTTGTTGAACTGGGCCAACTTTTAGTGGCTAAGGCTGTTAAAGGGGTTGTGACACGCCAAAAATAAAATATTGCATAACTATACTGCTAGGACCCATTGTATGTTCCTATAATCCGGCTAAATTTGTTTTGAAAAAGGCGAGATAATTTCGTGGATAAATCGATTTATATGCGGGCCCCTCGGAGAGGCAGATCCGGGCGGACCTGGAGGCTGATGACATGGCCAGCCTCCAGCGCGGTGTCTCCTTGCACGCACTCACAGACTCGGCTCTCTTGGCATATCAACTCTCAGCTTCCTCGTTTACCTTCCACATTTCCAGCATCCGGTCTGTGACGATTACGTCTACGGCATCGATCGCCTTGTCGAAGTGTTCGACATTATCGCAGCAGCGATGAGAGTGATTGCTATCAAGAGATATTGGAAACTGTTCATTTTGACTGCGACCCGCTGGCGACGAGCTCCAGCGACGACGAGTTCGCCGTGGTCACCGTCGTCCGGGAATATCTCGCAGGCGCATGCAGGGTGGAAGGTGAACCGGCCGGGGGGCGAGAGCGAGAATAGCTTTCAGTTTACTGAGCTGTTTGAGCGGTTTTGTTCGTACCGCGACGAGAAGAGCTTGGGCGATCATGGGGGCGCCTAGAATAAGAGTGTGTTCATGGTCACGTGGTTTATGGACACCATGGTGTGACTAACTTGAGCAGTGTTGCCAGGTCACCAGATGAAAATTATAAAAATTCGTAAATTTGATATTGCAATTATCAGAGCTCTAAAAATTGCGTAACTTGGTGTATATACTAAGTAGCCTATAAGCATTCTATTTCAAGAATAATCTATCCGTTTAATTTTCGTGTCATAACCCCTTTAAAGGGGTTATGACACGCCACGCCACAAAAAAAAAATAATTACCCTGCTAGGACCCATGGTATGTTGCCATGATCCTGCAAAATTTGTTTTAAAAATGGCACGATAGTTTTGTGGATAAATCGGTTTATATGCGGGTCCCTCGTATCCGCCCCATTCGAAAAGACCGAAGTAGTTGGAGGCTGGTGACGTCACCAGCCTCCAGCCCCGTCGTCCCTTTGCACGCACTCACAGACTTGGCTCTCTGACGACACGAGGTTCAGCTTCCTCGTTTACCTTCCGGGTTTCGAGCATGCGGTCTGTGACAATTACGTCTACGGCATCGCTCGCCTTGTCGAAGTGTTCAACATTGATCGCTGCAGCGATGAGAGTGATTGCTATCAAGAGATGTTGGAAGCTGTTCCTTCTGACTGCAACCCGCTGGCGACCAGCTCCAGCGACGGCGAGTTACGGACGAACTCGCCGTGGTAACTGTTGTACAAGATCTCGTAGGCGCATGCACGGTGGAAGGTCAACGGGCCGGGGGCGAGAGCAAGACTAGCGTTCGGTTTGCCGAGTAGCGTGAGCGTTTTTGGTCCTAGCGCGACGAGGCGAGCTTGGGCGATCATGAGGGCACCTAGAATGATAAAGCGTTCATGATCACGTGGTTTATGGACACCATGGTGTGACTAACTTGGGCAGTGTTGCCCCGTCGCGAGATGAAAATCATGAAAATTCGTATATTCAGGATTGCAATTACCAGAGCTTTAAAAATTGCGTAATTCGGTGTATATACTAAGTAGCCTATTAGCATTACATTAAAGAAATAATCGATCTGTTTAATTTTCGTGTCATAACTCTCGCGCTTTCGTCTTTTCCCTCCCTTTCTCCTCTCCCCCTTTTTGCCCTGTCCACCGTTTCCTGTTTCCTTCTCCCCCATGGTGAGGAGGATCTTCTGCCTTGCAGGATCTCGACTCTGGTCGTGAGCCTTGAAACAGCTGCGCCTCGAGCGCTGCCAACCCCACAACGCAACTGTAGAAAAAAAAAAAAAAAAAAGAAAAGGAAAAAAGTGAATTTTTTAGACTTTTTGAGAAGACTTTCAGATGCAAAAATTTTCAAAAATAATAACGAGATTAAAAAATAAATGGCATAAAAGGAGAATATCTGGCGATGCTGACCCTGCGCAAAATGCCTGAGAGGTTGAAACGGGAGTTAGCGACCACTGAGTTCCTTATGAAGTGCAATTCTGCATATGGCTGTTTGATTGATAGATTGAACAACAACTGTACATTTTATTCGGGTTAAAGCACAATTGTTGGGTCAGGTAGAGCTGCATTGATACTATTGAAGTGCTTTTTATTCACTTGATTTTATAGCGAATTTCCACGTAATTTATTCGCGGTCAGTCGGCCTTTATTTGAACCAGCATTTAACTCCTAAACATTGCCATAAAAATGCTTGATCGCTGTTATTTTTAATTAAAATGTTAAATTTACAACCAAGGCGATATACATGCTTTAAAAATACT
Source organism: Ixodes scapularis (assembly GCF_016920785.2). Classification (NCBI taxonomy): domain Eukaryota; kingdom Metazoa; phylum Arthropoda; class Arachnida; order Ixodida; family Ixodidae; genus Ixodes; species Ixodes scapularis. Next base: position 17,363,348 of record NW_024609873.1, on the reverse strand, counting down.
GACCAATTCAGTTTTATGCTATGCAAATTATGATTTCTGAGGAGTTGCGTTTGAGGATTTAGCTTTTACAAAGCCCTCTAGTACAATATTTGCTCCTCAGATCTAATGATGCACGCAGATTTTGCTCACAATTTTAGTATCACGGAGGAGCGTGCTATCTTAACAATTGTGTCGGTCTTACGATCATCAGTCATTGCCTGTGATGGACACACTACACGTGCAGCATTGTTGCTGAAAAATGCGGTAATCTTTTACGTTGAATTTTATATGCCAAGCCTCTGTTTCTTCAGATGTGCGAAAATATAGTAGGATGGCAACGAAAAGTGAAACCGAGCCTCAAATACAGCAGCATCACAGGTCCTATAGCCACTTATTTTATATTCAAAACAGTAAATGTAAATTGAGGTGACTAGGTGTTTCGGCAGAATTCCAGGTTTATTTTTACCAATTTAAGAAGGAGGAGAGAAATAATATACTAAAAAAATTGGGCTTATGAAATGTCTACTGTTTATTTTTTAGGGTGAGTGCGTTGGTATGGAAGAAATGTGTTACAAAAGAATGGCACATAAAAGACAGAACACGGTAAAATATTAAAAATCTTGCATTAAAAAAAAAAGATATTTCGTCAACTTCTTTTTTTTTGCCCATTGTGCAGTTGGGATTGTTCTGCGAGCTGTGTGTTTCCTTGAGGCTTTAGATAAGTTTTGCTGGGCGTAGATTTTTTGGTGCTTGAAAGCGCGCCCGCGCTGTAGGTATGTATGTATTTAGGCGGTGCTTGCTCTTTGCAACGGGCGTCTATAAAACAAACACACCAACAGAAATAAAGAAAAGAAAAGAAAAAGTGAAAGCCGTTTACAACTCCCTGTAACGCCGAATCGGAGCGCAGCTCTTGAGGAGGAGGAGGAAAGGGTACAGAGGGGAGGGTAGACCTCTCCTCCTCCTCCTCCCCTCATTTTTAATATGCTCCGGGGGTCACGTGACTTCGGGAAGGGGGCCACGTGACCTCGGGGAGGTCACGTGATCCTGGGGGGGTCACGTGAGGGTCACCTTGGGGGGTCACGTGACCTTGAGGCGATTTTGGGAGGGGTCACGTGACCTTGGGGGTCACGTGTCCTGGAGGGTCACGTGACTTTATGGTGACCTTGGTTACGCCGACGGCGACGCCTACGCCGACGCCGCTCAAGCCGGAAACGGGCGCCTAAGAGCTGCGCTCTAAAAAGAAAGGGAGTATAGACCTTTTCTGGAAGTGCGCCGCCATCTTGAATTGACGTCACTTCCAGTATGGGCGAAAACATTGTTTTGCCTTTGCCACGCCAATAGAAGGCATTTAGGATGTAAGCGTAACCGTCACACTTTCTCATTTTGCCTCCTCTTTATTTTTTTACTATTTGCAGGTTGAAACGTTGTATTATTTTTTCATCTCCCATACCGGATACGCCTACTAGGTTGCTGGGGGCTAGAGTACACAGAAAAGGTTTCGGAGTTTTACAGGGTGGAACACCCACCAAGCATAGAGCCTCTGCTTCGTTCTCAGCTGATGATGATGATGATGATGATGATCTTGTTGCAGCTGTTCCCTTTGTATCGGGCGGTTCCGAACAACGTTCGTACCTAGCCAAAAAAAATATATATACATATTAAACAAGAAAAAAAAAACTTATTTCTTCGCGTTCAATTTGCTTTTGTCCTTCGCCACCAGTCCTCCAGTCTGCTTTTCGTTCTTCCGATTACTTTCCAGCTCCGTCCAATCGGCTTCGTGGACGCTGCGGCGCGCGTTTCAACCTCACTTCGAGGGATAGCAACAGCATCTCTATCTAGAAACGCGTTCAGCGCTGACCCCGTCGCAGGTGATTGGAAGCCGAGTGCTTCCGCCAGCAATTGGGCTTGTGGAAGGGGCTGGCCAGGTGTCTGTCCGTTTTCAGGAGCGTAATACCACTGCACCGGATGGCTTGGTTGCAGGCTTGTGCATGAGAGGACGATGTGTTCGATGGTTTCATCCGCTTCTCCACAAGCCCGGCATGTTGTTGTTTCCACCATCCGATTATATTTCTGTTGGTACACTAGTGTTCTCAGCCCTCCTGCACGTGCCTCAAAAATTTATAGCTTTCCTTGGATGCTACCGCCATCTGTCGGCGGTGAGACCAACCATCTTCAAATGCTGCCAAATGCCCAGGAAGTTTCAAACTGGGACTATGTTATAACTTTTCACGAATTGAAAGTTCATGATAAAACAATTTATAGTTTTCTTAACCTAGCTAGGGCTTATATAACCCCCGCGAACAATACACGATTGATACATTCACAGCGCTCTATTATATTTCAATTTGTCAAACATAGACCAACGCATGGGACCTCAACATGGCATTCCATTCCTTGTTCGGACTAGAGTTGCCCGTTCATCCCCATAGTGCCGCTTTCCTGCGAGGCGCGCGTTGCACTCAAAAGCAGGGGAACGTACGCCGGGGCGCGCAACATCTATACTTTCCTGCACGGCATTTGAGTCTGCTCATCAAGTGATCGGATCTCGGCAAATTGCAGCGCGGCGGCACGTTGAAAACAAACGCGTAACTGCTTCTTGTAGGGAGCCTATACAGGAACTCTAGTCCGGACAACAGCTCTCAAAAACTAACAAATACAGAAAAAAAAATTATTCCGTTTTTTAAACGTTTTTGAAGTCGTCCTAAAACTGATTGATTTAGGAGTTTTCGATGACGCTCAGCAGCTTTCTTATTGAAACCATATGTCTATTTTCACTAATTAGAAACATAAATAGTAAATTCGATGTAATTAGATAGCTAATTAGCATGCTTTTGTGTCGCGATTCCTGACGTCTTTTGTGGCTGGCAGTTTGATCCTGAAAGGAATTTTATTTCTAAAACACTCTAGTGTTAGGAATTTTTAAAAGCTTTTGCCGAAACACTTTGCATAGGGCGGTGAAACAGTCAGCATGTTCGTGGTTCCTGTATCGTGCTTGATTCACTGCGTTCGTATTAAGTGTGTTTTTTGCTTTTAAACTTGTTGCTAAGAAACAAAAAATGTATACACCAACTCGTGTTTACAAACAAACCGGAGCGCCCCTAGCGGACGCCACCGGCGCCGCGCATGCGCGACGGAGTGTGGGCAAGAAGCGTGCCGTCGTCCGTAATCAAACCATTGAAATGCGATGTTGTCGACGTCGGTGTGAGTCCCCCTGCCCTTTCCCGCGTTGTAATTGTTTATTCCACGTCTTTTTGGAAATGTCTGATAGTTGAGCGGCCTCAGCGCAATTAACGAGGCTTGTTACACCGCAAAACTTAGCTTGGAAAATGTGACATGCGGCGATTCATTCCGCGTGGACGCCGCAGTATGGGCGCTAAAGCCTTATTCGCATGATGAGATTCCGCTCGTAATTTCCAGTCACGATGTCGCTCAGGCTGCAAAAGCGTGAATCGTAGCTGAGATGGTGGACGTCGATGCTGAAAATCCCAAGCAGAAGCGGATCAAGTGAATCAGGCATAACTATAGTCGGTGATGGCCACTGGTAACAATGATCAACTTCTCCTTGTGTCTACTGTTTACATCGAGCCTGTTTACCCCAACCAACCCTCAAAATTAAAGGTGTATTCACACGGGGGACAAATTTCGGGAACGATGTCCGCGGACCTGTGAAATATGCGTATCACGCGGCTTCGACGTCACAGCGGACAAGTCCGCGGACTTGTGCAAGTCTGAGGACGTGCGAATTAATGCACCATGGTTGCCGTGAACCAAGGCGAGAACTGCGAGTCCGAGCTCGTACCTTTCTCGCTGCCTTCGCTGCGCGAGCTATACTGTTCAGGACTGGTATTTCCCAACGCTCTCACTTCGCGCCGAGAGAGAGAGAGAGAGTAAACTTTATTTTTGTGCGCCTGGTCCGGCGATCGTTAAAAAAGTTTTGCACACTAAAAAAAAGAAAAAAAAAAAGCTCGTGAGTCCACCCGTTTGCACAACACTCGTAGAGCCAACCACCGCAACCCACGGAGGCAGCCCAGCGAACGACGATGCCGAAACACATGTCTAGACCAAAAAACGCAGTCCGAGCTGTTACACCAAGCAATGCAAGCGTGACGTTTTACAATGCCCAATGTCACAACTCAGACCGCGCCCCCCTGTCCAAACACACGCCTCGGCAACGCCACCGGCCGAGCCGCCTCCGCAAGTCGCGGCGACCGGCCCCCCAAGCGCTGCGCGGGAAAGCTGACGCACGGGCCTTTTTAAGGTTGTGGGGTGTTTACGATTCCTCTTCTGGGAGGGTGGTTATGATGTGTTGGAGGAGAGTATCTTGGTACACGGTGACGAGGTGTTTGGGTGGACGGAGCCATTCTTCGTAGGATGAGGGCCGTAGAGTGGGTGATATGCAACATAGAGCCGTGCGTTTTGAAGATTGGGCATTGGGACATGCCCAGAGTGCATGGTGGTTGTCTGGGTATCCTCCACAATGTTTGCAGGTTGGGTGTCCAGCACTTCTAGATATATAATGGACGAAGTTGTCTGTAAGCAGCTATAATGTCTGCGCTCTTCTTAGGAGTACTTCTTCCTTCCTTCCAGGCGAGCGTTGAGGAGGGGGCAGAGTTCTCACATTTTCCTTTAGTTGCTTAAGTGTAAATTTCCTTGTAGTTCTGCAGATGGCTTTCTCGGTGCGTGGGTTGTACTCAGGCGGCCATATAGCAGGGGGTCCCGGCAAAGGTTCTCGGGTGAGGAGGTGAGCCTCGTCGTTCCCCTCTAGGCCATCATGACCTGGTGTCCATTGTATCGTGACCGTTATGTTCCTATTTTTCGCAGATGCACGTAATCCTGGATATGTTGCCTAATGTGTGAAGGCAACGTGTTATCTCGGAAAGCCCTGCATGCAGCTTGGCTATCCGTCCGGATGAGGATGTCTTCCGTAGGGTGGTAGGGTAGTGTTATTGCCTCGCTGATAGCAGTTATCTCTGGAGTGGGGATTTCTACATGCTTGTTCTGCCAGTTGAGGTAGTGACTGGCGACTGATGTGGTGCTCATTTCTTCTTTGTGTGAGGCGTCTGTGTAGTATAGTGTGACGTGGGCCGGGATTGGAGAGGTGCGGAGTCTATTGATCCCTGCCGCCCTCCTTGTGGCGTATCTTTCGTTGTCCATGTTCCGAGAGATAGGTAGAACCGTTAGTCTCGGGATGTATTCCCACGGTGGAGGGATGTCGGGGATCTCTTCAGGGGGAAGTGTAAGGTAACCCTGCTGCCTGAGGAGCTGTCTTCCTTGCTTCGAGGTTAGTAGGCGGTCATGTTGGGATTGCCGTTGTATGTCGCACCGCTCCTCCAGCGTGTTAAAGGTGCCGGTTGCTGGGATGCGGTAATTCGCTGAGAATCGTGGGATGCCCAGTGCAAGCCTGCGGCCTTTGCGAAGAATCGTTTCAAGTTTGGATGTTTGAGTCTTGTTGAGTCGGATGTGTGGTAGTTGGTATAGAGTCCTAGAGTATACGAGGGCCTCAAGTATACGTCTCAGGTGTTCTTCTCGTACGCCTCTGTTCTTGCGTGTGCTTCTCTTTATCATGTGATGTATTTGTTGTATTTGTACGGTGAGTTTCGTTAGCCAAACGTTCCATTTTTCATTGTCCTGAAGCCAGAAGCCCAGGATGCGTATGACGTCTTTGCGTTTTATCTGTGTGTTTGCGATGTTGAGCTATATGTGGTTTCTAGTTCCTTCGGCCTTCCTACCGGTCGCGTTAGTTACAACTATGTATTCGGATTTTTCTTGGGAGCAGGTTAGCCCGAGCTCACTAGTGTATTTATGTACAGCGTCAATACCCCTTTGAATTGTTTCCTGTTGTTCCCCCGGGATCCATTGTTACACCATAGTGTAATATTGTCTGCATTCACGGCGTGTTTAAGGTTGGGTATGTTCTGAATACTGTTAGGAATGTCTTTCATGGCTATATTAAAGAGAGTGGACGACAATATCGCTCCCTGTGGGACTCCTTTCTCAGCTCTGTGTTGCGGAGTAGTATGGTCGTCGACTCTGACCTGAACGAATCTGTCTCGTAAAAAATCTTGGACGCATCTGATTAGTCTATTTCCGACTCCTAGGTCTTTTGTCTTTTGGTATATTGCTTCGTGAGCGACGTTATCAAAGGCCCCTTTGATGTCAAGTCCAACGATCGTCCGCATCTGGGTGGTGCTTCAGGGTCATATGTCCTCTTTAATGCGGAGCATGACTTCCTGCGTGCTGACGTGGGATTTGAATCCTACCATCGTGTGAGGCAAACATTTGTTCTTGTCGATGTTCCAAAGCAGTCTTTCAAGGACCAACTTCTCCATAACTTTGCCTATACATGATGTTAATGAGATAGGCCTGAGATAAGCTGTGAAGTTGGTTAGGAGCTGAGAAGATAACTTCCAAGTTTACTCGGTTAGCTATTTTCTTTAGTCTGTGAGAAAAATTATGAATATATGGCACAATGATGGGCTTCTTTGTTTTGTCTCTTTGCTTTTGTTGTGTGCATAGGTCTTGCCTGCTTTCGTTGATGAGCTTTTCGGCCACTGATGTTAATAACGAGTTTGGGTATCCTGCGCGCTTTAGTCTTGAGACTTGCCCGTCAAAGCTCGCTGGAATGGAATGCGAGCAGGATTTTATGAGTGAGTTTTTGATGCATAACCGCACGATGCTTCTTTTAACAAGTTTTGAATGGGCCGAGTTGAATGGTAAGAGCGGTTTTTTTCCCCTGGGCTCATACGACCAAAATAAATGGTAGGGTAACATTAAGAGTCTGAGATCCAGGAATCTTAAAGAGCGCTCGTTTGGAAGTTCATGGGTGATTTCCAAAGGGCTAATGCACATTTTAAAACTGTCGAGGACGTCAGCAACCATGCTGGTGAAGTTGCGATCGTCTGAAGCTAGAACAATTAAATACTCGTCGACGTACCGGAACACTTTTATAACTTTGGAGGTGTCTAATGATTCTTTTATCTTCCTGTCGTTGTGCGCTAGATAGAGATCGCTAAAGACAGGGGCAATGCAGGACCCGATGCAGACACCTCTCTTCAGTAGGTATGGTTGGCAATTCCAGATAGCAAAGGTCGACCTGAGGTAGATGTTAATCAAGGTCAAAAACGTGCTTTGGGATAAGCCCGACGCATTTTGAAAGGCATTAGCATCGAAGGTGTCTATGCTGTTCTCTATGTACCTTAGGAGGCGGTCGTGGGCCAAGAAATAGTACAGGTCCTTAATGTCGATGGAGAACACTTTTAGGTCTTGGTCACGATGCTCTTCTAAAAAGTTGAAAACTTCAGAGGAGCTGCGGATCAGGTATGGATCATCAATGTTAAGTAGATTTAGTTGTGTTTGCAAAAATAAGGCAACAGACTTTTGCCATGTCCCCCTTTCAGAAACGATAACCCGGAGGGGGCAATCCGCTTTGTGATATAAAGTTTGTAAAGTTTGACTGGTGTATGTATGTATCTATTCTGTGGCCCATTATCTTTGAGACGAGGGTCTACCAAAGACACGCCCCCTCCCCCCCCCCCCCCAAAAAAAAAAGAAAAAAGAAGAAACTGTGTTAGAAAAGGAGTGCTTCCATCCCACCAGTTCACACGTGAATGGACCACCAAGCCTCAAGACTCTGCTTGGAACACGTGAGGCAATTCTGTCCTGTAAACCCGAGGGCCTGGTGGATGCTTGCGTTGACTCTTGGTGCAGGTACAAGTGCCGGACACTTAAGAAGCAAATGTGGAACTGTTTCTTCCGCATCTGCACATGCTCTGCAGCGCGTGTCCGTCACGTTGGCGTCTTACTTCCGTCGGTAAAGGCGGGTGCGCAAGGCCCCACCTCGAGCCTCAATGAGGAGTCTGCTGCCCTTTGTATTCCCACGAAAAGTGATGAGGGCGATTTCGTTTTTAATAGATGCGTAAATGTGCATGCTCGTGTGTCTTTGCATCTCTTCCTTCCATCGTTGGGCCTCTATGGTCTTGATTTGCGATCGCACCTGGTTGACCCAGTCTTTCTTAGACGTAGGCTAGGCGACCATACCGAAAGCACCATACTTCACACCAAGCCGGATGACACGTCGCCTTCATGTTGTATGTACGTTGTGTAGGGTGATGTACATGAATACCCGTCTGGCCCAGCAATCTCCATCCATCATCGCAGTCGGGCATAATATTCCATCTTACTGCTGGCCTCCCGCGCCTCGAAAGTAGACCAGCCGAGATCTCCCTGATTCGGTTCATTTGCCACTCGTCCGTGACATCCTAGCGCCTGCCTTCCGATGTCCCTTTGGCGGCGTTTAAATATTCACGAATCTCGCTGGGGACGCAGGTGCCGGCACTGGCGAGTTAATCCAGGCACTGCCACTGCTTTCCAAAACTCCCGGGTGATGGCGTAGCAATCGGAGCTCGAAAGGCTTCTTTGACGGAGTACGTTTCGCTTTCGCAATGCTGACGCCTTGAGATTTGTGTAGTGCACTCTTAGAAAAAAGGGTATGGATAGTCCTCCCTTTGGGGAGGAACGGTCTTGTAACCTATGTTCCTTTAGAAAGGGAGAAACTCTCGTCCCTGAAGCAGGTGAGCAAAATTCCTCCGTTGCTTGCATCTCAATATGGCGGCCCCGAATCGAGCAAATCGAGCCCAATAAGGCTTGACGAGGACGCTACGTCTCTTGTACAAGACGTGAGCAGCAGCAAATAAAAGCGTAACACGAGCTTTCCGCAAACTGTGTTTATTTCCGAAGCCAGATTCCCCCCACAGGTACAGAAACTTGCGTTTCGAAAGCAACTACTCAGTCTTCTCGTCGACAGCACTGCGATGTTAAACGGAGGCAACCGATACCCAGTTACTTCGCGCACTTTGCGTCTTACCTTTGGTGTTCCTCGAGTCACAATTCCTTCGTCAACCGCACATCACGAAGGAGGGCAAACTCAATCCGCGGTACCAAAAGCCGCTCTCGGAAGAACAAACTCGAAGCCGCTATTTATCGCGGCGTAGCGTGAAAGGTTAATTCGCTAGCGACCAGATGGAGGGGTCAAGCAGAGTAATTGCAAGTAGCTAGACTAGGTGGCGCTAGGTACCGCCCAATTCATATTCTACAAAAAAATAATTAGCTCTTTTAAGGCCACTACTGCGCCTGGGGACCCTCTAGCATACACACATTACGCTTATTACTAACATCAGCTGAACATACATTGAGCACATACACGGCACACACAAATATCAATGCAACAGAACACCACACTAACCCGAACACTACACCTGTGCTCTGCGTTTCCTTCTTTTATACTGGTCGTTTTGAACATACGGAACTTTTCGGGGACTCCCTGAGCAATAAGAAATATTCCCAGCATGTTGATTTTTTCCCAGCAATGTCATACCTCTGAGAGTATTTTGAATGGCTCAGGGGAATAATCTCTTAATTAAAACTAAACGCTCGATCATGCCGTAATTATTTGAAAGCCAATAAATCAAGCCGCTCCAATGCGGTTCAAAGCCATGAGTTTGTTTCCCCACACGGCACGTCGTAGCCTGTATTTCTATTGGTTTTTCTATTTGTGCTGTTCGCGCAAAGCTGCAATTGCCGTCTTGAATTAATCTCTGTAGAGCGGATATTCACTCAGCTGGAAGTGAAGCTTCATGGGCTGAGAAATCGCTTTTCGATCAACTTGAATGCAGTCAAAACCGTGACTTGCGGCAGGTGTTAAGTGTACGGAGCTACGCCGTGGCGAGCCCGAAAGCTTCTAGCGCTCATCCCAGCGCGCCAGTTGTAGGGCAGTTTCTCCAGGAACCGTAGTATATTTAAACAGCAAAATGAAGGGTAGTTTTTATTTTTTTTATTTTACCTATTGTTTTAATGCCGAAATTACATACTGTAAATATACGTATTTCCGTCACGATTTCGTACTGTTCAGTCCTTGCCCCAGAGCTCAATCGCTCTCGGGGACAAGACAATTCCGACAGTCACGTTGGCCACTGTACGATAGCGATAGGAGCTTCTACTGTTCAGATTAGCCTTCCAACATGACTATCCGCACGTTGATCGATTGCACGTAATCCCTCAAGTGGTATTAAACTTTTTAATGTAAAGCGGAATGTCAACCTACGACACCAAGCCCCCTCCGATCACGGCCCGACCAGCGGCATCAATGCCCAGCAGTTTCCGATCTCATCTTGTTGTTACACCACTGATACGCGAACACACGGTCACATCGGCGATAATTCCAGTCTTCTGTTCACAACCCACAACACTGCCATCACGATGTTGCAGCTATGTTGCTGACACGCACAAATACAGAACCACGTTGAACGCCGGTTGCACTCGGCATCGGAAAACAGAACCGAATTCAGGACGGAAGGCACCCAGGCTGCCGACAGCAAAACCTGCCTGTCTTGGACGCAGTTCCTGCGGTTTCCATAACGTCGAAAACGTCGACACAGTTCTGCGTGATTTCGCTACTGTAGTGACTGTAGTTCCGTGCCGCGCGAGTCCCGGAATCCGGAGACGGCCATCCCCCAGTGTACGTGGCGCTGCTGGCAGTGCTCCGGAACTTCGCTGTTTCTAGCGGCTTCGTTTGCTCGTTTGATAAAATTAGTGATAAAAACGTCAATGCAACCGAAATGTTCTACACGTTTAGACTGGAAGACGGAATTACAGGTGGCCTTTGCTGCCGCTGAAGCTCAATCAACTCAACAGCTATTTGTTAAACAACGTGCGCGACCTGCTCGAAAAACGAAACCGAAAGAAGATGAGTCGGGAGGGCGAAAGCTTTCTCCCGTCTGCCTGGAGAAGGAGAAAAACGTTTCGGTTCCTCCCTGTTTCTCGTGTCCGCTTGGGGGCGCGTCGGTAGAAGGGAGGAAGACGCGCCGTTGCTACTTTTTTCCTCCATTTTTTCTTAGAGTGTGTTCAGCCAGATAGTCCTCTAAACTGTTGAGTGTCACACCAAAATATTTACACTTCGTGTCAACCGGAAGCACATTGCTCTAGATGGTAAGGGACCAAGGCCTTCGCACTGTCCCGAGAACTGCACAACAACCGACTTGCTGTCATTAAATTGAAGCTGGAGTCGATCCGCTGCTGCTTCACATTCCAACAACAGTAACCTTATATCTGGCACACTGTCGGCCATCAGAACAATATTGTCTGCGAAAGCGAGCCCGGGAAGTCGTCGTACTATTACATCTCCGTGTTGCTTGTGTTGCAAAGTAAACCCAACGCCGGTTTGTTCCAGTGTCCTCCCCATGCCGAATGTATATACACGAACTCAACTCTCCTACGTCACGCCGCAATGGTGGCGCGCCGGACGCACTTCCAGTCTGGGGCGGTGGGCAGACGTCGCCGTGCCAGACATGCATTCCTGTGTTCCTTTGGAAGAAACGAGACAAAAACCCTGCCTTCTCGTGAAAATGCTGCGACTGGGGCTGTACCAAGAGAGTCTGGAAAGCTTTGAAGATCAGTTTTCATGTGCTTTCGCTCCCTCCGTTCGTCCGAGAACGTGGATAGTAGCCATGAAAAGGGCAAACCAGACGCTGTCGAACTACGATTGCGTGTGCGGGCAACACTTTGTGGTCGCCAGATGTATTTGCTTTGCTCCAACATGTACGAGAGGAAACCGCCAAGTTGTCCGGACCACCCACGGGTTCAGTGCGTCTTCAAATTCACACGGCCGCCTGGTCGTTCGAACTTTCGTCTGCTCTTTCAAACTTGTCTGCTTTTTGTCGTCTGCTCTTTCAAACTTGTCTGCTTTTTGTCGTTTGCTCGTTCAAACAAAAGCGGCCCGTAGACCAAACGTTGACCCGGTGATTGTAATAAGAAGTAATGTTGATCAACAAGATGTTGATCATTGGCACCGGTGGCCATCACCGACTTGTTACGTTTGGTCTGTTCCCGCTTCCGATTTTCAGTATCGACGTCGTTCATCGCCGCTACCTTCTACACTTTTGCAGAGCGAGAGACGTCGCGACCGAAAATAGCTAGAATCTCATCATGGTTTTGGTGTCCATTCTGCGGTGTTCATGCAAATGAATCGCCGCACGTCAAATTATTTACGGAAAGTTTAGCGGCGTAACGAGCCTTGATAATTTCGCTCAGGCGATTAAAGTGGTAAGACATTGATTGCTATGAGGACGTAGAATCGACAATTCCAACGCGAAAAGGCTATACAGACTCACACAGACGCCGACAACGTGACATTCGAATGGTTTGTTGACGCGGGACGCGGTGCTTCTTGGCCGTACTCCATTGCGCATGCGTTCGAACTGTCGTCTGCTCTTTCAAACTTGGCTGCTTTTTGTCGTCAGCTCGTTCAAACGACAGCGGCCCGTAAGCCAAACGTTGACCCGGTAATTGCGATAAGAACTAAGTGCAGGCCTCAAAACACTTTTGAAGGTTGGATGGGATGAGTAGGCAAAGTGTAAACAGTAGATACAAGATGTTGATCATTGCTACCAGTGGCTGAGTTTACATGGATGCGATCGTAGCGAATCGAATCGAGATTAACCGCCTATGATTGGGTAGACGAGGAAGGGAAAGGAGGATCGCGGGCGCGTGACTGGTCACATCTCGATTCGATGCGCCATGGTCGCATCCATGGAAACGTAGCCAATGGCCATCACCGACTTGTAATGCCCGATTCTACTTGCGGTTTTCAGTATCGACGTCCAGCATCTCAGCTACGGTCCACGCTTTTGCAGTCCGAGCGACGTCGCGACTTTGTCAGTTATTTAGACTTCTTGCTTCCTCTTGATTATTTTTCATACACCATCTGCTCCACCCTTCTACCCCAGGCTGTTTTGTTCATATTACCCGGAATGAATGCATCCTTTCCAGTTTTTCTCACTCCAGCTTTGGACTATGAAAATAGCGAGCAGAATCTGATCGTGGGAGTCAGGCTTTAGCGCCCATTCTGCGGCGTCCACGTGAAATGAATTGCCGCACGTCACATTATTCACACAAAGTTTAGCCTCGTTAGTTTTGCTGAAGCCGCTTAAGTAGTCAGACATTGTTAGGAGGGCGTAGAATCAACAATTCCAACGCAAAAAAGAGCACGGGGACTCCCACTGAACCCGGCAGCAACGCAATTCAATGGTTTGTTTATGGGCGACGGCGGGCTTCTTGCCCACCATCCACCGCGCATGCGCGGCGCCGGTGGCGTCCGCTATGGGCGCTCCGGTTTGTTTGTAAACATGAGTTGGTGTATAGCATGTAGAAAACGGGAGACAACGGGCACCCCTGACGTAGACCCCTGCTCACCGGAATGTCTGCAGATGTGGCACCGTTGAACGTTGACATCCCGCTATTGCCATCGTACAGTCCCTGAATGAGCCCGACCCAATCATCCGGCATGTTGAGCTGCCGAAGCCTCCTGAGTAGCGAAAAAGGGGGACACTGTCATAGGCCTTAGAAATGTCTAAAGGAAAAAATAAATTTAATATGTTGCATATTAAATTTATTTTTTCCTTTCGCGCGATCTCTGTATACGCTGCGTCAGCGTGAACAGGTTATCATCTAGCCGACGATCTTTGCGGAAGCCGTTTTGCAATTCCGTGAGGGCGACATTACTTTCAACCCAACACGAAATGTGCCGATTCGGGATGGTCGCAAACAACCTGTAGGCCACAGCCGTGACAGTAAGTAATCGGTAATCTCTGAGACGTTCCTTGTTTCCTTCTTTTTTGGGGATATATCTCACTCGACCACGCCTCTGATTTCTGGGAATTAGTTAATCTCCGCAGGCTATGCGACTAAACAGGTAAGACAGTTGGTCTCGTGAGTCTGGTCGCAAGTTCTTCAACACCTTAGCCGCTTTTCCGTCTAAGCCCTGGGCGGTAATGCCGTTTAACCACGCGAGTGCGCGGTCTAGATGCACTCGCCCCACTCGAGTGACATTGTCATCTCTGGAGGCTGACAGTGGCACGTCTTCTATAGGCTGACTGGGATCCACGCTGTCCTCTGTAGGGACTTCCACGTGTGCAGTACCAAAGATGCTGTATAGCTGTTTCTCAAGTAGTTCTTCAATATTCTGAACTGGATATCCAGTGTCATGCTGAACATGTTCAGTTCGACACTGTCAGTCACTGTCAATATGTCAGTTCGACACTGGATATGTCGAACTGACATATCCAGTGTCAGTTCGGGGGCTCTCCCCTAACCATCTAGAGAGTCGATATATCTCCAGAAGTTTTCTCCGGCATTTTTTCCGCCATCCCGGACATTTTTCATCAGCTTGCAGTCATGTGCTCGTATTTTTGTTTCCACGATGTCCTGCATTTGGGCCTTAAGTTTCCTGTATTCTTCCCATAATGCCAATGTCACAGGCACCTTACCAAGAGTTTTCAATGCGTGTCTGTGTGGGCGGTTAGCGGCTTGGTGTAACTGGATGGATCGTCTGATTTCATTATCCCACCACGGTACAAGCTTTCGGCTTCCTTTGGCGCCCTTCACGATGGCGTATTTAGCGTGAGCTAGATGACAGCGTCCCCGTGTGGCCTGAATGTTTAACAGGACTTCACATGCATCTCTCTTTAGATAATATTATTATTAAAGTAACCCTGTGGTGCCACTCTGAAACTGCATTGAGCGGTATGACCCTTATAAAATATCCACTAAAACTTCTCAGGGCCCCGCTGTGGCGAACAGCATTTGATAGTCGTGAGTGCACCGCGCTACGTTCTTCGTCGCGTGAAAGGAAAAACCGCGCTGTTTCCAAGAAACGAGATCGTTGCATCACGTTGCTCCTCTAAGCGCAGCTCGAAGACACGCTTCTTCGCGATACGCATACAGAGCGGAACGCTCTCTCGCCCGCGTCCACTGAGTCAAAGAAGCGCACGCGTGTATACATGATATGCTTCCAGCTGACATTGCGCTCGCCGGAGCGGTCTGTCTTTTGCAACATAATCACGCTCCCGCCTATACTCACGTGCAGAAACCGGAGTCCCATGATAAAATAGAGGCGGTTGATGGGTTCGGCAAGGGCACAGTTCTCACCATACTGTCAGCTTAGGAGATAAACAGAGTATGGAAGGTAAACCTAATTCGGAACAGCACTCATAAATCCTACGCGCTGCTCGCTGACGCGATATGCGGCAAACTGTCACCTTGTCGTACAAGCCCGAGCTTCCTGCGTCACGAGAAAGTTACGATCTGATGTGGCGCGCAGTCTTGCCACACTTTTACTCAGCGATCCCGGCGAATTCTAAGGCCCAAGTGCCCTAACCGCGTTCGCTTTCTATTCAATATTTGTAAAAAAAAGAACCACAACATAAGTTAGGATAAATAGTTGAGTACAGTCATCTTTCAGATTTCTTTAGGTTATTCTTTAAAACCACCCCAGAAATTAGTGCCATCGTATGATTGCGCCATCCCTTGGCGGATTACGGCAGGGCTCCCATAAAAGCCCATGCATTTCATATACAAATATGGCCACAACGTAGAAACGTTACGCTCCGGACAATTTTCCATGCTAATAATGTGTATCTATAATATGCCACTATTTTCGTGCCAAAATTTTAAGATGAAGACGTGTAAACTGCGGGTTCCTCAGTCGAATAAACTTTTTGATGTATTGCCACAACAAATAGTATACAAGTTAATCGACGTGTACAGTTTATTCTTGGGTATAAACAAGTCACTATGATTGTAAAACTAAAGAGGATCCCTCCCCATTAGTACGGCAAAGTCTGTAGTTTACGATGTGTATTACATCTGTAGGAAAATATATTTCTGAGGCAACTAGCTCCAATTTTCCCGAAACAACAAAGTTGAAACGAGCACAATTTAAAAATAAAGAAAAATGAAAAGATTCGCCATTCGACTACAGTGAAACACAAGAATCTTTAATGTGCTGGGTACATTTTTTTTTTTTTCAAATTATTTTCTTGGGTTCCTGAGACCAATTTGCCAAATAATGCGGATTTATTCTCGCTTACACGTTTACGATCAATTCCAGTATTCTACTACTAACAAATAAGCTAGAAAACAGAAGCAACTGTTTATATTATGATAAATAAAAATGATAAAAAAGTTTTTAAAATATTTTTTGTTATTTTTATTGTTATGCGATTATAACAGTGACTTTTTTATCATAAGGAAGGGAAAGACTGCGGTGAATAAGCGGTTTATGAGAGGATGATCCTTATTGTGAACTTAACATTCCAGTGTAAAAAGTAATATTTAGGTATTCGCTAAATATTTAAATTAAATTAATTATTCCAATCGCCCTTAACACACACACAAGAAAACCCACAGAATTCGAGAAAATAGCGCATTGGAATATTAGACTTGATATCACAATCTTCGTTGAGGGCTGAAGCCCAAGATTTTGCAATAGCAGAAGCTTGTATTCGGCGGCCATAGGGTTCGTATTTCGTAACCAATTAAAAATTCGGCCGATCTCGAAACGTTTCTAGATGAGGCGCGGGTGCCCGAATCGGAAATGATGAACGAATACCTGAAAAGAGTCGAAACATGTCCACTTCCAGACAAGCTTTCGCAAATATGGCTAATTTTATAGGATTTGCAATAGCAGCAGCTTGTAGTCAAGAGCTCTAAATTATGTATTTTGTCCACAGTTAACAACTCAGCCAATCTCAAAAAGTTCCTGGATGACGCGCGGTTTCCCGAATTGCGAGTGAAGAACGAATGCCTGAAAATAGTCTAACCATGTCCACTTCAAGAACATTTTTTTTCTTCGCTGTAAATCTGTTTTATGACAATCTATTTACATATAGGTTGTTTAAAAAAGCGAATTTTTTTCATTGCATGTGTCTTTTATTAGAAAGTTTAACTATTTAATAGAATACTCAGCACGCAATCCATAGGTCTTGAATAGCCGAAAGTGGGATAAGTTGTACTTTATTAAATATGTATTAGCCGAATTTGAATATTGCATTGAATTGCATTTTTTTTGCTTAAACTAGCTTAACTTAGCTTTTTTGTTTCAGGTTGATAGCAGATGAAGCTTCTAGCAGTGGTGACTTAAGGTGAAAAGGCGCTACTTACGTAAAAGCCCACTTAAATTTAAGTACTATCTTAGTTCTAACTCCGGCCAACATCTCCATGATTGCAACGAACACACAAACTACCAATCAATGCCAAAATTACAAAAAAAAAAAAAGATTGAGAGACTAGCTCCACGCGGAAACATTTTTTTCTGTCGTCGACTGATTCGAATCGGTCAAATTGATCTCAACCTGAAGAAGTAGGTTAAACGCTTTGACGCCTTGCGCTACACGTTCCCGTGGAAGTGTTCGGTGGAATAATTTGTGCGTGCACACGAATTAGCGGAAGGCATGTCCTCGGGAAAAATCGAAGACACTGAGCGCTCCACATTCCGAGAACCCGCCCCCAAATGCGTGGACAGGACGGATCTGCGGAACTAGACGACGTCGATGGGTGATTTCATCGTGCGTCCGGAGCCCTCATTGCGGTCGGTCATATTGTAATTGAGCCAAGGCAAGGCTTGACGCAGGAACGAGGAGTAATTGCCGTAGACACGTTTGGCTGCTGCTCATGCCCAAGAGAATTTGAAATTGCCGAGGTTCGCTCTCAGATTAGACGGCAGCCGACATACCAGAGTGTTTTGTTTAAATATCGCATACGCCTGTCAGCGCAGTGTGCTTGAAGAATGGAACATATTTTGTAGGGTAATATCGTCTAATTTTGATTATTAGACTCATTATTCCAATACTCTCGTATGTATTTACACACGTCAGCGCAGCGATATGATTCACCGCTTGGACAATAGCGGCCCTGACTTGAATAGCTTTACTTCAAGTCAGAGCAAGAAGAAAGTTTGAAACGAGAATGAAAAAGAAGAGAGACGTTATAAATGTTTTTTTCCCGACATAAAAAATATAGATAGTCTTCAACCATTTCTTATGAAACAATGTCATGTGGCGTATATGAGGGAGTCAGATGTGGTAACTGTGACTCGCTGGAATGTCTGGCTGTATGTCGCGTCCAGTTTTATAAGCTAAATAGCCAATTAAAGCTTTAACGAAATAATCCCTGGAGAAGGGTAACAAATGGGGACAAACGACAAACACAAATCTCCAAACACAGCTATGTGACTGGTGTGCGTACTTTGTCCCCTTGTTTCCCTTCTCCAGGGATTATTATAGTCATTCTTGTCCAGCTCGCTTGTACCTATGAATTAATTGCGTTATCATAATAAAGCTTTACTTTTTCAGTAACATTTTGCAGTTCCTTAGAAAATTTGAAGTATTCTTTTTTTCAAGTCTCTTCAATGTGCTCGATATAATAAAGCAATTTTTTAAGAATAAGAACTTCAGCAACTTAGTGATTGTGAATTATTTAAGTGATCGTTTACCTTTCTATGGAGGTATTAATTTAGAGAGAGTTTAAAGCCTCATTCAAACGTGTAACAACAATATTTAAAGCCATAAGGGGTTGTGCTGTGCGGCTTGAACAAAAGGAAGCACGTGCTGGCTATACAAAAAAGAGTGCTTACTGGAGGTCCTTATTTGCAATCATGCAAATAGTTCACTGCATCACTCCTATAATGTCTCATCCAAGTTCTCGGTTCATTTCATAAGTCATATGCTGTCGACAAGTTGTTAAGCGCAGGTATACTGAAGGAATCATTCATATACCTCTCCTTCGAAACAGTACGTGGTTCGGGTTGCGGGACTTTTTCAGTTAACACAGAGCGCCTGAAAACAAAAGAAGCCACATTCGATGAGGAACACTCACTGCAGAAGGATTCAACGTGCATACTCACAAATTGCTGAATTCAGGTACTTGTAGTTACTAAGATGTTATTCCTATTAGCAGGTTCTTAAGAGCAAGATAACCGTGAAATAGAAAGTGGTTCAATGTCGCCCAGGATCAGGATCCACGGGATGGTCCTGGGGGCCACTGTCAGTGTTATCGCCTTTCGCTTCTTCACACCACATATAGGAGCTTTAAACAAACCTTCCACTGTTAAAAAACAAGTTCGGTCTCTGTACAGAGAAAGTTTAATCTTTCACAGTTTTTGCACTGAGCAAGTCGGTTTTGCTTTTGGAAAATCTAGGCGCAGTTCTTTTGCTGTAAAAAAATGTATTATTCGACCACAATGTGCGAAGAAGCGAAAGCGATAGCTTTCGTTTCTTTAGCCGCACGATCGTCCAGTGCGCGTGACATGGTGCCGTTACGTACCTGAGGACAGAGTTGCGACGTGGTTAATACTCCTAATCCTTGTGGTTAACGTCGTGGATGCCTTTGACGACTACCACCAGTGATCCGTGAAGTGGGTAAGCGCGGTGAAAGTTTCTAAAACCATCCAACATTGCGCATGGCAACTGGATATTGATAAAGTGGGATTTCAGATAGCGTGAGTAATATTGGAAAACAAGTCTTTCAAGCAGACGACACGACGAATCTTTTTTTGTTGCGCAATACTTGGCGGGATGTCATGGCTGCCCTCTTCGCGCTCTGCTCGCGGCACGGCGAACGGGAAATTTCGACCTCCCTCTCCTTGCAGCAAAAAGGAAGAGAAGACGGTTTTAATGCGAAAGCATTAACTGTCTCATGGAGCGAGCTGACGTCGTCAGCGTGAAGCTCGAAAACAGCAGATGTTTTGCCCGATCCTTCGGTTCCATTGGCTGGCGCGCGTCGACGGGGCTCCCATTGGCCGCTGCGCTCGTCAGTTTCCACGACCGCTCACCCCATGGCGCTGCGTGTCCATCAGCGCGCCGTTGCTCCCCTAGGCACGGAGCGTCCAAGGTGACTGTGCCCAGGGGAGCACACGCGCTGACCGGTGACGAGAAGTATGCAGAAGACGAAAAAGGGAGCGGACGAGCGGCTTACATGCTTCCGCATTCACAACTCTTAAGAAATTGCTTCGGTGTACCCCGATCTTTTTTTTTTTTCATTTTTCCCACCCTTGCCGCGACGACAAGCGACAAGGACGAAATAACTGGAAAGTGTCGCCCAAGAAGCTATCGCTTTAATATAAAAGCAAGAAAAAAATAAAAAAGCTTGACATAATCAAGGTTAAGCGTTTTCGTAGACGACCGAGTTATTGAAGCTATTTACTTGTGGTGCCATCTTCCGAATGGTGCAGCAAACTGACAATAGAGTGCGTCGTCTGCTTGATGCGCCAATTGGGAGATGGCGCCATAAGGAAATGGCGTCGCTACCTCGGTAGTCTGCGAACGCGACCAACTTTGACACAGTTTGGCAAGTCTTTTTGTTCTTATTTGTTACAGGAGGAGAACTGCGTCTTGAAATTTCGCACAGTAAAACTAACCTGCGAAGTGCACATTCGATTAAAGGTTGAGCTTTCCATGCGGAAATGCCGATTTTTTCGGCTCGTTTTACAGCGGAAAGTCTTCTTGAAACACAATATATATCTGGGTAGTAGGAGGCCACTCTATGAACTACACTATGAAATGTTCTTTGATAGCAGGCTCTCAATACTGAAATGGGTTTCCCCTTGTGTATTTTGTCCTTGTGTATTTTTTGCGCGCTGTTTATTTTCCGTTTACCTTGGACCAACTCGCCTACATCACGACACTAATCCACCTAAATCACCACAGTAATCAATCTTGTTCACTGTGAAAATGATGTATCTAAACCGTTTAAGAATTTGTACGATATTATTTTTGCTTCGCTCATCTACACATTTGATGTATTCCCACATACCTTTTGATAGTAAAATTAATCAATTAATAAACACACAAATATCCATATGACGAAACAAGGAAATAAATTGTAAATATACTATTTATAAAATAAAGTAGAAAATAATAGAAATTATTCACGCTGAATAATATATACAAAAAGTACTGGCCTACGAAAGCAGACCCAGCTGCCTGTGTGTAAGGCCAAACAACCAGCAGAAATGCATATACATACAAAAGGATAAACATTAATCAATTCCAGCCATTCGTCAGTTACGACGATAAACTCGACTGCTATAAACAGAACATAATTTTCTCGAGTAAAGATATGAAGTCATTTGATACATATAAAAAAATACCGCATTAGACAGAGTAACGATCAGCCCTAAAATAAACATATATTATAGCAATTCAATAACAAAACAAACTGGGACACCAAGCTCAGTAAAACAATCTATAGTAAATATACCGCCTTCAAAACAAATCAGAAATACCACACTACACAAGGGAATGATCAGTCCAAAAATAAAAAAAAACATCATTTAATGATGGGAATTCGACAGACAAAACGAACTAGAACACAAACTCAGTAAAACAATCTCGTGTAAATTAACCGACATAAAAAAAAAATTGAGATACATCACATCAACTTTACAATAATATCAGCCCCTATATCTTATCGATCAAGTATGTAACAATGTTTGAGGTTTAGATACCTGGCTTCATTTTCTTAATTCTTATTCGAAGATTTTTCTGGAGCCTATGGTATTTAAAAATTTATTAGCACGTTAAAGAACGATGTAATATAGGTATTTTGATGTCTTTTCCCATGATACATATATATATTCTCAAGATTTTGAACCTTCCGATGCTCCTTAGTTCTCCTTTTTGTGAACTGTAATTTTAAAGGAATGGTTGAAGTAAATATTTAAAATCATAAAACCCATAAAAATCAAGTAAAATGAAATGCCAAGCTTTCTCGATTTGTCTTCCACGTCCAATGTTTCATATACCATGTTTCGTAAGCATTGTTGTCCACCATCTGTCTTAAATATTTGTCCAGAAATTTTTAATTTGTGTAACCAACGGTGCCAATATAAACCCATTTCATACCGTAGAAATAGATTCCTCAAAAAGCCTCGTTGAGCAGCCGTAACCTCATTTTCTTACTGTACATGCTTCTTATTTTTTTGTGCAAATACGCAGAAACAGTGCGGAATCTTTTGGTTACAAGTTCAACATATGGATTTTATAACACGTATTCGTCAACGTATATACCTAAGTATGTGGCATATTTTTAACACGTCAAATGTTTACAACTTTTTACATCCCCTACAATGAGTTTCAAACTCACTGTATTGTAGAACAACGAAACATGTGAACGGGTTTATAATGTTCGATTAGTTGTAAACTTCTTATCTTTTTGTAAGGAACGTCATCACGTTTGCAACATGATGTGATCGATCTGGTTCTTCTGGGCGTATTTTAACGTTTCGATGTTTCAAACACTCTGTGAAAGTGTTGAAAGCATAAATAAGGCAAGCTCTGAGCGACCCGTGCTAGGCACACTCTCTCGCCCTTTTGAAAGCGTGCTGGCATTACCGTGGTTGTCCGAAACCTCGTCAACGGGAAAGGCGTTCGACGGACAGCCGCTGTGATCGAGTGGCGGGAGGACAGTTCATTAGACTCGGGCGACTTGCATCATGGCGCCATTACGCAGGTCGCTTTGGATTGGCAGCTGTGCTACGCGGTTCATTATGCTAATCCACTGGGACGAGGGGTGGTCGGTCATCACGCCTTTGCGTGCTGCAGAAGCGAAGGCCGCTAGACTAGAGTAGAAATACTGACTTGATGCTACCGGCACTGCAAACTGAGTTAACGACGCTCGCGTGCGTATGTGCGTTTCAGCAAATTGTTGTAAAACTAGATTTTGTTAACCTTGATAAGGCCCCCTATAAGAAGCAGATGACACGTCAGATAATCTTTAAGCTTTCGGTTGGAGTTTTACATTTTTCATCTACGTTGAAAATGTAAAATTAAACTTATCTAACTTATCAACATCAGAGTTATGCCTATTATATTCATTATTTATCTTTCTAAGGGCACGCAAAAATGGGGGCATATAGGGAGACGAACCTCTACACCAAGAAATCAAAGTGAAAAAAACAGGCCAACGAATTGTTTGCACATAGCGCAATGTCACGTAGTCGCATTTTATTCGAACGCCAATATAATTTCGTATCGCAGTGGAATTTGCCGCGATTACGGTACACGCTATTGCATTGACCGGATCCGTGGGAAAAGATAAAACAAGGTTCTTCGGCCACATAAATAACCTATGCATCGCAAGAAGCTGAACCTCTATGGGAATATCTAACGCTAGTAGTGGTGACAGAATGCGAAATCTTGAGAACATCACGTTACCTGCATAAAACTTAATAAAAGAAAAACTCGAAAATTCTTTATAAGCTAACGTTCACCTCGGCCAAATATTCGTCAGAAAAAAAAAGAACATTGTGCGTGCAGTGACATTTATTTTCTTGAACGAGCATTTCATCATTAAGGAGAACAATAATGTATAGTTAACAAGTTCTTTCGCTGAAATCAACGCCACTGGAGCTCATAATTACATTCCTTTGTTTGTCGAATGATACGACTTCAGCAGGATGTCACACGGTGTGGAGACCTAGAGCATCTATTTGTGGCCAATTTTTTCTAAGGTCTTCGAAGAAAATGTCAGGAAGGTGTTAGCAATTACGGCAATTTTAGCGAGCTGCTATGATGCACATTCTAGGCATACACTGCCGTGAACGTCAGTAAGGTGTAAAAACATTTTTTTTTGTAGGGGTGTCTCTAGTTACAAGGCTTCGAAAGAAACGCACAGCTTTCTTTTAGAAGTAAGGCGTTGCTGTCCTCGTTACTATGACAACCAAACAGGTAGCTGCATCCGTTTTATGTACGATTGCTCCTTTCGTTTGCGATTTTTTGTAGAATATCTGGCATCTGTGAATGTTGCGGTGGTGACTGGATTCTCAGTCAAAATGGTTATAGATGAACGTAAATCTAGGTAAAGCTTTTGACATTCTGAATAATCTATAGTCTCTTAAATTTGCTCCTACTTTTTATGCAACTTTTACATTTTAAAATTATTATTACTTTAAAGAAGTTTACCTTGGTTCTGATTCTGAAAATTTAAAATGGTCTTTCCTGTATGGCTGGCTAGTGGACGCACAATCATAAGACTGTTGCCTTTCTGTTCCAACCTTGCAAGCCACCAGGGGCAGCATTACTTCACAAATAAAGATTATAATTATTATTAATATTATTGGTTCCAAGTCACCGCTTTGTTAAAGGGACAGCTTGCATTGTTTATACAATTTTCGACTCGTCCTTTTTATAATTTTCACCTAGGCACAAGTGAGAGAAAACTCGCCATCTTCCCCCAAATAGTGCAATTCCACTGCGTGACACAAAAGAACGCACTACTTCCCAATCTATCCCCGCGTGTGATCAGAGAAACCACGGTGTCACGTCATGGGGAGTACACAGCTTTTCGTTGAGCCGCCGAACGGAAGTCAACCAAACCCTTCGCTGTATGCTTCTCCCCTTCCTGTCTGAATCCCCGTTACGAATCGCCCTTTGTCTTGATCACTCGCCGCGACTACCCGCAACTTCCAGCTACGGAGTCACCGCCCCGGTGGCCACCCTCCGAAACGCCACTTGGGTCATTGATTTCGCTGTGTATACGGTCAGGAAAGAGGAAAACGGTGTTATAGTCGGATGCAACCTGAGAACAATCTTTTAGCTCCACCCACAAGCGCATTGCGGCCATCTGAAGTGCCTCCGCCGTCGAGAAAGTAGTTCGCTAGCAACGTTGCTTTTTCTTCCTTCAGGAAACGTGTCTTAAACTAGTACAATATTTATTTAATTCATTCAGGACATTTAAATAAGTTAGAATACGTTTTTGTCAACGAAATAGCTGTTTAGTAAAGAAAGAAAGTAATGCCCAATGTACCGTTTTCCCAATTCATTTTCTGTCCAAGATACTGTCTAACATACCGTCTTCTCACCTCTCAGCAGTGCTAAGCCTCGCGCCCGCTTCGAAATTTTCGTTGGCGATAGCGTCGCTGGATTCTCACGTTGTCGCGCAAAAACTGCTGCAAACGCAAGCCGATACCATTAAGATATCGTGGCGTAACCTCGGGCACGTAAAACACGGTGCAAAAAAGCAGAATAATTGTCACGAGAAACTAGCGTCGCGTTGCTAAGGCCAGCAGCCATGTTGAGCTTTTTTTTTTTTTTCAAAAGGATCGCGATTGGTGCACGGAATCGTGACGTCATGAAAACGATTGGCTGGCGTTTCTCGGCGTAGGATTACATTTTCCTCTGAGAGGCATTTCCGGTTTTTTCTTAGCTTGCAACCGACTATAGTGAGCATGTAAACATGATACCAAGCAGAGAACTACGCATCGATTTTACTTTACACGTTACTGGTCTACCAGCATTGCAGAATGATCACCATCTTGACCGCCATGTTTGAGCGATCAGCGCGCCCCCTATATTCGCCGGAACTTGCAGATAATGCAATTCTAATCATTCAAAAGTCAACAATCGTGGAGGGAACGATAGAGGCCCTGAAGACATAACAGGGAAACCGTGACGTCACTCAAATGATGGCGTGAGAGCTGAGGGGTACACCGAACTTCGAGTTGTTTAGTTTTTTTTTAAATAGAAACAAGAGCACGTAAAAAAAAAAAAAAAAAAACGTTTTTGTGCTTTTCATTTTATAGGTAATAGTGAACCACCCAATCTTTGGCCAGAGCTTGATAACCATTGCAGTGCCGCTTTATTTTCTTACTGAGATCACTTATGCTGTAAATTGTAGCTCTGAATGTGTAAGGTAATTCTAAGTTGGCAAATCTTCAACCAACAAAGTGACTAAGCACTAGTAAGGCGCTACTGATGACGCAATATGTATGCCTATCCGAAGTGTATACGTGGCGCGTACTTATCTTTTCACAAGAATTGATTTTGTCATTGCTTGCTCCCTTCTGTGTAAAACAATACCCATAAAATTCGAAGGTTTCATTCTGCTTTCTACATGACTAGGGGTGACGGTGCAGTGGAAAGGCATTGTTTGTAAACGCAGCTCGCACACGCAATGAAACCTGCGTGATAAATCGTCCCCGTGCCGTGGAATTGCGCTACACACAATAGACATAGACGACTGCTTGGACACCGCGTTTTATTCCAGCGGAATAAGCATTTACACGACACGCCCATTCTGCCAAGGTCTCCGAGAATAATGACTCGGAAAGTTTCACGTTTTTTTTTTTTATATATATATATATATATAAGGAGCGTAACCTCAATTTGATTGTCCCTTCATTTTCTTTTTCTCACGAAAATACATTTGGGCGGTGTAAAAAAGCACGAGCACACTACGAGAAGTTTGCGGCACTGTTAATGCACCTTTCGTTCGCTAGCTGTAGAACGACAACGGTAGTTATGCATATTTATGAGCTGTGGGAAAGCACACCAGAGCGCATGAGCACAAAATCGGGAACACACGGCCATTTCAGACTTGTATGTGTAGATAAGGTAGATATTGACGTGGAGAAGTGAAAAGTCCTATTCAAGGGAAGCGCCGGCGGTATTTTCTTCTTCCCACACTGAACAGATTTTTGGGAAACCGAGGTTTCACTCTTGTCGGAACGTTATTTATTATCTCTAAATTAAAAATAGCTATTCAAAAGCGGCAACCAAAGTTTGTGCCAAACCCAAATTTAAATTTTCCCCCTATATGAATGGGTTGACGTTGCATTTCGTATGACTTGCAAGTCGAGCAGGCAATGTGAAAAATACAAACATTTTGAATATTTCCTTTCGTTTCCGCTGGCGTGAGTGTCTCCGGCATTTATTCACCACAGTAGTCCCCCTTGTAACCAGTCGGCAACAGGCTTATTGCAACATGGATGGATGAATGGATGGATGGACGGATGGATACATGGATGGTAATGGCTTTATCCTTGATAACGAACGGTAGCTTGAGCCACCTACCCTAGCAGAGGCTGACGCTACGCTTTTACTGTTGCAAGTGGAGCCTCTCACCCTCTCAGACCAAACAAAAACTTACTACCTTCGCTAAAAAAAAAAAGAAGAATAATTGCGGTTTACAATTTGGATTATTATATTGGACTAAACCCCGAGACTGGGGGGGGGGGGGGGGGGGGGGGGGACAACACAACACAAAGTCTCAAACACAGCTGTGTTTGAGACTGTGTGTTGTGTTGTCCTTTTTTCCCCCAGTCTCGGCGTTTTGTCCAATATGTTAAACCTTCGCCAGCTTGTTTGCGCCCTAACTTTTTGTTGGATTACTAGTTCAGATCTGTCTATTACTATGTTGCACTCATTTTGACGCAAATCAGGGACTATCAGAATTTCGTCGGAGCATTCCTTTAAATCGCATACAAGTTCGCATGCAAGACGCGTGTCCGAAACAACAGTTCAAGAAGTGGCTGTAGCACGCAAGAAAAGTGGCGCTTTAATGAGTTGCATGGTGACGAACATTTGGCGGCCTGGGGGGGGGGGGGGGGGGGGGGGAGGTGTGGATGCTGCATGTGTAGGGTAGTTGACCTACTAACTATATGCAGCAATGCCACCATGAATGAAAGAAAACACAGAAAAACAGAGTTTCGCATTTTTATTTTGGAAAAATTGAATTGGACCGAACTGAGTCCTGCAACGCAGAACGCAGGTAAAAAACAAACAAAATACGGCTGTAAAAATAAGAGTCATAATTATATATAAAATATTTTTTGGAGCTTCGTCTTTATGATAAAAATATATTTTAAAACAAAACAACGAGGCTTGTCTCCCATGAGAAACAAAGAATAATTCGCCATATCAAAAGAAGTTTGTACCAACTTTGAAGGAAACACAAGCAAACACAAACAATAAACATAAAAAGCGCAGTTTATCATGATTCAATAGTTTGTAGTCAGGATAAACAAAGACAAAGACAACAACATTACCACCTGCAACAGGCTGCAGGGAATACAGGCGTACCAGAAGAATAGAGACACATGCGTGCGCACTGCCAATCTTACGCTGAACTCATGGAAACGCGTCCAAAAGCTCAAGCACAAACAAGAACTTTGTGCCAATGAACCGGAAATTTTCGTTTTTTTATATGCAGTGGGCTCAGGTGTTTTCACATTAAAGTTCAAAACTTCATGAAACCTACTCTCGCATAATCGACGTAGATCACAATAAAATTCGTTCCCGGGAAAGTGTACTGGTCAATGAGTTCTCTTTTATTTACACAGTATTTAGAAACCAATTCAAGAATACACCAGCCTGATCATGCTGATGAATACCGAGGATCACAGAATGTGTTGTGAATGAGCTAGGCCATGTGCGTGTGACGTCACGGTGAAACATGACTATGACGTCACACACCGTCATAGTGTCACGTGACGTCACGGGGTAACATGACAGCATGGTGTCATTGACGTCATAGAGTGATTAGACATTTTCGGGCTCTCATCCGCAAAAGAGAGGCCGGGAAGGATTGGTTATCTGGTCGTGAATAACAAGAAAGTAAGGGGTCCCAGTTTTCTTTTTCTTTTACTCACAAACAGTGGGTAAACTTCTAATTATTATTTATGTTTAACCAATACTGCGTGAACTTAAACAGAAGGGATTCCCGCCAAACGAACCTCAGTCAAAAGAGTTAGAATTAAGTGTTGGCCAGTACTGTCAGTTCCCTAAGCTGGCGGTGACTCTGAGCACACGGAGAAGAGTCGAGCAGAATCAATAGCTACGGGCAACTGTAAGAACGCAATCTGTTAGTCTAATGCCACTTCCATTCGAAGGCGATATATACGAAGCCCAGCTTAAGCTTAACGAAATAACTTTCATCAAAACAGAACGAGTAAGTTAGGAGGTGATCGTCCGCGTTGAAGCTACAAACTACTTGGCTCGAGACAATGAAGGGCAACGATAAAATAAAACAAAAAGCGCCGATTGTAGCCGTAAAACCGCTAACCTGAATCAGGGCCAGCGAAAGCTAAACACACACTAACGAAGGATAAATATTTTCACTGGTAGTGCGTAACAATACTCGTCATTCATGTAACAACGCTGTATTCGACATGTCCAAAGTGCAAAATTTTTTGAAATGTATGATCGTTACGATCATACATTTCCGATTCGCCTCACATCGAAGTAAAGGCTATTCAGAGTTTTTGATTGTTTTAATCAAAAGCAGAATTAGTTTAGCTGGTGGTACGCTGTCTTCCAAGTAGAAGTAATTCACTTTACATATCGAAAGCGGATGTTCTATCGAAGGCTGCATAGAGGAGGTTCCTTTATCTACGTCTTAGTCCTCCTCATTGCTTGCGAAAAATCGCCAGCATTTTTTTATTAATGTTTGTTTCGCAAAACTGCGTCACCTTTATACATTCAATTTGCGATGGATTTTGCGAGAATATGCCATTAAATCCAGCAATTTTCAAAACGCATACATATAGCTGCATCAAAAAACATCTTGGACGTCTAGTTTCCTGCATAGTACCCCGAAAGTCAATCACCACCACAGACCCTTTTTAAAAGCCCGTGCCGCCTGGTATCTGCTGAAAAGGGACAAGCACCCGAGCCCGCCATTGTTAGGGTTCGTGTCCTGAGCGTGTATTGGACGCGAGGGCTGCGTCATCGATGGGTGAGAACTCGGACCCAGCCACATGCTTCGTTACCCAAGGAATGGCGACCGCCAAGGTTGCTTGGTGGGGTTTTGAAAAGGGTCTTTCACGGAATCGAGCACGGCGAACGAGGAGGCCGTAAAAAGTAAAATAAAAGACTCCACTTGAAACCGAAGTTTGCGATGTTATACACTGAACTTGATCAGGACATGAGCGGATCCCTGATCAGTGTCACATCGTGAACTTTATGTTCCTCTAATGGCTTGTTTTTTTTTTTTTTTTTTTTTTTTTTTTTTTTTCTGGCGGCGTTATTTGCTGGCCTCGCTTAGGGTATTGAGTAGTGAACGTTACTAGGTCAACCCAGTTACAAAACTGTCCATAGACGGTGCTTCCACGAGCAGTACGGCCCCTCTCCAACCCAAGGTTCGCCTCCCGACGTTCAAAGCACCCCAGTTTTGGGGGTGGCTGTTACGGTAACTACAGTGTACTCTCTGGAATACGCAGGTTTTGAAACACAGCAGCTAGATGGCGCTTCACCACACTCTTGGTAAAACAGCGTTTGGAACTGCAGCCTCTAGATGGCGCCTCACACCACAGGTTGGTAAAGCCGCTTGATAAAGGCGTTGTTTTACAAGTACCGCCAACCATTGTTGCGAAAACGGGAGAGACACGTGCCGCGAGCGGGTGCTCTGCTACCATTCGCTTCCAAGGGCAGCTCATTTCAGTGTTGCGCCGCCCTCTGCATCCAAGGGCCGCTCGAGACATGGGCCTCATGCACTGGCGCATTTGACGCTACTCGGAAGAAACGCAAACATATCGAGGGGCTTTACAGGTGGGGACTTGAGAAGGAGAGAGGAGGGAGAGAGGAGGGAGAAGTACCCCTTTCCGCGGAAGTTCCCCAACTGAATTGACCTTGTAACGTTTATTGTAATGATTGATTCTCTAAGTGGACTATGGGAAAATAGACGGATGGAGATACTTCGGATGTTCGCAATTCTATGCGCGCCAGGCTTTTGTTGCTTGGGCAAGTCAGTCATAGGTGTTTGAATTAGCGCCATGTGCCTGCCGAGAGAAGACTCTTCTACGCATGAGAGTGGATAAATACTTTTATGAGACCTTTGAAAGGGAGGGGTAATGGCTGTACCGCATAGGATACAAGCGAGATAAGTGTGGGTTGTGGGCATACGCAGCTAATGATATATGAAATGGCGAAGCCATTGCGCTCGCACGATGTTAACACTTTCTGTAGCTCGCCTTCTACTGAGTGGGATGTTGCAAGGAAACCGATATTTGACGACGCTTGACACTAAACGGAATCATCTCAAAAATAATATTTATAAAAAAGAACAACAAAAACTTGACGTTTTGTCTACAAAGCCGCCGGCCTAAATATATTTAAGAAAAGCATAAGAAATGGCTAATATGAAAACGCGGCTGCAGTTTGAACAGCCAAGTGCGTTACGCAATTACATCTCAAGGAATGGAACCTCTCTTTGAATGAGATTATTTTATATATTAAAAACAGCGTGCATTACGTACTTCAGAGTCGTAGCTCGAAAATTTGGTTGAGTCACCTAAATATTCTTGACGGGAAGCACTAAGTTCCTCCTGTTAAAAGACAATTAAATAAAGTTGGCATCTAAGAATTTGAAGCTGAGGTGTTCCCCTTGGCGAACGATAAGGTCCTGTCGAAATATAACTGAAAATGATTATTCCTGATATGCGAATGTACACTAAGCCGGACATGCAATGCACTTTTAATGAACATATTTTCACCCTAAGGTAGAGTAGATAACCCAAGGCTACATACACGCGCTTATAACACTGCCGGTGCACTCGCTCCTGCGGCCAAGCAATGCGGAATTCAAGTTTGTCTGCTTCTTTCGGTGGGGTTGTGGGGACGTCAGAACGGCGAGTTCTGATTGGCTCCGATGGAAGGATAGTGGGTAGACCTCAAAGCAAGCTGCATTGAGGTCTACCCACTATCCTTCAATCAGAGCCAGTCAGAGCTCGCCGTTATGACGTCACCGCAACCCCCTGCAAAAGAAGCAGACGAACTGGCGCTCTGCATGACTCCCCCCCCCCCCCCCCCCCCCCTCCCTAAAGAAAAGACAAGGCTTGCACATGACGTCATCAAACGACGTGTCAGTCTTAGCCTCACCGCGTGCTGGCATCGTGCTCGTTGTGCGACGCTGCAAGAAAAGCTGGTGGCAATACTGTCGCACGCTGGGCGGCGCTGCTTGGATCCACTAGGGGTGACGTTTATTGGGGAAGGCATTGTCTTTTAGGTGGTATTGGGACAACACACATTCCAAAGCATGAAGCTAGCTCTCACAGCGTCTGCACCACTACAGTATGGGGTGAACCGAAGAAAATCTACAAAACGAACTACGCAGATCCTTTTCTACTTTTCTACGTTTTACTTACATTTGGCACGTGCATTCCTCGCCAGTTAAAGTCCCAAGCTCAGGTTATTTAAGTATGGTAAACGCACGCTTCGTTATTCTTTTGTTCCAGTTTAATATGTTGTTACATTTGCGAATTTTCGGCCGGACTCTATAAAATGCGCCCACGGCAAATAGAGCTTTCGCTGCGCAGCGTCGGAGAGATTCTCAAACGGTCAGGCACAACGCGCTAAGACAACAACAACGAGCAAACAAACCCTCGTAATTACGATAGCGACGACGGAATAACTTATGACGCCGTGGTGAGGTGGCGCTTATTTGTCTTTGTAGACTGGAAGGTCGGCGGCGATGAGTTCTCCGTTCTTGGTGGTGGACACGACGCGGACGCGGACCCTGGGGGTCTTGGGCCTCCTTTTGCGGATGATGGACTTCTTGAAGAACTCGACCGGCTTGGGGCGACGGACCTTCTTCACGGCCCGGTAGGGACCGCCCTGGTCGAGGTCTACCACGACCGGGGACGACGCCAGCGCCGAGACCACGGGCGGCAGCGCGACCTGCGGCGACGCTACCAGGGCTCGGGCAACGGGAACCACCGGCGCCTCGGCGATCGGAGCGTGGACTGGAACTTGGACCGGGGCGGAGACCGGGGCGTGAACCGGAACGTGGACCGGAGCGGCGAGCGGAGCGGTCACCGGAGCAGCCACTGGAGCGGCGACGGCGAGGCGGCGGAAGCTGTGCTTGTAGACTTGCGGTACCTGCGGGAAGTGTGGGAACGTGGTGCGTTCAGAAGAATGTTGCAGCTAAAATGAGACCGTATGTTATGCAGCAACTCAGCACCTTCTGGATAACAAGGTCGCGTAATGAAAGGTTTTTTACGACACCGGGGGCCAGCACAGGGACACATATGCGTTCGGCTCCGAGTCGTGTATGTTCATTCCGTGAGAGGTCACGGGTAACAACCGAGTGCTGCCGCAGCACTCGTGGGTGATCTGAGCTTCGTCATGACCTCCGGTAGAGGACGTACAAAATCCAGCATTACGTCGTTATTTTCGAGGATGTGTATTGCCTCTATACACATCAACAGCAACCCGATGCAGTGGTAGCTGACGTAGCATCTGTGTTACAACATGGGGGAAAACAGTGGACAAGAGAGCAAGGGAAAAAGCGTACTACATGACAGACAAGCTCTGATTCGTACTTTACTTATACAATAAATATAAAAGGAGAAATGCGTTTAGAGAGAAAGAGAGATAGAGTAAAACAGAAAACCCACCTACTACTTTCTCAGAGTATACATTTTACTTCCTGAAGATCCAATGGTCTTAGCGCCGACAGCTTTCACGCATTTGGAATGGCCAGAAGCGCGTAGCCTCGGGATTTTCCTCTTTGAAATGGGAGGGTGGCTACCGCCATATGTCGTCGTGGAAACCTGTAGTGACAGCCGAGACAGCCGTCTTTGTTGTTTTGGCTATCCGGCATTTCGGTACGTCGACGGTGGTCGGTGAGAACCCTCTCCGCTTTTGACGCAGAGCGAAAGCGCGATAGCGAGGACAGCGTGACGCTGTCCCCAACTTTAGTTCTGTAGGCGCGCTGTCTAATGCAAATGAGCAGAGTAGAATGTATTCTCCTATCTGACAGGGCATGAACGTAATATAAGCCACTTATTACGTCCATGCCTTTTACCTTGTGATTGGTTCTTCGGTGTCCATAGCGGCCAATGCCGGAATCTCACTGGCTGCGTAACGATAATGAAATGACCGGAACTCGCCGCGCCCTTCGTTCCTTAAACTGTCAGTGACTATAGTAAGGTATTTATTTAGCGCCGCGTGCCTGCGGTCTTTTGGACGCCGAGGATTTTATATCGCTCGGGATAAGTTGGCGCGCTGTCTAACGCCCACGGGCGGAGTAGAATGTATCCCCCTGGTAAAGTGTTTGAGCACACGATATAGGAATACCGATGACGTGTACCTGGTGCGAGTAGGCCCTCTGGATGGACGCGTGTCGGGCTGTAGCCGCTCCGACCGGGTACAGGGAGTGGTGGACGGGCACCTTCCTCACGGACGAGAAGGCCGGGGACAGGTGGACGGCCTGAGGTAGGAGTTGGGTAAGGAAGGGTCAGAACCAGGGCGAAAAGGAGCGCGCCGTAATTCTAGGAGACTCGTTGAGGTCACACGCTTGAGATTTCAACAATAAGTTTAGAGTCGTCACAAAAGACGAAGTTGTAACGGTTCACGACAGCGTCATTCACTACAAAAGTGAAGTTGTAACAGCCTGCGATTCTTAAGAATTTGGTGACTACAGCACCGTAGAACACCAAGAGTTGTCCCGGCTCGTCAACAGACTTGAACGGATGGTCCATGAGGTAGTGCTCATTAGAATAGCCCTGAGCAGGGGAGGCCACTCGCTCAAGCCCGAAATGGCGGCTGGACCGGGTTCAACCAACGTTTCCTAGAGTGCAAGTCCATGAACGTTCGGCGTCAGCTAAATGGGGTCAGCGTGGAGCAGAGGTTGGACACGAGAGCTGCATCGTCCGGCTGGAACTCGTGCTCTCCACGACGAACGCTGATGCAGCACTCGCGTCCAATCCACGGTCCAGGCATTGCCACCTAGGAGAACTTGGTTCAACGCAGCAATTTCACCACCCAAGTGATCTACGCTTGTCGTACCTCTCGCACAGCGGATCGTAGCTAGATGACCACTGGAAACGCAATGTCTGCGTTTGGGCTTTGCAACAGTCGTTTTCACCTCAATTACCGTAGTTAAAAGATCGGCTCCTCGCGAAGCATAACTAATTTTACTCTTTATTTAGATAATTAAGATATATGTAGGTGCATCTTAGATTAGATATATGTTATCTTGTCAAGATGTATATGTTGTTTTCCGGGTCGGACGGCCGCGGAAGGGGAGAAACCCAGACAAGGGCCAAACGGTGTGCCGACCAGAACGAAAATGACTGTCCTGTGCAACGCTGTACGGAGACGAGGTGGTGGTGCCGTCTCACGGAAGGAGCGACAACTACAACTCACCAAAGGGTATCGTTTCATGACACTACAGTATACTTTTCAAACGCCATGCACTCTTCCTCCAAGAACCTAATCTTGTAAGAACTACTTGGCGTGGCGTACGAACAATGCACACAACTTAGACAGTTCGCCCTTGAGCGAGCTGCCTCCCCTGCACGGGTTACTCCACTGAGGGGTATGTCACGGGGCAGTTAGGCACAGTGGGCCTTATCTGTATTACTTTAGCCTGCACTGCACCTACATTTTACGATACAGTCTGCTCGAATACACGTCACCGACGGTTTCGTGAAATTTTCTCAGAAGTGGTGTTGAGAAGTCAGCTCTTCCAAACAGATGCGCATGCCGCATAGGGAAACACGATTCGACCCACACATGTGGCTTCGGGGTCCGTGTGCAAAAGGGCGAAATCACAGGTAGCTTGTAGAACATAAGGCGGTTTCACTGTACAGAGAGGGCTAGTCTTTTCGTATATACTCCGTTTCACAGGAAGTCCGGCCGCAACCAAAGCTGCAATTTAAGGCCGGTTCACACACACAGCGGAGCGCCAAGTTAGCGCCTCATGAGTGCTGGAAGCAGCGTTCATGTGGCTTCGATTTGTCGGTGACGTAGTGCTCGGGTAGGGCTTTAACAGCGCTCGGTTAGCGCTTCAGTAGCGGAGTGTAGGCGCTCTCGCGCTCCTTGTGCCATGCTTGCTGCTGCGAAACAGCGCGTGCACGGCGATTACGTTGTTGTTTTTCCTTTCGGAATGAAAGAATTAAGAGGAAGCAAACGTTCGGGCAGGCGATCCAGATTTATGAACTTTGAGCGACTAATTGATTGGTTACGACCTCATCGCTTTCTATTCGACATGCGTGACCCTGGTTTCATAGACAAGCAGTTAAAAAATAATCATTCGAAAGAGCTCTGTGTCCTGGTGCCTCAGCCTGGGAACTAGGTTCACCAAGTACCGGTCGGTATTTCGGTGGAGAAAAGTTTTGAGCACCCAGAAGGCACCTCTGGGCGTTAAGCCCTCCACACATATGCACTAATTGCGTATGTAGCAGAATTTGTAGCGTTTCTATTTCAGAGTACCACATGTCCGCCATGATGCTGCTGACGCCCACCCAACCACAGGAACCGGAAACGCACTGCACGCGCTAATCCGCAGCAGTAACCGCGGTACAAGAAGGGCTAACAAGGCACCACTAAAGCGCTAACAAGGCGCTGCTATATTAGAACTAAGTCACGCGCTAGGAAGCGCTACATTGCGCTGACTTGTGTGAACGTGTGAACAGGTCTTTAGATCTGGTCAATCGAGCAGTGCCAAGAGGACCACGGCGCCCGTCGCCTTTGTGAGTTTGCAATCACCGACTTACCCAATCACGCCCAGAAATAAGCGCGGGAGCACGCCGCATTTACTGTGCGCGATTAGTTTAGCCGGCGACGAGCGCCACGACGATACACTTTTTGGAACCGCTTGGCTGGCTCCAGCGGATTGTGGCATTGGCACGCGGACGGAGATGGACGCATACACAGCTGCCGCTGAAACTGTATGTAGCCCGTACCCTCGGATGGGCCGCGACGGCGTAGTGTGCGGCCGTGTGGGCTGCGGCGAGCGCCGAAGGGTGCGGCTGCTGCGACTCGATCTTGGCGGCGGCCGGCGCAGAGTCCTGGGTCCCGGGCTCGTTGGTCTTCACCCAGGCCCGGAAGCCGCCCGAGTCCGCGACGTACTGCACCTGCCGGAACAGGCCGTACGCGTCCCGGTAGCCGTACGAGCCGGTCTTGACGCCGTTGCCGGCGTCCTGCTCGTGCCGGGACTGCCGGTTCCCGTACTCGTCCTGCGTCTCGTAGCCGAACTGGTACGGCTGCGGGGCGTAGACCTGCGCAGGAGACGAACGGTCGTAAAAAAAAGAAATATTTTTTTTCTCGGTTGCATTAGAGCCGCTCTTCACCGCATTCACTGGGAGTTGGTGGTACCACGACGGCGCCGCAGTATATATGGTGCCCCGTAGACTTCCGGTAGTGTATTTACTTGTTCTTCAGCAACACACAGCGATCGGGTCAGAAGATTTCTTTTTTTCGGAGAAGTACCTGTAATATGTTTGTGGGAACCTGTGCTTCTTGTAGAATGTAGTACAAATAACAAAAAAGAATGTAAAAAAAAAGAAAACGGGAAGCGCATAGAGGTTCGCTGATAGCGGGCGGCATCGAACTTCTTTGCAAAGAAACAAGGGTGAATAAGACGATGAAGCTTGTCTGTTCTTTGCACCCCTCGCGCGTTTCTTTACCCGCCAAATCCGTCCACGTCCCTTTGTTTTACCCCTCGACCTCAAGCAATGAAGCCTGCTTGGTTTCCTCCTCAACGCGCGTCCGATGCGCGTTTTTCGTGTTACCCTTTGATTGGCCTTTCTATTGGCCAAAGAAGCACAATGACTGACAGCTTGAGAAGCGGCTAGTCTAGGTGGCGCAAGCTACCGCCCGTTATAAAGGGTACAGCCATTAGCGTCCATCTGTCCATCCATTCAGGTTAGGACGAGCTCGGAGCATCTAGCTCGCGTGCTAACTTCATTGCAAAGATTTCCTCGAGCACAGCTGTCACCTATTTCACTTCAATTAAGCCGACTGATGACACTTGGGAGTTGTCTAAGAAATTATCTCTCTATCTACCATCACTAATGTCTTACAATGTATACAATGCAGTGGTTGCGTATGAAGGCATCTAATCACGTGCAGCACGCAGTAAATTCGCGAGTAATTTACACGGCAAATAGTCAATTAGGGCCGCATCTCCTGTAATGAAGCTCAATACACATGCTTTCGCCAGCGTCGACTTCTGCCACGAAAATGTACGCCTCAAGCTGGTTACAGCCTTCTCATTCGCTTCCGTGAAAACCTCGCGCCCAGCACCAACACTGCCTCCGTGACAAGTAATGCAAAGCGCCTGCCGCGTAAATCGAGCGACGTTATCTAAGAGATGCTGCGATTAATCGAGCCTCAATGAACCAATTTCGCCCAAGGGAATCATTAGGCGCTCCTAGCGAGCGGATGACCTTCTTCTACGTGCCGGATGTCAATGACAGTAGCTGTGTTCGAAGAAACATGATTCTCGGGCCGTCGTGCGTCTGGAACGCCTTTATAGGGCAGTTCGGAATACAGTTTTTATGGTACATTACTGTCCCTAAGTTGATGTTTGTACTTTATTTTTATTTTGAATACGTGGGTTTAGTCTCGAAGGTAATTCGTCAACTGTTTTTCTTCTTTTTTTTTTTACGCTTTGACGTAACGTGTGTACTCGGCGAAAAATTTTCTTGGTAATGCAATCAAAGGTACGAACACGGTTGCCCTCTTCCATTTTTAACGCTAATTAAAGCTGCTCGCGCGCTCTCCTCTCTACGGAAATGCCGAGGAAAGACGTCCCCGAGTACACATGCCTTGCACCTGACGTCATCTCGTCAGCTCTTTGGCCACCACCAGAGAAGAGTGGAAGGAGGAACTCGCTTCTCAGCAGGACTTTTTTTTGTGTGCCCCAGACTTGTTCAGGAGGTTAACCCGTCACTCAAAATTGGTGCAAAAGCAGCTTTCCTCTCTTTCTCCTCCGTTGTGGTACGAAATCGAGGATGTGACGTCAGTGTAAGGCATGTTTTAGCGACGTGCGCGACCAAAAGTGTCGCTGTGGTCGAAGTTCACGGTTGACCAAACCATAGTTTTCTGCATACTGACAATGCCTGCCCAATCTCCGGTTAACGGCTCGAAAGATCCTGCAAATCACGCCGAGGCAGAGAAAACGCTTGTTAATCACGCCGATGCAAATTTCGGTCGTGACGTCACGAACGGAAAGGACGCCACCGAAACATGTCAGCGCTTATTGCATGGCCTCTTTCCACTTGTGAACGATTTGACTGCAGGTTTCGTTCAATTTATCTATTATATTCCGTTTCCAGTTAACTTCGACACTAGCCGACATTACAATCTGACGGAACCAATCAAACATAGCCAAAAGTTCATCGTCACGCCGCTCGTTGTTTTTGAGGCCTTGCTGTCACCGACTAAACCAATCACACAAAACAAGGGCCGGATCACGTCACATTCACTTTTCGTGATTAATTTATCCAGCGATAGCAAACGCACAAAGATGACGAGCGCCCTGACGATGTACTTTTGGCGTTGTTTGATTGGTTCCGTCGGATTGTAACAATGGCTACGCTAGAACGTAAAGGGAATCAAAGCCTAGTTGTCACCCTTAGACAACGTGACCGGAGGTTTGTTTTCTGCACTTTTACCAAAGCTTGCTGGCTGTCGTACCGTCATACAAAAGACAGTCTGCATGCAGATCCGAACGCCTGTCCCCACGAGATCCGTGCCTGCAATGCCGCATGGCACACGGCATTCGAACCACGGATGTTTTGGTGACTCGTGTTTGCGGACTGTCTTTTGTATGACGTGTGAGCCGTGTGACACCGGCTTAAGGATATCCTTTAAGACGTATACAAACGACCGGGGAGGGAAGGTCTTCGTTGCGAGTTCTAGTCTGGTTAAAGACTTGATACTTACTTCTGGTAAGGAACAAAAAATGCAGGAAGTGTTGAGTCTTTCACAAGAGGGTATCAAGCGAACGAGAACTTGGCGGAGTTCAGGTAGATAGAGCTAACTGGATATATGATGTTGAAGACGTTGCGTGGACGGATTATGTCGGGCATTACCCCTTTGATTTAATTGTTTGTTAAATTTTTACTGTGGAAACAAATCAACCTAAAAAAAAAAAAAAAACATTATACATATTCATGTATCTGATATATTCAATTATGTCTGAAATAAGTTAGTCCGTATATAAGACCTTTTAAATGCTGGAACTTAATAGCTGCACACGATGATATATATGTAAAGTTATTGAGATCACTATACTCCCTACACTATATGGGCGAAATTTGCTCGTGGGAGTTTGTTTCTTAATGTAGACCGAATTCGAAAACTGTCTCAGGAATTGTATTACATTTCTTTTGACGTTTTTAAAACCAAAGTACGAATGCATTAGCGAGTACATAGTAATTCTTAGAATTTTGGCCTCAGATGATTGCGCTTTAAACACGCTGTTCACCGCGATTATTCAACATTTCTTGCAAATAAAAGACAGTGTTGTCAATTTAAAAAAACCGAAAACCTCAACTTTCGAAACTGTTTGGAGAATGGTAGTTTTTCGACTTGTCCCCCTTACTTTCGTAAACAAAAAATAACCATTTTTCTTTTGTTCTGGAATACAATTCTTGTTTGTTCAAATTGCTGAACTGTTTGCAATGAACAATTTTCTGAAGAGCAGTAAACGTTTTTACGGCAACTTTCATTTTATTTAAGCATGTTATTCACTAGGTGACCAGAAAAAAGCTTTACAGAAGAAGCATCAGTCCTAAACATAATTAAAGCTACGAAAATGATTGAGGAATGCACGTCTATTTCAGATATCGTTCAATGACTCTATGTGAGAAAAATCAGTTGATTGCGTTTAAAAGTTTTTCGGTTAATTTTTGACGTGGAAACAAGCCTCTATGGAACACATGAAAAGTGTTATACTCAAATGTTTACATATGTACATCTTTAGGTAAATGTCACTAAAATAATTCGAGTGAACCGAAGAGATCAAAGCAGGGATCAAAGCCCCGAAGATAAAAGAAACGAATAATTTCGAGATGTGAAGTGATCATGTAAGATATGTGTAATAAAATACGCTTTATGAAGGTACGACAAAAGATTCGACAAATAATAAATTTAGTGCAAAATCACAAAATTTATTTTGCTTTTTATGAAGTCTTCAAGCAACTCTTCCCTACGATTTAATGCGAAAGTCATCCTATCTTCAATTTGTTTTTACAGGAGACACGCACCCACATTGTCCCAAACTCTAAAGCTTCATTGGAAATTAAGTGATATGGTGTTAGCCGGGACGTGGCAATACGTTAACACGTGTATAACACTCCGTCTTTTGACGCCTCAAGGCTGCCATCGCATATTCGCTTCGAAGACCACGAAGCCAGTTGGACAGACGATCGGTATCTAATTTTTTATTGCCTATCGGCGTTTCGCGGTTACCGGTACTCCCCGCCTTTGATCGGTGGTGAGTTGCGGCGTGGTTGCGGGACCACCGGCACAGATTTTCTTGAGGAATAGATTTATGCATAGCAGGGCCGGCCGCCGGTCGTAAGGGGGCCTCGCGCTCACCGTCGACGCTTAAACGTAAGAAATTGAGGCTGCTGCTTCGATGATAAGAGGCTTCTGAGCGGTTGCGCAGGTCTGAATAAAGGAGAACCCAGAGAAAGTGATGGCTTGTTTCGCAGCCATTGATCAGCTCGGGGCGAACTTTTGCTTTGGGCTTTCGAAGGTCTGCAAGATCATAGATTTACCGATTACCCCCATCGCTGTCTATTGAGGGGTGATGGATCACGCGATACGTGTCAGAAAGTGTGGACACTGAACGTCCACGTAAAGTGTACGGTACCATATCGCTCCCGAGGGTGTGAGGTTTCCTTGAGGTACTTCTGATTTTTTGCGAATATCTGCGCACACAAAATAGTGTATTTTCACATCAGCTATATACGTCGCTTCATATCCTATCTCTTAAATGAGTATTGCATAAAGGAATGGCTTCATTGTTTTATGCACCTTTTGACAGGGGCGCAGCCATCTTGAATGTCGTCTCTTCTAGTATGTGCTAAAATATCGTTTTGGTCTCTCAACGCCGCTGGAAGGTGTTCACGAAAAATACTTTTATTGTCACACATTCTTGTTACGCTTCACCCACATGTTCCCGTGCATTCCAGGTTTAAATGTTTGACTCTCTGTTTTTCCCGCATGCCAGATCCGGAACCCACGCGACTGAGAATGAAAGCAAACGAAAAAGGTCTATAGAACAAACTTTAATGGTGCCCTGAGGAGTTTCCGGAGATCGCCTAAACATGGCGATAACTCAATCTGCGGCCTCTAAGCATCCTAGAAATGCATAAATCATAACTATGCGCGGCCGAATTCACCGTTAAAAAAGCAATCAAAGATCGAATACGCCAAGGTGCTCCGGCAGCCAAGACAACATGTGGCCGATGAAAACGCGACATTTCGTTGAGATTGCAAACGCTGTTATTCCAAAATGAGTATGCTTTTGAAGATGATAAGAGTAACAAAAAAAGAAAGCGTAGTCGAAGAATGTTAATTTTTCGTGGAGAGGGAACTTAATACTGCAATGATCGTCTCAAAAACAAAGCACTATTTTTTAATTTTTTCGCGGGAGGGATGTACGGGCAACGACCTGCGCGCATTCGAGATATCAGTCCGCGGTTCCACCGTTCGGAGGCGCGAGGTTCCTTCGCTCTCTATTGTCTGACAGCGGTGCTGGTTTCGAAACACGCTCCTCCCATCGCCGGAGAGGACCCCTCGGTGTGTAGCAATCTCTGATTGCTTTCTTTAATAGGAAAATCGGCAGCGGATCGTCATGGTTTAAAATTTTCTAGGGTGCTTAAAGCCAGCAGAGGGAGTTATTGCCATATTTAGGCGATATCAGAAACCTCCTCAGGACACCTTTAGGGCTCATTCCCACTGTTGCGTCGACTGCGTTGCGATGCGTTGCGTCGTAATTGTCGCCATGGCAACAGCTTGACGCTAGCAGTCTTAACAAGACGCGAGTGGTTGCAGTCGCACTCGAATGCAATTGTGTGAACGAGCCTTTAGACCCAGCTACCTTAGTGGTTTGGCTGCGTTTTGGCCTCGCGTAAACCGAACTGGTATGGAAGATGAAAAAATCGTGCCTGGAGATGAAGCTTCTACATCATTCTTAACCTGTCACCGAATATGGGCGAGAAGACTTCACTACTCCCTCCAGCTTGTTTTAGCAAAGTTCCGTAGTGTGCGTAACAAAAGGCCTCTGCACTGGATTCTTAATGTCATCGACCTCGATCGAGCGCTTGGCACGGATTAGGAACGAGTGCTGCACCAGCGTTTGGGCGGGGATCGCGTTCAATGGCCGCTTACCAGATCACACACGAGCCCCAGACGAACGTTCGGCCACATCAGCTAAGCGCTGCTTCGGATACACAAACACATAATTTAAGTTGTTGTTGTCCCCACGGGTTAAGTCCTCAACCCAGCGGCACGGGGCCAGACAGATGGATCCTCAATAGCTGGTAATCGCGTCTCCAACTGGTGTGCTTTACCGCTCCCTAAAAAACAATTGTCCCTCGATGTTTTCTATATAATGGCGCCATGAAAGTGTCAAGCTGTTCGGCCGCAGGTCGCTCTCCAGCTCGACAGTCCACGGAAGCCGGAGCAGCAGCTAGGGGTTGGTACTCAGCGACGACAACGACACTCGCGCCCGCTGCCGTAACTTTTTTGGCTGGACTTCTAGCACTAAACAAACCGCCAGGATCGAGACATCCGACAACATGACAGGCCAGCCTCTGTGACGTCATTTCTAGCCACTTTGGGAACGCGTTTGATGTATCGGCAGGATATAGGACGCCAAACACGCCGGTCGAAGACGCTTTTCATGCACCGTACTCTGGTGAGGCAGTCGGAAACCTATGTTCTCTACAAACCTTGTACGTCGAGCCTCGAAAACAGACGGGCGCAATCAGACTCGCGTTTTTATTTTGAGCGCGACTTTTGTTGGGCGTGGCTCGGGCTGTCACGACTGTGCGGCGGCGTTCACGCTCGTGCATTTTGCCGCAAAGGACCCACGCAGGTCGGAACGATAAGGAGACGCGGAGAAAGAGAGCCGCATCGAAACGTTTTCGCGGCTCGCGTGTTCGCTTTCTTCATTCCGCTCGGCTTTAAGTCGCAACCGTGCGCGCACTTGTTTCGGTGTTTGTTTTATATATTTTTTTTACTTCAGACTTCGGGGTAGATTTAGAGCGCAACCTTGCACTTTTGGTTTCCCTTCGAAGTCTGCTTGCAGACGAGACCGCGGAGAAGGAACTGACTGCTTCTCGTGAATGTTTCGGGGCTTTGCTCCAGAATGCGCTTGCACAGCAGCGGGGCAACAAACACATAAGCAAGGACGGCCTCTAAAGGTAGACGTTCAGGTTTATATACGGCGTGGTGGAATAATTCAGGTACAGGGAACAAGATGAAACCTACTCACATCAGAACAAATATTCTCGAGTTACGCAGTAATGAAAGGCGAGGAAATATGTTACTCATTTTATTACTGCTCCATGAAAAAATTTAATGGCGGTTCCATCGACTAATATTGATATATCCGAGTTACACCGGCGCAAAGTGTGGGGCCACTCTTAACTGCGAATAAGGATGCCCGACGGGCACCCTAAATCGCGGTTACGCTTAAGCATGCTTAGCAGTTACTGCCAACCCTACTCTAGTTACCCAGGCACCCTTAACCGCATTTAAGTCTGACCTTAGTTACACTTATCTGCGCTCAAACAGTAACTGGGGTAAATTTTCTCATTTTTAGAGTTACGATCGTTTTCAGTGAAGGAAGTTTCTTTGAATTATGAGGTGTAAGTTTCCTACTTTTGATGCGTTGTGCCGTTTTGACATCGTTTTGTAGATATTCTATCTCAAAGTTTTGTTTCGGGAGTCTACGACGAA
Source organism: Ixodes scapularis (assembly GCF_016920785.2). Classification (NCBI taxonomy): domain Eukaryota; kingdom Metazoa; phylum Arthropoda; class Arachnida; order Ixodida; family Ixodidae; genus Ixodes; species Ixodes scapularis. The sequence continues at coordinate 17,319,057 of NW_024609873.1, read as the reverse complement.
ACTGACACTACCGGCTCGAGCATGGTCTCAATCCTTGCGATCACCTGGATGGCCGTCGTGGGACGCAAAGTTTGTACCGCTTTCGCGGAAAACCTATGAGTGGCCTAGTCGTAAAAGCAGTTCCGATCAGTCAGGTGAGTTGCTATGGCTGTCTTATTGCTTTGCTTCGTAGATATCAAACATCCGTAGGAAATATTAATACATATTCATAAAGTTGCTGGCCGAAAGCGAGTTTCCTACGATAAACGCAGGCTCAGAACGAGCCCCAACTTATCTTTTGAGAACAACAATTTTGGTGGTGTGCGATGCACGTTAAAAAAGCGTTGTGGAAGCTAATCATAAGCTCTCGCTGAGCAGGAACGGGCTCAACTACGACCGCTAATGAGTGCGACCTTCGGCATCACGACGCATTTGAGCGAGCTGGGAGTCAGTCGACCGTTTGGCTGTTAACAAACATGAACTTCCGCTTGCGTCCCAAGCGACTTTCGATCGCTTTGTCTTTGCAAGCCTGTCGAGCTTGTTTATGTCACTAGTGCTAGAAAGTATTAATGCTACAAGGGAGAACAAAGTTGGTGACTTAACGAGGGCCTTCGGCTGTAGAATATAATGTGTAGGAGAAGGCAAGTTGGTTCACAAGAATATTCGAAAACTTTTAACAGATCTCATGCTTCTTCGATTTTTTGGCGTTCACCAGGAGAATTTGGGGTTAAGCGTTTCATCGACATTTCAAGCAGCGGTGTTAAGGTGGCTTTGTTAATTCTTTTTATGAACCGGAAGTTCACTCGGATGTCGAAGACTGGAGCACCGACTGGGGGCATTAGCCATGAAAAGGGTCAATAGACTCCGTGCGCGATCTTCGAAGAGTACTTACAATACGGTCGCTAAAACATAACACAACAAGCAGAAATCTGAAGACACAACAGAAAAACACGGCGAAAGAACTGGCAGTATGAACAAGAAACATTATTTAATAAGAAAATAACATGAGGGCACAAAGTTGCTTCACAAAAACAGCCAACCCGCTGAATACCCGTTGACGAGCTGGTGGTAGCATGTTTAGTATCGGTTTTAGAGTGGATCCCGGTTCCCGTTTAGTGTATTGTAATATTTTGGCAGTGCACATATTTGATTTCCGTAGATCGATACCAGTCGTTTACTTTGGTTCAACGTTCGACCGCAGAAGGGTGCCCACGCAACTAGGGTATAGTATAGATGATCAGCGACTTAACTTGCGATCCTATCTGTAAGCATCGCGCGTGCACCGCGCTGCGCCAGGAGTGGCACGCCCTGATTGGCTGAGCAGATAATAAAGATTTTTCAGAATAAGGGGATTCCGTCGATTTCCGTCACCCACGCAGCTTTGGGGAGTCGCGCACGTTGTGTACCCGACTTTCCCAGGCGCCCCAAGCGTTGGGGCCCCTTATTCTAGAACGTTTAGTTTTAGAATACCTTTAGAAAGTATTAGAGTAGCTTTAGAAAGTTTTAGAATAGCTTTAGACCATTTTGAAATAGTTTCCGAATGTTTTAGAATAGCGTATAAAGTTGTAGAAAAGCTTTAGAATGCCTTACAATAGCGGGCCCCAACGCTTTGGGTCCCCCGAGCAGTTTGGGGTGGCGCACTCCGCACGCGCAGACGCAAGTGCAGCGCGATAACCCATGCGGTGGGGGGGGGGGGGGGGGTTCCCAAAGTGTTACCCCCGCACCCGGGCCCTGTTCTAGATAGAAATAAGTATTCTGAAAATAATATATATATATATTATGTTCGGAAAATTTGTTTTTGAACCGACCAACACACCTGCCACGCGGTAAAATTTATTCTCAGTTTCTTCGAATGATATTAGGAAGTTCTAGAACAGGGCCCGGGAGTGGGGGGGGTAACACTTTGGGTAACAATATATATATATATGGGCGGTTTCATTTGGATTCAGGCAACGAGTGGCAGTCGTATTTTTTAATTTGCTTTAAATATTTATATTTCGTGGCGCATATTTCGAGAAGAAGAATCCTTTTTATTTTAATGTCCTGACATGTTTAGTTTCTGAGAAAAAAAAATCTCAAAGAAGCGGGAAAGAACGACGAGGTTTTGACGATTGTCGAGTGTGGCGTTTTTGAATCACTCTCAATCTCAAAGTATTCAAAAGAGAGCGTCTATATTTTTTTAGTGTGATATATATGCAAGTAGACAAAACTACAGGGTGTCACAAATGAAAATTTACACGGTCTTTTTTACCGCAAAAATAAACTAGGCGTCGCCGAACGCTCATTCCCTGCCCAAAGGTAGAGCTAGAGGTCACAATCAGATGCCAAAGTTTCAGCCTGATCCGATAACTTAATCAAAAGTTATAAGTGATTTTCTGAAATTTTCAATGGGAAAATGGCGGCCGACGGCGTTTTCAAACACATGGGGTTCTATGGCACCAGAAACCGAAAACGGGCGAAAATGGGCTCCATTTTCCCATTGAAATTTTCAGAAAATCACTTATAACTTTTGATTGAGTTATCGGATCGCGCTCAAACTTTGGCATCTGGTTGTGACCTCTAGCTCTACCTTTGGGCGGAGAATGAGCGTTCGGCGATGCCTAGTTTATTTTTGTGGCGAAAAAGACCGTGTAAATTTTCTTTTGTGACACCCTGTACATAATAACTAATATTTATTATTCCTCGTTCCAATCTTTGTAAATATCCCCAAACATGCCTCCGCGAACAACAGTGACCTAAATTGCGGATTTTTTTTTTTAGTCGACTATGTTTAGTACCGCTTTTAAAATAATACCACGTGTAGAACCTTTCATTGCCTTCCAAATTAAGCAAAGTTTGTGTTTTGATCAAGTACGAGTACTGAGAAATAAATTATGAAACAGAGAGTGTGTTCACTTTTTGTTCAATTTCAGCACGCTGTATAAAAAAAAACCTATTTTTAATTTTTTTCTTTTTCTCGCGTCGCGTTCTGTTTACATCTCTCTTTCAGCCAGAACACATTTCGTTAGAAGTACTTTCTTTGGTTTTGAGTTTTAAGCCTCTAAATATGCTAAAAAAAGAGCAAATTCCGATGGTGGGTTTTGACGTTTTTCGTGTGTGGCGTTTTTGAACCACTCTCAATCTCAAAGTATTCAAAAGAGAGCATCTATATTTTTTTAGTGTGACATGCATGCAAGTAGGTAAGACCACATTGTAACTACTATTTATTATTCGTCGCTCCAACTTTTGGTAAAAATCCACAAACATGCCTCCGCAAACGATTGTGACCTAAATGGCAGATTTTTTTGTTAGTCGACTATGTTTAGTACCGCTTTTAAAATAATACCATGAGCAGAACCTTTCATTGCCTTTCAAATTAAGCAAATTTGTGCCTTTATTACGTACGAGTGCTGAGAAATAAATTATGAAACAGAGAGTGTGTTCACTTTTTGTTCAATTTCAGCGTGCTGTATAAAAAAAAATATGTTGAATTTGTTTTTTTGTTTTTTCTTGCGTCGCGTTCTCATCGCACCCTTCTTTTAGCCAGTATTCACTTCGTTAGAGGTATATGCACTAGATTTGAGTTTTAAGCCATTAAAAATGCTAAAAAGAGAGCAAATGCCGATGGCGGGTTTATTGGTTATGAAGAGGCCTCGAGGCTTAACGGGCATAACTGTATATTTTATACATATTTTTTTAAATTATCTAAGAGACGTTTAGGAAATAATATTATGGACTACATTATTTCTTGTAGATCAGAGATAGTGACATATATTTATGAGTATCGCATTCAAGGTAATGACAAGTAAGGCGCACGTCAAGGGCGTTATGCGTTACGTATGATTTAGGGATTTGTTGATTTTTAGTAATGTTAAATAAAATATAGAACACGATCAGCTTTAAAAATGCGTTGCTTCCAAATTTCGAGGTTTTCTGCTTTCAGGCGAGCTCAGCGTGATAACACACAAAATGGCACAGTTACCTCAAATAATTTCAGAGGTTCTCGGAACTTTTTATAAAGATATTTAACTACTTTGATTCTTGTAGGATAACTATCAACTAAAAAAGTGAAGCTGAAGTTTCCTTTGGGTGGTTTACGATATATTTATTTACAGTGAGCGATTAAGTTATAAAGTTTGAGGTAGCACAATACAGCTATATACATGCGACGCGCTTGACAAGAGCGTTCAGAGGATTGAAGTTCAGTGATGAATTTTCTTAGCAGTCCTAGCTTTTCGCACTCTTTTCCCGGTGGAGACCTCTGATGGTTGCTTGTACCAAACGTGGCACGAACGGAGACCGGGCACTGAGCCAACGGATTCCCACTTCTTCATCATTTCTTCTCGGAACTTCAAGAGGTCCAGGGTGGTCAAGTCGATAATTCGTGTCTTGCCTTGCTTTGATGTAAGCGCCGACACGAAGTCTCTAGAAGTGAGGATTGCAGCATTCGCAGGCTCTCGCATGTTGTGTAATGTGGCATGGTGCTTTAGGAGGCCACCAATGTCGTCGCATGCGTTCTTGCCGTGCCCGCTGGCAGAGAACAACCACCTTGAAAGAAGGCCGCTTTCGCTCATTTCGTAGAACTGAAACCTGTTCTTAAAGTGCATCACCGCACCATCCGAGATATATGTTAAAGTTGTAAAGATTGGTTCTTCTTCTTCGAGGACCTCAACAATCTTCTTTAAGGCGAAGATGGCGTGCGCGGAATCGTGATGAAGATCGTCGCTGATGGTGGCGAAACTTTTTGTAGTGATGGGTGTCGTTGCAACGCAGGTGAAAATGCTTAGTTGCTTCTTTTGCCAGTAATACCCCTGCACTTGCTTTGGGAGCACTATGCTCCAATTTTTGGGCAAGGTCGAAATGAAGCACTATAGACTTGGGTGACGGATTCGACTTAGCATTCCATATTGCCTTTCTTTGAATGTCTTTTATGTACTGATGGGTGATATACTTTTCGACGCAATCTCTCGCCAATTTGATAAATACGACTACACTGAGCGTTTTCTTAATCAGATCTCCCAATTCCCGCGTTGCAATTTCTATTTCTTCCTCGGGATCGAGGTGTAGCGTACGTTGCGGGCATCTTCTACTCCGATTCCCACAAACCCTGTTTCCGGATGAATATGACACTTCAATACTTCGCTCTCGGCAAAAGGGTTTATTCACTCACTGATTGCCTGGGGGGGTTTCGGGATCGGGGGACGGTCAACAGCGAGGCCGGGGGAGAGTCCGCTGCCACAGCAGCTTCTCCGAGTCCCAGCGGTGGTCGTCCACACCGCGTCATGGGGACGTCGTCGTCCAGGGTCGCTGCCCGGTCCGCTTGTCGAGTCCGCTACTCGACGTAGTGCCCGCACTCCCTGCGCCAGCGTCCAGCGCCGTCCGAGCTCGCCTCCATGACCGGTCCCTTGTGAAGTCGGCAGCCCCAAGCCCTCTTCCTTTGTCTCCGTTACCCTTTTAAGACCTTCCCAAGTCCTTGTCCCGCCGACCGTCCAATCGGGAACCGTGCTGCGAGCCGACCCTCCGACGTCAGCGCTGGGTGAGGGGGCGCTTGCCCCGTTCCTCCCGGAGAGCTCGGACGTTCCGCGACAGGACGGCGACAGGAAACGCGAAGGTCACGGGGAACGAAGGAGCGCCCGACAGTAAGGCGGCGGGTAGCGGCAAGGTCACGGAGGAGCCAGGGAGAAGGTCCCCACAACGTGCACTTAGAATCTTCGCTCCAGGGCATTTCTTGCACTCCTGGAGCATGCAGGCTTCGGATGAGTTGGAGCACATGCAAAGTGCAGTGATGTCCTTTTTAGTGAAATGTACCGATGACGCGTGGTTTATTTAAGCTAGCAGCAGTTCGACATTCGCACAATGTGCGCACACACATTGGTCCCGGTACGGAGCAATCTTGACCCATTTTGGGCGCAGCGTATAAAATTTTGTTAGACCAAGCTTGACGTCTGGATGAGCTTTAATCAATAGAGCATACGATTCGCGAATAGAGCGAGTCATGTAGCGTTTGACAACACACTCTTTGGTTCCCGATATGTTAATGGTAACAACATCTTTCTTGTTTGGGCTTTGGATGGTGCAGTCCATCTCATCTTCTAAAAAGTAGCGGAGAGCTGTCGCAACATCCGATTCTTTCAACTTGTTTGAAGTGTACGGATCAGGAAGCGTCCATACCCCGTCAGCTGCCTTGAGCTTTCTCGACTTGTCAATCAAATACTTCGTAGCCGCAGGAACAGCATTCAGTATTTGTTGCCTTGTCATTTCGTTCGGAAACAACGTCAGCAACTGACATCTTTCCTTGATCGAAGTGCTCTTCTCGTATGCTGTTCGAACGTTCGCTTCCCATTCCGCGCACATTTTGTTAGAAGACGTCTTATTAAGTTCCTCCTCTGGCACATCATATGCGTCACTGATCTTGCGCCGTAGTTTTGACTTCACAGCATCCTCGACTTGGCTCTGCTTTCTTCCGGAGTATGAGCGAAGAGATCTTTTTCGCAATTCATCTGGCATTCTGAACGGCGACACCTCTGTATCCAGTGATGATACACACTTGTTAAGTTCGATGACAGATGCTGCAGTTCATGCACAGCTCGTCAGTCTCCAGGATGGGCACAGGGCAAGGATCCAAAATTCTTCTGAGTGAGTTCAAATCCAGAGCGGTGACACACTTGAAGTCCTTATTCCGTAAAACCATTTTCTTGTGCCGGCGTCGATAATTGGCACAATAAACGCGGTCCGCACTGAACGGTTCCGCCATCGCTTTGGAGGATCGTGGCACTCGAAGTTGAGAAAGCGCTTTCCTGTGTCTGTCCGATCTCAACAGTATACCAGTGTGATGAAAATAATCCCTGGAGAAGGGGAACAAGAGGGACAAAGGACCCTTCTCCAGGGATTGTTTTCATCATTACTGTCCAGCTCGCTTGCACCTTTGCATTTAATTGCATTATAATCATACCAGTGTGCTCGGCCAACCAGCCTTTTGAACGTTTTCGTATTTTCTTTCTCTCCTTTGGGATGGTCCCACCAAGCGACTTCCCGACCCCTCTTCCCTTATGCGAGGCCGATAGCTCTTATCGCGAAGGTCGCTAGAGGCGATAGGGAAACCTTGCAAGGGAAAGAGCCCGAAGGCCGCGGCTCGCTCGCTATTTCGTAAAAAGCATGGGAGGAGCTTTACAGCGTTTTCTGAGCACGATGGGAGGAAGAACACATTCATTTATCATTGTCGATCTTTAGCCCTTGACTGGGTTGTCCTCTCAACTTTTCTCGCTCAGTGCTTGGTCAGATGACTGGCAGTCTCGCGAAGGAAATAAATAAAAAGAAACAAATAAATATTGCTTTATTTACAAACTGCTTCGAGGGCTGTTCAATGTGAATATTTCCCTCGTTATGTTCTAGAATTATTCATGGGCAGTCAGGCAGTCAGTTGTGGTGGCAATAATACATTGCCACCACAACTGACTGCCTCGTACATTACACACACATTCCACTCGTTATAAACCCATAGTCGGAATGTACTGTTCTCTAGCATCTGTAAAGGCGCAAAACTCCAGAAAAATAATTTTAGAACCCACCAGTTGTTTGCAGAGTAAAAATAAAACGTAAAAAGATCAAGAGGGGCAAAATAAATAAAAATTATTCTGTTTTTATCAACATGAATTTTGCATTTAAAATTTGCGATTTTGCATTTAAAAATCTAGGTTTCTACAGGAAGTGTCTGTTACTCTAATGTTTTACAATATTGTACTTTGATATTACTAACGTAGTACAGATTATGTAGTGCATAGGGTTAGGCTTGAGGCCTCTCCAATCATTGCTCCGGTGAAAGTTTTCTGAAAACCCGCTTTCGGCAGTTGCAATTTTATAGTCTTTAGACGTGTGGAATTGCGAACTTGTTATTATACGCCAAACGACATTAATGTACTTTATTTGAGCATTTATTCAACGTCTCTTAGATTATTAAAATAAAGAATAAAATATACAGGTATAAAGCATAAACCCACCATCAGTATTTTTTTTAGCATATTTAGAGGCTTAAAACTCATAACTAGTGCATATACCTCTATCGTATTGTATGCTGGCTAAAAGAAAAGTGTAAAAAAGCGCAACGTAAGAAAAAAAACAAAAAAAAAGTTTTCTTTCCTTTTTGTACAGCGCGCTCAAATTGAACAAAAAGTGAAACCTTTTCTGTTTCATAATTTATTTCTCATTACTAGTACGTAATTAAGACACAAACTTTAATAATGTGGAAGGCAATGAAAGGTTCTACACGTGGTATTATTAAAAAAAAAAAACTAAACATTGTCGACTAAACAAAAAATCCGCAATTTAGGTCACAGTTTTGGCGGAGGCATGTTCGGGGATTTCTACAAAAATAGGAACAACGAATAATAAATAATAGTTATAATGTGGTATTACCTATTTGCATACATATCACACTAAAAAAATGTAGATGCTCTCTTTTGAATACTTTGAGATTGAGAGTGGTTCAAAAACGCCACACACGAAAATCGTCGAAACCCAATATCGGCATTTGCTCTTTTTTTTAACATATTGAGAGGCTTAAAGCTCAAAACCAAAGAAAATACTTCTAACGAAATGTGTTCTGGCTAAAAGAGGGATGTGAGGAGAACGCGACGCGAGAAAAAGAAAAAAATTAAAAATGTTTTTTTTTTTATACAGCGTGCTGAAATTGAACAAAAAGTGAAAACACTCTCTGTTTCATAATTTATTTCTCAGTACTCGTACTTGATCAAAACACAAATTTTACTTAATTTGGAAGGCAATAAAATGTTCTACACGTGGTAATATTTTAAAAGCGATACTAAACATAGTCGACTCAAACAAAAATCCGCAATTTGGGTCACAGTTGTTCGTGGAGGCATGTTTGGGGATTTTTACAAAGATTGGAACGAGGAATGATGAATATTAGTCATTATGTAGTTTTATCTACTTGCATATATATCACACTAAAAAATATAGACGCATAGACGCTCTCTTTTGAATACTTTGAGATTGAGAGTGATTCAAAAACGCCACACACGACAATCGTCAAAACCTCGTCGTTCTTTCCCGCTTCTTTGAGATTTTGTTTCTCAGAAACTAAACATGTCAGGACATTAAAATAAAAAATATTGTTCTTCTCGGAACATGCGCCGCCACGAAATATAAATATTTAAAGCAAATTAAAAAATACGACTGCCACTCGTTGCCTGAATCCAAATGAAACCGACCATATATATATATATATATATATATATATATATATATATATATATATATATATATATATATATATATATATATATATATATATATATATAAAACTGAGAAGAAAAAACCCTTAGTGAAAAACAGCAACAACGGACGATTTAATCTTAATTCAATCTGAAGATTAAATCGTCCGTTGTTGCTGTTTTTCACTAAGGGTTTTTTCTTCTCAGTTTTATACCCACGCCTTCGGCCTCCCGCCACCATGCCCGTTATATATATATATATATATATAGATATGGGTGGTTTCGTCTTAACTCAGGTACGGATTTAGGGTCTAATTTTTAATTTTGATGAAAAAATATATGTTTTGGGGAAAACCCTTCTGTGACAGGGAGTGCAAACCGAAAGTTCGGGCAATCTTCTGTTCTCGAGTTAAGGACATTTTAAGCAGCCGAGGCGCAAACTGACGTTTCTCTCGCCTGTCGGAGGTGTCATGTTTCACTCGTCTCAACTTTTCGCCTTTTTTTGGTAGTGCAATGTAACTTTTTTCGACCACTTCCAGAATAGCGATTATTTATGGTCAATATATTTTATTGTGGTTATTTATCGTCACTTTTGTTTTAAATATTGTCAAAGTGAGTCCCTTTGACAACATTTGTCAAAGTTTGACTAGCTTTTCCGTGTGACCTATTGGAGATATCGTAACATATTTAGTATTTTCAGAAAGCTGAGAATATACCCTTTCTACTGAGAAAAAATGTAATGTTGTGTGTAAAAGAGAACAGGTAGCCTATTCTCGTAAAGCAAGGACTATTTGAAAATATTTTCAACGTGGAGGTCGATTTTCTAAAAAAAGAAAAACACCTTTTATTTGGCTGATTGTTTTTCTATAGCTAGCTATTGCAGTGCTTTATATGGCAATATAAATAGAAAATGTAATATTTTGCTTGTACGGCAGCTATAAAAGCTTGAAGGATTTTGTTTCACTGTTTGGTCAGTAAATCTACTTACTCTCAAAAATACACTTATTCAAAATTGGCGCCTCTTATTTTTTTTGTTAGATACCTGTGAACAGAATTATTCCATGATAAATAATTTTAACGCGATTATTTATATAAAACATATTTGAGAAAATTTGCCAATATGACGTTTTTGGACGATATTTGTGAAAGTTTACCAGGTCTTCCGTGTGACCTATATGAGGTGCATTAATATATTTAGTGTTTTCAAAAAGCTTAGAGTATACTCCTTCTAATAATATCAAATTTGATGTTGCGTAAAAAAGAGAAAGGGCAGTATGCTCTCAAAAATCAAGGACTATTTCAAAAGGTTTGCGAATTGGAGGTTAATTTTCTAAAAACCTTAACTGCTATTTGGCTAATTGTTTTTCTCTAGGTACCTACGCAGTACTTTATAAAGTAAAATAAACAGAGAATGTAATATTTTGTTTGCACGGCGGCTGTAAACGCTCACATTTTGGTTTGCATTCACTTGTCGCCAGTAATACTAGTGACTCACAAAAATAAACTAAGTCCTAATTAACTCCTCTGAAATTTTTAGTACCTACCTGTTAATTTCTTTAGTAAAGGAAGATGCAAACGGCGAGTTATGCTAATAAAGCGTCTAGGTCATAATATCTTTAAAGTTGGTTAATTGTCAAAACCGCCTCACTGCAACAATATCTGACGAAATTCAGCAAGCTATGCTGTGTAACCTAATCAATATATTTTTTTAGGAGTTTCACATCATCGTAAAGCTCAAACTAAGCTCTAGCTTTTGAATATAATTTTAATGTTTTGCGCTACACATATACCGCGGAACATTTGTCTGAAAAACAAAAATTTAGAAAAACTTGCAAGTTTGAAGTCGATATTCTAAAAAGACCCTCGTTTTATTTCTTTCATATTGTTTTTCTGAATATAATTCGATTTTAGCAAAATGAACATTGCGCACCTTAGGTAAAAGAAGCTCTATTCGGGATATTCAGTTTTTACATAGGCTAATTCATAATGCAATAGACAGCCGTACTCTCCTCACCTTTGTTCGCTTTCCACTTAGAACGAACTCTAGAAATCAAAGAGTACTTTACCCAGACCTCATTTGAAACGCATCGCCGGTTTCGCGTATCCAACATGTTTTAAACACCCAATTTACTGGCATCGATATCCTTCGTACAAACATGTTTTTCGGAGAGCGATCATTTCGGTGGATGTGTTTTTAGTTGGCATATATACATTCTTGCGTGCTTGCATGTTCTTTTTTCACAACTCTTTATTTTGTCAACTCTGTATCTTGTGTGTATTTCAAGTGTTTGAGCTTAACCCTTTTTGAACTGTTGGCTAGCACAAGGGGAAAATAAGCATTGACTGATTAATTGATTGATTTTTGTATTCACAGTTCGGTAATATAGTAGTCTGTCAGGAGCTACCAACAGAAATTGTAATATAATGTTTGTGTGGCCGCTATTAGGACTCGAATCTCGTGCTATGAGCGTTTTGAACAGGACTTGGCATAGAAGCTCGGCTGAGCAGAATTTTGACCTATGTAAGGTTTTCTATTTAATGTTAGTGGGTGCCTCAATATCTTAACGCATAAAAGCCAGTGTGCAACAATATTTATCCTAACAATATTTATTTACTTGGCACTGGGGTAAGTTGCAAGGTGTGTGAGCTTCGCCCTATATATTGACGGAGAAGATACGTAACATCTAGACTCCCGGACAAACTTAAGTCAAGAGGGAAAAGTCTAAGTAACCCGGCATGAATCACTAAAAATAGAAATGAAACCTAATCACACGACTAACACATTTGAAGCCTTACGCTACGAAATGCTCGTTTTTCTACGAAAGAGTACGTATGTGCACAAAATAAGCCGTACTTCCTAAGCGTCAGATACTGAATCATACGTATGTATATGCCCTAAATATCTGTTTGACATAAGAAAATATTACAATTACATATCAAGTTCGGTATTTCGGACTCAAAGGCGAAAGCAAAAGGCCCCAGAGGAATTCTCTAACGATCTGCATTCCCCTGAATTAGAAGTAAGCGCTAAGCCCGCACTTGTGGATACGGACTTCTAAACCTTTTTTTTAAGTGCACTACTCTGAATTTCATTAATGCTTATGGTTGGATATTGAGATAACTGCTAACAATAAATTAAAAAAAAAAAACATACGTAGGCCAAAATTCTGCTCAGCACAACGCCTGTGCGCAGTCCCGTTTAAAACGCTCATAACATGAGATTCGACTCTTAGTAGCGGCCATACGAACAATATAATACAATTTCTGTTGGTAGTTCCTGTTAGACGACTACAGGACCTAACTGTGAATGAAAAATAAAAGAAATAAAATGTGTGTTTTTTTAGAAAATTAACTCCAAATTTGCTTGTTTTTTGAAATATTAGTTTTTCAGGCACATGTTGTGGGTTATATACTTATTGCAAAAATACTAAAATTATACTCAAAATTAAGAGCTTAATTGGAGCTTTACGGTGATGCATAGATCATACAAATATGTTAATTAGGTCACGCAGCACAGCTTGCTGAACTTTGTCAAATATCGTCGCAGAGAGGTGGTTTAACAATTAAAAAAGACAAAAAAATAAATGAAAGATTTTATGACCTAGACGCTTAATTAGCATAAAAAAGCATTTCTCGAGAGTGTTTCCAAACATTTATATTGATGTAGCGTAAAAGTTAGGGAAAAGGGATGGAGTGAAATATGGCACCCCCGATAAGCTGGAAAAAGCCTGTTTCCCCACCTTGGCCGCTTCAATGGTCCATAACTTGAGAACAAAAAAATCCGACGAACTCGCCGTTTGCATTTTCTTTTATTATAGGAATTGCCCGAGAACATATATATTTTTGACAAAAATTAAAGGTTCGACCCAAAATTTGTGTCTGAGTTCAGATAAAATCAACCATCATATATGAAAAATAGAAAAAAAAAGAAACGAAAAATTTGCGTTTTTTTTTTATTACTAATGCGCTACTGTTTTGAAGCAATGGCGCTCAACGAAGAGAATGGGTTGCCCATCGGACTTCGTGGAATCTATGATTTCTACGAACCAGACACCTGAAACAGGTTAGTCTAGCGGCCGGTGCGTCCCAGTACACCTATTTGCAACGAGGCCTCTGTGCTTCGGTCTACCTGCAATGGCGCGGCCCGTCACATTAAGCCCAAACGTCTACAATTATTTTCAGCCACAAACGCAGAGTCGGAAGCAACTCTGCGCAATCGCGAGCAGGTCGAAATCAGCCCCTTTAACCCTTCCTCTACGACAGTGGTTGATATCCATTAATTCTGCACCGTTGCTTCACTGAACGGAGTGTTCACTGGTAGTGCGGTGGCAGGTACGCTCTCCAAGGACCAATCATCCGCCTTTCTTTCATCGCCTGACCCCGCTTTCTGCGTGTGGGTAGGGGAGGGAGCCTGATCACGCGGCGAAAAGTAGATGTATGTAATATATTATAATATAGTTTGTTCCCATATCTATCAAACAACACCTCCCAAAAATAATAATAAAAGAATAGAGCCGCATTAGACGATTTGACGAGCTCTCGGCCTTCATACATTCTGTAGCAGCAGCTCAAAAGGAAAGTGAATGCGAAGTAGGCATAATATAATAACTATCCAGCGCTTCGCAAGAACGAAAATTAAAAAGAAATAAAAAAAAAAGAAAACGGAAAAAGAAAGAAAAATGCACAGTAACCGACTCAAACAATATAGTTAATCAGAACAACCTATCGTAAAGAAAAATGTACATAAGATGACACGTAACCCCGGAAGGTTCAACGTGTCCATGTGAATATCGCTAGGATAAAAGAAATTCGGAAGGCTACTGTAGGTCAACATTTCGTTTCCGGTGTTCAATCGAAACCTCGAAACTTGTCAATAGTCTAGATATGAAACTTGGTAGGTTACTAGATGCTGCCGCAGATTACACGAGAAAAATCTGGTACATGATGTTCGGTTCTCATGGATAGCTTGCAAACAAAAACGTTATTAATATTGAGAGTACTATAGTTTCTGAACAGGATTTCTGCGTGCGAAAGATATAGATCGTTTGCAAACATGCGCGGCATCCTTTCTTTTTTTTTATTTGATAAAACGCAATTTCTCGAGGTCCGTGATTCTGGTTGTTTCACGGACCAACAAAAAATAACTTAATGGCTCGTCCAACGAACAAGTAACTTCCACCGCACTGTCAACTTAGTGGAGAACCAAGAACACACAGTAATCGTCTTCTCTGGGAGATTCGTAAGCGCTCATTGACACGTTTCTCGTAAGCAGCGACCTCAAACAAGAAAACAAATTGTAATCAGGAAACGATTGAGACCAGTCTATCCGAGCGCGCGAAAACATATGGCCTATACACGCAAAAAAAAAAAAAAAAAAAGAAGAAAAAAGCGAAGCAAAGGAGTAAACCAGGAATAAATTATGCCGCGCGTGCAATGTGCTCGCTCTCCGATTTTCGAGTCGGATAAGCTCGGGCAAACGTTTAGGTATATGTCTCTCCTTGGACAAGGTCTCTCCGCACGAAGGTTGTCCGCCAACCGCAGGAGAACGGGGGGCGCACGCTCTCGCAATTCTTGCTTTGCTCGGGCTGCGCCAGAACATAGGATTTTACGTTTTCAAGTCGTTCGTTTTCCCCGCTGCTCTTATAATTACTGCTGAAACGCACGTATGCATTACAAAATGCAAAAACAAAAACTAATAAAAGCTAATTGAGGTATGAGAATTTCGTAAATGGGGACACGTCTCAGCGTTACAAATGCAACCTGTTTTATAAAATTAAATATACAGATACAGGGTATTTTTTTTTCTTCTAAGACGGCAATTATTCAAAACGAAAAGGAGTCTGGAATTAAAAAGTAAATATTCCTGCAGAATAACGTTATCTTCGGCAACGGACGCCAGGGCGAGGGTATGCAGAAATACTTAGCAATTACCTAAAATTCGGTACTAAGATTTTAATTATATTTTATACGACATATTTCTATAAGAAATTTGTAGGCCGTCGTTAATGAAGGCCAGATGAGTAGTTAGATTATAGAAAACAATTTCGTCTTCAAGTAATCACATGACGAATTTCCCACGAAGTGGTAACTCGAAGCATATATTTGTTTATAAAATCTAATAACCCATCTGGGCTATATTACCGAGAATATATATATATATATATATATATATAAAACCCCGATTGGAATATGCCAGCTAAGAATACTGAAATGGTTAGTTAGCGGCAGGCATGTAACCAGGACTTTGGTTCGGGGGGGAGATGGGGGGGGGGGGGGGGGCGGGCCGCATGGGTTTTCCTTCTGGCTACGTGCCTAGTTAGCGATATACATGATGAGGAAAAGGGCTCAGAAAACACATACTACGATGAAGAACAAACACGAGAAGACAATGCTGTCGTATTTGTTCTTTTTCTTATTCCTTGTTTTCTAAGCTGTTTTCCCCATATATTGACGTATTTTCCCAAATACCTCAACCAACTGGCTCAGTTGGCCACCTCGTTACTTAGCAAATTTTAGTTATTTAAGTCACTAATTGTTTCTTTCTCCTCGCGCTCTGACGTCCACCGAAGTAGACAACGGTACCCTACAGGAATAATTCCGGTAATTTCAGGGTCATTTTCTGTTTTAAACATTTGCCACCTAAAAACAAAACAAAAAAAAACCTGAAAGAAAAAGTGTTATATTTTGTGTTTTATTACAGCGTTGAAGCTTTAGTGCCCATTACAATTCTAATCAACCATCTTTATTATTTTACTGCACGTGTCTGAGAATGTATACAGGAGCGAGCACCGTCAGTATGTCAAGTTCAAACCAGTTTCCCTAAACAAAGTTTGCCGTGGTTATGCTCACATTATATTTGGGCGAGCGAATCTATCCGTTCCAGTTTTATCATTCGATAGCCGTTTATGCGAACTTTTTGTTTGCACCATTCAGGAGTCGGAACAGAACAATTATATACCGAGCAGAAAAATACGCATTCAGCTTTTAGCTTTTTGCCTCGATGGCTTGAACCGACACTATCCTAGAATAATCGATGCCTACTTTCTCATCGTATTCTTTCTCCATGAAACGTAGTAACAGTCGGATGACGCCAACTCAGCGGTTTGGACCCGAGCCCGACGTCGTGCGTCCTCTGACGTGTCGATTGGACACGACGCCCAGCCGGACTTCGGCGTCAGCGCTCGTGTCCAATAAGCGGTTTGCGCTTGATTCTGCTGTGATGGCGTAAAAATCTATTCGGAGAGAAAGTCGTCTGCTTCCTGCCCAAGAGTTGCGGTGACGTCAGAGAGACGCCGAGCCCTGATTGGCTCCGAGTGAAGGATAGCGGGTAGACCTCAAAGCAAGCTGCCTTGAGGTCTACCCACTATCTTACATTCAGAACCAAATAACAGCTTGGCGTTCTGACGTCACCACAACCTCTAAAAAAGAAGCAGTCGAACTTGCGGTCCGCATACTCTGTTCGCACTTAAGCTGAGACTAGAAGCTCCGCCTTCAGCGAGAGCTTTCTACCCTTGCTAACACAAGTGTGAAGGCGCATCCACGCGCAATCAAAGCACCGCGGAAGCCAGCGAGCACGCGCTAAAGGCAGAGGAGCTTCCGGTCTCAGCTTAAACGTGGTACCGACAGTGCCCGTATTCCTCTCTTTTCAGCGGCGGGAGCTTTTGCTCCACGTGCTCCGAGCTCCGGCGGGCTAACACATTCGGCTGCCGATCCCGCTGTTCACGATGTGGAGCTGGTATTAAATCTCCTGGCCACATTACGCTATGCATTGGTGTGGTCCGGGCAAACCTACCCGCCTTTTTATTGTCTCTATCACTCAGCTACCGCTTCGGTTACGCGTTCGAGCGATACTTTCTTTAAATATATCGTCTTTTCGGCAGAGCAAGCGCCGCGATACGGCAGTGGACGGGACCGTCGTGATGAAACCATAAATATTTTCCAAGTTGAGTTTGGGGACTTGGTCGTGCTCATCTTGTATCGTTCCCTCTGAGAACAAACGTTTAGTTGGTTTACGATACGTCCTTTAACTAAAAAAAAAAAAGTCAGTACTTTGCTATTGCGTGACAAAATTTTCATACTTACAAGGTGCGGTCCCAAGAACCAGCAAATTTAGCCCGCGTCTTGTGGAATTCAAGTTTGAAACGTACATACCTGCAATTCCGCACTCAAAATGTTTTGTTTGGTGTTGTATAAAAGTTGAATGAATATATATTTTAGAGTTAATCTTAGAGATGGTGAAATAATTATAATGAAACGAACGCGACTACCGTGCGTTTTCTATATCCGGTCATCCCGTTCGTCGTCTGCCCACTGGTTTCGAGCTCATTCCCGCGGGTGGTCGTCGTTCATATATATAGGGTGTCCCAAGTTACCAGGCTCGATCTAAAATGGACCGTGAAAATCGACGCCATTCACGTGCCAATCTAAACTTTTCGTCAAAGGTGTATTTCAAAGGTCGTTTTTGTTCTTATAAAATCACAAAGCGCAGCTCCCTTTCTGTAAAAAATGGGGCCAAGAAACTTTCCAGACTCAACGGCGGGCGGCGACGCAGACGACCAAGTCGAGTTGCGAGGTGTGTTTGGAGTGCGAGGTGTGTTTGGAGTGCGTATTGGTAGATGGCGCCGGGAGCAGCGTTCGAAGGTGTAGCCGATCAGCGAAAGAAAGCAGACGACACGCAAACGAAATTCGTTGGCAGTAAAAGCGCCGTCGTTATGGAAACGCGTTTTTCTTGCTTGTTAACTTTTAGACTTTATTTTATTGTAAGAATTTATTTTTTAACCAAAGGAATATTACAAAAGGATGATGTTCATTTTAATAAACCACTTTGGTCGCGAGCAGACTCGATGAGAGGTAGCGCCATCTACCAATACGAGCGCCAAACGCGCCCCGCCACTCGACTTGGTCGACTGCGTCGTCGCCTGCCGTTGACCATAGCAAGTTCCTTACCCATATTTTTCAAAGAAAGGAAGCTACGCTTTGTAAATTTACGTGAAAAAACGGACCTGCGAAAGACACCTTTGACGAGAAGTTTAAATGGCTACGTCCAGGCGCCGATTTTTACGGTCCATTCTAGATCGAGCCTGGTGACTTGGGACAACCTATATTTCTTCGATATCATTGCTTATCGCGATTAGCCTGCTCGCCGCCAGCCTCCACTGTAGTGCTCTAGGCGGTTTTCAGCTCAGCACGCCACCCGGGTGCGAGTTTTTGTAAACCTGTGTGCAGACAACGAACAACCTGGAGTATAAAGCATAGCCGTCACAGGTGTTTTATAATTAGCCAGCATATAGTCACTAAAAAGGTGAAAATGCTGCAGGGAGGGGAGCTTCCGTTGTCCCTTTCCAGTGTGAACGACCTCGAGCGCGTGCACCCAAAGCACGGCGGAAGGCATGTAGCGCGTGCTGGAGGCCGTTTTCATTCTGCCAGTGATTATATTTGACTAAACGTTGCGGACATCACGTCAAAAAAGAAAAAAAAGAAAAAAAAAAGAGGAATAATGAACTGTACCTCTTGGTCCTCGTAGCCGGCGTCGACGGAGGCCAAAAGCAGAGACGCTAGTAAACACACCTGAAAGAAGGAAAGGTGCATCAGTAAAGACTTCCGATATAAAAAATTAAAAAAAAAAAAAAATACAGGAACAATATTTTGATGGGAATTCTTGGGGCTCGTGATATCGATAGTTACAGCCCGTGGAGTCATTGGAAAGTCTTCGTTGAGTCTGAGATAACCCGCGAGCACCTGCATTGTCGTCGCAAATAAAAAGATGGAAATTCGCTTTAATTCTTTTTAAATTAGTTAATAAGAGACGAAACGAAAATCACAAAACATGAGCATTATTTTGTGATGAAGGTTGACTTCACACAAAAACTCTTACACTGTCAGAAAAAATAGGTATACATTTATTATACCATTTACATAAGAAAAAAAAAAAAAGAAATCTAGATGACACAAGCTATATTGACCCGGAAAGTAACCCGATAACTAAGTGTTATTTTCCTCTTTAGAAAGGATAAAGCAACGGCAAACGGCTTTCTAAACTTTAACATGGTGAAAATTCAGGAACGAAGAAAAAAATGAAAGCCGTTTAGAATTCCCTGTCATGCCGGTTAGAGCGCAGCTCTTGAGGAGGAGGATGGGAGCGTACTGAGGGATAGCTGACTCTTTGAGGTCACATGACTTCAGGGGGGTCATGTGACGTCAGGAGGGTCACGTGACCTTAGGACGTCACGTGACCTCAGGGGGTCACGTGGCCTCAGAGGGGTCACGTGACCTCGGGGGTCACGTGAGCACGGGAATCACTTGACCTGGGAGGTCAGGTGACCTGGGGGGTCACGGGATCTGGGAGGTTACGTGACCTTGGGGGGGGGGGGGTCACGTGACCTCGCAATTACGCCGACGGCGACGGCGACGCAGACGGTCACGCCGACGCCGCTCAAGCCCGTAATGGGCCCCTAAGAGCTGCGCTCTAAAATAAATAAACAGAACTGCTGTTTTCGTTCTGTTTATTTTTCGTCTCGGGTCCTTTGTGACACCGTAATTTCATTAGTTCAGCTATCTAATAAACAAGTAATCAAATGAAACACTAATGAACTGCAAGCAATCGTTTTAGGACTCGAGTGAATTCTGCTTCAATATCGTCTATCGTCGCTCCGCAGTCAATAAGCTTGCGGAATTAGCCGATAAGTAAGCAGTAGAACGAATTACGAAGCCTGAATTAGTGTGGACATAGTGAGATACACCATCCGCCTCTTAAGCTGGCAATCCTTGCACATTTAACATATCTGTTTCACGGACGGGAAGACTAGAACAAAAAGGAAAACAGCAACGAATAAAAATTAAAATAAGTTTCAATAAATTACGTTGAAAATCCATGGTTATGAATTAAAGTGTCTCATAGAAGTACAAATGATAGACTGTCCACATGACCATTTTACGGATGTATATCTGAATAAATGGACGTTCTGTAAAATGTCTTTTCGGATGCACACTTAAAGGGACCATAAAACGAGTTTGAAATCGAATTTCATCTACCATACATTGTAAAAGGTGTAAAAAGAAAACCAAAGCAAAAAAAAAATAGAGCCAGGGAAAAAAAATCGCCATTAAACATTTAAAAGAAAGGCGAACGTTTTTTATATCTTCTTTTCTTCCGAAAGCTCTCTGCCTTTTCGCTGCGATGCATCCGCGGTGCGAAAGCACGTCAGTCAGATCCACGTTCGCTTCTGGATAAAAGCCTACTTCACCAGCACCGCGATCATAAACAATAAATAGTCAGCGAATGTTTCTTAAAAGTTGTCTTAAAGAAAATTCTGATCCAGATCCTGTAGCATCATTAGCGATGTTACGGAAATTGACGAGTTTTAGAATGCTCGGAGCCATGCGCCATCTATCGTGTGGAAGACGAAGCAAAAGAAAGATCAGACTGCGCCTACACGGTCAACCCACGAGCCATCGTATGCTGAAAGAGCTCGGCCGCACGCTTTGCATGCCGGTCTTGGTTCCTGTTATCCTGCTATCTGGTGAAAAACATGCGTCGGTAGTGATCGTCGACATGGTCGCGTGGTGGAAGCTCATCGTTCCGTGTAGAGCGCTATCTTTGACTGAATTCCCGTCGTGTGTCGGGATGATAACCCAGCACGCCCTAGAAGGGGAAGATCCATGTACTCGTGCGGCGACTTTGTGGCGGCATCTTCAAGAAAGCAGAAACTCTCGTGTCGTCGTGTATGTTTACTTCGACTACACTGGTGCTTTCTGAGCATTTGTGTCTTCAAACATCTCCCGGATTTCTTATTTTGCGCATTCCACGCGCGGGCTCAAGTTCAGGGTATTACTGCTGTGTACTGTATTTAAAGGAGTGTATGAAGAATGCTAATTTTGACGCGTTTTCATCACCCAAAAAAAGTGATTAGTGTTAGCATTCCTGAACTCTCACAACGTCTATGTGATCTAGAAATCATAATTATACGTTGCTAAATTGCTGCAAAAACTAGATCGTATTTTGCTATCGTCGAATATAGGCGTGTGGCGAGATTTTCACAATCGTTAAAGTCGTGTGTTAAAGTCGCGATCGCCCAAGACAGCGTACTGCATATTTTTCTTTTCTTTTTTTATCTACCCTGCCCTGCGGGCCTATCCT
Source organism: Ixodes scapularis (assembly GCF_016920785.2). Classification (NCBI taxonomy): domain Eukaryota; kingdom Metazoa; phylum Arthropoda; class Arachnida; order Ixodida; family Ixodidae; genus Ixodes; species Ixodes scapularis. Next base: position 17,297,733 of record NW_024609873.1, on the reverse strand, counting down.
GACAAAATAGAAATGAAGAAAGCTGGAGCTCGTAGGACACACTGTTAATTTTCTCTTACGCCAGTGAGTGGCAGCGCGTCGAGTCCCTTCCTTTTAAAAGGCGCCGCGAAAACAGCTAAGGGCGCCGGAGAAGTTGCAGTCGTGCCGACAACCTGCTGCGCTTGTCGCAGTGGTTGCAGAAGTGTGCACGCACTGCGCAGAGCAGTTTCTCCGGTCACAACGGACGCAGTCGTAGCTAACGCGCTCGCTGCAAGTGCAAGAATTACACTTTGTGCAGTCCCGAGCTTAAAAAGAAGCAGCTGCAGTTTCACCGCTTGCCACTCGAGGATCCACGTCGAAGCACTTGGTGCAGGCTCATCAGTTTGAGGGACGCCAGGTCTAAGGACGTCCGTGTATGCTCAGAACATCCCGTACACTCGAGTCGCCACTCCTTGTCATCCAGTTCCGAGGAGGAACAGGAGTGTTCGTTGGAAGTCTTGCCGGAATTTCCAACAGGCGCACCGGCGTATGGGAACAGTCCCATGCTGTCGTTGTAGCGCAACATATTTACCTAAATTTCGCTCAGCTGCAATGTGTCCATGGCTATCGCGGTGATGAGAGGCGCCGATTCAGAAAATATGTCGGTGGCATCGGCGTTATCAGCGCAGTAAAACCCTGCGGTAAGACGTACCGGCACACCACCAGCTCGTCGCTAGCGCTTCCATTGTTATACTGCCGAGAGAACTTCCGATTCCGGTGCCAGAGTACGCCACGATCGTGAAAATGATGATACGGCTTGTTTTGCGGTGAGTTGGAGACGAAGAAAAACGCAGTATTTTATGAATTCTTCGTGTAGAGGTTCAAAGTGAATGCTGGCAGTATATACGAATAAAATAATAAAAAAACCGAAACGAAAACGGATACCTGTCCCGCGTTCAGTGAACATTGACAGTTTTTCGTAAAAGTTATTTGGCAAACGTAAAGAGGTCATTTCATGGTCCCTTTTACCAAAACTCGCAAGAATCGTGAAACACCAGTGTTTCCCGATTTTGTCGCAAAAATTGTTTAAACCCACAACAAAGTCATCCCAAATATGACTTCGAATACTTATTTATCTTTTGTTAGAATGTTGCTTCAAACATTAAACTTTAGCACCTAGAATACTTGACGAAAATAATCCTTGGAGAAGGGATTTTTTGCATTTAATTGCATTATAATCATAGAATACTTCTATGAATACTAAGACTCAAACATCGCTGATTGCGCGTTCGTATCCTAACGGTTTCGCGCTCTCTACACGAGACAACGTCCTTGTGAGCGTGCGTGACACACTCGGCTGTCTTCAAACACAAGCGTATGAATTGCTGTACCGTCCACTGGTGGCGTACTCTCGTGATCTAGCGCCTGTGATTGGCAAGGTTCGTGACAAGAAGGACGCTCATTCGACTCTCTCCGCACACTCCGAGGGGCGTCCCTGAAGCCTTACGAACCGCTTCCAGACCGATGCGTTTTTTTACAGATTTTCATCCACCACGTCCATGGGTACCTCCTTGACGGACAAGCAAGGTGCTCTTGTCAAGGACACGTGGTCGGTAATCCTCCGGAAGAGAGAGTTTGACGTTCTAGGCTTCCAACCCCGTGGCGCTAGTAACTGCAGTTGTCGTTTATACCGTTTATAAACTGAAAGACATAACTTTCGAAGCTGTCACTTTTTAATGCGTGTATTTTTCAAAAAAAAAAAAAATATTCGCCTTTATAAAAGCAGTCAGGAGGCCTATCGTTTTTATGTGTCCACCTTGGGTTTAATCACGTGACTGACAACAAAGATGCTGCACTGCTTATTCATAATTTCTATGAGTATGTGAGAGATTTCACAAAATAGTTCTGCACGATTCCAAAAAGAAAACTCTTTTGGAATGAAGAAATATAGTAGGGGTGCACGCGTGCTGGTGAATATTTAGAGAAGAAACATGAAAACGTAGAGGGGAAAGAAAATAGACAGCAGGACGCCTCTAGGTATATCTGTGATTAAGATACAAACACAAAATTTTTATCCATTTATCAAGGTTCATAACCATAAAATGATGAATTAGCCAGGAAAGTGTAGCTAGTTTCTTAGGCATGACAAGATGGTTTTGTTTAACTTGTCGATGGAAACGAGGTGCCGGCGCTACAGAATTCAAATGCATGCGGCTGTGTCTTTTGGGGCGAGACGGCGGCCATATTTATCCATACATTATTTATAAATGTGCGGTGATATATATATATATATTTTTTTTTTGTGTTTTTTTTTTGTTTGTTTATGTTACGTGTTGTAGAATTGATCCGCGTTTAGGGCTGCGCTGATGTACACAAGCGCGGTCATGCGTCGAAAATCGAGGCCTCTCCTCAGACTGAGCGCGTTGTTTCTTAGTATCTGTTTCTTATAAAACGAGAAAATGAAAGGCGCTGTCTGGCAAAGGGATTGTATTTGTCGCTAGACGTGTCGGACCCTTTGTATTTCAAAGTCTCTTGATGCTGTGTGGAGGCTGGGCTGTAGAGTGAAACAGTCGCCATAGGCATGAATGCTCCACGAAATTTCGTCAAATGATTAGTTACATTCTGATTCGAATTCGCGGCTGGGGGTTACCCGACTTTTTCTTCTTTGGTGCAAGTTGTAGTGATTTATCTATCAATGATGAATACAAATCTAATTGCCCATTCCAGATTCTAGTGGGACAACCCCTCATGCTGGTCCTAGGACATTATTAGTAGGAAAAGAGAAGCAGTATAAAAGAAATACTTTAAATTATGGGTGTACAAACACTAGTTGGAATTTACCTCAGTATCATTTCAACACTAATAAATTTCACACCTTTGAGGGTGTGAAAGGCCTCTTCTAGTGACTTACCCTTAGGACTACACTTCTTCAGCACCCTCATTCTGAATGATGCACGCATACTACTGTAGAAAAGGGTAATAATGCATAGAACAGCCTTCAAAATATAAAGGGTGTTCCGTCTAAAAAGGGTGGAGAAAAGTAGAGGAAGAGTGAAGTGGGTGGTGAACACCCTTTTTGAAGGGGGTTCCTCCTGCCCAAAAAGCTTTAGCGAGGTTGTTTCAGCTACTGTCGAATAAGTTTTACTTGTATAATTTTTCTTGCTTAGATATATATTCTTTGGAGTTAGATATATTACGCTTTACGTGATATATTTAAGAGAACAAAGGAACATGCTAGTACACTTCGCGAGTCCGAAGACGATTTGTCTGCGAATGAATGTGTTATAATTGTCGAGTATATAAGGCGGTGGAATAGTCAGCGGGATCGTGATTTATATCCTGTGCGGGATTTACTGCTTCTACATTTGCGGTTTCGTCAATGTCAGATCTGCGTGTAATGCTGTTTCGTCAATGTCAGATCTGCGTGCACGTCAGATCTGCGTGTAATGCTTCTTGCGTCAAAACTTGTTGGTTGTAAAAAAAAAAAAAAAAAAAAAAAAAAATCCATAGAAGGCTGCCAAGACCTAGGGAATCCTATTTGTTTCGGTGTGTACTAGCAGTTTAAGAGTGCTTTTGTAACACCCTCAGGGTGTCAGCCTTGGAGCAAGTTGATTTACACCCCTATAACTGTAAGACCCTTTAATATGCAGCTTCAGCCCTGGCTTTCGGTTGCCCTGCGAAAGCTATATACTACTCGGCGCTATTCAAATCAAATCCCAATACGCAAAACCTTATTTAAATAATAATATAAAATAACATGTCAATATTTAGCACTTTGCAAATATGAGGAAGTTTTTGTGTAAAACAATAAGATAGACGAAAAGGGTAGAAAGATGAAAAAAAAAAAAAAAAAACTCTTAAAATATTGCGTGTAGCTGCCGGTGTTTTTCCAACGGACTGAAATTCTTGAAGGCCTGAACGGTCGGGAACTGGTTAGCGAATCTTCGGCTTCCACACTGAGACTTCTAGAATTCTCATTTTCAGATACCTTCACGTGTCTGTGTAGCTTCACGTAAAAGCACAAAACGTGTGCATTTTTGTTGCGTGTCATATTCAGTTCATCCACTAACAAGACACGGGTGTGTCTAGCGTAATTCTTCAATCAACAAAGTGGCTTCGATTTCATTTATCATTATAGGTTTGTTTGCGCAATTCATATTTAGTTTGCCTCCGGTACAAGGACCACATAAAAACGTTAGAACGTGTATTTGTTATCTAGAACTAAAAAAATGCAAATAAGTGTTTATTTTTCTTGGACCAAATATTCGGCATTCTATGCAGGCTATGTTTTACCTGCTGTAATCTGGGAAAAGACTAAAGAGCCTGTAATTGTTTTTTTTTTCTAGTGTTTTTTTTTTTGCAAATACCGCAAGTGCTATTCCCAACTACTAATTGTCCAGCTATTTTATCAAATAATAAGGGAGGAGGAGGAGAGGGCTGACCCTGTCAAGCTGCATTTTGGTGACTACATCTACATCTTCAGAGATGTGGATGTGACTACATCTTCTAAGATGTGAAAATATATTTGATTTGAATTGCAATTTTAGTATCGCGCCTGCTACTCCTTTGTTCTTTCGTGTATGAAGAAAGGCAATCCTTCTGCAAACAATCCATTCAACTCGGTATTTCATGTTCCTGATGCCTATTTGTGGCTTCACATTGAGATCATTGAGCAGCAGGCAGTCTACTGTCCGTGGGATACTCGGGAACGAACTACTGCAAAGCACCATAATAGTCAGTATGCTTAAAAAAACTATTCACGCAGTTTCACAGATAAAGAAAACAAATAGCCGGAAACTAGCTTCAGACTTCTATATGGCTACCGCTCGTATGCGCCTTGTGTCTGAAACTGGGCACCCCCGCCCAACTTCCGGTCATTGTGCGCAATCGCCCGATCCGGTTAAACACGGGTCCTTCTACCGCAGGCCTTGCTTAACGAGTCCGCCTTTTAATTGCCGCCCTTGTAAGGACAGACGACAACGTTGCTGGTGCGGGTTAACTTACAACAAACTGCGCAACAGAGAAATCCATTGACGTAATGAAAAACGAGATATGACGTAGAAGCTGTTCTACAAGCGGAGGGGCCGATAATTAGGGATCTCGTGGCTTGCACACCACCACTGAAGCAACTTTGTAACGCATTGAGAGTAGAAAACCTCCACGGAGAACTCTGATTTTACTGCACTTGTGTCGAATACGTGTAGAAAGCAGACGATTAAAACATGGCGACTCGAACTTCTAACATGTACTGGAGACGACGGCTGGGTCAGCGTTCATCATGAACTTCCCTCGGCTCGTGTTGAGAACCAGTGTGTCAGCTTTCGGCGAGGACTCGGGCCCAATGCCACGCTACCCACCAAACAAATGGCAACAGCCATTGATCATCGATGGGGGTTTGAAAAGTGTGAATTGACTTCATTCATTATACGTTCCGTGGTGCTTCAGAAAAAAGAAGTGCCCAGACGCGGGACAAGACCACCATGCCGCGGGCACACAGAGAGTGGAAACCAATCAAATCGAGGCGTCGAACTCAATTGAGAAGGCCAGTGGTTCCTAATCGAATTACATCGCCGCCGTGAGCGAGCGGTAGAAGATAAAAAAAATACTAGAGCATTCGTCGATCGTCTGTCTTTCTCCCTGACGCTAATTGAAGAGCGATATGCACACCGCTGACCCGCACGTCCACATGGAGCGGGCAGTCCCGTTCTCAGGGGCGGACGCCCCACTTACAGTGAGAACCGCAAGGCGACAAGGACGCTTACCGCCGACAACGAGAACCGGTCAGCGACATTGCAACGACAACAACAACAACGACAAGAACAGCAACAACGAAAAAAGACGCGACTCAAGAAAGCAAATCAGGCAGCCTGTCCAAGCTGCCAGTCACGGCAAGCGACGCCACGAAAGCGCGCTCGGGTCTCGATCGTACAAGGGGTAGCGCGCGCGCTTACGTTGCGTAACTGCCACGTTCCGTATCGATTAATGGAAGGCCGGGGCGAACCGACTGGTCAGCGAGGGACACGGCGTTGCACCAGGACCGAGTCGAGCTCGCCGCCACTGCCGCCACCGCGAAATGGACGCACGAGCAACACGCGATTGTAGAAACGCGTGCTCTCGAAACCGCCTGCCGCTCCCACACCTCGCTGGGAGCACGCCACAGAAGCACGTAGCAGTGGCCGAGAGTGCGCCCGGTCGCCGTCGTGTTGCCTGTGCGTATCTATACGGGAACAATGGAGTCGTCGGTTCTGAAAGGGGACAGGCGCTAAGGACCGATTGCCGTCCTAAACGCCGAAGCGTTCCTACGACCGGACAGCTCCTTTTGTTTTCGTGCCGGTGATGTTGTTGGTTGTTTTTGCTACAGTTAATAGTGATGATGGATCTTACGCGGTGCAGCCGAGCACAAAATGCGGCGGTGCAGCAAGCCATAATAATAAACTTTAAGTGGCGGGAAGAAAGGTGAAGATTACAGTAAAAAATATAGCGGCACCTCGAGAAGTTTTTGGTTGTAAGTGCTCTTTCATTGTTCAGGCTCATTGTGTTCATCTGGTTCATCCCTTCAGTTTCTGTCGGTCGTACGCAACCAGCAGATGGTCGTTTCACGTGCTTTTGTGGCAATTACCAGCGTTTCTCGAGCTGGGTCAGCGCATATATGCCCAAATGCGCGCAGCATTTGGGCCTCTCGGCATTACGCCGGGGTCACACTGCTTATACGTCATACAACAGACAGTTTGCATACAGATTCGAACGCGAGTCACCGCGAGATCAGTGCTTCGAATGCGGCATGGCGATGAGTTCAAGGAGAAAACTTGGCACGCGGCATTCGAACCACGGGTATTGCGGTGACTTGTGTTTGCAGACAGTCCTTCGTATGGTGTATGAGTAGCGTGAACCCCGGCTTTAGTGGGTGGCAGTCTACGCCAATGGCATGCTATGAGCAGGAAATGTAACATATTGTTATTTCTGTTCCCATTTTTGTATTGAATCGTTCTCATTCTCGAAGTCTGCTATAATTGCCGAAGTACCAATCTCACTGCTCATGCATGCTTGTTTGCAGACCCGCCTCGGACAATCTGGAACCGGTGTGGCAGAATCCGTAGTTCCGTACAAGTATGAGGCTTGCTCTCAGACAATCATGTCCTACACGTCTGCAGTGATCACCATGTATTTTGCATGATGCATGAGAAGTGTGACTAAGACTTAAAAGAAATTTGCAGTGCATAAAATATAGGCAAATAATAAGCTACCTTAACATTAACCAATACGCTGCAGAGATTGCACTTGAGATTGATTTCAATGCGGGGAATCACACTGTCTCTAATATCAATTACAAAAAAATCGAATCCTCACGTCTCTTTTTATTGAATCGAATTACTGGTCCACAGAAATGATGAAAAGGCTGCGAGCAACAGCCGCTAAGAAGAATCAAGAAAAAAAATCGCGAAGTGTCAGACATCTTCATATGTAGCCACAGCCGTTTATTCTTAAAGAAACAGTACCTCCAATTCCAAAATATGTTCTTTCTTCTTCTTTGCTGCAGAAGCTGCGGATAGCTGCATAATTTTACTAAAAAGGGTTTTTGGTTGATATGGTAGTTTTTTGTGACAAATAAAAACAGCTTCCTGACTGAAAAAGAAAAAAAACTCAAATAGGTAAGGACATTTATCACGTGATAAATTGTGCTCTACAAGCGCTGATCACACTCGTTGATAAAGATGCTTTCAATATTTCTTTATTTTCTTTGGAACGCGCACGTACATATCCTGTAGTGTTAAAAATGAAAGAAAATTTTTCCAAGCCTGAAGAGACTGAGGTGGGGGCTCGACTTGTACTCTTCCGTTAAGCATTGTAATTATTTTCTTCGGATTTCTGCACAATCCTGGTAATTTATTTGTAGGTACTTGATTAAATAAACCATAATAGTGTTGAGCGAGAGATAACTCCTATATGGTAAACTTTAATTGGTAACTTAAACCCCAATTTTTGACTTAAACGATACATGGACTTAAACGATGCTTAGACTTGGACATAGCTCTGTGCGTGTCTACTAAGTTCTTCTTTTCCTTGTATTCTTTGTGACTTATGGTCGAAGCCTAATAATCTTGTCAACGAAATCTCTGGATCGTGCACCGAGAGCAGCAAGGGCCGTCACCTTCGCTACGCGCTTTCGGCTAAACGAAGTCTTGCCAATGCCCAGTTGCTGGTTGCTTCCGGGCACGCGCGATATCTTGGTGACCTTACGCCAAGGGTGTCGCCCTGCCCCGCGCGGCCGAACGAACATTGGGCAGTCTCCAGCCAGGAATGTTCCTTTCCGCCGCGGCCCGCGCTGGGTGGAGCTCCGAGCGAGACAGAGAGATAAGCGACCAGGAATGCCCCATTATCGATTGCGTGCTTCCGCACTTTTCGGTGCGGAACGGAGGCAGCGCTTTTTGTGCGTTGCCTGCTAGGGTCGCACCGACCACTATACCTGCTAAAGACCACGGGAGACCACTCTTCGCTCATTGTGTCTCGCGAAACCTGAGCCCTCGGATGTTTATTATTCCGGGTTGAGAAATGGTCAAGAGTGGCGCCAAGGGTATGCGGCAAATATTCAGAATCAATCGTGCTGACTGTTTGCGTAACCTCCGGATTGCTTTACACCCTGTTCGTTTATTGAGTTCATTTTTTTAAGCTGCCAGTAATTGCAAGAATTCATTCACAAAGATAGTGTATGTTCTCTTTTCTAGCTGATATTTTGGTCTGCCATTCTTAACTCAAAGTTAAAAATTTGCGTTCGTTCAAAATTTTGCAGCCGCTATCCCAGCCTTGAGGATCTTTTCAGTTTCCTCCTATGCACCGCACTGATTCTGTAGTTATGTTTGGCCTTGAAGGAAAAAATAAAAGCTAGACTTTACCTGCGTTCTGTTGATTCGCCGTGGCATCTGCAAACAGCTTAGTAAGCATTGCGCCAATACTTACAGACAGCCTAAGAAAACGCAGTGCGCGGCTTTTTGTCCAATAACTAAAACGCATCTTCACTTAATGGAACTGTCATAATTTTCAAAACGATCTAAAAAAAAAGTGACCAATGGCTAGTTAGTATTTTGCGCGCCGTGATGTCAAACGTTGGCCATTTTTGTGAGCTCACCCAAGAATCCGTGATCAACAGAAATACTATTTTTATTGCCTTTTTGTTTTGTTAGGCCAAGTACGACAAACCCGGTGGTCACAAAGTGAGGTTCGTCGTCGAACAGAGCCCGTTGCCTCATTGAGCTTCTCAGATTGTTTGCAGTTTTAAGACAAACTGTCAGTTTTGTTGTAGGTTCATATACTAGATCACTAGCTTCAATGAAATTTATTATACTTCCGAAGGACAACGAGCATGAGCCACTCGCTGCTTATGTGGTTTGTGAGATTGTCAGTGTCTGAAACAACAACGCGAGCACGGAGAAAGCCACTCGGAAAAAGATAGCGCGCCATCCTTTTTATTATAAAAAACAACAGCAATTGTTTTGATTATAATAGGGAAACAATAGTCTCAAAGACGAGTTAACAGCTGCAACGCCTCGAATATCGATATTTTCAGCGCGGGACATTACCCAAGTACGCAGAAGCAAACTTGTACGTAATCCATTACAAGTAACGAAATTACTTGTAATCCCTTACATTTATCGGTAATTTAGTAACGGAAAAGTTACATATTTTCTAGAGTAACTTTAAAGTAATTCCCTTACATTTTTTACGTAACGGATTCCTTGTAATCCGTTACAATTTGTTTTTAAGACCAACCGGCACCCCCCCCCCCCCCCCCCTCTAAAGACAGGGTTGTTTTTATTTTGGTAAAGTCGAGCGTTGACACTGTCAAGCGAATTGACCAGCGGAAAGAGAGGCTTGGTACTTTTCGACGCCCCCAAGGCCTTCTTTTTTTTTTTTTTTTTTTGCAACACCAAGCTTTTGAATTTTTTTTAGGCCCTAACAACAATGTAAAAAAATCCAAGTAAGCATTTCTACAAAAAAAAAAAGAAAAGAAAAAAAAGGGAGTGAGCACAAGTTATATCCGCTTTTTTAGTCCCTTTGTTTTTTCTTTGCGATCGAAGACGGGGAGAGGAGGACATCAAGTGATTGTGTGCCTCTTCGAGAAGCTTGAGGCGGTAAGTGCACAGACAAGAATTAACAATGTCCTTCTCGGTTATAGTGACTACGACTATTTTCATAATGTCACAACACGAGACGAAACTCCGTCTGCCCTAAAATCCACTAACAGAAATGTGATATTATGTGATGGTGTTATTGCCAAATCATCCTCGTTCGTTGCTGCACACTTGTCATCTTCTCTTCGGGAACAGGATATATTTTTTTCCTAGGGTTGGCCCACTTTATTTGTGAATTCCAGGCAGGTTATCTGCATCTCAGTAACCTTTTTTTGTGAGTCAGCTTTTTGCGAGCACTTCGAAAATAGTAATAGACTTCGTTTTTTCTTCTTCCTGTTTCTACCCCAGCAGGACGCATCTTACCTCAAACAGATATTTTTACAAATAAGACATAATGGTGGTTGACGTAGGCTTGATATTTTGGGCTTGAGGGGAGAGCGAAACTCGTGAGTGGGACCATAGCGCGGCTCACTTCTCTGCCCTTCGCTGCCGGTGGCATCAGCAAACATCTATCTGGACAACACCGCAGTAAACTGCCGTCGGTCCGTGGTCCGCGCGTTTTGAACGGCTCCAAGAAAGGTACACACAGCAAACGTGCGTTTACATTTCCTTGTTTTAAACAACGTTATAATTAATTGTTGTTATGAGTGTCCTGGTTTTTTTTTTTCTTTTTTCTCGATTACTTATATTTATATATTGGACACTCTTATTCACCGACGTCTCAAACGAGTCTCGACCTGTTCAGAACCAAAGAAAGAAGAATATCGAGCCAAGCCTTATTTATTATTTTATTATCACCTTAATGTTACCAACTCTACAAAAACTCGAATATCAGGCAACAGCTGCAACGATGAAGCTTTGCTCTATTTTCGAGCTTAGTAGTACTTCCACTGCTTCACTGAAAATGGTCAATGCAGAGCATTATATATTCGTGAGGCACAATATGGCACTCCAATCCAGTGCCTCAGTTCAAAGGGTGATCAGCGTAGCAGTCGACATCTTCAATAAGAAATAACGCAATATGTATGACGAGACTTTCAAGAGTCAGCTGCTACTCAAAATACTCAAGGTCAATGAATGGAACAGGTGGCAATAATAAGAACTTGAATAACCTTCTTCCCTTTGTTTCTTAATTGAGAAAACTATTGTTGAAAGTAACGCCACGAAAAGTAGCGGATTATTTTTTGGGGTAACGGTCACTTACTTTTATGAAAGGGTAATTGTAATTGTAAAAAATTACGATCTAGCCTTGAGTAACTGTAACTGTAATTCCTTACTATTTTTCAGTCACGTGTACAAGTCTGCGCAGAAGCATGATAGGCGGCGCCCAAAGATATGCTGCGCTGCGTTCAGCCTTTCAAACGCTCGTAAACCTCTTTATGCATTCCAACACGGAAACGTTGGAAACGTCCAACGCAAACCGCTAGCGATCTAGCGCAGTTGACGTAGCCCACATTTAACACCCAAACCGCTCCGTCAAGAACCGCGTTCTGTAATTTGGCGAAGGCGGATAGGTAGAAGCTACTTTCTAATCTGTACGGGCGAATCACGAAACAAAAACACTCACGCGACAAACACACACACATATACACGTTTACAATGACAAGAATCAAGAACGGAGAAAACTAACCCTCAGACACGGTACTCCAGATAAGATATGGTAATGCCAGATTCGCTCCATTTGGCGCGCCCGCCATGTCCACCCAAACTGAAGCTGGTCCGGGTGAGCCGGCGGACACAGCGTGACGAACGAAACGTGTGCGCTGAGCGACTTCGCATTTGATACGTCGCGTTTCAGACCTGAATGACCGGGCACCAATCCTAACAGAGGAACGCTTTTACGAGACAGCGGTAAATATCGCTGTTGCTCTTCGGGACATCTCGGTAGAAACCACTGAACCGTTCGGCTCCCGGCTTCTGGCTTTTATTAGACCCACGATAATCCGTCGAGGTTTCAGTCAACCGAGCCTTGAGGTCGATGTACACTACTCGTTTAGACACGGCTCATTCACTAGAAAAAAAAATGCTATAAAACGTAAAACAAGAAAGGAAAGGCGATCGCCCATTGTCCGTACAAGATGTCCTGCTCGCGGATTTTCAGCGCAATTTTCCCGCCATGTTTCCCTTTTCTTTTTTCTTTTTCTATGGAAGACATTCGGCAGCCGGAGCGAAAGTATGAGCAACACGTTTTCGACGAAACGCCTTCCCCGCGACAAAAGGAAAGATGCGCTCTTTTGCTTTCAATCGCCGCTTATCTTCCTGGGTTCTTTTCTTATCATTTATATTTAATCTTTCAAGCGAAAACGAAAGGAACGAAGAAATGTTGTCTTGTCTTCTCTCCTTGTCCGATGTCGTGCTACTGTGCGGGAAGGGATGGTCTGGACTCGAGTAAGGACAGAAAATAAAAATAAAACAGCGAAGAAGCGGGTACGGCATTTTGAAGATTTAGTACCGCGATAGGTGCGCGCGTGGCGGCGACCATTGAAAGGGCGCGATCGAATTCCTGTCCTCCAGTTTGTGTGTCGACCTAGTTGGATGCGGTCGCCATCAATATAACCCGCTACCTTTCGTGATTCCCGCCTTTCATATAATAAAAATAAAAGAAAACACAGGGAGTCACGCCCCCTTGACATTCGGCAGATGAGTCATTGAGAGGAAATAACGGGAAAGTCATGAACCAATGGTCCTACGTAAATAAGTTTTGAAGAAACAAATTCTACCGAAGCTAGGAGTTTTGTGAGGCTTCTCTTAGTGTGTGACTTTCAAAGATTCTTTATCTTCTTCTAAAAGCGCTAGTAAGAGGCTCGTTCGATTTACAGGCACCTGTTGCACCGTCGCACAAAAGTGTCGGGCGTTGTGATTCCAGTTGTATGTAAATGCACATACCGGAAGTACATTGCCCTGCACTTTTCTGCGCCGGTGCAAGAAGTGCAGGTAAATTGAACGAGCCTAAGATTAACAAAGCGCTGCTATAAGCTTAGTCCACGCTATAAGTGCCATAATTGTGAGTTGAAATAGTAAAAATTTACTATCTGGCACCTTCCACAAAATGTATCGTCTTCAAAGGCAATATAGTTTGTGAAAAATGTGCAAAATACATTGCGTTCAAAAGGCCAGGTTCAACCGGTTACAACCTTACACTGAAACCTTAGACCAAGATTCTGTGTATGTAGAATATTAAGGACGATCTAGTTGCCTGAAGATATTTCATTCGCGTTCATGTTGAAACAAAATAAATAGCTGACGATCACAAATCTCCGCGAATTCAACTCAAAGTGCATCCCGCACAAGGAATCGTAGTCAGACGTCCGGTTTTGCCTTTTCACGGCACCTCTCCACGTTCTCGGACGAACCGGACAGGCAGAAAACGCGAGAAAAGTATCTTGACACCTTTTCCGGCTCCTTTGGTGCAGCCCCAGTCGCTGTGTTTTGTCGGCAAGACAGGTTTTAGTGTGGATTCTTCCGAAAAAAACACACCAACGCCCGGCCCGCATAGCGACTTCCGCCCCTCGACCCCCTGACTGGAAACGCTCCTGAAGCGCCACCACCGCGGAGTGACGTAACTGAATTTAGTTGTTGTACATCCGCAGCCATATACATTATAGCTAGTCAGGCAGCTTCTCTCCGTTCAGGATTAGTGCTCAAGATTTTATTATAAAATATTTTATAGACTACTACAAATATATGAGTTATGTTAAGGAACCGTTGGCCTTCACCCTTTATCTTAATCATTCTCGGCCCTCCTTACATCCCCGAATAACGCCTCCGGTGTCAACGTTAAAGTAAATAAGATATATAACCCCAATCTCTTTCCTACATTCCTAAAAACAAACAAACAAAAAAAAAAAAAAAAAGAAAAGAAACAAGATATGCAAGATACAAAGGTCAGATATCGTCGGATAACTGGCGGGTAATTTATGACCGAGTCAGCCCGTCAGCTATATCATAACGCGCGAAACAAGAAAATAATAATAAAGAAAAGCTCTCCTCAAACTTTTCCACAACCTCGTTTGTTCGGACGCTTTTCTCTCGTCGCCCTTGTCTGTCTGGTCTATTCTGGCACCTTGTCGAGCGGAAAAACGGCATCTACCGACGTTCAGGGTCACTCACCGCTTCGCTCGGCGCTACCTTTGCGCGAAAATAAAACACGAAGAAGCGACCTTGGCCGGGTGCGCCCGTCGACTACGCGATCAGGAGCGGCATTTTATTCCCTTCCGCTACTCGCTGCTATTAGTGCGAGAAAGGATCGCGCACACGGGCGTGGAGTATCGGGCTTTGCGGCTTTCAAACTAACGAACGAAACATACGCAACCAAATATAGTGACACGAAGAGTAGACCAGCAGATGAGAAATTTTGTTATACTGGCCGTTACGGCCAGCCTAACATGTGGAGGGTAGGAGCTAGGTGTGAGAAGAAAGTCCGGTACTTTTGCGCTGTCTGCAAACAACTGATTATTTTCGTACTCAGTTCTTCACTCTGAAGAACTGTGGGTATTGCCGTCTTCGCAGTTTGGGTAGCTAGTTTGCATCGTTTACAGATACCGTCAGTCAGAAAAGTGAAGAAAAGCAAAAAACAGTACAAGGTTCATGTCAACCAAATTTTCCCAGTTATTGCCTGCCAGCAGCAATAGATCTGTTGCAGGCAAGCAGGGCTCTCTGCCGTGCCGAAGGGTTTGCCGGGAACGGTATGTACAGAACCGGCTGCAAGAAACGACGGGGGCCACGGAGGAAACGCAGGCGAGTGGTAGAAGGTAGGCACAAACTGCGATTCCTTCTCTCTCTCTCTTCAGTGTCACATGATAGATGCTGCAGGGCAGAAAGAAGCGTACAGGACTCCCCGCGGGGAATTTCCGAATTTTAGCGAACGGTCTATTATTGGAATAGAAGTAATACACGGGCGATGGTGATAGCAATTGATAAGTCGTCTCAAAAGCATTGGGTAAAAACATTCCAGTGTAAATTGCTTTTGAAAAGATTTTTTGTTTCTTGTGTACATGCCGAAACAAATTGAGGCAGCCGCATGAAATGAAAATCACTTGGGCTCATATATATATATATATATATATATATATATATATATATATATATAGAGAGAGAGAGAGACGAAACAAACAAAAACAGTCAAAAGAAAAAGACAAACATGTTTGGTAAACGGGAATCTTTATGAAGAGGAGCAGAGGAATGTTTTGATCGAAATGGACAGGGCAGACATTCCTAAGTCTTGACAATGAAAGAATGGGCAAGTGTAGCGCACGTGCGGTTCGAGATCACACTCTCCGTGGGGTATATTTAGGGCGTAGATTTCCGGTGTTTACTTATGAGAAGATTCGGCAAATATGTTTCGGAGTTAATTTTCTTCAAAAACAGTGTATCTTAACTACCTTTCTCGGACGAACATAAACAAAAACGGTGATTATCGGTGAAAAAACATAAAAAAGGTGAGTTAAAGTCTAAAAAGAGAGGGTTTTGTCAGAAACAGTACTAGCTGGAGCAAACCTTGCCAGGATTCGGTGTTTCCCTGTTTTAACTGATTTTGCCTTGTTGTCACCAACAGATGTTTATTTATATTTTACGGGTAAAATTGAAAACTCTACGGTCTATAGTTAGTTTGCTCATACACCAGTCACGGCATGGTTCTCATTCATGCCAGATAACATTTTTTTTCTCGGTTGCATTCCTACATGACTGCTTTGCTTTAAGACTACAGAAGCACCTTTATACGTAATTTATCAATGTACCAGTATCACGTACAGTTCACTCTAGGCGAACTCACATTACAGATAACCCATTTCAGTGGAGCTCTGCTAAGGAAGGCGCTCAGAACCCTTCGGATCCAACCGTGCATTTAACAAAATACACGTTACATAAGAAAAAGTATGCGATTTCATTCTCCGGCAGAACACGGAGGAAACGAATCACGGAGAGTAAAACACAAGAACTCCAGCAAATGAAGAAGCTGGGAATTCGATTAGATTAAGATACGCGATTTATGCAGGGACAGTACGCATGACGTTTCACGTTTCATTGGTGGGACGCTCTCCTCCGCCTCCCCCTTTTAATTAGTCTGACCCGGCCCCAGACAATCAGTCAACAGTTCGCGATGAGAAAAAACGTTTCACTTGCCGACACTCCCAGCGCGCATCATACGTTTCGGATATAAAACCCTATTTTGGGCTTCGTCATTAGCTAGAACATTCTTTTATCGTTCGCAGTGATCGGCTGTCTCCGTGCTCTGCGGGAAAGTGAACCCGCAGAGGCGTTTTACGCCGCGGTCACGCCGCTTGGATACCTCATGCAAAAGACAGGGTATTGTCCGCAGACACAATGACAGCATTATCTACGGCCACGACCTAAGCATGTTCGAAGCAGCTTCATACATGCTTCGAATATGTCTGCGGAGAGTTTTTTGTATGCCAGATCTGACGTCATACAAAGAGGAAACATGTTTCCGAGACTGTGTCGACACTGCCTTTTGTATGATTTGTTTTGGGGTGTATTATGCGGGACATAAGAGTGTAATACTACACCCCCTCTTTTTAGAGTGAACTAGCAGTATGGCCCCGGCTCTATAGACTAGAGCAGTGGTTCTCAAATGGGGGACCGCGAAGGCATCCTGGGGGTCCGTCAAGCCCTGCCTCATCAGTTAAGCCCTGCAATATAAGTTGTACATTTTCCAAATTTAGAAGCAATGTTCCAATTTACGGGTAAGTTTCTTCGTGTGTATGTCGATGGGAGAACTCGACTTCTCACTAGCCCTTATTCATTTCCTCCTATGAAATCATTATTATATTTAACCTATACCTTTGCCTTCCTCTCACTCCATAAGGGGTACGCGAAACATCAATGGTTGAGAACCACTGGATAGAGGAACGTGCGTGCAGTTCTGGAAGACAAGTGATTTCGGATCTTAAGTGAGACATTCGAGTGTTTCAGAATCTCACAATGAAGCTACCCACGAGTATAAGCCACCATATTTCATTTTCACTCGTATACTGCAGGAAGTGGGCAGCTCGTTCAAACTAAGCGAAGCGTAGCAGGTTCGCGAGTCCCGCGTTGCATAGCCTAAAGCTTTCAATACGGCCGCGCTTTCTCTTTTATCTTTTCTATCGCTCACGAAGAAAGGAGCGCAATTTAAACGTTTCACAGAAGGCAAGGTAGCGGCCCGCACTGACCGCATCTTTTGCCCATGCTTGTATCCCGTTCAAGCTTAAGCTGACAGTGCGGTGAAAGCTACGCAGTCGCCGGACCAATCAGCCGCCCGCGTTTCATCACCTGACCCCGCTCTCCGCGCCTGGCTTTGGGCGGGAGAGAGCGATCACGCGACGAAAGATAGACGTATGGCATGTCTAACGAGCACACAGCTTCCACCACATTGTCAGGTTAGGGATGAATTCGGGAGTGAAGTGCATGGACGAGGGCGTGTTGTTGATGGGATCGATGTGAAGAGAAATGCCACCACCGCCGCCGCACCTCGGAGCCACACTCTAAAAGGCTGTTGTCGAGTTGCGGAACCGCTCCAACGACCCCTTGTTTCCTCGCCCAGATTTATTTCTCGTCTCGCTGCTCGGGCTCTCGCCCATTGTCTCAAGTCGATATGGTAGATAACCCCGGTGATCGATGCCCTTAGACATGTCTACTTCAAAGAAAGACTAATGTGCAAAGAGTTTCCATACTTCTCAACTACCTGCACTTCAACAAGCGGTAGGAAGGACAATGGACGTGTTTGAGCGAGTCTTGCGTAACAAAAGATAAATTAATGAATAATTTAATTATACTGCAATTGCTACACCAACACAGCCTTTAGAGCGTGAACTCGTCAATTCAGCGGACGAGTGCTCGCCAAGGTATTAAATTCAAAGATGCCAGCGGTCAGATTCCCCCTAGGGGAATGTTTCGCTAACAACTTCAAACACTTTATTAAAAAGGTAATTCCCAAGTACAAAAAAAAAGTATTCGTTGCAGATGGAAACTGGGCTTATGGGGAAGCGAAGAAATGCGCTGAAGCCGATATGATTTCGGTTAAGGTAGCGGTCAAGGGTGCTTGAATAGAGTGGTGAGCAAACACTTTATATAATTGCACACGAACACTGCTCTGCATTATGCCTAAAAAAACTTTCCGGCATTCATTCATTCGTTTCATTTAAAATAAATAAATGAATGACGTGATTTTTTTTTTCTTTTTAAGCTTTCGTCATTTATTGTTTTGCAGAGCAAGTTGAGAACAAACAGCCGAAACCAGGAGGAGTCCTACGAAAGCAGATTCTTGTTTAGTGTGTCCTTTCTGACAAATATAATTTATAGCAGCATTCGCAGCCATGCTTCCTGTCCAAGCGCGAGCAACATACTTGTTTGAAAGAGTGACGGAGCCGCGGGTTCCCTAACTTATTTTCTTTAGCTCCATGACATGCTCTGAACGTGTTCCAAAGAATAAACGACGTTGACTTTTCTTTTTCTTAAGGGTGAAGTGTAATTTTTTATTTTTCCCATAGCGAGAAAGGCTTCTGAGGGAAAAGATAAAACGCGTCCTTTAAGGCGAGTATAAGCTACATACAACCATGGACATAAATATATTGCTTCACATTACACTGCTCTTCATTCTGCGACCGATAAATTCATTATAATAAAATAAATAGGCGAACTGTCGAACCGGAGGGGGAGGAGCAGACGAGAGTGCGCGGGAACGTCAGTGTTCTTAGCTCTGCGTTATGGGTGCCTCATGGGTGTCTAATGGGTCTAAGGAGTGCAGTGGGTACGCGCAAAGCAAGCTGCCTTTTCCTCTACTCGCTCTTGGAACGCGTTTGAACGCTGGCGCCGGCATTCGGCGTTCGAACAGTGAGTGGGGAGATAAAGGCAGCTTTGCGTCTTCCCCCTAATCCTTCCAGTCAGAGCTCGGGTCCCTGGCGTCCCCGCGCACGCTCCTCTCCTCGTCTTCCTCCGTTTCTACCCGTGTGGTCATCGACAGTTTAAGAAACGCAGGGCATGATGAGTTCGTAGCTTCTCATTAGCGGTCCGCAGCCAATCAGAATGAAGCATGAGGCCATGACGACGCCCAAGAACCAATCACGAGGCAAGAAGCGTGAACATAATAAGCGACGCCCTTCATTCCTTAAGTTCTCAGTTAGTATAGTTGGTTCATGACTGATAAACGAAAATGCTGATGAAACAGTGACAACGGAAGTAACACCATAATCTGTCTCAGTCACAACTTTCGCTTCGACGCGCCGTCGTCTCCCAGAAATACAAACCTGGACCATGGAATGCGCTCCCGACGAACAAGGTCTGCCCTCTGTCAAGACAGACAAAAAGATGCGTTGATAAAGCGTTGTGCAGCGACTCATCACGACAATCACGACGTTGTTCAATCATCGCACCGCTTGGAAGACTAATCTGGATGAACGCTTTCGTGAGCGATGAGGAACGGAAGGGATTGATCGTCTTGGGTGCTAAGCGCCGGGTTTGACGTTGCACTCGGTCTTCTAAAGGGGGCGATTCGGGAGCACTGTGGTATCATCGAAGAAGCGTTGTGACCAAAGTACCGATTTTTTTTTAAATTTAGAAGGCGAGGTCTTGTTTGCTAAAATTACTGTCGGTGCGTTTTATACAACGATGCGGCTTGTATGCTTTCTTTTTCTATAAGTAAATCTACAAACTAAATGCACAATCAAGAGCCGGGGGGGGGGGGGGGGCGAGGTTACATTTCTGGTTAAGTTTTGATGGCGAGAATGTTGAAACTGAATCCCGCTTGCGCAATTATCGCGATCACAATGCAGATATGCGGTCTTATCAATGCAGTTTCGCTGCGCCGACCGAACACGGCGTTGGACATCCAATGCCGTGTTCTTCAATTTTTTGCTCCTAAGGATTGTCGGTTGTGGGGTCCCATATCCAACAGAGTCTGACGAATTGTGTTCTTAGAAGCACTTCTATCTTGACTTGCAGTGTATCTATGGCTGTCAGTTGAGCCATGAGCCACCTGTTTTGCTTCAACAAGCGGGAAAGCCTCCGATGTCCCCATTCGCTGATGAGGCGTGGACCTGCAACACCTCGGCGTCTGCTAACAGTATCACCGTCGTTCATCCCTTTGTTGATAGGTTTTTAACGACGGCAGCTTGGGGACATCCGACGGGCTTCGCAATTTCTTCGATGGTTGTTCTGAGTCGGGCAATCACGACCGCCCTTTGTTAAAGCTGCCTAAATCAGCAGCCTTTTCCTATATATGCACATGCAGTCGACAAGATGATCCTTATGTATCCCCGGCAGCCGCTAAAAACCATCGGCATCAATTGGTGGATAACGCGGATGGTGCGTTAATTAGGCGCGCTCATTCACACAGTGTAGAGGTGGTCGTATATTTTTTTTTTGACGGATCAGTGTATACTGGAAGTGTTACTTATAGGAATGTGCGATTTATATGCCGCCATTTTTTGCGAAAACGGTTGTTTAAAAAAAGTTGCGACTTATAGAAGGGTGCGACTTACAGATCGGAACGTTCGGTAATACCAGAGGCAACGGGCGATAGGAATTGGCCGAGCATTGACTGGTTAAATTGATTCCAAGTAGCCACGTTCCGCGAAAACAATGGCTACCACACCGTGACGCAGAGGCTTTCAGCCATCGTCTGGTGATTGACATTGAGCGAGCGGGGCAGAGCGATTTGGATCGAACTGCGTAATCATAGATATTACCCTCGCGAACTACATTCCAAGTGGCACACGGACGCGCCCGCATCCATCGAATTGGCTAGACGGCGCTTTCGTAGAATAAAAGCGGAGAGTTGAGCGAAACTGGCTGTCGGGACAACAACAAATACACAAGAGAAAAAAACAGAAGAGATATAAATTCAGCTGCAGAGATTGTTTAGAATGAACCGCAAGGAAAGAAAGCTGGAGCAACCACTCAAGAGGTACTCCGTTCGGTACGGACGAGATTCGATAACGATCTGTTAGAACATTGAGGCACCGAACAGCTCGAGCGGGAAAATATTACGAGGCATTCAAGGTTCATGCCTAGATTACTACGCTTTCTGGACAAGAGTTGCACTCTAAGTGTCCTTCACTTAAACAAGAAAAGGTGAGCTCTAAATTTCGTTAGAGGGACACTATGATGACGTCATTGGTTCTCCGGTTTGTGTGACGTTTTTACGCTTTGTAGATTTTGGTATTATTAGAGAGGCAGGGGGAGGGGGGGCGTAATAGCGTTGAATGGAATGTATTTGAAAATGACTGCTTGCACTGGCTAAAGATTAGAGCTAAGCAATTATAGCGTACAAAAGAAAAAAATCTGCATGGTACGAAATTGGAATATGATTCAGTCTCACTGGAATTTGAGTGAAATCTCTTCTCAGAGAAAACAATCGTCGTAGCTTACAAATACGAAAGAAAATCACAGCCGTCCTTATCAATAACAAAAAAAAAAGGAAAACGAGAATGAGCGATGGGGAAATTGGTAATATTGAACAAATGAATGAAGTAATTTCTCAGTTTTGTCTTGAAGTCTAAATAACCAGTTCAATTACCTTAGTATACTACACACTGAAGAAATCCAACAATAGGAAGGTGACGAAAGTAAGACTCTGAAGAATGAATGTCTGTAACGTTCAGTAATGCTAGCTTCGATCAAGACATTGTCTGCATGCATGCTCGCGTGAGAAAAGGAACTGTCGGTTACTACACAGATAATGACGGACAAAATCCTAGATGTCCGGGAAAAATGAGTTGTTACAACTTGAAGTGGACGTGGCAACAACGACCTTGCGTCAGACAAGCCTCTCCAGCTCGCAAATCGACAAAAAAAATGAACAGCTCGGACCTTCAGGGATTAACCGAGACGCATGAACAATAGACACTTGCGAACACGCGCGCGCGCAAAGCTGTCGGTCAAGTATCACGAGAGATACACACACTCGGCAAGTTCGTGTAGGACGAATAAAATTTCAGCGCGGAGAAAAAATTGACGCACGCGCGTACACGTGGGAACCTATCGAGCGTTTTCATCGAGGTGACACGCGCCTGTGAAGCAACGTGCGCGCGAAGGGATACTGCCAACTAAGCGTCGTTCGTAAAGAGGGTGTGCCTTCTGCGTTTTGGGAGAAGATATTGCGCGTTCTGTAGCGCGCACTGGGCCGATTTTCTGGTGAACCCGGTTATCTCCAACACCGCCTAAAATAACTAAGGCGTGCGCAGTAGAAGTTTGAAGCCATCACAGGGAAATCGAGCGAAGACACTGATTGGATACGAGTGCTGCGTCAGTGCTTGGCTGGGCCTCTTATCCAATCAACGCGTCGAAGGACGCTCGGTGTCGGGTTTGGGTCCAATTGCTGAGCCGGCGCCATCCGACTGTGATGATGATAATGCGATTAATGCAAAGGTGCAAGGGAGCTGGACAAGAATAACGATAATAATTCCTGGAGAAGGAGAACAAAGGGGACAAAGGGCGAACGCAAAGTTCCAAACACAGGTGTGTAACTCCCCGATAGGTCACCTAGCTGCGTCTGGAGATTTGTGTTCTTCTTTGTCCTCCTTGTTCCCCTTCTCCAGGGGTTATTATCGTTATTCTTGTCTAGCTTGAATGCAGCTTTTCATTAATTGCAATATCATCAATATCTTAAAATGCAGGCCTTCACCTTTGCTGGTGTTAGAGTGGTGGCGGTTGCTAAAAATTGCTCTACTGACTTATTATTCCTGATTAGTTCGGTTGGTAGAGCGTTCCACTGGAAATGGAGGGCCCCCTGGCTCGATGCCCGGACCAGGCGAATCTCTCCCGTCGCGCACCGGTTACCTAGCTTTATTTTGAGATTTGAGTTTGTCCTTTGTCCCCCTTGTTGCCCTTCTCCGTGGTTTATTATTGCGATCGGCTGGGATGACGTCCCAAAAAGAAAGAGTGGGGCGCTCGGAGGCCTTCATTATTATTGATTATGTTGGTATCTCTCAAGACGGTTAAGGAAGCTAGCTACAAGGGAGATGTTGAGGTCACGTGACCGACTCCGCAGGGGAAAAGAAGCTAAAGGTACATAGCATTCCAGGAAAAATCGTTGCTTAAGTTCGTTCTCGCTCCAATTATTGAAGACGGTATTTGCGCATCAAAAATGGGCGAACAGGGGCTTGAAAAATGAGTGACAAGAATAATGTTTGTTTACCTTAGGAGCGTAGCATAAAGTTATTTTTGGCAAAGGTCGTGTTATAAGCGAGCGTTTTAGAAAACAACGAGTGAGGATTACGTCTGCTCAGCGGAATCGGCTGGAACGCTAGGTACTTCTTCCCCAAGGAGCCCGTCACGCGATCTCAAAATCCCTTTTGCGGCTACTTTTACCGCCGGAACAGATACCCGCATTCACCAGCAAACCGGCTTTGGTGGTTTCTCAGCCGTGAAAACCATTTTAGCCTCACCAGGCGTTGCCGCGTTCTGATCGATGCATTGTTTTTCCGGAACATTCTGCTCAATCGGAACTATCGATTGTTTGGGAGAAAAGGAAACCGTGTGTTTTTATTACTGCCAAAAATGCGAACTACACATCGCTGACTGCTCCTTCGCCGCTCAAATCTTGCTCTGACTATTGGGACCTCATACCAAAGTTCCAGAAGTTGTCGGTGTTTGATTCGCAAGTTTTATGCGATCTTCCCAAATTTTCAATTAGAAAATGATTCAGCGGATCCCGAAAATACACGGAGATGAGTGGCGTCTGCTACCGGAAGCGGGCCGCGTTTCCTCATTGAATATTTCCGAAGATCGCTTATACCTTTCAGGTGAAATACTCGCCAGTTTTGAAAGTTTGGCATTTGGAGGTAGACAGCGTTCGGCAAGGCGTAGTTTATTTGTGCGGTGGGGAGAACAAGGTTCTATTTTGTCCCCTGCAACATTCCCGGTTGTGACGCAGCAGGAATGCTCTAGGTTCAAAATATTGCAGGCAACGAACAGTGCACGACACACAACAGCTCAGTCAGAAGCTGTGTAGCAGACTAAAGTCACAAAATATTCAGAGTCTGGTAAAATCTAAAGCCTCGCTGATACAAAAAAAAAAATCGAGAAAATGAGCTTTCTGATTGACTTACTTATATTTAACTTGGTAAAAAAAAAGAAGAAAAGAAAAAAAAAAGTGGTCAATTATGCATATATGGTTTACCCGGGGTTCCTGAAACTGATGAATTATGAGAGATCGGAAGGTGCTATATATGTTGTTTTTAAATCTAGGACTTTTTATATTAAATAACCCTAAATCAAGTTAACGAAAAAAAAAAATTCCGGCCCCTTTTTACACTGGCGAACACTCTTTAATAGATTTGCGGTCATGAGTTTGATTTAATTACGCAGCACAAGCAATCTGAAGCCATCGGTAGCAGCACTACGATTCAAGTCTAGAGCTAAGTAGGGACGTTTCGATGCTTTAAAATATTATATAAAAAAAGGAAAGAAATCGAGTTTATTTTGATTTACCGATTAAACCGTTACATGGAGAATTTCGTTTACATGGAATGCAGTGGATTTTAACTCCCGTCTCAGACTCCCAGGCACGCGACACCACCGCAGCGTCGTCACGTCCCTCTTTCATACTGTTTCAGCTTTCTTGTTTTGTTTTCTTGCTGGTGATGTTTTCGAAGCTATCACAGCTGGCGAACTCTTCTTAAAGCGCAACGAAGTGCCCTGTGCTGCTTCTTCTCTTTTTTCTATTTTCAAACTTGGGTTGCATGGCAGGCAGAACTCTCGGCGCAGGCGTTTGGCAGCTGGCCAACTCGTTTGAATCGTGGCCGCCGTGACACGCTTCACATTTCAAGGGTAAAATCAAGGTTAGCTTCAGCTAGAACGCAAATCTGAAATATTACCCAGCAATGGTACATTTGCGCAGTGAAACAGCAAAAGAGAGAAAAAAACAAACAAACAATCAAAGTGCTGGTGATAGAACGTGGCGACTTATTCGACGCTTCGTTATGCATGATTCTCGATGAGGCAACGGTAAGCTGATTGCCGCTAAGAAGCTCTTCGTGCAGCTGAGGCACGTAGCCTTGTCTTCCATCCGCGATAAGAATGAGAAGATGGAATGATTGCGGCGTACGTACACGAGCTACGCACGCGCACGCACGCTCGCTTTGTGGCCTTTGACGTGGGTGAAATACCTTGTTGCGCGGGAGCTACTCGTCTCGGGAAATAGACCTCTTGAAAAATCGAAGCGATTCTAGCCGTGTAGTGCCACGCACGGGGAAAAGGACATCGCGATCGACACGATGAATTCACCCCTGCTTCTGATACAGGTCCTGTCACTCGCCGTCGGCCTTGCTGACTCATGCCACAACCACCAGCGGTTCAAGATATCGGACCTACGGATCCGGGTAAAACACCCACTCCATCGCGGATCTGGCCAAAAGTGGAGCCAGTCAACCATTGCGGTTGACAACCTGGATCTTCGCCACAACGCAAAAAAGACTCTGTGCACATCGTATTAACCACCCAGTTCACGCCTGCCCGAAGGGGCACGATATCGCGAACGACACGATGAATTCACCCCTGGTTCTGATACAGGTTAGTTACTTCGATCGAGGGTATGCCTATAGAAGTAGTGATTATTGTTTACTCGCAATGTCGTGCCCCTACGACTTGAAAAGGCGCAGTTGTATGCTCTTGTGCCGTGAAATGTGTGCCAATGTTTTCCTATCACAAATTCTTCTACTCTTGTCCGGAGATGTTGAAGCGAACCCCGGGCCTATTTTAGAAGATATTTTAGCCATCGTTCAACGTATCAAACAGGGACAATTAAACAAACTCGCGGAAATAAAGTTCGTAAAAAAGCGCCAGTCAGCAGCAGATAAGGCCATAGACGAGCTCCAGGCTAGACTAGTTGCATTAGAAATTAACAAGGCGGACCCACTTAATGTTGAACCGGCCCTAGTCACAAAAGCACTTTCAACTGAAATCGCAGCCCTTCAGGCCTCTAGCGAAACCGATTGTGCAGAAACAACTTGCTCTTCATGGGGATTGATTATTCACCAGAAGAAAATTGGAAACAATCCGAAACAAGGTTGATAGCATTCTGCACAGGGCAGCTAGGTTTCAGCCTTGATGCAAATAACATTGAACGAGCACATCGCTATGGCAAGTTTGCAACGAACAAAAACCGTCCAATAATTGTTCAGCTCAGTCGATTCAAGGACAAGGAATTAATCCTGGCATGCGGGCCGAAATTGAAGGGAACCAACTTCGCAATTCGTGAAGACTTCTCGGCGGCAACGAGATTAGCGCGCAACAAACTTCTTCAGTTCGTCAAACCGAAGAAATGTCCCTTAAAACTACGGCTCGATAGGCTCTATGTAGGCTACTTATGCTTGATATACGACACTGACTCAGATTTAGTCATTGAATCGCGCAGCTATGTGATACACGAAAAAACTGCACCGTCTCCGCACTAAAACATAAACCTGATAAGCGGTTGCAGTTCTCTGACCTCTTCACTAATATACGTAGCGTCATGCCCAAGCGGGATGCCCTACACGGCCTCATTGACGATAGCGCAGCCGACATTATCATCCTCACAGAAACCGGGTTAACTGAACACATACATGACACTAAAATATCTCCACCCCACATGAACCACAATATCTATCGTCATGACCGGCGCTTAAGAGTTCGCTTAAGAACGGCGTCCTAGTTGCCATAAAAGAAAACATATCCTCCTTCTGCATCGATTGCGATACTAATCTTGAGCTATAGTGGGTATGCGTCCCACATCACCCATTTCCGAAATAATAATCGGAATCTGCTACAGAGCATCCGAAAGCAACAATGAGTTTACTGATAAGCTGCGCCACGCGCTCTGCGAGCTTAGAAAAACTCGCCGTAAAGCGTCATTCTTCCCTTTTCGGTCATTTTAACTCCCCAAATATCTATTGGACAGATCTAACAGTCGCAAACAAACCTGCAGAAAATAAATCTAGAAACTTTCTCAACCTAACTCTTGATTTTACGTTCACTCGAGTCATCATGCAACCAACAAGACTCGACAACACACTTGATCGTTTATTTTCTACCACCCCAGAACATATTCAGAACCTCACTCATTCGCCAGGGTTAAGCGATCATCAAATGCTGCACGTAACATTGTGGCTTACCGTTAACAAAAAAGCGCATACACAAAAGTTTATTAAAGACTGTAAGAGAGGAGACTTCACATCCACTAATCATGCACTGGAGACCTATTACGATGGCTTTAGTAGAACATTTAGCTCCAGAAATATTGAAGATAACTGGAATATATTCCGAACCAAGCTCAACGACCTCATCAACATATTTATCCCGACTGCCTGCGTTAACCGGACAGAAACCACCCTTGGCTTAATAAAAATCTCAAGGCGCAAAATGACAAAAAGAAACGCCTCTATCGAAAGCTAAACAAACCGGGCTTACCCAACATTGGGATGCCCATGAAATCCATTTCAAAAGAATATACCGCAAATATCAAACGCGCCAAGATAAACTTCCTATTTGATGACCATGCCCTCTATCCTTCGGTCTAACACAACTCGATTTCGGCAACTTCTATCGCCAAAATGTCAATCGCCATCACTGGAACTAACCGACAGCAATAACGACCCAGTCATCGACAGTGAATGTGCAACGGCCTTAACGACTTCTTTGTATCTGTGTTCACGACTGAAGACCTTTACAATCTACCTACACCTCTTCAGGTATCTAGCCATATCATGCCACCTGTAAGGATATCATCTCTTGGAATAACTACGCTGATTAACCAACTGAAGCTTTCATCGTCAGCCGGGTCGGATAATATCAACTTTAATATCCTCAAGAACATCGATGTAATCGCCAGTTCATATCTTTCATTAATCTTCTCGCAATCCCTGACTTGTGGCCGCTCTCCAAAAGATTGGAAACTTAGAAAAATAGTACCAGTCCATAAACATGGTAACCGATCACTTAGATCCAATTATCGTCCTATATTCTTAACGAGCGTCCCATCAAAACGTTTGGAGCATATACTCAGCATTAACATAATCAACCACTTGCACTCGATCAACTTTTTTTTACTCTCACCAGCACGGTTTCCGAAAATATCGCTCTTGCGAAACCCAGCTTGCCGAATTCACTCATGACCTACACATTAATATGAATAACACTTATCAAACAGACGCCATATTCCTAGACTTCTCGAAGGCTTTCGACTGAGTTCCGCATAATCGCCTCTTCTCTAATCTTTCAATGCTCGGTATTGACAAAACTATATTTTTTTGAATTCGGGATTTTCTTACGTCGCGAGTTCAGTTTACCATTGCTAACAATCATCAATCACCCGTTGCTAACGTAACATCAGGCGTTCCCCAGAGAGCAGGACTCTCCCCACTCCTATTTCTCATATATATAAACGATCTTCCGCATTACATCGACTCAAATATTAGGCTGTGCGCAGACGATTGCGTTGTTTACCGCCCAGTCGCAAACTTCTCAGATAATATCTTTGTTTTCTTTTTCTTTATTCAGAGATTACCCCGCAGTGCCCGAGGGCGTTACAGCAGGGGGGTCACAATGCTGAAAAAAAAAACAAAAAAACACAGCCCATTCCATTTTTGTATCGTTTTAACAAAAAAAAAAAATGGCGCACATGCTCGTCCTGCAGAGGGATCTTACCCCGCAGAGGGATCTAACAAGAATTAACACTTGGTGCGATCGTTGGCTTATGCGTCTTAACTACGAGAAATGCAAACTTGTATCATTCACTTGGAAAAAATCTACTCTTTCTTACTCATACCCACCTGATGGCGTTTCAATTGGCTCTACTCCCTCATACAGGCACCTCGGTATCCATCTGGCTTCCACACTTTCTTGGATTCATCATATCGACGTCATCACTGCTGATGCTTCACGAACTCTCGGCTACTTAAAGCGGAATCTAAAGTCAGCACCTTCTCAGCTAAAGCAACTAGCGTACACTACATTCGTCCGCCCCAAGCTTGAGTAGGCCTCGTCCATCTGGCATCCATCACAAGCATACCTCAGCGACATTCCGGAAGGAATTCAAAATCGTGCAGCCCAATTCATTTCATCAGCATGCTCCCGCGACACCAGTGTGACGAAGCTTAAACTTACTCTCGAGCTTGCACTGCTCTCTGACCGCAGAATAATCTCTCGATTATGCCTCTTACATTAATTTTACCACACCAGCACAAACTTATCTGACTCCTGATATTACCTCCTGACAGAATTTCGTCACGCCTCAATCACAGGTGTTGCATCAAACGCATAACAGGCAAAACGCTAGCATTTAATACGTCATTCTTTCCTCATGCCATAACTATCTGGAACTCTCTTCTTGAAAAAATCATCTTTATTACTGACCAATCCGCTTTTCGCCCAATCAGTGACTGCACATATCCAATAAATTTTAACAATTTTAACATGTATTACTGTGACTATTGATTTTACATCCATTTTTTTATATTTTGGCGTTTATATGTTCTGTATTGCCTCACATGCTCCCCCCCCCCCCCCCCCCCTTTATGTAATGCCCAACGGGGCCCTTAAGGAGAAATAAATGAAAATAAAATGAAAATCACCTTGGGAAACCAATGGACATGCTGTTGATTTCGTGTTTCCAGCTTCGTTTCGCGGCATCCCCTTCATGAACCAATGCAGTGCATGCATTTTCGGATATGTTACTTTCCTTAAATTTATAATGCTGTAGGTTTTACCCACCAATACGAATAGAGTGCTGGGACACGTTTTACGGGGGCTCTCAACGTACCAGAGTTTGTGCGCTGGTAAACAAAGAAAGAGGAAGACGCGTGCTGGGCCGATCAGCCTGTTCCGTCGTCTCAATATCCTAGGCAGCTTAAATGATCAGTGACCCGGGAGGGTCATGCTGCACTCGGGAGTTTTAGCCTGGCTGCCAGAAAAATAGAGGAAGTGGCTGGCCGTACTCTTACCCCTCGCTAAGTCTAGGCAGGTC
The DNA here is from genome assembly GCF_016920785.2 of Ixodes scapularis. Taxonomy (NCBI): domain Eukaryota; kingdom Metazoa; phylum Arthropoda; class Arachnida; order Ixodida; family Ixodidae; genus Ixodes; species Ixodes scapularis. Next base: position 17,267,706 of record NW_024609873.1, on the reverse strand, counting down.
CTTACGGCCGCTAGGGGTCAGTATTTGAACGGGGCTCTCGCGAAGATAAACGGGTGCAGTGCAAGCGATTGCTGGCTTTATTTTCATGCAGTGCTGAGAAACACTATTTCGTCAACGCGCGAATCGAAACGAAACCATGCCACTCCTCTCCATGGCCAAAGATGCCCCAAAACGCAACACTGCCCGTGTTGCACGAAAGAATTTTCGGATGTAGTCTGTTCTTGCCTGCTCAAATGAGCGTATCGTGTTTCTGGATAGGCGAATGAACGCGTGCGTGCGTAAACATTTTTAGTCGGGTGGATATTTCAGCCATCTAATGAATTTATTTAGAAATAAAGTTAATTAAGTTAAGGAAAGCATTATAATTAAGTGCTGGATTTGAAACTTGCATTTTGAGATTTGGCAAAACAAAAACCTACCGATTGCTTCTGATTGCATTTGATAGTACACGCCCATCGAGCTTCACGGCGAGATGTGCGTTGCAGCGTTCCCCACCAATAGTGGAAGTAGAAAACACTGCCGCTTGGGAAGAGCCAAGTGCCCTCTGCCTGGCATCACGGGGCGGTCCGCGCGCGAGCGCACGTGAAACGAGACGTAGGGAGATAGATAGAGAGAGAGAGAGAGAAAGAGAGAGAGAGAGATAAAGAATGCACTTGATTAAGCAACACAAATTAAGTGTTCAAAATGTTCATGGCATGGTAGACCAAGGCAGTTTGATTTTCTAGTTCCTCTGACGCTTGCCACGCACTCCAGGAAGAGAAGGGGTTGGGGAAGAATAGGGTAGATACAGCAATCGGGCACTGTAGAAGGCAATGTTCTAGATTGGCGTATAGGGAGGGACAGTTGGCACAGGAGGGATCGAAACGGCGCCGAAAGTGGTAGAGCCTAGCGGTAGTTTTTACGCTATTTGTTTAATCTTTCTAACGATGTGGGTTTGCTTGACATCAAGGCTAGGGTGGGGCAGAGGTAGGTGTTGCCGAAACTTACAGAGCTGCTTGTTGTGGGATTTGTTTGAGCATTTGTAGATTAAAGCCTCATCGCGGGGGGGGGGGGGGGGGGGGGAGAGGGGGGGGGTGCTAGGCCAAGGAATTACAGCTGCCCGTATATGCATTTTGCGGGCTAGTTAGAAAAAAAAAGCTCATAATCTGCGATTCCTGTATGACCAGGGACCCACCGGATGGTGACCGAGGATGCGAGTACAGTGTGTAAATCCTTTTCGAGGTCTGGTCGGAGATCTGGGGAGATTTCGCGCTGCTGCAAGGCGGGGCCTGAGTCCGTATAGATCGTATTATCTGATGCGCGATGCAAATGGGCTAAATTTTGTACAGCAGTATTAAGCTCCGTTCACATATGTGCGACCGAGTACGACCGAGAGAGACCAGACCGGTTTGTAAGCCTCTTGGGACATCTTAGGACCGGATGCGCTGCAGCGGAGCTGGTCCTAAGAGATCGCAAGAGGCTTAAAAACCGGTCTCGTCTCTCTCGGTCTTCGTCGGTCGCAAGAGTGTGAACGGGGCTTTTATGGGAACTAATTTTAGTGTAATAACGCGGGGGGCGGGGGGGGGGGGGGGTGCTGCTATGTGAACCGCGGGTATGGACTTGGGAGGGTTGGAGATGTGGTGTGCAAATTGTGTATGCCGTGGCTCCGGTTTCGGAGACGGATGCATCAGAATAACCGAATAAGCTATGCTTTCTGTGTAAAATAATGGGTTGTGATGGCTAGCTTGTGCCTTCCTGCGCCCGTCGTCTATGACCGGGGACATGTAGCGAGCTACAGAGGCAAAGCGCCGGTTTGCGGGTAGGTGTGTAGGTGCAGAAGAGAGGTGAAGAGGAGGAATAGTCTCGTGCCGTAGAGCTTCTTGTAGGAGATGGAGATAAAAAGGTTAAGGGAGGCCTTACATAAGGTGTTCAATGCTGATGAGAGTTTGGTGACTTGTTGTGTGGGTGTAAAATATGGTTTAGACTAGATAATCTTATTGAGAGCTTATGCATGGACTAGTTGGCTCGCATGTAATTCATAAAGACCTGCATGCTTATTAACCCTTCTGCGTACCAAGTAAGTGACCGAGTGGCATATGTTTACGGCTGACTTGACTTTGGCATGGTATGTCTTGTCCTGCAAATGGATGTCTAGGAATTTACGCAAGAGACTCTCAGGATATCTGATGATTAACAGAGCGCTGATACTGACTGGGACTAAACAGTTCTGATTTGTCTGGGGCAGGTTGAAGGCCTGCTTGTGCGAGGTATTCACTTATGATGCCCAGTCTTAGCTGCAGAGTTGACTCCACTTTCCCAGGTGAAACGTGGGTGCACCAGAGGGAGAGGTCGTCCGTGTTGAAAACGATGAACTTGTTGGAGGCGACGGGCGAGCTGGGCCATGCCGAGGTTAAATAGGGCAGCGGAAAGCACCGCCCCTGTTGGGGTGCCGCGTGTGAGCGTGATTAATGGGGACGTCTCATCAGCTGTACGAAAGCTGGTGGGACGTCTTTTCGAGCAAGTTGAGGATATATCTGTATAGGTTGTGTCCGCATCTTGTTTCTCGAACTGAAGAAAGTAAGTGCTCGTGGCCGACGTAATCGATTGCTTTACAAACATTAGTAGTGACAGGGACGCCGACTTGAGCAGGCGATGGCGATTGAAAGGTGTGCGAAGGAGGAGAATCCTCCCCCCCCCCCCCCCCCCCCGGTTCCCCCCGAATTCCGCCCCTCCGGTTTCATACCGGGGGAAGGGGGGGGGGGGGGCGGGATTCGATGAGTGTATGAGGAAAAAATGAAACGGCTTCCAGATGGCCCTTGTAGTGGTCCAGGACCATCTGCTCTATCGTCTTTCCAAAGCAAGAAGTAAGGAAAATCGGGCGAAGGTTGCTGAGTGAGGGGTGCTTGGCCGGTGATAGTAAAAAATGTCCACTCTTTTGTTAAGGTGTGCTCCGACCAGTGTGTATTGATGCGAGCTAGAATTTGTTCTTTTTCCTCCTCTGAAAGGTTGCGAAGTAGCGTATACGTCACACTATCTTCCCGGGAGCTGATTTGTTTTGGTTTTGTGTCAATGCCCAGTCTAGTTCCGCTAGGGTGAAGGTACGATCTAAGTTGAAATTTTCCGGTCCCGTGTAGGGTGGGTAGTTTGACGCAAGTAACGTCGGGATGTACAAATAAAGTAGTTTCTGAGTCAGCTGCGTGAAGCCCTGATATTTAATATTTATTTTGCTAATATTTAGCTATGGTGGGAATGGGAGGTGGGTGCGGACCTAGCAGGGATCGTAGAAGGATCCATGTGGATTTTTGGTAAAGGGTACCGTTTGTGACACACGTTATTCCAGTTCGAGTTATCTTAAACGTTGCAGCGGATACCGCTATCCGCGTTGAGGTTGGCCAATCGTTCTAGAAGTTGGTTATTAAGGAGCTGTTGGCTGATGCGTCCCAGGATACGTTTCCGTCGTTTCCAGAGGCGCGTGAGATAGGGCTCAAGTTCAGCAGGGACTCCCTTATTCGATCAGTTACAACACAAGTCCCCGCCGAGCGCTGGGTGACGTCACAAACCCGGCAGTACGGCCTTGTTACCGCGGTGGCGTTGCCTCGCCGGCGGGGGGTGCGGTGTCCGGCCGCCCAAGCCGTCGTCCTCCGGGAGGTCGAAGCTAATCTGAGATTGACTTCCTGCCGCCGTTGTCTCGCTGCGTGCCGACCTAATGGCGCGCAGCAGTGGTTCGAAGGCCCTCTTCGCGACCACCGCTGCTGTCCCACGAGCCGTCGCAGCTTCTCGGGGCGAGGTTGGAGAGCAGGGAGAGTTTGGAGGGCTGGTTTTTTGAACAAACCTGTTCCGAAATATTGGGTGTGCCTTGCGTTATTCGGACGCAGCAAATACACGAATGAGTAACTTTTTTTTTTCTCGTGTTTCCTCTTTCCGGCTGTAGACACTGGGCAATAGACGGTGATTCGTGTAAATATTTCCGGTCATCAGTTCGCAGTGAGTTCTTCTTATCTCATAAATACCACTTGCACTTGGGTTACAAAATATATATAAGGTGCTTTTTCGGAGAAAGACAATGATGTTATAAAATTATACCGCTTGAAATAATCGAATAGGACTTTCGTGGTAACGTTACCCAGAGCGGCAGCGTAAGGTAGAGTGTGTAAAGTGATAATTATCAAATTAATTACATAAACTTACCTAAATATTTCATGGAATATTCCCTCCAGCTGGCATTTTTCACTTTCAAATTTGCTGCCCGTCGTCTAAATACGCATTCGCAGTTAGAATTCCGACTAAATTGCACTTAACCAGCGGATTGAGTAGTTAATAACTTGAGAATTACAAATCCGTCGAACTTACCATTTGCCCTTGCGTACATTTCAAGTGCGTCTCCAAGACATACGTTTTGTTAAAATGAAACTTTTACACTCGAACCGTGTTTGAATTGAGATGAAGTCCCTTTACTTTTTTAATTCAATACTTACGAACTTATGAGGCCCTTCTTCTCACAAGACAGGTGATGGAGTTGATGATGCCACTCATTGTGGTACATCAAATTTCGAGCAAAAAATTGTTTTAAGTTGTGTTCTTACTCTATAATAGAATACAACAGTTATTCTTAAATGTGAGTTTGCGTTAGGTTAATGCCTGCTTCATAAGGTTAGTGCCTGGTTCCTGACGCATTGTTAACGTAATTGGTGTGTTTGTACATCAATTGGTGAAAAAAGACAACAGAGACATATGTTTGCCCGAATTAGCATGTCTTAAAAAAGAAAATTAAATACTTCATTTTATTTTAATAATTATAGATGCGATAACGTCCTAACATGCAGTCTAGTTTAGCTCATGCAAAATGTATTAGCTCCCACCTGTACACCTCTCGTTTACTTATGATTCCGTTAACGAGACCATAAAATGATTTTCAGCTTTTTTCACTTTAGCTTTAGTCCTCAATTAGAAAGCCTCTGCCTTAACCCAAAAGTGAAATGAGAAACCACATGGTCGTGGGGGATTGGTGGCCAAGTAGGTTAGCGCGCTACAACTCGGAGCACGTAGAGCGAAATTTCCTACTGCAGAACCCAGGGATAGTTGTTTCAATCCCTTCCCACACATTCCCGTTTCGATCTCGATGAGCATCGTATCAGCGTTCAGTCGTGTATCACTACTGCGTGATGCACGTTGCGGTTGCACTGCACTGGCTAAATGCATCATCTACAGTTGGCCTCTTACTGCATACACCTCCTTCGTTTTCTCTCGTCCCCAGCTACCTGGCAAATATGTCCGATATGGGCGATGAAAATATATAAAGAATTTCAACCTGCATAAAATTAAAAAAAAGAGGCGGAGCAAAACGACAATGGGAACCGGTTACGGTTAGATTTTGAATGTCTCTTATTGGCGTGGCAACGACACAACAACGTTTTCGCCCATACTGGAAGTGACGACATTTAAGGTGGCGGCGCCCTTAGGGAAAAAAATGTATAAACAACTAAAGACTAATTACTTTCACGTCGTCGTGACACGCATGGGTACCCGATACGGTGACTCCAAGATTCCACCTTGCTTTCTAAGCACACAATGAAACTTGCCATTTGCAGGTGATGAAAAGTGCCATCACGGCAACCATTGGCCATGAACGTGAATTCAGATATTGTCGACGGATTGATTGTTGACGAGCGGATACTTCCGAGTGACGCTTTGCTCATGTGTAATGCGTGAGCTGGGTTCGGCTGACGTGTTTGGGCACCCCGGATGAATCACGATGAAAAGGCAGAGAATTTTTGAAAGAAAAAAAGCTAAAAATAGGCCGCCATATTTAAAAAAATTTTCGTACTGAAAAGCAATTTTTTTTTGGTTCTGAAAGGGGTGGTTAGTGAATCCTAACCAATTTCTTCATTGTGCCCGACGTTTCAAAGCCGGATCGGCTGTTTCTTCACGGGCGCCTGTATGTGTGCCCAAGGGTCGCAGTCTGTCGTTACCCTTTTCTTCCTGGCAGTCTTGTTTTCTTCTGTTTTTGTGTGTCACGCTCCTACAGCCGAGAACAAAAACACCTCCAGCCTTATGTGCGTCCCGTACCTCTATGGCACGAGCGAGGTCTTCGCACGCGCTCTGATGCCGTACGGCATCGCAGTTACACATAAGCCCGTCTCAACCATACGACATCATCTTTCTCTTCCAAAGGATCGTCCCCCAAAAGAGAAGGCTGAAGGCCTGGTTTACAGAATTTCTTGTGCCGGTTGCGAAGTCTCGTCTGTGTGGGAAACAATAAATATTTCCGATTGTCTGCGCAAACATAAGTATGACGTGAAGAAGGACATTCAACGTAATGCGCTGGCGAAACATGCTGAGATGACCAGTCACGTCATCCCTTCGATAGCAGTTCCATCCTCGACAAAGAAAGAAAATTGACGAAACGGCTCTTATTAGAATCTTGGTAGATATAACATTTAAAAGCGCAAACAGACAAGGACAATAGAAAATAACACAAACGACTGGGACAAGGCGCTAGTCTGAACTGATTTATTGCAAGACCGTTCAACACTTATATGGAATCTTGGCATGTTACAGAATACGAACAAAAACCTGAACCGATCCACCGGAATGCTGCTGAAGAGCTTTATACATGGGCTGTAATGCATCACACACAAAAGCGTAAAAAGAAAAAAAAATACTAAGAGTAGAAGACGATAACGACAGATTGCGAACTTTGGGCCCACACAAAGTCACCCTGAACGAGGAGCCGAGCCGTTTTGAAAACGTCGGGCACGAAGAAGGAATTGGTTAGATTTTACTACCTACCCCTTTCATTGCTTACCTAACCAGGTTGAGTTCCGCCGAAATGTTTACATTTACGCTGGCTACCTTTTTATACAGTGATGTCTCTTTAATAGAACACCTCCATTCTCCCCAAAATTGTCCATAATCTTAGTTGTCCATAATAACGCGGCAAAATGCATGTATTTTTTCTAGTGTACCCCCGAAATGAGCGTCCATATAGCGGGGATCCTATTAATGAAGTACATATAAAGGAGACATCACTGTACTAGTTTTTCGTTTGGTGAACAAAACGATATGTGTTTAGTAAAATATAAATTTATCCCAGCCAAAACTTAAGTTTATTGTCCCTTTAATTACAAGCTCATTAATTCTACACGTCCTCAAAATATGTGTCAAATATAGTTTTGCAAAATGTGTCTTCCTGAAGCATCAAGAAAAAAAAGAAGGAAATCTGATTCCAACTTTGCGTGATACCAAGGCAGGTAAGCAAGGAAAGTGGACAACGAAATACTCGAACGAGACTGACCTCTTCATCAACTTCACGTTTTTTCTTCATAAATATTGTTTTATAAACCTTTTATTCATCTCCTCCTACCGTTTTTTCATAGTATGCGCTATTTGTTGTTGCATAAAACTCAATTCAAACTCAGTTTACAAAACGAACTTTTTCTTAGATAGTCTTATTATCACTAAGCACAACAAACGTGGGTAATTTTTTCCCCTTATTTTAAATACCTCTAAAGCCCCCCCAAAAAGGCTATGACGAGAAATACAATGAGAGGAAAATAATACCTGAAATAAGAGTTTGCGCGTGTGTCTATTTATAGCTACATGTGTTCAAAAGCAGAATACTTAGTTGAGAGATCAGAGTTGTGACGTCAATACCCACGTTAGTTTCTGGTTATGTGTACGCTTTATACGTACGTGATTACTGAAGTCTGAAATGATGTCATTGTACGCGCTCCTTAGAAGGCGTCGCGTTAAACGGTGCACTTCATTACAGTTTCGAGTTTCCTGGGCGGGCGCGGCCGACCGGCTCGTTTCAAGTTTGAGCCGCTCAAACAGGTTTCACGAAAATGAACGGCTATCGAGAAATGAGCCCACGTTCGGCTTGTGGGTAGAAAAAAAATCATTGTTTGATAGGAAGTGACCTGGAACAATTTCATAAAAAGAACCTTACAATCCTTTTATTCATCTCCTCCTACCGTTTTTTAAGTAAAAATAGAAAAAAAAAACTGAAGAAGCTGTGTGTGCACTTCCAGTTTGCTTATGTTTATTAATGCGGACTCTAAATAATTTTGGCACTTACTGAGTTTTTATTTCCAATTACACATTATGTAAGTATATCATTAAACCAATGCCGCTCTATTGAATTTGGAGCACTACGGCGGAAACGGGGAAAGAGCCTCAAGAAGGGAGGTTTATAGGCAGCCTTTTTGAATTTGTCCCCGTATATACCCCATATTTTCAATGCGCGTTTTATTATTTGATGAAAATAAAAGTAATTTTGTTGTATTTTGTGGCATAAATAAATGTTATCATGCAGGTCCTTTTCTATAGACTCGGAATGATCTAAAAACGATGATTCTTATCTTAATCACCTGTTCAGTCTGAAGTTTCTAGCGCTTGGAGCTCACGAATATTAAGTAATTTCCTATGCACAGCGCATGGCAATTGATCTAAGATATGCAACGGCGTGGATTTTCATGGTTTTCTAGTTAAAAAAAAACTTTAATCAAAATGATAATATGGTTCTAATAATTTGCACAACCTGAACAAGTACGAGCTTTATAGAATGAAAACACGCTTTGTCTCCAGTTCTTTTCTCACATTCTGAGGCTCAAAATGTATCAGTTATAAATAGTGTTTGTACATGGTAATCATGAGTGATTGGTTTGCCGAACCTATTGAATAAGCGTCAATAATGATTTCTATATCATTTTTTAAATGATCCCATTTGCTACTTAAATTGAGGTTGGGTTTTTTGTCCGTTGTGTTAGTTTGCATAATTGGTCCACCCTGCAATAAATGTTCGCCTCTAATCTTCTTTGCTGAAGGTTTTTGAGCTATGGCGAGGAAACAAATGACAAGTGTGAAGCCTTGTGCACCTGTTAATTCTTAATCGTATATTCTTGAGCGCTTCCTAATTCCTAGTTGTCAATTGTTGTTTGCATCTTAATTCTTAACGACAAATTCTTCTGTGCTTCTTAATTCTCAAAGAGGCACTGGAGTGCTCTTTAAGATCTTCATTCTATTGTTATAACTAATTCTAGGAGCTCTAAGCATCCTACGAAACCCATAATTACGTTCATGCGCCTCCGATTTGCGTATTACAAATTGATCAAAGATTCCCACACCTACCGTTGATGCAGAACAAAAAATGGTGCTACAAAAACTTGCTGAATATGGTCAAACGACGGACGGGGCTTGTCTGTCAGCCTCTCGTGAGCAATCGACCATATTCTTCAAGGGTCGGTAGCGCCATCTGTCGTTCTGCGCCAACGGTAAGTGTCGGGAACTTACCGTTGGTGGTAAGTATCTCATAATTATTTTAATGTGCGAATTGGCCGCGCAAGAATGCAATTTAATTTTTTAGGATGCTTAGAGAGCTCGTAGAATGAGTTTTGATCGTAAAACGAGAGTTTCAAGAAACACTTTAGTGGCTCTTTAGTAGTAAATTATTATACATGTGTATCTTAATTCTTAGTAATGAACTCTTGAGTGCGTCCTAATTATTAATGGTAAATTCTTGTTTGTATCTTAATTTTTAATCATAAATTATGGCGGGCTTTTTATTTCTTAATATCAAATTCTTGAGTGCTTCTTAATACATAATGTTGAATTATTGTGAGCTTCTTAAATTTTAATCGCCTTTCAATTTCCTGTCAGCTAAATTTCAGCGTCCTCTCTTGTCCCTAATATTGTCAAGTTTATAAAACTTCGCTGCCTCTCATAATTCGCGCTAGTAAAGGATCGTATACTTGGAACACATCCTGTACACTTTCGTAATACGTAGCATATTTCAGGATGTTCCGCAATCGATATTTTGCTTCATCGAAAAAAACAGAAGCTTCAAAATTTTGCGTTGAGGTCGTTCTTTCTAAACAAACAAACAAATGCACGTACAAGAGGAACGAAACGGTGAGAAAAAATTAACCGACCCAGCAATCCACCATTGCAGCTCCTTGGTTCGCTCATAGTTTGCAACGAGCAATCGAGGATGTCCGATAGTTTCGCACCATGTGAGCCACTGCATAAACCGGGTCAAATCGGTTGAAGACCGCGAGCTAGTCACCGCCTTCTAAGCACGCTGACGTAGGAATGCCCCCAGAGCCTATGTTCTACTCACCCCTAAGTTTACAATGTGGTAGAAGCTATCGTGCTCGGTGCACCAGTCATACACCTAACTTTCTCCACGTGATAAGGCTCCCACCCCAACCCAGGAGCAGAGAGCGCAGTCACGTGATGGAAGTGAGGTGTCTGATTGGTCAAGCAGACGCGTCGCTAGTGAACGCAACCTAGTGGGGTCGGTGAGGCCTGAAGGCAGCGATGCTTAAAATGCGTAGCGATTCATTATCGTTTGCACACAAAAAATTGTGGCATCTCATATCGCGGAGCGATCTCAGTAGCATTTGACTTCCGGCGCGCGTTTCTAATTATCTCTAGCGACATCGGCGTCGGTTCGCTTTAAAGAAAATCGAAGTAATGAGGGCAAAGTAAAGAGATATGTCCGATTTCTTGGCCAAGTCTGCTTGAGAAAAGACAAACATATATATTCGTACGGCCGTGCGGGCCACTTCACTGAACGTCGAAAGATCTTGACCGAAACATCTCGATTTTATAATTTTGAGATCTACGCATGTAGCATAAAAACTGATTCAAAGGTTGGCATAAATTAAAATAATGTGGTGTATTATTTAAGAAAGGTAAAATATAAAAATAAAGTATGTTTACGCGGCGAGTGAAAGTAATATTGCAAGCTGACTTTATGTTGACGTTGCTTGAAGGGATAAAGAATCCTGTAAACTCCAAAGTCGAATGAATCAATTGTTCCCAAATTTACATTCGACTAAGCACATGGTAAAATTGGATGTTTTTGGTTTCACATCGACTTCGAGAATGAAGCTCTCACCGCTCTTTCAGACAACTGCGTGTATATTTATGTTGAATTTGAAATGCTTTCAAGAAATAGAAAACAAACAGGACGACGTCTCTAAACGTCGTCCTCTCGTGTTTTTGTCTGTTCTACGTTTTGAGGTTTCTTCTCTACCTCAGTTTCAGATTAATCTTAGATAATTAGTTTAGAAGAAACATTTCAAAAGGCGTATAAGGCACAAATCCTGACACAGACAACAGAAGAACAGCCATTTTCCCTTCTTTTCTTATGCGCGATACGCCATCCCTAAAAGTACTTGCGTACTGGAATTTACTCATTCGTGGCATTAGCCTTTGATATAAAAGTAGGGATTTCTCAGTACTTTGTACACAATAAAAAAAATGTTCTGTGTTTTTTGTTTTAAGTGTGTCGCATAGTTTGCGTGTTTTGTATGCGTAAAGAGGGACCGGGCCTAGTCAAGCATTTTATATTAAGCGGTTTTGTCCGGTGTCCTTAGCTCATATTTGTTGGAACACAGTTCAGGTTCAGTTATTGAGACGTACAGTGCGCGACATTGTGAACACGAACACGACATCATTTCTTTCGCTATTTAATATGAAGCGGTTTTGGCTGGCATCAATATTTACTGCTCAAGATAGTGCCACAGATAAACACTTCATTTGGCACTCAAGGTTTCAACAACCCTTTTTGGAGTAAAAAAAAAAGTGATTTCGTATTTGCGCGTACAGTGTCACACTATCTCTAATTTTAAAATTTACAAACAATCAATTAAAAGCAAAACTAATAGCCTCAGTCAACAGTTTTTAAAAAGAGAGAATTTAAATAAAACGAATTGTGCCACCAATTTTGGCATTATTTAAAATGGTAATTTCAGTTTGTTTATTTTTCTCCACACAAGGGGAGGAAGGGAAGTAGAGAAAAACGCTGCCATTGCAGCTTTTTGCACATGCAGGACCAAAGAAATACATAATAAACGTTTTTGTACCAGATTCAACACGATTTTAAAAAGAATGCTAGTTACATCAAAAAGAACATTTTCACATTATGTTCCTCAATCATAAACGATATCACTCTCCACCAGGAGTTCTTTAATATTTATCTTGAAAATCTAAAAGGAACACTGAAAGTTTATCTTTTCTTCAAATTTGTTTGACAATGAGAACACTTGATAATCCAATTCTTGCTTGCCATAATTGGTTCCTTACTTAGGGGTTTTTTCCAGATATTTTTCTCAGTGCATGTTCTGAGCTAACACTCTTCGGGATTAGGTATAGCTTCTTTTTTGGATAAGCTGAAGTAATTTAAAGTAATATATTTTATTAGTCTTTAGCATAGTGTATTTTTCAAACAGTGGGTCCATACGCAAATCTCGCCAGTTACCCTGAAAATTGTCGAGCATGAGAAGTATTCGTTTTTGAAGGACTCTTATTTTAGTATAGTTCGTCATGGTTGTAGTCCCCCGTACCAATGCACCGTATGATATTTTTGAGTACCATAACGAATAATCTAATTCCTTTCTTAACCATAGAGGTAGTAGTTCATGAATTTTATATATACATCCTATTGATTTAGACAGTTCAGAACAACGTTTCTGTATATGCGTCGACCAGTTAAAATTTTGATTGAACCATATGTCTAGGAATTTTTGATCTTTGACCTGCTTTAAAGGTATTCCATCAAAATTAATAAATGTAGAATTTTTGTCTTGCTTGTTAAATGGACGGAACATTATGTATTTAGGTTTTTTAACATTAAGTTTCCAAATGTTCGTTGGCCAATATTTGTAATGTATCTTTAAACAGTGCTTTAAAGAACGCGTTCGTGTCATCTGCGTACGTATTTAGTTCTGGGGAATCCTGCATGTTTGCCATATCATTTACATAAAGATATAACAGAGGGCCTAGACTGGATCCCTGCGGCACTCCGTGTCGTACTTCTAACTTATCAGGGTCTGATTGATCTAAATACACATATAGATGAACATATAAATACAAGCACTAGGATACTTTCTACAGTTTATGTATTTTAGCAATACATTATCCGGAGCTTTCACAATGCTAGTTTATTAACTTCGTGTAACCAAAATCTAGACATTTGAATAGGGCGTCACGTAGACCATAGGATGTCCCAAAAATATTTAAGAACCAGACCGTACACCGCCTTTTAGATTTTACCACTAAGGTGCCTTATGTGCAACATGTTCTTTGCTTGTTTTTACATTTTTTTAAATAACACTAATTATTTTGTTCCTAAATTCATTTTTTCTTGTGTTTATGAACAGCTCATTCTTTAGTGATTAAGGAGAAACAATGAGAATACAGATTAGTCAGAAACAACTATATTATAGAAAAAAATGACTTAAAAATGGGTATATCCGCAGCACTAAGGGTGTTATTCAAGTGTTTTATGCGGGTTATAGGATTAATTGAGGAGTATTAGTTATTAAAGGAAGTAGAAGCCTCTCGCAAAGGTTTCCTAGGAACGTGAACATGTGTTGATGACGTGAAACCAGGGCAATAAACAAAACCGTTATGAAGAGCGGTGACGGCAGTACTCTTGCATTATTCCTCAATTGAGAGCAGTCCTGGTGATGTACAGGGTGTTCAATATTTAGTTTTACACATCTTTAAAACATAAACTATAGGATGTATACAAGATACGTTTTTGCACCTACATTATGTCCTCAGGCGGTCACTGAGTGGAAGGGCAATTTTATCAATTCGTTTTTGAAAGAAGTAAGGCTAATTAGTACAAATTATTTAAATACACTAATTATGGCAACTGCCTATATTGGAAGTTTAAGGCGGCTGTACTAAGACTGTCATATTGTATAATTCCCGTTACCAGCACGTGTTCCGAGCTATTCACTCTAATGTCGACACCCTAACCGGTTAAGTAAATGCGCATACAAAACCACAAAGACTGGCGAAAAAGGTTTTTCCGGCGGGAGGCTGGTTGTTGGGCATGACATTCCCTAGACAAAGAAGCGGAGCTGGTAACAGTTATTTGCCAGCCGAGAGCAAGAGGGGAACTGTTGTAAGCTCCAACCCGCTGTCATACGGGATCACGCCCAACGACCAAGATACACTGGAGAGGGCTTTTCCTCCATCTTTCTTGTTTTGTATGCCTAATTAGCCGAATTAAGTGGGGAAGGTTTACGACAAATGCTTCAGAACACGTGCCGGTTAAGAAAATTCGACACAACAGAACAGTCCTGGAATCTTAGTGTACGTTTTAAAGCACAAACTAGGTGGAAAATCATATTTCGAGTCACTACCATAGCTTAAAACATAGATGTGTAAAACGTAATATTGAGCATCATGTATGTTATCGAAGTCCTGAAGATATCAGGAATGGTCCTCCAGAAAACCGGGAAACGATTGTTCTTTTTGCAAGCAACAAAAATATCTTAGGCACAAATAAAGTTCCTGAGAAATGAAACTGGTATCTTGGTTCCTTATTTTTTTTATTTTCCACTTGAAGTTTGTATGATTACCTGTTGACAGCTCCTGTACTTTGGTACTTGCAATTCTGAGAGTGATTTTTAAATATTCCATTTTTAATAAAACACTGAGCGCTCTCTGTACTACATCTTTTGAGTAGTTTTGAGCTTGTTGCCGTGGCCAGATTTTCTTAAGAACATTAAGATTTATAAAAAAAAACATCATGCACGATAAAATTAACAAAGTTATATATCCTATTTATTTTTACGCGAGCTTTAAGTGAGGGCGCCCATTGCGGATTCAAATCTAATATTGAAGACTTAATGAGAATTTGCTTTTTGCCTCGGACACCAAAAAAAAATGTCAGTTTGAATTTAATACGAGAAACCGGTAAACTACGTTCAAGCGAGCAGCATAGCACAAAACATCACTATTGGTGGATCCCTGCGTGACCATGTCGGTTCCATTTACTTCGGTTCTCCTGAGATCTAATGCGCCTACCGCTGTAGTTTAGAAAAGGCTTCAACCCTAGACATATGGAGGGGGCCGTGCGTTTATATTGAGTCTAGTGTTTGCGAATTGCATTTAAAAGTCACAAAAAATGTCATGCCTATGTAAATATATAATCAGTGCACCTGTGGGGCACTAATCTTGGCCGCCCTGTGTTTCAGAAGGAAGTGGTGCACGCATGTTTGCTCGTGCACGTAACAAGTCCTCCGGCACCAAAAGAAAAAAAGAAACTTGCACTTTCATTGTTTTGATCAATGTGAATATGACACGAAAACACTTGCGACAACGGTTCCACTTTAGACTGTGTATATCTCGTGAAATAAATTGGTATTTTGTTACATGAAGGTTTTTTTTTTCTAATCAACCTTTGCGGCTTTCCTTGCGTAACGGCACCTCATAACCCACCTTTAACATAAAAAAAACCTCATAGGAAGTGAAACACAGGAAAATATGTATTTACCATTCAGAAATACTCATTACCTCCTTTTTCTTTATTTCACGGCCCCCTTTCAAAGCTTTTATCCAGGCATATGTTTTTCCACAATTGAACTCACGACGACTGCCGTCCGCGTATTGCCAACTGAAGAACGTACGCATCACACACGTAACATCAAAGAAGAGAAACGCGCGAAGCCACCTAACATCAACGACATCGGCAACTTTCTTGCGTTGTTCCGAATACCAGCATACTAGGAAGAAGAAAACGAGAGGGAATAATTGAGCCGATGCGCCCACGACTACAAGAGACGAGGTTTCATCACGGGACACGAGACAGCTTCAGGTGAACGACGGCATCCCCCCTCGCGTTGATGCGTCGGTGCCGGGACGGAGCTAATGCATCCTCGGGAGCCAAGCGAAAACGTAAAATTCGGCCCGTTCCGGATTCCTTCATGCGTCTTCTCGCTTCCGTTCCACATTTCGGTTTGCTAACTTCTCATTGTGTTTTGGTTTTTGCATACTCACACCCTCATCGTCTGCTTCGCACGAAGAGGGTCCTGCAGAGTGTGTCATTTCGCCCGCGCTGTTCTAATCTCTTTGACGATTCGAGGAAGAGGCACAACAGAACACGTAGGAAATGCCAGACGAATAAAAACACGGGGAGCTAACTCGCCTCTCGTACCTGAAGACCCACCGCTTGTTCTAATGGCAACCTCGAGCGTCGGTTGATTTTTTTCCCCGAAATGATTTGTAGTTGTGGCGGTGAAGCTGGCTGGGGTGAATGCTGGCGAGGGTTTGAACTGTATTTGTTTCTTTGTTTTTTTTAAGGATGCGTACACAAAAGAAGGCCCTAGTTGAAATGGCCCGCTAGAGACCGCTCGTGTTGCTTTGTTAGATAGAGTGTGAAACTGTTTAGAGGTCACTTCCGGTCTGCAGACCAGATGCGTGCTAGAGTACTTATACAGAAGTGACTGAGATGCTTTCTCTGAGTACGCCCCACGGGAGCTTTGTTATGTACCCGCTTGGCAATCTCAGTGTAAGTATGGAGGTAATGCGTCATAGGATCAGTAATGCAATGTCTATAACTTTCTATATTTTGTTTTTAAGAGAGACACTTTGCAAGAACAAATGCTAGTGTTTCGGACGCCAACATCTTTGTTTTCTTTAACATGCATTGCACCACCTTTAGGCAAGGACATGTATCTTCGAACAGGTGCATTTGCGATTAATTTGGTAGAGCCACTCTTTACTTCTACAACTGAGAAAAAAAAATGTCGGACTTGCAATGCCGATTTGTTCAACTAACTTCTGCGTTAACATAAGTCCATATAAGAACGGTATGTACAGGGTGTCACAAAAAAAATTACCTGATTTTTTTTACGGCAAAAATGAACTAAGCACCGCCGAACGCCCATTCTCCGCCCAAAGGTAGCGCTAGAGGTCACAACCAGATACCAAAGTTTCAGCCCAATCCAGCACACTATTCAAACGTTATAAGTGATTTTCTAAAAGTTCAGTGGGAAAGTGGCGGCCGGTGGAGTTTTTGATTACATGGGGCTCTATGTCACCAGAAACCGAAAATGGACAATAATGGGTTCCATTTTCCCGTTGAACTTTTCAGAAAATCACTTATAATTTTTGATTAAGGTATCGGATCGGGCTGAAACCTTGGCATCTGGTTGTGACATCTAGCGCTACCTTAAGGTGGAGAATGAGCGTTCGGCGATGCCTAGTTTATTTTTGCGGTAAAAAGAACCCGGTAAAGTTTCTTTTGTGACACCCTGTACTTGCGCTAGTTAGGACGTCTTTAGAAATGAAAGCAGCCCTATAAAGACGGGCAAGTCAACGAAGTGGACAGGCAGACCGCGTTGTATGTTCAATTCGTTTGCATATCCGTCCTCTTTTAGTGGTATTTTTATTTTCAAGTTGTTTCTTATTAGCACGGATTTGCGGATAGACAAAACGCATAATCGCAACGTCACTCGTGCCACTAGCGTTAAAAAGGAGCTAGCCGAAACAAAAAATAACATGCATTCGACACATGGCACATATATTTTGGGGTAGATAGCTGGCTGCTCAATGCGATAAATAATATCCTCAGGTTATGCTGTTTCTTTATAGCGGTAGGGCTAATATTTGTAGCCTGCTTGTGTATAAGCTAGGACCCTCCAATTGATGGACTAAGTACCAAATCATGAATGAAAGCCTTAACCCCAGGTTAATGATTTAACTAATTAATCGTTTGAAGTGTTAGATTGTGGCTGTCGTGGCCCTCATCTACGCCGCAGCAGAACTAAACGTTCAAAATTTAACCGCCGTCACTTTTATAACACGCCGTTAGTTTAGGGTACAAAACAGAAAACGGTTTGTACTCTTCTACTAAAAAATAAATAAATAAACAAAACTTGTTTAAAACCTACTCTATCCTTATTTTCTGCTGGAAAAAAAATATTTCTTATTGGCATCGTAGTTTGATTTCCATGTTGTCACCGCCCACAGTTATGGGTATATGAACCAGCAAAAACACCCTGCTAAGTTTATTGAGTATAACTTTTTCATATTTTAGTCAAATAATTATTCGTGTGCAACTAATCATCTCACACTTTTCAGTTAATCCTGCACACGGAAGCTTGCCATCCGTCGAAAAGGCCGTATGTATTCCTTTCTACCTTCTTTCACACCATTAAATTGGAATAATTTTGAATAAAGCCGTATAATAAAATAAAGTGGCTTTTTTAACACGTAATGTTTCTGCTAAGATATCCATTGCAAATCCCAGTTTTTTTCTCTATCAATTTCATAATTTCGTGATTCCTTAAAACTTCATTAGCATCCATATGAGACCGATTACCCGAATGATTATTCGAATGAAGGCCACCGGTTACCAAATTAAAATTATTAATACGTGAACTGCCCTAGTATTATAACATATAAATAAGCAGGTTCCGTTGCCACCAATGAACTTGATGGTTAACCAATTATGTTTTTTAGAAAAGTTTTCCAGCGTGTGTTTAGCCACAGAGCCCCGATATATAGCGCTTGCCACCACAACCCACGGAGTGTACAAGGGAATGACAAAGCTTTTGAACTGATTCCATCAAACGTGCCGAGGTGTGGAAATGAGCACGTGGAAGTCAAGCGCAGTGTTAAACTTTGGACTTCATGCTAACGATGAAAATTTTTTTTCACCCTGCTGATTTGTCCAGCTCTCTCGCAGATTACAGGAACCGGGTATGACAATTCCTCTGCTGAAAACGCTACACACAGACACTTTGTAGGGTTGGGATGTGGTGATATAGGCGTGTTCATGGAGGAAGATATCAGATGAATTCGGCCGCAAGCTGAATACAAAAATTGTTTTAATAATACGTCCACGTCCTCTATCTCTATCTCTCTCTACATATCTTTGGAACACACGAAGCCACGATCTCGTTTTTTTGCCGCCTCTTCTGTTTTATGGCGTCCAGTGAAATGAATCAGAAGTTCACTGGACGCAATGTTCAGTGAACTTTTGATTTTGATCACAAGGTTAAGTTTGTTGGAAGTATTAATAAGCATTTTCCGGTTTTTTCAAAACCAGTCGACTCATGATTGAAGGACATTGGGATACAGCGTTCCCAAATTTCTGCCTTTCCACTATCATATGCAAATTGTTCACAATTTTTACAACGTACCATTCTACACAAGAATAGAGTTGGGTTGGCCGTTTCAAAAAGGTTCCACAAGCTATAGTCAAAACGCTTTTTTCTTTTTCTGAGGCCAAGTAACTATGAGAAAATAAGAGCCCGTTTTTCGTTTTACAACAAATGAAAAGAAATATGGACGTAAGTGGAGGATAGCCGTTTACGCACACAGCTCAATTTGTATTTCACAATGGCACGTGGGGATTACTAAATAACCATAACGTTCTTCTCTGTTTGACGGAGATTGCGCACAATGTCAGCGTGAGAACCATCTTGCGAGTCGTAGAGGTTGACAAATAAAATGTAGACACATTTTCCTCGCGTCTTTTACAGGATGATCGAAATTGAGACACATCTGACCCGGACAAGGCAGGCGGCGGGGGCTGTGGAAGCGAACGTTTGCGAAAGGCGAAGGCCGGTTATCGAACAAGTCGTTCTTTTGTTGTCGACACAATCGGGTGCCTGCATCGCGACACGGATGATCCCACTTCGCTTCGAAGAGGTGTTAATCTCACACCCGCGCTGTATCAACACTTGTAATGTTGAAAAAAAAAAAGACCGTTAAACAGACGTAGTGGGACTTCATAACTTCTGAAGCTTTTTGAAACATTTGGCGACACAAATCACCGCCATTTACGAGCTGACCATCTGTTACGACGTTTAGGATGCCGTTAGATAAATACGGCTCAAATATATACTTTATTGAAAGTCCTATGAACGCGGAAAGCGAGTCAATTGTGACATGTTATCTAGACAAAATCATTTATTAGGCTGCTCAATAGATGTATCTGGTCAATAATCAGGCATTTTTAAAGGATGTCTAGAAACAATGAATACGTACGGCTTGCAGCAATATGACGAGATGAAGATACATATATACCTGACTATTCGTGTAATGCATCCCAACAAGAACTACTCGATATTTTGAATACATGCTTTTATAAATTGTGATAAGTATAAGGCTGAACAATAAGCCTAAATTACCGTAAATAGCCTAGCCAAGGTTATGTCAGATGCTAAACAAATGATAACTACGCAATGGCACGGTGATGACGTCAGCACGAACGATATACGTATGTTTTTGGAGCCTCGGGCAGGGCATAAGTATAAGTTCTCAAATTGTGTATTAAAATTGCACTTCGCGTTTGCGTGTGACGTAATTGGTGAATGAGAAACGACTATTTCATAATCAGTTAATTATGTATTGTACCATAGAAAAACACGGCTTTCTTTTCTTTACATAACAAAACTGGGAGTGTCTATTCATCGGATTCTATTACCAAATTGGCGGTGTTTGTACGCCATAGGAGAATAATTTGATCACTTGCCAAAATGCTTTCCCTGAGCACTCCATAATTTAGTTTTCTAATACGAAATTTTAACAAAAACAGTCGTACCTTTGTGAACTTTTATGGAAAGAAAATTACAGTATCACATTACAGTTTTGTCAATGTTGTACAGTTCAGAATGTTACCATGAAAGCAACTTGAACATCGGCTGGGTTTAGCTGAAGCAGTTTCGGGGCGCACTGTTAAAACCACAAGCAAATTCACGACTCCAAATGCTTTCCCTACTGAAATATAAATCATATGCACCCGCACAACTCACATCCCAATGTATCATAGGAAGGACCCACATAAAAAACAAAATCTGAAAATTAGGTAGTTTTTTAGCGGATTTCGTAATTCTAATTGGTTCAAGGGAATCTCCCTTAACTTATCTTGTATACGTATTATAATCATAAAACGCGAAACATATTGTCGTTTATGTTTATTAAAATATTTCAAATTGTAACATTTGACAGGGAAAGTATGATAGATAACTTTGGCCAAACATAAAATTCACCCGCGCATTCTTGGTTGGGAAAAATGCACATAATATGTAATATGATCGTTTCATATGGTATTTTGAAACATTGGTCGTGTGGCTGCCTATGGGTTTTTTCAGTAGGGAGGCGCCTCATGTAAATAAATATTGGCCTAAACTGACTTTTATAGAGCAAACTATCCTTCACTGTTTAAGTTATGCCGATGGCCTAAGTAGGCATAATTATTTCTTCCCTTAATATCAAAACACATGCCATTCAAGGAGTCACAGGGCGTTCGTGTACTGTGAGGACGCACCCCATATAAATCGCTAGAAATATGACAATTCGAAAACTTTGACATGGCAGCCGACTCGATTAATAGGATCTGTTTTCAAGTGCAAGTCTCTCAAAATCGTTTGCTTCTCCGTAATTGAGTGTTTCAGATGGACGCATAAGTGCAATGCAATAGACGAAATTTTACCCACACGCATTCCAGATGAGATATATTATATGTTTATATCGGAAGAACCTTTTACTGAAAATACTTGCTATGTTTAGCATTTGAACAGCCCAAGTAATCTATAATACGTAGAAAAACAGGGAAGGGGATATAAAAATAAATCTACAGCTGTACCTTTTTTACAAAATGTTTTATAGTAATTATTTAACGCAAAAGTTTATAGGTTTGACGTAGAACTCGTCTTGTTATTTGGAGAAAACGCACATGCTCTACAAGAGATATCTGAATAATCTATTTTAAACTCCCGTATTTACAACCAAGCGTTATTATTAATTAGCTGAATGTAGCCATTTTTGATTTGAATGACTATCTCGTCTCAAAACTCGGAGAAATGTTTGTAAAATGATTTCCCGGGTGAACATTGCTTTTTTGTTTCATACGTTACGATCGGAAAGCTACAAAATTAACGATTATTGTAATTTCAAGTTGGACTGTTAAACACCTCAGCTCAGTCTCTTAAGTACTTTATCAATCGCTGCTAGCAAAAGAAAAATATTAGTGAACAATTTAGCCACTTCCATTGAGTGCAAAAAATGTCGTTTGTTAATTAAGTGTGTCAGTAATTCATTTATTGGATTTCGGCTTTGTTTCTAAAAAAGAAAAAAAAAGAAAGGTAGAAATGCACGAAGCACACGCAAAGTGAACTTTTGCGCTTGACACAAGAGAACGTTAATTCATGTAACATTATCGCCAGCTCCAAGAAAACGCCTTATGTATGTCCACTTTGATCAGTTTATCTTAAACGACATAATCACAACTCCAGCACTCGAATTCTCGGCATTGCTCCCTAGAACGGGGTTCAGTTCCTTATATATTTCTCGAGCTCAAGACGTATCTGAAGTCAGTTATTAATAAAACTTAAGGCACGTTCTTCTTTTTATTAGAATAACAAATTTCCCCTAGACATTGACGCTGCCATGCAATTGACAATTATTTTCAGAGGAATATCTTCAGTTGTACGTACTATCCATCCCTTCGAACCGAAGCAAGGTCTGTACATATATCCTAACAAATAAGTTCCAGTTGTTGCATGTCTGTCGAGAAGCAGACGCTATGTAAGGACAAACGTTTACGCTCTCTCCTTCAGCTTTCCAACTCGTCTAATTATTACAAAAATAAAACAATGCAGCTCTTTAATAACGTAAATACAGATGTTTAATGGGAACGATATGCTCCCACGTATTCGCAAAGATTAAAATCATGAACATCCTAAAAACACGTAAATACGTTCCCCCGCTTTATTCGTGATAGAATTTATTAACAACGAATAACACTAAATCGAGGCTTTTTTTTTTTTTTGAAGCACCTCAAATAGAGTTGATGCTGAAACGTGACTTATTTGGAATGCTTCCGTACTCTTGTATGCGGAAATAAAACCCTTACCCCGTGATTCGAGTTCAGTCATCTTTTTGTTCAGTTTCCTAAGCCATTGAAGTACGATATATAAAGGAAGACAAAAAAAGAAAAGCAAGAGTAAAGGGAGGAAAACCACATACCAGGGGCTGCATCGCCAACTTCATTCCAGTGGCAGTCGCGCACCGAACACGGAGGCGACTCGACGGACGAATTAAAAGGCAGCCTTTACCGGGTTCCCCGAGGCGGGAAGGGGCATGTACACCACACACGAACACGGAGGAGGCTGCGGTGGCGTCGACGTGAACGGTCACGATGGCACGAGCCTGAATGAAGATCGCCGGGAGCACGAGCAGAGAAAAACCCCAGCGGCCGCGTCGGAGTCAGCCACAGCAGTGAAGAGCGAGAGCACACGCGGCGTTGCTTCTGTGTCGTGAGTTCCGTGAGGGGGTGCCCTTCTGGAAAGAGTGCGCTCGCCCTTTTCCTTTTATACCAGGCACGCCACACACAGACACCTGGGCAAAATGGGGCCACGCTCTCCTGCGCCTTTCCCGTGACGACAACGCTCTCCTCCAACCGAACGCTCCTCCCAGGAGATTGTCGGAAGGACGGCAGAGACCACCGGTCACTTTCCCAGTCGCCGAGGCAGCGGAGGATTTCTTCCCCACCGCCAAGACGAGAGAGTCCCCCCGAGATGATCATTGAGGTTAAATTGCACGACTGAAAATTCATTTACGTTCGTATTCGGATAACTTTGCTTCGCCATTCCGGGTAGGGGGTTACGAGAGGGTCAAGGCCTCAGGCAATGGGTTTCGCGAACGAGCGGCAGAAACGGATTTTTCGCCGTTACATAAAGTTGCATAAACGAATGGCGACAATAAAATATACTAGTATCGATATACCGTCTTTTTTGTTTGTAAGCTCCTTGTTTATGTCGTAACGTCTGTGCCGTCGGGCACAGACGTTACAGATATAAATATAAATTAGGTTTTCCGTTATACTTGCCAAGCGCGAATCGTTGAAAACCGACAATTGCTCTCGATCTTAACTTGTCCTGAAATATGGTCAAGAATGTAAGCTTTAGAAATAAAAAAAATGCCTAGAAACAGTTTTTCTTAACTGCAAAAATAATGTACTCATCGCCGAACGTAACGCTAGCGGCCCAGCAAGATGCAAATATTTCCCAGCTTGCCGTCGTCTGGTTCAAAATTGATCAGTGATTTTCTGAAAATTTCAATGAAAAATTTCCGCCGACGAAGCCTACGAATACATGGAGCTGAATGGCGTTATGCACCAGGAGCAGGTCTCATTTTACCATTGAAATTTCCAAAAGAATAACTCGTAAATTTGGAATATAATCGCGGTTATTTCTGAAGCGTTGGCGTTTGGTCCGGGCCATTAGCACTGCACGTGGGAGGAGAGTAAGCGTTTGACGAGGCGTAGAATATTTGGTAATTAAACGCAACAACAAAACATGATATTTTTTTTTTCAGGATGCGCTGTAGTTGCAGTCGTGTGGGCTTTACTTAGTGGAGGCACGTTTCAGAGATACAGCTCGGACTCCTGGTCGTATTCGCACACCTTATAC
The DNA here is from genome assembly GCF_016920785.2 of Ixodes scapularis. Taxonomy (NCBI): domain Eukaryota; kingdom Metazoa; phylum Arthropoda; class Arachnida; order Ixodida; family Ixodidae; genus Ixodes; species Ixodes scapularis. Next base: position 17,243,500 of record NW_024609873.1, on the reverse strand, counting down.
GACAAAGCTACTAGGTATGGTGATCATACATGTGAACCTTCCCAGAATGATAACAAATTCGCCACAGAAGTCACCGGGGATTTTTACAAGTTACCATAGACTGGACACATTGATAACTTTCTGCAGTTTGGAAAGAACAATTTTATAGTTGAGCAAATGAAGCCACAAATAAACCAAAACAGTCGTCACCTCTCTTTGATTCGGCTATATTCAGCAGATGAACACATTTACCCCAAAAAACACGTCATATTGTTTGAACTTGAGCATCACATCATGTTTGCAGCATTTCCGATTGATTAGCCTAGATAATGCTCTGCTAATTACGGACAGTTTGTTTTTGAAGATGATTCGGCAGTATATTGTCACTTGCTTCCGAACATTTTTGAAAGTAAGAACGTCATAGTTTGTGTACCTGCATAAAAGTTGGAACTGCCTATGAAATATAATAGTCGATTGTAGTGTGAACATCCGGCTCTCCATTCTGTCAGTAGGTCTAGACACTTTCAGTTAAACAACAGCTTGGTCGGACAGACCAGCTTATATTCGATCATGTTATCAAATGGGAGCATTTGAGACTTAAAGGGGGAGCGACGTTCCATCCAGGCAGCTGCTCGACAGCATCACTTCAGCGAATGACGCCGTGTAGAGACTTGCCGCTCGCTCCGTCCATGATGTATGACGTTCTCCCTGGTCACGTCTTTTTGCGGCCGTGTTTCTTGATCTAGCCTTTAAGTAAAGTTTGCTACCTTGACATTGCAAAAGCTATCCGCGTCCAGCGCTGCTCTCTGCCTGTTCTCCTGTGATTGGAGCCGCTGAACTGGCACGAAACTCGGATTTCGTCGGGAAAGTAACAACGACGGGATACACTGCCATGTTTTTCGCGTATCTATGCTGGAATGCGCTTCAACGAACTACTTACATGTCTGACGGGCCAGTAACTACTACGGCACGACATTGTGAGAGATTGGTAATATCTACGAGGGGCTTACCATATTGATTTACTCCGTTGATTATTCTGATGCGAATACCGGCGTCTTAGAGGTCGGTATATCGATGCGACCACCTTCTCAACAGGCTCTTCCTAGACACCAATTCGCTCGCACCACCGGTGTGACTACCTTTTCATGCCCTGCCGGACCAATTTTTGGAATTACGTCGCGACTACTTCTGGATAGTCGCTTCCAGCTCATGAATGACCGTGGGAGGTGACGTCCCCACAATGGCTTTTTCATGGTCATGCACAGGTCCTAAACATTGGAGGTCAGATCTGACGGAACACATGAACGGTCAGAAGCCTGAACGTTCGTACGACGAGTCGGAAAGATGACCGCGCCCGATCAGGCGCTAGCCGATCACGTCATCGAGTACGTTCACGTGAGGCCGTTACAGGACGGCACCTTTCCGTGGGTTCGGCCACCTAGATAATAATTGATATCGTAGAATGAATAACACCGATTTTACTATCATGATTCCAAATCAAACATTTTCCGCACAAATATCCCCAACATTTTTTTTTATTTCGTTCGTAATTTGCAAACCTTTTGTGCTTTACAATTTACGAACAAAAAAAAAAAAAAAAAAAAAAGACTTTGGGGGTTATTTCTGCGGATAATATGCAGTCGAAACCATTTGATGCTTCGAAGTGCATTTAGTTTGCAGTTTATCAAAATTATCCCAAAGAGAAAAAAAAAGAAAAAGTTATATTAGGTTTGGCGAAACGCGGCGCTTTTCTAAGCAAACTTGAGCATTGGCCTTTGTGCCTACCTGCCATTTTGTTCGTCCGTTGCGTGGTGCCGAATGCAATTAAAGTCGAAAAAAAAAAAAAGAAAAAAAAACGAAAACAAAACAAGCATGCGCACGTGCACACGCACAGAATCTGGTAGGTCGTGGTGGGCTGACGAACACCAGAGAAAGGTATGTGAACAGTACATCGCGTTATGGCGATTCAGCTTCTTGCAAAGTCGATATGCCCTGAAGTCCACTGCGCAACACTGTTAGCACGAACACACTTCGACGCTTTTTCGCCTTTCACTTCGAAGGATTACTGGTGAGTATGCAACTTTATCACTTGGGTCACTCGCGCAAGTACCTTTCAACCAAAGTAGTATTTTTGATGACAACGCTTCAATACCGAAAAGCAACAAGAACAACACTTGCGTGTGCTAACAGCGCCGCAGTGTGTAACGACATTTTAATTAATTTCAGTGTTTGACTTTTTATTTCTAGAACTGCAAGCTCTGGTGATTTCTTAAGTACAAAAAATGGTTAAATGGCCTCATTTTATTCGAAGTGAACAAAACATGGATTAGTTTTTTTTAATTTATACTATGTTCAGCAGCATTCAGAAATACTTAATTCTGTCCTTCGGTCTGCAGTCGAAGTATGTATTTCAATTGCACAAAAACGACACTCACGTGAAAGCAATAGAACTCCCCAAAACTATCGAACGGCATTCGTTACTTACTTGACTTTTTACGTCGTAAACTTTTTGTGTTTTCGTTTTATTTTTCGTATATTTGAATTATTAAAGCATTGTACTTCGCACGAAGTTCCTAGTACTATGGGGGGTGAAAGTCCGTCTTGCGGGGCTTTTTTTTTTTTGTCTTTAGGTCATCACAATTTGCCTGAAATGGGAATAAACCATATTACCCTAACTCATCTACTTCATTTTTACAAAGTGTATGTCCAAACACGGTCGTGCAGTCCGGTGAATGGCATCGGAGTGTAATTAAGCCATAACCTCGAAGGCGACGCCATCGCTATACTCCGTTTCACATTAGAGAGTTATAGGGAGTCATGGTTGCACATCCGATACGGTACGGTAGGCCCTCCGGTACGAACTGCGCATGCGCGATACTTATGCGGTAGCATTTGAGCAGTTCGTACCAGAGGACCCATCGTACCGTAACGGATGTGCCAAAACGGTTCCCCATAACTCTGTAGCAAGTTGGTCGGCGGCCAACGGTACTCTCTGACGGAGCTAATCAATCAGCGCCAAAGGTATATCATCATGGCGCTCGCGGTCTTTGTGCGTCTGCTGTCACCGGCTAATCTAACCACCCGCAAAAAATGCAATGTAATCCTGCGTTTTTTTGTTTTTTTTTCAGCGGAGTTGTTAAGGGTTAGTTTCTCCAATTTTGTGTCCGCGGACAAAGAAATCTCGACACAACACCCTGGACAGCTGCCGCCATCTATGAACGACGGCGGCACATGGCGCAGTTCCGCTGCTCTTTCTTTTTCACCAGAGTGGAAAGGCTGACAGTTTTTTTTTTCTGTTTGTATGTGATCGGTTTAGCCGATGATATAAAATGCGCAAAGAAGACGAACGCCATGACAGTATACTTTTGGTGCGACTTGATTGGCTTTTTCAGACTGTAGCGTTGATTGCGGTCGAACTTAATGTCGAACGAAGTATAGATTTCGCTAGACGTCTTCTCGATTGCGGCCAGAGCGCGTTTATTTAGACGAGCGGCATTAGAATAGCCGTTTGGAGTTCGTGCCTTTCTAGCTCCTTTATTGCAGGCGATGGGAAATGGCCTAACCAAACCCCTTCCAGTGACAACGCGAACGATCATCGGTTTTCGGTGTCATAAAGGCATTTCAAATTATTCCTATATCAGCCCTTCCAGGCACTGAGATGGTGATGGCCACGTACCATCCACGTTCGCGTCAATTGACTAAATGCTTTCGAAGTCAAGTAATAAGCGCGAAAATGGAACTCTGAATTGTTCGCATATTGTTGGATCAATTAGCAATTGGTCATATATTCTGCCTGGGGGTGGCTGAATCATTCCAATTCTTTAGAGTGAAACAAAGAGCATCGTACCTGCTTACACCTTACCGTTCTTAAGCTGTCTGTGACTTAATCAGTATTGGAGTTTTTGATATAGGATTCACTTAACGACCGGTCCACACATAAAGCGGAGCGCTAATTTTGCGCCTCATGAGCGCTGGAAGCAGCGCTCATCTGGTACCGAGATGCCGACGAGTACCCGTCGGTATCTCTGTGGCGAAACATTTCGCGCACCGAAAAGGCTCTTCTGGGCGTTAAGCTGTCCACACACATATACACTAATTGCGTATGCAATATCCTTTGTCGCGTTTCTATTTCAGCGTCCCACATGTCCGCCATGTACTGCTGATGTACACGCAACCACAGGAACTAGAACCGCAGTGCACGCGCTAATCCGCAGCTGTAACCGCTCATTCACACTGGAAGCGGATCCGCGTTCGCAAAGCGGTTGCGAAAGCGGTTGTATAAAGATCCAGTGCAATTGCACGCGCACTTCATCGAGTGCGCGTGCAATTGTACTGGATCTTTATACAACCGCGTTCGCAACCGCTTTGCGAACGCGGATCCGCTTCCAGTGTGAATGAGCGGTACCCGTGGTACAAAAAGCGCTAGCAAGGCGCTACAAATGCGCGAATCGCGCGCTATATTAGAACTAAGTGCCACATGAGGGCTCTTCCGAGCGCGCACGTTGCGCTGACTTAAGGCTGGACTCCATGGGAGGAATAGGCTGCGAAAAATCGACGAATTTTGCCCGGCGGCTTTTCCTCTGCGCGTGGAATCAACCGCAGTGGCTGCTATGTCGCGCGTAAAGCGAGCGTGCCGTCGGGTGGCGTCCGTCAGTTATTCGTCGCATAATTCGCTCCATGGAGTTCAGCCTTTAGTGCTCCGCTGTATGTGTGAACAGGCCTTAATTCCTTTCTTGTTACACTCATGCCTTAGATTTAGTTCTACGGTGTAGAACGCTGCGTGCTCAAATCAGAGCAATGAAATGAACATTTTGCCAACTTACCAAATTATCGAGGGGAATGGTGGGAACGTGGGAACACGCGCTGAACGCGCTCGACTTATCTGCATAAAATATTCGAAGTAAATAACAAAAAAGAAGACGATGATGAGCGCAGGAGCCTTTCGCCATTTGTTTTGTTAGTTTTAAATTTAGAACTAATACTGCTGCAGAAGTGAGCACGCTCAGCGCTTGTAACCGCACTCGCGTACGCTCCTTGGTGCTTGGGTAGTGTTATACTCTGTTTCACCTTGTGTTGTACCGCAGGAAAGGCTACAAGCGCGAGCTCCTTGCTCAGGGAACATCTCGGCGGCACAAGCTCTCGCGCGTTAAGAGTAGCTCCCAACGATATAAGCTCGCGCTTCTAGCCTTTTTCTGCGGTACAACATAAGGTGAAACGGAGTATAGTAGCAAAATGTTTTGGGTGGCGCCCTCCTTTGATTTCCTCTCCTTGCGTAATCATCTTGCGAACAACAAGTTCGATGGTGTTTGCGATTAACATGGTGGAAGCATGAAACCATCGAGCTCTGAAAGCAACACTGCCAACACCGTCAAAGTTCAAGTTCTTGCATTTTTCTTATTTCCGTCGACGAAATATCCTTTGCTGATGTCATGGTCAGCATTCGGCCAATCGTGGCAGCCCAGCCACAGCGACGCTTTTGATCGCGTATTTCTCCAATAGCAGAAGGTTTATTGGTTGAGTTCAAACGAGTCTATGGGCCTAGAAAGTGAGTTAGACGAGGAAATGAGAGCGTGCGATGACGTCAGAACGCCAAGCTCTGATTGGAATGATTAGGGGGTATAGATAAAGCTAACTTCCTGTGTCTCCATTGCACTTGTCGAACGCGTTAGGACCTGGAACGCCAGCGTCCAACCGTTTTGCATACCCATTCGAATGCGTTCGACGAGTACGAGGAAAACGAAGGAAGCTATACATGGGTTGCAGGTGACGTCATCCAAAGAGCGCTCCGATGACCACCACAGACGAGGGCAAGAAGGAGCTCCCCTCTTACCAGGATCCTCTTTTGTGGCTCCCGGGTTTGCAAAGACGTCGCTATTCTTCTCCCAGAAGATTATAGAAGATTACCCCGTCACTCAAAATTCTTACAAAAGCAGCTTCCCTCTCTTCCTCTTACATGGTTGTCAAAAGTATGCGATATGACGTCAGTGCAACCCATGTGTAGCTTTAGGTCTACCCCCTAATCATTCCAATCAGAGCTCGGCGTTGAAACATCAGCGCGCTCTCTCGTGCCCTCCTCTCCCTCACTTTCTCGGTGCTATGCTGCCTCCGGTTTGTAGTAAAATCGTCTCTATTCTAACTATAGCTATGAATTGCATTAAGAAACATGACTTACAAAGGCTACATTCTGTCTCCATCGAATCAAGTATATCTGGGCGGAGATTGAGCCTTCGTCGATGCGTAGTTTATTTTTGCATTTAGGAAAACACATTTGTTTTGTTTCTTCCAAACATCAGCTATTTAACGATTTGATTATTTCGCCTATATTATATAGGCAAAAAAGAAGCCTTCATGGGTGTTTTTAAATCCATAAAAAAAGAAAGTGTATTATTATTCTCATGACTAAGTGATCTTATGTGCTCATATACTACAACAAAGGTGATCCTTGCGCACGCGGTTTCAATCGGAACAACAGGGTGTCTAGGAAACGATGTGCAGTTTTTTATCCATCGCAAAACCATTACACGTATTCCAAAATATTTTCCTACTGATTTGTAAGCACCTCATATAATAAACTCTGAACGAGCTGTAACAAATTGAGCCTGAAAAATATTGTGAATAAAAAAAGGAAAGAAAAGAAAACACACGTCAGCACAAAAGACAGAAACTGAGACGGCACTTGAGCAACTAACGCTAGTCAACGCCACTCATACAAATTGATGAAGGCAAGGTTCAGTCACTTATACACGCCAGAAACTGGTGCGAAATCACCTACACTCTTATTAAAAAAAGAGGAAATAAACGTCAGTGCACTGTTGGCAGACAGAACCTTCCCTTTATTATACGTTAGTAGCTGTTGATGCGATCAACACCGTTTCCGCAGTCAATCATACGGCGATGGGCTTTTAGCACGTCACCTCGCAAGCGGGAAGGATTGGAGCACACGTCTAAGCGGTCACTCACACCGGCTTTCAGCTGATCGAAAGCGATGGCCTTTCTTACCGTGTTAATTTTGACGAGAAGGTTCCGCCGTTCTAACGAAATGCCGGCAGAAGAAAGAGCACACAACAAATTGTAAAACCTTATTCATCAATACTGTAACTCAATGATGACGTTTTATTACCCGGTTAGCATCGGGCCTCAAGTTCCGAGAGCCTATCAGGAATAGCATCTGAATGACAGAGTCCACGCCTCCCCCCCCCCCCCTTCCCCCCTTTCCCCCTCTCCCTCCCCCCCCCCCGCCAATGTAAATTATTTGCTTTCTTCACAGAATATTACGACTTTTGCATAAAACAGTCAAAGTAATCAAACAAATATATTACGTACACTAGCACCACCATTCATACCTGCAAGAACTATCGCGATACTAATCGTATTGATTCATATATGAAGATGTGTCGTGATTTTGTCGATTCACGAAGAAAATAGAAGTCAAGCAATAATACATTTGCGAACAAGAACAGTACACTCCCGTTTCGAATTTTTCACGCAATATCACGTTCATGGGTGTTTCTTTGCTATTATATTTTGATTAATTCAGGTGCTAGCAGCCTGAAATGAACACATTGACAAAAAAATGAAGTATAGGGCAAGTCAACATATAAATGACGCGATATAAAAGCATTGCTCAAGTAAAAAACGAAAAGGAAAAAGAAGTACAAAAAGAGGAGACCAGCGCTCGCGAATACGCAAACAAATGCTTCGTACACCGTATCAATGTGGTCCTATAAATCTTTTCGTTGATTTCTCGGCGACTGTAGCGAATGGACTACAAACTGTTGCCGCTCACACATAAAGGCCGTCACGAACAAGTGCGAGGACTATAGACAGACGGCGAAGGTCGGTCCGCTCCCATTCTGGACGGCGAATATAAATCAAGTTAGCGCGTGATCGATGCCGACGAATCGAAGGCCGCCATCGCAGCTTCGTCGGTTAGTTCGGGACACACGTTGGAGGCACACCGGATCAAGGAGCGGAGGCAGAGCCCCGACACGAGATCGACACGCCGATCGCCGCTGTTCGCGCCGCACGAGGGAGTAATTCAGGAGGCGATACGGGCTGTTTATGACCCGGCCTGCAAGTCGCTAACAATACGGTCGATGCCTTTGATTACAGTCACGGGGATCGCACAATTGAAGATTTCCTTCTCCCTACAAATAAAAGGCCGTAAAGCGTTTTTGATTATATATTGGGTGTATTCAACGAAATGAAACCTTTCTTTTTTTCCCGGATAAATCAACTATGCATTCCTGAACGCTAGAACTCCGTCTTAATGTGACGTTAATGGTGGGGAAAAGTTACGGAAGTTTATAGGGCCTCTGACACGCCCAAAAAATTCAAAGTGCCCGCCATTGCACTGTGACGTAACAATGTACCGTAAGGTACATTGTTACATGTACATTGTGCGGGCAGAAGGGAGGCATCGACCTACGTCACTAAAAGTGGGTGCGCCGGAAGTCTCGTGAATTTCACTCCTCGTGCTCTCCGCAACCGTGCCTAAGACTTTTTTTTTATTCTGGTTTACTCCAGGCGCGATTGTAGAAACGAAGTTTTAGTTACTCTAGTTTTTTATCGCTGCACCGTTGGTTAGTTTGCGCGCTGCAAAAGTTGAGGACGAAGAGTTAGTGGATCGACGTTATGGAGGTAAACCGGACTTCAGCTTTCTAAGGAGAAGACCATGTATATGGTAATTCCCGCAAAGCGCAAAAAATCACGCACAGACATTCATCTTAACGTGGAAAACACTCCCATCACACAGGCAGACTGTGTGAAAATATTGGGTGTCCCCTTCGACCACCACGGAAGGGCCAACACATGGATGAAGCACGTAAAAAAACAGTGGAAAAACGGTCTGACCCTCCTCAAAGCAATTACCAACAAAGCTTGGGGGGCTCAAGAAGACCTATTACGCCGTCTCGTGCGGACTCTTCTAGTGTCAAAGGTTATTTATGGACTGAACTTTCAAAATCTAACTCGGACGCAGGAGACCACACTTGTCACAATGAATCGGGCCGCAATGAGGATTGTCACGGGTCTCCCTCGCTTCACACGGGTGGAAGAGCTCGAACGCATCGCGCAGATGAATACCATTCAAGAAATCGCCGAAGAACAACGAATCAGCCAAGCCCTGCGCCTGTCCCGGACGCCCCAAGGCAGAACTATTCTGATACTGAGTGGGCACGCCCATCTCATTGACGGCCCATTTATGCCGACGCCTCCGCCTTCATGGTAAACGGAGGCGGTCACCGTCGCCAAACCGATTCCAAAAAACCAAGGGAACGACTCGCCGGGACGAAGAGTCACTCAGGCCTCTAACCACATGGCAGAAGTCGGCGGTCTCGGAGAGCACGTCGAAGTGTTTTACACAGACGCGTCGCCCTCTGAGACCGGCCGCACGGCTATAGCCTGGTACTCCCCTACAAAACAGGACACGCAGCAAGAAATCACTGTAAACACTAAGACCACGTACTCCGCAGAACTGCGAGCGATCTTGATGGTGACACAGGCAGCCATTCTGAAGAGAGCCAACATCACAGAAACACGCATATATACAGATTCTCAAGAGGCACTCCGCGAATTGCGTCGCACGGACACAAGTAACGCCGTGGTCGCACAGATCCGAACACAGGTGCGCAAAGCGAAGGACGACCAAACGATCACTGTCGCGTGGCTGCCAGGCCACGAAGGCATCCCTGGGAACGAGAGGGTGAATGGGGCCGCGAGGGCACAGCTACAAGTAACACAGCCCTCACAAGGCCTGGTTCCTCCGCTCAGTCCTCGGAAGGCGCCCGAAGACACTGCCGACATTGACCTTTCCGAGGTAAAACGCGAAGAACGAGCAGCACGCAAGGCGCGCCTCACTACTCTCCTGCCGCCCAACCCTCACCGCATTCCGAGCATCTTTACGCGATGGCAGCGGGTGGCGCTCAACGGACTCCAAGCGAAGACGGTGCTGACGCCAGACTGGCTGTCAAGAATTCACCATCCGACGGATCCAGAAGACATCGGCCCCGATCCGAACTGCGAGCACTGCGGCGTTCCGGCCACCTGCTCCCATCTCCTGTGGGACTGCGCAGAATCCGCGCCGGAGCGCGAGGCCGCAATCCGCAACCTCCCCTACCACATACGACCTTGCTCCTACACAGAAGGGACCAAACCAACAACCGCCATTCTGAATGAACAAAAACTCATCTACACATCTCTCATCAACTTCCTCCGATCCTCCGGGATCGGTAGGTTCATCTAATCATCATCATTTTCACTTCCGTTCACCCTTTCCCCTCCGTCTAATCTGAGCCCTTCAGGCCAGAAGGCGGCATCACCCAATAAACGTTTTTACTACTACTTATGGAGGTAAATGATGAAAGCGTTGCAAGTGTAAGCCAGTATACGAGTGCATGCCATCAGTCCGATGGTACAGAACCATACTAAGCACAAAACAAGCTATTGAGTTTTAAAAAACAAAAATTTTGAACGCTCGCAGAAATTAGGATTGCTAGCATACGACATGCTGGATCACATTGCTGAAGGTTCAAACACCAAGGTCGTCGAATCATCGGATACTCTCCAGGCTCAAGATGCCTGCCGTCTAGAGAATACGAACTGGAGAGTGTACAAAGTGCAAGGAAACATCGAGCATAAAGTACGTGTTTTGTCTAGAACATGAGTAGAACTTGTTTACTAGGTTCACTGACTCGTCTTCTTCTACCTTTACAGCAACATTATGCGATGAAAAGCAAATAAGAGGAACCTTGTCTGCTTTGATTGCTGGCGGCGGTGCGGAGAATAACAAAAATATATTAAAAAAAGAATACATGCGGTCGCGCTAAGCACGAGGAGTAATACCACTCACGTGACTTCCGGCGATGCCTCCCTTCTGACCACCCCGAAATCTTGCGGTACATTGTTACGTCACAGGGCACTGGCGGGTACTTTGAATTGGGCTTCGTATTTCTATTTTTTATAAAAAAAACAATAAAAAAAAACTACGCAACTCTAAAGTGAAACAATTTTTTGTTGATGTCCTGGTACACCTGCAGTTTAACGCTTAGCATAAGAAAACTATTTTTTTTTGGCGTGTCAGAGGCCCTTTAAAGGGGTGGTGCAACGATATTCAATTCGAATGTTCTTCACTTTACACGTGCTTAGTGGAACCAATGGGACTCAAGGATACTCGCACGCAACGCCACTGGCCAAGGAACTCCTTCCTTGCGGTATTATTCAAGGAAAAAAGCGATCATTTTCATTCAATCTGTCCTTTGCAAAATTTGATGACGTAACGTGGGGATTGCAGTACACCCAAATGACGATATTTGAATGCGATTCATAGATTAGACCCGAGCATTGCGTGAGCACTTGATTTGGGCTTGTGATAATTACTAGCTAGAGAAGCATTCGTGTCCAATCGCTGCAACGACGACATTAGCCGAGCCATAACAATGTCTGGAACTTAGCGCGTGTCCTGCAGTGTGCTTTGCCAACCCTGCAGCGCGTGGCTATAATCAACATTGGGGGCGTATAGACGCTTTACACACGCGCCAAATTACAGCCGCCATTGCTGACCTTCTCTTGTCTTACCGAGATGCCGAGCAACTGAAACAGTAGTTGACGATCCTCTACAAAGGCCGATGCTTTAGAAAAGGACACAGTTGAATCTAATGTGGCAATAACCTGGCCTGCTATGGTAATGGTGAAGTGAAATAAACGAAATAAGAGGAAACAAAAACTGAAGGTCAGTTATGGCGGCGTCCATGCACAGCTGCTGAAAAGAGGGCCGCTTGTTCTGGCTGTAAGTTGAGGGGGTGAACGCTGCTCGTTTTTCTTTAATTTTTTACTGGGACTTCTATTGCGTGGGGTGAAAAACGAGCGCGTGTTTCATAGGTCATTAACGTCAGGGATCCGTTCCGAGTGGTATTTGCGCGAAGTACAAAAATTGCATCGCTCCTTTAAGAACATAAAGTTACGCGCATCAAAATATACAAACGAAAAAAACAAAATTTTTTATGAGCCGACGCTCACCTCACCAGAATTTGCATCATACCGATATTTGAGATTGTGGGCTCCTGGAGGCACTAATTTGAATGAAAAAAGGACCTCTCAACTAGAAGAAAAAAAAAACTTCCTTGTCTTGTTGACAATTCAATTAATATTACGCTTAGGTAAACATCGGCTCATAAAAAAAAATGTTTATTTTTTTTTTGTCCAGGTAATATTATGCGCTCAAATTTTCGCATTCGATCACCATTACTAGCGTCACGTTCTCGCAGAGTTTCAGCTATCTGCGACGCGTAGTTCCTTTATGGAGGCCGCAAAACCAGTTTTCGTATGCTAAATTTCACCCTGTACATTACTTTTGCGTTCACTCCCACAGACCATTCCAATACGCCTCCTGCGTTGCTCGGGAACTGCGAAAACGGACTTGTTAGGACTCGTTTTGGGTAGTACAATCTTGAGCGTCTCAAACTGTCACACATGTAGAGGCGTTCCCGCTCTGCTGCGGAACGAGATGACGAGGAGAATACAAAGAAACAACAAGAATTCGAGTGCCGTCGAAGTACATGTCAAAGCTGAGACGCTGTTAGAGCGTGAGCCTAGAAACGCGATTTCACGCATTACAATAATAATAAAAAAAGATTATGAGTTATTTTAGTTTGTGCAAGTCGACGACCAGCCAAACTGTTTAGCACATGACACAGACCCGCCCCGAGGACCCAAGGGAAACTAGACAGGCGCGACGGGACTGGCACCCCGTGAGAGCGGAAGGAAAGGAAACTAAGCACGCAAGCGGCTTGGAACGGCGATTTAGGGCTCATTCAAACTGGAAGCGGATCCGCGTTCGCAAACCGGTTGCGAACGCGGTTGTATAAGGATTCAGTACAATTGCACGCGCACACGATGACGTCAAATGCGCGTGCAATTGCACTGGATCTTTATACAACCGCTTTCGCAACCGCTTCGCGAACGCGGATCCGCTTCCAGTGTGAATGGGGGGTAAGCGAGGGCGGTGCGAGCGTAGACATGGCCGACGTGGGTCGCACAGCGGCAAATCTTTCGAGAAACCTTTATTATCTACCTGAGAGTCTACTGATCTGGAAAATGGTGCCTATTGATAACTCATCTACTGAATAGACCTATTGCAAAATTTTAATACGACGAAAAGCACTTGGGGCATCTATTGCCATCGACGTCTGTAAAAGCTGGTGACAACTGTCAACACTGATTCGACGCACCAATATGAGGAAAACTGGCTACTTCGTCCCGGGGAGGGGGGTAGAGGCGGGGGGTGATGTGTTTAGTTCCTTTTTTTGCTCTAACCCTCAAAGGTCATCCTGGCAATATCTCACATTGCCTGGTGAAATTGCTGAGAAAAAGCGAATTGGCTTAGAAGTTTAAAGAAAAAGAATCATACTTTTTTTTTATTTTTTTTTTTTTTGGGGGGGGGGGCCGGGGGGGAGCTTCTAGGCCAGGTGGCGCAAGCTACCGAACGTTATAAAGGGTACAGTTCCTAGCATTCATCCACCTATTTATGGCTGGAATCTCTAAAGATATATCGTATTCAATGCCTCTGATGCGAGCTATACGCAGATATAATATTTGGATACCTTACCAGTAATTCGCCAACCTGGTCATAGCTATATTTGGTTATCTGTAAGCCCCGCGGAAAACTAGAGGCGTAGGCTTTTATTCATAAACGGTGCGTCTCTTAGTCGAGTATATACGGTGCTTGATCATAGCCATCAAATGTCCGAGGCTCTGTTTTAGATTGAGATGGAGTTTATGCCACAATCCCAACGTGACACAAGTACATACACATAAGACTTTTCTCGACAAGAATTGACTGCCAAGATGATTCTCAATCATGTCGTATTACACCTGAGACTGCGGTGGAAGAAATCGGAAGAACTTTCAGTAGAAGGAACAGACACAGAGAACGTCTCAAACTCAGCTAGAAGGAACAGACACAGAGAACGTCTCAAACTCAGCTCTGAGCTGAGTTTGAGACGTTCTCTGTGTCTGTTCCTTCTACTGAAAGTTCTTCCGATTTCTTCCACCGCAGTCTCAGGTGTAATACGACATGATTAGCTACCACCAGCTCGCCTGCACTCTCACCGTCTTTTCATTAATGATTCTCAAGTTTAATTTTCAGCGAATGTAATCAAATGTATTGATATCCTTGAACTGGGGTTCCGTGTTCTAGGTAAGTAGAGCCGGCTTCAATAAAATTTGGGAAAACCGAAAAGTCCCCAATTCGAGTGGTCGTTGTATATGAAAAACTACAACTTCGCAGAAGCAGTCTGTATGTATATAACTTATGTGTGTGTGTGCGTGTTTGTGTGTGTACGCTCGTCTCTGTGTGTGCGTCTGTGTGTTGACCCGGAACACAGCGAAGCTGCTTTTTTTATGTGGAACCACTCTCCATATTTCATTTTTCTTCTTTTATTGGTACCATATCTTTTTTAAGTGTTCAGGCATGTGCATGTTCATGTTGCCTGGAGATTGAGTAATGTCATGTCCGTGTTTTAGTTTACCTAACCCAATAAACACCGATTCTTTTTCCGACACAGAAGATTGACGTCGAAAAACACCGGGTTCGTAAAAAAAACAAGTCTTCGAAAAGAAATCAAAACCCCGGAACTGAGCGAAAAATAAATCTCATTAACAAGGAACCCTAAGTTTTGCATTGGCCGTGCATGACTATGCCTGAAATAGTCGGGGTTTTCGAAACGGGAAAGCTCGTATTTTAAAAACACTTCCATGATTGCAATTTTGCGTATATTTGCGCTGAGAAATTTCAAACATTCTACATGTTGAATTTTCGCCAAATCCTTCGAGAATGCATATATGCATTCTACCGTCTAAACAAGCGCAATTCACGCGCTGAGATAGGAGTAAAATTACTGAGCTTACGAAAGCACAAGAACGTCAAAACAACACTTATATGTACCTCTCAACTTCAAGGTCAGAATCGCAGTAACGCGCCTTAAAATGGCGGATTTCCTAAGATAAAGAGGGCTTAAGAAATGCAATTGTCGCCGCTTCCATAATGTGACATGCCATCTACACGAGCCATCTAATGAGTGGCGTTAAATAAAAAAAAGAAAGGCGATAAAGAGCGAACAGAGCTATTTGCAGCAGTTATTACCCACTAACTTCGCAAGTCCGTGACAAAACCACTTCTCGGGAAATGTTGCGGTAGGAAAACACGCGTAAATGTAGGTGTAATTTTACAATTGACTCAGAATTTTCGTTACATGAATTAAAAACTTCAGTGATGCATGCAAACATAATGAACTGCTGCCAGTGTCGGTGCAATGACGACGCCAAGACTTCCAGGGCAATATAGAAAGCGGCTCCTCGTACTTCCATGAATTTGCGCGATAAATTTACATTTTTTACATGAATGAATAAACACACAAAAAAAAACAAGTAACATAAAATTTAGGAAAATCGAAACTACTTCTTTTGAGCATTTATAAATCAAAATCTTAAACTGATATTTTAGGTAATGGAAACAGGATCTAAACTAAAGTGTAATATCATACTGAATGTGTCTTGAGACAGGGTGCGGAGCACTGTAAACCAAAAGTACTCACTCAAACATAAACAAATAACCCACAGAAACCTAAAATTTAGATAGTGCAAGCATGAACTAAAAAAAGGGCAATTTACTATTGAATGTAGCTGAAGACCAGAATGAGTCTGGTATAGGTTATTTTCTATGTAGTTGACGTTACAAGCATTCAATACATGTTAAAAGACTGTTTATTGCAAATGAGCCTTTTTTACTACTCTTTGTTTGCAGTAATTGTGGAAGTTTGTGCGGTACGTGATAAAAATACACAAAACTAAAAGCAAGAAATTGGTAATGGTTAAAAAGCGCAACCGGACAACGGACAGAAAGGAAGACACAGAGACAGCGCTGCTTAAGACAACTTTATTTTCGTGATCCCTCAATATATATATATACCGGTGCCAACAAATCTAAGTTGAGAAAAATATACAAATGCACATTGCGAAAAGGCTAAAATTGTGACATCACCCACCGCACCATCTCAGACTAGTCATCCCTGGCCAAGGAACAGCAATTCTTTATCCGACAAAATACAGAGGGTGCGCTGACACATTGCAGCCTAGTCTACCAATTTCTTGGGTCTCAAGTATTTTTCGCGTGATTTTGTTTTTGCTTAATACAGCACAGCCAGCAAACAGTGGAGTGCAGCCACAATCCTGGCAGTGCACTCCGAGATTCCCTGATACGACGCTATCTACGTTGTATCGGTGCTACCTCAATCGTTCATTCAGGCAGCGGCCCGTTTGACTCCCATAGTGACGCCCGCACGAGAATGGGACGGAATAAACAACCTCATCCACACACTCATCGAAGCAGGTTTTGTGCCTCTTCAGGCAGCTGCGTCTGCCTCTCGTGTTCGAAGAGGAATTTACCTTGTTACACAGTCTGGCTGACTTCACAGGGGCTGAAAAAACGGCGTTAACTCCCGCGTGCAAGCCCACTCTTTAAAGGTTGTGGGATACTTCATGCAAGTATTGTATTACCACTGCTTTTATTTTTTCTTCTTCTGCACTATCGTTCCGTGACTAGTTCTATTCTTTAACTTCTTGAGGTTGTTCTCGGCTACCGCTGATATTTATTTATTTATTTATTTATTTACAAATACCCTCAGGGTCCCAAGGGGCATTACAGAGGGGAGTGGTGGTTTAGTGCGAGGCAAAACTTGGTGTTATCTGTGATGGTGACGATGTTATCGGGAAGGCCATTCCAGTCTACAATAGTTTCGGGTAGAAGTGAATGCTGGTGGGCTGTAGATTTGGTCTTGGGTCAGGCAATTTTGCATGTGTGGTCCAGTCTTGAAGCAACATAGTTGGGTGGGCTAAGGAGAGACTGATTTCAAAAGGGAGAGTAATACACGTTATGCAGGAAGAAATTTTGCGGCCCAGAGAAAGGTCAGGGAGGGTTAATTGAGATTTCATTTCAGTGACACTGGAAAAACGAGAGTAATCGGAAAGAATGAAACGAGCTGCGCGGTTTTGGACTGCTTCTATTGAATTGGTGGGAAATGAAAGGTGGGGATGCCAGATATATGAGGCGTATTCTAGTTTAGGGCGAGCAAGAGTAATATAGAGAAGTCTTTTGAGGTTAGAAGGAGCCGTCTTGAAATTACGCCGAATATAAACAAAAGAGCGATTAGCTGAGGATATGATCTTATTAACATGGTTATTCCAGGTTATTAGTTAAATAAACACCAATATATTTATATTTGGTAGTGGCCTGGAGGACGGTGTCATTTAGTGTTAATGTTGTTTAGTGGGGGGAGGACGAGCGCGTGAAACATACATGCATGCATTTATTCATATTTAAGGACATTTGCGAAGTACGGCACCAGTGGGCAATTTTGTTAATGTCGCTCTGGAGTAGCAGGTTATCGTCGAGAAAGTTTATTAGTTTATATATAACGCAATCATCCGCAAAAATGCGAATTGAAGAAGAAAGTTGAAGTGGGAGGTCAATAATATAGATTAGAACGAGTAAAGGGCCAAGTACAGAGCCTTGCGGGACGCCGGAGGAGACTGGAGCTAAGGAAGAGGACGAGTCGTTAGCGAAAACAAATTGAGAACGGTAGCTAAGAAAAGATTCGATCCATTTTAGAACCAGAGGATCTAATTGTAAGGAAGAGAGTTTGAAGAGAAGGCGATTGTGAGGGATCTTGTCGAAAGCCTTGGCGAAATCAGGGAAGACAGCAGTAGTAGGAAAGCCGGAGTCGTGATCTTGAAAAAGGTCGTAAGTAAAAAAAGCAGCTAGGTCTCACATGAAAGTTGCTTGTGGAAGCCGTGCCGTACGTGGTTGAAGTAATCACAAGAATCCAGGAAACTGATAAGATGCTTGTAGGTGATTTGCTCGAGAATTTTGCAAGAAATGCAGGTAAGTGAGATTGGTCTATTGTTGAGTGGAGACGTTTTACTTCCAGATTTGTTGACTGGAATGACCTTTCCAATTTTCCGATAGGAGGGTACCACACCAGTCTCCAGAGACTGCTGAAAAATTTTAGTAAGGAAAAGCGCTGATGAGATTTTTCTGTCGGTTAGAAGTTTGGTGTTGATATCATCTATACCACATGAAGAAGACATTTTAAGGGATTCTATAATGCTTATTATACCGCCAAGTCTATGAAAATAAGATCAATTGGGAAAACATTCGTTGTTGCCACAATTGGGGCTTGAACGATGGGTGTAGATACAGTGAAAGCATTGGAAAATACAGTGTTAAGAATATTGGCACAATCACTATTGAATATTTCATAACCAGAACAACTCACACGATTAATGTCTAGGGATAGTTTATTATTAGCAATGCTCCAAAACTGACGAGGGTTGTTTAGTAACATAGACGGTAGGGTGCAGTGCAAGAATATGTGCTTACGCTCACGCAACAAACACTTGTATTCAGACGAGCAAGTGGCATGCTTAACCCAGGCCTCCGGTGTATTTAGTCGTTTAGCATTCCTGAACAGTCTTTTTTTGTTGTTGTTGTTCGAAGGTCGGGCGAAGAAAATTAGCAAACCATGGCTTAGATGAATTCGATCGGACGTTTTCACATGGCACAAAACGTTGGACAACCTCGAGTAATTTGGTCTTCTAGAAATGTCAATTTTCATTGGCATTGTAGTTATCAAAGTTCGCGTTAAAAGAGACGAAGTAATCCGAGAGCTGGTGATTAATCATGTCGTAGTTGCAAACTTGTACGTAGTTCAACTACTCCAGTCAACTTACGGTAGTTCAACTAATTTTCTGAGTAGTTTTGTAACTTTCAATTACAATTTCATTTTGGTAATTAGTAGTTTACTTTAATTACTTTTTTTGAGTAACTTCTACTCAAGTTACAAATTACTTTCGAATTTTATTGGTTGTTTTGCTTATCAACAAACATTCCCGCACAAAGGAGATACGATGTTCGAAGGTCAGCTGATAATTGTGTAGGTAGGAAAGGGGGGGGGGGGGGAGAAATTTGTTTGTAGAGTCCGAAACCGCGGGGAGCGAACACACACGACGCAAGAGAGGCCGAATAACTGCGGGATTTGCACCGAAGACGCTATTCCCGCAGTTCTTTGTGTCCCGAAGCTCAAGGCTCCCGGCCACTACAGGAGGTGTACACAATGCATCCTCACTCAAAAGAGGCAACAAATTGGGCACCTGCTCTGAAACTCATCTTCTGCTCCCGTAGTTTGTGCTGTACTCGAAGAATCGCGTGCTAAAGGTCAACGCAAAGGTTACCTTTTTGCGTTGTTTTTCCTTCCAAAACTGAGAATATGGAGATCTTCAAAGATTCATAGATCGCTCGAGAAACCTGTAGTAATTCCCCCACTGTTTTTATATACAAAATAATAAACAAGCAGAGTTGCGAAGTACTCTATGTACACGGTACTTAAAGTACTATACGGTTTGAAAAAAATTTACTTTAGTTGAAGTAAATTTCCTTTGCATGCACTTCTATTTTTCGAGAAAAGTAAAAGTCCCCACTTCAGTGTGCATTCTTCGAATTTGAAAAAAAAAAAAAAATGGCGGTATCGTCGTGTGAAATTGCGCTCTGTTGAGATGTCATCTGGTCATTTCTCTAAGTGAAGTAATGGCGGCTGTGAGACCGATGGAAATAAGTGCTTTAAGTTGATTGTGTCAAATAGCTCGTTAGCGAGAGTAAAACAACTACCCTGCGCCGACTTGACCTTATACAATATTTGCTGCAATTTCTCTAAAAACTGATGCGCCTCCAATCACCACTGAAGCAATGCATACCAGTTGAAAAAAACAGTATAGGGACTGAAAGGGCATCATAAAAGATTGTGTTAAAATTGCTCGTACTTTAACGTGAAATATACTGCATTTATATAAGTTACTTCAAGTGAATTGCATCCGGTGTACTTACTACTTTACTTGAAGTACATAACCTCTCTTTTACTTTGTGCTTTGCTTCAAATTTTTTTAGATGTACTTTATGCAACACTGTAAACAAGCAAACACTGTGTAAAAAAGCAAGCTCAGACAGTGCTAAACCTCAAAGTACAACTAACACATTCACAGTACATCATTGACCATACAAAGAAGAAAGTACAAAACAATTAGGCACGCAGATGCAGAACAGCTATTAAAGCATTTCTGTGAAAAAAACAACAAGCCGATTCATATTTGACCAGCACAATTTCGCTAACGGATCAAAACCTCTGTACTTTCTTTTTACCATAAAAACAAATTAAAGTAACTTCAATTAACTTCAAAAGTAATTTGCTACTCTTTTACGATAATTAGTAATTTCTCTATTACTTTCTATTTGAGTAATTTCTACTCAACTCAAATTACTTTTGACGTCAATACTCAGTAACTTAACTTAATTACTTTTCTTGAGTAACTTGTACATGTCTGCTTGTCCCTGTGATACAAACTAATTTTTTTAGGAAAATACACTGACTTCTGTGGCTTAATATCAATAAAACATTGTAGCGCTTTGTGGTCACTAATGCCATCTATAGGAGACAATGACTTAACTTAATGAGGATGAGCAGTAAAGACTAAATCAAGCACAATTGAACTGCTGTCGGTGACTCGTGTAGGAAAAGCTACTACTTGGGAGAGATTAAAGGAAAGGCACAAGTCAATAAAATCTCGGCTTACATTCGTTTCGCCAGAGCTGGTTGGCGTCAGTGTATTCCATTCAATACCCGGAAGGCTAAAATCACGAAAACGAAAAGTTGTTTTGCTATGTGCTGCCACAAAAGACGAATCATCGTGAAGGCAATCACGAAAGTCACGTGAAGCGTTGGGTGGACGTTAGCAAACACCGAGAAAAATAGAGCCGTAGCAACATTTTATGAACAACCAAACTATCTCAAGGACACTTTGGATTGACACGATATGACATGGAATAGTTTTGTTAACAGCGACAAGAAACCCTCGTCCTCGACGATCCGCTCTGTCACACCAGTAGATGTTCAAGTGAGGAAGATCCGGTAATATTTCATTGTCACCAATGTCAAAATTAAGCCACGTTTTTGACAGCAAGACAACATTAGCATCAGATGAACTTATCAGTGATGACAAATCATCACGCTTAGGTAATACGCTACGTGCGTTTGCGTAAAGAACACTTATGACACTCTGCGATTATGCCGTATCAGTAGGAACACTCCCCACGTTCCCTTATCTTATGAGCTGTATTACACTGTCTGACTGGGCATCGTATATGAAAGTAATAGGGCCAATGTGAAGTTTGTTTGATCGAAGTTTAAAAGGCGAAAATTGACGTTTAGAAAAAGTGACGAGGTTATGACGTGCAGCACGAGTATTTTCGCAGAAGGCCTCCGATAGTGAAAATGAGCTACCCTTCAGCCGAAAACTGCTCGGTAGTATTTCGCTTTTGGTTTTAAATGACGCAAAACAAATTATGATTGGTCGCTTCTTCCTTCTTGAAAGTTGCCAGTTCTATGAGCACCTTTGATATCAGAACTTGCTAAAGATATGCCAAACTTTTATTCTCTGAATTGAAGAACTTTATGTTCTGACGATGATTATGACTCACCGCGCGTGTCAGGAATACCTCGGAAAAGCAAGTTGCAATGACCGGAACGGTTTTCTAGATTGTCACTCTGAGTGAGGAGCGAGGCTGTTACTGGTTGCCGGATTGGCAAGAGCACCGCGAATGCTACACACTTCGGCTTTAGTTTCGGAAAGTGACTGAAGCTCTTTCTTAATTCCGTCAATCTTAGGGTTGATGGTTGATAAGGAGTTTTCCGACTGGGTTTGTTGATCAAGAAGAGTTCTAATATCTGACTTGATTGACATATGACCGTGCCCAAGTCTCTTGAAATTGTCCTCAATTTTCGCTAGTACCGCCCACATTTTATCCAACTGAGACTCCGGGACAGTGTCTGGGACAGTCTTCGGGCCAGGGTTAGACCCAACATCACCAGATTGAATTAGCAAAGACAAAAAACTCTGGCGCACTCGCACGCCATGTAATAAAGCACCCTTGGGCATGAGAGCACTACAAGGTACAGGTTTTTAGACTTCTTAGAATGTAAAGAATAGCGTTTACAAGCCTGTGACAAGGAAAACATCGTGGTATCGGCCGTGACGGTCGTGACCAAGCTCCCGTGCCCACTGACGCGCCGGCGGAAAGCGCCGGGGTTTTGTACGCAGGAAGAAGGCGGCGACACTGCGTTCCCCGTTGACGTCATATCCGCGCCAGGACCCGTGATTGTGCAGAACTGCTGATAGATTGCCTATGTCGCTGGCGGTAGAAACGGCACCCGTAGATGACTTGCAGATGTCGAGAAGTCAGTGTAGCAATCCGTGGTGTTGTGGACTGCTGTGGACGGGGATGGGAAGCCGATAAAGATGCACACAAGCGGGAGCTGTAACAAGGAAAACATCGTGGTATCAGCCGTGACGGTCGTGACTAAGCTCCCGTGCCCACTTCCGGAGTATCGGGGTATCCGGTCACCAGAAGGGTGACCGGATACCCCACAGACTTCAGTCTTAGTGCCTGATTATTAAAACTTTCTTCGGTCTTGTGAGCGCAGGACCTTGCTCAAGCGCTACTGAAACAGAGATTAATGATTCCCCTCTTGACGAGTTTTGAGTGTGCCGATGTTAATGACAGTAATGGCTTGTTCCCCCTAGGCTCGTAAGTTCCGCATACATGTTGTGGTTAAAAGTCAAGCCTCAGGTCCAAAAATCGAAAATTACTATAAAGACATTGCTCTAAGATCGGAATACATATACAACTCAACAAAATGAAGCGAGTTTCGTTTTGACTTATGCTTGTGAACTCGCGTAACATACGTCAGCTTCTATTCATTAGGCAGGAAACTCTCTTATATCAATTTATTAGAAAAAAAAATGTGGAAGTAGATAAAGAAAATAAAATCATCCAACCTTTAAAGCTTTAGGTAGAATATCATCCACTCCTGTCTTAATATCAAGGTTGTCTACACGAGTATTCGCGTCATCTCTAATTAACTCTAGTGGTCAGGGGTGTCACGGCATAATGCGAGAAAAAATTGTCACTGTAGTGATAGTTTTTCCTCGCATTTGTTCCTCGAATTACGATCCTTGAGGTGCAAACAAGTATATATGCTTGCTGTCACCTCATGAACCGTAGTAAAAAAATCCGGGCGTTCCCGGATCATTACTAATTTCTACCTTTATGCGGAGAACTAAAAATTATGCAGATGCATTTTAGATTAGTATATATAGAGGGTGTTAAACGTAAGAGTGACAAAGATTCCAAAAATTAGTGTATTCCAAGTAAAGAGATAATTTTCTACGGGACCGCATTACTCATTGTGGCGGACGTCAAAAAATGCTCGAAAATTAACTAAACATTGCTAAACAACTTTTAATTAGTGTAAATAGACATCTGGTTTCAATTAGAAACTTGCTGAGCGTCTTCAAAAGCCCCTAAATCAGTTGTTTTCACAAAGAATATGAGCGCGTGAGAAACGTAATACGTGAAACCCATTTAGAACGAACCAACGTACAGCCAATCATCGAACTCACGAAAAATTTAAATAAAAATGCATGTAAAAAGTACTTTTTATAACGAACAACACATTGGCTATATCGAATTTCTCCAACAAGGAAGGCTTCCAAAAACGCGCAAGCAGTCGTCTTCTAACCTGTCCCTTCCCTTCCCTTCCCCTCTGCTTCTGGTCAAGAGATCCAACGAGTCAAAAGGTCCAATAATGGATCTTTTGACTCGTTGGATCTTTTGACTCGCCAGACACAAGTCCAAAGATCGATTCCGAGTCAACAGGTCCAACGTGTCAAGAGGTTCAACGAGTCAACAGGTCCAATATTGGACCTCTTGACACGTTGGACCTCCTGACGCGTTGGACCTCTTGACTCGCCGTGGATCACTTGACTCGTTGGACCTCTTGACGCGTTGGACCTCCTGACCCGTTTTGGACCTCTTGACTCGTGCCTCGATGTGTGAAGAGGTCCAACGCGTCAAGAGGTCCAATATTGGATAGCTTGACTCGTTTCATCTCTTGGTGTGAAATATGTACAGGAAAGGGATGTAAAATGAGTACAGGCAAAAAAGAGAAAAAAAAACAACAACAACTACGAGGGCACCAATATTGGATAGCTTGACTCGTTTCATCTCTTGGTGTGAAATATGTACAGAAAAGGGGTGTAAAATGAGTAAAGGCAAAAAAGAGAAAACAACAACAACAACAACAACTATGAGGGCACCTAAGCTTTCTCTTACGATGTGAGAATGCGCGAGCACTACCTGTTCCCGAGTTGTGTTTCCGCAACGAATACCGCGCTAGTTGCGCGATCAAGAGGGCCTAGGTTCGAAACCAGGCAGGGGATGGTTTCGTGCTCACGTAACCAGGGAGATCACGTGACCAGAGTTTTTTTTTTCTTTTGTCACGTGACCGCATACTTTTTTTTTTGGTCACATCACCAGATAGGTCACGTGCTCAGAGAGATCACGTGACCAAAGATACCACATAACTCGAGTTTTTTTTATTATTATTATGATGTTGCATTGTGTTGGACAAGTCGCGTATTTTGGACGAAGGATTTCGCCGGCGGCATTTTCGCTGACTGAGCCAGGTAATGCTCACGCATTAAAGAAAGACAGACAACAGAGATGCTAACAATAAAGACGGAGAAGAAAAATGTCGGAAAAAGAAGAAAAAGTTGAGCTGTGAAGACTTCTACACGGCAGGGGGGATCTCACGAACACGGCTTTGATACATCGTTTCTGGCCGGTGATGTAATCAGTGGTCGTGCGTGTGACCCGTGATTTGCTTGGTTTCTGAAGCGACAGATACGCGCGCGCTGGGCTTTGGAGATCGCATGCCGGGAACTGGATTTGTAAACACCGGAAATCATTGTTGTTATAAACTGTCAAGCTTATAGCAACATTGGTTTGTTGAAGACCTGTGTGCCTTCTCTCTTCTCCCCCTTACCACAAAGTCGTAAATCTGCATCTCCTGTGTTGCTCTCCCCCGCGAATATCGAACACGTAACCAGAAAGGTCTTAACGTTTCACGATTTGAGGTGCCTTTTTTTTAGGAAGTGACTACTTCGACATCCGGTTCGAAATAATTGTACAACTATTTTGAACAAATCTTTTGTCACACAGGAAAGATATGTCCATAGTTATTTGCTATTTCGACGTCTACCATCACACTAAAGCACTATTACGGCGTTTGTTGTCAGGATAACTGAACATCGTTGATATTGTAGTGAGTGCGCAGGCGAGCTGGTGGAAATTAACCATTCTGATGTTAGCCTGAGACTGAGGCAGGAAAAGAGGAAGTTCCAAAGTAGAAGAAAAAGGAACAGTCGAGGATACGCTCTAACACGGCTAAAGACAAGTTTATTCGGTCACCCTCTTATATACACTCCACAATCTTCACCATAGAACCTTCGCGACCTCCAAATCCTCCACTGTTCCTTTTTCTTCTACTTTGGAACTTCCTCTTTTCCTGCCTCAGTCTCAGGCTAACATCAGAATGGTGAACATCGTTCTTTTTTTTTTTTACTTTCTGTGACATTATTTTCAAAAGTTGTAATAATTGTTTAAATTTGTTCACGTCTCGTCAAAATAGCCTCCTTGATATTTTGAAGTGCTTGGTCTTCGATGAACTTGAAGAGGTAGTTTGCCCTGACGCAGCATGGCATGTAAAGTTAGTAATTTTTCCATTCGCCATGGTCTAGCACTGTGCACACTAGAGATCTATTGGCTTCAGAGATCGATCTGCTTTCCGACACGAAAAGTTCTTCAATTGACTTCAATCTTTATGACCCAATTTTCTAAAAATGATTGAGCAAGTAACCCACCATCTTACAAATCCAACCGACTGACACATCGTGTAATTTCAACTAAAAATAAATGATATAAACAGACAAGTGTTACGTAATTCGTGTCAAGAATGCTTAATCATGAAACGTTCAGTTTTATGGTTTATTTCACAGCATTCTCAAAAATAAAGAGCAGTAAAGGAGTTACATATCGCTAGCATAAGTATTTCTGGCTGCTCCCTGCTTTTAAGTAAGCCAACAGCGCAAATTAACTCGCTATAGCTTGCAGCGGTCGTAACGTTTCAAGGAGACAATGCTCGCATTCATTTGCAACACTCTATTGGGCGCCAAGTGGCATAATCTGGGCTCGTTTAAAGACGCCCTCCAATGATATTTGAGCTTCTTCCCATGCTGTGTTACTGACCTCTTTAGTGATTCAGGGAACTCAGTGAATAAAAACTAAAGCATAAAATCGTAGTGCATCATATTTTTAATAGAACATACTTGAACCCGGGACTGGACAAAGTTTGCCAAGGAAGTATTTGCGATTACAAATACTGAAATACTTGAAAGCGAAGGATAAATGCGAGATGCTGAGGTACATTTGTATTTTATATCTCGGGAATTTGAGAGACAGTTCCGTAGAAATGGCATAAATGAGTCCTAGAACAGAGAAACTGGAACACAGATATTAAGTTCTACAAGTCCAAAATATGTCGCCAAGCACTATCCAATATTTAAATTTAAATACATATACATTGTGGCAAATAGTATGTCTAATTGTCTCCAATGGTTGTGTAGTACTTGTATTCTCCAAAATAATTCAAATAGGTCAAACAGTCAGTAACTGTCACAAGCAGTTATTAATAGCAATATCATTATAGATAGAGAAGATAAAATAAGGCTCGATGGACCTCTTGACGCGTTGGACCTCTGACGCGTTGGACCTCTTGACTCAATGGACCTCTTGACGTGTTGGACCTCTTGACACAAATTGGACATTTTGACTCGTTGGACCTCTTGGCGCGTTGGACCTCTTGACTCAAATTGGACCTTTTGACTCGTTGGACCTCTTGACTCGGCTGTCACGTGGCTATTGGACCTCTTGACTCGTTGGACCTCTTGACCATAAGCGCAAAAGATCCAATGTGGGTCAAGAGGTTCAACGAGTCAAGAGATCCAACGAGTCAAAAGATCCACAGCGAGTCAAGAGGTCCAACGAGTCAAAAGGTCCAACAAGTCAGAAGACCCAATTATGGATCTTTTTACGCGTTGTATCTCTTGACTCGGCAGACACGAGTCAAAAGATCCATTGTGGGTCAAACGATCCAATTACTCGAGAGCTGCTGCTTCATATTGCAAAGGGGTAACGGCCCCTCACCACTCCTTTCCTCCCCTAGTCGCCGCTTCTGGTCAAGAGATCCAACGAGTCAAAAGATCCACCGAGTCAAAAGGTTCAATAATGGATCTTTTAACTCGTTGGATCGTTTGACTCGCCAGACACAAGTCAAACGATCCAATGTGGGTCAAGAGGTCCAACAAGTCAAGAGATCCAACGAGTCAAAAGATCCACGGCGAGTCAAGAGGTCCATCGAGCCAAGAGGCCCAACGAGTCACAAGATCCAATAATGGATCTTTTTACGCGTTGGATCTCTTGACTTGGCAGACACGAGTCAAGAGATTCATTGTGGGTCAAAAGTTCCGATTACTCGAGAGCTGTTGCTTCATATTGCAAAGGGGTCACGGAAAGCCCCTCACCACTCCTCTCCTCCCCTAGTCGCGGGGAGGCGTTGTACAATAAAGATCAGTAAACGACTTGACTAGGTACCTTAGTTTTTGTATAAAAGAAAAAAAGTGAAACCGATTTAAGTTTGACGCGCCGCTCAACTACGCACCGTTTTCCGATTAACGTCCCGAAAACCGGCTCGAGGGGGCACCGGGAGACATCCAGTTTCGTGTCTCTGGCTATGGGAAGTGGGGAGAGAGCGCTTTTTTTCGCCTCGGGTAGATGGCGCCTATCAGGCTTTTAACACGTCTGGTCACGTTTTCACCCCAAATTTTTTTAAAAGATTAACCTCAAATTGAGCATACATTCACTGAGCCTGCTAACTCAATACACTTTCAACCAGTTCACGTCACGTGCGTAGTTTTCTTGGCCGGGACAATCGGCTGCAGGACGAAAAATTGTCCCCTTTCCTTTTCGCGATTTATCCGGACACTCGCAAAACTTTAAAAACTCAAAACGTGCTTTTTTTTTAAACATTAAACGAGGGTAGAGCGAAAGTGACAGGCACCAGATTCTTTGAACACTAAAATCATTTCACGGCCCCTTTAAAGGGGTTATGAAACGTTACCGGATCGTAACGTTCATGACCTTGCCGGTTCGTACTGGTCCCAGCTTGGCACAAGTATACTCGCACAGACCGCTACTGATTCAGAAAATTCTTTGTCGCGGTGAAATTGTGAAAGTGCGAAGATAAAAGGACACTACTGCTTTCAGTCTTGCCTTTTCAAAGCTGGATGACGTGATTGTGGAATCGAAACCACCCGACTGACGACAGTCGATCCGATTTAGCAGAAGTAGGAAAATCGTTTCAAGGCACCTTTAGGATGCGCCTTAAATGACCACTTCGAAGAGAGGAACTCCCAATAATTCACCGTTTTTTTTCATGCAGTTAAGATATCGAACTTGGCCAATTGGAAGGCAGTATGATGAAAAATAATACAAAATAATAATTTAAAATATACATATTTTTTAAAGGCGGGTCAATATTATGGTAAACTTTTCATTTCTAATAAACTTTCGGGTTTGATATAAGATATATTGAAATTTAAATTAGCATTTGATAAGCGGTTGCAGTAATGGATCTTTGGATGCAAGGTTCCAAATATGTCGCGAAGAAATGGAAGGTACGAAGTTCTTTTTTTCTCGGCTTTGTTACGTGCGAACAAAATAATTCAGTTTGCACGGATAAAATTGACTAGGTGCCGTACATTAAAAGAAGAAGTAATATATATTTTACGTGTTTATGCAAACCCCCCCCCCCCCAAAAAAAAAAGAAATATATATATATATATATACGTATTATCGCAATACATCAAAAGACGAATAAAAGTGTGCATGGCTTTTCATCAATGCTGCTCAACCTGGACCCGAGTCAGTGAAGCGTGCGCACGCACAGCAAGACAAGGGGTTCTAGCTAGGGTCCTTCTCCTACTCTAGAAGTCTAAAATGCCTCCAACACAAAGGTGTTCAAGGCGTCGCGCGGAGCAAGATGTCCCGTGACGCTCTCGGCTTCTAGCATAGGCTGCGGTCAATCCTTAGGTGGAACGGAGTATAACCTGGGGCCTTTAGGTGCACCACGCAGTAGTGGTTATACGAACGCACGTCGATGCTGGTTTTCCGTACAGCGTGGTGCCAGTCAGCAGACATGCTGCACTGACCGGCAAAATATTGCGACATGTTGACTATCTGCATGGAGGGCTGCCAAACATAATGCTGTCCAAATTATCCACACAACCCTTCCTTTCAGTTGAGCTCATGCTGCGCATAGGACGCTGTTTCCATACAAGCCTCCAAGGGGTGTGGGAAAAGGCACAGCTTCCGCACGAGGTGGGGGCACTGCACTTACGCAGAGAACGCGTCAAGTGGACCGTCTGCGCGTGCGCAATGCCGATAGCAGCACCACAGCAGGGGCGGGACGTCAGCACCGCGTGTTGGTCTATGCGTGCCTCCTCATTCAGCCACCGATTAACAGTTAGTTGATTTCTAAATCGAGAAACAACCTACATCCCCGCGACTGTGCAGCGTGCACGACTCTCGGGAAATTCCTGCGTTAGTCAAGCATGCCGCACGAAGAGATGGCGTTGGTCACCAGCCGATTGAAATGAAAAATGCACGGCGCCGTGACACAGCCAGCCATTCAGGATCTCAGACCTCTCGTCCCCAGGCCAATGTACCCTCTTCTCTCATCTCCCTCTTTTCTGTTGCTTTGTTATTGGTCGCGGGATCCCCCCCCCCCCGCCCCCCCCCCCCCCCCCCCAGCCCGCTTCTGGTCAAGAGATCCAACGAGTCAAAAGATCCAACGAGTCAAAAGGTCCAATAATGGATCTTATGACTCGTTGGATCTTTTGACTCGCCAGACACGAGTCAAAAGATCCAATGTGGGTCAAGAGGTCCAACGAGCCAAAAGATTTAACGAGTCAAAAGGTCCACGGCGAGTCAAGAGGTCCAACGAGTCAAAAGATCCAACGAGTCATAAGGTCCAATAATGGATCGTTTTACGCGCTGTATCTCTTGACTCGGCAGACATGAGTCAAGAGATCCATTGCGGGTCAAAAGCTCCAGTTACTCGAGAACTGCCGCTTCATATTGCAAAGGAGTCACGGAAAGCCCCTCACCGCTTTTTCCCTAGTCGCGGGGAGGCGTTATACAGTAGGAATCAGTGCAGTAGGCCTTGAGCCAAACGCACGGGGGCTCAGCATAATGCTCCGCACACTCTAGAAAATGTCAGCGGGTGCTTAAGTCCCTGTTGCCCCCCTGCCCCCTGGTTCCTGGGTCCTTTACGCACTAGATTCTTTGAACATCAAAATCATTTCACGGCCCCTTTAAAGGGGTCATGAAACGTTATCGGGTTGGAACGTTCATGACTTTGCCGGTTTGTACTGGTCCCAGCCTGGCATAAGTATAATCGCACAGACCTCCACTGATTCAGAAACTTCTCTGTCGCGGTGAAATTGTGAAATCGCGAAGATAAAAGGGGACTATTTCTTTCAGTCTTGCCTTTGCAAGGCTGAATGACGTGATTGGGAATCGAAATCACCCGACTGACGACAGTCGAGCGCGGCTCATGCATAGATGGGACAGGAGAGCTACGTGAACACTCGCCTTCAGCTTGTAACAGTCAATGCCTCGGCGGACACGATCGGGTAGTGGCTCGTGTCCAAGCACTGCGGTGATCAGAATAGCCGAACTCTAACAATGTCTGAGCTGAGAACATGTTCTCTAATTTGTCAAATCCAGCACGTGCGTATGATTAACGTTAAAGGTATAGTATAGGCGCCGGGCCACGTCTCCCCTTGTTCTGCCTCCGAGTTGAGGGGATGAACGGTGTTCATATACCTCGAATTTTATTGGTGACTGTGCTTAGAAAGAAAAACTAATGCAAGTTTATTCAGTGATTAACGTTAGGGAGTGATTCTAAGTAGTATTAAGCACAAGTAGAAAAATCGTTTCAAGGATCCTTTAGGATGCGCCTTAGATGGCCACTTCGAAGAGAGAAACTCCCGGTAAATCCCCGGGTCTTTCCGTGCAGGTAAGATATCCAACTTGGCCAATGGGAAGGCAAATGACGAAAAATAATTCAAAATAGTAATTTAAAATATATATAATTTTTAAAGACGGGTTGATATTATGGTAAACTTTTCCTTTCAAATAAACTTTTAGGTTTGACAAAAGATATAACGAAATTTAAATTAGCGTTTGATAAGCGGTCGCTGTAATGGATCATGGGATGCAAGGTTTAAAATATGTCGCAAAAATGTGGAAAGTACAATGGTTCTTTTTCTCGGCTTTATTACGTGCGAATAAAATAATTAAGTTTGCACGAACAAAATCCACTAGGTGCCGTACATTAAAAGGATAAGTAATCTAAAACTTCCGTGATTATGAAAACAAATATATATATATATATATATATATATATATATCGGTACTATCGTGATACATCGAAAGACTAATAAAACTGTGCATGGCTTTTGATCAACGCTGTTCAATCTGAACACGAGCCAGTGAAGCGTGTGCATGCACAGCAAGACAGGTGGTACTTGTGGTACTAGGGTCCTTCTCCAACTCTGAAATGCCTCGAACACAAAGGTGTTCAAGGCGTCGCGCTCTCGGCTTCAAGCATAGGATGCGGTCCATCCTTAGGTGAAACGGATTATAGCCTGGGAACTTTAGGTGCACCACGCAGTAGTGATTACACGAACGTAGGCCGATTCTGGTTTCCGTACAGCGTGGTGCCAGTTAGCAGTCATGCTGCACGGGCCGGCAAGATACTGCGACATGCCTTCATGTGCGCTTTGGATGACCGCCAAACATTTTACTGTCGAAATGATCCACATTACCCTTCCTCCCGGTTGAGCTCATGCTGCGTATAGGCGAACGCGCTGTTTTCATACAAGCCCTCACAAGGTGTGGGAAAAGGCGCAGTTTCCGCACGAGGTGTGGCCACTGCACGTGCGCAGGGAGCGCGTCAAGTGGACCGTCTGCGCGTGTGCAATGCCGATAGCGGTACCACCGCAGGGGCGGGACGTCAGCACCGCGTGTTGGTCTATACGTGCCTCGTAATTCAGTCACCAATTAACTGTTCGTTGCTTTCTAAATTCGAGAAACACCCCACGTCCCCACTACCGTGCAGCGTGCACAACTCTCGTGAAATTCCTGCGTTAGTCAAGCATACCGCACGAAGAGATTGCGTTGGTCAACATCCGATTAAACTGGAAAATACAAAGCGCCGTGACACAGCCAGCCATTCAGTATCCCAAAATCGGTCGTCCCCGAGGCCGCTGTATCCTCTTCTCTCATCTCCTTATTTTTTGTTCCTTTGTCATTCGACGAGGGATCCCACCCTGCTTCAGTGCAGTGACCGTCACGCCCCTCCTTGCCACCCGAAAGCCGTCATTCATCGTAGTTTTGCCTTTCTTGCTTTTCCTGCTCTTCTTCAAAGCCCTTTCCCCCTTCCTCGGTGATCGGGCAGAGAGTCAAGAGGCCCAACGAGTCAAAAGGTCCAATAACGGATCTTTTGACTCGTTGGATCTTTTGACTCGCCAAACAGGAGTCAAGAGATCCAATGTGGGTCAAGAGGTCCAACGAGTCAAGAGATCCAACGAGTCGAAAGATCCACGGCGAGTCAAGAGGTCCAACGAGTCAAAAGATCCAACGAGTCAGAAGGTCCAATAATGGATCTTTTGACGCGTTGGATCTTTTGACTCGTTGGACCTCTTGACTCGGAATCCCCCCAGACGCAGTGCAGTAACCGTCACGCCCTTCTTTGTCACCCAAAAGCCGTAATTCATCGTAGTTTTGCATTTCTTTCTTTTCCTGCTCTTCTTCAACCCCCCCCCCCCCCCCCCCTTTTCCTGTTTGTCGGGCAGGGAGTCAAGAGGTTCAACGAGTCAAAAGGTCCAAAATGGATATTTTGACTCGTTGGATCTTTTGACTCGCCAAACACGAGTCAAGAGATCCAATGCGGGTCAAGAGGTCCAACGAGTCAAGAGATCTAACGAGTCAAAAGATCCACGGCGAGTCATGAGGTCCAACGAGTCAAAAGGTCCAACGAGTCAGAAGGTCCAATAATGGATCTTTTGACGTGTTGGATCTTTTGACTCGTTGGACCTCTTGACTCGGAATCCTTCCCCCCCCCCCCCCCCAAAAAAAAAAGGACAAAATAGGGAAGAAAGAAAATACCAGAAGCTCAAGCCGGGAACAAAATTGAACTAAGCGCAGCGATTCCGAAAGGGAAAGAGCTAAAAAAAAAAAAAAAAAAAAACACTGCGCGCACGCACAGAAAAAACAAAAACTTTTCATCCCAAAGTGGTTGCCCACGAAGAGAAGGGATTCAGAAGGGGAGATAAGCTAAAGAAAAAAAATCTGCACGCATGCAAAAAAAAAGAAAGAAAATTCGAGCGCGTTGTTACAAGGTGGAAGTGACGAGATGAGAAAGAAAGAGAGGCTCTCGCCTTACAACGGACGCATCGTGGAAGTTCATTGTAAATGGTTTTTGCTATATGGACCTGATAGTAGCGTTTCCTGCTGTTCGTTATTAGCCCCGAGAAGTTCGCGTGGCGCCCCCTTAGGGCGAACCGGGGTGACGTCACGGCGAGGAGAGAATTTTTCCCCGACTCGCCCCGCTCGCCCTGTGGAGGCTGTAACGACGCTAGCTGTCGGCGCGCTCGTTTCTGTCTAACTTTTTCATGCGTGTTTTTTGTAGGAAGTGTAAATTTTTATATTATATGTGTTTTTATATTAAGGTATGGTCTGTAGCTACAGGCGAAACTTCAACCAACATTTTGAGCATGGTTGACGGGGCAGGCACCGCATGAATCACAGCTGGTATATGAAAATGAAGAAATATGGCCACAATTGCAGGAGCATCACTATAGATTTACATCTCGCACAATAAATGCTGCTGATGGTCTGAATGAATTGGCAGGTTATGTATACACCGACACGCGGGCTTGACGTCACGGAGCTGCGGCGGCGCTGCGATCGCCCCGGAGCCGAGGGGTGTGGGCAAAAGCGCGCACGTTTCGCATGGGCGTCATAGCATTTCAGCATGTCGCAAAGCTGTGTTGCCGTTAATTGCACCGAAATGTACAAGAAAAGCAGCGGAGTGAGTTTCCACAAGTTCCCGGCAGACTCTGAAAGGCATAGAAGGTGGATAATATCCGTGGATCGAAAAGAATGGTCGCCTCGCGCGAACGACCGTTTGTGCGGCAAACACTTTCTTGGAGGCAAGTGCGGCTTCCATTTCAATCTCCGTCCCGAGGCTTGCTTATGTGCAGGGAAACCGTTGTCTGATCGAGATCACCCGGATTTTGTTCCCACGGTGTTCGCGCACAACGCACCGGCCAAGCGCTCGTCGGAGGCTCGTTACGCACGTGCTACCGAGCAGAAGGGGATCGGCGACAGAACGGCAGAGTTGTAGGCGTTACCGAAAAAAAGTAACGAAATACGTCACTCATTACTTGCAAATAAAAGGTACGCGTTACTGAGCTACGTTATCTAAAAATAAAAGGAACGCGTTACCGCTACCGATAAAAAGTAAGGCACGTTACTTCTGCGTTACTTTTTTTTAAATTATGATATAACACATTTTACGGTTTTGACGATACAGGTCATATATCAAGCAGAAGCTGAACATAAATACTTTATCTCTTTTTACGGTTTCACCTAAATACTTACGAGAAAAAACGCAAAGAAAACATGGCTTGACGCCTAAAACACGGAAACAATTGAAGTGTAATTTCTTTAAGACTTGGGAAGTAGTAACGACTAACGTAACTACGTTACTTGAAATAGTAACATAAGCACGTTACCCGTTACTGTGTCAAAAACGTAACGAGTAGGTTACTACGTTACTGAAAAAAGTAACGCGTTCCTGGTAACGCCGTTACTTGTAACCTGCTACCGCCAAGATTGCAAAACGGACAAACCTTTACTGGTTGTAATGCCTTGTGGTCACGAGGGTATGAAAAATATCATACCTTGACTTGAAGACGCTCTGTGTATTTAATCAATTAATGAATACACACACTTCCGCAGACCCACAGTCTGCTGATCCCGCCGGCAGTGCGGAAACCGACTCGATGCAATCGTAGGCCTCGAGACACTTGCAGGCCTGCACCGTGTCGGCCGTGAACTGACTTGGCGAAAACTAAATAAACGACGACCTGAGCCGTCGACTTTCGTGGCAGCAACTTTACGTCGGAAGTCCAGCACCTAGGTCTTGTTTACGGCGTACGGATCATCCTAGACAACGCCGTCCACGCACAGTTTGTTTCGATACCGCTACCGTTCAGGCTCGGGCAACGAGCTCAAATAGTCGGGCATAGCATACGACATACGTTATGAAAAAATACGACGCCCAAATAAAGATACAAGCGTCCCTACAACGTCAACAACGAGCGCACGCCATAGAGCGCAATTTCGAAAACACGGAGATCTGGGATGCTTTTGCCCACATAGCTACCGCGCATGCGCGGCCTTCCGGCCGTGTTGGTAAACAGAGCCGCTCCGCGTGTCGGTCTATACTATTTCTTTTGTATCTCTGTTTTTAAACAAGATAGCCGAAGCAGAAAAGCTGCATGCTGCTCGAGTCACATGCTAAATACTCTCTGGGCCATGGGGAGAGAATCACAAGTAAGACAGCCCAAGTGCAGGGGCAAAGTAAAAAACAAGGAACATTTACTATATACATTGCTCGCATTTGACCTTTGCTGGATCCGGATAGTATTTCAATGAACTACACGGGTGGTATCTGTGGACTTGTTTATATCAACCCTCAAGTAATGTATAACAAACGTAAGCGAAGGTGTCTAGCTCGTTATTAGTCCCTTAAGCCCTGAAGTTGAGGTTTTACTTAAATTGAATTGTCCTGAAACTAAAATACCGAAAGCTTCTCTCACGCAGACTGTCGCCCTTCACAGGTTCCACATTTTCTGCTACTAGTGCTGCAACTACCACTGGACAGGCGTTCGAATGCTTGCTTTTACTCCTGTTTTCCTCTGTTTTCAGAGAGTCCAGCTGTAGGGAGTTTGGGGGCTGAAAAAAGCTTTTAGCGACCTGCAGCAGTGTCTCTTTTAATTGGCAATGACAATTCAGACTAAGCGGTGTATTTTCCGAGTACCTAAGGCTGGAATAATGAATGTGAGAAAAAATTATAAACATTCCAAATTACGGCACTATTGCTGTGCATATTTTGGGCAGTTCAATTCATAGTATACCGGCAACGGGGGGCAATTCGGCCGTTTTTGCTGCTACCATACAAATTAATTTCCAGTAATTGTGAATCTTCTAAGAAATATACCTGCATACGTGTATAAACTATATAATTAATTCACAAAAGAGCTACATTTATGTAAAACAACCCTGTTCCACGAACACTTCAAAGATCATCAGACGCAGGGCCTTTAAAACATCTGCGAATCAGCGCATGCTGATTCGCTGATGTTTTAAAGTCAGCGGAGAGTCGGGGTCACGAGCTAATTTGCCGACCATGCAAAGGCCCATAATATAAATGCCCCTTCAAATGCCTTGAAAGAGGGATGTAATATCGTCCTAAATCACGAACATGCAAGGAACAGAATTCCAGCGTCTGAAACACTTGCGCCACCACTTCACCCACCCCTCACAAGATTGCCTTGTGTCGTGTGGGCGGACGGGGAGGTTCATCGGCGGAATCACCTCCGTCGATCGCTTTCGGAATTTGTAACCTAATTTTAAAGGTAAAAGGGACAAGCAGGCTTATAAAGTGTACGGAAGCACGTCAAGATCAGCCTAACTCAACGTCTTGTACACCGGGTAAACGAAGTCCAGCTCCTCGAAGAGCTAGCGGCACACAACGCCAAACCGGGAAACCGGCGCTGGGAAGCGAGCCGGTGCGAGATCGCGGGGCGGTGTCCTCCCCCCGACGTCACGGTACACCTCACCAAATCAGGGCGCGGCGACCGCAGCGACGCTTGTGTTCGCTCTCGCGGCTAATAAATGGGTTTGACTGTAGTGCACTAAGGTTACCACTCGTGAAGCAGGTAAAAGGCTAGTGGTGACGGTCAGGCGCCTGCGCGATTTGTCACCTCTTATGAGAGCTTTCAGGGCGCCGAAAATACACAAGGACAAGATACAAGAAAGGAGACGTGAACAAGGCGCACTCGCAACTAGCGTTTCTGAAAAAAACACTCTCTTATACACTCATGGCAAACAACACAGTCATACTACACAGTCATACTACGTCCGGTGTAGCCCCTTCGTAGAAAAGTGTGCTCTTTTGCCGATAGTGAAACAGACCTGTCACTAATGCAGTCTTTGCCTTTTTCTTTTATTTCGAAGGCCTCGTGCAGCTCCCTCGATATCCGATCGGCGTATCTGGCCAAAAACCTTGTGTCACTAAATGACGGTGTGCAGGAGCAACGGCTGCAGTGCGTGGCGAGGTGTCCCGACGGGGTAGCCCGTGTAGCCGCAGCATGTCCGCGGGCGCGATCATTAAAGCATCTGCCCGTTTGGCCAATGTACGATGATCCGCATGACATGGGGATTTCGTATATGACGCCCGTGGCACATTCCGTGTACCTGTTGCGGTGCTTCGTATTGCAAGGATCTGCGGACTCACGGGGTTTGTTGATTCTGCGACACAGTCTCGATAGTTTGTTTGGTGTGGAGAACACAATAGGCACATCGTACCTATCAGCAACCTTTTTAAGATTCTGGGTTAGTGAGTGTACATAGGACATTACCACCGGCCTCACTGCTGCTCTTTCACGGGGCTGCCTCCGTGTACCTTTAAACTTTTTTATTAGGATGTCCGCTACATCCACCAGAACTATCTGCGGGTAGCCCGCTTTTTGCAACCTCGCTGCCTGTCTCGTGAAGCTCGCTTGAGCGGTGTGTGCACATGATCTTCTTCGTGACGTCTCGAGACAACTAGATACAATTCCTCTTTTTACAAGTTTCGAATGGGCCGAGCTGAACGGAAGGATGCCCTTCTTAGAGTGTGGCTCATATGTCCAGCATATGTGATTTTCTTCAAGACTTAGCCTAAGGTCCAAGAACTGTATATGCCCGTTCACTGGCTCTTCATGCGTGAAGGACAACCCATCCCTGCATGACCTAAATATGTCAAGCACTTCTTCAACCCCGCAGCTCGGTGCGTCAGCGGGTCTGCCGAGGACAAGAAAGTCGTCCACATATCTGAAGATGCGACACCGGTTCGCGTCGACCAACCTCTCAGCAATCTTTCTTCCACACACCTTTAAAAAATATTGGACAGTATCGGCGCAACACAAGACCCGATGCATATTCCCCTCTTCTGCACATACATCTCTCCCTCAAAAGGGACAATCATGCTCTCTAGGTAAAATGCCAAAAGTTCCAAAAAATGATCAACGGAAATGCCACAAGAGGCTTGGAACTGTAGAACACCGTTTCGTTCAATGCGCTCTCTGACAGACTCAAACAGGGGCTTGTGCTCAGTCGAATAAAAGAGATCTACAACGTCGATCGATAAAGCGCTGCGCATGCCGTGTTCTTCATCACTCAGGTATTCGATAATGCAGTCTGAATTTCGTGCAAACAACGGATCATGCAGTTCCAGCAAGGTCAGATACTTGCTAAGGTAGCTGGCAACATGAGCCTGCCATGACCCCCTCTCCGTGACAATGGCCCTGAAGGGGATATCTGTCTTGTGCGTTTTCGCGGTGAAGAAAGGGTCAAGTTGAAGGTTCTTACTGGACTTGGCACTCTTTAGCAGTCCCGTTAGTTCCAATGCACCACACATTTCAATGGCGCGGGATTTCACCTTGGCTATGGGGCCTGGTCTCACTCGTTTGAAGTTCTTCTGGATGGCTTCCTTTGCTTTGGTTTTGTAGATGGCTTCAAGCAGGACCACGAAGCCTCCTTCTTTGTCCGAAGTGAGGAGCTTGAGGTTGTGCTCCAAAAAGTGGTCGACGATGCTTTCGGTCTTGAACTTCCTAGTTGACCAACACCATCGTCGACCACTTTTTGGAGCACAACCTCAAGCTCCTCCTCACTTCGGACAAAGAAGGAGGCTTCATGGTCCTGCCTGAAGCCCTCTACAAAACCAAAGCAAAGGAAGCCATCCAGAAGAACTTCAAACGAGTGAGCCCAGGCCCACTAGCCAAGGTAAAATCCCGCGCCATTGAAATGTGTGGTGCATTGGAACTAACGGGACTGCTAAAGAGTGCCAAGTTCAGTAAGAACCTTCAGCTTGACATTTTCTTCACCGCGAAAACGCACAAGACAGATATCCCCTTCAGGGCCATTGTCACGGAGAGGGGGTCATGGCAGGCTCATGTTCCCAGCTACGTTAGCAAGTGTCTGACCTTGCTGGAACTGCATGATCCGTTTTTTGCGCGAAATTCAGACTGCATTATCGAATACCTGAGTGATGAAGAACACGGCATGCGCAGCGCTTTTTCGATCGACGTTGTAGATCTGTTTTATTCGATTGAGCACAAGCCCCTGTTTGAGTCTGTCATAGAGTGCATTGAACGAAACGGTGTTCTACCGATCCAAGCCTCTTGTGGCATTTCCGTTGATCATTTTTTGAAACTTTTGGCATTTTACCTAGAGGGCATGTTTGTCCCTTTTGAGGGAGAGATGTATGTGCAGAAGAGGGGAATATGCATCGGGTCTTGTGTTGGGCCGATACTGTCCAATACTTTTTAAGTGTGTGCGGAAGAAAGATTGCGGAGAGGTTGGGCGACGCGAACCGGTGTCGCATCTTTAGATATGGGGACGACTTTCTTGTCCTCGGCAGACCCGCTGACGCACCGAGCTGCGGGGTTGAAGAAGTGCTTGACATATTTAGGTCACGCAGGGATGGGTTGTCGTTCACGCATGAAGAGCCAGTGAACGGGCATATACAGTTCTTGGACCTTAGGCTAAGTCTTGAAGAAAATCACATATGCTGGACATATGAGCCACGCTCTAAGAAGGGCATCCTTCCGTTCAGCTCGGCCCATTCGAAACTTGTAAAAAGAGGAATTGCATCTAGTTGTCTCGAGTCATCACTGAGAAGATCATGTGCACACACCGCTCAAGCGAGCTTCACGAGACAGGCAGCGAGGTTGCAAAAAGCGGGCTACCCGCAGAGAGTTCTGGTGGATGTAGCGGACACCCTAATGAAAAAGTTTAAAGGTACACGGAGGCAGCCCCGTGAAAGAGCAGCAGTGAGGCCGGTGGTAATCCCCTATGTACACTCACTAAACCAGAATCTTAAAAAGGTTGCTGATAGGTCCAGTGTGCCTATTGTGTTCTCCGCACCAAACAAACTATCGAGACTGTGTCGCAGAATCAACAATCCCCGTGAGTCCGCAGATCCTTGCAATACGAAGCACCGCAACAGGTACACGGAATGTGCCACGGGCGTCATATGCGAAATCCCCATGTCATGCGGATCATCGTACATTGGCCAAACGGGCAGATGCTTTAATGATCGCGCCCGCGAACATGCTGCGGCTACACGGGCTACCCCGTCGGGACACCTCGCCACGCACTGCAGCCGTTGCTCCTGCACACCGTCATTTAGTGACACAAGGTTTTTGGCCAGATACGCCGATCGGATATCGAGGGAGCTGCGCGAGGCCTTCGAAATAAAAGAAAAACGCAAAGACTGCATTAGTGACACGTCTGTTTCACTATCGGCAAAAGAGCACACTTTTCTACGAAGGGGCTACACCGGACGTAGTATGACTGTGTAGCATGACTGTGTAGCATGACTGTGTAGCATGACTGTGTCGTTTGCCGTGAGTATATAAGAGAGCGGTTTTTTCATAAACGCTAGCTGCGAGTGCGCCTTGTTCACATCTCCTTTCTTGTACCTTGTCCTTGTGTATTTTCGGCGCCTTGAAAGTTACCATGAACCAACTAGCCCAGATTGCCATTCTAATGCTCTTATGAGAGCCCGAGTCTAGCACGGCATGCTCCACGAGTGGTAACCTTAGCGCACTACTGCGCTTCTCACGCACTCAGTCTTTATAAAAATTACTGATTTAGCGGTTTTCGATGACGCTCAGCAACTTTCACGCCGATTTTCTCTAATTAAAAGATTATTAGTAATGTGTAGTTAATAAGCATGTTAGTTAGTAAGTATCGCGCATTTTTTGACGTCGCCACCGTGAGTAATGCGGTCCAGAAAAAATAGCCTTTTACCTCGAATACACTAATTTTAGGCATTTTGTCACTCTTGCGTAAAACACACGGTATATTATCTTATCAAGACGTGCACGTTTCGAACGCCTAAAGCATCGCTTCTTCCTCTAACAACCAAATCTTGCAAGAACTCCTCGCTGCGTAAGAACAATGTTCAAAGCTTTCTTTTTTCTTGGAAGTAAAAACGAGTATTGTTCTAAAAGAAAAAATTTACCTCGCGAAGAGTTTTGTGCGGGTAGTGCTCAAGCTAAACATCAAATAAAATGGTAGTTAGAGATTTTTTTTTCCCAGGAAGCTTTGGTTTTTCTTATAAAAGGAGTAATACAATTGTTTTTTTTTTTTTTTACTTTACCCCAATTTTAATAAAACCGGCTCAGGGCTTAATCTGGTGGGGTTTATCCGAGTTTACCGAAAATACGAAACGTTAAGTAACAAGAGGCTCGTTCACAGAGGGAGGATGTTAAGACGTGGAAGTGAGTGCCCGGAAGCAGGAGCCTGAATGGAGAGCAATTAATCGCAATCTGCAGCGCTAAGCGGGGCGTGCCGAATTCCTTATCGCGTTGAAAGAAACAAACTGACATATTGCGGAAGTTTCGTATGCATGCCAAAGTAATAACGAAATGCAATGACTCATTGTTTGAAACCCAACTCTAATTACGCTTGTGGTCGGGTAATCAATGAACCAACCAGACACTTGCGTAGGGCGAATAACGACATAATAACGAATTAGTACTTCTTTTTTGACCTGCGAGTGCTTTGATGTGCAGTAGTGAACGGCTTTCTGCAATGACTCCTAGATACAAGGCCGTATTGAATTTTCTGCGTCAGCTACCGGCGGATTTTTTCTTGGTACAGATTGGACTTCTGTTCCAATGTAACGCTGACGTAGCACTCGTGCCTACGTTGTTTCTTACCCTGGCCTCAGGTAAGTCATGTAGAGAATCCAGCACTATGTAAACTCGTTAGCTAAACGTTTTTTTTTTTGTTTTTTTTTAGAGCAAAATTGGCGTTTATTATACAATGAGGTCAGCAAGCGCCTGTTGCTACTTCGTGACGGTGTAAAATGAACAAAAAATATAAATATAAAGAAAGAGGTAAATATAAGTAAACCTGGAGAAAGCAGGAAAGAAATACCACATAATTTAGAGTTATAAA
Organism: Ixodes scapularis; assembly: GCF_016920785.2. Lineage (NCBI taxonomy): Eukaryota > Metazoa > Arthropoda > Arachnida > Ixodida > Ixodidae > Ixodes > Ixodes scapularis. The sequence goes on along the minus strand of NW_024609873.1, from coordinate 17,201,094 downwards.
AACAAAAGGAAAACAAAACATATATGGCCACGAACGTCTTTTGCGTACCAGTCCATCTTCGCTCACTATGCTCATGGTGGAGGTGAGTCCTGAAAAACATTCAAAAGAGCTTCTGTAGCCTGAAGCCGTGGTCACACTGTTTATACACCCTACAAAGGACAGTTTGCGAGCAGATAGTATGTCACCCAGAGATCCGTGCTTCGAATGCCACATGGCAACGAGTTCGAGGAGGAGCTTGGCACGTGGCATTCAAACCACGGATGTCGCGGTGACTGATGTCTGCCAGATTGTCTTTTGTATAGGGAGTATTCACTAGCTGCCATAGCTGTGTGCACGACTGCTGAGCGCGTGCTGATAGCGAGCTCCCACAGTTCTTATGCAACTTGAATTTCACACCATTAAGATTGCCGGTCTTGGCAGCCATTAATGTGAGTTTGCTCTGAGCATGCTCTTTAAGGGGTATTCACACGAGGGAGATATCCCGGGGATTTCTCCCCGGCACGCGCGCATCACGAGATGAAAACGCGAGGCTTTTGCACATCGCAAAGCCTGACGTTTTCGTCGTGGTATGCGCGTGACGGGGAGAAATCCCCGGGATTTCTCCCTCGTGTGAATACCCCTTTAAGCATCGCCCTTAAATATGGCGTCCAGTGAATGCCCCCTATAATGTATAAGCAGTGTTACGGAGGCTTTTAACTGCAGCTGATATTGTCACGAATGACAAATGATGAGGCGAAGAACAGCGAAGAATAACTAAAGAAACTAAACGTTTAATGTGGCGGACTTGTGCCCAAAAGGGCGGAGTAATGCCACGCGCGTCGGCGAGCAAGCGCGTGCGTGGCCGAGTGGTCACTGCGCTTGACTTTCGAGCGGACCCTTGGTGAAAAGTCGTTCAAAATCAGAATACTAGAAGTGCACAGAAGTATACTAAAAGTATACTTTCACTGTGGTCTTCGTACTGAATGTATACTTTAGGTGTACTTAAAGTACAGTTCCAGTAAAAATGGTGGTGGACAGAAATTATACCCGTCCGTACAATATTAGTACATGTAGTAGAATCGTACTGCCCGCGGTAAAAAGTAGTTCAAAATCAGTATACAGGAAGTACACTTAAGTATACTAAAGGTCTACTTTGAGTGCTGGCTGTCGGCGTACTCAAAAATATAGTAAAGGGCAGACTTGTACACGTTACTGAAAAATAGTAAGGAATTACATTTACAATAACTCGAGGCTAAATTGTAATTTATTACAATTACAATTACCCTCCCGTGAAAGTAACTGACCGTTACCCCAAAAAGTAATCCGTTACTTTCGTGGCGTTACTTTTAACATTATCGCCTTCAAGTAAGAAACAAAGGGAAGAGGGTTATTCAAGTTCTTATTGTTGCCACCTGTTCCATTTAATGACCTTGAGTATTTTGAGCAACAACTGTCTCTCGAAAGTCTCGTCAGACGTTTTGCGTTATTTCTTACTCAATATGTCGACTGTTACGCTGAACACCATTTGAGCTGAGGCACTGGATGGGAGTGCCATATTGTTCCTCACGAATGCTTCATGCTCTGCATTGAGCTTTTTCAGCGAAGCAAGGGAAGTACTATTTACCTCGAATGTGGAGCAAAGCTTCGTCGTTGCAGCCGTTGCCTGATATTCGAGAGATGTAGTAGATCCTTCCGATACCTCCGATACCCGCGATAACGGTACTCGATAACGATATGATGCATACGCAAAGACGGCGGCGAAGTATCGGATATCATTATCGGAGTCATCGGACCGTTCTACTAAACTTCTCCATTGTCTAAGTCGCGAAGCTGTAGAAGTCATCAACAGCAAAGCATAGTTGTAACAGTAAGGGAATAATTAAATAATAAATAAGGTTTGGCTCGATATTCTTCTTCGTTTGGTTCTGAGCAGTTCGAGCTTCACTTGAGACGTTGGTGAATAAAAAAAAAGTTTCCAGTATATAAATATAAGTAACAAAAGAAAAAGGAGGACACTCATAACAACAATTAATTAGAACGTCGGTTAAACAAGGAATAGTAAACGCACGTTTGCCGTGTGTACCTTTTTTGGTGCCGTTCAAAAACGCACGGAGCACGGACCGACTGCAGTAATTACTCCGGTGTTCTCCAGATAGACGTCCGCTGATGCCACGGGCAGCAAAGGGTAGAGTACTGAGTAAGCCGCGCTATGGCCCCACTCACGAATTTCACTCTCTCCTCAAGCCCAGAATATCAACTCTACGGCAGCCACTATTATGTTTTATTTGTAAAAATATCTGCTTGAGATAAGATGCGTCCTGCTGGGGCAAAACAAGAAGAAGAAAGGAAGACTATTACCATTTTCTAAGTGCTCGCAAAAAGCTGACTCACAAAAAGGATAGGGTAGACGGAGCGTTGTCTCGTGTTGTGACATTATGAAAATGGTCGTAGTCACTATAACCGAGAAGGACATTGTTAATTCTTTCCAGTGCACTTACCGTCTCGAGCTTCTCGAAGAGGCGCACAAACACTTGGTGTCCTCCCCCCCCCCCCCCCCCCCTCGCTTATGGCCCGAATGTCCAACGAGACTGAATGTCCAACGAGCCTGAATGTCCAATCGGTCACGTGACAGGCGAGACGGAATGTACAACGAGACGAAAGATCCAATCGAGACGGAATGTCCATCGAGTCTGAATGTCCAACGAGACGAAAGATCCAACCGAGACGGAATGTCCAACGCGCCTGAATGTCCAACGAGACGAAAGATCCAACCGAGACGGAATGTCCAACGTGCCTGAATGTCCATCGAGACGAAAGATCCAACCGAGACGGAATGTCCAACGAGCCTGAATGTCCAACGAGTCTGAATATCCAACGGATATAGAATGAACCTAGCAAAGAATTTAGAAGACATTTCTTTGTTGAATTGTAGGATTACTGATAGTTACGGCGGTGAAAAATGCGTTCGATGAAATGGGGAACCGGACATTTCGGTGCGGAGATATCGGTACGCGATCATTTCGGTATGTGGTCGCTTCGGCACCGGGCTTTTCAGTACCGGGATTTTTGATGCACGGCTATTTTGGTATGCCGCTGAGCTTGTCCCACTGACGTTGCCTCTGTGAAGTCCCCAAAATGAAATTAAAATTATGCTCGTATATTTTGTATACTTTATAAAATCCCCAAAACAATTAATTTATTGTTCGTTTTATATATCTAGATATAAAGATGATTTCTATAATTAAAGAAAAAGGCGTTTAAAAGGTCACACATGCTACAAGATCAAAGACCGAACTCGTTGGTTGACCATTGACAACCTGTCACGCGTTTGATTTTAGAAGGTCGTACCTCTGGAGCGGAAACAAATGTTCCTCAGCCACCGTTTTTCCGTATTGTACAAGTTGCTGTATTTTTCTTATTCGTGTCCCTAGTCCCGCGAAGATGATCTCCCTCGCATGGGAGAAAAGCGCCTGATTGAATATTTAGTATTATAATTATTATCAGGTGAAGTCGGTGTAGTATGTGTAATTACTCTAAATTGTAGTTTTTGTTTTCTTCTATTTACAGAACGAACGTGAAAGTTTTAGACATTTCTAACTGGACTTCTCAGTCCCCAAAAACAAAAATTCGATCCTCATATCAAAATCAGTGATAGAATACAACGTTCCTTCTATTAAGCCTTTGTGCAGCTAATCTCCTCAATTGGTGAGCTTTTGTCCGCTGATTGTGCATTGACGCTTATCGCGACGATTAGTTTCGCATGTTTCGGCCACCAAAGCAATTGCTGTCGCAGTGAACCATGTATTAAGCAACAAGTAGGTAATACTCATAATTATTACAATACTTTTTTTAGGGTTGGCTTCCGTCGTTTCCGCCTTTCCTGGTCACGTGGCATGCAGCAATCGCACCGATAGCATACCAAGACTGCGATCGGATTTCAACTGGTTCTAACTCTGTCACAGAGCCGCTGCGAGAGTGCGACCGTTATTTATTCATATGCGTACGTTACAAGTGCACATATGACCACGGCATCAGGAGGTCAGCCCCTCGCTCGGTATTGCCAAATTCCATAATGCTAGAGTTGCGAGTGAACATACTCACGAAGAACCCGACTTTTATTGTTTTGAATAACCCGGGTACGATTTACTATCGGACCCTTGCCAATTCTGAGAGCTGCATTTGACATCCTCTCTTTTTTGAAAAGAAGGTCTCACTGTTGACCCCCACTGTCACCGGCAATCTACACACCCAACCCTAATCAACTCTTTTCGACAGTTCGACAAACGGGGACTTTCGCCCCATTCTTCATTCTGCGAATCGGGACGAATTGTTCGGGATACGGCCCATTCGTCACATGTCGATTCGTCATAGGGCAACTGGTGACAGGCCCGTTCGTCACAGCGGAACATTGGTCATAGGGTGATTGGTAACGCTGGCAGTTCGTAACACAATGACTTCAAGATTGATAAACTTTTTTTTTTATATATCTTGTTTTCTTGGGAAAGTTACAAAAGGGGGCCACCAATTAAATCCGTACAAGGCCAGTGACGTTGACTACGGGAAACAAAAGCATGTCCCAATGACCCCAAGTTAAAGCAGCATGCAGCCTTTATTTAGCCTGCATGTTGTCTTATCTGGGTCACCTTTCTTACAAAAGAACTTCGAGAACATAAAGTTCACAATAGAAAAAAAACCACCAAACGCGATTCTTTTTTTTTTCTTTTTTTGTGCCCCGTTTCAGGGTTTATTATGCCGGTTGCCTTCCGATTATAAAAATATCACTCTCGATTTCTAAATGGAGGTAGTTACTACTAAGAGAGGTGGCGATATGCTTCTTCACGAAGGACATTCCTACACTTGCATTAAGGTTTACGAAACTACGTTGTATTGGGCCTGCCGGCGAAAAGGAGTTTGTAAAACCAAAATAGTCACCGATCACGCTAAGACCCGTGTAATCTCTGATTCAGGAGACCATACGCATGCATTTGACAACACCAAGATAAACGTGCTTGGGTTCGTCATCAGATGAAGGAAAAAGCTGGTATGTACCAAAATCTGTTCCTGCTCTTATATTCCCAAAACAAGTCACTAATGTCCTTTATTCCAGTGGAAGGCCGTCTAGCACCACACCAAATACTTCTGGCTGCGGTTGCCTGTGTCAGTGACGACACTGTTTTGCATATCCCCGCACCACCAACACTTCGGCGCACCATCCGCAATCAAAGGCAGCGCTGGAATTTCGAGTACAGCGTACCATCTTGCAGGGCCGACATACGATCGAATGCCCACAGAGTTCAAAGCAAAGTGTAGTGCAGCGCAAAATCACAGTGCGCGACATATTATTATATAATGACTGTTTTACCTGCATGCAGACCACAGCCAAAGGAGGCTCCTTTCTCCTCCACTGTAGCGGAGAGGGCGACGGCGAAAGAATCCTGATCTTTGCTACCGAGCGCAACTTGAGTTGTCTTGCTCAGGCGACTATGATTCGCGGACGGGACCTTTAAAGTGACCCCGGCACAGTTGTATATACTAACTGTACACGGAGCATGCCACAGTCAACGGCGTGGTAAAGCCAATGGTTTACGGCTTGCTGCCCAACAAATCTGAAGCCACCTACAAAAGGTGAGCATTCAAGAGCTCGGTGGTCCTATTATTGGATATGTGTTCAAACATTTCAAAATATGTTCGCTCGTTTTAAGGTTTTTTGACGTCGTTCTGAGTCACATGGGGGGCCAACTGCCTTGAGGTGGCTTACATGGACTTCAAGATAGCGACCGTCAACGATACAGGGGTGCTTTTTTCACTTATCACAGTCGGTGTATAGGAAGGTGTGCTCCAGTGGTCACCAGAGTCGCTACAATTCAGATGACGAGTTTGCTGTTCTGGTATGCGGCATTCTATTTGTATGTCTTAGTGTTGTCTTCAGGTAAGCCAATTGGTTACATTATTTCTTGTTGATTTTCAAATGGGAATTTATCCAGCATTGGCGTTGTGGCTGATCGCCGACATTCCCGAGGCCTTCAAGGAACTTCTCGAGGTTTTCCCCACCGATGCCTCACTCGTGGCGGACTACTTCGAGGACGTGTATATCGGGAGACCCCGTCGAAACGGCTTGTCGTCGGCCACCTCCCCTCCTCTGGTTTGGTCAGTCAGAGAATCAACACTAGCAGAAAGGCCAACAAGGACGAACAGCAGCATCGAAGCGCGGTTCCGGGGACTGCACGTAAGAACTGACCTAATCCTCTGAGAACTTGGATGTTTTCTGTAGTACATTTTTACACTTATGGCTCAAAATTTCAGTACGGTGCCCACTCAAAAAGCTTTCTCCACGAGTGTGTGTGTTCTTTTTTTTTATTTTTATCCTTAAGAGAGAGGAAGCTGGCTCAAGCAGAGGGCGTCACGACATCTTCGAGGGTGTCCAAGAAGCACGACGACAGCAGCCGGCGTCTTCAAATCATTGTGAGCTGCTACAATGGTCGCAATCGTCTAGAAACACTGAAGAATGCATCAGCTCGGAATATCGCTTTTTAATTTTTTATTTTTATTTGCTCAATAAATCTGTTGTTCTCTAAGTACAACGATGACTTGTCTGGATGTTCCCTCTCTCTAGAAAAATTAAATATCCCGTACTAATTTATATGTTGGGCAAATTCAAATATCCGGTTCGCACAGTGACAAACGTTCCTAGGGACAAATTCCCCTATGACGAATGTTCTGCTGTGACGAACGGGCCTATTACCAGTTGTCCTATGACGAATGCGCACATGACAAACGGGCCTACACCCGAATTGTCCTTCTTCCAGTTATCCAGAGACCAATGGAATTTCGACGAGGCGACCGGATTCGTGGTGCAATACGCTTACCCTACAAGAATAGAAAGCCACGTGGAACGATCTATTGTTATATTCATACATGATGCAGGCTATTAGTACATCCGGGTGTGAACCTTCTGCTGCACGCCGAGATAGATGCGTTTGCTTCCCACCTACCAAGACGTCATGAACTACCTTGACAGAATGGCGAGCTTTGGAGTGCTTCCAGACATGGGCTTCTGAAAAGAACTATGCATGTCACATGCAAAAAAAAAAAAAGGAAAACGAAGTTGCGTACTGTGTGATACTAGTATTATCGCTCTACTCACTGACATACAAACCTATTGGTAGGGAATGGATGCGTATGTAAACTACTGACGACTGAAGTGTACAGTAAGTAGTTGTCTGTTCCAAAGATAAACGAACAAAAATAAAAATTTCTCTCACAAAATTGTTCCGCATTTACTCAGGAATTGTCGAGTCACACTAACCACCACCCCCATGCATTTACAGGTGCGTTAGATGTAGATTTTATTAAAAAAAAATATATATATATATATATATTTTTATCAGTGGGAAATTACGCTTGTGGAAACCCTTGATGCCTCGCATCCACAGCTCCCAAAGCTCCTTAAAAAAAAAAATATTGACTTTCCGCAAAGTCAGTGGCGCTGGCGGGCGGTCATGTGTTTGCGATGCGGATCTCCGTATGTAGCTCATCTATAGATCGAAACGGGCAGGGATGAGGACTGAACTAGAAATTCCTGGGTTCTGAAGCGCGGCTTTTATAGACGTCCCCCAATTGCGATCCACTAGAACACCCGTACATTGCATCCCTATTATATATTTCAAATTGGCTGATCTATGTCATCGGAATATTCCAAACATTTGAACTGTTAATATCAAAGGAGCGTTTGGCGTCGTAAAATCGACACCCTTAACCGATTGGTACATAGCTGCGCCTCGGTACTCAGCTAACTAACCATCACGCCTTAAATAGATGAAATTATAATATTTGTGTCTGCTCTGTTTCTTTGTCGGTCCGCAAACGTCGGCTTTTGTGGCGCGACATTTTAGTATGATGTAACTACGGCCATGCCTGCAGGGACGCGCACTAAATATACACACAAGTCTGTACATTTAGGAGGGCAAATTATTCTAGCACGTGACAGGCGAGACGGAATGTCCAACGTGCCTGATTGTCCAACGAGACGAAAGATCCAACTGAGACGGAATGTCCAACGAGCCTGAATGTCCATCGAGACGAAAGATCCAACCGAGACAGAATGTCCAACGAGCCTGAATGTCCAACGAGACGGAAGATCCAACCGAGACGAAATGTCCAACGAGCCTGAATGTCCAACGTGCCTGAATATCCATTATTGGATCTTTCGTCTCGTTGGACATTTAGGCTCGTTGGACATTCCGTCTCGTAATCCCCCCCCCCTCGCCCTCGATTACGAGACGGAATGTCCAACGAGCCTGAATGTCCAACGAGACGGAAGATCCAATAATGGATATTCAGGCACGTTGGACATTCAGGCTCGTTGGACATTCCGTCTCGGTTGGATCTTTCGTCTCGATGGACATTCAGGCTCGTTGGACATTCCGTCTCGATTGGATCTTTCGTCTCGATGGACATTCAGGCTCGTTGTATATTCCGTCTCGGTTGGATCTTTCGTCTCGTTGGACATTCAGGCACGTTGGACATTCCGTCTCGCCTGTCACGTGCTAAAAAAATTTTCCTTCTTAAATGTAAAAACTTGTGTGCATATTTGGTCCGCGTTCCTGCAGGCATTGCTGTAGTTTCATCATACTAAAATCTCGTGCCACAAAAGCCGACGTTGACGGACCGACAAAGAAACAGAGCAGACAAATATTCTAATTTCATCTATAGGAAGGCTTGATGTTTAGTTAGCTGAGTACCGATGCGCAGCTATGCACCAATCGGTTAAAGGTGTCGATTGTACGACGCCAAAGGCTCCTTTGATATTAAGAGTTCAAATGTTTGGAATGTTCCGATGACATAGGTCAGCCAGTTTGAAATATATAATAGGGATACACTGTCCGGGTATTCTAGTGCATCGCAATTGGGGGACGTCTATGAAAGCCGCGCTTCAGATCCCAGGGATTTCTAGTTACGTCCTCATCCCTGCCCATTTCGATTTCTATAGATGAGCTACATACGGAGACCCGCAATTGTAAACACATGACCGCCCGCCAGCGCCACTGACTACGCGCAGAGTCAATATTTAATTTTTTTAAAAGGAGCTTTGGAAGCTGTGGGTGTGTGGCATCAAGAGTTTGCACAAGCGTAATTTCCCGCTAATAAAAAAATATAGATATCTTTTTTTAAAAATAAAATCTACATCTAACGCGTCTATAAATGCATGGGGAGGGTGTGACCCGACAATTCCTGAGTAAATGCAGAACAAATGTGTGGATTTGGCAAATTTTTATATTTGTTCGTTTATCTCTGGAACAGACAACTACTCACTGTACACTGCAGTCGTCAGTAGTTTACACACGCATGCATTCCCTGCAAATAGGTTTGTATGTCAGTGAGTAGAGCGATAATACTAGTATCACGCAGTACGCAACTTTTTTTTTTTTTTGCATGTGACATGTATAGTGGTTTTCAGAAGCCCATGTAATTTAACTGGCTTCTGGAAGCACTCCAAAGCTCGCCATTCTGTCGAGGTAGTTCATGACGTCTTGGTAGGTGGGAGCTCGACTGCTGATAAAGGACCAGTGTTGCCATCTTTTTTTTTTTTGCGCGCGCCGCTAAATTGAGACCAGGAAGTCACTAAACAGTCGCTAGATTCGCCAGGAAGTCGCTAAAATATTCGCTCAATTCCAAAACCTCATTAAATTCTTTTAAAGTAAGTGAACCTGAAATAATCATATCTCAGGTATTTTGAGAGGTTAAACTTACGCTGAAAAACAACTAGGACGGCTTTTATTTGTAATGTTTTATTTGGGAAACGACTAGGCGCTAAGGACGAAAGTACGAATAAGAAACGGGTACTTGTTAATTTTAACACTGAAATAATGACTGCTTTGCCTTCAAGAAAAGTTCAACGGAACAGTCTAGAAGAAGAAGAGTTCTTCCTCGATGATGACTGCACTCAAGTCACCTAAATCTGCCGATGTCGACGGTTCGTTGCCAGCTTTGTCGGCTTCAGCTTTGCCAATTCGCCGAACAACTTCTGGAAGTTCGTAGTCGAAACACGTCTTTGCGTGCCTTTTGAGGCCAGCTCTTAGTCAGGATGACGTTTGGCGGAGAGCACGTGGGTACGTGAGCGCGGGAGAGATGGTCTGCACTTTTGACAGTGTTGACATTTTTTTTTAAGCGCGCCGCTAAATTGAGCATATATCCAAAGCAAACTCGGCTAGAGAAGCAAAAGGGTTTAGCCCTCGAGCTTCTCTAAAATTGTTCAAAATAACAAGATTACGGTTGAACATTAAAGTCGCTAGAAAAGTCGCTAGCCGCTAAATTAAAAAGATCCGTCGCTAAATGTACAGAAAATCGCTAAATCTAGCGACAAAATCGCTAAAATGGCAACACTGTAAAGGACGCGAACGCATCTGTCTCGGCGTGCAGCAGAAGGTTCACTCCCGAATGTACTAATAACCTGCATCATGTGTGAATATAACAACAGATCGTTCCACGTGGCTTTCTATTCTTGTAGAAGAAGCGTATTGCACCTCGAATCCAGTCACTTCGTCGAAATTCCATTGGTCTCCAGACAACTGGAAGAAGGAAAATTCGTCGAATAGGGCAATTCGCCCTCGGCCGATTCGCAGAATGAAGAATGGGGCGAAAGTGCCCGTTTGTCGAACTGTCGAAAATAATTAATTAGGGTTGGGTGTGTAGATTGCCGGTGACAGTGGGGGTCAACAATGAGACCTTCCTTCCAAAAAAAGAGAGGATGACAAATGCAGCTCTCAGAATTGGCAAGGGTCCGATAGTGAATCGTACCCGGGTTATTCAAAATTATAAAAGTCGGGTTCTTCGTGAATATGTTCACTCGCAACTCTAGCATTATCGAGTGAGGGGCTGACTTCCTGATACCGGTGTCATATGTGCACTTGTAATGCGCGCATACGAATAAATCATAGCCGCACTGTCGCAGCGGCTCTGTGACAGAGTTAGAACCAGTTGAAACCCGATCGCAGCCTTCGTATGCTACCTGGGCGCGTATCGGTGCGATTGCTGCATGCCACGTGACCAAAAAAGGCAGAAACGACGGAAGCCAATCCTAAAAAGAATTGATTATTAATTTTGCCTACTTGTTGCTTAATACGTGGTTCACTGCGACAGCAATCGCTTTTGTGGCCGAAGCATGAGAAACTAATCTTCGCGATAAGCGTCAATGTGCCGAATCCTCCGAACAATCACCGGACAAAAGCTCACCACTTGGGGACATTACCTGCACAAAGGCTTAATGAAAGGAACGTTGTATTCTATCACTGATTTTAATATGAGGATCGAATTTTTGTTTCTAGGGACCGAGAAATCCAATCGGAAATGTCTAAAACTTTCACGTTCGTTTTGCAAAAGAGAAGAAAACAAAAACTACAATTTAGTGTAATTACACATACTACACCGACTTCTCAGAACAATATAGATAATACTAAAAATTCAATCAGGTGTTTTTCTCCCATGCGAGGGACATCATCTTGGCGGGACTAGGGACACGAATAAGAAAAATACAGCAACTCGTACAATACGGAAAAACTGTGGCTGAGGATAAGCACGATTAACGATTCTGAAAACTCTCGTGGGTCCCACATTTGTTCCAGCTCCAGAGGAACGACCCTTCTAAAATCAAACGCGTGACAGATTGCCGATGGTCAACGAGTTGGGTCTTTTATCTTGTAGCATGTGTGACCTTTTAAACGTCATTTTTTTAACTATAGAAATCATATTTATATTTAGGTATATAAAACGAAAAATACATACATCGTTTTGGTTTTTTTTATGAAGTGTGCAAAATACATAAGCGTAATTTTAATTTCATTTTGGGGATTTCACAGAGGACGTCAGAGGGACAAGCTCAGCGGCACACCAAAACAGCCGTGCATCAAAAATCCCGGTACTGAAAAGCCCGGTGCCGAAGCGAACACACACCGAAATGATCGCGTACCGACATCTCCGCACCGAAATGTCAGGTTCCCCATTCCATCGAACGCATTTTTCACCGCCGTAACTATCAGTTATCCTACAATTCAACAAAGAAATGTCTTCTAAATTCTTTGCAAGGTTCATTCTATATCCGTTGGATATTCAGACTCGTTGGACATTCAGGCTCGTTGGACATTGAGGCTCGTTGGACATTCCGTCTCGGTTGGATCTTCCGTCTCGTTGTACATTCCGTCTCGCCTGTCACGTGACCGATTGGACATTCGGGCTCGTTGGACATTCAGTCTCGTTGGACATTCAGGCCATAAGCGCTCGCCCTCCCCCACCTCTTCAATCGCAAAGAAAAAAATAAAAGAACTAAAAAAAAAGCGGAAATGACTTGCCCCCCCCCCCCCCCCCCTCTTTTTTTTCGTAGAATTGTTCATTTGGATTTTTCGACACTGATGTTAGGGTCTAAAAAAAAGAGAAATTCAGGGGCTTGGTGTTGCAAAAAAAGGGTTGCGGAACTGAAGAGTGCCAAGCCTCCCTTTGCGCTGGTCGATTCGCGTGACAGTGTCTCTGCGCTCGGCTTTACAAAAAAAAGAAAAAAAAAACTTTATTTAGAAATGGGGGGGGGGGGGAGGGGGTGTGGTTCTGACAAAAAAAAATGTAACGGATTACAAGGAATCCGTTACGTCAAAAATGTAAGGGAATTACTTTAATATTACTCTAGAAAATATGTAATTATTCCGTTACTAAATTAAAAAAATATATATATATATATATATATATATATATATATATATAAAACTGAGAAGAAAAAAACCCTTAGTGAAAATCAGCAACAACGGACGATTTAATTAAGATTAAATCGTCCGTTGTTGCTGTTTTTCACTAAGGGTTTTTTTCTTCTCAGTTTTATACCCACGCCTTCGGCCTCCCTCCACCATGCCCGTTATATATATATATATATATATGTCATGATCCTCATGACAATGATTGCGCCGCGGCCACGATCGAAGACGAAGAAGATTTGGAAGAGGACGAGGTGGGGAGCGCGCGACCGAGCAGGCAATCGGAAGCTAAACACGGACCGCGACGGTCGGCCTGCAGATCACTCAAGAGCTGCCCTTGGTGCACGAGAGCTTGTGCTGCCGAGATGTGCCCTAGAGCAGGGAGGTCCCGCTTGTAGCCTTGCCTGAGGTACAACACAAGGTATTCACAGGATATTGGTAGGCGCGGCGCACATTAGATGAGTAAATAAACGTCACAGCACGTTGTCTATTTAACTTTTTAAATTGATAGTGTAATTGATCATGTTGAATTTTCCATTTTAAAGGGGCTGTGAATAAACTCTGGCCCAACCGAAACAATTTCCGAAACGGCGTCGAGTTCTGGGTTATTCATAGCTAGAAGTCTGCCTTTCGTCGTCTGATAAAAAAAAAACAGCGCTCTGGACAGGACGCAGGATCTTATGCTTACGTAGTCACTTCAGATGGAAGTATGATGCTGGAGGATCCACCAAAGGCACGCAGTCAACAGTGTGTAAGTTTGTTCATGCTGAATCCGACAGCCCTTTATAAGGGTTCTAACTTCACTAGAAAATTAAATAACGCATGGAACTCCAATATGAGAAGTTTTCACTAACACAAACTAACATGCCATTACCGACATGCCATGTCAAAACCGCTAAGTCACTCTCCACTTTCCCCGCCCCTGCCGCGCGTGGTTCTTGAATCGGGGGAAGAAAGTGCAAGACTTGATAAATAAATTTCTCAAAGCCCCTTGCTGTTTCGCGAATAGTTTTGATTGGGTTAGGCTCTAACAATGACTGCCGTAAAACAGCAATAAAAAAAAGTTAATTTACGGATTTCAGTTAATTAATAAAATATTGACACGGTTATCCACCTATGTAATGTCTGCCGAGTCGTACGACACACTGAAGACTGTATCAACGTGGCAGCGAGCCCCTTTTCTCTAAAAACCCGTTGATTACAAAATATCACCGGGTATAGCTGACATAGTGTGCCAATGGGATGCTTTATTTCTCATTTCACTGCGGACCACGTGGTCCAAAAGTTCCCCGGGGAAACGACCCGCACTGGCAGTGTCAGAGCATACTTACGTCGCAAATGCAACATGGACTATAGCCCTAAAAAAAACCAAACAGAAAAGTTAGCTACATTGTACGCCACGGAAAGTAGCGTTATATAACTTGTCGACAACTATTTTAGCAAGTCATTTGTACTGTATTTATCAATTGAAAAGTCTACTTTTATGGCAAAGATAGCTTTTATTTTCCCTGAACTATATTTGTTACCTTTATTGAAGAATAAAAGTTTACTGTAAAAACTGTTAGCACTATTCGGAAGCTAGACGATCGAGGGCAATCGCACCAAGTCTTTGATGCTGCTGATGCATAATCATGCACATGTCTTTGTTTTCAAAGTGCACCGCCACTTGCGTGCTGCCTCATAGTCTAGTAGACAAATAACGTTTGCAGGATGATCCAGTGTTTTTGTAATGCAGGTCTCAGCTCAACTATACGCTGTTTCAAATATCTGCATCCACAGCAAGCCAAAGGACAGAAGGCAAAGGAAACCACGGCTAATAACGGGGACATAAGATGCTCCACCTTGCATAGTCACATGCAGCGCGAATCAAGTTCTAGTTGAACCGCATAAGCGTGGTAATGTTATGAATGGAAGCTCGCTCTGAAATTAGCTAGAGAAATCGGCGCCTTCATATAACAACTTCAAGCTTTCACCGAAAGTGTTTCATGGTGTAGATTTGTCTTCAAAACTCTAAATCTCAATTCACGTGAAAACAGCTTGACAATTGCAACAACGAACACGCCAACACAGTCAATCGAGAGTTCCACGCGGTAAAAAATCGACGTAAATTTTACGTATCATTCCCTCGCCAAAAAAAAAAAAAAAAGAAAACCGCGCACGCTCATTGTTTCAAAATACGAGGTTGCCCTAATTATTTATTTGCCGCGAGAGCCGAGACTTCCAGAAAAGCCGAAATCCCAGGAGTGCAAGCAAGCGCAGATGAATCAGAATAACATTGGCGACGAAGGAGAAATTGCTTGAGATAGTTTCGGTTTTACACTGAAAAAGAAAACCTAAAAATTATATAAAACCTATGATTGACTATATTTTTGTTAATTTTTTACAAAATTAGTATAGTGCCATTAATAACATTAATATATATTGATTTGCTTAGTTTTGTCTTAAAAAAACAAAGAGCAAAAAAAGAGACTTCTGAAAACTGCGCATGACCATGAGGGTGTATCTCAAAACGTCCCATTCGCGTTTGAACCTTGCGCATTTCGTCCCATTCTCATTTGGTCCTTCTCGTTTGAACCTTCTCACAAAATCCGAATCAGGTTTTTCTCAACTGGGCCCATTCTCATTTTGCCCGTTATCTGAAAACGTCCCATTCGCATTTGGACGTTGCGTATTTCGTCCTGTTCTCATTTGGTCCTCCTCGTTTGAACCTTCTCATATCATTCGATTCAGGTTTTTCTCAACTGGGCCTATTCTCATTTTGCCCGTTATCTGAAAACGAACCATTCGCATTTGAACCATTGCGCATTTAGTCCTATTCTCACTTGGTCCGCTTCGGTGGAACATTCGCATAAAATCCAAATCTTTTTTTTTTTTTTTCTAACTGGGCCCATTTTTATATTGCCCGTTCACGCTACAACCGAATCGGACTAGCTTGGCAAGCCTCTGCCGTGATTATGCTTTCCCGGCTTTGTACGTGAGTCTTATCTTGCTTGGGCACCCAACATACCATCAGATATAGAGTCGAAGTATAGCTAATCTCACCCCTTAGCTTGGTCAAATCCATTTTTCTGCATTCGAAGAAAGGGATACTATCTTTTACCGACGAACTTCTCTCGTAACCCCCCCCCCCCCTTTTCCCGCGCACACACACACACTTCTCACCTCCCAAAAATACAAATACTACAAGAAAACGTTATGCGTTTGTACAATGACGCCTAGCTGCTTTCCTTTCTCGAAACGAACGCAAAGAAAAGAAACAACGATGAACACTTAACTTGGAAACTCTGTTTGAACAGAAATAGCACATGTATGTTCAATACAGACGTGGTTGCATTGTCACAAGTCGAGCCACGTCAAACAAGATGACATTTCGGAATATGATCTGTCTGCGATAAGTAGTTGGTCTGTTGTTTTGTCAGGCACTATCTTTTCTGGACGAACACGACGCACAGCTAAAATCATTCGCAGAGAGCGTAGGCCGGTAGCGTGCCACGCACACAAAAGAAAATATTAGTGAATTTATGAATATATATTACTCGAAAAAACCCAAATTTGGAGTAGAAAGAGTCAAATGTGCTGGGTTAAAGCGAGAAATTTATGAGAATATCTGTTTTGAGAAGGGACAAGTGAGAAGGGCGAAAAGAGAACGGGCCCAAATCACGGGGGTTGAAATACGAAGGACGAAACGCGAAAGGGCCGAATGCGACAGGTCAAAGTGAGAAGATCTTTTTGAGAATGGTTGATTTCAGAAGGACCAAGTGAGAAGGGCGAAACGAGAACGGGCTCAAATGATAACCACCCCATGACCATCGCTATTGCAATCAGCTTCCGTTCGGCAGCCGTTGGAGTTCCGGAGGCTTCGAACATCGCTTCCTTTTTACGTTTTGACCGTTTTCGCGGATATTCTAGATATCTTCCTTACGAATACCATGTTTAAGAATAGCAAGCGATTACTAAGAGCTGGGAGACTCTGCGTCTTACCAGCGCAAGTAAGTGGCGGGCAGTCATGGCCGACTGATGCAAGCGCCGGTGAGGAAGTTTCGTTTGTTTCTGCGTAGTGCGCCGCTGTTTCAAACTTTGTAGTGTACCGTGTGCTTGCTAAACTATATGCTTGATTCTCACTATTCTCTACCCGGTTTTATTTCGTTATTTGAAAAGAGGGTATCTTCAAAATTTATGGCTCTCTCCGCAGAGTGAGAAAGATTCGCGTGCGGCGGAACCGAGGGCCAGTCGAGGGCCTGTTCTGGGCGCCGTCCTACGACGGTCGCCCGACGACGCTTTTGCGAAGCGTTCAAGTGCAGTCTGACGGCAGGTCAAGCAATCACAGGTCAGGCTAGTTCTGACGTGTGGTCCCAACAGTCTCTCGCCAACGATTTGTTTTATAAAGCGGGAGCGAGAAAAATGTTACAAGAGTGAGCAGCATGATTTCTTGCCCGTGCTGATGCCTGTGCCGTAGAGACGGGCGATCTCTTTGCGTATGCCGAAGCGGCACGCTTTCCAAGTTTACGATTGTGTGATGTAAATAAAGTGCTTTGGATGTCACGTTTCTTAGTGGTGACGAAAGCCGCTACAAAAAGCGGAGCAGTTCGAAAAAGCAAAAGCGTGAAAAAATGCGAAAATGACCTGAAAATTCGATGGAGTTGAAAGACATACCAACGTACCAACTCACCCAGTTATTTTGTCAAAGCATAATAGCCAATAGTAATAATTTAAATAAATGCCAACTTCTAATTGGTTTCAAATTTGTTTTTGATGCAGTAATGCCCTACGCTGCTCTAGTGCTTTTATGATATCAGGTAATTTGTAAATGTATAGGATAGTTCATAGCAACCACTTATGTCCGACCCATTATATTGAATCTTTTCTCTAAAAGCTCGAAGTGTATAAAAAAAAGTGCTCATCATAAATTAAGCCACACCACTGAATGTGTAATAGCGTGTGACTTATATGCATGTTCTCAGCAAAAGAAAAGGATGCATTCAAAAAGGGCCAATCATTTTGTGTCCTCTGTGTTAGAGTTTCTTTCAGGTACGCGCAAAATGTGGGTGTATACGTCTAAAAGAGTGAAATTGACGTTTCCCGCAGGGCTGCAGGCCTGACTCAATTCGGCTAGCAGGTTGCAACCTATGGGAACCTGCAGGGAACTGCATCACAAGAGTAAAAGTGACGTCCGCCGACTGATCTCTATTATGGGTAGTTCGATGGTGCATCGAGCTGACAGGTATCATGAAGCCACCGGAAATAAGCGGCCTGTCGTGATAGCGAGCTCTTGACAGGCTTTTCAATTCTCCCGAGTGCTGGTTCGAACGGCGTTCAGTGCGCTGGGTTTTTTCTTGTCATCCCGAGAGAGCCTGCTTTTTGCAGAGTAACAGTGCATGCGGACCCAAGAAGTCTCCTGGGAAGCCATTGGATGTGAACATTTTGAGATTCTAATTTATCAAAAAGTGCACATGTCCCACGTTCAAATGTCTTATTTTTGAGATTTCATCCAGAACTAATCTCTGCAGCGCACTGGTACATGCGGAGAAGCGCACCGAACAAAGCAAATCCATCGCAATGGTTACTTTGCGAGCGCTTTGAATGGTTTGAATGGCATGAACGACTTTATTTTCGCGAGCTCAATATTTGATACATTTTATGAAGTGTTAGAGTTGGGAATACTTTGCAGGCACAAAATTTCGCAATCAGAACTAATGTTCAATGTATTCGTATCCATGGGGTTACTTTTTTGCAGGACCAACTTTAAGCGATTCCGATAAACTCGCAAAAACTAAGTCGTTTACAGCAGTACAATTAATCTTGAAACCAATATCGAATACCGTTATATACTAAACTTCTAATATCAAATGTTAATATTAGTACAGCCCTGAAAATAGCCATTCTCAAATGTTTTTGTTGTGGCCTTCATCAATCCATATGTGCTTAAAATGTAGCAACTGCAACCTTGAATCTGGAAAAGGCTATTGTTTGTCACACATTTTCTTTATGGTGCCCAAGATTTTATGTAATAAGTGTTGTGCCCTGCAATGAACACTATTTATTACCTGTAGCATAGCCCTGGGCATGCAAAGAAGGCACACCACCAACACCAATGTGTGACATATCGGGCTTTCAGAAATGCAATTGTCCGATTTTCTTCACCCTTATGTCAGGACGAAGCGGTTACTATCTTGCCTTTCTCACATGGTGGTCCTTTGAGCGAGGTATGTGATGTTATATCATAGGGTGGCATAGGGTAATTTTCTCTTCTCTTTTTACGCAAGATGTAGTGGCACACCATTATCACAAAGGAAAGTGTACAGTGAGGCAGGCTCTGGAACTTGAATAAAGTGATAAGTAGGATTTCAATTTCTGTCTAATCAATTACGTGAAGAACACTGATCATAATGTTTGTATGCTACACATACATACTTTCAGTTGAAAAATGCAGTGCACCTTTTTATGGATTTTCTCACACAGTTTTAGAAGACGCTGGTACGTTTGGAAATAGAGCTGCCAAAGATTTCCTCGTAATTTTCACGTGCATAGCCGGAAATGAAAATGACGATTTTCCTAGTCAATGTTGGAAAACGGCAGTACATTACTTTCACGAGGGAAGATTTGGAAATGATTCAATTGTCATTTTCACGTCTATACTCGCAATTTAAAAATGCGGTGCCTCTTTTTTTTTGTTGTTGTTGTTGAAAACTTTATTCTTCGTATATTCAGAAGGGAAAAATGATGGAATCAGGCAACCGGGAGCCCTTGAGCCCCCGGCGGCCTCCGCAGCCCATTCACAGGCCGCCGCTTGGATGACCGGATCTGAGCTACACATCGGTGCGTCCCACTGCTCCATAGTTTCGACGTTTCCATATCTCTTCGGGAGGTTGGCTGGCTGAGGACAGAATTTGCATATGCCCGTGTACCTATCGGGATAAATGTGCGAATATATTGTGAGATGAGGATATGTGTTTGTCTGCAATCGGCGCCAGGTATGTTCCTGGGCCTTGCTTAAGGATTTGTGGCCGGCGGGGTATCGTTTGCGAGCGGGACGGTATGCCTGCGTAATTTCCTGAAACGCGGTTAGTACATCCTTGTGGAGGGTCAAACCACTTTCCCTATCTCCCGCTGCCCGGGAGGCAAGTTCTCGGGTGGTTATGTGGGCAAATTAGCGGAAAACAAACAGCGCAAGGACAAGGACAGAGTAGAAGGCGGTAGACACACACAGCGCTGACTTACAACTGAGCTTTATTGGCACTGACAACCTGCATAAATACACAATTTGCCCGGCCCAAAAGCCAAGAAAAGAAACACAAGAGGAGGACTACACGTGTTCCTAGAGTCATCTGCAGGCGCCTTTGCTCTCCGATCTGAGTAGAAAAATACACTCCTTTTCCGTCAAGGCAAGTGACGCGGCACTAACACGCTCAGAGCCCGATTGTCCAATGGCGCGGGCTTCTATAATATCACGTGTCAGTTTATCTTTTTATTTTCTGATGACCATGCATCTTTCAAAATTCGGAGTACATCCGCAATCGCGGCAATGCAAACCAAGGTGCCCCGACACAACCTGAGACACATTATAACGATGCTCCCTTAAACGCTCATTAAGACAACGTCCTGTCTGCCCTATGTGTCTCCGGCCACAGGACAGGGGAATAGAAAACAAAAAGATAAACTGACACGTGAGATTATAGAAGCCCGCGCCATTGGACAATCGGGCTCTGAGTTTGTTAGTGCTGCGTCACTTGCCTTGACAGAAAAGGAGTGTATTTTTCTACTCAGATCGGAGAGCAAAGGCGCCTGCAAATGACTCTAGGAACACGTGTAGTCCTCCTCTTGTGTTTCTTTTCTTGACTTTTGGGCCGGGCAAATTGTGTATTTATACAGGTTGTCAGTGCCAATAAAGCTCAGTTGTAAGTCAGCGCTGTGTGTGTCTACCGCCTTCTACTCTGTCCTTGTCCTTGCGCTGTTTGTTTCCCGCTATTATGAATGACCAACTAGCCCAATCGTCAACACACTGATGTGGGCAAAGTCTTTGCCTGGGAGAGGAGTGGGCGGGTGCCCAGACAATACCGACCGTGTCAGTGGGGACGAAGTCTCGGAGGATCCTAGCCGCGAACCTCGATATGCGGCCCCGGGTGTAATTTTCAACTGCGCGCTTGGAGTCCGAAATAATGGTGGTAGCGTTGGGTAGCGTGAGGGCTAGGGCTATGGCTGTCTCTTCCGCATCTTCAGTACTGGTGGTGGAGATGGATCCGCCGCTGAGAAGTACCCCCTGAGAGTTCGTGACGACCATCGTCCTTGCTGGATTCGTGGCATGGTCGGCCGCGTCCGTATAAACTGCACCGAGATCCTGATGGTATCGTTCGTGAACATGCTTGCAGCGGTCTCGGCGACGTGCATCGTGGTATTCCGGGTGCATGTGTTTTGGCAGTGGGGAGACCAGAAGATGCTTCCGGACTTCCCTTGTGAGGTTCATTTTGGGCTGCGTCGTTCCCTCGTGTTGAATTCCTAGCGCGGCAAGAATGTGTCGGCCCGTCGCCGTGGTGGTGAGGCGAGTATATTGAGAGTCAAGGTGTCTTTCAATGAGTTCTTCCACGGTGTTACGAACTCCGAGCAGCAGCAGCAGCAGGCAACCTGTAATTGCGCCCAGAAAGACTAAGCGATTGGTCGGAGGCCCATCTAGGAGTCCCCTCCCAATCACCCCTTAGGCGACGGCCAGAATCCCTTGGACTCCAGCGGCGTCCTCGGCCAGTCGGACGACTTGTTCCTGCACCTCAAGGCCGGTGCAGAGAAGAAGAGCTTCCCAGCTCTCTTGGTTGGTGATCTTTTTTAGTAGTGGCTGGGCTTTGCGGTCGAGCCGGCTGCATTCCCAAACAATGTGGCGAAGAGTCGCTCTTTCACCACATAGCTGGCAGTCTCCCTTGTAGCGATCCGGATACCATCGGCTGAGCTGGGCAGGACTATGGTAGGTGCCTGTCTGTAGTCGCCGCCAAGCTACCGCTTGTCTTTTGTCCAGCGAGGGATGCTCCGGAGGGTAGCGCATCCTTTCGCCGGCGTAATAATCGAGGATGTCTCGGAACGTAACCAGTCTGTCGCCCCCCGTCGACGATTCGATGGAGGGGTCCGACGTTGCTCCGGCCCGGCCAGTGAGACCTCGCGCCGCGTCGTGAGCCTGCTCGTTGCCGGGGAGCGAAGAGTGTGCTGGAGTCCAGATCAGCTTCACCTTCGCAGTCTTTTCAGGATCACCTAGTACTCGAAGCGTAACCGGCGAGATCCGTCCCTTGGCGTATTGGCGAATCGCCATCTGTGAATCGCTTACAATGATTTTAGCGTCTTGCAGCTTGAGTGCCAAAGCGATGGCCACTTCCTCGACTACCTCCGGTTCTGTCGTCCGGACACTGCAGCTCGCAACGATCTTCCCTTGCTTGTCAACCACGGCTGCGGCCATGGCATCCCTGTCGTACCTCGCAGCGTCCGTGTAGTAGACGTTCTCTTCCTTCTCTAGTAGTCTTCGAAGGTCCTGGCTCTCGCCGTTCGTCGCTCCACATGGTGCACGGGGTGCATGTGATGTGGCAGGTTTGGGATGGTAAGCTTCTCCCGGACCCGTCTCGGCACGTCTATTTTCTCGCCCGTTTGTCTTTCGTGGCGGATTCCCAGGTTTTCGAGAATGTGACGCCCGGTCGCGCTCTTTGTTAGCCGTTCGAGCTGAGACGTCCGTTGCGCCTCGACGATCTCTTCCACGGTGTTGTGTAGGCCCAGCGCCGCCAGCTTTTCGTTTGACGTAGAATCCGGGATGCCAAGTGCTCGCTTGTAGGCCTTCCTAATCAAGCAGTCAAGTTTGGCTTTCTCCGCCACCCCGAGCCGTAGGAAGGGAAGGACGTATGCCAGCCGGCTCACGACGAAAGCGCGGACGAGGCGTACAAGATTCCCTTCCCTCATTCCGAAGTGACGGCCTGAGATGCGTGAAATAAGCCGGGTGATCTGGTAAGTTGACGCCTTGAACGATTCGATCATCTCGTAGTTGTTGTCATCCGCCTGGACCCGCAGACCCAGGATGCGAATGCTCTTCACCGACGGGATACGCAGTCCCTGCGAGTAGAGCGCGATGTCCGACGGCAGCTGCCGGGACCGAGCAGGTTTGAGGAGGAGGAGCTCCGACTTTTGTGGAGAGCAAGTTAGGCCCCTCGGAGTGACGTACTCCTCAATCGTCCGTATCGCTTCTTGTAGCGTGTCTTGGATGAACCCGTCACAGCCGCCGGTCATCCAGAGCGTGATGTCATCTGCGTATACACTGTGGTGCAGCCCCTCGATCTTGCTGAGCTTCGCAGGCAACTCAATCATCGCCACGTTAAATTGATATGGCGACAGGACCGAGCCCTGAGGTGTGCCTCGCCCGCCTAGATTGATGTCGTCGGACGTGACGCCACCGATGGAGATTTGCGCCGTCCGATCGCTGAGGAAGTCTTGAATGTAGTTGAACGTGCGTCGCCCTACGCCCAGCTTCTCCAGGTTCTCAAGGACCGCATCATGCCTGATAGTGTCAAAGGCTTTCGTAAGGTCGAGGCCCAGGATCACCCTAGTGTCGAGATGAGAGCTTCTTTCGCCATCTATGATTTGGTGCTTGAGCCTCAGCATCACGCCTTGGGTAGACAAGTGTGGCCGGAATCCAACCATGGTGTGAGGGAACAATTGGTTCCTCTCCATGAAGTCGTTGATTCTCCGTAGAACGACGTGCTCCATTATCTTGCCCACGCAGGACGTGAGCGAGATTGGGCGCAGAGCGTCGAGCTGAGGCTTCTTGCCTAATTTCGGGATCAGGACCACTTTGGCCGTTTTCCATTGTCGTGGTAGCTGGCCTTGTCTCCAGCACTTGTTGATGTACTTTGTGATGCCGGTTATGGCTTCGTTTCTCAGGTTCCGCAGCATCTTGTTCGTGACGCCGTCCGGTCCCGGAGCAGACTTGGTCTTCAAGTTGCGCAGTGTCCCGGCAACTTCAAACTCAGAAATGTCCGCGTCTAGCACCTCGTTGTCTGCACCGCCGTATGTCGTGGGTGTTCTCGGCGGGTTGTCACCAATATATCGCTTACGGATCTCCTCTACTAGGTCGTCCTCGTCACCCTTGTGACTTCGAATGATCTCGCACATCTTGCTACGCTGAGCCGTCTTACAACCGTCCGGATCCAGTAGGTGCCGTAGTATGTTCCAAGTTTTGGGTACATTGGGCTGACCGTCGAACCATTCGCAGGTATCCTGCCACTGTTGACGCGTAACCTGGTCAGCGTACGTCTCGATCGTTCTGCTGAGTTGAGCGATCTTTCTTCGAAGGTTCCGATTGTTACATTGCGTGCGCTGCCGCTCCTGCAGACTAGCCTTAGCCTCCCAAAGTGTAAGAGTCGGCTATCCGCAGCGGCCACGTCCGCTTCTTCCTGAATCACCTTGGTCGTCCGCTCGGCAGTCGCCAGCAGGCATTCCATCCACTCGCCAATGTTTGTGACGTCTTCCATCTCGTATTCGCCCATCAGCTCTCGGAACTTATCCCATTCCGTGATCTTGCACTTTCTGCCCCGCGGCTTTCCAGGGCCCGCGCGTATCGTTATCTTTAGCACATAGTGGTCGCTACCCAGGTCTTCCCACGTGTTTGTACACTCTGCATCCTTTGCATAGCGCACAAACGTAAGGTCTGGCGTAGTGTCTTGTTGTCGGGCGGCTCCTCTCCTCGTCGGATGATCCGGATCGGTGATCAGGGATAGTCCGCCTTCGTGAGAGTCGATGCACAGTTTTCGGCCCTTGGGTCGTTCGATCTTGTATCCCCAGTCCGGATGTTGGGCGTTGAAGTCCCCAACCACGACCAGTGTCTGGCGTCTGGCGATGTTCAGGGTCGCTTGGAAGAGGGAAGCGAATCTGTGCCGTTTCGCCGGGCTGCTGTAGATGTTCAGCACGAAGAGGCTGCGCTGGTCTTTGTTCTTCCCCGAGATTATCTCGATTAGCACGTGTTCTACTGTTGAAACGCCTGTGTCATGGACGACGACCGGTATGTTCCTTTTGACCAACGTGACCACTTGCGTCTTTTCCTTGGTATCCATGCCGTAGGTCTTGTAACCCGACAGTTTGGCCTGTTGTTTCGCCTCTTGTAAGGCAATCAAATCCGGTCGTTCCTTTTCGTCTTTGTTATTCACGTATTGCTGTAGGTTGCCCCTCTTTTTGCCAAACCCGCGGCAATTCCACTGCCAAATTATGTACTTTTTACTGTTCACCATCTTGGTTTCTAACGACTTGTGCCGTACGTAGTTGTTCCATGTGCCTAGCCAGCTGCGTCAGCCACTCGGGGTTGCACATCAGCTCCACCACCTGCTTGTTAACTTCCTGTTGCAGCGGCGCCTCGGCCTTATCCAATGCGACCGTCTCTTGCCCCGGTCTTACGACCATCTTCCTCTTCGCGGGTGGCGAAGCCTTCTCCGGTTCCTTCTTCGTCTCGTTGCTTTTCTGCTGAAGCTGTGTCCTCAACCATGCGTTCTCCTTCTCGGTCTTCTCTACCATCACGCGTAGAGCCTTGTTTTCTTCCTGGAGTTGTCGCATCATGACAAGGATCTCGTCTAACTTGGCGTTCTGCGTCTTGGCCTCCTTGCTCTTCTTTTCCGCGGCCTTGTAGTCGGTCACCCCAGCCCAGCTGACTCGCTGTCGGGAGCTGGACCTCCTCCTGAACTTCGATCTCCGCCGCGAGCCGGACTGCTGCCGCGAGGTTGACCGCACGGATGCTCGGCTCCGTGACCGCGAACGCGACCGCGACCGTCCTTTGGGTAACGGCGGGAAGTCCTCTTCCTTGAACCTGCTCTCCTCTTGTTTCTTCTTCTTCTCCCACTGCCGCTGTTGCAGGATGTACGGCGTCTTGAAACGCTGCTTGCATCGTGTGTCACCCGTGGGGTGAGCCTTGCCGCAGATGCCGCACGACGGCGAGCACGCGTGGCCGTCTGTCGGGTTTAGAGCGTTGCAAATCTTGCACCGTTGCTCTTTCGGTCGCGGACACACGTCGGACCGATGTCCGACTCCGCCGCACGTACCGCATACTTCGATCTTTTTCTTGTACAGGTTGCACTTGTACTCCACGTTGCCGTACATGATCCAGAACGGCACCTTCTGGCCCTTGAAAAGTACCACCGCCGACTTGGAACGGCCCATCCGTCTGGCGTGGAGCACGTTTGGGTTCCTCGCTGTGACTAGGTTGTTTAGAACGTCTTGCTCGGAGTCTTCGTCCGGTATCCCGTGAATCAGCCCCTTTATGGTGTCGTCTGGCGGTATTGCGTACGCTACAACTTCGTAGGTTTGTCCCTTGAGGCTTATAGAGTGCACTCCTCCGTACTTGACGGCGTTTTCGAGTGCCGGGGTGCTCACGATGAGCGTATTTTGTTCCTCGTTGAAGCGAAAAGCGTCGTGTCCTGCGTTCTCCGATGAGAGCTGCGCCGCGTGTTGAATGCTGCGTTGGACCAAGACTCTGTTTTCTTTCCGCACGTTTAGTCCTCCCCGAAGTCGAAAAACCATTTCCGCATCGTCTTCAGGAAGCTTCGGAGGCCTTGGCGCCTTCTTGATTCGAGCTCGGCCGTCCCGCCCGTTGTTCCCACCAAGAGTGCGGTTTGGCTCGGGACCGGCTGTTAGGCTTAGCGCTTTCTTTTCTGCTCGGGCCTTGAGTAAGACCGGCATCCAACCTCCCCCGGCAGAGTGAAACTCCTCCGGAGTGATTTCTTCTCCTTCTACCTCGACGACTTTGTTTCCGGGAGTCAAAAGAGGTATTTCGAAGCTTCGAGTGTCCATCTTGTCGTCGGTGCGGCAGCTACGGCCGCCCTCCATTTGACTTTTTATGGCGCGCGAGGCTGAACAAGGCGGCGCCTTGTTTCGTCGAGAAAAACGGTGAAAACTTGAGAAAAAAACAGCCGGCTCACCCAAGAATTTGGTGTCCGGGGGTTTCTCTCGCGTTCCAGCGCATGTTGGTGGTGAAGATTTGGAACTATACTGCAGAGGTTCGCTGAAAGCTTGAAGAGTTCACGGCGCTGATGCGAGATGCGTCCAGGCCCAGATCACTTCGTCGTCCACGAACTCCGAGCGCTCGTAGTTTGTCAGTGGATGTGCCAATAGGGAGCCCTAAGGCCGTCTTGTGTGCTCCTCGGATGATCGTGTTTAATTTGTTGCGTTTCACTGCGTAGGGTTTCATGTATGAGGCGACGTAGTTGATGCGACTAAGCACAAAAGCTTGTACGAGCCGAATAAAATCATTTTCCTTCATTTCGTGATGCTTGTTTGCTATTCGTTTGATGAGGCGGGATGTTGGATGTGTCACACTATCCAGTTTGCGGATCATTTCGCTGTTATGACCGTTGCCCTGGAACAACATACCCAAAATGCGAATGGTGTCGACCTCATTTATTTCTGTGCCTTGTAGAGTCAGCTTCGGTCTGTAAGGTTCACGCGTCGCTTTGCCTCTCCGTACTGGTCTGAGCACCATGTACTCCGACTTCTCTGTGGAGCAGGCCAGGTTTTGGATGCCTGCGTATTTTTGTACAGCGTCAATGCCTTCTTGCAATATACCTTCGTGACTTCCAGCCGTGCCTGCCTCCGCCCAAAGTGTGACGTCATCCGCGTAAAGACTGTGTTTGAGCCCGGGTATTTGATTTAACTGCTCTGGCAATCGACAGAGAGCAACGTTAAACAGGAAGGGGGAGAGGACTGCCTTCTGTGGAATGCCTCGGCCATCCATGGATATCGTCTGAGAGGTGGTGTCTCCGACCCTTAGTGTGGCTGTATGACCTGTCAGAAACGCCTTTACGTAATTATAGCTCTTCGGTCCGACTTGGAGATATTCAAGATTTTCCATGATAGCCGTATGGGACACGATCTCGAAGGCTTTTTTAATGTCTAGGCCCACTACTGCTCGGTAGTTCCGTTGGTTGAGCGTGCAAATTGCTTGATGATGTATTTGGAGGAGGACGTCTTGAGTGGATAACCCCGGCCTGAATCCTATCATGGTGTGTGGGAGGAGGTCTTGATCATCGACATAGGCGTGCAGGCGAGCGAGTATGATGTGGGAAAAGTACGTGGGAAAAGTATGACAACTTTTCCCACGTAATTTCATGACATGATTGCACGTTATTTTGACGAGAAATGTTTGGAAATACAGCTGCTAAGACTTTCCTCGTAAATTTCCTGATTCATTTTTAAGAGTGCATCTCCCGATTGTGGCGCTTTTGCATTATCATCAATGAACTTGTCAACGGCGTTTCTTAACATCTCACTAGAATGGAGCAATAGGAGTTGGAATCCAGCGTTCAAAGAAACACCTTTGAAAAGTCAGCTTTCTAAATGCAGGCGCAGATTTTTCCGGCCATTTTTAGACCGTTCTTTCCATTCAGAACGCCCGACATACAGTCGGCACGGAATGAAACGCGAACAAGGAGCGCATGGTTTTCGACCCACGCTGAGTCACCTAGAGACGCAACACCGAAGGTTTGGATGCACTGAGCAAGAGTCTAAGACATCGAAGGAGGAGCCATCTTCTTGGAGCTCCCGTCTGGTTCAGGTGGTGCAGCGTCTAGCGAAAACCATGCACCCACTGTTCGCGTTTCATTCCGTGCCGACTCTACACGGAGTCCCAGATAACTTGCACCATACTTTAAAAAAAAGAAACAAAACAAAAAACACCGGAGCGCTTTGTTTGAGTGAAATCAATCGTTAGCAAGCGTCTTGCGAAAGTGCAGAGAATTTTTTAATGCACCTGGTTATCTAAATAACTAAGATTAATCAGCTAATCTTTCAAATATTCTTTTATGGGCCAAGATGTCAATTGTAAAGTTGCAGGGCGCATTGAGAAACACCCAATTAAAGTGTTTTCAACATAATACGCTTTCGTGCTTTTTTCCGGCCGTCAAAGAACGCACGTTCGCGGCGCGCCCGCGCACCGTGATTAAGGAAGTGAGTTGTCACGCGGTATTTTTTTTTTTTTTGTATTTCGCGGGCGTTTTTTGAAGGCTAGGAAAAAGGAGCATGCAAAGTGCACCTTGTTGAAATCAGTTTAATGGGGTCTTTCTTAATGCGCTCTGCAACTTTCAAATTCACACCTCGGCTTTTATACGAAGATTTCAAAGGTTCCCTTGTTAGTCGTAATTAAATAACTAGGCGCACTAAAAAAATTTCGTGCACTTTCGCAAGAGACTTGCTAGCAGCGTACAGTTGGTTCACTCCCGCAGAACGCCCGGTTTTTTTTTTAAAGTTTGGTGCAAGTTATGTGAGACGCCCGTATATATTTTCTGGTAGTGTACATTTAGTACACTAAAATCATACATACATGTAGTGTACTAAATGTACACTTATATTAGGCTAGATGTACACTCGAGGTGCACTTATCGTATACTACATATACGATCTCTTGTGTCCCGTGCGATACGGCGCCGTGTTGTTTGTAGACCGGTGGCGTCGCTGCGGTTCCACAGGAGCTAAGCCTTTTTCTTTCTTTACTTTTTCCTCAGGTAAGTTCGCTCTTCGCAAATTTTACAAAAAAAAAAAAAATGCACCATCTGTGGGCAACGTTGCACAAAGTCGTAGCGCGATAGGTTAAGAAACCGAATTTCCCGGTCGATTTAGAGAGCCTGGCGTCTCCTTGTTTCACCCTGTATATGATACAAAATCTGACACATTGGTAACACAAAATATTGTCTACAGACATGGTCAAATCATGCATGAAGCAAACATGCTTCAAACCTGCCCTAGGCGTTTTTTGCACATGATTTTGTCATCACGGCTGCAGCAAGCACTGCGGTTCTTGCCTCACGTATGAGCAGTCTGATTGCGGCGTTATTCCCTGGAGCAGGAGCTTCCTGCCGTTGGCCTAGTATGCCGGGTCGATCTGAAATCACGCGCGTGCGTAACGCGTCGCTCCAGGCGCGATCTACCTGACGGACACTTTGGGTTCACGCGAAAGTGCCATTATGAGTGGCAGCAGGCGTCGCGGCCATGTCAAGGTGTCGCCAGTCGTAACCCTTACGTGACGACAGGCGTTGGCTGCACCGGGCGTCGTCAGCGACACTTTTCACCTTGGAGGTGGGACGCAGAAAAGAAGGAGACAAAAAAAACACGCACGCACACGCGCACACACACACACACCTCTATTCATCGCCACCCTGTGCTGTTCTCAAGGCTTGTGCGAGTGCTCCGCTTGATCGTTAGCGCAAATCTCCCTCCGGGAGAAAAGCTGAGGGGTCGAAAATGAGCGGAGAGAATGATTTGGAGGCGCTTTTGTGTTTTTACTCGGGTTACCTAAGCTGGACCATAAGCATTATACAAGTGATCACATAACTTCTAGTAAATTACTTTCAAAGAGTTACATTACAGTTCTCTTTTTGCTATTAGGGTTGAGAATATTTTTTGTCAATAATTTATAGCGTGTTTTTACTTACTGTAAATTTTATATATTTTAGTCTTTTATTTATATGAATGGGCAGCATATCTGTAGGCACACTACAAATACTGTTATTATTATTAGTATTATTACAAGCAGAGGTGTAATAGTAAATATAGTAGCATATCTGTTTAGGCTTCCATCAGAGTAATCGGACGGGCAATTTCATTCACTTCTTAGGTACTCGCTTAAAACGAATGCCTTCAGCAAGTAACAACATCAGTGCTCTTTCGCATACAGTACTTTTCTTCCGCCGATGCTTGTGTTTGCAATGATCCTTGCGAAACTACTCTCTCGTGCCAGTAGTTTGAGTGATGCAGCACGCGTTGTATAGCAAGAGCTTAAAGCAGTCCTTTGTAAACCGCCCTATTGTATCGTTAAAAAAAGTAGACTTTGTGAGGAACTAATACGACGGTCCCTCATTTATCTTTAAGCTAAAGGCCAACCCTTTATCCGGTCTCGAACCCGTTTTCGTGTCATAGATTCGACGTCACAAACAAGCGCACATTGTAGGGCTGCCAACAAAATTATTTATTTCCTAGTTTCAACCAGCTAGCCCCGATTTTGGGGGTATAAAGGACACGTGTAAGCTGACTGTGATCACCGAGTTTAGAAAAGGTCTGCAGTATCTACTTTCCCGTAAAGCACTGGGAGAGCCAGTCGCTGCAGTGCACGGAGGAAGCTCGTCGAATGGTGTAACTAAACTATGTCTAGACCGACAAAAGCAGTCTGCGCTGTTGAACTGACCGGGGCGGTTCACCATGGTCAGTGCCACATCGAAAACTATTTTTTTTAATCGATAGCTTCATAGGGCCAATTCTTCGTCTGTGCTTGCCTTAGCGCTATTTGAAATTGAGTACGTATAAGCAACTAGCCCGCCAGAATACTTTGATTCAACCTCAGAAGCCCCGTAAGCCCAAAATGTGTAGGTCGGGCAAACTGTAACTGCTAAACCATATTAGAAACAACAACAACAACAGCCGGTATTAGGGGTTGAACTCCGGTCACCAGCGTGAAAGCAGAATTCGCTGCTGACTGAGTCACGGGTCCAGCACGAAGGAACGGGAAGAGCAGAAGCAGGTAGTGATGCGAGAAAGCGCGCGGAGCAGAGAGGTGTGGAAAGGGCAAGAAAAAATAGGAGCGTAAACGGGTGGTGTCGAAATAGCGCGCAGAACGAGGAGGTGTGGAAAGGACAGGAGGGTGCGCTTTCCCTTTCTTGGTGACCCAGAAAATTCAGTGCAAAGGTTTTGTATTCGGCGGGTGCTGAAGGGAGCGCGCGCAGCGTCACAAGAAGACAATGGTGTGACGTATTCTGCTTTCACACTAAACCCCTTTTGGCACCACCTGAACTAAGAGCAGCTCACACACCAGGCACTGAAAGACTAAGGGCCATCCTGCCCTAGGCACCAGCCGAACTAAGAGCATCACCCACCCTATAAAGCTACCGCCTTTAAACGCGTTCGACAGAATGACCATGTATACAGCCAACTTTTAAGGTCTAAACTTGCTTTTAATCTCGACATTCACCATTCAACATTCGGCATTGGCCACGATCGGGGCGCGCCCTTGCGGGAATCGCTCGAAACACTTTTGGGGGCTACGGGACCATCGCACCGTCGTCCTCGCCAGCGCCTGGCATGTTTCCCGGTCCGTGTGTTTACTGTGTTCTCTTGTTCCGTCTTTCTCATTTCTGAACGTGATTTCCTGTCGTCGCTTCGCTTCCATCTTTTCTTCGAAATGACTGAGGACAACCCTGGAGATGGCGACCAGTTTCGATTCCGACACAAGTATCTCCTCGTGCGGTGCTTGCTAGCTCCGTTTATAAGGCCCGGTTACAACAAACAGCTGATTTCGCTTTCCTTGAGCACCTACGTTATTCGAGCTTGTGTGCAGCATAAGTTCGTCTGCTTCTTTTTGCAGGGGTTGGGGCGACTTCAGAACGCCGAGCTCTGATTGGCTCTGAATAAAGGATAGCGGGTGACATCAAAGCAAGCTGCCTTGAGGTCTGCCCACTATCTTTCAATCACAGCTAATCGGAGCTCGGCGTTCTGAAGTCGCCCCAACCCCTGCAAAAAGAAGCAGACGAACTTGGCCTCCGCATTGCGTTCCGTCACTTCGTCGTCCTGTGTACTACGCGTGCGCACGGGGCATCGCCGTACCCGAGGCCGTGTAAACAAACTCGGACATCGTGAAATCCGGGCGGTCTTGACACTGCGAAGGGTCGCCTGAACCGTCAAAAAGTAAGGAAGGGTACGTTAGAAACAATCCATCCTTGAATTCAGCATGTTTACGAAACTCGGGCGAGGTGGGCCCTGCAAACAAGGGAATTCACGGTTGGTTGCCAAGGCATTCCGTCAGGGTTCTGCCGCCGTAAGGCTTGAATCGATTTCGCACGCTTTAAACGTTTTGCCAGTAAATTTTGTTAAAAACTTTTTATTGAACGTGGTTAGATGTGAATGTGTATGGCTTTATTCAGTTATTCTTTATTTTAGTACCGGGTACGGCATGGTTACGTTACACAAACTCCCGTGCAGACTCACTGTCGTTAAGTTAAAAGCAGATGTCCCGCCGTCACGTTGACGACCTGACCACCTGACACTGGGGATTCGCGCCATGGGGTTCTCAAATGGGCGCTTTTGAGAGCGGGGATAAAAGGGCAGGGTGTTTGACATCGGGTGCTTTCGTGCACCGCCCGCAAAAGGCTGCTAAAACTCCATAAAATATTGCATTTGAACTACTTTTGCTGCTAGTTGGACAACGTACAGCTGCGCAGTGGAGAGGCACGACGACCGTGAAGCCAAGCCCTGATAACAGCGGAGAGAGTCAAGCCGAACCAGCACTGTCTGATCGACTGAGCGGACGATAGAGCCCCTAAAACGGGCGCCTTTCCCTTTTCTACACTCTCTCAAAGTTGCCGCATGCACCCAGTGATCTACGAAAAAGGTAGACTGCCTCGTGAAAAAGCAGATGCTCCAGGTTCTGCACGTACAGAAGTTAATTACTACATCTATACTCCGTTTCACATGAAGTCCGTCTGCAGCCCAAGCATGCGATTCGATAAAGCCAATCACTCTCGTCCTCTTCGTGCGTTTGCTGTCACCTTCTAAACCAATCACGCACATAAAAAAAAAACGCGCAAAATCACACCGCATTTATTGTGTGTGATTAGTGATAGCAAACTGCACAAAGACGACGAGCGCCACGGCGAGGCACTTTTGGTGCTGGTTGATTGGCTCCGTCGGATGGTCTGACATTATATGAAACGGAGTATAAACACCCCTGGGCCCAAATGGGCATACATTCGTACGCGGCGCCGGGACAATCGGCTCCTGCTCGCCTCTACGATGCTTTTGGTCGCAGACGCCGCCGGTATGTCGCAGCGGCGGACATTGACCCACCCACCTAGTCCCTGCCATCTAACGGTTCCCGCTGCCGTTGTCGTCGCCAAGTCTTGTTCCGAGGAACGGGATCGGCTTGTCCCGCCTGGGGTGGCGTGCGCGCCGTACAGCCGACTGCCTTTCCGGGTCGAGATTGTTTTGTCCCCCCCGAAAGCATCTAGCTATTCCGACGGACCAAATTGAAAGTCCACAATGAGAGCCTCCTCGGGGGCAGGGATCTGCAGCTCATTGTCTTCGAGCGCGCGGCGTCCTCCGCCGCTTGTCCTCTGCCGGTAATGGTGCCTTTTTTTGGCAGGCCTCGTGACGGTTCTCTGTCCAGCCGACAGACTGATGGGCTTATCTGTATCGGAAGTTAAGTGCCGCCGGCTCTGCTGTTCTTCGCTCCCACACAGCGCCTGGCAAGCATATTCACGCTCGTACGGTTACGCATTACACGCCTAAGATATGCGTCGCCGCTTCTAGGCGTTTTGGCATACCGGTTGTAGTCACGGACAACCTAAGAAAGGCAGGTGGTGGATTGTTACCATTACGCGTTTCGCTTCAAGATTCCTTCATCGACGTCCTCATCGGCGAATGCAACAATCTCATCGCTGCGGAGCGATAACTAAAATCCTCGAAACGCTGTCAGGGACCTCGTGTGAGACAAAGACTCTAAATTCTCTCTGCAATCATTAATTACCATTAGGGTATATTTTCTCTCCTTTATTTCACCAACTAGTTTAAAATTTCGGAGCAATACATTGCTCAATCTGGGCATCACATAACACAGAGTGCGGCTCTTCACTATTCCTGGTTTCCGATTCGCTCTTCGGCATTTTGTAGTGCCGCACACTTATTCATCGTGGAAGGATGATGCGATGCACTCGGAACACCTTGCGTTTCTTGAGCATTGAACGAGCCGAGAAAGCTGCCAATAATGAACGTGAACGTGAAAAAATATGAATCTGCTTCGATACTCGGAAACACGGGTTCTCAGACACCCCCTGAAGGGCTCATATGCAAGAACAAACTATTTATTGAAAGTTACGTAACGTACAAACACGGCCGGACATTAGGCATTACGATGAAACAGAAACTCCTCATGCATCTTTCGTGCCTGTCTAAACGGGTAGAAACCGAGGGAAAGGATGAAACAAGAGCGTGCTGTGACTGCGACGTCAGAACACCGAGTTCCGGTTGAAATGGCTAGTAGGACGCCAAGCTTCCTGTCTTCGTCTCTACCCACACTTTGAACCCGTTTGAACTCCGAACACTGGCGTCCGGCTTTCGGCGTTCGTGTTGGAACGCATTCTAACAGTGAGTAGAGACAACGACCGCTAGCTTTCCATCCACTAATCCTTCCAGCCAGAGCTAGGTGTTCTGACGTCCCCACTTGCTCTCCTCTCGTCGTTTCCTTCAGTTCCTCCAGTTATAGAATGAGTACACCAATGACTGTGTTGAGGCGCTGTAAGCGGTCGCAATTTTGCCAAGTTATATCGGTGATACTAAAACGTATCAGTGAAGGGCCAAATGGCAACATCTTGCTGAATATGCTTTCAGTGGGTTGGACCTCACGAGGAATTCCCTCGGTGCACATTTGAAGCAATCCAAAAGCTCTCCAGGCACGCGCCTTGAGTGATGTAAATGCGAAAACGCGCTTGAAAATACAAAGTAAATACGCGCACACGCAAAGAGATACAAGGTAGCTGCCGCTTCGAATTTTTCGAAGGATTTCCCCATTAGTAACATGACATTGTTTTGTGGATTGTGCCATCGTTACTTGAGACCACGATTATGAACGCAATAAGGACTGTTGCAGTGGTAATTAAATAATGAAAAAAAAAATCAGCGCTCTCCGCTACCCTGAAAAATACAGTAAACCATTTATTTTGCCAAAGCGAATCACGCCTTTTGTATTTGTTGCAATTTAAGAGCTACTCTATGCTCTTTATAATTCAACGCAGGTGAACACCTTAACGTTGAGGCTTGCAGCAGTACGCGAGAAGACACGGAAGGTGATCATGTTTCAATTCAAGGTGAACGCTGCACCATAATTGAAACGGCTACCAAATTGGCTTATCGGATTTGTTATGCTCATGCGGGCGCAACAAAAAGGTGCGAGGAGTTTGCTTTCACGATTGATTCAATTGGCCAGCCACCGTAAACCGGATGTGAACTAAAACTCCAGATTTACATGGCGGTGGTCTCCAGGGAAGACGATTACACCCACCAGCCCATCGTGTTATAATTCATCCTCCGCGGGAGAGGACGGGAAACCCCGTTCGAGCTAGGTGCACGCTGAGGACGTGAGAAAAACGTAACCTGAACATTTCCGTTTGAGCCGTGCTGCGGGCGTTTGCCTCTTGCACTAAATACCCGATCGAGCCGAGGACGGCCCAAGGCTGCCCCGCAGTGTGCGCCCACCCAAGGATCCGGCGAACGGTGCGCTTTTGGCGAGGCTAAATGAGAAGTCGCTTAGGCACAAAAGCCGCCCCGTCATGCGCCGTCTATAAATACAATGGGAGCCGGCGCGGAGACGAAATGAGAAAGTGGAGAGAGGGTCAGCGCGAACATCTGCCCCCAAGGTCTGACCAGTCTGACCACCAGCGAGTCTGTTTTCCTTTCGGACGCACGAGGCGCGGACGGACGCTGCCGTGTGACGGGCACGAGGTGAAAGTTCGTGATGAAAAGCCGAACCAAACATAATGATACGAAAGGTTCGAGGCAGCGATCGTTGAAAGGCACCTTGATGCCAGCGTGAGCCATTAAACAATCCATCCCAGCTGTTCACGAACGTCGGCGCGTGAAGCGCGCGTCTTGTTATAAAACGCGCTGTAGCCTTGGTTGCAAAACGGGCCTTTTTGTTCGGATACGCCGCTTTGGAGGCTGTCGAAACATTCTGCTATCGGACCTAGGCGTACAGTTTTTTTTATACAGCGAGGTTTTGCGTTTATTTAACAATAGAAACGGCACCGGAGGCGCTGTTTTTGCTCAGTGTGAATGGAAACTTCTGGAGGTCGCGGCATGATGAAACATCTGCGAATTTGCAATCTACTTTGCTTGTGCAACTGCTGATG
Organism: Ixodes scapularis; assembly: GCF_016920785.2. NCBI lineage: Eukaryota > Metazoa > Arthropoda > Arachnida > Ixodida > Ixodidae > Ixodes > Ixodes scapularis. The sequence goes on along the minus strand of NW_024609873.1, from coordinate 17,164,502 downwards.
AGGTTTGAGGACGTGCTCCTACGGCTCTGACGAACACCGTAGGCGATGAACAATAGTGAAGTTGCTTGTGGTAGCAGAAACGGAAAAATAACCATGTTTGATATAGTCTGGAAGATATACAGATGTCAGAAGTACCCCTACGTTCATATTCTACACCAACCCAGAACTTGTATTTGGAGAGAGAGAGAAAGAGAGAGAAAGAAAGAAATGCAGTTTATTTGAAAGACTATTTGATTGAAGCGTGTTTATCACATAGCAGATGGTAAAAAAAAAAAACGAACTGGCCTTAAATGCAAAATTTCAAGAAAATAGCTGTCTAAAATGCGTTTAGTTAGTCAAGCAAAAAACGTAAGTCATGCGTTCTCGTTCGTGGCTCCTAAAATGGCGCGAGCAAAAACGAGTTTTTGCGGCGATATTAGAGACTTTTAGCAAACCGTTGCCATGTTTGGCGTACCGCACTACCGGAGCCTTTGAAGCCTGCTTTTGAGCGCGGGCCCCGCGGTCACGGTACCCCCCGGGCGCGAGCTTCAAACCAGGCGTCAAAGGCCCCGGTAGTGCGGAGCACGGCGACGGTTCGCTACAGGTCCCTATATACCACCACCCATGGCGGTTTTGAGTAGTCCGGTATTCACCATAGTGCTACTTCACCACCATCACTTCACCATGTATTGTGGTGAAGTGTAATATTCATCGGAGCAGTCAGCGAGATCGCCAGCACGGCTTCACGACACGCCGTCTTAGAGAGGTATTTAATCCGAACAACCATTGGAACCATAATTTGAATTGCACTATTTGTGAGTTATCATCTGCTATAGGTATAGTTTATTGTCACAGCTATGTTATTAAACGTTTGTGAAATTCTAAAACATAACTATTTATGTGTATTCAATTTTCAATGCTGTCACGAGGCCTAGTATACTGCAACAGAAAATAAGAAAAGAAAACATTATCACCTTGCATAAAATGCTGATACCCATATTGACGAATTTCAGATATCTCTAGTACCCCAGAGGAATACAAAGTTGGCAGTATTATGACTGCTTTCCTCGAAGGGTAGAGAATAAAAATCAAACTGATTTAAATTGTGATGCAAATCACAGCGGCTTCGCAATAATGACTTAAATCAAATATTTCACACAAAATAAAAAAGTATATATATTTAAGTTTGTGTATTGTATGAGGCACTTTATGTCCATGAGTATTTTTTTCGTGCTTTTTTGTTTTCGTTTGTACTCTTTTGTGCAAATTTAGAAAGTTGATATTTTATTCCTCTCATCGTTTTTTTTTTCAGTTACGTAATTGCAAGCAAACAGCATGAAACAAAAATTTAAAACAAGAGACGTAATGTTAAATTGCAGCCAGTCAGAACCCGAAAAAAACATTAAATATACATTTTCTAATAAACTGGAAATGAAGCTGCATTGGTTCTAGTATGATGGGGTTTCGGCAATAAAAAGTTGGTAATTCAACTCTTACATTTGAAGTAATTGTTCGGTGTTGTTTTCAGCAATTGAGCAGCTGGATCAATCAATCTGACACGCTTAAAATACATCTACTGGTAAAAAATAACTTCTTTCAGCTACAGTGATTTAATTCAAATAAATATGATTTCATATCTTATTTCCTATCTATTTATTTAGAGAGCAGGCACAAACAAATGTGCATTTGCCTGGGGGCCGTCGCAAAAGGCAATGGAAACGCCCGACGAAGCGGCAGCCCCTTTCCCCTCCCCTTCTCCTTTCCCTTCCCCTCCCCTTCCCCTCCCCCTTCTTTATTGTTTAGATTACATTTATATGAAAATATACATTTATTTTCTATTTAAATCAAATAAATCTAATTTATTTAGTATATTAAAAAAAGGGAAATCTTTTCTCATGTTGTTTTCTTGTCTAGGCATCTACACGTTAAACATTTTTGTAAAAAAAAAAAGAAAAAGAACAGATTCATTTGCAGTTTTTACAGAGTTATCCAAAGGTCGCCAAGAGAAGCGACCGCCGAAATGGAAAAGGTAGAGCGGCAGACAACGGATGAGAGGAGAGCGACGTGACTGGCACTCCGCTGCGGCGAGACGCCGAAACACACTTCTCCCGATCGAACAAGTGTGTTTCGGGTCCTCGCCGCTGCAAAAGCTGTGCGTTGACGTCCAGGTTCCCGGAGAAATGGCTCTTTGATGTTCTGTGCTACAAGATCCTCGCGCTCCAAATCTCCGAGCGTGCACTCTGTGGCTCCGTGGACGAAATGCCAGGCTTTGTAGGTATAGACCTTTTCATTTCAGCAGTTGGCTGCCCGTCGGGTAGCGGGCGCTGGTGCACTCGCCGCCATGAGGTTGCTTCAATTTTGTTGGTTTTGGTTCCAACGCGCACACGATTGCGTTGCTGTTTCATGCCATTTTCGCTTAATTTTGTGATATAAATTTCTTTCTTGTGCAACACAGCAAATGACACAATGGTGCTGAGTCCCTTGGAGAACCACAAGGTGGTTTCGAGCCTAAATTGCGAGCACTTTTATGAACACCAGATGCGTCTGATTACGTCCAATTGTCAATTTCGGACAGGTTCGGCGGTGCAACAACTGCTCTGGTTCACAGAGATGATTACCGTGACCCACGGCCGCACCCCGGGCGCTAGTTGCTAGAAAAAATAAATATATAAATAAAGAGCTGGAGAAGCTCCGCGTCCAGCACGCGCTCCTTGCCAGCCGTCGGGCTTTGGCTGCGCGTGCACCGAGTGGTATGGAAGGGCTCGAGCTCATATCAGAGATTCGACGGCTCCTCTTATATTCTAACAGACTATAATGCATGAGTGCTTAGTGAAGAAGCAGGTCCGCTACATGATTAAAAATGTGCCGAATCACGAAAAATATATGAAGTGGCAAGTTTACATTTTGGGTTTCGTACACCAACTATTGAACTTCACAGACTGGAAGTCTCCTATAATTAATGACGTAGATAATATTAAAACAAAACTGTTATTCTTTTGGCGTGTTTTATTTAAGTAAATTAAGTTCTCGAGAAATATTTTAATAGACCAACCTAGGCCGACTAAATTTTTTTTAACTAAAGTACTCATTAACACGATTTTATGATATTGGCCCGATGAAATAGACTATTTGTTATATGGAGATTTGCTTACGACGTTCTCAAGGTATGAAATAAGTGACAGGCTCCTCAAATGATACCTGACATTACTCTCCCGTAAAATTTACCAGATGGAATTAAAGGCCGCAAAAAAAGTGACCTCTGGTAAGTTTGGCTGAAGTCGAGCACCAGGTGCCTCACAATGAGCCTGTGTAGAAAGCTCTTTACTGGTTTGAACCGATGCGCTTCGTAGATTTCGGCGTCGCCAGCTGCTAAGCGTAAATCTATATTCGCCGTCGACAACACTGCATTCGTGCGATTTTAATGCAGACGGGGTCTTTTCAGTGTCACATATTGTAGACCCCAGGCACTCTCAAGCTGTCTGTGAAAGTTTATTACGCGGGAAGTCAAAACCTTTGTGTTGAAATGAATTAATTGAATTGGACTGGTTATCTTAACAAAACAGTTTGACAATTAAAATACTGTAGGCAGTATTACGCACAGTATAGTTTCTTGGAATTCATAAATTATCCGATGAGGGGAATGTTTATATAGCAGACACGATTAAGAACATCGAACAGATGTTCGTGTGATATTGTCAACAAACAAATTCCCTGATGTTGACGTACCATTATTTCTTGCATAAAACAACAAATCAAGATTAAACGTTTGTTCCCTATTTTGTCCACGATTTCACCTATATAATCAAAAGCCGCTGTTTTCGATCTGTTATAAATACAAAACACGATGCTTTCAGAAAACACGTGGTTATTTACACTGAGTATTTTGTCACCTTACTTGAGATACCAAGTGCGCGATCATATTATATACTTACATTGTGCTTCTTATTGCGAATGTTCCGCCACTATTAGTAAGCAAACCTGAGTTCTCATAAGTTATTGACCTTTGAACCCTTGCGCTGTCTTCGAGTCATTTATATGTTCAATGTGCGTGACCGCTAACGCTGATTCATGTGCTCATAGCCTCTTCACACGTAGCCGGCACGCCGACGGTAAAAATAGTGAAAATGTGTTACAAAATTAACTGCGGAAGTTGTTCACATAATCATGTAATGCAATTACACGGTAAAAATATAAGTATCGGTCGACACTTTACAGAGTGAGGTATGAAACGCGGTGAAACGCGACAAAAAACACGAATTCAACGCATCCGCCAAGACGCGGAGCAGCGCGGAGGGGAGAACGAAGCGACGAGTTGAAGCAACCTAATGGCGGCCGCATCACGTGATTCCAAGATGGTAGCGCCCATGCCACGGAGTGTGAAAAGGTCTATAGAGGAGGCTATGGCTAATGGGATCAATCAGACATCGTCAAAAACGCACCATCATGGTGTTCTTTGTGTTTCAGCACGTGTTCTACCATAGCGTTCTACCCTCATTGAATCAGTCATAAGCAGAAAAGGCCCAGGGACTTGAGCTTTTGAAGCTGCTCGATCGATCCCGTCAGCTCGTATAACGTCGGCTGTGTCTGGACTTCAGTTGAAACTAAGTACAAAAACAGTTTCGATAAAAGAATAAACGCAGCTTGCGCTTTCAGTTTCCAGACGATAAGAAGGCTTTGCGTGTAGCTTTTAGTTCTTGTTATTTCCTTTCATAAGACCAGTAATATTCTGGCACTTTAGCATTGGCTAGCAGCGTAAAAAAGCGGGGTGACGGACAACCGAAACACGACCGAGAAATATTCGATTCTGCTCGCGAGAAACGGCGCTGCGCAAACTTGAGAGCTATAAAGGTCTATCGCGGTATTCTACGGAAGGAGTTTGGACAAGGAGGAATAAAATACTTTTGGACATGAGAAAAAAAAGTTTGAGTTGTGACATTAAGCGCGCGGATTGTGTTGGTCTCACAGCGCAGTGTTTTTAGGTCCATAAATATTTTCAGCCTCTTCATTAACCGAGGTCCCTCCTCCAATCGCGTGATTGGCTTTCCTCAATACTTTTCGAGACAGTACGGATGCAACCAACTTCTTAGACCGTAGCTTTTGAATAGTATTAAAGAAAACAAATCAGAGGTCAAGAGTGTTTCCGGAAGGCAACAAACCGCCCGGTGCTCATAATCGCGCAGTTATATGATGCGGCACTCTGTCCAGGAACCGTAATTGCGCCATTACGGGGCTCAGCACGCCATTAGAAACAAAGTTCCGTTAAAGCGTTCCCATTGTTTTCCGTTGAAAACCGGATCGGATGGCTTTCGCTTCACTTACTCTGCCTTTCATGAGCCAACGGGTTACATTACCAACGTCGCACGTTTGTCAAGGACGGCACAGTCACGTCAGAGATGCGAGGGAACCCAATTAGAAGCGAACGAGACACGGCACGGAAGCCGCCGGCCGCTCAGCGTTTCTTTGAACTGCATGAGCGCGACGAGCTAATGAGGGGAACGGGTTACCCGTATGGCTACACCTTACGCAAAGCAAGTAACCTCATCGTTCTCCGAGCTGCCTCCGTAGGTTGCGGCGAAGGACTCTCCGAATCGCTTTGCGGGAAACAATACGCTCCACATTACTGAGAGTGCATGCAGGGTACTGTTTCAGAACTAGTTGAGACGCAATGGGCGATGTTAAAGTGTTCTGAGGAGGTTTCCGAGAGGGCCTGCATATGACGGTAATTCACTTAGTAGACTCTAAGCATCCTAGAAACCCACGTATCATAACAATGCGCAGCCAACTTCCCAATTAAAAATAAAATGACAGATTGAAATCATTGGGGTCATCTCCGGCGGTGGGAGGAGCATTTTTCCGGCCGCCAGGACAACAGGTGACCAGTGAAAACGCAACATTTCGTTGAGATGGCAAACGCTGTTATTACAGAGTTTTGTAGATGATTAAAGCAAGTTTAGTCAAAATATGTTAATTTTTCGCGGAGAGGGTAAATAATACTGTAATAATCTCTCAAAAACAACGTACTGTTTCTTTCTTTCTTTTTTTTCTGTTTTCCTCGGGAGTGATGTGTCCGGTCGCCAGATCTCGAGCGCGCGCTCGCTGGGATCAATTGTATTCCGGGTAACGAGCCGCGCGCATTCGAGAAATCAGTCCACGGTTCCACCGGTCGCAGGCGCGAGGTTCCTTCGCTCTCTATTGTCTGACAGCGGAGCTGGTTTCGGAACACGCTCCTCCCATTGCCGGAGAGGACCCCTCGGTGTGTTGCGATCTCTGATTGCTCTCTTTAATAGGAAAATCGGCCGCGTATCGTCATGGTTTAAAATTTTCTAGGGTGCTTAAAGGGGCCCTCCGGAGCTTTTTGCGATTGTCTGTTTATGTTGTTATATTGCGTGGTAGGTGCAAGTTAATATGTATACAAAGTTTTAGATTACAAAACCGTTTATTAAGCAGATGGCAGTAGATATAGATCGGGACTATTTTCTCTCTGAAGACGAATCCCCATTCCCTGCCATCGCTAAAACTTGACCAATGGAAATGCTGCATCTCGCGGTGAATTCGAACGTTATTATTGCGCCACTTTTTAAGCTTGTTGTAAATGAGAGATTGAGAAAAACGTAAACTGATTGTGGTGCGGGAAACATAGTCCGCAATTATCGCTCCAAAACCAGCGAACTATGTTTTCTCCCCGCAAGCTTGTTGCTATACTTCATCCTACGACCGACTAAAGGCCAAAGCCACGGGCTGCCAGGTCCAATCACGTTCCACGCTAAACTATGACACGCTTAGCATTGAACATAGGTTTGGACGAGTAATACTACGAATCCAAAAAACGCTGCGTCATTTTTAGAGCTTCGACACTGCAAAGGGCCAGTACGTCGTGGATTTCTATGCAATGAAAAATTGTTGAGTCACTCATTGCTCGATTTGAACCATTGTCTGCCCATTTCCATCAGTGATCCGAGATGCGGACACCGATAAGTGCATAGAAGCGAAATACTACGCAATGTCTAAGTGGCTCGTGATTGAATCTGGCGGTTCGTAGCTTTGCCTTTAGTCCATCGTAGGGTGAGACGAAGTATAGGGGGCGATGCGTCGGCGCGTCGGCTCGTCTGCTTCCCGGGTCGTCTGCAGGTGTGCGTTTGCGGGACACGTGTTCCTTCTTCCCCTCGGATCCCGACTCCGAAGCCAGCTTTGCGATCCTTCCACGTCAACGAGTCAAACTTTTCCTTGTCATCTGTGGACTCCGACCCCGTATTGCAGTAGCATCGTGGCGGTGCGGTGCGACAAACGACGACTAACGAGCACAAAGTCCGGGCCCCTCGACGACGGTCCACGCGTGTTCGAGAGATTCCTCCGCGGGTCGGCGGTGGGCCGCGTTGGGGACGCGCAGAGGCGCCAGAATCCTTCGCTTGCTATTGGCTGACGTGTAAAGAGATGCCCTTCCCGTTTTCCGGGGTCATCTCAGAAAGGGGGCGTGCCGGGGACTTCGATAGCAATTTTAGTAGGGAAATCTGCCGCGCATGAGCGTAAATTTATGATTTTCAGGATCCTTAGGGCCTGTAGATTGAGTTACCGCCATAAATAGACCATCGTAGAACGCTTCGGAGGGCCCCTTTAAAGCCAGCAGAGTGAGTTATTGTCGTATTTAGGCGATATGAGAAATTTCCTCACGACACTTTTAATGGACTTTCAAGTTTGATGTTCCAAGTTTATTGTTCCTTTTCATACGAAGAGGGAAGGCGGGGGGGGGGGGGGGGGGGGGGAGTGGAGGCAGGGAAAATTTAGTACAAAGACTGCTTGACAAAGCCCCGTCCCCCTCCCCCCAACAGCAACAGTAGCGGAAGCACTCGCATAAATAACGACACGAAAAGTTAACGAAGTCATATGCAAACACAGTCAGATCACTGAATACTTATAAAGAAGGCAAATCAATCGCGAACATAATTAAATCACTAAAGATTAGGAAACAAACATATTCCAAAAACAATTCCGATAAACAATCCAAAAGCGGAGGAAAAAGTAACACAATGGCTCGTAAGCACAATGAAACCACTAAAACTACTTTGACGGCACGTGTAGGAAACGTATATAATATTTTTTAGACACTTGAGAGCATAATATTCAGCGATAAGAAATAATTCAACATTTTGGGGAGCTGATAATGTACATCCATTTGCCATGGTCCTGGAGCGCGGGGACCGTTCAGGTAATCCGGTGTAGCAGGTGGCTTGCCGCATACGGTGTATTTATAACCTGAGTAGAGCGACAGAGAGGTGTGCATAATTGCCGATTCAAGTAATCAATAAGCCTGTCAGAGACGCCCGCAGTGCATACTGCCCGAGTTCATTGAGGTGGACGTACAGTGCAGCATCCTCCAACCGGCGACGGCGCGGCAAGTGGATACACTTGGGTCACGAGCGGACAATCAGAGGCCCCAAGTTCTAATGGCGCGGCGATCCAACGCTCCCGTCGTTGCTCTTGCTTCGTGCTGCAAGCCCCTCGGCGTGTGTGTAACTTCCTATAGCGCATGAAGAACTTGTTAGCGGTCCAACTTCGCTCATGACGCGAGTCTTTGTTTGCTCCTGCGTCAGCCGAGCACTTAGAGAAGCGTCTGGCCTGCCGGTCGTGCGGTTTCGTGTGGGCTGAGGTTTGAACAGATGCACGCGGCCTGGTTCTAGTTGTTTTTTTTTACATTTTTATATCTTTTTTTTGTGTGTGTGGACAAGGAGTGGGGCGTTATCAGGGTCAAGGGATGGCGCGTGACCCGGAAGAACGTTTTTTGCGCGTCCTTGTAGGAGCAAACACTGCCTCTGTGGCTCCGATGAGAAGTATCGGCCTACGGATACTCCTATGAGGAATTTGTATCCCTTACGCGTATTTGTAAAAGTTTGTGAAGTAAGTGAACGAGCCAATTTCGGCACTCTGAATTTCGCGTTGCAGTGGATGTCACATTGCCTGGTTTACGGGGGGCGAGAAAGGTGGAGGAGGAAGGAGCCTGGGTAAACACGACTAAACGATTCACGCACTAGCCTCCCAGATTCGCTTTCTCGATAAGCTTAATCGAGCTTGAGAGCCGACTGAAGTCTAGCGCGCGAGACGCTGAGACTGGTTTACCTAAGCTTTGCTTTCTCCTCCCTGCTTCCTCTCTTCCCATAAACACGGCGATGGGACGTCCTTGAAAACACGCCAATTAGAGTGCCGAATCATCCCGTTGACTTCCTTTACAGGCTGCTCCGAATACGCATCCCGGGCAACCAGGGTGCCCGCAAAATGGCAAAGAGGTGTGTGTCGTGGTAAAGGCGCTATTTAGATAGGATTTCGGTTGTACCTCAAAACACGCATATGGGATCTACTTTTACCCTCAGTCTTAACCCATAATCTGCTTTAGGGCTGGATTGCACACGAAGTGCGCTACTCTCTGCTGTAACGAAAAGCTCTCTCTCGGAAGGCAAGGCTTTATGAAGCACACATAGCCCATAGCTCAAGCGATGCATAGACATAAAACGCACACAGAAGCGTACTTAGTTATAAATAATAACGCATAAATATAATTGGAAGGATTCACTATACCTCGTTTCACGCTACGGCTGTATGAGATCAATCAGTGAACGTCAAATGCGCACCATCACGGTGTCCGTTATGTTTCTGCACCTGTTCCATCATCCCAGAATTAATCATAAACATCAGAGGCCTAGAGTCACTTGCGCGACGCCTGATTGATCCTATCACCTCGTAGAGTCGGCTGCGTCTAGACTTAACCTGACACCAAGTAGAATCAAACCTAGGACTGTACAATCCGCGAGTCAATGATCGAAAAAAGCGCATCCTTGCAGTCGGTTGCTTTGTACGGTCGTCCGGTGATATCAGCATGAAGAAATAAAGAATTAGTGACCGGCGATGTCTTCGCTCGCCCCCACAAGGAGGAGGCGAACGCTGGGCAAAGTATGACTCCGGAGATCCTGTGGTAGTGGGCGTGTGTCGGCGCAGGCAGCTGGCTTCCGAATGACACGCTCCCCACCTGATCTTGCCACGTCGCGGGTTCTGAATAAATTTTAACTCGGTCGATACTCCCGATAATCCCCGGGAGCGCATCAGTGTGTCGTGCGTGCAGCGCATTCAAAACGAACCGACTAAGCCTTCAGTAACAAAGCGTGACGAACAATATAACGCGCGTGCAATGCATGTATGGCTGTGCCTCCAGGTTTTATCGGAATGATCGGGAAAAGTTGTTTCTCCGGGGCATGAGAATGCGCGTGCCGTTATTTCGGCTAGTAACTTCGCGAAAATGCTGTTGCTTGGACACGCAAGTTGTCCCCACCAATCATTCCCTGCAGTAAATATGCCCGTAGTCATATAAACTAATCTGCGCTCAGACTTGTATACGTAATCTGTTACAAGTTACGAAATTCCTTGTAATCCTTTACATTTTTCAGTAATTTTGTAGCGGACAAATTACTTATTCGCTAGAGTAATTGTAAAGTAATTTCCTGGCCTGTTTATGCAACGGCTTTGTTGTAAATCGTTACTTTTTTATTCAGAAAGAAAAGCGGGAATTCGGAAACTACATTTAGTTTTATTACTCGTCGACAAGTATGAACAAATCTTCCGCTTGGTAAACGTACAGAAAGCGCCTAGCTGCGCGTTAGGTTCGAAACAACCCATTTTGCCTATAGGTTCTTGTTTTCCTTCTGTCTATGACACAGACGTGCATCTGTAACCGTCTGTAAAATTTTGCATACAAAAGCGGCCCGCTCAGAGTAAACAGGGAGACCACTTTTCGGCCATATTTCAACGCCGTGTAATTTGTGCCGCTCCCTGTTTTTTTTCCCAAGTTTGGTAAACGAACGACAGGGATAGCAGAGTCCAAGATAGCGCTTTCTACGCACGCGTAGCCCGTGCCCGAATGGATAGCGCCTCCCCCGATCGCCTCGAAGGTGCTGGCCCAGAAACCAAAGTGAAAACGAACTGCGAGGGAGGGTGGGTACGAATGCGCGTACGGCGCTGCCGCATTCCGAATTCAACGCGAGACAATCGAACTTATCTAGATCGCGCTCACGCACGCCACACACCTACTCAAACACACACACGCGCAAAACAAGAGCAAGAAGTACCCCTACGAAAGGACAAACACACACGCATCGTCGACCATAACCAAGGCGAGGCTGACAACAAGTCAATATCAAAAGCGGAGCAAGTGACGCGCAATCACAAACACAAGCGCTAGCTTACATTTGTCGCTCCCCCCCTCCCTCACACAAACACGTCAGAGGAGAGGAAGCCGACTTTTCTTTTACCCCAATAACAACAAAAACAACTAAAAACACGAAAATGCAGTATGCAAAACGGGAGTAGTCTGTGTCCCACGCAAACTCTCGCAGTCCTTACGACTACACGACCCCATGGTGCGCGTAAGCACTCGGTAGAGAAAGGAGGAGGGACTCAAGAACGCGGACCGCGACGGACTGGGGCGGACGCGTACCGAATATACAAACAAACGTCACGCCAACAAAACTCCGTGACCCGTAAGCTGACAGCGCAGCGAAAGCAGCGTGCGTGCGTTGGATCAGTCCTACTTGCACCTTTCGGCACGTGATTACGCTCCGGCCCCATACATACGCAAAGGAAGCGCGGCTCAGGCAACGATTGGGGTTGGTCCGGCGATGCCGGGCAGTGTCAGTTGAGGTGTGAACGGCGCTGCGAGGGGCGGCTCCAGAAGTCGGCCGCGGTGTTCGGCGTCCGCGTGACGGTTTAGCCGCGTTCGTCCGTGTGACGTATGTGCGACCGTGTCGCCGTGACTCGTTCTCACGGGGTCGCGGGCCCGTCAGCTCGGCGAGCACGCGCCTTTGTTGTCTCGGGTTCGCGGCGCACACACTGCTCGCATCGGCGGCTCTTCTGCGATACGTGAGCAGAAGACGCCGCCGCTGCAGTCGACAAAGGAGTCGCGGGAGTCGGACGTGCGCGGCGGCGGCCCGCAGCGGCAGCTTGGGCCGCGTTCTCGATTGTGAAGAGGAATGGAAATGAGAAGGAGACGTCCGAGATGTCCTCCGTCTTAATGACGGCTCGAGAGCGGACGCCGATCGCGCGCTTCCGCTCACCGGCCTCGTTTGGGCGCTGAGCGACGCGCGAACGGGTAGTGCTCAGTGTCGCGCGGCGGCTGTGTCGTAACTTGGGATGCATAGCGGCGTTACTGCAACTGGAACTTCAATAACTTTTCGTTGTGCGGCATAACATTTCAGGAGCATCCAGGTTCTTTTACTGTAAACAACGAGACGCTTCTCAATAAGCCCGGGGGATCGGGGGCCGAATGTGCTATGATGCACCCTGGAATCAGTTTTGACCTGGATGAGCATCGTACCGGCTTGCGGTCGTGTATCACTAGTTCGTGATGCACGTTAAAAAGCCCAGGCTAGTAGTAATACTGCAGTGGCAATTTCTTTTTTCCCCAAAGCGTAAACCAGTTTTGCCATACCTGAAGGGAAAAGCGACTTACGCTGTCCAAACACAAACGTCAAATTTGGTTTGGAATAGGTGCGAACGCTCGCTATGGCTTCTGCGAAACGAACGGTGTAACGACATTTCTCTTGGTGCTCTCTCTCAACACTGCATGGGTCATATGAACCAAGTAAAGTTTAAACAAAAATTAAAAGGGTCAGCTTTTTACTTTATCATACAAATGAACTTTTTACCTGACTGTATTTTCATCTGTCAGAAAGGGCAGACGAGAAGGTGCGACTATTTAAAATAAAACTCTTAACAGGGTTATTATTACGAATGAAAACGTAACTTCTTGTACATGAAAATGAAATTATGCTTTCGGCATCTAAAAAAAGAAATGTTAAAGGACTGTTCGATTAGACAACACGAGGAGCGAAAGCAAATACATATGTTTCTCGTCACTCAACCTTTTTTTTTTTTTTTGATAAACTGAATGTCCCATGCGTTTGAAGTACACTCGTAGGCGATATGAAGGTGAACAGCGGAGCGTCGACCGGTGCGTCCTATCAGCGCCATGACGCAGCTGCCGCGGCAACTCGCTTTCTTATCGCTCGCTTCGCCGAGATTAAGCGCTTAGATTGAGCGTTGTTCTCAGCTCTGATGTTACTCCCCGCAGAAAGCGTGGAAGCGGGTTTCGATTTCGGCATCGCTTTTTGTGGCAGTCGTGCCCCCGTCGTTGCCTGCAAATGATTTGCAGATTGCACGTGAACTATTCTTCGTTTCAGCATACATCCGAGCGTGGCCAATGTTATGAGCCGAAGGGCCAATCAATCAGCGCAAAAAGCGCAACGTCATCGCGTGCTCTCTGTATAGAACTTGATAGGACTAGCCGGCGGAGGAGCGCACACAGAAGGACGGTGAATACAGGCTGGTCCTATCAACTGCCGAGAGCACGCCATGACGTTGCGCTTTTTGCTCCGTTTGATTGGCCCTTCGGCCAAGAACATCGGCCGCACTCGGACCTGAACTGAGACGGAGTATAGAGCGGACGTTCTTCGCCATGGTTTATCTGCGACTCAACCGCTTTTTTCATTCATAAGTTAACGCTAATAACTGCGAACGCTAATAACTGTTTTTTTTAGGAAACGGAAAGGATAAGTTGCTTTCTTATTTGGTCCGCTGCTTTCCGATTTAGCACAAATCAGACAAAAAAAAATGACTAAATCACATTGTCTACCCATAGCGACTGAAAGGCTCCTTCCGCAATCCTCGCGCTTTCTGCGGGGACTAGGAGCAGAGCTGAGAACAGCGCTCGATCCAAGCGCTTAATCTCGGCGAAGAGCGCGATAAGAAAGCGAGCCCCGACGGCAGCAGCGTCATGGCGCTGATAGCACGGACCGGTCGAAGGTCCGGCGTTCACCTTCATATCGCCTGCGGCTGTACATGGCGCACCAAGAACCTTGAGCTGCATGCTCCCGAGCCATAATCAAAATATGATGCACTATGGTATTTTTAGTAATAAAACAATAAAGCTTAAACAACACGGAATCAAGTGAATATTAATTTGTTGTCTCGATAAAAAAATAGTTTTTCAATAAGAAGACTGCATATTTTGTGTTTTCATACAATATGATTCCTGTATATTGCTAGCTTCGGTAAAAGGGAACCAAGCGGAAACTCATTCCCTATAGTTTGCACTTGCAAAACATGAATTAGAGAGGCAGGCTGTTGAAGAAAAAAAAAATTAGCGTGTAAGACAATCTTTTTACTGTATCATTGACTGGTAAATTCGCAGTGCCTTTTTGAGCACACCCAGAGGTTCTTCGCTAAATCGCATATTTGGTGTTTAGTAGGAAGTATCACGCTTTCAAAAACTCATGATACCCGAAAATAAAATACTGCGAGGTTTTAATGTTCTCAGGATCTTTATGCTGTTATCCGTGGCCTAAACATTTAGGTTGAAATTCGTAAGTTTCCCGAATAAACTTCATTTCTCTAAATACATTAAAATAATATCTAATTTCACTATGTTGTCGTCCGCATATGGCACTAAACGGGAAAATAGATGAAAACTAACTTTTTTTCACTCGCGTATCAACTGTTGTATTTTTTTTTTCCACAAGAACGGCAAGTGAGCGGAATAACCGTACTAAAAATACAGCTGAAAAGTCGCCATTGTAATCTTAAACGCCTTACTTTAATTACCCAAATTTTGTAACAGGAATTGGTTTGACATGTGCTTTTTGTTCTATAACGTGTTTGCATGATTTTCCCCTTGGATTTGTAGTAAATAGCAGCGGGTTCCTTGGCCCAACCGACCCAGCGAGGGGACCATGTTTTAAATTATTTGTGACGTCATGTGCCAATGTTGCTCGTTTTGTGGACAGAGGAATCGATTATAGCGACCTCGCCGCACGGGGTGATTTAATCCCCTTACGTTTAGGGTGCCGTAATGGCTGATCGTTTCTGTATACGATAGTCTTGAAATATATGTTCGTAAGTGCTAATGCTCTTAAAATGGTGGCTCCGTTCATCTATCTTGAAGATTGCAAACTTCGGGTTGGCATGTGATGACCATAGTGTGTTTTCTTTTATTATTTTACAAGCAACCACAAGCAAAACGAAGCATTAATAGCATGCCCCCTTGAGCCCTCGGACGAAAAAGGCTGCTCAGTCTTGTCTAAGCTATATATCAAAACAGAAAGTAGTTTTTTTTCTCACGCGTTTGCGGCATGAGGCTTGTTCACTCGGACAGTGAGTATCGGAACAAAAGAAAACCATAATTTAATTCAGATACTGTTTTATTTGGTAAGGGCATTCGGCGTACCAAGTTTGACTTTGAACAGTTGGGGGCTTGAATTTTGAACCAAAATCTTCGCTTGATTCGATAATCCATAAATTGCAGCGCGCATGGGAAGGCAGACGCCTACGTGCCTTCTTGTTCCTCCGTATTCAGCACTGTTATTCCCATAAAAGGCCCGTCCTTACGTGCACCAGAGAGCTGCTTCAGCGCTACGAGTCAGCGCTGGAAATACGCTAATCTGGCTGATTCAGCGCTGGCTTTGCGTTATACTAGTATGGTGTTTTTGGAGTCGGTGACGATGATTATCGTAACCGACTCCAAAAGCGCCATACTTCAGGTCATCAAGGGGAGACTTTCCAGGCATGCACATTCTGAGGGTGCTTCGAGGCTCTCGCGAAGATATTATACCACCAAGACAAGCTTCTTGTGGACACCGGCACACTCGTCCCTTTTAGAGAACGAGGGAGCTCATAACGCGGCCCGAGGAATCCGGGCTGATGTCTCCCCGAGTGAGCCTGCCGACTTCGACTAAAGGAGCGAGAAGGTGGTGTCGTATAGAGATGTGTTAGGCTATTACGTGGACAGCCGAAACAACAGCCTCCGGTTGACACTTCCCTCGATAGGCGGGCCTCTGTGCGGTGGAGCCTGATACAGACCGGCACTTTCCCGTGTCCGGCACGTCTACCCGACTGGTATCCTGAAAAACAGCACAAGCCCAAGTGAAAAGTGTGCAGTGAGCGTGCAACTTTAGACCACGTCATGTGGAGGTGCGTGAAAATTAATAGGGACATCCCGTGATCCGGGAGATGACAACTCCAGAGCAATGGTGCTCTCTTCTCAAGAGCACCGACTCAACCACGGGGAAGAAACTAGTACAGGTTGCCGCGGATGCCACCAGGGCCCAAGGGCTCCTGGCCTCCGTTTGAGGGGCGGCAGTAATGACTGACAGGATTTCCTATCGGTCGCACCTGCCGTCATCAACACCTTTAGGCAAATAACGATTGATCATACATTCATTTGCGTTATACTAGTAGTAGACTATTTAAGTTACGTTCAAATCCGAAAAGCATCGGCTCTGTTTTCTACGTTAATGTTGTCCTGTAAGTTGTGAACCGGCCTCAAGCTTTCCGCTCTTCACCACGGCGATTCGTCGTCGAAATTTACGCACGTACCATTAAAACATCATTCTGAAAGTCGCAAGCTTTCCGTCGTGCTCGTGTAGTATATTAATTATCCTGGTACTACATGCTCAGTGTCGGCAGACAATGCGAGACGTTAGTAAAGTTAGGGGTCAGATTGCTAATTCATAATACGAAAGGACACTCCGGAGACACTGCGCGAGAAGTGTTCCTTTCTTGTACTACGGGTCTCGTCAAGTTGGTTATGCAAATAATATCTGCATCCATGCTCGAAGCAAGCATACGAATAAAACAAACACACTTTACACATGCCTGAAAAGTCCCGAAAGATAATTTTGTCTAATGTCTGCAGCGCATACCGCGTTTTTTTGTTTGTGTACAAGCAGTCTAACTACGGCTTAAGGGTGCGGTCGACTTCGCCGTATCCCGGCCACTTGTTCAGCAGACAACGGGAGGGACGGGTGACAGACGTTAGTCGGGCGTACGTGCTGTGAATTGAGACCAATAGAATGACACCTTGCTCAACCCGGGTCTAGATAAAAAAAAAAAGCGAAAAAGAAGTAAAAACAAAATGACAGAAAAGTACGGTCGTGTTAGAAAGAACAAAAGGGAATTCTCATGCGCCTGACGTTTTGGTCCGAGGGTGAGCTTTGTCGTATCATTTGCGCTCTTTTGTCCGGACCAGCGGGAGGGCTGTCGGACACAGGCACCGCCACTCACGGGACGACTCATAACACGCGGCCCTGCTTGGCCGTTTTTTTTTTTTTTTTTTTTTTTTTTATTTTGACGAGCAGGGAGACACACGGAAGAAATAAAAAAAAAAGACGGAGAGAACTAGGAAAATAAGGTCTCCCACTTGGAGAAAACCGGATACTCCGGTGCTGAAAAAAGTTTAGCATGTCTCGATCATGTCTGATATCGGAAAGGCGCGCATAATTAATTTTCTTTATTTCACATTGGAAAAACGGAACAATTCAGTCATAAACGAACAATAGTACACACAGTAATAATACGCATATTCAGATACATACTGATTATAATATCTTTAAATTTCAAGACACGTACACGTACTAAATAATAAAAAAATTCTCTGGCTCGCTGTAAGACACAGCGCTTCCGGGCAACACATTCCAGCCAAGTACAGACGCGGTAAAAATTTATTCCTAAAAAGCTTTCTCGTTAAACTTTACTCTAAGATGCCGGCCGTCTATCTTCTTGTCGTCGAAGGAACTGGGCATGTGTATGACGACTCTTGACAGAATGGCGTTGCGTGACGTCATGATGTCACGTGATGTCATTATGTCATATGACGTCATAATTTCACATAATATTGCGGCGTCGTGTCACACCGTGGCGTCAAAGGACACCCAAAGCTTAACGTCATTAGGTGACATCACAAACTCACCCGACGTCATGAGGTCCCGCGATCAGTGTCTCGGTCAACCATGCCGCTCTCATCAAACTCCGCCCTACACTGTAATACATCCTGCGTTAAAAAAAAAAAAAAATGGAGGTACTTTTTTTGCATAAGTTACACCTTGCTTTAATAAATGTTGAGCTAACAAACATTGTTTGATGTCAGCTACAAAAGGTTAGTCGGAATATCAAGCGTGCCTCTATACCTCCATCCAGCCGAGAAACTCTCTACGCTATCTCGAATTGCTCGGCTGGCCGCTGGAACAAGTTCCTTCCATTGTTTGTTGGATTCAAAGTCACGAGCGTGAAAACGCAGCCTATTCGAGGCAATCGACAAAGCCAAAACGCGGTCTTTTCCGCTGACGGCGTCTGACCGAGCGCGAATACGTGAGCTGCATTGCAGAGATGCATGCTGCGAGCTCGACGCATCTGAATTGGCCGCGGCTCCGATGATCTATGGAGGGCAGGCGGACAATGCGGTCGCTGAGTGGGTCCTTCCGGTGCTGCCAGGTGCGACCGGTGCCCTCACCACGCTGACATCGATTCACTTCGTTCTTACTTTCTGGATTCGAGGCTGGGAATTTCAAAGGAGACTACAAGGTTACGGGAAAGAGGACGGTGGCCATCGACTCTGCTCTTGGACAGGATGCACGGAAGAAACAAGTCTAACCTGGCCCAAGTTCGGCAATGATACGGGAATAACTTGGGCTTAAAAAGGTTTTTCTCCAAAGCGTTAGTTAGTGCCAAAGAAAAGTACTTCTTTGGGTCTTTTCTGTGGTTCTTTTTTTGTTTGCCACATAATTTCCACATAACTTCCAGCCATCAGTAAAAAATGCCACGAATCAACCAAACAACCAGCGGTGAATACCAATTCTGGGAATGGTCTCCCAAGTAATGCCCAAAGTTGCCAGGTGAAAACTAAACAAACAAAAATATAGCGTAATTTCGGAATTTTTTCGGGAACTGTGGCCTAAAGAAGCCTGCCTGTAGAGTCAGCGTCTTAGCTTACTAAACTACGTGAAAGACTGCCAAGCCTGTCACTCGCGTGCATCAGGATCGACTTCACATGCCACTCCTCTTGTGCGCTGGCTTGTGCAGTGCTTTCTTTCACACAGTCTTAACTGAGAAGCTGATTCATGCGCTTCGGCGAGGCGACGACCGAACAGTCAGGTAGTAAAGCCGAAGTCCTGTACCTCTTTGGCAGTTTAGGACCAAAATAGCCAGACACTGGCAAAATAATATCAAGTTTGCTATACCTTGGCTTTGGGGGCTTTTCAAGCCATAAATTGCCATAAATTTTTTTTTTTATCTAAAGAACTGTGCCAGTTGGGCGTTCACCCCTCAAGGAACAGTGCAGAGAAAGCCAAAAGCTCATGGGACCAGTCGTAAGTGTATGCGGAAAGCAAGTCGTCTGATTCTTGCGCACGGGTTGTGGTGACGTCAGAACGACGCCGAGTTATGAATGGATTCGATTGGAAGGATAGTGATTAGACCCCAATATTCTATGCCTTGAGGTCTATCCCCTATTTTTCTTAATCAGCCAATCAAAGCTCGGCGTTGCGATATCCTCGCCATCCTTGTGCAAGAAGCAGACGAACTTCCGCTCCGTATCTCTCTCTCTCTCCTGCTCAGACTTGTGCGTAGGTCTTTCTTCCGAAGATTAAACATTTAGGTTTATAACAAGTTGATTTAGCGATACTGACTTTTGTTTACTATCTTATGTTGATCAATACGTAATTAATTTATTATTTTCATAGAAAACACAGCTCAGCTCCCAGATGTTTCTTTATATCGGTAACAACAATTACTGTAGAATGTACTCAAGATTAAACGCGGGATAAAAACTCAAATTTTGCCTCTAGATTATAAAATACTCTTGCGAGGGCTGTGTTACTCTGCAGCTTGTGGCCACTTCAAAACTAAGTCGACTAGTTTTCGTTCGCATGCGTCATTTTTGTAAGTTTTCAAGCCGGCGCAAAACCATGTGTCAGTCGTAGCAATCTTGCAACGTTGGAGTCAAAGACAAGTGACACGATTGTTCAACTCCTGATTAGAGTGATCCGTGACATGACTTAACCGCGAAACATCCGCTCGTGCGGCTGATTCGTGACACAACTGGCTCATGGCACGACTTCCCCCTTATGCGACTTACAGTTTATTCACATTCAAAATTTACGAGAACATCCCCTCGCGTGTCCTACAAACTAATTCCAATCGAGGTATGTCTTTGTTGACAGCTCTTGTTTTGAATTGAGACGTTTAAAAACAAAAGACAGCAGGTATTCGTAAAGCCACTGACACGTCAGGAGTACACACATTTTGTTTTATAACTTATAATCAAGCTTAATAACTTTTAGGTTTCCACACTGATTGAACAGTGCGATGAAAAATGACTGTTACGTCTGCATGAATATATATCGAATACGAATGGCACATTAAATATTTTTTTAGTTGATGCGACTGACCCGTGCTGTGGTTAACTCGTGACACAAATAATTGTTACACGGCTTAACATTACACGACCTTTACTCAAATAACCGTAATACGAATGACCGTTATGCGAATGACAGTTACACGACTGACAATTGGAACAAATTTATTTTAAATAAAAAAACTTACAGTACTAATTTACTATTTTTAAGACCACAGGATCTTATGTGTATATTGCCGCTACATTTTATTTCTCATTGAGATATTATAAAAAATAGCCCATAAAATATCCGTTACACCACTGACTCACCAAAAAGGTACGCATTTATTTATATTTATTAATAAGCTGATAATGTTTATGTTTTGCCCCATTGTGAAGGGCTCTTGTTGTAAGACTTTCATGAAGACGTGTTAAACAGCCTGCATACCTACAAATTAAAATATGGTAGACAGACGTTTTTAATAAAATTTATATATCTTTTCTTACACCACTGACATTCAGGTCGGTCACACTTGCTTCATTTCAAAATTGGTAAAACTATAAATACTTTAGCAACACTGTATGATGATATCATATAAATTTTAGATGACGTAGGTGTACGATTTTCAAAATCAAGCTTATAAAAGGTTACTTCACTAAAACAAAAATTCACGCTTTTGAAAGTTGTGTGTCAGTCAGCAGGTACAAAACAAATGCCGTAATTACAGATAAAGCGCAATCTAAACTCGTTTTTTAAAATAGTCTTAATTATGAGAACTTGCAAGTATGTTTTTAGCGACACCCTGATGCTATGCTATACAAACTATATTCTAGGAATGATGGGAGGAAGGAGTTGGAAAGATACTTGACAGTCACATGGATTTTGTTTTTTCTTCGGAAGAATGATCGACGTAACTTGTAATTAATTATTGTAACTTTTTAGCGCTTCAATTACATTTTTCTGCGGTAGCCTTCGTTGTAATTCAATGGCTATACTTCTGTTGTCAAACAAAAGTAATCAGTTATATGTTTCTAGAAGAGATAAAATTATTGAATTGAGCGTTTTACGTAAAAATCACTCTGTCTGCCGGTGCGTCACTGGTCTATGTTGCACCAACGTTGGAACCATATTGTAAACCCTAAACAACTAAATAAAGATACCAAGATAACAGAAGGATTGGAATGTCAATGAGGGGTCACTTCATGTCAAACTTCTCAGGCGTTGCGCTCGACCACCTTCGATTTCTAAAAACAAATTCATGGCCTTTTGCGGCGTTGTCCGTAGCCATGCTCTAAAATATTTTTGACGAAAAAATGTTTTGATGGCGTGAGCGGGGTTTTAGCTTTTAAAAATAGCGTGAAACTAGGTATCACTGTATAATTTATGAAAAATAAACTTTTTTATAAAACACCGAACAATATTTTTTTCTTAACTTTGCACGGCTTTCGACTTGCGATGTGGTTGGGCTTGTGCAGTTTTGTTTAATCTAAATAAATTTTAAAAACAATTTTTTTTGTAAAAATTTTAGCATTTTATTTTATTAGCAAAATGTTTAATTGCTCCGGGGACGTAATAGAACTTTTTACCGGCTGCCCCTGCAGGTATATTATCTATAAAAACGTTCTGAACCGCTTAATTAATTATCTCGCAGTAAAAAAAATATCCAGAAGTCGTCAAAAAGTGCGTTTTGACGCATAAACAGCCGTTCCATTCACCCTGAAATGGGCAAAGTAAAAATACAAAATGTGGTGGGTTCGGAAGAACAAGCGATTGTCTTTTGATTCTTAAAGTTTAATCAAAGTGATTTTTGTTTAAAGCGAGAAAACAATTTCTGAAGTTGAACTCTCGCACCGCAATCCGGCGTCGCTTCTTAACACCTCTTCGCCGCACAGCACGCCACCGGCGACGATAGCTTACACGATCAGGTCCAAAGAAAGAATGGAGTTTACTGCCACTTACCCTTGTTCGTCTTTTCAGCTGCAAGGGAAGAAACGGCGGGCATCGTGTTGATAATCGGAGGTGCCTCCAGTGCGTAGCCATAGCAGGCCCGTTGTGCCCTTTGAATCCGAGGGCGGCTCCTCACACTCCGAAACGCGATGACTAATCGACGGGCAGCATCAGCTGACGTGGACTTATTCTAAAAGGGAAACGCGACAATATCACCGCGAGATCTACCCGTCACGCATGCTGAGGTTAAAAGCGGAACTATTCAGCGACGCAAGAATCTGCCGTTTCAAAGCCGATATAAACACAAACGAGGCATGAGCCTCTAACGGCGCGCATTCGTTAACACCGCATCGCCTCGCCGTTCGAGACTGCCCGTTCACTGGGCTTTCGGGTTGATGTTCAAATAGTGCCCTGAAATTGACAATAGAGAGTGATTGCGATGTGTACATAAGAAACAGCAACCCTACCAGTGCAAGCTCTGACCCGGCAGCGCTAAACATCTGCTAATATCAAGGCAGTAGAAAACAACAGGAGGACACCGCCGCGCAAAACAGTTGAAATAGAAAATCCACAAAGCAAAAAGAGTGGAAAAAAGCTTCTTCCCAAAAAAGATGTACCCGACAACTCGAAGTCCTGCTGTCTACCTGCGTGCGCAAACCGTGACACGTGACACCGTCGCACGCTCTGCCAGGCTCGACGGTGGCCTGCTGTGCAGAGAAGAGGCGCAAGAAACGACGCCAGGTTGCGGCGCGAGAGCTCAACTTCAAAATGTCTTTAGAGCGCAGCTTTTAGGTGCCTGTTTCCGACTTGAGTGGCGTCGCTGTCGCCGTCGGCGTAACCGTGAGGTCACGTAACCCCCTGAGGTCACGTGATCCCCCTGAGGTCACGTGACCCCCTGAAGTCACGTGACCTCACGAGGGTGACGTGGGCCCCGTGGCGGAGTAACAGGCAGGATGACGAGGTAAGGAGGAGGGAGGAGGGGTATACCCTCTCCTCAATGCCCTTGCATCCTCCTTCGCAAGAGCTGCGCTCTAATTTGGCGTTACAGGGAGTTGTAAACGGCTTTCATTTTTTTCCTCTTTAGAACAAACTTATTTTATTAAAACTTTCAAGAAAAAAAGGCAATAAACTCTTCTGTAAAACTCACGATGTTTCGTACTTTCCTTTGGGCCACCTCAAAGCAGAATTGCCGGCTCTTGAAACGAGAAAACGAAATTTTGCACAAGTTTAGTTCTTTTTCTGCGTGATATTTAGTTTGTGCGGCCTGAAACCTTCTCTTTATTTTTTTATTTTGTGGAGTATACCTACAGGCCTGTCAACAAGAAAGTCACCTGCAGCAACAAGATAGTTTTTAAGAAAACTATCAAAAATGCTAAAACTTTTACATATTCCTTATTTTTGTAAAATTGGTTCAAGCCAATATTTATGATGCTCATTACATAGCAATCCAAATACCGTGTGGTTTTTAGGTAAAAAGATTACGTTTCCATAAATATATCTTACTTCTCATGGAGAAGTAAGATATATTTATGGAGAAGTCCACGTCGCCTCACGCATTGAGAAGTCCACGTCAGCTGATGCTGCCCGTCGATAAGGAATCGCGTTTCGGAGTGTGAGGAGCCGCCTTCTGATGCAAAGGGCACGACGGGCCTGCTATGGCTACGCACTGGGAGCACCTCGGATTATCAACACGATGCTTGCCGTTTGATACCTCCCTGCTGAAAAGACGGACAGGGGGAAGCGGCAGTAAATTCCGTTCTTTCTTTGGACGTAATCGTGTCAGCTATCGTCGCCGGTGGCGTGCTGTGCGGCGAAGAGGCGTTAAAAAGCGACGGCAGGTTGTGGTGCGAGAGTTCAACTTCAAAAATTGTTTTCTCGCTTTAAACAAAATTACTTTGATTAAACTTTCAGAATCTAAAGAAATCGATTGTTCTTCCAACCCCACCATATTTCTTTTTTTTTTACTTGGACCACCCCAGGGTGAAATAAACGGCGGTTTATGCTTCAAAACGCACTTTCTGGCAACTTCAGGATTTGTTTTACTGCGAGATATTTGGTTGAGTGGTTCATACATTTTTATAGATTATATAACTGCAGGGGCAGCCGATAAAAAGTTATATTAAGTTACTGGAGTAATTATATATTTTTTAATAAAACTAAAAAATATGTTAAACTTTAAAAAAAATCGTGTGTTTAAAAATATATATAAATTAAACGAAACTGCACAAGCCAAACCACCATGCAACTCGAAGGCCGTGCAGATTTAAGAAAAAATATTGTAGGGAGTTTCATAAAAGAGCTGATTTTTTCATAAATTATGAAGTGATACCTAGTTTCATGCTATTTTTAAAAGTTAAAACCGCGCTCACGCCATCAACAAATTTTTTTCGTCAAAAATATTTTAGGGCATCGCTACGGACAATGCGGAAAAGGGCCATGAATTTTCCTTTAGAAATCGGAGGTAATTGAGCGCAACATCTGGGACGTTTGACGTGGAATGACCACGAACCTTAATGACGTTTTGACTGTCGAGCTGTCGAGAATGCCTCGTTTCCCAAAGGACTGGGAAGCGTTCGCCGAAGCCCTGCGGAACCACGTGTTTGTGCACTACAACACCGCTCTTCCTTCAACTGCATCCGTCTAGGGGATCTTCAGCGTCGCGGCAGACATCTTCACAAGGAAACGTGGGAAGATGTCTGAAATGAAGTTTGAACGACAACTACTTTTGAAGCTTACGAAGGTCTGAATGACAAAAATGAACAAAATGTAACCACCTTGAACATGCGGTATGTGCGCATTTTTCTTTTCGTAATAAAAAGTAAAAAAAAAAGAAGTAACGTGAAAAGTAAGGAACTATTTTCTGGTAGTCTTTAAGTTGCTTTTGTAATGCAGTAATTGATTACTGTAATCAGTCGCCTTTTTCAATAAACGTAATTAAAATTACACTCAGCTGCTTTATTTCAGTAACGAGTACAAGACTGCCCTTACTCACGTGCAGAGAGTGGTGTCAGCTGATGAAAGGGAAGTGGTTGACTGCTCCGGCGAGCGCGCGGCTCCCGCTTGCAATGAGAGCTGAATTATGAACGAAGTATAGCGAGGGGCCGATCTGCGTTCGATCTTACCGTTGATCCTGTGATGCACTTCTCGTCCCGCTAACTTAAAGGCGGAGTCACATCACTTATACATCGCACAAGAGAAAGTCTGCGTACAGATTCGAACACGAGTCACCGCGAGATCCGTGCTTCGAATGCCGCGTGATAACGAGTTGAAGGAGGAAACTTGGACACGCGGCATTCGAACCATGGATATTGCGGTGACTCGCGTTGGCAGACTGTCATTGGTATGATGTATGAGCAGTGTGACCCCCGACTTAAAGTCACAACCATACAGCGCGTACATCATAATAAAGACACGGTGTTCGCGGCTCCCGTGATGGCGGAACGATCTGCTGGCACGCCTTAAGCGCGTTCGAGGCATGTTTGCTTCATCCCTGATTCGAACATGTCTTTATACAATAGGGAGTTTTAGGGAACTGTCTTTGCACATCCGATACGGTTCGATGTGCATGCGTTACGCACTGCGCATGCGAGAGCCTTCTGCGGTAGCACATGCGCATTTTGTACCAGAGGGCCCATCGCACTCTATCGGATCTGTGGAAACGGTTCCCTGAAACTCCCTAGTATTTCGCATTGCCAATGTGGTAAGACATGGTTGAAAAAACCCCGAGACTGCGGGTAAACGACACAACACTAAAAAGTCTCCAACACAGCTGAAATTTTTATTTTCCGAAATCTGGTTATATAGGCACTTCATTACAAAAGAAGCGAAGGGGGAGAGGGTAAGAACGCCAAACAATGCCACTTTCCGCCAATGTAACCTTTGACTAAGTACAAGGACAACGGACTCTGCGTCATGCACCTCTCTTATCTTTGACCCGTCGCTACCCGACCACCAAACACACTGGAAAGCCTAAGCCCATTAACACACACACACACGCAAAAAAAAAAAAAGACAGTCGTACAAATACGAAACGCGCCTCAGACAGTTGAGAGTTTTAGGGAACCGTTTTTGATCATCCGATACGGTACGATGGGCCCTCCAGTTCGTACCGAAGGACCCACCGTACCATATCGGTTGTGCAAAAACGGTTCTCTAAAACTCCCTAGTGCCTACAGACTGTCTTTTGGTTGATATATTAGCGGAGCGATCGCGGCTTCAGGAAACCATCTCCAAGGAAGAGCTGTAAGCTATTGACCGAACGGTACAAGATTCCGCAGGGTCAATAGAGAGTTTTAGAGAACCGTTTTAGGGGCGAAGCTCCTTAGGGGCTAGCCATGTCGGCATGCCCGTCCGCCGTCGGGTGCACGTGCTCCTGCTCGTGAGATCACGTGCTCACGAGCACTTGAGTACGTGCTCCCGTGCTCGTCTAGGGAAAAAAAACCGCATCTCCACGTGGTGAATGATGTTGATTGGGGCGAAGCTCTGGTGGTGCTTGTCTGCGGAGACGCCGAGCCGCAGCATGCCGAGCCTTTCGTTCGTTTTCATCCACGTCAGAAAGAGAATGTGCGGTATGGAACGTGGTTATATACGCATTTGAGCATTTGACCGCAGCGTGACATGGATGAAAACGAACGAAAGGCTCGGCACGCTGTGGCCTTGCGTCTACCCAGACAAGCGTCACCAGAGCTTCGCCCCAATTAACATCATTCACCACGTGGAGATGCGGTTGTTTTTTTTCGCACATCGATACGATGGGCCCTCCGGTACAAACTGCGCATATATCGAGTCGTCTGCTGTAGCACATGCGCTGTTCGTTCTGGAGGACCAATCGTACTGCATCGGATGCGCAAAAACGGTTCCCTAGAACTCTCCAATGCTTTATTTCGATTCGCCATCCTAATCTCGTCACAGATGCTACAAAACGGCCAGATTGACCGCACTGCCCAAAAGGGGACGTGAGCGGTCGCAAGCACCTTTTGTCTCGGATTCGTTTAGCTCTATCTCCGCTCACGAGTATACCGGAACTCTTCGCCGAGAGTCACCCGTGCGTTGTCCTGCTCGAGGCTCCTCTCGCTGGGAAGGGTGGGGTGGGAGAGAAGAGGGACCGACGCCGAGGGGGCCCTCCATGGGACAGAGGTCAAGGGATCGAGATCTCGCTGCGAGCGAATACCCCGGACGCAGGCGCCGCCACCGACGCCACGGCTCGAAACAATAGAACTGTGGCGTTCAAATGCATCGTTCCGCCCGACCCAACGACTTCCTCTAGGCCACGAACTAGCCGCTGCCCCGGGAGGTCTCCAGGGAAAGGCGAGGGCCTGTCTCACGTGACTTTTGGACACTGAAAGGGCTTCAGCTTGGTAGCTAGATGCTGCGTAGAGAGGGAAATTGTGTTTTACGATACTCTCGTGGCCTGATATTTTGGTGCCAGGGCTTGTTCACACACACACAAGCGCGCGCGCACACGCACACACCAAACACACACACACATACAGACACTCACACTTTCTCTCTCTCTCTCAGACACACGCACACATACGCACACGCACACGCACACACGCACATATACACACACAAACATACGCAGAGATGCACAACTGCAGTTGTATTTTGATGTAACTATCACACTGTCAAATGCAGAACAGCGTTTTATAAGAAGCGCAGCGGATGGTAACTCCAGTCGAGCAGACTTGTGCCCGTCACTTGAAAAATGTAATTCATTACCATTACAAATAACCGACGCCCAAATGTAATAGATTACCATTACAACTACATTTGCTGAAAAGTAACGGATTACTTTACTGGTTGCGTTACAAATTATTTTTTGTTACTATAGCCGTACTTGTAAAAAAAATAATAGAAACAATTTTGATATTTCCAAACATGTTCTAAAGCCCTACTTTCCATTTGTGATACGTCCGCATTATGATAGTCCTTGTAGAAATAAAATATTGTATTTAAAGGAGTGGCGCCAGGATCTTAGAACTTCGGCCAAATAATTGTGAGAGTTGGAAGAATATTTAAATACATAATTTCTGTACAGGTGGAGTGAAATCGCTTTAGTATTACTCGTCCTTTTGGGGATGGTTTTGGAAGGCAACATGTACAGTTCAGGGTTAATCTTCGTCGCCACATCGAATAATTCTTTTAATCTACACATTTTCCTTTGCTCTAAACAGTCAAGGCGCAGTGCATTTCTCATTGCAGCAACCTATTTAGTGCGTCTGTACTCAGAAGAAACAAACAAACTAAGTGCCAGATTTTGTATCCGTTCTATTTGCGCGGCCTTCTTCTTCTCATATGCACCCTGCATATTCAAATGTTAGACTTACATAGCATTTGTATAAAGCTAGTAGAATATCTCTATTTGCATGTCTAAGATGCCTTCCAAGAAAACGTAACTTCTGATAAGTCTGGGCGCATAAGTAATCCACATAACTATTCCAGTGTAGAGTATTAGCTGAAATAACTCCTAGAGAGTTAAATGTTTCGTTTGTTAAGTGCTTAGAAGCGAACCTCTGACCGAGCTATGCTCGGGGTCAGCTTTCTGTACCAGTGCTTTCAAAGGGACGGGAGCGCGCGTACTAGCCGCTGAATAAAGCATAACTGCGCAGTTCTCCTCTCCTCGGAAATGACCCAGACAGTTGTCCGCAAGTAGGGGTCAAATCAGGAGGTTACAAAAAGACACGGCAAGTAATCCCTTACAAGTTACGAATTACTTGCAATTTGTGACTTTTTCAAGTATTTTTGTAATTGCCCCGTTAATTTTTTGCGGCAGTAATTTAAAATGTAACTTCGTTACTAAATATTGATAACGAACAAGGAATGTTCAAATATGCGAAAAACAAAAATCAAGGAGACAACGCCGAGTGGGCGATGGCTTCTTTATATCATAGTGTAGGTAGACGCTGCTACTGAGTACGGACACCGCTAGCTTTGTCCGCAGAATTCCAGGGATCATTTCCGGCCGCACCAAGCTAGAGGGATGGCGGTGGTGCATGGTGGCAGCTTTCGCTGTCTTCTCAGCTTAGAGGTGAACGGAGTGCACCTACTTTCTTCTTCTGAAATATAATATTTTTTTTATAAGGACTACCACCATAATGTGGGTATATGTGAAATTGAATTTTGTGGGAAATCAATTTTGAAAACATCAAAATTGTCTTGATTGTTTTCTTGATAACTGTACGTGAAAAGTAACATAAAAGGTAATTTGAAACGCAACGAGTAAAGTAATCAGCTACTTTTCAGGAAAAGTAACTTGTAACGGGAATCCATTACATTCGAGGCTCGGTAATTTGTAATTGTAATCCATTGCGTTTCCCAGGTAACGGGCACAAGTCTGATTTCAAATAGGTGCAGCTGTGTATTCTCTGCCACTTCTAATAATACCATCCGACGGCGGATGAAGATGCTGAATGTGGTCGTTTAAGGTTTTGTTGGACTACCAGGTCCCTCTCTTCCACGTTAAAGCTAGAGCAAGAATCTACCGACAAAGATGACAAGCCCTTGAAAGAAACAAAGCCTTCTGGAAGCCCCACAGCTGAACAGTCAACGTTTCCCATTGCGACATAACTCTTAACGAAACGTCGGCCGTAACTCGAAGGCTCCCATCTGGCTCGTTTTCAAGTTATTCCTGCCGACTTCCACTATCTTTCTGTTTTGAAAGTAAGAATTGGTTTTCGGGCAGGCCAAGCGCACCACTGTCCCTGGGCCTGCGTGCGCTCAAACAAGAGCCAAATAAAACCGAGAGTACCGGTGAACAGTACAACAATTATGCAGCTTCCACACTCCCTTGCCGAAAGAGCCCTTACCAGCGGCTAGGCTTAGCGCGCCTTCGGTCGCGTCTCAAAGACCGTAGCTCGCTGAAGCTTCTGTGTGAAGAGAAGGATGCTGTTAACGTCGTGCAGCGCCTAAGAAACCGGCGCAATCAAAGCGTGCCCTTTGGCTGCTTCTCTTCTCCGTGCACCTCTGTGGCAACGTGGCGTTGCCGCAACTTCGCGGACAATGGCTCCCTTGCGGAGTTACGCGTCGTTCGTCAGAAAGGCTGGCCCTGCCGTTTCCAAGGAACTCCAAAAGCGACCACCTGCAGGAATTTGAGCCTGGAGGAGACTGGAATTTCTTCCTGCTGTTTTGAGATTACTCCTGATATTTAACGGTCGTCAACAGGAGATAATTAAGAGAGCGAGCAAGGGGAAGGGACCATGGAGGTTCAAATGTCTAGTTGCTATATATATGGGGCGAAAAACCAACCCACTTGAGACTTAAGGGTACTGTTGAAGTTTATGCGAGGGGGAATTGCTGCCGCGTCAAGCTATGCTTAAAGGGGTACTCCGGCGATTTTTGAGCTACCTCAACTAACTATATTTTCTGACTCCCCGGCCTTTACCCTTTCTGGTGCGCTATTTAGTATCGTGAAATTCATAATAGTTATCGCGAAATGGGCCAATGAAAATTGTGCAAAAACTAACATTCGAATATACCCGCTTTTTTTCAGTGCCGTGACGTCAGTTGAAGGCAAGCTTGCCAGTCGGGCGAGCAATCTAAAAAATAGAGTATGCCAATCATTTGTTCCGTGCTGAAGCGCGGGGACTGGAGCGAGCTTCCAAAGCATTCATTTGACACCATAAAACTGCTTCGAATCAGTTGGGAACAAATTCTACAGTCCAAAGAGTGAACCCCTGCACTTCCAATGACGTCACTTTTTCGTTGTTGCCCGTAGAGAAGTTGTAAATTGTAAATTCAATAACTTCGTTAAAATTTTTTTTTGACCTAATATTTGGGATACTATTCTGGCGATGTTGTTAAGCGAGTTTAGCAAAATTTCAAGCAAATCGGGGACCATGAAGAAATCGGCGGAGTACCCGTTTAAGGGTGACTTACAGGCATGCGATGAGTCTGACCTAGTGCGACTGCAACCGGTGTTTAAGCCTCTGAACGACCGCGCCACGCAGAATCAATAAGGGAAGTTAAGTGGTTTAAAACCCTATTGCCATAGCCATCCGTAAAACGATTAACGCCGCAAGCCGTTCTAGACGCACGCGGTCGAACTCATGGAAGTGTGTGAACAAGCCTTTAGCCTAGATCTACCCTCGGCGGTGTTGGTTTACCCGACCTTTTATGCTTTCTCTAGAACCGAGAAAGAATCAACGTTAGAAGTCCAATGGAAACAAAATGCGCCTTTTAAACCCCCTGCTGACTAAATTCGAAGCCCCACATATTTAATATTCGACAAACCTATTTCTACTGATTGGCTCACGTGTAGTCCAAATGTCTGGACTCGGCAGGCATTTCTACTTCACACGCTACGCATACTATTAACAACAAGTCATGATCACGTCTGTGTACTATTTATTGCCACTGCTAAATTGAAGTTAAAGTTTAAAGACAAGGCACCACATTAAAAAAAATAATGAAGCATTTTTAATTTAAAAATTCGAGTCACTTTTTCAGTTCGTTCTTAAAAACGAAAAAAAAAAACAGAAGATGTTTTGAAAAAAAAAAGAAAAAAGAAAAGGAGTTAGAGGTAATTTTATGCGTATTTTTATCCCGTGAATCTGAAGATCGCGTTGCTTTTTCCTGAAAATGTAACTAAACGCGAGAAAGCACGGAAAACCTGCGACCAGTCGTTACGTCATACCCAGACATTTCGGCCGCCAAGTTCGTGTCGCTCCTGTAGGCAGCGTGAGCAGTTGAACGTTTGCCAGCTATGGACGCTTTGCAGCAGCTGTGCATGGGCGCCGCCATAACCGGCCTTCAGTTTTCGTAACCTCTACGTTTCCTTCACTTTATCATTACCCCAGCAGGGCCGGTTATTGCCATTTTCGATTCTATTGTGTTCTACCCGGCATTGACTTTTGTGGAGGCTCGTTAACTCCCGCTTCACTGGCTCGGCATCTGGGTAACACAAGGGAAGGTCAGTAATGGCGGCTGTAATGTGGCACGTGTCCAAAACGTCTATATGCCCCCGCACTGACACCAGTCGTGAGGTCTTTTTCTGAACTTTTTCAGGATGGCAAGCGTGCGCGTGCATAGCTTTGGTAGGCGCTGAAGATGCGGGAGAGCACGCATTCCGAAAACTCTGGGTATGATGTCACTCACCGACAAGGAGGGGCTTCAGCGGTACTTTGAAAATTATCTGCAACCTTCGTTGACCAAGCTGAAAAAAAAAAAAAAAAAAAAAAACCTCGGTGCTTTTGATTTTGGACGCCAAATGAATACGATTTAAATGTTTTCTTTCAATTTCCGAAACGCTGCACTTTTCCTTAAAGCCCTTTCTTTAGAGCTGCGTGTCTTATTTACCGCTTACCAAAATGTTTAATTTTGGACAATAAAATTAATTTGAGTGGCACCCAGATATGATAACAGCGTCAGATAAATGCGGGATGTTATCTGGTTGACTGGAGTTGTGGATATTATTGTGACCATACCGCAGGTTGATGCAGAAAGGGAGGGATTAAAACTATTCATACACGACGCAAGACGAACTAAAAGTGCATGATCTCAAAGGCAATGCTGCTATAAACCCACCCCCGTTGCCATTCAATTTGTTTGAGCACTTTTTGCGCTCTTTGCTGACTTTCCGAATATGTGAATTCAAGCATTACCATCAGACGTCATTCAATTGTCATAGGATCCGGGGATGTTCTCCTTTTTTGTCTGCGTCCCTAAGCCCTCCTTACATTATTTGCATGACATGTTAATTACTGTAATGTAAACTCTTGCGGTTTTTAAATTACTGACTATATCGAGCCAACTTGAACTAGACAAGCCGTCAGAGTCATATAATCTTCAGAAATGACATTGCCACGAGATTAGCGCAAAATAGTTTTTTTTATTTAAGATAAAGCAAATGAAGCATATATCATGTAAACGCCGTACAATTATAAATTGCTCATAAATGAACGCTTTGAAAACCAACGTGGCTAACCATTAGAGTGTTTCTCTTTGCCGGGCGCGCCCTACGATTCTCGCCAACCAGCCGAACGAACACTGGAATCAGAATACTTTCAATCCCCGAGCCCCTCCGATTAACCGAAGGCCGTGCACGGAAAACCTTTCCTTTCATGATACCCCACACACTCCGAGGTCAGCCCCGATTCGGTGTTCACTCGAACAACTGTCGATTTGCATAGATGAAAGTTAGGGCCCCTTAAAAATGCAGCGAAGGAGTTCTCATTCCAGGCACCATTAACTTTCTCGATGAAAGGCGCATTTTAATTTGTGGCCCCGCTAGCTCCAGCGCTGCATAAAGTTTTATTTATTTTTAACTAATCGGAAAAGGCCTACGCATTCAAGGCAGTTAGATGTACATCGCCATTTTAAAAGGGGATCGAGAAAGAGAGAGCTTGTTCATTTCAAGCTCAAGCGTTCAGATAAAAAGAAAATTAAGTATTGTAAACCGCAAGAGAGCAGAAAGTGTAATCAAGACAAGGCTGTCGTTTTTAAGCAGCGTTAAATAAATAGGCGCCGTGAAGTCATGCTGACAGTCCGTGTAGATTTGTGGCCACTTAGATTTGACCTCTGGTGCAATACTACCAACGAATAAGTGGTGATTTGAGTAAGCGGTGGCAACGTTTAACTATAGGCATGATTCGAACTTTACGATTTTCTCATGTGGCCCGGAGGGCTCTATGCGACTTTCAGAAGGCCTCAAAATGAGAGGGCATCCATGAAACTGGACGAAATTGTGAAACAGAAGTTCTACTCCATCAATTGCAAGTAGAAGTATGGAAGGGGGGATACTGAGGCGTGCGCTAAGAATAAACACGTACATATAAGGTTCACCACATTTCTCATGGTGGCCACACCTCAGAAGTGGGCCACACTGTTTTTTTCTTTCTAGCGAAGCCCAGCTAGTGTATTCAAACTGAAATAAACGTTGATTAATTCATTATGGTGTGCCTACTCATTCCCGTTGGTGTAAGCTGGAGACTTTTACGTTTTCTTCTCATGCCCATAACTATCCAATTTGAAACATTCATGCGCAAATCCAAGTGTTTCGTTTAGTTGCATTTTATGAAATGATTATTTAGCAATGATTTTTAAGGGCGTGTTCCCCGAAATGTTATTCACCAAACGAAACTCCTGTGCCACTGAGCCATAACGAAAACATTTTAGGAGTGCTTGGCTGCGTTTAGGAATCGTAAGGTGAATACGAGAACTCCCAAGCCTCCGCCACATAGCAACAAGCCAACCCTTTCTAGCAAACGTTATTTTTTTATTTTGAAACATCCAAACAACCAAACGACCAAACGGCAGATCTTTTCACATAACTTATTTGTAGGGTACATAAATACTCATCTGTTTTTTTCTTCTTTTATTCATGAGACTTTGTGCGCGAATCCTATAGAGTTTTTACACAAACTGAACTTTATGACGCCACGTCACAACGGTGGCGCTGCTGTCGACGATGCGCATGCGCAGAGGTCACGGGAACCAGGTTTCTGCACTTCGCTCCCGGCAGCCGTCCCGCCGCCATTAGGGAGCGTGACCAGCATCGCGCGCCAAGACGCTGCTAAGTGGGCTGGCCAGTAATCGAGTAGAATCACATGCTGCAGCTTGGAAAAGTTTGCTCTCGAAGTACTACGAAACTTCAATTATACAACGTAAAAAAAAGAAAAAAAAAACTACTCGCGGCAATTCACATTATCAAGATTTGCGGTCTTAGCAACCTATTAATGTGAGCTCGTCCTGAGCATCCGTTCTAAAAATGGCTCTTAAATATGGAGTCCATTGAATATCGAATATATTGGAGTTCATAATTGCGGGTGGACGTCTCGAACGGTTAATGTAATAGCGAGCGAAATTGGAGTTACTCGGGTTCGCAGACAAAATATTCTCCGATTCCGCTGAAACGCAGGCAATTTAAAGGAATACCAATGCTGTACCGATAATTTTGAGACATCGACACACACTGCAGAAATATATTGCCGTTACCTGTTCATTGAAACACGTGCTGAGAGGCGGTACACCATGAAAAACACTATTTGCAGAGTGCAGAAAGAAAAAAAGAACGAAAAGAAGTATATTTGCAGAATTGGAATTACTCGTGTTTGGAAAATAAAAGGCACCACGACGCGTGTAAACGGTGGATTTTTAGATTGTTTAGCTGAACCAGGGTTCTATTTAATTGACACATTTTTATTTATTTATTTATTTTACCTCAAATGCCCCAGACACAAAGAATTACGTAGGGATGGCTCTTCGAAAAATGTGTGTGTGTATATGTTAATACAGCCTAGAATTTGGTCTGCCTCAAAGGGCGACGAGTCTCCCAGCTGCGGATGAGCAATTTAGCCAGTGCAGTACAACCGCTAGCCTGGGGTCTTTAACGTGCATCATGCAACAGTAATACACGACCGCACGCCGATACGACGCTCATCCAGATCGAAACGGCAGGGGTGTGGATTGAACCCAGATGTCTCTTCAGTGGATGACGTACTCAATAGCTTTCTTGAAATGAATGGGGTTGGATCGATGCACGGTGTCGGCGGGCAAATCACTCCAGTTCCTTGCTGCCTGAGCAAGAAACGACGAGAGATGAGCAGATGTTTGAGAACATTGAAGATAAACTGCTTTCTCATGACTAATGCGGTCTGAAACTCGGTAAGCTGACATGATAACAGAATTGTCGACGGATGTGAAATAGAATTTCTGAAAGAGACAAAGCCTGGCAATTTTGCGTCGTGACTCAAGGCTTGGAAGATCAGCATGAGTTATGAGCTCTGTGATGCTGGCGTGGTAAGAGCAATCGAAAAAGATAAATCTGGTTGCGCGATTTCGAACGAATTCAAGGGATTTAGAGAAGTTAGATTTATAAACATCCATAACAGTATTAGGACACACGTAGAGAGAAGAGAAAACATACAGGATAGAGCGCTGTATCCTGTATCTTCTCTCTTTTCTCTACATGTGCGAGAGTACTGTTTAGATTTTTAAATACCAACTAGCCCAATTATCTACCCATTTAGATTAGTAAGGGTCCCAGACAGCGCTTGCATACTCTAATTTGGGTCACACAAGTGCAAGATAAGATAGTAGTTTTACAGAGAGAGGGGCTAGTCGCAAGCTTCGTCGGAGGTAACCAAGCGCTCGGTTAGCTTTAGTAGTCCCCTTCGTTATGTGAGAAGACCAGGTAAGTTGAGTTAAGCTAATGCCTAGATACTTATCGGAAGATGCAGAGGAGATTACCGAACCACAGATGGGATAGACTTTCTCTGTTGCATGTCATTTTCAGTCACGTGGCTTCCGTATCGGGTATGCGGCACGAAACAATAATCGAACATTTCAACCTGGAATATGCGAGAAAATATAGGTGAGGCAAAACAAGTATTTGCGACAATCACGCATTTTTCGTAAACGTCTTCCAGCAGCGTGAAGAGATTAAGACGATGTTTTACCGCATACAAGAAGTGACGACATTCAACATGGCTGCGTTCTTGTGGAAAAGGTGCATAGCTCAAAGTTGGGTAGAATCTCTCGTGGTACAAAGACATTACAGATGGTTTTGTAACATTTAGATACATTTCTAAAAGTATGGAACGATTGGGGAGGAGATCGAACAGTCACGCCTCTAGCGGCACGCTTCAGCTGTGGGGGCAACAAACCGAATTTTCTTGTTTGTTTTTGATCAGCGATATCGAAGATGACGATTCGAAGGCCAGCATTGGTCAGAGCAAAGCGCTCGTGTCGAAGCCGTGCATGACGAGGTTCAATTTCTTTGTTATGTTGTGTTAGTAAACACCGGGCTGTGGGGACAAGAACCTCGATAAAGCGCCCCCTATAGTTCGATCTCCTGCGCAATACCTGCAACCACGCA
Source organism: Ixodes scapularis (assembly GCF_016920785.2). Lineage (NCBI taxonomy): Eukaryota > Metazoa > Arthropoda > Arachnida > Ixodida > Ixodidae > Ixodes > Ixodes scapularis. The sequence goes on along the minus strand of NW_024609873.1, from coordinate 17,127,560 downwards.
CGTACGCGCGCAGGTGTATAATAGTTCCTATGGTTTGCAAATTCGTCTGATATTAACACCCCTACTAGGAGTTAAATTTAGGTACATTTCCTGGATAAACAAGACTGATGGTCTAGCAGTTCTTTTTAAAGTTAAAATTACGTTTGTTTCTGACCAAGATGAGCCAAATCCAAGAAAACGAAACTGTCAATTTTTGCTGAAATTTGGAGTAAATCTGAATGTGCATCGTAACCGAAAGGAATCAGAGTGATATCTGTCACATTATTCAAGAAAGGCCACTGACAGCTAAAATGACACGCAGCCGCGGCGTAGGGCTCAAGAAGTGATTAAGATAAGGAAGCATTCTTGTTTATCTAGTTTTCCATTCACATGGAAATTACTTTTTTAAAAAGTATTTTTTACTTTTTTGCGGAACTTGAAAAAAGCTTGTGTCCTTCCCATTACTATTTCCGCAACCCGCGGTGACAGTGCAACATGCGGCATCACGTTGCCACCAAATTAGCGTTACAAAAAAAAAAAAAAGAAAATGTACGGCCACGCCGTAAAGAGCGCAGCAGCGGCCATCGACACATGGTGTAGTTTCGAAGCAGACAACCGGCTGTAGGCAGGATCACGCGGACTTGTGGGAAGGTTCGGGGCACGAGGAGAAGAAAACAATCATATTTTAGAAAGACAAGGCGGGGGAAAGAAAGAATTTCTTTTCCCCGTTTTGGACAACGGTTTACGCTACCTTTCAATATATGTGAAACTTATACTCACACCGGGTCTATTGGGACGTGAGCGATCGAAAGCGTCGCTGTGGTCGGCCCACCACAATTGGCAGAATGCTGACTATGACGTCAGTAAAGGATGTCTCATCGACGGAAGTAAGAGGAATGTAAGAACTTCAATTTTGATGGTGTTTGCAGTGTTGCTTTGAGGGCGCTATGATTTCAGGCTTCCATTATGCCATTACAAACACCATCGAACTTGCTGTTCACAAGGTAATGACGTCACGAAAGGTAACCGAACGAGGGCGCCACCAAAACATCTCACCGCTAATGCTCGGTCCCAGTAGTTGTGTGCAGCAAAGGAAAAGGCATAGGCGCGGTCACATGGCTTTTAGATTTGCTTTCCTTCCGCGAGTGCTCGTGAAAGGAAGGCAAATCTAAAAGCCATGTGCCCGCGCCTGTGTTTTTGCCTTTGCTGCCCGCAGCTCATAAGATAGAGTATAGGAAAACGCCGGCGTGTTTGTAATCAGCAGGTCAGAGTATATTATTGTGAATACCTTTGACGGCACTTCTTGAGAAGTGAAAGTGAGACCATGCATTATATTCTAAAAATGGACGCGAGTTCACTTACTTTTGTAAATCATAGCCTGAATTTAACAATAAAGAAGGCTTCTCGGAAGATTTTTACGCCGGGGTCACACTGATTATACATCAAATCCAGTCTGGCAGACATCAGTCACCGCAATATCCGTGGTTTGAATACCGCGTTCCAAGTTTCTCCTTGAACTCATTGCCATGCGGTTTTCGAAGCACGGATCTCGTGGTGACTTGAGTTCGAATCTGTTTGCAAACTGTCTTTTGTATGATGCACGAGCAGTGTGACCCCAGGTTTAGGGAATGCATGAGCATGACCCTTGGGAAACGCCACACTTGTGCCCTTTTGGGAAACGCTAACGCTGACCCCTTCACTTTTGTAGTAAACATACCAAAAGGCGTTCTTTGCTGGCACACTTGTTATTTGCATATTTTACAGTCCGAGATGATGTCTGAGTTTTATAAGACGAGCCTGGGTTGCAGCGTATTCCATCGGAGCTTGTGTCGCGTGTCCGCCGCTCGTGGTGCGTGGCTCTTGCCTCGTTCGCTGGGCGTGTGTTGGTGCACATTGCTCCAGAGTGTAGATGGTGTCGCCCGCTTGTTCGCTCCAGTTTTTTGTTTTGGCTTTTTCTTTTTGGCTTTCCCTTTTGCTTACTTTGTTTTTTGTTACCTCATTTTGTCTTAGTTACGAGGTCAGTGTTAGGACTTCCCAAAGGGGACGTGTGTGGCGCTTCCCAGGGTCATGCTAACGCGTTGCCCAAAAGATCCACCGAAGGATCTTCCTTTATATTATTTTTTCCGACGAAGCGAGCTCGCTGACCCCGCTTCACCCCAGCCTCTTTCGTACGCAGACCTGCGTCGGCTTGCCGCTTCTTGAGCCGCATTTCGGCCAGCTGAGCAACGCGCTGCTTCCGCTCCTCTGTCTTGTTCGCCCGCTTGGCACGCTAAGCAGCGGCATCCGCGGCCTGACGCTGCTCTCACTGTTTACCGGTTTCCCGCGCGCGCATTGGCTTCCGCCCCGTGACGTCACCTCCATCTCGCCTTTGTTCTTCGCTACTCTCCTACTCGCTGCGCGGCGCGCTGTCCCTTCCACTGTTTTTTCCGCAGACGGACGGCGTCAGCTTTTCGTTGTCATGTAGGTACTAACGCTAACGCATCAAAACGAAACACCGGTTTCATTCACTAAATACTCTTTACTGTTAAATAAGCTTCAATTTATTATGTTATAATGCGGAAATATTTAGACAGAATTTCTGAAACCCATGAGATAACACGCACAAGTGTGCAATACCTGTGGCCCAGAAACAAATATAATTCATACAATTTTACCATTGTTTCGCTTTCATTTTATACTTTATGTTTATTTCCCCTTGGTGTATTATGCTCCTGAGTTTACTGTGGAGTAGTTCTCCACAACAAATATATCACGCTTTTGGTATAAAAGCGTGTAGTTTAAGGCATTGCTAACTATATCCAAATTTTATAACTTCAAAGTATATATCACATAGGGTATCCATTCCTTGGATTAAAGCAGCTGGTCCCAGATTATGAAACAAAAGTTTGACTCCATAAAATTGGCATTTAATTGACATTACAGTCAAAACGTTCGAGATCTTGAAAACATACCCTTCTGTTACGATCATGACTGCTGTACAGAAAACGAGCAGCATTCTTCCCTGCGCGAAAGGAAGTTCTCTGTAAATGGTGACCGACCTTAGTTTTGCATAGTTAACAAGAAAGCATATTGCGTGCACTAAGATTCGTGCCGGCAGTGCAGCCAGGCGTGGCGAAGTGTCTACACTCGAGATTAAAGCGGACAGCGACATTATACAACCGCAAACGTCCTTTACCCTCCCAGTGTTGTCGAGCCGGCTCGTTCGCATTCTTCGTCGCGAAAGACGAACTGGGGACGTTTCAGCACGTTGCAGGAATGCGAGCAGTTGTTATCGGTAGGAATTCCATGAATTATTCAGTGTTCAGACGGGTTGACCACTCCGTCAGCTATTTGACTTCCGAAAGTATAACAAATCCAAAAAGAGAGGGGGGAGAGAGAGAGATAGAGAGGTAGAGAGAGAGAACCAAATTGTAAGAACGTATTATCTCGACAATCTTGAATGTATCGCCTTTTCTGGGATATTCCGCACCCGGTGCATAGTCAGCATGTAGATAATATCATACACAGCGCACCTCGACAAAAGTCTGCTCTGCCAACTCGCAAAGGGAGGTTGTATCATACATAAATCATCATTATCATCATTAAGCATACTCTGTCATTCTCCAAATTTGTCAAGTCTCGTCAGGGTAAATGATATTGAAAAACGCAGGCTGCGCTCCATGGGCGTCGCGTTGGTTGCCCGCTCTTTCGCTGTCACAGACAACGCCGGTTGTACCCCATGAAACAGTTAATGCTTTCGCGTTAAAAAATAAGTTCTCGTATAGCCCGCACGGCGTAAAATTGCAGCTTTTAAAATTTATTCACTCGGCGGACTTGTCGCTGGACAGGTTCCTACGAAATTGGGGACGTCACCTTTCTTGCGGTTCGAATTCCGCCATGTTCGAAAGAAACCTTATCAAAGTTACCGTCCAAATTACGGAAACTGAGTATGGTTTTTTAGGAGTGCAATTTACAAACTTTCTAAAATGTAACAGTTATTTAGAACGAACAATGGGAAAAGCTAGTAGTCTGTTTTATTTTATTCGTAGAAATTTTAGATCCGCATCACGCAACGTTAAAGAAACACTCTACTTTTCTTTAGTAAGAACGATTTTAGATTACGCGTGCGTCGTGTGGGATCCATACCACGACTTTCTTATAAACATACTCGAGAAAATTCAAAATCAGGCTGCCAGCTTTGTGCTTAACAACTATGGTCAATACGCTAGTGTTGAAATGAAGGTCGTGCTAAAATGGAAAACAATTAAATGTAAAAAAAAAACTAAGATTAAACGTATCCCATAGTGTATTTCACAAGAAAAAAAGAAAGAAAGAAAACAGGGTCTCATAAAGCTGCCCGTCTTTTGGAGTCATCCTACGTCTCCTCCAAGTTGCAGTCATTTAAAAAAAAGGGTTGCTGTATGCAGTTGTAGAACGAACAGTTTTGCCAACTCACTCCTTGTTAAAATCGCGACTGAGTGGAGCGACCTTCCGGAAGAGATTATGTCAACTGACGATATTGACATGTTCTTTTCTCACATCATATTTTATTCTAACCCCCCCCCCCCACCCCACCCCCTATAATAATGCCCACAGGGCGATTTCGGTACTTCGTAAATAATAATAGATAAATAAAATAAAACATGCAAAACTCCAAAGCTGGTCCGCAGAAAAAAGTAACGTTTCCGACGAGAAGTCCCTGGACCCGTGAAATGTTGTGTATCACGAAGGCAAATCTAAAAAAAACAGGTCAGGGGACCTGTCGTACCACGGTTATAGAGATTTTAAATCCGATCTATTGTCGCTCTTTCCTTGTCCGGCGAAGTCCATACCAGGTCCGCAGGCTCGGCTAACCCGGAAGGAACCAATCGCGCCAAACGGACCGCCGCAGTCTTTTTTACCTTCTACGGAATGTTTTCAGTGTTCATTCAGATGGCTCTTGCTTGGCTTGGTATTATGTAACGGTTGGCACTAACAGGCACCTCATTGAACTGAATGTGTTTGTATGCTCTTTCTTGTAATTACTGTCCTTGTCCCTGCCGCAAGTAAAAAAAGTAAACAAAAACAAACTAAGGTATTTTAAGGCTTTTTTATTGCAGATGAAGTTCTTAGCATTTCTGAACAGGAACCAAGTTCTAGAGTTCTAGGAAAACAAACACATATTCACAATTTGGTGAATTCACAAGGCAAAAGTATTTCTCTAAAATATTCAAGCAATACCATAACACGTATGTATGCAAGGCCACATTCAGATGTAAGAATGAGCGCCAGCGGAATCTTGGGGCCTTTTTGGGCATCAAAACAAGTAGTGAAACGTGGAATATACATTTTATTTTGTAAAAAAATATGGATATGCTTAGGTCTCTCTTTATATTTCGATGTATCCGATAATTTATTCATCTCTCGTTCTTGAAAGGATATTTATGATTTAACTTATTGTTAAAAGAAGTAAATCGCCGTAAAAGTTGATCGACTTTGTTGATCGATCATTTCTGTTCCTAAACATGCTTATCGCTTGCAGAGAATTAGGTTATAACCTTATAGACGAAAGGGGATCCATAGCTACTTATTCTTGGATGGTGGAGGTGATGGTCAATTAGTTCCACACTTCTATGTGACACCGAATAAAACGTCTCTCGTTTAATTTGCAGAGGTGGTCCGCAACTATTCTTCCAAAGTTACCAACCATATTATATATTTTTTTTCTTTTTTGCCGCAAAGTTTTTTGTTAATTTCATTGAACGCGTATGTGCACAATTTTTATCCGAAGGATGAATATTGCTCTGAATTTTTTTTTTTATTGTCGCGTTTTGAGCACTTCCGAGGCGAGCCAGTTGGCTTCACACAGGGGCATGTTACTCCGCAAGATCTGTGTGCTGAAGCCGTGTCAATGCAGGATGCCGTTCTTTCAGGCACAATAAATCCAAATTCTGTTTCGCTGTCCAGCTGTAATAGAAAATTTCACGAGTTAATGCATTGTTTGTTAACTATTATGAGCCCCTTCCCGTCAGTTGTTCCACCAAACCAGCTGCGAAATTCACTCCGACTCATCTTTACCGCTTTCTTTTTCCCGAGGCAATGTTTACGAATGTACACGCTCTTACCAACTTTGTCGCCTTGATGGAGCGTGACTCCAGTGCAAGACTTGACTGACATTTACTAGCGTTAGCACTTCTCGGCATATACTTCGCAATTCAGAAAACATGACCCACTCGAGTGAACAAAATTCCGAAATATGCAGAGCGGCGTCATGACCAGGTTCAACGCCTGCGGTGCTGCGCAACGCTAAGCAGTGCATGTCTCGTTAATATGGACACCTCTGTTCACCAAGTATATACGCCCAAGATGTGAATTTTTCATAATAACGACACAAAAGACCATGCATTTTTTTGGTCTGTCCCCAAAAATGATATTCATATAGCGGGGTATCCATATTAACGAGGCTCGTATAAACGGAACATGACTGCACATGCTCTATGACGGCCATAGACAGCAATGTTTCGCACATGAGTCAATGGGTTCCATGAATAGAAAGAGAGCGCAAACACTCGTCAATCTAAAACAAGGAGTCATCAAATTGCCTTTGGGTTACTCACACCAAGGATCCTCACCTTCTCCGTAGATGTGTGTGCATGACCGGGGACGCACACACTCGTAGCGCCCTACGAACTGGAGGCCGCGGTAGAACCTCCGCAAACCGTACTCGCCCTCAGCCATTTGGCCATTTTTTTTCCTTTTCCGTTTCTAATCTAAAAGTGAGTAGCTTTTTTTCCCTTTTTTTTTGTCAAAACGTTTTACTTTTTTTGAAATATTAGACAAATATAAGCGAGCAACTAGAAATCCGCGGTTCACGTGAATCAGTCAGCGTTCAATGAGCAGATCCGCCATGTTAGGCCTGTACCTGCACAAGCGCCACTGCATTTCTTTGCTGAGGACAGAGTCGGCATGTATTTATGCCGTTTTTTCGCTATTGATCGTGTAGTGGAGGCACCGCGCAGTTGTAGGAAGTCTTCCGTAAATAAAATCAAAAAGAAACCCGCTTCGTCGCTGGGGCACTTCACCTTTGTCGTCTTGAAAGTCAAATTTGCCAGACGTTAATTGGATGCAAATTGAGAGTCAAATGCGCTGCGTGGTGATGATTTTCTATCAGGTTTAGGTCCAGCGAATGCTACGGGCGCAAGGTGACAACTTTGAGGGGATCCTGCTCAGGCTTGTATAGAACATGCAGCGAAAGCTGAAGTTATGATCGCGGACTCGTAGTCCGCACTTCGGTCCATGGTGATCGTGAGATTTAGCGCCGGGTCTACGGACTTTCTGGGAACATGTCCAGAATGTCCTCAATGTCAAGAGATATGCATGTTTTTTTCTTATTTGCGGACCTGGTGCCTTTAATTTGTCCGCCGTGTGAATACATATTACGCTGAATGCACACGGCGAACATGTCACCGGACAAGTTCCTACGAAATCGGTGACGTCTCCTTTTTTGGAGTTCGAAATCCGCCATGTCCGCATAAAAGGCATGCGGAACTCAAAAGCCAGTTCACGGACCACACGAAAGTATCCGGAGACGAGTCCGCGGACCTGTGGAATGTTGGGTATCACGTGGGCAAACGTCATAAAATGGGTCCGAGGAACTGTCGTACCACCCTTATCGAAAACTTAAACCCGCAAAAATCTCGTCTTTTTTTTTTTTTTTGTTCGGTGTGGTTAATGTTCGGTCCGCGGACTCGGCTAAATCGGAAAGAACCAATCGCGCCAAACTGCTCGCGTGACAACAGATGCACAAGTCATCTTTTTTTTTTTTTCTATTGACCCCCTTCAGCGTTTGTTTATATAGCTACCCCAGTTGCACGGGTGCTGTCAATTGTTATTAAGCCAAGGCCACTTCGCTCAAACGCAATCGGGCGGAATTTCACGGAGGCGCCAACTGTCATCAAGCCGCTAACGATCATTGATTTGATCTGAGTTTGTCTACCTCGGTTAACTGGTGGAGGTTGGCCACGATAGAGCAAAGGACGGAGGCGTCTGAGGCATTGCTGCCGGTGGCCAGCGCCAGCGAAGCATGTACTATTGTGAAGGATTGTGGGAGATATCGAAAAAGTATCGTAGCAACAAACATTGTCGAGAGAGCAGAGGTACGATACGGTGCTAGAGCTGCGGCAAAAACGATCACGGCACGTCGCGGAAGCGTACGCTCGGCGAGCGCGGCCATTGTGATGTCGGTGCCGATAAGATTTTTGTTATGTCTCTCTTGCTCAAATTAGCGTAAAACATTTTCATTCTCGTTGTATTACTTTAAAAATAAAAAAAACACATAACAGTTAAGTATATTTTGGATTAAAGGTTTAAATGAATAATAAGCGTGCAAGTAATTCATTTGCATCAATAAAATGAAGTAATGTGACATAGGTTTTGATTTTGTTTCGGTTTCAACTGGAATCAATTGGGATCAAAAGTTGGGGCTGTTAGGCAGTACCTGGTAACACGGGACAACTTAGTTGAGCTCGATGACAGTTGGGACGTGAAAACAACCTTTGGCTCAATGATCGCTGAAACGGCCCGTGTAACAGCGGTATTAATTGACTGTGTTTTATCTAACGGTTGACACCAGTTGACACCTTATTGAACCGAATATGTTTATTTGCTATGCATCGTAATTACGGTCTTGTTCCCTGCCGTGTGTACAGAAACTTTAAAAATAGACGATGCTTGTTATACGCCCTTTTTTATTTCAAAATTCAGACATAGGTCTTGGCATTTCAATACAGGAGCCGACCTTGAAGAAAACAAACACAAGTGACCCATATCCAGGAACCGCACCAGTCATTGAATACAAAAAGGCCAACAGCCCCTGCTGACGGGTGAGGGAAAAACAAACAAAAAAAACTTGCCGCTCGATTTGTTTTAGAGGAGACGAAGACCGTTGTTGGCTGGTTTCCGAATTATGCCGGGATTTGCGTAACGAGGAGGTACATCAGCTCGCTCTCGTCGCCGTTTAAAAACGTCGCATCAAGAGGCACTACAAGCAGCGGCTGTGGGAGAGTTTGCCCTCAAATCCGAATTTTCTTCGGGGGGTGACTCGGAAGAGAAGGACGAGTAGTCCTCACTGGCATTCAAGCCAACGCCAAGCCCACTCCGGCCCGGGTAGCCCGGTGACGTAAAGGGCGAGAGTTAGGCACTTGCACCAAGTACCACGGAACTGCCAAGGCGGATACTTTCAATCCTCTATGGGACTGCCCATACTACCAAGATATCAGAAGAAAGCACAAGCCGACAGATATCACATCCCTGGAAGAGTGGGCGCGCCCGCCTCCGAAACCTCCTAACGGGCAGAAGAACGTCTTCAAGAGTCTCCTAGACTATATCTTTGAGGTGAAACTGTGCGTTCACATGAAATGTGCAGTGTGTAATGTAGTGCCAAGAATGTCCAGGTCGTCGTCACCACCGACACCACTTTCCCCCTTTCAATACCTCTAGTATTTGGCCAATAAATATTTTCAATCAATCAATCTTGTTTGATAGAACGTGAAGCGAAAGCAGCAACCGAAGCTTCTCGCTCGGACTCGCAGTCCCCACTTCGGTTCATGGTAATCATGGGGGTTAGAGCCAGATTTCTCGTTTGAAACCCTCAGATTTCTCGTTTGATTCACTCGAAGGATCGAATCGCGATTTTTGTCCGCTGACCGTGTACCGCGAGACCATCACGTCGCCGATTCCGGCGATCCGCACCTTTTCAGCTGCAGATTTTGGCGGGAGATTGGCGGGAAAGACACACATGCATTGGTGCCCTAGATATTTAGTTTTATTAGTTTCTTAACATTTTTGTAAATATTCAAAGTGTGAACGTATTGTGCTTCGTCCTTTTCTTCATTTATATGCATGAACGTCATTTTCGTCTTCCTCTCTCAAATATCAGTTGCGAGGCAGCGTCTGTGTGTTCTATGTGTGTCTCTTTCTTGTCCTGTGCTTACTGCGCTATTTTTCATCATGTCTCGGTACCAATTGGCCCAACTCACCACAATGCTCAAAGTTACCTGGTGTTAACTTTAATCTCCCTACGAGGTTTAGACAAAAGTCAAGTTAAACACTCGCTACCTACTTCCACGAGTTCCCCGATATATACAAACGAGAATATTTTCAATTTTCTTTCAACGTACAGGAAACACATACAGTTCCTCTTTATGCCAACTATTTTTGTTTCCTTGCTTGTGTCCTAAATGCGCGATGATAAATATACCTTGCGCTGGTTGCTTCAAATACTTCCTCACCATCACTAAGCGTGCCTGAGTTGTCGTACGTAATCGGCCTCTCAGCCTCTGCATCAGGGGTCTCAGACTCATTTGAGTGTGGGAACTAGAGAGCCAACCCCCGAGAGGTGGAGGGCCAACTAGTTTGTGTGTGTGTGGGGGGGGGGGGGGGGGGGAGGGGGGGGGAGGGGGGGGGAGGCAATAATTGTTTTTATTTTTGGAGAAAAAATATTGGGCACAAACCCACAGCACTAGTGTTTCATGTTGCAGAGACGGCTGTCCCAGCGATACCCCGTAGTTTCCTAGAGGACGCACCTTGTGCTTTCTGCTTTTTTTAAAACTCACCGTTTCGCTATATTAAACTTTTGTTTGCATAAACAACTACTGTGGATGAACACCTAATATTATAACAAGAGTTTAAACACCCACGTACTGGCAGTTTTCATTAGAGCAAGGACAAGCACACCGTCCTTGCTTTATCGCACAATTCACTACGCTCGACAGACAAAACAAAATCTCTATTCATACGCCAGTTTTTGATATTCTGGTGATTTTTATAACAGCATTATAAGAAAGCACTTGTATATTAAAGGTATTGTCCGACAGCTAGAAGCTATATATAGTATTATTTTTAGAAATCGCTCCTTTTGAGCGAGATTTCTTGCAGCCGAGCTGCCTCCTTAAGCAGAGAGCTCGCGCTCGTAGCGTGTGGCCGTGCCGGCCGATTAACATGACAAAAGGCTGATAACAGAATATTTAGCCGAAGCAATACTCAATCTAAGAGAAAGCAGAATAATGCAATATGTGTGAACTCGTAGTATGAGCAGAGCTCCTTTTCAAGCGGAATAGACCGATATCACTAAGCGTTCGGCTCATGCGTGACGTCGCCATAACTTCAGCTCGCAGGATGCAGAAGGCCGTTCATGCGAAGGAATTTATACCTTGCTCTACAGGACGTGAAACTTACTGCATACAAAACCCTCGTTGGATCGAAACTTGAATTTGCTAGCACCATATGGGCTCCTCATCAACTTTACTTAATTAATAGTCTCGAATCAATCCAGACCACACTAAAGCCGTCCACTTCATTCATCGAAACTACAGTACGAAAATCAGTGTCTCCCAACTAAAGGTTTTTTCTAATTTAACTTCTCTTGAATCACGTCGGACAGTCGCTCGCCTTACTCTTTTTCGTAAGTTTTATTACAATATGTCATCATTCATGCTCACTCACTGTAAGCCTGCCTCATACATTTCTTTGCGTCATGATCATTCCTTAAAAATTGCACCTAGATTCGGTCGCACTAATAGATTCCAATACTCTACTCTTGTTCTGTCCATTAAAAATTATAATTCTCTCCCAAACGACATAGTCGCTGAAAAGAACGAAATAATTAATCTGCAAAAAAATCTTCGGCTTTGGTACCATGATATGTTTTCAGCGCCATGTCTGCTTGTGTTTGCTATAAGTTCCGCACTGTGTACCCAGTTCTGTTGTGCCAGGTTTTTGTAAACTTTGTTCTGACTTCTGTATGGTTCGTTTTTAGTTTTTGTTTGTTGTTAATTTTTAACCTTACTTAGTTCTTTGACTGCCATTGTATCATTGCATTTGTTTGTATTTTTCTACCCCCTCCCCCTCATGTAATACGTTCGAACGAACGTCTTTGAGGCGAATAAAACTTGAACTTGAGGGCTCGTGCCGTCTTGTGCTCCACGTATCTGGTACACTGACGGGGAAAATAGTCAAAACGTGTTACCAAAATTAACTGCAGAAGTTGGGGACATAATCATGCTATACTTTTACAAAGTGAAAATATGCATCCTAAGAAACTTTTCAGTACTAGGCAATGAAGGAGGTGAAAATAACAAATATAACACATTCAAGGTGCGGAAGGGAGCGCTTAGCAATGAGCTGAAACCATTTTATGTGTACCGTGTCACTTGGTGTCCATGTGCAACGGAGAATGAAAAGCTCTATAAGCAAAAGTGGTAATGCGCATACACAAAGACGTCTAAACCCATTCATATTCCACAGCGTCGCACGGAACAATCGAGGTATGATATAGCATGTTTCCCCACCAGAAGAAGCTGGTTGCAACACACTGCGCGAAGAAGTCGATGAAAAGCCAAAAGCGGCGCGGATTGCACAGCATTCGTTCAGCACCGCGTCGAGCCGTGTCCCGGGGTGTTGCGTTCTCCTTGACACTTCCCAATGACGCCGTTTTTCAAAGCATCGCCGCAGACACAGGACTCCCACGACGGTTTCTCATTGAATGAGCTCGGCCCCCCCCACAACGCGCAAACTGTCACTAAGCGATCTAAGCGGCCTTAGCACCTCGGTTGCGGCTTGCCGTTGCGTAATGTCGCGTTCCACTGTTAAACGTTGAGGTTGTCGGAAAGAACACCCCCGCGTGTTGTGCCGCCCCCCCCCCCCCCCCCCTCCCCTTTTCTGAACGATTGCCTCTTATGGGACCAGTTGGTTGCTCGGATAATGATCTCGAGTCATCCTGGCTACAGTCAGCACGAGCGGCTCTCGCTTAAAATTCCCTCCTCCATTCCAGTCAAAGACTGAAAGATAGTTTTAAGATTTGCGCAAGGGTTGTTTATAAAATAGTGGTTGCAAGTCGGTCCATAGTATTTCGCCACCTGACGAAAAACCACATTCCATGGGAGCACGCCATCGTCAAGATATTCGACCAAAAGCGAGTGACGAGGAAAGATTTCAGAGGCCGCCGATGCATCAGACGATCGGCCGAGCTCTTAGGTGGTATAATACTTTTCTTTTTGTGTATGTGTGGATACTAGCGCAACAGCTTTGCGTTGCTAGTGGGAGCTCGTGCCATTACATTACAGACGTCTTGAAAGGGGGAGGGGGGGGGGGGGAGGTGACTTAACGCTTGGATTCTCCCAAGTATCTTGGGGGTCCTGAAGAGTTAGTGTCCCCTAGTCTAAAACTCTCATTGAGCAGAGAACGAGCACGCGCTCGCAAGGCGTGCTATCATTTGAGTCTAATCTACAAAATACCCATATGGTTACTCGCATTACACTCTTCAGAAAAAAAAAAAAAAAAAAACATTCCCAAGGGGGTGGAACATGCAACTTTTAGAACCTTAATTGGAGAAGGAAGTGCCTTGCTTATTACCTCCTCGAGGGAGCCAGGCACTAGCGCCCAATATCACTCTTAAAATAACGGTTGCCAAAAGTTTACCAAAAGGGTGGAATAAAAAATTTGTACGCCTTCAATCTGGTGCAGAAGGAAGTGCCTTGCTTATAATACAGTGGCTTAAAGGGGGTTGTGTAACGAACGAAACCGGAGAAGCGCCACAGCGTTGGGAGACGGCCGCGGGTGGCGCTGGCGCTTGCAGCACCGTCGTTACTCCGGCTTGGCCGCTTGGTCAGCTTGGCTCCGGCCAGCTCCGGCCGATTCGCAGCTGTCGACTGTGTCGACTACACTGTCGTCTGCTAGTTTCACATTTTTATTCACCTTAAAACACAAATCATGTCGTTGGAAGTTAACTGGAAACAAATAATTGTTTTTGAGGTATTTATATTAGTTATGCCTCAATCGGCCGGCTATCTGCCGGCCGATTGAGTCACCCTAACGGAGCTGTGGATCGAAGCGCCACCTACCCACCTTCCAAGGAGCGGCCGTTCCCGATGCATGGTGGGTGCTACGCGGTAACTACACTACCCCCTTTAAGCCATTGTACTTATTACCTCCTCCAGGGAACAGATACTAGAGCCCCCTATTTCAGACGCGTTTTTAGAAGGTAATGTTAGCGTCACTTCCGCCGTTCTCCTTTGGATTTCGTCGGCGGTAGAACGCTGGTACTTCTCCTTTTTAGAAACCATGCTTTTTGCGTAAACCCAGACGGAAGCTCTTTCCGTATAAACTTTTATTGGAGATTAGTACAAAATGGCAGGAGCGTGATGTTTGCATACAATTTTAGTTTACAGGGTTTTGCGGCGGATTTAATATCTTGTTCATGCCACCATGTCTCACCTGTGACGTTCATGTAGCGCGTGCCGACCTGGGTGCGTTCTGACCAGTCATGGGCACGATACCAGTAAAAAAGTAACACTGTTACAGTTACAGTTACCTAGGGGGAAAAGTAACTCTGTTACAGTTACAGTTACCGGTTTCAAGAAGTAACGTGTTACAGTTACAGTTACTGCAAAAACAGTAACGCCGTTACTTTCTCGTTACAGTACGAAAATTGGACTCAAGGAATCACAAACCAAAACCGTATTATTTTATTTGTTACACTATAGTGAGAAGAAAGGAAAACTGAAAAATCAGAAAAATTGAAACCCAAAGGGCGTTTCATTTTTGTGTCATTCGCCGTTCCAGCATTTTGAGGTGCATACGGCGAGATATTTTGGTGGCGCCCTCCTATGGTTCGCCCTTGTGACGTCGTTACCTTGCGAACAACAAGTTCCATGGTGTTTGTAAATAGCATGGTGGAAGCCTGAAATCATTGCGCTCTCAAAGCAACACTGCCAACACCGTCGAAATTAAAGTACTTTCATTCCTCTTATTTCCGTCGATGGTATACCCTTTCCGACGTCATAGTCAGCTTTTTGGCCAATCGTGGAAGGCCGACCACAGCGACGCTTTCGGTCGCGCACGTCGCCAATACCGTTTTTCAAAACTGTCATCGGCTCGCGTCAGTGAACGTTTCGGTTTATTTTTCACTCCGAAACGAATGACGAGAGAGACGGTCACATAATTACCTTATGGGATAAACTCGGATGCAGGTCTAAACATAGCAGGTCAAACAGCTTCGGAATAAAGGGGAAAAGGAGACAATTAGCTTCTTGTGCTTAACCAGTGTACGACGACCACCGCGGCGTCTATGTCCGAAACGCCAACTGTGGAAGTCGCTTTCACTCGAGTGGCTCCGAAGAGAATGAATAAGTTAAAGAAGCGTCGGCTTTCTGCACAATATGGGGACGGTTTCCTTGAAATCTAATAGGGACGAGGAAAAGGCGAACGGCTAGGTGTAAAAACGACAGCACGCACATATCCCGGACACAGCCCAGACGGATTACTCAGAGATATCGCACGACCACCAACACCCGCAGATGGTCCCCACGAGAGATGAGCTAAAGTCCGTGAAAGAGACATTGTTTGCCGCCCCTACCACCGCGGGCGCCGCTTCCTTTATCTCCCGGTTCCGCGCTGAGTCGTCCATCGTCCATTCTCGGACGTGGGCTAAAGCGCGAAACACATGTACGACGAAACCGTCCGATCCGACGTCCGACCGCTCGATACGACGGTCGCAGGCGAGGGTTTTCAACGCTCTCCGATGCTACGAAAACCCTCTCCCCCAAGGTCATTCCGACAGTCCGCACGTCGGATCGGAAGATTTCGTCGTACATGTGTTTCGCGCTTAAAGCAGGCAATTCCTTGTTTGTTTAATGCGCGGCCACACTTATCATTTTCTTTGTCAGCGAGGAGTTTGGAGAAAAATACTCCAAGATGGCTATTTCTCTGTGTCCGCAGCAGTGGGTTCTAATTTATATAGAATAAAAAGTAGTAACTGTAACGGTCTAAGCAGTTACAGTTACCCAATAAAAAAGTAACAGTGCTACAGTTACAAGTTACCAGTATTAAAGAGTAACGCGTTACAGGTAAAATTTACTGGAAAAAGTAACTAGTTACCGGTAACGTGTTACTAGTAACTAGTTACTGCCCAAGACTGGTTCTGACTTCGGCAAGTAATCGCGGCTCGCCCACCTGGGAGACAGGAGCTGGCAGCCTCCTGCTGTATACGTTTCGACGCCGAAAGGTCCGACGAAGCCAAAATTTAACCGTAGCAGGAAATTTTATCATATGCGATACTTCTGGCAACTGCGAGAGGCGCCACCGGCCCTTAAAGTGGCTAGCGAGGGGTCGGAGTCTAACTGTAAATCATCTGACAAAAAAAAAAAAAAAAAAAGACGCCTACGCCGGCAGTGTACGCTAAGGCTGCCAACGTTGGAGTTCGCTGAGTGGTCGCTGCGGGATACATGACGGCGATGTGGTCGCGTTTAGTTTGGTTTTCGGGTACTGATCCGTGCCACTTTTTGTATGCAGGCTCCGAGGCAGCTTCCCAATCTGTATTTTATAGTCGGTTGGAAGCTAAGAAAAAACCGAAAATGACTCTCAGAGGAAAATGTAATCCTACGCCGAGAAACGTCAGCCAATCGTTTTCATGACGTCACGATTCCGTAAACCAATCGCGATCCTTTTGAAAAAAAAAAAAAAAAAAAGCTCAACATCGCTGCTGGCCTTAGCAACGCGACGCTAGTTTCTCGTGGCAATTATTCTGCTTTTTTGCACCGTGTTTTACGTGCCCGAGGTTACGCCACGAAATCTTAATGGTATCGGCTTGCGTTTGCAGCAGTTTTTGCGCGACAACGTGAGAATCCAGCGACGCTATCGCCAACGAAAATATCGAAGCGGGCGCGAGGCTTAGCACTGCTGAGAGGTATGTTAGACGGTATGTTAGACAGTATCTTGGAGAGAAAATGAATTGGGAAGACGGTACATTTTACATGACTTTCTTTCTTTACTAAACAGCTATTTCGTTGGCAAAAACGTATTCTAACTTATTTAAATTTCCTGAATGAATTATATAAATATTGTAGTAGTTTAAGACACGTTTCCTGGAGGAAGAAAAAGCAACGTTGCTAGCGAACTACTTTTTCGACGGTGGAGGCACTTCAGATGGGCGCAATACGCTTGTGGGTGAAGCTAAAAGATTGTTTTCAGGTTGCATCCGACTATAGTAACGTTAGGTAGGACCAGAAAGGGTGTAAATAGGTTGACTGTTATTGCCCCCTAGAAGAGAAGTTACACCCTTGAAGCATGTGCTGACACTCCCAAAAAAGCCTGAAACGTTCAACCCAAAAGTATGCCCTTTTACTTTTTTATGGAAGTCAAGTTCCACCCTTGATATAAAGGCTATAGCTCCCCATTAGAGATGACGTTGTCTCCCAAAGGGAGCACAGGTGCACCTTGACGTAGGATGTAAAAGTTGCCCCCAAGCGGAGGGGGTAACTTTGCTAACCTTCTAAGACGAACTCCAGGGACAAGCAAGTTACACCCTAAAAGGTGTGACATCAGGAACCTGTTTTTTTAGAAGAGCATATGCGGTGCCAGGAACAGTGTCTTCGACTGGTGTGTTTAGCGTCCTATTGCGCCCAGGCATCGAAAGTGGTCCCGAAGTAGCAACAGACGACGTCACAAAAGCCAGAGTGTCATATGCTATCGGATGCCGCGATCCTGGTGGTTGGTATACTTCGTTTCACCTTAGATCCGAGCGCGGCTAATGTTATGAGCAGAAGGGCCAATCAAACAGCGCAAAATGCGCAACGTCATGGCGTGCTCTCTGTGCTTGAGGACTAGCCGGCGGAGCAGCATGCACAGAGAGACGGCGAATACCGATTGGTCCTATCAACTGCATGCAGAGTGCACGCCATGACGTTGCGCCTCTTTCGCTGTTTGATTGGCACTTCGGCTCATAACATCGGCCGCGCTCAGACGGAAGCTGAAACGAAGTATAGTAAAAGATCCGACGAAAAGCACGAGCAGACACGAGTGTCGCTGCCATCACGGCGTCTCAACTCCTGTCTGCCGAAGCTTCCGTGAGCTGACAAGCTGGAGGGCGGCTGTACAGCGGGACAGGCGTCTGCCCCGTGCACTACCGCTGCTGTTACACCGCCCGGGTCGCGACCGGCGACATCAAGACGCTTCTATGACGTCATCAAACGGAAATTGAGGGATTACTTTTTTGGACGGCGTAAGCACACCAGTCGGAGACGCGTTCCAGGCACCATACTCACAACTTAAGAAAACACAAAGCCTGACGAGTACCGAGCACCTTATTAGCTCTCCGCAGCCAATGACTTTGCAGCACAAGCCGATAAGAACGCTGAATAACAAATCACGAAGCTAGAAGCATGAGTACAATAAGCCCCGCCCTGGGCTTCTAAAAATTTCCGTGACTAAAAAAGAACAAAAACAAAAAAACAATCAAATCAAATGCACAGAGCACCATGTACAGGTTGTACACGCGATTAGACTTAATAAACACACAATGAATGCGAGTGACTTAACCAAAAAAAGAGTCCTATAAATTCTCAGGCGGTACAAAACAAAACTTTTTGACGATTGGAGATTACATTTCACAGTTTGCAAGCAGCGCAGACTGTTTTGTAGGTTATCCATGTCGTCTTTCGACGTATTCCGTCGCAAATTGCACCCACTGAGTCTCCCAACTCCTTTGCGGTCCCGTTGATGGTCTGGATTTTCTTAGAGCGCAGAAAGGCAACATCGCGATCAACCCAGTGCTTGACCCTTTTGGCCTGCACCGAGCACGTGATGTGAAGGGGGTCACAGATGCGTCGAGGGATGGAGGACGCGATACTGCAGGTTTCGAAGCCATATGCGTATTCATGAACGTCGATTAAGCTAACGTATTCTTGTACCTTGTGGTTTTTTTTTATGGAGATCCCTCTACTAATAATCGCCGCCCGATCGGTATGCGCTCGGCCCGTCACCCAGGGAGTGACATAACACGACGAGAAGGCAGCGAATGGGTTTACTGTACCTCCCGGTTGCCCGTCGTCGAGAGCCGTCAGTCCAGGCACGCCGACTCTCGGTGTCGCCCACCGATCAGAGCTCACCGTCGGAGTCCGTGTCCAGGCCTGGGGATCGCCTTTCCCACGCCAGCACTGCGTAGGCTGGCTGTCCCGGGCTATCAATGCCCGAGTCTCGCTGCGGAACCACCCCGGGATCGTCGTGGCCCAGGTCATATGGCCAGGGCTCGCCGTTTCTACCGGTCCTGCTCCAGACCTCGCTGGTGGACCGCTCCGGGGTTCGCCGTGGGCCGCACCAGGCAGCTTGGCTTCGACGTTCCTTGTTCAGCTCCAGCCTCGTTCAGCACAGACTGTCTCGCGCCAGCTCGTGACTTCTCCGCCGACCGCCTGTCACGTGCCCTCTGCCTCGTCCTTCACTCTCGGCTCCCACACTCTCCCCCCTCAAGGTCCGGACTTCGGGGGACTTCATGGGCCTCAGGGAGCCGCTGGGCTTCATGGGCGGCCGCTGTTGCTGTTGCCGGAGTGGTCACGTTGCAGCGTCCGAAAGCGGCGTAGGTGGTAATGGCAAGCAAAGCCGTCAGACAATGCCGACCTGTCCATCGCTCGCTGTCTCACTCACCGCGATGCAGCAGGGGGCTTGTTTTAAGCTGGTCCGGCCGACGCAGACGGACTTGCCCCGTTCCGCTTAGAGGTCACAGCGGGCTTAGAACTGCCCGCCTGAACCGTTCGTCAGGCAGAACAACTGTCAGCCACCCTGAGCACTTGGGAAAACGAATGGGCCCGTCTTCCCTCCCGGTGGGCTCCCTGGGTTACGCCGTCTACGGCCGTCTTTCGAAGAAGCTATTCTGCGCAGAACAAAGTGTTAAAACAACACACAACGAACAAGTACTCTGCCGCAGACTGTGGCAGTGGCCATAGCCTCCACCGCCAAATAGCTTGCCGACGGGTTCGTTTACCATGCGGCTAAATCAGCTAGTCTGCATTCCAGAGCTCGCTCCTGGGTCGCCAAGAACAGGGGATTTCTTGTATCCTACCGCCACCTCATGTTATATGTCTTCCCCATCGCGACAACGGTATACTATCCTTTCAAGTCAGCGATGTGAACCGGGCTAGCCTCCTCGTTGGTATCTCGCCGAGTAAAAGTCTAGAAGTAAGACAAGGTGTTCGCGTCTTTGTACATCGGGTGCCATTCTCACCTCGGAGCAAGCGATGCAGCAAAACCACTAGCTGCGTTGCTCAAAGCGTAAGTTTCCTCCAGAACAGGTAACGATAGTGTAAACCTAGTCCATCTTTTGCGCAAGCGAAGGTATCCAAAGCCTGTGGCGGGATGGCCATATACTATACCCGCGTTCCGCAACGGCTCCATATACCATGTGCCACTCTATGTAAGCGTCAGCGTCCAGTTCCGTCCACGTGCCTACAAGCTCTAGGGACGGCTCGGTCCTCGGAGGGGGCGACAGCTAAGCGAGCAAGCCCGCTTGAACCGTTGCCTTGAGCCGTTCACGCCTCAGAGAAAGCTGGACAGCTACATGCCATCCAGATATCTACCGCCACATCCCCGGCCAGGTTGTAACGCGACATAACTTATTAAAAGTCTTGCTGTCACTGCCACGACAGGCCAGATTGAAGTCAAGAAAGAATCATATAAATCATTTTGTAGCTTTCTTAAAACGACCCCCTTCAAGGGAGAGTCGTGCCTCTACCCTTCGTGGATTGTTGGAGTGACGCGAAGCAACTAGCCGTCTCGGCCCAGCGGTCACAAATCATACTGCTCCTTAACTCGCCTGCCAGCGTTCCCGGTGTCAACTGCAATTTACACCAGTTTACCCAACACCCGCTGACAATGCCGTCCGCCAGTGTTCCCGGTGTCAACTGCTATTAACGCAGTCTTTCCGACACCCACTAACAAAAACCCATCTGCACCGCGGGCCTCGACAAGCGGTTACTTGCTTAACGTATATCACTCCAAGTCTAAATCCCAAATGTGCTATGAGTCCTGGCTGTTTCCCTCCTGCCAGTCGTTATCCTGCCTTCCAGCGAACATGCCGTGCCTCTCCTCTGCCTCCGAAGACGACTTTCTTACATTTAATCCCGCTCCTCGTGTTCCCCCCGTTTTCTTCACCTTCTGTTAACCACTATTCTGGGGTACCCGAGAAAGCGCGTCCGCAACCACGTCCTTCGAGACCTTTAAGTACTCGATTCGAGGAGACACTTGCTGAGCTCTGCTGTAAGAGGAATCGCCAAAATCCCAGCATACTTTGTCTCAACGGGCATCGTTAGCGTTAGTGAGCAACCCGCTCAACGAATCCGTGGGACTCCCTGGCGACGACTAGAAGCCTAGGCATACCGAACGGGCCCCACGTTGGATGCGCCATTTAATGTGGGGGTTCTTTATGGAGATCCCTCTGCTAATAATCGCCGCCCCATCGGTATGCGCTCCGCCGGTCACCCAGGGAGTGACATAACACAACGAGAAGACAGCGAATGGGTTTACTGTACCTCCCGGTTGCCCGTCGTCGAGAGCCGTCAGTCCAGGCACGCCGACTCTCGGTGCCGCCCGCCGATCAGAGCTCACTGTCGGAGTCCGTGTCTAGGCCTGGGGATCGCCTTTCCCACGCCAGCGCTGCGTAGGCTGGCTGTCCCGGGCTATCAATGCCCGAGTCTCGCTGCGGAACCACCCCGGGATCGTCGTAGCCCAGGTCATATGGCCAGGGCTCGCCGTTTCTACCGGTCTTGCTCCAGACCTCGCTGGTGGGCCGCTCCGGGGTTCGCCGTGGGCCGCACCATTCAGCTTGGCTTCGACGTTCCTTGTCCAGCTCCAGCCTCGTTCAGCACAGACTGTCTCGCGCCAGCTCGTGACTTCTCCGCCGACTACCAGTCACGTGTCCTCTGCCTCGTCCTTCACTCTCAGTTCCCACAACCTTGAAGCACGTGCAGATCGCGATCTTTCACGGGCGTCAATTTTGACGCTATCAGCCTGGTTAAAAAAAGGTAGTAAAATTGGATATGGTATAAATAGGGTTCCATGTTTTCGGGCTTTGGGTTTCTTCGAATTCGGGGTTGTTTCTTCAATGTCTATACCCCCCCCCCCCCCCCCCCCTCGGACACACACACACACAGATATAATGTTTTTCAGGGTCGATCACCTTTGTACGAAGAAATATTGGTGTTTATGTCGAAGACGACAGAACAAGATCGTGGGAGTCTTCAAGCTTCAGGAATACAGGGCGGTGACCTGAATACTTGGAAAATGCCTCGGTTACCAATAGTAGGAGGAGGCAAGACGAGGGGATTTGCAAAGAAACAAGACTGTTCGGGCAAGCAGGTTAGAAAACATCCTAAATCTCAACCTCGAGAGAGGGAGACAATAAAGAACGGACACGAAACTTGCCTGATAATTTCGTAGCTTTGTCCTTTAATATTAAATCACCGTGTTTCAGGGTGGAGATTATGGTGCGGTGGAGAAAAGCTCACCAGAGAAAAGCTCACCGCAAAACCGGCAGATGCGGAGAAAAGCTCACCGACTTTTTAGCGGATGCGGAGAAAAGCTCACCGATTTTTTTTTTTCTGAGCTTAGTGGATTGTGAGTCTTACCTGGCAGTTTAACACAAAATTCGTCACTTCATTAAAAATAATTGTATTATTTTTTGCAATATTCTTGAAGTTCATTTGGGCATATTTACTAATTCCTCAGAAATTAGTAATCAGCCATTCTGTATATTAATGACGCCGTAAATATAATATCAGAATATCAGACACCCGTAAAAAATACAAATAAAAATTATTGACAGCTTGACAGTGCCCGACGGAAGCTCTGTCAGATAAAGAGGTTTGTTTTTTACGAGCTAACATGAATAGCGGTGTGTGAACCATTGCAGCCTCGAAGAATGTGTGGTGCCTGATAGATACGTAGGTGTCTTTTTATGCCATCAGTGTATGCAACGCTGTTTTTTTTTTTTGTTGTTTTCTGTTGTTTTCATAAATAAAACTCTAGTTGCGAGAACAGCTTCGTCCTGTCGTGTTTGTTGTCTTCACTCCGTCTTCGCCGTTCGAGCGGCTTTCATTCTGTATAACGTTTACCAACTCACCCAAATCGCTACCTTACACAAGACTGGTTCTTATATAGGTCATGAGTAATAACGGTGACTGTGCGCAGCTCTGAAGGTCATGGGCGGCTCGGCGTAGAAGGGTACTATCACACGAAGGCAATGCGTGAAAGCACCAGAAGGAGCGACTAGAAAACGTTTATGTCCGTGGAAGAAACAAACTTCGATATCTACTGACCGTTCTATCTTGTTTTCAAAGGTTAAGAAAAGCTTCAAAGAGATTTTCGGGCACCGCGTTGTTGCCCATGAACTTTCGAATTTTCGGCATACATAGTTTGGCGTTTTAGGTTTTATGCGGACATTATTAAGTTTTCGAACTTTTTCCTGTTCTTCAAATTCATGAAGTTTCAGTTAGGCTTTCGTTGCCTAGAGAGTGAAGCACAAAAACACTTGCCCGCAATTATTAATTAAATATAAGAAAAAATGTAATTTTTATTTTCTACAAAGCTGACAAATTTTCTTGATAATAAATTGCTATATATGTTACACATGATCGAACAGCTTCCATAAGAAAAGATGAAAAAAATCGGTGAGCTTTTCTCTGCATACGCTTCAATAGCCGCTGAGCTTTTCTCCGTATCCGCCAGTTTGCGGTGAGCGTTTCTGTGATGAGCTTTTCTCCGGTAGGTTTTTCTCCAGTGAACTTTTCTCCGGTGAGCTTTTCTCCGGGATTCGAGATTATCAAACATCGGCGTCGTTGCAACCTCGCAGACAATTCAGTGCGGGCTGTGTTTCATGTTGAACGCAAAATGTAGCTGTGTATAAAAAAATTCTTTGTGTCAATCTTGTTTAATTTTTAAGAATTTTTATTAAGAACTTTATTTCTGGGTTTTTCGATTTCCCTCATTTTGATAAAACAAACTCTGGGTTTATTTCTAAGGGTTCATCGGTGTATACCGAAAACATTGAACCCTAGATATAAGGAAGGTGTACGAGCTTAGACAAAAACGACATATCGTATACATAGCGCTCTATTTAAGTGCAGTTTTTTTTAAGTTAAGAACAAAATAGTCCATAATATACACATAAACAGGCAAAAAAAGGACGTTCTGCGTACTTACATTCGTGTTTGAAAATAAGTCGACTCAGCCGACGCTACGAGCTAATGGGACCGTTCAAACAGCGTCAAAAGAGCAAGTCACTGAACTTTTTCTCTTTATGACCGTCGCAGGAATGATAAGAAAAAGTACAGAAACATGCCGAACGCCATGATAGTGTGCGGTAGACGCTGATCCCATCCACTCGTAGCGTCGGCTGCGTCTGAACTTAGGTGAAACAAAGTACAGTTTTAATTAGTCAGTGTATTATCGCTTTGCTCATAAACATCGCGAAAGCACATGAGGTGCATCTATCGTCTATCCTAAATTTTTACTAAAAACAGCTTTAATGTTTGGAAGGCTTAGTAGCCTTTGAGAGCTTGAGAAACGCCTGAAGTGATTTATTATATTCAGATTCCACGCTTGGGGGGTGAGAACGAGCACCATGACGGTGCCCTTTTTGTGCTCCTTGATTAGTTCTATGGGATGGAAGGGTTCGTGGCGGTCGGATTAAGTGCAAAGCGGTGTATCAACTGCCACTTAAAAAAAAAAAAATCTTTGAAATAACTGTGGAATCTGGGTTTCGCGGATCGCTTTAATTAATCACGGGGGCCGCCTTTTGTTGCCTTGGAAGTGACAGCGGGCCAGCCCACGTTGTCTGCACTGACAGCCGCTGCTCTGATTTCTCCAGAAGGAACGAGGCTTGATTCAAGGCCAGATTACGGGCGCGCCTTCAGACCGCCAGAGCACACGCGCGAGACGGAGTGCGGCTCCTGCCGCCAGGAAACTCACCGAAAAAACGTTTCCCGTTACAGAGAAAACAAGAAGAAAAGAAAAAGAGACGCGGAGGAAAGCGAAAGTTTAAGGTCAACTCGTGACAGTGAAAAAAGGTTTGTTTCATCTAAGCAACTCCACACAGAAAACGAAACAGAAACAAAAGACAACATCAAAATGTGGCCGGGAAAAGAAACAAAAACGAGGATGCACGCCACATACGCGCTACTTCTCCGAGATTGTAGATCGCGTTTTTGATAACACCGGCACGTGGGTCACTTCGGCGATTAAAAATAGCTCGGAAGTCAGAGAAGTAATGAGTCGTTGGCGTACTGCCTCGATACGAAGTGTACTGCAGCAAATAAGGTATATCATAAAGATAAGATAGCGATTTATACCCCTGTCAGACGGGCTAGTTTAGTGTCACTACAAGCGAGTGCACTTCAACCCGTCGAAACACACTCCAAGTGTGTTGGTGCTACACGGGAAAACTTAGTGTCACTCCAAAATGATGGCAATAACGATGGGTAAGTAATGGGCACGGAACATATTACAGTGCATACGCATTTTTTCATAAATAACTTCGTCGTCTTATTAGAAACACGTTACCACACATTGTTGCGCTAAGTCACGAGTTTTAATCCAAATTTAAGTCCAATTTCATCATTACGATCAGCCATTACAAGCCAGTGATACACGTCCGCACGCCGGTACGATACTCTGTTTCACCTTATGATGTACCGCAGAAAAGGCTACAAGCGCGAGCTCCTTGCTCTAGGGCACATCAAGGCGGCACAAGCTCTCGTGCGTTAAGAGTAGCTCCCAACGCTATGAGCTCGCGCATCTAGCCTTGTCTGCGGTACAACATAAGGTGAAACGGAGTACAGATCGAAACGAGCAGAAGTAGGGATTGAACCCAGGATTCCTGGGTTCTACAGCGCGAACCTTCGCTCCGCGTGCTCCGACCTGGTGTGCGCGAGCCCACTCGGCCACTCGCCACTCGCCACAATGAAACATCATGGAGTGTGTGGAGGACGAGCTGGAGGGCGATATCCGCGATGTTGGACAGTGGAAGCGCATGTTTGGGGCACTTTTCTCTGTGAACGCCCAACGCCTTTCAAATAAGAGGCAGCTGGACCTGGATGCCGACGCACAGGCAAGAATTTCAAGTGACATCGATCAGCAGCTGCAGGCCAATGCCTTCACCATAGCCACTCTCATGACTGACAACCTACCCGTGATCAATCGACAACGGTGGACTTTCCAGAGGAACGAACGGTGGTTCGAAGACACCTTGCCCCATTTGGGCGAGTTCTACTTCAAGAAAGCCTTTCGCGTCTCTCCTGCCACCTTCAGATTCCTGATGGAGTCGTGCAGGTGCCTCCTGGCCTTCGTCGGCCGTCGCTCAGGGGCCAAGGCTGGAAACTAGATTAGCCGCTTGTTTTTCTACAATGCACTACTTTCCTGCCAACAGAAAACAAGTGTGCATCTAATATTAGTCCTATCAGAATAATACTAATTTTACCGCAGCGTTAATTTCTTCTATTATTTTGACTCATTGAACACTGCTATCGAGATTACACACTCGGTCTACAGGAGCGAGTGTAGTGTGCTCCCCGAACTCACTTCATTGGAAGTCTGTTCTTCGGGCAGGGCTGGGGATTGAGCTCAGGATCACTGGGTTCTCCTTCTCCAGCGCGAGCTTCCTCTCCACGTACTCCGATCTGGTGGGAGCTAGCCCATTCGATTTCGATACCCCTTAATAAAGACACGTTAAAAAAATTGACGTTTACAATTCTCTGAAATGCCGAATTGGAGTGAAGCTCTTGAGGAGGAGGGAGGAAGGGTACGAAGGAGAGGATATGCCAGCTGCTCCCCCTCGGTACCCTCCCATCCTCCTCTCCTATTCCCATCCCACTTAGCGTAAAAATTTCGCTAAATTACTTGCTAAATTTAGTGGGGAAATTTTCCCACTGAATTGACGTGTGACATCACATGACACGTCATCTGAAATTATAAGTGTGACGTCACGTGACGTCACACGGGTAAAATGCTTCCTCTAAATTTAGCGGAAAAATTTTTCGCCAAACTTAGCAAACATTTTTACCGCAAAATTTAGCGGGAAAATTTTAGATGACAGGTCATCTAAAATTTTAAGTGTGACGTCACGTGACGTCACACGGGTAAAATTTTCCCTCTAAATTTAGCGGAAAAAATTTCCGCCAAACTTAGCAAAAACTTTTACCGCAAATTTTAGCGGGAAAATTTAACCCTCGTGAAGTCACACGTGACGACACGCGTGACGTCACGTGTGACGTCATTTTGGGAAACAGCCCTTAATGCAACGCGCGGTTACGCCGACGCCGCTCAACCCAGAAATGGGTGCCTGTGCACTAAAATAACGTTACATTAATGAACGATTTTTATGCAAATTGGATGATTCTGATCGATCATCGCAAGCCAAAATAAAGAACGAAGCATATCCAACTTTGGCGTTCCGCTTCGTACCACGGAAGTCTACGAGGAGGCCCTGATACTGCCTAATCAGATCATAATTATCGTGTTGTCTCGAATAGTTACATGCTGAAACAAAAGTAGGCTCTATCATTCGCTGCGAACCAAGATAGCCATGAATGACTGACTTTGTCGTCGTCTTTTATGAATTCAGCGCTCCGCTAATTTTGATTCAGATCAGCCTAAACTCCAAGTCCACCCCACTATTTTGTTTTTGAATGTCACTCTTTTACATGTCGCTTTCACTAATTTCTTTTTCTTTATAAAATAAAACTTACGCCACGCTTTTGGTTTCTGTGTTGTTATGTTTTACTGTTGAAACACTCCTACTGATTCCACGCGCTCGATCGAGCGAAGTGACTTAGGCAAACTCACTCTAAGCGAAGTGTGTTCCTCAGGAAGGAGCCGTGTGGCACACTACAGAAATGACACTAGGGGCGAAGTGCACTCGCTTGTAGTGACACTAAACTAGCCCGTCTGACAGGGGTATTAGTCGCGGAAGCATTGTCGTAAAAGCAAGTGGGAAGCATCGTAATGAACTGAATAAAACTGTAGGGGATCACTTTCGGAGATAACCGTGCCCTAATATACAGAAATAGAAACTATGAGTTCCCGAGATACAATCACGAGTAGAGAGAAAGACTAAGATAAGGCTAGAGATTAGAAATACAAAAAAAATCAACATGGATTTGGGTTTAAGTAATACAGCGTATCAGTAAGGGCCGGCTAACATTGCCGGTGTGTGTTTTGCCGAACTGCACAAATTGAGCTGTAGGTGCGGGTTGTTGCATACCACTTTGCCGTTTGGGACACGACAGATTTGGACGTTTCTTAAGTCAACAAGAATCTCCGTTTTCTTTTTTTTTAATTTCGCGACAAAAATGGGAACCAGGAAGGCGGTCAGAGGTTGCGAATAAGAAGGAGGGTGAGCCATCAAAATCACGCGCAACCACCGAAACACTGCATACTACGAAAAGAAGGCGGCGTTTTGTTTTGCAAAGTTTTGATGTACCGTACCTGGCGCCACTCGCGTGAACACTGCGCCGGCGGCGTTTTGAGCCAAATTAGTCACACTATACATTCTCCAAAATAGGGGGTGTAGTACTTAGACCCCTTGCTCCATATATAACACACCAAAGCCGCAGTTCGACGTGCATTCAACTGTCGTCGAACTGAAGATACCCACTCTTACGAGCGTCTCAATAGTTGTGTGATATAACTTTATCAATAGCTAACATATGTATGAAAGACTAGAAAAAATGAAAAAGAAGGAACACTATTTGCAGCAAGGCAAAACAAAAACATAGATTTTTTTTAATTTTTAGTCCTTTATGCTTCATTAGCTATTTGTATAAGCTGTATCCCTCGATTATCAAGCCACTCGTAAAAGTTCGTATTGTCGAATCGACGTCAATGGACTAAACGTCGAATTGTTGTTCTTGGGAGCTATTTACGAGACAAGGAGTGTAAGTACTACACCCCCCTATTTTCGAGAGTGTACTTACCGACAGCCTAAGGAACGCAGGAGGTGACCAGCCCCTTAAGTATCCGTACTATAGTTATCGCTCCTCGGCCAATGAGATTGTGGCATTCGCCCGGTAGAAGAACCACGAAAGCAACGAATCACGAAGCCAGGAGCGTGAACATAAGAAGTCCACGCCTTGCTTTCCTCAAGCTGTCACTCACTGCATATACTGTCGAGACCGGTTATAACGAAGACAACAGGAATCGGAAATCATTTCGCTATATCCGCCATTTCGCTATAACCGACTTCGGTCATAACGAAGTGCAGGAGGGAATGGGACGTCGTGATCGCCTCGCTTTATCCGCTTTTCGTTATAGCCGATTTTGTTATAACCGGTCTCGACAGTACTTCGTTTCACTTTAAAGGGATACTGAACCAAGCAATTTAGTGTCCATAAGTGACGCACGTTCTTTCCGCGAGCCAGCAGCCGCCGGTGTGCGCGAGCACACGCAACAAAAATGACGTCAAAGGCCTCCATTCGCGCCTAAGAGGACAGTGAAATGGATGGGCTTCGGACCAAAGGAGAATAAATACAGGCTTTTCATCTCTACAAGTGAAAGCTACGTGCTTGTTAGACCAATTAATCGCTTACCTTTTACACCAGACACCACTGTGAAGATGAAAAACTCGTCTTTATTCACCTTTGGCCCGAAGCCCATGCATTTCACTGTCCTTTTATGCGCGAATGGAGGTCTTTGACGTCATTTTCGCTGCGTGTGCTGGCGCACACCGGCGGCTGCTGGCTCGTGGAAAGAACGTGCGTCACTTATTATGGACACTAAATTGCTTGGTTCAGTATCCCTTTAAGTCCGACCGCGGGACGAGGCTACAATCGGATGGAGCCAATCAATTGCAGAGTCGAAAAGTACATTGTCTTGGCACTCGTTGTTTTTGTGGGTAGGCTATCGCTGCGGCTAAATAAATCACGCATCAACCAAAAAAAAAACAAAAACAAAAAAAAACAATGCGCAGGATCGAGGCGCCATTCACAATACATGATCGGTTTGGTAGGTGATAGAAAATACGCAGGGGCGATCGGCGCCGTGAAGTTACACTTTCGGCGCTGGTTGATCGGCTGCGCGGTCGGGCTTTAACGGAACTGAATTATGCTGCCTTCACACTGACGTTCGAATCGCAAAGGCGAAGCGGATCCGCTCGTTTTCATCATCATCATATGGGCGTGAAACTGCCTTAATAATTTGAGCAACCGCCTTCGCAACCGCCTCGCGAATGCGGTTTAGCCGCCAGTGTGAATGAGGCAGTTTGGGCTGTAACGCGTTACAAGTAACGGCGTTGCCGGTCACGCGCAACTTTTTTCGGTAAGTAAGTCACGTACTCATTACATTTTCGAAACAGTAACGGGTAACGTGCTTATATTACTTATTTCGAGTAGCGGGTAACGGAGTTACGTCACTCGTTCCATATTGTTCCTAGGACTTAGAAAAAAGAATTACGCTTCAATTTGTTCGGGGCTTTTAGGCACCCAGCTTCGTGAATTGTTGAGTTTTTGGCGTCTTCGTGCTTTTTTTTGTGAGTATTTAGGTGAAACCGTCAAAAATATAAATACAGTATGTTCAGTTTGTGCATGGACATAATGTTTCTTTAATATGGTGCTTACGCGTACCTGTAACACCAAAACAGTAAAACGTGTAAATTCCTAACTAAAAAAGTAACCCAAAAGTAACGTGCGTTAATTTTGATCGGTAACGCTCACGCGTTCTTTTTATTTTGAGCTAACGTAGGTCGGTAACGCGTTACATTTCTTTTGCAAGTAACGAGTAACGTATTTCGCTACTTTTGTTTTTTCGGTCACGCCTACAACGCTGGAATGGAGCATAATGACTCTCTCACATGGGTGATTGCACCACATGCGCGAAGTGGTTGCGAACGCGGCTGATAAAGATTCAGTTCAGTTTCACCCGCAATTAGTGATGCAAACCAGCGGATCCCCTTCGCGATTGCGACTCGAACGTCAGTGTGAATGCAGCATTAGGGTTCTTACCAAGTTTGCAGCACGAATGAGCACGTTCTATCACACAGATGAGTGCAATGACGGCGTTATAATTGGACGCTACAAAAACGAGAGATATTCACCACCACGTCGGTAGGCTAGCTGTGTGGCCCTTTGCAAAACCTGCATTGGTCGAGGATCAGGCGTTCGAAACAAGTGGAAGCGATTACGAAAACGCGGGCGGAAAGCGGAACCCAGTCCATCGAGACTGGTAACGACACGGGCCCCCAAAAGACCTCGTCCTCACCGGAGGAAAGTGATAGAAAGTTGCGCTCTAAACCTGGACTCGGTAGCGTAATAAATGTAGATATTTGGAACGCCCACAGCGGGCGCGGTTATGAGTCACGGAACCTATCGGCTGACAGGAAAAACGCGGGCACTTGTGTTGGTCCGTCCCTTCTCGTTTTCTTCCTCAAGTCTAATTTTTCTTCCTCGTCCCAACTTCGTAGCTGGTGTGCGCGCTCAGGTCGGTTTTCTTCGTCCTTCGGCCTCCAATTTCGGTCCTTTTAAAGGAAGGAGATTTCCTATGTACGGTTTTGGCTTCCTGACCGACTCACGAGCTGCAAAGGCCCTGTTGTAGCGTCTTCCTAAGGTGAGTTTCCATGCCGCCATAAATCGTGACACTGGTCTGGGGGTGATTGTAATCACGGGACCCGATGTTTTAGTATTTATTTATTTCTCGACCTTCTGCAAGCCTGGATTTAAGCCGGGTTTACGCAAGAATTAACACCTCACAAAGTATAATCTCTGAGCTACATGTATAGAAGTCACTATAAAATGTACGCAAAACCTGAAGAGGCCAATCATAGCGCGGCCTAAAATGTAATTTAGAAAAAAAAAGCTTTCAAAGTAATTTTGATTTTTTTTTCTATGTAGATCCAGTTAAGACGTGTTATTTTCAGCTGGCATTGATTTTCTGTTATTGTATATAAGTTTATATTTTTATAACGTGTATACATTTCACGTAACCCCCCATCCCCCCCCCCCTCCCCTCCCACAGACACACACACGCAGACACAGTAATGCCCTCTGGGCGATATAGATACCTGAATAAATGAATAAATAAATACATAAATAAATTAATAGGTCACTATGTTTTGACTAGAAGCGATTTTGATTGAAATCAGTCACGAAGAGAAAGAAAATAAATAAGATTGGTCGAAAAATGTGGCATGCAAATGATGATTCCTTTCTTTGTCCGAAAATAAGTTTTTATGTATATTTGACTCAAGAAAACTAGTCGATTAAAACGTTTGCCTCGGTACTTGAGTTGCGACTCAGTCAGATTAACTGCATAATGATTAACTAAAATAAAAATAACGAAACAAACAACCAAATGGCAATGTAACAATACTAAAGTAGCAGATAGGTTGGTGTGGTTGTAGACTTCTGAATGTGCATAAATTGAAGCAAGGTATAAGTGAGTGATGTATTGACTTGCTGCACCTTCACAGTAATAAAAAGAAAATACTGCTTACAATGTCTCGCAGACTATTAGCGACGAGCGCACCCCTCCCCCCCCCACACACACACAATCTGTTGTATTCATCATCAAGGATTTTCACACCATTACGTAATTGCCATCTGTACAAATTCATGACTGTTCAACCTTGTATTATGCGGCGTGGCAGACCTCCACGGTATGGGCCATCGGCCTTTCTGCGGCGTCGCGGCTGTCCTGAGCCGGAATAAATATGATTAATATTAATATTATTAAATGTCAAAGTTCGCAATTTCCCAAACCAAAGCTTCCTGTATTCTGATAATGCCTGCCCAATCGCCGGTGCACGACGAGAAATATCGTGCATGTCACGGCGATGTAAAGGCCAAATCCTACCTATCACGGCGAGGCAAATCCTGGTCATGACGTCACGAACGGATACGATAAGAGGACCCTTAGAGTCACTGAACGCAAAAAGTGAAAGCCGTTTACAACTCCCTGTAACGACGAATTAGAGCGCAGCTCTTGAGGAGGAGGAGGAGGGAAGGGTACTGGGGGGGGTCAAGTGACCTTGGGGGATCACGTGACCTGAGGGACAATGCCGATGATGTCATCAGTGACGATGACAATGCGGATACTGATGGCATCATTAGTGACGTCACTGATGACGTCACCAGTGATGATGACGATGACGATGCGGATGTCGGTGATGTCATCAGTGATTATGACGATGACTATGCTGATGCCGGTGACGACATTAGTGATGTCAATGATGACGTCATCATTGATGATGACGATGACGATGCGGATGTCGGTGACGTCATCAGTGACGTCACTGACGAAGTCATCAGTGATGATGACGATGCGGATGCGGGTGACGTCATCAGTGACGTCACTGATGACGTCATTAGTACTGATGACGATGCGGATGCCGGTGACGTCATGAGTGACGTCGCTGATGACGTCATCAGTGATGATGACGATGACGATGCGGAACCGGTGACGTCATCAGTGGGGGTCACGTGACCTCTGGGAGGGGGTCACGTGACCTCGGGGAGGGGGTCATGTGACCTCAGGGGGTTACGTGCCCCCCCCCCCCCAAGGTCACGTGACCCCGGGGGGGGCTTGCGCGGTGCATTATGGGACATTTCCCATAATGCACCGCGCGGTTACGCCGACACCGACGCCGACGCCGCTCAAGCCGGAAACGGGCGCCTAAGAGCTGCGCTCTGAAAAAAAAAAACCAAAACAGGGCGTGGTTTGTTATGTTTTTTATTGTCACTAATTCATCGGCGTTCTTATCGACTTATTCCACAATCTCATTGGCTGGGATTCGGGAAGCGATAATAAGATGCCGGAGACTTGCCATGCCACCGTTTTTTTTTTTTTTTTTTTAAAGCGAGGTGCAAAGATAATCAGTTTGGAATGTTTTTCACGTTACACGAGTTTACTGGCACTAGTGGGATTCAAGAATACTCGCAAACAACGCCACTGGAAAAGAAACTCCTTTGTTGCGGTGTAATTTCGAGGAGAGAAGCGAACATTTCATTTAATCTCTCTTTCGCGAAACTTGATGACGTAGCTAGGCGGTCGCAGTACCGCCCAGCGACGATAGTTGAATACGGCTCCTAGATTGGACCCGAGCATTGCGTAGGCACTCGCTTTGGGCTCGTGATAATCGACAGCTCGAGAAGCATTCGGGTAGTGTCCAATCTCTGCAATGACGATAATAGCCGAACCATAACAATGTCTGGAGCTGAGCGCGTGTCCTGGGCCCTGCCAGCCCCAGCGCGTGGCTACGCGCTGGGGTTGGCAGGAATCGGCTCCAGATCACGTGGCCGCTTGTTCTGGCTGCAAGTTGAGGGGCAGAACCTGCTCGTTTTTTTTTATTTTTTTCTGCAACTTTGATTACGTGTGGTGAAAAAGGGACGGTCGTTTCACAGGTTATTAACATGCCAGGGATCCGTTCTAAGCGGTATTTGCGCAAAGTACAAAAATCGTTGCATCGCCCTTTTAAGCAATAAACTCCTTATACCTTAAAGGGGCGATGCAACGATTTTTGTACTGGGCCACATATTTTTGGGCGATGTCTAGAACGCATGCTCTGAACGAGTCCACATTAATAGGCTGCTAAGACCGGCAATCTTGATGGTGTGGAATGCATGTTGCAAAAGAACCGGGGAAGCTTGCCATCAGCACGCTCTCAGCAGTCGTGCACACAACTATGGCCGCCAGTGAATACTTCCTATATCCATGACTATGGCATTTTTCTATGTTTTCTATAGTACAAGAATATAGATTAACATGCTGTTTACAATCAAGCCCTCATTTGCC
The DNA here is from genome assembly GCF_016920785.2 of Ixodes scapularis. Lineage (NCBI taxonomy): Eukaryota > Metazoa > Arthropoda > Arachnida > Ixodida > Ixodidae > Ixodes > Ixodes scapularis. The sequence continues at coordinate 17,093,027 of NW_024609873.1, read as the reverse complement.
CACGCCGGATGTCGGCACTGCGCGGGCACAGAAACCAGAGGCCAGATTCACGAAGAGCTTCTTAGTTTACGACAACTTAGCTAAGAGGTTCGTAAGTTAAGAACATCGTAAGAAGAAGAGAAATCGGTATTCACGAACGCGTTCTTAAGTGAGAGGAGGAAAGCGACATTCTTGTACGGAAAAATAAAACTTACCGGTGTTGTTGCTATGGCGACGAAGCCGTCGGCAACACGAACATCCAATCGGAGAGCTCGGCATTTGTTCGGAGCAGTTTGGAGCACGTGGATTTTTCATAACAAGCACAGGCGGTCTTTCTGCCACCACCGCTTGTCGGGTTCGTGTCCGTGCAGTGATATATTGACGCTAACACGATTTAAACACTTCCGAACGCCGAGGCCTGGACGCGTAACCGCCCCCATTGACTGCTACAAACTCTATCGCTACGAAGTCAGCACAACTGTCATCGTTGGTAAAAGACGGCCCGCAGTCGTTTGCAAAGCGACGTAGATGGAAACAAATTGACGCGGCGTTTTCCGCGGCCTCCGAGATGCAGGAGCGAGCCGACGTTAAAAAGAATACGTTTGAACAACGAGTGTCAGCAAGAGCCACGTAAATACTTGTTCACACTCGGAGCGGACGCGCGCGTTTGATCGAGGTGCTGGATTCGCGCTGTTGGACCGCGAATTGATAAGCGCTTCGGGACCGATCCTTTACAATTGCAACTCGATGCTGACGTGACACCCGGCAAAGAAAAGTTGGGCCGGCATTGCGACCCACGAACTGTTGTAGCGATCGACAGTGAGGTGCAGTCGTATCAGAAGAAAAATGGAATACTAATAACAAAGTGTACATACCGTGTTGCGAAGGTAATCCATACGGCGTTTATTTGAGCTCGATTTCACACAAAACAGACATAGAATCGATGAGAGCCTTTTTTCGACGATAACGTTCGACACCCCTGCCTCGGAAAACAAGGAGATGACAAGAGGAAGAGATTGACCTCTTAATCTAAAATTGAGGTCAGCGATCAAACTATAATACGGGAAGGGTTCACAAGAGTCACGCGGGCATATTCCATTCAGCACGCCATTCAGCGCGGGCATGTTCCATTCAGCGGTGCTCTGACGGTCTTGGCCAAGGACCGTCAGAGCGCCACTGCGCCGAGTCGGAGTGCCTTCTAGGCATATCCGCCGTGCTCACTCGGTCGGGGTCCGTGGAATCGTGGCTGTTGGAGCTTTTCCCGGGTGTTTGTGGATCCAGCGGTCTTGTTCGTTCGTCATGGTTTGTTTCAAGTACTTTTTACTTTTTTGTTGCTGCTAGAAGTCGGGACGCGTGAGAAGCGCCCGTAGAAAAATAAACGTCCGTTGGTTCTCGCGACCAACCGAGCGACGCTGTCGGACATGCTGATTTGATTGTAAAAAGTGCGTAAGACAGCTTCGGAGCGGTCGTAGGATTTTGTCGTAACCTGCGCAAAACTTACGCAAATTTCGTTTCGTGAATACGACTTTGTTTTTAAGTTTTGCCTTACTCACATTTTTGGCGCAAGATCGTTTCGTGAATCTGGCCTCAGATTCGCCTGAGGCATCTGCGCATGCGCAGTGCCGACAGCAGCACCACCGGAGTGGCATGACGTCAGAGAGTTCATTCAGTTGGCCTATGGGAGTGCCTGCCAGAAATGTTGTCCTCCTGGCGCTTGTTCTCATGACCAGAGTGTTTTAATAATGATGAAAAATTATACTGGATTAGCTTGTTTAATATAAGTAGTTTTTTTTTAATATTCAATGACATTGCGAAGTTTTGTGCGCTGCGATGCCTCCTGGCACGAACAATACCGCGACGAAAATTCACGGGTTGCAACGCAGTTTTCTATGTTGTTTTTGGTTGTCCTTTTTCCAGTTGCAAAGACCTTTGCTTCTTTGAGTAACATAAATAAAAATTCACTCGTAAAACAAGGGAATATGGGGGTCGTGTGGTAGATTTGTCTTCTTTTCCTGACTTTTTGACGTTTTTTTTTTAAGCCATGGCAAAATTACTCCAATCAGATTGTTTGTTATAATGATCGTCATTTTCACTTTCTATGTTTACTTTAACTTTTATAGGCAAAGTCGTTCATGTTGAAATCCTAATAATAATAAGAATAACCTTAATCATATATTAATAACACTTTGACTATAAGTTCGGTGATCACAGTCTTCCTCTGTCCCCAAAACGATCACCTTCAATGTAGTGGTCGAAGCTGACCCACGCCCATCGTTGTTTTTTGTTTGTTTTTGTAAGTTCATTAAGGCCCGTGCAACGCCAATTCGGTAACGCCCAGGAACCGAACAATTAAGCCGACCCGACGACTTCTTAACGATCGAAAAAAACTAGGGGCAACCGAACCCAACTTGCGCCTACAGGCAGCAACCGTCTCCACAAATGGCTAATTTTAGAACGGGTCGTCCGAGACGCACGGGCGAGGGAAGGATACAACCTTCAGGAATGGTTCCTCTAACATTCCGGCCGTTCTTTTCCTATGCACTACAACCCGCCCACACTGAGCGAAGCAGGGGACTACAGAGAATTAACCCGTATAATGCTTCTTAATTGAGGGATATCGGAATCGGCAGCGCCATTAGTGTCTCGGAATGCGTTTAGCGTGCGCGATAATTGCTTTGAGAACAATGCGAATGCGACTGAGCCTCGGAAGGTCCGCGAGGTAAAAATCGTAAGCGGAGTTGCATAAATAACAAATACAAACAGAATAAAACGGACAAGGTTTTCGAACATTGTGAAGGCAATTCGATTGAGATATCATTAAGGAGCGGCCGAGCCTTGCACCTCGACCCAAAAACGCAGCAGATGGATTGCACTCGTTTGGTCTAATTAGGTTTTCATGCAGCTTTAGTGACCAAGCGAGAGGGTTACTTCCTTGCCGAGTCATACCTAAAGAGCCTCGATGCAGATTTTGTCTTGCTCTTTAGGGTGGATAAGTGCATATGTTATGTCCTAGGCTGTGTGATTTTGAGTGATTATTTTGGAGTTACCAGTCGCTTCATTATCGTTAGTCGAGATAAGTGATCATACGTATAGTCACGCCGTCTACAGTCAAACCATGTTTGTATAGTTGCCGAGAGCTTAATAAACGCGGAGCGTGCAGCTTACTACGTTCACGCTTTTTGCTTAGTGATTACTTCGTCGGTCTTATCGGTTAGTACTGCAATCTCAGTGGCTGGGAAGTGTTAATATGACGCTGGGGTCTGACGTACAAAAAAATGTCAATCGGTCTCTCACTGCGCTTTTATGACAGTATAGCCAAAAATCAACCCCCCCCCCCCCTCCCAAACTTCTTCTAAAGTTCATGGTATATTTGCTTGTGTCTGGTGTGATTAGAGAGTATTAGCATACCCTTATCAAGACGCTGTTACTGTTCCCACCTTGTGCCAAACGGGCCATACAGCGAAGATAAAGTTTTAGGCAATTGTCATCTCACACTTTGCCCGTCCCGTTGCTTGTACCGTTGCAGTATGACAAAAACATCTGCTGAAACTACCATTCTTATCACTTGTTAACGCTGCTGCGTCAATAGTGGGGTCACCATTACCCGTCACTTTAAATAAAGTGCTTAAGAACTTTGAACTGTTACTAATTTACAACCGTATTCTCTGCGCATCACTAATGGAGAGCTACAATGAACAACATATCCGAGCGGGCTGTACCAATGGGACTCCCACTCCCCTAACCCCCACCCTGCTCGGGCTGTTCCACTGAGTGCTTCGTCGTGAAGCAGTTCTTCGGCCGCCGCAAGGATAGCGCTCTTTTGAGATAATATGCCGTTCGCGTGTTCCGGATGCGTTTGGTGAGTACCGTATCTAATAAAGGATATACACCTCTATACGAGCTCGAGTGGTGAAAAATACTGCACTAGAGGCTCGCGCTGAAACCGGTAGGTTAATCATGGCGGAAGTATAATTTCGATGCACAGACCACTCCAACAATCGCCCTTTGCATGCTTCCTTCTATATATTCACTACGCGGTGGTACGCGTTCTGAGAATGCGCGGCAGCACTGTTCTGAAATATATCGATCTTGTTCTTTGACGAGGCATTTTTTGTCCGTTCATAAGCGTTGGATTGGCCCATATATATGGGCTGATTTTTTCGCAGACAAATATCGGTTATAGGCCTTGAACGCTAAAGTTTAATGACACAAGCAGCACCAGGGCTATCGGGGCAATTTAGCAACCACCACGAGAGTGCAGAAAAATGTCAATAGATGGCCCGAGCTCACGTTAAACGAGCTAGGCTCTTCAAAAACGATGAAGGGTGTGGCATGATGCTTCCATGATGCTTGTGGCGCCGTGGGGCGGTTAACTCGTCGTCGCCCCAGGATTGCTAAAATCTGTCGGGAGGTTGGCGCTGTTCTGCACAGAGTAGCGGCGCCCCCTGGTGAATGTGTGACACCCATAAGGGAACCAAATATTTCTAGCGAGCAAAGACAAAGCATGTAAGTGGCACACATGTGGCACGGTAATGTGGCCCAAAATTTGTTTTTTTCTTTGGGAATTCAGGTCATTGAAAAGAGGGAAGGAACTGCGGTGGAGCAATACTTGACCCTTTTTATACAGCGCGAGTATTTTGGTCGTAATTAGCCGAACAAGTGCCAAAGTTAGGCTTCACTGCGGATATAGTCCTTGTTGTCATCTGGAATCTGGGCCTAAATCCTCAACCAAGTGGCACAATTAGGCTTTACTTCCGTTTTTTTTAAAGTTTTTCTGTGGGAACTCCGGGTCTAAATTGCGAAACAAGTGCCCCATTTAGGCTCCAGTGCTGGTAGTTCGGCTGTCATATGGCATCTTCGGCTTAAGTCTGGCACTTTGGCGTTTATTGGGTGAGCCAAAGAAAAGGGTCAGGAACGCCTAAGAAAAATACTCTGACACTAACTAACGCCTGGTGAAAAACTGTATTAGACCCAAGTGCCAACCCTAGGATTTGCAAGCTTGTGTCAAGTTAAGCGTTTCTCGGGCGTGCTACCTGGGTAGACAGGTTTCCCGCGTTTCAAAAGCGTTCGGAAGCCTCAATCGAAAGCTTCCGTCACGCAGGCCGGTCCTCCCGACCAAGTCGAGGCGCGTGCCTCTCTTTTTCAGTTTGACGTAACTGTTCGAGAGAGAAGCGCATTCCCCTGATAAACTAACAGGTCGGGTTCACTTTCTCACGCGACGAAGTTCGGCCACGGCGCTCCGCGGGGCCAACGCAGATCACAAAAGGACCGGACAATGCAGTCGACTTAGGCGTCGTTTGGCGAGGCTCTTTATGCCAGCCACGTTCGAGAGGGTTACGCAACTTCAGACTGTAGGTAATCAACAACGAGAAAAAACAAAATAGCGCAACAAACGAGTCCCCAAGCCAGCGACAAGCTTCCGACGGCGTCCACGCTACAAGACGGACAGCGGCATAGCGAGAGGATGGCGGTGACGTCGGCTGGAGAGCAATAACGAACGGTGGTCGCTCTTCTTCACTGAGACAATGGCGACGTTTGGAGGGCGACCAAGGTCGCCGCGTGACGACGCTCAGCTGGCAGCAGGCTTCTGAGTGCGACTGTGCAGGGACGACCGGACTGTCAAACTCTGTAACCGCTTGCAGATCATTGGCCTGGTCTCAGGCTTCCAGTTGTTGTCTTGAGAAACGTATGGGACGGCATTTTCTAACGAGCGCGCCATTGCGGGGGGAGGTCAGATGTGGGGTAGGTGTCCCGCGTTGACCCCAGATACAGATATTGATCTGGCTTGTCATCGGATTATCTGTTCTAGCATATGCTGAAGGCTTCAGGTCCGATGTGTCTGTGCCATAGTTGCGGTGGCCTTCTGCTGAGCGCTCACCTTCGTGAGCGTACAATCAGCTCCATTGATTTTTTTTTTCCCGGCAAGAACGTGTCGGAACAAACACCAGCACGGCATGGGGACGTCGCGTGAAAGCCATGTAGACGTAATAAACACATTAGGGGTACATATTCCGAGAAAATGAAACTGAGTTTGTATTGTGTCGTATGACTTTACCAAAGGGAACCACTTTAGTGCTTGGTACATTTTATCACCCTCTTGATGATGATGCGCATTCAATAGCTAAATTTTGTTACCTGTTGACGTCAATGCCCAATAGCGCACGTTTTGCCGGAGATTTCAATCTACCAGGTTTCAAGTGGTGCGATGAACCTCCTGCTTCAAATGGGTCACAAATGCACTCAATGTTGGCTGACATGATTGGTGTGCTTAGATCTGAACAATATTTTAAAAAGCCTACCCGTGCAAACGCTGACTTGAACTTGATTTTATGTAATTGTCTCGTTATTGTATCCGAAGGTGCCATTCTTCCAGGCATAAGTGATCATTGTGAAGTTGTTGCTGAGCTCTCTAAGCCAGGAAAGTCTTAAGAAGCGATAAATCCTCAAAAAGTATTCCTGTATGACAAAGGCAATTACGATGCGATCGACGTAGATTTAGGTTCCTATTTTCCTATATTTTATAGAATACCAGAGAACAGTGACGACGAATCCATCTGGCGTGTTTTTAAAAACAAGGTTTTAAAACTCGTTAAGGTGTGCATTTCATCGTAACAAATAAGGCAACGTAAAAAACATAAACCCTGGCTTAATGTCGAAGTTCATAGACTTATTGGGAAAGCAAGACAGGCTTACAAAAGTCTTTCCAGAAATTGATCCGCACTAAACGAGGAGAAGTACAAAGAGTCTAATAAACTACTTTAAATACCAAAAAAAGCGAACAAGCAAATGTTATTCGATACTTTTAATGAAAATCTCGAACTGAATCCTAAACAATTTGGGAGGTTCGTGGCTCAGTTCCGGCGTTGATTGGGAATGGAAATGCAATGGTATGTATTGATGACAAAGTAGAATCTTTTAATCTGTATTTTAAGCCACTATTTTAAAAATATTCCAAACAACCGTGACTCACTTACCCGGGGACAGCTTGATGCCAATACTTGTAATCGACATAAATAGTATTTTTGAGTTGCTAAGTGGGCTTGAGGCGACTATAAGGCTGTTGGAACTGATTGTATTTGTACTGTTATTCTTCCTAAGTGATGCGAAGCTTTTGCGCAGTATCTATTTGTCATATTCACTGAAACCCTGAAGACAGGGATGGCTCCAGCGGATTTGAAAATGGCAAACGTCATGCCTGTTTTTAAATCAGAGTCTAAAGTGAATTTTGGAAGTTATCGCCCCATTTTATTTACACCGATCTCCTGTAAACGTTTTGAACACATACTCCATACCTATAGTAACCTTTATAGCTTTTTTGATCCGATACATTTTTTTTTTCGCGTTCACAGCACGGATTTCGAAGCGGGTATTTTTGTAATACAGAGTTGGTGGAATCTTATCAGCATATATCCAGATGGTTAGATATGAGAGAATACGTAGACTGTGAGTTTTAAATTTTTTCAAAGCTTTTCACACGGTGCCACAGCTCTTATTATTGTACAAATTGGCCTTCCTAAACATTGATCCCAATGTTCTAAATTGGATACAGAATTGTTTAATCAGTCGAAAGTAGCATGTTGTTTAAAACGGTGTTACGTCCACACCAAGTAGGGTTACTTCGGGAGTATCACAGGAAAGTGTACTAGAGCCTTTATTGTTTCTTGTATGATATGATATGATATGTCAATGATATTACCGAAAATATACATTCTCATATTAAGCTTTTCGCCGACGACTGCGTTTTATGCAGGGAATTAAACTCGCCAGACGACCAAGATATTTTGCAATCAGAAATAAACACTTTAACCAACTGGTGTAATCACTGGAAATTGAGCACAAATCTAAATATAAAGTGTAGTCGTATACGTTTCTCGAGAACTCAGTCGCGCGATTTCTAATGCCACCAAATTAACGGTACTGTTCTGAATACTGTCTATGAGTATATCTACCTAGGAGTACCATTTACGAACTCTCTGAAATGAAACACTCATATAGAGCGTGCAATAGTAAAAACTAGCAAAATGCTTTTTTTTTTATCCTTCGAAATTTTAGATCTACATCACGGATCGTTAAAGAAACACTCTACGTTTCCTTGGAAACAACGATCTTAAATTACGCCTGCGTGGTATGGGATGCGAGTAATTATTTTCTAATAAAGAAGCCTGGAAAAGTTCAAAATTAGTCAGCACGATTTGTAGTTAATAGCTATGATCCTTATTTCATTTTTTTTTCATTTCATTTATTATTATACTCTCACGGCCCGAAGGCATTACAGAGAGGAATGGAATTATACATCAATATGAAGTGAACAGTGAAAACAAAACGCAAAAAGCAAAACGCAAGGTACACAATCGCAATGGAACATTATTAAGAACATTAGTTATGACAGTTTTAAAATCAGCAGCGTCAGTAAGTAAGACTGCGGATGCCAGAAGGCGATTCCAGTTGACAGAGGTCAAGGGTAGGAAGCAGGCATAAAAGGTGGAGGTGATGCAGTAGGGGATTCCTACTTTTAGTGAATGATCGGTGCGCGTCGATATGTATGATGGTATGATGGCGATATGTATGATGCTAGTATCAGAGGCATGAATGCTTTGTTGGGATGGGAAACGCTTGGCAATATAAGGAAGAAAGCTAAAGCTGAAGTTTTTTCATAGTGTATTTTATAACTGCTATTTTTTTGGAACCATCTTGCGCCTACCATAGCTGTGATAGTTCGAAGAAGTTTGCTGTACCGAGTTACAAAACCGAGAGTTTTCAAAATTCGTTTTTTGTTAAAACAGCGAGAGAGTGGAAGTATCTTTCTGAGGAAGTTGTGCCTATTGACGACAACAACATTTACTTTTCTTGTTTACCATAGTGCATTTGGAAAACCATTTCTATAATAATGCCCATAGGGCGCTGTAGGTGCCGTGAAAATAATATCAATAAAATACTACTTTTTGAGTTATGTTTCGCCCATGAGAATTGCTGTAGTATTAAAATGAAACATAATCGTAATAAACGGCGCTCAAGACCTACGGCATGGAGACCTTCATGTATATTCTGAAATCTAAGTTTAAGTTCCAGCCTTCAGATCACCAAGTTGCTAACAATAAAAAAAGAAAGAAAAAAAAAAAAGATTAGAAACACGTGTTTCGGTTTGAAATTCCGCGGAAGTCATTCCTGACATAGCGGCATATTCAAAGTTTGCCATTATTTTGACATACTTTGGCAAGCGCGGCCTGCTTTGCGACACTGTTGCAATGTATGTTGCGCAGTAAACGAAACGCGAGCAGGTTTGCCAAAGACAGGGAAAGTTCCACAGAAGTCTGCTCGTCACATTTTTTTTTTTGATATTCGTATTACCACGGTGCACAAGACGTTTGGCGGTATAAGAGCAGAATATTGCAGAACATTTCCGAAACGGAACGCAATTCGCATTGCAGAAGTGCGGGTTCAGAAATCACAAGTGAGTCAATGAAGCCCTATAGAAGTATGGCGGCATGCCTAAACGGAAACAAAGCGTAAAGGAAACTTAAGCGTTACAAGTCCTTTTTTCCTTCACGTTGAGGTGACGCCCATGGCAGCCGCCTCTCCGGAGTGCGGCAGCCTCGTGAGGAAGAACTTTGAGGAAGCTCATTTCTACTACCGGCGCAGGAGCCATCTTTATAACTCACGGAGAACACAAAACAGTCATGCAAACGGACCCGTAACATCCCCTGTGAGTTCCTTCAAAACAAAAGTCAACGGCACAAAAACCGGTTGCCGAAAAGTTCAAGTCCGGCAGCCGCAGAACGTTTTCCATCACTTTGCCCTGCATTCTCTATTTTGTACAACCCCCTTTTATAATTCGTGGTTTGCACTCAGATTGCGTGCTTTCGTGAATATATATATGTATATATTTTTACCCGGCATTATTACATACAAAAAGACGCCTTCTTGTTTTACAGCGGCCATCTGGATCGCACATTCGCTTCCGCGATTCCTATTTTTGTGGTCCTTTCATCTCAGATAACGATCGGCACGTTCATTCGCCATGTTTCGCACCAAGGTATCAAATTGGCATACAAACGCAAAAGAAATTGAGCTGCTTGATCGATTGGACAGCAGGAAGTTGGCCAGCCACAGTGGCCGGTATCTAGACTGGAATGGGCAAGGTTGAGATTCCGGATCCCTGGGTTCTGCAGCGCGGGCTTTCGCTCCACATGCTCCGAGCTGAAGTGAGCTCACGCACTCGGCTACCGGTCCCCCAATAAAAACGAGAGTGCACACATTTTTACAGGATGCTCTGCTTCCACGAGATTCCCGAGAATGCTCCTTATAAAATGAAATGCTCCTGTAAATAGACCGATCTCACCAGCCAGTTTGACTACGCCACCGCTGTCGCAATGCATCGAGGGAGCTTTAGTCTTTCTGCACGTGCGACAACCTCGCTGGAGCTCTGCGCGTGTGGAGCATGAGGCGGCACGAGCCGTCTTGTGCACTGCCTCCAGTGAACTAAAGTTAAGGCGGCGTCACGCATACACCGAACGCTTGGTGAGATCGGTCTTTATACTCTTTTTATAATTGGGCGCCACCTACTGGCTGCTGGGGCAAATATTCGAGTCTGCCATTGCTTGGGCGCGTACACTGAGCATGTATTGGACACTAAGGGCTGCGTCAACGTTCGCCGCGAGCTCGGGTCCAATCATACGTTTCGTGCCAAAAGAAATGGCGGCCGCCAGTGTTGCTTGATGGACATAGAAAGAGGGTCTTTTAAACTTTGCAAAATACGTGTATCAACTTGACTGAAGCTAGAATTTCGGCGAATCACCATAATATTTTGGAACGCCGGTCACATGTAGTGCTGTTACAACCAAAGAAGAATATTGCATCCAAATAGCTCGCTCATTCAGAAAAAAAAAAAAAAAAACAGGGAAAAGACAGTTTGAACGCCAGCGCCTGCGCGAGGAGGACACGGCGCACTTTTTCGATGTGATTGGAGAGAGACAGCCGGTAAAGGCAAAGACAGCTAGCATTTGCATCTACCCACTTATCCTTCAAATCAGAGCTCGGTGCTCTGAAGTCGCCGCACGCTTTCCTCCCTTCCTCTTCTCAAGTTTCCTTTTTTATATAGATGTTTGCAAACAGCCGCTCTTCGAGAGCCAGTCATACCACCGAGGATGTAAAACGTCTTCTTTTTGGCGCCAGTCTAGAAACCGTGGGTACGCTTCAGCAATGATTGACTATCCGACGATCTACCCACAACAACAGCAGCAAGATGGCGTCGCCCAGATGCCGTACTTGCAAACGTTTATACACGTTTGCAAGTACGGTCTTTGAGCGCCGCCATCTTGCTGCTGGGGCATCAAGCTAATCCGATTACGACCGCACCCAAGCGCACCTCAAGTGAGCAAAATGGCGGCGCCCTGAAGCCGCACACTTGCAAACGTGTATAGACCCCTGGCCAGAAGGGCGAACCTTGTGTCACGCAACAGAATCCTGTGTACCGCCATGTCTGCTCTAGGTTGTTTGTATTGTCGACGGAAGTTATATGCTTCCTCGTTCCCAAAAGGAACCTTTGTGTAGGAAGTTGTGTTCATAATCAAATAGTACGGCTTATATTCACTTGACGACACTCAAGTTCTGAGCACGGATATATTTAATTAATAGTCACCGATGTATGTTTCGGTATACGCTTTATTAAATTGGTTAACAGTGGCGTATTTTTTTAAAGGGGTATATTGGGGGGCTCTTGCAGCCGTCTCTAACCGTCGCACAATAAAGAACTCTTTAGACATGTTTTAAACTGGCGTGTCAAGATAGATACACATCTTATATTTATTGCTAAGAGTTTTGGGAACCATTATATATATAGAGGACGCTTAATTTTACCTTTCACAGATTAAAGAAAAACAAAGAGCGTTGTATTCACCGTAAATTTATCAGGCTCGGCAGATGTTAGATGACGGGATAATTTCACGCACAGTTGACGAATTTACTAAAATTGTTAATTAGTATTTTAATTATCGGGTTTATGGGTCATGTTGGAATTGCAGTATTGACGGCAAGTAGATCAGATCAATTTAGAGATTTTCCGATAAGGTAATGTTTTGAAAATATATTTGATCAAGTTTTGAGTTTTTTTGTTTTTTTTTCCGATTTAGAAGTTGCGCTGAGAAAGAGCGTTGCAAGCCCGGTACACAAGGGCGCTTGAAAGGGAGACGTAGTGGTTTCAGTCACGTCGTCGCTCGTGTCTTTGGCGCAATTACCAAGGACGCGCTGCCGAGATAGTAGAGAGTTTTAGTAGATCGTTTTGGCTCTCCCGCTACGCTATACGCTAGAGCGACGACGCTACTGCGCATGCGCGCTGCTAGCGGAAACATTGCGGAGCTGCGGAGGCTAGCGGAGGCGCGCTGGCGGGCGAAAATAGCGAGGGGCGTAGCGCGGCGTGCTAGCGTGGCTCTCGCGAGAACGAGTCTTGGCGAGATGAGGGAGACCCAGCGAGGAACGCTGTTCAAGATGGCCGCCACGCCGCGTCTACCCGGTCTGTGCGTTTCGCGATCGTGGTTCTAAGGGGTGGATTATACCTTGCTGCTGCGAGAAGTACCCGCGACAAAGCCGTTCCACGACTGCAACAGGTAGCGATTCATGACGGATATACTAAACGCGGCCACGGAAAGGAGAAAAAAAAAAAAAAAAAAGCTTCGCAGTTTTTGGTGCTGTGAGCGAAAGGTGCAGCCCCCTGCTCGGCCGCTTTGTCGTGAAGACAAAACCGACTAAGGAAGCGGAGCGAGCAGGCGGATATGAGGGATTTCTGTGGCGCTTCATTTTCGTTGAACAACGACGCAACAGATGAGCTACAGTGGTTGTCCTTTATTTTTGAAGATTTTTCTCGGTGGCTTTGGCACTTGACTCATATCGGATTGGCTAGGACAGATTGGCCGACAGTTAAACATAATAGTCAGCTACTTACAAAAGAAGCAACGATTAGCACGTTATTCAATAAAAAAACAATATTTTATTAAGATAACGACGTTAATAAAAACAATTGCGAAGGATTGCTTTACAAATCTGTTTTACGCGAGCCCTAGTGTCCGAAAGAGCCGCTAGTGGCGTTGCGTTAGCTCTCGTAACGTTGTAATCCGTAGCGGGTTGCGAACGTTCTACTAAAACTTAAAATGGTAGTTCCGCTACGCTACATATAGCGGAGGTCGTAGCGGCTAGCGGATAGCACAGCGGGAGTGACTGAACGATCTACTAAAACACTCTAGTGACTATATCATTGAGACGGCCATGTACCTCTTCCATGCGTCATTGTACTTTTTCTAGCGCAATTTTTAAATCGAGCTAAGAAACACGAAACCTGATGGAATAATTTCTTAAGAACGATTCGGGATTTTGCAAATTATTTTAATTGGTCTGGCCTTTGATAGCAACTGACGACAATAGTGAAACTGCAACATAAACACTAAAACAAACAAAAAATTAAGTTAATAAACGGAAAGTCTTAAATTTGTGTTCTTACCGTGACGATTATCGTCTCACATAATGTCCGTGTAGCGTGATAAGCACACGGTGAAAACAGGACAGATCTGACGCTTGCACCTTATTTTTTAAATTTTGTTCAAAATGAAAATTTAACACCATCTATCTAATTTGTCAGGAAAATCTTAGGCATCTCATAAATTCTTTTTTTAAAGCTTTTTTTTTTTGAATGTATGTGTTGTTTTCTGATAATTGTGTCATCGATAATTTTCTTGGTTATATCTCGTTGCTTAGTTAATAAGAGCAATTAAGAAAAGAGTTTCGAAAATTATCTCGTATTTCTTCATGTCCAACGTGGAAAGTGCTGAGCACTCCCGTCATCGGGGAAAGCATGAGACCTCCCTTTTTGGTGGTAGAAAACTATGCCTAGACTTGTTTGCAAGCAGAACGCTGAAGAAAGACCTAGGTTATTATAAGAGAGTAAATACAAATATCAAACCTATCAAAAATACAACAACAACGTCGGTGAAGCGGAGACCCAAGATGTGTCATATTCTCCAACACGCACGGCCAATTTTAGCGAGCAATATCGATGCTTTCAACGTGTTCGAAACTAGAACCTGAATTATTGAGATTCACAGAAAGCTTCACGTCACATCTTTAGTACCCAACCCATCTGGCGAAATCACATCTTCGTTTTTCTCGGTCAAATTGCATGGGGTTCGTCGCGAGGACTCTGCGATCACACGTTTCAGTCGGGCAGCCACACCACCCGCATGAACTTCACAAAAGCCATAATTCCCCGGCAAAGGATCGAGCGGTAAGGTTTCGGCCATCAAATTTTAAAGCGTGCGATGGTAGCCACGTATAAAGTATATTTCGAGACCAAGGGTCGCATCACATGCATTATCCCGATAGCGAGATAAAAAAAAGAAGTACCGCAGAAGAGGAATATGCGCAGGTTCAAGATCCCGATCTTCAAAGAGCCCTGCAATTCAGCCGTGAAGCAGCGAGAGCAGAATCCGTGCTATAGCGGGCGGCACAAGGAAGTAAGTAGAGCAGGGAACTAGCTTCGTGAGTTTTGTCACCACGCTGTCGTGTATCCGAGGGCGCAAATAACGCGCTTGAGTCCATTTACTTCAGCGGGACCGTCGTCCTGCAATCTTTTACTTGATGGGATCGTTTTTGTTTATTCTACAGAGGGAAGATTTTTTTTTTCTTTTGTTTGTAACGCGCTCGACTCTGGAAACATTTGCTGGACCGGGAAGGGAATAGGAAACACGTTTAAAGATAGGGCGAGTAGATAGGCGAGCTGTTTTATGTTACACGTTTTCGACAAGCCAGACACGACGGACGGAAAAGGGGACGTGCGTAAAACGTCTCAAAATGCAGCTACTAAACTTAATCGCCGGGAGATGTGTGTGCGCGATCCGTCATCCCGTCTTTAAGAAAAATATAAAACAAGTTCAGAAATGCAGCATTACGAACAGAAACACAGAGAAACCAATTCTCAACGGTGTGGGTTTCAGGCGCTTTAGCACACCCGAGCGCAATAAAAAAAAAAAAAAAAAAAATTAAAATATGGGTTGCCTAAATCGCAACGCCGATTGCCGTTGAAATGCGATCGCATTCTGCACCGTCTTGTTCCGCGTACACGTTTCTTTGTCAAACTGCTTAAAAACCGCGGTATAAATTCTACGAATATTGTTTTTTTTTGTCAACCTCGCTGAAGTCTTTTATCACATCTAAAAACATATTCGCACAATTTTCTGATCCAACTGTCTACTTCCCGCGACCACCCGACGTATTTCGTGGTAATATCATTGCAATTAAACCGTTAATCTGGTACTATACTCATCATATGTATATAAACGTAACAAGACCCTTGATAACTGTATTTTGCGTTCAGAACCTATAGAGTTACTGTCAATTTATGAAGCGCAGGGCACGGCATCTCATTTTTACGGTTCTCGCTTCGTGATCGGTTGTTCTGCGTTTCTTTTTTTCAGTCAGGGACGCTATTTTATTGACTTTGGAACGTTATTAACATGTTCAGAACTCGTCACACCTTGCCTTTCGTTACGTTGCCACTGACAATAATAGAATACGTTAGTTTTCGACGCTACCATCCCGGCAGTATTTCTCACTGAAAAAGTCCTGCGTGGGCGCTTGCCAAACTCGTTATTTTTACAGTAGTCGTCTTAGGATTTTCGTAGTCTCTAAGTAATCGAGATGTGTTTTTTCTGTGAGTGCTGGTTACTTTGACCTTAAGTTTATGTCCCTGAAATCGAGCCCTGCGCGGATAAGAGTTTGATCATCGGCATCCGATCCGCATCCGCAGACTTCGTATCCGCATGCGATCCGCATCCGCAATGTTCTTAAATAACTGCATCCGCACCCGATCCGCATCTACAGACTTTTTATCCGTATCCGAACCGCATCCGCAAAATTCGGTGCCGTATCCGACTCTCAATCTGCGCATTCATTTTAGATAATCAAATCAAGCATTATTAAAACTTAAAAAACGGCTACTTACCCTTCTAAAAAGAACTCTTTGCGTAAGAATACGGTAAAAGTCAGGTTATGATGTTATGTTTAATCGTATTTATAAAATGTACAATCATCCTTCCATAGACACTTCGCATCGCTCGAAAGATGATCGGAGTTATGAGGTATTCTTGAGGGGTCCCCGACACTGACAGTTTGTCCAGTATGTGCGCTCAAAAGGAAGAAAATTTATATTTATTTTTCTTCTTGTTTTGTAAAATCCACTTCAAGCAGGTGCATATATTATAAAAATAAAAATTCTAAAAGGAGAGACTAATAACATTCTGTCACTTTTTTTAGGCCAAACAGTAAAAAAGTTGGAGGAAAGGCGGTCGCTCGCAGCAGCAAAATACTCGTGTATATGTGGTAAGGCACGAGTACACCGCTGGAAAATATCACAATATTAAAAAATACGAACACCTTCAATCAGCCACAGTTTTAAGCACGGAACCATATAGTACTTAAAAACAACTCAGTGCCAACTGTCACGAAAAAAATGCACATACACGTAACATTTTACTTGTCGAGGTTGTTGTGTAGAAGAAACAGAATGACACGGACGGATTCAGATTGGTTCACTTTTCTTAAATTTATACATGCTATTGAGAGGTCTCTTGTTGTTGATGCTGTGGTGGCATGCCCGAACTACTCTACAAGAATGAGGTACGGAAACTCGTGCTGGCGCAAGTCCTACTACTCCAGAGGATCGAATTCAATGTCCTCAATATATATTTGTAGGCGAAAAAGCCACTTGCAGGTTTCTTCTGCATTCTTCTGGCTTCTACGTTTTAGTTGTTTTTTTTTTGTTGTTTTTTTCTGGCCGGAACGTTTTTTGTTTTTGTCTTTTTTCTTCCAAAAAAGAGCACGCTTTCCCGGGATGACTGATACTCCTGCACTTTCTTCTTCTTCTACGTGCAGTATGTTTGGCGAGATAGAACGTTCTAAAGCAATCTTTAGTAAAACTCAATACTTTATTGACGTCACTAACGATTTTCTACCCGATTGGCACCTCTAATCTAAGAGTGCAGTTTGCCCCGGCAATAGGTTGTATTCAATGGCTGTCACAGCTCAGCTCGCTGCTGCTTTCGAACCACGGGAAAAGAGAGAAAGGGGAAAGCTGATTTTGTACGAAGTTTAAGTGAAAGTTAATGTTCTGTAATCTTCTAGGTGGAGAATGACGACGTCTGAGGGGGCCTGGCACATACAAAGGAAAGTCCCGGTGAGAAGAGAGTTTCTCCTTCCGTTATTTTCTTGTGATTGCCCAAGAGCTGACGGGAAACTCCTCCCGAGCATGAGCTGCGAGCAGTTACCTTTAATATGTCGTCCAGTGAGTACCACCTATCCATTCGATGACACACTTAATTATTATCCCTCACTCATTGCGGATGCGGATATCAGGACCCGCTGATATCTGCATCCCATCCCCATCCGGAGCTCCTGGCATCCGCATCCGATCCGCAATCCGCCAAATCTGATTCATTTTGATCCGCCGGTTGACTGCGGATATCCGAGGATGAACCGCGGTTATGCAAAGCTTTACGGCCTGAAAGTTTGTTCTCATTGTGCCCTTTTGTGGATTGCCCCGTTGAAGGTTACCCTCCTTTTTTGTGGACCCCAGTTGGGTGGTCTGAAGTGTCTTACACGTTTGGGTCGAAGCTTGTCCGGAAGCTGTATTCACCAGACTGGCCACTACTGACCCAAGCCTCTTCGGACATTTTGGGACTTCCCGTGTCTAGCAATATTGTAGAGCTCGCCTTCGCGAAATTTCGCGCTGTCAAAAGGAAGGAGCGGGCGGGAATGAGAGTCGAGCCTTTGAATGTTTGCATGCATATATTACAATAATAAAGTGTGTGAAGGATATTGTGTATGTGATGAAAATAAAAGCTAAGCGTTTCTCTTCGCATTTTTTTTCCGTCCATAAAAGCCGTTTTAAGCGTCTGTACGAGACATTTAACTGAAATGCACCGGTATCTTGTAAAGAAATAAACACGGAAAAACGTCCGCCGAATATTGACATAAATAAACACCGAAAAGTATATGGCCGAGTTTTAACGAAATACCGGATATAGCCAAGTGATTTCCAATTCCCGTTGACTTCGTTATAACCGGTCTTGAGAGTAATCACTACTGCGTGATTCACGTTAAAAAACCCAAGTTAGCGGTTTTACTGCATTGGCTAAATTTCCTATCTACAGCTAAGAGACAGGTCACCCGTTGAGGCGCACTAGCGCAAAGGCTTTGTAGACATACAAGCAACACACTTTTCACCTCATTTTGGAAATCAGCTTGGTTCCCGTCCCCTCGTCGTTGTGTTGAGGGTGACTGTGGCGTCCGAGGAATGTGTTCTCCGTGCAAGGGCTGTAATTTGGACGGTGTTCGGTGTCGTACGCAGTTGCTCGTCGCGAACTGATGCTTGTCCTCGTCGACTGAATATGCAGTTCTCTCTTACATAGAACACAAATAAACGCAGCGTGAATAATGCTTTCTTGTGGGGTAAGTATATTTTTCTTTATTTCTTGAGTAGACTGTTTTCTCGCAGCGGTGACGAAGTTATAGCCGCGTAGACACGGGTCGAAATAGAGCAAACATCCAGGGCAGCTACGCGATCACGCTAAAGGCGCAAACGACCGTCCGCTCTGCAAACGGTGAAGCGAAGAAAACGCTCACTCCGGTAAAGCTCGAACGTTCACAAAACATCGTTCGATCATGATGTGTACGCGAAAAGAGAGCAGCGAAAATGTCAAAGGACAGATCTGACCCTAAAGAGTAATTGCATCGAACTAAAAAACAACAACAACAAAAAATTTCGAGTTTCAAACGCATTAATTCAACATATCGAGTCAAATAGCACACTTAGAAATACATCTGAAGTGAGGAAATGTGAAATAAATTCTTATATTACACGTTTTATGGCATTTATTTATCTCTGAGGCGTCGTATTTTCCACGGCCTCGACGGTAACATGCGGAACTTCACGTCTGCTAAGCTTGCGGGGCTGCGACAGTCCGGTACGCAACAACCCTACTGAAAAAAACTGTATGGATCTATATAAGAAGTGATATGAAATACCCAAAAACTGATATGCGACATATGAAACTAATATGTAATATCCAAAAACTGATATGCGACATATGAAACTGATATGAAATATATGACAAAAACCTGATATACGACATATAAGAACTGGTGTGCTTATATAAGTTCTGATATGAAAATGTGTCCAATATACATATAAAAAATAAATTCATACACTTTTTTACAGTATACGACGTGCCATGCGGGGAAGCAAACACGTGACTTGGAGCCGCAGAGTTTAATTTTTACTAAGAGATCCATCCCCTGAGCCGATGAAAATACTCTCAGAGGTATGACATTACTGAAAACAA
The DNA here is from genome assembly GCF_016920785.2 of Ixodes scapularis. Taxonomy (NCBI): domain Eukaryota; kingdom Metazoa; phylum Arthropoda; class Arachnida; order Ixodida; family Ixodidae; genus Ixodes; species Ixodes scapularis. The sequence continues at coordinate 17,073,666 of NW_024609873.1, read as the reverse complement.
ATCAACATGCTGGGAATATTATTTATTACTTAGTTGGTCACTGAGAAAATCCGCAACTTCAAAACGACCAATATAAAAGGCGGAAACGCAGAGATCAGAAGTAGTTATCGGGTGTGCTGTTGTGTTCATTTTTGCTGTGCTGTTTATGTATATCCGCTCAATGTATACGATCGGCTGATGCTAGCGGTACTCCTAATTTAGGCACCTATTATACAGATTTGTGTATAATAGATGCCTAAAAGCCAAAGTGCAAAGAGCGTGAGGAAAAAACATTTTTTTTTTTTAGCATATGAATTGGGTGGTATTCAGCGCCACCTAGCCTAGCTGAAACTTATATGCGACATACGACACTGATATGAAATTCCCAATAAGTTCTGATAGAAAAAATGTGTCCAATAAACATATCAGAAATAAATTTATATATTTTTTTCAGTAGGGGACAGGCTTCGATGTTTCCTCTTCTACGACATCCGATAGCAATGTTCAACATAAAAGACAAAAAAACGGCCGAATCAACAAATTTAAAGGGATGCGTTAACAGCCTCACGAGCAAAGCAAGTCGAAAGGGCTTTCCCAATGTTGCAACTGTTTTGAGCCAGATGGTGCGACGTGTCACACCTAACTTGATTGGCCTGGGGTTATTAAAACACGCTTGCCACCTTGAGGATTAACCCACGTGCGTGTCCCTGACTTAGGCAAAGGTAGGCAAACAAACTCATTAAAGTATTTTTATGCAGACACTAACTTAGGCAAACGCGTGCACAGCAGATCAAGTAGCCACATGACGTGCAATTCTACCTAGGTGGTCTTCGCTCCAGATTTACGTTGCCGCATGAACGAAAAAACGAAAAAGGCTCACAATGGTGGGATAAAAGGACGGTGAGAAAGTTGACGATAGAACGCGGACACGGTACCTTCAGCGCACGCGTGAAGACCAATATCCACTGCCTTAATCGCGTCACAAAAGAAAACGGCGAAACACTCCGCGCCATCTTAAAACATCCCGGCGGGTCAAGACAAATATCGACGGGGTCAAGAAAACTCGCCGGAACAATAATCCGCGGCATTGAACTACGTCGCCAATTCGAAACTTTATGCCGGTTTCGGCGTGATGGTCGCGTCAGGAGCGCGAAGGAGACCTTGATGGACATCTGCCCGCCGAAGGACATTTTGACCTAATTATACTCGCGCCGCGGCTGCCCTTTGACGTGACCCTTCGGACGTTCTCACTCGTCTGATGGCATGACGACCGCGAGTGCTGATCCTTTCTTCTCCTCCGCCCTCATCTTGAAAGCCAGAAGGCTACACTCCGTGTCACCGTAACTCGGCAAACGGCGAAGGCGACGGTCCCAGAGAGCCAGTCAGCGGGTCTGAGGCACACACGTGACTAGGCTCTTTCTGTCTAGTGGGGCGCAGTGCTCTCGAAGCCGAGGGGCGGGAGAGAGAAAGGCGCCGCACTTGTACAAAGTTTGGATGACAGGGTCATCTTCTAGGAGGACAAAGGCCACGTCTTGGAAGAACAAAAAACGGTGCGGGGTAGAGGAACGTTCCCCCTTCTCCTCTTATCCACCAGCCTGTGTGGCCTCCTCTTGCCCACGTACCTTTGGCATAGGCTGTCACGTGCTTCTCCCTCGTCGTTCTGACTGGCTCGACGGGGCCGTAGTGTTCGCTCTTTGTCGAATTACGGTGAAACGAAGGCTAGGCGTAAAAGTGGCGAGCGAGATGGAGATGAAGAGTCGCCGACGCTATTATCAAAGCGAGGAGGCGAGGCGGCGTGGCCTCTGAGAACAAACGCAGCGGCGTCCGACTCTCTCCGTCCCGTTGCGACATGCACGCGGGGCATTCACGGGCGACCCGTCGCCACGGGTCCTCGTCTTTCCCGCTCGGAACAATGGGCCTCGTCGTCCTCCGGTTCCCCGGCGACCGCCGACCCGCTCATCCCAATTAGCGGGGAGCTGGGACGCGCCGCTGGGCACGGGCAATCCCAGACGTCTCTTTCTCGGCTTTGGTTTACTCTTCTAAATTAGCGTAATGATGAGATTGGCCGCCGCAGCGACTCACTGCTCGGTGGCCGGTTGCAATCGGCGGAAAACGAGGACCGAAGCAAGATTTTTCGGAACTCGTTGCGGTGACTCGACCGCTGAGCAACGCGCAAGACGATTCGCACTTCCGGCTCCCGTTCTCGCCAGACGCCATGCCGATGAACTTTCGCCGTATGTGCTTGAATGCGCGGAGGCAGTGTCTTACGGCTCTGTCGAACTATTTTGCGGCGTTATGAAGTGCGTAAGCCAGAGCAGTCGGCAATCAAATGGGACCAACGTCCGGTGCCCGATTTGTATACACGCGTGTTTTTAGTCGGACTTAAGATAAGCCGCAATCGAGAAGTCGACCCGTCGGAGTGAGCATGTGTGGCAAAACGTCCTCAATCGTGTAGTTATCTACAGGGTGCGGCCGTAAAAACTTTCACATTTGGCACGCCTAGCAAAAATCGAATTTCAAACATACATACCTGAAATTGAGCACACGAACGTCGTTTATACCAAAGTTTTTTGCCTATTTTTTTCAGACGTCAACTCGGAAGCAGCGAATTATTAGAAAGATAACAAAAATGGCAGACGTGCAATTCCTATGGCCTATACCCGCCCGTTCGCCGTCTGCTATCTGGTTCGCGACGCCGCTCCCAGGCGGCGCACTGAACGCAAAAACGCGAGAAACGCCACACGAAAGACTGGTGTCGGGCGAGATAATCGCGATAAAAAGTGATTTAAACGAAATATATGAACGATTATTGAAATTACCTGTTTCAAGTCAAGTTTTTACAGATCGTCATGCAAACAAGAAGACACCATGATGCGACAAGATCATTTATTTACAGCCTGGAATAGCAAGTGGTGCTGCTACCGTTGCGGACAGCTTCGTTTTGAGTTATCATTTCATTCTGATTTTTACAGTGCCGCTGTAATACATAAAGTATTTTTTTTTTCATACAGCTTGGGTATAATTAACACACATGTCGCAATACATTTTTGTGAAAAAAAAAATCATATTAATTGGAGCAATATTTACGGCGCTGGAGTCATTTCGGATGACCGGGGATAAAATGGCTGGTATTTGAGAGAGATAGTCGTCTTTTTGCTGGTTTCCCATTGGTACCTTTATCAGCAACCTCTACTTTGCTCTTCGCGTTCGGCAAGCAGCACGAGAGAAAGTAAGAGGGAAACTAATGTTTTAAATTCCGTCAGGAAGTGGAAGTTGTGCGTTCATTCAATTGTTTATTCTTGAAAAATACATCTTCTGATACGCCTCTTCTGTCACCGCGATTTGAAATAATGTTGATGCTGCAGCGGCCCTTTAAACGACTAGGGTTCGGCCGATTCGATGTGCCCGCCGTTTACAGACACGAAAAGTCGAAGTCGAGCTTCGTACACCAGGAAAGCCCTTTCGCGCATCCGATCGTCGATCTCGAGGAACGCGCCCTCAATTTTTTCTTTCAGCTCTTCGATGCTGGGGATCCTCTTCTTGTAGACAAGTCCTTTTATAAACCCCCATACGAAAAAGTCGCACATATTTAAGTCGGGGGATCGTGGAGGCCAGTCCATATAATCTGATCCCCGACCCATCCACCGCCGAGGGAACGTGTTATTGAGCCATGCCCTCACACTCTTTGCGTAATGGGGAGCCGCCCCATCCTGCATGAATATACAGTTTTCTTTTGTCATGTGGTACCTTTCAAGCTCAGGGAGCATTTCCGTCTTCAGCATGTCCAAGTAGGCATCTGCGTTAACGGTGCCATCGAAAAAAAAGGGGCCCACTATGCCTTCACGCCAAATCCCACTCCACACTGTCACCTTCGGTGAATGGAGATGCCGTTCGTCCACTGCATGAGGGTTATCGCGAGCCCATATCCTGCTGTTCTGGCGGTTCACACGTCCATCTAGGTGAAAGTTTGCTTCGTCACTAAATAAAAGAAATTGCAGGTGCCCCGGGTTGCTCTTAATTCGCAACAACTCCGCCTTGCAAAATTCTAAACGTCGGACGTTGTCGCCGTCGTGCAGGGCTTGGACAACTTGCATCTTGTACGGGCGCAAATTATTTTTCCGCAGAATCCGTCGTACGCTTTTTTCCGAAATTCCAAACAACCTGGCTGCTCGTCTTGTTGACAATTGCGGGTCGCTCTCGAAGACAGCAAGCACCGCTTCAATGAGCTCCTCATTTTTCAGCAGGCTCTCACGTTCACTGACTGGATTCTTCTTTTTAAAGTCTTCTCCACTCATAAAACGATTCGCCCAAGTCAAAATAGTCGGGCGTGAAGGCGGGCGTTTATGAAATGCAGTGCGAAATTTTCGCTGTGCTGTGGTCACCGAGTTCCGCTCCACGTACCACTTGACTGCCTGGGCGCACTCACTTGCCGAGTATTGCGGCATCGCAGGGCGGCGCGGAAAATATTTTGATAATAACTGCAGAAGATAGTGCAACAAAAACAATAAATGGGAACAATCAAGATGCCTCAGCAGCGGCACTCTTGATTCCCAAGTTGAGCTTTCACCGGGAACGGACCCGTCAACAGATAAGCAGACGACAAAGGAAGACGCACGTTCGTCTGCTTTAGAACATATTTTTATTAAACGAGGGCGTCCGCCAGTTTCTAAATTTCAAGTCAAATGGCATAATCATTCACATATTTTGGTAAAATCACTTTTTATCACGATTATCTTGCTCGACACCAGCCTTTCGTGCGGCGTTTTCCTCGTTTTGGCGTTCAGTGCGCCACCTGGGAGCGGCGTCGCGAATTAGATAGCAGACGGCGAACGGGCGGGTATAGGCCATAGGAAATGCACGTCTGCCATTTTTGTCATCTTTCTAATAATTCGCTACTCCCGAGTTGACGTCTGAAAAAAATAGGCAAAAAACTTTGGAATAAACGACGTTCGTGTGCCCACTTTCAGGTATGTACGTTTGAAATTCGATTTTTGCTAGGCGTGCCAAATGTCAAAGTTTTTACGGCCGCACCCTGTAGTTGTGTCGTCGACAAAGACGCCCGTCATGCTTCGGCAGTTCACCAGCACATAAAACGACGCCAATAAGCTAAGCGTCTTCCTCTAAACAAATGGCGAAAGTGGTGGACGCTGTTCATCAACACGGGGGAACGCAGCTTACCGAAAAAAACAAAAAAAGGCATTTTGTAAAGCTGCTGCATAAAGAGAAATCATCAAGACAGCAGGACGAAGTGGTGCGTGGTGCGACCTATCAGTCAACGGGCCGTTTACAAAGAAGCCCGGGTTTGCGCACACTGGCTATTCAGACTGCGCATGCGCAGAAACCAGATCGACCGGCGGTGAACCGTCTGCGCGTACATCATGCAGAAAGCAGCCCCACTGCGGTGGTGTGACGTGGGAACCAGACGTTTGGGCTCTACTTCGTTACATATTAATGTCAGAAGGCAGCCGCTGCTCTTTCAGATCAGCCAATCAAGCGGTGTGAAAAGCGCAACGTCACGGCGCCCGCGTCATCATCGGCCAAAGGAATCAAACTCGGTGAATATGACATGATCTTGAACCTTTAATATGCATATTTATATATATTTCTTCCTTTGAGCCTTCGATTGTGCTCTGACTTGTTATGAGAGAAAATATATAGCCTATCCGTAGCGCAAAGACCCGCTGTGGTATGAGCACATGGTAACACTATGACTACGAGGGAAACTACTGCGTACGAAACGGCAGTTGACTCTTTTTCATCATTATTTTCCTTTCTCTGTATCCAAGTCCAAGACATACTTCACGTAATTAAAATGTAGGGCAATATTGGGGCGCGGTTTGAGCATTTGTGTACTTGTACTACGATATTCGCGCGTGTGTCGTAGTAGTTGTAATATCGGATAGGACGTATGATCAGATCTACTGGAATGCAATTGCAGATCATATTCGTATACAATCCGGCCTTGGTCATAGGAAGCTGGTAGATGTTCCACTTGACTGAAACATGACATGTGAGGATGCATGAATCAAATTTCAGGCATCCGGACCACGAGCATGATCTCCGATATGTAGCCAACGCAGCCCGTCAAGGAGCCTAATACTATTAGAAACGAAAAAAAAGAGAGAAAAGAAAAAACATAGGCACCCATTACAGTCACATTCTATACGATCATATGCAAGAGCGACATTATGTTATACGCATTTTTGTGAATAAGGACCGCGTTGATCAATTTGATGTTTGGCCATGGTTGTCCAACCCAGGCTGGCCGTTGTACTACGCTGACTAAATTTCTCATCCACAGGTAAGCCACCAGACGTCCATTTGGATTGTCTAACTTCCGGCTATATAATCACGCACACAACACGATTTAGATAGGAACGTTGTCTTGAGCCACCTGGTATCCTGAAGCCCACCGACTAAACTGCTTTGTTTTCAGATTTTTTTTAGGGGCGAAGCTCCCTATACTTTGTTTCATACTTAGCGTGCAACGCTGTGAACGCTACTGGCGCGAGCGTGGGGCTTGATCTCCTTGATCATTTGCACGCGTTCTCGCGCAAGCAAAACCATAGATGAAGTCACGCGCTCGCGCCAGTAGCTTTGACAGCGTCGCACGCTAAGTATGAAACGGAGTATAAGGGCTAGCCATGTCCGTATGTCCGTCCGCCGTCGGGTGCACGTGCTGCACGTGCTCCTGCTTGTGAGCTGACGCGCTAACGTGCTCACGGGCACGTGCTCCCGTGCTCCTGTAGGGCAAAAAAAAAACCGCATCTCCACGTGGTGAATGATGTTGATTGGGGCGAAGCTCTGGTGGTACTTGTCTGCATAGACGCTGAGCCGCAGCATGCCGAGCCTTTCGTTCGTTTTCATTCATGTCAGAAAGAGAATGCGCGGTATGGAACGTGGTTATATACGCATTTGCGCATTTGACCGCAGAGTGACATGGATGAAAACGAACGAAAGGCTCAGCATGCTCAACGTCTACGCAGACAAGCACCACCAGAGCTTCGCCCTAATCAACATCATTCACCACGTGGAGATACGGTTGTTTCTTTGTTTCATACGGGTCTTTCGTATGGTGTTAACCTTTAAGTGATATGGTTTGTATGGGCGCTTATGGTTTTCTCTGCTAGGACAGGCTGCTGCCGAGGCGATGATTTGGTGGCTTTGGGAGGGCACTCTGCTACAGCCACAGAAATACAGTCTTCTTGCTGTAAACTCTCCCGAACATCGAACAGCTCTAAGGCAGCCAGTCACTCCGTGATTGTCATGGCAGTAGTGCCTAATCATGGAGTGACTCAATTGAATTGAATTGAGTAACTCCGTGATTACGCACTACAGCCACGACAAGCAAAATCAGTGAAATGAAGGAATAAAAAAAAAATCTTTCTGCCTTTCGACCCTGGCGAAGAGGAAAGCTAGAGCAGCTGAGCTGTACCATGTGCGGCCATCTATAAGCGACGGCGACAACCAGACGACCGGCAAACCGGTTGTCTGGTTGCCGTCGTCGTTTATAGATGGCGGTAGCTGTCCAGAGCATTGTGTAGAGATTTATTCGTCTACGGACACGAAACTGGGGAAACTAGCCCTTAACAGCTCCGCTGTAAAAAATCAATGCAGCCTTGTTTAAGCGTCTGTCACAAGCGTGTCCAACATGCTTCAGAATGTATCGGATCAAAGCTGACAATTCTGTCCAGCTCGGCTATCAAGGAGACCTCTGTGCGACCCTGGACGAACCTTTAGCAACCGTAACAACACATTGTTATCGTGATCCATTGTCACAAGAAGCGTATAGCTGGCATGTCCCGTACAGTTCTCCACCAACGCTCATACTTGTACGCCATGCCCAATCAAAAACCAAGTGCCGAAGCCCCTTCAATAAAAGGCACTGCTTGATGAGCACCGGAGAGCCAGACACCTAAGAAGACGCGCAATAAACGGTATCTTATAAATGTATCTTTACTGCTCGACACCACAAACACCCTTGATGCCTTGCCGTCACCCAATGACAAATATTCCGTTTGACATCGGCACGCAGCGATTGGAGAACATTTCTATAAAAGCGCCGCAAGCAGAGCTGTTGCATTTGCATCCCCGCGAACATTGTTCCGTCTACTCGTTGATCTCGTCCAGCTATAATTTTTAAGAACTGTTCAAGGGCATAGCCGGGTCCTTAATGACCCTGCTTTTCACTCCATTTATATTTGAGAGTTAGACAAATGTTTGATTATATTAATTGCGTTTTGTATTTTTGATGGTTGCTTTTGCCGCAGATGGGTTGATTACTGGTAATTGTTTCTTTTGCCAAGAAAGAGTGCGGTTGGCAGACTGTCGCAGTATTCCCGATTTGTCGCCGCTTGCCAATCATTTCATATCCTTTTCATAGGGCTTCAACGACCTGCGCTTGATCTCCTCTGAATATTTGTTTGCTTGCAGCATTATATGAGCATGTAATGATTTTTTCCAAGAGTCACTGCCGAACATTTAAACATACAGCACAACGCAGAAGAGTGATGCAAACTAGCGAACACCCCATTTCCTACGCTCGCCTCTCGGACGTTTGACAGCCACGTGGTAATTGTCCAGGAAACCTTGACAGGGCGATTTCGTAGTGTTTGCACGAGATGCACTCGGGAGCATGTAATTGGACGTTATTAAATTATATTGGACATGTAATTACGGTGTTCTTTATTCGGAGAGTTCGGAGGCCGCCTCTTTAATTGTCACGCAAACATAAACCGAGGCTACGCACGTGCGGAAAGTGAGAGTCGGCTGCATGTAATGCGGAGTGTCGTTAGCTCGTTAACGAGGCATTGTGCATCTACCCGATCGGGGCATAGTTAAGCTGCAATGAGTCGAGATGAGGTACCGCCGCGTCTATATTTAGAAAGAAAAAGTAGCTGAACGACCTTCCAAACGAAAATGAAACTTGAACCAAATATACGCCGTCGCGAAGGGTTCCTTTACGACGGCGTCCCTAAGAGGCGTGCGAACGAACCTATTAAAAATCCAACTCCCCTAGTCCTTCGACAATATAGACTTGAGCACCTGTGAATTGCACCATGTTCCCGTTAGCATTCCAGATGACCTGGTAATTGAACCTGAAGGTTGTGTTGGCAACTTGGCATGCAGCAAAGCGTATTTTTATGCGAAAGCATTAACTGTCCCATGCAGCGAGCCGACGTCATCAGCTTTGAAGCCGAGCCAAACGACACCTTAAATTCTGTCTCCAAGGGAAGCCAACTCCCAGCTATGAGACCACGCGGAAAGCCTAGACAACATGCACCTAGTTTCCCCGATCCCAAAGCAGCGAAGAGAAGCTGATGGATGTCGGCTTCGGTCCCATTGGCTGGCGTGCGTCGTATAGTTTCAAGGAACAAGGCTCCCATTGGCCGCGGCGAGTCAATTTCAACGATCGCCACCCATGGCGCTACGTGTCCGTCAGCGCACCGGTAACACGAAGCGTCCAAGGTCGGAGCGAGCCCTCTCCTCGCTTCTTTGACAGTGAGGAGAGGGCTCGCTCTGCCGTCGACGCAAATACGCCGCATACAAAATAAGGGAACGGAAGAATGACGTGCATGCTTTCGCATTCATAACTCATAAGAAGTGCTGGGGTCTACCTCGATTTTTTTTATCTGATAATACAGAGATATATACGCTCGAAATGCTAAAGTTGAGGCTTGGGCGAGTTGGTACATACTTCGGAAATTAAAAACAGCGCGGAAAGACGAGGACCAGACAAAGAAGTGACACGGACGTAGCGCAGACTTACAACTGAGTTTATTGAACGCAAACTCGCAATATTTATTTGCGGTGTCACGAACAAAAGAACATAAAAAATTCAGCCCATGTGATGTGTCACCAATTAAAATAAAACAATGATAAAAAACATTGAAAAAACATTGAAAAAATAATAATGAAAAGCGCCATGGCACAGCCGTACAGAGTATGTGCTAAAAATCTTGCAAGTCACGGAACCAGAAAATTCATCTCTTTGCCTGATAGGGCCACAGAAGGACTGCTTACACATGCTGCACCCAACCTCGCTATCTCAACAGCCTCTAGAATTTCCCGAGTAAGCTGGTCCCTATGACGCTTAACAACCTCACACCGTTGGAAGTCGGGAAGGCAACCACAGTCGCGGCAATGAATGCCCAGGTGACCAGACACGGTTGTGGAGACACTGTAAGCGTGCTCTCTCAACCTGTCGTTGAGACAGCGGCCTGTCTGGCCAACGTAGCGCCTGCCACACGTCAGAGGGAGAGAACAAACAACCCCCTCCGAACACGGGACGAAGCGATCTCGATGCCTCGTACTGCAAGCCGTGGCCGCCCTCGAAGAAGGGTTAACCGCTCTGCACAACCTGGACAGCTTGTCCGGGGCAGAGAATAAAACGTCGACGTCACACCTGCCAGCAATGCGTTTTAGGTTGTAAGACAGGCCGTGTACGTAGGGAATAACCACAAACTTTCTTCTTTCCCTCCCCTTTCTGTTGTAGGCCTCTTCTTCACTTCTCATAGGGCTGCTCTTGATATCTTTCAGCAAAGACTCGGCGACCGTTGTTAGCACGTGAGAGGGAAACCCAGCATCTGCGAGGCGTTAACATCCTGCGAGGCTTTGACAGGCAAACTGAACGCCTCGCAGATGCTGGGTTTCCCTCTCACGTGCTAACAACGGTCGCCGAGTCTTTGCTGAAAGATATCAAGAGCAGCCCTATGAGAAGTGAAGAAGAGGCCAACAACAGAAAGGGGAGGGAAAGAAGAAAGTTTGTGGTTATTCCCTACGTACACGGCCTGTCCCACAACCTAAAACGCATTGCTGGCAGGTGTGACGTCGACGTTTTATTCTCTGCCCCGGACAAGCTGTCCAGGTTGTGCAGAGCGGTTAACCCTTCTTCGAGGGCGGCCACGGCTTGCAGTACGAGGCATCGAGATCGCTTCGTCCCGTGTTCGGAGGGGGTTGTTTATTCTCTCCCTCTGACGTGTGGCAGGCGCTACGTTGGCCAGACGTGCCGCTGTCTCAACGACAGGTTGAGAGAGCACGCTTACAGTGTCTCCACAACCATGTCTGGTCACCTGGGCATTCATTGCCGCGATTGTGGTTGCCTTCCCGACTTCCAACGGTGTGAGGTTGTTAAGCGTCATAGGGACCAGCTTACTCGGGAAATTCTAGAGGCTGTTGAGATAGCGAGGTTGGGTGCAGCATGTGTAAGCAGTCCTTCTGTGGCCCTATCAGGCAAAGAGATGAATTTTCTGGTTCCGTGACTTGCAAGATTTTTAGCACATACTCTGTACGGCTGTGTCATGGCGCTTTTCATTATTATTTTTTCAATGTTTTTTCAATGTTTTTTATCATTGTTTTATTTTTATTGGTGACACATCACATGGGCTGAATTTTTTATGTTCTTTTGTTCGTGACACCGCAAATAAATATTGCGAGTTTGCGTTCAATAAACTCAGTTGTAAGTCAGCGCTACGTCCGTGTCACTTCTTTGTCTGGTCCTCATCTTTCCGCGCTGTTTTTAATTTCCGACGCTCGAAATGTTGCACGAATCCACGGTCATCTTGACTTCACGAAGAGATCCATGTTCTAGAAGATATCCTGAAAAGAAAATCAATGCTAGATAGTACGTTTTTTTTTTAATATGTAGCAAAACAAACTAAATGTTCCCGCCTTTTTTAAGTATCATCGGTATACTGTGGACTAGCGAGTACCGACGAATGAATATAATGATTTTGCATTTTTGGTACCGACCAAGGTTTACAAATTTAGCTCTGTTAAAACCAGAGCAATTTAAGGCCGTTCCAAAGCTCTCCTCTTGCAACGATCAATAAAAAAACAAATTCGCGGCTCTTTTACGCGTCCTGCAAACAAACTGCAGCGACTACTAAAACTTTGCAAACTGCTGCTCACAGTTGCACTGTCGTGTTTATATTTAACAGATTTACGTCCATCTAAATTTCGCGCGGACTGAGTTCACGGGACACTGCGACATCGCGTGAAATCATAGTATAACATGGAACTGTGACGTTATGTAACGCCGTAACGTCGTGACACTAACGTCCGGCTAAATATAGCCGAGAAATTTCCTGCTAAATTAGGAGGGAAAATTTCTCCAATAACTGTAGCGGAAAAAGGGTGATGTTACATGACATGCCGTCACGCGTCTCTTTGACGTCACAATATCCTGACGTTGGATTGCACATTAAATTCAGCTAATAAATATGTACGCTCGATTTAAGGGTATGTTTGTGACGTCATGTCGCTTGATGTCACGTGAAAATTCGTGAAAATTCGTGAAAATTTAACATGAAATCCGATACGAAACCTTGCTAACTTAAAAGTGCCCTGGGGATGTTTTCGAGATCACTTATATGTGGCGATAACTCACTCTGAGGGTTCTAATCATCCTAGAAATCCAAAAATAAAAAAAATGCGCGGTTGATTTCCCCATTAAAAAGGCAATCAAAGATTGAACGCGCCGAGGTCATCTCCGGCGATGGGAGGAGCGATGTTCCGGCAGCAAGGACGACCTGTAACCAATGCGGAGGGCAAGTTCGTCTGCTCCTTGCGCAGGGGTAGAGCTGACGTCAGAACGCCAAGCCCTGATTGGCTGATCGCGACCCCTTATCTGAGCGTTGTCGGCTCCTTTGCAACGTCGTCTGCGTCTGTCTTAACTTTCCTGAGACTTTCGGAAGTGCAGGTCTTTACGAGCGAGCTCAACTTCGCCTTTCAGAGAGGGCAGACGAAATAACTCGAGCGGTACGTTGTTTTTGTCTGACAACTAGCAGTCGCGCATCAAGGAGAGAAGTCAAAGGACTCCCTGCCGAGGTGTCCCGAGGCGCCGAGGTTTGTTTGCTAAGAACCGAGAGGTGAGTGTGGTAGTGTCCGCAAGTTCCCTCCCAAACACTTTTTCCCTCCGTTCGTGTGCGGCGAGACTCCTCACTCTTTAACGGCGTCGGCGGGTTGGCGCAGTTGGCGCAGTTAACGTCGTCTGCTTTACGTCTGCTAGTCAAAGCGATGGCTGCTTTACCTTCCCTGCGTCTGTCAGGGATTCACCGCTTTTCCACCAGCGAGAACGCGGCCTTCGAAAAAAGCGAAAGGAAATACCTTGAAGGATACGTCCTTTCTTTTGAGGTGAAGGATTCACTCTAGTTGCGAATGTACAGGCGTCGTTTAAGAATCGTAGCTACGCGGTAAAGATGACGCTCTCCGACAAAGGTGACATTTTAAAGAGTCACTGTGAGTGCCCTCGCGGGGCCGCAAAGTTCAGCCACATGCAGGCTACCGCACTTTACGGATCTCTAAATGGACTGTCCAAGACAGCAGTGGCTGCAACGCCCCAAGAGCAGCATGCCGCGGCAGGTCGCTCGCTGAGGTAAGTAGACACCATGTTCATCGCTATGTTAAAACGTTTAGTTGCGCGAGTTTCGGGAATGGTACCTCGCGTTTAATGAGTTGTTCAAACATAATCAGCTAAAGACAGATGACAGCCGATGTAATGACTGTAAATAAACAAATGCGGCTGTGCGATCGGTACTGTGAGCACATCTTAGCCCAAAAGTGCTCGATCACTGCTCGTTGTCACAACTTTCTCGCTCGACTAAAAGGCTGTAGTCAGTTAGCGTATTCGGGTATGTATGTTGTAAACCCAAGTGCCAAAAGTTTGAAAACCTGTGCTAATATGTGGAAGAGAAGCCGAGCAAGTTCGATCGAGCCACCCGAGCGGCGTCGAACGTATCGCGGAAGTTATGTCGTAGACTCGTTGACACCAAGAAGTAATTATTGTTATAATGCAATTGAATGCAAAGGTGCCAGCGAGCGGGACAAAAATGACGAAACAAATCCCTGGAGAAGGGGAACATGAGGGACAAAGGACAAACAATTCTTTTTCGAAGGCCGCGTTCTCGCCGTTGAAAAAGATGTGAATCTCCGACGGACGCAGGAAAGGCAAAGCAGCCATCGCTTTGACTAGCAGACGTAAAGCAGCAGACGTTAACTGCGCCAACCGCGCCAACCCGCCGACGCCGTTAAAGAGTGAGGAGTCTCGCCGCACACGAAAGGAGGGAAAAAGTATTGGGAGGGGAACTTGCGGACACTAACCACCCTCACCTCTCGGTTCTTAGGAAACAAACCTCGGCACCTCGGAACACCTCGCGAGTGAGTCCTTTGACTTCTCTCCTTGATACGCGTCTGCTAGTTGTTAGACAAAAGCAACATACCGCTCGAGTTATTTCGCCTGCCCTCTCTAAAAGGCGAAGTCGAGCTCGCTCGTAAAGACCCGCACTTCTGAAAGTCGCAGGAAAGGTAAGACAGACGCAGATGACGTTGCGAGCAGACGACGTTGCAAAGGAGCAGACGACGCTGAGATAGGGGGTCGCGATCAGCCAATCAGGGCTCGGCGTTCTGACATCACCGCTACCCCCTACGCAAGAAGCAGACAAACTTGCCCTCCGTATAAAAACGCAACATTTCGCTGAGATTGTAAACGCTGTTATTACAAAATGCGCATCAATTTGTAGATGATAATAGCAAAAAAAAAAAAAATAGTAAAAAAAAAAAAAATTTTTTTTCGGAGAGAGAACATAATATTGCAACAATTGTCTCAAAGCAGCGCACTAAGTTATTATTTTTTTTTTCGCGGTACTTTCGCGGGAATCATTTGTCCGGTTGTCAGCTCTCGAGCGCTCGCTCGCTGGGCTGAATCCGAGTCCGCGGGCTGTATGGGCAACGAGCTGCGCGCATTCGAGATATCACTCCGCGGTTCCACCGGTCGGAGGCGCGAGGTTCCCTTGCTGACAGTGGTGCTGGTTTCGGAACATGCTCCTCCCATCGCAGGAGATGACCTCAGTAGGTTCGATCTTTGATTGCTTTCCTTAATAGGAAAATCGGCCGCGTATTGTCACGATTCAGGGATTGCGAGGATGCTCATAGAGCCACAGAGCAAGTTATCGCCAAATTTACGCGATCTCAATAAAGCGTTTTTTTTTTAGTTTTTTTTTTTATGGCGGTTTTTTGTTAGGTCGTGTGCCCGTTGGAAGGTGAATGTCCACAAGTGAACATTACAGTTCCGGAGGCCCCCGTGCGCGCGTCGCCCGTCTCGTGCGAAAGCGGCGGCCGGTTATATATATATATATAGACTCTTCAGCCAAGAAGGAAGCCCCACAAAGGCCCGCACCCTGCAGCGAACGGACACGAGGGACGCGGTTTCCGCACCGGCGTGTCCACTTTGCGGCTTCCTCGTGGTCATATGGGGGCCACTATTCCTCCGGTGAGGGGACGGCGGTCATTTGTTTCCTAAATTGCGCCCGAAAATGGCCTCGGAGCTCTTCTCTTCCCGGCGCATTAGTCACACTCGAAGCCAGAGGATGTCGCACCAGTGGCGCTAGCTACTGTTCGCGTGTGACGTTTTCCCATCTTCATTGCGAATCCGGCGTCCGCATTGTTTCAGAGTGGTTGCAAGCAAGATAATCTTAAAGTCTATTCACGCGATGCATCTTCTTGCCGAATCTTGTGTCGCGAAACTAGGTTTCGAGAAGCAGATTCCCTGCGTGAACGCGACCGAAAAAAGTGGCACGTGCCCCTCGCTTCTGGAGCAATCTTTCGCGGAAACCTCAGCGAGGCCTGTCAATCCCCTGAAAGAGAAACGCGGACGCTGCCAATGGCCGCTCGACGTCCCTCTGACGTCGAGGCGGAGCGAGCTTTTGGAGGAGTCTTTTGGTCGATCTCGTATCCGAGCCAAAGCCGAAAAGAGAAGATAACAATGGCGGCCGGCGACAAGCGGAGAAGCGGTGCGTACGCGGTGCGTATACGGGTGCTATAAATTAGCAGTACGGGTTGGTAGCAAGGCTGAGATCCATCAGCAGTCCCGTTGAGTGCGAGCACCGGAATGTAAACATAATGACTGGAAATAGCTTATCTTTTAGCTTTGCACTAATGTCCGAAATAGTTCCTAGCGAGTTTGTCAGTCAGAGGACTTTCGAGCTCAGCGACTAGCAATCGGTAGGACCGTAGTCACCGAATCTCCATCAACTGCGCACTGGGTCTCGCGACTGATCGGGAATGAACTCTAGAACAACAGGTTGATGCAACCGCTAGCGTCTCAACTCGCGTAGCCACGAACCCAGACTTATCTTTCACAGCAAGGTGACTGCGAGCGTATCACCGGAAAGAAACACGCAGAGAAGAAACATTCAAGGAACTAATCCACTCTCAATTTTAATAATTAATGGTATACCACTCAGTTTATGTACCCGACTCAAATCACTAAAAGAAATAATTCATTTGCGTGCCATAAAGAAACGGGAGTTGTATTCCACCCACGATTTTTTCCCCACTCTACGGGACTTAACGGAATTCCTACTGGGGTGACGTAAACAATCCGGGAACATCCTCCGAGATGGCGTCCTCTGCCTAGTGTACCCTGCGAGTTCTGGCCTTTTTTTCACTGTTGTCAATCTTTTTGAAAGTCGTTTAGAGCCTTTAGTGGGCTCCTAGAGGGGCTTACGCTTATCGCTTAAGCAAATCTGGTAGCCGGAAGAACACCATGCAGCGTCTTAATTACTGAGCAACCTCCCCCCCCCCCCTCCCCCCTTTGTAAACCAAGCGATGTGATCGACGCACATGAAAACGCTCAAGTCAGATTGTTGAAATCGGCCCGTTGATTTACTCAACAAGCTTTTCCGAACACGCGTAAGGAGCGGTATCGGGAGTTAAAAACAGCGTAGAATCTGTAGAAGCCTAGTGTAATAACTGCAACACGCGGTAAATTTTTTTTCGCTTTCGTTCACAACAGGCGTTGTCGATGGTAAATGTTTGTTTTGTTCGAACGCCACAAAGAACGCTTTTTGTTTTACCGATATATGACGCCGAATACTCGCGGAAATATAGAGCCTTCGTGCACACTCAGAGGCTATGAAATTATATTCCTAACGAGCGTCTTGGTAAAGTATACTATAGGTAACAGAAATTATAACACGTAGCCTAGCATAAAGTGCTCATTGCCCAGAATCTTTTGGCGAGCCAGTTGGTACGACGTGTCAAGGCATATCGACGACCTCGTCATTAATCCAAGTCGAAAGAAAACGTTGAAACATGTTGTTTTGACCTACGACTAAAACCAGCAATGCAAGAAACGAATGTGTGAAGCGTCGAGCACTATTTGACATCCCAAGCATTATATGTATATATATATTTCTTTCTGTAAAACTGTTTTTTTTTTGTTCGTTTTTGTGATTCGCGGGTTTTCTTTCGTTGATTAAAGGGGTTGGCTCTCGGTGTGCCTTGGGGGAGAGCACACGCACTGTAGTATTTTAGAGAGGGGAAACGGTCGATGACCTAGAACTTGGAGATGAAAGCGCATCTGCCCCAAATTTCAACGGGTTTTTCTTTTAATTCTTTTCTTTTTCCCCACGAGTTCCAGAGGTAAACAAGTGTTTTCCTTTCTCACTCGTTGACGAGGGAGTTACGTTGAGTCAACCTTCATGTTGTTTTGCGGGTGCTTTGAATTATTTGATGCTCTTTTGGCATTCTTTGGTGACCTGGTAAGGACCAGACGTCTGTCTGAGTTCCTGAGGCTTCCTTTGTTGGAAACATGTCCCTCAGGGCCGTCTTAGCCTTGGGATTGTGTTTATTTTCTTTCTGATTCTAACAGACGTGTTGATGCCTGCGGTGTATTAACTACGTTCAGTTTTCTAAAGGACGGGTGTGGCGAGCTCAGACAGAGTGAATTCATTTTCGAAGAGAATCGTCAGACAAGCAGCGAACCGTCTAGGGGCGCATATTATAGAGCACTGCACGGGCCGGAATTTCTAGTCCCGGCCCGACTCGGCCCGGTAGAGACACGGCCCGGGCCCGGCCCGAGCCCGACCGAATTTTTAACTTCTAGGCCCGGCCGGACCCGGCCCGGAAAAGACACGGCCCGGGCCCGGCCCGAGCCCGACAATATTGTTAATTTCTAGGCCCCGCCCGACCCGGCCCGATGGCTGTAGCCCGAAACAACCTATTCCCGTTTGAACCCGTCCTGTTTCGACCCGTTCCCCAAACGAGCTTCCCATTTGAACCCGTCCTGTTTCGACCCATTCTTTAAACAGCCTTCCCATATGAACCCGTCCCGTTTCGACCAGTTCCCTAAACGCCCTTCTCGTTTGAATTTGTCCTGCTTCGACCCATTCCCTAAACGCCCTTCCTATTTGAATCAGTTTTCAAACACCCTTTGCGTTTGAACGCGTCCCGTTTCAACCTACTTTTATAAGGCCCTGCACAACGCAACCTCTTCGCAAAAAGTCTCCATCGTTCTAAGCCTGGTCTGCGCACCCTTTCTGTTTAAGAATATGTCCTGAAGTAGCTTTACATGTGAACGCGTTCTTAAAATATACAACCCTTTCAGGTAAGCTTAAGTTTAATATATTCCTACTTGCTACGACGCGTCCGAACGGAGACATGCTGGGTTGTGAACCACGTTTATTGTCAGAAACGTGATAATATAGGCAGCCGATGCTTCGGGTGCAAAACAGAAAGGGTGGTGATAAGAATGATAAGTACATTGGAGGATGATACAAAGTTTCCAAGAGTCATGACACAGCTCTGATTCAGCATTCCTTCCCCCTAGGGGCTATAGCGATCTACAGGCTTCCTTTCTCTGGTTGACCTTCGCAACTCTGGCGGCTGGGTGGTGCTGATGGTTGGTTCTGCAGGTGTTGTATCTTGTACTGCATCTTGTCGAGCGCCCTGCGTTGTCTTTGCCGCTGTCCCTGGTACTTTGAGTGCCAGCGGCTCTCGAAAACGGATCTGGTCAATGTGACGTCGGACTTCTCCCGACGGTGTGTCCACTGAGACCATCCTTGCTCCGGTCGTTGTAGTTACCGTCCCTGGCAACCACCTTTCTCCTTCTCCAAAGTTCCGGGCCCTAACTGGATCTCCGGGCCACAGCTTGCTACGGGGTTCCTGCAAAGGCACCAGTGAAGCACCAGGATACGGCAGGCAGGCGTCTAGACGAGATCTGATCTGGTAGCCTAGCAGTCGTTGTGATGGCGAAGAACCGTCAGCCAAAGGAGTTCGGCGGTACGCGAATAATATTTTAGCCAAACGCGTAGCAAGGTTACCATGCGTGACCTTTTTTAGACCATCCTTAATCGTCCTGACTGCTCTTTCTGCTAGCCCGTTGGACTGAGGGTGGTATGGAGCAGTGCGTAGATGTTCTACGTTATTTCCCGCGAGGAATCGAGAGAACGATTCTGCCGTAAATTGAGTCCCGTTGTCTGTCACGATAGTCTTCGGTATCCCAAAATGGCTGAACATTTCGCGCACAGCGGCTATTGTAGAATCGGCAGTCGAATTCTTCATGGCCACCGCCTCTATCCACTTTGAGTGAGAGTCCACTGCAATTGATATCATGGCGTCCGACACCGGTCCCGCGAAATCCAGGTGTAATCGCGACCACTTTTCTCCCGTCTCCGGCCACTTCACCGGAACATGTGATGGCGGCATCGGCCGTGCCTGGATACACGCACTGCAACTCCGGGAAAGATGTTCAATCTCACCATCGAGCCCTGGCCACCAAAGAAGTGTCCGCGCGACCGCCTTCATCGCCGATGCTCCTTGATGGGTCTCGTGCAGCATTTTTAGCATCGCTCCTCGTGCTGTCTGTGGCACGACGACCCGGTGCCCGCAGTAGAGCAAACCCTGGGCTGCGGTGAGTTCCAACTTCCTGTGAAAGAAGGGTTGCATTTGTGGGTCGTCATCCTCTAGGTGCTTTGCCCATCCGTGCAGCACATAGTCTTTCACCCTGGACAGTAGCGGGTCCTACTCCGAGGTTAGTGACCGCAATCGTTGTGCCGACAGAATAGTATCATCGAGTTGGTTAACTGAAAGCACATATTCTGGCAGCTCGTCCGTCTCCTTGTCAGGAACATTTATCGGTAAACGACTCAGTGCATCAGCGTTCTGGTTCTGGGGGCCCGGCTTGTATTCTATCTTGTACTGATATGCTCCTAGCAGTAACGCCCAGCGCTGAATTCTGGCCGCCGCCATGACAGGTGTAGGTCTGTCCTCCCTCAGCAACCCTACCAAGGGCTTGTGGTCGGTAACGAGCGTGAAGTCCCGCCCCAACAGATAATCTCTAAATTTGGTTACCCCAAACACTAGGGCTAATGCCTCACGCTCAAGTTGCGAATAATTCCTTTCCGCCTTTGATAGCGTCCGGGACCTGAATCCTATTGGTCTGTCCACGTGTCCGAGACTATGGGACAACACAGCCCCTACCCCATAAGGCGATGCGTCACACTCGAGACGTAAAACTTTGGACGGGTCAAAATGCGTAAGAACATCTGCCGTACATAACACCCGCTTGGCCTTTCTGAAAGCATGCTCCTCTGCTTGGTCCCATTTCCAGCGTTGATTCTTCGCTAGAAGGTTGTACAGTGGCGCCAAGAGGGTAGCCATGTTGGGCAGAAACTTGCTGTAGTAGGTCAAAAGTCCAATGAAAGAGCGGAGTTCACTTACGTTCTTCGGGCTCCTTGCTTCCATTATAGCCGCCAGGTTCTTTTCCGTAGGGTGTAGGCCGTCCTTGTTGATGCGGTGCCCGAGATAGCAGACTTCGTCCTGCCAGAAGTTACACTTCCCTCTGTGCAGCTTGACTCCGTTCTCCTTGAAACGCTGCAGCACCTGCTTGAGCACGCTCCTGTCTTCCTTTCTTCTCTCCGAGACAATGACGTCATCGAGATACGCTTGTACGCCGTGTATTCCTCGCAGCAGGCTCTCCATCTTGCGCTGGAAGATAGCGGGGGCGGAAGAAATACCGAATGGCAGCCGGTTGAAACAGAAGAGACCACGGTGCGTGTTGATGACGGTTAACTTCTTGGATTCGTCATCGAGTGGCACTTGATTGTACGCATCTCGAAGGTCCAACGTACTGTACCTGTCGCCCCCATTGAGTGCCGCGAACAGGTCGTCGATTACGGGGAGTGGATATTGCTCGGTGCAGCAGGCTGAGTTCACGGTCAACTTAAAATCGCCGCAAATTCTTATGGTCCCATCCTTTTTTAGGACAGGGACAATTGGTGTTGCCCAGTCCGCGTGAGGAACCGCAGAGATAACACCGTTTTTGACAAGTCTGTCCAGTTCATTAGACACTTTGTCACGCATGGCGTATGGCAGAGGCCTGGCCTTGAAAAACTTGGGTGCAGTTCCTTCTTTGACATATAGATGCGCTGGCGGGCCTTTGAGCAAACCCAGTCCGTCACTGAACAACTCCTCGTATTCTGACAGTAGTTCTTTCAGCTCGACGTCCTGCGCGGTTTCGGTTGCCGCCGTTAACTTCAAAACAGGTGTTCCAAGACAGTTCAACTTTTGTATTAAGTCGCGTCCACATAAACTTGGACCTGCGCAGTCTAGGATTGTCAGTGTCGCCGTCACCTCTTGGTCACAATACTTGACGGCAAGCGTAAGCTTACCAGCCACCGGCAGCTTCCCCGTTCCATCTTCGGCCAGCCACGGCAGTGCCTGTCATATACGTCCCTTGAGATTACGCAGACCGGCGAACCTGTATCCACCTCCATGACGATGTCGGCGCCACCCCAACAAAATTTCCTGCGCACAGGTGCAACCAACTGTTCGTCTGTTGAGAGATACGACTTCAAGGTCAACAGCTGCAGTGACATGTCGCTCTCATCGCTGCTGGCTTCGTTTCCGTGTATCGCACAAGCTTTGGCTTGTTTCTTGGTTTCCGTGCGACACATTCGGGCTGCATGACCTTTCTTTCCACACTGGAAGCACTTCATGTTCATGAACCGGCATGTTTCTGTTCCGTGCGCTGCGTTCCCGCATCTTCCGCACAAGTTAGCCTGCACGCGAGAACCTTTATCTGTTTTCCTGAAGTTGAATCTTCGCATTTTTTCGGTGAGCGCGTTTAAGGCTGGGGCTGGTTCCTCTGCCGGCTCCGGTTGCTTAATTTCTTGCGCTCCTTGCGTGGCTGCTTCAGCGGCTCGCACGATTCTTTCAGTTTCTTGCAATGTCAGCTTCAGCTGTGCCAGCAGCAGCTTCTGAACATCCGTATCTCGAATGCCGCACACAATTCTGTCTCGAATCATCCGGTCTAGCATGTTTCCAAAATTACATTTGTCAGCTATGCGTCGGAGTTGCACGATAAACTCTTGCGCCGACTCTCCCTCTTTCTGGGTCCGGTGATAAAACTTGAAACTTTCTGCTATTTCGTTTGGTGGTGGCGCGTAGAAATCTTCTAGAATTGTCACGACCTCTTTATAGGTTAATTCGCTCACCTTCCTTGGAGCACATCGGCCACTCAGTACTTCAATTGTTCTTGACCCGAGGGCGGACACCAGCAGGGCTCTTTTCTTGGCGTCCTCCTTGATTTCGTTTCCTTCGAAGTACGATTCAATCCGGATGGTGTACGAGGCCCACTTGTCTTTCCCCTCGTCGAACTGCGGCACTTGATACGCCATGCTTTACCCAGGGTGGCAATACGCCACTACCCGCGTTGATTCGTTCTCGTCGCCACTGCTACGACGCGTCCGAACGGAGACATGCTGGGTTGTGAACCACGTTTATTGTCAGGGACGTGATAATATAGGCAGCCGATGCTTCGGGTGCAAAACAGAAAGAGTGGTGATAAGAATGATAAGTACATTGGAGGATGATACAAAGTTTCCAAGAGTCATGACACAGCTCTGATACAGCACTACTTAACCCTTAAAACGTTTTTTTCAAGATGGTTCCCAAAACGTGCAAGCGCGGAACGGACTATGTACTCAGCCCGACATTGATACCGCGAACACGACCTTGGTTCTTTTATCGAATTTTACTTCGAAATGGTGTTAGTAGGCACGAAAGTATACCGCTTAGGTCTGTGGCCCAGATGAGCACTTCTAAAGACACTACTAGTTTTGAAAACAGCGTTTTGATTCTATGAGATAAACATAAAAACAAGACGATCGCTTGTTCGCGCTAATATAGTGTCGCGCTCTGTGCAATAAGGGAGTCTTAGAATAACGTACTCAAGCACTTTGGGCAGGCTAAAATTAGCATCGCCATAGGTTTTACATCGCAACGCAATTTTTACGGTACCTAAAGCGCTTGCGTACGTTTTTCTAAATCTTCCTAATAGTGAACTAGGTATTTTTGAGAGCGATGAATCAGACAGGTTGACAAGCATATGACTGGGACTTTATTTTCTTTACAATTTATAACACAACCCTCGCTCACACGGAAAAAGCTTGAAGGCTTTCTAGCTTCAAGACGTCTTTTAGTTATTATTTTTAACCACGTTGGTAGTGAATTTGCACTTCGCTTCTTTTTTTGTATTTAATGAACCTAAAAGATTAATGAGCAAACTTCTTGTTATCAACAACAATTTATGATTTACGGCACAAGATTGCCCAGGCACGGCCCGGGCCGCCCCGGGCCGGCGCGGCCCGAGAACTTCTTTGTTCAGGCCCGAGCCCGGCCCGGGCCCGAGAAAATACGCGCTACCCGGCCCGAGCCCGGCCCGCGGGCCGGGCCGGGCTCGGGCTTTCGGGCTGGCCCGGGCCCGTGCAGTGCTCTAGCATATTACATGTCTGTGTAAATAATGTTCTCTGCGCGACCTAATGTGTCAGAAATATTGCTCCGCGTGAAATGACTGACTGTACGCACGCGCTGAGTGCAATTTTATCTCATTAAACTGGGTTCCCATATTCAGTCCTCAAGAAAACGAATCTCAAGCTGAGGGTCATGGCTCCCAAAAAATATGGCGTTGTTTTCGTAACAATTATATTATCATGCCCATTCAAGTCTCATCATGCATTATCATTATGTCTCATCATGTCTGAGCCTAAAAGGCCAGCTCTCGGTTGACGTATTGCCTGTCCATTATGCGCTAATATCCTCGGCGACCGAGTGTAGGCGGCCGGCGAAGATTAAGAAAACAAAAATGTTGCGTCAGAACTGTTGACATGCCCGGGACATTTCTTTTTACGCTGTTGCCACACAAAGGTATATATCCTAATATTCAGACCACTACGTATTGAGATAATTTTTTTAGTTTGTATTTGTTTACTTGAAGATTGCTTTCCACCCGAAATGATAATGGAGCCCGTTGTTGTTCGTAATTCGCGCAACGTTTTCCGGGAACAATGAAGACATGTACCGTAGGGGTCAACAGGTCTACCGCTAATGAGCGCTCGACTCATCACACAGAGCCCTACCAATATACGCGTGAAAAAAAGGTAGACAATGGAAGTGAGAGAAAGAAAGAGGAAGAGAGAGAGACAGAGAGAGAGAGAAAGCAATCAAAAGCGCCGAGTTTGCGAGGTGTTCAAGATAACGGCAGCTCGTAAGTTCCATAAGCCACAGTGCTATTCAGGCCAAAATCTCAGGTGCCATCTCTTTCTCACATTGTAGCTATTTGACCGCCTGAGAAAACAGACGGGCCTGGCCATTGTTTATTGTTCCGGATAAAAAAAAATCACGTATGTCTGTGTATCGCAGAATCTTTCGGATTAGAAACTTGCGGTTTTGTTTTGGTCATAACTTAGCGGGAAGAGCGAGACATTGGGCAGTGTCTTACATAATGCGTGCGAGTATGTAGCTAGCTTGACCGGCTTCACCCTAGCAATCATTGCGACTTTGAAGACTGAGCTCGAAGGCATTTCAATGAATCTGGTAGCATTCTTTTATTTTGTAATGATGGCACGTTGCTATTTTGTCTAGACCGTTTATTTAGGAACATTCAGAAGTGGTCACTAGGACAAAGAATAAACCAGGGTATACGTGGAAAAGCAAATAGAATAGGGGGAACTCCATGGAGCGACGCAGAAAGAGGAACGAACTTTATAGCTTATGATGTGGAGGGGTCCCATACGTTATGTGTGCAAGAAACTTTTACGCGCAAATCAGCGAATGAGAAGATATAGAAAGGCAGCAATTTAACATGGGTCTGCAATTCAATAAAACAGATTTAACAGCACACTGGGATTCGAACCCCGGACCAAGCGATTAGTAGCCGACGCCTTTGCTCTGCGCCTCAACAAACGGGAGCACAAGCGGATGGACTAAGTATGAGTCACCGGAGCCTGCGGTATCACGTGACTCGGAGCGCGCAGCTGGCTCCCGAACTGCGCAACATAGCTCCTCATGGGACCTCACGACGTCACGTGTCCTCGGTAAACTCAAACTTCTCGTGATCGTTCGATAATCGCGAGGAGCACATAAGTGTGTCTTGTGTGCAACGCATTCAAAACAGAGCAAATATATCTATCTCTCTCTCTCTCTCTCTCTCTCTCTATATATATATATATATATATATATATATATATATATATATATATATATAACGAACGGGTAATGCACACAAGTCACATTGGGCGATGTTTTGGTTTATTAGAATAATCAAGACAAGGTAAATTATTTTTAGCATATCTGCCCAGCCCTGGGAATGTTTGGTTTGTTATTACTGTATCTTAAATTTAGTGAACGATACCAACAGGGTGCAGCTCCAGTCGAGAGCTTCAGTTTTATAGAAATGAAGGGGTGAGAAGAACGTATACACATTTTTAGAAGTTTCAAACCTCGAACTTAGGCGAAATAATGAACATATATAATTCCAATTAAGTTTTGTCATTAGGTACTCTAAAAATAATATTTCACAAAAACTTGAAACTCTTTTTACAGAGAATGCCAAGTTTGCTAGGCGAGCTAAAATCAAATGAAGTCAATGGATTTGATGTGTCATAGACTGCGTTGTCGGAGAAGGTTTTGGTATGGTTTCATGCTATTCGTAAGTTACCGTTAGGGACTGTGTTTTGAGTGGAGCGCATAAATAAGAGTCGGAAGTGTAAATACCTTACCGGCAGATTAATGTACGATCCTATGAATACTGTTAAATGTTACATACATCTTTCGGAATTTTGCCCGATCTGCTCTGTGTGACTAGAACGAACAATTAGCATTAATAGTCTTAAAAACAGTAAAATATTATTCTATTTAGCCTAGAATTTGAAAGGGTATTCGTGAACAAGTTAGCCGCTCGATGTCTACCATGATGTAGGGTATATCATAGTGCAATTTATGTAAATCACCTAGTTGTGAAGCTCACAATGGCATATTTGACAACGGAAACCGTGTCTGCACTGTCCGTATATTGTAAACGTAAAACGTGTCAAGCAATATTGTTACACGCGCGAGATAGCAAACGCTAAGCCAGCAGTCTTTTGTTAACCTCCGCCAAACTTTCCTTATCACGTGGCTTTCGAGTCCTGTGCCTTACACTTAGTTGTCTAGCTAATTTATACATGAAATCGCCAAAGATATATGATTGTTCTACACTAAAAAAGGACGTGGGCGGGAAGGAATGTACAACGTTCCGGGCGAACGCCCGAAACGAAATCGAAAACGTCCGTTTTTTTATTTTTCTTCGCTATGTTACAATTTCGCTGTAGTTAGCAAAACACAACTCAACGCTTAAGTGTATGTTGTTTTCTCCGACTTATAGGTCTCTGTAGGATAAGAATCGCCGTTTTTTGCCTGGTGTCACACGTGAAATACAAAAGTATGAACACAATTCAATCATGTAAGGATTATAAGGAAATGCAACCTTTTATGTCTACCGAAAAGAATCAGAGTAAATGCGTACAGCAGTAGTTATCAAGTACACTGATGTGTACCCTACATAAATTGTTTCCCGGGCAAAGTACAACTGTTTATTAAGCTCTAATTTATTAAGCATAAATTTAAACATTTTCCTTAACGCATGAGGGAAAACAATCCATACAACTTTCATTAATCCCATAATGTAGCAATGCTGATGCACCCGTCAAGTCGTTTTCCCATACCAGCCTAAGAAATTCCAAAATGAACCTGCGAGGTTTTATACTGACGAACTGAGATTAAACCTGATTTTTGTTAGAATTAAAAAGGAACACTACGCTGAACAAAATTTGCTCACGCTTTTAGGGAAATCTCGTCTGTCTGTCATACAACGTTTCGCGTTTCAAATGTAATCGCTGTGTCAACTTACGAATCCCGGAGGAAAGCTCACCGGAGAAAAGCTCACCGGAGAAAAGCTCACCGGAGATAAGCTCACCGGAGAAAAGCTCACCGCAAAACCGGCGGATCCGGAGAAAAGCTCACCGATTTTTTTTTCTTCTCTTTATATGGAGGCTGTTGGATCATGCGTAACATATTTCAATTTATTATCATTAAAATTTGTCAGCTTTGTAAAAAAGAAAATGTCCCTTTTTGTATTATTTGTTAAGCTTATTGGGTATATTGCTCCCAAATTAATAATTGCGGGCGAGTGTTTTCTGTGGAGCAACTGAAAAATTTATGGACTTGAAGAACAGGAAAAAGTTCGAAAATTTAATGATGTCTATATAAACCCTAAAAAGCCAAACTCTCAATGGCGAACTTCCGAAAGTGCATGCGCAGCAACGCGGTACCTGAATTCCTTTTTGAAGCTTTTGTTAACCTTTGAAAACGGGATAGAACGGGCAGAAGGATATTGAGGTTTCTTTCTTCCACGAACATGCACGTTTTGTAGCCGTTCGTGCTGGTGTTTCCAGACGTTCCCTTCGTGTGATAGTCCCCTTCTACGACGAGTTACGCATGACCTTCAGAGCTGCACACTGGCACTGTTGTTACTCGTGACCTACATAAGAAGTAGTCTTCTGTGAATTGGGCGAGTTGGTAAACGTTATGCTTGATGAAAACCTCTCAAACGAAAACAGAGTGAAAACAACAAACACGACAGGGCGAATCTGTCCTCGCAACTAAAGTTTTGTTAGTGAAATTAACAGAAAGAAAACAGCGTAGCCGACACTGATTACATTAACAAACACCTACTTATTCATGAGGCACTACACAATATTTGGAACTGAAATAGTTCACACACCGCTATTCATATTAGCTCGCAAAGAACAAACCTCTTTATACTTGACAGAGCTACCGGCGGCACACTGCCAGTTGTCAATACATTGTTGTCTTTCTCACCGGTGTACGATGTTCTGATTTTGTACTTGCGACTTCATTAATATACAGAATGGGTGATTACTAAATTCTGATGAATTAGTAAATATGCCCAATGAACTTCAAGAATATTGCAAAAAAGTGGACATATTTTTAATGAAGTGACGCTTCTAGACTTGTTCATAACAAATATTGATGATTCACGCGTAACTGCTGGTGTCATTGGGGCCACAATCAGTGACCACCTGCCAATTTATTTGTTTGCCGATCTAAAAATTCGGTCAAAAAAGTCTTCGAACACAAATTACACTTTTCACAGAGATATAAGCTCAAGAAGACTAGACTATTTTGAAGAGGAAATACAACTTACAAACTGGAGTGCGGTTTTTTCCTGTGACTCAGCTGACCAGGCATATGATCTCTTTCTTGAAACGTTTACAAATATCTATAACCGGTGCTTTCCCTACAAGAAGTGTCGAGTGCATAAGAAATCACGCAAGCCGTGGGTTACTTCGGAGATAATTAGAATGATGAATCGAAAGAGTGCGCTCTATAATAAATTTCTGCACACTAGAGATTTGGGCGTCCTCCGCGAATTTAAAATCCAAAGGAACATGGTGACTAGCGCTAATCGCAAGTCAAAGCGTACATACCATTACGATATGTTTAAGGGTGAACCTAGAACGGATGTCATGTGGAAAAAAGTGAACATGTTAGCAAAACCTCACTCTCGTAGTGACTCAATTAAAACGATTACTGTAAACGGCGAGTGCATAACTGGCGCCGCGTTGGCTGACAGGTTCAATAATCATTTTGTGGACTTAGTTGATAGCGCTCACTCCTTCAATGCTTGTGACCTAGTCGATAAGATTTTGGAGAGTGTTTTTCTTCTGCCTACTGACGACAGTGAATTGATATCAGTATATGACAGTTTTAGAAACAGTAAAAGTAACGACGTGCATGGCATTCAGATCGGGCCTGTAAAGCGTGTAATTCATTCTATCGCCCCTTGTTTGACCCACATTTATAACCTCGCCCTTCAGGATGGGGTGTTTCCTAAAAGAATGCAAGTGGCCAAGGTGTCCGTCCTCCACAAGGCAGGGGATAAGAACAACGTGGGTAATTACAGGCCTGTGTCTGTATTGCCGGTATTCTCCAAAGGACTAGAAAAAATTATGCACATGAGACTATATGCTTTCTGTGAAAAACACTCAATTATTACCCCTTGTCAATTCGGTTTCCGAAAGGGGTACTCGACAGAGTTGGCGCTACTAAAATAGAAAGAAATGATACTTACAAACATCGAAAACAAACTGCTAACATTAGGCATATTTATCGATTTTTCGAAGGCATTCGATCGCCTTAATCATAAATCTTTAATGCAGAAACTACACCTTTGTGGCATCAGGGGTGTTGCCCTGAACCTAATCGAAAGCTATTTGCAAGACCGTTATCAGTACGTTGAAATTGACGGGGAGCGTTCAAACATGCGCCAAATAAGGGCAGGTGTACCGGAAGGGAGTATTCTCGGGCCCCTTCTTTTCAATCTTTTTATAAATGACATAGTGAACTTAGATGATAGCGTCAACTACATAATATACGCAGATCATACAAGTTTGTTTTTCTCTGGAACTAGCATTGACGTCATTATAAGAAAAGCAAATCAATTCTTGCAGAGTCTAAACGTTTGGACCACCGCAAATTCATTAACAATAAATGTTGCAAAAACTAAGGCAATTATTTTCCGCGCAAAAAGTACAAGCTGCACCAGCAGCCTGCCGGGAGGGCTCTCTTTTGCCTCACGAGATGTGGAAATTGTAAAAAATGCTAAGGTGCTTGGCGTAACTTTTAATGAACATATGCGGTGGGATGAGACGGTGCAGGACACAACCATAAAGCTCTCGAAGGTTGTAGGCGTTTTATATAAATACCGTAATATCTTACCCCCCTCGATAATGCTGCTTTTATATCACGCCCTGTTCTGCTCATATTTCGATTATTGTTTCCTGGTTTGGGGTACCACTACGAAAACGAACGTTCAGAGACTTTTTATAATGCAAAAGAGGGCAATACGAATAATATGTAATGTAGCGTATGATCACTCCACAAAATCTTTGTTTAAAAAGCTTGACACGTTAAAAATCACCAATTACTATAGTTACAAGCTTTTGATGTCATATAAAAGATCATTAAACAACCCTATTAGCGTTTTTAATTCAGTCTCAGGTTTGGAGTCGCGAGACGCAACATACAGCACTCGTCATTCGCGAAACTGGGCCGCACCGCGCTCCAGAACTACTTATGGTGACCAGAGACTGGCTTTTACTCTCCCAAGAATTTTAAACAACCTTGAGGCAAAGGGAATTTCCGTGGCCAACACAAGCAAAAAGGAAATTCGTGACCTATTTGAGTGATCTATTGAATAGGTGTTGTCATGTTTTGAAGGTGCAGAGGCAGTTGCGTATATATTTTTCAAAGTCAATGTGCATTGTAGTGCATGTGCTCATTACTAAACTATTAGAGCAAGCGTGTGCTACTCTGAATTATGTTTACCTTGTTTAACTCTTTCGCACTGTATATAATTGACACCACTGTCCTGTGTAAGCGCTCGATTATCTGCTTTTATATATGTTGCATTGTTCTTTCACTCATATGTTGTGTTTCTTCTGCGGATGTAAAGGGGAGGCGGGGGCTTCGTCAAGTAGCGACATGCTGCTTTTTTCCCTGCCTTCCCCTCTCAGATGGAGAGGAAATAAATTGATTGATTGATTGATTGATTGAATGCGAATTATGTTAAATGGCAACGTATGACGCAGAATCCGCTAAGCTTAAAAAAAATCGGTGAGCTTTTTCCGCATCTGCCGGTTTTGCGGTGAGCTTTTCTCCGATGAGCTTTTCTCCGCCGCCCCAAATTACACGGGAGGTACGTCGTTACTTGGAGATTAGATTGCCAAAGGTACAACAACATAAAAAAACCTGGTTATGGCCGATATCCGGCCTTTTCAGCAACATAGGTAGGGATCCGTGTTTTCAGAGTTTAGTTTTCGTGAAAATTCGGAGGGTGTTTTTCGGAGTTTATTTTTTAGCGAAAAATCGGTGTTTATCGGAGTTTATTTTTCGGAAATCCCCAATTCTCCGTCAACGTCAAAAAAGTGAAAGCTGCTTACAACTCCCTGTAACGCCGAATTAGAGCACAGCTCTTGAGGAGGAGGAGGGAAGGCCACTGGGGGGGGGTTAAACTAACCAGGGGGGGGTCACGTAACCTTGGGGGGTCACGTGACCTTGGGAGTCACGTGACCCCCAATGCCGATGATGTCATCACTGAGGTCACTGATGACGTCATCATTGACGATGACGATGCGGGTACCGATGACGTCATTAGTGACGTCACTGATGACTTCACCAGTGATGATGACGATGACGATGCGAATGTCAGTGACGTCATCAGTGACGTCGCTGATGACGTCATCAGTGATGATGACGATGACGATGCGGATGTCGGTAACGTCATCAGTGATGATGACGATGACGATGCGGATGCCGGTGACGTCATCAGTGATGATGACGATGACGATGCGGATGCCGGTGACGTCATCAGTGACGATGACGATGACGATGTGGATGCCGGTGACGACATCAGTGACGTCACTGATGACGTCATCAGTGATGATGACGATGATGATGGGGATGTCGGTAACGTCATCAGTGATGATGACGATGACGATGCGGATGCCGGTGACGTCATCAGTGATGATGACGATGACGATGTGGATGCCGGTCACGTCATCAGTGATGATGACGATGACGATGTGGATGCCGGTGACGTCATCAGTGATGATAACGATGACGATGTGGATGCCGGTGACGTCATCAGTGACGATGACGTCATTGGGGGTCACGCGACATCGGCGGGGGTCACGTGACCTCAGGGGAGTCACGTGACTTCGGGGGGTCACGTGACCTCGGGGGGTCACGTGCCCCCCACGAGGTCACGTGACCCCGGTGGGGGGCTCGCGCGGTGCATTATGGGACATTTCCCATGATGCACCGGGGTCACGTGACCTCGGGGGGTCACGTGCCCCCCCACGAGGTCACGTGACCCCGGTGAGGGGCTCGCGCGGTGCATTATGGGACATTTCCCATGATGCACCGCGCGGTTACGCCGACGCCGACGCCGACGCCAACGCCGACGGCGACGGCGACGGCGACGCCGACGGCGACGCCGACGCCGCTCAAGCCAGAAACGGGCCCCTAAGAGCTGCGCTCTAAAAAGTGCAGCGATCGCCTCTGCAAGTGCTCTCGTCGACAGGCTGCGGTTGGTCCACGTCAAAAGACTGCGTCACTAGCCGCCGAAGTGAAAAAGAACTGCTTCCTCCTTGTGCGGCTCACAGCAGTGGCAGCAGCGCACCGAACTGCAAGACTTATCGTGACTGCTATCGTTGCAGGTTGGTTAATTTTTTTTTACTACGTCCATACCTTGTTGGTGCATGCCGCTGCTGCCGCTGCTGACACTGTCTACTTTCAATAGCTGAAGCATTTCTGATATTTGTCCAAAGTGTAATAGGGAAGTGTCAGATATTGATTCAGGGTTAACATGCTTGGATTGCGGATACGCGTATCACCTCAGTCCCTGCTCCGGCATCTCCGAAGCGACTTTTAGGGCAAAAGGCAGTGCCTTACGTAAGATATGGCGGTGCCCAACGTGCAAAGTTGTAAAATCCCGAGGTGAAAGTCAGGATGACAAGGAGGAAAGCGAACTTAACTTAGCTGTCATGTTGGCCTCCATCAATGGAAAACTAGATAGTTTAATGTGCCTAAAAGAAACCGTGAGTGGCATAGAAAGATCGATGCAGGTAATGTCGGACAAGTACGATGAAGTGCTCAAGGACCTTGCTGAGCAGAAAAGAGAGACAAAACTTCTGAAGAAACGAGTAGAAACTCTGGAACAAACAGACTCCGGCGGGGAAATAAAAAGGCTTAGGCAGGAAGTGAACGAAGTGGAACGGCGAAGCCCAAAACGAAATCTAGAAATTCACGAAATTCCTAGGAGTGACAACGAGGATTTGCTTGCCAAAGTGAATGAGGTTGCAAAGAAACTTGAAGTGCCAGACTTAGATCTCAACGAAGTGGCCGCTATCCATCGCTTATCATCTCGAGCAGATAAAATACCAGGCATCATTGTTCGCTTCGCTCATCAGACAATCAGAGATGAATGGCTCAGTAAACGGCAGATTCTAAGGAAATCAAAATACGATGCTTACATTCAAGAAAATCTCACCAAACAAGACCGAGCCCTTCTTTGGGAGACAAAAGAATGGGCCAAAACAACGAACTATCGGTGCGTCTGGTACAAAAATGGCCACGTCCTTGTGCGCAAGAAGGATCGCGAGCAAGTGCACGTGATCAGGTCTTTGGATGACTTAGAGAAGCTGGTGTGATGCCTCATGTGACACGCACTCAGTTTTAAGATGTTAGTCTTTTTTTTTTTTAAATGGATGGCACGGATAGTGTGTTGAATAAACAGAACTTTATGTCCAGTGATTATTTTCTTCCTTCGAATGTGAAATCTTTTTTAGGAAACGAGTATATCGATTCTCTTAAATGCTTTCATCTAAACGCTCGATCAGCTCGAAATAAAACAGATGAGCTTGAGTTATTCTTTGATCAGTTCGAATTTTCGTTTGATATAATTATGCTTTCAGAGACGTGGTTCACGGACAATACTAACGTTTTAAATCTACTAATGTACAACAGTTACTTTTTAAACCGCACAGAATGTCGTGGCGGGGGCGTTGCCCTAATAGTAAAGGCTGACATTTCCTGTGAGATGCTATCTGATTATTGCTGCGTTCACAATGACTACGAGATGCTGTCTTTACTGATAGGAGAGAGCATTATAGCTGTCTGTTATCGCCCACCAAGTGGGAACTTGTCTTCCTTTTTTGCTTACTTAGAGTCTTTTTTTGAGTTCGCGAATGAAAATAAATGCAACGTAATTTTGGGAGGCGATTTTAATGTTAATATGCTACTTGATACGACATGTAAATTACAATTTGATGCGTTAATTAAATCAAATGGATGTGAAAATATGATAAATACTGCTACAAGAATTACAACGGAATCATCGGCATTATTAGATCTATTCATTACAAGCTACGATACATCATATATCAAATCTGGCGTAGTGATAGTTGATATAAGCGATCACTTGGGTATATTTTTGTGTATAAAGAAAAATCAAACAATAAACATAAAATATAATGATCAGTTAGCTATACAGTTTCAAAATATAACGCATGATAGCATGAACGAATTCAGACAAAAACTATCTTATGTGGATTGGGACGATGTCTTTCATGAAACGAACGCAGATAAAGCATATGATTTGTTCTTGAACAAATTCAAAAAAATATATGAAAGCTGCTTTCCATATAAAAAATTAAGCACCCATAGGAAAAGTCGTAAACCGTGGATTACAAAACAATTGCGCACAAAAATTCGTACTAAAAACGCGTTGTATCAAAAATTTGTAAAAACAAAATCTATGGAACAACTAATAGTATTTAAACGTTATCGTAACCAATTAAACAAAGAACTCCAAAATGCTAAGAAAATTTATTTTTGTGACTTTTTTCTTTCTTGTAATAACAGAGTCGACGTTATGTGGAAAAAACTAAACTCTGTGTTGGGTCGTTCGTGCGCCACGAAGCAAGTTTTAAAGATCAGCCACAATGATCAAGAGCTGTCAGGACAAGCATTGTCAAATGCGTTTAATGACTATTATGTAAATCTAGTTAAAGAACGTCCAGAGTCAGATGCTTGCAAATATATTAATGCTCGAAATAATGAATCTATGTTTCTTATGCCTGTTACGGCTTCAGAGGTAATATCTGTCTTTAATGTACTAAAAAATAGCGAAAGTTGCGACTCCGATGGATTGCAGATCAAACCAGTTAAATACGTAATTGATCTTATTTCTCTTCCCTTAGCACACATATTCAATCTCTTTCATAAACGGTGTGTTTCCTTGTCAAATGCAACTAGCGAAGGTAACAGTGTTATATAAAAAAGGAAATAAAAACGAACTGGGCAATTATCGACCTGTTTCAATCCTTCCTGTTTTCTCTAAGGGTTTGGAAAAGGTTATACTACTTCGAATGACAACATTTGCTGATAATCATGACTTGAGTAGCTCGTCGCAGTTTGGTTTTCGAAAGCATCGATCCACAGAACTTGCTCTCCTGCTCAAAAAGAACATATACTTAGAAATTTTGAACAAAAGAAACTCACTCTCGGCTTATTTGTAGATTTCACTAAAGCGTTCGACTATCTAGATCATAATTTGCTACTAAAGAAATTAGATATGTATGGATTCCGTGGTCATGTATCAAAACTTCTACGTTCATATTTATCTTCCCGCAGACAGTATGTTCATATAAACGGGCACTCATCTGAAATAAAACCGATTGAATCGGGGGTTCCGCAGGGAAGCATTCTCGGGCCATTCTTATTCAATGTATATATAAATGATATCGTAAATATTAGTCACTCAACTCAATTTTTTATTTATGCAGATGCTGCAAGCCTATTGTTTGATGGTAATGATGTGTCGGAGCTCATTGATAACGCGAACGAAACACTAGAAAAGCTTAATAGATGGAGTAGACATAATGCATTAAAAATAAACGCCGGTAAGACAAAGGCAGTTATATTCCGACCTAAGAATAAACATATTATTATTACCAAGGATATTTTTATAAATTCTTCTCAAATAGAAATTGTTCCCGCGTTTAAAACTTTGGGCGTTATTTTTCAAGAAAACTTGTTATGGGACGACCATATTAATCATACCTAGGGTTTCGCGTTTTCGGTTTCTATTTTTTCAAAATTCGGCGTACTTTTTTCGGTGTTTATTTTAAAATTCAATTTTCGGTTTTTTTCGGCGTATATTTATGCCCCCAAAAGTTTATCGACTTTTTTCGGTGAATATAAATTAAACACCAACGGACACCGGATTAGATAATCCTTGTAGCTCTGATATTTGTGATCACTGAAAGAATAACGGCACAGATACATTAAAAAAGAAAGGGACACTTTATTTGGAAAATGTCTGCAACTGTAAAAAAAGAACAAGAAAAAACACAGAAGTACAAACAAGTCAGATATGAAGCTTATGCCCAAAATCGTGGAACTTCACCCTCTGTACATCAGGATTACGTAATCTTATTATAGTACACACACACTTGTACTTCCCCAGGTTCTCCTAGTTGATGCGCACTCTTTCTTTCCTGCTAATATGACCCCGAGCTTCGAGAATGCCCAACGCTAACACTGGACACTGGCAGGCTGAAGGAGATAAAGCGCTGCCTGAGCCCAAATCAGCCAATCAACCAATTGTGACCACCAAAAGAGACACAGTGCGACGTTTTGAAGTACAACAAAACATGCAGAGCTTGCATCAAGTCAGTCTTCCTTACAACGAGTTTGAAAACACGCTCGTACATAGCGAAGTCATGGGGCATTTCGGACTTCACGTTCCGATCGATGTTGGGCACATTAAACCAAAACGTCATGATGGCACCCTTGTATCCCATACATTCGGAAACGTTTCGATAGACGACTGTCTCCACTTTTTCGCCACGGCTCTGCGGTACTACCGGAAGGTCAAAGTGACCTTTTCCGGTTAAAACTGAATTTTGTCACATGAATTCGACGGACTTTTATCGGTTTTTATCGGTTTAGATCGAAAATGCCGAACCTAAAAACTGACCTTTTTCGGTTAAAACCGAATTTCCGAAATTGGATTCGGCGTACTTTTATCGGTTTTTATCGGTTTAAACCGAAAACTCCGAACCCTAATCATACCGTATCAAAGTTATCTAGCATCGTCGGTATTCTATACCGTCATAAACACATCCTACCACTTAGAACAAAGTTAATATTATATAATTCATTATTTTATTCACATTTAAATTATGGTCAACTCATATGGGGCACTACTACCTATACCAACCTCCACAAAATCTTTATGCTACAAAAAAAGATATTAAGAAGTATCTCTAATGTGCCACTAGAACATCCAACCGATGATCTTTTTTGTAAGATTGGTGTGATGAAAATTTTTGATTTAAATAAATATCGTTTATGTGCAAGGTATAAAATAGAAACAAATTTATACCAATGTCACCTTAAAAACTTAGCGAAGCTAACAGATAAAATTTATACCCAACACGAATTAAAGAACCTTGGGAAATACCCTTTTTTAGAACAAACTACGGCCACCAAAGTTTAAGATATACTTTGCCCTCTACCCTTAACCAGCTTAGTAGGCAAGGCATTGAGCTTAGCAATATATCGGTGAGCATCTTACGAGAAATGTTTATTTCAAATGTTTATTTCGAGCCAAATTGTCCGTGATAAGCGCTAAAACCTTTTGAATCGATGGTTTCTTTCGCGTTTATTTCAGTGGGGTTTAACGTTCTGTGTGTGTATTCACTATTGTGTAAACTGTATCAATATGCTACTTATCTTGTTTAGCGTCATTTCTTTCTTTGTAAAGTTGTTCAAACATGTAGTACACATGTCATGTTTCAATTTTGTATAAATCTTTAGTGCCTGCATCGCGACTGCTGGTGTAGGTGGTTTGGGGCTCGTCAAGCTGTTTTTACAGCTTTTTTCCCAAGTCACCTTTTCAACATTGTTTTTGTTGGAAAAAATAAAGGTACTATTATTATTATTATTATAACTCGAAAATAAATTTCGCAGTGTTTTCTAATAAAACAATAATAAAGAATAACCTGATGCAAACGTACGCCAAATAAAGAAAATAAAACGCGCTTGTATCAGTTAAGATTTCTTTAGTTGAAATTGGCGTTGGTGTCATTGGCAATACTAATTTGTCCCAGGACAAAAGTCGCACACAAGTGTGGCTTCAACAAACGTCGATACCTGAAAATCAATAAACTGTCGGAGGTAGCCGCAAGGAAGCTCATCGTCATCCCACCACTCTATACCGCGGCCGCGCGAGGTGGAGTGGTTAAGGATGTAATAGAAAGGTTTCAACTGCCCCACTTCCCTATTTTATACAATGTCTATGGTGCATAGCTTTCACTGTTACCCCCGGAAACAGAGCCTCTTCTTTTTCTAAATCCCAAATCCCATGGCCCAAACTGGAAACCAAAAGAGTGAAACCAAAAGAGTGGCCTTTGTCGTGACCAGGGTTCTAAAAGTTAATTAAAAAATGTACCTAAGATACAGTTACAGTTACTCATACGAAAAGTTACTTAGGTACGCACCTAGGTACTTGCTTAAACATGTACCTAGGTACAGGTACAGTTACTTCAAAAATACATTCTTTACTTATTTTTTGCCCAAACCTGTCAGATTATATTGGAAGTAAAGCTTTTTATACTGAGGATACACATAAAACGAGTTCAATAAATGTGCTTTACTGAGTCAATGCGATGTCCACATCGTAGTTGAGTCCTCACGTGCCTTATCCCCGTGCTCCAATTGGTTCACTGAGGCTACAGGTTCCCCTGTTTACCACGTCACACCGAAACCGCCGAAACTCGCTTGCTGACGTTCTTGCCCTCAGAGCCGGTGTTGACGCCTACGGGCCCAGAAGACGCCGGTCGCACGAAGAAACGCATGAGTCGAGTGCATATGCACCTAACCTTCGCGACGACGAGCGAAAGGTTTCAAGCTTCCTCGTTTTATTTTTTCTTTCGTTAGTCAGCAGAAAAATGTTTTTTTTTTCTTTTTTTTCGGAACTTTTTCAGTTTTGATAACTGCAAAATTTGAGTACGATTTATTGAATGGAAACTGTATTATATACGCGATGTTACGTTGCTTTAGGATTTAGTTATGATTTATTTGCAATTATATTTTATATTGTATTTATGGCAGAACAGTGCCACCACCAGGACAAGATACGGGCAACAGAAACTGGGCACATCTTTCAAGTTATCTCTTTCCTTGT
Source organism: Ixodes scapularis (assembly GCF_016920785.2). Classification (NCBI taxonomy): domain Eukaryota; kingdom Metazoa; phylum Arthropoda; class Arachnida; order Ixodida; family Ixodidae; genus Ixodes; species Ixodes scapularis. The sequence goes on along the minus strand of NW_024609873.1, from coordinate 17,034,752 downwards.
ATAGGTGTCAGAGGAACTTCAAACACGCAATGACGCCGATTTCGGTTTGAGATGAAGGATGCAGGTCGCTATTTTCCCTAAACCGAGTTCCGAAGCGATTAAATAAATTGGTGTCGCTAGAACATAGGCGGGGCTTCTTTTGCTAAAACGTCGTTCGATCAAGTCAGTGCCTCTGATGTCGTACCCAACTCAACGTTAGTCACGGCACGTAGTAGTGTGTTAATACTTCAAGATTTATAGTTTTTACCATTTGACGAAGTGAATAGAAAAGTACCTGTAAAAAGTGGCTTCACTTAGTTACAAGTTACTGAAAGATGTACCTAAGATACAAACACAGATGCCGAGAAATTAAAGTACCTAGGTATGTACCTCAGGTACAACAAAAGTACCTAGATACCGATTTCCAGTTACTTGTACCTAGGTACTTCACAACCCTGGTCGTGACACGAATGGTACGATGACCTGTTTCCCTGAAGCAACCTTGACGAGACAAGCCGTAAGACCTGCTTTTGACAACGGTACGATGCTTGAAAGATAATATGGTGTCATTTTCCCGGGACCATCAATCCTGCGCTGCCCAAAGTGTAAAAAAAAAAAAAAAAAATACTTGTTTGTTTTTTGGCGGCCCCCCTCCCCCCGCCCCCCCCCCCCCCCATCGCCCCCCCCCCCCCATAAAAAAAATAAATAAATAAAAAAAAAACAAGTATTTTTTTTGGCATGGCACATAACAATTTGGAGTTTATCGAATAAATGCGAGTTGACAAAAATTTTACCGGCGGGTGTTTTTCGGTGTTCTTCGGGTTTATCCGAAAACACGGAGCACTACTTATATGTAAGTGTTCTTGGCTGGAATTGTCGATAACTGAGTAGACGATGTTACGTATAAATAAGTATTAAATAAGTAAGCTAATCATATTTTCGATGGTGGTATATCTCAGGTTAAAGAAACAATAATCGGCAAGCCAGCATGACCAATAAATAATGGTTGTCCACGACATAGTAGTCGTTTCTGCATCAGACAGAAGCGCGTCAGGATTCTGTTTCGAATATACGGCCGTCAAGAACGATGGTGCCCCTTGCGCTTCTGGAAAAATATTTTTTGGGAAATCGCTACACGGATTGTTATTATATTGGGATGCCATTTTAAATCGTCTTCAGCTGCATAAACTATTTTTAATAGACTGCTTAGTAATTTACGTAAGACATTTAACGGGTGTTCCCTTTCAATCGGGACATATTTAATACAAAAAAAAAAGAAATCCGTAAAAATGCTCTAATACGGTTTGTGCAGGTGAGTTGCACGGTCAGGGGGACATTATGCGGGTGGCTAATCTTTGCGATAAGTCGGCCAATTATTCAAAATTCGTTTATTAACTTTTTAAGTAGTGAAAACGGACATATGGTTTCAATTAGAAACTTTCGGAGCGTCATCAAAAAACACTAAATCAACTCTTTTTCGAACGACTTGAAGCTCGTGGGAAGCTCGGGGGCGCACCAAAGTTACCACTTGCGCAGCAGGCGCAAAGCTAGCAGGGGCGGAGCGCGATGATAGTCTAATCATCCGCATTCTGCCACTGCTAGCTTTGCGCCTGCTGCGCGAGTGATAACTTTGGCGTGCCCCCGAGTTTCCCACGAGCTTCAAGTCGTTCTAAAATAGTTGATTTGGTGGTTTTCGATGATGCTTTGAAAGTTTCTAACTGAAAAAATATTTCTGTTTTCACTACTTAAAAAGCTAATTAACGAAATTTAAATAATTAACCGACTTATCGCTAAGGTTCGCCACCCACATAATGTTTCCCTGGCCGTGCAGCTCACCTGCACAAACCCTTTTAGTGCATCTTTAACGAATGTTTTGTAATAAATTTGTTTGAATTAAAACGAAACATCCGGTAGATATATATTGATTCAACAACCATGCATCTACTACCATATGAAAAATCAATCTCCATAGTTTTCTGATCTAACTGTCTGCTTTCTGCGGACGGGCCTCCCACAACAAACGAACGACTGTTGTAGTATTACCGCTATGCAAATGTTTATATTTTTTTATAAGAATAGAAGCAAAATATGTATATAAACACGATAACATTTTTGGTAGCTTCATTCGCCGCTCAGAGGCTGCTATATTATATCACATTATTTGAACGCAATACCTCCCATATGCTCTATTGAATTAGGTATATAACAGATGTGTGCCGTCTTCGTTGGTTAAAAGAAAACCACAAAACGCAAAAGTGCGTAGACTTCGATAAAAAAAAACAACTATCGCATAAAAAAAAAAATAATAATAAAAGAACACGTAGCCAGGCGCAAAGTTTTCCGTAAATTTTCCCACTCCCGATACAAATCTCGAGAACGGCGCACCATTAAAGCTTACGTACTTTGTAAACCCGTCTTTTCTTTTTTTTTTTTTTTTTTGTCAGCGTGCACGCAATTGGCGGTGTCCTAATGTGGGCAATCAAGTCGACGATGCGAGGACCCCGTCGCGAATGGGAATATGCTGCGAATTTCTATGAAATGCGTTTCGACATAGCAGGGCGTGACTAAACGTCATTCGAACGCTGAAGGGTGTCCAGAGGCTGCCTCCTTATGCAGCACGTCGCATATATCAATCGTCAAAAAACTTGGCAGCTTACTTCATCAACCCTGGCACCGCAAAAATCTCATTATCGTTTTGATAGCTGCACAGATGTGGGGTATTAGGACGACGTGACGCGAGCCGGGACCGTTTGGCATATGGCATAAAAAAATTCATTGTTTGTTTTAGTTGAATGTTAGGGGGTCCTCCTCACAGCTCAAGAAAAACAGGGCGTGGAGACTTCCGTGCATTTCATTATCGCTTCATCACCAATGAGATTGCGCCATTAGCCGATGAGAACGTCGAAGAACCAATCACAAGACACGAATCATGGAAATAACAAACCACGCCCTGTATTTTGTTTATAAAGTAGTTGGTTGTTATAGTAAGCATGGGGGCTCGGCAATACCGTAGTTTGTTGTATGTTTTGGAAATAAACGGCACCATGGTAAATTGTCATTACTTTATCGCCAGGTATTATACTGGATTTTTCACCGCCATGGTCTTTAAGAGTATTTATGCACTTAATTGGTGAGTCGATGAATGCTCAAATTTTGGTGTTTCCAAGAGGTGTAGGACCCTAAAAACGTGGGAAAACATTCGAGATCATTTAGGATTCTAGAAAAATATCTTCGGTGACCGACAACTTAGACTTTTTCACACTTATTGAAGTACAGTGTTTGCGGAACAAGATCCGTAGAAAAGGGTAACGACACCTATTTGTTTGTTTTTTTTTTAAATAGAAACAAAACAAGCTGGGTATTAAGTGGTATGCCAAGCTTAATTCCTCAGTTAACTGTTAGAGGTGTATCGTTATGATCAACGAAAGCGAACAGAACAAACCAATGGCAAAAGTTATTGTCATGTTAAATTCTAATTCGTCAGCTTCGCTGGAAAAGAGTAAATCACATTTCGTATGTTCAGAATGAGAGAAACTTTAACTGGAGCCTCGGCAGTTACCATACACAGCTTTGAAGATTGCGGTAAACTTTACGAGTAATCTCCCAGAAAATTTAGACGCCGGGCACTTTTGCATAGACGCAAGAGCTACTCTAAAGCAATAAACATAGTTGAGAAGTATTTATTGTCTACAGTCCGCAGATAGCAGAAACTCACAACTTTGTGAAGGAAGTAAAATTGTTTAGACTTTATTTCAACTAAAACAACTGAATTAATAGTTATATATTAAATAATAATTATCCAAAATATTATTTAATACTGATGGAAAATTTGAGAGCGTATACGTTTTACTCCTAGGCCGGACATACATATTAGCACCGGACCCTCCAAACAACATTTGAAATACTAAATTACTGCTCAAAATATTGCAGCAAGATAATATCTCTGAGGATTGAAATAGCGTGAAACTTATAATACAAACAAAAATAAAACTTTCACTATTTACTTAAATAATTTCTTATTTACCAGGAGCATTTCGATACTAAATATAGCATTCCTTTGTACACCACCGCACTGAGCACACACAACCTTTACAGACGTTCAGATGACCGATGGCACACGAGGCATTTGTAAGCAGTATCATCGTTCACGTTTAGGCACTACGTGGGGTCTCTTAACGAAGCTTAAACTGAATGTCCCAAAACGTCATCTCGGTCGATCATAAAAAATAAAAAAACAAACACACACACACTTGAAGTTGAACATACTTGTTAGCCCTAAATAATAAGCAAACTTTACCGTTTGGGATTTCTATTCCGATAGATAACTGTAGAAGATTTCTTGATATCGTTACTTTTAAAACCGACTAGGTAAATCCGGACTGATAACTTTAGAAATGTTCACGGTAATGTCATTTTCAAAACCCACTAACTATCCAAAATGCTTTTTGTCCTAACAAAATAATTTCTCCCCGATTTAACACAGGTTGGTATTTTACAGTACGTTTTATTCGATTGTTTGTTCACAAATCAAAGCGGAGCCATGCTTAATCGCGTATCTTCGAAACAACATTCTGGAGCATTCTAAAAAAATATATATATATATATATATATATATATATATATATATATATATATATATATATATATATATATATATATATATATTGAGCTGTTTCGGCGTATCGGCTTAGAAGTGAAGGGGGAACAAAATTACTCAAAAACAATTATCACGGGTTGGGAGAAGTCGATTCAGAAACGGCCTTATGGTGTAAAGCCTTGCACATGGCTCTGCCTTCCGGTCCCTACGGTCGTCAAGGCGCATGAGCAGAAGGTTCAGCTCACGTGAATTTGATTTTCGCGTTTGCTCAGCGCACAGACATCAGCTCGCATTTGCCCACAACTGGTGCGGGCAATGCGATCTTGCTTGTAAACAGCGCGTTGATCTATAAAACTCATTAAACAGGCAAGGTACAATATTATATTAACAAACGTAATCTCAGAATACTTTGAACGGTGAAAGCGCGTCGTTTCATCCAGTCATCACGCACTCAGAGGTTGCACCGTATAGCAGAGCCGAGCCTCGTCGCAATAGTTTGCATTTCGTGCACATAGTACGCACACCTTCGGCCTATAGAGGAGCAAAGTGCTTTATTATAGTCCGAGGCAATCCAGATGGCAGTTGCCCTGAAAGCTGCAGCGAGCTCTGTCGGAATAGAGGGCGGTGTTCGTTACTTAACAATGTAAGCAACGAGATCGATGGCAGCGCTTCTGCACGCGAATCGCTCCCTGACGTCGCTGATTTAGATCGTAATCTGAAGGTCAGCTCGGAGTGGTTTTTCCAGATCGGGACGTAGTGAACGCGCCGTCGATCTCGCCCGCTGCGTGGGACACGACTCCCCCCGGGATGCTTTATTTTAACTGGATCAGCAGGGCGCGTCCTTGCGGGGGCCAGGCGAGCCAATCAACCGATGCGGGTTGATTGCTTCATTGGGGCCCCCTCAAAGCCAGCGCGATGGCTTCGAAGGACGACGGACCGATGTTTGTGTGGTGGACGTCGGCATGCTTTTCCTTAGGCCATTGTCGAAGAGCGCGAAGCAAAACTCGGGAAATTGTTTCGATGGCAGGGTACACACTTTTGAATTTCAATACATAATCGCAAAAATCTAATGGCCTTGGCGCCGACAGCTTTCACGTAGTTGGAACGGCTGCATCCGCGCAGCATCGAGTTGTTTGCCCTTTAAATTGGGAGGGGGGCTGCCGCCATCTGTCGTCGCGGAAACCCGACGAGACTGCGAAGACAGCCGTCTCTGCTGTCTGGGCAAATCCGGTGCCCCGGTGCGTCCACGGGAACACACTTCATCGGCGCGGTGCTAACAGTTGGATCCGATTGCGTTTTCTAGGACGCGAGGTTTCCGAATTGCTCGGAGAGTATTTGGCGCTGTAGGCGCGCTGTCTGATACAAATCAGTGGAGCAGAATCTATCTTCCTAGTACAGAATTCGATATACGTTGGGATGCTGCGACGGAGGTTAAGAAGGAAGCAATATATTGTTGGCTTTTATACTCTGTGTCGCGAAGAATAAAAAGAAAAATACTTTGAGCGTCATTTTGTTCGTCTAGCGCCAAGTAATTCGTACAAGATTTGGTTGTCAGAAGAAACAACCACCGTGCATGTTGCCTTCGAAACGATTTTGTCTTGATAGTATACAGCAGTGTTGCGGAATGGGTACCTCAATTCCATTCCAATTCCATTCCGGCAAAGTAAAGCTTGCGATAATTCAATTCCTTTCAACTCCTAGGAATGGGGACACTGGGCCCATTCCCGCTCCTGGAATGGCTGAATCGTTCTATTCCATTTCTCTAATTCCTTAACGTAAAAATTGGCTCTTGACAGCAACATTGTGTTGCCGGCATAAGCATCATAACGCTGACACTATCAAACGCATAGGCAATTGCAACAAAATGCAAAATGCCTAAAAAAAAGCACTGATTCTACTAAGTGGAGCACTGGTGGCACAAAGTGTTTGTTTACATTGTACGGCAAACATCAACAAAGCCCCTTGATATGTCGATGCTTGTTTAAAACATCAACGGTCTTTCGACCACGTGGCTCGCAATAAACAGCAAAACGTAAATCCACTATTTTTTTTACAAACTTTTTTTGCATTTGTTTTCTAGGACATACGCGGCCAGCGTGTTTGTTTGATAAGACCATAAAAATATCCAGTTCGTGCGTGGCGCAGAAATAATCTATATTAAGTACTGTATTCTTAAAATACCTGCACAGCAATACGGCTAGTACGCTGCTGGAAGCGACTCCATGCACAGTGGCAAGAACACATCCTCTGACAACGTGCAATCTCTACGGCGCAGCACGAGACTATGTCACGAAACAGTCTTTCTGCGGGTCTAGTCAGTTCGGTCACGCGACAAGAGCGGTGACGACAATCTACTTCACCTTACGATGGACCACAACAGACAGCACGAGAGCCATCGAAACCAATCCAGTGCCTTCTGAGTGTCGCGTGACCCTGGGGCGCAGCAATGCGCCGTGCGTGTAGTCCCCCTCACGGTGCTGGATTGCCTGGGGTAACTCGTAGCGTCCGCAGCCGTCCATCACAAGGTGAAACAAAGTAGGCAGAGTCTAAAGTCAAAGGAAATGAGTGGGAATCCGCTAGCTTGCCTGTAACCGTAACCCACTTGAATGTAAAACATATAACACAGAAAACAAGCATCGGAACAGACCAAGTAAAAGGCGGACTTACACGTAAAAACGCAAAAAAAAAAAACAAAAAAAAAAAACAGAAAAAAAACAAGTGTCGGAGCAAAGCGCAAGAGGAGAAGAGAGAAGTGAATCTTGCTTTGTTTTATTGCCGAAGCAAACCCGCAGTTCGCACTTCAAAGGAGTGCGCGCGAATGAACGTGGAAGGCAGCAGGTTTGGCCGCCTGCTAAACAACGCTCCTCGAACTATACGAAAACAATAACTGATCACCTTTCGGCGGCGCGGGAGTCAACGAGTTATCAGAGCTCTGCAAGTTATGAGTCGTCCCCCGCTCTCAGATCTCAGACTGTGCGCGCGTGTATTCTCCATGCCTTCGTTTCTTTTGCTTGGTTTCTTGTTTCGCTCGCTCTCGTGTAACGCCAGTAAAGCCCGTCACCTGCGCGAAGAGCGCCACCGCCACCACCCCCCTCCCCCCTCTGCTCTTTGCTTTGACGCTTCTTTTTTGTATTGCATTTTTTGCGTATAAGTCTGTTAGAGCTCCACGCGGGTTAGCTGTTTCCCGCCGGCTCATTTTATTTCTGAGCAACTGGCTCGCTGACTGGCTCCAATTCGCCGACCGTAAACACTAAAAAAATAAAAAAAAATAAAGAAGAACCGGGCCCTATTCCAATCCCATTCCATTCCGCAAAAAGGCATCTAATTACATTCTATTCCATTCCCCTCAACGCCGCCGCCATTCCATTCCCATTCCATTCCGGGGTCGCGAAAATTCGGAATGATTCCGGAATCATTCCAACTCCGGAGTGGCAACTCCGCAACACTGGTATACAGGCTTGTGACGTTTTATGAATGCCTTGTGAAACCCACCCATGCTAAAATACGCCACAAAAATGTAATGCAAAAAAAAAAAAATCTTTTATTAATTCCACATGCTTTCCGTTGACCTCAGAGAGATAAAAAAAAAAAGAAGAACGGTACCTGCACGAAAAAGCACAACTCGTTTTACAACTTTACTCGAGGTGAACATGAACATACATCAAGTTGCCGTTCGCTCTCGAAGAAGAGGTTCCACTCGATTTTTTCTTTCATAAACAACTTCTGACGAAACAAGGAGTTTGGAGTGATCAGTGACAAGGTGAAGAAAAAAAAACATTTGATTGGAAAAGGAGACGAGTCGTCTCTCCTTCCTTCTTCCTGTTCGTGTTCGAGGTTCACACGATACTCCGTTTCACTCCGAGTCCGACCGCAGCCCACCTTGCTATCCGACGGACCCTATCGAAGAGCGCCAAAAATTGCATCGTCACGGCACTCGTTGCCCTTGCAGATTCGCTATCATCGGCTGAATGAATCAGGCATAACAAAATAAAATATGCGCAGGATTGAGGGCCATCCATTATGCGTGATCGGTTGAGTAGGCGATAGCGAACGCGGAAAGGCGGTGAGTACGGGACCTTGCACTTTTGGCGCTACTTTATTGTCTGATTTAGAGTCGCCTGCGGTAGGACGCCAACCGAAATAGAGTGCAGTAAGTTCTCGTTCTACAATTCAAGCTCCAACACCCTCGCTTAGGTTCACTGATTCATGCTTAAGAGGACATCATTAATTAAAAAGACATCCGGTATATACCGAAGCGACCCATTTCAATAACATACCAACTGCGTATTTATTTATAGGCTTCGAGATCTTCAACCTCGTTAAAATTACGAGGCTGCCAGCATTGTTCGCGCATGAACTCCTCGTCCTCGGTCAGGGGGCCGTACTGTCTTTTCAGGTTAACGCCCCGCGCAAACCGAAGGGGCAAAGCGAAATTGTCGAAGCTTTTTAAGGCATCTTTGTTCGGAACAGTCGTCGCGCCCCTTTTCATACGGCCCGACACCTTACCAAAGCCACCACCACTGTCTTTGTCCGGGTGTGCTTGGAGTCCCGCGCCCGCAGCCGTCAATCAACACTTGACAATCGTCCTGCTCGTCAAAGGCTCATTCGCTGACAGGCGTGATAAATGTAACTAGGCATCGTGGACAAGTTCCAGTAGGCGGCTTATAATTAGAGTGCACGGCGTAAACTAATGAGAAGATTTGAAACGCGGACTAATTGCGGCCGTGTTCAGGTCCGTTGGTTGATAGGGTTAGGAAACAAAGTGGATGTGAGGCTGGAAAATGTACAGCGCAATAATGGCTATAAATAGAAAGGTGCATCGAAAAGAAACATCGGAGGCGAGTAGAGTTGATGCAGGCTACACTGTTCAAATGGATGGTTGTTTGCAAGCCTGGACGCGCCAGTCCCTGCAGGGATGGCGGCGATCAGAGTGACTGCTGGCCAGTAGATGGACCTGTCCGCTCGCTCATCGTTTTTGTCGCCAGGCAGCCATGACCAAACGTTATATTTATTTAATTTATTTAGCAAAACTGCAGATTCCGAGGGAGGGGGGAAATACATAATCAATAACATGCCCAGAATCTTTATATGTATAGGCATACTTTTCATAAATGTTTAGTGTAAGTTTTGCTTTAGCGGTTCGATGCGTGTATCTACAAGACCTGCCTCTGCCACCGACCCAGCCATGCAGTTCATATGTAATCACGAAATATATATTTTTGGTTATGCCACTACTAATGCGCCCTTTTTTCTTCGATAACATTGCCGGATTAGTGTACCTCTATCATGTTGATTTTGTTAAGAGCGGTTCTAAGTGTTCTGCAGAACAGAATGCGGGCAGGCATTCCTCAGGGCTCTGTATGGCAGGGTCCACAGAGCTTCCTTTGAGCAAATGCCGTGAACACATATATATATATATTTTTTTTTACTACGCTTTACGCTTGTGCATCAACGATGTAGCGATTCCTCACGTGCGTGCAGTTACCCTGAAAGCATCTGACAAATTAGAATAGCGCCCTCTAGCAACTCTCGAGCCCGTCTATCAAAAAGACTCGATAGAATTGTTCATCACGGAAAAAGGAGCAAAAGAAGAAATAAAAAATCGTTGAGTGGCACCCCTACGCCACTCCGCTTCCCACTCAATTCGTCACGACTCTGAAACCGTCCATCTGACATATTGCATCTCCACCGCCCAAACGAGACAGAAAAGATGAAAAAAAAAAGAGCACCTCTTCCTCGCAGATTGTAAGAGGCTGACGGCTCTAGCGCCACCGACATCATTTCTCGCTTCAGGTGCCTTCGAGAATCCTCGAGAGCAATCAGAAGTTTCCGGGATCGCACGTGAACGAGCGCATAAGCTGCTCCCGTTGGCCACAAAATACAGTAAGGAAAATGTACACGTATAATCGAGTGCTGGTCAACTAGGCCGCCGACTTGGCCCCCTCCGTAGGCAAACAGAACCCGGAGAAGCTTCGGCAAAGGACGGAGCGCGTGCTGTGCGCAAACGAGGAGATTGTATATTGGATCGCCTCTTGACACCTTGGCGTTTGCGCCCTTGCGACAACTCGCGCCCTTTGAGCAAACGCAGGTTGGCGTTCGTTTTATATATAACAGGCAACATATGTGTGTTTTTTTTTTGTTTTTTCAAAACTTTTTTTTTTTTTTTTTTTTTTGCGCAGGCCCGCCGTTGGGGATAACATAGATTGTTCCATTCGTTGGTAGGAATATTAGGGACTTCGAACAAGCGGTTACTGTGTTCCGCGTACCGCACTACTGGAGCATTTGAAGCATGCCTTTAAGCGCGCGCCCGAGTGACACGGTGACCGCAGGGCACGCGCTTAAAAGCATGATACAAAGGTTCCAGTAGTGCGGTACGCGAAACACGGTAGCCGTTTACTAAAAGTCGCTATAGAACCTGGCTCCCACCAGTGAATATATCCCGATCGTTTTTACACATATGCGGCCTTCTTAAAGTCTTTTTACCTCGTCAACCATATAAATATGACGTCATTATATATAGCAACGTTTTTTGTAAAAAAAATGCCGTTTATAAGGGGTGCAACTTATACAAAGCTGAAAGTTACATTCCAGAAAATACGGTACAACTCTTTGTGTATGTAGTCTTCAATCCTTGCGAGCATCCATCGTAATCTTTCTGGTTACCTGGTTGCGTGTGTTTTTGTGGAACCTGCACACCTTCAGGGCCTCGTGGCCCTGAGGGGTTTTGAAATAAATAATTACATACACACATACATACATACATACATACATACATACATACATACATACATACATACATATATGCATACGTACATTTAAATAAGAATTAATTAATTAATTAATTAATAATCAATTAAAAATTAATGAATTAATATTAAATAAATAAACAAATATATAAATAAATAAATGTGTGCCTGAGAGTGGGAGTGACTATAAATGCGCACGCATATATACCTCATAGTTTGTAGGCACGTTCTGTTTTTTCCCATTTCCGTATGTGACTGTGCGTACCTCTGTGTGCGGGTTTTTAAGGTGTGGGCAGATTCACCCATAGAAGTATTTGGACATGAAAATAGTAAAGTACATAAAAACACAACTAAAATACTGATACCCTAGTTCGTTTACAGGAATGCATTGCAATGCGCATAAAGAATGCCTAAAAATAGCTGACAAAGTATTTCGAAGGTTACACACATGAATACAATTCCCCACGGATATAATGTCACGAATGACAATTAATGAGGCGACAAATGTTTGAAGAAAACTGAACGTTTAATGGGGCGAATTAGTGCCCAAAGCAAAATAGAAGAAGGCTAGCGTGTCAGGCGTCGATGTCGGCGGAACAGCAGTATCGAACGCTGGGGCAAAACTAACTCCGGCTCGCCACGCAGAGCCCCTTATGTACACGCGTGGGCTTCTGGAACAATCATCGTAGAAGGTTGCGCGCGTAGAACATTCTGATCTCGAACAAGCCAACAGAGTTCTCAAATTTACCAAGACGCGACATTTACACAAAATGACAAAAATGCACCCCCGCTTCCAGGAATCGAGCCTCGGCACTTTCCGTGAAAGCCAAGCACGATAACCGTTCGGCCACGGACGCGCTTGCTGGGGGACGCGCGCGGTTGTATCGGCTGACACCGTGATACATATTTCTCAAAATAGCTTATACATTCCCACACTCCAGGGTTGTCCGAAACGTACCCCACAGTGCGGCCGCAGCGGTATAAATCGCGCTGTCCTCGCTGATGCAGGGCTGACTTGGCGCCAGGGTTGGGCAGTATCGCGATACAAATGTATCGCGATATTATTTCAGAAATACATTTCGTATCTGTATTTCTGCATCGCGATACATTTTTTTCACCAGTATCTGTATCCTTGTATCGGAATACATTTTGAATGTTCCTTTGTATCGCGATACAATCAGGGTGAAATGTATATTGTTACATTTCTTCAAACATAATCCCCCCCCCCCCCCCCCCCCAAAAAAAAAAAAGAAAAAATCAAACGCATTTTTGTTTTTTTTTTCATTTTTGACGGCGCCAGGGCCAAGGAGGTACTGGGGAATTGTTACCATGCTGACCAAGGTTCGTTCCGATTCTCCAAACTATTTTCCTATGCGACCTCTTCTCCCTTCTGAGAAGTGTTGCGTAGTCGGGGACTCGAACCAGGTGGCGTGCCAGAAGTGGAGTCAGAGCATCTTCTGCCGCAGGTCCTTAGGCAGGAATTTCTTGAGTTATTATTTGCTGACATCTAATGCCCGCTGCTAACCGCCTCTCTTCCCTTAGCGTACACAGTACACCCAGCCGGCGAAGCTGAGTCACAGTCCGTTGCAGCAAGAGCCTGGCGGTGGTTGACTTGAAATAGTAGGATGACTCGCGCAGTGAACTTCAACACATATTCCAATGCGCCTGCGGCTGCGCCCGTAATATTGCACGGTTCAAGGGTACGTCATCAGCCGACATGAAAGTAACCCGCTGCTTTGGTGATCCGAGACCCAGGAAGAAAGTCAGACGTGGCCTCGCTGTGCCGACCCAGACTTCGTACACATGCGACCCGTCTCGAGCTCGCAGTTTCTCGGAGGGCTCGCACTTGTGCCGGCAATATCAGGTCGCAATCCACGAGGTCTCTATTTGGAGTATGCAAGACAAAACTTGAGGACTGCAATCCATGCTTCGGTGGCAGAGGGTCGATAGGAAAGACCTTTACAACAGAGATGCCACCGTATCGTTTTTTCAACCGTAAGAGAAGATAAGACATGTGTTCCAGGATGCTTTAGGTAGTCCACTATTCTGAAAAATCCAAATGACACTGCCTGCTCGATCTTCAACGAGGTAACCTAGAACGAAAGTACGTATTGTCATTTCATACAGCAGCGTGCTAAAGTTTCATGTTCAAGGCCATACCTACAGATAAATAATGCCAGTTCATTCTACCGTGACGTCATGTGATAAATCTTGACAGGGACGTCCTTATTGGACAGGAGCGTGGTGATTTAGGATGACATATAATTTATTTAGAGGTCGAAGTCTTTTCGCATCCCTTATCAGACAGACAGAATGTCAGGGAAGGGACCGCGGTCAGTCCTTGATGGAACGTTTTTTTGAGTCTATTAAAGACTCCTCGTCGTCCGAAATACTTCAAGGCAAAGTGCCAAGCCTACGGTAAAGTAATTTCAGGATAAAAAACTTCAACATCCAAATTCAAGCTTCATCTCATTTGGCGTCTCAAGCAAATTTTAAAAATGTATTGCAGTATCAGTATTGATGTACTTTTATTTCTCCCCTCCCTAAAATGTATTCCTGTATTTGTATTTCCAAACAGTTTTTGCCACTTTTTAAAATGTATTTCCGATACGTATCGCAATACACTTTAAGAGCTATATCTCAGTATCAGTATTTTAGCTACTATTTTAATGTATCCCAGTATTCGTATTTCCAAATACATTTTTGAGTATTTCTGCCCAACCCTGCTTGGCGCCATATTATCGATTGATGGGTTGATACGGTCCTCCAGAGCTACGTTCAAGTCAGCGCTCTGACAGCACTACTCCTACTTTTGAATTAGCGTTGCGCGCTTAGTACAACGCTAACTACCCCCCCCCCCCCCCTCTGCCCCAATTACAACATCTGACGTCACGTTTTCAGTGTTGCCAGCAGAGTGTCCCCACATCTTACTTCAAATTTAATTTTCCGGTGAAAATGGACCTTAACTGCGCAAGTTCGCCACCGGGGGTTATATTTCTCGTTTAATTCGATAGTTGATTTGCCTCTACAACTAAACTTAACATTCAGCGATTCGAGGGGGTTCAGAAGAAAGCATTGTGCTTTATTTTCAACGAATACAGAAGAACAAGTTCCATAGCCAGTTTGTACAATGCATCGAAAGTTTAGTTTCTTTCAACCCGGCACAAAATTTAATCTTCTAAAGCTTTTATATACCATTGTACAATACTCATCTCGCCTTTCCTCCAAAAGATTTTTGCAATGTAGTACATCTCGTCATACGCGACGTAAGCATTCAAACACAATTGGGGTGATTTACAGGGAGGTTTAACAAAAAAAATGAAAAACTTTTTCGCGCGCATTATTAAAGAGTGGAACAATCTTCCCGCCAACATTACCTATGCCTCGCCTCGCCTGTTCAGGAATTCACTTCAGCATTACAGCGCTATTTTCTAAGATATGAAGTCGAAGACGTTTTTCTACTTTTTTGTCACGTATCTGTAACTAGGTTTTTCGCGTGTGTATGCTCTGTATACCCTCTACCGCCTTGGCTGCCAATTGGCAGCTGGCAGAATATACAAATAGATAAATAAAAAAAAAATTATAACTTCGCGAAAAATAAATTGTTTTGCAGTTTGGGTAACTCGATCAGATGGGTCTGTTAATGTGTTGAACCAATTTTGAAAGAAATCAGTGTTTGTAGAAATTTTGCCGGAGTACAAGTGCCCCCCTAGCGTACGACCGTCCGGGTCTTCGATGTTTATGTCATCAAATCCATTCGTCAGGCATACCTGCATTTTTTAGGTATTCGACGCGTCCAAGATCGTGCGCACGTCTTCACGCCGGCGTAACTACGAGTTACTTTAAAACGCAGTATTTTTTGTGTACCTACCTGCGGAAGAGCGCGAGTGACAGCATCCCTGCACGCGATAGCCGTAAACCCCGCCTCTCCGTGTTGAGCGGCGACGACTGACAAGACACGTCACGAAGTTTGGGATGAAACGCTGACGGGCAGACCGCTATTCAAATGAGCGGCGGGAGCACGCTTCGGCCCATTTCCACCCGTCAGTCTAGGTAGAAGGTAACCGAAACACGAAGAACAAAGGCATCGTTGTATCGCCGGAAAACTCGGGACACGGAACACGAGTTTCTGACAAGATCACGCTGTGAAGTGTCGAGACCGAACGAGCTCCCCGGCGTGATTCCTGATCGGCCTTAGGAAGAAACCCCTCGCGTTGGCCAGAAAAACCGACTTTGCTACGGTGACATCGTGAATATGAATGAGGAAAGTTCGTAGAAACTGTTGCGTGTGTAACCGAGGCAGTAATTCCGATGCAATTGCCTTGGTTGCTCCAGCTTATCGAAGAAGAAACTTATATGTTTTCTTTTAGTTTATGACATTTCTGTTTATGTCTGTTCGAGATTAAAGCAAAATAAAAGCGAAGATTAATTTGTTGCACATTATAGATGTTAGAGTAAAAACGCAGGCATTGGCATTTGACACGCTGCGTGAGGTACGGAAAACATTACAAACAATTTATAAAAGAAAAGATTAAAAATAAAGCGGACTGTTTGCATGTCGCGTTTATTCCGCCCCAATATTTTATGCTAAATACATTCATCGAGCGGAAAAGAAAGTATCACCTGCGCGCTGATTTTACGCAACAAATTATGAGAAACACGAAACATTTTAAAATTGATTTCACCATTTTTATAGATTCGGGAAGCTTTTCACGCAGGCATTCTGTGTGCGCTACAATTTGTTATGCTTGGTTACTGAATCCTTTGTGTCATTTCGAACGCGTTGCACGCAGGACATACTTAGGTACAGCTCAGGTTTCCTTTCGCCCATTCTCCGTTGCGCTGATCAAAGGCACCGGGTTACAAATCACGGGTGGTAAAGGGTTCGATTGCCGCTGCGTTACATCAGTATACGTTGCCTGCTACGGGCTACGTGTGCTTTACGTCGGCATTCCCGCGTGTAAGGCCTTTTCGTTACACTCGAGTGCAATACTTTTTGCATGAAAACCCAGCTCATGAACCAGACTCCTACTCGTTCCTTGAAAAAGGGTAATGGTAATGGATTACAATTAAAAACTGCCGAG
This sequence comes from Ixodes scapularis, assembly GCF_016920785.2. NCBI lineage: Eukaryota > Metazoa > Arthropoda > Arachnida > Ixodida > Ixodidae > Ixodes > Ixodes scapularis. Next base: position 17,018,346 of record NW_024609873.1, on the reverse strand, counting down.
CCTAAAGTGTAATAGATACCGTTACACATTACTTTCGCTGAAAAGTAAAGGATTACTTCACCTGTTACGTTAGAGGTTACTTTCACCTTACCTTTCCCACACACTTATAAAAAAAACAATAGATATATTTTTTATTTTGTCAAAACTGTTTTGCATCACCAATTTCCATTACTCATAGACAAGGGTTTTGGCAGACCTTGTAAAAATGAAATAATGTATTTTAGAGAAAGAATATAGGTGCACTCCGTTCACCTGTAAGCTGACAAGGCAGCGAAAGCGGCAGCCACAGCCGCCATGCCGCTAGCTTACGGCGATTCGAAATAATTCATGGGATTATGCTAGAATTGTGCCTATCTCAAATACTTCACTCGAGATACTGCATTTAAAATAATTTTTGAAGTATCTTGGTATCTTGCAAAAACTATTGATGGAAAGTATTTGATACTGTATTTTACATACATTTATGAGTGTCTTGTACCCATTATCTGAAATACATTCTTGACATTCCGCCATTTTTCAAGTTTTTCGGTATGAAGAGGCGTGGGCGTGGCACGAGCAAACTTGAACATTTTTTCGAGCAACCAAATCTTGCTGCTAGCTCCGAAAAAGCTACGATGATTTGATCGAGCTCGTGAAAACATCGCTTTTGTGCCGATTGGGACTCATATTTCAATTCACCCCAAAGTTCGTACAATGAAGGTTTTCCCCCTCGTCTTCCCACAGGCGCCTTTGCTTCCTTAGAGTTTCCCCCGAAAATCCTCAAACAAAAGGGGTGGTCTTACGGTAGTAATGTTTGCCACACTGAGACGCAACGCAGAACGGGAAACGACCCACGACAACAATGCAGAGTTCAGTGTCAAGAAAATAACAAATAGAAGATAATGAGAAGTGGACACAAAAATAAGACACTAGCTTTTGCTTTTGCTACGTCAAAACATTAAGATTTTTTTATATTTTTGTCATTATGTTGGCACTTATTGCTCTCACGAACAGTGTCCGTAGGGGAATATTGATAAGCGTAGAACAGGAAAGGAAACTAACTACGAGCAGGATGATCTGTCAAATAGCCACCAAAGCGTCTCTCAACGTTGAGTGCCTTTCTGAACGCAACCTACTTGAAGAAGGTACCACGATTGTCGTGGCTACTATGTCGGCTCTCCTTGTTATCCATTCACTCATTTCCATATCCCAAGTTCATTCATAGTGAACTCTTCATGCAGGGAATATAGATTGTAGTTAAACGATGCGTCTAAGGTTCGCCGCTGACCTGATATTCAGTGACCTCTTGTTCTGTTTGCTTGCACCTTTGCATTTGTTGCATTATATTCTTTATTTTTTTTTTTTTTTGCCCAGAAATGTTTTGTAACGTGTATCAGTGATATTTAAAAGCAAACATCTTTGACAGAAATCTGTCTGGTTCGGGGAAACAATACGAAACAAAAAATCTAAAACTAAAAACACTGAAACAAACAGTTCCCAACGTTTCGGGGTCGACTTGACTTCTTCTGGGGGTGACAAAATGGAATGGGACAGCGAGAGCTGCGACCTCTTCTTCCTCTCCTACAGAGTTGATGTTTTGTTAACATGACGTAGGCCCTGAGCGTAAATAGATGGTAAGTCCCTGAGGGACCTGTTAATGTTTCAATTCTTGACACACCTGAACTCCATAGAACAGGCCATGCAGTTCACTGTAGAATATGAGAGGGATGAAGTTTTGCCGTTCCTCGATGCTCTGGTGAAAAGGATTCACGGGATTCACGGTCTACAGTAAACCAACACACACCGGACGTTACCCTGATTTTGACTTGAACCTACCAGTGAGTCGCACGCCGTCAGCGGTCTCCACTCTCTTGTCTAGAACAATGACCATCTGCTTCTCGGAAAAGGATCGAAGAACTGAGAAGCAGGCCATCCTTGCTGACCTGCGAAGAAACGGCTACACAAGGAGTTTTGCTCAGCGCGTCGTCCGTCCACAATGTTGCACGCGCCATAACCACGGATCGCCGGGTGACACACAGACCCACCCGATCGCGCACATCAGCGTACCCTATGTAAAAGGGACCAGCGAGACATTGGCACGCGTGCTTCGAAAAGAAAGAATTCAAGCGGCGCACAAGCCAATGTCAACATTAGGACGGCTCATGCCAAGGCCGAAGGATCGCCTTTAAAGAAAAAGCACAAGGCGTGGTCTACAAGATACCTAGTGTAAAGCCCTTTCATATTTCAAAAGTAGCGCCTCATAGTGGGACAGCGCAGCATTGAGCTAGATTTCAGACGCCATGTTCTTGCCAGAAGTAACGCGCGGAACGTGTCTCTACCATTTCCAGATCAATGAATGGCACCACTTTTACCATTAGGGGCTTTAACCGTGTGCAGAGAGCCCCACCGCCTACATTGGAGAAACTAAATCTTTTCGCGAACACGTGTGCCAGAACCAAAATGGTGTGCGTAATTTCGATCGCGACCGTAGCGCCGTCGCCGACCATTTTGAGGTTTTCGATCATCGGATCAACTTCACGAACGTGCACGTGATAGACACGAATCCACATATCCGAAAACGTCTGTTCTTGGAGTTGTGGTACATGTAGAACACGCCGGAGAACATTAACAGGTCCCTCGGGGCCTTACCATCTATTTACGTCTAGGGCATGCGTCACGTTAACAATGAACCAACCCGGTAGAAGAGGAAGAAGAGGCCGAAGCTCTCGCTGTCCCTTTCCATTTAGTCACTCCCTGAAGAAGGAGTCAAGTCGACCCCGAAATGTTGGGAACTGTTCGTTTCTGTGTTTTTGGTGTTAGATTTTTTTTTTGCTTCGTATCAGTGATATTCTGCTCCGTATGGTTGGACTGCACAAAATAGCCCTAGAATGTTTTTCTGTTTTCCGTTTTGTATTGTTGCGTGGTAATAAACTATTCTAGTAAACTAGTTTTGCGCAACCGCATAATTGTGTTTGCCACTGACGTCGATGCAAATTACGCAATGCGGACATGTCTTCGAAAGTAATTTAATTATATTTCTGTGTATTTGTACTCTACTCAGGATTCTTCAGAGTGAAAGTAACTTGAGTAGTATTTTAAATACTTTATGAAACAGGTATTTAGTAACTCAACTTAAATACATTTATCGGGAATTTTCTCCAACACTGGATTATGCAGACAAAATTAGCGGTGAGCATGCTGCGTAGCAGCGTTTACCTCCACTAGGAGGTCAAAGAGACAGGGCCTACTCGTGGTTCTTCTTGATCTTTGCTTCTCGCATAGTTGTTTATGCCTTGTACGTTTTCTAGGTGGTTTCAGTGACTGTGTTCATACAAACAGATCGTGTTTCATTTTGTGTTAATCTCCTCTCCACGACGTTTCTTTTTTTGTCGAGCTTGCTATCTTTATGCTTCTGAATTGATTGCTCATATTGCTCCAGGTTGTGTATTAGGTTGATATATAAAGAGTGACAACTAATTGAAGTAATCCGTTACCAATATTTTTTCACGGGATTTCATTACAAATTACAATCACAAAAAATTACCGTGTCAATTAGGAAATTACTTGAAAAAGTAATGGATTACAAGTAATCCGTTACCTGAAACGGATACTTATGAATAAAATGCAAAAGTATTAAGGGCTGTATATTTTTCTGTATCAATTTCTCGTGAGGTGGGGGTTGCTCCCAATGCCGACTGTTGGGCAAGTTGGGGCTGAACCTTAGAAATAAAATTGGATGATATTTCTATTGGTGGATCCTTAGGCAATGCGTTACCATAACCCTTGGGAAAACAAACCACAAAAGTCCCTTTTTGGGAAACGATAACGCTGACCCTTTCACTTTTCTGTTTCGTTTTTTCTTTTGCCTCCCCTACTTTTTGCTGCCTCTTTTTGGCTTCGTTACGGAGTCAGTGTTAGCGTTCCCCAAAGGGGACATGTGTATTGTTTTCCAAGGGTCATGCTAACGTATTCCCTAAGGCTGTGGTTCTCAGCCTTGTGGAAAAGCAGAAACAATGGATGACCTTGTTCGTGGTGAGGGGAAGAAAGCATAGGTCAATTATAATAGTGATTTAACGAATGGATATGAGTAAGTGGTAATGTGAAGTAAATGTCACCTATTGACATATACACGAGAAAACGCACCCGAAACCTGAAACGTTTCTTCTGAATCTGAGAGAAGACAACTTTTATTTCCGGGCTTGACTAATGAGGCTACGCTTCGCGGACCCCCATTTGCGCATCACTGCCCTAAGGGTCCAACAATGTACCTTCCTTTTTATTTTCCCACGCAGACCGGCGTCTGCTTGCCTTTTTTTGCGCCGCATTTCGGCCAGCCCAGCTAAGCCTAGTTTCCGCCCTTTTGTCTTGTTCGCCCGCAGTGCACGCTTAGCAGTGGCATCCGCTGCTTGACGCTGCTTTCGGTGTTCACGGGTTTCGGTAGCCCGTCTCCTTCGCTCACAACCCGTCTTCATTTTCCGCCTACTTATATCAGTGCTGGTACTTGGTTCACACTCCATTTTGTAGCACAAAACCAAGGCATACGCGCTCCGCACATATGCAAGTTCAGACTCGCCCCTGTATCCGCGCGCCTATTGGCGTCCGCATCGTAACGTCACCTCCATCGCGCCTTCGCCCCTTCACTACTTTCCTCCTCTCTACGCGTCGCGCTTCCTTATCTGCTGTTTTGTCCACAGACGGACGACGTCAGCTTTTCCCTGTCACCTGAGTACTAATGGTAATGCATTAGTAGTTGCGATTGTGGACACGGACAAGAAGCAAAAACAGGCCACACAATGCGCCTTAACTTCCACTGTTTAATCCATGGAAATCCACGATAATATACACTGTGCGCCATCACGCCACAGAACCACTCCCGTACCCCCCTGCTGCTCGCAAGAATTATCTCTTCATTCGCCAGATCGATTGTAACCACGCTGACGTATTCATCGCCATAACTTCCGATTAAGTCTGCCTCAATCTTGCGACCATGTTTTCAAAGAGCTCGTTTCCCTTTCCGCCAAACACGCCCAAATGACGTTCTTTTACTTCCGTACTACGTTTCTTTGTTATGATTTTTCCGTAAAACTGGAGCTCTCTTATAACTTGCGCGCTACACAGCTACCCTTATCAGAGCCAAGGGGATTAATTTTCCAGTCGGGCCCCGTTAAGTAGCGGCGCTTGTGGCCCGGTCGGACGAACGAACCGCCATAAGGTCCGCACACGCGCACGGACAATTGAGTTCTCGCTAAATCGGTTCCTCAAATCGAAAACAAAAATCTCCGGCTGCTACTGAGGCGCACCCTTCCCGTTCCAACCGCCCAACCAATGCATGGAGATTGGGATCTACGCGGGTGAGACAGGCGAAACAGCCAAACTCCGTCTCAAAGTACCTTGGCAAACGGCGAAGGCTACGGTTCCAGGCAGCCAATCAGCGTTTCAAATGGAGGCACGTGACCATACTCTAACCATAGTTGCTCAGAGCTCTGTCAAAGCCAAGGGCGGAAAAGAGAGAAAAGCTACTTTTGTACGAAGTTTTAGTGACGGGTTAGCCTCCGAAGGGGGACAAAAGTGACTTCAAGGGCACACAAGAGACAATCCGGGCGTTCCTGCTTCCTGACTTCCTCTACTGTTAGGGTTAAGCTCTCGCCTCTACTCCTTTGGTAAGGGCTATCACGTGCTTCGCTTCCGTTGCTCTGATTGGCTCGAAGGGGCCGTAGCGTTCGAGCATTGTCAAGGGACGATGAAACGAAGTATAGAAACAACGGAGAGTGCGACAAAGGGCGCGGCATAAGCAAATTCCCGTTAACGACTCTCGGATCTGGGGGACCCGGGCCCGCGTAAGACGGGTTGCTCTATTTTCAACTTGCAGTGTGCGTGCCGACACGGAGCAGGTACGCGTCAGAAACTGGGTGCGTTTGTTTAGTCCAGAGTAAATGTATGTATTTTTCCCAGACTCGGCACGACACAAGGCGGCCGTATTGCTAGCGCTTCGTGGCCGCGTCCCCTAAGTGTAGGAACGTGACACTATGCAGTAAAAACCGCGGCGTTAATCTTGATGCTTGTCGACTCAAACACTCATTAAGGTTTTTTTTTTTACTTTAATTGTATAAGTGAGTCATGCCGGCTGCGTATTTTATCTACGATATATGATTGTTCTACTCCGGTGGTCTCTGCGACAGATGATAAGAGAACGAGAGATAATAGAGAGACGAGCAACCAGCGAGCAGAAACATCTAGAGACGAGAAGGTTTACCTGATCATATACCTGCTTTTACTTCATGTACTGGAGACTGTAAACCATTTTTTTTTTAGAGAAATATACTACGTCTGCTCATAATTTTGATTTCTTTAAAGCTTGATATAACGTTTTGTGTTGCGGCGAAGATTTTGCCTCAATGAGAACTTTTCAGACTGCGTAAGTGTGAGAAAAAATGGCCACTGCTCCTGGTCGGTATGTGTGCTGTGTGGGTCAAGTCCCATTAGATTCTATTTTCTACTACCACCAAAAGGGCTGCTAGCAATCGCCTTTTCTCTTAGCACGTATAGGTTTTCCGGAATGTCTCGTGCATGAGTTAAGCTTACCCACGCTCATTTCAAGTGCTCTCGATGTTTTTGTTTATTAACTACGCCAAACATAAAACCCGTTTGGAATAATTTTTTTTTCTGGCAACTGAGATTGTGGCATTATTGGATGGGCTGAGTACTTAAATCATTGAACTTTTATCTTACATTTAAGTGTAAGATGAAACTTAAATGAAAGTTGAATGACTCGCGACTCGCCACGCTTCCGTTTCTGATGTTAAAAGTGACTACACGTAATTTTATCTATGAGCTATCAGACTTTTTCATAAAAAAAAGCTAGCGACTAATTAGTCACTACCTTTTTATGAGGAAGGGTAATGACTCGTACATAAAATTGCTATTTTCACTTTTAGCATGAAGAACAAAAGGCGTGGCGAGGCGCGATAATTTTATTCTCTATCCCCAGCAAATAAGACAACGTCACACCGCAATAAGAACAAAAAAAATTAATAAATCACAAAGCAAGAACTGTGAACATGATAAACCACACCCTGCATGTCTTAAGCTGTTAGAAGACTGGCACGACGCTCGTTACAAGTCCTAACATTACTTGTAACTTATGACTTTTGGTGTAATTTTGTAATCGTCTGACTACTTTTATTAGCAAGTAATCGCAAGAGTTATCCGATTACTTTTAAAATTACTAAATTTACGTGCATAACATTTACTATTTTTACTCCAATCTCTACTGGCGCCCTCTGTTTACAATTTTATATTAAAGAACGACGATCAGTTCGCGCTTTCCACTTTTCCCTCGCTTCCTCCTCTCCCCCTTTTAGCATGTCCACCTTTGCCCGTTTCCTCCTCCCCCATGGTGGGGAGGATCTTCTGCCTTGCAAGATTTCGAGTCTGGTCGTCAGCCTTTAATGAATCCTCTAACGAAGTCTCCCACAAAAGGAATCTTCGTCGGAATCGGTGGATTAACAAGATAAGTATAGTCTCTAATTCCGTTATTTTAATTCGGTTATGAACAGTACGAAAAACCCGTTTTAAAATCGACAAAAAATCTGCCAATCTGGAAATCCGAAGTAATCGAAAATGTACCGGTTATTTTGTTTCAAGTAACAGACAACTACGTTTTCTGTAGAGTAATCGACTAATTTAATTAGATACGTTATAACCGAGAGTAATTGTAATAGTAATCGTTTACTTTTTCAAGTAACGCTTACAAGGTTGGCTGTCAGTGCTCGTATAAAGTTGATTGAGCAGGAAGTTGCATGCCTCCCAATCACATCGAAGAGCTTGACGGCCGAACATAGACGAACGTGCACTTTGCGAACCGACCGCACGAGTGTGGACGCCGGGCACGCGCAATGGTTAATTCTTGGAACGGTGAAGCTATTGCACATGCTCAGTGCCTAACTTTGCGTGCGTCGCCTGTTACTGTCACTGGCAGATTAAAAAAACGCCAGGAGTAGCGAGCTCTGACCGCCGCATAGCTCGGCGGCCAACGAAGTTGCCACAGTAAATAAGACCACCGAAATATAGAAATCAGGCAGCAAGAGGCGGGTACATCGTAGGCCACATCCTTTGGTTGTTAAGCTGTCGCTGACATTAGTGAACTGTGGTGAGAAGCTCGCTACGGGCGCTTCTGTTTTACTCATTATGGGTAGTGCACGTGCTACCGACACGGTTATGTTTTAATTTTCATAGTGCATAGAAGCTTGGCATTGCATGTGCTTGCACCAGCAGATGAAGTTGAACTATCCTGGTGGTATGGCCTGGTGGTATGGTGCCTGAGCCGGATCGCTAAATTCAGCGCCTTAGCTAAAGCTGTGAAAGAGAAATCACTGCCGAAGCGAGGACACGAGCGGTATGGCACATCAAGTCGAGTCCCTAACGCTTGCGGCCCCCAGGCATGACAGTCTTTTTTACGCAGAGTCTGAGCTAAGACGCTGATTTTGGCGAGCCGACTCTGGGGCTCTACTCATGAACACTTGACTAAAACTCGGCGAGGAATTCGACTGCCGTGACTGGCCAGCACCGAGGTCGGGGTCAGTACCGGCCAATCAGGACCGTCGGGTTCCTCGCCAATATTTTCGCCAAGTGCCCGCATTAGGGCCCTTGGAATACGTTTTTGATTGTTGCGATTAGCGTTTTATAACTCCCCGTGCCTTGACGTGTCTGCGAAGTGGCTACAAATTATGCCACGCGATACCTCCGACGGAACAGCTCAGTTCGCCGAAATCCTGGTGTGTCTTCTGAAATGATGGTCCAGCGAATGAGCGAGCCCGACGGTCACTGCCATCGCGGTGTTCAGAAAGAAATTCCTCTGCTCTTTGAGCACCTCATTCGTTAGTTTGCACCGAAACGCTCCCACGTGCTTTTGTTTACCCCGCACCTCAGCCAATTACGGCGCTTGCTTGCTTGGCTGCTTCATCATCACGCGTTCCCGGGGCGTTCTCTATGTTGCCCTTTGATTGGCGCGCTTCCCCTCGCGTTCCGATGTGCCAAAGAAGTAATGCGGAACATTTCCTCCACGTATAGGGCTGCTTCATGTGACGTACTTTCTGCTCGAAATCTCGACAGACGCCATGTTGATGCATATCCGGCGTATGTCTTCCTATGCACGGAGGCAGTGTTTTCCCCATAGTTTAAGCACTTTCGCGCCGTGATTTACAGCGTGCCAGCCATTGTAGCCAGGAAAATAATGAAGCATCCGGCGGTACACAGTTTTATACATGCCGCTCTTCATTTGTACTTAAGGCGAACCGGCAATCTAGAAGTCAACCCGCTGGAGGCCTTAAAGGGCCCATATGCTGGCCAGGCAACTCCGAAAGGAAACAAATCGAAATAAAGTTGGATTCATGCAATTCAAATCCGTCCTCAGTCTTACAAAGTTCCGTCGTCGAGTGAGCCACTCGGAATGCTTCCCTAACATTCTCCTCTTGCTCTCTGAGTGTTACTGATTTAATTGGCGATGCACAATCATACGACTGTCTGTCCACTCAACTTGTGTTCCTAGCTGTGAAGCCGAATCGCTCATATGCTTCTTCGTTTCCTAGAATTCACTGGGGTGTAGAGGTTCATATGACCTATTTTTTTTTTTAAATCACTTAGCTCTCAAGTTGTTATTTTTTGTTTTAATAAGTTTATATGCTTAGCTCATCGATTTAACCATTTTCGATTACTTGTTTTTTTCCGTTCCTTCGATACTCTACCTATCCCTATCATTTGAGTATTAAATCAAAGCGCTTTATATACCTATCAAGCAGTGTAGACACTTGTACGATAACCGAAATACTTACATCATGATCTCGGATTAACGGCGACAAAACCCGTGTGCAAAACAGAAAAAAAAACAGAAGCAAAAAAAAACATTATTTAAATTATCCGTCGTTGTGCCGTTAAATGCTAACACACTGGGAACCCTATTTACACTGGGGCTTCATTTCGTAAAGGGGTTTCAGATTTTCAAAACTTTTTGGGTGCCCGTATAACACGGGATGCATAACGCAATTATGCTCCCATTTAACTGGTTGAGATGCTCCAAATCTTCCATGACTTCTTGACGCATGGACTGCCACACCCTTCACAGCAAAAAGAGAGTTAAATTAACGTGACCACATCTCGACAGACACGTGTCTGAGACAAGGCGGAACGTGATGCGACAGCTCAGATATTGTAATTTGCTTTGGTAGGCTTGTCAGTCTGAGACCACCTTAGGAGCGAATGAGCCCGAATGTGTTTCGAGTTTCGCCGAGCGTTTTCTCTGGCTTAAGACAGTTTTGACAAGTGACAAGATTGGATTTAGAAGGACGGTGATTGAAAACAAAGCCTGAATTGTCTCCGGAGAATTAATCAGGTCAATAGGTCCACCCTTTTTTAGAGCCTGCATTTACGACAGATTTAGCTGCTTCGCGTGCCGTATTATGGAGACACTCGGAGATAGCTCTGTTTCCATGGCAACCGTAAGCATATATGGTTGCCGATTGCTATCAGGCAGGCTTCAAAAGATACACTCGGAGCGCGCTCAAGCCAGAGTAAAAACAAAAATGTGAACGTGATATTTTCTTTAACATACGCCACAGGAAGGGCCGGATTAAAGAATTTGGGGGACCTGGGCTAAGTCTTTTTATGGGGCCCCTGATGATGATGATAATACTGACTATGATGACGATGGTGGTGGTGGCAACGACAATGACGGCAATATGTACATTTCACCAGTTCATGAGATACAAATCTTTTGACCTTTTTCGGAGAATTTTGTGCGCATGCCCGAACTTGAGGAGAGAGTAGGAAAGGGAAAGGCGCCATCTTTGCGGGCTCTCCTCGTACGCTGCCTGGCTTCGCTCGCATTGATAGGCGGAGTAGGCGCGTCTGTTCGGCACTGTCGCGATGCCTCACCGCTGCTCGGCTATTGGATGTACAAACAGCAAGAAAAACACGCCGAACGTGAGCTTCTTTAGATTCCCGAAAGCTACCGCGCACCTCAAGAAGAGAGAAAAATGGATTGAAGCGCTGCGACGCCAGAGCTCCGACGGGACGCCTTGGCAGCCATCTGCGAACTCGCGTGTTTGCAGCGTCCACTTCATTGGAGGTTAGTTCATTCATATTTGTTTGAACTCAGTATATACCCGTCATACTCTTTGCAGGCTAGTCATTCATAGCAAGGTTTTTGTTTCTGATTTTTACGACGGAGAGGTATCTTCACGAGACCAGAATCACCCAGACTTCGCTCCCTCCTTGTTTACATAGAAGCCGACACCTGAATCCGCACCGAGTTTGCTTGCACGGTACAGCAGGGCAGCGAAGAGGCGGGTCGCCAAGCCGTTGACACGGAAAACAGATCTTTACACTGTCGCATAGTGTAAAGAGCAGGCCAGCTATGTGCTGGAATGTTCCGCTCAACCTGCAAAGTATATATTTACGCTTGAAACTCATTAAAATATTGAGTAAAAAAATGTCCTACTACGGAATTTTATACCAACACGTCACCTAGTTCGATAAGTAGATCGATGACATAGCTTGGCCCTTTTTAGTTGCATGCTGAAGTACCACAAAAAAGACCAAGACGACGAATCTTGTTTTTTGTTTTGTTTTTTTAGATAACTTATCGCGTCACGCATAAAATATGATCAAAGGACTGCCACACACGGATCTTGATACAAATCTGCCGAAAGGATTGCGACTATGGGGCTCACGCCTTACAAATATTGACACATCTTGTAATCCTTAAGACACATTACTACATCGCCACGGGTTTTACCGAAGAAATAAACCCACACTGCAACGCAGTCGCAACACGCTTGAACGATATCGGCGCTCTTGGAAAGCGATATCAGTTGCCTGTAATGTCCCGGCTTCAAAGACGTGCTCCTTACAAGGTGAACGGTGTGGTCGGGATCAAAGTTGTTCACCATAACCTTCTTGACGTAGGCTTCCTTGAAGGCCCATCCTTTCCGGAGTTTTCTGCAGTCCTTCGCCAAGTACCGATCGACGTAGGCTGTGTTGACGACCGGTACCGATGCAGCATCGGCGCTCCATCCGTCTTGAAAAGCGTACAGACGGATAAAGTCCGAAGTGTCGAAGACGGTTGCTTTAATCGATCCTCTGGGATCGTCATCTGCCATTTGTAGAGAACGACAGCCGGAAAACAGCGAGAAAAACTTTCCACAACGAACGCACCAAAATGATAGCGTCTAGGAAGCGAACGGGGTGACGGGAGGACGGACTGAGCCCACAAACGTTTGAATTATCTCCACGAAGGTGCGCCACGGTCGCTTCAACGAACTCTGAGAAAGGTCAATTTTATGACATGGAAGGTTTCCGTGTTGGTAGATTCGATGATTAGGAAATTCAGGTATCGCTCGGTAGAAAAGAACCAGATGTGAACAAAAGGTAAGGGCGCAAACGAGCTGGTGGTGGTTAAACACTAAAAAACACAAGGAAAAAGAGGTCAGTTGCGTGCCCGGAGTAGTATACAGGATCCCGTTTGATTGGGGGGTAACCGGACAAAAGCTCACCGGACAAAAGCTCACCGGACAGAAGCTCACCGGACAAAAGCTCACCCGTGTTTTGACTGACCCGGACAAAAGCTCACCTGTTTTTTGACAGACCCGGGCAAAAGCTCACCTCGATTTCTTTTTTTTTTCCTACCCGGGCGAAACACGGGCTGAAATAAAGTGCGGACGCAATGGACAGTGGACCATTTTTTAGGAGAACTTGTACCTCATCCACCATTGAGTTGCGATTTTTTTTAAGTACTTTGAAAGAACGGGAGTTCGGCCTTTTGGAAAAGTACAAGACAGATGACCAATTTAAAAAATTGTGCGGGATTTTAGATAGGCTCGGGCTCCTTCCACCACAGCTTGTTCCACAAGAACTAACCACCAGGGAAAAGTCTACCGGTGACATCGGCTACCTGCTGGACTATTTTGATTGCACGTATTTCAACGGCCGCTTCCGTTGTACTTCTGTTCCACCTGCGGCGGCACCCAGAGCGAATTCTTCCCTTCGCCTGACTATGCGCCGACGGCGACCGGAGTTTCCCCCGGTACGGTTGAATATGTACGACACCACTCTTCAAGATAACGACCGGACGAGCAACACCTGCGAAAGATAGAGTACCGGGTTCCAGAAGCTCGTCGGCCACGCCCATCCAAGCGTCTTAAGGCTGATTGAATGCCTACAGCAAAATCAGGCGCTCGTTGCCACGGCATTGACAAAAGCCTGGAGAGGTGAGCCCACCGTAAAGCGGGTGCGAAAAATTACTCTGCACCTACAGAATCGTCTTAGAAATATTTGCAAGGGCTTGCATGTACATCGGTATCTACCAAGACTGCTGGAGCTAGTGGGCGACTGCATTCGCTTCCAACCAATCGATAAATAAACTTGTTTCTACTAAAATCAACAAACCATGTGCCTGTCAGATTTAATTCATCGTTGCCTTTTTGTGTCGCACGCATGCACCTAAGTTTTCCGCACTCGTGCTAAGACCAACATGAAATTTTCTCGTGGTGAGCTTTTGTCCGGGTCTGTGAAAATATGGGTGAGCTTTTGTCCGGGTCTGTGAAAAAATGGGTGAGCTTTTGTCCGGTGAGCTTTTGTCCGGTGAGCTTCTGTCCGGTGAGCTTTTGTCCGGTGAGCTTTTGTCCGGGATTCTGATTGGGGATTATGCTACATAAGACAAACCAAGCGCTGTATAAACGATCGTCTCAACGAACACAAACATTGTGTCAAAACAAAGATCCTTATTCGGAAGTATCAAACATGTAGTTGAATGCAATAATTGTCTACCCAACTGGGACTCAACAGCAGTCATCTTATCAGGAAAGGATGATCGGAAGTGTTTGATAAAAGAATCTATAACAATCATGAATCATGGGAATGCGGCAAATAAGCCATCCCTCACAATAGATAAAGAACAAAGAAAGTTTTTACAAATTTGATGTCTGCGCGTCCTGTCAATTGATGTGTTGAGGCCTTTGTCCGATTTTAAGTCTTTTCGCTTTGTTGTTTCCTGGTCGTTGGTTCGTTGCGTCCTTCCTGTTATAGTGTTGGGGTTTCTTGAGGACTAATGCACTTTGGTCCTTGTACTTTGCTTTTGTTTTTTTATAAACGACCTGTTGTAGTGTTGGGGTCTCTTGGGGACTAATGCACATCAGTCCTTCTACTTAGCTTTTGTCTTTGTATAAACTTCTCAGTTCTATTGTAATGCTTGTTTTTTGTTGTACTGCTTGTCTCACGGGTTTTCCCAATTCTCCCTCTTTTTATTTCGTCTCTTTTGTTTGTGAAGGTTTCTCCCTTTCTTTCCTTCGTCTCTTTTGATTTGTGTAGGATTTGACGCCTATATAAGCACCCTTCGTTGTCAAATAAAATTCAGCTGTGTTTGAGACTTTGTGTTTGTCCGTCCCTTTTTGTCCCAGTCTCGGGGTTTTTGTCGAAATGTTTAGGCAGATGTGATTGTGGATTAGAGAGTGCTTTGGAAATAGTCAATCGCACACTAAGACGTACAAAACACGAACTAATGAACAACTGGGGAAATGTTAAGATGTTTCGCGCACATTGAGCAGTCCTCGCAAGCTTCCGTTGAAGAGTGGGAAATGATGACTCCGCGTTTGTATGAACTTGTTTGATAAGGTCTAAAACCTTATTTATACAGTAAGTGTCTCTCCCGGCTTGCATAAATTCTTCATGATGTTGAGTTAGAAAGATGGCAGAGATGACCCCCTTGATGTGTAGTGTGATGATTACTTCGGCAGATATTGCATTACAAAGTAACCGAAAGGATACACGCAAAAGTTTTATTACAAGAAAAAACAATTTCGCTGCCCTAAAGGCATGTTCGTGAGTTGCAACTCGGAAACTATTCTGATAATATAGTACTTTCATTATAGTAATTACTCCGATTGATTGAAGCTTGTCTAACTAGCTGTTTTTAGTTAATTACTGATTTGAATAGTACAGCAACAGAGACAAAAAGTAATCTTGGTGAATAAAGTATTCTAGGGCTCAAACCGCTTCGTCCGCACTTTTCTAGTGACTGAAATCTTGCGTCCCAAACTAACATATTGTGCATTCAATTAATAAAGTAAATAACTTAGACTGAATGCGATTGCAATATAGAAACCACTGTCATTTTGGGCACAATCACAGGCATTTCTCATAAAGATTATGGAGATGCTTTCAAAATGCACTCCTACATGCTGTATATATTTAGAGGGAAAAATGTTTCAATTAGTTCTTGAAGTGGTCTTGTATCTTCTAATTGCATTAATTTATAACTTCGTAGCCATTGGAACGTATTACTAAAAGCTAAAAATAATATGTCATACCTCAGAACAGGCTCGTAAAAGATTCCAGTGATCATATAATTCGGTGGCAGGAAAAGTGTTTTCTCGCACTGGCGCACAGTGGTTCCAAAGCAGTTGTTTGCAGTTACTGCATCTGAAAAAGTTTCAGGGGACATCTAAGGAGCCGGCTCATTGAAACGTCTGTTAGTGGTTAGAAAAGATGGCTTCGGAAGGCTCACTGATATTTCTTAATTTCTTGTTTTGAGCATTTCGTTACGGAGGAACTTTCCATATAGAACTGCGCTAAAAGACGAAAAATAAACATAAAATAATGTGCTTCATGAATGGTGCTTGTGTAGCCTTCGGCAACACCTGCTTCTCTTCCAACCGACCACTGTCCGTAAAACCCGTCGAAGGGGCCCCAGTACAATAGAGGACCCCGTGGCCGTCCTTCCGTCTGGTTTCAATTGGAAGAGACTCTAACGGGGCCGCCAGCGTCGACAGCTCCGACAAGGAGGGTGGGAAGTAAAGTTTACGTTGGTTGCTCCAGCACAGTCTTTTACAACGCGCTCGCAAACACCAGCTTGTCGAGGGAACTTTATGGCATCTCTGTTTTCCCATTGAAAAAAAAAAAGGGGGGGGGGGGGTGTAGGGAATGACGCCAGAAAACCAGGGCCAAGAGGTTCCTCTGAGATTAGTTCTTCCTCTAGGTTTGAGCTGTTTTGAACTAAAACCGACTAGCATTTTTTTCTCTCTCAAATTTTCAGGGGCTAGGACGGGCTCCCTGGCAGAGGGGTCCCTGGGCTGCAGGCCCCTTAGCCCCTACCTTAATGTGACCCTGGCCACAGGTAGCAAACACCTTAAAAGCCTGTGAGATTTAGAGGAAGGGTATAATTTTTGGGGCACTAATTGTGATGCGAAGTTTTAAGTGTGCGCCATCAAAGTGAATGAATGTATTTTCTATCACATAAAATGGGGTTCATAAGCGATTTATGTACACTGTTTCTAAATAAAATGAAGAATTTCACCATTTCTTTTTTGAGACCACGAATTTTTTTTTTTTACTACAAAAGCCATTTAGAGCATAGCGCCAGGCTCTCTTTAACACTACATTCTTTTCATGGGACACCAAACTCGTGTTGGCGCTGTATTCAAAAGAAATTGTTGATGCTTTCAGTTTTTGCCAGTAAGCCTTTCTGACTGAAACATAAAAAAAAGCTGTTCAGAGACCTTGCATGTGTCCTCTTTCCAACGGCAATTTACTAAATTACATTTTACCTAGAGTCCGCGGTCACGATTTTACTACGCCGGGTGAAAGAAATGGGCATTACCTCCACGGCGAAATCATTTGTTATTAAAGTTTATTGCTTGGCATTACACACACAAGTATATGGCTAAAAATGGTGCGTTCGTCCCACGGTTACAAAATCGAATGAAGGACCATAGATGACGCTACAATCCATCTAAGCCGATCCAGCGTAGTATCAGTGTCACGTAATCTTCAGAAGGAGAACATTGACGAGCGGGTCGTATAGTTACGTAATACGTTCACAGCATTTGGATTATCCGGGTGGACTAGTAGCGTCCACAACCCCCCATTGTATGGGAAACGGAGTATACAAACGAAGGGGCTGGTCAAGGTGCCATCGGTAGAAAAATCCGTCTCGGATTGGGCAAATTAGAGCATTCCACGAGGAACGCGCATATTTTGGGTGGTGAAGGAATATGAAATTGAAATGCCACTTAAAGTACTTATGCGACAGGGAAAATACACGTTGCCAAATTTTATTTCATACTGGTAACTTGTTTGCCAAAACGGTGACACTATGATGGCTGGCCCAAGTCATTGTTCTTGTCACTGCGATTGGGACATTCCTCTCCCGCTGTCGCGCATATAGTCAATGAGCGCATACGAGTGGACGATGGAAGTGAATCACGTGAAAGGATGGTCGTCGGCCGTGCAGAGTGTTTAACGCTACGGCCTCGTAGGCTGCTAGTGAATGATAGCCACTGCACCTGAACTTGTCCCGGCCTGTTCGTATGGTGTGGGGCCAGACTTGTACACCCTACTGAAAAAGAGTAAGGAATTACATTTACAATTACTCGAGGCTAAATTGTAACTAATTAAAATTACAATTACCCTCCTATAAAAGTAAGTTACCGTTACCCCCAAAATTAAGCCGTTACTTTGGTGGCGTTAATTCCAACATTACTGACCTCAAGTAAGAAGAGAAAGGAAGAGGGTTCTTCAAGTTCTTATTGTTACCACCTGTTCCATTTATTTACCCTGAGTATTTTGAGCAACAACTGGCTCCTGAACATGTCGACTGCTGCACTAAACACCCTTTGAACTTAGGCACTGGATGCGAGTGCCATAGTGTGACTGATGAATGCTTCATGCTCTGCATTGAGCTTTTTCAGCAAAGCATTGCAAGTACTATTTACATCAAAGCTTCGTCGTTTCAGCCGTTGCCTGATATTCGAGAGTTTTAGTTGATCGTTCCCAAGCCTCCGATACCCCCGATAACAATATGACGCATGCGCAATGGCGGCGGCGGAGTATCGAGTATCGTTATCAGAGTCATCGGAATGATCTACTAAAACTCTCTATTCGCGAAATCGCGAAGCTGTAGAAGTCGTCATACAACTAGCCAAAACTGAAATAAGAATTGATTTATGTACATCTTACTATACCGGCATGTATTGCCAGACAACAGCAAAATATGGTTGGTAACAGTCATCGCCATTTCTGACACTTTCGAAACTTCGACGCTTCGAAAGGGTTGTTAAAACAAGTCGCACCAACATCGTCTGGAGCATCATCGTACTGAAAGCGTTGCCCGGCCAATATGGGTGTCTTTGGAACTGTGCATGCGATAATCTTCTCACCGATGTTTGCTTCCCCAGATCTCTTACATGTATGTTGCCATTCTTGCGTGTTTAAGGACAGTAAAACTATTCTTCAATGCCCCCAAGCACCGATGCCGCGTGTGATGCCGCAAATCTTTGTACCGCCATCACATGGAACGTCATTGCTGGGATGACGCTGCCGGCCAAGTCTGAGACGAGGGTTGTAGGACTCACCGAAACAAAGTAACGAAATACGTTACTTGTTACTTGCAAATAAAAGGAACGCGTTACCGACCTGCATTACTAGAAAAGAAAAGGAACGCGTTACCGTTACCGTTACAGACAAAAAGTAACGCGCGTTACTTTTGCGTTACCTTTTAATTGTGATTAACACGTTTTACTATTTTGACGTTGCAGGGATTCATAATCGCGATATTTCAAGAAACATTATGTCCATGCAGAAACTGAACATAATTACTAATTTTTTTACGGTTTCTCCTAAATACTTGCAAGAAGAAACACAAAGAAAGACGCTAAAACTCGATGATTCATAAGGCTTTTTGCCTTAAAACACAAAAGAAAATTGAACTGCAACTTTTTTTTAAGTCTTGAAAAGAATATGTAACAAGTAACCTAACTACGTTACCCTTTACTCGAATTGAGTTACGTACGTATGTCAACCGTTACTGTTTTAAAAATGCAACGAGCACGTTACTGCGTTACCGAAAAAAGTAACGCGTTACTGTTAATGCCGCTATTTGTAAAGGGTTTACCGCCGACACTGTTTGAGACACAGAATGAATAAAACAGAAAGAAGGGCACACACGCTCCAGGATGAAGGTGTGTACCTTTTTTTTTGTTTTCCTTCTATATCTAAGAAGTATTTGAGCATGCATCAGGTCGCCTGCATGTTAACTGTTATTTTAGTTATCACAGAATAAGATATTACAAGGCTCATTAATAAAAAAAGTATATTTCGTCGGCACTTAATAGAATAATTTTACATTTTAAGTCTGCACTTGCCACGCACGGCTTTTTCATTTGAGTTTTTAACACTTTTCTTCGAACTTAGGCTATTAGTGTAAACAAAATCATGAGTCTTAATAAACAGGAACAAACAGACAAACGCATACCTGAAGGAGTATTAGAAGTGTCTGTTAGCTTACCTATATTTGTCGTTCCCTTGAACTGGTACGAGGTATTTTCTCCAGTGTTTTTCGCGGCAATTTAATCTCTATGTTCCGCAAGCCATTTTTGTGATTATTGTTAATCAATCTAATGCGGCTGATTTTCCTCTTTGTGGGAATCTATCGCAGATGCCGGCGGACTAGATATACCTATTCCCTTTAAAATTAACACTCATGTAGAAGGACGAACGACATGACAAGTCACAGTATTCGAAAACCTCATCAGTGTACCATAGTACGCATTATACGATAGAACCCGTGCGAAATATCTGTGGTGATTTTCTGTTGAAAGGCTGTTCGAAAAAGTCATCGAATGACATAAATTGTCAACAGCTTTTCATATGACTTCCTCTAGCTTTTCCGGTGACTTTCTTTTGAATATTGACCCATTGTTCAATACAAAAAAGTCAACATACTTCCTGTCGCCTTCTAGATTCGTTTCCTGTAGTTTTCCAATTGAAAAACTACAGGTTTTCAAGTGAAAAACTAGTCTTCTAAAAAGAAGAAAAAAATTCTTTAGACCTTAGCTTTTCATTCAACAAAGTTTTGGAGGCTTACTAGGGCTTTCCACTCTGCTCCGAAGTGGCTGCCGCAGCTTAACGTTAAAAAACGACACGCGAATTTGTTTTTATATTTTGAATTTAGTTAGAAAATGGTGTCCCTGTGGTATTTGAACGCACTACTACCACAAATACACATTAAAGACGAACACAAGCACAAACACCAGGAAGCACTCAACACCGGAATCACAGTCCCGTTGCCTGCTCCAGACCCTTATATAAGCCTACATTTAAAAAAATATGATCATTTGGCCGCTGGCCACCTCAGCACTTATTAATGTGAAAGCATTAACTGTCCCATGGAACGAAACCGGCGTTGTCTATGACCGCGAAAAACGGCAACCGAATTCCGTGTGTAGCAGTGAAAAACTGCAGATAAATTCTCATTGGCTAGGAAAAATGGCAGCTGAATTTCCATTGGCTGAGCAGAACCCCAGCCAAAGTCCGAGTGGTCAAAAGTACGTCAACGCAGATGCTTCGTCAGGGAAGCCATGGAGGCGGCGGGGTGCCCCGCCTGCACGGTAGGGGAGCCTGATGTTACTGTCGGAGCGCGTCGCCGCGCCGAGCTTCACAATCACGCCGCTGCCTGACCCTGCGGCGCAGCAGTCATCAGCGAGCCAGGGCGGTCTGCGTGGCGCAGCGCTGCACTCCCTGCCGGAGCTGCGGCCAATGGACTGTTTCCAAAACCGACGCGCCCCAATGCGGCGAAATGCCACGCAGTGCACTCTGGGAACTAGTTGGCCACTCAGTTTCGATTTCGACTGAGCAGATCCATCTCATGCTATCACGCCGCGACCGAACGCGCTGCTTGCGTTTTCGATTATCTGACTTTTTTTCCGAATGTACAATACACTCATTCTCGAGCGATACAAAACGAAGGCCGGGGCACTTTCCTTGGTTCCCGAAACACCGAATATTATGAGTGCTTATGCAAACGTAGTAAGACGTGGCTTACCGCCGAATTCAGAAACCTCACTCGAACTACACTCAAACTGAAGGGCCCCTCCACTTCCTCGAGGTAGGCGCGAGGGCCTACGCTGGCCAATCGCGACGGCGGATCCGTCCTCGCGATTGGCCAGCGCCGGCCCTCGCGCCTTCCTCGAGGAAGTGGAGGGGCCCTTCAGTTTGAGTGTAGTTTGAGTGAGGTTTCTGAATTCGGCGGTTAGTCACCTCATCTTTGAGCCCACTTTCAATAATACCGTCTAGTACCAGTGAACTGCAAGTGAAATTCGGTCACCTGGAGCATTACACGTATTTTGTTTGCCAAAAGTCCGCTTCTTGTTACTTTATTGGGCGAAAAGCAAGCCGCATCCTCACATGAGTATCAAAGTTGAGCCCAGCGTTGACGCATGAACTTTTAAGGAAACGCAATAAATTCGACCTCACTATTGCACCAAAGTTACTATGATGTCGTCCTCGTGTCATCATATATCCCCCAGTCATATTTTATGCTGATAGAAGATTAAGTTTTCCCAAACGCTGAGCCTCGGCTAGCTACGACGGAGGCCCTAACAAGCGTCCCCTACTCCTCGCTAGGCCTTTTTGGACGAGCTTTTACTGACGCCGAAGATCTGTGCCTGAACGGTGTGTCTGAAATTATCTCGGCATACTCAGGCAGGAAGAAAGCAAACAAATAACACATATTATGGTCATTAGCAACCGTCAAATGCACTTTGAATAATTTAGTTTGTTTGGCGCACCGCATAGGGGTTCATGCCCGTCCGGTGTACTTCTGGCGAATGGTGCGACATTTTTCACACAAGTGCTCTACTTTTGCTTTCTTAAAACGGTTTGAATGCGCGAATGTGCCTATACGATTGCAGGATAACTTTACGCACATATGCGATGTTGAATATTAGTAAAATGCAAATGGGCGGGGAAAGCTTCGCTCCGTGCCGTGCTGCGGGTCAGTACAGATAAGAGACAAGAAATGTGTTATAATTCAATGGTACCTCCGAGTTTTACCACGCGTACACAGGCGTATCAAGAAAATCGATAATTGCAAAAAGTTATATTTTGTCTATGGACGCACGAAACAAACAAACTTCCTGATCAACAACACTAATGTAAAGGCGCGAGCTCGATGTATGCATACTTATTGGTGTCTACAGCTTGTTGATTCGTACACAAGCAAGATCCCCGAGCTTCGCAGCGTCGACATTCCCAGCACCGGCTCGTCCACATACCTCGAAACGTTAACAGAATGGCTCAAGTACAAAAATACAACAAGCGCATGTCTTAAGACAAGCTATACGTCTAGGGCTTGTGCTAAAGCTTCGAGGTCTGACCATTTAGGTTAGTTTAGAGACCACCAATGACGCTCTCGGGGCCAGAAAACATGAGACAACGGCCGTTAATAGTCCATGCTCTGTGTGTAATCTCTTGTCGACGTGTCGATCGAAACCGAAACCATGGCACTCTCCTCCCTGGCCAACTAGTTCCCAGAGTGCAACGCGCGCCGTGTTGCATGCAGGGCTTTATGGAAGTAGTCTATTCTGGCGGCGTTCAATTGCACGTTAATGTTTTCGCATTCACAACTCATCAGAAATGCTTAGGTGTCCTTGCAATTTTTTAAGGTTCCAAGTGTTCGAGCTTCTTCTTGGGACTCTGTATAAAAGAAAGTAGTTTCTTAAAGTTCGTGGACTCTATCTCTTACTAAAAAGTATTGGTACAAGTAATAATAATTTGGTACATTCGCTAAAACAACATGACAAAAACAACTCCTAGATGAAATGTTATCTCTTCTCTGCATGTCACCACTCCGGACGAAGCGAGTCAAGGCAGTTGCTCCCCTTTCAAATAGTTTTCTTGCTTTCTTTACTACTTTAATAGCGTCAATGAGGTTACTATAGTCACTTACAAAGTGAGAACGGCAGAGCGTGTCTTTCGAACATCTGGCCTCCAGCACGCGCCCCATGCCTTCCGTCGTGCTTTGATTGCGCATGCGCGTTCGAGGAGCGCGAGATGCCTAAGCGTTGTCAACGGCAGAAGGCTCGCGCTGGAGGAGGAACAACTGAAGCTCCTCCCTACCGTTCTCGCCTTGTTAGAGACCATTCAGGAACTTAGAGACTTTTGACATTTAATCAGGAAGTATTATGTTTAATAAGAATTCAGCAAAAAGCCTGTAGGTCTTCTATTGACGCTTGCTACAGAGAGTCAACTGAGCATTTTGAGCACGAAGTAAACATAACGTCTGAACGCCTGTCCAAACAGGACACTTCATATATCGTGAGGAGACACGACTCCGGCAAAAATTGTAAAAGTCGAATTGTTCGGCAGCCCCTCACTCCGACGTCTGTTTGAACACCATTGAGACAAAATCAAGATTTTTCTCCTCGCTTCCTACGCTTTTCGATGATTTCGGTGGTCGGTAGACTCGACGTCACACGCCACCTGCCAATGCTGTCCTACTGTTCCGCCGGGCCCTCGTATCCTTGGACGTGTTCCAAAATTTACTCGATCTTACTCTAGGGTAAAAAACTTGTACCTTTGCGTTTGAAAACCTACCCGCGTCCAGCGTCACTCAATCTGGGTTATCACGTGACACGACCCGCAGGAGCAGCTCGGATTTATTTGGGTAAGGCTTCTTACACAATCCTTCCCTTTCTTGTTTTCGGGACCTGAAGAGCAGCCCAGGACTTGAACGATTGACCGACAGCCAACAGATCTTGTGAGTGGCTGTCCGGACTCACGTGATGAGCATGCTCCAATGCTCCCGCGAAAAAACACGGGCAAAAGTTTACAAAACAAAAAAAAAAAAAAAAATGAAAGCCGCTTACAACTCCCTGTAACGCCGAATTAGAGCGCAGCTCTCGAGGAGGAGGGAAGGGCACTGGGGGGGGGGGGGGGTTAAACTGACCAGGGGGGGTCACGTTACCTTGGGGGTCACGTGACCCCCAATGCCGATGATGTCATCACTGACGTCACTGATGACGTCATCAGTGACGATGACGATGCGGGTACCGATGACGTCATTAGTGACGTCACTGATGACTTCACCAGTGATGATGACGATGACGATGCGAATGTCGGTGACGTCATCAGTGACGTCGCTGATGACGTCATCAGTGATCATGACGATGACGATGCGGATGCCGGTGACATCAGTGACGTCACTGATGACGTCATCAGTGATGATGACGATGACAATGCGGATGTCGGTGACGTCATCAGTGATGATGACGATGACGATGTGGATGCCGGTGACGTCATCAGTGATGATGACGATGACGATGTGGATGCCGGTGACGTCATCAGTGATGATGACGATGACGATGTGGATGCCGGTGACGTCATCAGTGATGATGACGATGACGATGCGGATGCCGGTGACGTCATCAGTGATGATGACGATGACGATGTGGATGCCGGTGACGTCATCAGTGATGATGACGATGACGGTGTGGATGCCGGTGACGTCATCAGTGATGATGACGATGACGATGCGGATGCCGGTGACGTCATCAGTGATGACGATGACGATGTGGATGCCGGTGACGTCATCAGTGATGATGACGATGACGATGTGGATGCCGGTGACGTCATCAGTGATGATGACGATGACGATGCGGATGCCGGTGACGTCATCAGTGACGATGACGTCATCGGGGGGTCACGCGACATCGGCGGGGGTCACGTGACCTCGAGGAGGGGGCCACGTGACCTCAGGGGAGTCACGTGACTTCGGGGGGTCACGTGACCCCCCACGAGGTCACGTGACCTTGGTGGGGGGCTCGCGCGGTGCATTATGGGACATTTCCCATGATGCACCGCGCGGTTACGCCGACGCCGACGGCGACGCCGCTCAAGCCGGAAACGGGCCCCTAAGAGCTGCGCTCTAAAAAAAGCGGACAGAAGCGGTTTGCCGTAAGACTGGAGTCGGAGTAGTGTCACGATTCCTGTTTAGACAGGCCTTGACACTGTCGGCATGAAGTCACGAGAAAAAAAAAAAATCAACGTAGAGTTAACAGGACAAAAGCTTTTCTTTTGACTAATGATGAAGAAAACGCGAAAAACAATTTGCGACACAAAAACCACAAACTTCGTTTTGTTGACCATGTCAACAGTTAGTCAAAATCAAAAGAAAGTAATCAGAGTCAGCGAGAAGTCAATACGTTTTAAATAAAAAGTAGAGAATCATTCTTATAGAGAAATGTAGCCTAAATTTTTGCGGAATGCTTATTTGTTTTTATTTTGTCGAGCACGTTTTCTTTTTGCCTAATGTCATTATCTTGACCACAGTTTCTGTTAATCAGAAACGATTTTTTTTTTTGCGTTTTTAATAACAGCGCGTTTCGAATTTCATACCCGAAGAGGAGTCAACAGGGCGTTTTAGCAAGTCGTATTAGAAGCACACGGTTCCGAAATCGTAAACGGCACAGCTGCTCCATTGTGTGAAACCGTATGCAAAATTGGCCGCGTTTGAGTGAATTGTATAACTTGTGCAACCGTGTAAGCAAAGATGATGATGATTGCGATTGAGCGGTATGGCTATCTCGCGTTAAACATCTGAAAGGCTCTGCAGCGTGCAAATTTATGACTCGCATTACACGGCGCACAGTGTTGTAAACAAGACGAACGAGGTGACATGTACCGGTGGGAATTTCAAGAGCTCTGAAGCTAGATAGAGTAAACTGTGTTCGAACTACCACAAATCTAGGTAACGCGCCTCCCTCCTTCACTTGAACGATCGTTCATGCGCGTGCTTTAGAATCAAATAATTTCTTCTGCCCGAGGTCGCCCGGCGGCTCGTTAGACCTCATCATGAAAATTTACTTACACGGGGAGTTTACAGAATTGACGAGCACTTGCCACTGTGAGTGGTCTTCGAGGTGATTTGGTTCGACTTCTCCGTGGGAACAGAAAGTAGCAGGATACAAGTCACCCCTCGCTAGGGCAAGCCTAACGCGCGGCTGGGCCCAACGTTACTAAAACACTCAGCTGGTAAACTCACCCTTGAAACCTGAACCGCTGGCGTCCACCGAGACCGAGCTAAATACGATAACAGCACCACCCTTTAGCGACGAGTTGAAGCATGAAGGTTGCCTCATATGGCTACTGCTAGAGTCAATGAATGTTCACAGACTACCGAAACTCCCAGGCTCGAGGTGCGAAGATGGTGGCTCAATCGTTTTTTTTTTTTTTTACTGTGGTCACCATGAGCATTTAGAAAGCATATTTTTGCGCAAAAACAAACGGAAAAAGCTCTTTTTGTAGGTAATGTTATTGGAGATCAACAGAGAAGGACTGGCGCGTGATGTTTTCTAAAATCTTTTGTTTACAAAGTTTTGCGGCACAATTCATATTGTTTTTATACAACCATGTCTCACTGCTGATTTCAGGCAGAGCGTCCCGATCTGGGTGCGTCCTAACTTCGGCAGTTATTCGCGGCGCGTCTTCCTGGGAGACGGGGGTGGCATTCCATCGCCTATGTTTCCGCTCCAAAATGACCGATTAAAGCCATAATAGAACAGTCACAGTGGACGATATCGAATGCCATACTCCCGAACCAATACAAGCAGCTGTGCAGTTCTCCGAGTGGCCGGTGCAAAAGGAATGGCGGCGTTGCGTTTACCATTAGCTCGGTGCTGGAGTACGTACCGGTGCCACTTTTTCAGAACAGGCTCTATGGCACTTTTACAACTGAGTTGTTTTAGTAACGTTGGCTGGGCCGGTGGAGTCGCCCTCTATCTTGCATCCCTCCGAGTTGTCAACAGTGTTGGCTGCATTGCTGTGATGACTCCTGCCGCCGGAGTGGGAAACAACGAACGAGAAGGGCGAATACCAAAACCCCCCAACGACCCACGCGCCCGCATGCGCAGTGGCGTCGGCAATGCGTGCGAGGAGGAACGTTCGTGTCGAAACGACTCGGTAAAGCTCCTTCAAGGCTGGTTCGCACACCGGCGTGAGCCCGACAGAGTGTGAGGGTTGCTATGGCAACAGCTGTCTTGGATGCAACAAAACCGGCTTTTGCCCCGTCTTAGTAAACCCGACGCAGCTGTTCCCATAGCAACCTGTAAAATAGCTGCAGTCCCACATGGTCTGACACACGCATGCGCGTGAACGAACATTTATTTCAAGAAACCTTCCACATACAGCAGCCGTGGTCTTAAATAAATAGATTAAGCATTCATTGCGGTCAGGTGCGAGTACCCGAAAAACGGCAAACCACACATATTTTTTGGCAGCTATTTTTGTGATTGTGCGATTCTACTAATAAGCAAGAACAGTTTTTAAGCTAGGAGTAGGTGCAGTTCACACATTCAGTCAATGGCGTTATGGAGGGACGAGGAGGTGTCGATTGGGTGCGCCGAACGTAGACGAACGTCCAGCCTTTTTTTACGCCGTCTTTGGGGTTTGCACTTCACACACAAGGCGGGTGCGTACGCCACAACCAACTCAAGCAAAAGGAGGAGCGCCGCTGCACCGAGTCCCACAGACCAGATGAGAAAGAATGGTATGAGGTCGCTCACGTTCAGATCTTCCGGCGCTGAAGGCGCTGCATCGGTGTGAGATCGGTACTTCACCTCGAAGGTTTTAAGTTCTTCTGCCCTGCTGAAAAGGCCAGATTCCTGCGCTTGACCGATGGACACCTTGGCAGCTTCCCTGAATTGGGATGCGTACAGAATTTCTGGCCCAGCAATGCCCCTGGAGACCGGATGATCGGTCGGGACGTAGTCGAATTTGCGAAATCCTTCGTGAATGGAACTGGTGTATTGACCCATAAACTGGCTCACCACGGGAAAGAACTTCTTGTCTGAAATCATGAAACGTTTTCTAAATTTCAGAAATTCCGCTTCGACGACCCCTGCGGCATTCTGCGATGAAGTTTCGGTTCCCAGCCGATAAAAGTTAAAATACTGTACGATACATCCTTGCCTATAGGCACTACTGCTGTTCGGGAATGAGGGATGTTTCGCTTCAAGAGGTACGTCTCTCAACAGTGCCGTGAGTGAACCTTTGTACCCCGTAGCAAGCACGATACTCATGACACTCGAGAGAGCTAGAACGAGTCTCGTGGAGGAATATTGTTGTTGCTTGTAAGAGAGTTGACTGCTTTGCTGAAGCAGCAAAGCCAACATTGCAAACACCACGGCGTGACTACTCGAACGTTGTCTCTTGCTGAGCCCTAGAGTCAGTGAAATTGCGAGTGCACTCACCAACATTCCGCATAGCAGCGCTGCCCAGACGCGCCATGAGAAGGGAAGTATCAGGATGATCTCTTTCGGTAAAGGGTACCTTCGCTTTCCAAACGTTGTGACCCCGACAGTTTGATCATAACGAGGTCGTATCTTCATTGGAAAACGTAAATTCCACACATATCCCCAATCCATCATGAGGACAACTTGACCTGAGACGTCAGTATAATTGGAGCTGTAGTATATGCGCTTGTATTCAAGGAGAGTGTAGCGCTTCTCAGAAAAGCTGGCATTTTTGTAATAAAAAATTTGCAATAGGATGGGATATGAGGGGTGATCACAAAAAGACGGGTGGAGGCAAATAACGGTAAGTTCTATTCCTTTCAATGGAAGCTGCCTTAGCAAACGAGGGAAGCTGTTCGTAGCAAATGGGCTTCCGCCGCAGGATAAGCATTCGACTTCACTGTCTTTTGTTAGCATAATCCTTCCTTCACTTTGAAAAACACAGTACACACCACGAAATTGAAGGAACTCGTAGCTGGGATCTCGAAAGAAGGCGAAATCATTGACCGTTAGACTTTTATCGCGGACCTCATCGGAGAGTAAAGCGAGCACGTTCTTGAACGGCAGACGTGTCACATCACGTGTCATATCATAGTGTTCACACCATAAATGTAGAAGGCTATTGGCCTGAAGTGAAATGTTGTAGCAATGCCCATCGTTAGAACGTTGTCTGCGTTCCGTGGAGAGTTGTGCCGGAAAAGGTAACCGCCTTAAGAAGTGTCGAATATCGGGGCCGTGATCTTGGAGACATCGAAGGGACACAAGGACCTGCAGCCTTCGGTCAGCCGCCAACGTCATAAAGCGTAAAAAGATCGGGTCTTGGAGGACGTCCGTCCAACGGCTCATCTTTTTTGTAGTGTCGAGTGCGCTTGAGAAGAAAATGACGGCGATAACAAAAGAGAACTTCATAGTGAATTTCACCGGAGGGCTCGCAAACTCGTCTTATAGCGTGACAGAGAGGTCACGACAGTTGCACCTGGAGGCGGGTTACCTGGCATCTGAACGAAGATGGGCTTTGCGGACAAGAAGTTCCATTAAGCTCTGCAGTTCGTGCGTGAAGTTCATTTATTTGATACCGTTAAGTGCTAGGGTAAAGTGTTGCCACATCATATTGAGGACATTTAAGTGGAAAATTTGGCACGGTGGCGACACTAATGATCTTTTTCGGTATTGTGGAAGTGTCACGTTTTGAGTGCGTCGCATTACCATGGAAACAGAGATATTTTCGTAATAACGTTTTCCCGCTGTATGTTCGTTTCGTTGTCTATAGAGAAGTATCGACGTGCCTTCTCCGGAGACCTCGTTGCCACAGCACTAATATGAACACAAAATAAGTAAAGTTACGTTATGTTTGTGAGTTCCTAGAGTATATTTCACTTTTTGCATGCGCAAACTCGCATATTAAAGCAACGTAAATAAACAAAACTTTTTGTTCAAAACCACAATTCCGCAATATTTGCTATAATCTTGTCAGCAAAAGCAAAGATAAACAAAATAAAGACTTCTAGATAGTGCAATAGTAATTTTTCTTCCTTTTTTTTTTTCTTATGTTTTACCAGGCATTTCTTCTTCATGAGGCTTGAAGGCTACAATTGCTTTGCACTCACTATCTCATGTTTAGGGGGGGGGGGGGGGGGGGTTGGGGAAAGTCTCTTTGTAGTTGGCCGTTGGATCGATAACTCCGAGCTGATGGTTAGCTCGAAACCCACAAGAAGGAACAGCGAAGCTGCCAGGTTAAGAGCTTATCGAAGTTTATTCAGGAAACTTGTGAACCCAACGATCACCCCGCACGCCTTAGGGCGTCCTGCTCATCATAATGGTTAAAGATCCGGTTGGAAGCTGACTTTCCAGTATGATAAATCATTCCACATTTAATCGAACCTTTCGCCCTTTGATGGGCGGACATTGGATCGCGCCTTAAAGAGCAGTACGAGTCTCGTCGCAAGATGCAGTTTGATCCCCTACTGTGCTAGAGGAAGTCGGTCACAATACCATGGACCATGAAGACGACTCGAAAGTTAAGTTTGACAACTGAAACAGATGTCAGGTGTCTTCCAGGTAATGTTAACGAAGTTTTAGCCAAAATGCAGCTTGCGCGTCGTAAAAATTAATTGACCAGATCAGCGACGACCGAGACTACGAAAAATTCTGCTCTCGAGTCACGTGGACCGTGCCATCAACTGAGACTCGACAGGTGATTGGTCGAAGTGAATGGAGTCCGCTCGTCGTCGTTTTCGATTGTTAGTTGTTAAAAATAAATTAGTCTTGGCCGAGCGCTTTTCATTCATGGATATTGGGCGGGGACTGACGTGAAAAGCTTTTAGTGTGACAAGATATGAAATGTTTTTTTTTTCTCACGAGAAAAATAAAAATAACGTGTTTTATGTTTTATGTTTTGCATGTTTTATTGCACGATTCTTGGTTAGCCGCGTGAAGGGAGCTGCAGGAACTGTTCCAGGCTGACTCGCTGCAGTTTTTTTGGCACTCAGACGGGTTCATGTCAAAAAGCTTCTTTCAGACCACGTCTAGCACGCCTCAATCTTTCCTGCACAACCATTTAGTCTCCCATACAACGAGACCCCTCTTCTCCCGTGGTGTACTGTAGTCCGCGAATATGTGGTAAGGAGGACACCGGTAAACACCCCCAGCGCGATCCACCCAAGAATCCGTCGCTTTTACGCCGAGCCTCGAGCAAGACCATACTTGTGTCATGACTCTGGTTAGTAAAGATGATGGCGTCCGCATTCAGCCTGTCGCTCTGTTCTGCTTTACTTGATACGTAACAGCGACATACAATAATTGTTATTATTCGCAATGAGATAGCGCCTCTTCCAATGCGGTTGGCCATAAACTATGTCGACAAAAAAATAAGGTCCGTAAACAGAGTTGCGTTTGCTTGCCTTTGAGGGCGTTGCGTGGACAGACGGCCGCGAGTCACTGCGGGTCATCCCTGCTCCGTGTTGCTTTATAGCGGCGTACGAAGCACGAATGTCCTCGCAGTGGCAACGCTGTACAACGCTCTCAAACGACAAAGCGCCGCTACAGCACACCGCGCCAACTACGCTCACAACCACAAAATTCTACCGAAACCAACGATTCACTGTTGACGCCACCTCCAGTTTAATAAAGGTTGTATGGTGGGAGAGCCGAACTTCAATTTATACGTCAGAAAACATGATTGCGCTTTGAAGACAGGGACATAGGAAGAACAGACACCACAGAGCGCTGTGGTGTCTGTTCTTCCTATGTCCCTGTCTTCAAAGCGCAATCATGTTTTCTAACGTACCATACCAACTTGCCCAACAATCAGCACTTCAATTTATGTTTCGTTGATTTATTAATACGAAAGCATTAACTCTCCCATGGAGCGAAGACGGCGTTGTCTGTAACGAAACGACAGTTAAATTTTCATTCGCCAAAAGCACAGCAACGGAGACGCTTTGTCACGGAACTCGGCTGGGCGCTCAAGGTCAAAACAGACGCGCATCAGAAATAAAACCTCAAAAGAAAAGCGCAGCAACGCAGTTGCATTGTCACGGAAAGCGTGGAGCCGGCGCAGTGGGGGACCGGGATGTACCGCCGGAGCGCCGTGTGCGATAGGAACACATGGCACGCTTCTTGTAGGAAAAGGGTCTGTGTAGGAATGCTTTCGCATTCCTACACGTGAACAGTCTTAATTGTCTTCTTTTTTATACGAAATATAATAAGCTTTGTAGGACTGTATAAAACATTTGAGTATACTGCCAGGTCCCAAAAAATAAAAAAAATACATTTGAAAGAAAAAGTATAACCGTAGTTGACGTCACAATCCGATGAAACCACTCAAGCAGCGCCAAAAGTGCACCGTCATGACGCCCGTTGTTTTTGGGCGTTTTCCATTACCGTCTATATACCAGTCACGCACAGAAAGACATTTAAGAGTGCTTAGGCGTAGGAATGCGAAAGCGTTCTTACACGTAAGCGCTTTTAAGCAAAACATCTGCGTTACTATGCTTTATGTGTTTGATTTCAGAGGGGCGCGGCTGCAGTCGGCTTTATAGGTGCCTAGGGCGCTTCTTCAGATGGTGCGTTTAGCGTCTTATCCCACACTGCATCAAAAGTGGTCCCGAAGTGGCTACAGATCACATCACAGAAGCCGCAGTGTCATACTGTTGGATGTCCCGATCCTGGCGGTTGGTCGTAGAAGTGCTGGCGAAAAGTACAAGCGAACGCGAGTGTCGCTGTCGTCACAGCGCCCCAGGCGTCCCAACTTCCGGCTGCTAGTAGCTTCCGTGGAGTGTCACAGTGGAGAGCGACCTGCAGCAGAACGGGCGTCTGCCACACACACCACAGGTGCTGGGACACCACCAGGATCGCGACCGGCGACAGCGTGACACTTCTATGACGTCATCAGGCGGAAATCGAGGGACCACTTTTTTGGGCGCGGTAAACACACCAGTAGAAAACGCGTTCCAGGCACCACATTTTTTTAATGATAAGGAGTACAATACCCCCGTCCCATGGGCATTTCAAACGCCACTAGGTCGAAAGCAGCAAAAGGAATTGCATGCCGAGTGGCCGGCGTAAAGTCAAGATGTTTTAATTTCCAGTTCTCGTGAAAGAATGGCAACTACCTAAATGTAGTTTAAAATTCTCCTTTAAAAGGGATGTTACGGCCTAGTTTCTGCCTTTCTAAAGGAACATAGGTTAAAAGACCGTTCCTCCCCTAAGGGAGGACTATCCGTACCCTTTTTTCTAAGAGTGTACCAGTTGCGTGGTGTGGCCTCTCTTGACTGCTCTGAATTGGCTGTGGGGGGGGGGGGGGGGGGGGGGTGTTAAGAAATCGAGTTGCTTCCTCTCTGGAATCTAGGCTCTCTACCGGAATTCAATTTCTCTTTGCTATGGACCTCAGGGTGCTGAGCAACCCTTCGGTCCCAGATGGACCCTCGTGCAGCTCCAACTGATAACAGGATTTAGAGGCCAATTGGCCGGAAGAGCGGGGTCTCCCAGTGCGCTAAGTATGAGCGATGCTGCACCAGCGGTCACGATCCTGATCGGTCCTGATTGCGGGGACACCTCCGCGCCGCTCAGCGCCGCCTGATGGAAGAGTGGACAGAGCGCACGAGCCGGCCCCTGCGGCCATTAGGAGAGATGGAATGGCCTGCCGAGTGAATCACGCTGAATATTCAAACCAGTTACGGCCCGCTCCGCCGATACGTCGGGCACGTTTGCCGTGATGTAAGGTTGCGCGCACCCTAGGGTTTTGTAGAGACGCCGACTGCCTGAATGTCGCCCGACGAGGCACCGAGAGCCCCGCTTCTGATGAATTACAATCGGGATTATTAAAAGAAAGTAATTAAGAACTCTATACGTTTTGTGGGACAGAACGTTTGAACACGCGTTGCGTCTGGAATGTTCACCTGCATCGCTGAATCCCAAGATGCAATCTTCGGGTATTAAATATAAGTATTTTACAGCTGACAATCCACACAAAGCAAAGAAAAATATGTTATTATCTGTAGATGCTCTATTTGCCAGGAAATATGTTTAGAAGAACCATGTAAAAACGAGAGAAAAAAAAAGACGAGAAGTGTAAATTATACATAATTACAATATTTTATGCACAACAAAATGTTTTGATTATGTATGTAATGTTATGATTTATAGTTATGAATCAGAACATGTGAGTATCTTATAATTTCCTGTACAATACAGTATTGTACTGGAAATATTAACATTATTTAATCCCCCCCCCGCCCCCCCCCCCCCCCCCCCCCCCAAGATGTCCCATCCTGCTCCCGTTTTCAGCACCTCGTTTCAAACTTGCTGTATATTAATATTGGTTGTCGTTTTTCTTTATATCTAAAGGGCAAGAAAATAGGCCTGACTTAGGTGTGCGCTTCATTGGTAGGCCCTTTGATTGCACAAGAATAACAGACGCCACAAAAAACTTCCTTTCCTTGCTATATCGTTTTTTTTTTTATAATTGCAGGAATAACCCCAAAAAGATCACAGAAGGCTAGAGTGTAACATTTAAGGTTCACTAAGGCCTAAAGGGAGGAAAGTTGGACAAGTTGGTCGGCCAACATAACGGGAAAACAGCGCGAGAGCGAAAAGAATTAAGAAAATAAACGGACAGGACACAGCGCTGACTATGAACTAAATGTTTATTAAAAAATAGCACAAAACACAACACAC
The DNA here is from genome assembly GCF_016920785.2 of Ixodes scapularis. Classification (NCBI taxonomy): domain Eukaryota; kingdom Metazoa; phylum Arthropoda; class Arachnida; order Ixodida; family Ixodidae; genus Ixodes; species Ixodes scapularis. Next base: position 16,984,075 of record NW_024609873.1, on the reverse strand, counting down.
TTCCATTTTGCTTTGATGTGATCGACACTTTATATATTCTACAAGAATAGAAATCAAACATTGCAGAGTTAAATGCCGCTTACTAAAAATATATATAAAAATTAATGACGCAGTTTATTTAGATTGAGGGAGTCTTCCCGTCGCCAAAAGTCGGGAAGCTCTCTTGGACACTTCTTAAAACAAGGACCCCGATGTGTGCCTTCTGAGATTGGGCGTCAATTAAAACTTTTACACCGATTAATCGACGCAGTTCAATAAATATGTCAATTGATTAATCCCTCTCGTCGACCTATAGGCATCATTAAAAAGGAAGATTTACTCTTTTTTCTGCGCTGAGGTGAGAGCATTGGTATATATATGATCTAAAAACCTACGAAAGATTTACACACAGAAAGCCGGAACATGCGGAGCACATCTTACTTTTTATGTTCCGTTTTTCCACGTGTATTTCTTTTTCAAGTCTTTAAAATTTTTGAGTTTGCTGATTTGTGAATAATGGTGCAATGTACAACTTCGATTATGGATCGTTCTCGATTTGTAGCTAGTAAAGTCAGAAGTCACTCACACTCACAAATTGTTGCTTCAGCTGCAAAGACTGAGGAGGTCACGGATTTTTACCTGCAAGGACGAGCTCATTTGCTTGTTGACATTAGTTTCTGCTGTGCTGCATAAATAATCGGACGATTTAGGCAACACTGAGCCGCTGGCGTTACTCACCCCCACCGGAAAAAACAGGAACGGCTCAGATTGCATTTCGTCAAACTGTTTTTCAATGAACCAGGAACCTTCACATGAGGTTGTGGTTTCGTTCCGATTCAGGACTAATAGGGAGTTTTACCGAGTCGTTTCGACTCGAACGGTTCGTCCTCGAACGCATCACCGATGCCACAGCGTATGCGTGCCCGTGTCGTTGAGGGCATCGGGATGCGCTTCCCGCTCGTTTCTCCCAATCCAGCCGCTAGAATCGTCACCGCAACGCAGCCAAAACCGTTGACGACACGGAAAAAATGCAAGATGGCGGTTGACTCCACTGACCCAGCGGAGCGTTAGGCTTAGTGCAGCGGGAGGCGATTTGCAACATGCTACTTTTTGGTTTTGTCTGAGGAGTCGAACCAAATTTTTTCGAAGACTACTTCACAATGGCATGCGATTGTGAATGCTTTGAACTACGCGTGCGATTAAACTGTTGTGAGATATGAGTTAACGAGTCCCCGTGGCAACCGCGAGCAGGCGAAATTATTTGGTTTTACGAACACATGCGACGTGAGCGATCGTTCAAGTTCAAAAGGATAGAGAGACACATCACCTACCTTTATGGTCGTTCGGACACATTTTATTCTGTTTAGCATGAGATCTCTCTTGAATTTCTGACAGGGAAATGCTTACTCGTACGTCTTGCTTTCAGCAGTTTGTGCCGTGAAACGCGAGCCACAGATTTGTACGCTGCAGAACGTTTCAGAAGTTCAGTACCAGATGGCGGTACCGGTAAACACAATCATTCTCATCGTTTAAACGACTGCGTGGTTTTGAGGATTCCCTAAAGAGCGTTACATTTTTCATACGCTCTCAGAGAACAAAGAAGCTGCATGGTTCAAGATTTTGGAACCATGTGCTTCAAAAATGACTTCCTAAAACTCCCTAATATCACCTGTTCGATTACGGTTTGGGATTTGTTCCGCTTGCGGTTCGGGTTGCGTTTGACACCCTCAATAGAAGCAACATAACTTTTACGAATGGTAAACAATATTCACGGTAAATAATATCACGCCCGAATTAGAGATGCTATAAACGTTTTTTAAAATGCAAGTAAAACACATAAAAGGGGAAACTAAACAAAAAGTAAAGTAACGTCCTCATGGATTAAGTATGAAAACTCTACAACAATTTGTATAGAAATTGCTTTAAAAAAAATTGGGACCGCGCATGTTTATGTAAAAAGAATATCTCAATTGTGGCTTTGTAAGAAAAAAATATTTGAGATATCGGTACACAAGTGCTCATACGTGGAAAAAAAATGATGATGTGAAACTAGTTATTGGTGTTTTTATTTCCTTTCAATCGTCGGTTTAGTTTTCGCACATGCGTTCCACTTTTGAGAGCAACAACAAGAAGTAATAAAAACAGCTGTAAACCCAGAAAAGACGCTTGTAAACACAGAAAATGTGTTGAAAAACTGCCTATCGTGTGATTCGCATTATTATTTCTAATAGTGGAAACAACGCAACGACATCGACGGTGTAAAATAAAACAGCGGTGTTGTCTGCCAGTCCTCTTTCATACTGTCCTTTTTGCTGGTATGTTTGTATTTTGTGCAATGGGCTAGTAAACTAGCCCAATCGGCAACACTATCATTATTTTTTTCATTTAGGGCAAAAACAATCTTTTAGATTCTTTTTTTTTTCATGTCGAGAAACATACTTATAGCGACTACTTAAGCTGTTGTCACCGTGACAATCACCGCGGTCTCCGCTTCGTGACCGCTAGTTCTCTCCCCCGGCTAACGCGCTCGGTGTGCATTTGAACTTGGGAACGTTTGAAAACTGATCGGATCTCAAACACGCCGACGAGAAAGGCTCTTTAAGGGTGATTAAGCGCGGCACGACACACAGAGCCGAATACCCGAATATCCGTCAAGCGCATAAGAGAGAGTGCGAACAACACAACTCGGAATCTGGGCTAATAAAAATGACTCCGATCGCAAGGTCCCTCACACTAAGGGAGAAACTATCGTAGAGTCCCAGTGCCCTACATTGGTCGCACGACAAGCGTGCGGAAAGTGGATCCAATGTCACTGACAGAAGGCGGTCGAGGAAGAAAAAGATACTGAATTAAATCTGACCGCTCCGATAGCCGTCGTACGCTGATTGACATTCGCGCGAAAATGACAGAATGAGGGGAAACCAAGAACACCAAAACAAGCTGACGACGACCGCAATACACAAACCAGAGTATATAGGTTTTTAAAGACATTTTTATATGGTCGCTGATACATAGCAGGTAATTAAAGCGGTTTTAATGTGAATGGCAAGTTCTGGCCACGCATAACTTCAAATGAAATTGTTAGCCGTGGCTTGCTAAAATGCCATATTCTCGCGTGTCCTGTCTGTTTTTCTTCCATTAATGTTAACATTGCGATCCGTTCTGGTTACACGGGTGTGTAGGAGACATGTAGAAATAGCGATAACTTGAGAGGTACTCAAAGTACAAAGTTCATACTATATGATGAACTGACCTAGGAGAAACTAAACAAGCTGTTGCGAGGAATAATGTTCCAGACAGTATTCGAGAGCAATAATGTCTGGAATAAAGTTCATACTATAGGTACTATACATGCTATACCAACACACTTACTATATCAGAGATGGCAGTAATGATATTCTGCAATAAAATTACAGTAATTAAATTACTTTTCGTGATAATGATTAATGAAATGAATCCCTTTTTTAGACTGATAATTTAGTAATATAAGAAATTACTTCCAGGCTGTAATTTCGAGAACAAAATTACTCATTACTTTTGAAATCATTTTTGTCCCAAATGAAAAGTTGATTTGCAAGCTTTAACCGAAAAGTAGAAAAAAATTATTTCACATGGTTGGAAATCGTGAAAGAGACATCAGAGCAAATAAACGACGGCTCTCTGAGCGCAAAGCCTCGTACGAAGAACTTGACAGACGCACAAAGGGTGCTGGAGAGGCCAAGCTCACGTGTAAAGACATCGCTGGAATGCCACTGCTCACAAACTTAAGGCAAGACAATCTGTCTTGCCTTAAGTTTGTGAGCAGTGGCATCATCACGACGATATTCTGCTTCGTTCATCCCTAAGCTGAGAGTGCAGTGAGAGCTGCGAGCTCACCAGAACCAACCAACCACCTTGCTTTGATCGGCTGACCCGTTCCGTTCTCTGCGCGTGGGCAGACTTGTGCTCGTTACTTGAAAAGTGTAATGGATCACAATTACAAATTACCGAGCCTCAGTTACAGTGGATTACCGTTGCAAATTACTATCGCTAAAAAAGTAACGGATAAATTTTCTCGTTACATTACACATTACTTTCACGTTACTCTTTCCGTACACTTATCGAGAAAACAACAGAAACAATTTTTTTTTCAAAAATATTTAGCAACACTACTTTACTTTTTATTTCTCATATGCCCGTATCATGGTATCCCTCGTAAAATAATATATTGTATTTAAGATAAAGAGTGTAGGTGCACTCCGTTCCCCTGTAAGCTGTCGAGGCAGCGAGAGCTGCAACCACACCCGCCATCCCACTAGCTTACGGCGTCCGGAAATGATCTCTGGAATTGTGCAGACAAAGCTAGTGGTGCGCATGCTCAGTAGCAGCGTCCACCTCCGCTAAGGGATTCGGAGATAAAGAAGCGATCTACGAAAGCTCCCTTTTGAATCGGGTGTTTAGCCTGTTATTCACAAGAAAAGAAAAACTTTGTTCGAACGTCACAATGTATAGCCATTGCAGAACGCAGGTGTCTTAGCTTACCTTGATTTGTTTCCGTAGATCAGTGTTTGTTGTCCTTGCTGACGACTTGCTGACGACAATACGTGTCTTTTTGGCAAGCAAAGTACGCACTAAAACTCTAGGTTTCCGTTCTCCTTGATGCACTGGGTTTCGAACATCTCATTAAAGGGGCGCGTAAGTCGTTTCTGAGATCGCCCTTTCTCGGGGACACCTCAATCCAGACACTCTAAGCATCCCAATAAACCCGAAATAACAATCGTGTGCAGCTTATTCCCTCGTTAAAAGCGTGTTCAAAGACGGCGAGACGCCCTTTTTGGGAACAATTTTCTTCCGAGTGAAGTGGTCGACGAAGGGCGCTTGTCGGCGAGTTGCAAGCGATGGCTTCGCCAGCAGTGAAAAAGGGGAGACTTGTCCGAATGTGTACCTATCCGACTCTCTTCGAAACAAGTTATAATAAAATCATTCGGAATCTGTGTGTATTGTAGGGCTTTCATTGGTCCACACGATGTGGTCCGCGAGGAAAAAGAGTCCCCATGTTTTTATATTGCCCTGAGATGAATAGGCGGTTTTGCAATATAGGAATTGATATATCTGGGAACTAACACTTTTTAAACAATATAAGATCAAAAACGACTTTTTTTCAAAATTGACTTTAGTGCCCCTTTAAGAGATAGCCATGGAGCCAACGGACACTCCATCACCGAAAACTCGACCAGTCAGAGAGAAAGTGGTGGTTACGGGTTATATATCATTCATCGGTTCTCACTTTTATACCAATATTAATGGAGGCCAGGGGAGGGGAGGGCATACAGAGCCAGAGAAGCGGTGGCCATCAGTCTCACAAAACGGTAGAGGATCACACCATTTTTACGCGTTCTCTCTCTCTCTCTTTTTCAGTACTCCTTAGATGGCGTACCACCTCCCCCCCCCCCTTTTAAGTTGACAGTTGACTGTAAAGTGAGGAGTACACTCGACCACCGTGTCCAGGCAAGTAAACCAAAATAAGTATCGTCCGTACCCTTAAAGACGATGCTCTTAGCCTCGCGCCGGGCGCTTTTCAGCCGTGCCTCAAGAGCGTGCCAGAGTACAGTAGCGCACATCAAAGGCCAAGAGAATTCGACCCCACGCGCGAGGCTACACCGTCCTTTTTGCGGGATGTGAACCCGGGAATTGAGGGGGTACGGACCCGCGTTTAAAGTCTGTGCAGGTGGCGGGAGACGTCGAAGAAGTTGGAAAGGGTGAAACGGTGTGAAAGACAAAAACAAATAAACACGACGAGCTTTCTCCTGTCTGGGAGAAGAAAAAAAATGAAAGCCGTTTACAACTCCCTGTAACGCCGAATTAGAGCGCAGCTCTTGAGGAGGAGGAGGGAAGGGTACTGGGGGGTGGGTCAAGTGACCTCGGAGGGCGGGGGGTCACGTGACCTTGTGGGAGTCACCTGACCTTGGGGCGTCACGTGACGTCAAGGGGGGTCACGTGACCTGGGGCCACGTGAGGATGCCGATGACGTCATCGGTGACGTCACTGATGACGCCATCAGTGATGATGATGATGACGATGCGGATGCCGGTGACGTCATTAGTGACGTCACTGATGACGTGATCAGTGATGATGACGATGACGATGGGGATGCCGGTGATGTCATTAGTGACGTCACTGATGACGTCATCAGTGGCGATGACGTCAACGGAGGGTCACGTGACCTCGGGGGGGTATCCCCAGGTCACGTGATGCCGGGGGGGTCACGTGACCTGGGTAGCCATCGTGACCCTCGTGAGGGTAACCCTAGTAACCCTTGTGAGGGCAACTCTCGTGACCCTCGTGAGGGTAACTCTCGTGACCCTCGTGAGGGTAACTCTCGTGACCCTCGGGGGGGTAACTCTCATAACCCTCGTGAGGGTAACCCTCGTGAAGGTAACCCTTTTGAGGGTAACTAACCCTCGTAACCCTCGCGAGGGTTACGAGGGTAAGTAACCCTCGTGAGGGTAACCCTCGTGAGGGTAACCCTCGTGAAGGTAACCCTTTGAGGGTAACTAACCCTCGTAACCCTCGTGAGGGTTACGAGGGTAAGTAACCCTCGTGATGGTAACCCTCGTGAAGGTAACCCTTTTGAGGCCCTCGTAACCCTCGTGAGGGTTACGAGGGTAAGTAACCCTCGTGGCCCTCGTGATCCTCGTGAGGGTAACCCTCATGAGATTAACCCTCGTAACCCTCGTAACCCTCACGAGGGTTACGAGGGTTGCGGTTACGCCGACGCCGACGGCGACGCCGCTCAAGCCGGGAACGGGCGCCTAAGAGCTGCGCTCTAAAAAGTGAAAGCCGTTTACAAATCCCTGTAACGCCGAATTGGAGCGCAGCTCTTGAGGAGGAGGAGTGAAGGGTAGTGAGGGGAGGGTAGACCCCTCCCCCTTCTCCTCCACCTCCCCTCATTCTTTAATATGCTCCGGGGGGGGGGGTCACGTGACCTCGGGGGGGGGGGGGTGTGTCACGTGACTTCGGGGAGGGGGTCACGTGACCTCGGGGAGGCGTGACCTGGGGGTCACCTCGAGGTCACGTGACCCCCAAGGTGACCCCCACGTGACCTTGGGGGTCACGTGACCTCGGGGGTCACGTGACCTCAGAGGGGTCACGTGACGTGGGGGTCACCTTGGGGTCACGTGACCTTGAGATGACCTTGGAAGGGGTCACGTGACTTTGGGGAGGAGACCCGTGACCTCGGGGGTCACGTGACCTCAGAGGGGTCACGTGACCTTCAAAGGGTCACGTGGGGTCATCTTGGGGTCACGTGACCTTGAGATGACCTTGGAAGGGGTCACGTGACCTCGGGGGGTCACGTGTCCTTGGGGGTCACGTGATCCCAAGGTGACGCCACGTGACCCCCAAGGTCACGTGACCTTAGGGGTCACGTGACCTTGAGATGACCTTGGGAGGGGTCCGTGACCTTGGGGGTCACGTGACCTTGGGATGACCTTGGTTACGCCGACGCCGACGGCGACGGCGTAACCAAGGTTACGCCGTCGCCGTAACCAAGGTCGGCGACGGCGTAACCAAGGTCGGCGTAACCAAGGTCGGCGTCGCCGTCGGCGTCGGCGACGCCGACGGCGACGCCGACGCCGCTCAAGCCGGAAACGGGCCCCTAAGAGCTGCGCTCTAAAACACGATGGAAGGCGACGGAGAGCCGTCTCGGTGTTGTCTTACTTGATCTTTGTCATCCGTATATTTGTACATAGCTTGCTGATTTTTTTAGTGGTTCTAGTGAACGGTGATACAAAAAATCGTGTTTTCTTTTGGGTTATTCTCCCCTTCCTGATGTTTTCTATTTTGTTGAACTTGGTCTCTTTATACTGCTGAATGTTCTGCTCGTATTGCTCCAGTTGCTGTATTATGCTTATATTTTTTTTAAAAGGAATAAGTAATTAAAGCAATCCGCTACCAATATTTTGCAACGAAATTGCATTAAGAATTACTTCCGAAAAAAAGTAATGTGGCCATTACAAAATTGCTTCGAAAAGTAACGGATTACTTCCCAAGTCTGCGCGTGGGTATGAACGAGAGCGTGGTTACGTGGCGAAAGATAGACGTGTGACTGTGCCAACGAGCACATAGCTTCCACCGCACTGTCAGCTTGGGGATGAACGGCTTTTAGGCTGCTAGGCACATCACCAGTGAGATCAACACATTTTCAAACCTGAGAGGACAGGACACACAGATACCCAGACTTCTTGCTCTTTCGTCAATCAATGTAAAACCCTAAGCTTCGACCATATTGAACAACAAACAACCGGAATAAATAGTTAATCCCAAATGCCTTGTCAGGGCCCCATCACGGTTCGCGCGTGCCCTTGGCCTTGTTAAGTAAAGCTGCTTTTTGCAGTCGCAAAAACCAAAAACCAAGCGAAGCAGGTGCCGCTTGCGGTATTATGGCTGCCTTTCCTTCGGATGGGAATTCGGGAATAAGCCTACGAGCAGATGTCGCCACCCGTTTGTTGAGAAAATACACATTTTAGGAAGCTCGCGCCATCCCTTTCCTCAAGTGGCGACGCTTCGGCAAATATCCAGCCCTTTTGTGTGACACCGCAAATTACTTCGGTCTCTTCGGGTATTTGGGGACAATACTCGTTTAGAGGAATGACCGAAAATACGTCAACTAGTGTTCTTGGAAGATTAAGATTATATCGCATCCGAGGTGAAAAGGAGACGTTTCCCGAGACGATTCCTTGTAAGAACGCGATCCGATGGGCCGACTTAACATAATTACACGGGCGATACTTTCTAAATCGAGCAGACGGAAACATATAACCTTTTAACTAAGAACCTGTATCGTTAAATAAACAGCAAAACCGGCTAGATGACTCTCTTTAAGTAATCTAAAGAAAATCTATTGATCATGTCTAACTCTCCTGTCGTATGCGCCAGCAAAATGACCCTTGAGTATTGTGCACTTTGAGGTGCATAAGGCTGTTGCAATGTAAACAGGAAGGTATAAGTTTGGTACATATACTGTTAATAACATTAGCATGAATGACTACCTGAATGTATTGAAAAGTAATACAAAAGTAATTTCATTACTTTTAAAGATGAATTGTAATGAAATGTCATGGCGTTTAGTCTGCAGAAGTTTGTAATGTAATTTATGATATTTTGCAGTTTTTTTTAAACAAGTAATTAGTAATGCAATTTAATTACTCTTTAAAAGTATATACGTATAAATATATACACATATGTATTAAATACATATAAACGTATTAAACAGACAATACACAACACAATATACATACATATATACATATATGTATACACATACAAACATACTTTAATATACGCACACACATATACATACATACATGCGTGCATGCATGCATACGGGTGATTTCATCTGAAGGGTATAACTTTTAATTTTGACGAACAAAATGTATGTTATAGGAAGCTTTTTACCTAGAATAAAGGTGCAAGCCGTAAGATTACATAATTTTTTCTTTTCAAGTTATTCAAACTCAAATTTTCAAATTCGTTTATTTTTGACACAAACGGTACATTCGTGACAGGGGCGCTGGAAAAAAAAGCTGCAGGTCTGCAGCTTGACCAGTCTCAGCGCCCCAAAACAAGGTAAGAGCGGCACCGGCACATACAGACAAAAAGAACGAATATGCGCACAGATACATAGGCATACACATATACAGAGGATAAACACGAGAAGAACATAAGGAATTCAACTTCGCAATCAACAGTATACAAAAAAGTGGTGGTCACTTATTATAAAGCTTCTTGAATAGAACAATGACTGACGGAGTGCATTTCTATATCACGGGAGAACTGGGTGTTTAATAAAAATGGTAACTGGTGGCGATATCTTTGTAGACCAAAATTTGTCCTTGAAAAGGGAATACGCCAGGGGGGCCTACGTCGCGATGGATATACAGACTCGTTTGCTTCTAGATTACCAAGATCTAAAGAAATGACATTATTTTCCCTTACGGATCGTTGATAATTAGCTATCAGTCTATGTGCATACAAACTGGTTATATCAATGACTATGTTTTTCAAAAAGAGGAAGGGAATGGTAGTGACGCGGAACATTTTCGATTATCCTGAGTGCCTTTTTCTGTAATAGGCGTAATTTGTCAATGTTGCCCTTTGTAGTCGAACCCCATACCCGGTGGGAGTAGCAGAGCACAGGGTAAAACAGAGCATTGAAATTAGTTTTTTAATATTTACCGGAAATATGTGCCTGAAGTTATTCAGTATTCCGACAACTTCGCATAGCTTTTTATGAATATAGGCAACATGATTATGAATCGCAGAAGCGCCCGCGGTGGAAAGGAGCGTTTTTCCGGACCGTCTAAGGTCGCGAGTGGTAATTCACTCCTCCCGTGGTTCTTGTCTCCACGTTATGTTAATCTATAGCTCTGCAGAGACTTTAAAAAGGTATGAATGTAATTAACTATTTTTAATCGTTTTACATTTCCTAAAAAGAAAATCTTCAAACTCACCTTTCACGTCGATTTTTTTTTTAACGTTGACGGGACATCGGCGACCTGCTTACGTTATATCTACAATTTCTCTGTTCATGAAAATCCCCCTGAAAAATAGGTATTCTTAAATATATTAAAATCATTCACTTTTCCGAATTATCTTTTCGATATCATTACTTAAAGTCGTAAAAATTGAGGAATTGTCAAGTGTGAGAATAATTTTCTGAAATGCTCAATTTTATTATATCATATTTTGCGTGCTTGTAGAAAAGACAGTTTTATACCGAGAGTCATAGTTCATAAATGTAATGCTGTTTGGCTCGTATGGCCTTTATTTAAGCTAGAATATTGTAAAAGTTGCGTTGGTTTTAGCAGGAAAATCAGGGACACTTATCGAGATTGGGCGTCTCTGTGATTTTTAAAATAGGGTTGTTTATCTCTCCGGCGATATGTCCAACAACAACGAGGTCGAGACGATGTAAAGCTATAAAACAACCGTTTTACATCGCCAAAACAAACAAAATGCATTTTTAAAGACTTTTGACTAACGAACATTTTTCACACAGCTTTCCCTCTAACGCGCAGGCACTGTGATAAAGTCCGACCAATACAGCAACACAAAAAAGGACCATTGAGAAAGACGTCTTGGTTTGACTTTCTTCCTGCGTTTCAACGTGTTCCCTCTGAAAGGAAAATCTTACTCTCGGTTTGTTCTTAACATGTGCAGTGATGCGTGTCATTCAGACTCAAGTGTCATAAACAATACAGTACAGGGCGATTTCGGGAAACACTTTTTCGCCTCCGAGCAGCCGCGTCGTGCAATACCGATGGACGGCGTCTTCCACTTTTTTCATTAGTTTGCATGCAGACACTTACCCATTTGCGTCTTTTTTGGTATTGGTGAAACGCGTAAGTATGGCGACTGAGCTGAGTAAGGGCGACCAGAAACGTATTTGGGAACGCCTAAGCAAATGCTTACTCAATCTTTTTTTCTTTCGGAGTCGCCGTGACGGCATCTACTGAGGCAATTTTGAGCACTAACGGGGCGATTTTTTGAAAGTTTGATCGCCTTAATTACGCATAAAGACTGTGTCCTATAAAAATCATGTAGTAGCGCTCTTTCATTTTTACGACTACTTTTAGTGGCGCAGCCAATCAAGGCGCCAAATAACTCGAGCCAGCTGGAAAGCTGTGCTCTGCGCACAGAGAGACATAGGGGAAAAGTTAATCAACATGGCGGCCGGATATATTTCGGGCCGGAAGTACGTCACACGAAGCCGCCTTATATGATGGCTAATAAACTATAGCCACATCACTGGAACTAACGATGACGAATCCACCCAAATTTGTCGTTTGCAACGAAAAAGGCAATAACGCTCCAGGTGACTGCAGGACAAAAATACGGAAATATATATAACGAAGAACTGAAAAAAAAAAATGTCTAAGTCCAGAAACAGCTGCCTTAAAAGCGTCCGCATGAAATCGGGTAGATCCCGAAAGTACCGTCTGCGGCTGCATGCAACGAGCGCGTCGTCGTGGCCGGCCAAGGCCAATCTGATTCTCGGCCCAGAAACCTACTGGTCAAGCGTGCGCCTCACTATCGGTGCCCCATCGGCGGCGACGAAAGGCAGCGTACGTGTGCGTCGTGAAACTTGACGGGCACAGCCCGCTTTCGGAAGGTGACAGCGAGACCAAGCGGCGGGGCCGACATGTGACCTTGAGTGTAGAGATATGTAGATCGCGACGTCATTCTGATTGAGTCTGCCTCGAGGGACAGGCCACGGAGAAGACTGCACGAAGTGTCGGAACGTGTCGACCTTCCAATTGCGATGCTCATTAACGCTCGCTGGTCAAGGCGTACCGTCTGCGGCCGCTACCGATTGCCACCCTTTGGTTACTGGCTCAAGCAGTGCAAGGAGGCAGGAGTGTGAAACTATCGCAACTGTAACTCTCCTCTATACACCATTTCACTCCAAGTCCCACCGTAGTCTTTACGCTATAGACCGTTTTACTGAAAGAGGGCGAGAGAGAAAAGGGGAAAGGGCTACCGGCGCTTTCTCCCTTTCTGATTGTGTAGCAAGAGTGAAAGTCCCGGATGAGAGGCCTGGCCGGTGTTGGGTGCCCGCAGTACCCCAACTTCGTTCGCACTTTCTTTTCTGTTTTAAACTCGCAAACTTAAATATAGCTACGGGCTTCGATGGCAACAGTCCCCCGGTCATCGGGACAGCATTGCTCGGTCATAGGGTGCACGAATAAAAACAGAAAGCGTCGAATACTGTCCGAGGACTTATGTAGCTTGCGAGGAATCCAGCAAGGCGAGAGCGGCTGCAATGTCTTGCAATGCAATGTCGGGATCATGTAGAAAGCTCCATCGCTTTCCATATGACCCCGGTTTCAGGCGGCAGTGGATTGCGTCCGAAAACCGAAAAGGCGTTTCCTCAACGCCAACCTCTCGACTGTGCTCGGAACATTTTTGAATGGAGCGCGCACCGAACGCTGTACCGCCGATGAACATGGGGTACGCTCGGAAGGTGCGTGCTAGTTTTCTCGTGATAACTGCTGTTTGAGCTTGTGAAATTTTGTAACTGAATATATCTTAATATTGATAATTTTCAGTGGTGACTGACTCGATTTTATCATCTACAACACTTAGTTGAAGGCTCGTTTCCGCTGCCGGGTGAGGCTGGAAATTTTTGAAATGGTAGTTCTATCGGTTTTCTTGAATCGCGATCTCCTGCGTGATACCAGAGAGCCGGCAAAAGAGCTCCTTGGAGTGGCGCTGGTTTGCTGTTTCCTTTGATTGGGCGATTTGAAACACCGGACAGTTGCAGGGTACGTCTCGTGTGTTGCGATCTGCGTTTTCGAGCCTAGTGTGCAAGTTTCTTTGTTCGAGTCATGGCATCCGTCAGTGCTGCGACAGGGGGAACAGCGGCAGCGAACGTGCCCAGCGATAGAAATTGGAGGTGAGTACTCAAACTATTGCATCAAATAGTAAAATTATTCGTGGCTGCTTTGAGACTTACTGCGGTTTCATATAAGTACATCTAGAACGTCCTCGTCGTTCATCCACAATAAAATATAAGAACACGGACACGTAGATAAAAGCAGCGCAGCAAAACGATCAGTAGCAGCTCCGGGTGTTTACAAAAGTTAGTTGAGGTTAACCGTTTCTTGTATCGCTTGTTGATTACTAAAAATGCCTACGTTGAAATAGGCTCATTGCAAGGAAAAATTTCTAAATGGTTCATTATTTCCAGTCCTGCGGAAAGCGATGGAGCTTAAAAAAACATTACAGCCGCACTCGCCTTGCCGGATTCCATGCAAGCTACTATAGGTCCTCGGACAGTATTCGACGCTTTTTGTCGTTATTCGTGCACCTTATCACCCACCAATGGTGTCCCGATGACCGGGGGACTGTCGCCATTGAAGACCATGGCTCTAATTAAGTTTGGGAGTTTGAAACAAAGAAGAAAGCGCGAACGAAGTTGGGGCGCTGCAGACATCCAACACCGGCCAAGCCTCTCATCCGGGACTTTCACTCTTTCTACACAACCAGAAAGGAGGAAAGCGCCGGTAGCCCTTTCCCCTTTTTTCTCTCGCTTTCAAAATGGCGCTACCCACGATAAAACGGTCTATAGACATTTGCAAAAGTCGCCCTCTGCGCGCCGCCATCTTTACGTACTGGGCTGTGGAATGGCATGCGTTGTCGCTCTGCTGCGCGGTATAGCAGGCGCTGCGCATGCACCCACAGCTCAGTGACTCAGCATTCGTCACCGGGGTAACAAGCGACGCAAAGGTCTATAATAGCCTAACGTAGAAGTTTGGGCTAGTTGGTACTTCATGATTAAAAATTAAAATGAAGCGTCAGCACTCCTTCAATATGTTCATTCGAAAAGGAATGTTGCTCACTTGACACACAGTAACAGCGCATAACGGTGGTTAAGGAGCACGTGGCGTCGATTACATGCATTTTAGCTTTATTTGTGTGTCATGACGTTACAGTATTTACACTTGATATTAGCACGAATAAACTTTAGTTGTAAGTCAGCGCCTTGTCCGTCTACCTTTTTGTTCTTGTCCGTGTCCTTGCGATGTTTTAATTTTTATTCTATAGTATCCGATGGAGTCAAAACCAACAGCTCCAAATGTGCATCGTCACGGCACTCGTCGTCTTTGTGCGTTTGACATAGACCTTGGCATCGCTTATCACCTGGGGGCGAAAGATGCTGAGTGACTGAGCTGTGTGCGCATGCGCAGCGTCTGATATACCGTAAGCAGTGCAACAGCACATGCTCAGAAGGCATTCCACAGCCCAGCAGACAAAGATGACAGCGCGCAGACGACGATTTTTCCAAAAGGTCTATATCCCCGGATGAACATGATCACGCACATTGAATGCCCCATGATCCTACGCTTTTTCTGCGCCTGATTGGTTTAGGTGGTGAGAGCAGACGCACAAAGAGAAAAGACAACGACCGCCGTGACGATGCAATTCGGACTGTGCTTGATTGATTCCATCGCTTCGTAGCAACGGCTGCGGTCGGTCGACATCCTTTGAAGCGCCGACTGCGTGACGGTGCAGGTTTTAGGAAGCGAATGTTGGCGCTCAGCAGGGAACTGAGCTAAATGCTGCCATTTTGTTCCAGCGGAATGTGCTTTGTCTCTGTTACTTCTAAAAGAAGTTCCGAGGGACTTTAGGTCCTAATGGGAAACGGAGTATAGAAATGGAGTCATAGCAGCTAGGTGCGCGCTACTTTTTCGGTCCGGTAATTGTTGCGAATTAAGCACGATTCACACAGTGCGATTTTGCTTTCGAAGTGGCAGCTGCAATTCGTCGGGCACCGCGGCTTCCCCAAGGTGTCATCTGCGCCGCCCGAGAGACGTCGCAACTGCGAAGTCGCGGGTAAAATCGTACCAGCTGAATGGGGCTTTAGAGCGGCAGAGAAATTCAGTGTCGTGCCACATAAAAGTAACACCTCCGATGATTCCATTTTGTCATTTTGTACAGCCGAGAAAAGTGCCGAAAGACAGAGGAGTGGAATTTGCGTATGTTTGATATTATTTCGCAAAAAGAACTACTAGGAGAAGACTAGATAGGAATAAACGGATGAACGCATGAAACAATTACTGATGCAAAGTAACTCATTATTTATTTATTAATACTACTGTCTCCTATTTCAGGAGACGCGGTAGGAGTGGTTTACAACATATGTGTACACAAAAACAATAATAAAAAAAAAAAAACCAGCAGGTAACAAGCACAAGGATATTCGTTCTAGCTGATCCAAAAACACAAACAGCGTTATACAAAAACTATTCGTCGCAAAAACAAGAAAATTAATAAATGAGCATCAGATACAAGAATCACAAAAATCTCGGAGTTTATTAAAAAAGGAGGACTCTGGTGATGCTGTTATTATATCGCCTGGCAGGGAGTTCCAGTCGTGAACAGTCCTTGGGAAAAAAGAGTACTTAAATGCATTAATCCGACAGTTGAATTCTTTGAGCGTTTTGCAATGATAACAATGATAACTTCGCATGGGATAATCTTGAGGTGCGGGTGAAATATATTTAGCGATATCGATTTTGAACCGGTTGTTTAGTAAATGAAATAGAAACTTTATTCTCGTAAACATGCGTCTATGCTATAGTAATTTCACCCCAGAAAGGGCGTACAGTTCAGAGACGGGATATTTTCGCTGGAATTTATTATGAATGAAACGTAAACTTTTTCTTTAAACATTTTCGAGGACGTTTATGTTGGTACTTGTAAACGGATCCCAAACCACCGAAGCGTATTCTAGGATGGGTAATATGAAAGTTTTATAGGCTGTCAATTTAACGTCGGAAGAGGCATGTTTTAAATTTCGTCTTAAGTACCATAATTTGGATAGTGCTTTGCACGCAGTAGACATGATATGAGTGTTCCAGCGAAGGTCATTCGATATAATAACACCCAGGTATTTATAAGAAGTAACTTCGGCTAGTGAAGTACTATTAATAGAATAATCGAAAGATGACTTAATTTACGAGTTATATGCATTCGAACACACTTCTTGACATTCAATGACATCTGCCACGAGTCGCACCAGTGCGCCATCTTGGACAAGCAGGTGTTTAGTAGAATCTGGTCATTATTTCATTGACTTCTGTAAATAAAACCACATCGTCTGCAAACAGTCGAACACGTACTGGAATATTAGCGGTTAAATCGTTTATAAAAATTGAGAACAGTAATGGCCCAGGACTGACCCTTGCGGAATACCCGATAAAACAGGGACTAATGATGATTCACTCGAGTTGATCTGTACATACTGCTTTCTGTCCTGTAAGTAGTTCTCGAGCCAGTGAAAGATACCTTCGCTTTGAACAATTGATTTAAGTTTACGGAGAAGTTTACTATGTGATACTCTATCAAAAGCTTTAGAAAGATCTAGGAATATGACGTCAATTTGTTTGGATCGATTCAGGATATTTGCGAAATCGTGGACTGTTTCAAGTAACTGAGTCGTAGTAGAAAGGCCATGACGGAAACCATGTTGATTTGAAAAGAAAAAATATTTTTTTTTCTAAGTAACTCGCGAGGTGTTTAAAAACAATATGTTCTAGCAGTTTCGAACAGTAAGGATGTAATGAAATGGGCCTATAGTTTACCGGAAGTAGCAGGGAGCCAGTTTTATGAACGGGAATTACTTTTGCAGATTTCCACTCAGCAGGAATGACAGATTCTGTTAAAGACCTTTGAAAAATAAGGTAAAGATATTTCGAGCACCACTCAGCGTAGCGAATCAAAAATGAATTTGGAATACCGTCAGCCCCAATGGCTTTCTTTTCTGGAAGATTAAGCAGAGCTGAGAATATTCCTCCTGTAGAGATAATGATATCATGTAACGTTGATAAAGTGGACAGCTGATCAAAACAAGGCACGGTGCCGTTATCTGTAGTGAAGACAGACGCAAAATATTCGTTAAAACCTTCTGCGATAGCGCTATCATCGTCTACCAGATTGTCTGAAACGAAAAGCGTGGACATCTTTTTTCGGGCCGGCGATAACGCCCTCCAGAATTTATCAGGCGATTCTTTCAAAAATGTTTGCAGAGTGACACTACTGAATCGAAACTTGGCGAGGCGAATCATTGCTTTAAGTTGTCTTCTCACTTCAGAGATAGGCAAAAATTTGTTGCACTTCCTAACACGATTAATTCTCCGTTTCAAGTGCAGAATTTCACGAGTTATCCACGGGTTATGCTTGCGTGCAACTTTAGTGCTCATCGGAACAAAAGGGCGTAAACATTCAAGCACATCCTTAAAAAAGCCCCAAAGAAGGTCAATAGAACAACCGTCCGAACACATATTTAAAAACGTGTCAAGGGAAAGTTCCAGCGCATCAATAATGGACTGATCCTCAGCTTTAGAGACATTAAAAATAAGCTTGGGATTCTGTTTACGTGGCGATTGTTTAGTTCCAGAAGTTGAAATTTCACCCACCACCATCAGATGATCAGAAATTCCTTCCACTACGTTGCACTCATAGTTCCGTGCCGCAATCGCGTCGGATATGAACACAAGGTCGAGTGTGGAATTAGAGGACGCAGTAATACGTGTAGGGCCATTTACAGTTTGAAGTAGATTATTATTGAACGCTATGTCAATTAATAGGGAAGTATTGGGACAGTTCGTGGAATTGCTACTGAGTGATTCCCAATCAACTGAAGGCAAATTAAAATCACCAGCCATCAAAAAGAGCGGATGTTTTTGTTTAATTTTGTAAACAAAATCCGTAAGCACCTCAAGAAAGGATGGACATGCATTCGGAGGTCGGTAAACGACACCTATAACGATTGCAGGAGTAAAACTAGTTAATTTCAGCCACAGTGACTCAATTTCCCAAACTTCATCAAGTACTACAAAATTTAGATGATTTTTCAAGATTATGGCAACGCCACCGCCACGAGATTCTCGGTCATTCCGAAGTATGTTATATGAAGGAGGAATTATCTCGGAATCTGCGATTGCCTCGTGTAACCATGACTCCGTCACGGTGACAACATCAGGATCATAGTCATGTAGCACGCATTCAAGATCAACAACTTTATTTACAAGACTTCTAGCGTTTACATTTATCAATTTTAACTTCTGTGAACAAAAATCGTCATGTCAGTGACAAGTTACCTTCATCAGACTCTCGTGTTTTGTTTGGTCTAGAAACACAAACTCTGGTATTGTTTGCAGCGTTCCATTCATAAGTAAGACCGTTAATCTTCATTTTATTATATAGGAGGGTGACTTTATCTCCCTGTTCCCTGTTACGGGCTGCGCTGTCCCATAACTTTTTGCGAAGTAGCCGGCCTGGCTTGGAGTAGTCATCGGAAACAGAAATTCCGGTATTTTTTAGTTTCCGAGCATTTTTGAAGATACTCGTTTTTTCATTGAAATCACGAAGGTTTAGGAGGACAGGCTGTGGCTTAGTCCCCCTACTGTAACCCAGTCTGTGTATCCTTTGAATGGAGGTAACAGTTACATCCAGCATGCCATCGAAAACGTCAGTGCAAACCTTTTGCCTTAGTTGAACAGGGTTCTCCCGGGGGTCTTCGGGTATACCGTAAACAATTACATTACTGCGTCGGCTACGGTTTTCAAGGTCATCAACCTTCTTTTCCATTTGTGAAATTGCTGACGTAAAGTGGGAAACGGTGCTAGATAACTCAAACATTTTAGTTTCGTAATTTTCAAAAGATTTTGCAGTGCCTCTGACCTCGTCAATGGTCGCTTCGATAGTAGATAGCCGCTTGTTAATGCCATTAAACGACTCCTTTAGGCTTAGTTGTTCCCTCCGCATCTCCTTTATATTCTTGGCAACGTCCATCTGACTTTTTAGGATCTCCTGTATGGCTTCCGTATTTGGGCCGGGGTTAGTTTCAACGTCCCCCGCTAAGAGTAACAACAACTGCACTGAATGAACAGAATCCGCGAGGATACAGAGGAATGTGCCGGGGCATGGCAGCACTATGAGACAGGCATCGTTACTTCTGAATTCATCGCGATGCATATACGTTATACTAACCTGCGTGATCAGGAAGAACAGTTTAGCCGTCATGCTCCGTGCTGTGCTGCCATGCCCACTGGCGAGATCTTGTGGTAGCAAGGCTTTTGTAGGCGAAGGCGCTGGTATTGGGAATGAAGGTGACGTCACGAAGCCACGTGGTCCGGGCACATCCTTGTGATACAAGAATGCTGACGCAAGGTCTTGACGCCGCACTTGTGAAGTTGAACACGGGCCAGATGCAGGATCGCGTCCAGCCAGTATCAGCAACAGCTGCGTGATCAGGAAGAACAGTTTAGCCGTCATGCTCCGTGCTGTGCTGCCATGTTCACTGGCGAGATCTTGTGGCAGCAAGGCTTTTGTAGGCGAAGGCACTGGTATCGGGAACGAAGGTGACGTCACGAAGCCACGTGGTCCGGGCACATCCTGGTGATACAAGAATGCTGACGCAAGGTCTTGACGCCGCACTTGTAAGTTGAACACGGGCCAGATGCAGGATCGCGTCCAGCGAGTATCAGAAACAGCTGCGTGATCAGGAAGAACAGTTTAGCCGTCATGCTCCGTGCTGTGCTGCCATGCCCACTCACTACACTCATTACACTCATGTCTCGTTGATATGAACATTCCCGTTCCCCCCCCAAAAAATCGTTCATTACGTGATTTTTTTGCATTAACGAGACGAAGCCGCATGCACTTACCCAGTTTGTAATTACTTACAGCACGATTGGGACGCTGTTAGTAATTATGAACTCTTACCAAACGCCCAATTGTCCATTTTACCCAGTTTGTTTTCGGAAATGCTCTCTACATAGCGGGGTCTGCATCAACGAGGTTGATATTTACGTGACGCGGCCGATCCATTTTCTCTTACTGTACGTGTGCCATTGTTATACGGTGTCTAGGTTACAGCGTGTAGCTAGTTCTATTCTTGAAATACTGAACTGACGTGCGATATCGATGCATTAATGTTTGATATTATCTTACGACAGTACATCTTGCCCAACAAGTGCCAGTTTTTAGGATATTTGGCATAATCACGGTTTCAGGTTACTTTTCTTCATTACTTTTTTGCGTGGTCTGCACTGCACAGTGGTAATACTCGTGGCCACCTCTTGTTGCGTTTTAATGCATGCTACGTTGCTTGGCAGAATCAACAGTGTTGTTTTGGGGGAGCTCTGTTGCTTCAGAACCCACGATTGTTCGTGTACTAGAGCCGTTGACAGAATGAGAACTGAAAGGCGGGCCTTTTAAGCGTCCGGCCTCCAACACGCGCTCCATACCTTCCGCGGCGCTTTGGCTCCATACGCGAGCCCGGTCGACGGGCACGCGACGACGAATCGCTGACCAAGCTTCGCGCTCGAGGCGCGACAACTGAACCTCAGACCGGCCTCTCTCATCTTCTCAGGGACTATAGAGGAAAAGTGTAGGAGTTGGTAAGTCCGTACGAAATGGGAGGGAGATGGTAGGCTTTCCAATCCCCCATGCCACGAGGTCAATGACTGCCTGGAATATATGTTTAATATCTTAAAATCCCACCGGAGAGCAGGTGCGTGGGAACAGTCCGGGAAAAGGGGGGGGGGGGGGGGGCAAACGAGGAGTGAAATTTATTTTCCCTTTCATCAAAAGATTTATTATAACAATATGAAAGATCTGAAAACGTGTTCTGGAGATGCGAAAAAAAAAAGCGAATGCTTTGCCGCAGTTTATCAATTTACTTGAGATTAATTAATGTAAAGTTCCGAAGGTAATTAGATCTTTTTCTGGACAAATACGGCATGTATATTCTACTGCAGGGCGTGAGGGTGTCAATCACTGCCGTTTACAGAAAGCGACCAGTAAGTGGTACAGCACCAATAACGATTAAACTGTACAGCAAGCCGAAATTTAGAGCCAGAACACTATCAGGGCCTCGTCATTCGATATTCTTTTATTAATGAAAAAGGCAGGTCGGCGTGTTGCTTTCAGAGTGGCCTACAGAAAAAAAAAATCGGCGCTATTTTTTTTTTTAGCACAGTAGTTGGTAGATTTAATTGCCCTCATGCAATATCGAAGCGATGCTAGCGGCGTAGTTCCGCGCAAAGGATCTAGGGAACCCAGTGGTCAGAGGGTCAGTTTCGATTTGCCAACCTCGTTTCACGACATCCCGTCGTGAACAAATACAGTGCATGCATTTTCAAATATGTGAGTTTTCTTAAATACCGTTGCTGCTCCCGCCAATACGAACATAATGCCTGGAGACGTTTATTGGGGGCTCCCAGCGAACCAGAGTTTGTGCGCGAGTAAACAAAGGAACAAGAAGAGGTGTACTGGACCGATCAGCCTGTTTTATCTTCTCAATATCCTAGGCTTCTTAAATGACCCGTGACCCGCGAGGGTCATGCTGCGTTCGGGAGTTGTAGCCAGGCTGCCAGAAAGGTGTAAGAAGTGGTCGGCAGTACCCTGACGCCTCGTTGAGCCCAGACAGGTCCCTACGGCAGCTGGAGTTCCGTGTTTCACGGACCTCCAACGAGAGATCCGTGTCTCACGAGAGATCCATGTCTCACGGATCTCTCGCGAAAATGAATGGGTGCAATGCAAACGATCGCTGGCTTTATTTTCATGCAGTACTGAGAAAGACTACTCCGTCAAGGCTCGAGGAACACCTAAGCAGTTCTTATCACTTGTGAATGCGACAGCATGCACGCCGCTCTTCCTCTACCTTATTTCGTCTGCGGCTCACTTGCGTCGACGGTCAAGCGCGCGCGCTCTTCTCGGCGATCTGACCTTCGGCGTGGAGCGATGGAGCCGCTGCCTCGCGGACACGAAGCGCCGTGGGGTGGCGGTCGTTGAAACTGACGCGCAGCGGCCAATGGGAGCCTCGTTTCTTGAAATTATGGCGCGCGCCAATGAGACCGAGGCCGAAATTCCTCAGCTTCACTCCGCTACTTTTGGATCGGGGAAGCTAGGTGCCGTTTGGCTAGGCTCTTTACGTGGGTTCAAAGCTGGGAGCCGGCTTCACTTGGAGAACGGAGTTTAGGTGCCGTTCGGCTCGGCTTCAAAGCTGATGACGTCGGCTCGCTCCATGGGAGAGTTAATGCTTGAGCATTACTATGCTTAAACCTTCACAAACAGCCTCCGCTGCGAACGTGATAACGACGTTAACATGTGCTACGTCATGGTCAGTGTCATAGTGCAGACTTTTCGTGACGTCATTAACCAAGCTATCTCCGTAGATTGCAGCAATTGGCTCTCCCCAGTGCTTTGCCACCGATCCCCCCAGTTTCGCGAAGGAAAGCCTTATTGACAACGCTCGCCTTTGTCTTTGAAATTACACCGCAACAAAGGAGTTTCTTGGCAAATTACGTTGCGTTCGAGTATCCTTGAGTCCCACTTGTGCCAGTCGGAGACGCCTACCGGGCATCATATACTGTAAGCGTCTCCATCTCTCGTAAACGGGTACCATTAAGAAAATTTGTTTAAAGGGACACTAAAGTAGGTTTTTTTAGATCGTCTTTCCATCGCAGAAACTAACCTCACACGCCCTAAGTACCCCATCAAAAACCAGGAATTAGAACCATGAGTGGCCTTTTCCGTTCTTGAAACGGAAACAAACACCGCGACACGCTCCTTTGCCTGAAGCGTCCCGTGGAAAATTCAAAGTAAGAATCGCGCGTGGCCTTTTTCTTACCGTATAGTAACCGACATATTAAGAAACGGTGGACGTGATTTAGTATTTTCAAGCTTTCTATTTCATGATTGATTCTTCGGCTTTTGTATTTACTAACGCTTCAGTCTCATTGGTTACGGTGCTTAGAACTCGCCACGGCGTGAGTTCTTTAAGCTGTCGGTTGTTATAAATATGCGACTAAACGTCGCGATCCGCCCCCTTTTCCTGAGGTTGATCTCGGAAAAGGGGTTGTGCCGCCGTACTGTATAATGTATACATTCGATGACTTGGGGTAAGAACAAACAATTGAATGCATTGTTAAAGGGTGGTGAGCTGGGCTAGTTGGTAAGCATTATACATGTTTAAAGTCAGCCATGAGCACGTGCCCGATGGTTACGTCATCTTCTTTCTTCTCTTCTGGATGAAATATTGAATTGCATGTTCAGTGTCTTTCCTTTCATATGTATTCTTCTACAGTTTCCTCGCATTGTTCGCTG
Organism: Ixodes scapularis; assembly: GCF_016920785.2. Classification (NCBI taxonomy): domain Eukaryota; kingdom Metazoa; phylum Arthropoda; class Arachnida; order Ixodida; family Ixodidae; genus Ixodes; species Ixodes scapularis. The sequence continues at coordinate 16,960,438 of NW_024609873.1, read as the reverse complement.
ACTTTAACAATTTAGGTTGCATTGTCTTGACTTTACATATATACAAATAATTTCTTATTCCTGCCAGTAAATACCCTCACCAATTGAGAGAGATTTCAACAGACCTGACTCACAAGATTCACTTTATTTCTTTTAGGTTTGATCTACATAGGAACTGAAATTTACATTTACGGTTCATCTGGAGGTGCATTCGTATAAGAATACATTCCTAACCCCCACGCGCCTCTACTATAAGAATAGGCAATTTCTTTATCCGCCCTAATGTGTACATTCCACATCTGATAGAGTGCCGCTATTGTACTTATTTCAATACTTAGCATTAATGGGGCCAGCTCCGGCGATGCATTTGCATGAGCGGATCCGCTGGTTACCGTCATGAAATGCGCGTGAAAGTGATACGCGTTCGCATCCGCCTCGCATATACGTTCGCAACCACCTCGGAAATCTGGTTCAACCGCCAGTATGAATTAGAGTGCCTCAATGTGGCTCTCTGGCTGCGCCTCGCTAACGTGATGCCGTCCTTTGGAAGGGGGGGGGGGGGGGGGGGCCAGTTCCGACATAATCTGACTGCGGCCAACCATTCTGTTTTGCCTTCTGCCTCCTGACCGGCGCCGAAAGCAAACGCACGTCTGACACAGCGCGTCACATTGCGTGTTTTTAAGGCCATCCCGCGTCATTTAACGAGTGATGATGCTCAGTTGCTACGCAAACAAGCGTAGAATGAGAGGAAAAATGGCGGTTCTACTAGTATACGACAGAGGTGTCTCCACTCTGCCTCTCGTTCAGCAACACTAAGGCCCTCTAGTGTGAATGAGGTAGTAGAAATTTCGCGTCCGAGCGTGGTCGACAATCGGCGACTGCGCTTAGAATGGGGACCTTCACTAGTGGGCGCTTGCCAGCAAAGCGGACTACACGTAGTGTGGAGGCTGTTGCTTGCGGGTTTTATGTACACCACCCAAACAGCATAGGAGCAACAAACGGCGGGTGCGGCGAAGTGAGAAGGGAGGGGCCAGGCATGCGGCTGCTAACCGAGAGCCCCGAACCCAGCTGCGACAGGAAGCCAGCGCCATTAAACAGCGGCCGGCCTGCAGTTCAGGCGTCAGCCAACGTAAATATTTTCGGTGCGATGCGTGATGTGTGCGACCGACTTTGGTGTCCGGCGGACCTGAACAAAGGCGTTCGAAATGTTACCCGTTTAAAACGCTTTTTAATTTTATAATGCCGCGTTATTTTCAACCCGTGCAACATTAATATAACCGGAGGTAAATAAATTGTAGAAGAATCTGGAGTTGGGCAAGTTCGTACATCTAAGATTAGAAAAGCGCAGAAAACAAGGACAACAGAAAGAACAGACGAAACGATACGATGCGCTACTGTTTTGAGAAGCGCATCGTTTCGTCTATTTTTTCTGTTGTCCTTGTTTTCTGGCGCTTTTCTAATCTAAGGTTAATAAAAACATTCAACTTGAAGAATTCTGCCATCTGTCCTCCCGTCAATCATATACACCTAGAAAATATTTGATACGAATAAATTTACAAATAATGGAGAATCCGGCGTATAGAAAACGTTTCTGTAGCACTTTATCTTGTTTAATGCAGCGTCCGTGACAAGAAGGCTTGGTTTACGAAAGCTATTGGAACAATGACCGAGTCACATGCTACAGAATCCTCGGTCAGCATTCTATTGGACTATTAGTAATAATAAAAAAACAGTACAAACAATAACAACAATAAAAACAATAAAATGAAATAAAAAAGCAACAAAAAGGAAACCAACAAAAACAAAGCGAATAAAAAGCAAAAATAGCAAAAACAGCAAAAACAACAATTACAACAGCAACAACAACAGCAACGTGAACAACAACAATGATATTAATAATAATACTGCTAATAATAATAATAATAATAATACTTTTCCTGTGAGTATTTTCAATACAAATATTTGAGCCTTAAAGTCTTGCATTGACGTGGCTTGGTAGCCGCGAGAGGTATAATTTTAGTTAAACGCCGTACAAATACCGATCAAAAGTTGAAAACCTTACTTGTCCCATTACGCGAAAAGGCGTCGGCGTTGTGCCAGAAAGATAGTCATAAAAATACGTCATGACGCACGCGCCGCTCAAGGTCAAGGCGGACGTGCTACAAGAATAAAACACAAAGAAAAGCGCAGCAACGCAGATGCTTCGTCACGGGAGGCGGCGGGAGCTCTCAGGGTCAAACCGGACGCGCCTCAGAAATAGAACACAAAGAAAAGCACAGCAACGCAGATGCTTCGTCACTGAGGCCGTTGTGAAGCCGGCGGGGTTCGGCTACCCTGCGCAGTGGGGGAGCGTGATGTCACCGCCGGAGCACCGTGTGCAAAAGCAATTCTTTCGCATTCGCACACGTAAGCAGTCTTAAGCTTAGGTGCCATATTTTTGTTCCTTCTCTATTAATTGCGACAGCACTCGTCATGAGACCCGACACTTTATCAAACCGATTTATGCGGTCAATTTAAAAGCTTCACCTGGTTTCGGGACCCCGTTGTATATAATGAAACCCCCAAAATACCACAAAATGGTCGCCATGGGGCGTCAGACCTGTTCAGGTGGAAGAGCTCGCACAGATAGGAGCACCGGCAGGGCCCAATTGTCACACAACCTATTCTTAAGAAACCAGTCAATTAGAATTACTAAATTCGATTGTTAATACAGCCATCTGTGGTAGGCGTGGACGTTATTTGCATGTGCTATTTGGTCCTCAATGGGAGCGTTACCCACGAGGTATCTTATGAGTCAAGAACACTTGAGGGCACACGGAAAATCTTTAGGTGACACGGGAACAACCATTAAGTAAAGCAACCGGCAGAACTTGCGAAAGAGAAAAAAAATCTCGAGCAGTTTTTTTAAAACCGTAGTTCTGTGAATGGATGTAATAACCGCGTTCGCAGTTGCACTTGTATCTGTGAGAATATAAATGCCTATGTATACGCATCTTCAGGAGGCGCACCACGCTCGAGAAACAAACCAGAGCGCCGAACGGGGCTCCTGGCACTGTTTCAAGGACTGGTGTCGCCATCTCTGTTTGGTTCGTCAAATCTCCGCGTTACGTCGCTCGTGCATTGGCGGTACTTCTAAACACCAGTTTTAAACGTCTCCTTTCCGATCTCCTGCGTCTGATATTAAAGATGATGTTAAGTTTATTTGGAGACTTTTTTATGCCACAAGTTTAATTCTTATTACAAGAGTCGGAAAGTTCCGACACTTGTCAGAAGTGTTTAATTTAAGAAACGTCCACTGAAGACCAAATACAGAGATAAACAAACAGTTTGCGTCACCGATCACTCGACCTTCAAGGCTGAGTTGAGTGACTAGAGGGCTCTAATAGATCGTTCCGATGCCTCCGATTACAATACCCGATGCTCCGCCGACGCCTTGGGGCTTGCCTTGTATCGTTATCGGAGGTAACGGAGCGATATTCTAAAACTCTCTACTGTTGCATCGTGTTCTTTGGCAGCAGAGAGAGATAGCACGCACGCGCTTCTTCTACCTTGGCAGTACGTGCGACCAAAGCAGTCCTCCAAGCTGGGGTCTCCTGTCCCCGCAGTTCGCCTTTGTACGTTCACTTTCCATTGTTAGAGTCGGTCTGCTCCATTGATCTGTGACCCTGTAAGTTATTTCTTTCATTCTCCGATATATCGCTGCACCTCTGGCTCTAGCACGGTACCGCTGTCAACTGCAAACTTCAAATTAACATCAGTGTTCCTTTAAACGCCAACTGCTGCGAATCCGTTTTTAAGTTTATACTTTTAAACATTGCTATTAGACCAGCATTTCATGTTGCATTGCAATGAGCAATCCTTCCTGTGCGTGCTGAAATGCACTAAACAAAAAATCCTCTAGCAATAAGAAAACACTCTCCTTGAAACACTGTTTTTCTGCTGCTAAAGCTCGAGCCACGCAAAGAGCAGTTCAAATAAGATCGTAGCGTGATGTACTAAACACCATTTCTTGACCACTCTACAATAATTTGATAAAAAATGAAAGCCGTTTGCAGTTCCCTGTAATGCCAGTTAGAGCGCAGCTCTCTAGCAGGAGGAGGAAGCGTACTCAGGAATAGGTGTCTCCTTGACGTCACGTGACCTCGGGGGGGGGGGGGGGTCATGTGACTTCAGGGGGTCACGTGACCTCGGGGGGTCACGTTACCTCAGGGTGTCACGTGACTTAAGGGGGTCACGTGACCTGGGGGGTCACGTGACCTCGCGGTTACGCCGACGCCGACGCTGCTCAAGCCGGAAACGGGCCCCTAAGAGCTGCGCTCTTAAAATACGAGTCACTACCCCCATCGCGGGCTTGCCACACATTGCTTGCCCGCGGGACACACCCCCCCAAAAGTTTTTTTTTTTTTTTTCTTTTGCCAGGCGATTTGTTATGGTGTCGGAATACTGCCCAACTAATATTTTGCTACAGAATCACGTATTTTTCTAAATAAAGCCAAAAAAACGCAACTGCTCACACCGAAACCGAAACCCTTGCACTTTACGGAGCAGTGGAGAGGAGAAGGTGAGTGCCGAAAGTCACGTGACACACCCGACTGTGCGATATTTTTTTTCCGCACGCAGCAGACGAGATGCGTTGCGAGATCCGTTTGCCGTGCGATTCCTTTGCAGTTATGTTTGTTCCGCTCGCTGGCCTGTACTTCAAGATGTGTTGTTTTGTACATTTAAGTGTTGGCCATTAATTGTGAGTGCCCGCGGTGAATTTCCGTGATCGCCTCCTAAAAGGATACTCCCAAGATGTTGCGTGAAGAGCTGCTTCACATGTCCTGCATCTGAAAGTGGCATTCTGCGGCAGAGTGCACAATTTTCAGAAAGATCGACGGGTCGGGATTCCTGCACAGCAGTTACAGGAACCTCGGAAAGCGGACGCTACCCAATTCATATGCTCCTTGCATTTTCTGGAAAGTGACTACATTGAGTTCGCAGGTGTCAAAAATGGAATCCCATACCCTTTAGCTCAGCGACGTATCATCAACAACAATTTTTGTTTTGTTTTTAGAGTGCAGCTCTTAGGGGCCCGTTTCCGGCTTGAGCGGCGTCACCGTCGGCGCAACCACGAGGTCACGCGACCCCCCAAGGTCACGTGACCCCGAGAGGTCGCGTGCCCCCCCCCCCCCCCCCGAGTTCACGTGACCACCTGAAGTCACGTGACCCCCCCTGAGGTCGCGTGATTCCCCTGAGGTCACGTGACCCCTGAGGTCACTTGACCCCCTTCCTTGAGGTCACGTGACCCCCCTGAGGTCACGTGACCTTAATGAGTCACCTATCCCTCAGTACACTTCCATCCTCCTCCTCAAGAGCTGCGCTCGAACCGGAGTTACAGGGAATTGTAAACGGCTTTCATTTTTTTCAGCGATAATTGCAAAACATCAGACATCGCAAAATGTTTGAGAAAAAAACAATTGTACGCCTACATTAGGGATTGAAACCGTGCCCGGTTCGAGCAAAGCGGACGTCTTTCAACTGAGCTACTGGAGGAACTCTTTCCTTCGAAGTAATGCAGCCGGTCGACTGTATGTCGGAAAGTTTGCTGCGCATTTCTCTCCAGTACCTGCACTCCCGACTTGAAGTCAGGCAGCACCACGCATTGGCCACATTCGCACCTAGTAAAGAAACCGTTCGCGTGCGTATTCAACTCGAAGTACGTACTTCGTGCTTGACGTTTGAGTGAGCGATGGCTTCAGCCACGAGAAGGGACGACTGCTCGGCGACGTCTTCGGGCCAGCGGCTTGCTGGTCGGGCGTGTTTTACGGAATGAATATCAATTCTTTTGATCGGTCCAAAATTTTTTTTTCGAAGGAAGGCAATTCGCCGGTACCGTGAACGACAGTTCTGAAGTAGAGGCAGTAGAGGTCCTCTACTGCCTCTACTGCAGTGAACGCACAGAATGCTTCTGCTTGTCTGTGCAACCTTCTTTTTTTGAGTCAACATATTTGCAGTTTTTCGGAAGCCACAAAAATAGGTTTCTATTTTTTTCTATATTTAATATTGACTCTGTGCCTTCAATGACCCACGACTTTGATTAAATTTGGTGGTCGTGTCTAACCCTTAGAAAACGGCCCGTGACCACGAAAAGGACTTGTTTTGTTCCTCACCTGACGTTGCCATAACAACCACCTCCACAACCGAGGCGCTTAGAACGAGAGGTGTCGAGCCTTTGGGGCAGAAGGGGCTACTACGCGTTGAAGCGACGTCTATAGGAAGGTCCGCTACTGAGTTGACCTATTGTGGGGAACAAGTGAAGAGTGCAGGGCGAGCTTCTCCCACAAAGCCCCTCACCATTCCCATTTTAACGAAACAAACGTTGGGAAGGAATAGAGAAGGGACTCACTTCCTCTCCAGCATTCGCGCTACTAAAGTGGAAAAAGTGGAGGGCTTTGTGGGCGGGGCTTGTCCTGCACTTTTCACTTTTAATTGACTACACTAACATTTCCTGTAGCAAGGACAGAGGTCGGCACATTTACTTGAAATCACTCACTCACAGCCAGCTCAAAATGAAATGTGCAATTTTCTCGTCCCTGATGCGTTCCTCCTCATCATCTGCCAAGGAACGCAATGGATGTTGTGAAATTGTCGAAGATAGAATTCGACCAAGTTCGACATTTTTTAACATCTGGAGCAAAGTTTGACGAAAGTTCGACTGAAGTTAAACCTTTGTACGCATGCGCCATACTTAAAAACAAGTTCACGCCATCTGGCGGAACAAAAGTACAACAAAATTGTATTTGTATTGTTCTAATCTTTCAAAATGTTAATCTGACTAAAGCATCGATAGCACATATTTTTAATTTCATATTGGGTCAAACCGGTAGTTAATTTTTTTAAATATAAAATAAACCAGATTACAAATATTTGTTTCCTAAAATTCGACATTTTTGAGTATAAATCAGGCAACACTGTCCGTAAGACTAGCTACGTCGATTTGTGCTGAATGTTGGAAGGTTCGCTGATCTAGTCAAACCCCGCGAGATTGAATGTCGAACCTCAGGTTGAACAAACGTTCATAGCATCTCTTCTTGTAACTAAACGCATGCTATCAGTCTCATGGAGGCATATTTTTCTGATGTGCAAGCGACAGCTGTCAGGAAGGGACCGAACGATTGACTTGTTTACCATGCTTATCAATAGATGGCGACACCAGCTGGGACAAGCGCTCAAGCGCGCGTTTTTTTTCAATTCGTGTCCGCAGGAGTATTTGTTAAAATTAAATTAACGTCGTCTTCATTGATATTAATCAAGCTATAAATTTGCCTTTCGACTGAAGTTATAAGAACAGTAATACCCCTGTTACACGGGCACACTTAACCGCGGTTAACTCAGCTTAACTGCTGTTGCGCGGCATTACAGTTACCGCACTATACTCTGTGACAGCTATTTCAGAAGAAGTGAAGAGCGCGCGTGCACTGTTTTGATAGATGCTCAAGATGCTCAAGTGCACGTTCGCCCATAGCTTTCACTGCATAGCCGCAGAATGCTGTCGGCAAGTATTGTGCGCTAACTGCGGCTTAGCCTAACTGCAGTCAAGTGTGCACGTGTAACAAGGTTATTAGTGTTGTGGCTTACAACCACGGTGCTTACGACAAGAGACAGGACGAGGTGCAGCCGATGTAGCTTCCAGAGCTAAACGGTTTTTAATGTCCCGTGCCCTCTTTTGGCCTCGCACGTCCCAGGCGCGCGCTCACTTCTTTGCCCGCCGCCTCGCGCTATTTATTGAAACAATACCCAAACACAATCCCTTCATCATTAATGTTTTGGCTGACTCACACAAGAATACCTCTCCGGTGGCCTACATTGTCGTATACTACTTTGAAGCACTGGTGTGGTCGGTACCGCTGTCTCGGAAACAGGCTCCATATCGAGGGCAGCAGGCTCTGTCATGTTGTCTCGACATCCACCGGACGCCCTTCGTGGTGTTGCAGCCGGAGTGTCGACATTTCTTCTCTGTGCAGACGAATCTTCGAAGTGTCTCGGACGGACATCATCAACGTGCACATACCGGTGCTGATCTTTCACTATCACGACGTAGGTTGATGCACTTACTTTCTTTACAACACGTCCCACCAACCATGCAGGATCTGTCGGATGTGATCCCCGGACGAGGACTTGGTCGCTTGCTTCAAAAGTTCGCCAAGAGCCTCTTCTCATGTCGGCGGCTGTCTTGATTTGTTGCTGGCGATCTCTCATGCGTCTCTCCATTTCAGGATGAAGGAAGCTCAGACGGGTCCTAGGCTTCCAAGAGAGAAACAACTCGGCTGGAGTTCTGTCGGTCGTACCAGTTGGGGTATTTCTGTATGCAAACAGAAACTGGTCGACTCGATGTTGCATCGATTTCGGTACACCCGTCCGTTTCTCGTCGATTACCTGCCTCAGGAGGTCCCGCTTGACGGTTTGCACACACCGTTCCGCGCTTCCATTTGAGGCGGGATGGTACGGAGGACTTTTCGTGTGGCGTACCCCATTCATCGACCGAAACTCTACGAACTCTGTCGCCGCAAACTGGGGTCCATTGTCTGTCACTACCTCTTCTGGTAGTCCAAAAGCGGCGAAAACACTTCGCAATCTTTCGATAGTACATTTTGTCGTAGTGGAACTCATTAGAAACACCTCTACCCACTTTGAGTGAGCATCTACGAGAATAAAAAAACAGTTATGATCCCGGTATGCAAAATCAAGATGCACCCTTTGCCATCTGCGCGTTGGCCAACCCCACGTTAATAATGGAACACGTGGTGGCGCGTTCTGCGTTAGTTGACAAGTACTACAGTTTTTGACAGTGTTTTCGACATCATATATTATCAAAGGCCACCACACGTGACTACGTGATAGCATTTGCATTCTGGTGGTGCCTGGATGTCCCTCGTGCAACAGGGACAACACTTTTTCCCTAAAGACTTCGGGAATGATCACTCGATTTCCCCATGTTACACACCCTTGGTCAACCGACAATTCGTGACGGCGCACAAAGTACGGTTGCAATGCCTCATTGTCCACATGTGAAGGCCATCCGTTCTGTGTGAAAAACAACACTCTTTTCATCACACTATCCTTTTCAGTTTCTCTCCTAATTTCACCAGCCTACAATGGCACTTCGTCCACCGCCGAAAAGAAACTTACGTAGTCTGAGCTATTGTTCATGTTGGGCAAAGGCAGACGTGACAGCGCATCAGCATTCTGAATCTGGCTACCCTTCCGATAAACCCACTTGTAACTGTAGGCAGCAAGTAAGAGAGCCCACCTCTGCATCCTGGCTGCTGACATCGCCGGAATTTGTTTTCCATGACCTAACAGCCCTGCCAACGGCTGGTGATTCGAATAGATGCTGAAATTTCTTCCATACAGATACCTATGAAACTTTTTCAGCCCAAAAACAACTGCTAGGGCCTCTTTTTCAATTTGGGCGTAACCCTTTTCAGCCTTGCTCAGAGTTCGTGATGCATAAGCAATCGGTTTCTCATCATTCCCAACTCTGTGAAAAAAAAAACCGCTCCCACTCCGTACGCTGAAGCGTCACATACAAGCCCCAATTCTTTTTTTGGGTCATAGAACGTTAAGACGTTTTCATGCGTAAGCCACGCCTTACTTCTGTTGGATGCGTTGTCTTCTGCCCTTGACCAACGCCACTTTGTGCCCTTCTGTAATAAGTCATACAACGGCTTCAGCTCGGTTGACATGTTCAGCACAGAGTTGCCATAAAAGTTAATCATGCCCAAGTAGGCACGCAGTTCTGATTCATTTTTGGGGCATGGGGCCTCCCGTACGGCTTTTACTTTCTCTTCCGATGGTCGAACTCCATGTTGATCTATCACATGTCCCAAGTAATGAACAGAGGTCTGAAAAAATCGGCATTTTTCTTTCTTTAGCCTGATGCCTTGATGGCTGAACCGTGCCAGCACGCTTTCCACCTTTTTATAGCAGTCCTCATAAGTTTCGCCCGCTATTAGTACATCGTCTAGATAGCACGCGACATTTCTCAGCCCTTCCAGTACTTTGTCCATGACGGACTGAAAAATTGCAGGAGCACTAGTGATGCCGTAAGGCAATCTCGTGGACTTAAACAACCCAAGGTGTGTGTTCGCAGTGATCAAATCTTGTGACTCCGGATGCAATTCCAGCTGCTGGTAGGCTGTAGACAGATCAAGTACGGTAAAGTACTTACAACCACTCAGTAAAACGAACAAATCTTCCATGAGCGGGAGAGGGTAGTGATCCGTCCAACAGATTGGGCTTAAGGGCACTTTGTAATCTCCACGCAACCGGACCTGTTTGTTTGGTTTAGGTACCACTACCATAGATGTCGCCCACTCACTTTGCAACACTGGTACCAATATTCCTTTTGTTACTAATGATTGAATTTCCTGTTCTACAGCTTCTCTTAGCGCATAGGGCACAGGTCGCGGTTTGCAGTAGACAGTGTGCTTTGTTCCTTCAAAACCAGTTTGACCTATTGTCCCTTTATCAAACCCACACCTTCTCCAAAATGTTCCGCGTACTTCTCAAGGAGCCTTGCTTCCTTTTCTTCTCTTACGCTGTTTACGCATGACCAGTCTAGCCTCAGCTCTTCCAGCCAGTCTCGACCAAGCAGCGGGGTTACGTTGCCCTCTGGTGTCTTAACTACAATAAGAGGAAGTGTCTTTCCCTGTCCATCGTGTTCGACTGGTACTGAAAACTTCCCAGTCACCGTGAGAGAATTCCCCCCATACGTTCTCAATTTAAGGTTGCATGGCTCCTTGGGAATGCTTGCCCAGTACTTCACACACCACGATTCTGGCACTACCAACACGGACGCTCCAGTGTCTATCTGCATTCTTACGAGCTTGTCGGCTACTTTAACATCTACTTCATAGTTACGCCTTCCCGTTTCACACGCGTACACTGTGTAAAGCTGCATATCATCAGCTCCATCACTTGTGATGTGTTTAACGGAGTCTGTTTTGAACCTACAAACGTTTGCCAGGTGTCCGACCTTTTTACAGACATGACACTTGTACTTGCGGTACTTGCAGGGCTGTCCAGTGTGCACCTGTCCGCAGTAGGAACATGAAGACGTGGTGTCTCCCTTATGCCCGGATGTCTGTTTAGTCGTGGAAGCTCGTGGACCCTTATTTGACTTGCGCCACGGTTCCCTTTTCTGTTGCCGAACGGCGTTCAAGTCGTCATCTTCTCGTTGGCTAGACGACCCTTGACGACCTGCAGTAGGCTGAAACGTGATGGTTTCCTTGCGTGCGAGCTCAATGCTTTTAGCAATGTCACACGCGGCACCAAACGTCAACGTCGTCTTCTTCAACAAGTCGGACTGTGTTTTCTTGTCTTTTAATCCCGCGACGAACCTGTCGCGCAAAGCATTATCCAAGAAACTGCCGAACTCGCAAGTCGACGCGAGCCTCTTCAGCTCCACTGAAAAAGTGGCTACCGTCTCCTCTTCCTTTGGTAGCCACGGTTAAACTTAAACCGCTCGGCTATCACCACCGGCCTGGGAGCGTAATGACCTTTTAGAACCGCCACCAACTCCTCCCAGCTTTTCTCGTCTGGTTTGACCGGATGGAGTAAAGTCTTAAGAGTCTTGTATGGTTTCTGGCCAATTGCGGTGACAAAGGCAGAGAGCCTTAGGGCTTCGCTTACCTTTGTTGCCTTTAGGTAGCGTTCGAATCTTTCGACGTAAGATTCAAAATCTTCGTCACCATCCTCCACAAATGAATCGAACCTTCCCAACCCTGCCATGTTCGTTCGTCCTTGCCGTGGCCCGGTGGATTCCTTCTACGATGCCCGTTGCAGTCGTGATGGACGTTCCATAGCTCGTCGCCAATTATGTTGTGGCTTACAACCACGGTGCTTACGACAAGAGACAGGACGAGGTGCAGCCGATGTAGCTTCCAGAGCCAAACGGTTTTTAATGTCCTGTGCCCTCGCTTTGTCTCGCACATCTCAGGCGCGCGCTCACTTCTTTGCCCGCAGCCTCGCGCTATTTATTGAAACAATACCCAAACACAACAGTAAGTGTTAGGGGATGGATACTGATAAATAGGACGCTAAAAGCAGCCTTACCCTCACTGCAGAAACCCAATTCGTCGAAGGTTAACTCGTTAAAGTTCAACTTGTCGAATAGACGTTCTCGTCGTAGGCCAATTTGCAGAAATAAAGAAGAAGAAAATAAATGGTCTGTGGAGAATTTGGCAGCCTTGAAATGGCGCCAGCTACTCCAAGAGAAATGATAATTAGTCGAAAGGGCAATACGTCAAAGGGTAATCTGTTGATATGACCGCAAGTGGATTCGAGGCGAGGTGCTCTCTACGGTTGTCAGTTCTTACTTTTCAACTTTAGCCCTCAAATTTATTGTTTTCTCTTCTACAAGGTGCTTGGCTGCGTCCAAGGTACGAACAACTGCACAAACAGCTTTCAGCTCACGAAACACCGTTCAAAAGACTGCTATGGCCGGTTGAACAATGCAACACCAAGAAAGCGTAAAACCATAAAGACGCACTTCTAAAAATACTTGCCTTGCACAGTTTTGCAGTTGTCTATGTGTGTGATAAGGTCAGCTTTACGCTGACGTTATTCAGCGGCAACTTAGTGTAGCTGTAAAGCGCCATTTTTCACTGTTGGGAATTGTAGGAATGCAATGAAACGGTTCGGCCATTCAGGAGGAGGAATGGGCCCAGCGCTTCCACTCCTAACAGTTTAAAGGATATGAAATTATCGGACAATCCAATTCTCTGGAATGGAGTTGGAAGGCGGGTGCTCATTCCTCAACCCTAGCTCGTATTACTGGACACTTCCGTATTACTGGACACTTCTTTTTTATTTGTGCTGTCACCGACTTTAGTTAATTCCTGAGAGAGGAAGGGGTAAGGCTTCTTAGTTACCTTTTTGTAACGTGTACAGTCTCCGGCAATATGAAAGACCCACTGGGAGCGCGTGGCCGAGGCGGTGGCTGGCGGGGGCGCTGCGAGCGCTCCGGGCAATTCCATTCTGCTTCCAGGGAAGGTCGCTCACTCGGGGGCTCAGCACAAACTGATAAGCGGGTTGCGCTTTAGCTGAGCCCGAGTGAGCGTCCTTTCCTCGAAGCAGAATGGAACTGCCCGGAACGCTCGCAGCACCCCCGCCAGCCACCACCTCGGCCACGCGCTCCCAGTGGGTCTTTCATATTGCCGGAGACTGTACACGCCTTCCTGCAGTAGGAAGCTCATTTCTTAATAAAACAAACAGCTGAAGCGGCCTGCGCGAAAGTTCTAACTCAAACAGTTGCAATTTAATGGCAGACGCGTCCTGTAATGATTGGTTGCAATTACGAATGCGTTGCGCTGTTGTTGGCTAAGAGGAAAAGTGGACGGAGACGCTTTCATACGATCAAAGCTTTCATCACCTCTTCGCAGTTTGTTTTGCAATCGCGGCCAATAAACCAAGTCATCCCGATTGAACAGAAACACTCCGAAACCTAGGCACTCTAATTCCGTATTGCCAGGCGTCACAACAAACAAGAAAGAAAAAAAAAACAAAAAAAAAGAACAGGTAAATATTGTTTGGGGGACACAACAATGACGCAGTCTCTAAACCGTTTAGCCAGTCCTAATTCAAATTTTGTTTCTCCGGTGACGTCACTGACTTCAGACCAGATATAGTACAATGAAAGGGGCGACCAATTTTTCGTTAAAGCGGGTATATCGAATAAGGCCTACCCTACGTGCGCCTTATATGCAGGTGAAAAGCTTTGAGGACGCGGAACATATAAACATAAAACTCCCGCTCGTTCCCAGGCCGCGCCAGCGTGCCTTGCGTGGCTTAATAGTCGGTGGCATGTCCAAGGGTCGTGGGTTTGAATCCCGCCTCAAATTCTTCAAATTGTTCTTGAAGGCTAATTTATTACTTTATAAAGTGAAATCTTTCGAGACACGAGGCGGCCACGAGGGTCGTGGGTTCGAATCCCGCCCAAGAGTCTTCAAATTTTTCTTGAAGGCAAACTATTACTTTATAAAGTGAAATCTTTTGAGACACGAGGCGGCCTTTAATTCGAATTACAAGTGATTTTTTAAGATTAGCTTCGTTCGACGCGTGAGGTCATGTTTCACGGTAGAGTTGTGGGCTGTTCGAAATTCCAGAGCGAGGTCGTGGTGCTGTGACGTCATGAGCCTATTGAACAGTCCTGGATTTTAGCGCACGGAACCGACGCCGGCTTTTCTGCGACAAGAGCTGCTTAATGCTATCACGTTAAAATGCCGAGTGACCACCCTTACAAAGATAGTCCAGGTAAAAAGCAGACGCTTGCAAGTATGGCATCTGTGCGCCGCCATCTTGCTACTGGGTTAGACAGATGGTCGGATAGTCAAGCATTGCTAAGGCGCACCCGCGGCCTCAACAATGCTTGACTATCAGACGATCTACCCACACCAGCCGCAAGGTGGTGGCGCCCACTGGCCGTACGTACACACGTCCATAGAAGTCCTCTGAAGATTTTAGCGACCCTTTCAACTTCCTATCCAGTCACGTCCTATTGAATATTTTCGAAAGACTTTTCATAGACTTACTTTCAACCGAAATCTACCAAGTACAGGCGATAAAAATGCTATAAAATTGCTATCGCCACGTCTAAATAGAATTTCCGTAACCGTATTTCTATAAGACATACATAGACCTAGACTCGATAGAAAAATAATACTATACAGTGTGGAGGGCCGCCTAGCCGGGCGCTCCTCCGCACCCTCTTTGCGAAGGCTGCCTTTTTCAACTGTCTCAAATAATTATCGCCTCTTGCAATGCTTTGTAGTTGGAGATGCAGCTCACTAACCCTTATAAAGCCCATTTCGTATAAATTAGTAGCGAGAGAAAGCAACAACATGCTTGTAATCTTTTTACCTTTTGGGATGGGCCTCGCTCAAATGATTACCTTTCGAATGTTGGGCTAAAGGTACCTGTTCGTGCAGCAAGTACAAGGCTAGAGCTCTGATAAGCGACAAAAAATGGCGGGGGTGGGTTATCGCAGCGGTAGCCTTGCTCTTGCTGCACGAATGTTAACATTAGCGCTCTACTAGGCTTCTCGCGCGCACGGTCTTTCTAAAAATGATTTCGAAGTTTTCAATGACGCTCTGCAAGTTTTTAATTGATACCATATCTATATTTCTACTTATTAAACAATAGATTGGCAAATTGCACTTAATTTGCCGACTCATCGTCACCATTATTCCCCTACACTATGTCGCCCTGACCTTATAACTCACCCGTACTAATCGCATAAGCGAAGCACTCATGGCTTTTTTTTTTTAACAAAATCTGTTAAATATTAAAAAAGATACCAATGTACAGGGTTGAAGCAATCGACAGCATTGAATTGCTAGCATTTTCAGGGCTCCATAGCGTGTGTATTTCTGACATAGGCGTATCTGCATACTGCAAGTGGCGAACGCTTATTTCCATGGATGCATTACGGCAAACATGAAATTTATTTTGAAAATGTAAATGTTTCTTTAGTTGACGTTAATTGCCGTGGCTTTTAGAATCTCTACCGGTTTTCTGGACAATTTCTATATCCTTTCTGTATACACTAAGTTTTATGAAAGGTCTACAGAAAAGGCGAAACAAAAACCACCATCAAGCTAGAAAAGGTGGATAGAAAAGTGGATGCATTTACTTTAGAATATCTATAGCCCCTATGCACTAAATTCTATAAAAAAGTTTGTAGAAACTGGATAAATACATTTCGGAAGGGCAGTCTGTGGGCGCAAATGAGGCCGCTGGTATTCCGCAAAAGAGTGCTACCGCGCATGCTCCGAACGCGTTAGACGGCCCAATAGGTAAAAACTGGCAGCGGTTATCGGAATGATCTGTACCTAAGCACACGATTTATATAACAAAGGTGTAATATAAGACATGGTAAACGCTGTCGGTTTGCTCGAACAAGATGCCCGGATTTAAAAAAAAGTAGAGAGCGATAAAGTAAAACGCGAGAACGCACTAATCGAGCGTAGCACGAGAGGAAATCACACTTCAATGAAAAACAAAAGCAAACTGCAAACTAAGAAAAAAATGACGCTACTTTCACTGATTACATTGAACGAATAGCAAGCAGTGTAATAAAAGTGAAATAAATAAAACAATAAAAAGGCAAAGCGAAGCGCTGACAAGGAAGTCACAGCAACTTAACTTGCCGACTAAGTGAAACTTTTAGCAATATCGTAATTGCGTTTCGCCTTGTGGACTCTACCTCTGTTTACATAATACGACGTGCTTAATGGACGAAGCAATTTAATTACTGCTAAACCGATTATATCTTGCCCAGTCAGTTAACGAGAAAGTTCACTCTTCCTCTCACCGCTAGTCTTTGAAGGGGAGCAAATTAACACATTTCTTGTTTTTCTTTTTTCTTTCTTGATTGAGCTTTGAAATTTAACTAGCCTTTCCGGTTAACGACTCCAAACCGCACCTCTTAGTATTTGTCTAAACAAAAGAAAAAAAAAGAAAAATAAAAGATATATGTTTTGGAAACAACAAAACGAAGGCAGCGCGTTGACTTGACTAGGGCTGGGCAAATGACCGATTAACTTCCTGATTAATCAATTATTGCTTCAAACGCGAATAATTTTTTTAACCGGTTAATCGGTAAACTTTTTACGAAGCAAAAGAATGTAAAAGTTAAATGCTTTCAACACGCATACGTGGCCGAGAACACCTGTATGAAGGACAACATTCGGGTGAAATTTTGGCCTAAAGTGATCTGTAGGGGCAATATTTGTAACTCCAAACAAGTGCAGAAAATTACACGTATCCCTGCAACTTAAGCGCCGTGCGAGTGTCTGTTTAGCGCAGCAGAGCCTATTGCAAACAATAAAAGGAGGCCACTCTCGCGGGAGAATATTACCAAACCCCTTTGCCTTATGCAGCTGATCTGTGTCTGTAGGATATGTAAGTCTGAGTGTCTTTGAACTGTTCTCAACTACACATCGAGGTTGATTCTTGATAAAACTTGTATGTTGCGTCGTTTATCACAGATTCAACAAAAAAAAAAGACTTAAAAATATGCGTAAAAAGGAAGGTTACTGAGCAATCGATTAATTAATCTATTAAAGGGTGGCGATTATTCGAGTTAAAAATGTTAATCAAAGTCCAGCTCGTGACCATACATGAAAAATATATACGTATATAGAGTTAATGTGTGGTCCTCACCATATAGAGGTAACATTCAAAGAAAGGCGTTTGGTGCTAGCGATTGTTTTCATGGTTTTTCTAGTGATTTGCTGGTTTGGTGTTCCGTAAAAAAGCTGTCACCTTTTCATGGGTAATGAATTTGGTTGGGATCTCATATAATATATGAGGTGACGACAAAAAATGAAAGACATCTTTTAGGAACGGAAACGGTGGCAATTCCGAAGGAAGCTCGCAGAATTGAGGGATTTCGTCTCTGTAAAATGACCTGCGCGTGATAGGACTTACTTTTTGTAATTTCAAAATCTGTATAAAAATTTAAGCGTTCAAAAGTGTAAGTTATAACAAATATAATAGTCAATAAAAATAAGATGCATTAAAGAGTTATATAATTTGTGTACTAAATTTTCCAAGTTTTGTAGGAGTATATATCTACACATAAAAACAAACATAAAAACACAACATTTTAACAACACCTGTTCATGACAATGCCTTTTATGACACGCGTTTTGTTGAAATGAATATTTTTTGTACAGCCCACGAAGCACAGGGTGTTTTAGTAAAGACTAGGGATACATGTAAAAAAGGCAAAAAAAAAAAAAAAGGCTTCTTTCGGGTTAAGGTTTTTGACCACGGCGCACGTCATGTTATGAATGTCGAGTCATAATTTGCGAGTTAATTACATTTTATTTTTATTTTAATTTATTTTACATGCCCAAAAACAAACATGCAGGTCCCCTCTTTGGTGCGAAATTATACAAATTTTATCAGAAAGAAAAAGAAAATCACAAAGCAACAAACAGACAAATTTTAAAGTTCGGTAACAAGCACATAGGGCGGCACCGGAACGCATATGCGCGTGAAGTAATTGAAGCCCTGGCCATCGAAGACAGTGCTCAACTGTGCATGAGCACAGTTGAGCACTGTTTTCGATGAGCACATTCTATCACAATCCACCCGAAAGAAAAACAATACTTGGGGACGTGGCACGAGCCGCATAACACCCTAATGGGTGCATCGCGTGGATCACTAGGTGTAGTAAAGAGGAAAAAAGGAAGACGAAGTATTAAAGGCAGCAAATTGATAGTCAGCGGTGTGTATGTCTTTCCTCTCACGGTTTTTATAATTTGTAATTGTTCAGCTGACCATATTCAAGTGTGTACCAGCTAGCTCAATTAAAGCCTGTAGTAAAGCACTTTCACTTGGTTCAACACCTTAATGTCACTGTATAAATCAAGTTCGGTATTTCCAGTATTGATAAACAGAGAGTGTATTCGTGACAGAGGAGATGGTTTACAGACGCTGTGAATGCTGGAAGTACTGCGGGTCCTAGTGGAGCGAGGAGGGACATGGATGTTTACATCACGTAAAGGCGAAGCACTGTCAAATACGCTGTTTACAATTTTGTACAGAAAAACGAAGTCGCGCTCTGCTATTCCATCGGTCAACGGTATCAACGAAATCTTATTAAGGAACAAAGCGTAGTCAAAATAAAAATTGCGTTGGAAGTAGCGATCATAAACAATACGTATAAGTCTGTGTTGCAGATTTTCGATGGCCATGGCTTTTGTTCTTGATGGCGAATTCCAGGCCCCAGAAACGAACACAAACACAAACCTAACTAGGGCACAAAATAAACGAATAATGGAGGCCAGGTTCTTGAATGGGGGAGTAATACGGCATATAATTCCCAACATTCTCCTCGCCGTACCAACAATAAACGACGCGTGAGCAGTAAACATGAATGCATTATCAAAATACACGCCAAGGTCTTTTACTACACATGCACGTTTGATTGTCACTCCTTCTATAATGTAATCGTAGTGTACTGCGACGGCTGTAGAAAGTCAATACATTTGTTTTCAAGGGATGCAGTGATAAGCTATTTGCTGAACACCACTGGACAACACGTAAGACATCATGTTGCAGAACATGGCAGGAAGCAAGATATTTTTCACTCATAAAAAAGCTTGATGTCATCAGCAAACATCAGTAACTCAGCACTATCTACACAGGCGGCTAGTTAGTTGACGAAGATTAAGAACAAAAGCGGGCCAAGAATAAATCCTTGAGTGACACCAGATGTTGAGAAGAAAAGGTAGGAATAACTGTTATGAATACGAACACTGTTTAGACGAGATAATAAGTAACTTTCGAACCATTACACAGCTCTGAACAACAACCTTAAGATAATAATTTGTGTGACAGCATCTAATGATCGACTTTATCGAAAGCTTTCGACATATCAAAACAGATACAATCAACTTGGCCTCTGTTTAAAACAATGGGGTAGACAATAACTACATACATTTTCTTTTTGAAATATTAGCCTAATCTGGCACCTTTTCCTCACCAAAATAATTCATACCTGCAAGAATTCCGAAAACTTAGTTCTGCTCCGCGCTATTGTCTGACAAATTTAAGCGGTATGAAGGCTAACATACCTAAACCAAAACTCGAAAAGAGCAGCGGAAGTTCCACCAAGAAGCGCATTCGGAAAAGCTCGTAGAGTAAGTCAACAGAGCGATTTCGGCACTGTGATTTGCTCGTTGACATAAACCTCACTTTGTCTGCTTCACGGCGGGAAAGACAGGAGGAGGGGGGGGGGGGGGGGGGGGGGGGGCGAAGCTTAGGTAAACACGCCTCACCAATTCACGAGCAGCTTTTGATGGCTCTCAGATTTGATTACGCTTACCGGGTTGGCAGATCTGATAACTGGCTAAAATCTAGTGCGTGAAATACTTAGGCGTGTTTGCCTAAGCCTCGACCCCCCCCCCCCCTCCCCCTTGCCTTTCCCTCTTCTCTTTACCGCCGTAAACCAGGCAATGTGATTCCCATGAAAACGAAGAAATCAGGGTGCTGAGAGTCAACAGAGCAATTGTTGACTTACTCCACAAGCTTTTCCGAATACGCCACCCGAAGGCGAAGTCACCATTGGGAGCGGCTGCGGGTAGCGAGTTAGCACCAGAGAAACTCGATCGCGAAGCCAAAGTATCGCATTCTACACAAATCTCGCTCGAAGGGAACACAGCTGCACCACATTCAATGATGTACGGCTACAGCTCTTTCTGCACCCAATGAAATAAAAGGAAACACAGATGCACCCCATTTGAAGTTGTACCATTGCATCGTTTCATAAACCCGCCTCACTCAAAGGGAACACAGACGTACCCTGCTCAATAGTTTACCAGTGCTCCCCTTTCTACACCTACTGCCCTCAAAGGGAACGCAGGAGAACCCCGTTCAATGGTGTACTGTTACACCTCTTTCTACACCCACTGAATTCGAAGTGAACACAGGGGCACCCGATTCAAAGGTACACCGTCACACTACTTCATACACCCGCTTCATAACCAACTTCGTAAACCTAATTAAGGCATCAACCAAACCCTTAAAAAATGTCAAAAAAATTGCAAAAAGGCAGGTAAACGGACATGCGGGATTGTTTTCAAATCTCCTAGAAGTTTATTAGACAGCCTAAAGCGTAAACAAGTACAAACTTTACAAGCAATCTGTGATATGTGAAGAGGTACAAAGAAGTTGTTACACAACTGAGAAGATTTCTAAGCAAACAAGAACCGAAGTAACTCGAAGGTAGCGTCTATTCTCCCAGCAGCCAGCAGAATAATTTCCACGAAATTCCACCGGCACTCGCCATTCATTTATCGAAGGAAGTTTCAGAGACAGCTCAGATTAGCTTTCCTATATTAGCTTCTCTTTTTTTTTTTTTGTAATGAGCCGCCCCAGAATGTGTCCGTAAAGGGGCGTGTACAGGTGGGACAGGTGGGTTAAAATTTTTGTAATGAGCGGCTGCAGACTGTCACCACTTAGCGGTGTGAACGGGCGGGCTAGGTCGGTGAGCACGCGCCTCAGGGATACACGCGCGACGAAATGTGCCTACAGCGTGTATTTCACGTAACGAGTGACGATGAAACGTTAGTTTCGACGAAACGTGTCTACGAACGTGTATCAACGAAATGGTGTCTATAAAACTTGTTTTCAGAAAATGCGAGGAGAATAGGAAAGTCAGTATTCTACCTGCTGTTGTCACATGATTGTAGACAGCTAACGGCAGGCGACTGCCGATAGAATTTCATGGAAATTATCCTCCCGGCTGCTAAGAAATAGACAGTGCCTAATTCTAGAGGTAATCCGGAACGGAACCGTCAATTGTTGCAAATGAGTAAGTTGCAGCGCACTTACGATGAAAACACCGGACTTGAAATATGTAATCAGACATATATGTCGACACGGGCACTACAGAACAACCGCCCAAACACAAAGACGAAAAGAAAGGGGTCCGTGAAGATCCAACACAATGTGGCAGAAGCAGTCATTTGGCGAACCGAACACTAAACGCATCACATTAATTTCTTGGGCTTTTTTGAATAAATCGCTTGTTGCCGATATACGCAAATGATTTTTGAAACACCGGGAGCCTTGGTACTCTCGAATACGTTGTCACGGACGAAATCTGGTGAAGCCCCTCTGGTCGCAGCACAGCACACAAGAAACTAGGCCGTGAAGCAGACATTCCGAGATCGGATAGAGCTACGACGTCATCCGTGAAACCTTTACCACATGATCACGCTCCTGCCGTTACCCGTGCCCAGATAGCAGAGTCGAGGGATAAAAAAGCTTCCAGTTCATTGGAAGACTGCGCAACTTATTCCACGCTCCCTCGCAAAGGCTTATCTTCAGGGGCATCCCAACAATGAACACAACGAGAGGATTTGTCACTTATATCCTCTTGAAAGTTCGACCCAAAGTTAATAGTGGAGTGGATGCTATCCGTGGCCTTGGCCTTTAGGCAGGTGCCGTGCTCTGCCTTATCTCTAACTTGGAGACTGTAGTCACGTGATCCTACCCGGAGACCCGATCGGCCTAAAACAAGCATAGCGTCCACTCTACTTTCAATACCGAGTGACCAGGACAGCTCCATACTTTCTAAGAAACTGCCCCAACCCTAAAGTTACCAGAAGGGGGAATCCAAGCACAAGCTGACCGGGGCGCGTGGCTAGCGTGGCGGTGCTCTGATACACCTAGAGGTTTTTAAGGGTAAGGAGGATGCTCGTTGTCGGTGTACAAGTACACTGGCTGGGTAGCGGAGGGTGCACTTTTCAGGAGAAGGGTGCATGTGTGTCTGATGCACCCGACCACACTCTTTTTTTTCTTAGAGTAAAGCACGATAACCGCTGGGACACGGTTGCGCTGCCTACTTGGCCAGCTGCGCCCGCGGCACTATTTAGTTACCGCAGTCCACTCTTAAAGGTGTGGCTTAAGAGTACTCCTGTATCTGATTTGTTATTAAGTTTAATTTGTAAGCTATAACTATAATAACATCTAAATAATCCAATACCTTTCAAAAGAAAAAATATAACGTCATCGAGAAGCTCTTTCAAATTGAAGCAGTTGAAGGGGCTGCAGTTTGGAACATAGAAGTATTTGGTTGAAGTTACGTTCGGAGTGGAAGCAGTGGAACCAGTTCGAATGTTGAAACCGTTGGAGCTTGATCGCTTCATGCTCGAAACTTGTCAGATTGGCTAAGGGAAGATAACTTTGGAGGCTTCTTCCAGAGATTCGAAGCCTTCCCATCGCTCTTTTGGTTTTGGCTTTGGCTTTGTCAGGTTGGTTTCGACTGCCAAAGGGAGTGCACGTATCCGAAGAAACAGTGGGGCGTATCGGTGACCACGGCTGCCCTGGGCGCAAAACGGCAAGCGAAGTTGTTTTGATTTGTATGCACTGGCACTATTCTACTCTTTATCTGTAAGTCAAGTTTCAACCGAACGTTCTTCTGCAATTCTGAAATTTGCACCTGCTTCTTGGCGCGGGTGTACGACCGAATGTTTTGGCATTTGAAGGTACTTGTACTGGTCCTGTGTAGTCCCACCATGAGGGAACGCTAGTGTAGTGTTTGCACTGCTCCCTCATAATTAGTCATTTAAAAAGGCACGTGAAGATATAAGTCACACTGAAAAAGACTGTAGTTACGTTTGTGGATAATTCAGGTAGTATCGCAACTCTGCGTTCCTGTACCAAAAAAACATGTGCTCTGTTATTTTGCAAACGACATCCTGAGCAAATTGCATTTAGCAACAGTATTGGGGATACTACAATTCATATTGCAAACTGTATGCGATCGTTTCTTCTTTTTTTCCCCAGAACACCAAATCGTTCAAAACTATATGATGCCAAGTGAGCCTTCAAAGTAGGCTACACTTTCCTGGTTGACTCAACTGAAAGCTAAGGATAAAAATACTTCTTGCTTTATTCTAATATTGGTGTTGCTTCTGTCCTAGCTTAGTGCAAGTCTTGTTGCAGACTCACTGTATGGTCACTTCCATTGTTGGGCTTTCTGCGACACATCGCATTAACAAAGTAAAAAAAAGGAGGTCACTGCTTACACATCTGCAAGAAGTTGAGCCAAACGATGCGAAATAAGGCAGTGAGAGAATGAAAGAGAGAACTTATCCACAGAGATTTCGTCTAACAGAGAAAATTGACTTAGGTAATTTGTTTTGCAACCTGAAAATTGTGATATTACGAGAAAAGGTAAAACTAAGCTGGAAGAAACAGTGGGGCTGTTCTCAAATAGAGTTATTAATATAAACGTACCCTCAAAGTCTTAATTAATTGCTCTTTGAATGTATATGTATCATATACTCTGATGGTCTATTCGGTATATTGCTATATGTGTAGACACAGAATGTCTTTAGTCCAACTGGTCGAGCTTCGCTTACGGCCCCAATATCCATCGAAAGAGAAGATCCAGCGAGTCGAAAGATCCAAATGGTCACGTGACAGGTGAGGCGGAATATCCATCGAGACGAAATGTTCAGTTGAGACAGTGTCACGAGTCCGGCGACGACGGAAGGTCATCACCGAGACATGACAATAAGGGGGTGGTCGTTCGATGCCCGGCGTAGCCGGTAAGCAAACGCAGAGAATGAGACGGAGGCGTGTTATAAGTTAACAACAACAAAACAGTGTTTATAGGCTCGAAACGAACATATAAAGGGAATTTAAAGTAACAGAACGTACATTTTACAAGACAGTGATGCTACGAGCGACAAACGTGTCGAGTTAAGCACAGAGAAGTACGTTACACATCCAGTTAAGTACGCGTGTACAAAGATCAAGACGAAAGTAAGAGTCCAATTAGCGACGGTCGAAAGGAAAAGTTCAAAATTGAAGCAACATACAGTTGACCGGGGAGCACGGCGGCAGTCCATCCACAGAGACGACACACGTAGAGCGGCCCTCGAAGCGGCGGTCCTTCCGGGGCAGCGGGTGGTCGGTCTCGGAGATGCGGTGCGGCGGCTCGGGTTCCCGGGAGTACGCGGCGGCGGTTTTCCCCCCGAAGAGCGGACTGATGCTGGGGTCCAGTCGCCCTCTTTTTAACGGCGTCGGGCGCTCACGGCCGAGGCACTCGCGGACGCTTGTTCACGCACGGGGTCGGAGTCGAAGCAGCACAACACCAAAAGCACACAAAGTAGTTCATACAAAAAGGGAGGACCACGTAGACACGGCACCTTTGACACTGCATGGCCGCCATGTTGAAGTTAGAAAAAGTAAGACATAGCTAAAACAGGAGGCCCCTACGCCAACAACTTCTGTCCTGCTAAGGGTGACCTTGCAGGCGAGAAAAGTTTACCAATACACAAATGGAGCTCAAGACTTTGGGCGCAGTGAGGGTGACTTTGAGGTTGGAAAAAGTAAGAAAGACACAAAACATGAATCACGTACACCCCCGCTCGCGAACCGCGAGAGGTTGAGCTAACTAGGAAGAAACTAACAGAAAAAAACAACAGGCACGTACACGTGCCTTTGCAGCAACCGAACCAGCGACGGAGAAACATACAGGCTACAAGGAGAAATATGTGTACGGAAACGAAAACGCGTTATGTTTACATAACGTAATAAAAATAAATTACAGGATGCCACTACTTCTGTGACACGGCCCCCCACTTTCGGAATATTATCACATAATATTCTAGACCCACAGAAGTCGGCGCGCAGGCCTGTCTACTAATAAGAATGCACAACATAACCCCTGCCCAGACGAGCACACAAGTCAAATCAAAGTACACATGTAATAACATATTTAGATGTCAAAACAGTGCTGGCAAATAAAACGCGACCAGTCTACAACCTGCTGAGATAATCAGCTCCCATGTTTTCCTTGCCCTTGATATGCTCGACGCTAAACTGATACTCTTGGAGCACACTCTTAAAAAAAAGGAGTAGTACTTCGTCCTTTTTGGGGACTAAATCGATGTCACTGAGAGTGATCCCCCAAAAACGGCAAAACCCCGGTTTAGTCCCTCCCTTTTCTTTTAGTCCCTTTTCATTGATCCCTTCAGGTCAAAGTTTTGAACCGTTAAGAGGAGTGCTTTTGATCCCTACAGCAGGGCATCAGGGACTAAGCTTAACTCTTCAGGGGATTAATTATGGTCCCTTGAGCGCCGTCGTGTTTATAATTGGGGGAGTAACTTTGATCCCTTTGGGGATCAACAGTGGTGATTGGGGGACTAACCTTTTTTTATTGGGGACTAAAGTTCGTCCCTTTGGGGATTAATTTTGCCACGTAAAGGGATGATATTTATAGTGACGGGGGAGTAACTTTCGTCCCTTTGGGGATTAATTTTGCCACTTAAAGGGATGATATTTATAGTGACGGGGGAGTAACTTTCGTCCCTTTGAGGATCAATTTTGACCCTTTTAGGAATTAATTTTATAGTATTGAGAGGGTAATTTTCGTCCTTTTGTGAACGAATTTTGACACTTTTAGAGCCGAAATTACTAGTAATGAGACCCTTTAGCTGTGAATAGGAGTGAAAGGTTTGCGGCATTGAACAGCTTCCTATTCAGAAAAGGCAGATTGTGCAACTTGTTTGAAAAGGTATATCTTCTGAAAAGTTGCACAAAGTGTCTTTTCAGAGCAGGGAGGTATTCAATACCTCAGACCTTTCACTCCCATTCACAGCTAAATATTGCAGTACATATGAAAAGTCGCACACCTTTATTTGGAAAAAGCAAGCCTTTGTTGTGAAAGAAGCTGCGAAGACTGGATATGCGGACAACACTCTACTTTGAACTTCTACTTTGAAACTTCCTCTTTTCCTGCCTCAGTCTCAGGCTAACATCAGAATGGACTCGTAGAACTTTGAGGCAGGTTTTTTTACAGCTAACATCACCATTTTACGAAACATTGCACCAGCTATCTGTAGAAAAAAAAACTAGCACTTTCATTGTGGAAATATATTTATTCTAGAACTACAGAACACTGTAAATGAAAACAATTGCACATCACAAGAAAGTATACAAGAAAATACTGCCATCTTGGCACTGAAGAACTTGCCGAAATTTTACACGACTAGCATATATATAGGAATCTACAATGGTTCTTAGTGCTGCTGAACGAGCCCGAAAAATTGGTGCCTGAACATTAAAAGTTAAAGCATTCACTGAAAGTGCATGTTACCTGTTGAAATTGTAAGGAATTTCGCCTCCTTCCTGTGAAAAATTAGACGAACTTGCCAGGGCCTACGGTGGACATGCTTGCAGCTTTAGCAATGCTTGTAAACTGCGACGTCATTTTGTTCTAAGCAAGGGAAGCAGAAGGCGATCTCATCTGCTCGTTGTGCCTACCGGGAGTTACAACCATCGCCAACTCTATCATCTGCAGACATGACTGCTATTGACACTGGTCAGTTTGTCGGTCTTATTTTTCATGTGAAGGGAGCTAAGCTTTGAAATTACTGCAGGAAAAATTCACATTTGGTGAAATCTTAATTGAGCTTTCTACATGCAGGATGATTGTTCTGGCTCGTTTCACAGCACTAAAACATATTGTAGACACCCTAATATCCATTCAAAAATAAGAAAACTTGTAGAGAAAAAAAAAAGCTAACAAGAGACAGCTCTTTTTAATGTCGTTTGTTCCCTTTTTTAATGAAAATGACTATAAAAAGTCAAACACCTTAGTAAAAGAGCTCCCAATCATAAAATGTGAGACAGTAAAATTACTAGTATATTTATAAATTAAAAAAAAGAAAAAAACCTGGGAAAGGTTTTTGGCCTGTAGGAACATATCTGCTCAAGAAATTACTAGTATATAAGATGACTCAAGTCCCCAGGCTCGACCTAAAATGGACCGTAAAAATTGACGCCTGTACGTAGCGATCTAAATTTTTCGTCATAGGTGTATTTCACAGGTCGTTTTTTTTTAATTACAAAGCGCAGCTCTTTTTCTGTAAATAATAGGGCGAATAAACTTGCCACGGTCTACGACGTGAAGGCGACGATTTTTACGGTCCATTTTTGATCGAGCCCGGTGACTTGGGTCACCCTATATTTATAAATAAAAAAAAAAAAAACAGAACAAAAAATTTGCCATGGGTTTTAGACCTTCAGGAATGCATGTGCTCAAGAAAGTAAAAATAATGTTCACTTAAATGCGAATGCATTCCTTCAATGCGTTACACAAGCCCAGAACAACATTCTTTTAACAACAAGTGTGGAAAAAGCTTTTTTTTTTAAATTTAGGATGGTCAGCAGCCTTGTGTTCATGCAGCCCAGCTTTGAATGTTTGAGACCTACAAGTCTCTTTAAACAAACAAATGTGCAAAAATATTTAACGAAGTACTGAAGGTCGAAAACCCATGCCAGGCAGACACGAAGTGCCACAGCTTCCAGAGGGTCCTCTGTCTCATAAGCCAGATTTACAAAAAGCACACTGCAGCGCTCTGTTGGGGTCCTGGGACACACTTCGATGGAATAGACTGCGGGGAACGTCTGAAACAAAGGTTGGGAATTAAAACAAATCATAAAATCGAAGGCTTTCTGACAAAAAGAGAGGCCTGCCCTTAGAGCAGATACAAGTAACTGATGATAAGCAGATACAGGTAACTGATAGACTACCTGAAACAGGTTCAGTACATACTCCCTAAACCTAACACCCCAAACCAGTTACCCTAATATTGTTCTTGGCAAATCAAAGCTAAATTGGTCATTGGAGCAGCTGGAATATCCTCTCCAGGCTAGGTCATCATCGGGTACCCAAACTTCACCACGTTGTTTGACTGGTGAGCAAAGGAGTAGCACAAACAACGCAAAAGATGGACCATCTCCGGTCAACAGTAAGTTTCGGGAGCACTGCGATATCTAAAACTCCTAGATGCGGTTGATGTATGTGAAAAGGTTCTTAACACGGATTCATCTAAAGCCTTGCATTAAAGCCAGAAAGGTATTTCGTTTATAACGAAAAATTCAGCCTTCAGGCTCAAAATACAAACGTGAGATTGTCATTTGCGGATATTGTTGATCATTTCCTCAATACAACATTGGTTCTGTTCTTGAGCAGGTGACATCGTACAAGTACCTAGGTGTCCATATAACATCTGACCTCTCCTGGCAAACTCGCATTAATTTTATTGCTAACAACGCTAATCGCATGCTAGGTTACTTATGCCGCAACTTCTCAAGGGCTCCTTCATCATTAAAACTACTACTGTACAAGACCCTCGTTAGATCCAAGCTTGAGTATGCGAGTTCGGTGTGGGACCCAGGCCATGAATTTCTAATTAATCAAATTGAATCCGTACAAAATCGTGGCGCACGTTTTATATTGTCTAATTTCTCGCGTTTTTCCAGTGTATCATCCATGAAACTAACTTTACATCTTCCGAATCTTTCATTGCGTAGAAAATTATCTCGTTTGTCCTTATTTCACAAAATTTATCATCACAACCAGCATCTAAGTGAAGACCTTTTTTCTGAACCATCGTATGCATCCCATCGAAATGATCATCACCATAAAGTCAACGTGCCTTTCAGTCGCACGAAGCTCTTTTTTGATTCTTTTATCCCAAGAACTACTAATGACTGGAACCACCTGCCCACCTCCATCGCCACAATCACAGACGCTCCTGCATTCAAGTCTGCCATTGAAAACTATTATGTTAACTAATATGTGTTGAATTCTATTTTTTGTACATTTGTTTTTCCCCCACTCCCTTCTGTAATGCCGTGTGGCCTTGAAGGTATTGAAATAAATAAATAAATAAAAATAAATAAATAAATAAATATTCAGCCCATATCTGAACAGGACGGGTATATTTCAAATTTCGTTAAGTATCCCTTTAAAATATTTTCATACCACAGAGCACAGACACTTCAGAATTTTTTTGTCCAACCACCATTCTACACTATACTCTGTATCACCTTAGTCAGGGCGCAGCGGATGCTGCGAGCCATCAGAGCTAATCCAAAGCTGTGCGGGTGTCATGTGTTCTTAGAGAGTGGGCGCGGCGACATGTGTTATGTGCTATGTTCAAAGAGCACGATTAAATGGGATTGCTCTTAGCATCCGCTGCATCCGGACATAGGGTGAAACAGTAATACCATGCAGTCAAATCCTACCAGGTGAGAATTAAGGGCCTGATTTTGTTTCCTCATATGCACACATTTAATAACAGAATAATCACCCATGCTAGTAGATTGTTTTTTAAACTAATCCTTTCAATTGTGCTCAGTGCCAAGTGTCACGGCAATTCAACACAAAATATGAAGGCTCTATTTAAGCATCACATCAGTAATGCAAATTTATATTTCTTTTTAAATACAGCCATTCCCCCATTTTTTTTAATGTTACTCATCACCAGACGGTCCCTCACAATTTAAAATTAATGTACAGAAGCATTTGGAATTTCAGATGCTGTACAGATAACAGTTAGATATCTCGAATTTAATTTACATAGTTTGCACCCACCTATCACATGAACTGAGTCGGCACCAATTCGGTTGCAATAGAAAGCTAGCTGGATTGGGACTTCCGCTAACAGTCAATGAAGGCTAAATTGTAAAGCAGGTATACCTTGTTTCTCCGATTCTTTAACATCATCCATCCTTTCAACAGTCTGGTAGAAAATGTCCGGCTTTGTCTTGCCCTCTGTCAGTTCAAGGGCGGTCGCCAGGTTTTCTGAGGCAATTTAAAAAAAGAGTTGCTCGGCATCGACGCTCGTGATGCGATTAAACTCAGCAAAAATCTGAAATAAAAATAGATGATCTTTAGTGAGCCAATAAATCGTAAACTACCCTGTAGAAAAGCAGGAGATAAAAAAAAAAAGATTCCCAATTTATTATGAGAAACAGAATCGTAATTGCAAAGATGTCAGTGGGATAATAAAAGACTCGTGGTGCTTGCTTTTGCCATGGAGGAAGTGCCAGTTAATAAGACTATGATGTTGTTATCAGTTTTCTTAAAGTAATTCGTTCCAAGCACATCTCATTATGCTTGTGATCACATTTAGTTTTGCCCGTGCTTTGAGAAATGCTGTTAATACTTAATTTAAAATAAACAAAGGAATAAAAACAAGTATGAAGTACCCCAATTTTCCACATAAGCCAACTAATTCAGAATGTGCAGTGTTTTTGGTTGGCCAGTTACGATCAGATACATCTCAGCTGCACCAAATCTCGCTCAGCAGGAGGAACCTACCAAAATATAAAGCTATTTGCTCGGTTTTCTAGCCCTCCACAAATATAACTAAAACGCAAGTATTTTCTTATAATGCTGCTATAAAAAAGGCAAGCAAGAAGTGGCCTATGAGGAGAATTTTTTTCAAAGGCATGTTGAACTTGAATAATTCCC
Source organism: Ixodes scapularis (assembly GCF_016920785.2). Lineage (NCBI taxonomy): Eukaryota > Metazoa > Arthropoda > Arachnida > Ixodida > Ixodidae > Ixodes > Ixodes scapularis. Next base: position 16,929,618 of record NW_024609873.1, on the reverse strand, counting down.
ACTGAATTGAGCAACAGGGCAAGGACAGTGTGCTTGCTCTCTTGAAAACTTCCAACAGGTTGGCAGGGCAGTGCCATTTTAAACCTTGTTATCACATTGGGTATGCTCTCAGATCCAGCCAGCTGTCGATCATAAAACTGGTGACCATGCTTTCTGCACATAGTCATGTGCACGAGGGCAGGGTCAGGTAATGAAATACTTGTCCAGAGAGCCCGTAGTTTCTGCCAACCCGTAAGCTGAGCCCTTGGAAGGAAATTAATAGCAAAAGACGAACGGCTTCATTTACTGCAAATGTGCTGAAAAAGAAAAGTGTAATACAACAAAGGGTAAAGTGCACCTTTTTTTATATCTTCTGCATCATGAAGCCTTACAATAATCTCGCAGAACAGGGCCGGTCTTGGTTTTCCCTCAGTCACCATGAGAACAGTTGGCAGGTTTTCTGAGGCAACATTCATAAATCGCTCCTTTGCCTTGGCGCCACTACTAATACAAAAAGACACTGCAAAGATCTGCAAGAAACATTATTTTCACATTTTCAGTCAACTTGAAGATATTTGTAAACAGCTCTTTTTAAAAAAGAAAAAGCGAAAAAAATCATCACTTATCAGTTGTAACAAAATCGTAATTGATGTAAGTGGGATAAAAAAGGAGACCCATCATGGTGCCAGACTTCACCATGACAGGACTAACGGCGCATTTATGCCAAGACTGGAGCCGCAACTGCAAAGCAGATCTGTGCGTTGAGGAACATTTTCCCCAACCGCGTCACCGAGATCTCCCTGCAGGAGCTTCCATTCGCTAGCAGCGCGAGTGCACCATAATGGGGGTGGTAGTGGTCTTATCAGGGAACTTACTGCTCCTAAAAGCATGAGCAACATCGTTAGTAAGCAACATATTACCTGGTCTTTAGGGCTTTAGGGCTGGATAGTCGTCTACGGTGTTGAAGATTGTAGGGTGTATGCTGATGTACCCTCCTTGCCCAAAAAGTCTTCTCCATGGCATCTTTCACCATCTCCATATACGTAGTAGCTCCCTTCCTTTCTCTTCTCATTGCGTCCATGTGGCCGGCCATGAAATTTCAATCTTCAGTCGTGGGCGAGGATGCTTGCAGCTTCTGAAAATTAGAAGGAACGAAGTAAACCAACCTTGAACATAGTAAAAACACTCAGAGATTTCGAAAAAGAAAGGACAGGCAGGCATAGTCTTAATTAACTAGCACCAGCTTGTTTTCGCCGTAAACCTCATAAATAAACCCTTTTCCATATGTCTGTTCTCCACCAGTGGTCGAATTTTTTTTTTTGCTACATCAAAAGTATTTCTTTAATAACATTCAAGAGACAAAGCCTACAAGTGCGAAATCAATAGTTTAATGAGCTCAATAATCAAAGATTACTCAGTTAGTTCAATGCCTCCTAGATCGCAAGGCTTTAGTGTTGCTGGATTCTACCCCCTCTCATAGGTCATCGCAAGGCTGACTGGAAAAAGTGCTGCATTTGCATTCAGCTGGAACACGTATTCTCACCAACTGAACACGAGTTCTAGGCCAATGCTAACATAGCACTGTCCACTATATACCCTGCACTGAAATATGATAACCGAGAAAGAAAATTAAGGGCTAAGGTATTGGTATTTAGGAGGTGCTAGGCCAACTCAAAATTAAAGTGTCCTTTAAATGAAGCTATAGCAACATTTTGTGTCGTGATAACTGTTCATGGCATGTGCAAATTTATTTTTACGTGACTTGTTTTTATTTTTGATTGTAGCTACTTCTGTTCCAAAATGACGATGCTATGTGGTAATACCCTATTATTTATGTAAGATACTGTCATAAAGCATAGTGTCTGTCATAACCAGAATTTATTAATGCGAAATCGAATGACAGTCAAGACGAGAAAATTGCACCCTAAAGGACCCCTGAAAAAAAAAATTTTAAACAGTTTATAAGGGACACAAGTGCCAAAAAAAAAAATTTTGCGCAAAAACATTTTTTAGCAATATTGACGGCGCGAGATTAATTTTCTATTAATTTCATGACGTCACAGAATAATAATACGCAATTTTCCCGTCAATAAGATTGGCATACCATTTCTCCCATCTGAACGCGATAGCCAAGGCAATCCACCTCTCCCCCCGCACTCGAAAGAAAACAAGTGGAAAGGACGTGATTACCGACTAAATCGCGTCTCGACCTACTAATTTAACAGTGACCCATGACCTGTCGATTTTTTTTTGTTTGTTGCATATTTAATATTGTTCACTTGTTACTATATTAATATCTTTATTTTATGTATGTGCCTCTCCCCCTCTGTAATGCCTTCGGGCGCTGCATGTATTTTCAATAAATAAATAAAAGAATAAATGAATAAATAAATATTACTCTAAATTATTTTTTTGTTGTTTATTCGCGTAAAATTTATTTTTCGACACGCGTGTCCTAACCAGACTGTTTGAAAATGCTCAGAGTCCAAAGCAATGAAAATGCTCAGAGCGCAAAGGAAACACAGCTATCAATAACAAGCATAAAAAAAAAAAAGAAAACTTTTGAACGAAGATCACAAGACCAGCTTTGAAGAATACAACACACATTTAGAAGCCACGAGCACAAGTTACACAGGGCGAAAGCAAACTCCGAAGTGAGGATCTCAGAAGCAGAAGTATTACAAGACAAAACACCTCTACGCTGGGCTCTATAAACAATAGTATCGTTACAGCGTTCAAGTTCAATTCCAATTTGGTGATTCCCGACCATGGTTGAAACTATAAACTGTGCCGCGGAGCCGACCAGCATCGGCCGAAACATAGAGGGCCGAAAGACGCTCGGAAACCCGCAGAGAAAGTAAAAACATAAAATAATGCTTCACTAAACGCGCGCGTGCACGACTTCGCGGCACCGCTCAATTTCGTCGATACGTGCTCCTACAACGTTTCGTCGACTTTGTTTTGTTTCGTTCACCACGGGGATTGCATTATTGGTTTAATTTCGTTCGCCGCAAACCTACCTCAACTAAAGCGGACTTGCCCAGGCGACTCTGATACGCCACAAATGAATTGGCGATCGCCGCTTTCAAACCGTCCGCACTACGCGCTGAAACCCTTCGCTCCGCTCGGAGACACTTTAATATTGATCGAGAACATGTTTATTTACGCATATCGGATACGACCATACATTTCGCCTAAGAGCGTAAGCGCGAAACTTTACTCTCGAGGCGCGAACTCGCACCAGGCCTCATGCGACCCGCAACGGTTTCGTCAAGCTCGCATCGCCTTGGTCGCCGACCGAGGCGATATGTGCGGAGGGGAGGCACTCACTTGATCGAATGACGTTTTAGCGAACGCCCACGTTTCATCGAACGACACCTTAGCGAATAGTCGGACGCCGCGAAGCGGCGTTTTCGGGTGGGCCAAGTGAGTTCATATTTTTGTAATGAGTTGCCACAGACTGTCGCCGCGAAGCGGCGTAAAGCGCAGCGCGACGGATGGGTTAACGCGCGCCCCCGTTATTCGCTAAAACGACCATTCGCTCAAATGTCGCCGTTCGCTAAAATGTCATTCGCTCTTGTGATATGGACCCGTGGCATTAAAACGCTGCTGCGTCGACGAAACCATCTGCCGGTGTTACATCGTTTGTTTGATGAACTGATTGCCGCCGGGTCTAGTTTTGAAGTGCTAGGCCTCGTTTGCACGCTAACATGGACGAGTACGAGCCCGACCGCGTCAGAGAGCGAGCGCCTATCGACCTGCGACTTTATGAAGTACGTTCTGAAATGACTATAACATTTCTGCTGCTCTACAAGTAGCCAAAGCCATCAAAACTCACCGTCCAATCGGTTGCCACTCCGACTGCATCCGACGAGGCTTCCACCGCACCGCCACAGGTCAACTGGGTCAACCGTCACCTCCAGTTCAAACTCGGGCGCGCGCGCTGCAGTCGGAGAGTAGGTAGCCTCGTCTCCGGCGCCTCCGCGTCGCTCGGATTCCGTTCTCATGTTTTTCGCGGCCGGAAACATTCACCGAATATGCGCGTGTAGTCACAATTTCTAAATCCCGGGGCCAAAATCTTGTTTTGCCAAGGCTTCTTTCCAAAATAGCTACTCGAGTGATGCTTCGTCCACTTCATCGAAGGCTTGCGGCAGCCATTATTGGCGAGGGGACTAAAGTATTCGTTAGGGGATCAACTCCAGCGGGAGCAACGAAATGCCCGCGGGACGAACTGCTCGAGTTACCGCTTCTGAATAGAGGGCGCTAGGGTCGCGGGGATGAAAGATGGCGATTGGTGCCTTTGCGCACCTTTTTTTTTAAGAGTGCAGCAAGCTCCAACGGAGGACTCGGCTGTTTAGCTGCCTCGCTTTTTGGATGTAGCTCAGCGGTTGGTGGTCCGTCTGCACTAAGAAATGCACGCCGTACAGGTAGGTGGCGAACTTTTGCACCCCCCAAGCTAGTGCTAAACACTCTCTCTCGATGGTGCTGTATGCTGCTTCCCTGGGGAGCAGCCTTCTGCTAGCATATGCGACGGGGTGGAGCGTGCCGTCATGCCGCTGCATTAGTACTGCTCCAAGGCTGGTATCTGAGGCATCCGTGCGCAGCACAAACTGATTGGAGAAGTCTGGGAGTCGCAGTATTGGAGGGCTTGAGACGCGGCGTTTGAGCTCCTCGAAAGCTTCTTGATGGGCCGACGTCCACCTAACGACGTTGTTGCCGCCCTTTTTCGTGAGCTGGGTGAGCGGCTCGCTGATTTTGGCGTAGTCGGGAATGAAGGCGCGGTAATACCCAGTCAAGCCGAGAAATGCTCGTACCTGTCACTTTGTTCGCGGGGCTGGCGCCGCTTGGATCCTGTCGAGTGTTTTCCCGAGTGGTGCCAGTTCACCGCCGCCAATGCGATGCCCCAAGAACTCGATGTTTTCCCTTCCAAATTCACATTTGCCTGGTCGCACTGTTAGTCCGGCTGTCTCGATTCTTGCAAACAGCTGGCTCAGAGAAGTGAGATGCTCCTCCCACGTAGCATTGGCAACTAGGACATCATCGTAGTAGTGCTGCACTCCCGGAATTCCCTCCACAACTCGGTGCATCAGTTTCGAAAATACGGCGGGGGCTGTCTTTATGCCGAATGGCATGAAGCGGAATTGGAAGAGTCCCGACGTGGTTGAAAATGCGGTTTTGGGCTTGGACTCTTCGCTCAATGGAATTTGCCAATAGCCTTTGACGAAGTCTACTTTCGAGAAGTATTTCTTCTCTCCAGCCGCAGCGAAGACCGCGTCAGCTCGGGGCATGGGCTCCGAATCGGCAACCAACACGTCGTTCAGGCGCCGGAAATCAATGCACAGGCGGTTCGTGCCGTCCGGTTTCTTGACCAAAAGGACTGGAGCGTTGTAGGGCGACTGAGATTTCTCAATTATTCCGAGTCGCTCCATCTCCTGCACCTCTCTTTCTACGCCCTCTCTCGTCGCAAATGGAAGCGGATACTGCTTTACGTGGACCGGAGTGTCGGTAGTGAGCTCTAACCGGCACTCGGCCCAGTCCGTCTTGCCCGGGACGTCGGAGAAAATGCACGAGTGTTCTGAAATCACATCTCGGAGCTGTTTCTGCCGATCCGCCCCCAAACAATCAGAGAGCCTCACATCTCGCTCGTCCTCGGATTGCCGAAACGCTGGGACAGGAATGGCTCCATCGCTGTCCGAGTCTGTGACGCCGCAGATCGCCTGGCACACCCTTTCCACCGGTTGGCTTCCCCGCTCTTCGTATTTTTTCAGCATGTTAGCATGAAAAATCTTTCTCCCCCCTGCTGTCTCGATGATGTAGTCGGCCTCTCCCTTCTTCTCCTTGACCTCGAAAGGCCCTTTCCACTGAAGCAGTAGCTTGTTCTTATCGGTAGGCAGCAGAATCAGCACTTTGTTTCCTGGTTGGAAGAACCTTTCTTTAGTTTTCCGGTTGTACATCCTAGCGTAGCGTGCTCCGGCCTTCGCGAGCTCCTCGTGCGCTAGCTTGCATGTCTCTTCCAGCCGATTTCGGAGGTCAAAAACGTGGTGATAGGTTGTCTTCTCCTCCTCGTCGAGGTGGTGGTTCGTCCACAGCTCCTTCAGAATGGCCAGGGGTCCCCTCACATGTCGCCCATACAACAGCTCAAAGGGCGAGAAGCCCAAACTTGCCTGGGGGACCTCCCTGTACGCGAAGAGCAACGGCGCCAGGTAGCGGTCCCAGTCTCTCGGTTTTTCGGCGCACATTCTCTTTAACATCAATTTCAGGGTGCCATTGAATTTCTCGACCATCCCATTTGCCATAGAGTGGTACGGCGTTGTATGCAGCTGGCGTATGGAGAGAAGTCGGGCAACCTCCTTCATCAAATCGGAAGTAAAATTGGTGCCCCGGTCGCTTAGGACTTCGTTCGGGACGCCAAATCGAGAGAACATTTCTACTAGCGCCTCAGCGACCCTCTCCGTCTCAATACTCGGCAGCGCCACGGCCTCCGGGTATCGGGTCGCGTAATCCATTAGGGTCAGGATATACCGATTTCCATGCTTGGAAAGGGGCTGAATTGGACCCACGATGTCTATGGCCACTCTTTTGAATGGGGTTTCAATGAGCGGCGCCTTCCCCAGCGGCACACGGGTTACTCTGCCCTTTGGGATCGTTCTCTGGCAGATGTCACATGATGCGACAAATCTCTTCACGTCTGCGGTGATGCCCGGCCAGAAAAATTCCTCCAAAATTCGGTCCTTCGTCTTTTGCACGCCCAAATGACCAGCCATTATTCCGTCATGTGCAGTTTTCAATACCGCTTCTCGATGGCACCTAGGGACGACCAGCTGACGCACCACGTGTCCGGTTTTCTCAGTGTAGCTGCGGTACAGTAGCCTACCCTCCCGGTGGAATTCGATATTTCCTTCGGAATCCCTGCACGTCAGTATCTGGCCAATCTGAGAGAAGCACGGCCTGAGCGACTCGTCCGCTTCCTGCTCATCCGCGTAATCCCTGTTTAGCGGCTGTGCTGGGACGTCGGGGGCTTTGAGGGTTTGGAACCTTTGGGGTTGGTTCCTCATCTGCGAGCGCGTTACCACTGCTGCTACAGCTTCCTCATCAGCGGGCTCGTTGCTGATGGGTTCTTCCACTGCCGCCTTTGGGTCGTCGGGTGCCCTCGCGCCTTTTATATTTCCAAGGATTAGGTCATAGAGCGGCTCCGCCATGCAGAGCGCCGTGATGACCCCTGAATAGTACGGGGTGTCGATCTCCACCCGCGCTTCGGGCAGCATCCTGGCTGTTCCGTCGACTACATAAACGGGCCGGGTCTCTCCTGTGAGCTGATCGTCGCGGATGAGCTCTCGTCTTATAATCGCCGTATTGCACCCGGTGTCTCGCAATACCGAAATCGATTTGCCCTCATACGTTCCGGCGACCACCGGCAGTCCTTCGACTAGAAACTTCGGCTGTGTTATCATGACTGCATTCACGACGGGGATTCTTTCCCCATTCTTCAGCTCTAGGTAGCCGTCGCGAATGCCCTTCCGATTCGTCACCCCGACGGGGGAGTAAACGCACGATGCCTGAGGCCTATCGTTTGTTCCCGACCGGCACGCGTCGGCCTTGTGGCCCTTTCGCCCGCACTTGAAGCAGGTAAGGCTGTGGTTGTTAGTGGTGTGGGCCCGGCAGTGTGAAGCCTGATGCCCAACGCGGTTGCACAGATAACAACGAGGCGCTGTTCGTTGACTGCTTCTTTTCTCGTCAGTTTCGGGCCTCCCGATATCATCTCGGTTATCCTTCTTTACCTTGGCGAGGTTAAAGCTTCCCTGCGCTTCTAAAAACTGGTCGGCTAGATCCAGCATCTCTCCCAACGATTTCGCCTTCCTTTCCTTCAGATAGAGCGCCATGTTGGAATGACACCCATGTAGGAACCTTTCCTTAATCAGGAGCTCTCGGAGGTCTTTGAACTCGTGTTTCGTATCGGACAGCTCGATCCAGCGATCGAAATAGTGGCTGAGACGCGCCGAGAACTGAGCTGCGGTCTCACCATCCGCCGGTTTGCCTGAATCGAATTTGTCCCGAAAGCCGTCCGCCGTGAAACGAAACCGCTTCAAAAGGGCTGTCTTTACCTTGGAGTAATCCGCTGCATCACCCGGCGGCAACCGCCCGTAAACACTGAGTGCTTCCCCGCTCAGACATGTTGCTAGAGCTGTAGACCACTGGCTCTCTGGCCACTTCTGGCTTTCCGCAAGGCTCTCAAATCGTCTAATATACGCGTCTAGGTCATCCTTCCGGTCATCGAACGGGATGAGAAGCTTGCTTGTGTTCAGTTTCAAGCTTGGCTCCGCGTCTTTTCCCCGGCTCCCTTCCTTTTCTCTGGTCTCCTTCTCCAGCTGCTGACACTCTATTTTCAGGCGCATAAGCTGAATCTGACGCTCGTCAGCCTCCTTCGCGGCTGTGCGCTCATCCTCCGCTGTCTGCCGTGCAAACGCTCGATCCTCTCGCTGTTTATCTTCTACCCATTTTCGGAGCTCAGCGCCCGCCAGGCCAAGCTGACTACCCATCGCTAGCAACTTTTCCATTTCCATGCTTCTATCTCCGAAACACTTTCAACAACCCAAACAGGCGCTTCAAAAGGAAATCCCGTTCATGCACCGTACGCATCAAATAACGCGGCACATTTCCAGAACTCGTCTCCCTCTCCAGTCACCACGTTTCCTTCGCATCGAACGTCCTGTCGCGGACGCCAGTTAATTGTCACGAGTCCGGCGACGACGGAAGGTCATCACCGAGACATGACAATAAGGGGGTGGTCGTTCGATGCCCGGCGTAGCCGGTAAGCAAACGCAGAGAATGAGACGGAGGCGTGTTATAAGTTAACAACAACAAAACAGTGTTTATAGGCTCGAAACGAACATATAACGGGAATTTAAAGTAACAGAACGTACATTTTACAAGACAGTGATGCTACGAGCGACAAACGTGTCGAGTTAAGCACAGAGAAGTACGTTACACATCCAGTTAAGTACGCGTGTACAAAGATCAAGACGAAAGTAAGAGTCCAATTAGCGACGGTCGAAAGGAAAAGTTCAAAATTGAAGCAACATACAGTTGACCGGGGAGCACGGCGGCAGTCCATCCACAGAGACGACACACGTAGAGCGGCCCTCGAAGCGGCGGTCCTTCCGGGGCAGCGGGTGGTCGGTCTCGGAGATGCGGTGCGGCGGCTCGGGTTCCCGGGAGTACGCGGCGGCGGTTTTCCCCCCGAAGAGCGGACTGATGCTGGGGTCCAGTCGCCCTCTTTTTAACGGCGTCGGGCGCTCACGGCCGAGGCACTCGCGGACGCTTGTTCACGCACGGGGTCGGAGTCGAAGCAGCACAACACCAAAAGCACACAAAGTAGTTCATACAAAAAGGGAGGACCACGTAGACACGGCACCTTTGACACTGCATGGCCGCCATGTTGAAGTTAGAAAAAGTAAGACATAGCTAAAACAGGAGGCCCCTACGCCAACAACTTCTGTCCTGCTAAGGGTGACCTTGCAGGCGAGAAAAGTTTACCAATACACAAATGGAGCTCAAGACTTTGGGCGCAGTGAGGGTGACTTTGAGGTTGGAAAAAGTAAGAAAGACACAAAACATGAATCACGTACACCCCCGCTCGCGAACCGCGAGAGGTTGAGCTAACTAGGAAGAAACTAGCAGAAAAAAACAACAGGCACGTACACGTGCCTTTGCAGCAACCGAACCAGCGACGGAGAAACATACAGGCTACAAGGAGAAATATGTGTACGGAAACGAAAACGCGTTATGTTTACATAACGTAATAAAAATAAATTACAGGATGCCACTACTTCTGTGACAGACAGAATGTCCAACGAGTCTTATTATCCAGCTATACGGAAAATCCAAGCAGGCCTTCATGACCACCGCGCTTGAATATCCTTTAAGATGGAAGATCCAACCAGGCCCGAATGTCCAGCGTGACTGAATACCCAACGAGACGGAAGCTCCAAATGAAAGATGGGAATGTACACTGAGACTATGGCAACCGTGGAGACATAGAATATTGCTGTGCTCTGCAGTGCGACAAGCTAGAACCTAAAGTAACAGTATAGTAAAAAATAAATGTGCAATTTGTAGTTGAGTAGATATGTTTCTGAGGAGACTTTGCTTTCTTGTGAATAAACGAGCGGTGAGCAAAACCATCCCTGAAATAAAGTGGACCGGGGAGATCCTCGTACTTCTGTTACTGATAGGAAATAAATGTCACGGGTATCTTGGCCTTTCAGAAAGAACGGCTGGCTTCGGCAAAAATATACAGGGTGTCACATTTAAAACAAACTAAGCTTTAAAAAAAAATCAGAGAGGTCTACGTGGAGAAACCAACTGTGCTTTGCTCGTCAGCGTCGTCCGAAAGCGCAAATAAATAATTTGTAAAACCGAATTAATTAATTATGACTAATTGTCCAACTTTCGGCTGTTACAGTCCTTTACCAGTACTTTTGTTTTGAATTTAAACTGTTAATTGAAGCCTTCATTAGACGAGAAACCACGCAAAAGACTGCCAAATTGCTAAAGAAAATACGAGAAGGAACCTGAATTCCTTCAGGGTGCGTAGCCTGCCCCACAAAATCGAATCCAGGCCCTTTTGCTGCATTATAATGCAATTAAATGCAAAGGCGCAAGCGAGCTAGACAAAAATGACGAAAATAATCCCTGGAGAAGGGGAACAAGAGGGACAAAGGAGAAACACAAATCTCCTAACACAGCTAGCTGACTGGTGAAGACCCGCTCGCTGTGGCAAGACCAACATAAAACTACATCTCGGCAAGAAAGGAGAGGCTCCATTTAATGGAAGCGTTTGCCTCATTCACGACTATGCTGCAATCTACCAGGACGTCTGCAACTGCGTGGACAAAATTACGAATATGTGTGTGGTCTCAGGGGCCACGTAACAGTTCTTTCAGGAGTCGTTTAGGGACGCATAAAGTGAATAAATATATCATGTTTTCCGCTGACCACGCTATCCTCTTTCGAAGACGTGGAGAAAGGTGCCGCATGCCGAAAGGAGGACCTATATCACTCTACGAAGCTTCTTCTCGGCAGTGTTTTAATGCAAAAGCATTAACTGTCGCATGGAGCGAGCTGACATTATCAGCTTTAAAGCCGCGCCCAAACGGGACTTTAAATTCTTTCTCCAAGTGAAGCCAGCTCCTAGCTATGAAATCACGCGAAAAGCCTAGCCGAACGGCACCTAGTTTCCCCGCTCCCAAAGGAGCGGAGTGAAGCTGATGGATTTCGGCTTCGGTCCCATTGGCTGGCGTGCGCCAAAGAGGCTCCTATACACGTTTGCAAGTCGGGCTTCACGGCGCTGCCATCTTGCTCGCTGGGGTGCGCTTGGACGCGTCCTAATCCGATTACGAAGCCTTGCTAAGGCGTCATAATCGCATTATGGCCTCGCCCAAGCGCACCCCACTGGGCAAGATGGCGGCGCCCTGAGACCGCACTTGCAAACGTGTATACACGTTTGCAAGTCCGGTCTCAGAGCGCCGCCATCTTCCTCAGTGGGGTGCGCTCTCGGGAGAGGCCATAATCCGATTACGACGCCCTAGCAAGGCTTCGTAATCGGATTATGACTGGTCCAAGCGCACCCCAGACAGGCAAGATGGCAGCTCCCTGAAGCCGGACTTGCAAACGTGTATTGGGCGCTGCCCGTCAGTTTCAACGACCGCCACCTCTTGGCGCTGCGTGTCCGCGAGGCAACGTCTTTGCCGATGCTCCACCGTTTTACGCCCAAGGTCAGCGCGTCGAGTACAGCGCGCCCGCTCGACCGTCGACGGAAGTGCGCCGCAGACGGAAGAAGGGAGCGGAACAGCGGCATGCATGCTTTCGCATTCGCAACCGATAAGAAGTGTTTAGGTGTACCTTGAGCCTTTTTGTGTAAAAAGGTGATCTGGTGAGCACCAATCACTCATCGTTGTAACAGTTTACATTTCGCTCTTGAAGCCTTTTTTTTGTCAGAAAATTCATTAATGACACGATAACCTGCATAAAACCTTTTTCTAAAATAAATATGGGATATTTATGTAGTTAAGGCTCCGTGAAGTTCTAATTTTGTTTTTTTGTTCAGCAGTTGTAGATGTTTTGCAAAGTTAGAGAAATTTAACCAGCTTGCTAGAGTCCGCCTGAGCGACCAACATTCTTTTTTGACAAATTTGAAGACCTATCAGCTCAAAACACGTAAACATTGCGAAGCGCATTGCTCAAATAAGGTAGCCAGACGAATGAGACTGTACGCCGCTCCACGTTCGATATCCACTTGGCGATCATGGCTGGCGAGACGGAATATCCATCGAGAAAGAATATCCAATTGAGAATGGATATCCAACGAGTCAGAATGTCCAACGAGACGGAAGGTCCAACCAGACTTGACTGTCCAATGTGTCTGAACATCTAATGAGCCTGACTATCCACTGTAGGTCTTTTGACTCGTTGGATATTTCTAATCGTTGGATATTCACGCTCTGAATCCAAGAGCTTGTCATCACTAGATTATAGTAAGCATAAAACTGATGTATTTAGCACTATCACCCAGGATTCCAATGACAATTTCGCACATAACATAAAATACATTTCATGACATATTGTACAGAACTTTGTCCATCGAATTTTATAAGATCTTTTTGGTGTTTCATATTTTAGGTTTCACATCATAACGGGAGATGACGACAATGTTGTTGCATTTCATGGATAGCTGTGGCTGCTGAGGGCTTCAAGGCTGCGCCAAATATAGAGCTCCTGCTTAAAAAATTATGAAAAGTTCCGGGCAAGGAGCGTATGCATCGCTGGAAAGACCACTGGAGAAGATTTTGAGCTGTATCCGGCCCACTGCATTCCGAAACTGGTAGTTTCAACATATTTTCCTCTAAATCCTAAAAACAATATTTTTAATAATGCACAAAACAGTTGAAATATAGCTCACATAGTTTTATAGTTTCACGTTCCTCTGATTGGTCTCAGAGGACTAGCAAGCTTACACTGCACACAAAAAGGGGAGGGGACTTACAGGGGACTAAATTTAATTGTATATTACTCTAACCAGCGAGGATAGCGACAGAACTAATATCACAGCCTAAATTCAGCTCACACGCAGGTTAGCTGTGTTCGCAACTGTTTATTTGCGACACAATTTTGCCCTTTGCCTGGGCTCGAGATGTGTTTATGCCAGGAACATATGCAGACCAGGTCGGAGAGTGCGTCAAAAGGAGGTGGGGGAGAAAGGGGGGAGGGAGACAGGCAGAGAGTATCTTGTTTAGCTGGCCTGCATATTTTTCTGAATCCACGCCTCGGCATTTGTCTCCCCCCCCCCCCCCTCCCATCACCAAGTTAATGTTGTGGACTATAAAACGTACCTCAACAGGAAAGCAATCATAAATATTTTAAGTGGCTTTCTGTATCCAGTTAGGGGTAGTTGAAAGGTGGTCACGAAACAAAACCATGCTTGGTAATGTGCACACATTTAAAATTAAACGCAAACAAATTTGGGCATTATTTTCTCGAGCCGACATCGCTAATGTTTGAAAGCGTCTTGTAATACACCTGTTAGGGGTTTAAAAGCGTTTGCACTAAGGTCGCCCAAGCTGGAACGTAATTGCCATTTCAGCTTGAAAATGTTTAGTTTGTTTACAGGATAGTATATTTTATCGCTGGTCACTAAACGAAATAATATTGCATTGCTGTGGCAATCAGACCTGGAACAATTTACCTTGCAGCTGCAGCAAAAGCTCAATTTCACAAAAAAGAACCAGTTGCATTTTTATTGGACAAAGAAAGACAACGGGCGACCTGTTTGAATATATAGCGAAGTATCACCCTTTGTCTCTGTGCATTCTTCAAGTGAAGGGATTCAAGGAAACTTTCAGAGAGTAACAAGCCGCAAGGTTCGATTTTTGTTTCTTGCGCATAAAACAGGCCAAGTGCAGGAATGCCAGTTTAACAATTTTCTTAATTTATTATTTCAGCAGGTTATACTTAGTGTTCCAGATTGAACAAAGTCAAGGTTTTTTAAGACATTTTTGAAGTCGGATGGATATATTTAGAAGATGCAGGTGAAAGCCCCATCTTGAGCACGACAATTTAAAGTTTGATCAAGAACTACGATGACTTATTTTATTAATATTTAACAAGAAAGGGTTCTAAAGGAGAGTCCGGCCATTTGTACTCAATAGAGAAGTTTGCAGTCAGCATCAGAAAGTCAGCCCATGCTTTGCTAAAAGGTTTCCTCTTTAGGGCCTGTGATAAGGCCTTAAGAGGGAGCGCTCCTCGATTTTCATCTCCGATAGGAACTTTTCAAGAATCCAGATGGCGCGCGCGTCGAAGGCGTGAAAAGGCGCTCTCCCTCCGAGGCGAATGAGTGCGTAACGTATCTGGGTCTAGCAGCGAAATGAGAGCTCGTGTCCCTTAAAACTCCTCGGGAAAGAACGTAAACCACATTTTGGTTCGTTACAGTTGCATTTCCTTCAGTGTAGTCGAAACGCAACCAAAACGCCGCTAGTGACAGCCTTCACAGTGCTTCCGTGCCCCGAGAAATTCGCGGACGGCGCTTCACTTCTCCTTCGGTAGGGTGACGTAAATGACACGTGATGACGTCGCATTCGATGCTCGCAGCGGATTCGTGGGTTTGTGAGGCTCGTGCCGAGTCGCCCACGGCAGCGGCGGCGGCGGGCCGCGGCCCGGCCGGCAGTCGCCCCGAGGGGCTAGAGGGGTGCGGAGTGCTGCGTGCGGTAGGTAAATGTTCGCGGGGAGTGACTTCTCCGGAGGATTCGGAGAACTCTGAACGCCGATATGTTGTCCGTCCGGCGGTGACGGCTGTTCGCGCACGACCGCTTTGTTGTGGTCGTTATTGGTTGAGAAGGCCTAGACTTTCCAGTCGCGATATGTCAGTCGGCTGGCCTTCCCGAAGAAAACCGAAATCAAGAGGTAAGAACTTTTTTTTATGACGTCCCCATTCAGTTATGATTTCTGTCGCAAGTGATGTACATTTTCCCTTTATCAGAATGGTGCGATTGCCACGATCGATTGAGAATCACTTTGTGTACTTCAGGTTGGTGCGAACCACACACTGAAAAAACGTATAGCTTCTATTGTAAACAGATTGCTTCCAGATTCGGATGTGTTCGAGGGACGAAGTACGTCGCTATCATTACCTAGTTTGAAATTTTTATGAAAGCTCGCAACTGTTACTTGGTATCCTGCATTGAACATAATTATTGACTCTGCTTTTAACCAATCTGCTATTTATACGTTCTAGCGCAAGACTTGGTCGGCTCGGCAAACAGTCTTATCGACTCCAGTTTGTGACCGCCTCCAGTCCTTCAACTTGGGCGGACCCGTGCCTGAAGACTGCGCTAGTCTGCAATCAAGGGACATGATGTTATCATTCTATGCGCAGGCCTTTGAAACATTAACTCGTCATCGTCTTCACTGTGTTGGGGTTGTGGAGGAAGAACGAAGTCCCGCTACAGTATTCTGAGTGAGGAAAGGAACAACATGCGTTCTTTCAATTGAGAACGTTTCCACTTGCGTCTAGTTTCCAAATTTAGACGAATTTCATAATTGCAATATTAAAATCCGACCACGCAATGTGAATAAAATCTCCTGGGTGCTTGTTTTGCACTTGACTGACCACCAGTTTTCGTTTCTACATTTCTTGTCGTGTCTCTATAGTCGTTCCTCAGTTTGGTTACTTCTCCTCCACTACTAAAATCCCTCTTTTGTACTCGAGAAAGTAAATCTACAAAAATATGTTACGTGAAGGGTCCGATTTTCCTCTACCCACTAAAAGAAAGCATTAAAATGTGATGTTGCAAGCGCATTCTACATAAATAAAACGTAAAGAGGCCACCTAGCTTACTGATATTTGTGCGTCAAATATACATGCAGTTCTGTTATGTTATGCCGCGGCAGTTTTCTCTAGGACGGCTCTGTCTTCAGATAAGAACGGCCGACCGTGTCCGGTGACAGTTTTTAATTTTGACCAGAAAAATGCATCTTGCTGCCTCAATGCCCAGAAAAACGGAACCGGTCTTTGTTTTAGGAAAAAAAAACAAAGTTACCTTCAAGAAAACAAGTCAGAAACACCTGCTCAATCTGAAGCGTTGTCTGTGGATTTAGCAAAATTGGCATTTTAGGCAGCTCTCCCCGAAAATGTGTTGTGGCTGCTGGCCCGTATCGGGATGGTTGACCGAAATTATTTATCACTACGTATCGACCTCGTTATTTTGAAATAAAAAAATCACACAGACGACGGCACATTGAGCAATACTGCCAAAGTTTTAACTTTTATTTTTTGTCCGCATTTATTCAAGCCCATTTTCAAACTTTGCCAGCGTGTTCTCTATTTGGCTATAAATATTGTTGTCCTGATTAGCAGGAAAAGTTAACGAGAAACGCTCAAATCGAGGCATTTTACTAAATATGCATACTTTTGAAAATCAATTTAAAAAAAATGCTATCTTCGATATTTTAACTCTTCCAAAATAACGCCAATAGTATCTATGAGCATGATGTGCAAAAATATTATTGCATTGTTTCTGTGTCTTATACATATCCGTAGTTGACAAGTTCATAATTTTTACAGCCCGTAAGACTGCTCCGGGGTGGTCAGATTGGCAGCGCATGGGTGGGCGATAGTTTCTAAGTGATAATGTTTAGCAAGTTGTTTTTTCTTCGTAGAGGATTTAAAAAAAAAAAAGTACGCATGAGCCGGAGCAATCGAGAGACGCTAGCCTGTCGCACGCTTCGCAGGGTACGTTTTCGGTAGTCGGCGTGTAGCGTCTCTGTGTACGCCAAGCAAAGGAATCAACAGAAGTGGTTCCGATAGCAGATGTTTATCTCAGCGTGTAAGAGAATGGGGCTGCCGAGAACAATGATCTTCAGCACGTAATCACAAAAGAAATATTATCGTGCTACAATAAATAGGACGTGGACGGGAAGGAATACACGAAGCTTCGGGCGGACGCCCATCTTCGTGTAAGAAACAAAAAATCGGTGAGTAACAAATGTATAGCCCCCTTTTCTTGTGAGGTATGCGACCCTTTCTTTGTTTCTCGCCGTGTTTCGCATCTATCACTTGAAGAAGGACGTTCGCCCGAAACGTCGTATTTTCCTTCCCGTCCACGTTTTAGGCAGTGTAGCTGCATCTTTCGTGTTTTTGATTAATTGGTCACCCGGAGGATCACGTCACAAAAATGGGTGCGTTGATTGAAAAATAAGGAGGGGAGGCGAAACCATTAGAGGGCACAACCTCTTCGGTTGCCATATATTATTAGAGAAGATATTCACATGCGACGTCATGCATAGTGACAACCAAAAAAAGGGACTTGTGGCTGCGCTCCAATCACTGATGACACCAGCCACGATTCCGCCCGCGCATACTACGGCCTTGGGAACATTCACGAGTGGCTTGAGGACGTTGCTCCTTTCTACACACATTTTGTGTGGGTCAGTGACGGCGGAGCAAGCTACTTCAGGAATAGGCACCAACTTCATGAGCTCGCTAAGACCGAGTACCTGTCGGCCAAGTGGCTCGTTTCCGCTACTGGGAGGCAAGAACGCCTGCGATGGGATCGGAGGCCTCGTCAAGCACCATGATGCAACTGTTTACAACATTCGAGGGCCGGCTACATCAGATATGAAATGTGCGTCAGATATGGTGGACGTCCTCAGCACCAAATTACCCAACGTGGCATTGATTAGCAAGGGCTGACTTTTAGGAGTTGAGTTGAAATGAAAACGACAGCCTGGGATTCCCTCCATCCCGTGCCTGGAATTCCCTCCACCCCGTGCCTGGAATTCAATCCTGGCACTGCTGACAGTGTGTATATGCGTCAACTAACTGCGACACGAATTGCTCGTAGCACGAACGATAGCGTCTACAAACAAGGCACTCGGTCAATAAAGGCTCGATTCCACCCAGGCCTGCTGGCAGGCTAGTGCGAAGCGGCTACAAGGAGTCTAAGACAAAAATGTGATGAAAAGGGAGCATAAAAGGTCTCAAACAAACGAACTGTCCAGCTCGCTTGCACCTTTGCATTTAATTGCATTATAAACAAACAAAATCTTTTTTCCTCCTTTTTTTTTTTTTGCGGTGTGCGGCTTACCACGGCCGAGGCTCTATTGCCGCGCGAAGGTGCCCCCGTTGTATGGCGCCCTATCCTCAATATCGTGTTAGAGCCCTATATCGTGTTACCTAAACGCCTGCTATCGGAGCCGCACCGATAACAGGGCCCGCTATAGAAAACGGGCCCTGCGAAGCGTGCGACAGGCTACACTGTTAGCAAGTCCCGTGTATTTGGTGAATATTTCGGGTGAAAAACACGCTATTTACACAAATTACCATAAATTTACACGTTGAGTAACGGATAATTCGTTCAAAAATCATGCGAGGTTGTAAAAAACGTGTTTTCGTTCGGTCATACACGCATTACCGTGTAGCCGACCTCGAAAACACGCACCACCGCCGGCGACGACCGCAGCATTGCCGGCTACCGAAGCACCGGAACGCTTGGGGACACACCTAGAAAGGACCGTGGAGTCAAATTCCGCGGAAAGGAACATGTCTCGGAGACAGATAAGCACCAAAAGCAATTACGCCATGTCGCGAGACGGGGCGAACCCCGCGCTTACCGTGCGTGCTGGCTGCCATTGTTTGTGGTCGACAATGGCAATGCGGCTTCCCTTATGTCGCCCTTGTTTGTATTTATATTAGGGGTCTTGATAATTGTTTCTCACACACCAAAAATAAAGTTAGGCGTATAATTACTCGTTCTAAACAGTTGCAATGGCTATAAAAAGCGTGCCCTTGATCTGAACACGCGACATTGCGGTTGGTTTCGTTTTGGCTTCAACCCTTCCAACTGCAAGCGAAGGTGCCGCCGCTTCCCATGCATCCTCCTCAGAATTTACGGCGCTCCGTGGTGTCCAGTGTTGCTGCATCTGTAGGTCATCTTTAAGTTAGAGCTGACAGAGAAAATTTGGCCACGGCGTAACGCCGATGTAAGCTGGAAGCTAGAACCGGTTTGCTTTCGTTGTTTTTTACTTGGTCGGAGAAAATCTGGCAACAACGCACGTTTAACATGGCGCCGGTATTCTTTTGGTTGGGCAAGAAGGTTGGAAGGTGCTAGGTTTGCGAGCACATGTAGCGAAGACGTGACCGGAGACGTGCCCCTGTGATGTTCCCGGACGACGGAAAGCATCATTCGCAATCGTCGTGTGTGCTTGGAAACCGAAGGGTGTCACCGGGTCCACGAGTGCGCAACCACAAGCCAAGGGTCACGACAGCGCTGCATTTACTTCGGCGATCTCGTTCTGTTTGGTGCAACGCGGCGATGCGACAAAGAGCTGAAGGGTCCGTGGTGTGTGGTGCGGTGCTTGGAGGTAGAAAGCCACACTAACACGGAGCGCGAATTGGTTGCTGTGGGTTTAGTCCGTCGTAATCAGCTGATCCGGTCCAGCTGGTCCGGGAGGACGCATCGAGCGTTTTTAAAAGTAAATCTTCCCTCGTTCTGTTTCAAAATGTGGAAGTATACCGACGCATACCGTGAGTAAAAAGCTGTGGGCGTTTTCAACAAAATTACGTCGTTTAAATTGAACAATGGACTCCGGATTGTTGTCCTAGATCTGCCGTTTTTATGCTTCGTGTTGGACTGCGTTTGCACAGCGACGCACACAGCTCGAGTAGATGATTCGGTCCTGCAAACGACCGGTAACAGAATTTCAGGGAAACTTAAGTCACCACTGATATTTTCCTTTAAATCTCGTGCGAGTTTGTTGCGCTCATCATGCGGTGTGAATAAATTGGGGCAAGATTTCCTACCTGCCCACAGATGCATGAACTGAGACCATTTTTTGCGTGGTGAACATAGTGCTTTTTCTTTGTTTTGGAAAGGCGCTGGTGCATTTACTATGGTACAATCACTTGAGAGTTGAGAAATTGGAGAGAGCGAGCAAGCTTTCCCAACTTTGTCTGTTTTCTATGGCACTGCCCTGTTTCAGTTTCAGTAGGCATATCTAAAAGCGGGTACAAACTGCTCTAAAGCAGGTAAAAAACAGAAGAAGCTTAGGACGGTGCGGACTCCGTGTTTCGCGCTTTTCGTAAGGTGACTGGGTAAATACTTTTGCGAGGTATGCGGAGTATGCAAGCGATTTTCTTATGCCTGTCGTTTGCGTCTCTCCAGTAAAACGAATAAGATGATCTATGAAGGCGCAATCACAAGCCAAGATTTACGATAGCACTGCGTTTGCTTCGGTGGTTCGTGTAGTTGTATTTTACTCTGCTCTCTGCAACACCGTGCCATGACGAAGAGCTGGAACGGTCACGGTTTGTGCTGGCCTCCCCGTTGACAGAAACCCGCATCGCCCGCGTCGGCACCGAGTGCGCTTGGGCTGTTGATGCTCACAAGCCACGAATGCTTTCATCCGTGGCTTGTCGCCAGCTGATCCTGCTGCTAAACGGTGAGGAAGCGGCGAGAGTGACCTCTGAAGTGAATGTAGATCCTCGTTCATTCAGTTATCCCGTGTCAAAGTGTGGAAGATGTCCAACGTGTACTGAGGGCGGGAACTACGAGCGTTTTGCCTTGCTTTTATAACCGGAACCAGAGCAACGAGATAACTGCCTTGCGTACTTAAAAATGACCGAGGCAAAACGTTTCAACAGGTCGAATACGTCACCGGGGATGTAGGCGAGACGGTGTACACTGTTTAAACGCTTGCAGTATCCACGAGTGGTACCAGGAAAGCGACGTCAGCAGAGAAGGAGCTCGCCATTCAGCATAATGCAGTGCTACGGGCCCGTGTATATTCAAAGTTCGGAATGGTAACAGCGTGGCAGTGTAAAAAAAAAGACGCATTAGCGCCCCACACCAGTGATCACGAATAACACCGGCCACGAACTCCCGGGCCCCACCGCTCCACTCAACACCGACACGACAGACGACAACAAACTGCATCAACACGACCCAAAAGTGAAGGCGTCTGCTCCTGCACTGCAACTAGCGGAAGTGAAGTGTTGAGCACATGTCCTTCACAAGAATATATAAAAAAATGCTTTGCGCAAGCATCATTTCCGTTTATTATTAATCATATAATGATAAAATCTTAATAATTAAAAAAAAATCTGATTCAAGTTAGTCGGACTGCTCATAACACTGGTCTAGCATAAAAATAACAAAAATTTGAATTTCTTCATGACCGGTTTATGATTTATTGTCAATACATCGTTATCTTTCGCAACGGACTAACATTATAGATTTTGCCTCCATACTTTTTAAATGCAAAGAGTTCTTACATACGGCTGTCCATTGCGCTGTGTTTTGTGTCTTCTTCTATAAATCTGTAACGGTCAGCGACTAAATAGCTCACCCGCACATGCCAAGCTTATATACGCCGCGGAGAGAAAAGCATGTCAAGTAGGAAGTGTCGGGCGCAGTGTCGGGTGTTGCGTTTGTGTATATGTCGGTGATGTGTAATGCGTGGTATTGGTGTTGTGCGTATGTATGTAGGGGTTGTGTCTACTTGTGATCGGTCGTAGGCTCGTAGCATATTAACAAACTTTTTTTATAGACTGCTAGAAATCCCGCTAGGTGGCGGAAGTTACCGCCCGATTTCAAATAGTTTGCTCGAGTTATTTGTCCATTTAAGTTCGCTTTTCTGTCTAGCGGCTCGATCGTAGCTACCGACGCCGCCGACCGCCGACGACGCACGTACGTATTTTTGCGCGTAGCTACGTCCGCCGCTTGGAGACTGTTTAGTGTGTATAGACCTTTTCATTTTAGTAGTTGCCTCACCGGCGAATAGAGGGCGCTGATGCACTCGGTGCCATTAGGTTGCTTCAATTTGGTTGGTTTCGGTTTCAACGTGAACGCGGCTATGGTGCTGTTTTACGTTCTTTTTGCGTAATTTTGTGATACGATTATTTTCTTGTAGCACACAACCAATGAAACAGTGGTATTGAGCCACTTTGAGGACGACGAGGTGTATTTGAGCCTAAATCGCGGGCTTTTTTTTACCAACTCTTTTGATGTATCTGATTATGGTCGGTTGCGAAACTCCTGACTGATGTACAGGGAAGATTACCATCGTCTACGGCCGTGCCCGATGACCACCAGTTTCCAGAAAAAGAAACTAATGAAGAGACTAACACGTGAATATGAAGAAGCATATCGACAGCTTGATTAGCAATCTGCTGAATCAGCCAGAACAGATGAACTCGCGAGTTTACTACTCACTGTTTGGTTTTTGTGGGCACCCAACCTTTAGAGAACTTTGCAAACTAAAAACGTATCATGTAATGACGCAGATAATTGATGTAACTAAAAAATTGGTCTCGGCCTCTTAAAAAAAAAAATTCAGTACTTAAGCATGTTTTGACAGGCCGAGTAGGAAATTTCTTATATTAACAACCCTGCGAAAGTACTCATAAGCAGCATTTCGCGAAAGTGATCCTTGGAAATAAATTAATTTTATATTAACAGTTGCTTACTCAAGATATGATATGTCACAGGCTCGTCAAGTTAAATCTGACATTTGTCTTTCGTAAAATTGGTCAAATAAAATTAAAGGATGCAGGAGGAGAAATACCTGGGAAAGTTTGGCTAAATTCTAGCGCTAGGCAACACTTCACAGACCTGTGTGAACAAATATTTCTTTGTTTGAACAGATTCGCTTCGTAAATTTCGGCGTCGCCAGCCGCCAAAAGTAAAGCTCTATTCGCCATCGACAATCCTGGACTCAAGTAATTGTTATGCAAACGGCTTCTCTTTTTTTCTTTGCGTTAAATATTGCGGATTTCAGATACTGGCAAAAAGTAAAACAGCGTACGCAAAAAAAGCGTCGAAATTATTACGCATATCCCGAACCCAAAACACGTTTTCAATTAGCAAATAGAAACGACTTTATATCTTTGTGCACGCTATTCCAAAACTCGCTACTATTGTCGTTGCAGTTTCTTACGCGGGAAGTCTCAACTGGTTATCTAAATATAATCAATAAATCACTTAAATGACTGTCGAAATGGGAGCGAGCACGGTATACAATTTCTTAATCTTTATAAGCAAACCGACCAACCGAATGTCTACGTCGCAAAAAAGGAATGGGAACCTCATACAGATGTAGGAGTGATATAAGGAACAAACAAATCGCCTGATGTTGACGTACCATTACTTCTAGCCACAGATAAAACACAAGTTAAACGTTCGTTGTCTATCTCCGCCGCGAGTTTCGTCAGATAATCAAAAGAAACAGATTTCGATATATTCTAAATACAAAGAACGATACTTTCAGGAAATACAGATAGTCTCCTTGCGCTGACTATTCTTGACGCCTTCCGGTCCTAAATACACGATATAAATATACGCGCTTCTTACTGAAAATGTTCCACCACTATTAGTAAAGCAACCTTAATTGTCATAAGGACCTTTGAACCCTCGTGATGTCTTAGTCGTCGAGTAGACGTATCGGGCTACAGTTTCCGAAGTCAGACAAGAAAGCGCGGCGAAACGCGACGAAAAACACGATTACAACGCATCCGCCAAGGCTCAGTGGGGAGAGCGGAGCAGCAACTTGAAGCAACCTAATGGCTGCCGCGTCACGTGATTCCAAGATGGCAGCGCCCATGCGGAGGAGGATGAAAAGGTCTATAAAAGACATCGAAGGAGAACAAACGCCGTCCTGTGTGCTTTCAATTCAGCCGAAAGGCGCGCGGCTTGCTGGGCTCGTCCCTCGCCTGTTCTCGGCTGCTGGCCGCCATGTTTTATGAGCACGCTCAGCCAACACGCTGAACCGTGCTTAGCGGAAGAAAAACACGGTGTATCGTGTTAAGTTTACACAGCACCTCATGTGTAGACGAAACACACAGATGGCTGCGTGTAAAACGAACACGTTTCGACGTGTCCGCTATGGGACAACGGTTTACACGTCTGGGCGTGTTATTTTTGCTAACAGTGTAGCGTCTCGCGATTGCTCCAGCTTCTGCGCATTTTTGTGACTCTTGTACTAATAATAAGGACAAAAAAAGACGTATCAAGAATCATCACTTCAAAAGTACCCTCCACCTCTGTGCTGTCAATCTGACCACCCGGGAGAAGTTTTACGCTGTGTAAAAATAATGAAATTGTCAAATAGGCCTACGCACAGGCCTCATTCATGGCAACCGCGGTAGCCTCCATTTGGCCAGATTTTCTTGCTTTGTAACTTTAAAGACACACAAATAATGCAACATGTTTTTGCACATCCTGTTAGTACATATCACTGGCGCTAACTTGGAAGAGTTTGAAAAAATCGAAGATGGCCTTTCTTTTTAAATTGATTTTCAAAATTATGCACATTTACGAAAATGCCTTTATTTGAGCGTTTTTCGTGAACTTTTCCCGCTAACAAGGACAACAATATTTGTCACGAAGATTAGCCAAATAGAGGACAACACGCTGACAAAGTTTGAAAATCCTGGCTTGAATAAATGCGGAGAAAAAAATATAAAACTTAAGCTGTACGGCTCATTGTGCAGTCGTCTGTGCGATTTTTTATTTAAAAATAACGACGTCGATACTTCGTGATAAATAATTTGGGTGAATCATTCCCATACTTACTTTGTCGGTAAATATTTCTGGGCCAGTAGTCACAACACATTTTGGCGGAAAGTTGCTTGAAATGCCAATGTTGCGAAATCCGCAAACAACGCTTCAGATTGACCAGGTCTTTCTGACTTTTTTTTTCTTGGAGGCAAACCCCCCCCCCCCCCCCTAAAGAAAAAAAAAAAGAAAGAAAACAACAACAACAACGACTGGTTCCGTTTTCCTGGGCATTGTGGCAGCAAGATGCATTTTTCTATACAGAATTGGAAATGGTCACCGGATATGGTCGATCGTTCTTATCTGAAACACCAGATGCACCTTCCGAATTGTGCAAAGTATATCGAAGCGCGTAGATTAAACAAAATAAATAATGTCTTCGTTGTTTGCTATAATTGTTCACGAGGCCTATTATTATTTGCTCTTTTGGTTTTATTATTATTTTTTTTAATATGTAGCAACGATTTCGAAGAAAGTGTGATTTTGTTTTGGTTGGTGAATGTCATTTGTGCTGACATACATGATGATAAGCTACGATATTGAACTGCGGAAATGAAAAAAAAAAACAATTCTTCTTATTGCACAAAAACTCCCCTCGCGAGATTATGAATTTCCCGAACAAATTACACATGGGGAATTAAATCCCCATGTATCGATTTAAGTTACCTGTGGACGAACAATTTTTTATTTTTTTTATTTAGCACGACATATTTCTATCTCATTTTCCGGCATTTATACGTTCGGCACTAGTCATTTGATTACTTGGTGTTTTGAAGTTCACGCCTCTGTATTGTTCCAAACTAACATCCGCAAGGTAGCTCGTAAAGTAAAAGAAAAAGTAGCAAGACACACCTAAAATGCCTTCCGAAGTCATTATCTTGTGTAAGTACTAGGACGTTTTGTGAATTTTGGGGGTAAACCTAGGGAGATACAGGTTATCACTTTGACATAAGTGTGATGTTTTGTCTCGTCCTGACTTTATTTGGGAGACTTCCGAGCACGGCATTCCGGCTGGCCTCGCCCACCTCGTCGAGTTGCGGAGGGGTCACACCACCAGCGACCGAGTGCTGCCCAACGGGTGTCGAACGTCCCGTTGCTTCTCGCAGCCGATAACGGCTTGCAGGTGCAGTTCCAGACTCACTAACAAGCTGAACTCTGGTGCTGGCTCTGTTCTGGAGGCTTCGACCACGGCATTCCTGCTTGCCTTCTCCCCGCCCCACCGAGCGACAAGTCCCACTAGCACCGCCGGAGCGCCGCCCGAGTTAGGTGTCGGATGTCCAGCCTCTCCTCGGTCCCGTAACGGCTTGCAGGTGCGGGTCCAGACACTCTGGCAGACGGGACGGACCCATTTGCGGACTTGGGGTTTCGGGATGGTGGTGACGTCGACTTCGTGGAATTGAGGAGAGGGGGGAGGATGAACTGCTGCAGGAGGGGACATTCGTTGGCGGGGTGGCGTCGAGGGAAGCCGAGAAAAAGCAGCTCGCGGCACGGGGGAAGGACGCCGACACGCGGGACGCCGAGGAAGTGCGGAGTTTGAAAAAGGACCCCCGGTACGCAAGGCCGCTGGAGAGGGAACCCCGCGAGAGCCGAGACGTCGCAAGGAGATCGAGTCAGGGACGGAAGAAAGACATCGCCTGGGAGCCGGGCCTGCTGCGGAACCCCTGCGAGCACCACAAGCCCCCAAGAGATGCACGGCAGGACATGTGAGCCCCGTATCATCAAAGCCTGATTAGTGTTCAATTAATTCGAAGAAATGCATAAAAAGTTAACCCTGCGATCAGTGTTGTGAATTCCTCCGCCCTGTGTGAACCCCGAAAGACGGTAATGCACGGCGCCGTCACATAATGTCACTGTTAGTGTTATCCGATTACCTCATCTTGCGAGACGTTTGCTTTTAGAATCTCAATAATTGGCATACTTTTCTAGCAACACACGCAGCACACGCACACCTCAAAAAAGCAAAGGCAAATGTAAAAAAAAAAAAAAAAAAAAAATCGCGGCACGGGTTTACTGCACTGTGTCGCCCGTTGGCGAAGACAAAACGCCAACAGTCCGAATGGACTCAGATGTGTGCATTTCGATGCCGCTCTTACCTTCGCGGATTCCCGTTTTGTCGCGGAGGCATGCGGTTTAGAAAAGCTCCTTTTAGGGAACGCCGTTTTATCGATATGAGTTTATCCAATCGCAGTTTAGAGAAAATGACGGCAGCCGGGGTGCCGTTTCCGATATCCCCCTGGTTCATTAGCCTAGATTGCCGAACCCTTGGCGGTGAACTATTGGTAGTGCACGCTCAAGCTTGAGGTTATAATAAATTTTCCCCCAGCGACAGTGAGGGGCCACCGCGCCAAGCGCAGTCTGATTGGAAGCCTAGCTTGTAGTGGTGCAAAAATATCGATAGTACTATCGATAGTATGGATAGTCGCCAGAAATCTGACTATCGATAGTAAAAAAAAAACTACCGATAGTACTATCGATAGTCGACTATCGAAAAACTATCGATAGTCGACTATCGAAAAACTATCGATAGTCGACTATCGAAAAACTATCGATAGTCGACTATCGAAAAAATCTATGGATACTCGACGATCGGAAAATTGTTGTTAATCGACTATCAGAAAACTATCGATAGTCGACTATCGTAAACCTATCGATGGTACTGTCGACGATATACTATCGATAGTTTTGCGACATTAGTAGTGTGCGTCGCTCCCTCGTCTCTTTTTCTCGCTTTATTTTTTTTTCAAATGGGACACCAACTAGCTTAAGCAATTACCGTCTCAAATTCGGTTCAGCTTTCAGTGATGACGAAGACGGGAGTTTGGGCGAAGAGAGGAGGAAGGGGAAGCGAGCGGCAGTGCGGCAACTGTGTTCGCTCTAGTAGTGCAAAACTATCGATAGTACAATCGATAGTCACCAGAAAACTGAGTATCGATAGTAAAAAAGGAATCGATAGTACTATCGAAAAACTCTCGACAGTTGACTGTCGAAAAACTATCGAGAGTACTATCGACAGTCGACTATCGAAAAACTATCGATAGTACTACCGATAGTCTACTATAGTTCTGCGACACTATCGATAGTTTTGGAAAAACTATCGATAGTATCGATAGTCAATTTATCGATAGTTTTGCATTACTACTAGCTTGCCGCCGCCTTGAAACAGCAGTTCTCAAACGGAGGCCTCGATAAAACGTGCACCTCTCGCTAAACCGTGCTTCGATAAACCGTACCCCTTTCGCTAAGATGAGCCTCGATATAACGGCGTTCGATCAGCCGTAGTAAAGACGCTTTGTCGCTGTAAGTACAAAACCTACCGCTTTCGCGTAGCAAAATATTTTATTTCACTTTCTTTTTCTGACAACTGGTTAACTTGATCGGTTCATTGAGTGTGAAGTCTTGCGAGTCTGTAAGTTGCCAAGCCCATTCATTTGCGGGTGCAAATGCCGCCGCCGCGATCGGCAGGTTACGCGAATTTGGTTTCGCCTGCCTCCCCTCTAACTTGGGGTGAACTCGTCCGTCCGGGGCCCGCTCTTCGACAGAGACGTCTGCGCTCAAGTTCAACCAGTTCAACTTCAAAGCCTCCTGCCTTCTTTTTCTCGGTTGGAGACGCGCGCGTCTGTCTCCTTTTGTTTCCCTTCACTTTCAGCACTTTCAGTGCCCGCAAAGTCCGTCTGGACGGAGCTGGCGGCACCGGGCAGCGTTGGACCGCGTGCACAAAGTAAAAACAAAAGGAAAGACCTCGCGCGGAGTTTGCACGGGTTCTGGCTCTTTCGTTTGTTTTGGGTTAGTTTTTGTTTGGTGTTAGTTTTCACGGTGGCACTCTGCAGCATTGTTGAATGCTAGATATCAAAACAAGTAAAACACGTACAAATAAGCGCTCCGCCGCAATTTTCTTCTCCGTTGAAGACCATCTGCACGTTCCGTAAAAATGACTTTAGGAGCTACTTTTCGGTAGTCTATAGTGGCCTGCACTTCAAACACGGACTGCATGTTTGAGGCAAAAAAAAGTCTAGCTAGCCGTTTCTCACTCAGCCGATCCTGGGTCTTCATTCAGTTCCTTGTGTGCGCTTGTGGTGTATTGCTTTCAAAAAACGTGCTCTAGCGTTCGACCTTGGTATACAAAGAAGTGAGATTTAGAAGATTTCACTGAGGTCCGGACGAAGATGAAAGGCGCAATTTTCGGGAGCAGCCCAGTGAAATGGCTTTACCGCGCTTTTTAGATGAGTGCATTGCAGCTTTAGCTTCTCGGGAGCGACGGTGCAGGCTCTCAAGGAGAACGTTGACGGGTTGCCTCTCAAAAAGTTCGATTTTGCGGTAGTCTACGTAGGCGGAAACCACCTGCAAAATGGCGACAGGGGGTCAGCCTTGGTCAAAGAAGAAGAGCTTACAACACCCCAGCATGGTTGTAAGCTATGGAGAAGAATGTGCTGATTTTTGGAGAAGTGTGGTTTAGGGAACCTCGTTTTAGCGAACACCGTTTTCGCGACAACAGCAGATCGGATCGCCGTTTACAGAAAATGGCGACCGCCCGCATGCTAACCAACCTTTGGCGATCCACGCTCGAACTTATATTAAACTTTTCCCGAGCGATAGCGAGGGGTGCCCGCACGAAGCGCGGTCTGTTTGGAAGCCTAGCTTGCCGCCGCCTACAAGCAGCATTTCTCAAACGGAGGCCTCGATAAAATGTATCCATTTTCGCTAAACCGTGCTTCAAAATACCGCACCCCTTTCGTTGAAACGAACGTGGATAAAACCGCGTTCGATAACCGTAATAAACCCGTCTTTTTTTTTCTTTTTGACACCTTCAATAGTCGTTTGAAGCAAACATCAAAGTTTGTTGTGCAACACGAAAATCATGCAACTATCTCAAGGTCTTGTTATTTTAGTTTTATACTAGATCCCAAAGAAAAACATGACGTACCTACATCTTTTGGCTAAATTTTAATTTTCGTGTTCTTTCTACCGAGAAATGCTATCACATATTTTCCGATTATTCAATAAGTGCGCGCGTTTTTGCAAAGCACAGCTAGCATCTGGACTTTGCTTTTCGGGACCTGCTCCTATGGCTCAGGCAAAGAGTACATTTTGTGTTCTGTTACAAGCTCATACCGCAACTCCGAAAGAAAGCAGTTGAGCCCGAAGTACGGTTATTCAGCAAGGCACTGCCACGTGCAATAGAGTGCACAAAGGAGCGGAACTTGGTCGTCTTGAATGTGGACGTAAGCTTGTATCTTTCTGAGTTGCCCTTTCCCATAAAATCGCTCGTCTCTTGCAAATGCAAGGTCCTTAGATGTTCTAAGCAGCTAATTAGAAGACGACAACTATCATATGGCGTACTAACTCTATCATATGACGGTTTATGACCTACCATAACACTATTGAGAGGAGTTTACGCGTAATTTTGTTTAGTCTAACGAAATTACTCCTACTTTTTGACGCATTACATTCTAGAGCATCGCGGCATTGATTTTCGCAAATGGTAAAGTACATTTGCATGAGCCAGGAGAGGCAGGAAAAATATTTTGATAATCTTAATGACTTATTTGGGTCCTCAACATTCGTATTATTACAGCGCTCAAAATAAAAGCCACGAACACAAGAACTTTCGTTCTGCCTCAGACAACGCGCACCTCGATAGAAATTTAATGAGACCCGGAATAGGGGTAGCCACCCATCGTTCTCCCTTTCTATTTTTTCCTTTATTAGGCTTAATACAGATGTTTTTTAACAACAGCAACAAACAAGTATGTTATGCCGGTCTACCTGCCGGCTACCATGAACGTGTCCTCTCCTCACTCGCTTATCCCCCAATGTACTGCCTTTTATTTCGCCTATTGTAGGGACAAAGGCTGGCGCGTGCGCTAAAACCGGAAGCCGTGACTAATTTGCTTCCACGCGGTTTAAAGTTGCGTTGCAGCAATTCTAAGTTCGAATTTCGGGCACTCTGCACAACCATACTGACACAAGTGTCACGCAAGTATCTCATGCGCAACGCCATGAGCTACAAGTTTAATCGTCGCTGCGTAATTACGTGACCCCACGCAACAAGGTCACGTGATCATGTGACCACCATAGGCGCGCTATTCGCAGTTTGGTCACGTGGTGGGCGGGATCCAACTGACCATGTTCACATGACCCCCACGGGACATGGTCACGTGGTCATGTGACCACCAAAGATGCGTTCTTTCCAGCGTGGTCACGTGGTGCACAGGACCCCACGGACAATGGCCCACCGATCACTTATTAGAGCACGACGAGCACGAATACGCAAGGTCTGTGGAGGGTTGCCACACGCTTTCCGCCCATAATGAACTTCAAGTATTCATTCAGAACAGTATTCGGTGAAAGTAGCGAAATCGTTGCATGGCCCCTCTAATGAAACAGCACTAACCATGATCATAATAAGCCGTTCAATCTTGTGGTACCTTGAGTTGAATAGGCCTGCTCTGTCCAAATACATCCACTACATGTCTCTTCGTTTTCAGCACAAATTTCTCGACCCAGGGCCGGCCTTACAGCAGCAAGCGCCCTGGGCAAACTGCAGCCGTGGCGCCCCCCCCCCCCCCCTTACACACACGTATACTATTCTCGCACCAAACATCATGTTGTAAGCAAACATGCCACAGTGACAAAGCGCGAATGGTCGCGATTTTGTCGTTGTCAGTCGAAAACCGCGTCCTAAGACCGAACGACGTTCGCGAGCATTGAGAGCTTTGCCGGCACCGTGTTCAAAGTTCAAGAATCATTTATTTCTTAGATTAACCAAACTTCAGCTGTGGGTCTCCCATAGCAAGCTAACGTCTAATGGACAGAGAAAACAAAAGCACAAGTTAACCATGTCAAATGCCGTAGAAGGCAACCTTCCGAGCCTTCAACAACGCAAATTGGGCTACGTCTTGCGACATATCCAGGCTAGACGCTATCTTGTTTGCAATGGACGAAATTGCCAATGACGATATCCTGTCATCTGCCATGGTTGATCTTAGGTATGTCTTAATAAGCTTTAATTTTAGAAACTCCTCTCAGCGGTGGCCATTGACATTGGCAAAGGGAGGAGGATCCTCAATGACACCCACGTATGAGGGAATTTGTCACATAGATGGTTGTCCAGAATGAACTGGAGGACGTCCTGGCGAGCACTGCATCCAGTGGGCAGCAGGCTGCATAGTTAGATCAGCTCCTCGCAGAGATCTGTACCGTCGATGTCTGCACTTTCTAGGTGTCTCAGACTCTCAGTGCATGGTCAAGGCATTGGCAAAGTTTAAGAAGTTCCGCTTTGTCGGGTAGTCGGGTGAGGCCGTAAAGGAACCCCCAGAAGCTCACGTGCTGCTCCATCCGCGTGAAGCGTTCTTCAATCGACATCTCACGGTGTCAATCATCTCGTAGAAGAGCTCTCGCTTGAATTTTGTCTCGACATCATCAACCTCGTCCTGGCACTCATAATAGAACTGGCGCTCTTTCCGCCGCAGTCGAGGGGCCGGTTTCATCGCACTGTCAATACCCATGCTCTGGGGAAGACCGTTCGCAGTTGCCAGTTGCAGTTTCGTACCCGACATCGCGATAATTGTCGATGCAATCGCTGCATGCTTTCATCAGCTGGGTGGTTGCTACGATGTCCTTCGTTTTGCATTGCATGTACTCGCTTACAACATTAACTTGTAAAAAGAATGTTGTACCACACAACAATGTAAACGAGAAACTGAACTGCAAGAGTTGGAGCTTCATGTCGGTTTGCCTGCTGTGATGCGGCCATTCTTGCGCAACATTATAAATTTATATGTTTTTGGCGGTTTTCGGGATTTTTGTGGCGAGTTTCTGAATTTTGAGTTGGCAGCACTAATCGAAATTGGAAGTCCGTAGTCGTCGCTGGTCGCTTACACACAAAAAAAGAAAAAGCTGTGGATCCAAAGTTCTTTACACATATTATTTTCAGTTAGGTTGAAGCCTCTGGGCACAGAGACTCACCGGATGCTGAGGGGGCATTGGTTCGTTCAGCTTACTGCTAGAGACTCCACAACGAGCGTTGCCCAAAGCGCAGCTCGAATGTCGGGAGGAATCGGGTTCATTTTACCCCCGGTCAGACCTACTGAGCGAAGTCATTCTTCGGCTCAGAATAACTTGGCAAAGGGTGAAGCCTACGTTTTCTGCGAGCCAATCAGAGACTCTGAGCGAAGCACGTGATAACTAAGAGCAAAACTCCGTTCAATAGTATTCTTCCACGCGACTCGCTCCGACACACTGATTTGCCCGCCGATGGGTTTGGCGCCACCGTTTAGTAAGTTGCGCTAAGAGTGCGGCACGCTGGCTCCATCGCTTTTTACCAGTCAGGTTTTGCTCCGCTCGTAATTCGAGAGCTGTGCGGAGGTGATCGCTTGCCTAGTCGTTCATGACTCATTCGATGGCGCTTTGAATCTCACGGAGAAGAGGTTCTCTATAGTAAAACAACATCCGCAGGTGGCTGCGGGTTGATGGACGCCAATTATAACAAGAACTTAGTCGTTGGTTTTGCGGCCGAAATGCCAAACGGGAATGCGGTAGTTTTTTGTTTTTGATTTTATCCCCTCGGAAGTTTGAGCCCTGCATGACCTGGCGGCCCTTTCGGCGCCCCCCCTATGAATGGCGCCCTGTGCGACTGCATAGGTCGCCCACTCCAAATGCCGGCCCTGCCTCGACCGAGAGAAAAAAGACGAAAAAAGGCCTGCTGGCGGCGGACAAGTATCACGTATCGGGTGGCCCCGGTACAGCGACCTTGGCTGGTATCCTGGTGGGCGCCGTGAACGTCGCTTTTGGGCTATGGGTGACGAAGCGGCCTGGCGTTGTTTGACGCCCACGGATTCAGTTGCAAAAGTTATGGGGCTAAAGGCCACACGACTGGAGTTTGCCGAAATTTCCGAAAATGAAAATGCAGGCCTCAGTGAAGTCTGCTGGCTGGTCGAGATTTTTAATTTTTAAGTATTGTTCAGGTTCTTTTTATATTTTTCCGGCACACGCAATCACAAATATTCGCCACTCGCTACCTTTTTTCTTTCCTCGCACAACTTCCTGCGCGTCTACTTTTCCTAGAGTAGAGGATCAATCTCTGTAATCTGCGGAGGAAGCTCGGCGAATGGCGAATCCGAATTATGGTTTCGCTCTAAAAACGATGTCTTTATGACGCACAGACAACAGCCGTGTCATGCCTCTGAGTGTCCCCTCGGCGACTATTTTTCGGTCTAGACACATCAATGGCTTCGCCATTCGCCGAGCATCCTCCGTAGCTTACAGAACTGGCTCTCGAATTGCTTTGGGGAAACACAGACACACGGGAACTTTTTTTACCGAGGTATACATTTTGGACCGGTGTCGCCCACTGTTTATTTGTTTTACCTTTATTTTTAAAATATTGAAAAGTGTCGACTAGTGCGTTTCCTGAACAGTTGTGTACCAGCTTTCTGTATATGTACATACGCGTGTCAGTAAAGATATATGTAAATATTTCGTAATTATACTGCGTATTTTATGGTATGTTGAACAAGAGGGCGGGTAAACCACTTTTCTCTTGTCAATATGACGCCAGGAGGTTCGCTTGAAACAAGCAAATAACAAGGCTTCTACGTATCTCAAATATTCTACTCAAGATACTGTAATTAAGATACTTTTGTCGGTATTTTGGTATCTTGAAGATACATTCCATTGAGAGTAATTAGCACTCTATCTTAATTACATTGCTTAGTATCTTCTACTCAGTATCTCAAATACCTTTTCCGGCGTACGAAGTTTGTCCCCAAAGGGGAAGTACTAAAACTAAATGTTCTTTCTTTCTCCTTTGCACGTGTCTAGGGGGACAAATGAGGTGTACACTGGTTTCGTAAGCGTCAAAAGAAGCGTCTTTCTCTGCACATATCCCTTTGTCATCCTCGTGGGCAACAGGAATTCAATAATCAGTCAGACTTTCGAAGTATCCGCACGGAAAAGGCAGGACTCTGCCAAGGAATACAGATATTTTGAAGCAACTGACAGAGACATTGTATTGCCTTTGAGGCTTTATCATACAACTTGAAAGTCTAATGAAAGAAAGAAAGAAAAAAAAAAAAGAACACCCGGTTTATAAATCAACTTCTGGAGGGAATATGGTATCAAAAGGCTAGTTCGTTTCACCTTATGGGCGAGCGAAGCCAACGCTACAAGCGCGAGCATGCTGCTCGTAACAGCGCCTGTGGTGCACGTACGCACGTGCGAAGCCGGCACGCTCGGAGCCTTGGGCTCGCGCTTCTAGCTTTGACTTCGCTCGCACATGACGTGAAACGAAGTATATACACTGACACGCGGCTCCGACGCCGTCCCTCTGCGGTGGCGCTGCCTTGAGTACGGCGCACCACGCAGAGGCGGCTTCTCTTCAAAAACGAGACGCTGCGATTCCGCAGTGCCCACCCCCGGTGTGGGCAAAGCAAAGACCGTGTTTGTAAATAGGGCGGTCTTCGCGCGCTCGTCTATAGCCAAAATTGCGGGCTCGCACCGAGAGATGCCAAAGCACGTATACTCTGCATAAAAAAAAAAAAAAAAAAGAGGTCGGGCAGTGAAATTGCCGAGATGTCGCCACTCCGCACAAGCGAATGTGTACGAAGGCACCCTATTCACGGTGGCGAGACAAAAAAGAAAAAGGAAAAAACGCCTGCTCCCCGCAAAGTCAACCCGCAAAAGCCTGCCGGGTAAACGCGAGCGCAGACAGGTCTTCCACGCGCGCGGACGGGTCTCCTCACTCTCT
Organism: Ixodes scapularis; assembly: GCF_016920785.2. Lineage (NCBI taxonomy): Eukaryota > Metazoa > Arthropoda > Arachnida > Ixodida > Ixodidae > Ixodes > Ixodes scapularis. Next base: position 16,894,293 of record NW_024609873.1, on the reverse strand, counting down.
CTCTCATTCTTTCTCTGCGTGTCTTTGTTTTTATTTATTTCCCCCTTCGTTAACTCTCTTCTTCGACCCTCCTTAGCCCTGGGTTCGTGGTATGTTCCGTTTCTCCTTACGATGGACCGCAGAGGACCCTACGAGCTATCGGAGCCAATCCAATGCCGCGTGAGCGTCACGTCAGCTTTAGGACAGACACAACGAAGCACGAGGCGCGTGGTACGTTCATATGCGCTGGATTGGCTGCTACGACTTGTGGCTCCAGTTCCGGTCCATCGTAAGGTGCGTGCAACGGCCAAGAAATTCGCTCCGCGAATGGGCACGTTGTTTGAAGCGAGGATCGGTCGGGCAACCACGCGCAGTACTCTCGGTTTGAAGAGGCACTGCCGTTGTTCGTGGGAAAGAACGTCGTCCGTCGTCACGTACGGCGACGCGGGGCTTGCGTCCTCGCCGTCGCAATGTTTAATCTTCGTCTGGCTCTTGCAGAGCATAACCAACGTGTATGCTCTCAAAATAAACACCCAACTGTGTGGACAACAATCTAGACAAAGCGGCCCCCATATTTCGATCCGCTCCCCAATAGTCCAATTCACGAGACGCTCTCACTGTTCAGTAATTATTTCTAAGCCAGTTCATTCATGCTATAACGAGTCGTAAAAATTCATCAGCCTTGCTCTTCCAAACGATAAAACGAATTCCGAGTAGGATAAATTTAAACTCGTTTCAAAGTACACTGCCAAGATAAAGCCGCCCATATTAATTGTCTCTAAAACAGCAGTTGCAACATGACGAATCACGGAATTAACTCGAGATATTTAGCACATCTTAGTTCAGCGGTTCTCAAAATGTGGTCCGCGGCGACGGTTGAAGGGGTCCCGGCTGATTCGAGGATCACCCTGTATATGTGTTCATGTGAGTAAAAACAGCGGCGCACAGACACAACTAAAGGGAAGAAAATTAAAACAAATGCAAATTTAATAATTCGAGCAAAATAAGCGAAACTGCACTGAACGTACGGTTGAATGCACTGACCGTAGATTCAAATAAACACTTGTCAACTACAAACACATGGGACACGAGGCGACAAGGACAATCACAAGACATTACTTCCAAATCCGTCTTTACAGGTGGACCGGCGTGGAGAGTTCGGCAGTAGCACTGTCAATATATAATAAATATTTTTTTAATTACACAATATATTTTTCGCGATACTGTATTACATAAATTACATTGATGAAACACTATCAAATGATCTGTGCCGCGAGAGGCGCTCCGGAATATTATTTCTCACTATAAACATTGTGTTTGCAATTAACACGCTATTTATTTTGTACGATGTGTTAGCGAGTGATTGCTTTATTCAACTATGCAGAAAAAGCGGTACTGCAATTCCCGTGGCCAAACGAGCCAATTATGTTTTGGCCACAAAAAAACTGAAAACCTAGATACCTAAAATCCCTTTGAATTTTAGCAATACGTCCAAATTTATTTACCGTCTAATGACTTTAAATATATAATTGCAACACGAGCTATAAACCCGCTCGTGGGAAACTTGATTAGCAGATTTTAGTTATTTACCCACCCAGCTTATCGCTACAATGATCTCCCATGTAATGTTCGCCGAGCCCCCTAAAGGCACAGTGAATACGGCACTAAGGTAAATGCCTCCCCCTCTTTTAAAAGAAAAACACGTTCCAGTTAAGTAAAAACAACACTGTATATTAGGTACTTTAAAATAAATACATAATCGAATACATATATGACAAGCTACCGGCATATACCTTCGTTACTTCATCACAACTAGCCACAAGCACTGCACAACAAAGTATTTTTATACAATTTTTCACGACACTGATTGTTTCTTATAGTATTTCATTGATAATTTGTAATGATTGGCGACCGGGCAGTTTTTCATGACTTGAGAACATATCTTCCAATAGTCCTGATCCCCACACGTTCTGCTCCTCGGAAGACTTCGTAGAAGGTTGAGCACTTTCGTGTAGTTCGTTCCACACTGCAGCAGAATCGTTCAATCTAAAAAATAAAAGCAGAGAAAAACACCATGAACGGTTATAGGGTCTAGTCACGTGCTGAGTCATCGCCCAGAAACGTGACCACCAAACGATAAAGCAAAACTGATTCGCGAGAGTTGTGATAAATGAAAGACAAAGCAAACTCGCCAATGGGATAACTGCTTTTGCCTTCGGTGGCCATACTTCTGTGTTGTGACTCGGTATCAAAAGGCAGTCTGACGTCATATAAATACTTGTAACCTCCTTGCCTACTAGCCCCGAGAACAAACGCAAACGTCGCTGTTGTTCGAGGCGTTCGAGATCGTTTCATAGGTCACAAGAAAAGGGTACAGAGAGTTTAATCGCAAAAGATTACAATCGCACGAATAGAAATATAAAAAATGGCGCTAAACATAAAGCAAAAAGTTACAGTGAAGTTATCAGCGGCCAATCACCAACCGTCCGCAACGTGAGTACTAAAGGTGTCGCGAACCAGCCGACGTTCGAGTTCGACCAGGTTTGAGCTTCTCGAACCTTTTCCGCAAAGACCGACAACGTGCGTACTTGGGCACACGTACGCCCAAGTATGCATGCGCCCACTCAAACACGCATTCATACGCATGCGCGAACACAGATACGCGGATGCATGCGCAGGCACGGATGCAAATTCACGTACACACGCGCAAGCACACCCGCGCACACGTACGCACGAATTACACACGCACGTGCACGCGCGCACTCGCACAGGCACGCGCACTTATGAGCAGGCAAGCGCCCACGCGTGCAAACACGCACGCACATGCACGTATAACACGCACACAGATACGCGGGTATATATACTCACGCGTAGGCATGAAAACACGCATGTGCATGGGGGGCACGCACATAAGCATCCTCGCTCATGCAGGCGCACACGCAAGCAGACACGGACGCGCAATTACGTACACAAGCGCGAGCACGCACATAATAGAAAAACTAGACGAAACGTCACAAGGTGTATCGATGAAACGAACGCCGGCTATTTCTGATGCAACGATTTATCCTTGAAAAAGTGCAGCTTCGAAGAAACGAGCTGTCTAAAACGTCGTCTGACGAACTGACTGCATGGCACCGCGTATGTTCGGAATGTATAGTACATAAAACAGCGGTCACTAAAACAGGCACACAAAAAGCATAACTGTTTCCAGTGCTTCGTGAGAAATCGTCGGACCCCAGTTGCCGAAACAAATCTTGCATTCACAGAAATACACATACAACAGAGAGGGATTCTAACCACGGTCATCTCCCCATAAAAATAAACTACGCATTGCCAAATGCTCAGCCTCCGCCCAAATGTAGCCTAGCGACAGAGACTAATGTATTTTCGCGGCGAGAAAAACATGCTTCGGATTTCTTTCGAACGCACTCTAAAGAAATGTATATTATATCTACGATCAAAATTCGCGCCCCTTTTAGAGGAAGAAATGTAGTACTTACCGTTCCAGAAGGAGCGTCGTTCTTGTGCCTGTACGATCGCTTTGACCACGCACATTCTGCAACGACGGTCACAAACGGATAGCCTTCGGCATCGATCTCGCCAGATTCCTTCGCGCGCCTCGCTTCTTCCACTCCGGCCTGTTGCATGGCTTCCCAAGCGGCATCTTCAACACCCCGAGTCAATTCGTTCTCGCAGCGCTACGACACAATGACTCAACCTCACCTGAAACCTCACCATCCGTAGTTTCAGCAGAGACCTTTCGCTTGCCATATTTATACCTCTTTGGACCCATAGCTGCGAGGACGGCCTTTCTAGTTATGAAAACACGCACAGCTATCCGCCTGACACCCCACCCCGAGAAACAAAACCACTCTGTCTGGACGGGTCTTGCCGTCTCTGGACCACCACAAGCGCGTTACTGAAGAGCGCATGCGCGCGGAGTAATACAAAATCAGAGCAGCGTGCGTGGCGAAATGGTGGCGCCCTCACGCGGCGCTCGTCGAACTAGTCTTGACCGTCCAAACGAGGAAAACAAGCCACAAAACCTTGGTTCAGTTTTTTCGAGGTAGTTAAAGAACGGATGTACTTACAGCTATAATTTTAATATAATTGAATTCCGTGTTAAATTCCGCAGATATCCTACAAGACCACAAGACACATTTGTAGTTCAAAATTCACAGGTTTTTAAAAACGCGTTCTAACGTAAACATGTCAAAACAGTCAATTCCGACCGATTTCACAATTTAATATAAAATATAATAAATGTTTTTATGAAAAATATGCTCTGTGGGATAGTTGGACGAAGAATCAATATTTTTATATCAAAAAAGTTTGAAAAAATCGGTGTAACGGTTATTAAATGAGAATTTTCGTAAAATAGCAGAAAATCGCGTGTATTCTCTATGGGGCTTGGAGGAGCGCTCCCTCTTAAAAGCAAATCCACTTGAGCAAACATGAACTTTGGCTTCGGTGCGCACGGAATCGACAACACATAGTTGTGCACTTCAGAGCAATTTACTCCTTGTGTTTCGGTACTGTGCCCATTACAATCCTAATTCACAAGGTGGCATTTACAAGTACTTCTATAACCTGCTTAAAACATTTTACTTCTTGAAGTTCGCTTTGTTCCCATTCACGTCAGCCACAATGTATGTGATTTTGGAACTAAGATAAGCGAGCGAAGTTGTGATATTTTGTTTTCAGAAGTCAAGTCAACATGCTTTTTCCTTTTCCCTCTGTTCAACATGCATGAGTCAGTCTTTTTTATTGTGGGTACGGTAAGCCACATCTTTTAGGAATTTGTTTCTCATTAGCACGGGAGTTTGATTGACAGCACCTAGACTAGGCAACAACGTCAATCTAAGAAACCAAACCCGGAAATATATCTGGCTGTTTAGCAGTGATAATTGCGGTTGTGAGATGAATAGTCGCTTTGCTATTAAATAGCAAGTTTTTATTGCTGTAGAAAAATAATAAACACTGTGTTTAATCTCAACTGAAAGCCTCTCGAATAATTGTACCATAGCAGGGTTAATAGTCACTATAAAAATGCACTCTCTTTTCAACTGTTTTCAGGTGGTGTTTCTAAAAATCAGGTACTTGTAATTAAGAAGCAATTTGTGCTTTTTCCTATGATCCACCTCCACCCCAATTTCCTGTTTTCCACGGTAAGGCGAAACATTTTTGAGCCTTCTTTATTCGAAATTCTGATGGAAGGATTAGTGCCGGCGAAAGGTATTTGCCCCATCACGGGTGCTGCTGCCTGTCTTTTGTCGTTCGATGGACACTATGCGATGGACATCGAGTTCTGCCAAGGTGCAAAGATTGCATGACTCTTCACGGATACATAGTATTTTTTCAAAGGCTGAGGAGCTGCCCACGAAGGTGCTTTACATGCCCAACGTTTAGCTCAACCTATTTGTGGCTTTGCAGGGGCTCTCACCGTGGTCATTTTGAAAATCCGAGTTTTTGTTTTTTTAATTAATAAGATTAGCAACAGAGGGCTATTTGCTAACTACTTCTTGTAGTCGTGAGCACTCTCTCTCTCTCTCTCTCTTTATATGTATATATATATATATTTAAGGTTACATTTTAGCGATGTTGTTTGAGTAGGTGATTCACTATTTATTTGTTGCCACGCACTCTGAGTACATGTATCGGTCACGAGGGCAGCGTCAGCGTTCGGTGTGAATTCGGCTCAGCTCGCACTGAAAATGGGTCTGCGTTCGGCGAGTACTCGGATCCAATCGTGCGCCTCGTGCCCATGGATGGGTGGATGTTAGTGGCTATATCCCATGTAACGGGTGGCTGTTTACGCCACCTAGCCTAAGTAGCGCCACTAGCCCAAGAATCGGTGACCATCAATGTTGCTTGATAGACTTTCGAAAAGGGTCTGTGCCATCCTGGTGGTCTATACGACCACAGGCAATCTAGGCTACGATCTAAGGAAGCTAATCAAGCGGCATCAAAAGTGCATTGTCACGGCACTTATTGACCGTATGCGTGTAATATAACCGGCTAAACCAATCGCTCTCAGTGAATTCGTCGTACTGCTGTGCTTTTTTTATTCTTGCTGGATTGGTTTAGTCGCGGTAGCAGAGCACAACGAGACGCACGGTGATGCACTTTTGGCGCCGCTTGATTGATTCCATCGTATTTTAGCGTAGGCTGCGGTCAAACTTAGAGGGACACTAAAACCCCCAACATTTTTGTTTTTAATTTTTTCTCCAGCGATTTAGTATGGTGTCTGAAGTCTACCCGGTCAATATATTGCTACAGCGTCACGTATAGTTTTCATAAAGTAAAAAAAAAAAAATTAAACGCAACAAAAAGCAACTGCCCGAAACCCAAACTGGAACTGAACTGCTAGGAGGATGAAATGTAGAGCAGGAGACAGTTGTCCGAAACCACGTAAGTACACCCGGCCACTTTCTTTCTTTTCCCTTTGTTTTTCTGGGCGTCAGAGACAAACGAAAAAAGTGCACGTCGAACGAAAAACTCAAAGGTCAAGCATGTTGGGCCTGATGTTTGAGCATGTTTCCAGCTCTTACCAATTCGTGTTCGTAAGGCGAGCACGAATTGTCAGTCAGGAGAAGAGGCAACAACTCGGCGACGTCGTCGTGCGAATCAGTTTGGCGGTCGTGCATGTCGCACGGAATAAATCCAAATTGTTTTGATGGGTAAGCGATTTTTCTATCGAAGCTTGTGGGCACCCTGGCGGCTCCCCAGCCCAGTTGCCCGACTGCGAGGCAAAGGTGCAGAACTTCTCCCGCGTGGCGGCGACGTCACGCCAGCCACGCGCACATCGCGTGCGCCGCCTTGATAAGGCGCATCAGAGGCGGCGCACAGGGAGTCGCGGCCTGGACTCAGGCGCCGCTGGTAACCAGGTTAATCGTCTCGTCCATGTCCCATTAGATGCAGTTTCTTGTTGTTGAAACCGTTGGCTCCGTGTTATTCCTCCGGATCGGGTATGCAGCAAGGCAAACCGACCACAATGGCGCCCAACCGTGGTATGCTACCCACTCGCAGGAATTTCACGGGGCTTGGTTTCTTCTTTCGGTAAGCTTTTTTCCCATACCCCGTGTTTCCTATCGTCGTTCCGTGCTTCCGTCACGTCCGCGTTTTTAGTATTGGCGTGTTTCTGATTGTGTTTTTGTGACCGCGGCAATCGTTTTGCGCGCTTGTGTTGGGTTTTTGGGGGCGTTTCTTTTTTTTTGCTTGCAGGAATGCTCACGCGGGAGCAGGAAGCCGCGATGGCCGCAGCAGCACAAATGAACCTGCTCACGAAGATCACAGAGATGTGCAGCTCCTTGATGCAACGCCTGGCCCAAAGGCCTGGCCAGCAGGAGACCCCACCGCGCAAGCCCCGACCACACTTGACTGTTCCAGTCTACACTGGGTACGACGACGTCAAGTCCGTGGCAGACTTCCTGGGCGAGCTGCAGACGTACCACCTTGTTTCCGGTGCCTCAGAAGCCTTCATCGTAGAGCGGATTGTCCCGCTGGCGTTGCAAGCCAGCGCCAGGTGCTGGTTGGGGTTACAGGCCCCCTTCACCAGCCTGGCGGACTTCCAGACAAGGCTTTGTGAAGAGTTCCTGCCTGCAGGCTACGCGACGCAGATTCTCCGAGAGCTGGAGGCAAGGACGCAGCACCCGGATGAAAGTCTGGTCCGGTACGTTCGGGTCATGCAAGAGCTCTTCAAGAGGGCGGACCCGAAGTCACCGGAGTCGGACAGAGCAGCTCGGGTCAGAAGACAGTGTCACCCCAGGTACCACGTTTACCTGATCAACCGCACCTTTGAGACCCTTGAAGAGCTAGCCCGGGGCGCCCGCCTCATCGAGGAAGCTCTTCATGCCGAGCGGAACTACGTGCCGCCGCCACCAGCCAAGTACGCGCTCGAACCCGCATGCGAATGGCGGGGCCCCGAGGCCCCCACGCAAGTGGACTGTCCGAACGAGACCTCCCTTCCCCACCACGTCAACCAGGAGAGTTGGCGTGGCATGCATGATGATCTCCCGTGCAGGATAAGCGTATGTTCGCCTAACTCTCACAGAGAGCTCCCCGGAGGTCACAGCGCGGCCCGTGAGGGTTTCAGGCGGGGGTCGCCACGACAGGTGGGAGGTCGTTGGCCGTGCCCTATCGCAAGCTGGGGCCCAACGGAGATCACCACCCAAGCGAACCATCTTCTTCAGTCTGCTCCTGCAAGTGCTGGTGAAAACTGGCACGGTGCGGTCGCAAACCCGCAGCCTGGCGGCATTGACCCCCGCCGCAACGGAACAAGCCCTCCCCACAACAGCCAGTCGCAAGCCTGGTGGAGGCCCTCCCATAGTGGTTCCTTACCCGATCACTCGAGGCAGTCCGACGGGCACCTCGGTGCGGGTGACCTAAGCAGGCAACTGTCGTCGGACTGCTGCTACCACTGCGAGCAGCGCGGCCATCAGCGAAACCATTGTCCAAGACTTCTGGACACTACCAACAAGAGGTGGCACGAGACGGCGGCAAAGGGCCGGAACCAGAACCAGGGAAACTACTACGGCCGGCGACGCTGAAACCAGACGGCCACTCGCCGACGGCCGTTGCAGTCCCTGGGAGCAGTGAGGCCGTGGCACAGATTCCATCGGTCTGTCGAATCCAGCCCGAGCCTAATATCATTGAACCGCGCATGACGATTTCACTGCTCGATTTTCTCATTGCCGCACTTTTGGACTTCGGGGCCGCTACCTCGCTCATACTGGATTTCGTTTTCGAACTCTGCAAAGCAAAAAAGATAAGCCTCCGGTAGTGCGAAACCCGTTTGCAGCTAGCTTCTGGTACAGCGATAACAGCTGGAGGAGCCGTGAGGCTGCAGATTCGGTTTAATGGAAAGAAGCGGCGTCAGCGATTTCTTTATCTGCCATGACTCGTGGTACCCGTGATCTTGGGCCGAGATTTTATTACAAGCGAAAGCATGACACTCGACTTTTCTGGTGGTGGATACCGGCTGGGACAACAACCGGAGCTGACTCCGTTTACCAAACGAGAGGACTGCATCCGTAACCCGACTATTGCAGCCCACTTCACCACGGTGCCAGACGTCTTGCCTGCCGGCGTTCGAGAATCGTTGCGAAAGTGCCCCGCAAGCAGCCAGCAGAAGCAGGAGCTGCAAGCCGTCCTGGAGTCTTTCTCACTGATGTTCACGGAAACACCTGGAAAGACTGACATTCTGCTGCACCGCATTGAACCGGCGACGCGCCGCCTCGGAGGTGCAACCCTCGACCGATCAGCGTCCACAAAAGGGCACTCCTTGATGCGGCGCTAGAGGAAATGATCGACACCGGTTCAGTACGTGAGTCGAAGAGCCCCTGGGCATTCCCCGTTGTTCTTGCTCCGAAAAAAGGCGGAGCAGCCAGACTCTGTGTGGATTACAGGCGGTTTAACGATGTGTCCGTACGAGACAGCTACCCTTTCCCCAGCATTTCCTCCGTGATGTACGCGCTCGGTAACGCGACCGTGTTTACAACGGTGGATTGCAGTCGCGGGTTCCTTCAGATCGAGATTCACCCATCAGACGTTCCGAAAACGGCCTTCATCTGCTGCAGAGGGTTGTTCGAGTTCACCCGACTGCCGTTTGGCTTGTCTAACTCTCCAGCCAGTTTTCAACGCCTGATGGATGTTGTACTTGGGAACTCGAAGTACGAATTTGCCATGGCATACATGGATGACGTGGTTGATTTCTCGAGAACTATTGAGGAGCATGTCGAGCACCTTCGCATTGTACTTAAACGAATGCGTAATGCTGCGCTCACTATTCATCCCGGAAAGTTTCAGTTGACCGCGCCCAAGATTAACCTCCTTTGATCCGTTGTGGATAACGGCACGCTCCGCCCCAACGAAGATAAGTTGCGCGCGCTAACGGAATACCCAAGCCCACATGACGTAAAGAGCCAACAAAGATACCTCGGAATGATTGCGTTCTACGGGGATTTCATTCCACACTGTTCCGAGATATCGCAACCGCTCAATCACCTTCAAAAAAAGGGCGTCAAGTGGTGTTGGGCCGAACAACAACAATGCGTATTCGCAGCTCGTTCAAGAGCCGTGACTGACAATGCTTGTTTACAGCTCCCAGACTTAAACAAGCCGTTCGTTCTGCAGACAGATGCAAGCGACTGTGGCCTGGGTGCTGTATTGCTGCAGGAGTATGGCGATGTGCTTCGGCCAGTTGCTTTCACGAGCCACACGCTAACTCCAGCCGAGCGAAACTACAGTGTCGCAGAACGTGAATGTCTCGCCATTATTCATGCTTTGAAGCGCTTCGATATGTACCTAGATGGCGCAACGTTCCGCAACGCAACGTTCCAGATTCAATCTGATCACTTAGCGCTATCATGGCTAAGGGGACTTAAGAATCCAGCTGGACGTCTTGCTCGTTGGGCGCACACGCTACAACAGTACGACTACTTGACCCCGAGTGGTACAGCCGGGGTCAACTAACAAAGTTGCTGACGCGCTCTCTCGTGCTCCACTTCTCGAGAAACACTCGCAGGATACCCATGGCTTGGTGACCATCGCGGCTACGACACGAGGATCCCCAGATTCACGGTGGGGTACCTTGGTGAGCCGCGAGGAGCTTCGCAAGGCGCAGCTGGATGACGGGCTCTGCCAACGCGTGTCCGCCTGGCTGGCAGCAAGAGGTCCAGTCGACCGCCCAAGTGACGAGGAGTTCGACTCCTACTTGATGAGCGACGACGGCCTCCTGCTGCGCTACATCCCCAGGCCCACGACGATCCGGATGGCTCGGCGTTCCGGACCGTGATACCCCGCAAGCTACGTAAGCTTTTCATCCAATACATGCATGACTCTGCCTTGGCAGGACACAGCAGTGGGAGCAAGACTTACGAAAAGTTATCCCAAATTCATACCTGGCCAGGCATGAGGCAGGATGTGCTCCGATACGCTTGTAGCTGCTCGGTGTGCCAGAAGGCAAAACCACGTGGTGGTCAGCCCCCCGGTCCCATGCATGATGCAACAAATCGTGAGTCAGAACCCTTGGAAGATTTGTTGCTGTGACGTCATGGGCCCCTTTCCACGTAGTACCCGTGACAATCTGTACTTGTTCGTGGAAACCGACCACTTCACGAAGTGGGTTGAGTTATTCCCTTTTGCGGAAGCTAGATTCGCAAAAAATCTGGGAGTGTCTACTCGAAACATTCGCTAGGTTTGGCTTTCCTGCACAGCTTGTAAGCGATAATGCCTCCTATCTCACGAGTAAGGTGTTTGTGGACGCATGCGCGGTGCTGGGAATCAAGCACAAAAGAACTACCCCGTACCACCCGCAAGCAAACATCACGGAAAGGGTAAATCGGAACCTTAAGATGATGCTAGTGGCCTACACCGAGCGCCATAAGGACTGGGACGCGAAACTGCCCTAGCTGGCATTCGCAACCCGTACGACCACTAATTCGGTCAACTGGTCTCACTCCTGCTCAACTGAATTTCGGCAAGGAGCTTGCGTTCCCGCTTTTTAACAGCCTCCTTTCTACAGAGTCTGGGGGAAGGCTTCGCCCCTACGTGAAGTTCGCAGAGGACCTGCGAAAGCGCTTCTCCGATAACCTTTGAGAGGCCCGAGAAAATCTAGACGTCGCCCGGGTATGCAGCAAGGCAAACCGGGCGACGTGACTTGCAGTTAGAGGTGGAAGATTTTGTACTCCGGCGTACTCACCCCCTGAGTGACGCCGCTCAAGGCTTCGCAGCCTCTCTCGCCAACAGGTGGGAAGGTCCGTTTCGCGTGCATGAAAAGTGCTCCCCGCTCACTTACAAACTAGTTCACTGCGAGTTTAGTGAGGAAACCGGACCTGTTCATGTCACCGACCTTAAACGATTTTTTTCAAGCAGAAGACGAAGATTCCTCCCAGGACCGGAACGGCACTGACGGCAGTCCCGTTCCGGAAACCCCCTCGTCTCCACCAAGGTGGCGGTATAACCTGCGACGTCGGTGACACCAAAGAGAGGAACCTTTTTTTTTGTGTCTTCCCTCTCTCGCATTTTGGGGGTAGTTTTCTACTACCACGGATCTGCCTCCTTTTCAAGAGAGGGGGGAGAAGATTGTGTACCTACCTCAGATCCGTTATTTGAAACTTTCTGGTAGGGGTGCGAAGAAAACGTCAGGCTCAACCCTCAACCGAGCCCCATGTCGTCTGCTTCCTTGGTTTTCTACGAAGCTGGCCCATAGACAACACCGTCGCCACAGCCGCCATCGGAACGACACAGCGGCCGACCTCATGGTGGACCGGGCCACCAAGGGCGTCGGCGCGCCAGGGGCGGCCCAGGGAACCATGGACCGCCACCACCCTCTACAGGATGGAGCGACAGCTGGCTCGGATTAAGGACCACATGGAGAGCAGCCACCTGCTGGAGACGGTCCAGAGCAACAAGGTGGCCGCCAGCCGTGCCTTGAGCTAGGAGCTCAAACGACAAGCTGGAGCTGACCGAGCCGCTGCACTTACGCATAGCACGTGTCTACCAACTTGGCGAGCGCGACCTCCAAAGGGCCATCGCGCTCGTTCAGCAGGCGCCGGGTCGGACTTGCAACGCCAGTCCGCCCAGCAGCGCCACCCACCCCCTGACGCCCACGACGTCGTCTCGGTCATCGACATGCCGGACGAAGCTTGAGGGGGGGAAGTGTGGGCACCCTGGCGGCTCCCCAGCCCAGCTGCCCGACTGCGAGGCAGGAGGGCCGAACTTTTCCCGCATGGCAGCGACGTCACGCCAGCCACGCGTACATCGCGTGCGCCACCTTGATAAGGCGCATCAGAGGCGGCGCACAAAGAGTCGCTGCCTGGACTCCGGCACCGCCGGTAGCAATGTTAATCGTCTTGTTCATGTCCAATTAAATGTAGTTTCTTGTTGTTGAAATCGCCAGCTCCGTGTTATTCCTCCGGGTCGGGTATGCAGCAAGGCAAACCAACCACAAGCTAGACAGATTTGTCGGCACCGCGAACAACAGTTGTGATGTGGAGGTGCCACGCCCGTCGTCCGCCGCCAGCGCTTCGTCCTCTTCTTCCAGCCGTTCAACCACAACTCCCCGCGATACGACGCCAGCGTCGAGAGTTACTTTTAGAATGCAGAGTGCAACCTTTTACTTTTGAATCAACGTATTTGCAACTTTCTGGAAGGCACGAAGGAATGGGTACCACATTTTTTTCTACTTGTAATAATGAGTGCCCGCCTTCGATAACCCACAACTTTGATTATATTTTGTCTGCACGTCTAAACCCTAGAGATCGCCACGTGACGATGAAGAAGAGAGGAAGCGCGACTTAAACCGGCCATTTCTTGATCGGCGGCTTTCGGGCTGAAAGAAAATCAATTTCGTGCCGCAAATTGTGTTCTGGGCGAAAATAAGTACCCTGCCAGTGTTCCTTTAAGGTAAAATGGAGTATAGCCACTTTATTATTTTTTTTGCAACCAATATTTATCGCATGTTACTGGTAGCGATTCCATCCTCGTGATATAGAAATCGCTCACGTATTGCCGCACCTTCTTCAAAATAAAAGAAGGAAATCGATGGGAGGATCCTTCCTGAGGCTCATATTGAAATTGGCAGGTTCTAAATCCACACGAATAAAATTATGCACAGCTTGCCACACGAACACTACTCACTTCCGTATTTTGTGAAAGAGAGAAACTTGTTTGCAAACACGCGTATACATTTGTCAAGCACCAGGTGCACCCAAACACTTTCCACCACATTAATTAGTCGACTCCTCGCCCCACCTGGAAGGTTTTACGATATCGTGGACCCTCCGCGCAGTAATGCACTTGAGACAACCCAATATCATCGCCACTCTCCTTTCTTCCCTCTCATTGTTCTGAAAACTTTTCCTAGACATCACTAACCCTCTCCCCCATCCCTCGCCTACGCGTAGTGGCTTCCAATTGCCGGTCTCGATTATGCACGTCTCTAACACCTCCCCCCCCTCCCCCCCCTCCTCCTCCCCCCCCCCCCCCCCCCCCCCGACGCGGTGAAGGCTGTACTCTACTCCCCATGAAAGCGGAATTGGCACTCAATCAGGGAAACAGATCTGAGCACGTGGCCAGCCGTATCGTGCTCCCATGCGGGCTGCAGACCGGCTGACAGATGGTGGCCCCGTGATGCGGCGCTCTAATTAGCCGTTTAATGAACTCCGACGCCAACGGGGCCCGATGCGTCACACAGGGACCAATGACGGCGGTTCCACGCGGACATCGCTGTTCCAAAGGCTAGCGAAACGACAGGCTTTCAGCTCTTCCAAGCGATATGCACTTTTGAGAACTCCATCAAGGATCATTGGCGGAAATTATTGCGTGTACACGAAACACGTGATTGGATCTAAATCCTCGCCGAGCGTTGAAACGCAACTTGTTCCCTATACGAACATAAAGGAGTCCGTGCCGAGCGCTAAAAGAAAACAAAAAAATGTAAAAAGAAATGGAAAAGTGTAAAAAAAAATGTTGTCTTTTACAACTAAAAGTAGAAAGAAAAAACTACTCAGAATTCCAGGTTTGTTCATAATAACGTTGTGTGTGTGTTTATACAACCTGGAAGGTCAGCCTAAATGGGCGCCTGGTGCCTTATCTGTTGACGATAGATTCAGCCAGTGGGATCTTTAAAGTGCACCACGCAGTAGTAATACACGACCGCACACCGGTTTGATACTCATCCAGATCGAAACGGGCAGGAGTGGGGATTGATCCCCGGATCACTGGGTTCTGCAGAGCGAGCTTTTGTTATACTTGCTCCGCGCTGGTGTGCTTAAGCCCAGTCGGCCGCCGACCCCCTCCAGACCTGTATGTATTTTCAGAAGTGCGAAGAAATAATGCAATGTAAAATCTTCCTGTATATTTTAACGTATATATAGATACACAAAGACCATAGACCTTTGCAAAAATAGCCTTCTGCGCGCTGCCATCTTTGTGTGCTGGGCTGTGGAACATTTTCTGAGAATGCGATGTTGCTTTGTTGTGGGGTATGCGCATGCGTTCACAGGTCAGTGACTCAGCATTTTTCACTCGGATGATTATCGATGCAATGGTCTATAGAAATACGAGAACATCAGGCAAAATAGTGTGCTCATGAGGGGTTAAAAAAATGTGGACCTCTTCTTAATGTCTGTCCTTGATTTTAGTGAACATTGTGTGGTATGTTCGCCTTCCTTTTGTGTCCTCGTCTATTGCTAGCGCTTTTAATATTATAAATTGTGTGCTAATAGAAATTTAATTTGCTAGCGCGTCTTTCCTCATGTTTTTCGTTTATCTGATAGTGGTACTGCTTCTTGCGTTGGAATGGTGGCATTTGATAATCTTGCTTGTCTTGACTACTTATCAGATACTTAAAGGGAAGCTAAAACGCTTTAAAAACAAGAGTTAATACTTCTTCCCGACGTAGTCGTTTCTCGGGAATCTAAATATCACCACCATTTGTTCCCAAAACAACACTAAATGTGAAAAACAAAGTCGAAAAACATGCAGCCGCTCGCTGCCGCGGACCGTCATTGGCTGGTGGGGCCGTGACGTCTTAAAAGGACCAGGCGCGATTCTACTTTGCTGTCGCTTGGCGAGTTACCCGGGCGCTTCAGCAATCAACACAGATTTTCGAGCATGGAGGGGGACTTGAGGACTTCACTGGGTACTGAAGAAGAACCTCTTGTTTTGAGGACCCTCTGCGTAATCCCGTACGCCTTTGAGCCCTTGGCAAAGCAAAGGAAGGGCTCGCGCGGGGACACGAGGAGGAGCGCGGAGCCAGCGGAGCAGCTGGCTTCACAACAGACCGACATATCCGGCTCCGCACGTGCTGGGAACACAGAATGGTATTTACAGTTAAAAACGAGCGTGTTGGTTAATGGATACAAAACTTGAAAGTATAAAACAGAGAGGACGAGGACGGGAACAGGACATCTTTCAAAGATGTCCTGTTCCCGGACTCGTCCTCTCTGTTTTATACTTTCAAGTTTTGTAAGTAGACTGGTATGGTATCCTGGGTTTTCATGTGCGCTTTGCTTAAAGTGATGACATCTGAACGTATTGTTTCCGCTACTTTTGTTTTTATTTTGTTCCGGAGCGCTTGAAAGCGCGTCTTCTGGCACGAGCTCTTGGCGCTGACATTGCTACGCTGGCATTTTGTTTGCCGGCTCTTCTTATATTTCTCGAAAGGGCGTGCTGTCAGCATCGGGTGCTACGAAATGTGGAATCACCGTAAAACAGAAGGATCTTGAGGCACCCTAGTTTATTTTACCACTGACATTTTAAAAGTCTGTCGTCCTGCTTTAATGTGGCAGGGGGAAAAAAACGGATGCCAGTTCCTCGTTTCATTTGCGTCCATTGCAAGAGCACTCGCGTATGAAAGCCACCCGT
The DNA here is from genome assembly GCF_016920785.2 of Ixodes scapularis. Lineage (NCBI taxonomy): Eukaryota > Metazoa > Arthropoda > Arachnida > Ixodida > Ixodidae > Ixodes > Ixodes scapularis. The sequence goes on along the minus strand of NW_024609873.1, from coordinate 16,877,943 downwards.
GCTGTGTGCTGTAACTGGTTACCGCGCACATCAGAGTCCAAACATTGTAGTGCACGCTGTAGTCCATTCGGTCTGTTTTCTTTCGAGCATCTCGGCTATCCGAGCACCTCCATGGGTTTCGTCGTCGTTAGCGTTTTTTCACAGATTCTCCCAAAATTGATACTTCATCGAAAAACTGAGTGAAATATACAAACGCAGTTCAAGAATAGCTCGTCGGAGCGATTTTCGGCAAACAAATAATTTGCTTCGCCCGCCAGTACGTTCGCTTTGCGCGCGGTGCCGACAGCCACTCTTCTGACGCCGCGCGCTGGGTGAACGTCGCCGAGCGAAATTCGTCGCTTTTTTTAGGCATTCTCGCTTCATGAATTCTGGCCGGCACGCCTCTACAAGCTCTTGACAAAAAACAATGCTAAAGGAAAAAAATAAGTACGACTCGTAATAAACAAAAAGTCAGTTCACAAGATTATCTCACATATTTTTTATTTTCTATATTTCAACAGGGGCTCATGTGGAAAATGTGTTCCGATGGAGGGTGAGGAGGAATCCATGCGCTGCCAGGAGGTAGCAGCCACAGTAGGAAGACAAAAGAGCAAGTGCTGCACAAAAAAGACACCCATCTTTAAACGTGCTTGCCTAAGTGAAACAGAGCTTCGATTTGCTTTGGCAAGTAGGAAGCACGAAGGGTTCAGGCCATTCTACCCAGTGAAAAGGTAAATATAAAGAATTATTGAAATTAAAATTGTTTCTAATACTTTCCTTCCCTCACTCTTCAGCCAGATGCGATACACAGCATACAGGCAGTTTGCATTCCTTACGTGGAAATGTCTTGGAAAAGGCAAACGACGCATACTCCCCAGCTGTGTGCTCCACAGGATAAGGTGCAAGTATCCTTCTGACGACGGTACCTACACTGGCTTTAGGCACTCTTGCTGAGAGTACGAGGTATCTAGTTTTTTTTCCAAAGCATTAATAAGAAAATCTGTGAGAGAACAATAGCACAACACTTATACACTAAGTGTGAACCACCATGTCTTGGGATCACAGAAAGGTTGAGTCACAAAATTCCGTCACTCTTAAACACCGTATTTTCTCGAAATGTCGAGATGCATTTTCAGATGCCCATACAATTTAAAGTAATGTGCAGTAATAATTTTTCATCATCCTTTTTGGTATATTTAATTACCTTGAGCGTGCATTAAAGTGTAAAGTAATAAGTTCATTCATTCTCGTGTTCTCTTCTATACATGGCTTGCACGTGATGTCAGAACGTCCCTCTTTCTGGTGGCCTGAAGCGTCTTGTTATTACAACGGAAAGCACTCTTTCACATACCCTTTACCCCCCTTACGTTTGGTCAAGTGACATTAGTGCAAGCAGTGTATATGTGTGTCACTGCTGCTCTGCCCTCTGTATCAGGGGGTAGGAACCCATCAAGCTGCACCCTTGTAGCTTATTTTCCTTGCCCACTGGTCATGTGTGTGATGGTCTGGCGAAATAAACTGATCTATTGAAATGCTAAGTGAACAGTCAGTGCTGAACATAAAATGGCAATATAACGAAAAATTCAAAAGAGGAGAATTGAAAATCAGCAGGATGCAAGGTAGTGCCTTTCTCATTGACATAGCCACAGCTGAACAAGCACTATTGAGGGTCCTGATGTTAGCTGGGCACCTATGATGAGAGACTTGGAGCAGACCATCAGGAGGCGGGAAAGAGTGGAGGTCGCAGAGGATTGTGGGCCTGTGGGAGGGAGTCCTCGTCTTGTGGAACCCAGACACTGCAGCCACGTCGGAAAAGATCTTCCAGTGTTTGCCTGAGATGGGTGCTGAAGGGATAAAAGAGACGAGCTCCACAATCCAGCACCTTGTTCATGAAACAAATCTTATCTCTTAAACCTTGTCTTGTTCTTTTGGACTAGCTCCACCTTTGAAATCTTCCTTGCAGAGTTGCTGAGTGGCGGTGGGTCGTCAGCAGTCATGGCAACACAAGCACGGTGTGCCTTGCTCTGCATCCCCTCCTGGACTGCCTGAAGGAGCCTTGCTATATAGCGTGGAAGAAATAATTTAGCCCAACATAAATGTGGTTTTGTGTTTTCGGTGCACACCGATAAGCCCCGAAAAGTAATTTATGAGTCGGTTTTATCAAAATCGGTCAATACAGAAGAAGCTGTCGTTTGATAAAAAAAACCTATGCTTCATTTCACTCAAAGGAATCGTAACCTACAGCTTTATCTCGCGCTCACCCGGAAACCCGCTCACATTGAACTGTTTGCCCGGCTGCTTATTTCTTTCGACAATTACACCATTATCTCATTTACTTCTTTCATCGGTAGAAATATGTTTTTAAAGTACATATCAGGGTAATCCACATGTCCCCTGGAGACTGAGAAGTCCTACGCCTGTGTACCGAGTTCTTCAGCATAGGCCTCAGTAAATTCAAAGTTTCCAACACAAAAAAAATACACAGAAATACCTTGAGTCTTTAAGGGGAGATAAAATTAAACTTCGAAAAACTACAACTCTAAGCAAAATGTGGTTGGAATTGAGCAACCCCATTACAAGTGCTGAGAGTCACTCTTGCGAATACTTCTGTGCAAGTGTTTACAAAATTAATAAAAGTAGTTATCCTTTTTTTTGTACCTGCTTCAAATGAGTTCTTTCTTAGGAACATGGCAATCTATTTGGTTGTAAACAATCAAAATGGTACAAGTTCTCTCGCTTTCATAAAGCACCCTTCTCTGGGCATGACAATCAATGTGTGTATGGGGCTACAGGCAGTTCCTCGAAAGACAATTGGTAGCAGGGCGGTTTGTCATCGGGAAATATGTGGTGGTGACAGTCTGTCTGGCTTTTGATTAGAAGATCCTTGTCTTGCCGTGTAAGTTTTGTAGGGCCCAGAATATTTCTCTTAAATTAAAGAGCTTGGACGAGGCCCTATTGACACAAATGTTTTGAAGTCTCTACAATGTTATTCCGTTTTTTCGCCGAGATCGAAATTACGCAAGCACGGGGCAAAAATATGGCGGGGGTGTACTTACTGCCGTGAATACTTCTTTGCGAGCACGGAGAAGGCAAGATATTCTAGAGTCTTGCTCGGAGTGCGTTTGGATAGAGCTTGCATCGAATGATGGCGTCAACTTTTTAATCGGAAACTATTATTTCCCACCCAGTTTAGCTCTGATAATTTCGTGGCAGAGCTGAGAGCTCTAGAGAAAAGGTTAGATGTGTCAAAGTTTGGCGTTCACATTTATGGAGACTTTAATATTCCGGGGATAGACTGGGTGACAGATGTCACAACGAGTGGTAATGATCGCAAATTGAAGGCGTCAAGCCTCATAGATTTTATGTATATAAATGGATTTGAACATTGCAATAAGCTACAGAACTCAGCGGGCAACATACTTTACCTTGCACTAGTGTCTTCGCCAATTGATAGTATGAGCTCAGTTGACAATCCTAAAACACGTTTCGATCATTTCCATCCTCTAGCTTTTGTTGTTTCATTCTTTTTTCCGCCCAGTCAACATGTTTTTATAGCCAGACTTGCTTCTTATACAGTGAAGGAGATTACCTTAACATGTACTATTATCTTCAAAGTTACAACTGGGATCCTATCTTGAAAGACACGTGCGTTGACTCAGCGACTGAGGCATTTACAAATATTGTGTCGAGTGCCATGCATACATTTATACCGAAGAGCGCTTCACGGTCATACAAATACCCTCCGTGGTTATCATGGGAGCTGAAATGCTGCTTACGCTGGAAATTGCACAATCACCGGACTTTAAAAAAAAAAAAAAACGGGATTAGAGAAATGGTACTTGAAGTACAGCGAGTGTCGCTTTGTTGCAAAGCGGCTGTTTAAGAGAGATGAGAAATTTCACGTTTCTCTGACTGAGTGTGCTCTGAATTCAAGCCCAAAAGACTCTTGGAAATTCGTACCCACTCAAAAAACACAAGCGTAGTGGTAGTGTTCCTCTCTTACGGGGTAGTTCCGGCTATACATCGAACCCAAATGAAGTGGCGGACATGTTTGCTCAGCATTTTATGTCATGCTTCTCTTCTGGAACTAACACGAATTCTTCAGCTGTGAAATGCCCAAATACCTCTGATTTTTTTTCCGTTTGGTCCAATAGCTTGGAATAAGTACATGCATAAGGGACATTAAGTCGAAGTTATCTGCTGGCGCAGATGGAATACCGAGCTTTATTTTAAAGGGATGTGCTCATGTTTTAACTTCGGTGTTGCTTCACATCTTTAACCTGTCGCTACAATCGGGCAGATTCTCGTCTATATGGAAGCGCTCAGTGATAGTTCCGATATTTAAATCAGGCGATAACACAATTTTCAGCAACTATCGCCCTGTCTCTTTATTATCTACTTTCTCTAAAGTTTTTGAGATGACGCTGCATAAACGTCTTTACAAATACTTCCGTCAAAAAAGTTGTCCTGAGGAACACGGATTCTTGAAGAGAAAGGCGGTGGAAACAAGTTTGTGCACATTCTTAGATTATGCTGTGCCATTTGTTGATGGCCATCAACAAGTAAACGTCATCTACTTTGACATGTCGAAGATGTTCGACAGGGTCAATAACAATCGGCGACTGCGTAAAACAAAAAAAAAAGCAAATTGGGTTGTGGGGATATTTATACAGTGTGTTGTTGGTCAGCCATCAAAGTTGCGACGAGTCACACGCTGTTGATGGGCAATTAAGCCAGTGCAGTACAACCGCTAGCCTGGGGTCTTTAACGTGCACCACGCAGTAGTGATACACGACCGCACGCTGGTACGATGCTCATCCAGATCGAAACGGGCAGGGGTGGGGATTGAGCCCAGGATCCCTGGGTTCTGCAGCGCGAGCTTTCGCTCCACGCGCGTCGAGCTGGGTGTGCGCTTTAGCCCATTTGGCCACCGATCCCCCCCCCCCCCCCCCCCCCCCCCCCCGGCTCCTGCGAACACTAGATGACTACGGCCTATGTTCAACGCATTGTAATTGGTTTAGGAGCTACCTTAGCGATCGTACAAACTGTGTTCGTGTATCGGGATTTATGTCCAAAACCTTTATTTTGTTGCCAGGGGTGCCTCAGGGGAGCAACTTGGGTCCACTTTTGTTTTTAATATTTGTGAATGGCATTGTATCTTCGGTAAAAAATTCTAACGTGCTTTATTCGCCAACGATATAAAGTTGTTTCGTCATGTTAGTTCACATTCTGAATGCACACTTCTTCAAAGCGATGTCGATAACATAGCTAGGTGGTGCTTTAATAATGATCTCCTACTTAATCATCATAAAACATAGGCTATATGTCTGTAGAAAGCGAAAGCCCCTTGCGTTCAGTTATATCTTACACTCTAAGAAAAAATGACTACCCTCGGTAGTCAAATGGCGCTTTGGAGGCTTTGACTACCCCAAAAGGCGAGTTACTAGCCTTTGGGCAAAATGACGACCCCAAACCGCTGTGGAATGACCGCCTTTCTGCAGGTGACGACGGGGGTGTGGTCACTTTCGAATCCGATATTCACGTGCAGGCAGTCGTAAATGATATTAGTAACTTGGATAACTACTGGAAGACTATAAATGATATGCTTCCTTAGCTTTCGTAATCTTTTAAGATCCGCCAAGATCACATCTGTTGTGCAATTCGCGTAAATTGGTGGAATAAACATTGTGTCAGCGCGAGCAGCAACACTGGTCTCGACAGCCGTGGACCGTGGTGGGGTGTAGCTGTGGCATCATAACAACAACAAACGGCGTGGGTGTTTGCCGAACTGAGGCTGTCTGATCGTGTTTAACCATTGAACAATGGGACCGAGTATCGGCAGGGTAAACATGCTCAGAGGTATGTGACTGTGTCGCCCGTACTGTTTTCATCAATCTCGGACTGGTTGAATTCCTGAGCTGCACCCGTCGTGGTTGTGATCTTCTGGCTGTACGTACGTAATGAGCGAACTTTCCAATTCAGTAGCAGGTTGAGATTCAGTGGCAGCGTAGTAATTGGCTTTTACTAGATTGTTGTGTCGTCACGAGCGCTATTTGCGCGTTTACAAGTGCCGGCGCGAGCCCGAACTTGCGCCTCTTTCACCGTTTGCGTTCTTCTGAGTTTGATGTTCTGCTCTATGATTTATTAAACCTAAATCTAAAGGCCAATCGCCTCTGCCTCGTCACCCATCAGGACACCCCATAGCGCTGCCGCTCTACCGGCCCTTCCTGGATGTCTCCTGCTGCCAAGTAGCAGCCGGATCGTCGAACCTCCATCATCGTCGCCTCTCCACCACAGGATCACTACATTTTGGTGCGTCAGCTACCACTATATTTCGGCGCGTCAGCTACCGCTATATTTTGGTGCGTTGGCCGAGCCTGTCAGCCCGTCCCGTTTTTTCGACTGTTTTAACTCTTTTCTGGGCACAAAAAGAGTCCCCGCGGTTTTTCACAACGTTCTTGCGCTCGTGCTCGTTCAATTTTTTTTTTTTTTTTAAGGGCAGTATATAAGTTTTTGAGGATCTTTGCAGTGTTCCAACACTTGTGTTCCTTCAGTTCTTTTAGGACAGTAAATAAGCCCCTGATGTTCTTCACAGTGTTCCAACGCCCGTGATTGTTCAGTTTACCAGTCCGCCTTGCAAGACGGGGCCTTTCAAACCTTCTGATCTTTTCCCCTTGACCGGTCGCTCTGCTGTACCCGGTTTTGGACTTTACGAAATTTCAATGCATTGAGACATGCTGCCCTATACTCCGTTCACCCCTAAGCTGAGACAGAGCCATATATGTAGAAAGTTTGGCCATTCGTTGGGAAGTATAGGAGACAAATGAGGAAGTACCTTTGGCCGAAAGCAGGCTGGGCGTGTTCCAGGGCGTCTTCACAAATTCGAATGTGGCCAATCAGAAGCCGGAAATAATACCCTGGCGGTGGTTGCGAGAAACAAAATTCATAAGTGCGACGGAGTAACTCTCGGTGACTGAAAATGTGGTGCATGTGATGTTTCAATCACGGTCATCCGAAAGTATGGTGAAAGAGTGCGACTGGCGGAACGATCGACATAATCCGTGCGCCGAAGGCCGGGAATCTACCGTCTGAGCAGTCACACTCTCCCCGAGCAAAACAGAGTTGAGCGGCACATTTGTTTCTTACATCTTTCTACATGATCATGATTGTAACATCCTGTGCACCCTGTTTTAAACCATAAAGGGTCACTACACTTCACACTTACGTGCTTATTAAAACCATATACCAACATATACCTATGGTTAAAACAGTTTCTTGCTACTACCGCTAGGGATTCTTTTAGGCTTCTGGTTGGCCAAGAGAGAATGTCAAGCCCACTATCTGCTTCTGGTGCATGCCCAGGCTCTGCCTGCCCCTAGCACTGACCAAACACTCTCTAAACACGGCTCTGAGCTGAGACTGCAGTGGGAACTGCTTGCCCGCCGAACTAATCAGCCGCCTTCCTTTCATCACCTGACCGAGTCCTCGGTCTGTGGGTATGAGCGGGAGCGTGATCACGTAGCGATAGAGGAATGTATGACTGGTCCGTTGAAGACGTAGCTTTCACCACAGTTTCAGCTTAGGGATGAATGGAATATAGTCAGCGCGCAGGATGGCCACCCAGCTCCGGCCTCCTAAGAAGTTGGTGTTTACAATACGGCCGCTGTCTTCATTGGCCTCTTTGCTCGAAACCGTCTGCTAAAGAACGAGTGTGCTCCAGCATGCGACACGAAGCTTCATCGATGGCTGCCCGTACGCGGGCGAGCTAGCATCTCCTCCGTTCTAGACGGGCGGTTTTGGTGAATCGCAGTGCTGTGAAATTAATTGTTTCTCTTTCGATTTTTCTTCTAAGAAAACATTTTTATCATAAATGCCTGTGACCACAACAGCCGCCATTAAGTCAACATTTTTCTCTGATTGCGACTATCTCAATTATGACAAACTTTCCTCGGATATGAAGTTTTTCCAATATCATTTCTGATTGATCACTTGTGTGTATTAGACGATAAGTGTTGTGTTCTGGTATTTTTATTATTCTAGTCTTCCTATAGCTACTGTTAAAAAAATATTAAGAATGGGAGAGCAGTAGTTTTTGGTTCTGCTTTAATGGGGTACGGAAGCAACATTTTAGCGCCTACTTCTTTGTGTAGACATGGTGTGCTTCATGACAGCAGCTCACAAACAGCAGTCTTTCGTCTATAAATGCTAGAAAAGCAATTTTAAAACAAATAAAAAATGTCCTAATACCACCTGGTAGTTGAGGTCTGAGCTTTGTTGGAATGTCTCACGTAACGGGCCCAACAGGAGCTACACCACGGTGTGGCGTGTCCGATGGAGGCGTGCGGGAGCGAGCGACGCTTGGCTCACGTCTCAGGTCTAGTAAGCCGTACCTCAGGCATTCCGACTTGCCAGAATTGTAACGCGCTGACGATAAAGCTGGCGCCACCTAGTGACGGCGATCGTAATTACTATACCCTTGGCCTCGTATGGGCCCGTGACGTTGCGAGCGTGACGTCATGGGTAAATATCCCGAGATTTGCGTGCCGACTCGATGGCTGTTTTTGAAGCGCTCGCCAGAATCTGTCGGTTGGAACAAAAAATTGTAGCCATTTGCTAAAAATACAAGCGTGCCATTATCATTTACGGATATCGTGGATCATATTTCACTTATTTCGAAGGGTTCTGGAAATATTCCAAGTTTTGACTCTGTACCCCCTTATTGTCTTTCTTGGGGTTTTGTTTAAAAAAAGTTAAGGACAGGAGAATCTAACAATTGGCTTTTACTAGTTTGTTACATCGTCACAGACACTATTTACACTAATATGAGTGCAAGTTCTGGTCCGAGCTTGCACCTCTTTGCCATTCTTGTTCTTCAGTTCTGATGTTCTGCTCTATAATTAATGAAATCTAAACCTAAAAGTCAATCACCTCTGCTTTGTCGTTGGCAGGGTTCGCGCTGACTGTGAAACCCGCCACTACTCGTCTCCCATCAGGGTACCCCATCACCTGGCTGCTCTACCAGCGCTTTTTGAATGTCTCCTGCTGCCAAGGAGCAGCCTGATGATTGAACCACCGAACCTTCAACATTGTTACCTCTACGTCAAAAAACTACTACAGGTAGGCTGGCCCACTTGTGGGAAGCTGTGTCTAGAGCTGACCTGCCTGGTGTTGGTGCTGTCCTCTTGAGGTGCCTACTGTTGTCCTTCGTATACCATCAAGTGAGCAGACAATTTCAGGAATCCACCATAAGCCTAAACTGCGCGCCCACACAGTCTGTCCCACACCAAAAGGATGGTTGCCTCCCATGTGCGGGGACGAGTCCAAATGCATATAGACAAAAATCAATCGGGGATCTGATGTGGTAGCCAAATAACAGTTAAGAAGAATACTTCCTATCTTTTGCCGAGGTTCTGCAGCAGTGGAACTTCAACAACAGCGGGGAAGTGCTCGCAAGCCTGGTTCCAAGACCGTGAGGTTGAACCTCATAAATTCCCCCTTGTCTCTACATATTGCATGCTCGGATAACCTGATGAACTGCGGGTGACACAAAAGGGTGGTGGGGTGATGTAGATGACTGTTGCAAAAATTGTTTGAAAACAGCACTATTAATCTGGGTTTGTTGTCGTCAAACACAAGTGTCCTTGGCTGTCCAAATCGATCAAAGTTGTCTCACTGGGCTTCCACTGTGGTCTCGGCCGATGCCTCTATCTGCTTTGTGTCGATCAGTATCACGTAACTCTCCAGCTGTACGGCATAATATAAGCCATGTTCAGAGTTGCTTTGTATCCAATCAGCTGACCCGAACCTGCACCAGGGGCATTTAGTAGGACTGGGCACATGTTTCGCACCTTCTTACATGGTCTCAAATGTCTTTGTCAACACCGGGGTACCAGAAGATGGTTTGTGCCAAGCTCTTCATGACTGACCTGCCTGGGTCGCGCTTCGTGGACTCCCACGGCGGCTAGGAACAAGGAAGTGACATCAACAACGCAGCAAGCACAGATTCAGTGTTGATTGGCGAAAGTCGCTGATGATGAATTTCCGCAGAAGAAAACAAAGCTCACTTTTCCTTTGTTTTCTTCTGCGGAAATTCGTCATCAGCAACTCTCACCAATCAACATCCAATCAGCGTTTGCTGCGTGTTTGACGTCACTTCCTTCTCCCTGGTCGCCGTGGGAGTCCAAAAAGCGCAAGATAGGGCCCCGGGATAGGCGTCATGGAGCATAGCCTCCTGTATACTGATAATGCCTGCTCAATTGCCAGTTGCCAGCTATCACTTCAAGGGTGTCTCGCCTTCCTGTACAAGGCAGAAAATGTGAATGGAAATAAGCCTCTCGTGCGTTCTTGTATTCTTGGTGCTGTTTTTGGCATTTGTCGTGGTACCTCTGGGCAAGAACTTGACGGGGCTGTCATTTCACGAGACCCCAAGCAACACTCGGGATCATGGAAAGTGACTAAACCTTATTTTAAGGGAAGACTGCGTCCCAAATTCGACCTCCTATATACTTAATAGTGTGTGGTAGGCACCTTTTTTGTGACGTACATGAAGGAAGGCTTGTCTGGTCCTCCTTCGTGGATTCTGCTGAGGTTCCACTCAAAGCCCAACTTGGCTCAGGCCTCTCTGATGTCAAAGCTGGATGTCAAAATGTTGAAAAAGATTTTTTGTGTGAAGCCAGCCTAAAACAAATCTGTTTGCTACATTGTTACAGGTTTGTCACCCTGTTTTTTTTGTTTTTTTATAGTGATTTAGAACTGTTGTGGGAAACACCAGTGCCCACCGCCGAGCACAGCACCTCATGTGGCAAGCCCCAGCAAAAAGATGCGAAAGAGGGTTAGCAGATAAGGCCCACCATGTAATAGATGCGACCAGCCCGACAACCCACAGGACCACGTATTGTATGCAATGAATCAGTTGTCGTCGTTAACCTGTCTCGACCACGACATGCCGGCAGCGGTGGGATACAGTGTTGCCCATGAGAAGAACAAAGGCTATATCAAAATCATAGGAGACGAGTGGACATTGCAGTATGCGCTTCTGCTATTTGTATTGCAGCCAACAACAGCTTGTCAGCTACCCTTGAATGGACCCTTTTAAATAGTGTGCACCAGCTATACTATGTTCACCCTGCCGGACCAATCAGCCGCCTCCCTCTTATCACCCAGTGATGTGATTGCTGCGCCAATTTTGCCAAACTGTGCCTAAGTGTTTATTCTGCTACACTTGCTACATTTGATCAAAATGTTCGGAATTTGCACCAACATTGCACCAGAACTTAAGTTCAATTAAATAACACTGAAAATATAACAGCTGCAGGCCTCGCTGCCCCCCGCAGTACCACCTGTGAAAGCCGGTGATTGGAGAGTGGCGTTTCCACGGACCCCGAGCCATGCGGGTTCGCCTGCCCACGTCTGGCTGTGCGTGGCTTTCCCGTGTCCGGGGAAAAGGGCATCCTGGTGGTTGAGGCGAGCCCGGGGTAGGTTTGGACCCTTCGGGGCCCCCCGGGTGAGGCAATACACCACTTCGGCCCCCGCTTCCCGTAGACGGGTGTCCTGGCTTGGCCCGACCAGGATGATTCAGTCAGTCGCCACTTCTACGATCCCCTCCTTTCTTTCAGCGTTCTCTTCTCCTTCTTTTTACTCTTCTCATTTCTCTTCCTTCCTTTTCACCCCCTTTGGCGGCAAGGGCTAACTTTGGGTGGCAATAGATTCTCTTGTGTTGAACCACACTTGGTTATAGCGTCTGGGTAGTACTGGCAAAGCAACATCCTCAGACAAGCCCTAACAGTTATGAGGTGCTGCCTGTCCCCATGTTGGGCTCCGTGGTGGGCAGTACGCCACGGATGCTGAATTTTATCTGCCTTCTATGGCGTCCTCTACCAAAACCTCTTCAGGACAAGCGTCCAAGCGGCCTTATCCTGAACTAACCAAAGTAAAAGATGCTGAACCTGCAACTTTCACAAGATTCTTTGTTATTCATTCTGAAGATGAACAGCGCCCCGTGGGAAAAATGTCTCCTTTCATTGTGGGAAACGTTCCTGAGAACTTGATTGGTTATAACTACAAAGCAAAGAAGATGCATTCCAGTGATCTCCTTGTCGAAGTCAACACTAAGGATCAAAGCATGGCGCTCCAGAAACTGTCCCGCATCGTGGATGTCCAAGTAACAGCTGCCCCACACCGCACACTGAATACCATTCGAGGGGTGCTCTCCGAGGACGACCTCCTACACTCTAGTGAAGAGGAAATTCTCGAAGGCCTCCGACCATCGGGTGTCGTTGCTGTAAAGCGGATCATTTTCAAACGGGATGGTGTGGAAACTCCAAGCAAGCATGTTATTCTCACATTCGAAAGACACACTCTCCCAGCATTCGTGAAGGCAGGATACCTCCACTGCCGTGTCCGACCGTATGTACCGAATCCGCTGCGGTGTTTTCGGTGCCAGCGGTTCGGTCATGGCGCTCGGAGCTGTCGAGGCAAGAACATCTGTCCAAAGTGTGGAAGCACTGATCACGTTGCCGACATCTGCGAGAATGAAGTGAAGTGTGCTAACTGCGATGGTGAACATCCCGCCTACGCGCGCGCATGCCCCATATGGAAACAGGAGAAAGAGATCCTTTCGTTGAAAGCCAAGGACAACCTCTCTTACCCCGAGGCCAAGAAGCGCTATGCCTTCTTGGCAAAGGGGGGCTTTGTCGAGGTGGTGCGTAAGGGGTCTTGCACCACCCTCCGAGCCTCGACCCTTCCAGGTTCCCTCTGGGAACCGGGAGGCCGTCGCTCAGCCCCCACCTACCAAGAAACCAGAGGTGGCAGCCTGCCCTCCACCTCAGAGAGGTGGCACTAGTGCCCCTCCCACTCAGAGGGACAGGCTGTCAAACGACATGCCTGCCCTGATAACTCGGTCTCCTCCTAGGAGGAAGGAGCGAGCCCCTCGCCCCAAGCCTCCCGAGGAGCCGTCCACATCTAAGGAGCAGCAGGCCCTTCCTGCTGGCTCCACCGTCTCACCTGAAGAGGAGCGGATGGATGTGAGTGAGTCTCCTCCCATCCGTTTGGCTCCTCCTGATGACTCAAAACTAAAGAAGTCATCCCAGAAGAAACCGATACCACGGGTAACCCCGCCCAAGCCGCCTGAGGGCGTCTAGGCAAGAACCCCTTTTAACATATCTACCATAAATAGTTACAGTTTCATGCAATGGAACTGCCGAGGATTGCTTCACAACATTGACGATGTGCATTTTTTTCTTGATGAGCTGCGAACTCTAGCAGTCGCTCTGCAGGAGACTCATCTCAATAGCACTCATATGAACATCTTTCGTCGTCACCATGTTTTTCGAAAAGACCGTACATCATCTCATTCTTCGGGTGGAGTGGCTGTTGTGGTACGAGGCGATATTGAATGCACGGCAGTTCTTCTTCGCTCACCCCTGGAGGCTGTTGCAGTGCGTATTCTTGCAGATCGTCTCATAACTCTTGTCTCCTTTTACCTTCCACCAGATGTTCCGATTGACTTTTACGATTTGCAGGACCTGCTGAACCAGCTGCCGAAGCCTTTTTTAATTTTAGGGGATTTTAATGCACACAACCCCTTATGGGGAAGTGCTCGGTTGGACAATCGTGGAAAAGTCATAGAACGTTTTTTACTTCCATCATCACTATGCCTTTTAAACAGTAAACAACCAACATTTTATAGTTCGAGTCATAACACTTTCACATGTATAGACTTGTCTATATCATCAGCTACATTATTCCCTTGTTTTTCATGGAAGGTTTTAGATAATCCTCTTTGCAGTGATCACTTTCCCATCATTTCAGAAAGTCATATTCCATTGCCCACTATTTTAAAGCGAATTCCTCGATGGAAACTTGATAAGGCTGACTGGGGACTGTTTGAACTGGAGGCCGCACTTGACCCATTAATGCTTGAGAGTATGACACCAGAGGAGGCATTTTTATATGTTACCGAGCAAATCATAAATGCAGCACATCACTCTATCCCCAAGACATCCACAAACCTCCCAAAACGGTGCAAGCCGTGGTGGACCCAGGAGTGCAGCACAACTAGGCGAAACCAGAAAAAAGCATGGGACACTTTTCGAAGGTATCCAATTCCCAAAAACTTGATGGAGTTTAGAAAAAGAAAGGCGAAGGCTCGGTGGACACGAAAGCAGGCAAAACGGACATCCTGGAAGAACTATGTCTCTTCGCTGAGCAGCGCTACCTCCGCGAAAGAGGTGTAGGACCGCTACCGTAAAATTAGGGGCGACTACCGTGGTTTCATTGTTCCTCCTCTCTTCGCCCCGTCTCCTGCATCGTTAAAGGATATAGGAAATGCCCTCGGCATGCAGTTTCAGGGTGCGTCTTCCTCTGATAACTACAATGCTTCTTTTAAGCTGTTCAAAAGGAATGCAGAATGTCAGCGACTGAAGTTGTCAGGTACGGATTCAGAACCTTACAACAAACCTTTTGCGGTTTGTGAGCTGAAACTGGCCCTTGACACCAAGAAACAATCCCCACCAGGTCCCGATTCTATCCAATACGAAATGCTTCGTCGGCTCTCCTTGGAATCGTTTGGACAGTTGCTTAAATTCTTCAACCGCCTCTGGGAAGACTCCTACTTTCCCGACGCATGGAAATGTGCACATGTCATACATACCCTTCCTGAAACCAGGAAAGGACCCTTCATGTCCATCAAGTTACCGCCCAATTGCACTCACTAGCTGCCTGGGTAAGACATATGAGAGACTCATTAACAGGCGACTTGTATATTTTCTTGAAACTAACAATATCTTGGATAAGAATCATTGTGGTTTCCGACAGGGTCTGTCACCCTTGGATCACGTGGTACGCCTTGAAACCTTAATGAGGGAAGCATTTGTAAACAGGCAGCACTCCGTTTCTGTATTTTTTGATTTAGAGAAAGCGCACGATACTACTTGAAGGCATGGCATTCTTCAGGATCTTCTTGCCTATGGAATACGAGGTCGTATGCTCCGTTGCATTAAAGCTTACTTAACGGGACGAACTTTTCAGGTTCGGTTAGGCACCACTCTGTCCGATATCTTCTTACAAGAAAATGGGGTCCCGCAGGGAGGTGTCCTTAGTGTCACACTGTTCGCCGTCAAGATCAATACGATTGCTAAAGTGATACCACGTTCCATTGCTTATTCGCTCTATGTCGACGACCTGCAGATCTCTTCTTCCTCTTGCAATCCTTCTAGTTGCGAGCGCCAGCTGCAGCTAGCAATAAATAAAATCAGCAAATGGGCAGATGAAAATGGATTCCGGTTTTCAGCTGAGAAAACTGTGTGCGTACCCTTCTCTCTCCGACGTGGGATATTCCTAGATCCCAGCTTAGAAATAAACCGAACTCCTATAGCCGTTAAAGCTGAACATAATTTTTTGGGCATTATTTTCGACAAAAAGTTAAATTTTAACTCCCCTTTACAGCAACTGAAACAGAAATGCTTAAAATCCCTTAACATTCTCAAACTTCTGTCTCACAAAACATGGGGTTCAGATAGAAAGGTCCTGTTGCGCTTGCATAACTCTCTGGTACGATCCCGTCTTGACTACGGTGCTATAGTCTATAACTCGGCGCGACCATTCTCGCTGAAAATGCTGGACCCTGTGCACCACCTTGGCTTGCGGCTCGCCACGGGCGCCTTCCGTACGTCTCCTGTGCTTAGCTTGTGTGTGGAATCTCATCAGATGTCCCTTGCCAAGCGACGGCAGTATTTAGGCCTGAGTTATGCTTCCCGGATTATGTCGGACCTTGACCATCCAACCTTTACTACTTTGCAGCGATCTCGGTATACCCGTCTTTTCGAGAACAAGCCGAGGACGGTCAGACCTTTAAGTTTTCGTGTGGGAAGTGATCAGGAATCTCTTCAACTCGACCTTAATGGGATTGAACTCCTTAAGAAGCCTCTACGTATTGCACCTTGGGAGCTGCTTCCAGTTTCTTGTGACTGGACGTTTGCACGGTTCAGCAAACATAGTGTTTCTCCACTTATTATTCAACAAGAATTTGTTGAGCTACAAAAAAAATAGAGCAACTATGTTCACTTTTATACTGATAAATCCAAGAACTCCTTCTCTGTAGGAACTGCCGTTTACTCTAAAGAATTTACAAAGGCCCAACGACTTGAAAGCATGGCTGGTATTTTCACTGCAGAGCTCTATGGCGTATTGATGGCTACTGAATACATCATGGCAAGCAAAACTATGAAAGCTGTTTTCTTTGTGGACTCACAAAGTGTTGTTTCGGCTCTCTGCTCAATAAAATATACCAAAAATAAGCTAGCCCAATTAGTGCGATTTAAAATCAATAGTTCCTTAGTTCGTGGCCATGATATAAAGTTTTGCTGGATCCTCAGTCATGTTGGACTTTTGGGCAATGAAAAAGCAGACCAGTTGGCTACCTCCACAAAAACCTCTACTGGCCTACCCTACCAAGATGTGAAGCCCCTGATTAAAAAAGCACTCCCCCGAACGTGGCAGTCTGAATGGGACCAAGAAAGTGAAAATAAGCTTCATGTGGTAAAACCAGGTTTAGGATTGTGGGAGAGTGCATCTCATGAAAATCGCTTTATCGAAGTTCTCCACTGCCGCCTTAGAATTGGACACAGTTTCTTGACACATGGGCATCTCCTTTGTGGAGGGGACACTCCAGTCTGTGAGCACTGTGGCGAATCACTAACGGTCCTTCATATTCTATGGCTTTGTTCTGGTCTTGAGCAAAACCGACGCGCTTGCTTCCCGGAATTTTTCGCATACAATATTCCTTTCCATCCTGCACTCTTAGTGGGTGAGCATCCCATCATTCCCTTTAATCGTGTCATTGCGTACCTAGAAAAAAGTGTTTTTTTACGTCGATTTTAACTTTAATATCCCTTTTCACCTTCTACCAATAACAAAACTTTTGTTGCAGAGCTGATTTCACAGTGAGCCTTTCAAAACTATTACTCTGAGCAAGATTATTACACCTGTTTGGCGCAGTATGGCCTTCGTCGCTTTTGCGCCAGTAAACCACCAATCCAACAAGGCCTCGCTGCCGGGGCGAATCGTTAGTGTAGGCTCTTGCGGGTTTTCAGGACTTTCGATAATCGTCTCAAATAACATACTATTCGATTTGATTTCGCACCAAGCACTGACAGTGCTCAGAAGCTTCACAACAAGTCTCGTGTTCGTGGTCTGTTCTGGTGGGTTAGTTAGCTTTGTTGAATGCGCTTCTCATAGAGTGACCACCCGTCCCGCGACCCGCGGGACTGTCCCGCATTGAGTGCACCTCTCCCGCGTCCCGCGCGAAATTCCAAAATCTTCAAACTGTCCCGTATTGCAATTTGCACACTGTCGTAAAGTTCACTCCGCAACTCATGGTGCTGCGGAACGACGGGGCACGGGGAAGCGCGGAGGTCGCTGGTAATCGTGTGAATCGAAAAGGTAGGCAATTTTCTGTCCAAGCATTACGGTAAGCGACCATCGTTCTTGCCGAAGATCCAATGCGCATGCGCCGTCGTGCTTGTACCTTTGGGGGCAAAATAGTGCAAGAAAATTTGCTCGCCAAAAGGTTTAAATATAAAAGATTGTAATTATTTTCAAATTGCTGTGTCAATGCAAAAGAGTTTCTGTTCATTTTTATTTTTATGTGAAAACAGCCACACTTGCAACGGTCGAAAAAGAACAAAATGTGGAAATTTTGTGTACGACCATGTTGATAAAAGTAAGCGTTGGCAGGAAACAATCACCCGAAGTAGATTACTGTTTCTTATTTCCATTTGACGCAGTGAGTTTTGATACAGTCGATTTTTCTGTTTTCAACTTCGACACATTTAATAACATGTTAGACATTTAAAAGAAAAATCGCTGGGAGTGGAAATTATTTTTGGCTTCATTGCATATTAGCGGGTGTATAAACAGTACACGATAGTAAATGTGTTAACAGCGCCTCGGTTCGTTGTGTGCATGTTAATAAACTTCATTTACCCCCGCCCCTTTCCCTCCCCCCCCCCACCCCCCTGCCTCGCGTGTCCCGCATTTCGCTAGGAGGAAGGTGGTCACCCCCCTAGCTTCTCACCGCGTGGTGTAGTGCAGTGAAGCAACAATTGCAAATTAGGCGTCGCTATGTTGCGTGTCTTGCTTCGCTGCAGCACACCCGCGTACTAAGGGGAAAGGTACTCCTCCAGAGCGAGATGGGGTGCAAGAAGGTATATATGAACTCTTGTAGGTTTATTTTTTATGTTTTTTTTTTTTGTCTGAATTAAAAGTTGCAGTTTTGTTACAACCCCCCTTAGAACTTGAAGGACACACAAATCTAGGTGCTCAAAATTATTGTATTTTAACATTTTTTCAGTGGGATTTCGTACCTAAAATAATCATCCACAGCAGTTTGCGCTGTTCTTCATCAGTCGTCGTCTTGTTGCCGTGTCTGG
This sequence comes from Ixodes scapularis, assembly GCF_016920785.2. Lineage (NCBI taxonomy): Eukaryota > Metazoa > Arthropoda > Arachnida > Ixodida > Ixodidae > Ixodes > Ixodes scapularis. The sequence goes on along the minus strand of NW_024609873.1, from coordinate 16,859,536 downwards.
TGCTTCCACAAGCAGCTAAACAGCTGGTGTTTGTTCTCCTAATATTTGCCATCTCTCTTCAGATTTGCAGTGATATAAATAAAAATGAAGTGTGCGGTTGTGATCCAAGAGCTCTTTTTGCTTCTCCAAAATGAACTTTTGGCTGCTCTAACAGCTGCTCTAAAATGGCTATGACCAATCACATCACTGCTTTTACCACCTCACCCAACTCTTTGCTCGTGGGTATGGCCGGGAGCGTGATGATGTGGCAAAAGAGAGGCGTATGACTAATCTAACAAGGACGTAGCTTCCATTACAGTCTCTGCTTAAAGGTGAATGGAGTATGGTAGCTGCAGCACCAATTATCGAAGTCTGCCATAATTTGGGCACACACTGTGGCTGATGTTGCTTGATGCTGCAGAGAAAATTGCCTCATCTCAATTAACCTTATGCGAAATTGCTTGGTAGTCTGACAACACTGAGAGCGTCACTGTTTTAATGTTAGCAAGCGTTGTCGGTACTGAAGCACGGTGGAGGGCAGTGTGTGATGGCGCGGCAGCTGTGTTTTCCGCCTTCTGACCATGGAACGGGGACGAACAGTTTAAACAACCTACCGCAACTGTCTGATGCAACTTTCAGAGGCCTGTGCACACGCTGGCGACAACCCGCAGTGTGTAAGCTTGTACAGCAAAGGCGAAGGACTTGCTCCGCTGCTTCGACGAGGTTGTTGCCAGCGTGCACAGGCCTCCTAGAGCTTCATCAGACAGTTGCGGTAGGTTGTTTAATTTGTTTATCCACATTTGATGGTCAGAAGGTGGAAACCAGCTGCTGCGCTATCGTACACTGCCCGTACGGCTCTCTCTGATGCCTCCACCGTGCTTTGGTACCGACGACGCTTGCCAACATTAAAATGGCGACGCTCTCAGTGTTGTCAGATCACCAAAGAATTTTTCATAAGGTCTATTGCGCCTCTTTGACTGGTTGCCATCTTTTTTTTTTTTTTTAAACATGGCATATATCGAAAGCTTTTGGTGCAGTGATTCGTTCCAGGTTGGATGCAAAAGTAACCGGAATGAATTTCTAAAAGGCGGGCTGTTTGTAGTACCAGCTTCCGCCGCTAGCAGCACTTTGCAGCACCCCTTCCGAGCAAGTTTGGCGACTGGCATTGTCTGCTGCAAATATTTTTTCCAAGCACTTCAAAAAAAATTTTTTTTTAATGTTTGATATGGAAGAACAACATGAAGCTGTGAATTATTGCTTTAGGTAAAACTGTTCAAGAAGCTCTTGTAATGCTTCAGAGAGCTTACAAGGAAGATGCTAATAAGAAATTGCAAGTTGTTTTCTCTCTTTAAGACTGGTGATTTTTTGATCGATGAGCAACCTCGCTCTGGGCGACCTTTAACCTCCTCAACTGAAGAAGAACACAAAAATATTTGGGCATTGATCACTCAGAGTTTGTTCCTCTTGGTGAATCTGTTAACCAGGTGTTTTACCGGGGAATTTTGCGACACTTGCGAAACTCAGTAAGGCAGAAATGCCCCGATATGAGTGAAAGAGGGAATGATAGTTCCATCACAACAATGCTTCAACAGACACTGTCCTGGCATGATACCGCTTCTCAACCTCCCATATTCTCAGGACCTCGCCCCGTGTGACTTTTTTCTGTTCACCCGTATGAAAAGTCTTGAAAGGAGATCATTTTAGAGATGTGGAAGGTCCTTCAAGTCAGACATTGCAAAAAACAAGGAATGATTTGAAGCGCTTGGGGAAAACATTCACAACATGCCGCTAGATCCTTAGTAGACGACGCCGGTCGGCAAACTAACTTGGGAAGGGTGCTGCAAGAGGTGGATGCTGGTACTACGAATGCCCGGCCTCCTGAAATTCATTCCGGTTATTTTTGGGTACCCGCTCATACTTTCTTTTATTGTTCAAACTTTCGTTCTATGGCCCAGTCTCTTGCTTGGTGTAAATCATATCCCTTTTTGTGTTATACATATTTTCAGGATTTTTTTTTTTAGGATGGTGAAGTGACTGTGATGTTGCCTATTTTTATGACCTAATTTGTTTGTAATGCATACATAACATTGTTTTTCGGTTAAACGTACCCTGTTTCCATGTAAGTTTTCTGGTTTGTTTCATATTCAAAGGGTTGTTTCTGGCTTTTGAAAGTATCATTACTATAACTATTATAGTTCGATAGTCCGGTGCTGGAAAAAGACTCCTTTTCAGATTTCCATTTCCACAATGTGTCAAAAGTATCTACAAGGTTGTTTTATGAGTTTTATTTATTTTTAGAGAAAATATTTTCAATATAAAATTGTATAATCAGGTTTGGAAAATAAAAGAATACAAACAATTGCCACCTGAGCACTTTGTCTTCATTTTAGCCACTTTATATATATACACACAGTATAGTTTTGGTTGTAATGCCCTAATGTTTTGAGCTTAATACACTGTTTATATCAAGTGTCCCCATACTTGGAAAGTGACACCCTTTTGTTGTCAACAGAAAACTGAAAGATTTAAAATAATTTGATATCGGTGTACATGTTCCCCAAAAGCAGCACAGAAAAAAAAAAGAAGAAACCTTGGCTATGCTAGTTGTTTTTGTTTCTTTTACAGGTACCCCAATCCTTTTTTTTTCACACGAGTATAATTTAGGGGATTCTAAAGTGGAGCAAGTGGAGCGACTCATCGGTCACTCGATCAACACGGGAAAGCGTGCCGCCAGCGTTTGCCCGCTACAATTGTCACCTATTCTCAAGCACTAAATTTAAGTACTTGAGAAATTTAAGCCCAAACATATTTCTAGGCAAATTAAAATTCTAGAAACTTGTGTGCCTTTATTTATGGCTAAGGTAAGTACATTCAAACAAAAAGAACAATGAAATTTCAAACCAGTAAAAAATAATTGAACGTATCAAATATGATACACTGGGCTTTTCTGCTACGTCCTTGCCAGCTGCAGTCTCGTGGCTTGTGGTATTCAAAGAAACAGTTGCGTCGCTTGCTCAGACTCGGAGTTACATTGCATTTCGCGCACAGAACTGTGCTAAATGTGTTCACGCTAGGCACACAGTTTCTGCATCGAAGTCGGTTGCTCGCCATAGTTGGAAGATGCCCAACCCCGTCTTTTCGAATGTCATCTTGGGGATGATTTGGCGTGAACTTCCTCTTCTTCATCGGAGGCGAAGGCAGACTGACCGGTCGTCCTCTTGGCGCATTTCCAGTAGAGATTGGGCTTTCTGATAAACTGGCAATGAAGGTTCTCAGCTTGAGTGGCCGCTCCTTCAGCTGATGGCGCCTGCGAATATTCCACGTATTCACGACACAGATGAAGGTAGCATGATATATGAGGTACGTGTACCAGCGCCTCAACCGAATGGTGTATTTGTACAGCGAAAGCTGATAATTATGCTGGTCGATCCCCCCCCCCCCCCCCCCCGCCCCCTAAAACTGTTGTACATACCAACTATTGCCGGGCGTGTGATGCCAATGTGGAGTTTGGTCTTCCGGTCATACCGTTTGACTTGCTGAGTTGACTCAACAGAGACGAAGTTTGACACTAGGGTGACAGCTTTCCTGTCAAACCAGCGAACTACCACAATTCCTTTGTCATTGTCAACTCTGTAATCATGTGAGCCTTGGCCAACTTTTCTCAGAGTCTTCTCATCTTGGAGTTTGCAGTCTCTCAGCCGATTTTACCTCAGAGTTCCAACGTACTGTATTTCTCTCGTTAGCCCTTCAACAAGGTTCAAAGAGCTAAAAAAATTGTCAGCAGCAACCTTGAAGTCTTCGTTTGAACGCATTTCAGAGCAGACGCTCAGGACAGTATCACCCAAAGTCCAAAAATGTAGTTTTCTTTGGAGTGGCCTTGGTATACCTCGAACTGGTAAAGGACACCGGTTGTGCCTGCCCGTCCCCAAAGCGTGAAACCCCACGGCGTCGGTTTGTTTGGGATGTACTGTTTTAGCGAGCTCCTTCCTGTAAATAACACCATTATCTCATCCACCGCATTGGTGGATGCTCTAGTCTAGAGGTTGTGGTGGAATAATAAAATCCAAGGACGAATCTTCCACAACTTGTCCTCCTTCGCTTCTTTGGTGGTTTCCATGTTGTTTACAACATGCATGCATTGAATCAGCTTCAAGAAACGATTTCTCGTCCTCTTGTCAGCGATAGGAGAACACCTTGTCCCATTCTCGCAGTAGCACATGACGTTCGGCATTTTGTAAGCCTCATTTTCAGGTATATTCTAATATACTGCTCCAGCTCTTGCAGAGTTATGTCACGGAGCTGCCGTATTTCTGCGTACTGTACCCATTTGTTTGCTCCACTAGCATAGTGAGCATATCAGTACTTACAAAATGGTGAATCTATGGCATCCGGCTCAAAGACTACTTTGGGAAATTCAGCATGACTGTTTTGGAGCAATTCCTTTAGCCATTTGTTGTATGGGCGGGAAGACGAAGCTACAGATGATCCGAAGGAATTTTCTACGGTTTCTTCATCATCACTTGTCTCAGAGGGCTCAGCCGCGTCGGTGGGACTAATTTTCGTCACTTTCCGACAGATCACTAAAATGGCAGTGTCTATTCTGCCGGCAGCCGGCAGAATAATTTTTCCGAAATTCTACCGGCAGTCACCTCCGGCGCGTGTATCAGTGGGGAGCTCGTTAACATAGCCCCCCCCCCCCCTCCCTCTCCTTTAACGGCGACAGTCTGCGGCTGCTCATTAGAAATATATTGACCTATTTGGCCCACCAGTACCACCGCATCGCGGCGGCGTGCCGGCCGGCCCAAGCCCCTCTGTCCTCCATTCACCCCCAAAAAGGAAGTGTTTCGTCAACAACATTCGTGTTTTTTTGTTGTTGTTTTTTGTGTTCTTTTTTTAGTGCTAATTCTAAAAGAGAGATGTCGTAAATATCGCCTAATACCTCAACAAAATACAAAATTCCGAAGAAAAAAAAAATTCCATCGGGGTATTGAACTAAGATCCTGCTGTGTATGAGCCGCCCATCTTACCCACTAAGCTAATCCACAGCTTAGAATAGGCGTGTTTACAATCCGTTTTATACGAGACCCAATAGGCGACTACTGCCGGCAGTTTTTCCCTCCGGTTATTGTGCCGGCTGCCGGCAGAATAGACACTTCCCACTAAAGTCGCTAACATCTTCGCCGGCGACGATGTTGATCAATATGTTCCTAACTTAGGAACCAAAAATTAGAAGGAAAAAATCAATAAAAAAAACGGTTAAAACGTGTACCATTCAAAGCTTTACCCAGAAAACGTATCAGAATTGGTACAAAAATTGTGCCATCAATTATGACCCACTGCATCGAAAATGATACGCAGAAATTTGAAGCAATGTAACTAAGCGGACGGGACTCAAAAACAACAGCGAACGGAATAATGTGGTTGCGCAACACTTCCTGAGCAAAAAAAAAAAGTGCCGAATATAGGACGGCTTACTGTTTTTCGAGCAGTGGTTTACAAAAAAACCCGCAGTTAAGATGCATGTGTTACACTGTCATATGCATCAGAAGAGCAAAAATGAGCGAGTTGCATTTTACATACCTGCACCAGTTCGAAATGAATGATCGTCCCCGAGTTCGGGTCCAGCAGTGAGTATTTGCCGAACTTTACACTGAAACCAGGAGAGTCAGCCCGGCCATCTCCAGCCAGCCTGGCAGGATGGGCACTTGCCACGTTTAGCACTGCCACTTGGTTCTGGGTCCATACCTACAAAATAAGATATGGCACCTACTTTCTGGCATTCAATACTCGCAGAGTAGGAAGAAGGTATTAATCTTAGTCAACAATTACCATAGGCACGGGCTCACAAACTGGGTTTCGCCTACCGCTCATTAGAACCTTTTTCCCAATGTAAGCATCATTTCAGAAAATGTAACCTATTAATGCATGACTATGAGCGAAACCTCCCCCAGTTATTTATGAGGTCTGTTTGTTTCTGAACTGCTTTATTAAAGGTGTGCAACAAGACAGCGAGCCAGTGTGGCTCCTAGCAGAAGCATTTTGCATAAGCACTGTATGTTGCAGCCGAACTTAGTTTCTAATCAGTGTAAGCTTACCCGCGCACAGTGCTATACAAAATGTAAGGAGTCACAGTTTGCACTAACTTCTTTTAGACTAGAGATAGAAATTGACCACCTGGATCCCCTCCATGCGCTGGCGAAAACAGCTGTGATCATATGAATTCCAGGACATCTACTTGGTCTGCCAGCGATCTAAGAGCAACCTGATAATAAGGTAAGGAAATAAATAGTTTCAATGTAGATTTCTTCAATCAGTGACACTAGTGAATGTCGTTCTACAGCGATTCCAGATTTTTAAACACACAAGTGCTTGGTGGAGTCATATGCCACCGCAGATAAATGAAAAACAGCGGAGTGTTAAAAGTAAACATATACGACGGAAATCTGCCTGGTTGGGTGAGAGTTAAAGTCCGCTAATGTATCTTCAATCAAAATTTGAAAGGCAACCCGACGTTTCAAAACCAACACGGTTTCTTCTTTAGAGGTGACTGAAGGCACGCGGATACAGCAGCAGCTCCTAACCTCTTCGTCTTCAAAAAAGAAACAAAGAGAAAAGGAAAAATTAAAAAAGGAGAAGTTAGGAAATTGAAAACAATTGTAAAATAACTTTTTAGTTATGAAGATGGGCGTCTCTTCAGCTTTTCCGTCAGGTCACGGACGCCATGCGCGTACACATAGGGCAGAGCGCCCAGTGACCTCTTTAGGTTTCCTGGCGTGTGCTGGATTTGCCACGATTCCAAGAAAAGTCTTCTTCGAAAATTGGGCTCTGTGCCCACCACGTGCGCGTTTGCGAAGTCAATGCGATGGTCTAGGGCAGTGGTTCCCAGCCATGGATGTGTCGGGGACCCCTTGCGGACCGCTGGCAGTGATGGGGGACCCCTTCCAGCAAGGGGGGGGGGGGGAGGGGGGGCGGTACGTAAGTAAGTTAACAGATCTGGAGCATGAAACAGGTACCTTTTATTGCTACTTGGACATGGCTACGCGGCTCAGACAAACACGTACCTTTGCGTCCTAGGCCAACCGGGTGAGACTCCACGGCACAGCCACCGATGCCAGTCGAAAATCAGGATATGCGATATGATATCCCGCCGCGGGGCATCCGAGACACGTTGTTCGGGAAGGTGTGGGGAAGAAGGAAAGGAGGTGACCGAGATGATCTCGTGCGGATTGCTGTCGTAGTTCCGGAAGCAGGTTGCAAATTAGTCACGTCTGAACTAGAATACAAAAAACGTGCCAACCAAAAAAAAAAAAAAATTTTGTTGAGGTTTTCGCGGATCTTAGAAGTGGCTTCGCGGATCCCCATTTGGGAACCACTGGCGTAGGGCATCGCAATGTTCGGCGATGCCGCTGCGCTCACTGTCAAACTTCCGCACGTCGTTCTTGTGTTGGCGGATACGCTCGGGAAAGTTCTTCGTCTCGCCGATTTAGTTTTGGGTGCACTCTGCGCAAGGAATGGTGTAAACCACGCCCTGTGCTTTTTTCTTTGGTAGACGGTCTTTCGGTCTTCGCATAAACCTTTCCAGTGTGGACGTGGGCTTGTGGGCCGCCGAATACCTTCCTTTCCCAGTACTCGTGCGAGCGCTTCGCTGGTTCCCTTTACGTTGGGAACGCTGATGCGCGCGACTCGATGGGGCTGTCGTTCTTCTACTGGCATCTGATTTTGTCTGGCAAGACCTTGGCGTCGGGCGATGCGCTCAATAAAGCTGCTAGAGTAGCCATTTTTTTAGATCTTCAATTATGGTCTTCTCCTTCTTTCTATCAGTTTCCGACGAGCAGATAGTCGTTTCCCTACGCAGCAGGGTCGAAACCACTGAGGCCTTATGAATCGTTGGATGGCTGGAGTCAAAATCGAGGTAGCGTCCGGTGTGTGTTGGTTTTTGGTACACTGCAAACGTCAGATAAATGCAGATCTTGTCCTTGTCGGTTCACCAGCCCATCAAGGAACAGCAAGGAGCCATCCGCCTCACATTCCACGGTAAATTTAATTGCCGGCTCGATAGAGTTGAGGTGTGCCAAAAAATTAGTCACGTCCAGTTCCTTGAGAATGCAGAAACAATTACCCACATAGTGCATGAATACTTGGGGGCTGTTGGGGAAAAACCTCAGCGCTTTTTGCTCGATTATCTCCATCACGAGGTTCGCCGTTGTGACCGAGATGGCAGCACACATTACAGTGCCACTGACCCGTTTGAAAAGCTCCCATTTGAAGGTGAAGCATGTGCTGCCGAAACAAAACTTGAGCAGACGGCACAGCTCATCCACAGTGAGGTTGGTTCTTGTGGTCAAGGAGCCATCTTTTTCGAGGGCCTCGCGGGCTGCAGCAACTGCAAGGGGAACTAGGACACTTGTAAAAAGATACACCACGTCGAAAGACACCATGATGTCACCGTCGCTGAGATGTATTTGCAAGGCGCGTTCCACGGAGTGGCCGGCATTTTCTACATGGGTCGACGTGTTTCCGACGAGGGGAGTCAAAGTCCGGCGAGGATAATTTCATAGCGAACGATGCGGTGAGGTTGTAAAGTCCACAATAGGTCGTAGAGGCACAAGGGTTTTGTGGATCTTTGGAAGGCATAAAAACCTGGTGCGGAGCCATTCCTGCAAATAAGTCACAAGTAATGGCTCTTTGACTCAAGGTATTTCTTGAAAATCTCTGCCAGGATTTTGTTCAAGTTCCTCTGAACCTGTGGCGTCGGATCTTTCTCGAGCTTTACATAAGTACGGCTGCCAAGAAGATCCCGTACCTTTTCCTCGTATACCTCCCGGTCCAGGACGATTGTCGACTTCCCTTTGTCAGCCGGCAGAAGCACAATCTCCGCATCTTCGCGAAGTTTGCGTAGCGCTGTAACTTCTTCCGCCGGCAGGTTGTGTCGTTACCGCTGTGGGAGCTTCGAAGTAATGCCCACCGCTTTAAGCCGGACACCATCCCGGATGCTTGGGTCTAAGCGCATATTCCGTCCTCCACAGCCGCGACCAATTTTGGAAGGGGCGGCCATTGCGTGGTCATATAGAATCCGTGGCCTTTTGCCAAGACTGCAATCTCGCATGGCGAGAGTTGTCGAGAGGAGAGGTTCTTGGCAAAGTTTGTGTCATTGCTGCCTCGACTTGAACCGTCCGATCTTGTTAGCCTTGAAATCTTCTCTTTCTTAGATTGTGAAAACCAGCTGAACTTACAGAAAAGGGGGGGGGGGAGGAGAGAAAGGAGGAAAAAGCATCCGATCGCTGGACTACCAACTATTTATTAACCCTCGGCTTCTCCTTCTACTGGTCTGGTGGCTGTCCTTTTTACATATTCTTCCTTTTTCCCTTTTTCTTGATCTTCCTCTATCTTCATGGGCATTTTCGTCTCGCAGGAACTTCTTTTCACTTGTTTGTAGGGCAATGGATGGTGAACTAACGCAGTTGTCTTTTTGTTGATCTATGGCTAAGGCCTCAAGTAGTTCTCGGGCGAACCGATCTTTGTGGTGAGCTAGGATGCTTACCGTTTCAAGCTTAGCCTCACACATGCATTCTCTACAATGAGCTGCTAGATGTCCAGGTGCAGCCAGGTTTCTTAAGTTTGCGGCATGTTCTCGCGTGCGGTCATTTATACAACGTCCCGTTTGCCCGATGTAGCTACGTCCACATGACAATGGTATGTTGTAAACTACTCTTTTGTCGCATGGAACGTATTCTGTCTTGTGTTTGGTGGTACACCTGCCTGTATTGTTAACCTGGGCTAGGTTGACCTTCCTGCACATTGCGTGTGCCTTGTTGGGTGCCGAGCATATGATATTTATGCCGTGTCTGCTTGCGATCTTTTTTAACCTGTGAGTTACCCCATGTATGTATGGGACCACCGCAAAAGGTGAACGGGAGATCTGCTTTGGTGGATCAAGGTCAGTGCGTTGACAAGTTCTTTTTATGTTGCGGCAAATCTTTTCACAAATGGAGGCCAGGAAGGGTTTCGGATATCCGGCCTCTTGAAGCCTGGATATTTGGGTTTCAAAACTTTTTACGATCTGATGGGGGCAGGTCTTCCTGAGGCTGGCTGAAAGAGCTGCAGTAGCGACCCCTTGTTTCACAATTTTGGAATGTTCGGATTCAAAGGGAAGGAACCCTTTCCCCGATCGCACTTCATATCTAAAACACAAATGTTCTGTTTGGAAGTTTAAGGCCAAATCAAGAAACCGTATGGAATTATCAACAGGGGGCTCGTAGGTGAATGTGAGCCCCATGCAGCTTGTCTGGAAATGCCTGAGGGTGGTGTGGAGGCATCCGTCTAGTGATTCATCAACTCCAGTTGTGCATAAAATAAGGAAATCATCAACATACCTGAAAATAGCGGCAACTCGCGGGTCTTTTAAAACTTGCTGTATGGCTACCCGACATGCGGCGAGAAAGATGTCGCACAGGTATGGGGCCACTTTTGAACCAATGCACATCGGGCATTGGTTCAATGCCCGATGTGCATCGGGCATTGAATCGGGCAAACGGGACGTTGTATAAATGACCGCACGCGAGAACATGCCGCAAACTTAAGAAACCTGGCTGCACCTGGACATCTAGCAGTTCATTGTAGAGAATGCATGTGTGAGGCTAAGCTTGAAACGGTAAGCATCCTAGCTCACCACAAAGATCGGTTCGCCCGAGAACTACTTGAGGCCTTAGCCAGAGATCAACAAAAAGACAACTGCGTTAGTTCACCATCCATTGCCCTACAAACAAGTGAAAAGAAGTTCCTGCGAGACGAAAATGCCCATGAAGATAGAGCAAGATCAAGAAAAAAGCAAAAGAAGAATATGTAAAACGGACAGCCACCAGACCAGTAGAAGAAGAAGCTGAGGGTTAATAAATAGTTGGTAGTCCAGCGATCGGATGCTTTTTCCTCCTTTTTCTTCTCCCCCCCTTTTCTGTAAGTTCAGCTGGTTTTCACAATCTAAGTATGTACAACCAACTAGCTCAGCTCCTTCCCATTGCAAGTTATCTTTCTAGTTACCTGAGCACGTCTTTTGTTAATCTTAACCTCCTCGAGCCGCAAGCCCTAAGCCTTTTCATTGCCAGCTCTATCTGCCAAGCACGACTACTCACTCGGAGCATACAAAACAAGATTGTCCTGGATGAAGTGCAAACCTTCTTTGGTGCGGTTAAACCATCCCAAGGACATGCCCAACGAGTGTAGAAGATCCTTAGATCCGAAAAATGGCGCCAAGTCCGGCTCCACACCGATTTTCTGCGAGTCAAATGTTCTACCTACAATTCTTTTTCCAATCACCTCGCCTTGACAAGGCATGCAACGGAGAACCTATGGGTTCAAAGTTTCCTCCCCATATGGCGTCACCATCAAGAAGCACATCGACAAGCCAAAGGAAACGTTAGGAAAACTCCACCCCAGGTGATCGGGAACATACAAATTTCAACAAAGCCAGACAGGTGCTGGAACAAGGACCCAAGTTCGCCATCGCCCCCAAGCTCGAGGCAGTAGACAACGTAGCTCTCCTAAGGCAAATAGCCGCCAAGGCTCCCCAAGGAAAAGGCCCTCAGATCATTGATGAGGGCATTCAAGCCTTTGAAAACCTCATACACCAGACCAACGGAAAGATCAGCTTCAAATCCACCATTCACAAATTGCGAAGCAAAGATCTTAAGTAATGCGTCTCAGACAAAGAGGGAGGTTTTGTTGTTCTTGGTTCAGATGCACATGGAGAAAAGGCTCATCAAGCTGTCACCAAGAATTTTATAAATGTTGACGAACAACGAACCAAAGCAGCAAAAAACACATCTTAGACCTCTTTGAAAAAAATGAACAAACCAGCCTTTGCACCAAGATCAAAGCCGCAAAAAATGACAAACTGATGATGTTTTTCTCCGCCAAGACACTCAAAGAAGGGGTACCTTTCCGGGCCATAGTGTCGGAAAAAACAACGTGGCAAGCATGTGTTTCAAGGTATTTGGCCCAACATCTTTCCACAATACACCCTGCGGACCCATTCCACATACCAAACTCTGAGCGAGTGGTATCATATCTAAAGGAACAGGGAAACAACATCGTTTCGGGGTTTTCCTTGGACGTACAGGACATGTATTACTCCATCCCTCAAGCAAGGCTTCTACAGGTCCTCCGAAGTTCCATCGAAAACCAAGGGCTCGCGCAGTTCCAAAATGCAGCAGGTGTTAGCCTAGACACCTTCATGGAGGTTTTAAGATATTATTTGTCCGCAACGGTAGTAACCCATCAAAATCGGCCGTATGTCCAGAAGAGTGGTGTGTGCATTGGTTCAAAAGTGGCCCCATACCTGTGCGACATCTTTCTCGCCGCATGTGAAGTAGCCATACAGCAAGTTTTAAAAGACCCGCGAGTTGCCGCTATTTTCAGGTATGTTGACGATTTCCTTATTTTATCAACACCTGGAGTTGATGAATCACTAGACGGATGCCTCCACACCACCCTCAGGCATTTCCAGACAAGCTGCATGGGGCTCACATTCACCTACGAGCCCCCTGTTGATAATTCCATACGGTTTCTTGATTTGGCCTTAAACTTCCAAACAGAACATTTGTGTTGGAGATATGAAGTGCGATCGGGGAAAGGGTTCCTTCACTTTGAATCCGAACATTCCAAAATTGTAAAACAAGGGGTCGCTACTGCAGCTCTTTCAGCCAGCCTCAGGAAGACCTGCCCCCATCAGATCGTAAAAAGTTTTGAAACCCAAATATCCAGTTTTCAAGAGGCCGGATATCCGAAACCCTTCCTGGCCTCCATTTGTGAAAAGATTTACCACAACATAAAAAGAACTTGTCAACGCACTGACCTTGATCCACCGAAGCAGATCTCCCGTTCACCTTTTGCGGTGGTCCCATACATACATGGGGTAACTCACAGGTTAAAAAAGATCGCAAGCAGACACGGCATAAATATCATATGCTTGGCACCGAACAAGGCACACGCAATGTGCAGGAAGGTCTACCTAGCCCAGGTTAACAATACAGGCAGGTGTACCACCAAACACAAGACAAAATACGTTCCATGCGACAAAGGAGTAGTTTACAACATACCATTGTGATGTGGACGTAGCTACATCGGGCAAACGGGACGTTGTATAAATGACCGCACGCGAGAACATGCCGCAAACTTAAGAAACCTGGCTGCACCTGGACATCTAGCAGCTCATTGTAGAGAATGCATGTGTGAGGCTAAGCTTGAAACGGTAAGCATCCTAGCTCACCACAAAGATCGGTTCGCCCGAGAACTACTTGAGGCCTTAGCCATAGATCACCAAAAAGACAACTGCGTTAGTTCACCATCCATTGCCCTACAAACAAGTGAAAAGAAGTTCCTGCGAGACGAAAATGCCCATGAAGACAGAAGAAGATCAAGAAAAAGGAAAAAGAAGAGTATGTAAAAAGGACAGCCACCAGACCAGTAGAAGAAGCCGAGGGTTAATAAATAGTTGGTAGTCCAGCGATCGGATGCTTTTTCCTCCTTTCTCTCCTCCCCCCCCCCCCTTTTCTGTAAGTTCAGCTGGTTTTCACAATCTAAGTATGTACAACCAACTAGCTCAGCTCCTTCCCATTGCAACTTCTCTTTCTGAGAAGTCCGTCGTTTATCCAAAGCAGTAGATGCGACACTTGCGGCAAAAGCCTGCAAAGCCGGGAACACGTCCGGGATGCGGTGCTCGAGTTACCGGCGTGCGAAGAGGTCTAGTTCTTTTCTTCTTAGTGTGGCCTGGCAATCGTGAATTTTGGCGCTTCTCAACCGTTTCTCTGCCTGCGCCGCGATCTTGTGCCCTTCCTTGGTGTGGGCAAGGCGCTTGAGACGGAGGCTTCGGGGAACAAGGTTCATATCCCTGCACGACCTCGTGAAGTCGAGGTGAGATTTGTAGGCTGAAAGGCTGCGGGTAACGTTGACAAACCGCTTCGCTAGCTGTGCTGTCTCCGGTCCGAAGTCAAGGCGTAAAGACTTGAAAGTAAACATAATCGACAGAAATCTGCCTGGTTGGGTGAGAGTTAAAGTCCGAAAATGTATCTCCAGCCAAATTTTGAAAGGCAACCCGACTATTCAAAACCAATACGGTTTCTTCTTCAGGGGTGACTGAGGGCACGCGGACACAGCAGCAGCTCCTAACTTCTTCGTCTTCAAAAAATAAAAGAAGGAGAGAAAAGGAGTAACTAAAAAAGGAGAAGTTAAGAAATAAAAAAAATTTCGCGATTTTACGACTTTGCAATTTTGCGATTTTGCGACTGTGCAAAAAAAAAAAAAAAATTGCGAAGTCGCGAAGTCGCGACTTCGCGACTTCGCGAACGTGCACGCGGTGGACGCAGAGCCTAATTTTCGAAGAAAGCCGTTCTTGGAATCGTGGCAAATCCAGCACGCGCCAGGGGTGCTATTCTGGCCACAAACGGTCACATTCGTGTTTCTCGAAAACTCCTCCCCCCTACGAACCGCGCGCTCCTATTGGCCACAGCCCGCGTGATAATTCCACGCGGTTCCCACGGGAACGTTCCCGAATCACGAAAGCAACCGTTTGCCGTAACTATCGCTCTTCGAGTTCGGACCGTGACGACAAAGTGACGTATGACCACGTCCGACCTACGTAGCACATAGCCGAAGTCGCGTCACAAGATTAACTGCGGTATTACTCGACACACCCTACTTTCTGTTTCACTATGGGTGCGAGCTAGTGCGGGTGTAGGAGCTACAAGAACGTGCTCCGGGCTTTCAACGTTTCTGTCGAGCAGGCGCGTTTGCGCAGTGCAAGCCAACGTTCGTGCAAGATCGTTCGGGGTGATGCGCTCGCGCTTTTAACCTCTCTTTCTATTGCACGAAGGGGAACAAGCTTTGGGCAGGATTCTAGAGCGTAGAAAATGGCGGCGATGCTTGTTGCTCAACGATGGCTCGACCAACGCGTACAATGACGGGTTTTCCGCGAGCACACGGTTGCCTTCGCGATGTACGACGACTGTTTCTGACGACAATACCGCTTGTCGAAAAGCACCGTGTGATCGCAGTGTGACAACGAGAGGCGGCGACGATGAGAGATGATGACCGACGAGCAGCAGCTACTAATTGAATCGCACTGAGAATTTTCGCAACCGGGAACTACAAGGGCGCGGTTGCCCCCGATGACCGCATCGCTAAAGCGAAGTGGATGGTGATCAGAGCCGTGAAGGCCGTCGTGAGTATCGCTGTCAACCGGCTGGGAAGAGACGGGTCGACAAAACCCCGGACCGGGGCAGCTGAGGCATGTGCGAAAGAAGGCTTTCGTCGCCACCATGACAAGCACACCGACGTCGTCGGGTGCGTTGACTAAACTTAGACTCTAACTAAACCTTCGTCACCGTCATCATCGGTCTGAAGGAGACCGTCACCATTCTGAAGGAGTCCAACACTTTGCCGGAAATACCATTTTGCCATAAACAATATGGTGGTAAGTTGACGTTTAAACTTCAGGGTTTCTACCACTTCGAAGTTGGTGCACGCTTAGTACCTATGTCTTCAGTTGACCATTTGTTGCGGTTTGTAGCTACTGTCAATCACGCAATAAAATCTGGATGGGTTGCTGATGGAATTTTATTGTATCAACTAGATATTTTACCTCTTCACGCCAAGCTTCTGGAATTGCATGTCAGTCATCGGACACTCATAAGAAACACTTTTCGATACCCTGCAATAACTACGAACAGGTGTGTCCCAAAATGAATCGTTAGTTGTTTAGACAGCAGGAGTTTAGTCTGACGGAGTATGGTAACATTGTTACCCACTGTAGACGAGAAATTTAGCCAGTGCAGTCTTGTAAATGGTCGTCATCTCCATGACCAAGAAAAATATTAAAGATAAAATTGCCCTACATTCAGTACCCTTGTGTCTAATGTAAAGATAATAATACAAATTAAATAGATTGTCGTTTCTAAAGTGACAGTAACTCATTAAAATTATAGAGAAGTGTGAGCTGGATTTTTTTTTTTTAATTTGCCTGTAATGCAGAGCAAATACGCACTGTTGAAGCAGAGTAGATGTGTGAAGGAAACGCGAGCATGTGTACTAAAGAAAGAACCGCTACGTAACGTGAAAAAATGTCAGCAACTATCTTGCCATTGTGGTACGAGTTCAGTTGCTCTGCACATGCTTATGGCAGCCTGTGAATGTAGGATGCTCCCCTTATAATATCATCCAGTTGCAAAGCCGGGGAGGGGGGGGGGGGGGCTTATCTTCGCCCCCCCTCCCCAAATCCGGCGGGCCCTAGCATATACACACAAATTTCGACACCACCCCCCCCCCCCCCCCCGGCTCCCCAAGTCATAAACATCCCAGCCACCTCAAACCCCCTCCACCCTCACCCCCTTAAAAGTTCCTGGCTACGCCACTACTACCAACAGCACTCAATTGATAGTCAACATTATCAAGATAAGCGAAATTTTTTTTTTATTTTATGCACCATATAGGCAGTGTTTCTGTCTTTATATGCGTGCAGGCAAAGCACACACTGTAGAAAACACTTGTGTGAAGCCTGCGTTCACAATGCAGTCCCCGTCAAACGTTCAAGGCATTAACGAACTCCACAAATTAAATTTTCAACGAAACGCATTAGTTTTGCAAAACGCTGGCAAACTTACGTTGCGTTTTACATCATTCACCTTTGTCGTCCGGTGAATCAGCAGTCAGCAGTACACAAACCTCAATGAGCTTGTGGTTTGTTTTCTTGCCGTTGGGGCGATCGCTGGCGGTCGTGGCAGCGGCACAATTCTTTCTCAGACCGTTGGCTGCTTCCTCCGTGCTCGCGGAAACGTGGTTTCCTTTGTGTGAAAGGGAGGTTTTGAATCTTGATGCATGGGAACGCTGAATGAAGGTATATTACTGCCTTCATAATCTCAGCAAGGCTACCGTACGAGCCACAACACCACACACCACCACTTTCAAGCTTGGGTGTTTGCAGACCAACTGGTATGGGCCTTCGGCCTTTCTGCTGTACTCCCGACTCTCCTGAGCCAAATAAATGAAATGAAATGAAATGAAATTACACCGGCACAAATAGAAGCCAAGTCTTGCATCTCGACAAGTGTTATATCGGAGACGTTAAACGCCAGCTCACTGTGCTCTTCGACCCGGTCCTGCCGCCGAATGGGCTCATCCAACAGCACGAAGGTATTCGTGCGCGCGTTGATCAAGTGACCGATCGCATGTCAAACCCCAGCCGCGGTCGATCCGACGAGCATCGCGGCCATGTTCTTTCGAGTTTAACTCGCCAAGGTTGTCGAGTTAAAACAATGCAAATAGTCCCGTGCATTCTTGTTCTTACGTCATTTTGTCGTCACAACCCGAACTCGAAAAATGACTGTTAGCGGCAAACAGAGGCTTTCTAGTTTCCCAAACGTTTCCATTGCAAAGAGCGTTGAATCGTCACGCGCAATGAAGCCAATGGGATAGCGAGGTACCTATGTAGGGACGTGTAAAAACGTGAAAGCCGTTTTCTTTTTTTTTTTCTTTTTTTTTTTGCACGAGCTTTATTGCAAATATAAAAATCAGTAAAAAAGACTGCCCGAGATAATGCGGTCGCGTCCATTTCTTCAGCGCCGAAAGAGAAGAGCATGGCTTATGGGGACTACCGTCGTAATCACTACGGTGAGCAAAGTGGCAAAGCATTATTAAAACTGCACGAAGAAACTTTCCTGCATCATCCACAGCATGTTCACAACCGTTGCACTCTGCGTCGATCTCATGACTAGTCATATATTACCACAGATTCGTCGTCAGGTCTGTATCCATATGGAATCTCCTTCACAGGCGAACAGGAAATTTCATTTGCAGCTTATGTTCACGGCGGCTTCACAAAGGATGGTCGGTGTCGCAGCGTACCTTCACATAATATTTTCTTCTCGTAATTCCATCCGTATCGTGCAGAAACAGGGAAAGCAACCACGCAAGCGAGACACAAACACCACAAGGTCGTTACCGCGGTTTTCGCCATGTTTGTTTTCAAAGACCGTAGCGAAAGACTGCTAAAAAAAAAAAGCTGAGATATCTTAGCTAAACTTACTTGACGTCATAATTATTGAAAAAATCTTTCGTATTTTATAAAATGATAATATTTTTTTTCTCTGTTTCCTTCCATTTTCCGGAAGGTAGCCTTTTCTCCGTTATTCGCTCGTTCTAACTCCCAGAGGAAAAAAGAAGAGAACAAAAAGAACAGGGGGAAATGCAGGGATTTCTTCGCCCCAATTGGGTGGACACGTCACCGCGAAGTAGGGCATCGTCAGATTCTAGCTGACCGCGTGCGTGAACCCGAACGTTGGGGCGGAGCCTCAAACAAGAATCATTCTAGTTTGAGGCTCCGCCCCTTCTTTCTCGATACGTCACAACTCGAAAGGTTCCGTTTGCGACCAGAATAGCACCCCTGTTTAGGTTTCCTGGGGTGCTATTCTGGTCGGAAACGGAACCTTTCGAGTTGTGACGTATCGAGAAAGAAGGGGCGGAGCCTCAAACTAGAATGATTCTTGTTTGAGGCTCCGCCCCAACGTTCGGGTTCACGCACGCGGTCAGCTAGAATCTGACGATCCCCCTACGTCGCCATGACGTGTCCACGCAGTGGGGGCGCAGAGATCCCCAGATTTCCCCCTGTTGAATTAAAACTTGTGTTTGGGCGAGTTGGTTCATACTGATTTAAAATGTTAAAAAGCGCAACATAACAAGGACAATAAAGACACGAAGACGACAGGACGGGCGCTAACTCACAACTGATTTTATTAGAAACAACACTGTCCCTTTTATACACAAGATCCTATGCCAAACCCACATTGCAACCAATCACCGCTCTCACAAGCAACTATCTAGAAACATTGCTTCTTTCTGAAGCAAAAAGAGAGAAGGCGCGCTAACGCATTTGTCATCTTTCTTTTTGATATAAAACGCCTCTATAATCTCTCTCTCGGTCTTATCTTTTGATTTCTTTAAAAATTTTGTTTCAGCCAAAAGAGGCTTACAGTCAGCACATCGCCTGCAGTGGTCTGCCAGGTGTCCCCCTGCGTTGTTCTGCACAGAAAGATTATGCCCGCGTGCCCTATCGTTAAAACAGCGCCCGGTTTGTCCAATATAAACTTTTCCACATCTTAATGGAATCTCATAGACAACATTGGTCACACATTCAGTGTACTGTACAGCGTGCTTTTTTGAACAAAGTGCTTTTTTCTGCCGTGTAAGCATCGGACAGATTTTTGAGAGCTTGCAAGGGGCTGAAAAAACAACATTTACATCATATCTACTAGATATATTTTTAATGTTGTGAGACACTTTATGCCAATAAGGAATCACGTGCACACGTCTTTTAACTTTATTTGTCTGGCCGCCCCCTTGTAAGTTAGTTCTTTTTATTTTTTGAAGTAGGCTCTCACAGCAGCTCGAAGTTAGGTTAGGTGGGTACCCTACGTTTTTTAGCCTTTTTACTTGCTGAGCAAAACTGATGTCCATCTGATGTTTGCAACTTTTCGCAAGGGCTGCCTGAAGACATGTTAACACGATTCCTCTCTTGACCAGTTTGGAATGTGCACTTTTGTAAGAAACAAGGCTTTTCTTAGAACGCGGGCTATACCTCCACAGCCATGGTCGTTGGAAAACATGACCATAAGGTCCAAAAACCGAATGCAGTTCAGCACGGGCATTTCCCATGTAAACTTAAGTCCACCTGACGCTTCTTTAAAAGCTTTAACGATCCCCGCAACAACCTCATCCAAACCCAAATTTGTGTCTAAAATTACAAGATAATCGTCAACAGATCTAAAGACTTTAACTACATGCAATTCAGGTAGGCATTCCAAAATGCGTCTGTCGAATGACGCTAAAAATTTTAGAGTTGTTGGTCTTTTACCTCCAGTCCACTGCTGTCAGTTACAATGAGCGTTTCTTTGTACAGAAATCTGGTGTTTGCATTGGCTCGTCGGTTGCCCCTGTTTTATGTAACATATTTTTAGCGTCATTGGACAGACGCATTTTGGAATGCCTACCTGAATTGCATGTAGTTAAAGTCTTTAGATATGTTTACGATTATCTTGTAATTTTAGACACAAATTTGGGTTTGGATGAGGTTGTTGCGGGGATCGTTAAAGCTTTTAAAGAAGCGTCAGGTGGACTTAAGTTTACATGGGAAATGCCCGTGCTGAACTGCATTCGGTTTTTGGACCTTATGATCATGTTTTCCAACGACCATGTTTGTTGGAGGTATAGCCCGCGTTCTAAGAAAAGCCTTGTTTCTTACAAAAGTGCACATTCCAAACTGGTCAAGAGAGGAATCGTGTTAACATGTCTTCAGGCAGCCCTTGCGAAAAGTTGCAAACATCAGATGGACATCAGTTTTGCTCAGCAAGTAAAAAGGCTAAAAAACGTAGGGTACCCACCTAACCTAACTTCGAGCTGCTGTGAGAGCCTACTTCAAAAAATAAAAAGAACTAACTTACAAGGGGGCGGCCAGACAAATAAAGTTAAAAGACGTGTGCATGTGATTCCTTATTGGCATAAAGTGTCTCACAACATTAAAAATATATCTAGTAGATATGATGTAAATGTTGTTTTTTCAGCCCCTTGCAAGCTCTCAAAAATCTGTCCGATGCTTACACGGCAGAAAAAAGCACTTTGTTCAAAAAAGCACGCGGTACAGTACACTGAATGTGTGACCAATGTTGTCTATGAGATTCCGTTAAGATGTGGAAAAGTTTATATTGGACAAACCGGGCGCTGTTTTAACGATAGGGCACGCGGGCATAATCTTTCTGTGCAGAACAACGCAGGGGGACACCTGGCAGACCACTGCAGGCGATGTGCTGACTGTAAGCCTCTTTTGGCTGAAACAAAATTTTTAAAGAAATCAAAAGATAAGACCGAGAGAGAGATTATAGAGGCGTTTTATATCAAAAAGAAAGATGACAAATGCGTTAGCGCGCCTTCTCTCTTTTTGCTTCAGAAAGAAGCAATGTTTCTAGATAGTTGCTTGTGAGAGCGGTGATTGGTTGCAATGTGGGTTTGGCATAGGATCTTGTGTATAAAAGGGACAGTGTTGTTTCTAATAAAATCAGTTGTGAGTTAGCGCCCGTCCGGTCGTCTTCGTGTCTTTATTGTCCTTGTTGTGTTGCGCTTTTTAACATTTTAAATCAGTATGAACCAACTCGCCCAAACACAAGTTTTAATTCAACAGGGGGAAATCTGGGGATCTCTGCGCCCCCACTGCGTGGACACGTCATGGCGACGTAGGGGGATCGTCAGATTCTAGCTGACCGCGTGCGTGAACCCGAACGTTGGGGCGGAGCCTCAAACAAGAATCATTCTAGTTTGAGGCTCCGCCCCTTCTTTCTCGATACGTCACAACTCGAAAGGTTCCGTTTCCGACCAGAATAGCACCCCAGGAAACCTAAACAGGGGTGCTATTCTGGTCGCAAACGGAACCTTTCGAGTTGTGACGTATCGAGAAAGAAGGGGCGGAGCCTCAAACTAGAATGATTCTTGTTTGAGGCTCCGCCCCAACGTTCGGGTTCACGCACGCGGTCAGCTAGAATCTGACGATGCCCTACTTCGCGGTGACGTGTCCACCCAATTGGGGCGAAGAAATCCCTGCATTTCCCCCTGTTCTTTTTGTTCTCTTCTTTTTTCCTCTGGGAGTTAGAACGAGCGAATAACGGAGAAAAGGCTACCTTCCGGAAAATGGAAGGAAACAGAGAAAAAAAATATTATCATTTTATAAAATACGAAAGATTTTTTCAATAATTATGACGTAAAGTAAGTTTAGCTAAGATATCTCAGCTTTTTTTTTTTAGCAGTCTTTCGCTACGGTCTTTGAAAACAAACATGGCGAAAACCGCGGTAACGACCTTGTGGTGTTTGTGTCTCGCTTGCGTGGTTGCTTTCCCTGTTTCTGCACGATACGGATGGAATTACGAGAAGAAAATATTATGTGAAGGTACGCTGCGACACCGACCATCCTTTGTGAAGCCGCCGTGAACATAAGCTGCAAATGAAATTTCCTGTTCGCCTGTGAAGGAGATTCCATATGGATACAGACCTGACGACGAATCTGTGGTAATATATGACTAGTCATGAGATCGACGCAGAGTGCAACGGTTGTGAACATGCTGTGGATGATGCAGGAAAGTTTCTTCGTGCAGTTTTAATAATGCTTTGCCACTTTGCTCACCGTAGTGATTACGACGGTAGTCCCCATAAGCCATGCTCTTCTCTTTCGGCGCTGAAGAAATGGACGCGACCGCATTATCTCGGGCAGTCTTTTTTACTGATTTTTATATTTGCAATAAAGCTCGTGCAAAAAAAAAAAAGAAAAAAAAAAAAGAAAACGGCTTTCACGTTTTTACAAGTCCCTACATAGGTACCTCGCTATCCCATTGGCTTCATTGCGCGTGACGATTCAACGCTCTTTGCAATGGAAACGTTTGGGAAACTAGAAAGCCTCTGTTTGCCGCTAACAGTCATTTTTCGAGTTCGGGTTGTGACGACAAAATGACGTAAGAACAAGAATGCACGGGACTATTTGCATTGTTTTAACTCGACAACCTTGGCGAGTTAAACTCGAAAGAACATGGCCGCGATGCTCGTCGGATCGACCGCGGCTGGGGTTTGACATGCGATCGGTCACTTGATCAACGCGCACACGAATACCTTCGTGCTGTTGGATGAGCCCATTCGGCGGCAGGACCGGGTCGAAGAGCACAGTGAGCTGGCGTTTAACGTCTCCGATATAACACTTGTCGAGATGCAAGACTTGGCTTCTATTTGTGCCGGTGTAATTTCATTTCATTTCATTTCATTTATTTGGCTCAGGAGAGTCGGGAGTACAGCAGAAAGGCCGAAGGCCCATACCAGTTGGTCTGCAAACACCCAAGCTTGAAAGTGGTGGTGTGTGGTGTTGTGGCTCGTACGGTAGCCTTGCTGAGATTATGAAGGCAGTAATATACCTTCATTCAGCGTTCCCATGCATCAAGATTCAAAACCTCCCTTTCACACAAAGGAAACCACGTTTCCGCGAGCACGGAGGAAGCAGCCAACGGTCTGAGAAAGAATTGTGCCGCTGCCACGACCGCCAGCGATCGCCCCAACGGCAAGAAAACAAACCACAAGCTCATTGAGGTTTGTGTACTGCTGACTGCTGATTCACCGGACGACAAAGGTGAATGATGTAAAACGCAACGTAATTTTGCCAGCGTTTTGCAAAACTAATGCGTTTCGTTGAAAATTTAATTTGTGGAGTTCGTTAATGCCTTGAACGTTTGACGGGGACTGCATTGTGAACGCAGGCTTCACACAAGTGTTTTCTACAGTGTGTGCTTTGCCTGCACGCATATAAAGACAGAAACACTGCCTATATGGTGCATAAAATAAAAAAAAAAATTTCGCTTATCTTGATAATGTTGACTATCAATTGAGTGCTGTTGGTAGTAGTGGCGTAGCCAGGAACTTTTAAGGGGGTGAGGGTGGAGGGGGTTTGAGGTGGCTGGGATGTTTATGACTTGGGGAGCGGGGGGGGGGGGGGGGGTGGTGTCGAAATTTGTGTGTATATGCTAGGGCCCGCCGGATTTGGGGAGGGGGGGCGAAGATAAGCCCCCCCCCCTCCCCGGCTTTGCAACTGGATGATATTATAAGGGGAGCATCCTACATTCACAGGCTGCCATAAGCATGTGCAGAGCAACTGAACTCGTACCACAATGGCAAGATAGTTGCTGACATTTTTTCACGTTACGTAGCGGTTCTTTCTTTAGTACACATGCTCGCGTTTCCTTCACACATCTACTCTGCTTCAACAGTGCGTATTTGCTCTGCATTACAGCCTGTAATGCAGAGCAAATAATTTGCCTGTAATTTACAGGCAAATTAAAAAAAAAATCCAGCTCACACTTCTCTATAATTTTAATGAGTTACTGTCACTTTAGAAACGACAATCTATTTAATTTGTATTATTATCTTTACATTAGACACAAGGGTACTGAATGCAGGGCAATTTTATCTTTAATATTTTTCTTGGTCATGGAGATGACAACCATTTACAAGACTGCACTGGCTAAATTTCTCGTCTACAGTGGGTAACAATGTTACCATACTCCGTCAGACTAAACTCCTGCTGTCTAAACAACTAACGATTCATTTTGGGACACACCTGTTCGTAGTTATTGCAGGGTATCGAAAAGTGTTTCTTATGAGTGTCCGATGACTGACATGCAATTCCAGAAGCTTGGCGTGAAGAGGTAAAATATCTAGTTGATACAATAAAATGCCATCAGCAACCCATCCAGATTTTATTGCGTGATTGACAGTAGCTACAAACCGCAACAAATGGTCAACTGAAGACATAGGTACTAAGCGTGCACCAACTTAGAAGTGGTAGAAACCCTAAAATTTTAACGTCAACTTACCACCAAGTTGTTAATAACAAAGTGGTGTTTGCGGAAAAGTGTTGGAGTCCTTCAGAACGGTGACGATCTCCTTAAGACCGATGATGATGGCGACGAAGGTTCTGTTAGATTCTAGGTTCCGTCAACGCACCCCACGACGTCGGTGTGCTTGTCATGGTGGCGACAAAAGCCTTCTTTCGCACATGCCTCAGCTGCCTCGGTCCGGGGTTTCGTCGACCCAGCCGTCTCTTCCCAGCCGGTTGAGAGCGACACTCGCGACGGCCGTCACGGCTCTGATCACCATCCAGTGGGCATTAGCTATGTGATCATCAGTGGCAACCGCGCTCTTGTAGTTCCCCGCTACGAAAAATCTCAGTGCGATTCATTTAGTAGCTGCTGCTCGACGATCATCATCTTTCATCGTCGCCGTCTCTCGTCGCGCAGCTGGTCACACTGCGATCACATGGTGCTTTTCGACAAGCGGTATTCTCGTCAGAAACAGTCGTGGTGCATCGCGAAGGCTACCGTGTGCTCGCGGAAACCCCGTCATTGTACGCGTTAATCGAGCCATCGTTGCGCAACAAGCATCGCCGCCATTTTCTACGCTCTAGAATCCTGCCCAAAGCTTGTTCCCCTTCGTGCAATAGAAACAGAAGTTAAAAGCACGAGCACATCACCCCAAATGATGCTTGCACGAACGTTGGCTTGCACTGCGCAAGCGCGCCTGCTCGACAGAGACGTTGAAAGCCCGGAGCACGTTCTTGTAGCTCCTACACCCGCACTAGCTCGCACTCATAGTGAAACAGAGAGTAGGGTGTGTCGAGTAATACCGCAGTTAATCTAGTTACGCGACTTCCGCTATGTGCTTCGTAGGTCGGACGTGGTCATATGTCACTTTGTCGTCACGGTCCGAACTCGAAGAGCGACAGTTACGGCAGACGGTTGCTTTCGTGATTCGGGAACGTTCCCACGGGAACCGCGTGGAATTATCACGCGGGCTGTGGCAAATAGCAGCGCGCGGTTCGTAGGGGGAGGAGTTTTCGAGAAACACTAACGTGACCGTTTGTGACCAGAATAGCACCCCAGGTCGCTGGGCGCTCTGCCTCTGTGTACGCGCATGGCCTCCGTGACCGGACGGAAAAGCCGAAGAGACGACCATCTCCATAACTAAAAAGTTATTTTAGAAATTTTTTCAATTTTTTAGCTTCTCTTTTTTTTAATTTTTCCTTTTTCTCTTTCTTTCTTTACTTTTTTTGAAGACGAAGAGGTTAGGAGCTGCAGCTGTGTCCACGTTCCTTCAGTCAACCATGAAGAAGAAACCGTGTTGGTCGTGAAACGTCGGGTTGCCTTTCCCATTTTTGGTTGGAGATACATTTTCGGACTTTAGCGGAGTGATATCATCGTTGCCATTTACAACTGCGGGACACACCATTGAACCCAAGCTATACTCGCCGTCAGCTTTCTGTGGCGATGCAGTCAATGCTAGGAGAGAGGGTGCGCCAACCGCTGTGAACGCGCTTTTCTCCTCTCTTCAGATTGCTGCAGAAATCTGACCACGAGTATAGACCTTTTCCGTGTACTGTCGTCCCCAGCCACCTAATAGGCGTATCCGGTATGGGCGACAAAAAATTATTAAAACATTTCAACCTGTAAATAGTAAAAAAAATAGAGGGGAGGCAAAATGAGAATGTGTGACGGTTATGCTTTTCTGCTAAATGTCTTCTATTGGCGTGGCGACGGCAGAACAATGTTTTCGCCCATACTGGAAGTGACGACAATTCAAGATGGCGGCGCCCTTGCGGAAAAGATCTATAGAAACAAATCCTGTGGTCCAATGCAACATATGCAGAGTAATGCTGGACGCGGTAGCTTTTTGAATGTCAAGAAGCGAAACCTTCACTCCGGAGTTAATTCGAGAAACACGGCCACAGGAAAAAGAAAATTAGGTGTTTAATGGCACAGCGGCAACTAAGGCCATAGTGTGCCAAACACAAGGTAAGTTGAGGTGCAACCCCACCGTGCATGACGTTTTGGTGCTTTTCCGACGGCTTATAACTTTCTTTCTATGTATCTTACAATTATATAATTAGTGTCAAATTAAAGAGCAGTTTTTCAACAATGCTTTAATGTCTTGATATCACGATTATTTTTAGTTGTTAGTTAATTATTTGGCTTTTAATAGACCACAGTCTCTAATATTGAAAAAAATATTTCTCGAGTTATAATGTCCACGATATTTTATCGTGGTTTTTGTATCGAGTTATAATATCCACGATATTATAACTCGAACGCTCTCGTAAAATATCGTGGATAAAATATCCACGATATTTTATCGTGGATAAATATCGTGGATATTTATCGTAAATATCGTCCACAATATTTTACGGGAGCGTTCGGTTAGATAGAATAAAATAAAAAAAGTAAGCAACAAACAGTACAGATAATGTATATTTAAAAAAAAATAAAGTTTAAAATTGTAATATTTTATGGCGCTATATAAAGGGAATCACGTCAACTAATAAAAATAACGAGACATTAAATTATGAAGCATCCTTCGATATTACATTTTCCAGAACTTTCATACAGATATATTACACGTTAAGAATGTTATAAGACCTCAAACTTTTCCCATTCAGTTGCGGCGAATTGTAGTTTCGTGGTATAAAGTACAGATGGCGACACGTGTTCAAGAACAGCTTGATGTGCATTTTCCGTCGTGTGCCGCTTGGAACGCCACGTGAAATCCAGAAAAAGCGCCAGCTGTCAGGGTGTCAGATGCCTGGATGCCCGCAGTGAGGGAGCCAGAGATGTGAGCACAACAAGCGCGAGGCTGCGGGTGCACCCCGTAAAAGGCCCTGTAAAAAGGCCTTGATGAAGGCCTTTTTTACAAGTACCGCCAACCATTGTTGTGGAAACGCGCGAGACACGTGCCGCGAGCGCGTGTTCCACCGCCATTGGCTTCCAAGGGCCGTTCATTTCAGTGCTGCCCCGCCATTTGCTTCCAAGGGCCGCTCGAGACATGGGCCTCGTGTACTCGCGCATTTGACGCTACTTGCAAGACACGTAAACACATCGAGGGGCTTTAACCACAGCTACTTTTGCGCGCATTCTACTGTGCGTCGGTACACATGCCCGACGCGATCCAAATGAAATGGGCGCCATGAAATGCATTCTGCCATTTCACATTCCGACATGTATGCGAACAGATTTTAATGTTTTCATCACTTACATAAATCATTTACGATACCAAACTATGCTTCTCGAAATTGTTCGACTATATTTTGTTTCAAAAACCACCTCGGTGACTCTTAAGTTCCTCTCAGTCAACGCGCTGGCCCATGAATCTATATTTGTCCGGTTTAAATATCGGCCGAGGTGCCCGCATTCCGACGGAGGCCAATTTGAGATTTCGGTTGCACGTCAAAAGATCGACGGTTAGTCAAAATAAACCCGCAATATTTTTTTTTTATTTGGGCGTGTTAAGTGATTTTTGTTGGTTTGGCTTGTGAAACCCTAAGATCTGAATATTTGCTTTACTTTACCTTAGTTCGGATCGCAACCAACTCTACGGGCTGATGAAGCCACTGAAGCAGCGCCAAGAGCGCGAAGTTAAGCTGTTCGTTCTCTTTCTGTACCTATGCGGTGGGGCTAAACTAGACCCACTGAATAAGCTACGCTTCATACAGATATGGATTCTAAAAATGATGGTTGTCAGTTATCTGAAGCCTTATCTAAAATCACAGGAAACGCTTTTCCGCCCTCCACAAATGTTTAAACAGTTGGCGACAAAGCAAAGCAATATTACGTGAGCTTCTTTACACCTAAACTATTGCTGAGGAAGTTGCACTTTTGAATCATGACGACCGGCAGTTGCATTTGATTTGTTACAAACCACCAACATGGCGGCGCCCAAAACAATATCGGGGGAAAAACTGTCGATACTCTAAGTGTAGCTCATTCGGTCTAGCTCACAGGATAAATCAAGTGCGGTGGGGGTTCGTTGGCCGAGTGTGTTGTGGCACCGCAGATCAGAGCATGTGGAGAAATGCTCGAGTGCGAGCTCCGTTCAAAGCACGGAGCTCCCGCTGCAGAGCGTGTAGGGTCTAAATCCCCTCAATGTATTTGCGTTGGTCTTTCAAATAACCTCAAAGGTGCCAGTGCACGAGGCCCGTGTCTCGACCGGCCCTTGGACACAAATGGCGACGCAGCACTAATACATTCGAGTTGTCCGTGTGGCACGCGTGCCACACGGGCAACTCGAATGTCATTTACAACGAATGACATTCATGTGATCAACGAATCGGCTCGCGATCTGTCGCGCGTGGAACGCCCCACGCTCGGAGTGTCGCGCGCTGATTGTCCGATCCTTCAAATGTCCTTCATTGTAAATGGAATTCGAGTTGCCCTATGTGGCACGGGCACCGTGGGCACGGGTATATAGGGAGTTTTAGTAAATCGTTCCGATACCTCCGATAGCCCCGATAACGATACTATGCATGCACAAGGGAGGCGGCGGCGAAGTATCGGGATATCGTTATCGGAGTCATGGGAACGATCTACTAAAACTCTCTTATAATGACTGGCCCTTGAAATCGAATGGCGGCGGAGCGCCCGCTCGTGGCACGGGTTTTGCGCGTTTTCACAATAATAATTGGCGGTACTTGTAAAAAACGCCGTTATCAAGGGGCTTTAGCAGGGACCCTGGGTTCAGTCGCCCATCTGCATCCTACCGTCGTGTGATCGTGTATCACATATACTGCGTAATGCACGTTAAAGACCCCGAGCTAACAGTTGCACTGCACTTTTTATAACCTTCATCGCGTAACAATGTCGTCCTACGAAATCGCTGCTCTCTAAAAAACTAACGACTAATTTTGAATGGGCCGTTACATCGCATTTTTAATGTGTGTTCGTGTTCTTTTTTATATTTATTTTTTTGTCTACATCTTTGATTATGTGGCTCTTACTTATAGCAAAACAGACTATAGTTGTCAGACTTCTGGAAAAATATTATATAACTAAAAAAATGGCACGTGAACGTAAAAGTAGAAAAAGAAAAACGCATAGGCGCACTTAATAAAAATAATTGAAATTATAGAATTGATTATAATTGTGTTTTCAAAGGTTTGAGCGCCCGAAACGCTATAAAAGCGAGCTCGGTGCTTTGGATGGTGCGCTTGTTCCAGTGGGGGATTGTTGAGCGCACAAAACGCTATAAAAGCGAGCTCGGTGCTTTGGATGGTGCGCTTGTTCACTGGAAGTGTAATTCAGGACAGTATGCTCGCACTTGTATGTTCCGCTTCGCTCGCAGGATAAAACCAAATACTTTACTGGTAATGTATTCAGTGAAACAAAGCTTATCTTCTATATATGTGCAATGCCCTCAGTTTTCGCCTGATTACACGCTTGTTTATCATTATGGTTTTTCTTTCCCACAGCGATTCAGTTCGTGCTCTTATGTGTGCTACATGAATTATTGGAGACCAAGGTAACCGAAGAGCATTCTTTTTCGCGGATTCTAAAAAAAAACAAAAAGAACCTATGCAGCTTGTCACGTGTGCCACAACCAATTAAAATATTCTAGGCTTCACATATGACCGCTTGCCTGACTAAACATTGTGGTTTGCCAAGAACAATTGCGATCGTATGAAATCACTTGGGAAAAACTCGTTCTAAGCACGCGACCGTTGGCATGCAGTGAATACTCATAATTGGCGCCGAGATGATTGGTGGCCGTCAGCAGGTGGAGATTTTCTATCAACCCAGAGTGAGAACATTTCCTTCGTTCTGTTGTAAGCAATCAGGAGACAACTTACATCAAATCTGAGGGTAATAAATTACTATGAGCATTAAAACACAATGGCCTGAGTAGTATATCTGTACAAGCTTTAGCTTTTGATGCACCCTTAACTTTCGTCACGCTCAACGTAGTGTAAAACGTAGGGCTGTTTCATTCTTAATCAGCGTACCATGTGCGTGCTTACACTATACTTTATACAACGTCAAAGCCTACCCGTTTGCATCGTTTTCATTTTTGCACACCACAACTTGCGCGCATGAATCACCAAATTAAGACTGGCACAGGATGTCACAAAAACAATTTACTGGGTTGTTTTTTTACCGCAAAAATGAACTACGCATTCCCTAACGCTCATTCTCCGCCCAAAGGTAGCGCTACGTCACAACCAGATGCCAAAGTTTCATTCCGGACGGACACCTTATTCAAAAGTTATAAGTGATTTTCTGAAAATTTCAATGGGAAAAGTGGAGCCCATTTTCGCCTGTTTTTCGTTTCTGGTGCCCATAGAGCCCCATGTATTCGAAAACTCCGTCGGCCGCTATTTTCCCATTGAACTTTTCAGAAAATCACTTATAATTTTTGAAGAAGGTATCGCATTGGGCTGAAACTTTGACATCTGGTTGTACCTCTAGCGCTACCTATGGGCGCAGTATGAGCGTTCGGCGATGCCTAGTTTATTCTTGCGGTAAAAGAACCCCCGTATTTTTTCTTTTGTGACACCCCGCAAGTTGCTTAAACTATGTTGAAAAGCTATCAACAAAATGACTGACCAGGCAAAGAATCTTTGCCTGGTCAGTAATAGCATCTATCACCAAATTTGTATTAAAGTTAATAATTATTCTTTATTGCTGGAGTTCATTTTTAACCTCGGCATTTTTTATTATGACCCCCGCACCAGTCCAACTTTGAGTTTACCAAACTCAACATCTAAACCTGAGTGTCATTTTTTGTGTTTTCCAGTCTCGTGGTTTGGGTCAAAATAAACATCCAGCTACCTAAATGAGACACCTGACCGATAGTTCATTTGTTTTGATATTTTAGGTAGTTAATTCCTCAAGCTAGAATTTTGGAAACCCATGTCTATCACGTCATCACGTTTTCCTGGAAACCCACAAAGAGTCAAACACATGCACGACAAAAGGGCCGGCCCGTCTTATTGCCGCCCGCAGAGCCGGGAAAGCAACGACCGGTCACGGACTTCTAGAAGATTCGCGTTCATTCTTGCACCTTGCACCAGACGGAACTTTCGCCCTGTTTTCTTGTCCTCGAAAGTGCCAGTTCATCCTCACCCCGAACGCGCGACGCTCGAATCTTCTTTGCCAAACTTTCAAGATGGTGACGTGACGCACTCTAGATAAGCAGCTGCCAGCGACCTTGTCGAGTCAGTCTCGCTCTCGCTCTTTGTTACGCTGCCGAATCGCCGCCTGCTTTTCTGCTGCCTCGACGCTCTTTGTTTACCTTTTTTTGTTTGGAACAAGTTCGCCGATTAAACCTTTATTTTTCAGTTCACTGTTCGTCCTCTCGTCACCTTCATTCGTATCACTATAAATCTGATCACATTGTAATATGTGTCATTGGCCTCTGAAATGTCCGATAATGGCGCACAGGCAATTTTATATTTTCAACGCGTCGGTAGCTTTGTTGTGCATGTGTCTCGCCATTTGGCTCAGGACGATTTCCAGATTCTTCCACGATTTTCGCATTTTGTTCTGCCTACATTTGCTGGAGACGTGAGCTCGGAGCGTGTCAACTGGACCCCTTGCACGAGAACTCGTGCAAGGGAGAAACCTCGTGCAAGGCAGAAAGCTCGTGCAGAGAAAACCAAGCAAGGGACCAGGGATGTCAAATTCTGGATATAGAGGAATATCCAACTGTATCGAAGCGCCACCACACACGATTTCTCGCATTGATGTACAGGCCTGGAAGGTGATCCCACCGCCATCTGTTGGTTCAGAATCACACTAACCAGGGGTGGGGTTGCACCTTAATGGCAATACTGAAAAGACCTATAGTAGGTAGTTTCATCTTAAAACTATGGAATATGAATTATTAAAACCTTACAAGATACAGGCCTATTAAGGCCTCCAGAAATTTTAACCAATGCTCCACTAACCAGAGGCACTCTAAAGGAATTTCATTTACGCAAGGAAGTATGGAAAATGTGCCGACGATACAAGACCGCCGGCTTTCTGCCACCACTACTCTTCAGGTAAACGTAATAGAAACGAAAACAAACTAAATTTCATAGCCGATATAGGATGCCAATGCTATCTAAAAACTTAAAAACTTGGCGGTGCGGCACAAGAGGTTCGTCACCCAATAATAATGCCGGGTGGAACGGGACGCGATTCCGGAAAAAGGTAGGGGAAAAATGAAAGCCGTTTACAACTCCCTGTAACGCCGAATTTGAGCGCAGCTCTTGAGGAGGAGGAGGGAAGGGTACTGGGGGGATCAGTTGACCTCGGAAGGGGGGGGTCACGTGACCTCGGGGGTCACGTGACCTGGGTGATAACGTGACCTCGGAATGAGGGGTCACGCGACCTGGGGGGTCACGTGACGATGACGTCATCAGTGATGATGACGATGACGATGCGGATGCCGATTACGTCATTGGCATCCGCATCGCCATCGTCATCAAGACTGATGACGTCATCAGTGACGTCACTGATGACGTCATCGGCATCGTCATCGTTATCATCACTGATGACGTCATCGTCACGTGACCCCCCAGGTCACGTGACCCCCCCCCCTAGGTCCTCCCAAAGGAAACCGAGGTCCTCCCGAGGTCCTCCCGAAGGAGCCCGCGGTCCTCCCGAGGTGCTCCCGAAGGAACCCGAGGTCCTTCCGAGGTCCTCCCGAAGGAACCCGAGGTCCTTCCGAGGTCCTCCCGAAGAAACCCGAGGTGCTTCCGAGGTCCTCCCGAAGGAACCCGAGGTCCTAGGGGGGTCACGCGGCGATGACGTCATTAGTGATGATGACGATGACGATGCGGATGCCGATGAAGTCATTGGCATCCTCATCGCCATCGTCATCGTCAATGATGACGTCATCAGTGACGTCACTGATGACGTCATCGGCATCCGCATCGTCATCGTTATCATCACTGATGACGTCATCGTCACGTGACCCCTCCCCCCTAGGTCCTCCCGAAGGAACCCGAGGTCCTTCCGAGGTCCTCCCGAAGGGACCCGAGGTCCTTCCGAGGTCCTCCCGAAGGAACCCGAGGTGCTCCCGAGGGACCTCTGGTTCCTTCGGGAGGACCTCGGGAGGACCTCGGGTTCCTTCGGAAAAATTTACCCATAAGGCACTGCGCGGTTACGCCGACGGCGACGGCGACGGCGACGGCGACGGCGACGCCGACGCCGCTCAAGCCGGAAGCGGGCGCTTAAGAGCTGCGCTCTAAAAAGTGGTGCGTTCGTGATGGTACTTAGGACATACGATAAGAATATGCAAGACGATCAAAGACTCCTTACAGTGTTTACATTTCGGAGCTGCCTCTGCCCGTAGTAAGTACCTTGCGTGAGATGGGTGTGTCCCAGTCTCAGACGACAGAGCACAACCTCAAAGAAGCGCTCCCTGTGTCGGCAACTTGCCCATTCCCGTAGGGTAGGTTTCACACAGTGAAGCTTGTTGTGTATTTCCGTGTCCCATTCTAACTGCCACTTTTTCTGGATTGCTCTATTAAGCCTGTGTTTGTAATCAGTGCACGGAATGTCCTTGATATCCACTTGCCTCTCAATGCACGTACTGGCAGCTCTATCAGCATCCTCATTTCCCGGAATACCGACGTGACTAGGCACCCAACAGAAATTAATGTGTAATTCTGATTTTGCTGCAGTGTGCACAATGTTCCGGAGCCTAGTAACGAAGGTATTGTTCGGTACTTCCAAAGAAGCAAGTGCCTTTAAAGCGCTGAGAGAGTCAGAGTAGATAACAGAATGCTGGATAGCGTTTTCTATAATGAATTCAACAGCTAAAATTAAAGCATATAATTCTGCAGTAAATATTGAGGCCCTGGCATCAAGACGCCTAACAACCTTCCATGTCTCGCTTATAACAGCACAACCAACAGCGCAGTTACTCTTAGTACCATCTGTGAAGAAACTCCTATAGTCACTGTACGTATAAACAACCTGGGAAAACTCCTGCTGCTGGGCAGCAACAGGAGTTTGCCGCTTATTATATTTGATCAGCGTAAAATTAATTATGGGCGCTACGCACTCCAAGGAGCCACTGCCAGTGGAAGTTGGGCAACTAGGCTGAAACTGTCAAGGTTGTACGCCTGTGAATATGTTTTAATTCTCTGCGTAAAAGGGGGTACGACAGATGGCTTGTTCTCGAATGTAGTTTCATAGAGAGAATCTTGAACTGCTTCCTGGATCGGATGAGAAGGGACAGAGCGAATTTTAATGCCTACTGAAAGCCTAAATAAAGCCGTCTTTTTTCAAGTGAATATTCAATACTCTCAGCATATAGACTAGGAATAGGGAACGTCCGAAAAAGCACCAGTGGAAAGCCTCAGACCTTGATGGTGGATCGGGTCCAAAACCTGAAGGGTAGATTGACGTGCGGATCCATACACCACACATCCATAATCCAATTTTGAAAGAACCAAGCAGCGATAAAGACGAAGGAGGCATTCCCGATCGCTACCCCAAGACTTGTGTGAAAGCACCTTTAGGAGGTTCGTTGACCTTGAGCATTTCTGTTTCAGGTAAAGTACATGACTACGGAAATTCAACTTTTTATCAAATATCACTCCTAGAAACTTGTGTTCATTACGAACAGGAATTGCCTGCCCCCTTAAGGTCAGACTAGGCTCTGGGATCATGCCCCTACGTAATGAAAAGTTGACACATACAAACTTCTCTGGTGAAAAGCTAAACCCATTGGCATCAGCCCACCTCATCAGACTATTAACTCCCAGCTGAAGTTGTCTCTCACAGACCGAAATGTTACACGAACAGCGAGAGATCTGCAAGTCATCAACGTAAAGAGAATAGGAAAGTGATTGTGGGATAGACTTTGCAATAGAGTTCATTTTTATTAAAAATAATGTTACGCTAAGAACACCACCTTGTGGAACTCCATTCTTTTGGACAAAACTAAGAGAGAAGGTTGTACCAAGCTTGACATGAAAGCATCTGTCTTCCAAAAAGCTTTTGATGAGTGAGAGCGTTTGGCCACGAATTCCGTACGAGACAAGATCGTTCAAAATTCCATACCTCCATTTTGTGTCATAAGCCTTCTCTATATCAAAAAAGACAGAAACACAGTGCTGTCTATTAACAAAAGCCTCACGAATAGTTTTTTCAAGTCGGACGAGGTGGTCCACCGTTGATCTGTGGGCACGGAAACCGGACTGAAACTTGTCGAGGAGGTTATTTTCCTCTAAAAAATGGACCAATCTTGAGTTTACCATTCGTTCAAAGGTTTTCCCTAAGGAACTTGTGAGGGCTATGGGCCGGTAACTTGAGGGTAATGATGGATCTTTTCCTTGCTTGAGGAGCGGGATAACCTCAGCTCTTTTCCAAGAATCTGGGAAGACCCCTTCTCTCCAGATCTGGTTAAAAAAGCTTAAAAGCGCCTGCAGGGTATTGGAATGCAAATGCTTGAGCATACAGTAGTGAATTCGATCTGGTCCCGGGGACGTATTTTTACTTTTATTTAATGCTGCCTGTAACTCTCGAAAAGTAAAAGGTCTATTATAGGGTTCTCGTAGTCCTCCAGAGCAATTTATTCTCTTCTTCTCTATAACACTTTTATGCTTTAAAAATGCAGTCGAGTAATGCGATGAACCTGATACAGATGCGAAGTGCTCCCCTAGGATATTGGCCTGCTGCTCAAGACTAGGCAGTACACCACCTGGCAGAACAAAAAGCGGTAAGGAGAAGGCTCGATAATCCCCATTAATCTTGTGCACTTTTTCCCAGACAACTTTTACACTCGTGTGACTATTAACGGAGAAGGTGTATTTATTCCATGTCGTCTTTTTTTATTGACGACGGACATATCGAGCCTCCGCCCGAGCCTGTTTGAAGGCTAAAACATTTGGAGGGGTCGGGTACCGGCGTAGCACATCCCATGAACAATTTTGCTTTTTTCGAGTCTCACTGCACTCCTTAGTCCACCAAGGTTTTGGATTAGCAGGAAGGCGTGTAGAAGACTGCGGAATAGCTTTATGAGCTGCCTTAATCAAAGAGGCAGTAAGGCATTTGCAGGCATCATTTACATCCAAGCCAACTAAAGTTTCAGGGTTAATCTCAGATGAACTTTCAAACATGGCCCAGTTTGCCTGGTCTACTTTCCAGGGTGGTGAACGTGTCATGAGAGAGGATGAAGGAGCAGTGCACTTTAAAATGATGGGGAAATGGTCGCTACCGGGAACGCGACAGAACAGCACACGACAAAACAGCACGCGACAAAACAGCACGGTCAAAACAGCACGCGTCAAAAGAGCACAGCGTCAAAACAGCACGGCGACAAAACAGCACGCGTCAAAACAGCACGCGACAAAACAGCACGCGTCAAAACGGCACAGCGACAGAAGAGCACGTGCCAAAACAGCACGGCGTCAAAACAGCACAACGACAAAACAGCACGCGTGTAAAAAGGCTGTAATAGGTAGCGTTTTATGAAAAAAATACAAAACGTAAAGAAAAAGGGTTGGACATTGCATGGCATTATTTAACAGCTAGTGGAAAAACAATAAAAAAAAGTACGCTGGCGACGACGGGATCACACTCAAGTCAGTGTCCCGATTGCTGCTGCTGTGTGATTGCTAAAAACAAATGAAGTTATCAGTAGTTACTACAACTTAACTACGCTGATCTCTGAAGAGATTGGGTAGTTAAAGGGGATACCTTCGCGTCGATGTTGGCTGCGTTGTCTGGTCTTTTTTGAAGTATGAGGGAAAGAGGAAAAGTTATTTGGAAAACGATATTCCTAAGTTCAAGTTATGAACTTCCTGGTTTGTGGCGGTCCGGTGAGGTTCCGTAGTACTCCTCGTTTCGTCAATACCACCTAAGCGTAGAACGTTTCCTCCCCCCCCTCTCTCCCCCCCCCCCCCCCCAAAAAAAAAAAAGAAGAAAAAAGCGGGAGATGCGCCGATTACAAACGCATTCATAGAAACGGTAAGATAAGGTGACTTTAATGTGGAGCGTATTCAAGGTGTGCAATGGGCACCGATTCTCCGGGGTACATTCGCCGTGAATAAAATCTCCTAGAAACACGCGGCTGTAGCTTCCAGGCGAGAAGTTGTACGCTTTGAGTTAAATTCACAAATTATTGCCGACGAAGGCCTTGATCGACTGGAAACCGGTGAAGCAGTAACATGCCGCAGCCTCTATGCTGTGGCATTACACTGCAGCATGGGCTGAACACACCGTTGCCGCACACGCTTTCTGTTTTTTTCTTTTAACAACTAACAACAGCACATTGCCGTGCGATTGGATTATTTATTGTAGACGATATCACCAGCAAACTTACGCGTAAAAATGAGCAAAACTGCTCGAAAAAATTGCGGTGGCTTACCTCGGCTATGCCAGGATATATGTACTGTGTGTGAGCTTATCCGCACAAAATGAGAGGCGCTATCAAGCGGCTCCGGTCCAGCGTTAGACTTGCCCACTGCGCAACAGAGGCGCACAGCTGGGCACGCGGAGGCGCCAGTGCGTCTGCCGCGGCTATGACGCCTCTCCTCTGGAATGCGCAGACCGCCGAGGCGGGCGCGGCGGTGGCGGCTCCGGCGCGCCAGCTGTGTGCCGTGTGACGTCACTGCTCCTCGCGCATGCGCAGCACGGAGCACAGCTCATTATGCGAGTCACGCGAAACTGCCCAACTTCGGCCAGTGTAGCTCACGCTACAAGCTAGCCAGAATAAACACCAGCGGGGGCTTCGGTACTGCCCAGGGAACCCTCATGCGCGGATCGAGTATACCCCTTACTACGAACCTGCTTCCAAAAGAACAGATTAAAAAAATTGACCGTCGACGAGTTGGCTTTCGACGAATTGGCCTAGAACCTCAATTTCTTTACAGTGCCTTATTTGAGACGTGCATTTTTTTACTTCAAACGCTATGTTTAGGGTTCAGCGTTTTCGGGTTAAACCGAATATCACCGGTAAAAGTACGCCGAATTAATGTTTTCCGAATTCGGTCTTAGCTGAAAAAGTTCAGTGTTTTCTAGGGCGTTTGGAGTGGTGTGTTTGTGTGTCTGTGGTGGGGGGGGGGGGGGGGAGGAGAATGTGACTCATAACTAGAGTTTCGTGTTACCTGACGGTAAACGTTTCGTATATTCGGATTTATCTGATAAACTCTGAATTTCGATGTGCCAATCCCCTCCCCCCCCCCCCCCCCCAACACACACACACATATATTTTACAATTAATGGTTTAATCAGCGCGTGCAGTAAATGGTCCTGGGAAAATGCCACCACGCATATCTTTCCAATTTCGGCCATGGCAGGAGGTCATTGTACTATCGGGTCAAGACAAAAGTCACTGTTTATGTTTCCGGTTCGGGTCATACTATTTTTGCCTGAGAGGAAGGAGAGGTTGTGTTTTTGTAACCGTGAAAGCTATGGACCATAAAAATTACATAAAGTGGGGAAGAGGACAGTTGAAACTTCTCTATTTAATCCTTTTCCACTCTACCTCTTGCGGCCGCGCGGTAGGTTGATGGAATAGCATGGAATAAATACAGGCTTCCCAGCGACTACCTCCAGTAGGATATTGATTTTAAGGTATAGACATTTATCGATATAACACTTGTGTGACACTTTTATATTAGGACAAATTAGTATTGCAAGTAATAATGGCACCAACGCCAAATCCAACTGAAGAAAATATTAATTGATACAATCACGTTTTTTTTCTTTTTTGTCCAGCATACGTTTACATTTGGATATTATTTGTTTATTTTTAATAAGAAACACTGCGAAATTGAGCTCCGAATTTCGGAGAATTCGTAATCAAACAAAAATAAACACCGATAAACTCAGAATTTTTGGCATAAACTCAGAAAAACACCCTCCGAATTTGACGAAAACTAAACTCCGAAAACACGGAACCCTACTCATTACTAACCTTATGACCACTTCCTTTCGAAGTTTTCAGCTTGTCTGCAAGATCGGTTCAACTTTCAACAAAAGCTCCGAGGGCGCAGGGGTCTTCAGGACGAAATCTGGGTTTTTCCCCTGATAGGGATTTGTACCGAATTTTTCGTTAAAAGAACAGAGTTTAATCGTGAAATCAAACAACGGAAATCAAGAGCGTCCATAAATGCCGCGCATTTTTTAACACCCCTAGCTTCCGTCTACTAGAGAGGGCGTGTTTTACGAGTGTTTCATATTCATTTCTGCAGTCGG
This sequence comes from Ixodes scapularis, assembly GCF_016920785.2. Taxonomy (NCBI): domain Eukaryota; kingdom Metazoa; phylum Arthropoda; class Arachnida; order Ixodida; family Ixodidae; genus Ixodes; species Ixodes scapularis. The sequence goes on along the minus strand of NW_024609873.1, from coordinate 16,819,976 downwards.
CGCGAATTTATCACCTGTCGCAGTCGTGATAATGGGGGAAAGCGCCCCGAGTACAACGCTTGCTAATTTCTCCATTTTGATATTTGCCTCTCCGACCGAAGTGGTACTGATGCTCATGCTCGTCCTGTGTGCAAATACGACCACACGACGATAATGTCAGATCACGATAAGGCCCCAGTGCGTCTTACAGAACAGGTCGCATCGGCTGCCAAAGACGGAAACAAATAAGAAGACCAGTACCTGGTACTCAATATACATTTTACACAAACACTTTTATTATTGCATTTTCGTTAGTATACTGGTTTTCGTCAATAAACCGAATATAACTGAGAAGTTTATGAGTCTACAAATATTCACCGCAATAAACCGAAAAATTTTGAATAAAAACTTAAAAAGTGTGCGCGGAATTTGAAATAATACAAACCGAAAACGCCGAACTCTAGCTATATTGTCAATGTCATGTTTTCACGCTGTGCTATTTTGTCGCTGTGCTGTTTTGACGTCGTGCTGTTTTGACGTCGTGCTGTTTTGACGTCGTGCTGTTTTGGCCCGTGCTCTTCTGTCGCTGTGCCGTTTTGACGCTGTGCTGTTTTGTCGCGAGCTATTTTGACGCGTGCTGTTTTGTCGCCGTGCTGTTTTCCCGCTGTGCTGTTTTGACGCGTGCTGTTTTGACCGTGCTGTTTTGTCGCGTGCTGTTATGTCGTGTGCTGTTCTGTCATGGTGCCGGTCGCTACCATATGGGTTAGGGTGCACATGCCATGAGAAGTTAGGGAAAAGTGTGGCAGTCCCAATAGAGAGATCAATGCATGATGAAGAAAGGTGTTGACAGCTAAAAAAGGTAGGCTCACCAGTGTTAAAAAGACAAAGTGTTCGAGAGAATAACACAAGACTCAATAATTTTTCCTCGGATGTCACGACGTGTACTCCCCCATAAAGGGTTGTGACAATTAAAATCGCCCATCAAAAGGAATGGCTCAGTAAGCTGGTTTAAAAACGAATTAAAATCTAAGGATTTCAAAATAAAGAATTGTGGTAGATACAAAGAGCACACTGTGAGAGCTTTGTGAAGCATGAACCGCACAGCTACTGCTTCCAGTGAGGTAGACAGTGGGACCTGTACGCAGGGCACTTCTCTCGGGTGAAGCACCGCAACTCCTCCAGAAGAACTGACAGAGCACGGATGATCCTTTCGGAATACCTGGTACCATCTGAGGAAGTTGGTATGGCTGGGATTTAAATGAGTCTCCTGTAAGCAAAGCACACGTGCCTTGTGTTCCACCAGCGAAAACTCCACATCATCCAGGTTACGTAGGAGCCCTCGACAGTTCCACTGCATTAGCACTGTAACCCTTATTAAGACATGAAATTATGAGCACAAGGATGAACAGTGAAAAAAGGTCATCCTTTTGGAGGGATCACAGGTTTTTTAGTTTTTTGCTTGGTTTTCGGATTCTGCCACTCCATCTCCTCCTGGTCAGACTCAGGGGTAGATGGGGAGGTGGATAGGGCAGGAGCACCGCTCTCCTGAGCTCCGCAAGAAGGCTTGCCTGCCGGCTTGGGAGGGTCGGAGCTGCGAGATCCTAACCTGCGGCCACGACCAGAACCTGACGGGAGGGTGGCAGATGTACTGGGGAGGGATTCAACCCCGTCCATCTTCTCCACCTCCTTCTGTGTTACAGAAGCTGCATGAGGGCCATGCAGCTCCTTGGTTGCAGGCGGTCTCTCCAGGGAGTAAGGCCGAGGGCCTCGCTCTTTCTCCCTGGTAGGAGACCGTGCAGACTGTACAGGCCCAGCAGGCGCTGGCCTGTCTTGGGATGTGGGAGCAGCCCGCGAACCCTCTCCGCGAAGGGAGGGAGCCTGCTGCCCCTGGGTAGGCTTTGGGGCCCTGAGGGCGGCAGCCAGGTCTTCGAGCAAGACCTGGGTTGCCCTCGACTCCATACGCAGCGCAGGACCCCGGCGCGCCACGTCGGCATACGAGCCTTGTGCAAGGAATGACCAGCGTTCCTTGGCCTCAAGGTATGTAATGTTCTCTTCAGCCTTTAAACTCAGTATCTCCTTTTCCTGCTTCCACAGGGGACAGGCACGGGAGTACGCTGCATGGGTGCCTTTGCAGTTGGAGCAGCACACAGTGCTTTCACAGACGTCTGCGACATGTTCTGCGACGTCTGCGACACGGCAGCTGCTGGACCCATGCCCGAACCTTTGGCACCTGAAACAACTTTTGGGGTTCGGCACATAAGGACGGACACGGCAGTTCAGATACCCTGCCTTTATACTGTCGCTGGGAGACAATGCCGTTCAAAAGAAAGAATAAGATGTTTTGAGGGAATCTCCTGACCCTCGCGGCGAAGTATAATCCGCTTTACTGCAATGGCACCCGAGTTTTGTAGGCCTTCAAGGATCTCATCCTCACTTACATCTAGCAGGTCCTCTTCGGAGATGACACCACGCACAGTGTTCAACGTCCTGTGCGGTTTTACTGTGACTGAGGTCTCGACGATGCTCTTCATCTTCTGAATGGCCACACTTTGCTCTTGTGTGGTGACCTCAACAAGAAGGTCCCCAGAATGTAACTTTTTTGCTTGGTAGGAGTGTCCGATTAAATGCTCAAGAACCTTGGCAACAATGAACGGAGACAGCTTGGCGGCAGGGCGTTGATTGTTTTCAGAGTGAACTACAAAAAACTTAACAAAGTGTTCCGTTTCTGGTGGTTTGGTGATGACCTGTTCCGGACAGGGCCGTTTGGATGCCTGCCTGGAACCGGGTTTAGAGAGAGAGGGAGCCATAAGAGGCGGAAAGTGTTCAGAACCCGTGGTGTGCCGCCCACCACGGAGCCCAACAAGGGAATAGTTAACGGACCATAACAAAAAGGGCTTTGCTGGAACCGTTAGACTATTAGCACTGCCCAGGTACTATAACGAAGTGTGGTTTTGGACGAGGAGTCTGTCGCCACCCAAGGTTAGCCCTTGCCGCCAAAGGAAATGAAAAAGGAAAGAAATGAGAAGAGTGAAAAGAAGGAGAAGACAAAGGTAAAAGAAGGGAGGGGATAGTAGAAGCGGCGACTGACTGAATCATCCTGGTCGGGCCAAGCCAGGACACCCGTCTACGGGAAGCGGGGGCCGAAGTGGTGTATTGCCTCACCCGGGGGGCCCCGAAGGGTCCAAACCTACCCCGGGCTTGGCTCAACCACCAGGATGCCCTTTTCCCCGGACACGGGAAAGCCACGCACAGCCAGACGTGGGCGGGCGAACCCGCATGGCTCGGGGTCCGTGGAGACGCCACTCTCCAAACACCTGCTTTCACAGGTGCCCCCTGCGGGGACGGCCACAGGAAGGTGGAGACATTAGTGGCTAAGACCTTGACGTTGGAGGTCCACTAAAAGAGGTCGGAGCAGGCAGCAGCATGTGACGCAACACAAATGCTATTCCTGGTGATGCTGCCAACCAGCTGCCAAGGTGGAGTGGCGTGCCCCCTTAGGCCTATTAAGTCCCCGATTCCAAAAATATTGAGAGCAGAATAAGTTCCTTGGCTACAAATGAAAAAAGGAGGTGTTTCTCGTGATAAAAATGCTTGAGAACCTCTGAGCATAAAGATACTCACTCTTTCAATGGCTGGGAAAAGGTGAGTGTGCTGGAAGTTAAAGGATGTCCTGCAGCATATTGTTTGCACATCGATGCTTCTCAGGATCCTATGTGAGGCCTTAGGGTTGCACCCTGCAAACAGGGTTCCTGCAGCGATCAGCAGATTTAGCAGAGGCTGCTGGTGGATCACATCCTGGTTTATCCAGTATCCCCGGTGATCAGATGGGCACTGTGTGTAGACTTCCACCACGTTTATTCCACACTGGATGTCGACTTGGCAGCTGGCAAGGCATTCTCGGCACACCCTGAAAAGCTCCGTGAAGTGGTTTTCTGCTACCATGAGTATGCGGCTGCCATCAGCCATAGCTTCTGGTTGATTGGAACTGCAATGCCAACAAAAATAGAGGTTAACAATTTTGGGATGAACCTTGAACCTTACTCACTTCCCGTTCAAATCAAAGTTTTTCCAACCAATTTCTAATTTCAGACTTCAAGATGTATGTGAAAGCTCCGAGGCTCAAATACCTGTGAAGATGTGCAATATCTCAATAAATGAAGACGTGCAAGTTCCAACCTTTCGGCTTTAATATATCAAAGAGATTATTGGTAAGATTATCAACTGAAGTAAAATTTGGGGGGTTTTACATGCCAAACCAATGACGGGCATCTGGAACCGCGCAGTGGAGGACTGAGAATTCATTTTGACCGCCTGGGGATCTCTTGAGATGCAACCAAAAGCTCGGTCTTCTCCGCGATAAGCCCCCGTCAGATTGCGGTCATCTTGGCTGGAATTCAAACTCGCCACCTGATGATCTGTAGGCTGGTGCTTTGCATCGGAGCCACCGAGGCGGCTAGGTTATCAACTGAGACTTCGACATAGCTCCTTTAATTTTAGTGATACCCTCCACCGACTTCTAACTTCATGTGTAAGACGGACCCTTTACTTCTTAATGCTTTCTTACACAGTGCAAATACAATAGAAACAACAGCGAAAGGTAATATAGAGGATGGCCAAGCACGCAGTTCAGAAACTTTATGATATACTTCTCGGGTAGGCACATTTCTCACTAAGTGGTCAGACACTCTGACCTGCTGACACGAGCCACCAACTGCTGCACACACTATGTGACAGAGAGCGAACAGGCTGTCAGTGCTTTATCTTATTTTACTTCAAAAGGGTATTGGTAGACACTAAATTTTATGACTTAGGTTAAAACCACAAATGTGTACTTTCTACCTCACTAACAGTTTTGATGACAGCCTTTGAGTGTACAAGAAATTATAAACAATGCGTACTGGCAATCAGGTGGTTGTGCTATCAGCCTTGTATTATGTATGCCGACTGGTCTCTTGAGAACACTCTCCACAAAACAGTAGGCTTATGTCTGAAATAATTCCGTCTTGCTTGAAATTGATGCCTTTGGTTCACACCTGTCTTCACAACCCTCAAAGGGGTCGTAGTCATCACTGGAGTCATAGCCCTCCCCACTGGACTCCCCTGTTTCGCCAGGGTCTTCGTCGCTTGTCATGTCATCATCACTGATTGAGGAATGGGTTGCACGTAAGCTGCTTGCCGTCTCGGTGCTTGCATCAGCACACAGCGGACTGGCTTTCACATCTGAAAAAGAATAAAAACCGTTATGAAGATATGGTAAATCTGAAATTTTGAACATCTTACACACACACACAGGGGTTCATTGTTATAGATTAGCTTTTCTGTGGCGTGGACGCAGCTGACACTACAAGGTAATGGGACATATCAGACAGCATCAAAATTGCACCATCATGGTGTTCACACTGCTCTTGTATGTGTTCTATCATCAATAAGCCTATCATAAACAGAATACGTCCAGTGACTTGTGCTCGTGATGCTGCTTGATTCGTCCTTTAGTTTGTAGTATCGGCTGCGTCTGGAATCATGCTGAAACGAAGTATAAAATTGCGCACTCAACCAGTTGTGAACCCGAGCCACAATTGGGTGCGCAGGCTATTCTTTGGGAATACCTTAGGTACTTAAACTTGCCCCAAAAAGTACTCGATTGGCTATTGGGAAGCAAATAACAAATGCCTCTCACAGTGGTAGGCATGCATGCACCAGCTAGTGTACTACAAATTAAAAAAAAAAAAGAATTGCCATGAGACTCACGACAATTCCAATGGTGTGAGAATAATATAAACAGAGTTTGGCTATCACGCTACTAATTCCCCATTGCGTATAGCGTAAAACCCTTACTGCTTGCGAGCTCCTAATTTTCACAAAATTTCGCGAATTGTGATATTCGCGAAATTTAGTGGACGCGAATATTTCTATTGTCTGTAGAGGCGAATTCCAGACTTTAGAATTCGCGACATATAATGGCCGCGAATATGACCCGGTTGCCCAATTCGCGAAAAACCAGGGTTGCGAGAATAAAGGGTTTTACAGAAGTACCAAGTAACTTGCACGCTGTCGCATTTAAATAGGGGAAATCTCGCATGAATGCTTCACCACGAGAAGCTCTAATGTTTACAGTCCTGGAAATTCCGACTCGCAGACTCGGGGATTTAACGCTTACCCAAAAGGCTTGGATTTCCCACAAGTCTTCTTCCGACATGCAATTTCAATGTTTACAAATGTCACATTCGTGAGATCAAGCATTTTATTACGTGGGGCACAGGCGCTAGCTCAAACGAAGCTCTTTCGCAGGCTACGCGGTCCCGCCTTTTAAAATAATCTACGAACCTAATTGCATGCTTTCGCAGAGCGATAAACTGGCAATCCTTATTTCGTTTCGTCTCCGTTTTGCGTAAGCTCCTAGGATTCGCTGAGGTGCCTGCCCCTTATGTCGGAAGATGCTTGGAACGGCGCCGCGCTTCAGATGAGCAGTTTTGACATCCATGCCCCCCTCATTCATAAGTCTCACTTTGTCGTCGTAGGCTCCAACCAAAAAAATCTTCCGAACACAGAACACTGTGCTTGTTGGGCACAAACTTGTCTCTTCGCATGGCAAGAACCCATTGCTTCGACAGTTTGGAGTTTGCGGAAAAATGATGAAAGTGCACCGAGCAACCACGTCGATATCGGTTTGTGAAACCGACGGCCGCACAGAAGTTCGGCATGAGGTAATAGCAGGCCCGTTCGTCGAGTTTGCCACAAAGTCCACGCCAACACAAAAAGGTGAAAGTAAACTGAACAAACGCGACACAAGAAACAATTAACAGACCCCAAAAGAACCTAAACGGTTGAGCAACAACGACGCACGACGCTATCATTGCCGAAGGATCCGAGGAGCACTCGCAAGGCGAGGAGCGAAGGTCCTTTTGGGACGTCATCAGACGTCATACCTTTCCCTTCTCCTTTTACTCCCCTCTCTTGCTGCTGCGGAGGGGCGTGGTTTCAACGCAACTTTAAAGGCGTCTTTGTAGGTGACACGGACATGAAATAGAATACTTTTTTGCGATATTCGTGATGTGTGAAGTTGGATTAAAAAAATTCAAGTGTTTTTAATCCAATTCAAAACCGTTTCAGCTTCCCTTTAACAGTGACAAGTTTGTTACGTTTCAAGACTACATAGCAATGTAAACTGTCGCTACGCGAAGGAAGTTTACTGTTACGTATTCGGTCCGGGAAAGCACTGCAAGAGGCCGCGTCCCCTCGTACATCACCTTCAATTGTCTACCGACCCCCTCCCCCCCAAACAAAAAACAACACACACACACACACAAAAAAAAGACGCGAAGAAAGGCGCGAGAGTAGCCATAACATATACTGTATTTTCCGGAGTATAGCCCGCAGACTATACAGGTTTAAATGCAAAAATGTTCCAAAAGCCGTGATTCATGATTAAAAACAAATACCTCCGACGTGCATAACAATGCAAACAATTTATAAGACGTTTCGTCTCCTATGCGGGAGACATCATCAGTGCATCCTAGGAACACGCGACTAGCTACCAGCAATCCAACGCTTGCTTCTTCCTTCTCTTCATCCCTAGCGCTGGGTTGGCCGACTTCTTCGTCCATGGCATACGGGAGACATCATCATCGTCGGCTCTCGTTTCAACTTCTTTTACGTCTGTCGTAGATGTGAAGTTAAATGAAAAATTATTTCAGGATGTCGATGTACACGTCGGGGAGGGGGCGGCGGTTAGAATTATAGGGAGATGGGTCACTGCGAATACACCATGATTCCAGAAATCTTCTGGGGCCCCGCCATTGTTCGCGTGCCAGGGTCACAGCGTTCGCAAGGTCAAAAGAGTGACCAGTCGTCCAACAATGATCCACCAGTTCAGTTTTTGATCTTGTGGCATGTGTTGCCTTCTCCCCGTCTCTTTTCTGCTCTATGAGGCGGGTACTCCGTTTGCCGCAGGTTTCTTCAATGTAACACTTGTCACAGTCCTGACAGTTCACTTTGTATACAATACCACTTTGAGATTCAGGAGGGGTTGGATCTTTTGGCTTCGAAATGAGGTCACGTAATTTTATAAGGGGTTTGAAAGTTGCTCGTATACCTAGTAGAAGGAGGGACCGGCGAATAGATTCTGAGACGCCTTTTACATAAGAGATAGTCACCACGCCTGCTTTGTAATTATTAGTCACTTTTGTTCTTCCCTGCTGCATCTGTTTACGTGTGTTTTCAATAAAACCTTGTGAATACCCGCGCCTCAAAAGAGATCCGATACCAGTGTGAACATCAGACTGTTATCGGATCCCTTTTGAGGGGCGAGCATTCGCAAGGCTTTATTAAAAGCACACGTAAACAGATGCAGCAGGGAAGAACAAAAGCGACTAATAAATACAAACCAGGCGTGGTGACTATCTCTTATGTAAAAGGCGTCTCAGAATCTATTCGCCGCTCCCTCCTTCTACTAGGTACAAGAACAGCTTTCAAACCCCATATAAAATTACGTGACCTCATTTCCAAGCCAAAAAAATCCAACCCCTCCTGCATCTCAAAGTGGTATTGTATACAAAGTGAACTGTCAGGACTGTGACAAATGTTACATCGAAGAAACCTGCCGCAAACGGAGTACCCGCCTCATAGAGCAGGAAAAAGACGGGGAGAAGGCAACACATGCCACAAGATCAAAAACTGAACTGGTGGATCATTGTTGGACGACTGGTCACTCTTTTGACCTTGCGAACGCTGTGACCCTGGCACACGAACAATGGCGGGGCCCCAGAAGATTTCTGGAATCATGGTGTATTCGCAGTGACCCATCTGCCTGTAATTCTAACCGCGGCCCCCTCCCTGACGTGTGCATCGACATCCTGAAATAATTTTTCATTTAACTTCCCATCTACGACAGAGTAAAAAAAGTTGAAACGAGTGCCGACGATGATGATGTCTCCTGTATGCCGTGGACGTAGAAGTCGGCAGAACCAGCGCTACGGATGAAGAGAAAGAAGAAGCAATCGTTGGATTACTGCTATACTCCGTTTCACCTGATCTCGTACCGCAGAGAAGGCTAGAAGCGCGAGCTCATAGCATTCGGAGCTGCTCTTGACGCACGAGAGCTTGTGCCGCCGAGACGTGCCCTAGAGCAAGGAGCTCGCGCTTGTAGCCTTTCCTGTGGTACATGATAAGGTTAAACCGAGTATAGCTGGTCTGGTGTTCCCAGGCTGCACTAGAGCCACTCTACATAGCAGCGTAGTTGCCAGAGTAGTGACACGACGCAAAATTATGTAGATGTACGACGTCAGAAGCACCGATAGTGATCTGCATTTTGGGCCTGAGAGGTTGCCCTGGATGATGATGATGATGGTTTGCGGCTGTTCCCTTTTGAATCGGGCGGTCCCGTAGAGTTTGGGCACCGGCTAGGCTTGATCTAGCTCTGCAGGCAAATAAAGACGTTTATTCCTCCTCCTGGGTCCTAGCCAGTAGAGAATCGGTTATCCCTGTTGGTGAACTAGCATCCACCAATTCTCTAATCTTCTTTTCGTGGCTTGCACCTGCTCACGCCACCCTCCGTTGGTTCTCGGTGTAGCGTCGGTGTTGTTGTCGCCATTAGTTCCACCCGCAGAGTCTGCCACTGAGCTGGAAGCAGACCCAAAGCCGAGTGCTTCTGCCAGTGCGAGCTCCCGGGTTGCCCGTCTACACTCCGCCGGTTGAACTGGTTGCAGACCGGTGCACGACAGCACAGTGTGTTCAATTGTCTCATCCGCCTGACCACACACACGGCATGCTGTAGGTTCCACCGTCTGGTCGAAGCGACGGCGATACATCTGCGTTGACAGCCCTCCTGCGCGTGACTCAAAGAGGAGCTGGCTGCCCAGGCTGTTGTCGTATAGCCTAGTCTCTGCCGAAATTTTGTGCTTATATCGATGGTACATATATAGCGTCGACTTGGGCTTGGCCGTTTCTGCCCACCGAGCTGCCTCCTCCTCTCTCACCCTGTTTCGAATCTCCATTTCCCACTTCCTGTCTGATGTAATAGTTACAGGGGTTGAAAAGAAGCCGTATTTCTTCTCTAACTGATACAGCCGCTTCCTCCAGCCAGTCTGCATTCCCGTGCTGCTGGTAACCTAAAGCCCCTCGATGTCTTTGCGTTTGTCTTGGTTTTTATCGCTTTTATCAAGGGGCTTTATGGTAACCATGCTGCTAGCGACGCCGGGCGGCAACTTTTTTAGTCTAGTTTCGTTGATATCTCCATTCGTTCATTGAAAAGTGGTAAAAGACGCTTGGCATGGCGGTGCGGCACGAGCCCCTGGAGGAACAGTTACTGCTTTTTTTTTTTGTGAAGTGAGACGATTAGTAGCCCGGGGACTGTCAGGCGACGAGACCTGCTAAGTATCGCAGGTGAACGGACAAGGCCAGTGGTTTTCCGCGCCGCCGCGACGGTGGCCGCTTCGTGGGACGTACGTACCGTCCTTGTGCTTTCGGACTTCGGTCCTATGAAACAAAATCCGATTACGCCGGCCACGACAGGACGATTGCCTCGGGACATGACTGCTTCTCGACTGCCATATGGTAAGCGAAGGTATGCTTAGCATCATACTCCTTCAGGACCCAATCATCTACTCAAGATGGGATTATCTCACTGACTGGAGAGGAGCGACGTCGACGACGGTCTCATCCTCGTTTGGCGATAAACACTCGACGGGGTTAAACCAAGAAGGACAGCATGGTGGTCTGTAGAGGCTTTTTAACGCCATCAAAAGCGACGGACGCCGGATATGAGGTGTTCTTGCCGACAGGCCATGTGGTGCTCCGGAAGTTTACAGGCATGCAAAAAGTCAATATTTTTATCTGGTGTAGCACACATATCCGTGCTAACGGGGCCATGAAATAATTTTTTAACTTCTACTTTCCTAGCTGTAATCTTCAACTCAAAAGCGAACTGTGAAAGTACGCGGTCGTGAGTGACATGCTAGGGCACCGGTGCGATGACCCCAAGATTCCACCGTGCTTTTTAAGCACATTATAGAGGTTGGCATTCGCAAGGGATGATAAGTTCCGTCAGGGAACTCATTGGCCACACACGCGAATTCAAATATTCGTTGACGAATTGGTTGTTGACGAGTGCAACGTCCGAGTGACGCAGTTTTCGTGTCCAGTGCGTGAGCTGGGGTCGGCTGACGTCAGTTTGGCCTTTGTGGGCATTGCAAAGAGGATATTTAGAATCATACATACATGACGATAACATCGTAGCACACGGACATTAATGAGTACAAAGCGAGCCCAGCTACAGAAAATAAACATTACACTCGGAAGAAATAATTATGCCTGTAACTTGTTAATTACAAAGGCGAACAAACCCCTGAGCATCTAAGTTTAATAGTATGTGTTGATGCATTTTTACATAGCCGGACATTTAATATCCGTCGTTTGAGCAAATGCCAGCTTGTAACTTGAGAAAGGAAACAAAAAAACACTGCGATCATATATAAGCTATTGCAACGAACGCACGTTATATCAAAATCTTCAGAACTGCTGATTCGAAAAATCGTTCATTAGTACAAAAGTTTGAAGATCGCAGGCGCTTGCTCGCTAAAAGCTGCTCTGATTATTCGGTGACCCAGGGCTGAAGCAATCTTCCCCTAGGCCCTACACGTCGCTATATCTCTCGTTTCGATTCTCAGAAATGCAAACTTTCAAAGAAAGCTAGAAAAATGCAAGCATTTTATCTTAAAAGCTATATCGTAAAATCTGTGATCAGTACTAGACGTAAAGATCGCAGGAGCTTCCTCGCTAAAAGTTTCGGTAATTATGCGGTAACCTGGGGATGAAACAACTTCTCCAAGGCCCAACGTCCGACGCATACATTTCGGGTAGATTCTCACTCCAACGTTGAAACAAAGCGTAGAGTATGGGAAAATTGCAAGCTAAAAGTCTTATCGATCCTCGAACACATCCGGGAATCCGAGCACCACTACGGCGATATGAATGAGGCTGTAGCACAGGTGCTAATGTCCAGAGCGATCTTGCACAGAAAGGATATAAAGTCTCATTCTTTCGGATCTTCACGTTATACCTGCGTCAGAGAGCACGAAGAAGTCCGAAATCGTCGGCAAGCAGCGGCACATTACGACTACCGCGACCCGAACAAACTCGCATCCATCAGCTCTGGGCGCTGCCATCTTACCGGTGACATCACGTCTCTTGCGAGGTCACGTGACAAGTAGTCGCGCGGTTGCTATGGGCACGGTGCCAGCTCAGCCCGTTACTATGGTACCGCGTGTGACCAATCGCGGCGAGAGGCGGCACAGGGAAAAGCGTGGTGCTACTCTGGCAGCTACGCTGCCATATCGAGTGGCTCTAGGCTGCACTGATGATGTCTCCCGCATAGGAGACGAAACGTCTTATAAATTGTTGGTATTGTTTTGCAAGTCGGAGGTATTTGTTATTAATTATACATGTTTAAAAGTTGAAAGGTTACCCGATGTGGACTATCTACATTTGCGGACTATACAAACACATTTTTTTTCGAAATCATTCATTGTGACAAACTGTGAAGGATTCTATGGATAGCTGAGTTTACTAATCTTTATTTATGTATGTTACAAGCTTATTTGTGAGCCAATGCAGCAGGCATTTGTCAAGCTGTGCTGTTCAAAAATAATTTTTACTTTTTCACTAGGCACTAGGTGCAAAATATGCATGGCGTGCGGACTATGCACATAGTGCGCGGAAAATACAGGACAACAGCGCAATAAGACAGAATTATGAAAGGCAGGAAAGGACGTAACGAAATAGCCCAGCAATTCATTTTAATTAAGATTGTAGTCATTTAGATATGACGCTACTGAACAGGCTGCATATTTTTCTTCACTGGTCAGTTCAATTGATTTTTAATAATACATCAAGCACCTTGACCGATTTTGGGTAATAAAAAGGTGGACATTAAGAACTCACTCGATCCCTATTAAAGGGATACTACAACGAAATTTCGGCGCTCATTTTTTTGGTCTATATGTGTTCAAAAGAGCAGTATCACATGGAACATACCAATATCTTGTTAAAAAAGCCTTGAAAATGAATTTTAAAACGAATTAAACGATTAGCATAGAGCACCTGGTGGATGTCGCGAACGCCTCGTTTGTAATGCTCGTCTAGGAACCTTGACAGCTAGTGACGGAGGTTGTCTCGTCTCCGGCCACGACGAGAGAAGGGGGGAAGGAGGAACTGCCCTCTTCCCGAGAATCCCTTTTGTGGGTCGCAGAAGTCGCTATTGTCCCCCTACAAGATTATACAAGATTAACCCGTCACTCAAAATTCGTACAAAAGCAGCCGCTTCGGTGGCTGGAACGACTAGGCCATCCTCTCGACGTCAGCCTCACCGTAGCTTTGCTCGTCTTGAGACGACCTACGTCATGATTGCGTTGGATGTCACGTGCTCTAAGCTGGGCCTTCTCCGAGCGCTTGCCAGAGTGGGCCGTTTATAACGAAAAACACAGCCACCAGGATCAAAATACAAACGTGCGATTGTCATTTACGGATATTGTGGATCATATTCAACCTATTTTAGAACACGACGGGAATATTTCAAATTTCGTTGAAGTATCCCTTTAAAGGTCTCACGGCAGCCATATTTCTGATCCCTGAATATACGGATTTTTTTGTTTTTCCTAGATTTTAAAATGTTCTCATAACTCAGCGCAAAATGAAAAGATAAGAAAGGCCTTTTTTACGTGTGTCTCTGCAGATTACGTGTAAATTCGATATCGTGTTGGCTCCATTGAAGGCTACATTTTAGTAATTAAATTGCGACGACACTTAAAGCGGGTGACTCAAATGTCCTCGTACGTTTTTTTTATTAAATAAAGGCGGGTATATTCAGCACATCGCATCTTCTGTCCAACTTTTTCCTCTTCCGAACGCATACACTCTTGCGAGGCATTGTAAAAACCGCGGCCCCGTGCTGCGACCCACGCATGAAAGCGATCAAGAGGGGCGAATGGCACCTGTATATCTCGAGGTTGGTTCACACATTTGAGCTCTACTGTGACCGACCACATTAAGACCTTTCGTGGTTGCTTGCGACAATAATAATCAGGGAATTTTTTTTAATGGTCTAAAGTCGTTGCTGGGTATCTCTTGGCTTTCAGCATCTGTGACACTACTCCTTCTTTTACATCTCCGATCAATGTCGCCACTGCCACTTTTACCGAACCGTGAGAGGCGCAAGGCGTTGATCGCATCAATAGACCCACGCGTTGTCTACAAACTAGTCCGCGCTTTCCCACACCAGGCCTGGGCACCGCTCGTGCAAAGATACCAGACACACGTGAGTGCCTAGCGTCCGCGCATGCGCTGTACAGACACCAGTGCACCCGCAGCAGCATGACGTCATGCAGAGAGTTGATTTGGTGTAGAGCCACCAGCAGAATGGGAACGGCACGGCGTGCCTTGCGAATGCCTTGCCTCGAGAGGGCGGTCCACGCCTTCCACCATACCTTAGCTGCGGGCGCGGACACGCTCGTCTCACGAAGCCCTTCACTCTTTCTACTTAACAGGGCGAACGCCGGAGAGGAGCCGAGTCGCTCCTCGCCTCGTTTCTACTCCTCTCCGGCGTTTGCGGGTTCGCTCTGCTGAGTGGAAACCGTAGCGGCCCATGGGCTTCGCAGGAGGGGCTTGTCCTTTTTTTTTCTTCTTAATGTGCAATGGGGTATAGTAAGGAAGCATTAGACGCCAGTACGCTCTATCAGTTTCAGTTTCAGTCCCCTCGTCCCCCCATCACATCAAAGCAAACATCGCCGGCGCCTCCTATTGGTGATTTTCATCGCGTGTTTTCGAACCTACTTTCACAGTTTCGTCTTTATACCAACCCCCAGGCGCTGTGAATATTCGATTCACTCGAGAAGGCTGGCGAGCGATCCTGCGGTCACAGCCTTCTGTTCTAGCCACTAGGTGTCGTCGATTTAAGAGTTACCAATGCTTTGGTTCTCCGTAACTTGGCAAAGAGCGAAGACTCCGGCCCCCTAGAGCCAATCAGAGCGACGAAGGAGAAGCACTTGACAGCAATTGCCAAAGGTACACCCGTGAGAGCGTAACCCAAGTATGGTCGGGGACAGGTTCAAAGAGTTCAAGGGAAGCTCCTCCAACCTGTTTTCACTTTAGCATAGCGCACGTGAGGGAGGTCACCTCCTCTACAGCGTTCGATCTGCTAAAGCAAACAGCGTCCGATCAGCTAAAGTGGCAAAGGAGGTGCTTCCCCCTAATCTGTCACCAAGTATACACCAAATCAACTCTTCTACATCACGCCGCGGTGGTGGTGCTTCGGGCGCCCTTGGCTCTTGCCACGCGTGCCGGGTATTGCTGTGTTCTTTTGGAAGAAACCAGACTATTAAACCAGCATTCTCGGGAAACTGCCGCGACTGGGGCTACACCAAAAGAGCCAAGAAAGATGTCAAGATCAGTTTTTACGTACTTTCTGCCTGTCCGGTTCGTCCGAGAGCCCAGACAGGTGCCCGGGAATGGAAAACCCAGATGCCGTCGGGCCACGATTGATTGTGCAGGAAGCAGTTTGCGCCAAAGTCACGGAGGTTTGTGGTCGTCAAAGTTATTTCTTTTGTTCCAACACGAACGCGGGAAAACCGTCAAGTTGACACAAACACCCGCGAACCACGTTCAGTGTGTCTTCACATTTAAACGGCCGTGTTATCGTTCAAACCGTCGTCTGCAGGTTTAAACGAGAACGGCCGGTAGACCACACGTTGACGCGATAATTGAGATAAGCAGTGCAAACCTCTAAAGACTGTTTTGTTTGGGGCAAGTATGCTCGATATAAACAGTGAATGCAGGGGTACGTTTATCGTTGTTACCGGTGGCCATTTCCAACTTGTTTTACTTGATTCACATGATCCGATTCTGTTTCGATTTTCAGTATCGACGTCGAGCATCGCATCTTTACGCTTCTTTTGCTACCCGAGCAACGTCGCTACTGAAAATAGCGTGCAGAAGTTTATCATGTGAATCACTCTTTAACGTCCATTCTGCGACGCCCATACGGAATGATTCGCTGCAAGCTACATTATTCAAGCTAAGTTTGGTGGTGTAACGAGCCTCATTAATTTTGCTCAGGTCACGAAATTAGTCAGGCATTGCTATTCTTGATTTCGACTTAAGTGAAGACATAGCCGATGCTACGAGCCGAAAGACAAATTCCACTGCGACAAATGTGCATGCTCTCCGATGTTTAATGAAATTAAAATTTTAGCCCGACATAAAACTAAGTATCCTCGGGAGACTGACGAAGCTTTTTTTTTATTGGCCAACCATGACGCGGGCATGTGCATTACTGTTCCGTCACTTGCTCTGAAATGAAATGAAATGAATTTTATCAGAAAGGCGGGTAAATACGTGTAGCCACGTGTCGGCTTGAGTGGAGGATGACGTGTTATCGGGCCGATTGCTTTTATGCTTGTATCGTTTCAAGTTTACCTGCTGAATGGCGCAGCAGTAAATATTTCAGTTGTAAGTCAGTGCTGTGTTTGTGTGTTTCCTTTTACTGGTCCTTCGTCTTTTTTGCGCTGTTTTGACCCATTCAATATGACCATCAACCAACTCGCCCAACTTTACACCTTGTGGTGGTGACAAATTAAACAGCGCCAAAAGCGCAACGTAATGGTCAAGTGTATATACAGGCTCTGTTTGGCGCTGAACCAATCATGTACCTTAGAAGGAAGACTCAGTGACTTGCGCTTTTCATGCTGTTTGATTGGTCCTAACAACTCGTAGCGTCGGCTGAGTCTGGACTTAAAGTGAAACGAAGTATAAGAAGACGGGGGGGGGGGGGGGGAGGAACAACTCCAAAGCGGCAAAGGGTACGAGGACTCACACCGACGCCAATAGCATCGTATTCTAATGGTTTGTTTATGGGCGACGGCGTGCTCCTTGCCCACACCGCACCGTGCACGCACCCCGCCGACAGGGGAAATCCCCTCTTAATTTGACCCTCCTTTGCATATCCGAGACGTCACTTTTGACCCTCCCGAAGATTAGCCTTTCACTCAAATGTCGTAAAAAAGTGGCTTTCCAAACTCTCTCTCAAGCCCGTGGCTTTGACAGCACTTCGCTCAACTAGTGAGCTGGTGTAGTCACGTGTCCCCCTCCGGCGCGCTGATTGGCGGCTCACGGGGACCGTACATCTCGGCTTTTGCCAAGGCGGTCAGAATTAGATGATGGCCACGCATTCCCATCTATCCCTGGCTTCCCTCTTGTCGCAGCCTGTACCCCGTGAGCACCGTAGGAAACATTAACCAGCCTATTTTCTCCGGAGCTCGTAAACACGCGCACCTTAAGTCGACCAGGGTAACAAAGGACGGCGCAGCCATTCCCGTGCACTCGGTGGGGCCGACCCCGCGTTCTTCCCGTGAGCAGTTCCGAAGGGCCAAATCGAGACGCACGGCGCCCCCGGGAGCGACAGCGTCCCGACCGCACCATCAAAAGGAATGTCGTCGCTTCACGGATCCGCTCGGCCCTCCACGCTTCCTGGTGATCAACGCCTGTCCCTCGTTCTCCAAGGAGTCGTAATCGCTGCTCACGAGCCATCTTTCAGCTTTTTCTCTCGCGCTTTTTTCAGTTTCTCTTACCTTCCCTTTCTTTTTCCGTTTCCTTGTCTCTTCTGCCGGTGGTATACTTTGTTCCATCGTATATGCCCGATCGCAGTCGAAGGCCCGATGAGATACAAGCAAGAGCACACCTTTCTTTACCGTTCCCGTTCCTCTTTTTTCGGTGTTACACTTCGTTCCATCACATCCGAGCGCAATCGAAAACGCGATGATATACAACCACGAGCGCACATGCTAAAAATGCAAATCACTGGGCGTTCCCTCATTGATTTAGCAATTATAGAACAAATACGGAAACATGACGAGCACCCCAACGTTGCGCTCTTGGCGCTGTTTGATTGGTCCCGTCGGCTAATAGCCTGTCTTCCTCCGGACCACGTGATCCGCAATTGAGGTGTGACTAAGTGTAGACGCTCGGTGTTTGGCCGACACCATATAGAAATATGAAATCCTGTGCACTAGAATTTTCACGCATTCTCAATACGATCGAACGAAGACGCAGATTGGAGTCTAGTGCTACGTCAGCATTTGGCTGGGTCTCGCACTAAATCAACGGGTCGAAGGACGATCGATATCGGGCTCGCCTTCAATTGCTAAGTTCGCGCCATCCGACTGATGACGTTTCATGGAGAAAGAGGAGGATTTTCGCAGGCCCTCAATGTTCCATGTGGTGTTTGTTAGGCCACGGGCCCTGGATTCGCTCCATCGCTCTCCGGTCGTCCGGCCTTTCGCATTGCTCTCCTTCCTTGTGGGGATGAAAGTTGTAAAAGTGGCCGCGGAGATTGGGGTGGCGCTAGGGAGCACGGATGGTCGGATGGAGTGCGGGCTTGGAGAACGGGTGTAACGCGGCGATCTGTCGGCTTTCTTGCTTGGATGCTGGCTTAAATATCTTGTTTTTATATGACTGCAAGTGCATCGGAGCTTGCATTTCAGCGCAGTCAGACTTTGCGCTGCATAAAAATGAATACAACGGCCCTTTAGCTGACCGTGCGCAGGTGGTAGGATTGCAACCGTCACCCAGACTCAAACGGTGTTCGAGTGGCTCCGAAAAGGAAATTAAAGCGGAAATAATCGGTTTCTTCTTTGCGCTTCCACAGTACCCTGTTGTTCATGTTTTTTTCACTTATCCCAATTAACGATAAGCAGAGCTGCTTTAGCTGTAGTAGACATAGTCGTGTAATTACGTGCCCCATTTCAAGACAATCGTGGGACCTTTTATTGAATTGTCATTTCGTCAAATATGAGAGAGCAGTACATCTCCTTTTGAGATTGTAGTTCAGCTCGCTGTGTTTTTAAACGCTACAAAATAAGCAATTAAATGCAAAGGTGCAAGCGAGCTGGACAAGAATGACGAAATGAATCCCTGGAGAAGGGGAACAAGAGGGACAAAGAACGAACATAAATCTCCAAATGAATTCCTTCTCCAGGGATTCATTTCGTCGACAAAATAAGGCTTGTTATACCAGTCTCGCGGTCAGATGATCCGACGCACTTTTGCAGTGTAGTACGGCAGGGCAGCTTGAACAAGTTTTTTATTTACGTGATTGTAACCTTTGCTCGAGCAAGCTTTCCATAACACAGAATCTCTCATTATGGGCTCAGTCCCGGATGGACGCTTCTTCTCAAAATTAAAAAGTTGTTGCTTCAAAAACATCGCGCCCTGTCGTCCTGTGTTGCTTGTTCAACCTTCAGGGCACACTGAACGAGAATGTTGCCTTCATAGTTCTTAGTTGTGCTCGAATATTGCTGTTGGCTGTTCGGAGCAAAGCGAGTTTATCGCTGAAAGGCTTTCTCGTATCTGGAAAAATTTCTCAAACCTTGGAAACCAGCTCCCGCCACTATCTTCAAGAAGCTAGGATACGCCCTTTCGTGACAATGACGATTTCGACTCGACACGCAAGGCTGATTCCTGTGGTCTCCCACTGGTGGATCCTCGGCACTCCAGCACGGTAGCGCTTCCGTTGACAACAGCCTCGGCAATCACCACAAAAGACCGCACGTTCCGGCAGTTCGCCCATGGGCTCGGCAACAATCCTGGAGCGATGACCGCTAAACCGTTATTTTTATATACAGGTTGGTGAACCGAAATCGTTTCCCTCTCTGAAGTGTACCCATATCTACGTTCTGCCGAGCCCACGGTCATGCCTAGTTGCTATTTGGAAATGGCTGCTCTTATGTACATGTGGTGACATTGAATCTAATCCGGGACCCCTCAATAATGCACAAAGCGAAGAACTTTTGTTAAGTATTCACATGATTGTACAGAAACTTGACACCGAACTGACTGCTCTGATAGACCAAGGAAAAGTACTCAGAGAAAAGCAGACGGAAACGGACATACTGGTAGCTAGTCTGTCCTCCAGAGTCACAAACCTGGAAGCTAAGCTGGCTTCATTGAAGTTAAATCCTGCGCCGGTTCGTGCTGAGGATGCTCGAACCTGTGTCACTGAATCTCAACTGAGGCAGCTAAATCACGCTGCGACAATGCAGAATGTCGCTCGCGTAGGTGTAACTTTCTGTTCTATGGTCTTCCTGACAAGGCAGTAGAAACCTGGGCCGAACCAGAGCAGCTCGTCCGCTCAGTGTGCGTCTAAAAACTTGGTATTGAGTTGGACGATCTTGCCATAGACAGAGCACATCGCCTTAGCTCCTTCAGCCCCGAAAAGCAAAAACCAATCATTATAAAGTTTTGTTTCTTCATAAACATAGAAACCATTTTTTTGGCCGGTTTCAAACTAAAGGGCACTACTACATCTATTGGCGAAGACTTTCCGGCAAACGTACGTGCTGCCAGAAGGGAACTGCTTGCATTTGTGAAGCTAAAAAGTGTCGTTTTAGGCTGTGATTTTATAAGCTATACATGGGTGAAAAATTGTTTATTTATGATTATACTAACCAATCTGTCATTCCCCGGAATGAATAGCAACCCAAGAAAAACAAGCACGTCTCTTTTGCTCCTTCTGCTTCGTCAATAAAGTGAGCTGACGAAACATTCTGCTCTTACTCTGTTTTGTTTGCTAACATAAGGAGCTTGCTTCCTAAACGTGACAATCTGTATTCTCTTATCGATTCATTGCAAGCCGATTTAGTTCTAACCGAAACGTGGCTGACCGCCAAGGTTCATGACTTTGAAATATTTCCTTCCCATATGAATTATGCGATATACAGATGCGATAGGATTAACAGAAGGGACGGGGGAGTACTGATAGCGATGAACAGCCGCTTGTCGTCATGGTTAGTGGTTACAGCGACTGGCTTGGAGATGGTTTGGATTCATATTTCATCACCTTCAACACAAATACTGCTTGGCCTTTGTTACAAACCACCTGACAGGAGCAGAGACTTTGTTCCTTTATTATACGAGTGTCTTAGGAACTTATGCTCAAAATTTCCCAAAGCAACTCCTGTACTTCTCGGTGATTTTAACTATCCCGCCATTAATTGGGAAACCTTATCCACCAGCAATAATGAATCAAAACAATTTATGGATATGTGTTTAGATTTCAACTTGCATCAGGTTATTAATCAACCGAGAATCGCTGCTCAGAGCAGCAACATACTGAACCTTTGTCTTTCTACAGATCCTAGTATTATTAATAAACTTTCATTACTTCCTGGGCTCAGTGATCACCTCATAGCACATTTTAATTTTTCCTTCCCTATTGGAAGCAAATGCCCTCACCAGAAACAAATTAGAGATTATAATAAAGCTAACTACGCTTCAATTAACGCAGAATTAGAAATATTTTATGAAAAAATTCGTGAAACATTTTGCTTGTGCACAGTTGAACTGTTGGAAGACGAAGAAGTACGAAGCTGTTCGTGCCAGCCAAAAAGAACCTTTATGGTCAGAGTGCCTGCGCTTATATACTTTTCTAAAGTCGCCACCAGCGACATCTATAGTTCAAACTAGCACTAGGGTGGCGACCCCTACATCTCCCATCCTGGACACTTACTCTTCTAGTTACAACATATTTACAAATTCAGCCGTCTCGGTGGCTTGATGCAGCGTCCATAGCGTGTCCTCAACACACCGTCTTGGAAGGGCGCCGAATCCCGACGGGGGGTTGCATGTTCCTCTTGCGGCGGCTCCACCGGATCATCAGCTGCTGGATGTAATTCTGAGGATGGTCATGACTCAGGCAGTGAAGGCTGCTCATCCGGTGTCTTCTCTGTCTGTGTCTTGTCTGATGGCGAAAAGCGCACAAGATGACAACGGTTCCGCTGAAGAACGCCGCTAAGCGTCTCCACGACGTATGAACGTGGACGTTGGGCTGGGCTGAGGACTCGGGCTTGGCAGTTTGCATCAGTCACCCAGACCGTGTCAGCTGGCTGCAGAGGGCTCAAGGGACTGGCGCTGTGCCGGCGATGGAAATCACGAGCCGGGCGGGTCTTTTCCCTTGCATCCTGTGCTTTGAAACTCTGGTGGTTTGGTTGAACAGGTGTAAGATTTTTGGGCAGCGCAGGAAGTCGTGTCTGGAGACGTCGACCCATTAGAAGCTGCGCGGGTGACACGCCCGTGAATCCAGGAGTGTCTCGGAAGGTTAGGAGCGCCAGGTACGGGTCGTCAGCCTTCTTGAGGAGATCCTTTACCGTGCGTACCATGCGTTCCACCTCGCCGTTACCTTGCGGGTAACGCGGGCTGCTTGTCTTGTGACTGAATCCATACAGGCGAGCAAAGTCCGTGAATTCCTGACAGGAAAACTGGGGTCCATTGTCGGTTCTGATCACATCAGGAATGCCGTGACGAGCGAAACAGCTCTTGACTGCCGCGATGACTGCCGACGCCGACGTGGAGCCTAGGGAGACCACTTCCGGGAACCGGGAGTAATAATCTACTACAAGGACGTAGTCGCGTCCTTTTAACTGGAACAAGTCGATGCCCAGACGCTGCCACGGTCGGTCGGGTGTCGGTGTTGAAATAAGTGGCTCTGGGTGCACCACCCTTGTATCAGCACATTTGGCGCAGTTGTTGATCAGATCCTCGATGTGGAGGGTACAGTTGGGCCACCAGACACTCTCCCTCGCTCGCTCTTTGCAGCGCCGCTGTCCTTGATGGCCTTCGTGTAGCAGGGCCAGGATGTTGTGACGCAGAGCGGCAGGATTACAAGGCGACAGTCTAAAAGAAGTAGACCATCGGAGACTGTCAGTCTTCCTCTTTCTTTCCAGTAGGGCACTAGGTTGGGAGAGAGCTTTCTTTTGTCCGGCCACCCCTCCTGGCAGTAGCGGGCGACTGAGGTACACTCTGAGTCTTCCGTCTGACGCTGACGAACTTCTTCTAGCCGGTTAGCGATTGTAGGGGGAAAGCCCTTGACGACTTCACTGACAAAAAGCTCGATGGATCGTGCCGTCGAGGAAGGATGTTCGTCACATGGCGCCTGGGAAAGTGTGTCTGCCGTGGCCAGAAGCTTGCCTGGCACGTGTTTCAGGTCGAACTGGTAGCTCATCAACTTTATACGCATACGCTGAATCCTGGGTGGCAACAAGTCGAGATCTTTTCCCCCGAGCAGGACGATTCTGTAGAGTCACGAGCCTTGCGCTCATTATCTGCATCTTCGTGTTGGCGAACATGTGTGAGCGCTTCGTGCAGGGTCATCCGCGGATCCCGACAAAGCTGGTCTGAGAGCTTGCGGTCAAACAAGCCAACAAGGAAACGGTCGCGGACGAGCCGTTCTTCGACGTCAGCAGATGGGTATTTGCAGCGCTTGACCAAGGTGCGGAGTGCGGTGAAGAAAGAGTCAGCCGTCTCACCTGGTTGCTGCATGCGACAGTGGAATCGAGCGGACTCGTAGAGTTCGTTGGGCGGATGAACGAAGTAGTCGGAGAACGCTTTTTTGACAGCGACGACGTCCTTCAAGTCGGCTTCCCCCAGCGCGGTGGACGCAAAAACTACCCTGGCTTGCGGACCCATACAGTAGAGCATGGAGCGCACTTGAACCTCCGGCAAAGCAGTGTAGAGCCCAGTGGCGAACGTGTAATCTTCGTACTGTAGAAGCCAGGTGGGCCAGGCGCTGGGGTTGTCGAAGTCGAAACCCGGCGGAGGACGTAGCTGGACCGTCTGTGGAAACGAAGCGCCGGACAAGGTAGTGGGCATGACGGCAGACTCATCCCCGGTGGCCATGGCGAAGGAAGGGAACCAGGACCGCGGGGGAGCCCGGCGAACAAAGTCCGATCAGGCCGCAAGGTAGGCCTTGCCTTAGAACGCTTCTGACACCATGTTGGAGACGAATATGTACGAAGCTGTTCGTGCCAGCCAAAAAGAACCTTTATGGTCAGAGTGCCTGCGCTTATATACTTTTCTAAAGTCGCCACCAGCGACATCTATAGTTCAAACTAGCACTAGGGTGGCGACCCCTACATGAACAAAACTGGATCCAATTTGAAAAATAAGTTATCCTTTTTAGCCCAGAAATACGTACTCCTGGTTAAGATTAAATCCGGCGGACAGAATTCATGATTTACTAAAGCAATTAGGAGAACAGGGAACGCAAAGAAGAGGTTATTTAAAAGAGTTAAGCTATCACCCGCCAATAAGGAGGCACGGAATAAATAAGAAGAGTGAAAAATTATACAGGCAAGAAATTGCAAAAGCTAAATCGAGATTTCATGAAAACGACCTATTATAAGTATTGTCAGATAAT
Organism: Ixodes scapularis; assembly: GCF_016920785.2. Lineage (NCBI taxonomy): Eukaryota > Metazoa > Arthropoda > Arachnida > Ixodida > Ixodidae > Ixodes > Ixodes scapularis. Next base: position 16,795,762 of record NW_024609873.1, on the reverse strand, counting down.
CCGAAACAGTACTGGAATATGATCAATCCTTAACTGCTCACCCCTCTCGCTTTCACTAACATCGAAGGACTGAGTTTAACTGACAAGCAGTGTGCTGATTGCCTAAATAAATATTTTTGTTCTGTATTTACCAACGAAAACCCTGACACTGTTCCGGAGCTTCATATTCCTAATTATCCACAAATGGGAGCGATTCCTATAAACCCGTTCGGTGCCTTAAAAACCATCGAAAATCAGAAATTTACTTTAGGTACAGGGGATGACCTCATCAATTTCAACATTCTATTCAACACCAGACACATATCATCTCTCTTCCTGTCGGACATTTTCTGTGAATTCCTTGCTTCTGGTTACGTTCCCCTTGACTAGAAAATCTCCCGTGTCATCCTTATCCATAAGTCCGGAGAACGAAATTTACCTCTTAATTATCGCCCCATATCGCTCATTGGTTTCCCATCCAAAATTATTGAACACATCATATTTTCAAACGTCATAAGATATATTGAGTCCAATAACATTCTCAACGTTAATCGCCATGGATTTAGGAAAGGACTATCATGCGAATCGCAACTCCTAGAATTCGTACATAACATTCACTCTAACCTTGAACATAAAAAACAAGTCGATGCCATCTTTCTTGACTTTGCAAAAGCCTTCGATAGGGTATGTACTATCGTGGACACTGTTAGCTATAACACGGCAGCGATGGCCGTCCCGTACCCCCAGCACCCCATAGCAGGCGCCGTCCGAAACTCCGCGCATGCGCCGTGCGGCGGACTCGCTCTTCCTTTTGCGAGCACACCCTCGCTTTACCGTCTGCTAGGCGCAGAGCAGGCGATGCTGCAGTGCTGCTCGTCTGGTACCTTCGCTATAGCGAACTGGTCTCAAACTCATTTTCAACCGGCGATTTGTGTTGGGGCAGATATCAGAGTCATTAGGGCATAACCCCTGTTTAAGATTTTTTTTTTTTTCGCTTTGTCAGAAACAGCATTTTTACCGATATGCGTTCACAAACCAGTATGAGCGCAGCAGGTGTGATACAGAAATAGACTTTTATACTCCATTTCACCTTAGGTCCGACCGCAGGGTACGCTTCAAAACGACAGAGCCAATCAAATAGCGGCAAAGGTGCAACGTTACGGAGTGCATCCCCGGGGGACCCAATAAAGTGCAAAAAGTGCTTTTGTCGCTGCTTGGTGGGTCATATCGTCTCGTAGCGTCCGCAACACTTAGACCTAAAGTGAAACGGATGATAACTGCAAGTTTGTCTCATAAAAAAATTTAATCTACCGTGATGTTACATTTAGTATACGATGATTATCCTTAGCCAGCGGAGTCAGGGAATCAACCGTGGGCACCTCATACGCGGTGGTTCGCTGAACCATGTCCAGCGAAAATTGGCGAGCGCTGTGGCGTCGTCTGCTTTGTGCCTAGCAGACGACAAAGCGAGGGTGTGCTCGCAGGCGGGAAGAGCGAGTACGCCACACGGCGCATGCGCGGAGTTTCGGACGGCGCCTGCTATGGGGCGCTGGGGGTACGGGGCGGCCGCCGCTGCCGTGTTATAGCTAACAGTGTCCACGATAGTACCTCACAATCGTCTTTTGACCAAGCTTCACCATTTTAAAATTGATTCCCTTATCATCGCCTGGATATCACAATTTTTTTTCTGGTCGCTCTCAGTACACCGTCGCAAATAACTCAGAGTCATCTCGAACTAACGTAACATCAGGCGTCCTTCAAGGAAGCGTACTCGGACCACTTCTTTTTCTAATCTACATTAATAATCTCCCTCTCTGTGTCTCTTCCACCACCCGGCTTTTTGCAGATGACTGCGTAATTTATCGCACAATCACGAATACTAACGACCATTGATCCCTGCAAACCGACTTTTCATCCATTGCTCATTAATGTGACACGTGGCAGATGTCGTTGAACTTGGATAAATGCAAAGTGCTAATCTTTTCTCGTATTTTGTCACTATCTTCTTACACCTATCATATTAACGACACAGTACTTGGTAGTACTTCATCCTACAATTATCTTGGTCTTCATATAACAAGCGATTTAACATGGGCCACTCATATTAATCACATAATCGCTAAGGCAAATAGCACACTGGGTTTTCTACGAAGGAACTAAAGACTCGCACCCCCTAAAGTGAAACAGATCGCATACCTAAATTTAGTCCGCCCCAAGCTAAAGTACGCTGCATCAGTATGGTCCCCGTGGCAGAACTACCTTAAACGAGAACTAGAAAGTGTGCACAACAGTAGTTTGGGATTTTTTATTCTGATTATTCTTTTCACACTAGTGTTTCTGGTTTGCGAGAGCGAGCGAATCTTCCTGAGCTCGCTTTAAGACGAAAGATATCTCGATTGAAGCAGTTCTTCAAGATCTACCACCACAACCCTACGCTTAAAAATATTTTACTCCCACCTCCCATTTCGTTTTCCCCAAGACTAGACGACAGCCGTAAAATAGAGCCTATATTTGCCTCCACCACCTCATACGCCAATTCTTTTCTTCCGTTCACAATATTAGAATGGAATGGTTTATCTGATAACATGGTTACAACTAACAATGTGGACGTATTTAAAAAGCTACTAGGTGAACATTTAGATCTCTGTGCAAATAATGCTGAGTCTTAACATGTTAATAACGTGCCCTTCGTTTATTTTTTATATGTTTTGTTTTTATTTGTATTTTTTATTGCTGCTCACGGGTTTGTATTACTATGTTCTATATCGAAATGTTCAGTTTCTCATTTCTTGTGTTGCTGCTCACGAGCTTGTATTAGTGTTTCTACATTGAAACTTTTAGGTTCTTATCCCTTGTGTAATGCCCTGTAATGGGGCCTTCGAGGCATTATGAAATAAATAAATATATACATAATTTAAGTGAAACTCGCTCTGAGAAACCTATGCTTCGATACTTGGTTTACTGATATCAGCTTGATCCCTCTCCACATCGTCATTGACTTGCTGCCATGTTTCAGCTGTGCTGTCATGTATAAACGTGATCTGAGAAAAAACCACCAGCCTCCCTTGGCAACTCTGGCTGCATTCGAGCGGAAGTGCTTGGTACTTTATGCGAATCCCGATCACGCCATTTTTGGTTTGAGGCTGGAGCTGGTTGAGTGTGAGAAAAATACCTACTCCGAAATCACTGACGGCATAGCTGCTGGCACAAGCATCCTCCTTTCAAACCCACGCTTAAAATCTTCTTCAGTTAATTGAAGCGAACAAATGACCGACCGAGAAGAAGCCAATGCCTGGCTTTGAAATTTTTTTCAACCACGCTGTCCGTAGTTCAAGCTTAGAAGGAATCTCATGAAATGAAACAGCTCCATTATTACGCTCCGTTGTAGGACAGAGGGGAACGGAACTGTTCTGACGCATATTTCTGCCTTACGTCTCAGAGGAGCATGTTGCATAAAATTATCGAAAGAAGGAATACTTCCGCCTACGCAACTATACACCACGCTGCAACACGACACGAATGCGAAAACTTTGACAACGTGAAAGCGACATCTCTTTACCCAGATTGAGAATGCACTCGTTCTCGTGCGTGCATATGGTATGTACACTAGAAGGGGCGCCTGCGTGCGGCCGCATATGGGTTCGTGCTTGAAAGGTAAAGCATTTGGCGGCACCTCCTTGAACAAAAATTGCCATCACGCCACTTAGGAGCGCCTTATCATCCATTACGTGGTTTGGATGCTTGCTTTGTGCTTGTTCTTTATTGAAGCGAATGCAGGGGCCCTATACTCGTCAAACACAAAGTTGGAACCCAAAGCTTACGAAGCGGGCAGATTGGACGCCGGCAACAAAAGCGCGAAGTCATCATCGTGATAGCCCAATCAGTGCGCTCCGTGAACTTCGGCCCGAACGTTGTGTGTGACGAGTTTAGAGCCCCTGTGCGGTATTTCGTATGCGTGATGTATGCACTTTTCGCTTCACTCGCTGAAGGTGTTTTTTTAGTAAGGGCGCTGGCACGAAAAAATCCGACCAACGAGTCAAATACGGATTCGCTGTAAAACGTTAAAAGAAAGCGGCGAAACAATTTTTTTTAACAAATGACAGTTCGGCGATATATTGGTTTGTGTAGCCCAGATCTGGTAAATTACTCAACACCCGGAGGGTCTCATTCGGTAGCTTGTGAAACATCACAAAATTAAATCGACTTTCTGTTGCACAAATTACACTAAAAAAACAAACAAAACACAGCGAATTTCGAAGTGTGAACATGTTAGCAGCAACTGGAACTTTTTACGGCTTTTAGAACATGGAAACGTTTGATGGGAAAATCTTACTTGTGCTACGTTTTCCGCTCGTGCTTATTCTTTTCTAAAGCGAAGCATTTGCAAATTCGTTTCTAAAGCGAAGCATTTGCAAATTCGTTTCTAAAGCGAAGAATTTGCAAATTCTTTTCTAAAGGGAAACATTTTTTCCTTACACCTAAAAATTTCGTCACATTTTGTCGACGTCAAGCCAGAAACCACGGTATGCAATTTGTACATAGACCAAAGCTCGGTAACACAAATATTTGCACGAATAAATTTTCCATTCACCTGGCACGGAGACGCGCGGTATTTTTCAAAATACGCGTCCTCCCTCTCCTTGTTTTTTTTTTCTCCAGCAAGCATGGTGCACTCACTCAATCTAGCCAAACAAAACGCACTCAATACCTTAAAAAAAACACATCAGCGTGAGACATTTGGTTGATCGACGATGAACGAAAGGTGAACTAGCATTCATATTTGATCCGTGGCGCCGGTCGAAGCCAAACAAGAATATTAAACGTGTTGCCGAAGAAATTTAGACATCCATCAACAAAACTCCCGGCAGCGAAAAAAACAAAAGGAAACCTCGTAAGGCATCAGTAGGATACAACCTACCCCAAATAGATTTTCATCTTTCTTGAGATGACTTCCGCGATCTCCAAATTGTTTATTTAGGTTCGGTTGCCGCTCGCAACTCTTCACCGTGCGCCTGAATCGCCGCGCTTTAGATTTTACAGTCTCTAAAGGAAACGAGAAAAAAAAGTCTTCTTCTGGAACATGGTTTTCTGCAGCGCCGCTCTTCGATGAACAGAAAGGAGGTCCAACAGGAAAAGAGCGAGGAGAGTCCATGAATCAGCCAGATGCACCTCGAAAAAAAGTCCTCCGCATTCCCCCTCCCCCGTTCCCTCTTCGATGTCATCAGCAGTGAATCCACTCAGCGCCAGCGCGTCTCGCAGCGTCTAACAGTGCGTACGACGCGAGCGCATGACGTCGCCAAGACGATGACGTCATTCGGAGGCCTTTTCTTGCGGGTGGTATGGGATCAGCCCTCGCGTGGAAAGAAGGGAAAGGGATTTTATTGGTTGACTGAAATAGCCAGTCTCGATCTAAAATGGTCCGTAGAAATAGGCGCCTCCATGGAGCAATCTAAGTTTTTCCTAAAAACTGCATTTCACATTTCGATTTTTTTTTTTGTAAAATTACAAAGCGTAATTTTTCTATAAATAATAGGGACAAAAAACTTGCAATGGTCAACGGTGGATGGCGACGCAGACGACTGAGTCGAGCGGCGGTGCGCGATTCGGCGCAAGTATTGATAGATGACGCTACCTCCTTATCGAGACTGCTTACGACGATCGTGATCTACTAAAATGAACATAATATTTTTGTAGTGCACCTTTGGTTTAAAAATTAATGAGGACAATAAAAGCAAAGCTTAAAGTAAAAAAAAAAAAAAAAACGCGTGCGAATAACGGCTGTGCGCTTGCTGCCGATGGATTTTGTCTGCGTGTCGTCTGCTTTCTTTCGCTGGTCGGGTACACCTTACGACGCTACTCCCGACGCCGTCTATCAAAACGTGCACCAAACATGCCCCACCACACGACTCGGTCTTTTGCGTCGCTGTCCGCCGTAGACCCTGGCAATTTTTTTTCTCCCCAATTCGTTAAAGAAAGGGAGCTACGCTTTGTAATTTTACGAGAAAAATCCGACCTGTTAAATACACAGATTGATACGTTCAGGCGCCGATATTTATTGCCCATTTTAGATCGAGCCTGGTTATTTCAGTTACCCCATATATCTACGTCATGCATAGTTCAAATGCACCCGAACAACCCACTACAGGTCGCGCGAACGGAGGGGCCTTCCGAACTGAATTGGTTCTCGAGCGTCGTTCTTGTGCGACACCAACTATTTGCCGCACGGGCTCCCTTCCAGTGCTCAGTCCCTCCTCCCAAGGGTCACCATCTCAGTATACAACGCACATAAAGGCAATAGACCTGTTTCTCTCGGCCAGGGGGCGGTCTAGTGTCAACGAGACGCGACGATATTAGTGTAGTGCCTGAAGCGCGTGTTCGACTGGTGTGTTTAGCGTCATATATGCTGCCCACGCATCAAACGTGGTCCCCAAGTGGCGACAAATGACGTCACAGAAGCGGCAGTGCGATGCTGTTGTGTTTCGCGTTCCTGGCGATTGGCCGTACAAATACTAGCGAGAAGCTGCGAGCAGCACAAGCGAACTCAATTGTCGTTGTCGTCATGGCGTCCCAACTTCTGGCTGCCTCATCTCCCGTAGACTGTCACATCGTAGAGCGACCTAAAGCAGAACAGGCGCCTGCCACATGCGCCACATCTGTTGGGACGCCGCCAGAATCGCGACCGGCGACAGCGTGACACGCCTATGACGTCATCAGGCGGAAATCGAGGGACCAATTTTTTTGGACGCGGTAAACACACCAGTTGGAGACGCGTTCCAGGCACCATACACAGAAGAGGCGCCTCTGCCAGCGTCAGCGAGACTCCACCGTTTAATGCTGACGTGAAGCGGCGTTCTACTGTGTCCCATAATGTAGGATCCACATCTATAAACTACCGTCTGTCAGCGCCTCTCGGCGTCTGTACGCTGGCCTTGATAGAGCGTTTGAAATTACGCACCACAGTAACGCCTGCAAAAAATTACAAATTTTTAGGCTTGTGCGAATATTCGAAATTTCGAATAGTAGTTTCGAATAATAGACGGTTCAATATTCGCTTCGAGAAGAACTGCACTATTCGCGTTTTTCGAAGTGTTCATTGCGATGGGTTAGCCCCGTTGAGTGCGCTTCTTTCCGAGCACCAGCGCATAGCGGAGAAACAATACCCGCAGAAGCTAGCGCCGCGGGTGTTGCTTCTTTGCATTACATCGGTGCTCGGTAAGAAGCGCACTTAAAGGAGTACCCGCCGCAATAATCACCTGCAAAAGTATGAATATCGCAATTGCGTCCTTGGAAGAAAAGCATACATTCAAAGCGGGATGGTGCACGCGTGCCGGCTCTAGTGGGGAATAAATGGAAACTTTGTGAATGTGTATATCTACATTGTAGTAAAAGTTCTAAAATTAAACTGACTGTTATGCAAGAGTATACTATATTAGGCAGAGATGCCTTTACAACCTACGTTCAACATGTGCAATTATGTATTTTTAACTTGAGATTAATGAAGGCATATTTTATATGGCAAACTTAGTAAATTCACTCAATTGGGTATACTTGGCTGTCTCTATATGGTTTATTTTATGTCAAATTCGTTGTTTACTTGCCATCCCAAGACATCAGACCTTATGAAGACACAGTTAAAAAATATAGATAAACTTAGCTAATAAATGAACAAGTGGAACAGCCTTCACAAGTTAGCTGGGTTTTCGTCTAAGCATTACGCATTGGTAGTGAAAGGCATAGAAAAACTATTCGATATTCGAATCGAAAATATTCGGCCAAAACCAGTATTCGCTTCGAATTCGCTTCGAATTCGCTTCGAACTCAAAATCCACTATTTGCACAACACTACAAATTTTACTTTCCGGGGTCGCTGCTCCAATTTCGTTTATCCTGGGGCTTTACATATCATGTATATTCGATTCCAAAAACTCTGAAGACCCCCCCCCCCCTTCCCTACCCCCCAACAAGTTTCGTCGAATTCAAAAGAAACAACTTATTGAAATTTCGTTGCAATCCTTTTGAATCAAAGATGCCATCGAATACTGCCACGCTTGCTTAAAGCTCTGCTGATATTGCTCTCGTTCTTTATTTTTCCAGTGCTCACATGCTAATAGCGGCATTTTTACATAAAATAACTACATGCCGCACACACAAAAAAAAATAGTTCGCTTCTAATAATTCGTTATTGTTCCGATTTTCGACTCAAATACATATTTTAACGCAATCACCATCCCGCTTCACTGTCATAGAAAACAGTTTAGGTGTATGTGAAACTGCTACGAGCCTCTACTAACCATTAGGTCTCATGAAGCACCCCACTCATGGCGTCTAGGAAGTGCGCAGTCAATCATTGTAACCTTGATCCGTAATCTTGTACCCTGACTCGATTTTCCATCAAAATGACCATTATTCGCCGTCACTAGTGTAGCGATTTCGCTCGTTGACTCGTGGCGCAAATAGGACAGGTGCGTAGCAAATTGTCTACTTTTCAACGGAACCCTAGAGCCCTCCATAGCCGTCCATCTAATTTCTTACCTCTTTTGTTTTCTGCATCCGGAGTTGAATTGTGTACAACACTTGTGAAGAACAAACACCCCACCGATAGCTTCAATGGTACGATTCCCGACCTCAATATATTGGAATCATTGTTGCTTCTTGTTCGCGAGAAAAATAAAATAATAAACAACAAGACAATTCTAAATTGCGTCTGTTGAGAAAAAAACAAAAAAAACTGATCATATCTGTTTAGACTGAGCAATGAATGACACGGTGGCTCGGGCTGACAACATTGAGAACCCCAAAGCCGCGTGTATTCTTTATTGCCCCACAATTAGGCAGCTTCACGTGGCCTCTAGTGCCCCAATGGCGGAAACAGGCCTCTTTCAAAAGTTCATCGAGCAACATTGGCGGCCGCCATTGCTTGGACACGAAGCTTGCGATTAGATCCGAGTCCTCGCCGAACGTAACCAATACGGCTGAGCCGAGCTCACGCCGAACGATGACGCAGCCCTCATGTCCAATACGAGCTGAGCCGAGCTCACGCCGAACAATGACGCAGCCCTCATGTCCAATACAAGCTGAGCCGAGCTCACGCCGAACAATGACGCAGCGCTCGTGTCCATTACGAGCTGAGCCGAGCTCGCGCCGAACGATGACGCAGCGCTCGTTTTTCAATACGATCTAAGCCGAGCTGACGCCGAACGATGACGCAGCGCTCATTTTTCAATACGAGCTGAGCAGAGCTCATGCCGAAACGATGACGGAGCGCTCATTTTTCAATACGAGCTGAGCAGAGCTCATGCCGAAACGATGACGGAGCGCTCGTTTTTCAATACGAGCTGAGCCGAGCTCACGCCAAACGATGACGCAGCGCTCGTTTTCCAATATGAGCTAAGCCGAGCTCACACCGAACGATGACACAGCCTTCGTGTCCAATACGAGCTGAGCCGAGCTCGCGCCGAACGATGACGCAGCGCTCGTTTTTCAATACGATCTAAGCCGAGCTGACGCCGAACGATGACGCAGCGCTCATTTTTCAATACGAGCTGAGCAGAGCTCATGCCGAAACGATGACGGAGCGCTCATTTTTCAATACGAGCTGAGCAGAGCTCATGCCGAAACGATGACGGAGCGCTCGTTTTTCAATACGAGCTGAGCCGAGCTCACGCCAAACGATGACGCAGCGCTCGTTTTCCAATATGAGCTAAGCCGAGCTCACACCGAACGATGACACAGCCTTCGTGTCCAATACGAGCTGAGCCGAGCTCGCGCCGAACGATGACGCAGCGCTCGTTTTTCAATACGAGCTAAGCCGAGCTGACGCCGAACGATGACGCAGCGCTCATTTTTCAATACGAGCTGAGCAGAGCTCATGCCGAAACGATGACGGAGCGCTCGTTTTTCAATACGAGCTGAGCCGAGCTCACGCCAAGCGATGACGCAATCCTCCAGTCCAATACGAGCTGAGCCGAGATCACGCCGAACGATGACGCAGCCCTAGTATCCAATACATGCCCAGAGTACGTGACCGAAAAATAGCGAAACATCTAATAATTGGCGCCGCAACCACCAGATGGCGCGTACTTTTAGAAAAGTGTGTATCGAAACTTTATTTTCTTTCCTCTGACATTTATCATCCCCTCTGCTGTGAACCCTGCCTTTATTCAGCTGGCGCGGAGCGCAGATGTAGGTGACGCGAAGAACCAGTCTGTCTGAATAATAGGGTAGCGAACTTGGCGCGCCGGTAAAGGTTATACACGATAAAAACAGATCAAACGACGAAGAATAACACCGACAAAAAGAAACACCACAAAGTCTGTTCGATTGAAACATAGAAAATCGAGGAACTGTACTGCCCTGGGCACGTATTTGAAAAAGCATGTGGAGTAAATTACACAGATGCAAGGCATTGGTACTGCTCCAACTCAAAAGCACTAAACGTAACCATATATGTCCTGACGCCGCTGACCATTGGCCGCACCAATGAGCTCATGCGAATATGATAACAAATATGGAGATAGGGAGCGAAACAACAGTAGCGCTGCCCCTTATCACCATTAGTGTGGCGTTATGGAGGAAAGTGAGCAGGTCTTATCAGTAGCTAAGTTGTGTTGAGTAAATCAATTTACCGAATGGGGCACTCTGATTCGTGCGTTTTCGTGGGCGTCACATGACCTGATTTACGGGGGGAGGGGGGGGGAGAGAAGAGGGGGTGGGGTGTTGAGACTTAGGTGAACACGCATCAATGAATCGCGAGCAACCTTTAACCAACTCCCATATTTGCTTACGTTTATGGGATAAGCAAATCATGGGGACCGGCTAAAAGCAAGCGCGTGAATCACTCATGCGCGTTTATCTAAGACTCGATCTCCTTCTCTTCCTTTCTCCAATTGTGGAACAAGCGATATTAGCACCCGAGATGTTTCAGTGGCACCCTTTTATGCTTTCCCTTCGTGACGTCATAACCAGACATTTCCTCCTGTGATGTCATGAGTCTATCTCTTTGACTACTTCGATCTTTGACTACTTTTTTATCTTTGACTACTTACCATCAGTTGCAAGCACATGTTCCATGGTATGTGCAAAAATAACTATAGAATTCTATAACCATCACATTTTTTAATTTCAATCTTCCCTGCGGACGCTCTGACATTGTGCTGATTTCAGTCGATGAAAGAAAAATTAATCGAGACAAAGTCGTTACAATATACGTTTGGACAATCGTTTACTGCAACTACAGTGAAGCTCTTGGTGGGGGACGTCGCCAAGAACGCCCATTAAAAGGCTTCGATCAGAAAGTAAAAACTGCGAGTTGATTTTCTTCACAACCTGCTCGGAATAGCCGTTCCGAATGCCGGAACATTCAATAAGGAAACGGGGAGTTGCGAAAGCAAAGAAGAAGCGCGACATTTCTGTCCAACGAATCTTTCGGGGACAGCGGTCCAATCTAATCCTAAAGCTGCCACTGCCGTCCGGTAGGCGAGCTTTCCTCGCAGCGCGTGTTATTGATTCATTAGCGCCGGTAATAGAATCTTGAGAGTCTCGCTGCCGGACGCCAGATAGATTGATGAGTCGAGGAAGCGCCTTGTCCGGAGACGGCCGACGCCTCGCCGCTCCCTTTCTCCGCTAAGCCTTTTAGTCGTGATCAGACATCCGAACTGGGGTTTGGGTCCCAAAGGGAGTCCCGAGCAATACCAACTAGAAGACAAGGCTTTCGCACGACGTCATCTTTAGTGGATCCCCGACCCGCTGCAAGTGGCAAACACGACGAAGCTTTCATCGCAAAGAGGCAGACGCGTCCGTCTTGGTGTCGACGCGTGATTGCGTCGCGCTTGTTGTGAGATAGCGAAAGACACGGGCTAGCGATAGCGGTAGCGATAGCGGCGACACGCGCTAGGCAAGGCTGCGTAGATTCACTAAAGATGTCAAGGGCATGGTAGCGCTTTTAGACGAGGACGAAGAAGAGGCAAGACGCACACGAGCGCTCAAGTGGGTGTATCTCTTCCTCGTCCTAGTCTAAAAGCGCTTGACATCCTAATACCAACTAGCCCAGCACTCTGCATTGATAAGTCTTACCACTAGTGATGACGGTTTCGGGGAATAAGCTCAGTCCTAGCCTTTTACGCCATATTGGCTGAGACACAACGAAGTGCCACTAAAACAAAACAAAAATCTTTTCTCTCTCTCTCTCTTACTCTCTTTTGGTACCTAATTTTTATACTTTTCCTGGATGGCTTCCCCCTTGTCAATGGAGGGCCCCGCAGCTGCAACGCGAAGAAGATGGTAGTTGCCACGGGTGAATGATTGGTTCGAAGGAGCGCGTGTGAACGGTGATGCAAGTAATTAGGTTGAACGGAAGATGAGCTCGAGTTGTTGCCGCTGGCGACGAGAGTATACTGTGACAAAGCGAAGGATAGTCAGCCTTATTTATGCTCCTGCCATCGAGTCCGATGGCGGGAGGCCATGGCATTTGCAAGGGATTTGATGTGCGTGAACAAACCTGCAGCCAGAATTTCGTCGAACACTCGTTATATGGGAAATTGAAAGTAGTACTTCGGTAAATTTCTAGATATATCGCATTTGTGTCTGGTTCCTTTTTCAGAGGTATAATAGTTTCTCGAATGAAAACATAAACTTGATTAATAAAACTTTAAATGAACGTTTAAAGCGCCAAACTTTTTCCGAGAAACATAAAGTAACAAAAATCGTGCATACTTTGACGGCGACGGAAGGACGAATGCCTTGAGCAGCCATGCGAAACACCTTCTGTGAGCGCTTGGGTATCTAGAAGTTTCCCAGCTCGAACAAACAAGATTCTCGAGTTTCATTCCAGTCCTAAAAACAAAAGAAAGAAAAAAAAAAAAAAAACGCGATGGCGGGGATGGAACCGCAGCCAGAGGCGTGGGGGTCGAACGCGTTTCTACATCAGCTATCCGCACACGACATTACTCCCCTCTTAAAAAATAAAAAGAAAGAAATACGTTAAAAAATCTCTGTAATGCGAAACTAGAGCGGAGCTTCTGAGGACAAGGGGAGGGTATGGCCTCGTCCTCCTCCTCCCCCTCCTCCTCCCCATCCTCCTCCTTTCCCCTGCTCCTCTCCTACTCATTTCCCCCACTCATCCTTCCCTTCTCCTCCTCTCCTCCTTCCGCTGAATTTGTTCACAGGTGACGTGACACGTCACGGGTGACGTCACGGGTGACGTGACACGAAGTCCTGGCATTATTTTCCCCGCTAAATTTAGCGGGGAAACTAAATGGGTGTTGAGTAAGTTACGTGACATCAATTTCCCTGCTAAATTTAACGGGGAAACTTAGTTCCCTAAAGGTAGCGGGGAAATGTTTCCATGAAAATTAGCGGAAAAATTTTTGCGCTAAATTTAGCGGGAAAATTTCCTCGCGAAAAAGGGACAGACAACGTCGCAAACCCAGCTCGTCTTAAAGAGCTGAGTTTGAAACGTTGTCTGTCCCTTTTTCTTCATCCTTCACGAGTTTCCGTTTTCCAAACCACAGTCTCAGGTTTCAGTCATCATATATAACTTACAGCCACTCGCCTCCACTTTATCCGTTTTTACAATGTTCGTGCTCCACCGGGAAACGGTTTGCAGTTTATTTCCCTCAAGTAGCAAATAACCTTGAGGATGAAGCACCACTTTAAGTGTTCCTTGCTGCGACTAGGAATTGCTGTTCAGATCCTTACTTGGCAGCCGGGCTGGAACTGGGCGTCGTGGCGACAAAGATTGTAGCGGCCATCATCAGCAAGGGTGGCGGCTTGAATTAAAATGCGGCCGAGCTGGTGGACTTCCTCCGCTCCTTGAGTGAAGAACCGCACGTCGTCCGCCTGTTCGTCTTCGTGATCGACATCACACTTGTCGTCGGTATCGTCATCGGATGCGCCATCAAGGTCGCGGTCAAACCTGTAGTCGGGGTTGTCGTTGAAGTCGTCGTCGGGGTCGCCGTCAAAGTCGTCGTCAGGGTTGCTTTCGAAGTCGTAGTCGGGATCGTCGTCGATGTCGTCGTTCGTCGCCTTTGTCATCGTCTCTGTCGTCGTCAGTCTCGTCGTCAATGTCGAAAACACTGCTTGTCGTCGGGGCCGTAGTCCGGTCGGTCGTTGACATCGTAGCCGGGGTTTTTCTTTGGAGTCGTTCTACGTTTCATCATCGGCGTCGTCGTCAAAGTAATGTCATCTTCGAGGTCGTAGCCAGGTACGTTGTCGAGTTCATATTTTGGGTAGTTTTTGAGGGCGTAGTTGAGGTGGTCGTTAATGTCACAGTTAGAGGCATCCTCGGATGTTTTTGAAGAAGTCGATTGCACGGTCGTCGTTTTCGCAGTTATCTTGTTCACAGTATCGTTGGTATATATTGTTTTACCACGCACCTCCACCAAAATATCATGAATAAAGACATTAACTTGATTATTAAAGCTTAAAATGAAAGTTTAATGTGGCTAACTTGTTCCGAGTAACGTAAAGTAACAAAGACCGTGCATACTTTGACGGCGACGGCAGGACGACTGCCTCAAGCAGGCCATGCGAAGGTCCCTTTGTAAGCGCGTGGGTATCTAGAAGTTTACGAGCTCGAAGAAACAGCAAGGTTCTCCAATCATTTGGAACATTTCAGTCATGCAAACGAAAGAAAGATAAAAAGGACAAGAGATGGCGCAGATGTAACCCCAGCCAGGGGCGTGGGAGTTCAACACGTGGCTGACTCAGGTATTTTCACGTGTCAATATGTATATGGACTGTGTAACAGGAACATATTTGCTAAAGCGATATAACTGAAGTGATCACTTACTTTTGACAGAAATAACGATAACCCCCGCATGCAAAGTTGAGTAACTTGTACTTGTAATGTACTACATTTTCGGCTCGTGGGCACACATAGCGGGTACCACATTTTAGACTAACGGGCAGTTGTCAACAGGCAGCTGCTGAATGTTGATAGCTGCCACCTGCAACTAGAGCACAGTGAATTCGCGCTTGCAGAAGCTTTTTGCCCTAGTTGCAATCTTGTAAAAAAAAGCAATCATTCATTCATTTATTTATATATAAACAAGCCGATCGGCGAGCTGGTTTCGGTAGTGTGCCTAAATTGTAAGCTGTCAACCGGTCAATGGAGGTCACGTGGCTTGTGGACTGAGTTTGCAATACGTGCCGCAAGGTGTCCAGGAATAAGTTGATCGTCTGCCCTTTCCGTTCGCTTTCCTCCTCACTGTACAACGACGTAACGTATGCGAGCTTGGGACCAATCTTCCCAGGAAGAGGCTGCAATTAAACTGCAAACGCTACCTATGGTTTGAGTTGCTCACTATCTTTAATCTAGGCTCTATGTTTCTGCCGTCAACCCGCGAGCTGATTCCCCGGCGCCACACCACACGCTTTAAGAAACGCTATCCCCACAGGCGCGCATATTTATGTCGATCTTTATCGAAATTCTTCGAAATTTGCAGGTTGGTACACTTCGCTGTATACTGCGTTTATGGTTACTGCCCACCCGCCGCCGCCGCTGTTGCTGTTGCTATTGCTATTCTAGCGTTGTGCTGTTCTCTGTCTAGCTTACAATGGCTGATTCCGATTGCCTGGTATGTCTTAAGTCCCTCCCTGAAAATGGAGTGTTTTTAAAATGCTCGGAATGCGACTACAGTTACCACATCGGCTCGTGTTCTGGTGTTTCTAAGACAACCTACGAGGCCAAAGAGGATGTCGATAAAAGTAAATGGAAATGCCAAACATACGAAACTTCGAAAGCTCGCGGGGCCGAGGGTGCTGTAAAGCAGAAACCTGAACAAGCTGCCCTTGAGAAGGTTCTCATGGAAATCAATAAGAAACTAACGGAATTACCAGTAATCAGGTGCAAAGTTGATGAATTGATGTTGGTAAAAGAGACCGTCAACAAGCTGGAACAGTCCGTTCAACATATGTCTTAACAGTACGACGAAGTTCTTAAAGAAATGAAACGCCAATCCACTGAGATTGCAACCCTGAAAAAAAAAGTGGAGAAGATCGAGGCAGATAATGCTGGCCAGGAAATTCAGAAACTAAGAATACAAGTCAACAGCCTGGAGCAGTACAGTAGGCGACAGAATCTCGAAATACATGGATTGCCACAAACTGACAACGAAAACCTGCTGAATAAGATTAACGAGCTAGCAACTGAACTGCAACTACCAGAACTGTCACAAAACGAACTAGAAGGCGTTCACAGGCTGTTTTCAAAGCCAGGCAAAACTCCGGCCATACTCATTAGCTTCGTGTCGCGCAATACGCGTGACCAGTGGATGGCAAAAAGGGGTCTTCTAAAGAATATCGAATCCAACGTGTATTTCCTCGATAACCTGACACCGCAGAATAAGAAGTTGCTTTGGCTGATGAGGGTTAAGGCTGAGGAAAAACAGTACCAGTTTGCCTGGCAGAAGAATGGTCTCTTGTTTGTGCGTAAGGCAGCGGGCGAACGCGCAATCGTCATTGAGTGAGGCTGATTTAGATAAGATCTGCTGAATCAGTGAAAGTTAGAAGCTTCATTTATTTGTATTTTTGTGATGGCAGAACCACCAGTAACTGTTTATCTTGACAGCACGTCATTTAACTCTGTTGTGCACGATCCTTTTCTGCTTCGAAGTGATAAGATGTCAATCTTTCATATCAACATAAGAAGCTTACAAAATAAATGGATTGAAATAGAAACAGCCTTGGATTCTTTAGATCACAGATTCGATTTATTGGCATTTACTGAAACGTGGTTTTCGAGTGAACACGACGTAGTCAATTTCGCAGGATATAAATCTGAAGGGGTTTACAGATGAAATCGCAAGGGAGGAGGGACCTCGCTTTATTTAAAAAAAAACCTTGAGTATGTAGCCTTGCCCGAATTTACGCAGATGAGTGACCACTATGAGTCGGTTGTTGTAAAGTGCCTTGGGTCACTGATTGCTTCAGTTTATCGGCCCCCATCGGGCGATATAAATGAATTTTTTGAGTTTGTAAGTGAAATTCTAGACTACGTGTCATGTCTCAATTTGCCAATTGTCTTAGTTGGTGACTTCAACATTGATTTGCTTTCATCTACTCGCTCCTGCCGATGTTTTCTTGATGTCATTGAATCTTTTGGTTGCTCAAACGTCATTCATTCACCAACAATGACTAGCGTCTGAAAGTGAAACTTTGATCGACTTGTGTGTTACTAGCTATGACCCAAAGGATGTTGTCTCGGGTATTCTTACATTCGATCTAAGTGATCATTTGCCAATATATTGTTTTTTTTTTCTCTGGTCAAAAAGAAAAAAAGAAAAAGTGTAACATCCGTGACCCTCCTGTACTGCGACGCAATTTCGGCGTGAATGCTCTTGCTCTTTTCCGGGACATGATAGAGAATACCAGTTTTGATGACGTTTATAATGAAGAAAACCCAAATTTATGTTACGACATATTTTTGCATAAAATAAAGCAGATTTACAATGAAGCGTTTCCCCTTCGACCTATAATAAATCACAAGAAGTCTAGGAAGCCGTGGGTTACTCGCGAGCTGTATAAAAGGATTAATGAACGTAACAAACTCTACGATAAATTTATTCGACTAAGGGACCAGACAATATTAATTAAATATAAACAAATAAGAAATAAATTAAATAAGGACCTCAAGAAAGCACGTGTTGAGTGCTATAAAAACAAGTTTGCATCTATTTCGAATGAACCAAAAAAAATTTGGGGTACAGTAGGTAGTCTAATTGGAAAACACAAGAGTAAGATTCCCGATCCATTAACTCTAAATGGTATTGAGTATAACGATGCCTTACTGGCAGACAAATTTAATTCCCATTTTTTAAACGCAGGTGCGTCATTGCAGCCACATGGTCCGAACGAAAGCTTAGACAAATATATTTCATCTGTAGCTGTCGACACTATTTTCTTGGCTCCAAGCAATGAACAAGAAATGTATTCAATCCTTAAATCCTTATCTACAAACACCGCAGCTGGAGAGGATGACATCAAGGCTATACCAATTATAGCTGTCGCAGACCTCTTCTGTTTTCCTCTGCAGCATATATGCAATAACGCATTAGCAACGAGCATTTTTCCTGATGGCATGACAATTGCAAGAGTGGCTGTTCTACACAAAGGAGGCTCTTTTGACAACATTAACAACTATAGGCCTATTTCTGTACTTCCTTTGTTTTCAAAGGTTCTAGAATTTCTTATAAAAAAACGGTTTTCAATGTTTCTTAGTGAAAGAAATGCTTTTGTTACTCAGCAATACAGTTTTACGGAGAATAAGTCAACCGAAATGGCTCTACTTAGCATCAAAGAAAAAATACTTAATTTTGAAAACAAACATTTCACTATTGGAATGTTTCTGGATTTCAGAAAGGCCTTTGATTCGATTAAACATGATATTTTGTTCTATAAATTACCGTTTTATAGAATAAGAGGTGTTGCTTTAGATTTAGTTCGTAGCTACTTATCTTGTCGACTACAATATACTAGTCTTAATGGCTACAGGTCCAAGTTGGAACAAATTTCGTACGGTGTCCCACAAGGGTCTATTTTAGGTCCTCTCTTTTTTATTATTTATATTAATGATATCGCACGTATACCTAAAACTCCTGAAATAGTTTTGTATGCCGACGACACTAGCTTATTTTTCTCTGGCCCATGTCTGCGTGACCTTGAAATTTCTGCTAATACATGGCTGAGCGAGTTATCGTCCTGGCTAGACTCCAATCAGCTTCAGTTATATGTTACAAAAACTAAATATATAACTTTTAAGCCGCGAAGTAAACCGGATGACTGCGAAATTATTTTAAAATTCCAAGGCTCTCCGATAGAGCGTGTCACTATCTACAAATTTTTGGGAATTCTCTTCGAAGAAAATTTAAGCTGGACTCCACTTTAAAAAAAAATCATGCAAGCATCTCTAGATCTATTGGCATTTTATACAAAATAAGAACACTTGTCCCAGGCTGGTTTAGACGTCAGTTGTATTATTCACTAGTTCATTCCCACCTTCATTACTGTCTACTAGTCTGGGGTTCAACGACTAAGACAAATATTGATAGACTGTTTGTTTTGCAAAAAAGAGCAGTACGTTGTATTGAAAATCTTCAGCGCACCGACCAAACAACGCCGTTTTTTCTAAAACATAGCTTCCTTAATATTAGTCAGTTATTCCAGCTTGAACTTTCAATCCACATTTTTAATGAGTTCAATCGTGACCAGTCCACTTTTTTTGACGCATTCCTTCCTAGAAATATACAATACAATCTTCGGCATGACTCTTATAGAATACCTTGGTCAAGGACGAATTACGGACATACTCAATTAGCGTACTTAATTCCTGATTTCTTAAATAAACATCCGGCCGTAAGAGAAATGTTTCATGAATGCGGCTCAAAGAATACCTTTAAAAGAAATATAAAATGGTACCTTCTATTATGTCCCATTGAATGAATGTTTTTAAAAAGTGTTTGTATCCAATGGTTGAGCTTCATTTATTCTAGTGCATCCTATGTCCCCGAAAATTGTTATGACATGACTGCTATATAAGTTATGTTTTGATTTTTATTTGTGGGCCGTTCTGTTTCCCCGTGGTTTCTGTGTTTATATTACAACGTGTCGTACTATACGCTGAGCAATGTAAACTGGTGATAGGGCCAAGTCAGGCAGAACCCATCTGCCTTTTGCCTTGTCATCCGAGACCTTGCGTCTGAATAAAACCAATTCAATTCAGTTCAATTCAATTCAATAATAATAATGAACTTTTTATTTTTGCCAACGGTGTACAGTTGGAATGTGAAAAGGGGAAAACAAGCTGTCAGCTTGACTAGTCTCGAGACACCTAAATAGCAGTTGAGACGAGGACACCAAAGTATTTACATATGATTAGGACATAAATGAAAACATAAATACATCGTTTACACGAGAGAAAATGTGATTAGTGTCATTATATAATGCGAATTCAGTTTCAAGAGACTAGCATTAGTAAACAAAACGCGGCAAAAAAGCACTTTCAACCCCCGAAAATTAACACTTTTCTTCTTTTCGTTTTGGTTTAAGATGAGTATACCAACACCTAGCTTCTATTAGGTTTGGTTTGAGATGAGTATGATTAATTCCCGTTAGCTGCTCAACGACACATTGATAGGTTCTATATTGTCTTTACTGAGCTTATTGAGTGTAGTCGGAAGGGTGTATTATGTAGTCTATTGTCCGTAATTAGTTCCGAAAAATGGTACTTCCCATGGTTCTACAGTTCGCGTTGAATAGTATGGGTATACCTTTTTTGTTAGGTTTGCTAAATCTTCGAGATAATGTTGAGATTGATTTTTTTCTACCATATATTTCGAACAGTAACGATGTTTGTTTAAATAAAAAGTTTTCATTATTCTAAGTTGATTCAAAACAATGATTATTGGATAATCCAGCGTAAATGAGAAATGCTTTTTAGCAACTTTTTTGTAATATAAGTATCTTTTGAAGAGCGGTATGTGTAGTGGTTCCCCATACAAGATGGCCATATATGCGAGTAAAATAATGAATTACATAATAATAACTTTGTTTCAAGAAGCAAGATGTGTTTATGACGATATAAAATACCAACGACGCTTGGTAATTTAGACACGATGAAATGAATAGGATCGTCCCATGATATATTTTCCTGAAAAAAAAACACCTAAAGTTTTAAATGTGGGTACAATTTCAATTTTCGAAGAATGAAAAAAAAAAATATCATCGGTAATGTAGATATTTATTAATTTGCTGTTTGCTGTGAAACTAGGACGAATGTTCCTAGTTTGCACCCGCGGCCTTGTGTTTGTAGAATGTAGTGTATTTATTTCTTGGTCGAAATACGACAGCTTTCGTCTTAGTGGCATTTATTTTTAGAGCATTACATTTACTTCAACTATCAAGTTTTCGTAATATTTCGTTGGTATCACGTATAAGCTCTGTGGCGTTTTCTCCAGTAAAAAATAAACTAGCATCATCAGCGTAGATAAAAAAGAATCGTCGTGGAACTTACGTTTACTATGTCATTTTTATAGCTATTGAATAATAAAGGCCCCAAAATACTTTCTTGTGGAACGCCGGACTTACCGGTTTTATTTCAGATGCCCCTGACCCTTCATATCTACATATTGTCTGCGGAAAGACAAATATGAATTTAAATGGAGTGACACTTAGCCACGAAATACATACTCATTTAATTTCCTAATTAGCAAATTATGATCCAGGTAGTCAAAAGCTTCAGTGAAGTCGACGTATATATCGAGGGTACGTTTTTTATCCTCAGGAGTTTTAAGTATATTTTCTTTTTGGGCTAAAAGAGCGAGTTCCGTAGAGCGATGTTTACGGAAACCAAATTGACATGAACTTATTATCTTGTGTTTATTCGCAAATGTTTTCACTCTAAGGTGTGTAATTTCTTTCTAGGCCCTTAGAAAATACCGATAGGATTGAAACGGGTCGGTAATTACCTAGGTCATTTTTATCACGCTCTTTATATATAACTGTTACTTTAGCTAATTGCAATCGAGATCAATAGCACGCTTAACCGGCGTGATCTGTAATCCATCGGAATCACAACTTTTACTATTTTTAAGCGCATTAAAGACAGATATGACATCTGTATCAATAATTGGCGTAAGAAACATTGATGCATCGCTGCTTGCACGCATCTGGCTCGGGGCTTTCGTTAACGAGGTTAACACAATAATTATTAAAAGCATTTGCCAATGGTCGACGTGATAACTCCTGGCCATTGTTGTTTATATTTTGTATTTGTTTCGGCGCATAAGAACGACCCAAGACAGAATCTGTTTTTTCCATATAACGTTGACTTTGTTACTACACCTTATAAAGAACTCATAAAAATACGCTTCTTTAGCATTTAGAATATCTTTGTTTAGTTTGCTTCGATACAGTTTAAAAATTTTCAGTTTTCACTTTCTCTGGCTGTTATGAATAGCACATTGTATAGCGCATTTTCGTTACGAATTTTTGTGAGGAATTCTTTTGTTATTCCTGGTTTACGACTCTTTCTAGAAGTACGTAGTGATCTATGTGGAAAACAGCTTTCATATAGTTTTTGAAATTTATTCAGAAACAAGTTACATGCCGCATCGGCGTTCGTTTCTTGAAGGACGTCGTTTCAGTCCAAACACGACAGTTTCTGTCTAAAATCGTTCAAGTTATCGGGTGTTATGTTTTGTAATTTAATTGACTGATTATTCTGTTTTTTGTTTGCAATTTTTTTTGTATGCACAAAATTATGCCTAAGTGATCACTTCTGTCGGCTATTACGACGGCAGATTTAGTGTATGATTCATCATAACTTGTGATAAATAAATCTAGTAGTGTCGATGATTTTTTAGTATATTTAGGCACTGAGGCACCGTATATGATTTTGTTTTTGACGCCCACTAAACGGGGAGATAACGTCCGCCGAAGCGCACCTAAATAGTCCAATATTCACTCCTTGACCGCGCATTTAGGGAATTTCCCTAAATTAGACAGCGGAATACGCCATAAGATCTCCGAAGATGGTTCGCCTTCTGGATTCAAACGAGAGTAGGTTTAAAAAATCCCCCAGACAATTCCCCGTGTACGAACGGTCGGCATGTATATTCGCTCCTACGCGAGCTCTTCCTTCGGAATCAACTTCTTTCCTACGAGAGCCCACATTTGAGAGAGGAAGCAACTTAAACCTTGGACAGCATTTGCAATTTATAGGGCGGATGTATCTGGCGCCGATTGGTTGCGATTGCGCATGCGCTGAATTGTCACATGGCGAGGGGAAAAGCGTGCTTAAGGGCGGAAACGCTCGGAGACAATCAATGCTTCCATGCCCTTCTCGTACCTCGTATTGCAACAAATATCCATGATCCAGGGGAGCTCGATCGAGCAGTGAGTATCACTCCTAGATCTAGGCGCACTACTTTACTTCCAGAGGGACAAGACGACGGGGGACACAGACCTGTACATTATAGGATCATTTATTGATTAATTTATTTATTTATTTATACATACCCTCAACGACTCGGGGGCGTTATAGAGTGGAGTGGGTCAGTACAAGTGGTTTTGAAGGGCTAGTCGGAATTGCTTGGTGTCGGGTATGGTAACTATGGCGTCTGGGAGGACATTTCAGCACACAACTGCTTCAGGGAAGAGGGAATGCTGGTGTGCTTGACTTGATGACTTGGGACGGGCGATCTTGCATGAATGGTCCAGTCTTGATAATATGTAAGTGGGCGGGTTTAGAAGAGACATTTTCGTTGAAGGTGTGTAAAACCTTCATGAAGAAGAGAAAGACGGAAAATTCAACGGCGGGAGGAAAGTAGAGAAAGGTTAAGACGAGACTTTATTGATTATGGACTCGAGGTAGGTTCTGAATGGATTCAATGGAGTCTGTTAAATTTTGCTGATGAGGATGCCAGATGGAGGGCCCATATTCTAATTTAGGCCCAACGATAGTGACGTACAAAATACGTTTTAGGTTTTCAGGTGAGGATCTCAAGTTTCTTCGAATGTAGCCCAGAGAGCGGTTTGCTGAGGATACAATTGTTTTAATACGAGCATGCCATGAATGATTAGATGTGAAATGCAAGGCTAAGTATTTGAATTGGTTAGTATAATCAATGGGGGAAGAGTTCAAAGGAAGTACAGGATAGATAATTGGCAATGAACGAGAAAAGCACATGCATTGACATTTGTTAGGAATTAAGGACATGCGTCATGTGTTGCACCATTCAGAAATTTTAGAAATGTTTTCTTGAAGCATTACAATATCATCAGTAGAGGTCATCTTACGGTAGATTACACAGTCATCCGCAAAACGCCGCAATGTGGAAGAGATGCTGAGAAGAAGATCAATAATATATATTAGGAAGAGTAATAGGCCGAGTACTGTCCCCTGGAGGACACGAGAAGAAACAGAGCACAGGGAGGATTTGGTGTGGTTAGCATAAACAAACTGATGACGTTGGAGAAGAATGATTCGATCCATTTTATTATATTAGGGTCAATCTTCAGCATAGAAAGTTTCAGCAGGAGGAGGTATATGTGGCATTTTGTCAAAAGCTTTGGCGAAATCCAGAAATACAGCACTTGCGTTGTAGGCGGAGTCAAGGTTTAGGAGAAGTTCATTAGTAAAAAATAGGAGCTGCGTTTCAGAAGAGAAGTTGCGGCGGAAACCGTGCTGCGCGTTGCTAAAAAAGGAGTTGTTTTCGAGGAAATCAGACAGATGCGTGGAAATTTGAATTTGAATGATATGCTCCATGATCTTAGATGAAATGCAACTAAGAGATAAAGGCATGTATTTGAGTGGAGAGGACTTACTGCTGCTTTTGGAGACTGGAATGACCTTTCTGATTTTCCAGTCCTCAGGCACCACCCCCGACTCCAAAGTCTGCTGAAATATTTTGGTCAGAAATGAGCTACAAGACAGGCTAGAGTTACATAATACTTTAGTGTTTATATTGTCAACGCCAGAGGACAACGAGAGCTTTAATAAGTTAATAATTTGAGATACACTAGTAAATTATACAAAAACAGGGTCCATTTGAAAATAAACAGCAGGAATGTGACCAGGTAAACAGTCGGTAGAAATAGGCGTAAGCACATTGCAAAAAAAATCATTAACCATAGCTGCACACTGATCATCTGGCACAACATCACGCGAGTCGCTAAAAGTCTGGTAAAGCGTGGTATTTTAAGTTAACAGTGCTCCAGAAACGACGAGGGTTGTTGAGTAATATAGAAGGCAGCATCTGCTGAGAGTACACCCTTTTGCACTCTCGCAGTTTCATTTTGTAGTTATGTTCACTATTTTTATGTTTGAACCATGACTCAGGAGTGCCATCACGTTTAGCAGTACGGAAAAGCCTTTTCTTTTTGTTACAGAGAGATCTAAGTTGTCGATTGAACCATGGTTTCGTCGAGGAAGGCCTGAGGTATTTGCAACTTTCATGACCTATAGGGGGCGCACCGGTGCCTATCAAAATGGCTGTCCTCTGGATGATTGTCGTAAAACAGCGGTACGAGGCTGGGTCTGCGACACGTAAGTAATTCTAGTTTTGCTATATACGAGTAGTATTAAAGCCTTACATTACTTTTTCATGCCAGGAAGGTGTAGGTAAGCCCGTTTATTATGAGGCCAATCATCCAGGAGCTAGGGAGCGTGACTCTCACACCGCGGTACCACTATCGCTGAAAGTTGTGAATTTGAATGGGATGTGAATGTGACAAGTTTATCTAACTTGTTTTTAAAATAAGTTCCAATTCTCGTTAACATCTCGTGGATCAAAACTTATTAAGAAAAAAGAGAAATAGTCACACAACGCTGGGTTTATTTCTTCGTCATTATTTTTGTCGTATCACAATTTTTTCTTTCCTGAACGAATAATTTTTGGAGTTTCAACTTCTATGTAAGAATGAATTGATCTGTGGTCACTGATGCCGTCCAAGAATACCAAAGGCGTTGGAAATAATTCAAGGTGAGAAGTAAGAACAAGATCTAAAATGTTTGAACAGGAAGGAGAGACTCGCGTAGGAAGGGAAACTATCTGAGGAAGACTGAAATCTAAAATGATGTCGATAAATTGTTGACAAACACTGGAGTTTTTAGAGCAGACATGAGTTGGGTCGTTCCAATTAATGCACGGAAAGTTAAAATCGCCAAATAAAAGTATGATATAGGTTGGATATTTTGTTGAAAGTAATGACAATTCATCGTGAAGAAGGCTTGAGAACCAGTGTAACGCGTCAAGAGGACGGTAACAAACACCAACCAAGACAGACCTAAAACTGTATTGCAAGCAGACCCAAACTATTTCAAGCTGTGAATGATTAGGAATACCTCTGCTAGGTATCTTGTTATCTACGGCTATAAGAACGCCACCACCGCGTCGTTGCTGTCGATCGAGACTATAGATTTATAAGTTAGGGTATTCAGGCAGTATTTCACTATCAGTGACTTCAGGAGTTAACCACGTCTCGGTCAGTAAAATTATTTTTGCGCTGCAAGACGAGGTAAGGGCACTTAGCTCAACACATTTAGATAGAACGCTTCGAGCATTGGCATATAAAAAACTGATGCCCTCATACGAGTCTAATCTGCTGTTTCGAACACTCCCCGCCTTGCACTATCGCTGAAGTTCATTTACTAGCTTAGAATGCTGGTCAGAGACCGCATTCTAAGCTAGTCTTTGAAGCGATCAGAAGTTTATCGAAGCGTAGTTTGAATGGGGAAGTTTGTTGTTTGGCATATGTGAGCAACGCCTTCCTTGCGGTGCGAACAGTCAGTGAATAATCCCCAGATAATGAAAAGGGCGTACCTTTTAGTTTCGAGGTGGAAAAAAGTAGGTGCTTTTTCATTTTAAAAGGCAAGGATTTCACAATGATAGGCCTTGTTTTCCCTTCACGGAAAGCACCAAGGCGATGCGCACGCTCGACTTGTAAGCTACTAACTGCGACGCCCAAGTTGCCCTTTGTAAGGTCAAGTAATTTGTTCAGAAATTTGTTGAGACTCGCTAGGGGCATCAGGGATACCGTAAAACAACAAGTTTGAACGACGCGAACGGTTCTCTAAGTCATCTATGCGCGCAAGCAAAGTTGATGTTGCAGCACTCTGCTCAGACGTCACAACCTGCTGCTCATTAATGTTATGCTTAACTTCAGCAATGATCGATACATCCTTTTCAATTGAAGTAACCCGATTAGAAAGAGAAGACAAAGCGGTATCAAGGCTTTGTTGTTTCTGTAGGATGGGTTTTATGTCAACTTTGATGTTTTTCTTTCCAGCTTCAAGTATAGTTGATTTGGATTCAATGGTTTATAGCATAACAAACATGTCATTAAACTGACTTTGTTCAGAGGCAGACAGGGGTCCCGGATTTGTTTCCACATCACCACACTGCAGTAGCAGTGGCTTAATCGTACAAAAACGATCAGTGACAGATGCAATAAGCACTCCGGGGCATGGGAGCAGAAGAAGGCATACGTTGCTAGTTCGCTTAGTATATAGGAAGAAACGTTTACAGACCCGTATGGAAACGATCATGTCCTGGTTAAACGTCAGCATTACGCTTGCGCTTCCATGCCCCCTGGCGCGGCGACGCTCTGGCACCACCTTTTGTAGGCCTACCGAAGGATGTTGTGGGAGTAACAACAGGGGTGGTGGCGCTGTATCCGCAAAAAAGGCGCTCCATGAAACCGCTGACGGGCCCTCCAAACCAGAAGATGAGAAGAGTGATCCCGGTCTGTCGATGAAGTTGGTGGCCGGGGCAGCGATGAGGGTTTCAGGAACGAGTCCGAGCAAGACGAAAAACGCTAGCTGTACGAAAACAAGCATGCCCTGGTTAAGCGTAAGCATTACGCTTGCGCTTCTATGCCCATCATCGCTGGTTTAGGGCGCTTACAAGAACGGTCGCTCACACCCTGTGTCCAGCGTCGCCCATTTTCGAGGTTTGGAGTTCTGGTATTGCAACCCCGTTTCTATCCAGAGGTGAGTATTTTAGGATGGGCGTCGGGGATGGAGAAACTTCGCACGTCGCTTTGCCATTTATAGTGTGCCTGTTTGTGCGCAATACTTTTGCAAATTTTCGGATGACTAGGTTTTCCGGCGTGCCAGGGAATTGATGTATTAATTGAGAAACCGGGTGCATAGAAACAGGTCGTTGACGCAGGTATGTGACACATGCGTGCTATTTGTAAATGCCAGTTATGGTGGCCGGAGAGGATGTCTTTAGCCACTTTTAATGTTTGCGAGTGGCCGAAAACCCGGTTGAAACCCACTGAAACTCGAAATGTCGTTTCCAGGGGCCAAATGCGGGCGTCCAAGAACTTTGCAAAAAAATGAAATCTATTAAAATACGGCGATTCTGCTTTACGACCGTTAATCTTGCCATGATGAAAGCGGGTTTTTGTGAATTGCCCTAGCAACATCTTGTACTCACTTTTTTTTCGCTTAATAACTAATTAAAGTGCCACTATGACGACTTGCTCGGATGGCCTTTTATTATATTATATTAAATATTCTGGAAATTGAAGTGAAAATCGAATTCGGAAAAACATTAAAAATGTTTTTCCTGGCTGCAAATAATTTTGGCTTAATACCCGAGTCAGCGCGCGTTCGGCCGCTCGAACTTTGCAAAAGCTACGGGGCACCAATGCCGTTGAATTTTCGAGAAGTAAGATGTGCTTCTAAAGTGCTTCTTTTTGTGCCCGACTAAACCTTTCCAGAAAACAGAACGCCTATACTATCCTTCACGCGCACTATTAAAGGACAACGCGCTTTGCCCGACATCAATTTGGTGCGACACACTGATTGGGGTGTGAGAAAAGGGTGACTCGGCATTTGCACCCAATCAGCATTACGGCAGCGGGCAAAGCTTACTTGAGTTTCGTGGTGGGCGGGAAACATGATTCGACCTTAGAGAGTTTTGATTAGGGGGCCCAACAGCTTGTGGCATCGCCCTGAACATGCACAAAACTTCAGCGCATGAGATTCTTCCTATTCTAAAACTCTCCAATCACTAAGCGTTGGTTAATTTTGAAATACGAGACAGCATTCCACGAATGTGGCCGACGCAAGCTGGGCGGCAGCTTTCCGAGGCTACGACAAAGCAAACCTTGTTTGCTTTCCATCTTATGCCATCTTCACTCTCAGACGCGAGAAATACGCAGAAAAATCCGTCCTGAAAAGCCGACCAGCATTTCCCTTAAGTTTTCCCAGTTTTCCCGCCAGAATTAAACGACAGCAGTTTAGGCCTTCAGTCTATATTTTTTTCCTCCAGTATTTCTTGTTAAACAGCCAACGCCTCCCCCATAGGCTTACGCGGTTGAAATTGCTGCTGTCTCGTGAGCTCGGCGGTTCCCATTAGCTCCGCTTGACGCACGGGGTTTAGCTCCCGGTGTACGCGATTAAGTTTCTTTCGTGCATCGACTGTTGACATAAAGGGGGGCTGCTGCAGGAGGCGAGCGTAGGGATCGGGCGGGCCTGCTCTTCCACGCTGACGAGAATCCATTGGCCGTCCCCTCGTTTACAACCTTCCCTCTTCGCGTATCAAATTAAGGGTGGAGCCTCTTAACGGCTTCGGTGTTTGCTGTGAAAGTGGGACGAATGTTCCTAGTTTGCACCCGCGGCCTCGTGTTTGGAACCTTCGGCTAGCTTTGGAACGTCGAAGAAAAAGGGCCAAGTTCTTTAACCCCGTTCCCTATACAAATAGCCTGGACAGCTGGTGTGTGTACCAAACTTCTTTGCTAAGTAGGCATCATTTCATGCGCGGCAGCGATGGAGAGGATGTTCAGTCGTTGAGCGAGCGCGTTTCTCTCTTTTTCCGTTTGTGTGGCCTGCTTTTTTTGTATTAATTTGTAGATGAATGCGAACATCCAGGAAACATTCATGGCAAAAGTGGTGAAGTGGGCTCTCGTGTTTGTATAAATTTACCACTGCGAGACTCCCGTTTGCTTGGACGTCTTTGCCTGGATAACACGCGAGAGAAACACCTGGCTTGGCACGAGCTTACAAATCCTGCGGGCCTCACTTGGGCCTGATATTGATTTTCTCCTAGGGCTTAGTTAGTACCAGAGTACTTTTCTTTTGCGTTTTTATGGCTTTTCTATGACTCGCCACATAATCGCCAAAGTGCTAGACTTGATCCAAAGATGCCAGGTATGAACCGATGACCCAGCAGGGAGGTTTAAATCTGGCAATTGTTAGGCAATTTAAGCCCAAGGCTATCACGTGAAGACAAAACGACCAGAGTGGAAGCCTAACTCTGGCAGTAGTTAGGCAATTTAAACTGCACCCCCCTCCCCCCCTTTCAAAAAAAAAAAGAAGGTGGTAGCCAAATTATTAGCAACCAGGCCTTACTTTAACACTTGTTTGGCGAATTAGGGCCAAGATACCAAGACTCTGGCCAAAAGAGGCGAAGTTTGGCTCTAATCTGGCCTTTTTAAGCTTTTTAAGGCCCTAAACGCCGAGACAAAATATAAATACTTGGCAAAAAAAAAACTGTGCTACCTGGCTACTTTGGCTAATTGTGACCGGGTAGAACTAATCACTCTCTGAAAATGCCCTACCTTTCCTTACACGAAAGAATAAATCATTTCTATAAAGATTGATTCCAAGGCTACAGAAGATATGCGAAGGAGTAGAGTGATCTAGACTGGTGGTAAAGCAAGTATAGCTGAATGTTACCTCGTAGTCTGATGTCAGCACCCACGACAGATGTGATCACAACATTTAAGCGCAGAAAGCGGACCTTATTTTAACGTTGAATGAAAAAGTGGAAGAAGAAAAACCAGCAATCGTTTAGTTCTTTAAGTACGTCAATAATAGTAATATAATAATAATACATTTATTGACCCATTCAGACGAGAGACCTAGGATGAAAATACGGGTACATAAAAACCAATAAAGGCTTGTGTGATGACATCCTAAAAAAAAGGAAATATGTGTCTGCCTAGGTACAAAATAAAGTAAAATTCAAACACAAAAAATAATATTTTGAACGAGCACACAACAAGCATCCCACAAACAGTCTATGCACACATCCTGAAAAGGCAGTTAACTAGTTCATGCACGAATGGGCAGTATTTCAAATACAAGTATTTGAAATACGTATTTCAAATACTTTGTGTATTTTGCAATTGTATTTAATTACAAATTGGGTAATGTATTTGACGCGAGTATTTAAATACTAAAACGTGGGTATTTCAAATACAATTGTAATTAAAAACAATTTTGTGGGCAAGAATACATCCCTCAAATTTACTGTCATTGTCCAGAGCAGGAAGAAAACAACGTTCCGCGCCGAATTCAGTGTCTCTCAATCAAGCACAAGCGTTTAGTGACTTTGTGATTACGGTGCTAGTCCAGGGCAAGAATAGTGACGAAATCGACGTTCACAGGCAGACTTGCTAAACAAGTGCTTGTGACAACTTGTGGTGCTTTCCAGCCTGATTTCCATTCATTTTTTTTTCTTTTTGCCTGGAATATTCTAAATGCGCGGGTCGTTCAGATTTTCGCAACTGGTGCGAGTTGCAACAATAAAAAATTCTTTAACTAGTGCTGCGCGTCTTGGTCATCTCGGTTGTTTGTTGGTCTATACCAAAATGCAATCGACAAAAAAAAAGCTGCTTGAAGCTCTGTACTTTTTTCCCCTATTACGTCCAAGCTGATTACATTTTTATGTGATTATATTTCTAATACGTTACTAGAGCCTCGCGCACTAACTCCCGAGTGTGCGATGCAAAACTAAAATGAGATACCCAGAAACCCGTTTCAGGTGCCCTGAAGTCGCTGACGCAAATTTTGAGGAATCTATTTGGAAAAGTATTTGGAGGAGACCAAATACATTTGGTTGTATTTGTATCTTGTACTTAAATGCTTTTCTGGAAATGTAATTAGATTTGTAATTAAATACAATTTTGATTAAGTATATTGTATTTGTATTTTGATTCATATTTGCATGTATCTTGCACATCCCTGAGCTCATGTTTCAGCGTCTTTAGACGCGCAGTGCAGCAGCGAGGTTGTCGCACGTGCAGAAAGACTAAAGTTCCCGCGATGCAATACGGCAGCGGTGGCGTAGTCAAACTGGCTGGTGAGATCGGTCTATTGGATAAGGTGACATTAGTGAAAAAAGAAATCGGCTTTTGTACGCAGGCCGCGAACGTTTTGGTAAAATAAGTCATATGTGACTCATCCTGGTTTATCCAACGTTCAAGGGGGCGGCGGCGGCGGCTTCCTCGGATGCATGGAGCAGGTCTTCGCGAAGGGCGCCTCGAAAAGCCTTAAAGAGGCAGAATTTGGGCCACACAGTGGGATCAGAAAGCTTGTCGAAGTCTTTGGCAGCCACGGACACATGGAAAAAGGCGCAAGAGCCGTAGCGCGTCTTCAGTTTCCGGCACTCTACTTCCTCAACTCCGACGGAAGAGAGATGAGAACTCATGTCTTCGCAGCTGGTGTCCGGGTTCAGCTTGGTGACGAACATGGCTCTTCGTCGAGTTGATGGAGGGGCAACGATCAACTTGCAGGCTTCCGACGCCCCGGTAAGTACTCGGGTCCTAGCTTTTTGGTCGTGCACAGTTGATACCATTGGAAGGGACGTCGTCTTTCGGCGAAGCATTACTCTGGCCATCCGAAGGGAGAGCTGTCACCACAATTTTCGTAGGGGAAGCTCGGGGGAGAGAGCTGAGTAGAGCGGCAGCATCAGTGTCTTTTCCGAAAGATCCTCCCGCAGCCCCATCCACGGGCTGCCGCCGGCGATCGGGCGCGTCCGGCTGTCGTCGCTGGCCGAGTGAGTCACGCAGACCCCGGACCTCAGAACGTAGTACGGCAATGGCACCCGGCTGTAGCTCGGCGTCACGCTTTTGCTCGTGTCAGAGGCGTGCGTTTTCGTCTCTGAGGGCGGCGACCTCGTCAGTCAGGAACGAAATTCCCTCCGTAGCATCGAGGAGCAGGCTCCGCAAGGACCCAACGCCGGCACCAAGGTCAGTGGGAGGAGAGGCGGGTGGCCCCGCGGGAAGTTGTCGAGCAGGAGAGAGGGCCGCAGGAATGCGGGAAAAGTCCGCAGCGTTGCTGGCGTGATTGCCGACGACGCCATCGCTGTAAGGCCTCGCAGCACCGCCGATAATCGCACAGCTCTCTCAGAGAAAGGAGCTTACCCCAGACTGAAGAAATGTGTTGACGTTGTCCGGCCAGCATACAGACTTTGTGTGCGCACGTAGTTTGCAACCAGAACACCGCAGAATCTTTTGTCTTCCGTTGAAGACACGGGAGCAGATTGTGCATGCGTCCGTACTAGGCGGCATCTTCGCAGCGATGCGAAGATGCCGCCTAGTATTATTATTATGATTGCTATTACAAGTGTAATAATAATAATAATAATAATAATAATAATAATAATAATAATAATAATAATAAATTTATTGCAGGTGCTTAAACGTCCTCAGGGTATCATTTCGGGACCGTCAAAGTCCTAAGGACTTGTAGGGCTGATCCCAACAAAATATCTACAAAAGCACGCATAACAATAAAAAAAAACACACACAAAAAAAAAAAAAAAAACAGAGAACAAAAGTTACAGAGATCCAGAGACGCGACAAGGTAAATATCGTTAAAGACGAATTGCACAGTACGAACTCATTACGAAAAGTTTTGAAGGTTGACGCTATTTTCCTATGGACGAGCACATAGTCTTCAGTTTTCTTTTTAACTTTCCAGGAGCAGTAATGTCACTCAGCACAGGTGGGAGTTTGTTAAAGGTGTTTGGAACATAATAATTTCGAATGCATGTCCCAAAATGAGTACTAATTCGCGGCGTGGCATATGGTGCCACTTTCCGCAGGTCACGACAAACCACGTTGGGAACCTTAAAGGTATGGTCCCAGTAATGCCGGAGTATAACGGTATGCAGAAATAGGGCTCGAAAGGATGGTAAAGAGAGATCGTCAAAGATGTTGTCGGATGTTTGAATATTGGAGCCATACGGCCACGCTACGCAAGATGCCCTTTAGGAGAGAATTCACTTTAGTTTCTAATAGGTTTGTGCACTGCCCCAACAAGGTAATTCCATATCGAAGCACACTATAAACGAGTGCGTGCACAATGAGTCTTCGGGTTGACATGGGGATAAATGTTCTTATATTGTAGAGGGTGCAGGATGTTGCTCGCAGCTTCTTCATGATGTGGAAAAGATGGGAGTTCCACGATAAATCAGAGTCAAAGTAAATTCCTAAGTATTTTGTAGTGTTCACGTAATCTTCTGGCACACATTCACAAGAAGCACAGTCTGAAGCGTGCAGAAGTATTGGCTTGTTTAAAATGACTCTCTTAAGCGGACTAGAAGAGCACATTAGTTGTGTTTTTTTCGTGCTGACACTAATGACGTTTCTCGAAAACCAATCCATGATCTTAATTGAATCAAACTGCAGTAATTCTACTGCCTTGCTATAATGTAAATGACTTGATACTAGAACGGTATCGTCTGCATATTTAAATATCTTACTGTATTTCACTACCTGGGAAAGGTCGTTGACATAAATATTAAAAAGAAGAAGCGAGAGCACAGACTCCTCCGGTACGCCAGATTTCAAAGATATTTCAGCACTGTGTTGTCCAGATATCGAAAGTAGTTGTGTACGGTTCGACAGAAGGTTTTTTAGCAGGGAATAAAAGGGACCCCTGAACCCTAAGCTAAGAAGTTTTTTGAAAAGAAATTTGTGTGACTCGGAGTCGAAAGCTTTCGAAACATCTAAGAAAAGCGCACATGTAACAAGATTATTTTTGAAGGCAGTGTTCAACAGATCGGAGAAGTCCTCAAGAAGAGGTTGTGTGCCTTTTCCAATAACGAAACCAAACTGCTGTAGAGAAAAAAGATTAAATTTATCCATAAAATTAGTCATTGTTATAAAAATATGTTTCTCCAAAATCTTCGCTATTGAAGGCAAGATCGAGATAGGGCGATAGCATTCGACCTTACCGTGATCTCCACTTTTAAATAAAGGCTTTGCAATGGCTATTTTAAGGTCGTCTGGAATTATGCCTGAAGCTATAAAACCGTTCAACATCCGTAGAAGTATATCTTTTAGTGAGTTGTAATTTCTACACAGATCGGACATGCGTACACCGTCAATTTCAGGAGACAAACGAGGTTTAAAGCTGAACAACATAGTTTGTAGCGCTTGCTCAGTTATTTCACGAAGGAAAGCGGACGCTACATTTGGAATGATTGAGAGGCAGAGATCTGCTTCATATCCCGCGATATGCTTGAGGTCTTTCCGAAATAAGTGTTGAAAGCATTGGCTGCAAAGAGAGGACTACACGGGAAATACTTTTCCACGTTTTCGTCAACTGAACGTCTAGCACGGGGACCATCACGGAGTTCGTTGACAAGAGACCAAGTTATCCGGGTGTCAAAGCGGGATTCAACTAACTTTGCTTTGACATAGCTACGCTTAGCTAATTTGATCATTGCGGTTACTCTATTGCGTTCAATTTTAAATTTAATACGCAATTCCTCGTTCCTCGGTGACTGTCAACTGCGCGTCCAGAAAAGTTCTTTATATTTGATTGCGGCAACAATGTCATCATTCAGCCACGCGAGTTCAGGTCGACGCTTTTTAACGATAATTACTTTCGTACTGCAGTCAGTAAAAGTTCTCCAGAGCTGAATGAACTTTGAATAAATCTCCTGTTGACTAAAAGACTGCAAGAAATTGTCCCAGTCATATGATACGATTAATTTGTCAAACACTTTGCGATCAAAAATTTTTACTTGTCTCTTTTTAGAACAGGTGGTTTTGACAGAATCCTTTGAGAGCAGTTGACAAGCCGTGAAGTAGTGGACCGCGAGTTTTTTTGAGACAACCGCAGATTTAACTGAAACGCCGTGGGCACGTACATTAATGTGATCTAGACAGGAAGTGACAAAGCTACCACTGAAATGTTCCTCCCTGGTAGGGGCTTGGATAGAATTTACAAGGCCAAACTCAGCAAGTATATTGAGATAGTCGCACACAACAGCCTTTGTAGGATTTAGAGTCTCAATATTAAAGTCTCCAAGCAGACATATATGTTCCGTGGCCTGCAAGCCAGTCAGACATGCTCGCAATTCTTCCAGGAATAAGGAGACGCGTTCAGATGGGGGACGGTAGCAGGCGACCACCGTTAAGGAATATCTTGAGTTAAAAATATTCAGGGCTAAACATTCCGCATGATTAAATGTAAAATTCAGTTTCAAAGCTTCCCACGAATCTTTGACGAATATTGAAATACCACCTCCTGTCCTGCAAGGACGGATGAAAGTAAATTATCTGTAACCAGGCAGTGAAAATTGACTAATTAAATCTTTTGGTAAATTTGTCTCCGTTAAGACCCAAACATCCACTAGAGATTTAAAAAAATTCACAGAAACACAAAACTGGTCCCAGTATTTCCGAGCACTTCAAATATTAATGTGAACCAGGATAAGTGCATTAACTGAAGACAAGTCGAAATCCGCAAGAAGCGAGTTAAAGTCTTGGAAATTAGAAAACGATGAGGTCATATCCGTTAGACAATCAGTTCCAAATCACCCACAGAATTAATGCGAATGACTGTAGAACCTTGTGTCTTTTTTGCATAAATCTTTGCATTTTTCACCCAGACGTATTTATATTGCTTTTCGTTTCCCCTCGACCTTGCCCTCCAGAAAAGTTCCCTGTTCGCATGGGTGAGGTTCTCGTTAAAGAATAGTCTTGGCAGTTCTTTCTCACGTGCAAGAGGACCCAGTAAACGACGAGAGCTTAACCAGCGTTCTCTGGTCTGCACTGCCCGAAAGCTCACCAGAATAACCGGGGTGGCTCCTCGAGTAGAGGGCAGGCGATGGACGGTATCAATTTCCGAGGTCTGAAAATCTTGTATGCCGATCTTCTGGGCTATGTCACCTAATATGGACGGAAGGTCTTCTTTAGGGCTGCATGGAAACCCATAAATCTCTAAATTAGACTGCCGTCTAAATTGCTCGGAGTTATTGAGCTCAGCACGAAGGAGCTGAATCTTTTGTGACTGGGCCGACAAAGTGGATTATAAAGACCCCACCTCATTTCCC
This sequence comes from Ixodes scapularis, assembly GCF_016920785.2. Lineage (NCBI taxonomy): Eukaryota > Metazoa > Arthropoda > Arachnida > Ixodida > Ixodidae > Ixodes > Ixodes scapularis. The sequence continues at coordinate 16,759,202 of NW_024609873.1, read as the reverse complement.
AGCTCAGCCACAGTGGCCTCATTCTCAGACACTTTCTTTAAAAGAGAGCCATGCTGAGCTGAGTGAAAAGCAATGGATTCCAACACGTCAGCTATGGACCTTTCCATGGTGTCCACAGCGGATTTGACGGCCAGGAGCTCCTCGACTTTTGCAGGAAGCTGAAGTAGCGTGTCGACACAGCTCTTGAGAGAAAGAAGCAGGTCTAATTTGTTGTTAACCTCTGCTAACTGCGAGGAAAAAGAGGTAGATTCACTTTGCGAATTCGCTCCCGCGCTTCCTGCGTTCGACTTGTTTGCAGACGGGCGGCAGAGGTGACAGCACCATTGCTCGCGCTTCACGGAGCTCATGGCATTAAATGTACTGGCAGAAACACCAGCACAAAACTTTCCAAGGTGAAAGCTGTTTGAACAGCTCGTGCATGTCATATATCTGCCATCCAACGGTACTGGCTCGCGACACTTAAAGCATTCACTTCAAGACATGGTCGGATGACACAAGTCACTTGGCGCTCACTTTGCTTAGTAGAGACAGCGTCTGGTTTCTAGATTTCCGTTATTTAGACTTGAGAAGCGAAGGTGAAACACTCGGTACCAAGACAGCACACCGTGAGATCTGTGCGCGTAATGAGCGCACGATTCCCACCGTGAAAGCAGTGTGTCCGGTGATCATAAGGTCTGAAGGTGTAGGCGAATGAAAAGGGCCCTCACTTGGCGCAACAGCGGAGTCGGCGTGGAGCGCTGGCTTGGAGCAATGTTCAACACTCCGATGCCGGGCACGCAAGGGGCCTCAGTGGTACTGGGACAAGCAGGACGTCGAAGATATGGCGGCGATCGTGCAGGCACGTCCTAGTCGAGTGGCCGTGGTGCAGGCGGTTCAGCGATCGCTCCAGATGATTTGCCCGCTTTACGTAGATGGTAGGATGCCGATCGACGGTCCCATAGAGGCTCCTTTTCTTGTCCAGATGGTAGGACTTCGCCAGAGGTCTTAAGTCGACGAAATAATTAGAATCGAGGTTAATATCTCGCAGCTATCAAAAAGAATTATAATAATAATTTATTTATTTTATTTTTATTTATTTAATAATTTAATAAAACTAGCATGTCCACGTCGCAAATCAGGTTCGTCAAAGCCATCCAGGGCTTGTATGACTGAACCTATCTGCAGTGGCCTCAAAAATAACTATGCCACGTACTAAAAAAAAGTTTGAGTCAGTTCCAATAACATTTGTGACTAACAACAGGCTGAAGTTGAGCTAGTTGGTACATAATTTAGGTATCCCTTATCCTATAATCCTATACATAATCCTATATCCCTCTCGTTCTAGCTGACCATTTACCTAAACATTTGTGACACTTATTACACTTAGACTCAGGGGAAAACACGTATACACACACCTACACATATGCACAAACACGCAAGCCGGTCATTGTCACCATTGAAGAAGGTCTTGATAGATGTTATGTTTTTGGTGTTGTGGTTCTTGAAGCAGAAAGACTGGGTGTTGTAAGTCGTGTTGATTTGCTCAAACATAAAGCAAATAAAATAAAAATAATAAAATCTTGTGTTCAACATTCTTTATAGAACTGAAAAAAAATTGTGAAATAAAATTGTGATGGATTACAGGGCCTCGTTGGTAGATAAAAGATGGCGAAGCGCTTTTTTGAGTTTCTTTTTGGATGTGAAGTCGAAGAGTTCGGAAGGTAAAGAATTGAATATCTGAGGGACATAAAAAGATCGCAGGTTCCTGCCATAGCGGGTGTAATATACTGGAACAAGAAACCGTGAAGCCGTTCTCAGTTCTCGTTAATTAGGTCGAGGTGCTTTAAAATCCTTTGTCCAATAGTGACTTAGTATAACTGATTCCAAAAAGAGTGATTCGAAGGTGGGCATAGATAAGGCCTGAAAAATATTCACGTTTGAGGTTGAAGGTTTGTTATTAACTTCTCGTACAATAATTTTTAAGATATTATTTTCTTTCTTATGCCATAATCCAGAACATTCGCCGAAAACTGTAATGCCATACCGAAGTATACTATATCCTAAAGAGTAGGCTAAGAGCTTGCGAATTCCGAATGGTAAAAACGTCTTATACCCCTGTTACACGGGCACACTTAACCGCGGTTAACTCAGCTTTAACTGCGGTTACGTGGCAGCACAGATGCCGCTCTATATGCTCGGACAGCTATTTCAAAAGAAGTGAAGAGAGCGCGTGCACTGCTCTGATGGGTGCTCAAGATGCTCAAGCGCACGTTCGCCCATAGCTCTGACTGCATCGCCGCAGAATGTTGTCGGCAAGTATTGTGCGCTAATTGTGGTCTAGCGTAACTGCAGTTAAGTGTGCCCGTGTAACAGGGGTATAAATCTTGTAGAGTAAGCATAGGACGCTTCTTAGTTTTGAACATACTATTGTCAGATGGGAATTCCATGAAAGGTCCCAATAAAAGTGGATGCCTAAGTATTTTACCGTCTCTGAGTAAGGAATTGGACTGCAATGACATCCTACACAGTGTGATGTGTGAAGAAGAAAAGGAATATTTAGAACCACAACTTTTAAAGGATTGCGAAAGCAGACAAGCTTTGTTTTGGAGATATTTATGTTTATAAGATTAATTTCAAACCATTCCATGAGTTTATGTGTACATTCCTGAAGCATTTGTATTGCTGTATGATACGACCAATGACCCGTTAGTAGGCGTGTATCATCAGCATATTGAAAAAGGGTACAGTTTGATAAAAAAAAAACAAATTAGTCGTTAGTTGTTTATACAGCAGGAGTTTAGTCTGCCAGAACATGGCGACATTGTTACCCACTGTAGATAAGCAATTTAACCAGTGCAGTACAACTGCTAGCCTGGGGTCTTTAACGTGCACCACGCAGTAGTGATACACGACCGCACGCCGGTACGATGCTTATCCAGATCGAAACGGGCAGGGGTGGGGATTGAACCCAGGATCCCTGGGTTCTGCAGCGCGAGCTTTCGCTCCACGTGCTCCGAGCTGGTGTGCGCTAGACCACTCGGCCACCGATCCCCCCTACAGTTTGATACCATGCTAGACATATCATTTACATATATATTAAATAGAAGAGGAGAAAGAACTGAACCTTGAGTATAATAATAATATTATACTCAACCGGAATGCAACTGCACTCCGGTTGAGTATACAGATAGCGTGAAGTATCTATAGCTACTTCACGCAGACCACTATCAAAATATATGCCTATAGGCATATATTTTGATAGTGGTCTGAAATGGAATGTCCATTTTACATACATCTGTAAGAAGCTGAGAAGCATTAGTTGCCTATTATATAATACAAAATATTTTTTCCTGTATCTGTTCGAAGAATGATTGCCCATTCGCTTGCATATAGCGTCCTTCGCTACTCCATCACCGTTTTCGGCCATTCTTCTGACTATCGGAAAACCAAAGCGGATTGCGTCCTGAAAGCTATCCTGAAAAGTATTTCTTATAAACTGAAAATTTTTGACAACGCTAGTCTTTTCGAATATTTGCAACTACCCAACTTCCAAACCCTTTATGTTCATTCAGTGGTATTGCGGCACTTTTGGAATTCTGATTTCAAAATCTTAAGCCCACCCTTACGTGATCTTCGACATACGCACCCTTTTAACATACCTCTTTCCCGCACTCGTTATGCGAAAGTACGCGTGCGTTTTATGTACCATATATTTTTTCTCATTTACCACCTGAACTTCTAAACCGAACATCCCTGAGCAAAGTTAAAAGGATGCTTAGAGGTATTTCGTTTTAATAGCGAACTATTGGTTTCGTTTTAGTAGCGAACTATTGTAGACTCATTTTGCTCAGTAATGTATGCCACTATTAAGCGCCTGCCTTTCTAGATCATTAATGAATATTCTGCTGTTTGTAGGACAATTTAACAGAAGACACCTTCCGTAAATTTTTTTTCTCGCACATTTTCCAGTCTTGTGGAATGTCATTTTTGCTTTGACATTGCTATTGATTTTCGTTTTAGTCTGTGCAAAATAACTTTTCGCGTAAAATCTTGAAGTTATAACTAGAGTGACTAACTTCATGGAATTATGTTTACATTTCACTTTTTTGTCTGTTTTATATTCTTGTATTTTCCGTAACCACACATGCTGTATATCGTTTTTTTTTTTGGAGGATGGCGTCGCACAAGCCACCTGCTAGCTTTGATGCATCCGCAATACCAAACTTTTCTTTGCTGGTAGCAATAAACAATAATAATAATAATAATAATAATAATAATAATAACAATAATAATAATAATAATAATGGAGAAGAAGACGAAGTGGGCAAGCACCGCAATCCACTTTCGAGTTGCTCGAATGTTTCTGTAAATATTGGTTTCTATCGCTCTCTCCATCGTAATTCATCCGAAGTTCTATCCCTGGAGAAACCCAGCCCACGGTGTTGCAACTCCAACTCTGTGCAACAAGACGATTGACCTAGTTACAAGAATGATCCATCGTCCGCTGCCAGTCAAGACCTCCATCTTGAATCATCCGTCTCTGCACCTCTGAGTGACGACACCGGTAACTCAAGACATCCTATGCCGACGACTCGAAACGCCCACTGGAAGTCCTCATCCAGGCCGTGCGAAGCTTCTCCGTCAAGCCTCCTATTAAACGGTCAGAATCGGCACCATCAACTCGGTATCTCTATGGGATCGTCCGTGCAAGCCCATTCAGCACTATCGGATGCAGCGTTTCCCGGCACACGGTTGCACGCGCAGTTGTAGTTTTTAATCTTTGCGGGTGAGCCTGGAGCTATTTCTTTATTTTGTCTTTTGGCTTATAAACTACTACCTGTACCAGCAACAACGTCGTTCTACGCAGCATTCCACCATGTCATCAGACGACAGTTGTCTTGCATGCTCTGAATCTCTACCAAACAACGGCCGCTTCATGAAATGTGCCGATTGTGCACGATCGAGTCACCTTGGAAAAAAATGTTCGGGGGTCCTGAAAACACCTTTAAAGGCATGACCGCCTCCAAACATGAGAAATGGTGTTGCCTTGAATGTCGGGGAGGACTCGCGAAGTCAAACTTAGACTCCAATCCAACAACGTCATCTCAATCAGACCCCTGTTCGTTCTTGTCAGAGCTGGCTAAAGTAAACAAAAAGCTAGACCTCCTACTCTCCTGGAAAGACACCGTCGACACCCTTCATGATCTACACCCAAAAGTCGACGCTCTGTTGTCAATGAAACAGGTGGTCGACACTATGCAAGACTCATTGAATGCGTTGCAGGAATCCGTGAGTTTTGTCTCCGCTCAATACGATTCGCTCGTGACAACATCAAAATCCCAAGACCACACCATCAAAGCCATGCAACTAGAACTGAGCGCCCTGCCATCTTCTACCGCGGAGCAGGCGCTCGAAATACATCGGCTGAAATCATACCAAAACGACAAGGAGCAAGTCGATCGTATTTCCAACATGGAGATACATGGTATTCCGTTGAAAACTCAGGAAAATATTCGCGATATCATGTCAGACCTCTCGGAGAAAATTGAAGTTGAGGAGTTTCAGGCTGGTCATGTTATGTCCGCCCATCGCCTGCCTGCTAGGCCTGCTAGACCGGCTGCTATACCTCCTATCATGGTTAGGTTCTCGTCTGTTGCCCTGGAAGAACGCTGGATGTCATGCCGTGGGAAGCTCGGCTCCCTACATAGTGACGGTTCTCATCCTCGAATATATTTCAATGATAACCTCACAGATTCCAACAGGAAACTATTCTGGATGGCCCGAACTAGAGGAAAAGAGAAGAACTTTAAGTTTATCTGCACTCTCAACAAAAGGGTTGTCCTAGGGTACTACACTTGGGGTAGTCAGAAGCCGTCACAGATATCGCTACCCCCCCTTCGTTATACTAACAACCCCATGGGCAGTCACACGGCACGCAAACAGCAGGTGCTCACAGTGAGCACCCCCAAAAGCAACATGGCGGCTGGCAAGCGACAGTGGAGCAATACGAGTAAGGCCTAGCGAGCTGGACTGCTTTTTGCTAAAATACGATTCTCAAGTGCGTACGCCCGTTCGCTGCCTTCCGTGCGCACAAAGCACTCCGAAACGCGCCTCGAAGCACCGGCACCGCACCTAATACGAGTAGGGGCGACGATGTGAGGGAAGGGGGGGGGGGGGGCGCATTCCAGGGGGTTTGTCCGCGATTGCTTTCGCGAGGCCGGCTGCATTTACTTCGCGGCCAGAAAACATTCAAAGAAGGAAACAAAATAGCGACAAATGGAATGATGTCTTTATTGAACAGAGCATCTGCTTGCTGTGCTCGCCGCAAGTGATCCGGCGTTTTCGGTTGACAGCGGCGAGGCGAAACATCACCGATTTAAGCGGCGTCGGTTCCGATCGTTCAACGCTCCTGCTCACCTGTTAGCATTCGGTATCCACTTTCAAGTCCCTGGTAATCCTCACCGCGTCTGTGCACGCACTTGGCGCTATTCACCGCACGGAACACCCATTCAACTGGCTATGGGACTGATCCCATTTGGACAAGAGGCCGAGAACCGAACCAGACCGAACCCTTTGTGGCTGCTACGTGGAGCCATGGAACGCCTCCATGTTTTTCACTCAAATAAGTAGACACATAAACGCGCGACTCCTTGAATTGGGCGGCGACACGCGCCACCTAACGGACAGCGCTCAAACTAAAGAAAAAAAGAAACTAGCAATTCTTGCTTTCAGCGCCTCGCCAGACAATGCCGTATGTACATATCCCACGCCACACTTCACTCATACGTGACATACAGACATCACAGCATTTTATATATCAACGCATTCAGAAACAGCGCAAGATACAACATCACATATTGACACTCTACATTCCTATACACACGTCTAGTCGACACCACCAGCTTATATACTGCTGTATTTTATGTGGCCGATTAGGATGGTGACCACTGTCATATTTTGCATAAATACGAAAAGACTGTGCAAGATTTAGCCGTATATATTCTTTTCCTCTACTGCCCTTAGGAAAGCGCTCGTATCTCTAATGTAGGGCCATTGCAAAAGTGAACTGCAGGTTATAAATAAATTTGAATAGTTGCTACACGTCACATTTTGAACAGTTTCGTTTTCTCGCTTGCCTACACTTCAAGTAAACAGAAGCCTGTTTAATTAATTGTATTAATTATCGAAACCAATTTCTGCAATCACAACTTTCTGAACACACTGATTCATTTTCTTTTCTCTTTTTACATATCTAGACTGACTTTAGCGGCGGTTGGGTACACGTTGAGTACACTGAGCACGCGCAGGTGAATTTAGCGAAGCCCGTCCGCCGGTCCTCCCCGAAGCGTCATTTCAGTTTTCTTCTTTTCGCTAAATATCCGTTCTATGCGCTCGCGCTCGCAGGTGATTTTAGCGAAGCCCGTCCGCCGGTCCTCCCCGAAGCGTTTTTTCAGTTTTCTTCTTTTCGCTAAATATCCGTTCTATGCGCTCGCGCTCGCGCCAAGAGGACAGTGCAGAATTGCTGCTTTCGGGCCCGTGCCTTCACCTGCAACGAACGGGAAATACGTATGCTAAATTATCTAAATCCTGGTTGAGACAGTAATGTTTGACTGCGTGCGTCTGACTGCGTTGCGGCAGCAAGAAATCAGGACATCCCTGCTGCTTATATCGCGTGCCGAGATGATTCTTTGAATTGGATTCCACGTTTGATACGAAGCACAGACGTGCCGGTGAGTGGCTTTCGGTTCTCGACGCAACGCTGTCAAACGCTAGTGTCTGAACCGGCCTTGTTTGAAGCATTTTTTTATCGAGTATGCTCGATGAAATGTGCCAAATGAACCAGAGAAGGCGAATCCTGTACCTCAAGACAGAGAAATAGTGAAATACACGGACATGATCCCAGATATCTGTGTACGTTCGTCCTGTCCGGCCTCAGTCGTGGTGTTCAATGCTTCATACTTCACTGCACTTGAAAGCAAAAAAATTGGGTACGACAGGCGCGTAAGTTCGGCGGAACCGAGGAGGCCAGTTGCAACTGATCTCCACGCAGAACTGACCGATCACACCTTTATTGAGAGCACGCTCTTTACTGAACCGCACAATAAAAGACGACGAGAGTATCTCGTCCGGCGAACATTCAAGTCAACTCACGCCTGTGCGTAGCTTCCTGTGCTTTTCTAGAGATTTGGTTAAATCCCTCGAGCACGACGCCAGCTGCCAGCTGTTTACTGCTGTACATGGTAAAACCCGCGACGGAACCAAAAAGGACAACCGCGATACTTTTTATCTGCCTCGGGTTTTAGCAGGTGCCTACCAAGGTTGCCTGTACTTGTTTGTTTTCTGCCAGTTTAGGCGAACTGAGCCACACGCTTGTTTCGACCGGTTTAAATTTCAATAAATGATAACCAACGCACAAAGAAAACAAGTTTCAAGTACTTTTGGAGATTTTGGAAGTGACTTTTACTATTGAACGACAGCATGCACTTGAATGTTCAATTCAAGAGCTTATAAAACGTGACTACCCCATGCTTGTCACCTGCCAACAGGGTGCTAACTCTCAATGGCTCGAGCCCAGTGGGTAGTTAAGTAAGCCTGTGGGGTAGTTACAGCCGTCAAAACGCACGATGACGAGGGGGGGTGCTCACTTTTTCTTAGAGTGTGGGTACGACACGGCAAAATTTTTGCAAAACAAAGCCAGGGATCCACGACACTTCACATCACTAATACTGAAGCATTGGAGATAATCGCCTAGAAACAAATGGCTATCTTTTTTCGGCTTAACGACCTTCAATCTTGCCTAGAAATCTTTACAACAAGCGCATGTTCCTTCGCTTTATTTCATGTTAATATCCGTAGCCTCCGGAAGCACTGGGACGAATTCTAATTGGCTATTAACTCTTTCCTACCAATAACTGACGCATTTGTTCTAACAGAAATCAATATTTCTTATGAAAATACAGACCAAGTTTTCTTGCCCGGATTCAAAAGCATTTTTTACACTCGCGATAATAGACGCGGCGGTGGCATCGCAGTTTTCTTAAAACAAGAGCTAATTTTTTCGGATATACAAGTAGCGTTTTGGTCATCTGAATCAGTAGCACTGCGAATACTTACATCATTCTCCGATCTATGCTTGCTGGCTTTTTATCGACCACCCTCTGAAAAAGTTTCCGAATTTTTAGCCGAGCTTCGAGAGTGTCTATCAGCTCTGCCAGATGAAGCAGCCCTTTGTCTAGTAAGAGATTTTAACATCGATTTACTGAAGTCTTCGAAGCCCCTTGTGTGCGAATATCTTACTCTCTTGTCAGATCATGGCATCAAGCCGTCAATTTTTGGTCCTACAAGGGAGGAACTGTTCAGAGGCAATTTGGTTACCTCCTCGACAGATCAGATTAATTTAAGGTCGCCATTACCAAATGCAAAAGCAGCAGTCATAACTCAAAAACTATCGGACCATTACTTCGTGGCATGCCACATAGAACTTTCTGGCGTTACATCAAAAATAATGCAAAATAAAGTGCGTCAAGTTGAAATTACTGACCATCAAAAGCTTGACAAATATATATGCACCCACGACTGGCAGGCTTTCGCACAAACAGACTTGGACATATACCCCTCGTTTGTTAAGCTATTTAGGGATTTCTATGAGAACTCAAAAAAGGTTATCTTCATAAAACAAAGAAAAGAAAACCTACCATGGTTAAATAAGGATATACTACCTCCCATAAAGCTTAAAGAAATTGCTTGGAAAAAATGCCGTCGATCACCACAGAGATCAAACTTTCTATGTGAGTTCAGAACTATTCGCTACAGAGTAAGCGCCCTGATTCGTTCAGCAAAGCGTCTTTACTTCCATAAACAAATGCTAGAATCTCGAAACAATCCTGCGAAATCCTGGTCATTGACGGATGAATTACGGGGGATTCCTTCCAAACAACTAAAAGGGAATGCATTCAACGCTTCTTTTGGACCTGATCCACTGGCTACGGCTAGTGCCTTCAACAATGTTTTCGTAACATTTTCAGGCAAAGCCCGAGAAAATGAGTCATCAGCTTCTCATCTCCCTAACTTAAATATGGCGTCGGCATTTCTTCCGCAAATGACCCTTTCCGACCTTGAGACAATAACTTTTAGTTTGAAACCGAACAAGTCCCCAGGATACGATGGGATGCGCCTCAGCGATCTTCGTAGAAATTTCAACTGTATAAAAAACACACTTCTTGCTATCTTCAACAAAATAATCCTAACTGGTTCAATTCCTATCGAACTCAAAACCGCCAGTGTTAAACCTCTTCTCAAAGGAGGACAACGAGACCGAATAGAAAACTATAGGCCAATATCTATTCTGCCATGTTCGGTTAAGATATTAGAAAAATTTATTTATATAACGATGGCTTCCTTTGTGGATAAATTCAACATCAAATCTCCCACCCAGTACGGATTTATTCCGGGGCGTGGTACTCAAGATCTTCTCGATGCTTTCTCAGACAACATAAATTTAGGTTTCGAATCTAACCTTTTTACATGTGCGTGTTTTATCGACGTCTCCAAGGCGTTCGACACTGTAAACCATTCCATTTTAATAAAAAAGCTCTCAGCTGTTGGTTTCCGAGGGCCCTTTTTGGCCCTGTTAAAACATTTTCTACAAGATCGAACACAAATGGTTTCAATAGAAGGAATATTTAGCAACAAAATTTCCCTAAAAACAGGTGTGCCTCAGGGCTCGATTCTATCTCCTCTGCTTTTTTAATATACACGTCAACGACATGTATAGCTCCATCTCAAACGGTACCACCTATCAATATGCTGATGACACTCTTCTGCTAACGAGTCATCTTTCTTTTCCCATAGCGATGAAAATGCTACTGAAATGCTCCACCGAATTAATGGACTGGTTTGGCAAAAATCTAATCGACAGAAACGTCTCAAAAACAAAATTAGTTTGCTTTCACAATCCACTTAAAGGGAAGATGGGGCACTTCTACATTTGAGAAAAAACGCATGAATTGCGTTCATTTGGCCTTTAGAATAACAGATATCAAAATTATATTTCAATGCGACGCGCCGGAGAGCCACAAGAGCAATTTCAAAATAGGGCTGAAGCCCCGCCCCCCTAGCCTTGGGCAGCCAAAAGAGCCGTCGATGACGTCACGGACAGCGACTGTCTTTCGCGTTTTTCTCGCGTTTACCAATACTTACGCAGCAAATGGTTTGGGTATTCGGGTTCACGGGGTAAAAATACACTAGAATTCACTTCTAACTCATTTTTTCCAAGAAGCTCCGTAGCTTCACTTTAAGACTATCGTTTTAGACATTCCTCTTCTGCTTCACACATCACAATGCGTCGCCTGCCACTGTGCTCCCATTCCTTATTCGAACACCGTAAAATACTTAGGTATTCTTTTTGACTCAAACCTCTCGTGGAACTCACATCTCATAAAACTATGCTCAAAATTAAGGAGTGTTTTCTGCTTATTATACAACATCAAGCCCTTCCTGTCATTTGGTATCCGAAAACTTATAGCTAACTCGTTAGCATATAGCATACTCCGCTATGGCATAACAGTTTTTGGCAACTGCTCCGGGTTATGGCACAAAAAAGTCAACAGCATCTTAAAAAAAAAATCCTGCGTCATGTACTTTACAAACCCGCGACATCTTGTCCCGATCCTTTTCAAGCCCTCTTCATGCCTAATTTTCAGTCTCTCTTGTTTGAAACAATCGTACTCACCCATTACTGGAATGGCGAATTCAAAACACCCCGTCCAACATCCCGTCAACTACGACTAGACACTCGGTTTTATGTTCCCACGTGTTATACACGTTATGGAAAACACATGCGGTGTTACTATGCTCCTCAAATTTTTAACTCGTTGCCATTCAACTTTGAAGACCTGACTTCAAAAAAAAAAAAAAAAACTAAGGAAAGTTCTACGTCATTATACTTCCTTAAACGAAACCCCTTGAAAGGCCTGTTTTTTTTGTTTCTTTTTGCGTTTTTTGTGTTTGAAAGACCAAACGTCCCAGCTTTTCTTTTGCAACATTGTTTTCAACATTTCTTTAAATTTTTATTTATGCACCATAAATAAAAATTTAAAGAAATGCACATTGTTTTTTTACTCTACTTTTTTCTAACTTCGTAAGTTAATGTGATTTAAAAGGACCAAAAACTGATATACCAGACCTAATTGATCATACTGATTGGTGCTCCAGAGTACATACTGTTTGTATGTAAAACATATGACATTCTGTGTCGCAGTACCAACCTCTGAAACTTCACGAACTTTTCTCAAGACAAAGCTGACTTTTTTTTTTCATTTGTACACTTACTGTTACTGCGACGCTCAAGCTTTTTGTGTTCTTTTCTTCACTTGATACCGACGCGATGCTCCAGCTTTTTTTTTAATACTTTTCTTCATGCTACTGTGATGCTTAACATTTCTGTTCTGAATACTTCACTCCATGTCACTTCAATTCCATCGTCTGGGCCTCCTTCAACGCGTGAGGCTTTCGACGCATCTCCCCGACGGCCTGCTGGGACCACGAACCCGGAAATACTTTCTGGAAATGGTGCGCATGCAGCTACCGAAATCACCGACGATGACGGCTTCACCATGGTTAGACCAAGACGACGTACCAAGCCGTCAACTGGAACAGCTAAAACAAAAAAGGTGACTGCTGTTCCTCGGTCAAAACGCCCTTCAGCGTTGTTTGTTTCTAGGCTTGCTCCGGACACGAGTGTCGCCGACGTGATGGCACTAATCGCTCCTTTCTTAGAGGGAAAGCCAGTCATCTGCTCCAAGATGATAGCTAAATTTGATTCCTACTCTTCTTTCCACTTGTCAGGCGACGAGTCAGTGTTTAATGCTATCAACAATCCTGAAGTGTGGCCAGAGGGCAGCATTTTTCATCAGTTTTTTGGCCGACTTGACAGCTCCCGTGTTCACCCTGTTAGCGAGGTAGATAGTGGAAATGGCCCAGAAGGTTAGTGTTTTCTATCAGAATGTAAGAGGCTTACGTACGAAGGCTGCCGAGTTTATGTCAAATTTGGTAGGTTCTCCGCACAATATTTTTTGTCTTTCTGAAACGTGGCTTTGCAATAGTTTACCAGACACTAATTACTTCAGTCCGAAATTCAATGTATATCGCCGAGATAGAGACTATTCTTGTACAGGGCAGAAGCTAGGCGGTGGTGTTTTGATTGCCTGTGAAGTCTCTGTTGCCTCGCATAGAAGGTTTGACCTTGAATCTTACTCGGAATGTGTATGGGTGGAAATTAAGGCAAGTGACGGTTTTAATTATCTTTTGGGTACGTATTATTTTCCGCCTCTTTCTGACCAGACAGTTTTTATTGAGCATTTTGAGGCAATCAGAAAACAAATTAATTTCGATAAGTATCGTGTGCAAATATATGGAGACTTTAATTTACCAGGTGTTGACTGGGCACTTCAAAATGTGAATAGCAACAGCATCACAACTAACAAAGCATCTTCGTTATTATCTTTTATAAACTTCTGCGGGCTCGAACAGCACAATACGATAAAAAATAGCGTAGGAAATATTCTTGATCTTGCTCTTTCGAATATACCGATTTTAAACTTGAGTCCTGCCTTCGATCCCCTTGTACAGATCGATGTTTTTCATCCACCTTTTATTGTCCAGTTTTATCTTCCCTTCAGGTCACGAGTATCGTGTATGCCATCAAATTATTGCTTTTCGAAAGGTGATTATATGAGTGTTTATAGATCTATCGAGAATTTTGACTGGAGCAATGTTCTTGCTATGTCGGATGTCGATCGTGTTAGCGAGACGCTTACCTCAGTTACTAAAGATGCTATCGATAGCTTTGTGCCTAAAAACATAAACAAAATTTCCATCTATCCTAACTGGTTTTCGCAAGAACTTAAAGTATACCTGCGCAAAAAAGAACATTTTCACAGACTCTTCAAAAATACTGGTTATACACTTTGGTACACCAAATTTAGCATATATCGTGCTTTAGCAAAAAAATTGTTCAAGCGTGATAAACGTTTTCACCTCGATAGCGTTGAGAAAAGCTTGATTCGTCGACCAAAAGAGTTCTGGCAGTTTGTAAAACACCACACGCGCGATGCAAGTCGAGGCATCTGTTTACGTGATGATGTAGTGCAAACACCGGCCTATCATTCGTCGCCTGATGACGTTGCAAATATTTTTGCCGATTATTTTAGCAAATGTTACACTAGCTGCCACGGGTCTTTCCAGCCTGGTGACGATAAGATAAGCTGTCATGACTTCTTGCATTCCGTACAAGTGGATCATGTCGAAATTGCGGAAGCGATAAGAAAATTAAAACCAAAGTTTTCAAGTGGTGTTGATGGTATACCGAGTTTTATAATCAAAGGATGCGGTGATTTGTTTATTCCCATTTTAAAGCACATATTTAATCTTTCGCTCAGTTCTGGGGTCTTTCCATCTCTTTGGAAGAAATCAGTTATTGTTCCAATTTTAAAGAGTGGTGATGCCTCGGTTGTTACGAATTATCGTCCTGTTTCTCTGCTCTGTGGGTTTTCTAAGGTTTTCGAGATTGTTGTACATACCCGGATGCTCTTTTATTTCCGTCAAAAATTAACACCTTTGCAGCATGGGTTCCTGAGTGGTAGGTCTGTCCAGACTAATTTGTGTACTTTTCTTGATTTTTGCGCTCCATTTGTTACAAATAGGGGGCAGGTAGACACAATATACTTTGATATGACTAAAGCTTTTGATAAGGTCAGTCACAAATTACTCTTGCATAAATTATTTTTATATGGTCTATCCCCAGAGTTATGTCAGTGGTTCCAGAGTTACCTGTCACTCCGCTCGAACTCTGTTCGCGTTGTTGATAGTCATTCCCATAGTTACTTTTCAACGTCAGGTGTTCCACAGGGGTCAATTCTGGGCCCTCTCTTGTTTTTAATATTTATAAATGATATAGTATCTTGTGTCCAGAGTTCCCAGTTGTTACTTTTTGCTGATGATATCAAGTTGTTTAGAATGATTCACTCTCCTGTGGACTGCGAGATCCTACAGCGTGATGTGTCCCTCATTTTTCAGTGGTGTGAACAAAATCTATTATTGCTTAATCCTGCAAAAACAAAGGTCCTATCCTTGTGCCGACGCCATGTGCCTTTCAGTTTTACTTATCATCTTGATATCATGCCAATTGAACGTGTACTGTGTGTGAAGGATCTTGGCGTGTACGTTGATAGTGCCTTGTCTTTTAGAAATCATGTATCTTTTGTGGTAGGAAGTTCTATGAGAGTTCTGGGAATCATATCACGTTTGTCGAAGAATTTCAGGAGGCCTCATTGTTTGTTACATCTTTACAAATCTTTAGTTAGGTCACGTTTGGAATTTGCCTCGGTAATATGGAACTCAATATCTAGGGCACAGGCCTTGACCATCGAAAATGTTCAAAAAAGATTGATTCGTATTGTTTACGATAGGTACTTTGAAAGGCGCTGTTATTATGACTATGAATACATACTTAGGTCATTTTCGCTTACACTCTTGTCTGAAAGGCGAACGATTCATGATTTTGTATTTTTGCATAAGGTTGTGAATAGTGTAATTGATTCACCATCAATGCTCAGCAAAGTTAATTTTCATGTTAACTTACGCCATACTAGACATCCTGTATGCTTTGATGTACGTTCATCTTGTTGTACTTCACCGCTTTCTCGGATTCAGACATTATACAACAGCATTGCTCCTAAGCACCTCGATTTCTGTACATCCATTTCATTGTACCGCCATCAGTTGAATAACCTTGTAATTTACTGATAACATTTTGTTTGTTTATTTGTTTTTGGGTGATGGTAATATACCAACGAGTCTCTAGGATTGAACAGGTGCACCAAAGTGAAGACCGCTGTGGTTGTTTTTGGGCACTGAAAATAAAGTCATTATTATTATTATTATTATTAACTTAGGTTCTGCCCCACAAGCCCTCGATGGCTTTGACGAACCTGCATTAATTTCGACTAGTACCAAAGAGGAGCAATAAACTTTATTATTATTATTATTATTTCTGACTTTTTTATTATTATTATTACCTTTCTGACTTGATTTTTTTCTTTGAAAAGGGAAGGGGGGAGGGGGTATCTTTAGTATGCAGTTGGAACTGCTGCAAAAACTTAGTGATAATTCTGGTTTTTCTTTTATTATCTAGAACTGACTCTTTTATTTTTAATTCAATTTACATAGCTGGTTTTGCTGCACAAGCCCATGATGGCTTTGGCGAACCTGCACTTTTCCTCGATTATGTTCTTCCGTCACAAATAAATTATTATTATTATTATTATTATTAATTTTATTATAACAATTATCGACCAATTTCCATTTTGCCCTGTATTTTTCAAATCTTAGAAAAACGTATTTTTCAAACTATGACGGCCTTTCTTGATCACTTTAATATTCCGTCGCCCAGTCAATATGGGTTTGTCAACGGACGTGGGACACAGCCACTTTTGGAAGATTTTGCAGGTGAATTGCACCTAGCCTTCGAGAGGCATCAGATTGCTTGAGCACTTTTTATTGATATAGCAAAGGCGTTCGATTCAGTGAGTCACAATATTTTACTAATAAAATTGCAAAACATTGGATCCCGCGGCCTATTCCTTTCTCTTCTCCGGAAGTTTTTAAGTGAGAGGACACAGCTAGTTGCTATAGGTAATAGTCAAAGCTCCCGAGTTACCTTAAAGGCTGGGGTTCCCCAAGGTTCTGTTTCGTCACCTCTTCTTTTTAACATTTTTGTAAACGATATGTCTAACTCAGTTTCAAAATGTAAATTGTTCCGATATGCGGATGACACCAGTGTTGCTTTCAAAACATCTTGATTATCCTGTAGCAATCGCATTACTACAAGAGGACGCTTGTCTACTTAATGACTGGTTTAAGACAAATTGTCTTACGATAAATGCATCTAAAACTCAGCTAGTCTGCTTTCGTAATCCTCTTGAGATGTTAACGCCCAATCATCCTATATATATGCATACCTCTCTTTGTACATCTTCTAACTGTTGTCCCATATCTTATGTAGACCGAGTTAAATATCTAGGAATTCAATTCGAAAGTGACTTGTCGTGGGATTCTCATCTGTCAAAACTTTGTAAACGACTGAGAAATGTATCTTGTTTACTGTACAATACCGGATCTTTCATACCTAATTCAACGAAAAAGACAATAGCTCACGCTTTGGCATAGTGTTTTGCGTTACGGAATAACTATTTTTGGTCATAGCCCAGGACGATGGGGAAAAAAATAGCCTCAGTCTTAAAAGGAATATTTAAAAGCATTGTTTATGGTTCCATATCGCAAACTGAAGAAGGGATCATAGCAGTCTTGGGCATGCCATTGTTCCACTTCTTATTGGTTCAGACCGTTGTATTGAAACACTTTTGGTGTGATAATTTCAGAGTACCTCATGTCGTATCTAGATCGCTTCGACACACCGAGCGCTGTTAAATGCCTTTTGTAGTGACAAAATACGGAAAAAGAATTCGGAATTTTTATGTTCCCTATATATTTAATAGTCTACCGGACGATGTTTACACTGCGGACTCACTAAACAAGCTGAAGCAATGCTTCGATCGAAAAGTGCAAGTTTTTAACTGTGCTGTGGATGTGCATGTGTTTGTGTGACCATCATCGTTTATATTGTGATGTATGTTGAGCTTGGAAGCTTACGTGTGTGGGGACGCTTTTTTATCACAAACTGTAGGGTGTTGTCCAACAAGTCTTTTGTCTGGCTTTGATAGACCCGCCTCTCCGTGAAGTGAACTACACGCAAAAATAAACATTATTATTATTATTATTATTCCACACATGTTCAATAGCACTGTACAAGTACGGGTCTCTCCAAGCCAAGGGAGGCTTGTGGGACAGGACCCGGCAAGTTTGACAGCGAAAGCTCTTAAAAATGGAAAAAGCGAAACAAAGAACACTTCGTAAAACGGAACAGTACAGAGTGAATACGAAGTGCTAGAGTGTAGAATTCGTCAACATTTTTTTCAACTTTCTTTTTGCAGTACACTCAAAGACACAATCGAGTAATTTATTGAAGACAGGTGGCACATAATGGGAGCGAATCCTTTTACCGTAGCGAGTTACACAACGGGGAATGACAAAACGGGACGTGTGACGGAGATTCCTGTTAGGAACGAAGGGGCGTTTAGAATCATTATTCCAAAAGTGGCGTAACACCACTGTTTCCACAAACAGGGAATAGAAATCGGGCATTCGCAAACATTTTAAGATATTCATATCAGCTGAAAAGTCAAAGTGGTACCCTACACTCCTTAACAATCCTTTCAAAATACGATAAATCTTTGTCTGCCACAATTCTGCACAATCACCAAACAATGTGATTCCAAACCTCAATATACTGTATCCAAGGGCATATGCAACAGACTTCCTTACAGAAAACGGCATAAACACTTTGCTATTGTAAAGTAAGCAGCTAACGCTTCGCAGTTTACGAGAAATATGCGATAAATTTGAATTAAATGTCATATCCGAATAAAAAAAACTCCCAAATACTTTACTGTATTAACATATTCAAGTGGGAAACAAACAAAATTCAGGCACCTCCGTTTTTGTAATATAACTGGCAAGTTGACGTGCACCTTTATAGTGGATTCCTAAAACATACCAGTTTTGTTTTGGACATATTGATCATAAATAAATTTTCATCAAACTAGTTTATTAATTGCATCTCGTCGTGCTCTAATAGATACACTGCACTATCATAATTCAGATGACGAGTGACGTCTACCGTATCGTCGACATATTGGAAAATGCTGCAATTGGATACTGCGGCTGAAAGATCATTGACATAAAGATTAAAAAGCAAAGGTGACAGAACCGACCCATGGGGAAAGCCGACTTTTATTTCTGCGCGTGCAGTTTCAAAACCGCCAACAGGTACGACTTGAAAACGCTCTAAAAAGTTTTCAAGGATAACAAACAATGGTCCGCGGGAGCCAAAACGACAGTTTGCGGAGGAGCAACCCGTAACTGACGGTGTTGAATGCCTTCGCAATGTCCAGAAAAAGCGCACAAGCAAATGTATTATTCTCGAAGGCGCTATAAACGAGGTCAGTAAAATCCTCCAGTAGCGGCTGAGTGCCCCTGCAGGCAACAAAGCCATACTGGCTACGTGACAACATATAATATCTATCCATAAAACCACTCATCACGATGAAGAGATGTTTTTCCAATATTTCAGCGATGCATAGCAAAATGGAAATAGGACGATAGGACTCGTGCTCATCTGGCGCGCCTCCCTTGAAAAGTGGCTTGACAAGTGCAGTATTTAGGGCGGTAGGAATATTGCCAGACAGCAAAAACGCATTTATCATGGCCAACAAGACCTCTTTGACGAACTCAAAGTTTCTAACTAGATTGCCAACACGAATGTCATCGATACCGGGTGTTTTGTTTTGCTTTATGCTAAACAAAAGAAAGCGTAGTGCAAACATGTTAAGATGCGGTAGAAAGCCGAACCAGTTGCTCTCTCATCGCAACTTACACTGGCTGACGTCACATTGCGGTGTCTGGCAATCCCCGATGATGCCGCAAAATGCTTATTAAAATGTTCGACGGTCGGCTGCAATTCAGTGCCGAAATGCTTTTGAAGTGAAGCAGAGATAGGTTGTCGGGATGTGTGACCTCTAAAAGTGTTAATTAATTCCCACGTTTCTTGGGGATTAAATTTTGCGTCGAAAAATTTCCCCTGAAAGTAACGCCGTTTGGCAGACCGAATAACCGCATTAACACGGTTCCTTGCGTGTTTAAATTCAGTCCTTAGCTCCACATTCTTTGGTGCTCGACGGAGACGCGCCCACAACGCTTCCTTGGTTTTAATAGCCGTCATGATCTTAGTGTTAATCCATAGTTTATCTGATCTGTGCTTGAAACGGACCTATTTTTTTTTAAGCAGCGAGAAAGGAGTGCCAAATTTCTACGAAAATAGGGTACAAAGTGTTGTCTTCAGTGGAGCGAAGGATTTCGTCCCAGTCGAAAGCCGCGAGAAGCCTGTCAAGCGCATTAGTATCTGTAATATATACACGTACGCAGTTGCTCCTGTGAGTGTTTTGTGTCACAGCATGACGTTGCAAGTGGCACCCAATAAGGTAATGATCGGCAAGTTTTTGGGTAATAACCGCAGATTTTATCAAAATATCAGAATTTCCTCTCTTATTGGGAGACTAATTGTACTTTCAATTCCATGCTCTGACAAGAGAGTCCAATAATCAGACAGTGAATGTGGTAGATTTGAGCGTGCCAATATTCAAGTCTCCGACCAAACAGAGTTGCCCCAGAAATAATAAAAATATTATTTTATTACTTAAAATTGAAGAAAGCTACAGAATCAGGCCTACCAAAGCCACATCGGGCTTGTCTGGCAGCGTCTGGTACTCAGTGAGACAAACACCGCACAAATATAGTCAACGGCAATTAGACACACAAACAAAACCATAACATTAATTAAACACTATTAGAAAATAATACTTCCCAAGGCATTTTAGCTTGTATTTTTTATATTATAAACCGCAAAAGGGGAAGTTTGTTGCAAATTGCTGGTACGTAATACTTACGAATTCGTTTCCCAAATTTTGTTGAGCATCCAAGTGTACAATAAGGGTCATTCGGCCTAAGATGACGCGATGGAATGTATGGGGTTTTAAATTGGCTAGCCCAATAGTGCCTGCGAGAAATAGTTTCTATCAAAATCAAGCTGAAGTTAGAAAAATCTACAATTTTAAATACATCGACATCCAACAAGGAACATAAAAGGCAGTTAAATATTTCTTGCCAACGAAAAGCACGATGACATTATACAGTTATACGATACCAAAGCACACTATTTACAAGAGCATGAACAACACCTTTCGGAGCGAGAAAGGCATAAAATATCGGATATTATACAATATACAACACGCTGAACGAAGTTTCTTACAAACATGCTAAAGATGAGAGTTTCACGCAAGGTCACTGTCAAAAAACGAGCCCAGGTATTTTACAGAAGATTTATATTTTACAGGTACTATAACAAAGGCAAACAACCTGTTGTACGCAACAGTGAAGCGTAAGGTAGATAAGCCTTTTTAAAGGGCTGTGACAACAAATTACTTCAGTTTTAGAAGCATTAATTAAAATTAAGTTAGCAGCAAACCAGTCCACACCTTCATTAGAAGCTGATTGTAGAGCAGACATGCTTCTACATAGTTCGACGCTCTGGCTAACAGAACAGTATCATCAGCATACTGAAATAAAAAAATTGGCACAGCTCTATAGAGATCATTAACATATATTAAACGAAAACAGACTTAAAATTTATCGTTGTGTGACACCAGCTTTGATAAGAGAAACGTCGCTTTGAAGCTGTCCAACCTAGACACTCTGACGCCTATCTCACAGAAGTTATCCTGCAGCCGTGAAAAAGAACCACGGAAACTTACCATCTTACCATTGAAAGCTTTAAAAAAAAAATACTGCGGCAAACATCATTAAATGCCTTCCTAACGTCGAAACAAAAAGTGAAAAGGCCATTTGATTTCGTGCAAAATATAAATTAACCTCATCATAGAAATCTTCAGGAGCATTTGGGTACCTAGGCCTTGTAAGAATTAGTACCGATGAGGGGAGAGTATACTGTGTTTATCTAAAAAGCTTGTCATGACTCGCCACAAGTGCTTCTCCAATATCTTAGCAAGACAAGGTAAGATCGAAATTGAACGGTAATTTTTTACATTATTTCGCTCTCCACCCTTGAACAATGGAATGACCAGCGCAATTTTCACTTTTAGTGGAATGGCGCTATTAGAGATCACTATTTTTTAAAAACTAGATCAAAACAGTTTATATTATTTGCCATCGATGCCAGATGGTTTGTTGGGTTTCAGACTAAAAAACGTATTCTAAGGAGCGGCATTTTTGGAACACGTTCAGAAACTGTGATGACCAGGAGTAAGAAAGACGACGCATACAGCACCTGTTGACCATAGTGAAGTTTTGCGATCAAAGATGTACCAGATTTCTTCGACGTGTATAACAGCTCTTTTGGTGATAAGGCGCCAACGGTGAACGCGTTCATGAGGGAGTTTTAGTACTGCGTATACGAGCGAACGCAAGCACCTTGGTGTTAGTGTTTCGTGTTCAACACTGCGCGGGTGTGGCGTTTAAACAGCGCTGTCGACTTGGCGCATGACGGCGACGTGCATGCCGAGTGTGGAGCACGCAACGCTAACGCAAATGTACAGCGCTTGCGTTTGCTCCTGTACGCCATACTAAAATTCTCTATTCAGATTTCTTCTAGCAGCTGCAGAACCAAATACGAACGATTTTCTGCACGCCCACAACCGACTCACTCTGCGCACCCGCGCGCACGCAGATCAAATAGACGTAGAACCCCCAGCAATCTATGCTGTTCGTCAAGAAACTCCAAACTTCGCTTACTGATTTGAATAAGAACGCAGTCCTGCTTTATCGGCTGCCCAACTTCGATCAGAGCGTGGAGGTCAGGGTGAACGAATTAAGAAAGTAATCTTGAAAAAATAAGGAGATCCTGGAAATAACCTGGATGCAATTCAGTGGTGTAACATACCCTTTTTGAAATTTGGGGGTGCCATCTGGTTGCTCAAATAGCAATTTACCTTTTACCGTGCTAATGCCGGTGATCGACCTGCGGTCTGTAGTATTTTGCAGGGCAACACCAGTTTCGCTAGTCGGCAGCAATCGAGAATATGTATTTTTACCTTACTATTCTTTCTGTATGTCTCAGTTTTCATGATAATCAATATACAACAGCCAAGGACGAAGCAGTGACCCATTTTAAAGCCGTGGTAAAATGTTATACGTCATGGGGTTGTAACGCTGATTATGTGCAACGAACAGATTGACTGGACCCGAGTTATAAATGAACGCTTACGCAGCTCTTGTATTCAGTTGCTGCGCCGCATCGCACTATCGTCTCGGATGTGTTGGCCTCGCATCCTCTACTTCGGAGCGTCCTAAACTTCTTGTATTACCAGTAACAAGAACACCCACATTAGTATGGTACATATGCCATTCCTCAAATAATGATAGTACTCGAACTGGTCAGTCTGATCTTTTTTTAATTGTCTAGTGAGTTTAATTATTTGTATTAAAATAGTAACTTAAGTTGATATATGAAGCTGTTGTGTAGAGTACCCATTGTCTTATTTTCAAGACCTACATTTGTAAATCGAAAAAAAAAAAATACCTTACTGCCCTTTTTGTGTAGATATTCTTTTTCTTCTTCTTCACATACGTTTGCGTAATATTACGGAAACGCGACAAAAATATCTTGAAGGCTATGTCTAAATTTAGAGCTTCAGCTTTTGAATGTTATGATGGAACTAAATTCTACACAATTATCGGCTACTTACTCCAAAATAAATAAATAAACAAACAAACAAACAAACAAACCGAGGGGATGACTGAGGCAGAAGAAAGCCACCGTAGCTAGATATTTGAGAAGTGTTGTAAAAGGAAAGTGATTCTCTGAATGAATCCCACTCAATTTATTTCCACAATATGGCGACGTTATTTATATTTTGTCAGACTTTCACGCGATGCTATCTTAGTTTGGATAACGTTGTCTTTCATAATTTTTCCTTTTAGTTTTCAGTTTTTCTCTCTTTACTTTTTTCATGTATTTCTCTAAAAAAAAAAAAAAACCTCGGCTGCTTGATATTCTGTAGCAATGGAGAAGGCAAAATACACTTTTCCACTTTCCTGACTGCAAATGAGACTTTCCATTTTGTCTCGAAACACCCCCCCCCCCCCCCCCGAACACACGAGGCAGCAAGGCAGAAAGAGAGAACGGTAACGTGGCTTCTGTTTTAGGACTAGTCGAGGCGAGGCCTCGGGGTCCCCCGCACGATTATTTCCTAGACTGCTCGTCCTCCCATTTATCCCCGGCTTTCTGTTTTCATCTTGCTTTCCCTTTATGATACCGTTGTTCTCGGCACTGAAATAAAAGCGGGGATACACCCTGTTCCGACTGGAGACAAAGGAATTAGAGCACTGCACGGTGGAGCCAAGAAAGAGAGGTTGAGGGACTGGAGCCCTAAACCCCGGGGAATAGCCGGGGTCTAAGCTAGAAGTCCTGAACTGGAAAGTCGGGGCTGGGACCGGAGGGGAGCTTCGTTTCCTCTTATCCTAACTGAATCAAAATTGCATCAGATGTTCTTTTCTTTTTAAAATTTGACATTTTTATTTTAGAATGGTCTAACTCATCCTTATCCCAGTGAATCTGAACGCTTTCTGACTTGCCTTTTTTTTACTTGTCTCTTACCCGGAACACTGAACGCGGCTAAGTCAACTTTTTGTTTTTTTGTCGTTTAAATTAGTAATGCAACCCGTCGATTCGGTTGAACAAAACCTTTCCTTTTTTTCTCAAATAAGTCCCTCACTTCTCTTGATTCCTAGTTCCATACCATACTTATTGTTCCGTGTTTCCTTCTCGAGCACTGTTTTGAACCGTTTTCCTCCTCATTGCTTTTCGAATACTCGGGGTACACAAATACATTATATTTACAAAAGAAAACGAAGGGGTGACTTTGGAAAATTAGTTTACTGCTTGTTTTTTACGGAAACCACGTCACTACTGCAAGCTTTTCTCCCGCGCGGTTCAGTCGTGAAAAGAAATCGTATGAATAGTCTGATAAACGTAGCGTAATTAAACATTTCGCGAAAGTAATTTTAAATAGTGTATTAAACATACTAAACGTTCTCTGGGTGTAGGCGCCTCCCCATATATACAATAAAAATTACCTGTCATTCCTATGAAGAAAACAACAACAACAACAACACGTAAATAAACCTTTTAGTGGCGGCTGTTGCTTAAAGATAGTACCACACGTGCGCAGATCTGCTGGATCTGCTTTATGGTGTTCATCTCAACGAAGCTTTAAGATATTTTCTCTATGTGGTGCCATGTTTGGGTAGCCATTTCATCCAGGCGGTTTCGTCTCGATTAGCAGTCTATGCTAAATAATGAGGGGTGGTTATTTTCTTGCGTTCTTTGACAGGCACTTACGCTCACAAAATTTTAATATGGTTAATGGTCCTCATAAGGTCGCATTTGGAAACATTTTATTGTACTTCAATTATTGGGCTTGTGGATATGGCTTTTTTACGGCATCATAGCACTCGAGAAAACACTGTAGATTACCATGTTACTGTTTTGGCTACACCGTTCTTTTTTGTGATTCCTTGAGCCTCAACGTTCCGAAAAGCTCAATTTATATAAAGATCCCAACCGGGGAACGTTCAAAAATCTCAGGAAAGCCTATATAAAAGCGTCGCTTGGAGGCCTGAGAACCGAATGAAACTGTGCACAATGGGAGGAAAGAGGTATCGCAAATGCGAGCAAAACAAAAAACTTATGTTCTGTATTTATTTTTTTTGGAGGGGGGCGGGGGGTGGAATGTAGCATACCCCTGTTTTCTCGCAGAGCTATCTATTGTTTCGCTCTGGCTTTCCCCGTTGTTCACTAGGTAACCTTTCGTGCTGCCTCTCTTGCCAAGATGAGATAAAATATGAGTTTTGAGGCTCATATTTTTTATTTGTGTTATTTCAGAGATTCCTTTGTTGTGTTCGTGGTGTCGAAGTACACGAAAAAGGAGCTGACACCGGGAGGGGCTTCATAGGTACCAACTTTTTGATAACGCCGTCCTGTTTTTCTAGACACTCTAAGTTGCGTGTAATGTTCACGATAACGCCGAACGCCGTCTTCAGTTAAATGACATGTTCTGGTCCATGTTGGGACCATATTTGGAGATGATCTCTCCAACCGCACGCGTGACACAACTGCAGCATTAAAACCAGAAGAAAAGCTTTCCTACATCGAAACGGGCAGGGGTGGGGATTGAACCCAGGATAGGAGGTATTCTCTAAGCACCATAGTTGAGGGCGATGTTTAGAGCGCATGCTCACAACGAGCTCGCAGTAATAGCCCGCTAAGGAGCTGAACTATGGTGCTAAATGCACGCTCCACACGGACTGCGGGATCTCGCCGTCAGCACGCGCTCAGCAGCAGCGCACACGGATATGGCCGCCAGTGAATACTCCCTAATGGGAACTGAGACCAGACGACGACGACAACGCACACTCTTCTGGAGACGAGTGCGCGAGCGGCGGTTCGGAACCCGCCATTATGAAGTAAAGAAGTTTACTGTCCTGGCTCTTCAGTTCTTAGTAGAACATATCGCCACACCGGCGATTCGGTAGTACTTTACTACCTTGGCGACGAGGAGCACGGACACCCACGCTGTAAGCGGTCCCCTGATCGGCGGGTCACCACCGGTCATCTCAGCAAGGATGGCGCACAATGTTCCGCCCTTCAACGAGGCTACAGAGAGGTGGGACTCTTATTTCATTAGAGTCGAAGCCTACTTCGAGGGGAATAAGATCACGTCGGCGCCTCAGAGGCGTGCGCTTCTAGTCTCTGCGTTAGGAACCAAAGCCATTCGCATGTAGTCGGCAAGTTACGCACCATTACAAGTATCAGAGCTGAGCTACAGGAAACTGTCAAGCACCTTGATAACTACTTCACGCCGAAGCCTAATGAGATAGCGGAGAGCGTCTGTTTCTTCAGCCGCCGACAAGGAGAAAGCGAGACAGGTAACGATTTCGTGGTGGAGCTGCGGCGCATCGCGGATAAGTGCAACTTTGGGTCGATGCTCGACCGCATGTATACGGGATCGGATAGTTTGTATGCTGCGTAACGAGAAGCTACAGCAGACTCTCTTGGCACGCCTGGACCTGACGCTGGAGTCGGCGGTGGACATGGCAGTTGCTGCAGATGCTGCGACAAAAGATGCCACACAAATGGTGAAGCCAGAGGGAGAACTCCAGAAGATGACCGCGAGAGGGAGCAAGACCTCTCAAACCCGAAGTCCTGGCAGGATCCAAGAGAAGGTGATAGCATCGGAGGCCTGCTACCGCTGCGGGAGAACTTCACACATCCCCAAGGACTGCGGGTTTCGGAAGAAGACTTGTTTTCGCTGTGAAAAGATTGGACATGTTGCCCAGCGTTGCACTTCACGCGAGACTACATCGCGTGCAGGGGCCAACGCCTTTGCTGGAACAGAATCTGGTTACGACTGTGGTATTGACAGCCTTTTTCCACGACCGCAGCGAGGGGACACGTTGAACCTAATTGCGCCGGTCCGACGGTTGTTCACGGGGGGGGGGGGGGGGGGGGGGGGGGTTTGACCTACTCATGGAACTGGACACCGGCTCCCCGATCTGCGTCATTCCGAAAAGGGTATATGAAAAAAAAACAAAGCAAGGTGGCGTCGGTTGCAAGAAACCACGTTAAGTCTGTGATGCTACCTCGGTAGGGTGCCAATCATCGGGAAGTTGAGCTTGACGGCCAGTTATGGAGGACGTCAAGTAAAAGCCGAGTTAACGGTTTTGGGATGTAACGGACCAAGTCTGGTTGGCCGCGACGTGATTCGAGCCCTCAGCCTTCTTCCAACTCAGCTGTTGTCATTGAAAACTGAGCAACATGGAGACTTGGATCAGGTAATGGCAGAATACCAAGAACTTTTTCAACCGGGTTTGGGTCTCATCAAAGGACCGGAAGTACATTTGCACGTGAGCCCAGGAGCAGCACCAAAATTATGGAAGGCCAGACCTGTGGCGTACGGGCTGCGACAGAAGGTTACCGACGAGATCGACCGCCTGGTGGAGAACGGTATCCTCTCTCCTGCTACCTGTTCTAAATGGGCAACCCCAGTCGTGCCGGTCGTAAAGAAAAATGGCTGTATCAGGCTCTGCGGGAATTTTAAACTCACCTTGAACAAGGCTTGTCCGACGGAGCAGTACCCGTTTCCACTGATTGAGGACATGTTCGCATCACTGAATGTCGGTGACCTTTTCAGCACGCTGGACCTTCGGGAAGCCTATAACCAAATCCCATTAGACGAGGAGTCCAAGATGTTGACGGTGATCAACACGCACAAGGGCCTATATTACTACAACCGGCTACCTTTTGGTGTTGCGTCGGCCCCTTTAATCTTCCAGAGGAGAATGGAGACCTTGCTACAAGGCATTTCTGGAGTTCAAGTGTACCTGGATGATGTCCTGGTAGCGGAAAAGAACGGGGACAGCGGTGAAAGGCTACGTCACGTACTGCAAGCGCTCCGTGATAACGGAGTCAAACTGAACAAGGAGAAATGCTGCTTCCGGAAACCAGAAGTTATCTACCTCGGACACAGGATTGACACAAAAGGGCTGCATCCAACCGGCAAGAACCTGGAGGCCCTCCAGCATGCCCGAACACAAACGAACGTCAGCGAGCTTCGCTCGTTCTTGGGCCTCATAACTTATTATAACCGCTTTGTGCAAAACATGGCAACATTGTTGTTCCCCTTGTACACACTGTTGCAGAAGGGAGCAAAATGGCATTGGAGAAAAGATGAAAACAGGGCTTTTCAACGAGCAAACACGATCCTGACTGAGTCCAACATGTTAGCTCACTATGACCCTACGAAGCCCTTGCTTCTTGAATGTGACGCTTCACCACATGGAATTGGCGCCGTCCTTTCCCACCGTTGTGGAAGCGAAGTGGAGCCTGTCGGTTTTCGTTCTCGGACACTGACGAGTGCTGAGAAGAACTACTCCCAACTGGAACGAGAAGCCTTGGCATTGGTGTTTGTTGTCACGAAGTTTAAGGACTACTTGTTGGGAAGGGAGTTCACTCTGGTTACGGATCACAAGTCCTTGGTAGGTCTCTTTCATCATGACAATGCCGTGCCGACGATGGCTGCGGCTAGGATTCAACGGTAGGTGATCATCCTGGGTAGATACACCTGTCGTATCGAGTACCGGCCAGGGACAAGTAACGCCAATGCCGATGCCATGAGTAGACTTCCCCTTCAATCGGTTTTGCAGGAACTACAAGAGGAGGATTTTCCTAAAATAATTGCTTCCTTGGAGGAGCTGGATAACGGCTTGGTGTCAGCGAAACAGATGGCGCAGATGACCGCGGAAGACAAGACGTTGCGTAGCGTCATCAGTTATATCCAGCGCGGATGGCCGCGGAAGCTATTGATGGAGCAAGAGGGGCATCGACCTTTCTGGAGCAGGAAAGACGAGCTCTGGGTGCATCACAGCTTGCTGTACCGGGGAAACCGAGTCGTCGTTCCAAAAAAAAACGCTCGCGAAGCTGTCCTCAAGCTCCTCCACGAGATCCACCAAGGTGCGTCGGCCATGAAGACGGTTGCTCGCTCAAAGTTCTGGTGGCCCTCATTGGACTCGGCTATCGTAGACCTCACCCAGAGATGTGAGACATGTATTCAAGCGGCTTCTATGCCGGCAGCCCAGAAACCTGTCGATTGGTCGGTGACCGGTGAACCCTGGTCGAAGTTACACTTGTATTATGCCGGGCCCGTCGACGGAAAGATGATCCTGATTGTCATCGACGCATGCTCGAAGCGGATTGAAGCTACAGCTACCAATCATGCGACGTTGGATTCCACAATCCGACAACTTCGGGCGCTGTTCAGCCGCTTTGGAATCCCACGGACTGTTGTCACGGATAATGGTACACCATTTACAAGTGAAGAGTTCTCTCAGTTCCTAAACAGGAACGACGTGGAGCACTACCGCAAGGCCCCCTATCATCCACAATCGAAAGGCCTCGCCGAACGAGGCGTACGTACTGTTAAGGATGCCTTGTAGAAGACAAGCGGGCCCACACTGGACGTCAAGTTGTGCCCACTGCTTCTGAATCATCGGCGCACGCCTGTGGCTTCGGGCAAGTCTCCATCCCAGTTACTTTTGGGATACCAGATCCGGTCACGTTTGGACACGTGCTTTCCGGATAAGAGGTCAGAGCTGACTGCACAGGGCGGGAGTCAGCCCACTCCGCCCTTTTTTAAACCAGGCAGAAAGATATTCTTCCGAAACTTTGGTAAGGGCCCAAAGTGACTGCCGGGAATCGTCAAGAGCGCAGAAGGCTCACGCATGGTGACGATACAAGCCAATTCGGGCCTGGTGCGTCGCCATCTTGACCAAGTTCGCCAGCGGCACAGAGAATACCCACTTGGGTTTCCCGAATGGACTGACCCGGAGGCGCCACTCACACCTACAACATCAGAGGGCAAGGTTCCCTACGACGGAGCTCTAGCTGAACGAGGGCTGGACCCATTGCCGGGCCAGAATCCCATTGATTCAATACCTGCAAACCCAAGTCCATCTAAAAGTCTCTGAACAAACCAACCAGCCCCTCTCAACTCCTGTGCCACTTCCACGACGCTCGACTCGAGATAGGAAAAAGGTTCAGCCCTTCCAGTCTTCTTTTTAAGGGGGAAGATATAATGGGAACTGAGACCAGACGACAACGACAACGCACACTCTTCTGGAGCTGAGTGCGCGAGCGGCGGTTCGGGATCCGCCATCATGAAGTAAAGACGTTTACTGTCCTGGCTCTTCAGTTCTTAGTAGAACATATCGCCACACCGGCGATTTGGTAGTACTTTACGACACTCCCTATACCTGGGTTCGTGTATCACTACTGCGTGACGCACGTTAAAGACCCCAGGCTAGCGGCCGTACCGCACTGGCTAAATTTCTCATCTACAGCTGGGAGACTCGTCGCCCCTCTGAGGCAGACCAAGTTCTAGGCTGTATAAACACACACACAACCCAATTTTTTTGCTGCGCGAGCTTTCGCATCACGTGCTCCGAGCGCACACCAGCTCGGAGCACGTGGAGCGAAAGCTCGCGCTCTATAACCCAGGGATCCTGAGTTCAATTCCCACCCCTGCCCGTTTCGATCTGGGTAGGCATTGTATCGGCGTACGGTCGTGTATCACTACTGCGTGGTGCACGTTAAAGACCCCAGGTTAGAGGTCGTACCGCACTGGCTAAAATGCTCATCTACAGCTGAGACACCAGACGCCCACTGAGGCAGACTAACTTCCGGCTGTATAAACATGCACACAACAATTTGCTTGCTTTGCTTAAAGGGGTACTCCGCCGATTTCTTCATGGTCCCCGATTTGCTTGAATTTTTGCTAAACTCGCCAAACAACATCGCCAAAATAGTATCCGAAATATTAGGTCAAAATAATTTTTTTTCACGAAGTTATTGAATTTACAATTTTGGTCCTCGCCGTGTTTTTCAAACTGAAAGTCTCTACTGGCAACAACGAAAAAGAGACGTCAGTGGAAGTGCAGGGGTTCACTCTTTGGACTGTAGAATTTGTTCCCAACTGATTCGAAGCAGTTTCATGGTGTCAAATGAATGCCTTGGAAGCTCGCTCCAGTCCCCGCGCTCCAGCACGGAAGAAATGATTGGCATATTCTATTTTTTAGCCTGCTCGCCCGACTGGCAAGCTTGCCTTCCACTGACGTCACGGCACTGAAAAGTGCGGGTATATTGGAATGTTGGTTTTTGCATTATTTTCATTTGCCGATTTCGCAATAACTATTATGAATTTCGCGATACTAAATAGCATACAAGAAAGGGTAAAGGCCGGGGAATCAGAAAATATGGTTAGTTGAGGTAGCTCAAAAAATCGCTGGAGTACCCCTTTAAGTGAGGTAACGCTGTGTTGCATGCGTGGGGGTCTTCGAAACAGCGATTTAACTTGGGGATTAAGCTGCGGTACCACGGCGACCATCTTGAACAGGACATTAGTTGAACCACCAGGGCGGTGTTGGCTGTCCGCGTGAGAAAATGCTGCGGAACCTGCGCGCCAAGTTCGAAACCCTTTTTTCCCGTCGCTTGAGACCTTGAGTTTCCTTCTCTGCTCTTACGCCCCTCCTTTCGCGTGTTCACCCTCTGTCGCGTCGCGCCTACGTTCATTGTTGAGACGACAATGTGCGGGTGAATCCCCAACTGAAGGCCCCCTGCCGCAACTTGTCCGGCTGCCGAGTGATCTGAGCGAGATGGGGTTTTGAAGCGGTATGGAAAAGTGGGACCGCCAATTTTGAACTATTCTTTTTCGATGTTGCGTAAGTTATGTGCAGGGCTGGCAAAGGCAGGGGCGTGAGGACGTAACTGTGTACAATGCTTGGGTCGCAAGAGCACTTGCGCGTAGAAATGGTAGGAAGCGCTTTCTGAAATCACACGCCTACATCCCCCGCGTTGCAATCCTACGAGTAAAAAAGAGTACACCTTCGACAGTCCGTCAACGACTCATGAGTTCGTGAGCGCATCTGAGCGCGCCCTGGATGCCGGCCGTACGAAAGACACACCTGGCGCTTCTTGACACCACTGCCTCTGCTTGCACGCTCTGCGGATTGGTGGTTCTTTCTTTTTTATTTTGTTTCGTCAAGCTTTTGAAAATACTGAAACTAATATTTTCTCAGACACTGCTCATCGCATCTCTGCAGTACAGTTGTGTGAACACATTGTGATGTAATTTGAGGTACGGGACGGAGTGTCTGCATTCTTATTTTGTGTGTAATGCCGGCATAATATTCCTTTGCTGCGAGAGGGTAAACAAATAGTAGGGTCGGCAGCAAAAACTATTTCAATGCCCGAATTATGATCAAACACCAGTAAGAACATAAAAAAAGAAATCACATGGGGACAATAAAAACATTGCTACAACAGGATGGTGGGCGGGGCAGGAACAATATTCGAAGTGACGTTGACGGAACGCGACAAGCCAGATCTTTCCTGATGGCAGTCGTGAAAGGAAGCGAGCTAAACGTTGATATCGTGCCTCGTTTTGATCGGCGTTGCACGGAAACTCGTCGATTGACGGCTATCTTGTCAGTGGTGAACGTAGTGAACATGATCTGGATGATTTTTTTTTTGTTTCTGTTGCGAAATCAGAGTATCGGAATATGAGACGTCCGCTGACGCTTGCGTCGGCTAACAAAACCTAAATCGCCGATCGCGGCCGATGTTGTGGGTGTATACAAATACATCCAGTCGTCTGGGCGGGAGCAGCTGAAGCGCCGCGCTTTTTTTGCCAGTCAGTAGAGACTCCGCGAATTCTGACTCGAGCTACTCCGTGCGAAGCTGCCGCTACTGAACGCGACCCATCGGAAACCAAGAATGCCTAAAATTTCCTAATTGCCGTGTTATTTGCCAGTTCGTTCAATTCCAATTGTAGTAAATTCGTCCCAATCGCCATTCGATCTACCAATCGATTATTTCTATGAAAGGATATATTTTAAAATTCGTACGTGGCCCACCAAATGACAATAAAAATTGGCATAAGATTCCAAAACTAGAGCGTCACCCTAATTTACCAACTTGTTTAACCTGATATTGGAGTTGACGCGCAAGCGAGCTGGTGGAAGCTTATGCTAAAAAGGCCAGAAACGGAAGAAAGAAGAAATAAATAAATAAGAGTGGGATAAACACAACACATTCTCACATAACAGCTGAAAATGTTTACTTGGTGAGTGTAAATGTCCAGGCTTTGTATTAGTAATATATATATATATTTCACATCTCGTGACTAAGATATATATATATATATATATATATATATATATATATATATATAAAGAGAGAGAGAAAATTTTTTTCAATATTTTGTGACGGCCGAAATTAAGCAACATAATTTTCGCTAAAGGCTACTGTTATTTAAAAATTATGACGAGCGTAGTTATTATATTTTCAACAATGTGATAGCAGAAACGTAATTCGATCATGCATTGTCAAGCTACTTGATGAGTTGGTGTTCAATGAAACGGCGTTCGATAAAATGTCCACTATTCGATGAAACGCCAATCAGTAAAACAGAGTTTTATCGAATGACGATGCCAAGCTGTTGTAAGCAGCGATATTTTTTGCAAAAAAAAAAAGAAAGAAAACGGAGTAAACAAGTAAAACCACTAAACTGCCCTGCCTCATATTTCGCCTTCAGTTGGAGCTCGGCCGACACATTGCACCGATCAAGCATCACCAACAGCTCAACACCTAAACGCCAAGGCGTTCACTATCTGTGTTTGGGTGTTTCCACCCGCTAATATAACAACGCACCCAATGCGCCGCGATAAAGCGATTTTTGGCTTTGTGTATGTGTTTCCGTGACATCTAGCCTTTGTTTGCGCTCTGACAAAGAATGAAACCATGAATACTAAAACATCGATAGTTGTCTCTCTTTTTAGCAACGCTCGTACTCGTAAACAATGTACTTGTCTTTGACGCAATGGCATTCTCCTCTTCCGTACACAAACAATGGGACAAAATAGGTTAGTCGGCCTTCACTCATGCATTGGCTGCGAAACGTTTGGACCGTGACGTATGAATAATTCAAAGGAAAACAGGCAGGCGGGCGCCCCTTTGAAAACAAATCATGATCGCGTAGAGATATTTAGCGGCTATAGAATTGTCCGTGGGTATTTATACTATAACATTTATATTAATGATATTGTTAACATAGATTTTCTTGCTAAATTTGTTATATATGCAGACGATACAACCCTTTTATTTTCGGCTAAGACTAGTGATGAACTTATCAACTGCGCAAATGATACTTTAACAGGTTTGCAAAATTGGACATCCGACAACGGGCTTAAAATGAATAGTAGTAAAACCAAAGCAATTTTATTTCGAACCAAAAATAAAAGCGTTTTTATAACGAAAAGTCTCGTAATAAATTCAAAGGTTATAGAGATAGTGGAAAATTTCAAAAGTCTTGGCGTTATTTTTAACCAGTATTTGTCTTGGGACGACCATGTAAGCTATGTACTTCCTCGATTGTCCAGGGTCATCGGATTAGTCTCACGAAACCGTTTCATTTTACCAAACAACGTTAAACTACTTATTTATCAAACTCTATTTGCATCCCACTTAAACTACTGCTACCTGGTATGGGGTACAACCACCAGTTCAAATCTACAAAAAATACATCTATTACAAAAAAAATTTGTTCGCCTCATTGCTAATGTTTCTTATATTTCAAGCTACAAGGGCTTGTTTGAAAAATTTAATTTGTTGCGTGTTTTCGATATGTATACATATAAACTTATGGTCCGTTTTAAGGTAGAAAAAAAAAAAAAGAAACGTGGATATTCTGGCCAAACTTTCTAAACTAAGGGAACATGTTACCTCCTATCCAACTCGTTCGGCGGCACGTTGGGCTGTGCCTCTTTGCCATAACAACTATTCCATGCAGTCTCTAAAGTATATGCTACCTACTTTACTAAATTTCCTCTTAAACAAAAACGCGGATATAATGTCTGTCACAATGCAAGATTTATTTTCTTATTTGAATTGAATATATTACTTTTCAGCGATAGGTTATAATCTATTTTTGTATACAATGATGATATTTTTGCTGTTGCTTTGTATTTCTAATCCGTCATGTGGAACTCTAAGGGAGCAGAGGGCTTTGTCAAGCTGTCAAACAGCTTTTTCCCTCTGTTTCCTCCATTCCTGTATCGAATGGGAAATAAACTTTATTATTATTCTTATTATTATATTTATTTCCAGGCCAACTTGTCGGCGTCAGTAGGCACAGGCGCTGTAGGCGTGAGCAAAATGCTGACGGATGTCGGCTTGACGAGCCCCACACTCTCCCCTTACAGCAGATGGCAAATAAACCAAGAATAATATTTGTCGACGGGCATTTGATTGAATTGGCCAATCGGTAGTAGGATGACTCGACAAAGGGTAATTCATGAAAAATTCCAACTTGTCGACAATTGTCTGTGAGGCCATTCAGTAGCCACATTGCACTCATCTTTTGTTTTAGAACACATAAGCATGTTAGACATTTTCATATTAGTAAGT
Source organism: Ixodes scapularis (assembly GCF_016920785.2). Taxonomy (NCBI): domain Eukaryota; kingdom Metazoa; phylum Arthropoda; class Arachnida; order Ixodida; family Ixodidae; genus Ixodes; species Ixodes scapularis. The sequence goes on along the minus strand of NW_024609873.1, from coordinate 16,723,456 downwards.
TTCGGGTACCAGATATTTTATTGAAACGCTATTTCACCGAATTTCACATCTCCCGATTCGTTGAATTTTGATATAAAATCATAATATAATTACTATACTTGTCACTTCTTCAATTAGAATTGGCTACAGATAATTATAAAATAAAAGTAGGCTTTCGCGAAAATTTTGTCATTTACAGGCTATGCCAAAGTAGCCGAACAGTGAAAAAAATGTTATGAGGGTGCTTTGGTTAGGGTTCAGGAAAGACAAAAGCGATTCTTCAAATGCGCACAGGTCACACAGGCCGACTGGTAACAGGATGTTTCGTCGCATAGGAATCTTTGTCATAAGTTGACTCGTCATCGGACTGTTCGTCACAGCGAGAGTGCAGGGAAGGATAATAATCCGTCACCGATATCATGCACAAAAAAAAAGAAAACTAAAACAAAAAAAACAAAAAAATAGAAGCAACTTTATACCGCGGAAGTGTTGTTGTAAGTTGGGCGAGTTGGTATGATGACGTGATGAACAGAACAGCGCACACAAAGACAGGGACAGAGAAAAGGAACATGCAGGACACACAAGCGCTTGTTCAGTTGTTCAGTTGTTCGGTTGCGAGTCAGCGCTTGTGCGTCCTGCATGTTCCTTTTCTCTGTCCCTGTCTTTGTGTGCGCTGTACTGTTCATCATGACAACTTTATACCGTCATTCAGTCACGACTCACGGCCATACTTGTAACGTAGCGGAAATTCCGTTCTCCACTTTGTGAACGGGACACTGTAGGTGAACGTGGCTTCCTGGTTTGATTCACCAAAGTAGCAACAAAGCGGCATTTTACGATCGAGCTAGCACCGTCGGAAACTCTACTAAAAAAATTTTATGTGGAGTTTCACGGCTTTCCATTGCGACATAAGCACGTGGATAGAAAAACAAATATTGACAACACTAAATGTCGAATACTTTTGGCACGCTCACACCTGCTTTTTCTTCATCATTTGATGACTCATACAGCGGCGTAGACTTTCCATTTTCCCGGGAAAGGGGGCGCTGGGGTGGGGTGGGGGGCAGCCTGACAAGTTCTCCGGGGGGGGGGGGGGGGGGGGGGATTTTCCGGGCCAACGAAAGGCACCGCGGAAGCACGCTGGGATTCCATGTTTTATGTATTTTGTCAATAAAGGCAGCGTGGGCATTATTTTGTTTACATGCCACTACTAGAAGCTCGTTACATGGCACGTCAACAGCGTTTCGGTAAGGATCATGGACCGGGCCCGGGGGGGGGGGGGGGGGCACGAGCCCCGATGCCTCCCCCCCCCCCCCCCCCCCTCTCCTGATTTCGGTTGCGCATGCGTACTCATCACTGGCAATTTTATTGCCTACGCGAAGCTTTTGTGTAAGATCCACTAAAACTCTTTATTTTGAGTGTCCAAGTTCAAGTGGTGCGTGTTGTTTTTCAATCTCTGTCCGAATGATACGAAGTTTCACGTTTTCATCCTGTGAGTGATGTGAGTTGGTTAGTGCTGGCATCGAACGCTTACTTTGAACTCTAATTTGGAAATAATGTCTCTGTTGCTGCTTCGCGGACAAAAATATTTATGCTCTTATCAGTGTAGCAAAAGAATGTGACAGGATTTGTGATCTTGTTATGATCGTGTACCGTTGTAGTCGACGTCATCCCAGCACGGCGTATCGTTTTTGTATTCTGTTCAGCCCTGCGAACCAAACCTAGATAAAAAATAAAAGTTTGTGCCTTGTTTGTTAAATTTGTTGTTATGCTGCAGAAACACACCGTGCCCTGTGTTTCTGAAGGCACGGTAGATGGCGGTGAGGCGGCCGACCCCCACGTCCGCCGGCGTCTCGCTCGACCTCCTCGGAGGACAGGTTGTTTTTCACAGGTGACTGGTGTATACGTGGAGCAACTCCGCGCGTATTGCGTTCTCCATCTCCAAGAACTCAATACATGACTCATCTCTATCTCGCTATTGATCCAAAATGACCGGTGGAATTCGCAACTAGTGACGAAATTAATCCCTGGAGAAGGAGAACATTTCATTATCAATCTTCGCCGCAAGTAAAGGATTTTTCGCACCTTCTCTACTTTTTCTTTTGTTACGTTACGGCTTGTTGCCAGCAATGAAGGCGCGCTAGGTTTGCCTGCAGAGTTTGGGATCCAGTCGCGGGGAGCGTTACGGAGAGGCGGAAACAGTCTCTCAAGATACTCTAATCATAGGCATAGGGTTGACTCTCTTTTCTATGCGACTGTCCGAACAATGAAATTTGAAGTCTGAGTACACCACACCTCATGGGGTGTTTTTGTATAATTTTGTGTAAGAGATCTCACGTTTTGTTTTATATATGTTCATCGCGAAAAAATAACATTATATTCAAATATCTGCGTTGCGGCACTTCCACTCGTGTAATAATTATATGCAATATCTCAACTGAAATTAGACACCGTTACCCGGTCCAATTTTCCTTTCTGCTCACAGCTAGGAACGTTGCGAGAACCACGAATTTGACGGGAATATGGCATTATTTAATGGAGCGGCAATCGCTGCTGAGCCAGCAGACAGTGCTTGTTTCGGGGAATCAAGCTGCGAGTGCCGTTCAAGGCGGCTGTGGTACTCGAGCGCTGATGAGCCTTGCGTGAGCCACCGACGGCTCACAGAAAAGCCATGAACCACGACTTCGCTCCCTGCACCCCCTCCCCTAAAAAAAAAAAAAGAAAAAGAATTGCTTGGCGGCAGTTAACTTACCGCGCTCGGTGGCTTAGTGATAACTGTATCTGATCTTCGATGCTAAATTCCTGCGGCGCGGTGTTTTTGTGAATGTTCTTCGGAACCCCACGGCAGCAGCTAACGCTTCCACGAACTTTCAAAATAGTTTCCCTGATAAACAGCAGTGACCTTTTCTAAGAGGGAAAATCAATTAAGAAAAAAAAGAGGACACTGGCGATAAAAATACGATTCCAACGGCATAACATCAGTTGCGGCGGACGTAAGGGCGCCAGCGAAAACACACAGGGGCCTCATTTTCAGAAACTTTTTACTAATGGTCTTGAAAATCTCAACAGCAACATGGACCATAGAACCTATAATTAAAAAAGTTAAATGAAAAATTTTAGTTTATCAGAAAACTAATTTTCAATTTACGCTCGTTCCCTTCCGTCCGCCGCAGCCGATAATGTTATTCCGTATGAATCATTTCTTTCAGAAAAAAAAATAAATAAAACGCCCGGTATATCACAGCTTTGACAACGCTTCACGTGTGTGAGGTTCGATGACCGACAAAAAAACCTCCGCTGGCCGTGCTCCCGAAGCAGGCAAGTGCAATTTGTGGAGACCGATAGTCTTATCAGAAAGATGCACACAATTCAGGAAAAATATTCTTGCAACCATGAGGTTCCAGTTGTACTTGCACATGCATTATCGTCCAATTTGACGGGGTTCCTGCAAACACTAAAGAGGTGTCAAGAGTAAAGATTCCAAAGGAGAATATCAGCAGAAATCTATTGTTTATTCAAAACAGAACAAGCATCACAAAAACGCATTTGGGTGGCCGGGGCGGCCAGAAGCACGGACTGCGCGCACCCGGTGTGGAACCAGCGACTGAGAGGACAATTTGTTTTCAGAGCCACGGTATGCCGGCTGCCTTCCAAATATCCACTTTAATTATATTATGGCTTTCGACACGTAAGTACACGCTCGAGAATTTTCAACATTATCACGCGAGCGCCGACCGGCCTGTAGTTCAGCGCATCATTACGGCGCGAAGTAGCGATATTAGAGTTTTAGTAATACGTATAGGGGCAAACGCAAACCTTCTACGTTAGCGCTAACGTTGCGTGGACGGAACGTTGCGGAGCGCGTCGAATTCGCACTTTTAGTACAGCGGAAGAAGAACGCACACGCAAAGACTTGTAGCGCCATCTAGATGTGCTCCTGTAAACTGCTCCAAACAATCCGTGACCTCCGCGATCTGCTGCCGGCAGCAGATCGCAGAGGCCACGAACAATCCAAGGCGGGTATTCGGTCAAGCCAATACAAAGCCCCGCCCGATTCTCCTCGCTTTGCTACGGAAATTGTGTACGTGTTTTGTCTTTTTTTTTTTTTTTTTTTTTTTGTACCGACCGCACGGTGAACGCCTTTTCGGGATCGACGGCGTCGCCAACGTTCTTGGCTATCGACACCCATCTTTGTGGGTGCTCGAAAGGGTTCGTCGCGTTGACTTCTTTGAGGAGGTTTATGTCATTTTCAATGGTAAAGCGAACCCGTACAATGCACGTAGCACTTGCGCTGGTTTGCAAGGCTCGCCGCAGTACGTACATATGGCGCAAGCGCAGTGTGAAGGACGCAACGTTAACGTTAACGTATGGGGTCTGCGTTTGCTCCTACACGTATTACTAAAACTTTCTATTAACGACAGTACTCTGCGCAGAAGAAACGCGCCCAAGTCGGCGTCGGCTGCTATGCTGTTTCCCCAATCACGACCAACCCCTGGCGCGACGCCCACCGCTTGCTCCGCCCCATAAAGACGCGACCTAAAGGGTAATCAAAGCGACACACACGATACGCAAACACGAACAGCAGCCAGTTGGAAGGACACTGACACGAGCTTAGTCAGCGAACGAAAAGACAGACGCAAACTTCACGCTAGGCGCACAGAGCAGGGATAGTTACAAGGATGAGAAGCATGCGCAGACGAAGGTAAGCAGTGCACAATAAATATCCGAAATTCGCAGCAACCGAAGAACCACGCAGCAAACACGTACGTGCACACGCACCAGAAGCACGTGCGTCACGCTGTGTATCGACGCGGAACTGGCGATTTCGGCATTTTGATGATTTGAATCCGGTGGAGCCTGGCATAAAAAAAAATCGTTTGTCAACATGAAAAGCGATTGATAATCTTCCTAAAAACTATATTAGCAGAAATTACCTTGTTGTAAAGGACTACACAAGTTTCGACCACGTTTTCTAGCACGTTATTTTGCATGAAACGCACGAAACCACGTGTACAACCAGTTCCCGAAGCTGAAAACCACAGCTGGAATCAGCGCCATCCTTGGCAATTTCCTGAACCTCGCGTAGTCACATTTCAGCCGCCACCACATAGAGGGCGCAACCCGACATCCAATTTATACTTTCTGTATTTTTTATGATTTCTTTAATAATTAGGCACGATCAGCGAAAATGTGGGCTAATAATCAGTAGCTGAGACAGTAAACTCTATTTCATACTAAAAATATTGGCCTAAATATCTGCCAAAAGGGGGCAAAATACTCGTTTTCGACTATGAACAAATTCGTGATTTCGCCTGTAGTCAAATTTTTTTAATGGAAAATCAAAGGTGAAATTTAGGAAAAGGGCCTGGGTTGACAAGGCAGAATATGTTTTTCTTTGCAGGCCTACAATTTTATTCAACTGCGCCAATTCCTAAGCGCTGTACTACGGTACTACAAAATGAAGTTTGCCAATATTAAGTGTTTTTTGTCAATTTTCACGTGAGCATTCTGAAAAAAGTTGAGGCCATACTACAATGAAATTTAGCGTAGCTCTTTTGACTTTAATTGCAAACACCTGTAAAAAGTTTCAAATAAAATGACCGAGTAGGCGCCAAGCAATTCGCAACTAAATGTGCTTCAGCGAAGTCAGTTCTTCTAAAGTAAATATCTGTCAAAATACAGTAACAAAAAACAAAACAAGAGCTCTGTTGACAATGAACGCTCTCTTCTTCTATAACATTCTAAAGTTTAAAAGAAATTGCTCCATGAGTGCACCCTGCAGCACTGTACTACGAAACCATGTTTTGGCGAAAAGGCCAATATTCGCGGGTGCCCACTGAATCAGCTTTTTGCATTAGGAAAACAAATTCTTCATCAGAGGAAAGATAATGTTGTACACTACAAGCTGATATAAAACACATAATTTCAGCAAGCTTGAACACGTTACAATCGCATTTCGAAAATGCGCGGAAAGCGTCATATGTCATGGCCGCCGTGGGACCGCAGCCTTAATTGACCCTGTGTTGTTGCCGGCGAGTGGGATAGGCGACACAACTGAAAAGTGCGTCGTGGGGTCCAAATTCGGTTGCTGTGAGATTGAGGGCTATAACTAATTTGGCTCTTACAAGCGGGGCAAGATATTGTAAGCAGAGGAGTCATCCGCTGATGCCAGTGAAGAGCAAGTGTTTATCTTCGAGAACGCATTATCTTTAGAAGAAAGTAAAAACAAGAAAACGCCTGTGCACTCATCGGATAATAAAATAAAAACGTGAATGGTCTGCTATGAACTGGGTGATGTGAGGATCGAATATCGGTCACATACGAGAATAGAAATCGCCTGCTATTTTATTAAAAAAGGAATCTGAAATTCGTACTTCCGCTGCACAAAACTCATTTTTCTGTCGTAAACATACTGAAATACACCGGAGGATAAAACAACACTCCCAGTATATTTATATTATACTTCGTTTCACCTTAAGTCTGAGCACGGACGACGCCATGGCGTAGTGCCTCGTTCGCTGTTTGATTGGCCCTTCGGCTCGTAACATTGGCCGCGCTCGGACCGAAGCTGAAACGAAGTATAGGGGCTGTTAGACCTCACACGTCGCGTATGTTTAGATACAAAGTTTTCATCAAAGTACTGCCAGATTGTAGGCTCTCGAACCTATAAAGGAGTTCATTATTTTTCCATATGATTTCCCAGCCAAAAAGGTGCAATGTCACGCCCAAAAACCAGCCGAGAAATCACTTGCTTTCAAAAGTCGAACCCATGGGTTACGATTATATTCTGTGATGACAGCGACAGGGCTTTGAAGGGTGCTGCTTGGACGTGAGTTCACACATTTACGCTGCGTGATTGTCATCGCTCACTCAGTAAAAAGGCCTAATTTGAACATTGTACTTTATTTTAAAATTTGAAAAAAAAAGATTAACACCACCTAATTTAATTTCAGCGCCTCTCGCTCACATTTTTAACGCCGTATTAAGCAAAGCCATTTTCCCAGAGAGAAGAAAAATTGCTAGGGTGTGCGTGTTGCATAAAGGGGGAGCACCAAACAATCTAAATAATTACCGACCAATATCGGTTTTTCCATTGTTTTCAAAAATATTAGAGAGACTTCGAAACGCAAGACTCACCAGCTTCCTTACAGCCATTACTCCGATCGTGAACCAGCAATATGGGTTTCGAAAGGACAAATCAACCGAAATGGCATTATTGAAAGTAAAAGATAAGATAATCAGCAATATTGAAAATAAAAATTTTACACTCGGAATTTTTTTAGATTTTAGAAAAGCTTTTGACTCGATTAAGCATGATATTCTTTAAAAAAAATTGATAAAATACGGCATAAGAGGTACAGTGTTGGAGCTAATTCGAAGTTATCTAACAGAACGGTCACAGTATACGTTAATAAACGGAGTGCAGTCCAGGCTTGAAACTATTGAGTATGGTGTACCTCAGGGATCTATCTTAGGTCCCCTGTTATTTCTTCCCTACATACATGACATTGTTAATCTGCGACAAACATCCGACATCATCATGTACGCAGATGATACAAATGTTTTTTTTTTCTCATTTGAACTTGATGGAACTAGAATTTCTGTCGAATGAGAGGCTAAACAATTTATCACTATGGTTGCGGTCTAAAAAACTTCAGCTTAAACTGGTAAAACAAAATATATTCTTTTTAAACCAAAAAATAAAGTTATAACATGAGTGTCACATTTGAAGGAACTATTATCGAAAACGTAAGCTCACATAAATTTCTTGGTGTCTGGTTTGATGAAAAACTTGGTAGCAGCGGCGGCACGAAATATCGACGCTATAGCCTGACCATCTTTGCAGTTTGCCTTTCTGCTGGCGCAACACGATCCCCGTCCCCGGTGCTGCATCTCGTCTCGCTGCTCTGCAGACACGTGGCTCAGCTGTCAGCGTGACCACGCACTTCATCAACCCAGCAGGCCATTGGACGGATCTACACACATCAGTGACTCGGCCCTGTAAAAGGAGGACGCACCCGGTCTTCCAGACACTTGGCAGCAGCGGCGGCACGAAATATCGACGCTATAGCCTGACCATCTTTGCAGTTTGCATTTCTGCTGGCGCAACACGATCCCCGTCCCCGGTGCTGCATCTCGTCTCGCTGCTCTGCAGACACGTGGCTCAGCTGTCAGCGTGACCACGCGCTTCATCAACCCAGCAGGCCATTGGACGGATCTACACCCATCAGCGACTCGGCCCTGTAAAAGGAGGACGCATCCGGTCTTCCAGACACTTGGCAGCGGCGGCACGTAATATCGACTCTATAGCCTGACCATCTTTGCAGGTTTGCTCGACTTCTTGTTGCTTCCTCCTTAGAAAGTGTACCGTCGCTACTGCCACAGCTGTTGTCTGTGTTTGTTTGTTTTCTGGCTGTTGTGAACCAAGACGTAATGTCTAAAGAAATTTCTAAAATTTTAAATGAGCTTAAAGACGAACTTCGCAATGAATGGAAAACTTTCAGGGTTACTCTGGAACGGGATATTCGCAGTGACAGACTTGTACGTAATCCTTTACAAGTAACGAAATTACTTGTAATCCCTTACATTTATCAGTAATTTAGTAAAGGATTAATTACATATTTTTCAGAGTAATTTTAAAGTAATTCCCTTACATTTTTGACGTAACGGATTCCTTGTAATCCGTTACATTTTTTTTGTCAGAACCAACCCCCCATCCCCATTCTAAATAAAGTTTTTTTTTTTTTTTTTCATTTTTGTAAAGTCGAGCGCAGTGACGCTGTCACGCGAAGCGACCTGCGCAAAGGGTGGCTTGGCACTCTTCAGTTCCGCAAAGCCTTTTTTTGCAACACCAAGCCCCTCAATCTAACTTTTTTTAGACCCTAACATCAATGTCAAAAAGTCCAAATGAACAATTCTACAAAAAAAAAGAAAAGGGGGGGGGGGCAAGTTATTTCCGCTTTTTTTTAGTCCCTTTGTTTTTCTTTCCGATCAGAGACGGGGAGAGGAGGACACCAAGTGATTGTGCGCCTCTTCGACAAGCTCGAGGCGGTAAGTGCACTGAAAAGAATTAACAATGTCCTTCTCGGTTATAGTGACTTTCATTTTCATAATGTCACAACACGAGCCAACGCTCCGTCTACCCTACCCTTTTTGTGAGTCAGCTTTTTGCGAGCACTTAGAAAATGGTAATGGTCTTTTTTTCTTCTTCTTCCTGTTTTGCCCCAGCAGGACGCATCTTATCTCAAGCAGATACTTTACAAATAAAACATAATATTGGCTGACGTAGACTTGATTGGAGGAGACAGTGAAATTCGTGAGTGGGGCAATAGCGTGGCTTACTTAGTACTCTAGTACTCTACCCTTTGCTGCCCGTGGCATCAGCGGACGTCTGTCTGGAGAACACCGGAGTAACCTGCAGTCGTTCCGTGCTCCGTGCGTTTTTGAACGACACCGAGAAAGGTACACACGGCAAACGTGCGTTTACATTTCCTTGTTTTAACCGACGTTCTAATTAATCGTTGCTATGAGTGTCCTTCTTTTTCTTTTATTACTTATATTTATACACTGGAAGCTTTTTTTTTATTCACCAACGTCTCAAGCGAGGATCAAACTGTTCAGAACCAAAGGAAGAAGAATGTCAAGCCAAACCTTATTTGTTATTTAATTATCACCTTACTGTTACAACTATGTTTTGCTAGTGATGACTTCTACAGCTTCGCGATTTAGACAATGGAGAATTTTAGTAGATCGGTCCGATGAGTCGCATAACGATATCTGATACTTCGCCGCCGTTTTTGCGTATGCATCATATTGTTATCGGGTACCGTATCGCGGGTATCGGAAGTATCGGAAGAATCTACTAAATCTCTCGAATAGCAGGCAACGGCTGCAACGACGAAGCTTTGCTCTACGTTCCATGTAAATAGCACTTCCCTTGATTCACTGAAAAAGCTCAATGCAGAGCATGAAGCATTCGTGAGGAGCAATATGGCACTCCCATCCAGTGCCTCAGCTCAAATGGTGTTCAGCGTAGCAGTCGACATATTCAGTAAGAAATAACACAAAATGTCTGACGAGACTTTCGAGAGCCATCTTTTGCTCAAAATACTCAAGGTCATTAAATGGAACAGGTGGCAACAATAGGAACTTAAATAACCCTCTTCCCTTTGTTTCTTACTTGAGGACAATAATGTTAAAAGTAACGACACGAAATTAACGGATTACTTCTTGGGGTAACGGTCAGTTACTTTCATTGGAGAGTAATTGTAATTGTAATAAATTACAATTTAGCCTCGAGTAATTGTAAATGTAATTCCTTACTATTTTTCAGTAACGTGTACAAATCTGCGCAGTGATATCCGTGACATGCGAACGGACTTTAAGGGAGTAAAAGATAGCATGCACTTTATGAACCTTGAGTTCGAGGACATAAAAAAAGAAGCTTGAAATGGTCTTGAAAGAAAATTCCGAACTAAAAAGAGAAAATGAAGCTCTTTCAAGGAAATGTGAAGAAATGGAAAAACGCCTAAGTGACTGCCAGGATCGGCTTACAGAAGCCGAACAATACTCCAGGAATATAAATTTTGAAATTAAAGGCGTCATAAGGAGCGACCACGAAGAGCTCACTGACGTAATTGCTAAGTTGGGGGAATCGATTGGAGAACCTATTGTACGGGCTGATGTTGCCATTTGCCATCGTGTACCAACCCGGGACTCTGGCAAATCGAACATAATTGTATAGTTCGTGAGCCGCAGCAAACGGGATGCGGTTCTCGTAAAAGCAAAGAAAATGCGTCTTACAAGCACAACCCTAGGGCTTGGCTCGGAGGAACCCGTGTTCGTAAATGAGCATCTTTGCCAGGCCCTGAAGCGAACTCTTGGTAAAGCGATCGCAAAAAAACGCCAATGTAACTGGAAGTTCGTATGGGTGCGGAACGGCAAGATTTTTGCCCGTAAGAACGAAAGCGCTTCAGTAATCACAATTGATAATGAAGCTGCAGTTGATAAGATCTGTTAGTCCAGCTTCCTGCTTATGTCATTCTTTTCATCTTTTGCATGTCGTCTCAAATGGAGTACTTTGAACTTGTCTTGCCTGAAGACCTTAGTCAGTGTCTGCTAGCTGGAAATTTTACCCGTATTTTTCACTTGAATGCGCGATCTGTAAAAAATAAACATGACGCTATAACATCCTTTTTGAACCGATGCCGCGTGTCATTTGAAATAATAATGTTCTCAGAAACCTGGTATTAGCAGGATGCTGACATGTTGGTTTTACCCGGTTACAAGGACTATTTCTTAAACCGTCAGGATAAGAGAGGGGGAGGCGTGTCAATTTACGTAAAGACTTCCCTTGAATGCGAGCTGTTGAACACTTTTTCAGGACTAACAAGTGACTACGAGGTTTTAAGCCTAAAAATAGGAAACTACATCATAACTGTTTTGTGTCGCCCACCATCGGGAGACTTTGGAAAATTTATCGCTTTTCTCGATCGCTTTTTTGAACATGTTTCGATTAACAAGTTTAGCGTAGTTATGGGAGGAGACTTTAACGTTAATGTTCTAGATGATTATTTTCAAACTATTGAGCTCAAAAATGTGCTCAGCTCAAGTGGGTTTGTTAATATAATTACGTCAGCTACTAGGATCACCCAGACCAGATCTAATGCAATTGATCTTTTCATCACGAATTGCATTACAAAACTACACGCTTCTGGAACCATGTGTGCTGATATTAGGGATCATCTCCCAATTTTTTTGTCTCCGTTTAATCATGACCTGAAAAGAAAGGTTGCAAAGGCTACGGTCACCTTCAGGAACGTGTCAGATAGTTGCCTGCTGGCCTTCAGAAATGCAGTTTTGGACCATAATTGGGGCTCAGTTCATTCTAAGCTGGATGTGGATGATGCGTACATCGAGCTTTTAAATGGTTTTCAAAGACTTTACAATTTACATTTTCCATTTAAAACTATAACTGTGACCAACAAAATAAGAAAACCTTGGGTGACACCCATACATATTAAAATGATGCAAAAAAAAAAGCCCGCCTATACAAATCGTTTTTCACATCGAGAGATAACAACAAGCTGTTAACTTTTAAAAAATTTCGGAACGTCCTAACGTCTGAACTCCGGAAAGCGAAGACGTTGTACTATAAGCGCAAGTTCGAGGATGCTACTAAAAAACGCCCTGATATTATATGGAAAATGATTAACGAAGTCCTGAATCGTAGTAAGATTCCTCCTCGCATAGGCGAATTAAAAATTGATGGCCAAGCTATGTTTGGTGTGCCTTTGGCGGAATATTTCAACACGGGTTTTCTAAATCTGCAACCCAAACCTTATAATGACGATGCCCTTTTGAAGCTCACGCGTAGTAGCCATACCTTTTTTCTAGCCCCAACTGACGACCAAGAGATATTTAACATTTTTCTAGGACTTAAGAACACTAAATGCACAGATGTCGATGAACTACATTTGAAACCTGTCAAATTCGTGATGGATATCATCGTACCCTGCCTAACACACATATATAATCTGTCTTTATCGTCAGGTAAATTTCCCACTAATATGAAATTGGCTAAAGTTTCAGTAATACATAAAGGTGGTGACTCAAACGTTGTCACCAACTACAGGCTTATATCGGTGCAACCTGTGTTTTCTAAGGCACTTGAGAAAATTATCTTTATGCGCCTCAATGACTTTTTTCTGAAACAGTCTGTTTTAACAGAATTTCAATTTAGATTTAGGAAAGGTAAATCCACCGAGACAGCTTTACTGCTGCAAAAAGAAATTATATTACAAGGTATAGAAAAAAGGTTGCTTACATTAGGCGTGTTCATCGACTTTTCTAAAGCTTTCGACGTGTTAAATCATAAAACATTGCTGGCAAAACTAGACTACTATGGTGTCCGTGGCGTACCCCATAAGCTAATTGAGTCATACTTAAAAGATCGTAAACAGTCTGTTGTCATTAATAATCATGCTTCCTCTTTTCAAGACGTTCCTTGTGGGGTACCTCAAGGAAGTATACTTGGGCCCTTTCTGTTTAATGTTTACATCAACGACATTGTAAACGTTGATAACCAAGCACAGTACATCATTTATGCCGATGATACAAGCCTTTTTTTTCTGCGGATAGGGCCGATGAATTAATATGTCGCGCAAATTCTGTTCTTCAGAACTTTTTTTTATGGTCAGAGGCTAACGCGCTCAGGATTAATGCGAAGAAATGCAAAGCAATTATTTTTAGATCCGTAAATAAGTCTATCTTAACTCATAGCCCAATTCCACTTGGCAATTCGGAAATAGAAATCGTTAACCAGCACAAAATATTAGGTGTATACTTTTCCGAACACGTGACCTGGGACGCTCATGTAAACTTTTTGATTTCGAAACTGTCTCGTATTGTCGGTGTATTTGCTCGTTGTCTTGGTATTTTGCCACTTCATGTTAAGTTAAAAATATTTCATGCATTATTTCAGTCTCATTCGATTTACTGTCATCTCATCTGGGCTACTACAACTAAAACAAATATAAATAAATTATTTTTGCTCCAGAAAAAGGTCTTACGACACATTGCGGAAGTACATTATCTTGACCACACTGAACCTCTGTTTACTAAGTATAATATCCTTCCTATTAAGCATTTGTATGAATACCGCCTGATGTGTTCCATTCGTTTCGCACCGCCATCAGTTATTGAATTCTTATATTGTATTTCGCAATTAACTGAAAGCCTCAGCATCGTCAGCACACGTCGTACAGAGTTTTGGGCTATCCCTCGGTCACGTACAAACTATAATCTGCAATCCCTGCGGCATATTCTTCCATCTTTGTTAAATACATGTCTCACCAAGAACATAGATATATATTCGGCTAGCAAGAAAGACATCTTGTCGTATTTTATATAGTTGGTTTTTATTGTATTTTCATTTTTTAAATGAATTGTAGCGTTTATTTTCATGTATCTATATGTTTGCGTACTGTGTATTCATTCTTTGTTTTCTCTATTGAATGCTGCTGCCTGTAAACGGCGGAGCCTGAGCCCAGTCAAGCTGTTCTTGAACAGCTTTTTGCCTAGGCTCCCCTCCAGAATTTCTGGACAATAAAAAGATTTGATTTGATTTGAAAGATTGACTTGGTCGCGCCATGTTGAATACCTCTGCTCGAAACTTTGCCAATCTATTGGCATATTACGCAGGCTTAGATTGCTTCTTCCACGCTTTTTAAAACGTCCGTTATATTACGCATTGTTATACTCTCACCTAAACTATTGTCTACTTATCTGGGGTACAACGGGAACTACGAATTTTAACAGGTTACTTGTCCTACAAAAGAAAAGCAATACGATGCATAGAGAATTTAGATTTTTGCGCTCACACCGCTCTTCCTTTCTCCAAACACAAGATTTTTGCAATTGAGCAACAATTTAACTTCAAATTAGCTTTATTAATTTATAAAGAGATAAAAAACGGCGGTTCCTCGTCTATAGATATATATCTAAAAAAAATTACGACATATAGTTTACGGCACGAGTTATTCCTTCAGGAGAGAATTCGCACAAATTACGGGTCAAGGAAATTTAGCTTTTTGATTCCGGAATATTTGAACAAATTTTCAGAAGTATTAGATTTTATAAATTGCTGTTATTCTTTGCGGAGCTTTAAAAAGGACATAAAAGAGTACATTTGTTTCCGCTCTCGGCTTAAATATTGGGCCGCTGCTTCTTGCTCTCCAGATTCAGATGATTAATATTTTATGCATTCATTTATGAATCGATTTAAGGAAAATCATCCCAGTTTGTGTCTGGTTTGTGTTTAGTTTGTGTTTAATCTGTGTTTTGTTTGTGTTTAGTTTGTGTTTAATTTGTGTTTTGTTTGTGTTTAATTTATGTCAAAACAGTTTTTGTGAAAATATTTTCACCTTGAATTTTGTATGTATGACTTCCACACTGCTGCTGCGACTGCTGTAGCGCCGAAAATGGGAATGGAGCCTCGTCAGGTAGCTTCGGCAACCTTTTGCTCTTCCCTCCCCGACACTACATATGTCAAATAAACTTCAATTCAATTCAAAAGACTACAAAACCTTGGATTTGATTATATGCGGGTCTGGAGTGTTCTAAGGCTTTTTGACTGACTGCGCCAGTGCTTATATTGTAATCATTCACAAGCGGTCCTTACACAGCCGTTCACAGTCGAACGTAAATCTATTAACCAGTACGCCCTAGTACGCTTGCACGCTTTTGTAGTGCGTTATTCTGGCTTGAACACCCATTATATGGGTCTTATTGCGCCCAAAACACCATTTTCTAAGGGTGTTTCGGTGTGCGTTGTAGACATTGCAAAACACCTTTAAGGGTGTAAATTAATTTACTGTGTATGCGGAGCGCAATTTCGTCTGCTCTTGCACAGGAGTGGCGATGATGACAAAACGCCGAGCTCTTATTGGTTCATTGAAAATAAAATAGTGGGTAGACCTCAAGGCATCTAGGATTGAGGTCTGCCTATTCCTCGCAATTAGAGCCAATCAGAGCTCGGCACCTCACCGCAACTCCTGCGCACAAAGCAGACGACTTGCTGTGCACGTAGCCACCAAGAGCTCACGAAACGCACAGGGTATGGGTTTCTATGTTCACGCTGTTCTGCGTCGTGATTGGTCTTTCGGCGTTTTCATCGGCGAATGCACCAAGCTGATTGATTGCGAAGCAATATTAGAATTCTCGGTACTCGCCACACCTGCGTTTCTAGAGTTGTCAAGAACACTGGGTAGCAAAGTTATTTTTCTGTATTTTGTTTTGCGTTATTTATCGGAGGAAAGAACGGAGAGCGTATTCCACGCATGCTCGAAATCCCGCTAAGTAGGTCGGTTCTGGTCACTGTTTACGAACAAGATAAAAACGATACAACAACAACGACAACAGTACAAAGTAAAGAGAGAAGCGCGGGAGAAGAGAGTGGCAAGGACAAAAGCGGAAGGTGAGAGGGTTGGCAGTGGCCATTCGTTCGGGGCTGCCTGAAGACCTTCGGCGTCATTACACTGATTAGCGCTTACGAGATGGAGGCGTGCGTCCCGACACGTACCGGAGACCAATGGTAGCCGTCGTGCCGGCTGAATCCTGCCCCCATTAATATGAGCTCGTACACAACTGTGTGCGTGCCTTTGTTTACCGCGGTCGGCGGCACAGGGAAGTCGTGGCAGACATTTTCCAGCGCAAATGTGCGGTAGTCATCGCCACGCTCGTTTGCACTTTGATTGAGGGTAGATGCGTACCGTTACCGAGTGCTTTCGGGATCGCATTGCATAAATCTTTATCGCGGTTCAAATTAGAACCGCAGTTTACTCGCCTTGTTTTGGGGTTAGGGACACTATTGAGTAACAACATCTATCGCGGTCCAAACGCTCTCGCCATATCAGTAATGATCATTAAAGGTTACGGTTACGTTTAATAATATTTAATCATTATTAAAACTGAGGAAACCAGAGATTAGCGTAGAATTTGTGGTGCTTGTCTTTCCGTACTGCTAACCGGAGCAATGCGCCTTGTTACATAGATTGCGTATTCTCAGAACCGAGCAACTTAAATGTAACTGCTTCACGAGGTAATAGGATATATTGCGCCTCTTGCTGAAAATACTGAGGTGTGAATCGAAGGCGTTAACCCTGATGTTGAACGTTCAGTAGAAACTATGCATAATTGTTCATCTACTCCACGTTCTACAACTTCGATTTCCTAATTTTCGCTGACCTCCTCTGCAGGACACGGTAAATCAAGCTCTAAAAGCTCGGAAGTCGTGAATAAAACAGCCGTGCGCGCTCAATACCAATAATAATATTAAGGTAGAAGAGCAATATTTATTGAACTAAATCGAGGCATTTTCCGAGGTTTCTTTTGCAAGAAACAGAAAGTTGGCAAGACTGAGCCATATATGTTATACCATATATTGCTTTGCGTAGCCTACCCTCTGAAGTCAACGACGTGATGCTACATTATTATAAAATTATGACGGGGAAACCATATTCGAATATTAAGACGTAGCACAACCAAAAAGCATAAACAGCAGGGCATAAAAAGAGTACAATTAAATGTGGTAAAAGGTGCGTGCTACCTGAAAACCTGAAATATCAGGATGGTTACTATTGAGTGCGGTAGATCGTTCAGATGGTTAATTAAAACCGGCAAGTGAAAAACATTTAAGATATAGTCCTACGATTAGATTAAAGCAGTTTGCAAGAGCTATTTCAGTGACAGGGGATGCGAAGTACGGGAGTACAGTATAAAGTTTCTCTGTAAAGGACGGTGGTGGAAAGTTGATACATACACAAGCTCTAAGGTAGCTAAAAAACGTGTCAATGCTGTAATAAAGGCACCGGCATCTGCTACAGAATGAAGAAAAATGCAACACAAATTTACAGTTGTAAAAGTTCTAAAAAGTTTTACACAAACAAATAACAAAACAAAACAGAAAAACGTAAATATTTCTAATCACGTGATCTAGCGGGCAACAGATCTGCCCCTTATCCCAACGAATTCATCTTCGTCTGCGTCTGAAAAGCAGGATTGTAGCCGTAAGGAAAACCGCTGCCGAAAAAACATTCTGTGGACGCACGCGGATTTTCAAAAGAGAAAAGGTGGAGAGATCGAGGGAGGAGAGAAAAACTATACCCAGTACCCTTCCACATCTCCCTCATCGCTTTTTTCGCATCGCGGTTGCAATGTGTAGGCGAGTCACGGCCCTTGGCGTCTTCGAAGCAGGCTGGCACCCTGCTCGCGTCCAGCGATCGAGCACGGGAAGCGCACGGCACGCACCGATGGCCGCCGCCGGAGTCTTTGGCCCGGTCTCCCGCCACGTACGTACGCGGGGGCCGTGCTTTGACCCGGTTCATCCTGACGTGCTTGCCATGAATTGGATTGGCGTGGCCGTACTGGGCTCTGGTTGGGATCTGGTTGGCGTACCCTGAACCTACGAAGACGACAGATGAAATTTCTGTTTGTTCCGAAGCACAAATTAATGAAAATATGTATTTTTTATGTTTTAGTGGAGAATTATGTTTTTACAGAAGCTAACTCTGATTTGGCCTTAAAAAGTGTAGCGTGCAACGGCTGAAAAGAGTTGGCCGGAAGCCAAACGCGTTCGCCGCGAGCTCCGCCGGCTACGCAACACAACTGTGAAAGAAAAAAAAATACAACAAAAGAGCCTGGGAAGAGAACTCCAAGAGCTATCGAAAAGAGTTTGCTAGTTGCGTAAGCTTGAAACATACCGTTACACACACAAAAGGAAACGGTACAAAAGTGGACGTCGCAACGCTAAGTACGGCGTTGCGTGCCTGAAAGGCTGGGAGCGGAGGTTGCGCCCGCTGCGTTACTCACGAAACGAAATTTTGCATATAACAATTTCGTGTCTTCGTGGTCGCGTTTATTAATTGATGCTCACCAACGAAAACGTGCCTTCCCGGGAGCGTACCGCAACACAAACGAAAAAGAACCACCCACACATAAAACTCTTTAACGTTAAGCGCGCAAAAATACCGAACAAAATAAAAAAAAGAACACATCCTTTACAGCGTTGACATTACTAAGTTTTCTTTTCATTTAAATTGCTTTGATGGCATAAACCTGTCAGTGGAAGATGATGAAACACCATTAATCAAGGCTTCCATTCGGTTGACAGGCGAGAACTTGGAGCACCCACCCACATAAAGTTTAATTCACCTCGATGAGCAAAAGAAGTAAGACAACAAGAACAACAACAACAAAACTTAAGGTCAATAATAACATGGCGCTTTCTTGTTTAAACAAATGTAAAAAAAAATTCACGAATATTTCTTTTTTCGGAGTTGTGCATGCCTGTGCCCATTTTACTCAGCCGCCAGTAATAATCAAAATAATATTTCTCTCCTATGTATTGATCAGAAATAAACAAGTGAAGAGTCCCTGGACACTTTCAATACGCTAAGATTTTGAAAAATTAGGTGCATTCCAGCCATTTGCAGCAAATTGCAGTCTTGAACGAAAAAAATGAAAGCCGTTTACAACTCCCTGTAACGCCGAATTAGAGCGCAGCTCTTGAGGAGGAGGAGGGAAGGGTACTGAAGTTCACGTGTTTTCAGGGGGGGGGGGTCAAGTAACCTGGAGGGGGGGTGGTCACGTGACCTTGGTGGGGTCACATCCCCTCACCAAGGTCACGTGGGGGTCACGTGACCTGGGGGTGTCACGTGACCACGGGGGTCACGTGACCCCCAGAAAAAAAAAATTGTCCGCTAAATTTAGCGGGGAAATGTTTTACGCTAGATTTTGCGGGGAAATTTTTTCCGCTAAATTAGCGGGGAAATTTACCCATAATGCACCGCGCGGTTACGCCTACGCCGTGTTGCGTTCGGGAGGGTGGCGACCTCAGGCGCGGAACCAAGAGTTGGGGCTGCGGCTCGCTGCTACCATGGCCCCGAGGAAACAGGCCTGGAGTGGGAGTACTGAAGGAGAACTTTTATATACAGTGAATATACGAGAGCATGGTCGACTAATTAATCGGCAATCGGCAGTCTGCAGTCGGCGGCTTCGGGCTCTCTGAGCCCAAGTTATATAGCCCTTCGAGGGCGAGAAGGCCCTCTGAGAGAGAGGAGCCTTCCCCGGTGTTGAAGTGTTCACGAGGTGTCCGAAGTGCGGGGGCGGCTGAGGCAATTTCCCGGTGTTCTTTCAGCGAGGGGCAGATGATGTAACCCCTCGACGTTCTTGCCGCGCTCCAGTGGCTGATGTAAGGAGTCGACGTTCTTGCTGAAACTCAACACCGACAGACCCACACACACACAGGCACGCACACGTACGCCGGTGTTTCTCCTTGCGAGGGCCCGCGATTCCAGATGGTCTCGTGGCTTCAGGAAGACGCTCTGTTTTTAGTTTAAAGCCCCCAGTGAAGGCCGTCGCAACAGTCCCTCCGCCGCCCGGAAGTCGGTCCCGAAGAGAAGAGGTCAGCAGCCACTCCTTTGAGGGACCGCAGTAGTGCCGATGAGGAGGTGGATCGCCGTCTCCGGCTTTTCTTGAGTGCCGGGCATTCTCTCTGCTCATCTCCAAGCGCTTGGGGCAGCTTGCGAAAAATCTTGAGAGGATGATAAAATTGAACCAAGACCGCACTGCAAATGCGCATCTAGCAAACCCCTTCGAACACACACCAGGCACTAAAAGGTATGAAAATCGCTCTTAGCAAGATCATAAATAAAACGAAACCCCTACCAGGGCTCGGCACCCACAAGAAAGCAACAAAAGGCACGAAACCAAAATCAATAGTATCCCAGCTTGGGTAGAATTGTTTAGCAAAATAAAGTAAATTTTTGGCATCCATGAGCTCGCTCAGTAAAGACTTGTCTCTACTCACTTATGAGCGTCGGCTCAAGCCATCCGCGTTGGTGTGCAGTTTACCCTTTTTGTACCTGACCTCAAAAGAAAACTGTTGCAAAGCTAGGCTCCAGCGAAGGAGTCGGCCATTTTTGGGCGACATATTCTGCAACCATTGGAGGGGACAATGGTCCGTCTCGATGATGAACCTCGAGCCTGCCACATAGCACGCAAGCTTTTGCACGGCCCACACCAAGCAAGCGCACTCTTTTTCCGAAGCGCTGTAGGCTTCTTCGCGAGTTGTCAGCTTTCGACTGACGTACAAGATGGGATGCTCCTCGCCTAAGTCGTCCTTCTGGCTTAGTACGACCCCAAGACCGCGGTTGCTGGCGTCGCACTGAATGATAAACGTGCGCTCATAATCTGGCGCCCTCAGGACTGGTTTGCTCATTAGAGCCTTCTGCAGAGCGCGAAAAGCCTGCTCTTTTCGATCATTCCAACGAACCTCTTGAGGCTCTGTCTTTCGGAGGGCGTCAGTGAGTGGGCTAGCAACATCCGAATAATTTGGGATGTAGTGTTGGTAGTATCCTGCAATGCCTAGGAAAGACCTAATGTCTGTTTTTGTGAGTGGTTGAGGAAACTCCTCGATGGCTGCAAGCTTTACCTCGGACGGTCGGCGGCAACCGCGACCCGCCACGTGTCCCAAGTACGTTACTTCTCCCCTTCCCAATTGACACTTTTCCGCCTTTACGGTGAGGCCCGCGTCTCGGAGTCGTTCGAAAACAACTCGAAGATGTGCAAGATGTTCGTCCCAGGACTCGGAAAACACGGCGATGTCGTCCAAGTACGGAACGGCAAACTCCTCTAGACCTCGGAGCACCCGATCCATTAAGCTTGAAAAACAAAACGGTGCATTTTTGAGGCCGAAACTGAGGACACGAGGCCGGAACGTTCCAAAGGGGGATATAAAAGCGGCATACCGGCTCGCTCTCTCCGAAAGGGGGACCTGCCAGTAGCCTCGAACAAGGTCCAACGTGGAGATATACTTGGCAGCGCTCACCATCTCCACCCGTTCTTCAATACTGGGGATGGGATACGTCTGATCTTTGGTGATAAGGTTGAGGCGCCGGTAGTCAACGCACGGGCGAGGTTCTTTTCCCGGTACCTCCACAAGTATCAAAGGAGAAGTGTAGTCACTCTCTCCTGCCTCAATCACCCCCAGATCAAGCATGCGCTTCACCTCCCGCTCCATGATTTCCCTCTGTCTAGGCGAGACTCGGTAGGGCTTTGACCGCACGGGCTGGTCGGTGGTAAGCTCGATGTCGTGAACTACAAGATCGGTTATTCCTGGCTTACTCTGGAACTGATCTATAAACTCCCCAAGGAGTGCCTTCAGATCACCTAGTTGCCTTGGTTCCAAATCAGCCGACACAACAGCCTTCTCGAGTACCTGTTCGACCGAGCACACGATCGGGGTTTCACTAATCTCGGGAAACTCAAGACTGACCTCCTCGGCGTGGTTTACCGTCAAACTCATCACAGTCTCGCGTTGCCGGTACGGCTTCATTAGATTGCTGTGATACACTTTCTGGATTTTACGTTTCCCGGGCGTGCTCACGACGTAGTTCACGTCCGAAAGTTTATGCAACACTTCCACGGGTCCTTCCCATTGCACCTCGAGCTTATTCTTCGTCGATGGTCTCAAAAGCATCACCTTGTCGCCGACGGAAAAGGTTCGCGGCTTAGCGGTTTGGTCGTAATACCGCTTTGCCTTCACCTGAGCGTCCTTCATATTACTTTCGGCAATACTTCGACTGCGGTTCAGGCGATCAAGAAGCTTGAGCACGTACTCCACTACAGTGGGGTCTTCCCCGTGACCCTCCCATGACTCTCTTAGCATTTGGAGCGGAGATCTCAAAGATCGGCCGTATACTAGCTCGGCAGGGCTAAAACCAGTTGCCTCGTGTGGCACAGATCTCAAAGCAAACATCGTTGCTGGGAGGCATGCCTCCCAGTCAGTCTTGTGCTCATAACACAATGCTCGCAGCACCCGTTTCATCACCGAATGCCATTTTTCTACGCTGTTGGATTGCGGGTGGTAGACGGAGCTATGAATCAACTTAATACCACATCTCTCCAAAAACGTAGTGGTCAGAGCACTGGTGAACACACTACCCTGATCGCTTTGGATTTCGGCGGGAAATCCAACGCGTGCGAACACCGAAAGCAACGCGTTCACCACTTCCACAGAGCAGAGCTCTTTTAGCGGGATCGCTTCGGGAAACTTTGTCGCGGGGCAAAGAATCGTCAGGATGTGGCGGTATCCCGACTGTGTAACGGGAAGGGGGCCAACCGTGTCGATAACCAAACGGCGAAAGGGTTCTGTGATTATTGGCACGAGCTTTAGCGGTGCCTTGGTCTTGTCATGTGGTTTTCCGATTCGTTGACACGTGTCGCAGGACCGGACGACCTCCTCAACCTCTTTGAAGCACCCCGGCCAGTAAAACTCCTGGAGGAGGCGATCTTTCGTTTTTCTCACTCCTAAGTGTCCTGACCAAGAGTTGCCATGCGCTAGGTGGATGAGATCGCGCCGGTACTTTGCAGGCACCACAAGCTGATCAAATTCAATACCCTTTCGGTCTTTATACTTCCGATACCACACCCCTTTCCTTTTTTGGAAAGCTACATTCCGTCGGGAGACTCCTTCCGTTCTCGACCTCAGATCCTTAATAGTGGGGTCTGCTTCCTGCTGTGCGATCAGAGAATCGCGATCGACACCCAGCAGTTTCTGCAATTCACCCGACTCGGGGATAACACAGAGGCCTTCGGAACCCTCCATGTCGAGACATTTTAGAGCGCAGCTCTTAGGGGCCCGTTCCCGGCTTGAGCGGCGTCGCCGTCGGCGTCGGCGTCGCCGTCGCCGTCGGCGTCGGCGTCGGCGTCGGCGTCGGCGTCGGCGTCAGCGTAACCGCAACCCTCGTAACCCTCGTGAGGGTTACGAGGGTTACGAGGGTTAATCTCATGAGGGTTACCCTCACGAGGATCACGAGGGCCACGAGGGTTACTTACCCTCGTAACCCTCACGAGGGTTACGAGGGTTAGTTACCCTCAAAAGGGTTACCTTCACGAGGGTTACCCTCACGAGGGTTACTTACCCTTGTAACCCTCACGAGGATTACGAGGGTTACTAACCCTCGTGAGGGTAACCCTCGTGAAGGTAACCCTTTTGAGGGTTACGAGGGTTAGTAACCCTCGTGAGGGTAACCTTCACGAGGGCTACCCTCACGAGGGTCACGAGGGTTATGAGAGTTACCCTCACGAGGGTTACTTACCCTCGTAACCCTCACGAGGGTTACGAGGGTTAGTAACCCTCGTGAGGGTAACCTTCACGAGGGTTACCCTCACGAGGGTCACGAGGGTTATGAAAGTTACCTTTACGAGGGTCACGAGAGTTACCCTCACGAGGGTCACGAGAGTTACCCTCACGAGGGTCACGAGAGTTGCCCTCACAAGGGTTACTAGGGTTACCCTCACGAGGGTCACGATGGTTACCCAGGTCAAGTGACCCCCCCTGGGGTCACGTGACCTGGGGATACCCCCGAGGTCACGTGACCCCCCGTTGACGTCATAGCCACTGATGACGTCATCAGTGACGTCACTGATGATGTCACCGGCATCCGCATCGTCATCGTCATCATCACTGATGACGTCATTAGTGACGTCACTGATGACGTCACCGGCATCCGCATCGTCATCATCATCACTGATGGCGTCATCAGTGACGCTACTGATGACGTCATCGGTATCGTCACGTGGCCCCAGGTCACGTGACCCCCGCGACGTCACGTGACGCCCCAAGGTCACGTGACTCCCACAAGGTCACGTGACCCCCAAGGTCACGTGACCCCCCGCCCCCGAGGTCACTTGACCCACCCCCCAGTACCGTTCCCTCCTCCTCCTCAAGAGCTGCGCTCTAATTCGGCGTTACAGGGAGTTGTAAACGGCTTTCATTTTTTTTTTTGAGCCTTCCCTTCCGAGGTTTTCTCTACCGGTGTTTCTTGTTCTTTTCGCCTCTCTGGATCGGCAGCGCCAACGTCACCCCTGACAGCCGAACGCGAGGCGTTCGAAAGTGGGGTTCTCCCGGTGGGAACGTCTGCCTCATTTCCGTACTCTAGTTTTGCTGCCAAGTCTCGGGCTTTAGCCCTAGTCAAGGCCAGGACGGTGCCCTCACAAAACGTTTGGCCTCTCTCCCGCAGCAGCTCCTCCGACCTGTTGGAAAACAGGTACGGATACCCCAACGGGAGATTGGCCGACACGGCCGCCTCCGTCTCAAGGGCGCCGAAAGGACCCTCGATGTGCACCCTGGCGACCGGCAGGCACACGCTATGCTCTTCGACCACCTGTTTAATCCACGCGCACTCTCCCGTGTACTTCGTAGAGTCTACGTAAGAGGGGTGAATCACATCCATAGTGGCGGCCGAATCGCGAAGCACTCGGCACTGCCTGCCGTTCACCGTTAGGTCGCGCAAATATGGCTCTAGTAACCGGAGGTTCTCATCGCCATCGTTTACGTAGGCGAAGACCACCTTGGGCTCTCTGCATCCGGCCGCGACATGACCGGGCTTTTGGCAGTTATAGCATGTTAGGGGCCGGCGAGCCTCAAATGACTTCTTTTTCTCGTGATCCACCCTGCCATCGGCGCCTTCGCCGGCCTCTCCTTTCGTTCGCGCTGGTTCCTTCCGGTTTTCGCCCTCGACCCTCTTTGGCCGCCCGTCTCTCGAAAATCGACCCCCTGGCCACCTCCCGTCATCTCTTTTGCCAGGCGGGAACGCTTTCTCTTTACGCGGGTGACCTTTCTCGTCTAAGGCCCGGCGAGTCGCAAACACTTCCGCCACCTCCGCGGCCCTCTGAACAGCCCTTGCGTCCGGCTTATCCTGAACCCAAAGGCGGGTCTCCTCAGGGATGCGACGCAAGAACTGCTCTAGGCAAATGCACTCCACTACTTTATCGTGGTCCCCGTGCGCGTCTACGCCTTTGAGCCATTCCACTAGATTTGCTCTCAAATTGTAAGCAAACTCCGGAAATGACTCGTTCGGCTTCTTCTCGGCGCTACGAAAACGCTGCCGAAAGGCTTCAGCGGAAAGACGATACTTTCTAAGGAGGCTTGTTTTGACCTTTTCATAGTCCTCCGCTTCGTCTTTCGTGAGCCTTGCGACCACGTCTGCCGCCGGACAAGGAAGAAGCGTTAAGAGACGCTGCGTCCAGGTTTGCCTAGCGAACCCGACCTTTTCGCAAGTGCGCTCAAAGTTCACCAGGAACAAACCAACGTCCTCTCCGATTGTAAAAGGCTGCATTAAGTTCTTCATCTTAAATGATTTGCCTTCTCCTGTGCTGGATGCCGGGCTGCCCTCCCGATCACCCCTTGACTTTACTAGCTCGAGTTCAAGCCTCTTCATCTCGAGCTCCTGCTCTTGGCGTTTCAATTCCGCCTCTTGGAGCTTCAATTCTGCCTCTTGCGACTTGAGTCTGTCGCTCCGCTCCTGCTCTTGTCGTTTCAATTCCGCCTCTTGCGACTTGAGTCTGTCGCTCCTCTCCTGTTCCTCTAGTTCCCTTTTCTCTTTGTCTATTCTCTGCACTTCCTCCCAACACTCGGATAACTCGGCCTCATCTGTACCAAAGTCGAGAATTGCCTTGATAATGATCGGCTTTCTTTTTAGTCCCCTGATATCCACACCTAACTCCTCGCAGATACGTATCAATTCTGGCTTACGCAGCGAACTGAGGTCCATGACCGTTCCGAGCACTGGCTAAATTCCAAAACTACTATTATGACGTGCAACAAATGCTGCGTCACAGATAGCCACAAAACAAAACACCCGCTTTACACTATTTAACCCAGAAGGTAAAGCCTGGTGAGTACTCAAAGGGAAAAGCCAGACACTCACCCACAAGTGTGATCAATGGTCTGCGTGGAGTCGATCCCGTCGCTGCCAACCAGTTGTTGCGTTCGGGAGGGTGGCGACCTCAGGTGCGGAACCAAGAGTTGGGGCTGCGGCTCGCTGCTACCATGGCCCCGAGGAAACAGGCCTGGAGTGGGAGTACTGAAGGAGAACTTTTATATACAGTGAATATACAAGAGCATGGTCGACTAATTAATCGGCAATCGGCAGTCTGCAGTCGGCGGCTTCGGGCTCTCTGAGCCCAAGTTATATAGCCCTTCGAGGGCGAGAAGGCCCTCTGAGAGAGAGGAGCCTTCCCCGGTGTTAGAGTGTTCACGAGGTGTCCGAAGTGCGGGGGCGGCTGAGGCAATTTCCCGGTGTTCTTTCAGCGAGGGGGCAGATGATGTAATCCCTCGACGTTCTTGCCGCGCTCCAGTGGCTGATGTAAGGAGTCGACGTTCTTGCTGAAACTCAACACCGACAGACCCACACACACACAGGCACGCGCACGTACGCCGGTGTTTCTCCTTGCGAGGGCCCGCGATTCCAGATGGTCTCGTGGCTTCAGGAAGACGTTCTGTTTTTAGTTTAAAGCCCCCAGTGAAGGCCGTCGCAACAGCCGACGCCGACGGCGACGCCAACGGCGACGCCAACGGCGACGCCAACGGCGACGCCGACGCCGCTCAAGCCGGGAACGGGCGCCTAAGAGCTGCGCTCTAAAAATCAATTTTAGAGTACTTTATATTGCTCGTGTAATTTGCGTTAAAGATATAAGTAAAGTAGACGCTGCTCAACAATCTGAGAATACGCAAATCAGAAGTCAGAATCTAAAGGCCGTTTCAGCGTAGCGTGGAAAAGGGCGAGCGCTACGTCTTTCATGAGGCTATAAGAGCGATGGAGCGAAGCACGTGACATCTCTCTACAGCTGGATTTCATTCCGACAGGGTGTTGTCACGTGTCTCACTACAGCGCTATGATTGGCTCGCTGGGTTCGTAGCCTGCGGCGTTTGCCGGCCTATGCTGAAAGAAGGTTAGACATTCATAAAATACTTCCAAGCCTCACTCTACAGGTCATGCCATTCTAGGATTTTTGAGCGACTATCGAGGTGGTCGGCGCCATTTTCCCCGTGGAGAAATAACCCCGTCCTAAAAACGAGCGGATCTCAAAGGACAAGACTCCGACTAACACACCGCGCTAATGTTCCCCCATTCCCGGTGGGTTGGCAAGTAATCACGCAGATGGGAAGAGCTATCTTTAATGGAGTAGTTGAAAGCTTCAGAGAGTGTGAGAGAGAGAAGAAGCAAAGCGGGAAAGGGAAGCGTTTGAGTCTTGAGAGACCAATGACGTTTCTGTGAACCCCATTGAATATATATATATTTTTTTTTTGTTGATTGAAGCAGGGCGGGGTTGGGCTTTGGTAAGCGGGCGGGCAAATATTGCGAGGACCCCGGTTTGAAGAATTGACTCGGTACATCGTGAACACCGTGGGTCTGAGTGGGCGGGGACGTTCCGGACCCGCTTCGCTCTTCTCGACACGCCCCTATATTGATGGACGAGGTGGGGATGGGCTTTTTCCCACAACTTAGGCCCTGGAAGCCCGCGTGTTAGGGGAAGCACCATCTGCTTCTGAATTGATGCCCTTGTCTTCTGCATGCTTTGAGGGGTTCCTTGTGGTCCTGCGCCGCCTTGAAAATACAGGAATAAAGAAAGATACGACCTTTCTTGTTGCGGGAAGGGCTGCTTTCACGCGTTGGGGAACTGAGAGCTAGCACAGCAGGCGTCATTTTGGCAAAGGCTCTGTCTGAGTAGCTAGGAGGCGGCTTTAAGGCCTCTAATGTCTTGTCGGCCACCCGGTAGTGTGATGGTAGATTTTGAATGAAACGTGTTTTGTTAATGCTGATTCTAGCAAGCCGCGTTGTTCCAGGATGTGCGAACCGTGGGTGTCTTGGAGCAGAATGAAGACAAACGGCTCAGCTTTTGGAATCAATAAGGTTGTCTCTTCTGTTTGTGTTCAAATCTAAGCTGAGGAAGTGCCGTGATTTGAAAGAAGAGGCGATTTTTGTGGCATCTGGAATTTTAGGCAATGAAGTCCGCGGTTGTCTTTTTTGTCGACGTTCGATGCGTGTTTAAAGCGGGAGTCTAAGAGCTTTCACTGACTCCAATGTATGAGTTATCTTGGAAAGATATCCTAAGTTTCATTAATTTTCTCACCAAATACAATATTACATATATCGTTTTTGCGATGCATTATATGAGATTGCAGCGTAACAATTTAGAAACCAGGTAAATGAAGGGTACTTGCATGATTAGTCTTAGAAAAAATAAAAAGTCAATTACAATGTGTGGTCTATTAAAATAAAGAGAAAAAAAAATAAAGGTTAATTCTTGTTTCTAACCCCAAGCATTCTGGGACTGGTTAAAGCAAACTTAGCATAGCCGTCTAACATTGCCCAACCGAATGGGTCCTTCTTATAGCTTGAAACTGCACTTGCTGCCCGGCAACATCTTTGGAAATGAACCTGATGGATACTCACAACTTAAACGGGGCGCCTGGATGAGGAATTTATTGAGGGTACAATTTCGTGGAAGTCAATGCCGTCAAATGCTGGAGGCGTGTATACATTCAGAATGCGAATGAGTGATCACCCTCTCCGGCCTCGCAAGCTAGTCGACACCGCGAAGACATGTCGTAGATGTTTCTTCATCTCGTGGAAGATCGCCTAAGTTTTCAAGTGGGATGGCTGAAAGAGCTTGTTCCATTTGTTGGCTTGGCTGTTGGCTCACATTCTGCTGAACGGTACTCACCTGGGTGGCGAAGTGATTGACGTGCTGTTCAAAAAGACTATAGTCACTGACAACGTAAGAATGGCAGGGAGGAGCTTGAGACATCCCATCTCCGGCGCGAACTTTCCACCGTTTTATTTTCGATAAGGGTTTGGAGTCTCTTACAGCTCAAGCGCGCACGAGCAGCCATGCAGAACACGGAGGAAACCATATAGAGTGCGTGTAGGATGCCGTCTTACTCGTCCTGCCCTTCTCACTCAAAGAATGACTATAGCGGTGTCTGTTGTGGACTTCTCGGCGCTCGGTTGCAGAGATGTTTGGTCAGCCGGGCAGACATGGCTCCGTCTCTGATGCCTGGGAGCGGGTATTAGACTTTGGAGTACCGCTGGCGCCATATGTATCGTTGTAACACGTCTCTGGTTCTTTTTTCGTGCAATTGAGCCACACCTAAAAAAAAAAAGAAAAAGAAAAGCCACGCACATTATGAAAAGTTGCGAAACGTTTTTAGGTATTTGGCTACAGTATTGTATATATCTTTTTGTTCCGGTCGAGTTTACACACCGTGCTCTTTCTGTTTATATAATTTGAAGCTTAATGTCATCTTTATACGAATGTCACTACGTACTGGGTGTTATTACGTGCCAGTGTTGACGGTAATAAGTTACAGGTAACGCCCCGTTAGGGAAGCGTGTAAAGTTTTTGGTATCGTTCTAACGTACTCGTTTTGAAAACAGTAACGCAAAACGTATTCGTTTTAAAAACAGTAACGCAAAACGTACTCGCGTTACTCCTGTAACCTAGTTGCGGCACTCGTTACTCCTTTCCAAAGCTCGAAAAGAATACATTACACTTTTTTGTGTTTCTAGGTGCCATGTTTAGTAATGTGAATTCTTGCGCTTTTCTTCACGTTTGTACTCGTGAGTATTCAAGTGGAATCCTAAAAGACAAAGGTAAAACAATCATGCTAAGTTTCCGTTTAAGTATAATGATTCTTGCAATATGGCGCTTATGCATACCTGTAACGGTAAAACGGTAAAACATTTTTATTCATAAATAAAAAGCAAAGCAAAATTGACGTGGGTTCATTTTTATTGTTAACTGCAACGCCATTCGTTTCTTTTGTTTCGAGCTCACGTAGGTCTGTAACGCGTTCCATTTATTTACAGGTAACGAGTAATGTATTTCCTTACCTTTTTCATAACGTTTACAGCCCTGCTACGAACGGCACTGGCTAAATTTCTCATTGTCAGTGAGTAACAATGTCGCAATTCTCTGGCAGAGTAAACTTCCGCTATGTAAACAGAAGACGACTGATGTTTGCTGAAAGCCCTCGCTTCCTTTTGTCAAGCTCTTCATTGCTCTATGATGCTTTGGAAGCCCATGTGTTCCTTTGGAGGAGGTGCATAAATAATGCTGCTGTGTAAATGTCTCAGGAGCCCCCCCCCAATGTGTTAAAATATTATTTAATATCCAAACAGAGTACAACCCTCGTGATGGATTACCAATAAGCGGTACGTGTGTGGGCAGGAATCATTATTAGCACATTTGGCATTTAATGAACCTACAGATGCTGAAAGTTCCGAACATGCCCACTGGCACTGTATGTTTGTATAAGTGTTATTTGTTAATAGATCCTTTACGAAATTCAGTCAGGCAACTATGAGATACCGAAACCGCCGCCATTACTGCGTCGTCGTTTCGGGAGCGAGTGATGGCAGGTGCTTGTGGCAGCACTCCCGGTACCTTTGACTACAGTCCTCAGGTACGAGTGACTTTGCCTTTTCCGTGAAGCACTGGCCTCATTGGAGCTCTGCGTAGCTTTGACGAATGTAAGATAGAGGCGTACCGCCCCTCGACACTCGCTTCGAGCCACCAGATTGCCCCAAGTAACACGCTCATCACCGAGGCCTACGTTGATCCGGCTTCGGTTTAAGTGTTGAGGTAAGCACTGTTCGTTCTTGTCGCCCGTTCAACCCTAAGCGTGAGCCAACCCAAAGCTGCAAGTGCGCGCATCATGCCGTGAGCGTGTCTTACGTGAAGGCGGACTTGTGCCGTCTGCCGCTGCGCCGTGCACGAGGAGACGTCAAAGATGCCGAAGATACTCGCGCATCTTCGGTCTCTTGCATAATGAAATAAAATGTAATATTTTCCGGCTCGTTACCTTCTCACAGCTTGAGATGATGCTATGAAGCTCAGTGGCGTACGGACTAAAGAGTACAAAGTGGGGGTGAGAGGTAAACAGAATCGCTCTTGCGTGGTGCCGGTGAACTTCGCCTCTGTACGCCGTGCTTCATTTTTTTTTAGCAATGGCGCCTGTTTTGATCGTATTGCTTTCTGTGCTGGCAAGTTTCAAGTTGACGATTTGACGTGTAGGGGTGCCCGCGAGCGTGCTCTATGTGCACTATCAGCACGAGCGTGCTAGCTCAAAAGTTAGGGCAAACCAGTCCTAACTTTCTGCGTAGTAAAAGATTCCGGCGTTTAGTAAACGAGTAATCGCATATATGACGCGTCATTTCTCACACGTACGGAACGCTGCTTAGATTATGCCTCATACTTATTTGAAAAACAATGTGGGTGAACAGATAGTATGTTTCCTCACTGTACAATGTATGCAGTAAACATAAGTAAACAAGAACGCAAATTTATTGTGGATCCACCACCGCAGTGCTTATCAAAGCAAACTGCTTCAGGAGCCAGAGGAAAACCGCAATACCATACAGGTTGTCTGTGACATCCAGCAGAGTGGGGACGTGACGCAAACTGTGAATGTGCGGCGGGTAAATCTGGGGCGTGCAACCACTCTCTGGCCGTCCTGAAGCTTCTGGCTCTGCTACGAGCCAACAAATATGATGAAGCTCCACCTGCAGTGGCCTGCACAGAGTTGTCTCAACAGTGGCGTCGTCCGCGGGGAGAAGCGGTGGCCTCCACGAGCCTGCAGTTCGTGGACTGGAGGAGCGTTCGGAAAGAGGGGCTGGAAACACCCATCATGTCATGCTGTACGACGCTCAAAGAAACATCGTAAACGTCAACAAAAGAGTGGCGTCGACACGGCAGCTTGGAGATTACGTTTTCTCGACCCAAGGTTCGCCTTTTGCTGAGCGCCTCCGAGCAGCTAACACAGGTCAAGACAAAGTTTGGCATAGCAGTCCCTTAGCATACCAACAGTCACTTGTGCCATTCGGCTATGAGACTTTCTCCAGCCCGGAACTGGCTCACGTAGAAGAAAGGAGTGCCGCACTTTCTTCTTGTCCTGCCTTCTTCGGGGCCTGCACGGGCTAGGACATGTCCGGGCTCAACTTTCCTGTGGAACAGGACCTGCTCCTTAAGGAACCATGTCATTTTTTTTCTTTTAGTTCCATTTTGATATTTATCAAAGTCAAAGTCAAATTTGACCCTCCTGTTTACACAGCTTAAGGTAGGTCTGCCAGGATGAGGTGACACTGGTTCACACTGCAGATGAGCAATTTTTTCAGTGCTGTACGACTGCTGTCCTGGTGTTTTTAACATACCTACGCAGTAGTGATTCATGATCCCACACTGGCACAGTGCTCATCCCGATCGAAACAGGTAGAGATAAGGCTCAAACCAAGGATCCTTGGGTTCTGCAGCACGAGCTTTTGCTGCACGCGCGTCGAGCTGGGTGCGCGCTACAACACCTAAGGAAAGTAATCTCGTCCTCATTCATTTTCAGATGTTTGTTTCTAATACAAGCAAAGCAAGCACAAATAAAAGATATATTGCATTTGGCTTGCATCGTTGCAAAACAAGTTAGTATAAGCAGTATCACCCAATGCCTGTTCATTCTTGGCTCAGGTTTTGCTACCACACTGATAAAACTTTTCTTCCATTCGCTCTGTTCATTTGCACGTAAGCAAATTTTCATTAGCGTATTTTTTGGTGTTCTAAAATCTCAGGAGAATTGCGAGCGGCTCTAGCGACAACAAAACTTAAGAAGCATAAACGGGAACATATTTCAGTCCCTAAACTCTTGGTTCCTTGTTCCTTTCTTCGGAGTTGGCCCGAGTGAGTCCGCCAGGGCCATTTTGGCTGGTGGTGAACTGATTACCAAAGCGTGAGCTGATCTTCATCTATAAATAATGGTGGACATATGTTAAAATCAAGCACCAGCTGATGCTCCTTTAGGTTGCTGAGTACTGTGAATGGTGCAGGTGGGCCACAGCACAAAAAGAGCTCAAGCTAGTTGGAAAACCCTGCCTCCGTGCATAGAAAAGCACAAGGCATAGGTTCAAAAGCATGTATTGCGCCGAGACACCAAACCAGAAGTTAGGTTACACGACACCATCCCATGCGGCAAAGGAAGTTATTGTGCGAGTTAATGCAGGCCCGTGATTTGGATTATGACTGTAGGGACAAGTATTAGCACAAACATTTGCATTGTGATTTCATAGTTCGTAACGAGGATTATGAGTGGTAAAATAGCGTTAGGTTTCTCGGACACCTTAGATGACAGGAGCTTATTCAAATCCTGGCATATTTGTAGCTGTACCATGGCTCAAAATAGTATGCACTGGCAAAAAATTACTCCCACAAGCATTCCACGCTATCATGAGTTTCTGATTCACGCTCATACAACCCATTTCAATAAAGCCAGCCTGTGACGTGGTGTCAGTTATTCAAGTCGCTACTTATGACATGGTGCTTTAAGCTGCTCCTAGTGCCTATCGATTAGTCGATTTTCGATTGCCTGTGTATTTGCTCACATAGATTGTGTAAAGAGTGTTGAAAAAATGGATATGTGTAAGTGTCAATTTTAAAGAGATGCTGAACCGAAATCTGGATTCCAGAAAACACACCGGGAGAAGCGTACATGGGACGCTACAAACACCAAAGCATCACTCACTCAGCGATATCCCAAAAAACGGATGACCGTATTTCTCTAAAAAAAAGAGGCGCATTTGAGATATTGTGAGGGTGTTTTTGGTCGCTTCAAGAAGAAGACAAATGGCGGTTGTTTCCTGGTCGAGATCTATATCAGCACGCGCTACCCGAGTCTCGTGTCCCAGCCCCAGCGGCGCGCAGTCCCGCGCACTGACGATTGTGCTTCCCACGCCACAAACGCCCCCTTCGAAGAAAAGGCCATCCTGGCCTTAAGAGATCAGGAGGGAGGGAGACGCTGATAAAACATCTTGAGGCGGCCAACATGTACGATGTGTCGACCGCTGGCTCGACGATCAGATGGTGGGTTGACAGGCTCAACTAGGTAGTTGACCGGGGAGGTCTGACGAATGACTTTGTATGGGCCCTTGAACTTTGGGAGACATTTTTCGCAGCGACCAGTTTGACGGAACGGGAAGAAGATTAAAACGAGGTCACTTGGAAGATAGTGTACGTCACGGTGTTGGGCGTCGTAACGACGTTTTGATGCGTCTTGGTGCTGCAGTGTGCGAGATCGTGCAAGCTGACGAGAAGCTTCGGAACTGGACGTGAATTGGGTCATGAGGTCGTTGTTGGGATGTTCGTTAGGATAAGGTAGGATTGTGTCGAGGGTTGAGGATGGGTCACGGCCGTAAAGCAAATAAAATGGGGGAAATCCAGTCGTTGTCTGAACTGCCGTGTTGTAGGCGAACGTAACAAAGGGAAGAATAGTGTCCCGGTTGGAATGGTCCGTATTGATATACATTGAAATCATTTTTGTTACGGTGTGATTAAAGCGCTCGGTGAGGCCGTTTGTTTGTGGATGGTAAGGCGATGTCGTGCGATGGTCCACCTTGCATGCTTGGAGGACAGCTTCGACTGTTTGTGCCAGAAAGGAGTGTCCCCGGTCTGTGATTAGGACCTGGGGGGCGCCATGTCGTAGGATGATGTGGTGCAGAAGGAATCGTGCAACGCACTCGGCAGTTGCATCGGGAAGGGCTGCCGTTTCCACGAATCGAGTGGTGTGATCGATGGCTACGAGGATCCAACGGTTCCCTGTGGTGGACTGGGGAAGAGGGCCAAGGAGGTCCACGCCCAGTACGTCGAAAGGTTTGGGCGGTGGAGTTAGCGGTTGCAGGAGACCAGTGGGTGCCGATGATGAACGCTTGCAGCGTTGACACTGTGGGCAGGAACGGACATATTTGCAAATGGTGCGGTACATACCGGGCCAGAAGAAACGGTTGCGGATGCGAGCGTAGGTCTTGAAAAGACCAAGATGTCCTGCAGTAAGGTCGTCATGAAAATGATGAAGGACTTCGCTACGGAATTCGGATGGAACAGCCAGTAACCAGCGCCGACCTTCGGGCATGTAATTCCGGCGATAGAGATGACCGTCAATTAGACAGAAGTTTTGAGTCTTCTTAATAAATCTCTGTTTAGTAGAGGGGAAGGTTCCATTGAGGTGTTGAAGTATTGGTCGTATCCAGGGGTCAGAATGTTGGGCGGAGAGAAAGTTGTGAGATGAAATGGTGGCGAGAATCGAAGGTGGGACGGTGGTCGACACTTGTGCGTCGTGCATAGTGCTCGGTGGAACAGGGCAGCGTGAAAGTGCATCAGCATCATTGTGTTTACGCCCTGATTTATGTATTACTGCGAAGTCATATTCCTGAAGACGAAGTACCCAGCGTCCAAGACGGCCGGAGACGTTCTTGATGGACGAAAGCCAGCAGAGAGCGTGGTGATCGGTTACTACCTTGAAGTGGCGGCCGTATAGGTAAGGTCTAAATTTTATTGCCCACACTACGGCAAGACATTCTCGTTCAGTAGTTGAGTAATTGGTTTCTGGTTTCGTTAGGGTTCGACTGGCATATGCAATGACCTCTTCTAGAGATGAGTTATTTTGCTGCTGCACCAGCACAGCTCCTAATCCGTGTCCACTTGCGTCTGTGTGGAGGGCTGTAGCGGCCGTAGGATCGAAAAAGCACAAAACAGGCGGTGATGTGAGTATGGCTTGAAGAGAAGTAAACGCAGTTGAGCAAGGTTCGGTCCATACAAATGGCACGTCTGTTTGAAGCAGCCGATGCAACGGAGCTGCGATTGTTGCAAATGCTCGGACGAAACGACGGAAATAGGAAGCGAGGCCTAGGAAGCTTCTCAGTTCCCTCACGTTTGTGGGGCAAGGGAAATGGGTAACCGCACGAAGTTTTTCAGGGTCTGGGCTAACACCTGCCTCGCTGACGATGTAGCCGAGAACTTTCACTTTTTTGGCACCAAAGTTACATTTCTTGGTGTTGAGCTGAAGACCCGCATTAGTAAGGCACGACAAAACTTGGGATAGTCGAAGCAAGTGATCGTGGAACGTAGCAGAAAACACAATAATGTCGTCTAAATAGCACAAACAGGTCTTTCATTTCATGCCGCGAAGAACTGCATCTATCATTCTTTCAAATGTGGCGGGTGCGTTAGAAAGTCCGAAAGGCATTACATTAAATTCGTAAAGTCCATCTGGCGTCGTGAAGGCAGTTTTCTCTGTGTCTTTCTCGGCCATTGGGATTTGCCAATATCCCGATCGTAAGTCAAGTGATGAGAAGTATAAGGAACCTTGTAAGGAATCCAGGGCGTCATCAATGCGTGGAAGCGGATAAACGTCCCGGCGGGTAACTTTGTTTAGACGGCGGTAGTCAATGCAAAAACGTACCGACCCGTCTTTTTTTCGGACTAAAACTACAGGTGATGACCATGGACTTGACGAAGGTCGTACAGCACCTTTTTGAAGCATCTCGTCAACGTGTTCTTGATTTATTTTACGCTCGCTGAGAGAAACGCGGTATGGTCGGTGTCGGATAGTTGCGGAGTCTCCGGTTTCAATGCGGTGTTCTACGAGATTGGTTTTTCCGAGAGAAGGGGATGAGTTATCAAATATACTTCTGTATTTGTTCAATACAGTAAATAGCTGGTGTTGTTCTGCACTGGATAGCGATGAACCAATTGTGTTCCAAAGTAGGTTTGATGTAGACGGCGAGAAAGGCAATTTAGACGACGTTGCAGCTTCCTGTTCATTGAGCGTGGCGATGGTTGCATTCTGAGTAGACTCAGCATTTGCAAGAGAAAAGCTGACTGGTAAAAGTACGCGTTGATTAGTCGTGTTGGTGGCGGCGAGCGTTACACTCCTCGAAGAAACAGTGGCGAGTGTATAGGGCACAAATATTCCCTTTCCCAAAAGAACTTCGTGGTGTGGTGCCAGGAGAATATCCCCTGTCGAGTGAGGGGGTGTCTTCGAGTAAAGCAACGACGTTTGGTGGGGCAGAAGTTCTATATCTTCGATGAGGCGTAGCTTGTTGTCGTGTTCTGAATGAACCGCGTGAGCGTACGTATCTGCGTCTGTCGATAATTCTAAAGTTCTGTAATCAATGATCGCATGTGCAGATTGAAGAAAGTCGCAACCAAGAATAATGTCGTACATACATTTTGGCAAAACTATGAATTCTACAATGTAAAGGCGGTCTTGGATGACTATGATGGCTGTGCAGATGGCGGAGGCTGGAATCAGCTCGCTTCCAGCGCTGCGTAGGAAAGAGTTTCTCAAAGGAGTTTTTACTTTGCGTAGTTGGTTGCATTCGTCGATGTGCATAACAGATACTGCCGCACCGGTATCCACAAGTGCAGTGAAATGATGATTATTGATTGGAATGTCGATGAGGTTTGTGGGGGAACGAGGAGGGTTATATTGGAATTGAGTGCTTGCAGTTTTACCTCCGGAAATTACAAGGATTAGTTTTCCGGACGAGAAGACGATCGGTGGCGTGCGGGGATCATTGGCGAGATTTACCGATGTCTACGACGAGGAGACGGTGATCGTGGGCTTTCGTAGCGTGGAGGTTAGTCTGGGCGCTGGTGTTCGTCGTTGTAATTTCTGTTGAAGTAGTATCTCTTCGGCCATGTTTGAGAGGGCTGGGAGTTGTAGTGTCTTTCGTAGCTTGGTCTGCTTTGCCATGTGGCATTTTCATCAGCCTGACGACGTCGACAAAATCGTGCTACGTGCCCAGGAATGCCGCAATAAAAACACATTGGGCGGCTATTTGGTGTCGTGTACGTCCTGAATGATGAGGGACGTTCGTAATTAGAGGAGGTAAAAGCTGCGACTTGTGGGATATGTGATGAAGCTTGGTTTGGAGTGGGTGATAGCGGCGGCTGCCGATTCTCTTCGTAGGCGGGTGGTTATGGGGTGAATGACACAGGTGTAGCAATGGAAGGACGGGCAACCTGCGTAAGTTCATCTCTAATAATGGTACTCAGTTCCGCGGTGGGAGAGGTGTTGAGGGTTGGGAGGAGTCCAAAATATCGTGCGAGTTCCTCTCGGATGATGGTTCGGATAGTGTTGTGGAGCAGATCGCCTTGAGGCGAGGGAGAAATAGCTGTCTTGGATGCCGGCAACGTATCGGTGGTGGAGATCCTCTGCCGTCGTGCTGCCTCTAATGATTGACAGAGAGATCGGATGGAATTGACGTCAGTGGGAGGCTGCAGTACAAAAAGGTGAACTGCTTCTTCGGCAATACCTTTTAAAACATGGCGCACACGGTCTACTTCAGGCATAGCAGGGTCGACTTTGCGGCACAGGGTAAGAATATCTTCAATGTAGGAAGTGTATCCTTCAGCCGGAAGCTGGGCTCGGACAGTCAAGCGCCTGCGCGCAGCGGCCTTACGGTCCTCAGGGCGTCCGAAGACCTCGTGAACACGAGATGAAAATGCCTCCCATGATGTGATATCGGATTCATGATTAAGGAACCATGTCTTGGTGACGGCGCTGAGATAGAAAACAACGTTCGCCGATTTAGTGTGGTCGTCCCACTTGTTGTGGAGGCTTACTCTTGAGTAGAAATCCACCCATTCTTCAACATCTTCGTCGCCGATGCCAGAAAACACACGGGGGTCTCGCTGGCGAGAGGACATGTAGAGCAGCGGTGGCTGCGGTGGAATGCCCATCAGATGAGGAGGAGTTGATCTGACAGTTCCCGTTGCCCCGATGGTCGATGTGAGTGGAGGTGCGGAGTTTTCCTTCCCATACCCCAGAGGAAAGTACGATCGGCTGAATTCCGCTCCCATTTGACCAACCTGGAGCTACGAGCTCGGACACTACCCCGCACCTCCACCAGATTGTGAGGGTGTTTTTGGTCGCTTCAAGAAGAAGACAAATTCCGGTTGTTTCCTGGTCGAGATCTATATCAGCACGCGCTACCCGAGTCTCGTGTCCCAGCCCCAGCGGCGCGCAGTCCCGCGCACTGACGATTGTGCTTCCCAGGCCACAATATGTTGACATCGTGTTCCTCCGAGAAAAGTCGAGAAGGAGAGGAAACGGCCTCGCGTCTTCTCCGCCTCGCCGCCTTGAGGTGGCGAAGCGAAGGGCGGAAAAAACGAAATATGTTGACATCACACACCTCGTCGGTCTCGTTCCATTGCGACCTCTTTTTCCAAAAAATACGGCAGTTCATTCGAGGTATCGCCTTATGGGTTGTGTTGTACAGATTCTAGCGTCCCGCCTACCCCCCTTCCCCTTCCTTGCATTGTTTTCTGAAATCCAAATTGCGGTTCACTATTCCTTTAAGTACAGACAGGTCCGACCATGTTCTTATTGACATTTGCGTTCTGATGCAACAGCACTCATGCATCGGGTGTCATTGATTGCAATCACTAACAAAGTCTGCTGTTTTTTCAGTCTCTGCTGGTGACTCCCACGGAGGCCACACTTTTGGAAAGAAACACCCGGCAGCAGACCAAGAGTCGACTGTGGAAGGCAGCCCGGCGGACCGGACTCACCGCCTCTTCCTTTGGGGAAGCTGCCGAACGTGAGAACTGGACACTTGTCCAGTTCTCACGTTCGGCAGTTCTCACGTCTCGGTCTTGTCTTCAAGCAAAGACCTCTCTCGTGTGCGTGCAGTCAGGTGAGTCTAATATTTCCTTGTACAGCTGTTTTATAGATTGAGATTTGTTTTAGTTGATATAGTTCAAATTTAGAGCGCTGCTTGGCGCATTTGAATCCCTAGGAGCTCGCAATTTTACAGAAGCCTATTGCAGTGAAGACACCATGCGGTAACAAGCTTGGTCCCGTTTGGATGAGTGGCAAAGATGTCCTAGGCACCTTTCTCTTCTAAATCGCTTACCACACTAGGTAATGGAGGCACAAGATTCCCATATGGTGGGAACTAATCCGGAGTCTTTTGCTCGGCACGCCAGGTGCTGGTCTTCAGCTTGGTATGAGAACTCGCAGAATATACTTTTTTTTGTGCTAAATTGAAGTACCACTGGGGGCCAGGTGCTTTGTGGATTTCAATAAAAAAGGCACCAAGTGGTTCTTTTTTGCCGGTGGAAACGAAATTGCTCAGAATGACCGTAGTGACAGTGGTTTTCATTTGCTCAGAGGAGCCACATCACCACAGAAAGAGAGCAGCCCGTGTCACCGAGGCCAACGGTGGTGCGTAGTGAGGATTATTATGCAATGAATATATACGAACCCAACTATCTTATGTCACGCCGCGTTGGTGGTGCTTTGGGTGCACTTTCGGTCTATGGGCGTGGGCAAGAAAAGCCAGGTGAGCTAGGCAGTGCTATGGCATTTCAGTAAAAACCAATGCAGAACTCATTCTTGTGAAAACACTGTGGTGTTTTGGAAGCTCGGACTGTACTGAAAGAGTTTTTCACCTGTTTTCTTTCTGCTAAATCCGCCGGTTCACATAGGTGCTGTGAAAATGAAAAACCGGGTGCCGTCGCACT
The DNA here is from genome assembly GCF_016920785.2 of Ixodes scapularis. Taxonomy (NCBI): domain Eukaryota; kingdom Metazoa; phylum Arthropoda; class Arachnida; order Ixodida; family Ixodidae; genus Ixodes; species Ixodes scapularis. The sequence continues at coordinate 16,682,782 of NW_024609873.1, read as the reverse complement.
CCGATTACCTGCGCGGGAAGCACGTTGTTGAGTTCACGTACACTTGTTGTAAAAATATTTCCGATATTCCATCATGAGTGATGAACTGCCATCAAGACGCACTGAATATGTTCCGAGCGTCTTCACTTTGAGACAGCAGCAGCCCAAAGACGACCACGTCAACGGTCTACAGGCTGCCACGAACGTTCGACCTTTCACCGCCTTTGGCGGGGTAGAAGGGGGAGAGGGCATGCCCAAAATGTGGTAGCCATGGCAGCAAACGACAAACAAGCTTCTTTCACACAGTATGGGCTGCCGCACATATTCACGCAACATTCTGCAGTTTGTCAAGGCTTGTCCATTTTGTTCAGACTTTTAAAGTAGTCACACATTGCAAAGATGATGAGACATGAAAAATATCAATGCAGTAAGGACTACCGAAAATGGAACCGATGAAAAATGAACGCATCCTCCAGAATTGTAAGTGCGAGATCTGCGCCTACACTTTATGGCGCATGTAGAACACCGCTAAAGGCTGCTAGCGGCGCGCTGGTTTATTTTTAAACATGTGTTTGTGTGTACAAGATGACGAGGAAAGCTGGTTATTGCAGAATATTTCAGTTATAATGATCTATAAATGATCTCACGAAAGTCAGTTTGAACAGTGTTGCGATGCGTCGCCCAACAAAGTGGCAGTGGTGTAATCACCGTGCCAAACAGTGAACACGATTAATGTTGGTGGGTACGTAATGTACTGATTGCCGTATCTGTTTCTTATACTTAAGCCTTTCTTCAGATCCTTCTGTAGCAGCTGCTTTGTAACCCTTGCATGTCGTTTTCCAATAGGCACGGAATCAAGTACGAGCCTGTCCCTGTCCAGCGCTACGAGAGTTGTTTGCGTGCCCTTGGACACGACGTACAGACCTTCCCCTGCGGCATCCTTGTCCACCAGGAATACCAATGACTCAGGACATCGCCCGACGGGGTTGTCTGGGACCCAACCAAAGCAATTCCTCATGAAATTGTAGCGGTAGAGTGCCCGTACACCCTGAAGGACGGAGGCCTCAACGCAGCGAGCAACTTTTACATGACGAGGGACGCTGCAGGTGTGTACCGGCTAAATAGAAACCACAAGCATTGCCATCAGATACTTGTACTGATGGCACTCTCCGGGCTGCAGTGGGGGGGACTTCGTAGTCTACTCTCATACGTTTTTGATCGTAGAAAGAATTTACTTCTCCGAGGGTAAGTGGCTGGCATGCAAAGCGGCACTCAACAGCTTTTATTTTTGAGTACTACTTCCGTACTTGTGCAGAAGTAGCATATAAATGTGACACATGTGAGGGCAAAGGTAAAAATTAAAATGATCTTTAGTATTCTGCGAAACCTGGGAAGCACAGGAAGTTTTATTCGTTCATTATGAGAAGCTATGGGTTGTTTCAAATGCATTGTATGCACAACATACTCTTGGCTGCCCAGGTTCCAAAATGATGCTCAAGACAATTTTTTTTTTATTCTCAGCGTGCAGGGATGCTTGCCAGTGTTAGGCACAAGCACCCAACATGTGCCGGTTGGCGCGTTTCTTATTTCATCATCAGCATTCCGTGTCGCACACGCTGTCCGCTGCCTACATTTGTCGATTGATGCCCCTCTCTTCACTGTGTTTTTTTTATAGTAGCTTTACAGCGTTTTCGTTGCAGTTCAACGCATTCTGCGTTAAGGAGGACATGGGACTAAGTTTCAAGTTTTGTTTTAAAAATGAATTTTTTTAATTTTGAGGTTTCCGGTTTTAGAAACTAATTATACACCCTTATGATAAATTTTATAACCATATGCTAAATAGTTACGTTGATATAAACAATTTTCAACTTATTATGAGGCAGTAGCAAAGTAAGCAATGTTTAAATGCGTTTTTCTCAGTTCCACTTTTTGCTGCAAATTTCATACGAGGGAGTCTTTTGTTCGAAGGTAAAAGTTTTGTAATACCACAGTCATGATGTTTCTGAACCAAAATCTAATGGGAAATCAGGCTAACTACCTTATTTTAAGTTAAAGTCCTCATTTAGAAAAAAGCTATGGTTTCAAAAAGTGACGTACGACAGATATCCGTCTCCTATTTTGAGGTGCTAACTCTTCCTCATATATTTATATTTGAGCTATAGAAACTAGATAGCCCGAAGTCCCACACCTCCCACTTTATAGTCAAGCAGTCAAAATGGTCCTTAATGGCTTCATTTGCATATCAGATTTCTTAACAGAGATTGACACATCTTATGCAGGTATGTAAGGTTGTCTTAGAGAGTTACAGTTTTGCACAATAAACTTACATCTGATGTAAATTTAATTCCGATCGCTTGAGTAGTTCAGAGGTTAAATCTGTAGCCATTGTCCCCCCTTAATATAGAGTTTTATGTGCTGAACCAATGGAAGGCCATTGGCATGTCCCAACGAAGGCCTGAGGCATCATTTTCATCTTGGTTTAGCCTGTTAAGCCGCAGCTTCTCCGGATTAAGCCTTTGTCACATTGCAAGCACCCTGGCGGGTTTAAGCGCCAGAGACATGTCGCATAAAATGGTTTGAATATGCTATGTGGTCATCTATCCCAGGCACTTGTAACGATGTAGTTGTCTGTCACAATTCTTTCACGAAATATTGTTCCGCTTTATCTTTTGGGCATGCTGTGTAGCACCGATTTGTTTACCATGCAATTTTTAGTACTCATCCTTGAATCACAAATCTCCTTCACAAACATCCAAAGTGAGCAGTAAATGCATGTAAACACAAAAATAAAACCCTTGTCGTGCTCTCATCTTGTTAACTATAGTGTGGAGTTTATTAGACTTCATTTAAAGCATATGTAAGCACAAATAAAAACAAACTTGAGCGGTTTTCTTATCCAAGCAAGAATGCTCCAGAACACACATGGACAAGCCATTTACACAATGCTAGTCCAAATCGCCACCATCTTGCTGGCGTAGCAGGGGGCTCTGAAAGTTTGTTAAAATCGTGCAGATGGTCCACATCTCATTCCACACTGGCCCAAGTGAGAGCGAGATTGCACGATCAAAGATGTGAAAGTTCTTGATACGCTGAATCTTTTTTTCGACGTGTATTCGTAGTGATGCTATCTTTTCCGTTTCTTTCACTTCATTCTCCGTGTACGTTCCCTGGCCAAGGAAAGGGGGGATGTTGAGTTCCACATTAATCTCGGTCAGCAGATCTGATATCAGGAAGCCTCTATCGGCCATGACCGAGTCAAGCTGGTCAAAAGGAAGCTGCAGAAACTCGCTCTGTCTAACACACTCTTTGTCGGACATCGAGCCTAAAAAAAGCTGTGACACAAATGTCACAGCTCCGTCTGGAGAGATGCCTACAAGTGCTTTGAAGATATTTGTAGACTTGTATCTAGAGAAACTTGCCGACTGGAGCAAAAGTGAGCTGGGAACCTGGCACTTGATTTCTGTCGCATCCAGAATCACACTTGTCGTAGGATACTTCTTATAGGAAGGTGGCACGTTCTTATCAACCTGCTGCCACGTTGCCCATAAGTCTAATCTTGCAAGGTGCATGTATACGTAGCTAATCCATGTTGTGCACAGGCGCGAAACCGTGCCAACAGCAATTCCAATCGGAAGGCCATGTCTTTCTCAAACACTCCAAGGCGCAAACGAACCAAAATCAGGAAGAGTTCGTCGTTAGGGGGCAAGCTTCGGGGCCAAACTTGCTTGCTGTCTTGAGAGTAGGATGTTGACCACAGCTTCACATTCTCTCCGTCGTGGCCTGGGTCCACGAAATTGAGCAAGAACATGAATGCTCCATAGTCGGGCTGTCCCGTGTAAAACTGGACGTCCTCTGGGGCATCCTTAAAGCACTCGATGGAGAATTTGCGGCTTACTTTCTATTTTAGTTTCTTGTTCTGTTCTTCTATAAGTTATATGTGCCTCCTGAGTTTCAGAACTTCTCTTTGAGCTTTACTGAGCGGTTCTTGAGGCTTCTCAAGGTCAGATGTAAGCCGACTAACCATGGCACCTTGTTCGGCTACTTCCTCTTGAAGTAGCAGGGATGCATTTGGGTGTGGTGGGAGCTGGTCCTTGCACTTTCCGTGCTTGCTTCATCTTCAACTGCAGCCGCCACGTTCACTGGACTGCTCAGTGGTGCAGCGGTGTTTCTGTGGACTGCCCTTCTAGGCACTTTAGCGTCTGAAAACACAAATACGGGTGGAACAACACCTTCCTTTAGAAACCTTCGGCCATTCACACAACCAGCCAGGTACTGTTCTTCCTTGAAGTTCTTTGAACAATTTTTAGTGGACTGGGTAAACTTGAAGTGGTTCCCTTCGTCTCCTTAGATGGTAACCATCCACTTCTTGTGGAAGTCCTTGCTTCTCGAAGAGCCAAAGTACACTCTAAGAAAAAATGAAGGAAAAAAGTAGCAACGGCGCGCCTTCCGCCCTTCTACCGACGCACCACCAAGCGGACACGAAAAAAGGGGAGGAACGAAATGTTTGTCTCCTTCTCCAGGCAGACGGGAGAAAGCTTTCGCATTCCCGACTCATTGTTTTTCGGTTTCGTTTTTCGAGCAGGTCGCGCACGTTGCTTAGTAAATAGCTGTATAGTTGATTGAGCTTCAGCAGCACCGAATGCCGCCTGTAATTCCGTCTTCTAGTTTAAACGTCCAGAACATTTCGGTTACATTGACGTTTTTATCACTAATTCTATCAAACGAGCAAACGAAGCCGCTAGAAACAGCGAAGTTCCGGAGCAGTGCCAGCAGCGCCACGTACACTGGGGGATGGCCGTCTTCGGATTGCGTGACTCGCGCGGCACGGAACTGCAGCCACTGCAGGCTGCAGCACTACAGACTACAGTAGCGAAAGCACGCGGAACTGTGTCGACGTTTTCGACGTTATGGAAACCGCAGGAACTACGTCCAAGACAGGCAGGTTTTGCTGCCGGCTGCCTGGGTGCCTTCCCCCCTGAGTTCGGTTCTGTTTTCCGATGCCGAGTGTAACCGGCGTTCAACGTGGTTTTGTGTTTGTGCGTGTCAGCAACATAGCTGCAACATCGTGATGACAGTGTTGGGTTGTGAACAGAAGACTGGAATTATCGCCGATGCGACCATGTGTTCGCGTATCAGTGGTGTAACGAGAAGATGAGATCGTAAACTGTTGGGCATTGATGCAGCTGGTCGGGTTGTGATCGGAGGGGGCGGGGTGTCGCAGGTTGACATTCCGCTTTACATTAAAAAGTTTAATACCACTTGAGGGATTATGTGCAATCGATCAACGTGCGGATGGTCATGTTGGAACGCTGGTCTGAACGGTAGAAGCTCCTATCGTACAGTGGCCAATGTGACTGTCGGAATTGTCTCGTTCCCGACAGCGATTGCGATGAGGGGCAAGGACTGAACAATACGAAATCGTGACGTAAAGTACGTATATTTACAGTATGGAATTTCGGCATTAAAAACAATAGGTAATATAAAAAAAAAGCTACCCTTTATTTTGCTGTTTAATTATACTACGGTTGCTGGAGAAACTGCCCTCCGTGGCATGCTGGGATGAGCGCTAGAAGTTTTCGGGCTCGCCACGGCGTAGTTCCGTACACTGAAACCTGCCGCAAGTCGCGGGTTTGACTGCATTCAAGTTGACCGAAAAGCAATTTCTCAGTTCGTGAAGCATCACTTCCAGCTGACTGAATATCCGCTCTACAGAGATTAATTAAAACGGCAATTGCATTTTTTCGTGAACAGCACAAATAGAAAAATAAATAGAAATAAAAGCTACGACGTGCCGTGTGGGAAACAAACTCATGGCTTCGAACCGCATTGGAGCGGCTTGATTTATTGGCTTTCAAATAATTACGGCATGATTGAGCGTTTACTTTTTAATAAGAGATTCAACCCCTGAGCCATTCAAAATACTCTCAGAGGTATGACATTGCAGGGAAAAAATCAACATGCTGGTAATATTTTTTATTGCTTAGGGAGCCACCGAAAAGTTCCACACGTTCGAAACGACCTGTATAAAAGACGAAAACGCAGAGCACGGGTGTAGAGTTCGGGTTAGTGTGGTGTTCCGTTGTATTGATATTTGTGTGTGCATGTTAATGTATGTTCACCTGATCCTTGTAATAAGTGTATGGGTGTCATGTGTGTATAGTAGAGGGTCCTCAAGCGCAGTAGTGGCCTGAGAGAAGCAAATTATTTTTTGTAAAACATGAATTGGGCGGTACCTAGCGCCACCTGGCCTAGCTACTCGCAATTACTCTGCTTGACCCCGCCATCTGGTGGCTAGCGATTTAACCTTCTTTCACGCTACGCGATAAACAGCGGCTTCGAGTTCGTTCTTTCGAGAGCGGCTTTTGGTTTCGCGGAGTGAGTTTGCCCTTCTCCGTGATGTGCGGTTGACGAAGGAATTGTGACTCGAGGAACACCAAAGGTAAGACGCAAAGTGCGCGAAGTAACTGGGTATCGGTTGTCTCCGTTTAACAACGCAGTGCGGTCGACGAGAAGGCTGAGTAACAGCTTTCGAAACGCAGGTTTCTGTACCTGTGGGGGAATCTGGCTTCAGAAATAAACACAGTTTGCGGAAAGCTCGTCTTATGCTTTTATTTGCTGCGGCTCTCGTTCCGCACAAGAGACGTAGCGTCCTCGTTAAGCCATTGGGCTCGATTTCCTCGATTCGGGGCCGCCATATTGAGATGCAAGCGACGGAGGAACTTTGTTCCCCTGCTTCAGGGACGAAGGTTTCTCCCTTTCTAAAGAAACATAGGTTACAAGACCCTTCCTCCCGTAAGGGAGGACTATGCGTACCCTTTTTTCTAAGAGTGTAGGAAACCTGGGAGTAGAATTATTGCGGTTAGAAAAATGTCGTTGTATAACATAAACGATGTAGACGGAACTTTACAATAAAAACTTGTTTCCTTCGGACTGTTCTACTGGTTGTTTTTAAATAGCCTTCTGTCAAGACTCGGGTGTGGCTCTCTGTCCATATTTGTTTTGCTACAAGCTCTTAAAACGACCTTAATAAAGTCAACTCTCCCATGCATCCCATGAGCCCGTCTGTTTTACTCTCCAGTGTTATTCTCAACAACACATCATTCATTCATTCATTCATTGCATACTTTATGTTGTGGCAGACAAATATGCTGTGATGTATTCTATGGCATGCTGTGCCTTTTGCGGTTGTGATCGGGTGAGTTCTATATTCACGGACAACGTTACGAGATAATGTGGTCAAAGCACTTGGAGAGCAAGAGTGCAGAACGTTGCGGGGACGAGCAAAGCAAATCGTTTTCGGAGGCCCGATACCGCCCCGGGGGCGCGCTTGACAACATGTTTAGAAGTTGCAGCGCGAACTCCCGATACAGGCATCAAAGAGACGAAGTACTCCTCTCCGTTCTAGCAAGAGCAACCATGCAATGCCAATGTCGTGAACGTAAAACAATGTTCTATCGGATTCCATGTAATGTCGTGACGTGCGAGCACTCCTTGCGCTTGTTTTTTTTTTTTGGGTGATTGCTTGTGCAGACGAGGTATTATCCCAAGTTACGTGCCCATACCTACTAGGAAACTTCACAAAACTTGTGCCTGGACACTACAACGCAGCGTTGTCGGAAATCAACTCCGAATACTGGTCAGGAATCGCTCGCCGCTACGGGATCCATCGCACGATTACTCGAGCAGTTCGAACGTATATTTCGAAACCATGTCGCGTGGACAGGGGTCATCCTCTAAAGATTATTTATATTTGTGGTAACTTTACACTGGGAAGCGGTGAACACGCACTGGAAGCTTCGAAAAGCGTTGAGGCAGCAGCGGACAGGCTAAATCTGATCGTCGCTCACTCCGAGTGGATCTGCATGACCAGATTTCTTGGAATACTGATGTTTTAACGTGAAAAAAAGAGACTCACCTTGTGTTTTTTTTTTTTATATTTTGGCCCTCTTTAGGTGCATTGAGGGACGCAGCAATGGGTTGGCATGTCAAACGCTCTCACCACTGCTAACCGCAGCGGTATGGTTCAACTCCTTCGATGCTTGACGACGCTTTAATGGCGGATTTTGTGAAGCTCGCTCAACCGACACTAGAGGCGCTTACTTTCGTAAAGGGCCTATTGAGTTTGAGACAGAGCCTTTAAAGTCGGGTACAGAGACAACAAATAATTAACTGAACCTCACAGATCAAATGACGGTCGCAAGAGTTTTTGGCAAGAGGGAGAGAACGCAGGTAAGTTGGTGTATAGACTTCGGAAATCGAGACACCTTAGCTGGCTCTGAATTTCACCTCCGTCCCATCTTGTTTGTTTTGAACTACCATTTCTCAAGTCTTTAAACAGAAGTGGTTAATCATTTAATTTGTTTTATCGTTGCCTTGTTTATTCACTGTGGGGCGCAAGCGGAGAACGAGGAAGAAGTCGGAGCTCTTGCCGCAGAAGCGCGCGTGGGAAATGGGAAAATCCCTTGGCTTGGACGACCGGTAGAGCGTCGCAGTGAAACATTCATAATTACATTGGTGTTGTGTTCTCTTCTCGGAAGAGCGACTGTCCCGAATTCCACATTTGACACCCAACGGGGGGCCCAAGCCCACGACCCTGTGATCAAGAGTTTCAAGAGCCCCGTGCACGTAGCGAGCCGGTGGCATCCATATTTTTTTCTTCCGACCGTTGTATAATAGCTTGTCACGTGTTTCGCTCTGGCTTCTGATTGCCTTGGCATATAACTTTTCGGTCCATATGACATGAGCGAATGACGTTTGAGCGAACAGCGACATTTGAGCGAATCGATATTTTAGTGAATAACGGGGGCGCGCGTTAACCTCCCCCCCCCCCCCTCCACACACACACACACGCTGCGCTTACGACGCTTCGCGGCGACAGTCTGCGACAGCTCATTACAAAAATGTGAACCGACTTGGCCCACCCATAAACGCCGCTTTGCGGCGTCCGACTATTCGCTAAAGTGTTAATCGGTGAAACGTGGGCGTTCGCTAAAACGTCATTCGATCAAGTGAGTGTCTTTCCCATTCGGGCAGAACTGGCGGCGTTTCCCGAGGCGGCTTTTCCCCCTCCAAGAACAAACGGTCGCTGTTAAAGCGACTTCGCTTCATTTTTTTGTTTCTCAAAATACAATGCAGTCCTTTTTAGTACGCCCTAGGAAAACAACACGTCAGATATTTCGACCTAGTTTTGTCATAATATTTCCTTCCTGCAAACTTTGTAACGAGCTAAGAAGCCGAAATCGGCTGACTCTAGCGGGTGAATTGAGGCGCAACCAACAGCGCGGTCAAAGCGACGCCGTTGGCAGCCAACGTTGAGCTAAACGTCATCAGCATTACTCCCTTTTTGGGGTGTGGTTGGCGTAGCGCGCCTGCGCAGTGCGCTTCTTGGGGGCCGTCCGCCAGTCCCGCCACTATCGCCGTTTCTCGCGTCACAGCCGCCGTCGTCGTCTCACCGCTTGTGAGTATTGTCTCTTGGAGCTTCGCTCACACTATACCTGCGCAGACCGATGCGACATTTGTGCAGACAACATTGAATGTCTTAGACACCAAAACGTGATGAAGAGTTCGGTGCAGACGACACTTGCGCCTGGCGCACGCCCGCCCCAATGTCGCCCGTCGTTGCGTAGATGATCACGTGTCATCTCGTACCATGTGTTGGCCATGTTGGGAGCCGGAGGCCAATATTGCCGAACGAAGCCGAAATTTCGGCGTCGATTCCTGCTGCTGCTAATGTAAGTTTTAACGACATATATCTTAAATTTTTCGCGAAGCCAATGACATTGTGCCTTTTATTGATGATTTCTAATGTGAAATCATTCATTATCCCAAAATTTGGGAACTGAGCGGAGTTGCCTTTTAGGTGCTCGCAGCTAGTCTTAGTGAGGTTTGCGAAACCTCTCCCAAACCTCATCCCCTGGAAGGAAACCCGAGTGCCCTTAGTATCCCTTGAGGTCAAGAAGCCGGCAAAACTCCGGAGGTGAGCAGAAGAGACAGCTGATGACAACGGTCACCGGCAGCTTTCTGTCCGCTGCTGCACACTTAACTTTTTTACACCCTTTAAGAGTGCTACAGCACCCTTTAGGGGTGCTGCAAGGGGTTTGCACCCTTCACTTAGCCGTCCAGCACCCTTTTTTTCGTAGGGTTAGCACCCCTCATGGCGAGCGCGAGCGTGCTTGGGCGCGAGCACCCTTCCGATACATTGTGAGGGGTGCTGAGTGCTGGAAGGGTGTTGGAAGGGTGCTCAATTATTCGGACAAGGGTGAAGATCTTTATTTTTAACAGAATAATTTGGAAAAAAGGGAAGCGATAGATATCTGTATGTCGTCTTCAGTGTATATAAGTGGGGTCAGCGTACATCAGATGAATTGATAAACGCCACAGTATATTTTTTATTCAGTTTATTTTTATTTTATTTTTATTTATGACTAATTAACCAAAGTTTGATATTTGTTTATTAGTTTAATGGCCGATATTGCAATTGCAGCTTAAAATGAAGCCATTCTTAAAGTCTAACTCATTTGAAACAATGCGTGAAAATGCAACAAGTTTTGAAATAGCCATCGGCCTTTCCATCACAATTCAAAAACTGGAGCGTCTGATGTTGTGCTGATATACGTATGTGACGTAGTCGTTTCCTGTCTCACCGTCATCCCCCTAGTGAAAAAGAGCGGAGTAAAAGTATACTCGACATACACTTGTAGTGTACTGTGTGGCAGGGAGTGTAATAGAATATTACAAAAAGTAGAGTAGTAGTATGTGGCTTGCGGGAGCCGTTCCATGATCCAAGTATACTTGCCAAGTATGTTTAGATCATGTAACTACTAGCCTACTCGAAGTACGCTCTAAGCATAATTAAGTATAATTTAGGCGCGCCATTAGTATTATTTAGGATTATAGAAGTGGTTTATAGAACTGCTGAAATGGCGACAATCAAGGCGTCGGACTCCTCGAGGTACGTTCAAAGCGCGATATTTAGAAGGGCCACGGATGTTCGCCCCATTCGCGGAAGTGGCCGATTGGCATCTGTCTCAAATTACGACCAGCAAAAATAAAGCTCAATCAATCAATCAACTAGCGTTTACTGCAGAGTTAAGGAAGAAACACTGGACTTCACGTTGGCATATTTCAATAATAACAATAATAATAATATCATTTAGTGTATTTACAGTGTCCAGGGACATCCAATTGGTTTTCTCGCTGGCGTAGTTCAATAGAACGCATAAACAGATATGCTTGCGCGCGCGCAGGCACACACATACACGCGCGTACGCAAGCATGCACACGCGAAAACGCACGCAGACGCAGATGCACGCATAAACAACCACGCGGACGTATCCACACGCGCATACGAACAGGGCGCATGCACGCACGCACGCACGGAAACGAATACGACGAACGAAACGTGCTTGAGCTATAGTTTCGGTTTCGTATTGAAAAAGCAAACCTAAAGTTTAGATAAAATCTAAGATAGACTAAATTTTTGTCAACTTTCTACAACATCATAGTAACACTATTAATAGTAATATAATGCTAATTTGCTTAGTTTTGTTTTCAAAAACAAAAAGGAAGAGCCTTTTGAAGAGCTGCTCTGGGCGCCGTTCTACGACGTTCGTCCGACGACCCTTTTGCGGAGCGTTCTAGTGCAGTCTGACGGCAGTTCAAGTAATCACAGGTGATGCTAGTTCTGCCGTATGGTCTCAACTCTCAACAGCCGCTCGCCACCGATTCGTTTCGTAAAGCGGGAGCGAGAAAAAACGTTACAAGAGTGAGCAGCATGATTTCTTGCCTATGCTTATGCCTGTTCCGCAGAGAAGCGCGGTCTCTTCGCGTATGCCGAAGCGGCACGTTTCGAAGTTTACGATTGTGTGATGTAAATAAAGTGAGTTTGGATGTCGCGTTTTTAAGTGGCAGCGAAAGCCGCTACAAAAAGCAGAGCAGCTAGAAAAAGCAAAAGTATAAAAAACGCGAAAAGATCCTGAATATTCGATGGTGTTAAAAGAGTATACCAACGTACCGACTCGCCCAGTTATTCCTTCTGTCAAAAAATAATAGCCAATAGTAATAAATGAGATAAATGCCAACTTTTAGTTGGTTATAAATTTCTAATTCACGCAGTACAGCCTTCCCTGCTGTGTTGCTTTCATGATATCAGGTAATGTGTAAATGTATAGGATAGTTCACCGGAACAATTTATGTCCGACCCATTATATTGTGTATTTTTTTCTAAATGCTCGAAGTTATATAAAAAATGTTCATCATGAATTAAGCCGCACCACTGAATGTACAATAGCTTGTGACTTTTATGTATGTTCCCAGCAAAAGAAAAAGATGCATTCAAAAAGGGCCAATTATTGCGTTTCCTCTCTGTTAAAGCTTTTTTTTTTTTTTAGGTAAACGCAAAATGTGGGTGTCTACATCTAAAAGAGTGGAATTGGCATCCCCCGCAGGGCTGGCAGGCCTGACGCAGTTTGGCTGGCAGCTTGCAACCTATGGGAACCTGGGGAACTGCACCACAAGAGTCAGAGTGACACCCACCCTGCACTCCTTCAACGCTGGCACCATAAGGAAGGGGGAGCTGCCCCCAAAGTGAATGCAATGGCAGGTGGGTTGTTACAGTGAACTCCCATACAGATGATATTAAACAGAATATCATTAAAAATGAATTATTAAAAACAAAGAATAGGAGTCGCACAGACAAGGAGGAGGAGAGGAACCCAGTGCTGTGTCGTGTCCGTGTGCGCTGTTCCCATATCCTTCACAATTTCTTTTTAATAATTGTCTACCAACTGGTCCAATCATCAGCACTAGCCAACAAGAGTATGCTGCTATTTCTTACTCTGCATTAACCCTGTGCTTACAGTTGAATCCTATAGTAATGAACAAACAAAAAAATGGGTGCAAGCCAGGCACGTAGCCAAAATTTTGATTCGGCGGTGCCCATGACAAAATGCTGTATGAGGGGGATGGGGGAGAGGAGGCCCCAGCAAAATGGAAGATTTAGGGGGAAGGAGAGAGAGGAGAGAGCGGAGAGGGGGATGGGCTTTCATTATCTTTTCAGTGGGACAAGCTCTGGCAATGCCTCTGTGCCACTGGAAAAACTGAGGTTCATATCCTTCAAATTATAGTTTTGTTTAACCCGAGACTGGGGTATTTCGGAAAAGGGACGAGAAGAAAAGAGGCCACAAGGAGGCAACGTCTCAAGGAGGCGACGTCTTGAGACGTCGCCTCCTTGTGGCCTCTTTTCTTCTCGTCCCTTTTCCGAAATACCCCAGTCTCAAGTTAAACAAAACTATAGTTAACTTCCACCAGCTCGCCTGCACCCTTACAATTTTTTCACCTTCAAAGTAATTGGTTCCAAAAATCTATAATATGTATTAGTGGCCAAGAAATTGCCCCGGAGGAATGCAGGCAGAGGATAACAAAATTGAATGCCAACACGACAGAACAATAATACAGAAAAACAAGACCGACAGAATAATCCACTACCCATGGAGTTGCCATGCCGTTGCCTTCATTTTGTGCGTTGTGACGTCGTTGAGCTTCTGGAGCAATTAGCTAGACATGTCAGTTTGTACTGGGCAAAAGACGATAAAGGAGCTTTTTTTTGTTACAGTTTATGACCTTTCATTTCAGCTTCTTCACATAAAAGGAATCCTTAGAATTCCTGTATTGGTGGTTTGGGCAACCTAGGAAATAAGGAGAGAATTAAGTTACTAGTGCATTATGTTTTAATTGAACAAGGCAGAAACAGCTTGTGTTGCAGTGGCGTCACATATTGCCGAATGCACGTGACTTGCGACGCACTGGTGATGCCTCATGAAGCAACTACGATGGGTCAGAGCCGCTATGTCTTTTTTAAAGCAAAATGAATATTATAATCAGGGAGCTGCACCAGTTATTTATTAAGGTACTTTTTATTTAATATTGTAGATAAGCAAGGAACATCTGAAGTTATAATTATAAAGTATGGAATCATCAAGGAACGAAAACTTCACATCATTAACACACCCGCCATGAAGCGGTGGAACAGGGTGCGCACTAGTGCACGGCCGGTGGCAGTAGCTCTCAGCAGTAAAAGCACCCTTGAGCAGTTGCTACAGCTGTGCGATGGCTGCAATTACACCTGTGTGATTGCAGGAAACATTGCTTAGAACCCAGCTCCTTAATTTTGTGCAACAGGTGGTTATGGGAGTAACTGCAACAAATGCTCGCCAATCTGTGCCTTCGACTCGCCGGGTGCTGTAAGTAGGCATGCTCGGAACATTAGTGTGGTCTTGGTCGTCTTCTGCTGCCCCTGATACCGGCTGGAGCCAAGAGTCTGCCAGTGCGCTTTACACGCTTACAAGAAGTATGCTTGTACAGCACTATATCCAGCTCCACACTCCTTTTAGTACCCGAAGCTCCAACTTTGATGGACCTTGCAAAATTATGTGGGCAAGCGCCGTGGAGGGCTCGCCCTCCACGGCGCCAAGGGCATTAAAACTGCAGAGAATTTCTACTAATCTTATACTGGAACGGTGCTACTATTTTTCAGACATCTTGGCAGTAGCGGCTACGATGATCGTGGTTTACAATGTCAAGGAAACCATGGCACTGTCACATCTGCTTTTGCTGGAGAGGAGGTAAGCTCTCAACTATCTTTCCTAGCATAGGTTGCAGAATGTAACCTAGCACTTTTATGAATTCCCTTGCGCACAATCTTTCTAAGCAAATGTTTAGGTAACATTGGTGCACATATGCAATTGTGAATGTATCCATCTTATTAAAGTTTTTCATTTTCTTTATTTTAATGGCAGCCAACCATGCGGTACATTACAAACTATCACCTTTCTTGCACAACAGATAGAGCCATGTTCCATGCTTGTACCTAGTTTAGCCTTTATCTAGATCAGAGTTTAGCAAAGTTATGCAGTTGGAGGTGAGGTTTAGGAGTCACTTGGGTCTCAGGGGAGCCAATACGGTGGTGATGGCACTGCTTCACATGTTTGGCTACAACTTCGACAAGCAAGCTTTCTATTCACTGCGTTGCGCACTTTTCTAGAAAGGTACAAAAGATCCAGTGGCTGTCTTTCCTGGCCCACTGATGGTTGGGAATATCATGGCCAAAAGTAGTTTCCTCGAAGATTTCTAACCATCTAAAGCAAAATATTTTGGCCCAGATGTACATGGGAGGTGAAGTCATCACACAAATAGAATATGGTCTGCTGTTGACTGATTTTGACTTTTTTGCAATGAGCAAGTCAAAGCAACGTTTACGTCTCAATGTGGAACCAGACTTCTGGCTAGCATTGCCGAAATTTAACTAATCGCAGAGATAATGCAGGTGTCCCTGTTGCGCTGATGATCTTGCATATTTTTCAGTGCTGGGAAAGCATGATTTACTGCCACTTGTCTAAGTTGCGTTGTGCACAAGTATAATCAGGCCTGCAGGGGATGGGGGCATTACATATTACACATAGATAAGTAACTATAGCAAATAACACTGGACCAGCTCGCTGGTAGATAGTGATATGTTAACTGTGATGATTTAGAAAAGTCTATTACACATGGTTCCTGCATTACATTGCATTGATTTTGTTTGCTAACACAGGAGCAAGACATCCCGGCAATGTCGTGCGTCGTGTACTCTGGCAATGACGCCGAGGGGGCTGACTTTTTGTACCCCGCTGTCGATAGGCAGCGGTGCCTGTCCGTGAAGAATGCAGAGGATGGCATCGCTGCCATCATGGTGGCTTACTGGCTTTTAAATATAAAGTGCTCGAAAAAGGCAGCAAACACAGTTGCTGTACTAGAACGGTTGTTTTTCGGCCTCAGCAGCACTACTTCGAGGCCAGTTGGGACGAAATTCCTGAACAAGTTTGCAAGAGAGTAAAATCAGTGAGGCCAACAAACAACCGTTCTAGTACCAAAGGGATGCTGAACCGAAATTTGGATGGCACGAAACCAAGCAGGAGCACTAGGTGGGATGCTGCAAACCTTAAAACATAACTCATAGGACGGTATCTTGTACGGGTGGCAGTACTTTTTCGAAAATATGAGCATGATTGAACAAAGCTTGCGACATCTCTATTCTCCTCTTCCCTTCTTTTTTGAAAATATGGTAATCCAGTTGATACTTCTGCGTGAGTGATGTTTTGGGGTTTGTAGCATCCCCCTGTGTGCTTCTGATGCCTTGTTTTGTGAAGCCAAATTTCAGTACAGCACCCATTCAACTTTTAAGGGGGGACACTACCCAGAAAAAACAATTTCTGCAAAACCAAGTTGATTTTGAAAAATGTCATATTCAAATCCACCAACATCTAGAGAGTATTCCCAGAAATTTTTACTAGTTTACACTGCATAGTTAATTTTTTATAAATTATTTTCGGTCCACCGATGCTAAAAAAAAAGTACGGGTTGGAGCACTTAAAACGCATTTTTCTCTAATCCACTTTTTAGCATAAATTTCCCTTTAGGAAAACTATCGTTTTGTTATTACATAACTTGGAATTAATTTTTATAAGTTTTTCTAGGGGGAAATTAAAAGGGGAAGATAGCTATGAGCTTGAACTTTTTATTTTTGTAATTTTTCATGCTCAAGAACTAGCATTTTGGACAAAGAATGGATATCTAAAAAAAAAACAGCATTTGTTTTTAGTGGCATTTTCGTCATGAAAGATGGTATAATATAGAAAAATAACTCCATAGCTATCTGCTTTGAACTGTTCTAAAGCAATATAACACATGAAAATGAAAAATTTATAAGTAATTTCAAAACGATAGTTTTCCTACGCAGACACGCCCACTTCCATGTTTGAACGTTAACAATTATTATTGTACTTTACCGAGGTTAACAAAGTTTGGCACAAATGTTCTCAACATCAATAGAAACAAAGCCCTGTAAATCTCATTTAAATCAGAGAAGTGGTTAAAATTTCACTTTTTTTGGGTAGTGTCCACCCTTAACTTTCTAACTCTAAACTAAAATAAATGTACCATACTTACCAGACTATAGTGCACAAACTATACATGTCTAAATGTTGATATTTTACACCGTACGGTCTATCTACAGGTGTGGAATCTACAACTTTTGTTTCAAGATTGTTCATTATTACGAAACTGGTTGGGCCAGATTGCCATGTTTTGGATATTTTATGCAGAGATAAAGTAATTGAGACAGTCTCTTACCGTCAGTCTGTTTCCCAGGCTTTCGATACCTCGCATCTGACATGGTGTTTGCTTGGAAGCCCGCACGCAACCAACTTGGGTCAAGCTTAATCTTGAGGAGCTCTGCGATTGGCTGACGAGCGGATCACGGAAAGCCATCCGACATTCATCCGCAGATATCCCTTTTGTGGAGTTCTCCAGCCTGAAGTTTTCCCTGAGGACTATACACCGAGTGCGGACTATCTAAGAAAATACTTTTTCATTTTAGCCGAAACTTACCCTTGCACGTTATACACCGGATTGTGGACTCTAGTCTGGTAAATATGGTAGCTTGTTTTAATGTTTTAAGCCCTAAACTGAAAGAAGTGTAGCTTGATTTTTATGCAACTTTAGGGTCTTAAATGAAAGTCGCATGTGCTATGGAACAAAAAGTATACGCTCGAAACGGAACGCATCTAAATTATTCTTTTGTTCTAGTCATTTTATCAAGAAACATTCTCATGTACTGAGGTAATCTGTATTGATTTTTTTTTTTTGCTAGCATCTTAAGCCTACGGTGTGATATTTAAAAAAATATATATATTTGGTTATTTGTATGGAGGACATACCTGGTTACTATGTTGTGCTCACATAATAGTTCAATAAATGATTATTCATTTAGTTTGGCTTTTATTCACTCAAACCCCCAATGTTTTCCCGATTTTTACTAGCATCTAGGCATATATAGGCTGTGATATTTGATAGAATGCCAGAAGTATTGTATTTTGATATGTGTGTGGAGGACACAACTCATTATTTTTTTTGTGGTCACATGATAGCTCAATAAATAGTTATTTAGTTTTCCTTTCAGTATTCTTTTTCTCATTTTATAACAACGTTTATTTACTTGCAGCTCAATCACATGCTGTTTGTATGCAGCTGATGCCACTTGCCATGCCCTGGGCGAAAGTGTAAAAGCACTACGGCATACCAAGTATGACGACTCGTAACCACTTCATATGCAAGGCAAATGACCGACGAGCCACAGCAGGATGCAAGGACCAAGTATCGGGATTGAACAAGCTAAGCTCCTCGTTGTTTATGTTTGTACCATACACTTTCTCACATTGCATAGTTTGCATAAGCAAGTGCTCATTATGCATGTGATGCATATCACACTTCAGTGTTGGTAGTTTGACAATTGGACACTTTTAATGACACATTGAGAGTGGTGGCAGACTTCTTCTTTAAAATTATGTTTGAGAATGTCTCCCACCGATCTATTCTAGTATACGAGTATTAAGACCATCGAGCAATTAATAGATTCAGAAGCTTTAGGCACGGAACAAATTCTGTGATATTTTTTTATTTTCCTTCCAAATCTTGTGGGAAGTAAAACTTAAATCACGCAAGATTCTTCTGTAACTTCTGTTTGCACACAAGTTAAGCTTCACATTGAAATATTACCTTTTCTGCCATGCACATCTTGCCTTCATTATCGGAAGATGCATCTATGCACAGCTGCTTCAAGTAGCATGTGTGCCGATGCATTGCACACATATCAAATAATGAATCCAGTTTCTGTAACGAGGTCCTATGCTGGTACTTTACTTTTGCATCTCCTTATTTCTTCACTTAATTGGTCTGCATACTTCGTGGTTTTCTGGTTGCCATACCTGGTATACTGAACCCACTTTGACAAGTGCTGAGATACCGGTGTGATTCATTCTCATCGGAACAGATTCTTGTAAAATGAAACTTCTGTTTTATGCAAATTATCTTTTTACAGTTGAGTTATAGTTGTCCTGGCAGACACTTTATACAGGCAAGATGGCAGCTAAAAGTGGCCTTATTGTTTAAAAGCCGTGAATTAGCTTTTTAGTTACTGGTTTGATGGCACCCGAACATATTGTGAAAATGGAGGCAGTCACCTTCTTAGACCAGCTTATTTTTCGTGAAATGAGCACTAACCTAAGAAAAAACGATTGAGAAAGATTTGTGCACACAAAACGGGTTGTGGGATACAATACTTTCTGGACCGCTACAATACCGCTGCCTTTGGTGAAATAATATTTTCTCCTTTTTTTTGGTCTGTGTGCTCATTTCAAGATATATTAAAAATTGACTGGTTTAAGGAGGTGATTGTCTTCAATTCGCAACAACTGTCGAACCAGCAATTGAAAAAGTTAATAAACTAATTTGAGATAATAGTCCACTTTTGGTGCCAGCCTGCCTGTACAAAGTTCGGCTTGGCTAAGTGCTCACTGTAACGAGATCATCTGTGTAAATAAGTTAAGTTTTGTTTTACAAGAGCCTATTTCGATCAGAATGAATCATCCTCGAGCACGCATTAAAATCAGCATCAGCACCCTTGGATTGGGCTGCATTGCACCGTGCACCCTATGCTACTCCACACCCCTATAGGGTGTTTTTGGCACAGGGGTGCTCGTTTGCACCCTCAAAGGGTGTTCGTCCTGGGACAAGTGCTTTACACCCCTAAGTGGTGTAAAAAAGTTTAGTGTGTACAACTGTGGTCGGATCGGTCATTTCGCACGCCAGTGTTCCTCTCGTTTCTCTCATCACCAAGAAGGTCAGGGAAACTGATACCGCCAGCTGCGCTAGTTCCGGAGCGGCTGCAACCAAAGGCACCTATACTCTGTTTCCTACTTAGTGTGCAACGCTGTAAAGCTTTTGGCGTGAGCATGGGGCTTGATCTCGTTGATCATTTGCACGCGTTCTCGCGCTAACAAAACCACAGATGAAGCCACGCGCTCGCGGCAGTAGCTTTGACAGCGTTGCACGCTAAGTGTGAAACGGAGTATAGGGAGTATCTACTGGCGGCCATAGCTGTGTGCGCGAATGTTGAGCGCGTGCTGACGGCGAGCTTCCACAGTTCTTTTGCAACTTGCGTTTCGCACCATCGAGAGTGCCTGTCTTAGCAGCCTATTAACGTGAGCTCGTTCTGAGCATGCGCTCTAAACAGCACCCACAACTATGGCATCCAGTGAATACTCCCTATAGTGCTCCCGCGTAGTCTATAGCTACACTTCCATCAGTCTGCCGAGTTCAACGACTCCTCTGTTTATTGCCGACGTGCGCGAAAAAAGCGCCGCGGTGATCGGCCTTCCACGATTGACCGAATGCTGACTATGACGTCAGCAAAGGAGTTCTCATGGACGGAAATAAGAGGAACGTGAGGACTTCAATTTTGACGGTGTTGGCAGTGTTGGTTCAAGAACGCTATGATTTCAAGCTTCCTCCATGCTAATACAAACACCTTCGAACTTGCTGTTCGCAAGGTAATGACGTCACGAAAGGTAACCGTACGAGGGCGCCACCGAAACATCTCGCCGCTAATAGAGTCGCGTATCACTATTACGGTGGTCGGAATTGCCGTGGCAGCTTTGATCGACACGGGCGCGAGCATTTCGCTGATGGAAAAATATGTGATGTGACGCTGTAATGCGAAAAGGGTGGATCTCCGCGAGACAACGGTGTGCCTACAATTAGCTTCTGCTCCAGAAACGTCCGCGAGCATGGCCTTAAGACTGCAGGTAAAATTCAACGGGCTGATATGACGGCAACATATTTGGTTTGTCTACCCGGACTTATCATGCACTCTCAGAAAAAAAAAGGTATATTTTGACACCCCTTGTCCCATAAGCAACACCCCAAGACACCAGTTTTACGTACAGCGGACTGACGTTAAGGCTGCGGTCCCACGGCGGCCATGACATATGACGCTATCCGCACGTTCTCGAAATGCGATCGTGGCGTGTTCAAGCTTGGTAAAATTATGTGTTATATATCATCTTGTAGTGTACAACATTATCTTTTATCTGATGTAGGATTTGTTTTCTTAGTGCAAAAAGCTGATTCAGAGGGCACCCGCGAACATTGACCTTTTCGGCAAAACATGGTTTCGTAGGACAGTTGTAGAGGGTGCACTATTGGAGCAATTTCTTTCAAATTTTAGAATGCTATAGAAGAAGAGTGCGTTCATTGTCAACGGAGGCCCTTTTTTCGTTTTTTATTTTATTTTGACAGATATTTACTTTAGAAAAATTGACTTTGCGGAAGCACTTCAGTCGCGAAGTTTTGGGCGCCTACTCGGTCATTTTATTTGAAACTTTTTATATCAGTTGGTAATTATGGTCGAAAGAGTTACACTAAATTTCATTGTAATATGGCTTAAACGTTTTTCGGAATGCTCACGTGAAAAGTGACAAAAACAGTTAATTTTGGCAAACTTCATTTGGTAGTACAGTGGTACAGCGCTTAGGGATTGGCACACATGAATAAAATTGTAGGCCCGCAAAGAAAAACATATTCTGCTTTGCAAAGCGAGGCCCTTTTTCCAAATTTCACTTTTGATTTTCCGTAAAAAAAGTTTGAATATAGGTGAAATCACGTATTTGTTGATAGTCAAAAACGAGTATTTTGACCCCTTTTGGCAGACATTTAGGCAGATATTTTTAGTACAAAATAGAGTTTACTGTCCCAGGTCCTCATTACTAGCCCACATTTTTGCTAATCGAGCCTATTTATTAAAAAAATCATAAAACATACAGAAAATACAAATTGGTTGTCTGGTTGCGCCCTCTATGTGGCGGTGGCTGAAATGTGACTACGCGAGGTTCAGGAAACTTCCGAGGATGGCGCTGATTCCAGCTGTGGTTGCCAGCTTTGGAAACTGGTTGTACACTTGGCTTCTTCCGTTTCTTGCAAAATAACGTGCTGGAAAACTTGGTCGAAACTCGTGAGGTCCTTTATAACACGGTACTTTCTGCTAATATAGCTTTCAGGAAGAATTTCAGTAGCTTTGATATTGTCAAACGATTTTTTTTTTGCGAGGCTCCACCGGTTCAGTTTGCTGAATAAATCGTTCACGCAATCGATATCAAAGTTTCAAATTACCGAAATGCCAGAATCGCCAGTTCCGCGTAGATACGCAGCGTGACGCGCGTGCTTCTGGTGCGTGTGCACGTACGTGTTTGCTGCGTGGTTCTTCGGTTGCTGCGAGTTTCCGCCTATTTATTGCGCACTGCTTACCTCCGTCTGCCCACGCCTCTCATCCCTGTAACTACCCCTGCTCTGTTTGCCTAGCGTGAAGTTTGTGTCTGTCTTTTCGTTCGCTGACTAAGCTCGTGTCGGTGTCCTTCCTACTGGCTGCTGTTCGTGTTTGCGTACCCTGTGTGTCGCTTTGATTACTAGGTCCCCTGCTTATGGGGCGGAGAAAGCGGTGGGCGTCGCGCCAGGGGTGGGTCGTGATTGGGGAAACAGCTTAGCAGCCGACGCCGACTTCGGCGCGTTTCTTCTGCGCACGCGCGTACTGTCATTGATATCGCTACTTCGCGCCGTGACGATGCGCTGATCTACAGGCCGGTCGGCGCTCGCGTGATATTGTTAAAGATTCTCGAGCGTGTATTTACGTTTCGAAAGCCGTAATAGCATTAAAGTGGACATTTGGCCAGCAGCCGGCGTACCGTGGCTCTGAAAACAGATTGCTTGGAGTGCCCTCTCATTCGCTGGTTCCACGCTGGGTGCGCGCAGTCCGTGCTTCTGGCCACCCCGGCCGCCCAAATGCGTTTTTCTGATGCTTGTTTTGTTTTCAGTAAACAGACAATAGTTTCCTGCTGATATTCTCCTTTATAATATTCACTCTTGACAACTGTTCAGTGTTCGAAGGAACTCCGTCAAATTTGACGATAATGCATGTGTAAGTACAACTGGAACCTCATAGTTGCAAGAATACTTTTCCTGGATTGTCTGCAGTAGAGTGCCTCCATGTGCGCTTCGCGCACATGAAGGCTCCCTAGTCTGCACCTTTCTGATAATATGATCGGTCTTCATAAATTGCACTTCCCCGCTTCGGGAGAACGGCCAGTGGTGGTTCTCTGTCGGTCATCGAACCTCACACACGTGAAGCGTTGTCAAAGCTGTGATATACCGGGCGTGTTATTATTATGTTTTATTTTTGTTTCTTTGTTTTTTTGCTGAAAGAAATTATACTTTTGGTATTCCCGGGGATAACATTATCGGCCGCGGCGAACGTAAAGGAACGAGCGTAAATTGACAGTTAGTGGCCTAATAAACTAAAATTTGCCATTTGCGAACGCTGGAGAGGGGGCGACCTCCTCTCCCCCGTTCGCTCCGCTGAAGTGGAACAGGGTGGGAGGACCTCCCACTTCGTTCTTGACCTGTCACCGACTACAGTTGCGAATTCCACTTGTCATTTTGGAGCGATGACGAGATAGAGCTGAGTCATGTATTGCGTTCTCTGAGATGAAGAACGCAATGCGCGCAGAGTTGCTCCACGTATGCACCAGTCACCAGTAAAAACGACCTGTCCTCCGAGGAGGTCGAGCGAGACGCCGGCGGACATGGAGGTCGGTCACCTCACCGTCACCACCGTCTACCGTGCCTTCAAAAACACGGGGCGCAATGTGTTTCTGCAGTATAACAAAAAATTGAACAAACAAGGTGCAAACTTTCATTTTTTTCCTAAGTCTGGTTTGCAGGGCTGAACAGAATACAAAAACGATACGCCGTGCAGGGATGACGTCGACTACAATGGTACACGATCATAACAAGAGCACAAATCCTGCCACATTATTTTGCTACAGTGATAAGAGCATATATATCTTTGTCCTCGATGCAGCAACAGAGACATTATTTCCAAATTAGAGTTCGAAGTTAGCCTTCGATGCTAGCACTGACCAACTCACTTCACTCACAGGGTGAAAACGTGAAACTTCGTATCATTCGGACAGAGATCGAAAAATAACACGCACCGCTTCAACCAACTTGGACACCCCAAAATAATTAACTTTAGTGGATCGCACGCAAAAGCTAGCTTCCCGTACGCAATAAAATTGCCGGTCAGAAGTACGGTTCCGCAACCAAAATCAGCATATGAGTCATCAAATTATGAAGAAAAAGCAGGTGTGAGCGTGCCAAAAATATTCGACATTTATTGTTGTCAATATTTGTTTTTATATCCACGTGCTTATGTCGCAGTGGAAAGCCGTGAAAATCCCTATAAAATTATTTTGGGCAGTGTTAGCGACGGTGCTCGCTCGATCGTAAAATGCCGCTTTGCTGCTACTTTGGCGAATCAAACAAGGAAGCCACGTTCACCTACAATGCCCTGTCCACAAGAAGGGAAATCGAAATTTTCGCTTCGTTTTCTTTTTCTTTAATATTCTTCTCTTCTGTACGATATAGGGTATGAATTCTTATCCTTCCCTGTACTCTCGCTGCGACGAACAGTCCGATAAACGAGTCACCCTATGACAAAGATGGGGGTTCCGAAAATCTCCTAAAATCGTGTTTGTTCTCAGAGACACATCCGTGTGTAAGAAAAACCGCGGCCCTCTCCACGAAGTACGGACATATTTGATAAATAGCGTTGACTTGAGGTTGAACTTTTCATTTGCTTTGTAAACACAAGCGTGACGTCACGTGCGCATCCCACGCGACCCGACTGAAGTCTGAACTGGTGTACTAGGTGTGGACAATAGGGCATTATTTTGACTTCCCGGCCGCGACGACCTTGGCGAGGGAGGACAGGGAGGACAGGGCCCGAAAACTCCTAGAATCGTGGTTTGTTCGCAGAGACACACACATCCGTGTGTAACAAAAAACGCGGCCCTCTCCACAAAGCTTACACAGGCATTGTTGTGTAACTACTGAAGATGCCTCCCGCAAGGGAGGCGAAACTGGTCAGAACTTCAGCTTGGGCGAGTTGGTTATTCATGATTCATGGAGGCGTTTATTCAAGGAGGCGTTTATTCATGGAGGCCAAAGGTCTAGTGAAATTGTTTTTTCCTGTTCTGTGAAGTCGGTGATTTTATTTTAATTATGTTACCAGTCGGCCTGTGTGACCAGTGCTCATTTGAAGAATCGCCTTTGTCTTTCCTGAACCCTAACAAAAACACCCTTATAACATTTTTTTTTACTGTTCGGCTATGTTGGCGTAGCCTATAATCGACATAATTTTTGCGAAAGCCTACTTTTATTTTATAATTATCTGTAACCATTTCTAATTGAAGAAGTGACAAGTATAATAATTATATTATGATTTCATATCAAAATTCGACGAACCGGGAGATGCGAAATTCGGTGAAACAGCTTTTCAAAAAAATATCCGGTGCCCGAAACTTGCTTATATTAAAATGTCTAACATGTGTATGTGTTCTAATACAGAAGATGAGTGCAATGTGGAAACTGAATGGCCTCACAGACAATTGTGAACGAGTTGGAATTTTTGATGAATTACCCTTTGTTGAGTCATCGTACTACCGATTGGCCTCTTCAATCAATTGCCCGTCGACAAATATTGTTGTTGGTTTATTTGCCATCTGGTGTAAGGGGAGAGTGTGGGGCTCGTCAAGCCGACATCTGCCAGCATTTTCATCACGCCTCCAGCGCCTGTACCGACTCACGCCGACGAGTTGGTCTAGAAATAAATACCCACGGACTATACTATAGCCGCTAAATATCTCTACGCGAGCATGATTTGTTTTCAAAGGGGCACCCGCCTGTCGGTGCTTTTTTGAATTATACATACGTCACGGTCAAAACGTTCCGCAGCTAATGAGTGAAGGCCGACCAAGCTATTTTGTCCAATTGTCCGTGTATGGGAGATGAGAATGCCACTGCGTCAAAGACAAGACGTGTGCGAGCGTTGCTAAAAATAGAGACCACTATCGATGTTTTAGTATACATGGTTTCATTCTTAGTCAGAGCGCAAACAGAGGTTAGATGTCACGAAAACACATACACAAAGACAAAAAGCACTTTATCACGGCGCATTGTATGAGTTGTTATATTAGTGGGTGGAATCACCCAAACAAAGATAGTGAACGCCGTGGCGTTTAGGTGTTGAGCTGTTGGTAATGCTTGATCGGCGCAATGTGCCAGTCGAGCTCCAACTGAGGGTGATATGAGGCGGGGCAGCTCTGTGGTTTTACTTGTTGTTTATTCTGGTGTCTTTCGTTTTTGCGCGAAATATTGCAGATCACAACAGCTAGGCATCTTCGTCCGATGAAGCTCTGTTTTATTGATTGGTGTTTCATCGAATAGTGGACATTTCATCGAACACCGCTTCATTGAACGCCAACTCATCAAGTAGCTTGATCGAATTATCTTTCTGCTATCAAATTATTGCAGATATAATAACTACGCTCGTCATATTTTGTAAATAACGGTAGCCTTTAGCGAAAATTCTGTTGCATAGTTCGTTTCGGCCATCAGCAAATAGTGAAAAATATCTATCTAGTTCTCTCTCTCTCTCTCTCTCTCTCTCTCTCTCTCTCTCTCTATATATATATATATATATATATATATATATATATATATATATATATATATATATTTGTACAAAGGCAAACATGCGTACTGTCAGAGTTACTAATTCGAAGTTTACTACGACGCTTCGAGCGGGGACCACTCTTCATCACCTAATGAAGAGCGGTCCCCGCTCGAAACGTCGGAATAAACTTCGAATTAATAACTCCGACAGTACGCATTTTTGACTTTATATATATATATATATATATACATTTTACTAATACAATGTCTGGACATTTACACTTACCAAGTAACCATTTTCAGCTGTGATTTGAGACTGTGTTGCGCTTATCCCGCTCTTATTTATTTATTTTTTGTTTCTCTTGTTTCTGGCCTTTTTAGTATAGGCTTCTACCAGCTTGCTTGCGCGTGAACTCTAATTTCAAGTGAAACGAGTTTGTAAATTAGGGTGACACTATATAGGTTTGAAATCCTATACCAATTTTATTGCCATTTGGCGAGCCACGTACGAATTTTGAAATATATCTTTTCATCCAAATAATCGATTAGTAAATTGAATAGCGATTCGGACGAATTTACTACGACGGGAAGAACGAATTTGCAAATCTCATGGCAATTAGGAAATTTCAGCCATCCTTGGTTTCCGATTGGTCGCGCTCAGTAGCGGCTCCCTGCGCACAGAGTAGCCTCGAGTCGGAATTCGCGGAGTCTCTACTGACCGGCCAAAAAAGTGCGGCGCTTCAACTGCTCCCGCCCAGACGACTTGATGTATTTGTATACGCCCGTGACATCGGCCGCGATCGGCGATTGAGGTTCCGTTAACCGACGCAAGCGTCAGCGGACGTCTCATATTTCCATACTCTCATTTAACTACAGAAACAATAACAACAAAAACAATCATCCAGTTCATGCTCACTATGTTCACCACTGACAAGATAGTCGGTAGTCGACGAGTTTCCGTGCAAAGCCGATCAAAACAAGGCACCAGATCAACTTTTACGGCTGCCATCAGGAAAGATCTGGCTTGTCGCGTTCCCTCAACGTCACTCCGAATATTGTTTGTGCCCCGCGCACCATCCTCTTGTAGCAATATTTTTATTGTCCCCATGTGATTTCTTTTTTATGTTCTTACTGGTGTTTGATCATAATTCGGTCATTGAAATAGTTTTTGCTGCCGACTCTACCATTATTTTGACCCTCTGGCAGCAAAGGAATATTATGCCGGCATTACACACGAAATAAGAATGTAGACACTCCGTCCCATATCTCAAATTACATCACAATGTGTTTACACAGCTGTAGTGCAGAGGTACGATGAGCAGGGTCTGAGAAAATATTAGTTTCAGTATTTTCAAAAGAGCGACGAAACAAAATAAAGAAAGGACCGCCAATCGGCAGCGCGTGCAAGCGGAGGCAGTAGTGACAGGAAGCGCGAGGTGTGTCTTTCGTACGGCCGGCATCAACTCACGCACTGTCCGAAGATGTACTCTGTTTTACTCGTAGGATTGCAACGCTGCGGAATGTAGGCGTGTGATATCAGAAAGCGCGTCCTACCATTTCTGCGCGCGAGTGCTCCTGCAACCCAAGCATTGTATACAGTTACGTCCTCGCGCCCGTGCCTTGGCCAGCCCCGTACACAACTTATGCAGTATCGAAAAGGCATAGTTCAAAATTGACGGTCCCACTTTTCCATACCGCTTCAAAACCCCATCTCGCTCAAATCACTTGGCAGCCGGACAATTTTGGCAGGGGGCCTCAAGTTGGGGATTATCCGGTACATTGTCCTCCCAACAATGAACGTGGGCGCGACGCGCCAGAGGGTGAACACGTGAAAGGAGGGGCGTAAGAGTGGAGAAGGAAACTCAAGGTCGCAAGCGACGGGAAAAAGGGTTTCGAAATTGGCGCGCAGGTTTTGCAGCACTTGCTCATACGGACAGCCAACGCCGCCCTGGTGGTTCAACTAATGTTTTGTTCAAGATGGCCGCCGTGGTACCGCAGCCTTAAGCAGACAGCCCCAAATTTTACGAGGGACTTGAGAACGGTGGTATATACCTAATTAAATAGCCAGAATACGTATCAATAACTAAGAAAACCCCGATTACTTTTTGCTTGTAGCCAGTAACACGTACACTAGGTATTTAATAAGTTGTAAAACTCGGCTATCAAGCTACTAGTGAAAGTTGGTACCGTCGGTTTGACGTCAGTGCGCTGTACGTTGAACTGAAGTATTGGGGTGCATTATGTGGGACAAGGGGCGCAAGAATGTACATTTTTTTTTCTGAGAGTGTGCCGATGATTTTGGGTAGCGACTTTAGTGCGCGGTTAGCTCAATCGGCAGCCCACGACACTCTTAATATCAGGCTCATGGGTTCGAGTCCCACTTTGGGCGCCAAATATGGAATTCGGGCCCGCCGCTAGCCCGAGAGAAGATTACAAGACCAATAGGGAGTTTTCGTAGATCGTTTTCGGCGTCCCGCAAGGCCCTCCGCAACCCGCTACAATAGCGGGAACTCCACAGTCGAGGCTATCGGCGCGCAGGCGCAGTAGCAACTTCTTCGTTGCGGAACGCTTAGCGGAGGGGGCAGCGCGGTCTACGAAAACTCCCTAATGTCGAGATAAGGGTTTTACCGTGACGCTCTACCGTTCGTCCAAGCCAAGGGAACGTCCCCTTCCCCACCCGAGCTCCTACTTCTTCCTTGTTCTCCGTTCGCGCCCCACACGGCTTACGCATTCAAATATGAAGCACTGGTAGGGTAAGAGACGCAATCACGATTTTGCTTTCAATGAAACGTGTCAATGTTATTTTATTTAAATCGAAATAATTTGATTTAAATCACGCAGCTAGAAAAAAAAAGTGATATTTTCTCAAGATATAATTTAATTATAGCAGATTGATTGATCGATCCGTCCGATAACTGAAAACGATGTAGAAGAAATAATTAGTGTAAATTTAAAAATCAGTATAATTAAGACTGTTTAATAATGTAAACCCCGCCATAACAAATTCAGCTTGACATTTTTGGTATTGAAAAATTTCACTTGCTTTTTTTTCGCGTCCTTAATTTCTTTCTTTTTTTTTTTAGAGCGCAACTCTTAAGGTTGATTTACATGGGGGGTATTCTGGACGAATTTACGCGCGTTTCAGTGGCTGTAAACAAGGCATTTGGAGGGCGCTTTTTTCACAGAATGGAATGTCGCCAAACCGCGCATGGCGCTTTACGTCGAAGTCTTCTCGGCGTTTGGTGCTGTTAGCGTTGTTATTCCCGCGAACCCGCGTTGTTCATGAAGGGAGACAAGTTATAGATCGGCTGCTATTTTGTTTTCCTCAAGGGAACAGAAATGTCTGAATTATAATCAAACACAAAAGCCTATATTTTTAATGCCCGTTTTATATCCTTGTAATTGCCAAGTTGTCAAGAAGCTCCAGCGGAAGGACGGCCGCGATCTCTGCTCAAAATCCTTCCTTTTTTTAATTTTTTCACATCGCCCGCAACATAGATGGTATTTTCTTCTCGTGCAGTTTGCCAATAAACCGTTGAACGAGCAAGCCGATCCTTGAACAACTTCCGGCTCTCAACTCGGGAGCTGATTGGCCGGCACCACCCCGTACGTTTCTGAATACGCCATGCCGAAATACGCCGAAGTCCCAAGATCTGTATCGGTCGGATCACCGAATAAGCGCGTATTTACGTCGACCTCGAGGCGTCGAAGAAGCGCTCGTCCCGACGGCCGCTGTACGTCGGTATTACGTCTGCCGAAACGCCCGTAAATCCGTCCCAAATACGCCCTCTGTGGTTCGGCCTTTAGGCTCCCGTTTCCCGCTTGAGCGGCGTCGGCGTCGGCGTAACCGCGCGTTGAGTTATGGGACGTTTTCCATAACGACGTCACACGTGACGTCACACGGCGCCTAAATTTAGCGGGAATATTTGGCCTCTAAATTTAGCTGAAAAGTTCTCGCTAAATTTAGCGGGACAATTTCCTCGCTAAATGTAGCGAAAAAAATTCCCCGCTATATTTAGCGGGAAATTTAACGAGAATTTTCCGCTAAATGGGAGGGGAGCAGGAGAGGAAAAAGGGGAGGAGGTGCATACCCTCCCCCCCTCCTACTGAAGAGCTGCGCTCGAATTCGGCATTAGAGGGAATTGTAAACGTCTTTCATTTTTTTAATGTTGCACTATTTTCCTTAGATTTGTTTCTTTTTTTAGTATCCGATTTTCTTTCAATATGACATTACGTAAGGGAAGAAGGAACAAACAAACGAATGAACGAATGGGAACGCGTCTTACTAATGTTGAGCGTGCTATAAAGATTCCTTACTTGATTATTTATTTTATTATGTAAACCGTAAAAGAAAGAAATAAACTGTAAAAAAATGAACTATTGTTGGGGTGTTTGTGTGGTGAAGGTTGGACTGCAATTATCAATAAAAGAACGGTGTGAACTAATACACGATTTTAATCATGCATCAAAGAAATGACTTAATTCTTGATTTAAACAATTTTGATTTTGATTTCCTACATTGAGCGTTGGTCTGTAACGTACGTGTTTAGGGGAAGCAAGCACTATCATTTTTATACAGCTAGAGCAACGCGTTGCATCGAAGAAACAAAATGGCGGATTAAATGAAGGATAATCACAACCAGGGTGTTCAAGCATGGAGGTCGTTCAGTACTACAAATGAAAGGCACAGAAGGAATAAGAAAGATCATGAATAATAACCGCACACCCGAAGGAAACGAAGAGCATACAATGCGGGCAGAAGAGGAAACAAGGACGCGGAAAAGCGGACAGAAGAGAAGAGTAATGAGCAGTTCCGGGAAACAGCAGGAGACCGGAAGAAACTTTCTTCCTCAACGAGCCTGTGTAGAGGTAATTGACGCGCGACGACTGACTGTGGGCTTGTGTGTTGGAGCGAAGAAAGAAGAGGGACATGGACCTCCAGGGCAGATGCTGTCGCAACCAAGAACCAAGAGGTGTCAGTGCCACGTTTCGTGATTAATTTCTCTTTCGCCCTTGGGCCGCCGAGAGGGGACGGTTCCGATAGGCTGCTCCCCCCCCCCCCCCCCCCCCCCCCCCCCTGCCCCAAGCTTCCCTAATCCTGTCCTTCTGTCCCCGTTTCTCTCCTATCTTGTCCTCTGAGAGTTGACGGAAATGGGCCTCGAAGGCAACTTTCTGTTTTTATTGCGTCTTTTTTTTCTCTCTCGATGTTCCTTTCTGCCTTCCATCTGTGTCGACTCAATAGTTATACACTGGGCTGTATGTACCCTTGGGTCGAAACATGAGCTTTTAAGTCTATGTTTACTTTAGGGCATATTTGTTGCGCACTGTCGCGTCACAGTCGAACCGACTGTTACCCGATCGAGGTTTCTTCTATGTATTTTCTAGGTATTGCGAAGTGCTAGACTACACTCATTTGCCCGTTACGCCCGGAAGCAGCCGACACTACAAACTGATAGGACAAATCAGCCAGTGACAGTGGCAAAAGCGCAAGTCACTCTGCCTTCCCTGTACATCACTGGTTAATCGAATGGAACACGAACTTAAACGAGACGAATACCATGTCGGTACACTTTTGATACTCTATGATTAATCTTATTTGCTAGTAGCGTAGGCTGCCTCAGGACCTAAAGGGACCATGAAATTACATTTTTACTTTTGCCAAATAACGTTTTATATTAAATCCATCAAGGTTAACTAAACACCGAACAGGCATCCGTTTTCGTTCCGATTTATAACTTCTACACGTAAAATTATTGAAATATCGAGTTCTTCTTTCTCTCCAACTCACCGCAAAACAAATCGCGGCGTAATTTTGACGGTCGTGCCGTATTATGGCACCGGGCACTAGGAGAATGGGAGCGTTAGCGGAGAGCTGGCGGGTGCCGGTAGGTGTTACTATAGGGTTTTACTGCGCTGAGGGCGCCGATGCCACCGACATATTTTCTGAATCGGCGCCTCTTATCACCGCAATAACCATGGACACATTGCAGCTGAGCGAAATTCAATTAGCTGTGTTGCGCTACAGCGATAGCATGGCACTAGTCCCATACGCCGGTACGAAGCGCGGCAGGTCGTAAGCACGACACCCGCTTCTCCAACGCCGCCAGCCGCTTCCGCGGTATCTCTAAAAACAGGGGGACGCGCAAATACTCGCTGGCGTACCAGAAAATGCACGGAGTTTTTTCATGGGCTCAAGCTTTATCACCTTTTATTTGTCAGGGTAGGCTGGCAAGCAGAGGGGATGAAAAAAGAAAAGAAAAAGATGCAGTCCTCCGTCTTGGACGATGACGGCTTTAAAATACGACTTAACTAATAGTACAAATCTCGCCACACGCCTTTTCTATGAGTACAAAAGGCAATGTAATCTTAGCAGAGGTATTCCTACTGAAAAAACCTGTATAAAAATGCATACTGGTTGACCCCTATATTTCATACGGTGTTATGGGATACGGGTTTCCCGTATGCTACTGGGAACTGTATAGGTTGACCCATTCAGATACAGAAACCCGTACCTGTACAGGTCAACCCGTTTGGATATAGGAACCAGTACCTTACAGGTTGACATACTTAGATATAGGAACCAATATTTATGCATGTTCATCTGAAACATATATCTTTCCAGGTTTACCCGTTCTGACGCAGTAATAGAAATCAACATGGTGTTGAACGTTTGCATACGGACGTATGGATCATTGTAGGTTTAACAATTCGCATGCATTTGTCATGCAAAGAATGAGCATAGGCCAGGTCATTTTAGGTTGTATGCGTATTTAGTGAAGGCAAATTGGGCATCTGCAGAGCAAAAACAAACAGCTTAACCTCTAAGCAAGCTTAGAAGTCAAGCTTCTTGTTAATATCCTGCAGTAGGATATTACCAAATTGGCATACTGCAGTAGGTTGACCCGAGCTGTCCTTTACCCTGGAGAGGCCTCTCGAGGATGCCTCATTATGTACTCGTTGAAGGCATCTGCAGGGGAAAAGAATACAACAATAAGTCATGTATATCTACAGTTTCTTGAAAAATTGAATATTTTACTTCCTGCAATTATAAGCAAGCCATTTCCAGTATAATTTATGCTTTGTTAATACCTTGTGGTACCATGTAGACTTCAAGAGCAACTTCTTACGATTGCGCAGTCTGCTGAAAGCAGCAGGTATGCATGATTCGGCCAGAAAGTTTTGCACCAGTTCAGACCGAGTTCAGAGGAGTGCAGAAGGAGTGCGCAAGTCGGGCTGCGGCTGCGTGAACTTAAGCTGCAGCGTTACAAACGACCCTGTAATTGGTTTCCGAAAGACCGAAGAGTTGCCATCTGTTACTGCATGAACGCTGAACTGACTTCGGCCAGCGCAAGATTCTGTGGAGCTGAGGTTGAGCTCGTGCAGCACTGAGATAAATCGAACAGGCCAGTTCAGCGTCCATGCAACTTCCGGTTGAATCTAATGACTCAGTTCTTACACTATTTAAACTAGATCGGCCGGTTCAAGCAAACTGAAAAGGCCTTGTGTGACTTTCCACAACTATGCACTTAAAGTGGTCATGTGACGATGTTCGTGTGACGTAATATTATTTGCATCGCTGGGCGCTAACGTTGCTCGTCTTCCTGTCGCGTGATTTCGCCCGCGCGCTATTCAAATGGTGTTCGCGGACTCGTAGCCTCTTGGCGCCCCCATTGCTGTCGCATGTTAACGCCATGTCCTATATGTGTTTTATATGACGACAGCGCATCGTCATTATGGCGGTGACGCGCGCGTCCGTCAAGTCTCTTCTCGCGTTCGTCATGGGCTCCTTTCTAATTGTCTGCGTGATCACCATCGGCGCCATCGTGTCGCACGCGAGCCTGCGCTTAAATTGCACGCTCGAGGTGAGTCTGAATAAAGACATTAAAGTAAATCTGTGTACTGCACCCGTGCTGGCAATACGTGTGCGGTGAAAAGAGGGCTGTCCGAAAAGAGCCGGTGTAAATTTGGACAGGAATCACACTGAGGCGCTCAAGCACTGCCTCCTGGTGAATTCCGCTCGCAGATCTCGAGCGCTCCAAAAGTGCTCCATTTGGAGCGCGCATATTCCGCTCGCAGATCTGGCTCAAGTTGGTCATCTTCCGCTCGTAGATCTCTGGCAGCGCCCGTTCCACGGAGCGCCCCAAACTCCGCCGAACTTGCTCTGCGGGATTTCACGGATCTCTCCGGAAGCTGACAGAGCGGCCCACGTGATTTCCGTCTAAATCGGCGGTGCGCATGCGCGGCGAGGTTGGAGAGATCGGCGGGCCGGTCGGGTCGTGGAGTTGGATCTGTTCGGTTGCGTCGGTTGTTTACTCTGGATTGTGACGGCTCGAACGCTTCTACCTCGCGTAGATCAGGGATAAAAAGCCGGGAATGTGGAGCGTGGCAAATCGTAAGCGCTGACGTCTGTGATCGTGAGAGGAAGAACGAGAAAAAGAACGACAGAAAAGCCGGAGGCAGACGCAAGGTTAGGACTATTCATTCTGCAGCCAGTGATTGTTTACCTCTTTACACTGCATTCCGTCGGCATTTTCCCGTGAAATAAAGCAAGAAGTGGTTAGGCGACGACCGCTCAAGTGATGATTTGTTACTTCTGTGTTTATTAAAGTCGTACTACAAATCTGAACTCTACCGCTGGCAATCGCTGTCCGTGCCCCGCCGCTTCGAGGCGTCCGAAAGGTATGTGACGGCGCCGAACGCGGACGTCTTCGTTAGTTGTGACATGGGCGCCGCGGTACGTATAATTTCGCCCGGCGTGTGTCGCGTGTTACTCCTGCAGCTAAGCAGTGACAGTCGTCACTGGTCGTCGGAAAGATCAGCCGGCTGAGGCGTTGGTGGGCTGGTCAAGTTCGAGCAGCGGCCATTTTGTGCGGCGGAGGGAGAAGGGGTGGGGAGGGGTGTGGGGGAGGTCGCTCCAAAAATGCAAGTTTACCTTCCCCTTGTCGATTCGGAGCGGGTCCCACGGAGCGGAATTTGGCCTCCCTCGCGGATTTTGGAAGGCGCTCCAGATCTACAGTTGGAATTCACCATCAGTGAGGTGGACGTACTTGCTCCGCGGAAATATGATCTCGAGTGTGAAGAAACTTGCATCATCAGCGAGTCCATGTACCTCCGAAGATGTCTTGTGAACGTCTATCGAATTTGGTGACTGATCGGAGGAAGGAAGGCCTCATTGTACGGGATAAATCTCGATCGTGAAGCTATATTGCTCCTGTCAAATGTTTGAATAAAAAATGATAAAATTCATTACGTGTTTGTGTATTTGGATATGCACAGAGCCCACGAGGATCGATGCATCGCGTAAAGGACACGAACATTTTTTTTTTCATCTCTTTTATTGCTCGAAATTGTTCGCATTAACCCAGCTGCTGCGCGAGGAATCGGAACCCATCTAGTTTACAAAGTATTGCAGATGGGGCGCACGTCGGCGTTTCAAAATCTTCTCGACGATCCAGGTCTTTTTTTCGGCCAGGGAAAAGCGCTGCAGTTCTGCCTCGTAAAAAGAGCTGCGAACGAGCTCTTTTCTCACCACGTCGACTAGGTGATAGGTATTGGGCACACCTAATTGAATTCGGTCCTCAATAAACATCTCGTCCGTGAACCACTGCTCTTACTTCTTCAGGAGAATGTGACGGTCTTTTGAGATGCGCACATGCTCACTCACGCAAAATTTAGGTATTTGCATCGGTCCGGGATTGGGGAACAATTGAAAGAAAAATTCGGTCTGGTCTAGTGGGGTAACATCGACCGCCCTAGCGTTTAATGTCGTGTGGTGGCTAAAATGATAAGATTTGACGATTTCCGGGTGGATTTCAATTAATCGTTTGGTTCGTGCATACTCAAAGTACTTGTAAACCCGACTCATTATGGTGCGTTGTACGCGTTCCAGTATCGAAGCCTTTTGCTTCGAATTCACAAAATCTAATTTAATGCGACTTTTCTCCAGAAACGACTTGACCGATTTTCCGTAAAATTCACGACCACGCTCCATACATAGACGCTTGCTTTTGTTCATTTTGCGAAAGACAATTTTCAACGCCCTCACAACTTCCTCGCCGGTCTTTCGAGCTATGTGGACGACAGTAAGAAATCCTGTAAACGTATCAATCACAAACAAAATGTATTGTTTTCCATCGTTGTATTTGGCAATTTTTTTATTTTCCACCAGGTCAGCCTGGTAGACGTCCTGAAGTCCCAAGGACAGCGTTTTGCGATAGACGCGAGGGCGCTTGGTTTCCCTGAACAATGTGTGTGTGTCCGAACCTTCTAAAATCCTTTCCGCGGTTCTTCGTGTCGTATGTCGTCCGAGCCCGTTGATTGCACCAAAAGAGGCTGGATGACTTGCTTTGTAGTAGACCGCTTTGCTCCCCTTCTGTGACGAAGACGTGCCTTCTGGCCGCACCGCTTTGTTGGTCGGTAGTTGCGAGCTCGAAACGCCGTCAGGTTCAGGTGAGAATTGATGAGAGAGGAAGCTGCGCCTCTCATCCAGGGAGGCTGCCTCTTGTACAGCCCGTAGTGCACTAGGTCTACAATGCTGGATCCCTCGAGCGGCTCTCCGTGAACCACCAGCGTTCCCTCGGGGGTGTGGGCAATTACCAACGAAATCGCGCTGAGGAGCGTCTCAACTTTCCCTCGGTGTCGTGGGTGAAAAGCGGAAAGAATTTCCTCGTCGTTAAAGTAAACCTTGTCTAGAAATTCTCCCATGCTCTCTCGACCAGGCGCTGCGAGGCACGAGGTGCGGCGGTAGAAACGGGATCAGCAGGAGCCGGTTCGGTCGGCGATGGGGTCGGTGACCCAGTCCGCCGCTCCTGGGAAACAGTACGAAAGCGCTTCGGCGAAGTGACCGAAGAAGAAGTCGCACCTCGGACGAATGGTCGCCCGCGGTTCAAGGTTCCTTCTTTTGAACCGATCGTGATTCACGATGGTCACTGGCAGGTCTCCTTTGACCTATAACCTCGTGACGCGATCGAAATGAGCCGGAACTGGCAATTGCTTTGAACGTGAAACTAAAGAGGAAACCAAGTCCACACTGTTGGATTCCTGTAGAGGTTTTTCCACGATCGAAATTTCCAGGGTTTGCGGATTCCAGGTGAGCACCGATTTCAATATCCCCAGAAGCGATCGACCTTTTTGTCGGTAGGTTTTGCTCAAGTAATTGACTATGACGAAAGGGTCGTCATCATCCCCACACTGTTCCTCGCTCGTTTGCGTTGTCCGTTCTTCCCCGATGGGTGTCGCTTTAACATCGTCGATGTGTGCACTGCCGCCGATCAACGTGTACGGACGTAACACTCTATGTAGCGTTTGAACTATTATCTTTAGCTTGATGCCGTCCGGTTCGTCGTCTTCTTTCTGAATCTCTTGAATGATCTATCTGTAAGGTATGATATTAAACTTGTGGATGGAAAGATAGCAGATGTACCTAAGCAACTTCTGTGTAGGCATAATTAAAGGAAAGGGCCAGTCTTTTTTCTCTCAAAACCTGCGCATTGCTACAACACACAAGGGTCATTCATTCCATGTCAAACATTCCAGGCGTTGCGCTCGACCACCTTCGATTTCTAAAAAAAGATTCATGGCGTTTTGCCGCATTGTCCGTAGCCGTGCCCTAGAATATTTTTGACGAAAAACATTTTTTGATGGCGTGAGCGCGGTTTTAATGCTTTACACTTGCAATGTGGTTGGGCTTGTGGAGTATTGTTTGATTTAAGTATTCTTTTAAAAACACATTTTTTTCGGAAAATTTATCATATTTGGTATTTCATTAAAATATATATATATTTGCTCCGGGGACTTAATGGAACTTTTTACCGGCTGCCCTGCAGGTATATAATCTATAGAAAATGTTTAAACCGCTCAATTAAATATATCGCAGTAAGAAACAAAATCCTGAATTTGTTCAAAAGTGCGTTTTGACGCATAAACATCCGTTAATTTCACCCTGAGGTGGTCCACGTAAAAATACAAAATATGGTGGGTTCGGAAGAACAATCGATTGTCTTTTGATTCTGAAAGTTTAATCATATTAATTCTTGGTTAAAGCGAGAAAACAATTTTTGAAGTTGAACTCTCAAACCACAACCCGGCGTCGATTCTTGACACCTCTTCGCCGCACAGCGCGCCACCGGCGACGATAGCTGACACGATTAGTTCCAAAGAAAGAACGGAGTTTACTGCCGCTTCCCTTGTCCGTCTTTTCAGCTGCAAGGGAAAAAACGGCGGGCATCGTGTTCATAATCGGAGGTGCAGGCCCGTTGTGCCCTTTGTATCCGAGGGCGGCTCCTCACACTGCGAAACGCTGTGTGAGGAGCCGCCCTCGGATACATTTTTGACAATGACTGAAAATCGTCGTATTGCTGCCACGTAGCGTCCATTTTTGTATATTCTTGTATAAACTCGGTCTGTCTTCAAGCTTTTCAGTATGTTTTTGGTTTCTTTTTTATAAAGACCGGACGCCAATTAAATACCCATTTTAAGCTGTTTGTTTTTGTTTTGCATGCGTTCAACGTTTATTGTTATGATTGATTCATTGATCAAATGTACTTTATTATAGGCATGTGATCCCATTTGTGCGTGGTGTGCACAGATTAGCTACTCTTTTCGCCCTTCGTGCTCTTAGACTGAAACATTTTTTTTTAGATGTTTAGGTCGAGGCGCTTTTAAGCATTGTTCCATTCATCCTATAGCTCTCTCCTTCCATAGATTGACACTCGAATGTTCTTTTTCGCGGCATGTAAATACTGTTAGTGGTTCGCGCACATCTTCGAATTATTGTTTTCTCTTCTGTGAATTCTCGCCTATTAGGCGTCTTGTTTTAATACTCCCGAGTGTCAAAGTCTAAACCGCATAAGTGCACCAAAAGTAATTCACACAAAAACGAAATATGCAAAAAAAAAAAAAGATTTCAACGCCATATTTAGTATATTGCATACACTATTGATGTTCTTTGGTGGTATCGTGAGCACTTTTGCTGTGCCAACCGTTGCGGTTTAGATGATCTGCGAAACGCTCGTTTCTGCCAGTTTTAAAATTAAGGCAAGCTTTCAAAGCTATTTAAATTTCAATACCACGTGAACAGTGACCGGTTCTGGGTGACAGCGCCACACGGCGGGTGCTGACAGAAGCGCCATGCAGGAAGCGAGAGCACCAATATTAGTCCGCTTAAAAAAAAGCTGACTTTCCTCCTACCAGGAATATCACAGTGGCTTCGGAAGCGTGGTGTGTTCCACCGTTCGGCTGTCACATCAAATTACGGTGCAGTACATTTGTACATTCACTACTTTACAAAACACGCTTACGTCTAAGTTGAATTTCCTATTGCAAGATATAGCTCAAAAGACGTATCTGTCGAAGAGCGATGAGCTGGGCTAGTTGGTAAGCGTTATTGTTTGGTTGGTAAGTTGTAAGTAGGTTGCTTACTTGGTAAGCATGATGAGAAAAAATGGGTGGTAGTTGTCCCATACTTGCTCAGGGAATCGCATAACTTAAAACAAGTTGCCTAAAGATATCAAGTTCCAGTGGTTTTTTCATCCCCTCAACAAATGGCACAGATTTGTTCCAAGGTTCACTTAAATTTGGACGAAGTATCTGGAATGAAACATAAAAAGAAACATGCTATACAGTTTGTGTCCTGTACCTCGCGCGTGGTATACAGCATTCCCTTAACATGTGGTAGAAAGTACGTGGGACAGACAGGAAGATGTATTAATGACAGGCTACGTGAATATAACCTTTTTATGATGTCTACGTTGGGGGCACACTTGCCTCTGTACGGTCAATCCTGTACATGTAGTCCTAATCTGGTCAGTACAGCTGTCGTAGGTCGAAATATGGAAAAACCGTCCAAAGAAATTTACGAGACTTATATTATACAAGGTCTGGGGGACAACTGCGTGAGCCATCCTTCTGTTACGGTGACGCCGATCATGCTGGAAACTGGCGACTAAGATCTGCGCTCTAAAATCAAGAAAAGATCAGATACATATTATTAACGACACGCCGAGCGATACTGTAAAATATAATTGATTTAAACCAAATACGTTCGGGTTCTCCTGGCCCTTTAGCACATCGTCAGGGCAAAGTCCAGAAATACTGCAGGATTTTACTCCCTTCTGGCGTCTTTGTTGTGTAAACACTGCCCGCGATGCAGTTCGGTAGATATAAAGGGGGGGGGGGGGGGGTACTTGCCAGGAGTATGGGAAGATCACGGTAATGGGAGCGAGAATATACTCTTGTAAACAATAAAAATTCAAGGGTGGAAGTCACGTTGGAAAGCAGAACACGCCAGAAAATATTGTGACGTATTGTATGCACTTTTTTACGCGTTTGCACTGTTGACTAATTAGTGTGCTTTAAGGCACAAATACGGCAGAGCACTCGTGCGCAATGTTCACCTTGGGGCTACGCCGAATTCCGGAATCCGCCCAGGTCTTGCCACTCCTGGGTTACTTTCATTAAATGAGACGAATCAATATTCAGTCGTAGATTCTAAATTCCCGTAAAAGGTTCTGTCGCTGAATTTTAGATCCTAGTTCCGGCCTAGCCAATCACGGTTTCAGGAGTGAACATTCGTTGAATGAACTTCGAGCTTTTGCGAAGGCGAAAGGAAACATCAAGAATGACTAAACGCGTCGTGAAATACCAAGCGGAGAGTTTTTTAAATGTACGGACGCCTGATCAAAGTTGTTTTCGCCGTCATACTGAGTTTCAACAACTTCGTGTAGTCGTTCTCTGCGCCTTGATTTTTCTATGCATTTGTAGCCTCGCAAAAACACTCACCCATCCTCCACCCCCCTTTTTTTGTTTGTTTAAGTCGTGCACCACGGAAACTTGAGTGCAGTTTTTGTTTAGTGTTGTTTGAAGTTATGACACCATGAAGCCTTGTGTTTGTTTGTTTTTTCGCGGAGGTTAAGTGTATTTGTTTCATGCCGACATCCTTCGTCCCGATCGAAAAGTTCGTATGTTCTCTCACTTTGGGAATAACTGTTTAGCTTCAATTTTGCAAGTTTCTATTTGTAGCTGCCTTTCGAGTTCAAATGGTGCACTTGAACGCTCACAGGGTTTTAGTTTTTACTGTGACTTCTTCTTTACTTCCCTGTACCGGTACATTGATCCTTTAAAACAATATTGTTGTAAAAAAAAAGCTTTCTTCAAACTTTGGTCTAAAACATGCTTTTCGTGAAATGCTTGTAAAATTATGAGGCGCTGGAGAAAACCAGCCGTTTAGGTTAAGTCATATTTCGAACACTTTATTTTTCGCACTCCGCCCGTTGAAAAGCTTGCGGGAAGGGCCTCAGCACGCACCTCATATCGCTGCACCGCAGTATTCGTCAGCAACGAAAAGGCCGTCTGCTTTCATCGTCGTCATCAGGGCAACGGACGCCAAATGAATGGAAGCACGAACGGTACCGCCGCGTAAAGCGAGCAACAGCTGACGCTATTTTCTGAACGCCGTCTGCTATCTAAAGTTTAAGAGTTTTGTAATGAACAGGCGGCAGGCTCTCGCTGCGTGAACGCAGGCCGGGGGAAGGGAGGGGGGCAGGTTAACACGCTCTCCAGTGATACGGGCGCCGTCCCAAATGGTCATTCGGCGTTCCTTGCCATGACGGTGATGGAGGCAGACTGTCTTCATGCTGCGGAAGAACACTGCTGCGCAGTGATACGAGGAGCGTGATGAGGCGCTTCCCGCATTCTTTTCAAAGGGTGGAAAGCGAACAAAACGAGCTCGAAATAAGGCCTTAACGCCGAAGGCTAGGTTTCTGCAGCGCTTCTTAGTTTTACGAGCCTTACACAAAAAGCGTATTTCTTTGTCCACTCCGCGCCCTGTTTTTTTATCCGTAACATGGGTCTAAAGTATCATACTAACCAAATATTTATTTCTGGTGAAATATCTTATTTGTATAAGAAATGTCTTGGTCCAATAAGCACATTATGATCAAATAAGATCGTAAGAACCTTATAAGAACGTATAACAAGTCACAAAAGACTGATAAGACGTTGCTTATAAATTTATTAATAATCTTATATTGAACTTGTGTGTTCTTTTAATATTTATTTCATCATATACACTCATTATACCAATAATTTTATATGCTAATATGCTTTTTAAGTAGTTCTACCAGGCGATTTGTACGATGTGATGACAGCTTTTTTTGTTATACTAAAAAAACATAACTATGAATGCGACATTTTCTATCTACTTTACTTTTCTCATCAAAAGACGGCTCAAATTTTGATTTAACTCAAAAGACAAATATTTTATACAATGTTGTGATTTATGAGGAGAAAATATGACAAAAATGTTACACCAGAATAGTCTACCCAATACATCATATTGGGAAAATAATTTAGATTAGTAAGAAGATTCTGAAGTTAATTCTACTAAAATAAAAAAAAGATCCACTAGTATGCCTTAATTTAGAAATAAACACCTCATATATACATGCGTCTTTTCGTATACTAGAGAGAACAAATTTATTTACAGAAGAAGAAAATAGATGGTGCTACGGAGAATTCGGCAGCCTTGAAATGGCGCCGGCAACTTGAAAACTTGATGGTGGTTTGAATTAGGACCTAAAAACATAATGATTAAAAAAAGAAAAGGACTGAGTAGGGAGTAACAACACAAGCATGGCACGATCATACCAACATATACACACACGCACGCACAAAAAAAAAAGGATCGCCACAGAGCCCTTGCTACAAAACAAAGCACAAAAAAGTCGATGCCTACAAAACTTGAAAGTATAAAACAGCGAGGACGAGGACGGGAACAGGA
This sequence comes from Ixodes scapularis, assembly GCF_016920785.2. Taxonomy (NCBI): domain Eukaryota; kingdom Metazoa; phylum Arthropoda; class Arachnida; order Ixodida; family Ixodidae; genus Ixodes; species Ixodes scapularis. Next base: position 16,639,587 of record NW_024609873.1, on the reverse strand, counting down.
CATCTTTCATTTAGCAACAACATAGAATGGCACAACAATAAACTGCCACCCAAAGGTTTCAGTGTTCTCCAAGAGGGAAAGGAGATAATTGTTATAAAGGGAAGGGAATTCACTGTAAAAATAAAAGTTTTAAAAGCGCTGGCGTCACGACGAGGTATCACTAATCTAGTTATCTCCCCCTACAAAAATATGTATGGACGTCCTATGTCCATACTTTTGCCGTTCTATTACCTCTTTGTCCATCCTATGGATTCCTGTAGACAGTTCTTAGACCGTCTATGTACCACTGGTTTGCCACAGAATGGACACAAAAACGCTACAGAGATCTTCGCGAAAGAAAAAGTTTTTAATTTTTTCCTATTTCCGTTCTATGGTCCCCGTGAGTCTATGGTCACCCTATTTCCTCTCTATGGTGCGAGCTATATATCGGTGCATTAATAAAGTGATGCCGGGTAGACGTTTTCTTTCGGTGTAGCGAAGTGTCCGAGTTAAAGAGTTGTTAGTTAAGTTCCGGGTATCAATATGTTACATTGATGTCTGGAGGCATATCCAACCTCAGGGAATACTCATTGTGGAGGTGGAAGTGTTTAGTATGTGCCGGAATAATGTTTTTACTTTCTCAGTGGAAGGTAGGTATATGTGGGTCGCTGCGGCCCCCATAGATATTCGCAACTTTCACAACCCATAGGGGGCACACTGGTGCCTATCCAAATTGCGGTCATCTGGATGATCGTCGTTAAAAAGCGGTATACTAGGCTCGGTCTGCGCGCGACGCGTAAGTAATTGTAGTTTTGCTATATACGCGCAGTATCAGAGACTTAACTTATGTTTTTTTTTTCACGTCAGGAAAGTGTAGGCAAGCCATTTTATTATGAGGCCAATCATTTAGGAGCGAGAGAGTGCGATTCTCACACCGCGGTACCACCATCGCTTAAAGTGGCTTCTCTAGGACCCCGTAGGAACTCCGTGCAGACCCTGTATGGCTTCTCTGCAGACTCCATAAGGAGCCCGTGTGGACCCTGTATGGCTCCCCTGTGAACCCCTTACGTACTCCCTATAGACCTTGTATGGCTTCTTTGCAGACCCCTAAGGACCCTACACTCTTTAAAATGACTTTTACAGAGCACGTTTTTCCGTAAAAACAAATGGGGAAAAGCTTTTTTTGTAGAATCCTTTATTGGAGATCAGTACAAAATGACAAGAGCCTGATGGTTGCATACACTTTTAACTTACAGAATTTTGCGGCACAATTAATATTTTTTTTTTACAGCAATGCCTCACCGGCGACTTCAGGTAGCGCGTCCCGACTTGGGTGCGTCCTAACTTTGGTGGCGATTCGCGGCGTGTCCGCATGGGAGACGGGGGTCGGCATCCCCGAAACCCCTCTTTTACCGTATACGTTTCGGCGCCAAAGTGGCCGATTAAAGCCAAAGCAGGACAGTCACATGCTGTCGAATATCGATAGTCCCAAACCAACAGACGCAGTCGTGCAGTTCTCCAAGTGGCCGCTACGGGTGGAATGGTGGCGTTGCGATCGCAATTAGTTTGGTTTTCGAGTACAGATCGGGTGCCGCTTTTTCAGAGCAAGCTCTTTATCAGTTTCCAACTGACTTTTTCTAGAAACGTTGGTCGGTGCGGACCCCATAGCAGACCCCTGGGCCTGCAGACTGAGTGGCTTCTCTGCGGACCCTGTAGGGACTCCCTGTAGACCTTGTATGGCTTTTCTGCAGACCCCATGAGGACCCTTTGTAGACCTTGTATGGCTTCCCTGTGGACTCCCTAGAGACTCCTTGTAGACTTCGTATGGGTTTTCTGCAGGCCCCCTATAGGCACCGTAAAGACCCTGTTTAGACACCTTATAGAGTCCCTATGGACTCTATATGGCGCCTTGCCATAGAGAGGGTATAGGATGACCACACATCATCCATAGAATAGGACGTCCATAGAACGTCCGTTGGCCAGTATTCTATAGGGCAGCCATAGGACGACTTCACGGAGGCAACAGAGGTCGTGGTCTGCCTATAGATGCCTTTTGTTCTCCCTATGGACGCTGGTCTATAGAACGTCCTAGAAGTGTCCATACATATTTTTGTAAGGGTCTGATTACTTATAATTCGACCTTTGCCATTGTCAAGGATAATGAAGCTCCTTAATATTGTTGTTAACCGCCCCAAAGGGAAATAGTTTAACAAGCTGTAGCGTCACGACGAGGTGTCAGAAACTTAGTCATCTCTGGTGTTAGGAATTCGACCTCTGTCTTTGTCAATGATAATGAAGGTGCCTAAATGTCGTTGTTTACAGTTCAAATGGCAAATAATTCAATGAGTTCTCTTCCAAATTGGTTGTTGTGTCCGCCCAGTATTCTAGTATCAGAGAAATGAGGAGCACAGTCATCGCACGTGCGGCTGTGAACGACAATTGGGTGATACGACTCATTTGAAGCTTTTGATGCTTCCAAGTTGTGTTCCCTGAGTCGATGATTGACGCATCTCCCAATCTGTCATATGTACCGACTGCCACAGTTTAGTGGAATTCAATAAACCTTTCTTTCTTCATATTCTACGAACTTTTTGGCATGTTTTTCCTTGCACCCTCGGGGACTGTCGCTCCCGTTAATTTTTTTACACATCTGTTTAAGGCGTATACGACAGGGAAAAATAACACTTGTGTCGAACTTTGACGCGATAGATCTTAAACGGTGCGCGGAATTGTGCATGTAGGGAATCACAGCAAAACGTCCTTTCTTTTTGGAAACAGCTTGCGGAATTTGTGGTTTGAGAATTAACCTCTAAGGGTGGAACGATGTAGGTCAGCAGGAAAGCCTGCTTTTTCTAACCTCTGCTGCTGCAACTTGAGGCTACTTTCAGAGAAATGCGTGCACGACTTGGAGAATGAGGATTTGAAAAGTGACCTTACTATGCCATGCTTAACTGTCTTGGAGTGAGCGCCGGTGAAAGGGAGGACTGGCTTCTCTGATCTCTGTTGGAACTGCTCAATGCACTTGATGCTTTTCTTGTCAGTTCGTTGCTTTTCTAATTTTCAGTTAGGATAGAACACGTCACTTACACTCATGCTACATAATGTCACACTCTATTACTTGTGCACATACATAAAAACATACACAACCATAGGCGTATAGCATATGTCTCTACTTAATATTCGTATAAAGGTCCACTGTCTTTTAAAAAATCAAAATAATGATGAGTAAAGTTTTGAGCGCTTTTCGGCTCGAGTGAGAGCCCAAAGTCTGCAAAAATGATGAACGACTCTCCAATAGTTCAAGTCGAATTTTCATCCGATTTTTTTCACTGGCGTAGCAGTGACATTCTAAGAGAATGTGATTAACATTCTAAAACAAATCAGCACATTTGAATACTGGGCTCACACGATTTCGAATTTGCAAAAGCCTTACTTTACAGTCTTCACAAAGGTTTTTTTTAATGTGGGTTTTGATGTTGCCAACTGCAGAGGATACTCCATTCTGCGCGTGTAGAAGAGACAGCGATTTTATTTGAGCTTATTTCTTTGCGAATACAAATACTGGGATACATGGCGAAAGGAGCTAAAATGCAGATATTGAAATACACTTAGAAAAATATATACCGATACGTGACAGAGATACATTTAAAAAATAAAGAAATTATTTTGATATATAAATATAGCAATACGTTTTGTAGGATCAAAAATAACAACTTAAAAGCTATTTGAGGTTCCCACTCCTGTATTACCGGTAAAAGAAGTTATTACTTATAAAACAGTAATGAAGTGCACTTCTGCTACGAATTTCATTTTTTATGAGGTAGCAATACAAAACAATATAAACATACAATTTTAGTGAGCAGAAGGCTAGAGCGCGAAAGAGCTAGTGATAGCCATGGCCCGAGGCCAAAATAATTTTTGGCATAGGATTGGCGGGTCTTCACTAGGTTGTACTTTCCCTGTACAATGGAGCCCAGATCCTCTTTAGATATATTGCACACCTTTGAAGTAAAATCAGATGAACCTTTAATATATTTTATTTCTAACCAAATCACGGCAACACTTCAATATCCTCGTAATCGCGGCTCCTTTTTTCGCAGTCATTTGAAGACGTCGCCTTGGAATACAACGGTGACCTTTCTTCTAATGACCTAAAAGCTGAATTTTCAACCTTGTCAAAGTAGATGGGAAAGGGAGTATAATGTATATTTGTGAACATCGTGCAAACAGTGCTTTTAACGTTTTGAATCTACGGGGTAGTGAACCAAACTATTTACCCCAGAAACTCTATGTTATCTTAATTTGCAAAATAACGAAGGGGTTCACCAATCTACGGGACATCATGCTTCAAACAAACCCTTGTCTGCTTGTCAGCAATCACCCAATATACCATTCACTATACCCTCCGCCTGCCTGAAGTACGCGAAAAAAGAAAATACTTGCCTGATTTTTTGCGAGATGTTATTGGTTACTTGAAATTGTAACGCGCTACGTTTGCTCGTGGTTGTATCGCGATAGAAGCAACACAAAGAAAATGTATTCCAATTTTGAATTAGAGATTTTGGAAAGTGCGTTGGTGCGTGTAACCAAAGTGACGCGAGAGAAACCCTGATCAGACAGACTAAGTGTCGACGAGTGGCCTTGAACGAACAGGACACCATTTAGTTAGTTTGCAAAGACTCCTGCGCAAGCCCCACAATGCCCCTCCCGCACTGCGCAGCGTTAGAGGCGGTTCCCAGAGAATGTGATATACTTCGATCTTCGACACGCAGGATTTTAACGGAAAGATGCAGACATGCACATGTTACTAAAAAAATAATTAAGTTAAGTTACTGAGTATTGGCCTCAAAAATAATTTTAGTGAAGCAGAAATTGCTCAAATGTAAAGTAATTATTAAATTACTGACTACCGTAAAAAAATGGCAAATTACCTTAGAGCTACTTTTATACTTCTTACGGTAACAAGAAAGTATATATATGTTTTGATTCATTAGCGAAATTGCGCTCGAAAAATTTCAAGCCACTTCTGTTTTTATAGAAATGCTTTAAGAGCTGGTTATGCATCTGTGTGCCTAATTGTTTTGTCCATTTTGTTGTCTGGTCAATGATGTACTTCGAATGTATCATTTCTACTTTGAGGTTTAGCACTGCCTGAGCTTGATTTTGTACACTGTGTTTGACTGTTTACAGTGCTGCGTAAAGTGCATCTAGAAGTACTTGAAGTAATGTACAAAGTCAATGAGCGGTTAATTACTCCAAGTAGGGTAAGTACACCGGGTGCAATGTACTTGAAGTAAAGTATTATAAATACAATATGGTTTCATAGTAGAATGCAAGTACCTTTTTAAAGCAGTCTTTTATGATGTCCTTCCACGCCCTATATTTTATATTTTTTTTAACTCGTATGGATTGCTCCAGGGGTAATCGGAGATATATGAGTTTGTTTCGGAAATGCCGGCAAGTATTGGATAAAGTCAAGTTGCCACATAGTAGTTTTACTCTAACTGACGAACTCTTTAACATCATACACTTAAAAAACATTTGTTTGTATTGTTCTTATAGCCGCAATCACTTATAATAATAATAATGCTTTATTTTCCATCTTTTATGATGGTGGAGCCCAAGAAAAAAAGCTGCAGTAAGCAGCTTGACGAGTCCCTGGGTCCCTAAAAGGGACAGCAGGAAGCTTGCGGGAAAACAAACAAAAAGCAACATATTAGGGTGCTAGAGGCAATGATGTTAGAAATCAGTACACAAAACTAAAACCACCTTTTGCAAATGTTAGGAGAAAAAAGGATCACGTACACGCATATAATAAGCGCAAATTTCTAAAGGTTAGACTTTCTAGATCAATGGTATTGCTGTTAAGGCTGTTTAACGAATGCGGGAGTATGGAGCTTAACATTTGAGAGCCATAATTTATTCGCTGCGTGACCATCTTCCATTTCTATGGTTTACGGGTAAGATACGGAGGAGAAGTTTTCCTCAGCGACGCAAGGTTTTGCAAAAGACATGTACCTCTTATTTTTTCACTCTTATAACTAGTAGAAAGCCGATACTGATATAACTTGTGAATAGTGATTATTTGAAAGTTCTTAAATAAATCAGCGGTATGAAAGTCACGTGGCACGTTGCATATACATCTCAATATTTTCTTTTGCAACATAAAAAAGTTTTTCAATATTGGTAAATGTTGACGTTCCCCAAACAAGGTGGAAATACGTTAAGTGGGAGAAAAATAATGATTTATAAAGCAATAATTTAATATTTGTTGGTAACACAGATCTGTATCGATTTATAATCCGCACTACTCGAGCTAACTTTGGGATCAGATAATTTATATGGCTATCCCAAGACGTACCCTCACTAAAAATGACTCCAAGAGTTTTAAAACAACTAACAATTTCAATTGGAGTAGAGCTAAAAGTCAGCACTTTAGACAGCACCACAGGATTGTTTTTGGGGCGAAAAATCACAGCTTTTGTTTTATGAATATTGATTTTCAAGGAGTTGCTATCTTCCCAACTTTTTATCTTTGATAAGGTCAGATTTGCCATATCGATCAAATCGTCGCAAGTATGAGAAGAAAAAAATACGCTCGTATTATCCGCGTAGATCACGAATTTTGCGTGCTTATTTGCGTTAACGATATCATTAATGTATAAATTAAATAGAAAAGGTCCCAATATGCTCCCCTGTGGGACCCCTGACATGATGAACCTTACAGTGAATGAATAACCGTTTACATTTATATACTGTTGACGATATTCTAGGTAGGACTGTAAAGGTAGCAAAGCTTGTCCGCGCATGCCATACGCTTCAAGCTTTTTAAGTAAAACCACATGACTAAGGCAGTCAAACGCCTTCGTAAAGTCTCGAAAGACACCCAAAACTAATTTTTTGTTCTTAAAATCTTCCGAAATATACTCTTTTTGATTAAGAAGTGCAGTTTCAGTTGAAAAGTTCTTCCTGAAACCGAACTGCGATGAAGTTACGAGGTCCCACTTATTTGAAAAATCCACTAGACGTTGATAAAGTATCTTTTCCAAAGCTTTAGAGAAAACAGGCATTATAGAAATAGGCCTATAGTTACCTAACTCGTTTTTGTCACCTTTTTTATATACAACAGTTACTTTTGGAAGTTGCATTCTTTTGGGAAACACACACGTTTCTAAAGACAGATTAAAAATATAACTTAACACTGAAGCAATTAAGTCAACTACATACTTGACTGGGCGAATTTGTAAGCCGTCGGCATCACAACTCCCGCTATTTTTTACGTGCGTAATTACATTAAGAATTTCCGAACTATCAGTTGGTTTTAAAAAGATGGAACTACAATTATGGTGACAAACATGTTTACACTCATTAGCTACATCAGCGTTAACATCAGCGCTAACACGTATGTCTACAAAATATTCATTGAACACATTGGCCAACTCTCGATTGGTTAACTTTACAACTCTATGCTGCAATGTTTCGATATTATTTGATGCAGGAGCGCCTTTAACCAGTGAACCAAAATGTTTTCATATTATGTCGGTACGACCGTTTGCCGACAAAAAAGGGGAAGAATAGAAACTATTTTTTGCATTCCTCAGCTCTTTGGTTAAATCGTTTCGGAAAGTCTTAAACTCCTGAAGGACGTCTGGGTCACGTGTCTCGATGAAACGTTTATATAGCGCATCTTTCTTTCGAATTTTTCTAAGCAAACGGGATGTTACCCATGTTTTACGACTTTTGTTGGATACCACTACAGATTTATATGAAAAGTGGCGTTCATATAGCCTAAGAAATTGCTCTAAAAAGATGTTCTAGGCATCATCAATCGTTGTTTGCATTAGCACGTTGTCCCACTTAGAGAAATGACCAGTAGACGTCTCGAATGACGATTGCGCGTTTTCGCATCAAGATACGCCATTTTAATGCGAAAGCTATGCGGAAGGCAAGTTCGTCTGCTCCTTGCGCAGGGGGTAGCGGTGAAGTCAGAACGCCGAGCCCTGATTGGATAATCGCGGCCCCTCTCTGAGCGTCGTCTACTCCTTTGCAACGTCGTCTGCTCGCAACGTCGTCTGCGTCTGTCTTATCTTTTCTGCGACTTTCGAAAGTGCAGAGGCCAGGTTCACAAAACGATCTTACGCCAAAATATGCGTAAGACAGAGCTTGAGAACAAATTTGTATTCACGAAAAGAAACTTTTCGTAAGTTTTGCGCAGGTTACGACGCTTACGATCAAATCAGCCTGGCTGACAGCGTCGCGGTCGCGACGACCAACGGACGTTTAGTTTCCTACGTGCGCTTCTCACGCGTCCCGACTTCAAGCAGCAAGAAAAAAGTAAAAAGTACTTGAAACAGACCACGACAAACAAGAACGCTGGATCCACATACACCCGGGAAAAGCTCCAACGGCCACGATTCCACCGACAACGACCAAGCGAGCACGGCAGATAGGCATAGTAGGCACTCCGACTCGGCGACCGTCTGCCCACGACCGGCTGGCAAGCTGAGTGGAATATGCCCGCGCGACCTTTGCGAACCCTTCCCGCCTTATACTTTGATCGCTGACCTCAATTTTAGATTAAGAGGTCAATCTCTTCCTCTTGTCATCTCCTTGTTTTCCGAGGCAACGGTGACTCTCGCCGGTAAAAAAGCGGTGAATCTCCGACAGGCGCAGGAAAGGTAAAGCACTGAGCAGCCATCGCTTTCACTAGCAGACGTAAAGCAGACGACGTTAACTGCGCCAACCCGCCGACGCCGTTAAAGAGTGAAGAGTCTCGCCGCACACAAAAGGAGGCAAAAAGTATTCGGGAGGGAACTTGCGGACACTAACCTCCCTCACCTCTCGGTTCTTAGCAAACAAACCTCGGTGCCTCGGGACACCTCGCCAGTGAGTCCTTTGACTTCCCTCCTTGATGCGCGTCTGCTAGTTGTTAGACAAAAAAAAAAAAACAAAAAAAAAACGTACCGCTCGAGTTATTTTGTCTGCCCTCTCTGAAAGGCGAAGTCGAGCTCGAAAGTCGCAGGAAAGGTAAGACAGACGCAGACGACGTTGCGAGCAGACGAAGTTGCAAAGGAGTAGACGACGCTCAGATAGGGGGTCGCGATCGGCCAATCAGGGCTCAGCGTTCTGACGTCACCGCTACTTCCTTTCTCCTGCGCAGAAGACGAAAATGAGCCCACTTGCGAGGCGTATAACTGTCCCATGGAGCGCAGCTGGCGTTGGCTGTGACCGCGAAAAACAAGCATTGTAGTAAGCGGCAGTTGAAATGGCTGCAACGCGTTGCATTGGCTGCGACTGGTCATATCAGATGCTTGGTTATGGAAGTCGGCGAAGCGCTCAAGGTCAAAGCGGACGCGCCTCAGAAACAAAACTCAAAGAAAAGTACAGCAAAGCAGATGCATCGTCACGGAAGGCGCGGACCCGGTGGTGTTTGCTGCGCCTGCGCGGTGGGGGAGCGTGATGTAACCGCCGGAGCGCCGTGTGCGATAGGAAGACGTGTCGCGCTGTGTGTAGGAATGCTTTCTCATTCCTTCACATAAGCAGTCTTAAGTGTCCGGTAATTTTGTTTTGGTTTTTAGATTTAGGGAATGTACTTAGAAGTCGAGAATCGTACTTTCCTTCAAAATTACCGGAAGAAACACATTAGTAAAGAACAAGTACATACTCAAAAAACTTACTTCACATAAAATACGAGATTTCAAATTCTACTTAAAGTAGTATTTTAAGTACCATGGTCTTGAAGTACTTCCCAACTCTGCTTGTTTTTTTTAGCGAAAATCATTGGGTAATTTACTAGGCTTCTCGAACGATGTTCGAATCTTGGAAGACCTGCATATTCTGAGATTTGGGAGGAAACGCAACGGCAAAACGGTCGCACTTGCGTTGCCCTTTAGCACGAGATTGTTCAAGTACAGCACAAAGTACGGGAGCACCAAGTGGGCTTCAGAGCGGATGCTGCATTTTGTTGACTTCTTTGAGTGAGGATGCAGAGTATACACCTTTCGTAGTGGCCGAGAGTTCTTACGTTTCTTTAAAAGTAGGAACAACATCTAAAGAAGAAAGGTAGTTCCTACCTTTAATATGTTCTTTAAATGTTTCAAGTCTCCTTGAACTTCGGGACACAAAACAAATACCAGTCTTTGGCGTTAATCCCGCAGTTACTCGGACTCACTTGCGACGTGTTTGTCCGCTCGCCTCGTAGCAGGGTTGTTGCGCTGGACGGCTCTGAAAATATTAGGGGGTTCTGGACCCTTTGAACCACCCCCTCTTGCCTGCCTACGCCACATGCTTTACCCTCTTCGCAAATATTAGCTGATCTTTCATCATCTTATCTCTTTTTCTGCACGAATGCTTGTTGACCGGCAAACCTACGACTAAAATTTGAAAGTAATATCTTTGTAATTCGAGTAGAAGCTACTCGGAAGAAAATAATTAAGTAAACTACTATTACCGAAATCAAAATATAACTAAAAGTTACTAAACTACTCAGAAAAGGAGTTAAACCACAGTATTTTGAGTAGAGTAGTTGATCTACGTACATGTCTGGAAAAATGTAACGTTTTCGTTCCGTCGGTTCCGCTTCTCCTTGAAATAACCCTTGACGGATGAGGACAACGAAGTGCGGCTGCACCTTTGAAATATGCTCACGACGAAGGCCGGATTAGGCAGTCTATCAGTACCCTTAATGTTTTTCTATCAAAGCCCTTTCAGTTGTTGCGACGTTGTTCATCGTGCACGCCCTAACGTCCCGAAAAAAAAGGAGGCGACGATGGCGACTTGGTGTAGTCTGCAGCACCCTCGCGCGTTTGCCAGCGCTGAACGATCTACCAGGAGTTTACTATCGTAACTAGCAGCTGAATAAACGCCAGGTGAAGCTTTTTGTTATTGACTTATACTACTGGTCCTTGTGGAGAGTCGTTCTAAGAAGGATACGAAAACAACACATAAATAAATACTCGGACAAAATAAACAACAATCTAAATTTTAAGAAACATGTTTCAAATGTATAATAGTAACACCGACAGAAAAAGAAATAGAATACAAAAAGACCCACATGGAAACCAAAGTGTATATTGACTCAAAGTCGAAGGCCTTTTTTAGACTGTTCTGGAACGAGTTTAAAGAACTGGGTTTGACTATTTTAGCAGATAGGTATTTCCGGTTTTGAAAGCGTGAGCGAAAAATTAATATTGGAAAACATTATTACGTGTTAATGTCTGCGCAATATATGTAGGTGGGAATAAGAGGAGGCGGCACTCCGGCTCCAGCCAGCAAAACGAGAAAATCCCGAGTGAAGCCGGAAGTACAGGTCGCAATCGGTGGGAACGCTTCAAGGGTGGCCAAGTCCGTCCAGCAGCGGCCAAGGGTGCCCGAGTCTGTCCAATGGCATATTTTGGTTTTGGTCATCGACGGTGACGTGTTTCGCCAAGCCGGAAATCTCCCCAGGCCTCAACTTTGGTGGGGTCATGTCGCTTCTAGAACATTCTCTTCTCCATGTTAAGATGCTTATAATACGGACGTTTGCTACGAGCATTGAAACGCGCAGATATTAATATACACCTCTACCAAATTATATTGATTATGCCGCGGGTTACCCGGTAAAATCATTTAAGTTTATTAGGGTGTATTTCGGGTGCAAAGTGTTGGTAAGAATACTTCATCAAGTAAATAGCTAACTGAAGCTGACGTATTATGTTGCCCCAAAATAAATGTAATTAGTTATGCTTTTGCATTTTCCACACTATTCATGTTTTCTTTTACTTTGCGGTTTCAAAATTACATTTGCCCATTCCCGGATAGGAAGCACAAACTTTTTGGTTTGCTAATCGTTTAGTATCCGAAACTGCTTGTCATAAATTGTGTCTGAAGGCCCATAGTTTTCTAGATGGTTGATTTATAACAGCATTAACGTATATTTGTCATTTACAATTGTGATTCATACCTAAGAAGCATATTCTTCACCCCCAAAAGTGTTTGTTTGCCCATGTGGTATGTGAAAGTAAAGGCTTCTTTTTTGTGGGTTGTAGACATATATGCAGCTTTGTTCTCGTGAAGTTTTATTGGCGAACTTTTGCAACCCCATGATATCTGCTAATTCCTACTATTCAAAATGAGTTGATCGCCGGGACTTTCGATTTACTTGTACGAAATGTCACTCGTTTTCACACAATACTAAATATACGTTAACGTTAGCCGCAGTATCATCGATGGTTTTATGATGTCCCCGCTTTTTGATTACTTGTTCTAATATAGGTATTTCCAGAGGCCGTCTCGAACGAAGTGATTTACAACCCGTATTCCTGGTTTTGAAAGTGTATGTCAGTGTTGCCCGACTGCTCTGGGATGTGGTTTTTTTTATCAGTGGTCCATGGCAGCCGGCGTGGGCGCAATTCCGGACGCCGGTGACGGATAAATGGCCGCGCTTAATTTTTTTTTTGTTTTGTTTTCTATGACGAATATAATTTCTTGATGTTTTTAAGACAGCATTATACTATTTTTCGGAACAAAAATAAATAAATGATAGCTATTTCGTTGAGTCTGTCCGGGACAAAGCAAATGCAACTGGAATGTTTGTTCATTTTATGTTGATCTTTTTTACGACACCATACACTCAGCCGTGCGAATATACAAAGGTCTTAAATGTAGCAAATATTATACCACGCGGGATAGCGAAAATGTTTGGGTATTCTTTGTTTAAAATAAAAAAAAATTAAAGAGTCTCATCAATCGAACAATATATATTGTACGTGCCCCCCGGTGCCGTGTTTTCCGAACAGGACTTGAGAAAGGTCTCAAAATAGCAGAGCATATCCAATGCACAGTTTCCACCACAGTCACTTCACTACAATGGGACGGAATCCGGCTTGGTTTGGGGCACATTTTCCCGGATCCGACCCTATCAGCTATTTTTCGCGTAGACCTGGAACAGCGCCGGGAAGGCTTTTCGGAGTCTATCTCAATGCAAATAATCCTCAAAAAACATCGAACGGCCCCGTCGCGGGCTGCTTGACGTTCGCTCTGTTTGTTTGTTTCCTGCGAAGGCCCAGCAGGCTAGAAGCCTTGGTAGTCCCTGGTCCTCAAAGTGAAAGAAAACACAAAAAGTGTAAGAATCCTGAACAGGCAAATAAAGTAAAAACTGTCAGGAAAAGCCGGCGAACTCCGCATGCACAATGCGGAGGGAAGGGTCGCGCTGACCGGGATTGCATAGCTAAGCCAGGTAGCAGACATTTCTGGCTGATAGAGGCCGTTGGAATCGGAAAATGGCGGCGGCCGGAGAGCTCCTTTTGCAAAGGTCTATAGGGTAGCTACAGAAAGAACAAACTATACTCGTTTTCACCTGATGAACCATAGTAAAAAAAAGTCCGGTTCCTCGCGAAGCGTTACTAATTTACTCTTTTATGCAAAAAGATAGGTTATATGCAGACCCATTTTAGATTAGACGTTATCTTATCAACATGTACAAACTTCAAGTGGCCTCCTGGCGCTGGCTCTGGAAAAGGCTTTTTCCCATTTGTAAAATTAGGATAATTTCATTTGCCGCACCGGCGTCATTTTGCGTCTAATTTCTGAACAAAATGATTCTTATTATTTGTTTTTATCTCAAGCCCCGAATAGTGTTTTTTTTTTTTGTGCGTGTGTGTTTTGTCTCGAGCAATATAACGTCGTTAGCGAACGTTTGCTCTCCGCTCTTTACGGCCATGGGTATCCAACTTCTCAACATTTCACATCTGTCTTTTCCAGGCCAACAAACTCAAGTGGAAGTTACGTCGTACGCTTTCATGCCCTCGTCAGAAGGCCTAGAACCCCTTTCCGTGCCTTCAATTGTTCTGAAACGTCTGCGCTTTTCGTGACAACCAAAGTACAAGCAACAAACGCATGACAAAGAATGTGCGAAACATTTCTGCTTCCCGATGATGCGACGTCGTACACCGAAAATTGTTCCTCTCGAGTTTTTGTTTCTCTCTGTTTTAAAATACATTCTTTTTAATTTCGTAACAATATGTGAAAGCTAGTTTATTCGTTCCAGCTAACTCGTGAGAAAACTCCAAGAAAGCTGGTTCACGCTGCATTGGTTCACGGAGCATTGTTTAAAATCATTTTGAAAAAGTAATATATTTCGCATTGTTTGAAACTGTTGATTCTCACACACTAATTAGCTATATTTTTAAATATTAGTTCGTGCGCCAACCAAAAGCTGTAAAGCATGACACCCAATCATGTCGACGCCATCAAAGTATAGCCTTTATATGTCTAATTTTTTTCAAGATTTAACGAAATCGCGCGAGGTCTAAAGAAAAAGAAAAAAAAAAAACTCCAAAGTGACTACCCTCTATTCCTTAAGCCCTTAAACTAAGAATGCAGCCAATGCCACAAGCACGAGAGTTTAAGATCGCTGCTTTGAAACGTTCTTTTCTCAAAACGAGCAATCGCTCTAGAATTGCATGTCTCAAAGCAATGAGCACGAGGTAGCTTGTAGCTCTAGCTGCAGTCTCAGCTGAAGGGTGAACAAAGTAGAGAACTGAGAGGGTAGTGCCCTAAGTCACGTGGAAGGATTTTTAAAAATCGCGCACTTTTTTTAGATTCGAAAGAGTTAATCACACGAAGGCTACCATCATAAAAACGGCACAATGGAATGTTTCTCTACGAACTATACAACTTTTTTTAGAGGGTAGGTGCACAATATAACATTTTAAAATTCAGCCATTTCAATGCTGTTGGTTTGACCGCTTGGTTTGCTCATTACCTTTCACGATACTTATTTTTTTTTTCAAATGGAAAGGTGTCTTCGATAAGGACAGTTAAATCCACCGTTTGGCTGTGTGCATTGTTGAATGATTAATCAATTTTATTTGCTTGCAGCGTCCTTGCTGTTATGAAGGAATTTCAAACATTGTCGGAAAGAAAGCATAACCACGATATAAAGTTTACCCCTCAAGCTTTATAGCATTACTTATTTACTTTGGAAAGTTTCGGAAAGCACAAAAATCACGGTTGTTGCCATACCGAATCCATTCGAAAGCTCAGTAGTTTATTTAAATTACTTAAGGATGCCGTCTATGAAAATATGTAAAAATTAATATTTTGAAACTATTATTAAAATTGCTTATTGGGGCTACAAACAAAATATATAATTATCCCGCGCAACTTGGGATTATGCAAATTGTGTCTCACAGGTGAATCATATTGTCGTTGAGATGTGATTGCATTTTGCAACGTCTGGTCCTGAAATACCGCAGGAGAGACGAGAAATCTTAGCTGCGTTAAGGCCTGTCTTGCACGTTGCGCAAACCACGGCATGGTTTGCCGACTTGAAGGAGAATGTTTCTGAAAGCAGTCCCGTGGAGCGGTCCTTCAAAACACTCACGACTGACTGGAACAAACTAAAGGTGAACGCAATTCGTGTGTGACACGACGAAGGAAATTTTGGCGAAGGAAAACTTTTCAAAATACTCCTTCGTCAACGCGCACGGTCTCCCGACTTAATAGGGAGTTTTAGAGAACCGTTTTTGCACATATAATACGGTACGGTAAGCCGTCCGCACAAACTGCGCATGTGAGTGTGTTCTGCGGTACCACATGCGCAATTCTTACCGGACTTCCTATCGTACCGTGTGGGGATGTGCAAAAACGGTTCCCTAAAACTCCCTAATAATTATACCGCACGAACGCTGACCGCTCGCCGGATCAGCGCCTTATCCCGCTGTGAAGCGGCGAAATCAACGAGAATAACCGCGTGCGCAGTATGCAGTGCACACCCAGGCACGAGTGGCGTCTGCGTCACGCTCGGGGCATGCTCGAGCGAAGAACCTATGCCGAGAGCAAGTCGTCTGCTTCTTGCGCAGGGGTGCCGTGACGTCAGAAAGACACCGCGTTCTGATTGGCTTTGATTGGAAGAAGAGTGAGTAGACCTCAATACTATAGATGCCTCATGGCCTATCCACCATTTTTTCGAAGAGCCTATAAGAACTCGGCGATTCGACATCATCGTAATTCCTGTGCAAGAAGTGGACGATATTGCTCTCTGCACACCATGTTTCACCATACACTCTAAGAAAAAAGGGAGCGCGACTTAGTCCCTCCGGGGACCAAATGCGCTGCCACCACCATTAGTCCCCTAGTTGAGCAACTGTAACGGGAGCAACTGTTGCGCCCCGTCAGTTAGTCCCTCGCACTAGCACCGTTGGGACTAACTGTTACACCCTTTCAGTTACACCTCGAGGCCTAGCTGTTAGGCCCTTACGCTTGGTCCTTTGGGACCAACTGTTACACCGTTTCAATTGAACCTCGAAGGCGAACTGTTAGACCCTTGCACTTGGACCCCTGGGTCTAAACGTTGCGCCCTTGGATTTAGGCTTCTGGGACTAAAGGTTTATCCTTTACATTTGGTCCCGAGCCACAAATCTCCGAAACGAAATTGTGGAGTTCAGGTTAAACGTAGCTTTATTGCCTCGCAGATACACAGCGCATTCAAGCATGACTGAAGCCGAAGTTCCTGGGCGGTAGAATCCACGATAAGTCCAAATTCCGAAGAGCGCACTTGCGTCGACGATGGCTTGGACACTGGGACGTCTGTCCAAGCCAGTTGTGGTCCCAGCACCGTTTATTGGGGCACCGCCAGCTTCCTTTCTGTTCGCGAGGAATTTGAATTATTAGTAACAGGGCACCGTAAATACCCAATCGCTTGACAAACTTATGAGATATAAGTTATAACACACGCATAATAAATTAACAAATAGGCTGCATAAGTGATACAATGGTTCACATCGAACATGCGATCTGTTGACAGCAGACCTGCGCAATGTTAGATTTTAGTAGACCGTTCGCAGCGAATTACAGACCCAGCGCGTGCGTGCTCAAACTATGCTTCAAAGTGATGGCACGATTTCCCGTCATCAACCTGAAAGTCTAGTGTAAAATCGAATAAATGTCTCCATTAATGCCGGTTTTCACACGCAGCGAAGCGCTGATGTAGCGCTGCTCACCTGTCATGAGCTACAATTCGTCTGCCATGAGCAAGAGTTTTGTCGGTGCGATACAAAGCTGGTGACTGATCCCGTCAGCACGCGCCTAGCGCAAGGTCAGCGCTATGCCTGTAGCGCTCCGCTGCATGTGTGGACAGGCGTTTATGGTCAAGCGATCCTGAGAGGGTCTGGGAAACACACACACACAAAAAAAAATAAGCCACAGGTAGAACTGGCGTTTCGCTCGATACGATTGAATATGAGCTCTCGGTGCTGCATAACAAAATCAGCAACCATGGTGCCAAAAATAATAGAGCATGGCGCGCGCTTTGCAAGCTAGAGAACGCGCTCAAAATAAAACACTTTCTGAAGCCGCAGTTAATAGATACACCATAAACAGAAGTACTTCGACATACCTTAATCGAGTTCCCTTGACTTGTGACTTCAGAACAGATCAAGTGCAGTGCTTCACTACCGCGAATCCAAACCGGATCCCGCCATGATCGGAGACGACACAAGGCGACCAGCCTCAGACGAAAGCTGTATTTCGACTTTTAACTTACTAAAAACAGGTTCTTTTCAAACAAAGACACTTCCCGTTTTCCCGACCGACCCCAAGGAGCAAAGAATGCGGGGTAGGGGATTGGGGGGAGGGGGCAGTGTGCGCAGAAGATAATCTCTTTCCCCGCTCCCACTACACACGACACAAGGACACCGAAGAGCTCCAAGGACCGGGAGAAGGTCACCACTTTCAACACGCCGGTCGAGTGACGTACATGCAAACACTTTTTTTTTCTTTCTTTTCTCTTTCTCTCTCTTAAAGGCCGCTGTTCAAACGGGACGTTCTGCAGGGAAGAGCCTTCTCTCCCGAAGCTGGGGGACGGGGAGGGAAAGGGCCAGCGGTGGATGGAAAGAGCGGCTAAAGAATGGGATTAGTCTCGGGGAGAGCCATCCTCTCGAGAGGGAGTGGGGACGGAACAAAGCTTCCGTGGGGGTTCCGGCTACCAGGTGGAAGAAAGATAAGCTTGTCAAACGGCGACCTCGGATGCGAGGACGGGCACGTCATAGAATTTGAAAATAGCTGCTTGATTAGCTGGACGACCCAGTGCGGTCTACTGGCTCTAGAAGGTGACTCGGATGAAGAAAACTCGTTTTGCTCCAAAACTCTAAGAGCATTCTGGAACGTGAAATCTTGCCACAAATAAAAATAACACATGCATGAAAAACTACGAAGGCACCTAAGCTTTCTCCTATGGTGTGAGAATGCGTGAGCATTACAGGCAAGGTTATGTTGGCGCAACTTACAATAAAGAAAAAAAAATATTATGTTGGAGCAACGGCTATCGCGCTAGTTTCACGATCAAGAGGGCCTAGCTTCAAAACCGGGCAGGGGATGGTTTTTATCTCGTATTCTTTTTTATTTTTTTTTTTTGTTCGGTCACGTGACAAGAAAAATCACATGAGCAGACATTTTTTCTTTGGCCACTTCACCAGATATTTTTTTCTTATTTCTCCTTTTCTTCTGTCTTTTTTTCCTTTTTTTTTCGGTTTAGGCTCTATTTCGCAAAACTCTTTGCACCTATTTCGCGTTACTTTGGCGTTAGCCAAACCATTTTATTTATGGCAGGGAATTCTGCCGTACGCATCTTATATTACTATTACCAACCCTGGCTTGCAATTCGCATAGAGAATTTCGTCCGGCAACCAGTTTGGGAATAACGAGGCCAAATTTGTGTGATAATTTTTTTGAGGTATAAGCATAATTCCGGCCTCGTTATCCATCGGTCTCTATGATTGGCTCTTCAAGTATCTTTTGGGAAGGTAGACGACAGGCATTTTTAGAGAGCACGTGTGTCGACCAGAGTGAACATTGCTGAAGCGCCTCCAGTGTGATTTTGGCCGTAAATAACTGGAGGCCCCGGGCAAACCCACCCAGTGTAGAAAAGTATCTACCTTTTTGTTTTCATAGAGAGCTATGAAAGCCAGAAATGGACGAATCCCAGCAAAGTCAAACTACCGGCTTGCAAACGCAATCGTGTTCATAATAGCGCCAAGGAGTTTGTATGAATCTCTCTGGCGGGTGTGCGGAGGGTAAAGGCACGGAGGTAATATATGATTTTGCCTAGTCACCTCCCGAACGGTTGGGTATTGGCTGCAAAGATCTATTTCGCTTTGTTTTCTTACCGGGATTATATCTTCATATCTGCGTTCCTAATTTCACAGACAGAACGAAATCGCTTTTCTCGTGTGGCGTCACGGTGGGGAGACAGAAATCAATCAGTGTACCGAAATTTGACACTTGTGCTCGTTCCATAGCGCTTCTAAACACCGTGCGATCACGGCTGTGTGACGTCAAGATTGCATAAACTGCCGTTACTTGTACTCGTATTGCATCGTGAGGAAACGACTATGACTGGGTAAACAGGAATAGGGAGAATGGGTGCGTGTGGGGGGATTTGTTGAAGTTCGATTCAACAAATCAAGCTTCAACTAATGCGATAGTATTGCATTCACCCAACCAGCTATATGAGTTTTCAGATGGAGTATTCGCGTCTCCAGATCGACGCTCGCCCTCCCGCGGCGGAAACGGGAAGCGCTCTAGTGAGGGCCCCCCGATTCTCCTGCTCAGCGGGCATAGTGGAACTGCTCGCGATCATGACTTGCGAATTGTCATTTCTGAATGCAAACAACACTCTTCACTGTCCCAACGTAGTGCTGAAGCCGGTATGGGATTGTACCTTACTGGAGAGTTTTAGTATTGCGCGTAGAAGCAAACGCAAGCGGTGTGTGGTTGCGTTAGAGTCGCTTGCCCCACGTTGTGTGCGCGCCTCATCACCATGCGCCATCCAAGACCGCAGTTTTGGACTCCGCGCACGCGCAGTGTGGAACACGCAAAGGTAAACACACAGCGCTTGCGTTCGCTCGCAAACTTACTACTGTTTGACCGGCTTCCAACGTCAACGAAACACGTGGTGCTGCAGTGAACAGAGGTGCAAGCAGGTAGGCGTTCGTTCGAACTGGAAAGGCTGAGATTGTCAAGACGTCGGAGCGTAAAAATGAAAGTACCTAAACGTTATGAAAAAATTGGTAATTAAAAAAAACTTCATCTATTTTGTGGGGGGAATTTTGTCTGGATGAATATTGGCGCCAATTTTGGACTTTTGCCGATTGTCAAAAGTCGCGACCTGATAGCAAAATATACTTTACCCACAATTAATGTAATTTTAAATGGATTTCTCACATTAGCTAGAATGTTTTCATTGATTTTAGACTATTTTATTGCTTAATAATTAAAAGTGCTGCAATTGGCACTAGTGATGATTATTAGCACACTTTTGATTGTCATGTGTTCGCGCGTTTGAAATTAGATCATAAGCAACAATTACATTAAAGCTTAAAAAATTACGTATTAAAATATCTTAATTTTAATATTATTATTAATACAAATCGCGGCAATATATGCCAAGATCACAAAAAAAAACGCCATTTAACCATAATAGTCTTTGCAGAAAGTTTTTTTTTTAGTATATAAAAAAAAACTCTGACATCGTTATCAAGATAGACAAACAGTCAAACACTGGATGTGATGTAAAGTCATATGCGTCACGCGTTGCTATAAAAACACACACACATTTCAGCTGTCTGACATGGATTCGATCTTTGGGTTGTTGCAGTGAGGACAGCGTTTGTTACTTTATACGTTTTGTGGACATATTGTAAAAATTGGAATTATTCTCTTATTCTTGTGCTGGGAATAATGTTAAACCAATTAATCATCTACATACCCAAAAACCTTTAAAAGCCCCACAGTTCATAATTTCCCATTACAATTATCTGAGCGAGAAGGCAGCGAGAACGCACAAATATAAGCACTGATGTTTCCAACAACTCCAACAACTACAAATATCAGCCTGGATCGCACATGTATGTCACAAAATAAAGTTTTCGCGAACAACGTCCCTAACTAAATAATTACGATGTGAGACACATCTTGAGTTATGAAAGAATCTGAAATTAAGACCTATATCGAGAAATTAAATCCAAAGTAGAGGTTAGTTTCCGTTTAGCTCCAGAATTAAAATGCGCATCCTTTTGTAAATATTACACTAAACATCGTTCTTGTTTCTCAGGGTAAAAAGGTGACCTGCGCTCATAACACACTAGCTTCCTCGTATTGCCAGAAATACTTTGGGTCGCTCAGTGAAGCCAGCACGCTAGACAGGCTCAACAGCGGCACGCATCTCCGACCCTCACTATAACCGCCGTTTCGGAAAATGAGTGGCGCTACCTATAGTTAGTTGGAGTCGCAAATAGAACGGTATATACCTTCCAAGTATGCGATTCGTGTTCTGCCAGTGGTACCTCAGCTAGATTAAAAAGCAGAATCCACGTTGAAAAAAAGAAAAGAAAAAAGGTTTACGGTGACTCGAGCCACCCCGCGCCGAATCTTGTTTTACGTAAGCGTAATCTAGGGTTCGATGCACGACGAGGAATCTTGAATCGTAAAAATGTTTTGATTACGATTGTTTGCAGTACTAAAAACTTGAAAGCCAAGTAGTGAAGATAATGGTGTTCTTAATGGTGTTCTTATAAATATTATATACATTTTATTTTACACTGTTTGAATACGCTGCCGTCGTTATGTCCTTGAATTATTGGCTAGCTTGTGGCGTACAGGGTGGTCTTGCAGGACCATATGATAGAACCTACACTAAACCTGCCGCGCTTCGAAAAATGCTAGTCCAATGTAGAGTGCCTTCATGTGCGCTTCGCATAGAGTGATGCCAACTGCCTGTTTCCCTTTCCCACACCCTCTTCCATCGCCATTTTGTTTCTCTCATTGTTTCCCCGTGCGCCGGAAAGTGGCCTTTGTGTCCATCGGTAATCCCATCCGAGGGGGAAAATGCTAATCCTCCCTCCGTGGGTTCCACAACGCTGCTCCGAACTTCTGAGATAAGGTGCTTGTTTCCGGGAGGGTTATAAGCCCCACGGATTATCGCCGAGGAACGAAATGGCTGCTGGTTTGTCGGCGAGTGGTATTACAAAGGGTGGCATCACCCTAGCAAAGCGCACATGAAGGCTCCCTAGTCCAATGCCTACCAGCTTGTTCAAGGCGGTCGCTGGCCGCGGCGTTTTTTTTTTAATTTTTTTTTTCTTCTTTTTTGAGCAGCGAAATAATAGTCAAGCAGCAGGCCCCCTCTTCGGCGGGTTAAGCCGGATTAACGGAGGCGTCTCCTAATCCATTCTCCGTGTTGGCTCCTCGGGGGAGGGCGGTAAACAGGTGGCGGAGGGCGGTGAAGGGAGGAAAGGAGGGCAGGAAAGGAGGAAACGTGAAAAAGTGGAAAGCGCGAACTGTACGGCGGCGTTTTTAATCGTTTTCAGCTTTCTCGAGTGTCTTTTTTTTTAGTTTGCATTTGTTTTGTATTAGTAGGGTGCTGCCAGGTGTGACGTTCCGGTAGAGTGCCTTCATGTGCGCTTCGCATAGAGTGATGCCAACTGCCTGTTTCCCTTTCCCCCACCCTCTTCCACCGCCATTTTGTTTCTCTCATTGTTTCCCCGTGCGCCGGAAAGTGGCCTTTGTGTCCATCGGTAATCCCATCTGAGGGGGAAAATGCTAATCCTCCATCCGTGGGTTCCACAACGCTGCTCCGAACTTCTGAGATAAGGTGCTTGTTTCCGGGAGGGTTATAAGCCCCACGGTTTATCCACGAGGAACAAAATGGCTGCTGGTTTGTCGGCGAGTGGTATTACAAAGGGTGGCATCACCCTAGCAAAGCGCACATGAAGGCTCCCTACGTTCCGGGCGTGGTTCGTTCTTCGTTGTTCATCTGGACTGTTCTGGAAACAGCGACGACGATGACATGAAGGCGTCTGGATACTGCCCCTGAATGTGCTCTTTAAGTGGAACGTGCCGTGCATCGAGTGTGTCGTTACGGATTTCGAGTTCGACATTGGACTACCCAGAAAGGTTTGTCACGCAGAGATGGAGGCGCGTTCCCACCTGCTATGCGATCTAGTCGCGCGATAACTTTCATCGCAAAAGCGACCATCGCGTGCAAAAAGCGACGCGATTTGAGCAGTCGCTCGACCCGACTTTTTGGCGATGGAATCTAGTCGCGGAGCGGCTGAGCAATCAACGGCGTTCGGAGCGAGAGTTTTAGAGAAACGACTCGCCAACGAAGGCGTTGGACTCGCTTATCGCACACGCCGGTGTTACCATCTAACTTTTTTTTTTTACGATGCGATCTAGTCGCATCGCGCGACTGCTTATATCGCCGGTGGGAAAGCTCAGTTTTAGCGATTGAAGTGACCATTTATTCTGACTGCGAGACTCCGGTGTTAAAAGCGTGGCTTCTACAAACTGTTAAGTTTAATTTTAAAAAGAAAAAAAAAGTGTTAGTATTTGGATGTGTTGCGTTTGGATAAATGCACATTTTTTGCGCGATGGCAAATTACGTAAATGGGACTTGCGGAATGTCAATATATCATTTTTGACGGGATAGTTGGGTGAAGTCGAGTCAACACATCGTTCACTCGCATTCACACAACGCGTGAAGCTCTACCATGCAATGTCTTAACGTTCGTGACACATTAAACAAATTCGCCAGTTTCGTCCGAGTTTCGTCAACACTTTCACAGCCGTATTCATAAACGGGCCTCAACTCAAACTCGACTCAAACTCGACTCGAAACTCGACTCGAAACTCGACTCGAAACTCGACTCGAAACTCGACTCGAAACTCGACTCGAAACTCCACTTGAGGCCGGTTTTGCGATTCCTAAACTGACTTCCACTCCAAACACTCCTCGACTCGAGGAAATAGTCGACTCTTTCCTCAAGAATCTCAAGGTAGGTCCGGCGCTTCCTCGAGCCGCTCCTCGACTTGAGTTTGGGGTGTCATGGCGGCCGGCGAGTCGTTCGCGGAGTTCGTGCACTTCGTTTTAAGGGCAGAAGAGACCCTCTACGACGACGCAGGCACAGCGATTCGAGACGTGTGACGAGGCGAAGTTTCAGAGAACGCCTGAACCCGCTGGAACACTTCAGAGACCGCGGATTTCCTGTGCGGTGCCGCTTCACGAAGGCGACCGGCGAGCTCTCTGCTGTCTCTGCCAGGAGCGCGAGTACTCAGGGCCTGCCGCCCTCAACGATGCTGCAGCTCCTCGTTGTTTTGCGCTTTTATGGTGCCAGGACGTTCCAAGTTGTTACGGGAACCATGTGAACATGCCACAGCCGACTGTGTGCCGGATTGGCGAGTTTCGCGGCTCCTCGCACGGACCATTTTCACCAGCTGGGTGAAGCTCCCGCTGGGCGCAGCGAACTTTAATGCGTTCGTGCGGGGCTGCTGCGAAATGAAGTTTCCAGGGGCGACTGGGTGCATTGATAACAGGACCCGGCGGTCCCGATGTGGAAGTGTTCTCGAAACAGAACTGGATACTTCTCCATCAACGTGCAGGTAAGTTCACATCTGTTGTTTGCGTTAGGAGTGCCAAACTTAATTAATCAAACTGTACGCTGAGATGCGATATCGTAGGTCTAAACTTTGACGTAACGATATCAATCAAACCTTTAGAACAAATCTGTATCCGCCGACAGTTTGCATTACCGAGCGAGAACGTACTCCCGTTCTTACGAAGAAAAAATATGTCATTAAATGGTTGCCGATTCTTGTGATAGCACAGAAATACGTTAAAATAAAACGAACTCCAGATCGGGTTACCGAGCACAATGATAGTGGCGGCCCGAGCGCACCCTCCTTGCAAGAATGACCATGACCAAAGCACATTTCTAGTGAATGTGAGATGAGACGGTGTGTGTTGCAGCACAGTCTCATCCCAGATTAACCTTTTTGATCGTCAATTCTCAAACATGAAAGCTTAGAATTAAATTAAAATTGAAAATGATGAGCAAATGTTTACTTTCTACATACACATGAAAGCATTCATTTGGTGGCATTCACTAAGTTGGCTGTGCAATTGTTAACTACAACAGTCCCATATGTAAACAGTTTTTGTGTCTCCATGTGCTTGTGTCGTGTAAACAAAACTGCACGGCGAACACCCACTCCTCAATAACATTTGTTGTTCATTGAGGTTGGTTTTTTGTTGGTTCTTGGCATTTGTTGCTTAAAGGGATTGTCCGGTCGAAACCGGAAGTACTTAAGTTCTTGCGCTCGTTACGTCGAGGGAGCCTTCATATAGACAAACGTCATTTTTATTTTGATATATGATCTCCCGTTATTGAGTAAACCTTTCATGATCCTATGTACAAAACTGCACCCCGAATTTTGCCAGTGTCAATGGCTGACATCCGTAGGCTCTGCGTGACGTCACAAAACGCAAAGGTTTGTCGAATGGTCGGGATAGCAAGCGTTGGTCGATGGATGTCTTGTATTTTGTTTCGAATTATATAGTCTCCTAGGCAGTACCCTACTGAAATACGGTTCTTTTAATGCAGTTCCTAAGCACGTGCAAAAAAAGTCACGCCTTTTAGCAGGATATTACTCGCAAACAGCCATTAGCTTCGAGCAAACGTATGCCGTTTCGCGCAAACACAACTGCGACGGACGCCGATCGAACTAGGGGCGCCTGCAAAGCAAAGGATGCAGATTTCGATCGCCTCTGAAGCAACACTTAGGTACACGAAGCGGCATCTGGGTACACATTTCGGCGGATCCACTGGATCGGTGATGAGGCTGCGGGTCATTCCCTCAGAGGCGACGTCCGCGGGTCGAAGGCAAACGGCGAACCGTTCAAATGCATGTCGTCACTTGACTTGGCCGAGCTTGGTGAATCGTAGGTATTACGCTCCATTTTCACACGCGGGTCAAACAGATATCGGGCTGCGCGCATGCTAAATACAACTTCTGGTATCATTTCGAGATGGCCAAGCTGTTGGTTTCGGTTTCGCTGCATAATCAAGGTCTGTTCGATTCGGCAAGGAAGTTCTGAACTATAGTCGGTTACAAGTCAAGAAGGTAGCGGCAAATGCCCCTCAAAGGGAATCTTTGCATTTTGACGATAGGTTCGCGGCATCTGGATGATTTTGCGTCGGGAGTCACTGGCGGCAGCACGCGGTCGGTATACCGGTCACCTCGAAGACGAAGGCCTGACGATAGCGTCTTGGCCAAGACAATTATCGACCGTAACTTTGGCGTCAAGTTGAAGCGAGAATTGGCAAAAAAAATGCCGATTCTAGGTGTTTTTCCCATTCCCGTTAGTGGGCGTCCACAGATGCCAGCGGACAAAGCATGCAGTATTATGCTCATCTAGGGGGTTCATGCGAGTGCCAACGCACTAAATCCCAGACCTCTGCATTGTATCGGAGTCGTCAATATGCATCCAAGAGCAACTGAAGGCGGAGACTATCAAGAGAGCAACACCTTTCCCGTGTCTGTAAGTAAGAATATTAACACTGTGGATCCCCACATAGCAGCAAAAAGAAACAATTTACGTGAGCCAATATTTTAACACTCACCACAGGGAGCCAAACCTACGCGAGCAGGTGCCTAAAACGCTTTTAGAATATCATAATCAAGCAAATTCCTACCCTCGGTTATGATCTCAATTCCGCGTCCACCGCGGGTACGTTATTATCATAAATGAGAGGAAATGCAACCTCCGTATCGGCGTTATTGTTAAACATCGCAGACATTTGAGCAAGCGCTACGAAAATGGCACCGCGAGCAGAGACGGACGAGGAGTTCTGCTATCGCCGTCTGCTCTTGTCGTCTGCTTCTGCACGGACGCTGAACCGAGTCCGGAGCCCGTGCAAGATTTTGAGGAACTGGGTCTGAACTCGTTCAGAACTGGGATGAATCGAACGCGCCAGTGCAGCGGTCGTGCAACTTCCGGTTGAATCGAATGCACCAGTTCCTGCACTGCCGAACTAGTTCAGCCAGTTCAGGCAAATCGAACAGACCTGAACTGACTGATCCGATTTGGGCGAGGAGTGGGTGGGCGAGGAGTAGGTGGACGTAGTTTAATATCGTTGGCACAGCACCACACCTCAGCTTACAAGCCTTCTGTCCGCTGAGAGCTCAGCTCGTAGCTTCCTTCTGTGAGATGATTGCTGCATAAGCGGGATCTCGATCTGGACTGGAACCCAGTCCCTACGCACGACGACGGTCCACTTTGCTCGTCACCGCACGTCTCGCGGAAAAGTGTGGAACGTCATGTCTTTTTGTCTTGGCTCGCATGTGCTGCCCGGTGGTTGTGGTACCCAACCGCGCAACAAAACTCTCACCCAACCACGAAACAAGTCGAGCACAACAACGAAAACGAAGCACGCTGAGGCGTTCACTCGCAGGCAAACAACGAGACAAAAATGATCGCTTTGTCTTTTGTGACGTCAGAGCTTCAATGTTGCCAACGAAAGCAGCGTTTACGCTAGAATGCGATTGGAGCAGTATAAATTCAATTACTCACGCAGAGGGGCATATAAAATTCGGATATTGCACGTACGACGCTTCTCGAGGCAATAACAATGATATTTAATTGTTTTCTCGAATACAAAATTCGACCGGACAATCCCTTTAAATGAGACCGCGACTTACGAGTCCACAGAAATATACAATAATGTAGGAAACATACGCCGATACCACACCATTCGCTGGTTGACATCCTTCAGCAAGCAGCAGAGTGTACTGAAAATACATCTAGTACCAAAGTCCATATCGTACAGCATACCACCCGAACCGGACTGATGCCAGCAGCCATCTAAAAGAGACTTTCTGAAGCTTAAGATGTGCGCGAAGGGACATTGTCCACTCACGACAAAAAGCTGTGTGTGTGCATCTGAAGAAGAGTGTTATCATACACAGCACTTTCTATCAAAAACAGTAGTCTGAGCATTAATCGGACATACACTACTCCACAAACTAGTCCCACAATTTCTCGTCAAACAATAATTGTGCTCTATTGTTCTTCATTTTTGTCTTATGTAGGTACCAAAAGGCCCACTTCTGGACTAGGAAGTCAGTGCAGCGGGCCTAGGCACTTTCCGTGCCTCGACATCTGCTAGCAGCACAAGCCTGAATGGTCAGCTGTGATGATCCCTGGTGGACTAGCACTGCAAAACTTGGCCCACCTGCAGAACGAGCCACTTTACGCTCTACCAGTCCCACCCCCAACTGACGATGCTGAAGGCAGAGTCATCCCCCACCGACTCCAGACCCCGTGGACACATTCAACGGGGCATGGGTGCGGGCTCAACTCGTTGTGTGGTGTTTTCAGTAGGAACTGAATGCAGAGCATGTCCTTTTTAGCTTAGGTCACCGAAGAATCAAGTCACTGGCCATGTTAAAGCTCAAAATGCAACCGGGCTAGAAACAAATCAACCTTATACTATGGCCACACACTTTTTAATTTAAACCGAAACAAATCCGCCGGCTTCTCAGCTAGTTGGTCACAACAGATTGTTGCAATGTCTTTGTTCTACTCAGGTTCCCGCTGGACGACAGTGTTTGAAACTATGCGGGTGGTTGCTGTTTTATCAATCTCTCAAAAGAAGAAAGACCAACTTGCCCTGTTTGTTGTGGAAACATTTTGCTCGAGAACAATTCAATATTTGTCATCACACAAAGCAGGGGGGTAGCAGGATACAAAGAAATGAGAAGCTTCAGGTAATTACAATAAAATATCTCAAAATTTTGCCGTGTTCAGACTCGAGGCTTTTCAGCGAGTTGTTCAGTGCACATTTGTTCGAAATAAACTTATACATGAGAATGTCTGAAATGATGTGTTGCAGCTGTGACCCCACATGAAGAGTTTTCGGTTAGAATAAATATTAAAATAGCGCAGCAATTCCTTGAGAGGACACCTTCGGATGTCAGGCAGTCAAGGGCGTCCTACCTAACAGTTACTTACACATGATGCAGGGCCCATGCACTCAAACTCATGGCATCACACTACGTATTACTGAATGCGAGCATGAGTGAGGTGAGCACCGTACCAGGGTTTAGCTGGAACCGCTGCTCAATTACTGTATCACTGTGTGGTCAGCTGCAAACTTGGGCCCAATTGCTACGTCGGCACTGTAGTAGTGTGCAGTGAAAAGGCAGTGAAGTCAAATTTGGGGGTTTTACGTGCCAAACCAACGACAGGCCATGGCACGCCCCAGCAGAGAACTGAGGATTAGTTTTGACCACCTGGGGATCTTTGGACAAGCAACCAAAAGCTCTGTGACACGACGTCACCTCCGCAATGAAAAGGCATTGGGCAAGCCTCGTCAATGTGGTGTCGACTTTACTCTGGTAGGCGGTGCAAGTTCATAGAGGATTGCGAGGCACAAACCCCTGGACAGGAAAGGAGACGTCTTAACTCAATGAAAACTATGGCAAAACTCTGTGACAACAGCATTTAATGAGCGAGGCTGCACATGGACTACACAATAATAAAAGAGACATTACATAAATAACAGTGGCAATGTTTAGGAAACACCTGTCTGTACATTCAAACCGACTCCTAATTTCCATCAAGGGGATCGGTGGTCGACTGCATTAACAGATCACAGCTTGGAGCACGTGGAGTGAAAGCTCGCACAGCTGAACATAGGAATCTTGAGTCCAATCTCTGCCTCTGCCTGTATCGATGTGGATGAACATTGTAACAGCATGCGGTTGTGTATCACTACTGTGATTTAAGTTAAGGACCCTAGGATAGCTGTGGTACGACACTGGCTGAATATCTCGTCTACAGTGGAGATAAGTTGCTCACTGGGGCTGACTAACTTCCCGTTGTCTAAACATACAAACAATGTAATTAGTAAGAAAAAAATACTCGGTTACTTTTTAAGTTAAAAAAAAAACAGATTTAAAACTGACGTAACTGCCTTTTTGCTTAAAATGCTCACTACAAATAGCGAATCGAGAAACAAGTTAAAAAAAATGCTAGGCTTTAACGAACGAGATATGGTCAATACTTGTAACAACTTCAGGTCAGGGATAAAATGAAGCAAGTTACAGACTTTAATAAAGCATTCTTAAACACAAAAGAGAATGTAAAACATTGTAATTACTAAAGACAAAGATGAAACAAATCGAATAAATCAACCTACTGATTGTGGCTAGGCCCCGAGAACAAGCAGTTAAGCTCGAACCAGCTTGTTACGCTGCTGCTGATGGAAAATCTGGGCCTGCGTCTGTTAATAGGCAACCTGACACTGACGTAGCTCCACCTGCAGCAGGTGCAGCTTCTCCAGTTGTCTTCGCTCGGACACCCACACGTGGCGGCTGAGGAGAAAGAGGAGGTGGGGGCTTGGTTGGTGGCGCAGCAACTGCCACCTCCATGATGCCACCCCACTCCAGCAGCGGTGAGGTAGGTGAATCTAGGCAAGCACAACACATTGACGCTGAGTGTTACAGGCACGGTGAAGACATCGGAGAAGTGGTAGAAACTGTCGCAACGACCTCATTACAGAAATGTTAAATGCCAACCGTTGGTAAACATGAAAGATTTCCTTCCTTGTTCTGACCCCTTCCTTTCCGTGATGCTGTCAGTAGCGGCAGGGCAGACTCCAAATGGTGATACCGTCAAAAGAAACAGCGCTGTTATCTCGGACCTTGTTGGCCCTCGGGCACACGTGTGGTTTATTTGTCAATAAACATGTCATTATCGAGACCCAAGGAATTTACTGTGTTCCTACGTGGCACCACTAACAAGCCGCATTCATGAAAATGGGGCTCATTATCACAGTTTTTAGCGTTCCTACGAGACAGTATGCCAAAATCGAAATAATAAACGGAAGAGCATAGACAGATTTTTTTATAAATAAACATCGGAAGCTGTGTGATCAAGTAGCACCCAATCTTCAGGGGTACGTAGCAAATGCAATCGAAAACTTTTACCGGGCATCATGCCAGTCGTCATGCTCGTTCACTGTGGCTTCGGGAATGGCGGCTGGCAGCATTGAGAGCACCGGTCAACCAGCGCGGGCGCTGCCACTGTTGTACGGGCTTGGCAGCCGCATTGCCATGTGGGACACCAGTGCCCCCACAAGATGGAGGGACGGGCTCATTGTTCAGCGGGTGCGACACCAGTGCCCCCTCCTGCAATGAAAGGCCGAAGAATATCCCGTGACAGCATCCATGAGTTGAGATGTACAGAGCACAACGCAGAAAGAAAAACAAATCATACTACAACTTATGCGGTACAATTTGTTATACAACTGCAAGAAATAAATGCGAAACAAGTGATGTCATACCTGTGCTGTTTCTTGATATGCATGGAAAATACTAGAGTAGCTTAATGTGATCATCGATAACAGTCATATTGTAGACACACAACTTTTCAAATCAATAATGTATACTTCTACCCATATTAAATTTGTGCCAGCTCAATCATGCCAGTACAATGCGCTGGTTAACCTCACAAATAAATGACAATGGTGTTACGAGTGTGGGAAGAAAAGAACACACGTCTGAACCCGCTGACGGTCTGCATCACACTACTTCTTTTTCTTTTTATTGGCATTGTTCTCTGCCACTATGGTTTCTGGTGGCGCTAGTAGACTCTTAACATTCCTCCCCCCTTTAAAGTGTTCGTTCATTGCTCATGGGGAGTAACGCTGAACGGGCCGTCTGTCTCTTGCACTCCGTCTTAGAGCAACGAAAATCGGTTCAACCATGACGGGTGTGTCGACCATGGTTTGATTCCTTGGAGGGTAGGTTTCCTCTGTCGATGTAGACTGCTCGTCGGGTCGAGCCTGGTTCTGTGAAGTCGGCTCCGTCGGTTGCGAAGTCGGCTCCGTCGGTTGAAGCACAGAAGACTGTTCCTGAGGATGGGTATCTGGCTGCGGTGGCTGTTGCATGGTGTTTGGTCGAAGATGGTCACCATGCCGATGCCAAGATGTTCCGTCTGGAAGTTTGAGCTGAACAGAGGAGGCACTCACTGGTCCAACAACGGAAGCGGCACCCAAGGTGGTCCGGGTCTAAAATTTCTTGCGTACACTTTTGTCCCGGACTCCATCAGTGATACCCGACGGCAACCTTGGTCAGCATGTATTTTCTGCTTGAGTTGCTTCAACTGAACGGTAGTTTTCAGGCTTGGATGCATTAAGTCCAAAGGCGTCTGTATCTTCCTGCCCATAAGCAACTCAAAGGGCGCGCGGCCGGTCAAGTCGTGCGGCGTCGTTCTGTAATGAAAAAGTACTCTGGCCACCTGGGTCTTGAAATCGCCTGGTGCGCTTTTCTTTAGCTTGTCTTTGATTGTTTGTACCACTCGCTCTGCTGCTCCGTTGGAGGCGGGGTGGTACGGTGGAACCAGCATTCGACGGATTCCGTTCCGACTTAAGAAATCAGCGTATTGGCTGCTGACAAACGCTGGTCCATTGTCGGAGACGATGATGTCAGGCAGTCCATGTTGGGCGAAAACTGTCCTAAATACAGAAATGGTAGCATCTGTCGAGGGTGAACGAACAGGATGAACCTCCACCCACTTGGAGAAAGCATCTACCATGACGAGAAAATAATGGCCCATGAAGGGGCCTCCAAAGTCTACATGAAGCCTAGACCAGGGCTTGTCGGGAAACGGCCATGGAGTAATTGGGATGCCGCGAGGTGACTTGTGATATGTTTGGCAAGTAGCACAGTTTTTGACTTGGTCTGTGATGTCGCTGTCAATTCCAGGCCACCAGACATGGCATCTGGCAATCATCTTAGTTTTTTCAATTCCAGGATGTCCAGCATGCAGTAGTTGAAGGACTTGAGCCTGCATGAGCTTGGGCACGACTACACGCGATCCCCACAAGAGACAGCCCTCGTGCAGGCTGAGTTCATTGTACCTTGCAGCAAATGGGATGTAGTCTCCTCCCACTGGCAGCGGCGTTCCGGTGAGGACAGCGTGGACAACCTGGGAGATCACGGGGTCTCTTGTTGTCATTCGAGCAATAGCTGTAGCTGATAGAGCATCAGGGTAGGCCCTGTCAAGCACGAACACGTCGGCTGGCGTCGAATCAGGTCTTTCGTTCGTTGGAAGAGGCAGCCTGCTCAGGCCGTCGGCATGGCCTACCATCCTTCCAGGCTTGTAGGTTAGCTTGAACTGGTAGCTCGAAAGGGTCAGCGCCCACCTTGTAACTCGTGGAGACGCTTGACATGGCACGCCTCTGTCGGAGTTCAACAGTCCGAGCAACGGCTTGTGGTCGGTCACTGCTGTGAACGGTCTTCCCCAAAGGTATTGGTGGAACTTGCTTACACCGAAAACCAAAGCCAGGGCTTCTCTGTCCACTTGACTGTAGTTCTGTTCAGCAGGAAGTAGCCGTCTTAAAGCAAACGCTACTGGTCGCTCCACTCCATCACTCTCGATGTGTGCCAGCACAGCACCAACGCCATAAGGCGAAGCATCGCAGGTGAGTAGGAGGTCCTTTTTTGAATCGTAATGCACAAGAATGGGTGCAGTTGTCATGAGTTTCTTGCTTTCAGCGAAAGCTTGCTTTTCTTCCTTTCCCCATGACCATTTCTTGCCTGCCATCAGTAGAAGATGCAATGGCCGTAACGTAGACGAAATATTCGGGAAAAAACGTCGGTAAAAGTTGAGCAGTCCAAGGTAGCTTTGAAGCTCTTTCACGTTGCAAGGAGCAGGAGCGTTGACGATCGCGTCCACTTTGTTTGGGCTTGGAGTGAGTCCCTGCTTGCTAATGATATGGCCCAGGTACTCTACTTCAGGCTTGAAAAATTGGCATTTCTCCAACTTCACCTTAAGGCCAACATCTTGAAGCCTCTGAAGAACAGACTTGAGGTTCTTCACGTGGTCTTGATCGTCAACTCCCGTGACAATGATGTCGTCGAAGTAGACCGCAACACTTGGTAAGCCACGGAAAAGATTTTCCATTTCTCGTTGGAATATTGCTGGAGCAGAAAAAACTCCAAACGGAAGTCTTGTATACTGGAAGAGACCCATGTGGGTGTTGATGGTCACAAACTTGCGACACTCTTCAACCAGGGGCACTTGCTGGTACGCATCTCGCAAATCCAGCTTTGTGAATTTGGTTCCCCGTGACAAAACAGCCCACAGTTCTTCGACGCGTGGAACTGGATAGGTCTCTAGAAGAGACACAGGATTGACTGTTACTTTGAAGTCCCCACATATCCGCACTCGACCGTCCTTCTTTTGAACAGGGACGATGGGAGCTGCCCAGTCAGATGTCTTCACTGGCTCAATGACACCCTCACGTTGTAGTCTCTGGAGCTCTTGGGTGACTCTATCACGTAATGTAAATGGCAGTGGACAGGGCTTGCAGAATTTTGGCGGAGCCCCTGGAGTCACAAGGATCTTCGCATAAATCCCCTTGAATATGCCCAAAACCTTCTTCGAAAACTGTAGAATACTGACCTATGAGGTCCGCAGCATTAGACAGGTTGTTCACTGGCTCAAGTCCTTTGAGGCTCAGGCCCAAAGCTTGAAACCAGTTGCGACCAAGCAACGTAGGTGAAGTACTAGAGGTGATAAACAGCGGAAGAACCTCACTGTGACCTCGGTAACTGACGTTGACATTTGCCTTGCCTTTCACTTGCTCGAGGCCTCCAGAAAATCCTCGCAGAAGGACGCTCGAAGAATCCAACTTGACATTGGGAAATTCTGCTTGAAACTTTTCTGCAGGCATCACCGAAACGCTCGCACCGGTGTCTAATTCTATGGAAATTGGTTTACCGAAGAGTTCAACGGTGACCAGAAAAGGTGGTACTGTTGATGCTGTACCCAGGTGCCACATGTCGTAGGCGTCAGCTTCCACAACCTGACAAAGATCTTGCGGGGACATGTCGCCGTGCAGTGTGTTCACCCGAGCAGATAGAGTTGATCTTGATTGATCCCGATGAGCTCTTCCGGAAACTTTTGAATTGGGCGGGTTCCCACTCTTCTTCGAGTTGCACACAACAGAAAGGTGCCCTCGCTTTTGGCAGTAGTGACACGTAGAATGAATGTGTCGGTGATGTCAGGTGGCTTTTGTCTCCGCAGCGATAACACGATGTTTTTTTCGCCGCGTATATTATCTTGTGTGTGGAAAGAACGCTTGTACTAGCTTGAGCTTGACAGAGCTCACCAGCATCTTTCTTTGCAGATTTCATGGCGCGTGCAGTTTGAACAGCAACTTCGAAGGTGAGGTCCGGAATTTCAAGAAGTCGAGTCTTAATCACGGCGTCATTTATGCCGCGAACTATTCTGTCTCGTAGCATTTTCTCCAGCTAAGCACCGTAGTCACAGTGCTCCGATAAGCTCTTCAGCGCTGCAATGAAGTCACTGACAGATTCCGTTTCGGAACGAACCCTTGAAATAAAGCGGAAGCACTGAACAACGGAGGACGGCATAGGGGCATAATGCTTGCCGAGAATGGCCAGGATCTCGCTGAGGGTCTTGTCTTGGGGTGCCTGCGGCTTCACCAGGTTCCGAAGCAAAGAGTAAGTCCTCGGGCCGCAGCAGCTCAGGAAAATGGATCTCGTCTTTGCAGCAGGAACATCGTTGGCAAGGAAGAATTCGTGAACTCGTTCCACGTATGCAGGCCATTCGTCGCCTCCCGCCTCGAACGGTTCGATCCCGCCGAACGTCGGCATAGTCCTCTTTTTACCTCGTCGCCCTTTTGTTACGAGTGTGGGAAGAAAAGAACACACGTCTGAACCCGCTGACGGTCTGCATCACATTACTTATTTTTCTTTTTATTGGCATTGTTCTCTGCCACTATGGTTTCTGGTGGCGCTAGTAGACTCTTAACAAATGGTTGCACACTAACATGGACACCTGAAAAAAGGCATCTGTCAACAACTGGACTCCAGCACGTCTCATGTTCGCATAATGGCATTTCTTCGGAGGTTACAGTTAAGAAATGAGAGCTGGTAGTCAGTTAAACCTGCAAAAGATTTTTTTTTCTTCGAAAGTTTAGCACACAAGGAGATGAGGTGCTAGGTCTAATTGACATAGTCGAAACTCCTACTTAGCGTAACTTCTACGTGCACCAGTGTCAGTTTCGTGCGTCGCGTTTTTCTTTACACGTCCAGGTTGCCTCTCTAATCTCAAGAAAGTGGCCGGAGGCTAAAGTAGTGATGCGCAACCAGAATGTCCGCAGCGTAATTTTCGCTTGGATATAGCACAACACGCAAAGTAATTTGTCGATGTCGGCACAAGAATCACCAAAGATAGCGACAATTCACCGCACTGCCCACCTACGGCCTCGACAGTAACGTGCTTGACTAGCTGCAGGTGGCCACAGCAAAGTCCCTTGCAGAATTATTTAGTACACACGTCCTGTCATGTAATTTAGCGAACCCGTTGCGTTATTCTGCCCGAATATAGAATTTGCCTACACACCTCTTGCGTGGATAACCTGATTCTTCTCGGAGTCTGTTTTCTTCCACCTGGGTTTACCGTTGTCCCAACACTTGTGGGCGGACATGCGGCTGGCGCTTATTCTTGGTGCAGACTCTTCTACGCGTCAATTTTAGCTTCTTTCGGGGAGTTGTTAGTAGAACGACGAAGAAGCTCCCCTCCGTCGTGGAACCACTCGCCCCTTCTTGTCACCTTCGTTAACGACATCGTTGTAGGGCAAGGCACTGTAGTAGGACTCTGAAGAAAGAGGAAGGGTGAAAATTCTCGTTCTAGGCGGTGACGGCGAAGCAGATAAGCGGTGAGACGAGGTGAGACGGCGAAGAACGGGCGAGACGCAGAGACGAACGACGGTAGCGAGCTACAGCTGCCTCTACGACGCAGAAGCTGGAGAGAGGCCGCCACCGTTGCCAGACTGGAGAACGCTTGTGGATGTTTGTCCGAAAACTGGCCGCAACGCATAAAACATCCGCGCTGCGAAGCAGAAATTTTGCAGACTCCCGATTCAATGTTAGTGAAATGTGTACCATCAAATGAAATGAACTAATATGTTCATAATTCACAGCACTATATTGTTTTCAACTTCGGTTTTTACTACAACCTCGTAACCAGACGCCTTTCACGTCTCCTCGAGTTTCCTCGAGTGGAGGAAGTGTTCTCGAGGAGCTCCTCAGCCGAGGAAACGCCGAGGCACGTCTGTGAAGCCCGATGGCTCCTCGAATGGAGGCGAGCTGCTTTCCTCCACTCCAGTGAGTCAAGGTGGAGTGTCAAGTCGAGGCCTGTTTAAGAATACGGCCGTCAGCCGTGCTGGGCTGAGTCTCGCCGATCCCCAAAACAAGCGAAATAGCATCCGTCCTCCTGGCGAACATTCCGTTTGCCTTCGGGGACTAAATCGTACAGGTGCACCCTGTCTGAGGGGGACTAATGGATGCTTTTGCTCGCGCACGCCTATCGGTTGGTCCCAGTTGAGCGCCGTTAGTCCCCAGCTTTTGCGCACGGTACCCAGCTTGAGCCAGATGGTCCTTTCGGGGAGCAACTGGGAGTTCAGAGGACCAAATGCTGCCGTTAGCCCCTTCAGGTCAACTTTTTTCTTAGAGCGTAGGTCCAACCGCAGACAACGCTACGAGGCAATGATGCCAATCATGCAGAGCGAAGAGCGCATCGTCCCGGAACACGTTGTTCTAGTGTGCATACTATCACCATCTAAATCAATCACTCACAGGAAACGAAAGAAGCGCCTGATCACGGTGCTGATCACGGCGTGTTTAGCCGGTCATACCAAACTCACAAAGACAACGAGTGGCGTGACGATACCGTTTGAACGCTGCCCGATCGCCTTCATTTTAGCACCGGCTGCGTCAGCTGTAGTCGGACGTAACGGGAAACGAAGTCATTCGCCACTTCAAGGACCCTTAGGTGTCGCCACTATCGGTGAGCAATGGCGGTCGAAAACAGTGCGTGTCGAGCCATGTGCATGCTCAACGCACAACCTTCGTATTTCGGAAGGCAAGCAACAGCCCCTAAAATGGCGTTTTTAGATTTTTATCCAATCTATTGACTTAAGCCAGACCCCAGAGGCTTGACCTTCTTGGGAAAGCGATGAAATATTTATCTACCGCACTTATAACGCCCTAATTAACGTTGATAAAGGCACTATGCCTGGTTCACGCGTTTGAGTAGGTTGCGTACCGAGTGACCTAGGCAACACTGATACGATAGCAACGAGATTGTCACCAAGAAAACGGTTCGTCTTACAAAACATAGCATGCAATGCAAGGCGCACCTAGTGCCTTATGCTATTACGAGTCATGTTATCTTCCTATGGACCTGACACTCTTGCCGTTTTCGTTGTTTTGGGCAGAACCAACGCAACTTCCCTCGCTTTACTTCAGCGCCTATCGCTCCAACCGCCGACAGCGTGCAATCCCGGAAGCCACAAGAGACCAACAGAAATCGCGAAAAGGCCTGTTCCGTCCAGTTAGGTGATTTCCCGCTAGGTGCCGTCCGTTTCTGCTGGAATCGCGAATAGCAGACGACGTTCGCGTTTGGGCGTGCCCATGGCGCGCTCGCTAAATCTCGTTGTTTCACTTGCCTTCTTGCTGCTTCTAGTTTCACGAATCCCACGCTGTTCCGCTGTCTCGTCAATATGCCGGTGTTAGTCTGGCGTATCGGTGCCATGATTGAAACCTCTCGAGAAGCTACTTTTCAGTTACATGGAGGCGCTGAGGGTCACGTGGTCTGTCAGTAGTCGATGGCGGATCAGGTGGTTACGAACAGAAGGACAGACGCGAAAGTGCGGATGGTTTGCTCAGAATTAAAACCGCATTTATTATCTGCTGATGTTTCAATGATGACACTCTTACGTCGCTTTGTGTCGCAACATGGAAAAATAAATGTTGGTTATAATATTTTAAGGGTAACGCTTGTCGAAGTGATACGATGATAAATTAAAAACAAAAAAAAGGTGTGCGAGGCTGTCAGGCAGCGTTATTAACACATTAAGAAATAATTATATAATATATTTATTAATGATCAAACTCACGCAATGACTGATGCTGTTTAAGGTTTTTTTGTTTTTTCTCAGTAGATAAGGATGCCAGCTTTATGTAAATTTTATAATGCATATCAACTTTAAAGAACCAACTTGGAGCAAAAGGGAGTTATATGTTTGTTGCTTTCTTTTGAATAAGGGTGCATTGCGAATGAAACAATATGAACGTTCGTTTACTCTATATTTATACCGCGGTCTTTCTGGTGTATAACCAGTGGCACCATGACAGAACAGCACGCGACAAAAGAGCTCGGTCAAAACAGGACGCGTCAAAACAGCACGGCGTTAAAAGAGCATAGCTAGAGAACAGCACGCGCAGGAACAGCAGAGCGTCAAAACACCACATGAGTAAATGCCTGCTGGTTTTCGGTGTTGTTGTATTTTGTGCTATGATGTAAAACTTTCCCACCCCATGCCAATAGAGTTGAATTCCTTGTCTTTTTTTTTTTCGATTGGTTGTTAATTCATTCACGTTAGTTTCTAAATTATAACCATAGAAATGCGGCGCCGTATTTACCGAACGCAAACGAAAGACATAATCAACGTCCCAATAGTCTAAGTAAGTGTAAAATCTAAAAACGGTTTATTTGACGTGCCCTCTTGTTTTACGTATGTCTTACATGAAGCAAGAAAAGCGACAGTCCAGAAGTGTGTCGATGAGGGGCTGTCACTCGTGTTGCCAGATGAATTCACAGTTCCGTACTATCGCGGTGTTGCGTCTCCGGGTGTTGAGGATTAGCAGGAACCTATGGAACTGGGGACGGCTTGGTCGTTGAAAGGGTACGGCCTTATTGTTTTCATAGTTCATATTTATATTTCACATAAGCAAGACTTTTTATTGAAGCGCAGTTTTTATTAAAACAAGAACACGCTTGTCTTGAACAAAGAATTTATTAAAGTAGCAAAATAGTAAGACATCAACTATATGAAAGGATCGATTTTTAATATGTCCTGAATACCTACCACTGAAACAAAATATTCAAATTAACAAAGTTTATTATATTCAAACTATATCTAGGCTTAAAAAATATAAACGTAGTACAAAAAAGTTGCAGTGTCCTGTGCGTAACAAAGTACTGTACATTAATACGTTATTTTAGTATTTTATATTAGGCAATAGATGGCAGCATCATCAATCAGCCAAACATGAAAAAAATATATAGCAGCTCATGTGATGCAAACAATGATGATGATATCTGTCACTTCTAGAGCAAACGAATTAAGAATCAATCGCAAAAAATCGGCGAGGAATCGAACTCCATTGACATGGGGTGGGAAGGTTTTCTATTATATGTCGCAAAATACAACGACACCGAAAATCAGGAGGGAATTATTTATACGCGCTGTTTTTACGCTGTGTTGTTTTTGAGCGTGCTATTCTATAGCTGTAGTGCTCTGAAGCCGGGCTGTTTTGAGGTGTGCTTTTTTATTCTTTAGGCATCCGTTCCCGTTCAGAGCATGGCACATGATCCATAATCCGTGTATAAGACGCAGTGTAAACATATAAATAAAATAGCGCAAACGAACACAAGGACAAGTAGAAGGGACACAGACACCACAGCGCGGTGTCTGTGTCCCTTCTTCTACATGTCCTTAAATGTAGGAGAAGCTGCGCTGTTTTATTTATGCCTAGAATGCACCACCGACTAGCCCACCTCCGAGCATTACTCTAAGACGCAGGTCGAGTTTGATTCTGAAGTGTATTATACGGGAATGAAATTAAATTTTGTGGCGCTTGTGCAGATTTTTTTTTATGATGTGTATGCAAGTAGTCAAACAGTTAATTTTTAGCATGGAGATTTTTACACGCTCAAGTACTAACCTCCAGCAAATTGTGTGAAAGTTGTGTTGCTGTTGGTTTTGTATTGGAGGCGGGCCACTATAGCTTTTCTAACCCATGATACACTCTTAGAAAAAATGCTCCCAAAAAGTCACCAAAAAGGTGGAACAAGCAACTTTTACAGCCTCACTCCGGCGAAGAAGTAAATGCCTTTCTTATTACCGTATTTTCCGGACTGTAGTCCGCACCCGGTGTATAGTCCGCAGCGGCAAATTTGAAGTCAAAAATGAAAGTTTTTGCTTAGATAGTCCGCACCCGTTGCATAGCCCGCACCCAGTGCATAGTCCGCACCTGGTGCTTAGTCGACACGGAATTCTTCTCATATGTATGTTTTCTTAGCTCACAAAAAAAGTCTATAATATACATAAATTATCAATAACATACTCTTTTATTCACAAAATCCGTCCCGTCTCGTCATAATCAACGATATTGAAAAACATAATTCCTGTATAGTCCGCACGCGTAGATAGTCCGCAC
Organism: Ixodes scapularis; assembly: GCF_016920785.2. Lineage (NCBI taxonomy): Eukaryota > Metazoa > Arthropoda > Arachnida > Ixodida > Ixodidae > Ixodes > Ixodes scapularis. Next base: position 16,598,472 of record NW_024609873.1, on the reverse strand, counting down.
AGCCAGAAATTTCAACTTTTAAACATGTATAGTCCGCAGCCTATAGCCCGGAAAACACGGTACCTCCTCGAGGGCTATTTCATAAAGTTTTTAGGAGGTAAAGTTAGCCCATAATTCACTTACCTCGTTTTGCCAAGTCTTCAATAGGATTTTGTGGGCTGCGTTCGTTTTACCTGCACACCTGCACCGGTGGGGAAAAGTGTAAGGCAGTGTACTTCAAGTATGTGTATTCAGATCCGACTGGAAGTACACCGCCTTCCACTTTTTTTGCACCGGTGCAGGAGGCGCAGGTAAATCGAACGAAGCTACTGTTTTGGCGCGGATTACACTTTAAGGGTTAGTTTTTCCGGGTTAGGAAGGACTGGGAAGGACCACGGATTGGACGGTTTGGACCTAGGTTTTTTACGTGTTAATCATAACGAGAGCACGCGGGTCGTAGAAGTCGAAGAAGGGTGGAGCGAAACAACGCTGCGGCAGTCCATCACGGCCAAGTTCCCGGAGTCCGACGTTAGCGAGGTTATTATCCAGGTGTGCACTACCCTCGCTTATTACATATTTCCGTACAGCTATGCCGGTCTTTTTCCATTGAGTAAAGATATACGAATTACGTCGTGCATCTCGAACGGCAACGGCTATACGCGCGACACGAAACTTTTTAGTTCTCGTATAAAACAAAATGTCAAAACGAGATTTCCGAATATGTAGCTTGGCGTAGTGGGTAATGCGTCTGCCTCATACGCACCGGACCTGAGTTCGGTGCCCGGTACGGGCATACCATTTTTCTTTCTTTCTTTCTCTAATATTTCGTTTTGTCAAGGCATTTTGCGATCTTCACATTTCTTTTTTACAATTAACACCGAAAAAAAACACCTATATTTTTTGGCGAAACTTTGCTTAACTTTTTGGAGATGCATGGGGGACAGCGAAGTTTGGGTTGCCGGCTGGGCGCCGCGAAGCGGCGTGTACGGTGGTGGCTAAGCGGGTTAATAGTTCTGTAATTAGCAGCGGCACCCTGTCGTGAACGCGGGCGGGGGCTGGCTTAACACGCTCCCCAGTGATACACGCGCCGTCCGAAAAGAGTGACCCAAAGGGCGTGAGCTCCCCGCGTCGTGCTTAAAGCCATTTCCGCTCGAGGTGCACGACGTAGTGCGTATGGCCTTACTCTTCCATTTTGATGGGTGAAGTAATTTTGAGGCACTACTTGAGCACGTGCTCGATATATTTTCCGCTCTCTTGTCAACAGGTATATGACAGAGTGCGAAACGTTTTTGGACTTTTGTCCCGACACCGTGTTGGAAGTCAAATCACGCATACAGCTGGTTACGAAGCCTGCAACGACTGACATGAGCCGACCTGTCATGGCAGCTGAAGTCGTTTAAGGGTTGCCATCAATGAATGTTATTTGTTTCGTTCAAGGGTCGTAATTTATGACTTCTTTTCACTTTCTTGTAAGCACATAGATAAGTGGATAGGTTAATTACAGACTTCGGCCTGAACTCTGAAGACTTCAGGACTCGGCCACGAGCTCAGCTCCTGGCTGAGTCGGTTAACGCATCTTTCCCATAGTCAGACGTTTCAGCTGGAGCGAAGCCTTGCAGTTTTAACTGGCAACCTTAGTTATCCACGATGCTTTCAAAACTGCCACCTGTTGATTATTATGTTGTGCGAAGAATATAATATGCTTTCTTTCTGTTTCTCAAAGTTCCATAGTACTGCCTGGGTCGCAAGGACAGTCGTGGCCAGAAAGTGTGGTCCCCCTGCAACAGTACATGCTCCCAGAGTTGCCCAAGGATATTCAATTTGCCGTGAGCCAGATCAAAGTCGGCGGTCTGATTCCTTATAATGTGCGGTAAGGCATCCTTCAATGGATGTTTCATGACCTTTGCAAACTCAGTGTGTGAGTATGCGAAAGAAAGAATGTAAGAAAGTTCTGACGGATCGCGACATGGTTCATTTTGGGTCGACCACCGGGCTAGGCAGGTCTACACGTCAGAGAAGCGTCGCATAGCTATACCGGCTGTACTCGCGTCTTGCCTTGACATGGACGACAGCGAATAATAAAGGGCCTCTCCATTGCTCTTTTAGCTTCTGCCTGTTCTGTGCTCTTTGCTTTCCTAGTGGTTTGGGAGACTTGCGGAACAAAGACTAAACCACAAAATATAGCGTTTCTTCCGCCTTACTACATTGTTTGAGCAGTCAAATATTCTAGAGGGGCCCTTTAAGCGTGAGCTGATTTTTTTTTTTTTAATGCACCTGAAGTGTCTGGACACTTCTGTGACCAGGCGCTAAGCGTTCATGTCTCTAGGCTTTTCTCTGGTCCATGTTAAGGGGCAACGAAGTACGCTTGCGGTTGATTGTTGCTTTGAGGCGCGCTGGCCCGTTCTGCCTGGTACTGCCCGTTAGCGATAAAAATATCGCAAATTTTCCTGCAATTTGAACGCGACATGTGAAATTCTAATAGTATTGCGCTCTCGCGGATGCTTTTTTTAGGCTTAGCTTTTCGTGTTTTTCCGAGTGTTGAGCTCTTGCTAGGTTGTATATACATCGGTTTAAGCAACAGTATTCCTCTGCAATTGCGAAGATGAAAGTTAATTGTCAGTCACATAAGCTTGCTGAGCCGCTCGACGAGCCTGCTGGATTTGGCATCGTCTTTCACGGCACTCTTGATATAAACGCCTTTTGCCTTCTCTCCCCACCTTCGGCCAAACAGCTTATGGTTTCACTTTTCTGTCTCTTCAGGCTATAAATGTTTCGCAAGAATATAATTTTGGAAATTGCTCCTTCTGGCCTCGGCCATGGTGCACATTTCTGATTAGAACAAATTTATCATGTACGCGGGTGGTTTTTTTTTATAGTGGTCGCATTGGCAACTCATGTCACGCGTTGCTCCAAAACTCGAACCGACTCGGAACGCGCCACTTTAATGTCTCAAGGAAACGTCATTGGTCTGGCAGTATTTCTCACTAATACCAGCGTCTCTCGCTTTCTATGCGTAATCAGCTCCTCAAAATTCTTTATTTACTCTATTCGCTTAGTATTTCACATTGTACTTTTGTCTTCTGACTTCAGCTACCCTGGAAAGTACTACAGAGAAGCTGCTCGCCGGCTTGCATGGCGCCACAAGAAGCGCAAGGACCAAGGCTCTTTTGGGGAGTGGTTATGTAAGTCATTCGGCAAATCTTCCATTCATAAAGTGTATGGGAGAAGCGAGAGAAATCTAGAATTTCAGTTAGGTTGATTCAAGAAGTCTGAGCGACGAAGTGACGGTCCAAAGCAAATACGCGTTATAAACGTGTTTTTGTGCCTTTAAATCTCGTTGAGAATACTAATGTACCTTTCTGAAACAGTTTCTTTCCAAAAACGATCGATTTCAAACCAGAACCAAGTCTTTCGGTGTCATAGTCTCCGGCACGAAGTAACACGTGAAAATTTTGCCTCCCTGATTGGATGCATCCGCTTCAAACGTCTTCGAATTGCTCCGAGTTGCTTGATTATTTCCAACCGGACCCCATCTCAGCAATTCGTGTCGATCTAAGGAAAGCTAGAGAACAACCCGCCATCAACACCAAAATTGCTAAGAAAGATGCTCCGTCTGAAGGGGGCCTCACGCACTCACCGCCCTCAGGCACTCATGGCCCTCACACCCCTCATGCACTCACCGCCCTCACGGCCCTCACGCCCCTTACGCCTCTCATGACACTCACTGCCCTCACGCACTCATGGCCCTCTCACCCATCAGATGTTAAATTTTTCAACCGCACACAGATGGTGAAAAAGATCTCGGGGGCCGTTCTTTCGGAGCATTTCCTTACTGGTATATTTCAGCGTTTGTACGGCAACAGAGCGACTAAAAACTTGCAAATAACGCAGGGGTTGTCAATTGCTTCCTTCATGAAATAGCAGACGCTCACAATTCAAGCTCGCGTTTAATTTCATTGCCCGAGGGACACGATTTATGTCCGAAAATCTACTTTTTTCCTTTCGGTTCCACTGTACGAGTAACACATTGTAGCAGACAAACACCCATCGCCTGGTTCCACTCCTCGCCGTAGCGAGTCAGGGAAAATGAGCCGGAAATGCAATAGGGTGCCATGAGCAAAGATTTGAGGACTCGGGGGACGAGGAATAGGCAATATATTCTGCGTAGAGCGGAGCACTGGCTCTGATCACCGGCTTAGAGTGTGCTACCCTATGCAAAGGAAACAGCCGATAAATTCGGTCCAAGCCTTGGATTGAGGGCGCAACACAAGGCTAAATCCAGTTAGGGCTACTAGATTTAGTAACACGATTCGAAAACCCCGAGACTGCAGGTAACGACACATACTCAAAATTCTCAATGTGTGTGTCGATTCCTGCAGTCTTGGAGTTTTTGAATCATGTTTAATGTACACCAGCTTGTTTGTGCCCTTACATTTATTTCATTAGTAACAAATGGGAAAGCCACACACTCCAATTCGAATCAAGCCTTAAGCCGAAAGTATCCAAAAGTGCGCTTTTGGCGGCCATGCTGCCATTCGGTAATTGAAGTGTGTCGTTGAGCGTCGGGCTGGTCCACGTGTTTCTAGAAGTGGCCTCTTCACATACGATGTCGGCGGCAAGAAAGTGCTTGCTATCCCATACTGGAGGAACCCGAATATTTCGAAAAATGCAAGTTGGATTAAGCACGTGCAAAATGATCCTCACAGTGCTCAATTCTCAATGCCTTGCGTTGTAATTGTCGTATATATAAAATCGCCTCTACAGTGGCGAGGAATTTCACCTGAAATTGTCAGGGAAAACCTGGAAAAGTCAGGGAATCTCGTAATAATAATAATAATTTGCTAGACACCCTGCATTAACACTGCTGGAAAGGGGAGGGGGGGGGGGGCGGGTCCAAACACCACCTTTGCCGGTTTCAAACTGGATGAGCATCGTACCAATGTGCGGTCGTGTATCACTTCTGCGTGGTGCACGTGAAATACCCCAGGCTAGTGGTTATATTGCACTGGCTAAATTGCTCATCCACAGCTGGGAGACTCGTCGCAACTTTGCAATGTCTGCATCCACACACCCCCAATTATTAGGAAGGGGGGGGGGGGGGGGGGGCTGGCTGGCTGGCTGGTTGGCTGCGTTTTTTTGCATGGCAGTGTGTACTTCAATAAGCACTTTCATTTTAATTCTGAAACGTGTACGTTAGGGATAACCCATGTGAATCTCCACCAGCTCTCCCGGAAAGGTTGAGGGCCTCCATTGATGGTAGCAAAATCATTTAGAATTATTCATATCTGCAGGATTCTTGGCAGCGAGCCCTGCGAAACAAAACCTTGCATCAAAGGAGGAAGCTGGCTACAAACGGAATTCTGCTCAAGAATCGTCAGAAGTTCACTCCCAAGAGAGTTGTCTCTGGGGTTCCATGCTGCACGAGTGTGCGAGTTGCACGGGATATCATAGTGAGCCCAATTTCTCTCTCCCGCTCTGTCCTCCACTTCTCTCCTCTCCAGCGCCTTCGTCGACACACCAACTCACCTGACTCTCCCAATATAGGGCTTTGCGTCTATGCACAGTGGATCTTCTCGCTCCTCTCATATCTTCACAACTACTTTTTCATTTTATTTCTCAGGTCTTCAGTGTTTTGCTTTTCTTGTGGGCGGGCCACAGTTGCTAAAGCAGAACCACTGCTCATTCTTGAGATATGATGGGAGTAATTTTCTTATTTATAAAAGAATGCTTATCATATTATATACCGATATAACAGATATCACACCTATTCCAATTAAGCAATCATATATTGAATATCTTTAATAAAACCTGGGTTACGCGAGACTGGTCTAATATGATTAGGTCACTTGTTACGAGTCGTTAGAAAAAAATATTTCAAAATTACCAGTTTTTAATGTAACTGCATTCACAGTGGTGTAATTCGAGTGGTGATGCTATTTCAGATCTCGCATGAGAGAGCTATGTTACTAAAAAAACGACTGTAATTATAATGTAAAGGACATGATTTCGGGTTATTTAAGAAAGTAATTAATCAGAAAGAACTCTTGAGTTGGAAGATTATAAAAATGGTATCATTGCACAGCTCCATTCTTCCCGAACAAAATGGCACCAAACATGTTAATATTGTCTAAGACAAACTTCAGAAAACGCCTGTAAGGAATCGGTACCTGTGAAAAAAGTGTGAAGAGAAAAAACAAACAAAAAAACCTTGAAGTACGTGTATTCCTACTGAATTTTCAGAGAAAATGAAGATTTTGTACCGTAAAATACCGAAGGAGCACGCACCCAACTTTCCTAGAAAACTGGAATAATCTTGACATGGCTGCTTATCTGGTCATATGAGGCGCTTAACGTACGATTTCCAGGATTCCCAAGTTTGGGAATTGTTAATAGTGGGCGCTTGAACGAAGCGGTCGCTTTGGCAGTATTTCACGGTATGTTTTTCCTTGTTGGAATGCCCAGTCAAGCACGATCTTGGAGGCTATGCTTCAACAGCTGAGAAACGGGAAAGTGTATCTCGTCTCCAAGAGTAGGTCAGAGCGTGAGATGCTTAACAGGCGTTAGTTAACATCACACTGTTCAGTGCAAGACACACTGCTTCTCATCCTTGTCAACATTGCTGGTGTCATTGTCATCAAATCATCTAAAAAAATGTAGAATCAGCTCTTAATTTTTTTTACTATGGCCTTAAAGATCGTACTTCTAGACTACCGAGACTGAAAGCTGTTTGTGGGTGCAATAAAGTGAACAAAGTGGCCTCAGCATCGAATTAGGAGAGAGAAACAGCTCCCTGTATTGTAAATAGTCGTGTTGATATCTTCTCAAGTGCCCCGGCACGTGCCCGAGGTATTGTGGGAAAGGTGTTCCGTCGTCCTCATCTCCTGGATCACCTCGCCCTGCACGCCCTTTTTACTTCGTTCTTTAGCATTAATTACACATTTTTCAATTTCTTGTAATGTATATCTCTTGTTTATAGGAGCAGTTATTTCGTTCTGCGTGCTGTATTTTATGTGTGAAATTTGTTATTTCCTGTATTATTTCGTTATAGATGCAGTTGCCGACGTGCGCCAATCCGCGTCTTTCGCTGCTCCTGTGGAACGCACTACTGTTGCCACCAAGCTCTATGCCAATATTAGCTTATTTATTTGTTCGGCATGCAGTCGCGAGGGAGCTGTTTCGGACACCAGGATATCATCGCTGTGAACAGAGAAACGAAGAAGTAAGCACGAAGCAAGGTACGAGCGTGCTTGGATTTGAGTTTTCGCCTTTGCGCGTGCTGTGTAAAATGTGAGCATAGGGCCTCGAGTACCGTGTGCTTACTCAAGATACCGGACTCTGATTCGTCACGAATGCTTCGCCTTTCGAAAGCTTGCGAAGCCGTTATCGCGCTCCGCGTACGGAACGCTTGTCAACAAGTGCACGTGCAGCATTGCAACCTTCCGTCGGCGAGTGCCGGTGGTTCATCGTCACGGGGCTCTGACTCCGTCTCATGCACAGTATAAAAAATATCACTGTTTACAAAAATAAGTCTCCGTGTGCTCAATCGGAGTCCACCCAGCGTCCGATCGCAACTGCAGCGAGCCAGAAAATGCTCGTACGAACTGCTCTATAGCTGCAGCTACAATTGTTTACAAGCCCTGCATACCTAGGTATACGCCGAATGCTTGAACAGCTTTGCAGGCTCTCTGAAGGCAAAGGACTTGTGGCGACCAACTTAGAGCAGTGTCGTGCACCTTGAGCAAGCAAATATTACTTGATACCCTACGCTCGCATTTCGCACAGCGAGCGCGAACGGCCAAATACAAGCACAGTGGGTCTTCACTTGATTGCTACTTCGTTTCTCTGCTTACAGCGAGGAGATACGCACTGACGCTCCACCTGACCTGCATGCAGGTCATATAAATTAGCTAATAGCAGGATAGAGCGTGGGGACAACAGCAACTCACCTCGGGATTGGCGAAAAAAGCGGCTTGGCATCCGTCGATGCCCGAGTCGAAAACAACGAAATATACACAAAAAAGAAGGAACTACGCATAGAAACTACAGAACGCACAACGGAACAAGTACTCTTACCGTCAAGAAAAATGCGCTTGAATCGATAAAGTCGAGGCAATTAAGAAAAATGCTCTTGAACCAATAAAACCGAGGTAATTAACACTAAACATTGAAAATTAAGAGGCCGATCACGGCGAGGTAAGGTGATCCATACGGAGAGCAGCTGGGAGACGAAGCCATAGGAACACCGTTACAAATTCCTCGGGCGGGTGCCGGGGCGCTTGGGAGAAAGGGCAACTCATCTATTGGAAGTGCCGCCAACCTCTTTGGGCATATTTTTATACACATTCATTTCAAGGCTGGTACGTGAGCTATGTTAAGTAGTGTTCAGGTGTGGGATCTAGTGGTACAGCCCTGCTCAAGATAGAGCTGGGAAAGCCATAACTGCTATGGGCTTACGTCTCTTCACTAGCTAGCTTGGTGGCTTGGCTTACTTCTTGGAACTTGCAGTTGTTGATGTGAAGGTCATGACCACACTTCCACTTCAGTTACTTTTACAACCAAACATAGTTGTCAAAACGGTGTCATCCCCCCCCCCCCCCCTTTCCTAAATCCACCCCCCATTGCACGTAGTCCCTCAGCTGGGTCTAAATGCGTTATTTTCGTGTCCCCACAGTCATAAAAACCAGTGTCCCATTAGAATTTCTCACAGGCTTCCTTCTTCGTGTATTTTGTTTCAGGCATGTGATCCGCGGTATCCTGTGGCCGTCACCGCCAACCTGGCCAAGCCAACAGAAGGGGCAAGCCATGTTCAGCTTGAGACCATGAAAATCAACGCAGACTCCCCTGCTGAGCCAGTTTTAGTTCCATTTTGTCTTTACTTTGTTTTTAACCTTAAAGGGACACTGACAGGGTATTTATGCTCGCCGAGGTTTAGTTGTATGAGAGCTCAACTACCCAGAACACAATTTGCGGCTCGAAATTTGGTTTCTTTCCGCCCGAAAACCGCCGATCAAGAACTGGCCGGTTCGAGTCTCGCTCACTCTCTTTTCCGCGGTAACGGGCCGTTTTCTAAGGTATCGATGCGACCACCAAATTTTATGAAAGTCGTGGGTCACTGAAGGCACACACTCAATATTAAAAATAGAAAAAAATATGAAACCCATTTTTTGTGGCTTCTAATAAGCTGCAAATACGTTGATTGAAAAAAAAAAGTTTCACAGACAACCGGAAGCATTCTGTGCGTGCGTCGTTGCGCGTATCGTGGGATTCGCAGGGACGCGATGGCAGCGGACGACGGGCGTGGGACCTCTATTTCAGAACTGTCGTTCGCGGTACCGGAGAATTTTGTCTGCCTTTAAAAGAGAAATTTGGGACTGATCAAAAGAATTGGTCTTCATCCCGTACGAAAAGCCCGACCACCAAGCCAATTTGCACGAAGACGTCGCCGAGCCGTCGCTCCCTTCTCGTGGCTGAAGACATCACTCGCGCAAACGTCAAGCACGACGTGTCTACTTCGAGTTGAATATGCACGCGTACGATTTCTTTACAAGGTGAGAATGTCGCCAATGCGGGGTGCATCCCGACTTTGACCCGGGAGTGCTTTTGCTAAAGCAAAATCCGTAGCAAACTTTCCAACTTACACTTTATCGGCTCGATTACTACTAAGGAAAGAGATCGCCGGGTTTCGATATGCCCCAGTAGCTTAGTGGGAAAGACGTCCGCTTTACACGCCGTAGCATCGGGTTCGATACCCCGTGAAACTTTTTTTTTTCATATGTTTATTGATGTCTACATTTCTTTTCTTTTTTTACAATTATCACTGAAGAAACAAAAAAAATAAGAAACAAATGTTGTGGACGACACGTCGCTGAATTAAATGGTATGGGATTTCCTTTTTCACACCTGCGAACTCAATGTAATCACTTTCCCCAAAATGCAAGGAGCATATAAATCAGGTAGCGTCCGCTTTCGGAGGTGCCCGTAAATGGTCTACAGGAATTGCAGCCAGCCATTGGTCCCGATCCCGTTGTTCTTTCGGAAACTTTGTCGCACAATGCCACTTCTGTTTCGGACGCAGGACATGTGAGCCAGCTCTTCACGCAACATCTTGGGTGTATTCTTTTCGGAGCCGATCAAAATTCACCACGGGCACTCACTACTCATCTCCAACTCCTCAATATACAAAACAACTCATCTTGGAGTACAGAACAACGAACGGAACATACATAACTGCAAAAAAATTCCCACGGCGAACAGCTCCCGTACGCCGCATGTCGTCTGCTACCGAGAAGGAGAAAAAAAAAAAAAAAAACGCACGGTCGGGTGTAGCCACGTGACTTCCACCACTCGCTCTTTTCTCTCCGCTTCTCCTACCTCCGTCGGGTTTCGGTTTAAGTTTCGAGCAGTTGCGTCTTTTGGCTTTATTAAAAAAATACGCTACTCTGTTGCAAAATATTAATTGGGTAGTCCTCCGACATCATAATAAAGCGCCTGGCAAAAAATTAAAAAAAAATTTGGGGGGTGTCAGTGTCCCTTTAAGTATGAACATAAGTTCAGCCGCACATTCACTGTGTTTGAGTACCCTCCCAGTTTGAGTCACTCGCATTTGGGTGTTATGTGCACCAGATTGCTCTGGGACCTAAAAAAAAATGAAGAAGTAATCTCTTTTTTTAAAGGCAGGTGCAAGCTTACACCGCAGTCCACTCTTGAAAGGAACATGCAAATGTATAGCTGGAAATCACGTGATCCCCAGCACAGATTCAATGGGTGGAAAAGGTAATGCATGCTGCATGGCGTCAGTTGCTGCGCGCCCATTTCGCTTGGCACACGCCGAAAAACTTTGGCATGGCCACTGCAAAGAGTTTTTCGATGTTCGCCAAGAGAAAGGGCTGTGTAGTAGCATATGACGCAGACAGTTTACGCCGCGCTGAGCGCCTGCCACACATCCGCGTGTTCCCTTTAAGGGGGAATGCTGGTCTTTACCTTTTTTGTTTTTCTATTTCTCATTTATCGTCCGGAAATTTAGTTTACTGATGTATTTTTCAGTGGCGAAACCAAATATGCAATTATTTTTCAAATAGTTTAGTAGATCCTGAGTTATTAGTCGATTTGTAAATTTAATTAGGTCCTCCTTACGTGCCTTTTGCGTCCAAGGCGTGTTTTCTTCGGCAATGCTATTTTACGCCTGATATAATGATATTACTATGGTAAAAAAATGGAATTTGCATTCAGGTTGCACAAAACGGGAGGCTATATATTTTTGAGTCTAATAATTAAATATATTGTATGGAATATAAAGCAACAAAAATAGCATGACCGCACGAACTATATATTGGTAAATGCAATTATATAGAAATTTCTGATATACTGTAAACGACCTAATTTTTGCGAGGACCTAAATTTCGCGAATCGCCTACAATTCGCGAAAAATAGGTCCCGCGAACAATTGCGGTAAAATGTAAACACACTGGAACCTATATTGAGACCCCACCGCGTCGCGAAAATTAGAACCCACGAATTATTCCAAACTTTATAATTGATTAACGTAGAAGTTTGGGCTAGTTGGTAAGTAGACTTGTGAGCCAATGGCACACAAGGCTGCGTCTGTCTGGGCGTATGACCGAACCGTATTGATCAAAATAAAATAAACACTACAAAGTAGTCGGAAAGCAACATTGTGGTAGCCAGGATTCAGGCTTCTGGTTTCTTCATTACCTGGAAGCTGTGGCAACCACTGCACCATTCAAATATTTTTTCCCAGTGCATCACACCACTTTGTGATTTCTGCTCTTTCTATCTGCTTCAAAAATGCTCCAAATACAGAATGTATTCAATCAGAAGTGTTCTAAAGGACATGTGATTGGATTTATTCTGTAATTAAAGGCGCGAGAATATTGTAAATTTTATGATGCAGATTAACTTTAAAGCACCAATTGGCGCACAATGGAGTCATGTGTTTGTTGGTATCTTTTGGATAGGTGAATTGTGAGTAAAACGACACTTAATGCTCTTCTTTTACTCGATTGATACTAGAGTCTTCCTGGTGGATTACGTGGAGCGCATTCCCCTATTGTGCGATAAATTGTAGTCGGGAAGCCACACAGCATCTTGTAGTTAAATTCGCACCAGTTATAACTTCTGGTGTTTGTGATCATCCGAGTGGTGTACACTTCACAGACTGCGAAGTACAAGTAAACAATAATGCTATTTTACCAAGTAGACACTTAGCAGCACGCAAACATTTGGAGCCATTCGATAAAATATATTCGGACAGCGCCGGCCCCCCCCAAATAACTACTGAATGGTGTCCAGTGTGCAGAAAACAGTAAAAAACGATTATGGTGTCTGTAATCACTATGGGATGTAGCTGACGTTTTATCTTAAATATGTGTGACCAGGAGAATAATGGAATAGTGAACTGCATTAAATCAAGACATTTTTTACGTTATGCCTTCGCTACAGGGCTGAGAACTCGGTTGTAGCAACCGAATGAACCGGACTTGGCACAAAAAGGACGTTAATATTTGCATGTGAGTTTGTAAAAAGAAACACTACTGCACTTTGTAATCTAAGACGCATGTTTAAATTTTTGGGAGCGCGACAGTCCACAATGTTTATTTCGTAAACAACATGCTGTAGCGCTTACACAGTTCCGCGTGTGTGCAACGTTCATTTGTACGGCAACCGAGAGTAGTGAATATTCATCACGTAAATGCAAATTAAGCAATACCAGCATCCACTGCCGATTGCCTGTCTGTTAGCACGCTCAGCCTTAGGAGTGGTACTCTCTAGGACGAATTGGCCCCTGAATAAGGAACGCTGTAACTTGTACGGAAGTACGCGCGCGCATAATGGCTCCCGTTGAATTCTTCGTGTTAAATTTACAGCTTACTTAGTTCATTTATTTTTTTTAATTTAGTAATTTACGCACCCCTTCCGGTTTCGAGCACGGTACATGCTCCATAATTCGTGTATAAGACGCATGTCCGATTTGATTCTGAAGGAGAACAAACTAAAAAAAAATTACATTTTGTTGCATTCCCACAGGTTTTTGTGATGTGTAAGCAGCTAGCCCAGCAGTTAATTTTTTGGTCATGCAGATATTTATTATTTCGAGTACTAACCTTCAGGAAAGCGTATCATTGTTTCGTTGCCGTTGATGTCTGTTTGGAATTTTGCCACCGAATTTGTTTCAACGCTATAATACAATCAAAAACGTTATTCTTACAAGGAACAGACGCGAGATTAATTTAATTATACAGTAATTAATTGAGCCACGTTAGCGAATTTGTCCAAAATTTGGGCTCTAATTTTCCGCAACACAGCAACTAGGTGGCTTGCGCATTCTTAAACTGTCGGCATAAGGAATTACCTGAGTGAAATCTGACTAAATACTTCTATTTTCCAATGCACGGGGGAACATTTCGGAAACATTATGAAACCAAACCATTCATATGGGGCTTCGTTCTTATTTTTGACAAACACAAAAAAGTGAAAAAATGTTTTCGCCATTAGTTCTGCCACCGCTTTATATATCTTAGTAAAACTATGCGCTTCAGCCACCAGCAAAGCTGCATTCTAGAGTCCAAAAAAATAGGCGTTACGCACAATCAAGTCCTAGACAAATTAAGTTTTAAACGTAGTCTCGACTTCCTGGATAATTGCAAGTGACATCAATAAATAAAACCGAATAAATGGGAGTTGAGTAATTCCGCCTCATAACAAGATCTATCTTGCTGGCCCACATTATTCTCGCCCTTTACAAAACAATGCACACTGTTGAATATTCATTGATAAAATTATATCGTCTATATTGCCGGACTATTAACCAACCTATGATTGTTCTTGAAGTGTATAGTGGTTATATTCATTATATTATTCTTCATTCCACGCAGGGCTGGGCAGAAATACTCAACAATGTATTTGGAAATAGAAATACTGGGATACACCAAAAGATTATCTAAAATACTGATACTGAAATATATCTGTAAAACTGTATCGCGATACGTATCGGGAATGCATTTTAAATAGAGGCAAAAGGTCTTTGGAAATACAAATACAGGAATACATTTTAGGGAGGGCAGAAATACAGACACAGAAATACTGATACTGCAATACATTTTTTGTTTAATTTGTGTGAGACGCCAAATGAGATGAAGCTTGAAGTTGGAAGTGGAAGTTTTTGATTCTGAAACTGCTTTCCCGTAGGCTTGGCACTTTATCTTGAAGCTAGTGATTTCGGACAACGAGTAGTCTTCAGTGGGCTCAAAAAAAAACGTTCCATCAATGACTGACCGCGGTCCTTCCCTGACATCCTGTCTGTCTGACGAGGGATGCAAAAATACTTCGACCTCTATATAAAATCTATGTCATCCTAAATTCCATCAAAATGTCACCATGCCCTTGTCCAATAAAGACTTCCCTGTCAACATTTATCATATGACGTCACGGTGGAATGAACATGAAACTTTACCGCGCTGTTGTATGAAAGGACAATACGTGCTTTCGTTGTAGGTTACCTCGTTGAAGATCATGCAGGCACTGTCATTTGGAATTTTCGAGAATAGTGGACCACATGAAGCATCCTGGAACCTATGCCTTCTGTTATTGTTGATAAAATGATACAATGGCATCCTTGTTCTGAAAGTCTACCGAACCTCCGCCACCGACGCATGGATTGCAATCCTCAATTTTTGTCTTGCATACTCCAGATAGATACCTGGTGGATTGCGACCTGAGATTGCCGGCACAGGTACGAGCTCTCCGAGAAAGAGCGCACTCGAGACGCGTCGCAGGTGTACGAAGTCTGGGTCGGCACAGCGAGGCCACGTCTGACCTCAGTCCTGGGTTTCGGATCACCAGAGCAGCAGGTCACTTTCACGTCGGCTGATGACGTACCATTGAGCCGTGCAGTATTACGGGCGCAACCGCAGACGCATTCGAATATGTGTTGAACTTCACTGCGTGAGTCATCCTACTATTTCAAGTCAACCACCGCCAGGCTCATGCTGCAATGGGCTGTGAATCAGTTCTGCCGGCTGGGTGTAGTGTGTACGCTAAGGCAAAAAAGACGGTTAGCAGCGGGCTTTGGATGCCTGCAAATAATGACTCAAGAAACTCCTACCTAAGGACCTGCGGCACAAGAAGCTCTTACTTCACTCCTGGCACGTCACCTGGTTCGAGTCCCCGAATGTGCAACACTCCTCAGAAGAGAGAAGAGGACGCATAGAAAAATAGTTTAGAGAATCGGAAGGAACCTTGGTCAGCATGGCAACAATGCCCCAGCATCTCCTTGACCCTAATATCCTTAGAAGTAAAAAAAAATTCTTTCGGATTCGTTTTTTTTTTTTTTTTTGCTGGGTTTGGAGGGGGGGGGGGGGGCGGTATTTCTCAAGAAATGTAACGAAATACATTTCACCCTGATTGTATCGCGATACAAAGAAACATTCAAAATGTATTTCGATACAGGAATACAGATACTGTTGAAAAAAAGTATCGCGATACAGAAATACTGATACAAAATGTATTTCTGAAATACTATCGCGATACATTTGTATCGCGATACTGCCCAACCCTGATTCCACGATACTGTATTTTGCAGAGCCTGTCTGCGTCTTTAGGTAAAGAAGACAACGTGAGCTCGGGCATCCCGAAAAGAAGCGCCTGTAAGCAGGAAAACATGGCATGGCAGAAGAAAAAATGTGCGCACTTAGACTAGTTTGAAATTTATTGTAGAAAATAACAGCTCTGAAAGCGTCAAATTTCCCAAAGAGTTTAGAGCACCACAAAGCGCACCTTTCAGCTGAGGTTTACTATAGTTACTGACAAATTAAGAAACGCAGGGCCTGGCTCATCATCGTCATGCTTAGTGCTTCATAATTAATTCTTCGGAGGTTTTATTGGCTAATTCCGCCATCTCATTGGCTGTCTAACAATATCAAGATGTTCGCGTGACTCACAACGGCCCGATTTTCTTAGCCCGTCATTGACTGTACGGCGAGCAAGTGGTCTGAAATGCGTCTTCGGCGCATCGGAACACAAAGAGGCGCCCACCAATCAAAATGTAACACAGACGACGCGAAAAGAACGCTCGATGACGAACCAGCCACGCTCACGCCGTAATTCTGTTGAGGTCGGGAAAAACAAACGCACGTGGGCGTATTTGGCGAGAAAACGTTGTGTAAACAAACAACCGAGAGCCGCAAGAAGCAGACAAACTTGCGCGCCGAATCCGCAGTGCAAGCTGCTCTTTGCGCATCTCGTGCATTTGTTCCCCCCCAAAAAGCGCCCACGAGCTTTCGGTTCCCTCCGACCTCCAGCAATGACGGGGCGTGCTTGGCTGCCTCGTCATCGGGTATTTTCTACGCGTTCCCTATGTTACCTTTTGAGTGGCATGCTCCTCCTCGCGTGCCGAGGGACCCATAAAATAATAAAATAGAATATAAACAAAACGGTAGTATAAGAAAAAGGGGAGAAACAACTTGTTAGTCAATGAACGCAGCTTCAATATTCTAGGTTTATCAATCTACTTCAACTCAATAACCGAAGCAGTGTTATCGCGGGAATGCTGACCCATGCACCCTCACCACACTCGACTATAATGAACGCCTCTGAAATATTTCCTGCCTTGTTCAGAGTCAAAATAACGGTGTCGTCAAACTTCGAGACATAGGCGAGTTTTAGTATTGATCATACACCAACACAGTGTCTAAGTAGTGACAAGCCCGCGTTTGGCCATACCGGGTGCGGGAATAGCGCCTGCGCAGAAAGCAGGTTGGCGTGAGGCGAAGCTTCAGCGCATGCGTAGTGCCAACGGCAGCGCCACCGGAGTGGCTTGACGTCATAAGCTTGAGTTGCGCTATAGGGCGGAACGCAAGTGCTTTGTGTTTGCGTCGGCGAAGCGTGCTCCACACTGCGCATACGCGTCGTCGCCATGCACCAATGCAAGGCGCAGTTTGGGCTCCGCGAACGCCCATTGTGGAGCACGCAGCGCTTACGCAAACGCACAGTGCTCTCGTTTGCTCGAATACGCAATGCGTAAACTCACTATTATCACGGCTCTTACAGTGTACATTCAAATCGCCAGAGAGCGCCA
Organism: Ixodes scapularis; assembly: GCF_016920785.2. NCBI lineage: Eukaryota > Metazoa > Arthropoda > Arachnida > Ixodida > Ixodidae > Ixodes > Ixodes scapularis. Next base: position 16,581,401 of record NW_024609873.1, on the reverse strand, counting down.
ATTTTACAGACAGCGCAGGTTGCCTGACTTTATCATTCACACGACGACCCGATTGAACTGCTGTTCCACAAGACAAAGCCATCTTATCTACTACCACTTGACAGCACTTTGTGTATTCTCTATGTTTATTCTGACCTATTCCTATCCGTAAGTAACCACGTCCCACCCTCCCACACAATACCACCCACAGACACGATAACGCTAGTGCGAGGGGACAAAAAATCTGTAAAGAAGCGATGAGGTTTCCGAGTTGGAAAAATCATTTGTCCCAGTGAAATAACTTGTGTTGCGCGGGAAGACAGTGATATTGTGTGCAAAAGAAGATACGTCTATTAATGTTTCGTGAAGGAGTCACTGATGATTTCCAGCAATATTGATTGTTTTAGAAATACATATGTTGCTCTATAGCGACCCTCCTAGAAACCTCCTGAAAGGCCCAAGTGCAATTCGCGCTTTCCACTTTTGCCCACCTCCTCCTTTCCTATATCCTCTCCACTTTTTACCTTGCTAGAACTTGGCTCCCTCTCCTAGCATAGAAGAGACGAGCGCCGAGAGGATTATCTTCCCTGCAGAAAACCGAGGTTGTACGTCGGCCTTTAACACTTATACGCATTTTCACCTCAAGAAAAAAGCCAGTTTTGCTCACTGTTCATACGCCAGGTGAAGATGTTCTTACAAGATTTGGTTGTGGGAGAAACAAGCGATTTTTTTGGCGTTTGAAACGGGCACGTCTGAACGAAACGGGCACCGCAACACATAGCTAATCTAAAATTCACCTAAATTTATTTCCAGTGATTGCATAAAGGCGGAATTTAGTAATGCTCCACGAGAAGACATGCTTTTTTTTTTACTACGGTTCTTGAGGTGGAAACAGGTATAGTTTTTTTTTTCTTTCACTGTGTCCCTCTTTGATTTTCAAACGGAGGTGCGTCGGCGTGGTGAGTGTAGTCGAAGTGGTTTTTGGTTTCCGCCATTGTCCTTTCGATCGACTGTTTTCACGCTGGTCCCTGGGGGGGGGGGGGGGGGGGGGGGGGGAGAGGGGGGATGTAGTCGAAGTGATTTTCTTGTTCCTTTGAGTTCGTTGCTTGACCTCGGTGATGTGACCTTCAGGCAGTGGTGTCTCGTTCTGGTTGTGGGACTATTCGAGGATATGCTTTCAATATAAATCTCTAGCTGAGTTTGGAGCTTCGTGTTTGCCCATCTCGTGTTGTCCCGTCGTACAGGATTACGACGTCTATCCTAAACCAGCTCACCTGCCTCCTTGCTTTTACTTTAAAAGAACCGGGTTTTCAGGAAAGCAGTTCGCAAATACCGAGTTTCTTTCATATCCCTATTTTTATATAAAAATAATGAATTAATCAGTAGCTTTGTTAAGCTTTTGAAGTGAGGCATCGTCAGGCTTTATGGCGTCGATATAGTTAATCTTGAGTCATATAGAAACGTTGTTAAAAAGTGTTACAAACTGCAAAAAAATAAAGAAGAAAAAAAAGATGTAAAACCGGTGGTGGAGAAAGAGAAATACATGTTGCATCGATATTATTTATATAATTTATAAAGATCGTGGCTTGTTATTAACTTACAGGTCGTATTAGTTCATACTGCGCCAGATTGGAATCATTTATCGGGACACCGAGCAATCTATTTTTGTTTTTTCTGGTTATGTCATGTACCTGAAATGTGAACATATAAGTAAGCGTGAGTGGTCAATCTCGCGTTGTAAGGAGGGGGGAAGTAATTTTTGTTTTTGATCCTATGGAGGTCTATCTGGAACATTTGTTTATGTTGAAAACATTGAACTTTCTTGAACTGCAGGAGTGCTAGCTCGCGAAGTTCTATGGCGTAGTAATGAGGATAAAGTAACGCTTATTTGAATTTTGTTGATAATTTCAACATTGGTGTCGGCTAATAAAAGTGGGAACAAAAGCAATAAAATACTTCTTTATAATCTAGGCTGAAATTCTTACCTAAAATGTCACGAAAAACGCTCACGTTGAAACTTCTTCCCGGCGTGCTCGATATTAAATTAGTGGGTGCGTCTTAAAAGAGTTTAAATATAACACTTTTCACACCAAAAGAGAACAGTGAACGACACATTATCTTCACTACTCCTTCGCACTTGCGCTCGCAGTGGCAGTGCGTATATTCTGACAGTCAGTAAAACGCGATTCGTTTGGTCTTGAGCTAATTGGTACGAATCACAACCGGCCGAAAAACCGCTATTACATTTCTAAAAAATCTACTCACCACTTGTTTGGCCACCATGCGTAGGGTTTCTGTTCGACTTTTTGCATGTGCTCTTGTTAAATAACCCTCGTAAAAAAAGACGATGAAGAAGCACAAGCATACCAAACTCGCCAAATTCATAATCGTATACTTAAATGGTGAATCCGTACAGCCGTTGGAAGGAGTTGTTCTACTCATAGAAGATGCCCATTTGTGACTCGCACTTCGGTGTCATTTCAATCTACCCTTTGAAAAAAATCGATAATGATAAATATTTTTAACTTGAAGGTCACACGTATCTTCCGACTGTACAAAAAAGGTTGTTTGTTGCACACTTTTTTGTTTACTCGGATTATATCTAGCTGCTGAACGAGAATTTAGGTTATGCTTATATTATGTAAGAAGAGGTCAATTCACAATGCTGCTATTGCGCTGTCGTACAGCGGTATTCTACTTCTAATTTTTTTTATTATGATTTATAAAACAAAATCTTCCAGCTAAATGTTTCAAGCAACGTGAACGTAAGCATTAAGTTCTTGACATGCAAACTGCTTAAAATACAATTTTAAAGTAACTTAATTTTATCAGAACGCATACAGGATTTCTTAGAAGACATTTACACGTTCAATATATTACATTTTGCGAAGGGCATTATAGCTTAAAATATGAAAGAATTGTTATTTAACAATCATGCAATATAAATACTCGCGGAAGTACACGGGAAACTCTATATCACTTTGATATCTATTTTGTGGTTTTTACGCTTTGTTTCATATATATTGCTTTGCTTAATTTGTTTCAGTGGCGCGCTTCAAAAACATCGTAAAAGCAGATTTTGCATCATGAATGTACGCAGAAAAATGGATGATGATATCTAACAAGTGTAAATGCTTTAGGTAAAAAATTTGGAGCTATTAGTGGCTTTGTCCCACATTAAAGATTAAACATTTGCAAGAACTCCGTTCTTGAACTGTTTGCGCGCATGCTTCGTCTTGTGAAGACCTTTTTCGGGAAGGAACTTTCTAAAACTATATGTTACTCTAGTATTACATTCTATAAAACAAATCTCGCCCTATTTACTTTTATTTTATTGCGTTTTAATTCTGGCCAGCAAATAAGAAAGCGCCATTGCTGATCCCAAATGGAAGAAGAAGAGTGCGCGTGGAGAAAAGAGAAAAAGGAAACAAGCGGCGTGAGAGCAAGCGGCATGAGAAAATCGAACCAGTTTGAGCAGTGCGAAAATGTTGGACCTCCGTTGTCGGCCGGGCCTCAAGAGGTTCAACCAAGTCTGCTGCTTCCTGACGGGTCTTGGCGCCAATCCCCCCCTTTTTGACCTCACCTCGTTGGGCGCAGGCACGATCTCCACATCTTGCGCCCAGCAAGAACGAAAACTTCCGCTGCAAATCAACATTTGGCCAACATGACGAGACTGAAGCGCTTTCTCCACCCAAATCAACCCGTAGGGCCACGTTACCTACACCAGCCTGTTGCCGCTGCTCTACACCAATCTCGTGAGCTGGACCTCACACTCACACACTTGTAACTTTTGCAATCGTTTCTCTTCCTCGATTTTATATATTTGTGCATTTATGCATATTTTATTCAATTATCTTTATGACCGATGACTGTTTCTTTCCAATGATACAACTGTGTCTTGCATAACTAATTATCATCTACGAGTAACGAATAACAAGACAACAATTTGGCGTCCGCGACAGGGCGAGACACGTTTGCATCCTTGGTAGGGGCTTGTTAGGAGAATGGATTATAACGGGATAAAAGAAGTCAGAAAGCAGCTAAAAGTCTACAAAGAAGATTTGAAAAAAATGGGTTGAAGAGAAACAGGCTTATGAACGTGAACAAAAGGTTTAGGAATAAGAAGAAAACACTCATCAGCGAGAGGAGAGAGCTGCCGAGAGGATAGCTTTAAGCTAAAGATCAGAAATGAAGAAACGAGCACTTCAGCTTCGAATAAGATTAGCCGAGACCGAAGCTCAAGCTGCCTCTGGGGCTACCTTCAATGGGGACACTGGCGGGGGTCTAGAAGAGCAAACTTTCTCCTCGTAAAGTAATCTCTTCTCTTGATGACAGGTGAGACGATCTCGATGCGTATTTAAAGCAATTCGAATGCATCGCTCGTGGGGAGAGCTGACCGGTACCTTAATGCGAAGCAGCTCTCCCCTCACGGGAGAAGCTCTCAAGGTATAGAGGAATTTATCGCGAGTTGACTCTATTAGCTATGAAGCGACGAATAAATCACTTCTTCGAAAGTTTCGCTTCACCACAGAAGACTATCCTAAAAAATTCAGAAAGTCGAAGCCCGAAGAGAGAGAGAGATACGACGAATCATTACGCTGCTTGGTTGCAGGGCTGCTTTGTCAGATGATGGAAGTTGGTGAGACCACTGCGACATATGACGCCTTGCGGGACGAAATTCTTGAGAGCAATTTATTTCGCAATGTCACGCAAGGGTAGCCATCTTCTTAATTGAAAGAGACTGCATGACGATCGGAGCCATGGATGAGGCTGCAGATTGCTTTAGATAAGCGCAGCATATAAAATGTCTCTATTCTTTCAAGGGAGAGACAAAAGGCAGTGCAAGCTCAACAAACAAATCAAACATGGATATTTTTCAATCTCTGAGACCGAATTGCTTCTTGTGTGGAGGCATGGGCCACAGGGCTCCACGATGTCAAAGTTGCTACGAGCAAACGTTTCTATATCGTTATTTTTACCAAAGAGAAGGACATGACGCAAAAGACGGTCTCAGAAAGCGCCAGGATGGATCACATGTGATGTGATTTGATGAGTCGAGATCGCAAGAAAGCAAAGTGACCTCACTCATGTGAACTAAAGATAAATCAAATCTACCGTCTGTCCATAATAATGAGCCTGGGCTGCCTAGTGTACTTCGGGAACATAGGAGGATAAATGCGGCGCAGAGTATGACTATTTTAGGTGGGTTACTTAACCGACAGCCGGTTAGTGTGCTACGCGTCAACGGTAGCAATATGGTAATTGTTTAATGTAGCCTAGTTAAACACGCCGATCTCTCGAATAAGTCGGAGCAGTGTTCCCCGTGAAAGGAGCATCGTTACAGTTGACATACCAAAAACGGAAACTCTGTTCTCCACATTTCACTGGAGTTCTGCTCGTGAAATGCATACAAGCCTCTTTATATAATGTAATTATAGAAAAACGTTAAGTCAGCCCGAGGAGCTGATGAGCATGACCTTAAAATGGAATCACAAAGAGGTGCTGCAAGGCGCAGAAGAAAGAAGACAGGCACACGTAAAGTCCCCGTCACCACGAGGGATGCATCTCCAGCTAGAAGTCTGAACCCTCCAAAAAGTATCGAAGCACCTCGCGAAGTCAGAAGAGATAAAATAACCTGTGTGATGTTGAAAGAGGGGCAACAATCCGAGGACACGTTAGACGTCTGTCGAAACAAAATCGGTCAAATCTACGACAAAAAAAGAAAACGGATTGATGAGCAGTTCTTTTTTTTATCTAGAAGGGGGTAGTGTGCCAACGATAAGAACGAAAAGAGCAACAGCGCCGGGCAGCAGCATAGGCGATTCGGCGACGACCTCAAAGGACCCGGTGCTCGCTGAGAGGGTGCTGGGCATCGTCAAGTGGTTCAACGTCAAGAACGTCTACAGCTTCAACAACTGCAACGACACGCGGGAAGACATCTTCGTCTACGAGACCGCCATCTGCATGGGGCAACAACCCGCAGAAGATTCTGCGCAGCGTCGGCAAAGGTTAGGCCATCAAGTCTGACGTCGTCCTAGGCAAGAAGGGCCGCTAGGCCTCCAACGTGACGGGTCCCAATGCAGAGACTTTGCAGAGCTCCCCTTGCACCTCAATAAGGCGACGCTTCAGAGACCGTGGTTCTTGAGCCGGGGTCAACGCCGACCGATATACAACCCCGCGTCACGGCGCGCAGGACTCTGACGACTTCGACGATATGTCGTGCTTGTTCCGGACTCGCCGCGGCTGCAACCACCACCGCAGCGATGGGAGCAACCTTGGAGACCATTTCAAGACCTCTGCTACTGCTGTCCCAAAGGTATAACCAGGAGCTCGCTACCCGCCGAAAACATGAGACCCCACTTTCAGTTTAAAGTGAAGGACGAATACGACGATAACCGAGTTCAGCGAAGGCCACATCGACGACTCTACGGAAGGTGCTTCCGAAGGAGCGGCGGAAGGCCCAAGATTGATTCAAAGGGGTTCACACCAAGCAGGATTCCAGGAACGCGCCAGGATCATGGCGCAGGGCATTGCCGAGGTCGGCGTCGCATTCGAGGGTAGCCGCTAGAAGTGGCCGGGAGTTGAGCAGCGAACGCTCTTCGGCTGAAAACGTTAAAAGCACTCCAAAGGAAGAAGAAAATAAAAGAAAAAAAAGAGGAAGATGATGAGTCCGAGAAGAGAAGCTCCGACTCAAAGCATTCCCCTGAGAAGAAGGAGCTGTGCGAGAAGTCCCCGGTGCAGATCAAGGGGTCGCCCAACCCTCTGTGAAGGATGCGACACTGCAGCGGTAGAATGGTCCCTACCACGATTTCGACTTAGTAAGTAAGAATAAAATTTTATCTTGTGCTTGTACTTTGGCCCGCCTCCCGTGCTTGTTCGGTGCGGCTCCCGGTTTTGTCTTGGAGGTGCACAGAATTGAGATGAGGTTTCGCTTCAAGTTAAAGTTCTGCCTTGGTCGAGTTGACTAGAAAGACGGAGCCAAATAAGATATGTTTGACCGCAAAACAATAAGATAAATTCCAGAAGTTGTAACGAACGCTTTCAGTAGGGTCAATTTTTAAAGCACCGGATCTCACCTAAAAGTTTGCACTTTGAACCAACGCCTCAGGCAGGCGTCTGGGCGATATGTGAATGCAGAAGCACTCGTCGCTCATGCATCACGTTGCGTGTGCTAATAACAAGTTTCTGCCCCCGGAAGAGAACTATACTCCAGGGCAAGTCCCCGAGACTGGGGAAAAAGACGAAAGACAACACAACACACAAAGTGTAAATTATTTTAGACTGCGTGCTGTGTCGTCCTTCGCCTTTTTCCGCAGTCTAGGGGGTTTGTCTTAAATTATGTTAAACCTTCACCAGCTCGTTTGCGCCCAAACGTTTTGTTCGAAAATAACTATCCTTACACTAAAAGCGTAGCTCTGGTGTTAGAGTGGGCCATTCGGAAATTCTATCGGTATCTATAAGGAATCGGATTTATAGTTCAGACCGATTATGAGCCTTTGCCGTGCCTGGATAAAATGAAACATGCAACCAGTAGGTAGTTCAGGTGGAGCTTTCTTCTACAAGGATACGAATTATCGGTTTAGTATATTGAAGTGAACGGACAACGTAGGTGTGATGTTTCCGAAGGACGGACGGAAAACAACCTTTATTCTAGAGTGTTTTAGCACTTAGTATAATTTTGTATCTGTACTATCAGGACAAACAACCGACCTATGTGCGTGTGAAGATTTCTTTTCGTGAATCTGTGAAAACTTATAAAACAAAATTACATTGGGGTGCTCTTGTCATGGGCGATCCAAACAGAATAAAAAGAGTGCTCGTGAATAAAAAAGAAAGTACACAAGCGGTGCGGGACAATCGAGCCTGGTTGGGCAGTGCGAAAACGTAGGATCTCCGTTGTCGGCTGAGCCTCAAGAGGCTCAACAAAGTCCGCTGCCTCTCGACGGGTCTTAGCGTAAATCCTTTCGGGACTTACCTGACCTCGTTGGGAGCAGGGACGGTCGCTTGATCTGGCACCCAGCAAGAACAAAAACTCCCGCCAACATCAAGAAGGACCTTAAGATTAAAACGCTCTTCTCCACCCGACTCAACCCCACGGGTCACAGCATCTAGAGCAGCCCGTGTCCACTATCTACATCGATCTCGTGAACTAGACCTAAGGTACCCCACTTGTAACTTTTGGGATCGTTTCTCTTTCTTGATTCTAGATATTTGTGCATTTATGCTCTCTTAAATTCTATTTGTGACCAATGACTGGTTCTTTCCAACGATACAACAGTGTATCCTCTAACTTATATAGATCTATGAGTCACGACCAACGACGCGAAAACGGTATCGCAGTAGTTATTCTACTCTGAGTCACAATATTTATGAATCTAGGTCGCGCCACTGCATTTGCTTGTCAAGAGGAGCAAGCGAAACCAACCTGAGCACTCCAAGAAGAAACAAAATTATGATTCCAATTCACGCTGTGTAGGGGGTTGGACACCTGAGCTGTCTCCCGCAACGATTCTCCCACGACGCAATATTGTACAAACGAAGGCCCTCATTAAATCTCCGTTTTTGCACTGGTGACATAAGCAAACTCAACAAGCTTGAAAAGACGGTGCGACTGGAAGTCGCTTGAGACGCAAGCGGCAGTTCTTGTTTTTAAACAGCTAAAGGGTATGTAGCAAATGATTGACGGCAGAAAAGTAAATGCATTAAACGAAAAATTCGTACGCTGCCCTTTCCGCGGCACCGTATGCCACCGCAATATTTACCGAGAAACGCAGACGGGAAGCGGAACGTACTTCGGTTTGTTAGCGGGGCCAGTGACGTAACTCCCCACCTTGTGCTCTGTCGTTGCCGCGGCAGCTTAAAGGGCAACTCCACTCAATTCCGAAAAATTTAGGCTTCCATGTGATTCACATTCACAACCCTGTTGGAAAATATCGATGTTGGAAAGATGACGGAAAAGGCTCATACAAGCGTAACCGTTATATGGGACATCCTATACAAGCGAAAAAGGCGGCTCCAGTATGGTGGAATAAGGCGGAACGATACAGGTGGGCGGAACCATACACGCGTGTCGTATTATGGGACATCCTATACCAGCGTAGTGGATTAAGGCGGAACCATGTAGGCGAACGGAACCATACATGCATAACGTAATATGGGACATCCTATACCAGCAAAAAGGCGATACCAGCATGGTGGAGCCATATGGCTCCAGCATGTTGGTTTCGCCTTTTCACTGTTGTACAGGGCGATTTAGTTTTAAGCTTTACATATATGTTTAGAAAGGTCGTGAAAGCTTAATTAATGCGGTTTGTGCAGGCGAGTTATACGGCCAGGCGTACGTAGTATAGGGACCTAGTCGTAACGATCAGTCAGATAATTAAATACAATTTGTTAATCAACTTTTTAATTAGTGAAAATGAAAATATGGTTTCAATTAGAAACTTGCTGAGTCATTGAAAACCACAAAATCAAGTTTTTTTAGAAGGATATAATGCAGGGGTAGCGTTTTATGCGTTATGTAAAAAGCTTTATTTGGATGAGTTTCTAGGTTTCAGTTTCTTATCAGAGCTCATCTCTGCGCCCACGGTCCTGTTCCCCAGGGGCTTAGACACGCAACACACGTGCGCCTTGCTTCCCTTCATCCTACGAGGGAGGCGAGGGGGCGGCTTTGCACTGCGGCCACCGGGCAGCTGGACCGCAGGTGCAAAGATGCGCTCTGGTAAGAAACCGAAGTCTGGAAACGCGTCCAAATTGACCATTTTTTTAGAACGCCATAAAATGCTACTCTTGTCTTATATCTTCACAAAGAAAATTGATTTAGTGTGTTTTGATGATGCTTAGCAAGTTTCTAATTGGAACCATGGGTCTATTTTAACTGATTAAAAATTTCACGAACAAACTATACTTAGAGAGAGGCTGAAGCAGTTTTCTATTTGAGAAAACACTTTTAAATCTTCTTTATTCAACCTCCAGAATCTCAAATATCAAAATTATTTGCTAATTTAATTAATCGAGGCTGCATAGTCATTTTTAAAGCGCTGTGAAAGCACTTCCCTAGAGAGCGACGTCACAAGAGCAGCTTTCAAAATCTTTGTTCACGCATCTTCAGCGCCTATCAAAGCTATGCACGCACATGCTATTTTTTAAAAGGGCAGAAAAATGTGTCACGACTGGTGCCAATGCCGGAGAATATACCTAGAAAACTTGCGATTGGACGAGCGGCCCTTAAGCAACACACGCTTGGTGGCCGAAAGGTCTTCTTACGATGTCACTGTTGGTAGGATGTTTTTGTGTGTTTTCTCACGTTTAGTTATATCTTTGAGGAAAACGAACCGGATATTCAGATTCGCGGGATAAAACTACGCTAGAATGAACCTCCTCTAGTTTTCTGAAAGAAGTCTGACACATCTCTGTAATAAGCCGACGGATCATTACAAATTAGCCTTTTATACTATGCCGCCCTGGCCATATAACTCACGTGCACAGACCGTGTAAATGTAGCTTTTACGGCTTTTTTAAAAAAAATCTGTAAAACATAGAAAAAAAACACTTTGTAGAATGTCCCCCAATACGATACGATCGTATGGTTCCTTCCCCGCTTGCATTGTTCAAGAAAGACATGTGGACATCCAGCATTTCATTGGAATGCTGGATGTCAGCGAGTCTCTACATCAGTGAGTGGTTTCAAACAAGCATGATGTTCGCACACCAGTAAGCTCTTATCCGAGGCTCACCAGGAGCACTAAGAGCAGAGGCGAAATGTCGTGACCTGGTAAATTTGGTTGCAGGTATTTATTTTTACAAGAACTGCATGCACCAAAGCTTAACTTTGCTCAAAAGAAGATTATTAAAAATTCAATACTGAACAATGGTGTCCCTTGAGCTGTCAGACCAAACTCCCACTCTTGCCACTCAGGAGTTCCTAACTTGTGCGTAGAGGATCAGCACAACCCAGATTTGTGCTGCGAGCGCACCTGCAATATAAAAGTTGAATAAACATGAGATGAAATATGAGACGTTTACAATTCTCTGTAACGTGAAATTAGAGCACAGATCTTGAAGAGGAGGATGGGACGGTATGCCCCTCCTCCCCCTCCCCTCCCCCTCTTCTGCTCCCTCCCATTTAGCAGGAAATTTCCCTGAATTTAGCGGGAAAATTTCCCCACTAAATTTAGCTGGTTAAGTTTCCCCCTAAATTTAGAGCAGAAATTGATGTCACATGACCTCAACACAAATGCAGTTTTTCCGCTAAAAGTAGCGGGGAAAATGACGTCGCATGACCGTGTCACGTCATCCATAAAAAAATTCAGTTTCTCAGCTAGACTTAGCGGAAATATTAACGTCACATGACCGCAACATTAATTCAATTTCCTGCCAAGTTTAGTTGGGCGGTTACGCCGACAGCGACGCCGCAAAACGCGGAAACGGGTGCTAAGAGCTGCGCTAAAAACTAAATGCATCAGGTAAAATAAAGTGAACATTAGAGATACTGTAAGAAAAAGAAGAGAATCTAAGATACCGTTCTCAGATCGTTCCTTTTGTCCGTTCTCAAATGTTTTGATTTCAAGAAATGTTTATCTCTTTATTCATACCCAGAGAACCCCTCCCAGTTTCAGCATGAATGCAATAAATCAATGCAGACTAGACCTTGTAAACTATGATTCACATGAAAATGAATGTTTGCCACATAGTCATGTATGAGTCAGTGGCTAAGATCTCTAAATACATTCGTATTGAGGAACATTCTTGAATAAAACTTCTGGGCTTCGAATTCAACAGTTTGTACTTCCATAAGGAACACTGTATGGCACAGATTTCTTTTTTTTGTGTGACACATCAGAAACAGCACAGCACTGTCATCCTCGCATACCTAACAAGAATTTGTATTTTTTTTAGCATGGCATGTGCTATTCTAATGCTCATACAGCATCCTTTAACAAAATTTCCTTTGTAGAGCTTTTTATTGGTTCTTATTTAGCTCGCACGACAGATTCGGTACCTTGAATTCTCACTCGGCATCAACAGTTTTATATATTAATGTAATAGCGAAAGACAAGATGTATGGACTTGAGTACGGCTCAGCAAGCACAGATGTTGAGAAAAGTACTGAAGAAAACTCAAATGTCAAAATAAAAATAAGCTGGAATGTGGATACAATTATGGACATGGTCATGAATACAGTTAGCAGATTCAATATGAAGAATGTGTGTTAGACGCACGCTCAAAGAAACCTGTTGCATCTATATTCATTCAAATTACTTTGCAGAACCCAGCGCTGCAGTCTCAGGTGGGAGTTCGCTGAATGAGTCTACTGAAAATGAGTGTAGACGGAAAAAGCAGTTTGATCTGCGATAATGAGCATTACATAAGTGACATGTCATTATTACTGTTACAGTGCCGAATGTTCCAAACTGTCAGTCGCACCATTCTGTGAGTTCCCTCCGTACATTACAGAGTTTGGCTCTCTCGAATGCTTTGCGAGAAAAATGATGAACTGGAAATATCTAGAGTAGTTCTAGAAAAACTATTTCCAGAATCTTATCTCAGCATCGCAAAGAATATAAAAAGTTTCTAAAGACAAGGTTAGTGCAGGAGTTGAATAAACTAAATACTTTGTTTTTCAAAACCATCTTGCCGTAGTAAACGTATGAAGTTCCCCTAGGTAGAGCTAGTCATTACGGATGATTGTGCCCATTACGTACCATAAAAATTTAATTTGCGACCTACAATATTTACAAACTCAATTAACTCTGAATAAGTGGACCACTTGGCATTAAAGATTGGCCTCACCATAACTGTCTGCCAACATCTACATAATAATTTCCATGAACCAATGTATTTCAAGAAAATATTTGGTACGAGCTGCTTAAAACACAATAGCACTTTTTAACAAGTGCTGACTACGTTAGAAAACATGATTGTGCTTTGAAGACGGGGACATAGGAAGGACAGACACCACAGAGTGCTAACTTTCAACTGATTTAATTCAAGAACCTCAGCGTAGAAACACAATGCGTCACCGCACCACATCTCAACCAATCCGTGGCCCTGCCACGGACCGCAAGTACGCCAACTCCTTATCCGCCAAGTCAATTGACGCCACACTGACACAACACATGCCGGAACTATTTATAGCATCAGCCTCCATAATCTCTCCAACAGTCATATCTTTGTGCCTAGCAAGAACAGTAGACTGAGCAAATAATGGTTTGCACTCGCAGTCATGATCTGTCGTGTCACTCTCATGACTGCGGGTGCAAACCATTATTTGCTTCGTCTACTGTTCTTGAGAGGCACAAAGATAGGACTGTTAGCGAGATTATGGAGGCTGATGCTATAAATAGTTCCGGCACAAGTTGTTTCAGTGTGGCGTCAATTTACTTGGCGGATAAGGAGTTGGCGTACTTGCGGTCCGTGGCAGGGCCGCGGATTGGTTGAGATGTGGTGCGGTGACACAGTCCGTTTCTACGCTGAAGTTCTTGAATTAAATCAGTTGAAAGTTAGCGCTCTGTTGTGTCTGTCCTTCCTATGTCCCCGTCTTCAAAGCACAATCATGTTTTCTACCGCACTTTTTAACACTAATAGAAAGCCTGTAGTTGGCCACAACTTAAGCAGTTTTCACTTCATTATAAAGAGCAATCACACATATGTGAACCATGAATATAGGCCTGCACTAAATTTTTTTCTTAAGCTGAACGTGCTATGTTCTGTTTACTATATAAATATTTGCAGAGCTGACAATATGCAAGTTCCTGTTTTTTTATATTTCACATGTCCCGACTAGTGGGTGTGGTAGGGACATAAGATTGATGACACCAACGAAACACAATGATTATTTTAAGAATTTGTTTGGGTATAGCACGAGCAAGGCGATCTGCGGGAAGTTATTTCTGTGACACCGTCGAACCTACATCTGCGGGCTTTAAGGTCACATGATAATCATGTCTGCAGACTCCTTTTTGTAATTGGAATTTCATCCAACCCAAGATTTTAATATGTTTTTTTTTGCATTTTAGGCTTAGTGGTGCTTTTGCTGTTCTATTAATAGGTAAGAAAAATGCTTATTTCAAGTGGCATACCTAACACCTGGTGGCACGAGGACTCCCCTGTCGTGAGGCTGATCGAAAGTCACAGGCGGGGAGATACTGCGATGCTCTTGTTGCTGGGATTACCTGCCCCATGGTCCTGGCCAGACCACAGAAAAAGATTCAGTCCAAGCTTGTGACCACTAGGATCTCCAGATCTTGAGGCACCCAAGTAGCTGAAAATAAAAACAAATCACAATCAAGTACTTGGCAGAGCTACATTAGAATGGCCAGCATATTCTTTCGTGATCAGCACATAGATCCTCTTATTTTAGTCATAGTCACCCACCAGGACAAGGCTACGTAGGCGTTAAAATGATGGGTACCGAATTTAGGTGAATGATCAAATGCATTCATTTAACCCCCTTTCGCCCCAACCTGAGAGACTTCTGTCAAATATTCACATTCAACTGTAAAGACTACAAATAAAACTACTACTGCAATGCAAAGCCGTATAGTGGGAGAGTTTAGCCAGCGGGTGTGGCAACGAAGGCGCCGGAGAGGAGGAAAGGGAGGACAACGCCGAAGGAGGGATAGAGAAGGCAGCAAAGAGGCAAAGAGATGACCGCCATTTTGACACAAAGCTGTCGGCACGGAGCACTGTTGAGGCTATGAGTCGTCTGCTACGGGCTTATTATTTTTTTTTTGTCTAAATAAAAGTGCGTTTAAACATAGAGGAACTTCTTTCTTCAGGTTTTTAAGCCACCGAGGAATAACACTATATCATTTTATTGCCAGAGCCTGCCAAATAAAAGGAAAGAACCGAAATTTGAATATCGATCCCATGCCGGGCGAATGAATGAAAATGGCGGCCCTCCCCGCTCAACTGGGAGCAGCCTAGAGTTCACGCGCATGCGCTCACACCTCTTGCTCTGTGCCGCGGGCTGATCAGCTCACTCGGAAGGAAGACGTTACGGCAGCGAAATCATAGACTGCCAGACTCTCCCCATATATGGCTCTGCTGCAATGGAAAGATCTTCCTACCCTCGTGCTCAGCGAGTGTCGACTGTGGATACAACTCCAGTTCATACACTCGCTGAACATGAGGGTAGAGTGTACCAGCAGAGGGCAGGTGTCTGTATACAAAGAGTTTAGTTGGCACACCAAGAGGCTAACGAATAATGGTGAATTCCGCTCGCAGATCTTGAGCGCTCCAAAAGCGCTCCATTTGGAGCGCGCATATTCCACTCGCAGATCTGGCTCAAGTTGGTCATCTTCCGCTCGTAGATCTCTGGCAGCGCCCGCTCCACGGAGCGCCCCAAACTCCGCCGAACTTGCTCTGCGGGATTTCACAGATCTCTCCGGAAATTGACAGAGCGGCCCACGTGATTTCCGTCTAAATCGGCGGTGCGCATGCGCGGCGAGGTTGGAGAGATCGGCGGGCCGGTCGGTGGAGTTGGATCTATTCGGGTGCGTCGGTTGTTTACTCTGGACTGTGACGGCTCCAACGCTTCTACCTCGCGTAGATCAGGGATAAAAAGCCGGGAATGTGGAGCGTGGCAAATCTTAAGCGCTGACATCTGTGATCACCGAGGAAGAACGAAAAAAAAGAACGACAGAAAAGCCGGAGGCAGACGCAAGGTTAGGCCTATTCATTCTGCAGCCAGTGATTGTTTACCTTTTTACACTGCATTCCATCGGCGTTTTCCCGTGAAATAAAGCAAGATGTGGTTAGGCAACGACCGCGCAAGTGATGGTTTGTTACCTCTGTGTTTATTAAAGTCGTACTAGCAATCTGAACTCCACCGCTGGCAATCGCTGTCCGTGCCCCGCCGCTTCGAGGCGGCCGAAAGGTATGTGACGGTGCCGAACGCGGACGTCTTCGCTATTTGTGACATGGGCGCCGTGGTACGTATAATTCCGCCCGGCCTGTGTCGCGTGTTACTTCTGCAGCTAAGCAGTGACAGTCGTCACTGGTCGTCGTAAAGATCAGCCGGCTGAGGCGTTGGTGGGCTGGTCAAGTTCGAGCAGCGGCCATTTTGAACGGCGGAAGGAGGAGGGGTGGGGAGGGGTGTGGGGGAGGTAGCTCCAAAAATGCAAGTTTATCTTCCCCTCGTCGATACGGAGCGGGTCCCACGGAGCGGAATTTTGCCTCCCTCGCGGATTTTGGAAAGCGCTCCAGATCTACGAGTGGAATTCACCATAAGAATGGGTACTACTTTGAGCAAAATGCCAAAAAAGCGTGGATCTCGCCTTGACACTAACAGCGGCACACAGTATCTATTTTACTGACAAAGGGGTACTAAATCATTACTTTCAGCTACATAACTAAACTAAATATTCTTCCCGGCTTGCTTTTTAGGAAAATCTCTAAATTTACAAGAACTACTAAGACAACGGCTAAAAAACAAAAAGCAATGGCAAAACCAGCAATCTAATTCGCCTGCTCTCCAGTAGCACGACATCTAAGGCAGGCAGACCTGCAGAATGAGCAAGCAGTTTAAAAAACAGAGTATATCCTATGTATAATTTTTTTCTTTGCTGCAAAGCAAGCGCTGGAAGGAGGTTTCACGACATTAACGAAATTTCTTGCAATCAGTTGAGAACAAATTACAGCAGTGAACTTGTCCTTACTTCTGGCATAACGTTTTAGTGTTGCCCATGGAAACTTACATAAATTTGTAAATAAAAACAAAAAAGACTAACCTTCATAAAAAAATCTGTAACTTTGGCAAAGAAAAGTTACCTTGAACAAAATATGTACAATACAGTTGTACAGCGTCCATTTGTGTGCTTAACCTATTTTGAGGCAAATCGGCGACAATGAAAAGAAGACGTTTGAGTACAATTAAGGGAAAGACAGAAAGGGTGCATACCTACAACAAAAAAAAAATTTAGAACGACCACGGGCAGGAAACTCTGGTGAGGCTCTCGGAGCGACTCCTTGATATGGGCCTGCGCAGACCAGAGAACAAGATCGGTCAGAGCTTGCAGCCGTAAGGTGCTTTATACCATGAAGTTACAGAAGCGGGTGCAATTGGAAGCAAAGTGCATTTCAGTTCTCTGTAAAACGAAGAGTTTAATAGCTCGTATGCATTCATCAGGTGATACAGTCATGAATGCACAGACTTTTCAATGCAGCGCTATATCACCAACTTGTTAACCATGCCAGGCAACACTAAAAACTGAGAGCATTATTTTAAAGTATCTCAGCTTAAAGTTAACCACGACAGAAGCTTCAAGCCATCCTTGCAAATTCAGTGCACAAAGCAAGCCATGTGACCTTCTAGTTGGACGCCATGGTACGTCTAGCTTATAATCATGTGTCATGCTGTTTTAGCTGCAATGGCTTGTAGTGTCAAAAGTGGTCCAGCTTAAAGAGACTAAAAGTATAGACGTTTACGAGTGGGGCCCTCACCTAGTCTGCAGCTACATTGCGAAATAGGACGTTCCAACCGGGATGTTTGCTGCCTGTAACCACACGATCAGCTTGTGCCCAGCGATTGTTCCGAGCTGAATAGATATCCTCGACAGTGCCATTATTTGACAAGCATTTCTATGAATGTTAAACATGATTGACTTACAGAGAGACTCCACCTCAACGACTAATGACTTGGGATACCTAACTGAATACTGATATATCAACTAAATGCAAAACAATTACCTGAAGCATTAAATTTTTCAAGAGGCTGGGTCGATTCTGCATTAAGTTGAAGGAGTCGATGCGTAATAGGACAATACAAACAAAAATATGCCTCAGAATTCCTTTTGCACCCCCAAAATGATGTGTTTTTGAAGGTAAGGTACACAATGTTCTTGATTTAGAAAGTGCCTCAGCTGTACAAATGCATATGCAATAAGGGCACTTGCCAAGCCTATTCTACTCAGCTCTGTGCAGGTTAAGCTAAGTTAGAGTATAGAAGTACACGCTCACTGACACCATCAGAAAGGCAGGGAGAAGTCTCCGTTGTTCCACCTCCAGCCCGTCTGCTACCTTCGATGACGTTTCAGCGCCTGATGAGCCTGGAGCGAGCACATCTGTCCAAAGCGGGGTGAAATGCACAAGCACGTGCTGGAGGACGCCCAGCCATTCTCTTTTTGTCATCGGCTATACTACATATTTTTAGTAAGACATATTTTTAAGTGAGGAAAAGTACTGCAAATATGCAGTCCACCTTAAAGATAACAACAGTTGCCATTCACCATTTTCCAAATAAGTGCTCCCACCTATCGTAACATCTACACATATGGTACGTGAGTAGGTTCAGGACTGAGAGGCTAGAAAACGAAGCACTCACAAGGCTTGTCTGGCCCTTCCAACCATGCGGGTACATTCGTTGCAAGTTCCCGATTTGTAGACAAAATGATTTAGAATGAGCAAATCTTGTCTACGCCCGAGGTAGAACATTGAATTGCGATTCCCCCATATTGTGCAAACCATCCTTCAAACTGCGGTACCACCTGCAAATGAACTATGTTGTGCTGCGGCACGCGTCCATGCTGCCTGCTTCAGAGGAAAACTACTGCTCCTGTTGAAGACGACATCCCACAGTGTACAGGCAACAATGTTTAACGAACTAAAACAAAATTGATATCATTCAATAGACACAGATAGGCTCACAAAGTGCCGATACCATGATTGTTGTTGTCGGTTTTACTCTTGCATACAAACAAAAGTGACTCCCTCTCTCCTCCGATGTACAGTAAAACCCCCTTATCTTGGTGGCCCCTATTTCTTCTCGAATCGGTCACAGAGGACATAATCGTAGCCACTGAATTCCGCAAAATTACAGGCCACGAAAATTAAAGGGTCGCCAACATTAAGGGGTTTACTGTTCTTCTGAGTGTCACATGATGTTAACATTTCAAGGAGGCTGAAGGTATTGCTTTAAGAATAAATTGACCTATAAAAAAAAATGCCCTTCTCCAGGTTAGGCCCACCGAGGTTCTTTTGCACTACCTATAAGGCGGCAAGTTTGTTTCGGCAGAGCTTTTGGTAAAACGGAGTCACAAAAGCAGCTATACTTGGCGTCAACTATTTTGTGGTGCATTATTAAGCTAGAGTAAATTCCACAGTGTTTCGGCACAGCGCTGTTTGTTGCGAGAGCATATGTGGTTTATTGCTGCATCCCATTTGCATGATCTACAGACACTAGCGCTGACAGAGTTGGAGCACTCCAAATATTAACAGCCGACTGTAGAAGCATTGAGAGATGCACACATGCGAACTGTGCATTACTTAAAGGTGGATTCGAGCAAAGGTAAAAACAATATCTATACTTACGGCGGCCATACTTGCCTTTCCCAAGCACGACCACTTTTCCCTCGGTAACACCATCCAGTAAGAAGCACCAGCAACACGCCCATGAGACGCCGCCGACTCCTGGATTGAATGACGACCCGCCTGAGGTCTTGGAAGGAGATCCGGAACACTGCTTTAGGTCAGATGTTGTATCTGGTGGGGCAGGAACTAAAAGTAAAAATTAACAAATTTTTCTGAAGCGCTACATTCCTATAGGATGGCAGTATTTCTTTTAGGACACTGATGCGCTTTAATCATACACAAATGGTTGGTTTATATGATGAACCAGCAGCCCCTATTTTGTTTAAGTGTGACGCAGTGTCTAACGTTACGTCCGACGGAACCCGAAATAAAAATTAAAGTTACGCCCAACGTAACTGTCAAGCATTCGAGTTACGTCCGACGTAACCCAAAATAAAAATTAAAGTTGACATATTTACTCGAAAATAGGTCGAAGCCTATTTGTTGGACCCACCGAAAATAAAAAAAATAAATAGTTCAAATATATGTCGACCTTTTTTTTTATTTTTAAAAACGGGGGAAATTTTGGGCAAAAGAAACAAACCTTTATTTACATCACTCTCAGCTAAATCACGGGGCGATGCCAAAAACTTAATCACCGTCAGAACTTCTGGACATGTCATCGTCGTCCGAAGCTTCGTCAGCTTGGTAGACATCCTCGCAAATTCGCAACAATACTTCACTGACACCGTGGTAAAATGACGACAAGAAGAAACGAAACAAGGTGCGAAGCGACGAAAGACGAACTACAAAGACGCAAGCAAAGCCGCCGTGTCGCCATGAGCAACACGCGAGCCGAGCCGCCTCAAACAAAAGTCTCTTTTTTTTTTTTTTTTTGTGCGCGTTTGCGAGGATGGAGGGATAAGTGCATGGCGCATCGCGTTTCTTTCCTTCCCCGTTGCCCAGCAAGGGGAACGGTAGCGGCTAGAGGCGCGATGGCGTAACCAGGCGCCCGAGAGGCGCGCGATAGCGGCACCTGCCACCGCGGTTGTTTTCGTGCACCAAAAGCGTTTTGAAACAAGAAGCGGCGCGGCTCTACGGCAACTCCGGCTCGGTGACTCGATAGCTCCATGCCTCTGGTAGGGTCGCAAAATTTGGTCGCGAATATAGGTCAAAAGTCTTTAATCGCAATTTCCGAAAAAAAAAAATGTTCGATTTATACTTGAATGAACACGGTAGTCAGCCGCGCGACGAGACACACATCATGAAAGCGATTGGTGCGAGCGACCAAGGCGATGAGCGACGTTTTGAGAAGCCCAAGAACCGAGCGGCGCAAGCAGCGAGAGTGAGAAATCTTCGTCCCTAGGCGCCGGCACTCGTAGCGTCTCGCCGTCGCTCGTCTCGTTGATCGCTATATTGCTTACATGCCGTTCAGAAAGGCGCTCTAAGTGCTTACCATTGCATTGGGACCAGCCTCGCATCCAACCGTAACCAGTCTTGACTTTTTTTTAAAGCCGCCGAGGTAGAAGTTAACATCGTACATGCATCGTTTTCAAGCATGGCTCCTCGTTCATTGCTCGATTTATATTTTCCGTAAATGACAAACCGCAATGAAGCACAATTATTCTAGTTCAAAATTGTTACGAACACTTGGCACGCATGCTTACACTGTAGCGCACCTAACGTAATTTAAAAGTAGAACGAAAACGGGACGAGATTCGCTTACCGCTTCACGGAGACGGACGTCTTCGGATCCTAGGCCTCACGGCCGAACTGGGAAGTCGCCTGCGGTCCGGCGATCGGACGAGTCGAGCCGGCCTGACACAGGTTGACCACGCCTGGTTGAACTATGAGAGGCGCCGTCGAGTTGAGAGCCAAAGACGCAGTAGAAACGGACCGTAAAACATCTGTCCCCCAAAACGCAGAACGAGCCAGCGATGCCAAAACCGCCAAAACCACTACGTCGCCATCTCCGCGACGACCGGAAGCGTGGAAGCTGGGAAGTCAGAAAAGGCGCAACAGCGGAAGCCACTGGGCGGAAGCTTTACGTTTCGGTTTCGCTTTTCTCCGACGCCGGGTTTGCGGCTGGTAGCGACGACGCGAGGGGCCACGAAAAGACGCCGAGTTGGCCGAGTACGAGTCACGGCCCACGATACGAGCAACGGGCCGTTTGCCGCTGTCGACCGGCGATGCGGTATCCGCGGCTTGGTGTCACGATCGGTTTGTTGCCGTGCACGCTGACTCAAAGCTCGAAGTTACGCAGTTCCGTTCCGGCACCAGCCGCACCACGTTTTCCGGTGCATCGCACGTGGAGGCCTTTCGACGCATTTAGTGACCGTAAAGATGGTGCCCGTTGTCTTCGGTGCTGTTGAAGAAGTTGCGAGACGGAAGAAGCATCGAAACCAAGGCGTTTCGGACTCCAGGCCGGGCCGCCGGTTCACTCTGAACGAGAGGCGACATGTGTGCGCACGCTTTGAGGAAGCCTCGGTTCGCCGCGCCAGAACTCGCCGATCGCGACCGTACCCCGAGTCCGAGAGGCTCTTGCGCAGCCGGGAACGGCACCGAGATAGGAGCTGCTCGTTCTGCGCTACCATGCAGTGCTCAACAGTGCTCGGGGCTCTCGGTGTCGTTCGTGCTTGCACCGATGTCCTTGTGACCCCTTGGGACACGCAAGTCGTACTTCGCAAAGGTTTGGAGGGGGCCGCCCACACCGAGCAGCTCCGCTATATTCCGCTTAGTTATGATCACAATAAAAGCTTGCGTTTGTTCTCGGGAAAAAAATTGCGGGACCGCTCTCCGCGCCGCCGACGAGATCGGCCACCGCCATGTTCTCAGCTGTTCACTCGCTCCCGCAGCGAGCGCCTTCCGATAATCCTCCCCGTTCCAAATTGCGATGCGATCTCCGTTTACATGGGCTGAATGAATGCGCACTCGACATCTCGATCCACCTCTGTCTAGCGACTTTAATGCGACGCGCTTTGCGCATTATGCCGTTTACATGACCGCATATGGAATGCGGCAACTGGATTCAATACGACTAAGTCGCATTCATGTAAACGCGGCTTATGTTCTTTTTCGACATGTATGGTGTATGTAACGATACCGGTGGTAAACGATGGACGTTATGCTGGAAGATGGCGGTCGTCTTTCTGCATGTATGATTTGGGTATAGACCGACACGCGGAGCGGCTCTGTTTACCAACACGGTCGGAAGGCCGCGCATGCGCGGTAGCTATGTGGGCAAAAGCCGCCCGGCTCTCCGTGTTTTCGCCATTGTGTTCTATGGCGTGCGCTCGTTGTTGGCGTTGTAGGGACGCTTGTAGCGTTATTTGGGCGTCGTATTTCCTGACAACGCATGTCGTAGGCTATGAACGACTATTTGAGCTCGCTACCCGAGCATGAACGGCAGCGGTATCGAAACAAACTGTGCGTGGACGGCGTTGCCTACGAGGATCCGTACGCCGTAAACAAGGCCTGCTGGAATACCGACGTGAAGTTGCGGCCATCGAAGTCGACGGCTCACGTCGTCGTTTATTTAGTTTTTTCGCCAAGCCAGTTCACGGCCGACACGGTGCAGGCGTACAAGTGTCTCGAGGCCTACGATTACTTCTTGTTGGTTTCCGCACTGCCGGCGGGATCAGCAGACTGTGGGTCTGCGGAAGTGTATTTATTAATTAAATAAATACACACAGCGTCTTGAAGTCAAGGTATGATATTTTTCCTACCCCCCTGACCACAAGGCATGACAAGCAGTAACGCTTTGTCCGCTCTGCAGTCTTGGCGGTAACACGTTTTAACTAACGGCGTTGCCGGTTACGCGTTACTTTCTTCAGTGACGTAGGAATCTACTTGTTACGCTTTCGACACAGGAACGTTTAACGTACTTATGTAACTATTTCAAGTAGCGTAGTTAAGTTACTCATTACTACTTCCCAAGTCTTCAACAAATTACACTTCAATTTTTTCCGTGTTTTAGGCGTCAAGCCATGTTTTTCTTTGCGTTTTTTCTCGTGGGTATTTAGGTGAAAACGTATAAAAGAGATAAAGTAATTATGTTCAGTTTCTGCATGAACAGAATGTTTCTTGATATATGAGCTTAAGCATACCTGTATCGTCAAAACCGTAAAATGTGTTAAATCATAATTTAAAAAGTAACGCAGAAGTAACCTGCGTTACTTTTTATCGGTAGCGGTAACGCGTTCCTTTTATTTGCAAGTAACGAGTAACGTATTTCGTTAACCATTCTGATGTTAGCCTGAGACTGAGGCAGGAAAAGAGGAAGTTTCAAAGTAGAAGAAAAAGGAACAGTCGAGGATACGAAAAAGGAACAGTCGAGGATACGTCTCTTATAGAGACGTATCCTCGACTGTTCCTTTTTCTTCTACTTTGAAACTTCCTCTTTTCCTGCCTCAGTCTCAGGCTAACATCAGAATGGTTAATTTCCACCAGCTCGCCTGCGCACTCACTACAATATCGTATTTCGTTACTTTTTTTCGGTAACGCCTACAACACTCCCGCTCTGTCGCCGATTCCCTTCTGCTGGGTAGCACGGGCGTAGCGAGCCTCCGACGAGCGCTTGGCCGATGCTTTGTGCGCCAACACCGTGGGGACAAGATCCGGGTGGTATCGATCAGACAACGGTTTCCCTGCGCATAAGCAAGCCTCGGGACGGAGATTGAAATGGAAGCCGCACTTGCCCTCAAGTGCTTGCCACACAAACGGTCGTTCGCGCGAGGCGACCATTCTTTTCGATCCACAGATATTATCCACCTTCTATGCGTTTCAGAGTCTGCCGGGAACTTGTGGAAACTCACCCCGCTACTTTTCTTGTACCTTTCAGTGCAATTAACGGCAAAACAGCTTCGCGGCATGCTGAAATGCTGTGACGCTCATGCGAAACGTGCGCGCTTTTGCCCACACCCCCCGGCTCCGGCGCGATCGCAGCGCCGCCGCAGCTCCGTGACGTCAAGCCCGCGTGTCGGTGTATAACGGTGGTGGTGTGGTATAAGCGTTTTTTGTTGGAAAGATTGCGGTCGCCTACGTCATCGGCCGCAAAATCATACCAGCGCACCGAATCATATCGGCAAGCAAACTGGCTGCCAGTATAGACAGACCCGGAGCCATAGCGGTGCCGGTATCTCCAGTTATGCAGAAAGCCGAACCAAACTAGCTGCATTAATAATAACAAGAAATTATGGTGGTGTCATACCCGAACTGTACAAGCAGCAGGTTTGTTTCTTGTACGTTTTTCCAATAGTGAATGCACTACTAAACAACTCTACGTCTTCGGATTCGTGAAATGTGGAATATTATTTGTGTAATCCTAATTTAAACATCAGCAGATACCGAAACCGAAACTTCGGTTGCGTCAGGCAACATTGGTCTCGGGTCGTCTGAGTCATGGCCACATCACGTCGAACCACGTGGTCTTGTGACGTTCGGGAAAAAGCGAGAAACAGGTCTTTTTTTTTTTTTTATCCACGCCATGTGAAGCGGGCAGGTCGCTTCACATGGCGTGGACGGTGATGGCCCGGGGGAGAGGGGGAAGGGGAGAAGACGAAAGAGGAGAAGGGGAGCGGAGAAACAGACCGATAAGCGCGCAGGGCAGCGCAAACTGGCGCATCCGTGTTACGGTGATCACGTGAACGCCCGGTCAGCCAACACCGTGAGGAGAAACTCATGACGTCATCGTTCAATTTCGCTCTGAGAAGTAAAAACAAACAAAACGTGAGAATGACGTAGTCAGGCCTCTGACGTAGTGGTTCAACATTGGCCGCTCCAACTCCGTGGCATTGACTGCACTGATCATTGCGCTCGCGCCGCACGCTAGAGTTGGCAGATTTAGGCGACTTGGCTCGCGCGAAGGTTTGCTGGCCAGTTTATTAAATATATAAACGGAATTAGATTGTAATATTTGACGTGGGGTCTTCCTATATGATACTGAAGAGGGCTACGTAGTTTTCTAAATATCAAAAATGAAGCGGAGTTGCCCTTTAAATGGTAACTGCAAAGAAAAAAAAAACGTTTTTTTGAGCAGCCTAGTTGGGAAAAGCACGTCACAAAACAAAGGTTTTGCAAAAAACAAATTAGCAATATTTACCTTACAGGACGTAATTTAGTCGGAGTCACAACCTCTCCACATTTGAAACTCCCGCTCTTTCGATCCGCGCGCAGGAGAAGTACGCCCCGCCCTTCACTCTTGGACTGTCTTGGATTGACTTGGCTGCGGAGTACGCAGCGTCTTGACTTCCGGCCGCGGATCGGGAGAGGGGGAGAGGGGAAGGGAAGGGTAGGGGGAACGTGCCGTCGATGTACGCTGGAAGCCACAGCCGGTTTGCTTTCGTTGTATTTGTTTGGTCGATGAAAATCTTGGAACAACACACCTTCAACATGGAGTTGGTACTGTTTTAATTTGACGGGACGCGAGAAGCCTCCGCGGTTTGCGAGCACATGTATACGAAGACGTGACCTAAAAAGCGCCCTTGAGACGTTCCCCGAAGACGGAAAGTATCATTCGTAATCGTCGTGTGTGCTTTGAACGCGAAGGGAGTCACAGGGTCCACGATTGCGCAACCACAAGCCAACGTTCACGACAGCGCTGCGTTTACTTCGGCGATCTCGTTCTGTTTGGTGCAACGCGGCGATGCGACAAAGAACTGAAACGTTCGCGGTGTGTGGTGCGGGGCTTGGAAGTAGAAGCCCACACTAACACGGAGCGCCAATTGGTCATTTTGGGGTTGACGTCCAATGGCTTTAGTCCCGCCGTCGTCAGCTGATCCGGTCCAGCTGGCCTGACAGGACGCAGCGAGCTGTGGCACTGTGTCAGCAAGCCTTTTTGAAAGTATATCTTCCTTCGTTTCGAAATGTGGAAGATTCTTGACGCAGAGCGTGAGTAAAAGTCTCCGGGGCGTTTTCAACAAAATTACGTCGTTTAATTGAAAAATAAACTCCAAATTGTGGCCCTAAATCTGTCTTTTTTATGCTTATTGTTAGACTGGGTTTGCACAGCGACGTGTTTGCACAGCGACGCACACAGCTTAATTAGATGATTTGGTCCTGCAAACGACCGGTTATATATTATTTCAGGGAAACTTAAGTCACCGCCAATACTTACCTGTAAATCTCGTGCGAGTTTGTAGCGCTCATCATGCCGTGTGAATAAATTTGGGCAATATTTCCTACCCGCCCACAGATGCATGGACAGAGACCATTTTTTACGTAGTGAACATAGTGCTTTTTTCTTTATTTTGGGAGGAGGCGTTGGTGCATTTATTATGGAACAATCACCTGAGAGTTCAGAAATTGGGGAGGGTGACCAAGCTTTCCGAACATTGTCTCTTTCCTCTCTGGCACTGCCCCAAGTTCCAGTTTTAGTAGGCATACCTACTTGGTCGGTACAAACAGCTCTGAAGCAGGTAAAAGACTGAGAAGTCAGGACGGTGCGGACTCCGTGTTACGCAAGATGACTGGCGAAGTTTTTTTGCGAGACATGCGGTATATGCAAACGATTTATCATGCCCGTTTTTTGCGTCTCTCCAGCAAAACGAATAAGATAATCTACAGAGGCGCAATCACAAGCCACGATTTACGATAACAGTACACATTCAATTCAAACAACTTTAGGTAAGATGTTTGAGAAGCTGAGAAAAAAAAATGATATGTCGTCTAAGGAAGAATTCGGACGTCCGAAGTCTTCTGCGGACAGCTGTTACGCAACAGCTGTCTCAGTCGCGGACGTTCGGTGCACCCGGTGCGAATCTCGAAGACCTCCGGAGCGAGATGACGAGAACATACCTGGACTCGTTTGTCGCTACGGGAACTCCCAATTTCCTGCAGCCAAATAGAATTCAGCTCGTGACCTTTCGGGGTGACATGTCTGCTGGAAGACTCGCTATTGCGATCACTGATTTCGCAGCACTTAGAAACGGCGCCGCTTAACAGGAACCGACATCTGCAAAAAACCGGCATTTGCACGTGCAAGAAAAAAAGACGCTAAGAAAGCAAGGACGAAAACGAAAGTAACAAACCGCGCTATGAAAGCCAAAACCCCGCGTCGCTTCCGAATACTAACAGTGGTGACAGCTGCTAAACACACATCACTTCAGGAAGGCTCACTCAAGCCCCTGGGTCAACACGAAACGCTGATGACTTCGGCGAAACGACTAGTCGAGTAGGTGAGAAAGGCGGGAGCAGAAACTTCGGCGGCCATGAGAGAATGGCGAAGCTTTTGTTTGTTGTGGTATGAATCGAAACGGAAGTGCCCGTCTTGCGAACCTTTTTCTAAAAAAAAAATGATAACTCTCATTACATTGGCTATCTTTAAACATAAAAATATGCCGCTCAAAAGGAAATTACAACATATAGCAAAGGTTTAACAAACAAGATCTAAGCTGTCAATCAAACTCTTAGCCAATGAGAAGTATGGCAGCCAATTTGGGCTGAACGTCACGGAACACCAACTTCGTGGCACGCGATTTAAAACGGACGAAATAGCCGCAAACAAAAATCAGTCTCACGCAATAAATATTGCTGTAAACATTTTTTTTTCTCGCTCAAAATTGTTTTTTTTTTACATGCTTGTCCAAATTAGGCTGTTTAAAAAAAACTTTCTTTGCAGTTAGCCTTTAAGAAACCGCAATTTTTACCGATAAACGTATGCGGGAAGCGCTACGTTCTTATAAACTATCACGTGGTTTCGATACCTGTTTCGTGGTTTTCGTATTGAAAAATGTGTCAAAACCACATGATACGATATAACGCGCTCGAACGGTGATGAGACGCGCGCATAAGTTTTATGTGAACTATTTTATCTTTCAAGTACTGTCCTGTGGACGGACACGAAAAAAATCCGACCAACGAGCGATATAAGGCTTTGCTGTAAAACAAAAGGTTAAAATGTGGGACAAATAGAGTGTGCGCCGGGTTATACCTTAAATGTTAAATCAGCTTAAATCCAAACGCAGCCGACGCTACCAGCTGATGGGACCAATCCGACAGCATCAAAAGCGTCTCATCGGGATATTTGCTATGTTTCGGTACGTGTTCTATGATTGCTCAACGAATCAAGAAAACAAAATAGAAAGTGACTCGCGCTTTTGACGTGGTTTGATTGGTCCCATTGGCTCGTACACTCTTAGAAAATAGGGTCAGTATAGGCCTCTTTATAGGGAGGCACGCTCTTGATACATATGTTTCTTCTGAAACGGAGAAACTTTTGTCCCTGAAAGAAGGGTTGCAAAGTTCCCCGTCGCCTGCATCTCATTATGGCGGCCGCGAATCGAGCAATTCGAGCTTAATAAGGCTTAACAAGAACACTAAGCCTTTTAGGGGGCAAGAGAAGCAGCAAATAAAAACGTAACACAAGCTTTCCGCGTCTGTATTTATTTCCGAAGCCGGCTTCCCCCTGCAGGTAAAGAAACTTACGTTTTGAAAGCATGCAGTCACTCAGTCTTCTCGTCGTCAGCACTGCGGTGTTAAACGGAGACAACCGGCACCCAGCTACTTCAAGCACTTTATGTCTTAGCTTTGCTATTCCTCAAGCCACAATTCCTTCGTCAACCGCACATCACGGAGTGGTAAACCATTCGCCCACAAAACCAAAAGCCGCTCTCAAAAGCAGAAAATCCGAAGCAGCCTCTTGGCTCATTTCATCACGGTAACAAGAAACCATGGCGTTGCCGCGTAGCGTAGCCGCGCAGCTTGTGATATCCACATTACCCATATTACACGCATCAGCTGAACATACATTGAGTGCATGCAAATACATACAAACATCAGTACAACGGCACACTAACCCGAACACTACACCTAGCTCCGCGTTGCCGTCTTTTATACTGGTCGTTTGGAACGTACTGAATTTGTGGGTGATTGCATAAGCAATAAAAAAATATTCCCAACATGTCGATTTTTTTCCAGCAATATCGTACTTCTGAGAGTATGTTTATTTTCTCAGGGGATGAATCTCTTATCAAAAAGCAAACGCTTGATCATGTCGTAATTATTTGAAAGCCAGTAAGTCTAGCCGCTTCAATGCGGTTCCAAGCCATGAGTTTCTTTCCCAGCACGGCACTTTGTAGCCCGCATTTCTAGTGTAGTGTTTGTTTTGCTATTTCTGCTGTTCGCGCAGGGCTGCAATTGCCGT
The DNA here is from genome assembly GCF_016920785.2 of Ixodes scapularis. Lineage (NCBI taxonomy): Eukaryota > Metazoa > Arthropoda > Arachnida > Ixodida > Ixodidae > Ixodes > Ixodes scapularis. The sequence goes on along the minus strand of NW_024609873.1, from coordinate 16,551,991 downwards.
CTTGAATTGCTCTCTGTAGAGCGGACATTCACTCAACTGGAAGTGATGCATTACGGGCAGAGAAATAGCTTTTCGATCAACTTGAATGCAGTCAAAGCCACGACTTGTGGCAGGTGTTAAGTGTACGGTGCTACGCCGTGGCGAGCTCGAAAACATCTAGCGCTCATACCAGCGCGCCACTCGGAGGGCAGTTTCTCCAGGAACCGTAGTATATTTAAACAGCAAAATAAAGGACAACTTTTTTTTTCGATTTTAACTACTATTGATTTTTAATGCTAAAATTCCACACTGTAAATATACCTACCTTCCGTCATAATTTCGAACTGTTCAGTCCTTCCCCCAGGGCGCAATCGCTCTCGGGGACTGACAGTCACATTGGCCACTACACGATAGGAGCTTCCCGTTCAGACCAGCGTTCCAACATGAGAATCCGCACGTCGATCGATTGCACGTAATCCCCTCAAGTGGCCTTAAACTCTTTAATATAATGTAAAGCGAAATGTCAACCTGCGACACCCCACCCCTTCCGATCACGGCCCGACCAGCGGCATCAATGACCGACAGCTTACGTCATCTCATCTCATCATCTCATCACACCACTGATACGCGAACACACGGTCACATCAGCGATAATTCCATTCTTCCGTTCACGACGCACAACACTGCCATCACGATGACGCTGCAATGTAGCTAACACACAGAAATACACAACCACGTTGATTGCCAGTTGGCACTCGGCATGGGAAAACAGAACCGAACTCAGCACGGAAGGCACCCAGGCAGTCGGCAGCAAAACCTGCCTGTCTTGGGCGCAGTTCCTGCGATTTCCATAGCATCGAAAACGTCGACACAGTTCTGCGTGATTCCCTTTCTGTAGTTCCGCGTGAGCAAGGACGTTATAAGTACTGGGAGGGGGTACATTGCAATATTGGTGAAGTCTAGTCATAAAAAAGTTTAAACGATATTGTGCCCGACGGGACCGCAGATCTCTCGCGCGATTGGTGCGCGTGACATGTCACGTACGAGATGGATGATTGATTGTAGAAGGATTCCTTGCAGGCTTGCACGCGCTCCGTCCGGTAGGTTTTATCAGATCGAAGGCTAGATACGGTTACGTGTTGGGCTGATAAGTAAGGAGAGTAAGGAGGAAAATTAAAAAGAGACGGAGGCGTCAAGGGAGCATGGCTTGTGGTGGCTACGTCGCTCACGTCATGCCCTCTCCTACACTTCTATCCTCCTCGCGCGTGGGTCCCGCAAACCAAACACAGCCGTCCTACCGAGTGTATCTAGAGCTGCTGGCACTGCTCCTCAACTTCGCTGTTTCTAGCGGCTTCGTTTGCTCTTTAGATACAATTATTGGTAAAAACGTCAATGCAACCGAAATGTTCTGCGCGTTTGGACTAGAAGACGGAATCGCAGACGGCCTTCGCTGCCGCTTAAGCTCAGTCAACTCAACAACATTTATTAAACAACGCACGCGACGTGCTTCAAAAACGTAACCGAAAGAAGATGAGTTGGGAGTGCGAAAGCTTTTTCCCGTCTGCCTGGAGAAGGAGGAAAACGTCTCGTTCCTCTTTTCTTCTCGTGTCCGCTTGGGGGCGCGTCAGTAGAAGGGAGGAAGACGCGCGGTTGCTATCTTTTTCCTCCATTTTTTCTTAGAGTGCAGCTTCGGCTGCGACTGGACTTAAAGGCCGTTGTACAATTCGCGCTTTCCACTTTCGCCCGTGTCCTCCTTTCTTGTGTGCTCCCCATCTTTTTCCCTTGCCCCAACTTTTTACCTTGCCCCAAGGGGATTACCTTTCCGGCAGAAAACTTAGGTTGGGGCGTCGGGCTTTAAGCTGAAACGAAGTATAGACGCTCTGGAGCCTCTGGCAGGCACCAGCGCACCCCCCCCCCCCCTGCCCCCCTCCCCCCCTCCCCTCGGTGGCGCGTCAAGGAAAGGGGACAAATCCCGCACCGGATTTTGAGAATTGAAAAGTGATCTACTACCGATGGTTTCAGCGCCACCCAGGTAAAGAAGCGAACATGAAGGACAGAAGTTTTCCTATTAGTCCTTCGGGACTACCCGTCATTTATATCACAGTAACCGAACTCTCGCCGGACGACCGTGCCTCTGCTTCCTTCCTTAGTTGCGAGTCACCGCCACATGTAAAGTCAATGCATTATGTTCTTTATCGATCGTTACAAGCGTGTAAGTGATAGTCTTTAACTTGGTCTATCTGCCATTTATAATTGCGACTGCCGGTCGATGAAAGTTAAACATTTTACATTCACGTAGATAGAAATTGGCCGATGCATTGGCTATTTAAATAATATCCACCCTCTTAGGTAGCGACGTTATGCTGATCGAAGACATTAAACTGAATAGATGCAAATTTTAATGGCTATTGTTCCTACACGCGCCCACGCAAAAAAGATTGGCAAGGGGTTTACGTAATAAGTACATAGCACAAAACCGCATTGCAAGCATTTATGAAGGTCGTTGTATTACTGTTGGGCTCACTAGAGTCCGCACTGAAGTCCCTGACAATGGCACAGAAGACCAGGTGGGTCCGAAGGATCGGCCGAGCCAGGGAAAACGTTAGGAAACGAAAACAAGGACCGACGTGCTTGCTTTGCGACAGATGCAAATGACGCCGCTGAACGCGAGCCTTTAATTTATGGGCTGTCATGGAGTCATCACACGTGCTTTGTTTGCCATTTATCGTGAAATATTGCTGATTAATTCATGAACGAGATTGTTTTATTAATACATGGTGACAAACCTTGAGCCAACTTGACTTGGAAAGGGACGCTACCTTGCAAGTTTTTGTCGAAGACATCAGTTTTTAAGTGCACATAACTCCCCTTACATGGTGTCCATCACTGCCGCGGACAAAAGCTACAATTCATCGTTCATAAAAAAAAGACAAAAGCCGCACGGAAGTTACATTGTCGTAGGGGCACCATACCCCTTGGCTGCTGAAGTTCCCATGTGTAGCTGGGAGAGAAAGAGACACAGAAGCACAGGCGTCTGTCGTGTCCACCTTCGCTTCTGCGACCACGCGGAAATGGCGACAGGCAATGATATCACGTCACGCCTTTGACGTCATCACGCAGACGTCAAGGAATAAGAATAATGTCGTGGTAAATACACCAGTCCGAGAACTGTTCCAGGCTCCATATTCAAGGAATTACAAAGTGTCGTGGCTCACGTATGCTCAGAGCACGATGACGATTGGTCCAATCCACAAAGAATATATTCGTGTTGTGAATACAGCAGAGCCAGGTGTGAAACGTGTTGCGGTTTCGACTCCTGGTGGTGATCAGCGTTTATAAATTGATTTCGTTACTCTGTAACTCTCCCCGTTTGAATACAAAAAGTTGTGTTGGTTTTCCTGACGTAGCAAGATGCCAACAACACAACGCGTGAGAAGAGTACTAGTTGAGAGCAATCAGTCAGAGCTGACCAAGCGTCCGACCCTCTTTGTCACGCCAACAGTGACACCACCGGCATCTATCGAAATCCGCTAACCCCGTCTATGACACATCTTCATCTTTTTAACCGTATCTTGTACACCAGAGTTCCACGCCCCGTCGGCGGCAGTACTACGACGTCCACACAGCGGACAGAGGTCTTTAACTTCGATGATTTCATCCATCTCGTAGTTGAGCACCGGAAAGACAATGTAAATGTCTATATCATGTCCAAGAAATGTCGGTGACCACCGAAACGTCCTTAGCGCCTTTTTTCAACCCTTTAAACCGGCCAAAGGATGTTCTTGCTGCTTTTGAACCTTGACTCTGTGCAGAGTTCAGGCATGGAACTGCAAGTGAATAAAAAAAAAAAAAAAGAAACCATGAGTACTAAGCATCTGGTTCAAGCAAGCTTTAAAAACAGCAACATTTATCAAACGTTAAAACATCAAAGCCAGTCCTTCTAATAAATGATAATCTTTTTCAGCCATAAATTACTGTAAGTTCGTTCTGGACAAAGCAACACTACCCGCTAGAATCTATACCTTTGGATATAATTGAAGACATTAATTTTTGTAGCCACACAGAAGACCTCCATAGGAGCATAACACATAAAGGATACTATTTATTCGTGTAAAATGTTATTGTAGTTACCCAGCTGCATAATTAAGCAGACAATGTCTTTTGTTTCTGTCTGCAATAATGGAAACACAAAATAAGAGTGGACTGAATCGCAAATTTAAATATTGTATGCTGTTTTACCTAACGTCATGGTTTCTGTTGACTGTTGAAATAATCATTTGAATGTCGGATTTCTAGGATACGAGTAAAACACGTAATAAATTTCTTGTTGTTTTCGTATCAAATTTGGAATTAAACTTAAATGCTTGCTTCCTTTTTGATTTTTATGGGGGCAAACTCTAGCATGTGTACCTCTGATAAGTAGTTTTGAAAATGAAGGCATAGGTTCCACAAATACATCCTTGGGTAAATCAAGCTCGTTTAACACACATATCAGATCAAAGGGAAGTGACAAATGAAGGCAAAGTGACCAGGGTGAAATTATAAGAAACTGTCAAAGCCATTTACATGAGTCAACAAAACATTCTAAGAATAATAAAAAGCTTCAATATTACATTTGAAGGTTTTATACATTAAAATATGTGTCCAAATGTATTAGGTCGCGCTTAACGGGATACAGCACTCCTGCGTCAACACATGGCGCTGCAGGGTGCAGGAAAAGGTAACCACGTGTCGGACCTATGCGTAATTCGTTACAAGTAGCAAAATTACTTGTAATCCCTTACACTTCGCAGTAATTTTGTGATGAAATAATTACATATCTTACAAAGAAATTGTAAAATAATGAACTGGAGTATTTACATTAGGCTATAATTGTAATTCGTCTCATCTTCGTTTTTATTCACGAGGAAAAAGCAAGAAAGCGGAAATATAAAACACGTAAAACAACAAAAAAAAGTCCTTTCTTATTTGTTTTGTATTATGTTGTAAGGGTAATTGTTACCGGAATCACACCGTCACCTGGCGTCCCTTCTCATGCTGAAAACCTTCCTTCACGTCAGCTAAACAACGATCCGAATTTTGTTTTTGTTGGGTTGGTTATCTGCAAGTTGTAACTCGTCAGCTTGATCCCCCACGGCGAAGGGGGAGGCACACTGATACAAAGAACGGGGCGCTCGTTGAAACAATATTAGCCAAAGCTTCTAATATCAAAATGTTTTACTCAAACCAAAAAAAAAAACTGTCAAGGCGCACGCGAGCGAATCTAGCGAATCTGTTCATGTGTTTTCGTTTTGCCTCTTCACCCTTTCCATGCTTTCGAAGACGTAAAGAGGACACAAGACAATTGCCGACAGCGGGCCTCCCAAAAGTTCGAAACAATTAACAATGATATCCTCGGTTATAGCCACTATGACAGTTTTTATAATGTCACAAATTTAGGGGAGGGTACTCTCCGTTTTACGCTCAACCGAAAAATCGACTGAAAAAATGTTGACATTAACTGGTAAGCTACTCAAAATATATTAGAACACTTCCAGCTTTGGGGCACACGAACGTTAATTTGCATTTGTGCTGATTTCCACTCTTTTAAAAGCTGCAGGTTACCTATATTCTTGTCATTCTTTTTCTGCGTTTTGTGTTTTTTTTCTTTTTTACGATACCAGAACACGTCATCGGTAATTTATGGCAATTTTCAGCGATGGTACTACCGTGATGTGAGAAACGTGCTCCCTAGCTGCTGGACGCTCTGCTTCAGAATAAAGGTGCCTGGTTACACCTTCCACACGTGGAAGTATGATAAGACTCGTATATAGCTCGTATTTGACCATACTAGAACTATTACTGTCCCTGTGGGAGGACACTGCCGTTGCCTGACCTGACATTCAGCTGAAGAACACTGAGCTGAGGCACGTCTGACCCATGTTACATTCGTTTTGGACGGCCTCAAGAAACGGTAGGCAATGCATACATGCGTCTACATATTCCTTTTAATTGACATTATATTTTTGTTTTGTTTTCTGAGGATACCCCTGACGTTTTGGCTGGTTAAATATCCAAAAAGCTCTATCCTCTTACTTGCCGACGTCTCAACCAAGACACAACTAGTGTTCTGAACGTTTAAAAGATTGATACAAAAAGAAATCTAAAATTTATTTGTCATGTGTAATTGCCGTGTCTTGCTATTTGACTGTACCACCGTTTGGCGATATTTGCCGGGTAATATTTGCTTTTTGGATTTTATTTTAGGTTTATTTATCTTTAATATAATATTTATAGTTTGGCTACTCTCACAGTGTCGAACTCTGGCGGTAACAACAAGGCTTTGCACTTTCACCAGGGCAGAGAGCTTTTCAATTCTTTTCTAGTAGCACGCGATGCAGCGCGTCAGGCATTCGTGAGTGCCTGAATTGCAAGAGTGTTTCTCGCGGCGGACGACGTCTTCACTTAGAAACGAGACAAGATGTCCGACGAGACTTTCGAGAACCAGCTGTTGCTCAAGGTCACAAAAGTGTGACTGGTGGTAACAATAAACGCTTCCATAACAACCTTGTGTTTGTGTCTTACCCTAGGATAGTAAGGCAGAAAATAACGCCGCGAAACTAACGGGTTACTTTTTATGATAACGGTACCTTACTTTATTGTAAGTGTAATTGTAACTGCTTTTAGTTACAGTTTCGCCTCGCGTAATTGTAATTGTGATTCCTTACTTTTTCAGTTACGTGCACACGCCTGCAACGTGCGGTTCGTTAGGACGAATATGTTAATATAACTGATATTATTTGCTTCTTAGGCATATTCACATCGAATAAGTTTCGTTTAAAATCATCTGTCGTCAAGTCAACTTCAACTTTATTTCGAACGGTGTCACAAATTTTTTGAGTTCGAGTGTTTACTAAATGACAATATGCAGGTTGTTTCTTAGGCTTTGAATTTTTTTTTTTTAAACTCAATAAAGGCTACACTTCCGCGGTCAGTGCAGGCGATAGGGATAAAATCGGGGCAATAATCACCGCAATAAGTGGTATATTGATTCATTATTTAATTTAATCAATGTATGGTGACATATTGATATAAACAAACCAACATTTTTTTTAATTGAATTTTTAAATAAAAAAGTTAATTTATGCTTTTAATCACTTTTCTCATTATCTGCGTTTCTGCACCGCCAGCCTTACTGATGTGACACATGTGCTGCATTTGGCGCATCACCGCGCTTCCCCCACGCTCGAAATTTCTTTTCTCGAATTCTCTGATATAGTGGTTTTCAATGACGCTCAGCAAGTTTTTAATTGATATTAGATTTTTTTTTCTCAAAATAAACATTTAATTAACAAAAATTTAGGCAATTATTTGTCGAATCAAGGCGACGGTAGCTTCTATAAGATACCTTTCCCTGGCAGTATAACTACCCTTCTCAAATTGCATTATTTTAACTTTCCTGACTTCTTTAGAAAAAAACTAAATAAGGCTAAATAAATCGCACTCTATTTAGAGTGGTTGAAATAATCTGACTCGATCTAGAATCGGAAGAAACAAATTGGCGACTGCAGGTAGAAGGCTCAAATATTCATGAGAGATCTACGTAGGGGAGTTTATCTTGACAAGTCGTTATCTGAAAAATAAGTCCAAAAAACTTGTCAGCAGGTTCAAGAGCGAACAGCGTCTCAGAAAACGTGTCAGACAATGGGCGCATCGAAGAGACTGCGCACCAAGTCAAAAGCAGACGCCGTGCCTATCCAGAGATTACGCCGCAAGCACGAACCTCGCTATGTCGGTTTTATTGTTTTGTTGTTGTTTTCATTGGATTGTGGGAAAGTTTACAATCTTATTTCGCAAAAAAAAAAAAGAAGAAGAGGTACGCTTAAACATTTTACAAGGTAAAATTCAAAACCAAAAAACAGCCTTTATCAAAATATGAAATTTCAAGTAGAAGGCGCCGATTCTTTCCTCCGATTGCAGAACAAACCTGAGAATTGAAGCAAACCCATTTATAATCAGGCTTGACAAAAAAAAAAAAAAATACAAGCAATGTAACCAAGTAAATAACACTTACGCTTTTCCGTTCTGTATGGATTTATTGCCTGCGAGGAAAAAAAGGTAATATTTTATTGCCACATCTCTAAAACTTGTATATGCATGTAACTAGAGGCATTATTTCAACGCGGAGTCTAGAGTGCGCCTGTGGCGGTAAAGCTATTTCCTTCCAAAAAAGGGTTTCATGGGCTATCACAGATGTCTCTGCACCATAGTCATTCAAGTCGCTTACTACGTCACACACCTCAATAGCAGAAAAAAACACTTTAAAGCAGCCGAAAAACGTGATTTAAAATAAAAATATTAAACAAAGACGCTATAAAAAATAAAAGTAAAAAACACGAAAAATATAATTTTTGTTGTTAAAAAAGAAAAAAAAACGAAAAACGTAGCAATGATTTTTCAGAAGCACTACGCATTTAACAGGTAAGTGAGATGAACACAATGCAAGCGGCTGATAGGAGGATCTGTGCCACACGAGTAGTATGGGGCCACTCAGCCCGCATAATCGGCTATCCCGAATTGAAATCTCTATTCGCTGAGTCTGAAAAAAAAATAAGAATCTGTACGCCACTTTAAACCACCATGTGACAGGTGTACCCGGCTTATTCAACGGTCAGTATTCCGGGGGCTTCTTTTTAAAATCGGAGTTTCTCAGTAATTAGTGTGAGAGCTCGGTCCGCTTCCGGTGCGAAGTGCTAACTAAAGGCGAGTAAGGTCCCAAGTCTCGTCAAAGACGAAGTTGGGGGCGAAGTAATGACATTTCGCAAAAATGGCCTTCGCGCTGCCATCTTTTTCTGCTGGACTGTGGAATGCCTTCCGAGCACGCGCTGTTACTCTGCTGTGCGGTATATCAGACGCTGCGCATATGTACACGGCACAGTGACTCAGCGATTTTCGCCCTGTGACTTCGCTTGTGACAATGGCGCCGCACGTTTCTCACTGAAGCACATTTGGGGCGCTCTGGGAACTGTCAATTCAAGCTTTGTGTCAGAGGAGTCTAGAGCCCCCGATTTGAATCGTTTTTCCTTAAATTAAAAAACAACTTTCATTCGAGACTTTTTTGTTTCATGTCGACATAGTGTAATTTAAAAAGGCGAAGAAACAATATTTGGTGGGCATCTGTTCGACTCGACACTAGCTTAGTGCACTAGTGGGACCCAAGTATGCCCAAATGCAACGCCAGTGACAATCAAACTTTTTTTTTTCGTTGTAATTTTACGGATAAAAGAGATAATTTTTTTTTTATTCTTTTCTTCAAAAAAAGTGAAAGCCGTTTACAAATCCCTGTAACGCCGAATTGGAGCGCAGCTCTTGAGGAGGAGGAGTGAAGGGTACTGAGGGGTGAATAGACCCCTCCTCATCCTCCTCCCCTAATTCTTTAATATGCTCCGGGGGGGGGTCACGTGACCTCGGGGGGGGGGGGGGGGGTGTCACGTGACTTTGGGGAGGGGGGTCACGTCACCTCGGGGAGGCGTGACCTGGGGGTCACGTGACATTGGGTGTCACATGGGGGTCACCTCAAGGTCACGTGACCCCCAAGGTGACCCCCACGTGACCTCAGGGGTCACGTGACCTTGGGGGTCACGTTACCTGGAGGGGTCACGTGACCTCGGGGGGTCACGTGACCTCAGAGGGGTCACGTGACCTGGGGGTTACGTGGGGGTCACCTTGGGGTCACGTGACCTTGAGATGACCTTGGGGAGGAGACCACGTGACCTCGGGGGTCACGTGACCTTGGGGGTCGCGTGACCTTCAAAGGGTCACGTGACCTTGAGATGACCTTGGGAGGGGTCACGTGACCTCGAGGGGTCACGTGACCTTGGGGGTCACGTGATCCCAAGATGACCCCACGTGACCCCCAAGGTCGCGTGACCTTGGGGTCACGTGACCTTCAGGGGGTCACGTGACCTTGAGATGACCTTGGGAGGGGTCACCTGACCTTGAGATGACCTTGGTTACGCCGACGCCGACGCCAACGCCGACGCCGACGCCGCTCAAGCCGGGAACGGGCCCCTAAGAGCTGCGCTCTAAAACGTGATAACGTAGCTCGGAGGTCACAGTGTTGGCATCCTCACCCAAGTTACGCTATTTGAGCGCGACTCCCACAGCAAACGGGAGGATTTCATGAGCACTCGATTTGGGCTGCTGATTATGAATAGCTTGACAAGCATTTGGGCAATGACTCGTGACCAGTCACTGCAATGACGACAATAGCCAAACCCTAACAATGTCTGGAACTTGGCGCGTATCCTGTGCGTCCAGTTGCAGACAGGTTGCTGCTTGTTTTGTCAGGTTGATGCCTGTTCTGTCTGTGAGCGCAAGGGGTCTTTTAATAATTTCTTTTCTGCTGTTATCGTTGCCTGGGGAGAAAATCTAACGCAAGTTTAATAAGTTATAAATGTGAGACATTTATTAAAAAATGTATTTCCGTAAAGTACAAAACCATCGCTGCACTTCTCCTTTAAAGGGTGATAAATGAAACTGAAAACTTCACAGGTGGCTGTGTATGAACTCTTACCGGCAATAGCTTTTAACCTCTTTTTGTTGCGACACCGAGCGGCGACGACCAGCAGGAGAAGCAAAAAGAGGGTGATGAAGGTGATTGCAACCAGAATGATGACCAAGTAGTTTCCCTGCTCGCAGCCATTCCATTCACCTCCTGGGATTGAAGAGTAAGTCAATTTAAGGAACTATGTTATATTGTGTCTGTCTGTGCGTTGGTGCGTGCCTTTGTGTCTGTGTGTTTCTAGCTTGCCTCCTTAAACGAGGATTGTTATTTCTAGTACCCTGGTGATAAGCTGAGTGCATGCACTCAACGCAGCAGGTCGTTGCATTGGGCGAGCCTCTACAGATCGTCTAAGATTTTTTACTATTTCTTACAATCTGGTATTACAAACATAAGCAAAATGTCTCCCCCCCCCCCCAAGAAACAATAAAAAACAACAACAGTATTTTCTTTTTTACGGCAAAAATAAACTTCGCTTTGAGGAAAGCTCCTTCTCTTTTCAAATGCAGCGCTAAAAGATGGTACCAGTTGCCAAAGGTTCAGAACTAGCCCTTGTCGCATTCAGAAGTTATACACTTCTTTTTACATTTTTCGTATTGCACAGCCGAAGGCCCTCGTAAAATCTGCAACTTTACACACTACACGACATGAAATCTGCCACTACATGGACAACTTTGTATTCCGTGTAGAATTTGTTTTATAGCAGTAATGACATAAGCAAGCTCAACAGGCTCGCAAAGACGGGGCGACCGGAAGATGCTTAACAGGCAAGCGGTAGTTTATGTCTGTAAACAGCAAAAGTGCCCATGCCAAATGATGGACGGAAGAAAGTAAATGCACCGTATCAAAAATGAAAGACTTCGTACGCTGTCGTGGCCACCGAAGCTTAAGCACCTGCAATCTTACCGCTAGACGCATGCCGGGAGCTCTACATGCTTCCCATTGTTAGCGGGGCTAGTGACGTCACTTCATGCTCCGTGCTCTGCCGTTGCCACGGCAGCTTATGCAACCACAATCTTTGCCAAGAAACGCAAGCGGGGAGCGCTACGTATTTATCATTTATCACTTAATTTTGACACTTGTTCTGTGGTTTTATCGCACGAGAAGTGTCAAAACCCTTTGATAAGAGTTAAGTTGTGCGCAAACGGGGATAAGGTGCGCGCGTGAGTTTTCTGTCGACTATTTTATCTGTCGACTATTGCTCTGTCGACTACTGTTCTGTCGACTATTGCTGTCGATGGACACGAAGAAACCCGACCAACGACTCATAAACAGCTTCGCTGTACAAAAAGAGAAAGAGATAGAGAGCGCGCAGCGGGGACACATGAACCGGCCGTGGCGTCACGAAGTTGGAGCCCAGAGAGATATCACGCGCTGATCAGATTTACCGTTACGTCACGCGTTCCTTTGACACACGCGGCCGGCTGAGCGCGAAGCGGTAAATCCCCCTTCAACGGCGTCCTTCGGAATAAATAGCGGTAGGCGCTGGTTAAAACCACTTCCCTGAAGCGCATGTTGCTATAATCGTCGGTTTTTATAATAGGTCGGCCTTAGATTACGCTTGAGCAAGCGGCTGCTGCTCAGGCGTCAAGCCTAGAGAGGCCAGGAACTTTGACAAGAACGTAATGAAAGCGTGACGAAGCAGTTCAAACAGCGTGTGTTCGATAACGTATTCGGATTCGCGTGTGCTGTGCGCGATTGACTATGGTTCGAGAAAGGTTGGGTGCCGGCGACGCCGAATGTCGAGGTGGTGTTTCGGGACATGAAAAATCAGTACTATCCGTACGTCTAACTTCGCCGAGTGCAGGGAGTGCGTGACGTGTAGAGGTAGCAGCCACGACAATAAGCAGCACTGCTGTCGCTTTCAATAAGAGCATCACGTCGTGTGATCATCACACAACCTTTTTTCCTTTTTCGTAGTTGCGTGTTTACGATAGCGCCTTCTTCGCTCCAAGATATCAGACGGCATTGCTATAGTTGGTTTCAATTTGAATCAGACCACGGCTAAAGGGACAGAAAACATGCAAAATGATGCAAAATTATGCAAACAGACAAAAATCGCGCTGTCATGGTGTACCAACACCGAAGAACATGCTTAAGACAATAAAACCCGTCACGTTGCACTTTTGGCGTTACTTGCTTCTTCTCGACAAGGGCTTCTGGCGTCCACTGCGCTCTCACACGAAATCATTCCTCCTAACGCCACGTCCATCATGCCCCTCTTTTTATCTTTTCTTTTTTTCGCTCTTTCGCGCTCGTTGCGTCGATAAGGTGGCATATGGCATCAATCAAAGGATGTCTTTACTGAGGCCTTTAAATGTTTACCGTGTCGAAGGCCCTCCCAGTGGCGGTCTGCGGCCTCGGCCCTGAGCAGCACGGGCTGGGAGCGGCCCATTTGGTTAGCGGCGTACAGCACGAGCACGACGTTGATGCCCGCTGGCACTCCCTGGACCCAGAAGGCCGGCCGGTCTGCCGTCAGGTTGGCCAGCAGCCGGTGGCATGAGACGTCGTGCACCTCCAACGAGTACAGCTGCCTGGGGCCGCCGATGTGGTCCTCGCGGCACTCGGCCAGGAAGGCCACTTCCGTCTGGTTGGTCAGCGTGCAGTTAGATGGCGCTAGAGGAGGACCTGAGCGGGGAGAATTCAGCACCACGGCTTTGTTCCCAGGAGACGGTGAAGAAACGCGAACCTTGCGTTCCGCTCCTGCTGGAGCACTAGTTTGAGCCATAGAGTTATCACACTAAACGCTAGAGGTTCAGGAGGCGCTAGTATGCTGTTCCATTTTGAAGCAGACAGCAACGGGTCTAAATTTGACTTCCGGTAATACATTCCTATGGGAAAGTCTAATGCGTCTCTTCGCGCTCGATTATAAGAGCAAATATTGCTTCGTGTTGTGAAAAAAAAAAAAAAAAAGCCGGAACGTTTTTTTTATACAAATGCACACATATTTGTGTCGGGACGTTTTTCTTTAGAACTCATGGCGTCGAACACAGCGCAAATATAGCCCAATACAGATGCATATTACGTGTTGACGGCGGAGACCGCCATTATAGACCACGTTTTTACGTTTATAGTAAATGCTACGAATCACAAAGAGTGAATCGGCTGAACAAAACACCACAATGATGCTAATATATGCCAAATCAAATAATCAAAACAGACAAGACCAAAGCATTTAGTTGTGGGACGAAGAACTCTTAGTGGACTAGTAACAAACTGTGCATAAGAAACCAAAATAAAGCAGTCATCTGTAATCTGAACGCTATAACAGCTTGAATGCACCTTACGCACTTTTCAATTGTTCTTTTTGTTTGAATTGATAGCTTGTATTGACATATGCTGTACAACATAGACCTGGGCCTCAAGTTTTGCAAAGTTAAGGAACTCTCCGTAAAAACAAAGACAGGAAGAAAAACGTTATATTAATAAATTACACTTTTATAATGTGAGTAAAGCAGCATAGTATCCGTTAAGAGTAAAGAAACAACGCTGATTTCTTATTCCCTGGCAAAGAAAAATTTCTCGTACGTTTTCCCGTATGAGTGCACAGGAAGTCTGGAAAAGTAGACTGGTTGCTGTCTGCTTCAATTCGCAACCGGAAGTCCCGTAGACACTAGAGCCAGTTGCGCCTCTAGAGTTTATTGTAATAACAATATGGTTTCAGCAAGGCTTCCTTTCAGAAACGCTGGGCACGACGATGTAGGTTCCGTCGGAACTTAAACTTTGTACCAAGTTTATCTGCGAAACTTCATCGTGAAGCTGCTGACATCTGTGCAACCTCTGTCTTTGCCACGACAATGAGAAAAAAAAACCGAATTGTTAGCGTTTCAAAAAAAAAAAAAAAAGGGTTGTGTGTGTGTTTATACAGCCTAGAACTTGGTCTGCCTCACAGGGGCGACGAGTCTCCCAGCTGTAGATGAGAAATTTAGCCAGCGCGGTACAGCCGCTAGCCTGGGGTCTTTAACGTGCATCACGCAGTAGTGATACATGACCGCACGCCGGTACGATGCTCATCCAGATCGAAACGGGCAGGGGTGGGGCTCGGACCCAGGATCCCTGCGTTCTGCAGCGCGAGCTTTCGCTCCACGTGCTCCGAGCTGGTGTGCGCTAGACCACTTGGCCACCGATCCCCCCTTAGCGTTTCAACAAAACACTATACTCTGTTCACCCTAAGCTGAGACTGCAGCCAAAGCTACAATCGCGAGCCTGGCTCGCGCTCTTATGGCTTTCAGACATGTAAATTTAGCGCTAGTGCTCGTTTTGTGAAAGAACGCTTCAAAGCAGCGACCTCGAGCTCTCGTTCTGGTGTCATTGACTGCAGTCTCGAACTGAGTATCGGCCGCCCGCAGATCTAACTCAGTGGCCAATACGCCCGCTTCTCACGGCGGAGGCGCGCGTATGCTCACAGGAAAGCAACCCAGTCTTTGCCTTTCGCGACTTGTTCTGACTCATGAAGTGCCTGAGGCAGGATGCATTCGTTTTTTGGATTTGAATTTAACTATATGTCCAGGTCATGTTTGTTGGAGCTATGAACACCGTGCTGGAAAGCCACTGTTGCCATTCGAGTCCACTCACTCAAAAACTGTGAAGCGGGCGACTGCAAGGAGTTGCTATACACATGCGCTGCGTAGGTCTTGTTATCATAAAATTAAACATAGCTTTGAGAGGCAAACTGAGCGCCTCGCAGATGCTGGATTTCCCTCTCACGTGTTAACAACGGTCGCCGAGTCTTTGCTGAAAGATATCAATAGCAGCCTTATGACAAGTGAAGAAGAGGCCAACAACAGAAAGGGAAGTGGAAGAAGAAAGTTTGTGGTCATTCCCTACGTACACGGCTTGTCCCACAACCTAAAACGCATTGCTGGCAGGTGTGACGTCGACGTTTTATTCTCTGCCCCGGACGAGCTGTCCAGGTTGTGCAGAGCTGTTAACCCTTCTTCGAGGGCGGCCACGGCTTGCAGTACAAGGCATCGAGATCGCTTCGTCTCGTGTTCGGAGGGGGTTGTTTATTCTCTCCCTCTGACGTGTGGCAGGCGCTACGTTGGCCAGACGGGCCGCTGTCTCAACGACAGGTTAAGAGAGCACGCTTACAGTGTCTCCACAACCGTGTCTGGTCATCTGGGCATTCATTGCCGCGACTGTGGTTGCCTTCCCAAGTTCCAACGGTGTGAGGTTGTTAAGCGTCATAGGCACCAGCTTACTCGGGAAACTCTAGAGGCTATTGAGATAGCGAGGTTGGGTGCCACATGTGTAAGCAGTCCTTCTGTGGCCCTATCAGGCAAAAAGATGAATTTTCTGGTTCCCTCACTTGCTCGTTTTTTAGCACTTACTCTGTACGGCTGTGTCATGGCGCATTTTTAATATTTGTTTCAATGTTTTTTATTATTCTTTTATTTTTATTGGTGATGCATCACATGGGCTGAATTTTTTCTGTTCCTTAGTTCGTGACACCGCAATTATATATTGCGATGTTGCGTTCAATAAACTCAGTTGTAAGCCAGCGCTACGTCTGTGTCACTTCTTTGCCTGGTCCTCGTCTTTCCGCGCTGTTTTTGATTCCGAAGTATGTAGCAACTCGCCCAAGCCTCAACTTTAGCAGGTATGGACATGCAGATCTGGCTAAGTATGGAAATTCAAGATCTGGTCAGGCTTATCAATAGGACAGAAACCTGAAATCAACACTTTATCTCTTTTCATGGTCTACAATTCCCACAAGTGCAACGGCCCGCACACGAGGAATCATGGGAACGGTGTTCCTTTGATCCTTCAGCTCCCTAGTGATCGGCAATTTCGACCAATTCCATGGTTACACATTTTCGAGTGTAATTCGTATTCACCTTAACAAGTATCCTATAAAGCTAAAGGACCTGACATATCACTTTTAAAATTTCTCGTCATTGGCAGCGTTTATGATAGTGTGCATGCAATCCACCTTTCAATCTGGCTGAGCCGCCGAAATCTCTTGCAATATTATCATTCTCGTGATTCTTGTTTTAGCAGGAATAACTTAAAAGCCAAGAAATTACAGCAACCAAAACCGGGATTTTTCTCGGATTCAGCGGAGTTTTTTATAGCCTTTTTGGCGTTTGGAACTTGAAATCAGCTTCTTTGAAGCTGCACGATAAGAGATATGTCTGCAACTCATCTAGGTTGGCGAGAAATTTTAAAAGTGATATGACAGGTACTTGGGTTCTATAGGACACTTCTTACGGGTGACAACGAATTACACTTAAAACTGTGTAACCGTAGAATTGGTCAAAATTTCCGATCACTAGGCAGCTGAAGGAACACCGTCCACATAATTCCTCGGTATGGGCCGAGGCGCTTGGGGGATTTAGTAAATTGTCTATTCGGGCGTAATGTTAACACTTCAACATAAATACGCTTCATTCAAATCCTCGTGAAAATTAGCACAAATAATCCCAAACTCAAGCTTGGCAAAGCTGAAGTTTGGGATTATTTCTGCTAATGTTTAGCTCGCGAACAATGAGTCATCATGCACAGTTTGCTAACAAATCACTTTTTTGCTTGTTTTTTTAAACGTTTTTATACAATGAAAGACGGCCGCCAGATAAAGCTGTATATCCACCAGATAACGAAGTATATACCTCATATAGGGCTGTATATGTGCCATATAAGTCTGTATATACCCCAGATCAGGCTGAATATATTCCAGATAAGGCTGCATATATGCCAGATAAGGCTGTATATAGGCGGTATATAATCATAGCATGTTTGATGTGCCCATATATGCCCCAGATATAAGCTCTCCATACGGGAGTGCTTTGCTTGTGCGAGAAACCAGCTCCACTTGTAGTGCTCAACGCTGTCAGAGCTGTTGTAAACCAACTTTTTAGTGGAACCCTTCCCCAACATCTCTAAGCATTTGCGCCAATTCGGCTTGCACATTTTATATACTCCGGATATTGGAATCACGCTTAAACCAACAAGTTTGCTCGCCACATAGCGTTTGTACGTCACAAGCGTTGCCACTGTCAGGAACCGACTCGAGCACCGATCCTTGAAACTCGAGGACCAAAATAACGTATAAAACAAGTTGTTTTTCTGCGTTACACGATATGTCTAAGCATTTTTAAGCTCTCTTTCCCTCTTTCCCTATTTGTTTTTTGACTAAAAGTTGTTTTATGAAATTTAAAAAAAAATGTCCCACAAAAATGAGGCATTGGTGGCTTCTTGCTGCTTCCAGCGCTCTGTTCAAATTGAGCGATCCGATCGGCTTTGCCAGCGCTTTCTCCTATTTTTATACGCTATCACACCGGACAGCATAAAAAGACATGCACGTAAACGCGCCACATTAAAAAGAAAACAGAAAAGAACAACGTAAGAAACGTCGTCTGCCATTACGCAAGCCTTCTATTACCCCCAAAAAAAGAAAAGTGTTTCGATATTTTTTTTGGCTATCAGAGGATTTGTTGGAGTTATATGATGACGTCGGCATCTCAGGCCTTCCGTCCCCCTCCCTATCACCCCGTCTCCATCCTCTATATAAATTGCGGGGAGAGAAAGAAATTTAAAAGTCAAGAAACCGCCTATTCGACTGGGTTACGCACGTTTCGACGGAAATTTCTCTTTGCTCTTTTTATCATTCGGATTTCTACAGATCGTGAAACTAAGGGCCCCCCAAAAAACGCTCATAAAAGGAAAATTTTGCCTTCCGCAAAAAAATGAGGCGTGATAATGAAGGGAAATAAAAATTCGGAGGTTTATTAAACAAAGGTATATCTATAGGCTAGAAAATGACGGCTCCCCTGAACCACCATTAAAGAGCGAAGGGAGGATGCGATCGATTCACAGCTGAAATATTGGGGAATACAGCAACAACACCGAGAATGATCGGATGGTTGACGTCTTTTCATAAAGAACGAGTCGAGACAGAGACTGAACACGAGAGCTGCGCCAGCGTCCGACTGGGCATCGTGTCACCTCAAAGCATCAAAGGACGTTCGGCATCCGTCTTTGGTCCCGGTGCTGAGCTGGGGTCATCTGGCTGTGATGACGTTCCGCGAAAAAAAAAAGACAGTTGTTTGCAGGCCTTTAATATTTCAGGAGGTGCTGGTTGTAATCGCTGAGAGTGAGTTCTTTCACTTTTGCCTTCTACAGCACTAGCTTCTTAACTTCGATCATAGCCTCCTCTATACTCACACAGCCTGGCAGTCCGACGACGGAGCCATAGAATGCCCAGTCGCAGATTTGGGGCGCGAGGATCTGGTAGCACAGAGCAGTTCTCGGGGAACCTGGACGTCAGCGCGGAGCTTTGCAGTGGCGAAGACCCGAAGCATGGTTTTCAAACCCGACGCGAAAAATAAGTTGTAGCGCGAGGAACGCGAGGAGTGCGAGCGGATATTCCATCGCTCGGGAGAAGTTTGTTTTGCCGTTTCGCCGCAGCGAGGCGCCCGTCGCGTGGCTCTTCTCTCGTTCGTTCTCTGCCGCCCTACGTTTATCAATTTCGGTGGCCGCTTCTCGTGGCGATATACCAGGCTTTGTTAGTATAAAGGAGGCTATTATTCCATAAAACCTTGGCATCGCTCCAGCCTGCAGCGTGTGCGCGTCGTAGTCAATGCACGTCAGAAGGCAAGAATCGTGCGCCGGAGACCAGTCATTTTAAGAAAAATACTATTACGTCCTTATCATGCCTGCGACGGTAGAAGGGACAGACGTGACGATTGCTTGCTTCGTCCAGGTGGTGGAAGCGTCATTGAAATTCATGCCTCAGGGTACGAGCATTATCCTTTGAGCGTCAGCGCGGCTGCATCGTGGTGTAAGGCAGCCACAGCTGCACTCCGCGCTGTGTTCCTGATCCCGAGCATATTCACTCCTATTAACCCTCAACCACACACCGTGGCCTGTAAATGTGCAGGGCGGCGCTTCGGTGCACATTGGAATTAATTGCTCTCTGCCTTGTAGGCTGAATGCCGTGGCCGCCCTCCAGCGCCCAATTATCTTAAGTATTTATTCACGCTTACTATAGTAATCCGGTGAGGCGGTTACTACTTAACTGTTTATTACGGTAAGCCAGCCCGGGGACGTATGACCTGCTTCTATATTTTACCAGCTCGCAGAATAACTGACATGCGTAGAGCCCTGCAGATCCACGGATTACCTCCGGATAATTCGCGGATGTCCGCAGTAAACTGAAGGATGCGGATAAAAAAGGAATAAAATTTGGCGTATTGATGATCAGACGCGGATGTCAGGGGCTGCGAATGCGGATGGGATGCCGATATCCACGACCCCGGATCCACAGTTTTGCCGAGGCGACCCATAAACGTGTGCCACCACACAATATAGAGCGAAAGTGGGAGTGCTACTTTGAAAAAGCATCATTTAATGTATTGCGGGAAAAACTAAACTCTCAGATAAAAAAAATGTCATTGGGAAGAAAATTGTTTTTTTTTAAGTCAAGAAAGATTTGGTGCTTACCAAACATTGCTTTATAACATTCTTTCTCCCCAAAAATGTTGTCCTTAGAAAAATTAAAAAAAAAAAAAAATGCAGGAGCATCAGTCGAATCGGGAAAGCGTGTTCTTGTTTGACAGAGAAGGAACGGAAAAACGTTCTTTGAGCAAAGAGAACTCAAAGCATACAAGTCACAAGAAAGTAAAAGAAGCCTGTAAGTGGCTTCTTAGCAGTAGATCGAGGAGAATAAATTAGATCGTCCGTAGAAGTGGAACTTGCTCCTGTACTAGTTTCCGCACCTCATTTTTGCAGCGCACTTCGTACATGCCGCCCCATCATCAAGTGCACAATCGGAGAGAGACTTCTTGTCAGCGGGTAAACCTTTAAGAGGCGAGCCGGCCTGACTCTGTTCATGTTGACGGTATTCTGTTTCTTTTACACAGAAATTTCAACAAGTGGAAACTGCGTGTGTTAGAGTTTGTTTTTTCTTGACTGTTGGCACTAAGTTTTTTTGTGTTTTTTTTTTAAAGTATATGGTTCCGAACATGCAGTCGAGGGTTCGTGTCTAAAACTGAAACCAATATTGAATATTCTAATATTTTTTCTGTGGTGTACTCGCGCTTTACTACACATACAGGAGTACTTTGTCGCGGTGAGGAAGCGCTTTTCCTTTTACACTTGTTGATTCTTTGTCATAAATAAAATTAATTCGTATAATTAGTGTGTTAGTTAATATTTATACTTATAAATTACGCGTCTGCTTGAAGTGGTCTTTACAAAACAAAAAGAAAAATAAATATTTTTTTTCTTTATGAGCGCGTCTTTTGCACAGAGTGTAACTTTCACGGACTCTCAAGAATATTTTATAACTACGATCATATTTCCAGCCTTGCGAAGTGGTTCTGGGCGGTTGATCGCTTATCTTATAAATACGATGAAATATAATGCAACAATATCACTTTCACCATATTTTGAGAGGAACAGTTTTTTATACCAAGTTAACCAAACGGCTTATATATTATCATCCAATCTTTTTTTTTACTTATTCTTGATTTTATGATATAAAATCGATGCGGGGATCGAGAGTCGGATGCTTTTTGAATTTCGTTGCTGCAGCTCAGATGCGGATGCAAAGTCTGCGGATGCGGATGGGATGGGATACACGTAGTTATTGAAACACATTTCGGATGTGATTCGGATGCAGATACGAAGCCTGCGGATCCGGATAGAATGCGGATGATCAAACTGTTATCTGCGCAATACTCTAGACGTGCACCAGCTCGATTTGTGAGCTCGAGCTGCAACGGCAACGACAACGACTGTCTTTAGTATAGTCACCATATTTCATTCCCCCTTAGGAAGAAAGGCACAGAGTAAGGCTCGTGGTTGTTAAGAGTCAGATAGCTCATTCTGTTTTTTCCCGGCAGCAGAAGGCAGCAAGTACGAACTTGTATGTCATTGGATCCTGCTGGTTTTAAAACGGGGACGTCTGGTGGCATCCATAAAAAAGTGCTGAAATGCCGCATCATGGAAAATCTACCCTTGCCTGAAATAACCTGTACCCATCGAGCACGCATCAAACGCCACAAGTCATGATGAAGAGGTGCGCAAACTCGCTGGGCTCCGCACTTCGGGCTCTCAAGAACGGCGATGCACCCGCTACGAGAGAACTCACAACTTCGTCTCCTATAGGTACGGGAGACCTAAGCCGGCATGCTAGAAGCTGCGTCTCAGCTAAAGTTGGGTGAAAAAAAGCACTGCCAGGTTGGGCGCGCTGCCAGGTTGGGCCTCCTTTATACGCATATAACGTGGAAGTTTGACGACAGAGCCATAGAGTGCCCGGTCGCAGATTTGGAGCGCGAGGATCTGGTAGCACAGAGCATCAAAAAGCTTTTTCTCGGGGAACCTTGACGACAGCGCAGAGATCTTGCAGCGGCGAGGACCCGAAACAAACCGCTCCACCTTTTCCATTTCGGCGGCCGCTTCTCGTGGCGATCTGCCAGGCTTTGTGAGTATATAGGAGGCTATGGCCAAAGCCAGTGCACTAGCTGACCGGGACTCAATCCGCGTCCCGAGACGTTCGCGCGTCCCAGCTTTTGCAGTGCTTTGTTCCACCGCCTCAGCTGAGACGCAGTTGTAGTAAGCTGGCCCTGGTTTGAGCATAGACCCCACAGCGCCGAGTAGGACTTGCTTAGACGCTGCTATCTCAGTGTTGTTGCTCATATCAAATACTCACCTGAACCACTGACGTCATTTATACTATATGGTCGAAACCACTGACACCCTAAACAGCGTACGATGTCGGCAGCTGCAAACCGTGCACTTCCTGAGGCTCTCAGCGCGTTGACGCGTGCGTGGCGGAGTTGGCGACGCACGCGCCTGCCACGCGAGCCAACAGAGTTGAAGGCCTGCTTGGCGCGATTATTTCTTTTAGAGCAGAGCTCTTAGGCGCCGGATTCCGTGTTTCGCGGCCTCGGCGTGGGTGGGGGCGTCGGCGTAACCGCGGGGAAATTGACGTCACGTGACCTTAACACCGATTCGATTCCACGCTGAAGTTAGCGGGTAAATTCAGTTTCGCCGCTGGAGTTAGCGGACAAATTCAGTTTATCCGCTAGATTTAGCGGGAAAATTCCCGGTTCAATTCGGGGAATTGAATTGGTGTGAATGTCACGTGAAGTCAATTTTCCGTCTAAATCTAGCGGAGAAGCTGAATTTATCCTTTAAATTTAGCGGGGATTTGAATTAGTGTCGAGGTCGCGTGACGTCAATTTTCCCGCTCAGTCTAGCAGACAAAGGGAATCGGTTCATAGGTGACGTGACACCAAGTCATGTGGCGTCTTTTTGCGTGCTACATTCAGCGGGGAAACTGAATTGGTGTTAAGGTTACGTGGCGTCGATTTTTCAGCTAAACTTAGCGGGAAACAGAAGGAGGAGGGGATGGTATGGAGGAGGAGGAGGGAAGGGTACAGAGGAAGAGAACGGGAGGATACGTAGGAGGAGGAAGGAGAGGAGGGGGATAAGGAGGAGAGGAGGAGGAAATAAGGAGGAGGACCAGGGGAGAGAAGGGGGAGAATGACTAGGTAGAAGAGGAGACGGTGCGAAGAAGGAGGAGTGGCATACCCTTTTCCCTCCGTGCTCTCCCCTCCTCTTCCTCTTCTAGGGCTGTGCTCTAATTTGTTTGAGATACTTATCAACCAATCGCGCCGGGAGGTTAGTTGATTTTAATACATGGGACCAAATGTCTTGATATGAAATTTCTTTCGATGGAATATTTTTGGTATTAATTGTTTGCAATCAACAGGCTTGGAATGAAATGACTTGCAATGAATTGAGTATGCCCTCAAATGACCCTAAATGCTGCATAAGCTCTTCTGGGGCCAATTTTCGTGGTATTAAAATTCAATATTGTTGCGCAAATTATTTCGAAGATGTAATTTTATTGCAATTACATTCATTTGGCTCCTATATTAGCTATTAACACTACAACTACTAGTGCACAAGAAGTAATGAAGTAGAATTATGAATTATATATGAAAATAATGCGATGCTTTTTAATTACCTTTCCTTGAAAGCAGCATGAGTTCAATGACGTGGATGAGACTTTCCGCTATTATTTGCGAGTGTTCACAAAACATATAAATATTGATGTCCTATGAAAACTCATTAATGTTTTAACAACTCAACTTAGAATGGAACTACAACTACAGTACGTCTTTCAAAAGTAATTATTCCCCCATTACAAATTAGTCATTACCAAATACAGTAATGTAATTTCTACCAAGGCACGCACGCAATGTCCCCGGGATAAGCCTATTGGGATGAAACACATTACAAAAATGTTTTTTAAATGAAATGTCCAATAAATACGGTTCATGGTTAATGCGACCTGGGACGAAGCGTGGTAAAGCCATTCTTAGCACACCTATTCTCAAGTGTATTAAAAAGAAAAAGAAAAAAAACCAAAAAAAAACTGACTGCTAATCGGAAATCATGCACAAACCACGGCTGAAGGCTGTTCGAGAACGAAAAATGGAAGACTTATGCGTCTTTCAAATATTTCGCAACTTTGACATTTTATTTTTTACTTTTTTATATAACTAACTTGCATTGAGCGTTCGAACAAGGAATATGTGCCTATAATAAACAGTAAACAGATTCTTTGGAATCGAATAGATGATTCAGCGTGGACATATTAAACCACGTTTCTTTTAGTGCCTTTCAGTGACTCTAGCATTCCTTACTATATCATGTCCGACTATTCGTACGAAAACCGTTTCGCCAGAAAAAGCACATGCGCTGGCCCTTCAGAGGTTCCGTCATTTTCCCGCAGTATTTTGTTTTTGTTAAACAAACATACGCCGCCACACCCCGGTGCCCGTACCGACAGGTGTGATCTGGAACTGGCAGGGCGTCTTCTGGGTGCCGATCTCGTTGACGGCCCAGCAGAAAAGCGAGCCGTAGTCGGCCTCCTCCCTGGGCACGTACGAGGCCACGCTGCGGCCGCCATCGGACACGAAGCTCTGCACCTCGTGGCTGCGCAAACTGCCGTTAAAGGCCCAGCGGAAGCTCGTCACGGAAGGGTGGGCGTCCACGTCACACGAGACCTGCACCATCTCGTGTGCCGCTGCCGGGTACACGGCGCGCTGCCGAGGCGAACACACCGGCGAATCTGCGTCGGAAAGAGTAGACAACAAGCGGCTGTATGGTCAGTAACGGTTAAGGGCAGAGCTTGTTGTGGTACGTACTTGTACATTGAACTCCTTAAGCCTTAAAACTGCATCTGAACACGCAACAGAAATTAAAAGGAGAGGACACACGAAAGAAAGAACAGGATAGGACACAGCCGTCCCTCCCCTCCTCTCCTGTGCTTTCATTCTTCGTTTTGAAGCATAAATCTAAAGTTCAAGCTGATCTAGTTACATGTATGGTCAGCTTGAGAACGCAGGGTGGCGAGTTCCGAGCATAATATTAATCCTATTCTACCTACAAGACTATGGCGTTAGTGGATAAAACTACTAAAATACGAATTAGGAAGCAGAAAGTTTGAGCACATCAAGCAACGCTCCACGTTTTTTTAAAATATTATTTTGTCCCTAACTATAGTCAGACACAAGTTAGGAATGCACCAGATACTCCGCCTCAACGCTGGTCTTATAAAACCAAAAGCAAAAAAAAACCAAAAAAAAAACCGAAAACATGCGGCGTTGATTAGTATGTTGATGTTTTTTTCACCATGATCCGTTATTCGGCTTTTCTAACGACTTCGCAAAAATGTAATTGGCTGCGAGACAACAAAATGATGCTCACGAGTCATCACTCTCTACTTTCTTCAAGTTAAGAATATACCTTCGGTAACACTTTCGTACCTCGTGAGCACACCTAGTCAATGCACCTGCACGAGTTTCTCTCGCTCGAGCACGCCGTAGTTTTGATTTGATCTACAACAGAATTTTGGATCACGCTTTTTGTTTTGTTCTGACAGTGACATATCTATATCGAGAATTACAAAGAGCGGAACGACTTAAGAATAGGAATGCCATTTCACATAAAGTAGGCTCTGGCAGGCGTCATCTTCCAAAATGTAGGAGGACTCCGGGAGCCTTTTCAAATCGAAGCAACGTATATGGTCACATAAGCAACATTATTAAAGGAAGTAGAAACAAATTTATTTTCTAAATGGCGACATCAAGACAAACCTTAAAAGAGAAACGAAAATCACATTTCTCGATTATTGGTATGATAGATGATTTGGATTTGACCATTACACTACCCATGAGACTTGAAATTTGGTTGACGTAACACCCAATCGCCACTTGTACCTGGGACATAGTTTTACCACTCGGTCCCCATCACTACAATAAGATAACGTTTTCTGTCATCAGGTTGGGCGCGTCTCAAAGGACACACCCGGGCGGTACTCGCCAAAAGAATGTCTAACTTTGGCTAAGCTTGCTAATCCTTGGAGATTAATCCCAAGTTTGGCAATCATAGATGATGGTTAGTTCCACAGTACGTTTCCTCGGCTTTGTTATGGCCTTTCTGTGGTTCACCACATAGTTGCCAAAATGCCAAAAAATAGCTAGAAAGGAAGCGTACAGGCATAGCATAATTCTGGCACTTGTGTTGCAGTCTGAAGCCAAAGTGGCCAGGGGAAAACCAAATAACCATGAAAAAAAATAATTCTGGGATCGTCTCGGAAGCTGAGGCCCAAAGATACCAGGAGGCACGCGAACCACCAAGCAGTGGCTCCTAATTTTTGCACTTGCTTGGCAGTTTAGGTAAGAAATAGCTAAACTATGGCCAGGGAATAACAAGTTAAGTTATGTCTTGACACTTTAAAACTTTCAACGTCCTCAACTGCCTAAACAAATGTTTGTTTTCCCAAACAACTGTGCTGACTGAGCACAAGGTAGAGTACGCACATTGTACGCTCAGCCGGACCTCGTTGCTGACAGACTCTCCCTCGGAGTTGATGGCGACGCAAGTGTAGCGTCCCGCGTTATGCCTCTGGATGGACTGAAAGACCAGTGACTGGTTGCTGGTGATGACTTTTGCCGCGGGGTCCGAGTGCACTTCTCTTCCTTCAAACTTCCAGACGACCTCAGAGACGTGCGGGTTAGCATCAATGCTACACTCCAGGTACAAGTCCTGACCCTCGAAGATCTCTTCCAGCCGAAGACGCTTGCCCAACAGCAGCGTCACCAGTGGTTTGTCTGCAACAGCGGTCGAAATATGCGTATAACTATAATTACGATCGAACGGATTGCCTGAAAGCACTCTTGAGTCGCTTTGCGGTTAAATGTGGGAACCTCTCCCAGCGGCCAAAATAGCTTCAGAAATTTCTTCAGGTCACGTCACCGGCTCCGTAGGGGGGAGGCACCTACAGCGTTCCAGCCGATTCTGTTGAGCAGACATAAACATTACCTGCCGTTTTTTTTCGTAATGTTCGTTTAACAGACACTTTCTCAGAAGTAGGATTACGTTCCTAAACAACAGGAATTCGATTCACTTCACTTATACTTCAAGGCTGTCTGGATTTTCTTTTTGCGAGTAAAATATGACTGTAACAATAAAAGCGATGACAAACTTAAGGCAGCCATTTGCCAGAAATAATAGGAACTCTTAGGTGTTTCTTTCAAGGGAGCTGGTCACGTGACCTCAAAATTCTTTTGTCTGTTTTTATCACCTGGCGAAATACCGACCTTCTCCAGCAAACCGGTCACAAAGGCGGATCTCTTCCGCCCCTCTAAGGCCGATAGGTGTGTGTGATTCGTCACACGTAAATACCGGACGTCCGCGAGATAACCGAACCCTATTTTTGGCGCCGCAAAACTAAACTAGACGTCGCGGTGAGCTCAAAATTTGTCAGAACATAGCTCCAGTGTTTCAAGCGCAGATTCCAAAGTTACACCACCAACCGTTGACTTTTTCAAAAGTTCTGTTATTTTCTTAAATCTTCAATGCAATGAAAAGATGGGGCCCATTTTCGCCCGTTTTTGGCGTTTGGAGCCATAGAGCTCTTGCATTCGAGAACTCCGTCGGGCGCCATTTTACAATTCACATTTTCAGAAAACCGTGTATAACTTTTGAATGATAAAACAGTTAGTGATGCAGTTCTGGCATCTTGCTTGAACGGCTCGGGCGACATTCGGACAGAGTTCGAGGTTTCTGCGATGTCTAGTTTATTTGTGCGGTGCTAAAAACTGGGTTAGGTTCTCTCGCGGACGCCCGGTTTATTACACCCTCCTAGCCACTGGCTCGCCCTGGCGCTCGCACATGCTTAAACGTAGGCTTGCACGCGGAGCACGCGAACAGGTATAGAGGCACAGACACGCGAACGTAAACGTACAGACAGGCACAGACTCGCACCAACACATGTGCGTAAGAGTGCATGGTAATCACTCACGCGAACGAATACAAATGCAGACGTACTTACGCGTACTCGCCCACGCTTACAAACAGACAATAAAACAGGCACGTAAAAACGTACGAACAGATTACCTTACGCATACATGACGCACATAAACATCTTCGCATCAGAACAAAATCGAGTGTCTACAGACCAGAGACGTCATCCGCAATAACACGCAGAGGCACCCAAATGCACAAATGCACAGAAGCGCATGTTTACGGACTGGCATACTCGAATGCGCGCGTTCGTATAGTTTATGGTATTAAGATTGTACGCGAGGCACCAAAGAAATGGTGTACTCCGTGGCTGAGCCAGCAAAGAAGACGCAGGCAATAAATACTCAGGTATTAGATTCTCCTATTTCCAATGATAATACAGGTGGCGTTTAAGCGCTTGAAAATGGTTCTCAGACATTAGAGAGTTTTATAATAGGGGTTCCCAAAGCTTGAAGGCCGCAAAGAAATTAGGGCCTCCCACTGCGCAAGCCCTGAACCCATACTGCATTTCAGGTTTTGGGTTGGCGCTCGCCCCCAACGCAAAATTGGAGAAATAGCGTGGGGCCCCTGTTTCTTTGGGGCCGGGTTGCCTAGGCAAAGATGGCGGCGCCCTTTTCCCTTACTTCAGAGCAAATTCGTCATGGTCGCTGTAGAATTGGTCACGTTCGTTGCCAGTGAATGGTGCAGCCGGCTTCCTGTTCGCTTTATCTCGCTCAAGTCACTATGAATGAACGGGGTGCTCGCCCCATTTTAAAGATCATCTTTGGATTTTGGGCGTTCGTAAGCCTAAAGAAACGCGGTAACTGGTGACATTGCAACGTATCGCTACTCCGAGGCTCCGAGTGGATTTCGCTCGTGGCACAAAGCCTGAAGCCAAATACCATGTAAGTCAACACTGGCAACTCCCGTGGAGCGCGGGCGAAAAGGGATCGCGGCGCCCCTGGTGAGCTCGGAGTCTCCGCTAGCAGAAGAATTTTCCACAACGCATTGGTTTTGCCTATCTCCGTGCGAGGTGACCAATGAAAAATAATTGTCACGGATATTCGCTGCTTGGAATGTCAAAAAATAGGGGGAACCTTATGAATAAAGGACATTTTCTTCGCGTGGGAAATATTTTAGAGCTTTCTGGGTGCAATTTTAGGACTCTCCTGAAGAAAATACTCTGTCACAACTTATGTACGCTAAGCAAAACACGAATGTACCTTCGCGCTGTTTTTTGAAGAAGGGCAATGTACAAAAATTTCACAACATAGCTGTATTTCGACTTTAGTGCTCTTATCAATCAATTCGTTTTGTTGTTGGAATTCCAATTTCTTATGAATGTCTTGCTAATAACCGTTTTGTCGAATAGGCGAGCTGGCTTATCCCGTTAAGATCGTTTCCGGATGAAGAAGCAAAAGGCAATTTCGAACCAGGTACGTTACTTAGATGTCAGTATGGTCTGGAAGAAGTCGAATGTGCACATGCAAAATTTGTCCCTATTATTGAAATTAATAAAACCGGAGTTACAGAAAAAGACAGAATTTTTGCGCGTGCAAAAGAAAAAAGAGGAGAGCGTCGTAGCGGAAATAAAGGTGATTTCGGTAAAGTTGTTTACGGTGCACAAATTCCGCTTGTTAGCGCCGGGACAACTAATGTCTTCTGCGTCTGTTACGGTAAAAGCCGGTACCCGTTTGACCGTTTGCAACTTCTTCTAATTTTCAAATCGCACTTTCTTTTTGTGTTTGAGGCGACGTTGCACCGGCACCGCCTCTCGTCCTCCTGCATTTATGTTGTGTTGTTTTGTTGCTTTTCTCTTTTTTGTTTACTTGACGTTGAAGCCATCGCGTACTTTGCTTTGCCTTGCTTAGCTATAGTTTTACTCTCTTTCCTGCGCTTCGGCACTTACTACCGCCGGCTCGTCTGCTAATCTGATACGCTATGCTCTGAACGAGGGCTGTCTGGAACTTTGTTGTTGTGTCTGTTTTCTACGACAGTCGACTGTGATTGCGTTTCTAATCCGAAATATTCATATATGCTTTTTGATATTTATTAAATATATTAAAAAGTGTAAGCTCGTTATACATTTCTATTCGGAATTTATATGTTTTCGCGGGCAAATCTGCTGTGGGTCATCGTTTGTTGATCAACCGGTCACCGTCGGGCATACACCAGGGCATACTTGAAGATGGTAGCCATGCAATGTTCTGCCTACCACTGCAAATTTATTTTTTTTTGCGGCGCGGTGAAAAGTCGTTCCGTTTCTGAAATACCGAACAAACGAGAGTAATTAATTTACTGAAGTATTCAAATTAAACTGAAAGATCTATTCAAGTTTCGCTTCGAAATCGCCACTGACGCCTGAAGATACGATTATGACAACTCCACGGAGATCGCTGAGAACTTAACGGACGACAGGCCAGATGCACTACTGAACACCCAGTCCTATGTAGCCGGGTGGGCAGCAAGTCAGATTTGTCATCATGCTTGCCAAGCCGAACTGTGATCAGAAGCATGACACACCTTGAAAGAGATTCCGTTGATGGAAAATAGTTACTGGCACGCGAAAATGACACCACCTTACGATTTAGCTCGTGACCTAGCCGGTAACAACAGCCGTGCCTTCGACTCACATTTCACTGATAAATTGCACCAAACAAGAGTTCAGCTGAAAACACACTTGAGGCCGCTGATCGACACTCAAGACCAAGGCACGGTGTGCAAAGCTTGGCTGGGCACGTACGTCAACAGGCACTTGAATGTACTTTTAAACTCCTTCGTCAAGCGCGCAAAAGAAAAAACCTGCCAAGGTCACTGGGAAGAGAAATGCGAAAGCAAACAAATATCACACACTGTTTGCACGTACCAGATTGCAGCGTCCGACTCTTCTTTAACCGGCGGTGTGAGCTGTGACTACGTTATTCCTTTCCCCTGTTTCACTTTTAGGTTCTACGAAGGCCGCAAAAGCAAATAAGCAAACGTGCAATATGCAGCTGCAAAAAAAAAGAAAAAGTAAAGTGCTTTTTTTTTTTATTTGTTTCGTCGTGTGACTACCGCTTTGTTCGTTCTAGACTCAACACCGACGATAAAAACCACCTGTGCAACGATCGTCGTTATTGGAGGAGTTTCTTTGCTAGGTTATTTGTATCGTTCTATCGTCTGCTAACCTTTTTGCTTTATTCGGCTTCGTTTTGCGACTGTTTCCTATCTTTTTCCGTCTGAGATAAGAACCCCATCCTTCCTGCTAAGGTCGGAACGTGTTTGCAAGGTAAGGTTTCTCGCTATATTTTTTTTCTGCTGCAGCGGCTGGTGCGTTTGCTCTGGTAATCTTAACACGTTGTTTGCTCACGTTTTTATAATCACCTAATCAGGTAAAAAAATTCTAACAACGCAGTTTGTAACGAATCAACAGTAACCTCTTATGACGTAGTTTGAGCAGCTAGACGCCTTTTTCCCGCTGCCCAAATGCGCTTCAAACGCGAGTGATCCGCTGAGCGGCGTTTAAGACCGCCATAGAAACTGCTCTATCTTTGCTTCGGCGCGCCTTGTTATTTCTTTGTCGTTGCACTTGCGATCAGTGTATTTTGTTTTGCAAGCGGGCTGACTGTAATGAATAGTTTCAGCAGTTGGGGTGTCGAAACTAGGCTCGCAAAACTCGAGGACGTCGCTGAGCCTATACTTGTCTATTGGGTCGTCTGCTTTTGTAGACTCCGAGTCCGCTAGAGGCGCCACTGTCACGTTCGCCGCCGCTCCAATGGGTTTTCCGAGGAGTTTTCGGCATTGGCGAAGCAATATGGTGTTTTCTGTAGCACTAAAACTAGTCTTGCAAGGCCTCAAAGTCGCTCCAACTCAGATCTAAGTGGAGCAGCTGCTCGCAGAGTGTGCTCGCTTGCGTTCATCTCAGTTTCGGAACAGTTGAAGGACTAAATGTTCGGCGACAGAGTGTCAAAGCGACCCACAAGAACTTCAAAACAAAATCTCAGGACGAGCGCCTAATTAGAGTCCTACGGATTGGACTGTTTTGGCTTAATACAAACGACAATATTTATATTGATTTTAGAGTGTATCCTGTTTTAGCCGGCTTTATTTGTTTTAACCTTAACTGATTTTGTAAACAAAAAAGTACTTGCTAAGAGCACATGTTTTACGTTTTTAATTTTTTTTTTATTTTTACGCTTGTTACCTGCATTGGCGCTGCAATCATGAAACGTAAGCGCGCTGCGTTGCTTTGCGAAAACCCTATACACCAACTTATGTTTACAAACAAACCGGAGCGCCCCTAGCGGACGCCACCGGCGCCGCGCATGCGCGATGGGGATATGGGCAAGAAGCTCGGCGCCCATAAACAGACCATTGAAATGATTGGCGTCGGTGTGAGTCCCCCTGCCCTTTTCCGCGTTCGAATTGTTGATTCTCCGTCTTCCTGGCGATATATGACTACTTGAGTGGAGTCAGCGAAAATTACCGAGGCTCGTTACACCGCAAAAATTAACGTGAATAATCTGACATGCGGCGATTAATTCCGCGTGGACACCACAGTTTGTACGCTAAAGGTTGATTCGCATGATGAGATTTCGCTCTTAATTTTCAGTCGCGACGCCGCTCGGGCTGCAAAAGCGTGAACCGTAGCTGAGATGGTCGACGTCGCTACTGAAAATCGCAAGCATAATCGGACGAAGTGATTTAGGCATAACAAGTCGGTGATGGTCACTGGTAACGATGATCAACATTTCCCTGTATCTACTGTTTACATCCAGCCTGCTTACCAACCTTCAAACTTAAGCCTTTTGAAGCCTGCACTTACTTATTATCGCAAGTACTACCTGGCCAACATTTGGTCCGCGGGCCGGCGTCGCCTACGAGAGCAGATGACAAGCAGAAACGTTTGAAAGAGCAGACGAACATTCGAAATATCATGCGGCCGTTTGAACTTGAAGACGCACTAAACGTAGTCCGCAGGTTGTCTGCACAACTTGACGGTTTTCTGGCGTTCATGTTGGAGCAAAACAAATGAATCTGATGGCCACAAGTATCAGTGAGTTCAACCCAAGGTGCCTCCCGCCCAAGCAATAATTGTCTGACGGCGTCTGCTTTTCCCTTTTCGCGGCATATATCCAGATTCTCGGACGAACCGAGCACATGAGAACTGACCTTCAATTTTTTGGCGATTCTTTTGGTATGGCCCACCTCGCGGCGTTTTGACGAGAAGGCAGGTTTTTGCCTGGTTCCTTTCACAACAACGCAGGAATGCACGTCTGGCATGGGGACTTCTGCCCACAACCCCAGACCGGAAGCGCGCCCGACGCGCCACCACCGCGCCGTGACGTAAAAGAGTTCAGTTTGTGTATTCTATAGACCAGTGTCCGGAAGTGCTCTTTTTAACCTAGGCCGCAAGGAGCAAAAGCGAACAGTAATCTTGAACCCAGACGCTCACGGGGAGGGGGGGGGGGGGGGGGGGCTGCGTCGGCCTTCGTCGGCTGCTTCCCGTTGAGGGCTTCTTTGCTGGTGTGCCAACTGCCGTTTCGCCGGAATCGGTTCTGTTTACCGCGGTATGTAAGTATAGAGCCCGTAATGTGAGAGCCGTTTGTTCACACGCCACTTTGCCGCTGTTGGTTTCCATCTAGCCGAGCCAGAAAACATCTCGCGACGAGTTGACCGCGCCGCGAGTGACGAAGAAAAAGCAAACATGGCGCCGGTTTGTACGATTGTTTTGGTGGCTCCGGTGTTGCGTGTCTTCGACGTCCTCGTGAGAAAATTCCCCTGCCATTCGAAGTTATTGCAAGCTCCACGAGTGACACGAAAGATGTGGAATCATCGTCCCGACTAAAAATAAGCAGGCCTTCACGAGCAACGACGATGCCGAACAGGCGCTTGGCACCATGGTGTCTTCAGATGCTCTACAACCCCGAGGTATTTTCATTTATCATTTGGAATGGCTTCAATACTGGGGAAATTAATCTATTTCGCGGCTTGTTAACGCCGAGGCGAGTGCCCTCCGTTGCAGTGCCGTTGTCGCGCAAAGTGCAGAGAAAACCGGGTGGCAACGGCGGCGGTGCTTTTTGATCGCTTTGATCTTGCGCCGTCGGGTTCATGGAGTCCTGAGTAAACGTACGTACGTGCGTCTGCTGGATCGGTGTTTTGTACTGCCGCAAAACTTTTTCTCGCGGGCATTTTTCTTGTGAAGCTTAGTAACTCATTAGACCTCGTCGTCGACTGCGCTCATTTGACTACGACGGACGAGCCTGCGAGATCTGAATTTCACTGCCTAAGATCCTTGGTGTGCTGTAATGAGGGCTAATAAAATATCACCGCGAACTTCTGAACAAACGAGTCGAAGTTTTGTCTGTTATCATAACTCATCGCCTGTCAGAATATTAATCAGTAGCGTTCCTAGACTCCGCCCCCACAGGCACCCTGCTTCGTTGCCCGATAGTGTCTCCTGGTACCTCGTAGAATTCCAGCTCCCACTTCAAGTAAGTAACATCCTGTAGAACTGGCAATTAATAGTTTCGAACCCAGACGCTCGCAGCTTGTGTGTGTGTGTGTGTGTGGGGGGGGGGGGGGCGTGCTAACATACTCGGAGCCCTCGTTTACGCCGCTTCGCGGCGGCAGACAAGGCGCCACATTACAAAAGAAAGCTAATCCGAGCTGTCTGTGTAACTAGACCCATTCGCCAGTCATTTGATGAAACTTCGTGGTCTGGTTTTCATTCGCTAAAACGGCGTTCGATCAACTGAACGCCTCCACATTATTTCGGCTCGGCAGAGCCGCGCTGCCGCAGAAAGGCAAGCAGATCGCGAAAATCGGTCTCAAACGTGCCACGAATGTAATGTCGTATACAAGAAGCCAACAATCAAGCATTTGAAAGCTACAAGAAAGCGGTAGCGAAATATTTACTACGCAATGAACCCGGACTGAAACGCGGATGTCAAGGGTCAGCAGACACCGAAAACATTTAAGACAAGAAAGGGTTTCTCTTGTTTTCTTGATGGAGATGGGTTCTCGAATGTTCACGACATCTTATCTGTTGAAGAACGGGCCGCTGAGGCTTCTGGTGAAGATATCTTTCACGATGTGCGGTGCATTCGGACAGCCTGCCGCATCCAGCTCCCCAAAGCAACGCCGCCAACGCAGCCCCCCCCCCCCCCCCCCCCCCCCCCCTCCTGCCTGCCAGTTCTCTCCGAGTGGTGGCGCGAGCGTAGATAAAGATGGCGGCGCCCTGGAATTGGCGCGGACACTGGTCTATAAGCCGACGTCGCCAACCTTGTTGCGTTTGGGTCCCGCAGTTTCTGAGGGGAACCCAAAAGTTGGGGCCCCCTATTTCAAAACTCTCTGTGAGTGCAGACGTACCAAATACAGTTGGGTTCAATTTTGGTCACCGCGAGAGTGAACCATCGTGGTGACCCACTCTCTTTGTCTCGCAAACACACACACACACGCATACGCACAGAAACAGGCACATGCACAGAAACGCACACGCACACGCGCCTATACAAACACGCCCATGGACACACACACATGCTACACAGGTGTTACGCACGAACGAACGCCATTCTTGGAGTGTAATTTAAATACAGTAATTTAATTACATTTGTGGGCAATCTGTGTTTGTATTGACTTGTTTATGTGTAGGATTTGCCTTAGCTGTAATTTAATTACGTCTAGCTCAATTATTAAAAAACGTGATATTATATAAATATGGATACGTGACTGGACACTCGCATACGTGTGAGGAGAAACCTTATCACATCAACATCCCTGAACTCAAGTAAACCTTTAAAAACAGTAATTGCAAATTAATTTAATTACAGTTAAAATAGTATTTACGATTATAAATAACTACTTTCTTTTCCACTTGTAATTCTGGTAGTAATTACCTACTTTTAAAACAAAGTAATTCTCATTCCAATTAAATTACATTTTCGAAATACTGCACACAGCTATGAAGCACGAATGAATGCACGCTCCTGTAGCCACACATGCATGCATGCATAAACACACACACACACACACCTACAAAGACAGTCAGAGACACAATGTGGATTCGATCCTGCCAGAAACACATCCCAGCTCGTGCACTCACAATGAACGTCGAGGTTGTACGACGCCTCGATCGAGCTCCCGATGATATTGGGGTTCTCGGCCACGCATCGCAGTCGCTTGCCGTTGTCCTCCCGTGTTGGCGTATAGGCCACCACGGAGAACACCCGGTTGCCAATCAGCAGCACCTACGCGCCACAATTTGCGCCGCTGTTGTGCACAAAGGTACGCTGATATTTAAACTATATTCACAATCTATGATTTCATAGATAGCACGATTGGGCCTCAGTGGCGAGCTAGGAACAAAGCAGAGCCGTCTATGTAAAGAGTTCGGTCATTAATTGGTAAGAATAAGGCGAATATAGTTTAAATTACCTTGGGCGTGTCGATTGACAGCACTTGTGACTAACCACCATCCACGAATATTCCCCTGGGGGAAGCAATAAGCTTAATTTATATCCTGCAATCACATATTGGGGGTAATGATATATTCAAGTATTTTCTTTCAGCGCGCTAGAGTTTAATTTTGAGACTCTTCGTAACTGAAAGGAACACATGTCACGCGGTTGTCAAGGAAACATTGAGAATACATTGGGAACGGTAAAAACCGCCGACTCGACTCCGTCGAAACTTTGACCCTAACCCCAAACGTGCACCCCATGTTGGCACTTTCGCCTCAAGTTTCAGTTAACTTTTTTCGTCAATGTCACTATTTCTGGCTCAGTGAATGCACTCAGCACCCCCCATGGAGGCTACCTATTACCACCAATCTCTAACAATTATCGATTCATGCACATTCAACCTCATAAAAAAAAAAAAAAGAAACTGCGCCGCTGTACGTGTTTTTTTCAAGATTATTTCAGATATTTTTACTTCACAGGATCATCACAGAAGGAATACGCGACACTGGTGGCGGCGGCTCTTCCGCTGCTCTACCCCGGCTGCCACCGAATCCTCTCATTGACTCAACGCTCTCTCTCTACGGCTCTGAAGCAGGGGTCGTAAAAACAGGAGCAGGACTCGCCAAATCGTAAGCGCTGCCATCTGTGGTCCCGACAGAAATAACGGGGAACAAAGCAAAAAATGTGGAAGAAGCAAGCGTACGATAGGTTAGACATGTTCCTTTTGCTGCGATGAGGTGAAGTTGTTCAAACGCTTGTCCAGCTAAAAACAAGTTAGGTGCAGGGCTTATGAATTATGTTTGGCTGCTTCTTTATGTACATTAAGGCGTTGCTAGGAATGTGATATCGTTTTGTTATGACTCATGAAATGTTCAAAGTAGCTGCAATCAACGAGTTATAAACAAAACCCCTCCCCGTGCCCCGCCTCCACAGGCTTGTCGCTCTTATGATTTGCACTCGAACTGTGGTCTTATATTTTAATATGACTTGCCTCCACAAAACTTTATAATTTGATTTTAAAGAAAGTTCGAGTGAGGACGTCCCAACATAAACCAGAAAAGGGCACTTTCTTTTTGTGTGTGGACAGTAGAGTCCTCATATTATTAATCAAATTCTTATCTCACTTCTCTAATGTCTTCGGGGATCCATAATTTACCTTAATACAGATAGTTGTAAGTAGATAGGAAGATATAACGCATGACATGCTACGTGAGAATAGCGAACCTGAAGAAATTATTACTTAATATACAACTGATCGGTATTAATTTGTCTAAACATCATCTTGCATGGGAAATGTCTGAGAAAAAGCAAAAGAAAAGCCCTAAATGTCCAGATGACAAATAGGTATACTTTAATTGTTTCTAAACAAACCGTGTCCTTTAGGATAACCACAAGCCCGTTCTGTCTCACTAACAGAAAATCTAAGAGGAGCACCTTGAAGTGATTGCTGGGTAACTTGGCTTTGCCCCTCCACCAGGAAATGACGGGGGCTGGTCGGGATCCGGCTGCCTCACACTCGATCTCGGCCGCCAGTCCCGCCACGAGAGGACGCTGTTTGGAACGGATGCGAACCGTGGATGGCTTCACTGTACCGCAGAAAAAAAGCAAGAAAAAGTATAGGTATTTTTACTATGCAAATTATTATATAAGAAATATTGACATTAAGCATGAATAAAAATTGCAGAACACCATACTGTGAATTGATACCTTGGTACTCAATTACAAAATATTTGAAAGTATAGATTGACCTTCAAGTTCCATACTGAGTCACATCTTCCTGTATTAAACTCCTGATGCAGGAAGAGCGCTGTTGGGGCCAAGAATAAAGCAAACTGCACAGTAAAAAAAAAAAAAAATGCGGCTTTTGAGAGCAAATTGTAAACGGCACCTGAAACTAATTTTGAACATTAGTAAAAGCTTTTACACTAACATTTAAAAGTTCTCACCTGCGAAGAAACCTTCGGCGACCCGAGCGATCTCCAACTATAACCTGTATTCATAGACATAATTCCTCGTCAGTTGCTGAGGACGTTGAAGCGCAACGAAAATCATGGGATAAGGTGTGTTCTGTAGACGGATGTCTGTTAGTTGAGTTTGTCTCCCGTTTACATTATGTAAACAAGGTCAGAGCGGAGCAGCAGCACAAGGCTGCCGCAAAACGTGTGTCCCGTCTCTTTGACTGTAAAGTGAACTTCTTCCCCCAGTCACCCTTATTGAGGCAAAGGAAACCTGCTGTGTCGTGATAAAAGCACAGGTCCGAATCCGCCTGTTGAAATTGATGACCAAACACGGCGAAAAAAGACAAATAAAACACGGCTGTCTACAGCGAACAAGTGTTGTTTGCTGTATGCGTCCTGCTAGAGTGGCGACATCCTTTGGGAGGATAAGCGGTGCTTTTTTCTGATCACGGCCACCATTTTGCACCTCCCCAGCACCAAAAACAACCGCATTTGTGATGGAGCGAGTGACGTTGCGCGTGCTTCAAATTACGTTGTTTCACAAGCGGCAAGGCTCAATAACTGCTTAAACATTTTGTAAACGACTGCACAAAGTGCGAAGCAAGACGGCGGCAACGCTAACAGACGACAGAGTTGAACCCTTTATGAGAGGGCCGCAAGCCTAGCAACATTGTGGAACTCTACGGCTGTCAAGATATCACCATACATCGCTGAAGAGAACGCATTCGTGCTTTGCGGTTAAAATTCCACCAATCAGCGACCATATATTAAAGAATCCTTATGATCAATGTATGTGGCAGTGCAAGGGTGTTTATCATTCTGCTACAAAGTTGTTCGATTGGTCGGTCTATGAGCCGCGGAAGTCATCGTACTGACCCGTCCTAATAAAACGAATGGGTCGTACGATATTTGTGCTAATTGTGGTGCCTCGGCGTGAGCCTGAGGATCATCTGCGCTTTCAAGAACACGGCGGTGTCACTTTCAGCGAGCAGATTATATTTTGCCGTATCGTGCACCGATGGCCACTCACGAACTTAGCTGGTTAACTGAGACCGAGGGCTCAAAAGTAGGAATCTATGATTCTCCACTATGTGAAACAGAAAGAGTTCATACAGAATCACGCACAATCAAAATGTATAAGCTTAAAAAGAAAGGTGTTTAATATTTTTTTTTCTTTTGATTTATT
The DNA here is from genome assembly GCF_016920785.2 of Ixodes scapularis. Taxonomy (NCBI): domain Eukaryota; kingdom Metazoa; phylum Arthropoda; class Arachnida; order Ixodida; family Ixodidae; genus Ixodes; species Ixodes scapularis. The sequence goes on along the minus strand of NW_024609873.1, from coordinate 16,512,580 downwards.
ATGCGCGTGCCATCCGAACGGTTTTCCAAGCCTTTTTGGATGCTCTCGGAGATTTTTTCATAGTTTCTTAACTACTTACATCTCTCTAATTTAGTATTTATCTATTATTTTAGATAAAATTAATTTCATAGGGTTAACGCAAAAGGTGTTGAACTTTTTAAAAAGCAAGCCTATCGTTTTCCATAGAAAGCACCACAACAACAAACTGTTCACAGAAACTTCAAAACCGTTCGTAAAATATAAAATACACAAAAAAGTTAATGACACACGCCATAACGTTTTACAACATTTAACTTTTGCCCAAAATCAGTTGTAGCATGGTCGCCCAAATACAGCACGCAGATAACTGACGGAATTCCTGAGCCGTCGGGGTATCGAGATTGAGCCCACATAAGAGCTAAAGGCTTAAAAAACGTTTGGTTTAAGTCGGAGAATATGTAAGAACAACTTTGAGCCTTTTAGTATATTGTTATTTTCCGTGGTCGCAAATTTGATCGCAATGAAAAAAAATCCAATTTGGATGTGTTGTGAGAAACATACCCCTAAAAAGTGGGCATGTCTAATGAAGTGTCTTTAATTTATTTACGCAACGTCGAGCGCGAGGGTGCAGTCCTTATTGCTAGTCTGCGATGTATGTGGTTGTTTACTTTAAAAATACAGTCTCAAAACGACTAAAAACTCCAAGATTCTAACGCTGTTTAATATTCGTTCCAGATATGCAGACATATTTGCGGAAAAGGTTTTCTTGAGACATCTTTTCAGGCCAGATTGTTTTTTGTGAGCACCTTGAACACTCCTAAGAGCTGAGTTTTTTGTTTTTTTCTAAAAAAAATTATACACGTCTTTTCAGTACAAGGTTGACATTCCTATTTGATAAAGCCGAATGACTAAATATATATATATATATATATATAAATCATTTTTTATGATTCTCAGTGCAGGCATTTTCTGCACAGCCATTAAAAAAATAACACGTAAATCGGGAAAGCAATTTACCAGTAGAGAACACATCATGGTTCTATTTAAATATCTGTGCGGTTTCACGAAACCCTTTAACACTTCTGGTAAGCGGTGTTCCGTCATGTTGATGAACAGTTTGTACGCAGGTGTTTAGTTATTGACGCTATTTTCAACGTTTGTGAAACACACAAACATTGCTAGTTGCTCCGCCGACTACGGAATTCCGTAACTACGACCCGGAGGCTATTTGAGACGGCAAAAACCTACTCGTAACCCGCGCTTTTTTTTTTTTTGGAGGGGGGGGGAGTCGGACCGGTGGCATTTATTGCGGCCATTTTGGCCACCGACAGGTCAACTGCTAGATTGCTAGCTCGTCTTAAAATTAAATAAAGGTCTTTATGTATAAATATCGAGTACCTATACGATGATACTTTATGTTTCTCTACATGTTCCCCCATACTTCAACATCCCTAGGGCAAACTGGACAATCGGACATCTCCTATGCTGTTGCATCAACGCAAAGCGACATCCAACGCAAATAAAAATTTCGCCAATTGAACTCTCTTTACGCTTATCCTCGTGTCCAGATCGAAAAAAAAAGTGAAAGAATACCCAGACAACTGAATTCTATAACGAGTTTATTTTTGATTTATTTAGAAAGAAGTTTGCATTATAACATGTGATGGTTTCACAAAAAAAAAAAAATATTATTAAAACATTACTCAAATTCAGGAAAACTATCTATCAAACACAACTAGTATAAAACTAGTGTACAAGGAAGTATTTATACAAATGTTATTCGAATATAGAGACAAAAATATTTATCAGCAAAACTAGCATAAATACCATTTCAATCAAACCACTACATTATAAAAGGCAATATAAAAACGAAAGGAATAGGGAAGCAACATTTATCAAACACAGGCATTAAAATATTTTGTAAACTCTTTCAAAAATTCGTCAAGAGGACATCTTTAGGCAGCCTTTTTAACTATTCAAAATTTCTCGGGAAAAAAATTAATGAAACATCAGCGTGACAAGAGTGCGATAGGATTTTGCTAGGGTGACCGGTTCATTCTAATAGATAAACTGTTCTTGTGAAAAAAATCATTTTAAATATATTTTTAAATGTTGTCTAAAACGTTTAGCCAAACAGATTCTTTTTTTTTTGGTGCAGGTCTTTTTTATACTGGCACTGTATCCACTGAACCGACCAATCCTATATCTCACTGGAAAACAAGACTGGAATAGAATGACAGAAAAATAGAAATACAAAAATTTAAAAGAAAGTATAAGAGAAACAAAAGAGGATTCGATAGATAAGAAAAGAAGGAAATTTTATCAATGAGAAAAAGTATAGATACGGAACAAGGAAAGAAAAATTAATAGTGGCGAGAGAGAGATTATTTTTGATATTCTATAATCCAACCTGCCCGGCACAGTTTTGTCGAGAACTCATGGAGCGTTGTAGTGAATCTCACTCTAGATATGACACGAGTGTCCCGTCCTGAGATTTAAAAAAAACTCGGAGGTTGAATCTCGTTCTTAGAGCTCTACCATAAAAATGCATTTTTTAACCCCATTTGGAGGGCTCGTGTGATTTAGGCAGGGGCAGCTCTAGCGTGGCATTCCAAGTCAACAGTCGCAAACACGAGGAAGCTCCCAAGAAGCGTTCCTGCTCCTCGGCCAAGCGCGTGCTTTGGCGCCGTGGTACCTCAAGCGGTTTTCAAATCATTGAAGAGCCCTTCGCTTTATAAATCGAACGCACCGATATTTCTTTGTTTCCTGCAAAAGCTATCGTGTTTGAAAACTGACAATTCTTTATCATCTGAATTCTGGGAGAAGGCCGTAACGAAGTACCGGAACGAAGAAACGTAAGGAAGTGCCGACACAAAGAACGGTCACTTCAAACGTAGCCGAGAAATTAACAAAGCCTTATTTGAGGTCGCATGAAGAGGTCACGTGATGTAATCTTTTCCACTAAATTTAGTGGGAAAATGAACGTCGCCCGAAAATAATTTTTCTACTATGTTTCGCGGGGAAATTAGTGTAGCTGTTCTTCGTTACGCATTTCCCGTGGGATTCGCTTCTTAAAACACATTATGCGTAAAAACGAAAAATGTTGCTACGCAAGGGGATCTAACTCGGCAGAACTCCGAGGTCAGACACGTTGATCTTACGGTTGCCCCTAGTGTATTGGATATACTTCCTTACTCGCTCGACACAGCGCAAGCAATGCGCATCTAAATTCCGCGCGACATTAAAAACCGTCCGAAACCTTAGACGTTGTTTAAGCACTGCGGCGCCCGCACACTCTGCACAGAACTTTCAAAAACCGAGATGCTCTCATTAAACTCCACCTCACGTCGGCGTTTCAAAAAGCCTCAAACGACGCGGGAAACCGACGGAAGAGAGCGGGTCCGCAACTTTCATTTCTCGGCACCGCCATCACAACGCTGGATGTTTCTATCTCCTGTATGTTTCCTGAATATTCCTACCTACACGGTGAAACAAGGAGACGCCAGGCTCTTTAAATCGACCAGAAAATTCGGTTTTTTTCCCTATCGCGCTACGACTTTGTGCAGCGTTGCACACAGATGGTGCTTTTTTTTTTTTTTTTTATAAAATTTGCGAAGAGCGAACTTATCTGAGGAAAACGCAATGAAAGAAAACGGCTTAGCTCCTATGGAAACGCAGCGACGCCACCGGTCTGCAAATAACACGGCGCCGTTTCGCACGGGATACAAGAGATGGCGCAAGCGGTCGCGACGCCAACTGCAGCCAACGAACGAGCAGACGACGCCGAGGGCCGGCCCTTTTGCAGACAAGGAACTGCAGTTCCTTGCTGTTACCGCGCCTGTCTTTTTTGTTTCTGCGACTGTCGGCGCCAGCGGAACGAGCGCCGCTTTTGAGTCGAAAAGATCGTCGGCTAAAAAGGTACGCTCTCGTCGCCGTATGCTCGTTCGTTAACGGCGTTTGTTGCGCCATCTCTTGTCTCCCGTGCGAAACGGCGCCGTGTTGCTTGCAGACCGGTGGCGTCGCTGCGTTTCCATGGGAGCTAAGCCTTTTTCTTTCTTTACTTTTTCCTCAGGTAAGTTCGCTCTTCGAAAATTTTACGAAAAAAATGCACCATTTGTGGGCAACGCTGCACAAAATGGTAGCGCGATAGGTTAAGAAACCGAATTTTCTGGTCGATTTAAAAAATCCTGGCGTTCTCCTTGTTTCACCCTGTAGAATACAAGAGAGGCGCCCAGCGTAATCGCTAGTGGATTTCCGATCGTCCCAAAACGGCAAACAAGCTAAAGCTATTCGGAGAACAAGTCATCTGCTTCCTGCGCGGGAGTTGCGGTGAGGTCAGAACGACGCAGAGCGCTGATTGGCTTTGATTTGAAGGGTAGTGACTGGACCTAAATGCTAGATGCCTCGAGGTTACCCATTATGTTTTTTCAGTGCGCAGCTCTTAGGCGCCCATTTCCAGGTTGAGCGGCATCGGCGTCGGCTTAACCGCGCGTTGCATTATGGGACGCTTCGCACAATGACGTCACACTTGACAACACGTGTGACGTAACGAGAGCACTAATATTTCCACTCTAAATTTAGCGGAAAAATCGACGTAACGGGACTTCAACACCGATTCATTTTGTCCGCTATATTTAGCGGGAATATTTTCGCTAAATTTAGTGAGAAAATTTGGAAAATTACCCGCTAAATTTAGCAGGAAATTTTCGGTAAATTCCGAGGAAATTTAGCGAATATTTTCCTCTAAATGTGAGGGGAGCACAGGAGAAGAGGAGGGTACTAGCAGGAGGAGGTGTATATCCTCCCTTCCATACCCTCCCCTCCTCCTCCTCAAGAGCTGCGCTCTAATTCGTCATTAGGGGGACTTGTAACCGTCTTTCATTTTTTCAATCGTCCAATAAGAGCTCGGCGTTCTGACATCTTCGCAACACCCGCACAAAAAGCAGACGAACTTGCGCTCCGCATGGACGAGAGGATACGCATCATATCATCAGGCGCGTGCGTCTGGCGCCACCGTGCGCTACCGTCGCGGTCAGCATGAGACGCAGTAGGACGGGCTCTTGCGTGGCGCTGGCGTAAATCTACTATTGTCACTGAAAGGGTGAGATCGGCAGCGGGTGCCTTTCGAATGTACCGGCACACGGCACGGGTTCATGCCTCGCGACGTGCTCGGGCCGCTTGCGCGCTTTAGGGGTTCACGAGACGGCGAAGCGTTGACGAAGGTGGGAAGCTCTCCAGCTCAACGCTGAAGAACCAAAATTCCTCCCCCGCCGTCGTCTCATTGTCAGGGAATGTAGCGATGACGTTTGAAAGAGAAAGACGCAGGCCATACGGAGTGCAAGTTCGCCTGCTTCTTCTGTAGGGATTATGGTGACGTCAGGACGCCCATCTCTGATTGGCTATGATTGAAGGATAGTGCGTCGACTCGAAAGCGAGCTGCGCACAATCCTTTAATAAAGCCAATCAGCGCTTGGCGTTCTGACGTCACCCTAGCCTCAACTAAAAAAGCAGAGCAGCTTGCGCTCCGCGTCGGTTTACTCCCCTCCTCATTAAATTCGAGGCCTCGTCACGTCGCAAAACGAGAACCACGAAGACAGCGCGCGTTGTAGACGTCTGTGACTCACAGAACGCAAACGACAGAAGGAAAACAAAGGAATTAAGGTGGCAATGCAGGCGAGTTGGTTCATGACTTGAGAAATTGGAAACAGCGCGCAAAAAAGGCGAGGACAACGAGAGTAGAGCACAGGACAAGCGCTGACTATCAACTGAAGTTTTATTTAAAACGGCTCAAACAAGGAAACACCACAAAGCCAACCAACGCCGAAACAACCAATGGCGTGTCGCTCACCATGCATCTGTAAAATCGCTATTCTTTTTTGTGAAGGTAAACCGAAGGCTGGTTGACGCAGTGCCCCGAGCCAGCTTTTTCGATAGCCATGCGCCTCCAGCACCTCCCTTTGCACTTTTGTTCGCCCCCTGCCAATGATTATGGTATCTTTGAAGACGGGGTCACGCAAGCAGTCTCTGCAGTGTACGTAAGTGTCCTCCTGTCATTGACTGCAGGGAAAGAGCATGTTCATGCATTCTCTCATTGACGCAGCGTCCCGATTGTCCTGTATAAACCCGGCCGCATCACAATGAGATTTTGTAGATGACACCCACTACGAAATCCGCAAACTTTTTGACGTGTTTAACCGTACATGACTTCTTGTTACTGTTTGCTGGTTTACGTGGGGACAAAGGGTTAAACTCTGGCACCAAGCAACGCTCAACGGGCTGGGGTGCTTTGCCGCAGTGAGATTGTTTATATTGCGTGCAAAATATAACACGTGGAGGCGTATGGACTATTCTCGATACACGTTTATAAAATATGTTTTCTGGCGAACGCAATTATCTTTATGTTGTTTTAGTTATAGTCACCGACAAGGCAAGAAGGGAAGAGACGATCTTCAGTTATCCCGCTTTCAGCGCGACAGTCTATAATCTACTCCGAGTTATGTCGACATTAAAAAAAAAAAAGAAAAAGCCGGAGACGACGGACGAAAAAGAGGACAACATACAAAACGTCCCAAAATGTTTAGCATCAACCAGCTCGCCTGCCGACTTACTTTATCTTATATCGACCTCAACTGCTTTGCTCAATATACCATACTAAGTCAAATTTGGGGGTTTTACGTGCCAAACCAACGGCGGGCATCTGGCACGCCCCAGCGGAGGACTGAGGATTAATTTCGACCACCTGGGGATCTTTTGACGTGCAACCGAAAGCTCGGTTACACGGCGTCTTCTCCGCAATAAGCCTCCCTCATATTGCGGGCACCTCGGCCGGGATTCGAACCCGCCACATGGGGATCCGTAGGCCGACGCTCTCGCCTCGGAGCCACCGAGGTGGCTTACCATACTTCTAATACTTTTAGTAGCAGTTTTTTATCCTTCAAATACGTTCAAATGAAAGTATGTGTTACACTTTTTAATTACATTTTTCAGTTTCTTGTACTCAGTATCTCAAATGGATTTTTTTTATATTTGAGATATTAGTGCGTGGAATGATTTAAGGCTGATATGGATCAGTGCATACCAGAAAAAAAGGTGTCCCGATTACAAACTTGGGTAAGGGGAGGGGAAGAGACCGAACATAGAACATGAAACAATGCAGGAGCAAAAACGCATTCATAAAAGGCTATGTGCAAACTCAAAACGCCAACAAAATAAAAATAAAGAAAAAGGAGGAAACGATTTCAGAAGAATTCATTTGGTTTTTAATTGCAAAGGGCTTTGCTCTGCCTTCCTCGAAGGGGTAAGCAATTTGGCGGAGGAGTTTGGCTTAGTTGGCGAGGATGGAGGAATGGAGGAAAAATTTATTACAGTCACAGATAGGAGGTTAAAAGATTGGTGGAAATTATCTTCAAAAAAGTATTGACTTTAAACTTCCTAGCCTATCTGGGGACAGGCGGGACAGAGAAAAAATCGGTCTCCCTTCAGCATGCAATGTCAGAAAAAAAAAAATGTAGTAAAGGGTCGTTTTTCTCCCTTCTACTGCCGCGTCCCCGAACGCTCACGAGAAGATGGGAAGAACGAAACGATTTTCTCCTTCTCCAATTAAGCTTATCTTCTTTCAGTTTCGTTTTTCGAGCGCGTGGCGCGCATTGTTTATTAAAGGATGTTGTTGTTTAGTGGAATGAGCTTCAGCGGCAGCGAAGGCGGCCTGTAATTCCGTATCCCTGTGTAAACGCGCAAAACATCTTGGCTGCACTGGCGTCTTCAACGCTTAGTCGAATTAACAAACGGTTAATGAAAAAATAGTCAGAGTGCAGGCGAGCTGTTGTAAGTTGAACATGATTGCAAACCGGAGACTGGGGCAGAAAGAAAACAGAACAGAAGGTAGTAAAAGAGGAGGCAACGTCTCAATTTTCGGACAAGCAACTACCTCGTACCAACGGCAACCCCCCCCCCCCTTATTGAAAATTCCATCAAGCTACGTAATTTGGGACACTGACTGCCAGTCAGCAGCGTTGGTGGAACGTGATGGACCATCAGACGTCACCTGATGGTCCATCAGATGACGTCTGACTGCCACTGCCAAGGGAATTTCATCAACAAGGGCAGCATTTATATAAGAGTAAAGCTATACGCACTCATAAATATCGCCAAATGCCGCGACAAAACAAAATGTTTGAGAAAAAAAAAGCAGCATTATTGCGCATTGAATTCGCGACCACATGCGTACAAATCGGACACCTTAACCGCTATGCTACGATACCGTTAGGGACACTCGATTTGACTATTCGTTTTATACGAAATGCTTTGGCTGCAAATGCAGTTACGCCGTCAGCATGTTATGCAAAGCACTCGTACATCACTCGCCGTACTTCAGTTCTACTCACCTGCCATGTAGAGTACTTTCGCGTCGTAGAACGATCCTTTTGTTTGCGCATCACCGGCCCAGTAGACCTGGTACACCCTGTCGTCTTCAACTACACCGCTAAAGTCCCTTACATCGTCGGAACTCACAACAGGCTGCGTCTTGTCGAGTAGACATTCTACTAAAACATAAGACATTGTAGAGCCCGGGCAGGATTGACAGGTTGGAGCGAGCGGGCAAACAAAACGAGTCGAGAGCGATCGCTCATGAAAGCTCGGCGAAGCCTCTATGGGCGAAGCGAAGTGCGAAGTGTCGTGTTCGGCGCTTCGGCGGGCTTCTGATCAAGGTTGTCGGTCGGCTGCGTGCCATATCTCTAACATCAGCGGTTTTATGGGCTCACGTCCCGAAATCGTTTTCTTGTGCATAGATTATTTTTCGTACTCATAGATTTGACGAAATAGTGGTATCCGAACGAACTTTACGTCCTCTGACCGTACGTCTGTCTGCACGTCAAAGCTTTTTGACGTACAGTCAAACCCAATCGATGTACAATCAGAATCGCCATCAAGACATCTTGATGGCATTTCGCGGCGGCCGACTGCCACCAGGAAACCATCAGAGAACCGACAAGTGGAGTCTGACTGGAGTTTGACTGTCGGTCAGAGTAACTTGTTGGCCAATCAGACATGCTTGACGTACAGTCAGGCACAGTCAGCGGTCCACTAGAAAACATTGACTGCCAAACAGGGTTACATTGATCGATTTTTCCTTCGGCCCCCCCCCCCCCCCCCCTCCCCCCCCGAGGCGGCTCAGCAGCTATCGCAAGAACCGCAAGGCAACTGTGTCGCGCTCATCCGAGCAAGTTTCTGCTCTCGGAGGGGGAGCTTTATATAATGAAAACATAACACTAGCTTTCCACGAACTATATTTATTACCGAAGCCAGCTTCCCGTGCAGGTAAGGATATGCGTTTCAAACGCTGTCACTTGATCTTCTCGTTTTCACCACTGCGATGAAAAACAGAGACAACACAAAACCTGCCGCTGCGCACACATAACGTCTCACATTAGAAATTCTCACATTGAGACGTTGCCTCCTCTTTTACTACCTTCTGTTGTGTTCTCTTCCTGCCCCAGTCTCAGGTTTACAATCATGTTTAACAAACGGTGCCGTTAAAAACGGCGAAGTTCTGAAACACGGCCGGCTGCGCCCCGTGCACGAAGCTAAGGTGGCCTTCTCCGTATTGCGAAACCATCGCTGATCTCTATGACCAGATGCTGGATCGCGCTTTCCCGCTCCGTGAATGCGGCCACCGAATGGCCATCTTATGACGTCCTATATTGGACCTTTTGGAGTACGTCGAATGCAAGTCTCGCGGTGCCATCTGAAAGCATGCACTGTGCAAGCCCGAAGTGCTTCGTCTCCGCAACACTTCGGGCATGCACAGGGCGTGTGATTTATTTTCGAGGTGTCTCGCGCGCCAGGGTGCATGTGCCTCTGAAGCAACGTTTTATCTTACTCTGACGACAGTTGTCGTAACTTCCAGCACACCCAGGTCAGAAACGAATTGGACCCTGTGCCGACGGAACACTGGGGGACAGCACATCGACGGCGATGGTCGTTCCTCGCATTCGAGACTTTTCTAACAGCCAATTCAGTAGAAGGAAACGTAGGTATAACTTTCTGCATTTCCCAATCTCCCGAAAACGTTCGACACCCCTGGTCACATTGTTCAAGAGTGACGTTGTAGTTTGTAGACCACTTATTTCTCTAAATGGGTTTCAACGTACTTTCGTGGGTAATTCGGATTCACGCTCTGCACTATTTTTGGGCTGTACAATGTGCGAAGTGCTGCTTTAATTTCGCTCTTTCCGGAAAGACTTTGGGTTTTGTGAATGATTACCACTACTCTCTGACGTGCAGTGCTAACGAAGGAAATATGCGCGAGGAATTTCAAATGTGAGACGTTATGTGTGCGCAGCGGCAGGTTCTGTGTTGTCTCTGTTTTTCATCGCAGTGGTGAAAACGAAAAGATCAAGTGACCGCGTTTGAAACGCATATCCTTACCTGCACGGGAAGCCGGCTTCGGTAATAAATATTGTTCGTGGAAAGCTCGTGTTATGTTTTCATTATATAAAGCTCCCCCTCCGACAGCAGAAACTTGCTCGGATGAGCGCTACACAGTTGCCTTGCGGTTCTTGCGATAGCTGCTGAGCCGCCTCGGGAGGGGGAGGGGGGGGGGGGGGGGGGCGTTGGTACGAGGTAAGTGCTTGTCCGAAAACTACGCCACCTCTTCCTTGTGAAGACCCAGGTTATGCATAGCATCCGGGCGTCTTCGTCAAGCCCCCTTACTGAGCTCGATTCACTTGATTCGGAGACGCCATATTGCTACGCAGACGAGGGAGGAACATTTGTCCCCTGTTTGCAGGAACGAACGTTGCTCCGTTTCTAAATAAACATATTGGACAAGATCGCGCCTCCGTTTATCGGAGAATATATATGTACCCTTTTTTTCTAAGAGTATGTCTCCGTCCCAAAGTCTTAATACTGTCTCACAGTGGGCCCGCTTTTGGGTTAAACACTCTGAAACCGGATCGAAACTAAAAGCATCACCCCGCCTTCTCCCCCCTTTTTCCTCTTCCCGCCAGGGGAGAGGGAAGGGACGGGAGGGGGGAGGGAGAAGGCGGAATGTAATTTTTTTGTTTTTTTTGGTTGATCCCCTAAGGTCATCCTAGCGATATCCCACACTGCCCTGTGATAGTTACAAAAATGCAGAGGGGAGGGAAATCGGCTTAGAAGGGCGAGGGGAGAAATCGTACTTTTTGGTTCTTTGGTTTCGAGGCTAGGTAGCGCAAGCTACCTCCCGTTATAAAGGGTACAGCCATTATCATTCATCCGTCTATTAGACACAATTTTTCTCATGCTTTACTTCGTTACCATATTGCGCAAATAACGAAGCTTTGTGAAGAGCACCTTTCTTATGGAGACTACATTTAGAGTGTCGTGAACACAAGCAGCATAATAATTTAGGCTAGATTGAAAGCAAATGTGGACGCACGAAGCATCTGACACATGCGCGCACATAGACTTGGCACACACAGGTATGCGCACCCACAGATACTCACACGAATATCAATGCGCACGTAGCCGGAGGGCTTTGACAATCTCGTACATGCACTCTATTCCGATTTTCACACGGACAAATGCACTGCTGATTCTGGGAGCAATGACCTGGAAACACATAGGAAGCACGGACGATCAGAGTCAAAGAGTCTATCAGTACATCATCTGTGGCGTTGACCAACAAAGAACTGATCTACCTTTATCGTCCTATGCGAGGCTGTTTCTCTCGGTAGATTCTTTTTTATTTAACTTTGTTCAAAGGTTTGTTGCATTAGCTTAACAAATATATTTTTGCACCATTTTATTTTTATGTATTGACATTGTGTGCTGCAATGTATTTATCGCCATTTGTCAATCCATTGGCTTTGAAGTATCCTATTTTTCTCGTTCCTTTCTTTAATTTCGCGCTTTTCGTCATCGGATTATAGCCGCTATTGCTTCATAATATTAAATTTCGTTCCTCGGGGCTCAAATAATGATGTTTCCTAACAAGCCCACTGGTCTACTTTCACCTCTTGAAGCCAAAGTAGACCGGTGTAATTCGCATTAAAACGTCTGTTGCCCGAGTTGGCGCTGTACACTTCTTTTCATATTACGTCGACTGCAACCAACGCTCCCGATCCGATTGACTGAATCACGCAGTATCAAATGTGCTTTCTCATGGTGCTCGTTGTCATCAATAACGCATAGCGATAAAGCGTGATTCTGGGTATATTCTTTTTCCGCGTGATTGGTTTAACCGTAATGTGAACAAACACACACACACACACAAAAAAAAAAAAAACGACGAGCGTTATAACGAAGCTTTTTTGGCGTTGCTCGATCTAGCGTCATCGAATCGTGGCGTGGGCGGCGGACGTACTTCAGGGAGAGTTTGTGGTCGACCGTGCGCTCGAGCATATTCTCGTATATACTGATAACGCCTGGCAGATCACCACGAGAAGCGGCCGCCGAAATGGAAAAAGTGGAGCGGATACAACGGATGAGAGGAGAACCACGTGACCATCGCCCCGCTGCGGCGAGACGCCGAAACGCAGCGACTTACCGCGACACGTTGAGGCGAGCTGCGAGGATCCCAAAGTGTGTCTCGGTTCCTCGCCTTTGCAAAAGCACTGACGTCCAGGTGCCCCGAGAAATGACTCTTTAATGCTCGCTACCAGATTCTCGCGCTCCAAATATGCGACCGGGCACTCTCTGGCTTCGTCGAAATGCCAAGGTTTTGTGATTATAGAGGAGGTTATGGCTATTAGCGGCGAGATGTTTTAGTGGCGCCCTCCTACGGTTCCCCCTTCTGACGTCATTACCTTGCAAACCACAAGTTCGATGGTGTTTGTAAATAGCATGGTGGAAGCTTGAAATCATTGCGCTCTAAAAGGAACACTGCCAACACCGTCAAAATTAAAGTTCTTTCATTCCTCTTATTTCCATCGATGATAAATCCTTTTCTGACGTCATAGTCAGCGTTCGGCCAATCGTGGAAGGCCGACCACAGCGACGCTTTCGGTCGCGCACGTTGCCAATAGCTTCGCGTTGCTAGCGGGAGCTCGTGCCGCCAATTCAAAGCATCAATATACATATTGCTAACTTACCGAAGCTAACGCCCCGCACGTGTTGGCCTCATGTTGGCCTCAGCAGTTGTAACTTTTCTAAAGCGAATGCCTAAAACAAATTGCATCATGCACGCGCGTTCGCCAACGCTTTATTTTGGCTATTTATTACAAATTTTTTAAACGAAACCCTGCATTATCCTGGATGCTTGGGTAATTTAGCGTTAGGTCGGCTGAGCACGCGTTCGCTGGGTGCTCAATCCGTAGCGTACCATGTACTCAAGCAAGCCTCTATAATGTGTGAAGCGGAGTACAGTCGCATACAACTTAAAGTGCGCCAAATGAACACCGCCGTGTACGAGCGACTGCACGTAATAGCTCCGCTGTTGAACCGTTTGATGTCGTGGCAAGGTGCGCGACGACGTGTAGGCTTGAGGAAGAGAAATGCGAGCCGCGCGAGGGGGAGAGCTGGATTTAATTTTGCGTGGCCTGCTCGAATAGGAAGTATTCACTGGCGGCCATAGTTGTGTGCGCGAATGCTGAGCGCGTGCTGACGGCGAGCTTTCAGAGTTCTTTTGCAACGTGCATTCCGCACCATCGAGAGTGCCGGTCTTAGCAGCCTATTAATGTGAGCTCGTTCTGAGCATGCGCACTAAACAGCACCCACAAATATGGTGTCCAGTGAATATAGAAGTGTTTTTTTAGTTGTATTTGTTTTGAGTGAAGCCTCTTTTTTGCAGGTGCGCTGTGCGTTCTGCGCTAATCGGCGCAGGTGCGCCGATTAACGCAGACGTCAGCGCGACGGTGCGCATTGAATAGCGGACGATTTAGGCATTGCGGAGGAACACTGGCTGGCGCTATTGAGAGTATGGGGAGGAACTGCTGGCTTATCCTTAACTTGTATCTTACTATAATTTCAAGCGAAGGTGTCCATAGTAACTAGACATGAATGTAAATAAAAAAAAAATAGGCAGATAGCTACAAAAAGAGGTCTGAGGAAAAGATTTGGTAGAGAATACAAAATAAATGAAAACAAGTAAATAAATGAAAACAGAAATTGCTGGAGACGACAAGGAGGCTCATACATATTTATTTTTTATTGTGGTTTTTCAATACCCCTAGCAGCCCATGGGCCTACATGAGGGTGCACCGTTGAAACGTACATGCGGTGTTGCATAAAAAGCAGAAACAGGAAACACACGCATAATATGAAGAAACAAAAACGTAAAATATAAATGTAAATTATGAAAAATGCATAAAGTTGAAAGTAACTGTTTGCTATAAAGACACACAAAAGCGCCACATTATAAAAGCCTTAGGAGAAACCAATGTTAAAACTTTTACGGAAAAAAATTCTACTTCGGTCGTGTTTACTACATTTATCATGTTGTAATTATACTGGATACGCTCAATGGTTCATAAGCTTTCTGGCTCAAAGGAACCAAAAACACGATGGGGACAAAGAATCCTTCCAGATAAAGCAATGAAAACGGATGAGGTTAGTTTGGGGCAATCGATAAAACCCTGGGGACATTTGTGCTAACATAAAAAGGGCTGTGTCTGCCTCCTTTCCGATAAGCAGCGCAGGTTTATAATCTTCAACAACCGCTCATGGCTGAAATAAATTCGTCTGATAAAATAACGATTGTAAAGCAGACGAACAAACTTCTTCTCTATATCTTCAAACTTATTCGAGTCTGTCCGGTTTAAACGATACCAAACAACGCTGGAGAACTTCAGTTAAGACAAAATTAGGTAACGATTCAGGTACAAATAAATGAGTAACCGCTAATTTTGCGCGTCATATTGGTAATTGCGCCCACAATACGGTAACATGGATTGTTCAAATACGCCAGATGATCAGTTGATTTCAATTCAATGTCCAAGAAAGGCTCCTAGATCGCGTACAGATGAAACACGCTCAATGGAGGACTGGTTCAAGTGTAGTCAAGTCTGTTACCAAATTGTTTTTTAAGACATCAGTTTTGTTTTTGCCGGGTTAAGACACAATTTTTCGTCTTTGTGCACCAATATGGCAATGCTGCAGATATCGTGCTGCAGTTAACAAACGCTCGACAAAACTTAACTTCATCGGCGAATTGTAACATTTTCTGGTGAT
Source organism: Ixodes scapularis (assembly GCF_016920785.2). NCBI lineage: Eukaryota > Metazoa > Arthropoda > Arachnida > Ixodida > Ixodidae > Ixodes > Ixodes scapularis. The sequence continues at coordinate 16,497,451 of NW_024609873.1, read as the reverse complement.
TTATGCATGAGCAAATTATCGCTCACGAATTTGCTGAAAAGCAAAGTCTATAGGTTAGAACTCTGCGGGACGCCCAATTCGGAGAGGTACGCGGTTCACTGTACACCACCCTATAAAACGGAATTCCAGCAGTCATGCAGATAGCTCTGAATCCATTCGCAAAGTGGTGAGAAGAGGCCATATGGGACCCGAGTTTCTTAACTAGGAATAAATGACTCAGCAGGACAAATGCTTTTTTATCATCAAAATAAATTGCGTCGACCTGCTGCTTCGACCCTAGTTTGGCACCCACGGATTTCGTGAACACAATTCAATTTGCATCCGGAGAAAGATTTTTCATCAAACCAGGTTGTTGCACGTTTATACATCTGAAATAACGGTCATAATATGACAACGCATGGCTTTTTCGAACACCTTCGCAAACGAACAAATTGGTGAAATTGGACGATAATTACTGACAGATAATGCTGACCCATCTTTGAGTATTGGCAGAACTAGTCAATATATAAATATATAAAACAAATATGAGCTAAAGAAAGTCCAGCGTAAAAGAGCATACAAGACACACACACACGCACACACACACACACATATATATATATATATATATATATATATATATATATATATATATATATATATATATATATATATATATGTTATATATATATATATATATATATGAGGGTGTTTATGAGAAACGTATCTGATGGTGCGATGTGGGAAGACCAGAGGCGATCGATGGCGGAACAGCCGAATCGCCCCCAGCTCGTGTGTCGAAACATGGAGCGCGCGCCCCTATTTCCTAAAGATGTGCGTCGTCGTCTTCATAACAGTTCCCCCCGGTGGTGGTACTGCCGGTCATCCTGTACTGTAGGGTCGCTAGGGTTGGAGCGAGTAAGGCTTGGATGCGGAACACGTGTACGATGTCTTGTAGTCTGAAGCGGTGGTCGCGGGGTGGAGATATTGGAACTTGCTCGTAGTTTATGTCGGAAAGACGACGTATGGTGCGATATGAACCGGTGAATTTAGGTAGGAGTTTTTCACATTTTCCAGTCTGGCGAATTGGTGTCTTGAGTAAAACAAGGTCGCCAATATTACAAGAAACTGGTATGGGCGTGTCCGCGTGACGAAGTTGTAGCTGTTGCGAGTGCAGAGTTTGTAGCCGGGCGAGTCGACGGCCGTCTTTGGCTCGACAAATGATCTCAGAGGCGAAGGGGTTCAGAGGTGTGTGAATGTATGGCAAAACAGTGTCGAGGGTTGTGAGAGGTCCGTGAGCGTAGACGAGATAGTACGGAGAAAATCCTGTAGTTGTTTCAAGTGCAGTATTGTAGGCGCAAGTGACGTAAGGAAGTTCATCCCGGTTGGTGTGGCTGTCGGCAATGTACACGGACATCATGTTAGCTAGCGTGTGATTCAGCCGCTCGGTGAGGCCGTTAGCCTGGAAATGATAAGCGCTTGTCACATGATGAATCGTACTGACGAGCCTGAGGACCTCATTCAGATATTTTGCAATGAAGGGGGTGCCGCGGTCGCTGGTAATGGACTCCGGAGCGCCATGGCGTAGTAGTATGGAGCTGAGGAAAAAGTTCGCAACTTCTCTTGCGGTAGCCTCAAGAACAGATTTGGTTTCTGCATTGCGGGTCATGTAGTCAATAGCTACGATGATCCACCTGTTGTTATTGGTATGGGGATGGGGATCAATACCACGCACCTCCAACACTTGTGAGGGTGTTTACGAGATACGTATTTGATGGTGCGATGTGGGAAGACCAGAGGCGATCAATGGCGGAACAGCCGAATCGCTCCCAGCTCGTGTGTCGAAACATAGAAAAGTCAAATTTGGGGGTTTAATGTGCCAAACCTACGATGGACATCTGGCACGCCCCAGCGGAGGACTGAAGATTAATTTCGACCGCCTGGGGATCTTTCGACGTGCAACCGAAACCTCAGTTACACGGCGCCTTCTCCTCAATAAGCCTCCGTCATATTGTGGGCACCTCGGTCGGGATTCGAACCCGCCACCTGGGGATCCGTAGGCCGGCGCTCTCGCCTCGGAGCCACCGATGCGGCTTCGTCGAAACATGGAGCGCGCGCCCCTATTTCCTAAAGATGTGCGTCGTCGTCTTCATAACATATATATATATATATATATATATATATATATATATATATATATATATATAAACGAATATGTGCAGATAAATGAACCGTACTTAATCCAATGAATCAAAGAATCAAAGTTTTCAGGAACCCGCCGAAAGCCAAAAAACGGTGGAGCCAGTATTTGAACTCTGGGCCTCCAATGTCCGGTCGGGTGTGCTAACCACTACACCACTCCACCTTAGCTGTCAGGAGTTTCCTACCTGTCTTATTAATGCACAAGAAACGAAATGTGTCCAATCGGAGGTGTTCTGGAAACACACGCTGCCGCGTGGAACGCGGTATGACGCTTAGTGCCACGTGGTACGTGCTCGTTTGTGCTCCAGAAATCCTCCCACTGTTTGTCCGTCCCGTGTACATGTAGTATTCTTTGTTTATGAGCTTTAGAGACACGGTATCATCATCCTCTGCGAGAATCAAGAGCCACGTTATTGAATATACAACACGGGCACTCCACACCATCGTACGTGGTCTGCGGAGTACGTGGACTCCGAGAAAGAGAAACAGTGGGAGGATTTCTGGAGCACAAACAAGCACGTACCACGTGACACTAAGCGTCGTACCGCGTTCCACGCGGCGGCGTGTGTTTCCAAAACACCTCCGATTGGATAGATTTCGTTGCTTGTGCATTAATAAGACAGGTAGGAAACGCCAGAAAGCTAAGGTGGAGCGGTGTAGAGGTTGGCAGAGCCGACCGGACATTGGGAAGCCCAGAGTTCAAATCCTGGCTCCGCCGTTTTTTGGCTTTCGGCGGGTTCCTAAAAACTTTGATTGTTTGATTAATTGGATTAAGTACGCTTCATTCATCTGCACATTTTCGTTTATATCCTTCTCCGAGACCACGTACGATGGTGTGAAGTGCCCGTTTTGTATATATATATATATATATATATATATATATATACATAGGGTGTTTCAGAGAACTCAGGCCACATCGCTTTTGCGAAAACTACTCATCGCAACGAAAAAAGGCTTGTGGCGATTTGATCCTGCCCCAGAGGCCCATTTAGGAAAATTATTAAATTCTGGGGTAGTTAATGTGTTAATTATATTTGCGTAAGTAACTTTTTATTATTGTGTTTAAGGGCGTGGTTTAAATTAGAATATTACTCAGCATCGTTGAAAGACACTAAATCAACAAATTACAGAACGATAGAAGGCACGCGAGGCGTTTTACGGCTTTTTAAAAAAACGCCCAAATTCGACGGGTTTTTAAGTTTCGGTTTGCTATCGCAGCGCATCTCGGCCCCGGCGGCACCGCGCCCCGTGGAGCGATAGTGCAACCAACCTCTGCTGCGCTGTCATCGCGCTACGCAGCAGAGTCTGGTTGCACTATCACTCCACGGGGCCCGATGCCGCCGGGCCGAGATGCGCTCCGATAGCAAACCGAAACTTAAAAACCCGTCGATTTTTGTGCGGTTTTTTGAAAAGCCGTAAAATGCTTCGCGTGCCTTCTATCGTTCTGCAATTTGTTGATTTAGTGTTTTTTGATGATGCTGAGCAATTTTCTAAGTTAAACCATGGCCTTAAAAACAATATTTAAAAAGTTAATTATGCAAAAATAATTAAGAAGTTAATTACCCCGAACTTTATTAAATTTCCGAAATGGGCCCCTGGCCAAGGACCAAAACGCCACAAGCATTTTTTTCGTTGTGATGAGTAGTTTTCGCAGGAGCGATTTGGCCTGCGTTCTCTGAAACACCCTATATACATACATACACACATTATATATATATATATATATATATATATATATATATATATATATATATATACCGTATTTACTCGATTCTAAGCACACCCGCGACGTTCCAAGAAGGAGGGGGGGGGGTGCTTAGATTCGAGAAATGCCCCGAAAATACGAAATTTGCACAAGCAATATGAATTTAGTATAATCAAAATGAAAGAATAAATGTTCTCTAGGAAATAAATAAAAGACTGGAGAGTAGGCCGCTTGCCATCAGTTCGCACCACGGTCGACTTGTCGCTCTCGCGACTAGTCTCTTGAGGATGATGTAGGGCGCAAGTTTCCGACCGTCGGCTGTGAAGCACAGCATAACGGTCACCCTTTGCTTTGCATAGCCAGTCGTACGCACTTTTACTTCTCGGGCGCCTACTTCGTTCACGGTGCCCGAACTTGGCATGTCGATGTACACTGCCCCAGTCCGTAGCGAGATTCGCAACGGAGCTTTATCACATGACGTTGGAAGTTGACAAGCTTGTCCTGGAAGTCCACCGGTAGCTTTTGGGAGATAGTGGTGAGGCGTCTCAAAGAGAAACCGTTCCTCTTCATCATCCGCTCCACTCAGCCTCGACTTGCGCGGAACGCTGCACTCCGAACTGTTCAGCAGCGCCGAGATTTCCTTTGTCTTCCGCGTAAGGAATAACCGCTCTCTTGAACTTCATCGTGTATGAAGTTCTGTTCGCACTCATGATGGACGACTTCCGGAAACTACGTGCACACAGTGGACGGAATACGATTGCGAGGCCAACGCAAACGAATTAACAGACTGAATAACCAACTGCAACAAGCGCAAGGAGACCAAACATTCAAAACATCTTTGATAAAGGGTAGGACGCGCACCCTCTGTCACAACCTGCACGGATGCGAAAGTGGAAAATGGCGGTATGTGCTGCCATCTATTAACTGACGTTGAAACCAACCGCCAGTGGCCGTTGGCGACTCCAGCGGTCGGCGATATTGGCGTCTCCGATCTCAAATTTATTGTTGCTTACATTCGCATGCAAACCTTTTTTCAGGTGTTTATGTTTCAAAGTGAGGGGGGGGGGGGAGGGGGGCGGGGGGTACTTAGAATCGGGGGTTGCTTAGAATCGCCAAAATACGGCGTGTGTATATATGTATATATACATGACAACGACGGGACAGTGGCGCGCACGACCATATCGCGCCAGGCCCCACGGGACGGCTCGGCCTCCATAAATCGTATGCTTGTGCTATCATCGTGTACTGTCCCGTCCTTTCTGCTGCCGACAGCATCACCATATATATATATATATATATATATATATATATATATATATATATAGGGTGTTTCAGAGAACGCAGGCCAAATCGCTCCTGCAAAAACTACTCATTGCAACGAAAAAAGGCTTATGGCGTTTTAATCCTCGGCCAGCGGCCCATTTAGGAAAATTATTAAGTGCGGGATAACTAAGTTGTTAATTATTTTTGCGTAATTAACTTCTTTAATATTGTTAATATTTAATACATGTATATTTATATATATATATATATATATATATATATATATATATATATATATATGGGTGGTTTCATCTCAAATCGTGCAGGCAAAAAAGGTCGAATTTTTAATTTCGATGAAAAAAATATATGTTATGGCGCCGTTTCTAAAACCGCAGTCGCCACAAATCGCAAGCTCGTCGGATTTTTTGTTCTCGACTTATGAATTTTTAAAGAGGCCGCGGCGATAAGCAGTGTTTTTCACACCCGTCGTGGGTCGGATGTTTCGCTTGATCTCCCGCCATGGAGTTTCAGTCCACATTATATTAACTTTTTTCAAGCACTCTGTGTACACATTTAAAAGGCTCCAATACCATGAAATAATTTTAGGCGTTTTGCTTTTTTTCTGTAAGAATGTCAAAAACGCCTCCTCGGTCAATTGTTGACGAAATTTGACAATTAATTACTGGCGATCTACTTGGGTTACACCAATATTTTGTATGTCCACGGAGAGCCCAAAACACGTTCTTTATATGTATTATAAAATGACTTGGCTGTATAAAATATTTTTTGCGTTACATTTACGTTAATATTATGCAAAAACCAAAAAGTGCCATTTTTGAAATTGATTTTCTCAAAAAACCCATTTTTTATTTTTTTTATTTTTTGTTCAAATGTAGATATGATAGTTGTCTACACGAAAATCAAGCCTAGAAAGTGTATATTTTGTTTGTATGTTTTATATTTAGGCCTCGATATCGGAAAAAACGACGTCTTTGTTTTGCAAGACCTAAGTCAGACATAGCGACCCATGCGTCTCTATGAATTGTGAAAAAGTTTTCTTGAATTTTCGTCTGCATTTTGTAATCAATTATAAACGGATTTTATGGTATTGAATATTTATGTATGTTTTGATAAGAGCGGAAACCAGGAGATACATATCTAGCCAAATCAGCAGGCCTAGTAGACTTTCAATAACCAAAAGGCACAGACGTTGTATTGTTTCGATTTATAAACCTTTCACAGTAAGCTAGCACGACTAGCTATTAGCTGTCATATTACTAAGACAAAGAAAGTCACCACATCGTCGATATATTATATACAATTCTTTCCGAAACCAAACGCTGGGGGTTTGTTCACCGCACATCGCACAGGTCACCAGGGAATGTCCTTTCACTTCCGTAATACACAAAAGTGATGACACAGAAACGGTCCGAAACACACAGAGAGTGTGTCACGGAGAGGGGTAGGAAATAAAAATAAATAGATAGGAATTAAATTGCCCAACTCCGATCTTAATGAAAATTGCGTTAAAAAATGAAGTATTTAGGTTCGAGCGGTGGCAATGCGATAGGTCCACGCCTGGTGGAGAGTCAGACAAAGAAGTCGACGGCACGTAAAGGTAAAACAAAAAAAAATCAATAATGTAATAAAGACGGGGAAACTCAGCCGCACATGGCAAGAACAAAAACCAACTCCTCCGGGCATTCCCTAAACGGGACGCAACCAAATTTGTGCGAACACGCTCTCTACATCACCGCCAGGCCGCTACGCCATGACGAAATAGACCCAACAAGTTAACAGTGCTAACAAACAGTTAGTAAGAAAACATTGAAAAAAAAAACGTTAAGAAAAAACGGCACCCGAGAAACAAAGTTCAGCGGGGCGAAGAAACACACATTTCGTCAAGTTTAATAGATAACCCTTAGGTGCTATCGGATCTCCCCGGAGAGAGAGAGAGAGAGAGCACGGCCGTTTCAAGGTAAGGATAGGGTGCTCGAAGCTGGGGCAAACAGGCGGTATCGTTTCACGCATGCACGGATGGCTGGTTTCAAATTTCCCCACATCCCTAACGAAACCGGCCCATCTTCGTGTGTGCGTCTGCGGGATTTCTGTCCCGCGCCGCCGGTTTTAGCGCGCACGCGGCGTTGTTTTGGCTGGCAGAACAGTTGTTGACCGTCGATATTGTAAGGCCGTGGTGTCCTCATCCTTTCAGGCAACGATTCCTTTGCTTTCCTTTGTGCAATACTCTGACTGACTCCTCCTGGGTGGCTGTCACTGTTCGCCGTGTCAACGACACAATCGTACCATTTCACTCCTCGTGACACAGGGTGCGCTGCTCGCTTTACTGTCACGGGCCGTCCTATCTAACACAACGAGCGCGAAAAGTCGTGGACATCTGCTGGCTCCGAAAAGGCGGGACGTTCATGCAGGTCAATGAGGGCCCCGAATCAATACGACGTCTACCGACTCCTACACGTAAAAAATTAACGACACCTGCTGGTCTGTTAAGAAGTGTTGCTTCCTCTTTTTGGAACTCCTCCGATGTGGCTTGCCGCCTATAATAAAATTTAAATAATCAATAAATATAACAGGGTGGAAATACTGTATTTAATTTTTATGTGGGAACGTTGAAAAAAAGAAAAAACTATTTCCAAGCTTGTGAAGACGCGCAATTCGCAAGTCTATTTCGAGCCGTAAAGACACGTTTTTGTACGATATTGATGCTTAAATATAGAACATACAAACAAAATATACACTTTCTAGACTTAATTTTCGCGTAGAAAACTATCACATCTACATTTTAACAAAAAATAAAAAAAATAAAAAATGGGTTTTTTGAGAAAATCAATTTCAAAAATGGTACTTTTTGGTTTTCACATAACATTAACGTAAACGTAACGAAAAGAATATTTAATACAGCCGAGATATTTTATAATATGTATAAAGAACGTGTTTTGGGCTCTCCATGGACATAAAAATTATCGATGCAACCCAAGTAGATCGCCAATAATTAATTGTCAAACTTCGTCAACAATTGACCGAGGGGGCGTTTTTGACATTTTTACAAAACAAAAGCAAAACGCCTAAAATTATTTTATGGTATTGGAGCCTTTTAAATGTGTCCACAGAGTGCTTGAAAAAAGGTAATATAATGTGGACTGAAAATCCAGGGCGGGAGATCAAGCGAAACATCCGACCCACGACGGGTGTGAAAAACACTGCTTTTCGCCGCGGCCTCTTTAAAAATTTATAAGTCGAGAACAAAACATCCGACGAACTTGCGGTTTGTGGCGACTGCGTTTTTAGAAACGGCGCCATAACATATATTTTTTTCATCGAAATTAAAAATTAGACCCTTTTTGCCTGCACGATTTGAGATGAAACCACCCATATATATATATATATGGTAGTCGAAATAATGCTATAGTCTAGGTATATATTAGCCGTCTGTACCCGGAAATGGTGCGCTGCAGACGTATAAATGCATGCGGAAACCAGATCTTACTTGCCTCCCCCCCCCTTCCCCACACACACACACACACACACTCAAGCACACACACAGAAACACCACTTTTTCCGGAAGGAAAGGCGAGCTGTAGTGCCGACCGGGGAGGGGGGGCAGACTCGTTGACCCCTTCCCATTCGACAGACAACGGGCCCAGTTTGCCCGAGGCGAAAAGAGTGAGCCGGCCGCGGATCGCTCTGGGAGCGAGGTCAGGTCTCACGTACGCGGTATTAGCAGCAAAGCAGAAAGTGTCCCGGATCCCAGCCCCGGTCGCTGTGCAAACAGAGGCGGGCCAGGGGTCGACCCGCAGGGAGAATGAAAAAGGGAAAGGGACATCTCTCGTTCGTCGTCCTCGGCCATAGCGGAAAAACCTATAGTTTCCCGCCTTTTCGCTTTTTTTTTTTTTTGTTTTTGCATCGCAATCAGAAATGATAAGGGCAGCAACTCCATTTAGAGCCCTCGTCGCTTTTTCCACTGTCGGAGTTTTGCTTCTTTTGTGCGTGAGGTTTACACATCTGCGTAGGCCTGCCTCATTTTCAGGTCTATAAAGCGTGGGTGTTTTTCTTCTAACAGTTTCCGCTGCGCGTTTTATAGAAAGATGCCACTTAGATGTGTTTTTTTTTCCATAAGTATAAATCTTAAATGCGCTAATTTGTCGTGGGTGTTATATTTCTCGTTGGATTCGTTGGCACGAATATTGAAGCTGGCTCCCGTCTGCACATATATCATCATGCCAATACAGGTAGGCCGGATTATGAATGCAGCTTCGCAGCGTCGATCCCACAGGTATGTAGGTTCGATTTACAAAACAGTGAGACTCGTAAAACGAAAAACACGGCGGCTTGGTTTCGGGCGCTAGTGAAAGTATTGGTCCCTGTAAATTCGATTGCAAATAGGCTTTCCGCGGCTGTCTTCATGCGAAAAACGTGCGCTCGTATAACCGATTTTGTATGTATGTGTATGAGTACAATTATGCGTGATGCAGTGCCCATGTTACTTGAGTGTGTTACTCTGTATTTTTGAATGTACAAATGTCGAAAGAGCTGTCTTCGTCTGGTTTACAAGTCTAAGCACGTGTATGTGTGCGTGCCCGTGGGTGCGGCGGGTAGTGCAGTACATGATAATGCTGGTGACCATGTCTGCGCGTAAAACAAATTTTTGAAAGAAGCATTGGAAGACGTAAGAATAAATAAGAGACCTTATCTATCGCTCAGAGAACGAGGGAGGACTGACATGGTCGTCTTTGATTGCGCCTGTGTCTTGGCACACATTTTTCCTTTTGTGTGCACCTTGCTTTCAAAAAAACAGATCCCACGAAGTACGATGGTCGCTCTGTTAGTTCTGGTATCAATAAAGCGGGGTCATGGGATGAGGTCTGGTCATCGCAGCGGGTGATGTCTGTCAATGCTGGGTTATTTATTTATTTTTTATTTATTTCAATACCCTCAGGACTCAGGGGCTTTACAGAGGGGGTGGACATAAAATACTGGATCTGCATAAAATTCCAACAACAAGGCAACTTGGTTATAAATATTAGTACGGCATAATCCTAGCAAAAGTGAGTAGTAAGAGTTTTTCTAAATAAATCTATTGATGTAATAGTTACTAATGATGCGGGAAGGTGGTTCCATTAAGATGACGTTCTAGGGATGAAAGAGTTGATGTAAGCTGAAGTTTAGCAATGAGGTATGCCAACTTTAAGTTTGTGATCAATACGGGGAGAAATGAAGGGGGAGGGGGCTAATGAATAGTTTGTTTTTCAGTGAAGCGTTTGAATGATAGATTTTATGAAAGGGGCATAGATAGACGAGATATTTTCCGACGTCAGGAGAGAAGAGGCAGGGCTAGGGTGGTTTTCATAGATGAGGGACTTGTGCGATGATTGTTGCAGACTATGAATCGTGCGGCGCGATTTTGCAGGGCTTCGATGTTTTTTATAAGCGTTGAGTGACCTGGATCCCTGATTACTGCGGCATATTCCAACTTTGAACGTATTAAAGTCTTATACAAGAGAAGTTTTAGGGATATAGGGGTAAAGGAAATGTTTCTTTTTAAATATCCACGCATTGAGTTTGCGTTAGTGATTATATGATCAGAATGAGTTTTCCATGATATGTTAGACGTGATGTGAACACCGAGATACTTGAAGGAGGTTACAAATGCCAGCTGAATATTACATATTGAGCATGGTGATGGTGATGTGTTACGACGAGATACCCTCATAGTTTTACATTCGTTAGTATTCAGGGTCATTTGCCAAAAGTTGCACCATTCCGATACTGCGCATAAATCAGCTTAAAGAAGTAAAGCGTCGGATTCGTTAGTCATTTCACGATATATTACACAAACATGTTGGAATAAGCTAATAGGGGATGATACACACATTTGTAAGTCATTAATATAAATAAGAGACAGAAGGGGTCCCAAAACGGGCCCCTGGGGAACATCGGAGGTGACGGCACTGAGGCAAGCATTTGCCTCATTGGTAGTAACAAACTGTGACACGTTAGTTAGAGAAAATTTAATCAAGGATAAGACTTTAGGATCAATATTCAATTTTTCAAGCTGAAGAAACAGTAGTTGGTGAGATACTTTATCAAAGGCTTTGCAAAAGTCGAGAAAGACGCAGTCTACCCGAGATCCACGGTCAAGGATGGAAAACAGATCATTAGTGAAAGTTAGAAGTTGTGTTTCGCATGACAGGGATTTCGGGAAACCATGTTGCGAGGGTGAAAAAAAGAATTAGAATCTAAGAGACTAACTAGATTAGAGTAAATGATGTGCTCTAAAATTTTACAGGGCGTGCTGGTTAAGGAAATGGGTCGATAATTAAGAGGACTATGTTTGTTACCTGATTTATGAAGCGGAACCACCTTTCCTATTTTCCAATCGTCCGGGAAAATGCCAAGGTAAAGTGATTGTTGTAAAATTTTTAGAAGGAATACTAAAATGCAACTTTTTGTAGATTTAAGAAATTTAAAGCTCATGTCATCAACACCACTTGACGATAACATTTTAAGATCATCGATTTGTTTAACAATCCCGTCATAATCAAAAACAAGCGGGTCCATTGGAAAGAAGTTATAAACAGGATAAGTTGGGCAATCAGAGTCAACATCACTATAAAACGCTTTCGCAAAAATATCCTTTAGTACAGATGCACAGTGCTCGCTCGGAATATATATACCTATAAGTGAGAGAACAATATTTTTGGGGCCGTTCACAATACTCCGAAGTTGCTTGGGCTATTGGATAACATGGAAGGTATGGTTACATTAAAAAAAAATCGTGTTAGCCTCTTTCACAGCATTCCTGTAGGACGTCGAAACTTCTTTGTAAATATCGCAGCGAGCAGTAAAAGCAGAGGACTTCGCAGCACGGAAAAAAATATTTCTTCTTATTAGAAAGACGTTTCAGTGTGACATTAAACCTAGGAGACTGGGGTTTAGAAACAAAGTACCTACATAGAACGAACACTGTGATCAGAGAATTTACCTTATTTTTAAGCAAGTTCCGATTAATTTCAACCGAGCGTTCTGAAAAAGAAAGTAGGAAATCATCCAGGAAGGCAGCTAACTCGTTATTGATTGCGTCGAAATTTGCCTCACTATAATCAAGAAATTGTTTAGTAGTTTTATTCGAAATACGCATTGGAGTATGCAAATTGAAGTGTACAATGCAATGATCGCTAATTCTTGGTAACTGGGTTATGGAAGAGACGAGGCTAGGGTCAGTGGAAAGAATCCGATCCAACACAGTGGCTGTAGTATCGGTAATGCGAGTGGGTTCAGTAACAAGTTCAGAAAAAGAAAACTCAGAACAAAGATCGAGAAAATCGGAGTAACCGAGCGAGTTGCAAGTAGTTGTTGGGAAAGCACAAGTCCAATCAATAAAGGGTAGGTTAAAGTCAGCCAGCACTAAAATGAACGCAAGAGGAACTCTAGACAAAATTGTATTAAAGTATCGTGTAACTTGGAGCAAAAGTCTGCGGTCGCGTTGGAGGACGATAACACGCGCACACAATAACATTTCTGCAGACACACTGCAAACGCACGCATACCAGTTCAAGTGATGTAGCAATATCTACATGATAGCATTCAAAGTGCATTCAAGGTTACTTTTTATTGGGATTAAAACCTCGCGCGGCACCACGTCTATAACCTATAAAAAACCTATAACTTTCAGTACAATCAAAAATGTCATAATCGCGGACAGCACTGGAAATCCATGTTTCAGTTAGAGCAAAGACATCATTAGATTGCGTATCAATAACTCATGATAGCACATCACGATTGCGGATAACGCTTCTTACATTAGTAAACAAAACTGACAGTGAACTTGGTATTTCTTTATCACTGATTTCCTTTAACTTCGAAGTTGCAGTTTCATCGAAGCTATGTCTGCCTAGTTAGGCGGTAGCTTCATAGACTTGGCAAGTTTCATAATTAAAATTATATTTTTATCACCTACGAACAGTTTGTCAACGCGAAGTTTGTAAGTACCTCCCGTGTACGGGCGAAGTCTAGCAGTTTCTTTCTCGCAAGCTGCACGTTTCTCGGGAAATCCTCGCCAACAGAAATGTTTGTATTTTTTAGCTTGTCGGATGACCGTAGCGCAGCAATTTAAATGTATTACAGCTTGTTTATGTTCAAAGAAAGCAAGCTTTCCGACAATAGGTCTTTTCTTATCTGAGGTAAACCTGCCAATCCGATGAGTCCTGTCTATTGTATGGGGTTAATTTGCATGACAAGTTTATTGTTACATACGTCCAGAACAAGTTCCTCTGACTTGGCCCACGTTTCCCTGGCCGCGTCTTCTAGCCCAAAGAGAAGTATATTAGATCGACGGGAACGACTTTCAGCATCGTGCGAACGACGCTGAAGAAGTGCTATGTCCAATAGGACGGATGGAACTGCGGACAGTGGTCTGTTTGATGAAGGTTCACATGGAAATGCAATTAGATTATGAACCTTCCGAGGTTATGGTGCCGAAACGCCTAAATGGCGAGGTACAGTAATATTTGCATCATTTTGCGGGTTATTGAATAAAACCCCAGATTTTTTCTTATCCATGGCTATTCCGCTTAAGTAAAGCAATGTGAAGTCTAAACATTTTGAGATCATTTTTTTTAGCCTATGTTGTTGTATCTTAAAAGGTCTCAAGAAAGCAGGAACAAATATTTACTAGCTTCTAGAAATATGAAGTTTGTTTTTGTAACAAGAACGGAAGACACGAAGAGAGTCAAAAGAACACAGGCAAAATCTCGGCCATTTTGCATTTAGAAGTTCAGCAGCTCCTGGTTTGTGAGTTTCTTGACTGATGTCAACAAATATAGATTCAAACACCGGTTAGATGATACCGATTAAAGATGTAAACAAGGAGACATGCAGAAGCAGATTATTTACGATTGAAGTGCGCCTTGAAAAAAAAAATCACAACGTAACAATACTTTTTGAAGCAGAAAATGTTTTAATAAAATATGTATTTATAAAAGAAATCATATAATATATGCGTGTCGTATGAAGTAACCCCACTTCATATCCAATGGGTTTCAGGTTTCAAATATGAATGGAGGAATCGGTAATACATTTAAATAAAAACAATAATTATCTGGCCACAATTTGTGAAAAGAGTATCACGTTTATTTTTTTAAGGTTGTGCAAAAATCATGTTTTTTTATTTTAAAACAACTTCATAGACGCAGTTTTTTTAGCCATTCTACAGCCCAATTTTTTTATAGGTATCTTTCAAACTTAACTCTGTCTGGTCTAACCTGCTCATGCGCTTAGCGCTTTCTATACCTTTGATGTCAACTTACCGCGCGAAGTATTTTTTATACCTGTGTTTCTGCAGGCGCTTGTGTCGTTTATTAGAAAAATAAATCATCCGGAGACGGACGAACATTGAAGCTCTCTACGAAGTATCTTCTCCTCCTTAGTCGGTCCTAGGAAGCCAATTATTCAATAAGAGCAAAGTTCGTTTGGAGAAAAACAAATCGTCTTCCACCCGCGGGCTAGTGCATTATTAGTCTTTTTAACGCAGCTGGTGTACGTACCAAAAGAGAAACGATTAGTCTTCGGAAATAATTGCGATATACATGTGCAAGCTTACCTGTGATAAAAACAAAGTGTGAAAAGCGTTGCAATATTTTGTAATTACATTTAAAGATCCAGCGCCGGGACTTTTTCTTTCTTTGTCATTCCGTCCACCCTGAATATCAATGACCCCGCCGAGTATATGAACGGTTCGCGTCTTGATGTAATTTAAAGCACCGAAATTGTGCCTCACATCTTTCATTTTTAAATTATTTTTCCTTTATTTATATAATGTGTTCATTGAACAGTGCAGATATAAAAGGAAGTGGCGTGCAGTCATGTCTAGTTAATATAAAACCTTTTTGATATAAGTAGCCCGTTATATAGACAACATTTTCGAACTAGCTAACAAGCATTTTTTTTTTTAATCGTTAATATGAAAACAAAATTTATTCCGTCCACCCTGAATATCAATGACCCCGCCGAGTATATGAACGGTTCGCGTCTTGATGTAATTTAAAGCACCGAAATTGTGCCTCACATCTTTCATTTTTAAATTATTTTTCCTTTATTTATATAATGTGTTCATTGAACAGCGCAGATATAAAAGGAAGTGGCGTGCAGTCATGTCTAGTTAATATAGAACCTTTTTGATATAAGTAGCCCGTTATATAGACAACATTTTCGAACTAGCTAACAAGCATTTTTTTTGCCTCGTTAATATGAAAACAAAATTTATTGCGAACGACATCTTTAAGGCGAATGAAGGAGTAAATTTAACGAGACATGACTATCATTTTTCCTTTTCCTGCCCCGACAACGCGGTCCGATTCGCATTTTGCTGGAGGGATCGACCCGACTCCAATGACCGGGTTCTGCAGGCTCTTTCGATTAATGTGCGGGGAGGCGCGCTCTCTGACGTTTCCGTATCTGTGAGTGCGACTCTTTATGACCTCGTGAACCCACTTAAATAACTCGTCTGGACGGTGTAATTTTTCGCTCAAGCTCGCAGCGGTTAGGAACGCGCGAGATGGTGTTATGAGGATTATATTTTATACATTGAAACCCCTTCGTCTGCTCCATAGTGACTTCGTAGATATGGCGAATCTAGAGGCGCTCTCGGTACATGTGTTATTTTTGTTTTATTATCGGTTGTGGTGCGGGGGTCTAGAGTAATAGGGGCAGTGAATGTTTAATTCCTCGATGACGTCTGACAAACGACATGTTCCAACTACGTGTTTTGTTTTGTTTATAAAATGTTTCAATAATCTTAAGTATATTAAGTAATTTTTCTTACAGGGTAACGCTGGAAACGTCAGCTATTTTTTATTGAATGGGCTCATTAGGAAAAAAAAATAATCGATGCAATTTAACTTTTGAGACTGAAAAGTTTAGTATTAAAAATTATTAAAAAAATAATTTCTGAAACAGTTTTCCAGAAAACTTTTCTCTTTTTATTATGAGCAAGAAATGCAGTGTAGAAGTCAATGCCATTCTTGCGCCTGAGATGCCCACGTGATTTGTGGATACTGCCATCAATAAAGATGTCTTCGTGGGTTTCCTGTGTCCCTTCTCCGGAGCGGAACGCGATAATCCCGACGTAGCTTGGAGGGATTACGACCACTTCTTTGACCCAGAGGCTTACACATCGTGGAGGCAGGAACGGTATCTTAAGATTGGCCAAAGTCCCGTCCTCATCATCAGACGTGCCACGCTCTTCAAAAATGCGTAGGGTGTTCTTGCGACGTACCACTGTAACATGCGGTTGTTTAGTAAAAGGCTGTCCGACAAGCAGCGGGACAACCTGCACTGCGTCTCGCACAACGTACACCTTGACATTGGCCTTGGCTTGGTCGACCGTCAATGTTGCTTGGAAACTGCCTAAAGGCGTCGTTTTTCCAGAGCCAAACCCGTTGATTGTGAATGGATGATTCAACGGTTCGTAGGTCACGTTCATCAGCTGTGCTTCACTTTCTCGTAACGTTACGCACTGGCTTCCCATGTCGACGAAAGCTTTGATTGGCTTGTCGTTTATAATTGCCTGCATGAAATACTTCTCGTTTGGTGCCATGCAGCCGTAGGTCTTGTGACCTTGTTGGGTGAGAACGGCTGCTTTGTTGTCACTCGTGTTCGTTGGGCTTATTTCTTGAAAGCAGTCTTTCGTCTCGTGACCAGATTTCCCACAATTGGTGCATCTTAGTTTTCGCTGAGGTTTCGGGCATGCAGCCGAGAAGTGTCCGTATGTCGAGCAATTAAAACAAAGTGGCTCGCCTGTTTCGTTGAATTTTTTTCGTGGAGCCCTGGTCGTCGGCTCGTTGTTGTTTAAACCATGATTTTCACGTTGACCAGTCGGCGGTTGATGGAGGGTTTTGACCCGAGTCTGTTTGATCATATCGACTCGTTCATGCAGTCACTTCATGCACCGAAGCAGCTCCTCTGGAGTGGCGTAATCTTGTACGCTCAGAGACCGCACTAAATCTTCGTCTTCTAGTCCAGTGATCAGGTACTCGATGCACGTCCCGTCATGCAGGTTGCAGCGTCGTGCTTTCGCCAGCTTGTCATAAAAGTACCCTTCGATGGTGTACCCTTCCATGTCCTGAAGACGTGTTGAAAACTCGATGCCGACGGAAAGGCTTCTTTCATTTCCACTTTCCACTCGTGCCAGGTTCGTTGAACAGAGGTCAAACCGTCATACCATGTTTTTGCGACGCCGTGAAGCTTGGTGAGAGCAAAGAAGGACGTTTGTCAATCACTCCATTCATAGGCCGCAGCTAAATTGTCAACCTTGTTGAGCCACGCTTCCACCGTAAGTTGGGTGTCCGATGATGGATCATATACTGGCACCAGCTGGGTGATTGTCGTAGCCAGCCGTCCGTCCATGGCGCTCGAAGCCTCCGTTGGTGGGTGGCGTTGTGGCGACTGCGTCGTTTGGAAAAGCTGGGCCGCTCCTTCCAAGGCCTTGCGTACCGCAGTTCGTATCGCGGCCTGCATGAGCACTCTAAAGTCAAGATCTCCGGACGTTGCACCGTCAGGAGCTAGGCCGTGGTCGTTCGACGTCGCGGTGTCCCCGGCTTCCGTCGTCAAATCGTCGTGTTGGCGATCGTCGTGGTCGGAGTGTCCGTTGCGCACCTCCGCACTGCGAAGCATATCTGTGGACGTCGGATCATCCTCTCGTGGGGTCCCCTGCCCTTGTCCTCCTGTCGTTAGCTTACGTCTTCTCGACATCGGGATTTACGTGGACGAAGCTCTCGTCGAGGATGTCGGGTAAAGCAAGAATTCGTAGAGCGCTACTTACGTTGTAGCATTCAATCCGAACGGCTGCTCACGTCGGGGCCTCTCGATCCCACTTCTGAGCTTTTCTGTAGTCACACAGACGTTTTATTTTCCGTTTTCTTAAAAAAACAAGCGGCTTATTTCGGCGATACCCGCTCGTCGCCGAGATAGGTACCTACATTCCGAATCTCGTTCATCTCGAGTCTACCTCCTCTTCTTCTACGTCTCCACACACAGCCTATCTAGGTGACGTCAAACGCCGATGATACCACATCTCGTGGACCGGTTGCGGCATGCGCTCGCGGTTCTCGCGCACACGTGCCGACGGCTCCCGTCGTTGACAACAATAGTAAACCCTTCACAGTTTTTAACTTCATATTGTGCCGGTCTTTATCAAATATAAACTGAGAACTAGCCTCCTTAAACAAGAAAAAAAGCAAACTTACAGGAATTATTTTTTGGAATAAAATGGCCGGAATGGGAAGCTCTTGAGCGTGACAGTGCAGGGACCAAAAAGAATGAAAAAAAAAAAAAAACGCCGGGGAGAATAACCGGGTATGGGGGGCATAGCCGACTACCCATTTCTTATCTTTGAGAAAAGAAAAAAGCACAAACAACCACACGCTAAACTAAATGCTGAATTACCAGTCGATCTACGAAGACGTCGACGACGAATTTTATTTGAGATGCTCATACGCGTATCGCTACGGTGTCCTGTGTTGGGTCGATTTATAACGTGATGCATAACTACCTTTAGATATTTGTTGGAGTTGTCTTTTCTGGAACGGTGGTTCTTGTCACAAAGGTTTCCGTGTTGTTTTCTTTCGCCTTTAACTTGAAATCTGAGGTTCTAAATTACTTTCCGAGCAATGTCTGTCGTTTTTTCGCACTTGCATTGTTTCGAGAAAATAAAAGACAACCGCTCAGTACTTGCATTGAAGGCATGAAGTATGGTTCCGTCTGAGAAGAAAAAAAAAAAAAAGAAAGACGTTTACAATCCACTGTAACGCCGCATTAGAAATCAGCTCCAGTGGAGGAGGAGGGGAAGGTACGAAGAGGAGGGTATGCCCCTCCTCCTCATGCGTACCTTTCCCTCCTCCTCTCGTGCTCCCCTCCCATTTAGCGGGACGTCTTCACTAAATTTCCTGCTAAATTTAGCGGTGAATTATTTCCGCCGGGGAAAATTTTTCGCTAAATTTAGCGAAGAATTTTTCTGCTTTGTAGCAGAAAATGTTTTCCGCTGAATTTGGTGGGGAAATATTTCCGCTATATGTAGTGGGGAAATTTACCCATAACGCAACGCGCGGTGACGTCACGAGTGACCCTCGTGACATCACACGTGACGTCATGTGTGAGTTCATTATGGGAAACGTCCCACAATGCAACGCGCAGTTACGCCGGCGGTGACGCCGACGCCGCTCGAGCGGGAAATGGGCGCCTAAGAGCTGAGCTCTGAAAATAAAGAAATGTTTGAATCCCATTCACCAGCCCTGTTTTGTCCATTAGCATTGTTGCGAATTTTAATGCGAAACCATTAATCGTCCCATGGAGGGAAGCCGGCAGCGTCTGTAACCGCGAAAACGGCACCTAAATTGTGAAATGTGAGAGATGTGCGAAGACCGAGTAAAATTTCGGTCCCCTTTATCCCTTTCTTGCCTTGTTGGGACACCTATCTCTTCTTTCTCCATGGGCTGGGCCAATACCTCCTAGATAAGAAAGCCTAAGCGCAGAAGTTTGCTGTGTCACTAAAGAAGGAAACCGTAGGCAACAGATTACACACGACTACGGCGTTATCGTTCGGCTGGTCCTCGGGCTCTCACTCATTGGACACGAGCTCCGGCCGAACGATGATGTAGCGGTCCTGCCCAATCTGCGGCATACGATTGCCTGCTTCACTGACGCAACAAAATTCAGCACTTGGGCTTTCTTCTTCAGGAGCTTTTGGCTCGGCTAACATTCGGGTCATAATTTATGTCTAGTAGCTGTGGTGGATAGCTGCAGTCTGTCGATGTTTGGAGCTCAGCACATGCACTGTGCTTTGCCTACCCCAGCGAGTGGCTGTGATAAATATTGACAACTTATATTCGGTATCACATCACCTGGCCACTGGTTCTGTGCTCGAGTTGAGAGATAGCTCTGCTCGTTATTTTTTTTCTCCGACAACTATTGCGTAAAGTTAAAAACTATGGGTGTTTTTTTCTTACGTTATGAGTACCAATAATGAATTCTGAACAGTGTGTACTAAAAGCTAGAAAAAATAGCTGACCGGACTTTAAAAGAATAAAAAGAAAGCCAAATCGCTAGGCAATCGTGTTGGATACATGGAACGTTCTTGTATCAGAAACGTTTAGCGACACTTTTGTTTCCTGACTCCAGACGCCTACGCTCGCTGCGCTCTTCGTCAGATAATCTAACGCGTGGCATATGTACACTTCATAGCTGTTCCTAGAATGAAGCTATACTGCTGCTACTCGGGCAGACAAACCTGGCAATCTTCAACAGCCTTCTATACTCTCGAGCTCCTTTCCCTCACTGCGCACAGGTGGTCGAGCCCCTTCTTGCCTACCCCTCTGGTCACGTGACTTCCCCACTAACCAATCAGCGACGAGCAGCTCACTCCTCCTTTTCCACCCGATAACAATGATAACCAGTGTCGAGCCTCGCGCCTAAGTTTTTATGCAGCATTCACTTTTATCTTGGCTTTACAAAATTTTCTAACACCGGGCCAAAAAACATTTCACGTCAAAAACATGCAACAGGGTGTCAAGATGGTATCTGCCGGAAGCAGAGCGAATGCCTCTCAGGGCTTTCCCCTCAAATGGCCCCTCAACCCACGGCGATACGTCTGACCTGCACAATAAAAAAAAATGCGTCGTGGCATGATGCAAAGACACTTGCTCAATAATCTCAATTGACTAGGCTAGAGTCGCGCCCGGCGGAAACGCAATTTTTTTTCGATGCCCCCGTCCTCCTTCACCCCACTCCCCCGCACACACACACATGCACACTCACAGACACTAAAGATCCACGCTTTCATTCAGGCTTCACTTTTGGGCATCGCGAAACGCCATACACCTAGCGAAAGAACGTTTCACGTTGAAAAAAGTGATGCCGGTTCACAACTCCTCAACATCCCCAGAGTGTCTGCGCTTCTTGATAAACATCGCGGTTCGAGTGACAAAGGGAATTCTTGTGCTGCACGTGGAGGCATCACTTAGGAGAACTATTTGCCTCACAAATGTCGAATCACGTTACCTTGTTGCCTTCGCAGACTAAAATTAAGATAAAAAAATATATTGTGTTCTTAATCTAGCCTCGGAAATGGGATTTCATTGATCCTTTTTTCTAATACCCGACCTTTTGAACAACCATTCAGACTTATCAGTGTGACGCACCTTTGGCATAACGGGCGGTCCAAGGTGTTATTAAAAAAATTAATGAATTATGCAGTCAATGTAACGCCTTTGTCGGAACCGGCCTAAAAGAAAAAAAAATTGTAGGTGCAGGTGGACTTTTCTGGTGAGCAGTCTTTTAACTAAACACCTTTACTTGAGCCACTGTGAAGATATACGCCGAATGCTTGAAATATACAAGGAAGTGGGCGAAGGTGAGTTTAAATTTGAATAAACTCCCAGTATACCCGGCCGCGCTTTATTCAACCCAGCATCCTAATAAGCCAGTTCATAGTGAAATGGTTGACGATCTTCTTTCTTGCTCAAGTCAATTCGCTAGCCGAAAATTTTGGTTTATTAGAAAACTTAATTATGTTTATTTCTTTGTTGTTGTTTTTCCTTACGAAAAATGTATGCTTTCAAAAATTTTCTTATGCGAATGGCAATCTTTTTCGTTTCATTTCTCGAAAAAATCTTACATATTGGTTAGTTGTGCTTTGTGAAAACATACCATAAAAACGATAATAGGGTGTCGTTCTTTCCTCTGGCGTATGTGAATGTTTTAAATGTATTTTTTTTTAAAGGGAAATCAACATTTACAACACACTGAAGAATAAAACAATCACAGACGAGACAAACCTGTTAATAAAAAAAAAGCAATATTTCGAGATGTGCACGCCTAGAAAGTTGGCTTATTTAAATATCTAGCTGATTGCGATCGTAATCGTTATGAATTAGTTCTTAAGTGCAGTAAGCGGTCGAAGAGCCCAAATGTGTACCATTCCTACGTGAAAGTTAAAAAAGGAAACAGGAAAAAACCTGTTAAACTGAAGACCAATTAGAGCCACTGTATTTTAATTCCCACAAGCTTAAATTAAGAAACGGTTAAAGGAAGTAAGCAGCTAAAAGTCTGACATCTACGAATATACGAGGCAAAAGGGCAAAATCACAAGCTAGAGGAATAAGCTCTTTACAAGCCACCACCCCCCCCCCCCTCCCTGCCCCTTCCCTCTTTCAGGCAGCTCCATTTTAAGCGGTTTATTAAGTGCCCGACCGCACCTGACGTCCTGCGCCATGAAGCTGTCGGATCGTAAACCATTAACAATACGCGAGACAAATTAAGAGACCTCATTCATTACCACAAAATCATCGACCTGGCAGTTGCTGTGCCTGCAGGCGCTCGCTTCGGTCTTTTAAAAAGAAAGTCTGAATGACGTAATTAAAAAAAAAAGTTATTCTGCAATGAGGGTCGTTACAATTTGCGGTAAAATCACGTAAATATACAAAAAGCAAAGACGAATGTGTCAGATAAATTTGCGACGAAACAGGCGAGGAAAAAAAGGTTCCACTAAAGGTATTCAAGGCAATGTTACAAGTAAACTCTATTGCTTTGCCGGAAAAAAAAGCAAATAAATATAACTTGGAGATTTAAAATCTCCATTCATGGTCGTTTGGTCGTTTTAATGGCAGCCATGAGAGTTATTCAATGAATGTAGGACACTCGAATTAAATCGTAAGCAACGTTTGAGACGAGTCTAGAAGCGTCACTGAAGCCAAGCAGAAGCTTAAATTAGAGCATATGCAAATAACAACACTTATTCCCCGGAATAAAAAAAAAAGCAAATGTAAATGACATATAAATATCCTATTGCCTCCCAATATTGACTTCACTGCTTGTACAGGGTTGCTAGGTGCTCTTATATTTATATATGTATATATTTCTTATTAACATAAACTTTGTTTTAACTGTACATATTTTCAAGTTCGTCGAGACGTGGTTTCTCCTAAAAAGCTCCTTCAGAAATTTGATGATTAACTCCAAAATCATGAATTAAATATTTCCACAACTAACTTGTCAAATGAGGGCCCTTCGAACGGGTTGTTATGAAAATCATTTTCATCGCTGTCGCACTCAAACACCAAAAGACGGCAAAACGTCAAACGCACGAACATTAGCGGCTTATGTAAACAGAGTAAATATGAATGTGTCTTTTTAATTAAACAAATCAGCTTTTTTCATTTAAAACATTTTTATTTTATTAAAAGTACTAAACCCAAAATAAAGTGAATTTAATGCAAGGATGAAGGCAGGCTGGTTAAGAACTGAAATTATTTTTTGAACCCTGGAGAGGGTTAAAAACATCCGAGAATGTTTCTCCACTCTCCAGGGACAAATAAATGTTGATAAAAGAAAGCATTGTTGTTGTTACTAGAAGTTATTTTAAAATTACAGATTAATTGGTAAATTTTTCTGGCCATTAAATAGAATGCGGAAAAAAGAGTTAATCCATATGAAGAAGTTTAAATTATAGTTTAATTTAGACCGTCTTATTAGATCAACTTGATAGTTTCTTTTTCGTTTCTGAAATAACGTTATTTGCTTTTTCTGTACTGATTTCATTGCAATAAGTGGACTTCATTCTTTTTTTTTTGTCTTTAATTTTTGCGTTCTGGTTCGCTTGCAAAAATATCCTGCGTAACTAACGAATCAAGTGGCAGATAGAAACAAAGCCCAACGGTCTGATTCGCTCTAAAGTGCATCGTTTTTTACATGTGCTCAGCTTGTTATGAATATGTTTTACTTGATGATTTTGATTTAAATACGACATAAAGGCACATAGAACATATTAAGCGGTTCACAAACGGTAAATAAACAAACATATTTTGCGAGTTACTTTTGCTGGAAAGAATTGATTTAAATCATCATCATCCTCTATGATGAGGACCTTAACTTTTCATGCACTGGACATCCGAAGAAATGAAGAATACATTATGTTGGATCGTATTTTATTGCATCGTTATAAAAACTAGTGGGTAGGAATATATTCAGGCTGGACGGAACGTCGTCCTAAGCGGTAAAAACAAAATCCCGCATGGGGCGCACCAGAGGCGCAAACTGTTGAGAGCGAGGCTGGGAAAAACTGCCGTGATTTCATGCAAGGGGAAAGGGGGATGTGAACGCCCATAAGCCATCCATTGGTGGTGAGTACGATTCATAAAATTTACGATCGACACTCTGGCTAATGAATAAACTCCTTCACAGATTCACGGCTTATCGATGGCAATGCCAACGCTTACCCTTACACGAAATCGCGTCAGTCCGCTCCAGCCTTACTTCCAACAGCGTATCGCATCAGGGACGCTCCAAAAGGTATTTTGACTTCTCCGGCCTGGCGTTCCGTTCAGACACCCGGTTCTGATGCCCACACTGTGTGGCAGAAGGTATTTGGTCGTAGAAAGTCTCTTCATTATTAAAGTGAGGAGCACTAAGTAAGGAAAGTTTTATTTACCTAGTTTCTAGCTTGTGTGTTTGCGATTTCGTGCTCTTAATTACTTAATTAACATGGAACTTGACGCCATTGTAAGAGAGATGTTTTATAGATTGTTTTATGTCCTATTTTTGCTTCAGCACTAAGTCCTTAGCATTCAAATATAGTTCATATAAACCAAAAATTGCAACGCTTTTATTAAAAAGCATTGTTTTAATATTGCTGAAGCTGTACCAATTCCAGCAAATCTGATCCTGTATGCATAAAATTGTAGTTACAATTTTTTATCCACAATTTTCTATATGCTTCTCAGAGGTCACGATTGAAGAATTATTTCATAACTTCAATGCAACGAACTAATAGGTTAATTATTTTAAACGGTCGATAGTCCTACTTATAACATTTATTTCGTCGGAAATGCGGTGGCATGTTGAAATATATTACGCATAAACCTGCAAATAAGAAACACCTGAAACTATTTTCTTTTTATAAATCTTAGCAAATTTGGCGAAATGAGCTTCTTTTTTTTAATTATAAAGATAAAAGTGTTTTATATGGGCGAATTTAAGGAGGGGGGGGGGGGGAAGGGGGCGGCAGCCTCCCACGTTAGCGGCACAAGGACAAAGTGAAAAAAAAAAAATTAGATATATTAGTTTTATTAGGGATAAATCTTTAGTTTTGGTGATATAGTAAATATTAGGGCAACACAATAGATCTGGGCAAAGTTGCGCCCGTGGCGTTATCTCCCTGCAGACCTCTTCCTCGACCAGCCAAGAGCTTACCCCCCTTCCCCCCCCTTAAGTCTGAACAATAAATTGGCCACAGCCTGACGCATAAATCGGCTTCTGGTGTGCTGGGTGCGAAAAGATCTAGAAAAAGGGCGTTAAGAAGATAGAAAGCTCTGTATAATATTCACAAAAGTTGGACGGCAAAGTGTGGTTCGGCTGGGTCAGAATCGTACAGATATTTGTCATCTACTTCTACTTCTTGACGCTGGCTCTAACAACTAAATCAATTGAGTTCATTAGTATCACAGATGACAGCTTGCGCTGTTGTGAAACCATACAATTTCGTGTATTTATTTTGGGGCATAGGGCAGTGGGAAGCCGGAAGATGAACACTGCGTGGAGAGAAAGGCTGCTAGCTTTGCGACCATCACCTAACCGTTCCAGTCAGAGCTCGCCGTTTTGATGTCCCCGCGCGCTCGCGTCTTCTCTCTCTCGACTTCTCGTCGCATAGACGATGTGATGACTTTGAGACAGATTTCGCCGCTGTGGAATCACACGCCTTTCCAATCTACAATCTAGTGTTTACCTCGTACCTATGGGATTTCTGTGCAATGCGTAGTTCTTAGACAAAACCTTAGGCCTTTGTTCTACGAAGCTCCTGTTTTTTCAGTTCTAACCATTTTGCGTGTCACTTGTTTCGTCTCGTTTCTGGGGTTTTGTTTTCGACAAGCTACATCGCTAAAATGCATTCTATAATTAAGTTCTTCTCACATTACAAGAGCAAATATATCGGCCGTTTCAATAAACATATCTTAATTAAACGCTACAGGAAAGCAACCTGAAATTTACCTGAGTGCAAAACCAAAACGAAACCCTCCTAATTCGGCTCAATCGCAAATTGAGTCTACTTAACAACGACGGAAACCGGGCTGTCAACCCTCATGTTCATCTGTGGAGCAGCATTTTCGGCAGAAAACGTCAAACATCTTCAGATCGCAGTCGAACAGTGCTTCCCGTCGTTCTGTACCAACCAGAAAAGGGTACAGCCAATAAAACAACAAAGCGCTAAAACCGGCAAAGACGCCCGTAAACAAGTTATCGGATGTGGACCTCCTCCATATTCTTCGTCGAAAGCGTTGGCGTGAAATCCAAATAGATACGGCGGCAGCGCATGTTTCATTCAATTTGCATAAAGCCCGTGGATCTCGAAAAGACTACGCAGTCTCTGGAAAAACTTAGCGAGATGCAACGTTGGTAAGCCACAAAAAGTTCGGTGTTAGTTCTTAATTAAGAAACGTTGTCTCTGCAGGAATTCCGAAGTTTTAGCAGGTCGCCGTGCTAGAACTTGTTAGTTTATATTTAGCTGTCCTTCCTTTTGCGCTCTTTCCTTCTTTCTCCTGGCTCCGTTGCCGTTGCAGTAGCTACCAATGGAAGCTTTAATCTATGCAAGATCCGGCCCATGTGAGTTCATTAGCAAGATGAACGAAAGCGCTGACGGCATTCCCATTCCGTAGGATTCGGAAATGAACCAAAAGTTACTGAAACCTGATGCGACTAATTAAGCACAGCCAGTCTTAAAAGAGTATAAAAAGTCTTACAAAACTAGATACCGTAAACTTTACCGTGACCTAAGTTGTAGGCAAAAGGTGTTTCTTGTTAAGTAAAGCTTGTCGAATTTTATGAACCTCAACAACTCTCTCATTCAACCCATCAGGATAAAACTCTCGGCTGACTTAAGAAAAGGGTATTTTGTTTTCCACCATTCTCAAAGCTAATTTTAGAGCAAGTCTCATCAGCAGACGCACGCGGTCCTAATGAATATACCACCGCTTAAGTTGGCTATGCAGACATTTTATGAGACTGACGACACCAGGCAAACATATTAATAAATCAAGCTTGAGAGCAGTTTTTATCATTTTCACTTTTGACTCCCCGGAGTAGAATTTGCGTTCTCCTGGGATTCACACTTGGAACTTTCTTAAATTGTCTAATATAAGGAACAAGACGTCAACTGCTTCTACAGTGAGCTTGTCGTGAATGTTGAGGTAGTAAGAAAGAGAGTGCTTAACCGTCCTGTGAGACAGTCTCCCCGCCAGTCCTAGCCATACGTTGTGTTTGCTTTATTTTTAAATATAGGCAGAGGAGTGGGCCATTAGCGAACGTGATAACATCCAGCGCCTAGTTCTGGCTTACAACTCCGCCCCGTGCGCATTTATTAAATATTCTTAACTTTAGTTTAAACTTTGTTTTTGACCACGCATAAAAGAGTTGATCGAACTTGGCGGCCATATATACGAAAGTAACCTGCAGACTCTTTTAGGCCAGGTAATGTGTGAGATACTAGCGACCTACCTGCTAGGTGGGTCGCTAGCATCTGGATTTAAACGCGCTCGCTTATATACATCCAAGTATTTTGCATTTAGAAAGCACTTTTAGCCTAAAGTCTCTACAAGAAAACCCTTGAAAGGTTTCTTTAACCGAGCTTAAAGTTCACCGTAGTAAAAGTTTCGTTGGTAAATAGAAATACCAGGGTTATAAATATAAAGTTCCCTTCGCGTGAGCGCTGACATTTTGAAAATATAATCATATAAGCAAATGTGCGCAATGTTTTCGTGCTTCAGAGTATTTGAATTAATTCAAAATGCAAGCTGTCGCAATCTTGCAATATAATACTCGAGGGTATGTTTCAGGCAACCCTCCATTTTTGGTCCGTTCACAATCGAGATGTGTTCCACTAATCATCCATCCACATCATTGGTGACAGAGCGTTCCGATTCTTACTCCGTTTATTAAACCAAAATTTTAATTTACCCAAGGTCCAAATGTGCGTTTTCCTTTTGAGTTTCTTTTCAAAAGCACCTATTGATTTGTGAACACTGAAGTTGTTTTGTATGAAAAACCTGCAAAGGCTGCAAGAACAAAACAATAAAAATAAACAACTTTTAACACATACTTAAGAAGAAGAAACAAGCCGACTCGCCAGTATTCTGGAGGGTCACCAAGCTTAAGTAGAACCCCTCTCTACATTTCTAATTGAATGCAATACAGAATGAACGGATTTCACAAACCAATTATCTAATAACTAAGTCAGAAACATGTCCTAACCTGAAGAGCAAAAGGAGGTCAAAAGGTGGGCGCACCTTGACGAATAAAAGAAGAGAGGAAATTAGTTCATAAAAATCACAGACAAAATAGTGAAGATTTGTTAAAATTGTTTATAAATTGACAATAACTAAATAATAAAAAGGTTTAAGTGGTCGTTAGCCAAGCTTAAGTGATTAACGTCTTTGATGAGCTTGCAACAATTATAATGAAATTAAAGTCCCATGTTATAGAGACTTTTTGCAATAGTTTTACCTAAATAGAAAAGAATACTGAACATTTAGACGCAAAAGCGAACATCGAGAAAAGTTTCTCGTACAATACCGACCAAAATACTTCAAAGATGTGATCGGTTCCATGTCACATAACTGATCTGCTTTGAAAGGAAATCTTGACCATTATTTTTAGCATATATTTTATAAAATATTTCTATCTCTATACCTTACCACACGCGCTGTGAAAAATTTTGTTTTGTAGACAAACAAATGAAAACTAAAATAACAATGCATCTTACTATTACTTCCCCCACATTTTAACCGTATGAGATATTAAAACTCATTCGCTTTTGTTGTTTTGTTTAAAATGTTTGTTTTAATTTTGCTTAATGGCTGTCAGCACTCTGGGCTCAAACTCTTGTCGGTTTGACGGCGCGCCCAAAGCAAACACTATAAAAACGATTAACAATGGGGAAGTTGCGTCAATGTGCATTTTACTTGGAATGACTAAAACCAATGATATAAGTTAAAATATTAAACCAGAGCTTAATGCGCGTTTATTTCTCGAATATGCCAACGCCAAATTGGGCAAGATGAACAAACTGAAAGCAAAGCCCACCCTTTTTGTTTAACTAATAATGCCTGAAGGAAGAATTCACAATAAACCAAATACCAAGCTAGTATGAACAATTTGAATTTAAAGCTAAAACCACCACCATTTGTGCGTGAAAGCATTCACACAGGAAGACGCAAGGAATAGAAATACACCACTTCATTATAGTGGGTTTTGTGGACTTTTTTTACGTTCACTCATCATAATATATATATTATATATAATATATATATGCTTAACTTATATTTATATATTAATATATATATTATATTATATAATATATTATATATATTAACTTATATAATTTAACTTATATATATATCATGTATATATATAAATCCTTAACTTCTTTTTTATTTATGAGACCTCACTTTTGCCACTGCGTTTACTTGTTTTGCGAAGATATGTTAAATGACTCAAACGGAGCTCGTTTGATATTTGTTTGTAGCATAACCTCTGAACTTCACCGGAAATCTAATCTAATTTCTATTTTTGTGCCTAAACGGGTCCGACTTCGAAAACAAAATGCAGAGGCCAGCGCAGTCTTCCATGGTCAGGCTTTTCTTGTGAAAAATTTAAGATACGCCGGTAATTGGGTGGGCCCCATGATGAAATGTCTAAAAATAACTATGTTGTTTGCCGGTTCGTTGCATCCGACTTTTTTTTTTCCTGCCATTTTTTTCCGTTTTCTCCCTTAAATTTGTAATTTTTGTTCATACATCCTCTTCATTCCTTGAGTTTGAATTAGCCGATCCCTGAATGTAGGAACCTGCATTTCAAAAAATAACCAGGCTCTAAATTGAAAATATTTTTTTTCTTTTTTTTGTTTATAAATATGTATTTGATGAGATGCAGGTTCCCGTATTCTGGGACGCGAAAATTTTAGACGCACATAATAAAAGGGATGTATAACAAGAATTACGCAATCTGTACATAATAAATAATGCCTTGAAATCTTGAAATCTTACATCTAGCCGTTATAAGAACCAAACAATGAGATATTGCTTGACAGAGACATATGCACAATAAATTGCAATAATACAACTAGTCGTCTACAAGAAGAGATAAAAGTCATGCTAAGCGTTAAGGAAAATGCTTACTTTTTGTTGTATTATTTTACTTCATATTTTATCGCTATTTTAGTATCATTCAAAAATTAACTTTTCAAGGCTGATGCATGCTTCTGTTTGTTTCTTTAAGTCATGTCATGGGCCTAAACCTTTGGCTAAAAAGGACGAGCTGCTGCCCAGTATCCTTAGCCCAACCCGTAATTGATTTCGCCACTGATCGTATGTAGGGCAGTTCATATTGATGTGTCAAACGTCTTTCACATGATGACCGCACGTGCAATTCGTTGTCTCCGCCTGTCGAATCCTGTGGAGAAAGCTGCCAGTGTATGTGTCTTCAAGTCGAAAGTGATGAGTCTCTGTAGGTCTAGTGAGGTGAGTGCGTACTATACTCTGTTTCATACTTAGTGTGCAGCGCTGCCAAAGCTACTGGAGCGAGCATGGGGCTTGATCTCGTTGATCATTTGCACGCATTCTCGCGAAAAAAAAACCATGGATGAAGCCATGCCTCGCGCCAGTACTTCGACAGCGTTGCACACTAAGTATGAAACAGAGCATAGCTAGCTCTGTTTCATACAAGTAAAGTAGGATGTCTTCCTGGACGCGGTCAAGTCACGTGTCGCAAGACAGTCTGTCACGCAGACGATATGGATGCATCCCTCGGCATCACATTTTGTAAAAGAGGTAAGCCAGATACTGTTGCTTGAATGTGCTTCAGTGGGTATATTTTCTCTGCTTGTGTATTTTATGAAACATCATTGTACTCAGGAGCCCATTGAAGGTATATCGTGTTGCCACAAATAATGAAATTAGCAAGTGGTTCAGAAATATGGTACTCAAGATAATGATTTTCACTATGAGTTCCTAAGGTCTTAAAACTTGCAAAGCTGTTTTGAAAGCAGTGCATATAACCTATGAATTCGCTATCGAGCGATTTTATGTATATTGTAGCCGCGAGTAGAGAACGGACTTCGGCAGTATTGGAAGATATTGGTTGTGAGAGTCGGACTCATGACCAATGGATTAAACAGCGTATAACAAATGCTCATGTTGATCTGCTAGCCGTTGTTTATCGGTCAATCTGCACTGGAATGATTTCATGCACTCTAAAAAGGGTATCACCTTATATTTTTTTGTCCCATATAATGCACTCTAAGACTTCATTTCGACGTACAGCGCACTAGAGTGGAAGAGACGGCCCCAATTTTACGAGGGGCTTGTGAACGGTGCAATATAAATTACTAAATAGCGAAAAGTACGTATCAAAGACAACAGAAAGAAAATACTGAGGTTTTTCAGTAGAGCCGAGAAAACCCCGATTTTTTTTTTGTAGTCAGTAACACGAACATTAGCTATTTTCATAAGTTGTACTACATACAACCTCTCGTGAAAATTGGTGCCGCCTGTTTTATGTCGGTGCGCCGTATGTCGGAACTGAAGTTTTGGGGGGTCTTATATGGGAAAAGGGTGTAAGAATACTTCTTTTTTTCTGAGAGTGTGATATTTCTCTTTTTTTTTGTAGATGTTACTGAGTAAATTTTCTTGAAACTGGTGTGCTTATTGACGATCTTGCTTGCATACCTGGAATGTTTTGGTTTATATGTGCAATGACGGTGTTAATGGCGGCTTATAAATATCTTGAACCAGATTCTTATATTCAGCAATGAACAAGAATATCATTTAGTATTAAAAAAGTGTGTATCTCTCCGAGAAAAAAAAATATAATGGAAAAAAATCGCATATTAAAATAAGACGAAAAATACGATACATTTGTTGAGTTGTAAGATGCTGCCAAATGGCTCTTCTGCGGAGGTGAGTATGAGGGCGGTGGATTCTGTTCTTCGTAGGGCTAAGCACACCCTTAGCTTTCTTGCAAGCAGGTAATTAAGGCAAAATTTTGTTGAGTTGAGAAACCCGCGTAGCACAGGAACAGAATATGCAATCGCATGCCGCGCTAGCGTTGTGTGGGACGAAAATATTGGGTCTACTGTGGCTTCCCATCTTGCTCCAACATTACAACGAAAAACTTTATTGGCACAATTGATCCTTCCCTCCAGCATATATTATGGTCGGACCAATTTATTGAATGATATAATATGAAGCCAATATATCAATGCAAATGCACCCTTTGAATTTACTCTGCCTATATGCTGAGTTTAAATCGAAGCTTTTTCCTGGTGAATTAAATACATATTGATTTGGGAACAGATAATTTCATTCCTCCTCGTGTCACAACCTTGTACGTGACGTCCAAGCTATATATGTAGCTTTCCTTTTAAAATACCATGACACGAACCGAAAATGTAAATTATATAAACAAAGGGTATGTGACCAGTGGTATGTGACCATGGCAATACAACGATCCATTTTTTTTTCCTTTTGTTTCTCTGTTGTTGTTGTTTTTTCTCCAGACGCTTGTTTTTTCGTGCCGGGAAATGCGTTGTTAACGCGCAAGGCTTTTCAAATCCTCGATAGCGAACCCTACTCACGTGAGGGAAATTCACGAGCTTACAAAATCACATACGAAGCGAAGGATGAGATGAGCAGTTGTGTGCGTTGTAATACACGAAATTATATTTAAAAAAAGAGCAACAAAA
Source organism: Ixodes scapularis (assembly GCF_016920785.2). Classification (NCBI taxonomy): domain Eukaryota; kingdom Metazoa; phylum Arthropoda; class Arachnida; order Ixodida; family Ixodidae; genus Ixodes; species Ixodes scapularis. The sequence goes on along the minus strand of NW_024609873.1, from coordinate 16,464,506 downwards.
CAATATGGTTTTATACACGATACGACCGTAAGCGGGACCAAAACAGGCGCCCCATTAGAGTGATGCGCCTTAATGGCGGGAACGTTATGTTCGCAGAGTAAGGCAGCTCATTATCGTTTGCATCTTTCATGAGTTTAGTAGCAAAACACGAAATATTCATATAGTTATGTTTCATCCCTTAACTAAAACGAGGGAAGGAGCAAAGTTTGAAGGTTTTCCCTCTTTTTATACTGGAGACAAAGATATTACGGGACTTAAATAATTGTGAATCTCTAGCAAGTTGCTTTGTTACTAAACGCCTGTGCCGTAAATGAATTATTAAACTATTTTAATGAAGTTTGCCGCAGTTTGTTTTACAGTTAAGAACAACCAAACCTAACTGAACGCCTTTCCACCTTCCTGTAGAACATTTAGATTAAGAATATCTTCTTTTTGTGAGATTCTTTATTTATATATGTCGTAAATAATTTAAAAAAACGAAAGTAATTTTTTTCTGGGAGGCGACTGCTCCTGTCGGGCTCTCTGTTCGCGTCGAAAGTTTCGACAGAGTTAGGGTGTTTGCCTGGGGAGACAAGAAAATAAAAGGGAGTTTTAGTGGATCGCTTCCGCAGTCCCGCAACGCTCTCCGTAACCTTCTACGATACCCGGAACTCTAGAGCCAAGGGCATCGGCGCGCAGGCGCACTGGAGGCCTCTCCGTGGCGGAGGGCTTTGCGGAAGGTAAAACGCGGTCTACGAAAGCTCTTTATTAAAGAGTTTTCGTAGACCGCGTTTCCCCCTCCGCTAAGCCCTCTGCAACGAAGCAGCCGCAACTGCGCCGGCGCACCAATGGCCTTGACTATAGAATTTCGGCTAGCGTAGCTGGTTGCGGAGAGCGTTGCGGGACAGCGGACACAATCTACGAAAATTCCCTATTGACAGATAACGGCGTCGCTAGGCACGTATCCAATAATAGGGAGTTTTAGTAGACCGTATTTCAACTCCGGTAACCCTCCGCTACGAAGAAACCTCCACTGCGCCTGAGTGCCGATGGCCTTGGCTGTAGAGTTCCGGGTAGCGGAGGGGCTTAACGGAGGAGAAAACGCGGTCTACTAAAACTCGCTATTGATGGCTAGTTCTCTTTTCTTTTAAAAGCAAACGAACTGACTGACAGCGACAACAGGCAGTACAAAGTGGTGACACCGCACATGGACATTCGACGATGTTTTGCGTTCCTCTTACGTACGGAAGGTGTCGGCGTCCAGTTTCGGACACAGTGGCACGACGGCAAAATTACGAGTTTCGTCCACGCGGTCGTGCGCCAGCCCCCCCCCCCCCCCCCCCCAAAAAAAAAAAAAAAAAAGAAGAAAATAAGCTGACGCTGCTTTTTTTTTTTTTGCTTATACCGGGTAGGCGTTTTTCGGCAGCTGTGCAGTCTCCACTAATATGAAAGACCCACTCGTAGCGCGTGACCGAGGCCCCGACTGGTGGGGACGCGGCGCGCGTTGTGGCCACTTCGCAGCCAAACCAAATCGGCGCGCACTGGCCAGACACATTGCTTTCGCCTCATAGTGGCATTGAATTGCTCAAAGCGCAATCAGCGCCCCTAGCAGCCACCTTCTGTAGATCCTTCAAGACAAAAATAAAGAGAGATACCCGAGAAACCTTAATTCACTTTAAAGACAGTATTATGTAGAATAACGCAGTGAATTTTTGAGAAAATCCGAATATGCTTTCAGTGCAATTGGAGCAATATTTCTTTATTGTGCCGTCTTAGCATTTTCGTCACTTTCCTATAACTATTTTCTTTCACCGCGCAAGAACGACTTGTAGAAATCATTTCCAGATAAATATAAAGCGAAAGTAGCTTCCCTTGAACGACACCGCGTTGAACCAGTCAAGTTACACTAGGAATAACGGAAGTCGCTGAAACAAAGCAGATGTCTGTTTCTTTTTATCACGTACCTTTACACGAAGCCATCACAAAATTCAACCCCTTTTCCCGCATCTCTGATTTCCTCCGATACATTCAATGAAAAGATTCACATCGAGACATTGACTCGTAATAATGAAAATGAGTATCTCCCCTGCGGTTGCTGTTCAGCCCTATCAAGAGGTCCAGACATACGCGGAGTGCACCTCCTTAATTAATCCAAAAGGTGGACACTTCACTACAGAGGCTTTAGGCGGCGCTTCACGTGAAACTGCAAGCTTAGCAAAAAAATGTTTCACCATAAAAAAAACTTGAAAAAAAAAAAAAACAAAAAAAACACCAACAGCGGAAAAAACGTTATCTGAGCTGTGCACAGCCCAGTGTAACAAAATATGTAAAATGCTGCCACCCTCAATTCCGTACGTCCTTCTTTTTCTTATTTCCCAATCCGCCTGAGGGACCGGAATGGTTCAGTTGATTTCACAATCCCGCAATCGGCGGCCCCCAGAGGTCTTATCTCCAAATGCGCAGGTCATTCGACTCTTGGCGCAATCAGGACCCCAGGTATAGATGTGAAGGAATAGAAAAGGGGCTGGGGTTAGCGCCACGAGTCTTTCAAGATTAGGTAATCCGATTCTCGTCCACGTCTGCGCGCTTTAGTGGTTTTTCTTGTTTCTCTTTATAGGCAAAGAACGCGCTTTTGGAGTGTTCCTTTCTGTTCGTTTTGATATCTTGTTATATAACGTAATCGCTGTATATCGTTCATTTAAAGTTGCTGGCTCGCCAGAGGACCTGAACGTGAAGCCAAACGACCATGATAGTTCTTGCTCCCTGCCATATTTTGATATCAGAAGGCATGAAAACATATGAAACATTATAACATCGCCCAATTGCTCAGAATGGCCAAGTGACTCTCACCGTTTTCTTATATTTACAGATCATCATTCAACTCCGGCTAACTCTGCACACACTGCAACTCTTTTGCGTCTCGCCAGGTGTCTTAGAATTAGTATCGCATATCTGCGAGCAGACACAAAGAACCGGCCTGGCCCCGAAAATAAGCGAATGTGAAGGTTGTGAAGCATGAAATGACACGTTGGAAGGTTTCTTATATGTCACGGTTTTTTTTAACGAGAAGTAATGCCAGTGTAAGGAGGATGCGCCTGCTTTTTGCTAGCATAGCAGTTAAGGTCCAGCAATATAGAACGTTTTTTTCCTGCGCCTCGTCCGCGCCAGCGTCACCTCGTGGCGGCGCGCGTCGTCCATCGCCGATATCATTCCCGGCGAGATCTCGGCGTGCGCGTCGCATTATTGTGGATGATCTTGAGCGACGCGCGCCGACGCTGACGCTGGCGAAGCGCGTGAAAATATGCTCCTTGCGGGTAAGGCTTCAGAGGGGATCTTTTGAGGCGAAAGGATACATTAACACTAGTGTACAAAAGCACCACCAGTTGAACTGGTGTGTGCAAGCTAAGTTCTTTCTTAATTTGGTAGAGACGCTTTTGCGCTAGTCAAAGGGCCAAGGACAGTCGGAATGCCACGCCGTGTAACCTTTTGTGAAGGTTTCTTGTCCAGGCCAAAAAGGCGTTAAAATAAGGGACAATAATATCATTTACACTCTGGAGGGCCAGTTTGAGCAATCATCGTACGATGCGTGTATATAGCTCTCCTAAGCATGACGATAGTGCACGTTAAGTTTCTGCAAAAGATTCATAGATGAACCTGTCAAACACATTTCATGCCGAACAGTGGCAATGCAAAGTGACTGAACATGCCTCAGATTTTTACTCTGAAAGCGCGGTCTTTGATTCGAGACCAGTCAGTGATAATAGCTTGACGAATTCGAGCGCGCTGGTAAGTTACAGGATTAAAATGAAGGCGCCGGTAATGCAATGCGCAGCCGCAGGCTGTCAAATGCCACTTCAGGCGCTTCGCACACGGCAGCTCATAAAACGTACTGCTATACTGCAACAGCAAGGAACGTGCCAATTCATTCCGGATTTCATTTTGACAGCTAAGTGCATCCGAGGCTTCCCGCGTGATATTTTTGCTGCCGCAGAATGAACGCCGCTGGGCCTTTTCATATTGCAGCCCCATGGAGTTCCGGCTGCGTGTTTTCTTAAGGCTTAGGAGCTTGGCTGCTTAAACACGTATATGATGACAAAAAAAAAATAAAATGGAAAATGATTTTAAAGCGACATATCAGCAAAAACAAAGAGAGAAAACAAACACAAGAAAATACTTTTTTTTGTCCAATTTACTCAGCAGGTGGTTGTTTAAAATTGTTCATCCAGTACCTTCAGCGAAAGTTGGGCGACGGATGGTGCAGCTTGGACATTTAAATCGACACACAATGTCATACAGTACGTCGGCCAAGCCGCCCTAGCGAGCGAAGCAACTGCAACTATCACGCACACTTCGAACTCTCTGTTCGCATTCACTTAATCTTTCAGTGCCTAAACGGATTGAAAACGTCTAGAGGCGCTTTATTTGTTTAAGTTATGACCGACGCCTCGGAAAGAAATATTTTTACGAGTATAACTGGATAGAAAGTTAACTGGGTATGAACGCACTTTCCGAAAGATAATATCTTAATGATTTGTTATTGTTTCACGAACTTTTAAACGGCAAAGTGTCATGCTCAAGTTTATTACCACTCGTAAGACTTTGTCTTCTTTTACTTTGAGGTTAATAAAAGGATTTTATGTTAGTGAACGCTCCCAACTTTCTTCCGTCACCCAAATGAAAGCCTTATTTAATAGTGGTTCGTTTCATTTATTCTACATGTTTATGCTTTTAAGCTGTTAAGAAAACTGAGAAATGTCAGACCAATGGTAGGCCACGTAATTTTGGATTCATGGCTTTCTCAGATTCGGTAATTTTGTGTGCATAACGTTAGAGTGTGGGTTTGTGTGTGCGTGTTTTCCATCTGTGTTGTGTTGCATCACCGGGAAGACATGTTGCTGTTACTTGGAATAAATAAATACATAAATATAAACACGTGATCGAAACAAATACCCAAATCCAATAAAAGCACTAGGTATGAGTTCAGAGGTAGTAAAAAAAGAGTGCAAGTGCACTCTCGAGGACTATTATTTTCTTTATTTTACAAGGAACACACCCTACAGCCATCCCTCCCATATGAATGGGAGAAAAAAAGAAGGATATACAAATATAGGAAGAGAGTTCAGGGAGGCGGCTGCTTGCACGTGGCCGGACAAATAACATTTCCCCATTCGACAAACTTTATGTGTGACAAGAAACCCCAGACACGTGCAACACGCCCTCGACACTGTGCTCGAGTCACCCCGCAATGAAACGCAGAGAACGCTACGAGCCATGCCAGCCAATGAAGAGCAGCTAGCGTAACACGTGACTGCGAGCCCGGCTCATGGCTTCTTCCCACAAGAAGATCAGGGGAAGCTCACACGGAATAAAACTGGCTTCAATTGAAGTAACTGGATCCTGGGAAAGTAGCGCCAAGCTCCCCGTACGGTCGCCATTTCGGTTCATGGAATGAGAAATTTCTCTTTCGCCATTCTATATTGGGTGAGCGGATGAAAATTCGCTGGTAACGGCTGGCTCTGTAACGACGTTTTTTGTATGCCGAGATTTCGTTATCAACACACCGGCGAAGCAAGCGTACACCTCTTCGTATCGACAACACATGCGGCACCGGTGCTTGGAATCCCCGAATAATACGCGCCCTGTTTTGAAATACGCGAGAAGGTCAAAATCCTTGTGTGAGATCTGTTGAGATAAGAGTGATTTATAAGTTGCTTACGCGCAGAGTGCCAAAGACGCTTGTATGGGCTAGAGACGAATTCAGTACGGTGGTGCTCCACAACTATCTTGACGTGACTGGATTGGAAAAACGCTTTTGAAGCTTCCAAGATTTGAATGGACCAAAATGGCGATTGACCATGTCAACTAAGACATATCAGCCAGTCACCTTGCGTTTTTTTTTTTTTCGTATTTACGTTGGTATTACTTTTCGTCCTTCTAGCAGGCAGGCCAGGCAATGGGGCTACTTTCCCAGAATCGATTGACTAGCTTCGTTGGCTGGTAATGTCGTATGAGCTCCATCGTAAGAAGAAAGAGAGAATACCTTGGGGGAGAGGGGAGGGGTCCACGCGCCCCACACATACCGCGTTATTGTTTTTCCTCGCTAAACAACGCAGAGTGTGGTGGGAAAGGGGACCGATACTCTCTGCCGCCGTCGTATATTTTTCATCGGCCCTGTACAATCGATGGTGGCACTAACACCGTCGCCTGGTTGAGGGGCGTTGCAGCGATGGCAAGTAGGCCGCCAGGCTAGATCGTAAATTAACGGCCAGGTCCGAGCTGGCAAGTCATCATCCGTATCATCGTCGGTGCAATCTGGCATGCACGATCAAACAAGTTTGTGTAGCGTGCTTTTCAGAACAATTCTCGGAATTTTTTTTCTTCTAGTACATTTATAGCAGTACTACGAGCTAGAATTAACACGGTACTCCAATCTCATTTTTCGGATACTCAATCATATTAAAATTGCAGCGTTAGCTTTGTCCATTCTTTTGAAGTGCGTCTCAGTGTTTTGGGGAGAGAAAGACGTATACACAGATAAACGGAAAATCACGTGAGAGAAAAAATCTTTACAAAAATGTGGTGTCTTATTACGAAACAAGCTTATTTCAGGAAAAATAACCAATTATGTAAAAAAATTTTGATGAATTACTTCACAAAGATACTCAGAAAATCAGCGACGTCCATGTGGTTATCTAACCAAGCCAAATACACATTTGAGGAAGCCCTTTGGTTTTTAGAAAATAAAAAGGGGGGGGGGGTGATGCGGGAGTGTAATAATATGCCGCCTACTGTTTGTGTTGTCACCAGTCAAATACCTCCTTCCAAATAAAATGTAAAAAAAAAGAGGATGAGGGTCACGAGAAACGAGAAATAATTAAAAATAAATACTATCAACAAACATAGATATGCAGAATAGGTAATCGAAACGTGACTCCTTCATTCTGTCCAAGCCACAGAGAATAGATATTTGGTACTATGAACTCTTTTAGATATACTCCCTCATAAAAGGAATATACGGAAAAGGTGGGGGAAAAGAATTCAAAGTAACCAGGGCATAGTACCACATTGTTTAAACTGAAATGAAATGGTACCGTAAAAGCGTATATCAAAATAAAGAAACCACGAACAAACATAATACAAATGTAGGCAAAATTAAAAAATATACATAAAAAATTAGAAAATAAAGAAAATATAACCGCAGTAGTCTACGTGAATCCTTTCCCCTTGACCCTCCCTCCAGACGGAGACCGTGTCAGCTCCATTACAACGCGGTAGAGATCGGATGCAGTCACCCACAAAACCCGACGGGCCATTTATCAAACGAAAGCGGTAGTGGCGGCAGGCGGTTCCAAGAAAGTACAACAAAAGATAAACCAATCCCCTCTTTCCCAGCACCAGACTAAAGGGACTAACCGTCGGCAAACGACAGGGCGGAAGAGAAACAACAAATATTCGAGCAGCGTATACCACATTCCAGGTCGAACTAGAAGAAGAAAAAACACGCTAGCACAATAGCTTCCTTTCCTTTGCACCCCCCACACACGTAAACATACAGGCAGAAAGCACCAAATGTCAACAACCTCGGAAAAAGCGCAAAGCGGCAGCAGGGGGTTCGATTTGTGGTACGCGAGGGAGCAATGTTCCTTTGCGCCTTTCCCGTGAGTCACACCCCAGTCTTCCCCAATATCGGCGAACGTACCGGAGACGCCCGTTTGGTTTATCAACGGTTCTCGTCCTGATTATGATTCTCCTTGATGCATTATCGATTGTATCTCTACACATTCACGCTTGTGGATCAAAGGCTTCTTTTGTGTCCCTCTGTTCCTATGACAACATTTGCTTCCCTAACGCGTTGCTCTGATTATTGGTTCCTTCACGTGTGTCACCGGAGTGCCCAGTGCTGGTGCTTACGTTGGTATCGACGCAACGGATGGATGGAAGGCGGTTCTTGTCGGTTTGAGGGAGGGCAGGGTGGAAGGAAACCAGGCAGCGCAGGCGATTTATCATCGCTGAAGACAAATGTTCCCCGTGTCTTAATAGGACTCGTTTAAGCGAGCTCGGCTGGAAACACCTTTCTTCTCTTTCTCTCTCTGTATGTGAGCCAAGAGTAGCCATGGTGGTTATGGTGGCAGCAGGTGGACCGGCAAAATAGCTTATCCCGTGAGCCGATTCTTTAATGAATTACGAGAAGCCTGGTTAAACAATTTGATGGAGCCGTCATGATTAGCGTGCGCGTGTCCCACAAAATGTATAAAAGATGTTGTGGACTACCGGGGAATTTAAGGCGCTTAACCTTTTATAGTCACTAGCTCATAGTCGATTGCAAGGTGTATCGGATTATTGTGGCGAAATATAGGGCGGTCATTGAACATTTCCTAAATGTCAGCACCTTTTTGGTTTAATTACCTCAGTGCGTAGGCTCACATGAACGTCATGAGGGTGGTGTAATCTAGACAGTAATAAAAAAATTAAAATGCGAGAGATTGTGAGGATCATAGATATAAAACAAACTGCAAACTCCAAAGATACACACTTAATAAATAATCAACCGCGTTATATCTTTCGTAAAACGTTCAATAGGGATTGTTTTTGAAGCAATAGAGAAGACAGACCCATGAAAGTAGCTAAGTACAATTGGATACTAATTTAGCTTCAAATTTTTTCCTTCAGCGCCCGAAGGCATAACGCAGCGTGGGATGGCTTACAAAAACAATATTACTTCTAGTAGAGTACTGAATGCCTTGAACTGTGATGACGAAAGATATTATTTTTACATTTATGCGCATCTCCCGGACATCAAAACGAAGCCTTGCTAGGATCAACCAAGAATTATTACTGTAAAGAATATTCCCTCGAAAGGCGGAGGTTGTACCATATTTATTTTACATGTTTTCAGCGCAATCTTTTCGAGAACCGGTCGGAATGCAGCCTGCGCCAATGAAACACCGAAATAGTACTTTTCGTGAGATGATTACAGTTTTTTTTCACATTAATTTAATAAAAGACTTACAGAACTTTATGTTTACCCTACATATAACACTGTAGTCTGTAGTCATGTCGAAAACCGACTACTTTGGAGAGAGCCACCCAAAATGTAAGACTGTTTCGTCAAAGACTTCTAAGAAAATCTATACCTGATTTTACCTTAAAAACACACTGAACCTAGGAATTATTGTTTTTTCTACCTGGACAGGACAGGCATATTTAATAAATAACGCTCGTTGAAAAAAAAAACTTTTCTTATCGATATTAATGCGACAATACGAATTTTTCGCTTTTTTGTGGTCGAAACGGAAACTGTACCCTTGTGGGATGATATCGTTTTCACCGGACTACACTCCGTTTCACCTTACGACGTACCCCGTTGGACGCTAGGAGCTACACGACCCAATTCGTCGTTCATACCTCGTCTCGCAATTTCGCGCTCACCGAATCACTGCGCTCAACCGGAAGGACACGTAACACGCCCCGAGCTATGAATTGGTTTCGGTGGATAGTAGCGTGCTTTCGGGTCCATCATAAGGTGAAACAAAGTATAGTGTGTGCTCCAAGTTCGTTGGACCACAGTGATCCCTCAGAGCGCACACTAGTTGGGCACAAAGGCTATCATCATCATCCCACAGGGGTATAGTTTCCGTTTCGCCAGCAAATTGAAAAAAAAAATTGTATTGTAACGCAAATTTATGGCGAAAAAATATATATTTTTATTGACAAACATTATTTTTGAGACATGCCTGTACCAACCAGGTAGAAAAATGTATTTTCCTGATTATCAGTGTCTTTTTTTAAGTCCAGACACGGACGATGCTACGAGCTGATGGGACGAATCTGACAGCTTCAAAAGCGCTCCATCATGGTGTCCGTCATGTTTCTGCACGTGCTATTTTTTTGCTTAGCCAATCATTAACAGAAAAGTCCCAATGACTTGCACTTTTGACGCTGCTTGATTGGTCCTATTAGCTCGTAGCGTTGGCTACGACCGGACTTGGATGGAAGGAAGTATAGATCAGAACGCTTTTTTGGAGCAACTTTAAGCGGTTTGCAACGTTTCAGGAACTGCTCTCATAGCGAGAAACCTATTTTACTATTTTCATCTCTACAGCGTTACTTCCTCATGATACATGGCTAAGAGGGACTGGGCAGCTAGATGTACACAACCCTCAGTGAAACCATTACCGGGTCCGCGACTGAAAAGAAAACGTGACCTTTTGGCACGCATAAATAAACAACGCATAGCGAAAAACTGTAACTCGGAGGGAATGCGACGATAGCAGTGGCGATACAATCCGAGAGTTTAAAAACATGAAATTACCTGGGTCAATGTATAAAACAGAAAAGCAATATTTATCTATGAACCGATGCCTACCTAAGCCTGATATTTGCCAAACCAAAAATAATTACATTGCTAGTGCTTGCGGAATTGCTTTCAGTAAACAAAACTCGTCAGAGAGAAAGACAATATTAGATGCGGAGCATCTCTTGCTCGGGTCTATGTCCCGCGGCGTCGTAGTCCACACTCACACTACGCATGAGCAACTCTCCTCCTTCCCTCTCTCCAACAGCGGCACGTTACTCTCTTCGCTCTCTCTCTCTACCAGCTGCGTGCACTTCGCGTGCGTTCGCTTCTACTCACACCGCGCGCGCATGCGAACCCTCCTCCTCTAGTCTCCTCTCCTTCAAGTGTGAATATAAGCAGCGGTAGCGCGCTGCGCGCGTTCAAGGGGAGGATGTGGCCGAGTGGGCTAACGCGTCTCAGCTCGGAGCGTGGAGCGAAAGCTTGCGCTGAAAACCTCCTGGGTTCGATCCCCGCCGCCCCCGCCCGTTTCAATCTGGAAGAGTTTCGTAGCGGCACGTGTTAGTGTGATCCCTACTGCGTGATGCACGTTAAAAAGTTACACCATCTTGAGAGGGGAGCCATGGGGTGATGCGGAGCATCGCGGACTTTCCAACAACGTGCACGCGATGTGTGGTAACCAACGCAAGTTAACAACGTAATAACACGCAAGTTGACGACGTTACTAACACCGTTAATAACGATCCGCGATGCTCCGCATCCCCCCCATGGTTCTCCTCGGGAAGATGGTGTAATTTTTTTGTTTCATTTCGCTGACCAGTAATGTTTCCTGAAATAAATTTCACACATGTACCCGAGTCACTTCTTGATTTGACAAATACCGAGCTAAAGTAAACCCCGGCTCATAAAAAGTTTTTTTTTTTTTTTTTTTTTTTTAATTTTTGCTTTAGGTAAAGTCAAGACCTCAAAATTTTGCATCGCCTCACTAGCGCTAGCATAACATTGTTAGATATCCACACAAACCTGCTTGATCGTGTGCTTGCGCCATACTTCTTCATGGATATACGGCAACACTGCCATGAAAGCCCACGTATTTATTATTAAAAAAGATATGACAATAACACCTAGGCTTTGCAATTTGAAACATTCACCATGCTATGACTTTAATATATGATATACTCCAATACTTTTGCCAAATTACCAAGATGCCAGCGTATAAACTTCAAGTACCTCAGCCGAACAAACATTTTGAGACAGATAGATTCTAAGTTAATCGGAGTGTATCATTTGTTCTTCGACAGAAAAGGACGGCTTAATATTTTATATTTTAAGTGTAACCATTTCCCGATTTTGTGCCAAATGTTTTGGTTTCTAATATGTTCCTTGCCCGTATTAAAAGTATTTTCAGAGGCACCACTCGCTAAAATATTTTAAAAACAACCCAGTTTATACGCCCCAAATTTGAAAATTCGACAAAATATAAGATTTGCTATTTAAATACCGTACGCCAGAATAATTAATACCGAGCTGGGTATATTATGATTTTTCTCAAAGTTATTCGATGGGGTTCCCGATACTGATTGGCCAAATCAGCTGCGTTCGTCCTCGTTCAGCCAGACGTTTAGAATTATTTCTAGAATTATGCTAATAAATCTATAAAGTAGCAAAATATAATTTGACATTGATAAACTTTTTATGGCACAAATTTGCTTTTAACATATTATTATTTTTTCTTTGTTCGGAACAAAGGTAGTTTTATGTATGCAAATGACATCATTGGGGTGTATAAATGGGTTAAATGGGCTGATTGTTGTTGTGAATTTAATATTTGGCACGAAAACGTGTGAACATAACAAAATATTAATATATCTAAATTAAATCCCGGCAGCTGATCAATTGAACCGGTCGACGGGAACTACTACTACGTAAGACATTGTGACAGGTGACTGGCTGAGCTGGTTCGTAGCCTCAAGTTTGGTTCATTTTGAAAAAAAGAAGCCATCGCGATTTCGTCGATTTTTTTTCCTACGCTCAAGTGGAAGGCGGATGTTGGAAGTGTTTTACGGTGCTAAGCACGTATCACGTTTTCCTTTTTAATGAGCAACAACAAAAAACAATAGGCTCGAAAGTCGCAGAAAAACAAATGCTGAGTCGAAATAAAAAAAAAAAAAAGGAAAAAGTGGGCTTAGATGGACTAAGACCGGACATGCTCCCCGGACAGAAATAGAGCTTGGGCCGACAGCGGGGCTTCAAATGATTGATGACGAGAAATCCGATAGCATCTCGTGAATCGTGCCACGGCGTGGATCTCGAGGCTCTCCAACGCAATTTACGAATTGTCTTCCGAGACGCGGAAGCGCTACTACACCCAGTTTCACATTAGAAAATTTTATGGAACCGTTTTTGCATATCCGGTGCGGTATGATTAGCTCTTTGCAACGAACTGCGCACGAGGGCACATTGTACCGTATCAGATGAGCCAAAGCGGTTCCCTAAAAACTCTACATCGAGTACCACCGCAGCCGATGTTATAATCTGATGAAGCCAGTCTAGCAGCTTCAAAAGTGCATGGTCACGCTGCTCGTAGTCTGCTTGATAGGTTCAATGGGATCGTAGCGTCCAACGGTCGGACTTGAAAGTGGCACAAGGTTCAAATCTGTTGTCAACTAAGTCAACGCGTAGGATTTTTAACAGGAATTGCGCTGTAGTTTATACAAAACCTCACACCGGTACGATGTTCATCACACAAGTTAACCAAGAAGCTAAACAAATATAAGTTACGAAAAAAAGCCACGTAGATTTTATGGCAAATCAAATATATTTCTAGTGTTCATCTTTGAACAAATTTGTTAAAAATCGTTTGTCTTTTTTCTTGGATAAATACAGCAGGCCACAGAAATATTAGGCGTCAATTGTTTCGACTTTTAATGAAACTTTGTTTTATGAAGGCAAAGAAGACCCGTACACCGTGCCGTATTTCGGGCAGCGCTGAAGGAAACAGGTGTATTCCGCCAGAGCACAGGTGTGGTGAAAGCGGCTGGGATGGAGCGGTTGGGGCGGGTTTTCGCCATCCGCTTCAAGACCGATGTGCCCCATCTCCTTTCGCGAACCGCCAACCAATCGCAACACGACACGGGTGGCTTTCGAAACAAGATTGCATCTGTCGCTGGTGTGTTATCGAAGGCGCTGTATAGTCCTATGCTGCAGCGGACAAATCAACAAGGAAACGTGAAGTTCGCGTCCATCACTTGAATCCGCCGAGAAAAAAACTCGCTCGTAATCTCAGCATGCTCCGGTGGTTTGGCTCGGCTAAGCTAGTTAGTTTATTATTCGGAGTGACAAAGCTCGTCATTGCGCTGCCTTGCTGGTCTTTTCCCCTGAAACATGGGAACCCGCCTCCGATCGACCGAAATGTCAGATTTTGTACCAACTAAGGTCGTCACGTAAGCTACTAAAGCTTTCGACACCGTGTATGACAGACAGGAAGGGAGATAGAGACGTCGTGAGCCTAATTGCGTAGTCAACGCACTAACGCGGAGCTGGAAGGGTGCCTGCCCTATCTCAACTTGTAATGTTTCTACTACCACAAGGAATGAAGGGAACCTATTCCAAAAATAAAGTGTACGTACAAGACGATGCCTTGGTAATCCAAATGGCGTTTTTTGAGCTTAATGTCAAACAAACGGCAGACGCGAACGACGTGTGAGTGACGAGCGGAGAGGCCGCTGCGAACGAAGCCAGGACCCGCTAGCACGAAACACATTCCTCGCATCACGGTCCACCAGTGACGCTCACTACACCGAATATGATAAGAGCGAACAACGCCGAATGAAAACTGGCCCTCTATCCCGGAAACAAGGTCAGCTACCCCTACGGGAAAGGTTCACTTCGAAGAAATGGTCGGGTGAATCCTTTTTTTTTTTTTTTTGTCACCAAGCGTCTAGCTGGACTTTGCTTTGTGAGAAGTCGAAGGAATCGCAGGCGTGTTTTGCGGGTCTATGTTTCTTTTATTCGCTATCTGAACTCGTGATGCGCGTGAGCATCCCGAAGAAAGACCTTCGGTACCAAAGTAGCTACATTTTGAATACGGATCGTGGATTAAACTGAATATTGGATTGCCAAACACCGTTGGACAAACGCAAGCCTCAAAAGATCACGCGTGACAGCCAAGAAGCCGCCAACCGCATCCCAGTGTAAATGAACAGGGTCGCTCGTGAACCGCATCCGCAATCGCTGAGCATCTATAGAGGTCCTCCCCGTGTCATATTTCGGTTTCGAGCAGTTCGCTTTTCTGGTTTTATTAAAAATATACGTGGCTCTGCAGCAAAATGTTGATTGGGTAGTCTTCCGACACCACACTGAGTCGCCTGGCAAAATAAACTAAGGTGTGTTTATGTGTGTGTGTGTGTGAGGAGGGTTCAGTGTTTCTTTAAAGTGAAACAGAGTATTGCATTGTCCCACGTACTCTAAGCGAGCACACTTACACGTTCGTTTGCGACACACTCATTAAACTCGGAGCGTACCAACTGCCAAGGGTTGTCGCAAGATTAGAGCTTAGAAACAGAGATGGCAGAGCCGCGACGCTTACTGTCTCGGTGTTCTGGAAAGTCATCGACATGGATTTTAGGGATTACCGGGGTCTAAACGAAAAGAGACACCGCGGGATTACCGGTATTTCCAACAACAACAAAAAAAAAAAGGACACTCGATAAAAAGAAAGAAAGAAATGGCCCGGGTGCCAGTTTCTCGCATGGCTCTACACTTCTGTGACAGACGCACCCTAAATTGGGAAGCTGTACAACTCATTTTGCGAGAAAAAAAATAAAATAAAACCGAAATATTTTTTTTTTCTTAATTGTTGCTATGGAACTCACGATAAATGTCGAGGGTAACCGACGAAGCGACGGTGTAGGTCCGGTTGTAGTCGGACGCCCGGCACGTGAGGCTGGCGTTGAGGTCTCGGGCGCGCAGCTGCGTCATTTCCAGCGTCGACCGGATCACGTCGTGGGAAGACCTCTCCGCCCTGCTATGAAGCTGCTCCGTCGAGTTGCGCCACCACGAGATCAATGGCTCCGGCACGCCTGCGTTGTCGGGAACAAAAGGAAAGGACGCAACGAAGGAAGTTACGAAGAGTAGCAGGAAATTTGGTCGATTGTGTTATTGTTCAATACACAGCCATATCAGAGAAAGGAACAAAAAAAGCCTACGCATATTATTAAAAAAAAACGGGTATCGAACGGGCATCAAAGCTTTCTGTACTTCGTTTGATATTAAGTCCAGACGTTGCCGACGCTGGGAGCTGATCAGACCAATCAGACAGCATCACGCACACAATTATGATGTCCGTCATTGTTTATGCACGTGTTTTATAATCGCTGAACCTATCATAAACAGAAAAAGGTCCAGTGACTTGCAGTTTTGAGGCGGCTTGATCGGTCCCATTTGCTCGTAATGTCGGCTCCGTCTGGACTAAAGCTAAAACGAAATATACAAGGAAATATCAATCAATGATAAAATGTCGTGCCACAAATATCACATAACGTATAAAAAATAACTGTATAAATAAACAAATAAAAAACGCGCGAAACAGATGGGAAACACGCGAACAACAAATGAAGCGAGCTGACGAGCTGGGGAATCTGCTGCGCAGCCTGATCACTCTCCACCCCTCTATGCGGCAAACGATGGCGATCATAGCTGGAGATGCGCGCCCTTGCAGTTCGCCCACGCCTCCAATATAGAGTGCTGTAAAAAAAAAAATTCCCTTCCGGAAAAAAAAAAAAAAAGAAAAAACTCTGAGGAAAGAAGTTTTTTTTCTTAAAACTTAAATCTTTTTCTTTTTTTAAGACAACTTTGATTTGCAGTTTCTTTTATTTTTTATTGTGATAAATCCGTGTGGGAGGGTTAGCTTTCGATGTTTATCTGTATTTACCGGAAACACGAAGTTTTAGATATAAATAGGCACGGCCCGCACATCATTCCTAACTCCGGAGAGAACGGAGAAACGAAACGAACGTCATGGAACCTGTATTTGGACACGAGATTGGCGTTACCGTTCGGCGTGAACTCGGCCTATATCGTATCGAAAACGCCTGCTGCGTCAACGTTCGGCGAGGGCTCGGGATCCACTGATCTCTACTGTAGTAGGCTGGATCGTGGACAGCGGCCTCGGCAGCTGGGGCCGAGTGTCGCTACCGGCGGCCGTTGATTGACACCAGCCAATGCGTGGGACTCTTAGGGAAGAACGAGAAAAAGTGCCGTTTCCCCCGTTTCTAAGCAGTTGTCGGCATTGAAACTTTTCGAAAGCTTTTCGATAAGCCTGTCAAATATCTTGCTTACAACAATTAAAACTGACAGCCCCTCGCAGTTCTTTTAAATAAATATTTTGTGGTTGAGAGTGACTCTGCCGTAGTGCAGCTCATTGAAGCAAGGGTTACCTAAGTTACCGCGGAGGGGGTGGTGGTTTCGGTGAGTTGGGTTTAGCAGACGACAAGCTCGAAGGCTTTGCTACGCAGAATTCGCTAACTCCCGGAAAGCCGCTGTCGAGACGGAACTTCTTTGTTATTCACCAACTTTTGGGCTTCCCCGAGGACGGTCTTATTGACGGCAGTTCCTTTGTTTTTCCACTACGAGAGCAAGCTTGCCAGCTCAGCCGTAGGTGCTCCGGTACGTTTGATTTTTTTAGTCGGCGTTCGAACGTTTGACAAATACCGATTCGATCTCCTAACACACGACATAATGATCGTAGCACACCATAAGATACTCGCCTCTGGTCACAGCGTACATGCTTTAATATTCTTACTTTTGTGCGTTTCTCCCGTAGACTTGCGTGTATTGCCTGGTGTCAAGCAATGGCCACCGATGGCGACACCGACGGGCTCCCGATCTGCGATCCAGCCTACTACAATAGAGATCAGTGTAGGGATCAAATCACACGCCTCGTGCTCCATAGATGGATGCATGGATGTTGATGGATATACACGTTGTAACGGGCGGCAGCTTGCGCCACCTAGCCTAAGTCTCAAAAGACAAACATTAGATTCCTCCCGCGCTTCTAAGCCAATGTTCTCCCTTTAGCTATCACCAGGCAGTGATAGTTAACAATATTGCTGGTCGCAAAAATGGCGACAACCAATATTGCTTGATAGATTTTTTTAAAAGAATTCATTAAGGCGGGTAAATGAGCCATATTTTAGCATTAGATCCTAATCCTGCCGACGCCAAGCTTGACGGATCAGGGGAAGAGTTCTTGGGGACCCTAAGGGCGACGCTAATTCGTCACATTGGCCGTTCGTCGAACTCCGCGGCGCTTTTTAAATCAAGAGAGGCACCACGCTCTCACCCCTGACGTGCGCTCAGGGGGGGGGGGGGGGGGGGGGGTTCCGTGGGAGTAATTGAGATTGATGACCGCGGGTGCCTGGCGTCCAGAATTGCGCTGCCCGCGTTTCCAGGTCTATGTTTGCTTTAATGTTCGAGGGACGCGCGCATAAAACTGTATAGACATTATGAAGAGTCGATGCGGAAGTTCCCATGTACCGTACTACTTTAACAAGCTTCGAAAATGCTTAATGTACCTCACTTCACTCGAGGTGATTACAAAAAAAAAAAACAGCAAAGACATGTACAAAAAATAATGATTTATAAGCAACCGGCAATATTGTTTCGCAAATTGTAACACTCTCCTGGAACAGTCAGATTTAATAAAATACAATGAAAACGTTGTTATTTTTACATTACTTAGTTTGAAGTGTAATTTAACTAAGTGTTGAGTAACTATAAGGTGCCTGACTAGGTATTGAAGTGCTTCGTAAGTTGTGAGTTACATGTTTTGCTAAAATTTATTGTTCCCTTGTTTGTGGATTGTGTTTTAATGTTAAAGTATCTATACAAATTAGTCGTTCTGAGACAAAATATGTATTTTTATTAATTTTGCACCGGAAGTTCAAAAATATCACTTCGGGATAAATTTATTTAACGAAGCAAATGCCGGGCTATGAGGATGAAATGATATTGAGCAAATTAATTACCTAAAACTTACTAATAAACTTTTTAAACATTCGTTCGAGTTGGCACATTCTAATTACAAGTTTGTTGCCTGTCGTCCAGATATATTAAAATTTGTGTTCGAATTCTGGCGACTCATTTTTGATCCGCGCAAAACACCAACTAAACACTGTATACACCATGCAGCGCTAATGGCGCCTTGGGCACACTTCCGGTTTGGGGCTGTGGTATAAAGGAGCCTTGTGCACCTTACTCAAAACAAAAATAATCGATTACAATTTTAATTACTCTCGGATGAAACGTACTAAATTAGATTATTTGATTATTTGAAGGAAAAAAAAAGTTGGCCGTTACTAGAAAAGGTAACCGTTACTTTCCTAATTACTTCAGATTTTCAAAACGACAAATTTTTCAGGCATTTCGGAAACTGTCCTTTTGTACTGTCCATTATTGGATAGGAATGACCAAATTATGAACTGCTTGTTTTCTTAATCCGCCAATTTCGGTAAACTACCTTCCTGTCGGAGGCTTGGTTCGAGGATTCCTTGGTACAAAACTTGTACAAACAACCGGCGTCATTAGGACGGGGACGGGGAAAATAGTAATTGTTTAAACTAATATTAGTACTTCTAAATGTAATCAGATTACTCCTGTGATAAGTTCCCAATAAAAGTATTTAAATTATTAAAAATATTCAAAAAGTAATTGATTGCAAGTAATTTGATTACTCGTGTGAGTACCGTACGCGTCTAATCGGAAGTCGCTATGCGGGACGGGCATTCCTGTGTTAATTGTTTTAGAAGAAACCAGATTAAAACCTGCCTTTTCGTCAAACGCCGCGGCTGCTGGGGCTGCCCCAAAAAGAGCGAAGGAAAAGATTTGAAGATCCGTTTTCACGTGTTTTCTGTCTGCACTGTTCGTCTGGGAACGTCGATGGGTGTCGTGAGAAGGGAAACCAGACGCCGGCGAAACCACTATTGCTTGTGCGGGAAGCATTTTGGGTTCAATTCGTGAACATACATGGGGTCGTCAGATTTATTTCTTCTCTTCCAACTTGAACGCAGGTAATCCATCCTTACAAAAATGTCATATGTGGACTTATTTAAAAAAATACATATATGGATAAATATTAGGAACTGGGCACATATGGCCAGATATGCATAATCAGGCCGTATCTGGACGGATAAAGTCATATCTGCCCAAATTCCTTATATACCCATATCTGCCCAGTTTCTTATATACCATATATAGATTGCTTTATATGATCCTGTGTTTGGGCCCTGCCAAATAAGGTACCCACCCCATATATAGCAATTTTATGGGGTGGTACCATACTTTCCAGGTCCAGACATAGGATCATATAATCCATTTCTACAAATATCCACAAAATATACACTTTACTGCTCTCCCACACTGTCAAACGTGTATTTACGCACGAACGCAGGTAATCCATCAAGTTGTCTGAACCACCCGCATAACGCGTTCAGTGCGTCTCCTCGTTCAAACGGCCGCATGATCGTTCAAACTACTCTGGTCTTTCAAACTTGTTCAAATTGTTGTCTGCTCGTTCAAACGATATCGGCCAGTAGACCGAAAGTTGCGGTACAAAGTGCAGGAATCAAAAGACTTCTAAGCTCCAAGGTTGTTTGGGGCAAGTAGGCTCGGTGTAAACAGTAGGTACAAGGAGATGCTGATCATTGCTACAGTTGACATCACCGACTTTTTATGCCTGATTCAATTGATTCGATTCCGCTTGCGATTGGCAGAATGGACGTCGAGCATTGCAGCTATACCATCCACACTTTTGCAGCCCGAGCGACGTCGCGACTAAAATCAGCGAGCACAATCTTCTCGTGCAAATCAGACTTCAAAGTGTCCATTCAGCGGCGTTCAGGCGGAATGAATCGCCACACGGCACATTATTTACACGGTTTTCGGTGTAACGAGATTTGTTAATTCCGTTCATGCCACTAAAGTAGTCAGACATACTCACGAAGACGTAGAATCTACAATTCTAACGTAAAAAAGAGCAATGGGACTGGAACCGATACCGACAGCATCACATTCCAATGGTTTGTTGTTGCGGGACGTGGCACTCAAAGCCCACACGTCATGACGCATGCGCGGAGCCGGTAGCGTTCCTCTCTAGGGCTCCGTTCTTTTTTTTTTTTTTTTGCATATTGTCACGAATGACAAATGAAACAAGGAAAATAACTGAAAGAACTGAAACGTTTATGGGGCGAGCTTGCGCCCAAAAATTAAGAGGAAACAGACGATAACAGCAGAGCGTCGTGGGCGTCAAAGTCTGCGTAACAGCAGAGTAGAACGCTGGGGCGAGACTGACTCCGTCTGGCCACGCGGAGCTCTTTTTGTACACGCTTAAGCTTCTGGAACAATCAGCGTGAAAGGTTCGGTGTGTAGAACATTCTAACTTTGAATCAGCCCCAACATGGTTCTCGAATCTACCAGAACATTACATTAGAGTCAACAAAACTTCGTACCCCCGGCCTGGAATCGAACCCTGGCTTACTGCGTGGAAGGCACGCCCGATAACCGTTAGGCCACGAGCGCGCTGCCTACGTAGACAGCTGGGCTCGCGGCAATATACGTGTTAATGTATATTCTGGGCAAACTTGAAGTGAATGCGTTGATAGTCTGAGGCTACTGTTTTTCGCTGGTCACGCAGAAAGCGTCTTAATATAGTCATATATAATTTTTATTTTATCAAAAGGCGCCCCAATATTCGTTTAATCAGATATGAATATCAATACAAACGTTTACGCCAAATTTTGCAAGTATGCATGCCTGGTCGTGTCGCGACGTCATATCAGGCATGCTAACATCGGACTCGCGGGCGTTCAATTATTCCCGATGTTGATCAACATGGTTGATAGTGCATAAAGAGATCGTGGTCGGAGAATAGCGCGTCCCTCAATACCGTAAATGTTGTTTTTCTTAGAATGAAGTAATTTTTCTGAGACAGCAGACAAGAGCTGAGGTGGCTATTTTTTACATGATGTTACGTCAGGTAAAATTCTGTAGCCAGCGATTCAGCCCTGTGTTTTGCAGGAGCATTCTTAGCAGTTCGGCTGTTTAAAATTTAATTACTTCTACGACGGATGAATAAAAATTGGGATATTTTGCCGATGGTATTCTTAAAACGAATGAGAATAGAACTTCGTCGTTTCCTGAAAGACAAAGTTTTACCGGACAATCCTTTTAAAGGAGTCATGAAACAATATCAAGTTGGAATGTTCATGACTTTGGAGAGGCGAACTTGTGCTAGTATGGCCCAAGTATACTCGAACAGGCCGTCGCTGATTCAGAAGCTTGTTTGTCGCGGTGAAATTGCGAGGATAAAAGGGAACTATTTATTTCAGTCTTTCCCTCGCAAAGCTTGATGATGTAATTGTGAGATCAAAACCCTTCGCCTGACGACAGTCCATTGCAGCTCATGGATTGCAACCGAGAACTGCGTGAGCGCTCGACTTCGGCTCTTAAAGCGCTACTCCACCGATTTTTTCATTGTCTCCGATTTGCTTGAAATTTTGCTAAACTAACCAACAAACATCGCGAAAATAGTATCCCAAATATTAGGTCAAAACATTGTTTTTTCGCGAAGTTATTGAATTTACAGTTTTGGTCCTCACCGTGTTTTTCAAGCTCGAAGTCTCTACTGGCAACAATGAAAAAGTGACGTCAGTGGAAGGCAGGGGTTCACTCTTTGGGCTGTAGATTTTGTTTCAAACTGATTCGAAGCAGTTTCATGGTGTCAAATGAATGCTTGGGAAGCTCGCTGCAGTACCCGCGCTCCAGCACGGAACGAATGATTGGCATATTCTATTTTTTGGCTGCTTGCTCGACTGGCAAGCCTGCCTGCCACTGACGTCACGGCCCCGAAAAGCGCGCGTATATTTGAATGTTGGTTTTTGCATCATTTTCATTTGCCGATTTCGCAATAACTATTATGAATTTCGCGATTCTAAATAGCATACCGGAGAGAGTAAAGGCCGGGGAGTCAGAAAATATAGTTAGTTGAGGTAGCTCAAAAAACCAGTGCAGTACCCCTTTAACAATCAATGCCTCGGCAGACACTTGGGTAGTGGCTGGCGCCCAGCCGTTGCGGTGATGTGAATAGCCTTACTCTGAAAATGCTTAGAGCTCAGCACGCGTTTTCTACTTTGCCGACACCAGCGCGCGGCTATGATTTAACTTGGCGGCATAGGATAAGCACTAGGCCACGTCAGCGGAGGGAATGAACGATTCTCATATTTCTTGAATTTATTTACGGACTGTCATTGCCTAGAAAGGAAATCTAAGGCACGTTTATTCCGTTATTAACGTTATGCAGTGATTCTAAGTAGTATTTAGCGAACATAGAGAAATAGTTTCATGACCCCTTTAACCCGTGAGCAGACGAGACGCGGATACCAGCAACAAAACTAGCGCATAAGTCCCGCCCGGAAGCGGCGTCAGTCTCCACAGCAAAAGTGAGTAACGAATCACAGCGAGCCGAAAAGGGTCACGTGTTCGTAGAAGAGGCGCGCCATCTCCTCGCGTGATCAGCTTCGTGCGCTCTTTTACAACGAAGGCTGTTAGTGACCCGTTCCCCGTTTTTGTGACGGCGCGAGTGAGAACGTCGTCAGTTTTCCCGCTTAATTTAGCGGGAAATTGACGTCGCATGACTTGTGCATCAATGCAGTTTCTCCTCTAAATTTAGCGTGAAAATTTATGTCACGTGATTTGACGTCCCAGGACCTACAGAGAAATTCAGTTGCGTGATGAATTTAGCGAAACAAGTTACGTCACGTGACCGATGTACCACTTTAGTTTCGCCGCTAAATTTAACACGACTTCAGGACATGTGACATAAATTATCCCGAGGGTGGGAAAATTAATGTAACCTGTCCTGACGTCATGGGACCCACAGACAAATTAGAGTTACACCTAAATTTAGCGAAAAAATAGACGGCACGTCAATTCAGGTTCCCAGCTAAATTTGGCAGGAAAACTCATCACGACCTTAAAATCATATTTATTCATCAACAAGTTATCGACGCTAAATCAGCGCAACGGCATTTCAATATGAGATCACCGTATGAGACGCACGAACGGCGCAGTGTCAGTCGACCGTCATCGGCATATCGTCGAATAAGGGGCGCAGCTGTCGTTTGTTTAAACACATCACGTTGTGTGATTGTCGCGCAATGATTTCCGTTAGTTTCGTATGGTGGAAACAAGAAAACGCGGAGCAGAATCAAGCTATATGAACAGACTCTTTTCAAAAGTCCGCGCCATCGCCTGTTTGCCATCCCTTGGTCACGCACCCTGAGCATGTATTGTGCTGGTGTGTATGTTTATACAGAAATTTAGCCAGCGCAGTACAACGTAGTATAACCGCTAGCCTGGGCCACTTTGCTCATCTTGCGGCCGCGGACGCGGCTGTGGCCAAAAGGAATTTTTACGTCACGTGACCAGCTCCACGGGGGCAAGGAAGTACCTAGCGTCCCTGCCTAATGGCGGAGAAATCCGTTTCGCTTCAAGCACAAAAACCTAATTTCGCTCGTAGAAACTGATTGCAGGAACTTTCAACTTGAGTCCAATCGACCGCCCCTTTATACTGTAGGAGCGGCAGGTAAAGTTACGGCCAGGAAGGGTAAATATGAGCCAAAAGAAAGAAAAAACCATGCGAAATAAAAGTGGTGACAGTATATTTAAATATCTCCGCCAGCGCTGGAGGCTCGCGCCTTCTGCTGTGGTCTAAAGATAAAGATAAAAAAAAAAATCTGCTGTGGTCGAGAGGTTAGAGCGCCGGTACTTGTCGACGCGGCGTGAAAGTTCCGGGTTCAAATCGCGCTAGACAGTCTTTTTTTTTTTATTTTGGGCGTGTCTCATTTTTTTACTGTGATCCTTTTTACGAATCATCCACTGGCACTACTTCGCCTTACACAGTTTTTACTGTTAGTCCCACCTGTTCAATCGAAACACCGGGAGAGAAAAAAATATCAAGGCAAGTTAACCCGCTAATACAATCGTTTCATAATGTTCATTAAAAGGAAACCAAGGTAACCGCATCGGTATGGCTTTCACACAAACAGAGCCGAAACAAGCATTCTTTCCCCAGCAACTATAAGTTTATGTGCTTTTAAATATACAACGCTCTTGCTATGACTCCTTTCAATAGCAGGAGACGTCTATTTAGTACTACCAGAAAATGCAGTTGTGAAAATTAAAAGAAAAAAACTTCCATAAAACCAGAAAAAAGTAATAAAGACTAGCAGCTGTGGATGCATCGACTGAGCGAAATCCTACAGGCAAGGCAGCAAGTCAAGCGTCTCAGAAAGTAGTAATAAAAGAGATCATACTTTTACTTGCATGGAATGTGATAAAAGGTATATTTTTACTCTTTACATTTTGCTGTGGCAATCGTTTTGTAATATTAACACATTACTTGTTGAATTTTAGTTAGAATAGCAGACGATCACAACCGAATGTAAAATTGAATCAGGCGTCGACATCGTAAACCATACCTCTAACACAAACACCTAAAATGACTTTGGATCAACACAAAGAATTAATTAGAGCAGCTGGAAAATGGAAACAACAAATTCTAGAGAAATTCAGCAGCACAGTTACCTGGCGATTGAAGACACCGGCACGGGAAGATATTGTCAACTCTCCGCGGAGTGTTCGGCAGATGCAGGAGGCGTGGGGGAAGTTGGTGAAGAAAGCCAGAGACATGTATGCGCTTTTCCAAGGTCATGAATAACGAACTGGTGAGTCAGAACTACCTGCCCAATTATTTTATAGAGCTCATAGGGCATTGTCTACATTCTTAGTGGGAGTGCAGTCAAATACAAGAGAAAAAAAAAAGAGTTTCTGGCGCGACTTGAACCCGGGACTTTCACGCCGCGACGTCAAGTGCCGGCGCTCGAACCTCTCGGCCACAGGAGAAGGCGCGAGCGGCCGCCGCTGGCGGAAGTATAGAAATATACTGCCGCCGCATTTATCCCGCGTGGTTTTTCCTTTATTTCGGCTCCTATTTATCCTCCCTGGCCGTAACTTTACCTGCCGCTCCTATAGTATACAGGGGCGGCTGATTGGACTCCAGTTGAAAGTCCCTGCAGTCAGTTTCTGCGAGAGAAGTTAGGATTTTGTGCTTGAAGCGATACAGATTTCTCCGCCATTAGGAAGGGACACTAGGTACTCCCTTGTCCCCGTGGAGCTGGTCACGTGACGTAAAAAATCCCTCTTGGCCGCAGCCACGTCCGCAGCCGCAAGATGAGCAAACCGGCCCTGGGGTCTTTAGCGTGCACCACGCAGTAGCGATACGAGACCGCACACTGGCACGATGCTGATTTAAATCGAAACGGGCAGGGGTGGCGATTGAACCAAGGGTCTCTGGGTTCTGCAGAGCGAGCATTTGCTCCACGTGCTCCGAGGTGATGTGCACTAGCCCACTCGGCCACCGATCCCCCTCCTCTGAGCATGTTTTGGACCCACGGCTGCGTCACCGTTTGGTGTGAACGCGGATCCTATCGTAGGCGTCTTGTCATAGCAATGACAACCACCAATGCTGCGCTCCTTTTTTTAAAATTAGTATTTTTTGGAGTTTGGAGGCTCAAAAATTGAGTCATCGACTTCAGGCACCTGCAACGGGTTTCTAGGTATCTCATTTTAATTTTGCATCGCACAATCGGGAGTTAGTGTGCGAGGCTCTAGTAACGTAATAGAAATATTGCCGCGCGCGCAGCTGGCCAAGTAGGCAGCGCGCGCGTGGCCTAACGGTTATTGCGCTTGCTTTCCACGGTGAAAGCCAGGGTTCGATTCCTGGCCGCGGAGGCACATTTTAACCTTGAATCAGCAAGTTGATTCTTGAATTTACCAGAACATTACCAGAACATTACATTACTTTACAGAGTCAACAAAAATCTGCGTCCGCGGCCAGGAATCGAACCCTGGCTTTCACCGTGGAAAGCAAGCGCGATAACCGTTAGTCCACACGCGCGCTGCCTACTTGCCCAGCTGCGCGCGCGGCAATAGTTTCTTCGATGGCAGGGATGGGGCAGTATTTCAAACACAAATATTTGAAATACGTATTTCAAATACTTTGTGTATTTTGCATTTGTATTTAATTACAAATTGGGTAGTGTATTTGACGTGTGTATTTAAATACTAAAACGTGGGTATTTGAAATACAATTGCAATTAAATACAATTTTGTGGGCGAAAATACATCCCTCAAATTTATTGTCACTGTTCAGAGCAGGAAGAAAACTACGTTCTGCACCGAATGCAGTGTCTCTCAATCAATACAAGCGTTTAGTGACTTCGTGATTACGGAGCTAGTCCAGGGCAAGAATAGTGACGAAATCGACGTTCACAGGCAGACTGGCTAAATAAATGCCATGGACAACTTGTGATGCTTTCCAAACTGATTTCCATCCATATTTTTGCCTGGAACATTCCAAATGCGCGGGTCGTCCAGATTTCCGTAACTGGTGCAAGTTGCAACAATAAAACACCTCTAGCTAGTGCTGCGCGTCTTGGTCGTCTCGGTTCTTTGTTCGTCTATACCAAAATGTAAGCGACGAAAAAGCTACTTGAAGCTCTGTACTTTTTTCACCTATTACGTCCAAGCTGATTAATTTTTTTTGTGATTATATTGTCACGGGTGGTTACTTAAAATAAACAATAAAGAAACAGGAAGAAATAAACGTTTAATGTGGCGAACTTGTGCCAAAAATAAAATTGTACAAAAGATAATAACAGAGCGTTGCGGGCGTGGAAGTCGGCGTAGCAGCAGAGTCAAACGCTGGGGCGAAACTGACTCCGCTCGCCTGGCGGAATCCCTTATGTACCCTCGTGGGTTTCTGGATCGTTCGGCGTAGAAGGTTCGGCGCGTAGAACATTCTAACCTCGAATTAGCAAGATGGATCTCGAATTTACCAGAACATTACTTTAGAGAGTCAACAAAAATGTGTCTCCGCGGCCAGGAGTCGAACCCTGCAGCTTTCAGCGTGGAGAGCAAGCGCGATAACCGTTAGGCCAGGCGCGCGCTGCCTACTTGGCCAACTGCGCGCGCAGTAATATTTCTATTACGTTACTAGAGCCTCGCACATTAACTCCCGACTGTGCGATGCAAAATTAAAATGAGATACCCAGAAACCCGTCGCAGGTGCCTGAAGTCGCTGACTCAAATTTTGAGGAATGTGTTTGGAAAATTATTTGGAGGAGGCTAAATACATTTGGCTGTATTTGTATCTTGTACTTCAATGCTTTTTTTGGAAATGTAATTATATTTGTAATGAAATAAATTTTTGACGAAGTATCTTGTATTTGTATTTTGATATATATTTGCATGTATTTCGCCCATCCCTGTTCTATAATTAGTAATGTTTAGCACAATTCCCTAAAAATGTACTTAAGCATAAAGAGAAATGTACACGCATTGCACTCGTACCCAGAGACACACCAGTCACCGCACCACGTACAAAAACAGGCCCCAACAGAGAGTCATAATCAGTGGTTTCCTGCTGTGTTGGTGTCCACATGAAAGTATCGTACAGCGGAAAGCGCCCTTGAATTGATTACCTGAGTGGGCCATGGTTCTTTCACCTGAGAGAGTGAATGGTCGATTGTTCGACGATTTATTATCGCTGCTCGAGTCTATTGCGTTCTCTCAGAAATAATTTACTTTGAACCAGTGTTCTATGTCCTCTTCTCATCAGCGAATGAGGCGTGGGATATTCTTGAGAGAAACGTTTTTGGTAAATAAAACGCTTAGGCGCGATCCATGGATTAGTGTGTACACATGTCGTGGTAAGGCGGCATTCGCTGGAAAATATAAGTTGGTGTCAATAGTATGACGTCGAAAGTTTTCGCGTGTTCATCTAGCCAGAAATCGTCGAATAACTTGTTCCCGAGCGCACGTATAAAAAATATTTAGATGAGTTTGTGAAATCGAAATTGTTTGGGTCTGTAAGCTGTTATGTCCATGGGCCTCAATCTTGTCTGCTTTCACGTTGCCCGGTATGCCACTGCGTCCCTGCACCCATAGGAATTCAATGTTATCACCACCGTTTTCCAGCAACCATATTTCCAGGAGAATCTTGCACACAGACCTTGCGTCGGTACCCCGAGTATTTACAGCTTGCAAGAATGCGAGGGCTGCCTTGGAGTCGGAGCAAATGACCCATTTGGTTCGTTGGATTTTCTCATCAGATGAATTGCACACAATATGCCATCAAGTTCTGATATTGTAGAGGAAGTTAGATGAGAGTAGTGATAACAATCTCGAGTGTCAAATTCCTGTCTCCCAAAACCAGGGGCGGAGCCTTTCTTTTAGATCAATACATCTGTTGATAGTGCAAGCGTATAGGGACTAAATGAAGAAAGCTTAATGCCAGTTGTGTTATAGCAAAAATGGACATCGTCGACTTTTTCTCGATGTCCTAAATTTTTGTTTGAATGCGTTTACATAAAATGGTCCGTGGGGAGAGGTGGCGATTTATTCAACATTGAAATTTCGGGTAAATAGCGTGGTGCGGAACTAAAGCGTCATGTGCACGAGATCATTCCAAAATAAGTTCTGCAAGTTGACGTTTTCGGTGCTGTGTGGTATTTCGGAAGAAATACCTGCACGTTTCTTCGGTTCCAAGAGCTGCGATGGAAGGTTCTTTAGCCTAAGCTGTGACAATGACTCCAAATGTAATATGGGGGACACCTGGGCACACTCACAAACTACGAGCATAGGTCATGTAGTCGAGT
Source organism: Ixodes scapularis (assembly GCF_016920785.2). Classification (NCBI taxonomy): domain Eukaryota; kingdom Metazoa; phylum Arthropoda; class Arachnida; order Ixodida; family Ixodidae; genus Ixodes; species Ixodes scapularis. The sequence goes on along the minus strand of NW_024609873.1, from coordinate 16,435,460 downwards.
TTCCGGGGCTTCAGAAATTCCTTGAACTACTGGAATTGAGTACGCAATCGTTTGACGTACAACTGCAGCGTGCGGGTGTCCGATGTCGAGCCTCCCCAAATTGTTCTACTATGTAGCCGAGGCTGTGGGTGACTCTGTTTTCCTGGTTTCCAGCATACATACATGTTTTCTTCACTTAAGTTATCGATCAAGTATTAGTCCGAGGAAGCGGTGATCTCGAACAATAGAAAGGTTAAGTCCTTGAGCGATAAGCTGAAATTCCCCTAATTGTTTACTTGTAAATGGCAGAACCGCCGATCTTGTTACACATAAATTTATTCCGAGCTTTTTCGAAATTTTTCAATTACATCTAATTCTTCCTGTAAGTGTGCTTGCAGAATGTCTATGAGAGAACCCGATGCCTAAACGAAAATGTTTTCGGTGAAGATATACAAATTGAGACACGCTGCCTTCTGGCACCACGATAAACACCGCTAGGTGTTCGGCTCGGGCTCATACGGGGAGATAACACTGAAGGCAAGTGGGAGAGAGGGGCGAGTGTTGTCGATGAGCACCGCTCCTTGTGCCATCAGGCATCGGTTTTAGGAAGAGCGTTGCGCCGCTCGAACCACCGATAGCGTGCGGGTGGGAAGAAAAGACCGGAGGCCCCAGCGGAAGGCACGTTCGCATGCGCAGATGTGGCCTATCAGTTCCAGCCGGCGCTGCTGGATAGCGCGGCGATGCAGTTCGGTCGCCGATCCGGCGCTCCGTTTTACTTTGACGGGACCTGTACATAGCATGTTTACAGCCTTGTTTTGTTGGACAAGCTCATAAGTCCTTCACGGGCCGGTTATTTTGTATTCATTGAATCCAGAAACCAAAATATTGATAACATTGTCGTTCTCTACAAGTACTTACGTTTCTGAGAAATCCCCGTTCTAGTATATTCTTATAAGTTGTTCGTTTTCTAAAACAATACTCATGGCGTTTTATACTCTTTAATAACAACAGCATAAAATAGGCACGATGATGTAGTGAACGCCTCACGTTTCAGTTGGCAGAGCAATCTATTTTTCAGTATTTGCTGGGTATGCTGGGCATCCACCGCGGATCTCAGTGCAGCCCAACATACCTCGGCACGTGCTTTTGGAGATTATAAAATGTTCGTAGAATAGCAAGATACGTGGACATAATGTTAAATGTAACCGACCTCACCGAACCTTTCACGCATGCGTGACGCCGACATAGCTGTAGTTCACAGGAGGCAGGCGCCAGTGCACGAGACAGCTCGTGCCGCCTCGTGCACTGCTCACACGGACGCTCAGCGGGGTTGTCGCGCGAGCAGAAAGACTACAGATCCCACGATGCATGGCGGCCCAATGGTGGCGTAATGAAACTGGCCGTGAGACCGGCCTATAGCAACGTTGGTGTGCAGGAAGTATTCACTGGCGGCCATAGCTGTGTGCTCGGCTGCGGATCGCGTGGTGACAGCGGGTTTCCCCAGCTTGTTTGCAACGTGCATTCCGCACCATCAAGACTGGCGGTCTTAGAAGCCTATTAATGTGAGGTCGTTCTGAACAGGCTCTCTGAATATCGTGCTCAAGTATGGCCTCCAGTGAAAACCTTCTGTTGTCCGTCTGCTTCTAGCGCAGGGGTTGCGATTATGTCAGGACGCCGAGCTCTTATTGGCTGATTTACAAAATCCGCGGTAGACTTCAAGGTATCTAGTATTGATGTCTACCCACCATACCTCCAATCAAAGTCAATCAGAGCTCGACGTCGTTCTGACGCCAGCGCTACCCTTGCGCAAGAAGCAGACGATTTGCTCTTGGCATACATTTTGAACGCCCGTGGGTCCAGGAGGCGCTCCATATCTTCCTCCGTGCTATTACTCCGCGCGAGCTCTCTATAGGTGCACGAGAGGGCGCAGCATTGACAAAGGTAGGATGCTGACGCTAGAGGCAGAACAACTGAAGCTCCTTCCTGCCGTTTTCACCTTTTCAGTGGCTATAGAGGACAAACAAACCGAATGGATCCGCCATTTTGTCGAAGAGACTATACGGCGCGCAAGTTCGTCTTCGCTACGCGCACCTCGTCCATTTGTTTTTCCACCAAAATGCTCCCACGTGCTTTTGTTGACCCCCCCCCCCCCCCCCCCCCCAACCAATGACGAAAGCAGCTTCGCTGCCTCGTCATCGCGCATTCTCCGTGTGTTCGCTGTATTGCCCTTTGATTAGCCTGCCCCTCCCAGCGTTCTAATGCTTCGAAGTTGCATTTTGGCACACTTTCTCGCCGTGTAGTCCATGACAGTTACAAGCAACTTATTAGCGCTCCTCGGCCAATGAGATTGCAGTATTTGGCGATGAAAACGGTGAATTCAAGCAATGACCAAGCAAGAAGCGCGACCATAATAGGCCACCACCCTAGGCGCTTCTTAATCACTCAGTAACTATAACAATTTATTTCAAACAGCTACCAGTCGCGTAGATAATCTTATTTTACATAGACTTTCTAGAAGCGCATACATATCTTTATTATTTCGTTTATTTAAGCCTTAAATGCCCACAAAGCTCTTTACATAAGGCGGGGGAGGGTGGAGGGGCGAGGTGGTGGGAGGGCTAAATTTAACTATATGTGAAGAAAATATAAAATGTACACTACGTTACATTTTTAACATACACAAATTTGATGCTAAATTGCGTGGAAAGTGGCAGTGTCTAATCCGAAAACTTCTGGGATGCGACCCATGTGCTCGGATATACCATTCCTATCAGAGATAGCAAACTGTAATCGAGAAAATTTTATTTGATTTTTTTCTTTGCGTTTTAGTTGGATTTTGAGTGACGATGTGCGAGATGGTGATATATTACTTCGGTATTTCTAAAAAGCATTTATCCGCTTTGTCCAGCTCGCTTGCACCTTTGCAGCTCGCTTGCACCTGTAATCATAACCTTGAAACTGGAAGTTTCACCCTTTTGGTGTTACACTGGTGGCAGCTGATAAAACCCGTTTGCTCTACTAACGACTAATTCTTGGTTAGCTCAGTTGGTAGAGGTAGGGTGCCTTCATGTGCGCTTCGCATAGGGTGATGCCAACTGCCTGTTTCCCTTTCCCACACTCTTGTCCACCGCCGTTTTGTTCCTCTCATTGTTTTCCCGTGCGCCGGAAAGTGGCCTTTGTGTCCATCGGTAATCCCATCCGAGAGGGAAAATGCTAATCCTCCCTCCGTGGGTTCCACAACGCTGCTCCGAACTTGTGAGATAAGTTGCTTGTTTCCGGGAGGGTTATAAGCCCCACGGATTATCGCCGAGGAACAATCTGGCTGCTGGTTTGTCGGCGAGTGGTATTACAAAGGATGGCATCACCCTAGCAAAGCGCACATGAAGTCTCCCTAGGTAGAGCGCTCCACTGGAAATGGAGAGGTCCCAGGTTAAATACCCGGACCAGGCGGATTTTTTTTCGGTCGCGCACCAGTCACCTAGCTCTGTTTGGATATTTGTGTTTGTCCTTGCTCCCTCTTGTTCCCTTTCTCCGGGGTTTAGTTTCGTTACCGACGTGGTGGGATCGAGTCCTTTTTAAAGGTGTACGGAACTAAAGAATTTAGTGCCCATAATAAGTGGTGCACGTTTTTTCCACGAGCCAGCAGCCGCCGGTGTGCGCGAGCACACGCAACGAAAATGACGTCAAAGACCTCCATTCGCGCTTAAGAGGACAGTGAAATGCATGGGCTTCGGGCCAAAGGAGAATAAAGACAGGCTTTTCATTTCCACAATTGTGAAAGCTACGTGCTTGTTAGACCAATTAAACGCTTACCTTTTGCATCAGGCGCCACTGTGTAGATGAAAAACTTGTCTTTATTCTCCTTTGGCCCGAAACCCATACACTTCACTGTCATCTTAACCGCGAATGGAGGACTTTAACGTGATTTTTGTTGCGCGTGCTCGCGCACACCAGCGGCTGCTGGCTCGTGGAAAGAACGTGAGCCACTTATTATGGACACTAAATTCCTTGGTTCAGTATCCCTTTAACAAACTCCTCGTGGGAAGTTTTCTAAGAAAATAAACAGATAAAACGATTGCAGATTCGCTAGTTACTTGATGAGTGCGTGGTATGGAAGATGCGTACGGGGCATTATGATCCAAATTACTTAAAGTTTGCATGGAAGACCCGTACGCAGTAGCAACACACTGCATGCTAAACAACACGCCGCGCATGGGTCATTACGCGGAAATTCTGGCCTGAGTTGTTCCTTCGCAAGTTACCAATACCACAAAATATATGCCTGCAGTTGCTCAGAATGGCGGTGATTATGCGCCGAACTCTCTTACATAAAAGTTTAAAATGGCGTCAAGAGACGTGCACGTACACGTTGATTGCACGTTAAAAGGGAAAACACAAAAGTAAATATTGTATTCAGCATCTTCAATACCCAAGACCAGGAACCAAAAGTTTAATTGCATTAAAACGGAAAAGTTTTCGTTTTGAGTTTCGGGTGTTCAAGATGCTTAAGGTTCACAGGCCGGCATCTCCTCCGTTGTTTTTAACTTATTGGACGTTTAAACAAATATATTGAGGCAGGCGGGAAGTAATAAGTGAGCCACATAAAATACTGTGTTTTATTTCTGTCATTACGGCGATTACCGGAGGAATACACTGCCTGAGTCTGCCATTGTAAGTATAGCATGAATCGCTTATTTCAGGACGTGATTTCCATTTTTAACTTAGTTGTTTTTAACATGCTGTCGTGTTTCATTGAAAATCTTTATTGGCTTGTTACCTGGTTACGTTCCAGAAACAACTTATTTTTATTAACAGTAGGCTATATCTGCTATAATGCATCGGCACTGTAGCTGGTTGCTTTTATAGATAAATAAATAAAATATAAATTTGCACTAAGCGTAAAACATTAATTTTTCTTTACCTTGACGACGAAGCTATGCGCCAACTAATATTGCTTTGTTTTTACTTTTAGTCAATTCTTAAGCAATTTGAACCATCCCTCACAGGGATCAATTAAATGAGGCCGTGTTAACGACGAGGGTTAATTCGAAGCATAAATCGTACCCTTTGTGAGTAAATCGGCTTTAAGCTCCTTTCTTGAACTTTTATGTGTCTTTGTCTCATACTCAGGGTGAATTATGAAGTACATACCGCGTTTGGAAAACCAAAGGCGCGTTCAAAATTAGAATCTTGTTGCGCGGGAGCTGGATGCAACGAGAACACTTTCGAAGGCTACATGCACCATGCTATGCGACATACCTACCCGTGACACTTCGAAATCAAAGATACCTATTTGTTCTAGTTTTTAAGTGCCGTCTGCTCTAGTTTCCACAACAGTAGAACTTACCTCCTTTGACTTCGCAGATTAAAGTCAGTGACTCCCCCTCTCGGTAGGGGCCAGCAACTTTGTCGACTCTGTTGCCGTACTTGTCTCGTATGACGGGGGTCTCCGGAGGTACTGCAGAAGAAAAAGGCGCGAGAAATAAATCTTACTCAAGTTTTCTAAAAAAAAAAAAAAAAAATAAAGAAGGCATTGAGAAGGTAGTCTTATGTACAAAAAGATTGATAACGCCTGATGTCAGTTGGTGACGGTGGCACAGGCTATGATGACTGTCACAATATTTGGCAGTCCTGTTTCAAATGCAGCAAATCACAGCGATAGCAACAAGTAAGGGCCAAGTCGGTTGGCATCGGCGCCGCGTTCACACATTATATGGTGCGTGAACAAAGCGTTCGGAACAGAATAGACATCCGTCCATTTTGTTGCACACGTCTTTATTTTTTTTATTATTATTTGTTTTTTGGTGCGCCCGAAAGTATGTTTTTCGGCACGAGCTCCTGGAACTGACAGTGCTTCAACGTCGTGTTGTTATCGTTCTTTTTTTCTTCAGAGAGCGCGTGCAGTGGGCTTTGGATATTACAAAAACCTTAAAGGGGGACACTGACAGGGTATTTGTGCTCGCCGAGTTCCTTAGTTGTACAAGATATATGAGAACCCAACTACCCAGAAAAAAACTTGCGGCTCGAAATTCGGCTTTTTTCTGCCCGATGACCATCGATCAAGAACTGGCCGGTTTGAGTCGAGCTCATTGTCTTCTCCGTGGTCACGGGTCGTTTTCAGGCGTTTAGACGCAAGTCGTGGGTCATTTAAAGTACACATTCAATATATATGTATACATTTTTTTGGTTGTTTCCAAAAAGCTGCAACTACTTTCATAGAAAAAAGGAAAAGTGGCACAGAGAACCGGAAGCATTCTGTGCAGTTACCGCGTAATGCCCAACAAGTCGTCGTATCGCGTATCGCTGGACACGCAGGCTGGATGGCGATGGCGGGAGGCGACAGGCGTGGGACCTCTACTTCAGTATTGCCGTTCGCGGAACAAGCGAATCTGTCTTACTTCCAAAGATCAAAGTTGGACCTTTGAAAACAATTCGGGTTCATTCTGTACGACAAGCCCGACCACCAAGCTAATTTGCACGAAGACGTCACCGAGTGGTCGCCCCTTCTCGTGGCTGATGACATCGAGAATCTTACGAACACGTATTGGTAACAGCGTAAAAAAAACGCTTGAACGTCAAGCACGAAGTGCGTACTTTGAGTTGAATATGCATGCTTATAATTTATTTACTAAGTGCGAATGTGGCTAATCCGTGGTGCTGCCCTACTTTGAGCCTGGGCAGTGCCTTTGCTGCAGGGAAATTGGCAGCAAACTTTTCGACCTACAGTCGTCAGGCTGCATTACAGCGAACGAGGAGTTCCCCCTCGTCTGCCTTATCATTACGATGATAGAAATGTTGTACTTCGTGTTCCATGATGAAAAGCTGCCTGGCGCCCAAGGACTTCCACAAGTCTATGTTGTTAGGAAATGGATATTCTGCCGGCAGTCGGAATAACCCGTTAAAAACGTTGCCGGCAGCAGTCGCCCTTTGGGTCTCGTATAAAATAAATTGTCAACACGACTATTTAAAGCTGTAGAGTAAATCTGTGGAAAGGCCCCCACTTCACACGCAGCGGACCCAGGTTCAATCCAGAGTGTCGGTATGCAGTTTTTTTTTTTTTTTTTTTTCATTTTTTTTGTCAAAAAATTTGCGGTATTTGCAAATTTCTTTTTTACCATTATCAGAGAAAAAAGGAAGTGGGCGAAACGTCGCTGAACTAAACGGCATGGAGCTCCATTTTTGACACCTCCGAACTCAATCTAGCCCCTTTACACAAGGAGCATATAAGTCGGGTCGCGTCCGCTTTCCGAGGTGCCCGTAACCGCTCTGCAAAAATTGCAGCCACCCATTGGTCCCCATCTAGGTTTATCTTTCGGAAATTTGTACAGACTCTGCCGTACAATGCCGCTTTCGGATGTAGAACCTGAGGCAGCTCTTCACGCAACAATTTTGGGGGCATTCTTTGCGGAGCCGATCACGGGCATTCATCACGCGCACTCACGACTCATTTCAAACTCTTTAATGTACAAAAGAACTAATCTTGAAGTTCAGACCAGCAAGCGGAACAAACATAACTGCAAAGCAATCGCCGGGCAAACGGTACCCACAACGCTGCCAACAACGTCGTCTGCTGCGCGGCCAGAAAAAAAGTAAAGGAGGGGCAAAAAAAAGCACGGTCGGGTGTAGCCACGTGACGTCCGGCACTCTCTTCTCCTCTACATTTCTCCGACCTCTGTGCATAGGTTTCGGTCTCGGTTTCGAGAAGTTGAGTTTCTTTGGTTTATGAAAAATATACGTGACTCTGTCGCAAAATAATAATTGGGTAGTCTTCTGACACCATATTGATTCGCTTGGCCAGAAAAGATTAACATTTTTGGGGGGTTTGTCAGTGTCCCTTAGAGTATGAAACTAGTTGTTAACGTTGTGGTGTAGCCCTGTGGTGCCACCTCCGCTTCGCACGCAGCCGACCCAGGTTCGATGCCCGCGGCCGGCGGGCGATCTTTTTCGAGGATTGGACAACATCGACGACGGTCGCCCTACAACGCCAACTCAAAGCGTCAACAACGACAACAACTACGACAACAACGTCAAGACGTGCAACATCAAGAACGGATGTCAATTCCAGTGGTGAGAAGAGCCCAGCAGCTATAGCTGTAAAAACGACCTGGTCTGCGTAGGGGATTCAGACATCCCTTAATGCCCGACGGCGTCAATGAGTCTCTTTTTTCGGGGAGGCGACCTGGACTGCTGGGAGCCTGTGCCTCGCAACTACGGTGTCTGTAACGCATCTTCTACTGGTGTGTCTAGCGTTCTGTACCACCCATACACCAACATTGGTCTCGAAATGTCACAAATAATGCTTCACAGAAGCTTGCGTGTCGTGATGTCGTCTTTCGCGGCCTCGGTGGTTAGATTTAGAAGTTCCGGCAATAAGTACGAGCGAATGTGATTGTTTCTGTTGTCGCGCAGGTTTAACTACTCGCTCTAGAAGCTCCCTTGAACTGAAAAGCTGCATAGTGATTTGCAGGAGAACAGGCGTTTGTGTCAAACACCACGGCTGCTCTGACACCACCCGAGGTCGCAGGCCATGACAACGGGACACTTTTATAATGTTATCAAGCCATAAAATAGAGGCACCCACATTTGGGGAGTCGGTAAACACACCAGTCGGAGACGCATTTGAGACTATGGATTAACACAAGACTTGCAACTTGAAGGGGAGTCTGGTTTGGCCTCTGCGTGGCCTCATATCGACCGGACGGACCGCCTGAGAGGCACAGCAGAAACGTCTGTTTTGTTTTGTCTCTTCTGCCTGAAGGTCTTGCTGGTTAGGTTCTGGTACTACTGAAGACCCGAATCTCAAAATTTAGGAATGCTTAGCAGATGTTAGGTGGAATGTGTTTTGTTCGTTTTGGTTTTCGTGCGATGCAGCACACGTGGCTCGGCCACGGGAACGCACATGGCTGGGGCGTTGGAGTTGCTGTTACAAAGGGAACACGCGGCTACATTAAAGCACGAAATGATTTTTAACGCTACCCCCCACTCCCCTCAATGCCAAAAATGTGTCCTCGGGTTCGTCTGTCCGCCCGTCTGTCCATCCTCCGGTCCGTGCATTTTCAGTGGGGAAAGTGGCCTCACGTGACGTGGCCTGGCATCTCGTCACCTAAACACTTTAGGGAAATAGACGGCACGTGACCTATTCGTCAACTCATTTTCCCCGCTAAATTTAACGGGAAAATTCACGTCCTGTGGCCAAAACATAAATTCAGTTTCCTCATAAATTTAGCAGGGAATTAACTTAACGCAACCTACACACCAATTCAGTTAGCCGCTAAATTTAGCGGCAAAATTCCCCTCTTGTGATCTAGACATGAAACCAGTTTCCCTTTCACTTTGTTCCTGTCCTTCGGCGCTTCTATTGGGTCACAAAGCTACCAGCCCAACTGAACATTTGGCCACGTGACCTGACATCACGTGAGCTCTACAACCACCCCGTTTCCACGCTAAATTTAGCGAGAAAATACACTCCACGAGGCTCACCGATTCCCTCACTAATTCCCTCTAATGCCTTTTATGCATCATGGGTCTTTAAAGATAAAGCTCCCCTTCTTTTCGTTTCTGACCTGTCTCAGAGGCTGCGCGCGCCAGCTATATTTCATTTCAGCGTAAGTTTAGACGCAGCCGAAATTATGAGCAAAGGGGCCGATCAAGCAGCGTCAAAAGCGCAAGCCGCTGGGCCCTCCTTGTTTATGTTTGGATCAGCGATGATAGAACACGCACATAAACATGACGAACCCCATGATGGTGCGCTTTTACCATCCGATTGGTCTCACCAGCTCGTAGCGCTGGCTGCGTTTGAGCGGAAGGCGAAACGAAGTATAGTGTCCGACTGTGCAACCCTGGCAGTGAATTTCTGCAACTAGCCGTATGACGGTCCCTTGTCCTGTTGGCTCCGGACATCGCTCCTTGGGCACGACGTCACCGAGAAGGACTTTCTCACGACACTGAGTGGGTCCAGCCTCCGGGCTCCACCTCTGTGGAACCTCACACTGCGGGACAGCCCCAGCGTGACGTGGCGTCTCTAACGCCTTGCACCACACCTCGAACACTGCACCACGACGACACTACGAGCTAAGACCGAATCACTGGAAGGAATCGATTCGGAGGCTCAATTTCCCATGTTGCGTCTTGTTGGTGCTCTGAAAAACTGTTTAAACAGGACAAAAAAAATAAAATAAAACAACGGGTAAAGAAACGCTTGCGTTTTTGTATTTTGTTTTTAGCTGAGCTCCAAGCGTAGTAGAAATCTCAGGAACAGTTCACAACTTTGAAAAGAACGTTCGTACGCATCACAAAATAGTCCGCTAAAGTCAACTTTTAGAAACGTCTTCTGTCTGTGCAAACGTTGCCAAATGTTAGAGTTATGTCTTGCTAAGAAGTAATTATAAAAATTAATTAAATAAATATTGTTTTTATGCTTAATAATATATTGATAAATACTCTTGGAGAAAGAAAAATGCAGTCCTACTGGCAACATGGCTGCGACTACTACACGTTTTTGCCGATTTGTTTTGTTTTTGTCAGACTTTTTGTTTTCAATTGCGGTATCATGAGATTCAAGTTCGACACTTTCCTCGCCAAGTTGCTCAACGCCGCGTCCCACACATCGTACAGTGGCCAGGTGGGCTAACGCGTCTCAGCTCTGAGCGTGGAGCGAAAGCTTGCGCTAGGAACCTCCTGGGTTCGATCCCCAACGCCCCACCCCATTTCGATCTGGATGAGTTTCGTACCGGCGAACGTTCGTGTAATCACTACTGCGTGATGCACGTTAAGAATCCCAGGTTAGCGGTTGTACGGCACTGGCTACATTTCTCATCTACGGTTGAAATACCGATCACCTGCTGAGGCGTATTACCATCAAGGCTCTCGAAATATGCAAGGCAAGCCTATTTTCTTTTTTTTTTTAGTCACCGCAATATTTTGTGTTTTTATGCCGCGTGCCAAGTTTTCTTCTTGAACTCATTGCCATGCGACATTCGAAGCACGGATCTCTCCTTGACTCGCGTTCGGATCTGCACGCACACTATCTTTTGAATAAAGTTAAAGCAGTGTAACCCCGGCTTAAGGATGTTATTTGACGAATTGGGCAGCAGGCGCAAGCGAACGTGCTGAATGTTGTTTCAGACTCCTGAGTCAGGAGTCTCAATGCCACTTCTTTGTACGACGCGGTTTCAGACTCCTGGCGTCGTCCGAAGTCTCAAACCACGTCGTAGCGCGAAATCGTTCAATGAACATCGGAGCTGGTAGACGTTGGGAAATCGAGAAAAAGATAATTCGCTGACGGCGCGAAAGCTCTCCGATCAGAAATGAGTCAAAATCGGGTGTTGGGGTGGCGGTAAGAGGCAAATGCGGTGTCGGTGGAGCGCCGAGAATACACGCACTACAGTGCGACCGGAGGGGCACGATTTGGTGATGTATTTGGTATGCATTTTGCGAAGACAGAGCGCTGCTTTGGCTGAATCGGGAGACAGATCGGCAGTCGACCCAGAAAACTCGAGGGATCAACTCTTTTTTTATTTACATGGGCTACGGACGGCTGAGGCACCGAAACAGAGAAGAAGACCCGTCTGGACACCGAACGTTACCCACTTCAGTGTTTCAGCCCCGAGCGGCCCTCCTTTCCCGGACTGCCTCAGTGCGACGACCGCCCTAAAAGCCCTGCAGCCATCGCATCGAATCGGGGTTTCATTCTAAAACGCGAAAGTTCATTTTTAATTATGTAGCAGACGATATTGCAGATACTGCCGAAGCAGAAGAAATGTCTTTCCTCGACTCATTTGTGCCGACGCCGCGCGGATTAATATAGGCCTGTTTCTTCCGGCCAGGAGGCGCTGTAGTGTGCACTAAATGCTACCACAGAAAAGACAGCTTCTATAGTGTCCGAGAAACAGGACAATTTAATACTGGCGTGAAGCGGCGTTCTGGCATCCTATTATGAACGATCCAAGGGCGTAAACTAGGGTCTGTCAGCGTCCCTTAGCGCCCCTTCACGGTTTCTAACAGAGCGTTTGAAAGTTTGAAAGGACGCAACGCAACGTACAACGTAAAGGCGACCTAAAAATAGCCGATGTCGCTCGTCAGGGGCGCTGCTCAAAGAAAGCTGCAAGCCTATACGAAGTGTGTAGGCGATGTAGCGTGACGTATCGCCGCCGGTTCCTTTGCGCCGGCCACGAATAGCTTTGGGCACTCATAAAGATTAGCTGAAACTAAGTATAGAAAATTCAGGAACTAATTCACCGTACACTGTAAAAATAATGAAAAAAAAAATATTGTGACGTCTGTGACGTTACTTTGCTAAACCTTGAACATAGTGGCTTTGTTATTTCGAGGTCCCCAGACAGTGCAGCCGTTGCAGTGGTGGGTTGTCGCGTGCAACGTGGTAGCCATTTCGTGGTTTCGTCAGTTTCGTTCTGTTTAGTTTCTATGGGTGTTGTTTGTCGCTGTTTTATCGACGTGTTGACGAAGTCATGTTTCGCTATGTCACATGCATAAATGTTTTGATAACAGTTGGAACTATAAACGTTATATTCATTGTGTGTATGCACGAGTGGCTCGACAGTTGATCCTCTCAGACGTGACATGCCCGTCCGCGATGTTCCGATCTCTCGCACCTCATTTCGGGATGTGTCTCAGTTAGAAATTCGAATTCTCAAGAAAGGCGAGCTGGATCCCTCTACCTTGCTCGCACGTAAGAAATGTAAGTGCGTACTCTACGTAACACTCGGAGTTTGGCACGCAATTTGTACCTCCACGCCTCCAATACTGTGCGAGCGCGTCTTCGCATGGTTGCACAGTCTCGCTTTACATCTGGCTCTCGCACTGCTAAGACGGTGTTCTGTTTGTGTCCTTTTTTTTTGTTTCCGTGCCTCCGGTTTTATTATTTTGACTCTTTTTTACCGGATTTTATTAGTTCGTTTTTTTTTTTTTATAGACTTTATATATTTGGTTTGCGTTTAACGGGTGGGTTAACCGCGAAGCCGTCTGGATGTTAAAAAAATGTAGTGAATGCAAACACTGTCTTCTTGGTGTTTCTCAACGGTGTGGCCGAACAACAAAGATTTTAACGCACCGAGAAAAAGCTTCTCATATTGCAGTCTGCGCGTAGGTTGTACGAGATACACGCTTTTTCTGACACAAAATGTCACCCGATTCCCTGCAAAGCTTATGACGCGGGATTCTGCTCCCTCGTCTACATAAAATACTTGAATAAATTATGAGGGTAACGGTGCCGCATTCTGTAATGTTTAGCAGAACCAAGCAAACATTACGTGAGGCCTCATAGCTAATATACTTTGAGAAGCTTTTTTTTTTGCATGTCCCATTACCTAAAAATTATAAGAACTACAGTCGACTGCACGAGATTTGTTTACCGTAAATGCATGTTGAGCCGTGACGTCACCTGCAACAAGGTATTTGTTTGACCGCCATTTTCAACCACTATCCAGTCCGCGGACTCCGAAGCTCCAAAGTTGAAGTACGAGGAGTCAAAATATGAATAAACGTGTTTCGACGTGGGACGTCAAGATAAGTTTCAAAAATATTTTCCTGTATTCAGGAAATGGCATTACAGACGCCAATACGTAAATTTATTTTAAACGTTGCGTACGTTATAAGTGATGACACAAACCACGCAAACACGCACGGCTTTTCTCCTGGCCTGTTCCATGTCGTCTCCCAACACCGCCCAGATAAAGGAACACAAGTGCTTAATTTGTTGGCGCCTCAGGCAGGCGACCTTGGGATTCAAAATAAACACGAGTGCTAGCTGCGTCATTGTTCGACCGGAATTCGTGTCCAATCAACGAGAACCCGAGTCCCACCCGAACGCTAAGGCTGCAGTCGTGTCCAATCTGCGCTATGGGGTCGCCTCTCCGAGTGACGCAGGAAAATTCAGCACTTGGGCTTTCTGACCTAGAAAGTGTTGCGTAACCTCCCCTGTCTTCTCATCGGGAGGTTTGGGACCGAAAGCAACCGAAACACAAGGACTTAACAAGAGCCAGCAGAATGTGTGAGTGGCTGTTCAAGCCCTCTTGATGAGCACGCTCCAAGTCTCTTGTCAAGGACGAGAGCAAAAAATAGCTCTCCTTAAAAAAAAATAAGGAACGTTTAGACTTGGACCGTTAATGAAGAAAACAAAAGAAGCAGAAAGGAGTACTCCGAGGCGCTTCAACACGACTGCCAGCTGCAAAAACATTAAACACACAAAAAAAAAAAGAAAAAAAAAAAAGGAAAACGAAACGAAGGAGGACTTGGCGGCGCCTACTTGTCTTCGCGTGCCTGGGGTGCTGATACTGGAGTTGGCGTCTGCTGCGTTCCTTAAGGCCCCGCCACACTAGGGCAACACGAAGGCAACAGCAGTGAAACACGCTGTCCAACAGTCGGGCAACTTGTTGCTTGCTGCCCGTGTTGTCCTACAAACCTGTCACATCGCGGCAACAGCAGGACAACATGGACGACAACTAAACCGTTGCCTCGGTACGACAGCTTTCGAAAAAAAAAAAAAAAAAAAAAAGCAGCTTTGTTGCACAACGTGTGTTGCCCTGATCGCTGGCTGAGCGAATTTCGGGCCGGTAACACAACAGAGATAGCTTCGAGGGCAGAGCTAGTTCTCTATCAATAACGTCTTACTCAAACAGAGGCTTCGAAAACATTATTTAACGATAATCAAGGCTAGCGTACAGCTAAAATAATTTTATGAACGTTCTTACTCCGCAATTCTAAAAGCGATTGTCGAAATGCTACAGTCGGTTGTTCAGACTAGTCTTGAAATTAAAACTGACAAAAGGACAACTCACATTACTGCTAGTGAAATAAGATGGCATGCCTACTCAACTACTAAAGTATAATAAAAATAATCCAGGAAAGCAAAGATTAAAAAAATCGAAGCATTAAAACGACCACTCTGATCATGATTGTTGATGCTTGGAACTTGGAAACAGCCGCTACCAGAGACCTAATTTGAATAAAAAATACCCAGAGCGTTTTGGGGAATAATAAAGCGATCACATAGGAGGTGGTAGGCAAAACGACAGCGTTGAAAAGTGTTTATTCCCCCGAGTGTCAAGAAGGCCGATCGTGTCGGTGTCGCAGTTCGTAAGCACTGTCAGTTAAGCTAACACCACATTACAAAAGACGTTTTGGGGTAAAGCCGGTGCTAACTCAATTCTACAGTAGAAATGGGAATTGCATTAAGGAAGGAACTGGACAGAAACGCTTCATACGGTCTTCCTCGGTTAGGGCTATCTGCTTTGTCAGCGAATGAAGAACATTCTGATAAAATAAATGGTAAAAAATACTCCCTGTGTCAAGTTTTCTAATCACAGTAACTGGTTGATGTCGTACCGTGGTCATTTCCAGTACTTCGAAAGCACTAGCACTTTGTAGAGTCACATTTCCGGTGATGCCGCGCCGCACATGAAGCAAGGTAAACTATCAAGATGGCGGAGTATTCCCCATGTTGGCCTTACCGTCAGCGTGGTGTGACAGGTTTGTCGGACTACAAATTGGAGAACACGTTTGCTGGGCGGCAGCAACATGTTGCCCGATTATTGTTGTTGCCGCAATGTGACAGGGTTGCCGGCAACACGATTCCTTCGTGTTGCCGGATAGAGTTGTCCAAGTGTTGCCTGAGTGTGACAGGGCCTTTATAAAACGCGATTCTTCATATGTGACCGGAAAGTGAGAGGGAGAAGGAAACGAGAGCTCTGGCGGACGCGAAAACGCCAAGGTCTGGCTGGAACGGTTAGTGGGTAGAGGCAAAGCTACCTAGCTGCCTTTGTCTCGCCTGGACTCGTTGAGCGCATTCGAATGCGACAGCCAAACACCGGACGCCGGCGTTTCGTCCTCAAACGCGTTCGACGGTTGCAATGAAGATAAAGGCAGCTTTTGCCTCCACTGAACTCTTCGAATGCAATTGAGCGCGAACGCCAAATGTCCGACGGCGCAATTTTTTTTTTTTTTAAACACGTTTGACGAGTCTAGTGGAAAAAAAGGCAGTTAGTTTCGCCTCTACCCACTAATCATTGCAGCCAGAGCTCGCCGTTCCGTGTCCCCGCGCGCTCTGAGTTCCTACTCAAACTGAGCTTCAGCCCCCATTACGATTTAATCCAAAGATCTTAATAAAATTGCAAAAGTTTCTTAAAAGTCAAATTACGGCACCCACCTCTCGAAGAAGAAGTACCTCAAAAATATTTTTGGAGGTTTCCATTTCCAGAACAGATGATACATTTTCGAATCTCCGTAGAGCCGCTTACGTTCACAGCTGTTACAGGACGTTGCAATTTCAACCGGCTTTCAATCACGTCATGCATAAACGACCAGCCATTAAACCAAGAGTTCGGTTATCGAAAAGATCTTCTAATGTTAGTAGCACGTGACTGACAATTTGAAGACATAGGAAAAGGAGCTCCCACAAGAAAAGCGTTTCGTGCCAGTGATGTCGCGGGTCATAATCACCTCCACGTTGCACATAGTGGTAACCATAACACACAACCGCGCCTTCCACGCGATCAAAATCATTTTGAAACTCACTGATTTAGATGTTTTCGACGACACTCAGCAAGTTTTTAATTGAGAGGTTGAAATCATACGTTTATTTTCACTAATTAAAAATTTAATTGAGAATTAGTACTTAATTATTAGATTTATCATGACGATTCGCCTCTATATTATATACCAGCGGCAATAAAACTCACCAGCATCCAGCGGATTAGCGTAGTTTTCCCGGCATTCTGAGACAAAAACATATATAGTCTAGAACAAAACACCCTGTGTATTTTTCTTTCTGCGGCACAGAGAAGCCAGAAGGAAATCGAGCCGCTCCCCGACTCACGGGTGCCTGCACAAAAACCGTACAGAGAGAAAAGTGTTCCCCATACGTCCGCGCTTATCTTCGTGTTGTTCAGCGGGAGCATGTAGACCTCGGAGTCGGCGCGGCGGCAGTGAAAATGCCTTCTTTAATCGAGGTTTAGGTATATCAACTCGGGCGTAAACGCATTAGCCATCGAGATTTTTCTTTTTTTTTTTCCCGAATTCGAGTTTTCTTTTTAATTTTTTTTTAAATGTTTTTTTTTTTTTGTTATTTTTAGTTGCCGCACTAACAACTTATTTCTTCTAGGTGCCCGGCGTCAGGTTTGGCATGGAACTGCCGCTGCTCAGCGGCAGTTTGGTGGTAGGTCCATCTTATTGAGCCTCAGCCAATAGACCATTTGCGAAATATAGAGCGCCATCTAGTAGCGCGCCGCGAACTACGTCCACCATCTTGGTAGCAGCGGGAAAACGAAACCAGTGACCTGACCGGCAAAGACCCCATCCCATGTAAACAAGCGACCGAGCTTCGTGGGCGAGATGCGATACTAACGTGTTACTGCGTTCCGCTGCGGATGCAGCGATAAACCGTGACGTGAACGCAAACTTTAGCAGGGTACAGAATTTTACATTTTTATTTTTTACTTGAGACGCAGCTTTTGACAAAAACAATCGGTGTCAACGCGAAGAAACATGCGGACGTTATCGCGCTGCGTAGAGCCATTTACAACCATTGAACTGGGCACTGATCTTTTCACGAAGTTGTACCAAATTCGTTTCTGAACTTTTTTTTTATTCTACTTTTATGCACGTTGCAGTGTCGGCACGCGTTTTTCTTGATGCGCAGGCAGCTCAGTCTATGCCGACGACACCAAGGGGGTGAAGCAAGGCATAAATATGACAGTTTTAAAAATCTACGTCACCGACCATATTTGAAGATGCGCATGGGTAACAGTCAACAACAAAAGCTGAAAGCACGACAGAGCTTCATTTTAATGTCACATATGTATATTAAAAATTACTTTGGAAAGCCAAAAGACAATCTCAATATTTTGCACCAATTTCTATACACTCGATCTAGCTTCGGTAAACGAAGTTCGTAAAACACCGTTTAAACTAATCAGGAGAGCTTGTTGATAAATTATTCTTGAATATTTAAAGCGCCGTCACGTAGAAGAAGAAACAGAACAGACACGGACGAAGTTTCTGTTTGCGCGACCCTCACAGAGACGGCATTTTGTTGTCTTTTTTGCCAATTATATCGGACATGGCGTTCGACTTAGGTTCATAACAGTGTCTAAAACTTCGGTGTCAGCGTCGGCGAAAACTTACAGTGCAGATGTCAACTGGAACAACACTCGCGGTTCCAACTTTATTTCACATTCTCCCTTTCTTTTTTTCTTTCTTTTTCTTTTGTCGCAGCTGAGGCGAAACTTATGTTTAGTGCAAAAAAGCTCAGGGGGCAGTTTAGAGAAAGTCAATGCAGTTATCCTGCCAGGTTTGTAGAAATCATCATTAATAGCGCAACATCCGTCAACTGTGCTTGAGGTAAATTCTATCTGAAACCAATTTAGATTCTTTGTAACGCCCGACAAATAGTGCCCAGGGCACGGATTCCTTTAAGAAACAGACAAGCAGAAAGCTTTATATAAAAAAAAAAGCTCTCGCCAGTAAACAAAAAATAATGGTAAATTTTGAGTCGCATGCATCGATTGACGTAAAGTAGTCTGCCGCTAAACAGTACGGCTTCACGCGTATTCACACCGAAAAAAAAAATGAAATTGTTCGCAGAGATGATAGGCATGACCGCTTAGTCCATTGTCCACGTTGGGTGATCTGAAGTCAGAAAACAATAAAGTTTCCGGAAATCACTTAGTTGCTGAGAAACCAAAACTCAAGATACTTGACGGTACTAAGATGGCCGCGTGCACTGTGCTGCCAGACCCCCAAGCAGTTTCGCATATCGTCTATTGAGACGATATACATGTGTAAAGATGGTAAAAGCTGATCTGGGGACTTTAATTCTTCATCCGTACTACAGTTCGTTTCACTCTAAGACTGACCGCAGGCTAGCAGCGCCAAAAGTGTTTCGTCACGGAGCTCGCTGTCGTTGTGGGGTTCCGGTCGCCTGTTAACTAATCACGCAGGGAAAAAACAAATTCGGAAGACACTTTTGAGATTGCTTACGTGTAGGAATGCGAAAGCATTTCCACACGCAGCGCATTCCTACAAGCCACGCGCCACGTCTTTCTATCGCACACGGCGCTCCGGCGGTGACATCACGCTCCCCCACTGCGCAGGCGCGGCGAACTTTGCCGGCTCCATGGCTTCCGTGACGAGGCATCTGCGTTGCTGTGCTTTTGGCCGATGGGAATTCAGGTGCCGTTTCGCTGCTGGATACGGTTATATACAATGGCGGCTTCGCTCCATGGGACAGTTAACGCTTTAAACAAGGGCAGGATCGCGTCGCGTTCGCTGTGCGTGATTGGTTTAGTCGGTAACGGCAAACGCGCACATCTGATGAGCGCCATCACACGGCTCGTTTGGCTCGGCTTGATTGGCTCTATATCGGAACCCAGCGTCGACAGCGGTCGGACTTGGAGTGAAACGGATTCTAATTTTCTGTATTGGCGGTACGAGTGCGAGTGCGCCTGAAAACCATTTTTTCGGCGGAGAGCTTGTTTCCTCTGTTTGTCTAAATTGCCGTATAGACCTTTTACGTTGATCCTTGACGTGTTTGACAAATCCGGTCTGCGGGATGAAAAAAAAGAGAAGAAAAATATCCGAGGAATTGAAACCTGGAACGAGTAAAACCTGTAGAAAATAACAACACAACGATGATAGACAGTTGTGTTTTTAACGTTAGATTCTTCCACAGGTGAGGCAAGAGCGAAAGGATTTTTTTCCCCCAAACCGTAAGTTCCACTGTTTAAGATGGCGGCGCCCGCGTAGAAAATGTCTATATGTACCCCGAGGAAACTATATGCACCTCGTAGCACTTATCACGTGGACAAAAATGTTGAATCACTGGTTCGTGAACGTTTGCGAAAAGTGTTTGATATTTCAAAAGAAAGCGCTACTGCCTATGCTTACAACACCTTCCGCAGCCCTGTAGACAAAGTCGACGTAAAAAGTAATGATTTCAATAACCTATCAGCAGCCCTGAACTCGTCAAACACAAAGTTGGAGCCGAAAGTTCGCGGAGCACGCCGATTGGACGTCGGCGAAACAAGCTTGAAATCATCTTCGTGATCGCCCAATCACTGCCTCCGTCCATCTCGGTCCCAACTTTGTGTTCGACGAGTTGAGAGGCCCTTGAATGATAATAAATCCGCGTGCAAGAAAAACTAATGGAGATCATGAAATATGAGCGCGTGGCTACGTCAGTGCCCCGAACTTTGATTGCAGTGATTAGCATGTAGACGCAAAGGCTAGCTGCATTTGTCTCTACCCAAATGTTTCCTTCCGATCGGAGCTACAATAGCGTTTGGAGTTTGAATTTCGAACACCAGGGCCCGTTTGCTCGAAGCACTAACCGCGGCTAAAGTTAGCCGCAGTACCTAGGAGAGGGATTTTGAGATCACGTGACTGGCTCGGTAGGAATGCGGGGAAACATGGCGGTGGCCCAGTGAGTGAGCGCCGCTCGCTTTGGAACTAATCTGTCGTTGTGGTTGCAATATCGGGCGCGTTAGTCAGCAACGAATGGTGCAGGGGGCTTTCGCTTTGCCTTACCTCACTTAAACCGCAAAGCATGGGCAATGACATCGCCGCATTTTTTAGATAGTTTTTCGATTCTGGGCACTCCTAAGCCTAAATGAACGCGATAATTGTCGGCATAGCAACGTCTTTGGAAAGCGGATTGTTCATAGCACACAAAAGCAGACGGCGTCCCAACAGACCTTTTCTCTAAATTATCCAAGCACCGAGGTGCATGCTACGACTGTAGTTGCACGCGTCGCACGTGCTGGCGTCTGCAGTAGTAACCGTTCAAAAGCAAAAAGTATAAAACAAAATTTGCCTCGCACGCGCGTTCGTTAACGCCTTATTATGATTTTTTACTTCAAACTTTTATAAGAGGAAGGCCAGCGCGCGTGAACCGTAGAATTGCACTTCCAGCGTTTTCCACGCGATGCTTGGATAATTTAGAAAAAAGTCTGTCGGGACGCTGTCTGCTTTTGTGTGCTATCAACAATCCGCTTTCCAAAGACGTTGCCACGCCGATAATTATCGCGTTCATTTAGGCTTAGGAATGGCCAGAATCGAAACAGTACCTAAAAATGCGGCGATGTCATTGCGCATGATTTGCGGTTTAAGTGAGGTAAGGCAAAGCGAAAGCCTCCTGCATTATTCGTTGCTGACTAACGCGCCCGATATTGCAGCTACAACGACATATTAGTTCCAAAGCGACCGGCGCTCACTCACTGGGGCACCGCCATGTTTCCCCGCATCCCTACCGAGCAAGTCACGTCATCTCAAAATCCCTCTCCTAGGTACTGCGGCTAACGGCAAACGGGCCCAGACCTTGCGCGAATCAGAGTGGCCAGCTGGCCACTCTGACTTTCTCGCACCTTCTCATCTCCTCCTCTTTCTTCATTTTAGAGCGCATCTCTTAGGTACCCGTTCCCGGCTTGAGCGGCGTCGGCGTCGCCATCGGCGTCGGCGTAACCAAGGTCACCCCAAGGTCACGCGACCCCCCAAGGTCATCCCAAGGTCACGTGACCCCCCCGCCGAGGTCACGTGACCTCCCCGATGACGTCATCGTCACTGATGACGTCACCGGCATTCGCATCGTCATCGTCATCATCACAAATGACGTCATCAGTGACGTCACTGATGACGTCACCGACATCCGCATCGTCATCGTCATCATCGCTGATGACGTCATCGGAGTGCGCATCGTCATTGTCACTGACGGCGTCATCAGTGACGTCACTGATGACATCATCGGCATCGTCACGTGACCCCCAAGGTCACGTGACACCCCAAGGTCACTTCACCCCCCCCAGTACCCTTCCCTCCTCCTCCTCAAGAGCTGCGCTCTAATTCGGTGTTACAGGGAGTTGTAAACGGCTTTCACTTTTTGTTTTTTCTATGAGCGCAGAAGTTGATATTTGATCTTGAGGCGTGTCGTGCTCTTTGTGTGCAAACCTATGGCGGCACAAACGCCACTGGTCGGAACTTTGGCTGTTCAAGCAGGATTTAAGTACATCGAGCATCTGGTGGAATTCCGGTAGCCTCATTGGCGTTGAAATATGTATAGACCTTTTCAGCCTCCCTCGCACGGGCGCTGGCATCTTGGAATCAGTTGACGCGCTCAGGTCTGCCCTCCGCGCTTTGGCGCGTTTCACCAGGGTTCCTGTTTATTTCGTTAAGTACTGTTTTACGATTATATTTACTATACAACTGTATGCCATCACTGTGTTCACAAGTTCTGCAGTTTATATGTTTAACACGTTTTAACTATTTTCCAGTCTGCGTACCAGATAGGCGTGAGGAGAAAAGTTGCGGAGTTGTCAGCGTTAATCCAGGCGCAATTACTTACGAAAACTCAGGATTTCTATACGACAGGAGCGAAAATGACATAAAATACCGACACAGCCATGAGCGCGATGAAACCGAAACCAACCACACTAAAGCCACCCAATGAAGGTTTGTGCTCCAGCGCCCTCTATCCGTTGATGGAGAAACAACTGAGATAAAAAGGTATGTATTTCACCAATACAAAAAGTAGGACAAAGTGATAAACGGCAGATAATATGTCTCACATTCGGGCCAGTTGGTTGGCAGACATGATGGGAAGCTCAAGCCTATTTTTTTCCGTCACACGGTGATGATTCACCATTTCTCGCTCCACCATACAAAGCATAGGACGTGTTGACAACATGCTAAGCTTAGTCTCCAACGTGATACTTTGTTGAATAATAAAAAATAAGTGTTGAATGAATTAAACGAAAAGAAAATACTAAAGCTACGGCTGTTTCATGGCTGATGGCCGGCTAAGGGCTGTCTCTCGTTCTCTGCTTCTTCTTCGTCTACGCCTATCTCTTAGGCAAGTTCAGCGCTGTGGGCACGCACAAAGTAACTGGATCCTGGAAAGGTAGCGCCAGGCCTCTCTCCGTCTGATTGGTTCCATCAGCTCCTAGCGTCGGCTGGGAATAGAAGTTCCGAACTGCCTCAGCCTCCAGATGATGTATGTTCGACGGCCTCGAATTGCCACTCTCGATGGCGCAATGTTTGTTACTGCGACGGAAGAACGCTACCGTGAGATGGTTTTGCCGGCCACAGACGAGCCAGTCCCATTTCTCACCTCCCCGTAGTTTATATACGAGTGGATCCGCACGCTGACGATCGACCGTTTCGGACGAGTTTCGAGCGATGACTTCGTAGAAATGGTCCGGCTCGCTTTCTGGCTGTCCCTCCTCCCCACTCAAGCCGTCGACAGATTCAATATAAAAAGGAATAAGCTGAGAGCGGTGCGCCAAGAGCCACCCTGGAATAACTGGCAAAAAAAAAAAAATACCGGTCCGGGAAAAAAAGTTGATTATAAGTATCGTAAAGAGAGGTCGGTGTTTCCCTGGGAACGCTCGAAATAAAAAAGAGGCGTTAGTTTCTGCTTTTTGTTTGTCGGTTTTTCCATAAGCTGGCTAAGTTCTGTTCCGTTTACGCACACCCGTGTTCTTCAGACTTCGGTGATAGATGAAATGAACATGGCTGTCAATTTTGAGCAGTCGGCAATCTAGTCTTTGCACTTGGACCAGTTTTCAGTTCGTTAATTTGTTAACTTGCTGTATCAGGGTGTCAGCGATTTTGCTTGCTGCAGTTTTGTTGTTAACGTTGAATCATATCAAAAGCATTGAATATAGAAAAGCTTTTCAACGTCTTTTCTGGTTTTTTGTATTCTAACTTGCATTTTCTGAAACATTATTCTGCGTGCAAGGAGAACATGGCTGAAATAAGGTTTCCAACATTTACTCCCACTACGGTATCTGCGCGGATGCTATTTGTAGCTTTGCAAGCAACCTTGCCGAGTGTTAGTTTGTGTGGTTACCGTTCACTAAAATTAGGAAATACAGAATGCATTCATAGGTTAAGAAAAGGGTCGATAGAAACAGCTGAGAAACCGCCACGGCACCCGAAAAATGTGTCAGGTCGCTACTTATGAAAAAAGATATTCTATAACACATTGTTGTGGGATACCTCCCTTTTAGTAGATTGATTGACTGAAAGCTTATTTAATGGGTCTGTGCAGAAGTTTGGAACACATAAAATGAGAAAGAAACCTGTCATTTGTTTTCTTCTTTGCATACGCATTGTTTTTGTTTGTCTGTTATTATTAACAAGGAGACAGTTATTCGTACACATACGAAATGAAACCACTAGAAAATGTAAACTCATTGACGACAGCAATATTCGATTATTACTACCGACGGGAACAAGTGCGCACGCTCGTGTTTCTCTGCAATTATTTATAGCCAATTGTATTAGCAGGATAATAACACTCAATCAAGACATCGTCGCAGATATAAAAAAAATATTGAGTTTTTGTTGTGTTATGTAATGCGAAAAACCATCTAAACGAATGCGTTGTACTGCAATTTTTTTAAGACAAGTTCAAATAATTTAGGCTTGGAAAATGTAGTGTCAATGTTTGTTTTAGATAAATGTAGATAATCAAAATGCAATAAGAAAATATCCACGCGGGCATTCAATACCGGCGTCACGCGAGACCAACAAATCCAACATTTCGCAAAATATATTCAACGAAATGGGTGAAGCACTTGAATACTAAAAGCAAACTTCCAGATCTCTCAATAAAAGAAAAATTCTAAGTAAACAACAGTAATCTTATAACTTAAAAAATGCTAAGCCAAATAATTGATTCGCATAAAAGCAAAAACAAGATGTTGAGAGTTCCTTGGGTGGCGCCATTACCATGTTTTACTCGGCCTTGGCTGACACCAGGGTCCAGGAGGGAAGGCTGCCGTCATGATCTGTACGCGAATTAACTAAAATTTGATCATAACCTTTTTTTGATAATTGGTTTATTTGGCCATGTTTCAAATATAATGATAATGACACTTATTAATGCAGGTCAGACAAATTAAAAAAAATTGCCGACAAGTAATTGTTTTGAGATATCTATTTATCTGTTTTAGCGTTATTTAATTTAAGTCCCCAAAGTACGCGCAAACGGAGCGCTTGAGGCTCTGCCCACCATAAAGTTCACAAGTCACAAGAGTGACGCAGTCGTTTCAGTCACGTCGTCACTACCTCGGCAGTGCGTCGTCGGTATCTCCACCAAATACCCGCTGCCAAGAGGGTAACGGCGTGGTTGAAATGAATACGTCACTCTTCTTAGCATCGCTGTGGGCAAAACTTTCGACGTTAAAGATGATATTATTCTTGAAATGGAATGATCAGAGGTTATTTTGTATATTCACAAAAGTTGGCGATTCTTAGAGATTTCTTAATTGCAATATTTCATTTACGAACGTCGATCATTTTCGTTTGGCGACCAGGCAACACTGTTCAAGTTAGTCATGCCATGGCGCCCGTAAATCATGTACTGGTCATCATATTTAGTTGAATGCTCTCTCATTTTAGGCGCCCCCATGCTCGCACAAGCTCGCCTCGCCACGGTACGATCGCACACCCTCACGCTATTCGGCTACTCTTGCTCTCTTTACCTTGCCCCCTGACCTTCCACCTTGCATGCACGTGCTCGATCGTCGCGGGCAAAGGCGAGCTCGTCCGCGACGATCTCGTCGTCGTCGCTGCATCTGGTCGCGAGCCGGTCGGAGTCAAAATGAAAAGCTTCGAACATTTTTTTGATGACCTCATTCTCATCGCAGCTGTGATCAGTGTCAAAAAATCCGCAAAGCGAGTGATGCCGTAGACTTCGCCGTCTGGAAAGCGCGTACTCGAAACGCAGAAGGTAAACGTAAAAGCTGAAGAGCGAGGCGCCGAGAGACCCGAGTCTTCGAGTGCGTGCAAGGGGGATGACTTCACCGACCCAGCAAACACGGCAGTATTTTCGAATAGGGTGGATACGAGGGTCCGGCATAAATATCGATTTATCCACGAAACTATCGCGCCAGGTTGAAAAGAAATTTAGCAGGGTTATAGGAACGTTCTATGGGTTGTAGCAGTACAGTCCTCTCATATATTATTTTTGGAGTGTCCTAAATCTTCTAAGTTTGCGCGCAATTTTGAAATCGGGTACAAGAACGCGAAAAATGATCGATGAACATCTCTGTGATTGTCACTTTTACGTATAGTATTTGGATTGGTCTAGACTCTAGCATCTAATAGTAACTGCCTTATATACTGACATTGCAACACGCCTCTTAAACCAATTATTGAGAAGTTAATTAACAAGTTTCAATTATTTAGCCAACTCACCGTGACTGTTATTTCCTCTAATGTCTATAAATTCCTTAAAAACAACTTGTTGGAATTAAAATTAAACACTCTGTATATTCTCATCATCAGATGTCTGTAACTTTTTACCTGTTCTGTGGGCGCATCAAAGAAAGGGTAGTTAAATGCGACTGTATTTGTGTCTTTGTTAATATTTAGGAATTTAGGTTTTGAAGTCTTTATCTGCATGAGCCACTTATTAAACTAATTTTGTATACCAAACAGGTTATATTGAAGTTGAGTGCAAACATGAATACTCTAGACTTTTGAAGTACTAATCTACACAATTATCCGTATGCAAACGAATGGTTGACTGAGTGTAAGTCGACAAAAAACTGATGTAAACAAACAAATGGCCTGACCAAGCTCGTGTGATTTTTGTATAGCTTGTGAGCGCATTCGTAAACATGTGCGTCTACCAAAGTACTGTGGCTTCATTGAATTCATGCGGAATTATAGAACCGCTAACCTACCATTTTGTTAGTGTTTACAGTGTCTTGCTTGTTTGTTTAACTATTTCTGCTGCCTACATACAGCAACATGCCTTTCTGGTAGTACATCCCGACGCAAACAAAACATACATCAAGCACCGTAGCACTACAGTACGGTGGTAAGTTTTAGAATTTTACTGCCCTACTTACTCTTATATTAACGCCGTGATGGCTATTAAGCCCTAGAGTGATTTAGGGAAAGGAAAATTTGGAAGGCGACCATTGGTGCTGTAGGACAGCGTAAGCGACCACCGCCAAACTCGCAGCCCTATGTGGTAAATGCTCTGCATAAAACAAAAATCAAAACATACGTGTGACATAAGCTGAAATAAGAGGCGACATAAATAGAGTGGAAAATCTCAATCAATTTGAACACTCCATATAGTACTGTGGATGCAGTGTTTACAACATACATCACGGACCTGAGGCTCCACCCCCCCCCCCCCCCCCACCCTACGTGCAGTGGTTCTTTTTTATTGGATCTTCAAATTCATTAGAATGCTACGGAGTGGTAAGGTAATCCATCATGAATATATATTGAATTCCAGACTTGCACAGGCCGTGTGTTTTTCTCTGCACAATCCCGCATAAAAGCTTAAATTTTATTTGTGTTAAAGCATGAAATGCTTTTCAATGCTATCTCCCCCCCCCCCCCCCCCCCCCACCTCCCCCCAAAACAAAATTTTGCTCGTCCGTCCGTCCGTGCATTTTCTGCTAAACTTAGCGAGGAAAGTAGCGTCACGTGACGTCACCTAAGCTCTACTCCTTAGGAAGATTGACGTTTTGTGAGAAAAACATCAGTTTTCCCACTAAATTTAGCACGAAATTGACGTCTCGTGACCTATGCACCAAAAGAGTTACCCGCTACATGTAGCGGAAAAATGCACTTCTTAGAACCCAGACGCCAATTGGGTTACCCGCTAAATTTAGCGGGAGAATCCGCGTCTTGTGGCCCAGGCACCGATAGAGTTTCCCCGATATATTTAGCGGATAAATATACGTCACGTTACACACCCATCCCCTCACAAATTCCCTATAATATATTTCCTGTTTTATAGGACTCTAAAAATAAAAATAACTCCGTATTTTATGTTTTGTAAGTTTTTTTTTTTCGAGTTTAGTTTTGACGGTTAACTGACATGCTGCGGCGATGGATGAGGTAAAACACGAGAATCAAATTGCCCCCGAAATAAAAAAAGTGACTTTACTCACTTCGCTTTCCTAAGGTGTAACGAAACAAACAGTGCGCACAGAACACATGGATGCTATCGAAGCCACCTGGAACACAAGGCCTGCGCATGACGTCATCGTTCGTAGATTCCCGACTGACCCCAAGCGGCAAACAGTCTGATGCTTGAACACGTGAACACGATAACATGCCACGCAGCCCCTCATTGACACACTTTTGGGATGTCGCTTTTCTTACTGCATGTAAGCTACATGCAAGGCAAAAGTGTATGTCAAATAAACTATTTCTTCAGCAGTTCCATTGAAATCCGTCAGATTGTATCTTTCTTTTTCTTTGAATAAATAGGGTACCGAATTTTCATTGATATAATACGTTAACGAATAAACAATCAATCAGTGATTAAAATGGCGGCAAGAAATTTAGCGTCATTGGCTTGCGGTGGGAAGGTTTTATATTATTGAACATGCACGAGAATTCATAAATAGATAGTACAGTCATGTCTCGTTAATATGGACCCCGGTAATATAGATACCACGCTATATGGACACCAGTTTCGGGAACCAACTAGAAAGATGCATGCATTCTTGTCTCGTTATTATAGACAACTCACATTATGGACAATTTTTTACGGGAACGGAGGTGTTCATGTTAACGAGACATCACTGTAATACACAACGGCGTAGGTAAAAATATAGTCAGATAACAGTAGATAATAAAATACAGCGGCAATACACATGTCCTGCTGTAGACGATAACTACAAGCATTCAATATATGCTACTGCGTGTAATAATATGTAGTGCAGCGAGAAAAACAGTTTGCATTTATGCACGCGCTGTTTTGTTGTTGTGCTGCTTTGTTTTTTAGCTCGTGCTCTTTTCTCGATGTGTGATTTTGTCGCCGTGCTGTTTTATAGCGTGTTGTTCAGTCGTGTTCCGACAGGCTCACCTTGGGTTTATCCGAGGTGAATTGTACCGTCCTTGTGTGCTTCGTAACCACTCTCATCAACTGCTTGGTCCATTCTTCAATATCGTCCAGGTTCGCTAAATGTTCCTCCTATCGGAAAGCGGTCCAGTCCGTGATTTTCGCATATCCCGTTCTCAGGGGTCTTCTTCAGGTTTGAATTATGCAGTGTTGACTTCCCAGGGTTTCTTACTGCCTCGTCCATTCGACTTCCGTTAAGCCCGTCAAAAGGGTGAAATCGGGGCTGGTGTCCTTAGAGACGCTGTGACAAATTCTGGTGGGAAAATGGCGGTCATTACACAGCGTCAGCTGATGTTTCTGCGCCGCGTTGTGCACGTTTGTTTCCTTCTTGTTGCTCGTGTGGTATACCCATACTACGTGCGGTACGTTGAAGTCCCCGACTACTTGTAACTTCATCACTTTGGCAACTTTCTTGACCTCCCTTAGAAAGTTGTCCAGATCGTTTAGGGTGTTCAGGACGAAGAGACTGTAGGGCATTTTCTGCGACGTTATCTCCATCAAAGTGTTTTCTATTCTGTAATTGATCTGGTGTTGTGTCATTTGTTAATTCTTCGTGGGTGGCCGTCCCGTTTCTTCCTTAGGCTATGTGTGTCTCGTAGGCCCGCAGCTTGATCTCGTCTGTTTCTGTCGCTTGCAGGGCGATGATATCCGCTTGATGAGGGATACAAAATTCGAGCATATTTTGTGGTTTCCGGTTGATCAATCTGCCGTCCAGATATGGAAAATTTGATCTGCGTCTTTATTTCCTGGTTTCTTACTCTTTATTGGGGGTGCTGAGGCTGTGCTTCTGCGTGTCTCTTTTTGGGTACGTTTTCGTCTTCTTTCGGGTTTGTTTCTATGTTTCTCTAAGACGTAAATACTCTGGCCTAGCGCGTTGCCCATCTTGTCCCTCTGGGTGTTGATCATCTCGCCCAATTGCTCAATCTTGGCGTTGTCTCACCCATTTGAATGATGGTTTGATTGATGTTTTCAAGCGCCTTGTTCACGGTGTTCATCATAGTGTTCATTTTTTGTTCAAGTGTTTCCATTATCTGGCTCATTTTCTGACCAATTTTCTGGTTGATTCTGTGGTCTGCCTAGCAGACGCAGCCGGCGCCCGCGGCTGCGTCTTCGGTACCTGTTGCTGCTCTTTCTGCATCTGCTTCATGAGCTGCTATAGTTTGTGATCTAGTGCCGGTTCTCTAGCCTACACTTTCTTTTCACTGTTTTCTAAGCAGCTGATTAGCCCCGAGTTTTGTTTCCTTAATGCGTCTGTCGTCGGCTCATAGTGTGCGTTTTGTGAGTCCTGCGGTGTAATCGAAAGCAGCGGGAACGAGGAAAAACGCATATGGCTGAGGCTGTTTGTCCTGCGGCAACCGCGTCTGCTGCTGCTGCTCGGACGGGTTTCCGCTTGCAGCTCTCATCCAGATGGCTTGCTTGCTTCGCGATCTGTTTTTTTCCCTGACGTGTAACGGTGCGGGACTTGCCCTGAGTCTTTTTTAGCATATCTTGCTTGCCCTTTAGTGGGGTTGGTCGCAGAGCTTGCACTTCTGTCTGCAGTCATGATTTTATTGGATAGTTCTTCGATCCGCATCACTTACACTCGTTCGTGACCGGGTTGGGGCAGACGTCTTCGCTGTGGCCGACCTCCTTGCAGTCCCTGTAGTGCTGCACCGATCTGCCGCGGGGCAGACACGGTGTGAACGCGCTACCCACTTACACGTAAAAAACACATGGGGCCCCAAGAACGGTAGTAGCGCCGCGCTGGATTTTCGAGCATTCTTACGCGTAAAATGCTGTGGCCGCCGATTGAAATGAGTTCTACGAGCTCTTCCTCTGTAGTTCCAGCCTCTATTGGCGACGTGAGCGATCGACAGCGTCGCTGTGGTCTGTCTGCCACGAATGGCCGAATATTGACTATGACGTCAGCAGAATATCTCTCATTGATGGAAATGAAACAGATGTAAGACCTCCAATTTCGACGGTTTTTGCAGGGTTGATTTGAGAGCGCAATCATTTCAAGCTCCCAAGCTCCCACCATGCAAATCGCAAGCACCATCGAACTAGCTGTTCGGATGATGATGACGTCAGGAGAGGCAACATTGGAGGGCACCATTAAAACATCTCGCTTTCAATAGGGGGTATTCACTGAACTTCATATTTGAGGGCGCTGCTTAGCGCGCATGTTCAGAACGAATTCACATAATAGGCTGCTAAAACCGGCGGATTTGAATGTGTGGAATGCATGTCGCAAAAGCACTGCGGAAGCTCGCCATCAGCATGCGCTCAGCAGTCGCCCACACAACTATAAGCGCCAGTGAATACTCCCTTTTCCGTGAACCACTCCTAGTACGATGCCTGGGTGCGGTTTCCGGTCAGGAACAAGTCCGCACAAGGCCTCACAAAGCTCTATCTGGGTAGTCATGCACAGCTTTGTGCCGTAGTGCTCGTCAGCGGTGCTTGCGCGATGTTCAAGTTCTGAGCCCATTGCGTCTGGATCGTTACGTTTGAATAAGAATATTTGAATGGAAAACCACCTGCCTTTGCGATGCCTTGCGTGAGGCTTTTGTCTGACCAGGTAGAAAACTTAAAGCACGATTTTGGTTTCTAAGCGACTTTGTCTTCGTCCTCTGGTACTGGTGCACTTTTTTAAAAAAAAAGTGTCAGCACAGTCCTCCTTGAATGGAGGAAAGAGTCTCACACATATGTTCCTTTAGAAATGGAGCAACTTCGCCTCCTTCAGCAAGGGAGGAAAGTTCCTCCTCGGTCAAATCGGAGGCGCATTTCAATATGGCGGCTCCAAATCGCGCGTCTATTGTAGGCTGAAGTTGAGCTAGTTGGTACATAATTTAGGTAAATGGTCAGCTAGAACGAGAGGGACAAACACAGACAGGGAGAAACAGAGACATACACATCTATGTATACCTAAAGTCTATTGTAGGTACTTCCGGCATGCCATCGACGTTCCAGCAGTTCCACCGCAACGTAAAATGTTCTGATAGTCATCGGGCAGGCGAATGCAGCCCGCTCACTGGCGGTCTGCCACTGCTTGGTCGGCAACGCTCGACAGAAAAGCACCGCGTTGACCGCCTAGCAACGACCGACCCCACCCAAATCGAGCCGACAGTTCCAGGGCATGATAAGCACCCAATGACCACAGAACACGAGCTTTGCACGTCGTATATTTATTGGCAAATCCGGTTGCCCATGCAGGTGAGGAAATCCGCGCCCTGAATCATATTTTGCGTCATAAATAAAAAGGCACACACGAATTTGCCGAAAGGTATCGAGCCCCAATGATCAATCAATTTCGCGTCACTTACCCTTACTCGTTCTTATATCACAATTACTCCGTCGCAAATCCCACATGACGGATGGGAGCTCTAAGACCAATACGTAACCCCACGCAACCGATACGGTGCGCCAAAGGATTCCCTACAACTCGCCAAAAGTGTGCTACCGGCTGATGCGAACCTCAGGTGCCTCAGGCGAAAGAAAATACGAGCACAGTTGCACCGTCCACGGCCAGGCGGCGCGCGCAAGCAAACTGTAAAAGCACTGGATATATAAATATTATCCAGCGTTCAAAGCAAACTAATCAAGGTGGCCCTGTTACCGTCCAATTCAATATTTTTTAAGAAAAACCTATGTCTTGCTCTAGTGATACCCAACGTTCACTTTCACGCTCCCCATCGCTTCGCACTCGAAGTCCCATCGTGCATACATAACAAAATAGAGTGTTGTTTGTATTTTATTTAAATTTGATATCGCTGCCCACCATATCTGCACTGAATTCTTTAAATATCGTAGGTATTTGTCTATTTTGTATATCGGTTGTGCTACGAATGACTTAAATTAGCTCCTATTCAAACTCTGTAATCAACAGGCAAACTCTCCTTCAGTCATGCCCTAACACGGCCACCTCAGTAAAGCCCGGGTCACACTGCTCATACTCCATACAAAAGACAGTCTGCAAACACAAGTCACCGCGATATCCGTGATTGGAATGCCGCGTGCCAATATTCTCCTTGAGCTTGTTGCCATGCGGCATTCGACGCAAAGGCCTCGGGGTGATTTGCATTCGAATTTATGCGCACACTGTCTTTTAGGTGATGTATTGCGGTGTGATACCTGGTTATTGGTTCGCATATATAACTTTCCTATGCAAAAGGTTTCATGCACATTGCGAATGCCGAAAAATATAAAGCGTAATGGACCTTTTCTATTTACCGACGGCACCAGGCGGTGGCTGCACGAACTAAAAATCGAGGAAGTGATCTACCTGCGCTACCAATCGATAATGGGAGCTACGCTACCAGTTTCTTCGCTCTCTGAGCAGCGGCGCCTGCCCAATACGACTTGAACGAGGGGCACCCGTGGCGTCCACTCAAACGTCGTGTTTTCCTTTCTGTCGACGTTCTTTTTTTGTGTAACACAATTATATATATGCTGCAGTTACGTGTTCTACTCGCTGATATACAGCCTCCTTCCGCATTTCCTCGATTTTTCGTTCCGACTTCTGCCGCTTGGCATCGGGCGCTCGCACATGCGCAGAACGCTTCTCGGAAAAGGTCTATTCCCGATAAAATAAAAATGATGTTCACTCACTCAAAACTTGAAGACAAATCACTTACGTCAAATATTTAATTCACATGTGCGACCTTGAAATCACATGCAAACGTGCACTCCGGGAGTTAAAAAGAACTGGAAACCAGTCAGGACGGCTTCGGTGCAGAATTATGCGTCAGTTGGCAACATTTGCTAAAAGTTGTAGGCGTATATTTAAAAGGACCATTCATACATTTGAAAAATAACTTATCAATTTGGGAATGTAAAACAATGTAATACCCACCCCGAATGAAACATTGAAAATACTAGAATCGTTTCCTGTGGCACGCACGAAACCGATTTTTTTTTTAATTAGCGTCACCAAAGTAGTTTCAAGCAGACTTGTACATAGTTCAACTACTCTACTCAAGTTACTGTAGTTTAACTACTTTTCTGAGTAGTTTAGTAACTTTCAATTACAATTTTATTTCGGTAATTAGTAGTTTACTTTAATTACTTTTTCAGATTAACTTCTACTCAAACTACAAATTACTTTAGAATTTTAGTGGTTGTTTTGCCTATCAACAAACATTCCTGCTCAAAAGAGATAAGAAGTTGGAAGATCAGGTGATATTTGCAAAGAGGGAGAAGCATGTGGCATAGGAAAGGGCGGGGGGAGAAAATGGGTTGGAGAGTTTGAAACCTCCCAAAATCCCCCCCCCCCCCCCCCCCCCCCTGCAACAACACTGCTACGAAGCGCGGGGAGGCAACAGGCACGACGCAAGAGAGGCCGAGTAACTGCGGGATTAGCGCCGAAGACTGGCGTTTCTTTGTGTCCCGAATCTCAAGGAGACTTGACGCAATCGAAGAAAGGGCTGGTTCCCGCTTCTCCCCTACGTTGAAACTCTATCCTACTACAGGAGGTGCTCACAGTGCATCCTCATTCAAAGGAGGCAACAAAATGCAGCACCTGCTCTGAAGCTCATTTGGTGCTCCCGTAGTTTGTGCTGTAATCGAAGAATCGCGTGCTAAACGTCAACGCAAAGGGGACCCTTTTGCGTTGCCTTTCCTCCCAAAACATAGAATATGCAGATCTTCAAAGATTTGAAGATCGTTCGAGAAACCTTAGTAATTCCGTCAACGTTTGTATATAAAAAAATAACCAACAAGCAGTGTTGGGAAGTACTCTAAGTACATGGTACTTAAAGTACTACTGTTTAGAAAACTTGTACTTTACTTGAAGTACATCTGGGCATGTACTTGTACTTTTTGAGGAAAGTAAAACTCCTGACTTCAACGTACATTCCCCGAATTTGAAAACAAAAAAATGGCGTATCATCTTGTGAAAACGCGCTCTTTCAAGACGTCATCTGGTCATTTCTCCGAGTGAAGTAATGGTGGCTATAAGACCGACACAAATAAGTGGCTTATAAGTTGATTGTGTCAAATAGCTCGTCAGCGATAGTAAAACAACAACTCTGTGGCGACTTTATACAATATTTTCTTCCATTTCCGTAAAAAAACTGACGCACCTCCGATTACCTCTGAAGCAATGCGTACCAGTTACAAAAAACACTAGGGAATGAAAGGGCATCATAATAAATACTGTTAAATGTACTGGTATTTTACCTTGAAGTGTATTGTATTTATAGTACGTTACTTGAAGTGTATTGCACCCAGTGTACTTACTGTTTTACCTGAAGTACATAACCTCTAATTTACTTTGTACTTTGCTTCAAGTACTTTTTAGATGTGCTTTACGCAACACTGTAGACAAGAAAACACTGTCTAAAAATCCAGCTCAACCAGTGCTAAACCTCAAACCAGAAATGACACATTTGCAGTACATCATTGACCAAACAAACAAGAAAGTACAAAACAATTAGGCACACAGAAACAGAACCAGCTCTTAAATCGTTTCTTTGAAAAAACAATCCGATCCATATTTGGCTACCACAATTTCGCTAACGGATGAAAACCTATGCACTTTCTTTTTACCAAAAAAAAACATATAAAAGTAACTTCAAAGTAACTTTAAAAGTATTTCGCTACTTTTTTACGGTAATTAGTAATTTTCTCAATTACTTTTCATTTGAGTAATTTCTACTCTACTCAAATTACTTTTGAGGTCAATACTCAGTAACTTAACTTAATTACTTTTTTTGAGTAACATGTACATGTCTGGTTTCAAGCCATTAATAAGTTGTTCTTGATCTTTTAACCATCAATATGTTCCTATGGGCGATAGGTCCTATACTTTGTTTGAACTTACTTCCTAATGCGGCGGACGTTACCAGATGATGGGACCAATCAGAAGCGTCAAACGTGCGCCATCATGGTGTTTGTCATGTTTCTGTCCGTTTTCTATCGTCACTGAACTAGTCACGGCCAGTGATTAGCGCTTTTGGAGCTGCTTCTTTGGTCCCATGAGCTCGTAGCGTCGCCTGCGTCTGGACTTAAGCTGAAACAAAGTACCGGGGAAACTCATTAATTCAAACCCTCTTAATTCAAACCCGCAGATAATTCAAAACTAACATGCAGGTCCCGTCCTGTGTGTTTCTAGGACGAAAACTTCCCGTAACTCAGACTTTGGATTATTCAAAGAGAATCTCGGGCCATTCAATTATGCGTAATTGATTCAGTCGACGGTAGAAACCGCGCAAACGCAATGAGCGTCGTGCCGATACACTTTTGGAGAGCATTAATTTGCTCCATCAAATCGCAGCTGCGTCTGCGGATGAACTTTAATTGAAACGGACTGCAGTTGAATTTTCTTCTTTTCTTTTCTAAAAGAGAGAGAACGGAGTTGAAGCTTATACGGGTTGAATCAAGTGAAAACCCGGCAAGTGGGAAACGCGGGAATAGATAGTTTTAGTAGACCGTTTTCGCTTTCTCGCTCCGCTCTACGGAAAGCGGAGTCGCCATCGCGCATGCGCGACCCGCTCTGGGCTTTGAGCGTGAAGCGTCACCTCCGCTTTCGTCGCCACTTTGAGAATCACGTTCCACTCTCAGTACAGGTTCACTAGATGGTGTTTTTCTGGAAAGGAATTCGAAATGAGTGCTCGTCATTTGAAATCATGCTTGGGAGCGCGCTTGACCGTTATGAACCTCGCTGCACTAAGATGGCTGCGCAGACTTTGTTTGAAACGGCGTCATCCAGAAGACGTTTCACGGCGGTCAAGAACCTCTGGCTGCTTCGAGAAATCGCTGGCCGGAATCCTTTCACGGCCCCTGAACGGTGGGAGGTGTCGATTTTTTTATGCGAGATGACGACAACGACGTTGAGACGATGACACACCGGGCGACGGCGGTGCCTCAATCTGAGCCCTGGGCCTCGGTTCCTCGGAGGCGGCAACTTCTACTTTGACTGGGCTACCTCCTTGAAGCACGATGCTTTGACCCTAGTGAACCCCGGTGAGCAACAGCGCCATCATGTTCCTGGTGCTCCTTCATAAACTGATCGAACGGCGTGCAAGATCCTCATGGCTCGCTGCTCACCCGCCCAACCCGCCTGCACGAAGTCTGGACTTCTGCGAATCGGACTGCCATCCTCCCCAATACCAACAACCCATGTCGTCGTCATCTTGCACGTATATACTCATCACATTGCCATGTTCCCTAGACGCGGCACCGCGGGCCTCGGTGGTACGGTCTGCTGCCGTTCCGCGGTGCCGCGGCTCTCCAAAGTCAAAAATTAAAGGCTAAAGACCAAAGACTAAAGCAGTTGGCAAACGGACATATATTTTGTTTGGTTACCTTAGGCATTAAGACAGTGAAAATTAGCGAAAGTGCTCCATTTATATCTCTACTTCCCCCCCCCCCCCGCCCCCAATATAATGAGTCCTCTCTTCTTCGTATGCTTCGGTTAGTGATAGGGTACCTTGGTGTTTATGTACACAACGCGACACTGTTAGTTGGCACAATCAATATCCTGTTTTTATTTTTTACCTTAAATTCGAAGGGCTGACATCAGCCTATTGGTGT
The DNA here is from genome assembly GCF_016920785.2 of Ixodes scapularis. NCBI lineage: Eukaryota > Metazoa > Arthropoda > Arachnida > Ixodida > Ixodidae > Ixodes > Ixodes scapularis. The sequence goes on along the minus strand of NW_024609873.1, from coordinate 16,398,082 downwards.
GGAGTAAATAGCTCGTTTGGGGCACTAATCTGAGCAACAAATTTTCAGCTCTTTCAATAGCTGTCAAAGAAATAAACTGCAAATAAAAGTGATTTTTTTTTTCGTATTAACAGTGGAGCGCAGTGTATGTGTCTGCCTTGGGGGGTGACATGAAACCGTTTTGCTTGACTATACACTTCTTTTTATTTCTTTTGTGTGTTTTTGAAAGTGCATTTTTCAGCTTAAGCTCCTGCCTAGTTTCATCCTCACTTGTGCTACGGTCTTTTCTTGCAATAGAAGGCCACGCAACACAGGCTACTTTTACAATGCTGAATTCAACAGTAACATTGTAATTTGGTTAGATGCAATATTCACACGCACATCTGAGAAGTAAAATGGCAGTCGTTAGTAAACGTTTTTTATTAAAATATTTCTATACTTCGTCTCACCTTAGTGGGGACTATTGTTAGCCGCGCGTGCTAAAAGCGCGAGCTACTCGATTTGAATGAAGCCGCGGCGGCTGCACGAGCGCTCGTGCAGCAAGCACGAGTCAAGGCAGTCAAGGCTGGCCGCTCGCGCTAGCACAGCCTTCGCGGTTAGTCCATGCTAGCGTGAGACGAAGTATAGATGCCTTTCAGCCTAGTTGGACGGGTATTTCGCTCAGTAGAAAAGCTTGAATATGATTTACTGTGATAATTTTATGCATTCTAATATTAAAAAAAAAAAAAAAGCCCATTGTCTTTGTAGGTTTCGTCCAGCCGTCAAATTATGCCGCCTGCACACATCACTGCGTCGTGCTTCACGACGAGCACCCTCTTGTGGTCCTCTTCTGATTTTTTGATGGACGGCATATGGGAATGCTGTGCGGTATACAAAACCCCAACAGTTGTCCAGGGGTGTTCCCTTGTCCTTGACGGCCTAATAAAACAGACAAAAAGACACTCTTACAACGCGGCAGTATTTAAACACTACCAAAACATGTGACATGGGACTTGTTACTCCTCTAAGATAAAGCGTATTTCCATTGTAGGGCTGTAAAAAACTGGGTATTGTAAATTAATATATATGTCTATATCTATATCGTTGTTCCTAAATCCTGCTAAGCTTTGAGGCCGTCAAACTGTGCATGCGAGGGCCGCTACGCCGGAATCCAAAACGAAACTTCTGAAAACTGTTCCAGTTTACCACTATTGCTTAGAAGCCCAGGGTTGTGTTTGCTAAATTTTGCATTGTTTATGTCTGTCTGGTTTTCACCAGACAAAAGATTGAATTGGAATATTCTTTCGACCGTTATTGGTAACTCTTTTCAAAATACCACCGGGTAACATATTCGACCGCCATATTTTGGGCATCGCTTTAAGTGCGAGACTTATGACTAGAACCGATTTCATATTCAGTATTGACGCAGCATTCGTGCCTAATACTTTTAGACTCGCATCTGCAACAAACAATGACGTAGCTCTCTTGCTCTCTAGACACTTGGCCAAAACAAGACGGTCTCGAAGAGTAGCGGCACCATGGGTTGCATTTTTAAAAAGGCTGCATTCAAGTCTATATTATTTTCTATATCTACCAAGGAAATCCAAGGCAAACATTTCCTGAGGAAAGTTAAACAATTCAAAAGTTGCGAGCGAGTGTCAATAAATAAAGCTGAGAGGGGGATTGGTTTCTGTGGTGCAGCTTGCGAGCGCTATGCTCGTGGTCAGCTTTTAGTGGCATTTTCGACAGGAGGGCGCGTGCAAAGGTATAATAGACGTTCAAGCACGCGCACCCGTACATCTGACTGCATAGCCATAGGACGTCCACAAAAACGCGACGACTTTATTGACGCCGTGCTGGTTGCAAAGTGATACTCGTTCACTTCGTTTGATTATGCTGTTTTGTGTTACATAGAACTCAAATTGAATGGTTTACTTTTCACGCGCAGGGCGTACGCTTTACTTCTTGATTCGACCTCGTTCAAGCTGAGGTCGCGGTCAAAAACATCGACGCGTATTCAGTAAGTGCAGCCATCTTGAGATCTAAGCGATCACGCTAAGGACGCTGAGGGCAATCCGCTCTACAACTTGTGAAGCGGAGCGCACGCTCACTCCGCTAACTATACGCTCCAACTCAGAGCGGGCCACGCATGCGCGGTGGGGACGATGCTTCTCGCAGAGCGTAAAGTAGAGCAAAGAAGGCTCATAAAAGTGGCCTTCCAATACTCACAGATTACGAACGCGCTCGTCGTGACTTGTCCTGATACTGCCCATGTACACCTTTGGCGTATAGAAAAAAGTAACTTTTCACCAGACAGAGCAGCTGTGCTAGACACAATGGAAACGCGAAATTTGCACAAACCATGCAGGGTCTCCCCTGTGAGCACAGCTCCAGTTTCGCCAGGGTCAACCACCTATGTTTGTTCATGTCAGCGAGCAGGTTGCCGAACCTCTCGTTGATGTGACCCATGATGAGGTTCACTAAACTGGAGAACACCGACAAGTTCCGTCCAAACGGTCATAGAAGTACGAAAAGACGGTTGGGATAGGCCAGTCGAGGAAGAACCATGCAAAGCGTCTCGCCAGATTGGCAACACCCTGCGCCGATCTGTCGGGTGCTGGTATTTGGAGGCCCGCATGCAGAGCAGCCAGGTCCTTCTTTAAGCAGGATAGCCACCTAAAGGGTTTCTTTTCTACGTTGGAAATATCCAGCAAACCGCGTTCGGAAAAGAAGCTTCGGCGCTTGATGGCACGAGGGATACAAATCATAGATTCAATGTCTCGCCAGCTTAATCTCGTTAGTAGAAGTCTCCTTCCTTGAGAACAGCGGGGATTCATCGTGCAGATGCCTTGCTAGCCTTGAGCAACACTGTACTCGTACTACGCAAAAGGATGTACTCGCAATGCGCAAACTTCGTCCTTTTCTTTTATTTTTCTACTTCGAATAAGTAAATCTGTTTCATTTTTAATTCAAGTGGAGCAGAAGCTACAAGAGCGAGTGCCGGCCTTTCAGCGTCCTTGACCAGCACGCGCGCTCGTGCAGTGCAAATACCGTTTAGAGCAACATGCTCATGCTTATACCTTCGGCTTCACTCGCACACAAGGTAGAACGATTGTATTTATATTCTATAGCTTAATATTTTTTCACGTGTGTGCCTACTCTTTGTGTTCATTATTGTCGCCTTTGTTTTTACTACCTCTACAAACACGCTCCCGTTCACTCTCTTGGTGGTAACGTTTAGGTTTTTTTTGTCTTATTAGTATTATAAACGTCCACTACGCAAGAAAATGTTTCGAACCAGCTCAAAACGCTCTTACGCTGAAGGAAAACGCTCTACTAAAACGTGTTTTTTGACCTCCGCTTTCCATTCCGGCGAAGCGGGGCGCGCATGCGCAGTTTGGCGCCCCCAGAGCGGAGCGGAAAATGAAAACGGTCTACTAAAACTCTCTACTATCAACTCATCCTTCGCAATTCACTCCTAGATCGATGGGTGGAGTGACGCAGATCTCCCTCTCACCGCGCGCCGTCGCTCACGGATGATGTTTGGATACTCGATATCGTCGGAGGGGCAAAGTAGAGAAGTCGTAGGGAAACGAGAACCCATTCGGTTCTCGTTTCCCTACCTGCCTATCTCACAAACCCTGCTTTTAACGATCCAGCTTCCCCTTGTTGACTAAGAAGTGGGAACGGACACCGGCCTCCTGCAACACGCCCTATGCTGGCAGGAACTGAGGAAAAAATGGAAACGAAAGCACTCGGGGATGTCTACCTAAAGACATTTGCAAGTAGGGCCTCTGAGCGCCGGCACATTGTTGCTGGTGTGGGTAGATTGTCTGATAGTCAGGGATTGTTGAGGCCGTGGGTGCGCCTCCGCAATGCTTGACTAAACGATTTGCCCACTTCAGCAGCATGATCTCGGCGTCCAAAGGCCGTACTGGCAAGCGTCTATCGTACACATCACGGTTGTAAACTACCTAGGTACAAGCGACTGGAAATTGGTATCTAGGTACTTTTGTTGTACCCGAGAGACAAACCTAAGTACTTTCATCTCTCGGTTTCTGTATCTTAGGTACATTTCCCAGTAACTTGTAAGCAAGTAAAGCTACTTTTTAAAGGTACTTCTCTATTCACTTCGTCAAAATGGTAGAAACTATAAATCTTGAAGTATTAACACACTACCATGGGCCGTGATTATCGTTGAGTTAAGTGCAACCTGGGAGGCACTGACATGATCGAAGGACGTTTTTTGCGAGCGAAGTCCCGCCCATGATGTTTCATCAAACAAGACTTCAGCGAATGGTGGTGTTCACTTGAGCGATCGGCTGATTAGCGATGCCGTCCTAGCAACAAAAATTTATCGAATCGATTCGGAACTTCGTTTAGGGAAAATAGCGACCTACTTCCTTCAACTCAAACCGAAATTGACTTCACTGCGTGTTTGAAGCTCATCTGACAGCTATACAAGGGAGGAAATAATTTGAAAACTGTTCGCAGTTTCTATTTGCTGTATCTTGTCTTGGTGGTGGCTTTCTTCTGCCGCAAATACGATACAAAATATAATTGAAGATAGATTATAATTACAATCGTAAACAATGTAACATCACGTATATCTTACAGTTTCCACTCAATAAATCGGGCTCAGATTTTGCAGTTATCAAAAAATGAAAGATTGCCGAAAGAAAAAAAAAGAGCTGATGTTCTTCCGATTAACGAACGAAAAAAAAAAGTGAAAGCCGTTTACAACTCCCTGTAACGCCGAATCGGAGCGCAGCTCTTGAGGAGGAGGAGGGAAGGGTACTGAGGGGAGGGTAGACCCCTCCTCCTTCTCCTCCTCCTCCCCTCATTCTTTAATATGCTCCGGGGGGTCACCTGACCTCGGGGGGAGGGGGTCACTTGACCTCGGGGGGGGGTCACGTGACCTTGGGGGGTCACGTGCGGGTCACATTGGGTATCACGTGACCTTGAGCTGACCTTAAAAGGGGTCGCGTGACCTCGAGCGTCACGTGACCTTGGGAAGGTTCACGTGACCTTGGAAGGGGTCACGTGACCTGTGGTTACGTGACCTTGGGGTGACCTTGGGGGGTCGCGTGACCATGGGGTGACCTTGGTTACGACGAAGGCGACGGCGACGCCAACAGCGACGGCGACACCAACGGCGACGGCGACGCCGACGGCGATGGCGACGCCGCTCAAGCCGGAAACGGGCGCCTAAGAGCTGCGCTCTGAAAAGAGGAAGCTTGAAGCCTTTCGCTCGTCGTCGCGAAGGTTAGGTGCACAATCACGCGGCTCCTTCGTTTCTTCATGCGGCTCACGTATTCTGGGCCTGTCGACGTCAGCACCGTCTCTGAGGGCAAGAAGGTCAACAAGCGAGTTTCGGCGGTTTTGGCGTGACATGGCAAACAGGGAAAGCTGTGGCCTCGGTGAACCAATTGGAGCGTGGGGTAAGACATGTGAGGACTCAATTCCGATCTGGACGTCGCATCGACACCAATAAAGCGCATTTATCGAACTCGTTTTTGTGCGTATCCTTAGTATAAAAACACTTTACTTCCAATATCTTCTGACAAATTTGGGGAAAATAAATAAAGAAGGTATCTCGAAGTAACTCTACCTGTACGCAGGTACATTTTTAAGCGAGTATCTAGGTGCGTACAGAGGTGCCTTTTCGTACGGTTTACTGTAACCATCTTAGGTAAATTTTTGAAGTAACGTTTACAACACTATAATTCCAAGGAGAGCGTTCTGACGTTCCCGCGCGCTCTCGTCTCTTCCTCTCCCTCAGTTTCTACCCGGGTAGTCACCGACAAGATGAGAACGACAAGGTCACGGACAAGGTGGAGCTTCAGTTGTCCTGGGGTGCTATGTTGCGCTTTTTGCACTCCCAGGAGACTTGGAAGAGGGAAGTGACGTCAACGATACAGCAAATGCAGATTGGATGTTGACAGAAGAAAACAAAATCAACATCCAATCTGCATTTGCTGCGTTGTTGACGTCACTTCCCTCTCCCTAGTCTCCTGGGAGTGCAAAAAGCGCAACATAGCCCCCCTGCCTCCAGCTCTGGGGGTCGGAGGAAGAAGACGATCCCATCTAGATCATCGAACAGTAAGCTCTATATTGTTCTAGCTATTTTTCTACTCTTAGACTTTGTTGAGATATTCCATGCACACGATTAGATTCCTAAAGACATAGCAATCAGTTTGATACTAAATATATAAGTTATTGGGATACCTAAATTAATCTAAAAGACTGAAAGAACCGAGTGCGTTCCGAACCGCCATCTTGAATAGGTAGCCGAGGGGGGGGGGAGAGGAAACAAGCGCATTTTATAAATATGTAACATCCAACTCCAATGGGTTAGCAATATTAGAACCACAAGATATCTAACCTACTTTCGCTCCTAGCGTATAGCGGGTTACTTTGCCCTTTATTAGATTCTTTGCTGACTAACCAAGTATTAACAGACACCCGCGTGAGTGTTGTTCTAGCTACTAGGAGAGCTTGGACGCCTCAAAGCACGTGCGGGTAGACACCGGCAGAGTTGCATTGCTCGACTCGCAAACTATAAATAAGAGGTAACGACACTCACAAGATCGTCGGGACTAGTCGGGACATACAAATACGTTGCAGTGATTGTGTTTAGGCGCGAGCATATGATATCCTTTCAAAATTAGTCAATTCACCAACCGCTTGACCTTCGAAATGACAAACTCCAGACCTAACTTGACATCTCCAATAAGACTACCAGAGAAAGAAGAAGAAAACAACTCTTCCGAACACACAGCAGACTCAATGGAGTGTCAGCGACAGAAAAGGATAATAAGAGAAAAAGAGAGCCGTGAGGGTGAATGGCGAAAAAAAAAAAGAAAAGGTGCAAGAAGGGGAACTGGAAAAGGACAAACAATCATGACACAACAAAAGAAACAGATCAACCAATGGTGACAACACCAGTGAAATCCAATTCGGGGCAACATTCTTGGAAGCACTGTATAACTTTTGCTTTGCACCCATCCTCTTCTTCATTCACTTCAGTGTTGCACAAAATAGTTGTGGCAACACTCCTTTTGATGATTTTCGAATGCCCCGAGTTGTATGGAAGAAACCCTTGGCACGAGCGCGGCTCATATCTCCAGCACACATGGCCTTCTTTAAACTGAAGCACCAGGTCAAGGAACCTGATGGATTTTTCAACAGTTTTGTGCAACACTGTCAATTTTGTCAATTTGTCAATTTTGTGCAACACTGAAGTGAATGAAGAAGAGGATGGGTGCAAAGCAAAAGTTATACAGTGCTTCCAAGAATGTTGCCCCGAATTGGATTTCACGTATGAACTACCCGTTGAAAAATCCATCAGGTTCCTTGACCTGGTGCTTCAGTTTAAAGAAGGCCATGTGTGCTGAAGATATGAGCCGCGCTCGTGCCAAGGGTTTCTTCCATACAACTCGGGGCATTCGAAAATCATCAAAAGGAGTGTTGCCACAACTATTTTGTGCAACACTGAAGTGAATGAAGAAGAGGATGGGTGCAAAGCAAAAGTTATACAGTGCTTCCAAGAATGTTGCCCCGAATTGGATTTCACGTATGAACTGCCCGTTGAAAAATCCATCAGGTTCCTTGACCTGGTGCTTCAGTTTAAAGAAGGCCATGTGACAACACAACCTGAGCCGGACCCATCTGAGGTGCTTGGGGGGGCCGCTGTGGGTGTTCCCAAGCGTGTGTGTGTGTGTGTGTGTGGGGGGGGGGGGGGGGGGGGGCTCCAACGGGTGCTGCCGCGGGTGCTAGTGCGGGTTGTCCTGCGGGCGCTTCCGTTGGTTGCTGCGTGGGTGTTCCCGCGGCTTCGCGGACGACCTTTCGGGGTCGTTCCGGGACAGATTTGGGACGGCACAGATGGAGTACATAAAGGCTTATCCCACTTGCAGCCTTAATTGACCTTTCTCATAGTTCGGCCACGATCGTGGCGCGCCCTCGCGGGAATCGCTCGAAACACTTTTGGTGGCTCTGGCACCATCTCTCCGTCGTCCGCGCCAGGCCTGGCGTGCCCCCCGGTCCATGTGTTTACGTGTCTTCTCTGGTGGAGTTGTTCCGTCTTTCCCCATTCTGAACGTGTCTTTCTGTCTTCGTTTGGCTTGAATATTTTCTTCGATATGGCTGAGGACGACCTGGAGCATTAACAAAAGCTACTGTCTACGATACAGACGACCTCGTTCGTTTGTATACCTTCAAGGGTTCATAGACATCCGACGCTGCGTCAGTTTCTACCATCGACTCGGAGCCACTTAATCGTCACTTCGGTATCGCGTCTTGCAATTGCCTAGTAAAAGAGCGGTCCGCTTTCAAGGCAGAGTCGCAGAGTGTTATGTAAGGAAAGTAATGGTTACCATTTTTGATACCGACCCGACCATCTACCCTGTGCGGAGCTTGTGAGCCCCGTGTATAAGGCCCGGCTACTACAAACAGCTGATTTTTCTCCCCTTGATCGCTTAAGTTATTCGAGCTTATTGGGTCCGTCACTTAGCCGTCCTGTGTACCGCGCGAACGCACGAGCATCACCGTATTCGGGATTGTGTAAACAAACTAGGGCGGTTTGAACTCCGGGCGGTCTTGATATCGCGAAGGCTCGCCTGCACCAACAAAAAGTAAGGAAAGGTACGTTAGAAACAATCTCTCTTTAAATTCAGCACGTTTACGAACCTTCGACAAAGTGAGCCCAGCAAACAAAGGAGTTCACGGTTGGTTGCCAAGGCATTTCATCAGGGTTCTGTCTCCGTGAAGCTTAAATTCGTTTCGCACGCTTTAAATGTTTTGCCAGTGACTGATATTTTTATCTCTTTTTTTCTTCTCTTTTCACATGGCAAGACGCGAATGTCTATAGCGCACGCCTGAAGGATGAAAAACTTTATCATGTTATTCTTTACTTGAGTACCGTGTATGGCGTGATTACGTCACACAACCTCGCGTGCACATTTACTATTAACGGAAAAATAGTAATAGTGTAGGCGAGCTGGTGTAAGTTGAACATGGTGGTAAACTTGATATATGAATATGCATCGAGGACAGGGACGAAAACGACTTCTTTTAACAAGTCCTGGGTCCTTGATCTTTTATCCTTTCATGTGTTCGTATCTATTCACCAACACGCTCATTTTCAAGCATTAAACCTCAGACTAGTGTAGGAAAAGGAAAACGCAAAAAAAAAAGAACAGGCACCGTCTCAAGAGACGTTGCCAGTTCTTTTTCTGTCTCCTTTTTGCGTTTTCGTTTTCCTACCCCAATTTCGGGTATACCATCATGTTCACATTTAGTGTATTTTAGTTAAAATCAGAATGTCGCGCCGTCACACTGATGATCCAGCCGGCTGACACGGGCGATTCGCCTCCTAGGCTTTTGAAAGCAGGGCAAAAAGGGCGGGGTGTTTGCCATCGAGTCTTTTTGTGCAACCACCCGCAAAGGCTGCTGAAACTCCATAAAGGCTTTCATTCGAACCATTTATGCTTTTATTTGTGAAACCTACAGCTGCGCGGTGGTGAGGCGCGACGACTATGAAGCCAAGCCGCAAGAATAGTGGAGGAGTCAAGCCAAACTAGCTCTGTCTGTGCGACCGAGCGAACGAGAGAGCCACCAAAAATGGCGCCTTTCCCTTTCCTCCCTCTCTCTCGGAGTCGGCGCATGCGGCCAGCGATCTCTAAAAAAGGTCAATTGGGACGGCACAGATGCTGTAAATAAAGGCTTACCCCACTTGCAGCCTTAATGATTAGAGAACAAATAGATGCTCTGGCACTAAATATTCAAAGCTTAACTAACCTCGCTATCGACATAATCCAACATGATGCATACTTGCAGCGGGGGCTGGGTGAGCGAGCACTTCATCCGCCTCAAAGTTATGGTGATGTGACTAAAAACACAAATAAAGGACAAACTAGTTATCGAATAAGAGAGACGATGACAACAAAACCTGGAAACAAGAGGTGCGAGCCAGAAAAGGCAGCACTTCTGGTATTCCCAAAAACACCGCAGAAGGGGAAGGAGCTACTGCAAGTAATATTCACCCTAAGATCGGTGGTCCTGCCCGAAAAGCAGAGCCGAAGAGCCGAAGACCACACCTGAGTTTTGGAACATTAAGAGAGGAGCGCTGATTTTGAGTACTTCCCAGGAAGGAATCTCCAACCTGGAAAAAGCAACTAACGACAGACCACAACTAAAAAAAAATAGAAGTAAAAAAAAAAAAAAAACCTTTCAGACGGAATTTGCAAGTTAGGGTTAAGGGGATTGTGACAACTGATTCTGAGCAACTAAAATAAAGACTGCAAAATCAATATAAATTGACAGGAACCACCGAGGAGATACAGATTGTGCAGACGTTTGCTAGCCGCGACGGTCTGGCCACAGTCATCTTCGAGCTTCGCCCGAGGATGTTCAGGGAGTTGCAGGAGAAAGATAGGGTCTTCCTTGACTGGGCCTCATGTCCTTTTGAGGAAAACGTCTATAATAACTTTTTTCGAAAAATGCTGCCAGTTTGGCCACTTGCTGGCACGCTGCACGGCATCTCTTCGATGCCACAATCGTAGCAGAGACCATCTGAGGGGAAACTGCCAAGAGCAAATAAAAATATGCATAAGTTGTACAGATAACCGCACATTTGCAAAGGGAAACCTTGCACATTCGGTGGTCTTGCAACAGTGTCCAAGCTACCTCGCCAAAGTGGAGAGGTTGCAAACAAAAATCACATACCACTAAAAGAAGACGAAACACATTTAGTACACAAATATGGCTGCAACATTAAAAATTTTGCAAATAAACACAAATAATTGAATTTCAACAACAGAAAATCTAAGAATCTACATAGACAAAATCCAACCTAATATAATTCAAATTTAAGAAGCGTATTGTTTTAAAAATAAAATAATTGGGTGTTCTCTAACAAACCATATTATACAATATACTGAACAACCACGCACATCAGTGATTCTATGAGACAAAAACGTGGATCTATTTCCTGAAACAGTAACCCGAGATATAATTTCACTCAAAATAACAACAAAAACAACACAAATAAGAATCATTAATACATATAAATCTCCAACAGAAGATATTACAAACATACTACACACACTAGAAGATATCCTCACAACACGTGAAAATCTACCAACAGCCATTTTGGGGGATTTCAATGCTAACCACCAGGCATGGAAGGGAGGATCTTCAGACAGTTCAGTAGATATCCTCACCGAATTCGCAATAAATTATTCACTTTTCATTTTAAACAACATTGATCAAGGTCCAAATTATTTCTCAACAACTGGTAATAGTTATATTGATTGAACCTTAACTAATGATTTACCTTTCCCAGATATATCTGACTGGGAGATTTTAAATATTCATAGTTATTAAAGTGATGCTAAATATATCCACACAGCATGTTTCACCGAACGCATCATGTCAGCAAAACGACTTGCAAAAAAGGCGAAATAAAATTACTAGAACTCATCACAAACCACAGATGGATGATATACTAAGAAGTCGGGGTATTGCAGCTAACGAAAAACTAATATCTATATAAGATCAATAATATGTAAAGATTTACAAATACACAAGTAAACTTTCCAAAGTAGTGAAACATTTCAAAACACTAATATGGTGGAATGCTGATTTAGAAATAGAACGGAAGAAAGTAGGCGCTCTGGGTAAAATATATCAGATGTAAAAATAATACAAGAGATAAGCAAGAGGTAAGATACAAAACTGCATTACATGATTATAAGAATCACATAAAAGAAGCAAAAACAACATCTTGACATAATATCTGCACAGAAATATCAAATATAAATATATTCAGTATACCATACAAAATAGCAACCAAGAAAATAAAACAAAATCCTATACTAATTCCTCATATCATTGACTCTGAGGGAATTTCAATGGAATTGAAACACAGACACTAGAAGAATTCATTCAACTAATCTTAGACTATCACTTCCCAGGGGATAAATAGAAACATATTCAGAACCACAAAAAACTACCTTGTCTCAATTAAATGAAGGAAATAACACGGACAATGACGTACCTTTCACTGAAACAGAGCCTGATTTAATACTACCACAGCTCACTCCCCGAATTGCACCGGGTGCAGATAAACTCATTACGAGTGTCGTTAAAGCAATAGTTAATAATCATAAGATACTAGTCTTAAATATATTCAATGTATGTTTAAAATTTATATTATCCGGTTATTAGGAAAACCATCAAGAGTCATATTTATATACCAAAAAAACGATCAAGGTAGGCGACAAACGTCGCAATTATAGGCCTATATGTATTTCATCTATATTTGGAAAAATTCTCGAGAAACTGGTAAAAATAGAATCTATCACTTTTTATATCACAATAATTTACACCATTCACTACAGGACGACATCACACCTGAAAAATCTTCAACTAAAGCATGATATAATCTCAAGAAAAAAAATACTTCCCTACAAACGAGAAAATAAAAGAAAAACATTTTGATATGCCTAGACATATCAAACGCTTTTAAATCAATGTGGCTACCTTTTGTTCTTTTTTACTTTAAAAATGTCAATCTACCTAGTAACATCTATTTTCTACTGAAATAAATATTTTACAATAGACCTCTGGTATACACGTTAAGTAAAGAAAACATGACTAAGATCATGACTATGCGATGCCCCCAAGACTCACCTTTAAGGCTGCAGTCCCACGGCAGCCATCTTGAACAAGGCGTTAGTTCAACCAATAGATGGCGACACGCACCCGTGGGGTGTCCGAAACATTGGTTCAGAGTGGGATGGCTCGATCACCATCACGTTCCTCTCGTGGCCTTGCTCGCGCCGCTGCCAGCTGCGCTCAGCTAGCTCAAGTAGCGTGGCCCAGCAAACCGATGTATGCGAAAATGTCAGGCTGGGTATAAATTGTTCTCTGATGTAGGGAGATGCGGTTCGGCGGTTGTCACGGGCTTTCGCAATAAGTCTTACCAAGAAGGAATCAATTGTTGATTTTTTTTGTAGAATTGTTTATTTGGATTTTTTGACATTGATGTTAGGGTCTAACAAAAAAAAAAGATAGATTCAGGGGCTTGGTGTTACAAAAAAGGCTTTGCGGAACTGAAGAGTGCCAAGCCTCCCTTTGCGCTTTTCGATTCGCGTGACAGTGTCACTGCGCTCGACTTTACAAAAAAAAAAAAAAAAAAATTATTTAGATTGGGAAGGGGGGTTGTTCTGACAAAAAAAAATTGTAACGGATTACAAGGAATCCGTTACGTCAAAAATGTGAGGGAATTAGTTTAAAATTACTCCAGAAAATATGTAATTATTCCGTTACTAAATTACCGATAAATGTAAGGGATTACAAGTAATTTCGTTACTTGTAACGGATTACGTACAAGTCTGCCTCCGAGAGCTTCTAGAAATCCATAGAGATGTGATGGTGGCGACACGACATGGAGTTCGATATGGAGATTTCCATTTGCCCGTCTTATTTTGTCTGTGAATCGTCAGCACAATCATAAATTAAAATACGCGAGGGTAAGTTTCATAGAACGTCACATTTAAATCATAGGAACCTCACGGAAACAAGTTTATTTTGAACCATCGAAATGTTCAAAGGTAACTCGTTCCAAGATTGAAAAGAAGCGAGGAAGAAGATAACAAGAACGTCTACAATACTGATACGCATGACCAGAGGCAGAACGAAACTCGAGGGGAAGTAACTTCCCGAAACTTTTTGTTCCAAGCCGTAATTAAATTGCCATATCCACAAATTCATTGCGACTGATGTCATTATATGGTTACATCTTTATTATATCTTGTATGCTTCATTAAGGCTGCGGTCCCACGGCAGCCATCTTGAACAAGGCGTTAGTTCAATCAACAGATGGCGACACGCACCCGTGGGGTGGTCGAAACATTGGTTCACAGTGGGATGGCTCGAGCACCATCACGTTCCCCTCGTGGCCTTGCTCGCGCCGCTGCCAGCTGTGCTCAGCTAGCTCAAGTAGCGTGGCCCAGCAAACGGATGTATGCGAGAATGTCAGGCTGGATATAAATTGTTCTCTGATATAGGGAGATGCGGTTCGGCGGTTGTAACGGGCTTTCGCAATAAATCTTACCAAGAAGGAATCAAATGTCGATTGACGTGTCAATACTCTATCAATGAAAATTTCTTCTGCAGGAATGCACGCTCAGTAGACTCAATCTTTCAAGACACCAGTGGAAGCGGACGTCAAGTAAACTGCTTCGCGATTTACGGTACTTACCTCACCATTCTAATGACGACTAAAATAACGTCACAAAATATTGTGTTTCACGGGGTCCGGAAGTTGTTGTAAAGGTTGTTACATTATAGGTTCCCAGAAAACAAACGCCGTTGCAATATTTTCGGAATTACCGGCACACAAAATGTTGTAAGTACAGCTTAAGAGGAATATGATGAAAACCATAAGAAGAAATAGGAAGACGTTTATTTGCAATGATGACGCTTTGAATGAACAGTGTTTAGCGATGGCAAGTTATGAGCGTTCGGGAATTTATAAGTTCACGGGATTGCTAACTATGGACATGCGTTTTTGTCAGGAGATGGTGTTGCGGTGATGACCTGATATCGGACGGCTCGTGGCAGACGAAGAAGCAAGTTTCTTCTCAGCGAATGGTAAGTGTCCAGTGTCAAGCACAACACGTGGCTACCGACGCTGTCTACGTTTCGAACACTTGCCGCTTTCGACAAAAGTCCTGGCACCTGAGCTAACTTTTAGACTCGAAGTCTTCCTTGAGTCCAACGCCATCATGAAGAGTAACTGAAAACGATCCACTAATCAATCGGTGGGTGGCGAAACGTATCCGCATCTGCGAAGTCATCGGCGATGCGTATTCTAAGTGGCTGGAAGTTTACACGATGCCTGCCACGACGTCCAAACACGTCCTTGACGTTTTACGGTCTCTTTTACCTACTTTTGCCCTACCGAAAATACTTTTTTCTGATGACGCGCCAAATCTTGCTTCAAACAAGATAAACACGTTTTTGAAGAAAAAAAACCGGCATCAGGCATTGCATTAGTGCACCATACCTTCCTGCAACCAACGGGCATGCAGAACAGATGGTGTGCGAAACAAAACAAAAAGCCCTTTTCAAGCTTATGGAAGAAGCAGTTCAGTGAAGGATCGCCAGGTTGTTGTTCCAGCAGCACGCGACGGTCTCATCTTACACGGTGTAAACACCCGCCGAAGCAAAATTGGGCGGACGAAGAGCCACCTCCCTCGATCTCATGATACTATGGCTTACAAACGAAGATGGAGAGATTCCCAGATCGGGAGTAATGGCAGTTTATTCGGTCGGACAACTCGTCTACGTAAGGAATTTCAGCGGAAGTCGGGCCTTCCATGTAAAACTTGAGTAGAAAAGGCTCTATGTTGGTTGATCAGAAGGTGTCATCTCACTAAATACGTTGGATATCAATGCCCTTGAGTGTAAATATAACTAAAATAACTAAACTCTTTTTGTGTATTGTGTAGCTGCCCTTGTATTTGATAGTAGAAGCTATGGTGGTGCTTTGGACCTTTCACACCAGGCTCCTTTTTCTTATTTTTCGCCTCATACTCCTTTGCGGTTTAAGTATGCTTCAAGAATCATTTGGAACGGGGATACTTTACGTCAACGAGGCCATTTGTTCCAAGTAGTCAACCAGGGAATGCTGCTAGAAATCCGTCCCTCCTATTAACGAATAAGCCGCGCTTCTGCACAGTGCAGTTTTCTTGTTCCACGTACAGTTCAGCATCCTCATTGATTCTACCATATTCTGTTGCGGGTGAAGAAAGTCTTTGGGTACAGGATATTTGAAACAAGTCTGGCACTGTGCGTTGTGGTTCGACACCCACTAATGTCGTCATCCTTATAGAGCCTCATCATTTAATCGTTACCTCGTCACCTCATATTGCTCTTCATCAACAGTAAGTACAATAGGCTACTGCCATATTACAATCCAAGAATTGAAAAATTGAGTCTTTCAGTCTTTCAACAAGTTTATTATTTATATAATGTTAATACGTTACATTACCTCGAGACGATCGACGTCCATCGTCGATCTTCAAATACTTATTTATACCTGTATATAAATTAGATGCACAAGGGGGGGGGGGGGGGGGTCGGTGGCCGAGTGCATGGTCTAGCGCACACCAGCTCGGAGCACTTGCAGCGAAAGCTCGTGCTGCAGAAGCCACCCCGCCACTGCCCGTTTCGATCTGGAAGAGCATCGTACCGGCGTGCGGTCGTGTATCACTCCTGCGTGGTGCACGTTAAAGATCCCAGGTTTGCGGCTGTACCGCACTAGCTAAATTGCTGATCTACAGCTGAAAGTCAGACGCCCACTAAGGCGGACTAAATTCCGGCTGTATAAACATACACACAACAATTTGTAATTAGACGCATAATAACAAAGAGCACAACGTGCCGCCTCTTTTCTTTTGATGCCTTTTTTTAAACCAGCGCAAGCTCGCGCGTTCTCTTTTTTGAGACGGTTAGAACGGTCGCACATAAAACCCGCGTTACTCCTACCCGGCCGCTTCCTCCTCTCATTATGTGTAGTTGGTTATAACTAAATAAGCTATAATAATGGTGTATTATTCATATATACTTTACATTTGAGCCAGAGAAAAGGAGTTTCGCGGGAAGTAGAGCCAATAAATCAGCTGCGCTTAGAGTATCGGCACTCTCCTCCCCGATAGTGTTGTAAACGCCCCCCTTCTGGTGCTTGTGCAGAGCAGGCGCAACTGCCGATCGTCATGATTCAAAAGTGCGACATCCTCAGCATTAGATTCGGTGTTAGGAAGCTCATGTAATGTTGCTTTGCTTTGTCGCACACTGTTTAAAGTGGAGGACAGAAAAGCGTTTCTTGTGATTTCAGATAAAGCTTCAAATAACTGGCAACCATGATTTTAAGCCACAATATGGCCAAGTGTCGCTACTCTGACGCGTAGCTTATTTAATGACACTATTCATGCTTTTGTTCAAGAGGCTTGTAATACCTGGAGGGGCCTTGACGTATGCCCCGTGGATTCCACAAGCCACTACCTTTTGACACCTGCCTCTTCCTTATTGTTCCCGCTTGGGCCAGTAAATTAGCTACGGTTCAGAGTAACGACACTTGGCCATATTGTGGCTTAAAATCATGGCTACCAGTTACCTGAAGCTTTATCTAAAATCACAGGTAACGCTTTTCCGTCCCTCAAAAATGTTTAAACAACCCGCTACAAAGCATTGCAATATTGCATCAGCTTCCTAGCGTCGCATCTAATGCTGAGGAAGTCGTACTTTTGGATCATGACGATCGGCAGTTGAGTTTGCTCTGAACAAGACCCAAAATGGCGGCGCCCAAAACAATTTTAGGGAACGAAGTGCCGATACTTTCAAGCTCATTTAGTGACTCTAGGCATGAAGTGAATTCGGGTGTATTATTTTCCTCTTCGTCTTTATTGTTTATTGATTTCAATCATATCGAATAATGAACACAATATATCACGCTACGCGTGTGTAACTATTTGTCTTAGATTTATTAACCTGACCCCGTACTTAAACCATTCATTTATCGATAGTAAATCTTCCAATATAGTTTTTAAATTTTAAGGTAAAAAGACATGGAGATTGCTGATAATACAGACGCCAACGCCGCCCTCGGAAATTTTTTTGAACACTAGAAATCAGCAGTTTGTCTGCCATCCGCTAGGTAGCGCAACAAAACACCCAAACAGTTTTTAATTGTTTTTTTAAATTAGCTAGGCTCCGCACCTATTAAGAAACCAAAGCCAGATCATTGTGAAAATTTAATACATCGCAATGTATATCTATTCCAAACAATAAATGTTATTAGATGAAAATAAATCTGTTTGATGTCCAAAAAAGAAACTTCAAACAAAAAAGTTTGAAGGGCTCCTGGAGCGTTATGACTTTGAAAATGAAAAAACGCCATCGTCAACCTCTTGGGCAACCATTGTAACTCTAAATATTATAAAAGATTTTAGCATAGTTTAATTATTTCCTCAGAGGCATTTGAAGCACCATGACTCGAAGCACAAAAAAGTGCTAAGTTTGATATAAAATATCTAAACAAAACAATTTTACACAATGTTAATTTTTTTTCTGCATATTACCAATTATAAGCACTACATCTGTAGCTACTTTTATTGCCCTAGCGCTTGTCATTAAAAACATATTTGTGCTGAAAAATGTCAACTTTAGGGCAATATTTGGAGGGATGAAAAAACAAAGTAGTGCAAATACTAAAAAAGTGTATCGTTACATTCTGCTCCCACATATCTTAATAAAACTGCTATATTGGAACCTCGCTATCTTTAATGAATCGTTCGTAAAACATGAACTAGCGGAGCAAGTGAGGGTCCGCGCCATCATATTCGCAACGCTACAAATGCGCATGAACAGTAAAAACCAACACATACATAATATCAAATGAAAAAGGATTGCATTGCCTTTCGAATGATATCAATCCCACAAAACAGTATTTAAAAGGAGATGAGTAATGACCTGCCAAAAAGTACCTAAACTGCCACATTCAGTGGGACCGTGACCTTAAGCCCTTTAATGTGGAATCTTTTAATATCAGTCCTCCTTACAGAAACACTTCCTGAGGGAGTGCATATTCCAGCATTCGCTGACGACGTGACGATTTTAGTCAAAGGGGCAGGCGAGAAGGGTACTTGAATTTAGAGCTAGGCTAATTCTGAATAGCATAGACACTTGGAGTATGAAATATAAAGTAAGATTTAACCCTGTAAAAACCCATTTCTTACTTCTTGGAAATGCATATCAAAAAATACCACCAATAATAAAACTAAGCAATACGCCCATCATAGTTACAAGACAATTAAAACCCTTAGGAATTCTTTTTGATAGTCAATTATCTTTTTTCTCAAACCTTAGTTATATAAAACGCAATTTGCACTAACTACATTAGCATTAGGCAACGTTTCAGGTTAAAATTGGTTTTCTCCAACCAACTTTTTTCAATTATATCTTCGATTGATTGAAAAGATCATTATATACGCAGTTCCCGCATATTATAAAACTGAAAAAAAAAACTCTCATCAAAAAAGAAAACTCCATTCCATCCAAAGGATTCCTTTGCAAAAATAACAAAGTGGTTCCTCATCGTCAGTAACATAACCTTAACATACTAGAAAATATAACGTCAATCCACTTAGACTTAGAAAAAGGAATAGTTATTTTTTTAATATAACTTAGAAAAACATCTGATCATTACTTAAGATGCAATAATGTATCAATAAGTAGACATTCTCTTTGATTTAAAAGCTATTCATCCCGCCAAATCACTGCATTATCCATTTACCAATCTCACTGAAAGGAATATTAAAACCGACAAAGATATATATACAGATGTATCCGTAAGCAACGACACTTTTGGGGCTGCATTTGTGGCACTAAAACCAAACTCAGATATAATAACGTTTGGAAAATATTAATTAACAGATAATGCTATAGTCTACGATGCAGAATTATTCACAATATATAAAGCACTTCTATACAATAAAATAGTAGAGGGAAATTATATGGTCAGTAGAATAACATATATTTTGTCCTCCTTACAATCCCGAGTCAACCCAATAAAAAATATTACTAAGGTAAACGAAATTAAGCAAACGCTAAAGCAATTAAAGGAAAAAACATATAATATATCTAGATCATGTTAAAAACCAGTGAAAATTAAGGCAATGCCATCGCCAACAAACTATCAAATGAAGCTCGAATACATAGAGAGTCTCTCTGTTGGAAGTATTAAAAAAAAATATATAAAACAAAAACTATCTAAACTAAAAAATGCAGAACGGAACAAACAATGGCAAACTTATTCATTCATTCATTCATTCATTCATTTGTTTATTTTTTGGGCTTATGAACAGCTTGAAACCTTGATAATGATGCACAATAAACATACAGCAAAAAGAATAATAATTCTACAAATGCACAATATAAAACTTGAACGCTACAAAAGATGGTTATAGATTTGTAAGAGAAAACTTGAATGCTGCAAAAGATGGGTTAAAAATGTCAATGCAAGAATCATTGAAAGTATTATACAAGGTCTGAATACGTGTCATGGGCCAGGTTCGGAAGAATTCATTAGCATAAGATGGAAGAGAAATTCGCAAAAATCTTCTCGGAACATGAATATTTATCGATGAAGTTAGGTCAGGGCAACCAAAGACTCCGTGAAGTCATTTGAACAAAAATATGAGATCTCTGTCACGTCGTCTGGCACTCAAAGTAGAGAAATTGTATCGTTCTAAAAGTCTTCTATAGTCAAAGTAAGCAGTGCAACCAGCATAGCGGTCATAAAAAATTTAAGAAAAACGTTTCTGGACATTTTCAATTACTCTTGGTGCGTACGCCCAATAGAATTCCATACAGCTGAGGAAAACTCTAGCTTAGACCTAATTAATGAAACGTATAACTGCATAATACGGGCCGACATGGAAAACTCACGTGTAATTCTGGATATGACACCTAACGTAC
Organism: Ixodes scapularis; assembly: GCF_016920785.2. NCBI lineage: Eukaryota > Metazoa > Arthropoda > Arachnida > Ixodida > Ixodidae > Ixodes > Ixodes scapularis. The sequence continues at coordinate 16,377,577 of NW_024609873.1, read as the reverse complement.
GAAAAGACGCGTTGACAATGTTATTGACATGTGTATTAAATGACAGAGAAGAGTCTATACAAAGAGATGTATCTTATGGTAAAGATATACCTCTTTTCCCATGGATTTCGAACATAAATGCTATACCAGATTATTTCCTTTTAGATTATTTTCTAACAGAAGTACTCGTCAACCCTGGACGCTTTCCTTATTATTTGTTTTTCAAATTTGGTCGAATACAACATTCAGATTGTCCTTGTGGAAAAATTGTTTTTTACTTCTTACATTACTATGCAGAATGTCAATATACAGATATATGTAGACAAGAACTTAAAAACCTTAATAGTCTAATTTTAAATATAGATAATAAAAAAAAACTTTGTAGGAAAGGTTTTTTGAGAATTATAACCAGGATGGTGGAGACGGTGACTCCTATCATACCCCAGGTTTAAAAAAAGGAATAATATAATTGTATTTTACACAAACTTCTCAAAATACTATTTCTAAAAAATCACGAAAAACAAAATAATTACGAAAAACATTAAGACAGAACAACTTATCTACAAGACTTACGCCCCACTTCCGGCCTACCAACGCTCTGCTAGGGAAAAGGCCAGGCTACCCCTTGGTCCCAGAAAAAAAAAAAGAAAAAAGAGGGGAGCAAAAATGCAACCTCAAACTAAACGATTAATACCCCGAACGAAAAACAACAACAAAAACACAAACAACAAGGAAACAAGACAAAAACCAGGCAATAAAAAATAAATAAAAAATATACAAATGGGGAAGATACTAGGGTGCGGAAGGAGGACATAAGTATCCCACCTGGGGGCATTGAACAGTCTTGGGAGGTGCCCACTCCTACCGGACCAGGAATGCCGTTTGTCGCAAAAGACCGTGAGAGAAACAGGGGGGGGGGGGGGGGGAGGGGGGAAGGCTCTTTGCTCTCTAAACTCCCCCAAAAAAGGAAAAGAGGTGAAAAAAAAATTGAGATTCAATTAAACCATCATTTTTTTAGAAGAGTCTGGAGTGCAGGTGGACATCAACGTTTCACCTGGGAGTAGGGCCTGGGGGGTACTAACCCCCGCTGCGCCTGGAAGGCCCGGTCACCTCAAAAGACTACAAAACCTGCCCTTCTATTCTGTCTAGAAAATATAAAAAGAACGGCGTAAATTTAATTACCCTGGAGACATGAAAGCATGCAACAAAGACATCCTGAAAAAAAAAAGTATTCCTCTTCTGGAAAACAATAAATGTAGAAATGTAACAATTAATACATGTACATACCTGTACAAAAGGTTTTCTTTCGTTTTCGTTTTGTTTTGTCTTATATTTCTATGTTGCCTTAAAAAGATAATAAGGAAAAAACTGATGAAGAAAAATCAAGTAAAGTTGTATACATATGCTAGTTCTATTACTTCTCACCTTTGAAAAAAGAAAGGTTGTACTTCACTTGATTGATTGGAATATAAAGAGAGGACGCTCCATTAGCAAAATAAAAAATTAAAAAATCTTAATTTTAACACCATTGCACTTCTATTTTTCGCAGTAACAAAGTAAAGGACAAGAACAAAGACAAGAAAAAACAAGTACAAGCACAAGGAACAAGAAGAATTGAAAGCCGTTTACTACAACCTGTACCGCCGAATTAGAGTGCAGCTCTTCAGGAGGAGTAGAGAAGGGTACTGAGGCGGGTGTCATGTGACCTCGGGGGGGGGGGGGGGGGGGAGGAGGGTGACGTGACCTTGGGAGGGGGGGTCTGTGACCTCGGGGGGCGACCTCGGGGAGGGGGGTCACGTGACCCCCCCCCCCATTTTTGAGGTCACCAAAGGTACCCGCGGTCCTTCCGAGGTCCTCCCGAGCTCCTCCCGAATGAACCCGAGGTCCTCCTGAGGGTGGAGGGGGGTCGCGGTTACGCTGACGGCGACGGCGACTCCGACGTCGCTCAAGCCGGAAACGGGCGCCTAAGAGCTGCACTCTAAAATTAGCATTTTTACAAAATGAATAGAGCACAAACATAATACAAGTTGTTGATCAAGCACGCTCCCTTAGCTAGGGTATCGCCTTAACGATTAAGTCTTCTGCTTCCACTCAATTGGTGTTTAATTTTTAAAGATAACACTTGGTGGACTTGCCACCCTATTTTTTAATTTCAAATTAAATTCAAAGCGATTGTGCCTTCCCACCCGGTATTGATAGAGGCATAATATTTTTTGGAGCGCAGCTCTTAGGGGCCCGTTTCCAGCTTGAGCGCCGTCGCCGTCGCCGTCGCCGTCGGCGTCGGCGACGGCGTGACCCCCCACCCCCCGAGGTCACGTGACCACCTCCTGAGGTCACGTGACACCCCCGAGGTCACGTGACGTGACCCCCCCCCCCCCCCCCCGAGGTCACGTGACTACCCGCAGGTGACGTGCCCCCCTCAGTACCCTTCCCTACTCCTCCTCAAGAGCTGCGCTCCAATTCGGTGTTACAGGGATTTGTGAACGGCTTTCATTTTTAATTGATTTTTAGTTCTAACCCTAATTTACGCCTCCAGCTCTAGCTTCCCACCTCCGTCAACGCTTCGGCATCTCTGGCCCCTCCAGTGCGCGGACGCAGGCAAAGCACGTCGGAAGACGCGGAGCGCCTACTGGAAGCCGGGCGTTCGAAACACGCGCCCTGCCGTACTCATTTTGGTTGTGTTCCAAATCTTACCTAAATGGATCCGAGTTACTCCGGGGAATTGCATCACGTGACAGCACAGATTGAAAAACGCTAGACGCGAGTAGGTTTTAGAACGCCAAGGTACAAAACCATTACCGTGGAGTAGGATCGAGTAAATTTTGGAACACGGCCTTTGTCAGTCACCACACGCAAACACTCGGTTCTGACGTCATGACACTGCGGTGCGCTGCTGTCGGTACCGTGCATGCCCACACACTTCACGTGAACCTCATTTTGCGGCAAAAGTTAACATGCTTGTCGCAGCGTGTTAGCCTCTTCTCTACGTCACATTTTCCGAAGCAAGAGAAAGCCAGATTGGACATGAGCGCTGCATCGGCACTCGGCTTGGACTCCTCAAAATGATGTAATAAATCTAGAAGTAAGGCCTGGTTGTCTAGGCGGTTTCGCCCCGTCCCGTAAAAGGGCACAGGGGAGGATATGTAGGAGGCAATGTGGCGATTCGATGGGTGGCCATGAGCCTTCGTGGCCGTATATGGTTCAGGGGTTATAACTCCTCCCATTATCGTGACAAGCCACAAAAAAATAGAGACTCGCAACGTCGTTGGCAGAAAGAACCTAGAAAAAGGCGCAAACCAAATAAAGCTTCGATTTTCAGTCCATCATATTTCTACTTTGATCTTATTCTTCAAAGTGCCCCCCCCCCCCCCCCCGCCCCCGAAAACACAAACTTAGAGGGTTGTTTTCAACGCAAAAATTTACCAGGCATCGCCGAACGCTTATCCTCCGCCTAATTATAACCTTAGCGGTCCGGACCAGATGTCAAAGCTTAAAGACTGAGTGTTATCTCATTCAAAATGTATAAGCAATTTTTTTTTTCTTTTAATTTTTGATGGGTCATTTTTGATCGACGGAGCTCTCGAATATATGGAGCTCAATGGCGCAAGTTAGCGAAAACGGGCGAAAGCGGGCTTCATTTTCCCTCTGACATTTTCAGAAAATCCCTTATAACTTTCGAATAACATAGCGGTTAGTTCTGAAACTTTGGCATCTGGGCCGACCTGCTGGAAACAGTCTAAAATAAGACTGGTGGAAGGAAAGCACTGCTAATGGCTAAAGCTAGCGCACAAGCTGAGCGGGACTCAAACAGCGTCTCAAGACGCTAACGCGCCCAGCCTTTCCAGTGCTTTCATTCACCCACTCTCAGCTGAAACGCTGTTCTAGCAAGCTGGCCCTCGTTTGGATCGCTTTCCCTACACTCGGGCGAAGGATCACCGTTGCGTACCGAACCCTGTAAATTGTTTTAGGGACACGCTGTAAACTACTTCCAAAATCCTAGCAAGCAACAATGCGCACAATACATTATGGACCTGGTTGAATACGAAGAGGAGTGTAATGGTTTCGGTTTCGATCACGCTGTTGTCAATGTAGTGAATCTCTTGAAAAACACGAAAGATTAAAACACGAAGGGACGAAGACAGACGGTACAGTACTTTCAATTATTTCCATTTTTGCAGTGAATCTTAGCACTGCATATAAATAAAGTCAGTGCTCGCTTGCATTGTGCACATTCATCTTCGTGAGAACTCCTGTTGAAACATTGAAACACAGATCTCCTGAGGCCCAAAGGCCTGCCTAGCCTCAGCAAGGGCTAGGAGTACGGCTTACTGCATCCCATACCCCTCTGGCGACCTGGCTTGCATTCCAGACTGCAACATGACGACCCGTCTCATGGATAATTAAGACACTGAGGAGACGATGGAGGAGGATGACCGACCCAATCTATTTCTTCCTCTTCTATATGAGCCATCCTCGTCTTGTATTTACTGTTGCTCAAACTCCTGCAAGTCGGGAGTCCGAAAAAACGAGCCCCAGCATTCCATTCGTATCGGCACGCAACGCCTACTGTATCACAAATCTAAGGAAAGGAGCGCAATTAAAACTGAAATCACTGTGTTGGGTTTTGACACGATATCGTGAAGTGAGGTTAGCCAATCGGAACCTAAACCTACTGGCCAATGGGCACGGTGGAAGAAACATTTAGGTGATGACTCTCTGTCTGACGTGGCGACTACATTATGTTCGGCGCACCGTGCTCTTTACTTGCACGGGGACAGATGGCCGTTCAAGTACGGGATCTCTCTCAAACCGACAACTCCGGTTGTTTCTTCAAACGGTGGTCCCGCCTTTCCCTCGGTCATCGCTTCTTGTTTTACCTCACCGCCGCCAAACCGCCACCAAGTTGCCAGAGTCCGTAAATATGTGTTATCTTCCTTCTTCTTCATCTTCGGGTTAAGGCTCACCTTCGTGTGCGATGGTGGCACCTGTAATCGACATAGCACCAAAGCCAAACACGAGGCCGGCCACTGGCCGCAGACCACTACGACACCAACAGATCAAGAGAAAGGCGAGCATGCTACGCCGCCGACACCGTGGCTGCCGAGAAGTCTCCTTATACTTCAGCGCCCTAAGCCGCGGCGCGTAACTAACTGGTCTTGGTTCGAGGCTAGCACCGAATACGATCTGGGCCGGTTTTCTCGAAGCGATGGTAAACCCATTTTGGTAAACCACGGTGCCTAGGAAGGAAAAAGTACCTAGGTACTGAATAAACGGCTGGATATAGAACAACCATAATTATTTATGATTGGGCAGTAAGCTGCGCCATCTATCGGTGAAACAAGCCAGTCGTTTTGTTTATCCTCTTTTTCCTCTGGTTGTTATCGATTTAGTATGGTATTTTAAATCAAAATATAGTAATGTTGTACTTGAAGACCACTTTATTTGCTTCAGATGGTACGAAGAAATTTTTGCTACTATGCTATAGTTTCTCGACGAATTTTCGAAAATGTAAGACACATTTCCTTCAATATGTTTCGCCATAAACTACACATAACTTTCCCTTGTGCCTTAAAGTCTGCCAACGCCGGTGCTGTAGTCTCGTTTTTGTTCCTTGCGACGCGCGTTTCTGCGATTCCTGCTGATCTCAACTGTTTGCCCCCTCTTCCGTTTGCCCAACCGATCCACCGGTGACGAGAAGCTAAGCTTCTCGTCACCGTTGAATTGCTGGCCACTGGGGATATGTAGAAACCTCGATGCTGTCGGCATACTGTCGGCGCACTGCGAACAAAAAACAGTACAATGTCCCAGCTGTTCACCGGGAATGAAGACTTTATCGAGGATAACCCCCTTTTTCTGCAAAGGAATCGCTACTCACGAGTTGGCGTGCAGAGTGTAACAAATTAAACGTGTTAGTATAAATATATACCAACACTCGTTCGCAAAACATTTTTTTTTTTCTCACCATAAAAACACTTGCAAGGCTTAAGCACCGTCATATGTCTTGGATCCCGGACTGCTGAAGAGTGATGAGTTCGCGGAACGCTGCCGTCGGTAGTTTAGTAGTCCCTCTGAACTACCGCTTTGCTTGACGTGCTAATAAGCTGATGGTGCGTCATTATTATAACAGCCGGATCGAAATGAATGTTCAGCAGAACCAAGCAGAACTATTAACCCTCATTAAGCGACGTCGCGGCCATTTTGCCTGTAGGTACTGCTCCTCCCTCGGCGCCCCTGCTCTTTCAGTCACATGACCTAGAATTCCCTCTTCTAGGGACAATAGTTAACTTTAAACCACGGTTCGCGTTCGAGAAAACGGGCCCTGGTCGCTCGCTACCCCCGGGAGAAGCGGCCAGAGTCTCATCACCTAAATGCGCTGCCGTGCCAATGGGTTGCCAAAATGTTTTGCGCGTCATTGCGCCGCTATTATCGCTTCTATTTTGAAAGAGGTCTATTACAACGAATGACATTTGAGCGGACGGCCAATCAGCGCGCGACACTCCGGGTGTAGCGCATTCCACGCGCGACAGATTGCGAGCTGATTCGCCGATTACACAAATGTCATTCGTTGTAAATGGCATTCGAGTTGCCCCTCTGGCACGGGTATTAGCCACATATATTCTATTTTATACTTAGTGTGCAACTCTGTCAAAGCTACTGGCGCCTGCATGTGGCTTGATCTCGTTGGTCATTTATTTACACGTGTTCTCGCGCAAACAAAACCACAGCTGAAGCCACGCGCTCGCGCCAGTAGCTTTGACAGCGTTGCACGCTATGTATGAAACAGAGTTATTGTTCACCGTTGTATTATCATTGAAAAGTTTTACACGCTGTTTCACAGTATAGAAAAATTTCATGCATCATAAATAGTAATGTTTTCATACAACTTTAATGTCTCTTCTTTTAATGAGACATAAAGTCCTGACTCAAAAAAACGCGGCCGTCCAAACAGGCAAATAGTGAGCTTAGCATTATGTAGCTTTGTATTTCTTAATCAAATGTACTGCGCTCGTTCAAATTTGAAACCGTTCATGTGTTTATCTTTCTCCGAGCATCACTAAAATCACGTATTGTGACTTTTATACTTTATGGCATGCTAATGCTGATCCTGATCAGATTCAAAAGAAATTAGGTAGTTTAAAGTATTTTAATGCCGAAAATTATTTGTGAAACACGTCGGTATGTGCGAGGTTGCGGCGCACACTATAAAGAGAAACACACGCATACAAGCACACACTCGAGCGCGCGCGCGCACACACACACACACACACACACACACACAGAGACACACACACACGAATTCAGTAAATCATTCAAACTGGAGTACCGGCGCATCAAACCGTGCACGAGCCTGAGAGAACTTCTAATAGGAAGGGCATCTTGGATAATTCAGTGACCCCACCAACTTAAATGTTTAAATAAGGATGGTATACGGTCGGTGTCTGCCCACGAGAGTGCTCAGCATCGTCCCAGGAATCGTTTAGTGAAAGATTTGTTGCGTTCTCCCACGAGAGGGCACTCTGTTACGACGTGCTCGTTACCGCTTAGCAATGACACGCAGTCGAGCTCAACGCTGCAAGAAAACTTGGCATCTTTTATGAAACAGACCTTCCGCTGCGTTCCGAGAGTAACTGGAAAGACCGCTGCTTGAATTACTGAAGCGTCGTACGAGTCCGCGGGGACCGCTCGACGATGGCCGAAGGTTATGAATAAAGCACGAGAGAAGAACTGCGGCTTTGTGGAAGAGTTGTCGCACGTTTCGGGTCTGGGGAAGCGCGGAGGAGGATGAATGCGCCTCTTAGTGACAAAGGAGAGAAATGGTTCATTCTCGGACAGCAAAGGCAGCTGAAGGAAGCATGAAGCCCCCGGAAAGTGTAAAGAAATATTTGGACTTAAGATGAAGTGCTTTCGTAAATGGGACACGAAAGGTGGAATACGAACTCTGTTCGCACTTTTGCTTTTGAACCACTAAAGAACGTGATGCAGCGGCCCCCGTGCCCACATCGTGAAAGGATGAGCGGAACTGACATTCTCGCAGCAGGGACCTTCATTTTCTCTAAGCGACTCGAAGCTCGAAACAGGCAGAAAGGCTGAACCGAACAAAAGGATTGAATTTGTATGTTAGCCCATGATCTAAGCCCGTGTTTTAAACTCAATTCGACAGAGTTTTTTTTTTTTTTTTGATCAAGCAACCTGTTCAATACCTCCAAACAAAGTAATCGCAGCGCAGGAGCTCTCTTGCAAGAAAGTGAGTAACCATCAACGCAGAATGAGTTAATTTAGTTGAGTTCTTTTCGGTTTGAACTGTCGGGTATTGGAAATTACTAGCGATTGACTGCTGTGTTCTTGTCCTTTTCATGATTGAGATAACCACTCTATGTGTAGAATGCGAACGGACGAAGGAATCCAAAGTTATAAATTTTAGGGCTCCGTGTTTCGGTTAAATCCGAAGAACTCCGAAAGACATTCGCTAGTAAAATTTTAATCAATTCGGATTTATCCAATGAACTCCGAATTTCGATGTGCTTATGTCCCCCCCCCCCCCTTCCAATAAACTAAATAAAGACGGTATTTTATAATTAAGTTTGATCAGCGCAAAGGGTCAATGGTCCCGGGAAAAAGCCACCACAGTTATCTTTCAAATCTCAGTTCATTGACAAAAAGGGGTCGTACCAAATATCTCGTCAAGGTTCATAACGACATGTCACTGTGCATTCGGGTCACGACAAAAGCCCTTCTATTGGTTTACAGTTTGGGCCATACTATTTGTGTTTCAAGAGCAAGAGAGGTTGTGTTTTTGTAACAGCTGAAGCTATATATACGAATCTTAGAGATTGCATAAAATTAGAATAGGGGACGTTGAAACTTCCCTATTCCACCCTTCACCACTCCACCTCGCGCGGCGCGGGGTAGCATGGAATAGGATGGGATGAATACGTGCTCCCCAGCGACTACCTCCACGGGTTTATTTTTAAGGTATCGACGTTTATTCAAGCCATAGATGTGTGCAACTTTTGTCGTGGGACAAATTAGTATTGCCAATGGCAATGGCACCAACACCAAACCCTGCTGAAGAAATATCATTTGATATAAGCGCGTTTTATTTTTCCTTATCTAGCATACGTATACGCCCGGATATTATTTTTTTACATAAGAAGCACTGCGAAATTAAGCTCCGATTTACGAAGATTTTGGAGTTAAACAAAAATAAACTCTTGTAAACTCCGAATTTTCGAAAAAAAAATAAACTTCAAAAAACACCCTCTGAATTTAACGAAAAATAAACTCCGGAAACACGGGATCCTAGTTGTAATGTACACGGTAGAAACGCGCTGGAAAGCATGAAAAAATACCTTTTTCTACAACACCGTTTTAAGTCAGTGTTACCTTATCTATAAAGCAGAAACTAATTTCACGGTTGTGCATATTTTAATGGGAATCCGCCTGTGTGTCACTGAGTAGGAAAGTTTCGTTACACCAACCCCAGGTCCAGAAATGCACGGGAGGGTTGATTTCTTCAGAGGCTCATTATGAAGACATAACGGTCGTCTTCGTCACCGAATGGGAACGTCACTGAATGGGAAAATCTAAAGATCGCACGGCTTTTAGATTTTCCTTTTACTTTCTGTATATTTTGATGAAATACAGAAATATTGCAGCGTACAGGTTCGAGAAGATAGCTTCTCCGTTCATCTAGAGATTCCCGTACACTGCTGCCCGGAGCATAAAAGATATGGAGGCCTGATAACCTTGCCCAGGCAGTCTCGTCCTAGCACTTTCCCGAAGATTCTGGGTCAAATATTTGAAATGACGATATGACGAGCATAGTAGATGCAGCCCTGTGTGCCGTATTGCCGACTCATTCCCTGGTTCTCTATCGCGATAGCCAGCTGCTACGCCGACGCTCCGTCGCTTGCCGCTGCTGCCGCCGCCGACGCTCGCTGCAGCTTTCTCGACGGCGTTGTTATTTTTTTTGTTTTGTTTCTGGCACAAGTTCGCCCTTAGTAAATATTTTGTTCATAACGTTTTCTCCCGCCTCATTGTCTGTCATTCGTGAAAATGTGGCTGTTTTAACTGTTTTGAGTGCCCTTTCAGATAATTTTAAAACTAACGCAGAAGAGAAATGTGCCAAACCGAATTGTAGTACACTCTAAGTCCGGTCCCACTTAGTAACACAGACATTTCTTTGATCTTTTTCCATTGAACTTTAAGCGTGGCGATAATCCTCTATTACATGGGGACGCGCTCCTTAATAAATGAGACACCACCCCTCTTAAAGTACGCTATACGGCGTCTGCCTTAAATTCGAGGTCAGTCTCCCTTAGTAAGATGGAAATTTCTGAGATATTTTGCCCCTTAAATTTGGAGGGAGGGTGGCCTGCTTTTAATGCAGTGGTATAGTCTCCCTTAAGTCGGGGTCACACTGCTTATGCATCATAAAAAACACATGCTGCAGACATGTTCCAAAACGAGTCACCGTGACACCCGTGCCTCGTACGCCACGAAGCAGCCAATTCGAGAGGTAGCTTTGTCACGTGGCATGCAAAGCACGGATGACTCGTTTGGTGAGTCTTTTTGGAACATGTCGGCAGATTGCATTTGGTATGATGTATAAGCAGCGTGACCCCTGCTTTAAGTTATCTCTCTTATGGTATCGTAGAAATTCTGTTCCTTCGTGCTTTGACTGCAGGCTGACATGCTGCACTGCAGGGATAAATTTCTCGCACTTTCGCTGATATTGTTTAATCAAAGGTATTTTGTGCTGCGTAACGGAGTTGAAAATTGATCTTTATATTATTTTGATAAACGGAATCAATATGTCAAATAAAACAGTAACAATCTTTAAAGATAAATACGTGTTTTATTTGCAATGAACCAAGAAAATACATTAAAATGTCTGTATCAAAATAGTAATTTTATAAGAATGTTCTGGTAGCTTATATAGATAAAAAAAAGACGTTAGAACTTCGCGAGAAATTGGCCTTTCTCGGGAATTATTATACTAAAAATTCGTGCCGCAAAGTGACTCCTTTTGGTTAGTATTAGAAATAACAATGCAGCCGTGCTGAAAACTATATTTTTTCAGCGGATATCACAAAAATAAAAATACACTCTAACTTGTGCGTCTGCTTTCCCGCAAAACACTTGGAAAGCCAATCACCATAACTCACAGAGGCAGCTCAGCGAATGTCGATGCCAAAATATATGATTATATCTAAAAAAATGCAGTCTGATTTGTAACACTAAACAATAAAAGCGTGACGTTTTGCATTGCATAATGTCATAAATCAGACTGAGTTTTTTAGTCTAATCTTATGTTTTGGCATCGTGATTTGCTGAGCTGACTCCGTGAGTTAGGTGATTGGCTATCCAAGTGCTGTTCGGGAAAGTAGATTCCTGCGCTTTTTTCTTTAGAGTGTAGTTACCTGCTTCATTGAAATAAAACAAATTACTCGGCGTTGGTTACTGTTGATGGCGGTAACCAACGCCGAGTAATTACTGCTGATGGCAATTGCCATCAGCGGAAGTTTAGAATTTGTTGTTTTTGAACGGTCATATGCAATTCTCTGAGCTTCTCCGACAGGAACTGAATCGAAATATTCACTTTCAACGAGTAGACACTGGAGGAGTCCAAGGGTTTGTTCATATGCCACAGGGTAGAGGAGTCCCGTTATGTAATACACCCATGTCCGGAATCGTGCTAGCGGAGAGTTTCACTGACCGGTTCTCAGGAACTATCTGTTTCTCCGAACCGAAGAAAATCTTGGGTTCTGGAACTCTTTCGTCAGGGGTACGGTCGTCCTGCAAGCAGCAATTGCTAAAAAATTGCGTCAGCGTCAACATTACACTTCTATTTTGGCAGCCCCTTTTTCATGTACCATAGGTGATGAGAGAACTTCTGGCCAATCACGTCCGGAGGATGGTCTTCGATGTTTAAGAATGATGTTGGGTTGTCTCCGCAGAAGGCCCCTTTTACCTCCTCCAGTTTTCCCAGCATGGTGACCATTATGCATTAAAACCGAAGCAGTCCATCCAACTTTAGCTGAATGAAAGACCATATTGTTTTCCTTTAGATACAGAGTGGAAATTAGAAAGAAGGTAATGAAACGCTTACACCTGTTTTCAAGCAGGCGGTAGGAAGCAAATGCGAAAATGAAGTGCAAACAGTTAAACGATTTGAAACCCAATCTGTATACGGTGTAATATCCAGCGTCATTAGCTTATGACATAACTTCAGCGACTGTTAATATTTGACACGGTATTTGACTGCTGTTTTAAGTAATGTACGAGAATCGTTTTTCTATTACCAAGACAAAACGAAAACGCACTTAGTAGTATTGGAACATTAGAAGCCCCATGTGGCTTGGGAAACATGAATTCCATTTGCGGCTTGAAACTGCCGAAGAGATCTGATGCATGTCTTAGAAAGCAACATAATCAACTAAGAAATATGATTTCTATAAACATTTTGGCGGAAAACATTCTTTTTTTTTTTTTCAGAAGCAACGCAAATGCCAACAGAACGCAAATAGAGCCTACCCACATTCCAGAACACGAAAAGTTCAAAATTACCGAGTTCGTTATGGGCGGTGTGCGGGTGGCCGCAGTAAGCAAACTAGACCGGGTGGTTGGTTCCACCGTGCAGAGGATCCCGGTAGAGCTCTCTACAAGAGCTATCCGTGCAGAACACCCGTCTGATTCCCTTCATGTGAACGTTCGTAGCCATTGCCTCACTTTTTATACAAGATTTTTTAACGGTCATTAAACTCCCATAGCCAACCTACCCTAAAGCGCCTAGGAATACAAAAAGAAGAAGCAAGTTTTCGTTTATGTTTTTCGCAGGTGTGCGGCACACACACACACACACACACACACAAAAAAAGAAATTCAACCAGCCACAAAAAACAAACAGGATAATAAACAACATAAGTGAAATCTCCAAAAAGAAAAGCATGTTCGGCGCCGAAAAAAAAATGGCCAAATGCTTTGCCGCCGCGACCGTCAAAATATAACGAACAAAAGAGCGCGCCAAAAAACTAGAAGAACAAACAAATGCACTCCCGGGCCACAGCTGCACCCTTCCCCTCCTTCCGTAGACGGTGCGACTGGTGCGACGACGATGCAACGCGGACGCGCGGAGCAAAAAGCCTTTTCTTTTCTTTTTTTTGGTTCGAATTAGAAGCTCCCCCTCCAAAATCTCAAATTATGGCTTTTTACTCGCCTCCCACTTGAAGCAAAAGTTGATATTCACTGCAACGCTAAAGATGTCTACAATATAACACTGCAGTGTAATTGGTGTAATGAATTCTAAGGGCAAACAAACGCCAAATCGCCAACATTGTTTCCGCCAATCAACGCTCAGGTGCGGTCAATCGCGAGCATTTAGAGTACACACCGAGAAAGAAATCGGCGAGCCAAGCTTACGAACACTGACTGCCCGAGCTAGGGTGGCTTTATATTCGTTTTGCCTGCGAGAGAGGGATATGCCATCCTTCGTAGTACTCCATGCCGACACTGCACGATCACGGTATAATACGAGGAAATTGTTGGCAATAAAATGCCGGTGTGGCAGTGCCGAAGCTAGCAGCTTGAGCTGAGAGAACGAACCCGCGTTCGAAATTAAAAAGTAGAAAAAACCGTCGGACAGAAAAAGGTCTGGTATCACCAGCCTAAGGCAGGCGCGCACACGTTGGGACACCCTGGCCCGCTAAAAGTGTTTAGTGCGAAAGACAGATTTGCAGCTCACGGCAGGGCGAACGATAAGCGACGCTTTGTCCTAGCTGAACGAGCAGATCCAGGAAGCGATCGCGGACTACTACAGTCATCTGAAGACTCTCACTCTGTATGCAAAGCTCGTGTATTTCACAGCCAGCGTGAAAACAAATTGACGGCTCGTTATTCCCACGCGTAATGTACCCAAAACAAAGGCGTCAATATAACAGAATTACTCGCCCGAAGGAAGTCAAACGAGCAGTATGACGCTTGCGACTCTCCGTCCACGACCGTTGACAGCTCTCCGTGAATTGGCGCGAAGCCTTAGCACCGCCTGAACTCTTTGCCATGGATTAGTGCGCCTGTACCTCTCCTCTTGACCGAACTACATTGGTCCAGTTAAGTGGGACCAGTCCACTTTTAATATAAAGCGACACACGTGAATTTTTCTCTCGGTTTTTCCTACTCAGAGGGACCACGGAAACGGTTTCTTTGGTCTCTTTAATATGTTGATGCCACTCTAGATGTTGCTATTTTACTTTTCCATTTCCCTCTTAAAAGAACTGTCCCCCAGAAAGCATCGTTGTCCCCTCTAATATCAGATGGACAGCGTTTTTTTATTAGAGACCGGTTTTAGAGTGTACGTACTAGATGTATCTCCAATGAGACGACTCCGTAACGTAGTATTTGCGTGTTTGTGCAAATAAATTTGACAGCACAGATTTATTTTTAACGTATTTAACGAGATGGGGACACCAGCATCAACTGCCCCAAACTATAGCAGTTATTGTTTTCTTTTCTCGAGCTCGCAAGGACGGCGGCTCGCGGCACGCGTTTGGCACCAAGATCTGTTTCCCCGTCTTTCAGCGAATATGAGGTATTCATTGTGCGCCCTATTTTAGGGAGATCTTTAGAGCGCATGCTCAGGACGAGCTTGCATTATTAGGCTGCTAAAACTGGCAATCTCGACGATGCGTAATGCACGCTGCAAATGCACTGCGGAAGCTAGAAGTCAGCACGCGCTCAACAATCGCACACACAGCTATGGCCGCCAGTATTCCACTCTATTTTGCAATGTCTCGCCAGTGCGCGCAACGCATTTACTTTCAAATAGACCGCGGCCAATGCCATAAGCTCTGTGAGCCAATCCAGCAATAAGAACATGCCACGTGACCCTGAGCTCCTCGAGCCGCCAGGCTAAACCGAAAAGGCATATGATTATTATGCTCTCAGTAAAGTCCCGTGATCTTGGGGGATCGGTGGCTGATTCTCCACGGTCTACAGAGTCCAATTTCATAGAAACTTTGTCACGTGTACGTAATGTGTACGATCACCTTAAGAAACCCTCAGAATGATACACCCTTCTTGACAAATGTGGTCATCTTCCTGACTTTTAGAAATGTTACCCTATTCGAAATATCTTACCATAGCCCTTTTTCTTCGTATTTCCCTGTGACAATCAGCCGACAGTTTGAATGTAACTAAGAGATAACTATGTTAGGAATGTAAGCCTTCATTGTTTCTACTGTTCTTTTTTTATGCAATAAATAAAAACAAAATGATAGGTGGCCGAGTGGGCTAGCGCACGCAGTGCGCACCAGCTCGGAGCGTCTAGAGCGAAAGCTCGCGCTGCAAAACCCAATGATCCTGGGTTCAATTGCCACCCCTGCCCATTTCGATCTGGATGAGCATCGCACCGGCGTGCCGTCGTGGACCACTACTGCGTTGTGCACGTTCAAGACCCCAGGCTAACGGCTGTACTGCACTGGCTAAATTTCTCATTTTCATTGAGTGACTCGTCGCAACAACGAAATGGCTGACCAACTACAGTCTGTCTAAACATCCAGACAACCCTAATTATTATTTTTCCCCTGATGCGCTTGTGCCTTTCTTGCAAGCCGCGTCAGATGCGCCAATGTATAATATCTGTACTACAGTGTATCTGTGCCTCGTGAGGACCTTTTAAAGCAAATGGCGGTGCAGCACTCCCTCGTGACACATGTTTCGAAAGTTCGCACGGCAGTGGTTGTTGGTACTTGGAAGAAAACGTGGAGCGTGAATTATATCCAGAGACCTTGGCTTTCAGCGCTTTTTTGGCTTCGCTGACGTCCATCCCCGCCTGACATCTCCGGCATTTCGTTGACCATATTGCGCTTGCTAAAGGCATGTGTTGTGGCACATCGAAGCAGTAGAGTGAGGGCTCAGCCCATAGACGTTTGCAAGCAAGGGGACTGCCCGCCTCCATGTCTCCCCTCGTACAGGAGAGCTCGTGCAATTGTATGCTTCCCAGGGCTATGTTCACGCACACGCTGCACGTGCTTGTACACACGGGACACCAGTCAATATTTACAAATTCACACCCCAGCATGGGATCTCCACAACCCAGCACGCGCCAGTTCGTTGCTTCGCAAATCAAGAAAAATGCGTGCCTGATGCGCTAAAGGTGAAGATAGCACCGACAAGAAGCCCTTTTTACTTCGTTTTATGATCTGCGTCGAAAACACGTACTTTTTTCGCATTTGTTGAGTGAACCAAGGAGAGCGTTAATAATTATCCCGTGACAGCCGTGAATCTGGTTCTTCTATACTTATTTCTTTGATTCTACTGCGTCACAGGCTGAAAAGGCAAAAAGAGCACGCAAGTCTGTCCAACTTGGCGCTATACATGGCTTGCAAGTAACGTCATGCCCGTGCTGGTGGACATTGTTCATGCGAATAACAAAAATCAGTGGTTCAAATGTACGCTGCAAAAGGAACGTGCTCAGAAACAGGGCTACCCCAATGGTGGCTGGTGTGACGTCAACGCAGGCAAGCTAAGCATCTAAGCACTGCGCTCTTCTTCGAGCTATGGTCGTAAAATGTTGCAGTTGGCGGTGGCGTCAAAATGTCGTCACGGTGCGCTTTGACGATGAAGTTAACTGAGGGGTCGAGACGAAGCCGGAGATCGTTCTGCATCGTCAAAGATGGCGACCCTAACATAGGCATCTCTACTTTTGGGTTCGCCAGCGGATCAAGTTTTAGAGGTTACCGGAATGCTTTCGAGACAAGCCATACGCGGTTTGTGGGCGAATACCGGCTGACCAAGGGGGTGACTCGCTGGCTATGCAACCAGCTTCACGGAAAGCTCCAGCAGCGTCGCGAAGGCTGCTGACCACGGTGCTGACGGTCGAACAACAAGTACTCGCAGCGCTACGCTTCTACGCCGCTGGCGGCTTCCAGGGAACTGTCGGGAGCCACGAAAACATTGGTGTTCACCAGTGCTCTGGGAATCGCGTACTTGTTGATGTCATCGACGCTATCATCAACTGCTTCGGATCGAAGTGGCTGTTTCCAGCAAACTCAAGCAGAGAAGGCGCTCACAAAAAGGGATTTCTTTGACCGATGCAAGTTCAGCGGCGTGATCGATAAATATTCTAAATATTCTTACATGATTCAACCCGATTGTGTTTTCTTTTGAGTTCACCCCACATAAGCGATTTGGCTGAGCGAAAAGCCAAGAAATGGTAACAGGCTTAAGTTGAGCCAGTTGGTTCATACTTCAGGTAGAGAGAAAGAGAGATACTTTATTTTAAAGCAACTACTTCAGGTAAGGCCAGCTGAACTAGAATAAGCATACAAAAAAAAAAAGACTATACACACCGTAGGACTAACAACTGATTTTAATTTTCTTCCTCTTCTACTACAAAACCCACTAAAAAGAAATGTTCTCTTTTCTTCTTTTTTGCTTCCTACTTCACCGAAGACTTAACCCCCGAAGCAACATTTTTTCTTTCGCGTGCAGCACGAGAGATGTTGCACTAACGCAGTCAAACAAAGTCAAAAAGTCAAATTTGTCGTTAGTTGTTTATACAGCAGGAGGTTAGCCTGCCTGATAATGGCGACCATTGTTACCCACTGTGAAAAGGAATTTAGCCAGTGCAGTACAACTGTTTGCCTGGTGCTTTTAACGTGCATCACGAAGTAGTAATACACGGCCGAGCAGCACACGCTATATCCAACTGCCGTGCTCGGGCGTGGCACACAGGAGTATTCCAGAGAACTTCCATTCTGCTCGTGTTTGGATGCATGAGCCTTGGGCGTTCAGCTCGTCCACTATTCTGTCCCATAACTCGTCCCGCTCAGGCTTGGTCAGAGGACTGTCAGTGGCGGCCTTCACTAAAACTTTGTTTTCTGTCAAAAGTCTATCAGAAGGCAAATTTGGTGGACCGACAGGCGAGGCCTTACGTTTCTTCGTGTTGTCGGCCATAACGCCCTGCCTGCGCAACGTAAAGGGCTGCAGCTGATGGTAATAGTCTTTGTGTAACTTAAGTAAACTAAATATTTCATGCAACAATTTTGAACAAAGAAGAGTTTAATTAAGTTACTCTGCGCTATACGCTTCGGATGCTTAAGTGTATTGCTTTCTAGAACCATTAACTGCGGAGTTTTGCGATTCTCTGAAGTTCCCTGTAGGGAGAAAAAAAACGATGTAGTTTCAACTCAATCGCCAAAGTTCGGCGACGTCACCGGACACGTCACGGTGCAGTTCTCTTCCAATGTAGTTTGTTGGCGATGAAGATCAAACTCCTCGCATCGTCAAAATCACGATGCAGTTTCTCCACTGCTTTTTCCAGCATATAGACGCTTTCAGGCAGCTGTGCATGGGCGCTGCCATAACAGACCTTAAGTTTTTGTTTATTCTTATTATGTTCGCTTCACTTCATCCTTACCACAAAAGGACAGGTTATCGCCACTTTAGGTGCTACTGTGTCCTTCTCCCCAGCATATTCCTCTGTGGAGGCTTATAAACACTCGCTTCAGTGGCTCGGCATCTCGGTAAAACAAGAGAAGGTCTTGCAGAAATAAATGAACTGCGTAAAGGACGAGGACAGAGGTAGAAACGAGTACGACACACGGAGCGCAGCCTTCCAACTGTTTAGTTGGCGCAGACACAACAGTATATATGACAGCAGCAATCAGTTTGTGGTTAAATAAGTTTTAAACATGACCATCCCAAAAAGAGAATTCCTTGTCTGATAGTGAAACAGATTGCATGCTTATGCAGTCGTGACCTTTCTTTTTAATAAAGTAGGCTTCTACGAGTTATCTTTCCGTTGCCTCATTTGCTCTTGCGAGAACACGTGTCCTTTGCAAATCAGGATGACAACCGCATTTCAAACAATGTATAGGCAGATGTCCGCCTGTGTTGTTTTTTATCGACAGAAAGTGTTCACGTGCCCTCAGGTTGAAACAACGTCCAGTCTCGCCAATGTATACTCGCCCGCAAGAAAGCGGAATTTCATAGATAACACCGGATGCGCATTCCGTTAAGCGCGTGCTGTGCCCCTTTTTGCATTTGTTGATGTTCATTCTTGGCTTCATCATAGGACACACTTTACTGAGTCTGCAGGGCGGTGAAAAGACGACCGAGAGACTATACATGGCCGCCACCTTTTTCAGGTTATGGGACAGGCCGTGGTGGTACGGGATGACATGCACGCGCATTTTTTCTTTTTGCCTCTGCTCATTACTACCAGTTTTCTGCTTCTGTAGCAAGCGCACACAAACTGCAGAGACCAAGTGTTGGGGGTACCCTGCGGCAGTAAGGCGGTCACACTGATCGCGGAATCTGGACGCCATTTCGTGAACACATGATTTTTCTAATGCTGATGTACACATATACATAACGATGGCTCTTTTAACAAACTTTGAGTGAGCACTGTCATAGCGCAAAAGGCCCTTCTTGGTCCTAGGGTGGTGTGACCAGCAGATGTGGTTGTCACTAAACGTTATTTTTAGATCTAAAAACTGGATGGAACCGTTAGTGGTCAATTCATGGGTAAAATTAAGGCCATCGGATGCTGATACGAAGATGGATAGAATGCTAGAAACAGCCTTGTGAATACCATGGGAACCTTCGATATCTAAAAGCACAAGGTAGTCATCGACGTATCTAAAAACGCGCACTACATGCTGATCACAAAGGTGTTGCTGCAAGCGCCTGTCAAAAAAGGAAAAATACATATCACATAGCACGGGGGCAACCGCGGACCCTATACAAATGCCGGTCTTTTGAACATAAAACCTCTCCTCGTGCGCAATTACTGTAGAGCTCAAGTAGAAACGCAACGGTTCAAGGAAACTTTCAGTGCTAATACCGCTTGCACTCTGAAAACTAATTTCACCAAACTCCTGGATGCTGTCCTTGACGGCTGTAAGCAAACCCTCTTGTGGCACCGAATAAAACAGGTCCTGAATGTCCACAGGGAAGGCAGTCTTTGCAGATGGAAAACCGCTCTCCAACTCACGAACCACTTCACTGCAACTTCGAACCAGGTAAGGGTCCATTCCCAAGATCTTGTTCAGATGGCTCTGGAGGTACGAGCCGATTACGAGAAGGTCGGCTATGGCGGGTCTACCTGGCGCGTGTTTAAAGCGTCTATACAAACTGCATAAGGAAGAACTACATTTCAACGTCATGTCACGTGACACGAGGGAATAGCCAATCAGTGCCTGATGCAGTTTTCTACATCATTTAATTTGCGTTCCAGCACAGATAGGTTGGGCTTCGCTCGCGCTTATGATAAGTTAGAGCTATGGTAGAGTAGTCCACCGTAAATGAAGCCTTGAGTATGGGCTACGTGCCCGGGCCGAGATATGGAATAATCCGTGCAATTTGCAAACGCATAATAGAAGACGGGCCAGTGAATGGCCGAGATGTGTCGAGCGGACGCTTCAAACTATCGCGGAGTCACTCTAGCATTGAGAGAGTGTGACGTTTTCGTTTGACCTCGCACTTCCTAGGCCTCGAGGTTACGTCGCGCTGGATGGGCTTACTCGGGCAGAGAGAGTTTCAATAGATAGTTCCGGTCACTGCGATACGCATGACGACGATACGATGCGTACGCAAGGACGGCGGCGGGGTATCAAGTATAGTTATCGGAGTCGTCAGAAATCGATGTAGTAAAACTCTCTATTAGCTCGCGGCATCGGTCGCGGTCACCTATTAAAGTGAAAGGAAGACACGCGGCGGCCAGGCATTGCGAGTTGCAGTGGCATCATATGAGGCATACGTACATTATCAGAACAATTAGAAAATCAGACTCATTCTTTCTAAAATTAAGGAGAAGCTGAAGAGGTTCTTGAAAAAGTGAACAAGTTAGTGGTAATTTCTTGAGTATTTTTATCCCGCAAATCTGAATATTACGTACGTTTTCCCCGGAGATGTAGCTAAACACGAAAAAAACACGAAAAACCTTTGACCACTTGTTCCCATCGTAAAACAGATTTTTTTGCCCGCCAAGCGCGTGTCGCCCGTGTGGGCGCCGACTACAGTTGAAAGGTTTAAAGGTATATTCCCTCGCACTGACATCGGTCGTGACGTCGTTTTCTGATTGTTTTGAAAATAACAAGAGTGCGCGTGCATAGATGTGATAGTCGCTGAAGATGCGCGAGAGTAAAGATTACGAAACTCCTTTTATGACGTAACGCTCCACGAAAGAGGGGCTGCAGTGGTACTTTGAAAATAATTTTATGCAGCTTTCGAGCACGAAATTGAAAAATAATTTAGATATTTGTGATCCTGGAGGCCGAAGGAAGACGATTTAAGCGTTTTTACTCAAATACAGAACCGCTTCAGCTTCCCTTAAACGAAGCTCCAAATGAAATGCTGGGAACATAGGTACACGTTCTGATGCACGCGCTTCCCTTCCCTTTGTAAAATATACGAAGGAGATAACAAAAATAAGGCGTTGAGGAACGCACGTGCAACGCGTAATTTGTTTTAGATATTTGCTTTCGAACTCTTAGTGCTCCAAAGACACGCGCCTGCAGCGCCTACGTTCCCGGTATACTTCTTGATGCTTAGGTAATTCGGCAAGAATTTTATTTAAGCCGTTTTACCGGAAACCGATGTGGGGCCGTGCATTGTGTTAAAGGGACACTGACAGGGTATTTACGCTTGCCGAAGTTTTTAGTTGTACGTGACATTTGAGATCCCAACTACCCAGAACAGAATTGGCGGCTCGAAATTAGGTTTCTTTGCACCCGAAAAGCGCCGATGGAGAACTGGCTGGTTTGACTCGCGCTCATTGATTTTTTCCGTGGTCACGAGCCGTTTTCTAAGGTTAAGACACGACCATCAAATTTTGTCAAAGTCGTAGGTCATTGAATGCACACAGTATACACACACATATATATATATATATATACATATATATATATATATATATATATATATATATATATATATATATATATATATATATATATATATATATATATAAAAGGTTGAAACTTATTTTTGTGACGTCAAAAAAGCTGCAAATACGTTGATTAAAGAAAAAAAAGGGTTGCACAGACATGCCGAAGCATTCTGTGCGTTCACTACGTAACTATCAACATGGCGTCGTTTCGCGTATTGTGGGACTAGCGGATGGCAACGGACGACGGGCGTAGGACCTCTACTTCAGAACTGTCATTGGCGGTACCGGCGATTTCTGTATTCCTTCGAAAGAGAAATTTTGGACCGATCGAAAGAATTCGTGTTCATCCCGTACGACACGCCCGACCACCAACCCGATTGCTCGAAGTCGTCGCCGAGCCGTCGTCCCTTCTTGTGGCTAAATACATCACTCGCGCAAACGTGAAGCACGAAGTGCGTACTTCGAGTTGAATATTCACGCGTACGATTTCTTTCCTAAGTGCGAATGTGCCCAATGCGTGGTGCTGCCCTTGTAGGGGCCGGGAGCGCATGAATTGGAGGGAA
This sequence comes from Ixodes scapularis, assembly GCF_016920785.2. Classification (NCBI taxonomy): domain Eukaryota; kingdom Metazoa; phylum Arthropoda; class Arachnida; order Ixodida; family Ixodidae; genus Ixodes; species Ixodes scapularis. The sequence goes on along the minus strand of NW_024609873.1, from coordinate 16,355,143 downwards.
ACCGGCAGAGAGCTTTCCGACCTACTGTCCACCGCCTGCATTACTACGAACGAAAAAGCTCTCCCAGTAGCTCAGTGAAATAAAGAAGAAAACAAATCCTAGTAGCTCAGTGGAAAGACGCCTGCTTCACACGTAGCGGGCACGGGTTCACTCCCTAGTGTGTGCATACCCTTTTTTATGTGAAACGCTTTGCAATGTTTACATTTCTTTTTTTACAAATTTCAATGAAAAAAACAATTGTTGTGGACGATACGTCGCTGAACTAAATGGTATGGGATTCCCTTTTTGAGACCTGCGAACTCAATGTAGTCACTTTCTGCAAAATGCAAGGAGCATATGAATCGGGTACCGTCCGTCTCCCGAGGTGCCCGTAACTGTTCGACAGGAATTGCAGCCAGCCATTGGTCCCGATCCCGTTGATATTTCGGAAACTTGTGCAGACTCTGTCGCACAATGCCACTTTCAGATGAAGGACACGTGAGGCAGCTCTTCACGCAACATCTTGGGGGTATTAGGGAGTTTTCGTAGATTGTTTTGGCCTTTCCGCAACGCTGTCCGCTACCCGCTACGAGACCCACTAACAGAGGCATAGCGGAGGCTCAAAAAAGTGCTTTCGTAGACAGTCTCTGCGGGCTACGGTACTGCGATTATGACAGCGCCACAGCGGTCGTAAAACGCACTATATAAAACATTACTGCATACTATTACTGCAACCGCGTATTTGTTTTATCAAAGTGCCTCTTTTTGAACACGACACATGGTTAATTTACGATTATGAGTATTAATATTTTTTTTTCTGGATAAATTATTCGTAGCACATCTTGCCAGCTCGCGGTAACCGCGATTTCTTTAAAGCCAGATTCAGTTCGGCAAAGCCAATCCTCTCTTTGTCATCTCGCGCTCTTTTATGTTCGTGGACGTGTTCTCCACCGATTTCTGAAGATGCAGCGGCTCAGTGTTCTTGAGGACCAACTTTTATTGTCCAGTTTAAGTTGGAGGGAAATAGAGGATGTATATTTGATGTTTTCGGAACCACCAAAGCGCTGCTTCGGCGGAAACGACACCGCCAAAGCGGCGGTGTCGTCTCCGATTCCACTTAAAGCCCCTTCATGTTTCAAAAGTAGCGCAAGCTGCGTCGATGCACAAGGCAGGTGCAACGTGCCTCCTGCACGTGCAACGTGCCTCGTGCACGTGCTTGAACGCACGTGCACGTGCGTTCAACAGACCATCTTATTTTCTCTTTTGCATATGTTATCTCACTGATGTGTGCCACTGGTATGGTAGTTTTGGAATTTGTATTCTATAAACAGGAAAACATCACTGTTCTTTTTTTTTTTAAGGCGCTACCGAATGTTGATCAGCAAGCATTTTGTCTTTAGTCTTTAGACTTTATTTATTTGGCTCTGGAGAGCCGCGGCACTACGGAAAGGCACCAGCTCGTACCATGGAGGCCCGCGGTGCCGCGTCTAGTGAACATGATAATGTCATGAATATATACATCCATAATGACGATGACATGAATTGTTGGTATTGGGGAGGATGGCAGCCCGAATCGCAGAAGTCCAGATTTCGTGGAGGCGAGTTGGGCGGGTGAGAAGTGAGCTGGGGGATCTGGCACGCTGTTCGATCGGTGCATGAAGGAGCCTCCGGAACATTATGGTGCTGTTGCTCACTGGGGTCTACTGCAGTCGAAGCATCAGGGTCCAAGAATGTAGCCCAGTCAAAGTAGAAGCTGCCGCCTCCGAGGCACCAGGGCTCAGATTGAGGCACCGCCGTCGCCCGGTGTGTCTTCCTCTCAACGTCGTCGTCGTTGTGTTCTTTATTTATACGCGTATATATGTATAAATAAAATAACATAGATAAAAAGACACACAATCGAACGGCCAGCGTATCTCGAGATCCGCTATCTCGTAAGGCATCTCAGCAACCACGTCAGCAACTCCGCAAGATCTGCGCTAGATTGGCGCATGCGCAGTAGTTGCGGAGGCGTAGCGGATAACGTAGCGGAGGCGTAGCGGAGACGCCGGAACGATCTACGAAAACTCCCTATTGTTTTCCAAGACGATCACGGGAATTCACCACGGGCGCTCACTACTAATTTCCAACACTTAAGTGTACAAAACAATTCATGTTGAAGTACAGAACAGGGAGCGGAAAGAACATAACTGCAGAGGAATCGCAGGGCAAACGCTTCCCGCAAAACATTTAGTCAAATGCGCGCCAAAAAAAAAAAAAAAAGAAAAGCGCACGGTTGGGTTTAGCAACATGACTTCTGGCTGTCTCTTATCCTATCCGACCTGCTTGCTGAGGTTTCGGTTTCGGTTTAGAGCAGCTGCGGTTTTTTGGGTTTATTAGAAATATACGTGACTCTGTAGCAAAATTCTAATTAGGTAGTCTTCCGCCACCATAATAAATCGCCTGGCAAAAACAGAAAAACAATTTTTTTTTTTTTGGGGTGGGGGGGGGGGGGGGGGGGTGTTAGTGCCCCTTTAAGCAAACGGCGCGTAACTCGCGCCGTTTGCTTGAAGCAACATTTCCTGGCTAAACCTATCGGCACCTGTTTATTCGTGCAGGTTGAGCACCAGTCAAAAGCTGTGCATATACCTCTTCACTTCTGAAAGGCCACAGAAATTTGACCTCAAATATAACCCATTTCATAAAAGAGATAGAGGTGGGTGCCATTTTAAGTATTCGAGCGTATCGCGCGTGCTTTGAACTATTTTTGAAGCCAGGAAGGCGCCCGGACCCACCCGTGCTGAGCTATGGAGATTGTACGCTTGACTGTCGATTTGTAAACATGAACATGAATTCTCGCTCATGTTGCGCGTGAACAATAAATGTGTGAAAAAAAACAAAGATAATAAACAGCCGAAAGAAAACCTTCGTTAGCATTTTGATAAGAAGGTGAAGGTACGCATGTCTTTTGTTTTTTCCTTGTTTTTAATGTTTTATGTTTTTTAAGTCACTTGAGCAGACGCCGACAGATGCTTATACACCGTTAAAATGTTTACAAAATCATAACCGAGAATTTCTTTTCTGCCAAACACAGGCTTATTCGTTGATTCGGACACCGAGGAAAACACGCATAACCCTCACGAACACTGAACATTGCACTATTCAGAAGCCCATTGTCTACACACTGTTGTAGTGTAAAGATCAAAGCGACCAGCCCGCTATCTTGACAGCCGAGCGCGTGCTTATTCGTCGCTTCAGAGAGTGAATAAAGCACTCACTATATGAACAAATATTCAAACTGGCAACGAGCAGAGGCCGCCTCTGCCTACGATCACGACTCGTACGTAATCGAACACTATTCAATATTTATTCAGGTCTAAAGACAATATATTAATAAGCAAAGGTAACCAGCTAGTTTCTCGCCGAAAAATTGCTTACAACGGTTTGCCTCGAACTTGTTGACAGCAAACTCCACGCGACGAACAAGTGATGTCGATCGCCACCGAGGCGGGAACATGCAAGGCGTCCGTTGTGTCAGTGACTTCACAAGTCATGACACTACCCGCTGGGAACCAGCGTGCACAACCAACACACAACGCAATCAGCAAATGTGGTGCTCACCAAATGTATTCGAATAGTCCGAACGTGGTTCTAAAGGCTCGTTCACACTCTTGCGACCGACTTCGACTGAGAGGGACCAGACCGGTTTTTAAGCCTTTTGCGACTTCTTAGGACCGGATGCGATGCAGCGGAGCTGGTCCTAAGGAGTCGCAAGAGGCTTATAAACCGGTCTGGTCTCTCTCGGTCGAAGTCGGTCGCAAGAGTGTGAACGGGCCTTAACAAGAATCTAGTTCTAACTTCGTAGACAGCCCGTAATCAGAACCAGCTCCCCATGACTAACTCGTGTTCTGCAAAAAAAAAAAAAAAAAAAAAAAATCTAGCTACATAAAGCCCTGTTTAAACTAGGGTGCCTTCATGTGCGCTCTGCTTAGGGTGGAGCACAATGGGTGAAGACATCTGGCCATTTTGTCCACACTTTTATTTTTATTTTTCGTTCAGAAGCGCGTGAAAGAGCTTGCTCCTGCACGCGTTTGTTTGGGTGACTGTGCTATGGCGACATTTTGTTCCGTCGATTTCTTTGTATTTTAATCGTAAGCGCGTTCTGTCAGCGTCAGATACTACAAAGGGTGGCATAACCCTAAACAGAACGACGTTGATGCAGACTAGTTCAAACATGAATCGGAGGGCTACAAGCATAGTGCTGACCTCGCGCAAAGCGTGTGATTATGGGAGCGTTCACCAACACTGTACCGCACCGTCAAAACTGTTGCTCATGGTAAACGATAAATAGCTAACGACACGTGAGCAGCGCGACATAAGGGTCGCTAAACTCGTCAGGCACAACTTTGTGCCCAAAGTTTGCGGAACGCGCTAATTGGACCCTCGCGACGCTGACGTCGCGCCGAGCGAGCTGTCAATCATTCGAACGCTCATTTCTTTGAGAGAGGCAGAATGTAGCGAAGTTCATCGAGGCGCGCGTACAGCGCGTGAAGGGCGCGAGGAGCCCGCTGATTGAACGGCTTCGCCGATGACGTAACGCCCGTTTGTCCCTACATCCCTACGCCAAGCTAAAATTAATGCTTTGCAGATCGTCCCTAGGCGACCGGCTGGCGCTCCAAATCCCTCCAAAGTTTGTGTTAAAAAGACACCTCGTTTGTCGAAGTTGTCGCTGCCGTCAAAGTGACGTTTCCGAAATTTGCGAGAGCCGTGGTTTGAGCTCAAGATCTTCGCTTCGGATCGAGGCGAAGTTAAACTTTGTCAACATGGCGGTACCGTACGCTGCGGCCGAGCTTATCTTCCGCCATCGTCGGCGTCGCTGCCGAGACCACCGGGGACACCTTTCAACTCCCCGACGACGAGCTTCGTTCGGCGCCCGGACTTCGAGGCGGCGGGCAATCGCGTCTACCATGACCGTGGAACCACAACTTCTCTGCGCGCTCCGGTTCTCCGGAACCGGTAGCTTTCAATTTATGGTGGCGACTGAGAGCACCTGTCAGTCTCCCACATGACTGTGAGCCGGGATGTCGGACTTTTTGCGGCTGCCATCGTTTTTTTTTTTCTTTAATATCCGAAGAGGTACTAATAACCTAATATCCAATTCAGAATGTTGAAAAACAAACAAGAAACGGGGTAATTCTTGGGTAGGGTCGAGTCTCCCGGCAGCCGGCAGAATTATTTGCCCAAAATTCTACTGGCAGTCGTGACTTATTGGTTGTCAAATCAGTTCATTGAACGAGGTGTCATCGACAGATCGTTTCATCGGCACGCGATGTAATCACATGAAAGAGATTTTCTTCAGTAAGAGGTATATACACATTCAACATTTTCACACCTTTATACATGCAAGTGGAGTGCCCCATAAATAACCCCCTACTAAGTGTAGCAGTAGACCTTATAAAATAATGCGAACCTCACACCTTTAAAAATGTGTGATTTTTTAAACACGTTTCTTAAAACGTGTGATAATGCACTACACCTTTCCATAAAGATGTAAAACAACAATAGCCCTTCTTGTCAGGCACGTAGCTAGGAGGGGGGGGGGGGGGGGGAGGCATAAGGCCCCCCGCGAAATCTTCCATTTGCTGAGGCCTCCTCTCCCCCCTCCCCCACATAGAGCACTTTGTCATCGCCCCCCACTCCCCTAAAACAAATATCCTGGCAACGTGCCTGCTTCTCGTCAAGGTGTAATTACCACAGTACATATCTTTTTGGGGGTGTACACATTGGCCCGGGACCCAATAAAATGACTGAACAAATAAATTATGCAAACGAGTCGCCGAAGCAGCACGTTGCTGCTTGGCGAGTGTCGAGGCAATTTCAGCCGAAAACCGGCTTCAATATTGGCCGGGTGTACCGTTTTGCGCCTCGTCCCGACATCCGGCAGGTATGGGTGTACCGATGCCAATAAACGAGTTATGTCTAATAGCACTGGCACCACTGATCCATTAGTAGGCAGGATCGGTGATAGATAACTGTATTGTTGGGGTCGAGCGGCACCACCGGCAGTCATCGCTTGACACGATCTTATCCATGCTATAGGAGAAACGGGAAAACTCAATTTTATTACGTTAGTAGGTTGTTCTCGATAATGAAACTCCTATCGTGTTTCCACAAATAACAGTTAATATTATGGGCAAGAATATTAAACACGTTAGAATACCAATCTTGTTTAAATAAATGTTGTGTGGCTGAGGGTCGAGGGCAACTTTGTTGGGCGTTAACTGTGATGTGTTTAATGAGACAAGGGCTACCGAGAGTTATTGTGGAGTCATCCGTGATCTCGGAGTCATCAGAGCTCAGCAAACGATAAGTTAGAAGACCTTTAATGGGGACATTCGCATCGTTTTAACCGTTTGTACATAGTACGTCATGGTGAAAGCTTGTTCTTTGAACTGCTGTGAGGGCTTCCGTGACAAACTGAAACTCGGAGCGTGCCGTTCAGTCGCTGAACGCGCCATTTATTTAGCAACCGAAGCAATTGCGACGTCGGTAAAGTCGGTGGTGCTCCGGCTCATTTTTCTTTTTTATTTTTAATTCGATGTTCAAACTTTTGACGAATGTCTATTTAATCTTCAAGCACCCGATATAATCATCGCAGCACGGCATAAAATGCTCGCCCTCGAGCACCCCGTACAAGCTTCGAATTTTTGCTTGTTTCTCCCTTAGACTTGCGTGTATTGCATCATGGTGTAATAGGCCAAAACAACGAGGACGAAAACGAAGGGAGAACTAGACAGGACGCGGCATATTGCCTGTCGTCAAGCAATGTCTGCCGGTGAGGCCAGTGACGGGCTCCCGATTCGCGATCCAGAGTTGCACTGTGAGAGTTCTAATGCATTACACCCGCGGAGTGCTGCACGGAGAACAGGCCCCGAACGAACTTGCCGAATGCACCGAGCGCAGACTGATGCCGCCGCCATAGATGTTGTAGAAATGTACCGACCTCAAACCGAAACTAGGGCCTTTTTGTTCGACGTGATGGGTGGGAATGCGAGAGTGCCCCCAGTCGCTGCCATCGTTTCTCTATGAACGTTGGTTGCTACAACGTGAAACTTACATTTGCGATGACTTCCAATTAAGCAACTCGGCTGTCAGAGATATCTACATGCGGCGTACGTTTCCGAAACCAGCTGACTACAAAACAGGATACACTTGAGAAAATTGATGGCACTGTACGCGCAAGAGCTTGCTTCGTTTTAAGCATAGTATTATGAGTGAACCACTGAAAGGATACGGCTTTAAACTAGTTCTTTGGAACATCTAGCAATACGTTTCGTAAGACTTTTTATTTCCCTGGTGAGGGCATTGAGAACGAGAGCTTTCTCAAAACAAAATATGACGGGGCAAGATAGCTGCCGTTCAAATATGACTTTGCTTGAGTCTCGGGCAACGTCTCCATATTTAGCCTTCCCGGCCGCTGAGTGAATGCGTCACAGGTTTCTTTTGTGGGAACTTTGTCGAAAAATGTTCCACTGTTCACCCATACACAAATGATGCTAAATCTCGCGGCCTCTGTGGTTATCCTGGGCCTTTTATTACACACAGGTAGGTTTCAGCGCCTGTACGGCTACAAAACGACTCAAATTTTGCAAATAAAGCAAGGGCCGTCGATTTCTCCCTTCGTGAAATAGCAGACGCTTACAATTCAAGCTCGCGTTTGAGATTGCGGCCCGCGGGACGCAATTTCGAGCAGAAAACCAACTTTTTCTTTCAGTTCCGCTGTGCGAATGCCGCATCGTAGCAGACGAACTCCTGTCGTCTGCTCTCGCTCCTTGCCTGGGCGAGGCATGACGGGATTGTGGGCACTAGAGCGCTCAAAGACTACGTACAGTGAGCGGCGTGAACGCTCGCCTCCCCGCGCTGTCTCGTGTTGCCGTGCACCGCCTAGGGATCGCGGGGGATTTTTCGTCAAAAGTTGCGAAGTTGAGCGCGCGCCGGGAGGAGGAAACTTTGCGGCGTTCTTTTGGTCACTCCCCCCGCTACGTCAAAAAGCGAAGAATGTTTTGCTCCACAAGTTTAGCTACCCTGGGTCGCTAAACTCGTCAAGCACAACTTTGTGCCCAAAGTTTGCGGAACGCGCTAATTGGACTCTCAATCATTAGAACGCGCTTATTCCTTTGAGAGCGGCAGAATGTAGCGAAGTTCATAGAGGCGCGCGAGCAGCACGTGAGAGGCGCGAGGAGCACGCTGATTGAACGACTTCGCCGATGACGTAGCGCCCGTTTGTCCCTACATCCCTACGCCAAGCTAAAATTAATGCTTTGTAGACTGTCCCTAGGTGACCGGCTGACGCTCCAAATCCCTCCAAAGCTTGTGTTAAAAAGAAACCTCGTTTGTCGAAGTTGTCGCTGACGTCCATGTGACGTTCCAGAACTTTGCAAGATACGTGGTTTGAGCTCGATATCTTCGCTTCAGATCCAGGCGAAGTTAAACTTTTTCAACATGGCGGTGCCGCAGGCTGCGGCGGAGCTTATCTTCCGCCATCGTCGGCGTCGCTACCGAGACCACCGGGGACGCCTTTCAACTCCCCGACGATGACTTTCGGCGACAGTACCGGCTATCGAAAGCCGTTGCGCGTTGACTCTGCGACGAGCTTCGTTCGGCGCCCGGACTTCGAGGTGGCGGACAATCGCGTCTACCATGACCGTGGAACCACAAGTTTTCTGTGCGCTCCGGTTCTTTGGAACCGGTAGCATTCAAGGCATGGTGGCGACTGACGAGCACCTGTCAGTCTCCCACATGACTGTGAGCCGGGCTGTCAGAGTTTTTGCGGCTGCCATCGTTTTTTTCTGTAATATCCGAAGAGGTACTAATAAGCTGGTATAAGATTCAGAATGTTGGAAAACAAACAAGAACCGAGGTAATTCTTGGGTAGGATTGAGTCTCCCGGCAGCCGGTAGAATTATTTGCCCAAAATCCTACTGGCAGTCGTCACTCATTGGCGGTCAAGTCAGTTCATCGAACGAGGTGTCATCGACAAATCGTTTCATCGGCACACGATGTAATCACATGAAAGAGATTTTCTTCAGTTAGAGGTATATAGACAATTGCAAGGATGGCGCCACAAGTGGTGCCCCATGCGTGCAAGCGCGTGCAACGCGCGGGTAAACGTAGCTTTCACAAGCTCGTAATCGCACGGGCGTGCTTGCTCGAGCAGAGACATGGCGGCGGTCAGTCGCCCGGCTTGCAATCGTCTATACACATTCAACACTTTCACACCTTTATACATGTTGTGGGCAACCTGGCGATTCCAAGCGGTTGGCCCAGGGTGCCCCTCCGACAATCATAAGTGGTTCTCTTGACCACGAGGGGGCCAAGGGCAACTGGCCACGCGAGCGGCGCTCCGCCGCTGATAAAAGGCCGTCGCAGCGGATGCGCGGGGCCTGTTGGGATCGCGGCGCAGGCGATAGCGCTCATTAAATGTTTACGTGTTGTTGAACCGGTGTGCTGTGTCATTCTCCGAGACGGGTAGCAGCAAGGGAAATCCCACACTGGCGCCCAGACGTGATATGCTGCTCGTCTGGGAGGATGGCAGCAAACTGGGTTCGTTCTTACGTTTTACATAGTCAATTTTACGTTCCCGAGTTTCCCCACAGTTGAGGGGGCGTTTCTTCGCAAGCCTAAGTTCATCGACCTGCGGAAGTCACCACTACAACACGATGCCGTCTACAGAGGACGCCGACAGGAACGTGAATGAGGACGACCTTTTGACGCTCGGTGCACTCGCGGATAACGACGCCAGCGACATAAAACCAGAGGCTAAGCCTTCAGTCTCAGTCCCGGTAGGCGCATCATTAGAGTGTGGTCTAGCAGAACTAAGAGTGGCCATGACCATGCTTCTTAACATACAACGAGAGCAGATGATGCGCTCAAGACCCACTCCTGCTGGAAGTACGCCCCACAGGGACTTCCTAAGACTCTCGCTTAGCGTTCCGGTTTTTTCGGGGTACGCAGATAGAAAGTCAGTCGCGATGTTCGTCTCGGAACTGCGGGACTACCAAGCTGCGTCGGGAATTGACGACGAAACCATCCTCACCCGCCTTTTGCCGGTTGCACTGGCAGACAGTGCAGCACTCTGGAGGCGAAGACAAACTAAATTCACAAGTATGTCAGATTTTGAGGCACGATTTAGGACGGAGTTCCTGCCTCCGGATTACAGCGTGCGGATTAAGGACGAGCTGCGCGCGCGCACACAGCACCCACAAGAGTCACGTATTGAGTTTGTAAGGGCTCTCCAGGGCCTGTACGATATCGCCGACGCCACGGCACCGGACGCGGAGAAAGTACAACGCGCCATCCGCCAAAGCCACCCGCGTTTCCATACCCATCTCAGAGACGTACCTTTACGAATCTAGACGAGATGGCACGGAAGGCGATCACCATCCAGGCCGACATCCTCGCGGAACTAAGATACCGACCCCCTCCACCGCAGAACATGACTCTGGAACCATCATTTGCGTGGTCTGAAAACGCACGTGCACATAGAGTCGAGAGAGAACGAGACGATTTCAATCAGGCGCCTGTCCCCCGAACCCCAGATCCTTGTGCATACGAATCACGAACCCTAGATCCTCGTGCATACGAATCACGGAGGTGCAGTGGTTACGAAGGCACGTATTCACAACGCTACAGCCCCTCCATTAGTCAAGATGAGTTCTTGTCCTCTGGACCGGTAACGCGGAGCTTGGGAGAGGCAAAAGAGAGCGGGACGCCGCACGAAGCCGACGGGCGGGTCACGCCCCGTTGTTTTCGATGCGACCAGCCAGGACACATACACCGGGACTGCAGCGAACGGCAGCGGCCGCCTCAGACACAGGGAAACGGCTACGGCCGGCGGTGGTAAGAAATTTCTACTCTCCGGCGGCCGCGTCGAAAACACAATCCACGAGATCGAGCCGCCGCAGCCGCCTTCTGGCCTCCCGGAGGCTCGCACGGGCTAAGGGGACAGACTCTTTTCTATCGACCCTCGGTGGCCCTCCACCACTTTTTCTTCCTGATAACACTCTCCGTTGTGAGACTCCCGGTGTGTCCAATTTTGCATGGACACCCGGGCGCCCAGCTCACACCGTTCGCGGTGTTGAGACTCCCGGCGTGTCTGCTCTCGTATCGACAACCGGGCGGCCAGCTCACAACCCTTTCCGTCATGAGACTCCCGGCGTGTCGGCGTTCGCTTCGACACCCGGGCGCCCAGCTCACACCGTTCGCGGTCTTGAGACTCCCGGCGTGTTTGCTCTCGCATCGACAACCGGGCGGCCAGCTCACAACGCTTTTCGTCATGAGACTCCCGGCGTGTCACCTTCCGCGTCGACACTTGGGCGCCCAGCTCACACCGTTCGCGGTCTTGAGACTCCCGGCGTGTCTGCTCTCGCATCGGCAACCGGGCGGCCAGCTCACAACGCTTTTCGTCATGAGACTCCCGGCGTGTCACCTTCCGCGTCGACACCCGGGCGCCCAGCTCACACCGTTCGCGGTCTTGAGACTCCCGGGGTGTCTGCTCTCGCATTGACAACCGGGCGGCCAGCTCATAACACTCTCACTCTTCCTCGTGAGACTCCCGGCGTGTCGGCTTTCACACCGACATCCGGGCGCCCAGCTCACACCGTTCGCGGTCTTGAGACTCCCGGCGTGCCTGCTGTTGCAGTGACACCCGGGCGGCCAGCTCACAACACTATCCGTCACGAGACTCCCGGCGTGTCGGCTTTCACACCGACACCCGGGCGCCCAGCTCACACCGTTCGCGGTCATGAGACTCCCGGCGTGCCTGCTGTTACAGTGACACCCGGGCGGCCAGCTCACAACACTCCCCGTCGTGAGACTCCCGGCGTGTCTGCTTTCACACAGACATCCGGGCGGCTAGCTCATAACACTCTTCGTCGTGAGACTCCCGGCGTGTCGGCTCTCACACCGACACCCGGGCGCCCAGCTCACACCGTTCGCGGTCTTGAGACTCCCGGCGTGCCTGCTGTTACAGTGACACCCGGGCGGCCAGCTCACAACACTCCCCGTCGTGAGACTCCCGGCGTGCCGGCTTTCACACCGACACCCGGGCGCCCAGCTCACACCGTTCTCGGTCTTGAGACTCCCGGCGTGTCTGCTCTCGCATCGACAACCGGGCGGCCAGCTCACAACATTTTTCGTCATGAGACTCCCGGCGTGTCACCTTCCGCTTCGACACCCGGGCGCCCAGCTGACACCGTTCGCGGTCTTGAGACTCCCGGCGTGTCTGCTGTTGCAGTGACACCCGGGCGGCCAGCTAACAACATTCTCGGTCATGAGACTCCCGGCGCGTCTGCCTTTGCACATATCCCCGGGCGAACAGCTTCCACTGTTCCCGGCCGTACGCTACCCGAAGCAACTGCATTTGAGTTGGACCCTAATGCAATTCCCTTTCAGCCAAAGGCCGGCTCGATCCCCAGCGTCAGAGCCACTTTGAAGTTCTCAACACCAAGGATGGTCGCTCTGGATGGCCGGCCGCTAATGGACTCGCACCAGCCGACGGGGGTAGGAACAACCTCACTAAACGAGGAACCGACAGTGCTCATCCCAGCTGTGAGTAGAATCGAATCTACACCCAAGTCTCTTGAACCTCGCATGACTGTGAATGTACTAGGTATACCAGTAGCCGCTCTTTTAGAAACTGGAGCAAACATATCGCTTATTGGGGATGCTGTATTTGCGGAATGTAACAAGAGAAAGATACATCTTCGGTCAGCAAACGTGAAATTGCAAGTAGCATCGGGGTCCGTACTGCCTGCTGCCGGCGCAGTCAGGTTACGAATTTTCTTTCATGGTAGAAAACGAAGACAACGGTTCGTATACCTCCCGGAACTGCCGGTGCCCATGATCCTGGGTAGAGATTTTATTGCAGCTGAGCGGGTTTTGCTCGACTTCGCCCAAGCTGGATATTGGTTGGGTGGCAAAACGAAATTAACGCCGTTTACCTGACGGCAGGATTGTATTCGCGGCCAAGCGTTCCCGTTGAACTTTGCAGGGCAGTTGCCTTTACTTCCAGACAGCGTGCTCAAAGCCGTGCAAAAGTGTTCAGGTGAAGACAAACAGAAGCAGCTCCAGCAACTGCTGGAACCCTTCTCGCCGATGTTCACGGAAAGACCTGGGAAAACCGATCTCCTACAGCACCGCATCGAAACCAAGGATGCACCTCCCCGGAGGCGCAATCCGAGACCCATAAGTGCTCACAAGCGCGAACTTCTTGATGCGGCGCTATTGGAAATGATCGACACAGGCGCAGTACGTCAGTCAAAAAGCCCGTGGGCTTCCCCGGTGGTCCTTGCTCCAAAGAAGGACGGCACAGCAAGACTTTGTGTTGATTACAGGCGCCTAAATGAAGTGTCAGTCAGAGACAGTTACCGTTTCCTAGTATTTCCTCAGTAATGTATGCCCTTGGAAACGCGACTGTTTTCACAACCCTCGATTGCACCCGCGGATTTCTTCAAATCGAAGTTCATCCGGCTGATGCAAAGAAGACCGCATTCACTTGCCATAGGGGGTTGTTCGAATTCACTCGCCTTCCCTTTGGTTTGTCGAACTCTCCCGCCAGCTTTCAGCGCCTAATGGACGTTGTCCTCGGTGACGCGAAGTACGAGTTTGCGATGGCGTACATGGATGACGTAGTGGTCTTTTCACGAACATTCGAGGAGCATCTCGTGCACCTTCAGATCATACTCGAACGAATGCGTCAAGCCGGCCTTACGATTCATCCAGATAAAGTCCAGTTGGCATCGCCTGTAATCAACCTTCTCGGATTTGTTGTGGATAACGGAACGCTGCGGCCGAATGAAGATAAGCTGCGCGCAATAACGGAGTACCCACCCCCTTATGACGTCAAAAGCCTACAGAGATATCTCGGGATGATTGCGTTTTATAGAGATTTTTTTCCGCAATGCGCTGAGACAACTGAACCTCTGAACCGATTGCTCCGCAAAAAAACAAAATGGTGCTGGGGGCAAGAGCAGCAAACCGCATTCGCGTGTCTTTCAAGGGCTGTGACTGAAAACGCGTGTTTAAACCTGCCCGACTTGAATCGTCCGTTCGTCTTGAAGACCGACGCAAGTGATTCCGGATTAGGAGCAGTCCTTCTGCAGGAACATGACAGCGTTCTTTGTCCCGTAGCTTTCGCCAGTCATACGTTAACCGGAGCGGAGCGAAACTACTCAACAACCGAAAAAGAGTGCCTGGCAATTATTTTTGCGCTTAAGAAGTTTGACATATACCTTGACGGCGCTTCGTTTAGCATTCAAACTGACCACATGGCTCTCTCGTGGCTCAAAGGGCTTGAAAACCCTGCACGACGACTCGCTCGATGGGCCCTTTCGCTCCAGCGCTACAAATACACAATCGAGTACAAGCGCGGAGTGGCTAACCACGTTGCAGATGCGTTGTCCCGTGCTCCACTTCTCGGACAGGAAATGCAGGTGGATCCCGACTTGGTGGCACTGGCCAATGCGGCGCCGATCACACCAGAGTCGCGGTGGGGAACCCTGGTGAGCAGAGAGGAGCTCCGAGCGGCCCAGCTGTCTGATCAACTTTGTCAGAAGGTGATGCACCAGCTGGCAGAAGAAAACTCAGCCGACGCTGGGAATCCCAGAAACTTGGACTCATACCTGCTCAGCAGCGACGGCATCCTGCTGCGATACATCCCCCAGGCGGACGATAAGTCCAGCGGCCCGCCATTCCGGTCTGTAATACCACGTAAACTGCGTAAGTCGTTTATAAGATATATGCATGATCCCGCCTTGGCAGGCCACAGCAGTGGGAGCAAAACTAACGAAAAGTTGTCCCAAATTGCAACGTGGCCAGGTATGAGGCAGGATGTGATGAGGTACGCACGTAGCTGCCCGGTTTGTCAGAAGGCAAAACCCCGAGGTGGCCAACCACCAGGTTTAATGCAGTCGGTCGAAAGCAAGTACCCCTGGGAGTGTGTTGCCAGCGACGTTGTCGGTCCCTTTCCCCGTAGTCCACGCGGCAATCAGTATTTGCTAGTAGTGACCGACCATTTCACAAAATGGGTCGAAATGTTTCCTTTGCGCAAACTAGACTCTAAGAAAATCTGGGACTGTCTTCTCGAGACGTTCGCGCGCTTTGGCTTTGCCGCAACGCTTATTACAGACAACGCTTCTTATTTTGTTAGCAAGGTGTTCGTGGATGCGTGTAAGGCGCTAGGCATACGACACAAACGGACTTCGCCATACCATCCACAGGCGAATATCACGGCAAGAGTGAACCGTAACCTGAAGCAGATGCTTGTATCGCATACAGAGCGACACAAAGACTGGGACGCGAAATTAGCAGAAATGGCATTCGCTACCCGCACAACAATCAACCGGTCCACGGGTTTTACTCCGGCCCAACTGAACTTTGGGAAAGAGCTCGTGTTTCCCCTGGGAAACGGCCTCCTTTGCACAGATCCTGTAAGCATGCAGCGCACAACCACGCAGTTTGCAGAAGATCTCCGGAAGCGTTTCACGGAGAACCTGCGTGAAGCTCGAGAGAGCCTCGACGTCTCGAGACTGCAGCAGGCAAACCAGTACAACAAGGGGAGGCGAAATCTGCAGTTCAAGGTAGGAGATCTGGTACTGAGGCGAACTCATCCGCTGAGTGATGCTGCTAGAGGCTTCACGGCCTCTTTAGCAAAGAGGTGGGATGGCCCCTACCCTGTTAGTAGCAAGCTCTCCAACCTGTCTTATGAGCTGGTGCATTGTGAATCTGGTGAAGTGTGCGGGTCTATTTATGTCGCCGACCTTATAGCTTTCTATGAACCCGAGGAGGTAGATGTGTCGCAGGTTCCAGATGACGACTATCCGGACCACCTCTCGGAAGATTCCACACCGTCTCTACCGCGGTACAACTTGAGACGGCGGTGAAGACGATCGGGAGTAGCACGAGCTCTAAGTGCATTATGTTCATGCCCTCTTCGGTGTTTTGGGGGGGAGAAGAGAAAGGGTCCGCGCTCCCGCGTGCACAGTGGGGCAGGCATCTTTCGTGTGCGCGGCTACTTTTTCCTACCGCGCCATGGCCTCATGTTGTTTTTAATTTCTAGTTCCTCGTGCCAGACAGCGGCGACGCAGCTCCCATCATCAGACCACCCCCCACGGCTGCATCGGTACTGTCCGGAAGTACTGACGTCGGACCCGTGCTCGCTCATCTGAGAAGACCCTTGCTGACCCAGAAGGAAGGCCCCCCCGAAGACCATCAAAGACGTCCTCTGTTTTCGTTTTTGGAAGGGGGAGATGTGTGGGCAACCTGGCGATTCCAAGCGGTTGGCCCAGGCTGCCCCTCCGACAATCATAAGTAGTCCTCTTGACCACGAGGGGGCCAAGGGCAACTGGCCACGCGAGCGGCGCTCCGCCGCTGATAAAAGGCCGCCGCAGCGGATGCGCGGGGGCTGTTGGGATCGCGGCGCAGGCGATAGCGCTCATTAAATGTTTACGTGTTGTTGAACCGGTGTGCTGTGTCATTCTCCGAGACGGGTAGCAGCAAGGGAAATCCCAAAATGTAAGTGGGGTGTTCCATAAACAACCCCCTAATAAGTGGAGCAATAGACCTTATACTCACACCTTTAAAAATGTGTGATTTTTACACATGTTTCTTAAAACGTGTGATAATGCACTACACCTTTTTATAAAGATGTAAAACTACAATACCCCTTCTTTTCAGGCACGTAGCCAAAAGGGGGGGGTTGGCTCATAAGGCCCCCGAAATCTTCCATTTGCTGAGGCCTCCTCTCCCCCTGCCCCTCATAAAGCACTTTGCCATGGCCGGCCGCCCCCCCCCCCCCCCCCCCCCCCCCCCCCCGAAACAAAATCCTGGCTACGTGCCTGCTTCTCGTCAAGGTGTAATTACCACAGTACATTTCTTTTTCAGGGTGTACACACTCGCCCGGGACCCAATAAAATAACTGAACAAATAAATTACGCGAACGAGTCGCCGAAGCAGCACGTTGCTTCTTGGCGAGTGTCGAGGAAATTTCAGCCGAAAACCGGCTTCAATATTGGCCGGATGTAGGGTTTTGGGCCTCGTCTCGACATCCGGCAGGTAAGGGTGTACCGATGCAAATACACGATTTATGTTTCCGCTGCACTCGCACCACTGATCTCTTAGTAGGCTGGATCGCGGATACAGGCCTGCATTGCTGGGATCGAGCGGCACCACCGACAGTCACCGCTTGACACGATCTAATGTATGCCACAGGAGCAACGGGAAAACTCAATTTTATTACGTTAGTAGGTTGCTCTCGATAATGAAACTTCTATCGTGTTTCCGCAAATAACAGTTAATATTGTGGGCAAGAATATTAAACGCGTTAGAATACCAATCTTGTTTAAATAAATGTTGTATAGTTGAGGGTCGTGGGCGACTTGAGAAGGGCTACCGAGAGTTATTGCGGAGTCATCCGTGATCTCGGAGTCATCAGAGCTCAGCAAACGATAAGTGAGAAGGCCTTTACTGGGGACATTCGCAAGTACTTCATGGTGAAAGCTTTTTCTTTTAACTGCTGCGAGGGCTTCCGTGACAAACTGAAACTCGGAGCGTGCCGTTCAGTCGCTGAACGTGCCATTTATTTAGCAACCGAAGCAAGCGACGTCGGTGAAATCGGTGGTCCTCCGGGCCATTTTCTTTTAAATCGATGTTCGAACGTTTGACGAATGTCTATTTGATCACCAAGCACCCGATATAATTATCGCAGCACGTCATAAAATACTCGCCATCGAGCACCGCGTACAAGCTTCCTATTTTTGCGCGTTTCTCCTTTAGACTTCCCTGTATTGCCTCATGGTGTAATACGCCTAAACAACAAGGACGAAAACGAAGGGAGAACTAGACAGGACGCGGCGTATTGCCTGTTGTCAAGCAATGGCCGCCGGTGAGGCCAGTGACGCGCTCCCGATCCGCGATCCAGACTTGCACTGTGAGTGTTCTAATGCATCGCACCCGCGGAATGCTGCACGGAGAACAGGCCCCGAACGCACTTGCCGAATGCACCGAGTGCAGACTGGTGCTGACGCCGTAGGTGTTGTAGAAAAGTACCGCCCTCAAACCGAAACCAGCGCCTTTTTGTTCGACGTGATGGGTGGGCATGCGAGAGCGCAGTCGCTGCCATCGTTAATCTATAAACTTTGATTGCTACAACGTGTAACTTATATTTCCGATGACTTCCATTTAAGGAACTCGGCTGTCAGAAATATATACAGTCGGCGTAAGTTTCCGAAACCAGCTGACAGCAAAACAGCATACACTTGAGGAAATTTATGCCACTGTACGCGCAAGAGTTTGCTTCGTTTTAAGCATATAATTATGAGTGAACCACTGAAAGGATGTGGCTTAAATCTAGTTTTTTGGAACATCTAACAATACGTTTCGTAAGACTTTTTATTTCCCTGGTGAGGGCATTGAGAACGAGAGCTTTCTCAAACAAAATACGACGGGGCAAGATAGCTGCCGTTCAAATATGACTTTGCGTGAGCCTCGGGCAACGCCTCCATGTTTAACCTTCCCGGACGCTGAGTGAATACGTCACAGGTTTCGACTGTGGGAGCTTTGTCAAAAAATTTTCCACTTTTCACCCATAGACAAATGATGCTAGATCTCGCGGCCTCTGTGTTCGTCCTGGGCCTTTCATTACACACTGGTAGGTTTCAGCGTCTATACGGCTACAAAACGACTCAAATTTTGCAAATAAAAACACGGGCCGTCGATTCCTCCCTTCGTGAAATATCAGACGCCTACAATTCCAGTTCGCGTTTGAGTTTGTGGCCCGCGGGACGCGATTTCGAGCAGAAAGCAAACCTTTTCTTTCAGTTCCGCTATGCGAATGCCGCATCGTAGCAGATGAACTCTCGTCGTCCGCTTTCGCTCCTCGCCCGGGCGAGGCATGACGGGATTGTCGGCGCTAGAGAGCTCAAAGACAACGTACTACGAGCGGCGTGAACGCTCGCCTCCACGCGCTGTCTCGTGCTCTCGTGTATAGGGATCGCGGGGGATTTTTCGTCAACAGTTGCGAAGTTGAGCGCGCGCAGAGAGGAGGAAACTTTGCGGCGTTCTTTTGGTCACTCCCCCCGCTACGTCAAAAAGCGAGGAATGTTTTGCTCCACGAGTTTAGCTACCCAGCACTCCGCTACATGTGAGAACGGGCCTTAAGTCGGCATCAACTATTTTATGCTACGTTATCGAGGCTAGCTTCCGCAGTGCTTCAACACGGTCAAAGTGTGCGAGCGCGTGCAAATGAGACGCCAGACGAATCCACGTGCTCAGCAGTGCGGGGCTGCAGCACTGTGAGTAAAAATTGGGTTGTTTGTGTGTTTATACAGCCTAGAACTTGGTCTGCCTCACAGGGGCGACGAGTCTCCCAGCTGTAGATGAGAAATTTAGCCAGTGCGGTACAACCGCTAGCCTGGGGTCTTTAACGTGCATCACGCAGTAGTGATACACGACCGCACGCCGGTACGATGCTCATCCAGATCGAAACGGGCAGGGGTGGGGCCCGAACCCAGGATCCCTGGGTTCTGCAACGCGAGCTTTCGCTCCACGTGCTCCGAGCTGGTGTGCGCTAGACCACTCGGCCACCGATCCCCCCCCAGCACTGTGAGTACTGCGCTAGACTTGAGTGTGTAGAACTAAATAGTTGACGCCGAGCTTTTAGCCCGTCTTGATCGGTGGCGAACAGTCCGTAGTATGAACCGGCCCCGAACGCCCGCGCTGCATACGCAGCTGAGAGAACGTCATTCGTTCCGGAAAAAAATAGTGCCATGCACGATAAAAAAGCTTCTCAAAGGGGCCGCATAAAAGCGATCATCGTATGGTTTCTTGGTTCGCTGCTTGCATTGATATTCACAGCTGAAAAGAGATCTGCAAGGCTTCGCGGGTCGTTTGTTAACAAAATATGCGCTGCGAAACTGAGAGAAAGGAAGAGACGGGAGTGCTTGGGGAACGCCGAGCTCTGGTTGGAATGATTAGTGGGTAGACCTAAAACCAGCCGCCTTTGTCTCCGCTGCACTCGTCGAAGGCATTAGATCGCGAAACGCCGGCGTCCGGCGTTTGGCTTTCGCATTCGAACGTGTTTGACGATAGCTGTAGAGACAGAGGCAGCTAGCTTCAGGTTTGCCCACTAATCATTCGATTCAGAGCATGGCGTTCTGACGTTCCCACGGCATCTCGTCTACCTCTTCTCCCCTAGTTTCGCGGCGCATAAGGAGGCATTTTGGTCCGCCGAACACTTGTCAGATCGAATATCGTTTGAAAGCCCGCCATCGCACACGTATCGCGTGAAGCCGAACAAAATTCGCACATTAGCCACCTGAAAAACTCAGGAAGTAACTGAAACCTTTAATGTGGACATGTCATTATCGATCCACAGCCATTCATATTTCGGCATTAGTGGATAAGAACAGCAAAGAATCAATCAGGAAACAAGCAGCGTGATTGTAGTAACAGGCCACGCCCTGCGTTCCTTAAGCTGGCGGTCAACCCCAAACACCCTCAATTGTCCAACTCCCCATCTGACACTTCTCGTGAAAATCCGAGCAGTCTCAAGTTATGCGCCCAGGATGGCCACAAAGAATATAGCACTTCTCGTTTTTCTCGGCTGACCGTTGAATTGTTACGTACTGCCACCGTCCATATTTTTTTTTTGTTGTTGTTGTCGTTGTTTTTGTTTTGTTTTCGGTTTCCCTCGGGCACTCTTGTCTAGCCTCGCACGGCCCGCGATCGCCTGCAAAAATAATCGATCAGCATAGAACAAAAACGATTCCACAATTGCCAGCAGTCCACAAAAAGAAAAAAAAAAAAAAAAGAAACGAAGACAGTGACTAATCAACAAAAATAAATCATTAAATTTCGAAATAAAAAAAAGAAAACGGACGACGGCGTTTTTAAAGTTTTGAGCGCTCTGCTGGGCGAAAGAACTCTTGTCATCGACCGCGGTTCACTCGGCCGGATGAACAAAGGCTCGGTTCGAGCGTAATTGCAGCGGAACAAAGAAGGCGACCACAGCTTTATCTACATCAAGCCTTTCCAGCGGCAACAATGGACCCGCTTGCTTTTATTGTTGATCGGACACCTCGGTCGTGCGCTTGTGGCTGCAAGAGACGCAGCTAGTGAGCCCCGCGCTGTGTCGGTCTTTCCTTCGCCTTACGACTGAAGCGGTGGCGTTTTGTTGCGGCAGCGACGGGAGCAAGCCGGTGGAGTGACTGCATCACGGCACAATAAAAAAAAAAAGAGACGGAAATAAATAAATTCGAAGAGGAGCGATGACACCACAAAGAAGGTGGCAACGACGACGCCACAAGAAAGACGAACTATGCGCCTTACTATCGTGTAGGCTCGGGGAGAAGATATCTAGTTTTGTTGAGATGTGTGCTGCGGTTTTATGCCTACCAAACTGGGAGGCACTCACTTGATCGAATGACGTTTTAGCGAACGCCCACGTTTCATCGAACGACACTTTAGCGAATAGTCAAACGCCGCGAAGCGGCGTTTTCGGGTGGGCCAAGTGAGTTCACATTTTTGTAATGAGTTGCCGCAGACTGTCGCCGCGAAGCGGCGTAAAGCGCAGCGCGACGGATGGGTTAACGCGCGCCCCCGTTATTCGCTAAAACGACCATTCGCTCAAATGTCGCCCTTCGCTAAAATGTCATTCACTCTTGTGATATGGACCCCTACCAAACTAAACATAATGCGGTAAGTAAGCCTTCCCAAGCACGTCCTTCGCGCGTCGACGTGCAGAGAGGGGCACGCTAATCGAAGGGCAGCATAGAGAACCCGCCGTGACGCGCCATGACGAAGCAGCCGAGCGCGTGAGTCATTCGTTCGAGTCCCGAGAAAACAAAACCACGTGGGCATGTTTGGCGGGTAAACATACGCGCGAGGTGCGCGAAGAGCAGACAAACTTGAACGTCATATGACACCGTACTTGCCGCCATTGCTCCCTACCGTGCTCCTGTGCACCAACATTCGGCAGACCACATTGGCACCTTCGTATTTGTTCTGGTTGGGAAGGCTCGCCTAAAAGAACAAATTTGATGATGTGAAATGTACGCTGCAGAAGGTGTAGCAATGGCGGCCGATGTGACGTCAATGCAAGCCATGTATAGTAACTCCAATGGCCAGTTTAGGGCGACAGAATGGCCCCAATCTAATATACACGGTTTCTCGGTACGTCCAAGCCCAGTCAAGGCTATAGAACACGTAGAAGTGTATACAAACTAAAGAGTTGTAGGGAGTCGTGTTTGCACATCCGATATGGTACGAAGGGCCTTCCGATACGAACTGCGCATTTGAGTGTCTTCTGTGGTAGCACATGCGCGGTGGGTACCGGAGGGCCCTTCGTACCGTATCGCATGTGCAAAAACGGTTCCCTAAAACTTTGCATTGAGATAGCAAGTTTGCGATGGGTTGGCTGGGGCTGGAACTAAACCAATCACGGCACAGTGAATGCGTTGCTATTCTCCTCGCCTATTTCTGTACGTGGATGGTTTAGATGGTGATTGCGAACGCCCAAAGACGACGAACGCCGTGACGATGCACTTTTGGTGCTTTTTGATTGCTCCGTCGGATTGTAGCGTTGGCTGCGTTTGGACTTAGATTGAAACGGAGTAGAGACCACTGCAAACTCGCGCGTTGAAGGGCGCGGCGATGTTTTTGTCGATCGGTACTTTGAAAACGGTTAAGAGAAGCTATCCCTTCGACAGTTTTTCTTTTCAACGTTGGGAGCTTGTTTGTATAAATATTTCATAATCTAACACCGTGCTTGCATATAAAAAAACATTTGGACTTCTTTTGAGTTGAATATATAATACGCCATTGCCATGCCATAACGTTATCGAGAGTCATAACAAGGTCGTTGAAAACAAAGTATAGCTTTCAAAGCTGACTATACCAAACATCAGGGCGGATGTAAAGTTACCAGGAAGTATGCTGTACGTTACAGCTCTACATATTAGAGCTCCAATTTATCTATAAGATGTGTAACCCAGAGAGTAATATACAATTCGTTTTTGCACTCGATATGCATTCTTTAATGAGCACGCATTGACTCTTGAAGATTTTATCCTCTCGCACACGGACACTCCTACACTGCTCCTGTACCTCTGCTTAGGGTGCCTTCATGTGCGCTTCGCCTAGAGTGATGCCAACTGCCTGTTTCCCTTTCCCAAGCCCTCTTCCACCGCCATTTTGTTCCTCGTTGTTTCCCCGTGCGCTGGAAAGTGGCCTTTGTGTCCATCGGTCCTCTCATCCGAGGGGGAAAACGCTAATCCTCCCTCCGTGAGTTCCACAACGCTACTCCGAACTTATGAGATAAGATGCTTGTTTCCGGGAGGGTTATAAGCCCCACGGATTATCGCCCAGACTAAAATGGCTGCTGGTTTCTGGTTTGTCGGCGAGTGCTTATTGCAAAGGGTGCAAAGGGTGGCATCACCCTAGCAAAGCGCACATGAAGGCTCCCTACCTCTACTCCCTCAATCATATGCAACAGGGTTTTAATGGTAAATGTTGAAGTCGGCCTTTACACACTCCGGCACAACTAGTATTAAAAAACTTGGGGGACGCTTAAGCTTTGCTTTTAAGAGTGGAAGGTGATAGCTTTCTCGGGCCCCGGTCGCAAACTCTGCTGGTATAAACCTTCGCTCATTCCCAGGCCGTGCCAGCGTGTGCGGGGTTTAGTCGGTAGCGTCACGTGTCACGTGACGTTACGCTACAATTTACATTACACGTGGTTGTGAAGCTGCGACCTCATCGACCCGCTAAATTTATGGGAAAAAGTTTCTGCTAAATTTGGCGAAAAAATGTTCCGCTAAATTTGCCAGGAAAAGTCAATGCTACACGATGTGAAAACATGTATTCCGCTAAATTTTACGGAAAAGTTTCCACTAAATTTGGCGAGAAATATTCTGCTAAGTTTGACGGGAAAATTTACCGTTGATTTTGGCGTGAAAATTTAGCGGGTCGATAGGGCCCTGACGTCGCAACCACTTGTGCCGTCACACGTGGCTGCGCACGTTGCATTATAGGATTTTATGGTCCCACCGACGCCGACGCTGGAATTTCTACGACACAAGCTCCTAAACGCTATCGTGTTAAAACGAGTGGATTTTCAGCGTTCGGTAAGGATTCTGGCTTGATCACAAGCTTGGTGCCTAAGAATATGGCCGACCGCCAACGTTGCTTGACGGGTTTTATAAGGGTCTATTGTGTGTGAAGATACTCGCTACAGCCAATGAAAAATACAGAGCAGTACTTTTTCAATATGCAGCGTTGTACACTCAACACATTAATAAGCTAACTATAATCTATCCAGCTGCAGGAGAGTAAAAACAAAAGAAGCCTTTGACTTATAGATGATGGGAAAAAGTTAGCACATCACACTGAGATATTTGTTTCATTATCGAGAGTCACTTTGCGCTCCTGTATAGATTACCTGAATTGAATCGAACGCTTTACACTTTGTCATTTTTTTTTCTTTCCCGTTTTGTCGGTGCTCCATCCTTCAGTGCCCTTTGAACTTTCTAGGACCAACATACGAGCTTGCTGTCAGGCGTTGTCGATGATCAGCGAGGGGTGTCTTCACACGTTTGCCTTTCTCGTTGTTCCCGGAATGATATATCTCAATTCTCGCGCCACTTCTACGAATTGGTCTCGCTTCGACGTTTTTCATTCACAACCTTCGGGAAGAGCGAGCCAGAGAAGAAGTACTGTTATAAAGGCTTCGTCGCCTGTGAACAATTATTAAAACAAACTAAACAAATAATAAAACAGTACGTGTATTACTAAATTGCTCGAAAAATTGGGTGCAACTCCCATTTGTCTTGCGAAGCTTGTTTTCCTTTAGCCGAAGAGCAGAAGGACTAAAGAAAACTTATGATTTGCGGTGGCGGCTGCTGCATGCAGCAGGCGAGCAATCATGGAAGACAGCGAATGGCAGATAATTTATTAGACCCACGTAACTAGTCACTTAATAAGAAATATTCGCAAGTTCTTTTAAAAGCTCCCACTAGATTGTTAATTCTTAACTTTTGTCGCCACTCGTAAGCCAATAACTTGCGCGCAAAAATATTTGCTTCGTTGATGTTCAGAGGACGAGAATTTTAGTCCGCCCTAAAGTGGCGTCCAGTGCTTTCGCCGTGGAGACGCTATCTTGTCAGTATAGCCCCCGTGATTACCTGGTATCTCAAAAGGAGCCAGGAGAAGGTTTCTGAGATCACCCAAATATGGCGATAACTTACTCCGCGTGCTCTAAGCAACCTTAAAACCCATAAATTATAACGATGCGCAAACTATTTCCCCGGTAAGAAAGCAATCAAATATCGAAATTATCACCTACGGTGGGAGGAGAACTTTGCCGGCAGCCAGTGCGGCATGTGACCAGTGAAAACGCAACATTTCGTTGAGTGTGCACATGCTGGTATCATAAAATCTGTATGCTTTTGTTAATTCTAGAAGCAAGCAAAAATAGTAAAAAAAAAATGTAATGCTTTTGCGGAGAGGGTACATTATACTGCCCCAATAATCGTCTCAAAAACAGCAAACTTTTTTTTTCTTTTTTTCCTTTTCTGTGAATTACGTGTCCGGTTTCCAGCTCTCGAGCGCCTGAGCGCGCTCTAGCTGGGTCAGATCGTAGTTCTAGCTGTATGTGCAACGAGCTGCGAGCATTCGAGATATCACTTCACGGTTCCACCGGTCAGAGGCGCGAGGTTCCTCCGCTTGCTATTCACTGGCAGTGGACCTGATTTCGAAACATGCTCGTCCTATCGCCGGGGATGAAATCGGTGTGTTGCGATCTTTAATTGATTTTTTTTTAAATATAGACAAGGCCGCACATCGTTATGATCTAAAAAAAAAATGTTTAGGGTGCTTAGAGCCAGCAGAGTGAGTTATCGCCATATTTAGGCGATCCCCGAAACCTCCTCAGGCCACCTTTAAACGAGCATCGATCAGTTGCGATTACTCGACCGCAGGTTGATGATGCGTTGATTTATATGAAAACCGTCCGGGTACAACAATTAACCAATAATCGCTGTGTGTTGCAGGGGCCCGGACCACATGGTTGACGGGACCCCGAACTTCATGGCCATCATTCGGCCGCAAGCTGCCGACACGCAGCCGGTCACGCGCGCCTCACGCTGCATGCCTGGGTTATGTCGCGGCAGAAGTGGCTCGAGACACAGTCGTCCCAGAACGTCCGAATGCTGGTGACAAAAGGAAATATTCACTGGACGCCATATTTGTGGGTGCTGTTTAGAGCGCATGCTGAGAACGAGCTCCCATCAATAGGCTGCTAAGACCGGCACTCTCGATGGTGCGGAATGCACGTTGCAAAAGAACTATGGAAGCTCGCCATTAGAACGCGCACTGAATTCGCGCACACAGATATGGCCACCAGTGAATACTTCCTATATTAGTGTCTTAATCGTCTCGTCTAGAGCCACTAAATGAGCTGCGCTTAGAGTATCGGCACTCCGTTCCCCGACATTGTTGTGGGCGCCGTCATATTGGGGCTTGTGCAGAGCAGACACAATTGCAGATCGTCATGAATCAAAAGTGCGACTTCCTCAGCATTCGGTTCGGTGTTAGGAAGCTCATGTAATATTGCTTTTCTCTGTCGCGGACTGTTTAAACATCTGTGGAGGACGGAAAAGCGCTTCCTGTGATTTCAGATAAAGCTTTAGATAACTGGCAACCATGATGTTAAGCCACAATATGGCCAAGTGTCGTTACTCTGAAGCGTAGCTTATTTAGTGGCACTAGTCTCGTCCTTGTCTAATGAAATGTAGTTTCTTGTTGTTGAAACCGTTGGCTCCGTGTTAACCCCCTGGGCCCGTTTGCTCGAAGCTGGTTAACTAACCGCGGTTAACCGGATTTCCCCACGAAGGGGAATTTTGGGTCACGTGACCGGCAGAGTAAGGACGGCGGGGAAACATGGCGGTGCCCCGGTGAGTGAGCGTCGCTCGCTTTGGAACTAATACGTCGTAGTAGCTGCAGTAGTGGGCGCGTCAGTCAGGAATGAATGGTGCAGGAGGTTTTCGCGTGGCCTTACCTCACTTAAAACGCAAACCATGAGCAATAACCTCGCCGCATTTTTTAGATAGACCTTCGACTCTGGCCATTCCTAAGCCTAAATGAACGCGATAGTTGTCGCCATGGCAACGTCTTTGGAAAGTGGATTGCCTTGACTCAATTGGCCGGGTATTGATAGCACACAAAAGCAGACAGCGTTCCCATAGACCTTTTGCTAAATTTCAAAAGCACCGAGGTGCATGCTACGAGTGTAGTTACACGCGCTGCGCCTGCTGGCGTCTGCAGTAATAACTGTTCTGAAGCAAAAAGCCTAAAACAAATTTTGCCGTGCACGCGCGTTCGTCAAAGATTTACTATGATTATTTACTTCAAATCTTTTATAAGTGGAAGGCCAGCGCGCGCGGATCGTAGAATTACACTTCCCATAAGCATATGCATCAAGCACGTAGCCAGAAAGGGGGGGGGGGACATGGGGCCCGCCTACCCCCGTTTCCCGAAATCTTCCATTTTGCTGGGACCTCTCCCTTCTCCCCCTCATATAGCATTTTGTCATGGGTGCCCCTTCCCCCCCCCCCCCCCCCCCCCCCCCCCCCCACGCCCCGAAACAAAATCCAGGCTACGTGCCTGACATGCATGGATACAAGTTTTCTTCATTTAGGCGGTTTTGTCTTATTCGTTGATCAAGAGATCACAAGTTACTCGGTTTGGGAAGTGTACCATCACGACTCATCTCGTAAGGCATACATAAAATTCAACGTGTGCCTATCGCTCGTCCTCTGCCGGATTAGTTCTTAGCGGTCCGATTTCCAAATGCACCGCCTTCATTTAAAACACGAGCAATTCCCGGAGCGTATTTCCAATATGCGAAATTCCAAAGTTTGATTTCGAAAAACAAATTGCGCAAAATACGCCGCTCCCAAAGCCTACCTAATCAACAAAAAGCCATTAGGTTCTCCTTGGCACGATGTTGGAAACCAAATCTAAAGTGGAAGGTCGGGCTTAAACCAATAAGTACTCGTGAGGTCATTGGCCCTGAGTTAAGCTCGTGTCATTCGTACCTTCCTAGTATGTTCTTCAGCACCATACAATACGCGTCGGTATAGTAAGTTCCGCCGTTCCGTTGTGTTTCTCTGCCCGGCTTCTGGCACACCAGACAGTCGCTGCTTGAAATTGAGTTTGCGGACGAGTGGCCCTAATGACAAGCCTAACTGCCCGCCGTCCTGGACACAATACCGTCTGATTCGCGCTAGTTCACCCTTCTCTCGGAGACAGTGGGGGAAGGGGGGGGGGGAGGGGTGGGGAAGGACGTAATGAGATTACCTCGAGAAAACCTCTCTGCGCTGAGCAGGGGCCGGTTGACCAAAAATCCTATAAATGGAAGGCCGCAACCTCTTAATGGTGTAATGAAACGATATCGGATGGGAACGTTCATGATTTAGCAGAGGCGTACCGGTCCTAGTCTGGCCCAAGCATACTCGAACAGACCGCCATTGATTCAGTAGTTTCTTGTCGCGGTGGAAAAGCAAGGACAAAAGTGGACTATTTCTTTCAGTCTTGCCTTCGCAAAGCTTAATTAAGTAATTGTGGGATTGAAATCACGCACTTAACGACAGTCCAGCGCGACTCTTAGATTGGGCATGAGAACTGCGTGAGCACTCAACTTCGGCTCGAAACAATTAATGTCTCGTCGTACACTTGGGTAGTGGCTCGTGTCCAACCACTGCGGTGATAAGAATGACCGGACTCTAACAACGCCTTTAGCTCAGCACGCATTTTCTAATTTACCATCCCCAGCGCGTGGTAATATTTAAATTTGATGGCATAGGATAGGCTCCAAGTCACGTGACCGCTTGTTCTGGCTCCGAGTTGAGGAAATGAACGATGCTCATATTTCACTTTTTTTTTGTTGTTGACTGCCTATGCCTAGAAAAAGAAACTAAGGCAAGTTTATTCTGTTATTAACGTTGGGGAGTGATTCTAAGTAGCATTTAGCGAAAGTAGAAAGTTCGTTTCAGAGGACGGACAAGTTAAGGGAGCCAGGCCCTTGAACCAAAGAAATGTGTGTATCACGTGACCTTGATGTCAGTACGAAGAAATTGGCAGGTCCGCGGTTAGTCCGCGAACCTGGCTCTGAATTCCATGATTACCGTAGGCCGAACTGAGGGCTGCGAGTTCGCTGCTTGGGTTGTTGCATTCTTTCCCCGCATGTGCTATCAAACAGGGTCAGCAACTTTGAAAAGTTGCTAACTTGCACCGATTAGCGGCGAGATGTTTTGGTGGCGCCCTCCAATGGTTTCCTCTCGTGACGTCATTACGCTGCGCGCAAGTTCTATGGTGTTTGTAATTAGCATGGTGGAAGCTTGACATTATTGCGCTCTGAAAGCAACACTGGCAACAGCATTACGATTGAAGTCCTTAAAATCCACTTATTTCCTTCGATGAGAAATACTTTACTGACGTCACAGTCAGCATTCTGCCAATCATGGCAGGCCGACCACAGCGACGCCTTCGATCGCGCATGTCGCCGATAGCTCCCGCTGTACTCCAAACTAAAAAAAGAACAAACCACCAGGCAGCAACGTGACGCTGAATTTAGCGTTTGACCAATCTGCTAGTGACGAAAACAAAGGGGAAACGCCCCAGCGATGAAACACCGTTCCTTCTAATTTTGCTTCGGGAAAAATTTCTTCAGCGGGAGCACTTCCAATGCGATCAGTACTGAAACATCGATATCAAACGCCAAATCTGGACTCAGCGAAGACGTACAGTGGCTGTTTCTGTTGGTATGGGCCTTTTATCGCAGGTGAGATCACTGAACGCTAACTGGTTCATGTGAACCGCGCAGTTATATTTGTCTTATACTTGAAAAAAAAAAAAAAAAAAAACGTCTAAAAAAAAACAGCGAAGCATCTTTAAAATAGGACAGGAAAAGGCAAAAGAAAAAAAGCGATCTAGGGATTTTCAGTTTTAAACAAAAAAAAAAAAAGCAAAAACAAAATTGGCGATGTTGCTAGAGAAGAGTACTGCGGGGGTTCTACCGTGGCTTTCAGTTCGTAACGCGCGACACGCCATGCTTCTGCGAGCAAGCACAGAAATCTGACGAGATGATCAGGATTTTTTGCCGCCGCTAAACCAAAGTGATCTCGCTGTTTTACGCTGACGAGTGGCAGCGCTCTGTTTAAATCAATGGAACCCATTGACCCACTCTGGGAAGCAAGGGTTTTGATGTACAGGATAGTTTTAGCTTTGCGTAGCGCGCTGGCTTTGAGCCCGGCCTCGACGGTGCTCTGAATATTTCGGAATTTGTTCAGTTTCGTAGGTTACGTCTTACTCAAATGAAAAGTAGACGCCGAGTGAAGTCGCTAACGCTAGTAATTGTCAGTCAGGT
Organism: Ixodes scapularis; assembly: GCF_016920785.2. Lineage (NCBI taxonomy): Eukaryota > Metazoa > Arthropoda > Arachnida > Ixodida > Ixodidae > Ixodes > Ixodes scapularis. Next base: position 16,324,713 of record NW_024609873.1, on the reverse strand, counting down.
CTTGCACTAGAGTAGCGCTCCGGTGCAAGCTCATTCCAACTTTGTCGCCTTGACGAAACATCAAGGCGGCAAAGTTGGAATGAGCATGTACAATCATAAACATTGCCATGGGGAATATAAAGGCCTAAAAAGGAGACGGAAAGGCATTTAGCACCTGGTTTGGTGGAATAACTGACGGGGAGGGGCTCATGACAGTTAAGAAACACAGCAATAAGTTATGCTTTTTTTTACTTTGCAGGTATTTTGCGATACAGAGTCGGGATTTATTGTGGTTCATACGACAACATCCTGCATTGACACGCCTCACACACATGGTGTGCAGCAACAGGCTTCAGTGTGTAACTATCAGGCTTGCCTGGGAAGTGCCCAAATGGAAAGAACATTGGAGCAATATACTCAGTCTTCGGATTGAAATTGCGCAAGAATTAATAGTGCACACTGGGGGAGTTGGTCAGGAATAATCGCAATTCAGCGCCCAGGTAGACAGTCACTCAAATATCCAAACACACAAAAAAATCTTCACACGGCGCTGAACTATAAACCCATAATCTGTATTCACTCAAACTCCTTCGACCATAAGAAATAAAATGCCAACCCAACAAACAAGAGAAAGAGAGAGGTGACGTTTTATTAAAAATATTTAGGCCGACAAGCCTTGCCGGTTAGGCCGGCATTTCGATAGCACTCCGTCCTTAGGCTTATCGATAGAAAACTGATTTTTTAGTCAGAAGGTGTATTGGAGAGTAGGCTAGTATATCCCTTGGTTTTTTTTTTGTATTCCTCAAACTATTTTTGCAATTAGTTTTTATAAGTACTTTTAAGTGTTAAACGTTTTTAACTCGTGAACTATTTAGACTAAGCGTGTATACTACAGTAGGCCGGTATATCCCTTGGTTTTTTTTTTGTATTCCTCAAAATATTTTTGCAATTAGTTTTTGTAAGTACTTTTAAGTGTTAAACGTTTTTAACTCGTGAACTATTTAGACTAAGCGTGTATACTACAGTAGGCCAGTATTTCACCTGATCTTTTTATACATTTGTGATTGACTTTGTAATTATTTAAGCAATTTTTGCAACTCTTGAGCTCTGCAGTGTTATTATTATTAATCTCCTTTCTGTTCGATTTGTCTTATAGTTTTCGTTTCCCCGTCTTCTCTGCTTATACTTTTCTTTTACCTTTCCTCCCATTGCCTTGTTTTTCACTTTTCATTTCTTTTGTTTGCTAGGTTAGCATCCTATTCCTTGGGGTTGGAAGAAGAAGTTTCACTAATTACAGATTATGAGTCAATAGTTAAACGCCGTGTGAGTTTTTTTAATTGTTATTTTGAATGAAACCTTGTGGGCGAGTTTGTAATTATCCGCACCAATGCGTTCAATAAAATTACCCGAAAGCTTCGCGGCAAAGAGTTTTGATGATGTAACTAATTTTACTTTTGCCTTCTGCATACAATCCATCTTGAATTGGTGTTTATTTTCGTCGAGGTCGCTTCGTGCATTGAAATGTTAACAACTATGTCTGAATTTTGCAATGAAAAGGACATAAAACATTGTCGATTTTTAAGGTTTTTTTTACATGCGGCAGGGAAGAAGACAGTTATCACAAGAAATACCATGAAAGCATAGTCGGTTCAATAAGGTTTCAATTAGTGTCAACCGTCACATGAAACCCAGTCAAGTAACGCCGCCTGTTACGCGGACCGTTTCAAGGATCATTGTGCCAATGATCATTGGCATCTCCCAACTGTCATCGAGTTCAACTAAGTTGTACAGTGTTACCAGGTGCTACACGGTACAAACACCGTTTGATCCCAGTGAAGCCGAAACAAAACCAAAACTGCCACATTATTATTTATATTTTTGAAGTGATGCAAATAAATTATTTACCCACTTTTCATTCATTATAAATGTTTATCCTAAAACATGTGTCTATTTTTATTTTATTCTTAGAGTAAACACTCGATTATCGGAACGTTTAACACGAATTTTAGCAAGAGAGACATAACGAGTGTCCCATCGGTACCGACATCATAATGGCCGCCCTTGCTGATTGTGGGCTTCCTCGACGTGCCATGATCGTTTTGTCGGTAACTCTGGCCCCGAATTATACCTCTTCCGGCAATATTTCTTGATACGATACTACCTAGTTACTTCCCCCAATTTTCGGCAAAAGCAAGTGCTTTGTTTGCGCTGGCCATCGGCAGCAATGTGGCAGACGCCGCCATCTTTAGCTCCATTGGGGCGAGACCCCACCAGTTAACTGAGGTAGGCCAGCTCAGTTCTACTCAATAGGCGGCTTTCGCAGACCAGGTTTCACCCACCGCTAAGACCTACCTAACGAAAAGCCACTACTGCGCCTGATCGCCGATGGCCTTGATGGTGGAGTTCCGGGTTTTGTGGTGAGTTGCGTAGAGCGTTGCGGGACAGCGAAAACCATCTACGAAAGCTTCCTAGTGATCTTAGCGGCTCAGTAACAGTTGACGCCGCCATGAAACTCCGGCTGATCGCAATTAAGTCAACTGTCCTTGGCTCAGTGATAGTTGACAGCGCTCGAGTAACTAGTGTATTCGTATAAAGAAACGCTAAAAATGGTGCATAAAAAAAGAAAAAAAGTACCTCAGCACCCAGTTGTTGAGCGAACAGTTTGGTGCGAGTGGCTCCTTCCGAGCTAGCGAAGTCTGCGGACCCGGCACGGACCACGCCAGACCAGGAAAACGCGAAAATCGCATGGGTTTGAAATCTCGATAACCATGGCACAACAGGTCCGAGGACCCATTTTATGACGTTTGTCCATGTGAAACACAAGCCAGGTCAGCGTAATTGCCCCGGGCACGTTCCTGTGGTTTGGGCCCAGTTCTTGAGATTTGCATGTTTTTTGTTCGCCAGGAACATGACGAATTTCAAATCGCCAAAAAGGCGATCTTTGTGACTTTGTGAAAACTTGTCAGTGGACATGCCCGCCGTGTGATTGCACCTTTAGGATCACTACTTGAGAGCTGACCCGCTCTGGATAGCAGAGGATTGAACTAGCGCCGATCGCCTTTCGCAGAACTGGTTTCGGCTGTCTCGCTGCTCAGGGCTGCCCCAGGAGGTGTGCTTCTAGATTTCTTTCTAGCTTAAATTCAGTAATCTGAACTGAATTTTTGCTTTAAAAGTGAGTAATAATAATAAAAAAGAATGCGTTCTTGTTATTTGGGGTCATATCGTGTTCTCTGATGACTAAATGCGTTGTCTTGATGTGGACCTGCTTTAAATCCGCCCACCGAGTTCTGGGTGACCTTAGAGAACTCCTGTTGATTGGAGTTCTTTGTTTGTTGTGTTATGCGATTGCGTGGTCTTTTGATGTATTGACCTAAACATTCCCCACGCACTCAAGATGTTCCTACTTGAGGCTCCTACTTGCTTTTAAATGAAATAAATCGTTAACGCAAGTACAGTGAGTGCGTAGGCAGTCATAGTATATAAAACCCGAGACTGTGGTGTGAAAAAAAGAGGCACTTTCATCTTGACCATGGGTCTCCAACGTTTTGGCTAAGGAGCCCGATCTGCGATCTGTCGCAGTCTGGTGGGCCGGAAAATAAAGTAGACGATATTAATGAGCAAATTCTAAATGAACGAAACACACACACAGAGAAGCATTTTAATGCAACCATTTAAACTAGAGCAAAAATTTCAAAATAATGTAAGGGTGATGAGTATATGTACTGTATCTTCTAATTCAATATATTTTAAGTACGATATTAGAAAAAATATAACCCCGAACACTCACAAGGCAAAATCAATGCGCAAAGGATCACTGCCACATTCACAAAGGGCGGAAACTTAATGAGAATGATAGATCTGGTGATGGAAATATGCACTAGTTATGATACAGGGCCCTAAGCGCATTTACACGAGAATGCAAAAACGAATTTGCACATAGTTACACAGACAAGCAACAGGGGACTACGAATAGTAATACTGGTGATGACAATGTAGAATACATATTGGGGTAAAAGAACCGTCGTTTTGATGCAGTTTTTTCTCATTCTTTCTGATTTCTTGTTCGTAATATCTTTTGCGTCGCGGTGCCGTTTTTATTTTTTGTGAAGGAGGGAGGGTGTTAGTGTTATATGCGTTAGCGAAAAAAGGTAACGAAATGCATGATTCGTTATTACGATATAAAGAAATGCATTACCAACCTACGTTAACTCGAAATAAAAGAAACGCGTTACAGTCACCGTCAGCAATAAAACTTAACGTACGTGACTCTTGCGTCACTTTTAATACGTTAGCGTTAGAACGCTCGTTTTGACAAAAATCCGCTTGTGACTCTCGTTTGTGGGTGCCGAGAGGAGAAGGAGAATGAGGGGGAGTGGGTGACGCGTGCGACGCTGAGGTGGGCCTCGACGTAAGCATGCGTCTACCTCACCCTCTCCCTCGGGCGCTTACAAAGTGTCAGACACCGCCAGGTGTTTGCCGAAACGAGCCCTTTCGTTTTTGGCAATGTCACGCGCACAGCCGCCGTGGAGCCAGGGAGGATCGAGGGGCCGCGCAGCACCTCCAAGGTAACAAACCCGTAATGCTGAATGAAATGACATAATCAGAGAAGGTCAACGCTGGACAGAGACAAGAAACGAGTGAAGCGTCAGCGGTCAGCTTCAAGTCAAGTTTGAGCCGAACTATGACGCAATCGTCGGGTCCAATATGTGCCCAGAGTTCGCCTTCCCTGATTACGCCATCTCATTCAGCATAACAGCTTCGTTATATAAAAGGTGTTGCGCCGCGGCACGGTGGAATGCAGATTTGCTCAGTTGCCGCTTTGCCGTCGCCGGTTGTTCTTCGCTCCGGGTTTCCGTAGTAGCATTTTGGTGATCTGTGATGTGTGTGTCTAGTTAAAACGATGGTTGCGGTTCCCTCCACGAATGATATGGACGCGGTTCATCCAGGAGTTGTCTGGATATGGTTCTTTCCACGAGTGATATGGATGACAGTATCCAAGAGCGTCGACGTACTCTGACAAGCAACGCACAAAAAAGGGCTGAAACACTTTACACTGCGACTCATTGAACGATTCTTAAGGAATCCGTTAGCTTGACTCTTGGGACGCGCCACACACGTCCTCCTTTAGGAAACGCAAGCACTGACCACGTATAGAGGCCAAAATAAGGCGGGAAAAAATAAAGGACGCAAAAAAGGAAGCTAATAAAAGAAGCCAGAAGAATAAAGTTAAGGGGTCAGTCTTACCGCTTCCCAAAAGGGGACCTGTGGGCGTTTCCAAGGGTCATGCTAACGCACTCAATAAGTATCCACCCTTGGATATTCCTGTATCTTCCCCCTTATTACGAAGCTTGTTTTGAAAAAGTCGAAAAATTTGAAAAATTTTTTGTTTTCATTTTGAGGGCTCATCCTGCTCCTTTCTTGTTTCCTGCCTTGCTGTTATCATCTCAGTCTTTATGAAGAGATGGGGCCATCCCCTTTACACTTACCGTGTTTTTATGTATAGATTGACGGTAACAGCGCTTCTTGACACTGGGACAAAGGGCGTCGGCGTTGTTGTTTTTTCCTAATGGTGCGTTTTCTTGCGTGTAGAAGAGACAGGTAAAATTTTGAAGGTATGTGTGATGAGTGCAATAATTAATGGCTTGGCCCCTATACTTTGTTTCAGCTTAAGCTCAGACGCTGCAAACGCTTAGAGCTAATGAGGCCAATCAAGCAGCCGCAAAAGTGCGATTCACTGGACCTTTTCGTGTTTATAATTGCCTCAGCGATGATAGAATAGGCACAGAAACATGACGAAAACCATGATGGTGGCATTTTGACGCTGCCAGAAATAGCTGGTAGCGTCGACTGCGTCTTGAATTAAAGTAACACAAATTATGGGCCTATTTCTCTCAGCAAGGAGGCGCTGTAGCGACCACGGCAAGTATGCACAAATGAGGCGCTTCCGTTAGCGTTCGCGAAGCGAGACCACTTTATGCTGACGCGAAGCGCTGTCCAGCATCCCATCACGTACGATACACGGTCGTAAAGTAGGGTCTGTCAGATTCCCTCAGCGTCTGTCCACGGCACGGTCCACGGGCAACAACAGCGCTAGAAAGGATGCAACGCGACGCACAGCAAAAACGCGACCTAAAAATATTCGATTCTTCACGTCCGAGGCGCTGTTCAGACCTTGAGAGCTAAGTTTCGCTCCTTTCATTATTTGAGAAAATGCAACGTGTAACCAACTTTACTACGTTGCCCATTCCTTGAACAAGAAACGTAAGTGCATTACCCGCTACTGTTTTGTGAAACTAACAATAACGTTATTGCATTCGCCCTCCCCCCCGTCCCCCCCCCCGTCGTTACTTGTAGCGTGTTAGCGCCACTGGTTGGTGGGAGCTTGTTGCGGTCCGGGCGTCACTGTAAAGACCGCAGCCATCTGCTGGCCGGTCGGAGCGTCTCACTGGAGACACTCCCCTCCTGCGTCTTTTTGTTGCGTTTTTGTTTTCATTGGTTTTCAAAGTTTACGTTTATTTTTTTTTCAGCTCAAGTTAAGGCTTTATACACCATTATTAAACCTAGATTTTCTACGAAGACTAAAAAACAACTGTGAAGAGGAGCGTTATAAAGCCTCTTGACATTTCCAATGTCTCCATAAGGGGACCAGATTTTTCTTGAAAGAACACATTCCCTATATTCTTGATCTCTCTCTCGCTTTCTTTCTCAGAGTTGCAATAAATAAAATGCACATGGATAAAAAGACAAGTTCTTGCTAAAAAGAAATTTAAGCCACATTACTAATAGTCTCTGGGGGATCCTTTGTTTGAGGAGACTTGAGCGCAAGGAAAACGTGTCGGGAACAGAGACCCTCCTCCACTCCGTTAGAAAATAAAGAACTATATTTTTCTCCTTTTTTCTTTTAAGGTGATGAACCGTCTGCACAGATGTTTTTATTACCTAAAAAGTAAACAAAAAAAAAAGAAAACAAAATATAAATATATAGCCTAGTTATGTCATACAAAATGATTAAAAGTTGAGAAAATATGGTTTGAAACAAACTCAAAATATTTTATGCGCATTTTAGTGAAAACAGTTTTCGTGCATGTAGTTGAGCAAACAGCACCTGAACACCCAGTTCACACAACCAGAATCTTGAAATCTTTTCTGCAAGACAGTGCAAATTTTATGTGAAAGCTCACCTGCTTCACGGTAGCATTCAACTGGTACAAGACAAAGGCTATAGTTTTATGACAAAGTTGTGACTTTCCGTAACTCCGCCTCCAAAGATGTGAACCGCAGATAATTGAAGAGGGCTAGTCACGGCTATCTGGTACTTTCAAGCCATACGAATTCCCCTAAGAACTGTACAAAACAATTCTTACGCAGATAGCGTACTTTACTGATCTTTCCTTAAAGGGATGGTGAACCGAGATTTGGAGCTCAGAAAACACGGCAGGAGCGATAGGCGGGCCGCTGCAAGACCCCAATACATCACTTGTACCGCAATATTTCTAACGGATGAGCGTATTTTTGGCAAACAAGCGTGCGATTGAACGCGGCCAATGAGGCCGACGAGACGTGGTGTCACGATTCTGGTTCCATCTCTTCTTCGCTTTGCCTCCTCGAGCTGGTGAACCGAAGCTAGGAGGGGAGAAGCGAGGCCGCTTCCTCTCATTCTCAACTATTCAAAGCGAATCATGACGTCGTTGTCCTCGCTTCATTGCGCCCTCTTTCCCAAACATACGGCCATTCGTTTGAGATACCGATATACGAGTGATATTGTGGAGTTAGTACGTCCTACTCAACACTTCGGTGGCCTTATTATTATTTTTTTTTTTTTGCGAGATCCAAATTTTGGTTTAGTATTTGTTTAACATCTCTCCCGCCGTTGGCTTCCCCTGTCCCTATCATCCAAACTTCGACTCAGAGGTGCTAGCGAGAGTAGAGACAAAACAGACTATGTCGCAAAAGTTGGCGACACCTCCGTATCCTTTTATGATAAAAACATAGTGTTCAGAACTACCACTGCAGGGCTAAACTTCCATAACGACGCATGAAAATAGCAAGAAAGGGCGAAATAAAGTTACAGAAAAACAGGACTCTGTCGGGCCGAAGGGCAGTGGGGAAACTAGCAAACCACTTCCGTTCGCCTTGTACCACAGCCAAAAATATTACAACAAGTACGTTCTGTTTTGTGACGACTTCACACTCATCGACGACTTAATATGGAACGCTTGTGCCCCTACGGATTGAGCTAGGCGCACCACAACCAAGGGCGAGGAATGCAAATGAAGTAGGTACCACCACGTAGCATATATGCAAAACGAAATCTGACTGCACATTATTGCTATCTTAGGAAAAAATCTAGCGCGTACAATACGCCGCATATTCATCACGTGGTCATCACCAGCTAAAAGAAGAAAGGCGTAAGGATGGTCTACATACGTGCGACCTCTTACGACTGGGTAAGTCTATGAACCGATTTTTCAACGTTTTGCGACTGCTTACAACCGCCGGCGCAACAGCTCTGACGGTCGTAAGCAGCCACCAGACGAATTAACACGGCGTTTGAGCCTCTCTGGTTGTAAGCAGTCACAAAACGATTATCGAAGCACAGGTGTTTTTTTTTTTTATTTTGTCAGTCACGACACGAGCACATAACGTGTCGGGCGTTAAACAAAGAACACCCCAAAGACGGTACATTGTTTAATCAACTGTACCTTAAAGGGGCCCTGCAATCATATTTAAGCGCCTACATTTTTTTTTTTGCAGTTTCCACGTCTCTCGGGGTTCGGGCAAGCCAGCGGGCACGGAGAGAGTAACTAAATATCAATGCGTCATATTTTAACCGGACGACGCGGAAACCTTCTCCACCGACAAGGGCGACCCGCGGTACCGACAGCGCGCAAAATGTGACGTCTTTGGTCCTGGGCTTACTACTGGTCAGAGCGGCTAAAAGCTTATTTTTAGTCGAAATACAAAATATAACTGGCGCGAACCGTTTCAATAATTTATAAAAGTAGTTTTTGTTCAGTATTTTAGATCAGAGAAGAAACGAATGCAGTTCATAAAGTATGGAAACAAAAAATGACCTGCCGACATACCGGCCACCAAGCGGTGGAAAAGGCGGCGCATACTAGAAAGGAGTAGTGGGATCAGGCGCCGACACAGAAAGGTCCCGGATGTACGCGGCGGCGCTGCGGTCGTATGGACAGGGGGATCCGACCGGCTCCGAGCGTTCCGAAGGCCTTCGGTGAGAAGCTTTGTCTTGCGGTTTGCCCATTTCGCGGTATGGCAGCGCAAAGTGGCTCCCATTCGGAACTGATCTTTTCCCCGTATTTGCTGTCGTTTGTGGCCAATGAAGTGCTATGCCGAATTAGTATTTAATCTCGCAGCAAATGCAATGACAGCCGCTCTGGCTGCCCGCTGCATACACTTTATCCAGAACAAGCTTTAGTGGCGCCCTCTCGCGCAGTCGACACAGAGTGTGGCAGCCGTGAGCGCTCGATAAGCTCACTACCCCTTGTCTAGTTCACGGCCACTCTGAAGCAACCAAGGACGTCACAGGGGAGGTTATTTTTTGCTTGTTTTTGTAATTTTAATTTGCCTATAACTTTTAAAATAAAGGGAATTTCGAGAAAAGAAAAGTTTCATTAAGTTACTACGTTCAGTGCGCTCAGGTTCGGCGCAAAATAAAAACCAGTAAAAAAGTCCTTGCAGGGCCCCTTTAAGGTGCACCTTATCGCGAGAAGACGCCGTCCTTCACTGCCGTACGCTCAAAAGATACAAATACAAGAGTGTAAAAAAAAAGTTACAAAACCGCTCTTAAGATTGCTTACGTATAGGAGGGCGAAATCATTATAGTCCCGCGGGAGAAATGTTTTCGAGTAATATTTTTACAGGTATTAGGACGACGTATAGGACGACGTTGAGGACGACATCCTAGAGATCACCGCCAAGTAGGGCGTCTAGGACGACCTCTAGGACGACGTCGAGGACGACGGCAGGAACGGCGTCTAGGACGACGCCAACGACGACCTATTGAACGACCTCTCCCTTAGCGAAAACTAATACGTTTGAAATATACCACATTCTAATTTGAGTGTATTTGAAATACAGTTCATAATTGTAAGTACGTGTACAGTTCGTGTACAAGAACGGTTTCCTAAAAATCTCAAACGGAGTTTTAGCAGGTCGATTTCACACCACCGGTTCGCCCTCGAACGCGTCTGCGATGCCACCGCGCATTCGCGCGAGAGTCGTTTGGGGCGTCGGGAGGTTTTTCTATACTTTCTCTCATCCTACGATGGACTGTAGGCCAAAGCCACGGTTCACCAGGTCCAATCACGTTCCTCTCTAAACTATGACATGCCTAACACTGGTCAGGTGTGGACGAATAATGTTCCGAATCAAAAAGCACTGCATCATGTATATAGCTTCGACAGTGTAAAAAGCTTCTATGTGTTGGCTTTCCTTGTAATGTAAAATTAATGAGTCACTTCGTGCTATCCGATTCGAACCAGTCTCCGCCCGTCCCCATCAGTGATCCGAGACGCTGGCATCGATAAGCTCATCGAACATCAGACACTCGTTCAGCAGCAGTGGCGGCGATTACATCGCTCTGTACCTAATATATCTTCAAATCCTGAAGTTCGAAGCCACGGATTCCGCTGCCTGTGAACGCTGACATCATCGCACCGAGGTCTTTCTTCTGCGATTGGCTCACTCGCCTGGCCTGGAGACACGTCATCAAGGAACTACGACTACAAGAAGGAACTTGATGTGCATTCCGTACACTCGTTCAGCAGCAGTGGCGGCGATTACATCGCTCTGTACCTAATATATCTTCAAATCCTGCAGTTCGAAGCCACGGATTCCGCTGCCTGTGAACGCTGACATCATCGCACTGAGGTCTTTCTTCTGCGATTGGCTCACTCGCCTGGCCTGGAGACACGTCATCAAGGAACTACGACTACAAGAAGGAACTTGATGTGCATTCCGTACACTCGTTCAGCAGCAGTGGCGGCGATTACATCGCTCTGTACCTAATATATCTTCAAATCCTGCAGTTCGAAGCCACGGATTCCGCTGCCTGTGAACGCTGACATCATCGCACCGAGGTCTTTCTTCTGCGATTGGCTCACTCGCCTGGCCTGGAGACACGTCATCAAGGAACTACGACTACAAGAAGGAACTTGATGTGCATTCCGTACACTCGTTCAGCAGCAGTGGCGGCGATTACATCGCTCTGTACCTAATATATCTTCAAATCCTGAAGTTCGAAGCCACGGATTCCGCTGCCTCTGAACGCTGACATCATCGCACCGAGGTCTTTCTTCTGCGATTGGCTCACTCGCCTGGCCTGGAGACACGTCATCAAGGAACTACGACTACAAGAAGGAACTTGATGTGCATTCCGTACACTCGTTCAGCAGCAGTGGCGGCGATTACATCGCTCTGTACCTAATATATCTTCAAATCCTGAAGTTCGAAGCCACGGATTCCGCTGCCTCTGAACGCTGACATCATCGCACCGAGGTCTTTCTTCTGCGATTGGCTCACTCGCCTGGCCTGGAGACACGTCATCAAGGAACTACGACTACAAGAAGGAACTTGATGTGCATTCCGTACACTCGTTCAGCAGCAGTGGCGGCGATTACATCGCTCTGTACCTAATATATCTTCAAATCCTGAAGTTCGAAGCCACGGATTCCGCTGCCTCTGAACGCTGACATCATCGCACCGAGGTCTTTCTTCTGCGATTGGCTCACTCGCCTGGCCTGGAGACACGTCATCAAGGAACTACGACTACAAGAAGGAACTTGATGTGCATTCCGTACACTCGTTCAGCAGCAGTGGCGGCGATTACATCGCTCTGTACCTAATATATCTTCAAATCCTGCAGTTCGAAGCCACGGATTCCGCTGCCTGTGAACGCTGACATCATCGCACCGAGGTCTTTCTTCTGCGATTGGCTCACTCGCCTGGCCTGGAGACACGTCATCAAGGAACTACGACTACAAGAAGGAACTTGATGTGCATTCCGTACACTCGTTCAGCAGCAGTGGCGGCGATTACATCGCTCTGTACCTAATATATCTTCAAATCCTGAAGTTCGAAGCCACGAATTCCGCTGCCTCTGAACGCTGACATCATCGCACCGAGGTCTTTCTTCTGCGATTGGCTCACTCGCCTGGCCTGGAGACACGTCATCAAGGAACTACGACTACAAGAAGGAACTTGATGTGCATTCCGTACACTCGTTCAGCAGCAGTGGCGGCGATTACATCGCTCTGTACCTAATATATCTTCAAATCCTGAAGTTCGAAGCCACGGATTCCGCTGCCTCTGAACGCTGACATCATCGCACCGAGGTCTTTCTTCTGCGATTGGCTCACTCGCCTGGCCTGGAGACACGTCATCAAGGAACTACGACTACAAGAAGGAACTTGATGTGCATTCCGTACACTCGTTCAGCAGCAGTGGCGGCGATTACATCGCTCTGTACCTAATATATCTTCAAATCCTGAAGTTCGAAGCCACGGATTCCGCTGCCTCTGAACGCTGACATCATCGCACCGAGGTCTTTCTTCTGCGATTGGCTCACTCGCCTGGCCTGGAGACACGTCATCAAGGAACTACGACTACAAGAAGGAACTTGATGTGCATTCCGTACACTCGTTCAGCAGCAGTGGCGGCGATTACATCGCTCTGTACCTAATATATCTTCAAATCCTGAAGTTCGAAGCCACGGATTCCGCTGCCTGTGAACGCTGACATCATCGCACCGAGGTCTTTCTTCTGCGATTGGCTCACTCGCCTGGCCTGGAGACACGTCATCAAGGAACTACGACTACAAGAAGGAACTTGATGTGCATTCCGTACACTCGTTCAGCAGCAGTGGCGGCGATTACATCGCTCTGTACCTAATATATCTTCAAATCCTGAAGTTCGAAGCCACGGATTCCGCTGCCTCTGAACGCTGACATCATCGCACCGAGGTCTTTCTTCTGCGATTGGCTCACTCGCCTGGCCTGGAGACACGTCATCAAGGAACTACGACTACAAGAAGGAACTTGATGTGCATTCCGTACACTCGTTCAGCAGCAGTGGCGGCGATTACATCGCTCTGTACCTAATATATCTTCAAATCCTGCAGTTCGAAGCCACGGATTCCGCTGCCTGTGAACGCTGACATCATCGCACCGAGGTCTTTCTTCTGCGATTGGCTCACTCGCCTGGCCTGGAGACACGTCATCAAGGAACTACGACTACAAGAAGGAACTTGATGTGCATTCCGTACACTCGTTCAGCAGCAGTGGCGGCGATTACATCGCTCTGTACCTAATATATCTTCAAATCCTGAAGTTCGAAGCCACGGATTCCGCTGCCTCTGAACGCTGACATCATCGCACCGAGGTCTTTCTTCTGCGATTGGCTCACTCGCCTGGCCTGGAGACACGTCATCAAGGAACTACGACTACAAGAAGGAACTTGATGTGCATTCCGTACACTCGTTCAGCAGCAGTGGCGGCGATTACATCGCTCTGTACCTAATATATCTTCAAATCCTGCAGTTCGAAGCCACGGATTCCGCTGCCTGTGAACGCTGACATCATCGCACCGAGGTCTTTCTTCTGCGATTGGCTCACTCGCCTGGCCTGGAGACACGTCATCAAGGAACTACGACTACAAGAAGGAACTTGATGTGCATTCCGTACACTCGTTCAGCAGCAGTGGCGGCGATTACATCGCTCTGTACCTAATATATCTTCAAATCCTGCAGGTTAGTACCAAAACACAATTCTTTTATAGCAAATTGTGTCTTTCTTTGCCGCTACTGCTGCTGCTGTGTGGAGTTATTCGTGCCTTTCATTGCGATGCGTGACGTGTGTGTGTCGTGTAATGAATTGCTTCCATCGGAAGGATTCTTTTCAAAATGCTCGGAGTGTGGCAATGGTTATCATTTCGATTCATGTTCCGATGTAGATCAAGGATCGTACGAGGCGGAAAAAAAGATGTGGAAATGTCTGACTTGCTCCGCCTCAAGAACACGAAGTGGAAAACTCAATGTTGAAACCAAGCGTGATAATGAAACCGATGTTGGAAAGGCTCTAGTTGGCATAAGCAAAAAACTGTCTGAACTGTTGGCAATGAAAGAAATTGTTGACAGCCTGATGTCTGTAAAGGAAAAAGTTGACAGCCTCATGACGGTCAAGGAAACAGTAGACAACATCGAAGCATCGGTCCAGCATATGTCAGATGCTTATGACGAAGTACTGAAAGTGATGAAGCAGCAATCCACCGAGATTACCAAGCTTAAAAATCGGGTCGAGAAGGTGGAGGCTGCCAACAGTGGCGAAGAAGTTAGTAAGCTAAAGCAGGAAGTAAACAAGCTCGAACAGTACAGTAGACGTCAGAACCTGGAGATACACGGACTTCCACGAAGCAGTAATGAAGATCTGCTTAAAAAAATAAATGATGTGGCAAAAGAACTAAATCTAAGGGAACTGACTGAGAGTGCCATCGATGGTTTTCACCGGCTCCCATCAAAAGACGGCAAAATTCCAGCCGTGCTAGTTCGCTTCGTATCGCGAGTGACACGTGATCAATGGCTGCAGAGGAAGGAGCGTCTACGAGATAACCAATCTGATGTGCGCCTTTTTGATAACCTAACTGCCCAAAACAAAAATCTTCTGTGGATGATGAGAGCAAAGGCCGAGGAAAAACACTATCAGTTCGCGTGGCAGAAAGATGGCAGAATGTTTATGCGGAAGAAGCAGGGCGACAGCGCAGTTAAGATTGAATGCATACAGGATTTAGAAAGGATAGTTTGAGCGGCTGTGTACTATCGCTGGGATATCGTGTTTTTTTTTCCTTCCAATGAATAGTACGCCAAGTAAAATAGACTATCATGACCGAAGTTCGTTCAATAGGCTTACTCACGACAGCGTTACTTTCCGAAAAAACATGGTTTCTTTTTTTCATTTAAACGCTAGAAGTTTGAAGAATAAGTATGATGATGTCGAGATTTTTTTAGATTCTTTCAACCACAGGTTTGATGTGCTGGCGTTCACAGAAACGTGGTATACAGATAGTAGTGATGTTATTCCCTTTGCAGGTTATACGTGTGAGGGAATGTATCGTGTTAATCGAACAGGCGGAGGCGTTTCTCTTTACTTTCGCGATGGTATTTCTTATGAAGTTCTTTCTGAATATAGCAATGTTAACGATTGCTGTGAATCTATTGTCGTGAAGTGTGCCGGATCCATTGTATCTCTCATTTACCGTCCACCCTCTGGATCGGTATGTGAATTTGTGGCTTATATAGACGAATTTCTTGAAAATGTCGAACCGTTAAATTTACCAGTTACATCGATTGGTGATTTTAACATAGATTTACTGTCCTCAAGCCCTATACACAGGATATTTCTTGATGTTATTCAAACACATGGATGTAAGAATGTAATTGATTCACCAACACGAGTTACGACAGAGTCGCAAACACTAATTGACTTATGTATTACCAGCTATCCATCTGACGATATAATTGCTGGTATCTTGGCATGTGATCTAAGCGACAACCTACCACTATTCTGTTTTCTACCATCTTCAAGAAATGGAAAGGTAAATGATCCAATTTTAGATGCTCCAGTTTTAAAGAGATGTATTAATACCAGTAGCATCAACTGTTTTTATGATATGGTGTCATATTTGAACTGGGATGATGTTTGCAATGAAGGTGATCCTAATAGAGCTTACGATTTATTTTTGAATAAGTTAAAATATTGCTATGATCTAGCATTTCCATTGACCAAAGTTCGGAAGCACAAGAAATCGAGAAAACCTTGGATAACACCGGATCTTTTTAAAAGAATTAATGGTCGTAATCGTATGTACCATAAATTCATCAAACTGAGAGATAAAAAATATTGGCCGAGTACAAAAAATTTAGAAATAAATTAGCCTCAGATATTAAGAAATCCAAATTGCATTATCATCAAAACAAGTTTTCAGTTATCTCTAATGACCCCAAAAAAATATGGAAAGAAGTGGCATGTCTTATATCGCGACCAACTAGTAGACACCCCATTGAAATAACTAGTGATGGTGTTTCATACGCCGGTGTATCACTATCAAACCTATTTAATTCGCACTTCCAGCGCTGCGGCGGGTCTTCCTCTTTTCCGGTTGTGAATGACACTATCAGCTCTTATGTTCCAAACGTGATATCAAACTCAATTTTTCTCTCGCCAATTGGTGAAGAACAGGTTACTACCTTATTACTAGCATTAAAGAATAACACCTCAGCTGGTCAGGATGATCTTAAAGCAGCACCAATTAAGGCAATCTCGTACCTCATAAGAGCTCCTCTTGCACACATTTGCAATATTTCTTTATCTACAGGAATTTTTCCTGATAGGATGAAAATCGCTAGAGTTTGTGTTTTACATAAAGGTGGGCCAAAGCATGATATGAACAATTATAGGCCAATATCGGTGCTACCGCTTTTTTCAAAAATCTTAGAACAAGTAATAAATAGCAAACTGATTTGTTACCTAGAAGAGAAGAATTTAATTGCAAAACAGCAGTATGGCTTTCAAAAAGGCAAGTCTACCGAAATGGCCTTATTAAACATAAAAAAATAAATTAATTGATGCTTTTGAAAACAAGTTATATACAATTGGAATTTTCTTGGATTTTAGAAAGGCTTTTGATTCTATTAAACACGATGTTCTTCTTGAAAAACTACCATTATATGGTATAAGAGGAATCTCACTAGACTTGATCCGTAATTATTTATCTAATCGTTTACAGTATACACTCATTAATGGTTTTCAATCAGAGCTGAAGCAAATATATTACGGTGTTCCTCAAGGGTCAATTTTAGGGCCATTGCTTTTTATCTTGTACATAAATGACCTAATCAACATACCAGCAACTCCAAATATTATTCTATATGCCGATGACACTAACGTTTTTTTCACCGACAAAAGCCTAGAAAAACTTGAAAACTCGGCGAACGCTTGGCTGCACCAATTGTCATTATGGCTACAATTAAATCAAATAGAGCTTAACATAGGTAAAACAAAATATATCATCTTCAAGCCTAGAAAGAAGGAGATGACCAGCACTGTGACTATAAAAGTTCTAAATTCAATAATAGAGCAAGTACCTTCGCACAAGTTTTTGGGGGTTCGGTTTGACGAAACATTAAATTGGACGCGCCATGTAAATCATGTGCGCTCTAAAATATCTAGTTCAGTTGGCATTCTGAATAGAGTCAAGTTTCTTCTTCCCAGCTGGCTTATGTGCCAACTTTATTACAGCCTTATAAACTCACATCTTAATTACTGTCTTTTAGTGTGGGGTTCAACCACGAAAACCAACCTTGATAAAACCATTACCATTCAAAAAAAAGCTGTACGCAGCATTGAAAGTTTATCATCTAAAGAGCATACAGCCCCTTATTTTTTGAAATATCATATACTGCGTATCGATCAGCTTTTCAATGTCAAGCTTGCGGTAGAAATATATAAACAAATTAGTATTGACCAGGTGGCATTCTACGAGCTCTATCAACGTAAAAGTACACCTTATAATCTCAGGGACCAAAATTATATGACACCGAAATCTCGAACTAATTACGGTTTACAAAGATTAGCACATCAAGTTCCTGAATTTTTAAATAAGTATTTGGAAATTGAAGAAATGGTTAAAGATGCTGTATCGTCTTATAGCTTTAAAAAGAGTGTGAAAGCTTACTTCTTGTTGAATTCTGACTAGTGTTTTTTTCTACTATTGTTGATTGTACGGTTATGACGTGGACGGTATGACGAGTGTTCATGTGAATGTACTATTACTTTTGACTTGGATTGTACCCGAGTGATATGTGTATTTATATTACTTCTAGCGCTAACATTTTAGACTTTGTCCTATCATTGTCTAAATGCTGTTGAATTTTTTTTCTTATTTTTTTTATTATTTCCCTCTGCTGCTGAACGATGTACACGGCTGGTGGAGCCTTGTCAGGCGGCGTTAGATCGCCTTTTCCCCACCAGCCAAGACTACTGAGTCTGAATAAAGTTTATTATTATTATTATTAAGCACATGCCAGAAAATTCCTTTGTGACAGGTGATTGGATGCGGTGAGACGAAGTGGAGTTCGTTTCTCTCATTTCGGCCGCTGAAGTCGTCACCGCAACGTAGCGAACACCGTTCACAACTCGAGTAAAAAAATATGGCGGTCGGTTTGGCGACTGACTTCGCCAACCAAGCCGAGCGTTAGGCAGGGAAGCGAGAGGCGATTTTCCATTCTTTTAGTCTGCTTCATTTGAGAGGATCAACCAAGTCATTTCGGGGACTGCTCACAATGGTAAGCGATCGTGAAATGAATGAACTGCGCATGTTAGTAAATGTTTGCGATATGCGGACACACTTGCTGACGTGACGACCGCGAGCAGACGAAATGATTTGGTTCGACGGCACACAACATCAACCATAGCTCAAGTTCGAGCTGACGATGACACATCCCATACCTTTACGGTAGTTCAGATACTTTTTACTCTACCCATACGAAAATGCCATATATGGCCCTGATATATTTTATACATGCCTATATATGATAATATGCAGTCAAATATGGCCATAAATATTCATATGCGCGTGCAAATATCGCCATATATCGCTCTATAAAAGTTCACATACTGCCATATATAGCCCGTTTACGACATATATGGGCAAAAATATCCCCTGATAATGAC
Source organism: Ixodes scapularis (assembly GCF_016920785.2). Taxonomy (NCBI): domain Eukaryota; kingdom Metazoa; phylum Arthropoda; class Arachnida; order Ixodida; family Ixodidae; genus Ixodes; species Ixodes scapularis. The sequence goes on along the minus strand of NW_024609873.1, from coordinate 16,305,988 downwards.
ATGAGGGCCCGCTTCGGTCGTGCAAGGAAAAAGTTATATGTAATCGCGAAGACACTAGTTGATTTTTCTATATTGCATAAATCTCATGTAATCGGTTAACTATTGTTAACATCATTTGAAGTGAAGTTACTCCAGATATTCGGACCAATTAATCAATTTCTCATTTTGAACATGTAAAGATCAAATGAAATTTGGTTGTATGTTTGACGTGTAACAATATAACGAAGTAGATAAGACCAGAAAGTGAGTTAATAAAAAAAAAATAGATTTTAGATCGCAGCCCTTAGGCGCCCGTTTCCGAGTTAAGCGGTGTCGGCGTCACCGACGGCATCGGTGTAACCGCCCCGCTAAATTTAGCGGAAAACTGAATTGGTGCTTATTTCACGTGACGTCAATCTACCAATGAAACTAATTCTGTTCATGTTCACACGCTAAATTTAGCGGGGAAACATGAACCGTTAGCTTACCGAAGATGCAAGACGCTACTTCGTCGTCGCGAATCCTTTTGCCTTCGAACGGCTGCGAAGCCGTTGAGCCGAGAGCACCCTACGCAGCATTTTTCAAAAACCATTCGCGCAGCATCGCAACTTTCCATTTGCCAACGTCGGCGATTCATCGTCTCTCGAGAGTCAGAAGATGTGCTGTCCGTGTTGTCGTTTATGTGTAACTCTTTGTTAAAAAAAAATTTGAAGTTTAAAATTCGAACTTAACCATCATTTTAAATTTATTGGTAAATATATCTATATATCTATATATATATTTTTCTAAATTTATTTATCTATTTATTTGTGGACATCGTGCGCAAAAAATAGTCGCGCTTAGTATTTCCTTTAAAATTATAATTTGCGCTGGACAACTTATTTGGAAGTTCAAAAGCTGATTTTGATTGTATGTTGCGCTGCGTAGTTACGCGGAAAAAAACACTGGAGAAATGCGGACAACTGCAAGCACCTGGCAACCTTGCAGCGCATTGCTCAAAATGCCACTGCAAAGCTCTACTTGACACTACTTCCATCTTGGCCAGATCAAAGGACAGAATAAAGAGTGAAATAATCGAGGCTTTTCACATGGCCTCGGGTAGACACGGAGCGTGCGTCAGTGCACTAGCTTTGCGACAAGAAGAAATAGGTCTACTCAATAAGGTTCTAAACATGTCAGCGCAAACATCAGGCCCCAGGTAAACGTTACGAAAACACCATCCAGTTCGTATATCAAAGAGGCAGCTACGGCAAACACCATCAAGTTCAGAAACCAACAAATTCCAGACATCAACCATTCATTTTTCTTAGCCGCAATTTCGGAAATACGGGTCAGGGGGAGGAAAAAGAAAAAGAAATTAAACAGTTGTTAGTCTGCGCCAATTCATGCATGTTTTGTCTGTCCTTCTGCTTTAACTTCATTTCTCCAGTGTTTTTTTCCGCGTAACTACGCAGCGCAGCATACCATCAATGTCAAACCAACTAGCCCAACTTCAAGCATTATTAGTTTTCAAAAGCTGGATTTCACAGAGCTGTCCTGTTAACTCGGTATTGACAGCACGGTAAACGCTATGCGTGTAATAGGCCAATCATGTCTCCGGTTAGGGTCACGTGTTTACACTCTAGAGGCTGGTGATAAGGCAGAAGACGGCATCTGCCTCAAGCCCAAGGCCACACGTAGCATTCACGGCACTATAAACCTTGGGTAAAACTAACAAATCCGCTAGTTCTGGTCATTGTTGGGATCAGGACCAGTTCCTGGTTGGATACCCCAGAAAATAAGCCTTTTGTGTGTGCGTTTCCGTTTTGGCCTTCCCTTCTCTCCTTTTCTCTCTGTCCCTAAGCCGAAAGCGTGGTAGAACGTGGCCCTTGCCGAAACAATCAGCTGTAGACTTTTTATCGCTGGAATTCCGCTCTTTGTGCGCGGGAAATGGCAGAATCGTGGTCGCGCGGTGTGACGGATGACGCATTAGCCATTGGCAATCTCGGATGCCTGCTGCCGGAACTAGTTTGGCGTGTGTTGCGCCCTGCGTGGCTGCAGCAGATTCTGCTTCCGCAATAAATTCACAAAGTCGTACCCGTATATCGGCAAGAAGCGATTTCTTCAAAGAAGCCCAAGAAATTTTCGTGATGCGTTTAGTGTTCGTTTCTACAAATGAAAGGTTGTGTTACATCGTGTTGAATGTTCACGAACACCTTCCTTCTTGTTTTTGTGTTTGAGTGATTGCCATGCCCGTGTCAACCTATATCTCGGATCAGACCTTTCAAGTCCGGTATCGTCAACATAAGCGCGCTGCAACCTACTTTGCGACAATTGATCGTTTTTCTACAGATACTCTTCTAGATTACCTCTAAAATTAGGCGGCATCTATCTCCTGGCAGCCGGAATAATTTTTACAATTTCGGAATAATGTTTCCGAAATTCTACCAGCAGTCACCTGCCATTGGCCGGCTGAAATCATGTCACAACTGCGGGTGGAATACTGATTCTTTCTTCTCCCTGCGTTTCGTGTTAACGAGTTTCACGTATGCCTTCTCGTGGATACACGTTTGATGGACACACGTTTCGTTGACATTAATGTTTCATCGACATTCGTTATACGTATGTCGATAATCCTGCTTTCTCTGGGAATTAAAGTGAGCAAAATCAGGAGTGGCGTAAAGCGCAGCTCATGTAAAAATTAATAAAAGTTTGCAAAGGATCAATATCAAATTAGTATTTTTCTTATGCAGATGATAAGTCAGTTTTGGTAGATATTTGTAGAAAACAACAATATATACAGAGATAGCCTTATTTGATGGCGACATATCTGGCCTTATATGGGAGGCAGTTCCATTTGGCAGACCCTGATACGGATATATAAAAAAAAATTAGTATTACTGGATAGATATACTTCGATACACTTTTGTGCTTTATATGGACAAATATGCCCAATTTTTATATAACCATATTTTTTTATATAAGTCCTGTTATGCCATTTTCGTAAGGGTAGCTTCGCAGTTCTTGAAATTCCGACCCGCTAATATAACGTCGGCAGTTTTGTTTGCATCAGTCGTACGCCGGAAACACGAAACATCACGGATGTACACGTTGAGGAATGTTTCGCATGTTTACTAGAAGATGGCGCCACCGGTCAAACAATCATCATCATCGTTTACACGGTTGCACCAGTTTCGTGATTCGCTAAAATATGTCAAATTTCACGTAAGGTTTCACGGAACGGACCAGGTGCACCGTTCGTGATTTCGGAACCATGGGCTCGAAAAACGACTCGCTAGAACTCCGTAATGTAAAACCGTCACTTAACTTTTTATGACGGAAACTAAAAAAAAATCGAGCGAGCGAACCGGCGATCGAATGAAATGTGCGAGTGTCACGCGACGAGGCGGCACGAATATAACTGTTGCGCTGCGCTCAAGCTGGCCTGGGTGTGCACAGCCGGGTTGTGGTGGAAGTTTACGAGAGCAGTTCCGCCGCTAAGATGAAGTCACCTAGAGGCGTACTGAAAAACGCTTGTGGAGGAAGTCAACGGGCCATCTTGGCACTCGGATGGGAGCATTGGAATGGACGTGACACCGCCAGGTGTATGGAGGGCGCAAGAGGAAGAGCAATCTGAGGCTTAAGTAAATACTCCCGCGGATTCAGGTGTTAGCCTTTAACCGTCTTCCAAAGTTTCAAACTCGTATCGGTTATCGGGTAAGCAAATCCTCAAGCCAGCTCCTCCCGCCTGTAAACCAGGGCTTGTGGCATCCATGAAAACGCTCCAATCAGAGTGCCGAGACTGGCGTCTTATGTAAAAACTTCTTTCCCGAATACTCCCTTGGAAAAAAAAAATCTAAGTAGGTGGTTTAAACAACAACAAATCTTGAGCGGGGGAACTGAATGAAATAGAGCGACTCCCGGAATACTAATATGTCCCCTCCGCCGAAACGCGAAGCTGGGAACAAGGCGAGCTACGTGGCCGTAAACCCCTTTTAAAGAGCAACGCGGTACTCTGGGGTGCTTTGCCCAGCTTGCGTGCCCCAGCGTGCGCAAAGTGGTGTCGGGACTGAGCGACCCATGCTCAGAGAAAGAGTGCAATCTCGAGCAGAGTGTGCAGCCGAAACGGGGGATGTCTACGAGGCCCGATCCCCAGAAGCTTCCTCCAAATGAGATTCCCTCTCGTGGAAGAATCTGGCGCTGCCATTTTTTTTGTATTCTCTTTTCCAGCATTCTAAATTCGTCGTGCATGCCGCAGAAATGTTTTTTTTTTTCCCGGCTTGGCAAAGTTAAAATTTATCTTCAGATGTTTCGTACTCTGTTTCGCATTAAGTCTCACCGCGGCCAAGGCTACGACCCGATGGAATCGAGCAACTAGCACCAGAAGTACATCGGAACTTGGTCTCGTCGTTTCGGGGCGTTTTCGATCACCGGCAAAAACGCGATATCTTTTGTCGGGCCCCGTTTGCATCGCATTCTCATTCGCTTCTCATGCTCTTCCTGTCAGAGAGCAGGAAGTGCGGCGCACGAAACCCAGTCCAATAAAAAATTTAGAAAAGCACGTGGTCTACTCAGAAGCGTGTCTGGCTCGCAACCGAAGGGTCGCGGGTTCGAATCAAACCTAAAACTCTTCAAGTTTTTTTTTTCTTTTTTTTTTAAGGCAAATTCTTTATATTTTATATTTATAAGGTAAAGTATAATGGGGCCTTAGACATAACTTTATAAAGTTAAATCATTGGACATATGCGGCGACCATTAATTCGCATTACGTGTCATGTTTCTTTAATCCCTTTCATTGCACGCGTGATTTCACGTTTCACGTGAGCGTTGTGGGTTGCTTGAAAATCCCTCGCGAAGTCATGTGACTGTGACATCATGACCCTATCGACCAGTTAGGATTTTCTCATCACAACGCCGCCGACGCCGGCTTTTCTGTGACAGGATCGAGTTCCTGGACGCTGTTGCGTTAATAAAACCTGCACTATATATGCGTCACGATCCTGCGCGTTTTTTTTCTTGTGCACGATAGGTGAAGACGGTGTTAGGAAGAGCACAGAAAAACGACGAGCTTCTTTACGATGCAATTTTGTGCGCTGCTTGATTGTATCTATTGGATTGTAGCGTTCGTTGTGGTCAGGCTTGCGTGAAGGGGACTATCGTCAAGTTATTATGTGGCGCGTGTTGTATGCTGAGGTGATAAGCAGTTAGATACAGGGAAGATGAGACTGACAGTGACAGACAAAGCCGAAGGACAAACGAGAGCTCGCTTTTTTTATTGTCGAGCCCGAAAACACTCACCGGAGTCCTTACTTTGTTGTCACAATCAATTATAAATTATATTTTTTAAGGCGAATGTTTACTTGTTTTATTATGCGAAAAGCCGTCAGCGTTGTTTTCTAAAGATGGTCATAAAACTAGGTCTTCAGGCACGCGCCTCAGAAATAAAGCACCATGAAAAGCCCGGCCACGTAGATACTTCCTCGCGGTAGCCGGTGGGGGCGCTCGTGGTCAAAGTCGACGCGCCTCAGAAATAAAACACAAACTGAAGTACAGAAACGCAGATGCTTTGTCACGCAAGCCGTCGTGAGGCCGGCGGTTTTCGCCGCGCCTGCGCAGTGGGTAAGCGTGATGCCACCGCCGGAGTGCCGTGTCCGAAAGGAAAACGTGGGCCGCTGCTTGTAAAAATGCGCTGCGTGTGGGAATGCCTTTCGCATTCCCACACGTAAGCAGTCTTAAGTGTTTAACATCAGCTAAATCAAATAACCACCGATAAAAAAAAATACTGAAACATTCAAAGACATCAGCTATCACCACGTGTCAATAATATCAATCTCTTTTTTTAAGTTAGTAATGTTGGTTCTGCTCTTTATATATGTTGAAGAAAAAAAACAATGAATATATTTCTAAACTATTCTCGTTAATCAAAGGGGAAAAAGTATATAAAATAAAACAAAAATTCTCAGAGGTTTTTATCTAGGAAAGAGAAAAAAAGAAGTGTGCTCTAATTTTGTTTTGTTAATTATATCCTTGGTATGCGCTAAATATTGGTGTCCGTTAAGCCATAAGTAGCTTCTTAAGAAGTATATAACAATTGGCTCAATGATATATAAGAATACAACCGAATGTCTACGAGCAATCACCGTAGCATTTGTCATTGAGGAGTACTGCAGAACACGGTGAGCGTCTTATATCTAAAACACGGTGCTGGAAAGTGAGACACAAAGAGAGAAACACTCCGCTCACAATAGGAGAGCTTCGTTGCAATCAGGTAAACATTATTAATTTCGCTTTAGCTTCATAAACAAATCTCATCGCTTCAGTCGAACGAAAAGTTGGGGGGCACTTTTACTGAGCGTGTCTTGGCCGCCGTACATTATCGCAAATAAGAAAATGAGGGGGAGAGGGGAGGGAGGGGGGTAAAGGAATCTCGAATATCATGGAACGAGTTAAAAACTAAGCGCTAACAAAGCGTCAGTCCTGTCTAACGAACAGGCGGTACGCAGCCCGGGACCCATTTCCCCACGCGGAAGTCCCGTCCTCAAGACAAAATCAGGACCACAGCATAGCCAGAACCGGATCCAAAAAGCAACGACACGAGCGAGCTGCAGACACGCGAAGGGAGTCACTGACGTGCGCGGAGGGCCGAACGACGAAATCGCATTATGTACCCAGCCCCGTCCTGCTGAAATCCCGCCATGTAGGAACCCTTCCATCGACAAGGAAGCAACGGGAGCAGGACGGGGGAAGAAAGAACTCACAGTCCCACAGATTTGGCTATACTTCTCCCGGGGTGCGTTTTATTCTTCCGTATGTGCTTTTTTATATAGTGAGCCAGCCAATTACGTCGGTGAAAGGTATAGCACTGCGGTCGGCCAGTACCACTCGGCGATGAAAGTAGAAGCGAAAAGGACTAATGGAAATAAATACTAACGACGGGATTGCCTCTGTCAGGAGCGGTCCATTGGAGAAGTGAGCATGGACGCCAGTCCATTTGTAGTTAGTGGCGGATCCGAATGGCCAAAAATTGTTTGGCTTATTTTAAATTTTCAAACGAACCACGTTGTATGACTAGTCATGTTTCCACATGGGCTAACAATTTTGAGGCTTTTAGATGCGTAGCACTTATAGACCTCCCCCAAAAAAGAGCGCCTGGCCGGTGCCATCTTGGGTTTTCCTGCGTCTCGCGCGTGCATTCCTCGCTTTCCGAAGCGACGAACACGCACGTGCTGAGCTGTGAAGCTCGTACGCTGGACTGTGATTTTTGAAACATATTGGAAAGTTCTCTATGGCCAGCGCTTAGCGCTCCCGCGTCTGAGTCTTGGACGTAGAGTCAACAGAGCGTGCAGGGTGACGCGTGCGGCCCCTGATCGCACGCTCAGCGAGCAATAATTGGGACCGCTCTTTGAGCCGGTAGTTTCCTTAGCGTGAACACGGCGGAAGCAAAAAGGCTGCGTCCATTACGAAGGCTCTTGCTTGCAGACTGTGTGTACCACCAAAGCGGCACAGGAGCGAGAACGGCGCACACAGCAACGTGATGTGTGATGGGCAAGTGACGAGGCTGCAAAACGAAAGCGCCGGGCTCGGAAGTGGCTGGTTGCCAATCCACATCACACAACGATCGACCAACAGTTTAAGCACCAGTTCACGGGCAATCCGTTCTCTGCTGTGTGTAATATGAGCGAATTACTATGGTTTTCCGTGGACCTGAGAAAAGACGTTCGAAAACTTCGCATTTAAAACACCTTTAAAAAAATATCAAACACTCTTTTTTTTTAGGTTTGCGTTGCATTCAGGCTGAAAAATGACGGATTGCGAAACACTGTTGCCCACATTTACTAGTATTTGTAATGAGACGCCGAGAGTATAAGAGCCCAGAGATAATCATAAAAGGGTGGTCATTAATAAAGCTTGGACTTGGGTTTGGGCTAGTTGGTTGTACATTGATAGACGTGCTGCACTGCGAAGTTGTACAGAACAAACGCGTGACTAAAAAATTGAAAATGAAAAGGATGAGTTTAACTGGAGATGAGGAGAAACACAACGAACACAAATGAGCGCAGACTAACATTTTTTTTTTTTATTGATGCAATAAAAGGAAATCAGAGATGTTAGCCGGGAGTACAATCTCCTGACTGGCTACTCTTTTGGGAAAGGGGTAAGGGATATAACAGAGTTAGGAAAGAGGAAAAGAAACATAAAGAACAAAAGAGACATAATCACACATAACACACACACAACCATTTGGACAAGAGAGTTCAGTACATAGCATTAGAGTCTCTTATCCAGGCCTGTTGCTGAAAGAAAACGGAGGAGGGCCTTTGTGGAGTTTAAAGCACAGTCTTCGCTGTTCCATGGCCCCAGGAAGTGCTGTATTGTAAGGGGTGGTCCCGGAGTCTTCCTAATGTCTTGTAAAAATTGTTTTCGCTGATCATCATAACTTGTACATTGAAGTAAAATGTGTTGAATATCTTCGACAGTTCCACATACGGAGCAGTTTGGGGACTTTAATTTCCCAATAAGATGAAGGTAATAGTTAGTGTAGGCGACCTTTAGCCGAATCCTATGGAGAACCGCTTCCCGTCGTCTCTTCAGGCCTCGAGGTACTCGAAACCGTAAGTGCGGGTCAGTATTTTTTAGAGAGGAACTTTGGTTGATATCCTCTTCCAGAGGCTCGTTGCGGCCGATTTCCCCAATATCGCCACTCTTGAACAGACGTCCGATTTTGTAAATGGAGCTAGGACTTTTTGGGCAGATTCGTGAGCCTTTGCAGCCATAGAGTCAGCCATTTCGTTACCCATGACACCACAGTGACTGGGCACCCACTGGAATGATACGGAGTGGCCAAGGGAAACGATTTCTGAGTGAACTTTAAATATGTCTAAAATTACTTGTGTGTTTGGACTATTTTTACGTAGACACTGAAGCGACTGGAGGGCAGACTGTGAATCGCTCATGATCGTCCAAGCGCGAGGTGATGCTTTTTTAATCTGTTGGAGCCCCTCTCGAATGGCCACCAGTTCAGCAGCCGTAGATGAGGTCTTGTGGGACAGCTTGTAACCAGCTTTGATATGAAGCACTGGGGCAGCCAGTCCAATCGATGACCCGTTATGCGTAGTTGATGCATCGGTATATATGTGGCAAGAAGAACGGTGCCATGTGTACAATAAAGACAAAAAAAGCTGCCGAAGGACAACTGAAGAGAGCGTCGATTTTTTTGTTATTCCAGGAATAGTCTTGTAGATTAGAAGTGGAGGCAGTGACCAGGGTGGTGTATTGAGTACCACAGGATCTTGAAACACTGTTGGAAGGACATCCTTGTTGTCAATTATAGTTAGAGAGATGCGGCTGTAAAAACAACAATCCGGAATGTCAGCTGGATGATGAGAGTGATGCCGTGTCAGATGTCGCATATGTAGTCGTAGAGTTTCTTGGGTACGCAGAGCTTTCAAAGGTAGACAATGAGATTCTGCAATCGTGTCTATGGTCGCGGTTGCTCGCGGTACCCCAAGGCATACTCTGAGTGCCTGGGCCTGGAGTGATTGGAGTGCTTTCATGTTGGTCAGACTTAAGCCGTGCATAACAGGCAAGCTATAGCGAAGGATGCCAACAAACAGGCTGTTGTATAAACGAAGAAGAGCAGAGGTAGACGTCCCCCAAGTTGTACCACTTATAAATCGCCCCAAACTTGTGAATGCGGACAACTTAGTCTTTAGGTGTTTCAGTTGGGAGTTCCAAGTTAAGCCTTTGTCAATGGAAACGCCAAGAAATATGTGATTCGGCGCATATGGGATTGGGGTTCCATTAATGGAAAGTGGATATCGTGTCATCTTCATCTGTGTAAAGGCCACGGCAGTTGATTTTGCTGGCGCAATCTCAAGCCCCCGTGTGTGAAGGAACTGAGAAATTTTGGACAGCGCATCTTGTAGGCGTGCATGTACGAGCTTAGGCGAGCCTGCCGACGTCCAGAGGCAAATGTCGTCTGCGTAGACTGTAAGGTGTACAGCTCTTGTGAGAATTTCGGTGATCCCAATGAGAGCAATGTTAAAGAGGACCGGGCTTAGAACACCCCCCTGAGGCACTCCTTTGGTCACTCTGTGACGAGAAGTTTCCCCTTCCTTTGTGCGCATGTAGATCGTTCGATTATTAAGGTAGTCAGATATCCATGCATAAAGACGACCGCCAATTCCGATAGATTGGAGTCCCCGTAAAACTGCCGAACGTTTGATATTATCAAAAGCTCCGCAGACATCAAGAAATACAGCTACTGTAATTTTCCCGCGAAGCTTCTTGTCGTCAATATGAGTTACAAGGTCAACGACATTATCAATGGAGCTACGACCCTGTCTAAATCCTGTCATGGTAGCCGGATATATCGATTGCGATTCAAGAAGCCATTCAATCCGTGATAGAACTAATCGCTCCATACATTTGCTGACACAGCTTGTTAGAGCGATTGGTCGGTAAGACTTTAAATCCAGAGGGGACTTGCCCGGTTTAAGGATGGGCACAACGCAGGCCGTTTTCCAGTCAGGTGGTATATTGCCGCTTGTCCACGAAGTGTTGAATATGTCCAACAAACGCTGGCGAGCGTCAAGCCCCAAATGAGCGAGTGTGCCATAGGTTATGTTATCTGAACCTGGAGAAGAAGAATGACTGAGGGAAGCTAGAACTTGATCCAATTCCGGGGCATTAAATACATCATCCATGTAACGTGAAAATGGAGTAACTGAGGCTTGATGCTCTATATCTGAGATATCACTGTCACTCACTGCTGATAGGACAAGAGATGCGCAGAATTCCTCAGCAATGTGCAATTGCGAGCGTCTTAGGAAAAGTGATATCGCGTGAAAAGGCATTCTCTGTTGTGGTGGAAATCTTAACCCGCGTGCAATATGCCATATTTTTGAGAGGGGAGCACGGGGATCAAATGACGCACAGGTTCCCCTCCATTTCTTTTGTCCGAGTTTATCTAAATGACGGCGAATATGTTTTTGTGTGCGCCTGTCTTCCCTAATGTCAGCTTGTAGTTTAGTTCGACGTGCGCGTCGCTCAGCCCTTCGGCGAATAGCTCGAAGTTTTTCATACTCTGAATCTACAACAGTTCGTGAGGCCGAAAGATTGACTGTCCTGGTTGCTTCTGTTGCTGATTGATTCATGACTGAAACAAACTCTTCGTAGGTCGTTGTCATATGTATGCGCTGTTCGACACTCTCCCGAAAGCATGTCCAGTCTATATATGAGGTTCGATCATGTCTGGCTCTATCAGCTTGGAAGCCGCGTACTGTGATGTACGTAGGGATGTGGTCACTACCATGACTCTCTACGTCAACAAACCAGGAATTTCGAGTTACGAGTTCGCGTGACATGAAGGCAATATCTAAACAACTGCTACAGTGACTGCCTCGGATGAATGTAGGTGAACCGTCGTTTAGAAGACATAGGTCATGAGAATCTGCCAGCTCAAGTAGTTCACGACCCCGACGTGTAGTTCTTACACTACCCCAAGCTATATTATGGGCGTTGAAGTCGCCCACAACCAAAACTGGCGAGTTACATTGTTGAATAATATCATGAAGCCGCGTAGCATCAAAATTGCAAGCTGGAGCTATATAGGCAGCGATTACAATAAAAGTTAGTTTGCCCTTGCGAACAGTAACGCCGACGTACTCATTGTCTTGATGTGATGTGATATTATGGGAAACATATGTCAAGTCTTTTCGTAAGGCAAGAAGAACCCGACTGGCGTTAGAGGGACGAGCTGATTGAAATACTTCGTAACCTGAAAGCCGGAAGTCTGATGCTACACGCGATTCGCTAATAGCTAAAATTGGGAACTTATGTTTGAATGTGAATTGTCGGAAGTCTGAAAGGCGGGCACTAAGCCCTCTCGCGTTCCATTGAAAAACGGTCGCTCCTTTGACTCTTTCATCAAATGAGGAATCATCCAGTACCGTGGTGTGAACTTCCGGTCATTGCAATAACTGCCGGTTCGAATGCCATGATTCTCTGCAAGATGTCTTTGAATGTGCATGGCGGCAGTTGGGTCGTGAGACCTCGAAGGACGGAGAATATAATGCGTATGATGTCACCTATTGTCATTGCGCCAAAGACAGAGGGAACCTGTTGCTGGCGAGGCAGGACTACAGCGGAGGTTTTGCTGTGTGGGCGCGTACCTGCAGTGCTAGGAGGTACGCCTGATGCGTTGAGCTCTCCTGAAGCGGGTGCGGGGTCACGAGGAGGCCATTGGTTGGCCATAAGGGTGGATTTCGCAGCAGGTCGAGACTTCTTGCCTTTACCCTTGGGGGTGAGTCCTTGATGTTTAACGCAGGGGACACCGTGTCTTGTGTTGCTTGAAGGTCGGCGGTGGATGATTCAAGAGGAGGCCAGGGGCCTTGAGGGACCTCTGCCTCATTTGTTGACGGCGCAACTTTCGGGCCATGGACGAATCTCTTGGTTCTTGCAAGAGCCGTCAGCCGCGCTTTACAATTGACGTAGCTTGCTGGGTGATCTCCGCCGCAGTTGGCGCACTTGAATGGTGCTTCGCCCTTGCAGTCTTTGGTGGAATGTTGCTGGGCGCATTTCTTGCATTTTGCGGCACCTTTGCAATATTTAGCGACATGACCAAGTGCTTGGCAGTTGTAGCATCTGGTTGGAGCTTCAATAAACTCTGTTACATCATGTTTTGTAAATCCGAGATTTACTCGGACTGGGCGGTCTGTATTTGGGCGAAAGGTCAGGACTACACGGTCTGTTGGTTGCGCAGCTTCTCTGGACTTTCCTTGACGTCGATATAAGCGGCGGGCTGCAATAACTCCGTCTTGTTGCAGAAATGATGTTATGTCGGCATCGGTATGCCAAAGGGGAACTCCCTTGACAAGACCACCATTCTGTAGGTAAGTCCTCGGCACTGTAGCTTTGATGGGAACCCCACCGAGAAGGCGAAGTTTCAGGAGTCGGTCGACTGTGGTGGTTCCAGCAACCTCCACCATAAGGCCACCTCTATTTGTGAAGCGATGTCGCAAAATGGCAGCAGCTGCTGCTTCGTTCACCTCGGTACTCAAGGTCAGTGGATTTTGTCGCTGCAGACGATGCTCCTCATTGACCGGTGTAAGGAGTACAGGGATACCTGTCGTTCTTTGTCGGCGATGTGAGGCAAGAACGAAGCCCTCTAGGTCACCTTCAATTAAGTCTTCCTCCATTGAGTCACCCGGTGGTGCTTGCAGTTTGGCAGGAGTCGCCAGCAAGTCCGCAGGCTCTCCGTCCCCGTCGTTGCGACGTTTTCCAAGGGTCGAGAGTCCAGTCTGAGTGTCTTGAGCTGCGTTGTATGTGTGGTCCCTCCTAGCAGGAGTCTGCTTTGAGCACGAAGGAAGGTTGGTCGCTTATTCCAGTACGTTTGCACCGGGTTGGAAGGTCATGTCATGTGCCGGGTTACTCGAAGTAACCCGCGCTGCTGTAAATTGCAGCCGGTGGTTCGTATTTGCGACTGATGACTAAAATAATCGAAAATGCCCAGAGCAAGGAAAAGTGCGTCCGATCAGTTCGGTGCACGCGCTTCGAATCCGCAGACTAACAACTGTTTATTCTTTTCTTTTTCCTCCTTTTCAATGCATGAGTTTCCCAATGCGTGAGTTTTGAAAAGGAGCGAACGCTATGAAATAATGATAAATGTCTTCATGAAGATGTGTGGACTTTCGATTTTTGTGGTGTTTTTCCCGTTTTCTGATAAACGTTCGGTTTTTGTGGTGTGAGAGGGGACCTTGAAGCTGGTGCTGGTGTCCGCCTCGTTATGTTATGTATTGTCTCTGCAGTTCAATTTCCTTTTTGTTCAGAGAAATGGAAGGATCACTGACGCACTTGCCGTGCTTCCCTGATGCCATGTGGAAGGCTTCTATGATTTCTCGTTTGTTTCTATTTTTTGATCTGTCCATTACTGATGTGTTTTCGAATAGCGGTTCGCAGCTGCATCTCGCGCAATGCGCTGCTAAGTTGCCAGGTGCTTGCAATTGCCCGCATGAATATTTATGTTCTCTGAGTCTGTCATTTAAGCACCTCCCCGTCTGCCCGATGTATGAGTTTCCGCACGTCAATGGTATTTTGTAGACGACCCCTTCTACGCATTCGAGGAACTTGTTTTTGTGCTTTACCCGGCACGACGATTGACCCGATGTGTCGCCTTCCTCTTCGTTAACCTTTTTGCACAGTCCTTTAAGCTTGAATGGGGCGGATAGGGCTACTTTGACCTCGTGCGTTTCGGCGATCTTTTTCAGTTGGTGCGAAAATTTATGAACGTATGGCATCACTACCAGAGGTTTTTTTGACCTGATCCTTTTCCTTGGTTTTGTGATTGCCTCTGAGTGTTGCTATGCATTTTTCTGCTACAGATACTAGCAGGGACTCTGGGTAGCCGCTTGCTTGTAGTCGGGTGATTTGCCTTTGTAGGCCTTCTGACATTCTGTGGTGGCAAGATTTCTTTATGGCCTGCCATACGCACCCAGAGGCGACGCTCCTCTTCACCAATTTGGTGTGCCCCGAGTCGTACGGTAGTATGCCTTTTGCCCCTCTTGTCTTGTACATCCAGCATGTATGCTTTTCTCCAAATGCCATTTCGATGTCTATGAATTGCAGCCTGCTTCTTTCCGGTGGTTCAAACGTGAATTCTAGGCCTCTGTGCGCTTGCTTGAAGCTCTGCTTGACCTTTTCGCACACGTGGTCTGTCATTTTGTTTATAGGGAAACATACCAGGAAATCGTCCACGTATCTAAAGCACTTTTTAACTCCGATCTCCTGGAAAAACGACACTAGATCTCTGTTTCCTCTTGCAAGGTATATGTCGCATAAGGCTGGTGCTATGCACGAACCTATGCAAATGCCCTCTTTTTGCGTGTAAACACTTCCTTCATACATGACGTGCAGGGAGCTTAAGTATGTGCGGAGGAGATCGAGGAAATCTGATGTGCTGATCCCACTCTGGTTTTGGAAGTTTACGCTTCCGTAGACGTCGATGCACTCTTCCACTGCCTCTAAGGCTCCTTGCTGTGGCACGTTGTAGAACATGTCTTTTACATCTACCGAGAAAGCAATGATGGGTTGTGTTCCATTCAGGAATTCCACCACCTCATCCGAGTTGCGTACCAGGAACGGATCATCGATGTGTAGAAGGGACAAGGATTTCTGTAGTTCTCTTGCAATCACATGCTGCCATGTGCCTTTGTCTTCTACTATTACCCGGAATGGACTGCCTTCTTTGTGCGTTTTGACTGCAAAGAATGGGTTTAGACATAGTTGACTGCTGCCTTTTACTTCCTTCGCTATCTTGGTGATGCCTAGTTCTTCACACTGTCTGGCCATTTGTGCTCTGGCGTTTTTCATACACCTTTCGTTGATGTCTTTTCGTTCCTCGAAGTTTTTCAGCATAGATTCTTTGGCTTTGTTTTTGCACATTTCCTGTTCTAAGATGACGAACTCTCCTGTCTTGTCAGCTAGCAGGAGGCTGCAGTTGTTTCTTCTAATCCAACATACCGTGTGGTTGGTGTTCACGCCTGGTTGCCTGGCTGTTTTTAATTTGTTGGAAACAGCTCTGATGCCGGCAGCTATGCATGCGTTTTTCTCTTCTTCAGAAACCTTCCTTGCAACGTCGTGCACCATACCGATCAGGTCCACAGTTTTGGCCTTAGGCTCTACTGCATATTTGGGTCCTTTTTCTAATGTCTTGGAGACGTTGTCTGGGATGGTTAGATTGGTCATGTTGATGAGCCTTTCTTTTTCGTCCTTCATCCTTTTTTTCTTTTTCGGCATGTTGTTCATGCATTTAGTCCACTGGCTCTCACCCTGGCTCTCCGCTATATCGATGAAGTAGTACATCAACTTGGCTCGGGTCGGTGATAAAAAGGCCTCGCAAATACTCCTGATGTTGAGCTTGAAGAAGCGTACTTGCCTCCAAGTCTCGGAGCGCAGCATTTTGCAGCAATGCCTTGCTGTGGCCTCCCCCGGTGCCATCCTTCCGAATAAGGAAATCAGAACAGGTGCTGACAAGCCGTGTGTGAGGGCGTACGTCAGAATGCGTGTCCTGCATCTTGCCTCAGCAATGAATCCGATGAAGTGATGTATGCGTGGGAGAGGTGGTGATGGGAGAACAAAAAAGCCCGATGCACTCGAAATGAAGATTAATAAAGCTTGGACTTGGGTTTGGGCTAGTTGGTTGTACATTGATAGACGTGCTGCGCTGCGAAGTTGTACAGATCAGTGATCCTTCCATTGCTCTGAACAAAAAGGAAATTGAACTGCTGAGACAATACA
The DNA here is from genome assembly GCF_016920785.2 of Ixodes scapularis. Taxonomy (NCBI): domain Eukaryota; kingdom Metazoa; phylum Arthropoda; class Arachnida; order Ixodida; family Ixodidae; genus Ixodes; species Ixodes scapularis. The sequence continues at coordinate 16,289,734 of NW_024609873.1, read as the reverse complement.
TAACATAACGAGGCGGATACCAGCACCAGCTTCAAGGTCCCCTCTCACACCACAAAAACCGAACGTTTATCAGAAAACGGGAAAAACACCACAAAAATCGAAAGTCCACACATCTTCATGAAGACATTTATCATTATTTCATAGCGTTCGCTCCTTTTCAAAACTCACGCATTGGGAAACTCATGCATTGAAAAGGAGGAAAAAGAAAAGAATAAACAGTTGTTAGTCTGCGCCCATTTGTGTTCGTTGTGTTTCTCCTCATCTCAATGTAAACTCATCCTTTTCATTTTCAATTTTTTAGTCACGCGTTTGTTCTGTACAACTTCGCAGCGCAGCACGTCTATCAAGGGTGGTCATACCTGCTGGTCGGTCATGATAACACGGTTCAATCGTTTTACTCAAAAACGGGAAAAGGAATTTCTTCTTAGCGACCTGCTAAAAGACCAACGCGGCCTAACGGCCTGTTCGACCGTCGGGGCTCGGTGTCACTTAAGTTTCACAAACGCGAGTCTGCCAGATACCTTTCTGCTGCTACCCTAGGCGGTTTTGTTTTTCATTATTTTTTATCCTGTAATCAATATCCATATTACATTTATTTATATTTCAAACTGGCGAAATCGCCCTAAAGCTTATGGATGAACGAGAGGCAAACGCATAAAGGTACTTCTCAAGCCACACAAAGCAGCCAAACAGAAAAATACGCCCGTATACACGACGAAGACGCGATAACTGGACATTGAAACACCTGTTCCATCGAGTATCGAAATATTAATAGCTAGCATTACTGCCGCAACAGCTACGACATAACCCCAAGGACGCCATCCCACACACGAGGGGCCACGCTAGCCAGCGGAAAAAACCGCAAACCTCTACCCTTACAAAAATTTTATATCTGGCCAGATCTGAATATTTCAGATATGGCCATATCAAAAATTGGCCACATATAACCTGATATAGTATATCTGCCAGATATAGCCTCATAATGCCAGATATAGCCTGAAAATCAGGTATGGAAATTCCAGATCTGGCTAAGTAAGGAAATTCCAGATCTGGCCAGGCAGTTCAAAAGGACACAAGCCTGAAATCAGCACTCAATATCTTTTTAATGTCTACAATTCTCCCAAGTGCCCCGGCCTGCACTCGAGAAGTTATGGAAACGGTGATCCTTCAGCACCCTAGTGATCGCTAGTTTTGATCAATTCCATGGTTACACAGTTTCGAGTGTAATTCGTAGTCACCCTGAACAAGCGTTCCAAAGGGCTCAAGTACCTGTCATATCACTTTTAAATTTTCTCGTCACTGGCAGCGTTTATGATACTGTGCATTCTGTCTAACCTTCAACCAAGCTGAGCCGCCGAAATTTCTTACCATATTATCATTCTCGTGATTGTTGTTTTACCAAGAATTACTTAAAAGCCGAGAAATCACAACAACCAAAACCGGGATTTAGCTCGGATTCAGCGAAGCTGTTTATGACATTTTTTGCGTTTCTAACTTAATATCAGCGTCTTAGAAGCTGTATGAGAATGATAATAATGTAAGAGATATGTCTGCAGCTCATCCAGGTTGAAGGTTGGACAGAATGCACAGTACACTAACATTGGTGGGACATTTTAAAAGTGGTATGGCAGGTATTTGGGTTCTGTACGGCACGTGCTCAAGGTGACTCCGAATCACAGTCAAATCTGTGTAACCATAGAATTGCCCGAAATTTTCGATCACTAGGCAGCCGAAGAAACACCGTCTCCATGATTCCTGGAGTGGAGGCCGAGGCGCTTGGGGGATTTAGCAAATTGTCTATTCGGGCGTAATGTCAACACTTTGAAATAATTAAGCATCATTGAAATCCTCGTGAAAACTAGCACAAGTAATCTCAAACTTAAGCTTGTCAAAGCTGAAGTTTGGGATCATTTGTGCTAATATTTAGCTCGCGAACAATGAGTCATTCAGAGTTTGCTAACAAAGATTTTTTTTTTTACTTTTTGAACTTTTGAATAGATTGAAAACCGGCCGGCCAGATAAGTCTGTATATACGACAAATATGTCTTTATATACGCCATATCATGCTGTATATGTGCCAAATAAGTCTGTATATACGCCAGATAAGTCTGTATATACGCCATATCAGGCTGTATATACGCCAGATAAGTCTATATATACGCCAGATATGGCTGTATATAGGCCGTATATAATCATATAATGTTTGATATGGCCAGATATGGCCCAGATATAAGATTTCCATACGGGTACAAATGCGCTCACGTTTCATGAACTTTGGAAGAATCCGCACTCAAAGACTGCTTCATTTAATTCCGGCCGGAACTCGTGTCACACAGCAATCGAAAAATTGTGGCAACTACAGCGCGCATTAATTGAGAGCACACGGCTGGCACGGCCCCGGAAAAGGCTTAGTTCAAGTGACGTTGGCATGGAATTGCCGGTCAATTGGGGAGATGCACCTCGTCTTTCGCCGCCAATTCTTCGCTAATCGAGAGGGCATTAGTTGCGCAGATTCGATTAGTGGCCTCAAGATGGCATGAACTGGATCACGGAGACTGAGTAGAACTGCTCGCTTTCTTCATTACCGAGAGCGCGTATCTATTCGCGTCCGTGTGTTTGCGTGCGACTACAGCGTAAAGTTGGACGGTGATTAGGAGCCTGCGGAGAAGACGGAACACGGGTTTGCTGCGCGCTTGATGAGTCTGGCGTAATTAATCGGGGAGACAATGCCATCGTACAAGTCGACGCGAGTGGTGGATGTACTTCGGAAAAATACAAGCTGGTACCCAGGCAGCCCAGCTAGAAGAACGCCTAAGTTAGCTCAATGTTAGGAAAGCTAGGGGCTTAACTTGGGTCCAGTGCGTCGAGAAACTGAGAGACAGGGAGACGAGAGAGTGCGGGGACGTCAGAACGCCGAGTTCTGGTTGGCATACTAAGTGGATAGACACTAAAGCTATCGGATTTGTCTCACTCTGCCATAGCCTCCTGTATACGCACAAAGGCTAACAGTTGGACGACGGAGCCATAAAGTACTCGGTCGCAGATTTGGAGTGCGAGGATCTGGTAATAAAGAGTATCAAAGAGCCATTTCTAGGGGAACCCCAACAAGGTAGAGGAGCTTACAGCGATAAACCGGGGTTCCGGTCTGCACTCGAAAATGACTTCCATAAGGCCGCTGCCATTGTATGCAATTTGAACCACTCGTCACGTGACCAAACCAAATACGTGACGTCACAGGAAAGATGGCAGCGCCCAGGCAGCGGCTGACCCCAGCTGGGCCGGAGCATTGGCCGGAGCTTGTCGGATGCTCTGTTCGTTTTCGTTTGTCTCGGCGAGTTGATTCCAGACGCCGAAGCCGTCATATGATGCCGGTCGAAAGTGACTTCAGAGTTCAGCGTGGAGCCTGACGTAGGTATAACTTGAAAGTGCGAAAGAACGGTGTGCATTTCGCTACTGATGGAAGGGTACATTGCCACGAAAGAGACAATCGTCCCTACGTTGCTCGGACCTCGGACTGATTCGGATACCGCTGGGATAAATTTTAAGGCGGCGTTTCTGTGCTCTCGTTGACCATCAGAATCTTCGATGTCTGCAGTGAAGCGTGTGCAACATATTTGGATACACTGTTCAACGACCGAAATTGCGTGAGTTGTGCTTGGCAATGCGCAATCGTGGTGCCGCTTCGTTCAAATAACCGAAGGCTGACTTTGGTTGTGCGGCGCTCCGGAGAGCTGCCTCTAAGCAGGTAGTTCCTGTGCCGTCCTTTAGGTGATGCTGTGGTGCTTCCTAAATTGTTCTGGCGTAGACGTGCACTTTCACGGAGCACAGGTGTTGTAGTTGGTATTCTGCAGGTCTGTCGCACGTTTCGTCGACACAAACGTTTCATCAACACTCGTTACGCGAATTGCAAGCTGTATGGATATTTCACCGAGCGTGTTACCTACCCAGCGCATTCTAAAGGAATGCAGCTTTTTCAGTGGTAAGGATACACTCTTCTGTCAGTTTGTTATATTGTCACGGATGCTTGCTCCAGTCCTGTCTTCTATCAATATTTAATATTCTGAAAAGTACCAGGCAATGCTCGGCAGTCATCGCACAGTCTGGTGGAGGTGCTGGTTATATAACCCAGAGCCCTTCACTCTGTGTGCACCCTGGCAGCTCCCAGCCGAGTTTCCCGATAACGGGACACGAGTGGCGGACTATCCCGCGTCTTAAACCCCCGGCGAGCCCTGGACCAAGTCCTATCCCTTGCCCGGCAGAAAAACCGCAAGACGAGCGAGTACCGCAAGAACCTCAGAAATACGCCTCGAAAAACTTGAGATCCGAGCCAGTCGCTGCTACCAGCAAGAACCACCAGAATTGGGTTTCCTGTCAGAAAAACCGAAGCTGAGTAAGCTAACAATGGAACACCTGTAGCAGCAAACCGCGTCCGCTCCCACCATTGTTTGCAAGCCTGTCGCATTTGACACTCCGACGCCTTTTCACGGAAGGCTTATGAAGACCTCGAGGGCTGGATTGAGCAATTTGACCGTGTCGCCCGCCACAATGGGTGGAAAGACAACCAGCTCCTGCTGAGCCTATACTTCTCGTTGAAGAAATTACCGTGCGCTGGTTTGAGGACCACAATCCTCCTTAACGTCGTGGGAAGATTGCAAGATCGAGCCGAAGCGCATGTTCATCAGCCAACATCGACGAAAGAGAGCCGAATTCCTGATTCTGTCCAGGACACGGTCCCGACGAGAGTGTCACTGCCGTCGTGGAGGATGTTTTGCGCCTGATCGAGCATTCACGCCGACCTTGATGCTGCAAAAGAGAAGAAGCTAAGAGTCCCGCGGTACCTGATGTGAGCGACACCACCTTTGGTAGCCTTGTCTGCAACCCCACGACAACAGTCCAAGGGTGTATATCACCGAGGCCTCCAACATTGAACTTGCTCTGCAGTCCCGAGCCTGTCACTATCAACAACTCCCCGTCGTCGCAACACTCAAGTCGTCCAGCTGAAACCTCTACGCCAGCCTCCCAGGCACCCGGAACATCATCCACGACGTTGTCCGGAGGAAATCAGGAAGCTACTTAATGCCATCAGTTGCCCGGCTTTTATTTTGATTGCCGAGATTGTTTCGGAACAAGTTCGACAGGTATTTCAACGGAAGACTTCTGCGGGCGAAGCGGCATCTAACGAACCGAGGGCGACTTACGACACAATCGCACGACGACCGCCATCGGCTGCCCCTTAGTATTCAACGCCAATTCAATGAGACACCCCAACGCCGAAGCATTCCCGACATCGGGTGCAGGTCTGCGCTGAACAACGTACACAGAGGAAAACGGAGGTGTTGCGAATGGCCGACCGGAAACCACTCTGCTACCAATGCACGAGACCGACCATCTCTGCCGAAGCTGGCCGTACCAATGAATTGGCCTGCGAGGGTTCTTGCCGAAAGACCCTCGACCACGTCTCGAGGAGCGACCGCGGGACATTGAGGATTATCTTTGGCGGTCTTTGTCACTGATGCCCACATTACCCTGAAGCTCCTGATCCCCATCACCTCGACGGGAGGCAAGCACCGCAAAGCAGGTGAGCGGTAACGCAATGACAGCAGATTTGGTGTCGGTTTTCGTCCAAGGACAATACCTAATAATTTGCTGCCACCAATTATCTGTGTCTCCTCCACGAAGCATCCGATTTCCAACTTTAAGGGAGAATGCCGCTGAGTGATTTGAAGAAATAGAATGGTTGGTTGTTCTCAAAATTGGACACCAAGCATCACTCACTTCGCTTTGCCACACGAGACTTACACAGGTTGCAGTGGTCACGGGATGCAAAATAAATTGCCATTACAAAATGAATATGAAATGGCTTGGATAGCAAAGAAACGCCATCAAGTCAACGGTACAGTAAAAGGCACAGCCACGTAAGCAGGACTACCAGGAAAGTTTGCGGATTAGAAGCCAGCCCTGCAGCTTCAGTGCATCAGATGTCAGTGGCCGCACATGACGCATGATTACAAGACGGCATCAGTCAGTCAAAGTTGCCACTCGACCAAACTGAACACCGATGTGCCAGGAGCGTCATCGGACAACAAGGAGCAGAGGAACAACAACTGAACGCCTGACACGAGACTGTCGCAGAAAGAACTAGTTATGGAAACATTTGCTAAGAATAAATAATTATGTAATCAAGTGAAAATAAACATATTGGATACACTAACCAAATAAACATATTTCCGCTTGCCTTTACGCCTTGAGAGTCTATACACCAAACAATTGTGTTCACTGCACGCGCTGGACCTTTCAGGACACTCGCATCTCTGACCCTTCAATATTAATTAATTGGACATACCAGACTGGCAGACTTGTTGCCAGGGCTGCACTCTGTCCACCTGTCCTGAACATGTGGTGCATTCGAAAACTAACTCCAGTGATGTGAAAATGTTATTTATTAATTTATTTCCTCCAGGGTCCATTGTAGGCGTTGCAGAGAGGATACTTAAAACAACACGGATGATACTATCTTCAATGCGCACAGACATTAATGAGCACAAAACGGGCCAAGCTATCTAAAATAAGTAATACACTCGTAAAATAATTATCGCTGTAACTTGTTAATTGCAAAAATAAACACATCTATGAGCACCTCGTTTAATAGTATGTGTCGATGCATTGTTATATAGCAGGACACGCCCAATACGTATGACACAATAGAGCGGATAGACCCTTTGCCAAACCCCATCAAGCAAGAAAACACTCACCATTTTTTTTTCCTCGTAAAGCACACGAATGGGCCCTTGTTAACGTCGAACGCTAAAGCAGCATTCGAGTTCAATAGGCGATGTGCCGAGTTCACAGTTATGGCTGACATAACATTAGTGTCAAACAAATGCCCAAAGTATGAAGGCCTTAGATAATTAGAGTAGTAGCTACTGTAATTCGCTTCATCACAATATGGCAAACGGCGAAGGGTATGCCGTCTCGGTTAGCCAATATCCACGTTGTGGAGATACACATGAGAACATATCACCAGAGTGCTCGTCTGCACAGATTTGTCACGCACCTTCACTCCGTCTCTCCGATGGGCTCGAGGAGGCGGTGGCAGTTGCCCTTTTCCAAGTTATGGTGGAACAAAGTATACGCAACCCACACTTTTGAAAAAAGTCTATCGAAGAGACTGGAAGGAATGGTATGGTAGTCAACATGTATTTAACAAGACTGCTCTTTGGGCAGAGGATAAACACAAATATGAATCATCATGTGCACGCAATCATTGAAGAGCGCACTCAAGGGAGCACGAACGCACTCATCCTTATACTTCGAAAAGTAATAGGCGTCAAATATTTCGCGAGTCGTCTGCTGACTGTGCCGAGCAACAATCGTCCTCTTTTCCAAAAGAGGGGAGCACCCACGTCTATCACAATGAATTGCCAAATTACCCGAAGGCAGGGTGTCTAGCCGAACCCGAACACGAACCAAAAACTGGATCAAAACCGTTATTTTTGGCCGAACCGGTTCAAAACCGAAACCGAAATCGAACGCTTCATAATAAACCCGAATAGGAACGAAACCATAATCTGATGTGGCGGTAACCGGATCAATGAAAGCGGTTCAGGTTCAATTTCGTCAATATTTGGTTACGGGAGTATTTGTTTCATATACTACTGCCAAGACTGATCCTATATACTGTCTGATTTTCTTGCATTTCATATTTATTGCGCGTGTAATAAAGAAAAAATGCACCCCCATTAAGGGGTATTCACACGAGGGAGAAATCCCGGGGATTTCTCCCCGGCACGCGCATCCCACGACGAAAACATCAGGCTTTGCCATGTGCAAAAGCCTCGCGTTTTCATCTCGTGATGCGCGCGTGCCGGGGAGAAATCCCCGGGATTTCTCCCTCGTGTGAATACCCCTTTAAAAGCAGAGGCACAAAGAGTCCGTGTGGTCAGTGAGCTCGCTCAGTTTCCTCGTTCAGTTTCTTAGGTGCGTGGAGAGCTTCAACTTTCTTTTGCTGCTTCGATTGACCTGGCTGCGCGAAAGCGGCGCGGCGATTTCAAAGCACCGCTTTGCCGCTTGGCCTCGATATGTCCAAGTGTCGGAGTCGATTGCGCAACTCTAGTCACAGAGGCCTACGCGTTTGTTAATGTTTGAGCTCAAGATGGAACGCAGTTGCGGTCGATGAGCCATTTAGGCAATCGAGCACCGAGAGCGCACCACGTGACGTTCCGCTTGAGTGCTGTAGCGTCACGACGAGGTGTGACCTCGTCGTGACACCTCGTCACGCTACAGCTTTTTAAACTCTTATATTTATAGTACATTTCCCTTTTGGAGTGCAAACAACAATAATTCTGCACCTTCATTATCACTGATACTGACAAAGGTTGATTTCTAAGTAATCAGAGATAAATAGACTAGTGATTCCTCTCCGTGACGCCAGCGCTTTTCAAACTTTTATATTTAGTGTATTCCCTTTCCTTTATAACTATTATCTCCTTTCCCTCTTTGAGAACGTTGAGACCCTTGGGGTGCGGTTTTATCGTTGTGCCATTCTATGTTGTTGCTAAATGTAAGATGTCCTATTCCCGTCTTCGTCCTCTCTGTTTTATACTTTCAAGTTTTGTATTTATTAACGAACACGCTCGGTTTTCTATTATAAAGTCTTCAACTGAGCATTAGAGAAACGTCGTTCGCTGTGCTGGCATTACCGAAATATTGTTCGGTAACTGACACTTTGAATTGTGAGTACTGTTATGTAATATTGTCACGCACTTAATGTTAATAATTCATGCTATGTAAGTAGTTCTGAGTCCACCAGACCGGGGCATTTGCATAGAGCGTCCTTAGCAATAAAAAGTCAAAGTGAGAAAACAAAGCATGGCCACGAGATCTTTAGAACAGCGTTTTTCCACCAGAACCCGGAGCGCTGTGAAGATGTAGTCACATTTCATTATACGAGCGAAATGTTTTAGCCCGTGCCAAAAGAAAGACGCTTGGTTTGAATAAGTTATAAAATTCGTTTAAATACGACTCAAATGTTTTTTTTTATTTTTTTTAACATGGTTCATATTGTCTCCGCACGGGCGACCTCGTAACCTTTGCGCCAAATTACTTCGGCCATTCGCAAGCAGAAGACTCTCGGCGACTGCTGCCCAACTTGCTGTTTTTCAAACCGCTTTGTAACAGGCACCTCGCGAACGGGTGTCACGAAGTTGAATGATCTGCTATGGTTTTAAAATCTATTTTCGCAGGACCAACCTGTTGACTATCGAGAGTTGTCTGTTTGGCGTGCGAAAAAGCCACCGACACCCTCTGGAGAGGGTCTGGGGACGGGTGCCCAGTTGAGACGGGGCACCTCAGGGTCGTTGCCATCTTTGGTGCGTTTAATGTTTTGCTATTTTTGGAGACTAACACCTTCTGCACGTGTTTGTGTTTGTTGGGAAGCTAGTGAGTAGAACTATTTATGCAGAACACGGTTGGCGGGTTCCCCACAAGGCAAGGTCGACAACACGTTTGCCAGTGTGTGACCCATAGGCTAACCTAAGCGAACGCTTTGGGGCGCTAGTTGAGAGCGGCTGAGCTGGTTGGTGAGCCGCTCGGCCAGCCTGCAATCTTCACTGCCCAGCATGTGCGTGTTCGTCGCTTCAGAAAGCGACCAAAGCGAGCACGAATATTAAAGATGGCACCGACCACAAGGTCTTTTTGGAGAGGTCTATAGACCCATCTCGAAGTTACGCCTTCTTCTGTCAGAGTTTGAAATACTGTACAGTTGCGCGTGCAAAAGACACCATAAAAAGGGAAAGCCGATTGCTTACATATAGTTCACTTAAGAACTGTATATTACAAGTACTAGCCTTACCACATTAATTATGTCTTTTGCGCACGTCACTGTGCTGGGTTTTCAGATCTACCTGAAGAAGGAGTAGTTTTGGGATTGGTGTGTGGCAAGTATCTCGTGCTCACAAAAAGGCTGTTGGAAGTGCTCGGTCAATATTCGAAGGTGGTGTTAGAAACCAGGTCGAACCGGTTCGCACTTACTAAAACCGGTAACCGGAGTGATATTATGTGCGCTAGCCTAAGCCGGAACCGAACTGGAACAAAATGCAATGCTACTGAACTCGAACCCGAACCGAAATAATGACCGGTTCGACAGCCTGCCCGAAGGTAAAAATTTTATCGAAAGTGCGTGTTCTCCGAGCCTATCATTCATGGACCTCCCTGTTTGGCCAATGTACACTCTCCCACAGGCCAACCCAATTTGGACACCACGCCGACCGCGCACGGCACAAAGTCCTTCTTGTGCTTCTTACCATAGCCGAGTTTTTCCGGACGACCCCTCTAAACCTTAGCACATAGACGCCTCGGCTGTGGTAAGAAGCACAAGAAGGACTTTGTTCCGTGCGCGATGGGCGTAAAGACCGGAGGAGCTTCCTCGCTAAAAGTTGCTGTGATTATGCAGTTACCTAGGGCTGGAAGAAATTTCCCTAGTCCCTACGCCCGACGCCTACATTTCGCGTCGATTCTCAGACATTCCAACGTTCAAACAAAGCTAAGAGAATGCAAAAATATTATGCTAAAAAGACTCAAAGCTCTATCGATCCTCGGACACATCCGGGAATCCGAGCGCCGGTACGACGTTACGGCTGATGCTGTCTCACAGGAGTTAATCTCCAGATGATCCAGAGCGATCTTGCGCAAAACAGGTATAATGTCCAATTCCTTCATATTTCGTTTCGCACAAGCCTGAACAAAATTATGTCCGTTAATTTTTAAACGAACAAGCGAGGGAAAGTGAAGCAACAATGACGCAACCAATTTGGTGTTGGTGGAAATAAGCACGGGTGTCTGTATTGCGGCATACTAAATTATGACAGTAGTTGTGGGCACTTCTTGACGGCGCCGGAACCCCGTTTGTTAGCTCTAGATAATAAAAAAAAAACATTGCATTAGGTGATGAGATTTGTGATATTGGATGACGAAACACACACATCTTACATGTGAAATATTTTGTTCTGTAATTGGTAGAAGTAAATATCTTCTTTACTAATGGGCAGACAATACCTGGGAATGTCAACTTTTGAACCGCTCACTTAAATCGGCGTGATATCTTCAGGTGGTGTTTGCAGCCATATAGAAGAAGGCATGCAAAGCTTCAGCCCTGTGAACCAATTTTCTACCCCCAGAATGAAGTACAGCATAGCTTTGAATGGAATCTGCTCAATAGATCTCTCAATGAGAAATGGTGCTGAAAACCATCAATTTTTCTGGTGGAATGCATATTGGAATACCTGTTGCTAGTCGCCATGAAAATAAATAATATATATATATATATATATATTTCAAGTTAAAAAACATTATGAAAAAAACGTTTTGTTTTCCAATTCACCAAATTTTGCAAATGACATTGTTTCATAATAAAAGAACATGAAAATACAAAGTTGAAATTCATAGTAACTGGCTACATAAAAATTCCGCATATAAGCCGCAAATATTAAGTCTCTCGATAGTTTCATACTGAAACGATAGCCTTATTGAGGTGGGATTTATGCCAAATGTGGATTGGAAAAAAAACTGATTCAAAGTGTTGGAACCTCAACCTTTTTTTTAGAGCGCAGCTCTTAGGGACCCGTTTCCGGCTTGAGCGGCGTCGGCGTCGCCGTCGCCGTCGCCGTCGGCGTAACCGCGTGGTCCATCATGGGAAATGTCCCATAATTCACCGCGCGAGCCCCCCACCGGGGTCACGTGACCTCGTGGGGGGGCACGTGACCCCCCGAGGTCACGTGACCCCGGTGCATCATGGGAAATGTCCCATAATGCACCGCCCGAGACCCACCGGGGTCACGTGACCTCGTGGGGTGCACGTTACCCCCCCGAGGTCACGTGACCCCCCGAAGTCACGTGACTCCCCTGAGGTCACGTGACCCCCTCCTCGAGGTCACGTGACCCCCGCCGATGTCGCGTGACCTTCCGATGACGTCATCGTCACTGATTACGTCACCGGCATCCACATCTTCATCGTCATCATCACTGATGACGTGATGACGTCACCGGCATCCACATCGTCATCGTCATCATCACTGATGACGTCACCGGCATCCACATCGTCATCGTCATCATCACTGATGACGTCACCGGCATCCACATCGTCATCGTCATCATCACTGATGACGTCACCGGCATCCGCATCGTCATCGTCATCATCAATGATGACTCGCCGGCATCCGCATCGTCATCATCATCATCACTGATGACGTTACCGACATCCGCCTCGTCATCGTCATCATCACTGATGACGTTACCGAAATCCGCATCGTCATCGTCATCATCACTGATGACGTCATCAGCGACGTCACTGATGACGTCACCGACATTCGCATCGTCATCATCACTGGTGAAGTCATCAGTGACATCACTAATGACGTCATCGGTACCCGCATCGTCATCGCCACTGATGACGTCATCAGTGACGTCAGTGATGACATCATCAGCATTTGGGGGGTCACGTGACCCCCAAGGTCACGTGACCCCCCCTGGTTAGTTTAATCCCAGTGCCCTTCCTTCCTCCTCCTCAAGAGCTGCGCTCTAATTTGGCGTTACAGGGAGTTGGAAGCGGCTTTCACTTTTAACATTGGTGGACAGAAAATAATTTATAAAAAAATAACTATGCACTGTATACAAATGAAACTTTCTGGGAATACTCTCCACACGTTGGAGGATGTAAATAGTGAATTTTGAATTTTTCGAAATCAACTTTTTCGCAGAATTTTGTTTTTCTGGGTAGTGTCACCGCTGAAAGCAATGGGAGAATCGGGCTGCATTATAAGCTGTCTTGTCAGATGCAACGCAGATATCAAAAGCATCAAATAAAGTAGAATTAGTAATAAACGAGTGCTATATATTAATTTACATAAACTTTTGAAGTTTCTACAAAATTCAAGCGTTTAAATGAGTTCTGTTTTGCCTGATTTCTTCTTTGGAACATTACGATTTTCAGTTTCTCCGGTAACTTAAAATGGGGGGGGGGGGGGGGAAGCGATCGTGCGCCGCACACTGTAATCTTAAGCGTTCCGGAGTAACCCGGGTTGGGCAGAAAGAGATTGAAAAAGAAACCGAACCTACGGACTCTACAGGAAATGAAAAACCATGGAAAAAAGATGTGACTCGATTGGCCATTTTTCGAACCAATTTCTAAACATTTTGGTGCATTTGTTGTGCAATATGCAAGGCAATTTCTACACTACTGCAACTTCAGTAGATCTTATATGTTGGTTTTAAGGTATAAATTTTGGGATCCTCGCACCAGTCAATTTTGGGCAATAAATGTGTCTAGACAACTAAGCCTGACAAAGTATAGTGGTAGAACCGATACATCGTCTAGAGTGTTACTACTGGGAGTCAAATACATTTATCAAATGTATATTGATACAGAGACACAAATACTGGAAAGGATATCTTAGGTAGTACCGCGATACATTTGTATCCCGATACTGCCCAGTTCTGGGTGCGACGCATTCCACAACAAATAAATATCAATCGGATCCTACCCCTGTCTCAGGTTTGTCATTAAGTTCATCTCTCTGGACACGCCGACAAGCTCTATTTTGATGCCCGTCGATTCGGTAAAAGAGAGTAAAATAAAGAGGTAATGATATAGAAGATGAAAAATATATTTGTATTAGGGCAAACCTCCGCCTCGAGTAAAAGGCGGGCCCAATAGGTTCTGCCATAATCACGAGGACCACTTCCCACCTAGGGAAAGTTCACAGTTTTTTTTTTTCCGCATCTCGGCGGGTAATAATTTCCTATATCGGCACAGCATTAAACTTTCATTTGAAATGCAGCACAGAATAATAATCTGTAATCGACTTGAATATCTACTTAAATGACGCTACGATTGAAACATTTTTTCGAGCGCCACTCTTTGGCGCTCGTTTCCGGCTTGAGCGGCGTCGGCGTCGCCGTCGCCTCGACGTAACCGCGGGGTGCATTATGGGAAACGCCCCATAATGCACCGCGGTGACACGCGCGTGTCATTATGGGACGCTTGCCACAATGCACCGCGCGGGAAGTGGGCGGAGGTCGAGGGGGGAGGAGGAGGGGGATGAGAGAAGGGATGGAGAAAGATGTAGGAGGATGGGGAGGAGGGAGGAGGGAGGAGGTGAGAGGATGAGGAGGAGGAAGGAGGAGAAATAGGGAGGAGGAAGAGGGAAGAGGAGAAGGGGAGGAGGAGGGAGGATTAGGAGGTAGGAGGAGGAGAGGAGGAAGAGGGGGAGGAGGCGAGGACGCGGGAGGAGTAGATGAGGAGGAAGGAGGAGAGGGAACGGATGAGGAGGATGGGGCATACCATCCCCTCCCTACCCTTCCCCCCTCCTCCTCAAGAGCTGCGCCTCCTCAAAGACAGTGCGGCTGGACTAACTTTTACCCGGGAAACTCCTTCAACGGAGGGATTACAATTCCTTGATTTACGATTACATCCTCATTCCTCAGGTCTTTGTTGGGGCTTCCAGCAGAGGTCGGAGAAGCCAGTCCTCCCTTTCACCAGTGCTCACTCCAAGTCAGTTAAGCATGGCATAGTAAGGTCACTCTTCAAGTCCTCATACTCCAAATCGTGCACGCATTTCTCTGAAAGTAGCCTGAAGTTGCAGCAGCAGAAGTTGGAGAAAGCAGGCTTTCCTGCTGACCTACTCGCTCTACCCTTGAGAGGTTGATTCTCAAACCGCAAATTCCGCAAGCTGTTTCCAAAAAGAAAGGTCGTTTCGCTGTGATTCACTAGACGCACAATTCCGCGCACCGTTTAAGATCTATCACGTCCAAGTTCGACACGAGTGTTGTTTTCTCCTGTCGCATGCGCCTAAAACAGATGTGTAAAAAGGTTAATGGGAGCGACAGTCCGAGAGGGTGCAATGTAAACCGTACCAAAAAATTAGTAGAATGTGAAGAAAGAAAGGTTTATTCTATTCCGCTAAGCTGTGGCAGCCAGTACATCGGACAGACTGGGAGATGCGTCAAACATCGACTCAGAGAACACAACTTGGAAGCATCAAAGGCTTCAAATGAGTCGTATCACCCAATTGTCGTTCACAGCCGGACGTGCGATGACTGAACTCCTTATTTCTCTGATACTAGAATACTGGGCGGGCACAACAACAGGTTTGGGAGAGAAATCATTGAATCATTTGTCATGGGGACTGTAAACCACAACATTTCTGCGCCTTCATTATCACTGACAAAGACAGAGGTCGAATTCCTAACACAAGAAATGACTAGATTATTGACACCCCGTCATGGCGCTAGAGCTTTTTAAACTTTTATGTTATAGCACATTTCCCTTTGGGACTGTAAACAACAATATTTCTGCATCTTCATTATCATTGACAATGACAAAGGTCGAATTCCAAGTAATCGGAGATAACTATATTGGGGATACCCCGTATGGACGCCAGCGTTTTTAACTTATATATTTAAAGTGAATTCCCTTTCCTTTACACAATAATCTCCTTTCCCTCTTTGAAAGCGTTGAAACCTTTGGGGGGCGGCTTTATCGTTGTGCCATTCTGTGTTGTTTCTAAATGAAAGATGTCCTGTTCCCGTCGTCGTCCCCGCTGTTTCTATACTTTCAAGTTTTGTATTGGTAAGAGAGGATTTTCTTTTTCAGTGCGGCGCCCAGGGGCGCCACTTTCTAATGATCGCCGAAGCGTCTCAGGAGTTTCCCGGCCAGTTGTTTCCGGCAGCCCACTTCCAGCTTTAATCCTCAAGCGCACTTCTTTAGGTCCGAAGGTCCGTACTTCCTTCGAAGTATTTCACGACCATAATTTTCAGTCCTGAAGCTGCTTTAACGCGATAGTTGGACTGGCCTCTACCAAATCACACAAAAAAAAAACAAAAAAAAACGGCATAGATGGTTTAGAGGATGCTGAAAGGAGAGCACTAAAAAGTTTTTAATAAAACTTTGGCAACGAGCCTGTCATAAACTTAGACTCCATGCACTTTGCCAACCTGCCACTGGCAAATCACTGTGGTCGAGCGCTGCTCCATCCTGGCAGCGTACTCATTGTTGGTATAACGGCCCCCATAAATTTAAGACCCCCTGAGACTTTTACTCGATGGGAAATTCCGGCGGCTGAGTGGTTAACTTTGGCCATTTCGAACTTTTCCTCGGTATCGTGAGTTTGATATTGCTGGAGAAGCACACGTGGCGACGAACGTCTTTTGAGCATGCAGCTGGAAATCATTCGTTTTGTTTGTGCACACGCTTAAGCTAGACATTCGAGGTACCCGATAATACATACGCTACCCAACTTCTAACAGAGTTAGTCATAAATCTGCCGAATTTAATGTTTGTCCCGGTTAGAGGTTTTAAAAGGTTTAACACAAGTTTCGATTAGAGTTTTAGAGTTGGACTGAAATGCGCATCTGCAATAATAGAAAACGAGCTCAAGTCCCCTGACAGAGGAGGAGTGAAATATGTATCGGGTATGTTGCTTTATATTACCCAAAGCAGGTACAGATACTCCAAAAAGTATTTCAAAATTCAAATACCGAGATACATTTGTTTCTCGGAAATTTGCGACGTTCTTCCGCGAAAACACCAAAAAAAAGTATTACAGGCTGCAAATACAGAAGTATAAAGGCATGCATTTTTTTCAAATGGTGGAAGTAAGAAGGGTGCAGTTCGTGGCGAATGAAATATACCTCTTGCGAAATCGAAGAGAACCCTAGCGGCGTAGTGCCACGCTAAGCATCTTGGGTACCCAATGGTCACTGTGAAGGTGTCGATTTGCCTGCCTCGTTTTACGACATCCCGTCATGAACAAATACAGTGCATGAATTTTCATATATGTGGCATTTCTTAAATATATAATACTATAGTTGTTATCTGCCGAAACAAATAGAATGCTGCCGCACGTTTTTTTTTAGGGTTCCCCACGTACCAGGGTTTGTTCGTGGGTAAACAGGGGCAAGAACACGTGTATCGTGTTGATCAGCCTGTTTCATCCTCTCACTGTCCTAGACCTCTTAAACGATCCGTGAACCGGGAGGGTCATGATACATTCTGGAGTTGTAGCCAGGCTGCCAGAAAGAAAGGGGACGCGGCCGCCCGTACTCCTATTCCTCGCTAAGTCTAGGCAGGTCCTTACGGCCGCTGGACGTACTTGATTCAATGGGGGCTTTCTCGAATATGAATGAGTGCAATAGGCGAGCGCGGACTTTATTTTTATGCAGTGCTGAGAAGCACTGGGGGGGGGGGGGGGGGGGGGGAGGGGCTTCGTCAACGTGGAGATTGAAATTGAAACCGTGCCACTCTTCTCCTTGGCTAGGGTGTAGTACACACTAACAAGGTCAAAGACGCCCAATTGAAACGCGCGCAATGCTGGATGGAGGAATTTTTGGTAATTGTCTTTTGAAAGTGCTGATGTATTTGTTTTTTCTCGGCATCAATTATTCCACCTACCCTTACCTCACACTCTTCATCTATTTACAACTAAAGCCGCGAATGCCGCTAAAAAATATTATCATCCCAGTGACTCACATAGGTGCTGGAGGCCCCAACGACTACCTTCCTTACAAAAAAATATTTGAGGCAGTTTATACAAATCATATCCACATCTTAACGACTTTTTCAACTCCATATCCTCTCACGTCTTATTGACAATTTTCAGTAGACTTTCTATACACTTTCTTTCAACCGAAGTCTTAGAGTACAGAGGATAGAAATGGTATAAAATTTTTATCACCACGTGTCAATAAACATTCTGTCACCATATTTCTATAAAGTTCCTATAGAGTAGAATATATAGAGTAATGAGATGCAGTGCGGAGAAGCGACATCACACTCAGTTGGAGCCTCCTTGTAGTGACTGTTGTTTCGATTGTGTTAATTAATTATCGCCTCTTGGAATGCTTTACTGTTAAAGATGCCGTTAACCAACCCTTATCAACCCCATTTCGTATGATTTATGCGAAAAGCACATGCTTGTAATCGTTTAATCTTCTGTGGTGGTCCTCGTTCAAGTGATTGCCTTCTAGTGTGGGATGTATATAGCCGTGGAGCAGTCAACGGGAGGCTACTGAATTCCTATTGTTATGAGTGCTCTATGGTGTATGTATTTCTGATGTCTTTGTATATGCATACCGCATGAAGTGAGTGCATATTTCAATAAATGTATCGCGAAAAACCTAAAATGAACATTTCGAATTTAATTTTTCTTTTCGAAAAACGCGCTTAATGTTTTTTTTAGAAAGAAGGCAGGAACGTTGCTAATATCTCTATTTCTTTTCTATAAAATGTTTATACAATTTTTACACAATTTCTATCCACAATCTATTCACCAAGTAGTTTCTTTGGTTTACTCTGGACAACTTCTTCCGTTCTTTCTGCTAATTCCGAGTTTTTAACGTAACGCCCTCTTCCTTTATTGTTATTTCTCTGTTCTCTCAACGTAACGTCCTCTTCCATCAAGACAATTTCATTTTGGGAATTTTTTCATACCGAAAAGAAAGACGAGAGAGAAACGCTACCTTTTTCTCGTCTTCTCTGTGATTATTAAAACGACAGTTGTGAGTTAGCGCTTGTACTGTCAGTTTGTTTTTGACCTTCGCGCTATTTATTTCGAAAATGCTTCCACTGCTTCAACCCACCGACTCTGCCGACGTCCGTTTCCGCCGACAAGTGTGTCTGAAACTCAGCAGTGGGTCGGAGAATCGCGATCGACATGGAATGTGCCCCAGGAAGCCACGTGCACCCAGAGGTCAGCTTTCGGGGGAAATCTACGAATATCGGCGGAGCGACATTTGGGTTATCTGAATCGAAATCTGGAGTTGGCACTCCTCCAGAACGACCAGGGAAAGACATCTGAGTGCATCGCGAACGCCCAGTGGTGGACGCGCGCCCCAAATAAGTTTATTGTGAAGCGCGGCCAAACGACAAGTGGAAGTCGCCTTAAACGGGTAAACGGCGATTTTTTCATGGTCCTCAATTTGCTTTAAATTTTTTCCAAACTCATCAGCAAACATCGTTAAAATAATTTCCAAAATATAAGGTCAAAATATTGTTTTAACGAGGTTATTGAATTTACAATTTCGGTCCTCACCGTGTTTTTCAAATCGAAAGTCTCTACTGTCAGCAACGAAAAAGTGACGTCAGTGGAAGGCATGGGTTCACTCCTTGGACTCCAGAATTCGTTCACAACTGATTCGAAGCAGTTTCATGGAGTCAAAGAAATGATCTGAAAGCTCGCTCCAGTACCTACGCTCCAGCACGGAACACATGATTGGCATATTTTATTTTTTAGACTGCTTGCTCGACTGGCAAGTCTTCCTGCCACTGTCATAGCGGCACTGAGAAGTGCGGCTATATTTGAATGTTGGCTTTTCAATCATATTCATTTGCCGATTTCACAAAAACTATTATGAATTTCGCGATAGTAAATAGCGTACCGGAAAGGGTAAAGGCCGGGGAGTCAGAAAATATAGTTAGCTGAGGCAGCTAAACAAATCGCCATAGTCGCCCTTAAAAGGACTTCAAAGCCCTTTTAAGGGCTTTGAAGTCACCGAGTGTAGGAAGATTGAACAACATAGCCGATGTTGTCTGCAGTAAGCCAATATATTCTTTACCAAACCTGTAGCAACATTAAGTAAAGGAAAAGCTCTCACAACCTCTCTATTCTCTAATATTGGTGGTTGGTACCTCTACACTCGCCTCCCCACTGATTTTCTACGTTAAGGCTGGACAACACAACGCAAACTTTTCAATGCGAAATTCACGCCGCGAAAATCTACAATTACGCGCCGCCGCGTATTTGTTCCCTGCTGAGACGAACAAGCTGCGAACGCCACCGACGCGAACCGCGCGACTGTCAGTGTTGCCACGGGGGAAAGGGAATATCCATCGAAATCAACCCCTTACAAAGCATTTTTTTTTTCAACACGTCATAGTCATAAAAATCGCATAACAAATTTGACTAAACTATGAAGTAATCTTTATTATTATACTTTTGAGTCTAAATCAGCCTTCAAATGTTTGTCGGAAAAGAGATTGTCTAGATGGGCGGCGGGGAGCATGCTTACACTGCGCATCGGAACCAGGCGGAAGCCAAACAGTGTACTACGTCGTGATTGGCCAAACACCTTCACCGCGTGTCGTCCGCTTTCGATAGCGGCGTTCGCCGGGCGAACAATAGTTACTTCTGGCAAACCGTTAAGGATGGTTCACACTGCTCCATTTTTTTACGTGAAGTTAAGTTACTAAATATTACGTTGAAGTCACCGGGACCTCTGTGCTTCATATTTAGCGATCCTGCCAGTTCAAGGAGAAAGTATGACACGCGACATTCAATACGCGGATGTTTCGGTGACTTATACGTAACGTAACTTAACGTCAGAAAATGGGACAGTGGGAATGAGCCATTACCGTGTTCCGCGTACCCTAGGAGAATTTAGAATTATGTTTCTAAGCGCGCACCCGGGTGACACCTTGACTGCGGGGCGCGTGCTTAAACGCATGCTTCAAAGGCTCGGGAGGGCCGTACGGGAACACGATAACGGATTCCTAAAAGTCTCGAATACCGAGCTCAGCTGGATATCCGGTGAACAGGCAGCTTTTGACGCCGCGGCAAGAGCGAACGCTGCCGAGCTAAGACCGTCGCTTATCCGACGCATATTCGCTTCATGGAGTTCAGCCTTTAAAGTAGCAAAAATAGAGGGCTTTGTGGAAAGATTTCATTCTTATATTTGGTCGCGTATTTTCATACTTAGTTTTTATCCGAGTAGCGGGGGCTATGACGCACGTTCGCAAAAGAGGCTGTTTTTTGTGTTTCGTAAAAACGCGACAGTTAATCTTCTATATCAAAAGTAAAGAAATACCTTAGCATAGCAGAGTATTACGATGCCATTAGTACAGGGCAAAAGCATTTCACTGCTAAGATACAAATGTCTTTTAATGTGTGTCGATGCAGAGAGACACACACTCAAATGTATCTCTAAGATGCTATCCCAAATACATTTGCTTCCCGATACTGCCCAGCCCTGAGATTACCGAACTACTTAAATTATCAAACATTTATACGGTTGATTTTATAGTGACTAAGAATTGCTGTACATATCGACTATTACTTAAAAATAACTACTTTGTAATCTGTTTTTTCCCGAAACATGAAATTATTCGGTAGCTGTCGCTTAACGCTGCATATGAAGTGAAAGCTTGTTGAATTACTCGAAATGTTTGAAGGCACACAGAACGTGTCTGATCTTGGAGAGTGTTTCAGATACCCATTTTTTTTTCAAGCAACCCCGTCAAATGATATTTGTGGTCGCTATCTTTCGGGGTAAAAAGTGTGTGATTGGGTTTGAGTGCTTGCCGAACAACGCTGATGCAGCGCTCGTGTTTCTCACAGGAGGTGGGCCTAGCTCATGCCGATCGCTGACACGAAATCCGCGTTCATCACATGTTCAGAGTTCGTGCTGAGATAATGGCAGGCTGTGATAATTGACCAAGCTGCTACCAGATGGCGTGAAGATTTCAAAAGGGTCTGTTTTGACCAAGCTACGACGGCAGTGCATCATCTACCTCCCTGTGACCGCTATAACAATAACGTTATGATACCCGTTTTTATATATATTTTTTTAGAATTCATATTTGTATTTTTGCAGTAAAGGAACAGAGACTGTGCTGCATCGCAGCAGAAACTACGAGTTATCTGAGCGCTCTCGTGCTCTGAGACAAATTCCGCTTTTCAGCCAGTATCAGCAAAGAACGGTCGCCGCTAATCAGGTTCTGCTGCGGGAAGGCAGTGACCCGCTAATACTGAAATACGGCTTAGCTTTAGTGGAAATGTTACCCTAGCTGACCGCTTTCTGGAACAACTCCAGCGTTCGTGTGGAGCCGAACCGAAAGTTAAGGATGACAAGTGGCAAAGGGTTGTTCTACAGCAAATGCTTACTTATAAACTAGGGCTCCAGGAACGCGTATCCCACTTTCGTGTTTACCGCGTTCTCGATTCCCGCTCGATTAATTGATAAGACTGTGATGCTGTGGCCTGTCTCAACCCTGTGGGAAGCGCAACAATGGAGGTTAATGCGGCAGGCCGCTGTTCTGTTGTAGGTCGCTTCAAAGCCCGACAGTCGACGGAAACCAACGCGAAAAAGGAAATGGAACACTGCAACACCCGTGAATCTTCCGCCCCCCCGAATTATTTTCTTTTCGCCAGCAATTCAGGAGTGACCGCCGGGATCGCGACATTCGACAATATCAACTGCCGGCTTCCCTGACGTCATTTGTTGCCACTTTGTGACTACGTTTTATACATAGGCAGAATAATATGATAAACGCAACTGTTTACAACTCGTTGCAAGCACCGTTCATGAACATACTTTAATGGTATTCGTTATAATACCATCAGATCCTTATTTCCGCGGACTTCCACAATGTTGTGATCTTGGTTGGAGTAGTACAGTCCAACATAAACTTTGCAAATTCGCTCCTATAAAACGAGCGATATTTACTTCTTCGTTGTTGCGTTATATGTTGAAATTTGTTGCCATTTTTGAGTACACTCACGCCCGAAAGGTGAGCGTAGCCCAATTAAACAATAGAGCGTAAATACGTAAGAAACAGCGCACAAAGATCTCAATTGCATCGCTACCTACGCCGAAGAGATAAATTAGAGAAGGCATAAAGTGTCAATTTCCCAGGGTTGGCATGCGTTCGAGACTTTACTGTACCTAGATTGTGTATTTACACCAAATTAAAGAGGTTAGAAAAGTCAAATTCGGGGGTTTTACATGCCAAACAACCGAAGGGCATCTGACGCGCCCCAGCGAAGAATTTCGACCATTTAGGAATCTTAGAGGTGAAACAAAAATGGTATATCCAATAAATTCTATATTTTGCTAGATTGCAGACGCAGTCGCCAACATAGCATAGCCTAGCGTATAGCTATACTAGACAGCTTGCTTTCTTCTGCAATGAACGTGTTAATATTTTGTGTGGTGGAATATCTGCGATCGTAAAACTAACTTTAGGCTTCTATTTTTCCACACATATGATAGCGTTGCAGATTGAAATAATAATAATATAAAAAGAAAAACTCACCGACGACAACAAATCGGACGGTGGTATTCCGCGAGTGCCCGCTGCCGAACGTCGCCAAGCAGTCGTAGAGTCCCGCATCGGCGGCCTGCACGTCGCCGATCATGAGCAGCGCCGGTTCATCGGCCGACGAGAAGTACGCCCTGCCGGACCAGACGCGTCCCGGCTGGTGCGTGGCCTGCAGGAAGTTGCCCGACCGCGAGCCCATGTCGACCGAGTACACGGGCGCCGGCAGTCCCCGCTTGAACCACGTCACGGCCGAGGCCCACGAGTCCTGCGTCGAGTGGCGGAGGTGGCACGGCAGTGCGGCGTCACCTCCCACTCGGCTGGTGACGACGGTGGCCCCCGAAGGGTCTGCAAGAAGAATGATCGACTCTCTAGTTAAAGGTGCCAAGCTGCGTTGACTTCTGAAGCACATAAAATGTAATAGTTATGAAGTTTTGGAATACCGTTAACCTTTCATTCGTGAATAAATAATACATTCATGTGGATGTTTTCAATTCAATATATTTTCCGAAAAAGGTCTGGCTTATATCTGAGACCCATTATAAATTCCTTCTTATCTTCAGTCACATGCAATACATGTCTGGTTACAATTTAGTCGAACGTTCGCCACAATGTTTCGGAGTTAATTTGACGCCTCGCGTAATTTTTGTATATTTTTAAAGACATTTTGTGCTTAAAGGCCGACTTACCAAATAATTACCTGCAAGGTGGGATAGTCCTCCTCACCACCCTTCCATTTTCTTTCGTTCGCACTCCTATCTTGACGGCGGAGGGGGGGGGGGGGGGGGGGGGGGCTCGTTTTGCTGCTTCATCTTGGGGCTGGATAAGCCGGGAGCTTATCCCGGCTTAACCCGCTCCAAGATGCAGTAACAAAAGGAGTCCTCCGCTGTCAAGCTAAAAGTGGGACGGGGAATTGTTAAGGGTGGCGAGGAGGATTTTCGTACCTTGCTGAAATGATTTTCTGTAGGTTGGGCTTTAAGTGGGATCTTACAGCACAACTAACTTATCGCACTCCGAAAAAACGGCAGCCAAAACTTATTAAACAAAGAAAAGTCTCAAAATGCGACTAATTGCGAACACCTCAAGGATACGCTAAGCATGTTTATTGCGAATTAAAGTAGATTGAAATAGTGCGTACGTAGTTTGTCAAAACCTGCATACATGCTTTGAAAAGCGTTCAAAACATGCAATGCGTCTTGAAATGTAGATAAAAAAATCCCAGTTTCACTTTTGCGCTTTAAAGGATCTTCAAACGAACTTTTGGTTTATTACTCGCTTTAGAAAATTAGTATATTTTAACATTCATTTTACACACAAAAAAAAACTGGAAACTATAAAAATTGCGGGACTATTTTCTTGTGCAATGTCTCGTCATTCAATAAATAAAAAAATACTTAATCATTTTTAAGCCTTTAATTTATTGATGACCAGGGTTTCGGAAGCTTATTTGACAATGTACGCTTCCGTACATTTACGTAATCACTTTTTTGGTTTCTTTATTAAATACACACAAATTAAAAAAAATCATCCTAGAAACAAAATATTTTTGTAAGTGTCGTGCTGAAATTACAATTCCCGAAAAAAAGGTGATAATCCGAGCATACGAAAACGGCACTTCTAGAAAATTTACGACGCGACGTCGCCATTTTTACTCTTTTCGTTCCGCGACGCGTAAAATGTCTTAAGTTCGGAGCTTCCTTAAATACTTGAAACGACTGCGCGGATGAATAGTATATTGTCTAATTGAAAACTACGAATGACAAAGGAGCTAGTTCTTTGCAATTCGTAAATTGGAAACCGTATTTTAGCCTTAAAAGCTATATAACACGCAGCTAGAATAAAACCTTGTCAAAATTAAGTGACAATTGTTTGTACAGAAAGTTTCTACTAAGGCAAATACACATTAAACAAATAAAAAAATAAAAAGTAAAAATATTATTTTACTAGAACTTTGTAGACCACGTCATACGTCAGGGCATGAGAGTAGAAAGGAGCAGTTAGTGGTTTAGTTAACCAACATTTTCTAACTATCATTTCAGCTGTTATTTTTAGTGGAGCATTTCGTTTTGAGAATTGCAGCCCGTCATTCATTTAAGCCCAATTACTTACTAGAATAGAACAAGAAGTTATCCCGTGGCACTTTTGTAGATGCGGCAGTCCGAAAGTCAAAATAAGAGAGCGAATTGCGCGAAACGCCCTAAGAACACTGAACCCCCGAAGCCAGAGCAGTGTCACACACTGTTCCGACCATAGAGTTATTATAATGTAGGAGAGAGGTTCAACTGGAAATAGTGTGCTGTTCCAAATCGAAGCAGACAGCAACAAGTAAAAAATTAACTTCCGGTAACGCATTTCTATAGGGAAACCGGTTGCATTTCTTCTCGATTCTTGATTTAAAGAGCACGTGTTACGAATAGCAATAACGTAAGGTATATATCTGTATCGCGAATATAAAAATATTGGTAAGTTGGAGTGTTTTTTTGTTTGTCTTGTTTTTCAAATAGATGGCGTTAAGTAGAGTGCTAAAAAAGCTTCATGCATGAATTTACGCGCACTGTGAAATACTCTTACCACGAAC
Organism: Ixodes scapularis; assembly: GCF_016920785.2. Classification (NCBI taxonomy): domain Eukaryota; kingdom Metazoa; phylum Arthropoda; class Arachnida; order Ixodida; family Ixodidae; genus Ixodes; species Ixodes scapularis. Next base: position 16,264,073 of record NW_024609873.1, on the reverse strand, counting down.
ACGGCGTCGGCGCTTTTCAGTATGAGCGATTTACGTGCCAAACGAACGATGGACGTCTGAAAAGTCGAAAGTCAAGAACTACTCAGCAACACCGAATCAGTAACTTTTTGTGCAGGTCTACCAGTGGTCTCTAAACTTTGTGGCTAAAGATTAGGTATCAATCCCAGTCTTGAGGGATGAAAAAATATATCAATTATAAACGAAAAATAACCGAAGAAATAGCGTTTAAACACAGAGATTAACATTAAAGTAAGTATTACAAAAGCTTAAGGTAGATGCCCACATACACTTCAATGTGAAATTTAATCTTTTAGGTAATTATGACATTACACGACAATGGCGGCCAAAATTCAACTCCCCAGGCTTAAATTAAAGCGCATGAGAATTCAGCATATTGGTGCAGTGCGAAAGACCAAGGAGAATGATAAAACGAAGGTTGGAAATGTGCAATAGTTATGGCAGATATCACTATGGGCACAATGTACATGATAATGTAAAGGAATTTTAACAGAGTTAAACGAACATGAAGCGGGGGATCGAGAATGGTGACGTTGGTGATGATAATTTTAAGTTCAAAATATGGCGGGAAGACACGCGTTATGATGCAGTTTATTTTTAGTTTTCTTGTATCTTCTTTTGCGAATTTCAAGCGAGGTGTGCTCCAAATGCGCAAAGCGCACCAAATGCTCAACGCGCTCCAAATGCGCAACGCGCTCCAAATGTGACACCGGCCGGTTGGAAGAAATCCGCAGGTCGGATTTGGCCCACAAGCCCAGGTTCGGAGACCCCTGTTGTAGAGGATCGAAATAAAGTGAAGGCCAAATAATATAGTTTGATTTGCAATAAATAGGCACTGCTTCATTCATTCCGATCACGTGTATGTGTGAAGATATTCGCTCGACGTTCAAAAAATCACCTGCGCTGAAATATTTTTGAAAGTAGGGAGAAACCAGAGAAGCCAATAAAAGCCACCCGGCATCGGAAATAATAACAAAGACTTTTACAGCCCTTGCACTTTATGCATTACGTTCTGAATGTTTTAACAGCTCGATAGGATGGAAGCTTGGGCGAGTTGGTGAACCATACTTGACGGTGACAGCGCAGGAAAAATCAATCTCACACCAGACACTCAGGAAGACAAGCACACGCGCTGACTTGCAACTCTTGTGTATTCATCTACTTCATTTTTCTCTTCAACGTCTGGCTTGACTTTTCAAAACGTGATAAGTAGAAGAAGTAGCACGAAATACAAACATAAAGCTGGGCGAGATGCACGACGGGGTCATTTTAATAAATTGAGAAGACTGGAATATTAACCCTATTTAAGCGCCACCGGAATTCTGGCGAACCTTGAACACACTCTACATTCCTTTCGATTGTTATAGTGAGTCGAATCGTCGCTTGTTATTACGCACTCGCTATAGAGCAGAGGTTTGGGCCTTAAATATAGCGAAGTTAAGCATCCTTCTAGGGCGAAGAAAAATTCCGTAACTAATGCAATCACATTTCTGCAGGGATAATAAATAAAGCCCCGCATATTGGCGGATCATCCGCGGATATCCGCAATCAACTGGCGGATTATAATGATTCAGATTTGGCGCAGTGCAGATAGTATGCGTATGCCAGAGGCTGCAGTTGCGGATGCTATTGAGATATCCGCGGGTGTGGATCTCCATATTTGCGGTGGCGGTCCGCGTGTGCGGCATCAGAGTGTACAGCGAATAAATAACGGGTACTAAGAAGTGCGCCATCGAATATTTCGCGGGACAAAATTACGGCCTTGGAGCCAACCGGTGATAAAATTCTTATTAACACCAAGAAAGATCTCATTCTGACCAAAGGTCGCTTGGGAGCGTTTTATTTTGTCAAAAATACTGTTTCTAGAAACATTTAAAAAAAATGCAGAGCCATCATCGTCCCGGGAAAGCGTGTTCTTGTTTGGCAGGGAAAGAGCGGAAAACGTTACTGGCCAAAGAAATCCCAAAACATACAAGCTACAAGAAATGGAGAATTCTTCTCGTCAAGTGAAACGTGGTCTGCTTGCGTTTTTTTTTTTTTTTTTTTTTTTTTCTTGACTAGTTTGTTGTTGATAGGTATGTGCATTTGAAGAACGCAGTTTTCGGTCGTGTTTAAAACTGAAACCTTTTGGAGGTGTTGCCAATATTGAAAATTGGGATATTTCCTCAGTCACTTACTTGCGTGTTTCCACGTATAAATTATACGTAGCAAGACGCTACCCTTGCCGCGAACGAAAAAGAATTTTATTAGTTTATCCTTTCTTAAGCTTTGTGTTTAGAAAATATACGTCTGCTTTAAGCTGGTGTTCAAAAAATAAAATAAAATCGTACTTTTTTTTTAAGCACATCATCTGAGAAGAATGCCACAGATTCCCAGGACGATGTTATAACTGCGACCCTCTTTCCAGCGACGCAAAGTTTCTCTGGAAGGATGATCGCTCATAATAAAAGTACGATAAAATATAGTACGATAAAATGACTTGCACCATATTCTGATTCGAAAAGTTCTTTTTGAAAAATTAGCAAACGGCGTATTAGGTACCATAAAGATTCATCATTTTTTTCTAATTAATGCTAGATTTAATGATGTATCATGACTGCGCGGATGGGGGGCCCGATGCGGCTCAGAATTTCGCGGATGGGGCTCAGACGCGGTTAAAAAATTTGCAGATACGAATCGGATGCGGATACAATATTTTAAGTACATTGCGGATGTGGTTTGGGTGCGGAAGAAAAGTGTGCGGATGCGGACCGAATGCGGAGGAACATACTGATATCCACGAGCAACTCGAATAATAAATCACGTGCTCTTCGTTGCGACCGAAATGACAAAAATTAGTAGTTACCCTTGCCATATTCCAGTGGAGAGACACACTGCACGCGTGTTTTCCCATCCGAATGAACAGGAGCACCGCAAGAGTATACTGGTTGCTGTCTATTTATCTATTTATGTACAATTACCCTTAGGGCCCCGACGGGCTTTAAAGAGGGGAGTGGTTGGTAAGTACAATTCTAAATTCCGCGCTGTCTGCTTTAATTTGCATCCCTGGAGTCGCATACGCACTAGCGCCTGATAAACCTCTAGCGCACATTATAATAACTCTATGGTTGCGACTTCGAAGGCGGTGTAAACATCGCACTTAAAACGATACCTACACGTGAAGTAAATATAAGAGCGCAAACGAGCTGGTAAAGATGAAACATTACCTGAACCCCGAGACTGCGGGCACAAAACGACACGGTGTCTTGTATAACGAATTAAAAGAAAAGGGCACACGTTGGAACGTGGCGTATGGAATAAAAACAAACCCCCCCCTCCCCCCCCCCCCCAAAAGAAAAACGAAAAAAAAAGAAAAAGAAAAACAAAAGCAGTTTGGAAATACGTTTTTTTTTCAAGCCTCACGATTGGTCTACACTCTATTATTAAAACTTTCTATTTTGCTCATACGTCTTGCTTCGTGATTTCAATTTCAGCGTTCATATCGCCTCATGCCGCATTCTCATCGACTTCGAAGGGATAATCCAATTTAATTATATAATATTAATAATTATAATATTATCGTTTATTTTCCCTCCAGAGGAGTGTGGAGAGCAGGGAAAAAAGTTGCAGTTGCAGCTTGACAGGCCCCTACCCCCAACACTTGGCATAGATTACAGTATAAAATTCCATTATTTTTCTAAAGCACCGCAAAACAGTATACCCAATTGAAGAAATACGCACGATAAAATTTATACACCTGCCTAAATTCATAGACATGCGTAAATTCATACTCATGCATGTTTAACATGTGTTTGTTTCTTTAAAAGACAGATTTGTTAAAAAAATATTATATACTTTAGTGTTTAAAATATGATGCAGTCGCGAAATCGGGGATAAGTTAAGTGGATTATCTGGATTAGAAATCATGAATTTCGAATATTTATAATAAGAGAAATAATAGGATACAATGGACAGAGCACGCCCTGGAATTCTTAATATGTCAGTCAAAATAAGAGGATATAGTTTTCACGCAAGTTCGAAAAATGAAACCGTAAACAATATGGTTGGAAGACTTCACAACTTAGAAGAAAACAAAAGGAGTAGCAGATAATTCTCAATGAATACAAAGTACTCAGACGCCGAGCTACTGTAAGCATGTTAGACTTTATCCCCGCCCCCCCCCCCCCTCCCCCCCGTGATTCCAGTTTATTCAACCGTCTTCAGGACCGATCTTGTTGCCATAGAAACAGAGTAAATACGAGACAATAATTCATAACGTGAGCTTATTGCTACGAATATGACTGATCCGTGTTAAACAGGTACCACGTCAATAAACAAAACGAAATTGTATCGAATCCTTTTTTTTATGATGAAACGCCTATATAAGTGACCTGACGCCGTCGGCTATTACTTGACATCAGATAGCAGAAAGAATACCGTCATTGGGGAATTAACGAGCAAGTCACTTCTCATACTGCATGCATGCACTCAGCCGACTGCCGTGGCGTGTTGTCCTGTCATGTGCTGCTTCCAGCAGATGCACGTTCACTCCAGATTAAGCTGAGACACGTCAGAGTCCAACTCAAGCTGGACAGTTATTCCGATTTCCCACACTTAGATACACACATATCAATATCTTGGGCAAATATTCGCTAACTCTGTCTTCGGAAGATGTACACCGTCACAGAAACATTAGCGTCGCCGCACATTAGAACAACATGACCACGGGCGCCTTCGAGACACCGGCCTTAGAGAGTCCGCTGCCGAAGGTAGCTTCTCCACAATAAACGGATGATGGAAGTGCAGCCCAACGCCCAGAAGATTCGGGTTGTCTTCCCGCGTTTCATTTACAACGATGAATGGGCGACGGACCCAAGCTCACCTAACGGGTGACATCGATGGCGGCGAGCAGACAGGGCCATCCCAGTCACAACCAATCAGAAAACTTGCGCGAGGCCGATAGAGTTATGGCCGTGACGTCTAACGTTCAGCGGCTCTCGGCGCATTATCGTAATACAGCCCGCGTGGAGCGTTTCCGGGATGCGAGATGTGACATGTTCTGGCGCGAAGTAACGTATTGAGCGTGCATTACGCAAATTGCGCGCTCCGGGAGTGCTCCCATGGATAGCATCATCTAAGAAAGAAGAGAGGGAGCGTGCGCCGTTTTGCGGGAAACTTTATTAATTTTTTCCCTGCAGATTATTTAGTAACCGCCGGTATGCGGCTTTGGGGAACGACTAAATTGCGTACGTCTCCATATTTCCGTTGTTTGTCTGACGTCATTCTGCATTTAATACCAAAATATCAGCATCGGTAGTAAAAATATAGCAACAGATAAACGCTGACGCAGAACGGATTAGGAAGATGAGGATGAACAATATCCTACATAAGAGGTATCAATTAGAGGAAAACTTTTCTGTTTCTGTTTATCGCCCCTTTCGCAGTTTGACTCCCTGCGATTTAGTGTCCATTCTTTGAGTAAAATTAACGGTAGCGAAGTATTACTTCGCCACCCCGCATCGCTAAGCTGTGGAGACTATTGTCGTTGAGCCTAAGCAACAAGGGTGCTGCGTTTAAGAACAATGAGCTGAAAATTTGTATTATAAACGTGAAAAATTTGAAAACTAGACACGAATAAAACAATATGATTCCCTGAATTTTCGTAAAAGGTTACAACAAACACCCAAAGTTTACAATGTATAAAGGTACAATGTGAAGCCTATTTTACGCCCCAAAATATTTCTTAGCAAATTTTTTGTTTTACTGTCACCCTAAATATTTCCAAGAAAATGTATTTAACAAGAGCGAACATATATGAAATGCAGCCGACAGCAGTGAGAGTTAGCCTAAATGAGTGCCAACCGAAAGCAGTAAACGACATATGGGGTGGGGTGGGCCACCGGCTCATTAAGCAATATAAAGCCGACTGCCACATTAGGGGCTTTCAGTAAGTTCTTTTAACGTGAATGATTGGTCCCCGATAGACTTTCCCTCGACACTTCGTATGCAAGCAAAATTCCAAGAGAACACGGGGACGTCACTTCCCAGTCGTTACGATTTTTGTCACGTAAATTAGCGTGAATGAGTAAGAAACATTTCAGCATGGCGGATAAAGCAGGACGAAAATAAACCAGCGATTTAACGCGCACAAGGGCAATTAAAAAGCTAATGCATCATTTCCAAGTGAAGGGTTCGTTTTATGGATTACTCATTGACGTAACTGCGTATGCTGCCCTTTAAACGGTTTCGCCATCCTTCGTTTGGTCTCCTCAAACCTCGGGTGATTACGGCCGCCGTAACGGGGCAAAGATTCCACGCAGTGTGTCTTAATAAACATAAAGAACTGGTAAAATATTCGCTTGAGGGTAACTAAGTAGTTTTTTGTTGTTGTTGTTGTTGTTGTTGTTGTTGTTGTTGTGGCTTAACTCTAGTCATAAAAAAACCTGCGGCTGTTTTTGTACAAACTAAAACTACAATGAGGTGCCTCCCTTCAGGAGCTTTGAAAACAAACGCCCAAAACCGTTATACAAGAACTCCGAGAACCACATGCCAATTATAGGAAGTGAGTATAATAATAGTTGGACCTGCGAGCTCAATTGCGTCCTTTTGCGTACACGGTCATGTTGTATCTTTAGCTGGCATTTTGTTTTTATAAATCGACAATTCCGACAGAACGCATGGCTGAACCGTGGCCAAGTAAACATCGGCCTCAAAACTCAGTTATTTATAAATCTATGAACTGGCGGGAGCGCCTGCGAATAGCTTCAAAACGAAACAGTAGCTGCTTTTTTGAACCGCCTTTAGATGTGGTTTGCAGCGTACGTTCAAGCTCGTCCTGTTTCATCCTCCATGCAATGTTGCTTTTGAGTGTTCCTTGTTCACACTAGTGAGGTACCACAAAGCATGACAATTCTGGTGCACTCTTTCGAAGCTCCCTCGGGGAGGAATCGGACAAGTCAAAACAATTCAGTAAAACTTAATGTTTTTTTATCTTTCTTTTTTTTTTTATCCCAGACAATTTGCAAGTGCAGGCACAGTGGCGTAGAGAAATCGTTCGGGCACAAAACGTTCGCGTCAACGTAACTGCCTAAAATTGCCTATTTTTACAATGGGAAATGAGGGCGCCGAATAAAGTTTTTTAACAGCTTTATTTACAGGGTGTTGGCAGATAAAACCGAACATTCATATCCGGTGACCATTTTTAATATTTATGAAAACAAATACTCGCCGGCTTTATGCCCACAAGAATAAAACCAATCCTTCTTTCCGAAAATAAAAACATTTGTCTTGGCGAAAAAAAAAAATTGTAAGCTCAGTCACGTGCGTGTTTTGCGTATGGCGCGATGTTGACATTTCGGGCGGCTTCCCCCCCAAAAATGTTTTGGCTACGAGTGTATAAATATTCACTGACAAATTAGGCATAGGAAGGATTGACAAAAAGTATTAATCACCGAGTATTAGCGTAGCTATTTTGAGAAAATATTGCAAACACGGCGCATTGCGCAATACCGCTCTGAAATTAAGATTTTTTTTTTTCGGTATCTGCAAAAGACAAGGTCTTCAAACTCTTCCAGTGTATTGCACTGTATATAGTTCGTCTTTGCGTGAAATAGTGTTGTTCTGGTTAGCGGGAGAAACTTACAAGAATTACTCACATAGGGGCATTTAACTAAAACTGCATTATTTTGAAAAATCATTAAAAAAAAAGCCATCTTTAATAATCTTTAAACTCTCTGAAACTAACTTTTATAATATGTACTAACACAGTCTGCAAAAATATAACGCAATATTGGTGTGGATTAAGTTATAAAGTGAGAAATATGGTCAAATCGACGCTAACGCGGTTGTCGGACACTCTAAGAAAAAATGACTACTCTGGGTAGTCAAATGGCGCTTGGGAGGCTTTGACTATCCCAAAAGGCGAGTTACTAGCTTTGGGCAAAGTGACGGCCCCAAACCGATGTGGAATGACCGCCTTTATGCAGGAGACGACGGGATGTGTTCACTATCGAATCCGATATTCACGTGCAGGCAGTCGTGAATGATATTAGTAACTTGGACAACTACTGGAACACTATAAATGATATGATTCCTTAGCTTTCGTGATATTTTAAGATCCGCCAAGATCACATATGTTGTGCAATTCGCGTAAATTGGTGGAATGAACATTTTGTCAGCGCGAGCAGCAACACTGGTCTGGACAGATGTGGACGTGGTGGGGTGTAGCCAGTGTAGCTGTGGCAACATAACAACAACAAACGGCGTGGGTGTTTTCCGAACTGAAGTGAGGATATATTTCTGCCCTATTTTATTGCAAAGAATATTAAAAAAAAATGATTAGTTGTATATCTGATCGTGTTTAACCATTGAACACTGGGACCGAGGATCGGCAGGGTAAACATGCTCTGAGTTATGTGACTGTGTCACCCGTACTGTTTTCATCAATCTCGGACTGGTTGAATTTCCGAGCTGCACCCGTCGTGGTTGTGATCTCCTACGTACGTAGTGCGCGAACTTTCCAATTCAGTAGCCGGTTGAGATTCAGTGGCAGCGTAGTAATTGGCTTTTACTAGATTGTTGTGTCGTCATGGGCGCTATTTGTGCTTTTGCCAGCGCGAGCCCGACCTTGCGCCTCCTTCACCGTTTGCGTTCTTCTGGTTTGATGTTCTGCTCTGTGATTTATTAAACCTAAATCTAAAGGTCAATCGCCTCTGCCTCGTCACCCATCAGGACACCCCATAGCGCTGCCGCTCTACCGGCCCTTCCTGGATGTCTCCTGCTGCCAAGTAGCAGCCGGATCGTCGAACCTCCATCATCGTCGCCTCTCCACCAGAGGATCACTACATGTTCGTGCGTCAGCTACCACTATATTTCGGCGCGTCAGCTACCGCTATATTTTGGTGCGTCGGCCGAGCCTGTCGCCCCGTCCCGTTTCTTCGACTGTTTAACTCTTTTCTGGGCACAAAAAGAGCCCCCGCGGTTTTTCACAACGTTCTTGCGCTCGTGCTCGTTAATTTTTTTTTTTTTTTTTATTAGGGCAGTATGTAAGCTTTTGAGGTTCTTTGCAGTGTTCCAACACTTGTGTTCATTCAGTTATTATAGAACAGTAAATAAGCCCCTCATGTTTTTCACAGTGTTCCAACGCTCGCGATTGTTCAGTTTGCCAGTCTGCCTTGCATGACGTGGCCTTTCAAACCTTCTGATCTTTTCCCCTTGGCCGGTGGCTCTGCTGTACCCGGTTTTGGACTTTAAGAAATTTCATTGCATTCAGACATGCTGCCCTATACTCCGTTCACCCCTAAGCTGAGACAGAGCCATATATGTAGAAAGTTTGGCCATTGGTTGGGAAGTATCGGAGACAAATAAGGTAGTGCCATCGGCTGAAAGCAGGCTGGGCGTGTTCCAGGGCGTCTTCACAAATTCGAATGTGGCCAATCAGAAGCCGGAAATAATACACTGGCGGTGGTTGCGAGAAACAAAATTCATAAGTGCGTCGGAGTAACTCTCGATGACTGAAAATGTGGTGCATGTGATGTTACTATCACGGTCGTCCGAAATTATGGTGAAAGAGTGGGACTGGCGGAACGATCGATATAATCCGTGCGCCGAAGGCGGGGAATCTACCGTCTGAGCGGTCGCACTCTCACCGAGCAAAACAGAGTTGAGCGGCACGTTTGTTTCTTGCATCTTTCTGCATGATCATGATTGTAACATCCTGTGCACCCTATTTTAAACCATGAAGGGTCACTACACTTCACACTTACGTGCTTATTAAAACCATACACCAACATATACCTATGGTTAAAACAGTTTCTCGGTACTACCGCTAGGGATTCTTTTAGGCTTCTGGTTGGTCAAGACAGAATGTCAAGCCCACTTGCTGCTTCTGGTGCACGCCCAGGCTCTGCATGCGCCTACCATTGACCAAACACTCTCTAAACACGGCTCTGAGCTGAGACTGCAGTGGGAACTACTTGCCCGCCGAACTAATCAGCCATCTCCCTTTCATCACCTGACCCAGTCCTCGGTCTGTGGATTTGAGCGGGAGCGTGATCACGTGGCGAAAGAGGGATGTATGACTGGTTCATTGAAGACGTAGCTTTCCCCGCAGTTTCAGCTTAGGGATGAATGGAATTTAGTCAGCGCGCAGGACCCAGCTCCGGCCTCCCAAGAAGTTGGTGTTTGCAAGACGGCCGCTGTCTTCATTGGCCTCCTCGCTCGAAACCGTATGCTGAAGAACCAGCGTGCACCAGCATGCGACAAGAAGCTTTATCGACGGCTGCCCGTACGCGGACGAGCTAGCATCTCCTCCGTTCTAGACGGGTGCTTTCGGTGAATCGCAGTGCTGCGAAATTAATTGTCTCTCTTTCGATTGTTCTTCTAAGAAAACGTTTTTATAATAAATGCCTGTGACCACAACAGCCGCCATTAAGTCAACATTTTCCTCTGATTGCGACTATCTCAAATATGACAAACTTTCCTCGGATATGAAGTTTTTCCAATATCATCTCTCATTGACCACTTGTGTGTAATAGAAGATAAGTGTTGTGTTCTGGTGTTTTTATTATTGTAGTCTCCCTATAGCTACTGTTAAAAAAAAATAAAAACCTCGGGCATTCCGACTTGTGAGAATTGTAACGCGCTGACGATAAAGCTGGCGCCACCTAGTGACGGCGATCGTAATTACTATACCCTTGGGCTCGTATGGCACCGTGACGTTGCGAGTGTGACGTCACGGGTAAATATCCCGAGATTTGCGTGCCGACTCGATGGCTGTTTTTGAAGCGCTCGCCAGAATCTGTCGGTTGAAACAAAAAATATAGCCATCTGCTAAAAATACAAGCGTGCCATTATCATTTACAGATATCATGGATCATATTTCGCTTATTTTGAAGTGTTCGGAAATATTTCAAGTTTTCATTCTGTACCCCCTTAATGTCTTTCTTGGGGTTTTGTTTAAAACATATAAGGAAAGGAGAATCTAATATTTGGCTTTTTCTAGTTTGTTACATCGTCACAGACACTATTTGCACTATTATGAGTGCAAGTTCGAGTCCGAGCTTGCACCTCTTTGCCATTCTTGTTCTTCAGCTCTTATGTTCTGCTCTATAATTACTGAAATCTAAACCTAAAAGTCAATCACCTCTGCTTTGTCGCCGGCAGCGTTCGCGTTGACTGTGAACCCTGCCACTACTCGTCTCCCATCAGGGTACCCCATCACCTGGCCGCTCTACCAGCGCTTTTTGGATGTCTCCTGCTGCCAAGGAGCAGCCTGATGATTGAACCACCGAACCTCCAACATTGTTGCCTCTCCGTCAAAAAACTACTACAGGTAGGCTGGCCCACTTGTGGGGAAGCTGTGTCCAGAGCTGATCTGCCTGGTGTTGGTGCTGTCCTCTTGAGGTGCCTACTGTTGTCATTCGTATACCATCAAGTGAGCAGACAATTTCAGGAATCCACCATAGGCCTAAACTGCGCGCCCACACAGTCTGTCCCACACCAAAAGGGTGGTTGCCTCCCATGTGCGGGGACGAGTCCAAATGCATATAGACAAAAATCAATCGGGGATCTGATGTGGTAGCCAATTAACAGTTAAGACGAATACTTCCTATCTTTTGTGGGGGTTCTGCAGCAGTGAAACTTCAACAACAGCGGGGAAGCGCTTGCAAGCCTGGTTCCAAGACTGTGAGGTTGAACCTCATAAATTCCGCCTTGTCTTCAGATATCGCATGCTCGGAAAACCTGATGAACTGCGGGTGATACAAAGGGGTGGTGGAGTGATGTACATGACTGTTGTAAAAACTGTTTGAAAACAGTAATATTAATCTGGGTTCGTTGTCATCAAACTCAAGTGTCCTGGGCTGTCCAAATCGATCAAAGATGTCGCGCTGGGCTTCCACTGTGGTCTCGGCCGATGCTTTTATCTGCTTTGTGTCGATCAGTATCACGTAACTCTCCAGCTGTGCGGCATAATATAAGCCATGTTCAGCGTTTCTTGGTATCCAATCAGCTGACCCGAACCTGCACCAGGTGCATTTAACAGAACTGGGCACATGTTTCGCACCTTCTTACATGGTTTTAATTGTCTTTGTCAACACCGGCGTACCAGAAGATGGTTTGTGCAAAGCTCTTCATGACTGACCTGCCTGGGGCCCTATGTCGCGCTTTGTGGACTCCCACGGGCCACGGCGTCTAGGAACAAGGAAGTGACGTCAACAGCGCAGCAAGCACAGATTAAGTGTTGATTAGTGAAAGTCGCTGATGACGAATTTCCGCAGAAGAAAACAAAGCTCACTTTTTTTTTGTTTTCTTCTGCGGAAATTCGTCATCAGCAACTCTCACCAATCAACATCCAATCTGCTTTTGCTGCGTGTTTGACGTCACTTCTTTCTCCCTAGTCGCCGTGGGAGTCCAAAAACGCAACATAGGGCCCCAGGATAGGCGTCATGGAGCATAGCCTCCTGTATACTGATAATGCCTGCTCAATCGCCAGTTGTCAGCGATCACTACAAGGGTGTGTCGCCTTCCTATACAAGGCAGAAAATGTGAATGAAAATAAGCCTCTCGTGCGTTCTTATATTCTTGGTGCTGTTTTTGGCATTTGTTGGGGTACCTGTGGGCAAGAACTTGCCGGAGCTGTCATTTCACGAGACCCCAAGCAACACCCGGGGTCATGGAAAGTGACTAAAGCTTATTTTGAGGGAAGACTGCGTGCCAAATTCGACCTCCTATATACTTAATAGTGTGTGGTAGGCACCTTTTTGTGACGTACATGCAGGAAGGCTTGTCTGGTCCTCCTTCGAGGATTCTGCTGAGGCTCCACTCAAAGCCCAGCTTGGCTCAGGCCTCTCTGGTGTCAAAGCTGGATGAGCCCATGTACCCTTCCAGGTCCTGTTTTGGTGCTGCTTGACTGGCTGTTACTGTCTACCTACGCACATCTTTCTAGTACTGCTCGAGGTATATACTGACGGGCGCCTGACAACAGGCACAGTGCGTCACCACGAAACGTGAGCCCTGGCACAGCTAACACCTTCCACAGTGCTTATGTGACTTCGTAGCGGTTGTTACCCCAGAGGACCCTGGCTGTTGCAATTCCTCTTCACCTTCTGAACTTTAAAACAAAACCAATTATATAGCAAAACCAAAGCATGCACTACCTTTCAGCATTTTAGCACCGGTTTTCGGCATCATTGTCGTTGTTGCAATGCTTTGTTTGTTTGTAGTTGAGATGGCGACATCACAACACCTTCCTCGTCACTCATGGTGCTTGCAGTAGCTTCGCAGAACACAAAAACATTCAAACTGCGTACACCTGACACCGCAGTGAAATGACCAAAATAGGCGGTTGCAATTTCTGCTTGCGTAGGCCAGCTCCCCACAATGTGACATCGGGAGGTGCCATTTCACAGTTTCATAGGACGCCAGCTACGATTGATGTGGGAACCATCATACAATGCCTGTGTTTGTCTTGCACGTGTTTCACATCTACTTTGCCAATTGATGCAATGAAAAGAGGTTTTGTTGAAGGCTACTAAGTTGGCAGGTTACAAACGCCTGAGCATTCAGCTGATTGGTGATTTCACTTGGCTACTCGTTTCAGTGGAATGTGTAAACTTGATTCTGTTTGCCCATAATCTATTTATTGGCTGGTTTGTTCGAAAGTAACTCAATCGGTCTATCTAAGGAAGCCTCAGGAAAGAGCTTTGCTAAAGCAACACTAGCCTTGACTATTTTTTTTGTTGAGACCAAGATAAGGCCACCTGATTTTATTTTGAGGAAGCCAGCACAATGCCGAGGAGGAATGACCCAGATTTAGCATGAAGTTATAGGTTTCACATGAGCACATTCCATTCGTAGCTGAAAAAGAGGTGTCACTTAATTAGAAAGACAAGTGAAAGTAAAGCATTTTTAAATATTTCGGTTAAGAAAGCTGTGCATACTTTAGCTCAGCTTTCAGCATTTTGGGTACATTTTGCTTTGTAGCTTTGAGTTTATCTATGATAACTATTAGTTCACTTGGAGCATGTAAAATACATTGGTTTTGACAGAAAACCGCACTTGGGCATCTATGATATGTCTGAGCTGAGCCTTCATTTTTTTTTCAGTTGAAGTGTATCTCGCCCTTGGCTTGATCAGTATCTACTCCATGTACCAAATACCTTTTTACAGGGTTGCGTTGCTGCTGGAGACTTGTGCGCTTGTGGGTGTTTGGTGAGTGGAATCACCAATCGCCATGAGCCCCGAGCCCAGCATGGGTTAAGACCCCCCGCAAGTCTGGCTGTGCTAGGTGTCCCCGTGTCTGATGAAACTGGGGTCTTGGCAGTTGACCTAAGCCCGGGCTAGGTTTCCTTCAAAGGCCCCCCAGGTTAGGCGACACACCACCCCTGCCGACGCCCTGCACAAACAGGTGTCCTGCGTTGGCTCGCCGAGGACGATTCGGTCAGTCGCTTTGCTTCACCACTCCTTTCCTATGACGTTCTTCTCCATCCCTGTTTTCAACCTCTCATCTTTCTGATGTAACAGAATTCTTTGAAAGTGAAGAAGAATTATATAGCCCATGGGTGTTGAAAACCACCAGGGTGTGACATGACGACACCAGATACTTTACTATGAAAATATCTCACCCCATGAGAATCCAATGGCCTGGACACAAAGGGGCTTTGCATGGTTGGAACGACTGGATGTGCAGCAGCCTCAGGGTTTTTGCCTTTGAATAGACCAATCTCACCAGCCAGTTTCATTAAGGCGCCGCTGCCACAATGCATCAAAGAAACTTAAGTCTTTCTGCATGTGGGAGAACCCCGCTGGAGCTTTGCACGTGACGAGTCGACACGAGCCGTCTCGTGCACTGCCTCCTGTGAACTAAAGTTATGGCGGCATCAGGCATGCTTGGAACGCTTAGTGAGATCTGACTATTGGGACAGTTGATTGCAACAATAGATGACTGTTCCCGTCTGTGGTTGTGGACACCTGGAGCACTAGTCGAGACAGCTGCCTCTGCTGTCTCGGCAAACCCGGTATCTCGGCATGCCCATGGCTGCCCTCTCCCTTGGTGCGTCATGTCTGCTGTACAGTGTGGAGGGTGTGATCCTCATGCATTTTCTTAGATGCGTGGTGTCTACACCGTTAGGAGAGCAACATTTGGCAGTGTGGGTGGCCTGGCGTTAATGAATGGAGACAAATGTATTTTTTCTGGTAAAGTATTTGGTGACACTGTCAACTGGCATGCTTGCAGCCAGGCTAGCAATGGCCGTGGTAAGGTGACTCGTATCCCAAATGTCCCAAGATGTCTCTCTCACATTTCAATGACTGCATTAGATGTGCTTGCAAGAATAGGACATTTACAATAAAAATATACCTATTCACTCAAGATAGATATTAAACCTATTTTAATTTAATTATCACTGCAGGGTCAGAAAGTTAATTGACAACAAAATTTGATTGCTTTATTTTTTTCTAGTTTTGTAATTTATGGTTCTAGGTGTATCAGCAAAAGACATAGGCATAGTTGCAAGTGATCACTCCGAAAGTTTGGGTCTATACAGCATGAACTAATTGTATTTTTGGATAGTGATCATACCAGAAATAGCACGCTGCTATTTCAGCGGTTGCTGCTCGTGAACTCAGGAGACTGGAATTGCAGCTATTGCTACTTCAAGATGTAACGAGATTTCAGCTGCTCGTCAGACCATGGCCAGGCGGTGGAATGGATCCTCAATCCTTTGGGGGCGTGCTTGTTGGTTTAGATCGTGAAACTTCCAGAATTTTGTTTGCCTTGCAACGTCAAAATGTTGAAAAAGATTTTTGTGTGAAGCCAGCCTAAAACATGTGTTTGCTACATTGTTGCAGGTTTGTCACCCTGTTTTTTTTGTTTTTTTTATATTGATTTTGAACTGTTGTGGGAAACACCAGTGCCCACCGCCGAGCACAGCACCTCATGTGGCAAGCACCAGCAAAAAGATGCGAAAGAGGGTTAGCAGACAAGGCCTACCATGTAATAGGTGCCACCAGCCCGACAACCCACAGGACCACGTATTGTATGCAATGAATCAGTTGTCGTCGTTAACCTGTCTCGACCACGACATGCCGGCAGCGGTGGGATCCAGTGTTGCCCATGAGAAGAACAAAGGCTACTTAAAAATCATAGGAGACGAGTGAACATTGCAGTATGCGCTTCTGCTATTTGTATTGCAGCCACCAACAGCTTGTCAGCTACCCTTGAATAGACCCTTTTCAAAAGTGTGCACCAGCTATACTATGTTCACCCTGCCGGACCAATCAGCCGCCTCCCTCTTATCACCCAGTGATGTGATTGCTGCGCCAATTGTGCGAAACTGCGCCTAAGTGCTTATTCTGCTACACTTGCTACATTTGATCAAAATGTGAGGAATTTGCACCAATATTGCACCAGAACTTAGGTTCAATTAAATAATACTGAAAATATAGCAGCTGCAGGCCTCGCTGCTGGGGCGAATCGTTAGTGTAGGCTCGTGCGGGTTTTCAGGACTTTCGATAATCGTCTCAAATAACATACTATTCGATTGGATTTCGCACCAAGCTCTGACAGTACTCAGAAGTTTCGCAACAAGGCTCGTGTTTGTGGTCACTTCTGGTTTGTTAGTTAGCTTTGTTGAGTGCGCTTCTCACCGCATAGCGGTGTAATGCAGTGAAGCAACAATTGCAAATTAGGCGTCGCTATGTTGCGTGTCTTGCTTCGCCACAGCACACCTGCGTACTAAGGCGAAAGGTACTCCTCCAGAGTGAGACGGGGTGCAAGAAGGTATATATGGACCCTTGTAGGTTTATTTTTTATGCTTTGTTTTTTTTTTCTGAATTAAGAGTTGCAGTTTTGTTACCCTTAGAACTTGAACGACACATAAATCTAGGTGCTCAAAATGATTATATTTTAACATTTTTTTAGTGGGATTTCGTACCTAAAATAATCATCTACAGCAGTTTGTGCTGTTTTTCACCAGTCGTCTTCTTGTTGCCGTGTCTGGTGCTTCCACAAGCAACTAAACAGCTGGTGTTTGTTCTCCTAATATTTGCCATCTCTCCTCACATTTGCAGTGATATAAATGAAAATGAAGTTTGCGGTTGTGCTCCAAAAGCTCTTTTTGCTTCCACAAAATGAACTTTTGGCTGCTCAAACAGAAGCTCCAAAATGGCTATGACCAATCACATCACTGCTTTCATCACCTGACCCAGCTCTTTGCGCGTGGGTATGGCCGGGAGCGTGATGATGTGGCAAAAGAGAGGCGTATGGCTGGTCTAACGAGGACGTAGCTTCCACCGCAGTCTCAGCTTAGAGGTGAACGGAGTATGGTAGCTGCAGCACCAATTATCGAAGTCTGCCATTATTTGGGCACATACTGTGGCCGATGTTGCTTGATGTTACAGAGAAAATTGCATTATCTAAATTAAACTTATGCCAAATTGCTTGGTAGTCTGACAACACTGACAGCGTCACTGTTTTAATGTTAGCAAGCGTTGTCGGTACTGGATCACGGTGGAGGGCAGTGTGTAATGGCGCGGCAGCTGTGTTTTCCGCCTTCTGACCATGGAACGGGGACGAACAGTTTAAACACCCTACCGCAACTGTCTGATGAAACTTTCGGAGGCCTGTGCACACGCTGGCGACAACCCGCAGTGTGTAAGCTTGTACAGCAAAGGCGTAGGACTTGCTCCGCTGCTTCGACGAGGTTGTTGCCAGCGTGCACAGGCCTCCTAGAGTTTCATCAGACAGTTGCTGTAAATTGTTTAAACTGTTTGTCCACATTTCATGGTCAGAAGGCGGAAAACAGCTGCTGCGCTATCGTACACTGCCCGTACGGCTCTCTCTGATGCCTCCACCGTGCTTTGGTACCGACGACGCTTGCCAACATTAAAATGGCGACGCGCTCAGTGTTGTCACATCACCAAACAATTTTTCATAAGGTCTTTTGAGCCTCTTTGACTGGTTGCCATCTTTTTTTTTTTAAACATGGCATATATCGAAAGTTTTTGGTGCAGTGATTCGTTCCAGGTTGAATGCAAAAGTAACCGGAATGAATTTCTGAAATGCGGGTTGTTTGTAGTACCAGCTTCCGCCGCTAGCAGCGCTTTGCAGCATCCTTTGCGAGCGAGACTGCCGACTGGCATTGTCTGCTATAAATATTTTTTCCAAGCACTTCAAAATGTTTTTTTTTTTTTTTTGCAAAGTATATTATGAAAGAACAACATGGGGCTGTGAAATATTGCTTTAGAAAAAACTGTGCCAGAAACTCTTGTAATGCTTCAGAGAGCTTACAAGGAAGATGCTAATAAGAAATTGCAAGAAGTTTTCTCGCTTTAAAACTGGTGATTTTTTTATTGATGACCAACCTCGTTCTGGGCGACCTTTAACCTCCTCAACTGAAGAACACAAACAAATTGGGGCATTGATCACTCCGAGTTTGTTCCTCTTGGTGAATCTGTTAATCAGGTGTTTTACCGGTGAATTTTGCGACTCTTGCGAAACTCAATAAGGCAGAATTGCCCCGATATGATGGAAAGGGGGAATGATAGTTCCATCACAACAATGCCCCAGCAGACACTGTCCTGTCATGACACCGCTTCTCAACCTCCCATATTCTCAGGACTTCGCCCCGTGTGACTTTTTTCTGTTCACCCGTTTGAAAAGTCTTGAAAGGAAATCATTTTATGGATGTGGAAGGTCCTTCAAGTCAGAGATTGCAAAAAACAAGGAATGATTTTGAAGCGCTTGGGGAAAAAAATTTACAACATGCCGCTAGATCCTTAGCAGACGACGCCGGTCGGCAAACTAACTTGGGAAGGGTGCTGCAAGAGGTGGATGCTGGTACTACGAATGCCCGGCCTCCTGAAATTCATTCCGGTGATTTTTGGGTACCCACTCATCCTTTTTTTTATTGTTGAAACTTTTTTTCTATGGCCCAGTATCTTGCTTGGCCTAAATCATATCCCTTTATGCGTTATACATATTATTAGGTATTTTTTTTAGAATGGTGAAGTGACTGTGATGTTGCATATTTTGATGATTTAATATGTTTGTAATGCATACATAACATTGTTTTTTGGTTAAACGTTCCCCGTTTCCATGTAAGTTTTCTGGTTGGTTTCATATTCAATGGGTTGTTTCTGGCTTTTGAAAGTATTATTACTATAACTATTACAGTTCGATAGTCTGGTGCTGGAAAAAGACTCTTTTTCAAATTTCCACTTCCACAATGTGTCAAAAGTACCTACAGCGTTGTTTTAGGAGTTTTATTTATTTTTTAGAGAAAATAATTTTTAAATTAAAATTGTATAATCAGGTTTGGAAAACAATATAATACAAACAATTGCCACCTGAGCACTTTGCATTCATCATAGCCACTTTATATATATATCCACAGTATAGTTTTTGTTGTAATGCCCCAATGTTTTGAGCTTAATACACTGTTTATATCAAGTGTCCCCATACTTGAAAAGTGCGAACCTTTTGTTGTCAACAGAAAACTGAAAGATTTAAAGTAATTTTATATTGGTGTACATGTTCTGCGAATGCAGCACAAAAAAAAAATAAACCTTGGCTATGCTAGTTGTTTTTGTTTCTTTTAAAGGTTTTTTTTTCACATGAGTATAATTTAGGGGACTCTAAAGTGAAGCGACTAGAGCGACTCATCGGTCACTCGATCAACACTGCAAAGCGTGCCGCCAGCGTTTGCCCGCTACAATTGTCACCTATTCTCAAGCACTAAATTGAAGTGCTTGAGAAATTTAAGCTCAAACATATTTTTAGGCAAATTGAAATTGTAGAAACTTGTGTGCCTTTATTTATGGCTAAGGTGAGTATATTCATACAAAAAGAACAATGAAATTTCAAACGAGTAAAAAATTATTGAACGTATCAAATATGATACACTGGGCTTTTCAGCTACGTCCTTGCCAGCTGCAGTCTCGTGGCTTATGGTATTCAAAGAAACAATTGCGTCGCTTGCTCAGTCTCGGAGTGACATTGCATTTCGCGCTCACAACAGTGCTA
Source organism: Ixodes scapularis (assembly GCF_016920785.2). NCBI lineage: Eukaryota > Metazoa > Arthropoda > Arachnida > Ixodida > Ixodidae > Ixodes > Ixodes scapularis. The sequence goes on along the minus strand of NW_024609873.1, from coordinate 16,244,053 downwards.
AATGTGTTCACACTGGGCACACAGTTCCTGCATCGAATTCGGTTGCTCGCCACAGTTGGAAGATGCCCAGCCCCGTCTTTTCGAACGTCATCTTGGGGATGACTTGGCGTGAACTCCCTTTTCTTCATCGGAGGCAAAGGCAGACTGACCGGCCGTCCTCTTGGTGCTTTTCTAGTAGAGATCGGGCTTTCTGATTAACTGGCAATGAAGGTTCTCAGCTTGAGTGGCCGCTTCTTCAGCTGATGGCTTTGGCGCCTGTAAATATTCCACTCATTTACGACGCAGACGAAGATAGCATGATATATGAGGTACGTGTACCAGCGCCTCGACTGAGTGGTGTATCTGTACAGCGACACCTGATAATTATGCTGGTCGATCCCCCCCCCCCCCTAAAACTATTTTACATACCAACAATTGCCAGGCGTGATGTCAATGTGGAGTTTGGCCTTCCTGTCATACCGTTTGACTTGCCGAATTGACTCAACAGAGACGTAGTTTGACACTAGGGTGACAGCTTTCCTGTCAAACCAGCGAACTACCACAATTCCTTTGTCATTGTAAACTCAGCAATCATGTGAGCCTTCGCCAACTTTTCTCAGAGTCTTCTCATCCTGGAGTTTGGAGTCTCTCAGCCGATTTTGCCTCAGAGTTCCAACGTACTGTATTCCTCTCGTTAACTCTTCAACAAGGTTCATAGAGCTAAAAAAATTGTCCGCTGCAACTTTGAAGTCTTCATTTGAAGGTATTTCAGAGCAGATGCTCAGGACAGTATCACCCCAAAGTCCAAAAATGTAGTTTTCTTTGGAGTGGCCTTGGTATACCTCGAACTGGTAAAGGACACCGGTTGTGCCTGCCCGTCCCCAAAGCTTGAAACCCCACGGCGTCGGTTTGTCTGGGGTGTACTGTTTTAGCGAGCTCCCTCCTGTAAATAACACCATTATCTCATTCAACGCATTGAACTCTTCTTGTTCAGTGCTCTAGAGGTTGTGCTGGAATAATGAAATCCAAGGACGAATCTTCCACAACTTGTCTTCCTTCGCTTCTTCGGTAGTTTCCATGTTGTTTATAACATGCATGCATTGCATCAGCTTCAAGAAACGATTTCTCGAACTCTTGTCAGTGATAGAATACCTTGTCCCATTCTCCCAGTAGCACATGACGTTCAGCATTTTGTAAGCCCCATTTTCAGGTATATTCTAATATATTGCTCCAGCTCTTGCAGAGTTGCGTCACGGAGCTGCCGTATTTCTGCATACTGTACACATTTCTTTGCTCCACTAGCATAGTGAGCATATCAGTACTTAGAAACTGGCGGAAAAGGAACAATGGTGAATCTATGGCATCTGGCTCAGAGAATACTTTGGAAAATTTAGCATGCCTGTTTTGGAGCAATTCCTTTCGCCATTTGTTGCATGGACGAGAAGACGAAGCTACAGATGATCCGAAGGAATTTTCTACGGTTTCTTCATCATCACTTGTCTCAGAGGGCTCAGCCGCGGCGGGGGGACTAATTTTCGTCACTTTCAGACAGATCACTAAAATTGCTGACATCTTCGCCGGCGACATGTTATTCAATATGTTCCTAACTTAGGAACCTAAAATTAGAAGGAAAAAATCAATAAAAAGAACGGTTAAAACGTGTACCATTCAAAGCTTTACCAAGAAAACGTATCAAAATTGGGACAAAAATTGTGCCATCAATTGCAACCCACTGTATCGAAAATGACACGCAGAAATTTGAAGCAATGTTACTAAGCGACGGGACTCAAAAACAACAGCGAAAGGAATAATGTGGTTCCGCAACACTTTCTGAGCAAAAAAAAAAAAAAAAAGTGCCGAATATAGGACTGTTTTTCGAGTAAAATGACGCCGACGGTACGCCTTCGAGCGAGCTGCTGCGTGCGGCCATCTTGCTCTAGCTGCCAGCGGCAGCCTGGCGGGGCCTTGCTGAACTACCCAAATCGGAAAACTCTGCCAGCGTATCAAAACAGATACGGCTTTGGTCTTAGCCATGGAGTTATTACAATAATAACTCTATGGTCTCAGCTTCACGCATTTTATTGTCACTTTTTGAGTTATCAAACTCCACGTAGCAAATATGATACGCTGGGCTTTGTGGGGTATTTTACAACACAAGACTAAGAATTATGTTACCTTTAGCCGATTACTGACTAGGATTGCAGATATTATTATAACCTTTGCTGCTATTACACGCGCACAACGAGCATGGGGCAACATGGCATTGGTAAGCTTATCACTGCGTGAATCTGAAACCGAAACTGATCGGGAGCATGCCATGTGGTGTTACTCTGGCTGATTACTTTCATATCATGTTGCCTTTCAAAGCGTTAGATTAAGAGAGGTGTCTAGCCGGCCAGTTTAAATACTCAGAATAACTGTATACTAATAATACTTGCAGATACTCTTTGTATTCATCGACTAAACAGCGGCAGTCACTTGCCTAATCCTTGTCAGAACCGGGTAGGGCATATATACGAATCGGGTCGGTAGGGTCGTCAGAGTAGAGAGTCGCGGAGGTGTTCTGTTGCAGTTGCTTGTGCCTTTTTGTACTGTTGATATGTATGTGCCCGTAACAGTGTTCGGTATCGTGGTTGGTGTGTTGGCGCTTGAGTTGTCATTGGTGCAGTACGTACGTAGCTCAGGAGCTTCAGGAGAGTTAGTGAATGAGCATTTTTTTAGCGTATCTAGCGGTTACTACTACACCTCCTAAGTTTCGCAAGCTGCCGCCTGATTCAATAAGCGAAGTGTTGGCAGTCCTGTAGCTATTGATTAGAAACAGCTGGCATACGGTCCAGCCGTCCAGGCTCTGCGGTCCACTGGGCTCTCCCTACGTGCCTTTCAGATTGAAAACGATCGTAATAATTGTGTCACTTGGACACCTAAATTATTGTTCTGTGTCGAAGAGCTGCGAAGTGCAAGCAGCAATGGATAACCACGTCGGTTGAGGTAGGCAGAAACAAGAAGAGATAGGAAAAAAACAAAAAGAAAGAAAGAAAGATAGCGCGGCGTTGGGGCGAGTTAAACGCCTCCCGTCGGTGTCGACGAAGGTCCCCAGCGATTCATCGCGCAAACGACAAGCATACGTTGTCTTTAATAAATTCAGCGTGCCCATTACTCGCGTTACGATTTCTTTTTTGAGCGTTCTCCGCCGGCGGTAAAAATACAGTCAATCTAGCGAGATGCCGTCGGGTGCAATCGCGGCGATTCCGGCAAACACGCTACCGTCTTCCCGGCTAATTGGTACGGTACCGGTGTCTAAGGACGGATGTTTAGAGTGTCTGATGGCGCTTGGAAGACGTCGAATAGGCGTATGTGCCCTATTCTCTAACTCGGCCGAAAAGCCGTGCTGTTCGCTAGGCCTTACCGGGGAATCCGAGCCTCGCTAACCGTCCGCCATGTTGCTTTTGGGGGTAGTCAAATTTGACTACCTGCTTTTTGACTACGTGTGAAGTCGTCATTTTTGGCCTAGGGGTCGTTATATTTGGGAGAACTTTTTACCACCCCAAAGGTACTCACATATAACTACCCTTTTTTTTAGAGTGTACATGGGGAGTGAATATACACGTTCCTCACAATTTAATTATTATTAAAAAGCGTAAAAATGGTACGGGGTGGTCAAGGAAAGATAATTGACAGCACAGAGGTGGACGGTAGTTTTGAAGGGAAAATTCCTATTACATTTTCGTGCAAGCGACCCAAAAATGGCCATTGGCCGGAGCGATCGAGGTGCGCCACACTGTAGCATGCTTCGCCGTGCCTGTTTCAACAGCCGGCGTAGAGCGTCTCCGTCTACGTGACGTAAGGGAAGCAACCGGCGCGAATTTGCAAACAGATCAGCGTACAACCATGGCGGTAACGTGATATAGGAGGTAGGGCACGGCAGAGCCTGAACCTTCGCGCCTGTGAGCGCCAATAGATGCGCCGCCGCGGAGGGCCGCACGATGCGTAGAAAATAAAGGTACATACAAAAAAAAAAGAAGGAAAACGTACTCCGATGGTATGAGATTGTCTGTAACTTAAGTTATAAGAAAACATTTTGGAGAAGCGTGAAATCCAATTAGGGTATGCTCATGTAACCTACGTGATTGATGGTGCAGCAAGCCACTTTAACAACAAGTACCAACTACACGAGCTTCAGAGCCACAAGTACACTTTTTACACACACTACAGCGCACTATAGCAAATAACACTCACTCCTTACACACGAAAAAGTGAGTGTTATTTGCTACAGTGCGCTCTAGTGTGTGTAAAAATGAGCAACCAACTCGCCCAAGCTGCTTCGTTCACAAGTACAGATCAGCGAGGTGTACTTTTTCCGCGACTTGACATGGCAAGAGTGCCTGCAATTGAATCCGGGACCTGCCAAGCACCATGCAACGTTGTACAGCCTCTGACGGTTCACCACGTCGGTGATCAAGTCGGCGTCAGAGATGGTTGCCCCACTGAACACTAAACTGCCGAACGTGAAAGTAATCCGCCTCCCTAAAGATGACGTCAAAGCGTTCAGGGACATGAAAGCGAAGGACTGAGACCCTGTTTCCGTTGTGCGTGGACTTCAGTCCTGTCACTTGTGGCAGTGTACGCGGTCCGACACTTCGCAACCATAGCTGTTTTAGCAAGAACAGTAGACGCAGAAGAAATATATCTTTAACAGTAGTGTCCTATGGTTGCAAAAAGCAGATCGAGGTCGCGAGTTTTCGGTGCCACTGAGAAGAAGCGAACAGTAAACACTACAGGCAAGACAGGAAACAAAATGTCCCTCCTCGGAAGGCCGGGAGAGCGCCGTGACCGACTCCGGTCAACGTCCAGCAGAAAGAATTCACGCGAAATGCTCCAAATGTGCGCACAGAATCTTGATTAATTAATCTAGTTGCAATTGTACCACTTTAAGCATGTGTTCTTTCTTATCACTATTTAAACCTGGTCATCTGCAGCCCAGCCTCCCCATGAAGGGTAAGCTCCGAAATTCACTGATCTGAGAAATTGGTGTTTAAATTGTTGACTTGTGCTTGAAACTCACCTGTAATCTTTTGTATGAATTCTTATTTTTCATAAACTCCTGTCACGATGCTCTCTCTTAACATACTTCCTACATTTTTGGATCCCCTTGGTTGCCCTTGTTTGAAATCGGCAACGTCCCACCCATTTTTCTCCACTCCCGTTACGGCAATTCCGTATATTTACAACCCTGTCAAATAATAAAAACATAAATATTGCAAAGCATTTTGCAAGGGCCTGATAGGACAGATTATGAGCCTTGATCTGTGAAAAGTATAAGAAAAATTTCGGCGGTCTTCATTTTCGACAGATTTTTCATTTTTCGCAAAAATCGGTAATCTGTCTACTTTTCAGGGTATATTTTTTAGAAAGGTTATAGCTCTGAATTTCAATGACAATTTAGGCGAATATAAAACAGACACGTCAATATAATAAAAAAAATGAATTTTCAGTTTTTTAAGATCCGGATTCATGAAGCTCTGAATTGCTTTGTAATCGATAATACATGTTTACCTCCTTTTATTTTATGTAGAGACTCTACACAAAACATATTAAACCTAAGGCGACAAAAGTTTTTCTTTTATAAATATACAAAAAGATGGTTACACGAAAGTCGCAAAAACGAGCGACTTTGTGGTTTTATTCCTGAAGATAAATTTTATTTTCGGGAAAAAAAGTTTGGATGTGTTTTTGCGGTTGCAGAACAAGTAAAATATATCTTTTGGTAAAAATTTAAAAAAATGTCGACCGGAGATGGTCTTTCGTTCCTCTCTAAAACACCCGATACAAACAGTCTTAGGTAATCGGATTTTTTTTTAAAGTTTGTTTTATATTCTGCGCATTGTGCGGCCCTTCACGGCGGCGGGTCTATTGGCGCTTACAGGCGGCGCAGGTTCAGGTTGTGTTGGACCCTCCCTCCGATATCAGGTTACCGCCAAGGTTGTATGTCGCGTAGACGAAGATGCTATACACCGGCTGTTGAAACAGGAACCGCGAAGCATGTTACAGGGTGGCGCACCTCGGTCGATCCGGCCCATGGGCACTTTTGGGTCGTGTACGTAAATGTTTTAGAACTTTTCCCTTAAAAACTACCTCCCACCTCTGTACTTTTAATTTGTCTTTTCCTGAGCACCCCGTAGAATTTTGACGCTTTGTAATGGCAATAAAATTTTGAAGAACGGGCATGTGTACGAACCATTTATGGCAACCGCGTTAGCATTAATTTGGCCATATTTCTCGCTTTATAACTTAAAAGCCACGCAAATATTGCATTATGTTTTGGCAGACTCTGTTAGTACATATTATAAATGTTAATTTGAGAGAGCTTAAAGAATATCAAAGATGGCCTTTTCTTAAATGATATTGAAGATAATGCGTTTTTAGTTAAATGCCCCTTTGTGAGCAATTCTTATAGATTTCTCCCGCTAACCAGGACAACAATACTTCACGCCAAGATGAACTATACACAGGGCAACACACTGGAAGAGTTTGAAGACCTTAGCTTTTATAAATATGGAGAAAAACTTCGTTAAGGGGGGACACCACCTTAAAATTGCGATTTTTGAGAAAAAAAAATGTTTTATTTTTTATTTTTATGTATTATGGTTTCACAACTAATAGTTTGTACTCCAGTATATTTCTATTGCACAATCTGCAGATTTACGGAGAAATAAAACATTTTCGGTAAGCCAACGATGCAAAATCACGTGTTTTTGAAATGTGAAACTTGGGTTTCCTTTTTTCAAACTGCTGTAGTTTTGCACCGGTATGCCCTAGAATGATGATCGTACACTCGTTCGAAAGAGCATGTCTTCACAGTTTCAGTACATTAAATATTTTTTGTTCGAGGGTAAACTCCATTCAGGAAATAACACCATAGACGTCCAGCTTTCGCATAAAAAAAGGCTATGCATATGCAGAAGAGCCAATAATAGAAAGTCCCCCCTGATTGAACACAAAACTGACTAAAACCAGCATTCTTTAATGGGAAGTAATGTGGGTTTGTCTTCATTGTATTTCGATTATGCTTGCCCCGCCCATACTTGCTGATGCTGGTTCGTGTATTGCAAGCCCCCCATACCCGATTCCTCACTCATTTCACAATCAAAGTCCACATGCGACAACAAAGTGGCACTCAAAGAAAACGTTTTAAGCTCGAACTTACTCAGCAAAGCCATGCTGGAGATTGGGCGTAAGCAGAAGGCACCATCGACGCTCTTGGTGCCTTTTAGTTGTCCCCACCGCCAATGAAAGCAAATGTACGGGTGTGGAAACTTCAAACAGGTTCTTCTCAGTTTCACTTTTTCGCAGGAACTTTCGTTTAAGGAAATCAATCATTTCAATGAATCACTGAATATATATATATTTTTTTGTGAATGTTTCTGGACGGAACTTTAATGAGGAAGGGGGCTATATATTTTATTTTGCTGTTTAAATAAAGTTCTTATCGCCAAAATGTAGTGTTTTGATGAGGAGAAATTGTCTCATTATGTGGAATGCTTTTCGAAATGACATTTTGCATGGAAAAAACACTGATCTTAAGGTAAAAATACATACCTCATCCTCCATATGTTCTAGTTAAGGTTGAAGGTTTGAAATGAATAATGTTCTTAAGAAAGTTTATACGATAGATTTCCTTTCCAAGTGAGGCGACTCCCATCAATAGCTGTGTACGTACCTCCCAATGTAGCTTATCAGAACATAGTCCTACAAAGATGAAAGTCCATGAGGTGCATTTAGGCAACGAGAGAAATGAACCCTCCAAATTTTATCAATATTGAGCGAATGGTTTAAAAGGCGACTTTCGAAAGTTGTGTCAGCCCTTAATCCAGAGCGTTACTGCGCAATGTGCCGTGTTTGCGATTCGTTTAACCAAAATAGCTACCAGAACACTCGCTGATTACTAGTTTTTCTTAATCCTTCTTACGACTAATTTGTCAGTGAATAATTCCAGACCTGTAGCCGGAAAAGTTTTTTGGGGGAAGCCGTCCGAAATGTCAACATCGCGCGATACGCAAAACGCGCACGTGACTTTGAGGGTGCTTGCAATTGTTTTTCGCAAAGACAAACATTTTTTTTTTCTAAAGCCAAGATTGGTTTTATTCTTCTGGGCATGAAGCCAGCAAAATATTTTTGTTTCATCAAAATAAAAATGGTCACCGAACGTGGTTGTTCGATCTTATCTGAAAATGCCCTACACGAGGCTTTGCCCATGGTCTGCCCTTTTGGCCTCAACTCTGCAGGTGCCGCTCGTATTCCCTCTCGTGCTCATTATGTAATATAAAATGAACTGATAATACAAAAAATAACTGTGATGACCAATTAAAAAATTGTAGGGAGTCGCTGTCACTCGGATAATCTTTATTATTAAACTACTGAATCTACCTACCCCGGCATCTCTATAGTGTGGTCGCTCGATGGCAGAGTCAGTGCGGTTGTAGTGCGTAGAAGTCGCCCCCGAGTGATGTGTGTCGCGTCCTCGAAAATAGTCGCTCGATTTCCGCCTGATGACGCGTCATAAAAGCGTCATGTTGTCGCCGGCCGAAATCTTATACCGATACAAAAAGCAATAGTGGTGGAGATGGCAGACGCCTGTTCTCTACTGAAGGCCGCTCTACAGGTGGACATTCTATGGAAGCTTCAGCAGGTAGGATTTGGACCGCCGTGATGAAAGCGACACTCGCGTCCGTTCGTACATTTTGCCTGAACGTTTAACACCAACCACCAGGATCGCGACATTCGACAACATAACATGCCGGCTCCTGTGACGTCATTTGCTGCCGCTTCGGAACCACTTTGTATCCACGGGATGGATAAGGCTTTACACACACCAGTCTAATACGTGTCGCGGCGCCGCGTTGTTGGTTAGAATGCAGCCGACATCGCCCTTTAATTGGCTGAATAAGGAAACCGGGAGGGACAGTGGGCAACGGATCATCGTTTAACGAGGGTCATCTCCCGGCCATAACTAATATTCTTACCATTCAATTATTATCTAATAAGCAATGTGCTTTACTACATTCATGGCCGCTCGCTCCAGTCACTGTTGCTTGTACGCTAGGCCGTTCACGGTAACGCACGTTTCGGGGTCAGGAAGACGAGTTGTATTCAAGAGTAGGGTTAGTTACTCATTCATCTTACTTGAATCCATTTTTTTTTCCAATTTGTGTAGCGTTTGATCGCTTGTGTGCATATTTTTTTTTTTTACGTCTGAGGTTTTTGGTTGTTCCCGGACAGTTAGAGGTACACCACTTTTCCCTTGTTGTCTATCATTTCCAAATACTTACAACTTGAAGGGCAGCACTATAAAAACATTGTTACTATGCAAAACGCCCGACACGAATAGACATTTTTAAGTACATTGCGAAGGCTTTATGGTACAAAACCCATGCCGTTCCCAATGGTAAGAAAGAAAAAAAGTATTCTGTTTTTATTTTTGCAATGAATCAAATGATACTTATTTGTCGATATTATATGTCATGAAAGCTAAATACTATTTTTTGTACTGAAGGAAAACGCGACTAAATAGTCTGAAACCATGCCTCGAGCTACGATGCAAATTATGTAATAAAAAAAAACAAAAAAAAACGGGATGACGGTAGAAGAAGCAAGGGTTTCACAGATTTTGCTTAGTGAAATTCGCCTGTCTACAGAGGAAGCTTTTGAATTTCATGAGCCCGAGCTGTCTTCTCTTGCATAACGCATGATAGTGCTTATATTTTGTTTTTATCATTCCTTTAGGAAGTTGGAGTGATTTCTACTGCAGCAAGATTTTTTTCCTCCGGCAGCTACAAAAAGCTAATCTATCTCCAAAACGCATAGTTTTACGTCAATTTCTGTGTTTCTTGTCTGTGTGTGTTTCCAGAGGCGCGTCGAACTGATTGTTATGAATCACCGTCGTTGTGGTTTTAAGGATTGGAGAGCAGCAGTCAGAAGACATATTCATAGTTATTTGCAAGACAGATAGAGCTGCCGTCCTATCACTTTGTAATATTTAGCAAGTAACCAAGAAGTACTTCTTAGCGGACACACCTATTAGAAGCGTTTGACAACCCACCCCCAGAACAAAAATGCCAGAGGAGTCTACGGGCTATGCTAGACCCAGAACAAAAACTTCTGTGATCATCGGCTACAAAGAAGAAAGCCGAAAGGATCCAATCCAATCCCATCCTATTTGTGCATCACGGAGGAACAGCTGCTGATGTTGACGAAAGTATGAGGATCCTCTGGCGCATTCCGATTGTAGACAATGTTTACCAAAGGACAATTTCTTGCGACGTTAAATCGCCGGAGCTAGGCGCTTGATTTTGAAAACTGAAGTCGGCACTACGCCACCAAACCCTATCTTATTGAGATTTTGAAGAACCAAGAAAAGTCGAAGCCGAGGGAGAGAGAGAAAGAGAGGGAGGGAGGAGGAGAGAGAAAGAGCGAAAAAAAAGAAAGGTTGGGAGAGGAAGGGAACTTCTGAAAAGAACCTAAATGAAACGAAAGATTTGTCATTTGATATCACATGTGGTCATTCTTCACATCATCATTTTCTAATATGGATTTTTCTCAGTTTATTTACTTTTGTAAGATATACCAGGCGGCCACGTTTCCCCCTGTAGAGGAGGCTATGTAATTATAATTTAATCTCTAAGAATTCCCCCCTCCAATATCACATGAACACACACTACATAGGTGCTTTTTAATTGAGCGAAAAATCCCGGTCGTTAATTTTCGACCAAAAATTTGACGCTAAATTGTTTTCTTTTTCTTTATTTGTTTCGCAGGTTTGCCACGTTGAGGGCAGAGATAAAGGCGTAATACCTGACAACGCCTCTGTCCCATAAAGTTCAGCAGCTCAAAGTTGTTACATAATACCAGATTCGTCAAACATTATACAGTTAAGATAGAACAAGAAAAACAAGTGAAAGAAAAAAGAAAAAAATAGACACTACATTCATTTGCTAAAAAAAACACTATAAACGTCAGTAAGCGTTGGTCGTGAAAAACCGAAAACATTAACAACAAGAAAAGAACTAGAATGCAATCTTATGTACCTCCGACATATCAGCATTAGCAGCAAGTTCACATGAAGGAATTCAATAAAAATATCTTTGAAATTAGCTATGCCTACTCATTACTGTATTTACTCGAGTAATAGCCGCACTATTTATGAACAAGGCCCTTGCGTCTATTTTCCAATCATTGTGGTGCGCATAAATAACAGCGAATGACCAGAACGAGAACACGATTCTCCATACAAATACAATCTTCACAGATGGTATCACCGCACGAATACGTTATCTCTGCCCTGTAAACAACTCGACGCATGCTGTCGATCGCAATAATTGGCAAACTGCGTGCTCTGCGGAAAAGCGAACCCTCAGGATTTCTTCATAAACAGTGCGGCTATTGCTCAAGTGAATACGGTATGTTCTTGCTGAAATACACTACCTAAATGAGAATGCGATTTCACCGGCAACCAAGAAGCTTCTACAATCCCTTTTAAAACCAGGAAACGTGTTGTTAAAGTTAATGATGCGGTCCCTTCTATTTAGAGTTTTAATTGATTGAAAAAAAAAAAAGTTTATTAACTAGTTGGTTCTTATGGCCGGAATCCTTCGCTTTCGATTTCTAATCGAATATGCTTTAGGCTGTTCGCTGGTGTGATGTAAAGTTTGTATTTATGTATCCATAGTAAAAGTTTCAAGTAATATATTTGATCTGACCTAAGCATATTATGTTTGATAAAGAGTGGTTGTGTCCTTAAAGGGACACTGACACCCCCCAAAATATGTTTTTTAATTTTTCGCCAGGCGCTTTATTATGGTCTCGGAGGACTACCCAATTAATATTTTGCAACAAAGTAGCGTATTTTTTTAAATAAAGCCAAAAGACGCAACTGCTCGAAACCGAAACCGAAACCCGACGGAGGTCGGAGAAGTGGAGAGAAGAGAGTGGAGTGGCGGAAGTCACGTGGCTACACGCGACCGTGCAATTTTTTTTTTTTCCTTCCTTCTTTTTGTAGCAGACGACCCGCGGCGTAGTGGGAACTGTTTGCCGCGCGATTTTTTTGAAGTTATGTTTGTTCCGCTCGCTGTTCTGTAGTCCAAGATGAGTTGTTTTGTACATTGAGGAGTTGGAGATGAGTAGTGAGTGCCCGTGGCGAATTTCCATGATCGGCTCCGAAAAGAATACACCCAAGATGTTGCGCGAAGAGCTGGCTCACATGTCCTGCGTCCGAAAAAAAGTGGCATTGTGCGACAGAGTTTCCGAACGATCAACGGGATCGGGACCAATGGCTGGCTGCAATTCCTGTAGAACATTTATAGGCACCTCGGCAAGCGGACGCTACCTGATTTATATGCCTCTTGCATTTTGTGGAAAGTGATTACATTGAGTTCGCAGGTGTCAAAAAGGAGATCCCATACCATTTAATTCAGCGACGTGTCGTCCACAACATTTGTTTGTTATTTTCTTGTTTGTTTCTTCAGTGATAATTATATATATATAAAAAAAGAAGAAATGTAAACATAAAAAAAGTTTTGAAAAAAAAAAAAAGTTTCACTGGGGATCGATCCAGGTCCTACCGCGTGTGAAGCGAACGTCTTTCCGACTGAGCTACTCGTACGTCTTTTTGTTGGATGATTTCTTCCCTTAGTAACAATGCAGCCGGTAAACTGTAAGTTGGAAAGTTTGCTGCCGATTTTCATCCAGCAAAAGCACTCCCGGGTCGAAATCGGGAAGCACCACGTAGTGGCGACATAGTAAAGAAATCGTACGCGTGCATATTCAACCCGAAGTAGACCCGTCGTGCTTGACGTTTGCGCGAGCGATGTCTTCAGCCACGAGAAGGGAGCGACGGCTCGGCGACGTCTTCGTGCAAATCGGCTTGGTGGTCGGGCGTATTGTAGGGGATGAATACCAATTCTTTTGATCAGCCCCAAATTTCTCTTTTAAAGGCAGACAGAATTCGCCGGTACCGCGAAAGACAGTTCTGAAGTAGAGGTCCAACGCCCGTCGTCCGCTGCCATCACCGTCCCCGCGAGTCCCACGATACGCGAAACGACGCACGCACAGAATGCTTCCGGTTCTCTGTGGAACTTTTTTTCCAATCAACGTATTTACAGCTTTTTAGAAGCCACAAAAAATGGGTTTCGTATTTTTTTCTATTTTTAATATTGAGTGTCTGCCTTCAGTGACCAACGACTTGGATTAAATTTGGTGGTCGCTTCGATACCTTAGAAAACGGCCCGTGACCACGGAAAAGAGAGTAAGCGAGACTCGAACCGGCCAGTTCTTGATCGGCAGTTTTCGGGCGGAAAGAAACCGAATTTCGAGTCGCAAATTGTGTTCTGGGTAGTTGGGCTCTCATATGTCATGTACAACTAAAAACCTCGGCGGGCATAAACACCCTGTCAGTGTCCCTTTAAAGGGACCATGAAATGACCTTTTTACTTTTTCCAGATAACTTTTACATTAAACCGTCAATGTTCACTGAATGCCGAACAGGCATCCGTTTTCGTCTCGGTTTATTAACTTCTACACAAAAATTAAGGAAATATCGACTTTTTCTTTCCCTCCAACTGACCGCAAAACAAGCAGTGACGTACGCTGTTTCCGGAACCGGAAGTTCTCTCGGCAGTAGGAGGATGGGAGCGTTAGCGGCAACGAGTTGGAGTGCGCCGGAAGGGTTTACTGCGCTGATGTCACCGACATATTTTCTGAATCGGCGCCTCTCATCGCCGCATCGCAGCTGAGCGAAATTCAATGAGATATGTTGCGCTACACCGACAGCATGGGACTAGTCCCAAACGCCGGTATGCCTGTTGGGAAGTGCAGCGAGTCTTCCTGTGAAGACTCCAGAAGTCCACCCAACTGTCATTGTTCGCAAAAGGGCCGGCCGGTGTCAGTCGTTTGCAAAGTGACGCAGATGGAAACAAATTGCCGTGGCTTCTTTCGCGGCCTCGGAGATGCAGGAGCGAGCCGAAGTTAAAAAAGATACGTTTGAACTACGAGTGTCAGCAAGAGCCACGTAAATACCTGTTCACACTCGGAGCGGACGCGCGCGTTTGACGGAAGTGCTGTATTCGCGCTTTTGGTAAGTGCTTTGGGACCGTTCTTTTACGATTGCAACTCGATACTGACGCGACACTCCGCAAAGAAAGGTTGGACCGGGGTTGCACGTATACCTCCCACGAACTGTTATAGCTCGACAGTGACGTGCACTCTGTCAGAATAAAAATGGCATACCAATAACAAAGTGTACATACCGTGTTACGAAGGTAATCCGTACGGCGTTTATTTCAGCTCTATATCACACAAAACAAGAAGATAGAATCGACGAGAGTCCCTTTTCGACGAGTGTTCGTCAACACTGCCTCGGAAAGCAAGGGGAAGAGATTGACCTCACCTCTTAATCGAAAATTGAGGTCAGCAATCAAACTGTAATACGGGAAGGGTTCACAAAGGTCGCGCGGGCATATTCCATTCAGCACGCCAGCCGGTCGTAGGCAGACGGTCTTGCGACGAAGCAACGCAGCGCCGAGTCGGAATGCCTGCTAGGCCTATATTCTGAGCAGCTCGCTTCGTCGGAGTCGGTGGATCCAGCGTTCTTGTTCGTCGTGGTCTGTTTTAAGTACTTGTTTTCTAGCTGCTTGAAGTCGGCACGCGCGAGAAGAACACGTAGAAAAATAAACGTTCAGTCAGTCAGAGTTTTGAGAGCAAGGAAAACAAAGAAAATAAACGTTCGTCGGTCGCCACCACCCAAGTAATTGTCGGCGCTGCCCTACTGCGCACGCGCAGTAGTTGCTTCGTTTACCACACGATAGATGGCGCTTGGCTCTCAGCATTATCACATTTGGCCAATTTTCGCCACACATCTCTAATTATGCTACAAAATGTGGATCTGAATATTATTTAACAAAACTTTTAGGAAACATTCGCCGCCTATTTATTGTTTACGATCGCGGTGCTGGTGAGGTAGGCTCTTACCCAATAGGCGACGTGGATTCGGCTGACGTGCTCCGTTTCCGCGGATGCATCGTAGTGAAAAGGCGAAGGAAAGAAGGCGCAAAAGAGTCCAGTTCTCTTTTAAAAGTTCTACAGCAAATAATTTTTTAACTCCCTATTTTTGTGTTTTTGTGTTTCTTTTCCCACCTTTTGCGACGTGCGGTGGATGAAACTCGATTTTAAAATCATTTCATGGTCCCTTTAAATTTCTGGTATCCCCTTTATAAACTTCACACATTCGTAAGATCTTTTTTGGAAAAGGATAATTTTAATATAATTCGCCGCTGTGGTAGTTCCCCTGAACAGAATACCATAACTAATTTTGGAGTAGAATAAGGAATAATATAATGTGCGTTTTAACTAGATCGGTATAAAATTTTGTATTCTTTAAATGCGTCCTGTTACCCGGGATAAATCAGCCTTTATAGTCCGTTGCAACCTAAGAACGAAGGGCGAGGGTAAAACGGGCCGGGGAGGAGGAAGCAAACGGAACGCTGGCGAAAAGAGAGGAAAAACCTCCTTCTCTCTTTAGCGTTCCGTCTGCTTCCTCCTCCCCGGCCCGTCTTGCTCTCGCCCTTCGTTCTTAGGTTGCAACGGACTATAATTTCTTTACATGACAATTCCACGATAGGTCCTCAGCAAACCAGACGCATTCTGTGTCCTGGCAGAGAAATCCGTCAAAATCGATGCATCATGAATGAACTTCACCTGAAAATTGATCGTAAAATCCTGGCGTTAATTCTCAACCACAAATGTGACGAAACATTTTTTTTCTTTTTCTTTATTTGTTTCGCGGGTTTGCCTCGTAGGGTGCAGAGATAAAGGCGTAATGCCTGACAAAGCCTCTGCCCTATAAAATTCAGCAGCTCAAAGTCGTTACATAATAACAGATTCTACAAAACATTATACAGTTAATACGAAACAAGAAAAGCAAGTCAAAGAAACAAGAAAAGCTAGACACTACATTAATTTGCTAAAAAAACACTATAAACGTCAGTAAGTGTTGGTCGTGAAAAACCGAAAACAGTAACGAAAAACAGTAACGACAAACAGTAACAAACGAAAAACTAGAATGCGATCATATGTACTATCGTGGACACTGTTAGCTATAACACGGCAGTGGCTGCCGTCCTGTACCCCCCGCGCCTCATAGCAGGCGCCGTCCGAAACTCCGCGCATGCGCCGTGTGGCGGATTCGCTCTTCCCGTTTGCGAGCACACCCCCGCTTTGTCCCCTGCTAGGCGCAGAGCAGGCTAGGCCAGTGCTGCTCGTCTGGTACCCTCGCCCTAGCGAACTGGTCTCAAACTCATTTTAAACCGGCGATTTTTATTGAGGCAGATTGCAGAGTTATTGTGGCATTAATTACCCTGTCTACGTTTTTTTTTTGCTTTTTCAGAAACAGGATTTTGCAATGCATCTTTAACAATATGCGTCCGCAAACCAGTATGAGCGCAGCAGGTGTGATAAAGAAATAGAATGTTATACTCCGTTTCACCTTAAGTCCGAGTGCAGCGTACGCTACGAAACGACAGAGCCAATCAAATAGCGGCAAAGGTGCAATGTCACGGAGTGCATCACCGGGGGACACAATAAGGTGCAAAAAGTGCGCTTTTTTCGCTGCTTGGTTGGCCCTAGCGTCTCGTACCGTCGCCTGCGCTTAGACCTAAGGTGAAACGGAGTATAACCGCAAGTTTGTGCCATAAAAAAAAAAAGTTGTCTACCGTGATATTACAATTAGTGGCGATGATTATCCTTAGCCAGCGGAGTCAGGGAATCAATCGTGGGCAGCTCTTTCGCGGTGGTTCGCTGAACCGTGTTCAGCGAAAATTGGCGAGCGCTGTGGCGTCGTCTGCTCTGTGCCTAGCAGACGACAAAGCGAGGGTGTGCTCGGAGGCGGGAAGAGCGAGTCCGCCACAAGGCGCATACGCGGAGTTTCGGACGACGCCTGCTATGAGGCGCTGGGGGTACGGGACGGCCGCTGCTGCCGTGTTATAGCTAACTGTGTCCACGATAGTACCTCCGACATATCAGCACTAACGGCAAGTTGACATGAAGGAATTCAATGAAAACATATATTCTTAAAATTGGCTATACCTACTGATTACTATGTTCTTGGTGAAATACATTATCCAAATGAGAAGGCAATTTCACTGCCAGGCAAGAAACTTCTACAATCCCTTTTAAAACCAGGAAACGTGATGTTAATGTTAATGATGCGGTCCGTTCTATTTGGAGTTTTAGTTGTTTGAAAAAATGAAGTTTGTTAACTATAGTTGGTTCTTATGGCCGGCATCCTTCGCTTTGGATTTCTAATCGAATATGCACTTAGGCGATTCGCTGGTGTGATGTAAGACTTTTTTTTATGTATTCATAGTAAAAGTTTAAAGTAATTTCTTCGATCTGCCTTAAGCATATTATGTTTGATGAAGAGTGGTTTTGTCCTTAAATTTCTGGGTATCCCCTTTATAAATTTCAGACATTCGTAAGGTATTTTTTGCAAAAGGAAAATTTTAATATAATTCGCCGTTGTGGTCGTTCCCAGACCAGAATACCATAACTAATTTTAGAGTAGAATAAGGAATAATATAACGTGTGTTTTCACGATGTCAGTGTCAAGTTTTGTATTCTTTAAATGCTTCCTGTTACCCGGGATAAACCAGTCTTAGTTTGTTTAGATGACAATTCCACGATGGATCCTCAGCAAACAAGAAGCATCCTGTGTCCTGGCAGAGAAATGCGACAAATCGATGCATCATTAATGAACCTCTCCTGAAATATTATTATGTTTTTTTTAATCTGTTAGGACAAAATAAATGTTACTCAAAAATATTTTTAAAATGCTATCGCAATGCATTTGTATTGCGATATTGCCCAGCCCACCCTAATGAAAATCCGTCCAGGTCGAGATTTTATAAAATGTTTTGTTGTACCCTTCAAAACATTTTCACGTGTCAGAAATAACCGTCGATATTTTCTAAAGGGCGGGACGTACCCTTCAAGAACTTTTAAGGAATGTAAGAGACACTTCATAGCTTTTTTTTGAGAGGCATGTCAGGTTCGTTCCAATCTTTCCCGTGAAAAGACGGCCCCTATCAGAATTGTTTTAATGGATATGTGGGAGAGATCAGGATATATATCTCAGGGTGTAGTGTAGCGGATTTGTTTTTATTATATCGGTTGACAGCTTTTTGTTAGAGTGCTTGGCTTTCGATATGTTCGAAATTAGTCCTGGGGTAGTGGCGGCGAATATGAACCCGTTGGCGATGAAGGTCCTCACACAGGCGTGTTAATATATTTCATGGTGGCACTATTTGGCGTTGGACAAAACACGCGTCTCACTGCGTTGGGCGTCCGATCAACTCGTCGTAACAATTTGACTTAACAGCGCACCGAAAGACTATCACTCTAGAGATACAAACACAAAACCAAAAGATACACTCACTCAGCGCCAACTGTCAACTCTTGGTCTGCAACTCCATGTCAGCGGCTTAATGTGTCGGCTTCCCTTGTTTGTTTGTTTTTTTATTGCGACGATAGGCGAGGACGCTGTATCATGAGCTCAACTTTACCCTGGAAGAAATTACGCCATCCATTAGACAACGCGTAGGACGTTAGCAAAACGCGCCGCGCCGCCGCACGCGTACACTAGAAGGTGGCGCAAGGCACCGCCCAATATCTGGCGAAAAGGGCATGCGTTTTCTGCACTGTTCCGCTGGCAGCTCGAGCAGCTCGAGTTGCTCGAGCTCGGCGGCTCGGCAAGATGGATTCGTCGCTTTTTAATGCGAAAGCATTAACTGTTCCATGGAGCGAGCCGACTTGATCAGCTCTGCAGCCGCGCCAAACGGTACCTTAAATCCTTTCTCTAAGTGAAGCCAGCTCCCAGTTAGGAGACAACGCGGAAAGCCTAGCCAAACGGCACCTAGTTTCCCCGATCCCAAAGTAGCGGAGTGAAGCAGATGGATTTCGGCTTCGGTCCGATTGGCTGGCGCGCGTCGACGAGGCTCCCGTTGGCCGCTGCGCGTCAGTTTCAACGACCGCCACCCCATGTAGCTGCTTGTCCGGCAGCGCGCCGTTAACACAAAACGTCTAAGGTCAGAGCGGCGAGGAGAGAGCGCGCACTGCCGTCGATGCAAATACGCTGCAGTTGAAATAAGGTGCGGAAGTATGGCGTGCATGCTTTCGCATTCACAACTTATAAGAAGTGCTTACGTGTACATTGAGCCTTTCTTGTTTCGAGTTCGTGGATCGTGGCGTGGGGAGCTTGAGTGAGTCGTTCCTCAAATTTACGTGTTCTTGGTTTCGATCGAATCTTTGTGATTATAGTTTGGAGAGGAGTTCCGTGTATCAGAAGAATTCAGTGAGCGAGGAGTTCTCACGCGGCGAGCCACCGGTTAGATAGGCCTATACCTGCCTAGCTGCTAAGAGCCCGCTCGAGCAGCGCTAGCGCCTCGAGCTTGTCAAAGTCGTAGTAAGGGGTGAACCCCCCGTGCGGTCTCCATTTTTGCGATGGTAGCAGACGGTGTCCATTCGCTCGCCAGCTTGGCCAATCGATTTGCTTTCTTGTTTACAGGGACTCTGCTAGGTGCGGTGACCCTAAAAAAATCGACGGTCGGCTGCGATGGACGCCGCTTTCCGGGCGAGCGGTGATGTGTTGTCGAGCTTTGGAGGTTTCGAAGGGCCATTCGGGAGTCTAAGACTCGAAAGGACGACTACCGACGCCAGTGGAATTTCCGTCACCTCACAGAGCATGATCTCAGCCGCCGCCATCTCCGTCTCGAGCAGACT
Source organism: Ixodes scapularis (assembly GCF_016920785.2). Taxonomy (NCBI): domain Eukaryota; kingdom Metazoa; phylum Arthropoda; class Arachnida; order Ixodida; family Ixodidae; genus Ixodes; species Ixodes scapularis. The sequence goes on along the minus strand of NW_024609873.1, from coordinate 16,224,253 downwards.
CGATGGGGCTGTACAAGGTTGACTCCGTCGACCCCTGTCACCCGCTCCATTTAATGCCGCAGGGCAGGCGAACTTCACTGAGTGCCTCGACTTCCGTGCGTCCTTTTCCTCATGTGCTGGAAGTTCGGGTGCACGTCCAGTTCGTGGCTCTAGATCAGCGAGAGTGCCATCTCGATCACATACTGCTGTTTGTTTCAATCGCTGTGCAGTCGTTTTGAGTGGTTCCAAAGGTTTGACTTGTGATTGTGCTGTGTGACGCCTAGATTTGGAGTTCGCTGTCACATCATCATACGAAGTTGAGCTCATGATACGGCTAAGTTGCCTAGGAGTTGGCATGAAAAATACAAGGGAAGCGGGCATATGCCGGTGACGGAAAATTGCAAACCAAGAGTTGACTGTTGGCACTGAGTGAGCGTTTCCTTTGGTTGTGTGTTCGTGTCCCTAGAGTGATAGTCTTTCAGGTGCGCTGCTACGTCGAACACTATGACGACGAGTTGATCGGACGCCGAACGCAGAGAGACGCGTGTTTTGTCCAACGCCAAATAGTGCCATCATGAAATACATCAACACGGCTGTGCGACGAACTTCATTGCCAACGGGTTCAAACATGTCGCCATTACCCAAGGGTCAATTTCGAACATATCGAAAGCCAAGAACTTTCACAAAACTCTGTCAACCGGAATAATATTGAATAACAAAACAACCCACTACATCCTGACACACATATCTCGATCTCTACCACATACCTGTAGTGATCAGCCGGCGTGAGAAGAGGAGGAAGTGGACGAGCAGCACGAGACAGCTTTGGAAACGACGTTCGTCCCAGCTTCGCCACTCGGCCGCTTAACTCTTTTTAGATGAATATATGTATATATTAAATATTTATGTAGTTCGCATATATGTATATATCCGCATATACGTATGAGAAGGAGCTGCGAAAGGGGGTGTTGCGGTTGAGTCCAGGTGGGCGGGCTTGACTCGGTCGATACCTACCACTTGTTCTTTGTTGATAACAAGGATCGTGAACGTCTTTGTATCTCTGTGTATAACGGGGAACGGAGTGGTAGCTATCGACCGAGTGAAGCCCGCCCACCTGGACTCAACCGCAACACCACCTTTCCCACCTCCTTCTCATCCGACCTCGACCAGGGGTCCCCAGAAAAACTATGCGTGACACGGTTGCTCTTAGCGCTAAAAAGAAAACGCTTGGCCACTGTGCCTCCAAGCTATGGGGGGGGGATATTGCAGTGATCAGCCGGCGCGAGAAGAGAACGTCGTTTCCAAAGCTGTCTCGTGCTGCTTGTCCACCTTCTCTTCTCGCGAAGGCTGATCACTACAATATTCCCCCCCTAGCCTGGAGGCACAGTGGCCAAGCGTTTTCTTTTTAGCGCTAAGAGGAACCGTGTCACGCAGAGTTTTTCTGGGGACCCCTGGTCGAGGTCGGATGAGAAGGAGGTGGGAAAGGCGGTGTTGCGGTTGAGTCCAGGTGGGCGGGCTTGACTCGGTCGGTAGCTACCACTCCGTTCCCCGTTATACACAGAAATACAAAGACGTTCACGATCCTTGGTAAGAACAAAGAACAAGCTTCGTCACTCGGCCGCTTAACGCTTTTTATATGTATATATGTATATATTAAACATTTATGCAGTTCGCACGCTACAGACCTATTAAAACAATTTTGATGGGTGTCGTTCTATCAGGGAAAAGAGTCGGACACACCCCATAGGCCGCTCAAGAGAACTATCACGGGTGTATTATACCCTTAGAAATTCTTGGAGGGTACGTCAGGCCAGTAGAAAACTTCGACGAACATATGGTACCCCTCAAAGGTTTTTGAAGGGTATGTCTTAACATTTTAGAAATCATGGTGGGCCCCACAGATGGATTTTCAATAGCGTTACGTTCAATCCCAAACCGATTTCTTTATAACGCCATCCAACTCTTAATCACATTGTTTTGGGACGCAAGTATATTCGGGCTGTCTACATCCCGCGTCATTATGAATTCGTTCGTCCCCATATAAACAAAGGCCCAACTTAACTTCTATTATGATAACATAGACTACTGGTCTATATATATTTATTATGCTGCAGAACGACAATGATCTGAGCTTGAGCAGGCTTCACAGCAAAGCACTGGCGCAGGCAAGGTACGTTTCACACACCGTAGTCCACATACACCGCATGTTTTCTGGACGGGTGCTGACACCGTAGCGTCTCACTGACATAAAACGAATCTTGTTTGCGCTGAAACATTATTTAAACAGTACAGAGTTCCCGCATCTGCAACTCTCCTAGGAACCACAAATGGAACGCCCCTGACAGAAACCGAACAAAGCATAATGTCCGCACACCCTTCACAAACGCAATACATTTCACATAACGCCTACCCATGCACACGTGGTCGTTACTGAGATGTAACGACAGCTTCCTAATATTCAGGAGAAAAATACTTCCTAAAAAACGAACCAGCCGTCTGTGAAACGATAGCTTCGCTGAGATTAAAGGGCATTCAATGATTTCTATGGATAATGGAAAGGTAAATAAAAAAAACACACAAACACACACAAAAGAAAGCGAGAATCCTGTACGAAGCGAATTGTTTTGCGGTCAGATTCAGGCAAACTGATTTTCGCTATAAAAATAAAATAAAACTGGAAATTAAAAAAAAAAACGAAAAAACGCTCTGTCATTGTACCGTTTTGTGTAGTTTCTGGGCGATTAAAAGGACAAAACGCCCACCTTTTTACGCCAACTCAAGCATATTATCAGCATAAAGAAAAAAAATGAACATGTTCCCTTTTCTTATTTCTACAAGGAGCAGAAAGCAAAGCGTTTTTCGCATTTCTCCGTCGCCGACAGAACAGACGCGTCTCGCCACGCCAAGTTCACGAAAAGGGGCAGCAACGACTGAAAATTTAGGGAAGCCAGGTCGTCCCATCAGACAAACGCAAGGCCGCGCCGTCTTCTCAACACCATTATGCTGAAGGAGGTGAAGAAAGTCTTCGGATTCGAGAGTCCAAACACATTCGAAATTCAGAGTTCTCGTTTTTCTTAGTCATGGTTGAATCATTCGTGTTGTGAGGAAAAACTAGGGTACAAAAGTGAAAGAAGACTGAAATGTTCAAAACGAGACACGGGAAAGCTCGCTGGAATCGAAATGCCGTAAGCGTGGGGAAAATTGTGGAAGACTGGGTTTCCGAAGAAGATGCAGGAATGGAAGGTCGGGCTATCTCTCATGCGTATACTGGGTAAGAGAGTACGAGGAAGGTGTTTTCTGCTCCGCAGTTAAAAATAAAAGAAAATAATTTTTCTGGTTTTATATTTTACTTCAAAAAACGTATATTAGTTTTTTTCGTTTTTACTTTTGAAAAACGTTTTGGATTTGTTGACGAACTCAAATCGGTATGCTTCCTCGGCTGGCTTGGAGTGCGTAGAAGTTCCAAATCCTGCTTTATATTTCGCGAGCTTGCAAGAACTTTTTTTTGTTTCCCGTGGCCTGCATTCTATGTGCGTGAATTCTGAAGAAAGCGGCCGGTCTATTTCCGTTCGCAAAACGTAACGTTAGAAGAAAAAAGAAGGATTATAGAGAAACAACAAACAAGATGAAAAGAACAAAGATATACTGGTAACTCAAACTGTATTTTTCATATAATTTTTGTTTTGTGTTTTCTATTATAACGGTCTTGTGCACAAGGTTATCACCATTTTCTGGTATCTCCTGCTGCTTTTCCTAGGTTCAAAAAACAACAGTTGCCTCCGATATTTGTTTTTTGCTGCACCAGATTCATGGAATTTCAGCACTTATAGATATTTGTGTTGAATGATCTACTACCTTTTCTAAGAACACACCCGTGATTTTTGTATTGAGCTTTAGAAGGAAAAGTGTTATCGAGTTTTAGGGCTGATATGCTCAAGATAAGTATTACTATTACATCAGTTTCTGCCTGTGTGTATTCCGAATCAGCGTTCTTACATCTATCGGTTGACAAGCTCCAAGAAAGAAAATCCTGAGAGTCTTTCGAAAACGGTTCTTCTCTGTACACCGCACGCGTGCAGGTAACGACAGAATAGCGTCCCTGGTGCCACCAGCTGCAATTCCTGCACTCTCAGAGGAGAAGGACCGTTTTCGAATGAGCTTGTTTTTTTTTTTTGGCGTATACTTTTGCATTAACGGCATATCTACTGTGTTGTGTCCAAGAGTAGACACACGGAACGACTAGGAAGAAGCAAGCTCGAGCTGACCGACGCGTGCCAGCGAGCCAGCCGAACGCTGCCGTCTGCCGATACTGGAATCACCATGATTGTAAATAGTTGTTTCTATGTGTACGAAACGTTTATTCGTGAGACTACGACTACTTCATGGCCCTAGAAACAGAACTAAGTGGCGACGAGGAGTCAACCTAGACCTGATCTACCGGGGAAGAATCGACCGAACCAGGTACTGTGCATCATGGACGACCTATCGCGTTCGATTGAACTTTATGAGAAAGGGACAAGCTGGGACGAGTACGAGGAAAGCCTTGAAGAGTATTTTGAGTTACAAAAAGAGAAAATCAAGACCAGATCGTACGAAAGTTTCTGTCTTGATCACTGCCATCAGAGAGAAAATTTACTCGAGACTTCGGGATCTTTCGTCTCCTGAGCTGCCGACCCTTACAAAAAATTTATATCTGGCCAGATCTGACGATTTCAGATATGGCCATACCAAAAATTGGCCACATATAACCTGATATGGTATATCTGCCAGATATAGCCTCATAACACCAGATATAACCTGATACCCCTGGCCAGATATGGAAATCCCAGATCTGGCTAAGTAAGGAAATTCCAGATCTGGCCAGGCATTTCAAAAGTACAAAAGCCTGAAATCAGCACTTTACATATTTTTATTGTCTACAATTCTCCCAAGTGCCTCGGCCCGCACTCGAGGAGTTATAAAACGGTGGTCCTTCAGCTCCTTAGTGATCGCTACTTTTGACCAATTCCATGATTACACATTTTCGAGTGTAATTCGTAGTCACCGTGAACACGCGTCCCATAGGGCTCAAGTACCTATCATATCACTTTTAAGTTTTTCGTCAATGGCAGCGTTCAGGATATTGTGCATTCTGGCCAAACTTCAACCAGGCTGAGCCGCCGAAATCTCTTAACATATTATCATTCTGGTGATTGTTGTTTTAGCAGGAATTACTTAAAAGCTGAGAAATCACAACAACCAAAACCGGGATTTAGCTCGGATTCCGCGGAGCTGTTTATGACATTTTTAGCGTTTCTAACTTAATATCAGCGTTTTTGAAGTTGTACGAGAATGATAATAATGTAAGAGATATGTCTGCAGCTCACACAGGTTGAAGGTTGGACGGAATGCACAGTACTGACACTGGCGGGACATTTTAAAAGTCGTATGGCAGGTATTTGGGTTCTGTACAGCACGTGTTCAGGGAGACTCCGAATTACACTCAAATCTGTGTAACCATAGAATTGCTCAAAATTTTCGATCACTAGGCAGCTGAAGAAACACCGTCCCCATGATTCCTCGAGTACAGGCCGAGGCACTTACGGGATTTAGCCAATTGTCTATTCGGGCGTAATGTTAACACTTTGAAATAATTAAGCTACATTGAAGTCCTTCGAAAACTAGCACAAATAATCTTAAACTTAAGGTTGTCGAAGCTGAAGTTTGGAATTATTTGTCCTAACATTTAGGTCGCGAACAATAAGTCATTCCGAGTTTTCTAACAAAGAATTTTTTTTTACTTGTTTTAACTTTTTAATATATTGAAAAACGGGCGCCAGATAAGTCTGTATATACGCCAGATAAGTCTGTATATACGCCATCTCAGGCTGTATATATGCCAGATAAGACTGTATATACGCCAGATAAGTCTGTATATACGCCATATCAGGCTGTATATACGTCAGATAAGACTGTATATAGGCCGTATATAATCATATAATGTTTGATATGGCCAGATATGGCCCAGATATAAGATTTCCATACGGGGAGCAAGAGGACTTATGAAGAGGTCGTACAACTCCCAAGTCGATTCTACTCGCCAAAGCGGTTAATGATAGCCGAACGCTTCAAATTCGGAAATTGGGATCAAAGATTAGGTGAACCCTCAACCACGCATTTGGCAGAACTAACCGCCGTATTGAGAAACCTCACTCAAACTACACTTAAACTGAAGGGCCCCTCCACTTCCTCGAGGAAGGCGCGAGGGCCGGCGCTGGCCAATCGCGACGGCGGATCCGTCCTCGCGATTGGCCAGCGCCGGCCCTCGCGCCTTCCTCGAGGAAGTGGAGGGGCCCTTCGGTTTAAGTGTAGTTTGAGTGAGGTTTCTGAATACGGCGGTAAGACAGCTGGCAGAGGCCTGTCAATTTTGAGACAAACTCGAGGAGTAACTGCGCGACCGATTTGTACGTGGTCTTAATCACATAATGGCCCAGAAACACTGCCTAACAATTGACAATTTGACTCTGACGTGAGCTGTGGAATTGGTAGCGGAATTGGAAGCGGCTGAGGATTAAATGAAAATTCTCAAGGATGCATGCGCCGCCACTCAAGACGAAGTGAAGCAACTAGCAAGCACAGGCGCTCCCTGCTGGCGTTGTCTCAAAACCAACCACACTCCCCCAAATTGCCACTACAAATGCTACGACTGTGACGCACGTGGTCAAAAGGGTCACCTGCTAAAGCCTGCAAAAACAGGAGTGTGCCACAGAGAGAAGCGAAAACGTCAAATCAGCATGGAAAAGGCAAACGCAAGGGGCCAACCAAGAAACGAAAGGGAGCTGTGTAACTGCTGAACGAGGAAGAGAGAGCGGAAGAATATTTAGTCCTGCGGACAAATGCGGAATTGATAACGGTACCAGCCCTCAAGAAAGCGTCTTTATTAATGGTGTGACTCTGGAGATGTAGGTGGACACCGGAGCTACGGTGACAGGGATTTCAAAGCGGCTGCAAGGAAAACTGAAAATTCGTACGCTACAGCCTTTCAGAACCAAGCTTAGCACTTGCTCAGGACAAAGCTTGAACGTCTGTGGTACTACTGATGTCCATGTAACGAGTATCCAGAAGACATGTACGCTACCAGTAATCGTGGTGAATGCAGAGGTGCCACCTCTTTTGGGAAGATATTGGATACAAGTCCTGGACGAGACATGGATGCAAGCCCTCCAGGTGAATACTGTGAAGGATGCGCATTGCTTAGAAGGCATCCTGGCGTAGTGTCACAAACTTTTCAAAGAGGAACTAGGGTGCTTCAAAGGAGTTCAAATCAATCTGCAGCTGATGCCAGACGCCCAGCCAAAGTTCATGAAATGTCGGAAAGTTCCCTATGCAGTCCAGCATCTGATCGAAGCACAGTTAAATGGCATGATAAAAAGAGACGTCATTGAACCAATAAACTACAGTGAGTGGGCACCACCTACGCTCAACATTCCAAAAGAAAAAAAAGAGGTCCGGATTGTGGCGACTACAACCTCACGTTAAATCCACAACTTGAAGTAGACCAGTATTCTCTGCCAACAGCCAATGGCTTTTTCACGACTTTGAACGGTGGGCAGACGGTCACAAAGTTGGAATTAAAACACGCCTACGAGCAACTGGTGTTGATTGAGAAGTCTCGTAAGTAGGTCACCATACACGCATAAGGGATTCTATAGAATCGAGCGTCTACCTTATGGGATCGCCTCAGCCCCTGCTATCTTCCAGAAACAAATGGAGATACTATTGGGAGGAATTCCAGGTGTTTGCCTGTTCCTGGACGACGTTTTGGCAAGCGCAGAGGACAATACAACGCACTTAGAAAGACTGCACGAAGTACTAGCGCGCATAGAGGGTCGTTGACTTCGGCTAGCGAACAAGAAGTTTTGTTTTATCTAAGGCAAGGTGGACTACCTGGGATATACACTCAGCGGTTCCGGAATAAGTGCAATGAGCAAAGAGGTACAGGCTCTACAGGAAGCACCGATTTCCAAGTATGTGAGACTGGGACTTGTAAATTACTACGGACTGTTCGCGCCCAAGTTGTCTACAATACTACAGCCGCTCACGCTTCTGCTGCGTGAGGACGTACCGAGGAACTGGTCACCAGAGTGCGACTGAAGATTCCAAGAACTTTAGGGGATTTTGAGCAGAGCCACAGTGTTGGCTCACTATAATCCAAAGCTACCACTGATTTTGTCTTGCGACGGTTCACCAGTTGGAGTTGGAGCCGTGTTAGCGCACGTGTACCCGGAGATGGCAGAGCCTCCTATTGCTTATGCGTCAAGGACACTTGCTCAAGCAGAAGAGAACTATGCTGAGTTATAGAAGGAAGCTCTAGCGATAGTCTTTAGAGTGAAGAGATTCTAGTGCAACATATATGGACGTCAATGTATCTTGGTGACCGACAACAAGCCGCTGGCATCCATCCTTGGACCCAAGAAAGGCATTCCAACGATAGCAGCTGCAATGTCGGGTAATGCTTCTGCCAGCATATTAATATACAATGGTCTGCGAGAAATCAGAAGACAGTCTCAACGCAAATGCCCGATCTCACCTGCCAATTGAAGGACAAGGAGAAAAGGTGAATGACTATGCCACAAGTTTCTACTTGGGACAGCTAGACCTGTGTCCATTGGACACGAAGACTCCGTAGCAGGCAGGAGAGAAAGACCAACTGTACAGCAATGCACTAGAATTCACTCAGACCGGATGGCCTAAGAAGTCTAGATATGGAGGCATATTTGAAGAAGAAGTTGAAACTTACGGTGGAGGCGGAATGCTTACTGTGGGGCCGAGGAGTTGTTATTCCAGAAGCATGCCAAGGAAGAGTACTGCACGAGCTTCATGCAGCACTTGACGACATTGTGCGCATAAAAAGCCTGGCAAGACAGCATGCTTGGTGACCCAAGCTTGACAATGGCATTGTTAGAACACTCGAAGAGTGTTCTCTGCGTCAGAAATTCCGGAACCAACCGATTCAAGAGTATTTCCACTGGCCGGCACCCGAACAACCCTGGAAAAGACTGCACACCTATTTTGCTGGCCCATTCATAGAGGCAAAGTTTCTAGTTGTCACCAACGCCTTTTCTAAGTGGCCAGAAATAAAAACAATGTCGAGCATAATTGCGGAAAAATAGTGGAAGTATTACGGATGTTCGCACAGCATGGACTACCGCGAACTATTGTTTTGGACAATAAACCACCCTTCTATCTTGAAGTTTTTGAATAATTTCTAAGGGGAAATAGAATCCAACACAGGTTTTGCGGTCGATTTCATTCTGCATCGAACAGTGCAGCCGAGCGAGCAGTACAAGTGCTCAAGCAAGGACTGCGGAAACAGACCGAAGCATCATTACAAACAAAGTTTTCCCGAGTTCTCATTGCTTATTGTTGCACAACACACATCCACTGGTTTAGCACCATCATAACTGTTGTTCAAGCGGAGATTTCGAACAAGATTGTATCTCTTTCCCCGAATCGTTTTGTCCGCTCATCGGGTATTGCCTGTTACATTGAGACTCCTCCCCAACCATTCACACTATCCCCTTCCCCCGTCACGATTGGATGACTTTATCCAGAGATCGAGATGCATCCCTCCCTTTAATAAATGCGTTTTCTCTCTCACTCATTGACTTCACCCAGAGAATTACCGGAGGTTGAAGCTGAGAAAGAACCAAAAAGAAAGTTTGAAGAAGGAGACGGTGTCTTAGTGAGAGACTACCGAAATTGAAAGTTAAGTTAGATTTCAGGCACGATTCTGAAGTGTCTTGAGAGAGAGAGCACTACAAAGTCAGGGTGCTGAACGGAGTTTGGAAATGACACCTCAACCAAATACTTCGCCGTCCAAACCAAGTTGCAGGAACCGGGGAATCCGAGTCAGATATTCTGTTCATTCCCGAACAGTTGGAAAGTAACATAGCAGAAATTGGGAAAACAGATTTAAAAGCAACTCTCTCTTCTACGAGTGCCCGAACAACGTCTGAAAGCGCGGAACGCCGATACCCCTCGAGAGCACGCAAGCCGGTGTCTCGGTACGGACTGTGATTAGTCTGAGGAAGTGTTGTGTCCACGAGTAGACACACGGAACAACGAGAAAGAAGCGAGCTCCAGCTGACCGACGCGAGCCAGCGAGCCAGCCAAACGCTGCCGTCTGCCGATACTGGAATCACCCTGATTGTAAATAGTTGTTTCTATGTGTACTAAAGGCTTATTCGTAAGACTATGATTACTTCATCGAGTTAGAAACACAACATACCGTTCAAACCACAATAATATATATTTCCAGCGCAGCTTATGTGCATAGAACGTTCCACCTTTTTCGCCGCTTCTGTCCATATAGGGCGTGCTGACAGCGTAGCAAGCGCCATTCAGCGGACGCCCACGAAAAGGCGTCATGCATTCTAGGAAGCTTTTTGACTTATTTCGATCTTTAATGGGTGACAGAGTGCACGGTGGAGATGAGCTAGAGATCACATCGCGCCGATATATTAGGCCCGACCCGACCCGGCCCAAAAAGCCTTTCCCCAATCTCGGTCCGAGCCAGAAAGGGCTTTTAAATATCAGCCCGAGCCGTACCTGACCAAAAACAAAGTTGGCCCCAACCCGACTCGAGCCCGACTGCTCTTTTCGACATGAATCCAACACGAACTCGGCCCAAATCAGGCCGAACCAGACCCAAACCCGGCTCGGCTGTGATTTCTGGTAGTTCTATCTTTGGTTTACATTAAACCGCTCATATTGAACGAGAGTGTCTGATCTTGGAAGTTATGTACACATTTGCGTCAAAGGTATACGCAGTCAATTCCTTTACTCACACGGCTTCTAGAACGATGATCAGGACGACCAAATTCCGGGTTGATTGAAAGGAACACAAAGAAAGTAATTTTATCACACACGATAATATAATTAAAAATGTTTTTGACCAAATAACGTTTTTGAAAGTAAAATTGTAATCAGTTCGCGCTATTTAATAATTCCCCTTGTTGATATTTAAAATAAGACTTACCTTGAGTTAGAGACAAAAAAAGTCAGAAAACACGCACTTAGTTTAGGACGTTTGAGCCGTTTTTTGACCCCCTGCTGCGCAACGGAAAATGAGATGACAGATATTGTTACGATGTCTGAAGAGACGTGAATAGAGTGAAAAGGATGAAAGATGTTACAGAACTTTAGTTGAAATCGTTTTTCACCTACGATTAAGACTTTTTCTCCCTCAAGTGCAAACAACCGACAACAGTTACGTGAAACGTGACGTCACGCGTGAAATGAAAAATACTGTAAACGACACGATTTTCGCGAGGACCTAATTTTTGCAAATTTCGCGAATCGCCTACGATTCGCGAAATATACGTCCCGCGAACAATTCGAGCAATATGTGAACGCTACGAAAGCTACACTCAATTCGCGAAAATTAGAGCCCGACCGCGAATAATTTCAAATTTTCAGCTTTGGCCCGATTCGCGGAAATTTGAGCCCGCGAAAATTAAGTCGTTTACAGTATTCAATCATCACATGTAATGTGAATTAAAGTTCGTCGCACGCCTCAAATAATTTCCCTTCATAAAGTGATTCATTTGTCTTAAAGAAAAGTTCGGCTTTTTAGGCGGAGGTGCGATAAGAACCCTTTGGTAGAGGGCCAGCCACGCTACCGACTAAGCCACACAGGCGCGCATGCCGGCATAAGAACGAGCGAGGGTGTTTATGTTCAGCTATCACGTTCCACCCGTTTTAATACTCAATATACACAAAAATATGGGTACCCAAGGACCACCTAACGTGAATACTAGTAATCATTTTTGAAGACCTGTTACAAAATTAACCTTATTCTCATTTTAGTATTTGCAAGTTTTCGGTTAAATTGGGGTTGTGGGGATATTTATACAGCGTGTAGTTGGTCTGCCATTAGAGTTGCGACGAGTCACACGCTAAGTTTTCGCCTCACTGTCTCCTCAACGTATATAAAATTTTGGCAGCGACTTTAATAATGGGTTGCACTATTTATAAAGTGACGGTTTAAAGTTTTTTAGAATGTATCAAATGTCTCGTGATAATATTGTGTCAAGTCGTGCTGTCACGTGACCCCGTGACGCCACGCTACCTGACGTCACGCAACGTGGTCAAACGGGAAAACGACATGGTGTCAAGTAGTGGTGTCACGTGATACTATGACGCCACGTGTACCGAGGACCGCTGACGCTTCGATGTCAAGCCAAAATTAACGTGAGAGATAGTCGCATGACACTCTGGAGTCACGCGACGGGGTAATGCGACGTCACGGCCTCAAGTCATGCTGGCACGTGGCACAGTGAACATGCGTTACACCACGACTGGACACCCAACGACTGCCAAACTGGTGGTGCTGACATGCCCTGAAGATCTACAGATGCAGGGAAGAACGGGTTCCGGAAGCATACCATCCTGTTTTGAATTTTTCTCAACGCAAAGATGATTTTAACGCTTGGCTTCCTTGTAAGGGACATTTTCGTTTTTATTTGTATAGACCAAGGGCTATATATATATATATGCATTTCACAAGGCAAACTTAGGGCTCAGTAAGAACGCGACTGCTAAAAACCTGCAATATCGACGAAGTCAAACATACTGACTCGCTTGTTTGAAACCGCCTGAACTTGTGTAGCATCTTCGCTGTCGGGACGGTTCAACGTCAGAGCCCAATCGAACCTTCACGGTTGACACAAAATTCCCAGAAATAACAACTACAAAATATAAAGGATGAAAACGGATGCAGCGAAATGATCTTCTAAGAGGTGTGACACGACTGCACAGCTAACTACAGTGTGTTGCATCTTAAGAATGGAGCTGAACAAACTCCATTCTTACATTTACTTATTTCAATAGTGCAGTGTTAAGGATGGAGAACAGGCAAAGGAGGAGGCTAGTCCACTTGCCTTCTCTTTAGCGTTCATTCTGCTAAAGTGGAAAGACTAGTGGGCTTTGTGAGGAGAGCATGTCCTGCTTCTCTTATCCTTCAACTGACTATAGGTGAGGGGAACACACCTGCCACATGTAAAGTTCTAAACATAATTCGTCGAGCGTATACCAAAGAAATTTTAGACTACCTACCAACGTGACGTTCAGCGCTGCTTGCGGTCAGAGTGAACAACCCTGCCTTGCGCCTCCAGGTTGAAGTTTATAACTTTCGCCACGCACACTCGCAAAAATTAGCTCGATACAGAATCGAAAGTGAGCGCTTCTAGTTCATACACTTCAGTGAATCTGCCGGCCCATACAAAGAATCTATAATCAAAGAAGCCGCCGAGCCGAGCATGTACACCATGTTATTTCTTCCCCTCGCTATAACCTGAGCGTACGTTAGGCCTAACGCAGACAGATGCAGCGCACCAACGTTTTTCCTCGCCGCTGCACATCTCACTTTATCCCAACATTGCCGGCGCGCATCTTGCGAAACTAAACACTGGTGAGCTCTTAGGGACTCTCGTCACCCTCGTATTCTCTGTTCGTCTTTTTTGTATTTGAAATCTCGGCAGCACTCGAGGAATTAAAACATGTCGTAGGTGCCATCGAGGCAAGTCAGGGAAGCATTTACGCAGCATTCCGCTTCCGTGATCTCCGAAAGAGTTTCAAGTTGGGTGGGGGTGTTCTCGGATGATGTTGAAGTTGTTTCTGCCGTTTCTCAATTATACACCTTTCCAAAAAACGCTCCTAGGCCGCCGCCATGTTGCTGATGCTGATGCGGCTGGTGCGACTCTCGCGCCCTCTATCAGCTAAAATTTTCTGCCACTCTCTGGGACTGTGAAGACCCGCTCAGCGCGGTTCTCTACCTACGTTTTTGCGGTTTTGCATTCGACGTTTTCTCGCCCCTCTTCAAAGTTTCCACTTAATTTTTTTTTATGCGTGCTACGTACCCTTTTTGTGTTATCTTCCATTGTGAGAAATAAGGCTGGTAAGTCCCTGCCATTCAAGCTTTTCTGCTCGATATTCACGGGAAACGAAGGAGGTGAAGGACGTCGAACGACCCTCGACGCGATTTTGCGAACATTGTTCTCCCCCCTCCCAGAGATAATCCGCGAAGAATTCTCAGTCGCCTCCAAAAATAGTTGTCCGGGTTTGGGTGAGAAACGGGTCAGTCGCGTTTGTTTCTTTGCCTCGGTGCAGTTGTGAAAAAAAGAAGCTCTCCCCAAAACGTGCCCCAAAACAAAGTCATCTCGGATTCCGTTCTATCGTCAAGATGTGACTGTCGTCGACTGTGACTGTGTTATTTGAGATCTTTCTCAAATAAATTCTTTTCGGATAACGCTGCATCGTGTGGTACGTACGATATATTGTTCTGATGTTAACACTTCCTGTCCTGTCCATCGGTAAACACGTTATTTGTGAGAGTGAAAAATGCATGAATTTCGGCCCTCTTCTGTTGCAATTTATTTTTGACAGCAAAGCGCTTTCTCGTTTCACATGCGGCGAATCCCGCGGCGCCGTCAAAACTTATCGTAAGAAAAAAAAAAATAACTAGAACTATACATTCCAGTTGCAATCATTCTGTCGCGCGCGTACCCAGCAAAAATAGTTTACAGCTTTTTTTTTTTTTTGTTGCTTTTTTTGTTTTTTCAAATGTGGCGGAATGCTCTCTCAATGTCCTCGGGAACATACATGTACCACGATAAACAAAATATAGCGGGAAAAGACGAGAATTTAGCCGCCAGCAGCGTTTGAAACTGCGCCTACGCAGGCTGCGCCTATTGAAATCACAGTCCACTCGGTTAGGGTTAGGAGGGACGCCGGTGAGAGTCTAGCCTCAAACTCAGTGACTGGGCTCGAATATAATTTGTTGGCCCTGGGGTCGAGTGTTTTTTGGAAAGGTGTATATCTCCTAACTTCCCTGGAAAAAAAAAAAAACAGCAAAAAAAAAAAAAAAGTCCGTGGTCTACGCAATGAAGCGATGCCGATGACTGGACACTAAAAGCATGGTTCCTTTAACCGTCGGAACTTGTAAAATCAAACCGCTCTGCTGAATGTTCGCGTGCGAGTTTGTGAACAAACCAAACAAACCACTGGCGAGGTTTTTCGCTTATATGTGCTCCTATAGCAATGAACCATTTCAAAACTACGTGCCATCTCGTAGCTGCTGCGCCAATCATACGAGTCCGCCATTGTTTGGCCACACACTCTGCGCACGTATTGGACACGAGGGCTGCGACAGCATACAGCACGGACTCGTATCCAATCACTGGTTTCCTGCCCAAAGAATGGCGGCCGCCAATGTTGCTTAATGGGGTTTTGGAATTGGTTTGGTCAACTTCTCTGCTTGGAGCAGATTTGTTTCTCTTTCCGTATGTGGTTCTGCTTTCTTCGCTTGGAAAGAGAAAAGTTTAACGTGAAACGTTTTTTGTTTAGTTGTTCGGGATCTGGTTAAGCCGTATTTCGTGAAGCTGCGGTTTGACACGTCCCATAATGCAACGCGCGCAGTGTTGCCTTATGGGACGTCACATACCTACGTACCCATTTGGTTTATTCGCTAAATTGAGCAATGAAGTTGATTTGGGGTATAGGTCTGTTACGTCCCTATATGCAACGCGCGTGGTCTTGTATTATTGGACGTTACAGACCTACGCACCAAATCAGTTTCTTGGCTAAATTTATCGGAGAACTTGTATTAATGTATAAGTCGCGTGATGCCAATTTACCCGTTAAATTTAACGAGAGAATGAACGGCCGGTGCCCTACAAAGCAATTCAATATCTCCAATAAATTTCGCTAGAATTTAATGTCGTGTGGCCTGATGTCACACGACTCATACGGCAATTTAGTTTCTCCTCTGAACTTAGCGGCCAAATCAACGCCACGTAATCTACATACCAACTCAGCTTCAACGCTAAATTTAGCTGGAAACTTGACGTCACTTGAACTGATGTCACGGGACGCTAGAACGTTACACGTATGCAACACAATTGCCCAGCAATTTTACATACAATTTTATGCTTCCTTCGGTTACTATCAAAATAAATCTATTCCTAAAAATAAAAATAGAAGAGACGATATTTCATGTTTTACACATATTAATAAGCGTCTATGCTCGGTATGTTGTATAAAAAAAGAAAACAAAAAAAAAAACAAAAGTTTTACAATTTGGAATAAACCAAAGGTATATAAAAGGCAAAAGGTAATGATTGAAAAATTGTGATTTTACCACTCCTCCTTCCACGAGTTTAGAATACGCACTCCATCTAGAGAGAACCCTTCTCGCAGTTTCCTTGCCATAATACCAGCAAAGCCCCTTTTTATTCCATGGTTGCAAGTATAAAAACTTCAACTTTCCATCTTTCGCTGACCCAGAGGTTAATTTCGGTTGCGGTGCAGCGGTCAAAATAAAGTTATGGATCTCATTAGCGGAATGTTGATTCAAAGTACAAACCAAGATGTCATCAACAATCCTCCAAACCAAAAGCCCATCAGCACCCAAAGAGCTAACGAAATCTGTTAGTTTTCTGTCAAAAGTGTTCAGATAAAACTCCGTAACACTGGAGCCACCGCCGAACCAATGCACACGCCTTAACGCTGTATATAACAACCCCCTCTAAAGTTAAGCACCGTATTCTTCAGATAGCACGTCATAGCACGGCTGATGTTATCCTTGGGACGGAGTCATGGTTGGATGACTCTGTTCCTGATCATGAAGTCTTTCCCAGCAATTTCAATGTTTACAGAAGAGATAGGTCGCTGCACGGAGGAGGAGTTTTTTTGCTTATTAGTACCTCCTTACAAAGTTACCAACTAGATATAGCTGGAAATACAGCTGAGTCAGTGTGGTGTCGGGTCAGACTACCTGATGGTTTCAATCTTATTGTAGGCGTATTCAACAGACCCCCAAGTTCTGACCCCACTGTTTTATGCCAACTTAGCGATCTGGTTTCTAGTGTTTCTAATGACTGTGTGCTACTTGGTGGGGATTTTAACCTTCCAGATATGATATGGAGTGACGAAATGTGTACCTGTGGATCACTCAGTCGTTTAAACCTTGATTTAAAATGCATGGTTGACACTTTGGGCTTCACACAGCATGTTCTCACACCTACGCGTGGCTCGAACATACTCGATTTATTATTTTGTAACTATCCTGGCATTGTTAAACGAGTTGACGTAATTCCTGGTATTAGCGATCATGACGCTATTGTGGCCACGCTTAGTTTTCAATGTCCCCGTAAAAAATTGAATGCAAATCGAAACGTATTTCTGTACGCAAGGGGTGATTATGAGGGTATCAGTTCTGAACTTCGCGAGAGCTTCCTTTCTTTCGAATGTATTGCCGAAGAAATGAGTGTTGAGGACGTGTGGATGCTTTTTAAACAGAGAGTTATTAGCCTCACAGAGAAATACATTCCGAGTATTGACGTACGTAAGCTAAAGAAAAGAGAAAAACCATGGATCAATGGTGGTCTATTAAGAATTATTAAAAAACGCAAGCGTGCGTACGCAAGATATAAAAAGAAAAGTTCGGCCTCAAACCTCCAGATATTAAAGGAATTGACTACGACGTACAAAGAGACCGCAAAAAAATCTAAACAGGATTATCTTCAACGTCTTGAAGACACGATGAAAACTAACAATAAGCAGCTCTGGAAGTTTATGAAGCTCTGTGGTAATGATCAGATGGGAATACCTGATATAATGGTACATGGCGAACTACTCACTGACGCAGAGCAGAAAGCTTGCGTTTTTAACAATTATTTTAAATCAGTCTTTCTGCCTCCAGAAGATACAACACTAGAAATGTGTTCAGGCAATTACGATGTGATGCCACCCGTAGAAATAAGTATGGAAGGTGTATTTAATCTTTTGGAGCATATCGATGAAACCAAAGCGATGGGCCCTGATAAAATTTCCTCTCGGGTTCTAAAGAGTTGTGCAGACGCAATAGCGCCTTACCTTTTCATAATATTTAACAAGTCATTACTTAATGGAGCTTTGCCAGGGGACTGGAAATTAGCTAATGTTACTCCTATACATAAGAAAGGTCCCAAAAATGATGTCACAAATTACAGGCCGATCTCCTTAACGTCGGTTTGCTGCAAGTTGTTTGAGCACATTTTATATTCCCAGATAATGCAACATCTCACGTTTCAGAACTTTTTTATTGATTATCAACATGGATTTAGAAAGGGTTATTCTTGTACTACACAACTCACTGAATTTTATCATGATCTTGTTACTACTGTTGATAGGGGTGAGCAAATTGATTGTGTGTTTCTCGATTTTAGAAAAGCGTTTGATACCGTATCGCATTCCCTCTTAATCCAAAAATTGGCACTTTTGAATCTAGATACTTCGGTACATAATTGGATACAGGCATATTTGTGTTCGCGTCGGCAATGTACGGTTCTAGACGGCTCCTTGATAAACTTTCATGTTATGGCATACGTGGCACGCCTTTGATACTTATTCATTCATATTTAGAACACCGTAAGCAATGTGTCTCCGTGAGTGATCATGTTTCCTCTTTGCAAATCTTGAAGTTTGGTGTGCCCCAAGGCAGCATACTCGGCCCTCTGCTGTTCAATGTATATATAAATGATCTAGTCAATATTTGCCATCAAGCACGTTTTGTAATGTATGCAGACGACACGAGTATATTTCTGTCTGCATCGAATATGGACGAACTTATACCCATGGGAAACTTAGTTTTGGAAAAGTTTCTTTCGTGGTCAAAAATAAATGGTCTTAAAATAAACACTGTAAAGTCCAAAGCAATTTTGTTTAGACCTGTAAATAAGCACGTTATTAGTAATTATACTCTAGAGATTGGAACTGACCAGATTGAAATAGTTAAACAGCACAAAACGCTAGGTGTCATTTTTTCAGAACATATGCAATGGGATAATCACATCGAATACTTAGTTACGAAACTGTCAAAAGTTGTTGGAATAATATGCCACTGTCGCTCCTTGCTGCCTGTAAATATTAAAATGCAAATTTATCATGCTCTGTTTAGCTCACAAATTAACTATTGTCATTTGGTTTGGGGCACAACAACCAAATCTAATATTAACAAACTCACGATCCTACAAAAGAAAATGCTGCGTTTTATTGCAAACGTGCCTTACGACACTCATAACTGAGCCATTATTTCTTAAATTCAACATCATGAGGATTGCCAGTGTATACGAGCACCGTTTGCTATGTTCTTATTTATTTTCGACCGCTGAGTTTGCTTCTTTTTTGTCTAATGTATCCCATCTGACAAAACGTGAATCCTTCATCCTTGTCAGACGCAGAGAGTTCTGGAACGTGCCTCATTTTCGTACAAATTATGCACTCCAATCTATTGCGCATAACCTGCCTTCATTACTTAACAAGTTCCTTATAGACCACAATGATATTCACTGTTTAACAAAAAAAGATATACGTGTTTGTTTTGTTTAGTCAAAGTGTATTCTGTAGTACTTGTTTTTTTTTTATAATGCCCTGTAAGTGCAGGGGCACCAGGCCCAGTCAAGCTACCTCATGGAAGCTTTTTGTCTGGTGCCCTCAGCACAATATTGCTGAAAATAAATATTACTTACTTACTTACTTACTAGATGGTGAAACATCAGATTTTGTTGAAGTTACCTCTGGCTTGCCACAGGGGTCGGTACTTGGACCTTTGCTGTTCTTAATATTTATAAATGATATTCACGTTGGCGTGACCTCTCAGCTAAGATTGTTTGCTGACGATTGTGTTGTATATAGATGTATAAAAAACGATGAGGATTATACACAACTGCAGGCTGATTTGGATCAAATTGAACTCTGGTGCAGTCTATCAAATTGCAGTTAAACGTCAGCAAATGTGTACATGTCACCTTCACCCGCAAAAAAAATAAAGTTCACACTCAGTATTATTTAAATAATGAACCACTAAAACGTGACGGTGAAGTAAAGTACCTGGGGGTGACCTTATTAGCAGACTGCAAGTGGAATGCGCAAATTGACGATGTCGTCATGAGGGCGGGACGGGCACTCGGTTTTATCCAGCGTAATCTAAAAAGGTCTACACAAAAAATTAAAGAACTTGCATACCTTACCTACGTTCGACCTCTTACAGATTATGCTTGCACTGTGTGGGATCCTGCTCAGCAAAATCACATAGACGCTATAGAGAGGATCCAAAATCGTGCGGCACGCTTCGTCCTGGGGCTGTACGACCGCTTTTCGAGCGTCACGGACATGAAGAGTACAGGCTGGGATTTGCTGACATTCAGGCGGAAAAATTTGCGCTTAAAATTTCTATATAGCATTTATAATAAACACACTGGTATTAACGGTTTTCATTACCTTCTACCCCCTTACTATATTTCCCAACGTAAAGATCATATCCACAAAATACGCGAATATTCCACCAGGACGGAACTGTGCAAAAATTCTTTCTTTGTTAGGACCATTAGGGACTGGAACAATTTAAGTGTTGAAACTGTTTGTGCCGCAAATGCAGAAATGTTTTTTTCTATGTTGTTCGCCCCCTGCAATAATGCCTCAACGGCGCTGCAGGAGCTACCTGAATAAAGAATAAAGAATAAAGAAGTTTCAGTACAGCACCAAACGACATAGCAGCTTTGACCTGAAATGAGAGTAAATTCTTTTTTAAAAGCTCCTAACCCTTTTGAGCAACAACACGCTATCCAAAAATAATACAAAATTGATGTCCAAGGACCTGATCGTGCATGCGCTCCGATGCAGAGGAAAATACCGTCTATTAGTTGTTCCAACTTCCTAAGGGCAATACATCCGTCCAGATTGATATGACTCAAACATCCGTGAATGAAAACCGCCAGCAATTTTTGCCACGACCTCTTTTCGTTAACTACCTCACCGAAGGGGAACCCTACTTTGTGATCTACCAGAAAATTAAAACCGAAAGAATAGCGTGAAACGCCCTTTATTCTTTTTAACGTGGCCGTGATTTCCTCCTCTGCCAAAATCCTACAAACCTCCCGTCCTAAAACCGCAAAATTCTCTTCGCTCTTCATAAATAACTCGGAAACAGCCACCTAATCTTTTTTAGTGAAATTTTCACCCAGAAGCGGGGCAAACAAGCCACACTTGTCAGACCCGAGCAGGGTCAAATAATTAGTTCTTAACTCCCTCTTCGAAGTCAACATTCTCCCGAAATTTCATTGCTAAACTGGGAAGGATGGAACTACAAGAACACTCAGCTTGCTCAAAAGATTGATTTACAAAAGCATTTCTTAATGTTCCCCATCTCAGGGTTTACGAAATCCCGATACATTACCAGATCGCCCGCACTCCATCGCTGCTGACAACTTCGTCGTGAAGGACCAATTCGTTGTCTAGTTTGAAGGTGGGGGAGAGAAAGAGGGGAAATAAAGGTTAGTCCTGTAGGTTTTAAGTGACCAATGTTGGAGTTACAAGTGTGGGTTCGATGCCTGGTGACCTGCTTTCGTTGTAACTGTAAGCCTCTTTGTGGAAGTGCAGTAACGGTTGTAGCCGGTCTTACATTTCTTGGTGTATACGGTTTCGCGGAAGCAAAGAGTGTAGCTGACTTTGAGAAGTCCCTCCTTTTGTGTCTTCTTCTTTGACTAAATTTTTCTTTTTCTCGAGGGGGAGGGGGAGGGCGCAGTCTTTGGCACTGAAGAAAGAATCAATGTCCACCAGCTTGCCTGCATCCGTCTGTTACTACTCGAGAGCCCCAAAAAATGAACCTTAAATTAAGTAACAGAAGCTAACAAGATCCTACCCTTTGAAGAGTTATGTTTTAGTACTTCCTAAAGTTTCCTTCTTAGAAGAAAAAAATTACCTCACTAAACAAACAAATAAAAACAGAAAAACAACGCCGTTCTCTTTTTTCTTCCAGTAAAAACGTAAAAAGTTCCCGTTCTAAATACACTTATAACATTTGGAACGGCGGCGTTTCTTTGTTTCTCCTCAGAGGAACGCGTTCCTGGAACGTCATTTCATGCAACACTGGTATGTACTTGTTGATGCCCTTGCATGCGGTTACAGTCATCTTGGTTACCGAAGACTTAAAAGGACAACAAGAATTGAACTGTGTTGCAGGCGCCTTTCAGTGGAGGAAAGGTGAACGGTTCTTCACCACGTAGAGGATTGAATTCGAGGCATGACTTCTCTCTTGTAAAATCATTTCGACTATAATTCTCCTCATTACGAGAGACATGCAGAGGGCAAGGTTATAAAGATGCCTGTTTCAGACGAAGCCATTTACGGAACGTTGTCTAGGCTGGGCATATATACCATTATTAGTAGCATTAAGGAGGAAACATGTTAGTGACTATGCTATTCTGACATTACACGAAGCAGCTCCAAGCTATTTCCGACGGTGACGGTAGCAATCCACAGAATTAAATGGTTTCTGGTCGGTGCACCCAATGATAAGAAGTGACGGCTTCTGGTTCTTCTAGAAAAAAAAAACACTAATCGTTGTTCACAAAAATAGAGCGACTTCCGCCTGTGCAGGCAGAGAACTCTGGTATGATTATTGATCGTTTATTTATAGGTTTACTTTGGCACGGACAACAGTAACTTTTTATCGGGAACCAACGAAGCGGGCGGAACAAATGGCTCTTGACTTACCCATACGAACGCTCTGTTGAGTCGAATTTAGTTTCTATACAAGTTCGTGCATTCTCCTACCTTAATCTAGAGGAAAAATGAATTGTCTTCCATGTTTTTTTCTCCTTTCCTCAACGAACGCCTACTCCCGAACAGAAAAAAGAGAATTATATATTGTGAGCTGCTATGTTAATGAAATATGCATTGATTATATGCAGACCTTATACTTTATTATATTGATTGCAAACTTTAGTTAAATATTTGATAGTTTTAGATTGACGGAATCGCCCCTTTTTTCAGTTGGAGATGACGTAAGCGATATTTTATATATTTTTATATTACCCTAATGTATTATTTTATTGACCTGATCTCACATGATCTAGTCATATTCACGCTCCGAGACAAGTTTTGCGAGCTTATCTTTAATTCTTTAGTAACTAAATAATCTCAATTCGCCTCACGACCTGCGTATATTCCTTGTTAACTCTCTTGGTGCGGTGGGGATTGGCAATTTGGGCTGAAAACCTTTAGCATTTAGATTGCTTCTGACTAATCAGCAATCTCTCTGTTTGCGCATCAGGCTTCAGTCGTTCACAAGTACTTAAATAAACTCAGGAATATATTAATCAATGAATAAAAATATATAGCAAATCCGCACTAAGTCGGGATTATTAGAAACGACCTATAATCATGTAGATTTTACGGCTTGAACATAGTGAAACACCTGAGGCTATAATTAGTACTGCACCAACGAAATTGTTTTTCTATGTCGGAGATTTAAATCGCTTCTTTTGGTCTCACACAAAAAACACACTATCGAACGTCCACCCGACTGACCCGAATTTGATTACATGAAATATTGCCGAGGAGTTACACTTTGACATTTTTTTAATCTTTTGTGTCACGGATGTTGTGAACTTCGGCTGCATTTTTTCGAGCGTTACCTTTACGTTATTGATAGGAGTCATGAATGACATCATTTTAAACACACCTAACGTTCGACATTTTAAATCAACAAGGTTTTCAATGATCGGATTCCCTTGCACGTTTCTAAACTGAAGAGGATGAAAATAATAAAGTCTACGTTAATAACTATTAAAGTAATCATTCAATAAAGTGTAGAACATATAAATAAAGTATTAAATTTCGGTTATCACACCCTTATATAGGCAACACGAGACCGGTGCCTTCTTGGAGTCAGCGATTCCTTTTGTTGTTGCAGAAAATATAACCCGATGCCGATATTTATCAGAATTTTGGAACCACGTTTTTTTTTTTTTTTTTTTTTTTTCAGATTTGTTTTATCATTGGATTTTATTTCGCGTGTACACACACGCGAAATAAAAACCAAAGACAAAACAAATATCGGTGTGTGTAGTTCTGTGCTTGCGCGCGTGTGTCTGTGGGTGACGTACTCCATAAGCTATTCAATGCGTACACCTT
Organism: Ixodes scapularis; assembly: GCF_016920785.2. Taxonomy (NCBI): domain Eukaryota; kingdom Metazoa; phylum Arthropoda; class Arachnida; order Ixodida; family Ixodidae; genus Ixodes; species Ixodes scapularis. The sequence goes on along the minus strand of NW_024609873.1, from coordinate 16,200,277 downwards.
CCATTTGCTTATTTATGTGTTTCTGCATGAAATTATAGATCCCCTCCTCGTCATGAAGTGTGAACGAAAAGAACGGGATTAAAACAAAATCGAAGGACTTTTGTAATTCCCTAATTACACGTTCCTGTTGTAACCGAGAGTTTAAAAAAAAGAAAAGATCATGTTTTGGAATTCATGTATCTCTTGCATTATTTTGATGAAACCTAATTGTCTTTTTCGTCAAAATTTATTTCTGGATTCGCAAACTTATCTGGAGCATGGGGTGATAGATTTATTTTCGGCCAAAATGGCACATAAATGTCTACTCTATTGTTAGTTAACTCAAATATGTCAATTAAACGAATTACGAAGACACGCTGATTTCATAATGCTGGTGTGTTGCGTACTCATAACAAATGTATTATAGCTAGAGGTGTGGGAATATTAAGGGGATACTACAACGAAATTTCAGCGCTCATTTTTTGGTCTATATGTGTTCAAAAAAGCAGCATCACATCGAACATACCAATATCTTGTAAAAAAGTAACGAAAAATTTTTTAAAACGAATTAAACGATTAGCAAAGAGCACCTGGTGTATGTCGCTAACGCCTCGCTTGTAATGCCCGTGAGGAACCTTGACAGCTAGTGACGGAGGTTGTCTCGTCTCCGGCCACGACGAGAGAAGAGGGGCAGGAGGAACTCCCCTCTTCCCGAGGATGCCTTTTGTGTGTCGCAGAAGTCGCTATTGCCCCCCTACAAGATTACAGAAGATTAACCCGTCACTCAAAATTCGTTCAAAAGCAGCCGCTTCGGTGGCTGGAACGACTAGGCCATCCTCTCGACGCCAGCCTCGCCGTAGCTTTGCTCGTCTTGAGACGACCCACGTCACGATTGCGTTGGATGTCACGTGGTCTCCGCTGGGCCTTCTCCGAGCGCTTGCCAGAGTGGACCGTTTATAACGAAAAATACAGCCACCAGGCTCAAAATAAAAACGTGCGATTGTCATTTACGGATATTGTGGATCATATTCAACCTATTTTTGAACACGACAGGAATATTTCAAACTTCGTTGAAGTATCCCTTTAAGATGCCCACTCGAATCGAATGGTACCAAATAATGGTCAAAAAGTCGAACGCCAAATAGAATACAAATACGAAAATGTTTTTCGCAATATTTATAAGGCAAATTAGGAAAACCACGCATGCGAAAAAATGCCCTACGTCATTGTTTCTCTGAATGTGGACTGTTATCCTTAGGAGGGTGGCGACATATCAGCAGGGACTCGAGAGGCGGATCGGAAAATGAAAATCTGCAAACTTCGGCTCAATACACACAAAGTAATGATTGCACCTCAACATCAAACCGAAGTTAAGAGATGCGGTGTTTTAACTGTACTCTCGTTTAAAAGCAAAAAGTGTGCTTCAGCAAATAAGCTTATTTAAAGGGATAATGAACCGTAATTTGGATTTAAAAAAAAAACAAAAAAAAAACAATGCTGGAGATGTACGCGGAACGTTACAATCCCTACAACACTACAAGTAAAACGATATCTCATATGGACGGTCGTATTTTTGGAAAAAGAAGTCGAGATTGAACCAGACTGGCGAGGCGCGTGACGTCGATACCTAGTTTCCGTCTCTCTTCGCTTCGCTCCCTCAAGGCGGCAAGGCGGAGAAGACGCGAGGCCGTTCCCTCTCCTTCTCGGAGAAACATGACGTCAACATTCCTGCCAAATGAGCCTCTTTTTATGAAACACACGGTCATCCGTTCGAGATGAGTGATGTTTTCGTGTTTGTAGCATCCCGTTGCGCGCTTTTGCCGCGTGTTTTGGGGAATCCAGATTTCGGTTCAGCATCCCTTTAAGTCATTACGAACAGTCACACCTGCTAACTGGCATACATGTTCTTTTTAAGGATGGCTTTACTTCAAAACTTAGGTGATTCACTCGGACTGTTTTAACTATCAAATATTTTTTTTTAAGTTCGTATATTACTCTTTATGCATTGAAAGCAACAAGGTTGCGTCATCACAAAAAGTTGGGAGGGGGGGGAAGCTTAGGAAGCAGCGTCGTATGTGTTTATTTTCTTGCAGGTCACACAGAACGAAGGGAGGCCGGTACGAATACAAATAGAAATAAAAGGCAAATTTGAAAGTTTTACTTGCCAAATCAACGGAGGATACCTGGCCCGCTTGAACTGAGGAGTGGGGATCCAGTCCGATTACCTAGTATTTTTTACGTGCAACTTAAATCTCAGTCTAACGTCGCCGTCTCCGCAATAACCCTCTGTCAGATTTCTGGCACCTTGGCCGTCGTAAAAACGGTGTTCGAGACCCCATTTAAACGACTAAATTCATACAGATCTGACGGATGTGTCCCCCTATGCACGTATGAATATGCAGTGCGCTGGATGACTGGACGGAAATGACGGAACTGTTTGCGTTGGGTGACATCTAAGATTACCTAGAACTGGCACCTCTCTCGGCACAGCGGGGTGCGACCGATTAGCGAAACGGTTCGGTTCAGTTATCACAGTTAATGCAATTCCATAACATAAAGATGTAATATGGACGTAGCAGTTCAGAATAGGTTTATATTACATAGGGCTGATTGTATGACGTAAGATACTTTAATTGAAAATAGTGACTTGCGAGGTTTAATGGTTTAATTCGAGTGGATCTAAGGAGCCGGGGGTATACCTGCTTTTTCATTTCATTTCATTTATTGTTCCCTTAAAGCGCCCGTAGGGCTTTACATAAGGGGGGGGGGGGGGGGGCTTTGACAGCAAACAAAAACAAACAAAGAAAAAAAAACACAGGGTTAAAGGTTGCTAAATATGGAAAAAAGTAGCAAGTGCAGCTCTGAATCCAGATGAGTCTTGAATCGTAACAATATGTTCTGGCAGAGAGTTCCATTCTGAAAGTGATAATTGCAGCGGAGAGAATTTAAAAAGGTTGGTGCTTGGTGTTACCAGATGAACTTTCTGACAATGGTCTGTACGAGGAGAAATGTGATGAGCCGCAGGACAGTACAATTCTCTCTTTAAAGGGGCCTGATAATACAAAGCGTGTAATGAAACTAGTCTGGTCAGTTTCCTTCTTTCCGCAAGCAGTGGAAGGCCGAGTTCTTTCTTTAGCGTAGTAATGCTAGTCTGTGTGTAGTTTTTAAGAATGAACCGAGTTGCCCTGCTTTGGATCGACTCTAATTTCTGTATTGGGTAAGCCTGGTGGGGGTTCCATGTTGTAGATGCATACTCGAGCTGCGGGCGAACAAGGGCAGTGTAAGCTACGAGTTTTGTCTCCCGGTTAGCCATATGTAGTGTTCGTCTCAAAAAACCGAAGCTTTGGTTTGCCTTTTCAACAATGTGATTATTATGAGCTTCCTATGATAAGTTTGACGTGAAATGAACCCCAAGATATTTGTACGTGTGCACATGTTCAATGGGTGTATTAAAAAGAGAGTAGCTAAACACTGTGGCACTTCGCTTAGTGTTGAAGTTTAAGAATTTTGTTTTTAAGATGTTGTTTTGCATTTGCCACTTTTTACAACATGTTTCTAGGGTAATCAAGTCATTTTGAAGTTGAATGCAATCACTAATGCAAGATATTTTTCAATACACCACACAATCATCAGCGTACAAAGGGATGGTTGAAAGAATACTATCGGGTAAATCATTCACGTACAAAAGAAAGAGCAATGGACCCAGCACGGTCCCCTGCGGCACTCCCGATTTTACTTTCTGATGTGATGAAGATTTGTAATCATAACAGACACTTTGTGAGCTTCGTTCGTAAGATACAGGAAACTGACCACTTCTTGCCGAAATGTTTTGTTATTCGAGGCTTTTGAACGCACCCTTGAGATTAAAAAATGCCTGTGAGAGCTTTTATATATATATATATATATAAACAGAGCATCTGGATAATCCAGACTTTTGGCGAGTAGTACTAATATTCGGCATATTAAATTATTCCAAAGTACGAATACTAGAAATTCGAAAGTTGAATGGAATTATTGTGACAATCACAATTAGATCTGAGTTCGGAACTTGAATTGTCGCAAATCCTTATTATTAATCGTTTCTCAATAAATAAAACCGAGAACTTATAACACATCAATAATAAAAAAGCTCACTGCTCTAAGAAAACAAGATATCTTCCTAAGGCGGTCTTCATGAAAACATTGCACTCTTAGTTGGATGCTAAGTTTTTGGATGCGCTTTTTATATTCCAGTTGTTTGATACATAATGATATTTTTTTAGAATAGCTTTGCTCAGATATTTAATCAGTGGACTAAACAAAATATATAATTTTCTTTTATTTCAGTGACGTGTTTATTCATACTTATCGTGCACCAGTTTTATACTAGTTGTGTTTAGCTAATGTTTTTGCTATATTCGTGTAATACTTTATAAATGGTTCTTCGTAAAACACGCCCCTCGCAAAGTTTACGGAGATGGAGGTCTCTTCGTATTTAGGTTAAAAGTACGAAGGACAAATTTTCACTCATCGGTGTTTGCTCGCAAGTCGAATATTGAAGGCTGCCAATTTTTCAGGAATAAAAAGAACATTTTAGCGCCACTTGGAAAAAATTGCAAAAATAGGTCATTGGTGTAAGTCGAAACGAACTGTGTAAAAAAATAAAGACATTTTAAAAAAATACTGGGCGCGATGTTATGTATGCATTTATTTATTTACATTGTGCCTACATCGCCCTATGGGCATTATTGTAGGTGGGTTCAAGAAAACATCATGACAAGTGGAAAAAGAAAGCGTAATTGTCATCAATGGCCACAATATCTTCGGGAAGGTCGTTCCACTCCCTCGCAGTTCTGACAAAGAATGTATTAGCAAAACTGTCAGTCTTTTAAGCGGGAACAGCAACCTTTTTTGAAATGATCACAACGGGAAGAGACATGGAATGGCTCCATTAGATAGGTGGCTATATCAATTCCTGTTTTGTTGTGTAAGACACTGTAGAAGAATTTTAGTTTTTTTTTTCTTCTACATTCGAGTGTTTCCCACCCCAGCATGGCTTTCATATCTGTAACACTAGCATAAGGGTCATAGTTGTTCAGTACAATACGCGCGGCCTGATTTTGAGTTTTCTCTAGGAAGTCGTGATGCGGGTCCCACACAACGCACGCGTAATCAAGGATCGTTCTTACCAAAGAAAAATGAAGTGTTTCTTTAAAGTTTCGTGACGCAAATATAAAATTTTGGCGGGTAAAATACAACATTTTAACAGCCTTTCCGATTGTACGTTCTATGCGGCTATTCCATTTTAAGAAATCCGCAAATAGCACTCCTAGGTAAACACTCTCGAATACAGTACGTAAAACGGTCCCGTTGATCAGGTAGGTTGGAGAATCGTGCAGCTTAATTCTTAAGAAACGAATATGTTTGCATCCACTTGAATTATGCTCATTTTCTATTGATTGCACTAAGAAGATAAAATATTTATGTCGGTTTCTAATATGGTAACTTGTAAGGTCGTCTGACGTGGTTATTCCCCTGTATAATACGCACACTTCGGCGAACAGCTTAATATGGGACTGTATATTTTCGATGATGTCATTGATGTATCTGAGAAAAAGTAAAGGCCGTAAGACACTCCCTTGTGGCACACCCGACGTAACCCGAGTTGATATTGATATTGGACCGCTTAGGACAAAACGCTGCTCTCGACCTTCTAAATAATTTCGTACCCAGTTCAGGACGTTTTGATCTCTGTTTAGCAAATCCAATTTATGCAATAATAACTGATGTGGGACCGTGTCAAATGGCTTTGGAAGGTCTAAGAACACGCAGTCGACATATTTTCTGCTGTCTAGTGATCAGGATATATGATGATAAAATTCAACCAGCCGGGTGTTGCAAGAGTAGCCTCCTCGAAAACCATGCTGTGAGGGGGAAAAAAAGTGTATTGTCACGAATGACAAGAGATGAGGCGATAATAACTGAAGAAACTAAACGTTTAATGGGGCGAACTTATAGGGTACAAAAGATAATAACAGAGCGTCGCGGGCGTCGAGGTCGGCGTGACAGCAGAATCGAACGCTGGAGCGAAACTGACCCCGGCTTGCCACGCGGAGCCCCTTTTGTACCCGCGTGGGCTTCTGGAACATGCGCCGTAGAAGGTTCGGTTTGTAGAACATTGTAGAACAATCGGTGAAGTTTTGACGAACCAAAAAAAAGTAGAAATTACACGCTTTTACCATGCAGGTATGTACGAGCGCACCTGTATGAGGGGCAAACTTTAGGTCTAATATAGCCTTACGTAAACTGCGTGGGTAAGATTTGCAACTCCTGACAAGGTCGCACGTGTCCCGGCCACTCGAACGCCGTTCGATTGTCCGTCCCATCGGAGACAATTTTGAAATGTCAAAGCAGGTCGCTCTTGCCTGAGAATATCTATTAACTTATGTCTCATGCAGCTGAAGTGATAATCTGCCAGTGCGAGTGCCTTGGAACATGGATTGAAACACACATTGAGGTTGATTCATTATTAAAATTGTATATGTCGTGCACTTGACGAGATATTCAATATATATATATATATATATAATATATATATATAGTACATTTGACTGTTTAAAATAAAATAGTATGCATTGAAACGACGGGGACCGATTAACATAGCATTTTTGACGAGATGAAATGCACTAACTACAGCGATCTTCAGTAATAATCAGATCTTTCTTATGATCCCTATCGTTTCTTCGAAATGCGTTTTGTGGAAATATGTTTCGTGGACATGCATTTCACGGACACACGGTTCGCCGGCGCTGTACTTTTTTCGGCACATGCCCCTGCGACGTTTTGTCGACAACGTATTTCTTCACTAAGCCGCTAAAAGATAGCGCGCGATTCCATAAGGCGGGCTCTACAAAACCATGTTCCCCTCCTCCCTGTAATCCAGGCGAGACGCAAAATGTTTGTTACGAAAATAGCAGGAATGTGTCCAACGAAACATCTCCGGTTTTTCGATAAAACGAGCACAGGAAGCCTTTCGATCAACCGTCGCATGTCGACGAAACGATCTGTAGATGAAACGTCAGTCGACGGACTGAATGCCACCGGGCAAACATTTCCATCCGGATCCGCGGATATCCGCATCCGCAGCCCCTGACATCCGCATCCGATCCGCAATCCGCCAAAATGTGTATAATTTTTATCCGCGTCCGCCAGTTTGCTGGAGATATCCGCGAATATCCGCGGATAATCCGCGGATATGCAGGCCTCTACTGATAATATAAAACTTTGCAAAAACATAACGAACTTAGAGGTTTGCATCGCGCTTCAGAATAACGCATATTCCTTCGGTCGTGTGTGTTTAGACAATGACCTCCATTTGAATCATTCTAAAACAAAAGTAATTCCACATTCTCGCAGACCCACGATATATTTTTTTCCGTATAATTATCATAGCGAACTGCTGTCACGTGTAAGTTAACTGAGAGACCTGGGGGTTGTCTTTGATTCAACTCTGAAACTTGACACTAACGTTACCAGAGGGGTTCGATCGGCCTTGCGCCCGTTAGCGTTAGGTGCCGCGTCTCGTATAACGAAGGTGTTCAAAAGCCCGTCCAATAAACGCTCTGTACTGTTCCTTACTTAGATCCCAGCTAGAGTATGCCTCGGTTGTTTGGAACGTCATCTCCAAAACTAACAGTTTATCTGTCGAGTGAGTCCAAGACAAATTCATTTCTATCTTTCAACATCGTTTACCTTCAGAAAGGTGATCCTTGTTTAAACAGTGGGTGTAACTCGCAACTCGTCAACTTGTTGAGCCTGCAGCAGCGTCGGGTGAAGGCACATCCGCTGTTTTTGTTTAGGACCCTGCACGGCTCGGTTAACTCTCCCAGTCATCTGTCCGAAGTGAGCATTAGGGTTACATATGTGCCTACGTGGCCCCAATTATTTTTTTATACACCTCGACATTTTAGCCAAATAAACCCTATCCAAAGATCGGCCGAATGTTGTAACCGCTACTCTGATACTCCCAATATTTTTAACTCATGCGATAGCAAGTTCGGAAAGGCTGCTTGAAACTTCCTCTTGCAGGAAAAGGGCTGATCAATTGAAGGGTTGATGTTTGTAGTACGATATACAAGTATTTGCTTTTTGCTCTCGCACTTCGGAATATCTCTGGTTTGTGTTTTTCATTTCCTTTGTTGATTTGAGAGTTTTAGAGGCGAAGCTCTTTAGGGGCTAGCCATGTCCGTATGTCCGTCCGCCGTCGGGTGCACGTGCTCCTGCTCGTGAGCTCACGCGGTCACGTGCTCACGAGCACCTTAGCACGTGCTCCCGTGCTCGTGTAGGGAAAAAAAACCGAATCTCCACGTGGTGAATGATGTAGATTGGGGCGAAGCTCTGGTGGTGCCTGCCTGCGTAGACGCTGAGCCGCAGCATGCCGAGCCTTTCGTTCGTTTTCATCCATGTCACGCTGCGGTCAAATGCTCAAATGCGTATATAACCACGTTCCATACCACACATTCTCTTTCTGACATGGATGAAAACGAACGAAAGGCTCCGCATGCTGCGGTTCAGCGTCTACGCAGACAGGCACCACCAGAGCTTCGCCCCAATCAACATCACTCATCACGTGGAGATGCGGTTGCTTTTTCGTACTTGTTAACGTTTTTATTCTCAGACTGGTGAACTACGTTCCTCCTCTGCATTCGAGTGTATGTTTGTTTGTATCTGTGCGTTTTGCTCTTTTTTTTTAAGTGCGCCAGCACTAAGGTTGATTGGTTGCTCCTGGACAGTTTACTAAACACTAAGGTATTGATTTAGTGATTTATTATTAATATTATTATTATTTTTATTATTATTATTATTCTGTCACAATTAAATGTATTATTATTATTAATATTATTATTACTATTATTATTAAGGCTAATGTAACAGAATTGTTGGTGCTCTTCGTTTTATTTTTCGCAGCGGTTGTTCCTGGAGCGAATTGGTGAAGGTACTTCCGTAAACTGATTGGATATGTATTTATCTGCATTAATGTTTGACTTCACTTACTTTGTCTTATTGTGCCCCTGTCTCTTTTATGCCTTTGTACGCCTTGATTTCTCTCAATTGTTTACTCCTTGTCTCAGTGTTTTCTTCGTGTTTCAACAAAAATTCTACTGACTGTTCTTGAACATGCAATAAAGATTATATTATTATTATTATTATTATTAGACCGGAAGACAGTTTTGCAACTACTGTACGCTTCAAAAAAATATCTCTGGAAAAGCTAGACCTCAACTCCCTCATCCATTTCCACCTCTGCTGCCTTCCGGCAAGTGCCATTTTAGGGCAAGGTTCATTTTTTATCGCCATCCTTGTAAGCTACTGTCGCACGGCGCTTTTTGTCGTATCTTGAAAGCGTCACTGTACTTTCTTTCGTTGTCGTTATTGCTCTATTTTCTTCTTGAGGTGTTTCCGGTACTATTCCGGGCTTTTTCTCTCTCTCTCTCTCTCTTTATTGTGTCTTTTTCTGTCCTAGTTGTTTCTCCGCATTTATCGTACCTCCATTCCCGCAATTCGAAAGAGCTGTACCAAGTTGTTCAATGACCGCTTTGTCCTTGTTTGCGAATCCTTGAGGCTGCGAGATCGTTATTTATTTGGACAGTTCTCCCGCTTTGAGTCCTCTATCAGAAAACATGTCCGTCCTACCTTTTTTTTTTATCTCTACGCCACTTTTACGCTGTCCTCTTTGTTTGCTTGGTTCAGAGAAGAGGACAAGCATTTCTCGAACTGTCAGCTATGCCTCTGTTCCGGCTTACTTCTTAGTTCCAGCTGTGATATCGAACGGGTCGAACCATGCCGCTTCAACTAAGAAACTGCTCTTGTATCCCACCGTCTGATATTTATTTTTTAAAGCTCTTTAATCACACTGTTTCTTTTTTAAATGGGTAAGCGCTAGAAACACAGAAGGACAATAAAGTAGACAGACAGGGCCGCACTCGGAACTAACTTGTAATTAAAAAGAACACTCAATTTTGTGTTTCTGGCGCTTACCTAATAGGCCATGGACACACGGTCCAAGTTGGCATTCAAGTACTTTTTATTGTGTCATTTTATTGCTAAGATGTGTATTGGCGGGCGTTTGTCAGGATCCATCGCTTTGAACATTTCTATTCAGTGTTTTTCACTGTTGTTCAGACATCACCTTCACCTTCAATAATATTTTATGTCTGCACAAATAAGAAATGCGTCCAGCGTTGTCGTCTGTCTCGTCTCTACTTTGTTCTTGCCCTGTCACTTTGTTTTAAACCAAGATGCTCATCAACCGACTAGCCCAAACATCTTTTAGCAAGTCCTGAATCCCTGGGTTCTCAAGCGTAGGTCTCACTTCACGCGCTCAGAGGAGTTGTATTTTAGTGACCGGCACTGCGAAGTAGCACCTGAGCATATCCTTAAAGGCCGACCTACAAAATCACATTCTGCCGGGAAGAAATCACGTTCCTAGTTTTCTTCTTTCCACTCCACTAGAACGTGTCTCTAAGCTACTCTCTGCAGAAAAGAGGAGGGTCTCTCTCTTTCTCAAAAGAGAGGGAAAACTTGAGGGAGAGTTTGCACCGTTCTGGTTGCTCGTCGGCCTTTAAGCGTATGTGTTACGTAAAAAAAACTAAAGACGCTGTTCTACTTGGTGTTCTTCACGTTATACAGTGTTGAAATAGAATCGCGAGTATAGCTATTTGGTTGGTTCTTGTAAGCGCACGAAGGTTTGTTTGTCCGCCAATAAAACTGAAGCCTTATTCTTAGATTCATTTCTCTTTTACATGCACAATCCACACAGTTTCCACAAACTGTGCGGACCGTGGCCACGAGAGGGCCAGATATCGGCCCGCGGGTGCCGAGTGAGCAGAAGAAGAGGGCGACACGGGGCAAAGATCGGGCAGTAAGCTCGAGGATGGTTGGCGACGGAACGGAAAAGGACAAGGCACTGCCTCGAGATCGTCCAACTGGGAGATAGTAGATCCTTTGAACCTTGCATTGGGTGGCTTCCTTCGCGGCGGTTGAGGCGGAATCTGATCGGGCGGTGGCCAAGGTTGACACCTACAAAATGCTGTAAATTTACTTGGAAATATAAATGTAGTCTAGTGCATTGTGCTTTTTGGGGTAGAAACTTCTTTTGTTTGTAGTGTTTTCTTTTATTTTTTTGCGGATAAAATTATTTGGTGGCGTAGCTCTGTTCTACATATCTCGGATGCTAAATGATTCAGGCGTTTAAAACCGTACCCTAACTGAGAAAAAATTACTTTTTTTATTACCAGATCTCTCCAAATATTGATGATAAATATTTTCAAAAGCAACCAACATCTCATAAGAACCATTACCCCCTTCGACTGAATTCATATGTTTCCCCCATGACACGATGGCAATACGTGTGACCATTCCCAATTCAGACAAGAAATCTAAGCCTAAATCACTACAGAGAGAGGTTAGAAGCCGTGAATGAAGCAAACATAGAAGTAAAATAAAACCAGCATCAACCTTAGTGACATGTTTTTAAGGATGCCTCGAATACTTGCGCTGAATACGTCCACAATTATTGACTGTGACAGCAAGGGACCGGCGAGAAATAAAATCAGTTAAACTTGAATTCATCATTTTGTGATCAATTCAAGCGGCAATGCTAACGCAGTGCTGCTTGAATTATTAGCAGCAGTGCTAACGCAAATATTTAATCTTTCTTTGGTTACTGGTGTTTTTCCTAAACGAATGCAAATAGCCAAAGTGTCAGTACTACACAAAAAGGGGAGTGTAAATGATATGGGTAATTACAGACCAATTTCTATAATGCCAGTTTTTTCTAAAGCCCTTGAAAAGGTACTTCATACACGCCTAACTAATTTTTCAACTAAGGATAATTTGATAACTGCTGCCCAGTTCCGTTTTATAAAGCATAAATCTACCGAGGCTGCCCTCATCGTCCGGAAAGAATTCATCTTGCAAAATCTTGAAGAAAAAAAATTATTCTTGGAATATTCATAGATTTCGCAAAGGCTTTTGATTGTCTAAATTATGAAAATTTACAAGCGAAATTGGATAGATATGGGATTCGAGGCCATTGTCGTAGTTAGTGATGTCTTATCTAGAGCATCGAATGCAACTAGTTTATATTGATGGATATTCGTCAAGTTCGAAGCGTATTCTTACTGGTGTTCCCCAAGGAAGTATAATAGGTCCTTTTTTCAATATTTACGTTAATAATAGTGTGAATGTTAACTCTGACGCAACATTTGTCAAGTATGCCCACGACACTAGTTTGCTTTTATTCAGCTTAAAATGTCGATGTGCTATTTTACATGGCAAATCAAGCGTTATCTGGATTAGCAATTCGGAGTCGTATTAATTCCCTACAAATCAACGTGCATTAAACAAAAGCAGTGCTTTTTCGCCCAAAACATAAGGTAGTCACAATTACAAAAGATATCGTTTCGAACTCATCCAAAATAGAGGTTGTCAAATCTTTCAAGCCCTTAGGTCTCATTTCTACCGAGACTATGTCATGGGATAGTCATGTTAACTACCTTATTTCTAAGCTGTCACAAGTAGTAGGCGTGATAAACCGCCACCGGTACATGTTACCAGCGAGGGTAAAATTATGGATATATAATTAGTTATTTTACTCCCGCCTAAATTATTGTAATTTCGTCTGGGGCACAACAACGTCGACGGATCTAAAAGAAAAATCGTTGCAAAAAAAAAAATGAAAAAAAAAACGTTAAGGGTTATAGAAGACGTTCCATTTACTTCCACACAGCTTGTTTATTTAAGAAGTTTCGTGTTATCAACATTCACGCTCTCTTTCGCTACAGACTCGTCACTAGTCTAAGACTAGAACAAATTAGGGTTACCAACTTTTTTATAAACCTTGGACAGCTCTCTGAAAATATGCACGCGTAATCTACCCGTCCTGCAGAATGTTGGGAGGTGGTCACTGCAAGAACGAACTACGGCGCACAAATGCTCAAACATACGATCCAAAAAATACTTAACCTACTTCAAGATGAAGCATTAGATTTTAGTGCATCATCCCTTAAAGAAATTAGACTAATTGGGGAGTTTTAGAATAACGCACGCAATTTTAGCGCACGCTAGCGCTAAATTTAGCGCTTGTATTCGCGCACTCGACGCAGGAGAGTTTTAGAATAGCGTTTCTCCGTCGCGACGCAAAAGCCCAAGCAGCTCGCGCTTGCGACGCCACCAAGATACAGTCACAATTTTTATTTCACACACGAAATGCTGTAACCTTAGAGACAAACAAGTTTTTTGGTTCCGAGTACCATATTGGATTTGTTTAAACATGAGAATGCGTCGCGAGCGGTTGACCGGTCGTGTCCGCTTGCGTTGCCTCGGCAAGAGAGGTCTCGTGTACTAACCTTCGCACATCGTACCTTCGCCGAGAAATGTTAGCGCGTCGCAAGTATCAAGTTGCCAGCGATCGTTGCCAAACCGAGTACAATGTCGCCCCGTATTGAAAATCGCAGTCGTGAGGATGCCGCCGACGTCGCACTCACGACGCCGCCAAAGCAGCCGCTGACATAATCCTGGAAGCCGCCATTTTTTTTAACTCTACTCGTCTTGGTTTTAGCCAACTTCTCATCATGAATCCTCCTTGTAGAAGCCCAAAGACTTGTTGCGTACCCACGCTATTTCCGAGAAATAGCGCACGATAAAATTGCGCACGCAAAGCGATAAACCTGGTTTGCGTTCGGAACATGCGATGTGACGACGACGCTATTCTTTGCGTACGCAAAGCTTTAGCGTGCGCTATTCTAAAACTCTCTATTGTCTCCACAAATCAATCGGAGCTTGAACCAAGCCTTTGGGGTCTTATAACTTCTCTCTGCAAATAGGTCCTTTTTACTCTTATAGCCGATGATAAAATATATAGTCTGAAACACGCTTTGTCAAATTGCGGTAATCAAAATGTGATTTTTTTTTTAGTTGTTGCTACTGTGCCTTGTAGGCTGTCAAGGACTTGTCAAGCTGTGCCGTACCGCTTTTTTCCTTGATCGCCACCATCAACGTTCGATGTAAATCAACTCATTATTATTATTATTATTAAACCCGGAGAGCACATAATGTTCCATGCTTGCATTATTCGTGCCTTATGATTTAAATTTTTTTTCTGTTTGGTTACAGGTGCCTTTGGGTGGTTTCGTATGCATTGCACACAACGACGCACACATGTGCTCTAGGGGTTTACCATAATGATCGAGACAAGTTTAAACTATTTCGGAAGGGGGGTGTTTGAGGAATATACTTTAATGACAAGTTCAATGGCGTCTGCTCCTTCCGAGAGTGCGTTTAGCGCCTTGAGTTCTTGGTTCAGATGGATTCTGAACAGCCCTCTGTGATAACTGAAGTAATCCCCCAGGTGAGAGGTTTATTGCGCGCGCTACGCTATCTCCAAATCTGCGGAAATTGTGACGTCATAAATTTTGTGCACTATCCGTTGGTGCGTCCCCTTACAGCGTGATATCACGCGGAGAGCTAGACTTCGTTATTCGGGAGCCAACTGCGGTAGACGACGGTCGTCTACTAAAGAAGGCTCCCATGAGTCATACGTAGTCGAGCTGCTTGCACTCCCATTTACCTCCTTGTAGTACCTCGTAGTGCCGAGCAAGAGCATCGCTCACTGCAGATTGCACAGTCCGGGGTTAGGTTCCCGCCGAACCGGTTGGTAAATCTCGTTTGACACGACTATGGTTTGCCTAATAGGAGTAGGTATGATGAATTAGAACCATGTGTGCCTTCTATATGCTTTGGACGCTCGTGAATATGTTGGAATTAGGAATATAGCACCCAACATATTTTTATGTACAATATTTACCAAAGAAAGGAAACTGTACTGGACATCGCTCGAGGTAGCCGCCGGGCCGCTCGGTCACTTAATCTCGAAGCTCGTCGTGTCCCGTTCTGTCAGCTCGCGCCGACCGGCTACTTTCTTATCGTTTCGGTAGCACCACAAGCTCGGCTGCTACAAATATCATGCTATGGGCTCTTTGCAGTTGATGCTGCCTTCGCATGTGTTTAACGCTCTATCGTCACACTTGTGTAACAAATTTTGCATGAAACCCAGCTTATCAACATATTGTATGTTAAAAATTTAGATCTCGGGCTTTACGTTTTTCACTGTTCTTTTTTGTACCTTTAACGGTGCCCCGGTATACCAACAGCGAGTTCCTTCTGTGCCATGAAATTTCCCTTTCATTCCTGAATGCCAACGGAGGTTAGAATCGGGGCTACGGCAAATGATTCGCATGACTTAAATCCACCTATTTTTTTTTTTTTTTTTTTGCATTTTCTGAAATAAGGTTTACCGCGCAGGCGACCTGGAGACGATCATAGTGAGGAAGAAATCAAGAACAGCACAACCTCGTCTTAAAGCTCTCTGAACTGAGTTTTGAGAGGGTGCTGTGTTTATTTCGTTTCCTTAGACTCAAGCTTTTGTATCGATCACTATAGCGGGTGACAGTTTAATGTTTCAGGGGAAACTACTGCCACCTCTTTTCACTTCAGCAGTTCTGAGCGCCGAAAGGAGGCGACCTCCTCTCCAGCGTCCGCTCTGCTGATGTGAAAACGGATGGAAGAAGTTTTTTTCAGAACTCAAAATTGTATTACCTATTTTTGTGAGAAAATTAATAAGAAGTACAGTCAATAAAAATATAATCTTACTGCGCCCACACGCCAGTCCAATCTTTTAGCGAATTATAAATATTAAAGCAATTATTCGAATTTCTAAAGGCAGAATCCAGAGGCCGGTGAGTTTATAAAAATAACTAATGCGAGGAGTTTTTCGAACTAAAGCAAGCGCGCAGGCGAGCAGGTTCAATACTGAGATGGTAACGAAAAAACAGGGCTTTTACGGGACGGTCTAAACAAAGCTCCCCTCGGAGCTTTGTGTTTCTACGTCCCGCTTTTTCGCGCTTCTGGGTTACCATGTTTCTGGGGAGCTGAAGCTGACAGGCACGCCTCGGTGTTATGTTGCAGCTCACGAGCCAACCTTTTCGAGCTAACATAAACATTGTTGAGTACATGAAGCACACTCTAAAAAATGTCTTTGCGTCTACTTTCACGCACAACACTCGGAGAACCAGTCTGCGCAACTTACGGAGGCAGCTCAGCGAATGACAATGTGGAAACATATGTTTAGACCAAGAAACGCAATCTGAGTTGTTGCATTAAGCAATGCAAAACGTCAGGTTTGCATTGCTTAATGTCACAACTCAGACTGCGTTTTTTGGTCTAAACATATGTTACGGCATTGGCATTCGCTGAGCTGCCTCCGTAAGTTGCGGTGATTGGCTCTCCAAGTTTTTTAGAGTGCATTTGCAAATACTGCAATGTAGTAATTGCGTCATCGTGCCCTTAATGCCTCCAAAGCACTAACCGCCTCTTGAACATCCAGTGGATTCAAATGCTTCCCACGGTTTTATCCGCCTCTAAATCCCCACTGAGTCGTGTCAAAACCTCCACGCCACGCTCAGCGTCCAATTACAGACTTCGTTTATTGACGACGACAATTTTTCAACCTGTCATTCGCCCAGCCTCCCGCACGGATTGCAGTGATGGGCTCTCCACTTCATCGGCTGGAAAGTCTAGTTTTTGCAGTAAACTTTAGAAATAATTAATATCTGATTACACCGTAAAGAGGTACTGAAGTCGTTTTTGAAAAATGTCATTTTTGATCTTATATTTTTTTAAATTGGGTTAGCTCCCCCATATACTAAGTCCTATATTACAAAACCGCCTATTCATATCAGGGCAATAAAAAAAAAAACATGTGGACTATTTTTCCTCGCGGACTACATTGTGTGGATGAATGAAAGCCCTACAATACGCGCAGATCCGCAACGATTTTATTAAAGCTCGTTTCGAAGAGAGTCTGATAGGTACACATTGGGATAAGACTCCTCTTTTTCACTGCAGGCGAAGCCATCGCTTGCAACTCGCCGACAAGCGCCCTTTGTCAACCACTTGACTCGGAAGAAATTTCTTTTCAAAAAGGGCGTGTCGCAATTCTTGAACACTCTTTTATCGAGGAAATAAGCTACGTACGATTGGGATTTTGAATTTCTTGGGGTGCTTAGAGCGTCTAGATTGAGTTGTCACCACAAAAGGACGATCTCACGATCGACTTCAGTGCCCCTTTAAGACGAGATACGAATACTCAAAAGTCATACGTCGAGGTTCATAGCGCTTGTAGCTAATAAATGCAATTTTAAAGAAAACTAAATCCCCCACATAGCCATTACATGGTTGTTCCAACAATAAACGCTGAATGTGAATTTTTATTCATACAGGAGAACAGCGAATATAACGAGAGTACTTCAAGCGCCCCCCCCCCCCCCCCTCCCCCTTCTCTTTCACCCACGCAAAAATATTCTCGCCAAAAAAAGAAGTTTTATTCAAACGATCGAAGCCAGTGAAGTGGGCAGACAAGGCCCACGAATGGTAACCACGGATAGAGTGCCTGTATTTTAGAGAGTTTCCAACTGCTCGATTGTAGTCACGTGGTTTATGAGCCGCGTTTGCAATACGAGCTACGTAGAGGTGACGAAAGCGGTAATCGTCTGCAAGCGTTTCGGCCAGTCCGCACGCTCTCCTCCTCTCGACGCAGGAACGCGGCGAATGCGCACAATAGTCCTTTTCACATTCAGTCCGACCGACGTAAACGGCACAATCCAATAGGCTTCTTGAACATGACGTCACTTCCGGTTAAACTGGAAACAAACATTGTCGTTTGCTATCAGTGCCTTGGCGCCATGTTGGAGGAGTTCGGCGTCTTATTGCGCAGCAGTAGTGCCGTAGAGTCATAGAGCCGTCTTTGTATAAGGATATTTCAGAATATTTTCTTGTCCTAGTCAATCGCAAAGAGGTTCCTTACCTGACACGAAGTTTGGTCCACAAACCCTTAGTTGGGTATATGAGGCTTTTCTGTAGAGATCATAGAGTTGATATATTAATCTAGAGCGAAAGGTCCCATGCATTTTGCCGCTTCGGAATGACGGGGCATACAAGCGCACATCGGCGGTCCCAGTTGGTGCTCCCAATGAGCTCATATCGCTGCCGACGCCTTTATAGGCACAAATAAGCAGCGGAACACCACCTGTAAGAACTGTACCTCGTTATTTTCTCTCCTACTTTGCAGAAAAACGCCAGAATCGCACAATGACGACGTTAAATAAAGTTGACAAGCGCTCGAGCAACCTCAACCTGTCGCGGCAAAACGAACACGTCTAACCCTTAATCTGCTTTCATTAGTGAGTTTTAGTAGAGCGTGTTTTCCTCCTCCGCTAAGCCCCTCCCCTACCCGGAACTCTACAGCCAAGGCCATCGGCGCGTAGGCGCAGTGGCGGTTTCTTCGCAGCGGAGGAATAGCGTAGGGGGAAACACGGTCTACTAAAACTCCCTTTTGTCGGCTCCTTCGTCGGTTTTTTCCCTCGTTCTTTTTTCAGGATCGGAGATGTTAGCATTAAGGATTTCCCCCGTTCTGCTCCCAATTTTACACGCCTGGTCGGGGTTGTGCGCCGTATCTTTCGGGAGCCATTCATAACGCCGGCGAACCAATGTTTCGAGCGTCACCTTGTCAAGGTTCCTAATGATTTCCGGAATTCTAGATAATAAATACAATACTGCTGGCCGTACCTCCGTTGCCGATGACGTTTACGGCTAGAACAATGAAATGCGACGCAACTTATAGTTTTAAACCTCGAGTGAGTGGAAAACCTACGGCGCGAACATGGCCCAAAAGCGAACAAAATATAGCATTACAGCGACGATTGCCTCAACGTGGATTCCGGAGGGTTCCGGTGAGATATATGACCCGGTACTAGCGTTGCATCATGGTCTTGTACAAGAACCCTGTGCGTAGAGAAAGTCGTCCGCTTCTTTTGCAGAAGTTGCGGTGACGTCAAAACGACACCGAGCTCTTATTGGCTCTGACTGAGGGATAGTGGGTAGACCTCAAAGCAAGCTGCCCTGAGCTCTACTCACTACTCTTCAATCAGAACCAATCATGGTTCGGCGTTCTTACGTCACAACTTCCCGTGCAAAAGAAGCAGAAGAACTTGCGCTCCGTATACAGCAAATCAAGCAGCATCAAAAGAGCACCCTCATGGCGCTCGTCGTATTGGTGCGTTTGCCATCACCGGCTAAACTAATGATGAAAAAAATTTATATTAAAGGAAAACAAACATAGAATCATGGCACATTTGCTGCGCGAGATTGATTTAGCCCGATATAGCAAAACACACGAAAACGACGAGCACTTTTGGTGCTGCTTGATTAACTCCAATTAGAAAGTAGCACCGGCTGCGCTCGGATTTAAAGGTGTACTTCGCCGATTTCTTCGTGGCACCCGATTTTACTTTTTGCTAAGCACACAAAGAAATATCGATGGTCTGCACCGTGTTTTTCAAGGAGAAAATCTATACTAGCAAATATCAAAAGTTACATCAGAGGAAGGCAGGGGTTCGCTTTTTAAACTGAAGACCTTTGTTTTCAACTGATTACAAGCAGTTTCATGGTATCAAATGAATGCTTTGGAAGCTCACTCTACAACCCGCGCGGCAGCTCGGAAGCAAATGGTAGGCATAGTTTATTTCTAGACTGCCCGCTCGACCTGCCAGCCTTCATTCCACGAACCGTGACGACAGTGAAAAGCTCGGGTAAATTTGAATGGTGGTCTTGGCATCACCTCCCCTTGCCGATTTCACAATAATTATTCTTAATTACGCCATACGAAATAGCATACTGGAAAGGGTATATGCTTCTGATTCTGAACATATAGTTAGTTGGGATAGCTAAAACACTATCGCCGGAAGACCTCTTTAAAGGGAAACGGAGTGTACGGGTGAAAATTTGGGGAGGCGAAAAGATGAGAGCGTGCGGGGAAGTCGGAAATCCGAGGTATAGTTAGAGCGATTAACGGCCAGACGCAAAGCTAGCTGAATTTGGCTCTAGTCGCTATTCGGGCGCGAACGAACGCCAACGCCACGCGCCGAGCGTCGGCGTTCGAAAGCGTTCGAAAATTGAGTAGAGATAAAGGCAGCTCGGTTGTCGTCTATCCGCTGATCATTCTAACCAAAGCTTTCAGCTCAGACGTCCCAGAAATATGTCGTTTCCTCTCCCTCGGTTTATTGCCGTATAGCAATCGATGTATCCAGGAGGCATTTGCAATTAAATTGCAAACATTCTCCATGGTTTAAGTTGCTCCCTCTCTACAGTCCAGGCTCTCTAGCCACGACAAACAAAAAGGGAGCCTCTGGCGGGACCCTCGGCTGTTGGGCTGCCCCGCCGCACGCAGTCCACACAACTCCAGCGGCAGCGTCGTCATTGCGCCGTGGGAAACGGAAATCCGACCTGGGCGTTCCGTGCCGACCGGACCCCGCTTTTATTGGCCTCATTCCTCAATATTTTGTTTTATTTTTTTATTTAAGGTTTGTATTGTCGAATTCTGAATTTCGTTTTTGCGGAAAGTGATAACTCTCGGATATCTTTTTTTTTTTTTCATGATTCGGTAGTCTTGGCATATCATTCTTGCGTCGTCCCTCATCTCCTTCTGAAATAAGAAGGAATTGAAAGATGCTTTCCTTCCTATTTTATGGCGTACAGGATTTCCGAGACACGCACATGAGCAGTGCGCACTCGCACTGCTCTTGCGTCCTACAAAAAACAAAATAATGGCAGCAGACATGCTGACAGAATTATCCGGGCAAATGTTCAAGAGTGTTGGAAACATGTTTGCTCCACACACGAGTGTACTTTGAGCAAGTGCGCTTGGAGTTGTTTTGTGTGACCAATGAGTCATACCACAGCCGGACTAGATTCGCGCGCTTCTTTTCCAAACAACCTCTAACGTCACCAAAAAAAGAAAACGAAAGTACATATTTCTGCATGGGGGCGTTAGCACCCTATATTATTCTCGCTGTTCCAGCCTGCTAACCCCGCTGCTCAAAGGGGTCTGTTTCTCGTGGCCCGGTGGTGCATTGTCGTGTCCCGAATTGCACGTCAACGTCGGGGACGACCTCTTGCGTGTCTTTCCGCCAGCTGCCCAGTGATAAATCCCCGTGCTCCACGTGGAGAAAGGAGATACAAACAAAAATAACCTTCTTGTCAACAAGTACCCATCTACGGTGTGAGCATAATGCCCTCTACTCCCATAGTGAAGCATTTAGCAGATTATTGCTTAATGTCAAACGAATGAATAAACAAAAAAAAATGCTCATGCTCTGCGATTTTTGCGCCGTGGCATTAGCTAGGGAGAGAGTAAGCATACAGGTCCTTGACCAACGCCGTAATTATGCTTTTTCTAGTGATTCTCAGAGTTTATAGTCAGAAATATTGTTCGCCGTCAGTCACCGACAATCCAGCAGCACCTTACGCGCATGTCGCATTTCCAGAACAGCGTAAGGAATAGTCCCCCCCCCCCCCCACCCAATAGCAGGCGATAGTTTCCAAACGATTTACGCGTTCGCGTCCTCTTTTTCGGCTTCTTCAATTTCCTTTGACCAGAGTCTATGGACCCTTTAACTCACGACCGGCTTTATAGGGGCCACCAGGCCACCCGAAACAGCGCGAGCGCGCCGCATTTGCTTTTGCTTATTTAGTACTATCTCTAGTTCGCTGAACCACCACCGCGTTTTCTGGCGCTTTAGCTTAACAAATTAGCAGACGCTTTCGCATGTGTATATGTGTGTGCCCGCTCCATGACCGGCGACGTTCTGAGGATAATCCGCTTATTTCAAGGACCTTTGTCATCGTTATTGCGAGTTTACGTTAGGTAAAGGGCTACAAGACGGTCTAGATCGCATTTTTTTATGGTCAAAAGATAACAAACTTCTCCTAAACAAACTAAATGCACTGATATGCACATCACTGCCTCACTCCATCCTTCGAACCCTCCAATACTTTCTTTGCACCGAGTGGAGATCGCAAGAACAACGAATATCCACCTCCGAG
Source organism: Ixodes scapularis (assembly GCF_016920785.2). Taxonomy (NCBI): domain Eukaryota; kingdom Metazoa; phylum Arthropoda; class Arachnida; order Ixodida; family Ixodidae; genus Ixodes; species Ixodes scapularis. Next base: position 16,178,320 of record NW_024609873.1, on the reverse strand, counting down.
GTGTCATCATCGATCAGCATTTCGATTTTTATCGCTATGTACAAAACGTCGTGTCCGGGGAAAGGTGACTTCTTGGCTTTGTCATTCCGTCCTCAAAAAGAGCCAGTCCCTATGTGCCCAGATTGCTGTCCACAACAATGGTTTTGCCCATCCTGGAGGTTTGCTGCTCGGTGTGGGATTCGGCAACCAGGAAACTTGTTGCCTCCCTCGAGTGGGTGCAACGTCACGCTTCCTATATTGTTATGAGGCGCCAACTTGGCTTCCGAACACCATCCTATCTAGAACTGCCCCTCCTCCGTATAGTCGGCAGGGGCCCGCATCAACATCGACGTCAAGTAGCGACCACGCGCCTCCTAGCCGCTTTTCTGCTACTGGACTCCTCGCTTCGTTTTGCCTCCTCCCTGCGGCGTACTCGCACTAGTAGACTGCAGCCCCCTTTAACTTGTACGCTTCGTCGCTAGGATTCCTTCGTACCCCGTGCAGCGCAACTTTAAAGCTCCTTCCCCCACCCCTCATGTTAGTCACCAGTTCACCACCAATCGAGCAGTGTCTAACTTCGAACATTCACCAAGACCGGCCCGGCCCACCTGCGGACCATCTTACTCGATTTTGTTTTTTTTATTTCGATCACCGGAGTGGGCTCCAGCGGGCGGACTGGATGCACCATCCAATACACTCGTACACCCTACTGATGCTTAGCTCGCAACATTAACTATTCTGCTCGAGAAAACTGTTATATAGTGACTCATTTCAACCTATTTCATACACACTCAGTGCTAGCGTTGGCGCCTGCCTATTAAATGCGACAAAAATTACCTGAAACCAACGTTATTTACACGCGCTCCCATTGCCTTCCTTAGCAACCGCCGTGCTTTTCGTGTTGAGCTAAGGCGGCACCTAGCGTTACACTCGGTCCCTCGAAGCCGTTCACGTGATATTCCTTGGCCCGCGCGCTCCCATGGCGAAACGCGGAGTGACCTGGTCGCCCCTAATAAAGCAGGTCGCGCTTTTACTGTTTACAAACATAAACCACCGCTTGCCTCTCCAGTGACGTCCTGTCCCTCCGTCTTTGCAAGCCTGCCTAGCCCGCGTATGTCACCAGTGCTAGAAAGCGTAAACGCTTCACGAATAACAAAGTTGGAGGTTTAACAAGGACCTTTGGTTGTACAATGTAACGTCTTAGAGGAGACAAGTTGGTTTACAAGAATATTCGAAAACTTCGAACATATCTCGCGCTTCTTTCTTTTGGCGTTCACCTGGCGCCCTATGCTACACGGCGGGACCAAGGGACCGGTACAACGCCGTCTGCTGCGATTGGTTAGTGGTCCTTTAGCCGGGGTCTCCGACTGGTTTGGCATCGTGGTCCTCCTTGTTTGCTTGGTCTTGGGTGGCAACGGTCCTAGTTCCGGGGTAGGCAAAGGTTCCGGCGACTTGATCGGGTACCGGCCTGGTCTTCGTTGGGCTCTTGGGGGCTTGGATTCGGAGTTGCACTGCGGGACCACGGAGGGGACCGCTGCACGGGCATGCGGTACCCCGCACCTCCACTAGAATGTCACGAATGAACATATGAAAGAAAGAATAACTGGGGAAACTGAAACGTTTAATGGGGCGAACTTGCGCCCAAAAATAAAACGAAAAAGAAAGATCACAAACAACAGAGCGTCGCGGGCGTCGAAGGCGGCGAAGCAGCAGGATCGAACGTTGAGGCGAAACTGAGTCCGGTTCGCCACGCGGCGCCCCTTATGTACATGCGTGAGCTTCTGGAATAATCGGCGTAAAATGTTCGACGCGTAGAACATTCGGACCTCGAATACGCAACATTATTTTTGGATCTACCAGAAAACTAAATTGCAGGAATAACAAAAGATGCGGCGCTCCCTGGAAGCGAACCCTGGCTTTTGGCGCGGGAGGCAGGCGCGATAACCATTAGGCCACGCGCGCGCTGTCTACTTGGCCGGCTGCGCGCGCGGCAATATAGGCCCCAGGAGATTTGATGGTTAAACGTTTCATCGACAATTCAAGCAGGACTTTGTTCATTATTTTATGAACCGGAAGCTCTCTGCTACGTCAACGACTGCAGCACCGACTAGTGGCTTGCGCCATGAAGAGGTCTATACTCGTGGACATTTTTTTTTTTGAAACTTCCAAAAAAAAGTGAAAGCCCTTTACAACTCCCTGTAACACCGAATTGGAGCGCAGCTCTTGAGGAGGAGGAGGGAAGGGCACTGAGAAGAGGGTAGACCCCTCCTCCTTCTCCTCCTCCTCCCCTCATTCTTTAATATGCTCCGGGGGGGGGGGGGGTCACGTGACCTCGGGGGGGGGGGGGGGTGTCACGGGACTTCGGCGAGGGAGGTCACGTGACCTCGGGAAGGCGTGACCTGGGGGTCACGTGACCTTGGGTGTCACATGGGGGTCACCGCCCACGTGACCTCAGGGGTCACGTGACCTTGGGGTCACGTGACCTCAGAGGGGTCACGTGGGGTCACCTTGGGATCACGTGACCTTGAGATGACCTTGGGAGGGGTCACGTGACCTTGGGGGTCACGTGACTTTCCAAGGGTCACGTGGGGTCATCTTGGGGTCACGTGACCTTGGTAGGGGTCACATGACCTTGGGGGTCACGTGACCTTGGGATGACCTTGGTTACGCCGACGGCGACGCCGCTCAAGCCGGGAACGGGCCCCTAAGAGCTGCGCTCTAAAAGGGAAGAGAGCACGCGAGCCCAGCGTTGAGCAGCGCTCGAGCTCGCGCTCCCGCACCTTACAGCTCCCGGTCGCCCAGTGGCGCTTAGAGCCCACTATGTGCTAGTGCCAGTTTGGAAACATAGGCGGTATCCTGCCTCATTAAACAGGCCGCAAGACAGCAAGTGCATATGCAGTCCGGCCGTTGTTATACTAGGAAGTTTCGAGAGTATTTTGTACGGTAAATTTGTATTGTGGCTTGTCTTAATGGAATTATATGCGTGTCTACTCTTTCCCAGGGCACTCTAAGATCTCACTCGTTCTGCCACACCTCTCAGCCTATTGCGGTGTCGACCGGCTCATGCTTCCGGGATATTACTAAAACATTGCAGAGCTGGACAGGAAACAGTTCGATGAAGTGAACATACGCGTTGATGTTTTTATTAAATCCTTTTTGTGTTTTTTTTAATGTTTAAACTATCCTCTCTGTAATGTCATGAACCAACTAGCTCTACTCAAGCCTGTTATTCAATATCTTGGTCAATTGACGAATTATTGCATACAGAAATGGGCGCTGAGATGAGTTTTGCAAACGTGCTTTCTGTAACGGGATAGTCTCTCGGAAAGAAAGAGACTTGTCGAAGACAGTAAGAGCACCTGAGTGATGAAAGACTGAAGGTGAAATTTTTGAAAACAAGCAACAAAGCTTAGAACTTTAAAAAAAGAACGGAACACCTGCTTTAAAAAAACTGATTTGATTAGCTAAAAAAAAAAAAGAAATCGCTTTGCTTTTATGATGTGACTTCCTGACTATAGATAGATAGATCGGGTTTATTTGCGTGCCTGCAAACAGCCAAGTGGCCTGAGCAGCAGTGCACTGTCCTGTACTCAGATACATAAAACTATTATATAAAAACACAATCTGGCGAAAATGTCTGTTTCACCAAAAAAAGCATCGTGAGTTTGTTGCAGACGTGTCATTGGGCAAGTGGCCCGCACATCAGGATAAAACGTGTCTCTGCATTTTGATGTCCTCTCTGACGGTACCCGGAACCTCAGCGACATCAGCAGCTGGGCACAATCAAGAGAACGATGCACAATTTGACGCAGGAAATGCATATCTCTTGCAATTCGTCTATCGTGGAGAGGCACTAGACCGAAGTCAGTGAGCAGGGAATGGTAATTGTAGAAACGGCGGCGGTCGATATATTGGTCGTATAAGATTCTTATAAACTTTCGCTGAACGCTTTCAAAAAGATTACTATGTAACATCGTTACAGTGTTCCAAACCACAGACGCGAACTCGAGGCGTGATCTAACCAATGCACAATTCAGACATGAAGGACACTCAGAGCAACGAAATATTTTGTCATCCGCGAATTTACATTCAGTTGGCGAAGTCCTTGGCCAACAATGTGAGAGACGTGGAGGCGAAAATCTAATCCCGAGTCCACAAAGACACAAAGATCCCATGCATAGAAAACCCGCAGCACTTGCTCTTCAAATATAGTGTAGTCGAAGACTCTGCTTTCCTTTTTCCAAGTAAGGGACATTACTACTGTCTTTTTTGGATTCAGTTGGAGCCTAGTTTTTAAGCACCAATGTTCAGCGGAGCGGATGTCATTTTGAATCTGAATACAGTCATTTACATTTTCAACGACACGGAAAATTTTAACGTCATCAGCGAACATTAGCTTTTTCGAATTTCTGATGGAAGATGGTAGATCGTTACCAAATATCAAAAAACAGGAGTAGTCCAAGGTCAGAACCTTGGGGTACGCCAGATAAAGACGCAAATGTCTCCAACACACAATTTAAAAATCTAACATAAATTTGGCGATTTAAAAGGTAACCTTTAAGCCATGCGCAATACAAAGTGCATAGTCCGTATTTTTTAATTTCAATCAGAGTATCTGATGGTCAACCTTATCAAAGCCCTTGGTCATGTCTAAGTAGACTGTGTCCACCTGACCACGGTTGCATACTGCAGGACCACTATGACCGAAAAAGTCGCTAGGTTCGTCTCCACTGATCTGCCCCTGAGGAATCCGCGTTGCAAAGGTTAATTTTTTTGTTTAAATTATGAGTACAAGCGTTTATATATAACCATCTCAGAAACCTTTGAGAAGCCACAAGGAAGAGACACAGGGCGGAAATGGTTGACATTACAAGTATTTCCTGACTTGAAGACTGGTATTACGACTGAAACTTTGCACCGAGAAGGATAAACCCCATACTGTAAGGACAGATTAAATTTATGTGTCAGGATAGGTATAAATATTTCAGCACATCCTTTGACAAGAAAATTAGACATATCATTACCGCCCGTTGAACGTTTTGGTTTGAGCTTCCGTATCGAGCACATTACGTCATCCCCGGTTACACTGTGGTATGCTAAGGAGTCAGCGAAACCCTCAAATTCAAAATCATTAGGCACACTGTCACGTTCCGAAAAGCAAGCACTAAAGTGATTAGCAAATGCTTGGCTCACTTCTTCTGGCTTGCATAAACTCCTATCGTCAATTTTAAATACAGAAGTGCTGAGACTATCCTTACTTTGGGCCCGAGCATAATTCCAAAAGCAACTTGGGTCTTTTTTAAAATTGTTTTCCAAACCACTGTGATAACGAGCTTCATCTTGAGAATAAAGCTTCTTGACTATTGCTCTGCAGACTGAAAATCTCTGATACCAACAGCCAGTCATGCAGTCAGCTAACGCTTTCTGCTTTTTCTTCGTACAGTTCATGGCGATGTTTCGCGGCTGTCCGGCCCTATCAAGCCCGTGGTATGCCGTGGAGGGAGCGCGCTTGCCGCAAGTTTCCGTGCTGCCACAACCAGACATCTACTCCTCCCGGCAACCTTGGGTTTCTGCTGCACTCCCAATCGTCGCGTCGCCTCAGCACAGCAGTCCAACGGCATCGACATTGACATCGACACTGGATTTAAACTGCCGGCACGCCCCTCGGCCCTTCAGTGGGCATGTGGAACAGCCAGTCATGCAGTCAGCTAACGCTTTCTGCTTTTTCTTCGTACAGGTTGGTCCCTTTCCCCCTTTGCATTGTAAAAAGTCCAACAACCTCTGTCTACTGGTGTTCCCATGCCCACAAGTGCTGTTTTTATGTTCTTGCGAATGTATTTCGGGTCTGAAGCTTATCCTGTCTGGTGATATTGAACTTAATCCTGGCCCAGATAAGAAAGAAGTTCAGACAAAAGAGATGAGTGAGATGCTTGTTTTACTGAGAGGCTTAAACGCTCGTCAGGCAAATTTTGAAGCTGGACAGAACCGAATCATGGAGGATATTCAAGCTATCAAGACTGGGCAAGAGTCAATTGAATTAATGGTAACCGATATTCAAGGGAGGCTTAGTACTGTGGAAGCAAAGATAGCCAGTTTAGACATTTTGGAGCGTGAGTTGTCAGATGTAAAAGAAACTGTAACCTTCCTGTCACGCGAGAACGCCAGTCTGCGATCACGTCTTGACGAATTTGAGGACAGGTCTCGAAGAGATAATCTAATATTTTACGGTGTTCCCGACTCAAACTCTGAGACCTGGGCTGTATCGGAAAGCAAAGTGCATGACGTGATTGCAAAAGAAATGAAGATCATCGTTCCCCCTTAGGGTATCATCCGTGCACATAGGCTCGGTCGTGTTTTTAACCCCAGTAAATGTCGGCCAGTTTTAGTGAAATTCTCATTATTCAAAACGAAAGACCATGTTTTTTTCTCTAGAGGCAAACTGCGCGGTAGTGCCACTTCCGTCGCAGAGGATTTTTTCCCTGCCACTCGTCTTGCTAGAAGAAAGCTGCTCGAATTCGCTAAGTCTCATACACAGTATTTTAGTCTACGCTATAACAAAGTGTTTTTTGATGACAAATGTTTTTCTTACTGCGCGGCCAGGAATGCCGTTTGTGAGGTCCGCGATTTTATCACGCCGAGCAGGAGTTCCATTCGTGTTAATGCTGACCCTGTGGTTGATTTGTCAACGTCCTCACAATAACATAACCTGATACGAAACAATCTTAGTCCTTATCTTTCAGTGCTTTTCACCAACATTCGAAGTGTTCTTCGCAATCGTGATGACTTGTCTTCAGCCATCGATTCTTCACACGCCGACATCGTTGTACTCACTGAAACTTGGCTATTGTGATGTTCTAGGTTCAGGTCAAACCGCCGAAGGAGTATTTCAGTCACACCGTGAGGTTTGATCAAGATATATATATATTAAAAAAAAATTAACAAAAAATAAGAAACGTTCTAGCTATACACAAATATACAGGTCAGAAATTGTCTCACTTTCAGTCCGTCCTTGTGTGGCTGAAGGTCTTGGTGCTGTCTTGTTTTCAGCAGCGCTTGGTTGTTGGTGCGTGTTGTTCCTTGTTGATCGTCTGGGATGCTCTGCTCCGGGACACCGCCGAAGTCGTTCCCCGTGATGTTCCTTGGGTGTTCCTTGAGGCTGGTCTGGGATGTTCTGCTCCGGGACACCGCCGAAGTCGATAATCTTTCCCACCAGCGGCTACTTCGGATCACTACCGAATGCCTCGTTCATGTCGGATGTTGCCGCTTTGGTTGCACACCGCCAAGCTGATGTTTCACCCGACAGTAGCACCCTCGGGACGTTGCCGGGTGTGCTTCCACCTGGTCGGGTTACCGCCGAACAAGAACCCCTCTTCTTCCTCTTTTTTGCCCCCTTCTCCTCCGCCCTGCTTCCTCGACGTTTTCCTCTTCTGCTCAATTTTCCTGTTGTAGCACGACATTTACACCCTCCTCCAGAATTTAGTCGTACTAAATTTCTACACCACGTTGATGCATCATCCCCCTTTTTTTTTTGTTCACGTCCCAGTGTTGATTCATCAGTTTGCGCATCACTTTCACACCCTGAACGTTTTTTATCTGGCCCGCACCCAGTTCACAATTTCAGGTACACCAGCACATCAGCTGCATTTCACTGCCGCCGGTAAAGCACGGCAGTTTGATACTTTAGACCCATGTTCCGGATAAAAAAAACAGGACGCGGGATGGCCAAAAAAACCTGCTTTTTGTGCAAGGCTCGTCAAATTATGAGGCGCTGGAGAAATGCAGCCTTCTGCGTTAAGTCCTTATTTCGAACTCTTTTTGTTCGCCTTCCGCCCATTGAAAAGCATGCGGCAAGGGCCTTAGAACGCGCCTGGTATCGCTGCGCCGCAGCGTTCTTCCGCATCAAAAAGTTCGTCTGCTTTCCTCGCCGTCACCATGGCAACGAACGCCGAATGAATAGAAGCACGCACGGTACCGCCGCGTGAAGCTAGCAACAGCTGACGCCATTTTTACGAATGCCGTCTGCTAGCCAAAGCCGAACGCGGTGTGTCAGATCAACCGCCTCCGCCGGTGCGCCGCTAGCAAAGACGACGAAGCTGAGACACGCCGACGGCGATCGAGCAAGCAACAACACCGCGGGACGGCTGCAGCGGCGGCATTTATTCGGATCAAAGGCCGCCTTCGCCGGTGCGCCGCTAGCAAAGACAACGAAGCTGAGGCACGCCGACGGCGAATGGGCGAGCAACAGCACCGCGGGACGACTGCAACGGCGGCATTTATTGGGATCAAAGGCGCGAAATAAGCAAGAACAATTTTTATTTGAATCATAACACCCGATATCCAAGTTGGGGACCACATACCTTTGCTGGGTCTTTCCTGTGAACTTTTTACAGAGACAGGGGGTGCCGCATTCAAAACACAGCTCCGTTTGCAAAATATGGGGGCCCTGAAGAGGACCGTTGAGACCGCTACCAGAACCTATAACTGACGTAACGAGCACTTGACGAGCGGTTGGCGCATAAGTCGTCTTTACGCATGCAGGCGGGTGACGGGCTCAGCGCAGCGGATCCCTCGAAGTCACCGGGGCCGTCAGAATCCTCGCCCTGTCTGCGTCGGGGCTCTAGATTTTGGCGGCCGCGGCGACGAACGACTGGAATCTATGAGTGTATCCGCGCCTTCTCTCTCCTCCAAAACATGAACTTTGCAAGGTGACCAGTGAAATGGTGGCTCTCGCGCCGTCCACGTGGAAGAGAGTTTTTGACGTGGGCCCAGGTGCCCTCCACCGTATTGGTGTGCGCACCAGTGTTCGGGTCGACAAAGTGCAGCTTGTGGTTAACGGTGAGGTGCGTGAAGCGAGCGTCATCTGCAAGCTTGCGATAGCCAGCCCAACAATCTGTGATTATTCTTGTTCCAGGGCGGACCCACTTGGCTATTAGCCCTTGCAGTGTTTTAGCGTCACGGGTCTCCACGGGAACAAAAAAGCAGCACCCGTTGCAACGCGCCACACCACCGAAAACCCACTGGCCAGGCCTTAAATACCTGCGATGGTACTTGTGCCGACCGATCATACTCTCGTCTAGTTCTACAGTCACGCCTTCGCCACCAATCATGTCTGAATGCTTACAGACGGCATTTACCACAACGTCCCGACAAAGGCTCGCCCAATCAGTTATTGTCTTACTTGCGATATCAGCCTCCCGCTGAATGACGGCGCACGGTAGGTTCTGGCATGCGGAGGATGATTTTCATGAGTTGGAGAAACGTCAGGTGCGTGCGATCCTTCGAAAAAGGAACCGCTCCGTACCGAGACCTCGCCCCGGCACTGAACTTTGACCGGCTTCCTCTTGGGCACCTCACGAGTCATCCACACACCGCAACCCCCCCCCCCCCTTCCCCCCCGTGTAGCCATCCGCAGATCTAGCGCGGACTTGCAGCTTGTCATCGCAGCTTCGCACTTTGGACACGCACGAAAACCCAGGAGCCAGGAGCAGGCCAACGCGCTGAAGCAAATTAATTGCTTCAAGAGGGTCTTTCATGGCGCCAAGAAGACGGCACAAGTTGAACGCCATGGCACTGCGATGCTCGCCTCTTGAAGAATAAAGCGCCGAAGGGGAACTGCGCGCTTCTTTGCATTTATTATATTTATTTCATCCGCCATTTTATACCTCGTGACACAATTCTAACAAACTCATTGGTTGATCTGTCGGACCACACCATCGCGTGACATAAAAAAAAAAGAAACGCCAAACGTATGTCCACGGACGGCATCGTCACAGAGAAGGGAGCAGTCGAACCCAACAACAAAATGAAGTAACAAAGTGAATAAAAATAAAAATAAAAAAATAAGAAGGGAGTCGTTGGAGTTTCGGACGGCGTCTTCTTTGATGAGAGGAGCTGCTCTGTCCAGAGCGGCCAGAGCAGCCGTGCTGCTCTGGCTGCTCGGAATGTTCCTTTTTTATTCTTTTTCTTACTCTACTGGGTGCCACGACCCTTATTTGAAGCTGATTTGTTAAAATAATAACAAACAACGCGTTGGAACGGAGGAGGTAGAGAGTCTTGGCGTCAGAATTTGACGTGGTAGAAAAGAAAAGAAAATAACGAATGCACAATACATACCGTATGCCAAGACCGTTATACTCCGCACTTGGCGAGGCCTTATGACGCAGCCGACGACCGTTAGGCTATTTATTTTGTTTCTTTAGATTTTTTATCGTGACGACTACTCCACTGTGCCTCGGAGTCTCCAGCGGAGATCCGGCAGTTTTTAATTATTATTATTATTATCGTTTGAAGGGTACTCCTTCTATGCTGCTTCGTTCCTGACGCCATAAAAATATGGGGCGGGATTACTTTGCACCACGTATAAAAAATTAAAAAAAAGGCATAAAGACGACTTATGCGTCAACCGCTCGTCAAGTGCTCGTTACGTCAGTTATAGGTTCTGGTAGCGGTCTCAACGGTCCTTTTCAGGGCCCCCATATTTTGCAAACGGAGCTGTGTTTTGAATGCGGCACCCCCTGTCTCTGTAAAAAGTTCACAGAAGAAACCCAGCAAAGGTATGTGGTCCCCAACTTGGATATCGGGTGTTATGATTCAAATAAAAATTGTTCTTGCTTATTTCGCGCCTTTGATCCCAATAAATGCCGCCGTTGCAGTCGTCCCGCGGTGCGGTTGCTCGCCCATTCGCCGTCGGCGTGCCTCAGCTTCGTCGTCTTTGCTAGCGGCGCACCGGCGGAGGCGGTTGATCTGACACACCGCGTTCGGATGTGGCTAGCAGACGGCAAGCAGACGGCGTTCGTAAAATGGCGTCAGCTGTTGCTGGCTTCACGCGGCGGTACCGTGCGTGCTTCTATTCATTCGGCGTTCGTTGCCATGGTGACGGCGAGGAAAGCAGACGAACTTTTTGATGCGGAAGAACGCTGCGGCGTAGCGATACCAGGTGCGTTCTAAGGCCCTTCCCGCATGCTTTTCAATGGGCGGAAGGCGAACAAAAAGAGTTCGAAATAAGGACTTAACGCAGAAGGCTGCATTTCTCCAGCGCCTCATAATTTGACGAGCCTTGCACGAAAAGCATGTTTTTAGACCGGAGTTTGGAGATAGTTTTTTTTACAACAACATGGGTCTAAAGTATCAATGTGCCCAAATTTCCACCCTACCCCTTTTTGTCGATCAAACTCTGCTCAAGTAGTCCGCCCCGATATTGTCTTTGCCTTTTATATACTTAATCCTAAATGTAAACTCTTGCAGAGATAAACTCCACCTCATTACCCTCGCGTTGTTGAGTTTCGTCTTATTCAAATATTCTAGCGGTTGATGGTCCGTCTCAACTACGAATTCCTTTCCGTACAGGTAAATAGCATATTTACCAATTGCCCACACAAGTGCGAGGCATTCACGTTCTATAGCCGCAAAGTTCTTTTCGCTCGCGCTAAGTTTTCTACTGCCATATAACACTGGGTGCAGCATGCCCTCGTGCTCTTGCAACAGCACTGCTCCCAAAGCTTCGTCTGATGCATCCGTACGCAGGACAAATTGCTTAGACACATCGGGCGCTAACAAAATGGGTGGTTCTGCCAGCCTTCTTTTAAGCTCTTTGAAGCTTGTGTCATGTTCAGAGCACCATTCTACTGTGTTACTTTGTCCCTTCCTTGTGAGGTTAGTAAGTGGGGCTGCTATCTCTGCATAACGGGGCATAAACTCTCTATAATACCCTGTAAGACCTAGAAAGGCTCGCACCTGTTTTTTTGTCTTTGGCGTTGATGCTTGTTGAATCTTTTCTATTATTTCCCTCTTCGGTGCGATTTGGCCCATACCAAGCTTGTGACCTAAAAATGTTATCGCGTCAAACCCAACCTCACATTTGTTTGGCTTAACCGTGAGATGATTCCTCTTGAGACATTAAAAAATTTGCCGTAATGTTTGGCAGTGGTCTTCCCACGAGTCAGTGGACACCAAAATGTCGTCAATGTAATGATGTACATTGGGCACCCCCTCCAGGACGGACCTCATCAACTTGGTAAACACTGCAGCAGCCGTCTTCAGTTCGAAAGGCATAAACCGGAATTAGTAAAGGCCCGTTCTTGTAGAGAAGGCAGTCTTTTCTTTGGCTGATTCTTCCATCGGTATCTGCCAATACCCCTTCGCTAGATCCAATTTCGAAAAATATTTTTTTTGCCCGACTCTTGCAAACACTACGTCCGACCTTGGTATAGGTTCAGCGTCAGCCACTAAGACTGTGTTCAATCGCCGAAAGTCAACACAAAGCCTATTACAGCCATCAGGCTTTTTTACCATTATTATGGGTGCGTTGTAGGCGGACGTGGATCGTTCGATGATGCCTAATCTTAGCATCTCTTCCACTTCTTCTTCCATCTCGTCCTGGATGGCAAAAGGCAACGGATACTGCCTTACAAACACTGGCTCTTCTGTCATCAATCGAAGTTTGCATTGCAATGCATTTGTTCTGCCCGGTACGTCAGAGAATATATCTTCAAACTCCCCGATCGCGTCAGCAAGATTTTTCTTTTGCTTTTGACTTAATTTAGGATTGATGACCACATCCTGCGCACCCTGTTGCCTTTTTAGACTGGGCGTCGTGATCTCCCCTAAGTCTTCAACCTCATCCTGGACCACCATCACCCCACAACTTTCATTCTTAGTTTCGCGACCTACGTATTTTTGTAACATGTTTATGTGAAACGTTTTTCTTTTGTCGCCAACCAGCAGTTCGTAGTTTAAATCGCCTTTTCGCCTCGCAACTTCGTACGGTCCCTTCCACTGCATGGTTAGTTTGTTGTGGTCACCGGGTAGCAGTATGAGCACTCTGTCGCCTGGCTCGAACCTTCGAGCCTGGCTTTTCCGGTCATAGAACCTTTTCTGTTTTGTTTGTGCCTCCGCCATGATCTCATGCGCCACTTCACATGTTTTCTTCAGTTTGTCCTTGAGTTCGATCACGTATCCGTATGATGTTTTTAACTCCTGGTTTAAGCTTTTATTGGACCACAGCTCCTTAAGGATGGTCAAAGGACCTCTCACATTTCGCCCGTACAACATCTCAAATGGTGCGAATCTTAGCGACGCTTGTGGTACTCCTCTATAGGCAAAGAGGAGTGCCGGGATATACCTATCCCAGTCCGTGGGTCGTTCTTGGCTCATTCTCTTCATCATTTGCTTGATGGTACCATTAAATCTCTCTACGAGCCCATTACACATTGGGTGATATGGCGTAGTTAACAACTGCCGAAAGGATAATAGCCGTCCTATCTCTTTCATAAGATTGGAAGTGAAGTTCGTACCTCGATCACTCAGAATCTCCTTAGGTACTCCGTACCGGGAGAACATCTCGACTAGGGCTTCTGCCACCTGCGGGGTATCAATGGTTTTCAATGCCACAGCGTCCGGGTACCTCGTGACTACATCAACCATTGTCAAGATATATCGGTTTCCCTTGCTGGACTTCGGGGTTATTGGTCCAATGATATCTATCGCTACCCGATGGAAGGGTTCTTCAATTATGGGCATACTCATGATTGGGGCTTTTTTCACGGTGCCGTTTGGTATAGTGCGTTGGCACACATCACAAGACCGTATGTAACGTTTCACGTCGCCTTGCATACCAGGCCAAAAGAATTCTTCCGCTATTTTAGCGACCGTGCTCTTTACCCCCTGATGGCCCGACATTATTCCATCGTGAGCCAATTCCATTACAGTCTTTCTAAATACCGTTGGTACAATGAGTTGGTGTCTCACGTCCCCGTCGCTGAATTCGACTCGGCGGAACAACAAATCATCCTTCACGACGTATTCCGTTGTTACGTCACATCTCCATTTCCGCACTCGTTTATTCAGACTTCTAAAACAGCTCTGCAGACTCTCATCCGACTTTTGCTGCCCCGTTAATTGAAGAGCTGTGACTTCTAGCAGCTCTATAACCGGCGCCTTGAGCTGGGGCAATTGTTTCTCTTCACTTTTGTCCGTTCTTTTTGCTCCTGCTGCAAATGACACCTCGTTATGAATCTGCTCTGCATTCAACGCCTCCTTTTCCCCGATTTTTTGCAGTAGTCGGTCGTTCTCAGCATGTGATGTAACGCTGTTCAATGAATTAGACGGCGTTTCGCCAAACACTTCATCTCCCTGGTGACGCATTTTCTTCGTACTTGTGCCCCACCCTGAATCCGGGCAGTCCACTTTTCTAGCCCCTGGGATGTTACCCAGTATGAGGTCATACAGCGGTTCTTCTATGCATTTGGCACGTACTTCCCCCGTGTAATAAGGTGTATCTATGTTGATTATCGCTTCAGGCATAACCCTCATGGTGCCGTCAACCAGGATAACCCCAGTGGACGTCCCTGTGAACTCCTCACTTCGTACCAGCCTTTTTCTTACTAGTACTGTGTTGGTTCCACTATCTCTCAGCACTGATATCTTAATATCATGTAACCTCCCTTCGACCACCGGCATCAATATGTCGATATTGTGTACTAAGTAAGCGTCAGTAACATGTTCAAATCTTGTATTTGTTATCGCTCCCTGCTGTTCTTTGTTGTCCCTCTTTAATGCCTTCTGTCTTTTATCCAGGACACACGCTGCTTTGTTCTGTGAGTGATTGGCGCACTGCCCAGCTTTGTGTCCCATTTTGCCGCACTCCCAGCATCGTACTCCTGCCTGATTTTCTCTATATCCGCTTCTGCAGTCAGTTGCCTTATGCCCAACCTTACTGCACAGAAAGCATCTAGGCGATGGTCTTCGGGCTCCTCCCGTTTGTCCAGTACCCTTACTGTTCTCGCCGTCTGGTCTCACTGTTGTACAACCCCCATCTTTCATAGCACCCAGATTACATTTTCCCTGGGCTTCCAGGTACTGGTCAGCTAGCTCTGCCATTTCTTGCGCTGCGTTCACGTTACGTTCTTTTAGAAAAATGGCCAGCTTAGGGTGACAGCAACTAAGGAACTGCTCGGCAATCACCCTGTCCCTCACTGCCTCGAACGTCTTCTCTGTCTGCGCCATTTCGAGCCACCTATCAAAATAATTACTCAATCTGGTACAGAATTGTCGTCCAGTTTCTGCCTCCTCCGGCTTGCTTCGTCTGAACTTTTCTCTAAAACCGTCTGCAGTTAGTCTGAATCGTTGGAGCAAGGTGATCTTAACCTTCTCATAGTCTAGGGAGTCAGCTGCTGTCATCCTCCCGAATGCGGTTAAAGCTTCACCCACCAGGCAAAGACTGAGGGACGTCGCCCATTCCTCCTTCGCCCATCCTTGTCCTACCGCAATCCTCTCAAATCTATGCAGGTAGGCATCTAAGTCATCGCGTTTCTCGTCAAAGGGCGGCATCAATTTCTTCAAGCACGCTCGTCCTCTTGACTGACCTTCGCTCCCTCCGTCTGTTGTCGCTCCACTGGCGCGTTGTGTTTCCGCAAGCTTGATCTTAAGCTCTATCATAGCGATCTCATGTGCCGCTTTCAGTCTGGCGTCCTCCCTCTCCCTCTCAGCCTTCTGCTGTTCCCTCTCATGTTCGAGTTTGGAATCTTCTCTAGCGTGCACTCTCTCCTCTCTCTCACGCTTTCTTTCCTCCTCCAGAAGATGCAACGCTTCCTCTTTTGTTAGTCCGAGGGAGCTTCCCAAAGCCATTATCTTTTCAAAATCCATTTCAAACTTGTTGGGAACCGTTCACCGGTACAACTGGTTTTCCTCACTCTGCGGTTTGTATCCTGGCAGGCTCGCCAAATTGTGATGTTATAGGTTCAGGTCAAACCGCCGAAGGAGGAATTCAGTCACACCGTGAGGTTTGATCAAGATATATATATATTAAAAAAAAATTAACAAAAAATAAGAAACGTTCTAGCTATACACAAATATACAGGTCAGAAATTGTCTCACTTTCAGTCCGTCCTTGTGTGGCTGAAGGTCTTGGTGCTGTCTTGTTTTCAGCAGCGCTTGGTTGTTGGTGCGTGTTGTTCCTTGTTGATCGTCTGGGATGCTCTGCTCCGGGACACCGCCGAAGTCGTTCCCCGTGATGTTCCTTGGGTGTTCCTTGAGGCTGGTCTGGGATGTTCTGCTCCGGGACACCGCCGAAGTCGATAATCTTTCCCACCAGCGGCTACTTCGGATCACTGCCGAATGCCTCGTTCATGTCGGATGTTGCCGCTTTGGTTGCACACCGCCAAGCTGATGTTTCACCCGACAGTAGCACCCTCGGGACGTTGCCGGGTGTGCTTCCACCTGGTCGGGTTACCGCCGAACAAGAACCCCTCTTCTTCCTCTTTTTCGCCCCCTTCTCCTCCGCCCTGCTTCCTCGACGTTTTCCTCTTCTGCTCAATTTTCCTGTTGTAGCACGACAGCTATCTAGTGTTGTATGTGACAGCGAAATTTTTTGTTGCGAGAAGCGTTTCTCTTTTTATCGATGCGATAGGCTATCTAGGCGTGGTGGTGGTGTCATAATCGCGGCAAATGATAGCATTGAGTCTTGTCTTATCAACATTGTTACATCTCTTGAGTTTATTGGCGTGCGCTTGCGTTTTAGCCATAAACAGGTCATTTGGTGCGCGTGCTACCGTCCTCCCAATGCCACAGCAAACTTTTTTATAGATTTACACGATGCTCTGAATACAATTCGTACAAGGTTTCCGGCCTTGCCTTTGTTTCTTTCGGGCGATTTTAATCTGCCCGGCATTGACTGGTCTGGTCTATATCCTACCATATCTTCAAATTCTGCTGCGTGTTCCGAGTCTTTAAGTCTCTGCTCCGATTTTTCGTTAACGCAGATAGTTACTAGGCCGACTCGTGTTACGGCAACTTCTGAGAACGTGCTGGACCTTATTCTTTCTACCGCGCCTGATCTTCCGTCCTCCCTTACGTATTTACCTGCCATCAGCGATCACTGTTTACTCCACTTTCACCTAAGTGCCCCTGTATCTGCCTTCGCAAAAGCGAAGAATAACTCTTTTCTTGATTATGGCAAAGCTGATTTTGAGGGTATAAACCGCGAGTTAGCGCAATTTCTTGACTTTTTCCTATTCAATTTTTCCGAACGCTCTGTCGAGGTTAATTGGACAATGTTCAAAAATAAAGTCAATTCCCTTATCAATTCTTGAGTCCCACGTCGCTTTCTTACTGATAGCTCCACGTCCTCATGGTTTAATAATGCCTTGAAAAAACTTTCAAATAAAAAGAAACGCCTGTTCCGCACTGCTAAGCGTGATAAGTGTAATAACGAAAACGGCTTGACATAACAAAAATAACAATTTAATTAAACGTTTCGCCTCCCATGCGGGAGGCATCTTCAGTAGAGCACAGAGCGAGTGAGAGTCGCACAATAAAGTTCGGCTATTTAGGCATAAAAAAACTAACACAACAAACATACGCACGGACCCACTTCCTTTCCAGCCGGTCGCAAAAAAGTGGGTCCGTGAGTTTGTTTTGTTCAAGGTCCCAAGTATTCGTTTGGGATTGAGGTCACTGTTTAAGGTTGAGGTGAAGATTCTTCTGGGTAGTTTTGTATAACGAAGGTTGACTTTGTGACGTCGGTGGTTGGTGATTAGGTTGTGGATATAAAAAAACTTTGAGGAAATAAATGCAGTAGCTGAGTTTGAGATGTTCTTTTCCCCTGTCCTTTTTTCTTCGACCAAGTTTCCCAGCTTTTACCACAGTCTCGGGAATTCCACATCATGATAAACAATAAATAGCCGGCGAATGTTTCCTAAAAGCTTTGTTAAATAATATTCCGATCCACATTTTATAGCATAATTAGAGATCTGATAAAAATTGCCTATTTCGGTAGTGTTCAGAGCCAAGCGCCATCTATCATGTGGTAAACGAATCAAGAGAAAGACCCTACTGAGCTTGCGCAGTCAATCCCCGAGCATCGTCTGCTGAACGGGTTTGCTCCTGGTCGCGCTTTCTTCGCGGAGCATACTTTCGTTTTGTGGCTGCACGGGTAGTGTTTACGTCGTTTGTGATCGATCGCTCGGTGGCTATGCCGAGAAGCTGCAGTGTACCGAAGTGCCCGAATTACAGTTTATGCAGTCCGGTAGTTAAAAAAATGAAAGCCCTTTACAACTACCTGTAACGCCGAATGAGAGGAGGAGGGGAAGATACGGAGAGGGGGCTATGCCCCTCCTCCTCAACTGCTCGCCTGCCATTTAGGGGAGAAGTTTTCCCCGCTAAATTTAGCGGGAAAATTTTTCCGACAGGTAAAGCGGGAAATTTTTCCGCTAAATTAAGCGGGTAAAATTTTCTGCTAGATTTAGCGGGGAAATTACCCGCTAAACTTAGCAGAGAAAATTTTCCGCTGAATTTAGCGGGGAAAATTTTCCGCTAAACTTAGCGGGGAAAGTTTTCCGCTAGAATTAGCGGGGAAAATTTTCTTCTAAACTTGGCGGGGACAATTTTCCGCTAAATTTAGCGGGGAATCTTTTCCGATAGATTTAGCGGGAAACATTTTCCGCTCAGTTTAGCTGGAAAAATTTCTCGCTAGATTTAGTGGGGACGATTTCCCGCTAGATTTAGCGTGGAAAGTTTCGCGCTAGATTAAGCTGGAAAAATTCTCTGCTAGATTTAGCGGGGAAAATCACCCACTAAATTTAGCTGGGAAAGTTTTCCGCTAAACTCAGCCGAGGAATTTTTCCACTGGATTTAGCGGGGGAAATTTTCCGCTTAATTTAGCGGGGAAACTTTTGCGCTCAATTTAGATGGGAAAGTTTTCCGATAAATGTAGTGGGGGAATTTCCCGCTAGATTTAGCGGGGAAAATGTCCGCTAAATTTAGCGGAGAAAATTTCCCACTAGATTTCCGGGAAAAATTTCCCGCCAAATATAGCGGGAAAAATTTCGCGCTAGATTTAGCGGGGAAAATTTCGCGCTAGTTTAGCTGGAGAAATTTCCCGCTCGATTTTGCGGGGAAAACGTTCCGCTAAATTTAGCTGGGAAAGTTTTCCGCTAAATTTAGGGGGGGGGGGGAATTTCCGGTAGAGTGTTTGAGGGAAATTTTCCGCTAGATTTAGCGGGGAAAATTCCCGGCTCAGTGGCGTACCAACTTGTTTTTGAGTGGGTGGGCAAACCAGACCCTCTCCCCCCCCCCAACTCGAAAATTCGGCGCAACTTTTGTCCAACTTTTCTAAAGATTTGGCAATGATTCGGCAAAATTACAACGTTACCAGACTTAACATTGATATTTTGTTTTTTCTCACGAAAAAAATTTTGCTTCTTCTTAAAATAAATACAACTTGTATTGCCTATTGAAAGAGTTATGACTAAATAAGGTGATATTCTAGAAGATAATTGTATCGATGTCGCTTTTGTGTGTTTACTTGTAATTTTGGTGTATGCTTCCAGAAAGTGGCGTGACAACGAGGTTGGGTAGTAGCCGGCACAGTCACAAATCACACTACGAGAGCTTTGATTTTGAGGCTTCATCAGCGCACGCCTGCAAGTGTGTTTACATAAAGGCATAATAAAGGCAATCGCTGCGTTCTTACTTTCTCTCGTAGTCGCCGTTTCGTGCGCGAAAACGGATGCAACGGTTGCTGAGCCTTCACCAGAAGAGATAACAATATTGTAAATATGCATGTTTTTCGATTTGAGTCACTTGACGTCAGCTTTGCATGAAAGTGCGCGTTCCATATTCGCAACGTGCCGTTTTTAACCTTTAAAATTCCGGTTTCTGGTGTTCGGACATACACGGACGTTTAGGAAGATGGGGAGAGTTAGGAATGGTCGGATGTGCAACGTCGACCATGATAGTTCTGTGTTTAACGAATATTTTTCATCAGTGTTTACTAACGAGTGCTTGGACTCCGTCCCCACTCTCCCTGAAGAGCTTTACGAGCGCATGCATCCTATTAACGTTAACTCCGCCGGTATTATAACATTGATTGATAAACTAAAACTTACTTCGTCCGCTGGAACCGATAACATCAACTCTAAAATTTAAAAGAAACACCAGTGTTATTTCGAGTGAGTATTTAAAACTTATCTTTATTCAGTCCTTATCTCAAAGGTGCCTTCCATCTGACCAAAAGGTGGGAAGGGTAATTCCCAGTCTTTAAACAGGGCAGCCGCTCTTCCGCATCTAATTATCGCCCTAATTCATTGACTTCAATTTCTTGCAAACTACTTGAGCATATCCTCTACTCCAATATCATGAGGCACCTATCATCCCATTTCTTTTCTTTAAACAGCAGCACGGTTTTCAAAAAGGTACACTCTCCGGCAATATGAAAGACCCACTGGGAGCGCGTGGCCGAGGCGGTGGCTGGCGGGGGCGCTGCGAGCCCTCCGGGCAATTCCATTCTGCTTCGAGGGGAGGACGCTCACTCGGGCTCAGATAAAGCGAAACGCGCTTATCAGTTTGTGCCGAGTGCCGAATGAGCGTCCTCCCCTCGAAGCAGAATGGAACTGCCCGGAGCGCTCGCAGCGCCCCCACCAGCCACCGCCTCGGCCACGCGCTCCCAGTGGGTCTTTCATATCGCCGGAGACTGTACTTTCCTGCGAAACACAACTCTGCGACTTCATCCATGACTTGCACACTAACCTTGAACCTTGAACCTTAAAATGAAAAAAAACTGACGCAGTTTTTTTTTTTTTTTTTTTCCAAAGCGTTCGGCCGTGTTTTTTATCAACGCCTTCTTTCTAAGCTATCATCTTTTTGCCTCGACCAAATAACCGTTTGCATAGATTCGTGACTTTCTTTTTTCCCCTGTACAGGTCACGTCCATGATGATCATGAATCTTCCTTAATAAATGTATCTCCTGGTGTTCCCCTGGGGTTCGTACTTGGGCCCTTACTCTTTTTAATATTTATTAATGACATCCCCATTGGGATTTCTTCAAAAAACCGCTTTTTCGCCGACGACTGCGTCATCCATAACAAAGTAACTTGTGTGCAAAATAATAACCAGCTTCAGGAAGATCTAGAGAAAATTAACAATTTGTGCAAAGAGTGGATTATGTCATTAAACAAGTATAAACGCAAACTAATCCACTTCACCAAGAAAAAAAACAAACACTGTCATTTAATTACTTCTTGTACTCCGATCTGATTGAGACCGCTACTGTGTATAAATCCCTTGGTGCAAGACTAACATCTGACCTTCCCTAAAATAACCACATTGAAGTCATTACTGCCGATTCATCTGGAACTCTTGGACTAAGCAGACGTAACTTAAGAAGGGCTCCACCCTTTGTTCGTAAGCTAACCTTGGACACGTACGTCAGACCAAAAATAAAATATGCTTCAACCATCTGGAATACCCATCGACTGTACCTCATCAATACCCTGTAGAGGCAGTTCAGAACAGAGCTGCTCGCTTCATTTCATCCACTTATGACTTTTCTTTCAGTGTCTCAGCGCTAAAAACTGAACTAACCATGTCCTCTTTGCAGCTTCGCAGAAAAGTCTCTCAGCTGTGCTTTATTCACAAAATCTACTACCACATTCCCGACCTCAAAACCACTTTGTTATTACCCCCCGACCGAACATCTTCTCGCCTCAACAACGTCTGCACCATCAAGCACATTTCTGACTCTACTAACGCTTTCAATTGGTCATTCCTTTCTCAAGCCATCAGCCACTGGAACAGTCCCCCATCCTCCATTGTCACCATCTTGGACCC
Source organism: Ixodes scapularis (assembly GCF_016920785.2). NCBI lineage: Eukaryota > Metazoa > Arthropoda > Arachnida > Ixodida > Ixodidae > Ixodes > Ixodes scapularis. The sequence continues at coordinate 16,156,737 of NW_024609873.1, read as the reverse complement.
TGCTGATTTCTCCTCTGCAGTAAAACTACACCTTTCTTGGCCCATGTGATGGTGTGCGGGGCTAGGCAGATAGGTGAAAACCCTTACGCAGAGCGCCTGCCGGGCCAGACTTGTACGTAGTTCAACTACTTTACTCAAGTTACTGTAGTTTAACTACTTTTCTGGGTAGTTTAGTAACTTTTAATTACATTTATATTCTAGTAATTCGTAGTTTACTTTAACTACTTTTCCGAGTGACTTCCACTCAAATTAGAAATTACTTCCTAATTTTAGTGGTTGTTTTGCCTATCAACACAGAAAAGATGTCGGAAGGTCAGCTGATATTTGCAGAGGGGGAAGCATGCGGAGTAGAAAAGGGGGGGATGGGAAGGAAGAAAGTGATTTAGATAGTCCAAAAAACCCCAAAATTTTAACGAGCCCCCCCACTGCAACAACACTGCTACGAGGCGCGGGAAGCGAACAGACACGACGCAAGAGAGGTCGAGTAACTGTGGGATTGGCTCCGAATAGTGACGTTTCTTCGTATTCCGAAGCTCAAGGAGACTTGACGCATTTGAAGAAAGGGCTTGTCCCCGCTTCTCTCCAATGTAGGAATTCTCGCCCACTACAGGAGGTGCACACACTGCTCCTTTTACGGTGCAGGCGATAGAACCCCTAACAACGACGCTCACGCCGGATGGGCTGCTCGTGTATCACTCGAAGCGCGTTAACCCACCCCCGCGCCTGCGTTCACGCCGCTTCGCGGTGACGGTGTGCGGCTGCTAATTACAAATCTATTAACCCACCTAGCCCCCCCACCCCCCGTACACGCCGCTTTGCGGCGTCCGGTCGGCAACCCAAGCCCCGCTGCCCCCCATGCACTTCCGTAAATAGAGTCGATACGATTTAGTTTAGCGATGTTTCGTCAACAACATTCGTTTTTTTAGTGTTAATGGTAAAAAAGAAATGTAAATATCGCCAAATGCCTCGACAAAACAAAATGTTCGAGAAAAAAAATAAAAAGAAGTAAGCCGGCCCACACCATAAATAGAACCCGGGTCTGACACGTATGAGGCAGACATCTCACCACTAAGTTACGCTACCTCTTCGGAAACTCGCATTGCATCCGCTGCCTATGTTGACGGCAGCAGCGCCTATCTCCAAGCAAGCAAGCAAAACTTTATTTTGTGTAAGGGCCTACGTCCTGGTCTGGACGGCCCGTCCGGCCCATGTCTCGCGGATGGATTCCGTTAGGTTACCGTGTAGCCTTGTTCGTGGGGCAAGGCTCCACAAACCAGCCAATCCGGCGTGCGTGAGCACCGTTGCTAGGGTTTGTATCGCCTGCGCGTTAAAAATATGCCCGCGCGGGTTGGGGGGCAGTGCCCTTGGTATTCCTTGGGCGCCGCCGGCCTGTGTCTGCTCTGCCCAGTGGCGGCCGTTTCAGGGGGGGCAAAACGCATGCCTTGCCCCCCCACTCTGAGAACTGGGGGGGCAAGTGCCCCCCTTGCCCCCCCGGTTGGTACGCCCATGTCCCGGCTAGATTCAGCGGGTAAAATTTCCGGCAAGATTCAGCGGGAAAATTTTTTCGCTAAATTTAGCGGAGAAATTCACCCATCATGCACCACGCGGTTACGCCGACGCTGACGGCGACGGCGCTCAAGCCGGAAACGGGCGCCTTAAGAGCTGCGCTCTAAAAGAAACAGGTGCAGTTTCACCGCTTGCCACTCGATGAACCACGTTGTCACAGAAGTCGACTATTTTTCTCTATTTTGTACATTTTGTGAGGGAGCGCATCCGGTTGTCGGTCGTCCCTTGTCTCTCGGGTTGAGCGGGAGAGCTCGGGCCATCCTCTCGTGCTGTTTCGCGGCCCCCGCTAATTAGGAACCGCGGGAGAGCTCCCCTCCCGAGGAGGGTGCAGTGGAATGTTTTGTACCCATCTCGGGTGGTTTCTTCTTTTTTTGTTGGTATTGTTTTGACAAGGAAAGAAATTGGAAAGTGAGGACCTCGGCTTGGTTTCATGCCGAGTGAAGTTAGTGTATGCTGAGTCTGGACACGACGCGAAAGTGGGGAGCGACAGCGGGGTGCGGCGGAAGGCGGAACGCGGGAAGAGCTCGGAGCGGCTCTGCAGGCCCCCAAGTGTGCGTGCTCGTGGGTGAGTGTGGTTCCGAGGAGCTTCGCACGGAGCATCCAAGCACGCAGAGACTTCCCCGTTTGGACCAGCGCCGCAACGGGCCCGCGTCACCCACACCCGCAACATACCTAATTGAATTTCGCTCAGCTGCGATGAGTCCATGGCTATTGCGGCGATGAGAGGCGCCGATTCAGAGAATACGTCGGTTACATCAGCGCCATCGGCGCACTAAAACCTACCGGCACACCCCCAACTCGCCTCCGCTAACGCTCCCATTCTCCTACTGCCGAGAAAACTTCCGGTTCCTGTGCCAGAGTACGTCACGGCAGTCAAAATTACTTCAAAAATAAACTAGCTCAACTTCAGCCTGTTAGTCAAAATTACGCCGCAGCTTGTTTTTGCGGTCAGTTGGAAAGATAGCAAAAGTCGATATTTCAATACTTTTTGTTAGAGGTTAATAAACCGAAACGAGAACGGATGCCTGTTCGGCATTCAGTGAACATTAAAGGTTTAATGTAAAAGTTATCTGGCAAAAGTAAAAAGGTAGTTTCATGGTCTCCTTAACCGAATGCCCCCTCCCCCCCCCCCCCCACACACACACAAAGAAAAAAATAAATAAATAAAAGCAGACGAAAGAAAGGAAAATAAAAAAAAGACACGTGTGTTTAAAACGAAGTGCAAAACGAAAAGAAAAGAAAAGCAGCATGCCGAAGAAATGGGGCTCAACTGGCGTAGCAATAGTTCAGAAACGCCAAAAAAGGGAACAACGTAAAAGCTGTTTCGTGGTTGCTTGCGTGCGTGCGTGCCCGGCAACATCAACCAGGAGGTCGTAGGTGAGAAGGAGGGCCTCATCAAGTTTCTAATGTGGTCCCGGTGCTTCCAGCATTTCGCTCGAAAGCGGCACGCGATCGCCTGAAAGGGAAATTCCGGCATGCAAAGGGAACATCATGTTTCGTCCAAGGCGAATGAACAAAGAAGCTGCTTAGGTAACTCCGTATTTCGGGGCGTGATATATACACGTGTGCTTCCCCGTGTGCTTTCTCGTGCACTAGTGGAATAGGCTTGCGTCTGTAGGGAGCTGGACGTGCATAACTTTGCGAATCCGTAGGCATTGAATGACAACGCATATCAAACTGAGCACCGAGGTCGCACGCAAAAGAAACGCCTAACTAGGCCTCAATCCGGGAGTATTAGGCGCTTAACTTGGGCCTGTTAGTATGTCGCTCCAAGGCATTAGTCAGTAAGAAAAGCGATTTTCTTTGACGCTTTATTTTCTTTTCTTTGATTCGCCACGTAACTCCCAAAGTGCCGGGAATAATGCATAAATGCCCACAGTGAAGTCTAAGTCTGGTATATTGTTTGACAAATGAGGCCCAAAGTTGCAGGTGAAAACCTAATAGTAAGAAGTGAAGCCTACTTCGGGCATTTCGAGGCCCGAAGAAGCCAGTTGATAACCGAATGACCGTAGCGATGAAGCGTGATTTCGGCAGTTTGTTTGAAATTTAGTGCCCCAACATATTCACGAACTGGCCAAAAAAATATTAGGTTAGGTTAGAACTTGATATTATATATATATATATATATATATATATGTTTTTTTGCGGGCAAACTCAACATTAAATTGCAAGAAAAAGAAATGTGGCTCAGAGAATTGTATTACCTAGGAAGGTGTTCATTTGTGTGCTCAAAGGAGAGTCTGTATGCATACGGTCCTGTTCTTGAGTGCTTCTTTGTGTTTGCGGTTCACCTTTTTGGCACATTTGTAAAATAAAGCGTGCTGATTTGTATACATAAATTCTAAAAGCGATCGATTATCGCTTTCGCCCAAAACGTAAATCGCGCAGCGATTGTAACATAAAGGTCGTGTGCGCTCGACGTTGTCTCTTTTTCAGATCAGCCAGAAAAGTTAAACGCCTTTACTTTTTCATCTCTTTCAAATGAACGCTCGTACCTCTTGTTTAGAGCGCAGCTCTCAGGCGACCCTTTCCGGCTTGAGCGGCGTCGCCGTCGCCGTCGCCGTAACCGTGAGGTTACACCGACGGCGCCGCGAGGTCACGTGACCCCCGTGAGGTCGCGTGACCTCCTCAGGTCCCGTGACCTCATGGGGGTCACGTGATCTCACGGGGGTTACGTAACCTCAGGGGGGTCCCGTGACATCAGAGGAGTCACGAGTACTCCTCCCTCCAACGGCGACGGCGGCGCCGCTCGGGGGGAGGAGAGGAGGAAGGAGGGGGTATACCCTCTCCTGCGTACCGTTCCCTCTTCCTCCTCAAGAGCTGCGCTCTAACTCGGTGTTGCAGGGCTTTTATTTGGCTTTCATTTCTTTTTCTGCGCGACCACTGTATGTTTAAAAAAAATTAGGCAGAAAGGGCACTTAAGACTGCTTACGTGTAGGAATAATATCGCAATCCTACATGCAACACATTCCTACAAGCTGCGAGCAACGTCTTCCTTTCTCAAAGGGCACTACGGCGGTGATATCATGCGCCCCCACTGCGCAGGCGCGGGGCACCCGCCGGCTCCACGGCTTCCGTGACGATGCATGAGCGTTGCTGCCCCTTTTCTCTATATTTTACTTGTGAGGCGCCTCCGCTTTGACCTTGCGGGGCCCCACCTTCTTACGTGACGAAGCATCTGATATGACGCGTCGCAGCCAATGGGAATTTAGTTGCCGTTTTCGCTGAACGACAACGCCGTCTTCGCTCCATGGGATAGTTAAACTTTTCATATCAAACGTTTGTGGCGCATCCGAGAGCAAGGAAGGGCACGCCTATCCAAAAGCAACGTAGAAACACACACGCACACGCACACAAGGAACGCGCGATGACAAGGCAGCCAAGGACATGCTTTCATTAGTTCAGGTCGACGCACAAAGAAAAGCACCTTGGGCGCATTTGACGGGTAAACAAACGCGCGAGGTGCGCAAGGAACGGACGAACTTGCACGCCGTATAACTTCGTTTCACACAAAGTCTGAGCACGTCAGACGCAATCGTCCGAAGGCGTAAATCAAAAACAATGGCCAGAGTCAGAACTGTGGTCGTCTTTGTGCGCGTGTGTGCGTGTGTGTGCGTGTGTGTGTGTGTGTGTGTGCGTGTGTGCGCGCGCGCGTGTGCGTATGTGTGTGTGTGCGCGTGTGCGCATGCGTGCGTGCGTGCGTATGTGAGTGTGCGTGCGTGTGTGTGTGTGTGTGTATGTGTGTATGTGTGTATGTGTCTGTGTGCGTGCGTGCGTATGTGTGTGTGTGCGTGCGTGCGTGCGTGCGTGTGTGTGTATGTGTGTATGTGTGTATGTGTCTGCGTGCGTGCGTGCGTGCGTGTGCGTGTGTGTATGCGTGCGCGTGTGTGCGTGCGTGTGTGCGCGCGCGCGTGTGTGTATGTGTGTGTGCGCGCGTGCGTGCGTGCGTGCGTGTGTGTTTGTGCATGTGTGTGTGTGTGTACGTGCGTGCGTGCGTACGTGGGTGTGCGTGCGTGTGTGTGCGTCCGTGCGTGTGTGTATGTGTGCGTGTGCGTGCGTGCATGCGTGCGTGTGCGTGTGTGTGTGCGTGCGCGCGTGCGCGCGTGTGCCTGTGTGCGTGTGTGTGCGCGCGCGCATGCGTGCGTGCGTGCGTGCGTGTGTGCGTGCGTGCGTGCGTGTGTGCGTGTGCGTGTGCGTGTGCGTGTGCGTGTGTGTGTGTTTCGCCGGCTGAACCGATCCTGCTCAAGAAAAGCACGATCGCGCCGCATTCACGCAGTGTTATCTCTTTTACCGGCGACAGCAAACGGACAAAACCGACGAGCGCTTGGTGAAGATGGACTTTCTGCGCTTCTTGGGCTCGGTTCCGAATCTTACCCAGACGGACCCCAGTCACTCCAGCGGGTTGTGTCACGTAAAAGCACAGACTGAAAAAACGCTGAAGGGTGGTAGGTTTTAGAATGACAAGGTACAGAATTCACTCGATCTTACTTGGAGTAAGATCGAGTGAATTTTGCAACACGGCCCTGGTTGACTCCGTTAGGTCGTAGCGTGGAATTAGGCCGGACTCCACGTGAAACCTACTGTACTGGCGTTGCCTCCTGCTTTTATTTGTTTTATTATCGATATGTCTTCCCATTTTTTCGTGTCTACAATATTTTACAGCGCAGGTCTTAGGCGCCGTTTTCCACTTACAGTGGCACTGCCTTCGCCGTCAGCGGAACCGCCCGTTAAGTTTAACGGGAAATTGAATTGATGTAGAGGTCACGTGACGTCACTGTTCGGCTAAATCTTGCGGGGAAACTGAATAGGTGTTGAGGTCACGTGGCGTCAATTTTCCAGCTAAATTTAGCGGGGAAACTGTTGGAGGTGTAGAGGTTATAGAGGACGGGGAAAGGAGTATACGGAGAAGGATGGTAGGGTACGCAGGAAGAGGAGGGGAGGGTGCGCAGAAGGAGGAGGGAGAGGAGGAAAGAAGGAGGGGAGGGTATGGAGGAGGAGAAGGGTCATACCCTCCCTCCTCCTCTTCAAGAGCTGGGCTGTACTTTTTCATTACAGAGATTTGTGAACGTCTCATTTTGCCGCCTTTCCTTAGGCGCGACTTTTCTTTTATCTCGGAGGTTGCGTTCGCCCCGGCTTGGTGGAAGACGCGCACGAATAATCGAATAACTCTCCAAAGAAACGTAATTGCTATTGTCGATGGACCTAGCTGCCCGTTTTCTAACAAAGCATTGATGTTGCGCACTGCACAGAACACGAGCAACTAGTTGGGTGGCCTGCGGTGCGTCGAGAACCCTATATTTGGGTGGTAAAATTTCGCGTGATGTAAGGTCGCGTGGATTGACGTCACGGTGTCAAGTCTTAATGTCGCGTGAAATTATGACATTACGAGACAAATGAAATCATGTGATATTGATTTTCACGTTACAATTTGTGGGGAAAGGCACGAACAAACGGACATAGGAAATTGACTGAGTAAGGGCTCCTTGAAGAAATATACTGTAGCTAATGAGAAATGTCCCCATATTATACTTATTCGATGCAGAAATGGGGATAAATAATTAGAGCTGCGTGGATGTTGATACAGCGTGTAGTTGGTAAGCCATTTCAAAGTTGCGACGAGTGACACGCTGGCAGAAAAAGGGAAACTAGTAACCCCTCTTTAATAGTGGAAATATCCTTACAATGGCTCTTGGTGTGACAACTATGTGACGATGAACTGAGGGAGAAAGAAACGAGAGCGCGATGACGAGAGAGAGCCAAGCTCTGACTGCAATGATTAGGGGGCGGGCGGAACGCCAGCTGCCTTTGTCTCATTCACCGTTCGAACGCATTCGAACGAGACCGTCGAAATCGGGACGACTGCGTCCGGCGATCGGAAGCGTTCTACGGGCGAGTAGACACAAAGGCAGTTAGCTTTGAGTCTACCAACTAATCCTTCGAGTCAGAGCTTGGCTCTCTATCGTCATCGCGCTCTCGTCTCTCTCTCTCTCGGTGTCTCCTCGCAAAGGTTTCCGCCTCTGAGAGAACGATGTCATTCGCTGTCAGCCACTGCTGCGAGCATACCGCCTTTTGAGAAGCACGCTCCGATGGCACCATCGTCGGAATGGCTGAACAAACGCAAACAAAATTTTGACGTGTTTTATTTTTCTTTCTTACATTTTCGTGAGATGCGTCCCACTTAATGCTTTTCTAGAGATCTGACTGGGAAAGGTAGGTTGTGTCGTATTTCACCGGTCAGACGATTTTTTTTTTAATTTGTGGACAATCATCGAGGACATTCTTAAGAGCGAGGTTTGTGCTACTATTATTAGGGCTTCGTTTCCGTGCGCCATCCATGCTTCGTATAACAGATCTGGTAACAACATTGCTGCCATCAACTCTGCCGATATTATATTTGTAAAAAACGGAACATTTTTTTTTAGGATAGTGTCTCTTTATCTGTGAAACAAAGTTCGCACTTTTTTTTAACAATACATCTAGCTTGACGACATAATTAGAACGAATGTTTTTGTCATAAAAGTAGAGAAAGAATCGAGTCTACCTAAGAAATTGAAGGTTTCATAGACCGCATCAACGCTTCCACCTAAAACTAAGAAAACAAAAAATTAGGGTAACAATGCCTACTTCGAAAAATGGAACATTTATCGCTTGCGCGCTGGATTTCATTTTTCGAAAATAAAACAAGCAGATCGCAAGTCAGAACCAAATAGATAACACATGGCCAAATATTACTTTTAGGTCGCGAGATATACCAACCTTTCCAGTGCCAGTTAATCCTCTCTTATCCTAGAAAATTCATCTTTATACCATCGAAGAAAATCATCGAGCAACACCAGGAGCGTATGTAGGCCGTCTTTGAGCAGCTTGTTCAGCCATTAGCGCTCCCACATTTTCATAGACTATCAAGACAGGGTTGATATCATGCTCTAGAAATTACTCCAGAGCTGATCTTTTTTTTTTTTTTTTTTTTCTGGTACAAAGCAGTCTTTTTGCGCGTTTTCGTGGTCGGTATAATCTCGTAGTGCCTGCCCCGCGTGCGAGATCTAACCAACTTCCAATTGGCCGTGCCCCCTACGCTGGTTTTCTCGAATATTCGGGACAGATTGGACGACGCAATTCCCTAGATGCCGTCCGTTCCTTTCACGCCACACAAAGCACGCGGAAGACCGGAAAATGTGAAATAATAATAACCACAAAATTGCGATGGGACAGAGAATGGAAAGGAGAAGGCAGTAAGAGGTGTTCCATGCAGAACGCTCGTAAAGATGCCTCCCCTTCCTTCGATTTCTCAGCAGCCGTTCCAATGGTGAAATAAGCTGCGGCGTGTCCATTTTGGTGAGGTCTATAAAGAACGACCCGAAGGTAGGGAAACACAAAACCCATAAAGGCAGTACGTGGGGCTCTTCCTTGCGTCCAATATGTTTGCTTCCCCTGAGCGCATTTTAGTTTTTGTTTTCGAGTTTCTCTATTTTGGCGTGTACGGGAAATTAAATTGCCAAAGCTGCTCTGGCTCAATCCGTATTGGAAGGGAGAATAGGTGGGACCGAGCGGAATATGCGGTAAGTCGTTCTTTCGAAAGGATGCGGGGATCGCCGACGATGCACTCCACATGGGGAGGACTATTCGCAGAAGGATAAAAATATAATAGGACAGAAGACAAAGGAAAGAAAAGAGATAGAAAGCAAGAGACAGAGCTTTGTGTGGGTATGGAAGAGGGAATATTTTTTTGCTGTTGCGCACGCATAATGGCGTTGCTATTTTAACTGTCCCCCCCCTTCCCCCCCCCCCCCCCCCCCCCACCCCAAGAGATTTGAGCAGATGGGACACAGATAGGAAAAAATTCGATTTTCTGAATAGAAGGCTAAAGCTTCCTCTAAGTGAAGAGATCCGTTTTTGAGCCCTTATCCAATTTTGGCTTCGGTTAGCGTGCTTTGATCTTTTGGAATGAAAAACGTACTGTTGTCGTATAACAAATATTTTCCATTTTCTGCAAAGAAAGTTGGAAATAAGATTGTTATATTGCTGCTTCGTAAGAAAGGAAAGGGAAACGAAGGTAGTATTTACCTTTCTCTCAGTATCTTTAGATGCACAGATTTAGGAGAGAGTGCTTCCTTTGCGCTGTGGTGACTAATTCTGGAATCTGTGTCACGGAGACTAGGCTAGCTTCGATGCGATGCGGTTCTCCGTGTTCACGTTTTATACTTCAAATGGCAACGAAATGTTCCGCCGTCAGCGTTGTGCGGACCTCCTTATGTGAGTTGTTTGGTCATTTGTACGTTGCAATATTAAATTGGTTACATTGTGAAGTAATAAATATTTTACCTTTCCGAAATACTAGCGCTCTTTTTTTATATTCCACTGAAGTAAATAAAAACAACCAAAATGAAAAAAAAATTAAAGAGTGAATGTAGATACATTCTCTAGGTACTTTTTTTACCAAATTACCACCCATATTTAGGCAGTTATTATGACGAGGCACGCGCCTTTGAATGCTTATCCCGATAAAATACTGCGGCTTTGAATGTCGGTCATTATATCACGACTTCAAAAGGATTGTCAGTCGCCAAAAACGTTCCCCCTAGAGCTCCATCATCGTGGCCGTCTTTCCTTTCTTCCCAAATCTTCATGCAAACTTCTCCACACACATTAAATGCCTGTGGCGAGTGGCGGTTTTGCTGACTCACCATGAAGTGACTGAGAAGCTCGGTGTCCCCTTTTTTGTGGGAGGACATTCAAGAGTTTGTATCACGTTGGAATACCTGCCTTACTCTGTGCGTTGTATGTGTGAAGGCGTAGGCAATGTATGTATTCACGTTCTGTGTAAACTCAAAGTTTTAGAGCGCAGCTTTTAGGCTCCCATTCTTGCATAAAGCGGCGTTGGTGCCGCCGTTGCTGTCGGCGTCAGCGTCGGCATAACCGCCATAGCTGGAAACGGGCGCCTAAGGGTCCCATAATCCGAAACTGCCTGCGTTAGTTTAGGTATTTACAGACCTATAAACAAATTCAACTGCTTGGCAGATTTAGCGTAAAAACTGAATTGCTGTGTAGGTCCGTGACGTCCCATAATACAACACTGCGTGTGTTGCATTATGAATCGTCGCAGAAGTAACACGAGCTCAACTTTCCAGCTAAATTTAGCGGTGAAATTGAATTGGTGGGTAAGTCTGTGACGTCCCATATTGTAATATGGCGAGCTTTGTATTATGGGACGTCCAAGATCTATGCACCGAGTGAAGTTCCCCGCCAAATTTAGCGGACAACCAGAATTGGTATGTAGGTGTGTGACGCCCCTTAATGCAACACCGTGCGCGTTCTATTGTGGGAATTCACAGGGCACGGCTTTACTAAATACGGCTTCAAGCCTCTCGCCGGGACCAAATATCTGTATACAGGGTGTTTTTTTTTTTTAAGCTTTATAAATTAGTTTAAAAGAGCTGTTAAAATTACACTTATGAGGTTTGTGCAGATAAGTTATATGGCCAAGGGGACATTATGTAGATGGCTAGTATTTGCGATAAGTCGGATAAGTGACCAAAATACATTAATTGCCTTTCTAATTAGTCAAAATAGACCATATATGGTTGCAATTAAAAACTTGTAGAGCATCATTGAAAACCACTAAATCAACTATTCTTAGAAGGATATAACGCCGGAGCAGCATTTTACGGCGTTCTGTAAAAACGCTCGATTTGGACGCGTTTCTAGATTTCGGTTTCTTATCGGAGCGCATCTTTGCACCTGCGGTCCTGCGCGTGCGGTCCGGCGGACGCGTAAAAGAACACGAAAACAAAGCTCCGGTGGTGACCGGTGCAGCACACAACTCGGAGCAACGACGACAAACTGAAGGTCGGCTATGGCGACCCGGAAAGCGCGCGGGGGGCGCGCCGACTGGTGGCAGCTCGAGTAACTGACTCCCTTATAGCGTCTATTGGAAAGACTTTCCTAGGAAGAAATTGAAGCGCCGAGGGAAGCGTCCTAATGTCGCTGCCGACTGTAAGAGTCAACCAATTCAATCTGTCAGAGAACCTAACAATTGGACTTGGGTTCGGAGAAAGTCGCTGAATGCATAGGTGAACGATGGGAAACGCCATCTATGCCTAGGGCCAAGGGTCCTATTATGTTGGAAGAATTGAAACACCACCTGCGAGGTGCTATAGCTCCAAAAATATTATCTACATATTTATTTTTGTATACTTTTTTAAACTTTTACTCCTACTTTTTTCAGTGCCGCTCGTAGTGACAAGTTAATCAATCAATCAATCCTTTATTTCACACTAGAAACGGATGTAGGCTGCAGGGGCAAAAGGTCAGAAGTTTGACTTGGCAAGGCCTCTGCAGTCTTACAATTGGCACACTAGGGTGGAAATCGACAAAGTTTCCAGACCAGTAATTAGTTTATCCAATGACAGTGGTGCAGGGTTTTCCTCAAACCTTTTTGAGATGTGGACACCGTAAAATACCGTGCAACCGCCCATTTCGCACTAAGCGCCCACACCCCGAAATTTGAACCATCTGAAAAAAAAAAATTGTTCGGAAACTCAAGTGGTCCGGAAAATCAATTTCAGCCAAATTATAAAATTTCCGCGTAATTTCCGCTGCGTATTGGCCACTTTCCACTTGCTTGATGTCAAGTTTAAGTTCTCGTGCTACTTCCGTTTTATATTGTTCACTTTTCGCTCATTTGTCTATATGTTTGATCCCGGTGCTGTGCCTTGTCGGTACCTTCTTTGGCACAAACAGCGAAGTTGAAGTTGGCGCCACTTGGCGCTATTTGGAGACAATGTTTAGACGACCATGCTTGCTTCAATACTGATCCTATCGGCAAGAAACCTTTGCGCTCAAAGACCGCACGAACGGCAAACGGCCGCTCTTTTCGCGGTCACACCAGAAAAACACGTACAACGAGAGCAACTGGAAGAACCATAAGAATGGGCAGACCGGGGCGATGTTGGCTATAGCGGGACCGGAAAACCCGACTATTGCCTCAATCCAGCTTATTTATTGCGTAGGACTTGGTATCGAGGCTACAGGGCAAAATCAAAACAACCGAAATGACGGCTAAAAAGCTGGCGGCGCTCTCGCGGCGGCTGTTCTGGCTGTAAACTGAGGAAATCATGCAAATTTGTCCAAAATATCGAGCAATAAGCTTTACGACGTCCGAAATTTCGGTCAATGTTTTACATTAACTATGTGGCATGAGTGACGGTTTGTTGAAAATGTCAGAATAATTGAGCGTGTCCGAAAAATCGGTCGGCGGCTGGATAGGTAAAATTGCTGACCTCACATAGGTCAATCCCCTACTTCCCGCGATTATCTTCAAATTTTGAATGGGCGCTTGCCTGGTATTTTACGGTATGAAAATTTAACAATTTCCAGGGAGTCGGAGAGGAGGAGCGGGCGATTGCTGTAATTCTTTGTCCTCTGCACTTCCTCTGCCGCACAGCAGTGAATTTGTTCGCAGGGATTAGTTCCGTCGTGTAGTGGCCCAGAAGTCTGCCCAACGCAACAGACTGGAGAGTTGAGTATTTTCAAGATTGGCATTGTTTTCCAGTACCGTCAGCGAAATATTTTTCAGACTTCACAGGTACCTAAAAAGCGTCCGAAAAATTGAGCAGTCCGAAAAATAAGCATATTAAAAAACCAGCCTTCATTACGTCTAGTGGGCTTAAAAAAGCCATAAATAATACCTTGCTTCAGGTTGCGCCTACGCGCCTTGTTTCAGGCTAGGCCTCTGTTTGCGTTCGGCAACTTTTCATTAACTTGAGAACCGCTGCCTTCTTTTCTAGTGTTATGGTTGAGTACTTTCTGCCTTCCTTACAACAGTTCGCGGCTACGGAAGAACAGATGGGCAATGACGCCCAAGCCAGCATAGTCCGAAAACACCATTCACCGAAACGAGGTCGAGATGAGGCGCAAGTCTACGATTGCAGTGGCGAATTAACAAAGCAAAATGGTAACAACAATTATGATGACATTCACGCGCAGCTAGAAAAAGAATCCCGAACAGCGTCACCTTGCGGTACTTGGCAGTACTCAATTAGTGCTGCCAAACCAAGCCAATCCATGTGTAGCCAACATAGAATTCAAAATGGCCGCTTCGCGGTGGCGTTTCCCGCTAATCGCTCGCGACGATTTTGTCAGAAAATCTGAACGTTCGGGCTTCAAGCTGTTCGAAACATCAGTCGTGAATATGCACTATTTCCTCCAATCGGGTAAGTCACGGTTCCTCCTTCAAGTCCGAAATATCGAACAAATCTAAATTATCGGCGTCAAAAAAAAAAAAAAAAATTTGTCGGCGACTGTATGGGCAAAATATAGAGGTGAATTGGACATACTAGAGATGGGTGGTCAGTCAGTCTGGTGGGCAGCAAAGCCACTGCCACCCACTGTAGGGAAAATCCCTGCCTTGGTGTTATGCTTGGCGTAGCAGTTCTCCAGTGTGGGTGAAGGGCTGACTCCTTTCAAAGGTTAGAAGGCAGGTTGTTATAGAAAAGGAAGACGAAGACCTCATTTCATGCATGTCTGGTGCGGGTTTCCTGGAACCCTGAAACATGGGCGAGGCGCACAGGCTTCGCTGCACCCATGGGAAAAACTAGAAGAAAAGGGGAACATGTGGCTGGTGCGTTTGTAGTTCGTGGCTTCGGCCACAGAGGGTGTATGCGGACTAAAAGTGCCCCGTCTTCGGGCTTCGTCTTGCGAGAAAAGTTTTTCCAATGACTTCGTTGTGCAGTGCACACGTTCGAGTCCGATTGCACTGAACGTGGGTACTTCAAATTATATTTGGCAAACAGTCAAAATAATTTTAGAACACACCTAACCGGTATAAACACCTAGATAAATGCTCCACGTACCAAGAGAAATTTTTAACATTAATATTTGTTTACTTTTTACTTGTTTGCGCCATTTTTCTAATGTAGCCTAGCGATGGCTCACAATATCAGTATCGTGCCTTCAAACTGTTGCTTCATCACATGGACAACGTAATTCCATTTCTTTGTGTTTTGCGGCCAGCTGCCCATATCCCGGCATCGTTTGCGTCGTCTGGTTTTAGGAAGGGTGGCTTCTGCTCAAATCCTTCAGGGGGGTGCAGTGGTGAAGTAGTGCGTGTTTTAGTTCTACAGATGCCACTGAGGCAGTTTGCATTCCCCTCAACTGCCTCCTTTTTTTTTGTCCATCTGCACGAACAACAAGGAGGTCTTTAAGTTGTGGGTGATCTTAATTTCAACCATTCTTGGTTGGAAAGTCTCGATTGAATACTCGTAGGGGGGGTGTGTTATTGACCCTTTCTTTAATGGTTGTTGGGCTCTGACTTTTCAATAAAAAGGAGCCAAAGTTTTTGAGTACTGCTTGTAGCACTTCCACATCTATTACCTTTCTTTATTTTCATAATTTTATTTTCCACGTTTGCCCGCCCTCTAAGCCGGGAGGTGGATCAGGTTGACTGGACTGGTTTTGGTTGAGGCCATGCTGGATTCACCGCTGCTTCGTACTGTACATAATCAAAGATAGGCGCGCATTCCCGGAGGGCAGGTTAACTTGCCCCCTCTACAACAGGTTTTATAAGTATTCCTTGGCATGCCTTGGTGAAGTACTAATCCCAAAGAGGGCAGTTTGGAAGTCATGGCACATAGATTGGGAAGTGCCAGACTTGCACAAATTATGTGTCTTTCGACCATGCTTGGGTGTAGGGAGGGTTTGCTCCGTAAATATCTTCGTTTTGAAGTTCTACGCACTTAAAAATTTGGCATCCCCAGCCGACTCGCCTGTACTTGTTGGGGTAAGGACTTCAAAGTCTGCGACAACTGCGGCGAGATGTTGACTGTCCCACAGGTTTTGCAACGCCTCACATTTCTAGGTCGCAGTGATGCGATTGCTGCGCTATTTGGGCTAAACTGCGCCAGAGTGCTTACCCCTCTACATCCTGCCCCATTTCCCCAAAATGTGATAAACTTGCACCAACCTTGCGCCGAACCCCAATTTTTTCTGATAATACGGAAACTGTAATGGTTAAGGCCCAGCCACACTGCCGTATCGTTACGGTAGGCTTACCCAAATTTTGGAACTTTTGACCGTCGCCTTTAGTAAGGTTCTACTCAATTTGGTCTCTGTATCAGACACTGAGAGTGTTAGGAAGTGGCGCAGCATTTCTCGCTATTGTGGCCTGTTCTGGCAATACCAACTCAGACCTCCGGCTCCTTTCAAGCGGCAAACTCACCGAAGTTCGACGAGTGTCGGCACACAGTGGCAGACGAACCTGTCTGCCTCGCTAGCGTCTTGCTCATTGTGACGCGCTGCAAGACGTCCCGGCAGCGATGCTCACAGAAGCTAGGCGACGCTGCTTGGATCCACTGGTGATGGCGTTCGGGGGGCAAGACGCAGGCCTTCTCTTTTAGGTGGTACTGGCTCCAGTGTTGCGGAATGAGCAGCCCCATTCCATTTCAATTCCACTCCGGAGAATTAGTTTCCGACGATTCCGTTCCTTTCAACTCCTCGGAATGGAGACAATGGACCCATTCCCGCTCCTGGAATGACAGAACTTCACCATTCCCTTCTTCTAATTCCTAAAGGTGAAAAAACGGCCATTGACAGCCACATAGTGTTACTGAAAAAAAGCAGCATAAAGAAGTAAACATTATCAAACACGGAGATGACTGCGAAATTATGCAAAAGCATACTTAAGGCAACCATTCTGCTAAGCCCAAGGGTGCTAGCACAAAGCGCTTCTTGGCAACCTCTTGTTACTGCAGACCTCGATCGCGCGATCAATCCTAAAAAGCTTGCACGTCCCAACAGACGCCAGAAATTAAAACCACCGATTTTCTCGGCAATTGGACTTCCACAGAGAAATGGTTAGTGTGTTGCTTTTCTGATAAGGCCTTAAGAATATCGAGTTCGTGCGTGGCGCAAGAAGATACCTTGCTCTCTGCTTAGAATATTTTCTACAGCACCGCGAGTACGCTGTAAGAAGCGCCGCCCAATATATCTGCCCCAATCTCCATGCACTGTAGCAAGAACAGAAAAACACTAACAAAGTACAATCGGCACATGGCACCAGCACAAGGGACTGTACCACCATATTTTATAACCTGCCTTAGAACAAACTTTTACGTTTGCTGTACATTCAATCTATTTCTTTTTTATATTGTGTTCCACGCAAACACTGGCAAACACTGATAAAAGGCAGCAGGAAGTACTCTGTCAATATTCAAAGGCCGAGTTAGGAACCGGTTTGAACCCGTTCACGCTTATTAAAACCGGTAACTGGAGTGATATTAGGGAGTTGTAGTAGATCGCTTTTCTCCTCCGCTACTGTATCCCCGAAAAAAACGCCGCAGCTGCGCATGCGCGCCGCCAGCCTTCTCTGCATAGTTCAAGGTCTTCTGGCGGATTACGGAGCGCTATCCTGGTGCTTAGCGGTCTGCGGAAACGGTCTACTACGATTCCCTACTATGTGCGCTACCCTAAATCGGAACCGAACCGGAACAAAATACAATGCTACTGGACCCGAACCTGAACCAAACCGAAATAATGACCGGTTCGATACCCTGCGTATGGTAGCACGTGCCTAACGACCTTAATTTTTTTTGGCTGTTGATTCGTGTTTTTGTGTATATTTCTCCGTTCTCAACATGGGCGTCAACGGACATTGCACCGCTGCTTACACCCCTGCCGGGGTAAACTTTTCTGTTGTCACGACACTCTATCGCGCTATAGACGCGCCTATTTAACCGTAATGAAGTCTAGAGAGAACTGTGTCAATTGTTTAGTCAGTGCAACGGCGCAGCAATCGCGAAGCGAGAGACCACTGCGCCTCGATCTGTCTGCCCTCGTTCGCTCTGGTAAAATGTGAGCGTGGGACTCTC
This sequence comes from Ixodes scapularis, assembly GCF_016920785.2. Classification (NCBI taxonomy): domain Eukaryota; kingdom Metazoa; phylum Arthropoda; class Arachnida; order Ixodida; family Ixodidae; genus Ixodes; species Ixodes scapularis. The sequence goes on along the minus strand of NW_024609873.1, from coordinate 16,139,308 downwards.
GACTCTCGCGCAGCGTTAGCTTACTGATGATGCAAGACGCTGCTTTGTCGTTGAGAATCTTTGCCCTGCAAACGCCGGCGAAAACGTTCCAGTGCTCGGCATACCCTAGGCGGCAGCGCCTATCAGCGACCGCCCGCGCAGCATCGCAACCTTTCAGGAGCCCATTGGCAATCTGCTAGCGCCAACGATTTATCGTCGCGACTTGAATGGGAGCATTTTATGAACCCCCGCGAACAGAAAACACCGCGAACATGAACTCCCGCGAACATGATCCTCGCGACGACGAACCGCAGGCGCTCGCAGACGGAAGGTTCTGATGCTGTGCGAACGATTGTTAGAGGACGCTGCGTAGGGTACGCCGGGCGCTGGAACGGAAGGGCAAAGGATTCGCGACGACAAAGTAGCGTCTTGCATCTTCAGTAAGCTAACGCTGCTCGAGAGTCCCAAGCTTACATTTACACAGAGCGAGCGCGGCCGGCCAGATCGAGGCGCAGTTGGCTCTTGCGTCGCGATTGCTACGTCGTTGGTCTACCTACACTGATGACATGTGCACCGGCATTCGAAATAACCCTTTAGAGTCTTTATCCGAGTCCAAACGAGGACTTTGTAGCGCGATAGACCGTCGTGACGAGAGTAAAGCTCAGCTCTGTAGTGGCGCAAGCAGCGGCTTTATGTTCGTTGATGCCGTGTTGAGAACGACGAAATATACACAAAAAAACATTAAGTATATTGAATACAGCATGCAGAAAGAAATACAAACATGGCAGGGACACGGACAAAGTAGAAGGCGCGCTATGAATACATAGACTTACAAAATGCAGTGGAAAAGACAAATAAGAAGAGCTAAAAAACGGAAATTGAGATGACGTCAACGCCGAAATAAGGCAATGCGCCGGGAAAGCAGACAGCAAACTCTTCCTTGCGCAGGGGTAGCGGTGACGTCAGAACACCGAGCCCTGATTGGCTGATCGCGATCCCCTATCTCAGCGTCGTCTGCTCCTTTGCAACTTCGTCTGCTTGCAACGTCGTCTGCGTCTGTTTTACCTTTCCTGCGACTTTCGGAAGTTCAGGTTTTTACGAGCGAGCTCGACTTCACCTTTCAGAGAAGGCAGACGAAATAACTCGAGCTGTACGTTGTTTTTGTCTAACAACTAGCAGACACGCATCAAGGAGAGAAGTCAAAGGGTGTCCCGAGGCGCCGAGGTTTGTTTGCTAAGAACCGAGAGTGAGGGTGGTTAGTGTCCGCAAGTTCCCTCCCAAATACTTTTTCCAAATATTTGCTTTTACAAGTATTTGCTATTTGCTTTTTCCCTCCTTTCGTGTGCGGCGAGACTCCTCACTCTTTAACAGCGTCGGCGAATTGGCGCGGTTGGCGCAGTTAAAAGGTTGTCTGCTTTACGTCTGCTAGTCAAAGCGATGGCTGCTTTACCTTTCCTTCTTCTGTCGGAGATTCACCGCTTTTTCACCGGCGAGAACGCGGCCTTCGAAAGAGATGTGTGTTTGTCCTATGTCCCTCTTGTTCCCCTTCTCCAGAGATTATTTTCGTCACTCTTGTTCAGCTCGCTTGCACCTTTGCATTTAATTGCATTATAACAATAATTACTTCTTGGTGTCAACGAGTCTACGACATAACTTCCGCGATACGTTCGACGCCGCTCGGTTAGCTCGATCGATCTTGCTCGGATTCTCTTCCACAGATAAGCACAGGTTTTGAAACTTTTGCCACTTGGGTTTACGCCACACATACATACCCCAATACGTTTACTGACAACAGCCTTTTAGTCGAGTGAGAAAGTTGTGACAACGAGCAGTGACCGAGCACTTTTGGGCTATGATGTGCTCACAGTACCGATCGCACAGCCGCATTTGTTTATTTACAGTCACTACATCGGCTGTCATCTGTCTTTAGCTGATTATTTTTGAACAACTCATTAAACGCGAGGTACCGTTCACGAAACTCGTGCAACTAAACGTTTTAACGTAGCGATGAGCATGGTGTTTACTTCTTACATGAGCGAGCGACCTGCCGCGGCATGCTGCTCTTGGGGCGTTGCAGCCACTGTTGTGGAAGATCCGTCCTGGACAGTTCATTTGGAGCCACGTAAAGTGCGGTAAACACCATGTGGCTGCCCTTTTGCGGCCCCGCGAGGGCATTTACAGTGACTCTCTAAAATGTCACCTTTATTGGAGAGCGTCATTTTTACCACGTAGCTACAACTCTTAAACGACGTCTGGACATTCGCAACTAGAGTGAAAGCCTTTACCTCAAAAGAAAGGGCGTAAACTTCAAGGTATTTCCTTTCGCCTTTTTCGAAGGCCGTGTTCTCGCCGGTGAAAAAGCGGTGAACCTTCGACAGACGCAGGAAAGGTAAAGCAGCCATCGCCTTGACTAGCAGACGTAAAGCAGACGACGTTAACTACGCCAACCCGCCGACGCCGTTAAAGAGTGAGGAGTCTCGCCGCACACGAAAGGAGGGAAAAAGTATTTGGGAGGGAACTTGCGGACATTAACCACCCTCACTCTCGGTTCTTAACGAACAAACCGCGGCGCCTCGGGACACCTCGCCAGTGAGCCCTTTGACTTCTCTCCTTAATGCGCGTCTGCTAAGTTGTTACTTAAAAACAACGTATCGCTCGAGTTAATTTGTCTGCCCTCTCTGAAAGGCGACGTCGAACTCGCTCGTAAAGACCGGCACTTCCGAAAGTCGCAGGAAAGGTAGGAAAGACGTAGACGACGTCTGCTCGCAAAGCAGACGACGTTGCAAAGGAGCAGACGACGCTCAGATAGGGGGTCGCGATCAGCCAATCAGGGCTCGGCGTTCTGACGTCACCGCTGCCCCCTGCGCAAGAAGCAGACGTTGAAGCAGACGAACTTGCCCACCGCATAGCCGTGGCGACGTACGCCCCGTCAACCTGTCTATAGAAAATTCTCACCCCTATCGAGCGCATGAATTACTCTCTTTCACTTTCCTACATCTGCAGGAAAAAAAAGGGGGTCGTGGGCCTATAGCCTAAGCAGTATAAAACACCATTAGGCGGCTAAAAAAATTGGATGGTCGCGAGTCTATAGCTCAAGAGACATACATCCCTCTATTGCCAGCTTATGCATATTGAAAGGTCGGAGGCTATAGTTTTGGTGACAAAGAACACTACTGAGTCGGCTAAAGAAAATTCAATGCTCGCGACTCTATAGGTTTTGGGGATATACACCGGCTCTATAATCGGCTAAAGCACGTTGAAAGATTGGAGGCCTATAGCTTTGGTGACATAAAACACTAAGGACGGCGAAAGAAATCTCAATGGTCGCGGGTCTATATAATTAGGGACATACACCACTCTATAGCCGGCTTAAGCTCATTAAAAAGTAGGAGGCCTATAGCTTTGGTGATATAAAACACTATAGAGTCGGCTAAAGGAAATTCCATGGTCGCGAGTTTATAGATTTAGGGACATACTCCACTCTATAGCTGGCTAAAGCACATTCAATAGTCGAGAATTTATAGCATTAAAGAAATACATATTTCTATAGCTCGCGATAGAATATTGAATAGTCGCGATTCTATAGCTCTATAGCCATACATTATTCCATAACCAGCTATAGAAATTGGAATGGTGAGATTCTACAGCTTTGAAGGCAGATTTTTCTATAGGTGGCTATAGCGCGCTTTATGGTTTCTTATGGCTGGCCATAGAGAGCCATAAAAGGTGATAGCTCACCATAGGATTTTCCATAGCCGTCCATGGACCAGTTTCGCATGGGTAGACACAACGTCTAGCTTCTCTTTTCGCTATCCACCCTTCGAACTCCATCGAATGCCGATCGCCGTCGTTCGGCGTTCAAACGCGAGACGCCGGGCCAGAGACAGACGATGCTCGTCTGTACTTTGATTGGAGAGAGTAAGTGGGTGGAAACAAAGGCAGCCTGCTTTCGCTTCTACCCAGTACTATAGGTTGTGTGGAACGCCGAGGCTTGATCAAAAATGGGCCTTAAAAATTGGCGCCTCTAAGTAGCTTTCTAAACCGTTCATCAATACTGCATTTCACAAGTGGCCTCTACCTTGTAAAGTTAGAAGGCGTAGCTCCCTTTCTGTAAAAAATAAGGTAAAAAGATTGGCCAGGGTCAATGGCAGACGCTGAAGCACACCACTGAGATATATGAAGCTACCGCCCTAGTTTCGGCTTGCTTTTAAAATATTTTGAAAATGCCTGCCAACATACTTTTGGTTTAAATATAAATGGGGACAATATTAACATAACTTTTAGTAAAAAAAGCGGTTTCGTAATGACGGCGTTTATGCTGCCGTCTGCTGGTCGCCTGCTTTTTTTCTGCTCATTGGCAATACCTTCCGACGCTACTCCCGACTCCATCTATCAACACGAGCGCCAAACGCGCCTCGCCACTCGACTCGGTCATCTACGTCACCATCCGCCGTTAACGTTGGAAAGATTTTTGGCCCTATTTTTGACAAAAATGGAGCTACGCCTTGTAATTTAAAAAAAAAAATGAAACATACCTGTAAAATACACCTTGGACGAAACGTTTGGATTCCTATGTGCAGGGGTCGATTTTTACGGGCCATTTTGGATCGAGCATCGGCATTTCAACCACCCTATATTTCGAATGGCGCCCGGCGCTTTAACGTCCCCACGCACTCTCATCTCCCCCTCTCCCTCAGTTTCTCTCAGTATATACGCTTCACGCAGCCATGTCGTCGACCATTATAGCCACGGTCACGTACGCCCAAAATTGCGAGTAAGCTCACATAACAAATGACGAATGTTTATACGCACGCACGCCTGCAAACAGTCCTGGAGCACTAAACGACCGGCTCTCTCCCTTCATGTTTTCACTCTTTTTGCTTTTGACACCTGGACGAATCCGACTTCGTGGTTTCGACGCAATATTTAATGGCGTGGCACGGGTCTGTGAATAAATTCAGCGGTTGAAAGATGCGAGCATGTACGTTCCCGTCTGTGATATATAGTCGTGGGTTGAAATAATAAATACGAACCTTTGCCTGTTCCCTACATCAGGAAGTTTTGATTCTCCGCAAGAAGCCCTGCGAAAAATTAAATGGGAGTGTCTGTTTTTGTCCTTTTTGTTTTCTCTCAATCAAAGCATTCAGGTCGTTTGCATGTTTATCTTCTTGCTACTTGTAACATTGTAAATGCGTGTGCGCCTCGACATGAAAGAAGTCAGTCTAGAAAAATATAGAGAACGTCTCTACAAACCTAAAAAAACCGAGGTGGCACATCAACCTATCAATGCAGTTCTTTCACCTTAATTTGTATGCTTATCTAAGAAAAACGGTTATTATTACAGTTTCTTACATTCCTTGATTTTTTTTAAATATTAATATAATTATAATATCGGTATTATTATTCGTATTATTATTATAATAAATATTATTATTATTATCATTATTAATCTTACTAGTATTAAGGCTATTATATTATTATTGTTTGACATGTACTGCTCACTGCAATCTTAACAAGCAACATTCGGCACAGGGCCCAACTTAGGATTGTGGTTGTCTTCGGCAAGGGACCACTACCAGGTGTCGCTGGGCTCATCGAGATCATCCCTGCCTATATATATAACGATCAACCGGAGCCGCGTCCACTCCAGTCGGCTGCAAATGTTTTGTCATGTACGTATCAGTGAAATCTTCACAGGTAAGACCCTAAAGGTCACGTTATAATACGTTCCGATTTTTTATACCATTGACTGCACAAGTGTTTTGATTGACAATCATTAAAATGTTTTTTTTTCTTTTTTTTTGTAGCGCCTGTATAATAATATGCTGTTTGAGCACCATGAATTGCATTATATGCGATCGCCCAGTTACGCCTGACGGAAGATTCTTGACGTGTGTATCTTGCCGAAATGGTGATCACCTAAGAACGCAAAGATCCGGAGTCGCAGATAGCCCGTTTGCGGTAATGGGTGTTTCTAGAAGCCAGAACTGGAGGTTTCCTACCTGTTGTACGAGTGAGGTTCGGTCAGACACTGGTTGAACTGGTAGTGTTTCGATAAGAAGCTCAAGCCATCCTGACGTGAGCCAGCAGGCCGCGGATGCTACTGTTGTTAATCAGCTGTCCGCAATCATTGCTCCGCTTGATCAGCTCCTATCCCCAATAGTTAGTGTCGACGGCATTTTGACGCTTCCTGCGAAGGTAGACGAGTTACTGGGTCTGAAGGCTGCAATCCAAGAACGGCGCACCACGGCCCGCGGAATCCAAAGAACCACTGACTCTTTTCGTTAAAAGTCTGATTTGGTATTACCTCTCGCAAAGGCAAACGATGATTCCACTAAGGAGTTGCAGCATGAAGTTTCCACGTCTAAGGTGGCGAGGTTGAATAAAACTCGAGGAATCTCAAGACTAAAGAAAGAACTTAATGACTCGGAGCAATGCAGTTGCCGTTGTAACATAGAGTTGCACGGTTTAACTTTTATCCCTCTAGAGAATGTATTGGTGGTCATGGAGGATCTTTCTATGGATATCAACCTTCCATTTTTTTTCAGTCAACCGACATTTTTGGAATTCACCGCTTACAAAAAAGTGTGACGCAACCCCCCCCCCCCCCTCCCCCGCACACCCGATGTTGTGGCAGCCATTAAAACTAAGAAAACACTTTGGGTCCGTCCTCGACGTGCAGCAAAGCACAAATAACCTATAATTAAGGACTGCATTTACTTGTGCAAATAACAGAGTAAATGCGCTAATCAGGTTCGCTAAACAGCGTTATATCCAGAAACGTTTTATGAGACAAGAATAATTACACGAGAAATATGGGAGCTAATTAACGAACTTAGAGGACAGGCATCCTGAGAACCAATCTCTGATTTTTGATAAATCCTTTCGAAATGAACTTGCAGAGAAACGTCAATGATTTTAATACGTTGTTTTCGGCATGGACCGCTACTTCAAGGGACCGTGGTAATATACGAGCCAGTTTGAGTGACGACTTCAAAGTATCTGCTTCTGGCTTTTGGCGCCTCTTAACGCGCTATGCAAGTTGCACTCTATCTTGTTTGATTTAAGCGGAACAAGGCACCTGGAATCGATTACATCCTTGTTTGCGAACTATGTCTAAAATAAAACAATGCTAAACGAGTACTCCTCTGCATGATAAATGAATTTTTGCTTTCTGGTGCTATATCCGCGAATCTAAAACCTGCTCTCATTAAGCCGCCCTTTCAGAGCAAAACGCGAAATAAATATGAATGCTATCGCACCATCTCAAACTTTCTCAACATCAGGCAGACACTAGAAAAACATATCTCCATTGTGATGTTCAGTTTCGTTGTTAGGTTCAAAGTTCTTTCTCGTAGGCAATAAGGCTTTGTGGCTGGTAAAAGCACCCAGCTGTTACTTGAAGACATTTCTCATTTAATTCACTCTGCACTTGAAAACAACATGTTTGCATGTGCCCTTTTTCTGCACGTATTCAAAGATTTCGACAAGATCAGCCACGAGATACTCATTCACAAGTTCTAATTTCGGCTTCTGCGGTCTTCTTTTTATATCCTGGAGAACTTATTGGCAGATCGCTCAGAAATGGTGTGTGTTCGGAGCTTCAAAACTGCACAGGTGAAGATTAAAGGTGGTGTTCCTCAGAAATTTGTTTTGTCGCCACTGCTGTTTAATCTGTATGTTAATGATGTTTCCACCAGAGCATCCAGTTGTGTCATGTTTTGCTACGCGGTTCACACCACACTGGTATCTTGTCGTCGCGATTATTATCATTCCGCCCGAATTTTACAAGATGGCGCAAGGCGTGTAATAGACAGGTTTGGCGAAAATTTAATTAGAAGTAAAGCATTATAAATTAAGCTTGTCTTTTCAAGAACCCCCTAAAGAAAGTGATACTTAACTCGCTAGTAACCCTGTACTGCTCGGATTGCCTTGATTGTGAATGTCCCCATCTGGAATCACGTTGATCACATGACGTTATTAGGTGTGATATTTGATTCTGTTATGTCATGGCATTCGCATTAATTGTGGAAAACTCGAAACGTTCGCTACGTGCTTTATAACCATAGGGTGTGTTTGCCGTTATTTATAAGAAAATAGATTGCACATGATTTTGGTCATGCTATACTCTGCTATGGTATAACGTTGTTTGCGATTTGCGCGGAGCTATGGCAAAGTAAAATTGACCGCATTTTAAAGGCGCTCTTAAAAAGCGTAGGATATCACATTGATTTTGCGTCTGAGGTTAATACGTTTGATCCTCTACAAATGCCAAACTTTTCTTCTCTTTGTGCGAAGTGCAGTGCTTCGCCACTGCAAGGGTAGCAATTTTAAGGGCCACTATGTACCTCAGAAGAATCTTCGCTGTGCGTCACGTTTTTTCCCCCCTCTGCGTTACTAATTATGGCAAGAGTGTTCGGCCGTATTATGTGTTCTTCATTTTTAATAAACTTTAGGCGTGTGTTTTCAACGCCAGTACGAAAAGGAAGTTAAAGAAAGAGCTGACTAATATGACACTTTAGTATAATTCCACTTGTTTTTCCAGTCTAGGGCTACCGAGCCGCTTTTGTTATTGCAATGTTTTCCACTGTATTTTTTTTATATTTCCGTATTATTAATTTGGAGTTTCTTAGTCGATCGAATTGCCGGGTTCTGCCCCACAAGATTACCAAGGCTTGGACAGACCCGTACTTGTACTGTGTCTCTAAATACTCGTGAAAGAAATTTATTCTTCTCCTTCTTAGTATTATTAATATTAACAGTAATATTAGTAGTAGAAATAGTGGTTGTAGTCTTAGTAGTTGTAGTTGTAGTAGTAGCAGTAGTAGTAGTTGTAGTGTAGTGTTAGTAGTAGTAGCCGCAGTAGTAGTAGTTGTTGCTGTTACATTTTGGATAGATAGATGTTTACTTTTCGCGTCAATTACAAGTAAATGGTACTGTCTTTTAGCTCGATTAAATATTAAAAGAGAAGACGACTCTCCAATCAGAGCGCTACCCCTAGTGACGCTCATTAAACCCAGGTACGGAATCGAGGCGGTTATCTTGACTCTGAGCAAACTCCCTTGCGCGCGTTCTTTCTGCGGAAACCGTATTATTCCGCTGCACGTTAACGACGTACTCAGCCACTGCGACAACGTGGTCCAAATTGCCGCTTTTGTGCCGACTCGCTCGTTACCTAAAAAAAAGTCTATGTTCCCTAGCACAAGAGTCGGTACGATTTTTGATGCCGTCTTTTTCCTGCGCAATTTCTAACTCTGATCACCATTAGCTAAATTTGTCAATGAAAACTAGAGGTCGACGCAACTGTGCCACTCCATGGAACATATAAAGGGTCTCACTTTGAGCAGTTATTATTGATATTCTTGTTCTTGCTATTTTTGGTGGCGACATCATTAAACAGTGCAACCGAAATGCAAGGCGAGATGTTCCAGGATTTCACAGACGGTTCGGCACGCCATGGCGAAGGGTAGGCGATTCAAAAACGAGTACGTCATGTTCATGTATTGTTTTGCAGGTGGTATTGTTTAGTTGCAGATGGTTAGGACTGGATTAAGCTTACAACCTAGAATTTTGGTTTTCAACAATGGATATGTCCCAATAATGTTTCTGACTCTTCGAAACGGTACATCATTTTAATTTTATTAACAAAACGCGACATCCAACGTTTTTCTTTCTTTATAATTAGATTAGATACAAATCAATTTCTTAAAAGTGGCGTGGCCGCTTCCCCCGCCATTTATAACACCCCTTCCCCCCCCCCCAAAAAAATAAATAAATAAAAAGCACTCCTAATGAAGTTTAAATACCATGCATTAGGTAATGGGCTCTGTGCTCGAGCCGAAAAAAAGTAGGACGGGGCTTACGTTAAAAGAGTAAAAAAGGGGGTAGATTGTTCGGGAGACAATGTTTGAATAATGAACTATCGTTCGTAATTATTCACCGACACGTATTTGTTATCCAGCGCTTTACCGGGGTAATTATTTCCACTCGTTCAGTCGGGTAAGCGAAAATGGGGTTTGGGCCTAAATAATATATTACAAGAATGTGGGACATTGTCACGAATGACAGACGATGAGGCAGAGGAAAACGGACTGTACTAAAGATTCAATGGGGGCCAACTAGTTTCAGAAACGAAGAAGGAAAACACAGGTCGAGATAGCAGCAGCGAGCGCCGACTGCGGCAGCAGCAAGCGACGGAATGTTGGCGGAACAGCTGCCATCGCGAGAGGGAATACCTGAATGAATCCAGAGTACAACGCTCGGCTCTTTATCTACTATTCTCGTAGTCTACACTATAGATATTCGACTTATGCTGTTCGGGAAAGAGCTAAGGCGAAGCTAACTTGACAATGTCATTCTGGCTTTATTATCGTTTACGCTCGGGGTAAGTGTGAATGCGAATCTTCCAGGTGACCGGAGAAGCGTATCTTCTCAATCATGCACGCGGCAATATTTTCGAATATCAGAAAATCTTTGCTGCTCCTAGCTGAAAACTCCGAGTAGCAGGATTCAACAGTAAATGTGTTTCAAGCTCCCAAGACCTAGAACACCGAATGTTTCAATCAAAAAATAATATTGCGTATATGCTTGGCAAAGAATAAAAATACTTCTTCCCGAATGTAGTTTTCTAAAACCGAATGAAGATAGCCAAAAACACAACTGAGCACTTTTTGCTTTTTTTTTATTTCGTTTGCTTTCTCTGGTCACGGTTGTTCGATGACAAGGAATTGTCCTTATGTACTCTACTGCTCAAATTTAAGGAGCAACTTAGTTTCCCAATTATTGTTCTACTGCGGGCTTCTCGAAGCTAAATTTATCACAGCAGCATCTGTGAAGCCTTCCTCGGGGTGGGTTATTTTGTTCAAACTGTGAAGTCTTTAGTACGTAGGCCCAGGAATAGAAGAAAAAGCGCCAAAATTGGGCCTTCTCGAAGCAGCGTCAACGCTGAGGAGCACTTTACAAAACGTTTGATACTTTTGCCGTGGCATGCCTTATATAGGTCAGTCATCGCATTGCCACTTGTGATGGTTTTACAATTACTTGACTGGATAGAATATCATTATTATTGGTTTCACCTTTGGCGTGCGTTATAAGCGCAGATTTTGGTTATTCCTTACAAAGTCTTTCTAGCTAGTTATGTAAACGTTGCCTTATATGACGACGAATAAGTGGCAGGGTTGAAGAGCGCGGTTGAGTGCTCAATATAAAATTTTAGCATGTACTACATTCTTTATGTTAGGTTCCCATGATTCACCATGTATACAATTTAAATGCTCCAATCGTATATTGCCTACTTGTTTTAGCGTATAAATGGTTATGAAGCAATATTAATGTGTACAAAATTATGCTTTTGAATGACAGATATTCTTTAGTGTGTAAAGCATAGGAAATATTCGATATCGAGTATTTGTGCATTATTACTTGAAAATATACCTCTTTTATATATAACATGAAATATACCGGCTCTGGAATGCAAACTGTAATAATTTTTACTTTCTCCTGATCTCCTCTTTATGTTATTATCCCGCTTCTTTTTTTTTTTAATAGGGTAATCGTTTGTGGAGAGGTAAAGACTAAACGTTCCCTTTTAGTGAAGGTGATTCTCTCTTTTTTAGTTCCGAACATGTTATATCATGTAGCGCGCTTCTATCGTTCAACTGATCTGAGACAAGCGTCTAAGGTCAGTTGAGCACGCACGCACGCACGCACGCACGCACGCACGCACGCACGCACGCACGCACGCACGCACGCTCGCACGCACGCTCGCACGCACGCACGCACGCACGCACGCACGCACGCACGCACGCACGCACGCACGCACGCACGCACGCACGCACGCACGCACGCACGCACGCACGCACGCACGCACGCACGCACGCACGCACGCACGCACGCACGCACGCACGCACGCACGCACGCACGCACGCACGCACGCACGCACGCACGCACGCACGCACGCATTCGGACAAAGAAACAGGATCGCGGCGCCATTAGCCAGAAAATCGGGGCGCCATTAACCACACACACAAAAAAAAAGAAGTCCTTTACATCGAAAACTGTGAGAATGTTTTTTCAAGCTGAAATCAACAACGAAAATCAACAGACTTTGGTGTCCGAAACTTCTCCAGTGGAAGTTTGTTTCGCGTTTACTGCTTTCGAAAGAATTAATAAAAAGATAGAATGCTTAGAACGCATCGTTTGTCAAACGATGGGAACCTCAGTTTGCGGCTCGCCGCTTTCCAGAATGGCCGCTGAGCACAAAGGCATGCTCTCTTGTTTGCCTTCTTTCCTCGACACCAACCTTTCACTCCATCCTTTCTGTCTTTTAGAGTTTCAGAGTTTATGCCGTACCATATCGTAATGAAGCCTCTTTGGAGGAACGCTCAGATAAAAAAGAGACGAGTGCGCCGTTATTCTGTCTGCACCTGTATGATATTCTTCCTATTGCATAATACTGTTCGGTGTGGCGTCTATGCATACGTAAAATGGTGGAAGACAAGATTTGAAATTTGTCTTACTAAAGTTCAAAATACTTTTCTAATCGAATCCTTCAATCGCAAAATATTCTCCGTCCGGTCATCCATCCGCCCGTCCATGCATTTTCGCGTTCAATCTAGCGGGGAAATAGACGTCATGTGGCCTTTACACCAATCGGTGAAATTGACATCACTTAGCCTATACATTACCTCAAATTCTCAGCTAAATTTAGCGAGAAAATTAGCATCACGGGGTCTATACACAAATAGGAAGTATTCAGTGGCGGCCATAGCTGTGTGCGCGACTGTTGAGCGCGTGCTGGTGGCGAGCTTCCACAGTTCTTTTGTAACGTGCATTCCGCACCCTCAAGATTGCCGTTCTTAGCAGCCTATTAATGTGGGCTCGTTCTGAGCATGCGGCCTAGACAACACCCACAAATATGGCGCCCGGTGAATACTCCTTATAGACCGATCTCACTAAGCGAATGGCGCATGCGTGACGCCGCCATAACTTTAGTTCACAGGAGGCATGCGGCCGTGCATGCGAGCTAGGGCTCGTGCCGTCTCGTGCTCCACACGCGCAGAGCTCCAGCGGGGTTTTCGCACGTGCAGAAAGACAAACGTTTCTCGAAGCATTGCGGCAGTGGTGGCGTAGTCAAACTGCCTGGTGAGATCGGTTTATTGAATTTCACCATTAAAACGAGCGGAAAACTTTTTGTCACGTGACCTAAACACCAGTTAACTTTGCAGCTGATGCAAAATTAACTCTACTTAAGCTTATATGATCTTCCGGCGATTTCGTGGAGCTCCTGTCATGCTGCGTGATGTCATGATATTTTTCAAAAATGAGAGAAAGATCTAAGCTCTTGCTCTGTGGCAAGGCGGCGCCTTTCAGACATCTCTCTCGTCTTTCAATGTAGCCATGGTTCCTGCAAAAGAGACGGCTGCAGAACGCATTTCAACATGTGAGGAACGTCAGAGACGGCTTAAGCAGAGAAGACGTTTCAGCACGGGTCTCACAGACGAACGCCAATAAGTGTGAGGTCTATCCCACATTCTGCGCTTACTAATCTTTTAGGGGCGAAGCTTCTTAGGGGCAAGCCACGTCCGTATGTCCGTCCGCCGTCGGGTGACGAGCACGTGAGCACGTGCTCCCTTGCTCGTGTAGGGCAAAAAAAAAAAAACGCGTCTTCACATGGTGAATGATGTTGATTGGGACGGAGCTCTGGTGATGCTTGTCTGCGTAGACGCTGAGCCGCATAATGCCGAGCCTTTCTTTCGTTTTCATCCATGTCAGAAAGAGAATGTGTTGTATGGAACGTGATTATATACGCATTTGAGCATTTGACCGCAGCTTGACATGGATGAAAACGAACGAAAGGCTCTGCACGCTGCCGCTCAGCGTCTACGCAGACAAGCACCACCAGAGCTTCGCCCCAATCAACATCATTCACCACGTGGAGATGCGGTTTTTTTTTCAGCATGATTGAGCATGAATATTTTTTTCTCCCCTTTGCGCTACATTTGCTTTAATCAGAGAATGTTCTGCATTGCTAACATGCTTTTGATACGCCATATCCAAGAACCTTTTCATGGGGTTCACTATGTTATATAAAGTATAAGACCAATGCACAGGGTTCGGCATATTAGATCGCCCTCACCCACACCCTCACAGCCACACTCACCATCATCCTCACAATCGCACTTACCTTCAGCCCTTCACTCACCCTCACTGAATCTCACGGCCCTCACGCACTCATAACCCTCACGCCCCTCACCGTTCTCACGGCCTTCACACCCCTCGCCCACTCATGGCCCTCACAGCCCTCACAGTCCTCACGGCCCTCACGGCCCTCACACCCCTAACAACCTCAAGGCCTCGTCAATTTTCTTGGCACTCGTCAATTTCCTTGGTTCAGAAACTCACTCACCCTCACCTCACCTGTGAAGATGAGGGTGAGTGAGGGTAAGTAAAGGCCCTCATGAGTGAGGTTTGCCGAGGTATGCCAATACAGTCTTAGTCAAGCGGTAAACTACAGTAGGTAACAAACAAAGTAAAATCTAAGGCCACAGTGTAATATATATATAGGTGAGGAAACACCGCACGGAGAATGTTGTGGCTTGATCGCCCAGATCAAGTCGTCTTGGCGTGCGCCCGAGTAGCGTCAGCCGACAGCGTCGTCACCGTCCAAACAACGCAACTGAGGAAAAAAAAAGGCCTCGTTCCCATGGCACGTGGTAGGGCGTTCTCTCCGCTGGGAGCTTCTGCTCTGACCTCGAAGGACGCTGGCTTGAACAGCGCGCCAGAGATCTCACGGCTTCGACGCGCTCATAAAACGTATTGCCGCCGTTTAGGCCCGAACCTAGGGTCAGTGACGAAGCAGCGTCGAACCAACACGCGCACCACCAGTACCAAGATCTGCATAACGTGGTGCAACCAAAAGGCGACTTTAAAAGGACTCCTAAGCACTTGGGGATTTGTGAATGCGAAAGCATGAACGTCGTTCTTCCGCTTCCTTACTTGGTCTGAGGAGTACTAGCGCGGACGGCCACGTTTTGCTACTGCCGAGGTTGCCGAGCGCGCTCTTTCGTAAAGCGGCCGCAACCCCCCCCCCCCCCCCCCCCGCCCCCCCCCCCCTCCCCCACCTCTTCCCCTTCCGGCAAAGCCTGCCACGAGAGCGGCGGCCTAGCCAACAGTTCCTAGAATTATGGCCATAGCGCTCTTCTCGTGACGTTGCAAAGGAAGGCCATCGGGGGCGCGTTAAAGCGAAGGAAACGCGCGTGGATCGACCGTCGTAACGCGCTTTTAGTCACATACACTTGTCCTACTGGCTCAAATGAAAGCTGCATATAGCAACGGGGATAGAAATAATTTTATTACACGGGAAAAACATTACACCGCTGAATTATCGGTACGAAATGGCACGATATGCGTAGACGTCTATAGAAATGTGTGATTGTTTTCAGTTGTAAACATTGAGTCGCGCAATTTTCGATGTACGAATGCATATTTTATACCAAAATACTTCCACAAAATGGCGAGAGACGCAGTGATCGGACACAACAAAACAGATTACAGTTAAAAATCAGGTAGGCGTGTTCAACGCGGACACGGCTCTACAAGTGTCACTTACGATCAGTCATCGAATTAAGGTGTCACTTACGCGTGCAGTCACCGAATTAAAAAATTTAATTTCGACCGAATGACAATATGGGGTCGACGAATCAGCTTGCAACGCTCGTATAATCACCCAAGACAGCGAGCTTACTAAATCCAATATAATTTAATCAAAATATATAAACTTTTCCGTGTGGCAGAGGTACTATACGTACTATTTATAATCAAGTAATTTACATCTCCCTTTGGGCTCGAGCTGTTTAAGAACAAAATATAACCTATTTTGTACACAATATTACTATTAACTCAATACAGTTAAGAATCTGGCATAAACGCGTAGAGGCAACAAAATAACATTAGTATAAATTAAACACATGCGCACAAACAACGCTCTTTCAATAATCACACATACCTGTTATTTACCTTCCAGTAAAAACTAGAATATTACCACGCATATTGACCAATGTCGACGCAACTGCACACGGATAACGACGAATATCAAAATTCAATTCTGTCACAAAATTAAAAGAAAGAAAATCAAGTACAGCTCTTTATTTGCGTCCAACATGACCAAGTAAGCTTGTAAATAAGTAGTTTCTCACCTTTCGATCATATACATACGTCCCATGATTCAATCACAAAAACATTTGACACGAACTTCAAGACATCGCTCTGTCGAGAGAGAGGTCATGGACCAGTGTGATCGTTGACTAGTTGCTACACACGTCACTAAAACCGTAGCAGGACTTGCTCCGCGAATCCACGTGAATGCCGCAGTATCACACACAAAAAACAGGAAAAAAAGACTAGCCGTGATTGTGGGGTCGGCAGAAATACGACGGGAAGAAGGAAACAAGTCTCAAAAGAACCACCCACGAGAGCACCGGCAGCAGCTGGACGAGAGGCTTAACGTTGTCCACCCATCTCTTGCTCGTGTTCGCTCCCTGCGGCAATTACTAAATATTTTTTTTCGTTTTTTTTCCCTTCTGAAATGTCTCAGTGTTCCTTTTCAGACTGTTGGCAGCTCATACACCACGTAAATTTACCGGAATCGGGGTCCTTATGATGGAGGGTGTCGCATCAAAGCCGGTTCCTTCAAAAAGTGTGGGGAGCTGTGGGACTGCACTTAGTCTCGGGGTTACGGGGAAAATCATAAATATAAATTTAATACATTCAACCTTGGTAACGCTTTCTATATTACGTTTACATTATATATATATATATATATATATATATATATATATATATATATATATATATATATATATATATAGGGTGTTTTTTTTATTCTTACAAATTTGTTTAAAAAAACCGTGAAAGCTACACTAATGCGGTTTGTGCAGGTGGGTAGTACGGCCAGGCGGACATTATGTAGGTGGCTAATCTTTGCAATAAGTCGGTTAATTAGTTAGAATTCGTAATTAACATTTTAAATACTGAAAATAAACATATGGTTTCAATTAGAAACTTGCTGAGCATCATCGAAAACCACTAAATCAACTATTTTTAGCAGGATATAACGCCGGAGCAGCATTTTACGGCGTTCTGTAAACACGCTCCATTTGGATGCGTTTCTAGATTTCGGTTTCTTATCGGAGCGCATCTACGCGCCCGCGATCCTGCTCCCCGGTGGTCGCGGCGCGAAGCCACCTTCTCGCCTCCCTCGTAGAATGGAGGGAGGTACGGCGCACGTGTGTTGTGCGTCTCAGCCACTGGGGAGCAGGACCGCGGGCGCGGTGATGCGCTCCCGATAAGAAACCCAAATTTAGAAACGCGTCCAAATGAAACGCTTTTACGGAACGCCGTAAAATGCTTCCCCGGCGTTATATGCTTCCAGAAACATGTGATTTAGTGGTTTTCGATGATGCTCTACAAGTTTCTAATTGAAACTATATGTATATTTACACCAATTAAAAAGTTAATTAACACATTTGAATTAATTATCCCACTTATCGCAAAGATTAGCCACCCACATAATGTGCGCCTGGTCGTATAACCCACCTGCACAAACCACGTTAGTCTAGCTTTCACGGATTTTTTTAAACGAATATGTAAGAATAAAAAAAACACCCTGTATATATATATATATATATATATATATAATAAATTCTACAGGGACTGTTCTTTTAAAACGTGTATTAATGTCGCATAATCGCGCACAAACACCACCTCGCCACTGGACAAAAATCATCTTTTTTCGCGCCGATACCAGATATTTTTTTACGTAGTTGCGCCATGGCCTTCCTTCTCCGACATTGTGACGTAACCACTCGGAGCGCTAGGGCCTTATTTCTAAGAGGTGTTGGTCTAGCGCGGGCTCTAGTGAAGCGGCCGCTAGTGGTATTCTAGCAGACGTTTTGCTCAGTCAATAAAAAAATAAGCCTTTATTTCGCTTTTTTCTCCTTTTTTTTTGTTTTGTGGTTACAGACGCTTTTTGCTCTGCTTTATGGGATAGTTTATGCTTTCGCGTTAAAACAAGCTTCATGTCTCCCGTAAGTAAGAATGGGAAACCGGGCTCGCACCACGCTGCCATTAGGCAAATATCGCGGAGAAACCTAATGCCGCCGCTTACAACCAAGGCGAAAAGAAAAACAGCGCTACCTTCGTGTCACTTCTTTGTCTGGTCCTCGTCTTTTCGCGCTGTTTTTAATTCCGACGAAAAAAGGACTTTTTCTGGCAGCTCCGTCGCGCGCGCTGCACACACCTATATAGCATATCTTACGGTGAGGCCTACGGAAAAACAAAATCCTATACGGCGTGCAAGTTCGTCTGCTCCTTGTGCACCTCGTGCGTTTGTTTACGCCCGACTTTAACCAACGACGGCGCGCAGTTGGCTATCTTGTCATTGCTCGTTCCATATGCGTTCTCTATGTTGCCATTTCATCGGCATGCTCCTACTTGCGTTCTGATGCACAAAACACGCATTTTGGAACACTTGCTGGAGCTTGTAATTTGTATCGGAGAGTGACAAACTCTTAAAGAGCTCCCGAATTCTCCGTAAGATTTGGGTTTTCATCGTGTGGAGGCTGTGATATCAGTTTCGGCCACCGCTCACCTCTCGTATTTATAGGGACCATGAAGGCAGTTTCGAAGTTTTATTCGACGATTGAAATGGATGGCAGGCACGTCTCAGATACTGTTGACCAAGTTCTAGCCCGAACAGAAGTTTGGGTGCTGCACCAATCGAGCAAACAGGCGCGGTAATAATAGCGCCGGGAATAGAGTGCCTTCATACACACGTGCGCTTTTGCTTGAGTGGTGACATCTCAACCATCTTTCCGCCCAATCGTTTTTTTATGCATTGTGAAGCGCGCGCAATCTAGTGTCACTCAGCTCGAGCGCGTAGCTTTGGCTAATGCATAGACGCCATTTTACCGCCCAAGTCACGCACCGGGTACGCGAGAGCATCACGCGCTGGCACATTCAGGGCAACAATTGATGTCTTCACCCTCAGACAGACAGACATGTAGGCACCCTAGCCGGGAACGATGCCTAAGACCCCACCGAGGCGGCGGCAGGAAGGTGAACTAAAGTGCGTCGAAGCGTGACGACAACGGGCACCTCTTCTGGCGATTGGTTCAAACGATAGACGCGCTCTTGATTTCGATTTCAGTGGTGAGATGTGATGAAAAATTTTTATTTGAACGTTGGATAATCTTTTGAAATTGTAGTTGGGAATTAATAGGTTTCATACCGTGTATAAAAGCATAATCTGAAGCGATCCCTCCGTTTGTCACTGGTTGAACGCATCCCGCACTGCTACCTCGGGCGCGTAAAAAGCATCAAGCAACCATGGACATAAAAAAAAGAAAAAGGTACGAGCGCCGGGGGCGGCGGACTTTTGGTTTTGGTTTCGTGCGTCGTCTCGTGTTCGCTTTGCGAACTGTGTTCTCACCAATCATGCCGCGTTTATGTGCAGTAGTACGTTGTGCGAAAGGTCGGCTAAAGACGTGCGGTCGATCAGGCGACGTTAGTTTGCATAAACTGCCGACCGATGCAGCAATGCGCAGCATTTGGTTGCGCGCCGTCGTCTTGCGTAGAGTTGTGGACAGCGGTGTCAGGATTTGTTCGTTGCATTTCCGACCAGAAGACTTTGAGCAGCACCTTCACATCAGCCGAAGTCTGGGTAAAAGTGGGGCGGGGAGTCGCTCTGGAGGCGGCGATCGAGGAGTTGCTGGTAGGTCCAGGACGCCCTCGTAAAGCGCCAATCCAGGGTTTTGCGTCCTTAGCAGCCTCTCCCGTTCAGTCGGCGTGAGGTCGCTGAACGGGACCTCAAACTCGTTTGCGAGCGCGGCGTTATCGTCCATTTCTTCCAGGTTTTCTTTACAGACCGCAGTGCACTAGAGCGAACCACGGAAACCACGCTGAGTGTGCACTAAATCCTACCGATGCTGACAGCGCTCCCTGACGTCACTTTTCTTTCCAGAGGCGAAAAAGGGAAAAAATCGGAATGTTTGTTTTGGTTTCGCAAATTTATTTGCAGGTACAGAAATAAGAGTCACAACGTTCTAGAAAAAATTGTGTGGCGTGCCAGGACCCAATGCTTCCGAAAACACCTTCTTTTTAAAAAAAAAATAAATTGCCTTTATGGTCCCTTTAACGGTTGAGCGCACGCACTCTTTATTAGGCAGCGGTCGATGAGTAGTCCTCTTGTCAGGTCGGAAAGGAAGAAGACGTGTTCGAAATAAGAAGCCCGATTTGCTCGCTCCGCGTAAGCAAACCCTTTTCCTGCTTTCCCTGTCATTCCTGCGTTCTTTCACATTTGCAATTTTATATTAAAACGTCCCCCTGGCCGAGAATGCGGCACCGCACCAAGCTGTGATCCTCAAACAACGGCCACCGGCTACATGGTCCCGATCACTACCCTCGTAGCCATCAGGATCCTGCGATCAAATGAATCCTTCCAATCAAAAAACCTCAACCATTGAGATGGCTACTCAGATTCCACCACCCAAGAGAGTGCGTACAGAAGAAATATCCAATGCAGATGAGGACAAATCATCCGTTAACAACATGGACGACGAAGATGACTCTACACCGTTCATCAAAGTGTCGTATCATATGAACAGGCCGTCTGGAATTCCGGTCATCTTCAAGCCGACATCCCCTGAATCGTCATTTTGGAAGGTGAACCCAAATTCAATTGCAAAAGACATTGTTGCGGTAACGCAAGAAAAGGTATTGTCACACAAGATCAACAAGGATGGAAGCCTCTCTGTGAACGTGGCATCACTTGGATCCGCAAACAAACTACTGACGCTGCAATCACTAGAAAACATCAAGGTCTTTGCAACCGTGCCACAGACATAATCAAGAAATTTAGGAAAAATTAAGAATGTGCCTCTTGAGTATCCCGACAGTGCACTCGTCGAGTACATCCTTGACGCCGGAGTAACGTCCGTGCAACGACAAGTTGCATACCTTCGCAAGGAGGATGGGACTGCCGAACCACGACCCTCTGGAAGCGTTATCCTTGTGTTTCGTCCGGACCGCACGATGCCCCAGCGCGTGTTCCTTGGCTTCACTAGTCACCCCGTCAAAGAGTACATTGGACCACCGGTTCAGTGCTTCAAATACCAAAGATACGGCCATGTTGCAAAATATTGCCAAGGCCCACAACGTTGCAAAATCTGCGCTGGACCGCATCACTACAAGAACTGCACTTCTAAACAAGAACCAAAGTGTGCCAATTGCGACGGCAAGCACTCATCACCCTTCTCCGGCTGCCCACGGAAGCATGCAGCAACCGCAGCAGCTCGCACAAGCATAATGAACGGCCGAGCTCTTAGGCGCCGTGCGCCTTCACCTAACCCTGAGGTCGCCCGGCTCCCGACGTTGTCTCCGACTCAACAAGAAAAACCAGAGAAACCTACATACGCCGGTGCAGTAAATCGCCGTCCCAAAGCACGTGTGGCACATATGACTACAGAGACACGTAGCAACAGTGTCGCACAGCAAAAGAAGAATGCCGCCGAGACATCGACTATGGATGCGCGACGTTCAACACCGAACGTTCGATCCTCAGCGAACCATCGTCCATCGGCTTCTTCAGAATCTGTGCCTACGCCAAGATTTACATCCCGTCAGCAAGGTGACATAAGTCAAGTATTGCTACCAATGTTCTTCGCAGCACTAAAGGCCATTCTGAAGACATCACCAGACGCTAACGACCTGCCAGAAGTAAGGGCGTTTCTCGCAATGGAACACCTGCTAAAGCTTCAAATGGTTCTTAAAAAAAATTGAAAATAACATCGGGTGCAATTGAAGATAAATATAAAAAGGCCACTATTTTCCAATGGAACGCAAGAGGATTAAGGTCCCGATTGTCCGATTTTAGACAGCTGGCTTTTAAGTACAAGTACCCTATTATTGTTATATGTGAGTCCAGGTTGCCTTGCAACATGCGTTTATGAGGATACGAAAAGTTTGAATCCTTACGTACTAATGGGGAAAGTCGCGTGACTCTCTTCATTCGCAGAGAACTTACGTACGTGGCACATATTATTCCATCCCACCCGGACAATGAGTATTTGTGCCACAATTTCTGATGGAAAATGTACGTGCACATTCACAATTATAGGAGCATATATACCTCCAAAGTCCAAGTTCGACAGAGCACGCTTAGAGAACATTCTGAACACAGTCCCATCGCCACATATAATTACAGGCGATTTTAACGCACACCACTATATATGGGGCAGCCATCGCACAAATTTTCGGGGTAGGTGCCTTGCTGACATAGCACATACACATCATTTATCCCTATTAAATGATGGAAGTCCCACATACCTCCGGGGTGCAGAGAGTAGCAGTTGCCTGGATTTGACATTTGTCTCGTTTGCTCTGGCGTCTCAAGCTATTTGGTTCACAGATATTGAAACTCGGGGCAGTGACCATATGCCCACATACATAATTATACAAGGATTCATCCCAGGCAAAAATAGTCATGTTGTCAAACGAGTTGATTGGTGGGAGTTTGAGCAGTCAATGAGAGGTAAATGCAATACGCTGACTGACCTTTCTGAGTTCGAAAAAGCTGTCATTGACTCGGCAAACTCATCAACCCATAGCCATAGCCTTCCACTTAAGCGAAATCCTATTGACGCAGAGTACGAACATCTTCGGGCCATCCGGCGACAGGCGGAGAGGCGTGCTCGACGAACTAAAGAAAAAGACGATATTCGCGCGGCAAGAAATCTGCAGAAAAAAATAAGCCGCCATTTTGACAAGCTCGGTCAACGTAAATACAGGGGATTTTGTGAAAATATTGATCCCCGCAAGGCACTCTCCGCGATTTGGAAAATAGCTCGAGGCCTTAAGTCTCCTCCTCAACAATATCACCCATTCCGAGCACTTGCGTTGTGGGCGGCATGTTCACAAAAGGATGTTGCAAACGAGTTTTGTGCATCTCTCACGTCGGGTGTTTCCATGCCGAAAAGTCGTCTTGTCCCTACCGCTGCAGCACCATCAGCTGTTTATGGCTGCATGGACGATGTCTTCACTCGTGGCGAACTAGATGCCGCTCTTGTATTTATAAAACCTAACTCATGTCCCGGTCCGGATGGGATAAAATATGCGTTCTTAACACATATGGGGACTGATGCTCGCAATTGGCTGCTGGAATATTTTAACAAATTATAGACAAATGGAGAAGTACCTAACACATGGAAGCGGGCAAGAATTGTTCCATTACTGAAGCCTGGCAAGTCGCCCTTACTTCTATGATCATACCGTCCTGTTGCTCTGGAAAGTTGTGTTGGAAAGTTGATGGAGAAAATGATTAATCGTCGTTTAAAATGGCATCTGGAAAAACGAAGAGCTTATCCAAAAAAATATGCATGGTTTTCGTCGAGGAAGAAGCTCCGTGGATCCTGTCCTTGATCTCGTCACCTACGTCGAGGAGGAAAGATCTCAAGGGAGGATCAGAATAGCGGCATTTCTCGACATCAAAGGAGCGTTTGACCGTGTCACTCATAATGCCATCTTTCAAGCGCTACAAGAGGTTGGCAGCGAAGCCGTCTCTACAAGTGGATCGAAAGTTATCTCTCAGATCGCACCATTTATATGACCACACAAGATGGAGACACGTCAAACCATTTCATCTCTCGGCGTGTACCCCAGGGAGGCGTGTTAAGCCCAACCCTATTTAATATCACGCTTATCAGGCTCGTGCAGTTGTTGCCACCAAATGTAAATGTATCCTTATACGCAGACGATATCTGTATATGGGCTTCTGGCTCCACTCGCGTACAAGCTAAAGCCAGAGTACAATTAGCTTTAAAGAAAGTTCACAGATACCTTTGCGTCCGTGGCCTTGAAATCTCCGCTGCCAAATCTGCTGCCATTGCATTCACTCGAAGGAACATGGACCGTTATCCACTTCGCATTTTTAAGCACACAATTTCATACGTCAAAAGTCACATATTTCTCGGCGTATATATTGATAAAGGACTAACTTGGACCCCGCCTATTAATTACTTAAAACGAAAGCTGGTGAGTTTCATTGACCTCTCCCGCTTCATTAGTGGCACTACGTGGGGAGCGTCAGTGCGGGCGTTGCTACGTCTCTATCAGGCTTTATTTATTGGTTTGCTAAGGTACAGTCTTCCAGTTATCAACGGCATGTGCCGTACAAACTTAGGCACACTTCGAAGCCTTCAGGCACGCGCTCTTCGAGCCTGCCTTGGGCTTCCAGCATGTGCGTCAACAATTGGAACTATAGCAGAAGCACGCGTCATTCCTATAAGCATCCTGCTCATGCAGGAAACTCTAAGGCTTCATTTAAGACACTTAACTCAGCGTGAAGATCACTCTCTCGCCACCATAGAATCTGCACGTCCAAACTCGAGCTACTTCAAGGCGCTGTCCCAGGTACGGCGATACTGGCCGGGAGATCTTACACAAGCCACAGTTTGCACGACGCCTCCGTGGAGATTTCCTGAACCAGATGTCAAACTTGATATTCCTGGTATCAAGAAAAAACAAATATGCCAATGGTTGTGATTTTACAGGTTACTATGTCCCATATTTACGGTAACCGTCTCTCAAGAACACATGTCTACACCGACGGCTCATGTACCTCTGATAGTTCTACTTGCTGTGTAGTCATTCCAAGTCACTGTAGAACCGTGCGATTCAAGCTAAGCCACATAACTTCATCTACGATGTCAGAGCTAGTGGCAATTCATAAAACACTTCAAATCATCTTGACACAATTGCCCCACTCGTGGACAATATTTTCTAACTCCAAGCTGGCCCTCCAAGCAATATCAGCATTTTTGCGACGCGGTCAAAATGACCAAGTGGTTTTCGAAATAATGACCCTTCTTATGCAGTGTTTGGATCTAGGACACACTATCCAGTTTCAATAAATACCAGGTCATTGTCGTTTATCTGGAAACGAGGCTGCAGACGCAGGTGCGAAGTCAGCCCATTCTCTAGATGTAACTATTACGATTCCGTATTGTCGGAATGACATTAGATGCCTTATCAATCGTCACGCCACCAGCGCAAGGAGAAATCTATGGCAGGATGTCTCCTACCACTATGCTCCCCTCTTCGCGTTGGACCCAAATCTTACTTTTCAACTTCCACGTTACCTTCCCCGGAGGACAGAGGCAGTCATACATCGCCTCCGGCTTGGTGTCGCTTATACACAGTCCTTCCTTCACCGCATCGGGCAAGCCATAACATCGGACTGTCCAACGTGTGAATGTGATGAAACCATTGCTCACCTATTGTGCGACTGCAAAATCTACGACGCGGGAAGAGAACACCTCAAGAGTACGTTGGTGCAACTAGACAGCCGACCGTTTTCTGTCATGAAAGTGCTCGGAACCTGGGACAGCCCTAAGAATGCAGCGAGGGCCACAAAAGCTTTTCTGCGTTTCCTAAAGGAAACGCGGCTGAGGTTCTGCCTCTAAAGGACACACATACTTTATTTGTAATGTGATCTATAATTTGTGCTCTCGTGTCACTATTTTTTCTTACATGTTTATTGTTCTATGTCTTCATATTCATTCCTTCCACTTTTAACTCCCACTACCCCCTCCCTAAAACAGAGTAGCCAACCAGGACTCCAACCTAGGTTAACCTCTTTGTTCTTCTTTTTCCGACTCTCTCTCTCTCTCTTGTCAGGTCATTCAGATCCCTTCTTGCAGGAAGCTATTCAGCTAATTTTCAGGCACTTGAATACCGGATGGCTGTGCATAACCCGACTGAATGTTAAGTGACTGGAAGAGAAGTTATGAAAATAAGGCGACGCCATTAAAAACAAAGGAAGGCAAGAAAATATGAACAGGCTTTTGTTGCCATTAGAATAATCCCCCACATTTAAAACAAACGCAGACATGGCAACCTGCATAAAAACTTTAAACAACGTATGCACGCTGATTTCTCTTCCTTGCGAAGCGTTTGGATAAATAAAAACTCGAAACAAAACACAAATCATGTAACTAGGACTCCAAGCGAAATCAATATTCCGTCACTGTTTGGGCAGGTAATTACAATGCCCCCAGCTACAATCCAACAGACAGACTCTCGTTTCTTCGTGAGAGCCCGTCAAATTTCCTTTATTTCTCCTTTGCCAGACGCGCTATTTTAAATCTAACGTCCATTGGTTTTGGGGAAGTGGACTGAGAAAAAAATGAAGAACATAAACGCTGCGACGATAAGTGGCAAGGTTGATTTAAAAAAAGAAAAAAGCCCCAAGACTTCCGTTTTAAATCAGAAAGGGACGACCGACCGTTCGTGCAGTAACAATAGCCTGGGGCTAATAATTACTCAGTTCTAAGCAGCGAGATGAGTTTCTTCACTTTTCCTTTAGCTGTTTCCAGTTTAGTGTTTTTGGCTATGAACAGTACATTTTTGTGACATTAAACATTTTTGTTCCTTTATGATCCAAAAATATGAGCAGTGCGTAGCGAGTAATATTAATTACCTTTAGTTTCAGATTATGATATTTTGGAGCGCACATTTTGAGTATAAACATGTATTTTTTCAATATTTATGCCCATTTTTATTCTAAACAAACACGGAGAGATTTTTACGATTACCTCCGCTTTCTTCTGGGTATTTGACAAAAAAAATGAATGATTCTTGCATTCTGCCAACAAATATCTTCTTTATTTAATACAATTTTTAAAAAAACACTTTCACTAACAACGAAGTTTTCTTGTGTTTCTGCTCAGCTTAGAATAGCATATGTTTTTTCTCCCCACTATATCCAGTGTCTCTAAGGAACAAAACCATCTGAAAAAAAATAGCGTAATTAAAGGGGCTGTGCAACGACATTGGGTAGGAATATTTCTTACCTTACACCAGCTTTCTGGCACTAGTGGTACCCAAGAGTACTCGAACGCAACACCACTGACCAAGAAGCGTCTTCGTCGCGACGGAATTCAAAGGATGAAAGCGGAGCTTTTTCTTTTAGTCTCTCCCTCCAAAGCCGCCTCTTGCTCCTTCGTAAAAGTTGATGACAGAGCTGCGGGGGCAATGGCAACAGTACGATCCCCGGGAATGCGTCATCAAGCTTTGCGATCCCAGCTGTGACGATATTCAAATGATGCTCACATAGTGAACGCGAAGACTGCGTACGCATTCGATCTGGGCTCGTGAAAATCGATGCCTCGACATGCATTCAGGTAGTGGCCCGTGCCCAATCGCTGTAACGACGACAATAGCCGAGCCATAACAAAGAAAGCAAACTGGGTTATGGGGATATTTATACAGCGTGTAGTTGGTCAGCCATTAAAGTTGCGACGAGTCACACACTGTAGATGAGCAATTTAGCCAGTGCAGTACAACCGCTCGCCTGGGGTTATTAACGTGCATCACGCAACAGTAATACACGACCGCACGCCGGTACGATGCTCATCCAGATCGAAACGGGCAAGGGTGGGGCTCGAGCCCAGGATCCCTGGGTTCTGCAGCGCGAGCTTTCGCTCCACGCGCGTCGAGCTGGGTGTACGCTTCAGCCCACTCGGCAACCAATCCCCCCCCCCCCCCCCCCCCCCGAGACATAACAATGCCTGGAACTCAGCAGCTCGTCCTGTGCTCTGCCATTGGCGGCATATAATGGGCTCCAGATCACGTGGCCGCTTGTTCTGGCTGCGAGTTGAGGGAGTGAATGGTACTCGTTATAGAGCGCAGCTCTAAGGGGCCCGTTTCCGGCTTGAGCGGCGTCGCCGTTGGCGTCGCCGTCGGCGTTACCGCGAGGTCACCTGACCCCCCTCCAAGGTCACATGACCCCTCCCTCCCATGGTCACGTGACCCTCTCCCCGCCCCCCCCCGAGGTCAGGTGACACCTCCCCCCCCCCCCGGCCGGAGGATATTGAAGAATGAGGAGAGGAGGAGAAGGGGAAGAAGAAGGGGTCTACCCTCCCCTCAATACTCTTCCCTCCTCCTCCCCCCTCAGTACACTTCCCCACTCCTCCTCAAGAGCTGCGCTCTAATTTGGCGTTACAGGGGGTTGTAAACGCCTTTGACTTTTTTCTTTAATCTTTTTCTGGAACTTCTATTGGGTGAGGTGAAAAACAAACACAAAAAACACACACACAAACCTTTTAATTTTATTAGTTGCCTCACCGGCGGAGAGAGGGCGCTGACGCACTCGCCGCCATTAAGTTGCTTCAATTCGGTTGGTTTCGGTTTCAACGTGAACGCGGCTATGTTGCTGTTTTACATTGTTTTTGCTTAATTTTGTGATACGAATATTTTCCTTGTAGCACACAACCAATGAAACAGCGGTATTGAGCCACTTTGAAAACTACGAGGTTTATTTCAGCCTAAATTGCGGGTCTTCTTTTTTTTACTAACTCCTTTGATGTATCTGATTATGGTCGGTTGCGAAACGCCTGACTGATGTGCAGGGAGATTACCATCGTCTACGCCCGTACCCGATGACACCACTTTCCCTGAAAACAAACTAATGAAGAGACTAACACGTGAATGTAAAAAAGCATATCGACAGCTTGATTAGCAATGTGCTGAATCGGCCAAAACCGATTAAATTGCAAGTTTACTACTCACTGTTTGGTTTTCGTGGGCACCCAAACTTTAGTGAACTTCGCAGACTAGAAACTTATCGTGTAACGACGCAGAGTATTGGTACAAACAAGTAGTAACATCTCGACCTCTTTTTTTCATTATTTTTTATTCAATACTCGAGCATGTTTTGGCAGGCCCAGTAGGAAATTGCCTAAATCATTAACCAAGCTAAAATATTCGTAAGCAGCATTTAGCGATATTGGCCCTAGGAAATAAATTATAATTATATGAACATTTGCTTACTCAAGATATAATATAAGTGACAGGCCCGTCAAACTATATCTAGCATTTGTCTTTCGTAAAATTGGCCCTATAAAATTAAAGGGCGCAAGAGGAGAAATACCTCGGAAGGTTTGACTAAAATCTAACGCTAGGCACCACTTCATGGACCTGTGTGAACAAATATTTATTGTTTGAAGAGATTCGCTTTGGTAAATTTAGGCGCCGCCAGCCACCAAAAGTAAACGTCTATTCGCATGAACAAACCTGGACGTTTCTTTTTATGTTATTTATTTTTTTTTTTTTTTTTGTGGGGGGGGGGGGGGTCAAATATTGCGGATATTAGACACTTACAAAAGGTAAAACAGCATGCGCCAAAAAAAAAGTGTTGTAATTTTTTTGCATGCGCCGAACCCAAACCGCGTCTTGAATTTGCAAATAGGAACGACGTTATTCTTTGTGCACTTTATTCTAAAATTCGCTACCGTTAAGTGTCGGGGGCAGTTTCTTGCGCGGAAAGTCCAAACCTTTGTGTTAAAATAAATTAAGTGGATGGCACTGGTTATCTAAATATAATCAATAAATCACTTCAATATCTGTCAAAATGGGAGTGAGCACGGTATACAATTTCTTAAACTTCATAAGTAACCGACCAAGCGAAAGTTTACGTCGCAAAAAAAGATCGAGAACCTCATTCACATGTAGGTGTGATATTATGAACAAAGAAATCGAATGATGTTGTCCTCACATAATCAAAAAAAGAAACTGTTTTCAATATATTATGAGTATACAAAGAACAATACTTTCAGGAAATACATATAGAGATCTCCTTGCGCTTGACGCCTTCCGATTGTAAATGCGCGATATATATACGCGCTTATTACTGAGAATGTTCCGGCACTATTACTAAACAAACCTCAGTTGTCATAAGGACCTTCGAACCCTCGTCGAGTAGACGTATCGGACAACAATTGCCGAAGTAAGGCAAGAAAGCGCGGTGAAACGTGACAACAAGCACGAATACAACGCATCCGGCAAGGCGCGGAGAGGGGAGCGGAGCAGGTAGTTGAAGCAACCTAATGGCTGCCGCGTCACGTGATTCCAAGGTGGCAGCGCCCATGCGGAGGAGGGTGAAATGGTCTATAGGTCATCCAAAAATGTATATTTGTTATGGCATTGGTTCAGACCCCTTTTTTAAAAAGATTGCGCACTTTCCCTGATGGGGCAATGAAAGCTTCACTCTTTTATTTTGACCATAATCTCAAAAGCTTCGTGCGCCTTTCTGCAAATTTTGTTCGTGTATTTGGCCAAAATTGTGATGTTATGCATAGCTAGTTTGTACGGGCATCTGCTACAATGGAAGGCGAGATTACCAGGAGGACCGACTTGC
The DNA here is from genome assembly GCF_016920785.2 of Ixodes scapularis. Taxonomy (NCBI): domain Eukaryota; kingdom Metazoa; phylum Arthropoda; class Arachnida; order Ixodida; family Ixodidae; genus Ixodes; species Ixodes scapularis. The sequence goes on along the minus strand of NW_024609873.1, from coordinate 16,109,079 downwards.
GTGACTGCCGCATGCACGCGAGCATGATTGTTAACACGTTTGCCTGGCTGGCCGACGTGCACAAAAGCGAAGGTCAGCGCTATCTCGTATACCGCTGACCTCAGGTATTCTTCTTCCCCCGTCTCGTTGCGTCTGTATTTTCGGCGCTTCGAAACCTTCCAGTGGCTAGACGCTCTACATCACGAGCACACTGCGTCCGCTATAAGCCGCTACCGATCACCCAGCGAACCGCTTTTCAGTCATCGTAGGGAGAGCGGTGAAGCTCCGCCGCCTGTCACGCTGCTCCCCCGCTTCCGCCAATCTGGCAGCCCAAGCAGGCATGTCGACCTTTCAACTCCACCGGTGTAACACTGCAGTCGAGCTGCGACTGCCGAGGTCGCTTCCCGATGAGTACGTGCGACGCCGCTGCGAGAGGCGCGCGTATCTGCACTGGGTCAGATCTACAGGGTGCCCATGACCTGGCTTTGCCGGGTGAACAATCCACTGAACGGCCTGTATAGCAAAAGCAGTTTTGTGGCCACTCGATTTATCTTTTGTTGTACCCCTTGTTCAAAAACATATCCTTGTCCTCTCCCTTGGTGACGCCGAAACACAAAACAAGTTTACTAACTCTTCGTATTCTTCCTGTCATCAAGTCGTGTTTTTAGTTATATAAAATAACTTTAATGATTTTTTTTTTGCTTTAGATTTAAATACATTCTTTTTATTCGTAAAATGGGCCACTTGGTATAATATAAGGGGAAAGGGGGGGGGGTTAAAAGAAAGGGGTGCAGTCCAATGTCGTGCAGGAACTGCATGAGCGACTTGCAGTACTTGGCGTCATTCACCCATTGGGTGTAGTTATTGTGTCGGTGACCCTTTAGTCCGGCCTCGCTAAGTGCCTTATCGTTTTGTGAGTGCGTGCTGTAGCCTCAGGCTACGATATGTGCGGGTAAAATGTCAGGCAGTATTCTTTTGTGTTCAAGCCTTAGTTCCCGCTAATAAAGCCTCAAATGGCCGCTTAACAAGGTTACAGTTTTGGTTTCTAAGCCTGAGAATCATTAGGTGCAAGTGAGCTCAGAAAAACAAAAAAACACAATTTATTCTGCTGAGTAATACCTCCATACAACACTCAATCAAACTTTGTATGGCGATAATGCCCCCACCCGTTATGGCGCATCCTTCTCGCAAGCTTTCTCCAGTCGCCTCTCAAGATCCTTCCCTAGCACAGCAACGAAGCCAGTCTTTCACCAACGGAATTCAGAACCCGACCCTCCCAAGCACCCCAAGCAAAGAGCCTCCGCCATCACATCCTGCAAAGAAAAAACTGTCCTCCGACCAACCCGAACTCGCGCCTCATCCGTCATCCAAACTCTGCGCTCGTCGAATCAGCGTCCGTTCCTCAGCTAACTGCATTGTATGGCAGCTACGAGCCAGGTGAACCAATCGAACACTTGCCGCGTGAGAGGCCACTACGTTCTGCTTCGCGAAGCGCACAGAGAGAATGAGATCACGTGGTAGAAAGTCGACATCCGATTAGTTCAGTCGAACCCTTCACGGCAGCCCGCGGTCAGCACGGCGGCTAAAACCTCGGCTGCCCTCCCAAATAGAACGCCCCCTCTCTCGGCCCTTGAATCTTCACACCGAATATTTGTGTTTCGGCTGAGTGCACTGGGCAAGGACGGGTGTTCAGGTTTCAGAGGCCCGAGTCGGACAACTGGGCGCCTTTTTATTCCGTCTACTCCCAAGAGGTCGATTAGGCACTAGACTTCTTTCGCTCACCAACGTGGCGCTGGTGAAGCTCGCTCGCGGAAGATGACGCCTGCTCTACTTGAAACGTTATAAGCACACTTTAGGATAGCGTACGCTAACGTTTTGCGTTCGACCAACAAACAAATAACGTCAACGCCACTGCGCACGCGCATAGCCCAAATCGCGTTTGGGATCAGCTACTGGCGACAACCCTATTCCTTTGCGTACAGAAATATTGTGCCGTATGCTACTCTAAAACTCTCAATAAACCCCATTTGAAAGTCACGTGCCGATTAGTAGAAGGTAGAAACCACTGCACATTGGCGGAACAACTGCATCAGGGAACGAAGGAAGGCGCAAGTCATTACACAATATAGGGAACTTCGGAGTGCCGCCAAGATTAGGAGCCGAAGAGCCAATCAAACAGTGTGAAAAGTGCAACGTCACTAAATTCAGCGCCGTTTTCTCTTCTGTGTGTTTGCCATCAAATCCAGCCAAACGTATGAAGTGTGCCGTGATGCTGCTGTTTTAGTCGACCATTGTGCAGGGATTCCACGGCCGCTAACAGAGGGCAGTATTTCAAAAGGGCTCTATTCTGTTAGGCTACTTAACTTCTAAAGTTATTTGTCGGCAAATATGAGCACGCTCAGAGACACCTGCGCATGCCCTTTTGCCTTTTTGTAGTGCTTACGTAGGCAAAATCGCATACGTAAGCATACGAAGGCAAAATCGTTTGCGACGGTATGTGCATACGTGTCATAGTAACTGCCAGATTAAGGGACGCAGGGCTTGGCGAGTCCCGAGTGTTTTCTTACCGCTACCCAGCGAACGACTTTACGACATTAGGGACTTTTACCAAATTGTTACAGTTTTCCGCGTTCCGCACTACCGGAGACTCTAAAGGACGCTTTTAAGTGCGCGGTCCGCGGTCACTGTATCACTCCGGGCGCGCGCTTAGAAGCGTGCTTCAAAGGCTCTGGTAGTGCGCTACGCGGAACACGGTAACCGTTTGCTAAAGGTCCATATTAGCCGATATAAACATCGAGGAATATAGCGGGAAGCAAGAAGTGTGAATACAATAAGCCACAACCCGTAGTCAGTGATTGTTCACTAGATTAAAACGCCTGAGATATTGAAAGGCTGAGAAAAAAAGCTTAGCATATAAAACTAGCAAGGCAGTATTAACCATAACAAATAAAACAAATACTCGCTTGTTTCAAAGTTTATGTCACAATTCACTCGCTTCATGAATCACTCCGTTCTTTCCATCGTGGAAGTACCACGGTCGCGTAAGGTTGTTTGATTTCCTCTGCGTTTTTACCCTTTATGCGTGTGTCCTCCCGGCAGGTTAAATGTCTTCTATTTTTTTTACTCTAAATCGCATCGAAGTAGAAGAACGTGATCTTAACCCATGTGTGAGTAAATGAAAAAAATAGGAAGCAACAATCAGCATAAACATGACGAGTCTGAAAAGTCTGCGGAGAAAATGAACAACCAAGAATCCGCAAGGACCACTAGAGCAGTATTTTAGATATGCCTCAAAGTAGACCAGAAACCGCCAAAAACGCGCCTAACAACATAAAAAAGTCAATAAATTTTGTGTGTTGTACAATGTGAAACTGGAAGAACCAAAACACGTCGTTTTTCCGGTCTCGAACGGTCCTTTTTCCTCGAAGTTCGGGAAAAACAAGGACCTCTCAATTCCGGGAGAAACAACCCATTTCGACATGTTATTCTGCAGCTCAAGAATGCCGAGACCAAGAATAATAAGGCAAAACAGAGTTATGTTTAAACTTCTAAATTGTTTGTTTATATGTGAGCCTATTTTTCGATGGTTTTGTTGTTGTTTAGTCGAATGTTATGCTTAGCTTTTAAGAGCATTTCAGTTTTGTAATGTTTATATTGATTTTCGTGCTGTTTATTTATAGGAGTATCGGTCAAAATCGATGTCAAAGTTGTTCACTTTAGCAAGCATGGCCGTTTGAAGAAAAGAGTATATTTGTGCGGGGTTCGAACGCATCACGCAAATGTTTAAGGGATCCCTTTGTTATGTTAACATGAGTAAACTATTCAAAAGAAAAAAATCAATGTGCCTAGCGGAATCAAAGGCACACTCAAAAACGTTTCCAAATGACAGCATTTATTGTCTGATCATTAGTTAGAACATGTGGTAGTAGTTAGAATTGATAATAAAAACGAAAACAAAACAAAACACATAAAAGTTACGCACAAGAGAAAAAAAAAAACAGAGAAAAAGACGGCAATCTGTTTATGTTATTTACCGCCAAGATTGGGTCTTGGGCTCATGTCGCCGGGCTTACCCGGCCTCCATGAATACGAAACTATGGCACATCGATCAAAGCAGAATATCTAGCTGTCAAGCCGATACTGATCCGCAGCGAGTGCTTCCTGTGCACGCCGAAAAAACTAACAGCCCGAACACATGACCAGAAAACTAAAGGCAAAAAACAATCGAGAAAAAGCATGAAACAGTGGCGCCAGCTGTTTTAATAAATTATTTTCATATGCATATGTCGCTATTCGCATCATGGAAAACGTCCTTCTGGGGCTCAAGCCAGCTGCCGTTTCCCAGCTGCCGCTGTTTTTGCCTTTTCACGACAAAATCCTTCTGAAAAAAAAAAAAAAAAATGTAATCGCGAGATGCGCGCCGTCCCAACTGCTGCGCTGTCGCTCCCTCCCCGTCGTCGTTGCCCCTCACACAAACACGTCATCTATGACAAAAGAAGTTATTGCTCCCCCTTTTTAATGCACAGGTGGGGAAACGGTAAAAAAATCTGTACGGATGACGCAGCTACTTATAGATCGTACAACACGAGCTCGGATCTATTGAATTTGCTTTAGAGTGTTCACTCCAAAGAAGCTTTCACCTTCTTAGTTCATCTTGTGTAAACTTTGAGTAAGAAGCGTTATCCAGATGGTTTTTTTACTGTTTTTCTCTTTGAGCAAAAAAAATATAAATACTTTTTTGGCTTTAAGTGTTGGCCTTATGACTTACACTGAAACATTGAGTATGTGTACTGCACTGTCTGAAGACACGTTCGAAGAGGGCTCGAAATCCCCAAATAGCGGCTGCAGCGGCGGTTATCCGAGTGTGTAATTGCTCCGGCACTCGGTCCGATCATGTGTTGGTCACGAGGGGTGCGACAGGGGTTGACGTGAACACGGCAAAGCTTGTGTCGAGAACGAGCACAGCTTCAGCGTTCCGCGAAGATTCGGATCCAATCACACGCTTCGCAGCCAGTGGACGAATGGATGAATGATTGACAACGGTTCTGCCCTTTATAACAGGCGGTAGCTTGCGCCACCTAGCCAAGATATGGCGACCGCCAATGTCGCTTTATCAGGCACGAAGAAAGGTATATCGTAACATAAGTTATGTATAGCCACACATATATTAACCAGAAACTACCTCACCTCTTGTAAAACCACACAGAAAAAAGAAAAAAAACAAAAAAAACAAGAAAAGTAAATTGGCACGAAGGTTCCGGTTCCAAATTCAGGAAGAGTAGGACGGAAAAAGTGCAACGATCTCGGGGGTGGGGGGGAGTGGGGCAGGCAACTGCCAATCGAAGTTATCGGTTAGTCAGGACCCCTGGGGCTGCGAGAGGTCGAACAAGGAAAATTGTGTGGTCATTACTCAAGCGTTGCAAGGAGAGAGCGCGTGCCTCAGAGAGAGGAGCGAGAATCACAGATCGAGAACCAGTCTTTCCCATTTTATTGAGGTCGTCCCGTGTCCCAAAAGGCTTGACGAACGCGGGCAGAGAACAGCGTAATTGCTTGTTTGTTGCAAACACAAAAAGCAAAACCGGGACAAAAATGATCAGGTGTCGAACGTCCTTTCCGCTACCATCTCTCATTTTACCTATTTTTTTTTTTTTACTCATCCCATTCTGTACTGCCGTGGACGAACTGGCAGGATTAATTGAAAGGCACTGCCGACGAAGGAGGCTGCAAATGTCACGCGTCAGCTAAATTTCATGTGCCTGTCCGCAAAAAAAAAAAAAAAAAAAAAATCATGATAGCGAAAAAATAGGGATTTGTAAAATTAATAAAAAGAATAAATGAAAGCAACAAGAAAACCAGACTTTATTCATTTTTTTAGACCGATTGCAGACGACGCAGCAATCCGATGAAGCCAATCAAAGCAGCCCCAAAAGTGCATCTCCACGGAGTTTTTTTTTTCGTCTGGGTTTGCTATGCGGAGCGCAAGTATGCCTGCTTCTTTTGTTATAATGACGTAAGAATGCCGAACTTTGAGGTTACCCACCTTCCTTCCAATCGCAGACAATCAGAGCTGGGCATTCTGGCGTAACTATACTCTGTTTCATACTTAGCGTGCAACGTTGTCAAAGCTACTGGCGCGAGCGCGTGGCTTCATCTATGGTTTTGTTTGAGCGAGAACGCGTGCAAATGATCAACGAGATCAAGCCCCACGCTCGCGCCAGTAGCTCTGACAGCGTTGCAGGCTAAGTATGAAACAGAGTATAGAGGCCCTGCAAGAAAAAGCAGAAGAACTTACTCTCCGCCTAACTTGTTAAACCAATCACGCATAGAAAAAAGCGCGAAGAACGCGGCGCAACCCCTCTGTGTGATTGGCTTAGCCGGTGATGGAAAACGCGCAAGGACCATGAGCGCCACGATTATTGGTTTGACGCTGCTTAATTGGCTTCATAGAATCGTTACGCCGGCTGGGGTCGGACGAGTGAAAACGCGAGTATACGTACACAGCTTACCTTGGCTACCTGACGACATACATGAATTGAAATATCGAACACGCGGTACTAGGGGAGCAAACACCTAAAAAGAAACTAAACAATGTATGTATTTGAAAAAAAAAATTCAAATTGTCTTTATTTGGCCTCCAGAATCGCAAATATTCAGCTTTTTTTTTATTCCGGATTGATGGGACAAGTAACCGCAACATCGTTTTCAAAGTGGCACCGAAGCCCCTCCCTTCCGGCGTGTTTCGGTGGTGTGACGGTGTCGCGTGAACACTGGAAGAAAAAGGAAAGGAAGAAGAAGATCGAGCTGGAAAAGAAAAAGAATGTCACCACGCCTCAACGGAGCCGAACATTAAAATATATATTTCGACGACCAATCGAGCTTCGTCGCACTTGGGGGGAGTCCGTAATGAGGTTAATTTATTTGGGGACGGCGGTCATTATCAAATCGCCCATTGAGCTCTTCGCATTAACGAGAAGGCTTAACAACAACGTCAGCAACGATGGATGAAGACGACGCAAAAAGCGGCTGTGACGCGTCGTTGCAGGCTAAAGTTGAGGCGGCAGTTGCGCGGAGCGAAGAACTTCAGCAGATCCTTTCGAGGAGGGACGAAGAAATCGCTGAATTGAGGCAACGCATCGCAGAGCTTCTTAGCCAACAACGTACTGTACCCGCACCGACGCCTGCCTATTCTGCAAGTGCTGCTGGGGATAAAGCTTCTCTGAAAGCCATGGAGACCCTGGTGTGCGGATTACTGTCCCCAGTAATCGAGAGACTCAAATGGTTGGAGGCCGCGAGCTCGAGAAGCAACTCTGAAAGCAGCGACGAGGACTCCAAGCACCAAGGGCAATAGAATAAAATATCCAAGAAAAAAAAACGGTAGCAGTGGTCGCTGCATACCGAACTACAAGAGAGCGTTCCAAACTCATGCAGCACATCTGAAAGCAGAGACAAGGGCTCGAACCAGCAAAGCCGGGGGAGAGGACTGGGAGATACCATCAACCATCGAGTTCAGCCATCCACCGCGGCCGTAAGTGCAGCTCCCCTCCTTGCCACTGACGTAATTGGTTGGTTCCATCAGGTCGAATTTTGGCTGAAAATTTACGGGCTGCCGGGAGATATCGCACTACCGCTGCTCATATCAAAGCTACCTTCCAAAGATTTTGCTTGGATGCGCTTCGAGCTTAAGTCCAAGAAGATGAGGACTTGGAATGACGTGAAGTCCGCGTTTCGGCGGCACTACATTTTAGAAATCCCTGTGGAAAATTAAAGAGCAATGTTCGCTCGAAGACAGACCTCCACAGAAACGTGCATGGAGTACGCCATTCAGAAGCTGCAACTGATAGAAAAATGTGTCTTCACAGGAAGCGAAGCCGAGAAGTGCGAATTGCTTCTTGAATCGCTGAACGACAAGGCAAAGCGGATGTATTTCGATAGAGGCTTCACATCGCTTGATGACTTGCTCGACTCTTTTATGAAGTTTGATCGGGCAAGCGGAAAAGCCAAGAAGCCCGAAGAGAAGTCATTAAAAGTTTCAAACTTCCACGAAGGAGGGGCCGATGAGCTGTGCAGTTTCGTCAAACTTGATCGGCAACAGCAGCCTGGGGAAAAACGTCAGGAATACGATGCAGCGAGCAGTGCGAATGACAAACCTCAATCAAGCCTGACCGACCAAAGGGAATTCCGTCGCCAGAACAATGCAGCCCAGACCAAGGCTCAAGGCTCCCGTTGGAAAGTACTCAAGCTTTGCCTAAATTGCAAACAGGAAGGCCACTTTGTTACATGGAGCCCCCAGCCTCTCACGCAAGAATTTCTTGAATGGCAGCGCGCATTTCAAGCGGAACCTAACGTTCCGACTGACCTGGAAAATTGCGACCTGGTGTCTTCGAGGCCTGCGGGGAGACACCAGTAGTGCAGCGCGTTAGCTGTAAATTTTCTGTGGGCGTCAAACGGGTCCCAGTCTTTATGGGATCCCTTGAACTCAGTGCAGTTTTGGATTCTGGTTCCACCAGAAGCCTTGTGAATGAAGCTGTTTGCCAGAGACTTCAGATGACACCTTCAAAATCTTCCCTGAAACTTCTAGGAGCAAATGGGCTGCCAGTTGAAAATAATGGAGAAGTGAGTGTCGACTTTACGGTGGACGGAAGGTCATTCCGACAGACTTTTGTGGTTCTCCCACATTTAAAGGAAGACTTAGTCTTACTTGGAGATGACTTTCTACGCTCTTCAAAAGCATTTATCGACTGGGGTACAAACACGTATTCGATCCAAGCGGAAAAACCACTCAAGGTTTATGCAACGACCACCCAAGTAGTACCGCCTCTTTCCCGGAAAATCATCGAAGTCGTTTTGGAAGTCCCAGACGGCGAGACAAGTCGCGATATCTTATACGTAACAGGTTCTCAATCAGCTATTGAATGGTACCTGTTGGAACTGCAACCGACAGTCATCGATGCAGGGACAAAGACTTTCAAACTTTTGGCTAGAAACATTTTCTTGAGGCCATCCAAAATACCTGCGAGGGCATCTTTAGGATCAGCAGAAAAGGTAGAAGCTGTTGAAGCGGTTGACTTGTCTCCCATCGAATGGGAATCAGTCCTGCAATGTTCCAGTTTTTCTGATCTTGAGAACCAGGAAGATGTGCCGAAAGTCCGCAACGAAACGCAGCAGATAATAATTGATGAGTTGAGCTTCAACGTGGGAGCTTCGCTGAACTCCGAAGAGCTGGAGGAAGTAAAACAACTCTTGATGAAATATCGTTCTAGTTTTGCAACCGATACTGCACACCTGGGATCTTGTACGATAGAAAAAAATTCCATTTCTACTGGTGGTGCAAAACCGATTGCACAATACCCAAGGCGAATTTCTCCGGCTCAAAGAGATTTGGTGAAGGCAATGATAAAATACCTAATGGATGCAAAAATTATCCAGCCCTCCAAAAGCTCCTGGGCATCACCACTGGTGTTAGTTAAAAAAAAGGACAAGTCGACAGGGATGTGTGTAGACTACAGGAAGCTAAATGCTGTAACTGAAAACGTTGTCTATCCACTACCACGAATCGATGATGCTCTAGCGGCATTGAGTGGGAGCAAGTATTTCTCAACATTGGACCTCCTTTCAGGATTCTATCAAATAGAGGTGGAACCTGGCGACACCGCTAAGACAGCTTTTGTTACGCAGTGGGGGCTGTATGAATTTCTGAGAATGCCGTTCGGGTTAAAAGGGGCACCGGCAACGTGTCAGCGAACTGTAGATGCCATTATCGGTTATCTAAAGTATCGCAACGCGCTGGTCTACATGGACGATTGCATTGTTTATAGCACAACGTTCCAAGATCACCTTCGACAACTGGGAAATATTTTCGCGCGTTTTGAGGCCGCAAATCTCAAATTCAAACCGCAGAAGTGCCATTTTTTTTTTTTTTGCACCAGAGTGACTTACCTTGGACATATTGTATCCCAGAAAGGTATTGCACCTGATCCAGAGAACGTCAATGCCGTAACGCGATTCCACGTTCCTAGAACTGCGGCTGAAGTTCAATCGTTCTTGGGACTGACGTCCTATTTCCGAAAGTTCATTTGGAACCATAGTGCCATCGCAGCCCCCTTGAGAGAGCTCCTGAAAATAGAAGAAGCATTCACATGGGGTGCTCCACAAGAACACGCCTTCCATGAACTGAAATCTGCCTTATGTGGACCTCCCGTCTTGACGCACTTTTCAGAAGACTCTAAATACGGCCTCCAGGTCCACACTGATGCTTCCAGAACCGGCCTCGGCGCCATCCTCCTCCAGAAAGATGAAACTGGGGATTACAGCCCTGTTGTATACCTCAGCCGTTCTCTTCACGGAGCTGAAGAGAACTACACATCCACTGAACTTGAAGCCCTTGCAGTTAAGTGGTCCCTATAACAGCCACGTCCCTACCTAATGGGCAGAAAGTTTCATGTTGTTACAGATCACCATGCGCTCTGCTGGGTTCTTCGTTACAAGGAGGGAAACCAACGCCTGCTCAGGTGGTCTCTCCTGCTCGAAGAATTCGACTTTGAAGTTGTGTACAAGTCTGGCGCATGTCACACTGCCCCCGATTGTCTGTCCCGTATTCCAAGCCGCTTCTGCTCAGGGGAACCTTCGAGTACCAACGGCTCTGGAGAGACTGGGAGGACCCGCACTTGCGATGTGTTTGAAGTCAAAGAGCCCAACTTAACCTCCGAGCAGAAGGAGCACCCGTTCTGTACAAAAATCATAAAGATACTGCAGAAAAAGGCTGGTACAAAGAAACAACAGAAGAGAGCAAGTAAACAATTCGTGCTTTTTCACAAAAGGGATGCAGGACCAACGCATGAACAATTTGTTTTATGCTTGCCGGCGACCAAGCGAGCGGAAGTACTTCACGAATTTCATGGAAGTCGATTCGGAGCACACATGGGAATCCGTCGCACATACGAGAAAATCCACAGTAAATATTTCTGGCCTCGAACGTATCTGGATGTCCAACGGTTCGTGAAAAGCTGTGACCTCTGTCAACGGATGAAGATGACTACGACGTGCCCTTACGGACTGCTGCAGCCAGTTGAAGTCGATGTGCCATTTCATACAGTTGGACTCGACATAATTGGGCCTTTCCAGGCTTCATGAAGGTACAAGTTTGTCATAGTTGCCATAGACTACCTAACCAAGTTTGTTGAGGCGAAAGCTGTTCGTAACATTGAGGCTTCCACGGTGCAGAAGATCTTCGAGAGGAGAATTATCCTCAAGCACGGATGCCCCATAGTACTAGTTACGAACAGGGGCACACAGATGACTGCCAGATCAACTTCCGATTACCTCAAGTACCGTCGTATACGTCACGCAACGACTACAACTTATCACCCAGCTGCCAACGGCCTCGTCGAACGAGCCAACAAAACGCTCAAACAGATGATGCGAATCACCACCTCATCTGGAGAGAAGTGGGCTGATGTTTTGCCCTAAATAGTGTTCTGCTATTACACAGGATATCAGGACACAGTTCGTACTTCTCCTTTTTTCCTTCTGTATAGACGTGACCCTGTTTTCCCCTTGGATGTGGCTTATAACAGGAAAGAGCTGCAAGAACTGCAAGCAAGCTCCGAATACGCGGTGCTCGTGCGTGAGCGCTTCAACGAAGCGCGTAGATTGGCCGCACGACACATCAAGTTGGCTCAGGAGAAACAGAAGAGACTATTTGACGAACACCGAACTGACATAACGTTAGAACGAGACCAGTTGGTGCTGTTGAGGGCCCCGCCAGTGGGGCTTAAAAAACGGACAATGTACACTGGGGCTCATCAAGTTGTGGCCAAGCTATCGCCGGTGAATTATGAAATAGAGTTCGGCGATGGTTCAGGGCGGGACATCGTGCACGTAGAAAAACTGAAACCGTATCTAGAGCCTGTTGCAGAATTTTCACTCTCCTAAAACTGTTCAATAGAAGACTGTTTTATACTTGTACTGGACTTGCAATCACCACGTGGAACGATTGTGTCGTGTCTGTACTTGAATGTTGTATTATATATGTACAGGACTTGCAAGTACCGCTTCGGACGATTGTGTTTTGCGTGGGCTTGAATACTGTTTTATACGTGTACAGCACTTGTAACTATCGCGTGTTTTGTGTGTGCTTTAAGTGTCTTCATAACACCAGTTTCTTTGCGTGATGTGTGCGTCGGGTCGACGCCTTTTTGAGGCGGCGGCATGTGACGGTGTCGCGTGAACGCTGGAAGAAAAAGGAAAGAAAGAAGAAGATCGAGCTGGAAAAGAAAAAGAATGTCACCACACCTCAACGGAGCCGAACATTAAAAGATATATTTCGACGATCAATCGAGCTTCGTTGCAGGTGCTAGGAGAAAATCGTGAGTTATTATAGAAAGACCTCAACACTTTCGCGCCTTCGGGAGGCCTTACCAGATCAGTAAAACACGCTGCACGCCTTTGCTGAGAAGCGGCACGCGCAAGGCAGTTAAAACCTCTGAATATGCTGATCCAGCGTTTTTTTTCAGTCCTTTTTTTTGCGTTTATTGGTACGTTCGTGTCAAATGCTCGTGATATTGAAGTTCACAAGACAAAAATACTCTAGAAATATTCTCTAACTCGTTTCTTTAAAGAGTACCTTCAGCGTCCCTTTAAAGGAATGCTGAGCCAAACATTTTAGTGCCCATAATAGGGAGTTTTAGAATAGCGCACGCTAAAGCTTTGCGTGCGCAAAGAATAGCGTCGTCGCCACTGCGCATGCTCCGAACGCAAACCAGGTTTCGCGCTTTGCGTGCGCAATTTTAGCGCGCGCTATTTCTCGGAAATAGCGTGCGTACGCAAAGAGTCTTTGCGCTTCTCCAAGGAGGATTCGTGATGAGAAGTTGGCTTAAGCCAAGACGAGCAGTTAAAAAAAAAAAATGGCGGCTTCCAGGATGATGTCGGCGGCTGCTTTGGCGGCGTCGAGAGTGCGACGTCGGCGGCATTCTCGCGACTGCAATTTAAAATACGGGACGACGATGTACTCGGTTTGGCAGCGATCACCGGCAACTTGATGCTTGTGAAGCGCGAACATTTCACGGCGAAGGAACGATGTGCGAAGGTCAGTACACAAGACCTCTCTTGCCGAGGCGACGCAAGCGGACACGACCGGTCAACCGCTCGCGTCGCGTCCTCATGTTTAAACAAATTAAAATGCTACTCTGGACCAAAAAACTCGTTTTCTTCTGAAGTTACATCACTTCGTGTGTGAAATAAAAATTTTTACTGTATCTTGGTGGCGTCGCAAGCGCGAGATGCTTGGGCTTTTGCGTCGCGGCGAAGAACCGCTATTCTAAAGCTCTCTCGCGTCGCGTGCGCTAATACAAGCGCTAAATTTAGCGCTAGCGTGTGCTAAAATTGCGTACGTTATTCTAAAACTCCCTAATAAGTAGCACACGGTCCTTCCACGAGTAAGCCCTGGGTGGTATGAGCGAGCACACGCTACAGAATTCACGTCATATTCCTGCATTTAGGTTTAAGATGACAGTGAAATCTGTGGGCTCCGGGGAAGGGGAGAATAAAGACGTGCTTTTTATATTCAAAGTGGGGTCTGGTGAAAACGCTAGGGGATTAATCGGTCTAATAAACAGGTAGCTTTAATTTGTGGAACTGAACAGCCTGTATTTATTCTCCTTTCGCCCGGAGCTCATATATTTTATTGTCACCTTATTTAAGGGGTTGTCCGGTTAAAACCGGAAGTTGTTAAGGTTTTGTGATGGTTATCTGGCCGGACCCTTTTGATTAACATAGGCCATTTTTATTCTATTACACGACACAACAATTTAGTGTAATCATTGACACCTATTTATACAAAACTCCTTGCCAAATTTTGCAAGTATCAATGGGGCGCCCCAATGCCTGATGTGATGTCACACCAGGCTTGCAAATGTCAGGTCCTATGACTCATTCCTCCGTGGGGAACACAGTGCTCCCGACGTACCACAGCGTTCCATTTTACTCGCCACTGTAAATCTCGCCGAGAAGTGTGGAGATCTGTGACAGCCGCAGAACGAGGGTCTCCTTTCGTTCACAAGATTTCTAGCGTTGCGACGAAGGTGAACCACGTTGTAGCGCTCACGCAGAGAACAGCATTCGAAGGGCGCTTCCGTTCGGCGTGTTTATAGCCAGAGGTTACGTCAGAGGAAAACGCCGTTTATTCGCGCTTGTTTTAACTTACAATTACTTGTCCAGGGAAGCGCACGAAATTCATATTTGTCTTCAAAGATGCTCCAAAAGCCACTGACAATAAGGTCTAGATATTATCTTGAATACGAAATGTGACCGGACAATCCCTTTAAGCTTAAATGGAGGACAATGGCGTCAAGTTTCTTGCGTGTGGGCGCGCACACCGGCGGCTGCTGGCTCGTGGAAATATTGTGCGCCACTTATTATGGGTACTAATATGTTTGGTTCAGTGTAGGGTGCCTAGTTCAGTGTCCCTTTGAGCCTGGGTCGCACTCCTCATACCTTATACAAGCGCCAGTCTGCAAACACGAGTCACAGGAATATCCGTGGTTCGAATGCTGCGTGCCAAGCTTTCTTCTTTAACTCATTGCCATGCGGCAATCGAAGCAAGGATCTGGCGGTGACTCCCGTTCGAATCTGTGCGCAGGCTGTCTTTTGTATGAGGTGTAAGTTCTGTGACCCCGATAAAGGGAAGCTGATGAGGTTCTTTAAGAAAACATGTTAGAGGTAAATTCCCGAGTATTTTTTGCCCAGAACGTACGGGCGCAAGTGAGCTGGTGTATATTAAGCATTTTAGTGAAAAACCCGAGACTGGGATAAAACAGACGACGACAAGGAAGAGAAGGAGAACGTCTCATACACAGCTGAGTGAGCTGTGTTTGAGACGTTCTCCTTCTCTTCCTTGTCATCGTCTATTTTACATCAGTCTCGGGTTTTTCACTAAAATGTTTAATTTTTGCCCGTCTATTAGCGGCGAGAAATCTCATTGGCACCCTCCTGTGGTTACCTTTCGTGACGTCATTACGTTGCGAACAAGTTCGTTGGTGTTTGTAAGGAGCACAGTGGAAGTTTGAAATCATTGCGCTCTGGGGTATTCACACGAGGGAGAAATCCCGGGGATTTCTCCCCAGCACGCGCGCATCACGAGATGAAAACGCGAGGCTTTTGCACATCGCAAAGCCTGTCGTTTTCGTCGTGGGATGCGCGTGCCGGGGAGAAATCCCCGGGATTTCTCCCCGGCACCGTCGAAATTGAAGTTCTTCCATTCCTCTTATTTCCGTCGATGAGAAATCCTTTGCTGACGTCATAATCAGCATTCGGCCAATCGCGGAAGGCCGACCACAGCGACGCTTTTGATCGCGGACGTCGCCAATACCTCCGACCGGTTGTTAGGTCATAAGAGCGTCTTTCGGCCGCCAAGCGCGTGTCGCTCGTGTGGGCAGCGCGTGCAAACGCAACCCTGGCTAGAGCGAACTAGAAACGACTAAATGGGTCGAGGTACAGCCCCCGTTCTTGCTTCCAGATGCACCTCAAAATGTGGAAAGCGATCAGGTGGAACCAAGCCACCTTGATAGCAGCGCCACCTTCGCTGTGATCAAAGCGAGCGACGACACAGGTCAAGGTCATAAAGGCACTATAGTCGCTTAGGGGCTATATTGTAACTTTTATGATTTGGACGTTAGAGGTAATAACGTCAAAACAACGCGTCACGACGACGCCCCAGCGTGATTGTCGATTACGACGTTACGCGACGCCAAGATCATGTCGTAAGGCCGCCATGACATCGTATCGCGTCGACGACCGCGCATTTTCGCTACATAGAGTCGCCGTTGCGACGCGGTCGTGACATCGCCTCGCGTTGAGGACGACGCCGCTACGCGATATCGAGTCGCCGTTGTACCACGTTCATGACGTCGCGCCGCGTCGACGGCTACGTGGAAGTGATCGTCGATGCCGCCGTTGACTTCGACGTCCCACACAACGTCGAACATCGCTATGACGCCAGGTTAACGTCGTCTTGACGTCGTCGTCAACGTCAACCTCACAACGACGTCACGACAAAGCGCCTTGACAGCGTGTAACGTCGTCGCCTTCGCCAACATCAACGTCGACGCGCCGTCACGACGAAGTCTTGACGTCGTCGTCGTCGACAATGACAGTGACGTCGAAGTTGTGAAGTTGTCGCGACGTCTTCATAACGTCGAGTTGCGTCATGTCGACAACGACCTTGACGACCTGACACCAAGCGTCTTTATGACGTCGCATTGACAAGGACGCCGTCACCTTGACGTTGTCGTCGTCGTCGTCAACGTCAATGTTGGCATCGACGTCATTGTTAACGCAATGTGACGTCAGAATGCAGTCTTGATGTCGTGTGACGCGCGTTCTCAACGTCAATGACGACGTTGACGTCAAAGCGTCGTCGTGACGTCGCACGCCGTTGTGGCGACAAGTCAGGTCCTGGTGACGTTATGTATTGACTTGACGCCTGACGTCTTGTTTGTATAGAAATATAGCACTGCGTTCTAATGTTTTTATGACCTTGACCAGCGTGCCGGTCGAGCTTGGCGTTTGAACGCAACGGTTTTTTCATAAAAAACGGCTAAACCAAACCACTTTGCTCGTAGCGCCCTCTAAAGTGCTACCAGCGAGGTGGTTTGGATTAGCCGTTTTTTTCAACATGGGTCCACCGGAAATAGACTCCGGTGGCCCCACTCGTCCATTCTAGTAGACTCTAATCTCCCCAGGTATACAGCTTTTCCAGAATTGCGCAGCCATCTTGAATGTCATCAGTTCTGGTAAGCGGTCAAACATCTTTTAATCTCTCCACACCGCTGGAAGGTGTTTACGAAAAATCCTTGATTATCACCCATTCCTGTTTTGCTTCACCTATATCTTTTTTTTTTTGCGTATACCAGGTTGAAATATTTTAATATTTTTTCGTCCCGCATACCAGATACGGAACCCACGTGACTGAGAACGACAGAAAACGGAAGACGTCTATATTCCCCGCACTGACATCAGTCGTGGCGCCTTTTCCTGGCCTCTTTTGAAAATAGCAAGGGTGCGCCTGCATAGCTGTGTTATGCGCTGAAGATCCGCGAGAGTGGAAATTCCAAAAAAACTCCTTTCGTCACGTAACGCTCCGGGGAGTAACGGGCTGCATCGGTTTTCTGAAAATGATATTGTGCAGCTTTCATGCACCAAACTGAAAATAAATCTCGAAATTCGTGATCGTAAAGCTGAAATGGAGGCGATTTAAAAGTTTTTACTCTAATACAGAACCATTTCAGTTTCCCTTTGTAGGATCTGTCACACAATATGATGACTGGGTGTTTACGGGAAAAGCTTGGGGAGCGATGCGCCGGATGGGAGAAAGAACGAGAGAGAAAGGTGATGCGCAATCATGAGTCGTTGACAGCGAGTGAGCCTGGTAATTTAAAACCTCAACGTTGCAAAGTTCGCAGCGAGCTAAATTGAAAATGCAGGAGTAGAGAGTTTTGAATCTGGGACAGCCAGTGGTGCTTGGGCGGCGCTCTCTCGTTAGGACGACAGACGGTCGCCGCCCATTTAATTTGCCCGGGGAAGGCGATGACGGAGAACGGAGGCAATGGGGACAGTTGACGACGCCGGAGGTCGCCTATTGTTCCCGGGGAAGGTAGGAAGCGGTTGCGGGGAGGGCGATTTCTCTGACGCGAAGAATTGGTCAATGAGGAAAGTGACAGGACCCTGAGCCCGGAAAGGTTCGCCGCTTAACCCAATTCAATTATGACTACTCCCCACCTTTGCGACCAATTCAGACAGAACCGTATTTGACTAACGACCACTATCGTTGCTGCGCGGTCCGTGGTAGCCAGTCACAAGCGACATAAAAACCAGTTGTGTCGGAGACGGTCGTAGTCGATCTGAAAAGCGCCAACGAGCCATTGGGCGTGAACACGTTAGGTAGGTTAAACGCAATAAGACTGGTTCCCGTAGTTTATTTTTGTTTTGTTTTCATTCTCAAATACTTACAGCGCCAGTGACGTTTTATTAGAGGGGAAAAAACGGCATTAGAGTAAAACGCATCGGGACAGAGAGACTTAAAACCGTCTTTTAAAGCGTAGGTATTGTTACCGCTTACGACCAAATAGCCGGTCGTGAGCAGACAAGAGAGGCTCAAAAATGGGGTTTAACATTCTCCGGTCATAAGCAGTCGCAGGAGCATGAACCAGCCAATAAGGTTGCTACGTAACGCTTTGTCGTGTCCATTCGAAGAAAAAAAAAACGCTTTCTCATTCGCTCTTGAAACAATTTCGTGACAACCCAAGTATTACGTTTACTCCTCTGCACTGGGTTGCCTTAAGTCACAAAAAAGTTTTTTCTATAGTCATTTACAGGATGAGAACCGCGGGGAGGAGTGTCACTTTTCTCACTCCCAGCACGAGCTTCCCGCGTTCGATAACGCTTCAGCGTCTCGTGAGCCTCCTGCGTTCACGCGCAGTCAAAGCATGGCCATAGCCTCCTATGTACTGACAAAGCCTGGCAGATCGCCACAAGACGCGGCCGCCGAAAGGGAAGAGGTGGAGTGGCGCACAACGGATCAGAGGAGAACACGTGACTGGCGCCACGCTGCGGCGAGACGCCGAAACACATTTCTTCCGAGAGAACAAGTGTGTTTTGGGTCCTCGCCGCTGCAAAAGCTGTGCGCCAACGTCCAAGTTCCCCGAGAAATGGCTCTTTGATGCTCTGTATTACCAGATCCTCCTGCTCCCAATCTGCGACCGGGAACTGTATGGCTCCGTCGTCGAACTGCCAGCCGTTTTGAGCATTGGCGACTCCAGCGAACTATAGGGGGCGCGCTGGTAAGGCAAAATGACGGACGAAGAGAGGAGTTTTCGTCATTCAGCATGCGGACGGTAAAAAATGTCTTGCACTACAGCGTAAAATTAGTGATACATATGAAAGCAAAGCAATTTTACGACGGTATAAACCTTCTTTCAGTCAGTCCGTAAGAATGACACGACGGAAGCATAAAACAAATTACTGGAAACGATGTCTGTTTTCATGCTACCTTCAAGAACCAAGCAGCGATAGCAGAGGACAGAGTCGAAACGACTTCTCTCCTGGGCTCCGGGCGTTGCCGCTACGCGGCGTCGATTTCACTGGAGTGGCCAAGACAGGAGGCTATGGCATGGCGAAAGTGAACGAGCGAGCGCTGGAGGCCGGGCGTTCTAAAAAAAAACGCCCTGCTGTTCTCGCTCTGTCAGAGACTATAGTCGTCGAAAAAGATTATGTTCTGTATTCATGCGTAATAAACATAGCCACATGGCTTTTTTCGGGACTGTTTCAAAATTTGTCTCAGTTGTCGCTAAAAAAAATAGAATGAATTTGAAAAAGGGTGTGTGTGATAACCTTATAAAGTCGCACACTCAAAGCACGCAATAAACCGACTCTCGCATACAACAGTGACAAGCTATAACCTAAAAAAAAATCCCATTAAATAAAATAAATCGTTACTATTTATTGGTAAGTGAGATTGTCACACTTACTTCCTTGGTCAGCGGACATTTTTCATTTTTGCTTCACCTGTTCCTTTCCTGTCATGCCCAATGGTTTATCCTACCTTCACTTTTATAAAGACCTCCTCCCTCAGAAAAGTTTATCTCATACGGTCAAAGAATCCACTGCGAACAATAAAAACAGCTTAACGGATATGAAGAGCGCCCCTTCCCCCCCTCTCTCTCTCTCTTGATAGACTCAGCTATGTTTTTGTGCTTATTATTTTGCATAGATTCTGTGTTTTGTAAGTTAGCTTTCGGTATCGGTTAAATAATATACCTTTTCCGAAATTCTGAACTGAAGCGTAGATCATGTGCAGCCTCCATTAGTTGGTCTCCTCGTTTTCGGCATGAAGCCCGTGAGTGGTTCCGAGTTCGCGCCGAGCACTGACGCAGAACTCGTGTGGATTGCGCTTTGATCCGAGTACACTCCTAACGCTGACGAAGCCCGCGTGTCCACCGCGTGCTCAAAGTGCATGACCAACTAAAGGTGGCTGCACATAATCTCTGCATCATTTTGAAATTTCCAAAAGGGTCTATTGGTGTTTGTCGCGGTTTTTGTTGCAGCAAACCGGGAGCACAACTGTGGGACTCCCCAACTTTCAGTAAATAGGAGCGTGATCCAATAGACGATATGCGAAATTTCTTGGTGGTCTGGCAGCACTGTGCACGCTGCCATCTCGGTAGAGTCAAGTAACTTGAGTTTCGGTTATCCACACTTCCAGTGCATGAATGCTCTGCCAGAAAGTGCGATTCGGAAGCTTTATTGTTGTCTGATTTTCCGGTTACCCAACATGGACACGCGACCAGGCCGCCATGCATCTCATCTCTGAGGACACTTTTAATTCTTTTTTGCGATGCGAATACGCATAAAGTCGTACTGTTCAGCTGTACACTGTACCACGGTAGTACATGCAGTCAAGGTTAGTTTTTCTTCTTTTTTTGTGTGTTACTGGCAAAAGTGTATTTTGCTGTTTTTTTTTTTTTTTGTGGAAAGGTTAGTGTTATTTTAAAGGAAACTTTGCTCTGGGCAATGATTTTCAGCCGTTGCAAAAGAGGACAAATTAGTTTCAAGTAACATTGACCTTAAACACAGTCGATGGATGTCGCTCTGGTAAAGAAGATTTGTTCAGCTGTGGCAGAATAACTGTATTCACTTTCTCAAAACTACCCCCGAACTTTGCACTAAACTTATCTCTTATCTTATCTTATATCTTATCTCGGCCGCGACAAAAAAAAAAAAGGAGATTGTGAAATGAAGTTGGCCCCGCCGTATTGCTCCATCCAAAGTTCACAGCGAAACTTTCACCGCCGCCGACATCGAAGTTTTACCACTGCGATGAACCTAAGTTGAACGACACGTTCCCTGTAATCGAACGTGGCGTGGCGTTCGGCAAAAAAGGCAGCAAAATACCGTCTCTGTGAGTGTTGAGCAAACAGACACGTCGTCCGCGTCTGTAGTGCTTTCTGTTCTGCATGACCGCTCTTTAAATATTCGAGGATATTATATCAACAAACTTTCTTGTTTTGTTTTAGAGGTGTTTTACAAACCTCGTTTACCGACGCCATTTCAAGTGTATAGAAATCTTTGCAAAGCAATGAGATTATCTTCTGGCGTTCCAATGTAATTATTTTGTTTTATATATCATTAAAATGAGGACTCTCTGGTGCTTTCAGGTTTTGTTGTTCACTGCTAACGATACTCATTTTCAATTGTACTGGGTGGCGTATATTATTAAACTGTCACATTCTTGCCTTGCTTAACAGCCTTGGTTTCGTCCGCATACAATGAGCTGCCTGCGCAAAAAGAAAAACGCAGGCCGACACTGCAACGTGCATAAAAAGAAATAAAGAAACGTTCAGCCTTTCCACTCTCGTGAAGAAGAAAGACCAGCGGAGCTGTACTTGATGCACCGTGTGCTTCTTCTTCGTCGTCGTCTATTTTTTGCGCTGTTTCCTACGATGAATTTCCACCAACGCGCCCAACTATCCATTCTTCTAATATAGCTGAAAAGGATGCCGCCATCTACGATCGACGGCGGAAACCACACTGGTTGTGTGCTTGCCGCCGTTGCTTATAGATGGCGGCAGCTGTCCAGGTAGGTTTGTTTCGACATACACGGACACGATGCTTGGGAACCTGGCCCTTAACAGCTCCGCTGTAAAAAGTCCAGAAACGGGTTTCGTACAACTTCGTGCCCAATTCAACAGTTCTAAATGGCTTCACGCCGCGCGATAACGTCCGCATGTTTGTCCGCGCTGTCACCCACTGTTTTCGTCAAAAGCTGCGTCTCGAGTAGCAAATAAAAATAAGAACAAATTGTGAACCCTGATTACGCTTGCGTTCTCGTCAAGCACGAATCGAAGGTTTATCGTTGCATCAGCAACGGAACGCAGCAACGCGTTGGCATTGCATCTCTCGCACGAAGCGCGGTCGCTTGTTTACATAGGGTCTTTACCGGTCGGGTCACTGGTTTCGGTTTGTCGCCGCTACCAAGATGGCGAACGTAGTTCTCGGCCCGCTACTAGTAGCCGCTCTACATTTTGCGTATAGAATCAGTGCAGCGCGGGACCTGCGGTCAAGAAGACGATATTATCACGCACCTAGTTCTGCACTGCACCGGCCTGGCACCAGAATGGGATGAAGCGCGGCGCGTGCACAACCAGGGGCTTAGCCAAAACGACACAAGCCGGGCCAGACAGACTGCGGCAGTCGCACAAGCGGCAATCGGTCCACCAGCGGCAGCGGCCCCAGTGCTACCATTGCTGCCACATGCACTGGGCTTCCATTCATGGACACATAGATGGACTGTCGACGTCACCAAGCGACGACTAGAAAATTGGTGGAAAAGTAGAGAAAAGAGAGGAAAGTGAAAGCCACATATGGGGCTTGGACACGACATACGTGACCACCCGTTATAAAGAGGATATTCACAAGCATCATCATCATCATCATGGTCTATTGCTTGGAAATAAAATTCGGGTGCCGATAAGAAAAGGGAATAGGACCATGGGAGCGGTTCCTCAAGAAAGAAGCCACCTCGCGGACGTTTCAACGAGGGTCGAGTTCCGGATCAACGAAGAATAACATTGTTGATGATGATTATTTTCATTGAGGACGGATTCAATTTGAATTTTTCGGTTCCCCCGATTTTGTTAAAAATCGTCTCAGTGTTAATTTTTGGGGTTTAACTCAATTCATTGGAACTACCGAAGAAGCATTGTTTACCAACAAGACCGCTTTGTCCACAGCAGCCTAACTTTCTCGGCAAACAACCCTAACATTAAGTGAATACTACTCATCAATTAAATATATTAGAGCCTAGCCGCCAGATGATGGAAGTTGTTCCAAAGGTACCACGGGCCGTATGCAGGAGGGCGAGAAACCCGGCTGACATTATAACCTCCTTCAAATTCACCTCTCCTCCCAACACTAGCTCTGGTCCCTGCAACAAGCCGCTATGCAAATCATGTCCTCATATAATTCCTACCAGTAAAGCCACAAGTTCGAAATGTGAATTGCTTTACCACATAAACGGTACTTTCTATTTCGACTCGAAAACTTTTTTTACGTGTTGGTGCTGCGCATTTCACGACGTGCAATTACAACAAAAGCAGGTGACATATGAACGCGCATTCGCACAATCACGTCTACTCGCAATGAAGCCTCTCGAGGCCCTTCTCGAGTCCACAAAGTGCGCAAGAAAAAATGTAAATGAAAGGGCTTGGGTGATTGTGAGTCCCGAACGCGTCCCCGACAGAATTCGTAAGAAATGCCAAATTGTTCAAAGGAGACTCGTTCGAGAGAAAATCTTCGTCGCTGCGAAAGAAGCACAATTATTTTCTTTCTCACTAAAAAAAAAAAAAAAAAACGAACGAAAGCGAGACCCAAATGCGCGCCACTGGGCCAAATCCCTGTTATTTTCGAGCTCCACGTGCGATCCAGACAAAGTCAAAACTCGGTAGGATTAGGAGGAAGAAGTACAGGGCGAGGCCGTGAGGACCAGCACTTTTCGCACACCTCGCAAAATTCAATTATTAACCGTGTAAATGCGTGAATCTGGGCACGCGAAAGACGTGCTAAAAAATTGAAAATAGTGCAAAAAACTGCGGCTGTGGTTTTACTATACCATACACCGGAGATTCGCCGTCTTCACTCTGGTTTGCGAACCTGCCCCCAGGTGGTTATGGTTCATATGTTTCGCTAAAATTATTACTTATCGCGACTAACCTACTCGTCGCCCGCCAGTGTGTATAATGGCGGTCTCAGGTTTTGTGTTTCTTCGTTCAGTAAGCGATTTTGGAGCGAGCACGCAAACTAGTGAGCAGACAGCGACTGGTATTGGACGCAGGAAATGCGCGGTCGTCGCTTTCGCTTTATTTTTTTTAATATTTCTCCACTTCTGAGTTGAACTCGAAAGAATTAGGCACAAAACATCTCCCAAAACGGCATTCGCGTGCCCAATTATAGGCATGTACAGTGGCTAGAATATGAGCTATAGAATACTGTGACCAGGCCGTACAAACCATGCCGTCGCACGGCCGCCGTGCGAGCGTTGCGGGTGGAGGGGACGTATCGCGCGCGGCGGGGGCGTGGACAGATATTAATACCTCCACTGCCGTTGTGCCTTTCAGTGGCAGCCTTCTAGACCGCGTGGTTTGTGCTGCCTAGTCGCCGTTTGCGCACTTCAGCTCATATATCGCTGGCCACTGTACGTTGGGAATTCTAGCATTGCAAGGAGTACCAAATGCGCGGGTCGTTACAGCTTGTCTCTGTACACGAGAGTGAAATGTTCGAATTAGAGGGGACGCTGAGGAAACGGTTTTCGAAAGGAAGACTGAATGAAGACGGACCTGAGCGAAGAAGAAAAGAGACAGTCCAAATACTTTATTATAATCATTGATTGGTTTAGAAACGCCGGGCTTCTGATATTCACGATTTTTGGTTCGTAAATGGTTCTTCGGTTTTTTTATTGACAAAAACCGCTATATCATTGGCTGTGGAGCCACCCAGCGTTATTTGAGCTGTCTGTGACCATAGAATAATACAATGTACTTCCTTTCTAGCCCGTCGAGGGTGCCTTTACCTCTCCTAGAGGTGGAGACACCTGGCATCCAAGAGATGGTAAGCGCATCCCGCTGTCGCGCTTTAGCGCTGCGTCGAGTAAAAGCGCTGTCGCCGACACACCTAGACACCGGATTCGCCGAAACAACAGACACGGCAGTCTTCAATGTGTCGGCGGGTTTTCACAACGACAATATAAATGGCCCAGCCCTCCCAGTTCGAAGAGGATAACCCCTAGAATTCGCGCGTCCGGTCATTCCAACCATAAAAAAGCTGTCGGCACGAAGGCCATTGGATTTTCGCGAAGAAAGATGTAGTATATCTCAGTAAATCATTTAATAAAGAGAAACAGGGAAAGATTTGATTGACTAAAACTGCGGAAACAAAAAAAAGTCCTAAGGTGCGCGACAGGAACGAGCACCGAGGAGACATAGCTTTGGATAAATATAAGTCACCTTCTTCGCAAGAAAGAAAGCAACGGGTTTTTTTAATGAAAGACAAAGAGATAAGGGAGATATAAATAAATAAAGAAGAAGGCGGGGACCGGATTCAATTGCATAGAACCCGGCTTGTGGCTATCTTGGATAATCTACTCAAGTTCCTGTATTTCGAATACTTTTGGTAGTATATTGGTAACTTGCATATATATTTCGTCTAGAGTATTTTCTATTATATCTTAGTTGCATTTCTCACTATCTTGTACTCACTACCTCAAATACATTTTTCAAAGTTGAAGGAAGTTGTCGGCGGAGCAATCTCCGGATCTAGGGATCGGCAGACTCTATGGAAAAACTAAACTGATTTCAAACTTTGGGCCAAGGGACCCAACACAAAGCAGGAAACGAGGCTCGAGCAAAATGCAGTCTCGAAATGCCGGCAAAAAACTAAATGGATAGCACCGAGTAGGCCCCCCTTTATGTGTCTGCTTGCCTGCTTTTCTTTTTCATTTTTTATTCTCTTCTTTCAATTTCTTTTTGAACGGCAGTTACGCTTGGAAATATCAAAGTGGTGGTGACGTCATTCAGATTTTACACCTTTTGTCTGAATCTCTACTCCGTTCATCCTTAAGCTGAGACTAGAAGCTCCGCCTTCAGCGCGAGCTCGCTGGCTTCCGCAGAGAGGTTTGTTGCGCGGGCCTGGTTGTTCACACTTATGTCAGCAAGGTCAGAAAGCTGGCGCTGAAGGCGGTGCGTGTAGTATCAGCTTAGGGGTGAACGGAGTGCAGGGAGGTTCCGTCAGCGGAAGATGGCGACGCCAGCGCTCGGTACGGTCACAAGGAACCAGTTTGGGAAATTGCCGGTTGAGGGTGTTCTGGTATGAAAATGCGCGAACATGTTTTCAAGCGAGCGCAGACACTCCCTCGGCCAAGAAATTTAGATCCTGATGGCTTTATTGTGCTGCGGTGACCTAGCTTGGTCTTCCGTAAAGCCCCTTGTGTGCCTAATGTGGTTCGATTTTTGCTCCCCAGCTCGTTCAAAAGTGTTTCTCTCATCTCCTCCTGGATGCGCGCATTGTTACATGCTCAGGACCCTTAAAGCCAGTTTTCTGCTGGGTGAAGTAAATTTTTTCTAAATTAGTAAAATCTGATTTCGTAATCTTGACATCAATGCGTTAAGAATGGTTTCAGCCGATGGGGAAAGTGGGCCCGGTAAGGGGGGGGGGGGGGGGGGGGGCGGGGTGCGAGAGAATGGTGATTGGAAACGGTTCTGTGGACAATCTCCTGTTTTACATCTGTTTCTTCTTGACCTTCCTCATTTATATTGGTTTTTGTTGACAGTCTGAAGGTAGAGGTTTTCCTCATCGCCCTTGTCTAGGGCGACAAATTGCTCGCTCTTGGTTGTTGACCAGCAACAGAGGCTCCTCTCCTCAAGCCGATGTTTCTCCTGAGCTTGCACCTTTGTCGCTCACTGGCGTACTTATCAGCTTTGGCTGTCTGATCAACCTCTAATTCGGCTGTTCAAGTCAAGTCAAAATGTGTTTTTATTTGTACACAAGATGTTAGATAATTACACTTATTCAGACGGGGGTCCCAAAGTTTTTAAAAGAAAACTGTTGAAGGGACCCCTTGGTAATAAAGGGTTAGTCAGCGATCAAGTTAACACCATTATAAAAAAAAAAAAAAATAGGGATGCAATGCCTTGTGTCGAGTCCCTCGAATAGTGTCACGACGTATTAAGCACTTATTCCGAAATGCGTCATGAGCCGAGCCTGCCGCCATAGAGAAGCATGCCAGATGCCATTACTACAGTGCAAGATTCCCCTTTGCTCATAAAATCTTTCGGCACCCATTATGTTGCATATTCCGGCTTATTTCAAAGTAAACTTAGATCACAGCAGCTAAGTCAGGTCTTGATTTTCATAAAGATAACAGCAGAATGTGATTTTCGACAAAGTATTTCTTATTCTTACACTACCAGCTTGAAACCTACTTGCTAAGTATCTCCGAATGTAATTCAATTCCTTTCCAAAGTATTTGTACTCTACTCAAGGTAGTTCGACGTAAAGGTACGCGTGAAGAGTGCGGGACGTCTCGGACAGTGCCGTCCAACGTTACTGCCACCTGCCTCCTGAGGACTAAAGTTATGCCGGCTTGAAGTATGCGCCGAGCGCTTGATGAGATCAGTCTATTGAGCTCAATAGCAAATTCCCTTGGGCCTCACAGAAATAACACATGCACGCGCGCAGAAAGACATCAAAGATTATCGCGGAAAACAGCTCTCGCTTTCCTTTAGGAATGACAGCTTGCATACATATTCAAACGCAGTCTTGGGTAGTAACGCGTTACTGTAATTTCGTTACTTTCTTGGTAACTTGTAACTGCAACGAGTTACTTTTTAAAAATGCAACTCGTAACTGTAGTTCTATTAATTTTCCTACGGTAACGATGAAAGTAACTACGTTACTTTTGTCGTTACTTTCCACTTTTTTAAGTATAATATATAATTGAATGAGTACAATCTACCTATTCCTTGCACTTTCGAAATTGTCAGTTCCGATATTTCGAGTGTCAAGTTTGCCTTCCACAAACTTGTGAATACGCGTTCTTTCTCGCGAGTCACGTCTTGAATATTGCGGCGTGTAGATTTGATGAAAAAAAAATGTAGGTATCTTCACGCACGCGGTGTTCTTTTGACTGCGCAAACGCTTTTTAATCTGTTGAATCAACCGTGAATCAACTTAGACGCGGAGGACACTGCGCATGTTTGGTATCTTGATTAGCGCCACTACTCCGGAATGTGCATGTTTCGTATTTTGATTTTGCGCCGTTACACCGGCGTGGTGCCAACAGTTGAGGCAAAAATTTACTGCTGTTTGCACGGGGTTTGCTTCTGGCTTGCCGGGTATGAACTGAAATATCTGCAGGGACTCTATGAACCCAGCGCAACCGTCAACGAGCCAGCAATGTGCTAGTGCTACCAAGAATAGGGCATTTGTATTGGGTCCGCGTTTGCCTCCATGCAATTCCTTTAGGGGCCCTAAACTCGTGAAACACAAAGTTTGAGCCGAAAGTTCGCGGAGCGCGCCGATTGGACGTCGGCGAAAAAAGCGCGGAGTCATCATCCTGATAGGCCAATCGCTGCGCTCCGTTAACTTCGGCCCCATCTTTGAGTTTCACGAGTTTAGCGGCCCAGGGCGTCAGTTGGGCGCCTGTTCAGCAAGGGCAGACACGTGTTCGCCATTAAACGAGGGAAGCTTTGACACACCAAATTCGAGAAGCAACTGCTACTAAGTCACGCTATGAAGTAAATAGCACACTTTTTAATTTTACGCAAAGAAACTTGGTGAGGGGCGTTTTCTAATTTTTTCCTCATCTTTTGTGTTATAGAAAAGTAACTTAAAAGTAACGTCGTCACTTTTTGAAAGTAACTTTAACTTTAACGAGTTACTCTTTTGTTTCGGTAACTGTAACCGTAACTTCGCTACTTTTTTCTGAAAGTAACTGTACCTGTAAAGAATTACTTCTTAAAAGTAACTTACCCAAGAGTGTTGAAACGCCAGTCACCACTACATCCGTGCTTCGTATACGACATGGCAATGAGTTCAAGGAGAAACTTGGCACACGGCATTTGATCCACGGATATTGCTACGACTAGTGTTTGCAAACTGTCTTTTTTATAATGCATAAGCAGTGTGGGGGATCGGCGGCCGAGTGAGCTAGCGCACTTAATAAATGTTCTCAGAGTACCAAGACTCCCTGGCTCGAGGCGCGAAGATTGGGGCTAATTCTTTTTCTTCACTGTAGTCAGCACGAGCGCTTAGAAAGGATGTTTTTTGCGTAAAAACAACCGGAAAATTGATTTTTGTAGGAACAATTATTGGAGAAAAGTACAGAATGACAGGAGTGTGATGTATTCATCAAAATTTAGTTTACAAAGTTTTGCTTGCCTATTAATATCCTTTTATAGAATCGTGATTTTTTTCTTGATTTGTTTCGTGATATTTTCGGTATTTTCTCGCCGGTATTTCCCGGTAGCGCGTCGAAACCTGGGCGGGTCTTAACTTTGGTGCTAATTCGCGGCGCGTCCGCTTGGGAGTTGGGGGTTGACGGCTCAGAACCCCTTTCCACCATGTACGTTTCGGCACCAACATGGCCGATCAAAGCTAAAATTGAACAGCAACAGTGGATGCTATCGAATGCGATACCCTGGTAATATAGAGTGACTCTAGCCCACACCAGCTCGGAGAACGGGAAGCGGAAGCTCGCGCTACAGAACCCCAGGATCCTGGGCTCTATCCCCACCCCTGCCCGATTCGATCTGGATGCGCATCGTATACCGGCGTGCGGTTGTGCACTGGCTAAATTGCATATCTACAGCGAGTGACTCTTTCGCAACTTTGAAATGGCTGACCATCTACACGCTGTCAAAATATCCCCCCAAAACCCAATTATTGACTGCTTACAAGTGGATAGGCTCGAAATTAAATTTTAAGCCTCGATACGATACTTAAGAACCGGTCCTTATGCTCCCCAGTCGCAAGCAGTCGTGAGTGAGTGAACCATTTTTCACTCAGCGTTGCAAATAGTACTGCCCATTCGGATGCAGAGCTGACTTCGCGGAATATTGTTGATACAGCACTGGTATACAGAGCTGCGTAGGTTCTAAGTTATGTTCAAGTCATTGCTGCATTAGAGCTGTTTTAGCGCTAACTAAACGCTTCGCTGTATGTGTGAACCGGCCCTTAATGTGAAACGGAGTTTTGCTGAACATAGCGAAATCAACCGCACCTAGCGGCTGAAGCAGAAAGCTGTGGCGGCAGGTTCGCTTGACAGTCTTTTCGAGCGAATCGGCTATTCATGGCGCCTGGCGGTCGCCAGGCTCCCTTAACCGTGAAAGGAGGTTGAAAAACACGCGATGCAAATAACCAATACGCCGAGGACCTTAGAGACAGGAGGATACAATAGCGCGCGCGGATATCAGAACGCCGCGCACATCTTCGATTGATTAGTGTGTATACCGAAAGCTAGATGCCTTTGTCTCTATGCAGTCGCCGAACGCGTTCGAAGGCGAGAGCCGAAGGTTTGACGCCCACGTTTCCGCGTAGCGCATTCGACGAGTGCAGTGGAAACAAAGGCAGGTAGCTTTAGGTCAACCCACTAATTGTACTACCAGAGCTCTGCGTGTCAACGAACGGTCGCGCTCTCGTCTCCTGCTTTCTTTCAGCTCCTCGACGTACAGGACACCTCCATATTAGTCTCTGACACCTGCGCATCTAGATCAATAAATTACTCAAGTGGCTGCTGCTCTTTCCCTCTTCCTCCAGTGTTCCCGTTGTCCTTATAAACAAAACATTACAAATTGGCCTGCCGCTACACCGCGCCTCTCTGGCCAGTGACGGCCCCGGTTCACCCTCCGTGTCTGGCAGCTAGTCACCTGCCCTCAGACACTCGACAAAAAGTTTCCATTAAAGGATTTTTTTTCGGTCGGGAAATTTTTATTTTGCGGCATACTGTAAATCAAGTTTCAAGATGGATATGCCACGAAATTTTATTTTCTGGCATACCCATCTTGACACTGTAAAAAATATAATGTATTTTTTTACCATTTAGTCTTTCTTGAAGGAGTCTAAACCTTTTCTTGCGTATTACTTTTTCCTTTCAAAATTCGCGTAGACCTTGATCCGTTTAGCTCTAGTTTTTGTGGGGAACGTACTATTTTTGTTCATCAGCACATTGCGGCGTGGCGCCGCAATGTGATGGTTATGCATTTTGGTACTCTGGAAAAAAGCGCTACTTTCTCCGGGTATGCATCACTGAAAAATGAATTTAAAAAGAGAAGATGGAAGCATACGTCCCTGCCGCTACCACGCGCCCGATTTTACCTTCTCTATCGAAAGTTTCACTTCCGGGTTTTTGCTGTTCCTGCGGTTGTTGTCGCCGAGGCTATTGAATAGAGAGTTCAAAGTCTTTACTTGTTGCTTTTGTTGTATAGCTCATAGGGCTTTCTCCTACTTGACACTCACTTTGGTTTCTTTAACATCGTTACTCTATACCGTATCCCTAAAGATATTTTCTACCAGAAAGAGGGCGTTTTGGTTCTCTCAATTTAATTTGTAATTTATATATTTCTTTTTTCTTTCAATACAAGCTAGAAGATTGCTTTAATGTTGTTGTTCCTACTTGTCAAACGTTCACTTTACGAACGAAAAGGGCAGAAAGAAAAAATAAGTTATAATGGTGGTCTAGAAAGTTTTGTGGAGACAGGGAGATATCAAGCAACAGGGTCTTATATTTATTCATTTTCTGCGATTTTCTCTTAACTAGGAAACCAGGAAGGCTGCCGCTATTTGCTTAGAATCCTTTATCGAATTTACGCACGAAAGATGCGATTGGGAATAATGTTATTCGTTCCTGTACGTACACAATTTTGCCGACATATATGTATATATATATACATATATATATTTTTGTTGTTGTTGTTGTTTTTAGGAAAAAGGGTTAGCATTGATTATTTTGGTGCATGCAGCCGTCTTTCGTTTGGACGGTCGTGGTTTGGACTGGACTAGACTGCACTGAACGTAACTGGTAAAGGTGACGCCGCAAGGCGGTTTCCGCAGTGTCCTTTTGCTCCGTTCATTCCCTCGTACGTCCGCTTTTCCTCTTACAGAACCGAGACTTCTGGCAGGCCTCAATGACTTTCCGCGGGAGTGGGAGAGGTCAGGATCGAACGGCATCAGAGATGAAGCGCCGCGGGGGCTACGTGGGTGGCACAACGCACGCGACGACGTAAAACTCAGGCACAGCGACGACGCCGTTTGCTCGAAACCGCCGACACACGCATGGAAAGATTGGCCCTCCGACGACAACAATATGCGGACTGCAGGCGGCGATGGAGGGAAGCTGTGGGGGCTGCATCGGAAACCGCCAACGCCCGTGAGGCCAAACTTGCACTCCAAACAAAACAGTACGCGGACCGTTCCGAAATTGCAAGTAACATCCTCCGCTGAGACGGAACCTCTGCGCTACATGCCAACGCATTTAGTCAAGAATCAGCGTAGCGACAGCACCAATTTCGCCATACTTTTTTTTATAGACTTTCAGCGTTTATATTGTGCATAGCGCATATCTCCGTAATGGAAGAACGAATGAACGGAATAAATCTGCGTGCAAAATTTGGGTGCGTTAAAAATCAGAAATCGGATTGCTAACGAAGAAAATAAACCTTCCTCACTATAAAATTATTTCTTGCCGGATCTCGTCAGAGCGAAAAATAGAAGCAATCCGATTCAAGTGTCACTATGATCGACTATTTTTGGAGCGCAGCTCTTAGGGGCCCGTTTTCGGGTTTCGCGGCGTCGGCGTAACCGGGCTAAATTTAACTGGAAAATTGCCGTCCCTCACCTCAACACCAATTCAATTCCCCGCTAAATTTAGCGGGGAAGTTTAGCTTCTCCGCAAGATTTCTCGGACAAGTTCAGTTTCTCCGCTAGTTTTAGCGAAAAAAAATCGACATCACGTGACTTCAACACCAATTTAATTCCCCGCTGAATTTAGAAAAGAAATTTCTTTTCTCCACCAGATTTAGCGGACGAATTCAGTTTCTTCGTTAGATTTAGAGAGAGAATCGACGTCACGTGACCTCAACAACAATTTAACTCCCCGCTTAATTTAGAGAGGATATTCAGGTTCTCCGCTAGATTTAGCAGGCGAATTGACGTCACGTGACCTCAACACCAATTCAATTCCCCGCTAAATTTATCGGGGAACTGAAATGCGGTTGAGGTCACGTGACGTCGATTTTCACGTAGATTTAGTGGGAAAACTAGATTCGAGGAGGAGGGGCATACCCTCCCCTCCTCCTCCCGAAGAGCTGCGCTCTGCTTTCGGATTGCAGAGATTTGTAAACGACTTTCAGTGTTTGCCTTCATTTTACCGTGGCAATCGATGCGGTCGGTGCGTGTACAATATTTATTATATTCCCTGCGTGACCATCGTTTACAAGTGTGAGTACAGGATTTTTATGCAACATCATTGTCCACAAGAGGATTAACATTTCCTTCCAACCAAAACTCTGATTTGCTTCGTTCTAGTCAGAGCTGTACCGTACGCATTAAAAGTAATAAAATTACTTGTAATCAATTACTTTTCGGAGTAATTTTGTACTCAGTTGATTACTTTTAGTAGGCAGTAATGACAAGAGCAATCTGATTATTTTTTAAAGTAGTAAAATTCTAACCGTTACTACTTTTCCACCGTTCCTCCCCGCCCCCCTCCGCCCCCCCCCCCTCCCCCCCCCCCCCCCCCCCCCGTCTTTCGGAACAAACATTTTTTTTTTTCTTTAATGACAAAAATAAAATTTGCTGTTTTTTTTCGAACGGAACAAAGAGATATTTGCGGAGCTGTAGGAAACGAGGTCAACCCTACTCTGTGTACAGTTTCTGAGGAATTTCGTTTTTTTTTTTTCTTTTTCGAGCTGGGGCAGGAAGTGGGAACACCAGGGAAGATCCAATGCGTGACAAAGGCGAGTCAGGGCGAAGTTTGAGAGAGCAAAATGTAACTTTGTAAGTCCTTCGTTCAAACTAGTCCCCTCACGCACACACGCACACACAAAAAAATGAAACAATCCTGCTTACGGTACCTACTCGCAGCCGGTAAGAGAACCAAAACCGAAGAATGTCTAAAGCGGATGCAAAATATTACAAAGCCAGTTAAAATACACGTCAAGATCCCGCATTGCCCCTACGTGGTCTTTGTGACAAGCAAGGTTTCGAGTTGAGAAGAGGGCGGGGAGATCTCTTCCGCTAATGGATACTACACATGGACCGTTTCAAATCCTGTAGCTGCTGCTCTTTTCTATAACATGCGAGTTTATCCACATCTGAATAGTATCTGGAGAAGCGCAAGTGTGTGCGAAAGAGAGTAAGGGCCTATTGGTCGCCAGTACTTGAAAAAAGATGGAGCAAGGAAACAAATTACTTTTTATTTCAAACCAGACATTGCAAGGAGCACTCTAAGTTTCCATTCATCAGGGACCAGTGGAGATGTTTCGGGTGAAATAGCGATTGCAACACTGCTAGAAATTTTGCAGCTAAAAGAACCGATGATCCCATGATGCAGTTCACAGAGATGGCTGATGCTGTAGAGGAAACCCGCTTTTTCTTCTTCAATACTCGTGAAAATGTGAAATGTAGGTTGGAAGTAGTTCATTGTTATGAGCGCTAAAGAGATAAGACTTTACACAATAAACTAATAAAAAAAGTAACTGTTACTTCTTAAAGTATTGTCCAATTTCTTTTGTTGTCGAGTAATCAAGTAATCTAATCAAATACTTTTTAGCCAAGAGTAATAGTAATTGTAATCAATTACTTTCTTTAGTAACGTGTACAAGACTGGTTCTAGTGTCGTACAGTGTGCTCCCAAGAGAAATGGCGGTCTCCCCTACATTCGGCACTCCCTGGGCTACCATGACCTAAATTGATAGATTCCATGCGTTTGCTTGACTGCGCAAAATTTATAGCAGTTTTAATAACTTCTATTTATTAAGGCCTCTTATACTTGTAAATTCGCAGTGTCGATACAGTGCTTGCAACATGTCTCCGACTGGCGTGTTTAGTCAACAGAACCTGGACAGAAGGCCTCCGCATGGCCTCCTCTCCTTTTCTGAAACGTCATCAAAATCGGATCGCGCGAACTCGACTATTGTGCCCGAGCACGACCTACGACGCGCTGATTGGAAACGAGCCCCTGCCGAACACTGACACAGCACTCGTGCCCAATCTCAAGCATCGATCGATCTTACTGTGATGACGGATGCGGAGGCCTTCTGTCTATACCCCGTCTCACCCTACGATGGACTAGGGCCCGAAGGCTGGCGGGCGGAGCGCTACCTCACAATAGCTTGCATCAGCATTCCAAAAAAAACGCGAGAGAAATTCCGATACACGGAGTATGAAGAGCACTGATCTTACGCATACTATTCTTTGTTGTGATAGAGCGCTTTTTTATATCGGTGAAGTAAAAGTACATGGTATTCAGTTTTATGAACATTCACGGCCTATTTTGTAATCATCTTAACTTTTTCGAGAACTTGAAGGGCTCGCAGGCAACACTGACATAAAGTTGTTTCGCCTTAGCCACAATAATTCAATTGAATCGAATCTCAAACATTCGATCGGACTCATCTTCATTTCTCAGCGGTCACTGGTTTTGATCCCGGGTTCTCTTCACCACAGCGCTTTTAGGAGGTATTTAATCCCGTCTGTTTTCTCCAGTAGTAGCGAGCAGACGGAGCCGCCGCCAGGGTTCAACAAGCAGAGGGAGAACTCATCTCCGAATGACGCGTCTTGGCGCACTGGTACGCACGACAGAACAAATATACCACGTGGTTTCTAACAGGGTCGTGATTGGACCGAGCGGCCTGTAGCATTGGGCTTTAGTCCATCGTAGGATGAGACGGAGTATAGGTGGTGTTGATTTAGCACCCTAACCATCCTATCACATGTGCCCCATAAGTGGCAACGAACGACGCCAGAGAAGCCTGCAAGCCACGCTGTCGAGTGACGCAATCCTGGCGCTTGGTGTTGAAAGTCCCGGCAGTAGTACGAGCGTACGCGAGTGTCGCTGTCGTCGCGGCGTACCAATGGACCTTTTCCAAATACCGACGGCACCAGGCGGTGGCTGCAGGAACTAAACATCGAGGAAGTGACCTACCTGCGCTACCAATAGATAATCGGAGCTACGCTACCAGTTGCTTCGCTCTCTGAGCTGCGTCGGGTGCCCAACGCGACTTTAAAGAAAGAAATCCGTAGCGTCCACCCAAACGTCGTGTTTTTCTTTCCGTCCACTTTCTTTTTTTGTGTAACAGAATTTTATATATGCTGCAATTACGTGTTCTACTCGTCGATCTACAGCCTCATTCCGAATTTCCTCGATTTTTCGTTCCGACTTCCACCGCTTGGCATCGGGCACTCGCGCGTGCGCAGAACGCTTCTCGGAAAAGGCCCGTTCCTGGCTGTGGAAGTTTTCTTGGACTTTCAACCTAAAGAGCGACTTGCAGGAGAAGAAGCGTTCGCCGCACACACCTTCGCTGCTTTGCCATTGACAGGATCGCGGCTGGCAACAACATGCCATTTCTGCGACGTCATCAGGCGGAAATCCACGGACCACTTTACTTCGGACTCAACAAAACGCACCAGTCGTTGGCCTGTTCCAGGCACAATAGTACCGAGTCAGAAGTGATGCCAAGTGAGCAAAAAGAGATGTTTAAAAATTAAAAACAGCGCGAGTGAGACGAAGGACAAGAGGAGATGTAGAAAGACATAGCGCTCTGACATAATACAACGGAGTCCCTTGACGTGGACTCCGTTGTATTATGGCTACCTCCAAAAAGATCGACACTAAAGTGCGTTACGGAATTGAGTTCATCCGCTAAATTTACGGTGACGTAACGTCGGTGTAAATTTAGCGGATGACATTATCAGGTGACTCTGTCACGTGAAAAAGACATGTGACGTGTTAAGAAGAGAAAAACCAATGAGCAGCAGTGACTAACACAGGTTGAATATTTATTTTTTCTATGTCTCCCTCCCTCTTATCAAGCATTCACATATTTTAAAGAGATAGCCTTCTTATACATGCTGAAAGACAACCACAAAAGAGACTCATTTTAAAAGTGCGCACCATCTAGGAGCTGGTATGATAATTATTTGAGTACGCCATTGCTTGGGCTCCCACTATGACGTAATGTACCCAAGGGATGCGTGAGCGCTTTGCAAAAACACAAAATTAAAGACACGTTTTTTTTTGAAAAAAATGGTGACTGTCATTGCTACTTGCTGGGGTTTTTAATATCTATTATGGTCTTTATACTGTAGAAACAAAAGAAACATTGACTTGGCAGCTTGACCACTAAGGGAAACTTATCAGCAAAATATATCACGTGCACTGTGTCTTACACAAACACGTAAAGAGCATCACAAACAACAAGTTTGATCCATCGTATTTGTATTTTGATGTATCAATTGAACCGTGATATGCAGAATTGCGTTTTGTTAGAAATCTAGCTGTCGCTAACTTCAGTGTGAACCTCGCAAACTTGCGACGTCGTATCATGCGTCGGTACGTAAACCCTTTGAACTCTTTCTTTCTTTGACATAGAACTACGTCTTTCTCTTTGCTTGGAAGCGGGTACAAAGTTGAGAGGTCGATGTCACGGAAACGTGGTCACGGAAAGTGCGTCACACAGCCGCTTGCTGCCGAGAACTGCGCGGTGAGCGCGCGCGCGTCCTTTCTTATTTCCAGGTTTGCTCATTTGTTACACCTTCAACGCGACGCGCTCGGGTCTGCTCAAATACGCAATAGACTTTGCTCCGGCAGCCGTGATTTCACAATCTACGCTCACGGCCGTGCTACGTTCATCCAGTATAAAAGGCTCTGCGTTCATCGTTCTGAACAGCGGCAGAGCGGCCGAGCTCGCGTGCTCTGCGGCACGACCAGTTCACGCGACCCTCTCGCGCGACTCGGCGAAGAGTTAAAAACAATCACGCCCATTTCGGGATATGCGTCTCGGAGGTGGCGTCATGGGGTGCTGCACATTTGCCTCTACCGGACTCCGAGCCACGGACATTCGCTGCTTGCGCACCCGACATCCTAATGCAGCAGGAGCACGTTAACGTTTTTTCAGCTGCGGCTGTATTTCTGCGGACATTTATGCAGCATTGTAAACCTATGCACCGACCCATTATTTTAAAGCATTTGGAGCTAAAGCTGTCTTTTCGAAGCGTGTCAGTTTTCGTGTTTCTTTTTTTTTTGGTTGCTTCTCGTTATTTTTTTTTTTTCTTGCACAGTTGCGCTCCCTGTCTGGTGGAGCTCGTAGCGCAGGTGTTTAGCAGCCGGCCAACCCTATTCGTCCGTGGCACACTCCCCTCACTTTTCAAGGTCGAATCGAAAATAGCTTTACTAAGAATGCAGTACTGCAGTAGTACCTTAAGAAGCAATTCTCCAAGTACAGTTTTTTCAAGACTATAGTCCGGATTTCGTGCGTAGTCTTCACGCAGTGCATAGTCCGCATTAGTGCGCACTCCAAACGTAAAAACGATCATACACAGTACACCTTGACAAATGCCTGCTCTATTAGAGCTCACAAAGAAGGTTGTGTCGTGTATAAATCTTCATTATTATACTCTCTAAAATCCTTCACGCCTTGTCATAGTGAACGATCTTCAAAAAAAGAAATCCTTGTATAGTTCGCACCTGGAGATAGTCGGCATCGGGCAAAATTTCAACTTTTAAACAAGTATAGTGCGTGGACTATAGTCGGGGAAACACGGTACCAGATTATCTTCAACATCTCTCTTGTCGTCCTGCCCTCCAGACACGCGAACGACGGAGAAAATATTCCCGGAAGCTCTGGTCGGTGTCAGGTCAAGAAGAAACTGCAAACTCCTCCCACCTCCCCACACTTGAACAGAGCGAACGCTTTAAAGAAAAAGACTTCCTCTCCAGCAGAACCATGTATGGAGAGAGCTTGGACAATGGGAGGCGCTGGCAGAGCCAGGCTGTGCACCAGACTCAGAAAGGGGGATTGACATGCTCTCTTGAACAACCAGAAGCTGAAATGATCTCCTAGAGGTGGTAGCGAGAAACAGTTTTATTCACAGGTTTATGGTTTTAATAAGCGCGTACGAGTTAAATGTAGTAACGCTTCATGATTGAAAATAGGGCGCTCTTTATATTTCGATTATGACCATACAGAAAGATGACAGAAAGGAATTTGCTGCTCGAGCTTTGTTTTGCTCGTACAGAGTATGACCGCTCGGACGGCAGAATCCCGGCCCTCGGCGCCTGACGTACGGATTGTGTCGATCGTTCGGCTAGTCGCGCTCTTTCACCATGATTTTGAATGACCATGATTGAAACATCACATGCACCATATTTTCAGTCACCGAGAAATAATCCGACGCGCTTGTTAATTTCGTTTCTCACGACCATGCCAGGGTAATATTTCTGGCTTCTGGGTGGCCACATACGAACATCTAAGACGCCCTGGAACACGCCCAGCACGTTTTCGGCCAATGGCGCTCCTCATTCGTCTCGTATACTTCCCAGGGAAGGTACAAACTCTACATATACGGCTCTGCTCTGCAGTAGTCACACTACTAAAGTGGAAACAGACGGAAGAGCTTCTGCTGATCGCTTCACCTGTCACCGACCATACGAGGCAGAATAAGCAAAGAGTAACACCGGTTCAACATTTCGTCCGACCTCCTCTTCCCGCTTAATGCACGCATGACCGCGTCGAACCGTAGCGCTCAACTAGGGGAACCAGGATCATTACCCCCACAATGACCACCCAAGTAACATATCTTCATGAATAAATGGGGCCTGTCTGGCACGGGTGAACGTGACTTCCTAGCCTCCCCCATTTCTCCGAAGGGGACCGTGGAGCTCTACGGACCGCTGGAACCCGCCAGACGCCAGGGAGGCGTACCGTGACCAGTCGATCGGGTGCAGCTGTAGAAGAAGTCCTCAATCACCCGATACGCTTCGATTACACGATTGGTTTACACGGCGCGTGAGTTCCCCCGCGGTCCACGCTTTCACCGAGAACGGACGACATATGCTTGTGACGCATTCTGCTCTCGTTATTTATTTATCTTAATTTGTCCCTTCCCGCGCGTTTTGTAATTCTTTACTTGATAAGCGTTCTCCCCTCTTTCTGGTAATTTCTCTTTTGGTTGCCAGTGAATCCGCTTATACGGGCTTACGGGAGCTTCCGCTGGCTGTCCCTGTCCAATCAGGGACAGCCTCATTTTCGAGCAGCGTTCTAGCCAGTTCGGGAGAAAAAAAGTAAAAAAGAAAAGAAGAGGAAAAGGAAGAAAATGAAGCGCTGTTCAGTGTGCACCAGACTAAAACATAAACGAACGGAACAAAACAAAACCAGAAAAAAACAGCAATTTGTTTTTGCCCCCCCCCCCCCCCCCCCCCAAATCGATTCGCTTAGCCGCGGCTGATGAGAGTTTGATGGGCACATACACACTGGTAAAACGGACCGGCAGAACTGGCTTCGTCCTTGAAGGGAGGCTCGGGGTTCTGATTGCAGGCAGGTCTGAGATCTTGGTAGAGCAACAGTGAGAGCTGAGAGAACGCTTGCATACTATTATGGTGCCTTGAATGCGTCTGCGACTGGCGTTCTTACAACGTCCTAAAAATTGATCACACGATTTTCGCCTGATGACGTCATACAAGTGTGAAGCTGTCGCTGGCCGCGATCCTGGCGGTGTCACAGTAGTAACGGCGGACGTGGCAGACGTTTGTTCGGCTGCAGGTCTCTCACGTACTTGACACTTCATGGAAGCTTCGACAGCCAGAAGTTGGGACAAGGTGAAGAGAGCGACACTCGCATTCGGTCGAACTTTTTTCGACGGGACTTCTAGCACCAACCGCCAGGATCGCTACACCAGATGACATGACACCCGTCTTGTGTGACGTCATTGGTTCCCTCTTCGGGACCACTTGTAATGTATGGGCGGCT
Source organism: Ixodes scapularis (assembly GCF_016920785.2). Classification (NCBI taxonomy): domain Eukaryota; kingdom Metazoa; phylum Arthropoda; class Arachnida; order Ixodida; family Ixodidae; genus Ixodes; species Ixodes scapularis. Next base: position 16,068,535 of record NW_024609873.1, on the reverse strand, counting down.
TAGGACGCTATACACACCGGTCGAAGACGCATTCCAGGCACCCTAATCGCTTTAATCATGAGCCGTTCTACCAAAGTGATAGTTGCGCCCAAAGGGTAGGTCTTGCTCACAATTCGTGGTTTCTTGGAAAGCGATGCAGCCACAGATTGGGTCGAATATGACGAGGCGTGTAGAGCCCAGCGTCTAGACAGTCACCTGGAAGCTGGAAGTATTCAAAGGGGGCAGAAAATGATTTCCCAATTTCTTCCTTAACTTTGTAGGGTCTTGCAGCCCCCCTCTGGTCGACAACCGGACGCCGGCGCTTGAGGACTCGTTTTCCGTCGCCTCCGCGGCAGGGACGGCGCCTTTGAAGCCTGGTGCCCGAGTGCCTCCGCCCTCGGGACCCATCTTGAGGACGTTCGCGGTGTCGGCGGTGGAAATCCTAGGACCCCCCTCCCCCCCCTCCCGGACAGCGTCGGCGCCCGCGGCCCTGCACGTGCTGCGGCGGAGCCAGACGGGGAGCTCCAGCGAAAAACCGCCCACGATGGGAGACCGGAGACTCCCGCCTGTCTGGTGTGCGGCGACCGCGGGGAACGAGGGAAGCTGAGACGACGGACGACGGGAGATAGGAGGGGAGACTGTTGCGCGGAAAACTGGCCACGACGGACGTTCGCGCTGGTGGCGACCGCGACGCCGGCTCGGGCGACGGCCCGATGACATGGTCCGGACTTAGACCCGGATTTGACCCTCGACGGCGACGTCCACAGGGTGCGGTGTAGACTAGCACCGTACGGACGATCTCATGCAGCAGACAGTGGCGGCGCACCCCTTCCAGGCTTTCTCGATCACCTCTCGCGATCCCGAACCCCCCAGCAGAATGTGATTGGAATAAACCCGTTCTGCCGAAAGCTATGCGTTTGCTGTGTCACGTTCATCCGGAGACAGGGGCCCGCGGAATTGAACGAGAACCCTACAACTTGTCTTCTCAAATCAAGAGCGAAATGAAAAATCATGTCGTCGTGACGTGCTTGGGCACCGGTTCGATAGTTCCAAGATTCCACCGTGCTCTTTAAGCACACCGTGAAACTTGTCAATCGCAAACGATGATAAGTACCCTCAAGGCACTCACTGGCCTCAAGCGTGAACCCTGAAGGTTGATTCACACTGCCACGTTACGTTACGAAAAGTCACCGGGAAGTCTGTGCCTCGTACTAAGCGTGGCTACCAATTCAAGGAGATAGCCTGGCACGCGACATTCGAGACACGAATGTTTTGGTGAATTAGACGTAACGTAAGAAAACAGTGTTGTGTGAAAAGTTAAACCGAGCTCAACTCCTTACGTTACGTTACGATGAGCCTTGTGTCCTTGGTTGCCACAGTAACTCACCGTCCTAGCTTGGCGTCACCGAAACATTCGTATCCGAATGTGGCGTGCCAGCTATCTCCTTGAATTGGTAGCCACGCTTAATACGAAGCAGAAATTTCCCGGTGACTTTTCGTAGCGTAACGTAAGAAATCGGGGCAAAGTGAACGAGCCTTAATTTCGTCGACGCATGGATTGTTGACGAGCGCATACGCCCGAGTGAGGCAGTGCACGTGTCAAGTGCGTGAGGTGGGTTCGGCTGTACCGCTGTGTATCACAAAGAAAATGTGAAGTGCTTTCGAAGGAAAGAAGGCACGAAATACTCCGCTATATTTTAAAACTTTTGTACCAAAAAGCACGTTTTATACTTCCTACCCTTTTTTGGGCCACTACACGATATTCAATTTGAAGATTACAGTCGAAAATTATTTAGCCCAGCCTGAAGTACATTTAAAAAACATTGGAACAAAAAAAAGTTTTTTTTTTTTTGGCAGAATTGAAGAGACATGGTTTGTTTTCATACTTTTTCCACGAGAAAAAGGCCCGCAATATTTACATTGTTAGGCGAAATTTAGGCATAGGTCACGGACTTCTCTAAGACCCGCCCACAAATCAAATCAGTTGCCCCACCCATTACAACTGGATTGACTTGACTGCTCGGCCGAACAAGCTAACAAGCCTGGTATTTTCCTTTCTTTTACATCCGCCGCGTCTATTCGAGTGACTGACAACGCCTGCTAGTTGAGTGAGCAGACGCGAAGCAGCTTCAGGCATCGTCTGCCATTTCACTACCGTCTATCGTCGTCTGCCACGCCCCAAGGACGCGGACAGGAACGCTACCCGTCGGCGTTCATTTTTGCCTTCGTCCGTCTGTTGTTTCGCCCCCGCCTAAAACTTTTACTACATTCGCAAGACTCGACCATGAAAGCGGCATTCTAGCATTCCATCATGCGCTGGTGCCGGTTAAATGCAAGCGTCTCTTCGCGTGTCTCGATATTCAATAAAAGCAACTAAAAAAAAAAGCAACACAATAAATATTCAGTAATTGCAGCTTTTATGTTCTTGTTATCTTTTTTCCCATGGCATCCGCGATCAATGAGAGAGAGCGTCATGACACACCATTAAAAATGTCGCCTAAAATTATTCGCTTTAGCAGGTTAGGGGTACCGCAAAACTTAAGATACTTGCCTTAAAAGGGGTATTCACACGAGGGAGAAATCTTAGGGATTTCTCCCCGGCACGCGAGCATCACGAAACGAAAACGCGAGGCTTTTGAACATCGCAAAGCCTGACGTTTTCGTCACGGTATGCGCGTGCCATGGAGAAATCCCTGGGATTTCTCCCGGGGATTTTTCCCCTGCACGCGCATCTCACGACGAAAACGTCAGGCTTTGCGATGTGCAAAGGCCTCGAGTTTTCATCTCGTGATGCGCGCGTGCCTCGTGTAAATACCCCTTAATGCGAGAGCATTAACTGTCTCATGGAGCGAGCCGACGTCATCAGCTTTGAAACCATGCACAACGGCACCTTAATGAAACCACACGCAAAGCTAGCCAACGGCACCTTTTACTCTTCTGTCCCATTGGCTGGCGCGCGCCGACGAGGCTCCCATTGGCCGCTGCGCATCAGTTTGTGTGTTGTCATCCTGACCGTGTAATCACACTGTTTTGATATCACTTACCAGCGCGTTCGCTCGCCTCTTATCGGATGTACGGCGCGTGGCAATATATATGGCGTATGGAAAAAACCAAGGGGTCCTTTCCGCTGAGAACGGCGTTGCTGTCTGTTCCTTCCTCGCGCCGCAAGGCGCACGACAGTCTGAACGACCGCTCACCCGATGGCGCTGCGTTTCTGCGAGGCAGCGGCTCCACCGTTCCACGCCCAAGGTCGGCGCGGTGTACGCCGCAGATTAAAGAAGGATGCGAAGAGCGGCGTGCGTGCAGTCGCCTTCACAACTCATAAGAAGTGATTGAGTGCACCTCCAGCCTTTTTAAAGCAAAATGACGGGAACGTACCTGGACTAACTTGATTCGAGCCAAACGCCTAATTGCCTCTAGCCAAATGGCTCGCAATTTCTTACCTGTGCAAATTATCTTCACGTTATTGAAACCGAGGTTGCAATATTGACGGTTAAACAATTCATACATCAGTGGGGCTGCTTTTGTGGAAACCAACATCTCTGTTCAGCATCAAGACGTGCAAAGAGAAAAATCTAGCCAAATCGATCAAATAGGAACGCTAGGCTCAGGTCAGTTCCGCTATGATTAGAAGCATTCGCATGCGCTTCCAAAGGCGCGTACTTTCGAGAGTTGTTTTCTGCCTATCATATCGGTTGATGAGATCTTTCTCTAAACACCTCTGAAAACTCAAAACAGCCCGCAGTCTAAAACATTGACGAGCTTAGCGAGCTACACTCGTTCAGCTCATTCAGCGCTCTGCAGACGTCGGCAGCCATGTTTGTTAATTCGTTTCAATCTAAAGCGGGAGAATCACTCTCAGAATACTTTTGAAAACGAAATGACTCTATCTTAATTATTTGCTTCTCAAACGTAAAAAAAAAAATTGATTAGAATAATATTGCGGCACAGAGGATCATGTATCCAGCCAATGAGAGATGTAAGTACCCTGAAGCACGGGGCGAGGCTTAGCGGACTGCGACCTCCATCACGTGCACATAAATTGCGTCTAACAGCTTAAATATTGCGGGGGAAAAATTGTGGGCAAATTATTTTAAAAATTTAGTGTTCCTTTTGTGTTATTTAAGTTTCTCTTTTGCAGTGTCTTTTTAGAGGATCTGTGTTTGTAATTTTATGATCTTGTGTAAAAACAGTGTGCTCCGAACCTTTTGCAGAGGGCTGTGAACAGGCAAGTTTACATTGATTAGAATACAAAGTCTGCTGCTACACACGACGTCAACGCGATATGTCCCTTCTAGGAGCCGCACCGCGGCGCCGTTGTCTTGCCGCACGCTTCCGATACTTCATACAACACGATACTCACGAAGAGGTGCTCAAAATGATTCGCACCAAAATTAACGTTGTGACAGAGAAAAGGCAAAACACAGCACACAAATATTCCGTTCGAAGAAAAAATCCGCAGAAAATATTCAGCTTATAGGACAGGGAGGGCAAGAGACCTGCGTGGAAAGCAAACGGACGTCAGCGAAAGCCGGGGGAAAAAGATGAGCGCACGTTTGCACCATTACGGTTTCCCTCTGCTGTGCCAGCCGGACAGCCGCCGGGCCCCTGTCTTTGTTGCTCTTTTTTTTTGTATGTTTTATTCCTAATCTCAGTTGCGCGGGTTTCTTTGTCTTTTATTATTACGATTTATGCATTACTAATATCATTATTATTTGTACATGTTACCTGCCGCCAAGGGGCAGCCAACGTAGGCGAAAAACATCATTGATTGATCTCAACAAAAAAAGAATGTACTGGCCGTGTCAATCGGCCTCACTGGGTCGTTCTATCCCATTTCGGGGAGGGGTAGAGTGGCCCCCGATTTCGCGGTAGTGGGCCGTCTGGTTAGACACTGCCTACTAGCGTTTTAGTACGTCCCGCCGCAGCCAATGCTACGATCCAATGGTGCCACTCAAAGGCCAAGTGTGCATTGTCGCGGATATGATCGCCTTCGTGGGTTACCTATCACCTGCTGTACCATTCACGCACAAAAAACAAAAAACAAAAAAAAACTCAGAGTTATGCATTCATTATTTTGAGTATGGGTTAATTAGCGATGGAGAGGTCGGATGGAGCCTATGCATAATTCTTGTGTAGGGCAAACGAGCCGGTAGAAGCATTTTATTTAGGCTAAAGCATTATATATCCCATTACAGGAAAAGGTGGTGTCGGCGTTGTGCCCGAAAGATGGCCATAAATATACCTCATGAAGCACGTTCCGCTGAAGCTCAAAGCGGGCGGTGCCGGAAATAAAAAAAAAAAAAAGAAAGAAAAGCAGGGCACCGCAGCTGCTTCGTCACGGAAGCCGTGAACCCGGCGGGGGTTGTGCGGGTTATGCTGAACTACGTATGACTCGCCGCTGATGGTCACCTCCGGGATAGGTATGCTAACTAGCCATTTATCGCCGTGGCCAGTCGCGTGCCACCGCAGGCGACTGTTGGTGGCAAGTGGTATTTAGAACAGCTTCTCGCGCACATTTTCATCTCATCCATGAGACGCCGAGCAAAGGTTTCGACCTGCGAACGGCATGGTTAGTGATATGATTCCCGCTGAACCTCTTAGTGGATCTTGTTTGTTGCGATATTTGTCTAGCTATATTTATTTGTGATTTGTTACGGCGAAATATGTCTTCTATATGCCTCGGAAGCTTATGCATTGCCTGCAATTCAGTGTAACGTTATTTTTCTCATACTCGAGTGTTGTACTTTTTTCTGTAGTCTTCTCGGGCCCTTCTAAGTTTTCTCAATCGTGTGCATCAATTGAGAAAGCAAGAAGTAGTCGTGTACTGTGTGAAATCAAACGCCGTTTCATATAAGTTACATGCACAGTCGAATTTCTTCATGAAATCTAATTATCTTACAGTAATGAATACCGCAGACAGACAGGTCGGTGCATACATGTCCGAGCTAGGGGACACCATTTCTTTAAGGCCTACGCCATCCGGTCACCTAACAATTCACTCGAATAGATGTGGTTGCACACCTCTGTTTGAACAGATTAAAATATTGGCAAAGCACCCGAGAAATCAAATATCGAAATTAGTGAAGCATAGTATATTCGTCTACACTGTCCTGGTGTGTGCGTTAGTGCAAAGTCAGTTACGATGTGTAATGAAAAGTTTGAATTCATTCGTAGAATGGGAACGTATCTGTAAAAGTTGGGGTTTAGTTACAACAACTTTTAATTTTGTTAGTTATTATGTGACACCTATTTTTTATTTTTTGAATGGTTGACTGAAGATCTGTTTAGCTGTTAATGAGTCTTTGTATTTTTTTCCCACTTCGTTGCTTTTATGTCTTGAAAGAAGAAAACGAAAACGACGTCATGAAGTGGTCTACTTGTCCTTGTGTCCTTTTTCCGCTGTTTTTTACTGTTACTATTATACTTTTTGAATAAACTTCAACTCCTGAAGATATTCTGCGCTTAAAGAACATTCTCTAAATATTTCTTGCGAGAGAACAAAAAAAAAATCACAGCGTAATGAATCCTAGGTCACCGTTGTTATGACTAACGACAGTATTCCAGCGATGTTCCATCTTCAGATAGGGATGGCAGCGTCACAGTTAAGGCATTAAAGAAGATCCGTTTTAGATAAAGAGTTTTCCCGAGGCGAGTTTAACCCGACTTAACGGTGAGGTAACTTGAGGGTAGCGAGCGAAAATTAGAGTAGCCCAAGCTTAATTATCCCAGGACGATTACCCACACACTAGCTAATAAACCGCGAGGTATCGTAAGCACAAATAGCATAATTTGGAAAAAAAAAAAAAGAGGCCAAGGACTATGGGGTGCCTCATTTTAGCGGATTTCTTTTAAAGAGCAACATTCCAATTGGAAAAAAAAATACTACCGAGATTAAAAAAAAAAATGTTGTTCTTACAGAGTTTTTTTTTTACAATTATTCACGTGTCCTGGCTACGGTTGAACGTGTCATACATTAAGCTTCCGATTGATTGATTCCTGCTTTATTATGTATTATCCGTTTACTGGTTAAAAGGTAGAATTTAAAACCTGCTGAACCGAAAAAGATATATAAACACATCATTGCACGATTTTCCTAATGCCGTGCTCTTCATCTCCAGAATGCAAACACTGTCCTTTTCGTTGGCGGGAAATTCACAAACAACACCGTTTGTCACGGTTAATGGTGCCGGCTCCAAGGCCCTGTCCAACTTAGAGACCAATCGGCTGCTTAGAGACTGGTCAGTGTTTTTTCACACCAGGTGTAGACACTGTGCGTCTGCAGCGGCGTGACGCCAGAGCCAGGCGTTGTTGTATAGAAAGACCATCCACCTGGCTGCTTGTCGGGGAGAGAGGGTTGCACTGAGCGGAGGTTCCCCAAAATGGGGAGAAGGCTTAGGCGGCCCAGCTTCACTTTCGCTAATCAGTGCACGCAGTCGTCCTCCCGCGTGGACGACCGCAAGAAGAGGGAAAGAAATCTAGGAGCAACTCGTGGGCACGAAAGGCAATGATTTGGTTTCAATAAAGATAACGTTAGCTCATGATAGATTGTTGTGCCAATTCATTAACACGAACTTTTGGCCTCTCATGTTTTTCTGTCTATCGGTATCTGTGCGCGTGCGCGCATGCGCAATTTTCTTGTTTGATTTCCTTTATTTTCCGATTTGATTCGCTTACAGTTAGAGATGACGTAACTGACGAACAAAATAAAATAGTGGGCACAAAGTTCCCAGACTTGCTCAGATGAGCGCCGTTTTTTACTCTGCCTGATATTGGTTCTTGCTTGATGATTTTCATTTTATAAATATATATAATAAAGGTACCTGTAAAAACGTTAAGTGCTCTCCATATGCATTCGCGAGATGTGTGTTTTTTTTTTTCAATTTATATGCGGTAAGTACTTTTTTTTCGCGGGAATGGTTGATGTTTATTATCTAAGTAAGATTAGTGTGGTTTAAATGTAGACTTAACTTATCTTGATTTGCGTTTTCCATCGTAGGTGCCGTCCTTACACGGTGCAAAAGAATGATGTGCCGAAAAACACCGTGGCTACAACCGCCACTTCATTTGCTGGGTGCGAAAATGAGCCTATAGAATTGCGCTCTTTTCTTATAACATTATTTTTGTACCAATGATAATAGTTGTTAGCGTGAGTCCAAATCAAATAACCGAAATACGCCACTATTTAAAAACGCATCAACTCCGTAAACATTCCCCAAGTTATTTTATAAATAAATATCGTTAAATCTACACCCTAGGTATAAATTATTTATTTCAGTAGTCCAGTTAGAGTCACCACCAGGCTATTCCGTCCTACCCTCGCGGGAAGTTCGAATCCCGTATATCCCTTTTCCCGCCAGAACGACCAGGAGTTTCCGCCAGCTTACCTTCATTGGCTATTCCACACCCGCCGTAATGCAGTATCACCATCACCACGTAGCCACAAGCCCAGACGGAGCTCCGCAGACGACTTTCCATGTCACCCATCACCACCGGGTCGGTATCCAGCGCATGCGGCGGAAAGCGATCGAGAAAGAAGAAATGACAGACGCTCCACGAGAACCAGCGTGATGACGAGCACCGATGCACAAACAGGAGTGCTGCAGGTTCTTGAGTGTACGCCTGTCGAGCAAAAAAGTAGCACGTCCACGGTGACGAAGTCGAACGAGGTTCCGCGGAACAAAAACTGAAGGTGAAATAAACGCACAGGAAAATTAACTACACGACGACGCCGGGTTCCGGCTTCAACGGCGGCCCAAACAGACACGCGGAGCAGGGACGGATGAGCGACATCGCCGGTCGGGCTCACGTCAACAAGTGGACAGCGGGACCCGCACTGTTGGCTTCGACCGGTTCCTCTCACGCGCGCGCGAGTAAAGGAGAGGAGGAGGCCGCTGCTGTCGTTTTCAGACGCCAGGTGGCGCCACCGAGGGCACCCTGGGTTCACCAGCACCTCGAGGAGGGGTTCTCGCACAATGCGAAGCTCGGGAGGAATCAGCCGAATTTCAGAAAAAAATCGAAACCTTCATCTGTCGCCACATTAATCGCGTTACACTTTCCTGTTATATATTTTTGGGAACTATTTTTATGAAATTTTTATCCTATGCATCTTTTATATACAAAAACAGCAGGCCTTTGTGATGTGGTCCTTCGCTACGAACTCCATCAAACCACGATATAATTGCATTCTTCAATGAAGGCCATATGCTGCTGATTAACTAGCTAAGCCATCAGATGTTCGTACATTCTCATTCAATAAAGGTGGCCATAGCCATCATGTGGCTACCTATGTTCGGCTATGTGCTCTGCAGTTTGCCCCTTACACTTGCGAAGCATTCTGAAGACTGGGGCGCATCCAGTGAGGGACTCCTCCCGCGACCCGCGCATGTGCGCGATCAGGACAGGCGAACTGCACACAATAGAGAATTTTATAAATAAATAAACAAATAAAGGGGGCAAACGCCAACCAGTCCCTAAAAGATCGTAGGGTCCCAACTTTTTGGTGCCAGCTCGGCACATTCTTCAGGGGGGCTATTTAAAAGAAAAGCAGCTTCTTTCTTTTCCTCTGCGGTGAATGTAAGGCAGTATCTTCGTTTTTTACGGTGGTTAGTTTTCAAACCAGGTGCGGTACCTTCGTTTTCTTCAAAGTTGGTTATTTACAAACGAGGATCAGCATCTTCGTTTTCCTCTATGGTAGGGGCGTGTTTCTTTGGTGTCTCCCCTAACCGCTCATTCACACTGGAAGCGGATCCGTGTTTGCAAAGCGGTTGCGAACGCGGATCCGCTTCCAGTGTGAATGAGCGGTATGCTGAGGGCAAGGTGCCGGAGGATCGATTAATATTTCCTGGTGTAGTTTGTGCGCCATGTCTAAATAAACCAGGAAATATTAATCGATCCTCCGGCACCTTGCCCTCAGCATACGTCAGTGGACTACGACACTTAGAGGAGACACCAAAGAAACAGGCCCCTACCATAGAGGAAAACGAAGATGCTGATGCTCGTTTGTAAATAACCAACTTCGAAGAAAACGAAGGTACAGCACCTGGTTTGAAAACTAACCACCGTAAAAAACGAAGATACTGCCTTAGATTCACCGCAGAAGAAAAGAAAGAAGCTGCTTCTCTCTTAAATAGCCCCCCCCCCCCCTCCCCCCTGAAGAAGGTGCCGAGCCGGCACCGAAACGTTGGGACCCTACGATCTTTTAGGGATTGGTTGGCGTTTGCCCTTTATTTATTTATAACATTTAACCCAACCAGGCAGACGTCTGCCGAAATGTTCACCTTCTAGAGAATTTTAGTATTACGTACAGGAGCATATGAAAACATCGCGTTTGCGTTAGCGTGATTTTTGCGTGGGTACGCAGCCGTCCTCTGCGTTCCCGTCTTGACCGAATACCGGTCTTTGATTTCCGGGAGCATTTAGCGTAGGCAGAGCTTCATGGCGCTGCAACTGCTTGCGTCTGCGTTTACGTTCCACTGTACTAAAAACGCTGGTTTGACGCACTCGTCAGCGGTCCGCTGGGAACTTGCCTGCGTCGTACGCAGTTCTAACGCGACGGTCTTTACGCTATTCTAACACTTTCTAATAACTATCAATTCACATCTAAAAAGGATTGAAAAAGTCCCCCTCAACAGTAAGTGAGCGTCAGGCTCAGAATGTCGAGGTTCTGGTTTCAAACATTATTTGGGAGACGTTCCCTATTTTGGTTTTAAATGAAACAGCGTTTCTTTCTACAGTTTATTCGAAGGTTAATGAATTAGGTTCACGTTCCTAAGAAGAACGCAACAAACAATACGCTACCTAAGTTTGGACATAAGGAAATAATGCCAAGGGCTACAATTAGCAGTTCCTGCTTAGAAATAATGGCAATCTAAGGAACCGCTCTTCATTGATCAGGTCATCGATTGTCTTGAATCGTCAACGCTGATGACATTTTCGGCTCATTGCCTGTTTGGGTCGCGAACTCAAAGCTTATGTGGTCCGGGACAGCAGGTAGGCTTCGATCATGCCAAGAAAATATCACGCTCAAAGTATGCGCCCCAGAGGAAGAGCTAACAATGCGCCAAGCACCATTAAGTGCGTCTACTGTTTCTACATCGATTTGGGTTAATAATGATCCCATTTAAAGCTGGTCCTACAAAATATAGGGCCACTTTACTGCTATTAAGCTTCTGCAGCACATCTACTACAAATAATTGTTGTAATAATATAATTATATATAATATTCTCAGGACAGAAAGGGAAAATGAATAAAAAAAAAGAGTAGATTAAAATGCTATTGGCCTGGATGTTGGCTTACAATCTGGGAATAAGACGACTGCAATGATTTCTAGTCATTTATTTTTTTGATTTTGAATCAGAAGAATTCTATACATTAAGCGTGAATACAAAAAACAAAACACGCATATTTAGTTACGTACGTATATAAAAAGAACATATTTTGGGAAAAATAGAACGGGTTATGACGTGAAAAGCAATCCGTCATGCCGTGGTTAAAGAAATTATAATTTGAAATATCCCAGGAATTTCGCGAAATGTCAATGTTTGCAAGCTGCATGACGCTGTCAAAACAGAGTTTTTGTCAGAAATTACAGGAGGCGCAGGACTATTTAAACTTGATACGGGCGCACGAAATATCACAAGCTGCTGTAAAATGTAAAACAGTGCAAAATAAAAATTTTACAGTCAGCTTTTTTTTTTTCGGAGCGTAGCTCTGAGGCGCCTGTTTCCGGCTTCAGCGGCGTCGCCGTCGCGGTCGGCGTAATCGCGCGGTGCATAATGGGACGCGTGACGTCACTGGTGTCGTTACGGATGACTTTATCAGTGACGATTGGCGCCATCAGTGACGATGGCGATGACAATGACGCCATCAGTCACGTCACTGATGGCGTCACCAGGGACAATGACGATAACGTCATCACTATGATGTCACGTGACGTCACTGATGACGTCATCGTGATAACGTTATCGCCATCGCCACGTGACCTTACAAGGGTCACGTGACGCCACGGAGGTTACGTGACCTCACGGCTACGCCGACAGCGACGACAGTGCCGCTCGGAGGGAGGAGGGGTATACCCTGCCCTCATTATCCTTCCCTCCTCCTCCTCAAGAGCTGCGCTCTCATTCGGTGTTACAGCAAGTGGTAAGCGGCTTTCATTTCTTTTTGTTTAAAGGCACACACAATGCTTTTATAATGGCAAAGTCTACGTTTAGGCAAAAGTAGCTTTGGCGGTAAAATATTATGTACGACGATATACTCGATGTAAAATGTAAGAAACCACCCTCGCATTTTTGTTAACAGGAGAAAACAGCCCCAAAAATAGACACAAACACAAATGAACAAGGTGACGAGTTTTTTTGTTTTTTTTTACCGATATGTTTTTTTGTGTTACCAATATGCACCGATTAGCCCAACATTAAGCTCCATTTCAGCTCCTCGTCTTAATTTGCTGATTTTATCGTTTTTTTTTTATTAATGTTTGTTTAGAGTACTTCGAAATCATGCGATACTGTGGCGTTGCCTTTAGACATTTGTTATAATATATACATCATACTGGCGAAGCCCTTCCAAAGTTTAACCGATCTAACTTCATTGAGATTGAATAAATAGATATGTGCTCAGTGCGGATTACCCCCCCCGTCCCCCCCCCCCCCCCCCCCCCCGTCCCCTTTGAATCTTCGGATTCTAGAAATGGCATTTTATATATACAACGACGGAGTGTTTGCAAATAAGCGCATCAAGCGTTTGCGCATGCGCTGTGCCAACAGCACCGCCACCACAGCGGCGTGACGTCAGAGTGTTGGGTTGGTCTATATAGTCACTGGCAGCCTGCCAAAGGCAGGGCGTGGCCTATTATGTTCCTGCTTCTTGGGCGTCATTATTCTCTAGTGCTGCCATCCCATTTGGTCGAGGATCCATGATAGGATGCTCGGGCTCGCCACGACATGCATTTCTTGTCGGTGGCCGGGAAAAGAAGACGACGACGACACTGCTGCTGGTAACCCTTTTCGTGTCTCTGAATTTTCCTTACGTAGCCGATAAATAGCGTGTTAAAACAGTACATCCGGTGGTTAGCAACTAACAGAACGACGTAGGATCTTCGTGCGCAAAGGACCTCCTGAAGGGAGGCCAGGACATCAACAAATATGACCTCGGACATCGAGTCATCGAACGCTCCCATGTCCATCGACATGGATGAAGCTCAGGCAAGCACATCGACGATCATCAAAGACGGCTATGAGATTCCGCCCATACACCGCACCGCTGAAACAATGAGCAGTTCCTCATCGACAATCGTGTCTACTAGCGACGAGTTGCACTCGGACGACGGTGACTACGAGGTCGTTCATGGCAAGAAAAGACGAAAGACAAGCCAGAGCTCAGCATCGCATTCTAAAGAAAAAAACAACCTACAAGTCGGATTCACCGTACTGTACATGCCAGCTGACACCAGCAAGGTTGCATCGCTCAGCAAATTTAAACTGACTGACTACCTGAACAACGTCGCACCAGACATGGTTAGTGTAGTTCGTATCAACAAAGCTCGTAATATCGTTGCGGTTGACGTTAAAAAGCCTGCCCTCAAAGCCGAACTCCTGAAGCTAACCAAGCTATGCGCACTGCCGGTACGTGCTTTTCTACCTAGCGACCGCACAAATTGCTATGGTGTCCTTCGAGACATCGACCCTGACTGCACAGAGACCGACATAAAAACGCGATTACAGTCAACCGCCTGCATAACGGAAGTGAAGCGCCTTGGCAAGGCATCACCCGTTGTGCGAGTGTCGTTCGCAACAAAAGTAGCTCCTCAACATGTCAATGTTGGTCTTGTAAGAACGGAAGTAATTCCCTACCGAGCACGCCCCTTGCAGTGCTACAGGTGTCACAAATTCGGCCACATCGCAGCTGCCTGCGCAGAAGAAACTCAGTTATGTTCTCGGTGTGGACAATGCCACAAAGACAAGTGCGAAGCCAACCCCTGCTGCGTCAACTGTCACGGAAATCACGCTTCCAACGCACCTGAGTGCCCAGTGAGGGCAAGGGAGGCAGAAGTAGCGAGGTACAAGTTGGAGCACAACACCACATTTCGTGAGGCAAAAAGTGCTGTGCATGCAAAAAACAGGCAAACAAAACAACGGATTCAAACAACATACAAGAATCTAGCGCCTCCGCTAACACTACTCTACCTCTGACTGCTCAAGACTTCCCCCCTCTCGAAGACGTAGAGAGCACGCCTGCAAATCTGGTCACCGCTAAATGTACCGCAACCACTACAGTACCAGTTTCTAGGAAACCTTCGTTTTGGGACAAACCACACATCAAAAACATCACTTCACATAAGACCTCCAACGTGCACATGACGGGACCCAACCAAGAAAGTGGAACAAAGACTGACTCTGTGTTTAAAGCCATAATCCCACTTATGTTCACTGCTCTTTGCAAGATACTGGCCACAACGTCACAGACATCAACACTTCATCAAGTGATCAAAGCCGTCCTCACATTAGAACCCATTATTGCAATGCTATGGTAGAGCGTTTCCAAGAAAGCCTTACCTGTCAGTACAGATATTTTCTTCACTGTAACTCGAAAGCTAAATGGCATCGAACAGATGAGCCAGATCATATGGAAACTGAGTCTGTTGCAATAGAGTGGAACGAACCCTGTTCATCACAAGCCCTCTACAAATTTATATGGTATACGCTTCGTAAAACGCTCTCATCAGATAATTTAAGGCACAAACACTTCATACACCAGTGTGAATCACAGATATCAATGCTGCAGGACAGTAATCTTCCACCATTCGCCTGCCCACACCAACTCATCCACGATGGGAGACATTAATAAGAGGACCACCAAGCATCTTCAACCCCTCTCCTGCTCGGTTTTTCAATGGAACTGTAACGGATTGAGAACGCGACTGCCTGAGCTCCGCAAACACCTATTGGACAACGCCTACAATGCAGTAGCTCTCCAAGAACCAAGAATGTCAGCCGGCGACATGCGCATTGCGGATCATGTAGTGTACGCCAGCAAAACACATGTGGCAAGAGGGTTTCCGCGGGCAGCGCTACTAGTACGTCGAGAGTTGCCACAAAGTGAGGTGGACCTCAATGATTTATGCACTGAGAGTGCGGAGTTTGTGGCGGTGACGGTGGAATGGAGAAGACATCCACTCACCATCGTCTCGGCATACGTGGCCCCTAACGCACCCTGGGACACCCATGTACTTGCTGACATTCGAGTCCGATCCAAGGGAGACCTTATAGTAGCCGGAGACTTCAATGCGCACTCGCAGTCTTGGGGAGACAAGCAAGACTCCCCACGGGGACGGGAGCTACAGGCAACGGTCGAAGCACTTGACCTAAGGAACATAACAAGTGGGAGCCAGACGTTTATCCGCCCTGGAGTGACGGGAAGCGTGATTGATCTCACCTTCACAACTTGGTCCCTGAGGCTCAGTGCAACCCCTCAGGCAGACAGCTGGGGAAGTGATCACCTTCCAATTGTCATTGGAAGACCGCCGAAAGTCCCTCTTAGGACTTGCCAGGTAGTCGACTGGGACCGCTACAGGACACTGCTTGGAGAAGCACTAGAGGGGGGATTTCCCTTCAATTCAGAAACACTGTCGCGCGTCCTCAAAGAAGCCACCCGTGAAGTCAGCGTGCCATTAACACGTCCTAACCCTGACCTCGAATGGCTTAAACTCCGAGCGAGAAGACGGCGAGCCCAGCGGAAGTCATGGGTCACCGGAAAACCGGAGGATATCCTGGCCTATAGGCGACTGGATGCCAGGTTCAGAAAACACGGAAAGAAACTGGCGCGCCGACAATGGCGTCTCAAGTGTAGTACTCTAGACAGGCCATCCGGAGGAAGCCGGGCTTGGAGGATGTCGAGAACACTGGCGGGCCGCCCGATTCCCCGAAACCCAGTCCTTGGAATGGCCGTGGCCATGAACCTCCGACCAACAGACATGGCAGAACTCCTCGCGGATACTTTAACTAAAGTTCCGCTGGTACCGACAGTGGGACCGCCCCCCGAGAATTGGGACAAGTTCCGTCATCCCACGGCACCTCTGATGCAACAACCGGACACCGACTTTACTCTGCATGAGCTGCAGTACGTCCTTGATTCCCTTCCCAGACACCGCGCGTCACCAGGCCCGGATGGAGTCACCAACCAGGCCCTGAGAAACGTCAACGAGTCGGCACTCCCAGCAATGCTAGCTCTCATCAACAAAGTCTGGAGGACAGCTGAGCTGCCAGACGCCTGGAGGGTAGCAACAACGATACCACTGCTGAAGCCCGGCAAGCCCCAAGACCAGCTAAGCTCATACAGGCCTATCTCCTTGACATCATGCCTCGGGAAAGTGATGGAACGTATGGTGCTACGCCGTCTTGTTTACCACCTTGAAGGGGCAAGGGCTTTACCGGACTGTTTTTCGGGATTCCGGCACCATCGGAGCACAGTAGATGCAATGGGAGATATCGTCAGCTCACTGGAAGAGGCAAAAGCGCAGGGTTGGTCTGCGGTGGCCGTCTTTCTGGACGTCCGCAAAGCCTTTGATGCCCTCCCCCACAAGGCCGTCATTTCAGCTCTACGCCGTTTCGGGGTAAACGGACGTCCACTGAAATACATTTGTGCGTTTCTTAGTGAACGCACTATGTGTGTAAAGGCAGGCAACGCGGTGAGCAACCCCCGGAAAATCATCCAAGGAGTTCCCCAAGGGAGCGTTGTTAGCCCGCTACTTTTTGCTCTGGCCATCGCGTCACTCCCAGCGGCGGCAAGGGTTGGAGAAGAGCCGGCGTTTCCTATCAGCATGGCCGTCTATGCAGACGACGTGGCACTCTGGTCCACTGCCCCCAGCTACAGAAGGCAACGTATGGTATGCGCTCTCCAGCGAGCCCTGACAAATGCAGTTTATCGTCTCCACCAACTGGGCTTGGCAATATCAGCCGAAAAAACGATTGCGCTGTGCTACGCTCCAAAGAGGCCAAGCAAGTTCATGCCCACACTACGCATTGGGGACACTCCAGTAAAACTGGCGAAAACGGCCACATATCTTGGCGTCACGTTGGACTCGAGGCTATCCTGGGGCCCAGCATTGAGGGAAGTGCTTCAAAAGATGCGAACCCATACAAACATCCTCCGGATGCTCGGCGGAACTACTTGGGGAACCCCATCGCACATGATGCTGCAACTGTATAGGAGGCTCATCCTGGCCCGCCCATTGTACGCCCTACCTTTCGCAACACTCAGTGCCAACCAGCTCAAAAACCTTGAACAAGCGCAACGCGTGGCCCTCGGGATTTGCCTCGGAGTTCCCCGCACAGCCTCGTCTCGACATACGCTCACAGAATCCAGGATGAACTCTGTAGAGAACATCATGCAAGAACGGGCGCTGGGTCATCTGACTCGAATGAGCAACTGCGACTCGACCATCACACTCCTAATGAGGATCGCCGAGCGCGCTGAATCAAGACTAGGAGCGCACCTCTGCATTCTTGGTGACATAGCTGGCACACCAGGACCACTCGTTCCGCTCCCAGAGCTGCACAGAGATCCCCACCCCCTGCGGATCAGCCTTCATATCCCTGGACTGCGGTCCAAGAAGAACGTAGCAGTGGTCGTAGCAAGGCAGCTCACGGAAGATCACTTAGTTACCCAGTACGATGGGTGGACCCGAGTGTACACCGACGGATCGGTGGACCCCTCCGGAGGCACAGCAACAGCAGCGGCTTTCTTCGAAGCAGCAGCTGTGGGTACCAGTGAGCGACTGGATCACCAGGCATCCTCCACCACGGCAGAGCTAGCAGCCATACGGCTCGCCCTCTGGGGTATTAGGACAGGCTGCACACAGGCCTTACGCTGGGTCATCCTGAGCGACTCAAGATCAGCCCTCGAGCTGCTATCTAGGCTCGAACGGGCAACGCCCCTGGCCCGTTCAATCGCGCAGGATGCAGTCGAGCTGCAGCAAGAAGGCAACGACATTGCCTTCCAATGGCTCCCAAGCCACTGTGGCATTAGAGGCAATAAAGTTGTTGATTTTTTAGCGGTGCGGGCTCACAAGGACCCCGCGTGCCTGCTTTCAACCGTTCCCCGCTTCTCAGACGCCAAGCTCCTTGTGAGAAGAGCCATCGCCCTACAGCACCCGGACACTGTAATGGTGGCGGGTGCCTTCCCAGCTCGGGTACCGCGCGGCTTCGACCGCCAAACTGCCGCAGTAATGCACAGATTACGGACCGGAAGCGCCTTCACCCCGGCGTGGATAAGTCGTTTCAGACCCAATGTTGACCCCATATGCCAGACCTGCGAGGAAACGGCCGACGCCGAACATCTCCTCCTGCACTGCAGTGATCACGAAGAGGAGCGCACCAAACTCGGTGATGCTTTTTCCCGCCTAGGGCTACCTAGTACCAACTTGGAAGAACTCCTGCGTCCAAGAGCCTCACGAGCTACTACGGACAAGGCACTCAAGAGTGTAGTCAGCTTCCTGAGGAGCGCGGAACTCCTCGAGGCCCTCTAAGACTTCCAAGAGATCTGGGTTGCTTGCGGCTCCTGGGGCTCTTAGAGATCTTGCATCCAGAGGTTTTTCGGGAGTTCCAGGAGTCGCGATTCTGTACCGAAAGCCGCAAGAAACTCAAAACTCTGAAAAAATCCTCTTCCCCCTTCCCCCTCTCTCCTTCTCTATCTCTTTTTTCCCTTAATTCCCTTCCCCATCGACAGTGACAAGTGCGCCCAGAGCGTAACTAACAACAACGTCGATTTTCTAATAAACATCGCTTCAACAACAACATTGTCGGTGGCCACGGACGTCTACTGAAATTAAACTCAACCGTCCCGCCGTTCATAGGTAATGTTAAGTTCATATTCTACCGCGGTCCTTGTCCCTGTTTTCAATAAAAAAAAATGGCAATTCAATGATCGTAATACAAGGTGGTCGCGATTCGAACTAAACATCAATGGTGTTAGATAAAATACTGCTTTTTTTAGACGTCCTCCACTATATCTATACTCCGCGACAACTTTTCTTGGCAATGCAGTGGAAGGTACAGGCCCGCGTCCCCTCTCCCATTTTGAGTGTACGCGGGCTCTCCTCCTCTCCCCGGAAATGGGGGAGGAGGAGAGCCCGCGCACGCTCAAAATGGGAGAGGGGACGCGGGCCTGTACCTTCCACTGCATTGCCAAGAAAAGTTGTCGCGGGGTATAGAGTGTATACTTTCCGGCGTTTATTAATGAAAAAAATCGGCGGATGTTTATCGGGGGTTATTTGTTTCACTGTTGCGCCTTGAGGGCGCTCGTAGGGGAAAGGAACAGGACGACCCAGCTCTGGTGAACGATTTACTTCAACTTTCTCTTTTCTCCTTCCCGCTCCCATGTCCGCGCGCTAGGAAGGATCGGTTAAACCTTAATTTTCAACACCCTCCCCCCCAAATGAGCAAGCCGCTCATTTGATCACCAGTTCTCAAATGGGTAGAGCATCTGCAAGGGCCTTCGTGTGCATGTACCCGAGGGTAACCTAATCGCGCAGGATCGCACGTGGCCGTCTCTACCGTGAAAGGCCTCGATGACGCGGACGGTTCTCCACAGGTGACGTGGGGTGTTGTCATCGTGCAGCAAATCCACGTCCCCAACTTTTGGTGTACAGCTGTCAGCGGGTCGGGCGAGATGTGCTGAGCGAAGCTCTTGGATATATTATTGCTTCCAACGTTTCCAGAATTGGTCCATGAGGCGCTGCCGATACTTCCAGCGGCGGGAAAGTGTTTCCTTAGATGACGCCTGGGGCGGTTCCACCTCGGGCAGTGTGGTCAGTCTTCTCCCCATGAGCAAATGTGCTGGCGTCAAGGCTCCTGGCTCGCCAGGATCTGCGTGAAGGTATGTCAAGGGCCGCGAGTTTACTGTAGCCTCAACGTCAACCAAGATAGTCGTCAGCTCCTCGAAAAATAGGCTCTGTTGTCCAAGTACCTTTCGGAGGCAGACCTTTACTGAACGCACCAGTCGTTCCCACCAACCGCCCCACCATGCCGCTCTCTCCACGATGAACTTCCACGTGATTAGCTGCGAGATGCAGTAATCCTGCAACATTGGGTTGCGCAACATTTCCCACACACCCCTCAAGTCTTTCGCAGCCCTTTTGAACGTAAGAGCATTATCACTGTAAATCGTGCTCGGTATTCCTCTACGAGTCGAAGGGCCAGAAGCCAGGGTGTCGTGGCTACGGAAGAGACGAGCTCTAGGTGTACAGCTCGAGTGGTTGCGCAAGTGAAAAGGGCAATGTACGCCTTTATGTCGTCACCGTCGGTCTCGACGAACAAAGGTATCGCGAAATAGACTCCTAGGACATGGAATGGGTGACCCTCGTGGACTCTGTCCCGCGGTAGCGGTGCGACTGGTGCGCTGGCTGGCTGTGCAGAAAAGCGTCGGCATACTCGACACTGGTTGATCACCGCCTTTACCGTTCTCCGGGCGCTGAGCAGCCAAAACCTCTCACGTAACTTCGTCATCGCCGCCTGAACGCCTCCATGCAAGGTGCGCTGATGGGCTGAGGCGGCTACTAGCTTACTCAGGTGATGATCTCTCGGTAGAATAATGGGATGCCTAGCACCCTCTGGAAGTAAGGCGTGCTGTAATCGACCCCGGATCCACATAACGCCAGTCTCGTCAATGAAAGGTTGTAGATCCTTTATCTTTGATCTCGCCGAAATTTCTTCACTTCAGGAGAGGGCACAAATCTCAGCATCAAAGCATTCATGCTGAGCATGTTTGATCCACAAGTGCTCTGCGTCTCGAATTTCCGCTGCCGACAATGAGAGCTCCGTTGACTCTGTCGGTAGTCGACAATTTTGGACGAAGCGCAGGACCCAAGCCGTGACCCGCAGCATCCTCGTGTAGCTTCCAAAGTTCTCCAAAGTCAGAAGCGGGTTAGGTACATTTGCATCGTTGAGCAAGACATTCACTTTATGTCGTCTTTCCGCTTCGATATCGCTTGGCAGACCATTGGCTAGAGACGCCGCAGGAGGCCAGTCTTCCAGGTCACGCCTAAGCCAATCTGGTCCGAACCACCATTAATCGTGAACACTGAGCTGTCTCACGGTCTTTCCTCTAGTCATCAAGTCAGCCGGATTCGTGCTACCAGGACAGTGGTGCCAGCTGGAGGGATCACTCTTGGCTTGGATTTCCGTTACCCGGTTGCATACGAATGGTTTCCAATCTGTCGAAGATCCCCTGATCCAACCCAGCGTTATCATGGAGTCCGTCCAGTGCCATACTTCGATGCCAGTGTGAAATACGTTTGTTCGCAAGAATACATCAAGTCGAGCTCCCAATAGTGCTCCCATCAATTCGAGACACGGCAGGGACAGCGTCTTGAGAGGAGCAACTCTGGCTTTCGCGATAATTAAAGTCACGATAACATCTCCTGTGTTGTTCACGACGCGCAAGTATGCACAGGCCCCGTATGCGCTAGGACTGGCGTCGGTGAATATATGTAGTTGCAAAGAATTCAGTTTCCCATCCATTCGCAGGAGACATCTTGGTGTTGTGACTAACCCTAGATCTCTCAATCCGGTGGACCACGCCGTCCATTCTTCACGTAGGTCATCTGGCAGCTCATCGTCCCAACCTACTCCTCGCTGCCAAATTCGCTGGAACAGCATCTTCACCCGGATGACACAGGGGGCAAGGAATCCAAGAGGATCGAAAATTCGAGCAGAAGCTTGCAGCACGGAGCGCTTTGTATTTCGGTTAGGGTTGAGTATACTGAGCAAGAGCACACCTGAGAAAGTAAAAGAATCAGCCGTTCTGTCCCAAACCAGACCTAGAACCTTAGTTATTGCGTGTGAGTGAATAGGCGTGTTTTTGCACGCTCTCTCATTACCGCCTTCTTGCTGATCAAAGGTTTGCTGGAGGTAAGGACAATTTGTGCTCCATTTGCGAAGCTCCATTCCAGCCTCTTGGAGGAGCCTTTTCGCACCGCTTGCGAGATTCGCGGCTTCTTCCGCGCTTGCCGCTCCTGTCAGCATGTCATCAACGAAGAACGAGCGAAGTAGAATATCTGCGATGGGTTTCATCTGGTCTCTTGCAGATTCCAGGTGATGGCGTAGGGTCGCTGCAAGCAGAAATGGGCTCGCAGTAGTTCCAAAGGGTACTCTTGTCATTCGCCATTCCTCTATGACAGGCAGTGGCTCGTGCGGTCGAGGTGCGCTGGAAAACCACCGGAAGCGAAGGACATCCCTGTCTGCTTTTGCGATGGCTATCTGCAGGAAGGCCTTCTGTATGTCGGCAGTGACCGCCACTTTTTGCATTCGGAACCGGAGCAGCACTGGCAGGAGTTCCGTGTTCATTTTCGGGCCCGTCTCAAGGTGGTCATTCAGGGATCTAGTGTTTGGTCCGTTAGCTGAGGCGTCGAAGACGACTCGAAGCTTCGTTGTCGCTGAGTCCGCTCGAACCACTGCTCGATGAGGCATGTAGTAGACGGGTCCACTGTTCTGGCTGTCCCCTTCGACTCTTTCTGCATGCCCATCCACCATATAGCGTCTAATTGCCTCGTTGTACTCTGTAACGGTGCCATCCCGCTTCAGTCGTCTGATCAGGCTGAGTAGTCTTTTGTGGGCTACATCATAGTTGTTTTCCAGGACCGGTGAGGTGTCCTTCCAGGGGAGAGCGACTTGATAGCGCCCTCCTTTCATCGTGATGTTTTCGTTGAAGTGTTCGATTACGTTTTTATGGTCCTGCATTGTCGTCGTTGGCTCGTCCACGATGCCGAGGCTGTCTAATCCCCAAAACTTTTGCAAAATGATGGAATCATCTTCGTGACTAGCCCGAACGCTGAGAGCACACACAACCGCATTCATAGAACAGGATAGCACCTGCGCTGCGCTGGTCGGCCCTTGGAAGGTCCATCCTAGCACAGTTGAAATGGCCACCAGCTCGGTGGCAATTTCAGCACGTCGGATCTCTCCCAAGAGAAGTCGCCACATCTGGTCAGCCCCTATCAGAAGGCTTATACCAGATTCTGATTTCACTAAGGGGAACATCAACTCGTCCGCGAGCTCTCCTGAGATGGTTCGTATGAACGAGTGGTCGACCGGTGTTTCTGCAAGCTCCTTACATATGAACGGAACAACCACGGCCTCCAATATATGGCTCGCCGTAGCGTACTGGCTTCGCAGATTGAGACGCACGACCTTTAAGTGTTGGCTGGGAATGTTTGTTTCTGTGCTTGCGAAAGTGTTAAATTTCAAGTCGAGGTGCCCTATAGTGTCCAGTTGAAACTTTGTGGCCACATCTTCTCGGATGAATGTTTTCTGGCTTCCACCACCTACGACGCCGCGGATGTATGCAGGTTTCTTGTCAGTCACAATCCAACCCCTGAAAGTCTGCAGGAGAACGCCGTTGCCGCCAGGTGAAGATGTGGAACCTTCCGTTAAGGCGTCGGTGGCCTCTCCGCTCTTGGCCGTAGCTCCCCGATGAGGTGGGTTTGACCGCCACTCTGGGTTGCACATAGAGACGGAATGTCTCCCGCTGCACGTGGCACATCGAGCCTTGGTGCGACAATCCTTAGAGTGATGGCCTCTTTTCGTGCATCGGAAACATCAGCTGTCCTGTGCAAGGCGCCTTTTCTTCTCGTCTAAGGAGCTCCCGGAAGAACATGTGCTGGCAGCATGATCCTCCTTTCCACAGAAGAAACAAGCGTCCTCTAGATGACTTGAGTTTTGCAGCACCATTGTTGAAGGAATTGAGATAGCCTGTCGAGGTCTGGAAGCCCATGGTGAAAGATTCGCCGATGGACGCTCGTCACGTGAGGATCGCTCGCGGCTCTCGATTTCCACCCGTAGAAATTGTAGCAGCTTAGCCAGCTCTTCTCCCGTATTCCTCGATGTATCAACCATAGTCTCACAACGCGTCGCACTAGTGGAAGTGGCTGCAGTCTGTTCGGGGAGAGTTGGAGGAGCCAGTTGTGGCAAATAGCTCTTGATGCGGTAGTACTCCACTACGATGTGTGATGGTAAGCTGTATATCAAGCAGCATAGTTGCGTATGTATCACTCGAAATACCCAGGGAACGCAAGCCACGGATGTTTGTTTGCACGTGATCGTAGACCTTCCGTAGTCCCTGTACGTCACGCTCAGACTTCACAGCTGGTAGCCTACGCAGTCTTCCCAGATATTCGCGTTCGATTCGTTGTTTATCACCAAACCGCTCAGTCAGCATCTCTACCGCATCTTGGTAACATGCCGCAGTGGCTTGTAGTCCAGAAATCATGCTGGCTGCTGGTCCAACGAGAAGTGAGCGCAAGTACCGGAACTTCTCCGGCTCAGAAAGACTTGTGTTGCTGTGAACCGCGACGTCGAATTGCTCCCAAAAAGGTTACCATTCTGTAAGCTCACCTTGGAACTGCAGCAGTTGTAGTTTCGGGAGCTTGATTCCAGTCAAGTAGGAGCTGCTGCCTTTGTCGCCTCCGGAGCGTGGCGGTTGCGGTGTCGTCTGGGCTCGAACCTCACTGATAATCCTTGCGACCTCGTCCTCGAAGTCAGCTACGGTGTTGTAGTCCTCCTCCAAGTCGTTGTCGTCGATGAAGGGCTCTATCTCCTCATTGACCTTCCGAAGCTCTTCGTTGCTAGCGAGCAGTCTGTCACGCAAACTTTCAAGTCTCTTGGAGTCCATAGGGTCCGACTTTAGCGCAGGTCGTATCTCATTTACCAGCTTGGTGTTCCGGCTGCGTCGAACCGCTCGTTTCTTCTTTAGTCGATCCATATTCACCAATGCGGCGTCCAACTTTGTTCAATTCCCGGGTTTCGGCACCAAAATGTTGCGCCTTGAGGGCGCTTGTAGGGGAAAGGAACAGGACGACCCAGCTCTGGTGAACGATTTTCTTTTCGCTTTTCTCCTTCCCGCTCCCATGCCCGCGCGCTAGGAAGGATCGGTTAAGCCTTAATTTTCAACATTCACCAATACCGGTGCTTTTTGATGAATTCTGTCGTGCGGACGCTAAAAACGGTGGTTATCGGAGGAAAAATTGCGAATGTAAACCACCGCTGAAGACGAAAAGCAGTCAAAATTGTATTTACATATTTTACACGAACGGGCGTCAGTGTCTGTCACTGACGCCTGCTCCTTCCTGTTGACGACACGCAATTTCGAGAATAGGCGCTCAACATTTGCGCGGGACACGGGAAGTCCTAAACGACCCACGGGGCTTGGGACCGTACTGGCCAGCTGTGACTGGACTCTCGGGCCACTGATAGGGATCTTCTATCTCGAGGGCCCAGGAGGACCGCTCACCTTGGAGAACAGTGGAACAAAGCTACTGTCCTCCCCGAGTCCAATATCACGCACGTGACAAAAGAAAAAGAGGCAAAATGCATGATTCCTGGCAAAATATTGTGCTTGACGGAAGTTTCCATAGGACCTCCTTCTGTGAAAAAAACAACGAAACACATTGCTAAGAAAAAAATGTTTAGAAACCTGTGTTTTTTTAGCGATTTTTATTTCCGTCATTGGCGAGTGTTTATTGGTATTTTTTGGTTAAAACAGGGAAGTGCGAAGCACGTTTTCGGTGAAAAAATCCAGCACTTGCTCGAAATATGAAAAAAAAGTGGTGTTTTTCGGTTTTAACCGATTTTGTATTTCCGACACCAGGGGTGTTTATTGTTGTTATTTCAGTTAAAAGCGGAAGGTATAAAACCTAATTATATCACCTTTTTGAAACAGAGT
This sequence comes from Ixodes scapularis, assembly GCF_016920785.2. NCBI lineage: Eukaryota > Metazoa > Arthropoda > Arachnida > Ixodida > Ixodidae > Ixodes > Ixodes scapularis. The sequence continues at coordinate 16,042,836 of NW_024609873.1, read as the reverse complement.
AGAATAGCAAAGAGGGAGAGAGAGAAAAAAAGACAGATTGAGAAGAAGACAAAATGCGGAAGCCCTCCGTGGAAGCGAAACGGGTTTAATTAAAATCCGGAACAAGTGCCTTCATTGTTCCAGTGGTGCGGGCGACTGACATGTTTGAGAAAGCACTTTGTCACGTTCAGTTCCCGAAGCGCGGGGAGGCCTAAGAATGTGCACTCTGTCAGAAATTTCGACAGGGGTAAAGTTCTAATTTCTCAGAGGAAAAAAACCGCGAGGAACCGCAATGTCTATGGAGTTTTCGGACGCTTCGCAGGTTATCGTAATATTATCTACAAGTTACGTAATGTATACTTTTTATTTGCATAATCGTAGCGTCGTGCTGTTTTAGATTGTCTGGATTTCGCATTTTATATACATTTCCGGAGAGTAGTGTGGTGAAAGAGCTAGCGGATCCTCTAAAAGTATTTACCTAGCTTTTGGTGCATAACAACCTAAATTCACAACTCGTGAAAAAAAAAAAAAAATTTAATGCCTTGATTTATTCAATAACTTTTGAATTGAGAGAAATACTACTTTTTTACCTCGTTTTTTTGTCAGGTGGGATTGAACCTAGAAATAGTAATAAAATAAACATGTTTGGAGCCAACCGACTCTCTCACTCTGATCTATTCATGCGCGATTATTTTTCAATACTTTAAGTACAGTTAATTGTTTGCAAAAAGCTTTGACATCTTTATGTATTTATTCTTTGCATATTTCTTGTCAAGGCTTTTTAAAAGAAAAAGCAAACTTTAGCATGTGTATTTTTTAGAAAAATAAACGACAAATATATTAGGTGTAGGCATCCTCTTATGCTATGAACCTGAGTAAAACGTTCTTAATTTCCGGACGGATGCCATTTGTTTCTTCTTGCTTTGATGCTTTCCTTTGATTTATCAAAGATTTCGTTTGATCAATTCCCTGGTTTTAAACGTTTATTCAAAAAAATTGCAATTTGCACATCTTCCGGCCTTTTTTCTGCAAAAATCAAGGCGTCTGTAATTAAATCAGAAGAAAGTATTTTGTAAATAAAAGAATATCAGGCAAAGTGCTATCTCTTTTGACAACACTATCACATTCGATATTTGAGCTATAATATAAGAATTTGAAGCCTCGATCGTGCCTTGGGGAATCGCCCTTCTCAGGTAAACGCCGTTGCCTGAATATTTCTCAGAAACACGTAGACATTACTGAGCCAACACAAATACACATTGCTCGCTCAGAAGGTACAGAGTGACGACTTGACATGTAATCTTTCCAAACAGGACCACTCACGGCACGCGAACTGAACAAACTGGCTTCTTCATCGAAAACCTTTTACTCTGGGCTGGAGTCTACCTCGCCTGAACTCCCGTTCCCTCCCAAGAAAAGAGGGAGATGGAGCTGACAAAATCACGACTGAAAGGAATCACACTATTCGAACAAGCAAGTTACGACCGAAAATTGGAGAGGGTGAACTGAGGTAAATGCTAACAAGTACTTCACTAGGAGAACGTACTCTATCACGTTTATTTCCATTGGACAGCACGCCTATGGCGCCGAATCCTCCCCAAGAGGTTTGGAAATTCCACGTCCTCAACAAGACATTCGGATCGCGCTGTCCATTCTGTCGCGCTTTTGCGCTGCGCCGTGGGGGAGACCTATATACTGGATTGCGTCAAGACAGCAGAGACGGCTTTCTCCGCTGTCTAGGAGAGGTTTTCAGGCTTCCAATCAAAATGCCTATCGAGAAGAAATGTCCGTCGTGTCAAAACGTACAACAGATCACGTGAGACCATCGGGCACTTTTTGTTTAAAGCATGAAATGCGTTTTAACGTTGCCCTTATCCTCAAATACTGTCTGTCTGTTCGTCCCACTTCCGCTAAATTTAGCAGGCAAAGTGGCGTCACGTGACGTCACACAACATCTCGTGACCTATACACTTTTTAAAAATTGACCGTACGTATTGGACACGTCAACTCCGTTTCCCTGCTACGTTTAGCGGGAAATTCACGTCTTGTTGCCAATATATCGATTCAGTTCCCCCTAAAATTATCGAGAAATAGACGACACGGCTCCTGTACACCAGTTCAATTACCCACTAACTTTAGCGGGGAAATTTAAGTCTTGTGACCGACAGAAAAAGCCAGTTTCCCCGCTCAGTTTAGCAAGGGAAATTGACGTCACGTGACTTGCACAACCATTCAGTTTCTTCGCTAAATTTAGACGGAAAATGTAGTCACATGATACTCCAACATTCACATCCCATCCCTATTTTTATTTTCCCTTTCCTTCCTAGCAACACCGTTGTTTTTACGTGTTTATGCATTATACGAGTTTGAAAGTAATGAGGTAAAGATTGCTACAAATTTGCTTATTTGCAATTTTTGAAAGCCCAACAAGAAATATTCCTAAACAGGGTTCAACTTGAAACCCAGAAAGCAAAAGTGACTGAAAGGTCCGAAACTACAAAGTATGCGAAAAGTAGCATGATATTTGAAACTTTGTTTACACACACGCTTCATGCCACACTTTTCTCGGTGTTCGACCAGTTGACCCGGTGACTGAAGTGTCCTATAACGAATGCCCTGAGGCAACAATGTGCCATTTGTTCTTGAGCTCTATTTTAAAAGTTTCTGCTACAAACTTCATCGTGTGCAGCTCGTTCACTTTCAATCGAAGCTGGCGCATTCATGCTCCAAATTTCGAAATTAGCACAGGGAAAAGGAAATTGTTGCCCCTCATTTGGAGCCACGAATGTATTATCGAGTTCGTTCCTTTTTAATCATTGTCTTCACTTGATCTTGAAGTTATAGCTTATCGAAATGCCAAAACATTAACGTTAATTGAGTAGCATCTTTAGTTCCATCAAACAATAGGTACTGCAAATACACAGGCCGTTGGGAACGGATATACCCGTTTTCCATAGCGCTACCATAATTAAAATTTGCTAGAACTTGGTAGAAACAGTTCGATACATGAGTCGATGTTTTTCCAAGGAAGCGCGATATCTTAATGTTGGACTAACCGCCAACAGAGCTATCGAGCATACTGAAAATATGAGGGGGCGGTGCAACGATATGCAATTGAAATGTTTTTCACTTTGCGCGAGCTTACTCAGTGGCGTAGACTACATTTTCCCGGGGGAGTGGGGTGCGCAGTATTTTAATGTTGAACTAACCGCCAACAGAGATATCGAGCATACTTAAAATGTGAGGGGCGGTGCAACGTTATTCAATTGAAAATGTTTTTCCCTTTGCGCGAGCTTACTCAGCGGCGTGAACTTTCCATTTTCCCGGGGGGGGGGGGGTGCGCAATATCTTAATGTTGAACTAACCGCCAACAGAGATATTGAGTATACTGAAAATATGAGGGGGCGGTGCAACGATATTCAATTGAAATGTTTTTCACTTTGCGCGAGCTTACTCAGCGGCGTGAACTTACCATTTTCACGGGGGGGGGGGGGGGGTGCGCAATATCTTAATGTTGAACTAACAGCCAACAGAGATATTAAGTATACTGAAAATATGAGGGGGCGGTGCAACGATATTCAATTGAAATGTTTTTCACTTTGCGCGAGCTTACTAAGCGGCGTAGACTTTCCATTTTCCCGGGAGGGGGGGGGGGGGTTGCGCAATATCTTAATGTTGAACTAACCGCAAAAAGAGATATTGAGTGTACTGAAAATATGAGGGGGCGGTGCAACGATATTCAATTGAAATGTTTTTCACTTTGCGCGAGCTTACTCAGCGGCGTAGACTTTCCATTTTCCCGGGAGGGGGGGGGGGGGGGGTTGCGCAATATCTTAATGTTGAACTAACCGTAAAAAGAGATATTGAGTGTACTGAAAATATGAGGGGGCGGTGCAACGATATTCAATTGAAATGTTTTTCACTTTGCGCGAGGTTACTCAGGGGCGTAGACTTTCCATTTTCCCGGGGGGTGGGGTGCGCAGTATCTTAATGTTGAACTAATCGCCAACAGAGATATCGAGCATACTGAAAATATGAGGGGGCGGTGCAACGATATGCACTTGAAATGTTTTTCACTTTGCGCGAGCTTACTCAGCGGCGTAGACATTCCATTTTCCTGGGGGGGGGTGGGGTGCGCAATATCTATATGTTGAACTAATCGCCAACAGAGATATCGAGCATACTGAAAATATGAGGGGGCGGTGCAACTATATGCAATCGAAATGTTTTTCAATTTGCGCGAGCTTACTCAGCGGCGTAGACTTTCCATTTTCCCGGGGGGGGGGGGGGTGGGGGTGCGCAGTATCTTAATGTTGAACTAACCGCCAACAGAGATTTCGAGCATCCTGAAAATGTGAGGGGGCGGTGCAACGATATTCAATTGAAATGTTTTTCACTTTGCGCGAGCTTACTCAGCGGCGTAGACTTTCCATTTTCCCGGGGGGGTGGGGTGCGCAGTATCTTAATGTTGAACTAACCGCCAACAGAGATATTGAGTATACTGAAAATATGAGGGGGCGGTGCAACGATATTCAATTGAAATGTTTTTCACTTTGCGCGAGCTTACTCAGCGGCGTAGACTTTCCATTTTCCCGGGGGGGGTGGGGTGCGCAGTATCTTAATGTTGAACTAATCGCCAACAGAGATATCGAGCATACTGAAAATATGAGGGGGCGGTGCAACTATATGCAATCGAAATGTTTTTCAATTTGCGCGAGCTTACTCAGCGGCGTAGACTTTCCATTTTCCCGGGGGGGTGGGGTGCGCAGTATCCTAATGTTGAACTAACCCCCAACAGAGATATCGAGCATACTGAAAATGTGAGGGGGCGGTGCAACGATATTCAATTGAAATGTTTTTCACTTTGCGCGAGCTTACTCAGCGGCATAGACTTTCCATTTTCCCGGGGGGGTGGGGGTGCGCAGTATCTTAATGTTGAACTAATCGCCAACAGAGATATCGAGCATACTGAAAATATGAGGGGGCGGTGCAACGATATGCAATTGAAATGTTTTTCACTTTGCGCGAGCTTACTCAGCGGCGTAGACTTTCCATTTTCCTGGGGGGGGTGGGTGGGGTGCGCAGTATCTTAATGTTGAACTAATCGCCAACAGAGATATCGAGCATACTGAAAATATGAGGGGGCGGTGCAACTACATGCAATCGAAATGTTTTTCAATTTGCGCGAGCTTACTCAGCGGCGTAGACTTTCCATTTTCTCGGGGGGGTGGGGGTGCGCAGTATTTTAATGTTGAACTAACCGCCAACAGAGATATCGAGCATACTGAAAATGTGAGGGGGCGGTGCAACGATATTCAATTGAAATGTTTTTCACTTTGCGCGAGCTTACTCAGCGGCGTAGACTTTCCATTTTCCCGGGGGGGGGGGGGGGTGCGCAGTATCTTAATGTTGAACTAACCGCCAACAGAGATATTGAGTATACTGAAAATATGAGGGGGCGGTGCAACGATATTCAATTGAAATGTTTTTCACTTTGCGCGAGTTACTCAGCGGCGTAGACTCCATTTTCCCCGGGGGGGGGGGGGGGTGCGCAGTATCTTAATGTTGAACTAACCGCCAACAGAGATATTGAGTATACTGAAAATATGAGGGGGCGGTGCAACTATATGCAATCGAAATGTTTTTCACTTTGCGCGAGCTTACTCAGCGGCGTAGACTTTCCATTTTCCCGGGGGGGTGGGGTGCGCAGTATCTTAATGTTGAACTAATCACCAACAGAGATATCGAGCATACTGAAAATATGAGGGGGCGGTGCAACGATATGCAATTGAAATGTTTTTCACTTTGCGGGAGCTTACTCAGCGGCGTAGACTTTCCATTTTCCTGGGGGGGTGGGGTGCGCAGTATCTTAATGTTGAACTAATCGCCAACAGAGATATCGAGCATACTGAAAATATGAGGGGGCGGTGCAACTATATGCAATCGAAATGTTTTTCAATTTGCGCGAGCTTACTCAGCGGCGTAGACTTTCCATTTTCCCGGGGGGTGGGGTGCGCAGTATCTTAATGTTGAACTAATCGCCAACAGAGATATCGAGCATACTGAAAATATGAGGGGGCGGTGCAACTAAATGCAATCGAAATGTTTTTCACTTTGCGCGAGCTTACTCAGCGGCGTAGACTTTCCATTTTCCTGGGGGGGTGGGGGTGCGCAGTATCTTAATGTTGAACTAATCGCCAACAGAGATATCGAGCATGCTGAAAATATGAGGGGGCGGTGCAACTATATGCAATCGAAATGCTTTTCAATTTGCGCGAGCTTACTCAGCGGCGTAGACTTTCCATTTTCCCGGGGGGGTGGGGTGCGCAGTATCTTAATGTTGAACTAATCGCCAACAGAGATATCGAGCATACTGAAAATATGAGGGGGCGGTGCAACGATATGCAATTGAAATGTTTTTCACTTTGCGCGAGCTTACTCAGCGGCGTAGACTTTCCATTTTCCTGGGGGGGTGGGGTGCGCAGTATCTTAATGTTGAACTAATCGCCAACAGAGATATCGAGCATACTGAAAATATGAGGGGGCGGTGCAACTATATGCAATCGAAATGTTTTTCAATTTGCCCGAGCTTACTCAGCGGCGTAGACTTTCCATTTTCCCGGGGGGGTGGGGTGCGCAGTATCTTAATGTTGAACTAATCGCCAACAGAGATATCGAGCATACTGAAAATATGAGGGGGCGGTGCAACTAAATGCAATTGAAATGTTTTTCACTTTGCGCGAGCTTACTCAGCGGCGTAGACTTTCCATTTTCCCGAAGGGAAGGGGGGGGGGTGCGTTTTTTTTTTTCGCCAGAACTGGAGATTGAAGCTAATGAAAGCACGCTGGGATTCCATTTCCCATGTATTTTGTCAGTAAAGGCAACGTGGGCTTTATTTTGTTTACATGCCACTACTAGAAGCTCGTTACATGGCGCGTAAAAAGCGTCTCGGTAAGGATAATGGTCCCGGGACCGGGGGGGGGGGGGGGGGGGCACGAGCCCCGATGCCCCCCGAAGTCTACGCCTATGAGCTATGAGCACTAGTGGGACTCTGGAATACTCGCACGCAACGCTACTGGCAAAGAAACTTCTTTGCTGCGGTGCAGTTTCAAGGACAAAAGCGATCATTTTCATTCAATCTCTCCTTTGCGAAATGTGATGACGTAGCGTGGGGATAGCAGTACACCCCAATGACGATATTTGAATTCGGTTTATAGATTGAACCCGAACATTTCGTGGGCACTCGATTTACGCTCGTGATAATTACTAGCTCGAGAAGCATTCGGGTAGTCGCCCGTGTCTAATGGCTTCAACGACGACAGTAGCCGAGCCATAAAAAAAAAATGTCTTGAAGCTCAGCGCGTGTCCTGTGCTTTACCAACCCCAGCGCGTGGCTATGATCAACATTGGCGGCATATATTCGGCTCCAGATTAGATTATCGCTTGTCTGGCTGCGAGTTGAGGGAGTGGACGCTGCTCGTTTTTCTTTAATTTTTGTTCGGGGACTTCTATTGCGTGGGGTGAAAAACGAACGCGTGTTTTACAAGTCATTAACGTCAGGGATCCGTTCTTAACGGTATTTGCGCATAGTACAGACATTGTTGCATCGCCCCTTTAAGTTTTTTTCACGAGTATATTTGTCGAACTTCTGTAACAAATTTTTATGATTAAGGATAGTATACTGCGTATTTATTAGCGTGGGGTGAATGATTTGCAGAACCAGCGCTTGGTGATTGTTCTTGAACTGCGAAATCTACAAAACTAAAATGAGCGACTTAAAAAAAAATGGCAGTGATATTTTGATTTTAATCCCCTCGACCTTTTAAAACTTTTAACACTTTTCGATGAATACTCGGCATCGTGTTCCAACAACTGGGCACGTTCTGGCGGAGGTTAAGCGGGTCGTGATGTTTTTTGTTTTTTTTTTCGAATAGAAAAGGTTGTTTTTTCCTCAACATACGGTACAGGAAAATGAAATATGGATTGTCACAAAATTAAAAAGTCACTCGGATTTGTGGAAGAGGTCAAATTATAAATGTTTCTTCAAAACGAAGTGTGTATTTATATACATCTCTATACAAGTCGGTATCAGCACAAATGTTCAAAGATGACTCGATTTGGTAAACGAGGTACACGAATCAAAATGTCCATCGGGATTAAATGTCCATCGAGTCAAAATGTTCATCCAGTTGAATACGTCCATCGAGACATAATGTCCACAGAGACAAAATGTTCACTGTAGAACATTTGGACTTGATGGGCATTTCGTCTCGATGGACATTTTGATCTGGAATCGGGTTTCTATGACGATACATGACGCAGCCAGCCCTCTCAATTCAAAGGGGAAATTTTCAAAGGCTGTTCGCGTCCAGTCTTTTTAACAACGCAAAAGCTGTCGACGCCAAAGTCATTATGTTTTTGTGGAGTAAAGGCCTGTTCACATGTACATCTCAGTGGTATAAGCACAGTGCTGACTTTGCGCTAAGCGCGTGCTAAGGGGAGCGTTGACCAGATTTGTACTGGACCGTGAAAACTTTCTTATGGTAGACAATGAACAGCTGACGACACGTGAACAGCGCTGCAACCGCGCTCCACTGCATTTGGGACCCAGCCCATAGATGTATTCCCAATTAAAGTATCTGATGCTAGCTTCCACCAAGCCGGATATGGCTCTCACTTTCGGAGCCCGCTACGCTCATATATACCTCTCCCTAATTAGTTCGTTTTTTTGTTTGTGTTCATTAGAGTTGCGCTTCTTTTTGTATATTCCTCGGCGTTCGTTGAGGGGCGTTTTGTCCCGTACAGCGAGAAACAAGAGTCGTTCGCCACGCCATAATGAAGTGCCATTAGTTTTGGCACCGAGCTCCCTCGCTCGCACTAGCGCCTTGCCCGAAGAAGCCGAAACACGGGAGAAGGTGGAAAAGGCAAAAAAGCCCGCCTCTTTCAGCTGGCCCCAGCTTTCTTACTCAAAGAGCACGTTGCTCAGGACCTTGAGGAGCACCAATCATACGGGGGGCGTACTGTGAGTACAGCCCAGCATAAAATCTTCTGAAGTCTTCAGCACCGCATGTCCAGCATGGCGCTACTTAAATGCAGTATCAATTTATTCGGACCAGCGGTTGCTTCAAATATTTTACTAGGTAATACATCTTACTGCGAGAAAATTCGGTGGTGTTAGAGCCGGCATCTTTTGCGCATTTAGAGCGGCTGGACGCTCGGAGCAGCAGGATTTTCGGCTTTGAATTGGGAGGGGTGACCGCTGCCATCTATTGTCGTGGACAGTCTTCGAGAGAACGGAAACAGCCGTTCTTTCTGCCTTGGCGAGTCCCGTACCTCGGTGCGTCAGCGGTGGCCTTCTACATCGGCACAGCGCGAAAACGCGACTGTTTGAACAGAATGCTGCTCTAGCGTGCACTCGGAGGAGGTGTTTCCAAAATGCTTGGAGAAGATGTTAGCGCTGTAGGCGCGCTGTTTAGCGCAAATGAGCGGAGCAGCTCTATAGCAATTAATCAAATCAATCTATTTTACGGCTATATGCAGTGCAAATTAACGTCGCCGAATCGGCGCGGGGACGTACACTTATATACTCCGTTTCACCGTATGATATACCGCAAATAACACTACAAAACACCCGAGCCAATTCATAGTGTGCAACATCTCCTTCCGGTTGGGCGGAGCGACGTGGGGAGCGCAAAGTCACGTGACCAGCTCCACGCTATAAATGTTCTGGGGTTCGACTCCTAGTGGAGTATAAAGTTCGTGGGCGAATTCGGAACAACGGTTAACATGTCCGTCGATGCTTCTCAGACGCACTCCTCGTTTTCCTTCCACCTGACATTATGCTGGTTTATCCCGGTAAAACTAAACTAAGAACCGGTATAGGGAAAAAGCAAGGAGAAGACGAGTTAAAGGGTCTCCGGCATTCCGGTAAGTTGGAACTTTTGGGATGCCATGCGCATAGGTGCCCTTTATATGCGGTGCATAGTGTATCTCTGCGTCTGCTCTCTTCTTTTTGCTTATTCGTGACGCCATGAGATGGGGCGGGGAAACAGCTATGTGTTTAGGGATCGAGGCAGGCATTGAGCATTTTAAAACACTTTTGAGGGAAGCAAAAGTAACACTAGAGCAAGCTTAGAGTAGCAAAAGGGAATATTATGAGTTGCAGAGACTGAGTTTTATGCGTAGTGGTTTCCGAGTAAGCGCATGATTCCTTGGCGCACATTTCTCATTTAAAGGAGAAAATGTGAAGCCTCGTTATTCACAGACATCTCTGGCATTATTGAGCTATGTAGTTTTCCGAGAGTTCTATATTTTAGAGCTTGAATCTTTCGGAAAGTATTAAACAAAACCCGGATAAATAAGTATATTTTCAATGTGTTATGCTATCATGCTATCATTGACGGGGACATTACTACTTCAAGAAAAGATGGGGAATATTACGGACAATCTACGTCTTCTAAATTATTTTACGACGGCGAAAGGTGACTACAGTCTGCAATTCCTCGCCGATTGTGGTAGAACGAGGGCGTCGAACTGAACTTGAGTCCGAACCAAAATCTTGTGAAAGACCATTATTTGATCGAACCGGAACGAAAGTGTAAATGAAATCAGATAGTTCATGCTTGATCCGCACCGGTCTGAACCTGTAGCCTCATGTGCCGGTTACCAGTTCATTGGCAAACTGTTTCTCCTAATAAAACTTGAGCCGCGCCCTTTTGTGGGTGGCGGCGTGAAGTCAATTAAAGAATCGCTGCGGTAGCGTGAGACGCGCCGTGTAAACTAAACAAAGGGTAGAGACGTGGAGACATTTATATGTTAATGAAACAAATAAATATATTTTACGTCTACCTGCAGCCCGAGTCGGCATAGGCGAGTCGGCGCGAAATCGTACTCTTCCATGCTTCCTTTCATCTGATGATGGTCCGCAAAGGACGCTAGAATGATTGAATGAAATTAGGGGACAGCAGAGGGTGTACTGCTCTGGCTGTCAGATAAGTTTATTTGCAGGGCATGCCAAGGATCTAAAAAATTTAATGTAAACTTGCATTTTTACAGGAGTTTTGATATACCTTTCGAACTGAAGCGTGCCACGGAGGCCATGGTCGAAGAAAATTGGCCAGCGACCAAACACCTGACCTGCGAACTCCGCCGTCCATAAAATGCAAGTGTGCAAAAAAAAAAAAAAAGAAAAGAAACCGGCAGAAATTACGTTGCGGAGACACATCTTGAAGAGTTAGCCAGCAGCTGGGATAGCTTCGAGGACAACGAGTAAGGAAAAATATTGCACAAAAGGAATACACTCTAGGCTAAACAGGGCGACGTGTGCCTGGATGATTCAGACCAAAGTTAGCGTCCGCTTTGTTTATCGGAAAACGCAGTTCTGCATATGACGTTTCGAAGAAAAATCTGAATACAACTGCGCGTTATTATCTTTTTTTGTAAGTGCAAGCAGGTTTAGTGTGCAAAAGCAGCAAGGACGACAAAAGCAGCAATAACGGCAGCGGGAGGTGCCCTGTACAAGTTGTAGCAGCCGCGTCTATACTTTCGACGGAATATCTCGTAGATTGCCGGAAAGCTTCTCGACACGGCTCCCCTTTTCAACAGACCCTCATGGCGCTGGCCCCCCGGGAAACACTCTCTTTTTTCTTGAAGCTTGGCGTCGCCTCCTCGGTTCTTGGCTCCACACTTGCACCGTCTTTCCCTTCTCCCCCGATATTTGCTGCGGCTTAATTCCGCAAGTTCAGCTGTGCCGGCACGTTGTTGTTCTTGTTGCTCTGGGTTTATTTTGCGCCATCAAGTGCCGCCGTTCCTAACTTCAGGACTGATGGAGGGCGGCACTACTACATCGCAGATGGCAGCGAGGAAGTAGCAATCAGCAAAACACTCCCTCTTTGCCTTACTTTGTCAAGTTTGTTTAGTTTTGTGGGGAAGTTCGCTATTGTGACGTAAATCGCACGTGTTTCTCGAGCCCAAGTTTTCTTCGGTGGCGAATTGTAGAAACAAGTGGTCTCCTTAAAAGGCAAACTCCAGTGCCCACTGCAGAAAGTAGGCCAGGGTATAGGAAAACAAACACGAGCGAATGTCCGGGGGATGACTTGGCGGCGAGCCACTCATATAGAATCTGTTCACGCAAGGAGCAGCTCAGTGACCATTACGACTGAGGCGACAAGGAGATGCTCTTTTTTGAGGAAACGCAATCTCCCCAAATCCCCACGTTTCTTGGCGCTTCAAAGAAACATTTTCGTTTCTTTAATTTTTTTTAAAGATATTAAAAGATGACTAAGCTACAGGTCGATGCATGTTTTAGTCAGTTTAGTTTGATGCTAGTTAAATTGACGTTAGAGGGCAAAGTTCCTTGTCACAGGTGCAGCGAAAAGCGATGACAACTTAGCGGTTTTAGGACTTCAGAACGAGAGAGTCAACTCACCCAGGACACTTGAACTGGCTTAATTTGTTCCTTTTATTGTCTCCATGATAGCCTCGTTCTGAAAACCTGCAGTCCTCGAAAATGAACATCTATGCATTGAAACGTGAAGCGTGGACTCTATGCAACAGACTTTAGACATACAGAAAACTATACTCTTTCGATTAAAAGCTAGGCTGAGTAAAAACAAACCGTGATAAGCAAAAGTGCAAAGGACGTGGGGGCACAGTTCAAGATCGGTTTATTATTGATAGTATCAAAAGTGAAGGGTCCCTAAAAACCCACTACATCCTATACGAGTCCTCAAAGAGCGAAGTGATAGCGTCTCAAGTCTACTCGACGGGACGGAGCGCGAACTGGCTGCACGGTATGCTTGTTTTTCCGAACATAAAAGAAGCTTCTTAATAGAAAGTTCTCAGACGTATACCTTTAACGCTGCCGAGAAAGTACTTTCTGAAGATCCTGCAAAAGGCTGCCGATGCTGACGAGTAGAGCCTCTGTTGTTATCCCTGAGAAATTAAATTACACGCAGAACACCCTTCAAGTTTGGAAATTCCCAAGAAATCGGTGCTATTTACGAAAAACAATGACAGCAATTTGCCCGGGAGGTAATTGGTCAATATAAGGCTACCTATAGCCCTAATTGGCTATATAGGGTACCGCGTCATTCAGATCCGAAGCTGGCTCAATCCTTTGAACGCGTGGTTCGCTGCTCGACTCTTTTTACCGGCGGACGATGTTTTATTAGAAACAAGTTTTACGAGCCATTAAGGAAACTTGATCGTAAATCCGGATTTACGGCCATCTGTTATAATATTGTCATGAGTGGCAATTGATGAGACGATGATAACTGAAGAAACTGAACGTTTAATGGTGCGAACGTGAGCCCAAAACAAAAAGAGAAGAGAACAGCAGAGCGTCGCGGGCGTCGATGTCGGCGAAACCGCAGGATCGAGCGTCGGAGCGAGACTGACTGCGGCTTGCCACGCGGAGCCCCTTTTCTATACGCATGGGCTTCTCAAACAATTGGCGTAAAAGGTCCACGCATAGAGCATTCTAACGTCGAACATGCAACATAGTTCTCGAATTTACCAGAACAGTAAATTGCAAGAATAAATAAAAGAAGCGTCGCACCCAGGAATTGAAGCCCCGCTCTTCGCGTGAGAGGCAAGCACGATAACCGTTCGGCCACGGCCGCGCTGCCCAATTGGCCAGCTACGTGCGCGGCAATATTTCATAAATGCTGTTACCCTTCGTTGCAGTCTTTTGCTTGCCTGGTCTTATTCACTCCGAGATCTAGATTTCTCTTAGAAAAGCGACTTCGGGATTTTACCAGAAGAAATATATTTTAGGCACGCGATGTTCAACTAAATGTTGAATATCACGAAGAGTTCTAGAATTCGTTGTGCTTATTCAAGCTAGACATATAACCCCGGTACCTCATGCGGAGCAGTTTTGATTTTCAGTAAAATCGCATTAGATATTACATGGTGATCGAAAAATTAATAGGAAATTCTTAAGTCAAAATCATATAAAAAGGCACTCCTTCTCTCGGAAGCTTGGGACCATAGCCTTCCTGATAAATTATTTTGTGCGTACGAAACTGTTAGAAAAGGAAAGCATTAAAAAAAAAAACATTTTGAAACTTTTAATTTATGGTTTTTACACGTCCACACTTGTGCATACTGTATTACTGAACAGTTTCTTTGATGTTTTACACAATTAAAGGGCCACTACCATCTGTAATCATAAGAAATATGAGCTGCTGTGAGGTGTGTTCATAATATGAGCGTCATTCAGCACTCCACACGATTCAAATAAATTCAAGGGTTGTATTAACATGACCATGCATGTGGTAGCTTTAATAACTAAAGTAATAGTTCAGGTGAAGGCCAGTGGGCATTCTTGCGTAAAAAAAACACAACCCTCAGCTATCTAAATGTGAACTCAATTAAATTTTATTATATTTTACACAAAGAGCACAGGTAACGGTTAGGGGGGCAGCGGAAAACCGCAATAATGCAGCTTCATTGAGCCTTGCCCTTTACATTTGTTAACTTGATGGGCAGAAAGTTAAAAATATTTTAATAGGAACGAATAAGTTACACGGCAGACATCATACACGAATAAAGAAAAAAAAATGGATAAATATCGTTATGTTTGCAAACTCAATGTGAATGCCGTGCTGGTCAAAGAAGTTCAATTGTACGGGATGAGTGAACTAAATCATTTGAAGCCTGTCATCCGTTCTAGAACGGGACACTCCTCACTACCCTGCACTGCGCACTGCTTGCGCAGTATTTTTGTAGCGTGAGCTACACTGGCCGAGGTTGGGCAGTTCCGCGTGGCTCGCATAATGAGCCGTGCTCCGTGCTGCGCAAACGCGAGGAGCAGTGATGTCACACGGCGCACAGCTGGCGCGCCGGAGCCGCCGCCGCCGCGGGCTCCGCCGCCACCGCGCGCGCCTCGCCGGTCTGCGCAAGTGCTAGGAGCAGTGACATCACACTCTTAAACGCACCAGATGACCGGTGCTTGCACCGACGGGGCGAATATTGTTAGAAAGAAGACCTGGTACCGCAGAGTGGCGCGCGCTCGACGAGCATTCAGAGAGCTCGGACTGTTCCCGGACGAACGGCACCCCTACTATCCATCTTGTACGTAATCATTCCTCATTAAATCACCTTATGTTTGTAACCTAATAATATATATATATATATATATATATATATGTGTGTGTGTGTGTGTGTTCTCTCTCACATCAACCCACAACCGAATTCAATGGGGGATACCCTTTTCATATACTCATTCAGAAATTCAGTCTGACAACTTGATCATTATCCTCATGTCAGTGTATGGCCACACTTATGGCGTCCTTCTTAAGGCTGATGAAGAAAGAAGTTGAAAATGCTACCAAGCTGAGAGTATATGATGCCCTTACGTTCAAGACGCCAGTGTACCGCGATGCCTGAATTAGATACAACCAAATACCATATACCTTCGCCAATACTAGGAACTCCTCCGAAAACCTATGGGAGCGGCGGCGAACGCGACAGTGGCGCCTCTAGCGGACTCGGAGTCTAAGGAAGCAGACGACGCAATTGAAAAGTATACACTCCGTGCGACGCGACTGGCGCGCCGCCGCGCGGCCGGTACCGAAGGTAGGCAGCGAGAACCCCAGAGAAAACGAAACCGAAACCACGCCGCGTACGTTGGTATACGCATTGAAGTCGGAGTGGTGCAGTTGCGCGGGGTTCACAGCATGAAGTGCTGCCCGTGCTGCGTCATTAAGTGCTTCAATAGTTATGCGTCGTATTTCGTAGAGACAAAGTTTCACAGTTTTTCACCTCGCCGATGTTTTGTGGGACAGCGACAACGATGGAGCCGTGCCGTACGACGTGAGAAATTTGGTCTCCCGATCATGTCTGCCACTGTGTCGGCACGGCTGACATATTCTACACTGCCGCTTTGCGCTCTGCGTTTGTTTTCGTACCAGTAACGCCTACATGTGTCAGCGCCGATGGGACAACCCCACACTCGGAGGTATGCAGTGCCAATTTTGTTGGAGGAATGCCCTCCAAAGAAGTTTCGTCCCCATCGTACGTGTCGATGATATTTCCGGACAAGTATGGCACGCAATCTGTACTTCATGAAGAAAGACTCGAAAGGTAAAAAAAAGTGACAAATATAAATCTAAAGAAAACAACAATGAAACTCGGAATCACTGGAGAATCGACGTTTGAGTATGGAAGTTTATGTGGTGTGCTTTTTTTCTTGACCAGCCTCCTTTTGGATGTGGAAACGCTGACACCCCGAGTTCTGTAGACAAAATTTTTTTTCTCGGCTTTAGAGCCACCTATAGCAAAGTGGTTCGAACTGGAAGTACCGTCCACTGGTCCCTTCCTACCTGTAAAGTGTGCACCTCCCACGATTAGTGGTATTATCTGACAGCCTTTGACGGTCAAAGCCAGTTCCCATTTAGTTACGCCACCCAAACTAAATTTCCACCTGGTTTCGCTATGCCTACTCTTTTTGTTATAACAAGTGTTGTGCCAAATGACGGTCATGTCAAAGTACCTGTACGCCGAAAATCAGCACCTCGCACAACAGGTTATTACACAACAGCTGACCGCAAAAGCCCTTGGCGGCCAAACCGTGTGTTGGCCGACAACTTTGTTTTCTCGTCTTTGGAACCACATTTCGTAAAGTTGTTTCAATTGGAACTACAGTCCACTAGTTCCTTCCTACCTCTAAAGTCTCCACCTCCCCCGACCAGTGGTAATCTCTTGACAGCCTTTTCATGATCAAAACCGGTTCTCATTGAGTTACGCCGCCCAAACCAAATTTTCACCTGGTTTCCCTATGCCACTTTTTTTTTTTGTATAATAGGTGCTGTTTTACGTTACTGTCAAGTCCAAGCACCTGTGTGCCCAAATCTGCACTTTGCGCAGCCCGCTATAACACAACATTTTGGGTCTAATATTGGATATCCCGTACAGCTTTATTTCTTTATTTGTTAGAAACAAAACTTTCACACCTGCTGTCTTAAAGAAACTTGGCTCTCTTCGTGCACAAACTTAGTGAACCTCTCACTCGCCTCCAAATATCATCGTTCCAGCAGTCCTAGGTTTACAGCGACGAGCGAAATAAATTTCCCACTCAGAGCAATTAAGGTGGAGGCCGTCTTGTTTTTTCGGAAAATTACTCCAACTCTTTTTTCGGCCGCAACTAGAGAAATTGCCCCTAATTACGACTCAAACTCAATATATAAGAAGTGGAGAACAGCTAAATGCCCTTCTGCCCCAGCACTCATGCAACGTCACCCTCAACGTATCGGCTCAAAAAGCAAAAGTTTCGTCCGTGCGCGCTTCCGCCGCCACAGCTTGGCATGCGAAAAGGCGCCGCAGGCTGCTGAACGCGCCTCACAGTCGAACGCCAGCTCCTCCGCTAGCGGCGCTGCGCGCGGTTTTCAAAGCGCCCCCTATATTTCCCGCACGGAGTGTATTAGCCCCGAGAGCGAACACAAGCGTCGCTGCGGTCGCCGCGCCCTGATTGGGTGAGGTGTACCGTGACGTCAGAGGGAGGACTCCGCTCCGCGATCTCGCATTGGCTCGCTTCCCAGCACCGGTTTCCTGGTTTGGCGTTGTGTGCCGCAAGCTCTTCGAGGAGCTGGACTTCGTTCACCCGGTGTACAAGACGTTGGGTTAGGCCGATATTGATGTGCTTCCGTACATTTTATAAGCCTACTTGTCTCTTTTACCTTTAAAACTGGGTTACAAATAACGAAAGCAATCGGCGGAGGCAATTCCGCCGATGAACGTTCCCGTCCGTCCACACGACACAAGGCAATCTTGCGAGGAGTCGGTGAAGTGGTGGCGCAAGTGTTTCAGACGCTGGAATTCTGTTCCTTGAATGTTCATGATTTAGGACGATATTACATCCCGCTTTCAAGGCATTTGAAGTGGCATTTATATCATCGGCCTTCGGGTGGTCGGCAATTGAGCTCGCGATTCCGACTCTGCGCTGCCACTCTGCATGCGCTGGTTCGCAGATATTTTAAAGGCCCTGTTTCTGATTATCTTTGAAGTGCTCGTGGAACAGGGTTGTTTTACATAAATGTAGTTTCTTCATGAATTAATTATATAGTTTATACACATATGCAGGCATATTTCTTAGAAGATGCACAATTATTGGAAATTAGTTTGTATGGTAGCAGCAAAAACGGCCGAACTGCCCCCAGTTGCCTGTATGATATGTATTGAACTGCCCAAAATATGCACAGCAATAGTGCCGCGATTTGGAATGTTTATACTTTTTTCGTGACATTCTTTATTCCAGTCTTGGGTATTCGGAAAATACACCATTTAGTCTGAATTGTCATTTCCAATTAAAAGAGACACTGCTGCAGGTTTCCAAAAGCTTCCTCAGCCTCCAAACTCCCTAGAGCTGGACTCTCTGACAACAGAGGAAAACAAGAGTAAAAGCAATCATTCGAACGCCTGTCCAGTGGTAGATGCAGCACTAGTAGCAGAAAATGTGGAACCTGTAAAGGGCGACAGTCTGCGTGAGAAAAGCTTCTGGTATTTTAACTTCAGGACAATTCGATTTAATTAAAATATCAATTTTAGGGCTTAAGGGACTAATAACGAGCTAGACACCTTCGCTTACGTTTGTTATACATTAGTTGAGGGTTGATATAAACAAGCCCACACATACCACCCGTGTAGTCCATTGAAATACTATCCGAATCCAGCAAAGGTCAAATGCGAGCAATGCATATAATAAATGTTCCTTGTTTTTTTTACTTTGCCCTGCACTTGGGCTGTCTTACTTGTGATTCTCTCCCCATGATCCAGACTGTATTTAGCATGTTGCTCGAGTAGTATGCAGCTTTTCTGCTTCGGCGATCGTGTAAAAAAGCAGAGATAGAAAAAAAATAGTACGCATAACCAGCTGCCAATTCATTCAGACCATCAGCAGCATTTATTGTGCGAGATGTAAATCTATAGTGCATGATGCTTCTGCAATTGTGGCCATATTTATTTATTTTCATATACCAGCTGCGATTCATGCGTTGCCTGCCCTCTCAACCATGCTTAAAATGTTGGTTGAAGTTTCGCCTGTAGCTGCAGGCCATACCTTAATAACGGCGCATATAAAAATTTACACTTCCTACGAAAAACACGCCAAAAAAAAAAAATTAAATAGAAAGGAGTGCGCCGACAGCTAGCGTCGTGCCAGCCTCCACAGGGCGAGTCGGGGAAAAATTCTCTCCTCGCCGTGACGTCACCCCGGCTCGCCGTAAGGGGGCGCCACGCGAACTTCTCGGGGCTAATAGGCTCCGCGACATCCTCGAGCTTTGCAAGCCCCGTTTCGTCACCCCAACACCAGAAACAATTCGTTAGGTCAGTCCACTTGCAAAGCGGAATCCACTGATCGCAAGCGTAAGGACAATCAAAACAATGCGCGTAGAAGCAAAGATAGAGCAGTGTATTTAGGGGTCTCAAACGCAGCTCAGGGGGATCGCACGGGTTTGAAGCGCATATGGGAAGCGGCAATAAGGCGTTTAGCTACTCGAACTACGTGGTAAGAGGTTACTTCTATCCGTTACAAACTGCGTTGTCACATTTTCTTACCTGAATAGGTGATTTTTAAACCTTGCGCATACAACATGTTAAAATTACCAGAGAAAGCGCACCAGCCTCTGCAGCGTAACAACAACAAAATTTGCGGTGGCTAAGCTCGGCTGTGCCAGGATATACTTAGCGTGAGCTAATGCGCTCAAAATGAGAGGCGCTATCATGCGGCTCTGGTGCAGCGTCAGACTTGGGTACTGCGCAACGAAGGCGCAGAGCTGGGCACGCAACGTCGCCAGTGCGTCTGCCGCGGCTATGACGTCACTCCTCTGGAATGCGCAGACCGAAGAGGCGGGTGCGGCGGCGGCAGAAGGCGCGGCCGCGGCAGCTCCGGCGCGCCACCTGTGCGCCGTGTGACGTCACTGATCCTCGCGCATCCGCAGCACGAAGCGCGGCTCATTATGCGAGCCACGCGAAAGTGCTCAACATCGGCCAGTGCAGCTCAAGCTACAAAACAAAAAGCAACGGGAAAAATGACCGTGCTAACGCTTTTCAGATTTTGCAGAAAAGTTAGGGTCCCCATCCCAGACGAAAACAAAAAGGAATGGGGAACAGTCGCGAACAACGGTGAATGAAACAAAAAAGTTCGGAGATGATACAAAGATACAAATCACTTGGCGAAGAAACTCATTCAACGACAACGGTCGTTTCGCCGGTGGTGGTCGCCGTCAGTGTTGAGTCCACAACTAACAAAGGAACAACACGACGAAACTATTAAAAAAAAAGAGCTTCACTTTTTCTTAGCTGTATGTTATTTGTTTGTTTATTTTCTTTCGCGGCGTTGGTAGAACTAAGAACAAGCCAGAGGAAGGGAATAACGTAGTCCAGCTCACACTGTGCGGTAAATAAGAGTCGCACGCTGCAATCTGCTTCGTGTTAGCAGTGTGTGCCCATTTTTTTTTATTTCGCCCCCCCCCCCCCCCCCCCCTTTTGTTTTCCATTCACTTTGGCAGGTTGTTTGTTTGCTCGCTTGACAAAGCAGTTTAGAAGTACATTCAAGAACTTGTTGGCGCACGTGTCCAGGCAATCCTTGCACACCGTGCCTTTGTTTCGAGTGTCGATCAGCGGCCCCAAGTGCGTTTTCAGGTGAACTCTTGTTTGGTGCACTATATCAATGTGTGTCGATAATGTACGGCTGATGTTACGTCAAGGTGACGGGCTAAGTCTTAAGGTGGTGTCATTTTCGCATGCGAGTATTTCTTGTTTTTCAACAGAATGTATTTCGAGATGTTCCATGTTTCTGATAGCATGATGACGGATCTGATTGGCTGCCCACCCGGCTACACAGGACTAGGTGTTCAGTAGTGCATCTGGTCTGTCGTCCGTGAGGTTGTCAGCGATCTCCGTGAAGTTGTCATAATCTTGTGTTGAGGCGTCATTGGCGATTTTGAAGCCAGATTTGGATAGCTCTTTCAGTTTAATTTGTTGTAACTTAATTACTCACGTTTGTTCGGTCTTCGGGAAGCGGAAGAAGGATTTTTCACCGCATCACAAAAACTTGTTTTTGCAGTGGTAAGCAGCACATGGCACGCTTGCTATCTCCAAGTATGCGCTAGTGTACGCCCGAAGGGGTCCGGTTGATCAAGCAACGATGACCCATAACAGGCGTGACCGCGTCTACTCAAATAAAATTTGAATAGAAATGTATAACGAGCTTACACTTTTCAAATATATCTATTAAGTACAAAAAATACATATGAAGATTTCGGATCAGAAACTAAATCGAAGTCGAGCATAGGAGGTTATCACAGACGCCAGTGGAAAAACAAAACAAAAACAATAACAACAAAGTTGCAGATGGCCCTTCCAGATGTCCGGGCATAGCGTAGCAGACGAACGGGTGGTTAAGCGACGAAGTGAAGGAAAGAAAGTAAAAACTCAGTCAAGCAAGCAAAGCAAAATACGCGAACGTCAAGTACGTAGAAGAAAGAAAAAAATAAACAAAAAACAGACGCAGGAAGAAGAAAGACTGCAGCGGCGTAGCTTCGACTCAAACATCAAAAGAAAGTAGACTTTGAAAAATGGTAGGAGATGCCCGACCGTCCAGCGGGTGTATTTTTTTTTTTTTGTATTTTTTTTTGCAACTCTTCTTTTATTAATTTTAGTAATAGCGTCAGATTTGCATGTGCCTAATCGACTTCTTCCAGAGCATACTGAAATCGCAGTAACGTACGTGGTTTCGGAATTGCCTTCTGCTTCTTCATCCAAGGACGATCGGAATTAGCCAGCTCGCCTATTTGACAAAACGGTTTTAGGGAATACATTTATAAGAAATCGGAATTGCAAAAACAAAACGAATTGATCGGTAAGAACACTAAAATTAAAACGTAGCTATGTTTTGATTTTTTTTTTACATTGCCTTTTTTTAAGAAAGTGGGCGAAGGTACATTCGTGTTTTGCCTGGCTTACGTGAGTCATGAAAGAGTGTTTTCTTCAGGAGCGCCCAAACATTTCATCCTACGCGCTCTAACATCTTTCCCCCGCGAAGAAAATGTATTTTACTCATGAGGTGGCACCTATTTTTTAACAATTAAGGCAGCAAATACCCGCAAAAAAAAAAATATATTTTTTTCATTGCTCGCTTTGCACGGAGATAGGCAAAACCAATGCGTCTTGAATATTTCCTCTGCTAGCAGAGACTCCGAGCTCGCCAGGGGCGCTCCGATCATGTTTCGCCCGAACTCCGCGGGAGTTGCCACTATTGGCTTACACGATATTTGGTACAACGGCCATTCATGCGTTAGTTTCGGATTGTAGTGCAATCAATTTCTTGTCGCAAGCTTTCCCGAAAGACTTTTGATGGTGGAAATTTAATCAAGAGCGCTTGCGAGTCGCCGCCTTGCACTGGTCAGGCCCTATGTTTACACCATCTAAACTGCTACAAATCGAGAACAAATTATCAGGTGATCGTCAAACTAATTCTCCCATGCCATTGACATGCGAAAGTGACGGTGCCCAATAAAATGCTCTTTCATGGTCCCTATTAACACGTATTTCATGGCAACGAGGTGGTACTGTCTTTTGACAAGGGTCACTTATAAAGAATAAAAGGCGTTGTCTACCGCAACTTCTCTTAGTAACTCGCCGCTCTCTTCCATCTCTCTGACAACCGCCCTCATCAACACACAAAGATTCCGGTCCCTCGCTGCTCTAATGGCGTGGGCGGAATTATCGGCTGAATCATGGCCTTTCCCCCCTCGTCTTTCTTTGAAAATCCTTTCCAACTTTCCACCCTTCCACTTCCTGGCTCACAATTTAAGCGACTACCCTCCCACCTCCGACTGCGGTACAACCTCATCGCGTTGAAACCACACACCGCCCTTACGCGAATGGTCGTCTCAAATTGCGGGGCGTGTTGGTTGCTTTAATCGCCTCGTTAAAGTTTCGTGTTATGCAGTGAACCTTCTTCTTTCCCCATAAAACACCGGTGAGTCACCTAAATGGATCAAACGGTACCCAACGTACAAGGAAGAGGCAGTACCGAGTACGGGAAACGAACATCTGCCTCTCCGCCACGCCCTCCGTCCGTTTTTTTGTTGTTGTTGTTTTTTTTCTCTTTTTTTTTGTAACACGTGAGGGGGTGCCGAGTTAAGCAGTCCGGAAAGAAAGGCGTCGGCTTTGAGTGCCTGAGTTGCGGTGACGTCAAAACAAAGCTGAGCTATGATTGGCTTTGATTGGAAGGATAGTGGGTAGACCGCAATGCTAGATGTCTTGACGTCTATCACTATTTTTATTCAATCAGCCAATAAGAGCTTGGCGTTCTGAAATCATCGTAACCTCTGTGTAAGAAGCAGACGAACTTGAGCTCTGCATAGACTCGTTTCAAAAGTGCGCACCGTCTGGTGGCTGCTCCGAAAATGATCCGAGTTCGCAACCGCCTGGGCACGCACTCCGAGCGTGTACAGACGTT
Organism: Ixodes scapularis; assembly: GCF_016920785.2. Classification (NCBI taxonomy): domain Eukaryota; kingdom Metazoa; phylum Arthropoda; class Arachnida; order Ixodida; family Ixodidae; genus Ixodes; species Ixodes scapularis. The sequence goes on along the minus strand of NW_024609873.1, from coordinate 16,019,390 downwards.
TGCAAGTGCGGCCTCTGAACGCCACCATCTTGCTGCTGCTAGTGTGTTTAGATCGCCTGATAGCCAAGCATTGCTGAGGTGCACCCACGGCCTCAGCTAGGCTTGACTAGCAGACGATCTACCCAAACCAGCAGCAAAATTGCAGCGCCCAGAGGCCGTACTTGCAAATATGTATTGGACAGGAAAACCGCGTCAGCGCTCGGCGTGTACACGGCTGAGCTCGGATCAAAAACGAGCTCTGCCTCAGTGTTCGGCGAAAACTCAAATCAAACTGCACTTTTCGTGCGCAAGAAATGGCGACCACCAGCGTTGCTCGATGGGGATTTCGAAAAGGGTCTATTGCAATATTTTATAAACAGCAGCTATACTCCGTTTAACGTTAGGTCCGACCGTGACCGACGCTAGAATCCTATAGAGTCAATCAAGTCGCTGGAAAAGTGCATCGTGATGGCGCTCCTCGTCTTTGTTCGTTTGCTATCAGCGGCTAAACCTATTATGCGAAGAAAAACCGCAGGATCGTGGGGCATGTTCGCTGTTTGTTAACGGTTTAGCCGGGGATATAGCCAGCGCACAAAAGCGACGAGCGCCGTGAAGGTGCACTTTTTGCGCCACTCGAATGCCTCCATCAGATCGTTGCGTCAACTGAGTGAAACGAAGTACGGCGTATCTCACGCGATTGTCTTCGTTTTTTTAGGGAAACCAAACCTGCCTCCCTCGTCGAGGCTCGTCTTGGGGTACAATCATTTTCACGAGAAAAACGAATCGCCATTAGTTCTGGAAATTAATAACCTTTCTCCCCAACGTTTTTTCTACCCTTTTTATTTCCCAACCCGTATTTCCCGCGTTGAGTTACTCATTTTCCTTATCCCTACGTCACAATGGCTGCCTTCCTCATTCCCTAATGAACCGCACGGCGAAAGGTCGGCGCTCGTGAGAAGAACCGCTTTACAAACTGTCCCGCGCGAGACCCGATGACGACTTCTCGCATTTTTTTCTTTTTGTTTGTGTGTGTGGTTTGTTTCGGGTTAATAACCCCTCCGCTGCCTTCTTGCAGGCCGGCCATTCGGCGGTTCTTGATCTTACGGGCACTATATCGGGGGCGAGATTTAACCAAATCTACTGGATTGGTATAGCTCAGCAGATCTTGGGTGTCTTTCATTCAGATTTCCGCAGTTCTTAATTTTTCACTACTTCATTTAAATTACGCATTCGTTTTCTTTTAATACTTTTGTTTTTAACCCGCGTTACACACCTTCGCAAGTGTTTCTCCTGATGATGTTTTCTGGCATCCCGTCTCATTTTTTTTTTTTTAGATTACGACCGTCAAACACACTCTGCATAAACGAGTGTCGTGAAAATATTTCAGGAAAGTTAAATTACTGTGTGTTATTGAGGGTAAAAAACTGCCATTGAGATAGTATTGACATTTGGACAGTGAATACAAGCGATTGATATTGCCATGCTATAAGTCCAACGATGTATCTATCCGAAACATAAACTTTAAATTTTCCCATTTTATGTTTGTGAAATCTATGTTAATTTATTTATTTATTTTGAAACCAGTGACAGCTTGACATGTCTCCTTTGTGGTGCAGTTATCTATGTCAGATTCTATTATAATTGTTCGGACACAATAAAAAAATGGAAAGTTCGGCTTCATTATAACTCATAATTTTTAACAATATTTCTATTTGTGACGTCCTAATTTATGAGCCGGCGTCCGCCACAATTGATAGCACCTTCGTGAGTCATAGCGAAAAAATAAGGGTGTAAAATGTTCTGAGCCACCTTGCTCGACAAAAAACAAACAAAAGAACAGTTGAACTTGCTTTGGTAAATAAAAACATTACCGAGGCATGTAGATGCTGTCTTTATACAAGACAGCGGTTGTGCGCAGGATTCGACAAGGCTCATTTTTAGGCTGTCTTGAATAAGATGCTACTTATTTTGTTGGTAGAAAGGTGGCTGTGGTCTTCCATTGAGTACCGCACACAACCAGTGACCAGAGCTTAGTGTTTTGTGCAATTCCTAGTTATCTACAATACGAAAGAGGGAGAGCATGCGTCAATTAACGCCATAACGATAACAATATAACAAATGAGATTGAACTTCACGCGTGCCCGAATGACCGCTTTAGTAGAGCTAGTTGTAGTTGCAACGCGCCAGATAAAGTCTTATAAAATATGTTGGCTATAATTACAACGTACATTTTCCGGCGACTACTTATGAGAACATTTAATGGATATTTATGAGTGTTTATTTCTTTGTGAGACACCGGTATATTTTGGTGAATTGCCTCAATCGTGGGGTAATTAAAGCGGCTATTATAAGTAAAACAAAATAGCCAAAATACTCGAGAAAAAAATTAACATTTTAATGACATATCCATTATACACTTATATAAACAGTCAGGTGGGGCATTTGTTAACTTTCTTCGCACGATAGTGTGATGAAAAAATCATAAAATACAAAATAAGGGAAAAAAGTCGAAGCCTGCCCTGACTATCGCCGTCTCGGCAGCCCAACGAATGAAAAAGAAATTAATCGTAAAACCTGCCACTGACGCCTTTTCTTTTACGGCAGCGACATCGGCGCCGGAGCCGTATTCGGAGAAACGTGCGAACTAAGTCAACGACCTAAATTCAGCAGCCTGATTGTCGCATTCTCTAGAGGTCATATCGACTGGTTTTTGTGGGAGGAAAGAGGGAGGGGGTTTCAAGGCTTAAGTAAATAGGCCTCGGTGATCTACGCGCTAGGCTTTAGCCAGGTGCCATATTTGCTTACCCGATGCACGTAAGAAATTCTTGGACCCGGCTAAAGGCTGGCGTTTGAAACGCTGGGGCGTGTTTACCTAAACCTCGAACGCCCCCCCCCCCCTCCTTTCCTTTCTCTCGTCCCGTTAACCAGGTAATATGACGTCCATGAATGTGCTTCAATCCGGGAAGCGAAGCTATCTCGTCGACTTACCCCGCAAGCTTTTCTGAATACGCTCCATGGAGGTCCTGCTACGTTCTTTCCTGCTCTTCACCTCTGACTCTACGACTGAGTCGTTCCACGTCAATCTCTCCCAAAGTCCGCAAAGGAAGGAAGCTTCTTCCGCTTCCCCGGACCTTCCGGGAACTAAAGCTTGCCCTTTATTTTTGTACTTTCTGTCCTGGCCTTGTTAACCGCTTTCTCATCTCCTTTCTTGCCAGCTTTGTATCCTATTTCGTCGCCTATGGATGTGTATGCTCTGACCGTTCAGGCTCTTTCCCGAACTCCATTCCTATTTTTCGGTCCGCTGCACTGTTTCCAGACTCTGCTACCACCGTCCTCGTCCAACTAGTTCTTATATGTTCTTTGGACTATCCGGAAGTTTGCATTGCACAACGCAAAAAGGAAGCGTTTGTCCTGGTATAGAGAGCACTTCTTGGGCTAAGTTCAAATGGTATTTGACCTGAGGGATTCTTCTTGAATTGGGAGACAAAAGTCACGAATTTATTTCTCTGGGTTTGAAGCTCAGCTGAGACCTAAACAGTTTTTGAAAAGGGATGTTCATAGATAATAACAGAGTTGGAACGCTAAAATTGTTGGGTTGTGGTTTCTGTTAAACCCAGTTCCAACCTGAAAGTATATGGGCTTCCCATAGTTCTTTATAATGAAAAATAAGATGAAACTGCAGATTACGTGTTGGAGAAGCAAAACACTGGTCGTTTTATTTGTGGGTTAATTTAAACAGTAATATCTACCAAACGTGTCAACTGAATTAGCAGGCGTTGTGTGCCGACAAATTGTATCGACGTTCTGAGAAACGTCTCTGATACTTCCGCTCAAATGGAGGAACAGAAAACATATGGCACCCGTGCGCAGTAGAGCCGGCTTGCGTCTAACCTTGGAACTTTTTTTATGAATCCACCATTTTAGAAATAACTGGCGCCACCTGGCGGAAAACGGTGTTCCAGGACTCACAGGAGGAAGCAATGCGTGTATTATGAAGAAGTGAAAAAAAAAGAAGCGTCTTACAACGAAGTTAAGGGCACAAAATGAGCCACAAGAGGCACAAAAAATACTTTGGGGGAGCCCAATCTATACTCAATCTCACAAACATTTCTAATACAAACAAAGGCACAGGCACGAGCGCGTTGCTTCGGAGAGTTCCTCCTGTAAAGGGTGTGCAAAGGAGTTTGACCTAACAGGTCGCGCAATCTGGTGCGGAACGTCCGCAACGATCGAAGTTCGTTTCAACATTTGCGCCGTTGAAGATGCCGTACTTGCGCTGACAGTGTGCGCGGCAGCATAAACATGCGAACGCCTTCCTTTTTTGTTTCATAGTTTGCGATTAAACTATACCGTGTTTCATCCTAACGTGCCGAACAGCGAAGTCTACAAGGGCGAGGTGTTTGCTTTCCGCACATTGGAGGGGGGATTACGTGGTAACATTGGTGTTTGGCGATGAAACGCCGTATTTTTTATATATATTTATCTAGACCCTGGCCTCCAGCGATCACTTAATTTATAGTGTGTTTCGGTGATTGATTCGATTTATTAAACCGCTCAGTCAAAACCGCCAAAGCTGAATTTGAGGCTCTGGTTGTTTTATTTTTTAATGAGAGAACACCAGCCGCACGCCAGAACGTTCGTCATGCGGTCGGCGGAAGAAATGTGTAAGGTGTGCACTTTATTCCCTCAGTTTATTCAAGCTACCGAAAGAGCGTTCTGGCTCCGATACGCTGTCTTTCCGACGCTTGTTATCGATATTTGGTGAAAATTTCAAAATGTTGTAGGCAGATTTTTTATGTGTTTCATTTTCTTGTTTTCGGGTTGATGCTGACTATCAATTCGGTGAACAATTCGAAGTACTTTGCTTAGTCTAATTTAAAGCCGAGTCACTGCGACAGTATCGAATGCATATTTATCCAAGTGGTGCTTAAAATAGTTCAAGTACCGTCAAACATCTAAACAACACTTTTCTTTTAAAAAATATGTATGGATATATATTGAACCATTAATGATGCAGTTTTTAAAAACATGGCCGACTCCTCGCTTACGGTCTTATGTTCCGCCAAGAAGAAATGTTTAGCACCTTCTTAATTTTCTCGTAACCTTGTATTTGATTTTTGGGCACGTTGCGATGCGTCAACTTTGCAGTAAATAAATTTGAATTAGCTCCACGTTTTTAGTTTCAAATCACGAATTATATATTGTTACGTTTTTAATTTACAAAAGGACGTCCATAACCAAATATGACCCAATTCGAAGTGTGTCACGTGCCGTCTGCACGCGCTTCGTCGTCGTCCTCGGTGGGTTCTCGCACGCGCCTCGGTAGCACCGCTACACTATTTCCCCTCTGAGTTTTTTGGTGATGTTTCTTCGTAGGTTGGTTCATTCTGCTTAACGACCTCGCCACGTTCCATTAAAGATAGACAGTTCTTTTCGCAGGTGTCGTTGCCGATGCTCTTCTGCACGCTCACAAAATTCACGCCAACGTCGCTGTTCCTCCGCGGCACCGAAATCCAGCACATTGGTGCTTTTTGAAGTTGATGCCCGGAGACTTGTGACTTGACCGCCGCTAGCTTCTATTTTCGTCACTCTCAATGAAATTTCTGATCAGAATTCCGATGCCGGCACAGATCATATCGGTGTAAAATAACACTGCACATTTGCGCATTTTGAAATGAGCACCGAAAATGAAATGCGCCGGTGACGCCGAAACCCAGGAGACGCTGGAACGTTTTTTAGAAGACTGCCACTTATGACTTCCTACGTTGAATGGCCACAACGACCGTCAAAGATTTGAAGACCAGCGCGCACTTACACGCCTTGATTGCCTGAAGGTCTGGGATGCAAAAGTGGCCATCGGTCAATGCAGGGTCTTCATTTCACAGCCTCAAAATTGTCGTGGACATCATGGCGAGGGATGACTTGTCCGTGGAAGGTGCGGCACGGCGATTTGAGACTTCAAGTAATCAAGCCGTCATCCTATGGCTGATTGAGACGCAGGTGACGGCCATGTCGCAGAGGAGTTTCATCCTGACAGGGTGCCTTCCGGGTTGCATGGGGTGTCGTACCAGAAATCCCACTTCTGACACCAAATGTTACGTTTTTAATTTACAAAAGGACGTCCATAACCAAATATGACCCAATTCGAAGTGTGTCACGTGCCGTCTGCACGCGCTTCGTCGTCGTCCTCGGTGGGTTCTCGCACGCGCCTCGGTAGCACCGCTACAATATTTTACTAATTATATATATATATATATATATATATAAAAATATCACAGTCACAAGTCCTTCGAAACGAAAACAATCCCAAAGAAGTCGGTCATGAAAATATCGCTACATTTATTTTCGTAAAATAATACAAAATGCGACGTTGTGGCAACTCCTGGAAATATAAAGACATCGAATCATGCTTGACTACCCTTTCAACTATGGTAGTGCATTTTCTCTTATGAATATAATAACAACTATTCAAAACAAGCTTCGTGTGAATGTTAACATAACAATAAAATAATAATGTGAACAAAATTAAGCTTACCTTAAACACATTTCCCGAGTTGTCATGAAAAAAAATGTATACATAAAGTAATGAATAATTAAGGGCAGATATGTAATAGAGGATGTTAATCACAATGATTAGCAACCCGAAATAAAAGTCAACCAAGATTCATTGTTGCGCAAGTGCCTTCTGCGCCCAAATGCATTTACTTGATTGTCTGTTATATGCCCGGAGCATTATGTTCACTATACCAAAGGAACAGCTCAGTTCTACCTCAGACGTAACCCAGCCACTACGTGTTCTATATATTGCTAGGTCGTACCCAGTCAAACGAGTCATCGCCGCGTTTGGAAGTCAGCAACGCGAAAGGGGCAGGAGAAGAAGATGATGCGCCTGCGACTGCCCATCGTTGCGCTTCTTTGCCGGTAGAGGCCCTGATTATCGCCCCACTAGGCTCACTCACCTGTGCTTTTCGCTTTACTGCAGACATTTATGAGATGAAGTATAGGTTAGTTCAGCTCAATTCAATCAGCATAATCTAGATTCCATGGAGGAGGCTATAATAGGCTATACTAGGTTAACCTGAGTCAGTCTGTCAGAGCTAGGACTCTAGGTTTGAAGAATTTCCGAACGCAAAAAAAGAAAAACACTAGCCTGATTCTCGTGTCTAATAGGCCCAGTCGTCACATACAATCGTTTGCCCATTATTTCGCATCCGGTCGAGCGTAAAAGCGGAGAAAAGAAAATACCTATCTGTACTGGTCTGCGAAGCTTGGTATTGCCGTTATTCTTCACAGACGCAACCCCGTGTCCACTCTTCAGAAAAAGAATACTTTCTGAAGCCCACTACAAATACGACACGTTCCACTCAATTCCCAATCACTGCCCCCACGGGCCCCCGTTCTACCAGGCGGACCACGCGAACAGGGCCATCGTAAGAAAGAAAACCCCTGTCATAGAGTTGAATCCTGAAGCCCGTAAAAACAGCAAACCACCAAAATATTTAGAAAAAGTGTTTTCTGCATCTTATTTTAAGGAAAGATACATACCCGAAACGTTGCTGTTTGTTTACTTTGTTCTTTGTTGTTTATCTTGGGGGTGAAGTGGAATGGGGAAGAAAGGAAATGTGTGGGTCTCCATTGATGGGTCGAGCGGCTACCTGGAAGACCCCAAAAGATCACTCGAAGCAAGAAGAAGACAAGTTTGTCAATCCGTAGAGAGATGGCGCTTGCATCACCTTTGTCGGGAGATGAATCATATCCCTTTTCTTTTCCTCTTTCCTTATTCGGGACGCGGTGAGAGCGACCAGGCTCCAAAACGTCCACGCCCATTCAGACAAACGGAGTAGGCGGTGTACCCAGGCTACTCCTCTTCCCCCGAGGCGCACATTCTCCGCACCCCCCCCCCCCCCCCCCCCCCCGCTCTCCCTACTCTCTTTTGCAGATGGTGATCAAAACAAGAAGAGAGAAATAAAAACCACAGGAGGGGCATTAAAACTCCATTGGACTCACCGTTACACGACGCCTCGCTTTCCTCATGTTTTTTATTCTCTCCCTCCGGCACAGACTAAAACTCCTCCATTTAAGATGGTTCTCCCCATCCGCGTGATCACTTCCCAACGGCCCGGCGATGGGGCAGACGTACTGCCGTGTCTGAGACAGAGCATTGTCCCCCTCGTGAGATGCTCGTTTGTAGAATGGGGCAAGATCTGTGGGATGACGATAGAGGCGTTCTCCTCGTCGCTTTTACTTTTTTCTCCCTGAAACCTCCCGCCTCCTGCATTCCTAACAAAAGAAGATGTCTGTCTTCAGGCTGAAACTGTCGTCTCCAACCTTTTTTTTGTATCGTTATCTGCGGTATATTCTGCGGGACCATATTGTTTTGTTTTTTTTCTGTCACGTTTTTAGGACTTTTAAGTTTTACCATGCGGTTGGGGTTGGCGTACCATATGACCTCAGGTAGTTTGGCAAGATATGGCCCAAAAGAAGCTGGGAGCAATTGCAACCACGCGACAAATATGTCCGCCATATTTTTCTTTTCCTGGCAGGAGTAGTGGGGCTTGGTTGCAGCACGCGACTCCCGAGCGATTCGTTTTTGTTTGTCTTTTTTTTTCCCGTAAAGGCACATTGTCGTTTTACTTTGTCGAAGTGTGACATCACGCAGATGTTTCATATTTTCCTAACGTCACACTAGACTTTCCTGGAGGATCCCAGTCTTTAACATGTTCCGCGTGAACACAAACTCTTGTATTAGTTTTTGGATTTTCGCCACAACTGTTGCTCTCTTACGGCTGAGCAAATCAGTCAAAACATTCAATACGTTGAAACGCGTGTCGTGGCAGCTCCTGAAAGCAGTGTGGTAAAAATCTGCACGGTGAAACTCTACTTCGATGTAAGGTGCAAATTGATAACACCTCATGTTTTCTCCTTTTACGTGATTTAATAACTTCAGAAAGCCCTACCCTGCAGAACCATTACAACAGGGGAGGGGATATGAGAAAAAAATAATAAATAGCAAACTTTATAAGAACACAAGCAAACACAAAATTAAAGGCAATATTAAAAAAGTGAAAATTGCAAATGCCACATATACACACAGCAACATATATAAGAGAAAGAAATTCACAAGGCAATTATATTGTTATAAAATTTTTTCCACCAGAGGTCGTTCCATAGAGATATGGTTCTTAGTAAGACGGAAGACATTTTATAGTTGCCCGACGTTTTATTTTACAAATTAAATTTCACTATACTCCGTCCTTAGTGAAATGCAATGGAGGTTTTAACATATTCATTTTGTTAATTTTAGTAAAATTGTGATATATTGCTTGCTTTTTACGAACACGCAATCATGTGGATATCTGTAGGGGAATTAGACCGCCGGTTGTCATCATATGTCACTAGCTAGTAACATATGTCGACTTAATATTTTCATATGATAACCCAAACCATATGTAATGACAGAAACATCTCATGCAAAATGGAATAAGTTTAACTAGAGATATTTGGATCGGCATTCATCACACTATTTTGCGAGGACTTTTTACAATCACCTCGGAAGCTACTCAGGAGCACAAGTTTTCCGAATTCTTTTCTACGGGAACTTACAAATCACAACATTCTCGTAGAAGGAAGCGTTCTTTGTGAATTCGATTTGAAATCAAGATACAGCATCAAAAATATTAGACTACAAAAATACCTATTTTGATATTTACACCGCAAACCAAGAAATCTTGAGGTGTCAGTGACCTTCAAATATTTATTCGGGTATTTCCATGCCAAATAATAAAATAAAACCAGTTATTTTCCATGGGATTACATCAAGTCACCAAGGTGTCATGGGGCACGAACGATGTACATGCTATTTTTTCTTAATAAATGTAGTTGTAATAATTTTACCACTCTTAGAGATTTAAAACATGAGATGGTTCCTGCGTCAATATTTTTACAAAATATGCTATAAAGTATGTCTCATCCAACGGGATTTTTACTAAGCTAGGTATTGTATCCTGTAGAGTTTTACTCCTATAATTTCTTTTACTAAAAATAATGCTAAATCTGCGTGTCAATTATATAAATGAAGCATCGTGTTGATGATAATGATGAACACGATGCGTCATCTAATGTAATTGGCACGCAGATTTGGCAGAATTTTTAGTAAAAGAAATATAGGAATAAAACTCTATAGTTTTTAGAGCCGATGCTGAACAAGCGCTTACATCTAGATTCAAAAGCACAGTACAAGGGCGCAGCACTTTAGCGTGGAACCAACTGAGTCAATTAGACAACCGGGCCCCCAGTGTGAGTTCCTAATGGGACAGTCCGGTTATTCAAATGAGACAACAGGCAATGCCGCCCCGAGAACAAGAGGCCCTTCGAATACGTATGGCCAATCAGCACCAACAGTTCGAACAAGATCACATGGTCATCTACACAGACGCCAGTTTTAACGACGGCAAGGGGAGCATGGCCTGGTACTGCCCAAAACGACCGGAACTAATTGGCGCCCATAGCTGTCACCTCCTCTATGGGGACGCCCCTGCAGGCTAAACTCCTGTCAATATCGGGAGCCCTTTCCTCAATCCCCGGTCCCCTACCACAACACGATGCCATAAGAATACTAACGGACGCCAAGGAAGCGCTCGAAGAAATTGAGAACATTAGCACAAATGACGCCACGGCTCAGGCCATAAGGATACGGTTGTACGACTTACAAGAAGTGGGCCTCGACCTACGTATTCAGTGGACACCAGCACATACCGGATTCACAGGAGGGAACACAGTGGCACATAACATAGCCACGGCAGCCCGAGGGAGTATTGACTCAGCCGCCTCTTACCCTCCTCTCCACCCACCATTTAATTCCTACGCATGGATCACAGGCTCACCGAGAACGGCATATCGATGATACCTCTCCTTTATCAGAGCCAAACACCGCAGGGAACGCAAACAATTTCTTACAACAATAACACCTCCGCCCCAAGTCGATACGCAACTACGACTCTCGCGCGCCCAAGAAGTATTCTTAAACAAAATATTCGCTGACGCAGCCTTCATTCGCATATTATCAGGAAATGGTACACGCCAGCCGCGGACACACCACTTTGCTGCAGTCACTGCGGATCGGAGTGCAGAGCTCATCTCCTGCACCTTATCTGGGACTGCCCACGCTTCTCCACTGGCAGGACAGATATTCAGGATATACCATATGCCGATCATGACACATTACTTGCACACCTCCAAACATCCCCCCTAGCCAAAACACGCTAGCCCAATAGGGTAGTAAGAGTGATCTTGTGAGAGAAGTGTGAGGTGACTCCCAGCACTTCACCGGCAGATTCTGATACCGGCAGGAAGATTGAGAAGCAGAACGGCTACCAAGATGCCTTCTGCAATCCAGAGAGATTGTCCAGGGTGCACGACTCCTCGCAGACACCTTCTATCCCCCTCCTCAAAACATAATCCCACACCACGGCTTTAGCCATCTCTTTTCCATGTGGTCCAATAAATAATAAATCGTGTTCCGTGCAGGGACGGTTCTTCCTAAATACGCATTTTTTCGTGGAACTTGTAGGTAAGCTTCGAGCTGTTTATTACCACTCTGTGTCAGGGAGATGAATTGAAGTTTCACCTTAAGTTACAGAACAAATTTGAGGAGAAAAAATAAAGAAGTTAATTCCACATGACTAAATTGTTTTATTTCCGCTTGCGTTCTGGTGATGCTGTTGCACACGGATCCCACGTGATGGCACGGGTTTTGAAATTCACCAGCTCAGTTCATTGCTTTCTTTCACTGCTCTTCTACATCATTGCAGTATAATCGAGGAATGCATTGCATTTCCAATAGAAAATGTTATAGTCAGCATTATCGGTATAACGGAATAATTGAATAAGTCGTTCTTTCGTCGACAACGCCGAATGTGCGGTTCTTTATTTTTGAGTGTATGGCAAACTATTTATCTATACACATTTATTTTATTAGGCACTCAATATTTCATATTTTAGGCACCCAAAAGATATTGCAGAAAAAGGGAGATAAATGATGGAAAAAAACTAGACACACAGATAAGATGATGTTTAAGCATGATATAGAACAAGTACTGAAAACGATGAAACACAAAACGATCGTTTATAAAGCTACAATAAAAATCGACTGGAGAAAGCACTATAGTTGGTTGTCGATGAATTTCCATAGCATTCGTCATGAGACTCACGACGCGGCTCATAATGGATACGACGACGAAAATTTGGGGCAAAAACTTTATTTTATTAATGTTTTACGACTCAATCATTGATGTCAGCGCAACTGCTGCGCGCCAGTTAGAAATTGAGTGATTACTCAATATCTGCGTGATCGTTTAATGGTCAAGCTGTTTCCCTTCCATAAGTGCAGCTTCGTCTGTGTGTCTTGTCCTCTCCATGTAATTGTTCAATGTTCAACCACTTTTACCATTCTCATTGACTATCAGAGTCAGAATCAGAATCAGTTTTATTTCGTCTATATGTACAGACGACAGGGGCATGGGCAAAAAGCCAACACATGTTGGCTTGACTGGGCCCCACCCCCGTTTCCTTGGCAGAGGCGGATAAGCAAATTGTAGGAAAATGAAAACAAAATCGTTAACTATATAGCAGGAAGACGAGTAAAAAAAACATAACAAAAAAACATGTAGACACTTGTAGCTGGGAAGTAGAACACTGATATCATGAGGCACAATACAAAAATAAGAGAGCTACAGAAACATATTTTTGATGGCACGAGGTGTTAGTGTTTCTATGGTGAAGTTGTTGCTCCTTAGATTGTTCAATAATGATGGGAGGTGGTGTCTCAACATCTGCGTTCCATAGTTTGTTCTGCTGTATGGTACCTTCCAGACATCCTCATTACGAGTAGAATAAAAATTTATACTTCGTGCTAGACCAGCGATCTCTTGAAATAAAGGATTGTTCAGTTTAATGCCCGCTGTGTATCTTAAAATTAGTGTGTAGTCATACAGGTTGGTAACTGGAACGATATGCAGAGTCTTAAAAAGGGGTTGTGTATGAGAATCATATGGGGCATTGACGATACTCCGTATGGCCTTTTTCTGAGAGACATGAAGATTAATTATATTGTTTAATATTGTGGTTCCCCAAACCAGATGACAATAATTTAGATGTGAAGAAAATAGAGAGTTGTATAAAAGGAGTTTAACTTTTACTGGGAGGTCGAAGCGAAACCTGTTAAAAATGCCAACGGGTTTTGAAAGCTTGCGAATGAGACCTTCAATGTGAATATCCCATGACAGATTTTCCTGAAAAATTACGCCTAGGGTTTTAGTACTAGGTACTAGTTCAATGATGGAGGGCCCCAGAACAAGGTTGTAGTCGAAAACCACAGACTTATTCTTCGGTTTAAAGAGCACTGTCTTAGTTTCGGGAGTGTTAATAGGAAGTGAATTTACAGAGCTCCGTTTGTGAAGCGAGTTAAGAGTATGATTTGCGACTTGCGCGAGTTTTTCCTTATCTTGAGCAGAAAAAAATAAACTAGTGTCATCGGCATATATAACATAAGTTGCCTCCGTACTAATTTTGACAATATCATTGATATATATATATTAAAAAGTAGAGGACCCAGTATACTTCCCTGAGGAACACCGGCAGCTAATGACCGTAAACCTGAACACTGATTGTCGATGACAACGCACTGTTGACGAAATTCTAAATATGAAGCCACAACGTCAAGAGTTATCCCACGAAAGCCGTAATACTCAAGCTTTTTAAGTAGAGTGATATGATTAATGCGGTCAAATGCCTTAGAAAAGTCCACAAATATACCGAGAGTGGAACACTTTTCTTCAAATGATTTCAAGATTATTTCTTTCTGGGTTAGCAAGGCAAGTTCAGTCGAACGCCCCTTTCGAAAGCCATACTGCGAGGGGGTCAGAATAGAGAATTGGTTGCAAAACGAAGAAATTCTGGTGTGGATGAGTTTTTTCAGGCACTTAGAGAAGACGGGTAAAACGGAGATAGGCCTGTAATTGGATTGATCATTTTTGTCACCACCTTTAAAAATGACCACCACCTTGGCAATTTGCATTTGACTCGGAAAATTACCCGAAGAAATTGCAACATTGTAAATGTGGGATAATACCGGTGCTAATCAGCCCAGAACGTATTTGACAGGCCTAATTTGAATATCGTCAGTGTCACTTGACTTACTATTTTGGATGGAATTGAATGTACTGAAAACATTGTATTCGTCAGTAGGCTGAAAAAAGGCACTGCTTTCATTGCGAGTTTCTAGGTAGCTTGTCGACAGAGGGTTATGACCGCTATGAACACTGTTAGCGAAATAGTTGTTAAACGATTTTGTATGTGTACTGACCAGCTCAACTTTCACTGATAATTGCTTCGTAGCTTGCGTGCAATTGTGAATGTATGCGTGCTGCGGTTTCGTGCATGCGCGGCGCGGGTACATCTGCCTGCTAAGACGACGTCGAGGGCGAAGTCCTAGAGCACGTCGCCCTCGACGACATCTAGGACAAACTCTAGGGCAATCCTGATGACGACATCTGGAACGACGTTTAGGACGACGTCGAAGACGACGTCTAAAATGAGCTCTAGGTCGGTCTCAAAAACAACCTCAAGGACGACGTCTAAAATGAGCTCTAGGTCGATCTCAAGGACAACCTCAAGGACGGCGTCTAGGACGGCGTCCTATAGTATGATGTCTAGCTTGATTTCTAGGCCAACCTCTAGGGCGGTCTCAAGGACGACTTCTAAAACGACGTCCAGAACGACGTCTAGGATGACATCGGGGACGACGTCCTAGAGGACGACATCGAAGACGACGTTTAGGAGGACCTCAAGGACCACCTCCAAGACGACGTGCGACTACGCGCGGTGCCTGCGTATGCGGACGTCGTGCGTGTGCGGAGGCACCACGCCGCCGCGCAGCGACTCCGTATACGCGCACCGCAGATACGCACGGCACATTCAAGGCCAGATAGCGTATCGCGAAAACCGGTGAAGTAGCTAAATAATACTTTCGGATTAAAAAACAACGTGTTCAGTAACCTCAATCAACAAGAATACTAAATGTGTCGTATCATGAAACATTTATTTTCGCTTTTACATTTATCTGCTCGTTTTGTTGGTGGCAATATGTCAGTCATGAGGTTGAATACCAAGGCCAGCAGCTTAACAAATGATTTCACTAGTATTTCTTTTCTCAGGAAGGCGTTCGCTTTTTAGATGGGCGATAGTTCGAACATGCATGGCTTCATATACTCTAAGTCACCAAGTCTCCCGGTTGCGGCGTGTAACCATTGTTTGAATGACAACAAAAGGTCATTAAGACTCACCATACCATAGTTTTCTCACCATACCTTTATATATCAAACAGCTATGGTGACAACAGTTATGCCGCTATAATTATTGCCACTCATTAAATGCACACTAAACCAATTTGCCACACGTGCGAGTGAACTTGACCCGTAATTTCAGCTGAAACTAAACGCACTCCGCGTAACTACGAATGCTTTCAGAAACGGTACCTTCTAGCTCAGAAAAAAATGAAATAATGATGATACGGACTATTGCACATTTGCCGCAGATAGTTATTCAGCGAGAAAAACCCTCTCGGCACAGGTCGTGTACCCCGACCACGGTAAATGGCAGCACGCGCGTTGTTGCGTCCGAGTTGATATTAATAGATGCCGGAATACACCGGCGCGAACGGCTGCCATTGGTCTCCGTTACGCGTCAGGGCGCACGCCTCCATCTGGTGGCGTTAATTAAGGTAATGACGGTGAAAGTATGCAGGCATTAATGCGCTAACGGACACTCCGCCGCCTGCCTTCCCACGCTCTCCCTTTCCTCTACAGCTTGTTTCACCACAACTTGGCAAAGATCAAAGGCTACGGTCCCTTCGAGCCAAATATAGCGTCGGAGGTGAGGCATGTGACAACCCTTACCGAAGAAACCGAGGGGAAAGCGTAGCCCAAGCAGTTGAAAAAGTGCCCATAGCCTCTTTTTTTGTGTCCCAGACGTATTTTTTTTGTCTCACCTTGTACACGCTATTTAGAAAGTAAACGATTACAATAACACTTACTCTTGGTCAAAAAGCCATATATTATAGTATTTAATGACTTGGGAGGGAAAAGTAATTGGCACTTACTTGATAATTTTATCTTTCACTTTTCCGATCACTCGAGAAGCTGAAGACAGGTTTTTCTGCCGGTTTGATAACAGGACTATTTTACTGTCAATTGTTGGATTACAAATACCGAAATATAAACAGCCTATGTTCTTAATCAAGCCATTTTTGCTGTCGTAAACCATTACCTTGTCGGAGAGTTGATTTCAGAAGTCTTTTATGGAAAGCTTCTAGGAACAAGGGGCGTGATTACGAAGGAAAGGAAAAATAGTGACGGTTGAAAGTAATTTAGTGCTTTCACAAGTAATCATATTACTTTTGCGATTACTTACTGATAAATGCCTTTAAATGAATACAAAATTGCTTCAAGGAGTTATCAATTACAAGTAATCTTATTAATTTTAATAAGTAAAATAAAAATATGTTTTCGTCCCCATATGTGATTAGCCCGTTGCTCTAAATTCGTAGAACATCGGCCTTTCTCACCCGCCCGTGGCTTTGACAGCGCTGCGGGCAGCTAGTTGACCAACTAGCTGCCCGCAGCTAGTTGGTCAACTAGCTGCCCGCAGCGCTGTCAAAGCTACGGGCGGGTGAGAGAGGCCGATTTTCTACGAATTTCGAGCAACGGGCTAATCTCATATGGGGACGAAAACATATTTTTATTTTACTTACTAAAAAATAATAAAATCACTTGTAATTGATAACTTCTTGAAGCAATTGTGTAATCATTTGCCACACATGTGTACGTTAGTACGTTAGTGCCACACATGTGTACGCTGTACGTTAGTGTTAGCGGTGCGTGCTCTATGCTGGCTGTTTTCTCGGAGCCCAAACTTCGGACTCTCGGATTGACGCAAGGCGACGACGCGCATGCACATCGCGGAGCACGCGACGTTTACGCAAACGCACAGCGCTTGTGTTGGCTCCTATACGAAAAAAATTAAACGAAGACACTTAAGAGGGCTTACGTATAGGAACGCGAAAGCATTTCTACAACCAGCGCGCCACGTCTTT
Organism: Ixodes scapularis; assembly: GCF_016920785.2. Taxonomy (NCBI): domain Eukaryota; kingdom Metazoa; phylum Arthropoda; class Arachnida; order Ixodida; family Ixodidae; genus Ixodes; species Ixodes scapularis. The sequence continues at coordinate 16,002,262 of NW_024609873.1, read as the reverse complement.
CCTTTTCACACGGCGCTCCGACATCTAGTTCGCCAACTGCGCACGCGCGGCACCCCCGCCGCCCGCCGGCTCCACGGCTTCCGTGACAATGCCCCTACGTAGCGGGGCTTTTCCAATTGTTTTATTTCTGAGGCGCGTCCGCTCTGACCTTGATCGTCCCGCCGGCTTCCGTGACGAAGCATCTGCGTTGCTGTGCTTTTGACCAATGACACTTTACGTGCTGTTTTGCTCAGCCAATGGGGACTTGGGTCCCGCTGTTGGCTGATTTACAGACGGAATTTAGGTGCCGTTTCTCGCTGCTACAGAAAATGCCAGCTTCGCTCTATGGGACAGTTAATGCTTTCGCATTAATCCCAAGAACTCACGGAGCTTCTTTGTCGTCGTCGATGTTGGAAAGTTTTCGATGATATCGACCGTCTCAGGCAGTGTTCGGATCCCGCGGCTATTTACGTGGTATCCAAGAAAACGTAATTCCTTGACACCGAACTCACATTTAGTCGCGTTTACGACGAGCCCGTGTTCTTGCAACCTAGAAAAGAGCTGTCGCAAATGGTTGGCGTGTTCTTCAGGTGTGTGACTGAACACCAAGATGTCATCGATGTAAGCGAATGTGACTGTCAAGCCGCGAAGCACTTGATCGCCAAAACGTTGGAATGTTTGCGCGGCGTTTCGAAGTCCATACGGCATTCTCAAGAACTCGAACAAACCAAACGGTGTGACGATCGCAGTCTTGGCAATGTCTGTAGGTTTGATGGGGATTTGGTGGTAGGCTTTAACCTAATCCACTTTGCTGAAAATAGTGGCCCCTACTACCATGCTGCCGAGGTCTTGAATATGTGGGATCGGGTAGCGATCTGGCACCGTAGACTTATTACGTGCTCGATAGTCCCCACAGTGTCGCCAGTCTCCGTCTTTTTTTGGTACCATGTAGAGTGGGGAAGACCTCGGACTCGAAGAAAGACCGTATATAACCAAGTTCGAGCATGTGGTCAAACTCATCCTTGGCAATCCGAAAACGGTCGGTTGTAAAACGTCGTGGTCTTGCTGAAACCGGGGGGCCCTGGGTTTCAATGTGATGAGTGACGTTGTGCTTCTCGCTTTCATGAGGGGCCGGTGGGCGGAAGACTTGAGGAAACTAGCTTACAACGTTCTTTCATGGATTGTCCACTTCCGCTCGTAGTAGAGACGGACTGGGAACGTCACCTTTGATAAGAGAACTTGGACGCGAAGCTGCTTGTCGATGTCGACACGCAGCTTCGCGTCCTTCTCATGTTCCTTCTCAGTCAACTGTGACGGCGAACCTTCGCAAGACGTCTCCTCCGATTATGGCTTGTTGGACGTCGGTGATGGTGAAAAGCCAGCCGAACGTCCTGCGGAGCCCGATGTCCAGTGTCTGCGACTTTTCCCCGTACGCCTTGATTGAAGACCCGTATACTGCTTCGAGTGGCGGAGATTCTTGGCTTTGCCGACATTCTTTCATCGTACGGGGTACAACGCTCACCTCCGCACCAGTGTCTGCCAGGAAACGTTCGTTCGTTCGGTGTTTGGGGGCGTAGAACAGTCGACCTGAGCGTGGGGGGGGGGGGGGCTCTCGACGCTGGCGGGCGACATTGTCTTGCGTGTTGTCCTTTGCGTCGGTGGTACCAGCATACCTCTGATTCGGAGTGGGTGGACTCGTGGCGTGCGTAATTCTGGTGGCGGCGGACATTCTCTTTCGTGGTCGGAGAAGGCGACGGTCGTACGCGTAGCCTGCGGAGCTCTTGACTCACCTGGTCCACCCTGACCTACATGCGGCTGTTGAAGTCCATGATTTGAGTGAGTTGAGCTCCAACCTCAGATGGCGTAGGTGGCGGGCTGATGTGCTTTGTTCCAGGGCAGAAGTGCTAGAACCACCTTCATCCATAATCTGGGCGCCATACGAGCCAGAGTGGCAATCGAGTTAGTCGTCGTTGCGCTCAAGATCATGGGCACTTGTTCTGGAAGGCGTTGACGGAACATCTCATTCAGAATTGTTGTGTCAATTCTTGTTGCCCTGTTTCGGAGGAACTGTTCTATTTGTCGAAGAAATTCGGTAGGCTTTCGATTGCCCAACTCCTCGGAAGTCAAAAACTGTTGCCGTCGGCGCGGTTCGGATTCCGTTGTGCGTCGTATCACCTCCTCTCGTAGTTTCTCGAAAGGTTGGTCGTCTGGAGGTTAGCGCAGTATGTCCCGTACCATGGCCGCTGTTGCTTCCGGAAGAGCCGAAACCACATAATGAAGCTTCGTCGGGGACGACGTAATTCTATGCTTTCCGAAAATGAATTATGTCGTTAGAAGCCATAGTAGGGAGCCGGCCGCCCAGAATTTGGGAAACTTAATGGTCGTTGTCGTCGTCCCCAAGATTGACGGGGTCTGAGCAGAGCCGGTGTCATCGCCTTGAATCATGATGCAGGTAGACAGCTGAACTCACAGAAAACCAAGGTTCTGGAGCTGTGTGGTGTACAGTAGCGCCACTAACCTAGAGGGCGCCACGTGTTTGTCAAGTTGGTTATAAATAAAGCCGCCGGGAGCGAGCAGCTTCTTCTTCATCACCGGCTCTCGGACCCTGCGTGTCGTGTTCCACTACATGGTAATCTACTACATGGTGTCAGAAGTGGCGGCCCGCTCCATCCTGCGCCTTCCAGCCGACTGCGGCAGTCTCGATCCTTTCGACGCCGACGGTTGCAGTACGGAATGGCCAGTGAAGAGCAGGGGTGCTATGTTGCGCTTTTTGGACTCCCAGGAGACTTGGGAGAAGGAAGTGACGTCAGCGACACAGCAAACGCAGATTGGTGTTGATTTCGTTTTCTTCTGTCAACATCCAATCTGCGTTTGTTGTGTCGTTGACGTCACTTCCTTCTCCCTAGTCTCCTGGGAGTCCAAAAAGCGCAACATAGCACCCCAAGAACCTACAATGACCGCAACCAGCAGCTTCGTCGTACAGCCGCCGCAGCCGTTCGATTTCAAGAATGCAGGTCAATGTCGGCATGGGATCCTGCGGTTTGAAGACTATTCTTTTGCTTCGGGGCTCTATACGGCAAAGGATGAAGTACGCGCTCGGACGTTGCTGTACTACATGGGTTCTCAAGCCCGTATCGTCTTGACGTCACTCAGGCTTGGCGAGGACGAGCTCGGAGACTACGCCAAGGTCAAGGAAAAGTTCGACAGCTACTTCGTGCACCCTGTGAACGAACTGTACGAAAGCGCGCGTTTCCACAGATGTACTGAGCAGTCCGGTGAGTCAGCGGATGCTTTTTACACGGCACTTTGCAACATGGCGAAGCGTTGTAACTACCGCCCACCGGAAGTCGAGGACCGTCTGATAAGGGACCGCTTTGTTGTCGAGCTGCTCGATACTAAGTTATCAGACCGACTCTGCCGGAACTCGAAGTTGACGCTCGAGGAAGCTCTAGTTCTAGTGCGTCAGCATGAAGATTCCGAAACAGGACGAAAACTCCGAGAGTCAGCGGTATCCTCGGAAACCACTGAGCTGAACATCGATGCGGCTAAGGTGAAAAGACACCGCCCGCCGAAACAAGCGCGTGCACAGGCAGCAAGCGGGTCAAGTCCCTCTCTCTGCGTCTACTGTGGACGGTCTCCTCATCCGCACACGGAATGTCCCGCGAGCAAGGTTTCATGCAACCTGTGCCACAAGAAGGGCATTTTGCAGCCGTTTGCCGCTAAAAGAAAGGCAAGTTGGCATCAATTGAACTTGGTGCCGTCAGCACGGCGACGCGCCCCCGAAGCAAGTTCGTCGAGGTCAAGGTCAACGGACTTCCCCTGAGCTTCAAGGTGGATAGTGGTGCTGAGGTGCCCGTCATTCCAAGTACGTTTTCGGGCATCCCAGCACATCTTCAACGTCCGGAAGGCGAGCTGACAGGCCCTGGTGGGCACGCGCTGGAAGTTCTAGGAACGTTCACGGCCAGCTTGTCATGGAAGGACAAATGCGTGACACAGAGGCTTTACGTCATACGTTCTCAGACTGTGCCTCTTTTGGGGTTTCCTGCGATTCAAGCCCTTGGAGTCGTGAAGTTTGTGGACCATATCCCGGAAGTTCCTCTGTGCCAAAACGGGGTAAACGTCCCAGCCGAGCTGTTTCAAGGCCTCGGGGAGCTTCACGGTGAATATACAATCAGGCTACAACCTGACGCGGTTCCATTTTCATTGGCGATCTCAAGGAGAATTCCGATTCCGCTGCGAGACACCGTCAAACCAGAACTGGATAAAATGGAGAAGGACGGGGTCATCCGGCGGGTCCTCAACCCAATGCCGTGGTGCGCTGGACTTGTTGTGGTCCCGAAGTCGTCGGGGGGCTACCGGCTATGTGTGGACCTTACCAAGCTAAACAAAGTGGTCCTCCGGGAGCGCCACATTCTCCCTACGGTTGACCAAGTCTTGGGCCTTCTCGGCGACGCAGAGATCTTCTCGAAGCTTGATGCTACGTCGATCTTTTATCAAGTCAAGCTGACAGAAAGTTGCCAGGAATTGACAACTTTTATAACACCCTTTGGGCGTTATTGCTTCCGCCGTCCGCCTTTTGGCATCACATCGGCGTCGGAGTATTTCCAGCGTGTGATGACTCACATTTTGGAAGGGCAGGCAGGCGTGGTCAATATGATTGATGACATCTTCGTGTTTGGTCGAAACCGTCCTGAGCATGACCAGCGCCTAAAGGAGGTGCTGCAGCGTCTGAGCAAGGCCGCACTGACGCTCAACAAGTCGAAGTGCAAGTTCGGCGTGACAAGCGTCGACTTCCTTGGTGTCGTGGTGAACGAGCATGGGATTTCACCGGACCCCAAGAAGTGTGAAGCGGTTCTACAGATGGAACCACCCGTCGACGTTGGTGGCGTCCGGAGACTTCTGGGAATGGTGAATCACGTGGGCAGGTTCTTGCCACACTTGTAGGACAGGACTGCACTTCTTCGAGCTTTGCTGGGCAAGAATAGCGCCTGGACCTGGGGACTCGATCAGCAGTCTGTCTTCCTGAAGCTGAAGACGATGCTATCTTCAGAGGTCTGCATGGCAAGGCACCGTCCGGCGCTGGCTACTATTGTGTCCGCTGACGCCAGCTCGTTCGGACTTGGTGCTATGCTCCTGCAGGACCAGTGCTCAGGAGAGCTAAGAGCAGTGGCTTTCGCGTCTCGGTCCTTGACCCCCACTGAGCAACGGTACAGCCAGACCGAAAAGGAGGCCTTGGCGGTCACTTGGGCGGTTCAACGTTTTGATGAGTACGTCCGAGGGTTACAATTCTTGGTAGAAACGGATCACCTTCCCCTGACGTCTTTGTTTGGCAGCATGGATGTGGATGTCCTCCCGCCAAGGATTCAACGCCTCCGCCTCAAGTTAATGAGGTACCAGTTCAAGATACTCCACGTTCCTGGCAAGCTGTTGGCGACAGCCGATACCCTATCCAGGGCACCGTTGGGACAAGCGTCAGCGGTGGTCGGCACAATGGAACTCTTTGTGGAGAATGTGGTTCATGGGATCCAAGACCCGTCGCTCGTTGGACTCGACAGGCTCCGTCAGAAGCAGGCTAGAGACGGCGAGTGCGTGGCGCTCATGAAGCACTGCAACCATGGTTGGCCCGTAAAACCCAAGGTTGGAGTCAACCATCTGCAATACTGGAAGCACCGTGGTGAGTTTACAGTGTGCGATGGGCTGCTCCTCAAAGGGAGTCGCCTAGTCATCCCGTCGTCGCTTCAAGACGAGGTCCTCCTGATCATCCACGAGGGTCACCAAGGTGTTAACCGCTGCCGCGCTCGAGCGCGTGACTCTGTATGGTGGCCAGGAATCAGCAAGCAGATCAAGTCTATGGTGGAGAACTGCGAGCAGTGTGCGACTACACGAATCCAACGTGCAGAGCCTCTCTTGCCATCACCTTCGCCCGAGCTGCCCTGGCAGCAGCTAGGAATTGACTTGTTTCAATTTAACGGCCAGGACTTCCTACTGATTATTGACTACTTTTCACGGTACCCTGAAGTGATCACACTAAGAAGCACAACGTGCTCATCAGTGCTCGAGGCGGTGAAAAGTGTAGTGGCACGCTTTGGCATTCCAGAGCTCATCCGAAATGACAATGGCCCGCAGTTTGTGGCTCAGGAGTTTGCGGACTTCGCACGTGACTATGGCTTCAAGCACATGACGAGCAGCCCGCGCTATCCTCAATCCAACGGGGAAGTTGCGGGCGCAGTTCGGACGATCCAGGGCCTCTTCTCCAAGAACGACGACCCTTTTTTGGCGTTACTGGTCTTCAGAGACACCCCTCGGTCGTCTGGGTTCAGCCCCGCACAGCTGTTGATGGGACGACGGCTGCGGACCAGCTTACCGAAGCCGTCGGAAAAGCTGAGACCCGAGTGGCCATCGACGGAGGTCTTCCTCAACAAGGACAAAGCAGATAAGCGTCGGCAGGCCACCGACTTCAATCGTCGACAAGCGGCGTAAGAACTGCGTCTGCTCGCTACAGGTGAGGATGTCTCGGCCACTGACGTGCAGTGTGGTGCCAAGGTTCTGAGCGAAGCACAGCGACCACGTTCTTACGTGGTGGAGGCACCCCGATGAGTTCTGCAGCGGAACCGGAAGCATCTGGTGCCGTACAAGCTTCCAGTGGCGCCTGTTCCAGAACTTCCTGATCTACGGGAGTCGGACGAGTCACTTCTTATGGACCTCTTGGTCTGCAGCAGCGGACTCTCAGTCGTCCATCAACCCCTGACGTCATCAGTCAGAGACCCTTGGGTCCTGAGTCTCAAGTAGTTTAGAGGTCTCGATATGGTCGGGCGATAGTCCGCCCCAAAAGACTCAACCTATAACTACCGTCTGTGTACTCTTTCGAACGTTGTGGTGTTGTTGTGGTGTTGTTGTGGTATTTGGAAGAGTTGATGGTTTTAGGGTTTTAGGTTTTAGACGTAATTGGTATTTTCGGTCTTTGTTAGAAGGAGAGATGTACAGTAGCGCCACTAACCTAGAGGGCGCCACGTGTTTGTTAAGTTGGTTATCAATAAAACCGCCGGGAGCGAGCTGCTTCTTCTTCGTCACCGGCTCTCGGACCCTGCGTGTCGTGTTCCACTACATGGTGTTCCATGTAGTGGAACACGTTGGTTAGGTCACGGCAGTTGGGTCACGGCAGATGTCTCTTGTTAGCGGGTCATCAATTTGTAGAGGTGCGTTCCTGTATATCACGTATTTTATTTACAATATTTACAGGTTCGCATACGTCGTTCTGAATGTCTCGTCTCCGCTGCTCGCGGTCCTGGTGGCCGAGTTCTCGTGACCGCTCACCTTTCTTCTCTTCGTAGGGGTCACTACATAGTAAACACAACTCTATTAAGCTACAGACGCTACACTCTGCTTCGCAATAGGTCCGAAAGCAGCCGATGCTACGGTCGGCTGGATCGAAGGGTCCGAAATGACAAAAGTGCATCTTCTCGGCGCTAGTCGACTTCTTACGTTTCCTACCACCGGTTAAACCGATCATACGCAGTGAATGCCCCTTGATCCTGAGTTTTCTTCTGTGCCTGAGTGGTTCGAACGGTGAACGGAAATGCACGAAGATGACAAGCGCTTGACGATACCCTTCTGGCACTGCTTGGTTTGCTTCATCCAATTGTATTGGCCTCGAGACCCAGATTGAATATTGTGGAAGCATGCTTCTGGTTATCCATGGTTCTCTATGAAGCACGCGGTGATTCCATTTGTTCACAATCCGGGTAAAGAAAAAAGCATCCGCACTAGCGGCTCAGACAACTGGCAAGGGTACGGAGCACCAGCTCTTAGCAGTTGAGTCCAGTGCTCGAGCGCTGCATTAGCTCCTCCAATGGCTGCGGCCTCTCGTGCGTAGCATTCTTTTTGCTCCAACTAAGTGTAAAACAAAGCGTAGTTACAATTTTATCATATTAGGCATGTCGATCGAGTCTCGAGGCTAATAGCATTGGCTGCGCGCTCGAAATTAGCGCGAAACAAAGTAGTTACTCTATCTTACTTGAGGAAAGATGTTCCCCTGCTCGGTTTCAGTTATCCAACGCCTCGTCACTCGTCATCCTTGCGATTGAGATGAAGGTAAGCGGTAATGCGATTCATGCGGCAAACCGCACCTCAGACAACTCAACCGGGGCCAATCGGGAGTCAAACAACTAGGAACCCGATAGAAGTACCAGCCGCCGCATTCAAGCACTATTTGCAAAAACCGAAAAGCCGCAAAGGTGTATGCCGTTGGTGAACTCTCTCCTGCCCTAGTTGCCAGATGCCTATTTGGAGCAGCTTTTGGTGTAAGTCAGTAGGGCGATTTGGGCTTAGCAGCTAGCTTACAATGGGAAGCTGGCCATGTGAAAATTGAAGTTTTGCTTAGCACCATTGTGAAATGCGTTCAGAATTTTGTGATATGACAGGTAGGACAGCAGCCTTAAGAACTGTGAGAACCTGAAGAAAACAATGCGCCGTGGTGAAAATAATTATAAAACTTGTGATTATGCAAGTAAATATTTATTTTGTAATATTCGGCAAAACTACATAAAATGTATAAATATAAACTCTCACTGTCAGAAGATATCAGTTAATAAGGCAGTGCTGTGGTGCTGAGATAGAAGGGGAGATGTGGCAGTCGTGTGGGTGAGGTAGTCCAGGAATTCAAGCCTACAAGGCGGTGCCTAATCCGTCGTGCGGTTGAGAGCGGTCATATAATTCAAGCCCATAAAGGGAAGTAGCGCAACCTTGCAGTCTTAGGGTCAGAAGAGATGTGTGGCAGACACTCTCTTCCTCCCTCCTCTCAGTGGGTGAGTGCAGAAGGGCAAAAGTAGCTGGAATCGCGGAAGCAGCAATGATGGCTGTTCTGGAACTGCTTTCCACTTTGGATGATACCATGGTGATGATGACACTGAGGCATGAAGTGTGGGGCCTCCCGTTTTTGTGGGATAAGCAAGGAATCACCACATCACCCCTTTTAGCCAGCCCCACCTAGACAAAAAGCCATAGTGCTGACAAGCACGTAATACCAAAGCATGTTCTTGGCGCCTGAAAATGCACACATGTTTGCTCGATGTCACTCTTGTTTATTCTCGAAGACAAACGCTGTATACATTGCATGGTGTTAGTGGCACTGTCTCCATCTTTATGATGGCACGTTTTGCCATATTTCATGGAGTAGTGTGTCAGCGTCCGGCTAGGACTCGTGTTCTGACTGATTAAATGCGATCTCCGGTCGACCACTGACATCGCATTTTTCTTCTATACTGGCACCACGCTGGCCCTCGGTAGGGGACGTGCCAAATTCGACACTACCTGTATTAGTCTAGGTGGTGTTATTTTTGCTCAGGGGTCTCTAAACGTTTTGGCTAATGGGGCCGGATTAGTTATCTGCCGTAGCCAAGAGGGAGAGGACAAAAGAATTATAAAAGAAGAAAAGCTAAGCGAATGAATCTAGATACGCATTTAAACACATAGTCTAATGTTGGAGTAAGTATTAAAAACACTAAGAATGATGTATATTTCTACTTGAATTTGAAATTTATTATTTAATTAATCATGACTTTACACAACAGTTGTGACCAAAAACAACACTCACTAGGTATAGCTCAAAGCGCATGGAACCTTGGCACATTCGTGCAGCGCAAAACAACAATGAGAATAATAAAACTAATGCTGACAATGCGGAATATTTCTGACAGAGAAATCTGAGCTCAAAATACATGAGAACGCCATAGTATTTCAACATAGTTACACAGGCATGAAGCAGGGGACAAACAATAGCATTATTGGTGATGGTAGTGGTCACTTAATGTGGCGAGAGGACCGTAGTTTTGACGCCGGTTCTCTTGTTATTTCTCGCATCTTAGTTTGCAAATTCAAAACATGTCGCGCTGCCGCACTCTTTTTTTTTCTACGTGCATTTTCTTTTTTGCGTCATTGGGTTTGTTAGAAGGGGACAGCAGGCCGATCTGAAGTCTTCTTTGTGGCGGAGGGTGTGGAGATCCGTGTGCTAGCTCCCCATGGCAGCACTGAACTAGAAATGAATCATTTGTGATTAGTTCCTTATAACTATGACATTTTTTGCCGAGAGGCCATAACAAGGTGGTGGTGCAAGCTACGAATTAGAACATCTGTGTGTGCCTCGCACTCTAAATATAGATTCCTGCACATATGCAGTGCCCACATCTCCTCTGGGCAAACATGTCTTTTTATCAACAATGAGTAATATATATATTAAATACATATCTATTTAATTTTATTCGAAGGGTTTATTAAGCTCCGGCATTATTGTAACAGAAAGCAACATAATGTGCTCTTGTGTGAAAGATATGTGGTGTGTGTACACTCTAAGAAAACTGATGGTATTATTTCTGCCGGAGCATCTCGTATAAACGCTCAGATGACACAGTACCTGATGCGATAAATAAATGATGACTGAACGGCGGCCTAACATCAAAGACAATTGCATGGATCAAGAGCATGAATCACATTTTAATCCAGCCCATTTATATTCTGTGCATTGAAGAGTGACTATTGTGTGTTTTCGTTTTTTCCTGTAAAACTAAATGCAGTGTACCGGGGAATTCTTCCTGTCACATTTCATGTAAGGTTGGAGCAAAGTCTTCTCCTTTCATGGTCTTAAAACTGCGTATCCCTCAAATTTTAAAGCTGGGCAGAACTATTTTATTGTCAGTTTTCCACAGGTTTTAATAGTGAAAACAAATGAGCGATAGACATAGATATCGCATTACAAAGCACATTACAGGCTGAAAAGCAGAAGTATGACTCAATTCCATCAGTTCTACTTCGTGCAAAGAATATGAAGCTAAATGGAGTTACTTCTGACCTTTTTTTTTTTTAATTGCAGGCACGAAATTTTCTGTATAAGTGCAGCTATGATAAAGTCCAGTCCCACTGTCAAAACAATTTAGTCACTTTGATCTTGCCATTTCATTGGTGTTCTAGCCAGCACAACCTGCCCAAACCGCAGAAATATCAGTGCTAAGGGTGTGAGAATTGTTCAAAGCAAACCTTGGTTCTAGATTTTTCTTTTTTGTTTTAAATTCATGATCTCCAAAGCATTTCTTAAGAAAAAACAAACAAAACAAGAATTACCTAGCAATAAAGGGCCGATTCAGAATCAGTTTAATACCTAGCATTAACGGTGCAGTAGCTTGTCCTTTGCCACATATTGTGTTATTGTCTTGTCTGAGCACCCTTTGCTCAGTCCAGGGATCTTTCACGCTTTTCGTAAAGTGAGAGTAATATCAGAGACGGCAATTTTTCCCATCAAGCAAGTGACTCTCATCTCTCCACTCGCTACCCCAAGACTTTGGAGTGTCCTCATCTTCTCCTTTTCGGACACTTTTTTGAGTCAGTGAGATGTTTTTGTGATATTATTGTTACCGTTTGCATTTATATGTTTTTTCTCTTGAAGCTAGAAGGCTGAATGGATCCACATGTAATGCTTAATATCTAACCTGTGGAAGTGAGCGCGGTAGCCCCCTTCCAGGCCTGGGCCAGGCCAGAAAATAATATGGGTAGATATCCCACCTGACCTATACTTCAAAAATGTACGGGCTAGGTGGGCCTGTGCAGTGCTCTTCTGTGATACAACAAGTATGCAAGGTCAGGCTATTCAATTCGCTTACCTTTAGGGTACAGAGCTTGGGCGACAGAAAAGTTTGTTCCAGGTTATCCATGCTTCTTGAAAGGAGGGTAGACCTTTTCGTTCATCTTCCTAGTTTTATTGACCATTTTTTCACCCTTTCATTACAGTTGCCTATGAGCCAAAGGTGTACAGTACGAATAAAAAGTAGATAACTAGGCCAATCGGCAAGCTTCCTGTGCAAGTGTTTTTAAAGAAATTTTGTTTAATAAAACATATCTCGCAATTTTGCAACATTATTCTACTCGGTGATCAGGAGTTGTGGCATATGGCTTCAGAGAGAAAAAAAAAGAACAGATGTTTATTGCAAGAGGCCTTCCTAAAGTGCAAGCATGCTTTGTTTGAATATGTCTGGTGGTGCTGCTTGTCCTAAACTGCTTCTTCAATATATTTGTGTTCTTAGTCTTTTCTAAGATATAGTGATCATTCGATAAATTCGAGTGAATTTTACTTTAGCATAACTTGGTGCATAGCAAAAGCTACATCTTCTTTGTGAGCCAGCTCAAGCGACGGGCTAAAGCATTTGTCAGTTTTGCACTAAATGAGTGAACTCAGACAGTTCATTGTTATGTGCATTGCCTGATTGGTTCACAGGGGCGGTAGCATTTGCCGTTTGCAAAGTTATGCTGAAATGGAATAAACAGGGCGTTTTAGCAAACTTGTGCCAAGAAAGCAGGTACATGCCACATCTGCCTAACCAATGCATTTTTGTTCAGGGGCCTATTGAGCAAGTCAAGATATTTTGTAATATACCGCTGGTCGATTAATGCAGATTAATTAGCTTTCTTTTTAAATAAAGATTTGTTTGAAAACCTTGCAATACGAGGTTTGTATAGCGTGTCGAGGAACACCCCGTTATGTCGTTTACATCAAGCTAGCCTTCTGTGTCTAATTTTTGAGCTCTAAAGAAGGCGCGTGATTTTAAAATCATCTCACGTGACTACGCACTAGTGAACCACACGTTAGCGCCCTTAATCACGTACGATATATATTTTTTGGGGGATCTCGCTCGTTTTTTTAAAGCTCTAAAAAACACACGAAGATTACCTTGATGAAAATAACACAATACGATGTTCCTCAACACGCTAGACAAACCTTGTATTGGAGGGTTGGCGGAAACGTTAATGTTTGAAAAAGAAAGCTAATTAATCTGTATGAATTAGCCAGATTGTCATATTGCAAAACACATCTTGCCTTGTTCAATAGAATGGCGAACAACAAACAGCACTGCGTTAGTTCGACATACGCAGCGTCCACTAGCTTTTTTTGGTCTTAGCATGAATAAGCTAAACACCCGGTAAAAATAGAAAGACGATGGAAAGACCTCGGACAAGAGATAATCGGGCAACATGCTTTAACCCCGACCGGAGCATGCTTGGCTACCTACCATTGCCAATCTAAGGCCGAGCTCGTTCCGGCATGGCCAGCCGACCACACCCATTCCTCAACCGATGACGACTACCCGAGCAGGTTTTGATGTTTTTGAGGTGCATTGGCCAACTATCAAGATGCTTGGGCAACTATGATTTGCCAAGCTTGGTTCAACGTCCCCCTGCTGCTTGGGTTGCGTGCTTCAACACCGACGCCTTATGTGTCTGCTGTAAGGGAATCTCTGGGCCGCACATTTCCTAGAAAGTAGATGGGCACAGGCTCTCCCACGATGTCGTTGCATCCACGTGCACCGTAGTTGATGATTTGAGAATTTTTATTCGTTCGGCGTTCGTCAGAAACAAAATTCTACGTAAACCGTGTACGCACCATGGAAGACCTGAAGAGGCACATTGAGGCGGACTTTGAGCTGATCTCCAGTGGAATTCGCCAAGCCGCCTTCTGAGAAAAAAAGCAAATGCTGCAGAAGTACGTCGACCAGCGGGAAGGACATCTCGGACTCCGATGAACGTGCCGTTTCCATCATCGCCGTGTTTGTTTTGTTTGTTGCAGTTTTTGTTTCCTTTCTTTTATTGCTGGAAGTTTGAGAAATGACTCAACGCCTTTATTTTTTACTAAGGACTCAAAGCCCGTGAGCCGCAAAGGGCCCTCCTCAGGGCCCGAATATTTCTCGTATTGGTCGTATGTGGCGCCGGGGCCGCGGCCTCTCGTGCAGAGCTCCCGTGCTTCGAGCATACTCCATCTCTCGGCAGCGTCACCAAACAGCGAGTATCCGACCGCAAAAGACGCCGCAGATTTCCTGGCAAAACTCTTTTTTTTTATTTCTTTCGACTGAGGTATATTCCTTCCTTGATTTTTGTACCAAAATACCTTTAAAAAGGGTTAGATCCCTATGGCCTTCGAGGTAGAACTGCGCGGGTCACGTGAATCAGTCAGCGTTCAATAAACTGACCCACCATGGCCCATACCGGCGGAATTACCGCTGCATTTCTTCGTACAGGCCAGAGTTGGAACTTTGACGCGCTAGATTTAAGGAGCTCGTATCGCAGAAAATGCGGCGTTGGTGTCGGCGTTGGTGGCGTTGTGACGGAAAAATCCTGATTGGTCGATATGGTCATGACGTCACAGCCACATGATTTTGCACGAGAATCTTAAACAACCCACCCTGCTCACGAGAAACGTGACGTCACCCGTAAAATGCAAGTGAATAAAAAACATGTAATATAATGCAAATCAAACGTTGCGACATGTCTCAAATGATTTCACTTTATAAAGTAATTGATTCGGCTTAGAGAAAGATATGACAAATATTAGGTGGGATCCGAACTCACGACCCTCCAGTTGAGAGCCGGACATGCCACTGACTTGGCCACGCAATGCACACTCGCAAAGCTTGGGAAACAGCGGGAGTTTATATGTTTATATGATTTATGCTATTTTTTTGGTACTGCTCGTATTGAAAGCCACCTGAGTTGTAGGAATTCTTCCATAAGAAAATTTAATAAGAGCGCCGCGTCGTCGCTGGGGCTGTTCATTTTTGTTTTCTTCACGGCCAGATTGGCGGGACGCTCACTGGATACAAATCGAGCGTCGCGTGTGGTACGCGATTGTTATTTGTTTGCTCGGAGTGCAGCGAAACAAAGGTCTCAACTTCGATGGCTGGTAAACTTGTTTTGGAACACGTGCAGCGAAAGCAGCAACCGAAGCTACGAGATCCGACTCGCTGTCCTCATTTCGGTCCACGAGAATCATGGGATCTAGCATCAGGTCGGCGGACCTGCCCTCCTGTCTGTAATTAAATCAAGGACACGTGATATGCACATCTCTCTGGTCCGCGGACCTGGTTCCTAAAGTTTCGTTCCCACAACTGTGTTTTACTGCGTTAGAACTGCCTGCGTCGAGCTGTTGCTATGTCGACCCTCATGACGAGCCAACGGGAAAAAGCAGTGCTGCACGACGCAACGCAGCGCAACGCGGTCGACGCAGCAGTGTGAACGAGGCATAGGATCAGGGAAGGATTTATGGGTGAGGCAGGGGGGGAGGGGGGGGGGAGTTTGCTGATAGATGACGTTACGGTCGAAACTTTGCCCAGATCTATTTTGTTGACCCAATGTTTGCTATGTCGCCAAAAACGAACCTTTTGGATGGTGTATATTCCTAATTTTACTAAAGCAAAGTTCACCTTGAGGATTTTAGGGGAGGCGGGGTAGCCCCCCCCCCCCCCCCCCCCCCGCCCCCTCTCCTTGTAAATCCGCCCCTTCATAGGGTTCGTCCGCCCTGTGAATAAAGCTTTAGCGACCGAGGCAAGGATGCAAGTCCAGTCAGCGAAAAATAAAAAAAAAAGCTGAGTAGGACTGACTGCCCGCGGCACATTGGACGTCTCGCACGACACGCTTAAAACACGGACTTCACGGAGAAATCATCACTGACTTCGGAAATTGTCAAACTGAAAGGAAGAAGAGAAAACAGCTAGAAAATCAAGGTTGTTGGTGCCCCTCGACACTGACACCGTCTCTCGAGTGAGGCCATAAAGGGAACGAGGTGTTTTTTTTTTTTTTCGTTTTTCCGTTTTTCCGGCCCCTAGCGATCGCTCTATGTTCACCGACTTTTCTACGCCTTAGCATCACCGAAGGTTGCGTCGAGCGATCGAGACAACGGAAAGCTTGGGAGAGGAGTGGAGCAACGGCGATAAAATTTTCTCGTGCACTTCCATTAGATGGTGCCGCGTGAACTTGTCGTCTCCATATGATGTGACACCGTGGATCAGAGGACCGCTACACCCTGCTGAAGAGAGGAAGATAATCAGTTTCTTTTTTTTTTTGCGATTAAATGGCGGAGGGCATCATTTCGGGGGAAGGTGGCGCGTTTTAATTTCCTTGTGCCTAGATAAACGGTGTAGAAGAGATAGGCAGAGAATTCGTCCAACGTTGCAATCATCGGACTGTCCCTTTAATCCAGTCCCAGTGGCCAAATTGTCGTTCTGTCGCCTTCGTTTACACTTACTTCCCCTCAACGTAAGTTTAGCAGATTCTAAATCAAACGCTTCCAGCTTTCTGCTATAAGATTGAAACTTCCACTGCGTATGCGCCAGCTGAAATGAGAGCATTAAAAACGCAACACCCCAGGAAAGTAATTTGACTTGTAAACTAGTCCTCATTGTTTTGGGACTTCGTGATAGTGCGAATCAAAAACGCCCCGCGACTTTTATATTAATCAGGCGTTTTTTTTCCTAGAAATTGGTTCCTGTATTTTTTTCTTGAAAAAAGTTTCTTTCCTTGTTTTTGCCCTGTCCTTTTTCGTCATTCCGCTTTGTCGCCTGGAGTCCCGTTCTGCGGGAAGTAATTTGGGCAAGCAAGTAAATACAACATTTTTTATCGATAGTCAGCACAGTGTTTACGCGATGTTCTGCGCATTCTGTCCTTGAGGCTCTAATGCTGCGACGACTGTTAGTGTGCATACATTATTCATATCGACGCGAGTAACAATGTCCCCGAGGAAACGAGGGACGTTTTTCTTTCCATATTCCTAAAATTAGGATTACCACGATATATTTACGGATACATTGTTCACGCGTTCTGAAAAAATAGTAAAAGAACACTAAGAAGAAGAGTGATTAGAAGGAGTCGGTACTAACTGCGAAGGAATTAATAATCACACGGTCAATACGGATAGATTTTAGCACAAAAAAGAAAGAGAACATGTTCTCACTTCCTTTCGCACACCGGGAACACTGCGATACAAAAACAAGAGGTTTATTCAAATGTGCCTGCGGAAAGGGGGGGGGGGATTACGAGTTAAGGGTGTAATAATTTGGCGTTGAACTCGTAATTGTACTCGTAAATATTGCAAGCGTCGGGATACAAACTTGACACTTAGCGTGACGTGCTGCATTATAGATCGCAGCCACCACTATTAACATTAAGGCTGGCCGGCTGAACGTAAATAGTGCGATAATAGCTTACTTCGGTTTACCCGCACCTCCTGCACCGCTACCGAAAAGTGCAGGGCGGTGTACTTCCGGTCGTTTTTAAATACACATACAGGAAGTACACTGCCCTACACTTTTCTGCACCGGTGCAGGAAATGCAGGTAAATCGGAGGAATGTAGATTGTTATTAAAAGGACAATGAAGGGCAATTCGGATATTTTGTTGGCGATTGAACTGGGTTCCAGGCACGTCTCAGGCCACGTTACCCAAGTTTAGGGCGAAACCGGCGCTTGCGTACCGCAGAAATCAATTAAACAGTCGCGGTATTAGTCTTACCGGGATCGACTGGGGCGACGCCCCGAGAGTTGCAGGAGAAGCCAGGAGAAGCGGAGCTCACGTGACCGTTGCGGGGCCAAGAAGCGCGACGTCACAAGAGACGCGTCAGCGATTCGTCGAAATGAGTGACGTGCCCTCGGTCACGTTTTCGTTCGCGATTTTTGGAATACTGTTCTAATTTCCCCTTGAATAACCAGAAAAACTATAAATCGGACTGGAAATGAACACTAAACCGTAAAAAAACAACAGCATAATTGTGTTTTTTTTTGCTACGCTGGACGCGAAACGGGCAACGAGCAACTGTTGGCGAACAAAATAAAATAAAAAGACCACGCGGGAGGCGTTTGGTTTTGGTTTCAGATGTCGGTGTCGTGTTTACATTGGGAACACGGTACTCGGGGAAGGATTCTGCAAAATGGTAGTCATGCCAAATTTGTGCGTTGTTAATGGCTGTTTTAACGGTCGACTGAAGACCAGTTTTCGTTCGGGCGACGCTAGTTTTCACGTGTGGGTTGCTGTTCATGTCCTTTGACGACGAAAAGAGAAGACGTTCGACTTTGGTGATAACCAAAAATGTTGCTGTTTGGAAGGACAGAAGGAGCGGGTTGGTAGGGATAATTAAACTTGAGGAAGAAAACGAGAAAGGGCGGACAGGAAGGACAACCACAAACTTCCAAACTGCTGTCTATTTTCTCGTTCGTGGAGAGTGTCTCCCGCGGAGGAACTGGTTCCCTGGTACGGCCGAGTCGCTGCCGCTTTCCGCTCGTCATCTCCCCCGCGTCCCTGTCCTTTGGCAACGCGCTGCTCTCGTCTCGCCCGCGCGAATGTTGCTCACTGCTTCGGAGCCTGCGGGCCACTCATTGCCGGCTGGGCGGTCTCCGTCGGGTGATGGCGGATGCCGCCACACACGTACTTCTGTTCCGTTGGTGTTAGGTCACTAAACGGAAGCTCGAATTCGCTCGCGAGAGCGGCATTGTCGTCCATGTTGACAGATTCGACGAAAGGACCGCGCCACCCCGTTGCTAAACCCCACCGCGGTAACCAGAATCTCGATCTCCTAAATACTACCGATAGCGACTATTCACACTTAACGTCACTCTGCACGTCACCTCCATTTTGGAAGGCCCATAAATGAGAATGGTGATTGTTCAGTTTCGGTGTCACCAGTTCTTTCCTGCGCACAGATATACGCGTCACAAATGTCTACAGAAAATTAGACAGCGTGCTAGGTTTAAAAAAAAACACACATAAAAACACCATTTAAAAATATTTAAAAAATCGTCTTCATTGTTCCTTTAAGTAAAAGCCATCCCCTTTTCGTTCGTTGAAGTTTGGAGTCAAAGGGCGGCAAACAAACGTATTATTCTTCGTTTCGTATTAAGTCTGCCCGCGGCCAACCTTATATTTCTGAAGGTGTCAATCAAGCAGCTTCGAAATTGCCTCGTCACAACGCTCGTCCTCTTTGTGCATTTGCTTTCACAGGGGAAGCCAATGACGCAGTTCAAAAAGTGCAAGATCACGCCTAATTGATTATGCGTGATATGTTTAGCCGGTGAAAGCAAGCGCAACAAAAACTGTAAGCGGCATCCATCAGATGCTATTGTTGGTGCCCCACAAAAACATGTTTGTACTAAGAACATCAATTTCAGTGACTGTTTGTTTAAAACATCTTCGATACGCGGAACCGGTGATGCGTCTCGAATGAGGTCCGGGTAAAATACTCTAAAATTGCAAGCTTGGTTTCGTTCTAAGTGAAAGGCGAAAATGAATAGTAGTAATAAGAGCACGTCAGTCTATTCCATTATGAAATAACCTATGTGAAAACTCAACATCCCGAACATACCTGTTTCATAAAGTGCACAATGTTAGTTTGGCTAAAATCAATTTATATTAATAAAAATATATATCCTGCCAAGATATGTCATAAATAATGCACAGAAATTGCTTTTGAATATGTTTTTTTTTGTAAGAGATGGAGTACCACCCAACAGATGCAAATTCTATACTCCGTTCCACCTTCAGTCTGAGCGCAGTGGACGCCACAAGCCATCCCAGCCGATCCAGCGCCGGGAGAAAATCGCTTGACCTGCCGGTTGGGGAGAGGGACACAGGGAGCTCAAGGTCACATGACACTCTCCCAACGCTGGATTAGCTGGGATTACTCCTAGCGTCCGCTGCGCTCGGACTGAAGGTGAAACGGAGTATAGTTTCAAATGCACATGGGCACTCTATAGTCTCAAAAGGCAGTGATCAGTGCTAGATGCTTTAGTTAAACGAGACATTATACCCAGCAAATGTAAAGATTTGTTGATAATACAGTTTACACACAAAAAAGAAAAAAGAAAAACGAGGTGGTCATCGACAACATTTAGATTCCGTATCTGTGTGGTCGGACTGATAGCTTCATTTCCTAGAACGTATGAATACGACAATTTGATGCGCGTTCTTAACAGGGACATGAATTTTGTTTTGCGAAATTGAAAAATAAAATTAGGGTGGCATCATTTAAGCAATGAACAAAGATTGTCCTGCAGCAAAGAAGTCAGTGATGGAGGTGTCTTGCCGAAACAACTTCACGTCATCTGGAAACAAAAGTAATTCCGAGTGTTTTACGGAGGACGACAAGTCATTATTAAAAACAAGAAACGACAAAGAAACGACGACGATGTTAAGAACCCGAGATACGTTGATGACTTCCTGGTGCTGGTGCCGCAGCCCAATGTGTTGGTTGATAACCTCATTCAAAGAATGCTGGGAATTTTCTGTTTGAATTCGCGTGGACTAACGTTTACTCGCGAAACAATGGCGTCAGAAAAGCTGCCATTCCTACATTTAAGTTTAGATTTTCAAGTGGAGCACGTTTGCTGGGAGTACAGACCACGCTCAAAGAAAACGGTTTAGCCCTTTAATTCAACACACTCTAAGCTAATTAAAAGAGGGATTGCTTCCTCTCATTTGCCAAGCCGTGCCAGCTCGCCGTGAAAAGTACTCTTTGCAACCAGGTGGAACGCCTTAAATCGTCGGGTTACCTTGATTTTTTTCTTCAAGAGTTGGCTGAAACTCTTGTTTCCAAGATGAAAAAGAAAGAAGGGGAAGCACAGGAGCCCAGCAGGAGAGTGAGACCCGCTGTTATACCGTATATCCTCAAGGTCTCACACAACCTAAAAAAAGTGGCGGAACGCTTTAATTTGCCGGTTGTGTTTTCGACCCCGGAAAAGCTGTCCAGCCTGTGCCAAAGAATTAACACCAAACAAGAAGGAGGTGTCGTTTGCGGGAAGAAACACTCTTGAAATTCGTGAAATGCGCATCTTCGGTCGTATACGAAATTCCAATGACATGCCGGAATGGGTAGGTGGGCCAAACGGGCAGATCCGTTAATACAGAGCAAGAGAGCTCGCGTATTAGTAAGGAATTTACTGTCAGGCAATTTAGCTATTCATTGAGACAGATGCCCTTGCGCCCCGGAACTGCAAAATACAAAAATTCTGGGAAAGCTGAGAAGCAAAATCTCGAGAGAGATGTTCGAGTGATTTAACATTAGAATGCAGGGGGATAAAAAATGCATTAGTGCCCCGTCAGTGCATCTAACAGACAAGGAATATGAATTCTTGCTTAAGAAGCCAATTAAGATGTTTAAATAGTGTGTTGTTTCAATAAACATTCAGTTGAAACTAGCGCTTCGTGTTGTCCTACTTACCCTGTCCTTGTCCTGCGGCTCATTTGGTCAAAATAAGTCATGTAACAACTGGCCCATTTGTCACTTTTGCTGAAGGTTCAAGGTTCGTAAAACATTGTATGCTATACCAACGCGCTCTTTAAAAACGAGTACCCTTCAACAGTTTGGCCTTTTATAAAGATAACGCCTTAGCTAGGTATTGTACTGATGACTGCGGCCATAGTCCCTGAGTTTCTGCAGTAGCAGCTCATGTTTGACCTTATCAAAGGCCTTGCGCATGTCAATATATACGCGTCTACTTAATCTCGAATCTGAACAACTGCCAAAGTAGGATTTAAAATGTGCACAAATTAGTCTCAAGAGATGTGGCGAAACCGTGCTGTACTGGAATAAACAGTTTCAAAATCGTTATATAAACGATTATACACCACCTTTTCATAGACCTCTGAAAATGCATTAAAAAATATTGGACGTTAATCAATAACATCACTAACTTCAAAATAAAAACGATTATAGCATATTTTCCTTTATCTGGAAAGATACAACCTTGTATTAATATGTTGAACACTTTTTCAAGAACAGGAGCAAAGCATTCGCCACATCCTTTTACACTAAATTGGGGAATACCCTTAGAGACTGTGGAAAGCATAAAATTCAGCTGTCGAGTAGCTAAAAAACGTCATGAACCGTAATACTAGTAGGCGGTAAATAATAATCGATCGCAATGTTACATTTCACGGGTAAGGGGTTGTTGACTTCGAAACAACATAAACTTAAGTAATGCTGAACAAACCCTCAAAAAGATTTTGGGGACGATTTGATAGCTGAACTGTTGAGCGGCGTTATATTTTTAAACTATTTTATGTTGGGTTTCTTTCACATAGCGCCATAATTCTTCGGGCCGTTTGTTCAGGTTACGCTCCACGTGTCAGCGTTAGTGATAATAGCTGCTAGCGAGCAGCTTTTTTGTTAGATCACAACAGACTATATTTTACATACCATAAGCTGGCCTCGTCTTTTATAATAGTTTGGAATAATGTAATTTTATTCTTATATAGCATTGTAACACCTTTAGAAAACAACTTGCGGTACTTCTCGGGACAATTCGGGCACCGAGGAAACGAACAAATTCATGGCATCATTTCTACCGCTGTGGAACTATCCACCAAGAAAGCTACAAAGAGTATTGTAAGACATCGGTCCAATCATATTGTTGCGAAATATTTGTATAAACCAAACAAATCGCCAGCGCTGTATGCGTACCATAGTGCACCAGACTAGACCCTTGATCTTCAAAACAGAGAAAACGTGGCTAAGTGGACGGTGATAAGCGTCACGAGTCGCTTCCGAAATAGGAATGTTAGATAAAAACAGAACCAAAATATTACCGGAACAGCTTGCGAACATTTTGTAGTGCGTAAAATCATAGAAATATATGACGTTAAAGAAACAATATGTTTTTTTGACTTCCACAGGAACTGTTGCTGTTAATGCAATCGGAAATCCAGTCAACTTTAAGTATATTAAAATCCCCGTATAGCTTGACGTAATGTTTGGTTGCATCGATTTCAGTTTCAAGAAAATTAAAGTGGTTCATAATGTGAGAATCATTTGAAGCAGGGAAGAAGTAATATGCTCCAAACATAACGTTGAACCCGTGACCAGAGGAGATTTAAACCCAGACATTGTCTTGATGGGGCTCCAAATCATTTCTCCTCTGAGCGTTCAGCAACTGTGTGCATGCTTTTGGTACACCACCTTCGTATTTTATCCCGGAAGTACAATCACAATCTGCACGAAACACTGTAAAGCAAAGTGTAAAATATTCACTATTTGCATTTACGTCATGTTGCCAAGTTTCTGATCATATGACAGGATTGTATTCAGTACCTTTGTGACCAAGTTAGACATAAATTCATACGATTTTGTTTGAGGCCACGTACATTTTGATAATGCACTGATTTCGAGCCATGCGTACCCTGGTTTAAACTGTTTCGCTGCAGTCATGTCATGCCGGGAACTGGGTAACCTCCCCCAAAAAGGGCAAAAAAGAGTGCCATTCGACCACACATCTGAATTGTTTAACACTTCCAAGGATTCCACATCAACAGCATGATGGAACGACTTATACGTCGCGTAAACCACCGGTCTGTCCCCGAGAACACTTGATTCGAAAGATTCGACATCCGTGACTGTAGTGGCTGGGTCTAGACAATAGAGTTATTGAATAAACGCTAGAGGCTCAGCTGGCGCTAGTGTTTTGAGGAATTTCCGGTGGCAAATTGAAGCAGAGAGAATGCAGCCTGCATTTCCAGCCTCCCTGTGTATTCCTATGGGAAAACGCGCGTGAATTTTGTCTCTTCTCCGGAAAATAACTTGAATAACTTTAATTTCGGTTGTACCGGATAGTATGTACCTTTATTGGTATTGTGAAAGTGTAATTGCTTTAGTTACATCATTTTTTTACCACTGAATGATGTTAAACTACACTCGATTTCAGGCCCAAACCTCTGTTTCCTAGGAAAGTATGTAAAAACGAGCGACAATTCTAAGCAAACTAACGATCGAAAGGAATGTAGAGTGTGTTCAAGGTTCGCTAGCATTTCGGTGGTGCTTTAATATGCCCGTCCTGTCAATAGATGAAAATGGCTCCGTCGTGCATTTTTACGATCGGTTAAAGAAACATTCGAACGCAAAAAATAAAGCACGTGAGGTACGAAAGGTGTGTCTTTTTTTTTATTGTCTCCTATATTGGGCGGTTTTTATCGGGCACCTGCTCTCTGGCTCCCCGGTATTTGCAAAGATTTGAAGCGTGCGGGTGACGATTTGAACACAGAACAAGCATCTTTGCACATATCCCTGAGCAGAAAGAATAAAGCAGTACATATTTATTGCAGATCTGACTATATTGCGTGGCCTTCAATTTATTTTAATCGTCTGCGTGCACAGGGAGTTACTTATCCAGTGTTACTCCATAATTCTTGTCGTCTCTCTTGGATTTCCATATGTCCTTCGTTCGTTTGGCACGTATTTATCCCCCATGCTGGAAAGCGTCGACGCCGCGTTCGCGCTAATAGTGTCCGACAGTGCACATAAATACATGTACGAAGTGGTCTTAACACCATTTTGTATGCCACAAATTTCAAATAAAAATGCTGTAACTGACCAGTTATTTCGTCTGCTTGACTGAGAAATGTTTCAATGTGCCTAGTAAGTACAAATTATTAGTGATATTTGCTCTCATAATCGAGCGCAGGGAAAAAATGCACTCCCTTTTCCCATTACTGGAAGTCAGTTTCTGACTGCTTGCTGTCTGCTTCAAAATGCAACAGCACACTAGCGCCACCTGAGCCTCTACCTTTTATTGTAATAACCCTATGGTCTAGACAAACAAGCCTTTGGATGACGGTGGGTGAAGCACCGCTCTGACGGCGCAATTACTGGCTTGACCAAATGAGACCTTGAACGGCGTTCCTGGTTAGCGCGCGGGACAACCGCGTTGTGGGCAGCCGAAACAAAAAGTTTACACCACCTGTAAAAAAACATACGATTTGGGTTTACGTTTTAGTCAAATTTACAGTATCATTTTTCTTACTTTGATTGGATATACCTCCAGGAGCTTGTTGGTATTTCATAAAACGCTGGAATAAAACAAAAGAAAACTTTCGTCACACCCTATCATTTCGACGCGTAACGCGTATGAAAAATCGTCATATGGCGGCATGTGAAGTCATGATGTCCTGTGGCGTCATGACGTTTTATTGGCGTCAGGATGACGTTTCGGTGTCACATGACATCATCCTTCTTGACAGGCCTTCTGGTTTCTAGTGACGGTTCTTTGTGACGGCTTTCTCATTGAATCTGGGTAATAAAATAAATGTTTTGTTAAGAAAGTCGCATGAAAATGGATCCTTCCAGATAGTGGAAAGCACCTGTCCCGTCTTGTTTGTTCCTTCCCTCTAGTTTCTGTCGTTCTACACTTTTTTACCTACATTATGTTGAGCTACCAAAAGGACTTTCAATTTCTTTTCCTTCATTTTTATTTCCTTTCTATGTTTGTTTTGGCGAACATTTTGATGACATTGTATATGTATGCCTTTAAGTAGGAATATGCGAATGAAAAGAGAGATAAAAGCGTGATCCAGAACAAATATCCGAGCATGGACGATATAATAAGAACCTAGGAGCGAGCCGAAGTGCCACGCAGACGCTATTGGAAATAAATATCTGCGTTGTGCATTATCAATTTAGGCGAAAGGAAGAACACAAATTAAATCAGTTGTGGTGGTCTTTCGCGATAGGAACCACGACAAAACAGGACGTTTGGGGTAGCGGGCGGGCGTTTTTTTTTTTTTTTTAACAAGATGAGTAGTAGTGCTAGTGATCCTATCGAAATAGGATTTTAAAATGGGGAAAAACGGATGGAACACCGGTTCAGACGGGATTTGGCGGTACGGATTTCGACTGCCTTTCCGCGTTGATCTCGCAGCTCGGACTCTGGCGCTCTTGAGGGTTAGCGAGAATAGCTTCCTTAAGGACCCTCTTTTGTGCTTAGGTGCAAAAAATAAATAAATAAAGAAACAGCGCAAAGAAGGCAATGACAAGGTTGTAGGTAGGACGTACGCTACTCTACTTACTTTGTGTTACTGGTCGGGACGAGAAGTTTTTTTAATGAAGAAGTCTGAACCATATCTGTTGCTTTTGAGATTGCCTTGCTCTACTTTGATTATATTCAAGTTTTTCGATATTGGGAACAATAAAAAGCAACACGATCTTCATTTATAACATGCCAGGTACTCACCATGGCGAAGGCGGGCCTCCTCTCCGACCAGGCCGCCTCGCCTATTGTAAAAGAACACTAGTCATCGTGTATGTCAAGCGTTTGAAGTACTTACTCTTACTACCAGAGCAATCCTGACAATCCAGAGGCAAACTCTCCTATTGTAAAATAACACTAGTCATCATGTATGTCAAGCGTTTGAAGTACTTACTCTTACTACGAGAGCAATCCTGACAATCCAGAGGCAAACTCTCCTATTGTAAAAGAACACTAGTCATCGTGTATGACAAGCGTTTGAAGTACTTACTCTTAATACCAGAGCAATCCTGACAATCCAGAGGCCAACTCTGAAGAATTTCAGTTACCTAAGGGCCGAAATAAGCGCAAAGCCTCAAGTATATCAGATTCGAGTCAGCAAACTAGACAGTCATGACCTCAAACCGTGCTTATCCTTGCCTCACGGTAATAGTCCAGCTCGAGGATCCAGCCATCATGCTTGCGGCAGTTAATTCTACGAAGTCACCAAGAAACTTAAAATGACAACTCCAGATGTCGTCATCTTGGTCAGGCCAAACCAAAGGCTCAACATGCTGGCAATAGACACAAAGAACGTGGAATCCACGAAAGCCCTCTTTGGACTCACCTTATTAGTTGAACTTCCTGTCATTGACTATGAATCACTTCCCAGGAAATTGGCAGCTGGAGTTATCTACGAGGTGCCAGGGGACCTGATCAAAGGCAAACTTCAATTGGCAGTTCGTGCAACCGCAACCTTTACCTCAACAGAAGGACTGGGAACATCAGAGTATGTCAAAGTGACCATCAGCACGGGCACTTTACCAGACTACGTGACACTAGGATACGCAAGGCACAAGCTGCAGCCATACATTGAGAAGCCGCGTCAGTGCTGGAAA
This sequence comes from Ixodes scapularis, assembly GCF_016920785.2. NCBI lineage: Eukaryota > Metazoa > Arthropoda > Arachnida > Ixodida > Ixodidae > Ixodes > Ixodes scapularis. The sequence continues at coordinate 15,975,595 of NW_024609873.1, read as the reverse complement.
TGTCGCCGCTTTGTACATATCCAAACCGGCTGCACGAAGGAAGGCTGCTGCTCTCGCTGTGGTGGAGCGCATGACCGCAGCGAGCACCAAGCGGACCGCCCATTCTGCACGAATTTCGGTAAAGCGCACTACTCATCATCGCGTATGTGCGCGCCGTACCAAAAGGAGAAGCAAACATATCAGTACCAGAGCGAGGCTAAGACGGTTGGCTATGCAAAAGCTAAGGCGGCCCTCTACAGTCATCCAAAAAGCAAACGCCCGAAGGTCATTCCAAAATATATTTTATCGAAACAAGACCGGATGTAGAAAATCAGCGGAACCGAACCCAATACCAACGACACTTTTTGTCAAGGCAACCGTTAAACGTGATGCCGACCAGCGCACATGGGCAACCAAAACTTGCAGCTAAGGAGTCACACGGAATTTCAAACACTGGCTCCCACCATCATGTTCTCACGTAGAAGCCAACAAAAACCCTCAGCGTACGTCGGGGAAATCAAAAGCCAAACAACCGCCTATCCTTGGAGTAGAGCTCCAAACAATCGTCGACCTTACCCGGATTATCTATCGTGTTTGAAGTCTACTATATCCCAAACAGTCTTAACCTTGCTTTATAGAGTGTTTCCATTTGTCATGCTGTGATGCCATTAGAAAAACTTCGTGATGAGGACACCGTTCTTTTACGAAACATGAGGGGGGTGGCTTCAAAACCGACTTTCGAACTTTCGACAGTCTGTATATAAGTATAATTATCCTAATATTGCAATTTCAGTCACGGGTGAGCAAAAACGTCATGTTATTAAGATACGAACTATTTTATTACCAGAAAGGATATAAACCCAGCTTAGCTAAACTGACCGTACGCTACGAACTCTCTTTTGTTCCGCATAATATCCCGTCACACCCTACAAATGAGTATGTTGCAGCGACTATAAGCAAAGGAGACGTTTCTTTCATAATCATCTCTGGCTATATACCTCCTCATGCACACTTCGACATTCAGAGGCTCGATACAATTTTACAGCAAACCCCGTCACATCATATTCTGACAGGTGATTTTAAGTCTTCAAAAATTATGGGGCAATAGAAAAAATAATACTCGAGGATAAGTATTATTTTAACTTGATTTAATGTATCGTCTTATAATAGTGAACGATGGCAATCCAACATATTTTTATTTTTTTATTAATTTATCTATTCCTCTTCCAACAAAAGGAAGAGAGGAGGTAGAGAAAAAAGCTGCCAGTGCAGCTTGACGAGACCTCTACCTCCCTTTACAGTGCAGCGCAGAACAGGCCATCTGCAAATGCACATGCAGAACCAAATTCAAAAGAAACACTTGTAGCAGAATTAACATGATTGAAAAAAGAATACTAGTTACATCAAAAAAGGACATGTTCACATTGTGTTCCTCATTAAAAACGATATCACTATCAACCAGGAGTTCTTTAACATTTCTCTTGAAAATCGGAGAGGAACACTGAAAGTTTACCTTTTATTCAATTTTCTGTAACAAGGAGAAAACTTGATATTCCAATTGTTGCTTGCCATAATTGTTCCTTATTTCGGATTTTTTCCAGATATTTGTTCTCAGTGCATGATCTGAGCTAACATTCTTCGGAATGAGGTATAGCTTCTCTTTTTGGATAAGCTGACGTAATTTAAATTAACATATCTTGTTAGCCTTTAGCATAGTGACTTCTTTAAACACTGAACCCGTACGCAAGTCTTGCCAGTTACCCTGAAAATTGTCGAGCATGCGAAGTATTCGTTCTTGAAGGACTATTATTTTATTATAGTTCGTCATAATTTTGGTACCCCGTACCAATCCACCGTATGATATTCTTCAGTAACATAAAGAAGAATATAAATCCTTTTTTTAACAATGGAGGTAGTAGTTTCTGAGTTCTATATATACATCCTATTGATTTAGATAGTTCAGAACAAAGTTTATGTATATGCGGCGACCAGTTGTAATCTTTATTGAACCATATGCCTTGAAATTTTTTATCTTTGACATGCCCTAAAAGTATTCCATCGAAATACTTAAATATAGAAGTTTTGCCTTGCTTGTTAATTCGACAAAATATTATGTATTTAGTTTTTTAGCATTAAGCTGTAGATTGTTACGCTTAAGCCAGTTACCCAGATTCTCCAAATATTTGTGATGTATCTTCAGACCGTGCTTTAAAGAACGCGCTTGTATCATCTGCGTACATAATTAGTTCTGGGGAATCCTGCATGTTTGCCATATCATTTACATAGATAAGAAATAACAGAGGGCCTAGAATGGACCCCTGTGGCACTCCGTGTCCTACTTCTAACTTGCCAGCGTCTGATTTATATAAATGCACATATTGATTTCGATTCTTTAAATAACTCTCAAGTAGTTTTATGCCACGCCACGCATCCCATGATACTGAAGCTTAATCAGTAAGATATTGTGCTGTATTCTGTCGAAAGCCTTTGTAAGTCTAAGAACAAACCTAATGTACAAATTTTATCTTCAACATTACTGATAAGTTTATCTTTTATGTGATGTAGAGCTTGTTCTGTAGATTTTTGCTTTTGAAATCCATATAGTGTTTTATTTATTACATTATACTTACAAAAATGCCTCTAATATAGTATAAATTACATTTTCAAATGTTTTGGAGAAAATTAGCAGAATGGAAGTCGGTCGATAGTTGTACAAACAATTTTTCCTCCCCTTTAAATATTGGGTTAATTCTGGCAGTTTTTAACGCGTTCGGAAATATTCCTGTTAGTAGCATCCTATGGGTTATGTATGACAGAATGTGACTAAGTGATTGTGAGACACGTTTCACTGGAACCGATTTAAAACCGTCAATACCGGTGGCAACGTTAGTTTTTAATGTTTTAATAAGTATTTCACTTTCGATCGGCGTAGTTGGGTTAAACATTTTAAAATTCAGCAAAGGCTTTGATCGGTCAGAGACGAAATCGCCCGCGTCATTTTCTTCACTTTCACCCACACTGACAAAATGTGCATTAATATTATTTGCAAGATCTTTCCCTTCAAAGTTCTTATTATCGATAATAATTTCATCTATACACGTGAAAAAAGATTTCCCATTTGTGATATCATTCACTGCCTTCCATATCGTTCTCAGCTCGTTTCTTATATTGTTAAACACATTCTGATGATACTCACAATTCGCTTTTCTTATATCGGCTGTTAATTTATTTCGAATTTATATCGGCACAAGACGGCGACGCAGATCTTTATAATATGAATAGGGGAGTATCGCAAGGAGGGCTTCTAAGTCCCTTTTTTTTTGGATATTCCCTATAGGTTTACTTAAAATACTTCCGAAACGGATCACGCATTTACATACGCTGGGGATATATGTTTGTGGGCGCGCAGCAGATCACTGTACATAAAACGAACAAGATTGCAGAAAGACAATTACATTACCGCACGGTACCATTGACAAAGGGTTCTAACCTACCACCGGACAAGTCAGCGGCGATAACATTAAAAAAAAAAAAAAAAAAAACGCACGCGAAGGTATTCAATCTCGATAGACGGAAAGCTTATTCTTTATGTCATGGAACATGACTTTTAGGAAGACACTCTCGATTGGCAGATGAAATAGAGCCCTCATGTAAGGCGGCCCCCCAAAAAAAGCTATCTTCTTTCATTAACGTGATCAGAATGATAAGTGAAACTAAATTGGGATGCTCAGTCTCTGCACTACTCACTCTATATAATGCATTGTTCGTCGGACTTCTGCGCTACAACCTACCTCCTGTGCATAGTGTCTAGCGATGTCTTATTAAAGAACTAGAAAGTGTGCAAGCAAAAGGGATTTGCGCGTGCTTCGGGCTGCCGAAATGCTCCTCAGATTCAGGAAATCTTTATAAGGCACGAGCGGTGGTCACTACCATCTTAAGAACGCAAGAAGCATTACGGGCCCATCTTCGCAACGAAATACGAGCATATAAGCATCATTAAAAAACTGTTGCAATAAAAAGACCATCACCCGGTTTTGCACAAGTTTTCAGACTTTTAGAACACTACATTCCCACTCCTTTTAAAGCGGAGAGGATTCCGATGTTTCCACAGTGGATGTACACCCACTTGGAAATTAGAACACATATTGCGGAAATCACATAAAAAAGGCAATGCCCGTTCCTGTGATTAGTCAGATTGTACTTGGCTACATACAACGAACTTGTGCCTCATTCATATATGTCTTCACTGAAGGTTCTACATACTCAACATCATCAACTTTGGGAGTCTACATTCCTTCCATCAGCGCATGCATTAATGCAGGTTTGAGTCAGGTTACATCTTCATCAACGCCAGAGCTCGCAGCGTTTGGAGAAACTATCGCGCTGGTGAAAGCTGAGAGTTTGCAGTTTGGGCTATTTTTGTGGACTCGAAATCTGCGTTTTGCATACCCTCTTCGACACCAAACAGCAGCCCATATTTGAAACTCGCACGTGATATTTTGTAAGCAGCTCGCCAAGCTTCATGCTAAGAGCACCACTTTATTTAACAACAAATTCCTGGTCCCTGTGGAATAGCTGGAAATGTACTCTTTGACAGAACCGCTAGAGACGCACAAGAAAGCACTATTACTATCTCAATCCCATCCTCTAGACCTTATTCAAATGACTTGATTAGACAAATCGGCCAAAGAAATAGCATCTCCTCTTTGTGAAAATTCTAGTTATGACTATACCTAACTTTAAAAAAAGTGATCCTAAGCTTCAATTTTGGGTTCGACGAGTACTTCCGAGAGGAGCGGAAACAGTCCTACATCATTTGAGATCCACTGTCGCATTTACCAATAGCTATTTTTACAAAATCGGTAAGGTCCAGTTTTTTTAATGCTTAACATGCGCAGTCACACGTACCATTCAAAACGCACTGTGCGAACGCTCTGAACAGAACTGCGAAAGGGAGTTGATGAAGAACCACCTGGGTCTAAGAAATTACAGGAGATAACCAACTATATTTTGTTTCGTCCATGGATATCTACAACTGATTGCTACAAATCCATGGAAACTCTGCAGAATTTAAAAAAAATTGTACTCGATTACAAAAAAGAGTGTACGGGGTTTAAGTGAGCTCAAATTGAAAGCGACATGCTCAAGTGACGTAGTTTACGTTGTATGTTTATTTTAATTTTACATATTACACAATTGTTTCTTTTGGTTTTTGAATCTTTTGGTCATTTCTTTCTCTATTCTTCTATCTTTTTCTCGTTGCCTCTCTTCTGTCTAATGATTTTCATTTGCGTTCATTTTTCAATGTAGCAAATTTGCAGTAGGCACCGATTAACCTGATTGCTTAATAAACACCAGCTTCTCTCTCTTACTGTCTGGTCGGGAGGAGTGTAACACATTTTTTGTTCTTGTTTTTTATTTAGGAGTGTCTGAGATCGGTATCGTGCGGAAGACGTAAGACGAGCCTATGGCCAGAAATTCGCAACAGGTGCTTCTACTTCACTTACCGGTCACGTCGTGGCGTATTCACCTTTAACTTCTACACCATGTGCGAATTCCCGCCAAAGTGGAGTGTGTGTCGAGTGAAAAACAATCAAAACCAAATTTCAAAAATTAAAAAGGGACAGATAACGAGTGTCTTGCGATTGCAACACACTGATATATTTATCATTACCCTTTATCATCTTATGGCGAAACTGCCATTCTAGGCAGAATTTTTGAACTTCTAGACATTATCCCAGAAGCCATTTCACACATTTCTATAGCTCTTATAGTCTACTTGGAGTACGGTATATGTAGGTACTTTTAGAAAAAACTGTGTTGTGAGTAATTACAGTGCATAAAACGTATGCCATTATAAGTGGTCGATCCCATACAGGACGTACCTAAGGATGGATTGTCAGTTTATGTATTTCACGCGCATCTTTGTTTACGTGTTGATTTATATTCGCTTTCCACCTCGTGCATTGTGGTCACCTACAAGAAGAGCAGATGAATTTATAACAAGAAAATAAACTTTTAATGAGGCGAACTTGTACCTTCAAACTAAAAGAGAAGGGTGCCATGCATATTGCCGCGCGCCAAGTAGGCAGCGCGGCCGTAGCCTAACGGTTATCGCGCTCGCCTCCCACGCGAAGGGCCAGGGTTCGATTCCTGGCCGCGGCTGTGCATTTTTGTTGACACTGTAATGTGATGTTCTGGTGAAATCGAGAACCGTCTAGCTGATTCGAGGTCAGAATGTTCTACGCGTCGAACCTTCTACGTCGAATGTCACGGGTGGTAAAGGAAATAAACGGGAAGAAATAAACGTTTAATGTGGCGAACTTGTGCCAAGAAAATAAAGGGAGAACAAAGATAATAACAGAGCGTCGCGGGCGTCGAAGTCGGCGTAGCAGCACAGTCGAACGCTGGAGCGAAACTGATTCCGGATTGCCCGCGGAGTCGCTTTTGTACACACGTTGGCTTCTGGGGCATTCGACGTAGAAGGTTCGACGCGTAGAACATTCTGACCTCGAATCAGCTAGACGGTTCTCGATTTTACCAGAACATCACATTACAGTGTCACCAAAAATGCACAGCCGCGGCCAGGAATCGAACCCTGGCCCTTCGCGTGGGAGGCGAGCGCGATAACAGTTAGGCTACGGCCGCGCTGCCTACTTGGCACGCGGCATTACTCCCCCCTTAAAAAGTGCATCGCCCCGATGCATCCCAAAACAAAACAAAGCACATAAAAAGAACGGTAAACTAAAGAGTCACTTGAAACACATAAGATTCACAGTCCTATCGAGCGTAGTACGGCTTCAGGCGCACGACGTGGACGACTTCAGGTCGTGGTGGGCGGCGTGATGATGTTCTTGTTCCGTCGGGTATCACCTCGTAGTTCAGCTCGCCGAGGCGACGAAGTACCTTGTATGGTCCAAAGTACCGTTTCAGCAGTTTCTCACTGAGGCCGCGGCGACGGATGGGCGTCCACACCCACACCCTGTCTCCGGGCTGGAAGCGGACGTCCCTGCGACGAAGGTTGTAGCGGCCCGCGTCGACGCGTTGCTGGTCTTGAATCATGAGTCGGGCGAGCTGGCGGACTTCTTCGGCACGTTGAGCAACCGCCTGGGCGTCGTCGCTCTCATTGTCAGATGGCTCATGGGGCAGCATTGCGTCCAGCATGGTCGTTACTTTCCGACCATGTACCAGGTGGAAAGGGGTGAATCCAGTGGTCTCCTGAACCGCCGTATTGTAGGCAAACGTGACGTAGGGCAACACCTTGTCCCACGTCTTCTGCTCTACGTCGACGCACATAGAGACCATATCGGCGATTGTCTTGTTGAGTCGCTCGGTCAGCCCGTTGGTCTGCGGGTGGTATGCAGTGGTTCGACGATGGCCGGTGCCACTGAGACGAAGGATCTCTTACGTCAGCTGGGCCATGAACGAAGATCCGCGATCTGTAATCAGAACTTCGGGTGCGCCGTGCCGGAGGACGATGGACTCGATGAAAAACTTGGCGACTTCCACAGCAGTCCCTGAACGAAGAGCTTTCGTTTCGGCGTACCGCGTGAGATAATCTGTGGCGACGATGATCCAGCGGTTCCCCGATGTCGAAGGCGGAAAAGGACCAAGTAGATCCATTCTGATCTGCTGGAAGGGTGTAGTTGGAGGAGAAATGGGCTGCAGAAGTCCGGCCGGCCTCGTCGGCGGTTTCTTGCGTCGCTGGCACTCGTGGCATGATCGTGTGTATAGGTGGACGGTCTTGGGGAGCTTCGGCCAGTAATACTTTTCACGAATACGGGCCAGTGTCCGGCTGTAACCAAGGTGTCCGGATGTCGGGTCGTCGTGGCAGGCTTGGAAGATCTCCTCTCGAAGGTCACTCGGGATTACCAGCAACCACGGTGTGTTTTTGTCGCCGAAGTTCGCTTTGTAGAGTACACCTTGTCGGATGGCGAAGGTCGGCAGTACTCGTGAGAAGACACGTGGCACGGTACTCCTGCCCCCTTCCAGGTGCTCGATTAATGCGCGCAGCTCAGGATCGTCCCGTTGACGTCGTGCCATATCGTCGGTGTTCACTGTTCCTCGGAAGCACTCGTCGTCATTGTCGTCGCTGCAGCCGGAAGGGGTTTCGACGGGGGCTCTGGACAGGCAGTCGGCGTCGCTGTGCTTGCGGCCTGACTTATAGACCACTGTCATGTTGAACTCTTGTAGTCGAAGACTCCATCGAGCGAGGCGTCCTGACGGGTCCTTCAGGTTCGCAAGCCAGCAAAGCGAGTGGTGGTCCGTGACTACACGGAACGGGCTCCCGTACAAGTACGGACGAAACTTCGTTATTGCCCAGACGACCCCAAGGCATTCTTTCTCAGTCGTGGAGTAATTTTTTTCCGCCTTGGACAATGTCCGACTTGCGTAGGCGATGACTCGCTCGATGCCTTCTTGCACTTGGACTAGTACTGCGCCCAGTCCCGCGTTACTTGCGTCCGTGTGAATTTCTGTTTCCACATCCTGGTCGAAATGTCCAAGCACAGGAGGAGTCTGGAGTCGTCGTTTCAGTTCGTCGAATGCCTGCTGTTGCTCCTCGGCCCATTCGAACTTCTCGGCGTCCTTCGTGAGATTCGTAAGTGTTGCGGAAATCTTTGCGAAATCCCGAATGAAGCGTCGATAATAGGCACAAAGTCCAAGGAATCTTCGCACGGCCTTCTTATCTGTCGGCGCTGGAAATGCCGCGACGGCGCGAGTCTTCTCGGGGTCTGGGCGGACGCCTTCGTTACTAACCACGTGGCCAAGAAACTTCAGTTCGTCATAGGCGAACCGGCACTTTGACGGCTTGCGTGTGAGTCCGGCGGTCTGAATGGCTTGAAGAACAGCTCGGAGTCGTCTCAAGTGCTCGTCAAAGTCAGCTGAAAATACTACGACGTCGTCAAGGTAGACGAGACAACTCTGCCACTTCAGCCCTGCCAGTACGGTGTCCATGACACGCTGGAAAGTTGCTGGCGCCATGCATAGTCCGAAGGGCATCACCTTGAACTCGTACAGTCCATCCGGCGTGACGAAGGCTGTCTTCTCTCGGTCCCGTTCGTGGACCTCGATTTGCCAGTAGCCGCTCTTCAGGTCCATCGATGAAAAGTATCGAGAGTGGCGCAGCCGGTCTAGAGTGTCGTCGATGCGGGGGAGTGGGTAGACGTCTTTCTTTGTAACCGTGTTGAGCTGCCGGTAGTCCACGCAGAACCGAAGAGTTCCGTCCTTCTTCTTAACCAGCACGACTGGAGAGGCCCATGGACTGCTTGAAGCTTGGATGATGTCGTCATTCAGCATCTCTTGAACTTGCTGATGGATCACCTCCCCTTCCTTAGCGGAGACTCTGTACGGCGATCGATGCACAGGGCGCGCGTCGTCCTCGGTAACGATGCGGTGCTTGGCAACCGCGGTCTGGCGCACCTTCGACGACGTCGCAAAGCAGTCGCGGTATTCGGCGAGGAGGTTAACCAGCTGACGCCGTTTAGGGTCCGGAAGTTTAGGGTCAATGTCGAGCTGCGCTGGCGACGTACTGTCTTGCTGGGTCGGCGAGGATTCGTCAGTAATCGCGGTGATTTCGGCTGGGTTTCGGAGTTTCTCGACGTGGCCCACGGCTGCACCTTTCGTGAGGTGTTGCGTTTCGTTTCGGAAGTTCGTCACGAGGGCCACAGTCCGCCCATCCTGAAGTTCAGCTACTCCCCTAGCGACGCCTATGCCTCTTCCCAGGAGCAATTGGAGGCTTCCCTCGAGAAGAACTTCGCCAGAGGAAGCTTCATCGATCCCGACAAGTACGAAAACACTCGACCGCGGTGGTAGGTTTACGTGGTTTGCGAGGACTCGGACCGTGGGTGACGTCGCTTGGGGTTCCTCCGCTGGTGGAGCAGGTTTTCGTAGCATCACAGCCGGTTTGTTCCGAGGTCGATGACGGCGCCATACTCGCAGAGAAAGTCCATTCCGAGGATAACGTCCCTCAAACAGTCATGCAGAACGACGAACTTGACAGGGCACGTTTCACCGTGGATCTCGACGCGAGCAGTGCATCTCCCGACTGGTGTGATGAGATGTCCTCCGGCGGTTCGTATTTGGGGTCCTTCCCACGGCGTCATGACTTTTCGAAGGCGGCGGGAGAGCCTCCCACTCAGGACTGAGTAGTCTGCTCCGGTGTCCACGAGTGCCGATGCGTCGTGGCCGTCGATGACGACGTTTAGGTTGTTGGACACCGTTGCAGGGTCGTCGTAGCGATGCGTGACGTCGGGAGAGTGGGAGCGCTCCGGCGTTCTTGGAGGCTCTTTACTCGGGTCGTCTTCGGCAACGGCACCTCCAGGCGTTGCCGCACTTAGTTTTCCCGACGAGATAGGGGGGACAGGCTGTCACGGCGCGACCGACGGAAAGGCGACGCGGAACGTCGGGGGGATGGAGAACGGGAACCTCGTGGTGCGGTGGGCGCTGGTGACGGAGGGCGACGGAGGTATTCCTCGATGTCCCTTGGTCGTTCTCCAAAACGAGGTCGACGGTCGTTTGGAGCGAATCCTCGCAGGCCGAGCTGGCGGTAGGGGCACCTCCGGTAAACGTGGTCAGCCTCCCCGCAGTGGAAGCACACCGGGCGTCCGTCATCCGTGCGCCACACGTCGGTCTTTCGAAGTCCACGCTGCTCTTGGCGCGGCGCGTACTGCGGCGAAGAGACTTCTCGTTGGGGTGCAGCTGGGTACTGCCGAGCAATAGGAGGCTGCGGACGACGAACAACGGCGGCATAGGTCACAGCTGGTGGTTTCGGTGCGGCGTCGGCGAGAACGTCTGGCTGGAGCGCTTGCTGGACCTCTTCTCGAACAATCTCGGCGATCGAGAGTGAAGCTGGGTGTTCGGCTGCAGGTATCAGCTTCTTCAGTTCTTCACGGACGATGTCCCGGACTATTTCTCGGATCCCCGGAATATTGGTGCTGAGGGCGCAGCTTGACGGCGTGGGTGCAGCGACGGCAGGAGCTCGGTGGAAGTGAGCGGCTCGTGCTTGCAGGGCCCGTTCAATGTTGGTCGCCTCTGTTACAAACGTTTCGACGGTGGTCGGCGGGTTGCGGACGAGGCCTCCGAAAATGTCATCTCGTACGCCTCCCATCAGGATCCGCAACTTCTTTTCGTCGGTGGCTTGAGGGTCGGCGCGAGTGACCAGGCGCAGGACATCCTCGACGAAACTGGTGATGGTCTCGTTTGCGCCCTGGGCTCTCATTCGAAGAAGGTCCTCGGCCCTCTCCCGTCGATACTGGTTTGTGAAAGTTCGCCTCAACTCATTCTTGCAGGTGGTCCACGAGATCAATGATGTCTCCCGATTCTCGAAGCAGTGCCTGGCGGTTCCTTCGAGCGCGAAGTAAAGGTTCTGCAGGCGCTGGTCGTCCGTCCATCGGTTGTGCTGGGCCACCCGCTCGTACTGTTGAAGCCAGTCCTCGACGTCTTCGTGGACGTCCCCGTGGAATGGCGTCGGAGTCCGGGGTGCGACTGGAAGGTAGATGAAGGCAGGAGCGGCCGGGGTCTGTGACTGCTGGCCGTCCATCGTCGACTTCGTCGGCTGGTTGGTCCTGGGTGGCAGAAGTCCGTACTCCGGGTGTAGACCTTGGGTGCGGCGACTGGTCCGAGTTTCAGGTTCCGCGTCGAGTGGCCTTCTCACCGGGCTCGGAATCGCGCTTGCACTGCGGGCCCTGGGAGGGGAACGCTGCACGGGCATGCGCTACCCCGCACCTCCACCAAAATGTCACGGGTGGAAAAGGAAATAAAGGTAAGAAATAAACGTTTAATGTGGCGAACTTGTGCCAAAAAAATAAAGGGAGAACAAAGATAATAACAGAGCGTCCCGGGCGTCGAAGTCGGCGTAGCAGCACAGTCGAACGCTGGAGCGAAACTGATTCCGGCTTGCCCGCGGAGCCGCTTTTGTACACACGTTGGCTTCTGGAGCATTCGACGTAGAAGGTTCGACGCGTAGAACATTCTGACCTCGAATTAGCTAGACGGTTCTCGATTTCACCAGAACATCACATTACAGTGTCAACAAAAATGCACAGCCGCGGCCAGGAATCGAACCCTGGCCCTTCGCGTGGGAGGCGAGCGCGATAACCGTTAGGCTACGGCCGCGCTACCCACTTGGCGCGCGGCAATATTTCATCGGCGACGGAAGGGTTACGACCCTAGAATGTGTGTTATCACTAATTTCACAGACATGGCACATTTAGGAATTATCTAAACAAGAACACCCAATGACAGCAGAATGGGCTGGGACTTCTTAGAGGAGTACGGAAATAATAAAATAAGAATCAAGGCCGAGCGGGTTACAAACCCCAATCCTCTGCGTGACAGCGTCATGGTTTGCTAAATGAGCCACGCAAGCAGCCATATCACCTATACTTCGTTTTATTTTTAAGTGCAGACGCAGCTGACGACACGAACTGATGGGAGCATGTAGACAGCGTCAGAAGCGCACCATCATGGTGTTCGTCATGTTTTAAATGTGTCCTATCATCATAACCAATCATAAGAAGAAAGCGCCCAGTGACTTACGCTTTTACCGCTGCTTGATTGGTCCCATTGGCTTGTATCGGCGGCCGCGTATGAACTTAAGCAGAGTCAATGTATAGAAACGTTTGCTTATGCAGCATTTACGCCATGTCCAAATGTACTACGATATCAGTTTTATTATATTTATATCATGCATACATGGTGTTTATATATGACTTTTTACCACGTTTTTATTTTTAAGGCTACACTAATACAGTATACTCACGTACGTTATACAACAAGTGGATATTATATGAATCTTTTTCGTTTACTCTCGTCCCCAGTCACGAGATAGGCATATCTGGCATGGGCGATGAACTAATATTAAAACAGTTCATCCTGCAAATAGTAAAGAAGTAGAGGCGAGGCAAAACAACAATGGGTGACGGATATGCTTAAATCTTAAATGTATTCTATTGGCGTAGCGATGGCAAAACAATTTTTTTCCGATGCTGAAAGTGACGACATTGAAGATGGCGGCGCCCTTCTGGAAACGGTCTATATGTAGATAATCGTCACGATAAGTTGACTAAGTAACCCATATTTGCTGGATAATCTTAATGAGTAAAATAAATATATTTTATAAATTAAAAACTTGTTGAGCGTGACCGAAAGCCACTAAATCATTACATTTGGGAAAGAATCGCTGCACACAAAAAACGCGGTGGTACACTAAATTTACCCCTCGTGGTGGTGCAAAAACGTGGATGATAATTTTTTCATTCGCGTCGAACATTCCCAAATATGAAAAATCAACGCATACTGAGTAGCATCGTCTCAAAGTGGGTATGGTTCGACCATTTTGACGCATTCATTCACTTTTTGAAATTCAGAAACACGTGCCTCATCCCGGCACTTTTTAAGGCCGGCCAGGAACTTAACTGGTGACAAAATACAATATTTAGGGCCGTTGATTATAACGTGTTACTATAAAAAATAATTTGACTATTCTTAAGCATTCGTTCATTATTTCAATATTGGGCACACGTGCCTCACCTAGAAACTTTTTGAGATCGGCCGAGTTCTTAGCTGAAGACGAAATACACAACAGAGGGCTTTTGACTACGAGCTATTGCAATTGCGAATCTTCTTAAATGAGCTATCTTTGAGAATGCTTCTCTCGAAGTGGACGAGGTTCGACATTTCTCACGCATTCGTTCATCATGTCGAATTTGTACACCCGCGCATCATCCTGATTAATTTTGAGATCGGCTGATCTTTTAACTGGTGAGAAAATAACAATAAAAAAGCTTTAGAGCCCTGGACTTTAAACGGCTGCTATAGCAAACCCGCTAATATAAAACATCTTAAAAAAACTTTTTTGAATTGGATTTGTTTCGACTAATGCTAATCATTCGTTCATTATTTCAAATTTGGGCACACGCGACTCACCACGAAACTTTTTGAGGTCGACCAAGCTCTTAGCTTTACACGAAATACAAAGTGCAGGGCGTTTTGACTACAACCTATTGGTATAAAAAATCATCTGAAATTAATCATTTAGAAAACTTGTCTTGAAGTGGACATTGTACGAATGTTTCCCGGCATTCGTTCATGCTTTCGAATTTGGGCACACATGCTTTGTCAACACCACCTTGACAAGCAGAAGGCCGCCGCACCGTCATCACAGTCATATCGATCGAGGCGTGAGATGGTGCACGAGTACTGTGTCAGTGTTCGGTTGGGGCTCGTGTCCAATCAGCGCGACGAAGGTCGGGCTCGGGTTCAATAGCCGAGTTAGAACGATCCGACTCGGATTACGTTTCATGAAGGGAGAGGAGGCGATACGGAGGCTTTGATTATTCTAAATGTCGTTGGTCTTGTCCGGGAGCATATTGTTAGGACATAGGCGATAGACGGAGATGGAGATGGACGCTGCCGCCGTCAACGTAGCCAACGGTCACAAAGGGTTTCCGAAACGGTAGCGTAACTTAGTTCAATAACGAAAAAAAAGTATTGTAGCGTAGTGGTATGGTGTCTGTCTCATATGCAGCGGGACCCTGGTTCGATCGCCAGTGTGGGCTAACTTTTTTTATTTTAAATATTTTTCTCGAGGCATTTGGCGATATATACAACATTTCCTTCTCAAGATTAACAAGAAAAAAAAAGTCTGTTGTCGACAAAACTTCGCTGAACTAAATGGTATGGGACTGCCTTTCTGGAGGTGCAGTGGGAGACAGCGGGGCTTCGGTTGCCGGCTGGACGCCCCGAAGTGGCGTGTAGGGGGGGGGGGGGGGGGGGGCAGTGGGTTCATATTTTTGTAATGAACAGCCGAATACTGTCACCTCGAAGCGACGTGAACGTAGGTGAGGGTGCTGGATTAACACGCTCCCCAGTAATACACGCGCCGTCCGAATATGAAATCGAAGTTCCCACGCGTTGCCATGTGTGAGAGCGGCAGCGTTCATTTCCGAAAGCAGCCAATCCGGCGTGACTGGAGTTGCTTGGGGGCCTATCAACTGCGTCGTAAAAACATGCGTCCGGGTACGTTTAACAATCGTCCGTGTTGTCAATTGGACCGAAATTTAAAACTTAATGCCGCCGACTATAACAAGCGGGTGCAATTGTAAAATTTTGGGCTTCAACCCCCTTCCAGGAATGGGATGTCAAGTCGGAGGTTTCAACATGCTCCCCTCCTGATTTTTTTCTGTCTGTTGGTGATTGGGATAATAAATTGAAAGCAAACATTTACTACGTACCTAAATATTACTCTCGACATGCGAATTTTAATTTCACAGGAACCATTATTCTCTCATAAATTGTTCTCTCACAGCAGTGCTTAAATTACTTACAGTAAAAATCAATGTTATAATTATATAACGTTAATAATTAGCGTGCCGATTTTGAACACCTTATTGTGATTTTAAGCTATCGTAATATAAAACAACTGTTTCCATTTCCCTACGTTGCTGTTTTGAGTAGCAGAATATTGGAAATGATCGGAAACATCTAATCGAGAACGAATCCATCTCATTTGGCAAATTAGTTTATAAACCTCAAACATAGCTTCTTGAAACAAAATTGCACCTGGCACATTTCCAATTCTTCTGCTTTTCTGGAATTCATTGGCAAATCTTTTATTCTGATGTACTTATAAATTGTGCCCGTTTGAATTTCGGTGTTTATCACAAATTAGGGTGAAGTTCCTCCGAAGTATATTTTTCTACAGATGTAATTTATATCTTATACACTACAAACTTTACCGTAATATTGGATATTTATTATGTTTAATTTTTACAATCAGAAACTTAATTTTATACCCAAGAATTAACTGTAAACTTCGATTGACTTGGATACAATTCATTCTGGCAATTCATCAAAACGTTTATTCGACTGAAGAACCTGCAGATTACAAGTCATCATCTTGCAATTTTGGTACAAAAGTCGCGGATTATGAAAGAATAAAGTTGTGGCATGGGCAAATTGTTCACATTTTGACGTTTCGGTGCTATATGCATCAGTGAATTCTTCCGTTTATTTTATGCTTGTTTATGTTGATAGCAGTTAGCAGTTTCTGCAGTTGTCTTTGCTGGTTGTCACGTAACGCCTACAAGCAATCCCGTGCTCTTGCTGACCTGTTTGGAACGATGTATATTTTTTGGGCGATAAAGATGTATTATTATTATTATTATGAATAATATTATATCTTTTTTTATTAAAGAGATGGTCTTTATTAAGAGCGCTGTGGTAAATCGCTAAGAGATGGCTCAAGCGAACGTTGGAACACATTTCAGGGGATGGCAGGAAAAAGGGCGACAAAAAGCAGACGTGCACATGTTGCTGCACTGGAATACCCTCATTTTTTATTTACTCAAACAGTAACTAAGTACGCTACTGTTTTCGAAGGAGATCTCAAGTTTCTTCATTGGATTGTTTTTTTTCTTACCCCCTGTTCGGAACCTTCGGAACCGACGACGGCCAAGTGACAGCAGGCCAGCTCGCGACCACAACCAAAAAAGCTCTTTTATTTTCACACGTCGCTCCTTATATAGGCCCCCAATAAATGATGGTGTCCTTTGGCGAGCAATAAAAAAAGCACCATCACCTTAGTAGTGCCCACTATGTCTCCTCAGCTAGGATCTACAAGTCCAATCGCCTTGGCGGTCGAATCACCGGACCGTAACGGTTGCGTCTCAGCCGAAGTGCTTCTTGCTGAGGCCCTGGCGGTTATGCTGGTTGACCCTCCCCAGACTTAGACTGATGTTAACTGGCTGGCGGTTCCTTGGCTGACTGGCAGTTTGAGAAGCTGACAAGATAGCGATGGTTTCGCTGCAGAGTTTCCCTGGGCGTTTCCACCGCATAGGACCGTGGTTGCTGAGCAGGGCTGAGGATACGGCCTGGGCAATTAACGTCATTAACCCACAAGTCCTCCCCCAACTTCAAGAGAGTCAGAGGACTTGAAGTATGCCGGCGATTGTAGTTCTTTGCCTGCTGTGACTTGCTAGCGGCATCTCTCGCCTTAAAGTTCTGATGGCTTGGCAATGCTGGCTCAAGTCGTCCGGGTAAACCAGGAAGTCGAGTTTGGAGCTTTCTTCCGTTTAACAAGTGTGCAGGAGACACGCCATTGACACCAGGTGTGTCTCGGTACAATAGCACAGCCAGGTACGGATCAAAACGACCTTCAAACACGTACTTCACGGTACGCACCATACGCTCTACTTCGCGGTTACTCTGGGGGTACCGTGGGCGTAGTCTCATGGCGAAACTTGTACGCCTGAGCAAAGTTTGCAAACTCGTGAGTTGCGAACTGCGGTCCGTTATCTGACCGCACGACTTCCGGGATGCCATAGCAAGCCAGGCAACTCTTGACAGCCAAAATGACCGCTTGCGGATGTATATGAGAGCGAGATGACCTCAGGAAACCTTGAATAGTATTCTCCAATCAGACACTAGTCACGTCCTTTTAGCTGGAAAGGGTCTACCACGAGGCGCTACCATGGCTTATCTGGCGTTGGAGTCTGTATCACCAACTCAGAGTGTACCACAAGAGTCTCGGCGCAGTTGGCGCACTCGGCTACAAGGTGTTCGATGTGTAAATTGCAGTTTGGCCACCAAACGCTTGCTCTGGCGCGTTGTTGATAGCGGCAAATACCCTGGTGCCCTTTACGCAGTAAGGCCAGGATGCTTTGTCGCAGAGCAGACGGAATGACGATGCGGTAATCCGGGAGTAGTACGCCTTTGGATACGCTCAATCGTTCTCTCTCCTACCTATACGAAGTAGTGTGAGCTGGCACTTTGTTTTGTTTGGCCAACCTCTTCCGCAATAGGTTACAACTATGGAACACTCTCCATCTTGCGTTTGGTGCTGACGGACGTCTTCCAGCCGACTCGCCACTGCTGGGGGTAGGTATTTGAAGACTTCGCCAATGAAGAGTTCCACACTTCCTACTTCTTGCGAAGCTGGCGCGTCTCAAGGTGCTCGTAAGAGAGCGTCTGCCGTCTTAAAGAGCTTCCCCGGTACATATTTCACCTCTGTACTGAAAACGCACAAACTTAATTCGCATAAGTTGCACCCGTGGTGGCAGAAGCTCCACGCCCTTTCCCCCAAAACGGGCGACAATAGGAAGGTGATCTGTTCCGGCCTCGAAGTTCAAACCACAAATATACTGGTCGAACCGCAAGACGGCCGACGTTGCGGCTAGAGACTCCTTCTCTGTCTTACTGTAGCGACCCTCCGTGGGAGTGAGGGATCTGGATGCAAAGGCGACAACACGCCGAGTCCTCGAAGGCTGATCTTGAAGCACCACGGCTCCCAAATAATAAGACCTGGCACCTGCAAACGCCACGGTGGGGTAGCGCGGGTGGTATTTCGCCATGTATATTTCAGAGCTAAGTAGTGACTTAAGGTGGGCGAAAGCCTCCTCTTGGCTGGCTGAGCGAATCGGTCTAGTAACGTCAGCAAGGTGTGGAATGAAACGTCCTATGTGATTAGCCATCCAAAGCAACCGACGTACACCGCTGATATCTTTTGGTGGCAACAAACTTTTGATGGCTTTAATCTTTTCTGGATCTGGCGAAATTCCTTTGCTAGCCACGACAACCCCTAGGAACTTGACAGACATGACGTGGAATTTACACTTTTTCTCGTTGCGTGTGACCCCAGCTTGTTCCAGGTAACTAAAGGCGTCGACCAGACGTGGATCGTGTTCGCGACATTCCTTCCCAAAGATTAGAATGTCGTCAATCTTGTTGACAACACCCGAGAGACCTTCAAGAAGTCTTGAAATCAGCCGTTGAAAGTACTCCGGGGCCGATGCGATGCCAAGTAGAAGACGCTTGTAGCAATAAGGGCCGAAGGGAAAGATGAACGTCGTGCGCTCTTTTCTGTCACGACTAAGTTTCACTTGATGGAAGCTGGACCAAACATTGAGCTTAGAAAGGATCTGAGCTTCACCCAACTGACCCAGGATGTATTCGACGGTGGGCAAGACGTAGCGTTCTCGCTAAATCACTTGATTCAGTTTTGTCAAGTCCACGCACAGTCTGTACCCGCCTGATGGTTTGGGAACAACGAATAGACCGGAACACCACTTGGTTGGCGAGTCGATACTTTGTATGACACCTTGGGCCTCTATGTCATCCAACTCTTCCCAGACACCTATCAGAGGGATTGGAATCCGTCTTGCAACGCTCAGAGAAAATCGACGCACATTTGGATGGAGGCGGATGTGATACTCCCCTTGGAGTTCCCCCAGGCCTTGAAAAATCTTGGATCGAGTTGATGGAACGCATTCCATCGAGTCCAGGAACTGAATAACGCTCAGAGCCTAAATGGCAGGCAGTCCCAGAAAAGACGTGTGCTGATTTTTGACGTCGTAGAGACGCTGGACCGTCAACTTGCCAAGCCACTCCAAGCTTGTCTTGAAAGTCACCAGAACATGCAGACGTAGGTTGCCGGGACCCGACACGTCGCCTTCAGCTTCGTCCAGGACAAGAGGATGCCCCGGGAACGAGGGTGAGACAACGGCGACCTACGCGCTCGAGCATATTTTGAACTTAAAAAGGTGACCATTCACGCGCACCTCGGCGTACCTTGCATGCCATGTGCTGACTGCGTGAAGCTCCACGGAGCCCAAGAGTTCCTTTGGCTTCTTAGCTTCGCAAACTTTTGCGAAATGGCCCCGTTTCTTGCAGAAACGGCAGGACGAGTTCCGCTTTGGGCAATCTTTCCGCAGGTGAGGGTGACGTCCGCAATCCTCACAAGTTGAAGTCGTGGACTGCTGAGATTTGCCGTGATAGCGTGCCAATTGACTGATCGCTATCTTCTTACGTCTCGCGGTGTCGACGTTCAGGTTTTCGGGGGTGGTATTCTCGCGGGCAACGGTGGCACATGACAGCCGCTCTTTTTCGGCGTCCTCATGAAGACGGGCCTGACAGAGCGCTTATTCCGCAGAAAGCCTCGTACAATGACACAACTGGTCAGAGAGCTTGTCATCCCACAACCCCACGACGAATTTGTCACACATCAGGCGGTCTTCGACGCCCGCACTTTTGTAACCGCAGCGCTCGACCATGTTACAAAGCGACGTGAAGAAGTCTTCTACAGACTCGCCTTGCTGCTGCGTCCGACGGTGGAACCAGCGACTCTCGTATATTTCGTTGACGGGATGCGCGAAGTGCCCGGCCATCTTCTTTTTGACGACCGCGAACGAAAGGGTCTCTGGAGTTGTCGCTCCCAACGATGACAGGACGCTTCGGTCTGGTGGTCCCGTGGAGTACAGAAGTGTGCGTGCCTGCACCTCGTCGCTAGCAGTATCGAGAACGTCTGTGGAGGCGTAGTCCTGGTACGTCACAATCCCAGTCGGCCATTCCGCCAGACTGGTGAAAGTGAATGATGCCGGAGGATGAAGTCCCGACGCTCCGACGCGAACCACTTGGACATGGGGCTCACCTTCCGCCATAGTAACGGCGTTAGCCAGCTTCTGACACCATGTTCGGAACGTTCGGAACGGACGACGGCCAAGTGAGAGCAGGCCAGCTCGTAACTACAACCGAAAAGCCCTTTTATTCTAACGCGCGGCTCCTAATTTAACCGCTCTATAAATGATGGTGTCACCTGGCGAGCCATAGGAAAAGCGCCATCACCTTAGTAGCGCCCAGTACACCCCCACCCTCCACCTCCCGCCCCATTTTTATGTTGAATTGGGGAAAAATTTAGTCCTAAATTTTATTTGCCAAGCAAGGCTTTTCCTCAAGTTAAAAGCAACGCGCTATTGTCTCGTTGATCTGAATGTGTTGTTTCTATACAGGACTAGTGGCTTCAAATATTTTCTGTCGTAAATTATCACTTGAATTTTAGCTCGTACATTCAAGAATATATGGGGCTGAACTGACATACCTTGTGCCCATGATTTTATGGTGTATCTCACGTTTTCTCGTCATCCAACTTGCAGCGCGATCTGGTATGTCAACTTGGTTGGGTAGTTGCGTTTTACACGACCCTCTCCAGAAGTTAGAAACTGCCCTTGCGTGCTTTTTTATGAAAAATTAACAAAAATGTGCTACTCGTTCCTTCTCTTAAAAATCACTAAGTGATTCATTTGTTGCTGAAATAGTCAGTAGATTCAAGTTTCCCGTTACTTGTGACGCGTCGATGTGTAGAAGACTAAAAAAAACAAAAAAAACGAAAAGCGAGAAACTTGCAAAATAATCAGATGGGGTACCCCGCAGGCGCAGCTGCGAGTGCCACTATAATGGAAGTAATACTACCATATGT
The DNA here is from genome assembly GCF_016920785.2 of Ixodes scapularis. Taxonomy (NCBI): domain Eukaryota; kingdom Metazoa; phylum Arthropoda; class Arachnida; order Ixodida; family Ixodidae; genus Ixodes; species Ixodes scapularis. The sequence continues at coordinate 15,954,366 of NW_024609873.1, read as the reverse complement.
ATATGTCACATTTCTCTATCAAGATAAGTCTAGTTTCTTGGTTTTTTACAGGTCTAGCTTGGAAAAGTAAGTTTCGCAACAAAACCGAAATCGCTTTTTACCGGCGGAAATTGGCGGGCTCTATTTTTCTCTCCCCATTTAAGCGAAAGGAAATATCGTTGGTTTAGAGAGTAATATAAAGATAAAACGGAAAAAAAGGAAGAATAGAGGGAGAGAACATTCATCAATGGTAGCCGAGTGTGATTACATCTTGTGAAAAACAATCTGGAGTATCACGCTATACTCAAAGACAATGGGAACCAAAAAAAAAAAAGCACGACCACGACCACTATGTAAACATGCCCCCCCCCCCCCCCCCCCCTCGTCATACGCATGGCTATGAGCACCTTGCTTTCCAAGTTACCTCACCCGCGGTAGCCCGAGCGGATAAATGCGCGCCCAGAGAGCAGGTATTTTACACCTGTCCGGTTGAAGAACCGACAGAAAAGAGGGGACGGGGTTCCTCCGCATCGCAGCTGATCATTGACCAACCTACGTTTGTTCAACTATTTTCCTGTGTGTACATGAGGAACAAAAAAAAATAACTAGAAGAAGAGTAAAGAAATCTTTAAAGTTGGCGGAAAGATTTGCTGTTTTATTGTGAGGCCAATTGAATCGCTGCTTACGCTGAGAGCTACCAAGCAGATAGATCAGCCAAGTAATTTTACTTCGAAAAGACACCGACGTGGGGAATACAAATCGCTAAGTTAGAAATAGTTTATCAACTGGATGCGTTCTCATCATTTCGTTTTCCTTCGCACCAACTAGTAATGGCGCTTGCTTGTTTAGCTCGTCAATGTCCATACTGCGCGCGTTCTTGATGCTGCCCGTTGTTGGTCGTTTCCAGATGATTTATGAAATAAAAGCTTGAGTTGTTGCGCTGGGACACTTCTGAATTCTAACTAGAAATCAGGGACTATAACCGAAACCGTAACCGAAACCGAAAACCATTTTGGAACGAATTTGTTTTTCTTAACAGTAACCGCAGCAAAGCCGTTATTTCAAATATATATGAAAGATGTAACCGTAACCGTAAATTATTTACCGGTAACCGATATTAACCGATATTACCGGAAAAACTAAGATATTTAGTTTTTCGCAACAATGACCTCGTGGAGGGATCTTGCAATGTCATGGCGATTTTACAGAGTTACATTCATTGAGTGGTTCATATAGTAATACATTTTCGATGAATGTATCACTCACACATCCGACGTGTTGAGGGGATAGTGTTCGAGTTACCCAGATTCTGCTTCTGCCTCTCGCCGAGAACGTCGCAGAATGGCTGGCTCCAACGTAGCTGCGAAAAAGGCCCCTGTTGGCATCGGACCTTTGTTTTCTAAACCGCCATCGCATACTGATTATTACAAGGAACTGCTGCCGCCCATTTAAACAGGGATAACAGTTTTAAGTTCATATTGCCGCGCGCGCAGCGGGCCAAGTAGGCAGCGGGGCCGTGGCATAACGCTTATCGCTCTCTCCTTCCACGCAGAAAGCCAGGCATCGATTCCTGGCCGCGGGTCGGCATTTTTGTTGACTCAAATGTGATGTTCTCGTAACTTCGAGAATCTTGTTGCGTGCTCGAGGTGCGAATATTTTCGTCACCGAACCCTCTAGGCCGATTGTTCCAGAAGCCAACGCGCGTACTTAAGGGGCTCCGCATGGCGATCCTCGGTCAGTCTCGCCCCTGCCCTCGATCCTGCGGTTTCACCGACATCGACGCCCGCGACGCTCTGCTGTTTTATTCTGTTCCCTTTTTGTTTTGGGCTCAAGTTCGCCACATTAGACGTTTAGTTTCTGTAGTTTCTTCGCCTCGTCGATTGTTATTCGTGACATTTTGGTTTAGGTGCGGGTTATTCTATTCTATGCCCGATAATTGTGCCCCTCCAAAGACATCCCGGCCAAGCGACGTGCTGAGCCCCGGACGGCTACCTTTCGCCGAAGACGCTGAAGCCAGAAGAAGCCGTCGTTCCCTGAATTGGGACCGCCGCCGGAAAAGCCCAATCCCAATTCAGTTCCCTGAATTGGGACCGCCGCCGGAAAAGCCCAGACCGAAAAAGACGACGATGGCCAACCAGTCGCAGACCCTCGCCGCTGCTGCCTTCATCAACTTGCCCCTCGCACACCGGACTCCGACGCCTTTCCACGGGGACGCCCACGAAGACATCGAGGACTGGCTGCAACACTATGAACGTGTGGCCCGTCATAACGGATGGAAACCTGAGCAGTGCTTGCAGAACATCTCCTTCTCGCTGGCAGGGACCGTGGGTTGTTGGCTGGAGAACCCCGAAACTTCTTTAACTTCGTGGGAGGTGTGCAAGCAAGAACTAAACAAGACGCTTACCAGCCAGCACCGACGCGAGAGGGCCGAAGACATCCTTCGATCAAGGACCCAAGGCTCGAATGAAAGCATCACCAGCTTCGTCAAAGATGTTCTTCGCCTGAGCGCCCGCGCCGATCCTCAGGCTACAGAAGAGAAGAAGCTGCGGCACCTGATGAGGGGTGTCAAAAGCGAGATATTTGGCGGTCTCATTCGCTATCCCCCGACAACTGTCGCCGGGTTCGTCATGGAGGCGACGAATATGGCACGTGCCCCAGTAGCACGCGCCAGACACTACGAGCGACACCCTGGTGTAACTACTCTGGCGACATCCGGATCCGACCTCGGTACCTCCATGACATCATCCGTGAAATCGTCTAGAAGGAGCTAAAGAAGCTGCTGCCCGCTGCCGCACGCCCGGCCTCGCTCTCCATCGCCGAGGTCGTGCGGGAAGAAGTCCAGAAAGCCATCCAAGCAGAGGCTCCCATCAGCGTGGTAGCCTACCAGGAACCGACGCCAACCTACGCCGCAATGGTACGACGCGCGCAACCAGCCCCTCGTCCATACATGGCGCCTGCCCGACGTAAACCTCCATCGCAGCAGTATTCCCGACGCCAGGAACATCGGGCGCACGTCCGCCCAGAACAAGCTGCGCCAAGGAAAACCGACGTGTGGAGGACGGCCGATCGACGCCCGTTGTGCTACTACTGCGGGAAAGCCGGCCATATCTACCGCCTTTGCCCCTACCGGCAAATAGGGATGCGCGGCTTCCACCCAAGCGACCTACGCCCATGCTACGGTGAACGACCACAGTAGATTGAAGAGTATCTTCGACGACCTCAGCCTCCTCCGCCTGCACCTCGCCGCGGGTTCCGGTCACCGTCGCCAGGACGTCCAGCCTCGCCGATGCACGGACCTCGTCGTGAGAGCCTGTCGCCCATTTCTCGTCGGAAAAAACCAAGTGCGGCAACGCCTGGAGGTGGCGTTGCCGAAGACGACCGAAGCAAAGAGCCTCCAAGAACGGCTGGGCGCTCCCACTCTCCCGACGCTACGCATAATAACGACGCCCCTGCATCGGCGTCCAACAATCTAAACGTTATTATCGACGGCGACGACGCATCGGCACTCGTGGATACCGGAGCAGACTACTCAGTCTTAAGTGGGAGGCTCTCTCGCCGTTTGAAAAAGTGACGACGCCGTTGGAAGGGCTGCAAATACGACCTGCTGGGGGACACCTCATTTCGCCTGTCGGAAGGTGCACTGCTCGAGTTGAAATCCACGGTGAGGCGTGCCCTGTCAAGTTCGTCATTCCGCAAGACTGTGCGAGGGACGTTATCCTCGGAATAGACTTTCACTGCGAGTATGGCGCCGTCATCGAAAAGGGAAGAAACCGGCTGACCCTACGAAAACCCGCTCCACCACCGGAAGAACATAAAGCGACGTCATACGCGGTCTGAGTCTTCGGGCACCACGTAAACTTACCACCGCGATCGAGTGTCTTCGTACTCGTGGCGATGGATGAAGCTTCCTGCGGCGAAGTTCTTCTCGAGGGAAAACTCCAATTGCTCCTGAGAACGGAAATAGGCGTCGCAAGAGGGGTTGCTGGACTTCAGAATGGGCGGACTGTGGTCCTCGTGACAAACTTCCAAAATGAAACGCAACACCTCACGAAAGGTGCAGCCGTGGGCCACATCGAGGAACTCCAGAACTCCGCCCAAATCGCCGCGATTACGGAAGAGTCCCCTGCACCCGAGCAAGACTGTACGTTGCCAGCGCAGGTCGACATTGACCCTAAGCTTCCGGGTCCGAAACAATGGCAGCTTACTAAACTCCTCGCCGAATACCGCGACTGCTTTGCGACGTCTTCGAAGGTGCGCCAAACCGCCATTGCGAAACACCGCATCGTTACCGAGGACGACGCGCGCCCTGTGCATCGATCGCCGTACAGAGTCTCCGCTAAAGAAAGGGAGGTGATCCAGGAGCAAATTCAAGTGGTGCTGAACTACGACATAATCCAAACTTCAAGCAGTCCGTGGGCCTCTCCAGTCGTGCTGGTTAAAAAGAAGGACGGAACGCTTAGGTTCTGCGTGGACTACCGACAGCTGAACGCGGTGACGAAGAAAGACGTCTACCCACTCACTCGCATCAGCGACACTCTGGACCGGCTGCGCCACTCTAGATATTTCTCATCCATGCACCTGAAGAGCGGCTACTGGCAGATCGAAGTCGACGAACGGGACCGAGAGAAGACAGCCTTCGTCACGCCGGATGAACTGTACGAGTTTAAGGTGATGCCCTTCAAACTATGCACGGCGCCAGCAACTTTCCAGCGTGTCATGGACACCGTACTGGCAGGGCTGAAGTGCCAGAGCTGTCTCGTCTACCTTGATGACGTCGTAGTATTTTCATCTGACTTCGACGAGCACTTGCGGCGACTCTGCGCTGTTCTCCAAGCCATACAGACCGCTGGGCTCACCCTCAAGCCGTCAAAGTGCCGGTTCGCCTATGACAAACTGAAGTTCCTAGGCCACGTGGTTAGATACGAAGGCGTCCGCCCAGACCCCGACAAGACTCGCGCCGTCGCGGAATTTCCAGCGCCGACAGACAAGAAGGCCGTGCGAAGATTCCTTAGACTTTCTGCCTACTATCGTCGCTTTGTTCGGGATTTCGGAAGGATTTCCGCACCGCTCACAAACATCGCGAAGGACACCGAGATGTTCGAATGGGCCGAGGAGCAGCAGCAAGCAATCGACGAGTTGAAGCGAAGACTACAGGCTCCTCCTGTCCTCGGACACTTTGATGAGGATGCGGACACCGAGATTCACACGGACGCTAGTAATGCAGGACTTGGAGCGGTACTAGTTCAAGTGCAAGAAGGCACCGAGCGAGTCATCGCCTACGCAAGTCGGGCGATATCCCAATCGGAGAAAAATTACTCCACGACTAAAAAGGAATGTCTTGCGGTCGTCTGGGCAATCACGAAGTTCCGCCCGTACCTGTACGGGAGCCCGCTCCGCGTAATCACAGATCATCACTCGCTCTACTAGTTTTCGAACCTCAAGAACCCTTCAGGGCGCCTCGCTCGATGGAGTCTCTGACTACAATAGTTCAGCATGACTGTGGTCTGCAAGTCAGGCCGTAAGCACAGCGACGCCCCCTCCCTGTCCAGGGCCCCTGTCGAGACACCTTCCGCCGGCAGCGCCGACAATGACGACAAGTACTTCCTAGGAGCAGTGACAACCGACGACCAGGAATGATGCCAACGAGGCAATCCTGAGTTGCGCGCCTTAATTGAGCACCTGGAAGGGCGCGGGAGTACCGTGCTTTGGGTTTTCTCACGAGTCCGGCCGACCTTCGCCATTCGACATGGTGTGCTCTACAAAGAGAACTTCGGGGACAACCACCAGCCGTGGCTACTGGTAATCCCGACGGACCTTCGAGAGGAGATTTGTCAAGCCTTCCACGACGACTCGACGTCCGGACACCCTGGTTGCAGTCGGACGCTGGCCCGTATTCGCGAAAAATTTTACTGGCCCAAGCTCCCCGAAACCGTGCACCTCTACACCCGATCTTGTCAAGAGTGCCAGCGACGCAAAAGACCGCTGACGAAGCCGGCAGGTCTCCTGCATCCAATTCCCCCACCAACTGCACCGTTCAAGCAGATCAAAATGGATCTATTTGGTCCTTTTCCGCCGTCGACCATTGGAAACCGTTGGATAATCGTCGCCACAGATTATCTCATGCGGTACGAAAAACCAAAACCCTTCCTGCAGGGACTGGTGTTGAAGACGCTAAATTTTTCATCGAGTCCATTGTCCTCCGGCACGGCGCTTGCGAAGTTCTCATTTCAGATCGCGGATCATCGTTCCTGGCACAGCTGACGCAAGAAATTCTTCGTCTCAGCCAGACTAGCCATCGGCGCACAACGGCGTACCAGCCGCAGACCAAGGGGCTGACGGAGCGACTCAACAAGACAATCGCCGACATGATTTCTATGTACATCGGCAAAGAGCACAAGACGTGGGACGAGGAGTTGCCCTATCTAACGTTCGCCTACTATACGGCGGTTCAGGAGACCACTGGATTTACACCTTTCCAGCTGGTACATGGTCGGAAAGTAACGACCCTGCTGGACGCCATACTGCCCATGAGTCATCTGACAATGAGAGCGACGACGCCCAGGCGGTTGCTAAACGGGCCGAAAAAGTCCGCCAGCTCGCCCGACTCCAGATACAAGACTGCAGCAACGCGTCGACGCGGGCCGCTAAAACTTTCTTCGGAGATACGTCCACTTCCAGCCCGGAGACTGGGTGTGGATGAGGATGCCCATCCGTCACCGCGGCCTCAGTGAAAAACTTCTTAAATGGTACTTTGGGCCATACAAGGTACTTCGTCGCCTCGGGGAGCCGAACTACGAAATGATGCCCGACGGAACAAGAACATCATCACGGCGCCCACCACGATGTGAACTCGTCCACGTCGTGCGCCTAAATCCGTACCATGCTCGATAGGACTACAGACCTTATCTGTTTTAAATGACTTCAGTTTGCCATTTTTTATTTGCTTTGTTTTGAGTTGTGGTGCATCGGGGCGATGCACTTTTAAGGAGGGGGGGGGGGGGAGTAATGCCGAGCGCGCAGCGGGCCAAGTAGACCCGCGCGCCTTCCATGCAGAAAGCCAGGGTTCGATTCCTGGCCACGGGTCCGCATTTTTGTTGACTCAAATGTGATGTTCTGGTAAATTCGAGAATCTTGTACTTGTTCGAGGTGCGAATGTTCTCGTCGCCGATCCCCCTAGGCCGACTGTTCCAGAAGGCAGCGCGTGTACATAAAGTGCTCCGCCTGGCGATCCTCGGTCAGTTTCACCCCTAAGCTCGATCCTACGGTTTCGCCGACATCGACGCCCGCGACGCTCTGCTGTTTTCTTTTGTTCCCTTTTTGTTTTGGACACAAGTTCGCCTTAATAAACGTGTAGTTTCTTCAGTTATCTTCGCCTCATCAATTGTCATCCGTGACAATATTTATTCCATCGCGATTTAAAGGGGCGTCCTTATCGGATTGAATATGTCCACCAGGAACTGAAGTGCTGCGCCGTGTTTTCCGACATATTTTCGCTCGGTGCGTTTTAATGAATAAACTGTGGATGGCGACGCTAAGAAACCCTGAAGCCAAGCAACGTACGTCTTCTCGATTAATGCCAAGGGACTCGAGGCTCAGAAACTGCGGTGCGTCTTCATCGACTCGTACATCATCAATTTTCGCTTCCGCCTGCAGTGGATTCCTTTCCACATGCCAGACGACGCTGTGCGCAAGCTGCTCGAGACTTATGGCAAAATCGGTGACGTAGGACAAAAGAGGTGGCGTGTGGGGGGGCTCAAGGGCGTCGAGTCCACCACCGGTGGCGCTGGCGTGGCTCTCAAAACCGGCCTCACGCGTAACGATGTTTCTGCACGAGCAGCAGCTTCAGGGGGTGAACGTCTTGATCATCATACCGGGGCGGCCACCGGTCCGCCGTCGATGCACATAAAGCGCCACTGTCGTGTGCCGAAGTTCTCGGTGTGCTCCCGTTTTGGTCACGAGAAAGAGACGTGCATGAATACCTACGCCGGCGTGACTGACGGAGCTGTGGTGGATGAGCTGTCCGAGCACATCATGGACCTCGAGGAAGCCGAGAAACGCCGCTCAGGGCCCGCCTGATGAGCCTCCTCCCATATTTAAACCGAAATGTCTCCCCGCAGACGGGTGCAGCCCCGCTGCGGTCTCAATTGCAAGGAGACAGGTGGAGGTGACTGGCGTCTCCTGCAACGTCAACGGTGTATCGACTCTCTTGCGGCGACGCCGGTAAAGCGCCCTGGAGCACCACATGACGTCTTCCACCTGGCGGCCGAAAAGACGCCCCCCGGAGCACTCGAGAGCATGCAGGAGACAACGGAATTCGTAAAACGTAGCCTCAAAGAGAACCTCGATGCCGAGGACCCTCCACCGATGAAGGGTATGACGCTCGCTCCCAACCCCTGGTTGGAGAAGAACAACGGGCGCTACGAGACCTCGCCCCTCACCCCTCCAGACGACAGGGAACGGCGGGATAGCAAACAAGGCGCCCTGACGCCTGGTTTCCGACAGCTACCAAGGCAAGTGCAAAACCACACGACATAACTTGTGCGCTCCTCCGGGCCAATACGTTCGCATTGTTTGATGTTCGCTGTTTAAACGCTCGTAAGAAGCAATATCAACTACAGCGACTGCTGCTTCTAGGAAAAACACGATTTCTTGGCAATGCAAGAGACCAAAATGGCCAAGAAGGAGCGGGTCGCTATTGCACTTAGCCCCTTTTTGCCGTCGTACGAAGTTTGCATCGCACACACCCTTGGTTTTGCTGCGGTATGTTTAATTTTATCAAGAAGCCTTCGGCGCTCTAGGAATTAAATTTTACCACCGACGCAGAAGAGCGCTTTATCACGTGTAAAATTTTAGAGCGCAGCTCTTAGGGGCCCGTTTCCGGCTTGAGCGGCGTCGCCGTCGGCGTCGGCGTCGCCGTCGGCGTCGCCGTCGCCGTCGGCGTCGGCGTCGGCGTCGGCGTAACCGCGCGGTGCATCATGGGAAATGTCCCATAATGCACCGCGCGAGCCCCCCACCGGGGTCACGTGACCTCGTGGGGGGCACGTGACCCCCCCGAGGTCACGTGACCCCGGTGCATCATGGGAAATGTCCCATAATGCACCGCGCGAGCCCCCCACCGGGGTCACGTGACCTCGTGGGGGGCACGTGACCCCCCGAGGTCACGTGACCCCCCGAAGTCACGTGACTCCCCTGAGGTCACGTGACCCCCTCCTCGAGGTCACGTGACCCCCCGAGGTCACGTGACCCCCGCCGATGTCGCGTGACCCCCCGATGACGTCATCCTCACTGATGACGTCACCGGCATCCACATCGTCATCGTCATCATCACTGATGACGTCACCGGCATCCACATCGTCATCGTCATCATCACTGATGACGTCACCGGCATCCACATCGTCATCGTCATCATCACTGATGACGTCACCGGCATCCACATCGTCATCGTCATCATCACTGATGACGTCACCGGTATCCGCATCGTCATCGTCATCATCGCTGATGACGTCACCGGCATCCACATCGTCATCGTCATCATCACTGATGACGTCACCGGCATCCACATCATCATCGTCATCATCACTGATGACGTCACCGGCATCCACATCGTCATCGTCATCATCACTGATGACGTCACCGGCATCCACATCGTCATCATCACTGATGACGTCACCGGCATCCACATCGTCATCATCACTGATGACGTCACCGGCATCCGCATCGTCATCGTCATCATCACTGATGACGTCACCGGCATCCACATCGTCATCGTCATCATCACTGATGACGTCACCGGCATCCACATCGTCATCATCATTGATGACGTCACCGGCATCCGCATCGTCATCGTCATCATCACTGATGACGTTACCGACATCCGCATCGTCATCGTCATCATCACTGATGACATCATCAGTGACGTCACTGATGTCGTCACCGGCATCCGCATCGTCATCATCACTCATCACTCGCTGATGACGTCATCATCACTGATGACGTCATCAGCGACGTCACTGATGACGTCACCGACATTCGCATCGTCATCGTCATCATCACTGGTGAAGTCATCAGTGACGTCACTAATGACGTCATCGGTACCCGCATCGTCATTGTCAGTGATGACGTCATCAGTGACGTCAGTGATGACATCATCGGCACTGGGGGTCACGTGACCCCCAAGGTCACGTGACCCCCCACTGGTTAGTTTAACCCCCCCCCCCAGTGCCCTTCCCTCCTCCTCCTCAAGAGCTGCGCTCTAATTCGGTGTTACAGGGAGTTGTAAGCGGCTTCCATTTTTTTTGTTTTCGCTTATTAGGTGGCGCCTCACTTGCGTTTACGCGACCAGTACTGTTATGGACGATGTTCCTTTTTTTAACGGATTGCGGCGCTCATTAGATTGCGACAGAGCGGTTTCTTTGTGGGGCGATTTTAACGGCGTCCTTTTGCCAGCGGATAGAATTCCCAGCGGCAGAATAACGATAGAAATGTCCGAATTTTAAGAGAGCTCATTGAAGACTATGATTTGATCGACGCTGGTACTGTGAAAAACAAAACAAGCGAGATGCGTTCCACACACTTCCAAACATCATCACAGGCTCGCCTAGACCAAACATATGTGTCAGTTTCTCTGACAGCAATGTTAAAACGGGGCCGGGTTGCTCCAGTATATTTTTTATCTTCTGACCATGGCCTTATTTCTACCCCGATAGGGGAAATGGCACCGACGAACGATGTGTTTAATTGGAACCTCTGAGAGCTAAACGCAGATCTCTTCGAGGAGGATTTGTTTCTGGAAAATGTAGATATCCTCTTGAAAACGTATTTGGAAAGCGTGAGAGAGGATATTTTTTAGATGTGGAAGATCATCAAGCAAGAATTGAGTATGCTAGTGATTGAATGGTTTTCCTTTTTAGCGTTTGACGCGCGAATCGAAGAACTCAACTTAAACAACGACGTAAAAGCGCAGTCAAAAGCAGAGTGTGATAGGCACGTTATAGCTTTTAAAGAATTAGAAAATGTCAAGTAACGGATGGAGAAGTTCCACCTGGAGCGTTACCGTGGAGCAGCTGTCGGTGTCGTACTCAGAAGTATTAGATGAAAGAGCAACCGACAAAAGCCTATGTTTAGGAGATGAGAAAAAGTTCGCGCTAGGCGGGGGGGGGGGGGGGGGGGGGGGCGTAAAGAGGTAAGCGGGATCGAGCACAATATGTTGACAAGCACCAGCCTAAGCAATATTAAGCAAGCGTTTAACGGCTACGATAAAAACTTTTTTTTTTTTTTTTGGGGGGGGGGGGGGGAAGGGACGGAGAAGATTGAAGGAAGCATCCCCATTTGTGTGAAACGTTTTCACTCTTCCCCGCACTTAGTAGACGAGGAGAAAGGTGAGATCGAACAGTAGTTCTCGTTACCAGAAGTTGAGAGGGCAATTAACAAACTGCCCAACTCAAAAATGCCGTGACCAGACGGGCTATGATTCGGATGTTATAAAAAGTTCAAATATACTGTCTCCAGCGTTCTACTGGAAGCGTTTTCTAAAGCGTACGAGCGAAAAACATTGCCGCGGTCATTTTCGTGCTCGCAGATTGTTTTTGTACCCAAGAGCAACGAATGCGCGAAGGTACGCCAAGTCTCTGTTTGCCGCCCAATCACCGTCGCTAACATAGACTACAAGACTTTTGCAAATATTTCAGTGCCACGGCTTCAGAGTGTCGCCTGTAAACTTATTGGCGACCCGCAGACAAGTGGCATCCACGGTGGATCTATAATGATAGATGTGCACGTTGCCCGCAGTGTTTTAGAACCATACGACGACGGCAAGTGCCAAGTTGCCATGCTGCAATTAGACTTAGAAAAACCTTTGGCCGTGTTATTCTTGACTTTATTTTTCATGTGTCGAGGCATGTAAATGTGGGGGAAGTTATATTTAACAGAGTAAAATGGCGTAGCAAGAGTGCACCACGAGACCAATTGTCAACAAGGAGCTGACATAACCAATACGCGTACGAACATCTGTGAGCCAAGGGTGCCCTATGTCGCCGCTATTATAACACTTCTTTTTGAAACTATTTTGTTTAAGTATTCTCAGAAGTAGGAAATGTCGCAGGTTCCAGCTAGAAAACGAAGAGACAAAGATAATGAGCTGCGCAGTTGCTCTCGCGTTGTTGTGTTTTAAATAAGCCTGCTATCAGTGCGGCCGTTATTTTGACAAAAATTCTATGTGATGCCACCTGGGCAGCCATAAATCTGAGCAACTACCGCGATGTTTGGCACAAAGCATGGGCCACAACAACTACCATATTTGAAGAAGTGTGTCCGGACCAGGTGCCGTGAACTTACCTCGGTGTTCCACTAGGCTGTTACCGTGAAAACAAACCCTATTGGTCGGAAGTCTCCATCGACCTTGATAGGCGCGCTTCCCGCTGGAAGAAGGGTCAAATGTCTATTTTCGCCAGAGCGACAGTCTGCAATATATTTTTGGTTGCCAAGCTTTGGTGCGTACTGCAGATCATCCATTGTGCACACGTAAATAGTCAGAGATTTTTGAGTCTGTGCAAAGTTTATTTGGAGATTAGAATTCGAACGGAAGACACGAGATAGCCTCTTCCACCATGTCCGTGATTGGGGTCCCGGGCTCTGGCATTTGTTTGTCAAGCATCTGGTTTCACGATTTTTTTTTTCTGCGAGATCAAGTACATCGCTTTATCCGAACGTTCTTTCAAACAAAAATGCCAACTCATTTCCCTTAAAAGACACATGCAAATGAAAAAAAAAAATTTAAACAGCTTAGATGGCAAATGAATGCCATAAATTAATCTTACAACAAAGAAAACAAATAGAGCTATATTTACGGTGCAATACGAATTTGTAGTTGGCGCCTACGGGCGCCGCGGAAAAGTGGCCCTTATTTATCACGCGGTGTTTGCTCTCTTTCGGAAGCTTCGTATGGTGTCTAAAAGTAACTTATTCATCTTTGTCTGAAGTATAATGAAAAACTAAGATTAATAAGTAACTTTAAGAGCCCAAAAGAAACTCCCAAAAAAGCGCAAGCAGACGTGATAGACCTGTGCGCCGGTCAGACGACGGCGGCGACGCCCCGAAGCAGACGAACTTGTGCGGTGGCGGCGACGGCGGCGTGGAGAAACGCGTTGAAGCGGTGTCGCACAACGCTCAGCGTGCAGCGGCGGCGTGACTTTGCGGCGGCGGCGACGAAGCGCGGCGGCGCGCAGGTCCACCACGTGACCAGCGGCGGCACCCGCGGGTACCAACTACAAATTCGTTTTGCGCCGTAAATATAGCTCTATTTTTTTTTCTTCGTTGTAAATTCGTTTTACGATATCGTTCTTTCATCTAGCCTGTTCAATTTTTTTTTCTTTGCTGGTGTCCTTTAATAAATAGTTTCGTCCCATGGAGGCAAAATGAAAATATTAATTAGATATTAGAAGGAGGTAGTTGATGCAGGTGTTTTGCTTTTGTCTGCCCAATTTTTTTTTAAATACTTGTCTGGTGTCAGTAAGCAACCGTTCACACTTGATTTGTTGAAGAGTTTATTTGCGATACCCCTGTATAGAAGCGCCGTTCCTAGTGGGGGCCAGATGTGCTCAAGCAAGTAAAAATGCCATAATCTTTTTTTTTTTTTTAACTGCACTTTAGTCCGCTGCTTGTTAAAGTGTGGCGTCAAGCCAAGGGTACTGATGTGCCAAGGTCGCTTGACTCTATATTGTCAAAGGAACCCGGGACCACCGAACATGTATCTATATTTGGCTAAAACGCTGTATTTTTGTGTGTGTGCGTGTTTCATGCTTTTTTTTGTGTGTGGCGGGGGTTGGGTTGCTTGAGCGCACGTTGAAAAAACAGTGTTGCACTATGGCATAGGATTTTTGAATGCAAGTGATGATGATTACGTTCCGTACTACGTGTTTATGTTAATAGGCTAGTGTTTTATCTGGAGGTCGCACATAGCTGTTCGTCATGCTGACCCTAATGCGAAGGAAGTGCGGTTTTATTTTTTCAAACTGGTTGAGCAGATGGAAAGTGTGTTTTCATACTGGAATACCAAACCCGGGTTGCGCCACGTTCGGAAACTGTTCACTGCAATAGGAAGCTTTTAACGTACTCTACGAAAGACTTGTAGAGTGTTTAATTTTGGTTTGACCTATGGTGCTTTCATTTTTGCAATAAATAAAAAGAAGGTTACCGAAATAGCCAAGTGGGCTAGCGCACGCCAGCTCGATGCACATGGAGCGAAGCTGGCGCTGCAGAACCTAGAAATCCTGGGTTCAATCCAGCCAGGTGAAGGGCCTTAGAACGATGAACTGGCAGCTGAAAGTGACGCCCCATTTGCCGCCGCCATGTTGCACATTTTTCACAACTAGACACGTTACCTTATAGATTTGCGATGCAGCATTTTGGATTTTGTACGAGCTAGTCACTGATCTCTGGGGCTAACGGTATCAAAAAATAGTTTATTGCGTTTCTTTGCAGTAATTGCAATACATTTCTCGGCTTAGTTTTGCGTAAAAGCCTCTTGAATTCGTACGGTCACCGTGTGTAGTAATCAAACTTTTACAAACAAGTGGGGTCACGTTTGCCTGGGCAGCCAAGTTGGGGTCACTCTTGCCTGGTGAACTGGATACCAGTTTATCTAAGCCCCTCTACCTCGTCGGTTCAACCCCACACGGCTGTACGTTTAAAGTTGTATGAGCATCATACCAGCGTGCGGTCGAGTAACACTACTGCGTGATGCACGTTAAAACTCTAGACTAGCGGTTGTATGGCACTGGCGAAATTTCATATATACAGCTGAGAGACAAGTCGCCTGTTGAGGCTGTATAAACCTACCCACACCCCATCCATCGTATTTTTGTTTTCTTAAAGTTTGCGATGGAGATAACTCAATAAAGTTTTCTGCATTTTTTTTTGCCAATTAAAAAAGACTACAACAACGCAGCTCGTTCTAACAACGTTTGAAGACTTTTAGCTTACCTGGATGCATGAATCAATAAAGGATGGTGCTGCAGTTGGGGTGGTCGCGTGTTCTACTTAGCATACAAAAGCTTGACTAGGCTACACTTGGCTTGGCTAAAGGAGGCGACACCCTTGCAGTTCCCATAATGTGCCGGAGAGCTTACTGGTGGCGCTGGCGGTTCAAGAGAGGTCCATTGACCATCATGCAGAGCTGGCGGAAAGCGAAACCCGGTACTCATTTCGCCTGAAACGTGTCGCGAATTACTATTGAAAAATTCCTCTCCCTCCCCCCCCTCAAAAAAAAGAAAAAAAAAAGAACAACAACAAAAAAACTTTGGTTGTTGGGAAAGTTTAACCGGTAACTGACACTGGTAAAAATTAAAGCCGTAAAAAACAGAAACGAAACCGATATTAACAGGAAACGCTAACCGACACCGTAACCAAAATGCTATATTTTTCAACTTGAGTCCCTTCTAGAACGTAAGGATTCTTGGCGCATTTAACGATGATCTCTGAGTACTTCCGTGGCGAAAGTGTGATGAGATATTCAAAATCGCCTCATTACGAAAATATACGGATAGTTATGCTGCTAAGAAAGGTGCAGCGGACTTGCACCATTCGCACTAGAGAATAAGAAAGAACTATATTTCTGGACCATGCATATTATAGGAAGCAAGGAAAAGAAATGAGCCGTTCGCGGCTCATTCTGCGTAATGAGGAAGCACAAACGCAGCTGGATAATTCACCAAATAACGGGTGTTGCGAGACCATCATTAAACTGGCAAAATTTTTTGTAAGGACGTCTTCTATGACCACTTGCCGGGGAAACAAAGAAAAACTAGAAATATAAAAAAAAATGAGGAACTTTCAGATTAAGACGAAACGTTGAGCCTTTTGTAATCCTAGCTGCGAATACAACGCTTCCCTTTTGATCCTTTTTTCCTAGCCTTACACACAACAGTTCGCTTAAATAAATAACAAGGAGTCTTATTATAACCTTCGCACTACCTCGGAGTTCATGCCACTATATCCAAGACAAGGTGCCGAAAGTCTCAAATACCGCAGTGGTAGAAATTGCTCCAAATGTCGTTTGAACTCAGCTGCCGATTTCTTTTATCTCGGAATACTCGGTCTTTCTTGAGCCGTTATAAAAGGGACGGGGAGGAGGAGGGGGAGGGTGGGGGGGGGGCGAGGGGGAGGTGCGGTGCTTAAGACAAAGGCATATTGAATTTAAAAAAAACACAAAAAAAACACAAAAAAACCTTTAAGACAAAAGAATGATTGTGACAGGTCCGGAAATGAAACCAGACGCGAAAGAGAGTCCCTGAACAAACAAGGCGAGGTGTGGTGCTGCACGCGCTTAATGAATGCTACAGCAGGGACGCGACGTCTGCCCTCCGTTTTTTTTTTTCTTCAAATACTAATATCTTTTCCTACCGCTCAAGGAGGAATAAACTTCATTTAATTAAGAACAGCCGTTGTTTTCGTCCTCAGGTATATGGTTTCCTTAGTCCAGGAAGCCATGGTCCTTCGCCGTCCGCCGGGCTCTTTCGACCAGCTTGATCCGGTCGTCAGGGTCCGCGCTGGTCTGCTGGTTCTCTTACTGTTCCGCGGTTTGTCCTTGAATGTCCTGTCGTGACGTTCCCACACGAAAAGGTATAGGTTGTTGGGCACCTCCCATTTCTTGCACTCTTACTCGTAGCAGGATGGCTGAATTTGTTGAATTCATATACATTACGAGATCCACAGCAAAAGATGCCAGCAACCAGGACGGACTACGGTCGACAAGCCTTAACTTATCAGATAATTAGAACGTTAAATAGAACAAATATAGACATAGATTTTGATCAAGCGTTATAAACTTTCAAAAACCATTGCAGAATGATGCTGGTCTGAAACGACATGATATATTCAATTGTATAGTATGCTCCCCAGTTTAGGATGTGTTAACCATATAGCTGATTCGAACTAAAGTCCTTTTCGTGAACTGTTCATTTTCTTCATTTTTTTTTTGGTAAAATATACCTCCTTTCAAAAGTGGGTGTGTGGGGGCCGGGCTGTGCTTAAGACAGGACCCTTCCTTACTCGCTTTGTGGATTGCACAAGAGAAGATTGCCTGCTCTTCGAAAGTTCTCATGTTTTTTGACAACAACAGTTAAAACTATGCAGTGTCAAAACCGATGTTCTTTAGCCGTTCAGTTTTTCACTCTTTTCTCGTGCCTTTTCTTTCCAGCATGTTTTAATAAGTTCCGTCAAAATAATATAATGACCCTTAAGTTTGCCTTTCTAATACCTATTTTAATATTCATATGAAAGTCACATTTTTACATACGAAAGCCAATAAATATAAATTGAGACTTCACTGTTTGTGTGTGTGTGTAAAGACGCATTTAGGCTGCCAGTGCCAACGCCCTAAAACTTTACAAAAAGCAGACTTTATATGGCAAAACTTTTCTGACGTAAAATACACCCAAACACACAAAATGATGCATTAATAATAGTAAAAAAAATCCCTTGTCTTCAGAGGGCGAGTTTGGCAAGTTCACAGGGTACTTTTTTAAAATGGATATACACACTTCTAAGTAAGTTCCCAACAGAACATGGGCTCTTCCTGGAAAATCTGCCTTTCGTTTTGCTTAGGAAACTTTAGGAAAGGCTTTCAGCAATACATAAACCTACAAGGTTTCGCCAAAAGGTGAAGATAAAACTTTCCCAAAAATTTAAAAATAGCTTAATAAGTCTGGCAAACATCTAGGATATTCCTTCAGCATCGTCGGCAATGGTGAGGAAGACTCACATTGCGCTACGTGGCCGGTACGATGCACCATCGATCACAAAACATCACGCGCGCACAGAATCAACAAAGGCGACATATATCTTTTTTCCTCGCTTTTTCTTTTCGTTTGGGTAAGCAGAGAAATGCGAACAGTAGGAAACTAAATTGGTATATTGAATTAAAAAAAGTAGAAAAAAAGAAACAAGAAGAAAAAAACCTTGGAGACAAGGGAAGGATTGTGGCAGGTCGGGAAATGAAACCAGACGCGAAAGAGTGTTTACAGAACAAACAAGGCCAGGTGTGGTGCTGCTCGCGCTTCATGGATGCAACAGCAGGGACGCGACGTCTGCTCTCCATTGGAATCGTCGGACGAGTACCGCAGACCCGGAAAGAACTGGTGCGTGTTCTTCTTTTTTTTTTTTCCTTTTGGGAGCAGGGCGACAAATAAAAAGAAATTATTTGTGCGCGATAACACTCAAAAACAAAAGTAAGTTTCTAGAGACTTCGCAAGCAAACAAGTCGGAGGCGCCTCTCTCGTCTGTCTAAAAAAGATGCCCCGACTGCTTTGAAGCGACACCTGGAATACACGATGAATGCATAAAGTTTAGTCTGCTGGTTGCTTTTTTACTCTGCGTATTTTGCGAGGAGTATACTGAACATATTTTACTGCAAGAGTGGGCTTGACAAATAACATCAGTGGGGAACTACGTCGCGACAGGCTCTATGTCCTTTAACAGGTTGAAGAAGAAAAGAGGGAAAAAAGACGGAAAGGTGGAATATCCAGAAAATGCTTAAATATCCAGGCAATCTCCTCCAACCTATTTTCGCAGAAGGTATTAGGGCTCAAGCAAGACACATGATAGCGTCCTGCGGAATTATGGCATAGCTAGAACACAGAAAATAGTGTTGACCAGTTGCCACCTTTTATGCCTTCTAAAGGATCGTCCCACAAAAGAAAATAGAAAGACGTTTACAAATCTCTGTAATGCGAAATTAGAGCGCAGTTTTTGAGGACAAGGAGGAGAGGGAATGCGCCTCATCTTCCCTAGGATTTCCTCCTCCCCTTCTCCTGTTCCTCCTACTTTCCCTTCCTCCTCCGTACCCTTCCCTCCTCCTCCTGGCTACCCTCCCACCCTGTTCCTCCGTACACACGCATCCTCCTCCTCCCCGATAGATTTAGATGAAAAAGGGGCGCCACGTGACCTCCACACCAGTTCAGTTCCCCGCTAAATTTTGCGGGGAAAATGATGTCACATGACCTTGTGTCATGTCACCTGTGAACAAATTCAGTTTCTCTGCTAGATTCAGCAGAATGCTTCACGTCACGTGAACTCGACACCAATTAAATACGCCGCCAAATTTAGCTGTGATTTGAATTGGTGTTGAGGTAACGTCATGTCAATTTTCCCACTAAATTTAGCGGAGATACAAATTGTTTCCCCACTAAATCTATCGGAGAAACTGAATTTGTCCTCTAAATTTAGCGAAGAAACTAAATTTCCCCCCCTAAATATATGGTGTAATTTAATTGGTGTGAGGTCACGTAACGTCAATTTTGCAGCTAAATTTAGCGCTGTTACGACGACGCCTAGGACGACGGCGGCGGTGACGCCGCGAAACACGGAAACGGGCGCCCAAGAGGTGCGCTCTTAAACATGCGCCAGGACCTATCTACAGGAATCATTTTTATAACTGCCCTGCCTCCTATGTTGGGAAAACCACTTGCATCCCGAAATGACTATAAAAGCATAACTATGATAAACGAATTAAGGACATACAGGGCAGCGCATTAGTCACGCACGCAAAGTAAAGAAAACCTCACAATCGCGTTAAAAAAAAAAAAAAAAAAAAACATTACGCTTGGCAAGGAAAGAAACGGGCGAAAAAGCCTGTTGTTAAAGTCTTGGCATCAGACTTGGACGTAGTTCAACTACTCTACTCAAACTACTGTAGTTTAACTACTTTTTCGAGTAACTTGGTAACTTTCAATTACAACTTGATTTGGGTAATTAGTAGTTTCATTTAACTACTTTTTTCAGGTAACTTCTACTCAAATTACTAACTAATTTCGAAATTTTATAGTGCTAATTTTGCCCATCACGAAATTTTGAGCGCAGAAATGAATAAGACGCCGACAGATGAAGTGGCATTTCCTAGCAAGGGGCCCCCTTGTTCGGGAAGGCGTCCTTGGGTCAAGGTGGCGACGAGCAGCCAAAACATAACACCGGCACGCACGAACGCAGGAAGAGATGCTTAACAAGCCTTGGTCGGGTATTGACTTAATCCGGTAATGCACGCAGGCGCCGCGTTTCCAGCTGCAACCGTGAAAGACGGGGACACTCCGAGAGTTGTTGTCTGTCTTTAGAGAGTTCTGACTCAAGCGGTAGGTTCCACGGGAGGCGCCACTGGAATGACCTCGCAGCTGGGCGCCTATTCTCATGGTCGCCTCGTCGTCAGCGCATACGCCTTTGCAAAGCCGGAATCCCCCGCGCACAAACCCTGGCACGGATAATCCGTTCATGGGAGCACGTTCCCGCTTCCAGCTGTAACTGTATACGAGCGACGATGCTTGTTCACGTAATCCTTCGCGTCCTTCCGACCATCCATGCCTGGGAGACCTCCTCTTTGTTAAAAACGATTTACTTGTCAGGCGTGTCAGGCGCGTCAGAATATTGTAGTCGCCGGCGAGGATTGCGAGTTACCCTTGGGAGATCCTTTTGTTGGGCCCGGCGTCAGCGGCGAAGTATACTTCGGTTCATCTTCTGTTAAACCAAAACATTTCTTTTTATAGTACACTGTTAGCAAGTCCCGTGTATTTGGCGAATATTTGGGGTGAAAAACACGCCATTTACACAAATTACCATAAATTTACACGATGAGTAACGGATAATTCGTTCAGAAATCATGCGAGGTTGTAAAAAACGTGTTTTGGTTCGGTCATACACGCATAACCGTGTAGCCGACCTCGAAAACACGCATCGCCCCCGGCGACGACCGCGGCATTGCCGGCTGTCGAAGCACCGGAATGCTTGGGGACACACTTAGAAAGGACCGTCGAGGCAAATGCCGCGGAAAGAAACATGTCTCGGAGACAGATATGCACCAAAAGCAATTGCGCCATGTCGCAGGACGTTGGCGAAACCCACGCTTACCGGGCTCGCCGCCATCTTCTGGTCGATGGCAATGCGGCCGATGCGGCTTGCTTCATGTCGCCCATGTTTGTATTTAGTTTAGGGGTCCTGATAACAGTTTCTTAGACACCACAAATAAAGTTATGGGTCTAATTATTCGTTCCAAACAGTTAAAATGGATATAAAAAGCATGTCCTCGATGTGAACACGTGACATTGCAGTTGGTTTCGTTTTTGCTTCAACCTTCAACTGCAAGCGATCTGGCGATCTGGCCATCTGGCCACAGCGCAAGCGCAACGCCGATGTACGCTGGAAGCAAGCGCCGGTTGGCTTTCGTTGTTGTTGTTTGACCGGAGAAAATCTGGCAAGTAGGCATGGCGCCGCTACTGTTTTGGTTTGACGGGACGCGAGAAGCTTCGCATAGAGCTTCGGAGTTTGCGAGCACATAGTGAAGACGTGACCGGAGAAGTGCCCCTGTGATGTTCCTGGAAGACGGAAAGTAGCATTCGTAATCGTCGTGTGTGCTTTGAAAGCGGAGGGAGTCACAGGGTCCACGAGTTCGCAACCACAAGCCAAGGTTCACGACAGCGCGGCGTTGACTTCGGCGATCTCGTTCTGTTTGGTGCAACCCGGCGATGCGAAAAAGAGCTGAAACATTCGTCGTGTGTGGTGCGGTGCTTTGTATTCCGGGTCTGTTTGAACCACGCTTTTAACACGGAGCGCAAATTGTTTGTTGCGTGGTGGAGGTCCAACGGGTACAGTCCGGTCGTCGTCAGCTGATCCGGTCCAGCTGATCCGGGAGGACGCAGCGAGCGTTTTTAAAAGTAAATCTTCCCTCGTTCTGTTTCAAACTGTGGAAGTATCCCGACACGGGTCCATATCACAAGAGCGAATGACATTTTAGCGAACGGCGACATTTGAGCGAATGGTCATTTTAGCGAATAACGGGGGCGCGCGTTAACCCATCCGTCGCGCTGCGCTTTACGCCGCTTCGCGGCGACAGTCTGCGGCAACTCATTACAAAAATATGAACTCATTTGGCCCACCCGAAAACGCCGCTTCGCGGCGTCCGACTATTCGCTGAAGTGTCATTCGGTGAAACGTGGGCGTTCGCTAAAACGTCATTCGATCAAGTGAGTGCCTCCCATCCCGACACATACCTTGAGTAAGAAGCAGCGGGCGTTTTCAACAAAATTACGTTGTTTTAATTGAATAATGGACTCCAGATTGTCGTCTTAAATCTGCCGTTTTTTATGCTTCGTGTTGGACTGCGTTTGCATAGCGACGCACACCGCTCGAGTATGATTCGGTCCTCCAACGAGTTTGTTGCGGCAATCATGCGGCGTGAATAAATAAGGGCAAGGTTTCCTACCTTCCCATAGATGCATGTACTGAGACCATTTTTTTATGTTGTGAACGTGGTGCTCTTTCTTTATTTTGGAAGACGCGTTGGTGCATTTATTATGGTACAATCACTTGAGAGTTGAGAAATTAGAGAGCGAGCAAGCTCTCTCAACTTTGTTTCTTTCTCTCTAACACTGCCCTGTTTTATTTTCAGTAGGCATATCTTCTAGCAGGTACAAACTGCTCTAAAGCAGGTAAAAAACGGGAAGCTTAGGACGGTGCGGACTCCGTGTTTCGCGGTTTTCGCAAGGTGACAGGGTGAATGCTTTTGTGAGATATGCGGAATATGCAAGCGATTTTGTTATGCCCGTCGTTTGCGTCTCTCCAGCAAAACGAATAAGATGATCTACTACAAAGGCGCAATCACAAGCCAAGATTTAAGATAGCAGTCGTTTGCTTCGGTGATCCGTGTAGCTGTATTTTACCCTGCTCTCTGCAACACCGTGTCATGACGAAGAGCTGGAATGGTCACGGTTTGTGCTGGCCTCCCGGTTGACAGAAACCCGCGTCGCCCGCATCGGCACCGAGTGCGCTTGGGCTGTTGATGCTCCAGCCTTTCATCCGCGGCTTGTCGCCAGCTCATCCTGCTGCTCAACGGTGAGGAAGCGGCGAGAGTAACCTCGGAAGTGAATGTAAATCCTCGTTCATTCAGTTATCCGGTGTCAAAGTGTGGAAGATGTCCAACGTGCACTGAGGGCGGGAACTACGAGCGTTTTGCCTTGCTTTTATAACCGAAACCAGACCAACGAGAAAACTGCCTTGCGTACTCTAAAATGACGGAAGCAATAAGTTTCAACAGGTCGAGTACATCACCGGGGATGTAGGCGAGATGGTGCACACTGTTTAAACGCTTACAGTATCCACCAGTGGTACCAGGAAAGCGACGTCAACAGAGAAGGAGCTCGCGATTCAGCATAATGCACTGCTACGGGCCCGTGTATCTTCAAAGTTCGGGGAGGTGGCAGTATAAAAAAAAGACGCATCAGCGCCCCACACCAGTGTTCACGAATAACACCGGTCACAAACTCCCAAGCCCCACCGCTCTTCTCGACACCGACACGACATACGACAACAAACTGCATCAAAACGCCCCAAAAGTGAAGGCGTCTGCTCCCGTACTGCAACTGCTGCAACTAGCGGAAGTGAAGTGGTGGGCGGATGTCCGGATGTCCTTCACAAAAATATATAAAAAATGCTTTGCGCTAGGATCATTTTCATTTATTATTGTATACGTAATGACAAGATCCCAATAATTTGTTTTTCTATCTGATTCATGCTAGTCGGACTGCTCATAACACTGGTCAAGCAAGAAAATAACAAAAATTTGAACTTTTTCATGACCGGTTTAAGATTTATTGATAACATATCATTATTTATTGCAACGGACTAACATTATAGATTTTGCCTCCATACTTTTTAAATGCAAACAGTTCTAACACACGGCTGTCCATTGCGCCGTGTTTTGTGTATTCTTCTATAAATCTGTAATAGTCAGTGACCAAGGAGCTCACCCGCACATGTCAAGCTTATATGCGCCGCGGGGAGAAATGGAAATCGAGTAGGAAGTGTCGGGCGTTGTGTCGGTTGTTGTGTTTGTGTATATGTCGGTGCCGTGTAGCTGTGTGCTGTGTTGCCTGCGTTGTATGTAGGGTTGCTGTGTGACCGTGGTCGTTCACAGTGTTAACAGACTCGTCTTTTTTTTTTTTTAAAAACAGGCTGCTAGAAATTTCGATAGGTGGCGCAAGTTACCGCCCGATTCTAAATAGTTTGCTCAAGTTATTTATCCATGTGAGTTCGGCATTCGTTTTTTTTCTTTTTTTTTTTTTTGTCTAGCGGCTCGTTGAAGCTATTAACGCCGCCGACCGCCGACAACACACGTACGTACCTTTGCAAGTAGCTAAGTCCGCCGCTTGGAGACTTTACTGTGTATAAAAGACATCGAACGAGAACTAACGCGCCCTGTGTGCTTTCAATTCGGCTGAAAGGCGCGCGGCTGGCTGGGCTCGTCTCTCGCCTGTTCTCGGCCGCTGGCCGCCATGTTTCATAAGGAACACGCTCGAAACGGTTTTGCGGAAGGCAGACACGGTGTAGCGTGTTAAGTTTACGCAGCAACTCATGTGTAGACGAAAAACACAGATGGCCTCGTGTAAAACGAACACGTTTCGACGTGTCCGCTATGGGACAACGGTTTACACGTCTGGGCGTGTTATTTTTGCTAACAGTGTAGCGTAGCACTAGCACTACAACGGGACGCGCAGTCGTCCGGATGATCTCATCGTCGTGGCGCGAGACTTGAACCCTTGACCTTCTGGTGCACTCGCTCAGCGTACTCTCAGAACGACGTCGGAATAAAGACGGGCCAGTCATAACAATCTCAACTTGACGAAGAAAAAAGAAAAAAATGTAGGAAAGTTTGTTATAAAAGACCCTCTACCCGAGGCAAACCTCACATAATTCGTCATGGACACCTAAGATTCCGACACTCGCCTACCCGACCCTGCACAACCTGTTTCTCAAATTCAACGCTGCCATTCCGTCCAGCGCGTCGGTGGAACGTCTTTTCAGCTTGACTGGGGACGTCTTTAGGAAGAAAAGTGGAAAATTCTCCTATCAAGAACTTTGAAAGTCAATTGCTTCTGCGAGCGAATAAATTATTCTGGCGCAAACGCAAGCTATAAATAGACTGAATTTATTTTAGGCTCGCAGGGTTTTTCATTGATCAAAACTGCTGTTCATTTTGCTACCACAAAAATATAAAAAGTAACTTCGAAAGTAACTTCAAAGTAACTCGCTACTTTTTACAGTAGTTAGTAGTTTACTCAATTACTATTACAAATGCGTATTTTCTACTCTACTCCAATTACTTTTGGCGTCGATACTCAGTAACTTAACTTAACTACCTTTTTTGAGTAATTTGTACATGTCTGCTTGGCATATGGGCACCCTTTGTTCGCTAGCAGTCGCTACCGATCGCCTTCGAACAGCTCCGCCCGCGGCCATTTTTGAGTCAGCATTGGGAGAGCGGACAAACTCCACTGCCGCTCCCGCTGCTCCCGTGCTTCCGCCAATGTAATAGCCAAGCAGACATGTCGACCTTGCAACAGCCATCGCTGCACCACTGCAGTCGAGCTGCGACTGCGAAGGTCGCTTCCCGTGTTCGTGGGAAAAATGACGATTAAAAAACAGATGTGCGGCATGATATTTCCCGTATTTCCTTCGAGAGGTCTAATCTCTGGGAAGTAAATGTAGGTGGCTTTAGGTAGATGTTCTTATGAATGCCGGTACGTTCACGAACCACTTTATTCAGAAAAAAAAAGTACCTTGATAACCTCCGGCGAAGTTTGAGCGAGTCTCATGACAATAATATTTTTAATGCAGTGACACTGGTATGAAAATGATAAGAGTTAACAACAAAACGTACAGAGCGATTTTGGATTGCCTCACGTTTATTAATTAAGGTTTTAGTGTCGGAATTCCATACTACATCCGCATATTCTAAGAGGGAACGTACGTTAGAAATGTATCGTGTTTCTGTGACGTCACGAGGTGCGTGTTTAAAGTTTCTCTTTATAAAGTTAAGTACCCGTCCTGCTTTCATCGTTATAAATTCAATCACGTTAGGTTAGATGAAAAAATAGCATCCAAATACTTTACATCCTTCGCCAATTGGTATATTGATTTGCATCGATAGTAATTAGTCTTTATGTTTAGACGTTTTCTGCTAATGCGGATACAATTACATTTTGCAAAATTCAGTTTCATTTTCCATTTGTTGCACCATATGAGTATTTGATCAAGATCAGTTTGTAAAGCGGCAGCATCGTCCTGGTTATTTATATCCCTGTATAACACACAATCATCTGCATATAATCTTATTTTGGAGGTAGTTCCGAAGCCTATATCATTTGTGTAGGTTAAAAACAGAAGCGGACCAAGCACGGATCCTTGGGGAACACCCGACGTTACAGAAACAAAGTAAGATTCTGAGCCATTAATGACTACTTTTTGGGAGCGACCGGTAAAATAGTATGCTATCCAACCAAGGACAGAAACATGTAAACCTAAAGATGAGAGTTTTAAAAGCAATCACGAGTGTTGCACGGTATCAAAAACCTTACTAAAGTCTAACAGTATACAATCAACCTGCTTCCCAGAATGAAAAGGAGAAAACACATCATTCGAATATTCGACTAACTGAGTGACGCAAGAGAAGCCTGCCCTAAAGCCATGTTGAAACTGGACAAACAAATTATTTTCTTGCAAGTGATGTAAAATGTTAGAGTAAATAATATGTTCAAGAGTCTTGCAACACAGGCTGGTTAGTGAATCGGGTCTATAGTTGGAAACCCAAGGACGGGGACCACTCCTATGCAGAGGAACGACATTCGCGTATTTCCATTCCTGAGGCAGTTACTTTGACGACAGGGATAAATTAAACAAGACAACCAGAAACTTGGCAATAATGGGTGCACAAGATTTCAAAGCCGAACAAGGTATATGATCTAACCCAGTGGAAGGGTTAGCTTTTAGTTCAGAAAGAAGTTTGACAGCTCCATCATACGATACAGTGATATCTGACATAGCCTCAAAATTGCAAGGAGCTGGTTCCGAAAGTATGTTTCTTGTAGTAACTGCAAAAACTGACTGAAAGTAATTATTAAAACAGTTCTCTTTGTCGATATCATCAATGACATAACCTTGTTCAGCTGAAATAGGAGGAGTAGTACTATCTCCTTTGCCACTAGATTTTACTAACTTCCACATCTCCTTTGGACTACGCCTAAGCCTTTCACCTAAGGAGGAATAAAAGTGATCTTTGGCACTTTTTATTTTCAGCTTAATTTCATTCCCTAGAATATCTAGCCTGTTAAATATTTCATCTGTTCTGTGGCTTAGGTAAATCCGAAAGAGGCGACATCGTCGATTCAGTAAGCGCTTGATCTCGCTGGTAAACCACGGCTTGCTGTGTCCTTTTTTACCCGAAACGATTTTCGACGGTATGTGGCAATCAATTAGCGATAGTAAGTTGTTTTTAAATAGATTCCAAAGATCTCCAACACTGGACGTGGCACTGAATGCCACAAACTATTCAAATGTGTCGTCCAGATTATGCGTAATCAAGCCATAATCACCTTTATCGAAAATGTACATTCTAAAAAAAAAAGGTGTCAAGGGAGAGTAAGTGCCCTAACTTACTCTCCTTTAACTCTATCTGCATGGAAGTTACTCTTTCCCGACCGCTTCTTTCGATGATACTCTTTCGAGAGTAACTGTAACGAGAGTTATAGTTTCTCCTCGCGATATCACGGGCTGTCGATAGATGGCGGCGGCGCCGCTATGGGTTCGGCGCAAGTTCGACGCTGTTCGGCGCAGGTATTTTTTTCGTTTTCTCGGGGAAACCTTTTTTTCCTATCCGCTTTTCTTTTTTTTCTTTTTTTTTTCTTCTTTTTTTTTGGGGGGGGGGGGGGAGATGGGCGAGGATGTTTTAATAAATGAGTTGGTACAGCCTGCCTTGACGGGTTTATATTTCAGTATTTATTAACTTAATTATTACCTGCGGCAGGAAGATCATTTGAGCGGGGGACACTCCTTTATCCAAGCAATAGGCAATTAATGTTTTTGCTACACAGATATATTAAACAATAAACATATAGATCAGTGTGTAAACGGGTGTATGAGCGGATGCTGACGCGCGTGTGCGATTATGTTTCGTTACATAAGTGCCTAGGGTTGATTGTAGCCCAGGGATGTTTTTGGGGCATTGTTATATTTTTGGGGGGTCGTTTCAAGTTACTGCTGAGCCCGACCTCACTGATCGTAGGAACAGGTATATGTATAAAAAAAGTATTTTTTCCACATTCGCATTAAAAGCAAGCAAAGAGGAAAACCTCCCTCCGTGACAGAAGAGGTCGGCTTCGCGCGGTCTATTGCATACGCCACGTGACGACAATTTCATACAGCGTCGCCCTAAACACGGCGTTCGTTTCGAAGCCATGTATAGGTTCAAAAAACCTATACATGGCGGCAAGCCAGGTTTATGGTACGTGACACTAGGGGCTCCCTTATTTTCACCGCCGTGGAGAAAATAAACGACGGAGCCAGAGCGTTTGGAAAAGTTGTTAGCGATGATTTCCAAACTTGTTATGCGGTCTTTGTTTTGAGTCATTAAATAAACTTGGCTTGACTACTACCTTTTTTTTTCAATATTTACATTTTACTTTCCGAAGTGAGGGAGTCGATTAGTCTTCTGCTCTGTTCAAGAAAAGCTCTGGGGGGTTAAACCTTTAATCCTGCACAGTTTGCTACATCCTTTAACTGTTTTAACCTCACTCTCCGAAGCTCCCCTGACAGGAAGGTTTTCGATATAAGAGAACATTCAAGATCGCTGCTCTTTTCCGCTGTTCACTTAACAGTTCCTAATGTACAGCGGAAGCACCGTGTAGCATTCCGGATATCGATATTTGTGGTACGGATCTCACTGGCTTTAAATATAGATACATTAGTGTGTATTACAGAAGTCTTATTTCGCTGTCCAACAGAGCCACATTTAAACTGCCATTGACGGGTTCACCTTACGTTCAGTTGATTCTACACAGCAAGCGATAGCTCAATTATTTGGGGGAGAACGTAGACTGCTCTATGTCGCCCTACGATATGTTAAAAAGTATGCTAAGCTTCTTATGTTCAATGTCCCCGAGGTACGAAACACGGACGACAGAAGCTCAGTTAAAATGAATGAGCGAAAATGTCTATATGTTCTTTAACTAGCGGTAGCTTCCTCCATCTAGCATGGCCTTTGAAAAAGCCTGTGTCTAGAGTGCCGTGGTACTCTTGCCAAGCGTTCAAGTGCCCACGTCCGATGGCACTCTAAGCACGCATTGGAGTGCCGTCCAAATGCCCTAAATGAGCTGTACAGAAGACGTGGGTCAGCGCGTCCCGAGAAGCATAGCCTGCCGCATCCGTGAGCTAAAGAAATCCGATTCACAAAAAATATTTCACCATCGAAGTGCTTCGGAAGTGAGGGAAGTGTCGCAAGCGGAAATTTAGAGGACCCAGAGGAAATTAGAGAGTAAATAAATTTAGAGGAATTTAGAAGATAAATAAATCTGTCTTTTAGAGACAGCCAAATTTACTTATAAGCTTGGTCTTGGTACCAATCCAGCCAGCTGAAAGTCATGATGTGGAAAGATTGTGAACTTTAATTTGGTCTCCTGTGTTTGTTAGTAACCGAATCGACAACAAACCAGCACCGACCAAGCAGCTCTTTTACGACGCAAATATTTTCACGAAAAAACTTAAGAAAAAAAAACTTCGAAAAAACAAATAAATAAACACAAAAAAAGATAGTGTGGAATGGGCATGCTGCGGACACTAAAGTTCGTTAATATTTTTCTCTTATTTTTTTTTTTTTTTGTATGGAGCATTAGTGCAAGCTGGGTGCAAGGTGCGCAAGGAACGAGCGAGGCGCCCGTTGAGTCCGGATTCCCTGGATTACCGCCTTCTGG
The DNA here is from genome assembly GCF_016920785.2 of Ixodes scapularis. Lineage (NCBI taxonomy): Eukaryota > Metazoa > Arthropoda > Arachnida > Ixodida > Ixodidae > Ixodes > Ixodes scapularis. Next base: position 15,924,610 of record NW_024609873.1, on the reverse strand, counting down.
TACGTTTACACCTGGAAAGAAATCCGCTGCCGCGGGAGCGGATCCGCTCCCGGCGGCGGCGGCGACGAGCGGGTTGCGTTTACATCTCTTTCCTTCGAGCAGTGGCGGCAGCGCCGGCTGCGGCAGCGGTTCCCGTAACGTCTCGTCAAATATGACGAGAAGGCGCGAGAGTTCCTGCCTCGGCTCTCTCTCTCCCGGGCGTTGCTGCTCCCGGAAGAACGCGTACTCGTGACGTAGGCAGCGTCGCGCCGCGCAAGAATGTCACATCCGGTCAGCGAAACGCCTCGTTGGCGGCAGAAATAGATCCCGGACCTAAACGGCTCGCCGCCGCGTTTTCCGCCCAGCGTTTCGCCCCAGCGGCAAAAGCTGGGCGGATCCGCTGGCGGATCCGCGAGTGGAAACGTACCATTCGGAAGCACACGCTGTCCTCAGTTGCCACACAAAGCCTTTAGTCATGGATCGGGGACTTTATCCCCCGTAAGCTGACAGCGCGGTGGAAACTACGTGCTTGTTAGACCGTTTGACTGTCAGTCTCGCACCACGTGATCACCCCTTCTCCGCATATAAACGCGAGGCGAGCGAAATCAAGCGATAGGAGTCAGGCCACTGAATGGTTGGCTAACGCTTAGCTTCACCGCATTGTCAACTTAGAGATGAACGAAATAAGAGCTCACCTCTACAATCAATTTCCGGCTTGTTATCGCCTGACATCACTTTCTGCGCGCGAAACCTCCAACCTTGAAAGCAACAAGATCGTTTTGCCCTCGAGCAAGCTTCCCGGAACTTTAGAACGGATGCCTTGCGAACGATGGGGCCTAGGAAGAGTAGCGCTGCCATATTTTTTTTTTTTATTTCTGTTTTTGATTTTACGAACGGTTTCGGAATATATGACCGAATACCGTTTTGGTATCTCCACAAAACTAAGATTTAGTGACACTATGAATGTGTCATTGATAGTAGGTATTCCATGCGCAATTATGCATAAATATATAGGACAACGATAATTTATTTGTTCTGTTTGTGAACACGGAAAATACATAAATGAATGAATTAATATATTTATAAAAGTATCTGTTTCACATTTTTTCTCAAGAAGGTATTTCTCGCGCGCTTCATGGGTAACAACACAATCATTTAAGTACTGACGTGTGGACTTATATGGCAGAATTTTTTTTTTATATACAAAAGAACTTAACGTTAATTTACCTTAATTACTTTTCTCGATTAAATTTCCCCTATAATAAGGGACGTGCTCAAATGCATATATGCGTCTGTGCAACCCTGCTGTCATTGCTGCCAAGAAAAGCAAACATCTTTTTGATAGGACAGGTCAGGACTGCTTATATTATAAATTTGAAATAAACACCCGTGCTAAAATCACCGGTGCATTTCCAATGAGAGGGGCCGCCATCCCGTGCTCGCCTGGCGTATAAATGATCAGTGACTCGTCATTCGTAATCTATAGATAGTATTTCGGATGAAAACATTATTTCAAAGCAAATGAGGGCGAAATTACAGTCGATGTGCCATAGTGAATCGTTAATTAAACAAGAGTCCCACCTACACCAAATCTATGACGTCGCGCTTAGGCGGTGGTGCAGCCTGTTGAACGGAGCATGGCCAAACGCTTCACACTTCGGAAAATGGGTACATGCAGCGCGTCGTGCGCGGAGCTCTTGTGTGCAAACACGTGCTTGTTTACACGCAATGAGTTGGTGCACACTCGATTCAAAGGTCAAACTGTTCGTGAGAGATTATTCGGCGTGAGGTCGGTCTGCCTTTCAAGATTTGCGACACTGGTTCACGCTGTACATGAGACACGCGTAGCTATACTCTGTTTCATACTTAGCGTGCAACGCTGTGAAAGCTACTGGCGCGAGCGCGTGGCTTCATCTATGGTTTTGTTTAGCGAGAACGCGTGCAAATGATCAACGAGATCAAGCCCCACGCTCGCGCCAGTAGCTCTGACAACGTTGCACGCTAAGTATGAAACAGAGTGTAGTGCAGCACGACCGCTAACCTGAGGTCGTTAACGTGCATCACGCGCTATACTTAGTTTCACCTCCGAATGAACCGCAGATGCTGTTTCAGTGCTTGTGCACCCGCGAGCGCTCGTGTGCCCGCCGAGGCGTCATCCAAAACAATTAGCTCGCGCTTTTAGCACGTGTGACCAACAATGGTCCATGCTGAGTTGAGACGAAGTATTCCTGGTGTTCATAGCACGTTCTACAGAATGAGCTTGCGCTCCTCGTGCTCCTAGCTCCAACCAGTCAGCGACACGCGCGGGCTAGCGCGTAAACCTCCCTTTGAAACAAAAATTTCTAGCGCAAGCGGTCATTCCGCGAAAACACCTCTGAAGGCTGCACTTTCGTGCCGGTAGCCTTCGCTGTTTAAGGACAAGCCTCGGGCACGTGCAGCATTCGCGCGGAAATATATGTTGGTGGTGTTGTAGTATTTTGAAGTGCAGGAGAAAAGCTGGAAGCCACCCGCATCTATTTCACAAGCAGAGTGCTCGCGAAAGTAGCGTAAGTGCTTTTAACGTAAGCTACCACTTTTAGAAACAGATTGTAATTGTGTGAATAATCTTCGTTCTTTTTTTCCCAAAAAATTGATTTGTGATAGGAGTGATCTCCGAGAATACGGGTCACCAGTGATACCTGTATAGTGCCATATTGCCGTGATATTTGAGTGCTGTGCTCTTGATAGATCGTGTTCCTTCTTATTATTCCTGTTTTCTTTTTCTTTTTCTTTTTTTCTTTTTGCAATTTGAGAACTGGACTTTTATGTAGTCGGACGCTGTGTTTCTCTACCTGTGACAATTTGATAGTTTATGTACGAAATTAATCCCTCAATAATGCCCTCTGCACACCGTAGGTGTTTTATAAATAAATAGAACAAATAAATATCCACGGGAATGGTGCGCTAATAACTGATTGAATAATTTTCGATTAGTCTTTCATAGGTTGGCACTTTACGACAGTTAATCATTCAAATATTAAGCTGAGATCTGTTTTTGTAGTGAAGGCAACGTGGAAACCGTTCGCGAGTTTTAGAGATTCGAAGAGCTATCGCTGTAAAACGCCAAACACTATCCAATGTACAACTTTTTTTTTTTCGGACATGTTGGTTTGAATATATTTACTGTGGCGGATGCTTTCAACGCGTGAGCTCTTGTTTAGTGGGGGCATTCCTTCAGTAGTGCACCCGCTCTCTGTTGCCTCGGTATTACGCAAATCATATGATTAATAACCCCTCCAACTAGCAATCCGGAAAATGGGTTTTATCGACGTGTCTTATCCGCTATGGCAATCAGTTTGTTGGAGGATGCTTCATCGACAAAATCGTCTCGTCGGCACCCTGTGCTGTCCCATCGACGGTTTCATCAAAACGAGCGTTGTATCGTTTCATAACATAGCTTGCTTTGTGGTAGCATTTATGGGCGAGCCCTGCGCACTTTACGCGTCCGTAACGGTCCGCCGGTCGGTCGTTTGTAACCATACAACAGATTGGAGCCACCACGTAACCACAGTGGAAATAGCGCTCCATATAATAGTCACAAGGTCACGTGACTATAAAGGCCCGTTCACACTCTTGCAACCGAGTACGACCGAGAGAGACCAGACCGGTTTTTAAGCCTCTTGCGATCTCTTAGGACCAGCTCCGCTGCATCGCATCCGGTCTTAAGAAGTCGCAAAAGGCTTAAAAACCGGTCTGGTCTTTCTCGGTCGTACTCGGTCGCAAGAGTGTGAACGGCGCTTAATCCATGCGGGCGATGTAAACATCCTCACTGATGAATCCATGAATCCCGAACAAGAGCTCTGCCGGACAAAAGCTTTTATGACCCGTGCTAAACCTCAGCACATTTTTTCCAGAGACCCGGATAAAAATACATCATTTTACGACTACACATGAGCAAAGGGTGCATGAAGAATTTTTTTTATTTCATTGCCGATCTTGATATGAGGACCGTATGTTTGTTTCTGGGGGCTGAAAACTGCGATCAGAAATGTCTCGATATGGGCCCATCGGGGCCGCCAAATGGGGCTGCCGATGTCCGCGTCAATGCCTCGCAGTTCTGTCGCGGCCAAATGCATGGGACCTTTCGCTCCAGATAATTATGTTGACTCTATGACCTCGAGAGAAAAGCTTCGTACTCTAACTACGGGTTTATGGACTCCATTTCGTGTCCAGTGAAGAACCCCGGTGCGATTGACAGGACAAGAACACATTCTGAAACGTCGTTGTACAAGGACGGCTCTATGACTTTACGGCACTACTGCTGCCACAATAACATGCCGAATGCCTCCAACATGGCACCAAGGCACTGATAGCAGACGATAACGCTGTTTTTGATTCAGAGTTTAGCCGGAAATAACCTCAACTGCAAAACGCAAAAAAAAAAAAAAAAAACGAGCACAAAGAAGTATGAGTGCACACTCGGAGCGCTACTGGCTACTGAATTTTATTTGGAAAACACGAACATATATACACACATTATTATACCTCACCCCAAATGAATCTGATTTTCTTGTTTGATGAAACCAGTGACGACGCACTGATGCAACCGTCATCCTTCTTTACACTGATTTTGAATGCCTCGAAAATTTTACCCTCTGTTTTCGGTACCTACTTGCCCGGAATAGGTATTTTATCTAGCAAAAAATCATACGAACGCTTATCACAGTGGACTGCCAAGTTCCACAAGGGAGACCGCTTTACAGAAAGTTCATGCCCTGTGTACGATCTGGTGGTGCACGAAAGCACCCAATGTCAAAAGCCCGTGCCAACTGCCCCACGACTGACACCTCACCCTTTAGCCCCGCCCTTAAAAGGCTAGCTTGATCAGAAGCCCATGACGCGAATCCCGAGTTCACATGGCCGGGTCCTCACCGTGACGGCGGAGCATTCTGCTTTTAATTAAGAGACAGCAAGTGTGCACGCGAGCGTGTGTAACGTAATCATGTCGTCATTTGTAGACCCTCAACGTATTAGCTTAAGACATGGAACAATGCTGTTTGACGCTCGCACAGGGATTCTGCACGTGAGGCTATAATGCTACACCCGTACGATCGCCCACATGTGGTTGGTATTTTAGACTACCGATCTGGCGCAATCCACATGTTTGCGTGCATGTTTTTTTTTTTTTGTGTGCGCATGTTTTGCTGTTTTATTTATTTTTGAGCTTCGCTGGTGCTCCAAGGCAACGCGAAAGGGGCTAACGATTTTCTTGAAAATCATATTGCCTCTTTTTTATTCGTTGGGAGACATGATTTATCATTCTTTTTAATGTTGACATTAGGCTTCAGGCTGAGTTCGGAGCGTCGTGTCTGCCAGACACCTTTTGTCTTCTAGAGCTGTCATGTCTAAGCAATCTCTACCACATTGGTTTTTTGGATATCCGGCAAGCAGATACCAGCAGAGACAAACGAAAGAATTCGAGCGCCCTACCCCCGCACGGCGGGGTGGGGGGGTGAAGGAAGGCGCACGCACCGACGGCCTCGAAACCGGAATGCTTACAAGGTCGCTCGGCCTGGTGCAAGACCTCTATCTTTCCCTGGGAAAGGGCGAGAGAGGGTGATGAGAGGACAGTTCCCCACCCGTTTTCCCCACACTGCCCTACACCATCACCAATATCTCCAAATCTCTTTGTAAGCGGACTCGGCGTCCTTGAGGCGGAACTCCCTTCATCCCTAAGCTGATAGTACAGGGCGAGCTAAGCGCCCACCGGACCAGTTACCACCTGCCCCGCTCTCTGCGCGTGGTTGCAGGAGGGAGCGTGATCACGTGATTATGAACAGACGTGCGATTAGTTCACCGGGCACCCCTTAGCTTCCTCTACACTTTCAGCTTAGGAGTGACGGAGCCCAACCCGCAAAACACACACGCTTGAAAAAAAAAAAAAAAAGAAGAGAAGAAGGCGTTGAAGCGGCGCGCAGCAAAACGCCGTCGAGGCGAGATCTCTTTGCTCTGGCGGCATTTCGCCATCGGAGCGGCGGAGGGAGACGAAAGCCGGTGCACTCAGCTCGCGGACGAACACGTCCGTCACGTGATGTTTACTGGCCGCACCATCGACACCCCTGCGTCGGCTGCGTGCGCTCGCTCGCGCGGGAGCCACCACAGGCGGTCCGGATGACAGCTCTTCCATGACTTCGCTGTTGCCGCTATCACCTGTCACCATTCAACCGCACTTAAAAGGTAAGTAGATCATTTTCGCATGCGCCTTTTAGAGGTAATCCAAGTGCAGAAGGAATGAAAGACGCGTAACTTAACGCGATAGCGCGTGTTGTGTCAGGAAACGCGCTCAACCTTGTTGCTTCCGCTTTCCCCACTCAGTCGCACGAGGTCAACGCTTCCTCGCATCAGACTCGACTCGATTGACGTGTGCAGGACAAGGGCTCATTGCCATGGGAGCTTGGTTTGTTCTGGTTTCTTCCGAACACTTCCTGTTCGTACCTTTTCGCTTTCCGGCTCCGTAAGAAGAACAGAAGAAATCAAAAACACTGAACCGCGCTCGTGGAATAATTATAATGGGCGCTCTCGCGTGCTGAAATTTAAGAGAGCATGTCATCTTTTCTTTAGTATATATATATATATATATATATATATATATATATATATATATATATATATTAAAAAAAAAGTTCTTGTCTTAGGCAGTGGTGTCTTCGTTTCACATCGCGCATCCCCGCTCTGCGAGTGCGGCCACCGGACGGCCATGTTACATGTCGAAAAATTGCCTATTTGGAGCGTTGCGGATGCTGGCGGCAGCGGGCTGAAGATACGTGTTCTACTCGTTCGTCGGTATTCGCCGAAGAAGTATAACCCTGTGTAAGCCGTGAGACTTGCCGTTGAGAAGACGTGAAAAGTTTTACGGAAGCGCAGTGCCGAAGGGAAAAGACGCAACTCGTCGAGATCAAGTTTACCGCGGCGTGATCAAAGCTTCCTTGGCACGCCGAAGCGCTGCGTCTCTCTGCCTTCGCGCGCTTGGATACCGATCAAGAATCGGCGCCGCGGCAAAGTTTTGAAGGTGTGTCGCGCGTATATGTCATTGCATCATATATCGGGCACGGAGTTCTGGGTCGTCCAGCTGTTCCGGCGAGTTGCTATGAATAAAGGGGGAAAACAATATGGGGACGGTTGCTCTTATGCACTATTAACCATGGCTATTAACCAAGTTCCATATCTGCTCTAATGAATCACATGGCAGCACAAATAGAGCAACGCTGCGGAGCAAGTTTGGTTTTTGAAGGCAAACCTACAAGACAGCGAGAATTAAAATTTTTGAAGCGCGACCCATACAGTCGTGTGCAGTCCCTTGGCCAATCCCTATTAGGCGAGTCGCGCTCAAACGTCAAGTGCAATAAAGTAGGTTTATAATGAGTCAGCACTGATCATTATAAACCTACTGAGGAGCTGTTGTGCACAATATTCTGTAAACCGTCTAACGACGAAAAAAAGACGTGCTGAGTGCGACACAATTTGTGCGAACAAGTGATCGCTGGTTTTTCCAGTTTTTCTCTTTGAAACCAAGGGATGTCATCCAAGTTATTATTGCTACGGAAAGAGCTCATATAATGTAAGCAAAAACATTTTGTGTTCGCTAATACTATTTGGAAGTAAAATGTGCCGATGTCGTGTTCGCGCTAACAATGTCGTGATGTGTACCTTCCTCTCCTCGTTCGTTGCCACTGGACACTGGATCAAGCTCTTTCTGGACCGCTAGTGCCGGAAGTTACAAATACAGCCGTCAGAGTAAAGTAAAACGCTGCTCCAGAAGCACATATGGCTTCATGTACATTGCACTCGCAAAGCACATTTACACATTGATTCCTGATAGTTATCTGAGCATGGGAAGGCACAGAGACACAGCACTTTTTTGGGCCAGGGAAGCTTTGATCACGCCGCTAGACCGGTGAAACTTGCTTTCGACCAGTTATGCCTTTTTCCTGTGGCACTCTGCTGCCGTAAAAATGTCCACGTTTTCTCAACGGCAAGTTTCACGGCTTACACAGGGTTTTAAAGAACTTCTTTGGCAAATGACGACAAACAAGTAGAAAACGTCTTCAGCTCGCTGCCGCCAGCCTCCGCCACGTTCCAAAAACAATTTTTCGACGTGCAAGATGGTTGTTCGGTGGCCGCACTCTCGCTGCAGCGAGGAAGTGGGAATGCATGATCCGGCAATTGTCATAGAGACCAGTGGTTCGTTCGTTTCGCGGTAGGCCTACCGAGGCGAACGACGACCGTGCTTGCATAACGTACCGCAGGATGGCGCCACCGACATCATTAGATGCTGGCTGGAAGCAGACGAAGACGTGCCATCTGCTTTTGCCACTATGATTTATTAAATACTTTCAGCGGATATGATATGTTACTGCTCGATAATAAATGGGACTGAGGTACACGAACGACTTCTGTCCCACGGTGAGCTGAGCAAGCACTCTGCCATAGACGGAAACAATTTTGTCCTTTCATGAAATTAAGGAACCCCAAGTTACTCGCTTATATTTCTCTACGTAAAAGCAACCATTAAAATATGTGCTTGAGCGAAAAGTAGCCACTTTCCGAGAAAAGTTTTCAACATTTACTTTTCCTTTATGGTTGCTTCCCTTTGGCTGGAACGATTATTGATGCCTTGCATGAGAGGGAGTGAGGTGTCAATCATTGTTTCAGTGGCCCCAATTACTTGAGGAACACTCGTAGGATTCTTCCTCGCTGTATTTTTATTTTAAAGGGATGCTGAACCGAAATCTGGATTCCACAAAACACGGCGGCAAAAGCGTGCAACGGGATGCTACAAACACCAAAACATCACCCGTATAGCGATATCTCGACCATATTTTCTAAAAAAGGAGGTGCATTTGACAGATATGTTGACGTCTTGTTTCTCCGAGAAGAGTCGAGAAGGAAAGGGAACGGTCTCGCGTCTTCCCCGCCTCGCCGCCTTGATAGGGCGAAGCTAAGAGAGGGAAAACCAGATACGTTGACGCCACTTCCCTCGTCGGCCTCGTTCAATCTTGACCTCTTTTTCCAAAAATACGGCCGTCAATTCAAAATATCGCCTTACGAGTAGTCTCGTAGGGATTCTAGCGTCCCACCTACAGCTCCTGCATTGTTTTCTGAAATCCAAATTTCGGTTCACCATCCCTTTAAGGAAAAATGCATGTTGCAACGTGTGGTTTATTCGCTCTGTTGAAATAGTTTTATTGCCCTGCAGTTGTCGAAGACTGAACTGATTTAGTAAATGGATCGAGATTTAAAGGCGTTTTGCGTTTTTACTTTCTATACCCTTCTATTACAACACTTCCAACAACAATCTTTTTGCTGCAAATATTTGTCTGTGTTTAATCACAGTTAAAATAGTTTTTATGGCACTTTGAGGAACTGCGGGGTTTTCTATAGTACTTGCATCGCTTTTTACAAGGTGATGAACCGGAACCACCTGCTTCAAAAGCTGAATTCAGAGGGGGGGGGGGGGGGGGGGGGTCACACTACCACAGCCATGATGGAGCACTCACACATATTTTTGTTGCAGACTATACTTCTGAGCATCGCCAGCAATGACGGGGCCCATGTGCTGGACGGACCATGGGACGCCACTGAACCGATCATTTTTGAGCCAACCACGGGAAACAGCGGCTCCCAAAACCCGTCCTGGTGGATTTCAAGTTAGGAGCATTAGGAGCCTGCCAACATTGGTCGTCAGCTGCGAGGCCTCTACAAAAGCCGTTATCCCATGCCGGTCATTCGGGGCACGCTACCACAGCCGTGATGGAGCACTCAAACATCTTTTTGCTGCAGGTTGGTTATTTGAAAACTTCAGCTTGCTGTCATTCTAGCAACTAATGCCTGCTAGGGGTATTGTGGCCCAGTGATTGCCAAATTTAACATAGCTCTCTCGAAATTTTCTGACAATTATGTTGTAATTTTTTTTTTTTAATTGTACAGTTAATGACAACTAGTTACTTTCCAAACAGAAGTTGCTAGAATTTATTCTTGCCTTTGTTCTATGCTTTCGTATTTGGTTAGACAGCACTAAACCCCGGTACAAGGAAGATTTTGAAAACTAGGGCAACAGAAAGAAAAGACTATTAAAGATAGCCAAAAACTCGAATGTCGAGGCAGCCTGGACCAAATATAACTCTTGGGCCAAACTCTGTATCGAACGTATGCATTTCTTCGAAGACAAATTTTATAACTGTGACCTGCCTTTAATATTATAGAATAACCAAAAAACGTTTTGGAAACTTATTTTCTCATATCAGTCATCCTGTTCAATACTCTTGATGAACAATGATGGCAGTGTTATTTCGGACGCTGTATATCCTACGGTTTTGAACAATTGCTTTTAGTCTACTTTTACTGATGGAAATAGTTCCTTCTTACCTTTTGTACCAGATGTCGATTTTAGGTATATGAGCACTATTTCTATAACACCGTCTGAAATTGCAATATTGATGATAACCTCAAAATTTTCAGCTCGGCTGGTGTCGACTCAATTAATACAAAAATTCTAAAAAATACCAAGGGTGTAACCAGCGAATTATTGTCACCAAAAATAGGTGATGAGGCAAAGTAAAACTGAACAAAATGAACGTTTAATGGGGCGAACTTTGCCCAAATTAAAGGGAAATAACAGCACGTCGGAGGCGTTGAATGTCTTCAATGCAACAGGGTCGAGCACAAGCGATAACTGGTTGCATAAGGCCACGCGGGGCTTCTTTTATAGCACTTTCCTTTCTAGAACATTCTGTACTCGAACATTCTGTACTCGAACATTCCGTACTAAAATATAGAATTAACCACGGCCTTCTCAAATTTTCGAGAAGCATCGTCTTAGGAGTAAATAAAAACATCTGCCGGTCCCAAAATTCAAACCCGGGACCTCTGCATGACAGTCGGGCGCGGTGCCCACTGGGCTACCCCTAAGCACGCCGTAATATGCAGTCTACTTTTCCAGCATTCGTCCACTGGTGGCATCCCACTTGAGCGGAAGGTTGGGAAGGTCGTTCCAATCTACAAAAGTGGCGACCGTCACTCTGTGGGAAACTACCGTCTTATATCATTAACCAGCGTTGTATGCAAGTTGTTAGAACCCAATATTTTCTCATGTAGTATCGCATTTCGAATCTACTAACAACTTTTTCTACCAAGATCAGTACAGGTTTCGTAAAAGATATTCATGCTAGAGGCAGTTGCCGGAGTTCACCCATGATATTCATGTTAATATGAACACTAACTCCCAAATATGATGCCATATTTTTTTATTACTCTAAGGCTTTCGATCATGTATCTCTCTGTCATTTAATATCAAAACTTTCCTCACTGAATCTTGATTCTCTCACTTTATCATGGATTAAAAATTTTCTTTGTGAAAAACAGCTCAAAAGGGAAAAGACAAAAAGGAAGGACTACATAGGATAAGTGCTGAATAACAACTGATTTTTCATTTTAACATGTAGATGGCACTATGTTCGCACGGGCATAGGGCGCACCGTGGATTTTGCACTTCTTTCTTCTTCATTGCACACTCCACATGCTAACCAAGATCCAGAAAATGAATCTCACTGTTCGTTGGAGTCAGTGAAGGTTGGCTCACTCAAGATGGTCTGTTTTTTATTATGTAATAGGTTTCCTTCATTTCCTTACACATTTGGTCTTGGTGTTTAAACAATACAATGGTGTTGGAGAACTGCGGTTTGCACCCGCAATCGCGACAGTGTACCGCTAAATACTAGTATTAGGTCCCTTGCAATGAGCTTTGGTGTTCTCAGAGTTCGATGTTCAGGCATCGCCCGGTCACCCAGGTATCCTGGTCACCAGATAGAAATCAGAAACATTAAAAGATATATTTTTGTAATTATTGGAACTTTAAATATTCTGAAATGTTTTCTGTATGTCCAGTAACCTATGGGGCTGTCATGTAATGAATACTGTTACTTGCCTAATTTCTGTGTCCCCTTTCAAGTAATTTCATTTGGGTTTACAGCTTTCTTGAATCACACTGGCACCTGCAGTGCACTTACGTGTAACTCATAGTTTGCAGGTATCGGCTGGTTTAGTTCGTCATTGCATTCTGTTCAGAACCTAACCACATTCCACATTTTTTTGTTTTTTCTTTGTTTTCGAGGTTCTATAGTTGTTCATATAGACTTGATTGCTGTGCAAGTTACGAACATTGCCGTCCACTTGAAAGCTGGACGTAACCCACTAATTATTTTTCAAGAAAAAAGATACGAACATGTTTTACTCAGTGCTGCATCTTGTGTGCACTTGCTTGAAATTTCTTACTAACACGGTGTTCAAACACCTATCTCTGGGAGGTGCACTTGGCAGTAACCTCTGAAATTAACTTGTGACAGCAGGCTTGATGAAACTCATTGAATGTGGAAATTTCATTTTGAAAGGTATTTTTCGAACTTGCCTTGTTAAAGTGGTTTCATAGCATAAGTCACAAGTTGGTTTCACTGCTTAGTGCCTGCCAGAATGAGTCTGAGTTACCTGCACTGCGCTTATGTATAACTCATAGTTTGCTGAAATCGGGAGGTTTAGTTTGTCATTGCATTCTGTTCAGAACCTAATCACATTCCACTTTTTTTTTCCGGGTCCTGCAGTTTTCCGTATGGACTTGATTGCTCTGGAAGTTAGAGATTACCTTCCACATAAAAGCTGGACATGGCCCACTAATTTTTTCCCAAGAATAAAGGTATGAACAGGTTTTACTCCGTATTGCATCTTATGTGCACTTGCTTGAAATTTCTTACTAACATAGTGTGTAATTATCTCTGAGAGACACAGTTGGCAGTAACTTTTGAAAGTAACTCGTGACAGCATGCTTGAAGAAACTCATTGATTGCAGCAATTTTGTCTTCGAAGGCATTATCGGACTTCCCTTGTTAGTTCGTAGCATAAGTCTCAAGTTGGTTTTGCTGTCTAGTTCTCACGAGGAGTTAAGCTGAGGCTCTTGCAATGCGCTTACGTGTAACTCATAGTTTGCAGAAATTGGGAAATTTATTCTGCCATCGCACTCTGTTAATAATCTAATCACATTCCATATTTTCTGTTTTGCTTTTCCAGGATCTGTAGTTCTTCATATGGACTTTATTGCTCTGAAAATCGGAGATTGCCTTCTACATGAAAGCTGGAAATGGCCCACTAATTATTTCTTGAGAAAAAAAGGTATGAACATGTTTTACCTAGTGCTGTATCTTGTGTGCACTTGCTTCAAATTTCTAACTGTTTAAGCACCTGCTAACCGCTACAATGCGCAGTTGGCGTTAACTCTTGAAAGTAACTTGGGCCCACAACCTAATCACATTTTATGGGCGCTAGATATTTAATTTGAATTGTTCCGGCATCAAAAATTAGTTGGCGTGTTCTCCGTAACTTGCGGCACCAGAAAACTGCAACTCTCAATTACTGAGCTGCACGTCAGGCGTGACAACGGGAATCATTCACACATTAAAAATTAGCTGCCGTGTTGTCCACACCTTGCAGCAACGGCTAGAGCCTGTTGAACTGCTAGCTGCAATGATCTAATAAAACGGACGTCTCAGTGAACAATAATTATATTAGTAAAATGCCATATTTATTGTTCACTGAGGCGTCCATTTTGTTAAGTCACTGCAGCTAGCAGTTCAACAGGCTCTGGCCGTTGCTTCAAGGTGTGAACAACACGCCAGCTAATTTAAACGATTCCCGCCGTCGCAAGTTACGGAAAACATGGCGGCTAATTTTTGATGCCGGAACAATTCCCGTATCCGTGCATCACGTACGGTACAGTGACTGAGAGTTACAGTTTTCTGCCATGCTTCTACGGGTCAAGTTACGGGGAAAACCGTAGGGCCTCATTACTCTCATGCACGTAAGACATAGTTAATGCTGTGACCATGATGGAAGACAACGGTAATTGTACCGGCATCAAAAATTAGCTGGCAATTTCTATTAATTTGACGGATTTTGTTTTTATAGTGAATGTACTTTTTGTCAGGATCCGATGAGCTTGGATTGTGTCTAACTCTGGACCGGGAATCTCTGACAAGTCCAGCATGTAATCCACGGCGAAAGGCCCTGTACAGCGCTATTTGTAAGTGCTTTTTATTCTAATAGTTCATGAAAGACGTTATGATTGGTTACTTTTGTGTTCGAAGTCATGTTTATTTCATTTTTGCTGTTAAAATATGGCTGTCTTCTTGGCGGTAGATGTGTGCTGTAGTAAAGTCCTCCCAGTAGGTCCAAAGCCGAATGCCACAGAGCGTTGAGTTAGTCCTTATTTGCCAAGATTCGGCTTGTTGGGTGCGAGTGGAGTGTCAGTTACGTCACTGCGATATGTGAATGTTTTGCCAGTAATTGTCTTTAGTCGACGATTTCTTTTTATATGACTGATTTATTTTAAATTCTTGATTCATTCAAATGTCATGTTCTTTCCTATAACAGGGTATTTATTCGACTTAATTTAGTAGTACATTTGACGCTAGTGAGCTGAAGAGGAAGGCCAGCGGTTTGATTTTTAACTTGTAAATGATATAGAGGCAATATGGGTACATTTATGACTACATATTTCTGTGCCGCAAATACCGTAAGCCTTAAAACATTTTTTTGTTTGTTTTCAAATCAACATAGAAATATAGGTGTGAACTTAAATGGCGAGGTTGTAATTATCAGTTCCTAAAAACCGGTGAAAGGAAAAAAAATGTTTTTTTTTTTAAATCTGGTTGGGGCGCGTGTCAAAGAAAATTGAAGAGAAAAATTTTTTTTATTTTAGAGAAATATTGATGGCGCGAGGTGCCTTGCAACTAAGTCAATAGTCACCTCCTTTCAACTGCTTTTCTCTTGGCATTCGGGCGTGCGGAAAAGAGGTGGATCGGCTTCGCCTTTACGTTGAGGTGGAAACAACGAATGACCGTCTCGTTGATGTGGAAAGAGCAAATGACCATTCTGTGATGTCATGGACTTTGCCCGCATAATTTCAAATCAATCTTTTGCCGTCAATATTGCTCTAAAAATTATTTTAATTTTTTTTCGCATAAAATTTATTTTTTGACACGCACCCCAACCAGATTTGACACCAACCCAACCAAACTGCTTAAAATATATTTTTTTTTTCAAAGCCTCTTCAAGGTTAGATGAAGGGTTGAGGGTCACTATGATGTTGCAAGGTTAGGCCTAAGCAATTTATGGATTCACCTTCCTACTATTTGAAAAAAAGAAAAAAAGATCTCTAAATTCGACCTTGCAATGCAATGCATTCAGAGTGGTGCAACCAGTTCATTCACATGCAACGAGAAATTTAGAGCCCACATCTATTGTGCAGCTAGCTGCATGATGAAGTGGCACACATGAACAGCTTGCTGACTATCTAGTAGTGTCGGTTGTGGCGGAGCTTAGGCATGCCACGATGCATTCTTTGTTTTGACATGTGGCACATTTATCAATTATTTTAACTCTTGCGAATCAAAACCTGTGTGTTCTTGGGTTGGGGTACTTTTATATGTATATATATTTAAAATTTGTGCATTTTAGTATGTATAATTTTTTTTTAAGGTTAAAATGTACTTTATGGCAAATTAGCTCCTTGTAGAGTTGAAATTACTTTTAATTAATGGTCTCCCCAAACTAAGATGTTACATGCATTCGCTACCTTTTTTTTTTTTGTAAAGTTGTAAAATAAACTATAATATACGGCAGTCAGCACTGAACCACCACAATAAATTGTTCACACTAACTAATCTATAAAAACTTGGACGAGTCTACTTGGACAAATCCAGATGTTAAGAAATTGCATTCATCCTACCCTTCGGGAAAGTCTGTATAAATATAGAGCTATGTCTTTTGCCACCGTGGGCAGAGGCCAGCTGAATTGCTACCGTTTGGAAGGTGGAGGGGTGATGTGCAGGGAAGCTAAACCCTGTCCCCCTCTCCCATATTGTTTGCTATAATTGTTTCAAATGTCAGGAAAAAGGGGGGGGGGGGCAACTGCCCCCTCCCCTTGCACCCTTGTCCCGATGCCACTGGCAGGGGGTGCTAGCCATAAATAAATGCAACCACTTACGGCTGCCATTGCATACAAAGGAAAAAATAGAGAGAGAGGGAGAGAGATGTGGATTATTTTTCTTTTAGGTGTTCATGTCAGAATGGTTTTGGATGGTTGCGGCTGAGTGAGCTAGCCATGAGTGCTGCCTAAGTGTTTGGTTCGGACTCTTGTTTAATCGGCAAAAATGCAAGTCCCAGCCAACTATTTAAGTATATTCTATGAATGGCTCCTGGGATTTTCGAAAATGGTCTATTGTCTTGCAAATAAGTGCACTGGTATTAACTAAGGGCACTTCGCAAGCTTACTCTTTTTTAATATTTCTGACTTTACATTTATGCATTCATTCTTCACAGGAGGAGTGGCACGACGGATCGACCTGCCCGGTGATGCGCAGTGATGAAGAGGACTCAAGTGCCATAACTCTGGTGTCGGAGGACCACTTCTTTGAGGTGACGGATATTGTGGCTCGTGCTGTGCTCGTTCTTGCACTGCACCGGGTCCACGACATATCTTACCGTCAAAAAGCAAGCCGGTCACTCGCAGTGATTGGGCACTTCATTGGTTTGAAGTACAAGATAAAGTCCGTCCTGGCTTTGGATCTGATATCAAAGTTAGAAACTTTTAGCCAGAGGGAATTTAGGTGCCAGTATTGGTTTTTTTGCCATGTGCTGAAATTAAAGTCTTGGTTTATTAAGCTTTTTTCTACTGTTTTTATTCTTTCCGTGCTGACTTTTCATGAAGACCTGTAGCCTCTGTACAGGCTTATTATCTATGTGCCGTTCCACATTTCCTATGCAACCATCTTGTAAACATGTACATAGCCGATTTTAGATTTTAGGGCTACTGTTCATTGCAAAATACTTGAGTTGTCCCTAGTTGTATGCAACAACTCCTGCAATAAGGCCAAAAGCATACCACATTACAGTGAAATCAAGAGAGGTATTGACATTCATAAAATAATTGCAAAAAGAAAAGTACAGTCGTCGCACTTTAACTGGCTAGAAATGCTAATTGCCAGTAGAGGTTTTTTTTATTTTTTTTTTACTTTTTTTCTAGCAAACTTTTTATTAACAAACAGCCAAATTTACACTTCTGTTCTTCTAATTTTCTTTTCAGGCGTTTCTGTTACTTTTTACCGGGTTAACTTGCACTCAACAACACAACAGAAACAACATATAATTGAATGGAGTTTGTGTGACCCCTTCCTGGAGAGTGTGTTTAATTCTTTTATGCAGAGTTTAGGCACACGGGGGTGTACTTTACACGATTCTTTGTGGAGAGTAATTGACTTTATTAAAGAGTTAAGCACTCTTCGAAAAGGGGTCACACTAACTGCTCAAGTGTGCTGTTATTTGACATTAACTCTCGCTGGAGAGCATACTTGACTCTTTAGTATGAAGTGTAGGCAAAACTTCTAATGGAGTTCTATTTACTCTCCTCAAAATGGTCATCACAACTCTTCCTAGAGAGCATGCTTAATTCTTCAATACAGAGTTTAAGCAACACTTCTAATGGAGTTGTAGTTACTCTGCACAAACAAGTGAAATCAACTCCTCCTGGAGAGTTTTTTTAACTCTTTACACAGAGTTTAGACAACACTTTTAATGGAGTTCTCATTACTCTACACAAAAAAGTGAAATCAACTCTTCAGGGAGAGTATGTTTAACTCTTAAGTACAGAGTTTAGGCCACACTTCTAATGGAGCTGTAGTTACTCTACACGATGGAGTGAAGGTAACCCTTCCCGGTGAGTACGCGTAACTCTTGAATACAGAGTTGAAGTTACTCTACATGAAGGAGTGAAGGTAACTCTGCCTGGAGAGACTCCTTAACTCGTTAACAAGGAGTTTAGGCAATACTTTTGATAGAGTTATAGTTACTCTACACAAAGGAGTGATATTAATTCTCGTCAAAGAGTTTAGACAACACTTTTTATGGAGTTATAGTTACTCTACACAAAGGAGTGAAATTAACGCTCACACTTACACATCGAAAGAGTAGTGCTGACTCTGGCAAAAGTATTGGCATGACTCTTTATAGAAGAGTTAAGTGAACACTCGCATGGGAGAGTTAAACTGACTCTCGTCGTTGAAGAGTAACCGTTACTCTCAATAGAGAGTGTGGTTTGCGACAACCCAGATACTCTCCAAAAAGAGTCGAGTCGACACTTGTCGACTCCTTTTTTTTTAGAGTGTACACCCTTCGAGGAGGGGGAAGCACAACCTTCGGTCGTCCAAAAGAAACTTTAGCTAGGATACCGTCATGGTCACTTATACCTGGAATCGGTAAGACTGATTGGACTAAACTGGTGGAATTGGAAAAAAAGCTAGTCAAGTGCTGATACACAATCACCTGCGCGACGTGTGGGGAAATCTACAAACTGATAAAGGCCGTTAGTGGCGATCATAGAACTAAATTCAAGGGAAAGTGCAGAGCGGCAAGTAAGCACAGGTGAATTGTTTATCATATACTCTATATATCAGGTGAAATCACCGCCCAATAAAAAATTCGAATTTAAAATCAACATTGTATGAGAAAGCGATTTGAAAGGAGAAAGGCTGAACCCACTGGGGCTACAATAAAAAGCGCCAAACGAGATATGTTCACGATTGTAAAACATGACCTTGCACCACACAGTCTCAAAATCATCATTCTTTTCTACAGGTGCGCTGTGGAAGGATTTATCAACGAGTAGGAAAACTCCACCACCATGGGTGTCCCGGTCGCGTCTGTAAACTTGAAATGAGGAAAGGAAACCTTCAGCATCACTGACGCTATCATCCAGCCAGGACCCAGTGCCAATAATAATGTGAGCTTGTACCGAGACGATAAGGCCGG
The DNA here is from genome assembly GCF_016920785.2 of Ixodes scapularis. Classification (NCBI taxonomy): domain Eukaryota; kingdom Metazoa; phylum Arthropoda; class Arachnida; order Ixodida; family Ixodidae; genus Ixodes; species Ixodes scapularis. The sequence goes on along the minus strand of NW_024609873.1, from coordinate 15,905,743 downwards.
CGAGTGAATCGGCCTTATTTTTTATTCTTCGACAGTTGACAAGCAATCAGGGTGCAGGGAGAATCCGTGGGATGCACAAGTAAGTGCTCCGGCGCCGCTGCCTATCTCGAATTGCGATATGGTTATCTTCTTGACTGGATGACGATGTCAGAAGAAGTATCGTCGATGTAACAGCAGCCGGCGAGCAACAGCTTGTCATACTGCAGTTTGTATGGCGACTCTTGTTGTTTTGCAAAGGCAAGCAGTTTCCCGCGGGCATGACGAATCGGAGCGGAAAAATCATCCCGCACAGCGCGCAGAGTAGATTTGAGCGTATGCCCCTGGGCAAGAATAGTCTCTTTGTCCCTAAAGCGACGAAATTTCACAACAATGGGGCGGTTTTCGTTGGATTGAAGACGACCGATTCCTTGAGCTCGTTCAATATTTGGTTTCTCAATCACGATACCCATAGTTTTAGCAACCATAGATAGCACGGCGTCTTCCGATTGATCCCAAGTTTCCGATGTGTTGTCTGGCAAGCAGAAGAAAAGAAGGTTATTTCTACGCACTCTGTTTTTAGCGTCGTCCGCAGCAGCTTTCAATGCAGCGATATCTTGAGACATACCATTTATATTGTCCGTAGACAGCGGACGGCGTTGTTTGAGGCATGTTACCCTTTCCTCCAGACTTGTCATCTTACATTCAACAGTCTGTTGCCTTCGCTGCATGACTTGAAATGCTGTCAGCAGCTGCAATTGCCCCTGTTCGATACGAAGTACTGACTGAAGCACTGACGAGCACTCGCAAGAATCAGTCTGAGTGCCCAATTCACATCGCTCATTCGAGCCAGGCTTCTGTTCAATGTCCCCGCCAAAAGCAAAAGCATACGCCAAAACATGATGCGGAAGATGAGAAACAAACATCCACGAAGAACACTGCGCAAGGTTTTGCCAACGTCAACATTAAAGGGGCACGAAACCGAAAGAAGGCAACGCTTACAAGTTCAAAAGTGAGAAGAATTGTTTAAATAACTAACCTATGTCACAACCAATCATGAGTACATGCTCGGCGCGGTGTGTGCCCCAAATTCGGCCGTCGTAGAAGGTCGTTTAAATACGCCCTCCGTCGAGGTCTCTGGTTGCCAGATGAAGGGAGCGGTTTGCTCCAAACGAAGCGGAGGAATCCTGGCGTGTGGCGGTAATGTCTCCAAACGATGACCGGTGTAGATCGATCCCACTTCAGCAAAAGGATCAACGCCTTGAGCGAGGAATCCATCGAGATAGCAGCTGGTCCGAGAGTCCAGGCAGCCAGTAGCACTTGGGTCACAAACAATCGTGAGTACATGCTCAGCGCGGTGTGTGCCCCAATTTCGGCCGCGGTTGAAGGTCGTTTCTGGATTAAGATGCGTCACGTGGGAAGCCTCGAGAAAACATCATAACACCAAAAGGCACTTTGAACTTTTAAATTCAATAATCGCACCGGGCCATTCCCAGGTAGCACCGAGTTCTGGGCCGAAACTTTGCTTGCGTCTGGGAGTTTAGGGCAGTTTAAAGCCCGAAGAAGCCAAAGTAGAGCCAAACCTGACCTCCCTTGGCAAAAGTCTTGGTATTTTGGCCCTAATTCGCCAAACAAGTGCCAAACTTAGGCTCTACTGCCTGGTAGCTCGGCTGTCATCTGGCATCTTTGGGCCTAAATCGCCTAACAAGTGGCAGATATAGGCTTACTGCCCGGTAGTTCGGCAGATCTTTGGCATTTCTGGGCCAAAATCGCCAAACTAATGCCAAAGTTAGGCTTCACTTTTTGATAGTTTGGCTGTCATCTGGCACATTCGGGCCAAAATCGCCACAGATGCTCCAAAGTTAGGCTTACTACCCTGTAGTTCAGTTGACACCTGGCATCTTTGGGGCCAAGTCGCCAAACGAGTGCCCAAGTTAGGCTTCGCTTCCCGATAGTTCGGCTGTCATCTGGCAGCTACGGGCCAAAGTCGCCAAACAAGTGCCAGCTAGGCTTACAGCCTTGGAGTTCGGTTGATGAGGTATTTGATGTACGCGGGTGGTCTTCATCTTAGTTAAATAGAAATCAAGTTTTATTCGGCTGGCCACTTTGTCTTACTTTGGGTGTTTCTTGATTTCTCCAGTCCAAAAGTTGGCTGAATGTTTTGACGCGGCTGAACAAGGCTTTGCAAACGCAAATTGTGCCGGATGTACTCGCGCGTAGGTACACACGTCAATATCGGGACGCGCCGTGAGACTGGTTCAACATTAAAGCCCGTTCACATTGGCGATGCGATCTGATCGGGCGATAACTTTAATCGCAAAATCGACCATCACGGGGCAAAAAGAGACGGGATTTGAGCAGTAGCTTGCCGCCCCGACTTTTTGCGATGCGATCTTGTCGCGGAGAGGCTGAGCCAATCATCGGCGATCGGAGCGAGAGTTTTTGAAAAGCGACTCGCCAACGAAGGCGTTGGACTCGCTCATCGCGCACGCCGGATTGACCATCTAATTATTTCTTTTGTGCGATGCGATTTAGTAGGATCGCGCGACTGCTTACATCCCGGTGTGAATCCGCCTTTACAGAAACTGCTGCCACTGAGCTAGCACTGCGCGAGACTGGAGTGCGCACGTCTCCAAAACAGATGTCATTATAAGGTAACGCATTGCGAAAGCGAGCGTGGCTCTGTGCGTGTCCTGCATCGTGATCGAGCACTGTCAAATCCTAGCGATAACAAAGAGCGGAAACGACCGGGGCTCCGTGGCGCGGCTGCCGCATCATACTTGGGAAATGAAAATGAAATCCCGGAACTTGTACTATTTTAGCCTGTTGGCACTTTTTAAACATTTAGAAAGTGGAGACAGAAAAAGGACGATACAGAGAGGACAATATTTCAACCTCAACAACATTTATTTTCGGCTTCAAGCTCAAAGCCCTCCCGCTCCGCGGGAGTACCGGAAAGGGAAATATTTGGGAGAAAGAGGGGAAGCGGAGGAAGTGTACGCGGTCCCCCTGCCTTGCGGGGCCAGGTACATCGGGCAAACTAGGGAGCCTTCATGTGCGCTTTGCTAGGGTGATGCCACCCTTTGTAATACCACTCGCCGACAAACCAGCAGCCATTTTGGTTCTCCTCGATAATCCGCGGGGCTTATAACCCTCCCGGAAACAAGTACGTTATCTCACAAGTTCTAAGCACCGCTGTGGAACCCACGGAGGGAGGATTAGCATATTCCCCTTCGGATGGGAGGACCGAAGGACACAAAGGCCACTTTCTGGCGCACGGGGAAACAATGAGAGTAACAAAATGGCGCTGGAAGAGGGTGTGGGAAAGCGAAACAGGCAGTTGGCATCACTCTATGCGAAGCGCACAGAAGGCACCCTAGGGAAAACGGGGCGATGCCACGACGACCGACTCCGAGAACATCAAATGGACACCGAAAGAGCTGCTTCGGATTCTAAGCACCCGATTGTCATTCACGGGAGAAAATGTTCCGGCTGCGCTCCTAATTTTGCCGGCACGACAGCCTTGGGAGGCCACTGCGAGTGAGTCGGGAGAGAAATAATTGAGGCCTATCGGATGGCGACAAGCCCGCAAAACATAAGCACCCCTTCCATTTCGCTCTCAAGAAAGATTATCTTTCTGAGGCCCACAATGGAAGCCGAACGCTGACAGACTAGGCAAGGCGACAAGGCCACCGGCAGAAGCGGCCTTTCCTTTTATGCGTTGTTGATGCCCCTTCGACCTCGCCTTTTGCAAATGCTCCCCACCTGCTTTGGTGCCTTCGTGTGGCTGTTATTGACCACAACAGCCGCTTTAAGCAAATCAAAAGGGTGGAGCGAAACGCGTGACCTTTCTACGTAGGACGCGTGGGAGAAAAACGTTTGGACGAAAATTTGTCACGTGACTTTCTCTGTCACGCTGATGGGATCGCCGTTTGCTTAGTTATAGAAATAGGCGGGACACGTAGGTCCGGGTTTCGAACTGCGCTCTTCAGTGTTCTGTTGCTTTCGTGCGTTGCAGACGCGGCCGTGTTTTTTCGTCGTAAACGGCCGGAATACGTCCATGCCAATTTTTCGATAACAGCCATCTTTTTGACCGGAGTTCGTGGAATTCTTGTGATGTGTTTGTTGGACATGCTTCGACAAAAACTGCGTTTCGCCGACGACGAGACGTCAGTTGAATGTGCGCAACCTTGTTTCTCGAGGGTGTGTGGGGTGCCTGAGCTGGATTATGCAACTATCAAGGATTACATGATATCGCTCTTTTATTAGTAAGTAGACTGAAATCATGCTTCTGGTAGTAGTACTGCTTTCCTCTTAATCTCCGCGGTTTTTTGTGTGATGAGTTCCGCTTGGCATGAGGACAGTGTTAATTCTATTTTATAATTTTCTTTTCGTTTTACAGAGAAGTGTGACCTTTGTAAATATGTCAAGAATACACTGTGTGTAATGATAGTTGTTTAATAAACTTCTGGGAGCAATGAAAAAAATTTTGTTTGTCTGTATATGGGATTGGATATGCAACAAATGATATGCAACGTACACATTCTTGCACGACGTTCGGCCAATACAGAGCAGACGGATCGTAGAGTTTTCGCACAATATTGTGCGAACGCTGTTACGAGAAAAACAGCTGTACGGCAATACCTAACAGATATAAAACGATGGTGCAAAACTGAACATTTGAGCGATATCAGAACCGACTTTCGGCCAGTACTGGCATAATACTGCAAAGTATTGCCGTGCTACTTCGGAACGGAGGTGATAACATATTACCGTCGTGTTTCCAGCGCTTATTTAACTTAATTCTCTTCTGGGACGCGTGAAAGAGCATTTCTGTGACACACCAGAGATATTCGAAACTTGGGCAGGCCTCTCGGCGTTTTTCGCCACTTTTGGCACTTATTTGGCACCTCAGTGGGTAGCCAGAGAAAAGCCAAACTTCGGCATTCCCCGAATCGCCAAATTAAGATTTACTGCGTCCGTTATGGCTCAAGTCTGGCACTTACTTTGGCAGAACTGTGGCGTACCAGAGAAAAGCCAAACTTGGCATGTCCGAAACACCCAAAGTAGGCGTTGCTTTGGCAGTTATGGCTCAAGTCTGGCACTTACTTTGGCACAGCTGTGGCGGATCAGAGAAAAGCCAAACTCGGCGTGGCTGATATACCGAAATTAGGCTTTACTTTGGTTGTTATGGCTCAAGTATGGCACTACTTCGGCACTCCTGTGGAGTACCAGAGAAAGGCGAAACATTGGCGTGTCCGAAGTGCCCACATTGGGCGTTGCTCTGGCAGTTATGGCTCAAGTATGGCACTACTTCGGCACTGCTCTGGCGGACCAGAGAAAAGCCAAACTTTGGCATGTCCCAAATACAGAAATTAGGCGTTGCTCTGGTAGTTATGGATGAAGTATGGCACCGATTTCGGCGCTCCTCTGGCGGACCAGAGAAACGCCAAACCTTGGCACGCCCCGAATTCCCAGATTAGGATTTACTATGGCAGTAATGGCTCAAGTACGGCACCAACTTTGGCGCTCCTCTGGTGGACCAGAGAAACGCCAAACCTCGGCATGCTCCGAATTCCCAGATTAGGATTTACTATGGCAGTTATGGCTCAAGTGTGGCACCAACTTGGGCATTCCTATGGCATGCCAGAGAAGAACCAAACTTTGGAATGCTGTAGGATCGCCCAACTAAGGCTATAGTTAGCCACCGTACTTCGGCAATGATGAGTGCCATGGTGCAAAAACCTAACTGCACCAAAGTTGAGCCCTTATGTTTGCCAGACCTTTGCCCAAGTTGGGCATTCCTCTGGCGTGCTACCTGGGTTGGCATGTCCCAAATACCGAAATTAGGCGTTACTCTGACACTAATGGCTGAAGTATGGCACCAACTTTTGCGCTCCTCTGGCGGGCCAGAGAAACGCTAAACCTTGGCACGCCCCGAATTTCCAGATTAGGATTTACTATGGCAGTTATGGCTCAAGTATGACATCAACTTTGGCGCTCCTCTGGCGGACCAGAGAAACGCCAAACCTTGGCATGCCCCGAATTCCCAGATTAGGATTTACTACGGCAGTTATGGCTCAAGTACGGCACCAACTTTGGCACTCCTCTGGCGTACCAGAGAAGAGCCAAACTCTCTCATGCCCTAGGATCGCCCAATATAGTTAGGCACCATACTTTGGCACTGATGAGTGCCATGGTGCAAAAACCTAACTGCGCCAAAGTTGGGTCCTTATGTTTGCCAGACCTTTGCCCAAGTTGGGCATTCCTCTGGCGTGCTACCTGGGTTTAAAAGACACCAGGCACTTCGAAAAAAAAGATGATACTGGGCACTTTGGAGGACATCGAGAATTGCATAAACAGTCACCCGTGATTAAGGGGTCGATCTTGCTTGCAAACGCAGGGTCTTGAAAGTTCCGATGGCTCACACTTTTTTTTTCTAAGGCATTAGTTGAAACAAGAACACACTCTGAAAGATGTCCAACTTACGAAGCGTAAGGATAAGATACGTTTCCTTACGAATAATGTTAATAATAACGGCTGTTATCGATAGACATGCTAGGCACAGTATGTATAAGCTAAAAGCTCATTTCCTTGTACAGTCATTTACGTGTAAAGTGATATTCATAAAGAGCTATGAGAACTCGCAAAACATAACTATGGCACCGTAAGAGGGCGAGGGGGAAGCCGAGATTTCAAGTTGCACTTTATCAATTTTTTTCTTACTTCGTGGCATCGTCGTTTTTTAACCATGTGGCAGGTACTTTTGCGCCTGATGATGAATAAAAAGCTGTCTATTTTAAACGCGTGAACAGATACCGCAATTTCAGAGCATTGGTAATTGTAGGACAGTTCGTTTGTCTTAATTGTAGTTACAACTTTTACATGCGCATTAGTTTGGGGAGCTTAACGCCTTTTTTAATGGTAAGATTGAAGTCATATTAGATATAAAGGCATGCAACATTGTTAGCATGAGGTTTAGAAGATATGGACGTTTTTTTTTTAAATCTAAAGTTTATTTTTAGAAATAAGCTCAGAAGAGCTTATTTCTAAAATTAGCCTAACAAGAAAGTCAAAGCTATTATATACTCATGAATTTACAAAAGAAAAAATGGTAGAGGTGACTAGCTTGAGTAAAAAAACACTCAACTTGTGCATCACCAACTAGCCAAACACCACCCCTTGTTGCTAGCGGTCAGCATTTTTATGGTGCCATACCAAATACCTCAAAACATCAGAGTTGCTTCTTTTTCCGTGAGAACGTTAAGCTCCCAACTTTATTTCTTACATCCGAAGTTTTGTTATTAACCCGAATAGTACGTAATGTGTATCATGATTCATCAAAAAAGCATAGTTTCTTCAAACGACTTACAAATGGGAAGCCGTTGTCGGTGAAAGGTTAATATTAATGTGAGAAAAGGTGGCAGATGCTTCTACTTTACTCTTAACAGGCTTTTACCGACAGTACTTTAAATTTTGCGCACTCTCTTAATCATTTCGTAGTACAAAAGAGCCATATACAAAGTTTGTTTTCTTCAAATACCAATATCTTTTCCCACCGCTCAAGGAGGAATAAACTTCATTTATTTAAGAACAGCCGTTGTTTTCGTCATCAGGTAGGCGGTTTCATTAGTCCAGGTAGCCATGGTCTTTCGCCGTCCGCCGGGTTCTCTCGGCCAGCTTGATCTGGCCGTCAGGGTCCGCGCTGGTCAGCTGGTCCTCCAAGAACTGGTCAGCTGCTCTGGTCAGCTGTTCTGCGGTTTGTCCTTGAATGGGTGGTACTGCTGTGCTGCCCTGGCATTCCCACACCATAAGGTATAGGTTGTTGGGCACTTCCTATTTCTTGCACTCTTACTCGCAGCAGTATGGGTGGATCAGGTGGAAGAGGGTTCCATGCGCACCAACAAATAGTTTGAATTCATATACATTACGAGATCCACAGCGACAGATGCCAGCAATCAGGACAAACTACGGTCAGCAAGCCTTAACTTATCAGATAACTAGAACTTTAAACATAACAAACATGTACATAGATTTTGATCAAGCGTTATAAAATTTCAAAAACCATTGCAGAAAGATGCTGGTCTTAAACGACATGACATATTCAATTCTATAATATGCTCCCAGATTAGGATGTGTTCACCATATAGCTGATTCGAACTAAAGTCCTTTTTGTGAACTGTTCATTTTGTTCATTTTTTGGTAAAATACACCTCGTTTTAAAAGTGATGCTTAGAGAGCTTCATCCCAAAGATTTTGTGCATTTTGTTATATCTCGTAATAGGGGTGGGAATGATTTTCTCTGTGTCTGGTGTTGTTCTATATTTGTTCCACAGTTGTTCCAGAGTGATTTCATATCTCTTTCATACTTGTTTTATATTTGTTCCACAGTTGTTCCAGAGTGATTTCATATCTCTTCCATACTTGTTTTATATTTGTTCAATAGTTGTTCCTTATTTTGTAAACTGTATATATTGTGTTGCTGAACTGTAAAGGGGAGGGGGAGGGGGGGGGGGGACAAGAGGCTCTGTCAGACACCATGCCTTCATCTTTGCCCCCCTACGCAAAACAAATCTGCGAAAAAAAAGGAAAAAAAAAAGTACAGTTTTGTAGCTGCCTCCATGAGACCGCCTCTTCTTTGGTCAGGTTCTGGTGCGGAGGGAGGTAGACCATCCTCCGAAGTCTGTAGTGATAAAAAAAACTGCTCCGACTTTACCCAACAAGATTAACAATTTAATCAAACGTTTCGTCTCCCATGCGGGAAACAACGTCAGTGAAACCTTCAAGCAGGAATGAGGGAAAAAAACTTCAACAGTCCTATTTAAGCAAGTCCGCGTACACATCGGGAAGGGGGCCGCGGTTGGAGTTGCAAGCTGATGAGTCACTTCGGATGAACCATGATTCCACGAACCTGCGTGGACCCCACCTTTGTTCGCGCGCCAGAGTGGACGCATTCTCAAAGTCGAAACAGTGACTCGTATTCCAACAATGGTCTACGAGTTCCGTCTTCGCTCTTGTCGCATGCGTGGCCTTCGCCACGTCCTTTTTGTGTTCGTTTAAGCGAGTGCAGCGCTTCCGGCCTGTCTCCCCAATGTAGGATGCGTCACAGTTTAGACAGTTCACTTTATACACAACACCGCACTGGGACTCTGCGTGGGTGTAACCTTGAGGTTTAGAAATGAGGCCACGTAGTTAACGGTGGGGTTTGAAAGCTGTGCGGATATTCAAAGGGGCGAGGGTCCTGCGAATGGACTCAGAAACACCTCTCAAATAGGGTATTGTTACTTGCACTGTCCTAAGTCGTCCATTATACTGACTTCTTCTTTGCCCCATCTGTTTGCGCGTGTTATCAATAAAACGTTTCAGATAATTCCGCTTCATCAACAGGTCAACAATAACAGCATCCTCAGACGCGCGCAATTGAGGATCAGAAGAAATGCGTTCGGACCGATGTAGTAAGGTTTTTACGACAGCCCTTTTATGTTCGACAGAATGGTGCGAGTTAAAGTTTAAGAGGTTGCCTGTATCGCAAGCTTTGCGCTACACTGTTGTATCCAAGCGACCGGTACTATTTCGGAACACATTGGCATCCAGAAAAGGCAGTGCACCGTTCTGTTCAACTTCATGCGGGAATTGGATTGATGATTCAACGTTGTTTAAAGCTAAATGAAAGTCAGCAACATGGTCTTCGTTTAAAATTACAAAGGTGTCGTCCACATAACGTTTGTAAAACCCTATCGGGAGCGTACTCTGTTCAATGACAGTTTCCTCCATATACTCCATAACCAGATTTGCCATTGTAACAGAAATTGGGCTACTCATTGGACATCCTTCAATTTGGTGATAAATGTGTCCGCGAAACGTAAAATGCGATTGTTTAAGACAAAAACGCAGCAAAATTACAATACCATCCAGCGTTAACGATGTGCGTGATGCGAGCCTGTCATCCCTACGTAGGCGTGTTTCGGCTATCCCAACAGCCCGAGAGGTGGGGACATTCGTGAAGAAGGACAAAACATCAAATGAAATTATTATGTCGTCTTCGTCTAGGACGTGATCTCAAACCAGGCCCACGAATTCTTGGGAATTCCCTACTGTTAAAGCATTTTTACTTGTGACCGGAGTGATGAGTTCGACCAGATATTTTGAAAGATTGTACGTCGGAGACCCAATAAATGAAACAATAGGACGCAACGGGCGCTCGGTCTTGTGAATTTTGGGGAGACCGCACAATTTAGGTGTAGACCCGTCAGAAGAAAAAAGACGACGGCACATGGCATCGTCTAGGCGTTTCTTCTTTTTTAGATCGCGGAGGTGATCAACAAGGTATCTCTCAGATTTAGGAGTGGGGCCCCGGGGTAACGTCACAAAATGCGCTGTGTCGTCAAGAATTACCAGCATTTTTTCATAGTAACTTTCTTCATCGAGGATAACAGTGCCTTTCCCCTTATCAGCTGTAAGAATAATAATTGTTTGATCCGATTTAAGATCCCGTAGTGCCGACTGCTCCACCTTGCTCAGATTCAATGGCGTTACTTTAGTATTATTAAGCATAGTCGATATGCGGCTGCGGGCCAGATTGATGCCGGTCGTATCCTGTAGGTGACGAAGTGCCTCCTCAATTTCAATTACAAAGTCTCTTTTGGGAACTACACGTGGGGCTAGAGCGAAATCAAGTCCTTTCGAAAGAAGACTTACATGACCAGCGGAGAGCTCTTTCGATGACAAGTTGTAGACCGCTGATGCCGGTGGTGTGGGGACCTTTGGAATTGGTTGGGACAGTTTCTTGTCATCGGTTTCCGTGCACTTGACCCTTTCCATTTCTTCTGCTTGCTTCCGTGCACCGAACACGTGGTGCATGTCGTCAGGTTGGAGAGGCCATCGTAGGAACTTCTCAGCTGTAACAAGCCGGTGCCGGCAGTCGATGAGTTTCTGCTTGTTGTCCAGCACCCGTGCCTTGAGGTAGTCGCGGCTGAAGTTCTGAGGCAGTTTTCTTCCGTAGGTTGTCAGCGTAGATTGCGTGGTTGATTCCCTCGATGTTTCCCAACCGCGATGGCAGGCCCCTTATCGACAGGCTAAAAAGGAGTGCAGAGATTACCGAGCCTTGTTGTGTACCTCTCTGCGGCACGTTCACCTTTTCCAAACTCAGGTTCCCGAGCCCCAGTGTTGCTGTTTTTTCAGTAAGGAAGTTTTTGCACGTAGTTGTGTGCCTTCATTTTGTACTCAGTCCCCTGAAGATTTTTCAGCACCGCTGCATGGAAGACATTGTAAGACGCCTCTTTAGCTTCTAGGGTCAGGTTAGCGCTTTTATTTCTCGGGCTTACTTTGTCGATTACCTCCTTTTTTAGCTGGAGGAGGACATCCTGTGCTGATAGACGTTGCCTAAAGCCGTAGGTCGTGGCATAAAGTGCTGATAGACGTGGCCTAAAGCCGTAGAAGGTTTTGAGGGTCTTGTTGTTGATATTGTCCCTACCCGGTGCTGAATTTCTCGTCAGTTCCGCCAGCGTCGCCTCAATATCGGCAATGCTGAAAGGCCGGTTCATCTCCGGGTTGTCCTTTCACTCGTAGTCTGGGTGAAATAGTGTTGCTTGTTGGGATTGTCCTCTGATTAATTTGGTCCATACCATCTCGGGCAAGTCCTCACCGATGCCCTGGTGGATACGAACGACGGGTATGATGTGCTCTCTTTAGGTCGCTTTGAATGCCGCTTAGTCCAAGAGTGTCTTGAGGGTGGCCCAAATCCTCTGGATGCATAGGGTGCCCTAGACCTCGTCACATGGGTTCCAAATCTGCCTCCCCAGCTTCTCTGTATACTTTTCCGCTTACTTTTCAATCCTTGGTTTCAGTTTCCGATATCTCTTCAATCTTGTTTACCTCCGAACCAGCCCTTCTTTTTTACCATATGTAAAGCAAATAAAGGTCTACCTCCGGGTCGTTTGTCTTGAGCTGTATGGTTATCGTGTGCCTTGTCACCGCTCCAGTCACCCTCTGCATCTACCCCTCGATGTCCGTCAGTTTCGTCGGTGTACTCTTCTTTTCGGAAAGTTACCCTATCTGTGATCTTTGCTTGCCCCAGCCTCACTGGAGCGCGTGGTGCCTGCCCTCTGTGTGTATAATATGATGGACACTAACCGAAATCTTGCCCAGCCTTGTCCACTCGATTTGCTGGATTCCAACCAATAAAATCAGGTCCGGGCTGGTTTCCCTGGAGACAGAGTTTGTGGGGATTAGGGAGTCGTTCGAAAATGTCAATTGATGCTGATGGGCTGCGTTAGGTATATCTGTCCCTTTCTTGCTGTTTGGATGGTAGTCCCACGCAACATATTGAAGTACCCTCTACTAGGAGTTCCCGCCCTTTGGCTACAATTATTAACTATGTCCGTAGCATAATTCTCCCCGAGGCTCCGACGGTGGGCAACAGACTTTCAGTATGAAGAGGCTGCAATGAGTCTTTTTTTGCTGTACAACTTCAATGAGGACGTGTGCTACTGTGTGGTTGATTTGATGCTGTTACGATGCATGTTGCTGCTTGACCAGGATTGCTGTACTGGTCCTACCGCTGGCTATGTAGGTCGCATAGCCTCTAAGCTTTACCTTATCTGTTGCCGTTTCGTGTAATGCTATAACGAAATGCTGATGTGAGTTGGTAAACTTACATCAGCCTTCCGTCATGTCATGCCGATAGATTGGGGTGTTTTCTTTTTTTTGCAGTCTAGTTCCATTTTGGCTGCTAAGTTCCTCACTTTTATGCATTTCTCTCATTGTTTCGGTGTTTGCCCGCTTCCTGATTTGTTCCCCTTCCTCTAAAGTTGAAATGCGTGGGCTTGCATACTGTCCAGCTTCTCTATCTACGACCGGAGCTCGCGTGAATTTCTTCCTATCTAGGTACCATCGATTGAAAATCCTATTTTTTATCATTGCTGGAACTACCGTGTTCATCTTTCCCCATATCGCCTCCATCACATGTCTTATTTCCCCTGACATCTGCGGTGCCTTCATGTCCTGCAGCTTCTGCTGCCGCTTCAGTCATGTCTTCCGCTGTTGCTGTGTTTGTTCCACCAGCTGCTGCCATTTTTTTCCTTACGCCTGCTCTCTGTCAAGCACTTTTTTCTCGTTTCCCTCCAGCCATCGTGGCATCTGTCCGTTCTATCTCTTAAGCTCCCCGATTGTCTGCGTGAAGCTCTTGTTGCACTGATCCCCCCGTTTGGTTTCCAGGGGAGGGAAGGCGACAAAAACCGATTTTTGTCCGGCGACACCACAAAGTTCCGTGTCTCTGATGCTGTCCCACTGTAACGACCAACACCCGCGACAAACGCCGACAAGAACCGACAAACGATCGACGACGGACGAGTTCTTGTCTGTCGTTCGACTTGAAGCGCAGCAATCAGGCCCACCTAGGAATATCTCTTGGAGACAAACTTATCCTTTTCGCCTGCTTGTACCTTCTATTTCCTCTCTTCCCACCTTTCTGCCCTTTCTCCAGTTTCTCCCGTGGTTCGCTCGGCGGCTCGACTTTCAGAGAATTCTTTGACAGCCACTGATCGTTGCCCCAGTTCCGGTCCATCGATTCCTCGTAGTGGTCGCGGGCGCGTCTCGCTTGCTGGCGGTCATGTTTCGAAAGGGAACTTGCTTTGGCTGGTCATGCTCGTGGAAACGTGGTGCGCGGGGTGGTGCTTCAAGACGCCGAGGTCTATGCCCCTGCATTAGGATGTATACACCCATGATCGAGGACTGACGAACCGCTCGCCACGAAATGGGACACGACGTTCCGCAGCAAGCCATACCGGCAGACTAGAGACTTGTCATCACGTTCGGTAATATCCGGGATTCCGTATTGTCCCACAAAAAACGCCTGCCCCCGATCATTTGGATATAAAGTTATAAACATCCTCGAAATCTGTGTGAAATTCTGTGGCGCTCACTTAGAATGCCTCGAACGACGCAACGAAGAAACGATTCGGGAATTCCAGTTGGAAAAGTTTGGGTGTCATTGTCACAACTGTTTGCGGAAAGTTGCCAACGGCAATTGAAGACAAGCGGAAGCGTTAATCAAGAAAGAAAGTAATCATCTCTACTTTCACCATGCTTATTGACGCGTTTTATGCCCAAAGACCAAAACACGAAAACCGCGTCGCCAGACTCTGCTTGTCTGTGTATTCTGAAGTGTTTTCTTGACAAGTCTTGTCCCACTAGGAAACAAGTTTCCTTGTCCCCGTGTTCTGCGTCACGTCCGCCAGGTGGGACGTCGGACTCCGACAAACAGGCTGTCCGTCGGCGTCATCTGTCGCTCGTTGTGGTGTGTCGCTGTTGTTTGTTGTTGTTTGTCGCTCAAGTGGGGACGCGGCTATTAGCAGACGAATTTGGCGGTAACAGCCAGAATTGGCGTTTCTCGCAGTGTTTTGGTTCCTGTGGACGCTTAATAATCTTGAGATATGGGCCGTTACTTTTTTTCTGCGAACTGTCGGACAATTACAACGCCCCCCCCCCCCCCTTACAAAAAAAAAAACAAAAAAAAAAAACAGTGGTGATATTTAACGCGGGAGATGTTCGGTTGACTCTGCCGTGTTAGGCACAGTATAACAACGGTGTAGCGTGACGACATACCGCTGCCTCAGATGACGTCCAACTGGAACTTAGGTTGCTCGCACAAAAACAGCGGAAACTTATAATAAATCACATCGCCGAGCACATCTACAGGCGGAGTAGAATTGACGCAGTCGACGTATTTCCGACACGCCTCACTTGACTTCTCAGCTCGCATTCATTTTGGCGCTCTGCGGCTCCCCTTGATTATTTTAACTTGCAATGTAAAACTGCGGGAAAAGCAGAACCTATATTCAAAATGTATTAGTTGGCTCGATTAAACTATCGTGGTTCATGGACAGTTTACGAAACAATTTGGGAGTGGTATTCGTTCCTTGCAAAATTTTGAATATTTTTTTTTTTATTTTCGTTTTTTCGTTTGCGTGATGTCATCCATGTGGAGTGTCACGTACCTTCCCGAAGCGGGGACACAGTCAAGTCGCCCAATCGGCTCTCGTCACCGCCCCCTCCCCCTCCCCCCCCCCCCCGCTTATCTCACAATCTGGGCTGGAGCAAGCGGGGCAGAGAGTCCGGGGCAGCGCTGCCGTCTGCGATTGGTCAACGGCGGGGCGCTGACCAATCGCAGACGGCCGCTATGTCCCGGACCCTTTGTCCTGCTTGGCTCCGCCACGTATAATAGGGCCCCTGGGGACGAACGTATACAACACAAGTTCTCCAATTTGGTTGTCACCCTAGATTGCGCCTGAGACTTTCACAACAAAAAAGGGCACAAAAAATTAAAAAAAAAAGAGATGCCAGTGGAGGCGTTAGAAAGCTAGGCATTATGAACGACACAAAACATTTTAAGGCTGCGGTACCACGGCGGCCATCTTGAACAAGACATTAGTTGAACCACCAGGGCGGCGTTGGCTGTCCGTGTGAGCAAATGCTGCAAAATCAGCGCGCCAATTTCGAAACCCTTTTTCCCGTCGCTTCCGGCCTTGAGTTTCCTTCTCCACTCTTACGCCCCTCTTTTCACGTGTTCACCCTCTGGCGCGTCGCGCCCAGGTTCATTGTTGGGAGGACAATGTACCGGATAATCCCCAACTTGAGGCCCCCTGCCCCAAATTGTCCGGCTGCCAAGTGATTTGAGCGAGATAGGGGTTTTGAAGCAGTATGGAAAAGTGGGACGTCAATTTTGAACTATGCTTTTTCGATACTGCATAGGTTGTGTACGCGGCTGGCAAAGGCACGGGCGCGAGGACGTAACTGTATACAATGTTTGGGTTGCAGGAGCACTCGCGCGTAGAAATGGTAGGACGCGCTTTCTGAAATCGCACGCCTACATTCCCCAGCGTTGCAATCCTACGAGTAAAAAAGAGTACACCTTCGACAGTGCGTCAACGTCTCATGAGTTCGTGAGCGTAACAGTATACATCTGAGCGCGCCCTGGATGCCGGCCATACGAAAGACACACCTGGGCCTCTAAACTCGTCAGAAACAAAGTTTGGGTCAAAGTTGACGGAACGCACCGATTGGCTTATCACGACGATGACTTCGCGTTTTCTTCGCCGACGTCCAATCCCCGCGCTCCGTGAACTTTCGGCTCCAACTTTGAGTTTGACGAGTTTAGGGCCCCCCTGGCGCTTCCTGTCACCAGTGCCTCTGCTTGCACGCGATGCCGATTGGCGGTTCTTTCTTTATTTTGTTTCTTCGGTCTTTTGAAAATACTGAAACTAATATTTTCTCAGACACTGCTCATCGTACCTCTGCACTACAGTTGTGTAAACACATTGTGATGTAATTTGAGATATGGGACGGAGTCTCTACATTCTTATTTCGTGTGCAATGCCGGCATAATATTCTTTTGCTGCGAGAGGGTCAAATAGAATGGTAGGGTCGGCAGCAAAAACTATTTCAATGACCGAATTATCATCAAACACCAGTAAGAACATAAAAAAGAAATCACATGGGGACAATAAGAAGATTGCTACAACAGGATGGTGCGCGGGGCACAAACAATATTCGCAGTGACGTTGACGGAAGGCGACAAGCCAGATCTTTCCTGATGGCAGCCGTAAAAGGAAGCGAGGTAAACGTTGATCTGGTGCCTCGTTTTGATAGGCTTTGCACGGAAACTCGTCGACTACCGACTATCTTGTCAGTAGTGAACATAGTGAACATGGACTGAATTATTTTTTTTGTGTGTTTTTGTTTTTGTTTCTGTAGCTAAATGAGAGTAAGGAAATGTGAGACGTCCGCTGACGCTTCCGTTGGCTAACAGAACCTCAATCGCCTATCGCGGCCGATGTCATGGGTGTATATAAATACATCAAGTCGTCTGGGCGGGAGCAGTTGAAGCGCCGCACTTCTTTGGCCGGTAAGTAGAGACTCCGCGAATTCTGACTCGAGGCTACTCTGTGCGGAGGGAGCCGCTACTGAACGAGACCTATCGGAAACCAAGGATGGCAGAGATTTCCTAATTGCCATGAGATTTGCAAATGCGTTCTTCCCGTCGTAGTAAATTTGTCCGAATCGCCATTCGATTTACTAATCAATTATTTGGATGAAAAGATATACTTCAAAATTCGTACGTGGCCCACCAAACGGCAATAAAATTGGCATAGGATTTCAAACCTATATTATATAGGGTCACCCTAATTTACAAACTTGTTTCTTTTGAAATTAGAGTTGACGCGCAAGCGAGCTGGTGGAAGCCTATACTAAAAAGGCCAGAAACGGGAGAAACAAAAAATAAATAAATAAAAGCGGGATAAACAAAACTCAGTCTCAAATCACAGCTTAAAATGGTTACTTGGTGAGTGTAAATGTCCAGACATTCTATTAGTAATATATATATATATATATATATATATATATATATATATATATATATATATATACACCGTGTGTTTCTGCGAAGACTTTCAAAAATCCTAAAAATTAAAGCGTTAAAAAAAAACTTTCTTCGGGAACAAACTGCCAGCCACGGCGGACGTCAGGAATCGCCAAAAACATAGTAATTAGCCAACTAATTAAAATTTGTTAATTAACTTTTTAATTAGTGGAAATAGACATATGGTTCTAATTAGAAAGTTGCAGAGCGTTATCGAAAACCACTAAATCAGCCATTTTCAAAAAGACTTTGAGCGCGTGAGAAGAGTAACAGCGCACTAAAGTTACCCCTCGTGGAGCACTTACAATGCTGGGGTTAGATAAGAGGCGGAAAAGTTGCGCGGGCGCCTTACCGCAACCGCTAGCTTGGTACCTGCTCCACGAGTGGTAACTTTAGTTATATATATATATATATCAAAAATGCGTAATGTTGGAGTTACTAATTCGAAGTTTATTACGACGTTTCGAGCGGGGACCGTTCTTTATTAGGTGACGAAGAGTAGCCCCCGCTCGAAACGTCGTAGTAAACTTCGAATTAGTAACTCCGACAGTACGCATTTTCGACTTTATATATATATATATATATATATATATATATATATATATATATATAAGTAGATAGATATTTTTCACTATTTGCTGACGGCCGAAACTAACTATGCAACATAATTTTTGCTAAAGGCTACCGTTATTTACAAAATATGACGAGCGTAGTTATTATATCTGCAATAATTCGATATCAGAAACGTAATTCAATCAAGCATTGTCGAGCTACTTGATGAGTTGGCGTTCAATGAAGCGGTGTTCGATGAAATGTCCACTATTCGATGAAACGCCAATCAATAAAACAGAGCTTTATCGGACGACGATCTCTAGCTGTTGTGAGTCGTAATATTTCGCGCAAAAAGGAAAGAAAACAGAATAAACAACAACTAAAACCACAGAGCTGCCCTGCCTCATATAACCCTCAGTTGGAGCTCGGCCGACAGATTGCGCCGATCAAGCATCACCAACAGCTCAAAACCTAAACGCCACGGCGTTCACTATCTTTGTTTGGGTAATTCCACCCACTAATATAACAACGCATAATGTGCCGTGATAAAGTGTTTTTCGTCTTTGTGTATGTGTTTTCGTGACATCTAACCTTTGTTTGCGCTCTGACTAAGAATGAAACCATGTATACTAAAACATCGATAGTGGTCTCTATTTTTAGCAACGCTCGCACACGTCTTGTCTTTGACGCAGTTGGCATACTCATCTCCCATACACGGACAATTGGACGAAATAGGTTGGTCGGCCTTCACTCATTAGCTGCGGAACGTTTTGACCATGGCGTATGTATAATTCAAAGAAGCACCGACAGGCGGGCACCCCTTTGAAAACAAATCATGCTCGCGTAGAGATGTCCGTGTGTATTTATTTCTAGGCCAGCTTGTCGGCGTCAGTCGGTACAGGCGCTGGCCTGGAGGCGTGATGAAAATGCAGGCAGATGTCGGCTTGACGAGCCCCACACTCTCTCCTTGTGGCAGATTGCAAATAAACCAAGAACAATATTTGTCGACGGGCAATTGATTGAATAGGCCAATCGGTAGTAGGACGACTGGACAAATTGTAATTCATAAAAAATTCCAACTTGTTGACAATTGTCTGTGAGGCCATTCAGTTTCCACATTGCACTCATTTTCTGTGTTAGAAGTTAGAACACATACACATGTTAGACATTTTCATATAAGCAAGTTTCGGGCACCGGATATTTTTTTGAAACGCTCTTTCACCGAATTTCGCATCTCCCGGTTCGTCGAATTCTGATATGAAATCATAATATAATTATTATACTTGTCACTTCTTCAATTAGAATTGGTTACAGATAATTATAAAATAAAAGTAGGCTTTCGCAAAAATTATGTCGATTATGGTAACCAGACAAAAGCTCACCGGACAAAAGCTCACCCGTTTTTTGACAGACCCGGACAAAAGCTCACCCGTTTTTTGACAGACCCGGGCAAAAGCTCACCTCGATATTTTTTTTTTCTACCCGGGCGAAACACGGGCTGAAATAAAGTGCGGACGCGATGGACATTGGACCATTTTTAGGAGAACTTGTACCTCATCCACCATTGAGTTGGGAATTTTTTTAAAAATACTTTGAAAGAACGGGAGTTCGGCCTTTTGGAAAAGTGCAAAACAGATGACCAATTAAAAAAAAAAAAATTGTGCGAGATTTTAGATAGGCTCGGGTTCCTTCCACCACCGCTTGTTCCACAAGAACTAACCCCCAGGGAAAAGTCTACCGGTGACATCGGCTACCTGCTGGACTATTTTGATTGCACTATTTCAACGGCCGCTTCTGTTATGCTTCTTTTCCATCTGCGGCGGCACCCAGAGCGAATTCTTCCCTTCGCCTGACTCTGCGCCGACGGCGACCGGAGTTTCCCCCGGCTTATGGTCAAAAGGTCCAACGAGTCAGAAGGTCCAACGAGTCAAGAGGTCCAATAGCCACGTGACAGCCGAGTCAAGAGGTTCAGCGAGTCAGAAGGTCCAATTCAAGTCAAGAGGTCCAACGCGTCAAGAGGTCCAACGAGTCAAAAGGTCCAATTTGTGTTAAGAGGTCCAACGCGTCAAGAGGTCCATCGAGTCAAGAGGTCCAACGCGTCAAGAGGTCCATCAAGCCTTATTTTTATCTTCTCTGTTTATAATGATATTGCTATTAATGACTGCTTGTGACGGTTACTGACTGTTTGACCTATTTGAATCATTTTGGAGAATACAAGTACTACATAGCCATTGGAGACAAATAGACAGATACTATTTTGGAGTTGTAGAACTTCATATCTGTATTCCAGTCTCTCTGTTCTAGGACTTATTTATGCCATTTCTACGGAAGTGTTTCTCAAATTCCAGAGTTATAAAATACAAATGTACCTCAGCATCTCGCATTTAGCCTTCCCTTTCATGTATCTCAGTATTTGTAAACGCAAATACTTCCTTGGGTAAATTTGTCCAGCCCCGGGTTCTCGTATGTTCTATTAAAAATATGATGCACTACTAATTTATGCTTTAGTTTTTATTCACTCAGTTCACCGATTCACTAAAGAGGTATATAACACAACATGGGAAGAAGCTCAAATATCACTGGAGGGCGTCTTTAAACGAGCCCAAATTATGACAATTGGCGTCCAATAGAGTGTTGCAAATGAATGCGAGCATTATCTCATTGAAACGTCATGATCAGTGAAAGCTATAGCGGGTTAATTTGGGCCGTTGGCTTACTTGAAGGCAGGGAGCAGCCACAAATACTTATGCTAGCGATATGTAACTCCTTTACTGCTCTTTATTTTTGATAATGCTGTGAAATATACCATGAAACTGAACGTTTCATAAATAAGCATTCTTGACACAAATTACCTAACAGTTGTTTGTCGACATCAATTACTTTTAGTTGAAATTACGCGATGCGTTAGTCGGTTGGAATCGTAAGATGGTGGGTGACTTGTTCAATCATTTTTAGAAAATTGGGTCATAGAGATTGAAGTCGATTGAAGAACTGTTCGTGTCGGAAAGCAGGTCCAGCTCTGAAGCGGATAGATCTCTACTGTGTCCAGTGCTAGGCCATGGCGAATGGAAAATGACTAACTTAACATGCCATGCTGCGCCAGGGCAAACTGTCTCTTCAAGTCTTTGAAGACCAAGCACTTGAAAATATCAAGGAAGCTATTTTGGCGAGACGTGAACAAATTTAAACAATTATTACAACTTTTGAAAATGATGTCACAAAAATAAAAAAAAAATAAAAGAACTATGTTCAGTTATCCTGACGTCAAACGCCGTAATAGTGTTTTAGTGTGATGGTAGACGTCAAAATAGCAAATAACTATGGACATATCTTTTGTATGTGACGAAAAATGTGTTCAAAATAGTTTTATAATTCTTTGGAACCCAAATGCTAAAAAAGTCACTTCCTAAAAAAAAAAAAAAAAAAAAAACTTCTGAAATCTCGATATTCGCGAGGGAGAGCAACACGGGAGATGCAGATTTACGACTTTGAGGTCAGAGGTAGAACAGAGAAGGCACACAGGTCCCCAACAAACGAATGTTGCTATAAGCTTGACACAGTTTATAACAACAATGATTTCTCGTGTTTACAAATCCAGTGCCCAGCATGCGAACACCACAGCCCAGCGCGCGAGTATCTGTCGCTTCAGAAACCAAGCAAATCACGGGTCATACACAAGAACACTGATTACATCACCGGCCAGAAGCGATGTATCAAAGCCGTGTTCGTGAGATCCCCCCTGCCGTGTGGAAGTCTGCACAGCTCAACGTTTTGCTCTTTTTTCGACATTTTCTTCTCCGGCTTTATTGGTAGCATCTCTGTTGTCTGCTTTATTAATGCGTGAGCATTACTTGGCTCAGTCAGCGAAAAAGCCGTCGGCAAAATCTGTCGCCAAATCCCTGACTTGTCCAACAATATCCCCCCCCCCAACATAATAATAATAATAAAAAAACCTCTGGGATTATTGGACCTCTTGACGCGTTGGACCTCTTGACACATCGAGGCACGAGTCAAGAGATCCAATATGGGTCAAGAGGTCCAACGCCGCAAGAGGTCCAACGAGTCAAGAGATCCACGGCGAGTCAAGAGGTCCAACGCGTCAGGAGGTCCAACGCGTCAAGAGGTCCAATATTGGACCTCTTGACTCGTTGGACCTTTTGACGCGTTGGACCTCTTGACTCGGAATCGGTACGGTGGAATATGTACGACACCACTCTTCAAGATAAAGACCGGATGAGCAACACCTGCGAAAAATAAAGTACCGGGTTCCAGAAGCTCGTCGGCCACGCCCATCCAAGCGTCTTGAGGCTGATTGAATGCCTACAGCAAAATCAGGCGCTCGTTGCCACGGCATTGACAAAAGCCCGGAGAGGTGAGCCCACCGTAAAGCGGGTGCGAAAAATTACTCTGCACCTGCAGAATCGTCTTAGAAATATTGGCGAGGGCTTGCATGTACATCGAGATCTACCAAGACTGCTGGAGCTAGAGGGGGACTGAATTCGCTTCTAACCAATCGATAAATAAACTTGTTTCTACTAAAATCAACAAACCATGCGCTGTTAGATTTAATTTATCATTGCCTTTTTGTGTCGCACGCATGCACCTAAGTTGTCCGCACTCGTGTTAAGACCAACATGAAATTTTCTCGTGGTGAGCTTTTGTCCGGGTCTGTGAAAATATGGGTGAGCTTTTGTCCGGGTCTGTGAAAAAATGGGTGAGCTTTTTTCCGGTGAGCTTTTGTCCGGTGAGCTTCTGTCCGGTGAGCTTTTGTCTGGTGAGCTTTTGTCCGGGATTCGTCGATTACAGGCTATGCCAACGCAGCCGAACAGTAAAAAAAAATGTTATAAGGGTGTTTTGGTTAGGGTTCAGGAAAGACAAAGGCGATTCTTCAAATGAGCACTGGTCACACAGGTTGACTGGTAACATAATTAAAATAAAAGCACCGACTTCACACGACAGGAAAAAACAATTTCATTAGACGTTTCGCCTCCCATGCGGGAGGCATCTTCAGTAGTTACACAAGAATGCCCGTGTAAGTTTCGTGGAGAGGGCCGCGGTTTTTGTTACACACGGACGTGTCCCTGCGAACGAACCACGATTCTAGGGGTTTTCGGGACCCCCATGTGTCCTCCCTCGCCAAGGTCGTCGCGGCCGGGAAGTCAAAAGAATGCCCCATTGTCCACGCATAGTACATCACTTCAGACTTCAGTCGGGTCGCGTGGGATGCGTACGTGACGTCACGCTTGTGTTTACAAAGCAAATGCAAAGTTCAACCTCAAGTCAACGCTATTTATCAAGAATGTCCGTATAAGCTTCGTGGAGAGGGGCGCGGTTTTTTGTTACACACGGATGTGTCCCTGAGAACAAACCACGATTTTCGGGACCCCCATTTTTGTCATAGGGTGACTCGTTTATCGGACTGTTCGTCGCAGCGAGAGTACAGGGAAGGATAATAATTCATACCCGATATCGTGCAGCAGAAAAGAATATAAAAAAAAAGCGAAGCGGAAATTTCGATTTTTCTTTTTGTGGATAGGACATTGTAGGTGAACGTGACTTCCTTGTTTGATTCGCCAAAGTAGCAACAAAGCGGCATTTTACGATCGAGCGAGCACCGTCGGAAACACTGCTCAAAATAATTTTATGGGGAGTTTCACGGCTTTCCACTGCGACATAAGCACGTGGATAGAAAACAAATATTGACAACAATAAATGTCGAATATTTTTGGCGCGCTCACACCTGCTTTTTCTTCATAATTTGATGACTCATATGCTGATTTTGGTTGCGCAACCGTACTTCTGACCGGCAATTTGATTGCGTACGCGAAGTTTTTGCGTGCGATCCACTAAAGTTAATTATTTTTGGGTGTCCAAGTTGAAGCGGTGCGTGTTATTTTTCGATCTCTGTCCGAATGATACGAAGTTTCAAGTTTTCACCCTGTGAGTGAAGTGAGTTGGTCAGTGCTAGCATCGAAGGCTTACTTCGAACTCTAATTTGGAAATAATGTCTCTGTTGCTGGCATCGCGGACAAAGATATATATGCTCGTATCACTGTAGCAAAAGAATGTGGCAGGATTTGTACTTTTGTTATGATCGCGTACCATCGTAGTCGACGTCAACCCAGCACGGCGTATCGTTTTTGTATTCTGTTCAGCCCTGCGAACCACACTTAGGAAAAAAATAAAAGTTTTTACCTTGTTTGTTCAATTTGTTGTTATACTGTAGAAACACATTGCACCCCGTGTTTTTGAAGGCACGGTAGACGGTGGTGACGGTGAGGTAGCCGACCCCCATGTCCACCGGCGTCTCGCTCGACCTCTTCGGAGGACAGGTCGTTTTAACTGGTGACTGGCGCATACGTGGAGCAACTCCGCGCGCATCGCGTCCTTCATCTCAGAGGACGCAATACATGACTCAGCTCCATCTCGTCATTGCTCCAAAATGACAAGTGGAATTCGCAACTGTAGTCGGTGACGGGTCAAGAACGAAATGGGAGCTCCTCCCACCCTGTTCGACTTCAGCGGAGCGAACGGTGGGGAGGAGGTCGCCCCCTCTCCAGCGTTCGCAAATGGCAGATTTTAGTGTATCAGGCCACTAACTGTCAATTTATGCTTGTTCCTTTACGTCCGCCGCAGCCGATAATGTTATCCCGTAGGAATACCAAAAGTATCATTTCTTTCAGAAAAAAAAAGAAAAGAACATAATAATAGAACGCCCGGTATATCACAACTTTGACAACGCTTCACGTGTGCGAGGTTCGATGACCGACAGAGAACCACCACTGGCCGTGCTCCCGAAGCGGGGAAGTGCAATTTATGGAGACCGATCATATTATCAGAAAGGTGCAGACAATCCTGGAAAGTATTCTCGCAACTATGAGGTTCCAGTTGTACTTACACATGCATTATCATCAAATTTGACGGAGTTCCTTCGAACACTAAAGAGTTGTCAAGAGTAAAGATTATGAAGGAGAATATCAGCAGGAATCTATTGTCTGTTTACTGAAAACAAAACAAGCATCAGAAAAGCGCATTTGGGCGGCCGGGGCGGCCAAAGCACGGACTGTGCGCACCCAGCGTGGAACCAGCGAATGAGAGGGCACTCCTAGCAATCTGTTTTTGAGAGCCACGGTATGCCGGCTGCCGGCCAAATGTCCACTTTAATTTTATTATGGCTTTCGACACGTACGTACGCGCTCGAGAATTTTCAACAATATCATGCGAGCGCGGACCGCCCTGTAGATCAGCGCATCGTCACGGCGCTAAGTAGCGGTATCAACGACAGTACGCGCGTGCGCAGAAGAAACGCGCCGAAGTCGGCGTCGGCTGCTAAGCTGTTTCCCCAATCACGACCCACCCCTGGCGCGACGCCCACCGCTTGCTCCGCCCCATAAACAGGGGACCTAGTAATCAAAGCGACCCACACGATACGCAAACACGAACAGCAGCCAGTAGGAAGGACACCGACACGAGCTTAGTCAGCGAATGAAAAGACAGACACGAACTTCACGCTAGGCACACAGAGCAGGGGTAGTTACATGGATGAGAGGCATGCGCAGACGGAGTTAAGCAGTGCACAATAAATACGCGACAACTCGCAGCAACTGAAGAACCACGCAGAAAACACGTACAGAGCGCGACACTGTTAGCGCGAACAAGCGATCGCCGGTTTTTCGAGTGTTTCTCTTTGAAACCAAAGGATGTCATCCAAGGTATTATTGGTATGGAAAGAGCTCATTAACTTCTATAATGTGAGCGATAACATTTTGTGCTCGCTAATACTATTTAGGAATAAAATGCGAAAATGCGCCGACGTCGTGTTCGCGCTAACAGTGTCGCGATGTGTACGTGCACACGAACCAGAAGCACGTGCGTCACGCTGCGTATCGACGCGGAACTGGCGATTTTGGCATTTCGGTAATTTGAAACTTCGGTATCGATTGTGTGAACGATTTATTCACCAGACTGAACCTCTGAAGCCTGGCATAAAAAAAAATCGTTTGACCATATGAAAGCGATCGAAACTCTTCCTAAAAGCTATATTAGCAGAAAGTACCGTGTTAAAAGGACCTCACGAGTTTCGACCAAGTTTTCCAGCACGTTATTTTGCAAGAAACGCAAGAAGCCAGGTGTACGACCAATTTCCGAAGCTGGCAACCACAGCTGGAATCAGCGCCATCCTCGGCAGTTTCCTGAACCTCGCGTAGTCACATTTCAGCCGCCACCACATAGAGGGCGCAACCAGACATCTAATTTATATTTTGTGTATTTTTTATGATTTCTTTAATAATTAGGCACGATTAGCGAAAATGTGGGCTAATAATCAGGACCTGGGACAGTAATCTCCATTTCATAGTAAAAATATCGGCCTAAATGTCTGCCAAAAGGGGTCAAAATACTCGGTTTTGACTATCAACAACTTCGTGATTTCGCCTGTATTCAAACTTTTTTTATGTAAAATCAAAGGTGAAATTAAGAAAAAGGACCTCTGATGACAAAGCAGAATATGTTTTTCTTTGCGAGTCTACAAGTTTATTCAAATGTGCCAATCCCTAAGCGCTGTACCACTGTACTACCAAATGAAGTTTGACAAAATTAACTGTTTTTGTCACTTTTCACGTGAGCATTCCGAAAAAAGTTTAGGCCATATTACAATAAAATTTAGCGTGGCTCTTTCTACCATAGTTGCAAACCCATGTAAAACGTTTCAAATAAAATGACCGAGTAGGCGGCCAGAAATTCGCGACTGAATAAGCCTCCGCGAGGTAATTGTTTTTAAAGTAAATATCTGTCAAAATAAAAAGAAAAGCGAAAAAAGGGCCTGTGTTCACAATGAACGCACTCTTCTTCTATAACATTCTAAAATTTGAAAAAAATTGCTACAATTGTGCACCCTGTACGACTGTACTACGAAACCATGTTTTGCCGAAAAGGCCAATGTTCACGGGTGCCCACTTAATTAGCGTTTCGCACTCGGAAAACAAATCCTACGTCAGAAGAAAGATAATGTTGTACAGTACAAGATGATATATAACACATAATTTTAGCAAGCTTGAACACGCCACAATCGCATTTCGAAAACGTGCGGAAAGCGTCATATGTCATGGCCGCCGTGGGACCGCAGCCTTAAGGCAGCTAAATCGGCAGAAATGCGACACCTCAGTCGTGACGAGAAAATAACTCGCTACTTTTCAGATAAAATAACGCGTTTATTTTAATTGTGAGTAACGAGTAACATAGTTACTTTTTGAGAGAAAAACAAACGGCAGTTATCTACTTTCTTCAGTGACGTGTACGTATCTTGTATTCAACTTTATATAGCCCTGCTTCAAACTTTTTCTCGGGAGATCGTGCACGACAGCGTTAGAGCGAATGTGAGGACGGCTCTTTTTCTCAAATTTGGGACAGCAGGTCTTTGCGAACACCAAAATCTTCCGACTGTTTAGTGTCGGAATGAACATATTCCAAGAAATACGTATCTTTGATTACAATGTCTCTAAGTTTTGAAACGCAAAGCTCCAGCGATTGCATTGCTCAAGCCATTTCTGTTGCTCTGTGTACATTGCAGACGAGAAACCTTAGCGTATGTGCTGCAATGTCAACATGAATTAACGTATACGTTGGAACGTTGATTATGAGCAGTTGAAAACATCAGGTTACTGTTATCAATGTCGATAGGCAGGCTATAATAAACCAGTTTTATCAGTTTTATGCTGTGGAAATTTCACAGAAATTAGGTTATGCGTTCATTCAACCAATCGAAGGAAGCCAACGCGACTCAAAACATGATGATAAATAAATCTGTCGAAAAAAAAGCATTTTCGATGTCAGTCGCTTTCGCGCCTGACGCACGTCTAAAATGTCTTAAGTCACAGTATTGGAAAATTCTAAACGTTCCCAAACTGGGTTTCTGAAAGAAATGATATCGAAAAAAGCGTTACCAAATACACAATATCAATCTTTGTGCTATGACGTGAAAATGTTCGCACTTACGTTTGAGAAACCAGCTTCTTATTCTTCTTTATTTATAAATATGCAAGCTTCGGCGTCACAGCGCCCAAAGCGCACAGCAAAAAAATATGATCCCATTCACGCACATCCCTTATAGCGAACAAGAAACAAAAGGCTCTTGTTGCTCGACGACACGCGAGAAAAAAGGAACCATACTCACGGGCAATCAAACATTGAAAAGCGTTAGGAGAGAGACGGAACAGCGAAGGCCAAAATAACAAAGCTAGCTGCTTTTTTATTTCGTCTTTTCTAGGCACTTATTTTTTCCTCTGAGGTTGTAAAGAACGATTGAATGAAAGGGTTCTATGTTGCGTTTGATAGCTCCTCTAATTTTTTTAAAGTTTATTTTGTGTGTTTGTGTGTGTGTGTGTGCGTGGGTGGGTGCTTAAGGTTATAGCAACAGAAATGCTGCAAAGTTTATACTATATTTATAATTCACAGATTTTCTTTCTGAAACATTTTTGTCTAATTTCTTTTTTTTTCGTCTTCGATCGGAAGGATAATGCACAGACCTCAATGCCAGCTTCGTTGAGGTCTACCCACTATCCTTCCGATCAAGCGAATCAGAGCTCGGCGTTGTGGCGACAACACAATTTCCTGGAAAAAAAAAAAAAAGCAGACTAACTTGTGCTCCGCATAGCCACTGCAGGCTTACCTTGGTGGAACGACGAGTGAGCCACAACCCGGACGGACCAAAATAAGGCCTGGCGCCGATTTCGCAGATACCCCACTTAACGCCACCTTGTTGAGTTCAAGCGACGAAAAGCTAAGGCTCGTTGGACCAGGAAGCAAGCAAAGCGGAAGTCGTGAATAAAGTATCTCTCTTCTCTAACTAGTTTTGTCCCGGCCCAAGAGGCCTAAGACAGATATCAGAAAGTAAATGAAGATTATAGGTGCTTTGCTATTCCAACATTTAACGCTCCTTCTTCATCACTAAGATACTTTGGTAACATACTCGGGGAACATTTTAATAACGCATCTAGTTCGGCGAACTACAGTGTTACCTTTGTACATTTGAAAGCTCGCGCGGAGCGACAAAAGCTTCTTATGTCGGGAGGAAATTCAGCATCTTATAACCAACCTTTGACGCGATGGGAGCTTGAGATGGCCCTTAATGTAACTGAGATCTCTGCCCCTGGGCCCGATAGAATTCACTATGAAATGCTTCGCCACCTTTCTTCAGGATCCCTTAATAACCTTCTCCTCTTTTTCAATCTTTTGAGGGAAAAAGCATGCATTCCTCAGGCTTGGAAACATGCACATGTCGTCCCCCTCCTAAAACCTTAAAAAGACCCCTTACAACCATCAAGTTATCACCCAATTGTCCTGACGAGCTGCCTCGGGAACACGTTTGAAAGGCTTATATACAGGCGACTGGTATACATGTTAGAAAGCCAGAGGGTCTTTGATAATAATCAGTGTCGAATCCGCCAAGGTCGATCTATCCTTGACCACTTAGTTCGCCTGAAAACTGTGATACGCCAAGCATTTGTTAACAGGCAGCACTGTATTGCGATTTTTTCCGACTTAGAAAGGGCATATGATACAGCGTGGAGGTATGGAATTCTCCGAAACCTGTATGCCTGTTATATTCGTGGCCGTATGCTGTGATGCATGAAGGAATATCTGAGGGACAGGACTTTTCAAGTTCGTCTCGGTTCAGTCCTATCTGATTCCTTTGTTCAAGAAAACGGAGTCCCTCAAGGGGGTGTTTTAAGTGTGACTTTATTTTTACTAGCAATGAATTCACTTGCACGACTGCTGCCACCTTCAATTACATATTCTCTTTATGCTGATGATATACAGATTTCATCATCATCTTGTAACCTTTCCAGTTGTGAGCGTCAGTTGGAGTTAGCCATAAACAAACTGTCAAAGTGGGCCGACGAAAATGGGTTCAGGTTCTCTGTTTCAAAAACGGTCTGTGTGCCTTTTTCTTTGCGCCGTGGGTTGTCTTTGGATCCTTCCCTGGAAATAAATGAAACCCCTATCCCGGTTAGAAAAGAGCCCCGATATCTTGGTGCAATATTTGATAAAAAGCTTAACTTTATTTTCCACCTTAAAGCGCTGAAACAAAAAGGCCTTCACTCCACAAACCTTTTGAAAGTTTTATCTCACAAGTTTTGGGGGTCTGACAGAAAATGTATCCTGCAACGCCCTTGTACGATCCCGTCTTGAATATGGTGCAGTAGTGTATGGATCGACTCGGCACTCTGCCGTTAAAATGTTGGACCCAGTTCACCATCTCGGCTTGCGACTGGCAACAGGAGCCTTCCGGACGTCGCCCGTCCTCAGTTTGTATGCAGAATCTATTGAGCTGTCCCTGATCAAATGACGTACATATCTTAGTCTAACATGTGCTTACAAGATGCTGGCCGACCCCCAGCATCCGACGTACTCTTCACTTACAAGGTCAAGGTTCCTTCGCCTTTCTGAAAATAAACCAAGCATTGTGACACCTTTAAGCTTCCGTATTGAATATCTTCGCACTTCTCTGCACCTTCCTCTGGACCAGGTTGGCCTCGTTAGTAAAGTCAACTGCATCCCACCTTGGAAAGCACAGCGAGTTGAATCCGACTGGTCTCTTGCGAAGTTCAACAAGCACGGCATTTGCCATGTTGTAATTAAGCAAGAGTTTGGTAAACTGCAAACTAAGTATGAGGGTTATCTTCATGTTTATACAGATGGTGCCAAGACCCCCTATTTGTCGGTTGCGCTATGTATTCTGAAAGCTTTTCTAAGGTTCAATGACTTGATTGTATTCCCAGCATTTTTACTGCGGAGCTCTATGCGGTATCAATGGCGATCGAATGCATTATCAATAGGAAAATACTGAGGGCGGTCCTTTTTGTTGACTCTCAAGGTGTGATTCTTGCAGTTTGCTCTCTTAAAAATACTAAAAATATGCTTGTACAACAGATTCAATATAAACATAACTCTGCTTTGCATGGAGGTAAAAATATCAAATTTTGTTGGGCACCCAGTCGCATTGGCATACAAGGCAATGAAGAAGCCGACAAGCTTGTAGGGTCTGCCGGTAACCTTCCACAATCTCTTTTCTGTTTACCCTATCAAGATATTAAGCCCTTGGTGAAGTCCTCGATTAATTATTCTTGGCAATTGGAATAGGACATGGAGTGCGATTAGAAGCTTCATGTTACCAAACCGGCTTTGGGAGTTTGGGAAAGCTCTTCATGCAAGAGCCGACTTCATGAAACTCTGTCGTGCCGTCTGAGAATCGGACACTCTTTTATAACCTATAGGTATCTGCTTTCGGGAGAAGATCCATCAGTCTGCGATCAATGTGGTGACAGGCTCACTGCTTCGCATATCTTGTGGTTGTGCGCCGGCTTTGAGTCCAAGCGCCGCATTCATTTCCCTGAATTTTTTCAACATCATATCCCATTTCATCCTGCCCCCCTTCTGGGAGAAAATCCTCTGGTCTTTTGAGCGAGTAATAGAATTACTTGGTAGTGTTGACCTTTTACACGGATTCTAGCTTCTTGGTTATCAGTTTGTAAAACCCGTTTTATAGTACAGTGAATCCTTCAATTAGTCTGGCGCAGATGGCCTCGTAGCTATTGCGCCATAAACCCCCAAAATCTCTCTCTCTCTATCTCTGTCTTTCCAGATCTTTGCATTTTTCAGCTGCCTAACGCGGCGCCTCAAGTTCTTTTAGACAATCATGTCATTTTACTAGTGGGTGGAGTCGAGCGAAGCTTCTAGTAAAACATATATATTGATATAAAGCACCAAAAGATGCGGTTAAATGTTACGTTATTCATTAACATGCATGAGTAACATCTGCTAAATTGCCGATGTCGAGTTCCCGCTAACCGCATCGACATGAGAAGCAAGCGTTTTATTGCATTATGTTAATGAATACACGCAAGAAACCAAATCTCAATCTTCATCTCCGCGCTGTTGACATTTAGTAGCTGTTAATGTGAGCGTTCAAAAAACTTTAAATAGAAACTACTGCGCCATGAGACATAGGACATCAAAAGCTGTGGGGCTCCCATGTAGATTTATGCCCACCTGGTATAGGTGTAAAAATATCTCCAGAGCCGCGATAACTACATTTAAAGTGTCTAGGCTTCATGGCTAAACCGGTGAACCGTTGAAATATTTGCGAAAACTCTGAAGATCACAATTGTAGCTAAGGCTGTAAAGAGTACAAAAGTTCATCGACAATCCTGGTTGGTTTTTGCATGCGTGTGTGTGTGTGTGAGCGCTCTGCGCTACACATTAAGATGCACTTACCACTCAGGTTCGCGCTTCAACTTGGCACTTTCCACCACTGCTGGTTTGATGACAGTCCTTTATTACTGAGAAAAAAAAATACCGGTGCTGGCTTGTTCGCGCTAACAGTGTCAAAATATATACGTGTACATGTTTCAAAACAATGCGGCAACTATAAAAAGTACCACAAAATAGTGTTCCTTTAAATAAACGAGAAAAAAAGCTATGTTTCAGTGAAGACACATGAAACAAAAGGCGCCATCTCATGAGCAACAAAGCACCAAAAAGCGTTAAAAAAGAGAGGCACAACATTTGTTTTGCAAGTCCGAGATTTCTTTTGTCGTCTAAAATAAATTGAGTCCCAGAAGTTGGCGGAAGCACCCACCGCTGCAAAGTGTTACAAAGCGTCGTTTTTATTTTTTACTTTAAGCAATGGATTTGTGAGGTCCATAGTAACACATTTCTGTAAGATCTGTTCAGTTAATAAATTGTTTTTGTGCAGGTACGTGAAATTTTTGTGTAGTTCGTTTTTGATTGCATATTTCTGCAGCGGAGAAGCACACTTTAGGTTCTAGGCACACTTTGAAAATAAAGACAAAACACTGGAATTGAGTCAATCTCCCTATTAAGAGTGGCCAACTCAAATTTCTACGTACTAATACTCATAAGAAAACTATCGCAAAACGCGCACCATGTGAACGTCTGCAAGAGTTGCAAGCAAATGAAGACGCAGCACTTAAGTGAGCTGAGCAGACACCGTGCTTTTTTTCAGCACACATTCATGACTCATATCTGCCGCGTTCCAAGTTGTTGTCATATTGTCACGGGTGGTGACCAAAAACAATAGATGAACAGGAAGATATAAACGTTTAATGTGGCGAACTTGTGCCAAAAAAAAAAAAAGAGTACAAAAGATAATAACAAAGCGTCGCGGGCGTCGAAGTCGGCGAAACCGCAGGATCGAGCGCTGGGGCGAGACTGACTGCAGATCGCCACGCGGAGCCCCTTATGTACACGTGTGGGCTTCTGGAATAATCGGCGTGAAAGGTTCGGCGTGTAGAACATTCCGACCTCGAACAAGCAACACGGTTCTCGAATTTACCAGAACATTACTTTACAGAGTCAACAAAAAATGTGCCTCCGCGGCCAGGAATCGAACCCTGGCTTTCAGCGTGGAAAGCAAGCGCGATAACCGTTAGGCCACACGCGCGCTGCCGACTTGGCCAGCTGCGCGCGCGGCATTACTCCCCCTTTTAAAAAGGCATCGTCTCAATGCTACGTAAAAGGCAACAAAACAGAGCGAAACAAACAAAAGAATGGGAACATACGGAGGCTCTCGAAACACAATCCTATCAAGCGATGCACAAAATCACAGTTCGCAGTCTTATCGTGCGTAGTACGGCTTGAGGCGCACGACGTGGACGACTTCCGGTCGTGGAGCGCGGCGTGATGAAGTCCGTGTTCCGTCGGGCATCACCTCGTAGTTCAGATCCCCGAGTCGACGAAGTACTTTGTAGGGCCCGAAGTAGCGCTTTAGGAGTTTCTCACTGAGACCACGGCGGCGGATCGGTGTCCACACCCACACCCTGTCTCCGGGCTGGAAGTGGACGTCCCGACGACGAAGGTTGTAACGGCCAGTGTCGACACGTTGTTGGGGTTGAAAACGGTGTCTGGCGAGCTGGCGGACTTCTTCTGCCCATTGGGCAACCACCTGGGTGTACTCGCTTCCGTCGACAGCCGGTTCGTGGGGTAACATCGCGTCCAGCATTGTCGTCACTTTGCGACCATGAACCAGTTGGAAGGGTGTCACTCCGGTGGTCTCTTGTACGGCCGTGTTATAGGCAAATGTGACGTAAGGCAACACCTCGTCCCATGTCTTGTGCTCCACGTCGACGTACATGGAGATCATGTCGGCGATGGTCTTGTTGAGTCTCTCCGTTAGCCCGTTGGTCTGCGGGTGGTACGCCGTGGTGCGACGATGGCTGGTGTGGCTGAGACGAAGGACTTCCTGCGTCAGCTGGGCCATGAATGATGATCCACGGTCTGAAATCAGTACTTCTGGAGCGCCGTGCCGGAGGACGATTAACTCGATGAAAAACTTCGCGACTTCAACAGCCGTTCCTGATGGAAGGGCTTTGGTCTCGCCGTACCGCGTGAGATAATCCGTTGCGACAATGATCCATCGGTTTCCTTGCGTCGACGGTGGGAAAGGTCCCAGTAAATCCATACCAATTTGCTGGAATGGGGCAGATGGCGGCGCAATAGGCTGAAGAAGTCCTGCCGGTCTCGTCGGTGGCTTCTTCCGTCGTTGACACTCGTGGCAAGATCGGGTGTAGTGGTGCACAGTCTTCGCAAGCTTGGGCCAGTAGTACTTTTCGCGTATCCTGGCAAGACTCCTGCTGTAACCAAGGTGTCCCGCCGTCGGGTCATCGTGGCAGGCTTGAACAATTTCTCCTTGAAGACTGGAAGGGACCACCAACAGCCACGCCGTGCTGTTGTCGCTAAAGTTCTCCTTGTAGAGCACACCTTGTCGGATGGAGAAGGTTGGCAGTGTTCGTACAAAACCGCGCGGAACGGCGCTTCCTTGTCCCTCTAGGTGCTCGATGAGTGCTCGCAGCTCAGGGTCGTCTCGTTGGAGTGCTGCCATGTCGTTGACATCCAGAGCGCCGAGGAAACACTCATCGTCGTCCTCTTTGGTGCAGAAAGGACCGGCCTCGACTGGGGCCCTCGACAGGCAGTCGGCATCATTGTGCTTCCGGCCGGACTTGTACACCACGGTCATGTCGAACTCCTGCAGTCGTAGGCTCCATCGAGCGAGGCGTCCGGGGGGGTCTTTCAGATTCGCCAACCAGCAGAGCGAGTGGTGGTCTGTGACCACGCGAAAAGGACTTCCATACAAATATGGGCGAAACTTTGTTATTGCCCAGACGACAGCAAGGCACTCCTTTTCAGTCGTTGAATAGTTCATCTCCGCGTTGGACAGCGTCCGACTTGCGTATGCGATAACTCGCTCTGCACCGTCCTGCACTTGGACTAGTACCGCACCCAGTCCGGAGTTACTGGCGTCGGTGTGGATCTCGGTTTCAGCAAACTGGTCGAAATGGCCAAGAATCGTGGGCGTCTGGAGTCTTCGTTTGAGCTCGTCGAATGACCTTTGGTGTTCTTCTGTCCACTCGAACTTTACGGCGTCCTTCGTGAGGTGTGTCAGCGGTGCGGATAGTTTGGCGAAGTCTCGAACAAAGCGCCTGTAATAGGCACAGAGTCCGAGAAATCTTCTTACTGCCTTTTTGTCAGACGGCGGGGCAAATGCAGCTAGGGCGCGGGTTTTCTCGGGGTCAGGTAGAACACCTTTGTTGTTCACGACGTGGCCGAGGAACTTTAGTTCCCCATAGGCGAACCGACACTTTGTTGGCTTGAGTGACAGGCCGGCGGTCTTGATGGCTTGAAGCACGGCTCGAAGTCGTTTGAGGTGTTCGTCGAAATCTCGTGAGAATACCACGACATCGTCCAGGCAGACGAGGCAGCTCTGCCATTTCAGACCTGCCAGCACGGTGTCCATGACGCGCTGAAAGGTGGCTGGTGCTGTACAAAGTCCGAACGGCATCACTTTGAATTCGTACAGTCCGTCGGGAGTGACGAAGGCAGTTTTCTCTCGGTCACGTTCGTCGACTTCAATCTGCCAGTAACCACTCTTCAGGTCCATCGACGAAAAATGTTGGGAGTGGCGCAGTCGGTCTAACGTATCGTCGATGCGGGGGAGTGGATAGACGTCCTTCTTCGTCACAGCGTTCAGTCGACGATAGTCCACGCAGAACCGCAGGGTCCCATCCTTCTTCTTTACAAGGACGACTGGGGACGCCCATGGACTTCTTGAGGGTTGAATGATGTCGTCGTCGAGCATCTCCTGGACTTGATCTTGAATCACTTTCCTTTCCTTTAAGGAGACTCGATACGGCGACTGGTGGACAGGGAGTGCGTCGTCGTCAGTAATAATGCGATGTTTCGCCATTGGTGTTTGGCGAAATTTCGATGTCGTGGCAAAACAGTCACTGTATTCGGCGAGGAGGTCAACCAGTTGCCGGCGCTTCGGAGCTGGGAGCTCGGGGTCGATGTCTACCGGCGGCGGCGTCGTACTCTTCTGCTGTGGCGACGAGGTTTCCTCGGAGATTGCGTTGACCACGGCTGGCGCCTGAAGCTCCTCGATGTGGCCCACGGTGGTACCGTTCGTTAGGTGCTGCGGCTCCTCTCGAAAGTTCGTCTCAAGAACAGTTGTACGTATTTCTTGGAGATCCGTCACGCCTCTTGCGACACCAATTTCTTTTTCGAGGAGCAGTTGGACGCTGCCTTCCAGAAGAGCTTCACCGTGCATGGCTGCGTCGGTTATAACGGTGACGAAAACACTCGACCGCGGCGGTAGGTTCACATGGTCGGTGATAACACGGATCGGGGTTGACGTCATGTTGATCTCCACCGGCGGCACGACGGGCTTTTGAAGCGTCAACTGCTTTGCAGCGAGGTCGATGACGGCGCCATACTCGCAGAGAAAGTCCATTCCGAGGATAACGTCCCTCGAACAGTCTTGCAGAACGACGAACTTCACAGGGCACGTCTCACCGTGGATCTCGACGCGAGCAGTGCACCTCCCGACTGGTGTGATGAGTTGCCCTCCGGCGGTTCGTATTTGAGGTCCATCCCACGGCGTCGTGACTTTTCGAAGGCGGCGGGAAAGCCTCCCACTCAAGACTGAGTAGTCTGCTCCGGTGTCCACGAGTGCCGATGCGTCGTGGCCGTCCATGATGACGTTTAGGTCGTTGGACACCGTTTCAGGAGCGTCGTTTCGGTCTCCGGTAGCGTTCGAGTGGGGGCCCTCTGACGTTCGTGGAGGATCTTGGCGTCGGTCGTCTTCGGCAACTCCACCTCCAGGGGTTGCCGCGCCTAGTTTCCCCGGCGTGGAGCGAGGGGCGACAGGCTTTCACGTCGGGGTCGGTGCATCGGCGAAGCTGGACGTCGTGGTGAAGGCGATCG
The DNA here is from genome assembly GCF_016920785.2 of Ixodes scapularis. Taxonomy (NCBI): domain Eukaryota; kingdom Metazoa; phylum Arthropoda; class Arachnida; order Ixodida; family Ixodidae; genus Ixodes; species Ixodes scapularis. Next base: position 15,868,518 of record NW_024609873.1, on the reverse strand, counting down.
GAACTCTCGGCGGGATGCAGGCTCGGGGGACTGGGGTCGTCGCAAGTACTCGTCGATCTCCCGAGGGCGTTCACCATACCTGGGGCGCGGGTCGCTTGGGTGGAATCCGCGCAGCCCAAGTCGTCGGTATGGGCATCGGCGGTACACATGGTCAGCTTCCCTGCAGTGGTAACACAGCGGGCGTCGGTCGGCCGTCCTCCAGACGTCTGTCTTCCTCGGCGCAGGTCGGTCTGGATGAACATGCGCCTGATCTTCCTGTCGTCGGGAATACTGCGGCGTTGGGGCGTCTCTTCGGGGTGGCGCCGCGGCTTGGCGGGAGCTTGCGGCGGTCGTCGGGCTATGGCAGCGTAGCTCAACGTCGGTTCCTCCGGTGCCACCGTGGTGACGGAAACCTCTGCTTGGAGCGCCCGTTGTACTTCCTCGCGCACAGCCTCGGCAACGGAGAGTGTCGCTGGACGACTTGCGGCTGGCAGCAACTGGCGGAGTCCCTCCCGGGAGACCTCCCGGATAATTTCGCGGATGTCCGTACCAGGAGCGTTCTCGCCGCCAAGCAGCGCGGTTGCAGCGACACTTGGATGTCGCTGGTAGTGGGAAGCGCGCGCTTGGAGGGCGCGCTCGATGTTTGTCGCCTCGGTGACGAAGGCTTCGACGGTGCCCGGCGGGTTGCGCACGAGGCCTCCAAAGATGTCGTCTCTCACCCCGCGCATGAGGACCCGCAGCTTCTTGTCGTCTGTGGCTAGTGGGTCGGCACGGGCGCTCAGGCGGAGGGCATCTTCTACGAAGCTTGTGACGCTTTCGTCGGGGCCCTGCGTTCGAATTCGGAGATCTTCTGCCTTCTCCCGTCGGTGTAGGGTGGCGAACGTCCGCTGCAACTCGGCCACACAGATGTCCCACGAAGTAAGCGAAGCCTCGTGATTCTCGAACCAATGCCTCGCAGTACCCTCCAGCGAAAAGTAGAGGTTCTGGAGGCACTGCTCCGCAGTCCATCCGTTGTGCCGCGCCACACGCTCGTAGTGCTTGATCCAGTCTTCGACATCCTCATGGATCTCGCCGTGGAAGGGAGTCGGCGTACGGGGAGCGGCGGGCAAGTAGACGACGGCAGGAGCGGCGGGGGTCGGCGACTGGTCGGCCGTCGTCGGCTTCGTTGGCTGCTTGGTCCTGGGCGGCAGAAGTCCGAATTCCGGGTGTAGGCCTTGGGTGCGACGACTGAACCGGATCTCGGTAGTGCCTTCGTCGGTTCTTCGTGGGCTTGGCGTCGGACTTGCACTGCGAACCCTTGGAGGGGAACGCTGCACGGGCATGCGTTACCCCGCACCTCCACCAATATGTCCCGGGTGGTGACCAAAAACAATAGATGAACAGGAAGAAATAAACGTTTAATGTGGCGAACTTGTGCCAAAAATAAAAGAGTACAAAAGATAATAACAAAGCGTCGCGGGCGTCGAAGTCGGCGAAACCGCAGGATCGAGCGCTGGGGCGAGACTGACTGCAGATCGCCACGCGGAGCCCCTTATGTACACGTGTGGGCTTCTGGAATAATCGGCGTGGAAGGTTCGGCGTGTAGAACATTCCGACCTCGAACAAGCAACACGATTCTCGAATTTACCAGAACATTACTTTACAGAGTCAACAAAAAATGTGCCTCCGCGGCCAGGAATCGAACCCTGTCTTTCAGCGTGGAAAGCAAGCGCGATAACCGTTAGGCCACACGCGCGCTGCCTACTTGGCCAGCTGCGCGCGCGGCAATATCTTATCGAGTGCTATCGTGATTGAACTACGATGCTCTAATACGTATTTCTGTCACCTCACTTTGAAAAACTCGTAGCTGATCGGGCAAGCCAGGGTGGGGCACTGCAACGTTTTTCTGGAACTCTTTGCCAAATAACAGCTTTCAGACGAGCGCTGCTTTACCATGAGTTACTCCCATTTCTCCCCATTCTTTCCTTTTTTTTATCACACGAGCCTAGGATAGAAGTGGAGCCGGCAGCTAATGGTGACCAAAGATCATCGTCACATCCCCACAACCTCGGGTTTAATTTTACTGCCGTATTCACAGAAAACATAAGTTCCAATTAGTGACTCGATGCATTTAACAGATTGCCTCAACAATCTCCATACTCTCGCCATATTTCTCGAAAGGCTTGACTGTTTCGTCACTCGAGACCGGTGCTCACCCGATCTTGCATCTTGATGAGGAAACACCAGAGTAATCGTGTCATTCACCATATTCAGCTGAATAAAGCGAAAACATAATAAACGAGGCGAAAAATGCCCGCGGGCCGGCATTTCGGGGAGCCTCCACAGGCTCTATTCATAACGCAAAGGAAGACAATAGCTCTTTCGGTGGCAATTCTTCCCCACATTATCCCCTGTTTGAACTCATATTTTGCTAGGTTTAATTACCTCCACGTTCTAAAGCTTGTTTCTTTTTCAAGGAGGTCAATCACTTGTGGCAGCTATCGTCATTTTCCAACATCACTTAAAATTATCAAAGCCTTCGAGCATCCTTCTTTTCTTTCATGGGAGAGCGTAACGAACGGAAGACGCCAACTCAGGAATTGAACCCGAGTCCGATGCAGGTCATCCTTCCACCCGTTGATTGGACACGAAGCCCAGCCGAGCGCTGACGCAGCACTCATGTCCAATCTCTGTCTTCGATAGATCTCAATGTGATCAGATCTAAATTCTAGTAAATATGCTCTTACTATTCTACGTGGTGTAGCATGTTCACGAGGTTCCTGCGGGCTCCTCGCAGACAATGGATTGGACATCCAGACACAGCGGAGGAATGAGAGGTGAAAAGACTGAAACTGAAGTCCCTCTTTCCCAGTGTTTTCCTCCCTCTCTTTGTCTTTCCAGGCACCACGGCAGAGAAAAGCCCAACTTGGCATAACTTTGGCAATAGAGGCTTAACTTGGCATTCATTAGGTTTATGTCCAAGGTGTCAGTCACTTCCAAAAGTACTTATCTTTGACTTTGTTATGGCTTTCACCTAGTTCGTCACATATTGACGGAGCTCAGAATGATCCGTGGCAGTGGAATAGAAGCTTATTTTTCCACAATCAAACGCAGACATAATTTTGAATCTATCCGGCTTATTGAAGGATTGCTACTTGTTGCGAACTAATCACAAATTTTTATTTTGCAGTTTCTATATGGCTACAGCTAGCAGGTGCTGCTTTCATTAAAAGGTGAGGATTTCACATTCTGTTTTCAAACAGCAAGTTTTTGAATGAGGGTCCCAAACAATTAACTTTCTTTTGCAGTAAATGCCAGATCCTCCAGTTCAGGAATATGTTAAATATATTTGGTATGGATAAGCCCAGTGTTTTGCTTCTTTATTCATAATTTGACAACAACAGCACTTTTTATTTTATCACTCAGAAATACACACAAGGAGAGACTGCGTTGCAAAGAAATGTCGTGCTGAACGTGATATTCCAGCTCCCATATAGTTTTATTGGTAGCCGATATAATATATTGGATTCCAATATCCATAATACGATGAGTATATTGGAATCGTAAACCCTTATTGGATCCCCATACGACACATGGGGATCCAATAATGGTTTATACGGTATTGGATTCCAATATTTTCAGCGTATTATGGATATTGGAATCCCATAACAAATCTTTATTGTAATACAATACAATAAATGTAATGTTTCCAATACACTGTCTATATTGTATTGCAATACAATAAAAAGATATTGTTTACCAATATCCATAATACGCTGTTTATATTGGGGTTTTCCTATAGGGTAACAACAAAAAAAGAAGTGGTCCTAGAATACTTCCTTGGGGCACTCCAGCTGACATGGTTAATGGAATTGATTTCTCATTATTAATTTGCACAAACTGGGTACGATACTCTAAATAAGATTTGGTCAGAGCATGAGGAAGATCACAAATGCCGTAAGCATATAGTTTATCTATCAAAGTGGAATGATCTATACAGTCAAACGCTTTGCTGAAGTCTAAAAATATCCCAAGCGTTAAGGATTTTTCTTCGAAATTTTTAAGGATTTCTTCATTTTGAACCAATAACGCTGTTTCGGTTGACCTGATTTTTCGAAATCCAAATGGACAATCAGTAATTATAGAGTGCTTATCACAAAAGTTAACAACACGAGAGTGAATTATTTTTTCTAGACTTTTTGAGAACACAGGAAGTATAGATATTGGACGGCAGTTCCCTAGTTCATTTTTTGTTACCTGCTTTAAACAACGCTAAAACTTTTGCAGTTTGCAATTTTGGGGGAAAAGTGCCAGATGGTATTGCGAGGTTGAATATGTATGTTAGAGAGGAAGCAGTGATATATTTCACATACTTGATAGGTTTAATTTGCATATGATTGGCATCACGACTGTGATTATTATTAAGAGACAAAATAGAAGAACAAACCTTAGTTTCATCAGTAGGGTAGATAAATAGTGAATCCGAGATTTACGAAATGTGATCTGACGCTTTAGGATTGTAAGAGCTATTTGCTATTTTCACGAAATAGCTCTTAAATGCATTTGCCAAACTCAAACCACTCAATATTTCGCCGTTATGGTTTATGTTTTCAATTTTATTTGATTTATAGGACATATTAAGAACACTGTTTATACGGTTTCACAATAAATCTGCTTTCTTTAGGCACTCCACATCAAATAAATTAGAGTAATCGAGTTTTTCGACTTTCTAATTTCCCTAGTTTATTGATTTCTATATTTTTTGAATTGTTCAAGTGCCGTTTTTTCACGAGTTTCAAGAAATATTTGATAAAGTTGATATTTCCTACGTGTCTTTTTAAAAAGTGTAGGGATCATCCATGGCTTTCGACCCTTTCTGGCAAGTTTAATTGTTTTATCTGGAAAACAGTCAAAATAAAGCGGCCTAAACATTTTAATAAACGTGTTGTATGCGCTATCTACGTCATCAGAATGGAATACATCGTCCCAATCTTTAGTCTTTAATTTCTGCCTAAATGTATCTAGAGTAACATGGGTATTGTTTTGAACAGTCACATTATCTGAATTACGTTTACAAACTTCTCGCGCTGTATCGGCTAGCATAAATATGGGCAGATGATTGCTAATATCAGAACTTACTACACCAGCCCTGACCTTTTCCTTATCAAAAGCTGTAATAAATCGATTAATTAACGTAGATGTAGACAATGCAGTGCGCGTGGGGTGGTTTATAACATTATAGAAGTTATTTCCCGCTAGTAGTAGCAGTAACTTAGAGGCACTTGGAGTATCGTGCAGCAAATTTATATTTAAGTCGCCACCAACAAAAAGAGAGTATTTGCATTTATTGGCGTGACACAACAGTTTGTCGAAAAAAAGCAAAAAAAAGGTTTACATTTCCGCTCGGTGGACGATAAACAACAGAAAATATGAATTCGTTTTGTTTAAGAGACAATATTTCATAGTCATCTGTTAGGCATGTATATTCTGGAACAACTTCAAAGTCATCACTAGCATCACTAGCCCACAAACGCGGTTTTGATAAAAGTGAGTATATTGGGAAAGAACAAAGAAATCAGAGTCATCTCGATACCAAGATTTAGTGAACATTATCACGTCAAATGAGCATTCAAAAGATTGTAAAGGAAACGTAAGCTCGTCCAGCTTAGATCTGGCTGATCTAACATTTAAATGAAACAATTTCAAAAAGCTTGCGTGTTAATTTATCACTATCACTGCCGATATCCCGGGGTAGAAACAGATTAGTAACTGCCATTTCAGGAAAATAGAAAGCGTACAGAAATCTTTACTCAGACTTTTTGTCTTAGCAGATATTAACGATATCGTCCTTATGTTCGATATAGATAACATCTGTGGTTTCAGACTTTCGGGCCATAATCTTGCCGTTACGTGCCCACACATAATTCCACCCGGCGATGCGCTTTTTTGCAGTGGCCTTACCAGGCAGTCTTTTTAGGGTCGGACACAGGGTCGTTAGTGGAGAATCCCAGGTCTGTGTTCTTAAGTCGCTTTGTTCGGGCCTTTGCAAGAACCTTATAACGTTTTTCACGACGTACGAACTGTACTATTATGTTTTGTTTGCTCGTTTCTCGTGTGCGAACTCTATGACAGATCTCGACGTCTGAATTGTCGATCGGTTCGCTAATTTCCTCGCCGAGCCTACGTAGTATCTCATAGAGGTCCTCGTTTTCATTCAACATTATTCCCTTAATTTCGAGATTGTATGCTCGAGAGCAGACTTGTACACGTTACTGAAAAATAGTAAGGAATTACATTTACAATTACTGGAGGCTAAATTGTAATTTATTACAATTACAATTACCCTCCTATAAAAGTAACTGACCGTTACCCCAAAAAGTAATCCGTTACTTCCGTGGCGTTACTTTTAACATTACTGTCGTCAAGTAAGAAACAAAGGTTCGAGGGTTATTCAAGTTCTTATTGTTGCCACCTGTTCCATTTAATGATCTTGAGTAGTTTGACCAACAGCTGGCTCTCGAAAGTCTCGTCAGACATTTTGGGTTATTTCTTACTCAATATGTCGACTTCTACGCTGAACACCCTTTGACCTGAGGTACTGGATGGAAGTGCAATGTTGTTCCTCACGAATGCTTCATGCTCTGCATTGAGCTTTTTCAGCGAAGCAAGGGAACTGCTATTTACCTCAAATGTAGAGCAAAGCTTCGTCGTTGCAGCTGTTGCCTGCTATTCGAGAGATTTAGTAGATCCTTCCAATACCTCCGATACCCGCGATAACGGTACCCGATAACGATATGATGCATACGCATAGACGGCGGCGAAGTATCGGATATCGTTATCGGAGTCATCGGACCAATCTACTAAAATTCTCCATTTTCTAAATCGTGAAGCTGTAGAAGTCATCAATAGCAAAAAAAAGTTGTAACAGTAAGGTGATAAATAAATAATAAATAAGGTTTCGCTCGATATTCTTCTTCCTTTGGTTCTGAACAGTTCGAGCCTCACTTGAGATGTCGCTGAATAAAAAAACGCTTCCAGTATATAAATATAAGTAATAAAAGAAAAAGAAGGACACTCATAAAAACAATCAATTAGAACGTCGGTTAAAACAAGGAAATGTAAACGCGCGTTTGCCGTGTGTATCTTTCTTGGTGCCGTTCAAAAACGCACGGAGCACGAACCGATTGCAGTTTACTCCTGTGTTCTCCAGATAGACGTCCGCTGATGCCACGGACAGCAGATGGTGGAGTAAGCCGCGCTATGGCCCCACTCACGGATTTCACTCTCTCTTCAAGCCCAGAATATCAAATCTACGTCAGCCACCATTATGTTTTATTTGTAAAAATGTCTGTTTGTGATAAGATGCGTCCTGCTGGGGCAAAGTAGGAAGACGAAAGGAAGACTGTTACCATTTTCTTAGTGCTCGCAAAAACCTGACTCACGAAAAGGGTAGGGTAGACGGAGCGTTGTCTCGTGTTGTGACATTATGAAAATGGTCGTGGTCACTATAACCGAGAAGGACATTGTTAGTTATTGTCTGTGCACTTGCCTCATCGAGGTTCTCGAAGAGGCGCACATTCACTTGGTGTCCTCCTCTCCCCGTCTTCGATCGCAAAGAAAAACAAAGGGACTAAAAAAAAGCGGAAATAACTCGCCCCCCCCCCCTTTTTTTGTTTTGTTGTAGAATTATTTATTTAGATTTTTTGACACTGATATTAGGGTTTAAAAGAGAGATAGATTCAGGGGCTTGGTGTTGCGAAAAGCGGCTTTGCGGAACTGAAGAGTGCCAAGCCTCCCTTTGCGCTGGTCGATTCGCGTCACAGTGTCACTGCGCTCGACTTTAAAAAATTAAGAAAAAAAAAAGAAAGCTTTATTTAGAATTGGGGGGGGGGGGCTTGTCCTGAGAAAAAAAATGTAACGGATTACAAGGAATCCGTTACGTGGAAAATGTAAGGGAATTACTTTAAAATTACTCTAGAAAATATGTAATTATTCCGTTACTAAATTACTGATAAATGTAATGGATTACAAGTAATTTCGTTACTTGTAACGGATTACGTACAAGTCTGCTCGAGAGTGTTGTTCACATTGCACAATGCTCCTACGGTTTTCTTTAACTTCCCTCTCAAGCGCAAGACATCTTTGCGGCAGCTCTTCATTTTATGACGTCATAATAACATCATGGTGTCACCTGACGTCACCGTCCTTCGTGAAAGTTCTTCACGACGGTCTTCTCATGGAATTTGGCTGACGAAACGTATTATGTGGTAAAAGAGGAGGCAAGAGAGATTCAAGAAAGAAAATCTAGAGTAGGAAACTAAAAGATGGCATGTTAGCTTCGATTATGAGACCTTAGAGAACGAAAGGCAAGCATTTATCACCGTTAAGCATAGATGGCCGAGCAATGTTGTGAAGCGTGGATATTCCATTTGATATTGTGGTCTGGTTGCTGTCGGTCTCCGGGGCGCCGCGTGTCCCGCGTTGGTTGTCCGGAGACTGTCACGTTACGAACGTGCGGACGGCCTCGCCGAGTGCACGCGTGAACGGCTGCTCCATCCTTTGTTACCCTCACCGACTTTAATGGCGCTCGTTTGCGAGCTCCGGAGGAAATGTGCTCCTTGTTTCCGCCGACGCTAAGGCAGCGTTGAATTCTATTTGGAGAAATCGAGGTCCAAACCGAATGGTTTGTCATGCTTTGCCGTCCAGGGAGAAGGGATGCAGTTGTCACGGCTTTGCTGCGGTGGGGTGGATTCTATGTGGTAAGAAATATGAAAAAATAATTAATCAACAGTGTCAGCAATGGGCTGTCGTAATTGCTTTTTTGAAGCATCGAAACATGTGGACGCACATGGTCGTGTAATGGACGCTGCAGCAAGCAAGAATGATAATCCGGTTGATTGTCTGTCTTGACGCTACGCAAAAAAAGGTGTGCAGAAAAAGAAAACGCTTATTCACTTACTGATGACCAACAGCGTTCACGAGGTTATAGTGGGGTAAAGGCTGGAAATTAAAGTTAACAAATTGAGGTCATAAATTAAACACACATTATAATCGAGTTGCGCGCATTAAAGTGAATGCTCCAAGATTTTGACGTACGTATTCTTGCAAAAAAACACCGGAGGTTGTGTTCGACGCTTTACTTCGTGTTTTGCTGTGCTTCCACGCGCGGATGCTCGACGTAGTTCATAGCACACAGCTAAAGCGATTTGAAAAAAACGTGGCACACCCGAGGACGATGTTTCTTTGTTGCTGGAACAACGTTTAATGTTTGACACGACGTATCGTACGTCGTAATTTACTTCGGGTATCTAGTAAGAGACAAAGCATGGGCCGAAATATATATTTGAGAAAGTGCCCAATACTAAGAACCACGGTTCCTGGAACGTGTCTTCGACTGGAGCGCTTAGCGTCCTATCCCTTTTATGCATCAAGGCAGCCCCAAAGTGGCAACAATAGACGCCACAGATGCCGGCGCGTCTTGTTGAAGGATGTCGCGTTCCTGGCGGTTGGTGCCAGAAGTCCCAATAAAAAGTGCAATCGAATTCGAGTGTTGCTGGAGTCGCGGAGCCACAATTATTGGCTGCTGAAGTTTTGGTAGAATTGTCAAGATGGAAAGTGACCTACAGCAGGACAGTCGTCCGCCACATCCGCCACCGGTGCTGTAACACCGCCAGGAATCCTGCCGGCGAACACATGACACTTCTTTGACGTCCTTAAACGGGTATCGAGGGACAATTTGTAGCACATGGTAAAGAAACAAGTCAAAGCACCATGTTGGGAGCACCACGTTTCCTTCTTAAGACTTGCAGTACGGAGTTAAGAATGTGTCGCAGACTGCGGCTTCGTAGATTTAAGTTAAAAGGGCGGGGCTCCATCCGCCTAGTTTTGCTGACTTGTCTCTGTGTAAATGGCAGTAAACGAATAAAACCTTTAAGTAAATGTTCTAACAATTTCCTAGTACTGAACTAAAAGGTATTTGTTTAGAATTGGCATGACATGGGCATTCTGGAAATAAAACATAAAAACGAATATTTAAATACTGGAAATATGGCTACCGTGCTGTTTTGACTTGACCTATGTAAGTTTTTTACTTCGTCAACTCGATCCGCAGCTTCTAAACATCTGCAAAGTATCTCCAAATATTTCAACATGGAGGGAATTTGTCTTGAAACAAGGCACTTGTCCTTAAAATTATTTAATGCTTGTGCTAAACATCACACGACCGCCTGTTCCTACCTTTCCGGTCTGGTTGCGTTCTTTTTCAGCTACCGTCCGCAGCACAGGAGCAATCAGCAAGCGATCACGAAAGCGGTTCGTTCTACGGGCATGCACAAGTACGACAACAAGACATCTTCGTCAAACGACTAAAATTCGTCCACGTGCGATGAATCCGGGCCCCTGGTCGTCGGAGCTCATTAAACAATTAATTAGAGGGCCCAGTCGCAGTGCCATTATCTATAATCCTCTCTCGGTCATACGCAAGCATGGCACACGCGGTCGCGTGCTTGGATCCGTTTTTCTGATTAAACACTAATTCCGCCTTCATTGCTGGCTGGGTAATGCACAGCTTGCAGCTTCTTGGTGTATTATATCCTAGTTATACACTAGCGCTCTTAACTGTCATTCAGGCATCGACAGTTGCCTCAATCGCGATCAGCGAGAATCACACGGCGGCGCCAACTGTCGTTGAACCGCTAACAATCACTGAGTTCAACTGAGGTGGCCTACATCAGTTAACTGCTGCGTGTTCGCCCAAGTATAGCTAAAAATGGCGGCGTCTACCACATCGCCACCTATGCTCACCGTTAGCGAAGCACTTACTGTACGGAAGATTGGAGTAGCTATCTAGAAAGTATTGTAGCGGCAAATATTGTTAGAAGAGGCAGGATTCGGGGTCACAGCTGCCGCTAGAACGATCACGGCACGTTGCGGAAGCCAAAGCTCGGCGATTGCGGCTATTGTGATTTCGGTGACGATAAGATTTTCGTTATGTCTCTCTCGCTTTAATTCGTTTGAAACGTCAGGATTATTTTTTTCTTTAATACAAAACAAAAACAAGGTTTAGAGGTTAAAAGCGCTAAATACGACAGACGAGTAGGAGAGACACACACCACAGAGCGCTCTGAAAAAATGAGGTTAATTTGATATTTTTTTTTAAACGATAGTAATGAATGAAAAGTTTGCATATAATTAATTTGCGCCACTTTTTTATAGTAATGCGGCATCGGTTTTGGTTTGGTTTCGGTTTCAACAGTGTCCCTTGACGCGCATCTCAACTGGGGTTATAAGGCATATGTACCGTGCAACACCGGGCAACTTAGGTTAGCTCAATGGCAGTTGGGTGTTGTAAACGTTCATTGGCTCAATAAAAGTTGAGAGCCCTAGTTTAACTAGGGAATTACACTCGTGCATAATCGAGAGATCGGAAATCAACCCTTTTTTTCAAAAGTACGTGTCATCTTGTAGCTGCTACTCAAATTATCCGAGTCGACTATCCTTCTGGCAGGTACTCTGCGCATGTGTTGGGCACAGGTGTTGCCTCAGCGTTCGGCGTAGACTCGAAAAAATCCCACGCTTAGTGTACAAGGAATAGCGACCGCCAATATTGCTTGACTGATTTTGGAAAATAGTCTATTGATACTTGCCAACTGTTAGAGGAGAACAGGAGTTCAGGAGCCCTAAACTCGTGAAACCCAAGATACGCAATCGGTGCGCTTCGTCAACTTCGACTCCAACTTTGTGTTTTACGAGTTTAGCGACGCAGCTCCGCGATAGCCCAAGAGGGAAGAAGTGATGGAAGCTCGATGGTGTCGAACTTCTAATCGCTGCTGGATGAAGACGGGACTTGACTGAGCTGGCAGAGATTCCACGTGTGCCTGAAAAAAATTTACAAATTAGGAAACAAATGCATCCCGGTCTCGCAAGATCTAATACAAAAGCAAACGCCCCAGGATGGGTGTTAAATCCCATTCAAGGTGTGGCTTGCTTGTCTCAGTCGCAGATACAAATATTCGAAGATCAGCCACAAAAACATTTCTGCAACGCCGTCCCTCCGCAGACAAAAAAAAGAATTAGAGGGGTGGAAACATTGTAGGAACTCCTAAATTATGGTGAGAGAAATAAGTAATGCGATGGTTGATAAAAAATATAGGTTGAGCTTTCGGGGTAAAATATTTCTCGTGCTTATTCTTCGTGTGTAATGCGGTCATGTTCAAGCATTGTCAGGTTTTGTTACTCATTCTATTTTGGAGAAATTAATAAATCTCGGTGCAGAAGTGAGAAAGGCATGCCATTTTTGTTAAGTGTCATCTTCTATGTCGTATCAGGAAGTAAATAATGATATTTTGGTATATTTAGATATCCCTCAGCCCACGAGACAAGTAGCTGCAAAAAAGACGCAAATATTCACATTTGTAAAGCCAAGTTTTAAAATTCAAAGTTGAAAGAGTAAACTAAAAAAAGTGAAAGCCGTTTACAAATCCCTGTAACGCCGAACTGGAGCGCAGCTCTTGAGGAGGAGGAGTGAAGGGTACTGAGGGGAGGGTAGACCCCTTCTCCTTCTCCTCCTCCTCCCCTCATTCTTTAATATGCTCCGGGGGGGGGTCACGTGACCTCGGGGGGGGGGGGGGGGGGGGCTGTCACGTGACTTCGGGGAGGGGGGTCACGTGACCTGGGGGCCACGTGACCTTGGGTGTCATGGGGGTCACCTCAAGGTCACGTGACCCCCAAGGTGACCCCCACGTGACCTCAGGGGGTCACGTGACCTCGGGGGTCACGTGACCTCGGGGGTCACGTGACCTCAGAGGGGTCACGTGACCTGGGGGGTCACGTGGGGGTCACCTTGGGGTCACGTGACCTTGAGATGACCTTGGGAGGGGTCACGTGACCTCGGGGGTCACGTGACCTCAGATGGGTCACGTGACCTCAGAGGGGTCACGTGACCGGGGTCACGTGACCCCTCGAGGTCACGTGACCCCTCCCAAGGTCATCTCAAGGTCACGTGACCCCAAGATGACCCGACGTGACCCCCACGGTCACGCGACATTGGGGTCACGTGGGGTCACGTGACCTTGAGATGACCTTGGGAGGGGTCACGTGACCTTGGGATGACCTTGGTTACGCCGACGCCGACGCCAACGCGGACGCCGACGCCGCTCAAGCCGGGAACGGGCCCCTAAGAGCTGCGCTCTTAAAAAGGCAATGCATGTAGCAAAGTTCTTGCAACACTAAATCAGGATGAGGATTTACAACGGTGATCATATATGAAGGTATGTTTAGCATCAACGTATTTCTCTAATGGCGTAAACAAGAGGTATCAGGTCCTGTTCGTATTTGAATCGATCAGAACTTTAAATCAAGAAAAAAAGAAGAATATATAAAATAGATATTCTGCCACGACGAAATATGACGCATGAAGCACATGTTACTACAAGGCACAAAGGATTATCCTTTCAAAATAGGACGACACTGTACAAAGAAAACAGCCGCCGACTTTAAGCACTTACTTCAGAATTTAAGACCGCTTCAGTTCGTTGAAGCTCAGCTAGATTTTCATCGTCCTTTGAGATATTCAACTCACCCAACTTTAATCAGTATATGAGCTTGGCAACATCCTTTCCAAAAAACCGTCCTGTCAAAGCTGCAGAAGCCTTCACAGACAATTGAGACCTGTGGAATCACTTGTCGGACGGTACTTTAAAAGAGGTACACCTCGGTTTGCTTAAAACTGTGATGTTTTCACCTTACCACTAACTCGGTTCAGGAAGGCGTTGAGATCGATGCACTCCGAGATGCGTTTTTTTATCTCAAGAGCCGATACCCTATAATCGTTTTTGCCCAGACTGATGCTTAGTGTTCTGAATTAACGCCGCCGCCCTGAAAGACAGGTTTGAAAATATATCTGAAGGAAAAAAGGAAATGCAAGATAAGTATTTCGCTTGCCCTGCTTTATTCCCGGGCAATGAAAGAGGGGGGGGGGGGGGGGGGTGTTTTACTGTTTCTAAACTGTGGGAAAACATTGATTTCGCATTATTAAATCACATCGCCCATTCAACGCTTCGTACAGTAAAAGGAAATGACTAATAAAGGTGAAATCTAATTAGCGCATCGTGGAAAGTGTCACTTAGACGGCAAGTTACATTAATCTAGCTCCTCTTGTATTATTTTACTGCGTGTTTTCTTTTGTCACACTGCTTCCTAATCGCTCCATGTAATCAATAGAAGTAGCGGCGCACGAGGTGCGATTCAAGCAATTGCAAACGACCACAGAAATATTCCTGCGATTGAGAGAGCCAGCTGTTTCTTGTTCAGCTTTTAGTCCATGTCCCTTAGAATGTTTGCTTTCGGGGTTTTGATTTTAGGGGCATAATTGTAGGAAACATAGTCCAGGAGACCCGTGGAAGACCTTAAAGCGCTGCCTCTCTTGCTGTTCTCGTACCACAGCGCCCCCGCCCCCCCCCCCCCCCCGCCCCCCCCCCCCCCCCCCCCCCCCGCTCCCCCACGTCGACTGTGTTCAGCGAGGCTCTCTTGCTATTCGCTCTCAGCACGAGGAACGAACCTTAAGTGTTCGGGGGTTCCAAGTTGGTCACTCGGCGAGAAAGTCGGCGAGATCGCCGACTACTGCGATTGGCAGGCGCCACGCTTGATGTTAGCGCTTGCCAATCTGTGACTCCGCCGACTTCCGGGCATAGTGTCTAATTTAGAGCCCAAACCTTGTCTTCGGAGCGAGGGCAAACAAGAAAGCACCGCCCGAAACCGTGCCTTTATACTATTTTTTTTTTTTTTTTGTAAATGTTTAGGAAACATTTTTAGACCCCGGAAGTGTAAATGCGAGAAAGGGGGCGGGCGAGGAGGGAGGAGGATTGATAGCTCATCTTGCCATTAGATGACGTGGTGCTGTAAGGGCGCAAGGTGATGGCGAGTGCGCGATGGAGCGCGGCTGCGCCATCACTGTCACGTCCAAAAGAGCAGTGTAATACAACGCAAATACATCAAAATTATGTGAAAATCTTTCGATTAATTTTAAAGCTTCTAAAACCAATGGCTCTCAGAGGTTCCTTGCTAAACTTGCGTCGCGGTAGCTAGAAGCAGCAAACCGAAGAAAAATATGCTCAGATTCTCGGCACAACGCGGACAACGCATAGAACAAAAAAAATAAAAAAAAGCAACGAGGGCTACGGAGTTGCGGAAAATAAACAATAGGACGCTAGGAGAAAGCGACTGTCACGTGCTGTACTCCCCTCATCCGTAATCTGACAGTGCAGTAGGAGCTACACGCTCGCCGAAACAATCAATCTCCTCCCCTCCATCACGTCACGCCGCCCTCTGCTCGTGAGAATGGGCGAGTGCGTGACCACGTGACGAAAGAACGACTCAATATTTTTCCAACGAGCACTTAGCTTCCCTTGCACTGTCAGCTTACGATGAAGAGAGTAGTTTCTAACACCCCCTCCCCCCTCTCCTACCTCCATCTTCTCATCTTCTCCGGTGTCTCCAAGAGCAATGTGCTGCGACGTACAGAGCTCGGCTGTTCTTCGCGCTAGTGTATGGCAAAGTGAATCAAGCGAAGAGAAAATCATTTTTCGCGTCAGCCCTTCGTGAATCTCTCTTCATCAAGGCGCTCGGTATTTCACTCTGGACGCAAAACTCGCAGAGATTAATGACTCTTTGGGGGCCGTCTTTACTGCGCTCCCGCAAACGGTGGCCATCTCATATCGCGAGAGGTATGCACTCTTGCAAAGAGAGTTTCCCAACGTACTCGCACCCAAACTTGCGAGGAGACGACGTGAATATTCTTAAATACTTTATTAGTACCAAAAAATTCTACTGTTCTAATTTGATTAAGAAAGAGCGCCTGCAGCACCCAACCCTTCTCTATCGGCGTTGATAGCCTGGGTCACAGAGAGCAGACGGACATTTTGCTTTTAGGCTGTCGCGCTTTCATACTCCGCCGAGGAATTGGGCGGAAACCGATGAACCGAGATACCGGACACACTCTAAAAAAGGTATCACATTACACCGTTTTTTCCCATATAATGCGCCCCAAAAATTCAGTTCGACGTTCAGTGCACTTTAACACACGGCCCCAAATTTACAAGGGGCTTGATAACGGTGCGATATAGCTGATTAAATAGCGAATGTGTGCATCAAAGACTACAAAAAGAAAACACTGAGGTATTTCAGTAAGGCCAAAGAAAAAATCCGATTATTTCTTTTTAGTCAGTAGCACGTACATTAGTTATTTTAATAAGTTGTACCACACAGCTATCAAGTCTCTTGTAAAAGTTAGTACCGCCATATCCATGTCAGTGCCCTGTACGTCGAACTCAAGTTTCGGGGTGTCTTATATGGGACAAAGGGTGTAAAAATACACCCTTTATTTTCTGACAGTGTACGCCAAGACAGCAGAAGCGGCTGTCTCCGCAGTCTCCAAGGTTGGTTGCCCATGACAAAAGAAGGCCGCAGGCACCCGTCACAGTTCAAAGGGGAAAACCCTGAGGTAGAGGGCCAGAGACGGTGTTTGAATCACCGCCTGGGAATAGTCATAATCTGTTGTTTTCTAAATAAACTAATTTCAGCTTTCGGGCATGAGAAGACTGAAAGCCGTCCACATAACGGTCAGCCAACTAATGGAGTTTCATCCCTTGACGCCTACTCTGTTTCACTGTAACTGTAGCTTATATTTTGTAACAGACTGCCATCATCTGCTTGATTTGGTTTCACGGATGAAAAAAATAAAATAAACAATATAGAACTTGGAGAAGGGGCAAAGTGTTAAGAAAAAAGAAGCTAACTCCATCATGTTTTGCCTAAATGCTTGTTTCAATAAGGAACACTCGAGGCAGATACGGTTTCTCCAGTTGCTTTTTCCTCTGATTATATCCACAACGAACGTAAAATAATACACCCATAAAGGTTTTCCCAATTTGTGGTAAATTGATTTTATAACTACAACATTTTTAGTGGTGATGATAAACAAAATGTGAAGAAGCCAGTTTACATAGTGTAGAACATAAATTAAACTTGGCGAGGAACGAAAACGCCACTCTCCAATTGTAACTCCTTAGCGGTATGTCAAATATTCTGGAAAAGAAACGTTTCTTTTTTTTTTCAGAGAAATATCGTATAACCATTACGAAGAACAAGCAGCAGAATGGAAAACTTCCACCAAGAACAGTGGAAGAACCTAAACTGTCAGAAATATAGCAACGAAGTAACTTATGGCGCAACGAGGAGAGCCTGCGGTCGTTAGCCAACGCCGCGGTCACATTGATTAAAGTTTCCAGTGAACACAGTGACCGCCCCAACAATAACGTCGTGCTTTTTATTGATAATTTACTTTTTAGCATAAAATGCACATCGTTTTTGTTCAAAGTGAGGCGAGGCAGTGAGAATGCAGAACTGCTTTGAAAAACGAAAATTACACTAACCTAGCAAAAGAAAATAAAATTCACAGTTTCCTCCTCTTCAAGGATAGTGTAACTCTGCAAATCGGCGGAGTCTGCAAAGTTTAATATTTTTATCCCTGACTAATTAGTGCAGTAATTATGTTTCATCAAAGGTCGAAAGTTTTCGTGGGTAACTTGACGATGCTTTCCCTGTAAGAGTAACTACAAATGTCCGAATTAAACAAAGTGATACTCTTCGACTCCTGAATTTACGACGTGACCACTCTGTCAACTCCTGGCATATTAATATTTTTTCTCAGCTTAAAAAATTTAAAGGGGAGCTCCGGCGCTTTCTAGGGCAACCCAAACTATGTATGCAATTTTTCGATACTCGAGGTTTACTCTTCCAGCAAGCTATGTGTTATTTTTAAATGGAAAATCGCTATTGAGAACACGGCAAATGAATGATGTGCCAAAACCAACGCTCATATGTTCTAAGGGTTTTCAGTAGTGACGTCAAGTGTTGTATAACTTGAAAGTCAAGCAGGCAGTCCCTAAGAATGGACACTGTTCTTTTAGCGTTTTGTTTTATTTAGTCATTGTTGCGTGAGCTTCTCGGGCATTACTTTCACACCATGAAATTGATTGCAATCTGTTAGAAACAAGCTGCACTGCCCTATGTTAATTTGATGTCATATTTTAAGTTTCACGAGTACAACCTCTGAGACGAAATTTAAAAATTCAATTCCTTTGTCAAAAAACAAGCTTTTCTGACTTCTAATATTGCTTGCTAGTTCAGATGCGTCCATTAATTTGTGTAATAAATTTTTAGACAAGTCAGTTATATCAATATTTCGCCTGAGCTCCCATATAATTGTCCTGCTGTTTCGTAGAATAAATGTCGTATATTCCGGGCTATACTCCGCACCGGGTGTATAGTTCACTCGCCGTGCATAGTCCGCAACTAGAGCTTAGTCGACCCCAAAATCTTCTATTACACGGTACACCTTGACAAATGTCTGCTTTCTTAACTAACGAAGAAGGTTGGATCATACATAAATCATCATTATCATACTCTTTCATTTACAACATCCGTCCCGCCTCGTCATAATGGACGGTCTTGAAAAAATGAAATCCGTTTACAACTCCCTGTAGCGCTGAATTAGAGCGCAGCTCTTGAAGAGGATGCGAGGGTACTGAGGGGAGGGTATACCCCTTCTCTTTCCTCCTTACCTTGTCATCCTGCCGCTACTCCGCCACGGGGGCCACGTGGCCTCACGGGGTCACCTGACCTAAGGGGGGTCATGTGACCTCAAGGAGGTCACGTGCTCTCGGGTGAGTCACGTGACCTCGGGAGGGTCACGTGACCTTACGGTTACGCCATTCAAGCCCAAAACGGGCGACTAAGAGCTGCGCTCTAAAACAAATGGTCTGTTTAGTCCGAACAACATAAAATTTCAACTTTTAAACATCTATAGTCCACAGACTATTGCACGGAAAATACTTGGCTCTCTAGTTTCCGAGATCAATTAGTATCGATTAAGGCGCGCAAACGTTCTTCGCACACGTCTTGGAAATGGTGAAAATGACACACACCACGAAATACCCGGCCTTCACCGATGAAAAAAAAAGCTACAGTTTATTTATTTGACACGTGGTGGTGAAAGTGGACCAAGTGTTTTGAATATGGCAGCATGTTCGCGCCTTCCTAAGATATGCTCATAGTTTATATGTGGTCTAAACAAATTTGACTCCATGAATTTAATGTAGGCTTAGGTTTCCTTCGCTTCTTTTTAGCAAGGTTTGCAGCTAGAAATGATTTCTTTACTCACAAAATCAACTGTGATGTGTGAACTGAGTCGCCATTCACTAGCCGCATGTCATGGCCGGTTCACTGCTGAGTGTTGGTATCTCTCTCGGTCGTTAAAATAGCCCTAAAGGAATTTTAATGCCACGTGACCTGCACCATGGCGAGAAGAAACCCAAATAGTACGCCAGAGAAACGCCTAACTTTGCAGAAGTGTAGCAAACGTACGCGGCTAACTTGGACCTAGTTAGGTTTTGCTCCATTCTTTTTGTCTGTGCCACAGTATTTTCCCTAACTATAGTCTTAGTTGGGCGATACTCGGACATGCCTAAGTCTCTGGTCGGCGACAGGAGCTCCACAGTAGGTGCCGTACGTAAGCCTTAACTGCCAAAGTAAATCCTGATTGAAAGATTCGGTGGTATGTTAAGGTTTGGAGTTTCTCTGGTAAGCCACTGGAGTGTCAAATATGGGCCAAAAATAAAAAAGAAAGCCCAAAGGTATCCTGAAGTTGGATTTTCTCTGGTTTGCCACACGAGCGTTATTTCACGCGCTGCAGAAAAAAACAAAAAAAGTATTTCGAAACACGATTGACGGATGTCGTAACCATCCTTGATATCGTCGAATGCCAACAAAAAAATAATAAGATTGTAAAAAAAGAAGGCCTCCAGGATTTCATTTTTGGTCCACTGAGTGTGAAGCAGGCGCAAACCACAGAGCCACGCCCGCTTTTATTTTTTTGTTGCCAGAGTCACGGCCCTTTGCTTTAATTTGTCGCCAGACTTTAACAATGATCAGTCATAATGCAAGACACGCATAGATCTGGGCTACGTTCAGCAACTCGTTGCCTAATAATAGCCTGTGTTGAGGAGACCTGAGCACGTCAGACTCGCGCAGCACTCGTTTGATAACAGCGGTTACAGTAAAGCCGAATCAATCTCACGGCGCGCCCGTAATAGAACGTATAACTCTTTCACCGGACATCGATGTGTACCTACGCGTGAGCTCAAAAATCCGGCGCATTTTGTCTTTGCAAGATCAGCGTTTTCTTGTCCATCCGCTGGTAAACATTTCGCCCAACTTGGTGGTAGAAAAATCATGAGGCACCCAAAATCAAATAGAGGTGCTGGAAGAAACAAACTTAATTTGTAATTGAATAAGTGACTTATCTTCCCAGCCTTACCAATACCTAATCGGTACACTATCCCCAAACATAAATGAACCAGTGCCAACGAAACCCGCCCTTATTGCCTAGCTCAGGTGTGGCATGGCATAAATATCGGTTCGAGAGTAAAGGCATTTTGCATCCCTTTCTCTTCGTTCTGGCCGAGCAGAGAGGGAAGACGGTTTCGTTGTATCGACTTCAGGGCCGAAGATGAACCACAATGTGCACAAAAGCAAGTTTGGGGAAGCCGTATCTTGGTCAACGAGGCTCAATGGGCCAACAGGATGCAGCTGACGTTTTTGGGTGTCGAACAGGTCAGAGAGGCCTTGCGCGCGCGTTGTTTTCTAGCCGATTCGCCTCGACTCAGTCGCGTGTCTAAGTGGAAGGGCATATTTGTCAAAAGGTGGAAAGGGGACAGAGGTTAACTGGACTATCAGAGAAGGAAACCTTAATTTGACACTTCTTTGGCGATATTGGACAAACGGCACCATATTTCCACCGAACTACTAGACAGGAAAGCTAACTCTGGCACTTGTTATGCGATTTAGGCCCAGATATGCCAGATGACAGCCTAACTAGACGGATGTAAACTCTAACTTTGACACTTGTTTAGAGATTTGGCTTCAAGAATGTCTGATGACAGTCGATCTACCAGGCAGTAAGCCTAACTCTGGCGCTTGTGCGGCTCTTTGGGCCCAAAAATGCTAGATGTCAGACGAACTCTAAGCAAATGAAGCCTAAATTTGGAACTTATTTGCTATTTGGCCCCAAAGGTGCCAGATGAGAGCCGGACCATCTGGTAGTAAGCCTAACTCTTACACTTGACTGGTGTCCTTGCCCGGAGCTGCCAGCTGACAGCCGAACTATCATAGAATGAAGCCTAGCTTTGGCACTTGTTTGGCGATTGGGGCCCGAAGATGTCAGATAAAATAATTAAAATAGCGCAAACTTGAGAAGGACAACAAGGAAGGCACACCTACAACAGGACTGGCGCTTACTTCCAACTAAGTTTATTTCATCGTCAACCACGCAATATATACCATCGCCAGCGAACATAAAAACCCCAAAACACAAAAAAAATAGTTATGCATTAAGATTTTATGCATACCACGCGCCTTTCTTCAGATAAAACCATCAACAAAAAATATTTTTTTGTGAATGAGACACATCGACGGCATGCTGACGCACTTGTCTCCCCATTTTTTTTTAATAAAAAACGCCTGTATAATTTCTCTCTCTCTTGTCCTTTGCTTTCTTTAGGAACTTCGTCATATTCAGAAGCGGTTTACACCCACATCGTTTAACGTGCTCAGCAAGATGACCACCCAAATCGCTTCGTACCGACAGATTATGTTCGCGCGCTCTCTCATTGAAACACCGACCCATTTGTCCAATGTAAACGCGGCCACAGCTAAAAGGAATTTCATAAACAATCCCACTTGTGCAGTTAGTGTACATCACGGCATGTTTTTTTGCACATTGATCACTTTTTTTCCTTGTAAGCATAGGACATATATCGCCAAGCTTGCAGGGAGCCGAAAGAATGAGATTAATACCATATCTACCAGCTATCTTTTTCAAATTATGCGATACGGTGTGCATATAAGGCACAACTTGCACTCTTTTACTGTTGATCTGTTCTAGAGTACGTTTTTTATTCTGTGATCCTTTAAGTTTCTGTAATAGGCTCTCGCAAACGCTTGGAAGTAACATGTTGGGGTACCCTGCAGATTTTAACTTCCTAAACTGCTGATCGAAGGCAGTTGACATTTTGTGTTCGTAACTTTTTGTGAGTGCAGCCAGTAAGCAAATTGTAGCTATTCCTCTTTTTATAAGTTTGGAGTGGGCACTTTCAAATGACAAAAGACTTTTTTTGGATCGCGGATTGTACATCCAGCACAAGTGTTGCCTAGAGAAATCAAGCTATAAATCTAAAAACTGAATGCAATTCTGGTTTGCAAATTCGCAAGTGAAATTTAAGTTTCCCGAGTGACTAATAAATATGTCGATAATTTTTGAAGCAACATCAACTTCATTTGTCCCAGTCAAATCTCCTAAACCAACTAAAAATCGTCAACGTATCGGTAAACCTTAAGCACATGTACATCTTCAAGAGACCCAGGTATACGTTTACCCATTTCACCCAGATGAATATCGCACAACACTGGGGC
Organism: Ixodes scapularis; assembly: GCF_016920785.2. Taxonomy (NCBI): domain Eukaryota; kingdom Metazoa; phylum Arthropoda; class Arachnida; order Ixodida; family Ixodidae; genus Ixodes; species Ixodes scapularis. Next base: position 15,846,033 of record NW_024609873.1, on the reverse strand, counting down.
GACAGAAGACCCAACACTGGGTCTTCTGTCGCCCCAGTGTTGTGCGATATTTATCGACATTATCGACATTTTTAATAGTTACTCGGGAGGTTTAAATTTCACTTGCGAATTTGCAAACCAGAATTGCATTCAGTTTTTAGATTTACAGCTTGATTTCTCTAGGCAGCACTTGTGCTGGATGTACAACCCGCGATCTAAAAAAAAGTATTTTGTCATTTGAAAGTGCCCACTCCTAACTAAAAACAGGAATAGCTACAAATTGCTTACTGGCTGCCCTCATAAAAAGTTGCGAACACAAAATGTCAACCGCATTCGATCAGCAGTTTAGGAAGTTAAAATCTGCAGGGTACCTTAACATGATACTTTCGAGCGTTTACGAGAGCCTATTACAAAAACCTAAAGTATCACAAAAAAAAAAAAACGTACTCTAGAACAGATCAACAAAAAAGAGTGCAAGTTGTGCCTTTTATGCACAGGGTATCGCATAATTTGGGAAAATATAGCTGGCATATATGGTATTAATCTACTTTTTTCGGCTCCCCTCAAGCTTGGCAATATATGCCCTATGCTTACAAGAAAAAAAAGGGATCAATGCGCAAAAAAAAAAAAAAAGCCGTGATGTACACTAACTGCACAAGTGTGGTTGTTTATTAAATTCTTTTTAGCTGTGGCCGCGTTTACATCGGACAAACGTGTCGGTGTTTCAATGGGTGAGCGCGCGAACATAATCTGTCGGTACGAAGCAATTTGGGTGGTCATCTTGCTGAGCACGCTAAACAATGTGGGTGTAAACCGCCTTTGAATATGACGAAGTTCCTAAAGAAAGCAAAGGACAAGACAGAGAGGGAAACTATAGAGGCGTTTTTTATTAAAAAAGTGGGAGACAAGTGCGTCAGCATGCCGTCGGTATGTCTTATTGACAAATAATTATTTTTTTCTTGATGGTTTTATCTGAATAAAGGCGCGTGGTATGCATATTGTCCTATTGTATAACCTTTTTTTATGTTTTGGGGTTTTTATGTTCGCTGGCGATGGTGTATATTGGTTTGTTGATGATGAAATAAACTTAGTTGGAAGTAAGCGCCAGTCCTGTTGTACGTGTGCTTTCTTTGTTGTCCTTGTCAAGTTTGCGCTAATTTAATCATGTATAGTAAGAATAGACAAGCCCAAACAAAAGTCGTGTCAGATAAAAGCCGAACTACCAGGTGGTAAGCCTAACTCTGGCACTTCTTTTGCGATTTTGTCCCAAAGATGACAGATGACAACCAAATTACCAAAAAGCGAAGTCTAACTCTGGGATTTCTTTGGGAAATTAGAACCAATGTCTCGTGCCAAAGAAGGTCAGGCCTGGCTCTACTTCGGAATCAGCGGGATTACTCTCAAGGCCTTTAACTCCCACACAAAAAAAAAGCCACATTTGGTTCCAAAGCTCTGTGGTACCTAGGAGCTAAAAGTACCTAGCGCTCAAGGCAGGTATCTGCCGTAAGTCCGTCCTCGCTTCGATTATTCAAGTTTGATTTTTGAGCGAACAAAAAAGGTGGACAAGATAGAAATGTAAGTAAAATTAATTCCATTTGTGTACATTAGGAATGATATGTTACTTCTATGGAAGGTCGTGTTCAGATGTATATAAAGAAATCGACAAACCAGGCATCTGGGTCGCTAAACTCGTCGAGCACAACTTTGTGCCCGAAGTTTGCGGAACGCGCTAATTGGACTCTCGCGACGCTGACGTCCTGCGGAGCGAGGTGTCAATCATTCCAACGCTCATTTCTTTGAGAGGGGCAGTATGTAGCAAAGTTCATCGAGGCGCGCGTGCAGCGCGTGAGGGGCGCGAGGAGCCCGCTGATTGAACGGCTTCGCCGATGACGTAGCGCCCGTTTGTTCCTACATTCCTACGCCAAGCTAAAATAGTGCTTTGCACATTGTCCCTAGGCGACCGGCTGACGCTCCAAATCCCTCCAAACTTTGTGTAAAAAAGAAACCTCGTTTGTCGAAGTTGTCGCTGACGTCAAAGTGACGTTTCCGAACTTTGCGAGAGCCGTGGTTTGAGCTCGAGATCTTCGCTTCGGATCGACGCGAAGTTAAACTTTGTCAACATGGCGGTGCCGTACGCTGCGGCCGAGCTTATTTTCCGCCACCGTCGGCGTCGCTACTGAGACCACCGGGGACGCCTTTCAACCCCCCGCCAACGACTTTCGGCGACAGTACCGGCTATCGAAAGCCGTTGTGCGTTCACTCTGCGACGAGCTTCGTTCGCCGCCTCGGACCGTGGAACAACAAGTTCTCCGCGCGCTCCGGTCCTTCGGAACCGGTAGCTTTCAAGGCATGGTGGCGACTGACGAGCCCCTGTCAATCTCCCACATGACTGTGAGCCGGAATGTCAAAGTGTTTGCGGCTGAAATCGTTTTTTTTTTTTTGTAATTTTTGAAGAGGTACTACTTATAAGCTGGTATACAATTCAGAATGTTGGGAAACAAAGAAGGACCGGGGTAGTTCTTGGGTAGGGTCGAGTCTCCCGGCAGCCGGCAGAATTGTTTCCCCGAAATTCTACTGGCAGTCGTCACTCATTGGTGGTCAAATCAGTTCATCGAACGACGTGTCATCGACAGATCGTTTGATCGGCACGCGATGTAATCACATGAAAGAGACTGTCTTCCGTTAGAGGTATATATACATTAAACATTTTCACACCTTTATACACGTAACTGGGGTGTCCCACATCTAACACCCTAATAAGTGTAGCGATGGACTTTATAAAAGAAATGTAAACCTCACACCTTTAAAAATGTGTTAATTTTTGAACACGTTTATTAAAACGTATGATAATGCACTACACCTTTTTATAAAGATGTAAAACTACAATACCCCTTCTCGTCAGGCACGTAGCCAGGGGGGGGGGGGGGTGCATATGCCCCCCCCCCCCCCGAAACCTTCCATCTTGCTGGGGCCTTCTCTCCTCCCTTCCCCTCATAGAGCACTTTGTCATCGGCGCTTCTCTCCCCCCCCCCCCCCCCCCCCCTTGATGAGAAGCAGGCACGTAGCCACAATTTTGTTGAAAGGGGGTTTCAACGAAATTCTGGCTACGTGCCTGCTTCTCGTCAAGGTGTAATTACCACAGTACATTTCTTTTTGGGGTGTACACAGCGACCAGGGACCCAATAATATGACTGAGCAAATAAATTACACAAACGAGTCGCCGAACCAGCACGTTGCGTCTTGGCGAGTGTCGAGGCAATATCGGCCGAAAACCGGCTTCAATATTGGCCGGATGTACGGTTTTGCGCCTCGTCCCGACATCCGGCAGGTATGGGTGTACCGATGCAAATAAACGATTTATGTCTAATAGCACTGGCACCACTGATTTCTTAGAAGGCTAGATCGCGGATAGAGGCCTGTATTGCTGGGGTCGAGCGGCACCACCGCCGGTCATCGCTTGACACAATCTTATGCATGCTATAGGAGAAACGAAAAAACTCAGTTTTATTACGTTAGTAGGTTGTTCTCTACCATGAACCTTCTATCGTGTTTCTGCAAATAACAGTTAATATTGTGGGCAATATTAACTGTTAATGCGTTAGAATACCAATCTTTTTTTACTAAATGTTGTGTGGTTGAGGGTCCAGGGCGACTTTGTTGGGCGTTAACTGTGATGTGTTTAACAAGATAAAGGCTACCGAGAGTTATTGGGGAGTCATCCGTGATTTCGGAGTCATCAAAGCTCAGCAAACGATAAGTTAGAATGCCTTTACTATGGACATTCACATCGTTTTGACCGCTTGTACATAGTGCTTCATTGTGAAAGCTTTTTCTTTGAACTGCTTTGAGGGTTTCCGTGACAAACTGAAACTCGGAGCGTGCCGTTCAGTCGCTGAACGTGCCATTTATTTAGCAACCGAAGCAAGCGACGTCGGTGAAGTCAATCGTGCTCCGGCCAATTTTTTTTAATCGATGTTCAAACGCTTGACGAATGTCTATTTGATCTCCAAGAACCCGACATAATCATCGCAGCACGTCATAAAATGCTCGCCCTCGAGCACCGCGTACAAGCTTCCAATTTTTGCGTGTTTCTACTTTAGACTTGCGTGTATTGCCTCATGGTGTAATAGGCCAAAGCAACAAGGACGAAAACGAAGGGAGAACTAGACAGGACGCGGCGTATTGCCTGTCGTCAAGCAGTGGCCGCCGGTGAGGCGAGTGACGGGCTCCCGATTCGCGATACAGACTTGCACTGTGAGAGTTCTAATGCATTACACCCGCCGAGTGCTGCACGGAGAACAGGCCCCGAACAAACTTGCCGAATGCACCGAGTGCAGACTGATGCTGCCGCCATAGACGTTGTAGAAAAGTACCGACCTCAAACCAAAACTAGCGCCTTTTTGTTCGACGTGATGGGGGAATGCGAGAGTGCCAATCGCTGCCATCGTTTATCTATGTAAACGTTGGTTGCTGCAACGTGGAACTTACATTTGCGATGACGTCCACTTAAGCAACTCGGCTGTCAGAGATATCTACAGACGGCGTAAGTTTCCGAAACCAGCTGACTACAAAACAGCATACACTTGAGGAAATTGACGGCACTGTACGCGCAAGAGCTTGCTTCGTTTTAAGCATAGTATTATGAGTGAACCACTGAAAGGATACAGCTTAAATCTAGTTCTTTGGAACATCTAGCAATACGTTTGTACGTTTTATTTCCCTGGTGAGGGCATTGAGAACGAGAGCTTTCTCAAAACAAAATATGACGGGGCAAGATAGCAGCCGTTCATATATGACTTTGCTTGAGTCTCGGGCAATGTCTCCATGTTTAGCCTTCCCGGACGCTGACTGAATGCGTCACAGGTTTCTGCTGTAGGAGCTTTGTCGAAAAAGGTTCCACTTTTCACCCACACTCAAATGATGCTAGATCTCGCGGCCTCTGTGGTTGTCCTTGGCTTTTCATTACACACCAGTAGGTTTCAGCGTCTGTACGGCTACAAAACGACTTAAATTTTGCAAATAAAGCACGGGCCGTCGATTCCTCCCTTTGTGAAATATCAGACGCTAACAATTCAAGCTCGCGTTTGAGTTTGTGGCCCGCGGGACGCGATTTCGAGCAGAAAACCAACTTTTTCTTGCAGTTCTGCTGTGCGAATGCATCATCGTAGCAGACGAACTCTCGTCGACTGCTCTCGCTCCTCGCCTGGGCGAGGCATGACGGGATTGTCGGCGCTGGAGAGCTCAAAGTCAACGCACAGCGAGCGGCGTGAACGCTCGCCTCCCCGCGCTGTCTCGTGCTCTCGTGCACCGCCTAGGGTTCGCGGGGGATTTTTCGTCAAAAGTTGCGAAGTTGAGCGCGCGCAGGGAGGAGGAAACTTTGCGCCGTTCTTTTGGTCACTCTCCCCGCTACGTCAAAAAGCGAAGAATGTTTGGCTCCACGAGTTTAGCTACCCTGCAGAGTAAAATTGGCTGGAACGCAATGTCATTTCTCCTCACGTAACCAATGACCTAACCTTAAAGTTTCTTTGGTGGCTATTTAACCTGCGGGAAAGATTCCCACCTCAACCAGCCAACTGGCCCTGGATATGACAGACGAACCATGTAGCGTGAAATCATTTATGTGCTCCTAACATATTAAAGAATTTGCCAGCGATACCCCTGCTGTGCGGCTTCTTTATTCATGGTTTCGCTTGCTTTCTTCGAAGTGCCCAAATATATGTAAACTTATGTCACGCGAAAATAAAGGAAAAAAAAGAACATGGTTACTTTGTTAGAATGAATCATCTATTGGAGATCCTAGCTCAGTTATGACATGCATATGTTTTGTATTATTGAAGTATTTTTTTATTTTGGTGAATTTCGTGGATATACCGCTTTAAGTAATGCATGTTAATATATTTTTGTAAAAAGTGAAAAGGTAACTATAAACAATTTAAAGATACTTTGTGATTTACTTACAATACAAATTACATCCACCTGAAAGTAAAGTGGTAATTACGAGATAACATTAGAAAACAATTTTTTTGCACAAATGGTTTTTTCTGTAATAGATTATTTTTAAAGACTGGAGTAGAAATAACTGCGCCTCCCTGAACTTGTGAAACTCCTCAACTTGACGATGGAAACAGGACTTACCAACAGTCTCTGTATTGCCGTATACAAGGACAAAGGGCGAAAACATTACCTCCCCAAGCCGCACAGCTTTATTAATCTAAACTATTTCTAAAACTGACTCCTATTATTTAACTTTTTTTAAACTTATTTAACGCAAAAAACGAAGATGAGGAAGAAACATACTGACAATTCATACCCTCTTACGCGAGCCCTCCCCACTACCACTGAGTTAACGACACTTCACTCAATCATGGTCAACCTCAGTTACACGGCTGCTTCCACTGTCTTTGAGCAGCGGATAACAAGTGAATTCAACTGAGTCACCCTAGAATAATCGAAGGCCGTGGACTAGAATTTGGACGGGATCACCGTGAGGTCGTGCGCAGTCACAGGATGGGCACGACTTCTGCTTCAGCGCTCGTGTGGACCTCGTATGAAGCCGATAAGTCAAAGCCTTTGAACACCGAATAAACGTATTTTTTTATTTATGCGGCTGGATAAGATGCGTATACCAGAGAAGAGGTGTTTTCGAAAAGAAAAAAATATATATATATAAAGCACTATTTCTGTGAAGAGGCTAAATTGAGCGATTCCCTAACAGGCTTTAATTTTATGGTGAACGCTCGAACTAGAATCATGTTTAGAAATTGCAGCTCACTCAAAATGTTAACCTGAATGTAAAATTGTTTCCTAAATAATTCATTTAGTGATACATTTTTTTATGAACAGCTTGCTTTATTCAGGCACTAAAAATATTTATTGGGTGTTTAGTATATCTTTAGACACAACCTTGAAAAAAATCAGTAATCAAAGTGTAAAAGGACATAAGTCACACCAAGCTAAGACTTCTGGCTTGCAGCAACTTCACATGCCGCTTCTAACTGAAGCAGAACGAAGCTTACGACTGCCGCAAACAATGGCATAAACATTTAGGGAGGCAGATAATTATAAAAAAAGATCTGGCGAATCAGGTTATCAATTTTAACGGCGTAATGAAGTAGCAAGAACGCGCAATTACAACCGGGAGCAAAAAATATATAAATTAATAAATAAAGCATTTCTTTAAATTTTTGAATGACGAAAAGTTTAAAATAGCCACCTACTACAAACTGCCCCACCTAATCTCTTGCTTCAGTGCCATCTAATAAGCACCCCTTTTTTGTACATAAAAGAATAAAAATGAGCATGCGACGGCACCGGTGGTGGCAAAGCAAGAAGAAAATCTGCAAGCACTTCGAGAAAATAGAAACCAGTGCAGTTGCAGAAGAAAGCCCAAATTCGATGGAAGTGACTGGGAGGCGCAAAATCCTGCACTCACAATGTCATCTTACTTTGGTCTAATTGCAGGCGTTTGACTTTTTTTTGACACATTTATTCCGCGCTTCTTGATATTTTACGCAAATCTTATTTCGTTACAACTTTATTCCTAGCACGCTGATCTATTGATCATAGTTTTTGCAGAGCCTGTTATTCATAGCGTAAGTCTCGCTAGTCATTTTAGGATCCTTCTTTTATATATAGCCTAATTTGTTTCTTTTTTTTTCGTTTATCGTTTCGCTTGTTTCCTTCGCCTGAATTGCCTCGTTAGCCTCGCAGCAAACTTTAGCTCGTTGTTAGGGCTTTGTCGTCAGGAACAAATAGCCTAGTGAGAACGTGGCAATAAAAAAAGAAATAAAATTGATTTATTTAACGATCGACAAAAGAATCTATTTTAGTTCTGTGTGTCATGTTAGCAGAAAGCAAAATGTTAGCAGTACAAATATTCTTTGACAGCAGTGCAAGCCAAGTTCGCTGCACAGCGTAGCAATAGGAGGTGGTGGGTCGGCTTGAACTTACAGAAACAGCCGTGCAAAAGATGTTTCTGTAAGAACACTTAAAGATATAAAACAGACGTTGAAATCTGTTTTGTCTTGTTCCGTTTTTTTTTTCTAGCCTGTTTATGTAAATTCAAGCCGACCCATCACTAATATGCATGAACTAGCGCAACTAAAGCCGGTTAATAAGAAGTGCTTCAGAATTGTTAGAACAAAGCGAGACATGCGGTTATGTTTTATTTATTTGTTTATTTACTGATGTACCTACCTGCTTCTAGGCTATTATGTTAGAGAGTTACATAAAATGAATACATATAATACAAAAAAATAAGCAATATACGCTTAATATTCTTAAAATGATGCATCCAAAACGCGTCTTGCAAAACAGACGAAAGTTGATGAATTGACAATTTCGTAATGAAGACTATACCATTTGTCGATAGAAAAAGAGAAAAAAAAACGGGGCAAAAATATTTGAGCGGCAGTGCGTATTTTCACGAAAGTTTTGTTACAAAATAAAATATGGTCCATTGCTATTTTTTGTATTGACTCAGGCTTTATATGTATAAAATGCATTTAAACATAATTTAGGTGACGGTAATTTCTCCGTTGGCAAAATTTTTTTCATTTCAGATGATTTTTAATATTAATAATGCGAGAAGTAAGACTGCAATTGCCATGAACAAAATGAGCATAACGGGTTTGTATATGTTCCAGCTTGATTTCATCAGAGAAAGATTAAGGGTACCACTTTTCGTCGCCAAGTTATGTGGCCACCCTGGCAGCAAAAGTTGTTCAAAAAGGTTGTTCGCATGTTAGTCACGGATCCTCTCCGCGGGGTGGCCAAGTAGATTCGACCAGGCTAAAGTCTGAAAGTAGCGGTGAAACAATCTTTTCTACTTTGCGTAAATACCACTTAAAATGAATCCCTCCCATGAAACACACCTTAGATTTTCTCCTCGTGCAATAGTAGTTCCAGAAAGAAAAAGAAGAAAAACGAGCAGAGTTCTTCCTTTCAACTTGAAGCCAGAATAAGCGGCCATATGATTTGGAGCCAATTATACGGCGCCATTGTATATCAGAGCAACGCGCTGGGGTTGCAAAAGCACAGGACAGGGGAGGAGTTCCAGCCGCTGTTAAGGTTCGGTTATTTTCGTGTTTGAAGCGAATGGGCAGAGTACTACTGCTATCGGGAGCCCAAATCCAGTGCTAATGCAATGCTCGGGTACAATCATTGAGCGCTATTCAAATACCCTCACAAGGGTACCACAAATCGTCACTGGGGGACACTGCGACCTCCAAACAACGTTATTAAGTTTTTTCGAAGGAGAGATTGAAAGAAAACTCTCGCTTTATTCTTGAACTTACACCGCGATGAAGAAGATTCTAGTTCAATGGCGTCACATGCTAGGAAACTTAGCTCCCACTATAATCCGTTTACGTTTAAAGGGATTGTCCAGTGATATCCGGAAGTTACTAAGTTTCTCTGCTGGTCACGCAGAAAGGGCCTATATATAGTCACGTGTGACATTTGTTTCATTAAAAGACGCCCCAATATTCGCGTAAATAAAATATGAATGTCATTACAAATCATATTGCCAAATTTGCATGGCTGATCGTGCCGTAACGTCACAAGAGCGTACAAAGACCATTGACGAAGAATCGAGCTTCTCTCAATACCGTAAATCTGGTCGTTCTTAGGTCAAAGTATTTTACTGAGACAGCAGTCTAATGCTGAGGTGGCTCTCTTTGCCTTACGCTACGTCAGAGCTTCCAGTGTTGCCAATGGAAGCGCTGTTTGTTTTGCAGGTGCAATCTAGGCAATTGGGCTCTGTTTCAAATTTAGTTACCATTGTGTCGGAGGAATAAATAGTCGGATATTGTGCAGTGACAGTCAAAAAACAGTATTGGTGGGAACGCGCTACAAGTAATGGCGTGACCGGTAACGCGTTACTTCTTTCGATAAGGTACTCGTTACATTTTAAAACAGTAACGAGTAAAGTACTTACTTTACTTAGTTCAAGTAACAAGTACCGTAGTTACTTTACTCGTTACTTCTTCCCAAGCTCAAAAAAGTTGCACGTCAATATTTTTTTTTAGTTTTTAAGCCCAAACTACGTGCATTTTTGCGTTTTTTTTTGCGTTTTTCGAGAGTTTTAGCAGAAACCAAAAAAAAAGATAACGTAATTATGTTGAGTTTCTGCAGGGACATAACGTTTCTTGAAGTGTGGTGCTTATGCATACCTGTTGTAGCGGCAAGGTAATCCAAACCGACGAGAAGACGACAAGAAGGTTCGGTAGGAAAACCAGAGGCGCAAGAAAGGAGCTCAAGGACAGCAGAACGATTCCGGATCTTGACGGTGACAGACACCCACCAATCTCTCACGGAATAGAGGATTCTGCAACTGGTGATCCGGTCACAGGAAAAACCGACTGCCGTACGATGAGTAACGAAGAATCAAGTGGACAACTGCCAAACCCAGCCTTCCCTGCTGGTGAGCCGAACCTCGCTGCACTTGGATCACTACCTACCTTTGGCGTCGCGTCGACGACCGCTAAGCTTCCCGAATTCTGGCCGGCAGACTCGGAATTATGGTTTATTCATATCGAAACCCTTCGTGCTAACAGGATAAACGCTAAAAAAACCAAGTACGACTATGTTGTCGCAGCCCTGCCACAAGCCACCGCAGCAATCGCTCGCACCTCCCCAGGATGTTTCTTACGACACTTTCAAGAAAGAGCTCATTCGCCGTACAACAGCTTCTGAGCAACGCAGGTTGCAACTCCTCTCAAGTGAAGAACTGGGAGACCGCAAGCCGCCCGATTTGCTACGGAAAGCGCAACAGCTTCTAGCAGATAAGGCGGACACATGAGACCTCTCCATTTTTAAAGAACTATTCCTACAGCGCTTTCCTCATCAGATCAGAATGATCTTGTCCACCGCGGGTGATTGCACCCTTGATGCTCTTGCTAGAATGGTGGACAAAATTATGGAAGTTGGGACGCCTGCTGTGTTTGCCACACATCGGAGTTCATCTCCTACGCCTCCTTCGTATTACTCTGAATTGGCTACGTTGAGTGAAGCAGTTCATCAAATCTGCGCCAAGGTTGAGCAAATCTGAACTGAAATATCTGTTCTGCGACAATCAGAGCGTTCTTCGTCAAGACGCCGACAGCGTTCGTTATCCAACGGCCGTCACAGTACTCGATCTCAGTCAGCCTCGCCTACAGCTGATCAGCTCTGCTGGTATCACTCGAAATTCGGCGAGCGGGCTAACAACTTCGTGCAGCCTTGCTTATACACGGGAAATGACAGGACCACTCTCTGACGACGGCAAGTGTGGTGGATTTGCAGGCGAGCTGTCGCTTCTACGTTATTGAGAAGACAACAAAACCGCGTTTTCTCATTGACACGGGTGCTGAAGTCTGTGTGTTTTCTCCAACATCCGAGGATCGCCGCAACCGGCTTGACTTCACACCCTTAAGAGCGGTAAACGCTCGCGAATCACAACTTACGGAGAGAAGTCCCTAAATCTTGATCTTGGCCTCCGTCGGACATTCCGGTGGATATATCTGGTTGCTGACGTTCGGCATCCAATCATCGGAGCGGACTTCCTCCGCTTCTTCAATCTTATCGGGGACCTGAGCAGCCAACAACTCCTGGATGCTGAAACGCGCCTACGCGTCCAAGGTATTGCATCCAGTTCACCCGCTCTCAGTCCGACGATTCTCCATCCGAACCTCGAGCCGACATGGGCTAAGTTTTCAACATACTTTCCATCCTTTACCACTCGTTTCACCGCAGAAAGTCCCATGAAGCACCTGGTGACGCACATTATAACGACAACCGGACAACCCGTGCTTGCTCGTCCACGCCGCCTCGCACCTGAGCGTCTGAAAGCTGCAAAGCAAGAGTTTGAGCACGTGCTGGAGGTCGGACTTAAGCGACCATCGTCCAGTAACTGGTCATCTCCTCTGCACATGGTGCCAATAAAGAACAGTGACTGGAGACCTTGCGGAGACTATCGGGTTCTAAACAACATCACCATGCCCGATCCATGCCCTACACCTCATATCCAAGATTTGACTTGCACCATTGAAGGATCCACCGTTTTCTCAAAACTCGACTTTGTACGAGCATACCACCAGATTCCCGTAGAACCGGACGACATCCCGAAGACCGCCGTAGTAACACCTTTCGGCAAGTTCGAATACCTACGCATGGCATTCGGTCTTCAAAACGCGGCCCAAACATTTCAACGGTTTATGAACCAACTGCTCTGAAGACTGACCTTCTGCTACGCCTACATTGACGATATTCTAATCCTTAGTCCAAACAAGGAGCTCCATGAAGAACACTTGCCCCAAATTTTCACTCAACTGGACGAATATGGAATTACAATCACGCCACCAAATGTGAACTGGAAGTATCGGAGCTGGATTTTCTTGGACATCATCTGGACCCGCATGGTATTCACCCGCTCAGGTCCCAAGTTCCGGCAATTGAAAGCTACCCTCCACCGACTTTGGTGCGGAAACGTCGTGAGTTCCCAGACCTCGTCAATTTTTATAGGCGATTTATTCCACACTGCGCCACAATTCTCCAACCACTAAACTCACTTCTCCGTGGATGAAAGAGGAAGAATGATAAAATTCTGTGGAATGACGCCGCCGAAATCGCGTTCACGCGCATCAAAAAATAACTTTCAAAGGTTACTCTGCTATTTTATCCTGGCCGTGTTCCAAAATTTACTCGATCTTACTCCAGGGTAAGGGTTTTGTCCCCTTGACGTTCTAAAACCCACCCGCGTCCAGCGTCTTTCAATCTGTACTGTCACGTGATACGATCCGCCAGAGTAACTCGGATCTATTTGGGTAAGATCTGGAAAACAGCCCCTAAGTGTGACGCGCCAACTTCTTATGGTAGACGCATCCGATACCGCTGTGGGAGCGGTGCTGCAACAATTCGTTGATGAACATTGGCGACCAGTTGTTCTCTTTTCGAAGACATTGTCGCAAACCGAAACACGTGAAAGTACATATGGCCGTGAGCTCCTTGGTATCTACCTTGCTATCAAATATTTCCATCACTTTCTGGAAGGCCGAGAGTTTTTTGTTCTTACCGATCACAAGCCTTTGACATACGCCTTAACATCTAGCAGCACGTAGTATGCAGCAAGCGAGATCCGACATATTTTAGAATTTACGCACGACATACCTTTCGTAAGAGGCCAACAAAACACAGTGGCCGATGCCCTTTCAAGAATTGCGATAAACACCTATACGCTTGAGCGACACTCCATCGACTTTACAGCTCTTGCTATGGCGCAGAAGAATAATGCAGAACTGAGGCAACTCCAGGAATCCTCGTCTCTAGCGCTTGAGGGGTGTCTCTGCTATATTGCCCACAACCCCTGATCTGTGATGTCTATGGTCCCGCTCCTCGAGTTTACTTAACACCTGCATTTCGTCGGATAGCCTTTGGTGCCCTTCACACGCTCTCTAATCCAGGAATCAAGGCAACACAAGGCCTCATATCAACGCGCTACGTGTGGCCGAAGATGAATGCAGATGTCAGACGCTGGGCACGAACATGCTCGAGCTGCCAACGTTCCAAGATGGTCGTCACACCGTCACACCCTTGGCTGCATTCACACCGCCAGACGACCTATTTGACCATGTCCATCTCAATTTAGTCCGTCCCCTTCCATCTTCTGGAGGTTGTCGGGTCACACGATGGCCCGAAGTTTTATGCCTTTCCCGGATATCACAGCAGAAACTGTCACCCAAGCATTCTTGTCCACTTGGGTTAGTCGTTACGGAGTACCCTCCACTGTCACAACTGATCAGGGCAGACAATTTCAGTCTTCTGTCTTCCACAACTTATCAAAACTCCTAGGCATTCACCACATTCACACAACTGCCTACCACCCGGAAGCTCATGGAATTCTAGAAAGAGTTCACCGAGAGTTAAAGGTTTCTTTGAGAGTGACCGATTCATCATCGACTCTGTCAGAAAGCCTTCTTCTTATTATGCTTGAACTTAGAACAGCGATCAAGGTTGATATTGCGTGCAATAGCTGCCGAGCTTGTTTATGGGACTACTCTGCGATTACCAGGAGATTTCATTTGTTCCTTCGCACAGCCAGCAATGTGTGATCCTCTTGATCACTCATACAGGCATCGTGCAGCGATGCAAGCGGTTAAACCATGTAGCCCAAGAGAACGTCAACCCCGTGTATTCGTCAGCCCCGACCTAGCAACCTCCTCGCACGTCTTTGTATGTCGGGATGCTGTGCGCAAACCTTTACAACATCCATATGACGGCCGTTTGAAGATTATTTACCGTGGCCCAAGGTAATTTACTCTTGACATAAAAACAAAGAGGTGGTCGTTTCCTTGGGCGGTCTTAAACCAGCGTACATTGATGAAGCATCCCAAAACGCCCGAGCTAAAATATCACAAGTTCAACGTCAAGCAGTTCCCCTTCTGCTGCTACCAAGCATGCCCAACGAACGGCTCGTTTTGATCTCAGCAACGCTCCAGGGGTGGCTATGTTACACGTTTTGGACTCCCAGGTGACTAGGGGGAAGGAAATGACGTCAACAACGCTCTTTCAATGTTTATTGGTGGAGTCGCTGATGACGCGATGCGTGGTGCTGCTAAGATACGTTCATTCACACCTACGTCACTTCCTTCTTCCTAGTCGCCTGGGGGTCCAAAACGTGCAACATAGCCCCCCAGGCCTGCCATCACGGCACGCTCCTACAGTTGATATCGCTCGAGGCCCCACTGAGGCGCCTCAATCTTAGCGGAGAAAGTTTAGTGGCAAGGTAATCCGAACCGACGAGGAGACGACGAAAAGGTTCGCTAGGAAAACCAGAGGCGCGAGGAAGGGGCTTGAGGACAGCAGAACGATTCTGGATCTTGACAGTGACAGACACCCAGCCATCTGTCACGCAATAAAGGATCCTACACTGTACTGTCAAAACGTGTGAAAAGTGTTATTTCATATTTAAAAAATGAAGGACGTTTACAAATCTCAGGGATAAGAAATTTTAGCGCACCTCTTGAGGAGGCGGAGGGGAGGGTACAGAGGAGAGAGTATGCCTCTTCTCTCCCTACGTACCCCGTCCTCCTCTGATCCTCGGCTTCCCCTCCTCCTCTCCTCTACTCCTCCTCCTCCTCCGTTCCACCTCTTCTCCTTCTCCCGTTAAATTTGCCGCTAATTGTTTGCTCTAAATTTAGCAAAAATTTCCCTAATAAATTTAGCGGGTTAGGTTTAACCCGCTAAATTTAGCAGGAAAATTCAAGCCACGTGAACTCAACAGAAATTCAGTTTCCCCGCTGAATTTAGCGGAAAAAATAACGTCACATGACTTCGTGTCACATCACCCATGAAGACATTCAGTTTCTCCTTTAGATGTAGTGGGAAAATTGAGGTCATGTGACCTTAACACCAACTGAATTTCCCGCTAAATTTAGCGGGGCGGTTATGACGCACAATCCCGAAACGGGCGCCTAAGAGCTGCGATTTAAAATGTATGGCAAAAGTAATGTGCGTTACCTTTTTATCGGTAACGGTAACGTGTTCCTTTTATTTACGAGTAACGAGTAACGTTTTTCGTTACTTTTTTTTCGGTGAGGCCTACAACACTGCCTAAACGCAATGAAAACAAATTGCTTTTTGAAAGACAACATTTTACCACACAGTCCCTTTAAGGTCGGACTGGAGCCAATATTACAAGCACGAGAGCTCGAGGTCTCTGCTTGAAGCGTTTTTCCGCAGAACGAAAGCTCGCTCTAGAGGCCAGGAGCGCGGGCTACCTTGCGCTTGGCCGCAGTCTTAGCTTAAAGGGACACTGGACCGGAATTTCGAGCTCAGTAAACAAGACCGGGTGGATAGGCGGGAAGCTGCAAACCCAAAAATTATCACTCATACGGCGATATATCTAACGGATCGCCGTATTTTTTTGGAAAAGAAATGCGCGATTGAACCCGGCCGACGAAGCCGACGAGACCGACGAGACAAGGCACGTCACGATTCTCATTCTCTCTCCTCCTCGCTACGTCCCGTCAAGCTGGTGAACAGAATTGAGGAGGAGAGAAGCGAGGCCGCTTCTCCGCATTCTCAAATTCTGCCGGAGGACAGTTACGTCGAAGAACTCGCTTGATCGCGCCCTCTTTTCCAAAGTACGGTCATCCGTTTGAGATGGGTGTATCTCAAAACGTCCCATTCGCATTTGAACCTTGCTCATTTCGGCCCACTCTCATTTGGTCCTTCTCGTTTGAACCTTCTCATAAGATCCGAATCGTGTATTACGCAACTGGACCCATTCTCATTTCGCCCGTTCGCGCTACGACCGAATGGCACTAGTTCGGCATGCTTCGAACGTCGTTATGCCTTCGCGGCTTTGTGGATGAGCCTTACCTTGCTTGGACCCCCAACATACCATCAGATATATGTTTTGTGTAGAGGTACGCACTGAGAATCGTATATTGACGCCTGCTTCTCTTCCTCTAAGCAAACGAGAGAAAAAAAGCGATGAACATTTAATTTGGAAACATTGTTTGAACAGAAATAGCATACATAATAGCAGTGGTTCTCAACCATTGATGTTTCGCGGACGCCTTGTAGAAATGCGGAGATGATGGAGGACCCCGTTCGGGGTGAGGAGAATAGAAAGGTATAGGTTATCATGATGATGATTTAATAAATGAATATAACTCATTGCTATTGTAAAGTAGACTTATGTCATTGAAATACACACAGAGTACTCTCCCGAAAATTGGAACGTTTCTTCTCAACGTGAAGAAAGACAACAAATATTGCCGTGCCTGACTGATGAGACCTCAAACAAGATGACATTTCGGATTGTGATCTGGCTGCGATAAATAATTGGTCTGTTTTATTGTCAGCTAGTCGCTTATCACGACGACCTCGACGCACTGCTGAAATCCTTAGCAGAGAGAGTATGCCTGTAGTGTGACACACACAAACACACACACACACAAATTATATCAATGTATTAATATTACCCTAAAAAACGATTATGGTATAGGAAGAGTCAAGTGCGACGGGTCAAAGCAAGATATTCTTGAGAATGGCTGTTCTGAAAAGGGCCAGGTGAGAAGGGTGAAACGAGAACGGGCTCAAATGAGGGTGGTTGGAATGCGAAAGACGAAACGGGAAAGGACCATATGCGACAGGTCCAAGAGAGAAGATCTTTTTGAGAATCGTTGTTTTGAGAAGGGCGGAAGTGAGAAGGTCGAAACGAGAACGTGCTCAAATGATAACCCGTTTGAGATATCGATGCACGAGTGATGTTTTGGGGTTCGTAGCGTCCCGTTCAACACTTCTGCAGCCTTACGTTGCGAAATCCAAATTTCGGTTCAGTATCCATTTAAAGGTGAGCCGAGTATTGTACTGGTAAGGCCGTGTAAATTGAAAAACAAAAAAAAAATAAACTGAATATTGGTGCACCGCTGCTTTAAGGCTGGTTGACAAACACCGTTTTCTTAAGGCTGGTTAGACACCTGCAACGAGGGTGTTATCTACGACTGCATCCGTTGTGGCCGGAGAGATCCGAACGACCACTCTGCGCCGCACGTACGCACTCCTGAAACCACTTCAACAAGCAGAGCGGGTACAGTCAGTACGGCGACAGTGTCTAAGCCGCCGTCAGTTGTTTCAGCGGTGCCTTTAAAAAGAAAGGGACACGCTGCCACTCAATGGCGTAACAAAAAATAGACACAGTTTTCCATACCCTGAAACTTTATTTTGTTTTTCAGGATAAGCTTGCAGGGTAGAACGGATGAAATAAAGAAAAGAAAAAGATAAAGTGTGCCGTCTTGGACGATCGTGGATTTAACACAAGACTTTGCCAATAGTACAAATCTCGCCACACGCCTTTTCTATGATTACAAAGGACGATGCAATCTTAGCAACTATATAGCAATGTAGCAATAGAATTTCGCCATCATATTGACGCTGTGAGCGTTCAGGATTGCTAGCACTATAATCACTTTTCTCGGGTGATGAAAACGCGTGAAAATTCGCATCCTTCATACTGTGCCCACCAGTAATACCTTAACCTTGAACAGACGCATGTGGAAAATAAGAAATCCGGGCGATGATCGAACACACAAATGGTAAAAGAAACCACCGTTGTCAAAGTAAACAAACTCCGACGGCACGAGCGTTTCTGCTGTTTTGAGAGTGCCTCCACATCGCCGCGCAAGTAGATGGATATTCCCTTCTAGTACGTACTGGGTTATCACAGTGACATACGACGATAATACAGTAAAGGAAAGCACACTACGCAGAACGACGAGCTTCCACCACACCGACGATCACCACCGACGCCATGTTAGCAGAAACCGCGACCGGAGCAGAGCGGGCGACCGAGCTCTCCTCCACCTGTGATCGGTCTGTCTGTGCGATCGCTGCCTTCGTTCCCGAACCTAGCGAAAGAGTTCAGCACGGCTCTACTCCTTGCGCTAAGAACGAACACGAGCGGAACGGTCTTTCGGCGCTTCGTTTCTATGACAACTCGTCGTTCCAACCGGTTGCAATCGTTCGTAAGCGTAGTGGTCGCGCCGAACGCTAGTGTGTGAACGGGCCTTTACGCTACGAAGCTCACCTTCGTCTACATTGAGATACGACCACAAGTCACCGGCACATCCGTGCTTCATACGAAGCGTTGCGGGTGTGCCGGTGACGTGCGGTCGGCTCTCGGCGTAGTCGTAAGCTTTGTAACGTAAGAAAAATGGTGTTGTGTGAACTAACGGTCAGTGTGAAACAGCCACTGAACTGAAGACACACTTTTTGCTTGTTACAAGTACCGGCATAACCTCCTCTATACGCACAAAGCCTGGCAGTTCGATGACGTAGCCATAAAGCGCTCTGTCGCAAATTTGGAGCGCGAGGATCTGGTGGCTCAGAGCATTTGTCGGAAAAGCTGATAGTGAGCGCACAGCTTTTGCAGCGGCGAGGACGCGCGAGGAACGCGAGGAGCACGAGTGGGCATTCCATCGCTCGGGAGAAGTGTGTTTCGCTGCCCTGCCGCAGCGGGGCGCCCGTTACATGCTCTCCTCTCAACCGTTGTCTGCCACTCTACCTTCTCACTTTCGGAGGCCTCCTCTCATGGTGATCTTCCCGGCTTTGCCAGTTTAGAAGAGGCTATGGTACCAGTATACTTTGGAGGCCTCCCCTTAAGTCTGTGCATGACTGTGCGGGTTGTAGGAACGAAATGGCGGAGTGCAGCAGCAAATAAAGTGGAGGACATGATGTTTGTTCTCGACATTTGGCTTCGTTGTTCTTGTTGGTTGTCGTTTCGGTGCAGTTGGATAAACACTTTTTCAAAAACGCATCATGCTCTATATTAGTTCGTTAGTTAACGATTAAAGATTTATGTTTTATTATTCCTCTCCGCTTTTTTGCTCTCAAAAGGCCGTGGTTCACTTCACGGACAACAGGAGGTTAATTAATTTTTTCAAGAAAAGTTGCTGATAAAAATGAGTCTTTGTTTTCAACAAAAAATATATCGCTCTCAGAGAGATAACTCCGTGAACAACCCGCTGCCTGGGAACTGACACAAATGGCCGACTAAATCGGTTTCCTGTGTTCCCAGAAGTCAGTTCATTGCAATTATATGTCTTTTTTATACGAAACGGAAGCACCTGCTTTTTAAACCTTGTGCTCGCCTTATTATTTCTTGTTTTTTGCTTGTTTGTTTTGCATTGGCTAGTGCTTGCATGTTGTCATAGCGAAGCAGATTTTTTTCTTTCTCGACACTAGAGTAGCGTATTGGGTAACCGAAGTATTGAGCTACGTACGCGGAGTTTCAATTAGGACAAAAATGATGACGGCGACTGAGCAAAGTCATAAATTCCACGCACTTGACAAACAATCTTTTTCCTGGCTTCTTCTCGTCGCTTTAATGAAGATAATCATTTCGCAGCCATTAGTAGACTTCCTATCTAACTGAAGTGCTTTGACTGCGAAGTTATTGAATCGTTGATTGATGATGGCGAGTATCGTTTAGCTCTCGAAGAGAACATGATTTGCCCATATGCGCAAAGCATCAGTTCGATTTCTTTTTACATTATCATTTGGTCTTTTATTTATGTGTATAAAGTCGATTGACTCAAAAGGATCAATCGTGGGCCTCGTTTTGTGGATCTGGTTTGTTCTGTTACACTCTGTCTCGCTTGTGCTTTTTTGCTCCACTTTTTCTCTCGGGTCGTTTGTTAAGGTATAAGACATGCATAAAAGACGATTCCTGAATAAATCTGTTTGATGCAAAGTAGAGGCAACATCCGTAAGGACCAGTGCAATTCGCACGCCTGGCCAATTTTTTAATTTTATACTGACATGCTTAGACTTGAGCACACAAGCGTGGTTTTGGAAAAATAAAAAAAAAAAAGAAAAACGGCAGTTCTTTTTTTTTTTTTTTTTCAAGCTCAACTTAGTGGTGGAGAAATATTAGAAGTAAAGCAAGAAGGGCGGCCCGATATTCCCTATGTTTATACCGAATATTTCTTGCCTGTACACGCGGTTTGCATTCTTGAATCCAGGTGACCATCGTTCATACATTTCGCTAAAATTATTACTTAGTGCGATTATCCTGCTCGTGGCCAGCCACAACAATGATGTTCCCAGTGTTTTCGCGTTGCGCAAGATAACCGTGAGCTCGCTCGCAAAACAAGTGCGTAACCGACATACATCCCGTACTATTGGGGGTTTTCATTACGTGTTTTAACGCTATAGCGTTTAGGAGCTCGAGTCGCAGAAAATCTAGCGTAGTTGGGACCGAAAAATTTCATAATGCAACACGCGCAGCCACGTGTGATGTCAAGCGTCAAGTGACATTAACGTCACACGTGACGCTTCAGATTAGACCACGCACACAAGCTTCCGCGGCTTAGGAACGAATGCGGGTTCATATGAGAAGGCTTTGCGAACGGCGCCCACTAACGCTATCGCGTTCCATTCATAGAGGCGAAGCTTAAGCATCTCCCGAGTTTTTAAACTTACTTTCATAGGTTCAACTCTTGAACGCGAAGCGTGATGAATATGTGATTGGCTCTCGAAGGCTAGAGAGCGAACCTGCCGCTACTGTTTTAATACGATAGCATTATTAAGCCTCGCCCCCGGACTTCTTAGACTTTCTGACCTCCTAATGCGCAGTAGGTATATGCATTAGATGATTTCAGCTTAGATTTTCACACCAATTCACATTCGCCCTTTTTTTTAAGGACGTGACGAACTTGATGTCATCCTCCTCGTCGTCCTAGAGGCCGTCCTCCAGGTCGTCTTGGAGGTCGTCCTAGACGTCGTCCTTGAGGTTGTTCTAGAGGTCGTTCTAGAGGTCGTCTTTAAGATCGTTCTTAAGGTCGTCCTATAAGTCTTCACAAACGTCGTCCTTGAGGTCGTTTTAATGGTCGTCCTTGAGATCGCCATAGATGTCGTCCTAGGGGTCGCCCTAGACGTCGTCTTTGATGTCGTCCTGTAGAACGTCTTTCACGACGTCGTCTTCGATGTCGGTCCTGAGTTTTTCTTAGACGAAAGCTACTGCGATTCGTAGAAACATATGCACTATCATACTACATATTAATTAGCTAGACTGGATCTTGGCGCTATTTAGCCCTCGTGTTGCCCTTGCGCCCTAAAACATCAAAATATCATCATCATACACAACCAACAACAGTGGTTTCTGCAGCAATTTTGTTTTAGCCGCTAGGTGCCATGAACTTTTTTTAGAGTCGCCTTCATTACAAAGAGTGTCCATCTTGTCGAACGGGGTTGCGTGGTTTATGGGCCGCGTTTACAATATGAGTTGCTAGGAGGTGACGAACGCGTTGATCGTCTGAAAGCATCTCCGCTTTTCCGCCTGCATTCCTACTCACCACGCGCCTTGCGACCAGTCCGAGCGGGAGGCGCCCGCCATTAAAAATACGCTCCATTGCACGGTTTGAGATGGACCCCGTCTATTTAATCTTGGCACCCTAGAGTTATCAATAGGATACAGGAAACGTGCGGCCGCAATTTTCGCCTAAAAAAAATTATAAGACTTTTTTTTAAAGACCGAAAATCGCCTGCCCACTTTCGGCTACGTACGTTTAATATATTACGTTTGCAAGGTATGCAAAATGTGCTAGTCCTATACGACCGTTCCCTGTATTAAAGGGGTACCGAATTTTAACTTCGAATATTTTTTTACGTTCAGATATAAGTTATAAATTGTCAACTATATCTGCTAAGGACAATCGCATGCTTGCATTTCAAAAGGAATGGGTGTATTTTTCGTTCTAAATGTTCGATTCTGGTGAGCGCTTCAAAATCAGCCATGTAAGAGCACGGTGCATCTCGGGATATCCGTCGCGCCCGCAACTTGTTCGCGACGTTATCGGCCTTCCTAGGGCCAAGCCTAACATAGTTGTGAGCGTTAATGATTAGTGGCGTCATTGTGTTACTACCTCGAATAGTCGGAGCAACCGAGGGCTGTTACCTATCACCGGGATAGTGCAGAGCCGACGGAGCGGCGGAGTCGTGCGTGCTATGACAACACCACGACCGACCACCTCTCTGTAAGCGAGCTGTTCCAGTGTGCGGTTTTTGGAGAATACGCACGAAAACACTAATAATAATAATAATAATAATGCTTTATTTTCATCCTTTATGATGGTGGGGCCCAAGAAAAAAAGCTGCAGTAAGTAGCTTGACGAGTCCCTGGGCCCCTACAATGGACGACAGGAAGCTTGCGGGAAAACAAAAAAAAAGCAACATAATAGCGTGCTAGAGGCAATGACGTTAGAAATCAGTACACAAAACTAAAAGCACCTTTTGCAAATGTTAGGAGAGAAAAGGACCACGTACAAGCATATAATAAGCGCAAATCTCTAAAGGTTAGAGTTTCTAGATCAATGTTACTGCTGTTAAGGCTGTTTAACAAATGCGGGAGTGTGGAGCTTAACATTTGAGAGCCATAATTTGTTCGCCGTGACCATCTTACATTTCTCTGGGTTACGGAGAGGATACGGAGGAGAAGTTTTCCTCAGCGACGCAAGGTTTTCCAAAAGACATGCACCTCTTATTTTTTCACTTTTATAACTAGTAAAAAGCCGATACTGATATAAGTTGTAAATAGTGAATATTCGAAAGTTCTTAAATAAATCAGCGGTATGAAAGTCGCGTGGCACGTTACATATACATCTCAATATTTTCTTTTGCAACATAAAAAGTTTTTCAATATTGGTAAATGTTGACGTTCCCCAAACAAGGTGGCAATACGTTAAGTGGTAGAAAAGTAATGATTTATGAAGCAATATTTTAACATTTCTTGGTAACACAGATCTGTATCGATTTATAATCCCCACTACTCGAGCTCACTTTATGGATAAGATAATTTATATGGCTATCCCAAGACATACCCTCACTAAAAATGACTCCAAGAGTTTTAAAACAACTAACAATTTCGATTCGAGTAGAGCTAAAAGTCGGCACTTTAGACAGCACCACAGGCTTGTTTTTTGGATGAAAAATCACAGCTTTTGTTTTATGAATATTGATTTTCAAGGAGTTGCTATCTTCCCAACTTTTTATCCCAACTTTTGCGGTCTCTCGCAGATCACGTGTTCAGGACAGCCGCATCCGCTACGCAGGCCCGCTGCGAGCGGGTGTTCTCCGGGCGCGCGCCTGGCTTTGTCTGTTGCAGTCGACGGCAGCGCAACGCCGAGAGTTGTTTTTTCTTCGCTCTCGTCGGGACTGTCGGTGGGCGCTCGCCCGGCGGCAATGTTCGCGCTGCGGGCGCACGGATACTGACGTGCCCATGGTTTCCCTAGATGCATGCCCACTGACTTCGGCTTTGAATTTTTATATAGTGTGAAGCTGCCAACCCCTTGCACTTTGGCTCGGCATCTGGATGCGCTTGGAGCTGGAGTGCTTGGTGACAATACTTGGACATCTCTGATACCGCTTGCCCGCCGGAGCTTCCCGATGCACCCCAACACTGGATGCTTGTGCGTGCTGTGTGTGTTTGTTGCGTGCACCGTGTTCGGTGACGACGCGCGCCTTGCATTGTCTGTTGCAGTTGGCGGCAGCGCTTCGAGAGTTTCGGTTCTTCTCCGCTCCCGTCGGACTACCGGCCGGCGCTCGCCCGGCGGCGACGTTCGCGCTGCGGCCGCACGGATACTGACGCGCCTATCGTGCCCTGGATGGATACCCACTGACCTCGGCTTTGAATCTTCATATAGTGTGAAGCTGCCGACTCATTGCAGTTTGGCTCGGCATCTGGATGCGCTGGTGTGCTTGGTGACAATAGTTGGACAACTCGGAAACCGCTTGCCTGCCGGAACTTCCCGATGCACTCAACACTGGATACTGTGCTTGTGCGTGCTGCCGTACTTAAGTGGAATGGCGCCGCTTTTAAGTGCACGGTGACGTAACGACATTCGGTTTATTCCTTTTACACAATGTTTTGTGTTTTCTCGAGAAAAAAGTTGCTGTCTCCGTGGTATGTCCAGAATATGGTTCACAATCTGACAATAAAATATGCGCTAGGACTTTGTTTCAGTAATCTTTAAGGGGGCGCTGTGTAATTATTTTAGCGCTAAAAAACCATAGGTTGTGATTTTTAGATTGCATATCTTAAGAAAAAAATTAAAAACACGACTCGTATTTTTTTTAATACCACGATTACGCTGCGCATTAACAAAGCAAAATAGTGTAATATTTCGCGATTAGTAGCGGTGAGTGGCAGCCATGAAAACTACGGCGTGATGTCAACCCGGGTGCCTTTTAATAAGTTGTCGAAATTTGTCTTTATCTCCTTCATTTAAGGGTACGTTTTTATTCAATATTGCAGTTTCAACACGAATAAATGCGTCATATGCCTCGTATCAACCGCGCAGTTTTATTATACTAGGTGTTAATAGCGCCATCAGCCCGAGGAGAGGAAGCCGATCTCTCCGCTCTGCCAAGCTCCGCTGCCATGGTGGGTGGGACAGTGGTACTGTGCACGAGCTCCTGGATGCGGCTACCGATGGTGCCGGGGTTCGCAACCGCACGTGGTGGCCTTCGGAGTTGCTGCTGTCGCCACTGATCTCGGTAGCCCTTTTCTCGTACCAGCACAATCTTTAATTGTGTCCGCATAGCCAAGCATTTAAAACGACGGCTGTCAACAAACTTGCACGTGTACTCTCGGTTCTGGCGTCCGCGGCAGAAACAGCTTCGTCAATCTATTGATGCCGGTGATGCCGCCACATGGTTGACAGCACTCTGTCTTGCACAGGCCGGTTATTTGCCCTGGGCATTTTGAGGGTGCTTCCATGCCTGTAAATATATGCCCAACCCCGTATAAAATTAAATGCGGTTCTTCCAGGCAATCGCCCCCGCATTTTGTCATCCTAATTTCATGCACGATACGGTCTCGCAGGTTTTTCGGCTACTCCGCATCGATTTCAGTCCGGCCTTCACCAACAAGTGCGAACCGGCCGCAAACATCCTGCGGGCTTCCCTTGCCTTTTTACACGCGGAGATTGAAGCACTATTGAACGATGACCATCGACGGTCCTGGTGAGTAATGTTGCGTCAGAAATTCTAGACTTGCGCTAAGTGGTGCCTTTAAGTGGTTCGTAGTTTCCAACACTCTGCGTAGCAGTCAGTATGTAGACCTGCGGCAGCTTCTCAGGAGCTTCTCAGGAACACGGCTTGTCACTTGTCCGCCGCAGAATTCTTCGCAATTAAATACTGTTCCAAACTCTCGGCCTAGTCCTCCCACTCCTGAACGCCTTCCCTCGAGAAACGTTCTATATTTCGGCATGACTCTGCCGATTCACTTCTCCGGTACTACGGCCAAATGCGCGTTAACAAGAACTGGTACTCATTAACACCTCGTCGCCAAACGTTAAAAACAACAAATTCAACTATTCCTAATACATGACTCACGACAGCCCTCGAACAGCCGCCAGTCCCGGACGCCACCACAGGGACGTAATTGTAGTGCATGCCTCGTGTCATTCCTAGCCTCGGCACCATCGCTGGTTGCAACACAGAGATCGTCCGTAGTACCACCCCTCTAGTACCCCAGACACATTGACGGGGCTGCACTAGGATGTGCCGGCTGCCCGCGCTTTATCGTGGGACTCCTTCCTGCGCTGATATTGCGATTTTCTGGCCGATTCACTGCCACTAGCTTCACTGCGGCACGGTTCCGCGAGGTTTCGTTCCTCATCTGTTGACTTTGACCGGTCAACAAAAAGCTTTTTCTGCCGCTGCGATGTTTCGTATATCTCGCTGCAAGCGGTCGCACACAACTTGTTTCAGCGGCTATCGCAAACCGCCTCATTGCCTTATATGTCGTTCCTTTTTTCGTTTATTAAAAATGAACAGGCATTTTGCACACGAAACACCGTCGCACGTGCATGCCCTCGGGCTGTGGCGCCTTTGGAGGGGGCCGCAATCGCCAGCGCCTTTCAGTATAACTGGTCTCAACAAAAGAATCTCAGCCACCAACGACACCAACCGCTTCTCTTCCCGCCACCTTGAGGCACCGGCGTATGGTGGCCGCCAGGAGGCGGCAGAGCGGGCGGCCACAAAATTAACCACTTTTTTTTCCTTCTTACTCAAGCCGGTTATCCATTTGCTGAATCTGGACCTTCAATTACCTTCCAAATCCGAAAGACGCCCCGCTATTTATTCATGCCTGCGAGATATTTCTCTTCGGAGGTATCTGGGTGCATCGATGATATCCGAGAAGAAACAGCAGCCAATGGGGACTTCGTTGGTTACAGACACTAGGAGAGACACTGAAATGCGGAGGATCCGCTTAGAAATGCTCTCGTACTTAAAAACTTCGAAGTTGAAGAATCCAACCGAAGAACCGAGAAATATCCGCCCCAAAACTTGCCCGACGGAGACGTTTATTGAAACATTCCGAGCAGTAGGAAAAGTGTAGGAAGTGGGAGGAAGATCTGGGATGACAAAAACACCTGTTGCATACTCTGTTTGCGGTACAACGGTGCAAACGAAGGGGCGGCGAAACTTAATTTTTTTTATGGGGGAGTAAGGAAAATAAAGTCTATATTGATCTTCAAAATGACTCTAGCTTCATCATGTTGATAAAACACTGGGAGCACTGAATGTTCAATGACGTTACGTCATGGGGTCACATCACTGTGACGTTACTCAGCGACATGGTGCAACGGGTGCAAGGTCACATGACGGCTTGATATCATGTGACGGCACGGTGTTCCGTAACACGAAGGGGTCACGTGACGTCACACCATAGTTTTCGTAGATTGTTTCTAAGCTCCAATAACGACCCCGATATGATGCATGGGCGGAGGCACCAGTGCGTGTCAGGTATCGTTTTGAGAGTTATCGGAATGATCTACTAAAACTCCCTACTATCCCGTGTTGTCAAAATATTATGTTGCGTCCCGTGACAGAATGGTTTCACGTGGTCGCATGACATCATAAAGTCATATCACGTCATAATGCTACAACCCTTGGTGACGGTCCTTCATGAGTCTCCTTCAGGGCGCTCCTTCGTCATAGTTCAAGACGGTGCTTCCTGACGGGTCTTCGTGACTGTTCCACATTGCATTTCTTGTTTTGTTTGTGCATAGAATTCGGATAATAAGACATATTCCGTGCTAATACAGCAGTAAAGCCCAACCTACACATGTTATTCTGTAAAACATCAAGTTACTGTGTAAGATGCCCAGCTAGACATAGTCTAGTTAAGTGAAAATAACAGACTATACAAATATTCAAGCTCTTGAACACAATAATTTGGCCCTCAGCTTGTCCCAGCCTGCTCTGTTTTATCTTTAAGTAACTTAAACTTAAGATGTTATCGTTGAACGGGACACCTCAAAGAATAAGAATTGCTTTTTGCTAAAATGTTAATTATCAGTTCACGATAAACTTTTTGCCACCTACTAAGTATTCGCCGCCTGACGTAACACACTAGTGGAAACGTTTTTTTTTTGCAGTGCTCAAACCAACCTTTAAACTCCTCGATTTGGATGCCTTTCTGTGCTTTGCCGTTTTTTTTTTTTTTGTTTCACTTCTTCCACGTCGACAAACCGTTTTCCTTTTAGAGTATTTTCGGCAGGGAAACAAACAAAAGCAACGCCGGCTCACGTTGGGTGAATAGGAAGAGTGGGGTACGAGGTGAAATGCTGTTTTTGCGAAACAAAATTCTGAAAGCTCAACTTGCACTGCGCCATGTGTTCAACGGTTTTCGAACACAAACGGCATGACCCATGCAGCCCACCCTCTCTCTTCACCCGTGCGAATCTTTTGCTACCCCGGATGTAAAAGGTATCAATAGGAATTTGTTGGCCAATGTGGAAGAGGCAAAACAAAAAGCGCTAGAAACAATGAAGGGCGTTAGCATCGATACTTTTAAATGGGCTTTTGAGCACTGAAAGATACTCTGTACCAACGTAATGCAATAAGCCTGATTTATATAATGCGATTTTTCTTGCGATTTCGCAGCTGACTTGTTGGGCTCCATTGCCTCCACCACGCCTCTTTTTCCGCTCGAGCAACGTCGCCATTCCGAAATCGGAAGCAAAATCACACCATATAAATGAGGCTTCAGGTGGAGAGTACGTTGAAGGTGCGTGAAAATGGAACGTGTAAAATAAATGCACAATTATGCTAAAGAAAAATAAACTCCGTTTTTTTTGTCTCCTGTGGCATTCACAACGGAACTAAGTTTGAGAAATGATGTTTATTACGTTGAGAATGTGAAAAGTCGTAGAAAACTAATGCTAAGAATAGGAAGGTACATACCCCGACCGTAACTTCTTTAAAACTAAAAAAAAGAAACAGAGGCAAAAAAAAAAAAGATTTATTCCCTCTATAAATTTTGCATTACCGCTGGTAATCGATATTATCAAATTGTGCCGGTGGGGGGTGACATTTGGCGCGTGGCGAAGAGTACTGTAAAACCCTTAATGTTCGCGAGCCCTCTATTTTCGCGAATTTCACGAATTGAAGAATTTGCGAAATTTAAGGGCGCGCGAAAATTTCGGTCCTTAAAGGAGCTGTGCAAGAATTTTTGTACTCTGCAGAAATACCGCTTAAAACGGATCCCTAACGTTAATGACCTATGAAACACGCGTTAGTTTTTCACCCCACGCAATAGAAGTCCCAGAAAAAAATTAAAGAAAAACGAGCAGCGTTCACCCCCTCAACTCGCAGCCAGAACAAGCGGCCACGTGATCTGGAGCCGATTATATGCCGCCAGTCTTGATCATAGCCACGCGCTGGGGTTGGCAAAGCGCAGGACACGCGCTGAGTTCCAGACATTGTTATGGCTCGGCTGTTGTCGTCGTTGCAGCGATTGGACACGGGTCACTACCCGAACGCTTCTCGAGCTAGCAATTATCACGAGCCCAAGTCGAGTGCCCATGCTATGCTCGGGTCCAATCTATGAACCGCATTCAAATATCGTCACTTGGGTGTACTGCGATCCCCGAGTTACGTCATCAAATTTTGCAAAGGAGAGATTGAATGAAAATGATCGCTTTTGTCCTTGAAATTACACCGCAACAAAGGAGTTTCTTGGCCAATGGCGTTGCGTGTGAGTATCCTTGAGTCCCAGGTGTGCCAGTAAGCTCGTGTAGAGAGAAAAACATTCCAATTGAATATCGTTGCACAGCTCCTTTAAGATTTTCAATGCAGGCGTCTGGAATTCGCGAAATTTAGTGGTCGCGATTATGTCATCTGTGACCGATTCGCGAAAAATAGGGGCCGCGAAAAATAGGGGCCGCGAAAATAAAGGGTTTTACAGTAATGTGTTTTGCTGTAGTCATGCATATTATTAAAATTAAATTAAACTGGCTAACTTAATATCATCCTCAGGAAGTTACAGAGGTTATCAAGAGTTCTTCTCGTGTTGGCTCTATTCTGTTTGGTTTGAGAACGAGCACCGACAACCACCGCGTTGAAATACTCACCTGTTTTGAAGCATGAGTGGCGGTGCGACATTTCCTTCACAATTAAGCCAACAGAGATCTTAGCAAAACATTTCTTGATAAATATAAATAATCAACATTTCCAATGCCATTGCACAGACACAATATGCAGGATATTATCAAGGATTCGTTACGCAGTTTATGTGACCTTAAAACGCGATCGTGATTAGTAAACACCTCGAAGAACATCCCCGTTATTAGAAAGAGGGCACAGTCGAGTTAGAAGCGACTTCATAGTTTACACCAAGGGCCGGGTTCGACACTTGGTAAAGATAAATTTTCAGATGGTTCGAATAATTATCCTGGAGCATTTTAGCATCAACTACACAATTCGTAGAATATGCTTGCTTATAAAGTTCCTGACCGCACTTTGTGTAAAATGGTGTCTGATGATTGCAGCTAGTCAGACCTGAGCGAGAGTCAGGTCATGTGTGTCAAGCAAACACCGACGCCACATGTGCCAATATAAACATTTACTATCTTCAACCGTGTACGCATGCTATTCTTAATAAAGGTACATTTTTACATCAGGGGCCACGCTCCATCGATGGCAATATTACGACGTCCACACAGTGGACAACACAGTGGTTTTTAGGTTACATGGTCTTCTCCGTAGTGTACTTGATGAGCATGAAGAGGATGAGAATGACGATATTATCACCAACAACCTTGGTGACACCAAATCATTTTAGTGTCATTTTTCCCCCATTCTTTAAACCGGCCAAATGATGTTCTCGCTGTCCTTGTCCATTGCTACCATGTCCATGCAGAGTTCGGGCATTGAACAGAAAATTAATAAGTATGAAAAACAAACACGTAAGTAATAAGCATTTGGCACAATGAGATCTTGAACGCAACAATATTTCAATAGTTATTTGGAGATCACAATTATTCTTTAATAAGAACAGCTCATTTTTAAATCCAGAATTTTCATATTTCGTTTTAAATAATGCAATAAGAGTGCCCATAGAAAAAAGAAAGGACGTTTTGATATCGGAAACTATCTTTTTACTACCAACGCAAAAGGCGTCCTAGGACGCAAGGGTTTTAAGATACTTTTTCTTCCTTTAAAACGCTCTTGTGGATCCCTAGGTGAATCAAAACAACTTGTGCTATTTCTGCCCTTGCGCCTATGGCAACAAAAGGTATGACTTAACCGCGATTTGAAAACTGGTTAAGCGCTTTCCTGTAACGTCTCGTACCCCTAAAAAACAAAAAAAGAAACACCCTGTATATATTAACCAGGGTAGCTAAACTCGTGGAGCAAAACATTCTTCCCTTTCTGACGTAGCGGGGGGAGTGACCAAAAGGACGCCTCAAAGTTTCCTCTTCCCGGCGCGCGGTCAACTTCGCAACTTTTGCCGAAAAATCCCCCGCAATCCCTAGGCGGTGCACGAGAGCACGAGACAGCGCGGGGAGGCGTGTGTTCACGCCGCTCGCTGTACGCTGTTTTTGAGCTCTCTAGCGCCGACAATCCCGTCATGCCTCGCCCAGGCAAGACGCGAGAGCAGACGACGAGAGTTCGTCTGCTACGATGCGGCATTCGCAGAGCGTAACTGAAAGAAAAAGTTGGTGTTCTGCGCGAAATCGCGTACCGCGGGTCACAATTTCAAATGTGAGCTTGAATTGTAAGCGTCTGATATTTCACGAATGAAGGAATCGACGACCCGTGTCTTATTTGTAAAATTTGAGTCGTTTTCTTGCCGTACAGACGCTGAAACCTACCAGTGTGTAATGAAAGGCCCAGGACAAACACAGAGGCCGCGAGATCTCGCATCATCTGTGTGCTATTAAAAAGTGGAACATTTTTCGACAAAGCTGCCACAACAGAAACCTGTGACGCATTCACTCAGCGTCCGGGAAGGATAAACATGGAGGCGTTGACCGAGGCTCAAGCAAAGTCATATTTGAACGGCAGCTATCTTGCCCCGTCGTATTTTGTTTTGAGAAAGCTCTCGTTCTCAATGCCCTCACCAGGGAAATGAAAACGTTTTACGAGACGTATTGCTATATCTTCCAAAGAACTAGATTTAAGCCGTATCCTTTCAGTGGTTCACTTATAATACTATGCTTAAAACGAAGCAAGCTCTTGCGCGTACAGTGCCATCACTTTTCTCAAGTGTATACTGTTTTGTAGTCAGCTTGTTTCGGAAATTTACGCCGTCTGTAGATATGTCTGACAGCCGAGTTTCTGAATTGGAAGTCATCGCAAATATAAGTTACACGTTGCAGCAACCAACGTTTATAGATAAACGATGGCAGCGACTGGCGCTCTGGGACTCCCACCCATCACGTCGAACAAAAAGGCGCTAGTTTCGCTTTGAGGTCGGCACTTTTCTACAACATCTATGGCGACAGCATCAGTCTGCACTCGGTGCGTTCGGCAAGTCCGTTCGGGGCCTGTTCTCCGTGCAGCACTCCGCAGGTGCAATGCATTCGAACTCTCACTGTGCAAGTCTGGATCGCGGATCGAGAGCCCGTCACTGGCCCCACCGGTGGCCATTGCTTGACAACAGGCAATACGCCGCGTCCTGTCTAGTTCTCCCTTCGCTTTCGTCCTTGTTGTTTTGGCGTATTACATTATGAGGCAATACACGCAAGTCTAAGGGAGAAACACGCAAAAATTGGAAGCTTGTATCCGGTGCTCGAGGGCGAGCATTTTATTGCGTGCAGCGATGATTATATCAGGTGCTTGGAGATAAAATAGACATTCGTAAAACGTTCGAACATCGCTTTAAAAAAATGGGCCGGAGCACCACCGCCTTTACCGACGCCGCTTGCTTCGGTTGCTAAATGAATGGGAGGTTCAGCGACTGCACGGCAGGCTCCCAGTTTCAGTTTGCCACGGAAGCCCTCACAGCAGTTAAAGAAAAAAAAGCTTTCACCATGAAGTACTATGTACAAGCGGCTAAAACGATGCGAATGTCTCCAGTAAAGGCCTTCTAACTTATCGTTTGCTGAGCTTTGACGACTCCCAAATCACGGATGACTCCACAATAACTCTCGGTAGCCCTTGTCTCATTAAACACATCACAGTTAACGCCCAACAAAGTCCCCCTCGGCCCTCAACCACACTACATTTATTTAAGCAAGATTGGTATTCTAACGTGTTTAATATTCTTGCCCGCAATATTAACTGTTATTTGCGGAAACACGATAGAAGTTTCATGATCGAGAACAACCTACTAACGTAATAAAATTGAGTTTCCCCATTTCTCCTATAGCATGCATAAGATCGTGTCACGCGATGACTGCCGGAGGTGCCGCTGGACCCCAGCAATAAAGGCCTCTGTCCGGGATCCAGCCTCCTAAGAGATCAGTGGTGCCAGTGCTATTAGACATAAATCGTTTATTTGCATCGGTAAAACCATACCTGCCGGATGTCGGGACGAGGCGCAAAACCATGCATCCGGACAATATTGAACCCGGTTTTCGGCCAAAATCCCCTCAACACTCACAAAAAAGCAACGTGCTGTTTCGGCGACTAGTTTGTGTAATTTATTTTTTCAGTCATATTATTGGGTCCCGGGCCAGTGTGTACACCCCAAAAAAGAAATGTACTGTGGTAATTACACCTTGACGAGAAGCGGGCACGTAGCCAAGATTTTGTTTAAGGGTGGGGGGGGGGGGGGGGGGACAACTCATGGCAAAGTGCTATATGAGGGGGAGGGGGGGAGAGAAGTCCCCAGCAAAATGGGCGATTTTCGGGGGGGGGGGGGGGGGCGGGCGGGAGCCGGGCCTTGTGCCCCGCCCCCTCACCCCCTGGCTACGTGCCTGACGAGAAGGGGTATTGTAGTTTTACACCTTTATAAAAAGGTGTAGTGCATTATCACACGTTTTAAGAAATATGTTTAAAAAATCACGGATTTTAAAAGGTGCGCGGTATACATTTTTTTATAAGGTCTATTGCTACACTTATTAGGGTGTTAGTTATGGGACACCCCATTTACATGTATAAAGGTATGAAAATGTTTAATGTTTATATACCTCTAACGGAATAAAATCTCTTTCATGTGATTCCATCGCGTGCCGATGAAACAATCTGTCGATGACATGTCGTTCGATAAACTGATTTGACCGCCAACGAGTGACGACTGCCAGTAAAATTTCGGGGAAATAACTCTGCCGGCTGCCTGGAGACTCGACCCTACCCAAGAATTACCTTGTTGTTTTTTTTGTTTGTTTTCTAACAATTTTTATTTACACCAGCTTAGTAGTACCTCTCCAAATATTACCGAAAAAAACGATGGCAGCCGAAAAACTCCAACAACCCGGCTCACAGTCATGTGGGAGACTAACACGTGCTCGTCAGTCGCCACCATGCTTTGAGAGCTACCGGTTCCGAAGAATTGGAGCGCGCAGACAACTTGTGGTTCCACGGTCATGGTAGACGCGATTGTCCGCCGCCTCGAAGTCCGGGCGCCGAACGAAGCCTGTCGCAGAGTCAACGCACAACGGCTTTCGATAACCGGTACTGTCGCCGAGATTCGTCGTCGGGGAGTTGAAAGGCGTCCCTGTAGTCTCTGTAGCGACGCCGACGCTGGCGGAAGATAAGCTCGGCCGCAGCGTACGGCAGCGCCATGTTGACAAAGTTTAACTTCGCCTCGATCCGAAGCGAAGATCTCGAGCTCAAACCACGGCTGTGCAAAGTTCGGAGACGTCACTTTGACGTCCGCGACAACTTCGACAAACGAGGTTTCTAATCGCTTGTTTTTCTACGCAAACTTTGGAGGGATTTGGAGCATCAGCAGGTCGCCTAGGAACAATCTGCAAAGCATTAATTTTAGCTTGGCGTAGGTATGTAGGGACAAACGGGCGCTACGTCATCAGCGAAGCCGTTCAATTAGCAGGCTCTTCGCGCCCCTCACGCGCCGCACGCGGGCCTGGATGAACTTTGCTGCATTCTGCCTCTCAAAGAAATGAGCGTTCAAATGATTGACACCTCGCTCGGTGCGACGTCAGCGTCGCGAGAGTCCAATTAACGCGTTCCGCAAACTTCGGGCACAAAGCTATGCTTGACGAGTTTAGCGACTCAGAAGTCTAATTCAGTGAACAACACTTACGCTTTGCCGTTTTATACTATTTTATTGCCTAAGAGGGAGGGAGATAGGGAGAAAAAACAACAATAAAATTATTATATACTACAAAATTCAAGAAGACAGAAAACATCGCTTCAAATGTTTAAATTTTATCATAAGAGCGGTTTCAATGCAAAGCTAAAAAAAGAACTTGTATTGGTTAATGATTGTCACCAAAAGAAGGTGTGCGCAGTGCCTAAGAGATGTTTCTCTCCCACTGGCATAAAGTAAGTGTCAGTATGAATCTTACCGAAGCTATCTTTGATTTAGCCTTGAAAGAAAAAGTGAGTGAATTGTGCCAATGTCGGAAATGTGGGGCTAGTCTTTCGGCCTATTTGGCCGACTGCTAAACAGCTGCGCCGCTAGCTCCGCCGGCCGTAAAGCTAAACTGTGAAGAAAGCAACAAAACAAAAAAGGGAGGAGAGAGGACTCTAAGATTCATCGAGAAGATTTCGCCAGCTGCAAAAAAAATGAAAAACAAAAGCAAGCAAAAAAAATAAAAGCTCGATGTACAGCTAAGCGCTTCTTATGAGTAGTGAAGGCGAAAGCACGAATGTCGTTCTTGCGCGTGTCCTCGTGACCCGCGCAAGAACGACATTCACGGGGTATTCCCCAGCGGGGCCAACCGCTTCCTTCTCCCGGCGCGCTCTGGCGCTGGCACGTAGCGCCATGGGGTGGCTTTCCTTGAAACTGAATCACGGCGGCCATATCCATCAGATTTCGGCTTCACTTAGCTGACGCTTTGCGTGGCTTTCTGCGCGGCTTCAAAGCCGAGATGCCTCCGATCGCGACTTCATTTAGCTCCGTTGGCAGAGGGTAATTTAGCTGCCGTTTGGCGCGGCTGCTGACGTCGGCTCGTACTACACTATTAAAGTAAGCTAGTTGGTTTCAAGTATTGAATTTAAGAGCGTAAAGGACAGACCGGATATGAACTAGACAGGACAGCGCTGCTTGCGGGAAAGTGTATGTGGAACAATTTGGCCGGTGTCTGGTTACCGGACTGCTAGAACATGCAACATCTCTCAACTCCTCATCGGCAGGACATCTCACAATACACGTCCTTGACTGCCACTGCACACCGATCTTCAAAACGACAGATGACCTCGGACAGTAGCATGGCAAAAGGTCAAGAGAACTTTACGAGGCACAGTCAATCAAGGCTTGTAGTGACATCTGTGCCAGCCTTCTGTGTCTCAATCAGACAAAGAACTATTATACCTCCACCTTCGTCACTTCGTTACCTCCAGCTCTCTTTCTGCATAGTGGAGTTTCAGGCTCGGGTGACAAAAGGTGAAGACTGATCTCTGAATATCTCGAAGCCAATTCGTTCCATTATTTCCAAATCCTCGAATTGCCGAAACAAAAAGCTAATTGATAGAACATAGTTGGTAAGATCGTGGCGATTATTTCTCCATATGATGTCCGCCAAGCTGCACACGCACAGATGGAGGACATCCTCCGGGAAGCTCACGCCGAATATAAAAAAAAGTTTATTTTAAAGAAAGCTCACGCAGCATATTCACTCGTCATCGAGAAAGGCGATTTCTTTCTTGTCACTTGCTCCACGAGGCTGCACCTCCAAGATAATGAGGCCGCATAGCTAAATTTTTGCGACACCTATCGACGGCCAGCACAGATGGGACATGACTGCTGATTGACCTAGGCTGTGTTCCAAAATTTACTCGATCCGACTCCGGAGTAAAGATTTCGTACCGTGCCTCCCAAAACGTACTCGCGCTTAATCGATGACGTCAGGACTCGCGTTCCAGAAGCGGGTTGTTTACTCCGGAGCATGGGCGCACAAACCGGGGGGGGCTGGGGGGGGGGGGGGGGGCAAGGGGGGCGCTTGCCCCCAGATCTCAATATGTGGTGGGGGGGTGCAAGGCATGCGTTTGCCCCCCCCCCCCCCCCCTTGAAACAGAAGCCACCGGGCCGGGTAAGCACTGGCTGGCGGCGCCCAAGGAATGTCCAAGGGCACCGCCCCCGGCCCGGGGGGGGGGGGGGGGGAGGTAGGGGGAGGTTTGGTTTGCCCCCCCCCCCCCCCCACTCAAAAACAAGTTGGTACGCCACTGCTCCGGAGTAATTACTCACGCTACCCTCCTCGATTGGGGGGTAACGTCGGATCAAATCGAGTAAATACGTCACGTAACCTGTTCGTCGTCTGCTCTCTGCGCCGACAGCCGTCAAAGCTCGCTTGCTCCGTTGGCTCTGTTGGCTCTGTTGTCTGACGTTCGAAATGACAAAGAATAAGGTGCAGCCATTTATATGCGGTTGTTGCGATTTTATGCTTTCAACGCAGGAACTTACTGCATCACATCCAGACGGTGCACCTTTCCCGGGAAGGTATCCTTGTTACTATTTTCAGAGCGCGAGCTTAAACGGGTGTTTCTCCGCAGTTTCGTCCTCGGCGTTGGAAGAAATGCCGTATTCTTACGTTCAAGGCTGAAATTGTTCGAACGCAGTAAATGACGAGGTAGTATTTTTGTTTAACCCAGGGTGGGTGTAATGGGAGGGTAACGCATGTGAAGCACTGAAGGCTTCGGATATTTTATTGTAATAATATTCGCGTCAAAGCGAACGTATTTTACATATCACTATTGAGAAAGTACACCTTGCGCTGTACCACTACACCATATGGAAGCAATTTCTCCAAAACGTAATCGCGACGATTAATCAAAACAAATTTTTGATGTCTAACTAATTAACTAAGTTATTTTGATCTGAATATACAGCTCAAAATGAATGTGAGTAAAAGGATCTAGTGGGTTCACCTTAGAAAACACCGCGTCGTCATTAGAATTATAGTCTCTTCGAGTCCTTTTTTTTATGATAAAACGGATTTTCTGCTATTTTCTGCCATCACTGTTGTGTTTTCTTTTTGCCTAGACCCATGACGAAGCCAATACGCATAGTATCAGGTGATTATCCCGGCCGTTCCAAAATCGTGTCGCGGATCGTTTACTCGCAATGTCATGTGGTAGGAGGCAGGCTACTCGGGTAAGATTTGGAACATAGCCATACACTAGCGTTAATTTGGGAAGAAGACAACCACCCCCCTCCCCCGCCCCGAACGCAAACACTGTATCTCATGTCCAATCTATGCCCCACAATAGCCTTCGTTAGGTGACGCAAAAAAAAAGGAATAAATAGTGTTTTGGAAAGGTGGACAGCCCTAAAACCGGCTCCCGCTCCTCCATTAGGTGACTTAAAACTTTATCTGACTAGTTGTGCTCAGTGCTGTGGAATGCACGGACGTGGAAAACGAAGAATTCCACATTCGTACGATGTTTGTGTGACAAGTTAATCTTCGAGGAATAAAGTGACGTCTGGGTGACTCAGAAAAAATGGATCTAGGCAAGAAGAGAGTTCCTTTTTGTTCTCCTCGCGAACTGATTGGGTGACACTCTAACCCCAATAACTTTTCTCACGCTGCACGTGGCAAGTGAGATGGAGTATTGCACAAGGACCACGGCATTGTTTACTGTATCGAAGGCAATCCCAATGGCGGTCTGCGGCCTCGACCCTGAGCAGCACGGGCTAGGAGCGGCCCATCTGATTGGCGGCGTACAGCACCAGCACAACGTTGGGGTCCGCCGGCCGCCTGGACCCAGAAGGCCGGCTGGTTTGCCGTCAGGTTGGCCAGCAGCCGGTGGCATGAGACGTCGTGCACCTCCAGCGAGTACAGCTGCCTGGGGCCGCCGATGTGGTCTTCGCCGCACTCGGCCAGGGAGGATTCTTCCGTCTGGTTGCTCAACGTGCAGTTGGAAGGCGCCAGAGGACGACCTGTGCGATACGAGACAAGTGAAATCGCTGCCTGAAGGGTTTGTCCACGCGGGACACGCTTTTTTGCGCTGGACAACATCGGCTTTCACTTTCCGACAGCGTTGTCAATCTTGTGACCTCATAAATTGTTTACAGGTGTAAACACTGGAAGGAAATGCACGCACTGCATCGGTTCGAGCTGCTCACGTAAACGAAAAATTCGAGCACACTTTTCCTGAGATTGAGTTCGGCTAGGCTCAATCGCGGACTCTGCTCGCAATTTCGTTCACTTGCCGACTGCTTCTCTGGTAGTATTTTAGAGTGGTAGCTGTTAGTGCCTCCTTTGGGGCAAAATCGGGCATTGTTCACATACAGAATGTCACATGATATCGAGGACTGAGTGAGAGAGCCGCGGTGCGCGAGGGACATGGCGATTGTGAGAAAGTAATAGGGCGGCCAGTCAACGCCCCCTCTCTCTCTAGCCCCCTTCCCCCTTTTCTCTCGTTGATGTCACTTCGGGATTCTGGTAGCTTCTCTGGCTTCCGGCGCGTCTGCACGGCGCTCACTCAACCAACTCCGTCTCATCACCAGAAACAGCTAAAGCACCTGACGTAACCAAAGTTTCAGTTTAATGCTGTAGTTTTTTCAATACTTTTTGCTCGCATAGTAAATAGATCGAAAGTAAATTACTTTTTGTGAAACTCGGTGTATGCCTATTAAACAGCTTGAACTGTACCTGCCTGTGTTCGCGCTATTGAGAAAGCATTTGGCAAGTGCAGTACAAATACTAGCATGGGTTCTTTCACGTGCGTCACACCGCAAGAATTAGTGCAGGACAGGAAGGTACAATGCCCCGACTACATCATAATTGAGAAGAGAAGGATATGACTCGGACACACGTACCGACCGGTGTGACCTTGAACTGGCAGGGCGTCTTCTGGGTGCCGATCTTGTTGGTCGCCCAGCAGAAAAGCGAGCCGTAGTCGGCCTGCTCCCGAGGCACGTACGAGGCCTCGGGCACGAAGCTCTGCACCTCGTGGCTGCGCAAGCTGCCGTTAAAGGCCTAGCGGAAGCTCGCCACAGAAGGGTAGGCATCCACGTGCACGAGACCTGCACCACCTCGTGCGCCGCTGTCGGGAATATGGTGCGCTGCCGAGGAGAACACACCGGCGAATCTG
Organism: Ixodes scapularis; assembly: GCF_016920785.2. Taxonomy (NCBI): domain Eukaryota; kingdom Metazoa; phylum Arthropoda; class Arachnida; order Ixodida; family Ixodidae; genus Ixodes; species Ixodes scapularis. Next base: position 15,806,112 of record NW_024609873.1, on the reverse strand, counting down.
CATTGGCAGGGGGAAGGGGATAGGGACAGATTAATGAATACTTATAATCAAATACTTTAGTAGGGAGTACATCATAAGAGGCGAAAATTCAATTGCCTTGGAGCCGACAGCCTTTGAGTAGTTAGAACGGCTGGTCGTGCGCAGCCTGATGGTTTTTCTCTTCGAATTGTGAGTGGCGACTGTTGCCATCTATTGCGGTGAACAGTCTTGGAGACAGCGAAGAAAGCCATTTTCGTTGTTTGGGCGAATTGCCTTTCTCGGTGCGTCGGTGACAGCTTTCTTCATCGTCGCAGCACGAATGCGCGACAGCATGGACAGCGCAAAGCGCTTGCGTTTTCTCGGACAGGTGTGCTTTCGTCGATAGGATAGAATTTGGTGCTCTTATGCGCGCTATCAGATGCTAGTGAGCGCACTATAAAGCATTCTTCTGGTGAAGAGTTTCGGTTTGGGGACTTTGGAATCTTTCACTTTTTACAGACACCATTAATGGTAAATTTAAGCTAAACCCTTGGAAAAGTTTGGGATGTGGTAATTCTTTGAAACAAGAAAGGGTTAGTGGCAATTTAAACCGGTTGTTTTTCATCATTCGTTTGGCTTCAAATTTAGGCTTAGCTCATTTGCGAGCGGTAAGGTTTTAAACTTATACGGTGTATCATACTGTTTAAATGACCATCACTTGCAACTAAACTTAGGGCATAGTGTTCCCGTGAGGTTTATCACTACAGAAAAAAGGACTTGGGCTGGGCATGTCCTAAATATTGCGAAGCAAAACGATCATGGTACGCACATTGCACTCTCAGATGAACCTTGTTGCTTTCAGACTACCCCTCGGAGTTGATCGGGACGCAAGTGTAGCGTCTTGCGTTGTGCCTCTGGATAGCCTGGAAGACCAGAGACTGGTTGCTGGTGATGACATTGGCTGCTGGATCCGAGTGCACTTCCCTTCCCTCGAACATCCAGACGACCTCGGAGACGCTTGAGTTGGCGTCGATGCTACACTCTAGGTACAAGTCCTGGCCTTCGAAAATCTCCTCTAGCCGAAGACGCTTTCCCAGCTGCAGCCTCACCCCCGGTTTGTCTGAAACAGTGGAAATGTGCAACTATCATCACAAACGAGCAGACTGCATGGGAGCACACCAAAATACGTTTTTTTCGACACGCATACGGAGTAAATAAAGCTTTGTCAATCGTGTGTGGTTCGACATGTGCTACCGTAAACGATATGCGCTGATAAATCTTTCCAGGCCTCTGTGGCGTAGCTGTTATTTTTTAAAAAAACTTTGAGTCAAAATATCCGCTGGAACGCAAAAATCTCGTCTCCATCTCTCAATTCTTTAACAATTTAACAGTGAATAGAGCTTGTGGGAGCAGTAGGCGTAGGAAGGATCCAGTTTGAGTATTACAGCTCATATTCACTGGGTGTGTACGTAGACAGCAGGCAGTCACGTCCACTGACTCACTCTCACACTCACGTACGCAAACCCAAACAGACACACAGGCAATCACGCACATAAGCACAGATACCAATGCCTCAGTAAAAACGCATCCGCAGACATGCAGAAATACACACTCTTGGAGCGTGTAAAAAAAAAAACACACAATGATTAAAAAAAAAAGCTCAGGCAACATGCGCAAGTACATAACCACATGCACAGAAAAGAACACACATAAGTGCGCACGAACGTGCTCATAGAAACATACAAGTGAATTCAGATGCAGATAAGACCAACAGTAAATCATATGCGCATGTTCTTGCTTAAGTACATGCGTTCATCGAATACGTGTGGTCGTTGTTGATTGCTGTAAGTATGCCGAAAGGGGGACTTATTTGTTTCGTGTGTGCTTGTGACCCAGTTCTTAGGGAGCTGCAATCAAAATGCCTTAGTTTACCCCTCAGATGTTTCATGATACCACATACTGCTTTCAAGGCGCTGCGTCGTCCATGTTTCTGGCGTCCAGGTTGGACACGTCCTTTGCTTTTGTTTTAAAACAATCTCTAGTGTATAACAACGTAAACAAGATCACACACGACGTTTTAATCTCATATCACAATACAACCATGGCCATGGTCTCTGACAGCCTAAGAAACAAAGGGCGTGGCATATTATATGTTCACACCTCTAGCTTCGTGATTGGCCCTTCAGCGTTCTCCTCGGCGAAATCTCCAATCAAATTGGCTTAAGAGCGATAATAAAATGGACGTGATGCACCCCGCCACAATGATTTTAAGTAAGTCAGCGACCTAAATCTTTCCTAAGCGGGCGCCGCCATCTTAAAGGGCGGAACCTTCGGTATGCGGGAAAACCTCGTTTTGCACTCGCCACACAACTGAGAGAAGATTACTTTTCGGTCGCGACTGTCTTTCACTTTTTTTTTTTTAATTTCTTATATTCTTTTACTTGTCCCAGGTTGTAATGCCTCGCTTCTTTTCTTTATTCATCCCACATACAAGATTTGTAAACTGCGGGACTGGAAACTGGTGTGAAAACAAAACGCCTATGGTGCACTTAACAATAGACATAAGGCTCTGTTATACTCCGACGTAACGCGCGCGCAAGCGAACGCCGGCCGAAGTCGGCTACGTCACGTCAGTCACGCCGCGCGCGTCAAAAATTCGCCCTCTCTAGACTCCGGCGGCCCTGGCGACTTCCGCGGCGCGCGTCGGTGGGCCGCCAGCGCGGCGCATGCGCAGAATCTGGCTACGAGGGCGCGTTTCCTGCGAGAGTGCGCCATTTCCGGTTCCTTTTCCGATGGCATGGACGTACCTTGCACGACGAAAACTCGGGCTTGCACTGTTGGTGCACCGCCTGCGCCGCAAGCGTAGGCGGTCAGTGTATACATGCGGTACGTCTTTGACAAGCGCACGGTCTGCGGTACTCAAGCTTCCTCGAGTCGTAGACACTCGGGTGAGGACGAATTACCTCGATCAGCTTCTCGACGACCCGAGACGTCCGATTCTTCAAACATGACGCCACACGGAGTGGTGCTCCCGTCGTCTGCTATTGCTCGTATTCGCCGCGAGGGCTGCGGGGAGCCAGCGCGTGGTGCATCCTGGTCCGGCGTCGCTGGCGCGGCCGGCGCGGAATACGGCATGCTCCATTTTGGCGTCGAGGCGGTGAGGCTGCGTCGAACACCGCCGGTCGCGCCGGTTACGCCACGACGCCGGAGTCTAGAGCGTCGGGTTTTCGCCGACGTGACGTCGCTCTGACGTGCTCGCACGCGCGCACGCGTTACGTCGGAGTATAACAGAGCCTATAGAGGATGTACGACACATCGATCGAGCTGCCGATCAAGTGAAGGTTCTCAGCCAGACAGCGCAGTTCCGTGCCGTTGTCCTCCCCTGTCGGTGTGTAGGCCACCACGGAGGAGATTCGATTGCCGATCAGCAAGACCTACGTGCGAGAATTACCGCCAGATTTACGCACAATAGCGATGCTGGTCACTAAAGTAAACTCCCAAATTTTAATTTCACATCCATTCCTCCCGTTTCCCACGCAAAAAAACAACAAAAAAAAAACATTTTTTTTTGTTTTTTGTTTACAGCCAACGCTACCATTCCACGGGGTCAATCAAGCAATGCTAAAGAGCATCGTCACCGTTCTTGTTGTTTTGTGCGTTTTTTTTAAATCTCCGGCTAAACAGTTCAAGCAGGGTGAACGCAGGGCGATCCTTCACTTTGTTTTCTGTGCACAATTCAATTCAGGCCTGGATGCCAAACCCAGAAAAACGACGGGCGCTTTGACGATACACATTTCGCGCTGCTTGATTCACTCCGTCGAACCGTCTGGCGTTGGTTTCGGTGACTTTTCGCAGGAGAGTGTTAGCATTGCGTATAGGAGCAAACGCAAGCGATGGGGTCGGCTTTTTCATTACCGTTGCTTGCTCCACGCTGTGCATGCACGTCGCCACGCGCCAATCCTAGACTGCATTTCGAGTTCCCGCGCACGCACAGTGTGGATCACACCATACTAAGGCAAGAACACAATGCCTGACGTTTACTCGTATGCGTAAGACTAAAACTCGCTAATGTGAAAGAAAGTACAGGATTAGGTAATGAGGTAAAAAAAAAAGATCACTGAACACACTGCGTGAGATCATACGACTTGTTTGGTGTCAATGCGGAGCACAAGTTCGTCGGCTTCTTTTACAGGGGTTCTGGTGACGTCAGAACGCCGAGGTCTGATTGGCTCCGAGTTAAGGATGGTGTGTAGACCTCAAGGCAGCTTGCTTTGAGGTCTACCCACTATCCTTCAGCCAGAGCCAATCAGAGCTCGGTGTCTTTCTTACGTCACAACAACCCGTGCAAAAGAAAAAGACGAACTTGCGCTCCGGACTACTATCTAGCACGCAAATGTCTTTGAAGCCCAAGCACAAACATATATGTTTTTATTAAAGTGTCGCCCGGGGAGCGTGCAGGAGATCTCCTGAAATTGTCGCTAACTGCTCAAAAGTGAGACTTTACGAGAAACTGTTCGATACCTCTGTTGATGATCAAGATGCGATGATATATTAAAAAAAAAAACATCGTTAATTTTAGTAGACTTTTTTAAGAAAAGGAGCCAGGGTGACTGGGATATTGATGCTAATATCATGAATAATTTTTAAATATAAAAAAAATCACGCGCTTTGTTTTAATATTGCCACGCTCGCAAGCGAGCTACCGCGCGCGTGGCCGAGTGGTTACCGTGCTTGACTGTCGTGCAGCAAGTCTGGGTTCGATTCCAGTCAGTGGAATGCTCTTTTATTTGTTCTTCCATTGCGTTCTCGTGAGTTCGAGAACATTCTCGTCAGATCGAGTTCTGAATGTTCCAGTCGCCGAACAATCTAGGCTGATTGTTCCAGAACCCAACGCGCGTACATAAGGGACTCTGCGTGCTGATCTGTAGTCAGTTTTTCGCCCAGCGTTCGACTCTGCTGCTACGCCGATTTCGACGCCCGCGACGCTCCGTTATTATCTTTTGTACCCTTTTTTTTTGGCACAAGTTCGCCACATTAAACGTTTATTTCTTTCTGTTTATTTATTGTTTATTGTTTATTGGTTACCACCCGTGACATTTTAGTTGAGGTGCGGGGTACCGCATGCCCGTGCAGCGTTCCCCTCCCAGGACCCGCAGTGCAAGACCGACTCCAAGCTCGCTGAGAAGACCACTCAGCGCGGAACCTGAAACTCGGACCAGCCGCCGCACCAAGGGAGAGGATCCGGAGTACGGTTTGCTCCTGGACAAACCCAAGCCGAAGACGACGACGATGGACAACCAGTCGCAGGCCCCCGCCGCGTTTGCCGTCGTCTACCTACCCGTCACTCCTCGGACACCGGCTCCCTTCCACGGCGAAAGCCACGAAGACATCGACGACTGGGTCCAACAGTACGAACGAGTGGCCCGTCATAACGGGTGGACTCCGGAACAGTGTCTGCAAAACGCTTACTTCGCCTTGGAAGCCACCGCCCGGAACTACCACGAAACTTCGATCACTTCCTGGGTGCAACTCAAGGCTGAGTTGCGAAGAACGTTCACGAACCAACAACGAAGAGAACGCGCGGAAGAGCTTCTTCAAGCGAGGATTCAAGGCCCTAACGAGAGCGTCGTTAGCTTCGTGGAAGATGTCCTGCGACTGAGCAACCGCGCCGATCCCGAAGCATCCGAAGCAAAGAAGCTCAGAGTCTTGATGCGTGGCGTCAAGGAAAACATTTTCGGTGGTCTTGTGCGGAGCCCGCCTACCACCGTCGAAGGCTTCATGACGGAGGCCACCAACATCGAACGTGCCCTTCAAGCACGAGCCACCCACTATCACCGAGTTCCCAGCGTCGGTTCCTTTTCGCCTTCCGGCTGCAACACCACGGACATCCGCCAGATGATTCGAGACGTCGTCCGGGAAGAGATCAAGAAACTTCTACCTGCCGCCGCAAGCCCAGCTTCGCCCTCAATCGCCGAGATTGTCAGGGAAGAAGTTCAGCAAGCGCTGCAGCCTGAGGTTCTCGTCATCACCGCTCCGGTACCACCGACGTTGAGTCACGCCGCAGTGGCCCGACGGCCACCGCCTCCTCGTCGCACCTATGTCACGCCGCCCCGACGTCAGTCTCCTGCGCCGCAGCACGACCGACGCCACGACGACCAGGTCCAGTACGCCTGCCCGGAGCCTACCGCACCCCGCAAGACCGACGTGTGGCGAACGCCCGACCGACGCCCTCTGTGCTTCCATTGCGGGGAAGCGGACCACACCTACCGCCGATGCCCAAACCGACGGCTCGGGCTACGCGGGTTCCACCCGAACGACCCGCGACCCCGTCATGCTGAACGCCCTATCGAGATCGACGAGTACCTGCGACGACCTCAGTCCCCCGAGCCTGCGTCCCACCAAGAGTTCCGGCCGCCGTCACCGCGACGTCCAGCTTCGCCGATGCACCGACCACGACGTGAAAGCCTGTCCCCCCTCGCTCCTCGCCGGGGAAACTAGGCGCGGCAACCCCTGGAGGTGGAGTTGCCGAAGACGACCGACGCCAAGATCCTCCACGAACGTCGGTGGGCCCCCACTCGAACGCTACCAGAGACCAAAACGACGCCGCTGCAGTGGTGTCCAATAAACGACGCATCGTGGCCGTCATCGACGGCCACGACGCATCTGCACTCGTGGACACCGGAGCAGACTACTCAGTCTTGAGTGGGAGGCTCTCCCGCCGCCTTCGAAAAGTCACGACGCCGTGGGATGGACCCCAATTACGAACCGCCGGTGGGCACCTCATCACACCCATCGGGAGATGCACTGCTCGCGTCGAGATCCGCGGTGAAACGTGCCCTGTGAAGTTCATCGTTCTACAAGACTGTTCCAGAGACGTTATTCTCGGCATGGACTTTCTGTGTGAATACGGCGCCGTCATCGACCTTGGTGAGAACAGATTGACGCTGCGCAAGCCCGTTCCGTCTTCAGAGAAACCTCAAACAGCGTCAGCCGCCGTCCAAGTCGCTGCCGACGACGTGAACCTGCCGCCGCGATCAAGTGTTGTCGTGCCCGTAGTGGCCGATGTAGCTACATGCGGCGAAGTTGTTCTTGAAGGCAACCTTCAATTACTCCTAGAAAGAGGAATAGGCGTCGCAAGAGGAGTGGCTGAAATTCAGGATGGGCGCACCATGGTCCTCGTGACAAACTTTCGACAAGAAGCGCAACACCTCACGAAAGGTGCCGCTGTAGGCCACGTCGAGGAAATTCGGAACTCCGCCAAAATCGCCGCGATTGCTGAAGAATCATTCCCATCTCAGCAACACATTACGGCGCCAGCACAGCTCGACATTGACCACAAGCTTCCAGGCCCGAAACGACGGCAGCTAAGTGACCTTCTCGCCGAATACAGTGACTGCTCCGCGACGTCGTCGAGGGTGCGCCAAACCACCATTGTGAAACACCGCATCGTTACCGAGGACGACGCGCGCCCTGTGCATCGATCGCCGTACAGAGTCTCCGTTAAAGAAAGGGAGGTGATGCAGGAGCAAGTGCAAGAGATGCTGAATGACGACATAATCCAACCCTCAAGCAGTCCGTGGGCTTCTCCAGTTGTACTGGTTAAGAAGAAGGACGAAACGCTTAGCTTCTGCGTGGACTACCGGCAGCTGAACGCAGTGACGAAGAAAGACGTCTATCCACTCCCCCGCATCGACGACACGTTAGACCGGCTGCGCCACTCCCGATACTTTTCATCCATGGACCTGAACAGCGGCTACTGGCAGATCGAAGTCGACGGACGGGACCGAGAGAAAACAGCTTTCATCACGCCAGATGGGCTGTACGAGTTCAAGGTGATGCCCTTCGGACTGTGCACGGCTCCAGCAACTTTCCAGCGTGTCATGGACACCGTACTGGCAGGACTGAAGTGGCAGAGCTGTCTCGTCTACCTCGATGACGTCGTAGTGTTTTCCAGCGACTTCGACGAGCACTTGCGACGACTCCGAGCAGTTCTCCAAGCCATACAGACCGCCGGACTCACCCTGAAGCCGTCAAAGTGTCGGCTTGCTTATGGCGAACTGAAGTTTCTAGGTCACGTGGTTAGTAACGAAGGCGTTCGCCCCGACCCAGAGAAGACTCGCGCCGTCACAGCATTTCCAGTACCGACAGACAAGAAGGCCGTGCGAAGGTTTCTTGGACTATGTGCCTACTATCGGCGCTTATCCGGGAGTTTGCAAGGATTTCCGCACCACTCACAAACCTGACAAATGACGCCGAGAAGTTCGAATGGGCCGAGAAGCAGCAGCAGGCATTCGACGAGCTGAAGCGACGACTGCAGACTCCTCCTGTTCTAGGACATTCCGATCAAGATGCGGAAACCGAAATTCACACGGACGCAAGTAACACTGGACTTGGCGCGGTACTGGTTCAAGTGCAAGACGGCACCGAGCGAGTTATCGCCTACGCAAGGCGGACACTGTCCAATTCGGAGAAAAATTACTCCACGACTGAGAAAGAATGCCTTGCTGTCGTCTGGGCAATCACGAAGTTTCGTCCGTATTTGTACGGGAGCCCGTTCCGTGTAGTCACGGACCACCACTCGCTCTGCTGGCTTGCGAACCTCAAGGACCCGTCAGGACGCCTCGCTCGATAGAGTCTACGACTACACGAGTTCAACATGACTGTGGTCTACAAGTCAGGCCGCAAGCACAGCGACGCCGACTGCCTGTCCAGAGCCCCCATCGAAACACCTTCCGGCAGCAGCAACGACGAAGACGACGAGTGCTTCCTAGGTGCAGTGAACACCGACGACATGTCACGACGTCAAAGAGACGATCCTGAGTTGCGGGCGCTAATCGAGCACCTCGAAGGACGAGGGGGTACTGTCCCCCGTGTCTTCTCGAGAGCCCTGCCGACTTTCGTCCTCCGACAAGGTGTACTTTACAAGGAGAACTTCGGAGGCAACAGCACACCATGGCTGCTGGTAATCCCCACCGACCTTAGAGCGGAGATCTTCCAAGCCTGTCACGACGACCCGACGTCCGGACACCTTGGTTACAGCCGTACGCTGGCCCGAATTCGTGAAAGGTATTACTGGCCCAAGCTGCCGTAGACCGTTCACTTCTACACACGGTCCTGCCACGAGTGCCAGCGACGCAAGAAACCGCCGACGAAGCCGGCAGGTCTCCTGCCTCCGATCGCTCCGCCGACCGTACCGTTCAAGCAGATCAGAATGGATCTACTTGGTCCGTTTCCACCATCCACGCAAGGAAACAGATGGATTATTATCGCCACAGATTATCTCACACGGTATGCCGAAACGAAAGCCCTTCCTGTAGGGACTGCTGTGGAAGTTTTTCGCCCAGCGTTCGACTCTGCTGCTACGCCGATTTCGACGCCCGCGACGCTCCGTTATTATCTTTTGTACCCTTTTATTTTTGGCACAAGTTCGCGACATTAAACATTTATTTCTTTCTGTTTATTTATTGTTTATTGTTTATTGGTCACCACCCGTGACAATATGCATATGATTTTTCATATAACATCAATAGTTCTGAATGCGTATTTTGTGTCGCGCAGTTGTCTCATTAAAGGATAATGTGAGGGTTCTTCCTAAACCATTAAGCTCTTTCAGGCATGTGAAACATTTCGAAGCTATGTAATGTTCTTATCTTTCGCAAGTTTGTTCAATATAAATCATATTACTAAATTATTTGTGAATATGTACAAAATGCCGATTTATAAATATTTCGTGCATTTGGCTCATCACACCTTGCCTGAGACTTCGAGGTACTTGACAAAACGGGAACTATATTTTAACACTTTCCCAATGTCTGCAATGTAAGTTTTTATAAATCTCTCTACCTTATGCTATTTTTTTTTCGTCAAAAATATAGCGGAGGTGTGTGCCAATTACAATTAAAATCTAAGTTGTTTGTTTTTCCGGGGTAGGGCTAAGAAATTATATTTGGATTTTAAAATTTTTGGGGGGTCACGTCATATGTTTGAACGTTTTTGCTAACGCAATGATTGGTGGACTGCCAACTTTGTCAGCAGGAGCAGGTCTTCTGTCTTTGAATGTTATACGATAATTGTTATATTGAAGGGATATAATTTTACGCAGAATCAGCTAAAAATGACCGCGATATTGCATTAATAAAGGTTACAGACATTAAACAAAATGTAAGTACTTTTTTAACAATTCTGCCGCATCTAAGGCATTTCACTTTTACAACAGATATCTTGGAGACGCACCTTTAAGTGATTCGTGGGTAGCTTGTCCTTGCCCTTCCACCAGAAAATCATGGGTGCAGGTCGGGATCCGGCCGCCTTGCACTCGATCTCTGCCGCCAGTCCCACCGCAAGGGGACGAATTATGCCCATGGTAACAAAAAAGATCAGTGCATAGAAATCAAAATTACCTTTTTGTCTCTATTTCGGGGTTAGAAGAAATGACCCTGCATGGCATGCGAACGAATTTCTCAAGCTGTAACGACGACACAATATAGATATAGCATAAATAATAATTTCGTTCCAGGGATCAAAAGTATAAAAATTTAGTAGATCGTTCTGATAACTACGATAACGATACCCGATACTCCAGCAACGCCTCTGTGCGTTCATCGCATTGTTATCGGAACCACCTAATAAAATTCTCTGTTGTGTCGATTGGAAAGTTCAACGGCAGAAGCGATGCCGCGCAAACAAGAAACACTGAACGTCAACAACATATAGTGTGTCAACGGGCAAACCGGCAACCGCAAGTTTTCGACGGCATATTAGAACACGTCTTGAGGCGAGCCGAACCATTCCAGCAATACATCCTGTTCACAAATGTATTTTATCGCTTTCCATTGTGGAAGTTTCAACGGTGAGGAAAGTTACTGACGATGTGTCTCGCCGAGAATGAAAGAAAATACCTTATATGTTCGTGAGCCCTATTTGTATCATGTCTGCCAAGTTCAGACGTAAGTCATATGGCGACCCATTCCAACGTTCTCGAAGAGATCGAAGTCATGTCACAGCGTACACGGAAAACTGAACTTGCCGGAGCTCACTTCCACCTGTAAGGCGTGCTTCTCCGCCACAAAGATATCATGAGGGGAAACAAACGGGCTGCGTCATAGTTGCAAGGCTTATTCGGTTTCGGCGAATTGCACTCAGGAAGCAAAGATTGGTGAAAGTGCGAATGGTAAGTTCTGAAAACGATGGGGCTATTAAGCACTCAAGCTGGTTCAAAAGGTTGAAGAGTAAAACGAAAAGTGTGCATCATTTTTAGAAATAAAAATACTACTACTACTACTAATACTACTACTACTAATAATAATATTAATCATAACGGCAGTGTCGCTGTCTTCGTTTACGGAAACACAGGACACTCCCATGACGTAATGAGGCGGAATTCGAGGGACCACTTTTTAGGACGCAGTTAACACACCCGTCGTAGACGCTTTACATGCACCAGAGCCAAACTGAAATACATTATTTATTTTGTACGGTCTTAAAATTTAACGGGCCTTCCGCCATCTCCTGTTATTTTTTGTGTCATGTGTGCACTAATCCACTCAATAAATATTCTAACCGAACAGCGAAGGTGCAGAAACAAGAAAACAAAAAGCAAGACAAATTATATGTCTGTCATGCTCAAATATACTTAAATGGCGTCCCATTCCACTGAAAATGGAGATGTTCCTCGTTCGATACAAGAACCAGGCGTATTTGTTCGGTCGCGCACCACTCGCCTGCTTCTGTTTGGAAATCTGTACTTCGTCCTTTATCCCCCTTGTTCTCCTACTACAGAGAATATTATCGTCATTCTTGTCCAGCTCACTCGCGCCTTTGTATTAATTGAATTGTCGTCATAACCTAAAAAAGCAGGCCGTTCATGCCCCCTGGGGTAAGACTGCTGCCAACTGTTAAAACCCGTTTGCTCTACTGACGTCGAACTCCTGGTTGGCTATGTTGGTAAAAGGATCCACTGAAAATGGGGAGGTCTCTGGATCGACTCCAGCAGCAGGCGGATTTTATCGGTTGCACGCCAGGCTCCTAGATATGTTTGGAGATTTGTGTTTCTCCTTTGTCACCTGTGTTCCCCTTCTCTAAGGAATATTATCTTCAAGAAAAAGGAAAAGACAAAAATGTGACGAACAAATAGGGTAGAGGGTGAGGGCAACAAAGAGGGTTTCTTTGCTACTAATTTCAGTGTGGACTGAAGAGTTTCAGCAATAATTAGGGTGTAAGCTAAAAGCCGCTCCTAGAATGACCCGAGCGTGCCTGGCATGAGCTTCCACGAGACTAGACTCGTAGTTGAAGTAAGCATTGATATCTCGAACGCGTGACTGATTAAAAGAAAAAAAAAAAAAAACAGATGGATGGTTTGTGTACATAATGTAGTGGCGGCTACAGTGTGGCATTCTAAGTCAACAGTCTGGGCGACGCAAAATAATTTCGAGAGCCGTTCCTGTGTCGGAGGAGTCTGTGCCTCTGTAGCGTCACATATACAGCGGTCACCAGTCGAGACAAGAATGATCTCTTTAATAAATTTAACACGATCATATATATTTCGGCTGGTGGAAGTCTTACCTATTATTTGTGACTCGATGAAACTGATGTTTGGACGTCTGCATTCATCGATTTTGAGAAGGCTTCATTTAGGTTTCAAACTCAGAAGCTTCTTCATAATACTTTTAACTGTAAGTTTTTGACTGTTTTAATCATTAAGCACGCTAATAAATAACCATCAAAGCTGTAGAATGTTTACAAACAGACAGATTTAGTTAAAAAGCTGGGCGTTACAGCATCCTTTCTACGCCATTCCCCCCCCCCCCCCTCCCCTTTCCGATCAGCTGCTTACTGAAAACAACAAAAATATTTTCGCTAGATGATGAAGGGATACGGAGCAGTGTTGTAAGATTTTATGGCAGCGCATTATCGGTCATAAGACTCGCAAATGTGTTACCTTTAGAATACGCTTTAAAGTATATACGGCGAGCAAGTGTTCTTAATGCGTCTTTAGCGCATCGGCACACAATGCGGAGTACGTCAATCAGAGGGCACCATAGAGAAGGCGCAGGTAGCGGGCGATGACGAGGCAGCCAAGCAAGCCCGTGCAGTCAATAATTTACGTCCAGGAATGTTTTACGTAGATTTTTATTCTACGTTAAAAATTTGGGTAAGCGTGTTTAAAGAAATATAGAATTGAGAAAGTGCGGAAACGCGTGTTGTGAGAACCCGACGAATTCGGTAAGTGATTCGGCGTCAGCTGAAGTAAATTTCGTTCTGCTCTCGAACGTACGCTCTTTCCTCTCAGGAAAAGCAGCTTCTTTGGCAGCGGTAACCTGTCAAGGCGGTGGAACCTCGCTCTTGCGACGGCGCATGCTGGCCATAATCCCTAATTTACGGTGGAGCTATCGGCCCTGACAGCTTGAGACAAACGCAGGCCGTTGATAAATATATTTACGCTACTTGCATTGAGATTTGTTCTTCGGCGTTCTTCTTGGCGGGGATGTTAATTATGTTGACTGTGGAGCCATAATTAAATGTGCAGAACTAGTCACGGCTTGCGTTTCTTACATTGTCAGTGACCATATTGTGGTGCCTCTACTCATGCGCGTATTTTTGGGGTGGTGTGTTGACTGAGGGAGAGGGAGAAAGGGAGCAGCCTATATCTTGCCATCTCGCCACCGAGAAACAATCCTGGCCACGTGTTGACGAGCCACTTTTATCTTTTTTACACACACTACAGCGCACTATAGCAAATAACATTCACTCCATACACACGAAAAATAAAGCGAAATTCAAACAAACCGTGCTGACTAACAACTCGTCTTTATATATACTTTGCTTCTTCTACCTCTTGCACTACTGAATTTCCCGAATCACGCGCACTGATCTCCTAGACGCCTAAATATTTTTTTTTCTCTTTTTCTGTCAGGTGTAAAGATAGGGTACTAATACAGTTTTTATAATTCCTGGCGATATGTTCCTGGCGATATGTTCAGCTTCTATAATTTCTCTAGTTAATTGGTTACTATTCTTACCTAAAATTGTACAGGATGGCAGGTAAACGTCACACCCACAATCACGGCAGTATATGCCTAGATGGCCAGAGTTAGCTCTGGTGCTGTTGTTTTTATGTTCACGGAACCTATTATTAAGGCATCGTCCAGTCTGCCCTATGTACACTTTCCCGCATGAAAGGGGAAATGAGTAAACCACTTCCTTGGCGCACTCAACGAAGCTTTTCTGATGTTGTTTGGTACAGCTTACTGTCCGGTAAGAATTAGGCGAGTGGACTTGTTTGCACAAGTGGGCAAGCTTATTAGGTGCAGAGAAGACGACGTTGATTTTGAACTTGTTAGCGGTTTTCTTGATGCCACGGGAGAACCTCTGGAAGTAGAGAAGAACGACAGGTCTCGTGGTTCTATCTCTGGCTCTTGATGTGACAGATGTTCTCTTATTTTTTTGTTTTCAAGATGCTCTCTGCAATCGATGTTAACGAAATGGGATATCCGGCGGATGTCAATCTTGAAATTTGCGCATCAAAGCTTACTGAAATAGAGTGCTCGCAGGATTTTTGAAAAGAGTTGTTTAGACATAATTTTACGATTCCTCGTTTTACCAGCTTAGAATGTGCTGAATTGAACGGAAGAATTGGTTTTTTATCCCTTGGCTCATATTTCCAGCATATATGAGTGCGTTGGAAATTGAGCCTAAGATATTGGAATCGGATTGATTTGTTTTAATCCGACTCCAAGCATCACGAATATGACAAAAAGTAGGCTATTTCCTGCCCGCATCACCTAGAAAGACGCTTTTGAACTTGCTTTGAAACCACGCCCTTTTGCGGCAGTGGGAGAGGGCAGTAAAATTAAAAGAAAAAACATGTCGTCACGAAAGGTTCCTCGCGCGTGCTCCTCGACTCACAGAGCCAGTCGTGCATTCTCGATACTGAGGGAGCTGCGGACTCGGAGGAGATAAAATAAAGGTCTTTTCTCGCTCTTTCTTTCTCGATACTGAGCTAGTTGGTGATTCATGCGTCTAAAAGATACTTAAAAGATTAAAATAGCGCAGAAAGACGACGGACAGGATGAAGGAAGACACAAAGAGAGCGCTGACTCGCAACTGAATTTTAATGGACGCGACGGTGCAATACATACACGCACAGTTGAAAACCACAAAGGAAGAGAATCAACCTAAGGAACACAAAAACTAAAAGCACAAAAACGAAGTATTGCCTCTAAAAACACAGGCGGAGGGCACGCGCTAAAACCAAGGTAATCAAGAGGCCAGAAAATTGCTCTGCTTTCTTGATGAGGCAACAGAAGGACTGCTGACACACATGGCGCCAAAACTTTCTAGTTCTAAAGCCTCCGGAATTTCGGGCGTCAGTCGGTCCCGGTGACGTTTCAGAAGCTCACACAGTTAAAACTGAGGCTGGCATCTGCAGTCACGGCAGTGTATGCCAAGGTGACCAGAGATCGTCGAAGAGACGTTGTAGGCATGCTCCCTTAGCCTGTAATTAAGACAGCGACCCGTCTGGCCAACATAATGCTGCCGCAAGACAGAGGGAGGGAATGCATAGCTCCCTCAACACAGGTGACATGACGATTATGATGCTTCGCAATGCAGACCCTCTGTATGTCTTTTTGGAGGCGAGACTTCGCTTTGTGTGCTTGTTGTGCTTTTAGGTTGATTATCTTCCTTTATTGTTCTCAACTGTGCGTGCATATATTGCACTGTTGCGTCTAATAAAATTTAGTGACGAGTCAGCGCTCTGTCTGTGTCTCCCTTCATCCAGTCCGCCGTCTTTTTATGCTGTTTTTATCATTTAAGTATGTCGTGCCAACTAGCCCAAGCTTCAACCTCAGTCTGTAAGAGGCCAACTAAAAGTAGAAAGATAACGAAGAGAGAGAGACAAAGAGAGAAAAGAGGACAAGCACACTGCTGGTCTATGAACCATTTACTGAAGAGCTTCTTCCACATCCATTAATTTCGAATCTTGGAACGAGCGGGTGTGGAATGTACTTATTTGCAGTAAATAATTGCTAGCGTAGCAGTTCCGAGCATATTTCTACCGAAGATGCAGGCAGCTCAGCGAATCCGAGGAGCTTACGCGAAGCGGAGACGAAACGACGGGAGAATTTCCAGATGATAGTTGAGCGGCAAATGCATTTGGAATCGCGCCTGCTCAGTTTACGACATCAAGCCTCGATCAAACAATGACGTTCGGCGGCGACGAGCGGCTCCATATTTTTCGAATTGTTTCACGTTTAGTGTTGTTTCGACAACAGATTATGGAATATTTCGATTCTCCGGAAAGGTCTAGGCCATAAAAAGCATTACTCATTTGTGTTAAACCCTTTTAACTTTTTTTTAGTAAGAAACAGCAATCTGAACGAGTGAAAGTTCAGGAGACTTAACGCGTAAACCATATTTTCGGGCAGCTTGATATTTGTTTACTCATTCATTTGGGGTGTGGTGCCCTCAAATTTCAATAAGATTACAAAGCGAGTGAGCAAAAAAAAGGACATTAACAAAATAAAAACTACAATTTAGGCACAATCAACTAGAATTTTAAGCTTGCATGCTGTCCCTAGCGGAGATTGGCTGGAATTATGTTTACCTAATAATCGCACTCAAGACTAATCACGTAAAATTTACTAATCTTTGCGAGGCACACCCCACACGCAGTTTATCGTTAGTAAATATTTTTGGTCGTTATCACATTTTCTTTCAATTGTGTCATTTTACTACATGTAAGTACATATCTTGTTCGTAATTACCCAAACTGTCTCGTAATTAACCGAACTGTTTTTCTGCATCCTAAGGTGTTATTTGTTTTTACTAGACTTCACTTCACTTCGACAAAGTGACTTACCAGAGGGGGTCACGTAAGGCACTTTGTCGAAGCGAATTTAATGACTATTCAACCGAATTAAATAAAAATATATTTAATATAGTCAGTTCTAAAAGGTTCCGAGTCCGTGATAATGGCAATTTAGGCGGGAAGGTGTTTCCAGACCTGAGCTGTGCGAGGGACGGAAGTTGATGACCGAACTTTGTATTTCAAACTTGTGTTCACGCTCGAGACAAGCGGAAATAAAAAGGAAGGAAGGGGGGAGGGGGATCATTTGGTCATATTGGATGAAATTATAAAAGTAAAGTCTATGAAATAAAATAAAAACGCCAGAAGCTTTTCGGTGGAGGGACAACGCTGGCAATGCCGAAGTAGTTTTCATTCTGGTGACGCTTGCAGTGCAGCGGGAGTTCATAAAAATAAATAATGAAGCAATATCCGGAAATAATACTCCTGATCGTACTCAAGATCAAAAGGAAACCATACAACGCAGTAAAAAAGTAAGCTGTGAAAACAAACCCCTTCTCCACACACCAAAAAAGTCGCCTCATTATTGCTGCGCTGCTCAAGCGAAGGAAAGCGAAAGCGCGAAGATCACAACGTTTACTAACACACCCTTAATTCGAAAGAAAAGTACTGTGTGTTTGTAAGAAAATAGAACAGTGTTTTTAAGAAAATTTAACAGTGTTTTTTGCTATTTTGTACTGCCCACATATATAAGATGCGCAATGAATAAATCTCGAAATTCCCGACCAAGCGACACTACCGATTGGGATAAAACGCGGCATTGTGAGAACATTTTTCGTTGCTTAAATTAAAAAAGGACATCTCCTTTTTTTCCTTGAGCCTAAGTCTTTTTTTTTTAACAAAAAATGAGTGACATCGTGGACGTCTGTATTTTAGTAAAAAAACAAATGCTCTTCTCCAAGGAAAAAAAAAAGCATTTCTTTCTTTCTGCTGACAAGTCTTTTTCACTGAAAAAAATACCACATGCGTTCACAATGCCAGTTTTTGTTTTGACGTTGCTTGCATGACCGCGCGTAAACTCATAAAAAACGTTTACCTTTATCTTTAATATTGTAACCGAAATAGCGTCTTTAAAAAAATACTTTTGCGTTTTATTAAAAACTTTAGCGTCACATTTTCTAGGGGAACCAGCTTTCGGCGATGCGTAGTTTATTTACACGGGACGAAAAACACGTTTTTTTATTTTACCTCAGACACTCGGTACTAAGAACTCAAACTAAACTTGATTAGGGATAGAACCAGAAGCCGAGGAGACTAGAAGAACCAAAAGTGCACGTTGAAAGCGCTCAAAGAGATGTTCGGTGAACGCTCCACCGTAGAGTCGCAAACCTTTCGCGTATTCTTCTTGGCTCTCCAGGTAAGTGCACTCACCTCGCGTCTGCTCCATTGTGTTTGTCGTCGTCGTTTTGCGACTCGAGAAGTCCACGCAGGCAATGATGAGAGCAAACAAGGCGTGCCAGGGAGAGGGTCGAGCGTCATGATGACAAAGCCGCGAGGCGATACGTTGCTAAACCGTTCTTCTTTCGTTTCTTTGGGTGGTCTGAGGCATTTAGCGTTGAGACGATGACATGAGTTGGACGAAAAGAAGCCCTGGAGAAGGGGCACAAGAGGGACAAAGGACAAACACAAATCTCCAAACACAGCTAGGTGACTGGTGCGCCTTTGCACCTTTGCATTTAATGGTATTAAAAGCATTACCTTAAATTGCAAGCTTCACCCTTGTTCGTGTTACGACTGGTGGCAGCTGATAAAACCCGTTTGCTCTACTGACGTCTAACCCCTGGTCAGCTCAGTTGGTAGAGCGCTCCACCCGCAATGGAGAGGTCCCGGGTTGGATACCCGGACCAGGCGGATTTTTTTGGTCCAGCACCTGTCACCTAGATGTGTATGGAGATCTGTGTTTTTCTTCTGTCCCTCTTGCTCCCCTTCTCCAGGGATTATTTTCGTAATTCTTTTCAAGCTGGCTGGAACCTTCGCATTTAATTGCATTATAGCCATGTGTAGGGTTTAAAAAAAAAAAGAGTGTCTCGGTTTTGGATTTTTTCGAACAGGGCGTGCGGAAATCACCGCGGAAATGGAGTTGAATGTCCTAGTGTTTTCTAATGTCGATTGGAATTGAGATGCTCATTGCCCACCCGGTGTCGGGCGAGCCAGCAAGTAGCAAATATATCCGGCAACGGCAAGAACATCACGTTTGTTTTCGGTTTACTGCGGGTCTTTAGATTTGTTCGTGTTTGGTTGCCTTTCTGCCCACTAACAACACGCACTAAACTTAATGTCACAAGAGGCACACGATAGTCGACACGGTTCTTTTTGTGCGCTGAAAGGTAACTAGAAACACCGAATTTGTGAACCGCGCCATAAAAATAATTCTTTTTGCGCAGAAATTGACGCTGAAACGCAAAAAGACTGAAAAAGTATAGGGTTTGAGATTTTTAGTATTCGCATTCATCCGGATGAGTACATAATACACCGTTTTTTGTACTATGAAAATGCTTCGCCATGTCAGTATAAATTTGTGAGCAATTTTTTTCAGAGTCCACACGGCTTTTGTCATCGTGTTCCCGATACCGCGAATGGAGTCAAAAAGAATAATGAGGAAAACAGTTAACCACCAACCTCAAGTTCCTTGGCAAATATATATATTTTATTTCTCGCAAGAATTCAAGGTTCGAAAACGGAATATAAGGCCGAGAAGAAAAAAACAACCGGAAAAAGAACGATGCGATATTGACGGGATTGAATTAAAACGTTCTGTGGAAAAAAGAAATGTAAAGAAGGTACAAAATGACAAGAGAAATACAAAATACAGAACTAAATAGATCATATAAAAAACACGATCGAATCGGGAGCTACAAAGCTGTCAAACTGCACTCATTTTTTCATAAAAAAAGAAAAACATGCTTAAGCTTCGCATTTAAGAACAGAACGCGATTTCATTATCGGGCCTCGTTCGCGAAATTACGAACCAGCGCACAGGTCGTCAGTCACTCGAAAATCTAAACACACAAGAAAACACACTCACACAGCGCTGTTTCAATGTATTTTTTTGCGTGTTTAGATTTTAGAGTGACTGTCGACCTGTGCGCTGGGCCTTAAAAACTTGCCAAATCTGCAGTATTAATTAACAGGCCATTCGCAAAGCCTTCACATATTAATCCGGGCTCGTCCTCAAACCGCGCAAACGTGTATCCGTAATCTAGTCGGTAGCGTAACGTGTGACGTCATGTCATGCGACGCGTGACGTCCCACGTGGCTGTGACGTAATGAACCTATTGACCCGCTAAATGTAGCGTAAAAATTACAGCTAAATTTGGAGGGAAGCTTTTAAGCTAAATTTGGCAGGAAATATTCTCTAAACTTGACGTGAAAATTTAGCGGGTTAATAAGGTCATGACGTCACAACTAAATGTGACGTCACACGTGTCTGCGCGCGCTGCATTTTGGGACACTGTGGTCCCACTAACGCCGACGCTCCTAACGCTATTGCATTGAAATATCGCACCACATCGTATAAATGCATGCACAACACTGTTGTCCCGTGCCCTGATGCGAAAAG
Organism: Ixodes scapularis; assembly: GCF_016920785.2. Lineage (NCBI taxonomy): Eukaryota > Metazoa > Arthropoda > Arachnida > Ixodida > Ixodidae > Ixodes > Ixodes scapularis. The sequence continues at coordinate 15,785,731 of NW_024609873.1, read as the reverse complement.
TAAAAACCTTCTACTCTACAGACAACGGGTCCTGTTCGATCGAAGAGAAGCGAGTGAGCCTGAGGGAGATCGGTCGAAGAGCGAGGCCAGGTTGCACGGACGTGGTAATAGCGGTCCAGCAGAAAGTGTCCCGGGTCGCAGCCCCGGACGCTGTGCAAACAGAGACGCGCCACGGGTTGACAAGTGGGACTTGGAGAGGAGAAAGGGAGGAAACCTCTTGCTGTTATCATCGGCCACACCAGACAAAATCCCTAACTTATTTTTATTTTTTTTCCCTCAAAGTCTCAAACAAGAAAGACACCAGATTGGGTTTGTTAACCTCCTTTGTTTGCCTGCTGGAGATGGGGAGGACGTGTGTCGTGTCAGGTCACCGTATCTGCGCAGGCCCGCTTGGTTCAAAGCAGATATGGCAGAAATGACATTACTGTAATGGAATTACAGTAATTAAATTACTTTTTGGAGTAATGAGTAATGTAATCAATTACCTCTCTAGGCTAGTAATGTTGTGAAATAATGAATTACTTTCAGGCAGTAATTTCGAGAAAATTACTCATTAGTTTTGAAACTACTTTTGTCCTAATTAAGAAAATTCGTTTGCAAGCTTTAATAAAGAAAAATTATTTTGCATGGTGAAACGTTGTGACCGAGCATCAGAGGAAATAATCGACGGCCATCTAGCGCAAAGCCTCGTACGAAGAGCTGAATAGACACACAAAGGAGGGCTGGAATGGCAAAGGAAAAAAGCTTACATGTAGACCATGATGGAACTTAACCCGAGGCTGGGGTAGAAACAGAAACTTAAAAGTAGAAGGGACAGAGACAAGTGAAGAAGAGAACGTCTCTTCTTCACTTCTCTCTGTCCCTTCTACTTTTAAGTTTCTGTTTCTACCCCAGTCTCGGGTTAAGTTCCATCATGGTAAGTATCCACCAGCTCGCCTGCACTTTAACCGGTTTTACATGTAGACATCGCTGGAAGGCAAAGGATTAGGAACTCCAGGCATGACAGATTCACGGCGTCGCGTCATCACGACGATATTACACTTCGTTCATCCCTAAGCTGACAGTGTGGTGGGAGCTGCAAGCTAACGAGAACCAATCAAACACCTCCCTTTGATCACCTAGCCCGTCCCTTTTTCTGTGCGTGGGCATGAACAAGAGAGTGGTTAAGTGGCAAAACATAGACGTGCGACTGTTCCAACGAGCACGTAGTTTCTACCGCACTGCCAGCTGAGGGATTAACGGCTTTTAGGCTACGAGGCGAAGGGAACATCACCAGTGCCGTGAACATGTTCTAAAACCTGAGAGTACAGGACAAACAGATCCCCAGTCTTGTACTTTTGCCAAGCAAGGTCGAACCGTGAGCTTCCACCATTGTGAACAACAAACGACCGGAATAAATAGTTAATTCCAAATAACTTGTCAAAGCCCCAGAACGTTTCATGCGTTCTCGAGCAAAGCAGGTGCCGCTCGTGCTTGCCTTTTCTTGGGAAGCTTATTCGGGAATAATCCTAGAAGGAGAGATCACCGCCCCCCTCCTTTCCCGGTTGTTGGTAAAGTACACAATTTAGGAAGCTCGCGACATTTCTGAAGTGGCGACGCTTCTGCTGAGCAATCATCCAGGCCCTTTGTGTGACAATGCGCAGTAACTTGGGCTCTTCGGGTGTTTGGAGAAAAATTCTCCTTGAAAGGAATGACCGAGAATGGGTCAACTACACTCGGTGACAACTCTTCTTGGCAATGCAGTGGAGGGTGCAGGCACACGTACCCTTTCCGATTTTGAGTGCTGAATAAAGCTGTTCGCCCTCTCCTCCTCTCCACTGCATTGCCAAGAAAAGTTGTCGCAAGAATAGAATTACATTGCCTCTGGAGGCGGAAGGGAAACGTTTCACGTGACGACTCTTTGTAAGAACGAGCTGCCATTGTCCGACTTAAGAAATTGACACGGACTATAACTTCGAAATCAGGAAGACGGAAACGTATCACCCTTTTAGTAAGAACATTCACCGTTGAGTGAACAGCGAAACCGTTGAGTCGGCTGCCTTTCTGACTCACATCTAAAAAAGCTATATTCATCAGGTTTAACACTTATGTCGTGTGCGCCAGCAAAACCACTGTTCAGTATGGTTCACTTTGATGCACATAAGGTTGTTGCGGTGGGAACAAGAAGATCTGAGTTTTGGTATATATGGACCAACTCAGATCTTTGACGTCACATCACTACGGTGGCGCTGCTGTCGGCACTGCGGTTGCGCAGCGCCTCGCTCTTCCCGGATCTGGTTGCTACACACGCGCTGTGTGGGCAAACGAGGGCTTGTTTTGTAAAAACTGTGTTGGTGCATACGGTAAATAAAATGACCAAGAATGACTGCCTAAAGTTATTCAAAAGTTATATTAAATTTATTTCAAAGTAATTTTATTACTTTTGGAAACTAATTCCAATATAATGTCATTACCTCTAGTCTGCGGTAATTTGTAATATAATTTCATTACATTTTTTCAGTTTTCAGGAAAGTAAGTAGTAATGTAATGTAATTACTTTTTGAAAGTAATTTTGCCATCTCTGGTTGAAAGTGACATTGTGCGTGCGCAAATGTATTGGCGTGGGAATTCGCATCAGTACATAAGCCGCCTACGACTGCCTCTGAGAGATGCGTGTGTGCGTGTGAGCGTTTTTGAGTATGCATATGTATTATTGCGAATCTCTTTATCTCTGAACAGAATACTTCGCGGGTATATCGACATGCATGAGTGCATTTTCGAAAGTTTGTGCGTAAAAAGGACGTCCTACGTCTTCTTAGGCTAGTCTACGAACATATTCATTTGTGTTCGTGCGGCGCACAAGACAGCTTCATTAGGCGACCTTGTCAGCGCGCAAGACGTACTTCAAGTAAGAGTTCGAAGACTGGAACCGAAATTCTAGACATCATTTTCCTCTCGGAGAGCAAGGTAGTGGCTACGAGCTTCTTATTATGTGTCTCTCCGTGTACCTCTTCCTCTGCACATATTCCATTTCTCGTTCAACATAGCCTTAAGAAGACCGGAGGTTACGAAGCACACTTGTTACTCTATTCTTCCTTGGATCATTCGAATGGGTGAGTGGTGCCAGACGTCTGGCCATTATAAAGACGGGCGTCTGGCAGTTCTGGCCCTATTGGAAATACCAGCTTGAAAATCTAACTGGTCATACTGGTATTTGGACTGGTCAAACTGGTATTTGGACTGGTCAAACTGGTATTTGGACTGGTCAAACTGATATTTGGACTGGTCAGACTGGTTTGAGAATAAATCAAACTGGTCTAACTGGTAACCATATTTATCTAACTGGTCACCAGATTGCTTTCTAACTGGTCACCAGATTGGCCTGACGGGTCACCATATTGGCCTAACTGGTCAGCAGATTGGCCGTACTGGTCACCAGATTGGCCGAACTGGTGACCAGATAGGCTGAACTGGTCACCAGATTGGCCGAACAGGTCAGCAGATTGGCCGAACTGTTCACCAGACTGGCCGAACTGGTTCCACTGGTTACCAGATTGACCTCTCTTTTTAACTTTATTTTTACGGCTGTGCGAATTGGCTTTTTTATCGATTGCCTTTCAAGTAATTACGGCATGATCGAGCGGTTACTTTTTACTAACAGCTTCATCCCCTGAGCCGTTCAAAACACTCTCAGAGGTATGGCATTGCTGAAAAAAAATGAACATGCTGGGAATATTTTTCACTGCTTAGGCGGTCACCAAGAAATTCCGTACGTTCAAAACGACCAGTATAAAACACGGAAACGCAGAGCTCGGATGTAGTGATCGGGTTAGTGTGTTGTTGTATTGATGTTTGTATGTGCCCTGTGTGCGTATGGGCTCAATGTATGTCCAGCTGATGTTTGTAGTAGGCGTATTGTGTCTACATTTGTGTATACTAAACATTTCCGAAACGCAGTGGTGGCGTGAACGAACGAAAATATTTTTTTTTTGCCAGCTTGACAGGTCAACCAGTGTGACCAGTTCAACCACCATGACCAGTTTAACCACCATAACCAGTCAACCAGCGTGACCAGTTCGAACCACCTTGACTTGTTCAACCATTATGACACTGGACAAACTGGAGCAATAACCAAGTTTGCAAGCGGTTTCTATGCAAGAGATAGACATAGACGCAAAAAAAAGGATAGGTCTTGCTTGGTTGAGGAGACGAAATGTCCGTGCAGGAGTGTCTTCAATAGTCACGATGCTCCTAATCAGGGAGTTGACCCGGTCATTATTCCGGTTTGGTTCGGGTTAGGGTTCAGTAGCTTTGCATACCCAACTGAAAAAAACCATTTGGCGCCTATATGAAAATAAACGGGTCCATACCGGTAACAGTTTAACCATACCGGTCACCAGTTTGTCAAAGGGGTCGCCCGTATGGCTCAAAGGGGTCCCCCGTATGAGCCATAACGGTCACCTATTTGGGCAAACAAGTCACTCCTTTGGCGAACCGGTCGCTCGTCTGGGCAAATGGGTCGCTCGTCTGGGCAAATGGGCGACTCGTTTGGGCAAAGTTGTCGCACGCTTGCTCAAACCGGTGACCATGTTGCAAACTGCACCGGTTTAATCAAACGGCTCTCCGGAGCCCGTTTGATACTGAACGTACAGATCGGCCGCGTGGGCACGCCTAGCGTTTCAGCCATGGCAGCCAATGTTTCCGGAAGGCTGGGAGCACCGGTTCATCGATTTCAGATCGCCCGCGTAATGCAAGCAATTATATTTATATTTCAATTGCGCTGATGTTCGCGTATACTGCAACTAAAACTAACACCTTTTTTTGTTGTTGTTTTACGTAAACGCGCGACGTTGGTGAGCCGATGTTTTTGACAGAACTTTGAAACTTTGTCCGTCTTTGCTGCCTCAATTTAATTATTCAGTTCGAATCTCTCTCGCAGAAGACGCGACCGCGTGAAAGAATGTACGTCTAGACTCCGTTTCACTTTAATTCAAGACGCAGCGAAGGTAGCACGCGTAAACGCGCTGCAAGAACATCGAGCATTGCCAGAGCACGCCCGCCATTGCAGCAGTCAAACTGCGAGCTCGCGCTGAGTACTTTCTTCGCTCGGGCGGAGGCCGAGCTTCTGGCCGCCCCGCCGCGAATTCCAAAAATCGAGCGTGCCAAAATGCGGGCGCCCGCGCGCGCGTTTTTTTTTTTTTTTCGAGGTTACAACAACACATCTCTCTGGAATGCCTGGGGAGAGGGAGAGGGGCTGTCCCTGTGGTCCTCGCCCCCACCCTCCTCTCTTGTCACCCGTCACGTGACCGGCAGCCGCGCGCGAGCTACACGCTGATAAACATCGAGATCCGGAAGGGTGCGCCTAGCAGCCGCTTTTTTCTTTGTCTGCTTGTTGTCAGTTCCAGCTCGAACTTCGCGCGTCCACCTGCTTCGATCTGTCGCCTAACCATGCGGTCTTATTAGGATGTCTCTCGACAACGTATTGGACGTGCACCAAAGCTATCAGTGTTCGAAAAGTCCTACGTCTATATCGGCAACAAGCGATTCTTCAAAGAAGTCAGGAATTCTCGCGGTTTGGTTGGGTTCGGCAACTGACAGCTTGCGCGCCACATCGTGTTGAAACTTCCAAGAAGCCGTTCCCTCTCATTTGTGTTTGTGTGGTTGTCCTGCTTTGACCGTGTCGACAAATATCACGGATTACATCTTTCAAGTCCGCTATTTTTATGGTAAGTGCACTGCAACCTACTTCTTGGCAACGATTGACCGTTCTTCTACTCGTACTCTTCCAGATTATCCATATGATTATGCAGCCACTATTCTCGCGGCAGCCGGGCGAATAATTTCCCGAAAGTCAACCTTCATAGTCTAGAATTACCTCGGTTCTTGTTTGGTTTGCTATCTTCTAAGTTGTATGAATAAAAACTTAGAGTGCCTCTCACATTTCACAGATCGCTTGCACGTTTGTACTTGTCTACAGAAGACGTAATAAACTTTGAGGAGAATTGAAAACAATCTTTTGTGTCTGTTTTCCTGTCCATTTGCAAGCACCTACGTGAGCACATTTGTTCTACGTGTTTCCTCCACGTTATAAATAGGTTCATGAGTTTCGGAACGTCTTAAATAAGTTTAAAATAACCAACCTACCAAACGTTCCCCGTTTAGGGCTAGCGCATAATTTCCCGATTCGAATGGCACGTTCAAACGTGTGGTCACGTGCAAGGTCGAACGGGCACCTGTATCAAACGGGCACCCGTATTAAACGGGCACCTATATCAAATGAGTAATGCTATATGCACTACGGAGTGCAGCTCGGCCGGAAATTGCTATATGCACTCTGTTTGTCTCGTATAAAAAGAATGATCACAACGAATTTTCCAACCGGTGGCATAGCGTAGGGGTTAGCGTGCCCGCTTCGTACGCAAGTGGACGCAGGTTCGAATCGCGGTGATCCTACCTTTTTTTTTTTTTTTTCTTTTCTTTTTTCTTGAACGTTGTTTTGACGAGGTATTTGGCGATATTTATATTTCTTTTTTGCGATGAACACTAAAAAATAAAAAAAAACACCGAATGTTGTTGACAAAACTTCGCAGATCGGGGACAGCGGGGCTTGGGTTGCCGGCTGGACGCCGCGAAGCGGCGTGTACTGGTTAACTTTTCTAATTAGCAGCCGCATACTGTCGCCGCGAAGCGGCGTGAACGCAGGCGGGGGGCTGGGTTAACGAGCTCCCCAGTGATACACGCGCAGTTCGAAAAAGGGTGGCCCGAGCGGCATGAGCTCTCAGCGTAGTGCATATAGCAATTTCCGTCCAAAGTGCACTACGTAGTGCATATAGCATCGCTCATATCAAATGGGTACCGTTCCGAGCGGGTACCGTTTCAAGCGGCTACCCGTACCCATAATCACGTTTGATCCAAACGGGTCGACAAGTTTGCACCCGTTTGATTTACCAGTTTGCCATCCGTTTGAATTTCAAATGGTTTTTTTCAGTAGAGTATTGTTCCGGTTCAGTTCCGGTTAAGTGATAAATTTAAACTAACGGTTCGTTTACCCGTTCTATTATGAGCGAACCGGTTTCAACCGGTTTTTAAAAGAAAAGTTCCGAGTTCCAACTGGTTAAGAAGAAACAGTTTGTTCAACACGGCTTCATCTGCATTAACAAAAACAATCAGAAGTCTTGCTGCAAATATCAGGTCAGCGAAGCAAAGATATCTTTAATTTCTTTTCGAGATTGTGACATTTTATCGCAAAGGCCCTTCTACGCAAATTAAGATATCATACAGGCAGACTTGTACACGTTACTTAAAAATAGTAAGGAATTACATTTACAATTACTCAAAGCTAAATTTGAATTTATTACAGTTACAATTACCCTCCCATAAAAGTAACTGACTATTACCCGAAAAAGTAATCCTTTACTTTCGTGGCGTTACTTTCAACAAGATTGTCCTCAAGTAAGAAACAAAGGGAAGAGGGTTATTCAAGTTCTTATTGTTGCAACCTATTCCATTTAATGACCTTGAGTATTTTGAGCGACAGCTGGCTCTTGAAAGTGTCGTCCGACATTTTGCGTTATTTCTTACTCAATATGTCGAGCGCTACGTTGAACACCCTCTGAAATGAGGCACTGGATGGGAGTGCCATATTGTTCCTCACGAATGCTTCATGCTCCGCATTGGGCTTCATCAGAGAAGCAGTGGAAGTACTATTTACCTCGAAGATAGAACAAACCTTCGTCATTGGAGCCGCTGCCAGATATTGCAGTTTTAGTAGATCGTTTCGATAACCCCAATAACAATAGGATGCATGCGGAAAGGCGGCGGCGGGGTATCGGGTATCGTTATCGGAGTGATAGGACCAATCTACAAAATTCTCCATTGTCTAAATCGGGAAGCTGTGGAAGTAATCATACGTACATCCAGCCAAAACTAGAATAAGAATTGATTTATGTCCATCTTACTATACCGACGTATATGGTCCGACAATAGCAAAACATAGTTGTAACAGTAAGGTGATAATTAAGAAAAGTAATAAGGTTTGGCAGCATATTTTTCATCCTTTGGTTGTGAACAGGTCGAGCCTCGGTTGAGACGTTGGTGATTAAACAAATAGTTTCCAGGTTATAAATATAAGTAATAAAAAAGGACACTCATAACAACAAGTAATTAGAACGTCGGTTAAAAAAATGAAATGTAAAGCACATTTGCCGTGTGTACCTTTCTTGGTGCCGTTCAAAAACGCACGAAGCACGAACCGACTGCAGTCTACTCCGGTGTTCTCCAGATAGACGTCCGCTGATGCCACGGGCAGTGAAGTGTAGATTACTAAATAAGCCGCGCTATGGCCTCACTCACGAATTTCAGTCTCCCCTCAAGCCCAGAATATGAAGTCTACGTCAGCCACCATTACGTTTTATTTGTAAAAATATCTGCTTGAGATAAGATGCGTCCTACTGGGGTAAAACAGAAAGAAGAAGAAAGGAAGACATTACCATTTTAGAAGTGCTCGAAAAAAGCTGACTCACAAAAAAGGTGACTGAGATTCAGATAAATTGGCTGAAATTTACAAATAAAGTGGGCCAACCCTAGAACTTAGACTGCACAAAAGTAGCTTTTGAAACAGGGTCAAATGATATGAAAGATGCAGAAAAAATACATCCTGTTTTCTAATAGAAGATGATAAGTGTGCAGGACCGAACGAGGATGCTTGTGCCAATAGCATGTTCATGTATTATCACATCGCTTTAAGTGGATTTTAGGGTTGACGGAGGGTTGTCTCGTGTTGTGACATTATGAAAATGGTCGGAGTCACTATAACCGAGATGGACATTGTTAATTCTCTTCTGTGCCCTTACCGCCTCGAGCTTCTCGAAGAGGCACACAATTACTTGGTGTCACCTTCTCCTCGTCTTCAATCCTAAAGAGAAGTCATAGGGACTAAAAAAAGCGGATATAACAAGTCCCCCCCCCCTCGTTTCTTCTACCTTTCCTTTTTTTTTTGTAAAAATGTTTTTTTGCATTTTTTGACATTGTTTGTTAAGGTCTAAAAAAATGCAGGGGCTTGGTGTTGCAAAAGACGGTTTTGCAGAACTGAAGACTGCCCTCCCTTTGCGCTGGTCGATTCGCGTGACATTCTCACTGCGCTCGACTTTGCCAAAATAGAAACAGCCCTTTCTTTAGAAGGGGGGGGGGGGGGATGGGTTGGTCCCTAAAAAAATGTAACGGATTACAAGGAATCCGTTACGCAAAAACATGTAAGGGAATCACTGTAAAATTACTCTAGAAATTATGCACTTATTCCGTTACTAAATAACTGATAAATGTAAGGGATTACAAGTAATTTCGTTACTTCTACCGGATTACGTACAAGTCTGCATACAGGAACTCAGAAACAGCACTAAAGTGCACACCTGAAGTCAATCAGCCGGCATGCACACTGGCACCATAACCGTGCACGCACTGTAATCGCAAACTATCTCTCCCGCACGCCCGAACACCTTGCTTGAACCACTGAGTTCAAGAGGAGAAAGACAGTCAAGGGCGGTCTGAAAATTAGAAAAACGAAAACGGAGATAAACAAAAAAGGGCAACATGCTGCTTTAAAAAAAGGAAACGCTAGAAAAGCTTTCCGCAAGCTGCGACCAGGGTTTTTGCTTCGCGCCGCGATATGTAAGAAGGCGAGTCTGTCGTTTTATTACGCTGAACCGTTTTCCGATGAACCAGTAACCATCACCTGATATTACGCTCCGTTCCGGTTTGTGTTCGATAGAGACTTAGTAGATCGTTCTAATACCTCCAGTACGATGCGATGCATGCGCAAAGGCGATCCGCAAAGGTCGCGGAGGAGTATCGGGTATCGTTATCAGAGTTATCGGAACGATCTACAAAAACTCTCTTTTAATAAATGCGTAATTTCGGTTACATTTCTTTCCGGCTCGGCCAAAAAAAACGATCTACTCCGCTTTTCGGTTCGTGTTCGGGTCGACATCTTACCTTAAATATTCAATTATCGTTTAAAATGATCATCGGGTTGCAATTGACTGTGCACCCGTATATTGTTCCTTTTCTGGAGCTCCGAAATATTGTCACGGGTGGTGACTAAAAAATAATAAATAAACAGGAAGAAATAAACTTTTAATGTGGCGAACTTGTGCCAGAAATAAAAGGGTACAAAAGACAATAACAGAGCGTCGCGGGCGTTGAAGTCGGAAGTAGCAGCAGAGTCGAACGCTGGGGCGAAACTGACTCCGGCTTGCCACGCGGAGCCGCTTTTGTACACGCGCTGGCTTCTGGAGCATTCGACGTAAAAGGTTCGACGCGTAGAACATTCTAAACTCGAATCAGCTAGACGGTTCTCGAATTCACCAGAACATCTCATTACAGTGTCAAAAAAATGAGTAGCCGCAGCCAGGAATCGAACCCTGGCCCTTCGCGTGGGAGGCAAGCGCGATAACCGTTAGGCTACGACCGCGCTGCCTACTTGGCGCGCGGCATTACTCCCCCCTTAAAAAAGTGCATCGCCCCGATGCAACACAAAACAAAACAAAGCACATAAAAAGAACGGCAAACTAAGGAGTTATTTGAAACACATAAGATCCACAGTCCTATCGAGCGTAGTACGGCTTCAGGCGCACGACGTGGACGACTTCAGGTCGTGGTGGGCGGCGTGATGATGTTCTCGTTCCGTCGGGCATCACCTCGTAGTTCAGCTCGCCGAGGCGACGAAGTACCTTGTATGGTCCAAAGTACCGTTTCAGCAGTTTCTCACTGAGGCCGCGGCGACGGATGGGCGTCCACACCCACACCCTTTCTCCGGGCTGGAAGTGAACGTCCCTGCGACGAAGGTTGTAGCGGCCCGCGTCGACGCGTTGCTGGTCTTGAATCATGAGTCGGGCGAGCTGGCGGATTTCTTCGGCGCGTTGAGCAACCACCTGGGCGTCGTCGCTCTGATTGTCAGATGGGTCATGGGGCAGCATTGCGTCTAGCATTGTCGTTACCTTCCGACCATGTACCAGCTGGAAAGTGGTGAATCCAGTGGTCTCCTGAACCGCCGTATTGTAGGCGAACGTGACGTAGGGCAACACCTCGTCCCACGTCTTGTGCTCTACGTCGACGTACATAAAGATCATATCGGCGATTGTCTTGTTGAGTCGCTTGGTCAGCCCGTTGGTCTGCGGGTGGTGTGCAGTGGTTCGACGATGGACGGTGCCACTGAGACGAAGGATCTCTTGCGTCAGCTGGGCCATGAACGAAGATCCACGGTCTGTGATGAGGACTTCAGGGGCGCCGTGCCGGAGGACAATGGACTCAATGAAAAACTTGGCGACTTCAAAAGCCGTGCCTGCTGGAAGGGCTTTGGTCTCGGCGTACCGTGTGAGATAATCGGTGGCGACGATAATCCAGCGGTTTCCCGACGTTGACGATGGGAAAGGGCCAAGTAAATCCATTCCGATCTGCTGGAACGGCATAAACGGGGGAGAAATCGGTTGCAGAAGTCCTGACGGCTTCGTTGGCGGTTTCTTGCGTCGCTGACACTCGTGGCATGATCGAATGTATAGGTGAACGGTCTTCGGTAGCCTCGGCCAGTAGTACCTTTCTCGGATCCTGGCGAGCGTCCTGCTGTAGCCAAGGTGTCCAGCCATTGGGTCGTCATGGCATCCTTGGAATATTTCGTCTCGAAGGCTGGCAGGGACAACCAACAGCCATGCTGTGTTGTTGTTGACGAAGTTCTCCTTGTACAGCACCCCTCGCCGCATGGAGAATGTATGCAGGATTCTTAAGAAAGCACGGGGAACCGAACTCGCTTGTCCCTCTAAGTGTTCGATGAGCGCTCGCAGTTCAGGGTCGTCTCGTTGGAGTGCTGCCATGTCGCTGACGTCCAAAGCGCCGAGGAAACACTCATCGTCGTCGTCTTCGATACAGGCAGGACCGGCCTCGACAGGAGCTCTTGACAGGCAGTCGGCGTCATGGTGCTTCCGGCCGGACTTGTACACAACGGTCATGTCGAACTCCTGCAGTCGTAGGCTCCACCGGGCGAGGCGTCCGGAGGGGTCTTTCAGATTCGCGAGCCAGCAGAGCGAGTGGTGGTCCGAGACCACGCGAAAAGAACTTCCATACAGATATGGGCGAAACTTTGTTATCGCCCAGACGACAGCAAGGCACTCCTTTTCCGTTGTAGAGTAGTTCCTCTCCGCCTTAGATAGCGTCCGACTCGCGTATGCGATGACTCGCTCTGCCCCGTCCTGCCTTTGAACAAGCACCGCGCCAAGTCCGATGTTACTGGCGTCCGTGTGGGTCTCTGTATCAGCGAACTGGTCGAAGTGGCCAAGAATCGGGGGCGTCTGGAGTCTTCGTTTCAGCTCATCGAATGACCGCTGGTGTTCGTCTGTCCATTCGAACTTTACGGCGTCCTTCGTGAGGTGCGTCAGCGGCGCGGAAAGCTTGGCGAAGTCCCGAACAAATCGTCTGTAGTAGGCCCAAAGTCCGGGGAATCTTCTCACGGCCTTCTTGTCTGACGGCGGCTTAAATGCAGCCACGGCACGGGTCTTCTCAGGGTCAGGGAGAACACCTTTGTTGCTCACGACGTGGCCAAGGGACTTAAGTTCACCATAGGCGAATCGACACTTTGTTGGCTTGAGTGACAGGCCGGTGGTCTTGATGGCTTGAAGCACGGCTCGAAGTCGTTTCAGGTGCTCGTCGAAATCTCGTGAAAATACCACGACGTCGTCGAGGTAGACGAGGCAGCTTTGCCATTTCACACCTGCCAGCACGGTGTCCATGACACGCTGGAAGGTGGCTGGCGCAGTACAAAGCCCGACCGGCGTCACTTTGAATTCGTAGAGTCCGTCGGAAGTGACGAAGGCAGTTTTCTCCCGGTCGCGTTCGTTGACTTCAATCTGCCAGTAGCCACTCTTCAGATCCATCGACGAATAATATCGGGAGTGGCGCAGTCGGTCTAACGTATCGTCGATGCGGGGGAGCGGATAGACGTCCTTCTTCGTCACAGCGTTCAGTCGACGATAGTCCACGCAGAACCGCAGGGTTCCGTCCTTCTTCTTTACAAGGACGACTGGGGACGCCCATGGACTTCTTGAGGGTTGAATGATGTCGTCGTCGAGCATTTCTTGGACTTGATCCTGAATCACCTTCCTTTCCTTTAAGGAGACTCGATACGGCGACTGGTGGACAGGGAGCGCGTCGGCGTCGGTAATAACGAGATGTTTCGCCATTGGTGTTTGGCGAACTTTCGACGACGTGGCAAAACAGTCACGGTATTCAGCGAGAAGATCAACCAGTTGCCGGCGCTTAGGAGCTGGGAGCTCGGGGTCAATGTCGATCGGCGGCGGCGGCGTGCTGTTCTGCTGTGACGACGAGGTTTCTTCGGAGATTGCGGTGACCAGGGCTGGCGCCTGAAGCTCCTCAATGTGGCCCACGGTGGTACCCTTCGTTCGGTGCTGCGGCTCCTCTCGGAAGTTTGTCACAAGAACAGTTGTACGTCCTACTTGGAGATCCGTTACGCCTCGTGCGACGCCAATTCCTTTCTCAAGAAGCAGTTGGATGCTGCCTTCCAGAAGAGCTTCACCGTACATGGCTGCGTCGGTTATAACAGTGACGAAAACACTCGACCGCGGCGGTAAGTTCACATGGTCGGCGATAACTCGGATCGCGGTTGACGTCGTGTTGGTCTCCACCGGCGGTAAAACAGGCTTTCGCAGCGTCAGCTGGTTTGCCCCGAGGTCAATGACGGGGTCATACTCGCAGAGAAAGTCCATTCCGAGGATAACGTCCCTTGAACAGTCTTGCAGTACGACGAACTTCACAGGGCACGTCTCACCGTGGATCTCGGCGCGAGCAGTGCATCTCCCGACTGGTGTGATGAGGTGCCCTCCGGCGGTTCGTATTTGTGGTCCATCCCACGGCGTGGTGACTTTTCGAAGGCGGCGGGAGAGCCTCCCACTCAAGACTGAGTAGTCTGCTCCGGTCTCCACGAGCGCTGATGCGTCGTGGCCGTCGATGACGACGTTTAGGTTATTGGACACCGTTGCAGGGGCGTCGTTTCGATTTCTGGTAGCGTTCGAGTGGGGGCCCTCCGACGTTCGTGGAGGATCTTGGCGTCGGTCGTCTTCGGCAACTCCACCTCCAGGGGTTGCCGCGCCTAGTTTCCCCGGCGAGGAGCGAGGGGTGATAGGCTTTCACGTCGGGGTCGGTGCATCGGCGAAGCTGGACGTCGCGGTGACGGCGACCGGAATTCTCGGCGGGACGCAGGCTCGGGGGACTGGGGTCGTCGCAGGTACTTGTCGATCTCCCGAGGGCGTTCACCATACCGGGGGTGCGTGTACGTCGCTTGGGTGGAATCCGCGCAGCCCGAGTCGTCGGTATGGGCATCGGCGGTACACATGGTCAGCTTCCCCGCAGTGGTAACACAGCGGGCGTCGGTCGGCCGTTCTCCAGACGTTTGTCTTCCTCGGCGCAGGTCGCTCTGGGGGAACGTGCGCCTGATCTTCCTGTCGTCGGGGGTACTGCGGCGTTGGGGCGTCTCTTCGGGGCGGCGCCGTGGCTTGGCGGGGAGCTTGCGGCGGTCGTCGGGCCATGGCGGCGTAGCTCAACGTCGGTTCCTCCGGTGCCACCGTGGTGACGGGAACCTCTGGTTGGAGCGCCCGATGCACTTCTTCTCGGACAGCTTCGGCGATGGAAATGGTTGGCGGACGGCTGGTGGTTGGCAGCAACCTTCGCAGTTCCTCCCGGACAACCTCCCGGATAATTTCGCGGATGTCCGTACCAGGCGTGTTTTCGCCGCTAAGCAGCGCGGTTGCAGTGACGCTTGGCTGCCGCTGGTAGTGGGAAGCGCGCGCTTGGAGGGCGCGCTCGATGTTCGTCGCCTCGCTGACGAAGGCGTCGACGGTTGCCGGCGGGTTGCCGACGAGGCCTCCGAAGATGTCGTCCTTCACGCCCCGCATCAAAATGCGCCGTTTCTTTCCCTCGGTGGCCTGAGGGTCGGCGCGGGAGCTCAGGCGGAGCACGTCTTCCACAAAGCTCGTGACGCTTTCATTGGGGCCCTGGGTCCTTGTTCGCAGTAGGTCCTCGGCTCTCTCTCGGCGGTAGTGGTTGACGAACGTAGCCTTCAGATCGGACTTGAAAATGTCCCACGACGTCAAAGAGGACTCATGGTTCTCGTACCAGTGCTTGGCGGTCCCCTCGAGCAAAAAATAGACATTGTGCAGGCGCTGCTCGTCGGTCCAGCAATTGTGGCGGGCCACGCGTTCATATTGGTCGATCCAGTCTTCGACGTCTTCGTACTGCTCGCCGTGGAATGGAGCCGCTGTCCGAGGAGCGACGGGTAGGTAGACGACGCCAGGAGCGGCGGGGGTCTGCGACTGGTTGGCCATCGTCGGCTGCCTGGTCCTGGGTGGTAAAAGTCCGTATTCCGGGTGTAGCCCTTGGGTGCGGCGACTTGATCGGGTCTCGATCTGGTCTTCGTTGGGTCCTCGAAAGCTTGGGTTTGGGCTTGTACTGCGGGAACTCGGAGGGCGGCGCTGCACGGACATGCGGTACCCCGCACCTCCACCAAAATGTCACGGGTGGTGACTAAAAAATATTAAATAAACAGGAAGAAATAAACGTTTAATGTGGCGAACTTGTGCCAGAAATAAAAGGGTACAAAAGACAATAACAGAGCGTCGCGGGCGTCGAAGCCGGCGTAGCAGCAGAGTCGCACGCTGGGGCGAAACTGACTCCGGCTTGCCACGCGGAGCCGCTTTTGTACACGCGTTGGCTTCTGGAGCATTCGACGTAAAAGGTTCGACGCGTAGAACATTCTAAACTCGAATCAGCTAGACGGTTCTCGAATTCACCAGAACACCTCATTACAGTGTCAACAAAATGCGCAGCCGCGGCCAGGAATCGAACCCTGGCCCTTCGCGTGGGAGGCAAACGCGATAACCGTTAGGCTACGACCGCGCTGCCTACTTGGCGCGCGGCAATATAAAGCACTCCACTTGACATTCCAAATGGTCGTCCGCCAATCGAAGAAGTGTGATTACTCCTTTTCTCGTGTGCTCCACCACGCGGTGGTGATTTCTTTAAGTAACTAGGGTAACTAAATGGCGCAGCCAGAGTATCGTATTTCTTTTTCTTTCGCCGCCAAATCCTTATTGGCGGATAAACGGAAACATGCGTCAAATACGCCGGAAAGGCTTGCCCAGAGGCGTCATTTCTTAGCACCGGGTTTGAGGGGGAATATACTTTTGCACTGCGTTCGCGAAGCGTAAATCTTACACTGGCGTAGGACCAGCAGCTAGCTTCTTGAAAATTGTAACATTACGTGTACCAATTAGGCGTGTACGATTGAGTTATTTTTACAACGCCAGCGCTGTTATAAAACGACCGCAAACAAGAAGTCGACAACTCAGTGCACGCACGCACGATTCCGGAAGACATGCTTACCACCAGCACAGGCACTCCATCAATTCGACTTGTTGAGGACCATGAGTTAGGTTTTGCATTGTTGAAATGTAAATTTTCATTAGAGCTTGATACACAAGAAGCTTCTTGAACCCTTCAACATTGCATTTATCAACGGGATAATCTGCAATTGCGTGTTTTCCTAACGACGGCGTAGTTAAGGACATCAACGCAGCAGACGACAGCGGGAGACACCTTCCGATCTGCCGAGGCCAAGGCAGGACACGCGTGATGGCGCCTACGGGGCTCATGACGTTGTGTTTTCGCGTTTCATGTAAGAGCGATAGTCGCTCCCGGCAATACCTGGAGGCCAAAATTTGAGACCGTGACAATACTTCGCCGCAAGTGGAGCATTACGCAGTCATTCTATACAAAACCAGAGCGGTTTATAGTAAGAAAGTTTCGTCAGTGGACGGAGCTTGTGACCCGTTTGAGCAAGCTAATGTCGATATAACACAATATGGTGTGATAACTAATCGCTAAATGGTCATGCTTTCCTATGCGTCGTCAACTAAAGACGATGGAGGGGCGTATCATGTCCCGTTTGTTAGACATCCCACTGTGGTTGTTTCGCACTAAGATAGTTTTCTCCCCTAAGGGTGTTTTTTAAAAATGCTGTTCCAAAAACTTCACTTATTATTTGCAGATGTTAACACTTTTGTGGGTTAACATTCTTTTTAATTGGTGTTCATACTTCAAGAACTTGTGGGACGCTTAAGCTTTACCTTCAAGAGTGGAACGCGATAGTGTTATCGGGCCCCGTTCGGAAAGCCTTCTCATATAAACCCGCGCTCGTTCCCAAGCCATGTGTGCGTGGTCTAGTCGGTAGCGTCACGTATAACGTGACGCCACATGACGCCAAATGTGAGGTAATGCCACGTGACGCGTGACGTCATACATGGCTGGGATGTCATGACCCTATCGACAACCTAAATCTATCTGTAAAATATTCCGCTAAATTTGGTGGGAAAATTTTTCCTGCAAAATTCAGCGGGTCGATAGGGACATAAGGTCACAGCCAGGTGTGACGTAACACGCTTGACGTGATGTGTAACGTCACATGTCACGTCACGCGTAGTCTGTACTGCCTAGCAGCCACTCGCACATTCCAGCTCATATGGCCAGCCACATAACGCTCAAAGACGCTACGTGTTGTAAAAGGAGGACCAACTCGAAACTTCACGACATACAGGAGCACGGTTGAAAGCTACAAATGCGAATTTATATATCTAAATGGCCGGCTCGCAATTGTCAACACAGTCGCCTGCACGGCACGAGAGTGCCATCAATTGTTCCGTCGATTCGCCTTGCACCTCATAAAGATGCTTCTACCGACGCAGTTATGTTGACCGACATAAGATGGCAACTTAGCGTTCTCAAGGATTTTAAGTACAGAATAATTATCTGTAAAACATGCATGTACAAGCAAGGAAGCGAAAGGAGATAGAGGGGGAAAAACGTTGCAATAAGAAGCAATCATATTTATTGGACAAGTGCTCGAACCACTTCTTTTGTACCTTTTGCAGTTGATAACAATGACACCGCCTACAGGATGGTCCGCCTTATGACTTGATTCAAAGTTGCGGAATCGTGCGCTCTTTCGTTAATTTTTTGTTCTTCTTCCGGTAATATTATCGGTCAGTTCAGTCGCAGAAACAGCCATAAAGGCGAAGGAGATTTCTACTGCCCTTCCATCGGTTTAATAGGCGGCTCTACTCGAATTCGGCTGCAAAGAATCGGCCGGTTTTCCATGACCGGGTTTTATGGCCTCTCTCGAGTAATGTAGGTGAAAGTCGGCTTTCCGATGTTGCCGGCCGTGTGCGTCTGAGTGTGCGAATAGGCGACAAATCGGTCCCGCGTGTGGCTTATTATGACGCACTACGGCGTGGGCTTGGGCTTCCTTTAAATAATTCGGCGGTCCGATCTCTTGTTCTCTCGGAACCCTCAGATCATTCTCTTTTTCGCATTACATCTGACAGCAGACAAAGCTACCAGTCAATAGATTCAATCAAACAGCGCTAAATATGCCTCGTCACGCCGCTCGCTTTGATTTCTTCTTCTGTTTGATATTGCCGGATAATCACGCTCAGTAAAATGCGGAGAATCGTAGAGTTCCGAAGGGTTTACTCGTGTTTCCAGATACACTAATCTTTACCTAAACAAATACGACAACTTCACGAAAAATAAAGCAATAGCTAAATATAGAGTAAAAAGAAACACGTTCTTATAAATTACTTTGAAGGATGTTAACTTATACACCCTGCTGACTAGTATCTGAAGCGATAGATTAGTCAAATTTTTACTTCAATAGGTCTTTAAGAATAAACTGACTGATAGCGCTTCTAAATGAAGCTAAAAAAGACGGTAGCAAACAATCTACACCAGGCACAAAATGCTAAACATAAGACTTAAAAATTCCCTAATTTCAGTTCCCTCGGCCTGTAAGCTACCAACCAAAAACTGAATATACTCCACACACCTCTCCTCCCTCTTAATTTTTGCTAAACTCATTTTAAAGATGTTTGTTAATGACTAGAGCACATCTCATGTCGCGTGCCTTCAAGTTGGCCACCATAAGTCCATTAGCAGCCCCAAAGACAAATTAAGGAAACTCATTCATTAATCTCGAATCCTCAATCTGACAGATGCGGGAATCACACTCGCTGGCTTCGGATTTTTAGGGAACCCCGGAATCACCGTATATAAGAGATCCTAATATTGTAATATGCATTGTTATATCTAAAAGTAGCATGGCATATGTGAGAAAAAAAAACAATAAGATAATTGCCGAAAAGGCAAACAGCGCACAGTAAGCGGGGACTAAAGGAAGTGCAAACAGGACAAGCGCTAACTCTCAACTGAAATTTAATCACTTGAAAACAAAACAAAGAAAACAGCAACTCCGCCCACATCACATGATACATTCACCAGGTGTCCAAAAAGACCATCTCTTTACTACTCAAGCCCAGTGACGTTTGGCTTACGCAGTACACGCCTGCTTTTATAATTGCATGCACCTCCAAAATTTCTCGATTCACCTTGTCCCTTCCGTAGCCAATGATACCCGTCTTACTGAAGATAGGTTCACACCCACATCCATGACAATGCAGTGGCAGATGTTCCCTACAGCTCCCACCACTGATCGCAAAGACAAGTCATGCTCCCGCAGTCTGTGATTAACACATCGGCCCGTCTGACCGACGTAGGCTTTCCCACACGTTAGTGGAATGTGTAAACAACTCCCACCTTGCAAACAAACATATTTATTGCAAGGTGGGAGCTGTTTATACGATTCCACTAACATGTGGGAAAGCCTACGTCGGTAAGACGGGCCGATGTGTTAATCACAGACTGCGGGAGCATGACTTGTCCTTGCGGTCAGTGGTGGGAGCTGTAGGGGGGCATCTGCCACTGCGTTGTCATGGATGTGGGTGTGAAATTATCTTCAGTAAGACGGGTATCATTGGCTATGGAAGGGACAGCGTGAACCGAGAAATTGTAGAAGCGCATGCAATTATAAAAGCAGGCGCGAACTGCGTAAGCCAAACGTCCCGGGGGTTCAGTAGTAAAGAGATGTTTTTTTTGGAAACGTGGGTAATGTATCATGTGACATGGGCAGAGTTGCTGCTTTCTTTGTTTTGTTTTCATGTGATTAAATTTCAGTTGAGAGTCAGCGCTTGTCCTGTTTGCACTTCCTTTAGTCGCCGGTTACTGTGCGCTGTTTGCCTTATCGTCAGTATGAACAAACTAACCCACATCGCCACCCTTATTAAGATAATTGCACATTTATTGAATCGAGCAAATGTAGGTCTTCGAAGCTGTATCCATTTGCAATATTAATTTACGAATCGCTAGAGACTTGTTCCGGCTAGGTTAATATATATAATTTGGTAGGCGATTCAAACGGTCGACGCAAGTTTCACTGAACGCCAGGTATTAGGATCAATGAAGGAGAGGACAAGAAATGTAATCAATACGACACGTAGGAAGTCAGTTTAGAAGAGATACGAAAGCCAAGTCAAACAAATATTTTAAGGTATAAGCAAACGGCAAGCCATATCAGCCAGAACAAAAGAAGAAAAGAAAAACTAACTTGACTATTCGCATA
Organism: Ixodes scapularis; assembly: GCF_016920785.2. Lineage (NCBI taxonomy): Eukaryota > Metazoa > Arthropoda > Arachnida > Ixodida > Ixodidae > Ixodes > Ixodes scapularis. Next base: position 15,765,186 of record NW_024609873.1, on the reverse strand, counting down.
GACTTTCTGAATTGAAAAAGGTTTTAGTTCATTGTGTGTAATGAAGCGGAATTATTAAATAGTAAGCTATGATTTGGTTTTTTTATATCCTCTCTTCTAAAATATTTACCATTTATATCCGTCAGAAAACAGAATCCAGTAACCTGAGCTCATTAGTGTAATGAATAACTATTTGAACTTTTGTGAAACCGTAAACTAAGACACAATGTTTAATTGGAAGGAGATATGGTGGCATTCTATGAACTTTTTAAACACGTTAATTTTAACTATATTTTTGATAAAAACTTGTGGTTCTTTCCTGATAGATTGATTGACTGGTGTACGTCCATTCAGAGGTAATGGTGAAACCGGGACACTGAAATATTTCCGGATAAAGCGTAATACGAGTACATTTAGGCCAAATAAGTTTACTTTCGACGATATGATAAAAGCATACACACCGAAGGAACAAATGTTGATACATAAATTTTTTTATTATTTTATTCTACAATCATATAGCTGTTTTGATGTATGCGAAGTTCTAAGTTCCTGCAGTGGAGGTAGTGTCTCAGCAGAAGCTTCCTTACGCTATAAAAATATTGCAAGCTTTTCCACTGAAAGGCACACAAAAGACTAGTCTTAAAAGATTAAAATACATCTCTCATTTTTAGCAAATATACTCAGCCTTCGGCCAAACCGCGAAACAGTGAAAATTGTTGCGGGTAGCTACAGCGAACATGATGTTGGAGAATGCGCGGACACGGACCAGAGCTCAGCTCTACGTGCACTGGTCGTCTTTAAAGGGAGAGTGAAGGCCATTTTGGATACTCTTTTTTGCGATTGAACTGGGTTCCAGGTAAGTTTTAGGCCACGTTGCCCAAATTTTAGCCAAAAACGGCGCTTGCGTGCCGCGCAGATCAGTTAAACCGTCGCGGTAATAATCGTGCCGGGAGAAGCCAGGGGAAGCGGAGCTCACATGACCGTTGCGACGCCAGGAAGCGCGACGTCGTAAGAGACAGGCCAGCGATTGGTCGAAACGAGAGACGTGCCCTCGGTCACGTTTTGGTTCGCGATTTTCAGGAATACTGATCTAATTTCCAATTGAATAACCGTGAAAAAATATAAATCGAACCGGAAACGATTACTACACCGGATATAAGACAGCATATTTGTTTTTCTCTTTGCTACGCTAAACGCAAAACGGGCAACAAGCAACTATAATTAAAGGGTAACTGCAAAGAAAAAAAATGTATTTTTAAACAACCTAATTGGGACAAGCATCTCACAAAACAATTTTTCCGCCAAAAACAAAATTTCTTACAGGAATATTTATTGCGCTAGACAGATTTTAGGAGGAGGAATAAACGTCTTTATTTGCCTGCAGAGCTAGGTCAAGCCTAGCCGGTGCGGCCCACACCATCCGACGCCCCAGCGCAGGGGGCCCGCGGTCGGACCTGCCTGCGCAGTAGACGCCGGGCCTGCTGGACGACCGCTAGCTGGAGGTCCAGGCTACTAGCCATCACCCCGGCTTTGATGTCCGGCGGAAGCCCACTCGACGTGGCCGCCTCCGCCGGCCGAGTTTCACAGTCCCACAACACGTGCTCGGCAGTTGCCCGCGCACCACACAGCATGCACTTATCACTTGAGTACACCTCAGGCGCCACATAGCGCCCCACCACAGGAGTAAACACGCACTCCACCTGCAACTGCCGCAACAGCACGGCATCCTTCCTAACCAAATCCCCTTGGGGCAGCGGGAACACCCGCCGTTCCTCCCTCCTGGTCCTTAGCACTTCCCCAAAGCCGCTGGGCGAATACTCCGCGGCGCCCCCGAAGGCCCGGCCAAGCAGTTCTCGGGCCCTTCGGTCAGCATCCACGTTGCCCGCTTCGTGAGCGGGGCACCACATAATGTCCACCGCGCCCGTCGGACGCAGCAGCCTCTTGGTCACCACCCCAACGCGTCCACGCGCAAAGTTCCTGATCGCCCTCATAGAGTCACTCATGACCACTTTGGTCCCGGGCAGGGAGGCCGCCAAACTAATGGCCGTCTCCTCCACCTCACAAATATTACTAGTTCTAACACTCACAGCGGAGAGCACCTCCCCACTTCCCGCCTTCACAGCCACAGCCACCCCCACTACCCCTCGAAGGGCAGCGTCAACGTATACAGTACTATCTTGTCGCCCGTACAACCTGAAGAGGGCCTGCGCTCTGGCCTCTCTTCGTCCCTTATCACGCACAGAATGCATGTGCCTCGGCACAGGCCTAACCCTGACATTTTTCATCACCTCTCCCGTCAGTCCCCCGCCGTCAGACGCATCCTCCGCCAGCAGACCGACACGCCTCAAAACCCCCCTGCCAGCCGCAGTGCGCTCCAGCCTTTGAATCTGCGAAGCCCTGTGCGCCTCGACAATCTCCCCTATCGTATTGTGCACACCCAACATCTCCAGCTTCTTCGTGCTAGTGAAGGCATACAGCCCCAACGCAGATTTGTAAGCCCTGCGCACCATGGCATCCAGCTTGTTCTTCTCCCCCGCCCTCCAGCGAAGGTAGGGCGCCACGTACATGATGTGACTCAATACAAAAGCCTGAACCATCCTCATCACACCGGCCTCGCGGATACCCTTCCTCCTGCTGGTCACCCTCTGGATCATGCGCAGAGCAGACGCTACCTTACCCTGAATTTTCCCGAGCATGACCGAATTACCCGCCTTCTCCTGAACAAATAGCCCCAGAACCCGCAAAGCGTCCACCCTCGGGACGGGTCCCCCGCCGGCGATCAGCCGCATCTCATCCCATCTACAACGCCCAGCATAACACACGAGCAACTCCGACTTTTCGGGAGCACACTCCAACCCCGAACCCATCAGCGCCTCCTCAATAATCTCGATCCCTCGCTGCAGCGTACCCTGCACCACCTCCTTCCTCCGATTGGTGCACCACAGCGTAAGATCATCCGCATATATAGAGTGCGGAATCCCCTCCTCACAGAGACCGCGGGCGGCCCCCACCATCACTAAATTGAACAAGACCGGAGAGATGACGGAGCCCTGTGGGGTGCCGACACTACCCAGCTCCCCCTCACCAACATCCAAGTCCCCCGCCAGCAGCCGAGCCGTCCGGCCCGACAGGAAGTCCTTAACGTAGTTATAGCTCCGTCTGCCGAGCCCCGCATCCGCCACGCCGCGAAGGATGGCAGAATGCCGGACTCTTATCAAACGCGCTGCGCAAGTCTAGACCCAGAACCGCGCCCGGCCGCCTCGGCTCAGTCACCTCGTGGTACAACACCAACATCGCGTCCTGCGCCCCCAGGCCCTCCCTGAACCCGAACATCGAGCTCGGGAAGACCCCCTTGTCCTCCAAAAAGGATTGCCACCTCCGCAGTAACATGTGCTCCAGAACATTCCCCACACAGGAAGTGAGCGAGATCGGCCTAAGGTTTTGGAGCCCCGGTGGCTTCCCACGCTTCGGAATAAGAACCATCTTGGCTTTCTTCCATTCCGCAGGCAGCTTCCCTTCCCTCCAGCACCTGTTGAAGAAATCAAGCAGGGCCTCCAAGTACTCCTCAGACAAGTTACCAAGCATCTTATTATCCACCCGGTCCAGCCCCGGCGCCGACCTCCGATTAATCCGCAGCAAGGCAACCCTAACCTCCCGCAGCTCGAAATCCTTATCCAACTCGGCATTGTCAACCCCCGTGTACTCCGGGTGGACCTCCCTGCCGCAACTCGGAATTAACGTATCCAACAACTGCCTTCTAACCCCTTCCTCACCAAGCTCCCTGACAGCCCGACCGACAACCTCCCCCATTCTCCTACACTGGAAGCTCCTCGTCCTGGACTCGTCCAGCAAGTGCCGCAGCAGCTTCCACGTGTCTCCACTATGCATCTTGCCCTCCGCCCTATTGCACACATCGTCCCACTGCTGCCTGGACAGCGCCTCACAGTGCCTCCGAATATCTTCATTCAACTGCGCCACCCGCTTCCGCAGCGCACGGTTGTTCTTCCGCTTCCGCCAACGGCTCCACAGAGAGTCCCGGGCTTCGACAAGCGCACCTAACCTGCTATCCACCAGCCCCACATCCTCCGACTCCACCACCACGGGCCGCTCAGCCAACCTGGCAGCGTCCACCAAACTCGCGGACCATTCCCCCAAATCGCTTATCTCCCCCTCCGGACCCAGCCGCCTGAAGGCATCCCAGTTCACCAACCCCTGGGGTCTAAACTCCTTCCTCCGAACCGCCAGGGGAACCGAGAGCTCCACTAAACGGTGATCGCTACCCAGATCCTCCAGCGCGTTCCGCCACTCCGCCCAGGGAGCGTCCACGAAGGCTAGGTCCGGGGTGGTATCCCTCCCAATCGCGTTCCGCGCGGGCCGCGTCGGCACCCCCGGATCCGTGACGAGGATCAGCCCCACCTCCTCCGCGTCTTGGAACAAATTCCTCCCCTTGACCGTGGTAGCCGCGTGGCCCAAGAACTCGTGCCTAGCGTTAAAGTCCCCAGAAACGACTAAGCCCCTGCCATAGGCCCAACGCGCACATCCATGCAGCAGATTCCTGAACCTCTGTCTGCCGAAACGCGGATTACTGTACACGTTGCACAGACAGACCCCCAATCTACCCACTAACACCTCGGTCAACACCCTCTCGATGTTCTCGTCCCCCTTAAGGTCGTGCACTAGGACCGGAAGACTCCGCCGCACGAACGTGCAGACCCCCCTGCGGCGGCCCGCAGGACCCCCACTAGACCGGTACGTGACGTAGCCGGGGAGACTCACATCCTCCTGTACCACCTCCTGAACCATTATCACAACCGGCTTAACCCCCTACCCCTAATGTACTGCTGTAACCTGGCCCTCTTACTCCTAAAACCGTTACAGTTCCAGACCCAGATATTTAAGGTTGATGCCATTGTCCCTCTGAATTTCGCTGTAAAGTACCCTGCATCACCGTTAGCACCTTCATGATCGAATCCATTTTCTCGTTAAGCTGTTTCACCCCGTCTTCCACCAGACCGACACGGCCCTCAATCTCCTCAAACCTGTCCTCAACACCCTCCCCCCTACGTCTGCGAGCGTCCACACTCCTGCGCTTGCCGGGAGGGGCGGAGTCCTCCGGTCCCGAGGGAGGAGCCGAACTGTCCAGCCGACGAACCAAGCCCTCGACCAGTGCCTTCAGCTCCTCAACGGTCTTCACTAACTTCTTGTTCTCCCTTCTCAGCTCCACGACCTCAGCAGCTTGCCTACGATTCTCCTCACGCAACTTAGCAACCTCCCCCCGATCAGACTGCACCGCCTGGGCCCACGTGACCTGACTACTTGTGCTCCTGCTGCGACTACGTGCCGCCGGCCTCTCAGACTCGCGCGACCTCGAGCGAGACCTCCCCAGCCTAGGGTATTCTTCCGCAGAACCCCGCGGGGGAGGAGACGGCCGATCCCCGGACAGACCCCGCTCCGCTCTCTCCCACAGCCGCCTACGAACGATGTGCGGCGTACGAAACCGATTCTTACACACCTTATCCCCGGTAACATGCGGACCCCCACACAAGCCACATCTGGGACTACACGCATGTCCCGGGTCCGGAGTTCCGCCACATCTCAAGCACCGTCTGACGCCGGGGGTTGGGCACACATCAGTTCGATGACCGACACGGCCACACGTCTTGCACACCTCATAGTGCTTCCTGTACAGGGAGCACCGCAACACACTCCCGCCGTAGAACACCTGATGCGGCACTACGTCACCCCCAAAGATCACCACGACCGTTGCCGAAGAGACGATACGCTCCGCCGCTCGCACCGTCGGGTTCCTGGGCCCGATGAGAAGTCACTCAATCTCCTCCGCCGTATGGTGCACCGGGATGCCACGGATCACCCCCTTGACGGTGTCAAAGGGAGCCGTGACGTAAGCCCGCACTTCGTAGGACCTCCCCGCCACGCAGATACACGTCACCGCAGCATACTTGACCGCCCTGGCGTCGCTCCCCGTACTGATGACCACCACATTTTGCTGCACGTTCGGGCACTGCGTATCCAACGAGGCCTCCTCCTCCGAGATCCCAGCCGCCGCCCGGATTGCGTCCGCCACGACGACGATCGACGTCTTCCTCAAATCCAGGCCACCTCGCGGCCTCACCACCACCTTGTTCTCGCCCTCCAGTCCCACTCTCGGCATCCACCCCATGCGCTCGACCTTCTCGATGACCTTCCGGGCCACGTAGGAACTAGGCCTGAACTCCTTCTCCACCTGAGTACCGCCGCCTGCCCGAGCGCGCATCCAGCCTGCACAAAAATCAGGGTCGACATCCTCCCCGACCACCGAGACGACCGTCGGCCCGCCATTCTTGGCCACATCCACCGTAGAACCGCCGAGAGGATCCTCCATGTCGACGTGCTCGAGTTAGGCCTAGCGGCCCCACCCGGCCGGCGAACACGCAAACTCCCACAAAATCGCCAAAAATCGACACTCACTCACTGCCGATACCTCCCCGTGACCGGGAAGACTTGCTCGTTTGATTGGCACCGAAAATTCCGAGGTGTCGATGATTTGGACGCAATAAATCGATCAGCAACACGGGGCCGATGCGAAGCACGTCTTCCGTAGGTAACAGCAGACAGCGCCCCCCTAGACAGATTTTAGTTGGCGGCTATTTCGTCCGTTTTAAATCGCGCGCCACAAAGTTTGTATTATACGCCACGAAGTGGCTGCTATACGTCACGGAGTGACGTATTCCAGCTACTCCGCCCGCGTCGAAAGAGCGGGAGTTTCAAATGTGGAGAAGTTGTGACTCCAACCAAATTACGTCCTGTGGCGTAAATATCGCTTGAAAAAAATTGTTTTTTCGCGGGAGATTTGTTTTGTAATGCTTGTCCCAATTATATTGTTTAAAAACACTTTTTTTTCTTTGCAGTAACCCTTTAAAGAATATAAAATAAAAAATAACACCTGGGAGACGTTTGGTTTCGATGTCGCTGTCGTGTTTTCTTTGGGAACACGGTACTCGAAGGATTCTGCTGCAAAATGCTAGTCATGCCAAATTTGTGCGCCGTAGATGGCTGTTCAAACGGTCGACTGAAGACCAGTATTCGTTCGGGCGACACTAGTTTTCCCGTGTAGGTTGCTGTTCGTGTTCTTTGACGACTAAAATAGAGGATGTCCAACTTTGATGAAAACCAAAAATGTGATGTTTATTTTCTCCTTGTTGCGGAGCGTCCCCCTCGGAGGAACCGGTTCCCGGAACGGCCAAGTCGCTGCCGCTTTCCCCTCGGCATCTCCCCCGAGTCCCTGTCCTTCGGCAACGCGCCGCTCCCGTCTCGCCTGCTCGAATGTTGCTCACTGCTTCCCTGCTCAGAGCCTGCGGGCCGCTCCTTGCCGGCTGGACGGTCTCCGTCGGGTGATGGCGGAGGCCGCCACACACGCACTCCTGTTCCGTCGCTGAATGGAAGCCCGAACTCTCACCGCAGAAACCAGAGTCTCGATCACATAAATACTACCGATACCAACTATTCACACTTGACGTCACTCCCTACTTCACCTCCGTTTTTCGGAGGCCCAGAAATGAGAATGCAGATAGTTCAGTTTCGGTTTTTTCAGTTCTTTCGTAGGCACAGAAATGCGCATTACAAATGCCTACAAAAAAGTAGGCAGCGTGCTAGGCTTCCAAGAATTCAAAAAAACACAATTTAAAAAAAATAAATAAAATTGTCGTTATTTTCCCTTTAATGTCGGTCTCCGTATAAAACGGGTATTTTAATTTCAAGTAAGACGACTACAGTATTCGTGACCCGTGCGTAATACAACCACTCCCGTAAGTCGTCAAGCAACATACAGGCTAACGTTGAACCGACTGCACAGCTTGGTGCCGTCTCTCTAAAACTTCCACCCCTTTGTCCAGTCGATCCCGCCATGTGGTTTGCACATGTCGAGTCCCTTTTCGCTACACGGCGGATATCATCACAAACAACGAAGAATCATTATGCTGCCAGTGACCTCAGTCTCACTTAAGCTGCATCATATAACGGGCTCACGTATTTCCTTACTTTTGTAGACCGCTTCACGCTTCGGCCAGAAACTATCCTAGTGACTGACGTAACCGCATCTACTGTCGCTCAAACTCTTATGACAGGATGGGTCATACGGTTTGGCATCCTGTCTATGAGTACCACAAATTGTAGCAGACAACTTCAGTCGTAGCTTTCTGTCGACCTCACATGTCTCCTTGGAGGCGCTCGAATACGCAGCAGATTATATCACGGTCAAGTAAATGGGGTGGTAGAACTTTTTGCCGCCATCTAAAAACTGCGCTCTGAACCCACCAGACAACTTGGTGGGCGGAAGTAATTCCCGTTGTGTTCCTTGGAATTCGGTCCGCCTTTATAAAAGATCTCGGCTGCTCATCACCGAAGCTGGTGTACGGCACAACACGACGCCTACCTTGGCTATTTCTGCAAGCAACATCTCCATTCTTAACAACAGGCATTACGAATTATGCCACTCGCCCACGCAGAACAATGCAACTTCTACAACTAGATGAGCTAAGAGCCCCATCACAGGAAATTGATTCGTGAACAATCACCTTTAAACGTGTACACACGTTTTTGTCAGAAGAGACAAAACCTGAAGATTCCGAGATCCACACTATAACGGTCATTACAATGTAAATCATCGAGACACGAAAACTTTTACCTTGGAAGTCTATGAACGACACGAGGTTGTAAGCCTTGATTGCTTGAAACCTGCACATAACGAAAGAACTTCGACTCTTTCCTCTGAGGGCTGCGAAGCATGTGCACTGGGCAGCCATGTTTACGCGAGTTCTCCACATACCGCTCGGCCAGGTTCTTTCCTAAGAAGGAGAAAGCCTGTAGCGGATCCCTACAGCGAAAATTATGTTGTAGGACACACGGTCACAGACCCGAATTCGGCTCTATCTGCACTGGTCCTTCTTAATGCCGGTCTTTGTGTAAAGCCGGTACTTGAGCTTGTAGTTTGACGGCTTCCACAGAACTATGCACCTTTCTAAGAAACACTCGACCCCAGGGGCAAAAAACACGTTTTTGAGCCCATGCACTGGGTTTGAGGACAGACCCTCACCGGCCTCCCTGCTAACCCTAACCGAGTGGACTGTGATTTCAATAAGCGCAGCCTGCGTAGGCGCAGTTTCAAACACTGCTGGCGGCTAAATTCTCGTGTTTTCAAGCTGTACTTTGTGTTTCATGGTTGATGTATTTTCTCGAGGACGTTAAAACAGCATCGTGCCAAATTTAAAAAAAAAGTCGTAAACTGTTTTTTGTGTCTTTGTGTGGGGCTGGTGGGGGGGGGGGGGGGGGGAGGGACCGGGGGGGGCAAGGGGGGGGGGGGTATGCACGCGACAGAACGAATGCGACTGGAATGCTAGCAGTGTTTCTTTTGTGATAAGTTTTGACGACGCCACCCGATTAGCTGTGTGTCAAACGACGAAGGGCTTAGCTGTCCATAATAATTTACAAAAGAAGATAGCCGAAAGGCATGCATTTTTGACGCTCACAAATAACGTGTTTACCGATAGACAGGACACGGACATACATTTTAGCAAGTGTTCACATTCGAACAATAAATTGTACGAACTGCACGATGCAGCGTTTTTTAAAAATAATTTATTTGAGAAACATCTCAAGTAACACAGTCACAGTAGACGACAGTCACATCTTGACGATCGGACGGAATCCAAGATGACTTCGTCCAGGACCATGTTTTGGGAAGAGCTTATTTTTGTATATGGCTTATACAAAGGCTTATACAAAGGCAAAGGAACGCGCGCGACTGACTCCAATCCGAAGAACTATTTTTGGCTATGACTGGGAAGTACTCTACACAGATTATCTCTAGGAAAGGAAGACCAGTCGTCATTGTTCGTAAAATCGCGTTAAAGGCCGTTCAACGTCCCTCCCATCCTTCGTTTCCCGTAAATGTCGAGCAAAAACGATCGAATGGCAGGCACTTGCCAGCCCTATTTTCCACATTGGAAGAGAACACAGAAAGGGTGCGCAGCATGCATAAAAAATATTTACTGGAAACGTTCAAGAGAGACCAGAAAACATCGAATGAAAAACCGCCAAATATAGTTAGAGTATCGCGCTGATCGGGTTTCCACTGTCCAAGAGAATGGCCGAAAATTTCTAGCCGATAGGGGGCGCGAGAGTCGCGCCAGCCGTATCAGCATCAGCGTCAGCAACATGGCGGCCGCCTAGGAGCGTGTTTTTGGAAAGGTGTATAGTAAGCTTAATGAGACGTGGTTTGTCACAAATCCGTGAAACAAAACTAGAAAAAACTGGTAAATAAGTGTCGAGCTCAACTCCATGCAACCAAATCATTAGGAAGCTACAGCTCATCATTTGTAAATGGGCGCGTCATTCTATCTAAGGCACATTAAAAATGTCAGATCGAATGGTGAGGAGAGAGACAACCGGTGGAAGTTTAGCATTATCAGACCCTCGACAATTAGGTAGTTTAAAGATACCATAAAGTAATTTTACAGTTTTTGTCCAAAATGAAGACCTCAATTGTTCAATGATCTTCATGGAACCCGGAGCAGGATTCCGTTTTCGTTTTATGGCCTCCAGGTTTGCACCACAAAAGATGAAAACACACGTTTTCGTTCCTTTTCGAGCTTACCGGAATCGGCCACCAGCATTTCAAATCACGTGCCCGTGGCATAAAATTGCATTTCTACTGGAAGCGGAAGTTCTCCCAGCCGAGCCAGGAGGTCGCGTCAGCAAAACGTCACATTTCGTCGAAACGACGCTTTTTCGTGGACTTTTCGGCGCAACGACGTCGAAACGACGTCACCTACTGAGGTTTCTATAAACGCCGATTGCTTCGTAGAAGTCGTTAGATCGCAACGCTTGTGCAATCAAAGGCATGGCAATGGATACGTCGCAGCTGAGTGAAGTGCAGCTTAAAATGTTTTGGTATGGTGAAAGTATGGTCCTTATTCCGTACGCCACGACGCGGCAAAACGAGAACTTGCCCGACGAAGTGTGTACCAATTCGGCACAGATTTGGCCAGGGAAGAGTGGAGAATCCTCAGTACAAAGGTATGCTCACATTTTGCTCCGAACACAAAGCGCTGGAAACGAAGTAAAATAAATTCCTAATAGAATTCCTCGTAGAGGAACCTCTCGCGCTCTGGTTAACGCTGGGGCTCATGCAACCAAATATTGAACTCAGTCATATCTGTCGAGTGTATTCATTGACAATTTCCTCGTCTGCGAGAACTGTTCGAGTGACACACGACTCGTATCCAAAACGGAATCTAAATTCAACTGACGTGCTTGGGAAAAAAATGAAAACAAAATATATATTCCGGTAGTGTGGATGTTGCAGTTACTTTGCTAGGTGGCGCAAGCTACTGCCCGCTACCAATAGTTTCGCCACAACTCCTTTATTAATCCCTTTATTCATACAGTTAGCTTTGTTACGAGCGTTTAAAGGAGAGAGTGTAAATATTTTTCGCTTTTATTTACCAAAATGTATCATGCCGAAAATTAGGATTTAGTTTTTCTAGTATTGCGTGCTAGGTTTCTTTTGATCCTGTAAACGATAATCAGTCAGTAAAATTATGTATAAAATTGTTGCATGGTTCTATTAATTTACCCACATGTTCACAAATTTTGATGATTTTGGTTTCTTGGTATAAAAGGGAAGCTCACTTTCCCCAGAATTTTCTTTTTTCTCTGCCGGAATATCCCGTGAATTTACAAGCTCGCGCTTACGCTGCTTTGCCTTTGTTGCGGTTTCGCGAACGGGCATAAATCCAGGGACCTGCTGGTCCTTGCACCGTGGCACCCTTTAATGTCTGCAAGTAAGTAAATTATTTAAAAAAATCATTTCTTCGGTTAACCGGCGAAGATACCGAGGACACAATCATTTTGTTTTTGTTGTTGCTTGTTTATGGGCTGGATTTAATGCGAAAACAGTCACGCTATAGTGTGACAAAAAAAAAGCGTAACGTATACGCCAAGTCAACATAAAGCGTGCACATTCCGAGGTAGGCATTGCATAAACAGATAAATGTATTTTTAGCCACAATTAATCATAAGTACTCATATTTGCGCGTAATTTACTGTAATAAGCCGCTCAAAGGGGTAAGACTCCGGACCATGTAATCTGCAGCACGACGCCTATACTCGGTCTTAAGAGAGACTGTAAAAGAGAGCGCAAGAGAGCAGGACCAAGTACGACTCGCGGGAGCCTGCGTGAGCAGGAGAACAATGGAACGTGGCTCCACACCTGATCCCACAAAGGTATGGGGGAGATCACAACGCCATTAAGAGCAGCGGGACGTATGGCATCACAACTTAGCGTAGCAGCCGATATACACTTGTGGATATACACTTGTGGGCGTGATTAACCTCTTCCTTTGGCGATTACTTCAGTTAGCACAATGGACACCTTGCAATTCGTAAGAACCAAGGACCACAAGTAATACGCGCACCGCCGGAAAAACCAGATCCCAAATATTTTACTACAGTCAGGGACAGCTTAAGAAACTGTGTTCACGTTTTTTTCTCACCGATTCGTTCTTCCATGTTTGTCTTTGTTAAAAGCACAATCTCCCTAGTTGTGAATGGATAATAAGATGCTTGCTACAATGCCATGTCTTCCCTTCCTTTAAGTATTCGGCGATTATAATGTAATTCATTCCGCTTCGCCCATTTGCATTAGACTGCGAGCTTTCAGCGCCCGATCCTCCGACTCGCCAAAAGAGCAGTCATGGCTTTCTCTATTCTATCGACGGGTCCCTTACACAGACACCATTGCCTAATCAAGGGGCGAAAATCCCCGAGGGTGTGCCGCTTCCAGCCGTTCCAAATACGCAAAAGCGGTTAGCGCAAAGACCGTTGGATGTTTTCCGGAGTTTGTTTTATTACGTAACAAAATATTTGCAGAACCCGTGGTAACTTCTAATTAAAAGATACTCGTCGCACAATCCCGAGTAAATGTATACTTGTCTCGATCATTCTGATAAATACAGTGAGAATATGAGTGTGTCGTGTCTGTTCAATTCATTCGAAACCACCTAAAGTTCCCCGGAACCAATGATAGCCAACCATAAGGTACGCATAATGCCAGCACGACATATGTTGTGCTTTCGGGTCAATCAAAATAATAAATTTTTTTTTTCTATTGCAAGAATTAGCGTTTGGCCAAGGCCAAGTCTTCGTACATACATGTGCGTCTACTCTGGGTGTCACCGAGTTACCAGTGGTACAACGGCATATTTGCTCTCACGCTCAACGACGCTGTAGAACTCGCAGTATAAAAATACTCTACTTTTTCAACAAAAAGGCAGAAAAAAAGATGCGATTGAAAATAATGAATGAAGGGCTCAGTTCGACTACCTCTAATCGGCGTGCGTAGATTTCTCCAGCGCACGAGAATGGCGCACTGTACTTTTCTACAACGGATCGTTTCCATGTCTTTATCAAAGGCAACACCGTCGATTATTATGACTCACTGCAGAGGGCGGACACGGCAGAATGAACGTGGACCGAAGGCGTTGTCCAATCTTCACGGGAGGCATATTAGGCCTTTTAGAGGCGATGAAGCAAGTTTACTTCCCGGTTCTCTTTGTGCCCAAGTGTATGCCGATGTTATTGTAGCTCCTCGGTCTCTTCGGAAGAGCTAGGTTTTGTTTATTATCAGACTAGTACTACCTTTATGATGTGGCGTGCTATGTGTGGCGTAACAAGCAGCAAGAGCAAGGTAAGGGAGGTTTTTCTTGATGCGGTATTGGTCAGCGCTATTAGCGCCGCGATGTTTGGGTCGCCCCCTTTCAGGGTATCTATCCGTGACGTCATGACCAAAATTGCCTCGTTTTGACTTCACGAGTTGTGACACTGGCTATTTATTCTCAGTTGCGACTAAATGTTGAAGGGTTTCTTTAAAAAGTACAGTGGAAGCTAGAAGCCGTCGCGTTTCAAAACCAATACCGTCCATATTCATAGTCTGACAATGCACTCATTACCCTGGTTCGGCCAAGCGTGGAAAGGCAATCGCAGCGACGTTTTTAGTCATGCACACCTCTTTTTAATGAAATTCAGATATAAATGCAAATAATGGCAGATAGAGCACTGCACGGGCTCGGGCCAGCCCGAAAGCCCGAACCCGGCCCGGCCCGGGGGCCGGGCTCGGGCCGGGTAGCCCGTATTTTCTCGGGCCCGGGCCGGGCTCGGGCTTGAACAAAAAAGTTCTCGGGCCGCGCCGGCCCGGGTTGGCCCGGGCCGTGCCTGGGCAATCTTGTGCCGTAAATCATAAATTGTTGTTGATAGCAAGAAGTTTGCACATTAATCTTTTAGGTTCATTAAATACAAAAAAAAAAAAAAAAGCGAAGTGCAAATTCACTACAGCGTCGTTAAAAATAATAACTAAAAGACGTCTTGAAGCTAGAAAGCCTTCAAGCTTTTTCCGTGTGAGCGAGGGTTCAGTGTTATAAATTGTAAACAAAATAAAGTCCCAGTCATATGCTTGTCAACCTGTCTGATTCATCGCTCTCAAAAATATCTAGTTCACTATTAGGGAGGTTTAGAAAAACGTACGCAAGCGCTTTGGGTACCGTAAAAATAGCGTTGCGATGTAAAACCTATGGCGGTGCTAATTTTAGCTTGCCCAAAGTGTTTGAGTACGTTATTCTAAAACTCCCTTATTGCACAGAGCACGACACTATATATTAGCGCGAACAAGCGATCGTCGTGTTTTTATGTTTATCTCATAGAATCAAAGCGCTGTTTTCAAAACTATTATTGTCTTTAGAAGTGTTCATCTGGGCCACAGACCTAAGCGGTATACTTTGGTGCCTACTAACACCATTTCGAAGTGAAATTCGAAAAAAGAGCCAACGTCGTGTTCGCGGTATCAGTGTCGCGCAGTGTACATAGTCCGTTCCGCGCTTGCACGTTTTGGGAACCATCTTGAAAAAAAAAAAAAACGTTTTAAGGGGTTAAGTAGGAATATATTAAACAAGCTTGCCTGAAAGGGTTGTATATTTTAAGAACGCGTTGACATGTAAAGCTACTTCAGAACATATTCTTAAACAAAAAAGGTGCGCAGACCAGGCTTAGAACGATGGAGACTTTTTGCGAAGAGGTTGCGATGTGCAGGGCCTTATAAAAGTAGGTTGAAACGGGACACGTTGAAACGCAAAGGGTGTTTCGGAAACTGGTTCAAATAAGAAGGACGTTTAGGGAATGGGTCGAAACAGGACAAATTCAAACGAGAAGGGCATTTAGGGAACTGGTCGAAACGGGACGGGTTCATATGGGAAGGGCGTTTAAAGAATGGGTCGAAACAGGACGAGGTTCAAATGGGGAGCTCGTTTCGGGAACGGGTCGAAACAGGACGGGTTCAAACGGGAATGGGTTGTTTCGGGCTACAGCCATCGGGCCGGGTCGGGCGGGGCCTAGAAATTAAAAATTCTGTCGGGCTCGCGCCGGGCCCGGGCCGTGTCTCTTCCGGGCCGGGTCGGGCCGGGCCTAGAAATTTAAAATTCTGTCGGGCTCAGGCCGGGCCCGGGTCGTGTCTCTACCGGGCCGGGTCGGGCCGGGCCTAGAAATTCCGGCCCGTGCAGTGCTCTAATGGCAGATAGTCATGGTCATGCACACCTCTTTTTAGA
The DNA here is from genome assembly GCF_016920785.2 of Ixodes scapularis. Taxonomy (NCBI): domain Eukaryota; kingdom Metazoa; phylum Arthropoda; class Arachnida; order Ixodida; family Ixodidae; genus Ixodes; species Ixodes scapularis. The sequence continues at coordinate 15,749,557 of NW_024609873.1, read as the reverse complement.
GCGCAGCTCTTAGGGGCCCGTTCCCGGGTTGAGCGGCGTCGCCGTCGCCGTGGGCGTCGGCGTAACCAAGGTCACCCCAAGGTCACGTGACCCCAAGGTCACCCCAAGGTCATGTGACCCCAAAGTCAACCCAAGGTCACGTGACACCCAAGGTAATACCAAGGTCACGTGACCCCCAAGGTCACGTGACCGCTCCCCTAGGGTCACGTGGCCCACAAGGTCACGTGACACTCAAAGTCACGTGACTCCCCAAGTCACGTGACCCCCCCCCCCCGAGGTCACGTGACCACCCCGAGTTCACGTGACCACTCCGAGGTCACGTGACCCCCCCAGGGTCACGTGAACTCTTCCCCCCGAGGTCACGTGACCCCCCCGAAGTCACGTGACACCCTCCGAGGTCACAGACCCCCCGCCGAGGTCACGTGACCTCCCCGATGACGTCATCGTCACTGCTGACGTCACCGGCATTCGCATCATCATCGTTATCACTGATGACGTCATTAATGACGTCACTGATAACCTCACCGGCATCCGCATCTTCATCGTCATCATCACTGATGACGTCATCAGTGACGTCACTGATGACGTCACCATCATCCGCATCGCCATCGTCATCATCACTGACGTCACTGATGACGTCACCGACATCCGCATCATCATCGTCATCATCGCTGACGACGTCATCGGAGTCCGCATCGTCGTCGTTACTGATGACGTAATCAGTGACGTCACTGATGACATAATCGGCATTGTCAAGTGACCCCCCAAGGTCACTTCACCCCCCAGTACCCTTCCCTCCTCCCCCTCAAGAGCTGCGCTCTAATTCGGTGTTACAGGGAGTTGTAAACGGCTTTCACTTTTTTTCCTCTTCTTCTACTACAAAGTCCAAATAAGGGAAATGTTTTATTCTATTCTTTTTCCATCCTACTTCACCGAACATGGAACCCTCGAAGAACTATTTTTTGTCATGCACACCTTCTTTAATGAAATTCAGATATAAATGCAAAAAATGGCAGATAGTCATGGGCATGCACACCTCGATTTTTTGGTCATGCACACCTCTTTTATGAAATTCAGATATAAATGCAAATACTGGCAGATAGTCATGGTCATGCACACCTCTTTTTTTTGGTCATGCACACCTCTTTTAGAGCGCAGCTCTTAGGGGCCCGTTTCCAGCCTGAGCGGCGTCGGCGTCGCCGTTGGCGTCGCCGTCGGCGTCGGCGTAACCGCGCCCCTCCCTCTCCTCCTCCTCCGCCTCCTCCTCCCCTCCTCCTCCTCTTCCTCCCCCTCCTTCTCCTCCTCCCCTCATTGTGTAGTATGGTCCGGGCGGGTCACGTGACCTCGGGGGGAGGGGGTCACATGACCCGTTTCCAGCCTGTGCGGCGTCGGCGTCGGCGTTGGCGTCGGCGTCGGCGTCGCCCCTCCCCCTCCTCCTCCCCCTCCGCTCCTCCTCCTCCCCCCTCCTCCCCCGCCCAGGTCACGTGACCCCGGGGGTGACTCCCCTCCCCCCGCCGAAGTCACGTGACGGCCCGCCCAAGGTCATGTGATCCCGTCCCCTCGAGGTCACGTGACCCCCGGACCTCTGCCCTCCTCCTCCTCCCCCTCCTCCTCCTCCCCTCATTGTCTGGTTGGGGGGGTCACGTGACCTCGGGGGGAGGGGGTCACATGACTTCAGTGGCGAGGAGGAAAGCAGTACGAAGGTGGAGGAGGGGGGGAGGAGAGACGAGGAGGCGGAGGCGAGGGGAGGGGAGGAGCTTGAAGGACGAGGAGGTGGTAAAGGAGAGGGAGGGGGAGCAGGAGGGGAGGAGGACTAGCAGGCATGATCACGAGGGAGGAGGAGGAATATACCCTCCACTCCTCCTCCTCAAGAGCTGCGCTCCAATTCGGCGTTACAGGAAGTTGTAAACAGCTTTCACTTTTTTAATGAAATTAAGATATAAATGCAAATAATGGCAGATAGTCATGGTCATGCACACCTCTTTTTTCGTCATGCACACCTTTTTTAATGAAATTAAGATGTAAATGCCAATAATGGCAGATCGTCATGGTCATGCACACCGCTTTTTTTTTGGTCATGCCTATTTCTTTTTAATGAAAATCAGATATAAATGCAATTAATGGCAGATAGAGCTTTTTGTAGTTTGCTAATTTTTAGTGTATCATATCGTGTTGTTTCATTCAACTAGTGCTTTATTAACTAGTAAAAAGAGAACAATTCTCCGGATCATCGCTGTACACCCGTGAGCGAAATCAAGGTGAACAGCCCTCTTCTTGTTTTTGACGCTCCTGCAAGTTTTGGAACAAGTTCTTTTCCAGAAGAGGGCTAGAACGCAAAGTTTAGACCCCCAAGCAACGTACCATTTGATACCTTGAGAGTTAATATAGCTTTAAGGAGCCGTAAAACAGGCAGGAAACCAGGTAAGGTGTTCACCTTCCTATTGCAGGCGGGTGTACATTCTAAGGCATAGAGGGTGCGGAAAAATTCGTCATCAGTGATAACTAGTAAATATATATCCAACTATATTGTACTCCGCGTATGGGTTCTGTTGGGTGTGTTAGGAATTATACGTCGCCTGTTCGAATACCTTTAGGCGTGTTTAGATTGGAACCAAAGGGGATAAAAAAGTAGTCTATACGGCGAGAAGCTGAGAGAAAGGAGGAACATAGCCCAGTGACGTAAGAGCTCCGAGCTCCGTTTGGAAAGATTAGTTGGTAGACGCAAAACCTAACTGCCGTTCTGCCCAGTGAATGTTCGAATGTGTTCAAACAGCGAGAAGAGACAAGTGCAGCTTGATAATTCTGCCACATTTCTCACATAAAATATTCTTTCGAAGAAATCCTACATTATTTGAGTAAAACACCTTACATTCTGATTTCTGTAGCCACCTGCCAGCAGCTAGCTCCTATCAATGCCTGTAATGGTGGCCACACTAACGCATTTCTTGCTTTAAAAGCAGTCTCTCATGAGAAATAATAAATTAAAAAAAAAAAAGTGTTGGGATCAGATGTGAAATAAACTTGAATAAAATAACGACTCCGAAGCTTTAGTTAGAGCGAATACCACCAAGCTACATATTGTGTGTAAAATTTTTAAGGTGAGCATAAAAACAAGAGTTATCAAACTGACGCTGACGTAAAAAGCTCAATTCGCAAGAAACAAGGGATCGCAGATTCTTCGAATTATCCCGACCCTCAAGCTCAGTCGGTCTGAACAAACGAGATTCCGGAACGATTCTAAATTTACTAGTACTTCAATCGTTGACGGCTTAAAATAGAGCAAAGGGAAGCCGCATTCGCACCTTCACAAATCTTAAAAACGATTCGTTACCGCACATCCTCAATTGCAAATTTCCCTCCGTTCGAAGGTCGCTGCCACTTGGCCCGTCCCTGCAGGAAATGGGCCGTACAGCATGAATACGCAACGTATTCTTTACGTGCCCTTGGCTGAGCTGGATTGTAACCTTGGCTTGGGCCCATTTCAAGAGACTGAAAAATGGTTTGAGTCCTCACTTTCAGTTTTAAGCCCCTTTCACTTGGCACTGTTTTCTTGAGTCGCATTAATGCTGGCTAACATATTTGCGTTTGGTTGCAACCGAGTGTGTTGTGCAGCCGTGTTCTTCATTGTGATCAATTAGGAAAAGAATAGTCACTGGTGCCTTTTATTCTCTAGCCCTGGAACACTTGAAATTTGTATATTTTTGTTTTCTTTATTTTTAATTCCACATCGCTCTTTTCGTGTGGGGTGGAAATCTTTTGACATCGGTATAAACGACTATATATAATAACTAGTACGATAGAGGGGCGTACCATATATATTTACAATTTATCTTTTGCTGCAAATACCAGTCACTCAGAGATCTGTGCATGCGTCCACCTTCTCCCTAGAACTTCCTTTAAAGTCGAATGCCCTTGCACAGCCTGTTTGGCAGCCTCTCTACACCCTGCTGAAACCACTTTTTTTTTTTTTTTAGTTGCGTCGCACCCCGCCTGCTTAAAGCTTATCAGTGACCGCAAAATGGCGTTCCTGCTGAGTTCTTATCAAGCCATCAACAAGTGATAACTACTTCGGGTCCTTCTTAGGCCCAATTCATGCACAACAAAATGTCTGACTTGTCGTACGAGGTGCACCAAAAACGCAACCGAAATCCGACCAGGCACGGTCAATCCCTACGTCATGTGCATTCACGTGAGGCCGCGATTGGCCGGCGTCTGACCGGGATCTGCCATCTTTTTGGTATACGTCGTACTAGTTACACATATGGTCTTGAATGGGTATGACTTGACCGGGCTCCCAGTGTTAATCACTCGTTTGGTGGTATGAAAACAAAACCCCTGCGAGGACGTCCTTTGCGCTTATTGATAAGCTGGAAGAAGCTGTCAAAACGTCAGCGTGAGGCACTCACAGAAAGGTGTCCAACAGGGCATGAAGAAGCTGCCACACAGAAGTTACAAAAGAATTCGGGTTTAGTAGTAGTCTGTCAAGAAGGACATTCGTAGATACCTGTAAGTGAGCGGTATCTGCAGCAAAGCAATAAATTGTAAATCAATATTGTATGTCAATCTTACATATACTCTTTGCAACTAGTGCGAAATCTTAAGTCTGGCTAAATTTAGTTCCAGGGGTTTCCCATAGACCACGGCAGCGTGCCAGCCTCTTTTCTTGTCGTAGGCGATCACACGGAAGCACGAGGCTGCACACCACGCTCGCTCGCAACCAAAAGTAAGTGTCTGAAGCAGTCGTTAGTTTCAGCGGAACGCGGACGTAAGAATGTGGTTCGCTTGGCGAGGCGGGTAATGCCTTCGGTAATGGGAACGTGCAAACTTGACGGTAAATCAAATTAAAAGCGATGCAAAGCCGAAATATTACAGGAATAAAATAAACCGTTCAAAACAATGAGACGGGTTATGTGACCCGCCACTGGACATTTTTATCGGAGAGAGAAGGCCTGGAATGAAGCGGAGCATGAAATGATGAGAACTTCAGTCCCACCTCTTGAATCGTGCACTGGGTGCGAACCTCAAGACTCAGCCAAGCAATTTCCAAATAGATTTTCGAGTTGCAAAGGTGCAATTTTCGCGCGTCAACCTTTGCACACGCTTTCTTCTGAGGTCAATTGTTCTTTACTTGGAAGAAGGGATCTTTCACCATAGTAACGCTAGACCCGTGTTTTACAAACAAAATTTTTTTTAGCATCCTTTTAAAGTTCAGACATTGCTGGATGATAGTAGAAGTTATTAAGAAGAACCTAAAAGAAACCTTTAGAAACTCTTAGAGTGGCGCTCGCAATTCGGCTAAGATGTTTTTGACTAGAAAGCGAAATTGACGACACTGGAGCGAAGTAAACCTAACTATCGTACGTGGAAACTGAGTAAATAGGGTGAATTCTTTGTTGGCATTACTGAATTTGGGTGGGTAGTTTTTCCTCGGTTGGTACATATTCTTAAATGTTACATATGAAGGTGGTGCGACATCACAAGGTATAAAAGGCATCCACTTTTCGTTGCGTGTTAACTGTCCCCCCATAGCGAATCCTAAGGAAGATCACATGTTAATACATTTCGATTAATGCTCTTTTTAATTAAATAAATAAAGCATAAAAAAACGTTGACGTACTGATGACACATTTTGTGGCGATCAGTGTGGCCTAGAACTCTCCTGCGTTTCACTTCTATGTAGGCACTTGTCTTCGTTGGTGTAAAGGTATACAAAAAAAACATTTTTTTCTGAATTACGCGTTGTTAGTTTGAAAACACACGACTTTGCTCCTTTGCGCTGCAACTAGAAATTCTAGTTCTCCGAATTTATGTATGACTCTAAAGAAGATAGGCGTTATTTAGGAAAATGCATGGAGTACATATTTATACGAACAGTACGTCAAAAGCAGGTTACACAAATACACAATGAACGATCTCTCTAATATTTCTAGTATTGCCCCAGGTACGCTGTGTGGCCACGCCTGCACGTTCTCATCCAACCCGTCGCTTGGAAACGGTCAACGGGTGCCGAGTGTTTTCTTCACGCCAGAGGCGGAAGATCCGCCGGAGGATTAGCGCTAGACAATACAAATGGCTATGCTGCGACGCTCGGTGGTTCGGGAAAGGCGTCGACACAAATTTTAGGGAATTGCGGGGTCTAAAAGAAATTGGGCGGTCGGGAAATTTTACGGGGATCTGAAGAAAGAACCGGTAGTAAGAAACAAAAAGCCGAATTTTGCGCACTTCTCTGCTGTCGCACAGGTGAACCAATTTCAAAAATGAATCCAAGCTTCCTCTTTTTTTTAGATAAACATAATACATTTAAAGTAAACAATCACAGATGTTCGCTGTTGGAAGGTCACGCCGGTTGAATTGTCTGGGTTGGCAAAATTGTTTATTTGAAGAAAGAATGACCCCTGCCAAGCTTATGTTTTTTTTTTTTCAACTTTTTTAGTCTCCGCCATCATATAAACATGTTTGTTTAAAAATAAATTTATTTTTTAAAGATTATATTTTAACACTTATTTTCCCCCAAAAAGCAGCTTGCCATACATGAGTACTCAGCGTTGCTTCAATTTACGGCATAAAGCATTCTGAATACGCGTAGGATAACTAAACCGGGAAAAGTAACTACACTCGCCACAATAATTGCTTGCGAAGGCGAATCATTAACACTACATTCGGAGATATTCGTAATATTGTGAGGGTGTTTGTGGGAAGGAATAATACACAGAGACGACGATTTGCTGAGGCCACGTTGAATCTGATCCAGTCCCGTGAGACGATCCACACTCTGGCATGCACTGCCTCTCGAGCGCATCAGCGCCCAAGCTGGCAGCGCCAGGCTCGTCACTTTCCCGTCACAAATGCTCCCCCGCCAGAGAAGGCCAACCTGAACGAATCAGTGAGCTTGGAAATCAAGGGGTGGGTTGGCGAGGCGTGAAGAGCTTGAGGGGGCTGACGTGGACTACGTGTAACCGTCGGTGCGCCGGTTGATTAATGGCTGTTCAGCATCCACCAGGCAGTTTACAGGCGATGTTTAATGAGTAACACGGTAAGGCCCTTGTTATTTTGGGAAAAGCTTTTCGCTGCGTCTAAGTCTAAGTTTACGGAGAGAAAATAATATGAGCACGCGGTCATCGGGAGAAAATCGTTGATTTTGATGTCCGTCATTGTAATACCGCTTGGATGCTTGTTGATGGAGCAAGTTACAAGTGCGGGCAAGTTGGCGACACGCTTCAGTACGGTAGGAAGCTTTCGAAAGGGTTTTTTTTTTTCCCGAGAAGCGGGGTGGGTAAAGCAGAACAGTCTCTAGCGCGATGGCGGGCTCACGGCCATGCAGCAAGAAAAAGGCTAATAATTTAGTCGTAGACTGGGCGGCTATGTTGTAGGCAAACCTGATGAAGGGTTCACTGTGTCTCAGTTGGAGTGAGACTCAGAGATTTACATGAAGGGCATCTCCGCATGAGTATTGTTGGAGCGTTTCGTGAGGCCGTTGGTTTGGGGATGGTAAGATGATGTTAAGGGGTGATCGAACTTGGAAGCCTGCAATATGCACGTCTTCAATAGTTTGAGATAAAAACGATTTCATACGGTCTTAGCGACAGTGGGAAATGGTTTTTATCTCGAACTCCAGGAGCACCGTAGCGTAGGATGACGTCGTTAAGGATGAACGGAGCAATGGCTTCAGCTTTGGCTTCGTTAAGGGGTGCGGTCTCTGCGTATCGCGTCGCATGGTCAACTGCTGCAATGATATATCGATGCTGTGCTGTGTATAAAGGTAATGGCCGTAAATGTCGATGCCGACTACCTCAAATTTATGTCGTGGGGGGTTAATAAGTTTGATAAGTATACTAGCAAAGTATCAGGGCTCTTTGCAACGATGACATGGAGCACATAACTGGGCGTATTTTACAACAGCGCGATACATTCCAGGTAAAAAAAATAATGCTGTCAAATTCTAGCATTGACCTAAGAAATTGAAAATGAATGGCTGTGGGTTCGTCATGAAAGCACCGTAAAACATCTTGACGAAGGTGGGGTAAATCTACAAGAAACCAACGCTGGCCGTCAGGTGAATAGTTGTGCTCGTAGAGGAGGCCGTCCTGAATTGTAAAGTCGCGGGTCTTTTTCACATATTGGCGGTTTGGGGAGAGTTCTGTTTCGTTGATGTATTCAAAGATAGACCAAATCCAGGGGTCTGAATGTCGAGCGGCACCAGAGATGTAAAGGAAATTGTAGCGAGTACCAAGTTCCAGTCGGTGGGGGGAAGTTGAACAACGGGTGGCTCTCTTGGCCGAAGGGGACAGCGGCAGAGCTCATCCGCATCGCTGTGCTTTCACCCTGATTTCTAACCGACCGCCAAATTGTATTATTGGATTGTAGGGGTCCAGTGACCACGACGGCCGGACATGTTCTTGAGGGACCAGAGCCTGCAGAGGGCGTGGTGGTCATTTACGACTTTGAAAGCATGGCCGCAAAGATAAGGTCGATATTTAGTGATAGCTAGGGCTCTGTGTTTTCGGATAAATCCGAAAAAACTCCGAAAACACCCGCCGGTAAATTAAAAATTTCGTCAATTCGGATTTATTCAATAAACTCTGAATGTTTATGTGCCAATGCCATCCCCCCCTCCCCCCCCCCCCCCCCCAAAGCAAAAAAAAAAGATAATTTTTTTTTCATTTTTTTCACAATTCGTTTAGCACGGAGTCAATGGTCCTATGAAAATGGCAACATAATTACCTTTCAAATCTCAGACCGTTGTCAAAAGGGGTCTTGCCGCTTGCCTCGTCGAGGTTGATTCAGGGCAACAGGTCATTGTACATTCGGGTCACGACAAAAGCCACTCCTTTGGTTTCAAATTGGAGCTATCCGATTTGTGATTTGGAGAAAAGAGAAGTTATGTTTTTGTAACAGTGAAAGCTAGGGACCATAGAGATTGCATTAAATAGGCAAGAGGGACAGTTGAAACTTCTCTATTACATCCTTAACCACTCCACCTCGCGCGGCCGCGGGATAGATTGGTGGGATGACTACGAGCTTCCTTGTGGCTACCTCCGTCAGTTTATTGATTTTAAGTTATCGACGTTTATCGAAGCCACACTTGTGTGTGATTTTTGTCGTGCCACGAATTAATAGTGCAAATGGCAATGGCAAGAACGTCAAATTGAACTGGAGAAATTTTAATCGATACAAGCACGTGTTATTTTTTATTTGGCATACGTTTACATCCGGGTTATTATTTACATATTTATTTTCAATACGCCTCGCAAGTGGGCTCATTTTCGTCTTCTGCGCATGACGAAGGAAGTAACGGTGACATTAGAACGCCGAGCCCTGATTGGCTGATCGCGACCCCTATCTGAGCGTCGTCTGCTCCTTTGCAACGTGGTCTGCTCGCAACATCGTCTGCGTACCTTTCCTGCGACTTTCGGAAGTGCAGGTCTTTACGAGCGAGCTCGACTTCGCCTTTCAGAGAGGGCAGACGAAATAACTCGAGCAGTACGTTGTTTTTGTCTAACAACTAGCAGACGCGCATCAAGGAGAGAAGTCAAAGGACTCACTGGCGAGGTGTCCCGAGGCGCAAAGGTTTGTTTCCCAAGAACTGAGAGTGAGCGTGTTAGTGTCCGCAAGTTCCCCCCCAAATACTTTTTCCCTCCTTTCATGTGCGGCGAGACCCCTCATTCTTTAGCGGCGTCGGCGGCTTGGCTCAGCTAACGTCGTCTGCTTTACGTCTGCTAGTCAAAGCGATGGCTGCTTTACCTTTCCTGCGTCTGTCGGAGATTCACCGCTTTTTCAACGGCGAGAGTCACTGTTGCCTCGGGAAGCAAGGAGATAGCAAAAGGAAGAAATTGACCTCTTAATCTAAAATTGAGGTCAGCGATCAAAGTATAATACGGGAAGGGTTCACAAGGGTCGCGCCGGCATCTTCCATTCAGCACGCCAGCCGGTCGTGGGCAGACGGTCGCTGAGTCCCGGAGTGCCTGCTAGGCCTAACTGCGGAACTCGCTTGGTCACGTTCGGTGGAATCGTGGCCGTTGGAGCATTTCCCGGGTGTCTGTGGATCCAGCGTTCTTGTTCGTCGTGGTCTGTTTCGAGTACTTTTTACTTTTTTCTTGCTGCTTGAAGTCGGGACGCGTGCGAAGCGTACGTAGAAAAATAAACGACCGTGAATCGTCGCGACCGCGACGCTGTCGGTCATGCTGATTTGATCGTAAGAAGTGCGTAAGACAGCTTCGGAGCAAAACTTAAGAAAATTTCGTTTCGTGAATACGAATTTGTTCTTAAGGTTCGTCTTACGCACATTTTTGGCGTAAGATCGTTTCGTGAATCTGGCCTCTGCGCTTCCGAAAGTCGCAGGAAAGGTAAGACAGACGCAGGCAACGTTGCAGAGGAGCCGACGACGCTCAGATAGGGGGTCGCGATCAGCCAATCAGGGCTCGGCGTTCTGACGTCACCGCTACCCTCTGCGCAAGAAGCAGACGAACTTGCCCTCCAGATAGGAAACACTGTGAAATTAAACTCCGAATTTCGGAGAATTGGCAATCAAACAAATGTAAACTCCGATAAACTAAGAATCTTCGGCAAAAAATTAACTCCGAAAAACACCCTCCGATTTTGACACAAAAATAAACTTCGAAAACACGGAGCCCTAGTGATAGCCCAGATCACGGAAAGGCGGTCACGCTCTGTTATGGAATAATTTATTTCTGGTTTGCTCAAAGCGCGGCTGGCACATGCGATAACTTGCTCTTGGTTAGTTGTTATGCTTCTTTATATAAGAATGGCGCCGAGTCTATGGCGACTGGCCTCCGTGTGGATGTGGGTTAATCAAAGAGGATTGAAATGGCACAGGATGGGTGGTGACGCAAGACTGCGACGAAGATACGAAATCACATCACCGCAGGCGGGATTCCAGTCGAGAGAACGTCAACGCGAGGCAGGTGATGTATGAGTGCCGGGGATTGTAGCGAATCCTTTAACAAAGCGGTGAAAGTAAGACGCAAGTCCTAGAAGGCTTCGCAGAAAAACAATCACTGCTCGGCTTTTGTCGGGATCAGGAGCTACGCCATCGTAGGTAATATAAGACCGAGCCCTTTGACCTTTTTCGCAGGATATGACATTTCTTTGTATTTAGTTCGAGGCCCGCATTGGGGGATGCACAAAAGTACTCGGGACAGTCGTGATAGATGTCCCTCAAACGTAGCAGAGAAAACTATGATGTCGAGATAGCACAAAAAAGTGGTCCATTTCATGGCACAAAGTATCGAGTCAATCGTTATTTCGAAAGTAGCTGGGGCATTGGAGAGACCAAAATGCATTACGTTGAATTCGTAGAGGCTGTCGAATGTGGCAAATGCTTTCTTTTTTTTTTTTTTTTTGCTTTGTGTTGTTCGGTTGTCGGGATCTCCCAGTATTTAGAACGCAAATCAAGGCACGAATAAGAAAAGGATGCTTGTAGTGTGTTCAAGGCGTCGTCCATTCGGGGTAGTGGGTATACGTTTTTTCGCGTAAGTTTGTTTTAGCCGCTGTATATTACACACAAAAAAAAATTATCTATCCTTTTTTTATAAGCACTACTGGTGACGACCAGGGACTTGAGAAGGTCTTACCTCGCCTTTGGCGATCATGCCATTGACGTGTTGTTGAATTAGCTAATGCTTTGTTAAAGATGCACGATGTGGTCGGTTGCGTAGAGTTGGAGCGTCTCCTATTTTGATGCCATGTTACACAGCTGCAGAACAGTTGACGGGTGATTGAATGCGGCCTTATAGCTTCGCAGCACAGAGTAGTGCTGACATTGCTGTTTTGAAGGCATGATTTATCAGTGGTATTGGAAAATTCCTCCAACGACGACGGTGAACTAAACGTTTTCGGGTAAGTCATGGAAGAGCCTGGAGTTATCGCAGCCATGTTTGCGTCCTGGCAGGGTTGGGCGCGGGTCAGTGAAAATCCTCTGAAAAAAGAAGGGGTACATGCCCACCATAGGTAATATGGATGCTTGTCACTCCTATATGCAATGGTGCTATACAGTGAAGATGAACCAAGCCCTTTCGTGTAATAGACTGGCTGTGTGACTCTAAAATAATATCGGCGGAAATATTGAAGGGGGCGGTACGCTTACCAAAGTTGTAGAACACGGTGAGAGGTTGTCATCGGGCGTTGGGAGCTTGATAGAGTGGAATGTGCCAAATCGGGCGTTCCTGCGGTCCAAATATTTGAACTGGCACAAGCCACAAGTGCTTGAGCTGTGTTTAGAAAGTCGCAGCCCAGGATAATATTCTAGGGGCATTGCGGCAGCACAAAGAATTCTGCGGTGTGGATTTACCATTGAATGATGAGTATAGCAGTGCAGCAGACAGATGCGTGTATTGATTTCCTTCCGGCACCTCGCAATGCGTGAGTTTTTGATGGCGATTGACTTGCGTAGTATCTTACAGACATCGTTATGCATAAGAGAGACACCTGCTGTAGTATCTCAATTCGTAAAAAAACGATCGTAATTCATTTTTCGTTATTACAGTTCATTGTTCTAGATGTATGGTTCGTTCTTTTTGAATGGCTGGCAGTTTTACCTCCGGAAACTTCAGACGTTCGTTTTTTTTAGTCAAAAGATGCGCGAAGAAGCCCAGTATTCATGGCAGAGGGTGAACGACGACGCCGGTACGGAGATAGCAACAGCGGTTGGAGATTGCGCTGGTAGGCATCAGGGTGACCGAGGTCAGGGTAATGTTGATTTTGTGTGTGATCTAAGTTGTAACGAGGAGATGGGACGTGGTTTGCATCTTGGCGCGGCTGCCAGTTGCGGTCTTCGCCTGCTTGACGGCGTCTCTAATGTCGGTTTATATGCCCTCGTATTCTACAATAAAAGAAGATGGGACGATTGTCGGATGTTCGTCACCTGGGTCGCAGGCACTGCCAAGTGGAAGGAGCCGTCATCAAAGTGGCGACATGTGGTTGTTGCAGTACAGATTAGGTGGTGTCAGAAGAACCTCAGCGTATTTTGGTGGGAAGGCGTGATTATAGGCGCGCAGGGCATGGCGGATTCCTATGCGAGCTTTGTTCGGATTAGATTATGGATGTGTTGAGTTTTTGTTGTAGCAAAAAATCGATTCAGCTCATCGCAGACAATTCGGCGAATGGTTCCTCTAAGGTACTGTCACTTTGTAAAATCTAGAATATGTCGGCTTCAGGGGGCGGTGAGACAGTAGTTGCGATATATTATCTGCGAGCTGCCTTTCGCCCTTCACAAATGGTTATGATTGCGGTAACATCAGCGAGAGGTTGCAGGACAAAGAGGTTTAAGGCCTCGTCTGCAATATCTGTCAGTACATGTGCACGACCTGCTTCTCGTCCGTTGAGATTGATTTTTCGCTCAGGGCCAGTACATCATCTCTGCAAGGCGTGTAGCCTTCAAAGAGTAGTTGTGATCGTGTTGTGAGTTTCTTACGGCAGCCGCCTTGCGGTCTTCGGGGCGGCCACATATTTATTCAATCCGGGAGAAACGTATCTCCCACGAAGGCCTTTCTGTTTCATGTTTAAGGAACCACTCTTCTCCACAATGCTGAGATAACAAATTGCATTTGCGAGCTTCGTTCGGTCATCCCAGCGGTTGTGAAAACTCACTCGAGTGGAGACGTCAGCTCATTTTTCTACGTCTTCATCACCGAGCCCTGAGAAACCTCAAGTGTCCCGGAGACGAGAGGGCAAGCAGATGAGCGGCATTGGAGGGTGGTCACCTTACGGGTAAAGAAAGACATACCGGAGGTGTGGTTTGATGGTATCAAGGTTGTCAAAGTCGAAGTTGGTACCAGGGTCTGCATGGCTTTTCTCTCCAGTGAAGGCGTCTTCTGGGTTGGTGGCGGTGAGGTTCTCATAGCGAGACTAGGTAGAGTACTGCTGCGCAGTTCTGGATCGGCGCTGCATGAAGGCGGGACTTGGTGGCGTTAACTCGAAGGAGATGAAGAAGGGAAGGGTGTCAATTCCGAACCTCCATCAGACAGTGAGGGTGTTTTGGGAGAAGGAATATTACACGGAGCCGACGGTTTGCCGTAGCCAGATATTGGCGACGTGCGCGACCGAAAGCGTCGCTGTGGTTGGCCTTCCACGATTGGCCAAACGCTGACTATGACGTCAGAAAAGGATTTATCATCGACGGAAATAAGAGGAATGAAAGAACTTTAATTTTGACGGTGTTGGCAGTGTTCCTTTGAGAGCGCAGTGATTTCAAGCTTCCACCATGCTATTTACAAACACAATCGAACTTGTTGTTTGCAAGGTAATGACGTCACAAGGGGGAACCATAGGAGGGCGCCACCGAAACATCTGGTCGCTAATAGTTGATATAATCCAACCTCGTGAGTACTGGTTTGTGAGGTCAGTCAACACAGTGCGAAATATGACTGCCCCGGGACAATGAAAAGGTAGGTGTGGCTCACAGGTGTCCACAGATATTTCGAAGGGGCTTCGTGTTTCGCTCTTCGGTGTTTTTATTCACTAATGTCCCAAACGCTTTGGCTGCAATGAGAAAATAACATGCTCCACGTTCTAGGTAATTTTTTTACGTTTAATTTAGCACTTTTGCTGAATTTAGGATCATACTTATTTGCTGTAGTCACTGAGAACTTAAGAACTACAGGGCGTGTCTTCACCTATGCATGGCAAAATTGCTGCACATGCTATCAAAAAGCGGTATTAACCAGTAGGAACGCTAAAGAAGCAATCAGAGAGCAGGATCGGTAAGACATAATACACCATACCCCATATCATATGCCGTCAATGACTATTGGAGACGCGATGTTCGGGTGGCTCTCTCAAGATTTTTGTTTGTGACGCCATTACCAGGATTGTCAATTGTCAAAAAAAAAAGAATTCACACGGTGCGTGTGAAAGCCACAGTGAAAAATTAACGCGTCCTAAACCAACACCACCAAAGTTGACTACCAGCCTGATATTCCTCTCATCTCCTTTGATAAAAGCTGAATTTACCGTACTCATGACGTCACAGTGAGCGTTTGGCCAATCGTGGAAGGCCAACGACAGCGACGGTTTTGGTCGCGCACGTCGCAACTAGTAGTGCGCAAACACGTTAATAAAATGCCGGACCGTGCCACATTAATCGGTATACAGATGGGTCTTCTGTGAAGGTGGGGTCTCGTTTTCTAGAACATGAACATGGACAACGAATTTTTCTTTGTTTTTTTGTGGAAGAAGTTTTGTATATTTGCTAGCTATTTGAAGAGTGAAAGGAGGCGTGCGACACTGTATACGTTCGGGATAATTATGCAAATCCACTCAAGGTCTCGCAGAGAATCTGGGTACCGACGTGAGACGCGGCATACGACGCAATCCGCAACGTATGCGGACCAGCAGTCGCGAACCTTGCACGGAGGTGCTCATTTGAATGCCGAGGAAAATAGAATATTACATACAAAAAAGATTTTCAAAGAGTTCACGTTAATATGCTACTACTTCAAGTTGAAAAAAAAAAAGGTTCATTCGAATGTTACACGTACGGCTCGATGGCCCTCACATAAAAGACATAGGGTGCCTCAATGGCCGTCTGTTTAGGCAAATACCATCCTTTGTTTTACCCGATGCCGACAGCACGCGCTCGCAGGAAAGTTGCAAAGAAATCGTCGAAAACAAAATATCGCCGCAGCACAGGCCGCGCCAAGAGCGCGTGCTGGGAAACGCCATTTCACGCGCTTCAAAACAAAAAAAAGAAAATAAGCATTCCCAACAAAATGTCCAGATGTCATCAACCTTAGGCGGCCTCAACGTACTTCTGTTTAGAGCGGTGCCACCCTTTGTAGTTCCCGATGCCGACAGCACGCGGTTCCGGGGAAAATACAAAGAAATCGACGAAAACAAAATGTCGCCATAGCACAGTCAGCGCCACAAACGCGTGCAGGGACACGCTCTTTCACGTGTTTCTGAGCGAAAAATTTAAATAAACGTGTAAGACAAAATGGTCACATGTCTCCACCCTAAGCAAATCGCACATGAAGGCACCCCAATTAATCTAAGCAAAGCGCCAATGAAGGCACTCTAAATAGACCTATCGCTAAACTATCTGAGCATTAAGTTCAACGAGGTAGAGATGCTTAGAGCGATAAACCGGGGTTCCGGTCTGCACTCAAAAGTGACCCCCATAATGCCGCTGGCATTGTATGCAAATTTGACCAGTCGTCACGTGACCAACCCAAATACATGACGTCACAGGAAAGACGGCAGCGCCCAGGCAGCGGCTGGTCCCAGCTGGGCCGTAGCTTGTTAGACCCTATTGGAAAACCCCAATATGAACAGCGTATTATGGATATTGGTAAACAATATATTTTTATTGTATTGCAATACAATATAGACAGTGTATTGGAAAACATTACATTTATCGTATTGTATTACAATAAGGATTGGTTATGGGATTCCAATATCCATAATACGCTGAAAATATTGGAATCCAATACCGTATAAACCCTTATTGGATCCCCATGTGTCGTATGGGGATCCAATAAGGGTTTACGATTCCAATATACTCAGCGTATTATGGATATTGGAATCCAATACATTATATCGGCTACCAATAAAACTATATACGAGTTGGAATATCACTTTCAGCGCAACATTTCTCTGCAACGCAGTCTCTTCTTGTGAGGATTTCTGAGTGATAAATTAAAAAAATGTTGCTGTTGTCAAATTGTAAATAAAGAAGCAAAACACTGGACTTATCCATACCAAATATATTTAACATATTCCTGAACTGGAGGATCTGGCATTTACTGCAAAAGAAAGTTAATTGTTTAGGACTCTCATTCAAAAACTTGATGTTTGAAAACAGAATGTGAAATCCTCACCTTAATGAAAACAGCACCTGCTAGCTGTAGCCATGTAGAAACTGCAAAATAAAAATTTGTGATTAGTTTGCAACAAGCAGTAATCCTTCGCCAAGCCGGATAGATTCAAAATTATGTCTGCGTTTGATTCTGAAAAAATAAGCTTCAATGCTACTGCCACAGGTCATTCTGACCTTGGTCAATGAAATATACGTCTCCGCTCGTCTGGCTTCACTATTCCTGCTTCGCACCTAACTAGAGTATCTGGAATGCTCACCTTTGAGGAAAAACGAACTGGTGCTTGCTTGCTTGTGGGCCGTCGAAACTGGAAGAGAGATTTGCGGTTAGTTGCGTCCAAGTAGCAGTTACTTTGAGTAGCCACGTAAAGTACACTAAGTCTGAAAGATTCAAAATTACATGCGCGGGACATAGATATCCTCTTGCGACGTAACTGGGCACGTGTCAATGTCGCCCGCTTGTATTACAGAAAAATGAGCTTCAATGCAGGAGCTCCCAGTCGTTCTGAGCTCCGTCAATTAAAAATGCTGTACCGGTCGTATGGCTTCAGTATTCCTGCTTCGGGAATCTGGAATTCTCACCTTTGAAGAAAAGCAAACTGGGACCTGCTGGCTCTTAGGCTGTGGAAACTGCCAGAAAGATTTGCGATTAGTTGCGTCCAAGTATCAATTTCTTTGACCAGCCACCTACAGCACACTAAGCCGGATAAATTCAAAATTACATGTGCGTGACATAATATGCCTCTTGTGACAAAACTGGGAACACGTTTTGTCGCCTACACCAACACTGAAGCCAGACAGACAAGCGGTACGGCACCTTTAATTGACGGAGCTCAGAACGAGTAGGGACGCTTTCACTAAAGCTTGTTTTGCTGCAATACACACGTGTATTGCAGCAAAACAAGCTTCAGTGAAAGCGTCCCCAGTCGTTTTGTCAATTAAATATGCCGTACCGCTTGTCTGGCTTCAGTATTGCTGCTTCAGAGCAATCTAGAAAATCTAGAATCCTCACCTTTGAACGAGAACGAACTGGCGCCGGCTGGCTTGTGGGCTATGGAAACTGCAAGAAAGATTTGCGATTAGTTACGTCCAAGTAACAATTTTTTGGGGTAGCCACCTACAGCACACTCAAAATTACATGCACGGGAGACAGATGCCTCATGCGACGGAACTCCCTTCGTCCTCGTTTTCTGATAACTCTGCTCCCTTTCACCACTCGCCTCCAATTTCTGCGCTACTTCTTTAATCTCGACTAGCTGGTTCCCAAAGGCCATGCCATGGCTTGCGCCAGTCACGGATCTGTCAGCTCTGCGACAGGCGCTATTGTGGCAAAGACGCCACAGCACCTGGCGCTTGATGTGCTCTTTCAATATTTTGAGCACGGCTCAAAACAGGTAGATGGGTGTCTGGTATGCCCTTTGCTTATTTTCGGATCGTTCCGAATCAGAGGGTAGGCGCTTCTGCGACCTGGGCGCATGTTCGGTATTTTACAGTAGTTGAAACCGAACTCTGCAGGAATCTTGAAACATAACAAACATAATGTGCACGCCAAAAGGCATAGCAAATGAAACACCCACCATCTATCTATTTTCGTTTCTTGTCCGCAAGAAGCTGTCGTATATGTAGCCTCCCTTGCTTAAGCCGTTCCTCCCTAGTGTCCCGGTTGGGTCTCGTCCTGATGAATCGTCGGTGGAGACCTGAAGAGCGGTCAACATCAGATTAGACATTTTTGAGACAGAACCATATACTTGCTGAGAGGAAGTACACCCAAACGAATCTCAGGCATGTTATTTATAGTGCGTTTTAAATTGAGACGCATGATGTAAAAGGAGACGTCAATACTGACGCACCCCTTTTGTGAACCCAAAATTTTGAAGGCCTTGTCCCCCTCGCTAGGGGGACAAGGCACATGAATCCCGGCATGTGGATGAAATTTTTACCTTAACATTTCGACTCAATGCCCATCCCTGAATATTCGACCACCACACTTTTAGAAAAAAAAAGTATTTTTTTTAGAGAACACCGATTCATCTATTACCCCTACAAACGCCAGAAGCAAGCATACTCGTACCGTGGCTTGTTTGCTCCGTGCCGCCCCCGAGTTAGTTCGGGCTGACAATGTTTTTTTTTTTTTTTTTTTTTAATGAAACCCACATTCTTAGTTTTGGTTTGTCTTGTAGAAGCAGGTGGATACTTTTATAAAGCTTCCTCCCTATGCGCTTCCCAGTCATCATTTTTGCAATGGCCAACCCTCGGGCTTTGATTTTGCGCTCCTTGATGAATGCTGAAACTCATATAGGCGGGCAATAGCTCGCCATGAAAATACTTGCTTTTGGTGGCCGAGAACAAACTCGTGTTCCTGATTGGCAGCCACTTGCTGCCAAGAATTGCTGCACATATCCTAAAGATTAGTCTAACACAGATGCTTTGGCCGGACAGAGACACAAAAGCCTCAAACAAGACCACTATACAGACTGGAAATAGAGTGTCTGTGAGGAATGAAACAAACAACTCAGATAGAGATCAATCAGTCGCCTTGAAAACACTTGCCATGCGCGGCAAAAAAAACAAAAAAACTTCTGGCCTTGATTGGCTGGTTCTTGCCACTAAGACCTGCATGTATAAGAAAGAACCCGGTCTTAATTAAACTTGGGTGCTTTGCAGAAGAGAGACAACAAAATATTAGTGCAAGACCACTACACATAGGAAATGGCATCCAAAAGGAATGAAACACAAAACTGATATAGTTGGGCAATAGCTCACCTTGAAAATACTTGCTCTTAGTGGCCGAGAACAAACACGTGTTCCTGATTGGCAGCCATTTGCTGCAAAGAATACCTGCAGATATCCTAAAGAACCGAGTCTTAGTCTAACACAGATGCTTTGACCGGACAGAGACACAAAAGCCTGACACAAAACCACTATAAAGACAGGACATAGAGTGTCTGTGAGGAATGAAACGCACAACTCAGATAGGCGTCAGTCACTCACCTTGAAAACACTTGCCATGTGCGGCAAAGAGCAAACTTCTGGCCTTGATTGGCTGGTGCTTGCCACCAAGACCTGCATGTATAAGAAAGAACCCGGTCTTAGTCAAACTTGGGTGTTTTTGCAGAAGAGAGACAACAAAATACTAATGCAAGACCACTACACATAGGTTATGGCATTCAAGAGGAATGAAATACAAAACTCATATAGGCGGACAATAGCTCACCTTGAAAATACTTGCTCTCGGTGGACGAGAACAAACTCGTGTTCCTGATTGGAAGCCATTTGCTGCGAAGAATACCTGTAGATATCCTAAAGAACCCAGTCTTAGTGTAACACAGATGCTTTGGCCGGACAGAATACAAAAGTCTGATACAAACCACAAAAAGCAGGAAATAGTGTCTGCGAGAGATGAAAAAAGATCCCAGTGGAGAACCTCGTCCTGTTTCACGTTAGTCAAATAGTGTAGCTCATTTTGCTAAAACGATGCATATTTGCTAAAAAAAGTATCTATATTTTGCCCCATTTCGCAGAGTTTACTGCCAAGGGTACCTGCACACCAGAATAAGTCAGAATTACTCAGTTTTTTTTTCTTCTTTTGATGAGCACCAACAGAATCCTAAACAGGTGATGAAACAAAATATGAACCCAGCAAGACAGGCTAGTTTGCCTTAATGCAAGCACAGTGCCTCGGCCAACCAAATGAGGTTCTATTCTTTATCACTTGGCATATTTGGTGGGAATAGTAAAGTAAATGAAAATAATGCAATCTCTCTTGCAGCCGACAGCTGCAAACAAAATTCATATACCTCGATGAACGACCTGGAAATAAAATTGGGTGGTGGCCAAGTGGTTTAAGGTGTCAAATTTCAATCTTACAGACTGTAGTTTTGGTTTAAGTCCTCCTGGTGTATATTTTTATCCTTATAACTATATTTACATTGTTTTTTTTTTGTATTTATGAGGCACAAGTACTTAATTTATACGCTAATTCACCTTTAGAAGCGTTTTGATTACACTCCATGCCTTTCTAGTGCTCGTAATTGATTCTTGGTGAAAGCGGTCTTAAATTTTTCTTTTCTTGCTGTTGCTGCTGCTTGCTTTCTCACCATTAGAATGCTGACAACTCGACACAAAAGTAATGAAAAATGTGTTTAAAATGTCATGAAGATCAGCATTTCCAAGCTGTACTCCTGCTTCATGCCCCGACCATGCCACCATACCATAGCTCAGTGCAGTGACAAATGGTCCCAGGTTTGTCACCCGACCGTATATGGGCTTACGGTGTGGCGCGACTCATGCAGCACCTATGCTTCGCGATAGAGCCAGTGAGCGAGGTGTGACACACGAGAGCTGTGCAAGCCACAGCTTTACAGCCTGCAAAGCGTGGGAAGATCCCTCTCCCTTTGCAAAGCTGGCATTAGCTTACCGAGAAGCTATTGCAAGCACTAGAAAGCCACAGAGTGTGAATAAAAGCGCTTCTGAAAATGAATTAGTGTGTGAATTATGCATCTATATGTTAAAACTTAACAAAGTATATATGTATATATATATATCTATTTAAATACTAAAAAAGGCAAAAAAGGAAAAAAAAATTTCCAGGTGGGCTTGCACCCAGAGCTTCGCAGCCCTTGAATTCAGTTCCCTAAAGCCCGCTTCAGACGGAACAATTTCGCCCAGCAACTTCATGTCGCAACACCAGCAACACGCGCCGCCCGCGTTCACAGGCAGCAACCGAATTGCTACGACTTGCCATCATCATCATGAAATTTTATTTTTCTTACAGTATTTAGACGCACAGTTATATCCTAAAAACATGTTTTTATATCTTTAAATTGCGCTGAGAATACTAACTCATCTTTTTGAAACAGTTTATTTTCAAAAATGATCCATTTCAAACCAGAAGTAAGTCCTCAGTTCTCATCATCACGACCACAGGGGTGTCACGTGAAAATATTGCATTCCTGATTGGCTGCTGCCGCTTCAAACATCTCCGAGTAGTCAGAGTTGCTCGTCCGCTTCGAGCCGGACCCGATATCAGCAATTCGTGTCGATCTAGGGAAAACTAGAGAACAACCCACCAGCAGCCCCAAAATTGCTGGAAAGCTTGCCCCGTCTGAAGCGATCCTATACTCTGTTTCACACATAGAGTGCAATGCAGTCAAAGCTAGCGCACCGGTTTGCATTGCTGACCGTGCCTCCATTCGCCCCATAAGATAGTGCGTCCCCTGCAAAAAAATTTTAAAAAGCCGAAAAATGTGCTTTCTCGGGGCTAGTAAGTGATAGTGGCGTTATGATTTCAACGGAGCACAAATGTTTTTCAAGAAAAAGGAAAAGATAACGTAAACCACCTTAAATTGTTTTCGTGTTTATCCGTGTGGGAGCCGCTGTGGGTTTTCGGGTTGTGTGGCACTGGCTGGTTTTGAGAAGATGGCGTCTTACGCAGAAAGCTCAAGTACTTCTTCTGCTCGGATTTTTTCGAAGATTCGTTGTGCGAAAATCTTGAAAGAGTGCAAGCAGATGATCGCCAATGTGTACGGGAGTATAAGACCACATTCCCCGGAGAATTCGGTCGTGAAGTCCTGGAGACGGCCAGTAACGACACTGGAGTGTGTCCTGTACTGTCGCGAAGTGCAAGGCGCAGTGTCTATCTGGCAAGGTGGCGTCCCCGAAGCAAAGGCCTCGCAACGTGAAAGTTTCGAGCACGGGGACCGTCAAGCATGACGAGTTCACACAGAACGCCATTCGCCTGAAGGTGCATCGCAAGTGCTCCGTGACGGAGATTCCTACCCTTGACAGCTATTTTAAAATAAACTGTACAGGCCACAACTATTGTCGATTAACGTCTTATTATAAATTTTGGGACAAGGCCGCTACCAGGGCGATTTCTCATTCCACGCTGCACGAAGAAAAATATAACTCGGTGCTGGAGGCAAATAACACTTGCAAAGCGGCAGTCCAGATGGTAGAAATCTGGCCTCTCGGCGACTTATAAATAAAAATCGAGGAGGAGGAACTGAAATATGCACCTTGCCAATGCGCACAATCTTGCACGAAAAGTGTGTCTAAAAAAGAAAAAAAAAACCAAAAAACTTTGCGCTTAAAATGGGTTCGAACCACGGCCACCGAGACGTAAATATCGCCAGAGCAGCGCCTTCTACCACTCGTCCACGAAACGCGCGGCATAACACTTTTTCTATTTTTTCATGCGCACCACTTTAGTACCTTTGACAGCGTTGCACGCTAAGTATGAAACAGAGTATAAGACACCCTATCGTCTGGTACAGAGACCATTTATGAACGCTTGGGTGTTTAAACGATGTACTACACATTTTACAAAAAGAAAAAAAAAACATTGGGTGTTTAAACGTTGTACTACCCTTTTTTCAACAGAAAAAAGCAACAATAAAAAAAAAAAACACATTTCAGAAGAAAAAGTCAAGGAAACGGAATGTACCATTATGTTCAGTGAAGTTTGGTGACAAGACTCGGGACTCCAGCAGGAATGCAGTTACCCTTGGTGTGACCCCATGAGACTGTCTTGCTGCCTTTGCTGGGGTTTATCTAACTGAAGTACCTGTACGAAAAGTAGAACACATGTGCATAACACTCATTATTCACAAGAAAATTTGTCAATGTCCAAAATGACCCATGAAGAAAATTATCCGAGGAATTTTCAGGCTGCGTTGGCCGAGTCACCTCTTGTGGCCAATGTTTCATAGCAACTTTAATTGTAGTGAACAGTTATAGGGTATATTATGAACAAAGTGCAATTTGGTTTTGTAGGAAAGTATAATACACAAAACGACACTTGAATACAGTATGTTGAGGTACCTCTAAACAAACTCCAGGGTTTCATGGCGCCTCCTTCAGATACCTGATGTTGAACATGAAATATGTGCACCAAGGAGTGAGCAAACAGCGACTTCAGATTTGTCTCTAACACCAGCGACATGTTGACAAGGAGTGCAACGTGTAGAAGGTCGTCTAGAAGTGTGCCAAGATGAAAAGCAAGATGTAATGATATCAGAATAAGATCACACCAGAGAGGCACTATTGTGGTGAGACAATCTACGATGTAGAGACGGTAATCGGGAGTCAACCGACGTACGGCCGCGATTTACTTTGCGGCGACTGAAATGAAACATGGCAAAAAAAAATGAAAATTAAAAAAACGCGTTTTTTTCTTTCTTTTTTTTACATTATTCGTTGAGCGCAGCCGGTAGCAGAACAGTTGGGCGGCGTCACGAAAATCTGACAGACTCGCTAGCTTTTCTCAACTTCGTACGGCGCCAGTCGGCACCACAGATGAATGGTCGGCACTCTTAGTCTACCAGGGAAGAAAAAAGTACGAGCTCGGAGCCCAGCGTCGATCGCGACTTTCGTAAAGAGAAGCTCCGGTAACACTTCGGCGACTCGTGAGCGTTAAACAACGCCTCTTCGAACGAGCCCACGAATCCAACACGTCGAACGGTTTGCGCCGGTAAGCACGCTGGGAGCCAGGGGGCTGAAGGTTGAATATCCGAAAGAGACGAGGCGCTGGTTTCTACGTCTATTTCGCACATGAGATAACAAGATAGCGAAGCTAGCCGAGTGTAAACACTGACTGACGTTACATCAGAGTACACGCAGTCGAAATGACGTCTGCAACAAAGCACAGCCAGACGCTTTCAGCAGGGGACGCAAGCGTTCAAATAAGCTGCGATTTCAAAACATCATGTGTCCCTTCTGTCCTTCAGTGTTCACTTAGATCTGTGTATACCAAAGCACTCATTGCTGCAAGTAATAAGGTCGTCTATACGTACCTTTCGAAGCGATTGAAAGTGCGTTGGTTTCAATTGGAGCCCACAAGCAAAGTGCGCGAAAAACTTGACGAGCTGTCATCCGTCGGTCCCGCCATCGCTGCCGTCTCGCCGGGTTGGCGCGGTCGCGGTCGCTGCGCAATGGCGCAATCGCGCAATCTCGGCGGCTCAGCTAGGCTTGGCTGGATCGGCGGATTCGGCCACTTGGCGGCTCGCTCAGCCGCTCGTCTGGCTCGATGGGCTACTCGCGGCTCGCTCGGCTCGCCTCCCTTCGGAGTTCGAACTGCCTCCGAAGCTCGAACGCTCGAGCTTTCGCGCGCGGGTTGACGATGGAAACTTTTCTCATAAAACGAGTCTGTAACGTGTCGTTTAATCGCGCAAATGCACGGATTTTTCCCGTCGTTTTTTAGTGTGTGAATCTTGCGAAACAGGCGACGAAGAGTGGTGGGTGAAATGTGCTCGTGTGTGGTTGTGGATTTGTGTACGACGTAGGATTACCCAGAAAGGTGGGTAAATATCAATCAATGTGCGGGTAAGAAGCACGTGACCTGTCAAGCCCATTAATCCTCATTATTTTATCGTGCGAACTGACATTGTCACGTATCGCGTTCGATTTGGGTTCCAACATCGGTAACCTAACTTTTGTTGCATTAAAACTACAATAAACATTTGTCTGAAAACGATCACTCCAATGAGCACGTCGTTATTGGGCTTTCTCATTGAAAGGTAGGTCGCGGGTGTCCCAGCTAGTTATTCTCAATGGTTTGGTGGTTGTCTAGCATTTCAAGCGCTCGAGGCTGTGTGTACTGTGTGCCGTACGTACACTTGCGCTTTCGGTGAATGTGAATGTGTTCGCAAAGCGGAACATTTGTGTTCTGTGTGTATCCACCTCTAATATCGTTCTCTCTCGTATTGCCGAATGGTAACTCCTGCTGTTCTACGATATCATTTACGCGATGTCGTATATGTGGGCGTACCGATATCCACATGTTGCTTCACGGGCGATCAATACTGTGTTACGTATCCTCTTAGTCCGGGGTATATGCCGACGTAATTCATGTTGGTAACTTGGTATTCGTTCTGAGATTTATCCACGCGATATTGTATTCTCCTTTGGGCCCGTGATAGACGACCGATATTTATATATCGTGTGGCCGCACAGTATGTCCATGTCGGACACCAATATGCACGCGGTGTCGTATTCTATTCCAATAACCGTAAGTTCTGTCGGGATATTGTGCGCCAATATCCTGTTGTATACCAATAACCATATACTATATCGGGATATTGTGCACCGATATGAATTCCCGTCGCGCGTATTGGGTTAATCGGATAACAATAAGTTTTTATTGGTTTTCATCAACTTCACTGGAATACAATATTTCCAATAAGCCGAGTTCATATTGGCCTTTTTCAATAGGGGATGCTTTGTTCGTTGTCGTTCGTGTCGGCGAGTTGATTTCAGACGAGGAATCCGTCATATGAGGCCGATCGAAAGCGACTTCAGGGTTCAGCGTAGTGTATGACGTAGGTATAATTTGAAAATAAGGAGCAATGGTGGGTTTCGCTGGTGACCAACGGGATATTACCACGAAAGAAACAGTGGGCCCTACGTTGCTCGGAACTGGGATTGAGTCCGATAGCGCAAGTAAATTTTAAGGCGATGTTTCTGTGCTTTCGTTGACCATCGGAATCTTTGGGGTCTGCAGTAAAGCGTGTATAATATATTTGGATGCACAGTTTAGCGACGGAAATTTCGTGAGTCGTGCTTGGCAGTGTGTATTCGTGATGCCGCTTCGTTCAAATGACCGACAGCTCACCTTGGTTGTGCGGCGCACCGGAAAGCTGCCTTCAAGTTGATAGTTCCTGTGCCGTGCTTTAGGTGATGCTGTGCTGCTCCCTAAATTGTTCTGGTGTAGACGTGCACTTTCACGGAGCACAGGTGTTGCAGTTGGTATTGATTCCGCTTGTCTGTCGCAAGTTTCGTCGACGGAAGTTTCATCAACACTCGGTACGCGAATTGCAAGCTGTATGGACATTTCATCGCGCGTGTTACCTACCCAGTCCACCCGTTCACGCCGCTTTGCGACGACAGTCTGCAGCGGCTCATAACCAGAAATGTGGTTCCACATCCATTTCAGTTCAGTTCGTCCACGGCAGTCGCCCAATCCCGAAGGAGAGGAGTCATTCGGACAGAATGCCACTAAATCATTGCAGCTTCTTTAGTGGTCAGGATTGAGTCTCTTTTGTCAGTTTTGTTATGACGTCACAAATGCTTGCTCCAGTCCTGTCTTCTATCAATATTTACTATTTTGGAAAGTTCCAGGCTATGCTCAACTGTCATTGTATGTTCCGGTGGAGGTGCTAGGTACTTTACCCATAGCCCTTCACTCTGTGTGCACCCTGGCGGCCCCTCAGCTAAGTTGCTCGATAACGTTACACGGGTGATGAACTATCCCGTATTTTAAACCCCCGTCGAGCCGAAAACCAACTCCTCACCAAGCCCGACAGAAAAGCCGCAAGACGAGCGAGTATCAAAAGGACGAACCTCCAAAATACACCCCGAAGAAGCTGAAATCCGGGTCAGTTGCTGCTACCAGGAAGAACCACCGGAATTCGGTCTCCTGCCTGAAAAGCCGAAGCTGACTAAGCCAACAATGACAAACCTGTAGCAGCAAACCGCCTACGCTCCCACCATTGTTTGCATTCACCTCACACCTCACACTCCGACGCCCTTTCACGCAATGAGTATGAAGACGTCGAGGGCTGGATTGAACATTATGACCGTATCGCCCGGCACAATGGGCGGACAGGCAACCAGCTCCTGCAGGACCTATACTTCTCGTGGAAGAAACTGCCAGGCACTATCTGAGAACCATGAATCTTCTTTAACGTCGTGTAAAGTTTGCAAGATTGAGCTGAAGCGCACGTTCGTCAGCCAACATCGACGAGAAATAGCCGCATTCCTGATTCTTCCCAGGACACGGCCTCAACGAGAGGGTCACCGCCTTCGTGGACGATGTTTTGCACCTGATCTAGCGCCCCTGCGACCTTGATGCTGCAGAAGAGAAGAACCTAAGAATTCCATGTCCCTCATGTGAGGGACGACACCTTCGGTAGCCTTGTCCGCAACCCCCCGAGAACAGTCGAAGAGTTCATACCACCGAGGCTTCCAACACTGAACGCGCACTGCTTGCCCGAGTCTGTCACAATCAACAACTTTCCGGTGTGTCGACACTTGAGTTGTCCAGCTGTTGCTTCGACGCCAGCCTCCCAGGCATACGCGACACCATCCACGACGTTGTACGGGAGGAGATCAGGAAGCTATTTCCTGCCATCAGTTGCCCGGCTTTTCGATTGCCAAGATTGTTTCAGAACAAGTTCAACAGGCATCTCAACCGGATACTTCTTCGAGCGAAGCGGCATCTAACAAACTGAGGGCGACTTATCCCACGAAGTCACGACGACCGCCACCGGCTACCCTTTCGCATTGAATGCCAAGTCAACGAGACACCCCAACGTCGAAGCATTCCCGACATCGGGAAGAACCAGTGTAGGTCCGCCCTGAACAAAGTACACCAAGGAAAACGGAGGTGCTGCGAATGGTCGACCGAAAACCACTCTGCTAACACTGCATTAGGCCGACCATGTCTACTGGAGGTGCCTGTACCAATGTACTGGGCTGCAAGTGTTCGTGCCAAGCGACCCTCGACCACTCCTCGAGAAGCGTCCGCTGGACATTGAGGATTATCTTCAGCGGCCTTTGCCCTGGGTGCTGACATTACCCCGTAGCTCTTGATCCCCATCACCTCGACTGGAGGTAAGCATGACAAAGCAGGTGAGCGGCAATGCAAGGACAGTTGATTTGGTGTCGGTTGGTGTCCAAGGACAATACCTAATAATTTGCTGACACCAATTATCTCTGTCCACGCAACGAAGCACACCATTCGCAAATTTGAAGGAGAATGCCGCTTTAGTGACTTGAAGAAATAGAATGGTTGGTTGTTCTCAAATCTGGACACCAAGCATCACCCGACTTCACTTTGCCACAGGAGACTTACACAAGTTGCAGTGGTCGCGGGATACGGAAGAAATAGCTATTACAAATAGAAGTGAAATGGCTTGGATAGCAAACAAACATTGTTGCCAGCCATCAAGTAAATAGTGCAGCAAAAGGCACAGCCACGTAAGCAGGTCATGCCCGAGCTTGCTGCATTGACGCAGAAAACTACAAGGAAAATTTGCGGATTAGAAGCCAGCCCTGCAGCTTCTGTGCATCAGATGTCTGTGGCCGCACATGACTTATGATTACAAGACGGCATCAGTCAGTCAAAGTTGCCACTCGACTAAGCTGAATACCGATGTGTGAAGAGCGTCATCCGACAACAAGGAGCACTACGACTGAACGCCTGACACGAGACTGCAGCAGACAGAACTCGTTATGGAACCATTTGCTAAGAATCGATAATTATGTAATCAAGTGGAAATAAATATATTTGATACACTAACCAAATCCACACGCTTGCCTTTACGCCTTTATACTCTATACACCAAGAATTGTGTTCACTGCACGCTCTGGACTTTTTGAGCACACTCGCATCTCTTACCCTTCAATATTAATTAATGAGACATGCCGGACTGGCACACTTGTTGCATGGGGCTGCACTCGTTCAACCTCTCCTGAACATGTGGTGCATCTGAAAACCAACTCCAGTGGGGTGAAAATGTTATTTATTAATTTATTCCCCAGGGGCCTTTGTAGGCATTGCAGAGACATACTTAAAACAACATACTTGATAATAAAATCAATACACACTGACATTAATGAGCACAAAACGGGCCCAGCTCCCGTGAGTAATTACTGCACTCGTAGAAGTAATTATCGCTGTAACTTGTTAATTGCAAACACAAACGGACCTCTCAACATCTACTTTAATAGTATAGTAATTTATTAACAATAGCATTGTTATATAGCAGGACACTTCCTATACGTATGACACAATAGACCCTTTGCAAAACTCCGTCAAGCAACAGAACTGTCACCATTTTTATTCGCCGCAAAGCACACGAATGGGCCCGAGTTCACGTCGAAGGTTAATGCAGCATTCGAGTCCAATAGGCGCTGAGCCGAGTTCGCAGTGATGGAGGACATACCGTTCTTTTCGAAGAAATGCCCAAAGTACGAAGACCTTGGGTAGTTATAGTAGTACCTACTGTAATTCGTTTCATTACAATTTGGCAAACGGCGAATGCTACAGTCTCAACGAGTCAATATGCATGTTGGAGAGAGGCAGAGGACAATATATTAGCAGAGTGCTCGTCTGCACAGATCTGTCACACACCTTCACTCCTTCTCTCTGATTGGCTCGAGGTTGCCCCTTTTCAAGTTATGGTGACACAAAGTATAGGCTGTTTTTTCAGCTTCGATGATCTCTCGATGACCTGAGTACCTGCACTGTCATTGCCAGATGCGGTAAGAGAGATCATCGAAGCTGAAAATTAGCCAGGTTGGAGAAACAATGTTCTAGTGTATCATCCGTTGCTTTACCAAAGAAAGAATTGGATTATCTAGAGATATCATCAAAGCACCAATAGTGATGAGGAGTTTTTCTTTTCATTTTTGTTACTTTTTTTAAATTTAATTTTTAATTTAATTTCAAATATTTAATATTATTTCTTAGTTGTCTTTTATTTATTTAATTATTAGTTATTTATCAATGTTTATTGGTTATTTGGTCTCAGGTTTGTAAATATTTTAAATGTTCTCATTAACGGCAAAGGAGAAGTTGAAGACTTGAGAAAGAAGAAATGTAGGACTGAGTTGTTACTCAGCGCTTCGAGTCTGTTTCCTTCTTGTGTGCCTGTGATTTTGACTGTTCATCCGCGCTGTTGCATCCAAACTGCTGCTCGAAAAGCTACGTCATTCATACCAATCTAATGTGCTTGAAACCATGCCTGGCCGTCACGAGGATGCGAACACCACACGTGCACTTGAGGAGTCGTTATAAAATACACCGTTGCAAAAATTATTTGTCAATGAAAAAATCTGCCGTTGTTTTTCTGACTTTCAGTCAATTAAGGTCATTAAAATCTTGAA
The DNA here is from genome assembly GCF_016920785.2 of Ixodes scapularis. Classification (NCBI taxonomy): domain Eukaryota; kingdom Metazoa; phylum Arthropoda; class Arachnida; order Ixodida; family Ixodidae; genus Ixodes; species Ixodes scapularis. The sequence continues at coordinate 15,718,842 of NW_024609873.1, read as the reverse complement.
GAAAAAAAAAAACAAAAACGCAGGTCGTGTGTTGTAATATTACGGCTTCCACTTTTTATTTGCTACTCAGTGCTTTTAAACGTGAATGGCAAATTCTGACTGACGGCGAAGCAGTAGAAAAATGCTTGGCACCTGCCACGGCAGCTTCAAAGTTTGCAACCAAATAACGCAGCTGTTTGAGTTCAGAATATTTCTTTTTTGCCTGGCAATTCATGGCCCCAAGAGGCTTTACAAAAGTCCACGTATAATCACACTTGATGTTGTTTGGCTGAGTTCGGGTATTTGGCACTAATTTGTAAAACACGTGTCGAAGTTAGGATTGGCTACTCGGTCGTTCGGTTGTCGCCCATAGCTTCTTTGGGACACGGTTCCTGTCAACATGCCAGAATCAAACTTCCACTTCTGGTTGCTGGGTTTTCACTTGGCCACTCTGGAGATAAACTGTCATGACAAGCATCAATATTAGGCTTGATAGTCGGCATTTATGTGGCGAACGCGATAAAACCTATAAAACCGTCCTTCGTCACAAACGCCTTGAAACGAAACGTTATTAAGTCCAGCCCTTAGGATTACCATACTGAGTCCAAGTTAAGCGTGTTTGTGGCGTGCAATTCCATTCTGTGGTGACAGACCAATAAAGTGTGTAAACAAAAGAGTTTCATTGAAAAATCAATTAAGAGAGATCAACGAAGAAAGCGCAACGCCTCGCGGATTTCAAAACGTCTTACCGCCATATCTCGAAGAGGGCTTGACCTTCCCTATTTGTTTCAAGCTGGATCCTTGCATACGCTTCAATTTGCCTAAAAGTCTTAATTCATTACATTAGTTACGCTTCACATACGAGATGACAAGATGAGAAGAAAAGGCGTAGTTTTATACTAAAAATATTTTCATTTTTTCAGCCGCTTTAAATCTCTAGAGCGTCACTTTCAAGACTGAACAAGACACTTCTGCTGTGTACACCATTTCCAAAGTGCGCGCCATCTGGTGGCTGGTGCGCCAATGGGCAGGGTTTGCCATGGTTTGGGAACGCACACTACGCATGTAGAAGTCACGATGGCTGGGTCAGCATTTCACGTGAAATCAGCTCAGCTCGTACCGAAGACGAGCGCTGCGTAAGCGTTCAGCGGTGTCTCGGGTTCAAGCATTGGCTTTGTGCCCACAAAAAATGGCGACTGCCAGTTTTGCTGAATGAATTTTTGAAAAGAGCCTTATCTAATGCTCACATGCTTAGCTGCGCCCCTCCGGCACAGCTTATTTATTTATTTATGAATACTGTTCACCCCAAGTATGGGGCTTTAACAGGTGTGGGGTATAGAAGAGCACTGAAACATACAACATCAGGACTACAATACAGTACACATTCAGCGACATTCACTTAAAATAAAGGGGCTGAAATAGCACAAACATTCAATATATTATATAGCACTCAACAAAATGAACTCTCAGCACTCGAAATCTTTAACGAAGTTTCCAAAAAAATATTTAACTACTATTTATCATTCCAAACCAGTCATATTCAAAAGGGCGCTCTCAAAATCATCTAAACAGTCCAATGACAATATATTTTGTGGGAGATCATTCCAGTTTTTCACAGTTCTAGGGAAAAAAGAAAACCTATAAGCGTCAATATTACATTTGGGCACTTCAAACTGATTAGTGCTAACGTATCTGAGTTCTCTCGATGCGCGATGTGTTAATCTAGAATCCGGGTTAATGTTATACAGGTGATGAGAAAACATAAAGAAAAACTTTAGTCGAGCAATTTTTCGACGGACAGAAAGTAAGGGGAGGTTGAGGCTGTTCAGCATATCTGTGACAGAATCAAGTCGCTTGTATTTGGATAGAATAAATCGCGCCGCCTTCCGCTGAACTTTTTCGAGTTCACCAATTTGATATTTTCTATAGGGGTCCCATACCGATGCATAACATGTTTTCAGAAGGCTATTGGAACGAAACTTCATCTGCGAACTAATATCGAACACGTTTCGTCTCGAACTATTTGCGTCTTGTAATACCCTTCGAGCTGTTTGTTACAATGTCAAACCTTGCATTTTGTACACGTTTCTTGTTTTAAGCTCTTTTTGTTCACATTCCAGTTTCTGCAACATGGGGCTAAACTACCAACGTGCCATTATTAGTAGTTGGGCGTTGTAACCTCTCATGCATTTTGACCGTAAGAATGTTAACCACCACCCAGAAAGTTCACTCATAAGTATATTGTACGAAATATATTGTACGAGTCTTTAGATAAAAGAAAAATCAAGGATTTTTTGGCGGCCGCTGATTGAAACGAACATTAGGCGTTTATAAGGATTGAATACTTTAAATCTTAATTCTCGCAAAAATTAAAATGTATTAATTTTTTTTTTGGAATGAAACAAATTTGAAAATAACCGGTTCATTGGTTTTTACCTGGGCGATTAGAAAACACAAAGAAATGTACCTGCAGCTATTCTCTTCACCGTCAAAGCGAGGACCCTTGCAAAGTTTAAATATTCAGGCAAGACACTATGCAATATTGAAGATTGTTACACTTGGTCTCAGCCTTACTCTTAAATGAGCGGCACTGCATTATAATTTACGGATGTCATTATAAGCAGCCACCGCGGAAAACGCAACAGATTTTTTTTGCTCACAATTGTGCTTAGGCAGAGAGAGAGAGAGAGACATGGTAAATATTAAGCCACGCGAAGGATAGAGTAAAAAATATCCTTAAATATTGCAGTTCACAGTAGAGACCGCAAGTCGTAGGAAACCGCCGTCTCAATAATAGTCACTATCCCGGTTTAAAGTAACAACGAATGCGACATTGGCGACATGTTCGATGAAGAATTAATAAAATATGAATAAATAGCGGAAACATAGCGTCATGATATGTAAAAATAAGAACTTTTATGGTGGTTTATTAATGAGCTCAGGCTACAGAGTCTGGTAATTTTTCAACCGAACATAGCATTTTATATATTTCTGGTGTTTGGGAAAAAATACCCAGCTGATTTATTCTCTCACGGTGGTATCTTGAGACCTAATGGACCCTCAAGATTCAAAAGAAAATGAGGAGGTGTCTGCAGATGTCTTAGCACAAATCTGTTCCACGTTTTATGTGCAAACGAATTAAGCCTTAGACGTAAATTTTCCTATGAGATTTTTTTTACGTAGCTTTGCGATCAAATTATGGAATGTCATTCTGTGATTGTCTTTTACTTTGTTATAGAAGTTTATATTTAATATTGTTGTAAACAATTGAATCGGTATTAGCCATTTCTGTCTCTTAATGTCTGGACCTTCTCAATATCCTATGTAATCTGTTGTATATACATTTTTTTTTATCAAATCCGACCGCATCTAATATAAAAAAAGTTGATATTATTTTTTTGTTTTGTGTGCTAGGTTGTAGTGCGATGTTTTCAGATGCAGGGATTTTGGCTGGCTTCTCTTACTTCAGCTTCTGTATAATGTTGGAGAGTCTAGTATCGGGGTTTTATGTAAGCTAATCCAATTTTTATTTTATGTTGTGTTCGACAATATTCACCCTAAATTATATACAAGTATGACTTGCTTCCGTTGACCTCGCAAGCTAAAGTCAGTGACTCTCCCTCTCGGTAGGGGCCGGCAACCTGGCCGAGCTTGTTGCCGAAGTTGTCTCGTTTTATCGGTGAGTCCGGGGGAACTGCAAATTATTAAAGACATGGAGCAGAGTTACATCAATAACGCGAGGGAAAGGTTGGAGGCATTGTTCGAGGCAGTTGCGAATACTTCCACCTGATGTAATTCGGTCCCGGTGTCATAAGCTGTCAGAACAAAAGCTGAATAGTGAAAATTTCCGACATCGTTCATTTGCGCCCAGAATGAGCGACCGTGATTGCACAAACATGAATCATCCGGAAAGGTTGCAGCTCGCTTCGTCTGGAACTGTTTGAGAATTTAGAGTAGTTCGCTCCGAGCGCTGTCGTTCAGAGTTAAATACCTGTGTTTTACTAAGCTGAAGGTACGGGAGTGGGCTTTACAAGATGGAAGTGACTGAGTTTCTTGAAAAACAAAAACGTAAAAAATAAAAATGCGAAACGATTGTTCAGTCTCGCATTAGTGCGGTCAGCGAGCAACACGGGAAGAAAATTCCCCCACTTAACTCAGCAGGGTTTTCAGCTTTCTTTAGTGAAGTAGTGATAAACATACTGGGGAAGTTTAACTTAAAATATCTCAGCGTTATTCTTGCGATGACTTTTTTTTCTTTAATTTTGTTCTCTGTTATGAGGAAAACCTGCAGGAAACAGACCCGCGTCGCTGCCAGATTCACACACATGCTCGGATACAGGCAGGCAAATAAAGGCGGAAAGCTCCACACTCGTCAGTTCTTATCAGAGCTCCATCCAAGGACTGCCTGTGGAGCCCGCAGTGTCGGCACGGCAATTCGGAAATACCTTGCTTAATCAATTCTTAAACCAAGAAGCTCCTGCTGAAAACAAATGACCGTAGCATTGCACAAATAAAGGTAGCGCGGAATAACAGTGCAAAGAGAGGAACTTGTCCGTGTCTCTGTTTTCCACTTGTCCTCGTGTCTTTGCGCTACCGTTATTTGTGTAATAAATCAGTATATATACCCTACGAGCCCGTCATATGATATTAATACATCGACCGTCGATTTCGCTTTTTCGGATCGCGTTGTTCCAATCGTCCCTCACATAATGGTTTTCATAATTACTTGCTTTCCAAAAAGCATCTCCCTTATTCGTAGGTCAGGCGCTGATATTGGAAGGAAACAACGCCGCGCTACGTTTCGGCCACGGTAGCTACGTCGATTAAGTTCTAGGTCTACCTTGTCAAGCCGCCTCTACTATCCAGTATATAACCTACGCGTAGGCGAAAGTCTAAAACGAAGAGCAAGTGCTGGTTTACTGGCTTGCTGTGTCTGACCCGCGATTGTGCAAAAGCGCCTAGAAGCGAGTTACCTCGATCAAAAGCGGTGCGTTTCAAACGTTTCAGTGGAGGAGTTGGTGGGTACGGCGTCACCGCGCGACGGAGTTCTCATCTTCGACTGGCGATGCTGTAATACCGCTCTTTCCGCGTGCCACGTGACGATCCGGCGCAGGCAATCAAGTAGCAGCAAACGTTCATCGTCACGTCACTCTGAGTTTTCCATCCACGCCGAAACCTGCCGGAAAAAAAAGTGGAAGATTACACCGAATTTACTGTGCGTGATGTGTTAAAACATGTGTAAGCAAACGCTCTTATACGATGAGGGCGGCGACGATGTACCGTTCTAGACACACTGTTTAAAAAACAAGCCCGCGTGTGCCCACACCGGAGCTGCGCGAGAGCAGAAACTGCAAATTCGGGAGGAGGGAAGCGTCTGCGCATGCGCAGCGCCGACAGCAGCGCCACCGTTGTGGTGTGACGTCAGATAGTTGATTGTGCCGATAAATTTCAAAGTGCTACCAACTGCTCGATTGGGGTTGCGTGATATTTGAGTTGCGTTAGTCAATACTACCAGCGCGGATGTGTGGAAAGCGTCGATTGTCTGCGAGCGTCTTCGAACATTGCTCGGCTATCTTCCTTCACACGCGGAAACTGGCCTACGCGCGTGAGCTGCCAATCTGCCCAGACGGTGTCCACCATTAAGTTCTAAACGCTCTTCATGGCTTGATTTTCTGTCTCTTTTAAACCTAGAATCTTTCCTTTTCGTGAGTGGCATGCTGCTTACTTCTTTTGATGCACCGAGCAGACGAAAACACCGCCGCAACCACTTGCCACAACAGTAACGCCACTTAATGCCTGCGGCTCGGACAGTCGTGAGAAAAACAGCCATTTCTTCTCTTCTAGGGATGATAGTCGCGCTGAGGCTTTTAGTGGCTCAATTGGTGTTCCAATTTTGTTTCTCCGTTTTTTCTCGGAAACGTAGGTCTGTTTTTGTTGCGCGATGAATGTCGGACGGTGTCCTCAAAGTGGCGTCTTCAATTATACGCTGTCTGGTTCCGCGTAGAAAGAGCTCTACCGTGAGATTGTTTTGCCGACCACCGGCACGGCGTTTCTTTTCCCCATTACCGTGGTCGCTATACGGGGTGCAGCCAGACGATGACGGTCGGAGGCTCCGGAGGGATTTCGAGCGGCGGCCTTTCTGAGAGTGAGACGTCACTATTGAATCGCTGCTTTTTTGAGTTGCCCGTACTCACCAGCGTCGACACCTTCTAAACGAAAAGTTGGTCGTTCAAAATTACGGTATTATGCGCTACTCGCACGGGAATAGCTGGTGGTGAAACTGGGTGGCCATGATGCGAGAAAATATTGAACCCTTTAAGAAAATACATCTTTCCCTTTGAAACAATCGAAAGAAAACTAAATTCGTTTTTTTTTTCTTCTTCTTATTTTTTGGAGGAAAAGGGGGGGGGGGGTATTGGGGGCTACAGCTTATTAGATAAAAACATTTTTTGTATTCGCATCATGCCTCATTCTCAAACCTCTAAGAATTTCAATCACTCAGTGCTTGGATGCTGTAACTTGCCACTTCTAAATCTGTCGATATGTCTTTTTTAGGTCAATGTGCTAGCGTTCTTCTACTCTTATTTTTAACGTCCAACTTTATCAGAAACCTGAGGTATGCAATGGCGCACACAGCAGCCGCCCTCGACTACCATAGAATCCCCAAAGATGCCCCTCCCCTGGAGGATTACCCACCCCTATTTCTGGCATTAATTGCTATCTCTTCAGAAACACCGAAAAAGAGCACTCTTCCAGCAATTGCAGGGCCCCGACAGCTGGTGATCTGAGCAAAATCGGTTTTACTTAACCACGGCGAAATATAAACTATTATTTATAACTTCGAGGAACAGTCGTTTTTGTTTAATCGCTTCTTAGTGCGAACACCAGTTTGAAGAATCCCAAGACCTAAAAGTATCATTTTTTTAAACTTCTGTTTTTATGACACACCTAAAGCTACCCTTTATGTCCACCACGTCTGCTTTTGATTTTAGGTGGGCTCTATCTTCGGATAGTACCATACATCGCGGTTGTTTCGTGTCGACTGAAAATCGGTCGGTATTTGAAGGCGAAAGGCCGAGCGACGGAGCATTGTTTTCGCTTGGGGCTCTCGCGTATTCAGAAATGCTTGTACAGTAAAGGGCCGTTCCCTTTCTCTCCCCTTAAACCAGGCGATGTATCCTCAGAGAAATCGAGTTAGTCAGAGTGTTGAAATTTCCCCGTTGACTTATTCCACAAGCTTTTCCGAATACGCGGTACTGTCAAGGACACGCGCTTCGCTCCGACCACGCGTTCTCTCCTCCGCGCCCTTCGTTGCACCACTCCGACGCAGCTCACTTGGGAATAGCCGCTTGTCAGCGGCAGAGGGACAGGCGGACGAGGCGGCACAGGCTAGAGGGCCGTATATGCAGTGATTATTCCGGTCGCTGAGAGCCCCCGCTCATTAATTATTTGGCATTCCCATCTGAACACAATAACGAACCAAAATGCTCCTCTTATCTTTCCGAAAGAAGCTCTCTACCTTGCTGTCCTTCGGGTCCTTAAAAGGCTTCTTTTAAAATATCAATACCGGTTCGAATTTTGAAGACGTGCCGCTGATATCTAAATGATAATGTAGTGATTGCGCAGGCGAGCTGGTGGATGTTAACCATTTTGTTCTTAGCCCGAGACTGAGGCAGGAAAAGAGGAAAGTTTCGAAGTAGAAGAAAAATGAACAGTCGAGGACACGTCTCTAACACAGCTAAAGACAAGTTTATTTGGTCACCTTCTTATATACACTCCACAAACTTCACCACAGCACCTTCCCGATCTCGAAAGCCAAAAGATAACAAAGGTCTCACATCTTTCCACCACAATTGTCAAACGACCTTGACGTTTTCCACAAAGCAATGAACAATAGCTCCCCTCATCCGGAAGACACTTGTGAATCCTTCGCGTACACAGTACACTCTCTCCCTCTACTCTCCGACCCATAATCACAAAGCACTAAATGATGATAGCTTATATTTATGTAGACTTGGGAGGATTCCTTTGAGCACACGCACGTGCGTGCTTCCTCATATAAAAAGAGAGGAGTTCTGTGGAGCGTAACCCTCGAAGTCAAACTGGAGTAGTTTAGATACACTTCTGAAGCCGATCTTCCCTCACAAGGGGTGTTCCTCTGACTAATTTACCAGGGAGCGCTTTGAAATGGACTGATTATTTTTAAAATGCCATATTAAGGCCTTGATGCTTTTTTTTTTTTTTTCAGGGGTGATGGCTAGTGCGAAAGAGGAAGGCAAATTAGTAAGTCGCTATCCGAAGCTAGTAGTTATCTTGCTGAAATTAAACACGTTCGTCAGGGTATGGCCACTTTTGGGCGACGAGACGTTTTGGTATCGCCCCTTGTGGTGTCCGTTTGTGACGTCACGACAACAATTTGCCTCGCCGTCATTGGCGGGGTTTGCCTCGCCGTAAACCGGTGATTGGGCAGGCATTATCGGTATACAGGAAGGTTTGGCTTGACCAATCGCAAACTTGGACGCTCAGCGATGCTTTTTGGACGCGGACATCCCTAATGTCCGCGGCCAAAACTAAGAAAAGCCGGGCGTGTCGAGTCCCGGGCATTTTATTGTTGCTCCGAGCCTGTAAGATTGCAACATTATTTGACAAAAAAGAAGCTGGAGAACCAATTGCGAAGCAAGTAATTTCATTTCATTTCAATCATTTCATTTCATTTATTGTTCCCTCAAAGCGCCCGGAGGCATTACATGAGGGGGGAGAGACAAAAGAAAAAGTTCGCTGCAAAAACAAGAAAACACTAATATTGAAAACAGCACGCGACAGATCGCGCACACATACACAGCATACTATATACACAACAGCTACACACCAGAGAGCGTACAAAAATAAAACTGACTTAAATAATTCTTCACATACAATCCTAAACTGTGCACGGTCTGAGATATCAACCACACTTTCAGGGAGGTCATTCCATTCATGAATAGCCAAGATCAAGGGCGACTCTGAAAAATGCTTAGTGCGACATTAGGGTAGCCTAATTTTATGACGGTGATCATGCCGAGGAAAAATCCTATGGGGCGGAAGTAAAAGTTGACTTTTAAGGTCAGCGTTGTAATAATACACGCGATGAAGAAAAGCCAGTCGTGATACTTTCCGTCTATTACATAAAAGAACAAGGTCAGCTCTTGTTTTTAGTGCTGTCACACTCGACGTAAAGGAATAATCTCTAAGAATAAAACGTACGGCTCTGTTCTGAGCAGACTATTTTTTTAATTAAATTATCTTGCCATGGGCTCCAAATAATGCTCGCATATTCTAGTTTTGAAAGAATAAAAGATTTGTAAGCTAACAATCGAACGTCACTTGGTGGTAATCAAGTTCCTCCTAAGATACCCTAGAGATCGATTCGCTTTGCTCACAATATGATCAATATGCATTTTCCAGTCGAGATAATCCGTTAGAAATATTCCGAGGTATTTGTAATGAGTTACATTTTCAAGAATTGCACCATTAACTTTATAATCAAAGGCAGACTTAGACTTAATTGTAGCAAAAGTAAGAAGCTTGGTCTTTATAATATTGATATCCATTTGCCATTTAACGCACCATAACCATAGCGAATCAAGGTCACGCTGGAGGGCGAAGCTCTCTTCGTTCGAGATAATGCGTCTGTATATTACGCATTCGTCAGCGTATAGCCGAGTTTTTGAACAAATTAAGCTAGGTAGATCACTAATGTAAATTAAAAAGAGAAGAGGGCCGAGGACGGAGCCTTGCGGGACACCGGATTTTACTGAGATACTTCGAGATGAGTCGTTATGAATCGAGACTGATTGAGTTCTTTCAGAAAGGAATTTTTTGATCCAGTCTACTAGAGACTGATGCATGTTAAGTGACTTAAGTTTACTTATCAAACGCTGGTGCGGGACCCGATCAAACGCTTTCGAAAATTCGATAAAGATAGTGTCAGTTTGCGTTTGTGAATGAATGCTGTCAAGGATATCAGTGATAAATTCAAATAACCGAGTTTCACACGACTTCTCTTTACGGAAGCCGTGTTGGTTAGGAAAAAAGAAATTAATTTCTGTAAGGTTATTCACAATATGGCTGTAGATCACATGTTCCAGAAGTTTACAGGGTATGCTAGTTAGGGAAATGGGACGGTAGTTGTTGGCGGACGTAGCATCACCGGATTTAAAAATAGGGGTAACTTTTGCATGTTTCCAGTCCTTAGGTAAGTACCCTTGGTCCAGACTTTGTTGAAATAAAAGTTGCAGAAGAATACTCGAGACCGGCAGCGCGAGTTTGAGCAGTTTAGACGTAATTCCGTCCCTACCCGGGCTAGTTGAATTGGAAAGGTTGAGGATAAGCTGCCTTATCCCATCAGAATCAACAAAGATGCGATCAAGGAAATAATTATTATAAATGTTATCACAGGCAGGTAAAGGAAATGACTCATCAGTAAAAACCCCTCCAAAGAATTGATTAAAAGTAATCGCACCTTCTAAATCGGACATCGTATCCCCATGGATGTCAGAAAGACCGCTCGGGGCATTTTGACTTTTCGGAGGACTAATGATTTTCCAAACATTTTAGGATTTGAACTTAGTAGTTGTTTAAGAGTGCCACCAAAGAATCGTTGTTTGGCATCTTTGTTCTTTGGTTCTTTGGTTCCCAGCCAAACCGCACTCTTGGTAGGAACAACGGGCGGGACGGCCGAGCTCGAATCAAGAAGGCGCCAAGGCCTCCGAAGCTTCCGGAAGACGATGCGAAAATTGTTTTTCGACTTCGGGGAGGACTAAACGTGCGGAAAGAAGACAGAGTCTTGGTCCAACGCAGCATTCAACGCGCGGCGCAGCTCTCATCGAAGAACGCAGGACACGACGTTTTTCGCTTCAACGAGGAACAAAATACGCTCATCGTGAGCACCCCGGCACTCGAAAACGCCGTCAAATACGGACGAGTGCACTCTATAAGCCTCAAGGGACAAACCTACGAGGTTGTAGCGTACGCAATACCGCCAGACGACACCATAAAGGGCGTAATTCACGGGATACCGGACGAAGACTCCGAGCAAGACGTTCTAAACAACCTAGTCACGGCGAGGAACCCAAACGTGCTCCACGCCAGACGGATGGGCCGTTCCAAGTCGGCGGTGGTACTTTTCAAGGGCCAGAAGGTGCCGTTCTGGATCATGTACGGCAACGTGGAGTACAAGTGCAACCTGTACAAGAAAAATATCGAAGTATGCGGTACGTGCGGCAGAGTCGGACATCGGTCCGACGTGTGTCCGCGACCGAAATAGCAACGGTGCAAGATTTGCAACATTCTAAACCCGACAGACGGCCACGCGTGCTCGCCGTCGTGCGGCATCTGCGGCAAGGCTCACCCCACGGGTGACACACGATGCAAGCAGCGTTTCAAGACGCCGTACATCCTGCAACAGCGGCAGTGGGAGAAGAAGAAGAAACAAGAGGAGAGCAGGTTCAAGGAAGAGGACTTCCCGGCGTTACCCAAAGGACGGTCGCGGTCGCGTTCGCGGTCACGGAGCCGAGCATCCGTGCGGTCAACCTCGCGGCAGCGGTCCGGCTCGCGGCGGAGATCGAAGTCCAGGAGGAGGTCCAGCTCCCGACAGCGAGTCAGCTGGGCCGGGGTGACCGACTACAAGGCATCGGAAAAGAAGAGCAGGAGGCCAAGACGCAGAACGACAAGTTAGACGAGATCCTTGTCATGATGCGACAACTCCAGGAAGAAAACAAGGCTCTACGCGTGATGGTAGAGAAGACCGAGAAGGAGAACGCATGGCTGAGGACACAGCTTCAGCAGAAAAGCAACGAGACGGAGAAGGAACTGGAGAAGGCTTCGCCACCCGCGAAGAGGAAGATGGTCGTAAGACCGGGGCAAGAGACGGTCGCATTGGATAAGGCCGAGGCGCCGCTGCAACAGGAAGTTAACAAGCAGGTGGTCGAGCTGATGTGCAACCCCGAGTGGCTGACGCAGCTGGCTAGGCACATGGAACAACTACGTACGGCACAAGTCGTTAGAAACCAAGGTGGTGAACAGTAAAAAGTACATAATTTGGCAGTGGAATGGCCGCGGGTTTGGCAAAAAGAGGGGCAACCTACAGCAATACGTGAATAACAAAAACGAAAAGGAACGACCGGATTTGATTGCCTTACAAGAGGCGAAACAACTGGCCAAACTGTCGGGTTACAAGTCCTACGGCATGGATACCAAGGAAAAGACGCAAGTGGTCACGCTGGTCAAAACTAACATACCGGTCGTCGTTCATGACACAGGCGTTTCAACAGTAGAACACGTGCTAATCGAGATAATCTCGTTGAAGAAGAAAGACCAGCGCAGCCTCTTCGTGCTGAACATCTACAGCAGCCCGGCGAAACGGCACAGATTCGCTTCCCTCTTCCAAGCGACCCTGAACATCGCCAGACGCCAGACACTGGTAGTGGTTGGGGACTTCAACGCCCAACATCCGGACTGGGGATACAAGATCGAACGACCCAAGGGCCGAAAACTGTAGGTCGACTCTCACGAATGCGGACTATCCCTGATCACCGATCCGGATCATCTGACGAGGAGAGGAGCCGCCCGACAACAAGACACTACTCCAGACCTTACGTTTGTGCGCTATGCAAAGGATGCAGAGTGGACAAACACGTGGGAAGACCTGGGTAGCGACCACTATGTGCTAAAGATAACGATCCGCGCGGGCCCTGGAAAGCCGCGGGGCAGAAAGTGCAAGATCACGGAATGGGATAAGTTCCGAGAGCTGATGGGCGAATACGAGACGGAAGACGTCACAAACATTGGCGAGTGGATGGAATGCCTGCTGGCGGCTGCCGAGCGGACGACCAAGGTAATTCCGGAAGAAGCGGACGTGGCCGCTGCGGATAGCCGACTCTTACACTTATGGGAGGCTAAGGCTAGTCTGCAGAAGCGGCAGCGTACGCTACGTAACAATCGGAACCTTCGAAGAAAGATTGCTGAACTCAGCAGAACGATCGAGACGTACGCTGACCAGGTTACGCGTCAACAGTGGCAGGATACCTGCGAAGGGTTCGACGGTCAGCCCAATGTACCCAAAACTTGGAACATACTGCGGCACCTACTGGATCCGGACGGTTGTAAGACGGCTCAGCGTACCAAGATGTGCGAGATCATTCGAAGTCACAAGGGTCACGAGGACGACCTAGTAGAGGAGATCCGTAAGCGATATATAGGTGACAACCCGCCGAGAACACCCACGACATACGGCGGTGCAGACAACGAGGTGCTAGACGCGGACATTTCTGAGTTTGAAGTTGCCGAGACACTGCGCAACTTGAAGACCAAGTCTGCTCCGGGACCGGACGGTGTCACCAACAAGATGCTGCGGAACCTGAGCAACGAAGCCATAACCTGCATCGCAATGTACATAAACGAGTGCTGGAGACAAGGCCAGCTACCACGGCAGTGGAAAACGGCCAAAGTGGTCCTGATCCCGAAACCAGGCAAGAAGCCTTAGCTAGATGCTCTGCGCCCAATCTCGCTCACGTCCTGCGTGGGCAAGATAATGAAGCACGTCGTTCTACGGAGAATCAACGACTTCATGGAGAGGAACCAATTGTTCCCTCACACCATGGTTGGATTGCGGCCACACTTGTCTACCCAAGACTTGATGCTGAGGCTCAAGCACCAAATCATAGATGGCGAAAAAAGCTCTCATCTCGACACTAGGGTGATCCTGGGCCTCGACCTTACGAAGGCCTTTGACACTATCAGGCATGATGCGGTCCTTGAGAACCTGGAGAAGCTGGGCGTGGGGCGACGCACGTTCAACTACATTCAAGACTTCCTCAGCGATCGGACGGCGCAAATCTCCATCGGTGGCGTCACGTCCGACGACATCAATCTAGGCGGGCGAGGCACACCTCAGGGCTCGGTCCTGTCGCCATATCTATTTAAAGTGGCGATGATTGAGTTGCCTGCGAAGCTCAGCAAGATCGAGGGGCTGCACCACAGTATATACGCAGATGACATCACGCTCTGGATGACCGGCGGCTGTGACGGGTTCATCCAAGACACGCTACAAGAAGCGATACGGACGATTGAGGAGTACGTCACTCCGAGGGGCCTAACTTGCTCTCCACAAAAGTCGGAGCTCCTCCTCCTCAAACCTGTTCGGTCCCGCCAGCTGCCGTCGGACATCGCGCTCTACTCGCAAGGACTGCGTATCCCGTCAGTGAAGAGCATTCGTATCCTGGGTCTGCGGGTCCAGGCGGATGGCAACAACTACGAGATGATCGAATCGCTCAAGGCGTCAACTTACCAGATCACCCGGCTTATTTCACGCATCTCAGGCCGTCACTTCGGAATGAGGGAAGGAAATCTTGTACGCCTCGTCCGCGCTTTCGTCGTGAGCCGGCTGGCATACGTCCTTCCCTTCCTACGGCTCGGGGTGGCGGAGAAAGCCAAACTTGACTGCTTAATTAGGAAGGCCTACAAGCGAGCACTTGGCATCCCGGATTCTACGTCAAACAAAAAGCTGGCGGCGCTGGGCCTACATAACACCGTGGAAGAGATCGTCGAGGCGCAACGGACGTCTCAGCTCGAACGGCTAACAAAGAGCGCGACCGGGCGTCAGGATCTCGAAAACCTGGGCATCCGCTACGAAAGACAAACGGGCGAGAAAATAGACGTGCCGAGACGGGTCCGGGAGAAGCTTACCATCCCAAACGTGCCACGTCACATGCACCCCGTGCACCATGTGGAGCGACGAACGGCGAGAGCCAAGGCCCTTCGAAGACTACTAGAGAAGGAAGAGGGCGTCTACTACACGGACGCTGCGAGGTACGGCAGGGATGCCATGGCCGCAGCCGTGGTTGACAAGCAAGGGAAGATCGTTGCGAGCTGCAGTGTCCGGACGACAGAACCGGAGCTAGCCGAGGAAGTGGCCATCGCTCTGGCACTCAAGCTGCAAGACGCTAAAATCATTGTCAGCGATTCACAGATGGCGATTCGCCAATACGCCAAGGGACGGATCTCGCCGGTTACGCTTCGAGTACTAGGTGACCCTGAAAAGACTGCGAAGGTGAAGCTGATCTGGACTCCAGCACACTCGTCGCTCCCCGGCAACGAGGAGGCTCACGACGCGGCCCGAGGTCTCACTCGCCGGGCCGGAGCAACGTCGGACCCCTCCATCGAATCGTCGACGGGGGGCGACAGACTGGTTACGTTCCGAGACATCCTCGATCATTACGCCGGTGAAAGGATGCGCTACCCTCCGGCGCATCCCTCGTTGGACAAAAGGCAAGCGGCAGCTTGGCGGCGACTACAGACAGGCACCTACCATAGTCCTGCCCAGCTCAGCGGATGGTATCCGGATCGCTACAAGGGAGACTGCCAGCTATGTGGTGCAAGAGCGACTCTTCGCCACATTATTTGGGAATGCAGCCGGCTCGACCGCAAAGCCCAGCCACTACTAAAAAAGATCACCAACCAAGAGAGCTGGGAAGCTCTTCTTCTCTGCACCGACCTTGAGGTGCAGGAACAAGTCGTCCGACTGGCCGAGGACGCCGCTGGAGTCCAAGGGATTCTGGCCGTCGCCTAAGGGGTGATTGGGAGGGGACTCCTAGATGGGCCTCAGACCAATCGCTTAGTCTTTCTGGGCGCAATTAAAGGTTGCCTGCTGCTGCTTGGCATCTTCAATTGCCTGCTTACAGAGTTTAGAATGGTTTAAATATTTGTCTCAAGAGGTCGTACTATTATGCTTCTTTGCACTTAAAAAAAGTCGTTTTTTGGTGTTAAGGAGGCCTTTTAGATACCTCGAGAACCATGGCTTTTGTGTATTGGATGGTATTTTTATTTTAGGCACAAATAGATGCATAAGTTCTAAAAGCTTGTCCTTGATAAGAGTCCAGCTATCTTCAACTGATCTGAGACTAAAAGAACCCTGAAATTCGATAAGGAATGACTCGAGTGCCGAAGTAATCTACGGTAGGTTTGCCCTAGCATAATCAAAGATGACTTTATGTTCGCAACACGTTTTGTGAATAGCAATGTTAGCGTCGATCACCACCATTCGGTGACCACTGATAGCGTCAATAGCATTTACAGATATAATTAACTCCGGAATGGACGTAAAGAATAAATCAAGAATCGCATTGTTTCACGTAGGCACCACCACAACCTGGTCAAGAGAACAAGATTTACAAATATCAATGAAGTCCCTACACAGCGAAGAACTTTGCAACTACTCTCAGGCACACAATCAATCCAGTCAATCCCGGGATATTTGAAATCCCCACCAAGAAATACAGGACACTGCGGGTAACATAGTGTAACAAAAATCAAAATTTTATACAATTCCTGGAGAAACACAGCTTGCGAGTCTGGAGGCCTATAACAAACTCCCACTAAGATAAGAAAAAATGCACATTTAACTTTGACTAAAGCATACCTCAATATCGGCATCTAGCTCCACAACTACCGAGGAAAAACACTTTTGGATTGCAACAAGAACACCACCTCCCCTAGACAATGAACGATCTTTTCTATGAATGGTAAAATCACTGAATTAAAAGTTCTTCATTAGGTATACTACTAGAGAGCCATGTTTCGCTTCCCAAAATGACGTGGGGGCGGCATACTTCAATAGTGCTACTCAACTCATCTTGTTTTGACAACAAGCTTCTAAAATTAGCAACAAGGAAAGTTAACTGATTGACCTCACTTTCTGTGGTAGACCGTTATTCTCGTTCTTGAGAGATTGGAAGCTCAGGGTTGGAGGGAGCGTTTTGCAATTCAACCACCTGGTTCAAAGTGGAGTCGTAAACAAACGCTTTGTCGTCGATGAACAGTTTGTCGAAACCAAATCGAACTTTTTTCTGCGTATCACGATGCGGTTTTTCAAATTCTCTGAGTTTCCTACGAGCCTCCTGAATATGTGGCGAGAAATCTTCGTCAATCCATACTTTTAAGGATGGAACATTCCTTAAGGCCGGGGCCTTACTAAGCACTTCTTGTTTTTTCTTAAAACATTGGAACTTAACAACAATCATACTGTGAAACCGGTCACGTTTCCTACCTATACGATGTGCCCTTTCAAGTTCACCCGGGTCACCGTTTAGGTAAGTTTTAACAAAGTCTGTCACTATCTGTTCAGTACGATTTTAAGTCTCACCGTGTTCCTCCGGAATTCCTTTGAAGATAAGGTTATTTCGTCGAGAGCGATTATCCAGAGCATCTACGTGCCGCGCTACCGCGTCAACATTATCACAGGTTAGAGATAATTTCCGTAAATTGCTTTCCAGTGAGCTTATACCGTGTTTCATTGAAATCACGTCCTCCTGGCAGCTCGATTGAGCGTCCACTTTTTTTTCAAGTTCCGTCAACCTCCCTCTTAGGCTCGAAATGCCGGCCTGAATAGCATTTAATTTGTCCGTATTTTCTTTCTGATAGCTTTCGGTATTCTGCAGACGCCTGTCTAGAGTGGTCTGGAGCCTTTCGAGCTGCGTGGAATCGGTTTTTTGATCCAGGATTAGTCTCGACGTCACCCGCAAGAATCAGTAGAGCGCAAACGCACACTGAGACGAATACCAGGCGGAACTTTGGCAAAGACAAGTTCAGAGTAGGTAACAACAATCGATGACGTCCTTTAGTGGAACGAGATCGAAAAAAACGTCCAATGCGAGCACGATAGGCAGCAAGGCAGATGCCCATGCTCACAAAGTAGACGTACACGATACACTCGCGCTGGGATTTGTGGCCAGAGTAACACAGCTAAGTGAAAACGGTGCAGTGTTCTTACCTGCGAGACGAAACAGACGAGCGATAAGCTTTTCAGCCGAGAAGGCCGCAAATCCCAACGGAGTGCAGCTCAACCACCCGTTTTATAGCGCGGACCAAAGCGAAGCTCGATGGTGTCGCCGCCGTGTAGCAGATTTCACGAAGCAAGATGACGAAGTCCGAAACTTGAGCGGCGGTGAAACGATAGATGAACCATGCAGGAGTGATACCCGTCGTGCTATGCTTTGCTGATCAAATCGGGCGGACGAAAAGCTGCCAGACGAAACAGACGAGCGATAAGCTTTTCAGCCGAGAAGGCCGCAAATTCTAGAATTCGAAGATAATCAGCCACGCCGCACCCGTGTTAGGCTGACGGTAACCATTTGATGGTTGTGCTCTCATGCGAGACGGAGTCTTTGCGTGGTCTATGTTTAATCAGCACACGCCACCGACAGCCTCAGAAACAAAGGCCCTGGCTCATAACGTTCAGGCTCCATCCTACATGATTTGTTCTGCGCATCGATAATGGGAAGTTTTAGGGAACCGTTTTTTCACATTTGATACGGTACGATGGGCTCTTCGGTATTAATTGCCCGCATGAGAGTCTTCTGTGGTTAGCGCATCCGCAGTGCATACCGGAGGACTCATCGCACCGTACGGGATGGGCCAAAAATGGTTCCCTAAAACTCCTTAATAAGAGGCATTGTCCTATTGAAAATTCCATCAAGATACGTAATTTGGGACACTGACTGCCAGTCAGCAGCCTTGGTGGAACGTGATGGACCATCAGACGTCATCTGATGGTCCATCAGATGACGTCTGACTGCCACTGCCAAGGGAATTTCATCAACAAGGGCAGCATTTATGTAAGAATAAAGCTATACGCACTAATAAATATCGCCAAACGCCCCGACAAAACAAAATGTTAGAGAAAAAAAGAAGCAAAAAAAAAAAAAAAGCAGGACCACCGCGGATCGAACCCGCGACCACTGGCAGACACCTTAACCCCTATGCTATGCCGTCGCTTACGAAACTCGATTTGACGATTCATTTTATACGAGACGCTTCGGTTGCAAATGCAGTTAAGCTTTCAGCATGTTATGGAAAGCACTCGTACATCACTCGCCGTACTTCAGTTCTACTCACCTGCCATGTAGAGTACTTTCGCGCCGTAGAACGATCCTTTTGTTCGCGTGTCTTCGGCCCAGTAGACCTCCCGAAGGAAAAATCCATCAATGTAACCCTGTTTGGCAGTCAATGTTTTCTAGTGGACCACTGACTGTGCCTGACTTTACGTCAATCATGTCTGATTGGCCAACAAGTTACTCTGACCGACAGTCAAACTCCAGTCAGACCCCGCTTGTCGGCTTTCTGATGGTTTCCTGGTGGCAGTCGGCCGCCGCGAAATGCCATCAGGATGTCTTGGTGGTGATTCTGACTACATCGATTGTCTCTGACTGTGCGTCAGAAAGCTTTGACGTGCAGACAGACGTACGGTCAAAGGACGTAAAGTTCGTTCGGATACCACTATTTCGTCAAATCTATGAATACGAAAAGTAATCTATGCACGAGAAAACGATTTTGGGACGTGAGCCCATAAAAGCGCTGACGTTAGAGATATGACACGCAACCGACCGACAACCTTGATCAGAAGCCCGCCGAAGCGCCGAGCACGACACTTCGCACTTCGCTTCGCCCATAGATGCTTCGCCGAGCTTTCATGAACGATCGCTCTCGACTCGTTTTGTTTGCCCGCTCGCTCCAACCTATCGATCCTGCACGGGCTCTACAATGTCTTATGTTTTAGTAGAATTTCTACTCGACAACACCCAGCCTGTTGTGAGTTCCGACGATGTAAGGGACTTTAGCGGTGTAGTTGAAGACGACAGGGTGTACCGGGTCTACTGGGCCGGTGATGCGCGAACAAAAGGATCGTTCTACGACGCGGAAGTACTCTACAAGGCAGGTGAGTAGAACTGAAGTACGGCGAGTGATGTACGAGTGCTTCGCATAACATGCTGACGGCTTAACTCCAATTGCAGCCAAAGCATTTCGTATGAAACGAATAGTCAAATCGAGTTTCTCTAACGGTGGCGTAGCATAGCGGTTAAGGTGTCCTATTTGTACGCATGTGGTCGCGGGTTCGATGCGCGGTGGTGCTGCTTTTTTGTTGTTTTTTTTTTTCTCGAACATTTTGTTTTATCGAGGCATTTGGCAATATTTATGAGTGCGTATAGCTTTACTCTTATATAAATGCTGCCCTTGTTGATGAAATTCCCTTGGCAGTGGCAGTCAGACGTCATCTGATGGACCATCAGATGACGTTTGATGGTCCATCACGTTCCACCAAGGCTGCTGACTGGCAGTCAGTGTCCCAAATTACGTAGCTTGATGGAATTTTCAATAGGGCTGGTACCACTTGTCGTCTTCAACTACACCGCTAAAGTCCCTTACATCGTCGGAACTCACAACAGGCTGGGCCTTGTCGAGTAGAAAATCTACTGAAACATAAGACATTGTAGAGCCCGGGCAGGATCGACAGGTTGGAGCAAACGGGCAAACAAAACGAGTCGAGAGCGATCGTTCATGAAAGCTCGGCGAAGCCTCTATGGGCGAAGCGAAGTCAGTGAAGTGGCGTGCTCGGCGGGCTTCTGTCAAGGTTGTCGGTCAGCTGCGTGTCATATCTCTAACATCAGCGGTTTTATGGGCTCACGTTCCGAATCGTTTTCTCGTGCATAGGTTATTTTTCGTATTCATAGATTTGACGAAATAGTGGTATCCGAACGAACTTTACGTCCTTTGACCGTACGTCTGTCTGCACGTCAAAGATTTTTGACGTACAGTCAGAGCCAATCGATGTACAATCAGAATCGCCATCAAGACATCTTGATGGCATTTCGCGGCGGCCGACTGCCACCAGGAAACCATCAGAAAGCCGACAAGTGGAGTCTGACTGGAGTTTGACTGTCGGTCAGAGCAACTTGTTTTCCAATCAGACATGCTTGACGTACAGTCAGGCACAATCAGCGGTCCAGTAAAAAACATTGACTGCCAAAGAGGGTTACATTGATGGATTTTTCCTTCGGGTGGGTCTTGCTTGGAACATGCGTGCAATCAGTGTTTGTATGACCAATAAGACAGGAGCGTCCTACGGAGAAGAAACATGCCCTCAGCCAGTAAGAAGTTTAAGAGAACAGTTTTTGGGCATCCGATACGGTACGATGGGTTCTCCGGTACAAACAGCGCGTGAGCGAAGCTAATGCGGATCTCCGGCACGAACTGCCTACGCAGTTCGTGCCGGAGATCCCATCGTACCGTATCGTATGTGCAAAAACGGTTCCCTTAAACTCCCTGGCGTCTGCCGACTCTCTGTTGTTTAAGATGCATTAGCAGCGTGATGGTGGCTTCGAGCTGTCGGTGGCTTCAAGTTGCGCGGTTTTGTCCAAGATTCACGCTCAAGAAAAAATGGATACGTCGGAGCTCGCCAAGTTATTTCCTGCTGTATAGTGCAGTGCGATCTGGACATGAACTTCTGGTTGGTGCAGACTACAATCAATTCAGAAACCTCCATTTTTAGAGCGCATCTCTCAGGCGCCCGTTTCGAGCTTGAGCGGCTTCGGCGTCGGCGTCGGCATAACCGCGCGGTGCATTATGGGTAATGTCCCATAATGCACCGAGCGAGCCCCCCCCCGCCCGGGGTCACGTGACCTCTAGGGGGTGGGGGCACGTGAACCCCGAGGTCACGTGACTCCCCCTCCCCGAGGTCACGTGACCTCCCGAAGGCACGTGACTCCCCTGAGGTCACATGACCCCCTCGCCGAGGTCAAGTGACACCCCAAGGTCACGTGACCCCCCGATGACGATGACGTCATTGGTGACGTCATCGTCATAATCACACACAGGTGATGTCATCCCCATCGTCAAAATCACAGATAACGTCATCAGTGACGTCACTTATGACGTCACCGGCATCCGCATCGTCATAGTCATCATCACTGATAACGTCATCAGTGCTGTCACTGATGACGTCCCTGATGACGTCACCGGCATCCGCATCGTCACCATCACTGATGACGTCATCAGTGACGTCACCGGCATCCAATCGTCATCGTCACCATCACTGATGACGTCATCAGTGGCATCACTGATAACGTCACCGACACCCGCATCATCACTGACATCATCAATTATGACGTCATCAGTGACGTCACTAATGACGGCATCGGTATTCGCATCGTCATCGTCACTGATGACGTCATCAGTGACGTCACTGATGACATCATCGGCATTGTCATCGTCACGTGACCCCCAGGTCACGTGACCCCCCAAGGTCACGTAACCCCCCCCCCCCCGGCACCCTTCCCTCCTCCTCCTCAAGAGCTGCGCTCTAATTCGGCGTTACAGGGAGTTGTAAACGGCTTTTACTTTTATTTCTTAATATTAACCGAACATTGAATGGTGTTCTCCACGCAGTAAGCTGTTTGCATACCTTCGTTTGCTGTATCCTTTAAAGGGGCACTAAGACATCAAAATCATATTTTTTTATTATCCATAACGATTGAAAGCGATGCCGGAACATTAACCTCAAAATTCCAAACTTAAAAATTCAGTATTTTTAAACCAAAAAAAAAAGAAAAAAAAATTTCAAATACCGAGTTTGAAGTTCCCCCGCGATCCGCGCCAGTGCAGTGAGTCAAATTTTACGGTCTCCTGCGACTCGACTTTCTTTCGGACCTCCCCCGAAGCGAGGAGGAGCTGAGCAGGCAGCCGCCGGTGCGGGAAAAAAACGGTTTCTTCCCCGACTCGCCAATAACCTTCTGCTGGAGCGCCGCCAAGCGTTCCGAGGGAGGATACAAATCCAGGAAGCGACATGACACAAACATATGATCTTTGGTATTTCAAAAAGAAAAAGCAATTGCGTTCGCAATTGCATTAAAAACATGTTTTACGATTGTCGTTATTAAATGTTATCGAAATATCGCCTACAACGCTTCTAAATTTCCAGATTTTTGACGTCACCGATCAAAAGAAGCGAGGTGAGCGCGGGAGATACAAACGCCGAAAATAAAAAGGCGCGCGCGCGTGCGGGAAAAATTTTTTCGGCGATGCGTTTTTCTTTTTTTTTGCGTGTCTATGACTACAACTTGCATCGTTTTAGACAATTGAAAAGGATACGACCTTTGGGGTGTCAGTGCCCCTTTAAGCTTTCATTGTCGTGACTTCTATAGGGAACCCGAAAGCACCCGCAATCAAGTCTATAGATTTTTCTCTCCAAACAGTGTCAATGCATCACCGAGTAAGTTTTCCTAAAAACCATATTAAAAAAAAAATAATAATAATAATATTTATGTTTATCCCTGGGAATTGAAATGAATTCTTTGTATTTCCGTGCAATTCTTGCGGATTTGAAAGTTTTGTAAAGTGCTTGTTGAATGTGAAGGTATAAGTGGTTTCCTCCTTTGTGTATCACGTGGATTGATATCTTCTGTTACCAGGATGCTTTGTGAATGTGGGTCGGAGAGTAGAGGGGGAGAGTGTACTCTGTACGCGAAGGATTCATTCAAGTGTCTTTCGGGTGAGGAGAGCTATTGTTGTTGCATTGTGGAAAACCTCAAGGTCGTTTGACAATTGTGGTGGAAAGATGTGAGACCTTTGTTATCTTTTGGCTTTCGAGATCGGGAAGGTTCTGTGGTGAAGTTCGTGGAGAGTATATAAGAAGGTTACCATATAAACTTGTCTTTAGCTGTGTTAGAGACGTGTCCTCGACTGTTCATTTTTCTTCTACTTTTAAACTTTCCTCTTTTCCTGCCTCAGTCTCGGGCTAAGAAAAAAATGGTTAACATCCACCAGCTCGCCTGCGCAATCACTACATTATCAAATATATATGTTGTCAAAAATGCAGTTGAACCCGTGATAGATTGCTTTGTCCGATATATTTCAAGCTGACCTTTCGGCTGGTACAGTATTGAATGATCATAATTATGTTGTTGTTGACATTTAAAGCTGACATTTATCTGCACAACAAAAAGAAAACTCTCCTTACGCATATCATTAGTTTATTCTTGACAACCCAATGTCAACTCTTGCTTCAGAGGAGCAAGCAAACGCTCACACGGGCGAAGATTAAGCTTGGTGTTGTGGCGTTCGAGGTTTTTAACTAAAGCAATGAATGTGTGTCAGCATTTTAAGCGTCTATTTATGCACTGGGATTTGTGCGGCCTTGTCATATGACTTTGGGATTCAGCCGCGTTTTGTGTTGTGCTGCTCAATGAAATAGTGCGGACAGCTTCTGAAAATTGGAAAGCTTTGATTAAACATATTTTGGGGGAAAACTTCAATCAACACTCTAAATTACTACTGATCACCATAAATTGTGAAACATACATGCACATACACGCACGCAGGTACGCACAGGCACGCAAACGCACACAAGAACCCGGATGGAGCGTGCGCCACACGTAAGCACGTGTCGCGCACGCTCCATCCGCAATCGACACTCTAAATTACTATTGATCACCATGAATCGGGAAATACACATGCACATACACGCACACAGGTACGCACAAGTACGCATAGGCACACAATCAGCCACGCACTCGGCCACTAGAACCCGACGGGGTGTGCACCACACGAAAGCACGTCTGTGCACACAAACACCTTAAAGCCTGCACGTTCTGAGCTGTAAGGACACACAGGCACAACTCGTATACGCAAACGCGAATCCGCAGTACCGTACGAAACCACGCGCATACAGTATGCCATAATATGAAACACTCAATCACCGAGTCAATTCTCGGGGTGGGGGAGGGGGGGGGGGGGGGTGCTAAGCACTCTCATGCAAAAGGCATTTTGTTTTTAGAAGGGGAAGAGGACGAAAAGTCATTTCTTTCCTCATCCCATTTACTTTTCTTCCGGCTAAATCGAATCCTGCACGGCCGCCTGAAGCTACCATGTGAGTTGAAATTTTATAGTGTTGAAAACTATGCATACAGAACTCGGACATTTATGCCGAAAGACGAAAAGCATATCCAATTACCCATATTTCGTGCTAGCTGCCTATGTGAGGGTAAATCTATAATGCGCCGGCATCGCTCGGTCTCCACACAGGCGCGAATTTCGCGTCATTCTACGTGTCGCTTACTGTGAGATAAGTGGTGTTTTTTCACGTAGGAATCCTGTGTTAGGTTGTGTCGCTACCATTGAACTAAGGCATGCAGCCAACTTCTCCTGTTAGAACTTTTGAGCTCTGCGGGAGCTCGAGGTGTAACTGTATATATGGCCCGCTATTTAGAATACTGAAGAGACATACGAGACCGTCGGAATTGCGGAAGTAAGATCAAACAGTTTTTAGGAATACATTTTACTCCGAGATAATCAAATGTCCTTGACACCAAAAGTTTTCGCGTAGTTGGAACGGCGTTACTCGCTCATCCTCGGGGTTTCCCCCTTGGAACTGGGAGGCGTGGCTGCCGCCAACTATTGTCATGGAAACCCGTTGAGGTCGCGGAGACGGTTGCCTCGGCTCTCTTTGTGAATTCGGTATCTCGGTGCGCCGGAGGCGGCCCTCTCCCTCGGGGCGGCGCGAAAACCCCACGGAGCAGGCCCCGCGTTGCTCACGCGTTCTTTCAGACGTGGGGTTCCTCCTCCTCGGGAGGATATGGCACTATAGGCGCGCCGCTACAGCGTGAATCAGAGGAGTAGAATGTGTTTTAGTGGTAAAGTAGTTGGCGGAAGTGAAACTGAGCATTTTGAGTAAAGCAAGGGAGCAAAAAGTGGGGCCTTGTACAACAGTGGCTCTTTTATGTTGGGGCAGTGGGGAAACGTGGACGAGGATGTTTTGCCTGTTTATATACACCAACATGGTGTTTACAAACAAGCCGTCGTTTTCCCTTACCGGTTGTGGGCAGTGCGTGAGCAGGAAAATTAGTTTAGATTAGTTTCGTTTAGTTCAAAATTCAGTTTAGTTAAAGTGCTCTTGAAGCACAGAGGAGGCAATGTAATTTTTACCAGAAACACTCTACGCTTACTAGATGCAATGAGGACCTAGGTGCGTGTACAAACTCGGTTAACCTGTCTTGATTCAAACGGTCTGGGTGAAGAACGAACGTATTCAGGGCGCTTTAACCCGGTAATCGTGGTGTCGGCGTGCGCGTCGAATAGAGCATTAAATGTCGTTTGTTAGTTCAGCTGTCGGCTGGCTGAACATATACGTATATGATTTGATTAGTGACACATTGATATGTTTTCACGTGTGTGAAAGTAAACATAATTTCGTTAATGACCACAACCTCTATGTGTACACTGCGCGACACTATTAACGCGAACACGATTTAGGCGCTTTTTTGCAACTGACTTCCAATAGGTACTGGCGGGCATCAATACTTTCGTCTTAGGTTAGCACCGCAACTAAGGACTTTGTACCACTATAGCGGTCTGATGACTTTCCTTCAATACTATAATAAAAAACGAAGAAAACCAGAGATGGCTTGATTGCGCTACGAGTGTCGCTGAATACACAATACCCACGAACGAAAGCAATTTTTAGAGTCCTCATATATAAATAAAAAAGCGGATTGAATTAAAAAAAAATAAAATGCAGATGTTCATTATTTTTAACTCGCGCTTAATTTATTCAACAAGCATGGTGAGGGCTGGAAAATGTTGTCAAAGCAGCTTGACTGCCTCCCTCCCTCCACCTCCCCATTGCTAGAGACACTCAGCAATGGCGAACAAATCATGATGTTGGTCATGTTTCTTTACGTGTTATTTAATTGCAAAACAGATAAGTCAATTGGTAGGCCCAATTAATTTCGCTTTTGGTATTGTTTGATTGATGCCATCAGTTCATAACTTCGTCTGCGTCCCGATTTAAGGTAAAACGATTTAAGGTAAAACAGTCCCTGGCACTCCAGTGAAAACAAAATAAATTTTAAGTGATTTATAGAGTACGTATTACAAAACTACGGGCATAAATAGCTTTACTTATATTTTGCCTCCCAATTATAAATTTTTAGCCGTTTTTTTTTGGTCGTCTTGACCAAAAAAAAAACGGCTAAAAATTTTTGTTTAATCAACACCCTTAAAAGATGGAATGCTTTGTCTTGTAAAATCAATTGTGCCGCAAATGCGGGAATATTTTTTTGCGTACCAATGGCAACGCCAAATGTGAGCGATTTGCGTGCCAGACAAACGAAGGACGCCTGACAGGCCACAGCAAAAAACTTAGTTATATATTACACGGCTCAGAATTTTTTTTAAAGCAATTGAAGTTATATCGGCTAC
This sequence comes from Ixodes scapularis, assembly GCF_016920785.2. NCBI lineage: Eukaryota > Metazoa > Arthropoda > Arachnida > Ixodida > Ixodidae > Ixodes > Ixodes scapularis. The sequence continues at coordinate 15,691,797 of NW_024609873.1, read as the reverse complement.
CGGCACTTCCTCTGCATCCTATTTAAAGATCGGGGGGGGGGGGGGGGGGGGGGGCAATCGAACGCACCAACGTGGGATACGTTGGCAAGAACTTTACCTCATGGCCACCGAAGCGGCGAGCGTAACTACGACGACGTCGCAATAAATAGTCTGTACGCCTCGATGTCTCTCGCCCATAATATATATATATATATATATATATATATATATATATATATATATATATACTCAACACAATATTAGCCCTTAAAGGAGTTAGCCGAGGAGGTTGCCAAAAAAGAGATCAATGAAACGTTTCGGGCCTGGTAGGCTCTTCGTCAGTCAAGTGAGAAGACTTCGTTCTCCTTTTCTTTCAATCAAAGAAAAAACGGCCGGAAAAAAGAAGTTAATTGGAAAACTGCTTACCGTTTAGCGGGTGCCTACTCAACTAAATTGTCGCTTAAAAGTTTAATATATCCCGATACCAATACAATAAATACTATGGAAATAATTAAATATTATATTATTACTGCCATTCTTATCATAAAACCAGTTTTTGGGACATGTGGTTGGGTATAACCCAACTATACCTGGTGTCATGTGAAGCCAATGAGAGGCCCAATGTTACGCGTTTGCTCGTGTCACATTAAACGATGAAGCGAGAAGAAAAAAAAAAAAAAAGCAACAGTGCGGTACCGATTAGAAGATCTCAATTAAATGTCCATAAAAAAAGACGGCAATGATCCTTTCGAACTGTTAAGGCCCTTCGGTTCTAAAGTATTAAATCTATAGATAAATTCAGATTCTTTATTTTTTCGATTTCTGGTGGTTCGAAAGCCCCCCAGGAGTATAATAAAATTAAAATCAGAAGGTCCGTTATGTCCTGCGGAGTTTAAGTGACGGGAAACCGGTCTGGCAACGTGTTTACGTATATGACATTTATGTAGATTCATGCGTTTTCTTATGCTTGTTTTAGTTTCTCCTATGTATTGAATGTGGCATTTTCTACATTGAATTAAATAAATAACATTTTCCGAATTACAGTCAAAGGTACCATTTATTTTCCAATTAAAGTTATTCGCTGTGCTACGAATAGAGTTAGCTATAATTATGTCCCCACATAAACTGCATTGGTTATGATTGTACGTGGTGCAACCAATCGGGACCAGGCTACGTCCGATGGAGTTTCGGGACTGTTTAAATTAATCTAATAAATTACGTGGTCTCTTGAACGCTATACCAGGGGGTCGAGGGATAACTGCCTTTAAAGCTGTGTTCATGTGTAAATTATTCATGTGTCGTCTAAGAATAGTGTTTATGTTTGGAAGTTTTGATTGGTAAGGTAAGATTAGTCGCAATTCATGATTATTTCTTTTCGGCCGCTCTACTAAACACGCGTTCCGAGAGATCGCTCGACTTTTTGATATCGAATTATTTATTAGCGGTAAGGGGTATCCACGGTTAATGAAATCCTCTCCTAGTGCTGTAGCTTTTATATCAAAATCATTATCTTCTGAACATAAGCGTCTTAAGCGTAGGATTTGACTGTATGGTATACCTTTTTTGTTTTGTATTGGATGACAGCTTTTATAATGTAGAAATTGACGTCTATCTGTAGGTTTTCGATATAAGGTTGTTTTCAAACCATTTTCAGTAAGTCTTACCTTAATATCTAGAAACTATATTTCTCTATCAGAGTATTTATACGTAAATTTAATATGTGGATTAAAATTGTTGGCAAAATTAATAAACTCAAAGAGCTTATCTTCCCCATTATTCCAAATTATAAATATGTCGTCTAGGAAACGTTTATAAAAAAGGGGTTTATGCGGGAAGGAGTTAAGTAGCCGCTCCTCTAAAGACATCATATATATATTTGCATAGGAGGGAGAGAAGCGAGATCCCATTGCTGCGCCATGTATTTGTAAATAATTCTAATTCATAAATGTGAAGTTATTAAGCTCTAAAGCTTAGTGCATAAAAATATTTAAGACGCTTTTACTAACAGTGAGGTCGTTCTCATTAACAATATTAAGAACTGCTTGAATACCTTCATCATGTGGTATATTAGTGTAAAGAGACACTACATTCATTGTGACAAGCAACGTACTATTAGTCCTAAAATCTATTTGGATATCATTAATCAAATTGAGAAAATGAGAGGAGTCTTTTACGTAGGACGGGGCACCGGCTGCAGTACTTTTAATTGGTTCGTCAATAAAGGCGGAAATATTCTCTGTATTAGTACCTATTCCCGAAATAATTGGTCTACCTGGGTGATTTTGCTTATGTACTTTCATTAGCATATAGAACTGTCCTGGTCTCGGATTTTCCTGAATGAGATACGTAGAAATTTTTTCTCTATTTTCATATTATCTACTAGGTATTTTAATTGTGTTTTTATTGTCTCTCGAAACTTAAGTGTTGGATCATAATCTAGTTTTTTTTATAAAACTTAGTGTCGTTCAGTTGTTTAATTGCTTCCGATACATAGTCGGCTGTGTTAACTATGCATATACCTCCCCCTTTGTCAGCCTGGGCTATTATGATATCTCTGTTATCCGTCAGGTTTTTTAAGCATTGCCTATCCTTATAAGTTAAATTATTATTAAGTGGTCTGTCTTCTTTATACGCTGATAAAACATCTTTCTGGACCGCCTCTATGTATTTTATGACATTAACATTTTGTTTATTCAACGGCGGAATCCAATAGGATTTGTGTTTATATAAAGGCTCTTGATAAGGAGCTCTTTTGAAAAAAACTTTACAGTGCGATTGCCGTGCAAATTCATTTAAACCTTTGTGCATGTCCAAATCATCACTATTGTTGCGAGGAGTGGGGCAAAACTTTAATCCTTTCTTGAGAACTATCTCTTCGTGTTTAGAAATTACATAGGAAGAATAATTGAATATTTTGGACTTTTCTCCACCCAAATCTGTAGAATGTTCTGAGTTACATGGATTAGTATGCTGTGTTCGATTAATTAGGCATGAAAAGAAGTTTTTCCATTTTTCTATTAGGGGCGAGAAAAAATCCAAGAGTATATTATCTCTAAGTGCCTTACGTCGTTTAGTATTAATTACTTCTCGCTCCTTTTTATGTATGTAATGCTGCAATTCTTTTAATATTATTAAAGGTAAACCAGGGGAAGTTTTTAAAATAATATCGATCTGAGACTCTAAAGCACGAATATTTTCCATTGACTGCTGTATTGTAATGTCCAGTAAAGACATTCTAAAATTAAAAATAGCGCTATCCCATGTCTGTACATTTACATCGGATAACTGTATGGTTAGAGCTGTATATGTGTTATAAAAACCGAACGGAATCTTTTTTTGTGTGCGGCAGTTTTGCAAAAAAAGTTTATGGAATTCAAATCGAATTAATTTATCGAAACCAACGCGAAGATTAAAAAAGGGTTGGAGAAAAGCCTGTGGGAGTCAATGTGAATCCGACGAACGTCGGCGTTTGCATTGTGGAGCGCGTCGAAAACGACCCGCTAAGGGATTTCTATTACGTGCGAAGCCATCCCTCACACTTTGCCGTGAAAGCTACGGGAATGACTCCGGCAACGATTATAGAATAGAATCTGAAGGCGTGCCAAAAGAAGGAGGAACAACCCCTGAAACCTGCCCACTATGTACCCTCCTCCCTCGGGCAACATCTTCAAATTCAGGGGACCTAGGTGTAAAGGGACACTTGCACAGCAAGTGAGTAACTAAAAAATCTTTGAAATGGTTGGCCAATTCAGCTATACCCTCCCTACTCAGGTGTAACCCATCGAAAGACAAAAAACGATGAGGGGTCTCAAAAAAAGAACGGTGATTTAAGAATACTACATTTTCGTAAATAAAAGAGAACTCCCTCAGAAAAAAGTTTAATTCAAAGATTTTTTCGTTAATCCATTGTATGTAGCCTGGTCCACGGGGCCTAAAATTATCCTCCAACCGGGGAGGAACGCTAGAGATAATTATAGTCACGTCCGGTCGTTTTTGCCGAATGTGTAAAATAAGATTATTAAATAAAATGGCGCACTGGAAAGGCGGTAAACGGCAAATATCGTTTGACCCGATTTGTAAAAAAATGGAATTGACGTGACGGGGGAGACTGTCTACGATAGAAAAAAAATCCGAAATTACACCACCAGATTTCGAAACAACCGTCGGGCCACTACCGTTAAAAATAACAAGAGTGTGCAAATACTTAATGATGGAGATTCCCACGATGGCAACGGTCTCCAGGGGGGCTATGTTGCGCTTTTTGGACTCCCAGGAGACTAGGGAGAGGGAAGTGACGTCAACGACACAGCAAGCGCAGATTGGGTGTTGATTTCGTTTTCTTCTGTCAACATTCAATCTGCGTTTGCTCTAGTCGTTGACGTCACTTCCCTCTTCCAAGTCTCCTGGGAGTCCAAAAAGCGCAACATAGCACCCCAGGCCTAGGAGGGCAGGGGCACGTCTTGAGGCCATGATCAACGGAACAGCACCTGGGAACAAAAGACGGCACTCGAGAGAAATATGCTCAACACAATATTAGCCCTTAAAGGAGTTAGCCGAGGAGGTTGCCAAAAAAGAGATCAATGAAACGTTTCGGGCCTGGTAGGCTCTTCGTCAGTCAAGTGAGAAGACTTCGTTCTCCTTTTCTTTCAATCAAAGAAAAAACGGCCGGAAAAAAGAAGTTAATTGGAAAAATGCTTACCGTTTAGCGGGTGCCTACTCAACTAAATTCTCTCTTAAAAGTTTAATATATCCCGATGCCAATACAATAAATACTATGGAAATAATTAAATATTATATTATTACTGCCATTCTTATCATAAAACCAGTTTTTGGGACATGTGGTTGGGTATAACCCAACTATACCTGGTGTCATGTGAAGCCAATGAGAGGCCCAATGTTACGCGTTTGCTCGTGTCCCATTAAACGATGAAGCGAGAAGAAAAAAAAAGCAACAGTGCGGTACCGATTAGAAGATATCAATTAAATGTCCATAAAAAAAGACGGCAATGATCCTTTCGAACTGTTAAGGCCCTTCGGTTCTAAAGTATTAAATCTATAGATAAATTCAGATTCTTTATTTTTTTGATCTCTGGTGGTTCGAAAGCCTCCCTGGAGTATAATAAAATTAAAATCAGAAAGTCCGTTATGTCCTGCGGAGTTTAAGTTACGGGAAACCGGTCCGGCAACGTGTTTACGTATATGACTTTTATGTAGATTCATGCGTTTTCTTATGCTTGTTTTAGTTTCTCCTATGTATTGAATTTGGCATTTTCTACATTGAATTAAATAAATAACATTTTCCGAATTACAGTCAAAGGTACCATTTATTTTCCAATTAAAGTTATTCGCTGTGCTACGAATAGAGTTAGCTATAATTATGTCCCCACATAAACTGCATTGGTTATGATTGCACTTGGTGCAACCAATCGGGACCAGGCTACGTCCGATGGAGTTTCGGGACTGTTTAAATAAATCTAATAAATTACGTGGTCTCTTGAACGCTATACCAGGGGGTCGAGGGATAACTGCCTTCAAAGCTGTGTCCATGTGTAAAATATTCATGTGTCGTCTAAGAATAGTGTTTATGTTTGGAAGTTTTGATTGGTAAGGTAAGATTAGTCGTAATTCATGATTATTCCTTTTCGGCCGCTCTACCAAACACGCGTTCCGAGAGATCGCTCGACTTTTTGATATCGAATTATTTATTAGCGGTAAGGGGTATCCACGGTTAATGAAATCCTCTCCTAGTGCTCTAGCTTTTATATCAAAATCATTATCTTCTGAACATAAGCGTCTTAAGCGTAGCATTTGACTGTATGGTATACCTTTTTTGTTTTGTATTGGATGACAGCTTTTATAATGTAGAAATTGACGTCTATCTGTAGGTTTTCGATATAAGGTTGTTTTCAAACCATTTTCAGTAAGTCTTACCTTAATATCTAGAAACTCTATTTCTGTACCAGAGTATTTATATATATATATATATATTAATGTTTAATCGGTTGACACTTGTGCACCTGCCCAAAATAAATATATCTATATAGGTAACTTGAACCATCTGCGTCTCGGAAGTAGAGGGGCATTAACGTGTGATGGTCACTGGCAAGGTGAAAACGGCGCTGAGGTGCTTCAGTTGCCCCGTTTTCAGTAGCAGGTTTTTAAATTCTTAATTGCACAAATTTTTGGCGTCGTGTGCAGAAAGAGCACGCACGCAGGGCCAAAGTACGGCCAAAGACATGAAAAGCGTGCTGGGGTATGGCAGATGAAAAGACATGCCTTGACGGTTTCCTTCTGTCACTTACTGCAACCGAAAAGCTCAGTAAGACCCGTCTCCACTGAGCGAGCGTAGCGTTTACGATACTCCGTTTTAGCTAAGCTCCAAGGGCAACCAACGCTACGAGCGAATGGTGTCAACCGAGCATCTCGGAGCACGATTTAAGTTACGAAATTGTGTGTGTGTCTATACATGTGCTACCGACGATTCATTCCTTCGAGCCCACAAAATGCGTCGTTGACATCGCGTATGTAGTCTGCTCGCTTGTGTTCCTATTACGACTAGCTTAATGGCTCTGCTCAAACTTAAGGAGATGCGCAGTATTGAAGGGAAGCATGCTGCGTGCAAACGAATAAAAATTCAGAGTGCTAAATTCCATTTGTAAAAACAAAAAAGCCATATCGATGTCATCAATATGTATGAATGATAGGTTACATAGTGGATGCAACAACGCCTTTGTAGGTAACACAAGAACGTCGTTGAAAGCGGGTGACATCTGAAAACTCTCATCCTATAAAACAATATGGTTGAACTCAGGCTATTACAAAACGTTACTCATTTTGTGCTCCTACCCATTACAATTAGATAAGATACGTATGGGGCAGTTATCCCGGAACTGAAACAAAACTTCATCTAAGAGTCACTAGAGTATTCATAACAACAAGCACCCTTGAACGTTTAAACTTTACTAATATTAAACGTACGCTGGCTCATTGAATCACCTGCTACAACTGTAAGTGTTATAGTCATAAAGCACGAATACATTCACAAAGTCAAGAGTGTTCAGTGTGTTATGTACAGATTAAGCACAGAGAGCTTTACTGGACATATTGTTAGTGCTAGTGTTTGATTTTTTTTATTTATACTATTTTATAAAAAAAATAAAAACATCGGATTGGATTCTAAACAGTCTCAACTTTAATTTTTTGAGTGATTGTTTTAACGTACTCGCTAGACCACCTATGTAACAAGACTGAGACTTTTTTAGTGTACAGCTTTGTTGACAACAATTTTAGAAACAAAAAATAACCATATGTACTATTCATTCAATATGCGAACAAAAGGAGCTCTAGGATATGTCAAGAATGAACTCAATTACCTGTCAACTAAAAGAAAACATATAGATTTAAAGGTGGCCTGACATTGAGATATATTTCTCAGCATTTAAGCTCACTTCGCTTCAGAAGCAAGCGCTTGAGTCAAACAAAATTCTACATAGATCTGAATATTTGTTTTCGTTGTGCCCCTTTTATATTTGTTCGAACATTTCACTAAACACGCACAAGAATGCTGCCGAGATCTCTAAAGTCGCATCGACGAAATCCCTGTCACCATTGTTGTTTTTTCGTTGTTCCTAGAGAGATGATACACGTCATCTTTCGCGACACATGTACGCGTTGACCTCATCGGCAGCTTCTAGATAAGAGCAGACATGGGAAGTAATTCGATACAAGTAAGGGATTAGTTGCAATCCCTTACTATTTTGAGTAATTTTGTAATTGCGAGGTCACTTCTTGCGGCAGTAATTTGTAATGTAATTTCGATACAAAATATGGGCAACAAATTACTTTAATTACTCATTTGAATTTACGAAATATGAACATAATACAGAAACAGGAGCATTATTAGTGTGCGACTACTCGTGCTACCGAAGCTAAAAAACGAGAGCTTTCACCCGTGCATGTTTCTGTACTGCATGCAGCTAGGCTTAGTTCATGTATAAGTTCACAGTGCGTCAAAGTTTCATGCACGAGACCGGAGCTATGAGACTTTGCGCTCACGCTTGAAAGGCTCGTTTTATGAGGAAGCTTTCGTAGATCGGTTCCTTACCCGCGAAGACCCTACATGAGCTAGACGCTGCTACTGAGCGCGTGTAGCACTACCTTTGTCTGCATAACTCCAGGGATCATTTCACGTAACCGTAAGCTAGCGGGATGGCGGGTGCGGTTCAAGCTTTCGCTGCCTTCTCAGCTTACAGCTGAACGGAGTGCACCTACACACTTTCTCTTTAATGTACTGTTTCATTTTACCAAGATCTACTATAACGCGGGAAGAGTGGTTGTTTGGGCGAGTTGGTTTGACATCTTATACAATCTTGTGCGCAACAAAGACGAGGACAAAAGGAGAGAAGAGGACACAACAAGGTGCGCCTTGTTGTGTCCTCTTCTCTCCTTTTGTCCTCGTCTTTGTTGCGCACAAGATTGTATAAGATATAACGCGGGAGTGTGAAAAGTGAAAAGTAGTGTTGCAGAACATTTTTTCGAAAACATCCCAGTTGTTTTTAGTGTCTCCTTGATTAGTGCACTGGAAAAGTAATGTAAAAATAATCTGTAACGTGACGAGTAAAGTAATCTGTTACTTTTCAGCGAAAGTAATTTGTAACTGCAATCCATTATATTTGAAGCTCGGTAATTTGTAACTGTAATCCACTGCATTTTTTCCAGTGACCGGCATAAATCTGGATAGGAGCTGCTCTGAGATGCAAGACCGTTGAGAACTCCGCAGCACCTGGAATTCTCACGAAGAAAACATACACTCTGTAAATTGAAAGGCGAATGTACTCTGGCTCAAAATTTCTTCGCAAACTGAACGAAGCCTACCTCTCCCAGGCGTAGCCTGTGTTCTGTCAACGGAAGAAACTTTCCCCGGGCAGTAGCATGTGGCAGTGCCCTGTGCAATTTAAGACCCAGCAGACAATTGATGGTAGTGGAAATCCTTTACCGAACGATAAATTTTTGCTCCAAGGCGTTAATCAATGCCACAGTGTGTTCTTTTTTTTTTTTTTGCTTTTTTTTTTTTGCTTTGGGTCGCCATATACATTCTAAAGGGTCACACATGGGCCACAGGTGCCACGTATTAACCTAAACACCAGAGGCAGAGCTTAATTTTGGCACTCGTTTAGCAATTTAGGCCGAAACTTGGCAGGTTAAAACCGAACAACCAATAGTAAAGCCTAATTCTGACTTTTAATTGGGAACCAGTGCGCAAAAAATCAAGGTGACAACCGAGCAACTCAGCGGTGAAGCCTGCATCATGCACTTGTTTGGCGATTTACGTCTTAAATTCTTAAAATCTAGCAATCCAATGCCAAGTTTGGCTATACCATGACCTTTTTGGCCTTTCCGACTTCTGAATTGCCAAACAAACAAAAAATGTGACCAAAAAACATTGTGTACCCGGGACGCCAGTTGAATTTTTTCCAGGCTAGCGGTCGAGTTTGTTTTCACATTATTTAACTCCACCAATTAAAAATAAATTTCTGCTAACACAATAACTTGTTGCACGAATGGTCCAAAAAGAGGAAGTTTGCTAATATGAGTGAGACCTGCTGTCTCCGAACTAGAGATGCTATTTGGCCAGTGTGGCCCGACTGTTGTCCATTTGTCTTCACCCACGTTGACCCCAGACCGGCAATGTGCTCATTGCCATTGAAACTCAATGTAGTGGTGAATCTAAAAAATTTAATAGGCGGCTAGGAGCCACCCGTCCTTCTCCCCATTTCAGGTATGACTTTTGTTTGTGAAGAAAGGCATATATTTCTTCTTTTTTTTTTTATAAAAGAAAGGTATCTTTTTTAGCATAATGGCATTACCTTTGGATTTGACGTACCGGTTCGTGACGTTAAATCAGTTTATGATGTTACATTTCGTTCCAAAGTCCCCTCCTTCCACGCAAATTTATTACTGCTATATTTGTGATGCAAGTATTTCTACGAAATATTTAAAATTGGTGTGGTCTTTATATGCGGAGTTTCGCGCAACCTATTTACTACAAACGGTCTTTCAATGGCATCCATATGTCATTCAAATTTCATTTGCGTCGCCCTAATATACAATGCGAGACACTCACTGCTAAGTTCTAACCCCCATATTCATTTTAGACCGCAGCTCTTAGGCGCCGTTTCCGGCTCGAGCGGCGTCTCCGTCGCTGTCGCCATCGGCGTAACCGCGGCGACGTTTCAGCCCCGTGCCCAAAACGTCCTCGCGGGGTCGCGTGACGTCACGGGGGTCATGTGATCCCCTGAGCGGAGTCCGGAGGGGGGTCACGTGACTCCTTGAGGTCACGAAGGTCACGTGAACTCTCGGTTACGCCGACGGCGACGGCGGCGCCGACGCCGCTCAGAGGGAGGAGTAGCAGGTAAGATGAGTCGGTGAGGAGGAGGGAGGAGGGGGATACCCTCACCTCAGTACCCTTCCCTTCTCCTCCTCAAAAACTGCGCTCTAATTCGGCGTTACAGGGAGTTCTAAACGGCTTTTATTTTTAGAGCGCAGCTCTTAGGGGCCCGTTTCCGGCCTCAGCGGCGTCGCCGTCGGCGTCGCCGTCGCCGTCGCCGTCGGCGTAACCGCGCGGTGCGTTATGGCTAAATTCCCCACTAAATCTAGCGGAAAAATTTCCCCGATAAATCTAGCGGAAAAATGCGGGAAAATTTCTCCGCTAAATCTAGCGCAAAAATCCTCCAGAATTTCCCCACTAAATCTAGCGGAAAAATTTCCCCGCTGTATCTAGCGGAAAAATTTCCCCGCTAAATCTAGCGGGAAAACTTTCCCGCTAAATCTAGCCGAAAAATGTTCCCTCTAAACTTAGCGGAAAAATGTTCCCGCTAAATCTAGCAGAAACATTTCACCGCTAAATCAACAAAATCTAGCGGAAACTTTTCCCCACTAAATCCGCTAAATCCGCTAAATCTCGCGAAAAAATTTCCGCACTAAATTTATCGGAAAAATTTCTCCGCTAAATCTGGCGGAGAAATTTTCCAGCCAAATCCAGCGGAAAATCTTCCCCGCTATATTTAACGGAAAAATTTCCCTGTTAAATCTAGCGGAAAAATTTCCCCGCTATATCTAGCGGAAAAAATTTCCCCGCTAAATCTAGTGGAAAAATTTACCCGCTAAATCTAGTGGGAAAATTTACCCGCTAAATCTAGCGGAAACGTTTCCCCGCTAAATAGCAGAAAAATTTCCCCACTAAGTCTAGCTGAAAAATTCTCTGGGGGGGTCACGTGACCCCAGGTCACGTGATCCCATCCCCAAAGTCACGTGACCTCGGGGGAGGGGGGAGCACTGCGTCACGTGACCACACCCCCATGTCACGTGCCCCCCCCCCCCCCCCCCCCAAGAGCTGCGCTCTAACTTGGCGTTATAGGGGTTTCATTTTCACGGTGAAATTTTTAGGAGATGTCTCTCTCCCCTATCTGATTGAAAAGGGAGGAGAGATAGTGTACACTCTTAGCCTCGAACAAAGGATGCCCCGACGTGGAAGGTGCAGCGGCGAACAAGTTCGAAAACGCCAAGGCAGCCTATCTCTGGTCGCAGCGGACTCTTCACGATGTGGTTGCCGGTAATCGAGTCATGCGACTCTGTGTCAGCATGCGCATTAAACAGTATTTCAAGCGCGTCAGTAGGACAGTCAATATAAAAAGCTCACGAAAAGCAGAAATTGGAAAGCCGGGCTGAATATAGATTAGGTGATTCCTCATGCATTAGAATACTAGCGGCAAAAATTAAAAGCAGGAGGGGCGTTGTCGGTGCTCCTTTCACTTCTCCTTCGATCGGGACCAAACCATTGCACTCGATCGCACTGTTGGTTCTGCCTCTGCGCCAAATGTTTGAGGAGTTTTCGTAGACCATTTGGTTTTCTCTAGTCCTTTCTACGCATTGGAGATGCTGCGATTGCGGATTGTTTGCTGCTCAGCATTATATGCAATGTCCTGGATCTTGTAGCGTGTTGCTAAGAAAGGAGGGGATGGCATAAACAATGTACGGAAGCTCTCTATTGTTGGGACGCCCCGTCCGATGTAGTGGCATCACGTATGTACTTATTCCTTATGAAAAGCAAGTAACCAACCTCACTTTCTCCCTACAATTCAATATTTGCTGTTTTCTAAATCCCGTTTGGCTTCCCGGCACCAACCCATCGCGCTAGATTGTATTGCTTTGACAATTCACTTGTAGTTCAGCATAGACCTGTTTGTTTCTTGTACATCAGATGAGTACTTAATAACCGACTTCCTAAACGCACCACTCTCATCTATAACGCGGGGGATCGCGGAGAGTGCACTTTCAACAAACAAAATGCAAGATAGATTAGGTACCCAAGGACCAATATGAATTACTCCGCTCTACATGACCTATCCAACTAACAAAGTGTGATTGTCCAATGTCCTCTGTCCGTTCTTCGAAATTCAAAACTACAGTAGAGGACCAGAACCGAAACAATTAGGTACTGGTTGGTCACTGACCCCGAGTTGGAGTCGACCCATTCGTATCTACATCGCCATCCCATTTTGTTTTTCTGGGACCAGGGCGAGCTGCCAAGTATCTGGGACACGAGGCAGTCTGTGCACGAGATTGAGTTCGGGCCCGAGCGGCTCTAATGACGAGCCTAACTGCCGGCCGGCCGGTGACGAGCCTGGCAGTCTGATGCAGGGTACATCTCCCGCCTGTTCGAGAACTAAGTGGGTGGGTTTGGCGGGTGAAGGGATGGGAGACGAGGGACGGGAGGGGGACGGAAGGGGGTGGGGAGGGGGATGAAGTAATGAGTTTATCACGAGGAGCACTCATCTCGCTAGGCTGAACTTGAAAGCGAGGACTAGGAACGGAACACCGCGAACTCTTGAAATCACAGCCAGTGTGTTAACTGTCTTAGGACAGCAGGAAACTGGACTTACGCTGACCGACTTTCGCCGAACTACTTGCGTCGACCGCAGTTCTTCGGAAAGCCTTTTGAGGTTTAACGTGAGTGTCGAGTAGGAATATCTTTCTCCGTCAATCCTGCATTTTAGAAGTAAGTTGCGACAACTAGAGGAAAACGAGGTGCGAGGGTTCACACTTAAGGATCGTCTTAGAAGGAAGGTTGGGGCAAACGATGAGCCACAATAGATACGAAAGGGACTTAGAGGGAGCTCAATCTGGGTGACAGCAGTCCAACGGAGCCGGCAGCATCTAGCATCCTTGATCGTGGAAGTGCCCGCGCTCAGTTGAGCATGTGTTTAGGTATTTATACACCAAACCCCCTGGGCAGGCGATTTCCGAATATGGTCCATTCGACTATTTTGCTTCCTCTAGGGGAAAAAGAACGAGAAGAGAAAACACGTCACGGTCCTTAGGTGGGTCATTCAGGCGATCCGAAGACTCAAGCGCGTCATCATGATGTGAATTTATTGTAAATATGCCCGCCGCGATTTTAAATAGTTTAAATTTAGTCTGAAAATGTTTTTTTTTTCTACGCACAGGAACGAAAACGGTAAACAAAAACGCCTGGTTCACGCAGCTCTTCAAGAATGTCACAACATAAAGAAAAAACGTGAATCTTTTTTTTTTTTTTTTTTTTTTTTTTTTTTTAGATAAAGATTCGGAAGCGGATCTAGCAGATTCTAGTGTTGGTTGCATCATCTGAGTGTAGCAGAGTTAACCAGGCGCCTTTTTTTACCGTTTTCCTAAGTATGCATGAGAATAAACGAGGCTTTTAAGCTTAATTTTTGTTCTTGAATCTCCCATGAAATGGGAGTGTGATGGTTGCACTACCTGAAGACAAACTATGAAAAAAGTTTCAATAAACTTTGTTCACTGCTTTATTGATATAAAAATGTGCACCCGAATGTTGCTCAGAATGACCCTGTAGAAGGAAGTCGCGCGTAACAAGGAAATAATTTCTTACGATACGCTAAACTTCTGCAAATCTTCGAAGCACGCTATCCACTCAGTCTCATACCGCCGCGTTAGCTGAGACTCAGCCTACTCCGACAAACCCCTACAAACACGACAGCAGATTCTGTGCTTTACGGAGCTTGTATTTCTACAGTCCACAACAAGATGAAGAACCCAGTTGCCTATACTTGTTTCCTCCTCAAGAAAAAATGAAGTTTTGAGCATCCTTCATACGCCGCGCCATGTAGTTCTCACAAGATTTGGTCGTCAAAAGAAGAAGAGAGGAATTCGGAGTTTGAAACGTGTACTCCATGATTACATAACATATGTATAATCTAAAGTTCTCCTACATATATCTTAATTATCTACCTAACTTTGGGGTGGGAGGGGGGGGGGGGGGTGAAGCTCACGTTAATCTTAGAAGTTTATTTGCAGGACGCTAATAGAACAAAGGTGTGTTGTTTTCTTCACTTTAAACGTTGTGAGCACGGCGAAAGCAGACGCGACACAGCCGTCTTTGTCTGCATTGCAGAATGGGTGTCTCATATTGTTGCACATTGTAGATTGCGCGACTCTAGTAACGTGAACATGAGTTTGGGGTGTCTTTTTTTTTTCATTTCAAAACGATTTTAAAGCATGTGGAGACGTTTCCGAAGCGACTGAATTCAGGAGTATGTCTCGGACTGGCCTGGCAAAAGAAGTGTAACAGTTCAGCTTTGTTTTCCTTCCAATAAGAACACAGCAGCATACACATTGCTACAATCGCCCCTAAAAAGGATCTCCAAGTAAATATGTAAAATTGCAATTAAAAAGAGACGAAATAAAGAAATGCCATAAAAATAACGAAAAGATCGAGCAAAATGGAACATCTGAAAGAAGCGGAACCCCCTCCCTTCGCCTTAGTCTCTGATCATTAATACATGCCCACAGCGTGCCATATTTTGACGACTCTACACCTGCTACCAGCCTAGTAAACCCTCGCGTGTCAACTGACTGGGTAGGTATTTTATCGCGAGAAAAAATGGGGCAGGCACGTGCAGAATAAACATAAGGGACGTACAATGGAGTCGTTGGAAAAATGATTGTGCACTGGCATGTATGTACAAACAGAAATAAAAAACAGCTCTTTCGCCCTGCTCAGTATATGTCTCGCTTCAGGTAGAGTTGGGGCTGGTTTCCACTCGTGCACGCTCAGGGCCGATGACTGTGTGAGGATAAACATGTGGGGATAGCGAGAAAACAAAAACACCTAACAACGTTGGGGACGAATAAACAGGCAGCCACCCACTAAATCCGAAGCCCACACGCTGTCCCATTCCTGCTCCAGCTCCACGCAGTAATATTCAGCGAGTCGCCGGATAGCTTGGAGCGTCGTTAAAAAAAGAAGCGCGGCGTGAACCCTATGCGGCTTTAAGGGGCGCAGACCAAACAAGGAACTAAATAAATAATCTAAAAGATAAAAAAAAAAAATAATGGGTGGGTGCGAACCCCGATCAGATGAAGAGGCGTCGGAACTATTTGGAAGATGGGGGAGGGAGGGGAAGGGGGCGCGGCGACGGCTGTAGTGGTGGGGGCATGGGGCCGGGGAACTTTTCCCCCTTTCTCCCGTATTAGTTTGCTTTAAAATTTTGTAATGTCTGGGAGGCCATCTCCCCCCTGACTCAAAACCCTTAACGCCCCCCCCCCCCCCCCCTTCTTCCTGTTCCAAGGACAGGACACTCGTATCGGCTTGGGGATGTGTTGGTGGGTTCGATTGGAGGCTTTTGTGAGCCTTTTGGGGGATCTAACCAACGAGAGAGCGAAAAAAAATATAAGAACAGAGAAAATGCATGCTGAGATAAGTAACTAGATCAGCACGGTGGAATGGAAATAAGGAAGCGACCCGTGGAATAGTTTGTCCCCGCTCCCCACCGTCAAGTAGGAAGAAGGCCAAATGCGTGGTCATAAACAGCGTTTAAAAGTGAGAGTGGTATACTTTGGCGGCCCTGCCCAGCCCGCGTGCCAAGCGCGTGCCACGCGTCGACGGGGAATTACAGCGCAAACGAAGCTCAAGAAAGGAAGTGCAATCTTAAACCCGGAGAGTACCTAAGATGAAGGATGTTTACGAGGCAAAATCCTTATGAGCTTTCTGCAAATTAGATTCCGACTTCGAAACATACAAAAAAAAAAAATGGACCGTTTCTTTCTTTTTTGTGGCGCTTTGCTTTTTTTTTGGGGGAGAATGGCTTTGGGTGGAAATGTTTTTAGAGGGAGTGTACAGACATTTTTTTTATTCATTCATTTTTTTTTTTTAGAACTGGAGCGTGAATTTGAAGTGCGGTGAGTCACGACATCGTTTGGCGTGCCCCGTATGCACAAATAAACGATTGAGGTAGAAAAAGGAAAAGAGGCGCGCAGAGTTAATGATCGAGATGACGTAGAGTCGCATCGTTGTTCAAGTTTGCAAACTGTCACGAAATCTGCATCTGGGCTTATGTTCCTGGTGTTCAGCGGTCATGAACTTCGTCGAAAGTTTGTCCGCGTCATCTTAATTTTTTCCGTGTCTTTCATCTATTACCGTGACACAAAATTGTTCAGGTGCGTACACTACTGAAGCATGTTTGGTACACATTACAAAATCATACTGTTTTTATATTGTTAGAGTGTTTTATGTTCGTGTGTGTTTCTTATTCGTCTTGTTCGGAAATATATATTGCTGCTGGTAAGCCTCTTTAAATTAACATAAACATGAACATATTGCTTGACTGTTTCGAAGAAACTACCCCTTACGACGAGCATGCTTTGGTTTGACTACTAATACAAATGCGCCATACTGTTTTGTTAATAAATCTGCTGGTTATTTTCAGAATACCGAATCATTCTGGTAGGTTCCGCCCCATGAGCTATTTCGTATGCTTCAAATTCCTATGGAGCGGGACATCGGTCTGTCCTTTAAACATGTTTGACCTCAATTGACGCCTTATAATCGAGATTATTTTCCAGTGAAATACAATCATAAATTTTGTGTTTTTGATGGGCAGCAAGCAGAAGCGATCACTGTCTACACCTGGTGCAATACCCAACAACAAGGATACAGAAAGGGGGGGGGGGGGGGGGGGCGTAAGCTCAGGGCTCTGGGTTCAGTAGGGCAAATGTTCAATCCATGCAATTCGAGTTTTTTTTTTTTTTTTAACCATACTTTGTGGTACACAATTTCAAACCGAGCTAAATGGAAACAAAGCACTGCAGCAGGCATGTCATAGGCCAGACAGGAGGACAAAAATACGATAACGTAATAATGTTGATTTTATTTGTGTTAATATTAAAGTTCTTTTCGAGATTAAAAGTAATACGCATAAACTGAGGAACGAAACCAATGACGTGGGCTTCTTTAATCTTGTAGTAAATTGGTTTTTGTTGTTGTTGTAGTTTGCTTTGGGTTTTAAACACCCCCTTCACTGGATCTGAATTGTATCGGCGATCGGCAAAATCATTTGGAGTTTCTTTTTTTTTTTTTCAGAAAGGCGCGCCTTCCAGCGTGCATTGAAATGTTATGTAGTAACCAACAGGACAAGCAGCCCATGGCGTCTCTTTCCGACGCTGAGGCTCCGCCAGGCGCTCATCGCCTTCCGTCGTGCTTTGAGTGCGCGTGCCCGCGCGAAGCTCACAAAGACGCCGGAGTGTTATCGAAGATGATTAGTTCGGGCTGGAGGCGGGTCAACTGAGATTCCTCACTGCCGTTTTTGTCCCGTCAGTGACACTGAGGATGACAGAACACAAAACTCTGATTAGAAGGATAGTGGGTAGACGAAAGGATATCACACTTTGTTTCCCCCATGAATGTACGTAACGCGGTACAAGTAACGGGTTACTTCTTAGTTACTATTTTCGGTAACGAGTACCGTATTTAGTTACTTTTTTTTAGAAAAGGAACGAGTAACGTACTTAATTACCTTTCAGGCAAACTAAGGAGTCACGAACAGTATATCGTTACTTTTGAGGAGTAAAATGTAGAATACCGCTGAAACGGCCTTTTCTTTAATAATAATTGGGGTTGTGGGGATATTTATACAGCTTGTAGTTGGCCTGCCATTAAAGTTGCGACGAGTCATACGCTGTAGATGAGCAATTTAGCCAGTGCAGTACAGCCGCTAGCCTGGAGTCTTTAACGTGCACCACGCTGTAGCGATACGCGAGCGCACGCCGATACGATGCTCACCCAGATCGAAACGGGCAGGGGTGGGTCTCGAACCCAGGATCCCTGGGTTCTGCAGCGCGAGCTTTCGCTTAACGCGCGTCGAGCTGGGTGTGCGCTTTAGCCCACTCGGCCACCGATCCCCCCGAATTTTCTTTTATTGTAGCCTGAGTATGCGTCTATTGCGAAAACGGTAGGTGGGCAACCCGGAGAACAACTAAACAGTATGATAGCCCACCAACGTATATCGCTGAACACGTCAGTCGAACAGTTCGACTGAAGTGCCCAGTGATAAACGTTGCTGTACTGAAGTTTACAGCTGGGAATGTCCTTCACCCAGCGAACACAATAAGGTTTGTTGGTTGACCCATCTAAAACCGGGTACAGACCGAATGTAAAGCCGGAGTTTGCAAAGTCTGGAAGACAGATAACCTATTACCCGCTGTCCCCAATGAAGGCGCAGTTCCCAATAATTTCCCAGCTCTTCCTGAAGCACAGCACTGCCGTTCCTTCGAGTGCGTCGGTAGAACGACTCTTCAGCGTCGCCGGGGATGTATTTTCAAGGAACCGTGGAAACATAACTGATGAAAACTTCGAGAGGCAGCCACTGCTTAAGTGCAGCGACTGCTAAAAATAAAACAATAAATCATGAAACAAAAACAGCTGTGCATTTGGTCGTCAAAGTAACGTGAAAAGTAACTCGTTACTTTTGAGGTAACTCGCGCGTTCCTTTTGAAAATTGGTAAGGAGTAATTAATTTAGTTACATTTTGAGCAAGAAACGAGTAATGGTATTTAGTTACTTTTTTTGTTGTAAAGTGTAGATGTCTGGTTTCTCCTCACTGTTCGAAGGGTTTCGAACGCGATACTCGGTGCCAGAAGCAGAAGACGTCCTTGTTCGCTCAATTGGAAGGAGAGAGTTGGCAAGAGCAAAGGCAGCTTGCCTTTGCGTTTACCCACTAATCCTTTCAATCAAAGCCCAGCGCTACGATAACCCCGCGCTCTTTCATCTCCTCCTTTCCTTCTCTTTGTATATTCTTCTATTAACGCGCAGTTCTTCGAACGAGAAATTAAGAACCGGACCCTGGCACTATACTTTTAGAACGGTATTGTCGCGCAGACATAGGGGAACCAAAAATGATACGCGTTCTCCACCGCTCCGTGAGATATTATTTTAAAGTCGCTGCTTCTGTGCTTGCATTTGCAGAAAGGAACGAGCATTAGACAGTCTCAGATAATCTGACAACACCTGTATGGCGCCTAACCACAGAGAATGCTCACGGCTTTTGCGAACAGAATAAGCAGTAATTTGTTCATGTCACTTAGAAAATATGAGGTCTGTTCAGTTATTTTCCATATCATGAAACTATGAGGCACATTAAATACGCAAGGCAATCTGTAGTGTTGAATGACGAAGTCCGAATTAAATCTAGAAAGCTATAATTTTGCCGCTCCTTTTTAGTGTGTCACAAGTGTGTAGCATATATTTTCGACTTTATTAACGCACCAACACAGCATTTAGAAAAAAAAAAGGTCTTTCTTCAAGTTCGAATATCGGCCATTGATTTACACTGAGCCTCAAAAATTTCACGGGATTTGTGTAGGAGTGCGCTTCCATAGTCGCTTTAGCAAGACTTAGGTCGTTAATTTGCACGCTGAACCACTCTATTAAAGATTTTAACATTTAATAAACAATATGCCGTTTCTAGTCATCAAGATTTATCTCCGTATAAATATTTATACATAAAAAATACCTTGCGTATAACGAGGTGTGGGGCGCAAAGCAAAACCAACAAAACAATAACATTTTGATAAAACAAACAAACCGGCGGACACACAAAACGCAGGTGTCATTTCACCGCGGTACTTGTGGCGAGTGGCTCAAACCAGGGTCAAGAACAAAGAAGCGAAATCAACTTCAAGATTTCTTTAGTGTAAATAAAAACAAATGTACACAGGTCCCTGTCTTATAGAAAAAAAAGTTAGAAATGAAAGGAGATAAAGATATTTTTTATCACTTTCGTCTCCACATGCTTTAACGATTTTTTTTTTCTTTTCTGTTCCCAACTTTTTTGCTTTTTTATGTTCGTTGACTACTTTGTGTTGAAGAAAAGGTCATAACATTCTAGTTTAAAGTTTTTTTTAATAAGGTTTTTAATATAACCGAAGTTTCAATGTTTGTTTTTCAAATGATGAACTAGTAATGGTAAGTCCTTTTATACAAAAACAAATAGAATGAGGACATTGAAACGATAGAAATATTTAAGTTGGTACGGGAACCTCGGGTGTCCATATTCAGGAATGTAGAACAAACTGATAAGAAAATATTGTCGGAACGCCAACACCACACGTAATGATCGCAAGAACATTCCGAACTGGTCAAGGAAATAGCACGCGAGTTATCTTAGACGTCAACGCTCGCTGCAATAAACTTTTCTCCCAGTCATCGCTGTTGCATAAACCCTGTTAATTCGATGTTTTCCTAATGTTATTTGTTTCAAACAATCGAAAGATAAAGCTCTAGCGAGCGGACATAATCAAACAGTAGAAAGACTT
The DNA here is from genome assembly GCF_016920785.2 of Ixodes scapularis. Classification (NCBI taxonomy): domain Eukaryota; kingdom Metazoa; phylum Arthropoda; class Arachnida; order Ixodida; family Ixodidae; genus Ixodes; species Ixodes scapularis. Next base: position 15,671,169 of record NW_024609873.1, on the reverse strand, counting down.
AAAGCCGTACTCCATTGAGCGAAAAGAAGAAAAAAACGAATTTCCTCTCGCGAAGTTCGCTCTGCACGTGGCGTCAAAAGAGCGGCTGTTGCGCCCCGCTCAAACGGAACGTGCGTCCGGGAGAGAAGCTCGTCGGTTTTTCGCTGAATATTCGCTCCATGGAGTTCAGCCTTTATTAGAGAGTTTTAGTAGACCGTTTTCGGTTTCCCGCTCCGCTCTATGGAAAGCGGAGTCGCCATCGCGCATGCGCGACCCGCTCTGGGATTTGAGCGTGTAGCGTCAGCTCCGCTATCGTCGCCATTTTGAGAATCACGTTCCACTCTCAGTAAAGGTTCAGTAGATGGTGCTTTTCTGGAAAGGTGGGTGCTCGCTATTTGAAATCATGCTTGGGAGCGCCCTTGACCGTTATGAACCTCGCTGCACTTAGAAGCTGCGCAGACTTTGTTTGAAAAGGCGTCCCCCAGAAAACGTTTCACGGTGGTCAAGAACCTCTGGCTGCTTCGAGAAATCGCTGGCCGCAATCCTTTCACGGCCCCTGAACGGTGGGAACTGCTGCTGCCTTGTCTAAGCCGGCGGGCTCGATTTTTCTACGCGAGATGACGACGACGACGTTGAGAGGATGACACACCGGGCGACGGCGGTGTCTCAATCTGAGCCCTAGGCCTTGGTTCCTCGGAGGCGGCAGCTTCTACTTCGGCTGGACTACCTCCTTGGAGCATGATTCTTTGACCCCAGTGGACCCCAGTGAGCAATAGCGCCATTATGCTCCTGGTGCTCCTTCATGCACTGATCGAACGGCGTGCAAGATCCTCATAGCTCGCTGCTCACCCGCCCAACCCGCCTCCACGAAGTATGGACTTCTGCGAATCGGACTGCCACCCTCCCCAATACCAACAACCCATGTCGTCGTCATCTTGCACGTATATACTCATCACATTACCATGTTCCCTAGACGCGGCACCGCGGGCCTCGGTGGTACGGGCTGCTGCTTTCCGCTGTGCCGCGGCTCTCCAGAGCCAAAAATTAAAGGTTAAAGACCAAAGACTAAAGCAGTCGGAAAACGGACAGATATTTTGTTTGGTTACTTTAGGCAGCAAGACAGTGAAAATTAGCGAAAGCGAGTGCTCCATTTATATCTGTACTTTTTTTTCCCAATGAAATGATTCTTTTCTTCTTCGTATGCTTCGGTCTGTGATATGGTGCCTTGGTGTTTATGTACACTGCGCGACACTGTTGGCGGGAGCATTCAATATCCTGTTTTCATTTTTCACCTTAAATTCGAGGGGCTGACACTTGCCTATTGGTGTGGAATAAAGCGCTCGTTTGGGGCACTAATCTGAGCGACAAATTTCCAGCTTTTTCAATAGCTGTCAAAGAAATGAACTGCAAATAAAAGCGATTTTTTTCGTGTTCGTATTAACAGTGGAGCGCAGTGTATGTATCTGCTTTGGGGGGTGACAAGAAACCATTTTGCTTGACTATACACTTCTTTTTATTTCTTTTGTGTGTTTATGAAAGTGCGTTTTTCAGCTTGAGCTCCTGCCTAGTTTCTGCCTCACTTGTGCTACGGTCTTTTCTTGCAATAGAAGGCCACGCACCATAGGCTACTCTTACAATGCTGAATTCAACAGTAACACTGTAATTTGGTTAGATGCAATATTCACACGCACATCTGAGAAGTAAAATGGGAGTCGTTAGTAAACGTTTTTTATTAAAATATTTGTAGATGCCTTTCAGCCCAGTTGGACAGGTATTTCGCTCAGTACAAACGCTTGAATATGATTTACTGTGATAATTTTAGGCATTCTAATATTAAACAACCAAAAAAATGCCCATGGTCTTTGTAGGTTTCGTCCAGCCGTCAAATTATGCCGTCTGCGCACATCACTGCCTGGTGCTTCACGACGAGCACCCTCGTGTGGTCGTCTTCTGATTTTTTTTGATGGACGGCATATGGGCATGCTGTGCGGTCAACAAAACCCCAACAGTTGTTCAGGGGTGTCCCCTTGTCCTTGACGGCCTAATAAAAAAGACAGAGAAAAAGACTCTTACAATACGGCAGCATTGAGCTGCCGTGTTGTAAGAAATTTAGCAAACACTACCAAAACATGTGATATGGGACTTGTTACTCCTCTAAGATAAAGCGTATTTCCATTGTAGGGTTGTAAAAAACTTGGTATCGTAAATTAATATATATATATCGTTGTTCCTAAATTCTGCTAAGCTTTGAGGCCGTCAAACTGTGCATGCGAGGCCCGCTACGCCGGAATTCAAAACGAAACTTCGGAAAACTGTTCTAATCTACCACTATTGCTTAGAAGTCCAGGGTTGTGTTTGCTAAATTTTGCATTGTTTATGCCTGTCTGGTTTTCACCAAGCAATAAATTGACGTGGAATATTGTTTCGACCGTTATTGGTAACTCTTTTCAAAACACCACCAGGTAGCATTCGGCCGCCATACTTTGGGCATCGCTTTTAGTGCGAGACTTGTGACTAGAACCGATCTCATATTCAGTATTGACGCAGCATTCGTGTCTAATACATTTAGACTCGCATCCGCGACAAACAATGACGTAGCCCTCTTGCTCCCTAGACACTTGGCCAAAATAAGGCGGCCTCGCAGACTAGCGGCACCATGGGTTGCACTTTTAAAAAGGCTGCATTCAAGTTTCTATTATTTTCTAAATCTACCAAGGAAATCCAAGGCGAACATTTCCTTAGGAAAGTTAAACAATTAAAAAGTTGCGAGCGAGTGTGAATAAATAAAGCTGAGAGGGAATGGTTTCTTTGGTGCAGCTTGCGAGCGCTGTACTCGTGGTCAGCTTTCAGTGGCATTTTCGACAGGAGGGCGCGTGCACAGGTATAATAGGCGTTCAAGCACGCGCACCCGTACATCTGACTGCATAGCCATAGAACGTCCACAAAAACGCGACGACTTTACCGACGCCGTGCTGGTTGCAAAGTGATACTCGTTCACTTTGTTTGATTATGCTGTTTTGTGTTACATAGAACTCAAATCGAATGATTTACTTTTCACGCACGGGGCGTACGCTTTACTTCTTGATTCGACCTCTTTCAAGCTGGGGTCACGGTGAAAAACATCGACGCTTATTGAGAAAGTGCAGCCATCTTGAGATCTAAGCGATCACGCTAAGGACGCTGAGCGCATTCCGCTCTACAACTTGTGAAGCGGAGCGCACGCTCACTCCGCTAACTATACGCTCCAACTGAGAGCGGGCCACGCATGCGCGGTGGGGACGATGCTTCTCGCAGAGCGTAAAATAGAGCAAAGAGGGCTCATAAAGGTGGCTTACTAATACTCACAGATTACGAACGCGCACGTCGTGACTTGTCGTGACTTGTCCTGACACTGCCCATGTACACCTTTGGTATATAGAAAAAAGTAACTCTTCACCAGACAGAGCAGCCGTGCTAGAAACAATGGATATGCGAAATTTACACAAACCATGCAGGGTCTTACCTGTGAGCACAGCTCCAGTTTTGCCAGGGTCAACCACCTATGTTTGTTTATGTCAGCGAGCAGGTGGCCGAACCTCTCGTTGATGTGACCGACGATGACGTTCACAAATATGCAGAACACCGACAAGTTCCGTCCAAACGCTCATCCAAGTACGAACAGACGGTTGGGATAGGCCAGTCGAGGAAGAACCATGGAAAGCGTCTCGCTGTCGGGTGCTGGTATTTGGAGGCCCGCTTGCAGAGCAGCCAGGTCATTCTTTAAGCGAGATAGCCTCCTAAAGGGTTCCTCTTCTACTTTGGAAAGATCCAGCAAACCGCGTTCGGAAAGGAAGCTTCGGCGCTTGATGGCACGAGGGATACGAATCATAGATGCGATGTCTCGCCAGCTTAATTCAGTTAGTAGAAGTCTCCTTCCTTGAGAACAGCGGGGATTCATCGTGCTGATGCCTTGCTAGCCTTGAGCAACACTGTACTGGTACTTCGCAAAAGAATGTACTCGCAATGCGCAAACTTCGTCCTTTTCTTTCATTTTTCTACTTCGAATAAGTAACTCTGTTTCATTTTTAATTCGAGTGGAGCAGAAGCTACAAGAGCGACTGCCGGCCTTTCAGCGTCCTTGACCAGCACGCGTGCTCGTGCAGTGCAGGTACCGTTTAAAGCAACATGCTCATGCTTATACCTTCGGCTTCACTTGCACACAAGGTGGAACGATTGCATTTATATTTTATAGCTTAATATATTTTCGGGTGTGTGCCTACTCTTTTGTGTTTATTAATGTCGCCTTCGTTTTTACTACCTCTACAATCACGCTCCCTTTTACTCTCTTGGTGTTAACGCTTAGGTTTTTTTGTCTTACTAGTACTATAAACATCCACTTGTGGGGCTACGCAAGCAAATTTTTCGAACCCGCTCAAAACGCTCTTACGCTAAAGAAAAACGCTCTACTAAAACGCGTTTTTTGACCTCCGCTTTCTATTCCGGCGAAGCGGGCCGCGCATGCGCAGTTTGGCACCCTCAGAGCGGAGCGGAAGATGAAAACGGTCTACTAAAACTCTCTAATAATTTCATTTTAGACTGTACGCTACTGAGAGCGGGCCCAACGGACGCGTGCTGAATCTTTCTTTTTAAGCGACGGCACGAGCTCCCGCTAGCAGAGCGTAGCTCCAGAATGCGGTCAATTAAAATTATCTAATAGGGAGTATTCACTGGCGGTCATATCCGTGTGCGCTGCAGCTGAGCGCGTGCTGACGGCGAGCTTCCGCAGTAATTTTAGAGCGTGCATTTAGCACCATCCAGGTTACCGGTCTTAGCAGGCTATTAATGTGAGCTCGTTCTGAGCATGCGCTCTAAACATCGCCCTCAAATATGGCGTCCAGTGAATACCTCCTATAGGAACTTTTAGTAAACCCCACGCTAGAGCTTCGCTTTGCTAGATAGAGCTCGTGCCGTCACTTTAAAGCATGTACTGAGCACGCGCCCGCCGGATCAGCTTTTCGTAGCGTACAATCTACTAAACTTTCTATTGAGTTCGAAGAACGAGACCTTCAAGCAGCGACGGAACTCGATCGAATTGATTCTAAACGCTAACGCTCCTAGAAACCGAGAACCTACGAGTCCGAGTTGGATCACAGCCAAAGTTAAGAATGAAGTCTGGTTCAGAAAGCAATGCCTTCTTACGTTAAGGATAGTTTGCACAGCCCTGTTTTTCCACTTTACGAAGCTTATGTATGCTCACTTCAAGACACGGCCGAAAGTCACATGTACATGCGTGCTTGCTATACTGCGTGCCAAGCTACTGATTTAATTCGTAAAAGCTTCAAACGAAGCACGGGTGTGCCGGTGAATTCTGGTCGTACCTTGGCGTAAGCGTAGGTCAGCTTCGTAACGCAAACAGTAACGGTGCTATGTGAACTAAAGTCACTGAATCCTGGGAAATTAGCCCCGTTGCCTTCCCTGCCTACTAGCCGGACAAAAGCAAATACAAGTACGCAGACTGCAAAAGCTCGCATTGTGATCGGTTAATTGATCTCAGTTGCCATGCCAATCGCAATTTCGGTCCATTCAAATATTCCAAGCCTTGAAAGGGTCGTCCTGAACCAGTCGCACCAAGATCGCTATCGAGGATCGTAGTACTGAAAGCGTTCCTCGTCAAAATAAGCGTCTAGTGCAGTGGGCATTAAAAAATTTATCGATCATGCTTAGCTCCACAGATCTCTCACATTGGCATCGTTGTTCTTTCTTATGCCCATCTCCACAAACGTCTCACAACGGCATTGTTGTTCTTGCGTGTTTTAAGACAGGAAAGTTGTTTCTAAGGTCGTCATGCACCGAAGCCGGATTTGTTGGCGGTGCGAAGATGTGCGCTTGTTTCTCCGGCATTTGGATTAAAAAAAAAAATATCGGTATTAGTGACGTGCGCGAAACAAGAGCGTCGCTTTTGGTCGAAGTTAGCTATTGGCCAAGACGATCGGTTTTGGTTCACAGCAAGGCAAGTCCTTCCAATCACGGCGAGGCGGATGCAAGTCCCGCCAATCGCGGCAATGCAAATCCTGGTCGCGACTTTGGGAAATGAAACCGCAGGAGTGCACCACCGAACCACCTCGGCGCTAATAGAAGAGACGTCTGTATAAAGCTAACCGTCATTGGCGAAGTTACATAGGCTCCCTAAGAATACAAGAGATCAAATAGAAGCTGCTCATTCCATAAACCGAAATGGCGTTCCCACGGAGAGCTGGGAGCTACTTTCCCACGATCCAGTTACCTTAATTCGAGCGAACCTGTTAAGTTATGAGTTGACTTGATATTAACCACGGTAGACTGAACGAGTTTGATTTTTTTTCTTTATAATATACAATGTACTTTTTACATATCATAAGTCTTGGAGAAGACAAATACAAGCGATCAAGTTTTTGAATGCATCTGCAATATATTTATAGTTGTTTTAGGAGATTCTAAAAAGCAGATCGATTTAACTGGCTTTATAAAGCCCCTAACGTCTTGCACAAAACTGTACCCAAGAAACAAGAACAAACATATCGTGCGACGGGAGTAAGGAATTTGAAAGAACATGCTGTTACAAACGATCAGAGGTCGGCATTTTAGGTCGTCCTCACTCACCCTCACCCTCACAGCTATGCTCAACTTCAGCCCCTTCACTCACCCTCCTCCTCACAGTCCCACTCACCTTCAACCCTTCACTCAACCTCACTGAACCTCCACGGCCCTCATTCTTCTCACACACTCACGGCCCTCACGCACTCATGGCCCTCATGCACTCACCGCCCTCACGGCCCTCAAGCACCCATACCCCTCACGCCCCTCGCGCACTCATGGCCCTCACGCTCCTCACACACTTACGGCCCTCACGCACTCATACCCCTCACGCCCCTCACGCACTCATGGCCCTCACGCACCCACCGCCCTCATGGCCCTCACGCACCCATACCCCTCACGCCCCTCACGCAATCATGGCCCTCACGCCACTCACGCATTCACCGCCCTCACGCCCCTCACGCACTCATGGCGCTCAACCACTCACGCCCTTACCTATTCAGTGCCCTCAGACACTCACCGTCCTCACAGCCCTCATGGCCCTCACTCACCCTCACACTCATGAATTTTCCTGGCTCAGAAACTCACTCACTCTGACGTCAACTGTGAAGATGAGGGTGAGTGAGGGTTAGTGAAGGGCCTCATGACTGATGTTTGCCGAGGTATGCAAATGATACATAAAAAAAACTTCTTTATGTATCTTTATGTATCGAATATATTTTATTGAACCATCACATAGAATTTATTAAAAAAGGCTTCGCGTAGTATCAGCGTATCTTTACCGGTTAAAGAGTGTTTGTGGTGTAAAAGTTCGTAAAACTGTTTTTATGGCCTTAGGAGAGTCGATCTTACGATATGGTATTACTCTTTTCGGACAATGTGCAGGAAATAAAAAACTAGGAATAGATATACTACTTAAACAAATTGCGAGTAACGTTGCGTACGGAACCAGATATAATGACCTAGTTATAGAAATGAAAATGAATGAACTAAATATAATGTCTTTCTCTAAACTGTATGAATATGTAACATTAACACGGCATTACTACGGTAAGAGCTCGTAAATTGAGGTCAGAAAGAGAAATCTGAGGTGCACTGAAAGGGACGTAATGCCCAGAATATTTACGAACTACTGAAAGAGAATAAAAAGGCATTATATTCCTTCCCTTTTTAATAAATTACCCGATAATTTGATTCGTATATCATCCATGCGAACGGCTAAGAAAGCTCTTAAAAAGTGGTGTCTAGAGTGTAAAACCTGATTTCCCTGTTGCTTAGTGTGTTTTTTCCTGAGTCATTTCTGTGTTTTTTCCTGAGTCATTCCTGAACCATTTCTGATTTCCCTGTTGTTTAGTGTGATTTTTTCCTGAGTCATTTCTGTGTTATGCGATGTTGATGTTCAATTGTTGTCTATTTTGGTATGTTTTACATGAGTCGTACGGTGTTTAGAATTTGTTAGTATTTCAGTGTTCGGCGATTTGTTTGATTTTCATATGGAGAGTAGTTTCATTTACATGGCGCAAATATTGCTGTGTTTTACAATTCTGTTTAATTTCTTTATTTATAGTGCTACTTGCAATACTGAGTTCTATTTCTTTTATTTTGTAAATATTTTGGTCTGCCTGGTCCCACGAACAAGCAATCTTCCTTGCTTTTGTGGGCCAGTTATTGTAAGTGTTTTTCAAAGGAAGAAAAGACTATTATTATTATTATAAAAGTGTATCAATCAGCAGTCAATCGAAGATTTCTACAGCACAACCACAGGCTGTAATAAAGCCTGGTATCAAAATACACCATAGAATTGAATGTGATTTACCGTTATGAACTCGAAATTCAGACCCACATAAAAAATCAAGGTTTTCTGTCGACCGGGTTCTCACGTTGTCTTTTTAGAGGGAGTATCCTGAGCAGTCGATCCAATGCAGATGAGGCAGGTCAAAGAATAAAAAATAAAGTGTCTCAATATTTCTCCGAGTTTTTAGCATTGCAGACTTCATAAATTGAAAAGAAATAAGTATCATAAAAACAATTGAAAACTTACTTATAAAGGCCAGTTTATAAAGAAATACAGTGATCAAAATACTGTGGTGAAACCTAGCCTCGAGAGCCACTCAAAAATGAGCGCTTTTGTTAATATTAACTTGCGGTTGTTTTGTAGTGGTTTTCTTCTTTTTATTGTCGTCAGAAGGAGCAGATAGATAAAAGAGATTGCCAAGACCGAACGACGGCGACGATGAGCTTTCAGGCGGCCATTACCTGATTTTCAGAGCTCCTGTTTTACGCCATTACATGGGTAATAAAACAAACAAGTATGCCGTCGAGGGCAAAAACTCGGCTCCTATTTACGACTCCCTTGCAGTCACTCTCTCTACGAGTGAGAACCGCGGGGGGAATGTTCGGGTGTCCTAACGCTGCGTTTGGCGCGCTTTGATAGCGTGGTTCGCTGAATATACGACATCATAGGGTTTATTACACTGGTCAAGACACGTAAGAGGAATTCTGCGGAAGTACGAAAGTTGTGTTAGAATGAAGGATTGTGAAGAACAACAAAAGAACTGTCGAGGAGATTTTATAAAGATGACGCTTCCTAGAGAATTTGTTTTTTCTAGCCTACATTATTTTTTATCAGACCACGAAGCTGTAACGACCAAAGAGCTCGTGTTTGTTAATTGTATGAGCTGCTATAAAAGTTGTCGTATCAGCACAGAAGTTTGTGCGAGGCAATCAAAAATCTACTTTATCAAACGTATATCAGCTAGCGCGTTTCTATGCAATGTAACACATCACGCTGATGAAAGCGTCTCGCGAAGTCTTACAGAAATTTACTAGACGGTGACTACTTAGTTTTATGGCTTCGACTTCCTCGGTGATCACCTGTTTGTTCGTTGCAAACACGTGTCAGGCGCAAGCGCACTGGGAATAGAATAAAGCAAATCGTCTTCGTAATGGTTCATACCACACAACACAGAATAAATATTGATTTGCATTTATTGAAAGAGAAGCAAATGGAAGAACATAAAAAGAAACATCACCTTGGTACCAATTTATGTACCCGATAAAGGGAAAGAGAACAATCCAATGATGGGCTCAAAGCGTAAGTTTGTTAAGGATTCGTGAAATAACATTTGCGGCTGTTTATTTATATATAGAACAAATCGTTAGATCCTGAATTGGGATTTATACGGAACGCAGTGGAAGCTAACTCTTGTGTGAGCCTTAGGAGCAATTTCTTTTTGTACCGATTTTTTTATTCTTGTTGTTTTCGAAGCTTTCGCAGCTGGCAAAGTCTTCAAAGCGTCTTAGTGTCCTGCCTCTTGGCTCATCAGTTTATTTTTCTTTATAAGTGGCGTGACAAGCAGAGCTTGCGGCGCAGGTGTTTGATAGCCAGCCAACTCACATCGACCTTGCCTTGCTTTGTCATGGAGCCATAATAATGCCAGGCTCCTGAGCCGGCGACATCTTGACGCTCGAGCACCGAATTCTTCCTCTCCGGAGTGCGAGGTGTCTAGTCTCACCCTCACGGCAACAGATCGCTCGTGCAGTCTATATACGTTGGAGGAACGTCCGCGTCTGGAGCGTCCTTCCAGGCGCGGACGTTCCTCCAGAGGTCAGCGTGGGGCACCGATTGTACGCGGGTGCCGCGGCAGCGTTTGGGTGAGCCGCCACAGATAAATCAGAATGCGCTTCAGTAAGAATGCAATTCTGCAATAATAGCGTTGCTGCGGAGCTCCTTCTCAGTCCCAGTCTCTTTCTCCCACTGGTGCATATGTCAGCTTGTTCCGCTTTTTAAAACTTGTGCCATGACTTGGTTTTACTATTGGTGACGTTATTCCAAGCTTGTGATGGTTGTTACCGGTCCAGTTTTGTCTAGCTTCCGTGCGTATTTCTTTTTCTGAGAGCCGAAACTGCAAGGAAAGGAGAGATGCACGGCAACGCGAACCGGCGTTCTCTCTTGTTGTGCTGCCGACTGTACTCTGGCACTTTTGCCATTGACCTATTTGTTATTAAAATCAGCAATCTAGGACCGTTCATTAGGCTGAACACTACTTTCAAGTCTGAACGAGGATGTTACATAAACAATTCCACTAAACATGGCTTTACAACCGCACACCCGGATATTATTTTTGGATGTACGCGGTATAGGACGCAAGTTCCAGGATGTGAACTCACATGCTCGCATTTCGATCGCACGGTCGAGAGGTGTAAATTTTCCGGAACTGTTGCAACCATACGCACTTAGATCTTCAGATCAGTATAACTTGAAAGCTGTAGTAGCTTCCTTTGCTAAATTAACGCTTCACCAAAACATCGCTATTAAGATAATGTATGTCTCAAACCTTTGCAAACCCAATTATAAATTAACACCCAAAGTTAGTACATACATTTAAATTTCAGTAAAACGATTAGTGACGAATGAAAGGAAGAGAAAATATAACATTTTCAAAACTTTTAGTTTAGCGTTACGGTTGAATATTTTACAGGGTAATTAATTTTATTTTTTTGTATTCGTTGAAAATGTGCGCAGTGTACACTGACTCAGATTGCATCTTGCTTGTTTGATGCTTCCCCGATCGCTTCTCAACTTTTTCCCCCAAGAATGACTAAAATTGTAAACTGAAAAAAAAGTCCTATCTGCTATTAGAAGCTGGTGGGATACGAATAACAAAGTCTTGCAGTGTATGTTGGCGCCTACACCAAAATTGGCTTAAGCGCGATGTCACGCATACAACTTGCATTATTGTTCACTAATTATATTTCAGTGTTCATAGAATTTTGTTTCAGTGTTCATAAAATTTCGATCGAAAATATTTTTACATCAATGTGTTGTTTTGTCTGAACACTCCAAAACTATATTCTTTACGTGTTCAAAGAACCGAAAGGCTTTTCTGTCATTTCATTTATCGATCCTTTCAACCGAAAGGACCATTTTAAGTTAAAACGGGTATAAAAAAAACGCACGTGTAATTCTTCACAAACGGTTCTCCTAGCGAACGACCAGGAGAAAGCGATAAACAATGGAGACCATAGAATACTACCCTTCCCTTTAATAATCGTTTTCATCCACACAAACAACATAAGCGGGGTTACGTCCAATTAAGACCAGACGCCCAGAGAACCATTCCAAAGTGGCAAAGACAACCGCGACCATAAATCCTCGCGGAACAATTTATCCGTCTGCAAACAGCCGATAACGAGATTTTTCACGTGTACCTGAGGCGACGCGAAAAGGGACCGGACCGATATTGGCAATGGAACCTTGCTTGCATATACGAGCTCTGGGCCCTAAGCCGGGGTCTTTTTCGGGACAATTCAATCTGAGAGCCTCAGCGGTCTTTGTCACCAGAGATGCTTTTCTCTCCGGAAATACAAATGTCACAGAATCCCATATGATTTGTGCGATCGATTTAGTTCCTCCTCGGATCTGTCTGAGCAGCTCAAGGTTGATGGAGGTTAGGCATTTTCATGGGGTGAAAAGGGACTCCCGTCCTGAGACATTCCGGGAGAAAGTTGGCGAGATCGCCGACAGCAGAGATTGGCCAGGGCCGCGCTTCGCCTCGGCACTGGCCATTCGCGGCGCGGCGCTGACAAATCGCAGCAGGTGTTGATGTTGCCAACTTGCTCGCCGAATGTCTAACGTAGAGCCCCTGCGGCATGATTTCGGTCAACGCAAGAGCGCGAGTCAGATCTAAATCCCTTCTTTCAAAGGGAGCGAAGATAGCGCTTCTAGGCAGTTAGCGTGCTAAGTTCCGGACTCCAGGGAGCGAAAAAATTGTAGAAACGAGAGGGATGATAATCTATTAATGCGATATGATTTATTGTTGGCGACACAAGCAGGTGTACCCGCTACATTTAGCGGGAAATCTGAATACGAGCATAGTTCATGTGAGGTCGATTTTCCGATAAATTTTGTGGGGAACCTCAATTGGTGCACGGGTCACGTGAAGTCAATTTTGCGCTAAATTTAGTGGGGAACCTGATTCCGGTAATTTTATAGGGTTTCTGAATTGGTGCATGTGTCAAATGAAGTCAATAGAGAGTTTGTTGGCGCCCTCCGCTAAGGCCTTCGCAAGGAAGAAGCCGCTACTGTACCTGCGCACCGATGGCCTTGACTGTAGAGTTTTGGACATCGTAGCGGGCTGCGGAGCTGTTATTAGAACGTCCTTCATGGGCCAGTCCTATATGTACATATCTACTATACACACATATAGTGCGCCACTGTCGTCTTCATCAGTTTGGGCCTAAGGATCCGCCTTTGACGTCACGGCGGTCTGGGTGAGTGTTGGACAGAGCTCCTTCGGCTGCTGCGAAGTTGTCCGCAAGGGCCGTCGTAGTCGTAGACGAACTCCGCCAGCTTTGTCGACAGCACGGAGACGATCGCCTTGCCACGACTAGTGGGCAGAATCCAATCGACCAGTGGCGTACCAACTTGTTTTTGAGGGGGGAGGGGGGCGGGGGGGGGGGGGGGGGCAAACACGACCCCCCCCCTCCCCCGGGTCGCATATTTTTATTAGTGATGGGCCAAACTTTTTCCTAATCGAAAATTCGGCGCAACTTTTGCCGAACTTTTCTAAAGATTCGGCAAGATGCGGCAAAAATGCACTGTTACCAAACTTAACATTGATATTTAGATTTTTTCTGACGAAAAAAGGTTAATGTTTTTTTTAGAGCGCAGCTCTTAGGCGCCCGTTCCCGGCTTGAGCGGCGTCGCCGTCGCCGTTGGCGTCGCCGTCGGCGTAACCGCGCGGTGCATTATGGGTAAATTTCCCCGCTAAATCTAGCGGAAAATTTCCCCCGCTAAATCTAGCGGGAAAACTTCCCCGCTAGATCTAGCGGAAAATTTTCCCCGCTAAATCTAGCGGAAAAAATTTCCCCGCTAAATCTAGCGGAAAAATTTCCCACTAAATCTAGCGGAAAATTTTCCCCGCTAAATCTAACGGAAAAATTTCCCCGCTAAATCTAGAGGAAAAACTTCCCCGCTAGATCTAGCGGAAAAATTTCCCGCTAAATCTAGCGGAAAAATTTCCCCACTAAATCTAGCGGAAAAAGTTTCCCCGCTAAATCTAGCGGAAAAAATTTCCCCGCTAAATCTAGCAGAAAAATTTCCCCGCTAAATCTAGCGGAAAAAATTTCCCCGCTAAATCTAGCGGAGAATTTTCCCCGCTAAATCTCGCGGAAAAAATTTCCCCGCTAAATCTAGCGGAAAAATTTTGGTCACGTGACCCGGGGGTCACGCGACCTGGGGAGTCACGTGACACCCCGAGGTCACGTGACCCCCTCCCAAGGTCACGTGACCTCTGAGAGGGGGCACGTGTTTGCCCCCACGTGACCCCACCAAGGTCACGTGTTCTCGGGGGGGGGTCACGTGACACCCCCCCCCCCCGAGAACACGTGACCCCCCCCCCCCAAGATCACGTGGCCCTCAGTACCCTCCCCTCCTCCTCCTCAAGAGCTGCGCTCCAATTCGGCGTTACAGGGAGTGGTAAACGGTTTTCACTTTTTTTTTCTTAACTTTAATACAACATATAGTGTCTATTGACAAAGTTATGACTAAATAAGGTGTTATTCTACAAGATAGTATCGATGTCGCTTTTGTGTGTTTACTGGCAATTTTAGTGTTCGCTTGCAGAAAGTGGAGTGACAACGAGGTTGGGTAGTAGCCGGCGCAGTCACGAATCACGCTACAAGAGTTTTGATTTTGAGGCTTCATCAGCGCACGCCTGCAAGTTTGATTGCGTTGTTAAAATAAAGGCAAATTAATTCCTGCTTTTTTACTTTCTCAGGGAGTCACCGTTTCGAGCGCGAAAACGAATGCAATGGTTGCGTTGTATTCACTAGAAGAGATAACAATATTGTAAATATGCATGTTTTTCGATTTGAGTCACTTGACGTCAGCTTAGCATGAAAATTGGCGTCCCATATTGGCACCGTTACGTTTTTAATATTTAAATTCCAGTTTCTGGTGTTAGGACACACACGGACGTTTAGGAAGTTGGGGAGAGTTAGGAATGTCAGATGTGCATCGTCGAGGGCATGATAGTTCTGTGTTTAGTTTTACGCAGATACATGGAAATCGCGAAATAACGCGAACTAAAAAGCAATATTAATTTGTTTTGGCACAAACTACTTGTGACCTGAAAACAAGATTTTAATAATAATAATAAAAACAAAAACAATAATCATAATAATTTTATTTGCACATACTCCGCACACCACCATGTGGTGGTGTGCGGAGATTACTTAAGTTACTGTAGCTTAACTTATTTTCTGGGTAGTTTAATAACTTTCAATTACATTTCGATTTTAGTTATAAGTTAACTACTTTTCTGAGTGACTTCTACTCAAATTACAAATTACGTTCGAATTTTTGTGGCTGTTTTGCCTATCAACAGAAATAAGATGTTAGAAGGTCAGCTGATATTTGCAGAGGGGGAGCATGTGGCTTAGAAAAGGGGGGGGAGGAAGAAAATAATTTGGATAGTTCAAAAACCCCAAATATTTTGACGAGCCCCCCATTGCAGCAACACTGCTACGAGGCGTGGGGAGCGAACAGATACGACACAAGAGACGCCGAGTAACAGTGCGATTAGCGCCGAAGACTGGCATTTCTCTGTGTCCCGAAGCTCAAGGAGGCGTCGTGCATTTGAAGAAAGGGCTGATCCCCGCCTCTCTCCAATGTAGGATTTCTTGCTCACTACAGGAGGTACACACACTACATCCTCACTCAAAAAAGGCAACAAAGTGTAGCACCCGCTCTGAAGTTCATCTGGTACTCCTGTATAGCTAGTGCTGTCTTTCGAGATGGCATTTTGGCATTTCTCTGAATGAAGTAGTGGCGGCTATAAAACCATTACAAATAAGTGTTTTATAAGTTGATTGCGTTAAATGGTTCGGCAGTGAAAATAAAGCACTTACTCTACGACCTACTAGTTGCCGCCATTTCAAAAAAAAAAGAAAAAAAAAGAACTGATGCATTTCTGAATAGGCCGTTCTTTCCGAAAAAACTGATGCACATCCGATTTTCCCTAAAACAATGCATACCGACCAATTAAACAAAAAAAAAAGAAAAAAAAAACGTTGTTTAGGAAATGAAAGGGCATTCTGAAAGAGTGTTAAAAAATACTTCAGCTCTACTTTGGAAGTACATTGTATTTATAGCACTTAACATCAAGTACATTGCATTCGGTGTACTTACTGCTTTAATTGAAGTACCTAACCTCTCATTTATGTTGTACTTCCAGGTACTGCAATAATACTTAAAAAACAAGCGAGCTGGTGACGATTCATGGTAATAAAACTCGAGACTCAGGAACACAGAAGGGGACGTTGTTGTGTTCGTCCCCTTCTGTGTTCCTGTGTCTCGCACTTCCAGGTAAGTTTTAGACGTACTTTACGCAACACTGTAAGCAATCAAACACTGTCAGCAAAATCAAGCTTTAACTAACTTTAACAGTGCCAAACCTCCAAGGTGAAATCATACATCCGCAGTTCATCCTTGACTAAAAAGAAGTATACAACAATTAGGCATGCAGAAGCAGAACCAGCTATGAAGTATTTATGTGAAAACACAAGCCGCAATATATTCGGCATACTCGGCTAGCAGAGTTTCACTGACGCATCAAAAACTTTGTAAGTACTTCCTTGTTAGCATAGAAAAAATTAAAGTAACCTCAAAAGCAATTTGCTGCTTTTTTACGGTAATTAGTAATTTACTCGATTACTTTCTATTTGAGTAATTTCTACTCTACTCAAATTACTTTTGAGTCTAATACTCGGTAACTTAACTTAATATATTTTTTTGAGTAGCTTGTACATGTCTGCTGCCAGCCCGCCACCACATATGAAAAGCAAAACAGAGAAATAAATGTACAGAATATACACGCTACGGAAAGAACGTAAAAAGGTAAGAAAAGAAGGGAGAAAACATGTGTCACATTATGATGAGGATGCCAGCAGCATTTCATACATTCTGGCAAGCTCTCGTGACTCTGCCCCGTTTGACGACAGTGGGCTGCGCACGCTGAGCGTAATTGTGAGTTGTCAATCAATGTTTCAACTCCCTCGTCGAATAAATGGAGGGGTCAAATGAAAATCACACTATACAAAATGCAACGCATCATTTGCCACTTGCGCAGTGCACTGCGTAAATTACTGCTCGATCTTCTGTTCTTCAGGCAGAAAATATTGAAGAGAACCTCACACGCAAAAGCTCACAAGCGCACTGTTGCCCTGTCGCCTACTCCACACCTCGCCGTAACCGCTGGCTGTACTAAACTGTGTGATGGTAACCGCCCGACTGCGCGGCGTCCATTTGCGATTCATGGCCCGCGTCGTGTTCGTGCGCGTGCGCTGGCATTTGCTAAATTTTTAACGAATCTTTGCCGAACTTTTTTTTTTTTAAATTTCGACATTTGCGGAATTTTGCTGAATCTGAAGTTCGGTAGATTCGGTCGATCACTAACGTTTACGGCGTGTGTGTGTGTAGGCGTTGTAAAAAAGGGGGGGAGGAAAGGCCCACTGTGTATGCGCACCGGGCGCTTTGGTCACTGGCTCCTTTTATGGCGCAGGCGAGAGACCCCTTAGCAACGACGCTTACGCCGCATTGGCCCACCTGCGTTCTCGCCGCTTTGCAGCCACAGTGTGTGGCTGCTAGTCACGAAACGATTAACCGACCCCCCCCCCCCCCCCCCTTCCCCGTACAGGCCGCTTTGCGGCGTCCAGCCGGCAACCCAAGCCCCGCTGTCACCCATGCATCTCCGTAAATACAGTCCCATACGATTTAGTTCAGCAATGTTTCGTCAATAACTTTCGTTTTTTTTTTCAGTGTTAATTATAAAAAAAGAAATGTCGTAAATATCGCTAAATGTCTCGACAAAACAAAATGTTCGAGGAAAAAAAAAATAAAAGAAGTAAGCCCACACCATAGATATAACCCGGGTCTGATACGTATGAGGCAGGCATCTTACCACTAAGTTATGCTTCCGCTTCGGAAACTCGCATTGTAACCGTTGCCTATGTTGACGGCGGCAGCGCCTTTCTTTTTTAACTTGCTTGACCCTTGCCTTGTCTGATGTCGATTCTAATCTGTATTTCCTATCGTAATGTTGTATTGGAACGTGACCGCGTTGCCTTATTATTGTTCATTCTGTGTTGATTTGTGCCACTCCTATTGTATTCCTACCAAGGAATGATAGTATTGTTAAATAAATAAATAAATAAATAAAAATAAAAATCTCCACGAACCAGCCGATCCGGCGTGAGCACCGTTGCTAGGGGTTGTATTGCCTGTGCGTTAAAAATATGCTCCCGCGGGTCGGGGGGCGGTGCCCTGGGTATTCTTTGGGCGCCCCCGGTCAGTGTTTGCCCTGCCCAGAGGTGGCTGTTTTAGGGAGGGGGGGGGGGGGGGCAAAGCACATGTCTTGCCCTCCCCCACTTTGAAAACTGCCCCCCCCCCCCCCTTCCCCCGGTTGGTACGCCCATGCAATCGACATAGGGCGCCGGACGGCTACCGTCTGGCACTTCCTCCAGCTTCGTTTTGCGAAGGTGAGCTCTTCGCTCCCACCCCCAGACAACACGACGAGCCGTTGCGGTCCTGCGGCACCGGCGACACACCTTCCCCCCCCCCCCCCCCCCTCTCCCCCATCGCCAGGGACGTCGCTGAACAACATATAGCGCAGCTCCGGGGAAAGGACACTGTTGGTCGCGAGGCGACGGACGAGGTTCTGAGTGCTCCTCGGTATGTTATTCGGTATCACGGGAATGGGGGACGTAACTGCTCGTCCAGGCGTTCCTCCCGTTCTTCACGGATGTATCGTAGGGTTCTTCGCCTTCGCTGTTTAGCACTTTCCTTGACGGCAGACGGGTTGGCCGGGCCAGCTGCCTCGCCGGCTGAGTTGTGGAATACGTTTGGCGCAGATGCGATCTGGCGAACGGCTGCTCGCGCCACGCTGTTGGCTCACTTGCTGCCGTCGATGCCCCCATGCCTGGGTCGACACCCAGCAAATAGTAGCTTGGATGTTGAGCTTGTCTCAAAGTTCTAGGAACGCGGCGAGCAACTCGTCGACTATCCCCCTGTACTTTGTTCGCCTCCCGCTTGCTCGTCTGCAAGTTTCGTACAAGCGGGTCAAGTAGGTAAACAATAGGAGCGTGTGTAAGATGTCTGTTTGTGCGAAAGTTTGAAAAACCTACTGGGGTGCTCGGAGGAGTGCCGTGAGTTCCGCTTGCGTAGTGTCGACATCTTATATGATTGAAAGTGCTGCCGTGTTCGGGATGCTATGGGTGGTGTTGACCCACGCGACCTCTTGACGGGCTTGGCGGTTCTGTCCTCTCCTTTGCCGTCGTTCCGGCAGTCGACAGCAAGGTCTCTGGATGTCAGTTTAGATGATGGTGGGCGTAGGTGGTGATTTTTCTGCGACGGTACGTGTGCGCGCTCTGGCAAAGCGTTTGCATCGCTCCGAGTTGCTTGGTCCAGGTCCTATATTTCGTGGGAGGGGTTTCTGTCGGTAATCGTGACCGGGGCAGCCCACGGTGGAGGCGAGTGCGCGTCTGCCGGGCGGACGTTCAGACTGGGAGACACGCAGAGCTCTTTTAATATGGAGAGTCCAGTTGTCGAGCTATTGAGGCGGTCTCTCTGGGCGAGAAGCACCGGTTTGGCAGAGTTCCGACAGGAGGTTCATGCCGTCGTGTGCGTACAGCTCCCAGTGGGGTGTGTACTTATGCAGTCTGGTACCGATGCGAATGGCTTCGCGATTGAGTTTCTCAAGTTGCTCCGCCTGCCTGGGCGTTAGGACGTGATAGTTATAGTCGAAGAGGATACGAGATTCAAGCTGAGCCGTGACGAGATGACGCGTTTCTCTCTCCCGAGTGCTTCACTAGAGGTGTGTAATTATACGAATGAGGCGGAAAAGGAATCTGCACTGCACGGTGACTTTCGTGACCCGCGTGGTGCGTTTCCAATCTTGATTTATGTAGGCTTCCAGGATGCGAATGGAGGGTTTCCGCCGTATACTTTAGCCGGCCATGCTGAGAGCGATTTGGTCGCGGACCGCTCGGTCTTTCTGTGGGGCCCGTTGAGGACCACAATCTATTCGGTCATCTCGGCCGAGGGGCTCATGCCGACATTCTGAATAAAGCCCTCAATGACGCCGAGGCCAAGCTGAAGCGTGTTCTCCTGTTCGCCCCCCGATCCCATCGTTTCCTAGATGGTGACATCACCGGCGTATACGGCAAAGTGCAGTGACGGAACCACATCAAGGAGTGAAGGAAGTCTTGCCATGACCAGGTTGAAGTGGGTGCGCGAGAGGACCGCGCCCTGAAGTACCCCGGTCCTGTTCGGTTTAGCAGGCCCGTTGTAGTCACCTGCTTTGTGTAGAAGAGACGTACTCCAAGGCAGGCAGCCGGTACTGAACTCAAGCGACTGGCTTCACTCCTTCATTTACACATCAAACTTAACAACACGTGGCGTCATCTAGGAGAGTATATTAGTACAGGTTACTAGCGCCATACCACATCTCCCCTTCGATTATAAATCATATTTACAAATTCAAACGTCGAGGAGGGATGAATGCCCGGCCACGCCGGGTCCTTTGGACTCCCCCGGGCTCTTGGGGCACCGGCTGTCTTGGGCTCGCTAGCTCAGGGACCGCCGGACTGCCGGAGCCATGTTGCTCATGTTCGGGAGGTTCCGGGCCAGGTGAATGGGCTGGCTTCTCTGGACGGTGCGGAACCAGGTGCTTGTGGCGTCTCCACTATGTATGACCATGAGCGCTGTGCTCTACTCAGCACCGTCGCACTGCACCGAGCGTCTTTTACCCACACCTTGTCACCCCCAGTGAGCCCACGCAGCTCTTTCGCCGCATGCCGACGATTGTAATCCGCCGTCTGTCGACGCTTGTCCTGCCTGTCCCTCTCGACGAACACCTCCGTCGATGGCCACTCGGGTTTAAACTTCTCTGGTGGTTTCAGCATCCTGGTCCGCAGTCGCCGTCCTGTCAGAAGTTGCGCCGGGTTGAATCCAGATCGCGCTGGCGTATCTGTGAAGACTAGGAGTGTCAGAAACGCATCGTCGCCGTTTCGCAGTAGGTCCTTGACGGCCCGGATCGCACGTTCGACTTCCCCGTTGGATTGCGGGTTGTGCGGGCTGCTTGTTTTGTGCACGAAACCGTAGTCCTGCGCGAAGTCGGCAAACTCAGCAGCTGCAAACTACGGGCCGTTGTCGCTGCGAACGGCCTCTGGAATGCCAAAACGCGCCAACACGCTCTTCACAGCAGTGATCACCAAGTAACATGCAGTGCTCTTGAGTGGGACAACTTCAGGGTACCCCGAAAAGTACTCAACAATCAACAAAGAGTCTTGCCTGTTGAAATGAAACAAATCTATTCCCAGCTGATGCCAGGGGAGTTCAGGGGAAGGTGATGAGATGAGAGGCTCAGCACGCTGAATCCTTGTAGTAGCACATCGCTTGCAGTCCTCCACCAAGGACTTGATCTGCTTACTCACACCAGGCCACCACACCGAGTAACGTGTTCGAGCGCGACAACGATTCACGCCTTGGTTATCCTCGTGGATAAACCCAAGAAACTCACCCTGAAGTGATGCTGGGACGACTAGACGACTCCCCTTGAGTTGCAACCCGTCGCAAACCGTTAATTCGCCCCTATGTTTCCAGTACTTGAGGAGATTCATCGCCACCTTGGGATTCACAGGCCAGCCTTGCTTGCAGTACTTCAAGAGAATACGCACTCGCCGTCTGAAGCTTGCTCTTATAGCAACCTGTGGAGTCTCACTGGTGACTTGTCGAGTTTGCCCTGGACCGCGCTCTCGACGAACAGCTCCACGGCACCGACCGCTGGTGATGCCTGCAGCAACGGCGCCCTGGACAGAGTGTTAGCGGTCGCCAACAACTTGCCGGGAACGTGAAGAACCTTGAAATGGTACCTCATCAATTTAAGGTGGAGGCGTTGAACCCTTGGTGGGAGCATATCTACGTCCTTGCACCCGAATGAAGACGTCAAGGGCAGGTGGTCGGTCTCCACAACGAACTGTAGACCTCGGACGTATTCATCCAATCGCTGAACGGCCCAGGTGATCGGCAAAGCCTCCTTCTCCGTCTGGTTGTACATTTGTTCGGTGGGTGTTAAGGAGCAAAAAGCAAAAGCCAGCGCCCGACGCTCTTCCGAAGACTGGTCTTGTAAAACTCCCGCACCGAGTCCGAACGAGCTGGCGTCCGCCGACACGGTAGTACGTAGCGCTGGGTGGTACCTGGCCATGCAGACCTCCGAAGACAGCATGTTCTTCCGGTTCAGAAAGGCAGCCTGTTGATCCGGGCCTCAGGTCCAAGCACTATTATTGCTCAGCAAGGCACGAAGAAGAGCAGTCGCGTCCAACAGGTGTGGTAAAAACCTGCCCACGTGGTTCACCATCCCGAGAAGCCTCCGGATCCCACCAACTTCCACCGGTGGTTCCATTTCTTGAACTGCCTCACACTTCCTAGAGTCTGGCCAAATGCCGTGCCCGTTGATGACAACCCCAAGGAAGTCGACAGTTGTCATGCAAAACTTGCACTGTTTCCTGTTGAGCGTCAGGCCCACCTTGCTCTAGCGCTGCAAGACCTCTGCCAGGCGATGGTCATGCTCCGCACGGTCTTGAACAAATACTACGATATCGTCAATCATGTTGACGGTGCCAGTCTGGCCTTTAAAATGTTGGCCATCACACGCTGGAAATATTCGGGCGCTGAGGTGATGCCAAAAGGCAGACGACGAAAGCAGTAACGCCTGAAGATAGTTATGAAGGTCGTCATCTCCCGACAACCCTCCGTCAACTTGACTTGGTGAAAGCTCGGCGTCGCTTCAAGCTCCGAGAACACTCGTGCGTCCCCGACAAGACCCAAACCTTAGTCAACCCTGGGCACGATGTGGCGTTCCCGGAGGACGACCTTCTTCAACTTTGTAAGGTCAACGCACAGTCGATACCCTCTAGCTGATTTCGGCACTACCACAAGTTCTGCACACCATGGCGTCGGGTTGACGACCCGGCAAATGACGCCCTTGCTTTCCATCTTGTCCATCGCAGACTTGACCACGTCCCGCAGTAAAATCGGGATTCGCCTTGCAACAGGCGACGAAAATAGAACGGCTTCCGGTTGCAGACGAATTGTGTATTCGCCAGGAAGCTCACCAAGGCCTCAAAACAGCTTGGACGGAACGACCACCCGGCTTGTTGCAGAAAAACTTCTGGGATGTGGTCCACGAACTTCATGACTCCCAGGGCTTCAGTTGCAGGGAAGCCCAAAAGAGGCACAGTCTGGGAACGGACGACGTACAACTCCTGCGTCACACACTTGTCCTTCCACGACAACCTGGCTGTGAAGGTCCCCAAAACCTCCAGTGGATGCCCGTCCGGTCCAGTCAGCTCTCCGCCCGGTCGGTGAAGATGCGGTGGGATGCCCGAAAACGTGCTCGGTACGACGGACACCTCGGCACCGCTGTCCACTTTAAAGTTCAGGGAAAGTCCGTTGACCTTGACCTCGGCGAACTGGCTTCTGGCACCGTCCCTTGCGCTGACAGCTGTGCGTTCTACCGACAACAACTTCCCTTTTCTCGCCCGGCAGACTGCGCAGCAAAGTGCCCTTTCCTGTGACACAGATTGCAAGCTGCTCTGAAAGCGGGACACTCCGAACGCGAATGGGAAGTCCGTCCAGAGTAGATGCATAGTAAGGTCCCCGGCCCGCCCGTCGCCTGTGCTTGCGCTTGTCTCGGTGGGTGGTGCTTTTTCACCTTGTCCCCATAGATGTTTAACGCAGTGGTCCCGGATTCCGCTGAGTCACGAAGTTTTCGTTCCGCTTCGGAATCTTCAGACGGTCCTCAACTTTGGGTGGGCGGTAGTTGCACCGATTCGCCATGTTACAAAGAGCCGTTTAAAATGCGTCCGCTGACTCACCGAGCTGCTGAGCGCGTCTGAGGAACCGCGCACTTTCATACAGCCCATTCACGGGAAGTACAAACTAGTCGTCGAACTTTTCCTTACCTTGGCGTAGTAGCCGAGCTCGTCATCCCCGAGTGCGAGTGAAGTCAAAATGGTTCGTGCTTGAGGTCCCATGCAGTAGAGCAAGTTCGTTTGCTCCCTTCGTCTTTTGCCGCGTAAAGACCCGATTCAAATGAATAGTCCTCGAAGCGTTGTACCCATTGCGGCCACTGACCCGCATTCTTGAAGTAGAACTGCTACGATGGCTGCACGATGAAGCTGGGGGGTGCGGCCGCCATCGGTTGCCTCGCCTCGCTGCTGCCGGCCATTGCGTTGCGCAAATTCCAGAGCTGCCACTGTCGAGACCCCCTGGACGGAGTCGGAGTAGGCGGGTGGTTCTGCGGGCTGCCGCCACTCCTGACACCATGAAGAGGAAATGAACTTCAAGGCAGGCAGCCGGTAGTGAAATACATAGGCGTGCGTAGGATTTTTCATTAGGGGGGCGAGGTTTCCCCAGGGCGCCCCCGCCGCCCCCCCCCCCCCCCCCTTTCTATCAACGCACTCCCACTGATGTACAGAGCGCGACACTGTTAGCGCGAACGAGCGATCGCCGGTTTTTTCCAGTTATCTCTTTGAAACCGAGGGATGTCATTCAAGTTATTATTGCTACGGAAAGAGCTCAATTAGTTCTATAATGTAAACGATAACATTTCGTGCTCGCTAATTCTATTTAGAAGTAAAATGCGAAAATGCGCCGATGTCGTGTTCGTGCTAACAGTGTCGCGATGTGTACTTACGCTCATATTGTAGTGCTGAGACGAGATATGGTTATGAAACGTTTAATTCAACAATATTGAATTGTAACATACACAAAATATTATTAAGCAGTAGGTTTCACTTTCCTGTGAAACGTCCGCAAAGAAAGGCAGTCCCTGCGCAGCTGAGGCGTTAGTGAAGCAACGCGCATACAAAGAATGTGCATGCAGAGGACGAAAAACGCCTCCCAATACACAACGTAATAGCAACGCTGAAAAGCACTAGAATATACCGCAGATTAAAAATACGAGAAACAGCAGGTTACAATATTTAGTAATTATTGAAGATAAACGCTATGACATGCCATTTTTTATCTTCTCAAATGTACAGTTGATAATCTTACTTTCTGGGGCTTGATAGAAACATGTAATAGAAACAAGATAAAACGCGCGCATTATGTCATGCTCAACAAACATTATACAGACTAATGAATATGTTATGTGGTGGTAAAAATAGTTTATGACTAGAATACTAAAAATGTGTGGCACGTGGAAGAGATAGTACTTTCCACCTATCGTGAAAAGTCTGAAGCAAAATATTACGCGATTTTGTCGCGAACTGTTCGATGACTGACTGCGTCGCGGCGTGTTTTTATGGTTGTTTTTTTCGTTGCGCGCACTAGAAGGAGGGAACTTTGGCGTCGGTGTTTTATGCCGCCGGTGCCGTCGCGCCTCGAGTCGGGGCAACTTTGCGCTCCCCCCCCCCCCCCCCCCCCCCTAGATGATTAGAGGGGGCGGCCGCCCCCCTGCCCCCACTGTGCGCACGCCTATGGTGAAATCAAAAGACTGAGTTCATTCCTTTATTTACACATCAAGCTTAACAACACGTGGCGCCATCTAGGTGAGTATATTAGTACAGGTTACTATCGCCACACCACACTTTAATATTGTACGTTCGGTCTATAAAGTAACTCTCAACGAAATTGAGGTGGCCGCACGCTCCGGCAACCTCCGCGTTGTCGATGAATAACTCAGAAGGGACGGTGTCGAAGACCTTTCGAACGTCCAGCGCCATCATCGTCCTCATTTGCACTTTGGAGTAGGCGTGAAGAACTTGGTGGTGCAGAAGGAGAACGTCTTGCGTGCTCATGAGGTTAAAATCGCTAAAAACAACGGACAAGTAAAAGAAACGTACAACACAGAGCGCTCTGTGTTGTACGTTTCTTTTACTTGTCCGTTGTTTTTAGCGCTTTTAACCTCACATACATGAATCACCAACTAGCCCAAGTGCATACGCTTCTACAGTTGCGTGCTCATCCCGTGGCGGAACCTGATTTGATGTGGGTGGAGCGAAGAGTTCCTCTCGAGATGACACATGAGCCACTCGAGGACCACACATTCAGTGAGTTTACACAGGTTGCTGGTAAGGGAAATTGGCCGGAGGTTAGGGAGCTCATTCGGTGTCTTGCCCGGCTTTGGGATCGGTATCACCAGGGACTCGCCCCAGGAGCTCGGGAAGTTGCCCGTCGTCCAAATACCGTTGATCGCGTCAAGGAGAAGCTGGAGGTGGGCGGAGCACTTCATTCCGGTAAATTTTGCGGGGAACCTGAATTAGTGCAAAGGTCACGTGAAGACAATTTTATGCTAAATTTAGTGGGAAACCTGATTCCGCTAAATTTGCGGGGAACCTGAATAGTTGCGTAGGTCTCGTGAAGTCAAGTTTTCGTTAGATTGAGCGGGGAACCTGAATTGGTGCATAGGTCACGCGAAGTCAAGTTTCGATTAAATTTGGCGGGAAACCTGATTTCGCTAAATTTAGCGGGAAACCTGATTTTGCTACATTTAGCGGGGGACCTGTATTGCTGCATAGGTCGCGTGAAGTCCATTTTCCACTAAATTTGTCGGAGAACCTGAATTGGTGCATAGGTTACGTCAAGTCAATGCTCCCTTAAATTTAGCGGGAAACCTGAATTGGTGCATAGGTCACGTGAAGTCAACGTTTTGCTAGATTTAGCAGAAAATAGTCTAGCACGGCGCCGTTCGCTCTGCGCGTGGCGTCAAAAAGAGTGACTTTTCCGTGGCGCACAAAGCGAACGCGCCGCCTGGCGAAGTTCATTGGTTCTTCGCGGCATATTCGCTCCATGGAGTTCAGGCTTAACACGAAAAGAGAACGCCGTTTGTATGTTACTGAAGGCTCTGTTATACTCCGATGTAACGCGCGCACGCGTGCGAGCGCGTCACAGCGACGTCACGTCGGCGAAAACCCGACGCTCTATACTCCGGCGTCGTGTCGTAACCGACGCGACCGGCGGCGTTCGACGCCGCCTGGCCGCCTCGACGCCAAAATGGAGCATGCCGTATTTCGCGCCGGCCGCGCCGGCCGCGCCGGACCAGGATGCATCACGCGCTGGCTCCGGCAGCCCTCGCGCGGGAAGCAGACGATGGGAGCACCAGTTGCGTCACTCCGTGGTGCGTCATGTTTCAAGAGTCGGACTCGGTCGCTAAGAAGCTGATCGAGGGAATTCGTCCTCAGCCGTGTGTCTACGACTCGAGGAAGCTTGAGTACCGCAGACCGTGCGCTTGTCAGAGATGTACCGTATGTACATTGACCGCCTACGCTTGTGGCGCAGGCGGTACACCAACAGTGCGCGAGTTTTCGTCGTGCAAGCTACGTCCACGCCAACGCTCGAGCTTGGCGCTCAAGAAGCCCAAGAATTTTCGTCTGCTATTTGGGCTATTTGAAACGAAAAGGAACCGGAAGTGACGCCCTCTCGCAGGAAACGTGCCCTCGCAGTCAGACTCTGCGCATGCGCCGCGCCGACGGCTCACCGACGCGCGCCGCGGGAGTCGCCAGGGCCGCCGGAGTATAAAGAGGGCGAATCTTTGACGCGCGCGGCGTGACTGACGTGACGTAGCCGACTTCGGCCAGCGTTCGCCTGCGCGCGCGTTACGTCGGAGTATAACAGAGCCTTAAGTGTCATTCGCAGGCGGAAATCAAATGATGTAACACCGTACGTTCTCGGGTAAAAAAACAATATTCATGTTTGCAACGAGCTGAGCGCCGCGGAAAATATAGACTGGACGCAGGCTGAAAGTGTGATCGTCTGCTATTTAACGTTGAAAGCCACTGACAACCATCTCTTCCTTTAAGAATACACAAACTTAATTCGACCGGTGGATGAAGGAGTACTAAAGACAAGCACATCGAATGCCGCCGGACCTCTCTCGCTATTTGTATGTTTGGGGAGACGTTCACACCAAAAATATGGCCCATTTTTTGAACTCGTGAAGAAGTAAAACATGTCTTGTTGTTTTACCGCGTGCAAGCGGTTGCGCCACGCTCAATCAGCAGCTGAATGCATTCTCGCCTTCCCCTCGACCAAGATCGTGCTGCAGATGTTAGCGCGTACCTAGCGCAAAGCTGAGAGGGCGTTGTAAACTATGTGCTAGTTGAGCCATTCAAATGCCCGCCTTTCATGAGCATCTGCGCGCTAATGTTAGCTAAAAGTGTAATGATGTTATAAAAAAAACTGTTGATTCGTTGAAAGATGCCTCTTCCACCGCACTGTCGCGACAGAAATGAACCGTTTGAATCGGAAATTTCTTGGAATGTTTCTCGGGCCTGGTGCGCCTGGGCGGCTGGCCTCTCAAAGTATGCCTTGCACTGTGCGGCGTTCGTTGTGCTTCTAATATGCGAGAAACTAATGCAAAGGTGCGGGAAATGTGGTTTTGTCGCCAACTTCCATCTGACTGCATCAAGTAGAATTATCCACGATCAAGCTGTAACGGTCATGTAGTGGTAGCCGTACTCCCCCAATATTCATTAGATCTTTAAAAACTCTTTCATGAACTTTTACTATTTGAGCGCGTTGGTGCTTTTTAAACATTTAGAAAGTGGAGACACATGAGAGGCGACGTTCATGTTTGTAACCAGGGTGGAGAATAAGAATCAATCAGATTTATATCGCGATTTTATTCATAATTTAAAATTTAAATTTAAATCAGGCTAGTTTTACTATGATGATTTAAATCAAATATTTACCACTCAGATAATCCCGAAAATATTTAGTTACGGTATGTATGTCATTTTATAGTGTCTTTGTGCATTTTATTTATATCTAGATGAAAGAATCATTAAGCAAGAAAGATTCATGTAAGTCTGAATATGAGCAAAAAAGAGCTCTTTTCAGCAAATAGGAAAGCTGAGCTGGATTTCTCAACTTTGTTCTTCGGCTACAATCCTATTGAACAAAATCCGAACGTAAAATATAGAAATGATAACTATAAAAAAAAATTTTCTTCGATTGTGTCAGAACTCGAAAGCAAGACTAAATAAAGTTTTTAACTAAGAAATCTAGTTGTTCTGGTTTCTAGTGTCGAAAGAATTACAGATATAAAATATTGTTAAATAAACAGGGCTTCAAATTTGCACTAATTATTTCTCCCACAATGTTATCAGTGATACAAAACCTTGACCACTGAATTGGCCATGTTAAAAAATAAACACCTAGTGGTAAGTAATTACTATTTTAGCTACAGTAATTTGAATCAAATCACTCTAATTTAAATTATGTAAATCTGATTTAAATCAAATAAGACCAAATTATGTGACTAAAAAAGCGTTACTTAACCTCTTGTTCATAACAACTGCCGCTTTTTGTTTTGCATCAACAAGTTTATTTACTGATCACAGTAACCAATATAATATATTTCAGTACACCCACGAAGAATCTAACTACGCTCTCAAAACACGTCGTTTATCCTTCTCTATTAACTTTTGTATCGTCTTTATCTTTGTACTTTATCAGTAGTTTATATTTAGGATATCATAAAAAATTAGGACCTTGTTGTTCTAGGTCGTTCTGTAGAACGCTTGTCACGCTCTGTCATTAGAGAGCAAAGAAGAACCAGGCAAATGCATTAGGCTGAAACACAAGAGTGCTTTTTGGTAGGGAAAAAAAGCTCTTTTCGTCGATCAGGGTACGCCATTCATTCCGCGTTCGCTTCATAAACAAACCTTCTGTCAATGACAACCTATGCCGCAGCTTGACTTGAAGTCAGTCAGTCATCCTGCACTCATCATTCGCCATTATGAGGAAAAATGTTGCGAAATTTTATAGCAATAAACACGTACAAATTAGGGGTAAAAAACGTGTCCAATGCAGAAAACATAGATACACGCACGGGCCCCATGTCCTTCGAGGTGGTAGCATCCTAAATATAAAATTAAATATCACAAACGAGCGAGCTCCGAACACGCGAATGGCATCAGTGACTAGCGCGGAAGCTGAAACGACAGATTGCATTATCTGCCTGTACTCCCTTTCTCAAAAAGTCCGAACACAGTCAAAGTCTCCCCCCCCCCCCTCCCCAAGTATACACAAACAAATACAAACAGAGCAGAAAGTGCTAAGTCATGGTGCAATCGTTGCGTTCATAAGATGGGCCGGCAAAGACGCACGCAAAGCATGGTTACGAACGAACGCAGTGACGTTGCTCGTTCGGCGCTGATTGATTAGTCTTATCGGCTCGCATGAAGTCCCTAGATAAGGGCTTCCTACAAGCACCGATGTCCTTTCAAGCGCCGACTGCGTGGCGGTGCAGGTTTTAGAAAGCGAATGGCGGTGCAAAGC
Source organism: Ixodes scapularis (assembly GCF_016920785.2). Lineage (NCBI taxonomy): Eukaryota > Metazoa > Arthropoda > Arachnida > Ixodida > Ixodidae > Ixodes > Ixodes scapularis. Next base: position 15,641,288 of record NW_024609873.1, on the reverse strand, counting down.
AGAGGTTGGAACTGAATGCCGCCATTTTGTTCCAGCGGAATGTGCTTTGCCATTTGTATTGGTTGTCGTTACTTGTAAAAAAAGTATCATGGAAGTTTGGGCTCGCAGCGTTTGCTCCGCTCGGACATATGGCAAAATGAACTATACACACATTGGTAAATTACTTCCAAAGTGTAATTTAATTATAATCACAATTACTTTGCTCCAGGAGTAGTTTAACTACAAATACAATTACTACTACATGAAAATTAAAACTACTTTGGAAAGCAATGCAAGAGCTTTACCATTACTGATTTCTGACAGTGACCCGACACCCGACTTGGGCCATATAACTTGAAACGAGTTGTATAGAATGCAACAGATTTGTTCATTCCCTTCCCCAATGTTTGAGGAGGCTTAAGCATCACTATGAAATTTATGAATTTTGCTAAATTCATGATAGGACTTGACACTCTGGGACAATGAAGTACTACGTTCTTATATTTTTAATAAATAACAATGAATTAGTTTGAGAGACACCAGATTGCAAAAAAAAACAAAAAAACATTGGGTTAAGACGACCACTGTTAGCCAGGCAAATAAAAACGCGACAACTACCGTTGACATATATGATTATTTTACACGTGTTACTATAAAACTAATATTCATACGCGCTAATACGTCCATATTCACATACAAAAATCATGCTATGGAAGCTTATATCTATCGATTTGAAATTATATTGCCTAAGAAATACTTACGAACGGAATCGGGGCTCCCGAATCATTGGTGACAATATTCACAGGTGCGATGTCAGTTTCCAAAATGCTTATACAAATAATATCCGAAATAAAACCAACAGGAAATAAGCTTAAAAACAATACAGAGATGGAAATACGCGACAGTACTGTAAGAACGACGTAAACAACTGGCAAAAAAAGTAAAAATGAAACATAAAAAGTGAAAGCCGTTTACAACTTCCTGTAACGCCGAATTGGAGCGCAGCTCTTGAGGAGGAGGAGTGGAGGGTATATTCCTCCTCCTCCCTCGTGATCATGCCTGCTAGTCCTCCTCCCCTCCTGCTCCCCCTCCCTCTCCTTTACCACCTTTACCGGGCGGGGGAGGAGGGGGGAGGAGGAGGAGCGGAGGGGGAGGAGGAGGAGGGGGAGGGGCGACGCCGACGCCAACGCCGACGCCGCACAGGCTGGAAACGGGTCATGTGACCCCCTCCCCCGAGGAGGAGGGGGAGGAGGAGGAGAGGGAGGGGCGCGGTTACGCCGACGCCGACGGCGACGCCGACGGCGACGCCAACGGCGACGCCGACGCCACTCAGGCTGGAAACGGGCCCCTAAGAGCTGCGCTCTAAAAAGTGAAAGCCGTTAACAACTTTCTGTAACGCCGAATTAGAGCGCAGCTCTTGAGGAGGGGGAGGGAAGGGACTGGGGGGGGGGGTCAAGTGACCTTGAGTGGGGGTCACGTGACCTAGGGGGGTCACGTGACGATGCCGATGACGTCATCAGTAACGATGACGATGCGGATACCGATGACTTCATCAATGACGTCACTGATGACGTTATCAGTGATGATGACGATGCGGATGCCGGTGACGTCATCAGTGATGATGATGATGACGATACGGATGCCGGTGACGTCATCAGTGACGTCACTGATGACGTCATCAGCGATGATGACGATGACGATGCGGATTCCGGTGACATCATCAGTGATGATGACGATGACGATGCGGATGTCGGTGACGTCATCAGTGATGATGACAATGTCGATGCGGATGCCGGTGAGGTCATCAGTGATGATGACGATGACGATGCGGATGCCGGTGACGTCATCAGTGATGATGACAATGACGATGCGGATGCCGGTGACGTCATCAGTGACGTCACTGATGACGTCATCAGTGATGATGACGCTGATGATGCAGATGCCTGTGACGTCATCAGTGACGTCACTGATGACGTCATCGGGGGTCACATGACCCCGGGGGTCACGTGACGGGGAGCCACGTGACTTTGGGTGTCACGTGACCTTGGGGGTCACGTGACCCTGGGGGAGGAGTCACGTGACCTTGGGGAGTCACGTGACCTTGGGTGTCACATGACCTTGGGGAGGGGTCACGTGACCTCGGGGTGACCTTGGGGTCACGTGACCTTGGGATGACCTTGGGGGTCAAGTGACCTTGGGATGACCTTGGTTACGCCGACGGCGACGCCGCTCAAGCCGGGAACGGGCCCTTAAGAGCTGCGCTCTAAAAAAAAAACATCGTAGACAATTATAGTTTCCAACCTCGAGTGAGAACCGAAGGTAAATTTTGCTTTTAATATTTTGGCATGTTTACGCTATTGGTTTCTGATCGCACAGCAGACGGCGCTACACAGCGCCGTTGAGGTCGGCTCCAAAAGGGATTGTCCCTCAACACGCATTGTAAGGGAAAAAAAAAAAACAACGCGACACTATTTTTGTTGTGCGTGCGTGTGCGTGCGTGTCTATGTGTGCGAGTATGTCACCGAATGCTAGGCCGCTTGTGCGAGCGCTGAGGCTTTCAGAGAGGTTCCGTCGTCGCCGCAAAGTCTTGCATAAATAATTGTAATTGGTCCTTAAATTGTATAATTACTGACGCTAGATAGGAATTGAATCGCAGTTACAATTCCTTTTAGCCGAAAGTAATGAATAGCAATTAGAAATCATTAAAGAGTAATTAAATTACCGTAATTCAATTGCTGTGATTGAATTTCTACTCAAGTGTGAAAGTATAACACCGCTCTGTCGACATCCCGCCATGCACGAATCCTTCGGTCAACAAGGATCGGATCTTACGGGACCGAGGGCTTGAGGTGTAAGAACTCACGGCACCTATAATTGAGCTCTACATCTCCTGTGTGTGTGCCTCCTTCTATATTTGTCTGGCACAACGAGTCAGCCGATAACGGAGGAGAAATGTCACATACGTTCGACCCGCAATATTCAGTGATTAGACCAGAATCAATAAAACAAATTGTTTCTCTTCCTCTGGAAAAGACATCTGCTTAAATGGAAGGAAGTTCGTTATGGTTAAATTTCCGCTCAAGATTTAAATGTTGAAGAATAACCGCAACAATTAATGTTTCATGTTTCTCTTTTTGTTGTTGTTATTTGTTTTCAAGTCACTCAGAGTAATGGAGCAAGAAATAATTCAAACGCCAATTTATAGTTTTTTTGCCATTGAAAGTGGTAGCCCTTGCTTTGTTGAAACACTGAGCTTCAAATGATTTGCTTTTAGTAGACAGGTTAGGAAGTTTGCCCTTTTACAAATATGACTAGCCTGTCGAGCAGACTTTGAAAATACAAGATTTGTGTTTATCCCAAGTACACTACTCAAGATACGGCATTTCAAATATATTTGTAATATTTTTGTATTTTGCAAATACATTAAGTCTAAATTATTCTTCAACTTTATCTTAATTATACTTATCACTATATTGTGCTGAGTATATCAAATACGATTTACAACCCTGGAAAACCATTTTTCCTCAACATTCTTTAGAACTAGTGACCATCAGTCTCCAGGCTAAAGCTGAACCTATTGCAAACTTGGAGACAAGCGCCCAAGCAGAAAACAAGAAAGAAGGCATGAGCATAATTCAGTCTTCGAAAGCAAACAAAAGACTAAATGGACAGCCCCTAGAAAATACGCCCGCCTGTCTCTGTCCTCCATTCCCCTTTTTTTTTTTCAATTTGTCTTCGTGGCACGCCAATCTTGGAACTCGCAAAGTATTGGTGACGTCATTCAGATTTTACACTCAAACATCACCTTTTTCTAGAACTAGAGTGTTTCCGTCACCGGATGACTGTGACGCCAACGCTCGGTTCGATTACAACGAACCTTTTTCGGGAATCGCCGGTGCAAGGGGCTCGAGAATGAAAATGCGCGAACACGTTTTGATGCGAGCACAGGCACTCGCTCAGCCAAAGAAGCTAGATCACGCTGGCTATGTTGAGCATTAGTGACCTAGATTGGCCTTCCGCGAATCTTCGTGTGTGCCTAGTGTGGCTTAACTTTTGCTCCGAAGCTCGTTCAAAAGCGCTTCTTTCATCTTCTTTCCAATGCGCGAATTGTTTCATACAAAAAATATTCGAAACCAGTTTTCAGCCCGATGGACACGTATATAATCTAGTGGATCGTGGTTCTGGGATATTTACCATATTGACCACAGTGCGACAAGAATGAATTTGCAGTGGTGCCGAATGGTGCAGCGGAAGGGGTTCAGAAGCTGCGTTTTGTAAACTCTCCTTTGTTTCGCTCTTAACCTTCCGGCTTATTTTTCTTCTTCTAAGTTTCAAGGTACAGGTGCTTTTTCTCGTTTTTGACTAGGCGAAAAAGTACTCTTTCTTGGTTGTTTATCAGCGACAGAGGTTGCCGTCCTCAAATTCAATGTTTCTCCAGAGCGTGCATGCGTGTCGTTCACCCGCGTACTCATCAACAAGTCTGGCTGCCTGATCAACCTCTAGTTCGTCTCTTATGGATATGCAATGCCGAACAACACGCCAAGTCCCCCGAATCATGGGACGGTATATTACGAACTTATTGCGGAATGCGTCAAGTGAGGAGCCTGCCGTCAAACCGAAGCACGGCAAGTGTCATGTTTACGACACACGAGTTTGATTTGTTCCTAAAATATTTCGGCACACAGTATGTTGCATACTTGGAATTATTCCAGAGTAAACTCCACTTGCAGCAGCTAAGACGCCACTTGAAGGTCATAAATATTGGAACAAAATTTGCTTTTCAAAGATGTCATAAAAACAAAAGCACTCCATTCTCACGTTTTATTCATTACCGGCTTGCGAAACTTGCCAACTATCCTCAAATGTAATTCAATTACTTTTAAAGCAATTTTCTAAGATTCTTTGTACTAAAGTAACTTGAATACTACTCGAAATACATTTTTCAATGGGTATTTAGTATGTTGCCTTAAAAACGTTTGTTGAGCAGTTGGCACAACACTGGGAAATGCACACGAATTGGACAGAGAACTCTTGAGTAAAAACGGCAACGTGCAAGGATCATGCAGGCGTCAGCACTTTTCAGAAATCACCACCGATCGCAGACGTCGCACGAGTACCCGAAGTCAATGCTTTCTGAAATTCGGTGGTCACCTCTGCGAGGGGAATGGCGTACCTCGTGCAGGTTCCGCCGTCTGCACCGCTTAGCGCCCGCCGCCTGCAACCGTGGATCGTCGTTTGCGGCCGGCCGTTGTCGTATTTCCTCGCCTCTCCCTCGCCAACATGGGGATCTTGACGCTTTTTCCGTCTACGCGCTGCCTCTCGTGCATGATATTAAGGGTCCTGTGCTCTTCGTCCTTCTCGTGCTGCTGCGGACGACCATTTACTGTGTTCAGCGCGGCGCTCTTACCATTCCCTCCTCTATGACAGAAGTCGATTCTACCATGATTTATCCAGTTGTGTACGGTACTGAACGAGCGTTTTCCGGGCTTGCTTCTCTTTTCTAATAAACGAGAGTACGCAGACCAGCTTTCTTGCAGACGCGCGGAGAACATTCCAAAACCCCGCCCGTCGGAGGCGAGAGGGCGTTTCGTGAGAGTGCACGTGATTGTTCGAGGAACGACGGCAAAGAAAAAGAGAGTACTTTCTTATCACGATCACATGGGTTTTTGCGTTCGGACATCACAAGATTAGGCTGGATGGGGCACGAATCGCTACCACTGTAATGCGTTCCCTGTACACTCCGCACAATACAAGGCGACGAACCCGGGAAACTCCCTTGGAGCGGTTACGCTAACACGCAGAACGAATCCTGCCAATATATACCAACTTTCGAAGACTGCATTATCTATGTAAAACTTTTACAGCTCATATTGGACCCTCCAGACCATTGTGGTATACTATAGACGCGCATTGTACCATCTACAATGGGAATTCAATGAGCGTATACATGCCGACACGATGCTAGAAAAGGCTTGGTTCACATCTAGTTCCATAGGGAAGAGCGCATCGTTTTCCGATAAAATTTTCTTACTAACCTGGACCATTGCAACTCCGCATTATCAATTAGCCTTCCCGCGTGGAGGCCACACAGACCTGCCGGGATAATTATTTAGAGTGCATATCTGTGTTTAAGTGCGTTTGAGTGCGTTGGTGTAGACACGTCTTTTTGACTAAAGTGTGAAATTCGACGATGAATATAGGAATCCTACAAGATGGGGCACGCGTTTTATCCGAACAGGGTAATGCGGGAAGAAAAATTTATTAACCGAGTCTGTGCGAATGATCGAAATGTTTAGGCTGGCGAATATTAGCTACTTGATTACTTTGAGGAGCTGTTTAGAAATAATTTTGTTTGTTGTTGTTTGCATTAAAGATAGTATTATCCGCGTGTGATGTGAAGTGCGCAGAATACAAGAGGACATGCATGCGCTACTTGTATAATCTATCAAATTATTACATTATTTCAACCAATGGCAACCGTCTGAACGGCTAGGCGAAAAAGATATTTGTGTTTTCGGTGGCGCTTTCAGACGAACTTTGGAGCGCCATCCGCGAGTCTGTCCCAAAAAAGCAAAAAAGAAAAAAAGAAAAATTACTAAAGCGTCCCTCTAATATTAAACACATTCGCTGAAACCAGTCGTCCGACTAATCATATGATCGGCCTCCTCGCAACTATTCTCCTCTCCAGCGTTCAATTCTATAAGTGGAAAAAGTGGAGGGCTTTGTGACAGGAACTTGTCCTGTTTTTCGTAAAATAACTGTACAATTAAATGCGCGCCAATCTGCGAAACCCGTCCCTACCAAACACTGGGGGGAAGTAGAAACGAGTAGTTGCGGAAGCCCGTCGAGGATTGTGGGTTCTTTTGTTTTTCAACCTCCCACAACAGCGAGAGAATAAAAAAAGGCCGGGATATACAATAAAGAAATTGAGAGTTCGACGGGTAGTGGAACGATTTGCTGTGAAGGGGCGGGGAGCGATTTCAAGTCGCTGTGCTCGTAGTGGTCGGTTTACACCACACTGAACCTCAGGAATTGACCTGCCGTGGGTGGATATGCAAACTGGTTTCGGTAGAACGTTTTTTTTTATCTCTTTCACCAGTCTATATTGGCGCTCCTTTCGGTAGCTGAATCAAAACCGGGGTTGTCGTGTAGCCGGACATATATAACGCAGTGACTTAACAGCGGTGTGTCATACTCAGCTCCCCTAAAAGCTCCATGGCATCTTCCTCACTGCTTTCGGGCTTGCAATACATTTTAAGGAGTTGTCATTAGTACCTACATGAGAGGGAAAAACTGATGGCGTCCGTGTGTGGACAAAACAGTGAAAAGGGAAGTGCGCGGGTAGAAGCGAGGAGAGTAGTGAGAGACAAAGGCGAGTGGGAGGCGACGTCACGGGGCGGACGCCAATGCGCGCGCGGGAAACCAGTGAACAGCAGAAGCAGCGCCAGGCATTGGATGCCGCTGCTTATGGCGCAAGGCGAGAGAACGAGACAGAGGAGCGGAAGCAGCTCCTAGCTAGGCCGGCCGATATGCGGCTCAAGATGCGGCAAGCCGAAACGGGTCTGCGTGTGACAAAGACTGGGGAGAAACGGGCTCGGAAAACAAGCTTCGCCAATAAAAAAAATAAAAAAATACGGGAAGATTTTATGGTGGATCCTCAGGAAATGTGTTAGCATGCCCCTTGGGAAACGCCACACACGTCCTCTTTTGAAAACGCTAAAACTGACCCCGTAATGAAGCCAAAAAGAAGCAGCGAAAAATAAAGGACGCAAAAGAGAAAGCCACAACACAAAGCAAAAGCAGAAAGCCAAAACAGAAAAGGGAATACTCGTGGAAATGGAGCGTGCTCCATTTCCACGAGTACTCGTGGAAACGAGCGTGCTCCATTTCCAGCTCACCCGCCTCGTCAAAGCGGGCTACCCAAAAGACTTACTTGAGACCCGATTAAAACGCATTATGATAGCCCAGGCCTCCGGCACACAACCTAAGAGCAGGCCACGCGCATCCCGCTTCGCGTGCATTCCATACGTGCACAACGTCTCCCACAGAATCAAATCGTTAGCACTCCGACATGACACGCAGGTGTTCTTTTCATGTCGCCTCAGGCTCTCCTCGCTCTGCAGGAAGGTCAACAACCCAACCGCCCCAAAGCCGTGCTCCAAAAAACACGCCACCAAGTTCGTTCCTTGCAGACAGGCCAGCGTCTACTCGATCCCGCTCGGGTGCGGCGCGCAATACATCGGCCAGACAGGCCGATGTCTAAACGACCGCCTAAGGGAGCACGCCAACGAGGTACAGCAGGCGGCTTCCAACCCATCCCTCCATTCCCTGCACCCAATTGCCCAGCACGTCGGTTCGTGCCCCTCCTGCGAACCAGAGTTTCCGGCCACCACGACAGTGGGCACACACAGGTCAAGATACGGCCGCGAGATTATCGAAGCCTTCGCTATGCGCCATTCACCGCAAAACATCGGGTCCCCATCGCTTTGTCTCTCCGACGCCGACGTTTCCTTTCTGCGTCCGGAGTTGCGACAAACGTAGGCGCCTTTGAAGTAGGGTCGCCCTTCCCTCCTCAAGGTCACTTCCCTTATTACCCCCCCCCCCCCCTTTTTTGACTTCGGCGTGCGCTGCCGGCTAAAAACATGTTTCTCTTTCCCTCCATCTCCATCCTCTCTCCACCCCCACCCTCCCTTCCTTCTCTGTCCTCCTCAACCCTTCCAACTCCGCGCGGTGACTGTCGCGTTCGGTGACGGGCGTCAAAATAAATGTATGCTGCCAGTTGGAGAAACGTGTCGTCCTGTTTTCGTCCTCTATGTTAGTCTCCACAAACACCAGAAAAGGGAACGCATCAAATTAAGCGTTTCCCAAAGGGGACCGTGTGTGGCGGTTCCTGGGGGTCTTGCTAACGCATTCCCTAAGTATTCACCAATGAATCTTCCATTATGTCGTCTACAGCGGAGCCCACGCAACAGGTAAGCTGCATCAGGTGTTCACAGTTCTGGACTTCCGATCCCGTTGACAAACACGTATGGATATCGCTGAGTGTTTTCTTGACCCACGACCGGCGTAGAAAAGACCCCATGTGTATTAAGTAAAACTGGACCACGAGCGTCCTAAGCTGCAGCAACGACGTTGTCCACAGCGTTCTACGAGAGGGTTTGAAAACCAGTTCCATGGCGGCACACCGTTTTGCACGCCAGGACGGACCCAGCATCTGCCAACATGACGAAGGCGTCGTCGTGCATCAATGGTAGGGAAGTGGGGCGGGGTGCGCACGCAACAACGGTGCTGAGTGCGGAACATTGCGGCGTAGACGTCGCCTTCTCTGTAAAGCCACCGTCGAGCATTGTTACTACGGAATTTATATTTTGCCTTTATCCCTTTTCACAACCGGAATACGTTTGTTATGTGTTTCTAATAAGAATGAAGTCCCTTGCGATATGGCCATGTTATTAAATTTTTTGTAGCATTTGGAGGTCACGCATAGCGGTCCGGCGCGCTGAACTTGATGCGGCAGACGTTTGGCACTATACCTCTTGTTCAGTCTGCTAAAACAAGTTTTGATAACATATGTAAATGACGAACTGAAAACGGAACCGGAGTGGGCTCTCATTTCAAATACACTACTAGAAATGTGCAAGTTTTAGTATGCTGTTCAGAGTATTGCAAAGCCTTTTAAAATGAATTTCGTCTCTTCCTTGAAATAAAAAAGAAAGATCCGGCGTGGCCGACTAGTCTCATTTGTCGGCTTTCTGTCTCGTTTTGGCGCTGGGTGTTGCGGGTTTGAATCAAACACTGGAACGATGGTTTAACGCAGAGTATGTTTATGGGTTGGGTTTCATAAAAAAGTGTAACGAGAGCCAGTGATGAAGAACCGTTTAACGCAGGCCAAAGCAAAATACAGTACGCATAGCCCGGAGCATGCAATGTATAAGAATCTATCGAACATGGAAGGCATAATAAGTTATAATAATTTATAAATATTAATAAAGAGTAAAAAAAAAAACGAGACCAGAAAGATTCTTCAAGCAGCTGAGCGTCAATCGAACCAGACTGCCCGAACCGCAGTCCGACATCCTTGCGTAGCACCAAAAATAGTTTTTATTTTATATTTATTGTTTTTATAGTGGCGTTACAAGTAGGAATTCACAAAGAGTGCAAGCAACTGGACAAAATATGACTTGCCGCCGACGGTTGCCTGCAATTGCACGCGAATGTCCGCGACTAGTGAAGCTTACTCCAGCATACTTAGCACGCAGTCGACCATTGGTGCCGAGCAATACTTTTGCGTGAGTCAGACGGCCAGATTAAAGGCCTGCGAAATGAGCTCCATTAAATATACAAATACATGAAAGGATAAAACATCGAGGACGGGGGCGAGTCATACTTTGTACAGCATACTTAGTCCATAGAAAACCATCAGCCGTTAGTCATACTTTGTCCAAAATAATGATACTTAAATTTGATCGCAGCCTACGCTAGGTTCTGACAGAGCCAATCAAATAGTGCAAAAAGTGCATCGTCACGGCGCTCGTCTTTTCAGTGGGTTTTCTATGGCCGGCTACATAAATCACGTTATAAGAAAGCGAAGCAGCACGGCACCCTCATTGCACGCAATTGGTCTAGTCGGTGATAGCAGACGTGCAAAGATGACGAGTGCCACGGCCATGCACTTCTGGCACAGCTTGAATTGGCCTCATCGAATCGTAGCGTAGGCTTAAGTCGGACTGAAAGCGAAACGAAATAAAGTCCGCAGGCGACAGTCGGTGCGTGTAGCTGGATACCGACAAAGCGTAACTCCCCACGTGTAAAGCCCCTTTATAAGAATTGCCCACGTGGACTCACGCATCACGGGGTGAATCAAAAATAACATGCCAAGGGAACAGGGGGTGCATGACGTCAGGACTTTGGACAAAACTCGATTAATTGAGTAAAGGGCGCGATAAACCAACTTCTCTCGCGATTACTTGAGTTACCAAAATTCACCCAATTCAAGAGCACGAAGCATTCAAGGCCACAACACGCAGCCACCATAGACGCAAAAGCCGGGGAAAACTTATTAAAACATGTTCCTAACGCACTCTACCCCTGTAGAAGAAATTTAAACTCTGATTATTCTGATAAACCCGGAGATAGCAGGAATGTGTTGTCTGTGCGAAGCATCATTATCAACCCAAAACTTCCTTGAAAACAAACATAACAAATCATAGGGGGCCCATAATACATGGGCCAAACGGATGTATTATGCGTTTCGCACGTTCCGTGTTCCGCGGGTTTGTCAAAATATTCCAAATAAGTTTTGTTTTGTTTTTGATACCAGACAGACAGCGCGCCTGCTTTCCGTACACGAATCATAGTTCGGGCTTTGACCGAGGTGTGAGGAAGGCATGCGCTTGAACAGAACTCTTCTTGCTAACAAAACGAGACAAGGACGTGCAAATGCGAAGGGTTCGCTCAGAGGTGATGTCGCAATGAAAAGTGACAGCAGCGCGATCACAACACAAACCTTCGCTGTGCAAAAAACCAAAGCAATGTTGCGGAATAAAAAGAAAAATAAACCAATAGGAAGAGCTGTGTATATCCACAGTGCAGTCACAGCGTTAGCTGCCACACGTCTCGACAAAGTCGTTGGGCATCGGGCTCGCGTTTACGCACCGAGGGATGCCTGAATAAAAGCGTTCAGAACAAAATAAACATCTGACCATTTCTCTCCAAACGCTAAAAGCTTTTGTCTTTTCTTTCTTTTTTTTTGGAACGCGTGAAAGCGTGTTTTTTGGTGCGACCCTTCGGCATTCAGAACTTTCAGCAACCCTCTACCGTCCTACGTACCGCACTACCGGAGACTTTGAAGCATGCTTTCGAGGGCGCCCCGATTCACACCATGACCACGGGGCGCGCGCTTAAAAGCATGCTTTCAAAAATCCGGTAGTGCGGTATGTGGAACACGGTAACGGTTCGCTAAAACTCTCTATTGACAGTGCTGCAACGTCAATTTGTTATCGGTTTTTTCTTCTTTTTTTTTTCAGAGAGCGTGTCCACGAGTTTTGGGTACTACACAAACCCTAAGTACAAAGAGGGTTACTAATACTGTGGTGTAGCTTTGTGGAAGCGACTCCGCGCGGCACGCAGCAGACCCAGGGTTAAATCTCGCGGACGGCGGGAGATCTCTTTGAAGGATTTGGCAGCACCGAGGACGGACGCCTTACCTCATCAACTAACCACATCCACAAACACATCAACAAGTCACGTCATTTCCAGTGGTGGGGAGAGCCCATAGCAACCATCGCTGTAAAACTCACCGACAACGACGAATCGGACAGTGGTATTCTGCGTGTGCCCGGTGCCGAAGGTCGCCGAGCAGACGTAGAGAACCGCGTCGGCTGCCTCCACGTCGCCGATCATGAGCAGCGCCGGTTCGTCGGACGACGAGAAGTACGCCCTGCCGGACCAGACGCGTCCCGGCTGGTGCGTGGCCTGCAGGAAGTTGCCCGACCGCGAGCCCATGTCGACCGAATACACGGGCGCCGGCAGTCCCCGCTTGAACCACGTCACGGCCGAGGCCCACGAGTCCTGCGTCGAGTGGCGGAGATCGCACGGCAGCGCGACGTCGCCTCCTTCGCGGCTGGTGATGACGGACACCGCTGAAGTGTATGCAAAAAAAGAAAAAAAAAAGGAAGGGGCGTACGCGAGACGCATTTGTACACTGAGACATTAGAGCGAATGAGAGTGACCATGAACACGTACAATTGCAACAATTTATATAGAACGTAAGGTGCCCTTTTGAAGTAGGCAATATACTAAAGATACACTGAGTTCGCCACTTCATAGCCAAAAAATGTATTCCTATATCAGAATGCATTTGGCGGCTTTTCTTTTGTGATAAAACACTTGCGGCCAAGCATAGAACGCTGCGTTGTCAATAGAAGTAACTAGCCGCCTACTTTGTTACACATAATTTAAAAAAAAAATATCACACACACCACGCAAAAGACAAACACAGGTATGAGGACAAGGATTAATCAACGTATCATGGTCAAGAAGAAAGGAATGAATATATTTCGTTCCTCCTGTCTGTACATTTTTTTGTTGATGCATTTTCTTTCTCTTACTTGTTCTTGTGTGTTTAACGTCAATTTCTAGTCAGCGGTTGCCACGTCTTGTGTGTGTGTGTGGGGGGGGGGGGGGGGAGGGGGAGGAGGATTTTGTTAGCGCATTGCAGCTTGGAGCGTCGTGTGGAGCAAACCTGAAGAACCCAGAGACCCTGGGTAAATATGCACCCCGTTTCGATCCGGATGAGCATCGTACCGGAGTGCAGTCGCGTATCACTACTGCATGGTCCACGTTAAAGACCCCAGGCTAGTGGTTGTACAGAACTGGCAAAATTTATCCTCTACAGCCGAGATACAATCTGCTGATTAGGGCACACTTACTTTCGGCTGTCTAAACCTATATAAGACACAAATCTATATCCCGTATTTCCTTTCTACTTGTCCTTTTCACTCGAGATGTTTTTTTTTTGTTTTTTTCTTGTGTCATTTCTCTAGGTGGGTAGCAGCAAGGGAAACACAACTACGATCTTCGTTCGAAAATGAAGAGCCTGCTTATTAAACCTTGTAAATCCATGGTGCCAATGTTGTCACTGTCATAGGCTGTGGCCAACGCTATTACCAATGCGCTTTTATACACTTGAGTTCGCACATAAATAAAAAAAATATTTCTTTTTTATTTAATTATAGAGATGAAAACATTTCATACGACATACTTTCGTCATATTATCCGAGACCAGTGTCTCAACGTGGCCATGCATCTCGCAGACCAGCGAGATGCATCGCCACGGTCACTAAGGTGTTTTGGTTTCGTAGGCGAACATCGGCCTGCGCGACGACAAGGGGCTCACGCGGTCACGGTGCATCGAGGGCCCGGCTCCGATCGACAAGCGTGGCATCACCGCCCCGTCATCGGTGGTTGAAAAGCCTCGCATCCCTGCCAAGTCATCGGTGGGCGTCCCCGCGTGCCTGATTACGGTCAGCGCGCTTCGGAAAGGGCTATCGCCAGCGTCTGTCGACTACTTAAGCCCCTGTCGACGAACGGCACTCCGCAGACCAGCGAGATGCATGGCCACGGTCACTAAGGTGTTTTGGTTTCGTAGGCGAACATCGGCCTGCGCGACGACAAGGGGCTCACGCGGTCACGGTGCATCGAGGGCCCGGCTCCGATCGACAAGCGTGGCATCACCGCCCCGTCATCGGTGGTTGAAAAGCCTCGCATCCCTGCCAAGTCATCGGTGGGCGTCCCCGCGTGCCTGATTACGGTCAGCGCTCTTCGGAAATGGCTATCGCCAGCGTCTGTCGACTACTTGAGCCCCTGTCGACGAACGGCACTCCGCAGACCAACGAGATGCATGGCCACGGTCACTAAGGTGTTTTGGTTTCGTAGGTAAGCCCGACTACTCTCTGTTTCGTTGTGGGTGGGCGGTTCACATCTCGCTGGTCTGCATCCTCTCTTTTTTGTTTGCTGTGTGTTCTTTATAATGGAAGAAAGGGGTGACTGTTTGACATGTATGAAGCCTGTGGCTCCTGATGGTGCGTGCTTGAAGTGTGCAGAGTGCACGAACCATTACCATACGGGGAAATGTTCCGGAATAACGACCAAAGCATTGAAGACGATGACGTCAGAGAGCATTTCCCGGTGGCGGTGCGGAACGTGCAAGCTGCATGCAGAGCGCCAGTCTGTGTCTCCTGAGGAATTGGGGAGTGTGTCAGGAGAGGGATCCCAGGAGGGGAACCTGGGAAAACTAGTACAACAGAACGATGCTATCAATCGTAAACTGACTGCCCTCTTGATTAGAATCAACGCTATTGAAAAGTCGCTGGAGATTCAGACTGGAAAAGGTGATGAGTTGATGTCTAAGATTGAAAACCAAGGGAGGACGATTGAGGGCATTGAAGAATCTATGAACAACCAGTCAGCAAGGCACCAAGAGCTGATGACTAGACTGGACAGCCAAGACAAAACAATTAAGGGTCTAGAACAGAAGGTGAATCAATTAGAAGAGAAAATAACTCAAAGGGACGAAGAACTCTGGGCACTAAGAAAGGCCGTCGACAATGCGGAACAATATTCCCGAAGGCAAAACATCGAAATTCACGGAGTCACTCAACAACCTAACGAAAGCCTGTTAGAGGTAATTAACGACATTGCTACTAAGCTAGGCGTGCCACAACTCGCAACCACTGACGTCGAGGCTGCCCACAGACTAAGAGCAAAAGAAGGTAGAGCAGCACCCATACTGGTGAGGTTCACTGAGAGGCGCACGAGAGACGTTTGGGCAAAAAAACGAGTTAGTCTTAGGAGCGAAAACATTTACATTAATGAAAACTTAACCCGAGCAATCAAGAATTTGTTGTGGACAACAAAGGCATGTGCCAGAGAAAAAAACTACAAGTATACATGGGTAAAAAATGGAAAGATTTTTGTGAGACAGAACGAGGGTGCCGCAGTAATTCAGATTGAGAGCGAAAGAGATTTCGCCAAAATTAGATAATCATGCAGTCTTCCTTTGAGTCTTTTGAGGAATGGGATGCTTACACAAAACAGTCAATAGCAAAGGACGGTTGCGGAAATACGAAGTTAAGTTTATTACATGTAAATGTGCGAAGCATCTACAAGCATTTTGATCAGTTAATGGTGCTTTTGGAGGGGCGGCTTCCTCTCCTTGATGTGCTTATACTAACCGAGGTAAATTTACACGAGGCATCTTGTGCGTCCTTTAGCCTAACAGGTTTTCATTCCTACAATATATGCAGAGAAGGAAGAAGGGGTGGGGGAATCTTATTATACATAAATAACAACTGTTTATCTGATAGAATTGATGTAAAATTGGATAATGCAGAAATTTGCGCGGCAGTCGTAAATAAGGATAAGTTCTCCTATGTAGTTTGTGCAGTTTACAGACCACCCAGTTCCAATTTAAACATGTTTTGTGATGAATTATCGAAGCTGCTTCCGAAATTCGATAACAATAAATATTTAGTTCTTGCAGGAGATTTTAATATTGATGTTTCGAATGAGTTAAAACCTGGAGTGTTGTGCTATCTTGACACCCTTTCTGCTTTTGGGCTTGAAAATGTTATTCAGGATTATACACGGGAAGAACATTACGGTAATAAAATAACAAAGACATGTATTGACCACATAGTTACTAGAATAAGCAACTTAAACACATTATCTGGAGTAATTAAGCAGAAGCTTGCTGATCACTATATAACGGTTCTTTTAATATTAGGCGAAGATATACTTGGAAACCCTACAGTGGAGGACCAGTATAAAACTATACTAGATAGCAATAAAATTGATAATTTTATTCAGAAGTACGATTGGAATTCTTTGCTAGTCTATGATCACCTAACAGTCTACGAAAAGCTGGTTCACCAATTTCAGGATATTTATGCAAGCGCTACTAGAAAGGTGAAATTAAGAAAAAGAAGGCCAGAAAATATTTGGATAAATTCGGAAATATTAGAATTGTGTCATCAGAAGGAGAGTCTTTGGAAGCGATGCAAGCAAAATCCTGGTGATATCATGCTTAAAAAAGAGTTCCGTGAAATACGGAACAAGGTTACAGCTATAATTCGTTTGGCGAAACGGAATTATTATGTAAACCAGTTTAAAGCTTCGACTAGAAATCCGAAAGAAACGTGGAACTTGGTTAACCAAATAATTGGCAGGAAAACTAAAAATAGTATTGATGATTCGATACAAAAACATTTTAAAAAATCTAGTTCCTACAGCGAGTTAGCAGAAAAGTTCAACAAAATCTTTATCCAAGACGTAAAAGAAATTAAAAAGAATATACCGACGACCAGCTTAAATGACGTTTCCCGAACATGCTGCGTTAACTCAGCTTATCTTCCAGATATGACAGAAAGTGATTTGTTGCGTACCATCCACGCTATGTCAATAACAAAAACGCCAGGAATCGACAATATTCGAGTTAGAGACATACGCTTCAATTTCGATAAAGTAAAACACATTTTGCTTAAAATAGTGAATGACACATTGCATACGGGAAATATTTCTAAGGGTTTAAAAGCATCTGTGATAAGGCCGTTATACAAAAAAGGAAAGCAGCAAGAGGTCGGGAGCTACAGACCCATATCAATCCTACCATTCATGACACACGTAATCGAAAAATGGGTTCAAATAGCAATGAATAATGTTTGCGACAAATTTTCCCTGATAAGCACTATGCAGTACGGCTTTCGGCAGCAAAAAAGTACCATTACTCTACTGGAGGATTTTGCTGACTGCATTACCGAAACACTCGATAATAACAAAATAGCCCTAGCTCTTTTCATAGACCTGTCAAAGGCATTCGATACCATCGATCATTCGTTATTGTTGAAAAAATTATATAGTATGGGGTCTCGAGGTCCTTTTTATCAATTTTTCGAGAATTACTTCAAGGATAGATTCCAAATGGTTAAGATAATGAATAATCTTAGCAGCCCGGCTCAAGTCCAATTCGGGGTGCCACAAGGAAGTACTTTGGGGCCAATGTTATTTAACATTTATATGAATGGGTTAGGGTTTCTGCCCCTTCAGTCAAAAATGTTTCAATACGCGGATGACACCGTATTAGTTTTACCACATGAAAAGTATGATGAAGCAATTTCTGTTTTTCAGAGAGACATTGATATGATAATTAGATGGTTTGCTGCGAATTTTATTTCTGTGAATGTTGCAAAAACAAAACTGATGTGTTTTCGAAATCCGCACAAACAGATAGTAACGTCTCCAAATATTTGCTTGCACTCGGTGCAGTGTCTGGATTGCAGCTGTAAACCGTTAACATACGACAGTTCAGTTAAATATTTAGGCGTCTTTGTTGACGAACACATGCTGTGGAATGCGCAGGTGGAATGTGTTGTAAAAAAACTGCGAGTCATATCAGCGTATTTGTATAAACTCAAAAGTATGTGCAGCTTGAAGATAAGATTACTTGTGTTTAAATCTTTGGCGGAAGCTGCATTACGGTACGGTATTACACTGTACGGTCATTGTTCAGAATACAAAACACGAGCGATAGATAGGATACTAAAGCACATGATAAACAACATATCATATGGAACTTCATATCAAGTATTGGAAACTCAAGAGAAAGCTAAAGAGCTAGACATCCTGTTTTTTAAAAGCTTTTTTACATACGTAGCAATAACAAATAACTATTTCAGTAATTCCTACAAAACTGTCGTAAATAAAAATAGAAATTTGAGACGTACTAAAAGATACGTCATTCCGAAAATATACACACTGTATGGAAAGAAAAACAGAAATCATTACATTCCTTCTTTATTTAACGAACTCCCAGAGTCCCTTATGAATATAGATTCCACTAGGGCACTAAAAAGGAAAGTAAGGAATGGGTGTCGACCATCTGAGCTGTAGATATCGTAGCCTGACCGTTGCAGATATTTCGTACTTTTATTTCATGGTTGCATGAGCAGACTTGGATATAAGCACCTATATTTCATGCTTCTAACGTGTTCCATTTTTGTATTTATTTGTGTTGCTATTTGGGTGTTCCTTTCATTTTTGTTTTGTGCTGCGGAGTGCTTTCTTTCTTTGTTTTTGTTACAACATGTATTCTAGTTGGTCGCCTGGCCCCACATACAAGCAGAATGCTGCTTTTGTGGGCCAGCTCTTTATTTTGTATTACTTGATCTTAAAATAAAAATTGAATTGAATTGAATGTAAATCTAGAAAAAAAGAAGAACAGTATATTACAGCTTTATTCTTTAAATTGCAATAATCGCCAAATGAGCGTAGAGCATATTTATAAGGCTACACAACCGAAACAACTTACTCTGCTTTATTATTCAAATATGAGACGTTACTGAAGTCCCACGCCGCCGGAAAACCGATTATAATGTTGCGCATAGGTGGCTTCTGAAAGTCCAGGAAACCGTAGAAAGTAAGATAGGCATCCGACAAGCGCGTTAGGAGGAAACTTTACACAGCCTGGCTCAATGCTTATCAAGCTCTGCTACCCTGAAAC
Organism: Ixodes scapularis; assembly: GCF_016920785.2. NCBI lineage: Eukaryota > Metazoa > Arthropoda > Arachnida > Ixodida > Ixodidae > Ixodes > Ixodes scapularis. The sequence continues at coordinate 15,622,252 of NW_024609873.1, read as the reverse complement.
CCGTTAATAATACAAAAGATCTCGTCGGAACTCCCTCCCCTCTCTCGGATCCTCCTTTTAATTTTGTTACATGAACAGTAATGCAGAAAATTGATGCTGAAGTTTAAATTACGAGTTAATAATTTCAACAAATCAATTGGGCCAGACACCGTTGAAAAAAAAAAGAGTATCAACGGTTTCCAGCGGGCTTGACTATTCCTAATGACAATACTGAGCTCTTTTGTTCGAGCACAGCTTCTTCAAACAAAGTCAGAGCTTGGACACGGCAACTCTTCAGTTTACGCTCAAGGTTGAACGGGAACCTGACTTTGTGTTCCTCGACGTCACCGCAGAAAAAACAATTTTGCTTTTTTTTCCCCGTTTCCGAGTTATTTTGCTTTCCCCACTGAATCTGCTGCCTATCCCACTGGGATCGCGATATACCTTTTATGAGACACAGGCCTCGGAGATATTGTTTCCTGAAAAATTTTAAATAAAAAAAAATATTAACTTATATATCCCCCCCCCCCTCCCACCGGGGCCCCCGGGTAGTGACTGTGATGTTGCATATAGTATAATGGGATCAGAACCAAGACAGCGCAAAGGACGAGGGACCAGATAAAGAAAGACGCCGACACACCTGGTCCCTCGTCTTTAGCGCCGTTTGAATTCTCACATATATCATAGCAACTAGCCCAACCCTTACTTTTGCCTGCTACTATCGCTTAAAACTCGGTGTTGTAATCAATTGGCTCTATTGAAAACGAAAAAAATGCTCATATAGAAAGCACTCCTGCATGACTTTAGAATGAACTTTACGCCCAACGCACCCGACAGGAATTAGTGTATATGTGTACCACTGATTACCCAAAAGACACAGTCGCACTGATGATGCATCATCCATAGAAAAGATGGTCTGCAGACACAGTCTGACGCGTGTGTCTTTTCTGCACAATGCTTCTGTAACAATTAACTCGTAAAAAAACTGCCTCCAAACATGTTCAAAGCCCACATCTGTATGGAGTAGACATGTTTCGAACATGCGTGAGGCGTTTTCGCATGTAATTTTGTCACCATGTCTGTTGGAACACCCTGCCTTTTGCATGATGTATTCGTGCACGTGCATTTTGACAGCGTCTTTAAGGCGTCTCTCCTCTAAAGATTTTAGAACTCCATGACATATTCACAACATATACATATATATATATATATATATATATATATATATATATATATATATATATATATATATAAACGAATATGTGCAGATGAATGAACCGTACTTAATCCAATGAATCAAAGAATTGAAGTTTTTCAGGAACCCGCCGAAAGCCAAAAATTGGCGGGTTCCTGAAAAACTTCAATTCTTAGATTCATTGGATTAAGTACGGTTCATTCATCTGCACATATTCGTTTATATCCTTCTCGGAGGCCACATACGATGGTGTGAAGTGCCCGTGTTGTATATATATATATATATATATATAAAAAGATAACTAAGAGAACATCCTTGAGATAGCGTGTGTGTGTGCGTGCGCGCGCGTGTGTGTGTGCGTGTGTGTGTGTGTGCTGTGCGTGCGTGTGCGTGCGTGTGCGTTGACAATATCTGAACGAGTACTTGAAACTTGAGATAAATTCATTTAGGTCGTACTTCACTGCGGAGTCAAAATAGGTTTGGTGAAATAACAGACTGCAGTTGTACGTTCCATCTGTTACGGTCAAGCCGTTCCGACGCCTATCTTTCAGGAACATAGATATATCTTATCCACGTATATTTGATTACATTAATATTTAACCGGAACCCTAAACACTACGTCGAATTTGGACTCCTAGATATATGCATGGTAAAGAGACTGTACCATTTGAGTACAGTCAATGTGACCTAGCTGTTATTCTATAAGAAAAAGACACACACACAAAAAAAAAAAAAAAAACAGAGCTCAATGCGTGTCAGTATCGGCAGGTGGATGAAAGGAATGTCCTATTACAGCGAACTCAAGCATTTAGAGGAAAGTTTTGAGTTTAAGTGGCGAACACCTTCAATGTTTGTGTTTTGATATGAGAAGCAGTTTGAGCGCATTTTGTTTTGTAAAATAAAAACCGAATCCATCTCCCACATTCCTTTTGTTAAGGAAAGTTTAAACTCTGCCTAAGGTGCACAAAAAGTCTTAATTGCGAACGGCGATACAATACGCAAAACTAAGATTTTGAGTGGGTTTGAGCGAACTGTCTTGTCTACTGGAACGTAGAGGCACGTGAAAGTTAAGATAGCACACCAAAGCAGCAAAGCAAGCTGCTATCCATCTGAACATGAATGTTTGCGTTTAACTGTAATAAGTCGCACCCAACTCTTCGGCTCGATAGCATTTCTGAGCCGAGATTCTCGACTTTCTGCGCGTAGTCATAAAAGCACCTATGCAGACGTCGTCATAAAAACGATCATAAACGATTCAAATAAACCTCTTCTGTACATTTTTTTTTTAAATTTGCAATGCATCGTTGGCTGTGAGAAAATTCCACACAACACTTGCGAACTGAAGCCGAGAACAAATTAGGCTGCAAAATAAGCGAATAATGCACAATGAAAAAAAAAAAATGCTCGTGCAAGAAGAAATGAAGCTCAGCAATCTTACAGCTGATGGGACATTGTTGGGAGACATTGTGAAACAAATATTGATGATCATCAAAATTGACGCCCATTTCGCGAACCCCAGACGTACGCAAAATTAAAATCAACTCTCTCTTTCGGCACAATAATAGCACTTAAGTTTTATCTGGATTGATAGACAAATTAACAAAAAAATTGGCGAGCACCACTGAAGCACGTGGGACACGTCGTCTTGTAAGTGTGTGCAGTCATTGAGTGACCGAATATTAGAAGATAGCTTCATGTGACCGCCGAATAGCATAAACCAAAAATTATTCACGCACAATTCGATATCATTTATAAAAATAAGAACAATAGTGGTCCAAGGCTAGACCCATGGGGTACACCAGACAAAACACACAGGCATCAAAAAAACTATTTAAAATTCGCACACTGCTTTTGCGGTCGGTAGGAGAACACTCAAACCATCTGGTGAGTGCAGGAAAAACACCATTTCAAGATAGCTTATGCAAAGAAATTTGTGGTTTACTCTTTCAAACGCCTTAGACATGTCGAAATGAGCTGTATCGATTTGATAGCGATTTAGACAAATGGTAGAAAATAGTGAAGGAACGAAAAGAGGTTCGTTTCCTTTAAGCGACCCTTTAGGAAACTATGCTGGATATCACTTAGCTTGTGCCACAAGTAGTGAGACATACGGGAAAACATAAGAATTGCGAAAACTTAAAAACAAAATGCATATAGTAAGGAAATAGGCCTAGAGTTGTTCGTCACACAAGCATCATCACCTTTGTGCACACGAACCACAACCGACCTTTTTAACAGGGAAGGGAAGGAGCCAAATCGCAAAGAAAGGTCAAAAATAGGCACTAAAACAGGTGTATCTCGAAGCAGCCTTTGACGATGAAGCTGGGTATCTGATCAATGCTCACGGAAAGCTTGGCTTCAAATTTTTTATCGCCTTCAAGATTACAATTTGAAAACAAAGTTAGAGACCCGAATATACGAGACCACAACGTCGGGAAACTTTACTAGAACTACATTACAGTCCTTTTTTATTCTATGACACATGCACCAACTTGTCGCATCTTTGCAGCTGTCTCAAGAGTGGAAGTGGCTCTGGGAGTGAGAAGTTTATTGTACTATTAAATACTACGTTTAAAAAGGGGCCATTTTTGTAAAAAGAATACTTCAAAAAATGTGTAGTTTGCATATTCACTTTATAGCGAATTTGAAGGGTGAGATAATTAACTTGGATAAAATGAAAATTGTTTTGATAATGAATCCTTGTTCATCAAAACCAGAGCGTTTGAACGATGCATTGGCCGGCAAAACTGAAGGTATGCAAATTAAAAATCACGTTGAATTTATATTTGTTGAAAAATAACGTTCATAATGTTGCGAAATCTGAAGTGTTGAACAATGACCATCTAAAGTGAATGCGGCGACGCTTGCCAAAGTCGGAAGCATTGGTGCGGGGCCGAATCTGAGACTGTTTAACGGTCGGCCTGGCTAACCATTGGCGGTTCACGGGAGGTTTGGCTTAGGCTCGGGCCCGAGATTATAAACAATATATCTCGAGTGAAGCGGGGAGTCTGTATGAAAACTTAGCTTGAGACACCCAGAGGAGGCTCCGTCGACCTGTTGCTTCGTTGTCGGTTAGCTAGCGGCCTTCTGAAAATGGCGTAGGCCGTTGCTGGCTTCAGACGCTGGGTTCGCGCTTAAGTTCATGCGGTAGACGCTTGGTTGCCTTGGTGGTCGTGAAGATATCAGACGGACTTCATGTACTGAAAAATACGGCTCTGCGGCGAGATCAGGTGGGTGTCCGGGTTTTTAAGCCTTGCTTTTCAGTGAGCGGAACGTGAACGTAGAGTTCGATATAAAGGCTAAACGCTGATGGTGGATTTTATCCACTGTCTAATATTTCGACGAGCCTCATACGAAAAAAAAACTTTTTGGCTATCCGACGGCCGTTTCTTTTTAATGCACTCGACCGTGCGTCACGGACTATTGTCAAACTGATAAAACAACTCTGTAGGTCCAACATTTATAGATAAAGACATAATGACAGCTTTAGAAATATTTATTGTCAACATGTTTCCACCACACCAATCATCTACAATTTAACATCGCTCATAAGGATGTCATAGACCCTCATGTATGAGATCTGCCAAAACCGTTTGATATATAATTGCACACTGTAATATAAGTGCAAGCTGAACACAGGTTTCTAGATTATTTTCAAAAATATTGAAAAATTATCGGTCCAAATATGGGCCAATGGCGGCCGTCGGTGCAATATTATATAATATTTCGCCCTCCACAATCCCGGGATGTTCGATGTGACACCTTCTTGGTAATGCAATTTTTTGTTTACGTCCGGGTAATCGGTAGAGCGTGCATTACTAAAATTGCGCGCTCCAGTACTGCTTCTCGAATATCCTTCCTCCACCTCCCCCCCCCCCCCACCCCCGAAAAAAAAGGGGAAGGGGAAGGGTGGTTCCCGAAACTGAAAATATATAGCCTTAATTATTTTTGCCTCCTCTGCTCCGTGGGTTATTTATTGAGCAACCTGGAGGGAACTCTCCGGAACGACTCAATATCCAAAGTGCCTCAAATGTGATTTATTTCGCACATCTTAAAGTACACTTTTCAAACGCGGCAGCTAAAAATAAATAGATAAACAACACTGCAGAGGTATTAGTTACAAAAATGAACATGCTGACCGTTATATGCGAAAGTAGGTATCCATATCGGCACGAAAGTACAAGGGGATCAGTATTAAGCTGGGCTAAATTATCGCCATGAAAAACATAAATATTAGCTTGATAACTAGAAACAAAAATTACTTTCCTTCCTTTTAGCTTACATCTAGACGTAATCGACGCTACGAACATAATGCGAACAATCGAGCAGTGTCAAAAACACAAGTTTCTGTTTGGGATTGGTTCAGCAATGATTGAACACGTCCAGAAACATGACGACCACTTGGTGGTGCGATTTCGACGCTGTCTCGTCTGTCTCATCTGCTCGTAATGTCGGGTGCATCTGGACGTAAAAAAAAGAAAGAAAAAATTGCAGTAATATTTCTTTTAGAGCAGTGGTTGTCAACCATCGGTGTTTCGCGGTCCCCTCGGGGATCGGCGGATATAATGGAGGACACCGTTCGCGGTGAGCAAAGGTGTAGGTTAAATATAAATATTTAATGAATGAATATAACTAAGGGCTGGTGTGCAGTAGGCCTCTCACATTTACATACACACGAGGAAACTCGCCCGAAAACTCAAGCATTTCTTCTCGACCTGAAAACAGACAACTTTTGTTGCCGGGCTTGACCGGTGAGGCAGGGCTTTGCGGACCCCTAGAATGCCTCGCGGAACCCAAAGCCTTCGCGGATCCCTATTCGAGAACCACTGTTCTAGAGGAACAAGTATATTTTAAAAAAATTTAGGAAAATTTATTTTGCTAGACACAGTTTAGGTGCAGAATGTGGAGCTCGCTGCCCGCTAGCCCCACCCCGTGATAACAACTTGCTTATAACTCTCATTGGCTGTAAAAATGATGGACGTGCGAAAGGTTTATTGTCAATTTGCATACCCATGCCGTAATAGTATTTTAATAGACTATTATTTTATGCTTGAGGAGCAACTAATCGAGATGGAGTCGTTATTGCTTTCAAACGTATTCTGAGATTCATTTTTCCGCTTTGGTTTCAAACGGAAACAAACATGGCTGCCGGCATCTGCGCCGTGCTGAACTAGCGTAGCTCCAGTAGAGTGGAAAGCTGGGCCAGTTGGTAGTTATTCATCTTGGTGTTGAAAGCGCACAAAAGACGAGGACAGAGTAAGAAACACAGACGACGGACGAGCTAGCGTAGCTCGTTCGGCTCGCTAGTTTTTACCAGTGCGGGTCCTTTTAATTCCACAGAGGTGTTTAGAGGTAGACCTCGTCACCGACATAGTTAGCAGCAAACAACTCTTGCAAATACGCTTCTTGGGGAGCGCTGCCTGTGTGTTTTTTTTTTTTTTTTTTTTTTTTTGCAGCGGGATTGGCTTAAGCTCAGCGTCCCACATTAACAATTTTGATTGATCTGGCTTGATTTATTTCTTTGGGCGTGTTGATGTTGAACAAAGATGTTGGTTCCGTAAAAGCGGCCCCGATTCCCTGTGAATTGTGCAACCGTCGTGGTAGCGGCCGTGATTTCACTACCGTGAAGGTACTTTCTTACACGGGTAAGAATTTCCGAGCCATTAGGCTAGAGGCAATCGGGCGTTCGCCTTTCATCAAGCTATCCCAAGTATGTTCCCGTCATTTCGCTTCGAAAGGCAATTAGGTCTCAAGTTTTGCAGTGCCGCAGCTCTGCCAAAGCGAATAATTTTAGGGCACGTTTTAATTTTGCGTCGTGACGCTCTCTCGCCTTGCTCGAGGATGGAATGCAAAATAAAAAAATAAAAACATAAAAGCTAAAATGGCTGACTATTTATTTTCTTGCCTTTTTTAGTTTTCTCGGTCGCATTTTACCGCACATCGAAAGACCCTCACAGATGCTTGTATTGGAGTAGCGCCCGCGCATGATGCAACACTAAACCGCCGCTTTCATGGATGAGTCTTGCGAGCGTTGTAAGAGGTTTTAGACGGCGGCGGAAAAGCAGGCGGACGAAGACGAAAACGGACGCCGTCGGGCAGCGTTCCTGTCAGCATCCAACGAGCGTGGCAGACATAGACGGAGGTGAAATAGCAGACGACGCCGGGGGCTGACGCGTGTTATGCACGCACAACTAGCAGGCGTTGTCAGACGCCAGACCATTGTGGTTGGAGCGCATCTCCGACTGGTATGTTTAGCGTCCTATTTCGCTCATATACAACGAAAGTCCTCCCGAAGTGGCAACAAATGACGTTACGGAAGCCAAAGTGTCATGGTGTTGCATGTCCCAATCCTGGCGGTTGCTCGTAGAAATGCTGGCGAAAGGGCGAGCGAACGCGAGTGCCGCTGTCGTCCCGGCGTCCAAGGCGTCCCAACTTCCGGCTGCTGTAGGTTTCGTGGGCTGTCACACTGGAGAGTGACCTGCAGCAGAACAGGCGTCTGCCCCACACACCACAGCTGCTGTGTCACCACCAGGATCGCGACCGGCGGCGGCATGACTCTTCTCTGACGTCACCAGGCGGAAATCGAGGGACCAGTTTTTTAGACGCGGTAAACACACCGGTTGGAGACGCGTTCTAAAAACTCTAGCCAGACTAGACGCGCCGGATGTCGCGAAAGGGACACACCAGGCTTCTTAACGTCTTCGGCCGAACACTCAAGCCAATCCAGTGTTAATGCGCGGGCAACTGATTTGTGGGCAGGGATTAGAAAGGGCTGTGACCTGTACCTAAATTCCGTCTAACGACGCAAATATTGCGCTAAAATATTTTTTCTTCTCGTGGAAAAGATACGAAAAAATACCTGTCCCACCTATGCTCTTAAAAAAAAAACTTTTTTTGTGTGTTTTCTTAAAAAAAACACCGAAGGAAAGAAAGCTTTTTTTTTAAATTGTATTAATATTTTCTTTCGTAAATTTCTCCACTAAAAGAAGTTCTTTTTTGGCGATATGTGTGCCGTTAGAAGCGATTGACTCCGTAAGTGTGACGTCATGGGTCCAAACAAACCGTTGCTAGGGTCGTTGTTATGGGCAAATATATGTGGTTCGGTTTAGGTGCGAAAACCCGACTGTTCAAAAGTCAGGAGTAGGATTTAAACTTCTAAAAATCACAAATACAGAAAGCTTGAATGCCATATATGTTTCGACAGAAGTGTGCCGGCAATCGCATGTTTCTGAAATATTCACGACTGCAACTTCCGGTCCTGAAGTTGCCTGCAGCAGACGACCAATGCAAGAAGTATGCCGTCTGCCACACGCCTGCTGGTCAAGCCGGCGCCGGCGTCTGAATCGGGTGAATAAAGACGATATTCTGATATTGCTTTTGCTTAAAATATCATGAATTTCAGACACCTATAACAATTTATAGTGTTGTGCGATGCAAAATATGGTTTATCAAAATTTCGGGCGTCGATCGAGATGATGGTCTGCTAAAACATCGCATTCCACCCGTGATAAAAACATTTCAGGCAATCGGTTAACATACGAAATTTTGTTTGCGGACTTCCGCTATGTGAAAGGTGATTCGTATCTGGTTGTAACCATTGCGTGGAGAATGATTGTTTTTGTTTCTTTAGCTTTCCACGAGACCCCAAAGCGCGAAAGAACTGGATAAAAAAAACATAAGGTGATCAGTTGTAGCAATGGCGGACAGTTGCCGCGGGTTCGATGAAGTTCTTCACCAAAAGAGCACATCCACGAAATTTGATGTATATCAAGAGGAAAAAAGCAGAATACTGAAAGATCGCGATAGACATGCACATATTTAATAAGCCGACAACCTCAATAATAATAATAATAATAATAATATAATAAACTACTTACCTCGACGGCGTACGGTTTGTTTCTCATGCTGGCCTGCAATAAGCCGGTAATGAACTTCAGGTCGTTGTCGTAACTGATCTGCATGACGTGGTTTGATTTTACGGCATTTTCACCACTCTGAACTAAACTGTATTCTTCACAGAAAAAAAAAAGAACAATGTGGAGGCCTCTACGGCCATGGCAATGCACTTGTTTTCGTCGCTTGTTTACCGACGCAATTCAATGAAGATGCCCGCTGCAACAGAGGCCAGCAAATCGATCGTGTCGTCTGCTACGAAAGCAAAGCGGAGTCTAATACTTCACAAATGACTTCCATCGTTGTAATACGATACTGAGACGACAAGAACATCTCTCTAATTAGATATCAAGAAGTTAGGTTGCTTACAAAAAAATTATTTACTTACATGTAAGCGAAAATCTAGCCTCATGTGGAGTCTCCAAGCATTAGTCCATAGCAACGTTTCTAGCAACGGTTTGTCTGGGCCCAGACGCCATGTTGTGACGTACTCACTTACGGGGTCAATAGGGTGGGAGGTCACGTCACGCTATAGTCCACGCCCAAGGATCAATGTCCCTGCCCATTGCTACTGGATTGGCTTGACTGCCCGGCTGAACGCGCTAAGAAGTCTAGTGTCTCCCTTTCGCGAGATCCGGCGTGTCTAGTCTGGGCACCGCTTGCTAGTCGTGCGAGCAGATGCGCGGCAGCCACTGGCATCGTCTGCTCTTTCGCCACCGTCTATCGTCGTTAGCAGCGCTCGTGAAACGCGGACAAGAAAGCTGCGTGTCGGCGTCCTATTTCGCCTCCGTCTGTCTGCAATTCCGCCCCGTCTGAAAACGTCGGCAACGGATGCAAGACACGATATGCATGAAAGCGGCGTTCTAGCGTTTCGTAATTCACGAGCAACGGTCCAATACAAGCGTCTGTCGGCGTCTGCCGATGTTCGGTAAAAAGCGACCGGGAGGACTAAAAAAATCAACCAAAAAATATGCAGTCCTTTCAGCTTTTTTGTTGTTCTTTTTTAGTATGGCATCCGCGAGCAAGATGGATGAGTGTCATGTCGCTCAACTAAAACGCGATTTAAAATATCCTCATTGGCAGGCCAGTTGTACTGCAAAACGTAGAACTACTTTCCTTTCCAAGCAAAATGACGGGAACAAACCTGGACAAACTTGATGCTAGCCGAACGCCCGATTGCCTCAAGCCAAATCGCTCGCGAATTCTTTCCTGCGCAGGTATCTCTGCGGTATAGGCCTTTTCCTCTCGGCCAGGGGGCGCAGTAGTGTTCACGAAACACGATGACAAAAGATGCCCCTCTGCTAGCGTCCGCGAGACGCGACTGATTAATGCTGACGTGAAGCGGCGTACCTGCGTTCCATCATGTTCCGTCCAAGTGCGTAAAATTGCGTCTCTCAGTTTCCCTTTGTGTTTGCTTATGGTTTACGCGCACTAGCAGAGCGTTAAAAGGACGCAACAATACGCACACTGGAAACGCGACTAAATATTCTGTGGTTCTCGCCAGGGACGTTGTTCAAAACTTGAGAGCTACAGGTCTATTGAAACCGTGGTTGCAGTCACAATGGTTGCATAATTCACAGAACAAAGGGCCCGCTCCAACGGGAACTAATATCTTTATTCAACGTCAACACGCTCAAGCGAAGAAATCAAGGAAACCAACATAGCTCCCCGGTTAGGGCTAACACTCACTGAGAGTGGAAAGTCAACTTGAAAACAGGGGTCGATAAACACTTCACACGACTTTATTATTTATCCTTCTCATAATCTAAGGCCATTCTGTCGAGACACTCACGCTGTTGTTGCCTAAAACATTTTGCACAACCAATTTCGTGCACCGCGTCGACCGCCATAAACCAGAGCACTGTATAGAGAGAGTTCAGTCAAGGGGAGGCGCGGGCAGAGCCAGGGCTGCACCAGGCGCAGAAAGTGGGCTTGACCTGATCTCTTGGCCAACTAGAAGCCAAAAAGAATTGCCTAGCGGTGGTAGCTAGAAAATGTTTTAATAAAAGGTACATATATTGGTATATGGTTGTATTAGGCGCGTAAGAGTGAAAGGTAGTAACCGTTCATCGTTCAAAATAGGATGCACATGGTGTTTCGATCATGATCCTACAGAAAGATGTAAGAAACAAATGTGCCGTTCAACTCTGTTTTGCTCAACCAGAGTGTAACCGCTCGGGTGGCAGATTCCCACCCACCGGCGCCCGGCGTACGGATTATGTCGATCGTTCCGTAGAGTCGCAGTCTTCCACCATGATTTTGGATGACCGTAATTGAAACATCAAGTGCACCATATCTTCAGTCATCGAGAGTTACTCCGTCGAACTTATTAAGTTTGTTTCTCGCGACCACCGACAGGGCATTATTTCCTTCTTCTGGTTAGTCACATTCGAATTTTTAAAGACGCCCTGGAACACGCCCATCCTGCTTTCGGCCAATGGCGCCTCCTCAGTTGTCTTCTATACTTCCCGACGAATGGCCAAACTCTCTACATATACGGCTCTGCCACAAACCACCCGCCATGTTTTATATCCAGGATTAAGGAACAACCAAAAGCAAAGCGCAAAATATTGAGCGATCACAATACGCGTGTGTCACAGGGTTCTTTCTGGTTAATAATTGGCAAGATACAATGTCCTTCGTTTTTCATAAAAACTTGTATTTACAAAAAAAACCAAAGAGTTCATATGCTTATAAAAAAAGAAGAAAACTAAGTAAAGAAATGAAAGAAAGAAAAACGCATCAGTCTCCATGTCTTTTAATCCCTGTGCAGCAGTGTGTCTTGGCTGTCGTTGTCGGCCCACGGTTGTGACTGGAAGTCAGGAGCGGGAGCGGTTCGCTTCCGTCGGCAGCCCGAGTTACCGCACCAAGCGCTCGCGTTGTAGCAAGCCGAAGGCAGCATAGGTTTCTATTCGCTGCCCTCGCTGGAACAGGCTGCTGGTCAGACAGTAGGAGGCCGCCGATTGCCCTGGTCGATGGTGTCGTTTCGCTCTCTGCATGTCCTCTTCGGCCCGGCTTCTTTCACGCCCTTTCTGCACGCCCTCCCAAAACTCCCCTTCTTCGTCATCTTCCTTTCTCCCTCTGGGAGTCGTGGGTTGACTTGCACTTCTTCTTTTCCACATTCAGTCACATCATCACAAGGAGCCCCCTTTAAGTTTTTTTTAAGTACCAAAAGAAATTACATACAAAAAAAAAACAACCAAGACCTTGATGATGTGCGCAAGTTCATTACAGCCTAATGAGATAACCCGCACCCACATTCTTTCTTCTTTAAATGTACTCCACGCGAAACGAGTACTCTTGAGGCATCAGACCCCAGCGTAACACTCGGCTGTTAAGTTGTTTCGACTTGTTTCGATATTGTAAAGGATGGTGGGTCGTCTGAACAACAAAATGTGTTCCATACAAATGCACACGAACCTTCTCTATCACCCAGACCATGACCCAGGAATGTTATTGTCCTCATACCGACTTCGCACTTCATGGGTTTACTGTAATACCGGCTTGTCGCATTCTGTCAAAAAACTGCTTTAACGCCTCCACATGTTCTCAAATTTCCTTGCAAATACGCTCCCAAAAATGCATAACCCGAGCTATATTACTAGAAACAAATTCTAACGATAAATTATTACAGTTCATTCTACTTTGCACTCCTCACAAACGTAATGAATGAATCGTAATGAAGAATCATTTGAATCCACTATGCTTTTTATAACGCTCGGTGATAATGCCCACCATCGTATCAAAGCGCTTCATACGCGACGAAGAATTTCCTGGCAGTTCTCGATCACAGTGCCTTCCGGACCAGTTCGTCGAACATCTTCTTCATGAGCTCCAGGTGCATCTTGTCTGTGCCGTCGCGTACCCGGCGCTCCTTCTCCTTCATGTCTAGCCTTCTGACCTTGACCGCCACCTCTGCTTCAAACTTGGTCCTCTCAAAGGCCAGCCGCTCTTCGTCGAGCTTGAGCCTTCGCTCCTCAAGCTTCAGGTCTTCTTCCTTGATCATTTGTTACCGGTCCACTTGCCTTTCAAGGAACTTCTGCCGTCCATCCTGACACTTCCTCTTGGCCCTTTTGTTCACGTGCACCATGGTGTCGTCTCCGGACGAGACGGAAAGGTCGGCTCCTGCCAGGCTGTAGCCCTCGATGACCTCGGTCGGGACGCTGTCGTGAGGATATATCTCCAGCACGGCGTAGTTATTGGTAGTGCCCAGTGGCGAAAGCACTGTTTGAACCTCAGGGTTCCTCTTTTGGAGGCGCGGCCTCGGGTAGAGCACTCTGCGGGGATTGGGGTGTACCGGCTTCTTCATGTCGAAGACCCGCTACAGCAGCTTTTAATTCTCTAGGTACTGCTGGTGAGTGGTTGGCCTGTTTTCAAGCGCTCTTTAGCGTCGGTGTCACTCCACAGTGAGAGCCGCAGGTCCCCCCGTTCCCTGGCACTCCCACCGTTACTAAGTTGGTTTAACCTACTCGGCATACTACCCTCGACGGCAGCGACGATTTCACCTTCCGCGTCAGACAGCTCCTTCAGGGTTTGTTTGGTCGAGTCTTTCGCTCCATGAATATTCCCCACAATAACGTCATACGGAGGATGGACCATACACTTGACAGTTACCTGTCCCGTTAGGAACGGCGACACAAGGCGAATGTTTGCCTCTGGCAACATTAGACACGTCCCGTCCACTAAGAATACGGGACTGACTTTGCCAGTAAAATATTCAGATGCGACCAGTTCCCGGCGCACTATCACGGTGTTACTCCCGGTGTCTCTCAACACCTTTACTGCTTTACCGTTCAAACTCCCATCTGTGATTGGCATAACTTCCGACAGAATTGGTCTCGCCTTTTCAGTCATATTCATGGTGGGCGTTCTGAAGGCGTTTCTTGTGATTTTCTTCCTTCCCCGTGAGAACGCGTCCGGTTTACCAACAGGATACTCATCGGGTTTTACGAAACATGAATCTTCTGACTTTCCGTTCTTTCCTTGTGGACATGATCTGAACTGGTGGCCGGACCTCTGACACACTTGACAGGATACGCGTGTTTCTGGCTTTGATCGGCAATCTGCTGCGTTGTGGCCCAACTTCCCACACAAGAAACATTTTATCTTTAGAGCGGGTTTGCTGCCATGCACATCTTCCTTCAGGGAATCTAAGGCTTCCTTGGCCTCCTTCCTGAAATTGGCCAGATTAGGCTGGCCCTGCGCCTCCAGGAAGTGGTCCGCCATTTCAGCCAACGCCGAGACGGTCTTACAGCTTCTTTCCTTTAAGAAGACCGCGAGCCTCGGATGACAATTCTGAAGAAATTGGTCCCCGAACACCTGGTCCCGAGTCCCCTCATACGTTTTTGGGCATGCGTTCATACTGACCCAGCGGTCGAAGAACCCTTCTAGTCTTGCAGCAAACTGGCTCCCTGTCTCTCCGTCCAACGGCTTGCTCTCTCTAAATTTCTCGCGGTACCCCTCTGCCGTGTACCGAAACCGCTGGAGCAAAGCCCTCTTCACCTTATCATAATTCAGAGAGTCTTCAGGTGACATCCTACCTATGACCTCCAGAGCTGGGCCAACAAGCACATGCTTAGACCAGTTGCCCACTTCTCTTGCGGCCAATCTTGCCCCTGAGCTACACGCTCAAATCTCCTCAAATACGAGTCGAAGTCGTCCCTTTTGTTATCGAAGGGAGGCATAAGCTTGTCAGGACTAGGAGATAGCGATATAGATGCGCGACGTGACCCTTCACTGCCATCTGTTCGTCCTATCTCGGTTGCGCTAGCCTCTGCAAGACGAATCTTTAGTTCGATAATGCGCTGCTCAATCTCTGCCTTGAGGCGCTGTGCTTCCCTCTCAGCAGCCCTCTCTTCTCGTTGGCGTACTCGCTCCTCGTCCACCCAAGACCTCAACTCCGCTCCTGCCGGTCCCAACTCAGCGCCCAAAGACATTAACTCTTTAACCTCCGTTCTGATTAATTATTGTTACATAGAAAAACGAAGGAACAGAATATCTTGTCCTCTCGCGGATGCCAGTTAATTGTCACACAGTTCTCTGTGTTTAATAATTGACAAGAGCCAATGTCCTTCGTTTTTCATAAAAACTTGTATTTACAAAAAAAAAATAAAAGAGTTCATATGCTTATATAAAAAAAGAAAACTTAGTTAAAGAAATGAAAGAAAGGAAAACGCACCAGTCACCATGTCTTTGAATCCCTGTGCAGCAGTGTGTCTTGTGCTGTCGTTGTCGGCCCACGGTTGTGACTGGAAGTCAGGAGCGAGAGCGGTTGGCTTCCGTCGGCGGCCCGAGCTACCGCACCAAGCGCTCGCGCTGTAGGAAGCCGGGGGCAGCTTAGGTTTCTATTCGCTGTCCTCGCTGGAACAGGCTGCTGGTCAGACAGTAGGAGGACGCCGATTGCCCTGGTCGATGGTGTCGTTTCGCTTTCTGCACGTCCTCTTCGGCCCGGCTTCTTTCACGCCCTTTCTGCACGCCCTCCCAAAACTTCCCTTCTTCGTCATCTTCCTTTCTCCCTCTAGGAGTCGTGGGTTGACTTGCACTTCTTCTTTTCCACATTGAGTCACATCATCACAGCGTGGTTTAGTGCTAGGTTTAGCGATAAGCAATTTTGGTGCAAAAGAACGAAAACGAAACTCAGCTTAGGTTCCCTGCTAAGTTCCGATTTGCGCAAAGCGGCGTTGGTGCAAACGGCCCTCACTAGTTCAGTAGCTTTCAATTACACTTGTATTTCGGTAATTAGTTGTTTACTTCAATTACCTCTTCCAAGTAACGTTTACTCACACTGCAAATTACTTTCGAATTTTAGTTGACGGTTTGCTTATTAACAAACGTTCCTGCACAAAAATATATTTAAACGTAAACATTTTCGACAGAGATCTGTGTGGTTAGGGAGAAATTGACATAGTGTTTGCGGACTCTAACCAAGGTTTTACTAAAAACACACAAACCCGACGTTTCGTGACCCGCTCGGTCCCTTGGCCTGGGGTGACTGTAGCTAGGGGCGGGGTGTGGGGAAGGTAGCCCAGGTGGTTGGCCTTGCTAAGGCTTACCCCAGAGGGCGCGAAGTCCAGACACGTACGCGCTCGGGAGAGTGCTCTTGAACCGGTTCACGTTCTTACTCGTTGTTTGGATAAACCAGGACTATAGATGAGGGCGTTTCCTCCAATGTCCCTCGGTAGCCACGATCTGGGTCTCGTCGAGGAAAAAAGAGTGCCCGCTTTTTGCTCGTGATCTGCCAGGGCGCTGGCCTCAATGTCTTTCTTTCTCACGTCGTATTTGTGTAGTCGAATGCAATCCGGGAAGTTTTTCGTTTCCCCCACATAAGCGACCGGGCAATCCGCGCAAGGAACGCGGTACACCAGACCTTGAGCCTTTTCCCTTCCTGGTCTGTCTTTGGGGAGAGGAAGCCGCCGACGGATGGTAGACATGGGCTTGTAGGAGACGGCAATGCCGTGTTTCCGAAGGACGTGTTCGACGGTCTCATTCACATTCTTCACATAAGGGAAACAGATCCGATAAGACGGTCTCGAGGCCGGAGTTACAAAGGAGTGGCGTAGGCGTTTGTAGATATCGCTAATGAACCGCTTTGGTTAACCGTTGTTAACTAGATCAGCTTTGGTATTCTTAACTTCTTCTCGTAAGGCCTCCTCCGTAGAACACACGGACAGCGCTCGTAGGAAAAGGGCGCTGACCACTGAGGCCTTGTGCGATGTGGGGTGATACGACTCGAAGTTCAGGTATCTACCGGCGTGCGTAGGTTTTCGGTATACCGCGAAGTTGAGCGCGTCAGAAGCTCTCTTGACGCTCACATTCAGAAATGGGAGCATGCCGTCCGTCTCTCGCTCCACCATGAACTGAATCGACGGTTCAACGGAGTTCAAACACTGGCACAGGCGCTCAACCTCACTGGCTTTGACGATGCAGAAACAATCATCCACATACCGGAGGAAGGTCTTGGGCTTTGGATTAAAGCAAGAAAGAGCTTTTTTGTTCGATGTACCCCATCGTGATGTTGCCTATGGTGACGGAGATCGCAGCTCCCATGGCAGTTCCACTCGTTTGCTTGTAGAAGCGTCCATTGAACGAGAACTACCTGCTCGAGAGACACAGATCCAGAAGGCGGCATATTTCGTCCACGGACAGACAGGTTCGTTCTGCTAAGCCGGAATCGGCCGAAAGGGCCGTCCTGGCCACAGAAAGGGCTAGGAGCACCGGCACACTCGTGAAGAGTGACACGACGTCAAAGGAAAACAGGGTTTCGTCGGCGTTCACCATTAGTCCTTTCACGAGATCGATAAAGTGACTCGAATCTCGTAACTGTGTGTCCGTGGTGCCAGTAAGGGGGAGATGAGCTGGTGCAGGTACGCCGAAACTGCACGTAGTGGGGAAGTAGTGAAGTCCACAATGGGGCGGATGGGAACTCCGGCTTGTGAATTTTTGGTAGACCGTACAAAGCGGGAGCGGACCCGTTGCGACAAATTAACCTAAGATAAAGGTTGCGTGAATCCAGGTGCTCCTTGAAAATAATAGACAGGGCCCTGTTTATGGTATTCTGGATCTTGCCGTAAAACGCAAAACGTAAAACGTAAATCTACGTAAAACAGATTGTCTGTCAAGAAAAAAATTCTTTGTGGTCAAATTTAAGCGAAGCAATAATTCGTTTTTTCCTTCGGTTGTTGGTCGCAGAAGAAGAAAAAAAAAAATAGAAAAAAAGTTGAAATTGTACAATGGACGCTGTCTAAAATAGTAGAACGAAAAATGACAGAATATAGCGAGTAGAAATGGTGGTAGGCAAATAGTGTTTTAACGGTATTTTTAAGGATGCGGTTCGTATCATCATATCTTCTCTACTCTTGGTTCTGCTCAATCTTTAGCTGAAAGAAAGTTCGAGTTTCTGGATTCTGGTTAGTGCAGAAAGTAAGCCTCGCTTCGTCAACTGAAGCCTGTTTTGCGTTCCAAGGTTTGGGTTTCATCAAATTTATGACTAGAGACGCAAGCTTTGCGTTTCGTCAAATTTATGACTAAAGACAAAACAAAAATGTCAGTCCATTTTGTTTTCTATCCCCAACTAAATAAAGGAAAAGCGCTGTTTGACGTTGTTTCCTTTGTGACGTGACAGGCGCGACACGTTACATCCCCTTTGCGAACAAAAAAAAAAAAAAGGAGGGCGCAGCAGGGTCTGCAGGAGGAAGAGTCATCTCCGGTGAGAAAGTGCAGGACCGCAGTGTTTTCTACATATCATTCCACAGAAAGAGTCGCAAAATGTCTTCCAAGTCTAACCAAACAGATTTGAAGATCCTAAATTCGGTGTTACCGTTTTTATTTTTGCCCATGGCGGAATCTTATGTGTAGGGAAAAGGTTAAAAAAAAGGCAGGGTTTATTGTTCAAAGGGAAACACAAAAGAGCTCGCTTAGAAAAAAAATGTTGTACGCAAGAAAAATATACTGAAGACTGGGTTGCGGAAGAAGGCCCAAGGGCAAAACGTTGCGTTATCTCTCACGGGAGTACGGGGTAAGAACCTTCGGGGTTGATGGTTGGTGCTGCTGCGTAGCCGAAAAAGACTTTCCCAGAGCCCTTTTATATTTTCTTGAAATGTGTTTACGCTCTGTACCTTTAGTCAGCCTTCGATTTGCTAACACACTTTCTGGGCAGGCTCATGACGGGTTCGGTATATGCGAGCATTTTAGATTCTACTTTATATTTTACTGAGAGTCCAGACACTCCTGTTTTGCCTCTGGCATGCACTTTGAGGCCAACGGCAGGTATGATGAGTCTTCCGTTCTGCATATTTAGCTTTCTATAGAGATTTATTCTTAGAGCGCAGCTCTTAAGGGGACCGTTTCCGGCTTGAGCGGCGTCGGCGTCGGCGTAGCCTCGAGGTCACGTGACCCCCCCAGGTCACGTGACCCCCTGAGACCGCATGAACCCCCCCTCTCGAGGTCACGTGACCCCTCCCAAGGAGGACAGGACTAGGAGGGAGGTGGAGGAGGAGAGGGTGGAGGGAGGAGGAGGAGGAGACGAGGGGAGGAGATTAAAGGATGAGAGGAGGAGGAGGAGGTGAAGGAGCAGGAGGGAGCAGGACGATTGAAGAGGGGAGGAGGAAGAGCAGGCAGGATCACGAGGGGAGGAGGACGAGGGAGGAGGGCACGAGGAGGAGCAGGCAGTATCACGAGGGGAGGAGGAGAAAGGAGGGGTATACCCTCCCATAGTATCCTTCCCTCCTCCTCCTCAAGAGCTGCGCTCTAATTCGGCGTTACAGGGCTTTCATTTTCAGAGCGCAGCTCTTAGGCGCCCGTTTCCGGCTTGAGCGGCGTCGGCGTCACCGTCGGCGTCGGCGTCGGCGTAACCGCGCGGTGCATTATGGGTAAATTTACCTGCTAAATCTATCGGAAAAAGTTCGCTGCTAAATTTAGAGGAAAAAGTTTCTCGCTAAATCTAGCGGAGAAATTTCCCCGCTAAATCTAGCGAAACATGTTCCGTGCTAAATCTAGCGAAAAAATTTCCCCGCTAAAATTAGTAGAAAAAATTTCTCCGCTAAATCTAGTAGAAATTTTCTCCGCTAACTCTAGCGGCAAAATTTCCCCACTAAATTTAGCGTGGAAATGTCCCCGGTAAATCTAGCGGAAAAATTTCCCCGGTAAATCTAGCGTAAAAATTTCCCCGCTACATTTAGAGGAAAAAGTTCCTCGATAAATCTAGCGGAAAAATTTCCCTGCTAAATCTAGCGGAAAAATTTCCCCGTTAAATCAAGCGGAAAAATTGCCCGCCAAAGTCTAGCGGAAAACGTTTCCCGCTAAATCTGGCGGAAAACTTTCCAACCTAAATCTAGCAGAAAAATTTGCCCGTTAAATCTAGCAGAAAAATTTCCCCGTGAAATCTACTAGAAACGTTTCCCCGATAAATCTAGCGAAAAAATTCCCCCGCTAAATCTAGTGGAAGAATTTCCCCGCTAAATCTAGCGGAAAACTTTCTCTAGGGGTCATGTGCCCAACCCCCCCCCCCCCCGAGGTCACGTGACCCCCGAGGTCGCGTGACATCCCCCAGGTCACGTGATCCCCTGAGGTCACCTGACCCCCCCCCCCCGAGGTCACATGATCCCACCCCCCTCAGTACCCTTCCCTACTCCTCCTCAAGAGCTGCGCTCTAATTCGGTGTTCTAGGAAGTTGTAAACGGCTTTCACTTTTTTTATTTTATTTTATAAAATAAATATAAATATATTATAATAATATATATGTTTTTATAAAATAAATATATAAATATTTATATGTAACAATATATATATATATATATAATATAATAAACAAAAATAAATATATAACAAGAAACAGCGCAAATAATAGGCCAGTGTGTAACTTGTTACACTACATGCAGATGATTTCAGAAGATATCCCATTTCTAGTCGGTGCAGTTTCACCTAACCTTGTCGCCCACCTTTGCGCTGTACGGCTCGTTGAAACAGGGTCTACGGGCAGTTCCGTAACTGAGCTGATCTATAATCGGCGACATGTTAAGAATTCAGGGGAAGCTCCTCCCACCCCTTTCCGCTTTATCGAATCGGACGCTGGAGAGGGAGCGACCTCCTCTCCAGCGTCTGCTCTCCTAAAGTGAAAAGGGGTGAAAGGAGTTCCCCCTCAACTTTTAACCTGTCACCTTCTATATTAACGTTGACTCTGGTCAAAACCCACTGGATAAGCTGGTCTTAGCAGATCTCACGGAACCCTTTAGCAGCCATATTCTATGATCACCGGCATAGCTTAAAGGGCAACTCCGGTCCATGCTTTCGATTTTGGAATTATGGCTGTTTCTAGTGCAGTTAGTGCCCCTGAGTTTCAAGGTGTAATTTTTTTCTCGTTATTGTCCGTAGTTTTAAAGATATCGACGTCTCAAAGTTTTGTTTGGGGCGCGGCCGACAAAACCGAAACTAGCCGCTCGAGGTTCCGGCAACACTGGAAATCAGCCGCTATGTGGACGTGACGCCAAGATCGTCCTCGTTCAGCGAGTACGCAGTCCAAGCGGCACCCACCTCTGTTGCGCTAGTCGTCTAAAGATAGAAGGCAAACTGATTTTGTTTTAACTCTGTATATGTGGTAGTTATCCAGCATATGTAGCAAGAGTTAGTGCGTATACCCAAAAGCTAGCGACTGGAAAACCCGTCAACTCGTTCGGTGGCGTACTCGGCGGCCGCCGCCGCGCGTGCGCTATGCCGTGCCGTACTCGTTGATTGTATACCCAAAAGCTAGCGACTGGAAAACGAGTGAACTCGTTCGGTACCGTACTCGGCAGCTGTCGGCGTGCGTGCGGTCTCCCGCACTCGTCGCTAGGCCTAAATTGTCATCGGGGCTCCGTGGATGGAGCGGCGTTGCTCTACGCCGCGCTGCCAGTGACGTACAGTGCTGGCGCTTTCGCGCGGCGAGTCAGTCCCAGACACGAAGCTTTGAGGCTCTCCGGCGCGTTCCGCAACAACCGAACAGACGTGTGTCAAGCTGTAGACGGCTGTTTTTTCGTTATTTTTTCCTCAGGCGCGTAAAAGCCGAATTTGTAAGCTACGACACTAATTCACCATATAAGTTCGTCCAGGTAGTGAATCTTTGTACAAATAAAAAAAAAAAAAAAACTTGCCGCTCTAAAAAAAAAAAAAAAAAAGTTCTTTGGGCAGTCATTTTCTTCTCAAAGCTGGCAAAAGTTTTTTTTGGGGTGATAAAGGAAAACAGAGAACGTTAGCAAGGTGAGAACACTTTCTTTCCCTTCCGCATTCCCAACCCCCCCCACAACAAATTTTTTTTATTAGAATACATAGGATTTTAAGTTTTCCTCCGTAACTTTTGACTAAGGCAAGTGTTTTTATTTTATTATTTTTTTTTTTTTTTGCATTTTTAAGTATTATTTTTACCTTCAGCCGAACTCGGGCAAATTAGAGAGTTGTAACTTACAAATCCGAACTTTCGCGATTTCTTTAAAGTCCCTTGTGGTATTCACAAGCGCAATGTTAATTAATACTGCTGCGTAACGGGTTGGAACGATTGGGAGGCGAATGTTTAAATCGCACGAGCTTCACGCGCCGGCTGTTCGCTAGTAGTCGTTACGGACCTGAATACTACGCACGAGATTGCGTAGTAAACAAGCAGTGACGCAAAGCAGAACATTGTTTTCGTTTTCATTACAAACTTCCGTGTTTGGAGCTAGTTAGTGGTTGTA
Source organism: Ixodes scapularis (assembly GCF_016920785.2). Classification (NCBI taxonomy): domain Eukaryota; kingdom Metazoa; phylum Arthropoda; class Arachnida; order Ixodida; family Ixodidae; genus Ixodes; species Ixodes scapularis. Next base: position 15,599,986 of record NW_024609873.1, on the reverse strand, counting down.
CTCTACATGCCCATCATTCCCCATTCGACAGACATTCAATGGAGCATGAATGCTCAATCTTCAACACTGCACTTGACGATGACTGTTTTATTTATTGATCAGGATACTTTTATCATGTTTACCTTTTCTGTACATGTATGATGGGCAAAGAGCGACGGCACGGCATCCTTTTTAAGCCTCAACCCCTTCCCTGACAAGCCACAAGCAACCAACACCGTAGGTATCGTTCGTAACTCTCCGGCGAAAAATGATCGGAGCAGATCTCGATCTGGGAGTCGACGTCCAAGGCTTTCCAAAGTCCACTCGTCGAACAACGTTCACTCACACCTTTTCCAATTTCCGATCCATTGGAAACTTGTGAAAAAGCACCTTCGGGTTGCGCAGCGGCTTGTTTGAGCAGCCCACAGCGCTTTAAGTTGTACTCGGCATCTTTCGAGGAACAGCTGGGCAGTCTTGGGCGCACCGAGTTGCTCGCTAAAACGAGTCTAGGAGACCTCACAAGCAAATAAACAAAAGGCTATACCGAAGCTACACGGGCTACAGGTAAAAGCAACGGCTAAACACGCAATTACAAGCCGAAGTTGCGGTGGTAGCGGCACAAAGAAGCCCGCGCGATGGCTGCGCCGTGCTCCCGTCCGGAACGGAGGAAAAAAAGAGAACGATGTTGACATCACGGCCCAATGTTGCTTTAGCGATCGGCATCCCGCTGGCCGCCCGCTAAGGAGCAGCGGCTCGCGGCGGGTCGCGTTTTTATTATCGGCATTAGTTGAGAATGCGGCGTCCCACGGACGTGAAATTTTGGCTGGGGTCGTATTTTGTGTCACTAAAGCGATACCAGTAATTTATTTCATTTTGAGTTTTGGCCGGAGTTGCCCTTTAAAGGAGAACTCCTGCCAAACCTCAAAATTAAATAAATTACTGGTATCGCTGTAGTGACACAAAATACGACCCCAGCCAAAATGTTACGTCCGTAGGACACCGCATTTTCAACTAATGCCGATAATAAAAATGCGACCCGCCGCGAGCCGCTGCCCCTTAGCGGGCGGCCAGCGGGTGGCCGATCGCTAAAGCAACATTGGGCCGTGAGGTCAGCATCGTTCTCTTTTTTTCCTCCGGTCCGGGCGTTGCGCGGAGTGCGCTTCTTTGAGAAGCTACCACCGCTACATCGGCTTTTGATTGGCGTGTTTAGCAGTTGCTTTTATCTGTTGCAGTGTAGCTTCGGTATAGCCTGTTGTTTATTTGCTTGTGAGGACTTCAAGACTCTTTTTAGCGAGCAAATCGGTGCGCGCAAGCCTGCCCAGCTGTTCCTCGAAAGATGCCGAGTGCAACTTGTAGCGCTGCGGGCTGCTCAAACAACCCGCCGCGCATAACGGAGGTGCTTTTTCACAAGTTTCCAACGCACCGGAAATTGGAGAAGGTGTGAGTGAACGCTGTTTGACGAGTGGACTTTGGACTTCGGCTTTTACGCGCCCGAAGAAAAAAGAACAAAAAAACATACTTGTACAGCCCAGCACACGTGTGTTCGGGCGCTGCAGCCCGCGCCGGAGAGCCTTAAAGCTTCTACGCCGCGCTGGCAGCGCGGCGTAGAACAACGCCGCTCCATCCACGGAGCTCCGATGACAATTTAGGCCTAGCGACGAATACGGAAGACCGCACACACGGGGAAAGCCGCCGAGTACTGCACCGAACGAGTTCACTCGTTTACCAGTCGCTATTTTTTGTGTATACAAGCGACGAGTACAGCATAGCGCACGCACGGCGGAGGCCGCCGAGTACGGCACCGTACGAGTTCACGGATTTTCCTGTCGCTAGTTTTTGGGTATACGCACTAACTCTTGCTACATATGCTGGATAACTACCACGTATACAGAATTAAAACAAAACCAGCTTACCTTCTATCTTTAGACGGCTAGCGCAACAGAGGTAGGTGCCGCTCGGCCTGCGTACTCGTTGAACGAGAACGATCCTGACGTCACGTTCACATAGCGGCTGATTTCCAGTGTTGCCGGGGACTTGAGCGGCTAGTTTTAGTTTTGTTGGCCGCGCCCGAAACCAAAATTTGAGGCGCCGATATCTTTAAAACTACGCACAATAACGGGAAAAAAAATTACACCTTGGAATTTAGGGACGCTGACTGCACTAAAAACAGTCATAATACCAAAATCGAAAGTATGGACCGGAGTTGGCAATTAATAATTGATAAGCTATATTGTCAAGCGTCCCCCGAGAATTTTTAAGATCATGAAGCCGTTAAAAAAAACTGATGCGTAAATCGTTTGGAAACTATCGCAGAGCCTGCTGTGCCATATTTGCGTTGTGCTGGAAATGTGACATTCGCGTAGCGCGCTACTATAGATTCTCGGCGACTGGCGGTGAACGTTACTTTTGAACATGAATTCTTAGATTTACTATAAAAAGCATAACTATAGCGCCCGTCAAAATGTTTCATGCTGAATTTCTCCGAGGTAATGCCGGTGGATATACAGAGTTGAGACGTTTGTGTTTGTCCTTCTTTGTAAACCTCCCTCTCGGGTTGTAGATCGTCTTGTAATGCCACAGAAAAAAAATCGCAGGATAACAACATTCTTTCTTTTATTTATTTGATTACAATTAAAGCAATCGCCTGATAAATGCTTACTAAGTGATTAAAGGAATTTATGTGAACGCAAAAGAGACATTGTAGAAAATATAACAAAAATGCATGAAGGTGTACTAAAGTTAAAACTTTTTTCGAATAATAATAATAATTGTACTTCTAGAAATATATATATATATATATATATATATATATATATATATATATATATATATATATATATATATATATATATGGGTGGTTTCATCTCAAATCGTGCAGGCAAAAAAGGTCGAATTTTTAATTTCTATGAAAAAAGTGTATGTTATGGCGCCGTTTCTAAAACCGCAGTCGCCACAAACCGCAAGTTCGTTGGATTTTTTCTTCTCGGGTTACGCATTTTTAAAGAGGCCGCGGCGAAAAGTAGTGTTTTTCACACCCGTCGTGGGTCGGATGTTTCGCTTGATCTCCCGCCGTGGATTTAGAGTCCACATAATATTAGCTTTGTGAAAGCACTATGTGAATACATTTGAAAGGCTCTAGTACCATAAAATAATTTTAGGCGTATTAGTGTTTTACTGTAAAAATGTCAAAAACGCTTCCTCGGTCAATTGTTGACGAAATTTGACAATTAATTACTGGCGATCTACTTGGGTTACATTAATATTTTTTTATGTCCACGGAGAGCCCAAAACACGTTCTTTATATGTATTATAAAATGACTCTACTGAATAAAATATCCTTTGCGGTACGTTTACGTTAATATTATGCGAAAACCAAAAAGTACCATTTTTTTAAATTGATTTTCTCAAAAAACCCGTTTTTTTATTATTTTTTTTATTTTTTGTTGAAACGTAGATATGATAGTTGTCTACACTAAAATCAAGCCGAGATAGTGTGTATTTTGTTTGTATGTCTTATATTTAGGCCTCAATATCGGAAAAAGACGTCTGTTTTGCAAGACCTAAGTCAGTCATAGCGACCCATGCGTCTCTATGAATTGTGAAAAAGATTTCTTGAATTTTCTTCTGCATTTTGTAATCAAATATAAACATATTTCGTGGTATTGAATATTAATTTATGTTTTGATAAGACCGGGAACCACGAGATACATACCTAAGCAAATCAGCAGGCCTAGTAGACTTTCAATAACCAAGGAGCACAGACGTTGTATTGTTTTTATTTATTAACCTTTCACAGTAAACTAGCACGACTAGCTATTAGCTGTCATATTACTAAGACAAAGAAAGTCACCACATCTTCCATGTATTATATACAATTTTTTCCGAAACCAAACACTGGGGTTTGTTCACCGCACATCGCACAGTTCACCAGGGAATGTCCTTTCACTTCCGTAATACACAAAAGTGATGACACAAAAACGGCCCGAAACACACAGAGAGGGGTAGGAAATCAAAATAAATAAATAGGAATTAAATTGCTCAAATCCGATCTTAACCAAAATTGCGTTAAAAAAATTAATTATTTAGGCTCGAGCGGTGGCAAGGAGATAGGTCCACGCCTGGTGGAGAGTCAGACGAAGAAGTCTCGACGACACGTAAACGTAAAAAAAAAATAAAAAAATACTTTAATAAAGACGGGAAAACTCAGCCGCACATGGCAAGAACAAAGACCAACTCCTCCGGGCATTCCCTAAACGGGACGCAACCAAATGCGTGCGAACACGCTCTCTACATCACCGCCAGGCCGCTACGCCATGACGAAATAAACCCAACAACTGAACAGTGCAAACAAACAGTTAGTAAGAAAACATTGAAAAAAAAAAAAGAAAACGTTCAGAAAAAACCGCAACCGAGAAACAAAGTTCAGCGGGGCGAAGAAACACAGGCGAGTCTGTCCCACGACACTGAAGTCTGGCAGGATGACGGCGTCCAGATGACGCTCGAATCTGTTCCTCCCTCTATTACGCGCATCCACGACGACTGTGCAGAACAGTGGCTGTGCGAAACAAAGTGAAGAATAGATCGAGCAGCGATGCGCGAGAAGGTAACCGAGACTGTGCCTCAAGCTTCATATCGGGAGAGGAGCTTTCGAGGTAGTTTCTGCAGTTACTCACACTTTCTCTTTCCCCCTCCCTTTCTCAAAAGAACACGTCAGCCGACGCTAACTTTTCATCTCGAGAAAAAGCCACTCTTCACAAAGGGTTATAGTTGACAAGGAGGCTGACTTCGACCCGACTAGTCTCCGGGCAGAATACAAACACAAGTATATTTACCAACACGCTCGTTTAATGTCAGTCTCCGGGCTTTGCTGTTACCAAAAGAGATAAACCTTTATAAGGACAAACGAGCGGGTTGGTGGGGATAATTAAACTCATACAGTCCTTTCTCGTTTTCTTCCTCAAGTTTAATAGATAACCCTTCGGCGCTATCGGATATCCCTGGAGAGAGATAGAGCACGGCAGTTTCAAGGTAAGGATAGGGCGCTCGAAGCTAGGGCAAAATGGCGGTATCATTTCCCGCATGCATGGATGGCTGGTTTCAAATTTCCCCACATCCCTGACGAAACCGGCCCATCTTCGTGTTTGCGTCTGCGGGATTTGTGTCCCGCGCCGCCGGTTTTAGCGCGCACGCGGCATTGTTTTGGCTGGCTGAACAGTTGTTGACCGTCGATATTGTAAGGCCGTGGTGTCCTCATCCTTTCAGGCAACGATTCCTTTGCTTTCCCTTGTGCAATACTCTGACAGACTCCTCCTGGGTGGCTGTCACTGTTCGCCGCGTCAACGACAGATTCGTACCATTTCACTCCTCGTGACACAGGGTGCGCTGCTCGCTTTACTGTCACGGGCCGTCCCACCTAACACAACGAGCGCGAAAGGTCGTGGTCATCTGCTGGCTCCGAAAGGGCGGGACGTTCATGCAGGCCAATGAGGGCCCCGAATCAATACGACGTCCTGCCGACACCTACACGTTAAAAATTTACGACACCTGCTGGTCTGTTAAGAAGTGTTGCTTTCTCTTTTGAACTCATCCGATCTAGCTTGCCATTTGTATTAAAATTTAAATAATCAATAAATATAACAGGGTGGAACTACTATATTTACTGTCTGTATGCTGTCTTCGTTATGTGTTATTCCTTGTTTCGTGTATATTGGTGCAACATTGAGCGCGTTTCTCTGCGTTACATTTTCGCAGGGCTGGTTTCATGTTGTTCTATGCCTTGCTGCAGGATGCGAGTGCTTTTACTTAATCTTCTGTGACGCCCTTTGTTTTTCTTCTTTTTTCCCCTCCCCCACAATAATGCCTTCACGGGCGCTGTGGGGTACATGTAATAAATAAATAAATAAATTTGATTGTTATGTGGGAAGGTTGGAAAAGGCAAAAATATTTTCAAGTTTGTGAAGTCCATTTCGCAAGTCCAAGTTCGCAAGTCCATTTCGAGCCGTGGAAACACGTTTTTGTACGATATTGATGCTTAGATATAGAACATACAAACAAAATACACACTTTCTCGACTTGATTTTCGTTTAGAAAACTATCACATCTACATTTTGACAAAAATTAAAAAAAATTAAAAACAAATGTTTTTTTTTTAAATGGTATTTCTGGTTTTCACATAATATTAACGTTAACGTACCGCAAAGAAAATTTCATATAGCCGAGGTATTCTATAATAGATATATAGAGCGTGTTTTGGGCTCTCCGAGGACATAAAAGATGTCGATGTAACCCAAGTAGATCGCCAGTAATTAATTGTCAAAGTTCGTCAACAATTGACCGAGGGGGTGATTTTGACATTTTTAGAGAAAAAACCAAAACGCCTAAATTTTTTTTATGGTATTAGAGCCTTTTAAATGTATTCACATAGCGCTTGCACAAAGTTAATATAATGTGGCCTGAAAATCCACTGCGGGAGATCAAGCGAAACATCCGACCCACGACGGGTGTGAAAAACACTGCTTTTCGCCGCGGCCTCACTAAAAATTCATAAGTCGATAACAAAAGATCCGACGAACTTGCGGTTTGTGGCGACTGCGTTTTTAGAAACGGCGCCATAACATATATTTTTTTAATTTAAATTAAAAATTCGACCCTTTTTACCTGCACGATTTGAGATGAAACCACCGATATAATGTTTCGCTTATCCGGATCACGACACCAATAAAGTTTGTTACTTCAAACACTATCTCGTGCATACTTGGGCAACAGTTGCTTTGAAAGCCTGTAATGTTTACTTGAATGCTAATGCACATAATCACTTGGATTGTTGTGCATGTCGGTGAGCCTTTTTGTATAGTTGTTCACAAGCAGAATTTGCAAGAATTGGTCGGAGATGGTGCATTCTGACCACGTGCCGTGACTTCGATCGACAGCCGTGGTGCAGCAGGTAAAAAGGTAAACCAGAAAATTTTTCCCTATGTTGACGTGTAATACGGGAAGCAACAGTACGTCATTGGGCCACGAGAAACAAAACCTTTTGAGCAGCATGGTTAACAGGGTTGAACTGGTGGAATGTTAGGATGCAAACGCCCCAACACAGAAAAATATCGATGCTCTCCTCTGACGGAAAATACCGTCTAAATATGAAGCGCGTAAATCCAGTCGGTCCGTGACAACATATTCATACTTTTTTGTTGCAACGCTGGCGTACCGGTCGGTGAGTATATTTAAGTCAACTCAATGAAGAAAACTTTAAGAGTGATAAATGCCAGAAAATTCAGTCTCACAGAAACTAACCCGGAGAAAGTGAAACAATAAAAGCAACTCGAAATAACGTTTTAGAGAGAAAAAGTAAATAAGATAAACCTACTATGTGCAATCCCATATCGGTACAGCTACCCCAAGAAGGTGAACGACCTATACGAGATCTTTAATTCCCACAAACAAAAACGTAACTTCGGCCGAACATAAGGACAATATAATGTTCGATAAATGTACGCCATCTTTTTATCCGGACAAAATAATAGGCGCGGAAGTAAGAAAGGAACGGCAGATACAAGAAATAGTGAAGGACTTGTTTCATAATAAAGGACTCAAACGCAGAAAAATGAGCAAATGAAGACAGATTCGGAAGCTTCAAGGAACATAAACTTAAGGACAAAACCCTTATATAGGACAACGTGTACAAAACACGTTCGGGCAGCACAAAAAAAAAAATGGTTGATGATTTTTATTGGGAGAAACAAATACAAGTGGCAGCAAAGAGCGCCAGAAAAAAGAAAGAACACGATAGAACTCAAAAAAGCCACAGGGCAAGGAGTGTCGAAGAGTGGAAATAGTGGAAGGTGAAAAATTCGGTAAGGTACCCCCGTGAGTTGCAGGACCAGACAACTGTAACTTAGGACACGGCGAGCGTTAACAAATGAACCGGAAGCCGAAAATGCTCTCATCGAAAAAAAAGCAGTAGGAGAAAAGAGGGAAAAGAGAGGGATCCAGCGATTACAAACACATTCTCCGAAAACACACCGTCCGCGCCAAACATTTGTTCTTTCCAATCACCCTTCGCTTTGGTTTTTTTTTTCTTTTTTGTTGGCATGGTCATCTTTGGAAGTTTTTTTTTTTATAAGCGATAGATTTGTCCTTTGCTGCTGCCATTGAGGTCTCAAATGTCGGCTTTATATTTATCGGCCGAGTTATCTGTAACCCAGTTGAGAAGTTGCGCCAAAGGAGCTTCATTTTTCTCAGTTTCTTGCAGCTCACACCAGTCACGTCTTTGACCACTACGTTTAAAAGTAACAGGGATCAAAGTTCGCTTTTTTCCTAGAAAGTTGGTGACAATGAAGTAACCGACGTACGAGCAAAAATTTTCGAATAAAAATTCCGCGCGGCGTCATAGTTTATTACCAGGTCAGAGGAGCTTAGAAACTTTAGGACTATCGTCAAGATCCTAGCGTTAGCACTGCGTGCGATGTGCGCAAGCTCCTGAAGCAAGGCAAAGCGCTACATTTAGTTCAACGGAACACACACATATATCAAAGCAGCTACAGCGCCATCGAGATGTGCATATGCAAACTGCTCTAAGCAATCTAAGGCCTGTCTGAGGTCAATCTGAGAAAGTCTCGCACTCTACGCCCTTCTGCGTGCGTACGCGCAGGGGCTGCTGTGTAGGCACGCAATCATTTTCCATCGAGCGTACGTACGTAAAGCTTGTTGCGTTGCCTGCGTGTGGCGCATGCGCAGTGTGGAGAAGGAAGCGCTAACGCAAACGCGCAGTGCTTGTGCTTGCTCTTAAATGAAATGCTAAAACTCACTATTGTTTCAATGGCTGGGTCGTGCGCTTACATTTTGTTTCAAAAGAATGTGCGCTGTGCAGCCTTGAGCTCTCTTGTGATCTTTTACCACGAAAAAAAGCACTGAAACTCTGGTGCGCTCTCTGACGTGGGCCTGGAACTGCGCTTCACTTTAGTGAAGATTTTGCACTATTTTCGAGATTAAATATACATACTATCTGCGAGTAGTTCTCGTTCAATAGATTCAAAAACAATATTTTTCAAGCTCAAAACGAAACAGAAATACGCAAAATAAAGAAACATACATATCTCAATAACCTTTTCCGCCTCCGCAAGCAAAATGTTTTCATGACTCGTGTCTTTACGTCAAGCTTCCTTCATCTCCATTTTCCCGAATATATTCGAAGGAAAGACACGAGTATACATATATTTGTTTTGCTGTATCGAAATATGTTGCGATGTATGGTTAGAAATGACAGTGTAACATCGTATTTTGCTTGAACTGCATGTCTGAATCGAGTGAAAAATCTGCGGCGTTTTTATGTTCCACTGCACACCCGAAAACAGTCAATCTTTGATAATGACTCGAAACAGGAAACAGTATGCATCGGAGAGGTAATTCCGGGACATTATAAACTTTGCTTAGACAACACCATCTCAAGGCATGTGAGTTTCTTTTTTCTAATAATGTTTGGCTTGAAAACAAATCCTGCATGAAGAGAGTGCTTAGGATGCTATTTTTAATGCCAATGCATTAACTGTCCCATGGAACGAAGCAGGCATGGTCTGTGACCGCCTGTGGCAGCGAAACGGCAACTAAATTCCCATTGGCCACAAGCAGAAACACGTGGATGCTTCGTCACGTAAGCCGGTGGGGAGCTCAAGATGAAAGCGGATGCGCCTCAGAAATAAAACACAAAGAAAATCACCGCAACCCAGATGCATCGTCACGGAAGCGGCAGAGCCGGCGAGGTTCGCCGCGCCTGCGCACTGGGGGAGCTTGATGTCACCCCGGAGCGTCGTTTGCTATAGCAAGACGTGGCGCGCTGTTCGTAGAAATGCGCTGCGTGTAGGAGTGCTTTTGCCTTCCTACACGTGAACAGTTTTAAGTGCCCTCTTCTAATCTTTTTTTTCTTTTTTTCTAATTTGAGGCTGTGATTTTGCCGAATTGTGCACAAACTCTGCTGACAATTTCATAAACTATATCATATAAAAAAAATATGCAGAGAGTCGTAAGAATAATTACTCGTTTTTGAGCAAGCAAGAAATGCCGATCTACATATTAAAACGTCTAAAGTGCAACAACAAAAGAATGCCGGGATAAAGTAGTAATTCAATTGCGGCATTAAACGTAGACGTTTTAAAGAGTGGACACGGTATATATTTTTTCTAATCTGCTGCCGGGGTCCTCGGTCGGCAACTTAAACATTTGCGTTTATTAAAGTGTTGGCGGTAGCCCGGTACAAGTAACGCCGTTACCGGCAACGCGCTATTTTTATCGGTAACATAGTAACGCACTCGTTACTTTTTCAAAGCTGTAACGGGTAACGTACTTACGTTACTTATGTTAAGTAACGGGTAAGGTACTTACGTTACTTATATTAAGTAGCGGGTCACGCACTTACATTACTTAGTTCAAGTGACGGGTAACGTTGTTTCGTTACTCGTTACTTTTCTTCCTAAAACACGAAAAAACGTACACAAAATTTTGTTCGTGTTTCTATACTTTGTTTTACCCTACGTCCAGACGCAGCAGATGCTAAAAGCTGATGGAGTCAATCAGACCGCGTTAAAACCATCATGGCGTTCTATCATTGCTGGGCCAATCATAAACAAAAAGGACCCAGTGACTTGCGCTCTTTATGTTTCGTGATTGGTTCCATTAGCTCCTAGCGTCCGCTCCGTCTGGACTTCAGCTGTAAAAAACTATCGGCACCAAGTCTTTGCACTTATTCCACATACCTTCTAAAGTTTGTCTGTCTTTTTACCATGCAAAAAGTCCCACTTTAGAAAAAACCCAACGCTCACGCCCTTTTCTTAGTGTCGAAAAACGCGTTCGCCAAGAAAACGTTGTTACCGTCAAGTTATGAAAAACTTAAAGCAAAAGTAACGTGCGCAACTTTTTAATGGCTACGCTAACTCGTTCCTTTTATTTTGAGGTAACGTAAGTCGGTAACGCTTTCCTTTATTTTGCTAGTAACGAGTAACGCATTTCGTTACTTTTTGGGAGAGCGAACGCCTACAACACTTATTGAGGGTGACGGGTAATTTTCTTGCCGACGCCGTCTATGCTTGATATGTTGAGCAGAACTAGTTTAAGCTTGAAATGCGTGATCCGTTCGGAAGGAAATAGAAGCCAGTAAGGCATATCGACTTACTTCCCGACTAAGTTACTGGGGATGCCCAATTTCCAAGACCACTCCAGTTTTACCTGATGCTGAATTTGCATCTCGTTAGATAAATCAAAAGCTCTATGTTTCTTCTAACCTATGAGCGGTCAAACAAAAGTATGGATTCTTAAAAACCTCAGGACAGACTAGCAGCGGTACAGCACCGTTCAAATCGCTCATTCTGTCGGCGTCAACCCAAACCATTTTAAGGCGGACTGCGTTGAAGCATTTTTATCTGGACAGAAACAAATTTCAAGTCTTCTTCCCGGCATGTATATGTCAAAAGGCGGCGATTTCTAAAATAGACACAACAAAAGTACAAAAATAATGTCTCGGAATCTCGCCTAAAAAAATGCGTTATACACGACACAAAACGTTTCCGAGTCGAGGGAATTGTCCGAGAGAATTAAGAAATAAAAAACTCCTCCGCCGCAGACAACGTTTTTGTTCCGCATATTTCAATTTTATTCCACCTTTCCGGGCAACACGGCGTAGTAACGGAGGGTCTCTTTTGTTGCTTGAGGATACCCCGCATTCCTGAAAGCGAACAAAGGAGAGCAGTAGCGGACGCTCTTTACAGATCTTACGGTCTCTCGTACGAACGACGACAGAACACCACTACGATATGCTAAGGGTTTCCTCTTCTTCGTTAGGACCGCTACGTCTACGGTACTTGTACACGGTAGCTTAAATGTGAAGCACAACCGACGGAAGCAATATTTCTCTTATTATGAAAAGAGAAGCCCCTCAAGCAATTGAGACACCCACGTCAAGCTTAGAATGCAATAAAGGAATTTGTCGAACACCGCCGAAATTCTTTGTTGTTGTTGTTGTTTTTGTTGTTTTTTTGCGTGTGGCTTTTGAGTTATTTGGGTTGGATTAATTATTTTCACGTTTCTCGCGGGAAGCTCGTTCTCTTTTTGTTATTGTACAACGAGAATTCAAAACGCCTTGTTGAAATCTCAAACAAGGAGAGGAGTACATAATCGCTTGTTTTGTTGTTTTAATTACGCACAAACGCTTCTGTGTAATGCTTTGCTCACGTTGCAATGGCAGCCAAACCGGCTTTGCTGACATGCCCTGCCATGGGGTACATGCAGACGCATGAACAGACTGACACATATCCTTCGGGGAGAAGGATATTCCATTACTTTATGAAGCACGCAATGCTTTGAAGGTAGAACACAACTTACATGTAGTGTTCGTTTAGTGACATCCCAACAAAATGAGGCCACCAGTCACAACCGCGTAATAAAATCAAGTACTCCTAGTTTCAGGTTTGCATCGCAAGGCCCATTCACTTTATTCTCCAACCTCAGGAGTCAGAACATCATCTCACCAGCCTGACCACTGTTGTACACGTTCCTCAAAAAAGCGACGAAACCTCGTTCCTCGTTCCTTCTGATTTGTGGAACGCGTTCCCGTTACAAGTTCCATATGTGAAAAAGGAACTCGTTCCCGTTACAGTTAAAAAAATGGAACTTATCGTTAAATATTCGTTACGTTTGTATTTTGCTGACAAGCATATTTAGTTAGATCGGTTATTTTTTTTTACCTATTGCATTAAATGGGAACATACGAATTTAAATGGCTTGATGAAGGGATCGAACCAGCAGAAGAAAACAAGCGTAAGCAGGGATTTGTTTGTATATATATTGTCACGAAGGACAATTGATGAGGCGAAGATAACTTAAGAAGCTAAACGTTTAATTGGGCGAACTTGTGCCCAAAACAAAGAGGGAACAAAAGAAAACAGCACAGCGTCGCGGGGGTCGATGTCGGCGAAACCGCAGGATCGAGCGCAGGGGCGAGACTAACTCCGGATCGCCATGCTCCTTTATGTACACGCGTTGGTTTCTGGAATAGTCGGCCTAGAAGGTTTGGCGACGAAAACATGCGCATCTGAAACAAGCAACAGGATTCTCGAATTTACTAGAACACTAAATTGCAAGGATAAACAAAAAAGACGCGTCGTTCCCAGGAATCGAACCCGCGCACTTGGCGAGGGAGGCATGCACGATAACCTTTAGGCCACGGCCGCGCTTCCTACTGCGCGCGCGGCATTGCTCCCCCCTTTAAAAAGTGCATCGCCCCGATGCAGTACAAGGCAAACAAAAAACAAAACAAAAAATAATAAAAATAACGGCAAACTAAAGAGTCATTTGGAACACATAAGGTCCACAGTCCTATCGAGCGTAGTACGGCTTCAGGCGCACCACGTAAACGACTTCAGGTCGTGGTGGGTGGCGTGATGATGTTCTTGTCCCGTCGGGCATCACATCGTAGTTCAGCTCCCCGAGGCGACGAAGTACCTTGTATGGGCCAAAGTACCATTTCAGCAGTTTCTCACTGGGGCCGCGGCGACGAACTGGCGTCCACACTCACACCCTTCCCCGGGCTGGAAGTGGACGTCCCTGCGTCGAAGGATGTAGCCGCCGGCGTCGACGCGTTGCTGGTCTTGAATCAGGAGTAGGGCCAGCTGACGGACTTCTTCGGCCCGTTGAGCAACCACCTGGGCGTCGTGGCTCTCATTGCCAGCTGGCTCAATGGGCAGCATCACGTCCAGCATGGTCGTTACCTTCCGACCATGTACCAGCTCGAAAGGTGTGAATCCAGTGGTCTCTTGAACCGCCGTATTGTAGGCGAACGTGACGTAGGGCAACACATCGTCCAACGTCTTGTGCTCTACGTCGATGTATATGGAGATCATGTCAGCGACTATCTTGTTAAGTCACTCCGTCAGCACGTTGGTCTGCGGGTGGTATGCAGTGGTTCGACGATGGCTGGTGTGACTGAGCCGGAGAATTTCTTGCGTCAGCTGTGCCAGAATCGATGATTCGCGATCTCTAATCAGAACATCGGGAGCGCCGCGCCGGAGGACGATGGACTCACGGAAAAACTTTGCGACTTCAACCGCAGTGTCCGAAGGAAGGGCTTTCGTTTCTGTGTACCACGTGAGATAATCTGCGGCGACGATTATCCAACGGTATACCAGGGTTGACGGCAGAAAAAGACCAAGTAGATCCATTCCGATCTGCTGGAACGGTGCAGTTGGAGGAGGAGTTTGCTGCAGGAGACCTGCCGGCTTCGTTGGCGGTTTCTTGCGTCGCTGACACTCGTGGCACGATCGGGTGTTGAGGTGGACGGTTTTGGGGAGCTTGGGCCAGTAATATTTTTTTACGAATGCGGGCCAGTGTCTGGCTGTGTCCAAGGTGTCCGGGCGTCGGGTCGTCGGGACATGCTTGAAAGATCTCCTCTCGAAGGTCGGTCGGGATTACCAGTAGCCACGGCTAGTTGTTGTCCCCGAAGTTCTCTTTGTAGAGCACACCTTGTCGAATGGCAAAGGTCGGCCGGACTTGTGAGAAAACCCGGAGCACGATACTCCCGTGCCCTTCCAGGTGTTAAATTAATGCGCGCAACTCAGGATCGTCTCGTTGACGTCGTACCAGGTCGTCGGTGGTCACTGCTCTAGGAAGTACTCGTCGTCATTGTTGGCGCTGCTGGCGGAAGGTGTCTGGGGAGGGGCCCTGGACAGGCAGTCAGCGTTGCTGTGCTTGCGACCTGACGTGAGACCACAGTCATGTGGAACTCGTGTAGTCGGAGACTCCATCGAGCGAGCCGTCCTGAAGGGTCCTTGAGGTTCGCAAGCCAGCAGAGCGACTGGTGGTCCGTGACTACGCGGAACGGGCTTCCGTACAAGTACGGACGAAACTTCGTGATGGACCAGACGACCGCAAGGCATTCTTTCTCAGTCGTGGAGTAATTTCTCTCTGCCTTGGAGAGTGTCCGACTTGCGTAGGCGATAACTCGCTCGGTGCCTTCTTGTACTTGAACTAGTACCGCGCCAAGCCCTGCGTTGCTTGCGTCAGTGTGAATCTCGGTGTCCGCATTCTGATCAAAATGTCCAAGAACCGGAGGCGTCTGGAGTCGTCGCTTCAGCTCGTCGAACGCCTGCTGAAGCGACGACTCCAGACGCCTCCGCTTCAGCTCGTCGAACGCTCGTCGAACGCCTCGGCCTATTCGAACATCTCGGTTTCCTTCGTGAGGTTTGTGAGCGGCGCAGAAATCCCTGCGAAATCCCGAACGAAGCAACGATAGTAGGCACAAGGTCCGACAAATCTTCGCACGGCATTGTTGTCTGTCGGCGCTGAAAATGACGCGACGGCGCGAGTCTTCTCCAGGTATGGGCGAACGCCTTCGTTACTAACCACGGGGCCTAGAAACTTCAGTTCGTCATAGGCGAACCAACACTTTGGCGGATTGAGGGTGAGCCCGGCGCTCCATATGGCTTAAAGAACACCTCGGAGTCGTCGTAAGTGCTCGCCGAAGTCGCTGGAAAACACTACGACGTCATCGAGGTAGGCGAGACAGCTCTGCCACCTCAGTCCTGCCAGTACGGTGCCCATGACACGCTGGAAAGTTGCTGGCGCCGTGCATAGTCCGAGGGGCATCACCTTGAACTCGTACAGCCAATCCGGCGTGACGAAAGCTGTCTTCTCTCGGTCCCGTTCGTCGACTTTGGTCTGCCAGTAGCCGCTCTTCAGGTCCATCGATGAAAAGTATCGAGAATGGCGCAGCCGGTCTGACGTGTCGTCGATGCGGGGGAGTGGATAGACGTCTTTCTTCGTTACTGCGTTCAGCTGCCGGTAATTCACGCAGAACCTAAGCGTCCCGTCTTTCTTCTTAACCAGTACGACTGGAGAGGCCCAAGGACTGCTTGAGGGCTGGATTATGTCGTCGTTCGGCATCTCTTGGAGTTGCTCCTGGATCACCTCCCTTTCTTTAACGGAGACTCTGTACGGCGATTGATGCACTGGGCCCGCGTCGTCCTCGATCACGATTCGGTGCTTCGCAACGGCAGTTTGGTGCACCTTCGACGACTTCGCAAAGCAGTCGCGGTGTTCGGTGAGCAGGTAAATCAGCTGCCGTCGTTTTGGGCCAGGAAGCTTACGGTCAATGTCGAGTTGCGCTGGCGACGTACTGTCTTGCTCAGGTGGAGGGGACCCTTCAGTAATCGCGGCGATTTCGGTGGAGTTCTGGATTTCCTCGATATGGCCCACGGCGGTACCTTTCGTAAGGTGTTTCGGCTCTCGTCGAAAGTTTGTATTGAGGACCATAGTACACCCGTCCTGAAAATTCGTCACCCCTCTTGCGACGCCGATTCCTCTTCCTAAATTTAACTGGACGCTGCCATCAAGCAGCACTTCGTCACAGGAAGCTTCATCGGTCCTGACGGGTCCAAAAACAGACGATCGTGGCGGCAGGTTTACATGATCGGCGAGAACTCGGACCGCGGGTGACGTCGCTCTGGGTTCCTCCGGCGGTAGAGCAGGTGTCTCGTAGAGTAAATCTGTTTGCTCCCAGGTCGATGACCGCGCCGTTTTCGCACAAGAAGTCCATACCGAGTATAACGTCTCTGGAGCAGTATTGTAGAACGACCAATTTCACAGGACCTGTTTCGCCGTGAAGTTCGACACGGGCAGTGCACCTTCCAACAGGCGCGATGAGGTGTCCCCCAGCGGTTCGTATCTGCGGCCCATCCCACAGCGTCGTCCCTTTTCTAAGGCGGCGAGAGAGCCTCCCACTCAAGACTGAGTAGTCTACTCCGGTGTCCACGAGTGCTGATACGTCGTGTCTGTCGATAACAACGTTTAGGTTGTTGGGCAACTTTGCAGGACCGTCGTTGCGATACGAGGCGTCGGAAGAGTGGGAGCGCTCCGGCATTCTTGGAGGCACTTTCCATCGGTCCTCTTCGGCAACACCACCTCCAGGTGTTGCCGCACTTAGTTTTCCCGACGAGAAATAGGCGACGGGCTCTTACGACAAAATCGTTGCATCGGCGAGCCTGGACGTCCTGGCGACGGCTACCAGGACCCGCGGCAAGGTGCAAACGGAGGAGACTGAGGTCGTCGAAGATACTCTTCAATCTCCTGTGGTCGCTCACCGTAGCGTGGGCGTGGGTCACTCGGGCGGAAGCCGCGCAGCCCAAGTCGACGGTAGGGGCAGCCGCGGTAGATGTGGTCGGCTTCCCCGCAGTGGAAACAGAGCCGGCGTCGGTCGGCCGTTCGCCACACGTTGGCCTTCCTCAACGAGGGTGGCTCCGGGCGGACGTCCTGAACTTGTCCTTCCTGTCGTGGAGGATACGGCGGCGTCAGAGGGCCTCGTCGGGGTGGCGCCATGGCCTGGTGGTTTGCTTGCGGCGCTCGTCGGGTCATGTCGGCGTAGCTCAAAGTCGGTTCCTCTGGTGTCGTCGTGTTGATCGGAACCTCAGGTTGGAAGGCCCGGTAAACTTCCTCTTGGAGGACCTTGGCGAGGGACAGTGAGGACGGGCGATCCGCAGCGGGGAGTATATTGCAGAGTTCTTTCCGCACGACTTGACGGACGATCTCCCGAAGGTGGTCGCCACAGCTGGTATTCAGGAGGGAAGCAGCGATGGTTGGAGCAGCAGGCGCGTCGGCGATTTGGTGGTAGTGACTTTCTCGGGCTGTCAGGGCGCGCTCGATATTGGTGGCTTCGGTAGCAAAACCATTGACAGTCGTTGGAGGATTGCGTACCAGTCGTGCGAAAATTTCACCTTTCACGCCAGGCATGAAAGCGCGAAGTTTCTTCTCCTCGGTCGCCTCCGGATCGGCCCGGGCACTAAGACGCAGGACATCTTCGACAAAGCTTGTCACGCTTTCGTTGGGGTTCTGCACCCCTGGTCTAAGAAGGTCCTCCGCTCGCTGCCGACGGTGGAAGTTGATGAACGTCGGCTTCAGTTCGGCGGCGCATGGCTCCGACGAAGTAAAGGAGGCTTCGTGCTTCTCAAACAAGTGCCTCGCGCTGCCTTCAAGCGCAAAGTAGAGGTTCTGGAGGCGGTGCTCATACGTCCATCCGTTGTGGCAGGCTACTCGTTTATAATGATGCAGCCAGTCCTCTACATCTTTGTGAACCTCACCGTGAAAGGGCGTCGGAGTACGGGGAGTGACGGAGTGGATGACGACGGGTGGAGTAGTCATCGTCGCCGTCCGCTTCATTGATTTCTGCGGCAGGGGTTCAAGTTCCGGAGCTAGGCCTCGGGTACGGCGACTTGACCGGGCCTTGGTCCGGTCCTCTGTGAAGGGTAGCCTCACGGAGCTGAGCGCGTCACTTGGCCGGCGTGTTTTCGGAGGGGTACGGTTCCCGGGCATAAAATGCAATTACCCCGCACCTCCACCAAAGTGTCACGAATGGCAATTGATGAGGCGAAGATAAGTGAAGAAACTAACTTGTGCCCAAAACAAAAAGGAAACAGAAGAAAACACCAGAGCGTCGAGGGCGTCGATGTCGGCGAAACCGCAGGATCGAGCGCAGAGACGAGACTAACTCCGGATCGCCATGCCTCTTTATGTACACGCGTTGGTTTCTGGAACTGTCGGCCTAGAAGGTTCGGCGACGAGAACATTCGCAACCTCGAACAAGCAACAGGATTCTCGAATTTACTAGAACACTAAATTGCAAGGATAAACAAAAGACGCGTCGCTCCCAGGAATCGAACCCGGGCACTTCACGTGGGAGGCAGGCACGATAACCGTTGGGCCACGGCCGCGCAGCCTAGTGCACGCGCGGCAATATTCACCTTTAATAATATCAACTTTGAACCTTATTAGTGTTTGTGGTGGGCGATTCAGTGGAGTCAAATGTACTGTTACCCCATTTTGCATGAGCGTTTTACAACAACCTCACGCGTCTCAATCTAACGAAGTCCCTTGTTCGAACTTAGCATCAGTTGCTTCTCGATGTTACTGTCCGCAAGACGATCAAGTGAAGAAGAGGGTAGGGCTTTTGGAAGGCCAGTCTTGAAAACTACAAGTCCTTCACCTTGAAGATTGGATTCATTGTTCAGTTTGAAGGTGTTGGACAAGGGGGGCAGAAATACGGTTTAATTTTTGTGCATCTTCTAATTGCCCGATGTTTAAGATACAAGTGTGAGTTCGATGTCTATAAACTTGTTTTTTTGTTGCAACTGTAGGTTTCTTTGTGGAAGTTCAGCGGTAGCTGTAGTCGGCCTTAGACCTCTGGGTGTATGAGCATTTCTGGAAGCAGAGAACGTAGCTGACTTTGAAACGTTCCTCTTTCTGTGTCTTTTCCTGCAACTAAAGTTTTGTTTTTTGTACCGCAGTCTCGCGCACTAAAAAAAGAATCGATGACCACTAGCTCTCCATCACCCGACTGTTTCCAAGCGAGGACCACACAAAATAAAACATAAAATCAGTAACCACAAAGTTCACGAGATTCTGCTCTTCGTGTATTGTTTTTATACTTTGAGAATTTCCCTCTTGGAAATAATAAAAAACAATATTACCCCACTGGATGAAAAACAAAGGAACGCCGTTCCTTTTTCCGTTCCACTAAAAACGTAACGAGCTTCTGTTCCAGCTGCACCGATGCAAAATGAAACGGCGGCGTTCCTTTGTTCCTCCTTACAGGAACGCGTTCCAGGAACGCCGGTCCGTGCAACACTGAAGCTGACGTACTAATTGAACCACAGTGGTCAGTAGAGGATAGTGTGGAGCTTGAGTGCAGTCGTTCTTCCCACACCAGGGGCAGTACGTTGACATTTAGTGATTGGTGAAGAAAGTAGACGTTCCGAGTGTTTTTCAGATGGTCCTGCGTCCCTCGCTTATATTCGCCGATGATAATAATGATGTATAAAATTGGTCTAAAACAAAACGATCATGTTTTACCCAATAGCACTCTCTTCGAATTATTTAATAGTAGGGTTGTTAAACGAGTTAAATATTCTACCAGTCACTCCGGGAATTCAATTTTGCGTGATTAGATGTTTAATTGAATGATCGTTCAAAAGTGGATTTGTCTATGTCGTTGTCATGGGCGTTATTTTTGCAGCTGTCAAACCCATTACGAAGACTTTAGTCACCGAAAGCACGGTGTCTCATTGACGACCTTTAGTGAACAAATGTAAATAAAATTGTCTAAAAGCAGTATTATTAAGGCCCAGCTTTTTGCTCGTGATTTCTTTTTGGACCTTTTTACGATCTTTTATGTTGTCGCTTTCTACAGTGAGGGAGATTGAGATCCAGTAAAATGCGCAACTGTGTTTTCAACTGCGTTCTTTGATATTTGAATAAAACTGTCTTTAGGTAAACCGCAGATGTTCCCCAAAAATTAGTTATTAATATGTTACTCATTAACTGCAAACTTGACGTCACAAGAAAATTAGACTTGCGTTTTAATGTTTTATTTACTTCTGCCAGTATCCCATTCTAAAGGTCACCGACGTATTGGTTGAAATTATTTTTCAGTTCAAGCGCTATCATTTACATAACGTTTCCGAGCGCGATTGCGGGACCATGAACTTTGTTGAGTGCCATAAACACGATGCTTAAGAGGAAACACAGATGCTTACACATGAAATAAATTTGTACAAAAGAAGAATCAAACTTTTTATAAGGGAGAGGAGAGGGGGGGGGGGGGGGGGGCGTGCAGCGAGTGACACGATATAGGGCCCTAGACATTGCATGCAGCCGGAAGCATTATTGGTGGATTTTGAGACGAATGCCTCAGGAACGATTTTGGAGCGTTTCAGAGCACAACTTCACATTCTATTACAGGTCCACACTAAACAGCGAAATCGAAGAACAAAAAACAAACGAAGTTGAAGGTAGAAGTAATACCTAAAAGATATATTCCAAGATGACAGTGATCATGAAACTTTATATGCTAGATAAACGGAATCTCACAAAGCAGCTAAGCAAATTACGTCAGCAATATAACAGAAACAAAAAAAAAACTAAAAAACACGCTGAATGATACGCCACCAAGAAGAAAAGAAGAAAAAAACAGGAGTAAGCGCTACGGTGAAGATTTGTGAAGCCTATTTGTCAACCGAAATACGCTTCCTATTTTTCAATTCCTCCTCGCAACGATTATGATAGGCGGCACAAACATAGACTCTACGGAGATACGATCTAAATCGAATAAAGAGCAATCCCGATCGAATCTTTCGGTCCACTTTATCTACATCTCTCCTTCTTGCCGTTTTTTCTCCTTTTCACAGCAAATCCAAAATGCGAAAAAAAAAAAAACTACAAAAACGTACACTTTTTTCTAGAAATGAGTTACGCCAAAATCGAGAGCTCGCATTGGGAACCTGTGCATTACGCTGATTAGCGTCATTTTGTTTTAGCTTTGTTTTTGTATTTAAAGACATTCTATCGGTGTTTTCTAAAACACCCGCGTGCGATACGCGAAGAAACGGATGACGTGAATATATTCTCTGGTTTTGACTCAAAACGCGTTTTTTTTTTGTTCTTTTTTTTTTAGGGCAATGGTGGGATGGCAGTACGCTGGAAATAAGATGTCATGTTGCCGATATTTATCCACTTTCGTATTAAAACTCCGAGTTTTTTCAACAGGGGCCAGGCATGCAGCAATGCCGTTTACGCATTTTGTTTTGTTTTCTTCCATTTTCTTTTTTTATTGTGCATAGTTGTGGAACTAGGGAACTCAGGGAGCTCCTAACTTAAACAAAAAAGACAAAGAGAGGGAGAGACATCGGCAGATGCTCACGACATACGAAGACTCAATATTTCTGAATCGAAGTTGAGTGAAGTCGCTCTTAGATCTGAGTTATTTTTATAAGGCAATTTAAGATTCCGTTCAGACGCGATCGGCGGGAACGCGAGGTATGCCGCCGATCAAGGGCATCTTGAATCACAGCATTTCAGCTCCCTGCTCACTTATTTTATCTTTATTTGCTTGCAGATAGAAATAATTTTGTGAAAAAAAAAATAATTATCGAAACTCTTCATGTAACTCATTTCAACTTTCAGTTAGCCGCGTTCTGCCATGTAGATGAACCACGTTTACCACTTTCGCCAAACTGATCGCTTGCCGGCAGACGATCAGTTATTGGCGTCGTTTTTGGCGTTGGCGGAACACACGAGTATGGCGTTTCTCTAACTCTGTTGAGGACAGAACTCAGTAAGTGAGGCCAGGGATTCATGTTTGGACCGCGTAAACACATGCTCACTTTGTTTTTTCTTACGTGATACCTTCTTTGGCCAGGTGTACGGCGTTTCCTGAAACCCACAAGTGAAGCCTGGATACAGACGTGGGCGCGAGTGGGAGAGCAGAAGTGAGGTGCTCGACGCTGATTGGTTAACGAAGACGCCATGTGACCAGAGTTGGAGTGAGGAGAAAGATTAGTTGAGGAGGCGACGTGGGAGAGGAGGAGTGAGTTAGAAGTTTCTGGAAGATAAGCAGGTTTATCATTTGGAGCGTACATATGCAATGCGTTCAATTATCTGACGAAGAGTGCCGTGAGCGTAAGCGTGTGGCTGAACGGGCGAGACACGCTGAACGGGCGAGACACGCTGGTAAACGGTTAAAGAAAGGCTTGTGATGCTAGAACTATCATGTATGCAAGACATTTGCCTAACAATTTGCAACACGTATTGTTTTTTTTTTTTTTTTAAGCCGAAGTTTCTTCACCTTTTCGGTAAATGCCGCCGGGGCGACTTTAAAATACAAAAAAAAAAAAAAAAAGTCCCGTCGGCTTCTACCGGTCACCGTCGACTTGTCAACTTTTCTGTCGCCGGCTCGTCTGCCGTCCGAAGAAAGACCGGCACGTATAAAATTCGAGTATAGCCGATACTCTTTTATGTTCCAGGCTGCCCTGGCTGGAGTAATTGATCGCAATGAGGAATAACTCGAACGATCAGAAAAACACTGCATCCGCTTATAGAAAGAACATAGGACGAAAGTTCATCCACGTAGCGTCTGGCGAGGTTTCGGGGCGGAAGTATGTCACGTGAAACCACCATAGAGGTATGCAGCGAAGGCTATACGCGCTCTAAAGAATTGTTTTGGTGCGTGCTCCTGCTTCAAGAGTATTTGCGCGGCCAAGTCCCTCCATTAAAAGTGAAGCTCGGGAATGTTGCTTTTATGCAGTACGTGCGTTATGGAACACGTAAATGCATTTCATTCGTGTGCGCCTTACAAAACCCCTATAACAGTGTGGCTTGCTCTTTCTCTTCGCTTGCCATATTCTCGAAATTCGCGCTTAAGCTTCTCTACGTTCGCGTAAAAAAAATGTCATTGTCTGTTCAATATTGTATTTGTGTACGTTACTGAGAGCTTCAGTGAAATAATTTTTCAATCATTATTTTCAACCTCTTTTCTTTGTCCAATACATGTTCCTTTCCGGCTATAAAGAGAGCAATCTTGTGCAAGCACTGCGATATTTATTTTCAATTTCCTGTTCCCCATGCATGTGTACGCCACCGCTGCCTCCAAGCACCGTGGGAACTCTTGTCTTTTCACACGCTCCACTACGCCACTGGAGGTTGGCATAACCTCCGAGTAATCGAGTTCGTCCTGACAGGTCGCGCCATCTATCTCTCCACTTCGGAAGCGATGGGAATGCTGCCTGGCCAGCTTTGCCATTTGCATCACCGTACGTGCGTGTTGTTTACGTTGGCGCGTACTACCTCTGATCGTCTTAAGTCTGCGTACAAAGTTTCATGGCACCGGTTAAAATTAAGCACGCCGATAATGAACCCTCTGATGACGAAAATCGCCGTACCAAGACGAAACGGGAGATGTGCCGGTACTGTTGTGTGAAGTACTGTCACAAGAACGAGGGACTCGGAAACGTGAAACTGCACTGGTTTGCTTCGCAACCGTGGGATAAATAACGGCACAAGGGATCTCGGCTGTCAGGCGTGTAGAGTGAGTATAACCGTTCAAATGGTGTGTTTCAACCAGCCAAAATAATGCTGTGTTCCAGTACGCTGTCACTTGACGCTTAAAATTGGGTTTTGGTGAAGAGCTCTGCTGTCGTACTAAGTATGCGGGTTGCTATTCTTGTAGACTGCTCTCAGAATTCAATGGTGCCGAAGATGTATAACCCAGAAAAACTGAATGAACCCGAGGAAGGCTTCGTCCGCAAAGAGAGCGGGGTGAAGGAAATTAGTTACACATTCGAACCGAGAAGCTCCTGTTTTTTCGGTTCCTTGCCACCTTTACGCAGAATTCTGAGAGATGATCACTATTTTGACATTTCACGATGTATTTAATCAACAGAAAATTGGTTAAAATTGCCCTAAGGAGTTTTTGTGCCAAGAAAAAGTGGCTTTTGTTTCGATATTTTCTGTGTTCATCCGAAGAATTTTTTTTTAAACTAAGCTTATGAAAACAAGAGTTACAAGAAGATATTCATTGTGGCGTATTTGAGTCCTCACGATTGTTAACCTGCAATTAAAATATTAATTTGACTATGTATTTAGATTTCTCTTGCAGCACAGATGGTTTAGAATGTGTACCAAACAGCAGCTCCAGGATCTGTTCAGAGCATTTTGTCAATAATGCAAAAAGCAACATCGAAGCCTATTCTGCGTACCTCCCCACACTCTTTCCAGCAGTCTACAAGAGGGGTTCAGTGATTCCGGAGGTCCAGGTGTCAAGGTTTGACAGGTGAAGTTTCGACCAGCTTTAGTTATAACTTCAGCGGTTATTGTATCATAAAACTTCAGTGGTTAATTTGACATCCTTGTATATTTCACCGAAAAATTCACCATTTTTGAATATTTTAGTTTACAGATATTTTAATACATTGATTTTAAAGTCATCAACATTTATGCTTTAAGCTAACTGTTATTATGCCACTTTAGTGTTTCTCGAACTGTGAGTCGCGACAGATGCAGCTGGGGAGTCGTGAAGCGTCTCAAGAACTAAAAAGAAATATGAACGTGGCTTCACTGCGACGGCATGGACGAAGACAAAGTAGAGGTCGCTGCTCCGTATCGAACCAGAACTAAACATTTCGGTGTCCAAAATCTGCCCTCGTTATGAGAAACTGCTAAAAACAAACAAGCGTGCTCTTGTCATTACAAAGAGTCATTCCGCGTGGCATGCGTTATTTTGTGCCAACGGTTTGTCACTCGGCTGATTCGCTCTTTACCACATTACCCGCAATTGAAATTTGAACATCAATTTTGAGAATTTCTGTTTGTACACCAAAATCGAAAAGCTTTTGTCATTGCAAAAATCCACAGGGGGTCGGGGCACCACGCAATATTTTATGTTTCCTTGAATAGAATTCCTTGAACTTAAATCATGAAAACATGAAATTTCTAAGGGTGCACATACATACTGCTTTTACTCTGGCGTGTGAAAATGTCCTAACAGTTATCTAAAATATGTGCAACCAGATATCTAAAAACAGAAATGCACGTGCACATTTTGGTTTACAGGACCTCATGAGGCACTATATTCCGATTCACCTTACGTCCGGACGCAGCGGATATAAGGTGAAACGGCCTTGGATTGGCTGCAATGGCTCGTAGCATCCGCTGTGCCGGGACATGAGGTGACACAACGTATAGCGCAAAGACTCGCGCGGCAACGTCTTGTAGATCAATGGGCAGTTCTAGTCCGTCTTTTCGACGCGATCCATTCGCCCCGAACCATTCACTGACTCGGGTGCACATTCGAATCGCTCAGGACTTTCTGAAAATTGATATGTAGCAAGATGTTTCGAGGCGACCGGACCGGGCTTGAAAAAGCTTTGGGTCAGTTTTTTAGACTTGTTTTATTCGCTGCGCTTGACCAGCGTACACGAGAAAGACTCAGAACATTAGTGAGTCGCTGAAGCTCCAGCGTTCATTGGGGAGGTTGCATGATATAGGACATCTTTGCGCTCTTAAAATTTTGAAGTAATCTTGTCAATTTCACAATTACGTCCACCTAAAATAAACACCATGGCGTACGCAAAGGAGGCAATTGAGCTGGCAAGCAGGAACAAATGCTCACTTCCAAGTAATTTTACATGATTTTTGAAGAGCCTGTTTGGTTTTGCTCTACGTTTGCTTTCAGAGCTCTGGAAGACAAGCACCTCATTTTAATTTGTGCGATGGCTGCCAGTGACATTTTCATGTGTATGTAAAGCAGGACAACAACAACAGAAGACTAGGCAATGGCCTTCAAGGTGCTATTTTACCAGTTATTTGCGTCTATTGAAATACACGATCTACAATGTCGGCCCTGAGATGGCGGCCGCAATGCCCCATTGGTCCGAGAAGATTAAATCCGTCGAGATAATGCAACAGGACGTGTCAGCGAATAATTTGTAGACAAACCTTTCGCTTTGAAACAATACCACAGCTTCTTTGAGCCGCCTTGAGATGTTCATTACATTGCCCGTCCTGCTTCATCCGCCATGATGCAAGGCAAATCTTCGTCTCTTACGCTAGTTCACGGATCGCTAACCGTGCAATTTAGTCAAACCATTCTAGAGTGGCCTGCAATTTTTGCACGCATTAACAGTTGCAATAGTGAATCGGGAGTGGTGATTCATTTGCCTGAGAACGGCTCATTAAAACTTCCTGTTGTTATGAACTTACTATTTGTCATGCCACTTTATAATTTGCACCAGTCGTGACAAATGCATATTCTTCTAGGGTTCTCAGACCGACAACATGGAGATCTCCAAGAGGCAGTTTTCGGTCTACATTTCTACCCTGCAAGATGGCAACGGTACGTCACAGATTATGCACCCCAGGATGCCATCTGTGGCGCCACGGCAATCTGGTCCTGACCGAAGAACAGGGCGCTTCCAATTTTACGACAACGAGAGTGTCCGTCATTCTCTTACGTCATTGGAGTGCAGTGTGGCCACAGCCGTGTTTGCCCTGCTTCTGAGCATGCTGACCGTAGGTTCGGAAATATCGACGGACACATCAATGGCAAACAAGCTCCTCTTGCTTCTGAATAAAATGAAACTAGGGATGCGCTACTCATCACTTGCAGTCTTGTTTTGTATACACCGCACCACAGCATCACGGCATTTTCGTTCTGTACTTGCATCACTGTCTGCTGCAACCGAGAAATGAATTTTTCGTCCACCATCTTCGATCATCCTGTCCATGCTGCCCGAGTGCTTCAAGGCACACTATCCAGGGTGCAATATTATCATTGATTGTACCGATGTTCGCACAGAGGAGCCAGGCACTGTGGCTCAGCAGCGTGCCTTGTATTCTGCATGCAAATCAGGGTACACTCTGAAGTTTCTATCGCAGTGACTCCAAATGGGATGATTTGTTTTCATTCCGAGGTCTATCGCGGACGCTGCTCCGACCTCCACATTACTGTAGATTCCGAGATCTTGAGCTTGGTGGAGCCTCGTGACGTAATACTAGCAGACAAGGGCTTCCCGGGTATTAAGGCTGGTGTAGAAGGCAGCAATGCTGTGCTTGCCATGCCTCCTTTTTTTTTTCAGGGAATGGGCAGCTAAGTTGCCAAGAGGTGCTGGAGACGTACAACATTGCTCAAGTCAGTATTTATGTGGAGCGAATGATTCATCGAACCAAAGTGTACAACATTCTGAACAATCGGGTGCCAATCTCCCTTATTCCTGTTATGAGCGATGTCTTTCATCTGTGCTGCGTTCTGGCTAACTTGCAACCCGCCATAACTGCATCACAGCCATGAGCCCTAGACCAAAAGTGTGAAATCAAGTTGCCTGAAACCTGTCGCCCACTGCACACCCTTTCCACTATGGTGCAGCCATCTCGAATGTCGTCACTTCTGGTATGCGGTGAAATATCGTTTTGATCTGTCCACACCGCTAGAAGGTATTACGAAAAATGCGTGATTGTCACATCTTGTTGTGCCTTACCAATATTTTCTCGCATATTCCAGGTTGAAACGTGTTAATACTTTGTTTTGTCCCGCCAACAGGATATAGAACCCACGTGACTGAGAACGGCAGGAAACAGAAAACGTCTATAGGCCAGGAATTGAGTGCACAAACTACATCTGCGAGTACTTTGCTTGGAGTATTTGAGATAGGCCTGGTAGTTGGAACCAAAGTTTGTTTATTTGTATTTGTTTTGCAATTGTAAGAAGAAAGGGGCTTCTGAAAAAAATGGTGTGAGCTTATCTCATGAGTAGCAATACAAGAGAACTCTTTCATCTATCTTATTTTAAGTACAAATAATCATACGGGTTAATGCTCCTCTACGTGCAAGATGACAGTGTTTATTGAACAAAATGTCCCCCTTTTCAACAAATGACCATGAAAATGACTCGCTTCCAAGTAGACGTTACGAAATGTGACAAAGAACAACTACAAACCCACATGAAGATAAGGAAGATTATGAAGAGTACTTATTAACAATTGCTGGCAAGTAATGAGAGAAAAAGAAGCCTTCCGAGTGCTCGATGGCTGTCTCCAAGAAAATGTTGACTCTCTCCACAGCAAAAATTACACTGTCAACACTCGTGTACACAAAGAAAAGCATTCTCTCAGGTTAAGGACGTACACGAGTACTTGAACTTGATTGTAATACTTGTGAGTGCGCCATAAACACAGCCTACCCTCTTCGTACACGAGGTACTTCAGGAAAGTAACCTGAGCGGTAGAATCTATGAGCACCGAGTCTTTGATGGAGTGCTGACACTTCAGCTCGAGTAGAACAACTCCTTCACCGGTCGCAAAAAGGCCATCAGGGCAACAAAATGATGAGTTGGGCCAGTTGGTTCATAATGGGAAAAGACAAGCGCCGAAAGACTAGGACAAGCTAAGAAGACGATGACACAAGGCGCTCGGTTCATAATGGGAAAAGACAAGCGCCGAAAGACTAGGACAAGGTAAAAAGACGACCACACAAGGCGCTTAATGGGAAAAGACAAGCGCCGAAAGACTAGGACAAGCTAAGAAGATGATGACACAAGGCGCTCGGTTCATAATGGGAAAAGACAAGCGCCAAAAGACTAGGACAAGGTAAAAAGACGACCACACAAGGCGCTTAATGGGAAAAGACAAGCGCCGAAAGACTAGGACAAGCTAAGAAGACGATGACACAAGGCGCTCGGTTCATAATGGGAAAAGACAAGCGCCGAAAGACTAGGACAAGGTAAAAAGACGACCACACAAGGCGCTTAATGGGAAAAGACAAGCGCCGAAAGACTAGGACAAGCTAAGAAGACGATGACACAAGGCGCTCGGTTCATAATGGGAAAAGACAAGCGCCGAAAGACTAGGACAAGGTAAAAAGACGACCACACAAGGCGCTTAATGGGAAAAGACAAGCGCCGAAAGACTAGGACAAGCTAAGAAGACGATGACACAAGGCGCTCGGTTCATAATGGGAAAAGACAAGCGCCGAAAGACTAGGACAAGGTAAAAAGACGACCACACAAGGCGCTTAATGGGAAAAGACAAGCGCCGAAAGACTAGGACAAGCTAAGAAGACGATGACACAAGGCGCTCGGTTCATAATGGGAAAAGACAAGCGCCGAAAGACTAGGACAAGGTAAAAAGACGACCACACAAGGCGCTTAATGGGAAAAGACAAGCGCCGAAAGACTAGGACAAGCTAAGAAGACGATGACACAAGGCGCTCGGTTCATAATGGGAAAAGACAAGCGCCGAAAGACTAGGACAAGGTAAAAAAACGACCACACAAGGCGCTTAATGGGAAAAGACAAGCGCCGAAAGACTAGGACAAGGTAAGAAGACGACGACACAAGGCGCTAATGGGAAAAGACAAGCGCCGAAAGACTAGGACAAGGTAAGAAGACGACGACACAAGGCGCTAATGGGAAAAGACAACCGCCGAAAGACTAGGACAAGGTAAGAAGACGACGACACAAGGCGCTAATGGGAAAAGACAAGCGCCGAAAGACTAGGACAAGGTAAGAAGACGACGACACAAGGCGCTAATGGGAAAAGACAAGCGCCGAAAGACAAGGACAAGATAAGAAGACGACGACACAAGGCCTTGTGTCGTCGTCTTCTTACCTTGTCGTAGTCTTTCGGCGTTTGCCATCAGGGCAGCCACACAACCATGGCTGCTGATAATGCACGAGCAGTTCCATCCAGAATGGGCACAGATAGCATCATGTAGCATTTATCACATCTAGCAAACAATTAGGAGATTAGAATGGTACGTATATCTGAAGTATCATACAGTGGTGTCACGAAGGTCACATATATTTTTAGCAAGAAGTCGCCTTACTTCTGAAGGCGATTGGCAGTTCCAAACTTGCGGTCATATGCTCAAAGACTACATATGAACGCCGTACCTCCACAACACGGGCCCCGACTTTCATTTCAAATGCCCTCCTCGCCATTGGCTCGGTCCGCAAGCCTGCATGGGAAATGTTGGTAGAACGAGGTCTTAAAATTTCAGAGCACTTCTGTTGAAATTGGAATATAACTTGCCATAACGTGTAGCGTCTTATGAACTCCCTTTTGAACCAAGCAGGCTCTTAGAGAGGTCCCCGGGGGTCTTTCTGGTTCTTAACATGGTATACGACATGCAGCTTTTGACTCGCACTTTCCGCTCCTTGTACCATCTGTAGAGATGTGAAATGTATTTTATTATAATTACGAAAGATAAGGATTTGTTGCAGGCTTCTTATGGCTTGCAGTGTCAATAACAATTCAGTTGCCTAATGCCTGCTACAGCAAAGGAAAAATAATAATTTAAAGAAGTACTCCGGCGATTGTTTGAGCTACCTCAACTAACTATAATTTCTGACTCACCGGCCTTTACCTTTTCCGGTATGCTATTTAGAATTCCGAAATTCATAATAGTTATTGCGAAATCGGCAAATGAAAATGGTACAAAAACCAACATTCAAATGTACCCGCACTTTTCAGTGCCGTGACGTCTGTGGCGGGCAGGCTTGTCAGTCAAGCGAGCAGTAAAAAAAATAGAATATGGCAATCATTTGTTCCGTGCTGGAGCGCGGGTCCTGGAGCGAGCTTCTAAAGCATTCATTAGACACCATGAAACTGCTTCGAATCAGTTGGGAAAAAAATTCTACAGTCCAAAGAGTTAACCCCTGCACTTCCACTGACGTCACTTTTTCGTTGTTGCCAGTAGAGACTTTTAGTTTGATAAACACGGTGAGGACCAAAATTGTAAATTCAATAACTTCGTGAAAAATATCATTCAAGCAAATCGGGGACCATGAAGAAATCGCCGGAGTACCAATTTAAGACAAAAGACCTTACCTAGCACACTTGGACTGCTGCAGTGTGGCCATGCACAAGCTGGGGGGGAGGGGGGGGGGGCTGGAGCACACAATTTTTTTTTTTAAAAACGAGGCCTCCAGTCGGCTTATGAGCGCCGAGTGGTCTTTCGGTGCCACCCGAATTATAGGATATGTTCCCGTCCCCTTTAGGGCATAGTTAACTGGCATTTCTGCACTTGGGAGAAGCTCCTCCACAGTCACTTCCTCTTCAATTCCAAAGGCTGCACCCACCATGTCCTGAGGTAACCTCTCGCACTCCAGGTCCACTTGGGTCCTGTTCATCTGTCTCAGCACATTTGTGAACGGTGAGTTTATTCCGTCGAACTGGGTTATAATATAAAACGGCGGGAAAAGAGCTGGTGGCCTCCCTCCAGCAAAGACTGTCTTTTGAAAGGCAAGAGGTCGAGTGGCGAAGCTGACATCGAACGCATTTAGTTCAAACACGCACAAGCGAGTCATGCTAAGACCCAGGGGAGAGGTCTTGGGGGCTTCAGCCACCCCCCCCCCTCCCCCGAAATGTAGACGCGGGGGGGAGAGGGGAGGGGGGGTCATGTAAGCTATTTAGCGAGCGACCTCAACAAGTGATGAGAGTCAGCAACGAGCGACGGAGATTTCTCACTGCCGCTAGTCGTGCCGCTTGGCTTTTGGATTTCTAGAAAACGCCGCTCATCACATTGGTCATTTGCTCCAGTAGCTTTCATGCCGAGCGAAAGCGGGTCCTCGACGCCGTCGCTTGTCTCGTCGCTCGCCAAATCGCTTGCATGCGGTTTATGTTCCTCGCTATGCCACTGCTAAGAACACACCTCCAAAAAGTTCACTGATGAGAGCCTTGTCATTCAGTGGCGGCTTTTCCAACGGTTTGCCCCAAGCTTGAGGAAGACTCGTGTACGTCGCAACTTCATCCTCGCTTACGAACAAGGCAACTGCCGCGGCGTGTTTACAGTCGCCGCGGGCGCCGTAGCGCCAGTTACAAGTGCTGCCGATGATCTCGCCCGACAAGGAATTCAGCTGCATAAATAGAAATAAATGAGAGAACATTTGCGGCAATTCCTTAGCAGCCCTTATCAAATGAAACTGCATTCAATCGTTCCTTTACCTGACTCGTGATGTCGTACACATTCTGGCCTTGCTGCGAATGGCACTTAGCCGACATGTCTCGGCCATACGTCTCTTTTGTCGCGTACGCATGCTTGCTTTCGAGAAGTTTTTTCCCTTTCTTCAATTCTTGTTCACGGAAGAAGTCAAGCGCATTAATAGGCTTAAAGCCGCAAAACAACACGATCGGAGGCACCCTGCCGCTACTGAACCTGACTGAACCGTATACTCCCGGATGTCCGCCCGCCACGACTTCCCATCGGTTGGCGTTATTGCCACCAGAGGCGCTGACGATCCTATGACTGTGGTGCCACCTAGTAATATGCTTAGGGCCTATGAGCAGAGCACGAGACGCCACGAGCTGTCTCGTGCCGTCTCGTGCTCTGCTGGAACGTGGTGCATTTAGTGAGATCGGTCTATTGTTCACAAGTAAAAAAACTAACAAAAGCATATGTGACAACGGTCTGTTGCTTTGTTTTTCTTTCTTTTACAATAGAACTTTTTAAAATTCAGCGCCCTCTAGTATCTCAAATATCCTTTTAAATGCTTGCACGCTAATGGCGGCTAAAATCTATTACCTATTCGTCAATGGCAGACGTGCGAAATTTACGGTGTTCTTCGCCCTTGAGTTATTTCTCTTATTGTTTCACTTTTGATGCTGTCAAGAAGCTGCCACTTGTACGGAGTTCTTAGTTGAGTAAAATATTTATAAAATTTGACGCGTTGCGTTTTATTGTTACGCGCTGACTGGGATCTTTCCGAAGGCGAGCGTTCGAAGGATTGACAGACCACTCTCAAACGCGTAGCGCATACAGGTTTCTAAGTCTCGTTATCGTCCCATCGGACAACAGTTCACTAAATCCTGGAATGTTGAGTCCCTGTCGGTGCCCGTCTTCAATTGTTTTATTCAGCATCCATCAAAAGACCGCCATTAACACGTACAGATAATGTACACTTAGGTGATCATAGTTATCAAAGTGACCAGCCTGAATTTCGGAAAGTGTCTAGTAAGGATCTTGCAAATACTAGAACGTAATTTTTAATAAAAATATTGTTCTTAGTTTTGAGCGGTTTTTGCATGTATTGTTGCTAAAGTTTTAGATTCACCCTTTTCCGTTGTTGTAGACTTTTCGTCTTACTTGAACTCCAGGGTGGAAGGAAACTCGACGCTCAGCAATGTTTTCTGTTCCTGCTTCCCTCTCCGGCATTGTAGGTAAAGCAAAAATTAAGAACAAATCAAAAATTCAAAATAAAAATATTAGCATAATTAGGTTTTGTATAGAAGCGCGTAACGCTGCATTTAAGAAGCCTCCAGTACCCAAACCTCTAAATTGAGGGTCTCCAAATGCCGGCCCGCGGAGTTCTTCCGACCGGTCCGTGGCCAGTGTTGTAGCCGTTACCGAAAGAAAGAAGTAATAAAATGCGTTCCTGGTGAATAAAAGGAACGCGTTCCCGTTACCGACAAAAAGTAACAGACGTTTCTTTTGTGTTACTTTTTAATTATTCATTAACACGTTTCACTGTTTCGGCGTTAGAGGTATGCACAACCGTCAATTTAAAAAAAAACAAAATCCTGTCCATGCTACAACTGAACATTGTTGTATTAATTTTTATACACACTAAAAAAGCCGGTGAGTTTGCTTTCCCGCACAACACTCGGAGAGCCAATCACCGCAAGTTACGGAGGCAGCTCAGAGAATGACAATGCCGAAACATATGTTTAGGCCAAAAGACGCAGTCTGAGTTGTAGTATTAAGCAATGCAAGCGTGACGTTTGGCATTGCTTAATGTCACAACTCAAACTGCGTTTTTAGGTCTAAACATATGTTCCGGCAGTGTCGTTCGCTGAGCTGCCTCCGTAAGTTGCGGTGATTGGCTCTCCGAGTACTGTGCATGAAAGTAGACGCACAAACTTTTTTTAAAGTCTATAGCTTCACTTCAGTAGTCACAAAGACAACACAAAGGAAGACGCCAAAAAACTCAAAAACTCACGAGGTTTAGCGCCTAAAAACACAAAAATTTTGAAGTGAATTTTTTTATATTTCTTGAAAAGAGTATGTAACGAGTAACGTAACTACGTTACACGTTATTTGGAATAAGTAACGTAAGTACGTTACCCGTTAGTGTTTTGAAAATGTAACTAGTACGTTACTATTTTACCGATGAACTTAACGCGTTACCGGTAATGCAACTACTTGTACCGCGTTGCCGCCAACACTGTCCGTGGCTGACCGTGGTCCTCTTAACGAAGCTTGACCTGCTTCCAGCGAGCCCGCTGTTACCGGCGCCACTTGCTCGGTAACGAAACGGCGCCGCAACATAAACAAAGATTTAAAAACTAATAATAACTAGAGCGAAGTGCCTTTAGTAAAGCGTGCCCTCTCGTCATATTATTCATTCTATATTGCCATCACCAGCATCAGCATTCTTAGTTCTCCGTTTTATATCCCTGTAACTACGTGTGGTAACATTCCTTTGCGTTCCCACATATACTGCGCTTACAGTTCTTTATCGTATTTATTGCATTTTGTCAGCAAGAGTTCTATCTTTCTTACTGGTCTTCTGCCGTCTCTGTACGTGTCAAAGTTTCCGTGCGCTTTGATGTTTGCCAGGTGCGCTTTCTGTGTCATTTATTGTTTGTCATAATAAAAAAGTACATGGATTCATCCACTTTTCTAAATTTTTTACCCGAACGTCTTTTTTTATTTATACGCACAATTAGGATAAATTATTTCGTTATTCCTCATTTTATAATTACTTATTTATTTACCGGCCCTCGAGACAGCAAAGAAAACACTGCAAACCAACCCCTTAGCAAAAAAAGAAAAAAAGGTTGGAGATTTTTGTTTTAGATGAATAAGTCATAAGTTCGCAATAAACAAAGGACACTTTGCAGAAACCAAGATGTACAGTCGGGGACAAAAGTCTCCAGGACACGCGAGCTGCGACTGAAAGGCATTGCTCTGCCATCTGCCGGTGGGTCGCCTGGTTTCGAGATCACAAAAAAGCGCATGCGCGTCCTACTGTGCGTGCCAACATGTGCGCTTTCCCGCTCTTCTGCGGCGCGGCGCCTAACTCCGAATCGGGCGCGGGGTACCGCCTCGAGATAGCGCTTCTAACATGGCACCTATAAAGCAAGAAGTCACGGCAACTCAACTGAGAGATAAACTCAACTGGTTATAAAGCAAGGTGCGCTGACACAGCGAAATGCGGCGCAATGCCCCAGGCGGTATCTCGTGTTTCGGAATGTGTAGCAGACGCTCGTAAGCCGCCAGCGCTATTTCCGAGGCGGTATCAAGCGCCTGATTCCGAGTTAGGTGCTGTGACGCAGAAAAGCGGGAAAACACACATGTTTGCAGACAGAGTAGGACGCGCATGCGCTTTTGTGTGATCTCGAAACCAGGCGACCTGCCGGCAGATGGCAGAGCAATGCGTTTCAGCCGCAGCTCGCGTGTCCTGGAGACTTTTGTCCCCGACAGTACATACATTAAGCGATGCAAAGCTTCTAGTACCGCCCAATATACTATCAGGTGGCATATGGATACAATCCTCTGTTTCACTCAAAGTTCGACCCCAGTCGAAACTACCATATTCGATGGAGGCCATCTAGCAGCTCTGAAAATGTGCATCGTAACGGCGCGCTGTGCATTTGTCTGTTGGCGATGCCTGGCTAGACAATCATACATACATAGGAAAGTCTCCGATAACTACGCTTTTTTTTTCTTGTGCGTGATTAAACTAACAAGTAAAAGGAAACGCAAAAAATAAAAAAATGACCGCCGTGATGATGCATTTTTGGCACTGCGATTGGCTTCGTCTGACCGTAGGGTCGGCTGCGTCCCCATATATCAGGAGTGGCCAAGCTGCGGCTCGCGAGCCGCGTGCGGCTTTTTGCGTGTCAAAGTGCCACTCGCGGCTACCTCACCAACCCCCCCCCCTCCCCCGCCTCCCTCTGGTTCACACGAGCACTTCCCCAAAAAGAGAAATGGAAGGCGTTTTAAATCGAAAGATGAGTTGCAGTTTGGTAGTCTTGGGTGCTACTGATACCTTACGCACAGTTGAACTACTTTTGACAGGGATAGATTGAAAGTAGTTCGAGTTTCGTTTATTGCTCTGAACAAAAGTTTGCCCCCCCCCCCCCCCCCCCCCCCCTTTGCGGCTCTTGGAAGTTTCGTGGTTTTGTTTGCGGCTCTTAGGCCGGGTCAGCCTGGCCACCCCCTGCCATAAATCATTCGCACACACAGAAAAAACAACAGTATACCGTTACTGGCCAACCATATATGGACTAATGAACAATGCGTTGAATAAAGTAAACAATAAAAACTTTGTACAACACAAAAAAATATATTCAGACCGCTGAAACCTGTCAATGCTGATGGCGTGATGTCGTGGGGGCTTGGGACCAGTCAAGCTGTGCTAACAGCTTTTTTTACAAGCCGCCCTCCAACCTGTACTTTGTTGGAAAATTAACTATTATTATTAATCCCGTCAAGCGGAAACAAATCTCCTACAAAACCGCTCCTAAGGAATCCCACCTTTCCATATATTGCTTTTTATTCTTTTTTTAACTTCTTCTAATAGAATGACGCCAGGTTGCTTGTCTTATTGTAAGTTTTCTTAAAGTACTGAAAAGGTTTGTTGCTCCCGACGTTTCCAGCCCGATTCCAGCTTCGACCCCAAGATTTTCTCCAATCTTCTCTGCTCTGTTAAAAAGTTGTTGCGCATGCTTTCCAATCTCAATTCGATAGGTTAGAAGTGTCGTATATGTATCTATCGACGAATCTGAAAGCGCCAATACCGTACTATAGCCAGGCCGTAGATTTGTCGGTTTTATCCGAAAGGAAAACACCCATAGACACCCGACCAGTGCAAGAAAAACAAAATAAGTTAAAACCGAGAAGCATCCATAAATATCAGATGGTGTCAAAAATACAATATTGGTTGAAACCGAAAAAAACACCGGTGTCTGGAACGTTTTCTTCTCGAGTTTGAACTGATTTTTGTCGAACGCTCTCAATTCTTCATGATACTTTTTCACCGACAGTCACCCTTTTAAACGTTCGTCTGAAACAGATCATTGAGATACACCGACATTGTATACATTAATAAACACCAAAAACCTTCCACAATTTTTTTTAAAGAAATAAACACCGGAAAATTCACGGGCTTACTATACTGCGCACCCGACAAATAATCGCACGGGAAAATTTCGGTTAAAAAACAAATGTTTCTTCTTGGTCTGTGCTGCATCCAAACCTGGTGCACTGTCGGCACGTCAAAGATGCTCACACACAGCACACCTTGACAAATGCCTGCTTCAGTAGCACACAGAGGAACTTGTATTATGCGCCACGTATATAGAGAATACTTTGTCATATACTAAATTCGACACGTCTCGTCATAATAAAAATTAAAAAAAATGCGTGTATAGTCTGCACATGTAAAAGGCCCGTACCGGGTAAAAACAACACTTTCAATTATGTACTACAGTGCGTAATACAGGGTATGTGAATGTTTAGGCATGGGTTTTCTGCATCGAAAGAAAGACAAATGAAATCAAACAATTTCCTCTGGCCCGACCATACACTATTAGGTACGCCATGAAAAACATTTCTAACGTGCACAGAGCTCCACCCACTCCTTTTTTGTTTTTCGGAATTTTCGTTTATAACGATCGTCTTCGTCAAAAGCTCTAAGCGTCGCTCTTCAAATATGCAAAGACCACTCATTTCGGTTATACTTCCAGCCTTTTCGCCCTGTTCGCGCGGGCGAATTTGGACTTTTGTGATCGAAGCGAGGACGCCAATGTGGGCACGTTGTTTAGTAATTCTATAGAAACCCCACTGGACCAATCGGAAATCAAAAACGGCCTCGTAAAACTCCCTAATATTCTTTTAGTCTGCAGCTTTTAGGCGCCCGTTTTCGCGTTGAGTGGCATCTCCGACGCCGTAGGCTTCGCCGTCGCAGTCGACGCAAGTGCCCTGCTAAATTTAGCGGGAAACTGGATTGATTTGAGGTCACGTGACGCCAATTTTCCCGTTAAATCTAGCGTTGAAATTGAATTTGTTCATGGCTGATGCGATATGAACTTATGTGACGTCATTTTCCCCACTAAATTTTGCGGGGAATTCAAGTCACGCGACCTCAACACCAATTCAGTTTCCCCGCTATATTTAGCGTGCAAAATGCCGTCACATGATTTCATGTCACGTGACCCATGAACAAATTTAGCGGGAGGAGGTTAGAAGGAGGAGGAAAGAAAATAGGAGACGGAAAGTAGGTAGAGTAGGGCAGGGTACGGAGGAGGAAGAGCACACCCTCCTCTCCGTAGCCTCCCCTTTTCCTTTTCAAGAGCTGCGCTCTAGTTTTGCATTGCACAGATGTGTAAACGTGCTCCATTTTTTTATTGCCCTGACATTAACCGTGCATCGCAAAAATGATTTTATGGAAGCACATTTACCGCAATGTTGACGCCGCAAGACGCAATTTAGGTGGCAGTAGCGCCGCTCCAGGCTTTCCAGATTAGCAATGGTGCTTCTACTCCGTTTCACATGAAGTGCGAGCGTGGCCGATGCTAGAGGCGCGAGCATGTGGCCGTGAACATCGCTTGCATCGCACGAGCGCGCGTCCTTGGTAGGGAACGTGAAAACCCGGCGCTCGCTCTTGTAGGTTTTGCTACGCTCACTCTTAAAAAGAAAACAGAGTATAGTTTTGTACACAACTTTTTTTCGGATTTTATTGGCTAAAGTGATCACCGACGCGTGGAACATTGTAGAAGATTATGATGTTTGATGTGATAGAGTTTTGTTCATGTAGTTTTATGTTTACTAAACAGATCAACTATACTCGGCGTCAACTAATTTGGGCTACGTTGTCAAGACTACCTCATCCTCCGTAGCACCCCAATGGTATCAGAGGTACTTGTCCGAGCACGTGTGAGTGACGAGGAAGACTAAGCCACGTGCTCTTGAGAAGACCAGGATTGCAGCGCTGTGAAAGCTACGCTAGCCTTGACAACACAGAAAAAAAAGAGCTGGTGACGCCGATACTCTTTGCAAAAATATCACGACTCCGCCATTTCATTTTCTTCGTCGCAAGAGGAAGGAGCGGACAAAAAGAAACTAGCTCTTTACACCAGCTTACTGGCACTGGTAGGACCCAAGAATACTCGAATTCAGCGCCAATGACCAAGAAGCGTCTTCGTCCCGGTGGAATTCCAAAACTTAAAGCGGCCCTTTTCTTTAAGTTTCTCCTTCACAAAACTTGACGACGAAGCTGTGGGGATAATGCCAACAACGGGATCCCCGGAAGTACGTCACAAAGCTTTGTGCTCCCCGCTTTCTCAATATATAAATGCTGCTCGTACAAAAAAAAAAAAAAAAAAAATCCTGGGGTGTGTATGTTTATATACAGCCTTGAACGGTAGTCTGCCTCAACGGGCGACGTGTCTCCAAGCTGTCGATGAGAAATTTAACCAGTGCAGTACAAAACGCTAGCTTGGGGTCTCTAAGGTGCACCACGGACCACGACCGCACGCCGGTACGATGCTCATTGAGATCGAAACGGGCAGGAGTGGGGATTGAACCCAGAATCCCTGGGTTCTGCAGCGTGAGCAATGGCTCCACGTACTCCGAGCTGGTGTGCACTGTGCCACTCGGCCACCGATCCCCTATGCTGCTGCTCACACAGTGGACACGAACACTGCATACGCATTCGATTCTGACTCATGACAACCAATGCCTCGACGTGCATTTCGTGTTGTGACTCGTGTCCAATCGCTGGGCTGACGAGAATAGTCGAACCAGAACATTGCGTAAAACTCAGCGCCAGCCCTGCGCTCTGCCAACCCCAAAGCGTCATTACGTTAAAAACATTGGAGGCATATAATCGCCTCCAGACCACGTGGCCACTTATTCTGTCTGCGAGTTTAAAGCTAAACGGTGTTTGTTTTCTCGGATTTTCGCTGTGATTGTCATTGCGTATGATTAAAAAAAAACAAAAAAACAAAAACAAAAAAAAGACAACGTGTTTCATAGATTATAAATGTCGAGGAATAATTCTAATTTGTATTTATTGAAAGTAGAATAATTGTTGATTCGCCTCTGTAACTGAAGCGGCCACGTGCTGAGTATTTGCATCTTTATTAGGTGATTTTGTACGGGCATTCTATGCTCAGTTACCTGTTGTAGGTTTCTTTGCAATTTAATGGGCCTAATATATCTTTCATAGAAAAAAGTGAAAGCCGTTTACAACCCCCTGTAACACCGGATTAGAGCGCAGCTCTTGAGGATTAGGAGGGAAGGGTACTGGGGGCGTGAAGTGACCTGGGGGGGGGTCACGTGACCTTGGGGGGTCACGTGACCTTGGGGGGTCACGTGACGATACCGATGATGTCATCAGTGACGTCACTGATGACGTCATCAGTGACGATGACGATGCGGACTCCGATGACGTCATCAGCGATGATGACAATGACGATGCGGATGTTGGTGACGTCATCAGTGACGTTACTGATGATGTCATTTGTGATGATGACGATGACGATGCGGATGCCCCCCGAAGTGACGTGACACCCCCAGGTCACGTGACCACCCCCAGGGTCACGTGACCCCCGCCGAGGTCACGTGACCTCCCCGATGACGTCATCGTCACTGATGACGTCACCGGCATCCGCATCGTCATCGTAATCATCACTGATGACGTCATCAGTGACGTCACTGATGACGTCACCGGCATCCGCATCGTCATCGTCATCATCACTGATGACGTCATCAGTGACGATGACGTCATCGGGGAGGTCACGTGACCTCGGCGGGGGTCACGTGACCCTGGGGGTGGTCACGTGACCTGGGGGTGTCACGTGACTTCAGGGGGTCACGTGACCCTGGGGGAGGGGTCACGTGACCTTGGGGTGACCTTGGGGGTCGCGTGACCTTGGGATGACCTTGGGGGGCCACGTGACCTTGGGATGACCTTGGTTACGCCAACGCCGACGGCGACGGCGACGCCAACGGCGACGCCGACGGCGACGCCGACGCCGCTCAAGCCGGGAACGGGCCCCTAAGAGGTGCGCTCTAAAAAAGAGCAATGTCATATTTTGACGTTCTTTGCAGCTAAACACCGCAGGAACACAAGCACGTTCCCTGGAACCGGAAAAGTACAACTGGGGAGAAAAACACCCATTCTGTGGCGGAAAATAACTGAAAAAGCAATTGCATTAGAAGTTAAGACAATTAATCTTCGAAAAAAACGTAAGCTAAGTTCCATACGGAATAAAACTAAGAGAGAAAGAGAGAGAGAGAGAGAGAAAGGAGGACAAAAAGGCTCGGGGATTTCATAGCACCGAAGCGTGACTGGAATTATGAGCGGACAGGAGCAAAGGCTAGCTGCCGTTAATCTCTGCACACCGTCTCCATCCGATCAGAGCAAGCAGGAGTGTCGTAAGCTCATCGCACAATGTCGATTTATTTATTTTTTTACCCTAAAGTAAAAATCCTTCGGGCATTACAGGGGGGGGGGGTTGTCACAAAAACACTAACAATAATCTATGAAAATAATAAAACACAAATTGTAGTTGGCAGATAACAGAACAAAGAAACGAAGGTGCAGACATAAAATTATTTAACAATAACACACGACTACAAACGTTGTTATGTGATATTCATTGAAATGATGAACATTTGGACTTAGGTGATCGACACAATATCGCTTGGTAGGCTGTTGCATTCGGAGATGGTGATAAGAAGTGAAGAATTTTTGAATAGCTTGGTCCGGGCAAAGATGGGACCAGTCTTGTACACGTTACTCAAAAAATGTAATCGATTACAATTACTATTACTCTTAGCTAAAAAGTATTTGATTAGATTACTTGATTACTCGACGGCAAAAGTAATTGGACATTACTTAAAGAAGTAATCGTTAGTTTTCCGATTCCTTTATTGTGTGAAGACACATCTTAAGCGCTCATAACAATGAACTACTTCCAACATATATTTCACATCTGCACAAGTATTGAAGAAGAAAAACTGGCTCCCTCTTCGTGGTCGTTGAACCTTCACAATGCGGACACAAGCATAGCATTCGTTTGAAGACGTTTAATGATTTGGGCCTTCACCAGTGTGTGTGTGAGGGGGGGGGGGGGCGGAGGGTTCTAGATCTTGTTAAGCTTGAGCAAGGGTTTTCGCTCAAAGTTTGCGTCGCTCTTTTTATTATTCACATGTGGATGAGCTCGCATGTTATACAAAAGAACAGCAGCTCCAGGATTTGAAACGGATCATGTGTAGTATCCATTAGCGGAACAGATCGCCCCAACCACTTCTCAACTCAAAACATTGCTTGTCACAAAGACCACGTAGGGGAAATGGGGAAATATTTCAACTGCCATTGTTATATTTTGCATGCGGTTTAGGCATTCCTCGGTTCTGGTTCTCCTACGGGCTGCGAGTAGGTACCCTCAGCAGGATTTTTTAATTTTTTTTTTATTTCTGTGTGTGTGCGTGAGGACACACACACAGAAATAAACGAATGAACGAAGGACTCACAAAGCTACATTCTGCTTCCTCAAACTTTGCCCTGAATGGCCTTTGTCACGCACTGTGGCTTCCCTGGGGCTTCCCACTCCTAGTCCCAGCTCGAAAAAAAAAAAAACGGACATTCCACAGAAACTGTACATAGAAAGAGATTGACCTCGTTCCCTACAGCTCCGCAAAAATCTTTCATTTTTCCGTTCGAAAAAAAAAAAGCTAATTTTATTTTTGTGATTTCATAACAAAAAGGCGGTTGTGGGGGGGGGGGGGGGGGGGGGGTTCCGTGGACAAATTGTAACGGTAACAAGTAATTTTATTACTTCAAAAAGTAATCAGATTACTCTTGTGATTACTGCCTAATAAAAGTAATCGACTGATTACAAAATTACTCCAAAAAGTAAACGATTACAAGTAATTTGATTACTTGCAATGCGTACGGTACAAGTCTGGATGGGACGCACTTTGAAGGGATGGCCGACACGAGATGAAACATGATGCGACGGATTGATGTACGCGTGACTGAATGGAGAAGAGCCGTGATACAGCTTGTGATGGAAGGAGATGCGGGCTATGCGTCTTCGACGATGAAGGGGCGAGAGGTTGAGGGAAAGTTTTATGTTAATCGCGCTTGAGGTTCGAGAGTAATTCTTATCGGTGTACCTGGCAGCTTAATTTTGGAGTGCCTGGATATTATTGGTTAACTGCATCTGATGAGGGTGCCAAACAATGGATGCATGTTCCAACGGCGACCTTAGGAGGAAGGTGTACGCTAGAAGCTTGGTTTTTCTATTAGCCTGAAATATTGAACGTTTGAGAAATCCTAGAGTTCTAGACGCTTTGCTAATGACCGGCTCAATATGAAGGTTTCAAGATAGATTAGCAGAAAGGTGTACGCCAAGATATTTTTAACGTTACATTTTTTATCTCATCGCTTCTAATTGTATGCGTGCGGCGGGTGACAGTTAGTCTGGTGGTGAAAGTTACAGGCTTAGTTTTATTAGAATTCATTTGCATCGACCAAGTGCTACACCAGTTATTTACGGTTTCAAGGTCGCGTTGAAGTGTGCGCATATGCTGAGAACTGGAGATGGGGCGATAAATGGCACAATCGTCAGCGAAAATCTGCCGAGGGGAAATTTTTTTAGGCACCGCTCGGGTTGACTCGTCTTCGAAGGAATCATGTTGTGTCTGTCTGGTGCATACTGTTGCTATTACGTGACGCACAGAGCGAGAGCCCTCAGTACAGTCCGCCTTGCGGCATCTCTGCTCCATAGAGGTCCGCCCTTTGAATGCGTGCGGCTTTGCACGTACGCCATGTGCGCTGTTTAGACTGGAAAGGGAGAGCACTGGCTCGTATAAAAATTCACCAGTAACTTCCGAATAACTTGCGAAGTGAGTACAGGTTACTTGCGAAAGGTATTTAAGTTAGACTACTACATTATCCCTTTCAAATATGTGGGTGCACTACCAAGTTCTTCAAAAAGAAATATTTAAGAATCGGCAACTTGTTTAGATTACTTAAGTTACGTACAAGCCTGGAGCACATTGAATATATTCGTATTAAAAATAACTATGTGGGGGCCATTAAAAAATGAAATACAACTACTTTCTTCCATTCCGAACCTCGTGCGGCGTTCGTCTAATTTTTCCCTTTACGCTTCAGCCAATCAAAAACACTTTGTCCCAGTGATTTCTTTTTCTTTTTTATTACCGTTTATTCGGAAGTTTTCTTTTTGTATGTGCTCTTCAACCTAGATTGGAAACAACTGTACGCGCCCGTCATGGGCTCAACCGGTTGCTGCAATTTCAATAACGCGTTAAATACGGCAGTAAAACAATTGCTTTTCGCGCACTAGCGTGAATGTTAAAAAGTGTGTAAAAACACTGTAACAGCTTTTTTTACGCACTGTTTACTATTCCCGT
Organism: Ixodes scapularis; assembly: GCF_016920785.2. Classification (NCBI taxonomy): domain Eukaryota; kingdom Metazoa; phylum Arthropoda; class Arachnida; order Ixodida; family Ixodidae; genus Ixodes; species Ixodes scapularis. The sequence continues at coordinate 15,555,259 of NW_024609873.1, read as the reverse complement.
TATGCGAAAGTGTCATATGCAGGCTGACCATTCATTTTAACAAAAACAAAATCGCATATTCTAATTATGTTAGTTCCCTTTTTATTACAAGTCTGCATCGCGAAATCCGGCTGAATCGCGCGCATGATGAAATCTTTTCTTCTGATAACCTTACCTCGCGGAGGTGCGTTTGGAAGATTTATTTATATTATTTGTACCTCTTAGACGCTGACCCGCGTGGGGCGAGTCTACTTGTGATTTCCCAGTTGAGACACCGCTCTCTCGGCAAAACATCCTGGGGGATTTCGACGTCGCAGCTGCGAAATCACACACACACACAAAAAAAAAATATTGCACCATGTGAATCCGCCTTAATTATTATAACCAGTAATATTAGATATTTTGATATTTTATATATTTATTAATATATCATGTGCTATAGCTGAATTTTTGTCACTTCCGATAACGCGCCCTCAATAGTATGAAATGAAAGTCACACGAGTATTGCACCACAGTTTTGAAAGAACTCGTTTTCTTTTCTACTAAGGACGTATTTTGCCCTCAGTTTAAAACGCGTTAAGTTATGATTTAGATGTCATAGAGTAAGAGTGAGGAAATGTTTTGGGTTTAAATAGAGTGAAACTACGCGCTTCAGATAGCCATGCATTTTCTTCGTCCCTGACAGTTTTTTTCCCCCTAAAAAATATGTTTTTTTGCATATTTTACGAGTTTACGATGAGAAGCGACACTTTCGATTTTCTCGGAACCAAAGACCTGGAAAAGCCGGTTGTGTTCTTTCTTATTTTTTTTATTCGTCTGCATTTCTTGGTTTTTTTCGCTGGTATATTTTTTTCTTACAGTTCATATTCCTGTTTTCCATTGTTCGGCGATGATATTTTTATTTTTTTTTTGAGGGGGGGGGGGGGGTAAAAAACAAAAGAGCAGTACTTTACATCAGTAGAATAAATAAGTGAAATCCTCGACCAGCTCTATTGTATCGCGACAGTGACACATCGCCCCTGTTTCCGAAAGGGAAACACGCTTTGAAGCAGAATCGTCTGCTACGGCCCGTGGGACAACTATTTCAAGGATCATTTTTTTTTAAACGGAAGACAACGCAGGTGATCGATTTATTAGCAACATACGCGCAATACAAAAGAGAAACAGAATTACCAAATTATTATTTCTTCACGGCGCCTGCTTATTTAAACGCGGGTCAAATGTTAAGTTTGGCTGTCAATGACCTATTCACTCAATCAGTCCAATAACCAATGTTGCCAGAACGGACTATTTACAACCAAATTAGGCCACATTTTGTAGTATTTGGTGTCAAAATTTCGTTGTTGGCAATGTACCTATTTTGGGGCAATTTCTAATTATTGCTTGGCTGTGGCAGGAAATACACCCGATATCTTTTTCAGTTTGCAAAACATCCAGAATATCACCGTTTTGAAAGCAAAAGAGTTAGCATGTAAAATAAGGCCTACAGAGGAATGTTCGATGCTGTAGGAAATTTTATCGCTCGACAACCTTTTTTGTCTTATATTGTACGTATTGATTTTAGTGTTTTGAAAGTTCCAGGCAGGACTACGAAGTGTATTTTATGGGCAAGGAGTTTAGTCTCGTCAGGTAGAGTTTTTGTTCAGATAGGGGGGCAGTTTCTATCGTTCGGGTTGTATTATTCTGGAACCGAAGTTTTCAGTTCACAAGTGGGTCATCGGTTATTGAAGACCTTTAATAGAGAGTTTTAGAATAGGGGGCCCCAACCTTTAAGTTCCCCTGAAAAATTAGAGGACCCAAACGCAGCCAGGTTATTGTCGACGGCTTATAAAATATGGTTCGCAACGCAGCGCAGTGCGCTTACGTTTCCCGCTTGCAGCGCCAATGCGGTCAACGAGCGTAATAAAAAAAATAATAATAAACATAAAGCATGTGCACTTAGCAAGTCCTTTTTTTTTTAGAAATAATAGTTAAGTTGAATCCCAATCATGCCGGCTGAAAGAAGATACAGCCTGAAATCAGTATGAATGTTGATGCCTGTATACAGCTGAAACAATCCAATCTGTTGCGCGTTCTATTTTGGCGCTCGTTCTCAGATTTTTTGGGCGTTCGTGTGCGCTTTGACCGTCGGTCGCCGAAGATTTAGGCCGTCAGCAGTGCCGAAACTGAGGCGAACGTAAGCGAGCATACTTTGCGAGCAGCTGCTCTGTTTGGATTTGAGCTGGAGGGACTTTGAAGCCTTGAAATGCTTTTTTTCAAGTTGAGGGTGTCGTGCCACTAAGGAAATCCATTCGGAGCCACGGAGGAGCAATAGGCTGCCATGTCAATGCTTACCGCGTCTTTTAGCCTTAGGAACGGCCAAAATCAGGGACGATCTTTAAAATGGGGTGAGCCCACCGCTTAATCTGTGTGACTTGAGCGAGATAAAGCAAAGAGAAAGCCGGTAGCGCCATTCATTGACAATGAAATTGGCTAATACTGCAGCAACCATGACGAATTTGTTCTGAAACGAGCGGAAAGTGCGCCGCCATGTTTGCCGACGCAACCCGGCCCAGAGCAATTGGGGGCGCCACGATATTTTTCGAAATCTGCGTTGGGCGCGAGCGCCAACCCCAAACCCCAAACAGAGTTTGGGCTGTGCGAATGCGTTGTGGTGAGCGCTTATTTATTTGGGGCCCCCAAACTTTGAGGCCCCATACTCTAAAAGTATCCAATGATTCAAACTTCATACAAAGGATGGGTGAAATCTGTAATCAAAAATGGTTTTGTGACGTCGGTGGTCATAGGTATGTGTGTCGCTAGGGTTTTGACAAAACAAACACAGTGGTTGAGTTTGAATCGTTCCTTTTCTTGTGTCTTTTTAATGAGATTGCACTCTTTAGCTACTTTACCCGGTTTTCTAGATGCGCTCTCTTGCCTCGGGTGCGTCGTACTAATGGACGGCGCTCCCGAGGTGCGCGTTCATCATATCAACAACGTTAAGACTCTGAAAAAATTGGGAAATTTAAATAAGTCTGTTTGTTTAGTTAGTTACGTAACTAGGTATCCCAACTCACCTCGTTTTCTTTTGTTCCACATGGCTGTCAGAATAGCCCCCGGGCTAAAATAAAAGCCCTAACGCAACTAATTTTTTTATATAAAAATTTGGGTTCCTTTAAAATAAGCAGTCGCCCTGTGCATCTTGCACAAAAAAAAAAGAAATTCTACGTATAGGTGTGGCCAAGCTTTATAGGATCTACAAGAAAGTGGGACAAAAAAAGAGCCAGAAGACCTTCATTTGCAAAAACAAATTGCTTACTGAATTTGGCGCTATTACTCTCACCGCCCCTCTTACAACCAGCTAACCTCTGAGTCGAGTCTCGAGGCAATTTATTTGGAGACGTCTTCAATAGGACAAGGGTCACCGCCGGAAGCCAGCGAGTTTTCTAAACAGTTATTCAAAAGAACCCGCATCCGGACAATATTCCAGCACTCCTCGAACACGCATCGCCAAGTATAAAGTATCTGCTTCGTTTGAAGCCGCTCGACGATGCATCTAAAGGAGACGTTTCCCGTAGCAGCGGAATTAAAACCATCTGGGTGTTCTTTCACACAGCGGACCTTTGGTGTCTTTAGGCTTTGAAAAGATTTCATGCTGGTGAGATTAACGCGCATAATAAAATAAAAACGTAAATCAAGCTGAAACGCCTTCAAAGAAAAGGAGGCGTCTGATGAAGAAGCTCGAAATCCCCAAAAGCCGTTGACGGTCCATGAAAATGAATAGACACAAGATGCCGCCTTGCCTCCGGGGAGTGATTACATTTTTATTAGTATATTCCGCCTTTTTCAAACATTTTCCACGAGCCACCAATTCAGAGCACTCCAACATAAAATTTCAACATCAGATTTTTAATTGTATTTTTATTTTCGCAACCTATCAGCAACGAAATACCTTCGTGGAGCCTCTTTAGGGCTCATACTCCTGACGTCACCAACAGGATTATTTTTTTGCGAAGGATATGCTTAAAAGTGTATGTAGAAAGTACGATGGAAGCTTGAACTCATCGCCTACATGAATGGGCCCTGCAATTATATCTGAGTTTGCACTCTTTTGTTGTTTCTATTTCCGTCGGAGTTCGGACAATCCAGGGAATAATACCTTATAAAAAATTTAAAAAAGAAACAAAAAAAAACGTGACAACGGCGCGTTTTCCTTCTTTCTGCTAACGCAGCCCCAGGCGGACACGAGAAGGAAGGAGGAACGAGACGTTTTTCTCCTTCTGCTGGCAGACTGGAGGAAAATTTCGCGTCGAGAATCCTGCTTCACCTTCTTTCGGTTTCGTCCCTCAGGCACGTCGCACGCGTTGTTTAAATAAACGCTGTTAAGTGGACGAGGCGTCAGCAATCGTGAAGGCTGCCTGCAATTCACTCTCCCAGCCCAAACAGGCAGAGCACCTTGGTTGCATTGTCGCTTTTACCGCTCATTTTGTCAAACGAGCAAACGAAGCCGTTAGGAACAGTGACGTTCCAGAGCGGTGCCAGCAGTGCTACGCACACTGGGCTAAGATTTCCGTATCCGTAACTTCGCGTCCAAGTCGGGCACGCTTAGACACCGAGTGCCTGAGCGTCTTCTTTACTACGTTTGGGTCTGTTTCCTGCTATCAAGTGCCATCCGACGTACAGCGTGGTCTTCTATTTCGGTGAATCACTAACATCGCCGTGGCAGTGCTGTGCGTTGTGAACAAGGTCTGGAATCGTCGTCGATGTCAGCATTATGTTTCGCGTACCAGTGGTGTAGGAGCGAAATGAGATAATGAAAACGTTTGCAAGTTGAGATTCTGCTTTTCATTGAAGAGTTTAAGAAGACCGTTTGAGCGATTATGGTGCAATATATCGACTCGCGGATAATCATGGTGGAACGTTGCTCTAAACCGTAGCTGCTATCGTAAAGTGGTCAATTTAAACGTCATCCGGAGTGGCCTGTTGTCTACTCCTCGAAAGCGATTACGCTCCTGGGGAAGGGCAGAACATGCTTGAGATATGATGAACATACATCTTGTAGGTATATTTACAGTTTGGAATAATAGAAATAAACGAAATGAAACAGAGGTACAAACGATGAGCCAGGAAAATTTGCTTCGTGTTATAGCCAAATAGCTTCTAGTCGACAGTCAACTTGTGGCAGAGCCCGCAAAAGGTAGCTGCCAGCGTTCTGGCTTTTCTTCTTTGATTTATTTTCGTATTTTTTCTATCACAAATCAACACGTCACTTTTAAACGGCACATTTGAACTGCCTCAGGGTGTTCAGCCCCTTTCTTAAAGTAAAATGTTTTTCGTGCTACTTATGTAAATCAAATTGATCCCCAAATGTTATAATCGGGCTCTGTGCGCGCTTAAGTTTCGAATGTGCACTTTAGCCCTCTGTCCTCTCGTAAAAGCCATGAGCTCTTAACGCATAAGAGTATCAAAAAGAGGAATGCACTGATCATCGGTCAGAAATTGATGATTTTATAACATCGAGTGCTCCTTGTCATTAAATGTTTCTCGGTGGATTTGCCAGAGCCACTCGGCACAGCAACCGGTTAATATGCGTTTTGTTTCTTTCGTCGACTGTGCATAGTCAAGTAAGAGATAGTTACTTATTTACGCAAATTAACCCCCCCCCCTCCTCTCCCGCCCCCCGTTTGCATATTTTCGAACGCGCCCTGTCATAGCTAACCGTCCTCAACACCTGCCGCAAATCGTGGCTGAACATCGTAAACACAAAAACAAGAAAACAATCATCGAAAAATGACGGTCTTTACGCTATTCCACAACGTGCTTTCCGGGAAATGCGAACACATGGCTGCTCACAGCCGCAACGGAGCGGGTTGCTTTATCAGCCGTCGCAAGTAATTGCAGCGTCAAATTGTACGTTTTACTAAGAGATTCTTCCTTTGGGTTGTTTAAATATCTTCTGAGCACTAACATTCCGGAAAAAAGTAATGATACAGGTAACGTCATTTATTGCTTATGTGATCACGGAAGAAATTTGTGCTTTCAAAACGACGCCGGCAAAAGCAGAAGCGCAGCGCATGTAGTGAGTATTTGGGGTACTATCTGTTCATGTTGACGTTCGTATGTACATTGCATGTCCACGGCCACTCGATTAGGACTCCCCTTGGGAGCGGCCTGCCGTATGCCTCACTCCGCCGGTGAGAGCGATAGTTCTACTTTACCCCACAGCGCCAGCTGTGGCGCTCGTTATCGGTGAGAGATAGAGTTCCTTTCGGGACAGCATATCGAGGAACTCTCTATTTCGTTTCACGTTAGTATGTACTTGTTAGCCGCGCGTGCTAAAAGCGCGAGATAGTGGCTTCGAAGGAAGCCTCGGAGGCTGCATGAGCGCTCGTGCAGCGAGTGCTCCAGTCAAGGCAGTAAAGGCTAGCCGCTCGCGCTAGCACAGCGTCCGCGGTTAGTCCATGCTAAGATAATACAAAATATAATGAGAGAGGAGCAGTACGCCCGGGTGGCCCGGTGTGGCTTTTTAGATTTTTTTTTCGTGAAGCCGCAAGTCTTAATTGAAACGAGTGCCCGATTGCATGAATGATGTGACAAATCTGTGTAGAATAAAAGCACATGATTCTTTCTGTGAAAAGCTCGCTCAGCTGCAGGCTGCGCGTTAAAGACTGTTGCCCGTTTTTATTACCACTGTAATATAGGAGTTATAGTTGGATATATCTAGGCCGTATGATTTCCGGTTTTAACCGACGCTCGAGCACGCGCGAGCTGTGCCATTTATTCATCTGTGAAGGACAATATAAAATCGGACTCCGCGTGCATAACTTCAGCAATATAAACTTCATAGTTTACAAAAAACAGACCAAGGAAGTCATATGGTTCACAAGCAAAGTACCTTTTGGGAAAGAGGCTTCCGCGAAAGCCTCAAAATATTCTCTAGTTGGCTGTTTAGGTCACCAGCCCAGTTTGCCAAAAAGGTCTGAGGATTTTTCTGAGAAAGAGCTCTCAGAAGTTAACACACTACATCAGCGGGCAGTCCAAAAGATGTGGAAGCACAGCGCTCGAGAGCACCTTGCAAATTTTTCCACAACCAGGAATCTCTGCCGACTGTAGAGCCCTCTCGACAAAGGTGCAGACGAGCTTACATAGCCAGACAGCTTCAGGTCGTGGATAGCTCAGTCCTGCTTGGTCAAGGCTGAACATGGACTGATATGCTCCGTCATGCGATGCATTTCCCTTAAGTTGCGCTTGCATTCAGGACACGTCATCTGCAAAATTTAGCGGGTTCTACACATTAGGCCTTCCTTGCTTTCACGGAGAAATTCTTATTTCTTTGCTAGGTTGAATGTTTCAGCTAATTACTTTGAAATTACGACAATTTCTACAAATAAAAATGGTCACCTTCTGTTCGCAATCGAGGACCAAAGAGCCAGCCATGTAAGTCAGCGGTGCCAACTCAAGTTCGGAAGAGACTTCATTGTACTTCATCAACTGCAGGATTTCGTGTTTCACGAGTGGAGTTGGTACATTTCATCGCCGTCTGGCACTCAAAACTAGAACGCGCATTTACATTTCCGGCAGCTTCCAAAATGCCAGCACAAACCACACACGCGAGCGCAGAGTGACACTACGATATTTTCGCCGAGCACAACGGTCAATAGGTGGGGGAAAGCGAGTTTTGCTGCCTTCTGCAACCGCGGCAGCGCCTCGGTATCGGCGAAGCCAATGACAGGCAGATATTTTATCTGGGTAACGGAGCAAGAGCGCGTTGGGCGCCTTCTCTATACTCCGTTTCACCTTATGTTGTACCGCAGTGAAGGCTGGAAGCGCGAGCTCATAGCGTTGACAGCTGCCCTTACTGCACGAGAGCTTGTGCCGCCGAGAACTGCCCCGAGAGCAAGGAGCTTGCGCTTACAGCCTTTCCTGCGGTACAACATAAGGCGAAACAGAGTATAGCTTTCAGCGCACAAGACCGCTCACTAGGGTGCCTGCATGTCTGTCTGTCTCAGGGTGAAGACATCCATTGTTGCACTGAATGTGCCAGCGCGTGACGCTCTCGCGCACTCAGTGCATGACTTGGGCGGTAAAATGGCGTCTACGCATTAGCCAAAGCTACGCGCTCGAGCTGAGTGACACCAGATTGGGCGCACTTCAAAAGGCATGAAAAACAATTGAGCGGAAAAATGGCCGAGATGTCACCACTCAAGCAAAAGCGCGTGTGTATGAAGGCACTCTACCGCTCACCGATGTGCAGCGCCCCCACAGAAAATGGGAGAAGTTCTCCTCTCACGCGCGCTCTTTTGTTTTTGGAAAAACATCGGCAGGCCGCACCAACAGGGGGGATCGAGTGGCCGTGGCATGTCTATGCTGTCTCCCTGTGTCTGTGAACTACTGAGCTAATGCTATCCTATGTAGTGTCACGTGAAATGGGTGGGTGTGTGTTATACCCTTGTTACACGGGCACACCTAACTGCTGTTACGCTAAATTACAATTAGCGCACAATACTTGCGGACAACATTCTGCGGCTATGCAGTCAAAGCTATGGGCGAACGTGCGCTTGAGCATCTTGAGCACCCATCAAAGCAGTGCACGCGCTCTCTTCACTTCTTTTAAAATAGCTGTCCGAGGGTATAGTGCGGCATCTGTGCTGCCACGTAACCGCAGTTAAAGCTGAGTTAACCGCGGTTAAGTGTGCCCGTGTAACAGGGGTATTACTGTGATGTGCGCGGCTGAGAACCATCACCGGGCTATAGATGTTTTCGCCATGACGTGGCCCCGCGTGTTACGAGATATACCGTCGACGGCCGGAGAAAAGGCACGAGCGAAAAAGAACAAAAAGAGGTTGAAGAAGACAAGCGGTCCCAGGAGCTGGCTGACCGTTGAGTTCGTCCCGGTTCGACTAGGCCGGAAACTCAAGAATGTGCTCGCCTGGCCACCGCTCCCGCTGAGTGCGTCCTGGTTCCACAAGGCCGGGAACTCAGAGACTCGTCAGCCTGCCCTCCGCCCTCGCTGGGTTCGTCCGGACTTCTGAAGACCCGGAACACAACACTTCGCCCGCTCAGCCATCTCCACCTTTGCAACGACAGAAGACTCCAAGACCCAACGTATGACGAACATTTTTCTATTGGCATTAAGAACTGCGGAAGTCGCGTGTGTAACATTTACAGATATCGCTGTTCTAAATAGTTTTGTAGAACCTTTGCTAATACTATTGGTGTAAATATTTTTCTTTATATCTTCTTTGTTTAAACAATTCTCAAAACCAACGGTCTCGTTCTCATTATTTATGACACGACATCCCCACGAACCTACGACAAATTGGCGTCCGCGACATGACTAGACTGTTTAAGCATTGTTTAAATAAGAAAGAGACTATGAGTACAAAAGAATTGATCGGGCTTGGAGAGCGCTTGGGGCTGCGCGACGTGGAGTTGAGGGCTTGGGTGGAGTCTGAACAGGCGCAGGAAAAAGAGAGAGAGGCTCTCACGTGAGGATCGCGCAGCCGAGAGAGAGGCGGCAAAGGTGAAGTTAGATGCTGAACGCGCGCTAGCCGAGTGCGCACGAGAGGCGACAAAGGAGAAGTTAGCTGCTTAACGCGCGCTAGCCGAGTACGAACGCGAAACTATGTTACTGAAAGTTCGGCTGGCAGAGGCCGAGAGTCAAACCAGAGTAACGGCAGCAGGTGACCGAGGGGCGGATGGAGGCTCTTCATTGCTAATTAATCCGCACAAGATGATCCCGCCCTTCGATGAACGACGGGATATTCTAGATGCGTATTTGAAACGCTTTGAACACATCGCAGCGGGATACAATTGGCCGACAGAAATATGAGCCACAGCTCTGAGTATGTGCCTCAGCGGGGAGGCTTTGAAGCTCTTTGGTCGACTCGGTCCGGAGGATTCGATGGATTACGAGAAAACGAGGTTAGCGTTGCAGCAGCGTTTTCGTTTCACCGCGGAGGGGTACAAGGAGAAGTTCCGTGAGAGCAAACCCCAGGACGGTGAAACCGGAAAACGGTATGCGGCAAGAATTGCCAGTTTCTTTGATCGCTGGGTGGAACTTTACGGCACGGCGTCTACCGTTGAAGGGCTACGAGACTTGGTAGTAACCGAGCAGTTTCTTAATAACTGCCACAGACGACTAACACTGTTCCTTAGAGAGAGGAAATGCAAGACTCTCAGCGTGGCGGCTGGGGTGGCGGACAGTTTCCTGGAAGCCCAACGACAACGCAACCTGCTCGTATTTGGGGAAAAGACTGAGTTGGTGGACACAAGAGGAAAGGAAGTAAACACTACCAACAAATCTCTGGTCAAATGCTTTGTATGCGACATTCCGGGACACAGGGCATCCGACTGCCGTTCGAAACTGAACCAACTCTACTGCGTGTACTGCCGTCGAACAGGTCACGATGCTAAGACCTGCACAAAGGGCAGTGACTCGAAGGAAGCTTTCTGTTGTGTGTCTCTAGGAAGCGGAAAAAAACATTTGCGTCAGGCCTTGGGGCCTAATCCTAAAATCGAAGAGGGCGATCGAAACGGTATCGATGTTGAGCAACGGGGGGGCCAAGACAGCGTACGAGATGCCTGTTTTAAAAGGTACACTTGACGGCCAGGCTGTCTCCGCCTTAAGGGACACCGGTAGCAACACCGTGGTGGTGCGTCGCTCGCTCGTCCCGGAGGCAGCACTCACGGGGACCACAGCCACATTGCGGCTGATAGATGGCCGAAGCATCGACGTTCCTGAGGCGCAAGTGGATATCACCTCCCCCTATTTCACGGGGACCGCAGTGGCCAAATGCCTTGACGCTCCAATTTACGATGTAATAGTCGGCAATGTTCCCGGCTCGCGGGACGCATCCTCTCCCGATCCTCATTGAAAAGAACCGGCGGGGGCCTCTAAAGCTCGGGGAGAAGACTCCATGAATGACCGGAAGCCAGAGCATCTCGCACCACTTCGATCCTAGCCGGAGCAAGGGTTACTGGGAAACGTCGAAAAGCGCCCACCGTTGACATTGGCGCCATGCAGGTGACCGCGAAGAAACCCGTGCTAGCCGAGCGGGTGCTGGGCACCGTCCAGTGGTTCAACGTAAAGAACGGCTATGGCTTCATCAACCGCAACGACACGCAGGAAGACATCTTCGTCCACCAGACCGCCATCACGCGGAACAGCCCGCAGAAGGTCACGCGCAGCATTTACGAGGGTGAGACCGTCGAGTTTGACGTCGTCGTCGGTGAGAAGGGACGCGAGGCCGCCAATGTGACAGGTCCCGCCGGCGAGCCCGTACCGTGCTTGCCTTACGCCACGAACAAAAGACGCTTCAGAGGGCGATGGTTCCCGAGACGGAGTCAACGCCGACCGATGCCCAACCCGCGCCACGGTGTGCAGGCCTCGGACAACTTCCATGACGTAGTGCTCGTGCCAGACTCGCCGCGGCCGCAGCCGCCACCGCAGCGATGGCTGCGGCCTGGGAGACCCGGTTTGCGCCACCACTACCGCCGCCCCAGAGATATGAAAAGGAGCTCGCTACCCGCTGAAGACATGAGACCCCATTTCCATTTTGAAGTGGAGGCCGAATACGAGGACACCCCAGCCCAGCAGAGGTCACACCGACGCTTCTACGGGAGGTACTTCCGCAGGCGTAACGGAAGGTCTAGGAGTGATCCACGGCTGTTCGACTTCGAGAAGGAGCCCAGGGACGTGCCGGGTTCGTGGCGCAAGCCGAGACCAATGTCGACGTCGGCGTCGCCTTCGAGGGCGTACGCCGGACGTAACCAGGGGTTGAGCAACGAACGCTTTTTGGCAGAAAGCGTTGAAAGCGTTCCGGAGAAAGACGGAAAACAAGAAGTGCTCTATGTGTCCGAAAAGCGAAAGGCTGTTTCCAAGCATTAATTGGAGAGAAAATGAATTTGCGAGGAAAAGTTCCCCCTGCAGATCGAGGAGTCGCTCATCCATCTGTGAAGAAAGCGACCTTGCAGCGGCAGAATGGTCGCTACTACGATTTTTGACTTGGGAAGTAAGAATGAATTCACCTCTTTTGCTTGTGTTTTGGTCCGCATCTCGTGCATATTTGGTTCGGCTTCCAATCGTGTCTTAGATGTGGGGAAAATTGAGAGGAGGTTTCGCGTCAAGTGAAAGTTCTGTGACGAGTGACTTAAGCGCGATTTCTGGTATCGTGAAATGAGGAAGTACGCTAGGAAGGATGTTGAGCCTGGCCTTGAAAAAATAGTGCTTTCGTGTTGAACATATCAGGGGCCTAGAGAATGTAGGTGCGGATTACAAGAGCCGCGTAGTCTAGTTGAGAGAAAGTGTAGTTTACGTTCGGTGATGAATGCATGCGGTTTGAAATATCTGTCCTTCGAGTGTTTTCTGTGTACGTTTATTGATATGTGTAACCTTCGCGCACCTAACATAGTTTTTTTTCTGTAAAAAAAAAAAAACTGGTAAAAAGGGACTCTTGTGATGTGCGCGGCTGAGAACCATCACCGGGCTACAGATGTTTTCGCCATGAGGTGGCCCCGCGTGCCACGAGATATGCCGTCGACGGCCGAAGAAAAGGCACGAGCGAAAAAGAACAAAAAGAGTTTGAAGAAGACAAGCGGTCCGAGGAGCTGGCTGACCGTTGAGTTCGTCCCGGTTCGACTAGGCCGGGAACTCAAGAATGTGCTCGCCTGGCCACCGCTCCCGCTGAGTGCGTCCTGGTTCCACAAGGCCGGGAACTCAGAGATTCGTCAGCCTGCCCTCCGCCCTCGCTGGGTTCGTCCGGACTTCTGAAGACCCGGAGCCCAACACTTCGCCCGCTCAGCCATCTCCACCTTCGCAACGACAGAAGACTCTAAGACCCAACGTATGACGAACATTTTTCTATTGGCATTAAGAACTGTGCAAGTCGCGTGTGTAACATCTACTGATATCGCTGTTCTAAATAGTTTTGTACAACCTTTGCTACACTGTTAGAAAATTCCATCAATCTACGTGGAAATACCGAATAGAACATGCCCCGTTTTCTGGAAATGCATATAATGTGCTGTTTGCTTTCAAAAACAGGAACTGTACCATATGCATTGAAATGTGCTATTTAAGCAATAAGAATGAGCTTATCCGTATCAATAAAAAAAGCCTTACAAGATTACAGTTTATAGCCGGTTTAACTGGTATAAGCTAATTGAACGCGCCCAAAAGTGCCGGATATCCAGCAATTTTTATGGAACTCTATCAGACCGCGGAAGTACAGCGCCCGTCAGCCGAGTTACGCCCCGCGCAGGAAGACATCTCTGTCCCGCGCATGCGCAAGCCGCTGCCGGCTGGCGTGGGCCCGGGGGCTGCAGAGTGCTGCTACCCGTTCGGAAGCGAGTTTAACGTTGTTGTCGCGTCGTCACCGGCGTTCTACAGTGCGTAGACGGCTTCGTTTTCCAAGGTACGTATACGTTAAGTTGTTCCTAACGCAGTGTTAGTTTACTATCTCTAAAGGTGTCGTATATTCCAAGTTCGGGATGCCCATCGTGTAGCGTCTCGTCTTCCCAGCCGCATAAAGCTAGGCCTTTTATAGTTCCTGATTCGGGGCGGCATACTGCCCTACCCTACTTAGTAGTTGGGCACAGGAGAGCACGGTTTCCGCAATATTCCCGCATTATTATGCCAAGCCGCTGTCAACATGCGTGACTTAAGCGCGTCGAATTAAACTAGATTCGCCGCCAACTTCAACCACACATGGTTCAAAGTTCAGTGCTTTATCGGGGAGGGGGATATGGCAATTGGAGAATGAGGGAAGATCGTATTAGAAGACGTGAACATTGGTCACTGATGTTTTAAGGAGCGAAGCATATTCTTAAGGTCGAAAGCGTAAGATATGCTCAATATAGCATTCGATAAACGAAGCTTGTTTTTAACTTTTTTTTTTTTTTGTATGCGTCTGAAAGCAGAGAGGAGCACTGCGTTCCTCAGCTGCTGGACCGTGTGAGCGTTCTTGGCAGCTTTCCCAATATGCGGTCCAATAAAGGTGCCACCTGCTTGATGCAGAGAAATAATGCAGGCTTTTGCATCTTAGGAATAGCAACGCATTATAATGCGATATTTTCAGTCGCCCAGTAAACTTATCCGCGCTGTGCCAGTAATCAATCATCGTCTTGCTAATACTCGTGTGCGCGCCGCGGATGCTCCATCACTCCAGGTGTTTTGTGGACTAAATTGATGTCATTTTTTCGGGACTGATATTTCTTAAATAACTCGGGCTACTGATAGACGAATATACTTTGAAATTACCCCGGTCGAGTCGAAACCTCTATTATAATAGGTGGTATTCACTGGACGCCACATTGGAGCTCTTTGAACGCTGCGCATGCTCAGAGTGAACTCCCGCTTATGGCCTGAGAAGGACACCCTTTTTATGTAGGGTAATGCTGCACGCACGACGCCGTGCAGCTCTACCGGAAGTTGCTGTACGCACGACGCGCGTTAACGTTCTTTCACTGGACGACCCGAATCCTGGCCATAGTTGCACAGCTTTGCTCTACCAATACAAACTACTGCAGAGCGCTCAAACAAATATTTTCGCCCATCATGACCTAACCAACATCGCAATTCAGGAGCTTGCTCGTGAATATGCGACCAGACTCGCGCATTGTGCATGCAGCCTCGCACATTCATGAGCATGCTCGTGAATTGTAATTGGGTTTTGTGTGTCAAGCTCCCTTTTTTTTTAGAGGATGGGATTTGACTTGTTTTCAATGCGTATCAAGTTCATTCACCGCAACGGAGTGCGGTTTTGCCTTGTGAATTAATAGAAGATACTATACATATCACCAGAATAACGCGATAAAACTCATGGGTATACATGCTAACCGGAAGAAACTGAAAATCTACTCCCCAGATAAAAACTTAAAAGGTGTGCCATGTTTGAAAATAGTATAACTCCCAAAGTCCTAGGTATTAATGCTCTCAAACACAATTGCAATCATAAACGTTTGGTTCAGCGTTCCTTTATGTCTAAAAAGATAGACTTTTTTCAGGCAGAAGCATCTTCGACTGCCACTGGATGGCACCAGGTGCTTCGAAGGCGCCAGCTTCCTGTCTGCTATGGAGCTGATGTACGCCACATACTGTTGTCTCAACCTAAAGTACCCTGCTGAGCTGCCAACAGTGTTGAAGTTCGTTTAGTGGTAACTATGAATGTTTCCTTTGAAAATGTGCACTGTGAATTTGCTTTGGAAAAATGTATCGTATGGACAGTTCTGATTCCTTCAAGTGGTGCAATTGTCAAGTGGACATTGCATTTCGTGAAGAAATAAATATGCGATTTATTTTTGTATGGGAAGCAGCAAATACTGATAAGTAATTTTTGACAGCGTTAATGACATAAAAGGCCGTTAGCAATAAATTATGTACCTAATCTGTTATTGTGTCCTTGCCAATATCTAAAGCAGTTTGGCATACCTTTGAATGGTGGTGTGCTCCTCAACGTATCCCCGGCAAAGCCAATTTGCCTTAGAATTGGAGATTTCGAAGACTGTAGACGACTTATTTTTCGCAAGATACTAATTTTCCCGAATCGCCTACAATTAAAACGAAAAAAAAACAGGTCCCGCGAACGATTCTGTTAAAATATAAACATATTGGAAATAATATTCAGAGTGCAGGCGAGATGGTGTAAGTTGAACATGATTGTAAACCTGAGACTGGGCAGAAAAGGGAACACAACAAAAGGTAGTAAAATAGGAGGTAACGTCTCAAACTCAGCTGCAAAGTTTATTTCGAACACGCTTTATATACTCCATCTCCAACGCCGTCTCTACAAAAAAAAAAAAAAAAAAAAAAAAAAACACGACAAGAGGACAATGACATTTGGGTAAACCTTCTCTACATCTCCCTTGACCTCGGCTGTGGGACACTCACACAAAGGGTCACATTCTAGCATAACCGCCGTTACCCGGCGAACGTAGGTAAAATCACTACTGAACACAAAGAAAGGGTTTGACCTTCAAAGGTGCGTTGCCTCTAACAAATCACTCAGTCCAAAGAAACAATACTATACACTGCTAACAGCCGGAACTGGGGCCATCTCCAAAAATGCGAAGGACAATGCCCTCCTACCACAAACCACAAATGGATAACACTGCGACTTTCTCGAACAAGTCCACGGATACACATATAAACAACACTAATACTACAAAAAAATTACAAGCGTAGAAATTGATTACATTCGTTCCCAAACTGCAATTACGCCTGACTTATACAGTTGCCAGACGTTTTTATACGAATCGTTTCTTGGACTACACGTTTCATATCATTGCGTTCTTTGTGAATTACTTCCGTTTCAGACCAGTTGGCTTTACAGTTATTAAACTCTAGAAGGTGCCTGGCTAACTCGGAATTGGACGCGTTGATTTTCACATTCCGTTTGTGTTCCGTCAGTCTATCATTAGACATCTCGACGTCTGACCTACGTATTTAAATCCACACTCCAAAGGAATCTCATTAACAACATAATTCTCTCACAGTACCGACTTCTCGCGATGTGCCTTCTGGCAAACTTCCTGTTTCGATCCATAAAGAAGGTGTATGCATAGGCTCGTCGGTCGCTCCGTTGTTATCTGAGATGTACGATATACCCCAACAGTTTGGATAGAGTATTGTTTGACAGGATGAATGAGTTGTCACCTAACGCGGGCTTCGTCAGAAGATATATTTATGATATTGTTGTCTGCACGTTTGAAGAAGGAAAATCGGAGTATCTTGAAAAGCTTATTAGGTCAACGGCCCCGGAGTTGTATTTCACAGTATAAAAACCAGAGGAGAACATGTTGCAGTTTTTGGACTTGCGCATTTAGGTAAGAAATGGCATATGTTGAGAATATGGTAAGAGGGTGGCTAAACCGGTGCTTCTCAGACAAAGTTGTCACTCTAAAATTATTAAGGCGGGAGTTGCGAAATCATTAATTGGTTAATGCGCTAAAAAGGTCATGTACCCATTTCATGAGTCAAGCTTTAAAAAGACAATGGGGTAGACTGGAGGACGCGGGGTATGAGGAAACATTTCTAAAACTGCAACTTTCTATTCAAATCAGAGACAAGCGGAATGAACAAACTGTGAGGAACCGACGAGTTGCTATACCGTAATTTCACGATATTTCCCATAACATAAAAGTGTCGGCGAAAAGGTTTGGCGTAGAAACAGTGTTCACATCCGATTTTAAGTTATGCAAGCCTACACCTTTTGAATCGAAACAGGAAGTTTTCCAGAAGGCACATCGCGAGAACTCGGTACCATGTGAGAATTCTGTAGTTTATGAGATTCCTTTGGAGTGTGGATTTAGATACGTAGGTCAGACGTCGAGATGTCTAAATGATAGACTGACGGAACACAAACGGCATCCAACCTGAACAAAATTTATCTGCTTCAAAAAAAAAAAAAATGTTAAGAGCCATCTTCAACGCGCCTTATGACTCTCTCACTGAGAATATGTTTAGAAATCTGCAAATATTAAAAATTAATAAGCTATCTGATTATAGACTTTTACTCACCATTTAGAATGAAATTAAAAAGGAAAGTGTTCTTTTAAACGAGATAGTTAGATTAGAAAAAATAATACGGTTTACTTGACCCGCCATAATGAATATTGGAAGGTTCCCACATGCAGGTCAAAAATTATGGCCAGCAAATGCTTCGGTGTTTAATTCCAAAACTTCTAAACAATTTTGAAAAGGAAAATGGAAATATAGAAACCATATCTACTAAAGAGTTGCGTAATATATTTTTACATATTTAAGTGTTCTGTGTCTTGTTTCTGTTATCTCATTTGATAATGTATAATTTTCTGTATGATTTTTTTTTTATTGCACGAAAACTGTTTGTTTACTGGCTGCCGATGGGGCTGAGGGCCAGTCAAGCTTCTTGTTGAAGCTTTTTCCCTTTCGCTCCACCATTTTTTTAAATGGAAATAAAGATTATTGTTATTATTATTATTAATGTGAAAATCAACGCGTCCAATTCCGAGTTAGCCAGGCACCTTCTAGAGTTTAATAACTGTAAAGCCAGCTGGTCTGAAACGGAAGTAATTCACAAAGAACGGAATGCTATGAAACGTGCAGTCCAAGAAACGATTCGTATAAAAACGTCTGGCAACTGTACAAGTCAGGCGTCATTGCAGTTTGGGAACGAATGTAATCAATTTCTACGCTTGTAATTTTTTTTTGTAGTATTAGTGTTGTTTTTAATGCGTATCCGTGGACTTGTTCGAGAAAGTCGCAGTGTTATCCATTTGTGGTTCGTGGTAGGAGGGCTATGTCCTTCTCATTTTTGGAGATGGCCCCAATTCCGGCTGTTAGCAGTGTATAGTATTGTTTCTTTGGACTGAGTGATTGGTCAGAGGAAACGCACCTTTGAACGTCAAACCCTTTCTTTGTGTTCAGTAGTGATTTTACCTACGTTCGCCGGGTGGCGGTGGTTATGCTAGAATGTGACCCTTTGTGTGAGTGCCCCACAGCCGAGGTCAAGGGAGATGTAGAGAAGGTTTACCCAAGTGTCATTGTCCTCTTGTCATGTTTTTTTTTTGTTTTTTTTGGTAGTACTAGTGTTGTGTATATATGTATCCTTGGACTTGTTCGAGAAGGTCGCAGTGTTATCCATTTGTGGTTCGTGGTAGGAGGGCAATGTCGTTCTCATTTTTGTAGATGGCCCCAGTTCCAGCTGTTAGTGGTGCATAGTGTTGTTTCTTTGGACTGAGTGATTTGTTAGAGGAAACGCGTCTTTGAAGGTCAAACCCTTTCTTTGTGTTCAGTAGTGATTTTACCTACGTTCGGCGTTGACGGTGGTTATGCTAGTATGTGACCCTTTGTGTGAGTGTCCCACAGCCGAGGTCAAGGGAGATAGGAGAAGGTTTACCCAAGTGTCAATGTCCTCTTGTCATGTGTTTTTTTGTTTGTTTGTTTTTTTGTAGAGACGGCGTTGGAGATGGGGTATATAAAGCGTGTTCGAAATAAACTTTGCAGCTGAGTTTGAGACGTTGCCTCCTCTTTTACTACCTTATGTTGTGTTCTCTTTTCTGTCCCAGTCTCAGGTTTACAATGATGTTCACATTGGAAATCCCGCCGCATCGCGAAAATTAGAACCCGCGAATTATTCCAAATCTTCAACTCTTACCTCAATCGCGAAATATGGAGCCCGCGAAAAATAAGTCGCTTACAGTATAGAGTACAAGTCAAAAAGTTCAAATACGGTTTTCCTCTGACGATGTGCAATGTTTCCGAAACTTGTAGAAACACAAACTGTTCATTACCTCATAAAACTGCTAACTTGTCGGTGGCCGAACGACAACTATAACATGGCGCTTAATGCAACAATTGTGTGCACTACGTCATAGATTAATGTAATCTTAAGAGGTAATACAGTCGCGTGTTCCTTTGCTGAGTACTGTACATATACCGGATATTTTTTATTCTTACGGATTTGATTAAAGAAAGCCATGAAAGCCAGACTGATGCGGTTTGTCCGAGCGAGTTATACGCCCAGGGGGACATTTAGTGGGTAACTAATCTTTGCAATATGTCGGCTAATTAATTAAAATTTGTTAACCTTTTAATTAGTGAAAATAGACATGGTTCCAATTAAAAACTTGCTGAGTGTTATCGAAAACCATTAAATGAGTCATTTTCAGAAAGACTTTCAGCGCGTGAGAAGTGTAGTAGTACAATAAAGTTACCACTTGTGGAGCACGAGGCTAGCGCTTGCGGTAAGGCGCCCGCGCGATTTTTCCGTCTCTTAGCTAGCCCCAGCCTTGTACCTGCTGCACGAGTAGTAACTTCAGTGCACTGTTGCGCTTTTCACGCGCTCAAAGTCTTTTTAAAAATTACTGATCTAGGGGATTTGAACGACGCTCAGCAAATATTTAATTGGGACCATACGACTACTTCCACTAATTAAGATATAATTAACGAATTTCAATTAATTACCCTATTGAAAAATATTTTTTTACCGGAATGTCATTTCCAGTAAAAGTCTATTTTACTGGATTATGGGACTGTTTTCACTTTCAGTAAAGCCGTAGTGTACCGGATTGTCGCCGGACTTTATACTGGAATGTCAGCGGATTTTGACCGGAAGTTAATTCCAGTAAAAATTTATTTTACTGAATTATGGGACTTTTTTTACTTCCAGCAAAGCCAGAATTTACCAGAAAATCACCAGATTAACCGCAATTTACTGTTTTTTCTTTCTTTTTTTGGACGTCAACGGAAGGCACTTAGGAGGAAGCCTGTGAACCGTGGTTGGTTATGTTTACCAGATGCTGGACGATTCGGTAGCAATTAAAGTGGTTAGTCCATATGGACCTGAAGGTTCTATGTATTTATTTAACAGGGTCGATACCAGTGAAACAATCTGCACAGCTGTAGACAAAAGCAATCAGACCAAATAGGAACAACCAAGTTCTTTGCTGCAAAATATATCTTTCAATGTACTCACAATGCCGCTGGGTAAATTCCTAGACGCACGGTAGTTGAACTAATGAAACCGCGCAGGTGCACCGCACGGACACACACAGGTATACTGTCAGCAGCACGTTTAGCGAAAACCACGGACGCGCGGAGCGAATATCCGCCGCCGTTGAGACATCCCAGCGAAATCTGTTTGCCGGAAAATAATCTACCAAAGGCATGGTAAATTGGTTTCGGATGAAAACGGGTGAAAGTTCCCACCTTTTTGGATCGTCAAAACAGTTCACTGCACGTACTTCTTGAGGATTGCAACGTCGTCCCGAGCTAAAACTCGCACTCACGAGAATGCCGCTCGAGTGGTCTCGTACCTGCTCCGGCCCAGACTTTTGCCTGTCGCAAATGTCAAGTTGCCGGTGATCGCTGCCCACCGTTTTGGGTCGTCAAAACTGTTCGCTGCCACACTTCTTGCAGAATTCCAACGTCGTTTCGAGCTAAAACACGCACTCACGAGAATGCCACTGCCTTGGTGGCCGCCATTACAAACTCTGTCCCCTTGCTCGTCTTGGCCTCCTTGACTTTAGCGGTTCCCCTTGCGTCGGCTTCCAGTGATGTTCGGTGTCCGGCAAACGAGAGTGGCTTCCGGTAGGATTCCAGCGGCGGGTAATCGAAAGTGGTTCTGGTAAGCTTCCAGCGAAAGGGGCTACACTGGTTTCTGATGAAAATGAGTGGAAATTAACCCGTTACCGCCGAATGTTCCTGGAAGTTTTTTGCCGGATTTTAACCATAAGTGGCTCCGGTAAAAGGCCCAGCGAAATCTGGTCACTGGAAGTGGCGGCCGGTAATGTTTCCACCAAAAAACTGGTAAATTACGCTGGTTTCTGGTGAAAATGAGCGGAAATTAGCCCGTTTCCACCAAATGGCACTGGAAGTCTTTGCCGGAATTTTCAATAGGGTAGCCGACTTATCGCGAAGATTAGCCACCCCGGTAATGTCCTTCTTGGCGTATAACTCACTCGCACAAGCCACATCAGTGTAGCTTTCATGGCTTTAAACAAATCTGTAAAAAAAACACAAAAAAACAGCATAGCAGACGCACAACGATTCCTCGAAAGCATTGCAGTATTCCCATGTAAATATTAAGGGTTTCATTCAGCTTGGTCACACTGTCACCGAGGCATTGCCAATTACATCAAGCAAAGTGTCTAACGTTCGACAGCAATTTGAAAAAAAATATGTTTTGTAAAGCAGAATATTAGCCTTGGGGGTTGTGTTTGTTTGGCACCTTCAACAGCAACCTGGAACATGTTGAACCATGTTTTTGTTGAAACTTTACACTAAGAAAGGCAAAGGTCTAATGTTAATGTGCTGCTTTCTAGACACCCTTATTTACAATTCGCAATTCGCTTTACAATTCGTTACTCGTATTAATTGGATGTGCTGCTGTAACTTCGTTACCTGCTGAGGAGTACCGTTTCTTTTTAAGTCATATTATTATGTTGCAATATAAAGAAAGAATCAATATGAATCTCGTATTCAGATATATATTCTCATATAGAACCAACAGTAGGACTTATGCATCCTACGGTATGTGCAACTTATATTTTAACCCGCCTTAGTATCACTCGGTTGCAAATGCATGGGCTCTTGTTTTGCAGGGGCACATAAATATACCTGTGACCGGGCTATGCTTATCAGTTAGAATAAGTAATATGAACCGAAGGACATGAATGTTCAGTGCTTTAATATTAACCACAATATTCTGCTTAAGCACTTCAGGCAAGCGTTTTTGTAATATTGCATTGACTGGTACTCTGAATTCCTTTTTTAACCGAATTATTGTTGTGTACAACGTTAGTAGGCAGGCGATCAGGTTAATATGACATTCTCCAACCCGCGATGGAGGCTAGGAAGACATACGTCTCAATTGAGATTGATGTGTTTGTCCTCCTTTGTAGCCTCCGTCTCGCGTTGTAGAATGTCTTAGCGTTGTGTGCTCACGCAAGTTCCGAGATGTGCCCAGTTATTACTGAGGACTGATTTACCTCCGCTAGGAGGGCGTCGCGTGTTTTGGTGTTTTTCTTCTTTGAACCACAAATAAACGCCCCGGGCAAGTTGGAACGCGGGTGCGATCGAAGCCGGGTGTCTGTTGTCTGGATCTCGGTCGACGACCACCGAGGCGAAGTTATAACAACTGGCGACGACGATGCGATGAACAGACAGCATGCCGAAGTTCCACGAGTTCCGCCCGGACGAGGAAACGTTCGAGGACTACCTGGAACGCTTCCAGATTTTTGTGCAAGTGAATGCTGTGAAACCAGAGGATGCGACGGCAACGTTTTTGAACTTCCTCGGGACAAATGCATATCGCACTCATAAGGAATTGCTGGTGCCCTCGCTTCCGATTTTCAAGAGCTTGTCAGAATTGACATGTGTACTCAAGAACCAGTTCTCGCCGGCCAAGTCTACCATAGCGGAGCAGACGAAATTCCACCGGAGGTACCAGAAGGACGGCGGAAGCCTGGCAGACTTTGTGATTGCCCTCAAGACGCTGGCCATGACTTGTGACTCTGATGAATTCCTCGGCACTGCTCTTCGAGACCGGTTCGTCGCTGGTTGCCTCGATGCCGAGATTCAGCGATCGCTTCTCCAGATGGATGGCAGTTCCAAATTCGGGGACGTCTACAAGGCGGTACTGGCAAGGGAACTGGCTACAGAGCAGAGTAAAGAGCTGCAGAGACAGAGCGGTCCGGATACCACCGACGTGCATTGGTTGTGGGACAGACAAGACCAGGAACAGCAGCGACAGCCAGGAACTGTCTGCTCTCGATGTGGTTCTTCTGCGCATGAACCTTGTAAGTGTCCATTCCTTAAAGCGAAGTGCTTCACGTGCGGAAAAGAAGGACACATCAAAAGAATGTGCAGAGGAGAACAGACCAGGGTAAGCCAAAGAGCTGGCCTAATGTGGGTCCCGGAGACGTGTGCGTTGTGCGTTGTAACGTAGTCGCGGGGGTGCCACCGGTTACGACTACGTTGGAAATAGCAGGTCACGAGGTAGAGTTGGAGGTTGATACGGGCTGTGCAGTTACCCTTATGCCAGAAGAGCCGTATCGAAAGATTCTACCTCGAGGAGTGCTAAAACGGTGTGAGCTCAGCTTGCGTACGTACACCGGGGAAAAAGTTAACGTTGTCGGTGTATACGACGTCGAGGTAGCTAGCGGTCATGGGAAACATGTGCTGCCTTTAGTGGTGGTAAGAAACGGCAATGTGCGGCTACCAACGCTGCTTGGTAGAAACTGGCTGCAGCAAGTAAAGCTGGACTGGAGGTCAGTTTTCGCAGTTACAGCAGAAGAGAAATCTCTTGAAACATTGAAAGTGTTGTTTCCGTCGGTGTTTAAGAAAGAATCCGGAGCAATAACAGGATTCACGGCAAGCCTTGTTTTCAAGGATAATTCTCAGCCAGTGTTCTGCAAGCATCGTACCGTTCCCTTTGCGTTTAGAGACGCTGTTGATTGCAAGTTGAGGAGAATGATTGACGATGGTATCTTGTCTCCTGTAAAGACGAGTGACTGGGCAACGCCGCTAGTCATTGTTCCGAAGCCCGGCGGAAAGATTCGTATCTGTGGTGATTACAGTGTCTCAGTAAATCTGAACTTGCGCACGGAACACTACTCCTTGCCAATGGTGGACGAGTTGTTCGCAATATTCACGGAGTGCCGCGTGTTCACGGTTCTTGACCCGCGCGCTGCGTATTTGCAACTGAAACTTGATAGCAACGCAAGGAAAGCGCTGACAGTAAAGACACACCTCGGTCTTTTCGAGTTTTCGCGGTTGCCGTACGGCGTGTCGAGCGCTCCAGCTATTTTTCAGGCTACCATGGATAAGATTTTGCTTTGGTTGCCGAAGGTTGCATGTTACATTGACGATCTGTTGATTGGAGGCAGGAACAATGATGAATGTTTCGACAATGTGAAACGCGTGTTAGAACGACTTGCGAAGCATTGTGTTAGCTTGAACCTGGAAAAGAGCAAGTTTTTTGTGGGCGAAGTGAAGTACCTTGGGTATATGCTTGACAAACACGGGCTCCGGCCTTGCCCGGACAAGATGGAAGCGGTCAAAAGCGCTCCGCTCCTACAAATGTACATGAGCTCCGCAGTTTTCTAGGAATGTTAAACTTCTACGCCAAGTTTCTGCCAGACTTGGCAGCATTGCTGCGGCCTCTGTACGACTTGCTAGAAAAAGGGGCTGAATGGTTGTGGTCAAAAGAATGTGATGAGTGTGTGAGGAAAGCTAAAGAGCTTCTATGTAGTGCTGATGTCTTGACCTTGTACTGTCTAAGTAAGCCTGTTAGGTTGACCTGCGATGCTACTAATTAAGGTGTAGGGGCAGTTTTGGCTCATGAAGTGAGCAAGGGAGTTTACAGACCGGTTGAGTACGCTTCAAGGAGATTCACGACGGCCGAACAAAACTACTCGCAAGTAGAAAAGGAAGCGCTTGCCATCGTATTCGCTGTCAAGAAGTTTCATAAGTACCTTTTCGGTAGAAGATTCACATTGGTCACTGACCACTACCCTCTCACCAAACTTTTGAAGCAAGGGCAGAAGTCAACCGGCATGGCAGCTGCACGTATTCAGAGATGGCGACTTCTGTTAGCTGAGAACGACTTTGTGATCGTTTTCGCGAAGGGTACCAGCATTAGTCACGCCGACGCCCTTTCAAGGCTCCCCCTTCCCGCGAAAACAGAAGACTCTGACCAGGTTAACTAATTTTCGCCGCTCGATCATGTTCCGATCACAAGCTGGACAGTGCAGGAGGAGACTAAAAAGGATACCCTACTACCTCGGATCATCGAACTCACGAAACGAGGATGGCCTAAGAAAGTAGACGATCCGGACTTAATTCCCTTTTTCCAGAGAAGAGAAGCGTTGTCTACCGACCAGGATTGCTTGGTATGGGGCACGAGAGTGGTCATCCCAAAAGCATTGCATGACGTCATCATCCGTCTCCTACACGAAGGTCACCCAGGAGCATCTAAAATGAAGATGCTGGCGAGACAGCATATCTGGTGGAATGGATTAGACGCTGCCATTGATAATCTGGTGCGAAAATGCGACGTCTGTCAAGCAACGCAGAACAACTCCCCCCGTGCTCCGGTCCAACATTGGCCGTTGGCAACTAGGGTCTTCGAACGCGTGCACTTAGATTTCGCACAGAAAGATCAATCGAAAATACTGATCCTAGTTGATGACCACTAAAAATGGCTGCAAGCCATTCTAATGTCGTCTACGACCTCTTGGCGCACCATCGAAAAGCTGCAGATGATGTTCTCGCAATTCGGGTTGCCAGAGGAAGTGGTCACAGATAATGAACCACACCTGGTGTCTGAAGACTTCAGATCCTTCATACGTGAAATTGGAATCCTGCACACGACAACATCTCCTTACCACCCGGCATCCAATGGACTTGCCGAACGCGCAGTTCAGACGGTGGAGAAGTCCCTTCTGAAAGAGGTGCTGGAGGACAGGGAGCGGGGTGGAAAGAGGAGCATGCAGCTGAAGCTGTCAAACTTTTTGTTTCAGTACAGAACAACTCCCCACGTGGTAACTGGGAAGACGCCGGCAGAGCTTTTTCTTGGGCGCTTGCCACGGACACGTCTTGCGTTGTTGAAGCCCGGTTCTGCTTCTTTTCGGCGAGAAAAACAAAATGAAGCCAAGAAGACCGTTGACACCCAACAGGCAGGGCCGAGGGAGTTCAATGTCGGAGACAATGTGTGGGTGCGAAACGTGAGAGGGGAGGAAACGGGATGGGCAAGAGGAAAGGTGACGAAGAAAATTAGTGATCTTACATACTTGGTGCGAGTCTTTAGTAGGATTCGTTTTGTACACTGTGATCACCTGAGGCCAAGATCCCAAAATGGATTTGACACTGAACGGAGCTCGCCGGTGGACCACGGTGGGCCGACAGCATCCACGGATTCAGATGACTCGAACTCGGAGCCTGAGAATCACTTCAATAGTCATGACGATGACGAACCTGGTGTGCCCTCTCCTTCTGTAAGGCACAGCACGCGAATAAGTAGGCAACCCGACAGGCTTACTTATTACCTGGTTGGCACACCAAGTTGAAGTGTTGCTGTTGTACTGTGTAACGTGTGTTTTGGATTAGTGTGGGGAAATGTAGTAACTGAATGATTTACCTCCGCTAGGAGGGCGTCGCGTGTTTTGGTCTTTTTCTTCTTTGTCTCACAAATAAACGCCTCGAGACAGTTGGAACGCGGGTGCAATCGAAGCCGGGTGTCTGTTGTTTGGATCTCGGTCGACGGCCACCGCGGCAAAGTTATAACAGTGTACAACGTTACTAGGCAGGCGATCTGGTTAATATGACATTCTCCAACCAGGGAGGGAGGCTAGGAAGACATACGTCTCAATTGAGATTGATGTGTTTGTCCTCCTTTGTAGCCTCCGTCTCGCGTTGTAGAATGTCTTAGCGTTGTGTGCTCACGCAAGTTCCGAAATGTGCCCAGTTATTACTGAGGACTGATGCCAGTGTGGCAAAACTTTTTTTTTTTGTACAATCAAAATTTGTTTTGATGCAAGGATCAGTCTTGGAGGCTCATGGTGTGTGCACGGACTGTCCAGATTAAGGGCGCTTGTGTCTCGGCTTGAAAGGATATTATAGACAAAATTTAGAATTCGTTCAGATCAGATTACTAACCGATAGAGAAGTTAACGAAGGAGTCAGGAACTCCTTAGCCTCTATTAGACATCTTCCTCTAAATAATCCCACTCATTATTTAAGTGATCTTTCTTTCAGGCAACTTGTGGCAATGAACCCACAGGAGGGGCCCCGGCAGTCTTCAAGAAATGTTGTTCTGGTGCGTCTGAAGGCGCAGGGAGCCCTCCAAGAGTTCTCGGAGTTCCAAAAGAAGTGGAAAGAATCTTCGGTGCTTGTTTAGTTTAATTTTTTTCTCTTGTTAATATTGCTATTTGTTGTCATAAGCCAAGATGGTTCTTTTCGAGGTGTAGCATGTCAGCATAATTTTTTGTGACATTTTTCTTAAATGTCACAATGTACACAAAGTAAATGCTCACTTTGATATTTTTTTGATGGCTGAGCTGTTTCAAATATATTTGCGGCTTGAAATGTTTTCAGTATTGTGTATGTGTTCTAGTCATTTAAAAGAAAAATAAATGTAAATATTTTTGAAGCAGCAAACTGTTCAGTCTTCTTCGCAATGGGTCCGTTGCTATTGTTTGGAACCAAAAGGACCAAGCGTGAACTTAGTATCATAAGGATGTTTACAAATGTTTATATGCCTTTATCCCCGTTCCTACATGTAAAATGTTCTCTAAACTTGACGTAGCATGCGAGCACTTTCTCATAGCATTCCTGGCTGTTCTATTGAGTATATATGTCGCAGATTCATTGTTTTGTTTTCAGGATAGTGCTCGCATTAGATACGACAGTTCAAATTTTCCATACAAGTTTGGGGAACATTTCCGCATTGCAGGTAATTTTATGCTGCAAAGACTTGCATCAAGTGGCGCCTGCAAACTGTCAGGACATCCCTGTTTTGTATGGCACATATCAACTTTTCAAGGAGAAGCTTGGCATGTGACATACAAAGCCCGGATGTACTCGTGAATAGCGGTAGTAACATAAAATGGGGCGGGTACTATCACAAACAAGACTGAACTTTTTCCGTAAGTACAAGAAGTGTAACCTGTGTCATTTTGGACGCATTGGAACATGTGATGTACTTCGTAAAAATGGTACATGTTTTAGCATGGTTTGCAACCGAACATGTGCTGCTGTGTGTCATGATGGTACATTTCTTGTAGCATACGCTACTTGTTCCTTGACGATGGCGTATGGAACTTATTGTGGTTGCCCATACAACAACAACAACGTGTCCCGTACTAAAGAAGTATGGAACATGTTCTGTATTCCGGTAATACAGTACATGTTGTGGCAACCAGGTTAGCATGTATGTGTCCCATACTTTGACAGGAGTTTTTCTAACAGTGTAATACCATTGCTGTAAATATTTTTCGTTATATCTTCTTTGTTTAAACAATTCTCAAAACCAACGGTCTCGTTCTCATTATTTATGACGCGACATCCCCACGAACCTACGACAGTTACAAAGACGCCTAATGCGTAATAGCCGAGCAAGCATATTTTTTTGTGACTATCAATGCGACCTTGAACCATTTAGCATAGATTTCTACAATTGCTCTGCTTGAACCTGCAATTTTGTATCCAGAGATATTACCTTCCTTTCCTGCATCGCAATATATTCTAAACCGTGCCATGAGCCAAATAGCTCTCTCGAGAACAACTTTTAGTTTCGCGATTGGTTTACCTCTCCTTCCTGGCGTGCTGTTCTAGCGAAGAAACTTTGACGCGGAGAATAGCAAAAAGGAGCCGTGACGTGCTCGCACTTTCCGGGTTTCGGTGTTTCTGTTTAACATCGCAGTTTGGAAAACGTGTTCAAGACTCAGTGACTGCGTTCGAAAAGCAAGTTTTCTTAACTGCACAGGGAGACGGCTACGGCAATAAAAAAAAGTTCTTGAAAGCTTGTGTTATGTTTTTATTTGCTGCTGCTCTCGCTCTGAAGGCAGTGACTTGTTTTGATAGTGGCAAAGTGGCTGACTGCTTTCTTTAAAGTAGCAGCTTGCTGACATATGGTAACACGACGTATTTGCCTGTCCGAAAGACATATGTTATATTCAACGCCGGGGCGTATATCAGGCAGAACACTTTATTCCGAGGAGCAACACTGCCAGCCTCGAAGCCGAAAAACTCGAACACCGCATTCATGCTCAATATGTAGTGTCGCGGGTGAAAAAGGCTGAACTAGCGTAAACTGAAAATAAAGGTTTCATCGAAGTTAATGCAAGTAGGCAGTCGAGCTGGTTAAGGATTGACATGGTAACTCTGAAGCGAGGGGACAAACAGAAACGGGCAGACACGGAAGTTCGTATCTGTCGGCCCTTTTTTGACCCCTCTCTTCAGGGTTACCTTGTCTGGCCAAGGTTTAATAAGCTTAAATGCAAGAAACGAAAAAAAAAATAAAGACGTTTACGATTACCTGTAATACCGAACTAGAGCGCAGCTCTTGCTGAGGAGGAGTGGAGGGTACGGTAAGAAGGGTCTCCTGTCCTCCTCCTTTGGCTGCTATTCTCCTCTCCTCTTCTCCTTCCGTCTCCTCTCCTTCTCATCCTCCACCCTTGCTCCTCTTTCATCCTCCTCTTCTTCTTCCTCCTTTCCTTCTCCTCCCTTCCTCCTACACTCTCAACAAAAGGGTTGTCGTAGGGTACTACACTTGGGGTAGTCAGAAGCCGTCACAGATATCGCTACCCCCCCCCCCCCTCGTTATACTAACAACCCCATGGGTAGTCACACGGCACGTGATAAACATGTCATAGTGAGCACCCCCAAAAGCAACATGGCGGCTAGCAAGCGACAGTGGAGCAATAAGAGTAAGGCCTAGCGAGCTGGACTGCTTTTTGCTAAAATACGATTCTCAAGTGCGTACGCCCGTTCGCTGCCTTCCGTGCGCACAAAGCACTCCGAAACGCGCCTCGAAGCACCGGCACCGCACCTAATACGAGTAGGGGCGACGATGTGAAGGGGGGGGGGGGGGGGCGCATTCGAGGGGGTTTGTCCGCGATTGCTTTCGCGAGGCCGGCTGCATTTAATTCGCGGCCAGAAAACATTCAAAGGAGGAAACAAAATAGCGACAAATGGAATGATGTCTTTATTGAACAGAGCATCTGCTTGTTGTGCTTGCCGCAAGTGATCCGGCGTTTTCGGTTGACAGCGGCGAGGCGAAGCATCACCGATTTAAGCGGCGTCGGTTCCGATCGTTCAACGCTCCTGCTCACCTGTTAGCATTCGTTATCCACCTTCAAGTCCCTGGTAATCCTCACCGCGTCTGTGCACGCACTTGGCGATATTCACCGCACGGAACACCCATTCAAATGGCTATGGGACTGATCCCATTTGGACGAGAGGCCGAGAACTGAACCAGACCGAACCCTTTGTGGTTGCTACGTGGAGCCGTGGAACGCCTCCATGTTTTTCACTCAAATAAGTAGACACATAAACGCGCGACTCCTTGAATTGGGCGGCGACACGCGCCACCTAACGGACAGCGCTCAAACTAAAGAAAAAAAGAAACCAGCAATTCTTGCTCTGAGTGCCTTGCCAGACAATGCCATGTACATATCCCACGCCACACTTCACTGATACGCGACATACACACATCACAGCAACTTACACATCAACGCATTCAGAAACAGCACAAGATACAACATTACATATTGACACTCTACATTCCTTTTCTTTTTTTTTCTTTTTTTATTGCCAGGCATAAGTATCAACAAAAAGAGGTACAGAATAATAAAAGTCGACGCGATGGTTAGACAAACACTACATACACAAAATTAAAAAGGTTTCAAAGGCAGCGCTTCCTCTAGAACAGGCACCCAATCCGGGCAACACTCCTGCGCTTTCCACACCTCAATGACGTTGCGCAAAGAAACACAAAAATAATCAGAAACCGGCCTAGCATCAACTTCTGCATGACGAACCGCCATGCGCGATTTCCAGATGCTGTGTAGACCCAAAAGCATAACCAAGTCGTAAGGGACACAATTATCATTTTCTATGCTTAGATTTCGGATACACTGTGGATCCAACTGAAAATCCTTTTTCAATGTGCGTTGCAGCACGTCCCAAAATAAAACCCATCCCAACAATCTAGAAAGACGTGTTCTACAGTCTCCGGTTTTTGACACAGTAAACAATTTACCCCCCACGGTACAAACAGACCCTTATCCTCCATCCATGTCTTCACCGGCAGGACACCAGTATGTAATTTGAAGAAAAAGGTTTTAACACTCGGTGGAACTGTCATTTTCTTAACTCGCTGGAGGACATCCTGCCCCTCCCCAAAGACATACAAAGACCTATACAACGGGACCGGGAGGACAACTTCAAGAACGTCTCTGTACAATTGTTTTCGAGATACCCCGCTCACATATTGTAAGGAAAAACGTGCACACAAAAACCGAGTCGCTTGCAGCACCTCACGGAAATAACCATAAATTCCCCCTTCGCACGCCCTCACAGAAGAAACGACAAGCTCTGGTAATGCGCTGGCCAGGCGCACCTGACACACTGTGCGCGAAAAAGGTTCATTCACGTCGCGAAGAAAAATAAAGCGGTTTACAACCTGCCGCAAAAATAGGTGCGTAAGGAGAGTCCCCCGGCGCGCACGCGCCTGAAAAGGTTCGTGCGGCTTGTTCTTTCCCAGGTGGATCCCCAGATAAAAACCGCAAAAACACGATGTAATCTCTGCACGTTGATACGCGAGCAGTGCAAGACCTGAAGCACATACCACAGTTTACAGACAAAGAATAAATTGCACACTGTGGCACGCGCAAACATCGACAAATCCTTCCCTATCCACTTTTCCGTTTTTTCTCGAAGATCCACTGCCTGCCCTCGCCAGTATGGGTCACTGTCGCGATAATTTTCTAACGGTATCCCTAAGTATTTGACTGGTGTCGTTACCCAGTTCACGTTTTCAAAAATACTAGGCTTTGCATCCCAATCTCCATGCCAAAAACCTAAACATTTGTGCCAATTTACGGCACTGCCGCTAAATCTGCAAAACTTTTTCACCAGCTTTACTGCCTCGCTTATGCCACCTCTATCGACACAAAATAGCGCGATATCATCAGCGTAGGATAACAATTTTACTTCGCACGATTGCAGTTTAAACCCCCTAATACTTTCGCATCTAATAATACTTAAACAAAACGACTCTATGTACATACAAAACAGAAGGGGTGATAAGGGACAACCTTGACGGAGAGAACGGGACACTTCAATGCGTTCACTGACAACTTTGTTGATAATGAGACTCGTGGAACACTTTTTGTACGCCATACGTACACCCTCGAGCAGAACTGTGCCGACATTTACGTGTTCTAGCACGTTGAATAATAGTTCGTGTGACACCTGGTCAAACGCTTTTTCCAGATCAATCTGGAGCATAGCAACCACGCGTTGCATACAGTCACAACACTCAAGGACACTTCTGGCGACGTGAATAATCGTTACTATGGTCCGTCCTCTGATTCCGCACGTTTGGTGAGGCCCTACTATGTCTGTTATCACTGATTGCAACCGTTTTGCTAAGATTTTCATAAATATTTTATAATCAACGTTTGTTAGACTGATTGGACGGTACGCCGACACCTGCCTAAGCTTTATCTTGTCCTCGCTTTTGGGAATGAGTATTGTATGGGAACGCCAAAAAGACGGTGGTAGTAATTTACGCTCATATGCTTCAGCGTAAACCCTACACAATACCGGACTAACCTCATGCTTAATCGCCTTGTAAAAGGCCGCGCTTAGGCCGTCGGGGCCGGGCGACTTTCCAGGATTCAAATGCTCAATAGCATTTTCGACTTCATCTACGGTAATCTCAGCTTCTAAAAAGGAAGTTGTTTCACTATTTAACAGCGGTAATAGGCACATAAACTCGCTTTTAAAATTCGCTAAATTAACTGTTCGGCGAGAAAACAGATTTTTGTAGAAATCACAAAAAGCCTTCTCTATTTCTGCGCTATCTCTTGTAACGGCCCCGTGATATTCGATTTCGACAATCTCGTTGCGCCTAGCGTACCTTTTCTCAGCCCCGAGAGCTCTTTTTGTCGGTGCTTCCCCACAGAACAACTTTCCTGCCCGCGCTCTAACCAGTGCTCCGTGGTACCGCTCCTTATCAAGAACTTCCAACTTGGATTTCAAAGTGCTTATGTCATCTTTATAAACACCAGGCGAACGACTCTCTTCGCCGATAAGTAACTCAAGATTACTGCGCAGAAGCGATTTGTTTTTCTTTCTCTATACTTTATCGCGCTCGCTCTTTCCATTGCTTTCATTTTAATTTCTTGCTTAAACTGTTCCCATTTTAAAGCGTAATCATTCACTTCCCCTTTGAAGATTCCTCTTAAGCTATCCTTGACAGCGGCCATGAAATCATCGTCACTCATAAGTGTACTATTTAATTTCCAAAGCTCCCAACAGAAATTTTTTTCTTTTTGCCTTGGCGCTTGCAAGTGTAAACAAAACTAAACAGTGATCACTAAATGACACGGGTATCACACGATATTCGCTGCACTGAGGAAGAATTTCTAAGGAAATATATGCTCTATCCAAACGGGCATGACTTGACCCTTGAAAATGAGTATAAGGTACCATTCTAGTGTCCCCCAAACAGTCCCCAACATCTTCTAACCCACAGAAATTTACAATTTCATTTAAAACAACAGTACTCGCGTCCCTAAACGGAAGTGCACTCGTTTTATCTCGTGCCGAAAGCACACAGTTAAAGTCGCCAACAAAGATGACTACACGCTCCGTCGCAAAGAAAGACCGAATATCCTCAGAAAACGTTTTTCGTTCTTCGGCTGTGTTATGCGCGTAAATGCAAATGACTCGCCACTCGTGCGACAAAAATGCCATATCACAGACTATTAGTCGACCCGATTCTGAGGTCGTAACCTTTTGCACTTCCGCTCCCAGGCTCGCGCGAACTAACAACAGACACCCTGCCGATGCTCCTACTGCATGACTGACGCACACGCTATAGTTAGCAGTAAAAGGCCACACCATACGCTCTGTCTGGTCCTCCCTTTCGACCTTCGTTTCTTGCAAAGCGACTATGTCGAGGTCCTGCTCTACGACTAGACGATACAACTGCCTTTGCTTTCTTCTCTCAGCGAGCCCCCGTACATTTAAGGTCGCTATACGTACAGGCTTTTCGAGCGTGTTTATCGTGAAGTGGGACCAGGCACAGCGTACGGAGCTTAACCTTTTGGCGCGTCTTCATACACGGCAGTCCTCTCTCACAGTGGTGGCCTATTGGGACAGCTTCTCGCGGGAATGCGGTGACGATGACCGCTGCGGACTGTCGACGCCTTTCCACCCCGCCGCCACCTTCCACTTCCGTTCGAGCTGTCGTAGCCGCCGTTCCTGAGATAACTCAGCACCGCCTTCATGGCGACGCTTCACGGCAGTCTTCTCAAGGTCCATTTCAGAGACGGTGGGCTCACTGTCCGTCGCGGCAACGTCCCTTGCATCGCCTTCCGGCACAGAAGATGTCGACGAGTCTTCAACAGCAGGACCAGATGCTGCAGTCTCCTGCTGCTTCGCTCCCACGACGCTCGCCTTCTTCGGGCCGGTGTCTGGCCGGCCGCCCTTGTCAACCGGGGTGGGCTGCTCGGTCGAAGTCGCAGTGGGAGCCGCCGCTCTTTCCGCCTCCTCCTCGTCCATGAGGAGGTCATTCTGGTCATCACCCGCACCACGTACCGCAGCTCGTGCGTACGAGCGCACACAGTCCTGCTGCTCGTGCCCGTAGGCGCGGCACTCAGAACACCTTGGGGCCCGGCAGTCCCGCCGGATATGCCCAGTCTTGCGGCACCGGAGGCAAATCGGAGCTCGTCCAGGCACTACAACTAGGACCGTGCCGCTTCCGAAACGCAACTGGTGCGGAAGGCGCTCGAGGGTGACTCCCTCCCGGAGTACGATGCGTACAATCCGGGTGGTGGACTCGGCCCCCTCGAAGCCAGCCACCTTCCACCGGTCAAAGGAAACGTTCTTTACCTTGCCGTAATCCGCGAAGGCCTTTCGGATGTCCTCGTTTGAGACGTCGAAAGACACCCAGTGAAGTTTCACTCGAACTTCCTGCCTCGTTGGGTCGACGACGAGGCATGTGCGGCCTTTGACTTCGAGCCGCCCCGCTTCGACCAACTTGAGCTTGGCCACGTCGGTATGAAGTTTGAGCAGCCAGACGTGGGACATTTGATATGCCCCGATGCCAGCCACTTCCTTGATGACACCCAGTTCTTCCAGCGGCCGCCGAAAATCCTCAATGCGGTACGGTCTTCCGGCAATGTCGCAGTGCAGAACAACTGCCTTCTTCATTGCATCACCTGATGGCAAGGGCGGCAAAGAAATACGATATTCCTTCGGAGCAAAAGAATCCGAGTCACCGCGGCCGTCGTCGACCGTTATCGCAGCTCCGTGGGAGCCAGCCATCCTGCGTCCGCTCCAATCGGGTGCCGGAAACAGAATTGACACTCTACATTCCTATACACACGTCGAGTCGACACCACCAGCTTATATACTGCTGTATTTCATGTGACCGATTGGGATGGTGACAACTGTCATATTTTACATAAATACGAAAAGACTGTGCAAGATTTAGCCGTATATATTCTTTTCCTCTACTGCCCTTAGGAAAGCGCTCGTATCTCTAATGTAGGGCCATTGCAAAAGTGAACTGCAGGTTATAAATAAATTTGAATAGTTGCTACACGTCACATTTTGAACAGTTTTGTTTTCTCGCTTGCCTACACTTCAAGTATACAGAAGCCTGTTTAATTAATTGTATTAATTATCGAAACCAATTTCTGCAATCACAACTCTCTGAACACACTGATGCAATTTCTTTTCTCTTTTTACATATCCAGACTGACTTGAGCGGCGGTTGGGTACACGTTGAGTACACTGAGCACGCGCAGGTGATTTTAGCGAAGCCCGTCCGCCGGTCCTCCCCGAAGCGTTATTTCAGTTTTCTTCTTTTGGCTAAATATGCGTTCTTGCGCTCGCGCTCGCGCCAAGAGGACAGTGCAGAATTGCTGCTTTCGGGCCCGTGCCTTCACCTGCAACGAACGCGAAATACGTATGCTAAATTATCTAAATCCTGGTTGAGACAGTAGTGTTTGACTGCGTGCGTTTGACTGCATTGCGGCAGCAAGAAATCAGGACATCCCTGCTGCTTATATCGCGTGCCAAGATGATTCCTTGAATTGGACTCCACGCTTGACACGAAGCACAGACGTGCCGGTGAGTGGCTTTCGGTTCTCGACGCAACGCTGTAAAACGCTAGTGTCTGAACCGGTCTTGTTTGAAGCATTTTTTTATCGAGTATGCTCGATGAAATGTGCCAAATGAACCAGAGAAGGCGAATCGTGTACCTCGAGACAGGGAAATAGTGAAATACACGGACATGATCCCAGATATCTGTGTACCTTCGTCCTGTCCGGCCTCAGTCGTGGTGTTCAATGGTTCATATTTCACTGCACTTGAAAGCAAAAAAATTGGGTACGACAGGCGCGCAAGTTCGGCGGAACCGAGGAGGCCAGTTGCAACTGATCTGCACGCAGAACTGACCGATCACACCTTTATTGAGAGCACGCTCTTTACTGAACCGCACATTTAAAGACGACGAGAGTATCTCGTCCGGCGAGCATTCAAGTCAACACACGCCTGTGCTTAGCTTCCTGTGCTTTTCTAGAGATTTGGTTAAATTCCTCGTGCACGACGCCAGCTGCCAGCTGTTTACTGCTGTACATGGTAAAACCCGCGACGGAACAAAAAAGGACAACCGCGATCGACCGCGATACTTTTTATCTGCCTCGGGTTTTAGCAGGTGCCTACCAAGGTTGCCTGTACTTGTTTGTTTTCTGCAACTTTAGGCGAACTGAGCCACACGCTTGTTTCGACCGGTTTAAATTTGAATAAATAATAGCCAACGCACAAAGAAAACAAGTTTCAAGTGCTTTTTGAGATTTTTGAAGTGACTTTTACTATTGGACGACTGCATGCACTTGAATGTTCAATTCAAGAGTTTATAAAACGTGACTACCCCATGCTTGTCACCTGCCAACAGGGTGCTAACTCTCTATGGCTCGAGCCCAGTGGGTAGTTAAGTAAGCCTGTGGGGTAGTTACAGCCGTCAAAACGCGCGATGACGAAAGGGCGGTGCTCACTTTTTCTTAGAGTGTACCCCTCGCCGGTGGCAGGAACTTGATTTCTAACGACTCGGAGAAAGCATGAATCCCTACGCTAAACATCTTTCTTTCTCCGCAAAATCTACGGGGACTTTTATTTATTTTTATTTACTTTTATTTACAATACTGCGGACCTTTCGGTCTATGCAGGAGAGGAAGTACAAAAGCACATAATAAATACATGATCATGCACTCTGTGCGGGTCAAGCGTGCGCAGGCAGTTCGAAGTGCCTGCGCATTCTTTACATGCATCACTTAATTAAAAAATTTGGTCAATTTGGCTCCGAATAGCTCAAGGCTGCAGAAACTGACAAGTTCTTCTGGTAAAGCGTTCCACCCAATTATTGTTCTGCAAAAGAATGAATATTTGAATACATCATTCTTGTATTGATACGGTGAAATGGCTTTAGTGTTGCTCGTTCTCCGGGAACGAGACGTCGAAGGTAGCAGATATGTTTCAGGATCTATTTTTGTCAGTCCGTTTGCTATAATGTATAATTCTTTTAATCTAGAAATTTTTCTTCTGTTTTCTAGGCGATCCAGCCGCGCCTCAGCTCTCATTGCGGTAACAGACGACGTACGCCTATATTCCGAAAAAATAAACCGTAAAGCAAGGTTCTCAATTCTTTCTATTTGTGTGACCTGTTTTCTTCTGTAGGGGTCCCATAGGCAACTTGCATACTCTAATATCGGACACACATAGGATTTATATGCAGTTAATCTAACATCTCTAGTTGCATGTCTTAGGTGCCTTCTAAGGAACGCTAGTTTTTGATATGCCCTTGCACATATCTAGTCCACGTGACTATTCCAGCGCAACGTATTACAAAAAATCACACCTAGGTAGCTAAATTCATCTACTTTTGCAAGTTCTGTGCTCCCTATAGTGTAGCGGAAATCTAACACTTTCTTCTTTTTTGTAATACTACAAAATACCGTCTTATTAAAATTAATAACCATGCCCCATGTAGCACACCATGAGCTGATTACCCCCAAAGACTCATTTAGTAACTCCTCATCCTGAACTGTAGTAATTTTAGAAAATAGCATACAGTCATCCGCAAAAAGCTTAACATGTACAGAAGAAGGCAGATTCGAAGCTATGTCATTGATATAGACTAAGAATAAGAGTGGCCCTAAAACGGAACCCTGGGGTACTCCTGAATAGACTGCTAATGGGGGAGAGCATACGTTATTATAACAGACATACTGCATTCGGTTGCTTAAATATGAACGTATCCATGATAGCAAACTCCCATTCAGTCCTAATTTACGTAGCTTTTCGAGCAATTTGTCATGAGGAACACGGTCAAAGGCTTTCGAAAACTCGATACATATTACATCAACTTGACCACGCTCATTTATAACAGACGCGAACTCATGCGTACATTCAAGTAGCTGCGTGACCGTTGACAGACCCTGCCTAAACCCATGCTGGTGCTTATACAGTAAGTTATTTTCTTCCAGGTAGTGATTGATATGTTTTGATATAATATGTTCTAGGAGTTTGCAACATGTCGATGTTAAGGATATAGGACGATAATTCTCAGTTGCCATCTTAGCAACTGAGAATTATCGTGTCATGGGAAAATGTCCCATGAGTTATCGAGAACCCATGGGACATTTTCCCATGGGTTCTCGCAGAGCATCCAAGGTGACAACGCTGTGGGCTGGGCTCCGGGCAGGACAGTGTGACAAATTGTACATTCGTACACTGGGCTCGAGCGTTTCGTCGATGCCGGGTCACCAGATCATCGACCTTGTCCCTGCTTTTATATTTGTTTCTTCGATATGTTCGTGCAACAAACCTAGAACAACATCCTGAAGGCGCTTTGAAATGACAAGTCCGTTTGTCCCGACATAGCACCGTCACAGACGAAAAGTTAAAACGACCTGATCTAAACGGCTCCAGTTCGCCAGACACACTTTTAGGCCATTTATGCCATAACATGTTTCGAACAACCCTGAACTGGTCGTCCCGAACTGTTCCATACTCAATGTCTATACCTGTGCCAAGAATGAGAGCCCGGAGAAAAAAAAAATATATATATATACATATTCGAGTCATGTTCATCAACACCTAAAACTGATGAAGAAAAGGAAGACAACTTTTCGTCAAAGGTGCAGACGCAGAAAAGAACACTTCGTTTCTGTGTCTGTTCCTCCGAATAAAAGTTATATATATATATATATATATATATATATATATATATATATATATATATATATTTATTTATTTATGTATATATGTATATATATATATATATATTTATTTATATATATATATATATATATTTATATATATATATATATATATATATATATATATATATATATATATATATATATATATATATATATATATATTTATATATATTGCCGCGAGCGCAGCTGACCAAGAAGGCAGCGCGCTCGTGGTCTAACGGTTATCGCGCGTGCTTTCCACGCTGAAAGCCAAGGTTCGATTCCTGGCCGTGGAGCACATTTTTGGTGGCTCTGTAAAGGGACTCTGTAAAGGCTCCGCAGAGGCACATTTTTGCTGACCGAGACATGGTTGAAGCCATATGTTCGCGATGACAAGCTATTTTCCAATCACCTTAATCTCGGTATCCACCGAAAGGACAGGCCACTCCAACGCGGTGGTGGTGTTCTTATCGGAGTCAAAAGGCATATCACTTCGTTCTGCAATCAGTTACAATGCAGTTTGGAAATTACTTGTGTCTGTCTTTGTTCGGCTATAATTAAAACTGTACCTGCTGTCTGCTATAGACCCCCGAATAATGAGGCTGCATTCAGAAGTGAATTGCATAAAGTCCTATCGGGAATACTGAACGCTTTTCAAAAGCGAACCTTCTGTTATTGGGAGATTTCAACTTTCCCAACATAAGCTGGTCAAGTCTAAAAGCCGATGCCCCACATGATTCTCGCGAGTTTCTGGAACTATGTTTGCTTTTTAATCTAACCCAGGTCCTCGTGAGCCCAACCCGTGGCAATAACCTCCTTGACCTTGTACTCACGTCCTCCCCTGATCTTGTTCGATTCGTTACCTACAGCAATGGATTCAGTGACCGTAAACTTTTGCACATCTCGCTGTCCTTTCACAATCTGGTGAAGATGCCTGTTAAAAAGGTGATACGGGATTACAGTAGAGCAGATTTTGTGTCAATGAACAGAAATCTAACCACTTTCTTGCAGTCGTATCAAATTGATTTTAATCTAAGGACTGTGAATGACAACTGGATTTTATATAAAAATGAATTGCATGATCTTATTCAGGCATTTCTACCTACTCTGCGGATCCGAAGAGATGGTTGCCAGCCCTGGTATAACAAAAGACTTAAATCACTTGGCA
This sequence comes from Ixodes scapularis, assembly GCF_016920785.2. Classification (NCBI taxonomy): domain Eukaryota; kingdom Metazoa; phylum Arthropoda; class Arachnida; order Ixodida; family Ixodidae; genus Ixodes; species Ixodes scapularis. The sequence continues at coordinate 15,514,650 of NW_024609873.1, read as the reverse complement.
ATAAGAAAAAATGCCTCTTTTGCAAAGCAAGACTGACCAGCTGTTCAAATATTTGGGAGAAGTATTATGATTGCCTTAAGGATTATATTCATCTAATAAAAGCTTCAAAAAGAAAATGCTTTAATCAGGATCTTGCAACTATCCTTCAGGACAACCCCAAAATGTTTGGAATATAATCACGTCAAAAAACAACAATGATATCATTCAACTTGTCGATGAGGGTGCCAACCCAGTTGAGGAAACAAATGTGCTCAGAGGTAATGAATACCTTTTTCGCATCCATCTTCACGGACGAGTGTCCTTTAAATGTGCCTGAGCTACCCGCTGTTCACTACGAGCCCATGGCCCCTATCAACGTTTCATCGGCCGGTATTGCCACTCTTATCGATGGGCTCAAGCTTTCATCATCCTCAGGGTCAGATAACATACCATCGAAGATTCTGAAAATTACAAAGATTGCATCTTGTGATATTTTGCAACTGATATTTAATCAGTCACTATCCGAAGGTTGCCTCCCATCCAATTGGAAAGTAGGTAGGATTGTTCCAGTCCACAAAAGTGATGATCGTTCCTTGCCTTCTAACTATCGCCCCATTTCACTAACTTCTGTTCTATATAAACTTCTTGAACATATCATTTATTCGCACATAATGTCGCATTTTGATTACAATGACTTCTTCTACCATTACCAACATGGCTTTCGCAAAGGTTACTCTTGTGAGACGCGACTCTTTGAATTTACACATGACCTTCATTGCAGCCTTCAATGTCGCAACGAGACCGACGCAATATTTTTAGACTTCTCCAAGGCATTTGATCGTGTCCCACATATTCGTTTAATCTCTAAACTTTCTCGCCTTCATCTAGACGCCCACGTCTTAATGTGGTTGCGTAATTTTTTTGAATCGCGAAGTCAGTACACAGTCTTAAATGGGTGCGAATCTGATTTAATAAATGTCACATCTGGCGTGCTTCAGGGCACAGTCCTTGGGCCTCTTCTTTTTCTAATATTTACTAATAACCTTCCAAATTCTATTTCTTGTCACGTACGTATTTTTGCAGACGACTGTGTTCTATATCGCGAGATCACTTCACCTAATGACCACAAACTCATCCAAAAGGACCTAGATAATATATCTCAGTGGTGTAACAACTGGTTGATGCCACTAAATAAATCGAAATGCAAATTAATCCACTTTTCTCGTAAAAGAGTTCCTTCCTCCTTCCAGTATGTGCTGGGCGTCGAGATCATCGAAGAAGTCGATAGGTATAAATATCTCGGTGTCGTACTAACTTCCGATATGACATGAATTAATCACATTAACACAATTTCTTCGGACACAGCAAGGACCCTTGGTTACGTCCGGCGTTGCATGAATGCTGCTCCTCCAAAGCTTAGGAATTTTGCATACGATACCTTCATTCGACCAAAATTGGAATATGCATCTAGAATATGGAATCCGCACCAAGATTACTTGATCACCCAACTCGAAGCAATTCAAATTCAAAACATTTTATCAAACTATGACTATAAAAACAGTGTCTCTGTCATGAAAACGAGCCCAAATGTATCTACTCTGCAGGTACGCCGCAAGGTTGCACGTCTTTGCTTACTCCACAAACTTTACCACTACCATCCCACTGTTCGAAGCTCATTCCTGCGCACTCTCGCACGGTCATTTCGTCGGCTCAATAACTCTTACAATTTTCAACGTATATCGGGTTCCAGTAATGCCTTTAACAAATCATTTCTCCCACTCACAATTGTGGACTGGAACGGTCTTTCAGAATCGCTCATTACTATAACTGACCCTGTGGTTTTGAAAAGCTCCATCATGTTGTATTTTTCCACACCAAGTTAGGTTTTTTAGCTACGTTGCATGAGTGTGCGTTGTTATGTATCTTTATGCTGTTGTTTCTTTTATTTCTTGTATAATTTCTTGCGTTGCCCCCTCCTTATGTAATGTCCTCGAAAGAGGACCCTTAAGCATTAATAAATGAAATGAAATAATGTTCTGGTAAATTCGAGAACCATGTTGGGCTTGTTCGAGGTCAGAATGTTCTACACGCCGAACCTTCTACGCCGATCATTCCAGAAGCCCACACGTGTACATAAGGGGCTCCGCGTGGCGATCTGCAGTCAGTCTCGCCCCAGCGTTCAACTCTGCTGTTACGCCGACTTCGACGCCCGCGACGCTCTGTTATTATCGCTTGTACCTTTTTATTTTTGGCACAAGTTCGCCACATTAAACGTTTATTTCTTTCAGTTTATTTCTTGTTTTTTTTTTGGTCACCACCCGTGACATTTTTGGTGGAGGTGCGGGGTACCGCATGCCCGTGCAGCGTTCCCCTCCCAGGGCCCGCAGTGCAAGCCCAAGTCCAAGCCCGGTGAGAAGACCACTCAACGCGGAACCTGAAACTCGGACCAGTCGCCGCACCCAAGGTCTACACCCGGAATACGGACTTCTGCCACCCAGGACCAGACAGCCAACGAAGCCGATGATGGACGACCAGCAATCGCAGTCCCCGACCGCCGCCGCCGTCATCTACCTGCCTGTTGCCCAGCCAACCCCGACGACCTTCCATGGCGAGACCCACGAATACGTAGATGACTGGCTTCTGCACTACGAACGTGTAGCACGCCATAATGAATGGACCACTGAGCAGCGCCTCCAAGACCTCTACTTCTCCTTAGAGGGTACCGCGAGGCAGAGGTTCAAGAACCACGAGGCGTCGCTTACGTCGTAGGGCACCTGTATCGCTGGCCTGAAGGAGACATTCACGAACCAGACACGACGACAGCAAGCGGAAGACCTCCTTCAAGTACGAACTCAAGGGCCGAACGAAACGGTCACCAGCTTCGTTAAAGAAGTCCTCCGACTGAGCAGCCCCGCCCACCCTTAGTCCACCGAGGAGAAGAAGCTGCGCGTCCTGATGAGAGGAGTGAGGAGTGACATCTTCGGTGGCCTTGTTCGCAACCCACCAACTACTATAGATGAATTCGTCGCCGAGGCAACTAACATCGAGCGCGCCCTGTCAATCCGAGCCACCCACTACAACCAACTCGCCGGCACGCCTGCTGCTTCGACGCTGACGTCTTCCCGATTCGACGAGGACGGCATCAGCGCTGACAATCTTCGTGCAATTGTCCGCGACATCGTCCGGGAAGAGCTCAGGAAGCTGCTGCCTACTGCCAACCAGCCGGCTTCGCTGTCGATAGCCGAAGTCGTACGCGAAGAAGTTCAGCGGGCAATTCAACCGGAGACTCCTGCCAGCGTGGCCGCAGCCCATGAGCCGGCAGTGACCTACGCCGCAGTGGCCCGACAACCACTGCCAACTGCTCAACATTACCCGGTGGCGCCACGACGAGACCCACCAACGCAGGTGTACCCCCGACGCAACGACGAAGTACGTCAGTACGACCGCCGAGAACAGCCGGCGCCAAGGAAAACCGACGTGTGGAGGACAGCGGATCGACGACCCATCTGCTACCACTGCGGGGAAGCCGACCGTATCTACCTCCGTTGTCTTTACCGGCAAATGGACCTGCGTGGGTTCCACCCGAACGACCCACGCCCGAGGTACGGCGAACGCCCTCGCGACATCGGGGAGCACCTCGTAGTTCAAGTCCCCAAGGCGGCGGATGACCACCGAAATCGCCGCGATTGGTGAAGAATCATTCCCACCTCAGCAACACATTACGCCGCCAACGCAGCTCGACATTGACCCCAAGCTTCCACGCCCGAAACGACGGCAGCTAAGTGACCTCCTCGCCGAATAGAGTGACTGCTTCGCGACGTCGTCGAGGGTGCGCCAAACCGCTGATGCACCGACCCCGACGTGAAAGCCTGTCGCCCCTCGCTCCTCGCCGGGAAACAAGGCGCGGCAACCCCCCGGAGGTGGAGTTGCCGAAGATGACCGACGTAAAAAGCCTCCAAGAACGACGGAGCGCTCCCACTCTCCCGACGCCACTCATCACAACGACACTTCTGCATCGGTGTCCAACAACCTAAACGTTGTGATCGACGGCCTCGACGCATCGGCACTCGTGGACACCAGAGCAGACTACTCAGCCCTGAGTGGGAGGCTCTCCCGCCGCCTTCGAAAAGTCATGACGCCGTGGGATGGTCCCCAAATACAAACCGCCGGAGGACACCTCATTACACCAGTCGGGAGATCGACAAGTACCTGCAACAACCCCACTACCCCGAGGCTACGACTGCAGGAGTTCGACATGACCGTGGTGTACAAGTCCGGCCGAAAGCACAATGACGCCGACTGCCTGTCAAGGGCCCTAGTCGAGGCCGGTCCTGCCTGCACCAAAGACGATGACGATGAGTGTTTCCTCAGCGCTCTGGATGTCAGCGACATGGCAGCACTCCAAAGAGACGACCCTGAGCTGCGAGCACTCATCGAGCACTCAGAGGGACAAGGAAGCGCCGTTCCCCGCGGTTTTGTACGAACACTGCCAACGTTTTCCATCCGACAAGACGTGCTATGCAAGGAGAACTTCAGTGACAACAACACGGCGTGGCTGTTGGTGATCCCTTCCAGTCTTCGAAAAGAAATGTTTCAAGCCTGCCACCATGACCCAACTACAGGACACCTTGGCTACAGCACGACTCTTGCAAAGGATACGCGAAAAGTACTACTGGCCCAAGCTTGCGAAGACAGTACACCACTACACCCGACCTTGCCACGAGTGTCAACAACGGAAGAAGTCAGCGACGAGACCGGCAGGACTTCTTCAACCTATTGCGCCGCCATCTGCCCCATTCCAACAAATCGGTATGGATTTACTCGGACCTTTCCCACCCTCGACGCAAGGAAACCGATGGATAATCGTCGCAACCGATTATCTCACGCGGTACGCCGAGACAAAAGCCCTTCCATCAGGAACGGCTATTGAAGTCGCCAAGTTTTTCATTGAGTCCATCGTCCTCCGGCAGGAAGCTCCCGAAGTCCTGATCTCAGATCGCGGATGATCATTCATGGCCCAGCTGACGCAAGAAGTCCTACGTCCCAGCCACACCAGCCATCGTCGCACCACGGCGTACCACACGCAGACCAACGGGCTGAAGGAGAGACTCAACAAAACCATCGCCGACATGAGCTCCATGTACGTCGACGTGGAGCACAAGACATGGGACGAGGTGTTGCCGTTCGTCACATTTGCCTACAACACGGCAGTACAAGAGACCACCGGAGTGACACCCTTTGAACTGGTGCATGGGCGCAAGGTAACGACAATGCTGGACGCTATGTTGCCCCACGAACCGGCTGTCGACGTAAGCGACGACGGCCAGGTGGTTGCCCAAAGGGCAGAAGAAGTCCGTCAGGTCGCCAGACTCCGGATTAAAGCCCAACAACGCGTCGACACTGACCTCTACAACCTTCGTCGTCGGGACGTCCACTTCCAGTCCGGAGACAGGGTTTCGGTCTGGACTCCCATTCGTCGCCGTGGTCTCAGTAAGAAGCTTCTCAAACGCTACTTCGGACCCTACAAAATCATCCGACGCCTCGGCGATCTGAACTACGAAGTTCTACCCGACGGAACGCGCCCATCTGCAAGACGCCAGCCACGACCCGAGGTCGCGCACGTCGTCCGGCTCAAGCCGTATTACGAACGATAGAACTCTGGACTTTCGTCAAAGAGTGAACTGTTAAGTGTGACTCGCGAGTCTGCTATCCTTTTACTGTGGATCTGTGTTTTCGTTTTCTGCTACATCGGGACGATGCACTTTTTTAAAGGGGGGGGATAATGCCGCGAGCGCAGCTGACCAAGAAGGCAGCGCGCTCGTGGTCTAACGGTTATCGCGCGTACTTTCCACGCTAAAAGCCAGGCTTCGATTCCTGGCCACGGAGGCACGTTTTTGTTGACTCTCTAAAGTAATGTTCTGGTAAATTCGAGAACCATGTTGGGGGCTTGTTCGAGGTCAGAATTTTCTACACGCCGACCCTTCTACGCCGATCATTCCAGAGGCCCACACGTATACATAAGGGGCTCCGCGTGGCGATCTGCAGTCAGTCTCGCCCCAGCGTTCAACTCTGCTGTTACGCCGACTTCGACGCCCGCGAGGCTCTGTTATTATCTTTTGTACCCTTTTATTCCTGGCACAAGTTCGCCACATTAAACGTTTATTTCTTCCAGTCTATTTCTTGTTTTTTTTTCGGTCACCACCCGTGACTATATATATATATATATATATATACTATTTTCTGCATCACAGTCTTAGGTATTAAACGACTTGATTAGCTACCAACCAGCTAACCTACGCACATACAGTCCTTTCATCTTCGGAATGTTTCTCAGTGTCCGCCAGTGAAAGTCGCGACAAAGCATCGGCGTGGCAGATAGCTGTTCCTGGTTGGTGTGTCACCTTGTGAGGGTAATCGGCGAAGAACGTCAGCAATCGATGCACTCTAGCCGAGGCAACAGCGCTCTCTTTTCTCTTCGGATCAAAATGTATTATGAACAGTTGGGGATATGTAATCACGTTAAAAATTAGCAGTGTGAAACTACTTTACGTGAAATACAATGATAAGAGCTTCTTTATTAATCTGACCGTATTTACGCTCAGATGCTGACACAGATCTAGACGCGAACACTATTGGTGTCTCCGCAAGGTTCACAATGCAAGTCATCACAGCCCAAAGCCATATCCTTACGCGCTTCACATTAGGTGATTTTTTTCATGACGTCGATCAGCTGTAGAACAGTTTTGTGGGTCATCATTTTTTTACACGTTTTAAACGCGTTGTCACACTGACATGGCCAGTGTTATTTTGTCTTCCTGCGCAGCAGTGAATGCAGCGGTTATAGCACAGTAGCTGAACTAGCTAAAATGTTTTGAGTGGATCACGTTGAAAGGTTTTAAGGAGTTTTTAATGGCAGCCGCTTTCTCTGGGAGCCTGCAGTGAGATGCAAATAGACTTTATCGATTTCGTGCCCCAGATAACTTGCCCTTTGCTGAAATAGCTTGCTTGCTTCAGTCGTGTCCCCTATTCCGTTCTTACTCAGGCGTTTGAGCACTTGTTCAAGTCAATCCTGAGATTGTTTACGTTTCTCTACCTGCGATGACAGCTCCATCTAAATAGCAGGAGGTTCCCAAAAGACTGTGCGGGATGTGATCCGTATCGATTTGATGAAACTACTGCCGCACACGACGCCACATGGCGAGCGTCATAACCTAAACAGTCCTAAGTTTATGTTGATAGTCAGCAGTTCTTGCTTTCTCTCGTCTATACTTCGTTTCGCCTTAAAGGTGCCCTGAGGCAGGGCCGACCCTAGGGGTGGGTGACCTGGGCGGTCGCCCACTCCCTTTCAACAATATTAAAATTAAAAGGAAAAATTTAAAAGCGGGGCGCCGTCGAGCCCGTTTTTTTTTTTTTTTTTTTTTTTTTAGCTTTTTGATTTTTTTGGATGGCAGGCACTGCGCCCGACACGAGGTTATAACTTATATTCTAGATCGCCGTTTATTTTTCGAGTGCGGCTCTCGTTTGACAAAAAGCTCGTGTTGCGCCACTACTCACATGTTTACTAGCAACGTGATGTCGTGCTAGTAGATAGGGGCGTATAAAAAAGAAAAAGGGGGGGGGGAAAGGGGGGTCACGGCCGGAGTTCGCCCAGAGTGCTTGATGGTGTAGAGCAAGCCCAGCCCAGAGGAGATGTCTCAGGTCGCCTAAATATGGCGATAACTCAATCTGCGCGCTTTAAGCATCTTATAAATTTATAAACCATAACAATGCGTGGCTTATTTCTCTATTAAAAAAACATTCAAAGATTGAAATTATTTCAAGCGATGGGAGGATCATTGTGCCGGCAGCCAGGACGGCATGCGACCAATGAAGACACGACGTTTCGTTGAGATTGCTAACGAAACGCTGTTATTAAAAATGTGTCTATTTTTTGTAGATAATAGAAGCAACTATGAGAAGTCCAAAAACAAATTTTTCGCGGAGAAAGAACATAATACTGCCAAAATCGTCTTATAGGCAGTGAACAATTCTTTTTTTTTTCTTACCCTCAGCGGGAGTGCAGCCCAGTCCTCAGCTGTCGAGTGGTCGAGCGCGCGCTCGCTACGTTGGAGGTGTAATCCTAGTCCGGGTCGTGTGTGCAACGAGCCGCGCACATTCGAGATATTACTCCGCTGTTCCACCCATCGCCGGAGATAAAATCGGAGTCGTGCAATTTTTCATTGCTTTTTTTATTAGGAAAATCCGCAATGTACCTTCATCATTTATAGATTTCTAGGATGCTTCGAGACAGAAGGAGGAGTTATCGCCATATATAGGCGACCTCAGAAAACTCCTCCGGACACCTTTAAGTTCAGACACAGCTTACGCTACACGCTGATGGGACCAATCAGACAGCATCAAGATCACACTATGTCTTTGTCATTTTACTGCACGTGTTCTATGATTGCTGCACCAATGAGAAACAAAAAAGGCATCGTGCATTTACATTTGACATTGATGATTTCTCCCATTATCTCCTAGCGTCGGCTGTGTCTGCGCTTAAGCTGGAGCGAAGATATAGCTCTAGCGGCTTAGATAAGCCAAGATACCAAAACATAGTTCCCCTAACATGGTTGCGAAAATACCTTCAAGCAGCGGCAGAGGATAGTGGTCGATTTCCATGTCAGGGTTAACAGTTATTCGATAATCAACGCAACAACCAAATTGTTCGTTATTTTTGTCTTCTTTTTCCAAGAACGAGCACGAGAAGTTTAACCCATTGATTGTGCTTTTACCCGGTACAAGACTCTAGCTTTTTCTAGGTTTGCCATTCCTGCCAAAAGACCAGAGGAACAGAAGAAAAACAAATGTATTGCTTGCTTGGTAAACTTGAAAACTAAGGTGCGCAAAAGCAAAAAGAGTGGCCATTATCCCTGCCTCATGCGGTGGCATTATTCAGCTTCCCTTTTTCTTTACTTGAGCTGGGGAAGGGCGGAAAACGACGTTAACTTCATCAACCTACTCAAGCGACATTTCCACGTTGACGGACCCAGAGCGCAGCTCCACGACCCTCAAGCTCTTTTCCGTCTCGGAGCTTTTGTTCTTTGGTACACGGTTTGTTATCCGTCGTGAAACTGTGTCCCTCTGATCTGATAACGAACTCAGTCCATGGCACGCAACCCCGACTAAATATAGAGCAAACAACTACATAAAAATTTTCCCGGAACTCGGTACAAGGCAAGCGAAAACGAGCCCTCGTACGTGAAAGAGGAGAAAAAACGAGAGTGGTAGAGAGAACGAAGGGAGAAAGAAATACAGACACAATACAACGATTCCAACACTACACCAATGCAAAACAAAAAAAAAAAAAGAAAATGCGCACGTGAGGTTAGGGGATGGACCATCGGACATGCACCTCACGTCTCGGGAACGTTTCCCGAGTAGTCCCTGCTTTCGTTTTGTCTGCCTCTTTGTGACGTAATGCCCTTGGTTCCTGCGTTTTTATACGTGTTTGGGGGATAAGTTTTATGAGTAGAATAGCTCCAAACTATGGTCCCTAAGTCGGCCATTTTGTTGCAAAGATGCACTTCGCATCGTGTTCTTTGCCTTTTGCCTCCCAAGATAAAACACCGTCTACAAAATGTGGCTTTATTTAACCCAGCAGCCGATTACAGCCTCAGAAATACGGCGGGAAATTCCCAACATATGGTGGGAAAGTGATGCGTAAAACAGACAAACTCACAAAAGTCTTAAGGTTGACAAACGAAGGAGAATATTAAACCAATATTCCGGAAGCGGGGTCCATCGGAGCCATAGTTTGTCCCCAAAAACTCCAGAAAAGTAAAAACAAAAACTTAGGAGGCCACTACTGATGCGCGCATGTGCGTGCTGAGTAACATTGGCTTAAACGTTTGCAACTATAGTAAAAATCATGTTCTTTTTCATTTTTTCACTGTGTTTTTATGTTTGTTTTCATACGCTAGATGCATTTGGGTGAAAGGAGAATTCGAATTTCCTACTCTTAGAGATTACGTGATGAATAGAATTAGACGATTGTACCAGGAAGTTTCAATGATTATGGCTTTTGCAGACAAAATTATACTATCGCGGAGAATATGAGCTGGAGCAGTCCTTCGTGCCTTTTTAGTGTTACTGCTTGGGGGGAGGGGGACCGAAGACGCACAAAAAGGTCGGATCCAGTGTTTCAGCTCATATTGTCCGCGGTAGTACTTACGCTTCAACGTCCGCGCATTTATGTGGCTCATGTTGTTTGGTTCCTTCCGACATGGATGCGTTTATCCTTTTAATACGAGCATGTTTCTTGCCTAAACATTACGGTGTCCGTATTTGTGATTTTGTGTGCCTGAATGCGATATTGCGTGGATGCAGTTGTGCTAGTATTTATTTATTTAAAATTATATCCCTCAGGGCACGAAGCCATTAAAGAGGGAACGAGCGGATACAAGAACTGAAAAGTAGAACTTAAACAAACTAGCGAAAGTGTCAATTCGACAGAAGACAAACAATCAAACAAGCCGTGAATTATTGCACAATTGTTAGGTGAGAGTATTTCAGAAAATGTTAGGGACTGTGATCTTAGGAATCGAAGTGTGGTGGTTGTTTACATTTGTGCCGCGCGAGGAAGGAAGGATGAGTGAAATAATATTGTTGAAAAGATATGTTGATGATCAACACGGGATGAGACATTCAAGGGAAGAGTTCTGGTTTTATCGCGAAGATATGATGATAATAATACATTCCATAGAACATAAATGTGAAACGTTACGCCACAGAGAGAGTGTCACGGTTCAACCGGAGATGTCACGAGTGCGAAATAGGCGAGGCCAAAAAACGGATAACTTTAAACCCATTATATTTAAAAAAAAACAAGAAGATATGGCATAAAGCAAAGGAGTATGCACACAATAAAATGGGAAAAATTACACACAAGCTAAAGCGCATCAATAGTTAAAAAAGAAAAAAAAAAGAAGCTGTTCGGAGCAGCCTTTACAGTTTGAGTTTGTTGCGTCGACGAACTGAAGTGACTTGCCAAAGACAGCGGAGGCTTTTGGCTCCTAGGGGTCTGAAGGGGAGTGTGAAACTCTCGCCGCGACAGCTTGTGCGCTACAAGGGTCGCGCGCGTTCTGGAGCATAGCCATGGCCCGCATCTGCCACTTCCTCCCGGCCTCAGTCTTCGATTATCACTGCGTCGCCATCCTTTTTTCTTTTCTTCGTCTTCTAACAGCGCTGTCGGATGTGGCATCATCTTCCTTCTTGCCCATTCAACTTTATTTCATGTAATTTCCTAGGAACATAACATTAATCCCCGCAAACGAAAATTTCATAACATGAAGTTCTTTCTTGAGATCTTCATCTACAGAAGGTGCTGTCTTGCGGTCGTCGACCACCAAGCACAATGGCCATCCTCCGCAGCTACACTTTCACAAGATAAGTTTCTTGCAGAGTTTCCCACCCTCAAATTATTGCATATAATCACAATATTTCATATGACACAACGCAAAAAATGAAAGCACAATCAAGTGTCGCAAAATATTCAAGTTTAGACATTACTGAACATCCTCATGCATTTAAACTTCTTTCTTTTTTTTATCTAGCTTGGGAACCTCCGAAGAGGCGATGATTCACTCACTGATATGCAGCAGCTGCAACAACTTCCGAAATTCCCAGAAATAATCAAACCGAAACTCTAGCTGTTGAAAAGCACTTCACAGTACATTATACATATATTTATACACATGCACTCCGCTGGATTTTGAACCCTTGAAAAGCAAGCATAAATGAAAACAAAAGTTTTCTAAACTTCAAAGCACAATTAGTGAGCTCTGTGATCATCTCAAAACTGGATAATTTCGTACAAAAAAAAAATCTCCCCGAATGTATTCGGAAGTTTACAAATGACAAAAAATTCCATGTGCTTAAAAGACCACAAAGAAATTAACTTCCAAAGGTTAACCTCCTTTGATTCTGCACATTTGTAGTACAAGCTACGAATACAAAAGCAACCCTCTTCGTGATAAAGGCAATAAAAAATTGCTAAACCTATTCTGAAAATACAACATATATATGCTTAGAGATAGCACCATTGACGTTTGCAAAAAGAAAAAAAAAAGACCCAGTCTAATTGCTTCAACCAGGAATGAAATCGAATCACAGTGCTCTGCTACCCTACCAGTCCCCTTCCAGTCTTGGCTATTTGTCGCCCCGTTCACCAAAAATCTGGATGGCACCTCAGGATAGCAGCTTAACTTAGCGCGATCACTTGCGTTAAGGTAGGTTGCAATTCCAACGTCAGCAGAGTGCGAGCTTGGCTTCTTGTTTTGAAATTTTTATTCCGCAGCTCACACCGTGACCCTTCACTTGCGCACCAATTCATTGCTTTGTGAGCTTACTGTTGCACAGCACTAGCACTTTCTTTCGAGCGTTCAACAGCCGTCCCCATTGAGCTCTACGGTGAACCATATATGTCAGATGGTTCCTGCTTCTTACTTTGTGACCTGCAGAAGTAGCCCCCCGTACTTTTGCACCCCCTGTGCTTTGCTGGGCCTTTTTCAGCACGAGCATGGGCCGCATCATCACCTCAGCGTCTTCACCGCTTGCGAGGGCACAGGCTCCAGCTTCCGCACCAGCTCTTAAATGGAGCTCCCTGTCTCCGGACGACCCTCCCTCACTTTTCATCTTGTCGTTTCCTGTTACAAACGGACAAGCCTCTTCAGAATTTCCCGTCAGCTTTGAAGTTTGTTAAGGAGTGGAACAACTGACCTCCACTGCAGACCACAGCACCCGGGCACATACCTTCCGCAAGCATGCCACGGCGCGAGACGCCTTCTTCATCAACTACCATTGAAACACTCGCGCCATCCTGAACAACTGCCTGGAGCCAAATTGCTATCGCTACCACCTCCTGCTCTACCAATGAACAAGAGCGAAGGCTGCGCAAGCCGTTACGTGCATCAACGGACCGGATATAAAAAAGGGACGCGGGACGAGGACATTGCGCGACAAGAGGACGCTCGGTCTGGTTGAGTCGAGAGCTACTATTCGTCCCCTCATTTTTTTAACTATATCATCTAATGCCCCACCCTGGCTTGATGTTCCTGCGTTATTGTCCCTCCCTTCGGAACCAAACAAGCTTTCTCTCTTTGGGGACCTTCTCTCGGCAGTGAGATCTCATCCGACCACATCTGTGCACCAGTTTGAGCCTTCTCTGCTGCTTCCAGCAGAGCCATCATTTCCTCCAGGCTGCTGCATTTCGTCTTTATAGGTGTAATTTCCGTGGCGCTTGCTTCTCTCCACTGTTGTTTCTTTCCCGAAGCAAAACAGGTGTCGCCTCTGTAATGTATCCTGGGCGAAGCCCAAGCGTATCTGTGTCGGAGCCCAAGCACAACACAGAGGAGCTTCCGGCAGTTGCTTTTTTAATGTCGCCTCGAATCCCAATGCCGTGAACCCGTACCGTGCCCAAGGCCCGTGCTCCTGGAAAGCGCGGGTAAGCACGTGCGCATGGCACCGCCCTGTATCGCCTACCAGCCGAAACATGACACTTCCCTCTCACTTGGCTGTAGTTCAAAATTTTTCTGGTGGTCGTCGCATATGGGTGCTGGCGCGGATGGTCGGTTGCGTGTGAGTTGTCGTCGGCCCTTGGGGTGCGCTGGATGCCTCGCTGCAAGTCTGCAATTGGCATCTCGCTGGGCTCCAGGGGCAAGTCCAATACTGGCGAAAAGGCGGTGCTCGTTCTGTTCTGTGACGTGGAACTTCTAGGACGTATGCGCTCTTGTGTAGTCGTGTCTGTCCCTGATCGGTGTCGATCATCCACGATCGAGGACCCAGATGCCGAGTAAAAGTACCCTCCATCCAAGTGAGTCAACTTGGAAACTTCCGTATCCAAACTTCTTGTCCCACCGAATGTTTTTCTGGGTCTTTCGAACTTTATGAGGGTTCATAGCTGGGTCCTTGAAGGAGTCTCTCCAGCGGAAATGGCGACTCGCAACCAAGTAACATTCACGCTGGTGTTTTTCCTGTCGCTGTTTGTACAGTAGTGTGCTGTTTGTGTGAGAACCGTGCCAGCGGGCATCTCACCCCATATTTTCCACCCTTCGCCAACGCCTGTTTCAATTGCTGGACCTTTCGTTCAGCCTGGCCGTTGGTTGCAGGATGGTAAGGGGCGCTGATGATCGCTGCGATGCTCTCGAAGCGATAGAAGGTCTTAATTTCTTCCTATACAAATGCGGTCCCGTTGTCTGACAGTTACTTGCGTGGCATGCCGAAGGTTGCGAAAACGCTTGGCAATTCTGAAATAACTCTAGATGACATAATATTCAGAACTGCGCGAACTTCTAGCCATTTAGAGTAGGCGTTCACTACGACGAGGTAGACTTGTCTATCAATTCGCCCGGCAAAATCTACATGTCTTGCATCAAATGGCGCCGCGGGCCACTCCCACGTTGAGTTTTCGGCCTTTGGTAGTGCTCTCTGGTATACTTGGCACGTGCCACATTTGGCTACACATAGTTCAATCTGTTTGTCTATTCTGGGCCACCACAAGAAGCTCCGGCCATACGCTTTCATGGCCACGATACCTCGGCGTCCTGTGTGTAGGAGTGCCGTGGCCTCAGATCTCATTGACGAGGAATGACCAAGCGTGCTCCGCAAATGAGACAGCCACGATGGATTGATAATTCGGTTACCTTGACCTTGTATGCGAGGAAGCGATAACCTTCCAGTTTTAGAGCGCAGCTCTTAGGCGCCCGTTTCCGGCTTGAGCGGCGTCGCCGTCGCCGTCGGCGTAACCAAGGTCACCCCAAGGTCACATGACCCCCTAGGTCACGTGACCCCTCCCAAGGTCACGTGACCCCCGAGGTCACGTGACGCCCCGAGGTCACGTGGCTCCTTCCAAGGTCACCTCAAGGTCACGTGACCCCCAAGGTCACGTGACCCCCAAGGTCACGTGGCCCCCCTCCCCGATGTCACGTGACCCCCTCCCCCCGAGGTCACGTGACCCCCACCCCCCGAGGTCAGGTGACCCCCCGGAGCGTATTAAAGAATGAGGGGAGGAGAAGGAGGAGGAGGGGTCTACCCTCCCCTCAGTACCCTTCCCCCCTCGTCCTCAAGAGCTGCGCTCCAATTCGGCGTCACAGGGAGTTGTAAACGGCTTTCACTTTTTTCACCTCGCCATGTTTGACCTCTCGGAAAACCTCCACAAGTATGGGATCCGTTGCTGTGTTGTCAGCTAGTTCCTTTGCGGTCATGGGAGGTTTCGTCAGGGCTTATAACACCAGTACATCACCTGGGGGTTGTTGCTCGTCCTCACAATCGGACATTGGTAGCCTGCTTAAAGCGTCAGCGTTTTGACTTTGCTTTCCTGCTCTGTAGACTAGGTTATAATCATAGGCCGCCAGCTTGACACACCAGCGTGTCATACGTGGCGAAAGCACAGTCGGCACTGGGTACTTGTGGCCCATGATGCCCAAGAGTGGTTGGTGGTCAGTCGTTATTGTCACATGACGCCCCGCGACGTAGCGATGAAAACGATCCATGGCAAAGATAATAGCCAGCCCTTCACGATCCAATTGGGAGTAGTTCTTTTCGGCCTTACCGAGCGTCCTTGTGGCCCACGAAGCTTTGGGACTATACTCGATTACCCGGGCGAAGCTCAGGCGTATCTGTGTCGAAGCCCAAGCACGACACCGAGGAGCTTCCAGAAGTTGCTTTTTTAATGGCGCCTCGAATTCCAATGCCCGCGCGCCCGTACCGTGCCCCAGGCACGTGCTCTTGGAAAGCGCGGCTAAGCACGTGCACCTGGCAGCCCCCTCTATTGACTACCAGCCGATATATGACACTCTTGATTCGGCTGAAGATTCCATTCGGCCAACGGGTCAATTCGGCTTAAAGTTTCGATTCGGCTAGACGCTTGAATTTGCCTAGAGACCCAGTTCGGATTAAAGTTTCAATTCGTCTAGACGCTTCATATCGGCTGCATACCCAGTTCGGCTGTATGTTTCAATTTGGCTCAAAGTTCTCAATTTGGCTTAATTCTCGGTTCAGCTAAAGCACCTCCATTTGGCTATGGCTGGCTTGTGCAGTCCTCACTTGCCTTGGCAGACTATAGTTTCAAATCATTACATTTCTGCAAACTAGTCAAACTCCCCGTGTTCGTTTACCATTTGTGTTGGTGTTGTTTCTTCTTGAGCTGCTGCGCACACACCAAGTTCATTTTTCAAAGTGAAATTAATGGTTTATTACCTTGCCTACAGACTTATTCCTGAACATCCGAGCTTCGCTTCCTCCAGTGTTTACCAGAATCTGCATCAAAGAGAGGAACCCAGCAGTTCTGCTTGTACAAAAATTGAGGTGGCGAAAACAGATACAACCATGGGTCGCATGAAAAAGAAGTATAGTAAGGCTTCCTTTTAATTGGTTATTTTTAGTTAGGCCAAGCGGCGCATCATTGCACAAAAGTCACAATAAAAGAGGGATCACAGCCAAAGAGAGAATGCAATGTATTGATTATGTGCGTGTTTTGGACATTCTTGATCTTTCGCCTCTTCCGAAGAGACAAATAGTTTGCGACATAGTGTTCTCATATGAAATGATTTATGCGGTAATTGATTCCTCCCTGTTATCGAGCAGAACCTCAGTTCAAGACCCCCAACAACAAAACAGATCTCCGGATTTCTTTTACTCTTTTACCTTGGGCTCTAAATGTTTGTTGACACGGATGCAACTCATGTGACAAGTTTTTTAATCCCAACGTAGACCTTTTTACTACTTTCGCACATTTTAACAAAAATGTAATACCGGTGCTCACTTCGTAGCATGCAAATATTTTATGTTTTTTGTCTTTCCCTTAGTGCAAATGTAACCACACCCCCGTAAGGCCTTACCAGCTGTTTGGAGCACAATAAAACACAGACTGGTTGATTGATCTTCAATGTCGTTCAAGTAGTGAACGTAGCTTCTCATAGACGTTGACTATGGCACTAGCACCTAAGAGTCATCAGCACCGTTTACCCAACCTTGATGATCTTACAGACCTGTTCTGTGAAGCACGGAACTATTTTTGTTTTCTTTATGGAATAAGCGTCCGAAGCATGTCTGATTTAGCCAGTACGCTGTTGAATAAAGTATGGGGTTCACCATGGGAACCAGCTGTTGCTGTAACTCACCAAGCGTGACACAAAGCTTCGCCTTCAGCCGAGACTTGCGCTTTTAAAGAAAAGCCACTAATGCTTCTGTCCATCTAACAATCTACCCATGGCTGGATAAACGCAGTGTAGATGATGAAGGACAACTAATTTTGCAATAGGAAATAATATTAAGGGAGACATTGCATACTCTCTTTGGGTATGATCCCTCTTTTATTGTGACTTTGGCCTAAATAAAAATAACCAATTAAAAGGAAACCTTACTATACTGCTTTGTCATGAGACCGATTTTTCTATCTGTTTTCTCCACCTCAGATGTTGTACAAGTAGAACTGCTGGCACTCCCTCCCTTTGTTGCGGATGCTGCTCAACACTGGAAGAAGCGAAACTCGGACGTTCGTGAATTAATCTGTAGGCAAGGTAAAAAAACCATTTATTTCACTTTGAAACATGAACTTGGTGCGTGCACAGCAGCTCAAGAAGAAACAGCACAAGTACAAATGGTAAATAAACACGGGCAGTTCGTCTAGCTTGCAGAAATGTAATGATTTGAAACTTTAGTCTACCAACGCAAAGGACGACTACACAAGACCGCCATAGCCAGATTGAGGTGCTTTAGCTGAAACGAGAAGCAATCAAATTGGGAACTTTGAACTGAATTCAAAATTCCAGCTGAACTTGGTACCCAACCGAATCGGAGCGTCCAGCCATATCGAACATCCAGCCGAACTTGGTACCCAGCCGAACAGGAGCGCCGAGCCGAATTGAAGCTTTAAGCCCAAGTGGTATCCAGACGAATCGGGGGTCCAGCCGAATCAGGGCGTCCAGCCGAATCGAAACTTTGCCGAATTGACCCGTCGCCCGAAAGGACACTTCAGCCGGATTGGCACGTAACCGGCAAAACATCCCCGCTCGCCTTCTTTTTGTACCAACTCTTGCCACTATTGCTAATATCTTAGGTCAGCTTTTCTGCCTCGAGAAAGACCTGCAACCGTTCTTTCAATGCGATCCCTTCTAGTCCTACAGCATTTCCAATTTCTCGCACCTTATACAGGTCCATTTTATCACCTTGTACTACCAGCGTTATTGTAAAGGCACTTCCATGGCCAAGCAATAATGAAACTTTGTACTCCCTACCGGCACATGTTATACCTAGTAATGACTCGCTTCATGTACGGGCATGTTCCTAAAAACACTCGCATATCTCGGACTTCGTTATATCAGGATATTAGAAGTACCCTGTCAGGCTCGCCATTGCCACAGTTCTACTGAAAACAAAAATTTACAACCAATTATATTTACAAAAGGAAGACGAAGATAAAGCGGAAAGCAAAGAAGTATGTACAGAGTAAATGGGAAATAAGGTACACACGCTAGAACACATCTGCAGTTCCAAAAAAAGAGGCTGTTCGGAGAAGGCCTTACAGTTTAAGTTCGTTGCGTCGACGAACCGTAGTGACCTGACAAAGGCAGCGAATGCGTTTATCTCCGAGGAGTCTGAAAGAGAGTGCGGAACTCTCGCCGCCACAGCTTGTGCACGGCAAGGTCGGGCGCGGCCTGGAGCGTAGTCATGGACGCTATCTGCCACTTCTTCCCGACCTCAGTCTTCGATTATTCATGCATCTCCATCCTTTTCTTTTTCTTCGTCTTCTAACATCGCTGTCCCACGTGGCATCATCGTCTTCCTTCTTGCCCATTCAACTTCGTTTTATGTCATTTCTTAGAATCAGGATAGAGATATATGGTAAAGATTGTGATTTTCATTGACGCGACATAGCTGTGCGATGAACGTTTGATACAGTGAAGCATACACATCAATTTTGAATTAACCTGAATACGAAAAGCAAAGCAAATTAGTCGTTGGTTGTTTATACAGCATGACTTTAATCTTACAGAACATGGCGACATTGTTATCCCTGTGGATAAGAAATTTAGCCAATGCAGTACGACTGCTAGCTTGGTGTTTTTAACGCGCACTACGTAGTAGTGATACACGACCGCACGCCGGTGCGGTGTTCATCCAGATCAAAAAGGGCAGGGGTGGGGATTGAACCCAGGAGCCCTGGGTTTTGCAGCGCGAGCTTTAGCTCCAAGTGTTCCTAGCTGTTGTGCGCTAGCTTACTCGACCACCGATCGCACCAACTTGAATGCAGTGAAGGAGGTATCGTGCACTTTAATGCAGTGATGAGAGTGGAAGACAAAGGAGCGGAGGGCAAGAGACAAATGGTCGGTCGAGGAGGTACGAGCTGGCGCCTGACAGAATGTGCTGCAAGCGGCTGGGGCCGGGCAGGAACCATGGAGCCGGTCTGGCCTGTGGCGATCCCCGCAGCAGTTCACCAGCGAGGTTTAGATCATGACCGGCGGGAACGGACAGCTCTGGCCATACCTACCTCGGCCATGACGATCCCGGAGTGGTTCCGCAGCGAGACTCTGGCTATGATAGCTCGGAACCGGTAAACTACGGAGCGCTCGTTTGGGAAGGACACTTTGCGGGCCTACACTCTTAATCTGGGACCACCTAAGGAGCCACCTATAGCCGTGACAAATGAGATACAACTTGTCACGGCAAATTTGTGGCTACCTAAAATTGCCAGCCCGCTTGCCGTTCCTTTTTAGGCGGCCCCGAAATTTGCCATGATAAGTTGGATCTTGCCGGCCCGTTTTTTTAGGTGGCCCGTCTTCTAGGTGGCCCGTTTTCTGCTGGCTATAAAAACGTCCCGTCGTCCACTCAACCACAGAGTATCTCCGAGGGTCCAGGACTGTGATCCACGAAGAAAGCCAGGGGATTGAGAACCACCGAAATTTTTTAGAGTAAAAATAAAGCTATGACGTGGCACTGAGCCTGACGTCTTCTTGTCAGACGTCATTTACATAGTCACGTCGCAACTTTATTTTTGAGTCGCAAAATATATTGGGAAAGGGTTGCCAAGCTGAATTTGTGCACTTTAGAGATTGACTTCCCGAGTTCTCTAGGATAAAGTAAATATACAGGAATTGTTTCAAGGGCAAGACCGATGGTTTCTAAACATATAAAAGAACAGCGGGTTCGCAAGTAAACAATATATTTATTTATTTAAATTAGATGCATAGCTGAAGATACAGGTGGTGCTTTCTTGTAATAAATACCACATTCAAACAATAAAATAGAAAGTGTATAAAAACATTTTCACTTGCTGAAACATTGGTGGAAGCATGGTCGTTGCTTTCACTTGACACACTTGGCGAACTAGGACCCGGCGCAGTTGAAGGTGCGCTGTCCGAGCCAAGTGTGTTGCAGTCAGCCAGAGCTTCGTGCCACAAGACGCGTCTCCGCGGCACGTCCGAAGGCCAGTTGCTTTCGTTGTCAAGGCCTGATGCTGCTGCGATGGAGAATTTTCAGCAGTTTATTATAAGAGAATAAGGGAGAAATAACATTTCTTGTATCTTAATTACGTTCTAAATCTTATCGAACAACTGGGTTTTTAGAAAGTAGCTTGCTGGACGTTAGAGTCTATTCAGATGCTGAGTAATCGGCCACAAACATGGCCGCTAACATAACGTTTTTTTAATATCCTCTACGGAAAAAAAAGAAAGCAAAAATAAATTAGCCAATTAGACAACCGCATTTGCTTTCGGCGGCCATGCTTGTTTGTATTTACTCGACATTAAAGGGATGCTGAACCGATATTTGAAATCTCATAATTATTGCCCGAACGGGCTTCACGGGATGGTACCGTACATAAAAACGATGTTCAATCAGACGGATGGCACCTGAATTATTGTATTTCTTTGAATTAAGAGCGAATCATCGGCCGGAAGCCGCCGGCGCGAGCGAGTCCTTCTGAGAGCAGGCGTAGCGGAACTGACGTGAGCATTCTCGGCGCCCCCAGCGCCCCTGCTGCCTCCGCGCATTCTCCTTGTTCGTTGGCCTTGATTCTTCGCTCGGCGGCTTCTCTCAAAGCGGCTGGTACCAGTACCACGCGGGCTCTGCCCGCGTGGTACTAACAATAGCAAACGCCACCCGGCTTGGCTTGGCTCCGTCTGTCTTTTGAGGCGAATGAGAATGCGCACGTCACGAAGCGAGCTTTTCACGACGCTCACCAGGGGTCGCGTAAAATTGTTTTTTTCGTGTTTATTCAATTTTATACGTTTTCTCGCTCAAAACAACGTCATTTAGAACTAAAGGAAATGCTATGTATGCCATTGCGACCAAGAATTTCCTCCCAAAATTTCGGTTCAGCATCCCTTTAAAAACAGTCTGACGTGATATGGATAGCCCCTATAGCTTTGGTGGCAGTTTGAAGAGTGGGAACAAAATAGTAAATTTTGACGCCACCAGGCAGTGGAGCTAAGGCTGTCCACTTGCCAGGATCTACAGGTCCATGGCTGCGTCATGAAACGCAGGCTAAATCGTTGCTCAAAAACTACATGTTGCACATAAAAAGCCAATTTTGTTTAATATGAAAATTCATAAAGTTTGACTTACAAATAATTATTGTGTCAAAAGTTTTGAATAATTAACTTTATATCAATTCTAAATTTAAAGCTATCGAAACGGCAGGGTAAAAACCTTGTTAAACTGCGTCAAATAGTTAAAACAGATAGTTTGACTTTTTTTCAAAAATATTGTTTAATACAATACATTTCTTAAATTAAGTTAGCCTAATAAAAGCTTATGAACTAATTCACACAGAAAGAACGTTGATGCCGACGGTCGCGTGAGCAAACGAGGGTGCACGCACAAGGGCGAACTTAGTGCATTCTAGATGTTACATTCATCATCAATTTTAGTATAAATGTTCCTTGTGTGGCCGTCCACATTTGCTCAACGAGATCGTCGACGCCGGCCGAGACGAGCGACTATATACGTCGGACGGGCAAGGTGATGAGTGCGCGGTACACGCCGTGTTCTATCGGCGGACACTTCGGCAAGAGAAGAGTACCCCCCTATAAACTATTTACACCTTGTAGCTGTAAAATGCTGGTGGCCACCGTCGAGGCATAGCCGGCTAGCTTTCTTTGCCTCACCTTATCATAGGCTCACCGTAATGCCTGCGACTGCGACCCGATTTCTTTAAAAATTCTTACCCACCACGAGTGGTTGTGCACAGCCGAGCTGGCGTCAAACGCGAAAAATCCGCGCATTTAGCCGTTATGGTAAGTCCATGCTAAGGTGAAAGAAAGTAAACCTGTTTTCCGCTTTCCGCCGAGACGCCAGCCGATATCCGAATAATATGAAAAGAGGCGATTCCAAACGTGCTTCTAAAAATACAAAAATATTGTGTATGGATACCTGTATCGACCAGGAGAGGGTCCCGCTTGTCCTCTGTTGGTGAGAACAAAAGTTACTAGTTAGAAACTCTTTCAGTAATTGACTCTAACCCGTTATTAGCCAGTGAGCTACATAATTACCCAGTGGATTATGCTGAAGAGGACTGTTTCCGCAGTAACGGCACCAGCCAAGTTGGCTCAGAGTTGTGATCGTGCTGGTAGTGCCGCCAGATCAGCGGACCGCGTGAACCCATCGCATTCACATGTTTCCCCATGGTTACACCGCCAGCGTCGGATTCCTTTGGTATCCTTCAACGTGAGCATCCTGAAGAACTAACTCACTGTCCCACGACTTCGGCGTATTCTTTAACACAGGCTTACATCACCATGATAAGAAAACAAATGTCACCCGCAGATCCTTCCGATTAGATTCGTACTTCGTACGTTCGAAATTCGTCGTCCTTGCACACCGAGAAGAGAAATGATCGTTGTGCGCATGCGTGCCCGCTGGCTGCGCCCGCGGGGAACGCTGGGCGGCCTCAACTGCCGCCATCTAGCGGAGAGCAGAGTGTTTTTTTTTTTCTGCAATTATGTGCATAGCCCGGCCGGTTTTTTTTCCGGTCCTGCACAAACGGGCCGCCAAAAATTACAGGGCCGCCTACGGAGCCACCTATATAGCCATTAGCACCACCAAAGAGGGGAAGGGTAAACTGCAGCCGTGCCGTTGTACACGGCTATTTTGACGGGGCCGAATCAGTTCGCGGCTATGTCCTGAAAACTTTGAGCGTCATGGCTATGGCCGTGACGTTTGACGGCCCTAGATTAAGAGTGTAGAGTCGGTTTCCGACTGGCGATATCTGAATGACGAATGACAACCACGGTCGGTGGGGTCGGACTTCCGGCTCTCGAGGACGGGCAACTGGGAAGCACAGTAAACCGATTCGCACTCTTTTCGTTGTATGGTGCAACACCTTGGGAGACGAGCGAAGCACAGACCTGTCAGGTGGCAAATATTGTAAAGCGACCCCACTTAAAAATGGCGCATTCGACGTGGGGTCCAGTCGGTATAACTCCCTAAGGAATTCTACGGATTCGATGAGCGGGTTGTTTACTAACACTAACGATGGACGTCGAGAAAATGTGTTCTGGAATTTCGGCTACTTGTCAAACATTAGAGTTCAGCAGGAGTCTCCTCGAGTCAAGTACCGGAAGGAGTCGAAGGTCAAGGTTGCGGACGCGCTCTCTCGAGTACCCCAAAATAGAGGTTGGGAGGAAAGGTTGCAACCAGGTGGGTGATGAGGAGTGAGGGTAAGATATAAGAAAGTAGTCTTCGGAGGCGGAGGAGTGGCACCACATGTTCGGTGGAAGGCAGGATAATGGCTGGCATTAGGTGGAACAGTTAGGACTCGTTGCAGATTTAGGACGTTGCACGAGGGGACCAACGATCGTGGCGTGTGGTGAAGTGGCGAGCAAGAAAGAGCTTGTCGAGTGCCGGGGCACAGGTGGGTTTCTGTCAGCGGTATCGGAAAAATTGTGAGAATAGAAGTTGGAACCCGGAAAGCTGGCGGACGAGTTCGTCAGCAAGTTTCTGAAAAACTGCGGGAATAACAGTTGACACCGTGGTCGCTGGTGTACGAGTGTTCCAGCGCGTGTTGTAAAAATTGCGGAAATAGTAGTTGATACTATCTCTGTTAGCTATCCCGGCAACACCAGTAGCAGCCACCACTCCCGACACCTCGGACAGCCCCGACAACAGCGTACACCTCTGCATCCCCAGTCCATCGACGATTACACCATGGATGACGTGGAAGAACTCTTCTTTGAGGCCCATGAGATCCCGAGTACCGAAAATCCTTCGAAGGACTTCCTGTACTCAGGATCATACCTTTAACTTTATTTTAAGTTATACTTCAGAGAATTCTAGGAGCTAGATATAATGGCCCTGCCAGTTGTTACAGGGGTCCAAGGGTTCGCGCTGCTAAGGTACGTACTTAAGGAAGGAGTTGGGGTTTATATCCTTTACTACGGCATATATTTGCGTGAAAGTGATTACAGTCGTAAAGGCTTGTTCACACAGTTGCGTTTCACAGCGTCAGTCTGCGTTAAGCCGGCTTGCGTCAAGCTGTGGCTGTGGCGACCCTTACGACTACCAATCGGCAGGCGCTGTGTTGTACGAAACAACGCAGGCCAACGCAGTCGACGCCCCTGTGTGAACGAGCCTGAAAGCAGAGGAAAGGTGCGACTCAACATCAAAATGTTTCAGGCACATACTCGGGCATCCTGACTCTGAAAAGCCTGCTTCTCCACTTTGAGGCTGCTCTGGACCCGCTGCTAAAGTTACTATTGCCACGTGTAAAAATATTAAAAAGAAGTGTGCAACTATATTTTTTTATATGTCTTTTCCTTCTGACTTTCAGGTGTGGAGTACGATGGCGATCGATTGGCATTAGGGAGGTTCCGTAAACCGCGTTTTCTTCTGTGCTAATCGAAGAACCTGCTACTGCGCCTGCGCGCCGATGGCCTTGTGCGCAGAGATCCGGGGATGGGAGCGGGTTGCGGAGTGTGTTGCGGGATGGTGAAAACGATCTACGAAAACTTTCCTTTGCGCCTATCGTGCGTCATACGCTGATCAAATATTGAAATGACGTTGCGCGTATTTAGCGTTCATACGTTGTTGATGAATAAATGTTTTCAGGTCGTGATGTGTTTTCCTGACAAATTTAGCGCAGAAACTGCACTGCTACATAGGTTACGTGATGTCAATTTGTCCGCTAAATTTACCTGGAAAACTTTTGGCGTTTACGCTCGCGGCGTCACGAAATCGCAGAACAAGCTACTAACAACTGTCGCTGTAAAAACAATTGGCTGCAGACATTATTCTTGTTGGTTCTCTATGAATTGCGATAGCAATCGTCATGAGAGTCACTACGCAGCGCACTATGAATACGACGACGCAAGTTTTAAGTAAACACTTTATTTCATAAATGCTTTACGACGCAATCATTGACGTCAGCGCGACTGCAGCGCGCTACTTCGAAATCGAGTGACGGCTTCGTCACTGCATAGTCGTTTAATCTTTTGTCTCTGTGCAGTCATTGAATTTTCAACCCTGTTTTCTGTTTTACCACTATCATTGGTTATATACCGAATAGACAAACTCAAGCCTATAATCTCTGCGTAGCATGGGCGCAAATGTGAATGTGTGCGTACTGCCGCTCCGTGTATGCGGGCCGCGTGTTTATCTGCTTTCGCCGCCGCCATCAGTGATTGCTTCGTAGCTCTGGCCCTGTGTGAACGTGTGAGTATTACCGCTCCGTATACGCGCGGATATATAAGCTTGCTAGAACGACGTCCAAGAGGACGACGTCAAAGACAATGTCTAGGATGATGTCTAGGACGATCTTAAGAACGACATCAAGCAAGCCGTCTAGGCGACGTCGAGGACGACGTCCTACAGGACAAGGTAAAACCGATGTTAGAACGACCTCTAAGACGACCTCTAAAGCGATCTCAAGGACGAACTTAAGATGACCTTTAGGGCGACCGCAAGGGCGACGTCTAGAACGACCCATCTTGCAATCTCAAGGACGTCCTCCAGAACGACCTCTAAGACGATATCGAGGACGAACTCCAGAATGACCTTTAAAACGACCTCAAGGGTGACGTCTAGAACGACCTATCGGGCGATCTCAAAGACGACCTCCAGAACGACCTCTAAGACGATCTCAAGGACGACGTCTAGGACGACGTCCTAGAGAATGGCGTCAGTGACGACGGTTAGAACGGCCTCTAGGACGACGTCTACAAAAAACTTAGAGACGACCTCTGGGTCGACCTCAAGAACAATGTCTAGGACGACCGCTACGACGTCGTGCGTATGCGGTGGCGCGCATACGCACGGCGGACTCGAGGCCAGAGAGCTATCGCGAAAACCGAGTGAAGTAGCAAAAGAATGTGATTGCGCTAAAACCAAACAAACGTCCGGTTCCCTGCCGCGATTGCAAATGAACTGCGGCGACCATAGTGATTTTTCACAAAACCATTTTCACGACGGTGGCAATGACTCCTCGCAAGATTTAGCGTCGTGATGGGGAGACAAACCAAGCTTTTTTCCCATAAATTTAGCGGGAAAATTTCTGCGCTAGAGGTCGCGGTGTCACGTGCTTTCACTGTGCCACGTACCACTGCGACGTCACTTGGCGTCGTAACATCTCGTCGCACCCTGACGTGACGTCGTGATACCATGACGTCACAAGGTATCATAACATCGCGTGACATCGTGACCTCCACTGGCACCGTAACGTCTCGTGACGAAATGACGTCAGGCGACACCGTAACGTCACAGGACACGATAACATCTCGTGACACTGTGACGTCACGTGGCACCTTGACGTCACGTAAGACCGTAATGTCTCGCGACGCCATGACGTCACGGGGCAGTGTGACGTCACATAACACGATGACGTCACGTAACACTATGACGTCGCGTGTCTTTGTAATGTTGCTTGACGCTGTGACGTCGCTTGACACTGTGACGTCCCGTGACAACAATACGTCAAGTGACACCATGACCTCACAAGACATTAGGACTTCAGGCGACAATGCGACGTCACGTAAGTATGTCAAGTCGAGAGCTACGACGGCCCTACATAAAACAAACGCGGCGTTTTGCCGCTAAATCTATTTAATACCTGCTGTCGCCGAAAAAAAAGACTAGAAGTAACTCGACATTGTTTCTCTTTATTTTTGTTCTTTTCAATATCCCTGAAATCAAAATAAACAGACGTCAGTTCACTCAATAAAGCTTTCCAGAGCATATGTACACCGCTTCTTCGTCGTCGCGAAGCCTTAAAGAACAAAATTATAGCAAAGAAAAAAAATTGAAAAGGTTCGGGGATAAAATCAATATTCGTGTTCTGTTTGAAGAGGTGATTACAACGCCGCAGGTCCCACCCAGTATATTTTCATTTCCTTTCGAGAGTCCATAAAATCGGGATTACTTCGCATTTCGCCCAAAGGGTATGGAGTGGCCCCACGTTTACTGTTTTCGTGGAGGTGAATGGAAGCACAGAATTTCAAAGATGCGCTGCAGCTAGATCGCAGAAAGGATTCCAAAGAAGCAAAACAACTTTCGTTTCAGGTCCCGAAATGCCGACCACCCGTTCATGCAACAATAACAGCCTCAGGCTTATAATTCCTCTATTCAAAGCAGCGAGGTGAGTTCCTCGATTTCTTTGACAACCATCGCACGTTTAGTTGTATCGACTAACATATTTTTACTCTGTGGTTTATTTAGGATATAAAAAATAAATAATTTTAGTTTTGTAATAATATTTTATAAACCTATCTTTTCTCCGGAGGCACACAAATAATATTTGTTACTGGCATCCCTCATTTACTGAAAATAAACACATAGAAATATTTCGATGTTCGTCCCTTTTTTAGTGTCTAGAACACGAAATCAATAGTCCTTTACTCCTGACGCTGTAAGGTTTGTTTGGGATACAACACTCTCTCTACGAAATATATTCCTGATGCAGTAATGCTGTTTTCAGCTGTTCACCTAGGAGGTGCCGGTGTACTTTTCGTTTATTTCTATTTTCCATCAAAGAATGGAGGAGATTGCTAAAAAAAAAAAATTGTACTAGACTTCTTGACGAGTGTAAAGGCCCCTCGAACAAAACAGCAGAAAACTCGGACACGTAAGCAGTTTATTTTTAATCTGAAAATATAGACCTAGTTATAGAAGTGTCGATTAATATAAAACCTGTGTTTTTTTAGTGAGTATACATATGCAAGTCTTTAATGTTTAGCGGGAAATTTTCAAAAAAACTTGCCTTCACCTGCTAAGATATAGGGTATTGTCATATCAGGCAAAACATAATTTCGCAAATAAAATGAGCAGCCTTACGCAAATGAACGGAGTCTTGCCTATTATGGGTTGTTCGCAAAAAAAGGAACCAGGTTTAACTATTTACGACCGAAGGTTAAAAAAAAAAAAGTACTGACAAGCGCCACTATGCTGAGTGCATTAGTTAGTCGTGTCTCTTTTTTATTTTATTTTCATTGACAAACTTAATTTAGATTAAACTTTTTGAATTCACTGCGTCACTAAAAACAAGGGCGAAGCGAACGACACGCGCACGTTTACAAATCATTTCCCAATACGAGTATCTTAGCTTATAGCCTAAACAACATTTTAACAAGGGTATGGTCTGTTTACAGCGATACCTGTTCTGGGTCCCCTTGTCACCCTCCTCAAAATGATATAACACAATGAAGGGCTCCCGCGTCGATATTAAAAATGCCTGAAAAACAATAACCCAACAACCCGCCGCCGCAGCCAGGATTCAATACCGAGTTCACTGAGTGTGAAGCGAGGGCGTTCGTTCTTTTCTGTTTTATTTTTGTTGTTTTTTTGGTGGGGGGTTGCAACGTCTTGTTTAGTACTGTAAAAACCGTAATGCTCGCGAGCCCTTAAACTTGGCGAATTGACTGAATCGTAAAATTTGCGAACTTTCAGTGGGCGCGAATATTTCTAGTGTTTGTAGCGGCGAATTCCAGCCTTTACAATTGGGAACATTCTGTCGCGAATATAACCCAGCTTACCAATTTGCGAAAAATTGCGGTCACAAAAATATATGGTTTTACAGTAGTTGCATGTGTCAAGAACTCCTGTCCATATGAATCTTGTGCAGCACTCTATGGATAGCCGCAGCTGCGGTAAAGTCGCGTCATGCAACTTGAGTCTGCCGTCGCGTCCGCTAGAGACAGTGCATAATATAAATGAGTGTGTAACTCTCCGAGCGGAAGTCGGCAATGGTTCCACGGCGTAAGCTGCAATTTAAGGCAGGAGAAGCGGAGCGCCAAGCCAGATCTGCTGCTGCAGGGAGAGAACGTCGGGCTCGTCAGGCCAAAGATCAGAAAGCATCGCAAACAACAGCTCGCCGTCTTGGCCGGGAGAACAGTGAGGTACATGCTCCTGAGAACGAGGCCAAGATACTTCGTTTTCACGCGCGCCATGGGCACGAGTTCTACATAAGGAATACATTAGGGTTCGATAAGGTGTGACAGCAGTCGCCGTGGCTGTACTGTGCTATCAGGCAGAAGTGCTCAATTCGTTTGTACTCAAGCTTCTTATTTGATGATGCCTAGTATCCTTAGCATTCAGCTTGTACTGCTATAACAACAAAACATACCAGAGCAAACCCTCCCATTAAAACAGTCTGTGGAATTGAATAAGGCAATCATATTTTTTCCTGAGATAGTGCCCTGCTGGCGCAGACGTTCTGCACAGCATGCACAAAAGCCCTTGTCATCTAAGAATACCCTGGTAAAAAAGCATTGTGTGTTTTGCTAACTGAGCCCCGCGCCGAGCCGAACTTATTCCTATTCTACAGCGGTGCCTTTTAATATGGAGCCAATTCGTTCACCCCCCCCCCCCCTAAAATAAAAACTCTTAATGTGGGTTGTATATATTAACGAGACGAACGTTCATGCGTTTACCCAGTTCTTCCCTAAAAATGTTGCTGTATAGCACGGCATCCGTATGAACAGGGGCCCATTCTAAGCCCTGCGGTGAGTTTAGACTACATTGATAAGCGCATTCCTCGGCAAACAACCTGGACTGTACTCGCCAAACACAGCGCTCCTCGATCCGTCCCAAGTTTCCACATGAACCTGGCGCTGCGGCTGGCTGCACGGGTGCAAGGGCGGCATTCCAGAGTTTAATGGCCCGAGTCGGGCATTCTGCACGCCCCGTTTTCCATTTGCTCCCAAGAGGTCTATTAAAAGCGAGTCCATGGCCTCGCACGTCGCACACCTCGCGCAAGAAGGTCGGTGTCTCCGTTCTGTACGCCGTGTTATTAGCACGTTTTAGACTGGTTACGCAGAGAAGTAGCTGAGCCAGTCTAAAACACAGGTTCGGCTCGGCGCATGCGCAGTATCGTCTGCGCCACTTCCCGCGTGCGCAAAGCTTTCGAGCACGCTATTCAAATGCACGCTATTGCATTTGGCTCTGGTTTTGTATGAACGCCTTGATATCTGTTGGTTCGTATACATCATGCATTATGCAAATGTGCGCGTCGATGGTAATGCGCGTCCGTGCGTGTGCCTTCGTTTGCGAGAGTGTGCATCTTCGTCTGTGAGGAAATATACTTGCAGGTATTATCGGGAACAAATAAAACACGAGTAGCGGAGCGCCTGGCCTTCGACAAATGAGCCTCTTCTCCGGCGTTCGCTCTGCTAAAGTGGAAAGAGTTGAGAGGAGCTTCCCCCGAACTATTAACCTGTCGACGGCTATTGAAGAATACATTCTAATTCGCTCATTGGCATTAGGCAGAGCGCCTACAGCGCCAAATCTTCGCTGTGCGTTGTAAAACTTCGCGTCCAAGAGAACGCATGCTACTCGCTCTGTCCAAACTCTCCAGCTTTCGCGTAGTGCCAAGGGACCGGCGCACCGAGACACCGGATTCGCCAAGACAGCAGAAACGGCTGTCTCCACTCTCTCTCGAGGGGTTTCCATGACACTAGATGGCCGACGATAACGATATAACCACACCTCCCGATTGGAAATGGAAAGTCCAGAGGCTGTGCGCTTGCAGCCGCTCCCACTGCGCAAACGGCGTCGGCGCTACGGTCATTCAATTTGCGCGGAGTAGAGTGTATTCACTTGTGAGGTATTTACGCGTACCCTCGCAGCCCCCCTTTCTACTTTGCAGTTTTATAAGCCTCTAGGGGAAGCGCAACATCTATGAAAGCCACGCGCTCAGTCGGTGGGTTTCATCCATTCCCAATTGTATATTGCGAATGATTGTTCGAAAAACAGACACTGTTAACGTCTCTATTCCTCTCCGAATTTTATTTATACGGATATTTTGCTTCATTCTTGCAAGAGCGCGTGGCTTAACGTCTCTATTCCTCTCAGAATTTTATTTAGACGGATATTTTGCTTCATTCTAGTGAGGGCGCGTGGCTACCCGTGTTCATCCACGTCTACGCACCCATGGGTCCTTTTAAGCTGTAGTAGTGACTTTGTGCGGCTCGCTCTGCCTCCAATACATGACTGCTAAAAAAGTATGTCTAGTGCACAGCATGGTGGCCTCCTTGCGTGTTTCTGCTGGAACGCGCGCAGGCCAGCGCTTCATTACCTGCGGAAGTTTGTTGGGAGGAAAATGGTGGGGGTGTGGTCCGGAGGCAATCTCAATAAATATGTCCCGGCAAAGTAATGGACGGAACAACTTCTGCCAGCGGCGCGTCCGCCCTTTGGCTCTTTAAGAACTCTTCGTTTCCGCCCCATCCACTGCCCTCGCCTGAAGACCCCGGTTAATATCCGAATCTGGAAACCCATTCCGCAATCGGTTCCCGCCGACAGCATTATTTCGCAACATCTTTTCGGAAATGCTCAAGTTTCCGGGGAAAGGATTGCGCCTGGAGAAATGATACCGTCACTGTCAAACTTGCTGGCGCTGGCGCTAAGGATTCTGGTGATTTGTATTTGTTTTCCTTCGTTGCATTTTGTTTTATTTGACCTAGCTTTTTTTGTATTTACGATTATTACTTTTATGTGGGTGTGAGCAATGCGAGGGCTGAGAATCTATTGTTACAGGTATTTGTGTCTTTCTCAGTCGTCCTATTCTCACCGGGTCTGTCGTACGACGTTTTTGCGTGCCGTTTCTCTAAATAAGGTTGTTCGCGAGTTCCCATTTTTTTGTACACTTTTTTTCTTTTCTGCTTTGCTTTTTTGTTTTTTTTTAGTTTCATGAGTTTGTGTTTTGTATCTTGTGTCACTTGTTAAAATCTCGGGCGATTGGTCTCTGCTCTGAAAGCACTCGAGATTTTGTCTTAGCGTACGGAAGAATGTAGCCTGGGTAAAGGTCTATTCACATAATGCATCTTGTTGGCGAATCTTGTGTCGCGAAACTAGGTTTCCGTAAACGAATTCCCCGTCTGAGTGCGACCGAAAAAGGAGAGCGCCTCCGAAAAAAGTGGCGCGTGTTTCTCGCTTCTGGAGCAATTTTTGGCTGGAGCCTCACCGAGGTCTGTCAATCACCCGATGGAGAAACGCGGAGGCTGCCAATGACCGCTCCACTTCGCTATCACGTCTGACCTTCAAGAAGGAGCGAGCTTTTGGACGAGTCTGATTTTCGGCCGATTCCATATCCGAGCCAAGGCCGAAAATAAAAAAAGCAAATATGGCGAGTGACAAGCGGAGAAGCTGGGGGTACGGGCGATGAGTCTTGGTCCTACTCGGTTGCAAGTGTCTGAAAGGCGCTTTAGCAGTACGGGTTGGTGGCGCGGTGCAGATCTATCAACTGTCGCGACGAGTGCAAGCACCGCATAAAAACATGATGGCTGGGAATATTTTAATTTCAGCGATGCAAAAATGTCGAAAATGCTTCAAGATCATCCGACAGCTTTTTGACGTTCGCGGTCTTTCCCGGGTTTGGCAGGACTAGTAAGGCCAGTGAGCCGAATCTGACGACGTTCATTGAGTGGTATTAATAAAACGAAGTGTCTCTTCACACAGTGCGTACTTCGTATTATTTTGGTGCGAAACGCTTGATATTCCCAGTGCAGATGACAAGGTTTTTCAAATTTCATGCGAGTCAATACGTCACAGGTTTCGCGCGTCAAATTCCATGTGTGAACAGGCCGATTTCGCGAAATCTTGGTTTCGTTAAACTGTGGCACGTTGAAAAGATGAATTGTCTGAATAAGTCTTAAGATAATAAAAACGTAACGTCAAGCGGACACTCTAAAATAAACAACACCAACAGGCAAATAACGCAACGGCTCGAACTGGGGCCTTAGGGATTCAAGGCTGCAAAATGGCTTGTGCATGCTCCTATCATTCTTTTAATTTTTTAATATTGTAGATTTGTTTCCTTGGCCACTTCAGTCCCAAGGTAATAGACTAAAAATTAAAAGAGATTTTCTTTAATGTCTATTGTTTTTAGCCGAAACAGCAGACGCCAACTCACCTAGTTTGAGGAAAGCTGGAATCACACTGCTCACACATCATACAAAGAACAGTCTGCAAGCACGAGTCACCGCAATATCCGTGGTTCGAATGCCGCGTGTTCAAGTTCTCTTCTTGAACTCATTGCTCTGAGGCATTTGAAGCACGGATTGCACTTTGGTTCCTGTTAAATAATGCCGACTATCTTTTGTATAATGAATGAACAGTGTGACCCCGCTTATGGCTCTTATTATTGTTATATATGCCCTTTGTGCCTCTTCGGTGATTTCGAGACAATTGCACTTCTTAGTTGCAGAGCTCGAATTATGACCGAGGTGCCCGGAATATGGCGGAGCCTCACTGAGGAGAAGGCGCCGTGTAACCGAGGTTTCAAATGCACATCAATAGATTCCAGGAAATTCTAATGCTTTTCATTCTTTCGCTGGGGCATGAAAGTTGTCCTTCGTTGGTCTGGAACTTAAACCACAAAACTTATATAATTAATAAATGTCCATGATTTTTTTTTTTAGTTTTGAGTTTTTTTTTTAGGTTTTTTTTTCCAGAAATTGGATGTTTTCCGGGCGTCAATATTTGGTGCCTGGCTAAAATAAGATCGGCGTTCATCGGGGCTGTTGAAGGAAATAGAACATGGTCATAAGACACCAAAACCTCCAGAAACAATACGCGTCCGTCGAAGATGCAAAAACCGTCCAAAAACCAAATAACAGAAGTTAAGTAAAAGAAGAACAGGAACAAGAAAGAAGCCTAATTTCGGACAGTTTAGTGTGAATTGTGTTCCCGTTCAAAGCAAATGAAGTTGGAGATTAAATTTTTCTTTCCGTAAAGCCTTTTTTAGGGCAGTTTCCGATCGGGGGCTTTCAGTTTTCTTCAACTTTGATATAACCAGATTGGGGATTTTTTTTTTTTTGAGGCGTGTCGGTATCTATCGAAAACACAAAGTCCTAGTTATCATATTGCCGCGCGCAGGGCTGAGAAAGCAACGCTCGATCCGGAACCTCCAGAAAGTTCCCGTTTATCATGTACCGCACGTAACTTCTATCATTTATTCCTGCTTTTGTTTTCTAGAAAGTGCGTGTTCATTCTCGCCCCGATCACGCGACGCTCGAGCCGCTTTGGCCGGATCTTCGATATAGCGACGCAATCAAGATAAGAGGCCGCCCGCGACCTTGTCGAGTTAGTTTTCGCCTCAGCGTTCGATCAAGCTGCTTCGCCGCTTTCGACGCCCGCGACGCTCTGTTGTTATTTTCTTTTGCCTTTTATTCCTGGGCACAAGTTCGCCCCATTAAACGTTTTAGTTTTCTCCGTTATTTCGTTGTTTTGTCACCTTATCATTCGTGACAATATGCGCCCGAGTTGCGAAAAGGTAAGCTGGCAGTAAGGGTAAATAAATACATGAATAATGAAGGCATAAAGGAACTGACTACGCCCGCTGCAAACTCGCAGTGCTTGTCGATTTCAGCAACAGTAATTGGAACTTGAAAAAGTTCGGTGTTGCTGCTCAGCTACAATCGAGGAATTGTCGCACCTCTCGAAGGACTTACGCAAACACAAAGAAACAAGAAAAGAAATAGAAATGAGAACGCGGTTCTTCCCAACGTTACTGGTAACATTGGTTCTTCCTGTCTCCACAAAGAAAGAAGACCAAAGTGAGACACGTGTGCGGCCTCGGGCAATCCCCACTCGAAGACATAGACGCGTCCCCAACAATGCAAAGGCAGGACAAAAAAAAAAAAAAGATGCCTCGAGGCCATTATTTGAGCAACGCAGTACGAGCACGCGTGTTTCAGAGAGAGGGTGGCGAATCACACGCTAAGCGTCAGCCTCTTTCGTCTTAATGAGGACAGCCCGAGTCACAGAAGGGCTGACTGCCTGGAAGCAGTATGACCTTTTGTTTGGCAGCCAGCGGAAAGAAGAAGCATTGCGACGAGAGAAAAAAAAAATAGAGCACTATTCGAAAATACTTCCTGCCACCTACCCCTCAATTAACTTGTTACTTTATATATTCTTGTCTTTTGTTCTTACACGCTTCTTTTCGCCACAAAGGAAGATGTCAGATTAACTGAGATACCTCGCCGACGAAATGCACTCCAAGCGTCATATGAAAACGCCTTTCCACTTCTGGTAAGCCGTGTTCCGCCATGTTGATGGCTGGGATCCGCCGCTTTCGCTCTTTGTTTGCCCGCAAGCGCTTAGTTCCTGGCGTCGTTCTTCGTGCTGGTAAACTGCCGAAGTATGGCGAGTATTTTGTCGACGACAGAACGAAGTAAGGGCTATAGGGGACGTATTTGAGTTCCATAAAACAAAGTTCATTTCGCATCGTTTCCTTTCGTAGCCGCCCCGAATGGCAGATACTATCGAGTCGACTTTTCGATTGCCGGATCGTTCTAAGTTAAAAAAAAAAAAAGAACACAAATTACTACATTTGACGCAACTAGTGTGCCAGATGATATTACTTTCTGTCGCCGACTACTCCGGCAACCGCAGTCACTCATGATGCAAACGCAACGAAAAAAAAAAAAGAAAAGGCGACTGAGCTAGAAAACACTGCCTCCGCGAATCGAAAGACATAATGGAAAAGTTCGTCCGGCAAGATTTCCTCCTTGAGATACGTCACGTTAAAGCACCCGATATTTTATCCCCCTTAAAATATCCAAAGAAAAAAAATTAGAGTAAATTATATAATCACGCAAAAAAAAAAAAAAGCCCAGCCTAATTACCTGAACTTGCTTTTAGCACCGTAGCATCCACGAGGCTAGTGTCTCGTCGTCTTTCCACTTATGCCGTCAGCTGGCCAGCCAAGTACGCAGAACGAATACGCCGTGATCCTCGCTTTTGTGAGTGTGTGTGTGTGTAAGAGAGAAAGAGAGAATGTTCTAAATAGGAATAACGAACGCACAAAAACGATGAGCAAATGACGATGCAATTTTTGGCGCCGCTTGATTTGCTCTATCGTATAATAGTGTAGACTTCGGTCAGACTTAGCCTGAAACGTAGAATAATAACACGAGACATCGCTTTTTTAGGTGAAGTGATTTGAGGTATTTAAGTATGAATGAAATAAAATAAACCTGGTTAATTTTTCCTTTCAAAATGAATTTCATAATTTTTGCACCCTGTTCCTAATTTAAGGATGACGGAGGATATCAGTCGTAGTCTGACGATTGAGCATGGAAGGCAGAAGCGATGTGGTGAATACAAAAGAAAGCGAGAGAAAGGCAAAAAAAAAAAAAAAAAAAGATTGAGTCAGTAAAGGTGGGTGAGCCCTGTAATCACCGATCCCGTCCTTGAAAGGATCGTAACGTGCTGAATTGCAAATGGGGGGCTGAAAGTTTCGTAGCTGGGACAGACAGCAAGACAGGAACGGCGCCGTCTCGTAAGGCCTAACGGCGATCGCTCACCAGCGTTTGATTCGCCCGAGGCAGGCTACGACGGGGACCGAGGCGGATGGAAGGTCGACGACGCCGGAACTCGCCTCTTGTTCTCAGTGAATGCGAGAAGCGCTTGCGAGAAAGCTTTGTTTCCTGGCGCGAAGCTCCGATGCCTGGAATTCGTCTGCGACTAGGGTGTTTACCCCGCCCTCAAATGTGATCCGTCTACTTCCGGCTGACGACGCCATAGAAGTGTATTGTGGAGGATGAGCGGTGTCCCAGCAGTGGGAAGGGAATTCGGCAGATGTCTGTTCAACTCATCGAGCTAGAAGGGCTTAGATCAATAGATTGGTATCCCGTTCCCTACGGCAAAAGTGGCTGCCGTCATGTCGTCAGTTTTGACCACTAGCCACGTGACCGTACCAAATCCTGAGGCTCTTACGGAAAACTGAACCAAGATTTGGATTACCGCCGCTGTAGACAACGTGATAAACTATTTTTCGATGATGTTAGCCCCAGAGATCTATGTCTAGTTTCGATAAAAACCCAAAATACAGCACCGCGGCTGTCGGCATCTAGATGAGCCATTGAGAAGCTGCCCGAGATTTGGTCGTAAAAGCACATTATGGACTTAAGCGAAAAATAACTTATCTCGTTGGTACTGTTATTAAAAATCAATAAGCAATTATTTGTGCACGGTACTTCGTTAGAACCTAGACGTAAAAGTATAAGCTCGCGTGTGCAGTGGTCAGAACTGTGCAACAAAGCGGCGGTCAGTTGGGAGTAACTTTTAGCTGCCAGAGTTATCGCTCTCAGGCTCTCTACCTCGTTGGTTTAACCGTACGTAGCGTTCGAGCTCTACCATCGACGGAAACTTTAGAAGCCAGAAGTGTGGTGTTGGTGTGCCTTGATGGCAGAGTCACGTGGTTTATGGACCGCGTTGGCAAGTCGAGCTGCGTGGAGGGTACGCAAGCGTTGGTCGTCTGCAAACATCTCTGCTTTATCTCCGGCTTCCCTCCCGCCCACGCTGCAACGGAACGCATGCGCATTGCAAATCAAGCCACCCAGAAGGCTTCTGCCATTAAATGGATAAAACGCTCCCCATCGTATGAGATGGACACTCCCCTCTTTATGATAGGAGAGGGAGCACTCCGGGTTCTGTGACGTCATTTGCTGCCACTTTGGGACAACCTTTTAAAATCTAAACGGGATAGAGCGCTAAACGAACCAGTAGAAAACGTGCTCCCCGTGCAGTAGTACCACCAACGTGGTTTTGAAGGTGCAAATAAGAATTGTTCCCTTTCACCATTGCAAGCAACTGCCCATTAAAAAAGTAACTGACAATGCATTTCTTTTATTGCGTAACGCGTGTAACCGCGACAACCGCTGGGTGGTCGCATAACTCGCTATCATTGTGGTGTTATCTTTCTTGCGCCACCACCCGTGCTCTATTTTGTGGATTTTCGCGCATTGTTTCCTTCAGCTCTAGATTCCACTCCTGTGCCTGGTCTGTACTCCAGGTGCGACGACCCTCCTCAGCTCCCTGTAAGTGAAAGTATCGTTCTTCGGACCAGCTACGAAGATTTCGAGGCCAAGCCTAACGGCGTGCAAGTTCGTCTGCTCGGATGGTCCTCCGCATGCTCCGGCTCAATGGGCTGCCGACCACAGACACCTTCAAAGTGAGAAGGGCAGGGGCGTATTTTCTTAACGTCTGGCTTGCCGCACGCGGTCTTTGCTTATTCTTGAACGCTTAGGCTTCAGCACGCGGCTGATGCTTTGTTTTGTTTCGTGTGTATGTGTGTGTGTGTGTGTTTGTGTGTGTGTGTGTGTGTATGTGTGTGTGTGTGTGTGTTTCATCGCCCGAATTTTAGAATGTTTGTTTCTCTACGACGCATGCTCTGGCTGCACGTGCATGCCCAATGCACCGGACGTTTTCGGGAAGGACGACCTCGCAATTCTTCAAATAGGTTCCCTCTAACAACTTTCATTTTAAAACAATGGAAACAATGATCCAGAATGGTGCATCATCCGCGGTCCTAAAAAAAACCTCCGGTGGGATAGAAGCTCCTCGGATGTACCAGGTATGTGCAAAAAATCGCTCCCTCACTTTCCGCACCGCGAAAATAAACTGGATATTGCGGGGAGCTCCAACTCCGTAAAAACGTAGCCCCAGCCGTTCGAGCACCATGCCAAAGTTTCAGCACCAGCCGTTATATTGCTGAAAATTATGAAGGATTTTCTGAAAATCTCAATAGAAAAAAGGTGCTCTCGAATACATGGAGCTCTATGGCACCAGTAGCCGAAAAAGGGCAAACGTGGGCCCCATTTTCCCATTGAACGTTTCAAAAAATCGCCTATAAGATAACAGTTAGTCTTGAAACTTTGGCATCTTGTTCGAACGGCTGGGGCTACGTGTTGACTAAGTTGCAGCTCCCCACAATGTCTAGTTTTTGTTTGCGGTGCGAAAATCCGGGCTCGGATTTCTCACAAACACCCCATATTTTCTACTGGGAAAGTAGTGTCATGCACTGCTTAACATGAGTAACGTGCGTCAACCATTACGCTGTTATCTCAAGTTGGTTATGTACCTGATAGGTATAAGTGGTTAATATCTCTATATTCTACGTCTTACTACTGCCCAAAAATTATGTATATTGGGGCATCCATGACCTAAGAGACACGTTTTATCCGTATTTCTAGATGATTCGTGATGACCCTTTACCCAAGTGGAATAGATAAGGAACCCAGAATGACCTTGCCTGGTCAGTCTCTCAAGTGCTCGATGCTCGAACATTCTAGGCGGAATGTTTGACATACCGGGCGTAATAGATAAGGAGCCGAGCACGACCACGCCGAGTCCCACTGGCAATCTCGCGCTAGCCAGTTGTCACGCCGACATCTAGACTCGGGCGGCTGCTCCCTCGACGATCGTTATTATTTTTATTGCGGTACAAGTTTCTTGATTACACCTTTCTTTTCCGTTTTACAATAGTTGAGCCTTTTCCATTCGTGACAATACTATAGACGCAAACAGAAAAAGCAGCAAAAAATAAACATAAGCTGGTATAATTGTTTTTTTAACAGCACTCCCGGGGAAAAATATTTAAGGCGTCAGAGTATCGCCCCAGAACCCTCCTACATCACGAGTTCCATATTTTATAGTGTGGAACGTTTTTGAAACCGTTATCAATTTTTATTTAAATTTTACAAAATAGATAGGTTCGACTTCGCCACTTTGAAAATTCCAGTTTAGAGTGGACGAGTATATTGTAGTCAAGCAGCTTTCCTAGATGCTATGTCCTTGAAAATCTGTCGTTACTCACTTTATTCCTTTCGATTTTAACATCAATATTTACTACTCTTACTTAAAACTAGGCAATCGAAAGATATCGATATTAAAAGACAATTAATGACCCGACGCGTTGGAATATCTAAAACTCAAATGCGTTTTCTTTTTTTAAAACAAAAAACAGCGAAAAAAAAAGGAATAGAAAGAGGTCCGTCTTTCATCCAGAACAAGAACGAGCATTATGTTTGCGAGTTAAAACAAGGTAGACGCAATAGCATAAAATCTTTTGTCAAGCCGACAGTGAAGTTCGCTACTTGAAAATGCGCTAAATATGAGGAAGGAAAAAGGGGACCGCCAACAACGACAAGCGACAACTTCCACGGAAGTTTTTGCTTGACGTTGTTGTCCGTCCCTATGTCCCTTCATATTTAGTACTCTTAACAGCACTCTTATCCTTTACTTAAAAATGCGACTTAAACTATATTTATATTATTACTCTCGGAGTAGCTTGACTGCATTAAAAACCAATTTCAATCATGCACATAAATCAAAGCAAAACAAGGGCAATGAGAGACGAAGGCATTTTGGATGGAGTAAGAAAAGGGGGACGACTTAAGGATAATAAATAACAAGAACTTCTCGCCCAAAAAAGCCGGGGTCAAAGTAGGAAGGTCGTTGCGGGGTAAGAGTTTTCCTCCATCTTATTGATCCTATTTTAAACAAAATTTAGGTTGTAACATCAATTTTTAATATTTTTAGGAAGCCCCAGAGTCTTACGCCTGCGCCAGTGAAACTGTTATGCCGGTGTCGCACTGGCTGATACATCGTACAAAAGACAATCTTCGGACAGATTCGAACGCGAGTCACCGCGAGATCCGTTCTCCGAATGACACATGGCAAACAGTTCAAGGAGGAAGCTTGACAGGCGGCATTCGGACCAGGGATATTACGGTGATTCGTGTTTGCAGACTAAGTATTGTGTGATGCATGAGCAATGTGAGCCCGGCTTTACGCTTTCTCTTGCTATTCCCCGCACGTTTTCCTGCCCGGAGCGACGCAGAAGAGAGAAAATGAACTTGAAAATCCAGTTTACAAGCTTAAAAACTAATCGTTATCTTAGTAGAAAATTTTGAAGAATTTTCTTAACCTTTATATAGCAAAAAGCACCAATTTCTGCTAGTTGACGGCATTGACCCTTATGTATTTGAAAGCTTCATCAAG
This sequence comes from Ixodes scapularis, assembly GCF_016920785.2. Classification (NCBI taxonomy): domain Eukaryota; kingdom Metazoa; phylum Arthropoda; class Arachnida; order Ixodida; family Ixodidae; genus Ixodes; species Ixodes scapularis. The sequence goes on along the minus strand of NW_024609873.1, from coordinate 15,473,424 downwards.
CATCCATTTTTCCACTAAACATTTATGAGAATCCTTTGTAACATTCGAACCCCATAACAGCAAGCTCTGAAATATTGGGAGCGTTAAGTGGAGATTCCACCAACGTCACTAAACTAGCTCAGTTTCACAGCTGTGTTTCAAACGTGGACTCAGAGGCGGTCGCGAGAACTATTGCCGCTGCAGTCGAGTATGCGGCGAGCAAGTCGCCTGCTTCTTGCACAGGAGTGAAGGTGACGTCATAACGACACCGTGCTCTGATTAACTCTGATGGAAGTATAGTGGGCAGACCTCAAGGCAGCTTCCTTTGAGGTCTACCCACTATCCTTCACTCAAGATCAATCACAGCACGGCGTCGTTCTGGCGTCACCACAACCCCTGCAAAAGAAGCAGACGAACTTTCTCTCGGCATTAGTTCCGGTTCTGCGAGCCGCTCCTTTGAGTATGCGATAGACGCTCACTTCGTTCATCTTGTTCTACTTCGTTTACTTCTTTTCCGCTGACTTTCCGACTTATTTCGTCTTGCGAGCTTTCTGAATTATATGTTCTGTGTAGCCTAGCCTCAACACTGACAGGGCGTGTTATGCCGACCTGTTTTGCGTCGGGGTGCAAAAGCAGTTAGAGCAAAAATGCCTTTGCTCAGCGCCATTAATTTCTTCTTTTTTTTTGGGGGGGGGGGGGAGGGGGAAAGGGGGGGCTGCCGAGAGACCCTTGATTTTAAAAGGTGCGAACGCGCTCGGCACAGAAAAGACGGGAAGCTTTTTGCAAAGTTTAAAGATGGTGACGTGCATTTCGTTGACGAAGATTTGAACGAGCACTACCGTCACGTTATCGGCGGAAAAGAGGTGCATGTTCCTTGTTGGAAGTGGCGGCTAGCACTTGACAACAACCCCGTGTTTGGGGACTTTGCCTTCTTTAGGTTGTACCGCTCATCAACAGGAAGTGAGAGCCAGTGCAATAAAGATCTATATTAGTATAAGAATGTACTTTTCTTGCAAAAAGAAATATTGTGAAATGGACCTTGATGGAAAGATTAGGGATGTAAGAAAAGTGGGAAAGTTGTTTTAATATTTGTACACAATTTATCATGCCGTAAAAACTGGAGATTAAATAAGACGTGTTTTCATAGTGTAAATGTTGGCGAATTATATGAGCTTTATTTTTTTACTAAAAAAAAGTTGTGTGATTTGTTTTATTGCATGTCCTATCAGTGTGCAGCTTGGGACCTAAAGCAAAAACTCAATTTTACTAAACATGTTTTGCTGCTAAGGTAAGGAATTGTTATCCTAGATGTAGAGAACACCAAGCTAGCAATCATATTTTAGTTTACTGCATTGCACAACGCGTTATACATGATCTGCGCACCTCTGCATGAAAACATTCAACACCTGGCATACAATTATGTTAGCGATTTTGGAAAATAATAGTTTTAATGGGAAGTAAGCAATTGGTAGCCGAGCACCTTTGGAAAATCCGGGACAGTTTCTCTATAACTTCGCCGCACATCGAGTGCGTTTAATCTTATTTGCACGAGAAGTAGGAACACTGGAGATGTGCGCGGCTGGCAGGAAGTTGAAAATGTAACCCTACGCGGAAACACCTTCGAGCCAACCTTCTCAGAAGAAATAAGCATCAAAACGGAAAGAAAAGTTTACAACGATAAACAAGGACACTATAGAAAGACCGCACGAGCCAGTGGCGCCACGGAACTCAAAGGCCGCTGTCAGGGGCGGGCGCATGTGCACGAAAGGAACAAAATCACGCATATGCAGATTTATAGTATATAGTTGAATCAAGGCGCGGGAATAACTGATCATACAGCATTTTGCTCCAGAGCGGAACGGCGAGCGTGAAAATTAAATCCTACGGAGCACACCAATCCTTCGCTTTCTGCGGCAGCAGACGACGCGCGGGACGATGGGCGCAAGACTCGACTGCAGCGCCCTTAGCTATTGCGACAGTCGCGAGCGCCACTTCTGTCCACAGCCTGTAATAGGCAGCTGCAAAGCTGAGTCGGTTCTAGTAACGTCTCCACGACTTCAACTTGGGTCATACCATCGGAGTCTCCACTAAACGGGCCTTTAGAGCATCTCCGGATGCAGTTCGCGACCCTCTAGGTAAGTTTTGGGTTGTTTTCTTTCCTTTTGATTTTCTTGGAGGACATTGAAAGATGGCTTGCATGTCGGCAAAGCGGATCTACCGTGGCAAAACACAGAAGACGCTAATCTGACGCTGCTGCTGCTTAAGCTTCTATCCTGATTGACTTCTTTCAAGGCCCGCAATTGTTACTGAAGCGAATGCAGCTTCTCAGAACCCCACAGGAATTTCATTGACTACACTGTAAACCCTTTTGACCCCATTTTACGGTAAAAAGTTGCGGGTTCAATATTGCCGGCATGGTTTGCCGTAATCTAGGAACTGGACCGTCTGTAAAAACAAGGCATATAATTTCGTTAAATGACGAATCGTCTGTAGTTAACTTTACGGACAGTTATCCGTTATCGATTTTACGAGTAAACGTTGCGAGTTTAATATTGCCGGCATGGTTTCCCGTAACCTAGAAGCTGGACCGTTCGTAAAAACAAGGCATATAATTTCGTAGAATGACGGAACGTCTGTGGCCCACATTATGGACAGCTATCCGTACGAATATTGAAAGCTTTCCGCAATAAATAGCGCAGGACTATACTTTCCCGCTTTATATACGAGCGATCCGTACTACTACCTGCACCTCCGATATATCAGGCGACTCACCCGGCAGTGCTCTAGATATGCCAGGGGTGTCACCTGACGTATCAGAGGTGCAGGATTGGTGCCGATTACTCGTAGCTTTGGCCTTATATAAGGCGGAAAGTTATAGTCCTTCGTTATTTAGTCCGGACAGCTTTCACATTTCGTACGGATAGCTGTTTATAATGTGGGCTATAGACGCTCTGTCAATCTTCGAAATTATATGCCTTGTTTTTACGGACAGTCTAGTTCAAAAATACAGAAATGTCAAGTGCTTCATTATTAGTACGAACAGCTTTCATGTTCAAGCAAGCCTAAGTCAAATGCAGCTTTTGGGGTACAGATTGGTATGGTTCATAGCTCCGTCATTTAATATATGAACTTGAATAATTTTTCATCCTCAGCCAAAACGTACAAGAGTTCATGTTTTGCGAAAGAAATAGAGCTTATAACCTGTACTTCTCATTGCCAGGATTTTGTTTGTGTGAGCTCAGCTGTTCCTATAGATGACAGCTCAACAAACGAACCAATTAAGAAGTTTCGCTACAATACCTTTATTGGAAGGAGGCATGCCTTACTTTAACTTTCGAGAAACTTTACATTATAGTTGTCCTTGCGCTTGCCGTTTAGATGCCCCTCCATGCTTGTGCTTGTAGTTGCCCTTGAATTGAATACCTCTTCGGTATCTTCATGGTGCATGTAAGGGCAGCTTGAAATAAAAAGCAGAAGAAGATTCGAAATCAATAAACAATCACAAAAAATTGTATATGACATACACGGTTAAAGTAAGCGAGCAACGTGCTTACTAACTAGCCTAGCTCCCCACCTTTCTACTGTATATGACATATAAAACAAACCTCCCATAAATTAAACCAAAGCGAAAGTTTGCATACCGAACACAACAAGTGCTTGAGAAATAAAACTAGCAAACTAAAATCGCACAACTATTCAGTGATATTAAGCACATTGGATTGAACCAGATCTCCCTTAGTGTATACAGGAGGCTCGCGTTAATTAAAATTCAGATATTTAATACTTGTAAGTCAAACAAATTTTAAAACTTCGGTTGTCCAGTTACATTTCGAATGTATTCATAAGCCGCTTAAAACGAACGGCGTTTTCGTGTAATTCATATTCTTGTTCTCGCGGCACCATTGAGCGCATTTCTTTCCCATTCCGATGCACTGCGGAGAAGCAACGCCCGTGGAGCTTGCTTTTGCGGGTGTTGCTTTTCCGCAGTGCACCTGTGCTCGGTAAGAATTGCGCTCAACGGGGCTAAAGCAGAGCAGAGCCGTATAGAGACCGTTTTACTAAAAGAGGGCGAGAGAGAAAAGGGGAAGGGGCTACTGGCGCTTTCCCCCTTGCTGGAGCGTTTAATGGAGTGAAAGTCCCGGATGAGAGGCTTTGCCGGTGTTCAGTGTAGGTCTTGCCCGAACTTCAATCGTGCTTTCTTCTCTGTTTTGAACTCCCAAACTTAATTAGAGCCACGGGCTTGGATGGCGACAGTCACCCGGTCATTGGGACACCATTAGTCGGTTATAGGGTGCACGAATAACGACAGAAGGCGTCGAATACTGTCTGAGAACCTATGTAGCTTGCTCGAAATCCAGCAAGGCGAGTGCGGCTGCATTGTCTTTAAGCTCCATCGCTTTCCACATGACCCCAATTTCCGGCAGTAGTGGCTTGCGTTCCTAAACCGAAAAGACCTTTCCCCAACGCCTTCCTCTCGACTGTGCTCGGAAAATTTTGTGAATGGAGTGAGCACCACACTTAACGCTGTATTGTCAATGAACAAGGGGTACGCTCGCAAGGTGCGTGCAAGTTTTCTCCTGATAATTACTTTTTCAGCTTGTAACTTTTTGTAATTGAATTTGTTTTAATATCGATATTTCGAAGTGGTGACACTGACTCGATTTTATTATCTACAGTACTTAGTTGAAGGCTGATTTCCGCCACCAGGTGTGGCTTGCAATTTTCAAAGGATTAGTTTTATCGCTTTGCCTGAATCGCAATCTCCTGCGCAATATCACAAAGCCATGAGCCCATGTTGACCACTAAAATGCGACTAGATTCTTCTTATTTTCAAAATTAGTACATAATGTAGCTGGAAAGGAACCTTCAATTTGTGTTGCTGAAAGCTGAAACACGCTCATGCATTGATGTTTATAAACGTTGAAAAATGCTCATGCATCTGTGTTTATAAATTATTTATTCGAGGATCCCGTGCCGACGAGCGTGTCTATTGTTGAGAACTGAAAGCAGCATAGTCGAGAGGGGCCTATTGCCAGAGCGAGTCGACCAATGATTCAGAGATTCGAAATAGATGCACGAGCATGTTTGACCTTTCAGCAATAGAAATTGAATGTTTGTTAACGGCTACATTATGTGCTAATTTTGAAAATAAGAAGAAGCTAGTCGCGTTGAGACGGTCAACATAGGTTCATGACTATCTGGTATTGCGTAGGAGATCACAATTCAGGAAAACTGATAGAACAAACTTTTCTACAAATTCCAGCCACACCCGGCAGCGGAATCGAGCCTTCAACTAAGTGTTGTAGTTGACAAAATTGAGTCATTGACAACCCTTCAAAATTATTATTATTAAGATGAATTCAGTTACAAAAAGTTACAAACCTAAGCAGCAGTTATCAGGAGAAAACTTGCACGCACCTTTCGAGCGTACCCCATGTTCATCGCAGGTACAGCGTTAAAGGGGTACTCCACCGATTTCTTGAGCTACCTCAACTAACTATATTTTCTGACTCCCCGGCCTTTACTCTCTCCGGTATGCTATTCAGAATCGTGAAATTCATAATAGTTATTGCGAAATCGGCAAATGAAAATGATGCAAAAACCAACATTCAAATATACGCGCGCTTTTCAGGGCCGTGACGTCAGTGGCAGGCAGGCTTGCCAGTCGAGCAAGCAGCCAAAAAATAGAATATGCCGATCATTTGCTCCGTGCTGGAGCGCGGGTACTGCAGCGAGCTTCCCAAGCATTCATTTAACACCATGAAACTCCTTCGAATCAGTTTAAAACAAAATCTACAGCCCAAAGAGTGAACCCCTGCCTTCCACTGACGTCACTTTTTCACTGTTGCCAGTAGAGACTTCGAGCTTGAAAAACACGGTGAGAACCGAAACTGTATATTCAATAACTTCGCGAAAAAACAATATTTTGACCTAATATTTGGGATACTATTTTCGCGATGTTTGTTGGTTAGTTTAGCAAAATTTCAAGCAAATCGGAGACAATGAAAAAATCGGTGGAGTAGCCCTTTAAGTCCGGTCCACGCTTCATTGACAAGGTGTTCTGAGCGCAGTCCAGAGGATGGCGTTGAGGAAAAGTCTTCTCGGTTTACGGAGGCAACCCACTGCCACCGGAGGTCGGGGTCGTGTGGAAACTGCTGCACTCGCCTTGCCGGATTCCTTGCAAGCTACATAGGTCCTCAGACAGTATGCGACACTTTCGGTCGTTATTCTTGCCCTCTATTACCGAACAATGGTGCCCCAATGGCCAGGGGACTGTAGTCATCAAAGCCCGTGGCTGTAATTAAGTTTGGGAGTTTAAAACAGAGAAGAAAGCTCGAACGGAGTTTGGGCGATGCAGACACCCAACACCGGCGAAGCCTCTCATCCGGGACTTTCACTCTTTCTAATGCTCCAGCAAGAGGAAAGAGCTAGTGTCACTTTCCCCTTTTCCCTCTCGCTCTCAAAATGGCGCTACCCACAATAAACAGTCTATAGAGAGCTTGGTCAATGAAAGGATCGGGCAGAGCCAGGGAATGCACCAGAGGCAGATAGAGGGCTTCACAAGCTATCTGGGCCAACCAGAAGCCGAAAAGAATCTCCTAGCCATGGTAGCGAGAAACAATTTTAATAATTGCGTAAGGGTTAAATGTAGTAACTCTTCATGGTTATGGTGCACACAATGTTTAGATTATGGTTATGCAAGGAGATGTAAGAGACGAATGCGCCACTTGATTTCTGTTTTGCTCACACGGAGTATGATTGCTTTGACGGCAGATTCACGGCGCTCGGCGCATGGACTATGTTAATCGCTCTGTTGGTCGCGCATCCTTTTTATATTTTCTATATATTCATATATCTTCCACCGTGATGTTGCATGACCGTGATTGAAACATCATGTCCACAATATTTCCAGTCACCGAGAGTTATACCGAAGCACTTATTCGTTTTGTTTCATGCAACCATCGCCAGAGTATTATGCGCAGCTTCTGGTTGGCCACATTTGCATTTGTGAAAATGCTCTAAAAACATACCCGGCCCACCTTTGGCCAATGGTACTTCCTCATTTGCCTCGCATACATCCCAATGAATGGTTAAACTCACTTTATATGCATCTCTGAAGCAGAGGACACCTGAGCGACAAAAACGTGCGCCGCGCGGCAGTTTCCACAACCACTTGAGCGGATGCTGTGATGTGGAGGAATGACTTTACGTCACAACGTTCACGAAAGTTACTACAGAAACTGCAACGCAACCCCCCTTTTAATTATTCATGGCTTGACAATCCATAATAGACAACGTTTTTGCTGGTTCAACAAGCATAATTTTGTTTTGAGGTGTCATGTGCTGTCTAAACAACCCCCCCCCCCCCAAAAAAAAAAAAAAAAAAAAAAAAGAGAAAAACATATGTGAGGGTTGAACAAACTTGTCATAAATTTCACCAATCTTTCATGAGTGGCATACTGCTTATGATGAGTAGACCTGTGTAGAGGAAATAATCGAATATTTGGTTTGTATGTGTAGCTCTCCATATAGCTAATCATAATTTATCGTACAATATATTTAGATGAACCTCAAATAATTCGAGTTTTTGATAATTCATGCAAACTTTGTGGCTTCCTGGAGTTTTAATTAATGAGAGTCTATTGAACATCACATTTAAATTATTGGTTTACCTTCTTTGGCTTAATAGAATCTGAACTTTTCTCCACTGGCAGTGCATTAAAAGCTAAGCAGTACAGCAATGTATTTGCTCTAGTTTCGTTCACTGGCATAGGCTTGTGCAACTAAGTCAAACTAGCATTAAAGGGAAGCTGAAGCAGTTTATAAGAACTCTGATTTAGGAGTGGACTTTCAGAGCATTTTGTTCCATAAATTAAGTAATCGCACTAAGCTTGGGCGAAGGTCAACGCGAACTACATTTATTTTGAAAAATAGGTCCAGCGATTGCAGCAGGGCATGGAGTGAGTCTCTCTTCCGCCTGTAATCTGCCCAAAGCGTTGTGACGTCATTGTTGGCATTCCCAGGTCAACCTAATGGTGAGCAAAGATTATCGGGCGCTGCCGATGATGTCACTTTTGCTACATTTTTAAACTTTTCTTTCTGTAATTCAAGGACTTTTTCAGTTTTTCTTTAAACATTGTTCCTATAACGTACTTCGTTAACCTGAAATACTATACCCCCTTTCACCTCCAGAACCACAGTAAAACATAATTTCCCACACTAGTGTTGAATTAGAACCATGAGAGCAAAGTTGTTTCGTTAAGAGGTGCTCACCTGATATTCATCTGCGGAATCAGCCATTGACTAGCGATGATTGAGTTAATGCTCCCAGAACTGAAGAGCTGGCTCTTTAAAAAGAAAGTAATCTTCACCTTTATGCACATATTTTGTACAGTTGGAAGAGACAAAGGATTGTTAAAAATTAGCAATTTTTTGATGTGTAAACTTTACTGTTCAAGGCTGCTAGGAGCAGTTTACGACACTAGTGTTCAATCAAAACAATGTGAGAAAAGTTGTTTCTTTAGAGTAAAAGCATTATTTAAAATTGAAAGTGACTTTTACCTTCGAAGTGCTATAATGCGTGAAATGCAGTACTTAAGAGGTTTTTTTATTATTTTACTTTTTTTATTTTAAACTGAATATTTGTATAGGCCACATGTCGTCAGATCACGCGACATCAATTTTTCTGCACAATTTAATAGGAAAGCTGAATTGGTGCATAGGTCACATGACACCAATTTTTCGGCTAAATTTAGCGGGGAACCTAAATTTGTGTGTAGGTCATATGACGTCATGTCACGTGAAATCAATTTTGCCACAAAATTTAACAGGGTAACTGAAATGGTGCATAGGTCATGTGGCATCTATTTTTCTGCTAAATTTATCGGAGAGCTTGAAATTGTCTGCAGGTACCGTGACATCAATTTTCCTGCTAAATTTAGAGGGAAAACAACTTGTGTAGATGTCCCGCAACAACAATGTGCCCCTAAATTTAGCTGCAAATGCACGATCGGATGGACAACATTTTGGGATTGGAGGGTAGCGTTAAAAAGCACTTCATGATTAAAAAATAGAAAGCTGCTAACCTGATGTGCATCTCTGGAAACAGGCTTTGACTAGCAATGACTTACTGCCCCAGGACTGAAGTGTTGTTTCAGTAATGCTTCCTGCACAAACAATTCATCTGTAAAAAAACAAGCCCCAAAATTTTTTTTGCATTCTCCTTCCCTACTTTTCTGCGCATTTAATTTATTTCCTCCCTTGCCAAATCCTAAAAATTTGAAGCGCTTATCCTACGTCTTTCTGTTACAGCGTGGTTCATGTTGCAGAAAATTGGTAGTGGGTAACCCGGAGCATTCATTGTTCGTCGAGACACTTTTCCTTTTACTCCATCCTGTCCTTGAAAGCAGCCACTCCTCTCCCTTTAACACGGTCATTAAGGACTTTTTATCGATCGTACATAGGAGTTTGGCATTGCCAACACAAGCTTATGTCTACACTTTGAGCATGGAATAAACATACGTCTGCAATCCGCAATGTCTGATCTATGGAAAGTTTCATTAATACACCGGCTCGTACCATTCCATTGTCAAAGAAGCAGGCAATGTTTCTAAAACCTATCTTTCATTACATAGTTTCAGAGAACAATTGTTATTTTTTAATTTGGATGAATTGATGATGTTGGATAATTGACAAGTAAAAGAAGTTCCCAGGATAGATCAAATTACAATTTTTATCCGTGGACCGTTTTCACGTTATTCTCATGTTGGCTATTTCTACGATCTGCACATCGTCAGCGGACGCCCGGACTGTAAGAGCCGAGTGTACTTTCACGCGCAGATTTTTGGCGGGTGAGTAACAATAAAAGTGTTTACGGTAGAGTACCAACAGTACAGCAATATTTATGTTTCCGAATGAGCCAATCAAAAAACAGTGCACCTCTGTATTTTGTCTATTCGCTGCTTCATTTTGTCGAACCATTCTTATTTTCCACTCGTGAAAGAAGCTGCAAGAACTTTGCCCAGCTGACGCACCGCAGGTTTCCGTACTCCTCCGTGTCGGTTTCAAGAAGTTTCTGTCAAAACTTGCTTAGCACGCTGCATGCTCCCCATCACATGAACCCAATATTTTCACCCAGCAAGGCCTTTCTTATGGCTTTAGTGTGTTGAAGAGTGGTGTACAAGCAAGCGGTGCGCGAAGGCATTTCCAAATGCCTCTCCGCGAGCCCAGGATTTCATCACTTCCACGCTTAAGCCTCTTGGAGCAGGACCATAATTGTGTCACGTGGTTAGTAAAGCTCGTGGCACTCGACGCTAAGCTCGTCACGATGCTTTGTCTCCCTCGGTATGTAACAGCGGCACAAAACAATTATTTTTCATGAAAGCACCATGATCGTTGTAGCAAACGTCACTTATGACCTTGGAAAACGGTGTCACAGCGCGATGTTGGCGTTTTGCAGAATGGCAGGGCCGCGAATAAGTTCAGTCTGTCCTCGCTGTGATCTGCTCGCCTCCTCCGTATGAATGCGCATGGGGAACTGACGTTCCATGGACGTCTTGTCACTTGATCAATCCATCTGCGGATAAGCTCGTCGTGTGAACAGGCCACAAGTAGACTGCGGATTCCGCCCTCACTTAACATTTATGTTGACGTTGCCTGCACGTCATAAAAATGTGTCTAATATCCAATTAGGTATTCTCAAAGGAACGAGCAAACTGCATAATAATGTCGCAGATTGTTCACTTTAACCCCTTAACCGTTTTTTTTCTTCAATTTTTGATCCCAAGTTGTTGTTTTTTTGTTTTTTTTTTGCCCGTACGGCTTAGGCCGCACTTGTCTTCATAATCGCTCGCCATCCTTAAAACATGTACAATAAAAAAATGCGTGCTGCCATCTTTGAGCATCATCGCAAGCTACGCTCGGAAGAATCATGGGATTTTCAAAAAGAGCCAAGGGGTGAGGTATGTTGCGCGGATGCGCTACAGTCATCCTAAACGGTTTAGGAACGGCTCTAGGTTAAGGGGTTCAGCTGCATCAGTACCTTCCACGCCGTTGAATCTTATGCAGTAGTACACGTATCTAAAGTGCAAGACTAGATTACAGAAAGTAACAAGACGAAGACAGGACATCATATCTTTTCATGTTCTCGTTTTTTCGTCAGTCCTGCATTAAAATGTTTTCATAGTAAAAATGACGGTTGTATTTTATGTACCCTTCTCTTTCTTAATGTCTCCTTCCTACCAACTAAACCAGTCAAGTAACCCCCCCCCCCCCCCAACACACACAACCCACAATAGAAATTGTTGGATAGAAGTTGCCATGAATGCACTGTGCATGCGAGCCAACCTGAAGACAAATTTGTGGTCCGGGGGAATAACCAGGTACAAACCTGACAAACGTGGCAGTAGCATACTTTTTACTTCTGCATATGGACAGGAACCACTGATGGCTATCAGAAAGGCAGAAAAGCCCAAGGCTATCACGTTGGTCACCGACAGCAACTACCAGAAAGACGGGGGGGGGGGGCATGTCAGAGCAGCTGGTCTCTAATGCTTGTGCTTTTCTGAAAGTTGCATGCAAGACACCTGAAGAAAAATTACCTAAAATAGTGCAACAAAACATTCCTTCATTTCATTTTTCATACCTAAAAGGTTGGGATGAGGAACTTAGCCCGTCTGACACGACACAGATTCTGGTACTCATCTGTGTCGAGAAGCTTCTGTCCAAACACGTCTACCACACCGCAATCACTTTGAATTTCCAATCAACCTTTCACCCAGCAAGAGCTTTCTTTTGTCTGTGGCGTACTGAAGGCGTGAGCGCATGCTGAGTGAAGGCATCTCCAAAGGCCCCTTCGCGAGCCCAGGGCTACGTCGCCTATAAGCCTAAGTCTCCTCGAGCAGGACCATGCTTGTGTCTCTGTCATGCCTTGGTTTAGTAAAGCTAGAGGCACTTCGCACGAAACCTATCATGGTGTTATGTCTCGCTCCGCACGTCACACCGGCACACAGTTCTTGTTCGAAGTAGCAAATGTCGATTTCGATATTGGATAACAGTGCCACAGTGTGATCGTGCAATGTTAGAGTTTCGCGGCACTATGAGGTCGTGAACGTGTTCGGTTCGCCCTGGTTGTCATTTGCGCGTCTGCTCCTTCGTGTTGCTGCGCTTGGGAGAAGGAAAAACCGCGGACATGATCAATCCATGTGTGGATCAGTTTGTCGTATGAATCAGCCATCAATGAAGGGTGTTGTTAATTTTGAACATGATATAAATTTACTGAGCAGCACCATCTTGTAGGATGGCTAACCCCACCTAAAATCCCTGGATATGTTTGTGTTAGTTTCGTAAGTGGTGTCAAAGTGGCAGTGCACGGAATAAGCAGGCTTTTATATGTTTTGTATGCCGATGTATTGACTACTATATGCTATATATGAAGTATATTGCCTTGGCACTCTTTTAATGGTTTCCCTTTAGTTTCAAGAGTAACCCTTTCGCCGTAAAAACCCAGACCACCGAAACATTTTGCTTTAAAAATTTCGAAGGCAGCCACAGGCATTCGTACAAGCGTTGAGAGTTCTCAGATATGTATGTACGCCGTCACCACAAACCCTCGGCATGGCGTTCGTTTCCTATATCTTATCTTTATTTTTTGCGATGTATCTCTGCGCACGAGACCTGGAAAGGCAGAAGCAAATGGGCATGCATACAGCACTCGACGACAGGCACGCACGGCTGAAATTGAGTTTTGTTTTTGTTTTCTCCAAGGTCAGCTCCTACTATCGTCTAGAAATGCTAACAGAGGGTATAAAGGCTACTTAAGTTGGTCCTCAACCTAACCCGCCAAACAAATGCTAAGGTGGAGGGGCGCAACGCCGTCCAAAAGCACCCGTCATCGCTACAAATGAATTCTAGCTATGGGGAGATAGCTTAAAGGCCAAATCTCCCTTACTCAGGCCGAATCTCCGAGATCCTTTCAGCTCCCAAGTGCAACCAAAACAAAAATAAAAAAAAAGTGGGCAGCAGAAAAAAGAATTTAAATATAAGATAGCAAAGCGACGGGACGCTTCTTAGGGATCTCGAGCGAAAGGGGTGAAAAGAAGAGGTTTCACAAAGGTACAGAAACGAAGAAACCGAGGGGAGGGGATAAAGGCACAGTCGACGGAGGACGTTCAAGACAAACGCATGATCAAACATCTGTTGTAAAAAAAATGGAGCTGGGAGCGGGAGAGAAAAAAAGCGTCGCAAGAAGGAGATGCGAAAAGGAGTGCCGGGAGAGACGGAGAGCTCAACAGTCGTCGACAAGTTAAGAAATGCAGGGAATAACGCGTTTTCGGTAAGCCAGCAAGAGCGCCATCTCCTCCTCGCACGCGAGGTCTGGTGCTCGAACACCCGACGTTGGCGTTCGATCGCCGTTCGATTCACAAGGTAAAACCCACCACTGACGGGCATTCTTGGTGAAAATTTTAACCATCGACATGCGGCGCCGACTCGTTTGCGGTGTTTTACAGCCTGGTTTTGTGAACCATACGCACCACGCGTAGCACATAATCCTACGTTCAAAGCTGGCAAAATCATCCCCAGAAAAAGCAGTGACTTGAGGCTTTCTCAGCAACTTGGAAAGATAACAAAATATATATATATTAAATGGAGATTTTTTTATCTTCAACCTAGGTTTCGTTTTAATTCAGAAGAACAATCCCGGCGTTACTCTTTTTCTTTTACATTTTTTTTCAAGCACAGCAATACCCTACGATCTGATGGAGGCAATCGAGCAGAGAAAAAAAAAAAAAGGTGAAGTGTAATGGCGCTGGTCGTTTTTGCAATTTTTATGTATATTCGGCTAAACCAACCACGCGGAGAAACAAGCCCAGGATCGCGACGCATCTACAATGTGTTCTTGGTGCGCATGGTGTACACGGCACCTCGTGTGTACAACATATGCACTCAAATATATGCATATCCGCAAAAAAAAAGTTTTTGTCGTCCGGTACGAAATATTTATTGACATGTCTACGTGTGCCTATATTTTCGCAAAATAATTGTGACTGGCATCGATACTTCGGACGTCGCAAATACACATTGAAGGCTTGAGAACCTCAGGGAGTTGCTCCATGCTACACGAAGGAGTTCTTTCAGCTGACTGTGGCTCCTGAATATTCGTACTCGGTAAAGTACCTCATTTATCGGCCTTCCCAGTAATAATGTTCATCTCCCAAGATGTTCATCATCATCACCTTTCAAGATCTAAAGCCAGCACGTCCACCTTCTCCGTGATAATGTTCTTATTCCAAGATCTTCATCATCTTCGTCTTTAAAGGTCTTCAATCAAAATGTTCATCTTCCCAGTCAAAATGCTCACATTCAAAGATAATCATCGTCTTCATTTTTCAAATTATTGATTCATCATGTTCATCTACCAACATCTTCATCGTGTTCATTATTCAACATATTAAATCATCCTGTTAATTTTCTCAACTGTTCGTTCCACTTCGAAGCCCTGCGTATGTGTGTGTTGTCCCCTACCTAGTGGTCCGAAGCCCACATTCGCATCAAAGAACAGAGGGAGAGAAGATATATCAGACGAAACTTTCACTCGCGTCCCCGCTGTCAGCCCATAATTTACACTATCGTGAGACGTTCACCCGTCCACAAAACGTGCGTTTGCTACACTTCAAACAAATGATGTCGACTTAAAAAAAAGTTTAAGGTGACTTTCTGAAGTTTGAACTCTCACAGCTAGATGCCGGCACAATGCGGAAAATGTTCCTGAGATTATATAGACGGGCAGCTGCTGCATTCCGAGTTTGAGTGAGTTACATAGACGTTTATTAATAGGCGTAAGTCGGGACGCGTAAGAACTTTTAGAATCACTACTTCGGAAGTACAAACGACAGGACCGGAGCCCACAATTTCTGACAGATTATGTTCAGTGATGATAAGGCTTCTACAGTGCGAGTCTGAAATCTATAAATGTTTCTTGTTGTTTTCTATTTTCTACATAATGTCAGTAACCCTTTTCGGTACTTTATAAGTACTATTTATTACACGTACTGTCTGTGAAGCTTCCGCAGGTTATACATATGTTTCATTAGTAAAGTTGTTATTTGGGTGCAGTACTCATAACTTTCGAGCTCACGTTTAAAAAGAAATCAAATTTATTCCTGTGACTTTTTTCTCCGGGTCCGTGAAAAATCCGATGAGGTTTTTTCCGGTGAGCTTCTCACTGGCAAGGTTTTGTCCGTCCCAAATTCGTACAAGTTTCGCCAATTCCTCCTTCGTAAAAAAAAAAAAGTACACCCGTGGGGATTTTACAGATTTGCCTCGAGACCTACACATTGAGCTCTATCAATTCCACGAGTGGCTGCTGCTTCCTTTTTTTTTCCGCCGCAGGCCCCCGTCGTCCAGATGGAAGGAGCCCGCGCATGTCCCGCTGCAATCCGCCCGTCGCCCCACCGCTCCACTCTGGCCAGTGATGAACTCCGGTTCATCATCCGAGCCGCGCGGCTGGGCGTCGGCCATCGGTCAACCAAGGGCGACGCAAGCGCTACAGGGAGCCGGGCAGTTCGGAGTGGCGTCAGGGGTTCGTTTTGGTGGCGTAGAACGGCCACTTCCGTTGTTGACGGGTGCGCGCCTGGGGCCCATGGCTTGCTGGACGCGAACAGGACCGGCGATGCGAAGAAGCGAAAAAGAAGAATGTCATCCGGGTTTTCGTAACGCCCGCTTTGCGCCCCCTGCACGAGCGGTAACTTTGGCGCACCGACACGCTTCCCACATGCTTCAAGTCGTCCTACAATTTACTCATACCAACCTGCGGAGTGATGACGCTCAGTTAGTTTCTCATACATATATTGCTGAATAACCCACCATCGACGAGAACGCTGGGAATGTAGGTTCACGCGCCGTACATGCTCGCCTTCCCCCGTATAAAAGATTCAAAGTAAATAACTAAAATAAGGCATTGACAAACCCGCGTGCAAAATGTTCATTGTTCTAGATTTTTGCTTTAGAACAATTACTGCTGCGGACGCCAGCACGTGCAGCCCGTGTAACTACGCTCGCAGAGTGCTCCTTGGCGTTTGGGCAATTTAGCAAAAGGTCTATTTAAATCATATGTTTTATTTCATTAAATAACAAAGGTCATTTAGTCAATTTCAGGCAATGAAGTTGTTAATTAGTATGTGTTAGCAATCCTTGACGTCCGCCATGAATTGTAGTTTGTTACAGAAAAGAATGCTTTGTTTTGTGAATTTTTTTATGTCTTCGCTAAAATACCCGCTATAGAGGGCGGCGTAGAAAAGCTCACCGGAGAAAAGCTCACCGCAAAACCGTCAGATGCGGGTAAAAGCTCACTGGCCTTGCGGCGGATAAAAAAACAAGCTCACCAATTTTTTTTTTTTTTTATTTCTTAGTTTAGCGTTTTTTGCGTCACACATGGCGATTTAGCCGAATGGAATTCGTCGCTTCATTAAAAATATGTACCTTTTTTGTAATCTTCTTGAAGTTCATTGAAAATATTTACATATTTACAAAAAATGACATTTTCTTTTTTACAAAACTGGCGGATTTTAAGGATAATCAATTAATAGATGTTACGCATGATCCAACAGCCTCTCTAAAAACGCACAAAGAATCGATGAGCTTTTCTCCGCATACGCTCAATGTCCGGTGAGCTTTTCTCCGCATTCGCCGGTTTCGCGGTGACCTTTTATCCGGGATTCGGTATAAGAAGCTTCTGAATCATTCTGGAAACAACGTTTCGTGGGTGGATCTATACATCCAATCAATATTAGTCATAAAAAAAGGGTAGCGAAGAAAGAACGAGAGAGAGAAAGAGAAAGGTAGATGCTGTCTCAGGTAAACGACTCTTCGGATTTCCGATCTGTTTATTAGCCCTGGTCGCCAGTGAGAGAATATATTAATCGACTAAACACACACGAGCACGCCGTATTACTCTAGGAATGATTATAATTGTCATACCTTTACGGTATATTTTCTCGATCTCGAACACGCTAGCAGCCTCACACTCTCTCGGCCTATCGCGTGCTAGTTTGGGGTTGCTCTGCTGGTTCCTCCAACATGCGAACACGCAAATCCCCCCCACCTCAAAACAAAAAAGAAAGAGAAAAAAGAACCGTACCCACATATTGAAATATGGCGTGCCATTTCCAAAAAAAAGAAAAAGCCTATAATCAAAGCTCTTAGTCACGACACTGAAAGTTGCGTTACTCACTGCAGGAGGCGTTTTGTTGCGGTAAAAGTGGGGCAAGACATTGCGTGACTGAAAAAAAAAAACAAAAAAAAACGATGAAGTTACTTTTATCGGGTAGAGCTATATGCATTGGCAAACAATCCACAGAAGAAGAAAACAAAAACTATGAAATGAGCGTAAATTTTGGCAGCACGTATATCTGCCCGAGCGAAATCCTCCGAGGAAAATCCTCAATGCCTCTCGCTTCCTCTTTAAGGAACAACTGACTGCCACGCGATGGAGCTGATTCCGAAGTACAGTGTTATTACGGCGCCCCTGTGGGCCGTTCTGGGCGTAAAAATCTAATCGAAGTAAAAAGAGTCTCAGCCGGTATTCGCATTGGCGCCTGGGAGGCGTTTTCGTCGATATTGGCGTCTCAGACATGGTTCATAGATTTTCGCCCGATGACGTCACAGAGGTCTCACGCGGTCACCAGCCGCGATGCTGGCGGTGTCATGCTAGCACTAATGGATGTGGCAGTCGCCCGTTTTGCTGGCGGCCAGCAAAACGGGCAGCCAGCTTTGGCAGCCAGGAAGTGGGTACGCCGCGAACGACCCCGACAACTCGTATTTCTCTCGTCCTTTCTGCCGGAAAGTCTACAACTAAAGCGCCAGGATCGCGACATAAAACGACAGAGACAATCGGCTTCTGTGAAAACATTCGTTGCCACTTCGCGATTGATACATAGGACGTAAACGCACCACTCGGTGAGAAGTGACAGAAACAGTAGTATCGCAGTATCAGGTTTGTACAAAGTTCCCCGAACTTGGTTTTACTAGCTCTTTAAAGTCAAGTCCTAGGAGCACGAGAACTAAACACGAATATTTTCTTTTTTCAAACAAATTTGTTCGTGCTCTTGGCAAACCAATCAATCTTCTGCTGTACGCGCTTGTTGAGAAGTGTTCTCCCGTGGCCATTTCGACGCTGAACCGTATAGCAATGAAGGTTGTCAACAAGGTTACGTTTACGTGACTTCGAGCAGTGTTCCTTGTTTTAATTGGGCTAGACCTAGTATATGTGAGATGACAATCAACACTTACTCACCTCAGCTATGGGTACACATCGGAAAACCCTGGGCTCATTTGGGGGACAAACAAGCAATCACCTTTTTTTCTGTTTCAATAAAATCGCAGATATATGAAAAAAAATTAGTTGAGAATACCTCCAACTACACAAATTCCAACGGCCTTGGAGCACGAGGCTTTCACCCTAGTTGGAACGTCTTCACATCTTGAAAATATTCTTGCCTTTTTTCAACGTTTCCACATAAAAATGAAGTAGTTCCTCCCTGTTAACGGCTCATTCAAATTTTATTATAGGTGACAAGCTACATGGGAGGAGTTCGAAAGACAGAGTGACACTTCTCAACAGAGCAGCAGGCGTCGTCAATTTTTAATGTCTAGAAATCCGCAGACATCGTATTGATTTGGGGCCCTTATTCACCTATATGAAGGTCCCGCCCTTTCGGAACCAGCAGATGACCACGACCTTTCGCGCTTGTCGTGTTAGATAGGACGGCCCGCGACAGTAAAGCCAGGCCGGCGCAGCCGTAGCCTTGGCTATTGTAACGCGCTCCGGGCGCCCGAACGAGCGAAGAAGCGAGAAAAGAGCGACCGATGAGCGAAAAAAAAAATTGAAAGCCTTTTACAATTCCCCGTAATGCCGGTTAGAGCGCAGCTCTTGAGGAGGAGGATGGGAGCGTACTGAGGGATAGGTGAGGTCACGTGACCTCAAGGGGTTGTGTGACATCAGGGGGTCACGTGACATCGGGGGAGGGGGGTCACGTGACCTCAGGGGGGTTACGTGACTTCAAGGGGTCACGTGACCTAAGGGCGGTCACGTGGCCACATGGGGGCACGCGACCACGTGACCCCAGGGGGTCACGTGACCTGGGGGGTCACGTGACTTCAGGGGGGTCACGTGCCTCAGGTTGTCACGTAAGCTTAGGGGGTCACGTGACCTTAGGTGGTCACGTGATCTGAGGGGGAGTCACGTGACCTTGGCGGTCACGTGACCTCGCGGTTTCGCCGACGGCGACGGCGACGGCGACGCCGCTCAAACTGGAAACGGGTTCCTAAGAGCTGCGCTCTAAAAAAGAAAGGTAGGGTGACGTCATGGAGACGTCAAATATGTTGATCACCCACCCCGGCAACTAGGACGGGAAGAGCCATTAACATCCGTGTTCCTTCGGGGCGCTCTTCTGCGCTCTAGCGTACGGTTGTTATTTCCGCCACCTCAAAACATGGCGTTTCAATCGCCGCCAAAACTGCTGCTGGGCCGCTGCTACTTGCCCCTGGATGGCGCAAGGTGTCCTGTCGCGTCCCAGGCGGCCAGTTTGCCCCGATTGATTAATATGAACTTTACTGTTCATATCGATAAATCTGTTTGGTTGTTGCAATTTCAATTTCTCATGATTGTATTAATTAAAACGGTTTCGTCGAATAGGCGAGCTGGCTATTCCCGATCGCCTCCGGATGAAGAAGCAAACGGCAATTTCAAACCACGTGCGTTACTGCGATGTCAGTATAGTCTGGAAGAAGATGATTGTGCACATGCAAGTTTGACGCTATTACTGAAACTAATAAAAGCGGAGTTACAAAAAAGAACACCCGGTTGACGGTCGTGCACCTCCTTTCATTTTTTAAAGTTTACTTTATTTTTATGTTTGAGGCGACGCTTCGCCGCCGCTGTCTTTGTTCCTCCTGCGTTTATGTTTTTTGTTTGCTTTTTTCTTTCTTGTGTTTACTTGACGTTCAAACCGTCGCGTATTTTGTTTTGCCTTGTTTGGCTTAGTTTTTACTTTCCTTCCTTCGCTTCATCGCTTACTACCACCGGTTGGTCTGCTACTCTATCCCCGGACATTTGGAGGGCCGTCTGCAACTTTGTTGTTGTTGTTCTTGTTGTTTTCCACTCTCCTCTGTGATAACCTCCTATGTTCGCCTTCGATTGAGTTTCTGATCCGAAATCTTCATATGTACTTTTTGATAGTTAATAATTATATTAAGAAGTGTTAGCTCGTTATGCATTTCTATTCGGACTTTATTTGAGTAGGCGGTCAGGTCTGCTATGGGTCATCGTTGGTTGATCAAACGGCCTCCTTTGGGCATACGCCAGTGCATACTTGGAGATGGCAGGCATGCCATGTGCCTGCCATCTCCACTGCGAAAACAAGTTTTTATGTTGTGGTGGAAAATCCTTCTTCCGCTTCCCGAAGACCGAACAAACGCGAGTAATTAAGTTACTTCAAATTAAACTAGAAGAGCTATCCAAGTCTAGCTTCAAAATCGCCACTGACGCCTCAACAGACAAATATTTCACCAAACAAGAGTTCAGCTGAAAACGCGCTTGAGGCCGCTGATAGACACTCAAAACAAAAGCACGGTGTACAAGGATTGCCTGGACATGTACGCCAACAAGTACTGGAATGCACTTTCGAACTGCTGCGCCAAGCGAGCGAACAAACAACCTGCCAACGACACTGGGATAAGAAATGCGAAAGCAAAAACAGGTCACACACTGCTAGCACGAAGCAGATTTCAGCGTTCGACTCTTAATTGCCGGGCAGTGTAAGCTCGACTACGTTATTCCTTTCCTCTTTTTTGTTCTTAGTTCCTACCAACGCCGCGAGAGCAAATAAACAAACGCGTAACGTGCAACTAAAAAATCAAAAGTGAAGCTCTTTTTTTGTCGTTGTGTTGCTTTCGGTTTGTTTGTTGTGGACTAATCACCAACGGAGAGCACCACCTGGTAATTTTCAATGCTGCTACCGACGCCCCGCGCGATCGTCGTCGTTGAAGGAGGTCTTTGCTGCGTGATTTGTATCTTTGTATCGTCTGCTAACTTCTTCGTTTCAATCGCCGTTGTTGGCGAGTGTTCGCCATTTCTTTTTTATTTTTGTCTGGGATGGAGACCCATCTTTTCTGCAAAGTTCGAAAAGTGTTGGCATTGTCTTTTTTCTCATTACTTTTGGTTTTTGTAATGCTGCAGAGGCTGGTGCGCTTGCTCTCGTAATTTTAACATATTGTTTGAGCACGTTTTAAGAATCACCTATCCAGGTAAGAAATTGTGACCACGCAGTCTGTAACGGATAAACAGTAACTTCTTACGACGTAGTTCGAGTAGCTAAACGCCTTTTTTCCCCTTCCCAGATGCGCTTCAAACGCGTGTGACCCCCTTGAGTGGCGTTTGAGACATCCAAATAAACTACTTTATCTTCGTTAATGCGCGCGTTGTTATTTGTTTGTCGTTGCAGTTGCGATCAGTGGATTCCGCTTTGCAAGTGCACTGACCATAACAAAGTGTTTGAGGTGTTGGGTTGACGAAACGGGGCTTGCAAAGCTCGAGGACGTCGCGGAGCCTATACTTTTCCATTGCATCGTCTGCTTCCGTAGACTCCGAGTCCGCTAGAAGCGCCACCTTTCGCCGCCGCTCCCATCGGTTTTCGGAGGAGTTTCCATTATTGGCGAAGCTATATCGTATTTGGCGTTACGTTCCAGGGCCACAGTCCGATGCTCATTACGATGCAAGCAGAGAGCTACGGTAAATCTGTAATGGGATTGATTGCCCGTCAACTATAGCCATGTTACAAAGAGCACTACTTCGCATAACGCATTTATGCCTATCAAAACTTCGGCTTAATGAAAGAACCGTCTAAAGCAGGAAATGATAATTGAACTCTACATACTCTGAATTAGGGAGGCACGACTCCGTTTTTTTATAAAGACAAAAAACCGAAAACTACGTTACGAAGCAGGCCAGCTGGGTGGTAATCTACAAACAAAAACTCAAAACGGGTTTTAGTATGTTGATGATGGGCTCGGGGATTAATAAGTCGACATGAAACTGGACAACTGTTCTTTTTTAACCTGAAGCGTTCTTTCTCTGGTTGGGCACTATTTTGTGAAGCCCAAAAAAGTGAAGCGACCGCGAAGATCGACGCTGATTGATTGACGAAGAGAAATGAGCAACGAAGGAAGCTCGATGCTGAATGGCTAGCCGGGGAAGTCACGTGGCTAAAGGTGGGCGAGTGGAGCTCGACCACCTGTGCACCGACGGAGGAAGCTCGACGCTCTAACGGGGGAACTCACGTTGCTAGACGAGAGGGAGGAGGGGGTGTCACATGATTGAGCGAGGGCGCACTGACGGAGGAGTAACTATGGCGTGTCCAGACTTGTACGTGACGAGTTACAAGTAACTGATTCCGTCAAAATCAATTACATTTTATGAATAGGAGGTAAAAGCGCTAAAAAACGACGGACAAGTTGAAGAATGACGAACACCACAGAGCGCTAACTTGCAACTGAAGTTTATTACTGAAAACACGTACACATATATACACCGTGACATCAAAAAGACAAGTGGCAATAATGCCGCTTCATCTATCTAAGGTTAATCTATGAATTGTTTACTCCTTCGAATGATTTCAAATATGCCACCTCAGAGCTATACAGGTTTACTGAGGGAGCGCTGACACACATGCCCTGATCGTACTTCAAAATAAAAAACGCCTCCGATATCTCTCTCGTTTTTTTGTCTCTATTCCGAGTTAAGATAACGGTGTTGTCAAGCCGTGGGACACACCCACATCTGTTACAGTGTACAGCCAGATTGCCCGAGGGTGATGATCTAACTGACAGGGCATGTTCCCTGAGTCTGTCGTTTATGCACCGACCCGATTGCCCGATGTACACCTTTCCGCATGATAAAGGAATTTTATACACCACTTGTTCCTTACACTCTACGTATCTTGTTTTATGATTCTTATGGCATACGCCTACGCGCTCATCACCACGTGCTACCCTTCCACATAGCTTACTCAATTTTTGAGGGGCTGATAAGAGTACAGGGACCCCATGCTTTTCCCCCACTTTCTTTATTCTATGGCTCACCTTATGCACATAAGGTATCACCGCTGGTCTAGACTTTGGCTTGTCTCTCACGCCACATTCCGGTTTTATTACAAAAATGTTTGATATTTTTAAAACTAGTGCTTCGGGGCTCACTTTCACTAGTGAAAATCCCGTAGCGGGTACCTTACAGTTTCTAGATCTTAAGCTTTTACTACAGCCTTCGCATGTCTGTTGGTTTTATTGCCCAAGGGCAAAGAAAGGAGTGTTACCCTTTGATTCAAGTCACTCAAAGGTAATCATAGGGGCATTGCCTCGACGTGCTTAAGGTCATCTTTACTGAAGTCCTGCCCACATAAGCTAGCAGTTAGCTTTATGCTTCAGGTGACGAAACTGGAGGAGGGGGGTTTTCCACCTCCGCTCCTTGCGGGGGTGGCGGAAGGCTTACTAAAGAAACTTCGGGGGGGAGGGGAATGTGGCGTGAGAGACAAGCCAAAGTCTAGACCAGCGGTGATACCTTATGTGCATAAGGTGAGCCATAGAATAAAGAAAGTGGGGGAAAAGCATGGGGTCCCTGTACTCTTATCAGCCCCTCAAAAATTGAGTAAGCTATGTGGAAGGGTAGCACGTGGTGATGAGCGCGTAGGCGTATGCCATAAGAATCATAAAACAAGATACGTAGAGTGTAAGGAACAAGTGGTGTATAAAATTCCTTTATCATGCGGAAAGGTGTACATCGGGCAATCGGGTCGGTGCATAAACGACAGACTCAGGGAACATGCCCTGTCAGTTAGATCATCACCCTCGGGCAATCTGGCTGTACACTGTAACAGATGTGGGTGTGTCCCACGGCTTGACAACACCGTTATCTTAACTCGGAATAGAGACAAAAAAACGAGAGAGATATCGGAGGCGTTTTTTATTTTGAAGTACGATCAGGGCATGTGTGTCAGCGCTCCCTCAGTAAACCTGTATAGCTCTGAGGTGGCATATTTGAAATCATTCGAAAGAGTAAACAATTCATAGATTAACCTTAGATAGATGAAGCGGCATTATTGCCACTTGTCTTTTTGATGTCACGGTGTATATATGTGTACGTGTTTTCAGTAATAAACTTCAGTTGCAAGTTAGCGCTCTGTGGTGTTCGTCATTCTTCAACTTGTCCGTCGTTTTTTAGCGCTTTTACCTCCTATTCATGAATAACCAACTAGCCCAAGTACACACCCTTCTACAATTACATTTTATTATATCTTTGTTAACTCTTTAGTTACTTCTTATCTTTTTGCAACGTTGGCTGTAATTCAAATACTACTTTTTTTTTGCAATCAACGATATCTTTCCGATAAACCTAAATGATTGGGTTGAGTCTTTTACATAAATATCGCTGTCTGCTCATGCCTCCCCCGTCTACATTGCACCAATAATCCACACTTTTAATTTTGCCCCTAAACAACTAAAAAAGGATACTAAAATAGCAGAAGTATTAGAATGTCATCGCGGCCAGCGACGTTTCGACCGTCCTGCTGTCGAGAGTGCCTCGCAACAGTGAAGCATTTGGCTTCCTAGAGAATTCAGAACGTCCGTCGAAGCACTCTTCAACCACAAACTGGTACGCAAAGTGTTTGTGCGTTGCAACACCGTTCTTCCCTCAAGGGCATCCATCAAGAGGGTCTTCGGCGTCGCGCCCGATATCTTCACCAGGAAACGTGGGAAGGTGACTGACCAGAACTTGTAACAACAACTGCTGTTGAAGCTAAGGAAGGTGTGAACGACAAAACGAAACCAAATGTGACAACTTTGAAGAGATGCATGCATTTTTCCTTAATGAAATGTTAAAAAGTAGCCTAAAAAGTAATCAATTACCCTATGGTAATGTTTTAAATACTTTTGCCATCCAGTAACACGATACTCTAATAGCTAAATTTTTCAATAAAGTAATTGTAATTGTAATCGATTACTTTTTTTAGTAACGCGTACAAGACGGCGTATCGCGCCATTCCATGAACTGCTACAAGTGGGTATGGTACGCGCTACGTCATCTCACCAAGAGTGCTGGGAACGTGGTCGTTTAGCTGCGCCGAATCACAGTGACGAAAAGCGTGAGCAAAGATGTTAGACACCCGAGTTTGAGCTCTAGAGACTCATTATTTTCCAGATTTCAAATACTTCCTATAGAATCCATGTACGAGTACCGTTTGCTTTATAAAGTTCCTTTTTCATCTCCAGCTCTTGTAGAATATTTGTATGCAATTTCAGACCTCAGAAGCCATAAAAGTGTTGTTTGCACGTGTCACACAACTTCATGGGTCCCGCCTCGGTTGCGTACTAGTTATGATTTCCAGTCCTTTCATTACAATATACCGCTTCTGTTAAACAAGTGTATAACAAACGACATGAATTTAAACACTATAAGTAAGGGAGCCCTTCGCTCGTACTTTTTCAGCATTGTATAATTTTTATGTGATGTTGAGTTGTTGCTGCTGCACATATAAAGGAATCCCATACCTAATCAAGCTGTTTTAAACAGATTTTTGTAGGGGCTTCCCGCCAGAGTTTCTGGGAAATTAACTTGATTTTCATTGATTTTATTTGATTTGAATCCCACACTACACGGACTAACACCAACGTGATTGGCAATAAAGTGTAACTGCTGAGTGATTAATCCCAGAACGTCCCGCGTATGCAAAACCTATCGCATAGCAATTTGCGATGCATTTTTATTGCGTGGATTTCTTCACGCCACATGATATCGTGGCCTTGTTAACACAGAATTGGTTTTATCAGCATATTGTCTGAGTGTTCTGTGGTGTCTGGCTGTAGCGGCCGGTTCGCGGCAGGATCTGAACTCCCCATCTTTGGCGTGTGAGCCACGTACTTTGCCGACTGACCTATCCATGGGGTCGGTGCTATAGGCCACGCATTCACGCGTTGTGTGAATCAGCTCGCGCGTTTTGCGGACTTTCTATAGTCACTTGGCGCCATTCCATGGCATGCCTAAAAAATAACAGCGATTCTTCGCTAGTCGCTGCCGTTCAGATGTCCTTCTCTTCTTCCCTGGAAGATCCTTCACACATTCCGTGCTTACCAGTCCCAGTGAACATATTCAAGCTTCCATACGTTTTTTTTTTCACGTTTTGTAAAGAGGGTTGAATTTCATTTATTGGTTATTGCTTAGTTTACTTGACCTCTATGGCGCCGTACAAATATTAGATGTAGAGTATTTTTCCTTACCTTTACAAGAAGCAGTAAGTACAGAGAACATGCTCTTTCAAGGCGCCCAAAACTAAAAATAATAATATTATTCGTCGTGTATAACCAATTAGAGGCGAGGAAAAAAACTGTTCAAGCAGGCGAGTAACTTTCAGTCGATACAAAAAAAAAAGAAGAGGATATCGCTTTCTTTAGATTTATGTTCATAGAAAATGAACCTAATTAAAAAAAATATTAAGTAATTTCGTCACAGGCGATTTTCTGGTCACCAAGCGTGTGATTGGTTCCGAGTCATCACCGCGAACGTTGATGCTGCACTCGTTTTTGATACGAGCTTAGTCGAGTTCACGCCATGCTGAGGAAGCCCTCGTGTCCACTACCTGCTCAAATTACGAGCCCAAGAAATGGTGCACTCAGATATTTAGCTTAGCACCTACTAGACGGCACCCACTTAAAAAAAAAAAAAAAGTTATTGCAAAAGGAATATTAAAAAAGAATTGTTGAGCCTACGTTTTTTTAACAAGTTATATTCACCATCGGCGACTTCGTGAACGTATACTTGAACACTGACGTTGCCTTGTTCCTTAAGGCAAAAAAAAGATTAATATCTTTAGTTCGCTTAAAGATGTCCACATGTCTGGCTAAGAATACACGCGGAAACAAAAAAACAACTGAAAAACGACAAACGCCAAGGGAATTTTTTCTTCTTTTTTTTCTGCTCTGAATTAGGGTGGGCATTGGGTCATCCAGTGGTCTGTTCGCCCTCCGTGGAACCTAATAACGCGGCTGACCGGCAAAATGTCCGCGAGCCTTCGTAGCCGCTTTACGAAAGGAAACGCTAAAGGTGCAACCGTTAAAGCTATTTTCGAACCATCTTCAGACCGCTTAAGTGGTTTATCATTCCCTTCTTTCGGTTCGGGTCCTTTAAAATTTATTCCTGTTTCGTTTATTTCTTAGTTCTTTCTCTAACACTCGCTCCTTTCTTCTCTTGCCAGCTTATCGATTTCATTTTATCCGCAGCTTCGGGCGGTCGGGGAGTTCACAGCAAGGCCCGGAAGAAAAATTAAACCGGAAAACGCGATTAGCACACTTGGCACTCTCCTATTTTTAAGGCCCATGGTTTTATGCGGCGTACTCCGGTGAATTAAAAGAGTATGCGACTGAGTGAGGGAATGAAAGCATGTATTTATTTTTTTACCAAAATATTGCATGCCTTGGACGAGTTGTAGTCAAGCCGCGGTCACTCTGCAAGTACATCATAAAAAAGACAGTCTGCAGACAGATTGCAACGCGAGTCACCGCGAGATTCCTGCTTCGAATGCCGCACATTATTCTAAGTTCGAGGAGGAAACTTGACAAACGGCGTTCAAACCAGGGATATTTCGGTGATTTGTGTTTAGAAACTGTCGTTTTGTACGGTGTATGAGCACTGTGACTACGGCTTGAGACAAGAGCGCTGGTAGAGTTAATTGACTATACGGGTTGAGGTAGGTGGTGACGTCAAGACTAGACGAGGTGATTTGGCCACCCGATTTTCTGCGGCAATCCACTCGTGAGCATAAGATGAGTTTCCCGTGGTCTGGTGAGCCCTTAGTTCTGACCAACTCGTCTAGTGTCCTTAGTAAGTCGGCTGCTCAAGGGGATTCTATTGCTTCCCTTCTTTTTCTGTCTATACCCTCGCAGTTCTAGATTATGTGCTGCAGGGCTCCCGTTTTGTTCGCGGTGCAGGGCTTGCACTTCTCTTCTTCCGGTTTCAGGCGCCGGAAGCTCACCAGCTTCGCCTGCGTGAGTGGTGTCTTTGTGCTTGGCAATTAAAGGGGTTGGCAGAACCAATCATTGCACTTCCGCGTCAGAAAAAGACGAAAAAATGCAGTTTAATTTTGATTTCAATTTTTTTTACCTTACCGCCATCTGCAGAGTAGAGTTTTATGAAGAACGCACCGAACGCTAACTCCAGTCTCAGTCATTTATGAATGCGACGCCCTGTCCATTGAGTATACTTACGTCCACCTCTTGAGCACCTTTTTGTTTTTTTTATTGTTTACAAAGCTTTCGCAGTTGCCAAAGTCTTCTCGAAGTATCTTAGAGGCTTTTCTTCTTCCTCTTGTCTTTTAACGGCGAAGCTCCTCAAAGGGGTATTCACAGGAGGGAGAAATTCCGGGGATTTCTCTCCGGCACGCGCATTCCACGACGAAAACGTCAGGCTTTGCGATGTGCAAATGCCTCGCGTTTTCATCTCGTGATGCGCGCGAGCCGGGGAGATATCCCGGGGATTTCT
This sequence comes from Ixodes scapularis, assembly GCF_016920785.2. NCBI lineage: Eukaryota > Metazoa > Arthropoda > Arachnida > Ixodida > Ixodidae > Ixodes > Ixodes scapularis. Next base: position 15,444,863 of record NW_024609873.1, on the reverse strand, counting down.
CCACGGCACGGCACGCGACGGAAACGTCAGGCTTTGCGATGCGCAAAAGCCTCGCGTTTTCGTCTGGTGATCGCGCGCGCCAGGGAGAAATCCCCGGGATTTCTCCCTCGTGTGAATACCCCTTAGTATCCACACGAAGGAGAACTCCGCGGACGGATGTCGTGACGTCAACATCCCGGGAAACTCCGTCCCCGGCTCCGCCTCGTGCACTTGCGGAGCTTTCGTGCTGTCAGCACAATGCCTCCGAGCCTCCGCCACGGAGGAGAACGCGCCGCGAGGCGTCAAAAAGGGATGACGTATGTCTCACCTGATGCGCGCTCCGCGGAGGAAAGGGGCGGATTTCTCCTTCGTGTCGATACCCCTTTATAGCCGATTCACACGACGGACTGATCCGCGGACGGATTGATCACGTGACGACATATCCGCGGTTCGTCCGTCTCCCAAGCGCATCCACACGAGGGAGACGACGAGCAGACGCCAGTGAGGACGGACCGAACCTGTTTGCACCCCACTGTGCCGCGAAACTCCAACATCGCACAGTAGCACCGCTGTCCAAGAGAGAAATCGACGGTTGCTACCGCGATAAAAAAAATCGTACGCCGCTGCTACGTACAGATAGAGAACAAAACACCGGGACAGGCTTCGCGCGAAGCGCCACTAACTTTACTAACCCAAAGCATGACAGTGACACAGGCATGATCCTGCCCGAGAAAGCTTCGGCGTAGACGCGACGAAATTCTGGGCTCGCGGAGGGGCGTTTGGAGATGCCTTCACACACTCCGCGCTCGTGCACAACACTCAAGCACACCACATCCACAAGAGAGGGCTTGCTCGGTGAAATCCTGATTGGACGTGCAAGAATTATTGCGGTGCTAAACTAGTTTTGACGGGAGCTTCTTGACACGGTCCCGGAGGAGCACCGGAACCTGCGTCGCGTCAGCCGGACAAAGTTTCTGGAGTTTCTCACGCGTGGAACCAAGAATCGTACGACAAGATGAACCAACAAACGCACAAAACGCAACGACGCGCCATTTTTGTTTTGAACGCACAGAAGCAAAATACCAAGAAAAGCATGTACCGTTGCCAGAATAAATGCTTTCCAAGTCAGTCTGCTGCCAAACGTCCGCGAGTGAAAAAGGCGCTCGACTTTATCAGTCGGCGCCTCCGCGGAGGAGGCGCGGATCGCAGGAATCGGTGACGTCCCGGTCACGTGGTACACGGTCCGCGGACGAAAATCGCGATTTGGTCCGTCGTGTGAATCGGCTATTATGGGGTGTCCACACGAAGGAGAAATCCGCCCCTTTCCTCCGCGGAGCGCGCATCACGTGAGACATACGTCATCTCTTTTTGACGCCTCGCGCCGCCGTTCTCCTCCGTGGCGGAGGCACGGAGGCTTCGTGCTGTCAGCACAAAAGCTCTGCAGGTGCACGCGGCGGAGCCGGGGGTGGAGTTTCCCGGGTTGTTGACGTCACGCCATCCGTCCGCGGAGTTCTCCTTCATGTGGATACCCCTTAAAGGGGTATCCACACGAAGGAGAAATCCGCCCCTTTCCTCCGCGGATCGCGCATCACGTGAGACATACGTCATCCCTTTTTGACGCCTCGCGGCGCGTTCTCCTCCGTGGCGGAGGCGCGGAGGCTTTGTGCTGACAGCACGAAAGCTCCGCAAGTGCACGCGGCGGAGCCGGGGGCGGAGTTTCCCAGGATGTTGACGTCACTACATCCGTCCGCGGAGTTATCCTTCGTGTGGATACCCCTTTAAAGGGGTATCCACACGAAGGAGAAATCCGCTCCTTTCCTCCGCGGAGCGCGCATCACGTGAGACATACGTCATCCCTTTTCGACGCCTCGTGGCGCCGTTCTCTCGTTCTCCTCCGTGGCGGAGGCGCGGAGGCTTCGTACTCTTAGCATGAGAACTCCGCAAGTGCGCGCGGCGGAGCCGGGGACGGAGTTTCCCGGGTTGCTGACGTCACGACATCCATCCGCGGAGTTCTCCTTCGTGTGGATACCCCTTAAGGGGTATCCACACGAAGGAGAAATCCGCCCCTTTCCTCCGCGGAGCGCGCATCACGTGAGACATACGTCATCTCTTTTTGACGCCTCGCGGCCTCGCGCCGCCGTTCTCCTCTGTGGCGGAGGCGCGGAGGCCTCGTACTTTTAGCATGAGAGCTCCGCAGGTGCACGCGGCGGAGCCGGGGACGGAGTTTAAATGGGTTGTTGACGTCACGACATCCGTCCGCGGAGTTCTCCTTCGTGTGGATGCCCCTTTAGGGGTTAGCCATGTCCGTATGTCCGTCCGCCGTCGGGTGCACGTGCTCCTGCTCGTGAGCTCACGCGCTCACGTGCTCACGAGCACGTGAGCACGTGCTCCTGTGCTCGTGTAGGAAAAAAAAACAAAAAAACCGCATCTCCACGTGGTGAATGATGTTGATTGGGGCCAAGCTCTGGTGGTGCTTGTCTGCGTAGACGGTGAGCCGCAGCATGCCGAGACTTTCGTTCGTTTTCATTCATGTCAGAAAGAGAATGTGTGGTACGGAACGTGGGTATATAAGCATTTGAGCATTTGACCGCAGCGTGACATGGATGAAAACGAACGAAAGGCTCGGCGTGCTGTGGCCTAGCGTCTACCCAGACAAGCATCACCAGAGGTTCGCCCCATTCAACATCATTCACCACGTGGAGATGGGGTTTTTCTGTCGCTTCTTTGTTGGCGTTCTTGTTTCTTTCTCAACGGATGCGTCGTCGATCTCTTTGGCTTCCCGCAAGTGCTTGTCGTTTTGTGCACGATCTTCATCGGTGGTGTTTGCCGCCCGGAGCCAAAGCGGACATTCCCGGTGCGATTCCCCCCGTTGCTCTTCGTAGGCGCGTTGCTGTTCGGGATTCCAGATTATACGCTGCTTCCCAATAACGACGAAAAAAAAGAAGTGAAATAAACCTATTGCTTAATAACCCAAGCATTAAGGAGAATGCAGGGAATGGTGTTCTTCGCGCCGCACTGCCGGTGTCTGCAGCAGTAACTGTTGCAAAACAAAGCCCTAAAACAAACGACATCTTGCACGCGCGATCGTCAACGCTTTATTTTGGTTATTTACTTTGAACCTCTTATACGGGGAGGACGTGCGCGTGCAGCGCCTGCGTTCACACACACAAAATGTCCACGGAACCTAGCCATAAACAGCTTCGCTGTAAAACAAGACTGACCGCTGCTATACCGTGCATTTTACAGAGTCAAACGAATCAGTTGAAGAAGTCGCACTACTGTAAAATCTTCCATTTTCGCTGGACGTCCTCTCCCCTCCCCCTCATAAAGCATTTTGTCATGGGTGGCCCCTCCATCCCCCCCTGAAACAAAATCCTGGCTGCGTGCGTGGCTAGCACCCTTTGGTTATCATAGATATATTATGGCAATTAGTTTTAATGTGATTTAGTCCCACAAAAATCTTCATCTGACGCCGAGAGTTTGACATTGGTCTCAGGTTTTGTTCTCTTGATCAAACAGAACATTATCGACCATTTCTTTTTTAATGTTCTGAAGATGTTCGTTACGATAGTGTAGCAAATGTATTCAAGTGCATTTGCGAATAAGACAGTGCTTATTTATACTTCACGGTTAAACGCCATTGAATAATTGTTTTAATTACTTTCAGAATCTACTCCATTTCCCAGAAATATTTCACAGGAATGTACCTGATAATTCCAGACTTGTATGGTGCTCGATATAAGTAATCAAACTACTTTTAAACGATTACTTTGTGGAACGATTTTGTAATTATTTGATTACATTTATTATGAAGTAATCGCAAGAGGAATCTTAATAATGTTGGATATATAAAAATTACTTGTAACCGTAACTTCTTTTTTTTTCCCCTTCCTTTTTAATTGGTGGCCTTCGTTGGTATAAGTTTTCGACCACGGAATCATCAAACGATATCTCCGACTGGAATATTGCGTACCAAAATTGGTAAATTAAGAAGATAAGTTGTTAATAATTTATGAATTTTAATTCAATAAGGGCCCTAGTACAAAAGACCCTCTTCAAACAGGCCGCAAACTGTTGTTTTACGGAAACCTGAAGTAATCGGAGAAGTAACGATTACTTCTTCAAGTAACGGCCGAGTACGTTTCGTCTCGAGTGATCAAGGAATCTAATTGAACACCTTTTAAACAACAGTAAATATAAGTCGACTACTTTTTTTTTCGAGTAACGTGTACGAGATTGCCGGCAACCACTCCGACGCTTCTCGTCAATCCCCCAACCATTTTGTTCTCCCCCACAATAAAGCCTACATGTTTTCCCAAAATATTTTACTAGGAAATACATCTTGTTGAGCGAAAATCCACGGCCCTTAGAGCCGAAAGTTCCTGATTCATGTCTGTGACAGGTTACGCACCAAGGGCGAGGGAAACGAAGGCTGGAGAGGACGAACAGACGGGACGCTGTATTGGGGATGGTAAACCTTCTCTTCTGTCTATCGTTCCGTCCGCTTCCTCTTCTCCAGCCGTCGTTCCCCTCGCCCTGTATGCTTAGCGTGTTAGTGACTATAGTCTGAACGGCTGGACGCGCGCATGCTCGAAGGTTTTCACCTTTGAATTGGAGGGGTGGTTGCCGCCATCTATCGTCGTGAAAAACATCTCGAAACTGCAGATGCAGCCCGTCTGCATGCTGTCCTAGAAAATCCTCTACTTCGACGCGTTGGCGACAGCCCCCTTCCTCGGCACACCGCGAAGGTGCAACAGCATCCGCAATGCGCATGCGTTTCATTGGACGCAGAGTTTCCCCGTCGCTCGATCAGGGTTCGACGCTTTATAGGCGCGCTGTCTCATGCAAATGAATTGAACTGAATCTATTTTCCTAGTTAATTATTTACTCTCCCTTACTTTCGCTCGGAAACACAAATGACAAGACCTACATGACGCGTCCTAAAAGTCCTCGCCTAACTCGGGTTCGGTCGGGCGCCACATATTTTTATTTTTTTTTTCACTTTGGAGTTGCAGCCCCAACGCTCGGTGTTGTATAACGCTATAGATATACATAAAAAGGGGACTTCAAAAATGGTGCGCGGTTATATAGCCTTAATCATTTCATAAATGTGTTTCCTCCTCTCTTTCTTTGGTTTTGTAATGATTTCGTCTTTTTTTTTTCTTCTTTTTTTCCCCCCGTTTATAAGGAATAAAGGTGTAAAATTTACCGTGCTACCAATTTTTTTTTTTTTCTCTGAAAAGCTAGAGGTGCGAAAATGCAAATGGTAAGATTCTCATTCTCGTTTTCGCACCGCTATCCTTGCGCCTACTGCATGGGTGGTAGCTTTGGTGCGCCCCAGCACTTTCCACGGGCTTCAGGCAATTTTAAAATTGACCGATTTAGGGGGTTTAATTGATGCTAGACAAGATTCTAATTGGAATCGTATATTTTTAATAATTAAAACGTTGATCAACAAATTTTAGGAAATTATCCGACTTAACGTTCCCAATAACTTCATATACTATGTCCCTCTGGCTTTATCACTCACCTGCAGAAAACAAATTAATGTATCTTCACGTTTCTTTTTTTATATATAAATATGTATGAAATTAAATCGAACACCAGGCAGAATCCTCACCGCGTAAAATTTCAACTGCTAAACATTTTATAATTCGCCAACTAAAGTTAAAAAAAGGCGGTAGTTCTGAGCTCAATCTAAAGAAGCCGGGCAGCGCCCAACCTGAGTTCGGGTTCCCATTTTTACGGCGCAATTAAGAGAGTTCGGGGGGGGAGGGGGGTCGGAGTCAGCGCCGTTATCACGCGACTCTGGAGCAAAAGGTGAAAAAAAGAAAACAAGGGAGGAAACTGAGGGGATTGCCAGGGAAAGGGTCCACCGCTGCGCTCCAAAGGCACGGCATCCACGCCATTTTGGGCGGCCCTTTTAATTGCTCCCTCGGCCGCTCCGACATCCATCCCTTTCAAGTGAGCCATTTCGCACACACTTTCCGCTACAGTAAAGTCCAGTTTTTATAGCCGTTGCCGCAATCTTTGACGACCATTTGGTGGGCAGATACTGTATTTTCTGCACTATAGACGGCAAACTAGACCCGTGAAAGAGCAAAAATATGACGAGGTGCGGACTGTACAAGCATTTGTTCTTTTCAGATCATTGAAAATAAACGTCGTGAGTTTCCTGAATGACAGGTCATGCTAATAATGATCTAGGTATGATAGATATGTGTTTTTTGCGCGAATAAAGTATAAATCTTTCAAGGTGTTCCGTGGATGAAAAAATTACGTAAAGGTATACTCGTTTTACCTCAAGGAAAAAAGGAAGTTTAGCGCATGGTTTCTTACGCCGCGTGAAGCAGTCCTCGACAGATTTGGTTGTAGGAGGAAAAAGCGATGCTTCTGTCATTTGAAACGTTTACGTCTTGATAACATAACATATATCTAATCTAAAATGCACCTACCTAGATCCTAATTTTCCTTAAAGCACCACTTATTTTACTGCCATTCTTGATCTCAAAACTAGTGTAGGTTTGGTTAGTGCACGGGGTGTGGGCTGTGCCCCGGTAGGGAATATCCATGGAAGGAAATTAAGATTTTCAGCCGAAATTGGTTATTGTGTGGTGTAAGATACCGTAATAATTTTCATTGAAATTATCTTACTTTTTTTCTAACTTTTCGCTCCTTAATATTTATATCTGTTTTCCGGTTCTTTATTCAGGCATAAACGTTCGTTGATTACAGTATCAGTAGAATCCCGTTTCTTTCTTTGAAACACTTTCAATTTTACTTTCTCTCTCACTGCGGTGTTCTCGTTCACACAAATTAATTGCCGCACATTCCCCGTCACGGGAAGGAAAAGCGGAATGCGAGGGGGTTGGTACGTCTTGTATCTCTTTTGCTTACGAAGGCAGTTTCTGAATGTGCCCCAATTAGGGACAGGGGCTCTCATATATTGGGCGGTGATCACTCATGAGCGCAATAACCGAGACCAAAACTGCGCTGATGATGAAAGGTTATTCATATATTTTATTTTCGTTTTGGCGTTCGTACGTGAGGCTTAGCTAACGGAAAGTCAGTTTGCTTTGTTTCTGCTAACGGTTCAAACGAAGTATCTTATTATCTCTTTCTTTCTTTCTTTCTTTCTTTCCTTCTCTCTTTCTTGGTGTGCGACGGACTTGTTTTAGACTTTCTACGGCTTTTCACTTTCTACCTTCACCTCCAAAACGTTACCCTGATTAAAAAGGTAACGCGTTACGGTGTGCAACCCCACCAGGGGCACCTGTGAAAGCAGGTGTTTGGAGAGTGGCGTCTCCACGGATCCCGAGCCATGCGTGTTCGCCCGCTCACGTCTGGCTGTGCGTGGCTTTCCCATGTCCGGGGAAAAGGGCATCCAGGGCCGGTTTTTTCGAAGCGATGGTAAACCCAGTTTAGTAAACCACGGTACCCAGGAAGGAAAAAGTACCTAGGTACTCTAATAAACAGCTGGATATAAAACCACAATAATTATTTTTGATTGGGCAGTAAGATGCATCATCTATCGATGAAACAAGCCAGTCATTTTGTTTATTCTCTCTTTCCGCTGGTTGTTATCGCTCTAGTATGGTATTTTAAGTCAAAATAAAGTAATGTTGAACTTGAAGACCAATTTATTTGCATCAGATGCTACGAAGAAATTTTAGCTACCATGCTAGAGTTTCTCGACGAATATTTGAAAACGTAAGAAACATTTCCTTCAATATGTTTCGGCATAAACAACGCATAACTATCCCGTGTCCCTTCCAGTCTGGCAACGCCGCTGCTGTAGTCTCGTTTTTGTTCCCTGCGACGCACGTTTTTACGATTCCTGCTGATCTCAACTGTTTGCCCTCTCTTCGGTTTGCCCAACCGATCCACCGATTACCCCACCGACCGACTGCGGACTTACTAACAACTGATTTGCGGTCCTATTTGTACTTTGATAACGGAAACGATGTCGAACGGGACGAGGCGTCGACGTCGACGAGACCGCGCGTACGCGCAGTACGCTGTCGTCATGCTGGGACGACAAAGTGTGTTCCGGGACCGCCTCGATCCGCTGGAAGAATTCGACGAGGATGCGCTGCAGCAACGATTCCGGTTTGGTCGCGCGGGAATTATGTTTCTCGCGGAGACGCTGAGCCCGGATTTGGAGCGGTCGACGCGTCGCAGCTGCGCCCTGTCCGAAGAGCAGCAGGTGATCGTCGCTCTGCAATTCTACGCCACAGGCAACTTCCTCATCACTGCAGGCGACTACGTCCACGTGCAAGTCTCTAGTGCTTCACGGTCCGTGAGGCAGGTCACCGTAGCTCTGGCACGTCGTGCAAGGGATTTCATACAGGTAGACTTCATACGGTAAAGAGTTCCTGAGCGTTCCGAGTCAAAAAAAAAAAAAGAAAGAAAAGTCAGATTGTGTTGAGTTTTCTTTTTGAGTAAAGCTATACGTACTTCGTCGTGCACCTCGGCCGGAAAGGGCTTGGTCACGGGTGGTGACCAAGAAAAAAAGGGAGGAAATAAACAGGAAGAAATAAACGTTTAATGTGGTGAACTTGTGCCAAAAATAAGAGAGTACAAAGATAATATGAGAGCGTCGCGGGCGTCCAAGTCGGCGTAGCAGCACAGTCGAACGCTGGGGCAAAACTGACTCCGGCTTGCCACGCGGAGCCGCTTTTGTACACGCGTTGGCTTCTGGAGCATTCGACGTAAAAGGTTTGACGGGTAGGACATTCTAAACTCGAATCAGCTAGACGGCTCTCGAATTCACCAGAACATCACATTACAGTGTCAACAAAAATACGTAGCCGCGTCCAGGAATCGAACCCTGGCCCTTCGCGTGGAAGGCAAGCGCGATAACCGTTAGGCTACGGCCGCGCTGCCTGCTTGACGTGCGGCATTACTCCCCCCTTAGAAAGTGCATCGCCCCTATGCAACACAACACAAAACAAAGCACATAAAAAGAACGGCAAACTAAAGAGTTATTCGAAACACAAAGGATCCACAGTCCTATCGAGCGTAGTACGGCTTCAGGCGCACGACGTGGACGACTTCAGGTCGTGGTGGGCGGCGTGACGAAGTCCGTGTTCCGTCGGGCATCACCTCGTAGTTCAGCTCGTCGAGGCGACGAAGTACCTTGTGTGGTCCAAAGTACCGTTTCAGCAGTTTCTCACTGAGGCCGCGGCGACGGATGGGCGTCCACACCCACACCCTGTCTCCGGGCTGGAAGTGAACGTCCCTGCGACGAAGGTTGTAGCGGCCCGCGTCGACGCGTTGCTGGTCTTGAATCATGAGTCGGGCGAGCTGGCGGACCTCTTCGGCGCGTTGAGCAACCGCCTGGGCGTCGTCGCTCTCATTGTCAGATGGCTCATGGGGCAGCATTGCGTCCAGCATGGTCGTTACCCTCCGACCATGTACCAGCTGGAAAGGGGTAAATCCAGTGGTCTCCTGAACCGCCGTATTGTAGGCGAACGTGACGTAGGGCAACACCTCGTCCCACGTCTTGTGCTCTACTTCGACGTACATAGAGATCATATCGGTGATTGTCTTGTTGAGTCGCTCGGTCAGCCCGTTGGTCTGCTGGTGGTATGCAGTGGTTCGACGATGGCCGGTGCCACTGAAACGAAGGATCTCTTGCGTCAGCTGGGCCATGAACGAAGATCCACGGTCTGTGATGAGGACTTCAGGGCGCCGTGCCGGAGGACTCGATAAAAAACTTGGCGACTTCAACAGCCGTGTCTGCTGAAAGGGCTTTCGTCTCGGTGTGCCGTGTGAGATAATCGGTGGCAACGATAATCCAGCGCTTTCCCGATGTTGACGGCGGAAAAGGGCCAAGTAAATCCATTCCGATCTGCTGGAACGGCATAGACGGGGGAGAAATCGGGTGCAGAAGTCCTGACGGCTTCGTCGGTGGTTTCTTGCGTCGCTGACACTCGTGGCATGATCGAATGTATAGGTGAACGGTCTTCGGTAGCCTCGGCCAGTAGTACTTTTCTCAAATCCTGGCAAGTGTCCTGCTGTAGCCAAGGTGTCCAGCCGTTGGCTCGTCATGGCATCCTTGGAATATTTCGTCTCGAAGGCTGGCAGGAACAACCAACAGCCATGCACTGTTGTTGTTGACGAAGTTCTCCTTGTACAGCACCCCTTGCCGCATGGAGAATGTATGCACGATTCTTAAGAAAGCACGCGGAACCGAGCTCGCTTGTCCCTCTAAGTGCTCGATGAGTGCTCGCAGTTCAGGGTCGTCTCGTTGGAGTGCTGCCATGTCGCTGACGTCCAAAGCGCCGACGAAACACTCATCGTCGTCGTCTTCGATATAGGCAGGACCGGCCTCGACAGGAGCTCTTGACAGGCAGTCGGCGTCATGGTGCTTCCGGCCGGACTTGTACACAACGGTCATGTCGAACTCCTGAATCGTGGGCTCCACCGGGCGAGGCGTCCGGAGGGGTCTTTCAGATTCGCGAGCCAGTAGAGCGAGTGGTGGTCCGTTACCACGCGAAAAGGACTTCCATACAGATATGGGCGAAACTTTGTTATTGCCCAGACGACAGCAAGACACTCCTTTTCAGTTGTAGAATAGCTCCTTTCCGCCTTAGACAGCGTTCGACTCGCGTATGCGATGACTCGCTCTGCCCCGTCCTGCCTTTGAACAAGCACCGCGCCAAGTCCGGTGTTACTGGCGTCCGTGTGGATTTCTGTATCAGCGAACTGGTCGAAATGGCCAAGAATCGGGGGCGTCTGGAGTCTTCGTTTCAGCTCATCGAAAGACCGCTGCTGTTCATCTGTCCATTCGAACTTTACGGCGTCCTTCGTGAGGTGCGTCAGCGGTGCGGACAGCTTGGTGAAGTCCCGAACAAATCGTCTGTAGTAGGCACAAAGACCGAGGAATCTTCTCACGGCCTTCTGGTCAGACGGCTGCGTAAATGCAACAACGGCGCGGGTCTTCTCGGGGTCCGGGAGAACACCTTTGTTGCTCACGACGTGGCCAAGGAACTTAAGTTCACCATAGGCAAATCGCCACTTTGTCGGCTTGAGTGACAAGCCGGCGGTCCTGATGGTTTGAAGCACGGCTCAAAGTCGTTTCAGGTGCTCGTCGAAATCTCGTGAAAATACCACGACGTCGTCGAGGTAGACGAGGCAGCTCTGCCATTTCAGACCTGCCAGCACGGTGTCCATGACACGCTGGAAGCTGGCTGGCGCTGTACAAAGCCCGAACGGCATCACTTTGAATTCGTACAGTCCGTCGGGAGTGACGAAGGCAGTTTTCTCCGGGTCGCGTTCGTCGAGTTCAATCTGTCAGTAGCCACTCTTCAGATCCATCGAAGAAAAATGTCGGGAGTGGAGCAGTCGGTCTAACGTATCGTCGATGCGGGGGAGCGGATAGACGTCCTTCCTTGTCACAGCGTTCAGTCGACGATAGTCCACGCAGAACTGCAGGGTTCCGTCCTTCTTATTTACAAGAAAGACTGGGGACGCCCGTGGACTTCTTGAGAATTGAATGATGTCGTCGTCGAGCATTTCTTGGACTTGATCCTGAATCACCTTCCTTTCCTTTAAGGAGACTCGATACGGCGACTGGTGGATAGGGAGCGCGCCGTCGTCGGTAATAACGGGATGTTTAGCCATTGGTGTTTGGCGAACCTTCGACGACGTGGCAAAACAGTCACGGTATTCAGCGAGGAGATCAACCAGTTGCCGGCGCTTAGGGGCTGGGAGCTCGGGCTCAGTGTCGATCGGCGGCGGCGGCGTGCTGTTCTGCTGTGACGACGAGGTTTCTTCGTAGATTGCGGTGACCACGGCTGGCGCCTAAAGCTCCTCAATGTGGCCTACAGTGGTACCCTTCGTTAGGTGCTGCGGCTCCTCTCGGAAGTTTGTCACAAGAACAGTTGCACTTCCTTCTTGGAGATCCGTTACGCCTCGTGCGACTCCAATTCCTTTCTCAAGGAGCAGTTGGACGCTGCCTTCCAGAAGAGCTTCACCGTGCATGGCTGCGTCGGTTATGACGGTGACGAAAACACTCGACCGGGGCGGTAAGTTCACATGGTCGGCGATAACTCGGATCGCTGTTTACGTCGTGTTGGTCTCCACCAGCGGTAAAACAGGCTTTCGCAGCGTCAGCTGGTTTGCCCCGAGGTCGATGACGGCGCCATACTCGCAGAGAAAGTCCATTCCGAGGATAACGTCCTTTGAACAGTCTTGCAGAACGAAGAACTTCACAGGGCACGTCTCACCGTGGATCTCGACGCGAGCAGTGCATCTCCCGACTGGTGTAATGAGGTGCCCCACGGCTGTTCGTATTTGCGGTCCATCCCACGGCGTGGTGACTTTTCGAAGGCGGTGGGAGAGCCTCCCACTCAGGACTGAGTAGTCTGCTCCGGTGTCCACGAGTGCCGATGCGTCGAGGCCGTCGATCACAACGTTGAGGTTGTTGAACACCGATGCAGGAGCGTCGTTGTGATGCGTGGCGTTGGGAGAGTGGGAGCGCTCCGCCGTTCTTGGAGGCTCTTTACGTCGGTCGTCTTCGGCAACTCCACCTTCAGGGGTTGCCGCGCCTAGTTTCCCCGGCGACCCTTAGCAAAAAGAGGCCGTACTTCAAACGAAGTTGAAATATATTTAGTACGAATATTCATTTTGTATTTATTCTGTATTATTTTGGCCGCATTCGAAATGCGCGCGTAATGTATTCAAAATACATTATAAATATGAATCAAAAAATATTTTAGATATACCAAAAATATTATTCCTTCACACTCAAGATGCGATTTGTGCATTAAAAACCGGTTACACAATTTTTTTTTATTTTCGATTTTGTCAGTAAATGGTGTCCCTGTGGTATTAGAAGGCACTACTAAATACATCTCACAAAGCTGCATTAGAAACGAACACAAACACAAACACCATGACGCACTGAACAGCTCATTCACAGTCCCGTTGACTGCTCTAGAGCCTTATATAGCCTACATATTGAAGGTAATTATTTTTTCGGTGACCACCTCTGCGCTTATTAAGGGTCCAAGTATTCGATCTTCTCCTCGGGAGCCTGTCAAAGGGGAAACAGTGTTTTGAAGTTCGTGGACGATATCTCCTACTAAAAGGCATTGGTACAACTAATAACAATTCGGCACAGTCCCTAAAACAATATCCACACAAACGGCTCATAAAATACATGTTATTGCTTCGCTGCGTAGCACCACTCAGGGCGAAGCGAATCAAGGCAGTTTCTTCACTTTAAAATACTGTAAACGACTTTATTTTCGTGAGGACCTATTTCTCGCAAAGTTGGCGAATCGCCTACAATTCCGAAAAATAGGTCACGTGAACAATTCCGGCAAAATGTAAAAACATTAAAATCTATATTGCGATCCCAGCGCGTCGCGAAAATTAGAATTTGCGAATTATTCCAAAACTCCAACTTTGACCTAAATCGCGAAATATTGAGCCCGCGAAAAATAAATATTTTACAGTAGTTGTTTTGCCTTTCCTTTTTAGTAGTTGACTATTTAATATGGTAGTTAATGTCACTGTATTAAAGTCACTATTCACATCACGTACAATGGTGAGTATACACGTTCAGTGAACTAACATTGTGCTAACAAAACCACGCCAAACGTATCTGTTCACAGCACCTGCTGAAGCTTTCCAGCATCAGCAATTGTTGTGGTTGTAGTTCCCGAACCCCGCTTGTGATTGGTGTGCAAGGAACTGATCAGGTGTGTTCTTGATAGAAAAAAGGAAACAATAACATAAACTGGGCTGATTTATCAGTGCGATGCTGCGCAATTCAATTGCCAAACTAATCAAATGTATTTAGGCGCTTCAGTGTACTCCATATCTGCTTGAAGTGAACTTCAGAAGGGGAGCTTTTAAATATTTTTGTAGTTTAAGTGAAACTACCAAAGTATTGGAGTCAAAAGGTACTTAGAGTATAACACAACAGTATTTACGATTTTCGGGTATTTTAAGAGTATTCTGCACGTATTCTTGATTGCTCCATTTTTTTTAGGGTTGGAGTATATTTTGCATGAATTAAATAAATATTTCAAGAAATATATGTGAAAGGTATTTTCTGCCTATTAATTTAGTATTTACATATTTCAAAACGCATGAAGGGAACTTCAAATGTAGCTTAAGTAGAGGTATTTTAAAATGATTTTTAGAAGTATATTTTAGTACTAAGTAACAAAAAAAGAAGTTTATATTTTCGGTATATTTTTCGTGTACTTACAATTATGAATTGTATTTCAAATACACTCAAATTAGAATGTGGTATATTTCAAACGTATTAGTTTTCGCTAAGGGGAGGAGCGAGGAGCGACAGGCTTTCACGTCGGGGTCGGTGCATCGGCGAAGCTGGACGTCGTGGCGAAGGCGAGGGGAACTCTCGGCGGGACGCAGGCTCGGGGGACTGAGGTCGTCGCAGGTGCTCGTCGATTTCCCGAGGGCGTTCACCATAACGGGGTCGCGGGTCGTTCGGGTGGAACCCGCGCAGCCCGAGTCGACGGTATGGGCATCGGCGGTACGTGTGGTCTGCTTCCCCGCAGTGGAAGCACAGAGGGCGTCGGTCGGGCTTTCGCCACACATTGGTCTTCCGGGTTGCACGGGGCTCCTGGCTGGCGTACTGGGGCTGGTCGTCGCGGCGTCGGTTGTGCTGCGGCGCAGGACACTGGCGTCGGGGCGGCGCGACATAGGCGCGAGGAGGAGGCGGTGGCCGTCGGGCCACTGCGGCGTAAGTTAGCGCGGGTTCTTCGGGGACTGCTGCGCTGATGGGAGCCTCTGGTTGAATGGCTCTCTGCACCTCTTCCCGCACGACCTCAGCGATGGAGAGCGAAGCTGATCGGTCAGCGGGGGGTAAAAACTTTCGCAGCTCCTCCCAGACGACGTCGCGAATGATCTCGCGAATGTTTGGGATGCTGGAGCCAAGGTCGCAAGCGGAAGGGGGAACCGCGCTGAAGCCGGGTAGCCTCTGGTAGTGGCTGGCTCGGGCTTGCAGTGCACGCTCGATGTCCGTCGCCTCGGTTACAAATCCTTGAATCGTCGTCGGTGGATTGAGTACGAGCCCACCGAAAATGTCGTCCTTCACGCCGCTCATCAGGATACGCAGCTTCTTTTCCTCGGTGGACTGAGGGTCGGCGCGGCTGCTCAATCGGAGGACGTCTTCAACGAAGCTGGTGACCGTTTCGTTGGGCCCTTGAGTTCGTACTTGAAGGAGGTCTTCCGCTCGCTGTCGTCGTGTCTGGTTCGTGAATGTCTCCTTCAGACCAGCGACACAGGTGTCCCACGACGTAAGCGACGCCGCGTGGTTTTCGAACCACTGCCTCGCGGTACCCTCCTAGGTAAAGTAGAGGTTCTGGAGGCGCTGCTCAGTGGTCCATCCATTATGGCGTGCTACACGTTCGTAGTGCAGAAGCCAGTCCTCTACGTCTTCGTGGGTCTCGCCATGGAAGCTCGTCGGGGTTCGCTGGGCAACAGGCAGGTAGATGACGGCGGCGGCGGTCGGGGACTGCGATTGCTGGTCGTCCATCGTCGACCTCGTTGGCTGCCTGGTCCTGGGTGGCAGAAGTCCGTATTCCGGGTGTAGACCTTGGGTGCGGCGACTAGTCCGAGTTTCAGGTTCCGCGTTGAGTGGTTTTCTCACCGGGCTTGGAATTGGGCTTGCACTGCCGGCCCTTTGAGGGGAACGCTGCACGGGCATGCGGTACCCAGCACCTCCACCAAAATGTCACGGGTGGTGACCAAGAAAAAAAAGAGGAATAAACAGGAAGAAATAAACGCTTAATGTGGCGAACTTGTGCCGAAAATAAAAGAGTACAAAGATAATAACAGAGCGTCGCGGGCGTCGAAGTTGGCGTAGCAGCACAGTCGAACGCTGGGGCGAAACTGACTCCGGCTTGCCACCCGCAGCCGCTTTTGTACACGCGTTGGCTTCTGGAGCATTCGACGTAGAAGGTTCGACGCGTAGGACATTCTAAACTCGATCAGCTAGACGGTTCTCGAATTCACCAGAACATCACATTACAGTGTCAACAAAAATACGTAGCCGCGCCCAGGAATCGAATCCTGGCCCTTCGCGTGGGAGGCAAGCGCGATAACCGTTGGGCTACGGCCGCGCTGCCTACTTGGCGCGCGGCAATACGCACAACGCGAAACTGCCCTCCAGAGAAAAGGAAAAGAAGGAACTACCCTCTTACCAGGATCCTCCTTTGTGCCTCCCGGGTTTGCACAGGCGTTCCTATTCTCCTGCCAGATGATTAGAGATTAGCCCGTTACTCAACATTCTCACAAAGGCTGTTTCCCTCTCCCCCTTTTACTTGGTGTTCAAAAGTATGCGATGTGACGTCAGTGCAAGGAGCCTATAACACGAATAATTACAACGTGTTTTATAAGCGGTGGCATAGCATAGGGTTAAAAAAAAAATATGGCATAGCATAGGGGTATGCACCGTGCATAGGGGGGTTTCATACATAAGTGGACACGGGTTCGATCCGCGGTGTGGGCCCACTTTTTTTTTTCTCGAAGATTTTGCTTTGTCGAGGCATTTGGCGATATTTACGACATTTTTTTTTTTGCGATGAACACTGAAAACAGAAAAAAAAAGACGAATGTTGTGGGCTAAACTTGGCAGAAATGTGCATGCTAGGGTATTGTGCTGTAAATTAACTTGTAAATGCATTGGCAATGCAGGTGGACTGACGTCGCAGGGAGTGCCGCCTTGCAGGAGCAGTTCTTTGACACAGCGGGGTTCCCTTGTTTTGTGGGTGCTGTTGATGGCACCCACATTCGAATCCAGGGACCGCACGTGCACGAGGAGGTGTACGTGAACCGCCACCTGTACCATTCCATTAACGTACAGGTGGTAGTTGACGCATCCTGCGGCATACGCAATGTGGTTGCGAGATGGCCTGGAAGCACGCACGACTCCCGGATTTTCACCTAGAGCACACTATCAGTCAAGCTGGCCGATGGCGTCGACGATGCCCTATTGCTCGGCGACAGCGGCTACACCTGCCAGCCGTGGCTGATGGCGCCCTTCCTGTCGCCATCAGCAGCAACAGAAGTCAGGTACAACACGGCACACACCACGACAAGGAGTATTGTTGAAAGGTAAGACAAGGTCACGCATCGTGGTGGGTTACTCGGCTGCTATATTGAAAAGAATGCCACTAGACAACGTAACGTTTTGTTGTCATAGCACAGAAGACACTGTTAATTGTAACGCCCCTAATACAGTTTTGTGTTCTCTAGACTAAGCAGAAAACAGTGGTTGCACGGAACCTAAAGAGAGAAAAAAGAAAATACTATCCCAAAATTATATATTTATTTATTGTACTTTTCCAGCGCCCCTATACAGCCCGAATGCCTGCGTAAGGGTGCACCATAGGCACATATATGCGGTGTTGCATGAAAAACAGACATGCAAAACGCATGCATAGTATCAAGAAACAAAAACGTGAAATATTCTCCAACATATTTTTTTAAGAACATATCACATTGTTCATTCGTTAGGGGCAGGATTTGTTACTTACGTGTGAAATGCAATATTTTGGTTCAACCTGGATACAGAAGAGCAAAAAGATACAAATGCAAAGCCGTGTTTTTTTTCCGGCCCCACCTTTACAGAAATTACACGCCTACTTGTCATACTTTCTAAAATACTCCACACTGCTGGGACTCGCCGTAAAATTGTGAAAAATTGCACCGGGCTCGGGTTGCTATAAGAAAGTCGTTGGCGGAGATCTTCGGACTGCTAATGTTAACGACTGTTTGTATGAAAATGTGTTTCGCTTACACCCAGCTATGAGGAACATTTGTCGAGGGAAGTTTAATATGGTGTGCATGTAAACATACTGTTATATATCTGGGCAATTATAAGAAATGGTCGCCGGGTCTTCGGTAGGCTACAGCATTTAGAAAGTGCGAAATAGTCTCAGCCCTAATATATTAGTGTAATTTAAATAAATAATACTCATTCTGTCCATTTGATGCACGCAGGACAATAGGCCAGCTGAAGCGCATGTTCCTCTGCCTGCACGCCGAGCTGCGCATGGAGCCAAGCAGATGCTGCGACATCATCGTGGCATGCTGCGTGCTCCACAGTCTCGCCAAAAGATACCCCTGCGCGATGCCAGGGACTGCCATTCCGCATGAGGTTCCTGTGGAGCCCATGGCAGCCGGCCATGGAGAAAGCAGTGAGGCCCGGCGTGCCCTTGTCGACCAGTTCTTCTGTTGAGCGTAGGTATGTGTGTATGTGGTTTTTTAAATTCAAACTGATTTCCTTGAATGCGAGAAACATACAGAGATATTGTCCTCTCTGTGTGTTTACCAGGCTCCGTAAATGGATAACCATAATAACAAGCTGAATGTGGCACGCGATTTCATATAATAAATTTTCTTGAATGCTTCGTGGCATCTTTTGACTGTGGGTTTACCAGCAGCTAATATAAGAGGCTGAACCAACCCCAACATATTCCTTGAAGAACATAGATATTTTAAATCTTTATTAAGCACTCTTCATGCATGGTTTCAATGCGAGGATAAACAGGCTTTGCGGAATTCACTCGTCGCAAAAGAATGGAAGCGTTGGCAGATATTAGAGCAAGCAGATGTTGTGCTGCGACTGCTATCCACCTTTATTTGCAAAAGCGTTGCTTGGAGACGATGCAGCGCCCGTCGTATGCCGCTCAGGCGTCCACCTTCATATTGAAGACGTCTGTACCCTTTCCTGATTCCGGACATTGTAGCAGAAAGAGTGCCTCAAGCACTGCAAACCATATTGTATCGCAAACCCTCTTCATTGCAGCATGTTTTTTGTTGGTTGTAACAATGACATGCACTTAAGACGTAATGTGGCGGTGTCCAAACAAGGTAACTCTTCTGAACAGCATTGCAGGCACGTATCAGAATCATTCTCGCCTCATCCAGTTTCGGTATGAATACAAATGACCAAAGATTGATTGACATCTCTTGCAGCGTACCTCATAGTAAAAGGTTAGAGTTGGTCAAGCAGCGTAATTGCAACTGCGTTTAACAGTGAAATTGCTGCATGACCCATGGAACCACATACACAAAAGTCCTGCAATATATTGCTGTTGTGTGCCTCGGTCAACAGTGCGTGCGGCTTTTGTGCGAAAAGCTTCGGCCCACTTCTGCATGTTGGCCATCGTGCTTGTCTTCGTACTACAGGCTACGTGCACATCAATGCCCTCAGTGGGAGTGATTATAGGGGTGAGGGAAATAATAGCCTTAAAATAATACCATTTCATTTTATTGCGCCCATGTCTTATAAGTTGGTACCATTATTACCATATTTAAAAGTATTCTATAGGTGAGAGCCCAGGCAGCACCGAGCTCTGGGCCAAAACTTGGCTTGCGTCCGGCAGTTTAGGGCATTAAAAAGCCCGAAGAAGCCAAAGTCTAGGTATCTTGGCCCTAATTCGCCAAACAAGTGCCAAACTTAGGCTTCGCTGCCGGGTAAAGCGGCTGTCGTCTGGCATCTTCGGGCCTAAATTGCCTAAAAAATGCCAGATTTAGGCTTACTGCCCGGTAGTTCGGCAGATCTTTGGCATTTTTGGGCCAAAATCGCCAAACTAATGCCAAAGTTAGGCTTCACTTTTTGATAGTTCGGCTATCACCTGGCACATTCGGGCCAAAATCGCCACAGATGTGCCAGAGTTAGGCTTACTACCTTGTAGTTCGGCAGAGCTTTGGCATTTTTGGGCCAAAATCGCCGAACTAACGCCAAAGTTAGGCTTCACTTTTTGACAATTCGGCTCTCACCTGGCACATTCGGGCCAAAATCGTCAGAGAAAACTCCTTGAATAGCCGTTTTTTTGGAGGTCGGCAAGTATGGTCTGATTCTCCTTTCTTCTGTCTCTTTCCGACGAGCAGATGGTCGTTGCTCGTCGGAAAGGAGAATCAGACCATACTTGCTGACCTCCAAAAAAACGGCTATTCAGGGAGTTTTGTCCAACGCGTCGCCCGTCGACAGTGCTGCACGCGCAATAACCCTGGATCGTCGGGTGACACACAGCCCCACCCCATCGCGCGCATCAGCGTCCCCTATGTAAAAGGGACGAGCGAGACACAGGCGCGCGTGCTCCGAAAAGAAGGTATCCAAGTGGCGCACAAGCCAGTGTCAACATTAGGACGGCTCATGCCAAGGCCGAAAGATCGCCTCCCAAAAGAGAAAGCACAGGGCGTGGTCTACAATATACCGTGTGCGGAGTGCCCCGCCGCCTACATCGGTGAAACTAAATCTTTTCCCGAACGCATGCGCCAGCACCAGAACGATGTGCACAATTTCGATCGCGAGCGTAGTGCGGTCGCGGAACATTGTGAGGTGTTTGATCATCGGATCGACTTCGGAAAAGCACACGTGATAGACACGGAGCCGCATATTCGAAGACGCCTGTTCTTGGAGTCGTGGCACATCCAGAATACACCGGGGAACATTAACAGGTCCCTCGGGGCCTTACCATCTATTTACGTCCATGGCCTGCGTCACGTTCAGAAAACATCACCTCGGTAGAAGAAGGAGAGGTCGAAGCTCGCGCTGTCCAATTTCATTTTTAGTCACCCCTGAAGAAGGAGTAAAGTCGACCCCGAAACGTTGGGAGCTGTTGTTTCTAAACTTTTGGTTTGAGTTTTCTTTTTTTCGAATTGTTCCCCAAACCAGACAGATTTCTGTCGAAGATGTTTACTTTCAAGTCTCTTGCATTGTGATTGAGCACTGTGAAATCCTAGCGATAACAAAGAGCGGAAACGACCGGGGCTCCGTGGCGCGGCTCCCGCATCACACTTGGGGAATGAAAATAAAATCCCGGAAATTGTACTATTTTAGAGTGTTGATACTTTTTAAAAATTAAAAGTGGAGACACAAAAGGGACGATACAGACAGGACAATCTAAACTTTAAAGGCCGCTGTACAAACGGGACGTTCTACAGAGAAGAACCTTCTCTCCCGAAGCTAGGGGACGGGGAGGGAAAGGTCCAGCGTTGGATGGAAAGAGGTTTAGAGAATGGGATTAGCCTCGGGGCGAGCCATCCTCTCGAGAGGGAGTGGGGACGGAATAAAGCTGCCGTGGGGATTCCGGCTAAAAGGTGGAAGAAAGTTAAGCTTGTCAAACGGCGACCTCGGATCCGAGGACGGGCACGTTAGAGAATTTGAAAAACGCTGCTTGATTAGCCGGACGACCCAGTGCGGTCTACTGGTTCTAGAAGGTGACTCAGATGAAGAAAACTCGTTTTGCTCGAAAACTCTAAAAGCATTCTGGACGTGAACTCTTGCCACAAATAAAAATACATATGCATGAAAAACTACGAAGGCAACTAAGCTTTCTCCTATGATGGGAGAATGCGTGAGCATTACAGGCAGAGTTATGTTGGCGCAATTTGCAATAAAGAAAGAAAAAAAAGTTATGTTGGCGCAACGGACAGCGCGCTAGTTTCACGATCAAGCGGGCCTAGCTTCGAAACCGGGCTGGTTTTTTTTCTCGTGTTCTTTTTTTATTTCGTTCATTTTTTTTTGTTTGGTCACGTAACAAAAAAAATCATATGAACAGAATTTTTTTTTTTGGCCACGTCACCAGAGATTTTTTTCTTATTTCTTCTTTCCTTCAGTCTTTTTCTTTTTTTTTTTCCTTTTTTTTTTTGGTTTACGCTTCCTATCGCAAAACTCTTTGCAACCTATTTCGCGTTAAATTGGCGTTAGCCAAATCATTTTATTTATGGCAGGGAATTCTGCCGTACGTACCTTATGTTACTATTACCAACCCTGGCTTGCAATTTCTGCTATCCAAAGGACTGGACTATGCCCTTTCTCCACGGTACGTTCCAAACGTGACTTCATAATTGAAATTGAAGAGAAACTCAGACATGTGCACGATGTCACAGGGGTAAATCTCGCGAGAAGCCGCGTTGTCAGTGTTTCGAACAATGTGAAACCGGCCGGGTCAAATTTAGATCAACAAGAACGCATTGCTCTTAATGATCGAGTTGAAGTCAGGAAGCTCCATCATGACTTTAAAGGCCGACAAAGGAAAAGGAACCGTTGTGCTTGATAGGGATGACTACATGAAGAAGATGTATGAAGTTATAAATGACAGTCGCTATTTCGTGAGGCTATCAAGAGATCCCGCTGCTAAGTCTGAAAGAGAGTTAGCTGTCCACCTTCGAGAGCTGAAAAAGAAAGGACGCATCAGTGACGACCTATACCGTCGTCTCTTCTCCTTTGACGCCGCGACACCCAAGATGTATGGACTCCCCAAAATTCACAAACCGTGGTTGCCGCCTACGCCCGATTGTATATGTTATTGGTTCATCCACTTACAGCCTTTCCAAATATCTGGTTATGATTCTGAGCCCTCTTACGGGAAACAATGAGTTTAGCGTCCGGAATTCCCGTGACTTTGTTGAACTTATACGCGCTCAGGCCCTGCTACCGCACGAGGCTATGGTATCCTTTGATGTGATTTCATTATTTACGAATGTCCCCAACGCCCTGGCGGTTGATGTCGCCCGTAATCGGTTGTTCGCAGACCAGTCGTTGTCCACTCGCACAACCCTCCTTGTTGATGACGTTATACTTCTTTTGCGTTTTTGTCTCAACCAGTGAAATTTTAGATTTAATGGGGACATATATCATCAGGTCAGCGGATGCCCTATGGGGAGTCCAGTTTCCGTAACCGTCTCGAATCTCGTCATGGAATATGTTGAGGAAAAGGTAGTGTCTGGCATTGATTTCCCCGTGAAGTTCTACCGTCGCTATGTCGATGGCACTTTCGTAATAGTTAACAGAGAGAACGTAACCGATTTTCACCGCAATTTGAATAGTGTCCACCCCTCAATTCAGTTTACCTGCGAACATGAAACCGATAGTACCTTGCCGTTTTTATATGTACGTGTCCATAGAACTAGTGAATCTTTCTTTAAGATGGAGACATCCGTATATGGTAAACCATGCGACAGACAAAACTTTCTTGATTACCACTCCCATCACCCTACTCAACACAAAAGCTCAGTTGTAAGATCGTTGCCTTCATCATTCAGAAACAGTCCCATCTAACTCAACACTTAGCAATCAAGAACTTAGCCATGTGCGGGAGGCTTTGAAGAAACGTAACTACCCCGACCGGTTTATCAATCGCGTTAAGAAACAAATGTCCCGTCGGCGCCCGGATCGAGCCGAACGAACACGTGACGTCGTGTGCATCCCGTACGTTAAGGGGGTTTCGGAGGCCCTGGGACGCGCCCTTAGGCCGTTGGGGGTACGAACTGTATACAAACCCTACAGAACAATTGCCAATGTTATCTCCAAGCCAAAAGACCCGACCCCGCCAGAGGCAGAAAGGGTCATGATCTACCAGGTGCAGTGCAAGGAATGTGACGCTTCCTACATTGGAGAGACGGAACGAAAAAGAAAAACAAGACTAAAAGAACACGCACGGGTGTCGCCAATTCCACGAACGCCACCTGCTTCAAGTCCGAACTCGTCGACCATGCATGGACGTCAGGACACCAATTTGACTTTGACAAGGCGAGGGATAAAAGGTGGGGACCGAGGAAGCTGCTGCAATCTTGGTTCATCCAGAACGACAAACGCGGAAGTGATTCATCCCTGGTAAACAAGCACCGTGGCCCCCTGCCGGACGTGTACACAAACTTTATGCCTAAATAGCCGAACTTTTTTGTGCGACTCTCACTCGCTCTGCGCTCTACTGAAGATGCCTCCCGCATGGGAGGCGAAACGTTTAATGAAATTGTTATTTTTGTGATGTCAAGCCGTTTTTGTTATTACATTTATCAAGTCTTCGCCCGGCTTCTGGAGTATTTTTGCGCTCCTAATTTCACCGGTACGACAGCCATGGGAGGCAACTGCGAGCGAGTGGGGAAAGAAATCATTGAGGCTTATCGGATGGCGACAAGCCCGAAAAACATAACCACCCCGTCCATTTCGCTCTCAAGAAAGGAGATTATCTTTCTGAGGCCCTCAATGGAAGCCGAACGCTGACAGACTAGGCAAGGCGACAATGTCACCGGCAGAAGCGGCCTTTCCTTTTATGCGCTGTTGATTCCCCTTCGACCTCGCCTTTTGCAAATCCTCCCCACCTGCTTTTGTGTCTTCGTGTGGCTGTCAGCGAGCGCGACAGCCGCTTTAAGCAAATCAAAAGGGTGAAGCGAAACGCGTGACCCAGCGTGACCTCTCTACGTAGGACGCGTAGGACAAAAACGCTTGAACGAACATTTTTCACGTGACTTTCTCTTGTAGAAATAAGCGGGCCACGTAGGTCCGGTTTTCGAACTGCTCTTCAGTGTTCTGTTGCTTTCGTGCGTTGCAGACGCGGCTGTGTTTTTTCGTCGTAAACGGTCGGAATACGTCCATGCCGATTTTTCGGTAACAGCCATTTTGTTGCACCGGAGTTCGTGGAATACTTGTGATGTGTTTGTTGGACACGCTTCGACAAAAACTGCTCTTCGCCGACGACGAGACGTCAGTCCTCGAATCCTCACATGTGTTTGTGGGGTGCCTGAGTTGGATTATGCATCTATCAAGGATTACATGATATCGCTCTTTTATTAGTAAGTTCACTGCAAGCATGATTCTGATAGTCGTCCTGCTTTCCTCTCAATCTCCGCGGTTTTTGTGTGATGAGTTTTGCTTGGCATGAGGACAGCGTTAATTGTATTTTATAATTTGATTTTCGTTTTACAGAGAAGTGTGACCTTTGTAAATATGTTGAGAATACACTGTGTGCAATGATAGCTGTTTAATAAACTTCTGGGAGCGATCGAAAAAAATTTGTTTGTCCGTATAAGTGATTGGATACGCAACAAATGGCATGCAACGTACACATACTTGCACGACATTCGGCCAATACGAAGCAGACGCATCGTAGAGTTTTCGCACAATATCGCACGAACGCTAGGCCAGGGCGAAACAGCTGTACGGCAATACCTGCCGGGTATCAAACGGTGGTAAAAAACTGGACAGTTGAGCGGTATTGGAACCGACTTTCGGCCGGCACTGGCACGATACTGCAAAGTATTGCCGTGCTGCTTGGGAACGGAGGTGATGACATCTTACCATCGTGTTTCCAACGCTTGTTTAATTTATTTCTCTTCTGGGACGCGTGAAAGAGCACTTCTGTGACACACCAGAGATATTCGAAACTTGGGCTGGCCTCTCGGCTTTATTTGCCACTTTTGGCACTTATTTGGCACTTCAGTGGGTAGTCAGAGAAAAGCCAAACTTCGGCATGCCCCGAATCGACAAATTAAGATTTACTGCGGCAGTTATGGCTCAAGTCTGGCACTTACTTTGGCACAACTGTGGCGGTCCAGAGAAAAACCAAACTCGGCGAGGCCGAAATACCGAAATTAGGCGGTGCTTTGGTAGTTATGGCTCAATTATGGCACACTTCGGCACTCCTGTGGCGTACCAGAGAAACACCAAATTTTGGCGTGTCCGAGATACCCAAATTAGGCGTTGCTCTGGCAGTTATGGCTGAATTATGGCACCAACTTTGGCGCTCCTCTGGCGGACCAGAGAAACGCCAAACCTTGGCACGTCCCAAATACCGAAATAAGGCGTTGCTCTGGCAACTATGGCTGAAGTATGGCACCAACTTTGGCGCTCCTCTGGCGGACCAGAGAAACGCCAAACCTTGGCGCGTCCCAAATACCGAAATTAGGCGTTACTCTGGCAGCTATGGCTGAAGTATGGCACCAACTTTGGCGCTCCTCCGGCGGACCAGAGAAACGCCAAGCCTTGGCATGCCCCGCATTCCCAGATTAGGATTTACTATGGCAGTTATGGCTCAAGTATGGCACCAGCTTTGGCACTCCTCTGGCGTACCAGAGAAGAGCCAAACTTTGGCATGCCCTAGGATCGCCCAACTAAGGCTATAGTTAGGCACCGTACTTTGGCACTGATGAGTGCCATGGTGCAAAAACCTAACTGCGCCAAAGTTGGGCCCTTATGATTGCCAGACCTTTGCCCAAGTTGGGCATTCCTCTGGCGTGCTACCTGGGAGGAGTCAACCTGTATGCGCACAGTAGTGGCCTGATTATAACAGCCACTAATGGGTCATGTACATAAGAGGAATAATTCTGTCATTGGTTATTTCACTTAGTAAAAGAGTAAAGGGTGTATAAAATCGCTGTCGAACAACGTTGAAGTATGGTGATGCCAGTTTGCTTCGGGAAGTGAACAAAGGGAGTACAGAGTTCCTCAACGGTGTAAATTCCGCGACACACTCCCCGAACAAATCAGGCACACCGAGTGGTCACACCAGTAACCATGCATTTAAACG
The DNA here is from genome assembly GCF_016920785.2 of Ixodes scapularis. Classification (NCBI taxonomy): domain Eukaryota; kingdom Metazoa; phylum Arthropoda; class Arachnida; order Ixodida; family Ixodidae; genus Ixodes; species Ixodes scapularis. The sequence goes on along the minus strand of NW_024609873.1, from coordinate 15,418,575 downwards.
CGTAATCACTGTTTGCGCCGTGCAGGCACTTCCTAGGTTATTTGCTTACTTGCTGTTTTGTTTTGTGCAGGGTCGAATTGTTAAGCGTCTTTCCTTAGTGCCCAACAATTATGTTTTTGACGTGTCGACAGGCTTGCGCATATGTATGGAAACTCTGCTGGTTAGATCGTCGCTGGTGTCGGATACCAATATTACTGGGGAGGCGATAAAAATATTTCATTATTCGTTAAAATTGCATGCACCATCTTACTGGCTGTCGCATAGGGTCGAGTGCTTTTCTCCAGGGACGACTACCCCATAACATACCGAGGTTTTCCCAATTCCTTGCATTTCAAAATGTACTTTATTATTTCACATCTGCCCTCGCTTCGTCAATATAAAAAAAAATTGTAGAACTTTATGCCCCCCCCCCCCCACCCCCTTGGTCTCTTCTGATTACTCCTTTCCCAATTGTTTTTTCAAAAGCTCAATTTGAAGTTCAGCCTGCAAGGTTTTTAGCCTTAGCATTTCAGTGTAATACTGTTTAGCAGCATCTGCTGCAGCGATTTGCGCACAGGGGGCATCCATGGCTCTTTATGTTGCCTCCGTATCCAGCAGGAGGTTCTCCGCCTCCATCCGCTGCTGGTCCTCAGCTTGCTGCTGATACCTCTGCGCAGCTTCCCGGCACCAACGTCTCGTCTGCAAGACACTGGAAGCTGCTGCCCACTCGTCTGCTGCTGCCACCCTTAGGCCGCTTCCTGACGCCCGAGGCTGCGACGCTGCCGTTTGCCTCAAGCTATCGCTGTGACAAATGGATATGCAGGAAGTGATTTGCTGTAGTTATTAGAAGTGTGCAGGCAACATGCGTATAAAATACAGTGTTTGTAATCCCGACATGTTGCTGGAATTTTGCCACAGTGTACTTAACTGTAGAACAGAAACTCTCTGATGCTTCAAGCATCTCCAAGTGGACCACTCACATGGTGCTCATGCAGAAATCCACGCTCACCGTAATATCCCGAGAAATTGCCCACCCAAAACTGAGAGCACATTAGGTAAAAATAAGGGGTAGGCTGACATTTGGTGTTCACAAGGTAGCTCAACTTGAGCCATTGAAAAATAGATAGTCCTGCTACAAATCAGGATGGGCTATCTGTTGGGGATGGGTCGTCTCTCGGGATATTACGGTAATATTCCTTGTACCGGTTGCGACTTTGAGTATTTCATTACCTTTAGGTTTCTTATAAATTTCTTAACCTTGCCGTTTATTTCACCTAAGGATGTTGTGAAAACAAACATTGAAGTCTCGTTTTTTATGAAATCCACGATGCTACAAAAGAGTCTTCGCTTTGCTATGTATAGAGTCAATCTCGCTATGGCTCTCGATCCTCCTGTTAAACCGGTAACTGATGCCATCAACGCTACCTCTTTCCTTTTTGCGCTCCGCACTAGTTCGTCACAACATAAACAATGAGTTTGTTCACTCATTCAACAACTCATCAAATATCATGCATAACAACAGGGGTGTACCTTTTCTTTTTTCAAAAGGAAGCATATTGTCTTACATGTTGCACCTGTCGGTTAAGGGGTTAGAACTAAATATCACCACCTTGCATTCCTTCAACCATCAAAAAGTGTACTACAACTCTTCTTTGTTCGGATATCTGGCTTTGGTACACCGGTAGTTTTGTTGTCTGGTTGTTAGCTATGCTAGTAATGAGCAGATTTTGCTGCATATCCTTCTGTGTGTGTGTGTTTTATGAAGGTTGTTTGTAGAGTAATTATGCAGCCCTATGAGTAAAATGAAGAGAAATTCACGATTACATGCTTGTCATAAGTGACCCAAAGGCAGTGCAGTATGTCCGCTAGCCTGGGCTCCCTATCCCTAACCTGCATCACGCAGTAGTGATACATAAAAGTGGGCTGATTTCAAATTAGATATTGTGTGTATGGCACTATGACAATTTTTACAATCTCCCTGTTCTCACATCAGTTTCTTAGGGTCCCACCATTAATAACAGAGCTGTTCTGCATGCCCGGCACCCAGTGCTGTTGACTTGTCATTCAGACTGATGTAAGAGTAATGCACTCACTCTTCCGTGTCACCCTCAATGACATCGAGCCCACACAGGTTCGGTCAGTCCACGCCGATCACGTCGAGAACTGCCTGAATTAGGGGCGTCAGTTCATGGAGGATCGGGGAGGCACCTACCAAATGAATGCACATTATTTTCATTCCGTACTCACCCGGGCCCCAGAGGCATTGCAGAGTGGGGGGGGGGGGGGGGATGGGGGGGGGGGATCAATAAGTAACTACCAAGCTAGAATATAAACAGCAGAAATCCAACGGCATTATGAAGCATTCAATGAAAGCATAGTAATTTATACTGTGTGGCTAAAATGTAAGTTCTTAACATTGCAGTGGAGTCATCTCGCAACAGTGACCTTCCAACATGCACATCGCTGCGTGCAATTGTGCTGCAGTCAACTTTGTACATAGTGCTTTCTTTGTGCCTTGAGGATGCAGTAGTGTAGGGTGTTCAGCGACGTGTTCGATGAACAACTATGCCCTAAATTTAGGACCGTTTTCTTAAAAACAACAAAAAAGGCACAGTTTAGGTGGTGTGCTTTCAACATTTTGATCTCTGTCACAGGTCTACCACACTTTTTGCTGTTTCATGTGTGTCTCGGTTACTGAAACACGGTTAAAGAAAATTTCAATAAATTGTTTTGAGATGTTGCCTCTTCTGATTTTATTACTGTTTTCGAACAGGGACAGGAATCTCGTGGAAAGTTACACGTCAAACTATCTTTTATATCTGTCATCAGTCATGCCATAAAAAAATTAAATTCTAACACGGCATTATAATCCATGGCAGAAAAGGTTCTGTTTATTTCTTGTATAAATGCCCCCCCCCCCCCCCCCCCACTCATCTTGAAAGCGAACAATTGAAAACTAGTTTGTTTTTCGAAATATGCAAATTCCTCCGACTCACCTGTGCGCCCTTCATGCTTCTTGGAGGCGCTGTAGACCTTTCTGCATTTTTTCAGGAGGTTTTGCCACGCCTCCTTCAGCTGCTTTGCGGTCCTCTGAGCTCCCTGCTCATTCATTGCATCGGCAATGTCGAGCCACGCCTGCTGTCTCGTGTGTGCAGTTACTGCAGGACCGAATTTTCCCATAATCTGTTCCCTTCCTGCCCCAACTTCCCGAATTAACTTCAATCTCTCGTCTAATGGCATAATTTTTTTGCCTCTGTTCGCAAGCCCTCGATACTGACGCTTGGTCCATTTTCAACCGACGTTTGCGGACAGGACACTATCGTCTGCTACCTTGGTTTCTCTACCTGCACACCTGCGTTTTGCTAAATATCGCAATAAGACGCAAGATAATCCTAACATCACTTTTAAAAACAAAAAAAAAAAGCAAAAGGATGATCTCGTCAACGTTCTTTGTGGTAAGTGTTTGTTTATTTCTCGTTTCTGCGACTTCTGCAGATGACATCGGCAAGGTTGGTTCGTATACCGCGCTTGTACTATCTTTTCCATTGGTGGATGCATCAATATTTTCCATCGTTAGATGCATCGACCGACCGTCACGGTCAGAACCAGACGCAGCGGCACTGCTTCAGCGTAAAGCTAAGGTTCTCGTCACCGTTGAATTTCTGGCCACCGGGGATATGTATAAACCTCGATGCTGTCGGCATACAGTCAGCACACTGCGAAAAAAAAAAGCGGTACAATGTCCCAGCTGTTTACTCGGAACGAAGACTTTATCAAAGATAACCCCGTTTCTCCGCAAAGTAATGGCTGCTCGCGAGTTGGCGTGCATAGTGTAACAAATGAAACCTGTTCGTATACCAACGCATGTTCGCAAAACATTTTTTACTCACCATAAAAACACTTGCAAGGCTGATGTATACCGTCATATGTCCTGGGTCCCGAACTAGTGAAGAGTGATGCGTTCGCGGAATGCTGCGGTCAGTTAACTTAGTTGTCCCTCCGAACTACAGCTTTGCTTGACGTGCTAATAGGTTGATGGTGCGTCATTAATATAACAGCCGGATCGAAATGAATGTTCGGCAGAACCAAGCAGAACTGTTAGCCCTCATTAAGCGACGTTGCGGCCATTTTGCTTGTAGGTACTGCTTCTCCCTCGGCGCCCCTGTTTGCCCAGTCGCGTGACCTAAAATTCTTCGTTCTAGGGACAATAGTTAACTTTAAACCACGGTTTGCGTTCGAGAAAACGGGCCCTGGTGGTTGAGTCGAGCCAGGGGTAGGTTTGGACCCTTCGGGGCCCCCCGGGTGAGGCAATACACCACTTCAGCCCCCGCTTCCCGTAGACGGGTGTCCTGGCTTGGCCGGACCAGGATGACTCACTCAGTCGCCACTTCTACTATCCCCTCTCATCTTTCGCTCTTGTCCTTTCCTTCTTTTTACTCTTCTCATTTTTCTTCTTTTTCTTTTAACTCCTTTGGCGGCAAGGGCTAACCTTAGGTGGCGACAGACTTTTTGTCCAGAACCACGCTTGGTTATAGAGACAGGGCAGCACTAATGCACTATTAAAAAAAAGATAATAGTAATTACTAGGTAAGAGCTAGTAGCCGCTTGTCACATATGTTACTAGTTACCTACCCAGGTAGCACGTCAGAGTAATGCCCAACTTGGGCGAAGGTCTGGCAAACATAAGGGCCCAACTTTGGCGCAGTGAGGTTTTTGCACCATGGCACTCATCAGTGCCAAAGTACGGTGCCTAACTATAGCCTTAGTTGGGCCTATCCTAGGGCATGCTAAAGTTTGGCTCTTCTCTGCTACGACAGAGGAGTGCCAAAGTTGGTACCATACTTGAGCCATAACTGCCATAATAAATCTTAATCTGGGAATTCGGAGCATGACAATGGTTTGGCGTTTCTCTGGTCCACCGGAGGAGCGCCAAAGTTGGTGCCATACTTGAGCCATAACTGCCATGGTAAATCCTAATCTGGGGATTGGGATCATGCCAACGTTTGGCGTTTCTCTGGTCCGCCACAGGAGCGCCAAAGTTGGTGCCATACTTCAGCCATAACTTCCAGAGCAACGCCTAATTTCGGTATTCGGGACGTGCCAAAGTTTGGCTTTCTCTGGTCCGCCACAGGAGTGCCGAAATTGTGCCATAGTAGAGCCATAACTGCCAGAGCAACGCCTAATTTGGGTATTTTGGACGGGCCAAAGTTTGGCTTTTTTCTGGCCCGCCATAGGAATGCCAAAGTCACGCCATACTTGAGCCATAACTGCCAGAGCAACGCCCGATTCGGGTATTTCGGACATACCAAAGTTGGGCGTTGCTCTGGTCCGCCAGAGGAGCGCCAAAGTTGGTGCCATAATTCAGCCATAACTACCAAAACAACGCCCAATTTCGGTATTTCGGCCACGCCGAGTTTGATTTTTCTCTGGTCCGCCACAGTTGTGCCAAAGTAACCCTTAGCGAAAAGCCGTTCAAAATCAGTACACTCGAAGTGTACTGAAGTATACTAAAAGTATACTTCCAGTACGGTCTCTGTACCGATTGTATACTTTAAGTGTACTGAAAGTATACTTCCAGTAAAAATGGTGGTGGACTGAAAGTATACTCGTCCGTACAAAACTAGTACATGTAGTAGAATCGTAGTTCCCGCGGTAAGAAGTAGTTCAAAATCAGTATACAAAAAGTGCACAGAAAGTGCATCGGCCTATCTATCGCGTTTTTAGTGTGTTGATGTTAAAAATTGCACTATATATATATATAGTGCAATTTTTAACATCAACACATTAAAAACGCGATAGATAGGCCGATGCCATTTTCACAGAATATTTGTGGGCTCGGCGGACATTAGATGAGTAAATAAACGTCACAGTACGTTGTGTAATTAGCCTTTTTTAATTGACAGTGTAATTGACCATGTATAATTTTTAATTTTAAAGGGGCTATGAATAAACTCTTCCCAACTGAAACAATTTGCGAAAAGGTGACGAGTTCTGTATTATTCATAGCTAAAACTCTGCCTTTCATCGCCTGATTAAAAACAGCGCGCTGGACAGAGCGCACGATGCTGTTCTTACGTATTCCCTTCAGTCGAACCGTTGGAAGTATGATACTGGAGCATCCACCAAAGGCACGCTGTCAAAAGTGTGCAACTTCGTTCATGCTGAATACGACAGCACTTTATGGGGGTTCTAATTTCACTAGAAAAATAAATAATGTATAGAACTCTAGCATGAGAAGTTTTCGCCAACACAAACAAACATTCCATCACCGATATGCCATGTCAAAACCGTAAGCCACTCTCCACTTTGCCCGTCCCTGCCGCGCGTGGTTCTTGAATCGAGGGAAAAAAGTGCGAAATTTGATAAATAAATATGTGAAAGCCCCTTGGCTCTTTCGTAAATAGTTTTGATTGTGTTAGGCTCTAATAATGACTGCCTCTAAAACAGCGCTAATAAAAAAAGTAAATTTACGGATTTTAATATCTTAAAAAAAATGTTGCCACGGTTATTCACCCATGTAATGTCCGCCGAGTCGCACGACACACATGAAGAGTGCATCAACATGACAGTGAGCCCCCAATTTTCCTGAAACCAGTTGATTAAAATATATCACCGGGTATAGCTGACATAATGTGACAAAGAGATGCTTCATTTCTCATTTCACTGCAGACCACGTGGTACAAAAGTTCCCCGGGGAAACGACCGGCACTGTCATAGGATACTTACGTCGCAAATGCAACATTTACTTACGCCTAAAAAAAGCACAAATAGAAAAATTAGCTACATTGTACGCCAAGGAAAGTAGCGTTATCTAACTTGTCAATAATTATTCCAGCTAGTCATTTCTACAAATTTAGCAAGTGAAAAGTCTACTTTTAATGCAAAGATAGTTTTTATTTTCCCTGAGGTGTATTTGTTACCTTTATTGAAGAATAAAAGTTTACTGTAAAAAAAACTGTTACCACTATTCGGAAGCTGGGCGATCGAGGGCAGTCGCACCAAGTGTTTAATGCTGCTGATGAAAACGCATGCACATGACTTTGTTTTCAAAGTGCACCGCCACTTGCGCGCTGCATCAGAGGCTAGTAGACAAATTACGTTTGCAGCATAATCCGGTGTTTTTGTAATGCAGGACAATTGCAACAACGAACAACACCGTCGATCGAGAGTTCCACACTGTAAAATATCGACGTAAATATGACGTGTATTTTCCACATCAAAAAAGACGGGCACGCTCATTGTTTCAAAACACGAGGTTGCCCTCATTATTTATGTGCCGCGGGAGCCGATCCTTCCAGAAAAGCCGAAATGCAAGCGGTGCAAGCATGCGCTAATGAATCAAAATAGCCTTGGCGACAAGAGAGAAATTGCTTGAGATAGTTTCGGTTTTACACTGAAAAAGAAACCGAAAGTTTAGATAAAACCTAAGATAGACTAAACTTTCTGTTAATTTTTTACGAATATAATAAAGTGGCATTATTATTATTAATATATTGATTTGCTTAGTTTTGTCTTAAAAAAAAGAACAAAAAGAAGAGACTTTTGAAAACTGCACAAGACCATCGCTATTGCAATCAGCTTCCGTTCGGCCGCCATTGGAGTTCCAGAGGGTTTGAACATCGTTTCCTTTTTACGTTTTAGCCGTTTTAGCGGATATTTTAGATAGCTTACTTACGAATACCGTGTTCAATAATAGCAAGCGATTACTGAGAGCTGTGAGACGCAGCGTCGCAAGTGGCGGACAGTCATGGCCGACTGGCGCAGGCGAAGGTGAGAAAGTTTCTTTTGTTTCTGCGAAGTGCGCCGCTGTTTCAAACCTCGTCTTGTACTGTGTGCTTGCTAAGCTATGCTTGACTCTTGCTATGCTCTACCCGGTTTTATCTCGTTGTTTGAGAAAAGCGTATTTTCAAAATTTATGGCTCTCTCCGCAGAGTGAGAAAGATTCGCGTGCGGCGGAACCGAGGGCCAGCCGAGGGCCTGCCCTGTGCGCCGTCCCTACGAAGGTCGCCCGACGACGCTTTTGCGGAGCGTTCAAGTACAGTCTGACGGACGTTCAAGCAATCACAGGTCATGCTAGTTCTTACGTGTGGTCCCAACAGTCTCTAGCCAACGATTTGTCTCATAAAGCGGGAGCAAGAAAAACGTTACAAGAGCGAGCAGCATGATTTCTTGTCCGTGCTGATGCCTGTGCCGTAGAGACGGACGATCTCTTTGCGTATGCTGAAGCGGCACGTTTTCCAAGTTTGCGATTGTGCGTTGTGAATAAAGTGAGTTTGGGTGTCACGTTTTTTGCATGACCAATTTTGACCAATTTCGATAAACTCGCAAAGACTAAGCCTTCGCGAAAATCAGGTCGTTTACAGTAGTACAATTCATCTTGAAACCAATATCGAATACCGTATTATACTAAACTTCTAAAATACAATTTTATTATTAGCACAAACAGCCGTGAAATTTGACATTCTCAGATGTTTTCGTTGTGGCCTTCATGAATCCATGTGCTTAAAATGTAGAAGCTGCAACCTTGAATCCTTTCTTCTTTTTTTTTCTTTGTGGTGCCTAAGATTTTAGGTAATAAATGTTGTGCCCTGCAATGAACACTACTGCCTGTAGCATAGCCCTGGGCATGCAAGGAAGGCACACCACTAATGTCTGACATATCAGGCTTTCAGAAACGATATTGTCCGATGTTCCTCACGCTTTTGTCAGGATGAAGTTGTTACTATCTTGCCTTCCTCACATAGTGGTCCTTTGAGCGAATTATGTGATGTTAAATCATGGAGTCGCCTCCATAGGGTAATTTTCTCTTCTCTTTTTACGCAGGATGTAATGGCATACCATCATCACAAAGGAGAGTGTACAGTGAGGCAGGCTCGGAAACTTGAATAAAGTGATAAGTAGGATTTCAATCTCTGTCTTATCAATTACGTGAAGAACACTGATCATAATGTTTGTATGCTACACATACACACTTTCAGTTGAAAAATGCAAGGCACCTCTTCTTTATGGCTTTTCTCACACAGTTTCAGAAGACGAAGGTACGTCATCCTCACGAGGAATAGAGCTGCCAAAGATTTCCTCGTTAATTGCCTGACTCATTTTTAAGAGTGCATCTCCCGATGGTGGCGCCTCTGCATTATCATCATCAATTGACTTGTCAACGGCGTTTCTCAACATTTCACGAGAATGAAGCTATATGATATGAAATTTCACAGGTTGGAATACAGCCGTTCAAAAAAACACGTTTGAAAAGTCAGCTTTTTAAATGGATGCGCCAATTTTTCTGGCCAATTTAAGACCGTTCTTTCCATTCAGAACGCCTGACATACACGGCGTCCCAGATAACTTGCACCATACTTAAAAAAACACCGGAGGGCTCTGCGGGAATGAAATCAACTGTCGTTAGCAAGCGTCGTGAGGAAGTGCACAGATTTATTTAATGCGCCTGGTTATGTAAATAACTAAGATTAATGAGCTAACATTTCAAATATTCTTTTAAGGGCCAAAATGTCAATTGTAAAGCTGCAGGGCGCATTGAGAAACACCCCATTAAAGTGTTTGAAACATAATACGTTTTCGTGCTTTTTTCCGGCCTTCAAAGAACGCACATTCGCGGCGCGCTCGCACGCCGTGATTCGGGAAGCGAGTTGTCACGCGGTATTTTTTTGTATTTCGCGGGCGTTTTTTTGAAGGCTTAGTGCACCTTGTTGAAAATGGTTTAATTGGGTGTTTCTTAATGCGCTCTACAACTTTCCATTTCACACCTCGGGTTTTATATGAAGATTTCAAAAGTTAACTTGTTACTCTTAATTAAATAAATAGGCGCACTAAAACAATTTCGTGCACTTTCGCAAGAGACTTTCTAACAGCGTTCAGTTAATTTCACTCCCGCAAAATGCTCCGGTTTTTTTTTTTCGTTTTTTTTTTTTAAAGTTTGGTGCAAGTTATCTGGGACACTCCGCATATATGTACTGGTAGTGTACATTTAGTACACTAAAAGCATACATGTAGTGTACTAAACGTGTACTTATAGTATGCTAAAAGTACACTCGAGGTGCACTTATGGTATACTACATTTTTACTTGGGGTGTACTAAAGGTAGACTATTTTGTTTCATAAAAGTGTGAAACTAGTGCGATTTCAGTACATGCCCCAAGTTCACTATTAGTATACTTTCGGTATACTCATTTTGAACGACCTTTCGCTAAGGTAAGTGCCAGACTTGAGCCATAACTGCCAAAGCAACGCCTAATTCGGGTATTTCGGACATGCCAAGTTTCGCTAATCTCTGGTGCGCCACAGTTCTGCCAAAGTAATTGCCAGACTTGAGCCATATTTGCCGCAGTAAATCTTATTTTGGTGATTCGGGGCATGCCAATGTTTGGCTCTTCTCTGGCTACCCACTCTCTTTGACAAGTTACAGCATCATAAATGTCATGTCCACGACCCTTACTATACCTATTTAGTTTTTGGCTGACGGTGTCATAGAAGCTGTGTATGGCCTGGACCAAACTGCAATCAGCCTTGCGTTATGTGGCACGGCTCTCCATGTATACACAGGGGCAGGAGTGCAGCCACATTGATCCAAGCTGGTGGGTGGTTGGTTGAATCGCTATATAGTTGCCAACCCACTCTCAGCTTTTAGTGTAGCACAACGCACATCTTGTGGCAGTGCTGCACACTGTTCTGACGCATGTCATATTTTTATATTTTTCACAGAACAAGTGGCAGCAGCACCAGCTCCTGTGATGCAGAGCGTGTGCCACACAGGTGCAGCCTTCGGTGGTGCAACTGAAATACCTGCAACCTTAGATGGAGCAGCTGGTACAGTCGGACCTGCATCCGCTGAGGCAGCTGCTAAAGCACCCGCTGAGGTGGAGCCATATCAGCTCCTAAACTTCCTAGAATGTGACATGGTAAGTTGATAGGGTAATTTTTTGCTTTCTAAGAGATACCTCTGGACAGAAGGCATTTCTATGCTTGCACAATGTCTTCAAGATGAAAAGTCCTTAACAATTTGTTATTTACCGTGTAGATCTCGATAAATGTTGCTCAAATGAGATCTCTCTTTCAGCACCATCGCCACAAATTATTGTTTTGTGGTGGTGCATCACACCAGCAGAAGATCCAAGTTTATAATGTCTTGAAAAACATATCAAAGGCGACATCTTTTTGTAGAAAGTTTAGAACTGCATCTCTAACATTCTGCTCAACATTTTGAGCTCATTACTCGGAAAGACTTGGAGCATCACATTCCCCATTAATTACCTTTGGCCCATACAATAAACCCTTTTCAGAAGTGTGTGCATGTCCAAGGCCGCCATTTCTTAAACGCGGATCCCGAGTACGCGTTGGAAACAAGCGCCGTGTCAGTGATTGGCGTGGATATACGTGAGTGCAACGTCAGCATTCCACGGTGGACGTTGATCCAATCACGGCTTTCGTGTCCAACAAATGGCGACTGTCAATGTTGCTTGTTTATGTTTTGAAAATGGTCTATTCTTCCTATCTTCACCAGGTGCATGGGAATGAAACTCAACACCCTAGGAGCATAAAGCGGCTTCTTTTCTTTTAAGGCGTTAGTTTTATAGTCCCAGCGACGCTCGAGGTTCCATGATAACCCCGCACACAGGTAAAAAAGTGGCGCGACTTGCACCGGCAACTGAAATCAGTGGGCGCATCGTTTCATGTTCTCTATCCATTACGCCGACTGAAAAGTTCAGGGGTTGAGGAGGGGAGGGGGATCATGGAACACCATCTAAGGAGCTGGGCTAGGAGGCAAAGAGGAATGGAATGGGAACAGCGAAATCACAAGGCGTACGGGCAGCCAGTGATTGCACTGTCAGGTTTTTTTTGAGCCGGCCAAAGAATCTTCGCCAACAGCTGACGCTACAAGAGGGCTTGCCACCCAGTACCCCTTGCAGTTCGACAGCGGCAGAATCAGGGGACGTAGCAAAAGAACTTGATAGCTCGAGCAGCGTAGTACTGTTGTATGGGTGCTTCCCAGGGCGTTTGAAAATGATGTGACTAAAAAAGGGGTTCAACTAACGAAACTTACGTTAATCAATATACACGAAGCAGCATTTCATAAAAAGAGGATCTCACCACCGAATACATCGGTTTCGCCTCCTATTCTATTTTTTCTATTGATGCATTTCTACGACGGTTGATGTCAAGGTGACTTGGAAAGCTTGGGGCGACAACATAGGGAACCAGGAAATAAGGTCAAGCGTTGCTGTGAAGAACCTGGCCATTGCTCTGTGGGGGTCCAATGTCCTTCTGCAGAGGACTGTGACCAAAATGGCGTCGAATGTTAGTCTTAACAAGGACAGCAGGCTGCCTCTGACATCCAAGAAAGCGGCATTCCTAAGAGGCCAGTGCAAATTATCGCACGTAAACGTAACCTAAGCAGTTATTTGAAAAATCTGCTCAATCAAAGCACTATCTTGGCAGCTAGTTGGTATTATGCTAGGAGTTCACAATGTTCCGGAGGTCTTTGGATGGACCGCATAAAGCTGATAAGATTTAGCACACAGCTGTGACATAATGGTGGAAGCTTTCAGTAAAATTATGGGAAGATTAGGTAACCTCAGTAAAACAAAAAAAGCTATATTTTTTATACTTTACGTGCCAACACCAGATTTTTCTTTTGAGCCACTGGCCTTTATTTTGGCTGTATGAAATAAGCAATGTCTAGGGCATTTCCTCTTTATTCCAATCATTTGCAGTTTCAATACATGCCACAGTGGCCCTGAATAATATCTCATATCTTCACCCCGCCCCCCCCCCCCCAAAAAAAAAAAAGGCTCTGCGAAACTTTCTTCTCGAGAAGAGAATTTTTGCAATTCGCAACAATTCTCTTCTTTCTTCTTCTTTTTGACGCAAGGGGGTTTATGTCCTTATCTTTGAAATATTAAAACCACCGCTTTCAGGCATTCCCTTGTAATATATCCGCGCAATATGCCCATTTATCTGGTCGCTTCAATGTGCCCATGAAACATTGTGAACTCCCAGTAAGTATTGTGTAAAATTACACTACCTCAAAGTACTTGTCATGCAGTGGCAAACAAAAGCAGGGTTATAATATGTGATGTATATTAGTACTCTCAATGACTGGTAGGATGTTTGAACACTCGTAATCACTTTCTCTAAACTGAATTCTGCATCAGCATTGTACTTATTTTTTAATCGTTTGATCTTGGCTGGCTCAAACATTAGATAGGAGAGGTGCACCATATGTTGGTTTTCAAACACGCGGCCCGCTTGGCATTTGCAAGCGGCCTGTGCAGTCAGGCATAAATGTAAAAAAAAATTACATTAAGGGTATACCCAGCACTTTTTTCTAGGGTTTTTGATGGTGGAAAACGGTGACGTTGTGACGGTATTCTTCATAAGCCCAATACTCGTCAAAACCAGGAACTGGACGTAAAAAGCTTTCAAATGGCGATGATTGCGAATTGCTAAAGAGTCAAACCCCCTTATGTCGAACTCGCAAAAAACTGTCTATAGACAGTTTTTTGCGAGTTCGATATATTTGTTTGATACAGTTCGATGTAGCGGGTTATTCTACATGAAAGTTTGAATGAATCTGACAACGAACAAACACGACATATTTAGAAAAGTTTTTTACTCTCGAAGGAGCGTCTGTACGTCATAAGGGACGCTCCATGTGGCTATTCAGTGGCCCATCTTCGTTTTTCAAGATCTCACCGGCTCATCCTCTCCCCACTTTCGGGCGGTCGACGCGATTGCCCAAAAGAAAAAAAAAAAGCAAGCTTTCTCTGCAAGCTGGCTTTCCCCCCGTTATTTCCCGCGTTGGGGGACAGCCAGCTTGCAGAGCTAAACGGCGCTTTTGGCAGTTTTATCTATCGGGAGAGGCAGCAATTTTCGTTCAACGTAACCAAATTTTTATAGCTGCTACTAGTATGTTCACAAAAAGTTCGATACAACGAATAGTTCAATATAATCGGGTTCAGCATCATACAGAAGGTGCCATTTTAATTCGAACGTAATTAAAAAAAAAGGGGGCGAGAGATTTGTGGGGCTCGGCGGACATAGATAAGGGGGATAACCGTCACAATATGTTGACTAATTAACCCAGATATGTTAATTAACTTTTAATTATTGATTTTATAGGGCATGTCGCAATTGCATTTTTCAAGTGCGTCAATTAGAGGCTGTTCCAAAGGCAACTGTTCATGAAAGTGATGTGGCATGTGATTTTAATGAACATTTGTTTAAGCCTTACGTCTACGAATTGTGCTCCTTTAAATATTTCGTCAACGCATATTTTTCAGCATGCGTAGTAATGAAGCTCCGTCGCCGAAAGCACCATGCAGATGTCATTGCTGTAATGTCGACGACAGCAAAAGTGAACCACATACTGGAAGAAAAAATGAACGACCGGCGAAAGCAAGAGAATTGAAGAGCCAAGCAGTAAATAAAGATAGAACCAGCCTGTTATTGGCAATGGTCTTTAGTGAAATACTGTGTCAAGCATGCATTCCCCCCCAGGTTCCCACACAGATTGCTCACAGAGCATGGGGTTATGAAACCCTATGGGTTACCCACACGGCTCCCACGGGACTTTGGTCCTACACAGCTCCTATAGAATCTCTGCAGGACCCACACACCTCCCGTAGACGCACCCAGACTATGAGGGGACCCATGGGGACCCATACACAAACTCAACTCTCCTACGTCACGCCAATGTGGTGGCGCGCCGGGCGCACTTCCGGCCTTGGGCGGTGGGCAGAAGTCGCCGTGCCAGACATGCATTTCTGTGTTCCTTTGGAAGAAACGAGACAAAAAACCTGCCTTTTTGTCAAACTGCTGCGACGTGGGCCGTACCAAGAGAGTCCGGAAAGGTTTTAAGGTCAGTTTTCATGTGTTTTTGCCCTATCCATTCCTCCGAGAACGTGGATAGTAGCCGTGAAAAGTGCAAACCAGACGCTGTCGAACTACGATTGCGTGTGCGGGCAACACTTTGTGGTCACGAGATGTATTTGCTATATTCCAACATGAACGAGAGAAAACCACCAAGTTGTCCCAACCACCCACGGGTTCAGTGCGTCTTTAAATTCCCTCGGCCGCCTGATCGCTCGAACTTTCGTCTGCTCTTTCAAACTTGGCTGCTTTTTGTCGTCAGCTCGTTCAAACGACAGCGGCCCGTAAACCAAACGTTGACCCGGTAATTGCGATACGAACAAAGTGCAGGCCTCAATACACTTTGAAGGTTTGTTGGGGTAAGTGCTAAGTGTAAACAGATACAAGAAGGTGTTGATCATTATTGTTACCAGTGGCCATCACCGACTTGTAATGCCCAATTTTACTTGCGGATTTCAGTATCGACGTGCACCATCTCAGCTACGGTCCACGCTTTTGCAGACCGAGCAACGTCTTGTCTGAAAACAGCGAGCAGATTCTCATCGTGGGATTCAGGCTTTAGCGCCCATTCTGCGGCGTCCGCGTGAAATGAATCGCCGCGCGTCACATTATTCACGCATAGATTTGCCTCGTTAGTTTTCCTGAAGCAGCTCAAGTAGTCAGACATTGTTAGGAGGACGTAGAATCAACAATTACATCGCGAAAAAGAGCACGGGGACTCCCACCGACGCCGACAACAACGCAATTCAATGGTTTTTTTATGAGCGACGGCGGGCTACTTGCCCATCATCCACCGCGCATGCGCGGCGCCGGTGGCGTCCGCTAGGGGCGCTCCGCTTCGTTCGTAAACATGAGTTGGTGTATACACCCACACAAACTCTGTGTGGACCCGCACACCCAAACAAACTGTGCGGGGACCCCATAGGGACCCGAACACCCACACAATTTCTGTGGGACCCACACGATTTCATAACCCCATAGGTCTGGGGGTCTTTGGAGCAGGGAAGTAGGAGGGGGCGGACAAAAGATTCTTGGACGACGAAACCCAATCCAGGGACTGCGGCACCGGCTCGTCAGAACTGTCCTCGGAACAGTCCAGGTCCCCGCACATACTCACCCCGTCGAGCGCACGAGTGCTAACTATGCGCTCCAACACGAGAACACGAGAACTGCACACGACACAAAGCAAAAACGGCAGGTTCATATCGGAGAAATTATCGTCTTCCGAACTCCGACTGGCCCCAACTTGCTTGCCGTACAATGTTGCCAAGCGTCTCTTGTGAAAGAAAAACGTATGTGAAAAAAAAATTTAAAAATAAAAATATACATAAAAAATGAACTTTTCTTGTTTTCGGAAACGTCATTAGTATGTGCTACGTGGCTATTTTCCTCCCAGTTAAAGCCAAAATGAAAATATAAAACGCACACAAATGAATGCAAACGAGAAGAAAAGTAAGTAAGCCGCATGGCCATCACATCAACAACGGCTGCTGCGCTCGCTGCAGCGCTGGCTTCCACGTCGTGCTAGTACGGAGGCTGCGATCGTTATAAAGTGAGCTCCAACCATTAAACATGCCCCCTCATACAATATTTGATACTACGATTGCGTGTGGATACCTCCCCCTGAGATCCGAAACAGCAAGTACGTCGCTAACGCTGTCAATCGGGTATGAAGCAAGCGCCGCCATCTTCTCCGCGTCTTTGCGGTAGTAAATAGCTAGTAAAAAGGTAGCAACGACCAGAAAAAGGTAATAATGGCTGCATTTTCTAATTTTTAATACCTATCGCGCGTTTGAGGTAGTAAATGGGTAGTTAAAGGTAGTAACTTTCAGAAATAGGTAGTATCTGCTGCAGTTACTAGCTTTTTACTAGCTTTTTTTTAGTAGTGTAGAGTAACATCATCAGCCAAGCCATTCTTGTTATGAAGCGCTGCCTATAGCCTTGTTGGGCTCGGTGGTGCGCGCGCGGAGCACTAAAGTTTCCGAAGGCCATTCCCATCTTATGGGTGACGGGTTCCTAGCTTCAACCTTCCGATCGGGTTCCCGAAAGTGTCCGCACCGATGCATATCTACCACCTTTGGACAAGAGCAACATTGACTACGTTACTAAGTTTTTCATTGTACATGCGGAAGTTCAAACGAAACCGGTGTCTAAACTGTCCCCTTTCCTTGTGGCCAAGATCTTAAAAGACATGGTAGGAGAAAAGTTTAATGCAAAAAAGGCTGTTTCCGGAGACATTCTGGTAGAAGTATTTGAGAAAAATCAGGCAGGGCAGCGTTGCTCTGCCTCAACCATATCCTTGACACGAAAGTGAGCGTCTCTGCACACCGTTCACTCAACACCATTGGGGGAGTTGGATCTGAGGAGGGCCTGATGGAGAGTCAGGAGGAAGAGATTCTTGAAGGCATGTGCTGCCAGGGTGTTGTAGCTGTAAAGCGCATCATCATCAGTGGAGATGACAAATAACTTCCTACGCGACACCTGGTCCTCACCGTTGAGCTCAACAGCCTGCCTTCTTGCTGTGAAAGCGGGGTACTTGAATTGTAGGGTCCGGCCTTACTTACTTAACCCTCTCCGTTGTTTCCGCTGTCAGCGCTTTGGGCACGGCTCGCGGTAATGCCGTGGCCGTAAGACACGTGCCAGGTGCGGTTGTTATGAGCACAACGTCGACGACTGTCATGAAGACATGAAATGTGTCAATTGTAAGAGCAAGCACCCTGCCTAGTCTAGGTCATGTGAACACTTTGAAAGAGGAAATGAAATTTTGACCCTGAAGGTGAAGGAAAACATCTCCTATCCCGACGCAGAGCGTTGCCTCTTGGGATTCCAGAAAGACTCTATTGCCGAAGTGATGCGCCGGGCACCTGCACCGCCTGTAACGTCTCTGGGAACGCAAGTGTCTTATGGGGACCTTGCACAACCAGTTAAGTTCTCTGGTCCCAAACTAATGGTGCACCTTTCAGGGCGTGCTATCTCAGATGCCCAGGCAGGTGCCCTTCCCAACCGTGCGAAAGGCTCGGATTCATCAACCGAGCAGACGGAGGCCACCCCGTCGCAAAAAAGGTACCTCTAAAACTGTGCACACTGCTCCACCCCGAGATGACAGGGTGCATGCCGGTCAGTTGGGATCCACCCGAACACAGGAATTTGCGTTCCCTATACTGGGTTCTGTACCCCCTGATTCTCCGTCCAAGCCTCCGCGGGGACGGGGACTTGGTTCCTCTGCCCCTGGTGGATCTCGGAAACCGGGGAGCCGTCGACGTTACAGGCCTCCAACGAGGAGCCCCTTTTGGCTCTAGCTGAGCCAATGGACGAGAGTAAGCTAAGGTCCGACGACGACAGACCCCACTCGAGTTCCGAATCTCTACTTCCGGCCTCCGGTGGCATCACGAGCAAGCCGAATGACCACACGAAAAAGAAAAATGCTCCGCGTGTAAAGATAGACTTTAAGTAGTAGAAAATTTGCTTACTCTTGACAGTTATTTTTATTTTTTATTATAAACTTTACGATGGTCCACAATCTTAGCATTATGGAGTGGAATTGTTGCGGCCTTTTTTGTAACATTGATGACATACTTTTTTTTCTTCGTGAGCTTCGTCAAGTGGCCTTGTGCCTACAGGAGACTTATCTAAGTAACACCCACACAAAAGTGCTACATCGTCACCAGGTTTTCCGAAAGGACCGCATTTCATCAAACCCTTTGGGTGGTGTAGCAGTGGTAGTACAGAGTGGAGGTGCCTGTGCTCCAGTCCCTCTACAGGCTCCACTTGAGGCAGTTGCAGTTTGAATTTTTCTTGACCGCCTCATTACCCTTGTTTCGCTCTACTTGCCCCCAACACTCCGCTGCATTTGCAAGAACTTCAGAGACCCATCGCTTAGCTGCCGTGCCCTTTTTAATTCTTGGCGATTTTAATTCCCACCACTCCTTGTGGGGTAGTCTTCGACAGGACTCTCGTGGTGGAGTCATTGAACGAGTTTTATTATCATCCGTGCTATGCATTTTTGCCCAAAAATAAGCGACATTTTTTTTAGTGCCGCCCATAACACTGTGTAGCTATTGATTTTTCCCTATCATCTCCATCGTTACTCCCATGTTTTCTTTTTAATGGAAAGTATTAAACAACCCTTTTGGCAGCGATCATTTTCTCATTATTTTAGAAAGCGTTAAACCGATTCCATTCTTTCCGACTCACCTTCCTAGGTGGCAGTTAGAGAATGCAGCTGGTCTATTTTTTGAATTAGAGTCTGTGACTGATCCATCTTTGCTTTGTACTATGAGCCCCGACAATGCGACAGTTTATGTCCCTGAATGTTTAATTAGTGCGGCTTCACATTCTATTCCGCAAACATCTGGACATCTTCCTAAGAGGTGCAAACCGTGGTGGAATAAAAAGTGCACAACCACTCGCAAGGACCAAAATAAAGCTTGGGGAATTATTCGTTGGTACCCTACCAATCAAAACATAATTACATTCAAGAAAAGTAGGGCTAAGGCGAATGGGACACGAAAACAGGCCAAAAAGGGTTTCATGAATCAAATTTTCCTCTTCTCTAAATAGCCTTGTTCCAGCAAAAAAAGTGTTTGACCGCCTGCGAAAAGCCTGAGGGCACTACCAACCCTTCCGAATCCCTCTTTTTCCCTTCCCTGGAGAATCTCTCAACGATCAGGCAAATGTTCTTGGTATGCACTTCCAAGACGTATCTAGTTCTTCCAACTTTAGTGTAAAGTTTACGAAGTTTCAGTCTACTGCTGAAAACCAATCAATCTCCATTTCAGGATATGACCGGAGAGCTTACAATAGACCGTTCAGTATGTGCGAACTGGAAGTGGCGCTTGGTGTAAAAAAGCAGTCTGCACCAGGCCCAGACAGGATTCATTACGAAATGCTGAGGCACTTGTCCCCAGCATCATAAACTAATTTGCTTATGTTTTTTAATCATCTATGAAAAGTAGCTGCTTTCCCTCGATTCTGCAAGAGCGCCCAAATTATTCCTCTCCTGAAGCCTGCTAAAGACCCCTCTCTTCCGGCGAGTTACCGTCCCAATGCTTTCACTAGTTGTCTTGGGAAGACTTATGAAAGGCTCATCAACCGGCGTCCGATGTATTTTCCTTAGGAAGAAAACACCTTGGACATTAATTAGTGTGCATTTCGGGAGGGACGATTAGCCACAGACCGTTTGGTTTGTTTGGAGGCTTTTATTTATGTGGCATTTGTACAAGCCCCGTCAAAGTAAAACGGAGCGCCGGAGCGGCGACCGAGCTGCATCGCCGCGCTATATAGCAGCGCCGGCTGCAACTGATAGGTGCCGTCTGCGCATGCGCGCGTACCGTTCGCGGGGTGTCCTCCGTCTTTCTTCTTTGATCCTCGCATTATCGGCGTCTCAAGCTGCCAAACGCTGTTCCGATAAACACCACCAGGTGTTCGGCTCGGGCTCATACGGGGAGATAACGCTAAAGGCAAGTGTGAGAGAAAGGCGAGTGTTGTTGATGAGCACCCCTCCTTGTGCTATCAGGCGTCGATTCTAGGAAGAGCGTTGCGCCGCTCGAACCACCGATAACGTGCAGGTGGGAAGAATAAAACGGGGGCCCCAGTGGAGGGCACTTTGGCATGTGCAGATGTAGCCTATCAGTTCCAGCCGGCGCTGCTAGGTAGTGCGGCGATGCAGTTCGGTCGCCGATCCGGCGCTCCGTTTTACTTTGACGGGACCTGTAGATCGGCAGAATTGTGTCTCCGTATTTTTCGATCTACAAAAGGCCTATGATACCATATGAAGGCACGGAATTCTTCGGGACCTGCAGAACTATGGATTACGAGGCCGCATGCTCCAGTGTATACAGAATTTTTTAAGCGACCGGACTTTTTAGGTCCGCCTGGGTTCTACACTGTCTGATGTGTTCCCTCAGGAAAATGGAGTCCATCAAGGAGGAGTTTTAAGTGTTACTCTGTCTGCTATAAAAATTAAGTCTTGCAAGCGTGATACCACCGTCTGTGTTTTACTCATTATGTGTGGATGATGTGCAGATCTCTGTTTCTTCTTGCAACCTCTCCAGCTGTAAACGAGAACTACAACTTACAGTCAATAGTATGAGCGAATGGGCAGATGAAAACGGCTTCAATTTTTCTCCCAAAAAATTGTCTGCGTTACCTTTTCGCTCCGCCGAGGATTGTCCCTTGATCCTTCCTGGCATTTAGACCACATTAACATACCTGTTGCCGGGAACACAAATTTCTGGGCATAATTCTCGACAAGAAACTCACTATTGTACCTCAATACGCTCGTTTGACGGAATTGAAGCGAAAATTCTTAAAGTCATTAAACGTTCTCAAGGTGTTGCCCCACAACTCGTGTTGGTCTGACAGGCGCTGCCTCCTGGGGCTCTACCATTCCTTAGTTCGGTCTCGCCTCGACTATGGTGCAATTGTGTATGGATCTGCAGGTCCATCTACACTAAAGGTGCTGGATCTGGTTCGCCACCTGGGGTTTCGACTGGCTGCGGGTGCTTTTCGCACATCACCTGTGTTGACTTTGTATGAAGTAACCTTTCAGATGTCTCTAGAGGACCGTAGACAGTACCTTAGCCTTTCTTACGCTTTCATTGTCTATTCTAATCCACAACATCCACCCTACAGTACCTATTGCACCTGTCAATTCTCCGAACTTTTTGAAAACAAACCATTTATTGTACGTCCTATTAACTTCCGCATTCAAAGCATTTGTGTCTCCCTCCAGTTTCTACTCAATTATTCTGTCATACTAAAGCACAATGAAAAAGTTGCTCCGTGGGACGAAGTGCCGATCTTCGGCGACTGGTCGCTCACAAATTATAATAAACGGGCTATTTCCCCTGAAGCCCTGCAGTAGGAGTTTCAGTCAGTGCAGGAGACATATAGAGATTATACTGAATTTTTTACTGATCGGTCGAAATCTTCATCTTTTGCTGGTCGTGCCGTATATTCTGCAGCATCTGCAAAAGCTTTGCGACAGTACGGTATGGCAAGCATTTTTTTTCTGCTGAGCTTTATGATGTCTCTCTAGCCAATTGAACATATATGAGTAACAACATATTAAAGGCTCTCCTCTTTGTCAATTCGCAAAGCGTGATACAGGCTGTTTCTTCTAGACTCCACGCAAAAAACCTTCTTGTACTACGTATTGCCGCGCGCGCAGCTAGCCAAGGAGGTAGCGCGCGCGTGGCCTAACGGTTATCGTGCCTGCCTCCAACGCGAAAAGCCAGGGTTCGATTCCCGGGAGCGACGCACATTTTGTTATTCCTGCAATTTAGCCTACTGGTAAATACGAGAATCTTGTTGCGCGTGTTCGAGGTCCGAATGTTCTACGCGTCGAACATTCTACATCGATTATTCCAGAAGCTTACGCATGTACATAAGGCGCTCCCCGTGGCGAACCGGAGTCAGTCTCGCCCCAGCGCTCGACCCTGCTGTTGCAGCGACCTCGGCGCCCGCGACGCTCTGTTGTAATTTTTCTTTTTCCTTCCATTATTGGCCACAAGTTCGCCTTATTAATCGTTTAGTTTCTTCAGTTATTTTGCGCCTCATCATTTGTCATTCGTGACATTTTGGTGGAGGTGCGGGGTATGATACCCGTCGAGAGTACCCCTACAAGAACAGGTTCTGCAAGTCCCCTTTCCCGACGGCCCTCCGTTGAACACTCGGAGCATCGTGCCAGCCGCCGTCTTCAAGCTCGAGCTCCTGAACTCTGGAACAGCGTCTGCAAAACGTCTATTTTTCCCTCGAGGGCACGGCGCGACACTGGTTCCAGAATCGTGAAACTTCAATTGCATTATGGGACCAGCTGAATGGAGAGATCCGACGGACGTTCGCCATTCAGCACCGAAGGGAGACAGCCGAGGACCTCCTTCAGACAAGGACGTAAGGCCCGAACGAAAGAGTCACCAGCTTCGTTCAAGACGTCCTGCGCCTGAGCGCGCGTGCCGACCCACAAGCCGCCGACGACAAGAAGCTGCGCGTCCTCATGCGCGGGGTGAGGGACGACATCTTTAGGGGCCTCGTACGGAACCTTCCGAACACCCTCGAAGCGTTTGTCACGGAGGCAACGAACATGAAGCGCACCCTCCAAGCACGCGCGTCCCACTACCAACGACATCCCGGCGTCGTTGCCTCCACGCTGCTCAACGACGAGATCGGCGCCCGTACCCGGGACATCGGTGAGGTTATCCGCGACGTCGTCCGGGACGAGCTCCGAAAGTAGCTACCTGCGGCCAGTCCTCCGGCATCCCTCTCCATCGCTGAAGCTGTCCGTGAAGAAATTCACCGGACGCTCCGGCCAAAGGTTCCCAGCAACATGCTGGCGCAAGAGGAGCCGAAACTGAGCTAATCCGCCGTAGCCCGCCCATCGCCGCCTGTTGCCCATCAAACCCAGGCGTCATCTCGACGGGACATTTCAAAGCCGCAAAACCTTCGACGCCAAAGAACAAGTCCAGAACGTCCGCCCGGAGCGACCCTCGCCGAGGAAGACCGATGTGTGGCGAACGGCCGACCGACGCCCGCTCTGCTACCATTGCGGGGAAGCCGACCACATCTAACGCGGCTGCCCCTACCGTCGTCTTGGGCTGCGTGGTTTCCACCCAAACGACCCGCGACCCCGGTATGGTGAACGCCCTCGGGAGATCGACGAGTACCTGCGCTGACCCCAGTCCCCCGAGCCTGCGTCCCGCCGAGAGTTCCGGTCGCCGTCACCGCGACGTCCAGCTTCGCCGATGCACCTACCCCGCCGAGAGAGCCTGCACTCTAAGAAAAAATGGAGGAGAAAAGTAGCAACGGCGCGTCTTCCTCCCATCTACTGACGCGCCCCCAAGCGGACACGAGAAAAGTGGAGGAACGAAACGTTTTCCTCCTTCTCCAGGCAGACGGGAGAAAGCTTTCGCCCTCCCAACACTCCCAACTCATCTTCTTTCGGTTTCGTTAATCGAGCAGGTCGCGCACGTTGTTTAATAAATAGCTGTTGAGTTGATTGAGCCTCAGCGGAAGCGAAGGCCGCCTGTAATTCCGTCTTCTAGTCTAAACGTGGAGAACATTTCGGCTGCATTGACGTTTTTATCACTAATTTTATCAAACGAGCAAACGAAGCCGCTAGAAACAGCGAAGTTCCGGAGCAGCGCCAGCAGGGCCACGTACACTGGGGGATAGCCGTCTCTGGATTGCGCGGATTGGGGGACTCGCGCGGCACGAAACTTGCACGGAACCGACGGACCGACGGAACTACAATCATTGCAGTAGCGAAACCACGCGGAACTGTGTCGACGTTTTCGATGTTATGGAAACCGGAGGAACTGCGTCCAAGACAGGCTGGTTTTGCTGCCGGCAGCCTGGGTGCCTTCCGTCCTGAATTCGGTTCTGTTTTCCGATGCCGAGTGCAACCGGCGTTCAACGTGGTTCTGTATTTGTGCGTGTCAGCAACATAGCTGCAACATCGTGATGGCAGTGTTGTGGGTTGTGAACAGAAGACTGGAATTATCGCCGATGTGACTGTGTTCGCGTATCAGGGGTGTAACAACAAGATGAGATCGTAAACTGTCGGGCATTGATGCCGTTGGTCGGGCCGTGATCGGAGGGAGCGGGGTGTCGCATGTTGACATTCCGCTTTACATTAAACAGTTTAATACCACTTGAGGGATTACGTGCAATCGATCAACGTGCGAATAGTCATGTTGGAACGCTGGTCTGAACAGTAAAAGCTCCTATCGTTATCGTACAGTGGCCATGTGACTGTCGGAATTGTCTCGTCCCCGAGAGCGATTGCGCTCTGGGCCAAGGATTGAACGGTACGAAATCGTGACGGAAAGTACGTATGTTTACAGTTGGAATTTCGGCATTAAAAAACAATAGTAGGTAAAATCGAAAAGAAAAAAAAAAAAGCTACACTTTATTTTGCTGTTTAAATATACTACGTTCCTGGAGAAACTGCCCTCCAAGTGGCGCGCTGTGATGAGCGCTAGAAGTTTTCGTGCTCGCCACGGCGTAGCTCCGTGCACTTAACACCTGCCGCAAGTCGCGGCTTTGACCGCATTCAAGTTGATCGAAAAGCTATTTCTCAGCCCGTGAAGCATCACTTCCAGCTGAGTGAATATCCGCTCTACAGAGATTAATTCAAGACGGCAATTGCAGCTTTGCGCGAACAGCACAAATAGGAAAACCAATAGAAATACAGGCTACGACGTGCCGTGTGGGGAAACAAACTCATGGCTTCGAACCGCATTGGAGCGGCTCGATTTATTGGCCTTCAAATAATTGCGGCATGATCGAGCGTTTATTTTTCAATAAGAGATTCATCCCCTGAGCCATTCAAAATACTTTCAGAGGTATGACATTGCTGGGAAAAAATCAACATGCTGGGAATATTTGTTATTGCTTAGGGAGTCACCGAAAAGTTCTGTACGTTCAAAACGACCAGTATAAAAGACGGAAACGCAGAGCACGGGTGTAGTGTTGGGGTTAGTGTGGTGTTGCGTGTATGTATGTGTGTGCCGTGTATGTGCTCAATGTATGTTCACATGAAGCTTGTAATAAGCGTAATGTGTGTATAGTAGAGGATCCCCAAGCGCAGTGGTGGCCTGAAAAGTGCAAATTATTTTTTGTAGAACATGAGTTGGGCGGTCGGTACCTAGCGCCACTAGCCTAGCTACTTGCGATTATACTCTGCTTGACCAAGCCATCTGGTGGCTAGCGATTTAACATTTCACGCTACGCGATAAACAGCGGCTTCGAGTTCGTTCTTTTGAGAGCGGCTTTTGGTTTTGCGGATTGAGTTTGCCCTTCTCCGTGATGTGCGGTTGACGAAGGAATTGTGACTCGAGGAACAACAAAGGTAAGACGCAAAGTGCGCGAAGTAACTCGGTATCGGTTGTCCCCGTTTAACATCGCAGTGCTGTCGACGAGAAGACTGAGTAACTGCTTTCGAAACGCATGTTTCTGTACCTGTGGGGGGAATCTGGCTTCGGAAATAAACAGTTTGCGGAAAACTCGTGTTGCGCTTCTATTTGCTGTTGCTCTCGTCCCGTACAAAAGACGTAGCGTCCTCGTCAAGCCTTATTGGGCTCGATTTGCTTGATTCGGGGCCGCCATATTGAGATGAGAGCGACGGAGGAACGTTGCTCCCCTGCTTCAGAGACGAAAGTTTCTCCCTTTCTAAAGGAACATAGGTTACAAGACCGTTCCTCCCCTAAGGGAGGACTATCCATACCCTTTTTTCTAAGAGTGTGCCTCCCCTTCGTCGCCGGGAAAACTAGGCGCCGCAACCCCTGGAGCTGGAGTTGCCGAAGACGACCGACTTAAAGAGCCTCCAAGAACGACGGAGCGCTCTCACTCTCCCGACGCTACGCATCACAACGAGGCTCCTACATCGGTGTCCAACAACCTAAACGTTGTTATCGACGGCCTCGACGCATCGGCACATGCGGACACCGGAGCAGACTACTCAGTCTTAAGTGGGAGGCTCTCCCGCCGCTTTCGAAAAGTCATGACGCCGTGGGATGGACCCCAAATACGAACCGCCGGAGGATATCTCATCACGCCAGTCGGGAGATGCGCTGCTCGCGTCGAGATCCACGGTGAAACCTGCCCTGTCAAGTTCGTCGTTCTGCAAGACTGTTCAAGCGACGTTATCCTCGGAGTGGACTTTATCTGCGAGTATGGCGCTATCATTGACCTCGGGGCAAACCAGCTGACGCTGCGAAAGCCAGTTTTACCGCCGGTGGAGAACAACACGACGTCAACCACGATCCGAGTTATCGCCGACCATGTGAACTTACCGACGCGGTCGAGTCTTTTCGTCACCGTCATAACCGACGCAGCCATGCACTGTGAAGCTCTTCTGGATGGCAGCGTCCAACTGCTCCCTGAGAAAGGAATTGGCGTCGCACGAGGCGTAACGAATCTCCAAGAAGGAGGTATAACTGTTCTTGAGACAAACTTCCGAGAGGAGCCGCAGCACCTAACGAAGGGTACCATCGTGGGCCACATCGAGGAGCTCCAGGTGCAGGCCGTGGTCACCGCAATCTCCGAGGAAACTTCGTCGTCACAGCAGAAGAGCACATCGCCGCCGCCGCTCGTCAACGACGCCGAGCTCCCAGCTCCTAAGCGCCGACAACTGGTTGACCATCCTCGCTGAATACAGTGACTGTTTCGCCACGTCCTCGAAAGTTTGCCAAACACCAATGGTGAAACATCGCATTGTTACCGATGTCGACGCGCCCCCTGTCCACCAGTCAGCGTATCGAGCCTCCTTAAAGGGAAGGAATGTGATTCAGGATCAAGTCCAGGAAATGCTCAATGGCAGCATCATTCAACGCTCAAGAAGTATATGGGCGTCCCCAGTCGTCCTTGTAAAGAAGAAGGACGGAACCCTGCGGTTCTGCGTGGACTATCGTCGACTGAACGCTGTGACGAAGAAGGACTTCTATCCGCTCCCCCGCATCGACGATACGTTAGACCGACTGCGCCACTCCCGATATTTTTCGTCGATGGACCTGAAGAGTGGTTACTGGCAGATTGAAGCCGACGAACACGACCGGGAAAAAACCGTCTTGGTCACTCCCAACGGACTGTACGAATTCAAAGTGATGCCGGTCGGGCTTTGTACAGCGCCAGCTAACTTCCAGCATGTTATGGACACTGTGCTGGCAGGTCTAAAATGGCAGAGCTGCCTCGTCTACATCGACGACGTCGTGGTATTTTCACAAGATTTTGACGAGCACCTGAAATGACTTCGAGCCGTGCTCCAAGCCATCAAGACAGCCGGCCTTTCAAAGTCGATGCAGCCTCTTCGTGAAGGTGGGTCTTCTAACTCGCAAGTGCTGACTGATTAAAAACAACACCACCCTAAAAAAGGCTTTAAAAGGATGGCACAGTGCTGAAACACCATAAAGGTTGAAGTTTTATCCACTCCCATGAAAACATGCGCGAATATTCGATGTCTTATTTTAGAAACCACGAGCCTCGGAATGAAATGATGAGTCTGAAGAATCGTTGACGTTTCAATCTGAGGCATAAAGTCACTCGATACGATTTACGTCTTGGGTTTTGAATACGGAAAGACAGTCTTTCGATTTGAGCCTACTTAAAAGTTATTTTCTCAAAGAAAAAATGCATTCTTGATAGTTAAGAGGCGCGTCGCTCCGTTCTTTCGTGGGTTCACGTTGCACGCGTCATTTGCGTTGTTGGAATTATTTTTATTATGCAGTTGTTTAGAGTTTAAGAATCGCGGGGAGTGGAGATTCCCATTCGTCTGATTGTTGCTGCACCCCCTATGAGACTCCGGATTTAGCCGTGGAAGCCTTGGTGCTTCGGTAAACTCGCCGAGATACCTCCGTTGCGCAAGTGTTTGACTTCTTTCTTTCGAAAAACCTTTCTGTGATGTTCTCTCCCCCCCCCTCCCCCTTCTCGACCAAGGCGCGCGATTTAACATAATATTTTGCAATGAACTTATAAAGCGACAGGTAATTCATCTTTCCTTCGGAAAGACCCCAGTATAAGAGAAAGTTTGCAACACAAAGCGTTCTTTTTATAAACCTCCCCTCCAATATAGCTCACGTCGATAGTGCCAGATCGCTCCCTGTAATCAACGTGTGTACGAGAGAGGTACAAAAGGGTACGGCAGTATCGTTTGAGGAAAGTTTCTACGTGCGATCGGAAAACTGAATGCGACAATGGATGCACTGGGCGTGAGCGTTTTCTTGAACGTGTTTGTCGATGATCCCGAGATTCGCGTATGTTTATCCTAGCGTCGAGACGCTTCCGCAGAGATTCATTGCTTGTCGGATACTGTATACTGTATACTGCTGAATACTGTAATTACGGTATTTTCCGGACTATAGTCAGCACCCGGTGCATAGTCCGAAGGCCATGCAAAGTCCGCGCTTAGTGCCTGGTCCGAACGTAAAACATTTCATACGCAGCACACCTTGACCGATGCGTGCTGTACTATCTCACAAAAAAGCTTGAATCATACATAAATCAACATTGATATACTCCGTTACTCAAAAACTCCTTTAAGTCTTGTCAACATGAACGATCTATATTAAACAAATCCTTGTAGAGTCCGCTCCTGTAGATAGTCTGAATCGGGTGAAATTTCAACTTTTAAACATGGATCGTGACCAAACTGTAGTCCAGAACATACGGTAATCGCAGAGTGGAGGCACTACTTAAAAGCAAGCCTGTCACGTCTACTTTCTTGCAGAACACATATACGGCCTATCATTGCGTTCTCCATACGATACGTAACGAGCAACAAAATCGATAACGTCATTTCCCGTAAAAAAAATTAAAGAAACAATTATGTTGAGGCATTATTCTCGCGTGAAAACGCTAACTCTGTCCCGTAAATTACTAGCATCTTTTTGATAGTTGCCATGATTGGGTATGTGCGGGCTTAATATAAAACGCGGAACCCGAGACTTTGCTCTTGGACAGTTGCGCCTATTGCTTGAGTAAATATGTTATGCTGGCGTAGTTTCAATATTCAGCGTCCGAATGCCAACTTTGGGGGAAGGGGGGGGGGCGGTGGTGGATGGGGGGCTTAATGTCACAACGGGTTGCCAGCCCAGTGCAGCTGTAGCCTCCAGCGTGGTAAGGAGAAACTAGCGCCACAAGGCGTCAGTGGCAGAAAGGCAAACTACCGACGGTGTGAGACTAAAATATCTCGATTTAGAAAGACGGCCAGATGGCGCCACCACTGTCGTTGGCGTGGGCGTGCGGCGTGCGGCGTGTACCCTCCCCGCTTCCCCCTACCCCCCCCCCCCCCCCTTTTATTTTATTTTTTGCCTCACACGTTTTTCGTCTGCCGGACCGGTGCCGTACTGGCCGCTGCGAGCGGCCAGCACGGCACCGGTCCAGCAGACGAGCTGCGGTGGGCTTCGCGTGACATTACCGGGGCAATAAAACAGTAACAGCACGTTCATTTAAATTTTTTAGTGAACACCATTCAAATGAGTTGCGGTATTTCAAGCAAGTATTTACAAACTCCGTCGGCAGTCCACCATCCTCCAAGAGGAACCAAGAACTGTAGGAGGCAGTAAAGCAGCAAACATTGTCAAATATGTAAAACAAAACTAATTACTTTAATGTGCAAACTAAGAGAACAGCACTTATCATCGAATTATCTTGATGGCTTTGTAAACAACTCCTACAAACAAAAATGCTGATACGCAAACAAACAAATCACTCCGAAATAACGCAAAAGGCTTGCATTGTAAGTTAAATAAGGCAGGGTTGCGGACGAGCCGCATAAGAATAATCGATTATTAAACCATAAACATACTCACTAATTGACAACGCAAAGAAGAAAAAAGAAACTAATGTTTTGGAGGGGCTATATATCTGACTGTGGGTGCTTTTAAGGGACTCTATCATAAGATATAAACACGAAGCTGTTAAATTTACTAAAGATTGCTCTGATAGCAACTCACGGGGGGGAACCAGTCCTTGCAGCAACGGATTCGTAACAAGAACGGTGGCGCACTCGTTTTTCCACAAACGAATCATCCTACAGCTTGCAAACGCGGTAGCGCCGGCGTGCACGCTGCACGAACGACGCTGGCGCACCTTGCTCATCGGCAGGCTTCCGAAGTCCTTGCGATTTGCATACGAAATCCATTTCGATGCTGTAATAGAAAGATGGAGAAAGATCATATATTTCAATGCTTCTAGTTTCGAAGGCTGACAAAAACGTTTGATATAGAGGCTCACCTGTCGCCTGTTGGAAACGGAAGAATGAGCACTCCGAGTTTTGGTTTTCAAGAACTGTTACACCACTTCGCCACGCGGTAGACTCCGTAATACGCCGTCATGCGGCACGCAACTGACTCGGCAAAATCTCTGTCAAACTAGAGACGTCTCTAATCCCTGAAATCATTTTCTGTCCACAGACGCGCAGCGATCCGTACACCGTATACTATACACTTTCGATTTCACCATGCGCGGAACGGTTAGAAAGCTTAAAGCGTCGAGCGTAAAAAAAAAAAAAAAAAAAAAAAAGAATCGAAAAAAAGCGGTTGTTTGTTCAATCACACTGAAAGTTGGTGATTGGACGAAAAGCCCAAAGTGCTTGTGTTTCGGTAGCGAAGATGATATACACTACGCCAGCGCTCAAAAGCACAGCGGCCCAACAGTCTGGTCTGAGACTGTTGGGTAGACCAACGAATCTGCTCTTTGGATGGACGTACGAGAGAGACGCCAGCGACGCGGCGCCCCTATCGGCGCAACCGTGAACTCCCTTAGCTGCATTCGGCTGGGGTTGCCCGTCACTTTTGCACATGCTTTACCGCGGGAGTTGCACACTCTGAAGCGCTGAACGCTCCAGAAATTACAACATCCCGCGGTTGTTTATATTTTTGTAGGCGTCTATTGATCTTGTTAGGACAAATCGTTGTCACAATTAAATAGACGGGATAAAAACTTGCTAGCCTTTTCATCGAAATCATTTGTTTTTAATAACATTTGCAGTTTCTTCTTATAGACGTCAAAGAAGCCTACAGGGGATGTAGCTGGCAGCGTCATATTGTCACGAATGAAGGTGACGAAAAGTCACGAATGAAGGTGACGAAATGTTCGAGACAACAAAAAAAAAAAAAAAAAAAAAATAACGAAAGAGCGTCGAGGTAGCAGAAAAGCGGGCGGCGGTTCGGCGGCACTACAGAGCGCTAGCGAAACTGGGACTGACTCGACAAGGTCGCGGGCAGCTGCTTATCTACCGTGCGTCACTATCTCGAAAGTTCGGCAAAGAAGGTTCGAGCGTCGCGCGCTCGGGGCGAGGATGAACTGGCACTTTCGAGAATAACAAAGCAGAGGGAAAGTTACGTCTGCTGCGAGGATGACCGGGAATCTTCTAGAAGACCGTGACCAAGCGTTGCCTTCTCGGCTCTGCGGGCGGCATTATCCCCCCCTTTAAAAGTGCATCGCCCCGATGCAAAACGAAAGGAAAACGGAAATGGCTAAAACAATTACGGCGAAACAAAACAAACATGCAGTGTCACAATCCTAACGCGCGTAGAACGGCTTGAGTCGAACTACGTGGACGACCTCGGGTCGTGGCTGGCGGCGTCCTGATGGGCGAGTTCCGTCGGGGAGCACCTCGTAGTTCAAGTCCCCAAGGCGGCGAATAACCTTGTAGGGTCCAAAGCAGCGTTTTAACAGTTTCTCACTAAGGCCGGGGTGACGAATGGGCATCCACACCCACACCCTGTCTCCGGGCTGGAACTCCCAGTCTCGGCAACGAAAGTTGTACCGGCCAGCTTTGACACGTTGCTGGTCTTTTATGCGAAGGCGGGCTAGCTGGCGTACTTCTGCTCGTTGGGTGACCAACTAAGCATCGTCGGTGCCATCATTTGTCGGTGCTGTCGTTCGTCGGTGCCGTCCTTCGTCGGTGCCGTCGTTCGTCGGTGCCGTCGTTCGTCGGTGCCGTCGTTCGTCGGTGCCGTCGTTCGTCGGTGCCGTCGTTCGTCGGTGCCGTCGTTCGTCGGGTCGTGAGGCATCACGGCGTCGAGCATCGTCGTCACCTTTCAGCCGTGTACCAACTGAAAAGGTGTAATCCCAGTGATTCCTTGAACCGCCGTGTTGTACGCAAACGTGATGTAGGGCACCACCTCATCCCACGTCTTGTGTTCCACGTCCACATACATCGAGATCATGTCGGCGATGGTCTTGTTTAGTCTCTCCGTCAGCCCGTCAATCTGCAGGTGGTATGCCGTGGTCCGGCGGTGGTCGAGGTCTGCGACGACTGGGGGTCTATCGTTGACCTCGTTGGTTGCTTGATCTTGGTTGGCAGAAATCCGAGTTCCGGGTTAGCTCTTGGTTGCGGCGACTTTATCAGGTCTTGCTTGTGTCTTCGTTGGGTCTTCGTGGGCTTGGTGTTGGACTTGCACTGCGGGCCCTCGGAGGAGTACGGTGCAGGGACATGCGTTACCCCGCACCTCCACCAGAAATGTCACGAATGAAGGTGACGAAAAGCCGAACAGTGAACTGAAAATGGAGATTTAATGGGCGAACTTGTGCCAACCAAAAATAAATAACGAAAGAGCGTCGAGGTAGCAGAAAAGCGGGCGGCGGTTCGGCGGCACTACAGAGCGCTAGCGAAACTGGGACTGACTCGACAAGGTCGCGGGCAGCTGCTTATCTACCGTGCGTCACTATCTCGAAAGTTCGGCAAAGAAGGTTCGAGCGTCGCGCGCTCGGGGCGAGGATGAACTGGCACTTTCGAGAATAACAAAGCAGAGGGAAAGTTACGTCTGCTGCGAGGATGACCGGGAATCTTCTAGAAGACCGTGACCAAGCGTTGCCTTCTCGGCTCTGCGGGCGGCAATATGCTCCATCTAAGTAAAATCATTATATTATCAGCACTTTAAAACAGTGTGCTTCAATCACTTCAGAGCAATAGGTTCCTTTAAAAATGACGCGCATCAATCGTTTTATTTGCGACCCACCCAAAGAAAAAAGGAAAAGGTATTTTGTTCAAGTTTGAAATGTAAGCAAAAAGTCTTGGTTGCGAAGTTTTCAGCTCGAGGGTGATTGCCTCGCAACATTATTTAGGCCCGCGTAGAAGCTATCCCTAGGTCATTACCATGGTGGAAGATACACATTTAGGTGTTGGCTCTCTGTCCGACGCGGCGACCACACTGTGTTCGGCGCAACGAGCGCGCTTCACTCTCACTGGGATAGATGGCGCCCAAGTATAGAGGGGTTGTAGAGGATTGTATAGAGAGTTTCTGAAGGAAATATGCATTCTTTACTTGGTCCCTGTGTACTGTTTGGCCAAATGATGAATTTATGTTGGCGCATTGGCACTGACTGCATTTTCCCCCGAGCGGTTGCTGTTTTCTTTTTTTAAACGAGAACATTCCGATGATGACTCAACGTGACATGCTGTGTCATCATCGGAATGTTCTCGTTCATCGACTGTGCATATGGAAATGAGACACTATTACTGAAATTAATAGAAGCGGAGTTACAAACAAGCAGACTTCTCGCTCGTGCAAATGTGAAAAAAAAGAGGATAGGGACGTAGCGCATATAAAGGTGATTTCGATTACGTAATTTTCGGTACACAAACTCTGATTGTTAGCGCCGGGACGACTAACATCTTCTGCGCCTCCTACAATAAAGACCGGCACCCGTTGGACCGTCTTGCAACCTCATAAATTTTTCAGTCTACTTTTTAATTATGTTTCAGGTGACGCTACGTCGCCTCGTTCTTTCTTCCTGCTTTTATGTTTTTTGTGTGTCTTTTACTCTATTTTGTTTACTTGACAATGAACCACCGCTGATTTTGCTTTGCCTTGTTTGGCTTAGTTTTTACTTTCTTTCGCTTTGGCTCTTATTACCATCGGCTCGTCTGCGACGCTATGCCTTGAAATTTTGAGGGGCGCATTTAACTTTGTTGTTGTTATTGTTTTCTTCCATTGTCGTCCGCAAGAACCTCATATTTTCTCCTTCCATTGTGTTTCTATTCTGATACCTTCATATGTGCATTTTGATGTTTATTAAATAAACCAAAAAAGGTGAAAAAAGTGAAGCTTTCTTTTTTCTTTTTTGATCAGTTTTGACCGTTTTGTTTCTGCGTTCTTTGTTGTGGACTCAACAACGACGGCGACCACCACTCAATTTCAATGATCCTACTGACGCCCCCGCGCGTAAGATACCCGAGGTGCTTCTACTTTCCACTTTGTTTTCCATAAGCGACGCAGTGGTCGTCGTCGTCGAAAGAGGTATTTGCTCTTATATTTGTATGTTAACATCGTCTGCTAACGTCTTTGTTTTATTCGCCGTCGCTCGCTACTGGCCCTTATTTTTTTGTGTGGGATGGAGATTCCGTCTTTCCTGCAAAGTTGGGAAAGTGTTTGCAGGGTCAGTTGTTTCGTTACTTTTTGGTTTTGTTGTGCTGCAGCTGCTAGTGCGCTTGCTCTGGTTATTCTAATATGTTGTTTGACATTTTTCAATGATTCAGGTAAAACATTGTAACACCTCAGTTTGTAACGGATCAGCAGTAACCTCTTACGACGTGGTTCGATTAGTTAAACGCCTTCTCCCCCCTTTTCAGAAGCGTTTATTTACAAGTTAAAAGTATTACAGAGAACCACCCAGGCCAAAAAGATCTCACAGAATATTACACCTTATTACATATGCATTACCCAGGACATTCACATAGAGGTTTGAGCATTATACAATGTATAGGGCTTAAATGTTCCTCTTTTCAGCATAACGTTTTTTAAAGCGACTTCCATCGCTGGCCATGACTCAAAACCGGGCATTTTAATGTGTTCCAGGAGGCTATTGGTGTATGCAAAGCCTTCGACAAAACGGCGCCAAGCAGGTTTGCCCCTTTCTAAAACCAGCATATGGTCCATTCGGGATCTGCAACCAGTGTGCAACCCAAGCAGCGTTATCACTTCTTGGCATTTTTTTTTATTTTCACCTGCCTCAACCTGCAGATATTTCAAGATGTCCCAGTTCAACAGTGCACTGATGCTAAAATCATGTCGAAGTTCAGACCACAATATTTACGATTTTGTACAGAACAGAAAAACATGGTGCAAAGTCTCCGTTTAAGGACACAGTGCACAATTGACCGACCATGCTACAAAGAACCCTTTGCTCTCAAGACATGTTTTAACGGACAGCACGTCTACGTGAAACTTTACAAAGAAGACTTTCATGCTTGTTTTAATGGGGTATTAACGCACATCTTTAACGCTCCCGATCTTTCTGAACTTCCCTGCGGGGAACGGCACAACGATGGCGGAATGACTAGGTCAACAGTATCCCAATAAAGCTTCCTTCTGTTCGCCTGGATCAGGTCGTCCCAAGAAAACCTGGCGTAAAAAAAGTGAACCGCCTCTTTAACTTTTTAAAAAAATCTGAGTACTGGTGCTTAAATTGAGGCTTCGACCTTATTCACTATCCAGGAAGGCAAGTACTGTCCCCCTTAAGTTCGTGGTTCACATATCGGGGTCCACGAAGGCTTTCAAGAAGTTCACGAAGCCCAGCCTCCAGCCTCACCAGTGAAGCTCGGCAATAAAAGTTGTCTTTTCTAAGATTGAGGAGAAATGTTCCAATTTTAGGGTGAGTTTTTTTGTATATATGTCAATAACAGAAATTTACTCCACAGTAGCACTTAGTTATATCCATTTATTAAATAACTATTATAACTAACCTGAACTTTCCCTTCCCCTCACCACAAAAGGGGTCCTCCATCATCACCGCCATTTCACAAGGGGTCCGCGAAACATGAATGGCTGAGAACCCCTGCCCTAGACGTTTCAGTGCTCGTGTTGACACCGGATAAACCTGGTCTCGGAAAAACAGAAAACGCGGACTTTTATTTTTAACTCTAGTTTCATGAGCCCCACACCCCCTTGAGCAGGTTCAGAAAGAAATCGGTTCTACGCATTCGTTAAAATAAAAAAATGCAAATCAATGTGACACATAGTCTGTGGAACTTACAAATCTCTACTCGTAGGAATGGCATGATTTGTGCCGCGTACCTTACACTCGAGAAAAAGACAGAGTTGCAGACAAACGCAATACTGAAAAGGGGGAGATATCTTACTTACCATTCGCTCATTATACGGTCATCCCTGCACGGCGGCTTCGACAACATGACAGTCGATAACCCATTTGTGTTCAATGTGCAAGTGAGCAAACGTTATCCTTGTTCATATGACAGTAATAACGTGTGTTTCGTAATGCTGCCGTGCCCATGGTACCTCTGCTGTAGTCTTGGTGATATTTTACTGTCGCTGAAAAGCCTGCTCTTGTTGTGTGGAGACATTGAAGGAAATCCAGGACCTGTTGAATTGAAAAATATAATAGACAAACTTACCGTAATTGCAACCGACGTTCATGAAATTCAAGCTAGCAAAAAAGAAGCTTATAGAAGGCTGGAAGCCATAGGAGATAAGCTAAAAGAAATAGATTGTGTAAAAGCTGCATCAATAAAATAAGGTAGGAAAATTGGTACCCTCGTAGATACGATGAACGACTGGAAAACCGCAATCAGAGAAACAACTTAATAATATTCGAACTAGAAGAAAAAGAAAATGAGAACTGTAACAGATTACAAGCTGGAGTATCTAAAACCATAATTGAAGATATATCATATAATTCATGTTTCTATCTGTAATTGAAAGGATCCACAGACTGGGTAGTCAAACAACTGGAAAAGCCCGACCGGTTATCCTAAAACTCCTGGACTTTAGAGACAAACTAGCAATACTAAGAAACTGTTACAGACTGCGTGGTACTAATATTTCATCAACGAGGATTTTTTGAAGCGAGCCCAACTTTCTCAGATATTTTGGTTGTGGCTGGCGGGTTGTTCCCTAGCTTTCCCTAGATTGACACGAATTGCTGAGATCGGGTCCGGCTCGAAACAAGCAAGCAACTTGGAGCAATTAGAATAGCTTTGAAGTGGCTGCATTCAATTAGGGACGCGATATTTTCACGTGATACCTCGTACCGGTAATGATGACAACAAAAGAATTGGTTCCGGTTTGAAATTTATTGTTTTTGGAAATAAACTGTTTCAGAAAGATGCGTTAGTACTCTTAACGAGATCTTAATGCATAAAATCACGTTTATAGCGCGTAATTGTGTCTAAATAGAGCAAGAAAAATAAAATTTCATGATGATGATGGTGAATCGCAGCAATCAGTTGCTGCGTATGAACGCGGGCGGCCCGAGTTGCTGGTGTTGCTACGTTTCGTTTCTGAGCGAAATGCCCCCCCCCCCCGCCCCCCCCCCCCCCCCCCCTCCCCCTGAAGCGGGCCTGAGTGGCGTGAGGGCCATGAGTGCGTGAGGGCCATAAGTATATGAGGGGCGTGAGGGGTATGCGTGCGTGAGGTCCGTGAGGGTAGTGAGTGTGTGAGGGGCGTGAGGGCGTGAGGTCAGTGAGGGCGGTGAGTGCTTGAGAAGTGTTGCCGGACGGAGAAAAAAAAAGTCACCAGATTGATTCCCAAAAATTCACTAGATTTGCAAAAAATCAGTAGATTCTACGAAATCTGTGTTTTGCGATGTTTTGCTATTTACATTAAACCACACTTCGAAGAAATGGTATAGACTAACAAATACCATGGTAATATTCACGAATAAAAATGATAAAAAAAACACCAGTTCTTGAGTAATTCACGTATACCCAACTAAAGCTTACCTGTTTTATGGAGGGCAAAGTAAAATGGCACTGTGAATGTTTTTTTTTATGAGCATTGACTAGTGTTGCGGTTTCTAGGATTATTCTTTGAAATCGAGACTGAGCCACTTTTAGGATCAACAGAAGGGTGCGACAGTGCGACATCCATCTGTCGCTAATATTGAAACGAAGCCAAAACAAGACGTTCCGTCAAGTTCGCGCGTACATGTCCAATGGAAATCCTCTGCAAGCTGACATCTTTCCTTACTGGGTTGTGGAAAGTTTTTGACGCGACGCTGTTGGCACGTAGCAATGTTGAGGCTACGCGTCGTCTGCTATGGGCTTATTTATTTTTCGCCTGACCCAAAGTTTTCGTTCAAACGTGTAGAAACTTAATTCGTTAGCTTTTCAAGCCACCGAAGAATAACATATCATTTTCTTGCCAGTGCCTGCCAAATCAAGGTAGAAAGCCGAAATTTGCATGTCGGTTCCATGCATTCCATTCCACCGGGCGAATGAATGAAAATGGCAGCCCTCTCCGCTCAGCCATTGGCTCAGCTCGGAGCAGCCGAGAGTTCACGCGCATGCGCTCACGCCTCTCGCTCTGCACCGCGGGCTAATTGGCTCACTCGTGAGAGGGACGTTACGGCGGCGAGATCAGAGACTGGCCAAACGCTCCCATATATGGCTCTGGCCCGGATGTCACCGTCGACGGGCTTCTGGGCCATCTAGCCAGTGCTTCGTTTTTAATTTTAAGAGAATATGAGTTCACAAGCAATACATTTTAATATGTTTACTAAAAAAAAAGTCAGTAGATTTTTTCTTTTTTTTTTTCAGTGAATTGTAGACCCGGAACGAAATTTGTAGATCTACTGATAAATCAGTAGACCTGGCGACAGCGTGAGGGCCATGAGTGAGGGAGGGGCGTGAAGGCGGTGATTAGCGTGAGGGGTATGATGGCAATGAGTAGCGTGAGGGATATGAGGGCGGTGAGGGGCGCGAGGGCGGCGAGTGCGTGAGGCGCGTACGGGCCATGAGTGCGTAAGGACCGTGAGGTTAAGTGAGGGTGAGTGAAAAGCTGCTGGTGAGTGTGACTGTGAGAATGAGGGTAAGTGAGGGGCTGAAGTTGAGTGTAGCTGTGAGGGTGAGGTTGAGGCAGTGGCTTAGGTGAGTGTGGCTGAAGGGGAGTGTGAGTGAGGGCGACTTAAAATGCCGATCTCTCAGTAAGAGAGCCCACGCGTATTCATGGTTCATCTCAATCATTACTCGACCTTATATTTGTAAGTCCACATTTTGAAATACTTGATTGCACGGTAAATATCCTAGGCTGCATCTCTAATCACTCAATGGTCTTGGCGTCCTTCAAAACGCGACCACCAATTAACAACTCCTCTCCATGTTCTGTACTGCCGGACTATTACAAAGGGACGATGTTAAAATTTTTAATCTCCTTGATATGCAAAACGCTCCATTTCTAGAACTCTTTCTTGATGACCATGCTTCCGTAAATAAATTATGAAATTAAAAAACAGTGCATAACTGTATGGTTAAGTTCATCCCTACTAAGAATAAAAAAATAATAAAGGATAACCCGTGGAAAACTCGCGACATTATTCATACTAATCGCAAGCTCAGCCGGCTCAGCAAAAGAGCGAAGGAGCAAAAAGAACTACTTAACAGAAACCAGTTTTCAGTTTTGAATAGTAAACTGAAACAAGAAACAAAAACTGACATACAATCGTATTTAAATTCCACTCATCAGTCGTTTATTAGAACTTCTTCAGACAAATTTTGGAGATACGTGAACCCAAGGAAACCCAGCGCTACCGAATCGCTCTCTCACGAGCTCTCAGAATTTCCTCTGGCATTTAATGATTATTTTGCATTCGTACTTACAACAGATAACAGACGGACACCCCTTTTTAATCCCAACCAGACCCCATTCATTGATAACATCACCATATCTGAGCCTGTCATCCTCTCCATCCTACTAAGTTTAGACACTAGAAAGATCTGTAACCCGTGGCCCAGACAATATCCCTAACGTATTTCTTAAACGTTATACGGAATGGTCTGCTAAGTATCTGACACTAATATTTATTAAATCACTGGAAACAGCCCAAATACCATCTGACTGGAAACTTGCGCATGTGGTACCTATTCGCAAATCAGGCGATAAGAGAGCCCCGTTAAATTATAAGCCCACTTTGCTTACATCGTCTTGTTCCAAGATCCTTGAGCGTGTTGTACTAAAACACATCACTGCATTTATAGAAACCAAAAACCTATTAACCAGCCGTCAACATGGCTTTCACTCTCAACTTTCAACTCTAATGCAGCTAACAGAATGTGTGCATGATTTAACAATAATAGTAGCCAAACTGACATTATCCTTTCAGATTTTTACAAAGATTTGTAGAGTCTCACACACGAAATTATTGCTAAAACTTAAAACCTTACGTGGTCCAGGACAAATTGTTAGTTGGATTGAAGCATAGCTTCCTGATGGAAAACAGTTCGTCAGAGTTAATGGGCACAGTTCGCCTTTACCCACTGTTACTTCTGGAGTCGCACAGGGGTCTGTGCTAGCACCTCTTCTCTTCTCACTCTATAGTAGCGACATAGTAGACAACATTGATGTAAACATTAGACTGTTCGCAGACGACTGCATATTTTACATCGAAGTCAAAACACAAAACCACCTTCTTTTACTAGACATTGTACTGCAAGCGATCACTGACTGGTGTTCTAATCGGCAAATGGTATTAAACGCAAAAAAGCCGCTTACATGATAATCAGCAATAATAAAAGTGCTCTGCAAACTCCCTACAGCATTGATAACACTCCCCTTTAAAATGTCGAAAAGTACAAATACCTCAGACTACAATTTCACCAGAGCCTTAGATGGGAAACCCACATTGACTTCCTCACTACCAGAGCAATTAACAAACTACGGTATCTAACAAGGGTTTTAAAATCAGCATCCCACGAAACAAAGTTAGTAGCCTGAGCAGAACGTAAGGGCGCAAGTGAGCTGGTGTATATTAAACATTTTAGTGAAAAACCCGAGACTGCGGTAATGACACAGGACGACATGAGAGAAGGAGAACGTCTCAAACACAGCTAAACCTTTATTGAGCTGAGAACCCTTTATATAGGGTTGAAAAACGAAGGAAGGAAAGAGAACCCTTCTTCACATCACCTCTTTCCACAAAAGACACGACACTACCTCTCTCCATAAAAGACAGGCCACCGGACCTCTAACAATAGGGTCAAACCAATAAAAGAACTGACAGCACCAAGGATGACACATCAATAAAAAAAACACGCTGGGAAAACTATAGATTGCACTGTACCTTTCACTGAGAAAGTCAGCTATAAGACTGCACAAACACAAAACAAAAAAAAAGGAAATAATGTTAACAATACCATTAGAGATTTAGAAATCGCTTCCATTCCGCATCTAAAGACAAAGAACGCTTGTTCACTGCATTTCCATGCCACACTGAATTGTAACTTGAAAGATACGTTTGCCTATAAGTTCTTTTTGAAAGACCAGAAGGTTGTCCTACCTCTGAGAGTAGTTATCAACGAAGATGGCCCGAGGAAAATACTGTCTCCACGTTCCTTCAGAATTGTTTTTCTTGCCTAGGTTCCAAAAGCCCGTTAGCATTAGGTTCTTCGATGGCTTTGATATCAGATATTCAACCGTTTCATGGTAAAGTTTGCACGATTTCTTCCTGGATATCAAGGATGTGTATTATTCACTCCACCAGCCATTTTGCTTTCTTGGGTCCGCTCGTTTCTAAAGAAGAATTTAGTTCCGTTTCAGTCCCAGTCTGGTATAGTCAAAGTCAAATTTGAGGGTTTTACGCGCCAAACCACCCACGGGCATCTGGCGCGCCCCAGCGGAGGGCTGAGGATTAATTTAGACCACCTGGGGATCTTTTGACGTGCAACCAAAAGCTCGGTTACACGGCGCCTCCTCCGCAATAAGCCTCCGCCAGATTGCGGGCACCTCGGCCGGGATTCGAACCGTGGGGATCCACGGTTCGAAAATGGGGATCCGTAGGCCAGTGCTCTCTCCTCGGAGGCGCCGAGGCGGCTCCAGTCTGGTATAGAGATCAATGATTTGTAAGGATACTTGAACTGTATCTGAAGTGGACAGTGGTAAACTATGATGAGCGGAAATAGATTCAATATCAAGGTGTATGTATTGGTTCGGCTGTCGCCCCGGCCCTTTCAGAAATATACCTCCGGAGCTTAGACTTAAAATTGCATGAGATGATCCAACATGTTCACCCGAGCTCAGTACTTGTTAGAAGATACGGGGATGACATTTTGGTATGTGTCCGTGACTCAGCCCTTTCTAGTTCGATCAAGAATACAGTGTACATACAATCACCGGAGCTGGCGTTTTTTTATAGAAAAGCCAGCCAACAACGTACTTCAGTATTTAGACCTCCAGCTTAAATTGGTTCCCGGTTTATGTTGGTCGTATGGCGAAGAAAAGGCTAAACCAGTACTTCCCTTCGATACTTGCCATTCAAACCATGTCAAAGCAGGATTTGTTCGAAACATGATTAACAACGCGGCTCGAAAGTCAAGTTGGCATTTCATTATGATGTCGATTCAAGTTGTGGTTTCCCGGCTAAATGTTGCAAAGTATCCTCAAAAATTCATTTCCAAGGAGCTTCCGTAGAGTCAATCGCAATAACGAAGCATGGAAATGTAGTGAGCAATGCTTCTTTGTCTTTAAATACGGAATGGAAGCGATTTCTAAATCTCTAATGGTTTGTTAACATTATTTCCTTTTTTTGTTATGTGTGTGTGTAGTCTTATAGCTGACTTTCTCAGTGAAAGGTCCAGTGCAATCTACTGTTTCTCCAGCGTGTTTTTTGTAAAGGTGTGTCATCTTTGGTGCTGTCAGTTCTTTTGTTGGTTTGACCCCATTGTTAGAGGTACGCTGCCGTGTCTTTTATGGAGAGAGTTGTTGTCGTGTCTTTTCTGAAGAGAGGTGATGTGAAGAAGGTTCCCTTTCCTTCTTTCTTTTTTCAACACTATATAAAGGGTCCTGTCCTCAATAAAGGTCTGGCTGTGTTTGAGACGTTCTCCTTCTCTTCCTCGTCGTCGTCTGTCATTACTGCAGTCTCGGGTTTTTCACTAAAATGTTTAATAGCCTATAAAGCACTGGTACGTGCCACAGTGGAATATGGTTCCCCCACTGTAAAACACACCTCGCTCAACTAGAAAAGGTGCAGCGCTTGGCTCCAAGTTTTATTTTTAATAAATTTCGCTACTCTGACTCACCGTCCCACTTATGCAATTTAGCTCAACTAGCACCATTAGAGAACAGGACCAAAACCTCAAGACTAAGGTTCCTGTTTCAAATATGAAATGACCAAATCCTTATAGACGAAATGAAATATGTTACTTCGCACATTTCCAGAGCTACGAGAAGGAATCGTGGAAAGCAACTCGCAGAACACCAGAGTAACAACAACTTCTTCAAATACTCATTCATTCCGCGAGTAGTGTCTGAGTGGAATAGCTTACCTGACACCCTTGTTCACTTCACATCTCTAGAATCATTCTCAACTGCTCTGGGCAATCACTTCATTTATGTGGATTCTACTTGTTCACATCGATTCACACTTTTCTAGTGGTCTCATATTATTTTTCCTTTTACAAGCGTAATACATACTATTAAAAATTAGACACAGGAGGATCTCCTGTCTCCACTGAGTGTAATCCCATCCTCCTCACTGT
The DNA here is from genome assembly GCF_016920785.2 of Ixodes scapularis. Lineage (NCBI taxonomy): Eukaryota > Metazoa > Arthropoda > Arachnida > Ixodida > Ixodidae > Ixodes > Ixodes scapularis. Next base: position 15,374,780 of record NW_024609873.1, on the reverse strand, counting down.
ATTTTTTCAAGATTGCACTATAAACTATGGAATTTGTATTTTACCTTGTAACCACCTACTAAAGTTTCCGATGGAAACTGTTAGTATTTCTAAATAAATAATAAACAAAATAACTTGTATTGCTTCGTTGCCAGTACTCAAGGATTTTGTTGCCCGTCGAACACTAAGACAATTGTTGAGTGAGCAAGACCCCTTTATACCCATGTACTCCTCGGGTTTGGACGTCCACTGGCCAAGCCATGATCCGGTTGATTTAAATTGATTCATTCCTGCTCCTCATACCTTGCAAAAATCCTTTACATGATTCACCGACAGCTCCAGCTCTATCTCCAACGAACAGATCAAAGCGACGTCATCTGCATTGGCTAGTATTTTTGTCGGCTCGCAACTTAGATGAACACCATAAATATTGACATCGGCCATTATTTATTTGCAGTAAGTCTCTAAATATAACGGGACTAGCAAAAGCAATGTCGAGAATTCCTGCCGAACTGACGATTTGACCTCTATTGGGGAAGTTTGTTGTCCGTTCACTAAACGCCAAGTTACAATCTCTTTGTAGCAGAATTTTCTGGACTTTGTTAACCTTCCGCCTAGGCGGCATCGTTCAAAAAGAGCAAAAAGAAAGGAGTGTTACCCTCTGCCGAACGCTTTGCTAAGGTCTACTTGCAGTACTCTGATTGGGTACTGTTCCGTCTCCCCTCTCTGACATATAATTATCATTGTATGAGCAGAACGTAAGGGCACAAGTGAACTGCTGTAAATTAAACATTTTAGTGAAAAACCAGAGACTGAGGTAAAGACAGACGACGACGAAGAAGAGAAGGAGACCGCCTTACACAAAGTTAAACCTTTATTGAAAAAAGCTCCCTTTAGATAGGGTTGAAAAAAAGAAGGAAGGAAAGGGAACCTTTGTTCACATCACCTCTCTCCACAAAAGGAACGACACCAACTCTCTCCACCAAAGACACGACACCGGACCGCTAACAATGGGGTCAAGCCAACAAAAGAACTGACAGCACCAAAGATGACACATTAAAAAAACGCTGGGAATTTAACAGATTGCACTGGACGTTTCACTGAGCAAGTCAGCTATAAAACGCCACAAAAACAAAAAAAGTTTCCAATGCCATTAGAGATTTAGAAATCGCTTCCATTCTGTATCTAAAGACAAAGAAGACTTGGTCACTGCATTCCCGTGCTTCGTTATTGCGATTCACTCTCAGCAAGCGCTTGTGGTCGTTTTTTCTGATACAATTGTGGTTCTAGAGTTCCATAAAGGCAAGCAATTCCTACGCTCTGAAAATGCATGGAGATTTCGGAATACGGATCCTTGTTTTTTAAACAACGTTTATGTTCACTTATTCTATCATTAATACAACGCTTCGTTTGACCTATATAGCATAACCCACAATCAAAAGGGATCTTGAAGTCTATACCTTAAATACATGTAACACTTTTCCTTGTGTTTTTTTTCAACAACCTTTCTGGGCGGAAGCGAACGGAGTTATCCGTTTCAAAGTGCTATCTGTGCTAAACGCTATGAGTAAGCCAAACTGAACATCGACTGTTTTAAATTGTGTGAGATTTTATGAACAAAACGGTACGACTACTAATTTTTTGTGCTCGGGCATTTTTCTAATTTGTTTGCCTTTTGCGCCAATGTACGGAAGCTGGTTGTAAATGAATTTTTGACGATACTTTGCAACATTTAGCCTGGAAAACACAATTTGAATCGAAGTCATAATGCAGTGCCAACAATGACTTTTGAACCGCGTTGTTAATCATGTTTCGAACCAATCCTGCCTTGACATACTTTGAAAGTCAACTATCAAAGGGAAGTACTGGTTAAGCATTTTCGTTTCCATACCACCAACGAAAACCGGGGACCAATCTGAGCTGGAGGTCTAAATACTGAAGTACGTCGTTGGCTGGCTTTTCTATAGAAAACTGCGATTCCGGTGCCGCCCTGTACATGGCATTCCCTATGGAACCAGCATGGGCTGAGTCACGGATACATACCAAAATGTCATCCACATATCTTCTAATAAGTACTGAGCTCGGGTGATAATATTTGATCATCTCGTGCAATTTTAGGCTTTAGCTCCAAATGTGTATTTCTGAAAGGGCCGAGGCGACAGCCGAACCAATGCACACGCCTTGACGTTGAATGTATTTCCGCTCATCATCGTTTACCACTGTCGTCTTCAGATATTGTTCAAGTATCATTAGAAAACCATTGATCTCTATACCAGACTGGGACTGAAACCGAACTAAATTCTCCTCTAGAAACGAGCGGTCCCTAGAAAGCAAAATGGCTGGTTGAAGTGAATAATGCAAATCCTTGATATCCAGGGAAATGATCGTGCAAACTTTACCATAAACGGTTGAATATCTGATATCAAATTCATGGAATAACCTAATGCTAACGGTCTATTGAAATCTAGGCACGAAAGACCATTCTGAAGGAACGTGGAGACAGTTTTTTGCCACGTGCCATCTTCGTTGGTAACTACTCTCAGAGGAAGGTCAACCTTGTGGTCATTACAAAGAACTTAATGGCAAACGTATATTTCAAGTTACCATTCAGTCTGGCAGCCAAGGACGTAAAGTCACTGTCCTTAAGAGTCCTTACTATTTCTTCCTTGGGTCGGCCCAGATCCCCATTAAAAGAACTAAATAACCCGGAAATAGCGAGGTTTTATTTCTCCTTAAACTTATTGCAAGGCAGCACAGCAAACAGCCCCGATTTGTCTGTTTCAAGAAGCTTCACCCCGTCTCTTCCAACTCTTTCTTAACCCGGGTTATCATCCTAAAGTTTCTAACATCTGTCCTCTACGAAGCATCTACTAAGGACGACATTATCTTAAAAACCGTTGACACAAAAGCACTTTTTTCAGCTGATTGTGACACCTCGTTAGACATGACGGTAATTGCAGAACAAATATCCAAACGAGAGGGCTTTGCATTTACGCAAAACTTCGGACCATTGGCTAGATAATTCTCAGTTGACTTGGTGAGCCGTACACCAAAGGAATTTACAAGGGCACGTTTATGTTCACCTATTCTATCATTAATACAATGCTTCCTTTGACCTATATAGCATCAACCACGATCAAAGGGGATCTTGTAGACTATACCGGAAATACATGTAACACACTTTTTCCTGTGTTTTTTTAACAACCTTTGTTGGCGGAAGCGACCGATGTTAACCGTTTCAAACTGCTATATGTGCTAAACGCCATGCATAAAACAAACTTATCACCGACTGATTTTAAATTGTGTGAGATTTTATGAAAAATGGTACGACTGCTATTTTGTTGTGCTCGGGCATTTTCCTAATTCGTTTGCCTTTTGCAACAGCGTACGGTAGCTGCTTGGATATTAATTCGTGAGGATACTTTCCAATATTTAGCCGGGAAAACACAACTTGGATCGACGTCATAATGGAGTGCCAATAAGACCTTTGAACAGCGTTGTTAATCATGTTTCGAATCAATCCTGCCTTGACATGCTTTAAATGGCAACTATCAAAGGGAAGTACTGGTTTAGCCTTTTCTTTGCCATACGACGAACATAAACCGGGGACTAATCTGAGCTGAACGTCTAAATACTGAAGTAGTTTGTTGGCTTGCTTTTCTATAGAAAACTGCAACTCCGGTGCCTCCCTGTACAAGGTATTGTCAATGGAACCAGCATGGGCTGAGTCACGGGCACATATCAGTATCTAATCCACGTATCTTCTAATAAGTACTGAGCTCGGGTGATGATGTTTGATCATCTCATGCAATTTTTGGTCTAAGCTCCGGAGGTATATCTCTGAAAGGGTCGGGGCGACAGCCGAACCAACACATACGCCTTTACTTTCAAGCCTCGACTTTATTTACTCAGTGGCAAGCTCTAAATTTGAAAGACTGTAATACAACTTTCAGGTCCCCGAGGCAGAAGATGAGAACAAGCAAGTCACCGAAACCTGGGTTCATGTCAACGGTTACCGCGATGAAAACTGCCCTTGTAAATCCCTTTGGCGTTCAACTCACCAAGTCAACTGAGAAGTGTCTAGCCAATGGTCCGAAGTTTTGCGTGAATGTAAAGAAGCCCTCTCGTTTAGATATTTGTTCTGCAATTAACGTCATGTCTAACGCGGCGTCACAACCAGCTGAGAAAAGTGCTCTTGTGTCAAGGGTTTTTAAGAGAATGTCGTCCTAAGTAGATGCTTCGTACAGGAAAGATATTAGAAACTTTAGGATGATAACCCGGCTTAAAAAAAGCTGGAAGAGAAAGAGGTGAAGCTTCTTGAAACAGACGAACCGGGGCTGTTTGCTGTTCTGCCTTCCAATAAGTTTGAGAAATGTAACCTCGCTGTTTCCTGGTTATTTCATTCTGCGCATGGGGATCTGGGCCGACACAAGAAAAAAATAGTAAGGACTTTTAGGGACAGTGACTTTACGTCCTTGGCTGCTAGACTGAATGGTAACTTGAAGGATACGTTTGCCATTAAGTTCGTTTTGAAAGACCACAAGGTTGACCTTCCTCTGAGAGTAGTTATCAACGAAGATGGCAAGTGACAAAAAACTGTCTCCACGTTCCTTCAGAATGTTTTTCGTGCTTAGATTTCAAAAGCCCGCTAGCATTAGGTTCTTCCATGAGTTTTATATCAGATATTCAACCATTTCATTGTGAGCTTTTGCATGATTTTTTCCCGTGATATCAAGGATATGTATTATTCACTCCAACCAGCCATTTTGCTTTCTAGGGTCCGCTCTATTCTAGAGGAGAATTAAGTTTGGTTTCAGCCCCAGTCTGGTATAGAGATCAATGGTTTTCTAAGGATACTTGAACTATATCTAAAATCGACTGATGTAAACTATGATGAGCGGAATTACCTTCGACGTCAAGGCGCATGTTTTTGTTCGGCTGTTGCCCCGGCCCTTTCAGAAATATAGATCCGGAGCTTAGACCTAAAATTGCATGAGATGACCAAACTTTTAACACCCGAGCTCAGTACTTATTAGAAAATACGTGCATGACATTTTGGTATGTGTCCAAGACTCAGTCCATGCTACTTTCATTGAGAATACCGTGTACTGAGAGGCACCGCAGTTGCAGTTTTCTATAAAAAAACCAGCCAATAACGTACTTCAGTATTTAGACCTCCAGCTCGGATTGATCCCTGGTTTATGATGGTCGTATGGCAAAGAAATTGGCTAAGCCAGTACTTCCCTTTGATAGTTGCCATTCAAAGCATATCAATGCAGGATTGGTTCGAAACGTGATTAACAACGCGGTTCAAAAATATTATTGGCACTCCATTATGACTTCGATTAAAATTGTGTTTTCCAGGCTTAATGTTGCAAAGTATCCTCAGAAATTCATTTCGAACCAGCTTCCGTACATTGTTGCAAAAGGCAAACAAATTAGAAAAATGCCCGAGCACGAAAAATTAGTAGTCGTACCGTTTTTTTCATAAAATCTCACACAATTTAAAATCAGTCGGTGATAAATTTGTTTTACGCATGGTGTTTAGCACAGATAGCAGTTTGCAACCGTTAACTCCGTTCGCTTCCGCCCAGAAAGGTTGCTAAAAAAAACAGAGGGAAAAGTGTGTTTCATGTATTTCAGGTATAGTCTACAAGATCCCTTTTGATTGTGGTTGATGCTATATAAGTCAAACGAAGCGTTGTATTAATGATAGAATAGGTGAACATAAACGTTGTGTAAAAAAACAAGGATCCGTATTCCGCGGTCTCCAAGCATATTCAGGAGTGTAGGAATTGCGAGCCTTTATGGTACCATACAACCACAATTGTAACAGAAAAAAACGACCACAAGCGCCTGCTGAAAGAGTCAATCGCAATAACGAAGCATGGGAATGCAGTGAACAAGCCTTCTTTGTCTTTAGATACGGAATTGAGGTCATTTCTAAATCTCTAATGGTATTGGAAACTTTTTGTGTCTGTGTGGTGTCGTTTTATAGCTGACTTTCTTAGTGAAAGGTCCAGTGCAATCTGTTAATTTCCCAGCCTTTTTTTTATGTGTTATCTTTGGTGCTGTCAGTTCTTTTTTTGGTTTGACCCTATTGTTAGAGGTCTGGTGTCGTGTGTTTGGTGGAGAGAGTTTGTGTCGTACCTTTTTTGGAGAGAGGTGATGTGAAGAAAGGTTCCCTTTCCTTCCTTCTTTTTTCAACCCTATATAAAGTGTGCTTTGCTCAATAAAGGTTTAGCTGTTTTTGAGACGTTCTCCTTCTCGTCCTTGTCGTCGTCTGTCTATGGGTCAGTTTCGGGTTTTTCACTAAATGTTTATCATTGTATGCGCGTTTATAATTATGGATGTGCCTTTAAATTCGTAGGGCTGGTGCTCTCCAAAGATGCCGCTTAATCCCACCTCCAGGCGTTTGGTAAGAATTTTCGCAAGGATTTTGTAGTCTGTGACCAGTAGACTGATCGGTCTCAAGGTATCTACACTCGTAACGCTGGAGGCAGTGTTGTTCTTCGGAATAAGTACAGTTAATGCTTGTCCCATTGACGGCGGCTGCAAATGCCCTTGAAAATACCCATATATACGGACTTAAGCAGCAGGGTTAGCAAAGGTGCGAGTTTTTTGTAAAACTGTGATCCTAAACCGTCAATTTCCGGTGACTTCCTGACTTTGAGATCTTTAATCGCGTATTCAATTTTTTTGTCTGTCATTTCACTGTTAATTCCTTCCGAGATCTCGGAAGGAGTTTCAGGCATAACTTCAAAAAATCTGTCTAGACAGGCCCTCTTTGTATCCCTTGCCCTCCTTCCAACAGTTTTGTAAACGTGGCAACCAGTTCTCTCTCCATTCTATTTTGATTCGAAACAATCTCATCTCCAGCTAGTAGCGATGTTCTTTGGTTGTTGCGTACGCCCATACGTTCTTTAGTTTAGAAAATTTTAGCCGGTTTTTTCCTCGAGCTGTAGCGTTTGCAGCCTACATCGCACCATTGCTCCCTCGTATTCCTCCTCTAGAATCAAGAGCAGCTTCGATTTGTATTTACATATATCTTCCGCGAAGACACCCAGACTAAGGATTTCCTCACTAAGATTCGCAGATTATGTTTGAGGGAGCGTCCTTCTGATCGCGATTGTGCAGCCTTTTTTTTCGCTGAACCGGAGAGTAATTAAATTTCTCTTTGAAAAAAAAAAAAAAAAAACCCAGCTGGCGGCGTCTGCCACGCCCACTTCGCTTGCACCTCAGAAAGTGTCTTTTATTTGTTTAATTGAAGACCTGTCCTCTCAAAGGAATTCATTTCTTTTCCTGGAGCTCCAACTCGAAGTTTTTTTTTCCTTTGAGCTCTGCTCTTACTAAGCACACCAATACGACTGCGTGGTGAGAGAAAGGGGGATTGGTGACCGAGTGGGCTAGCGCACACCAGCTCGGAGCTGAAGACCCACCGTCTGGTTCAGGTACCTCGGATGTTTACTGCGACTCTTCACCAGGCGTTATGAAAGGCGTATCTTTGCCGCTTTGCAGTGGTCCCCCAGAGGGAGCGTTCGAGGGGAGCTGGACCCGTGCAGCTGGACCCGTAGAGTAGGTTCCCTGGCTCTAAACGTTGGCGTTTTGGCAATTATTGGCGCAGCAGGACGCATCCTTTCGGAGGCGTCCGCAGGGGCAGCAAGTTCAATTCCGCTTCGGTCATAGTTAGATCGCCGGTCTCGTCCGAAGGTGGCCCGGCCGTTGCCACTGCTAAGATTTGACGCAGTTTTTCTTTCTATGGCCGTAGTGGTGGCAATCGTGAAAGCGGAGTACGCGGCAGTCCTTTCGGATTTGGCCGGTCTTCTTACACCGGAGGCAGAGCGGGGCTCATCCGGGCACTAGGACGAGTGCAGGGCCACAGAAACAACGAAGTTGATGATGGACGCTTTTTTACTGACGCCCTCTTTCAGGGTATTCCGAACGAGCCTTGTTGTTGGCTGGACTCCTTGAAGACCTTGGGCCCTCCACGTCTCGCTGGCATACCTCGGCATTCCCACTCATGAGTGGGATCACTGACGATCACTCAAGCCGACCGTCCCATGCCTTGCCGCCAACAAGCGCCCTCACTTCGTGCCCAGGCAGTAGTATAAAATACCATTTTCTAAATTGTTTTCGACAAAAGGAACCAACTTCAAGTCGTCGTCAGAAAGATCGAGCGCCAGTGTTGTCGGAAAAATCGTCTTTCCCTTTAGCATTTGAAAATTTTAGAACTTCGCACTGCCAGTGGCGACACCTCATGGGGCGCCAGGTTTTGTGTCGCAGAAGCGCATTAATTTTAGTAAAAAGGAAGAGCCGGACTATAAGTAGATATACCAAGTTAGGTTCTCTATGTTTTCGACTTGCGAATTTTATTTACTTCAGTTTCTGCGATTCATACCTCCCCCCCCCCCCCCCCTCCCGCCCAATATACACACGGAAATTTTTCTTTTCTCGATAATGCCGATGCAGTTTTCCGATGCCAGGGGGCACGACCTTTACCGATCGTCTGCAACAGTCTACAGATATGGTTCCCTCAAAACCGTTTCAAGGCTCACGGTCGGTCTACACCATTATTAAAATTCTGTGTTAAGTTCACACGTCTTGCTTCGCTATTCATATTTCAGCGTTCATATTGGCTCATGCCACAACTGAATCGGTCGAGGAGCGATAATTCAATTAAATTCAATTTAATTCAATTCTAATGGTGAAGAACCTCAAATCAATATACACAAAGCCAAAAATACGCGCGATAAACTTTATACATCCACTTGAATTCACAGACATGCCTAAATTCATACTAATACATGCTTAAATTCCGTTTGTTTCTTTAAACGACAGATTTGTGATAATGATACAAAATGTATACTCTAGTGTTTGAAACATGACGCATTCGCAATATCGAGGATGAGTTGAGTTGGATATCTGCATAAAAGCTCAAATAATCTAGAATTTGTAGTAAGCGGAATAATAGGATATTTGGGACTGAGCACGCCTTAGAATTCCTAATATGTCAGCGACAATAAGAGGGTATACTCTCCAGGTAAGCTAAAAATTAACACCGTACACAATATGATTCTAACACTTCAGAAAATAGGAACAAAAAAAAGAATAGCACATAATGCTCAAATGATACGAAGTGCTCGGACGTCGACGTACGGTAAACTTGTTGCCATAGACTGGTCCGTGTTAAACAGGTACCACGTCAAAAAACAAAACAAAGTGTATCGAGTCCTTTTTTTACGATGAAACGCCAAGATAAGTGACATGACGCCGTCCGCTATTACCTGACACCAGGCAGCAAAAAGAATACCGTCATCGGGAAATGAACGAGAAAGTCACTACTCATTCTGCATGCATGCACTCAGCCGACTGCCATGGTGTGCTGGTCTGTCATGTGTTGCTTCCAGCAGACTCATGTTCCCTCCAGGTTAAGCTGAGACACGTCACAGCCGAACTCAGGCTTGACAGTTATTCCGATTTGTCACATACCAATATATTTGGCGAATATTAGCTAACTTTGTGTTCGGAACGTGTACACCGTCAAAGGAACATTAGCGTCGCCGCACATAAGAGCAAAATGACTGCGGGCCCCTTGAGGACACCGGCCTTAGAAAGTCCGCCGCCAAAGGTAGCGTCTGAACAATAAGCGGCTGATGGAAGTGCCATCCAACACTCAGAAGATTCGGGTTGTCATGCCGCGTTTCATTTACAACGATGAATGGGCGATGAACCCGAGCTCACCTAACGGGTGACAGCGACGGCGGCGAGCAGACAGGGCATCCGAGTCAGAGCCAATCCGAGAACTTCCTCGAGGCCGATAGAGTTACTGCCGTGACGTCTAACATTCGGCGGCCCTTGGCGTATTATCGTAATGCAGTCTGCGCGGAACGTTTGCGGGATGCGAGATGTGACACGTTCGGGTGCTAAGTAACGTATTGATCGTGGATTACGCAAATTGCGCGCTCCGGGAGTGCCCCCATGGATAGCATTCTCTAAGATAGGAGAGAGGGAGCGTTCGGCCGTTTGGCTCGACACTTTATTCATTTTTTCTTGGCGTATTATTTAGTTAGCGGCTGTATGCGATACTGGGGAATGACTCAATTACATACGTCTCCCTATTTCCATTGTTTGTCTCACGTCATTGTGCAGTTAAAACCAAAAAATAGCATCGGGAGTAAAAATAAGACAACAGATAAGCACTGACGCAGAATGGATCATGAAGATGAGGATGAAAAACATCCTACGTTAAAGGTATCCGTTAGGGTGAAACTTTGTTTTGTTTTTGGTTGTTCGCCTTTTGCAATTTGACTCCCTGAAATTTTAAAGTCCATGTTTCGAGTAAAATTAACGGTACAAAGTTTTACTCAGCCGCCCTGCATCACTAAGTTGGGGAGACTATGTCGTTGAGCCCAAAAGACGAGGGTGCAGGTTTTAAGAACAATGCGACCAGAATTTGTGTTATAAACGTAAAAAAATACAGTTGAAAACTAGACACTAATAAAACAAAACGAGTCCTTGAAGTTTTGTAAAAAGTACAAAGAATAACTATCCTTTCATTATGTGCAGATATACAATGTGAAAAGTATTTTACGTCAGAAAATATTTCTCAGATTCTTCTGTACTTTTTTTGACACCCCAAATATTGCAGAGAAAATATATTCACCAAGAGCGAAACATATATAAAATGCTACCGGCAGCAATGTGAGCTAGGCTAAATGAGTGCGAACAGAAAGGAGTTAACATCATAGAGAGTGGGGGGCCTCCGGCTCTCTAAGCAATATACAACGACTGCCACATTAGGGACTTTTAGTAAGTCGTTTTAACGTGAATGGTTGGTCCCCGGACGACTTTCCCACGGCAGTTCGTATGCACACTAAATTGCAAGAAATCACGAGGACTGTCCTACCAATCGTAATGATTTTCGTCACATAAATTAGCGTGAATGAGGAAGAAAATCATTTCAGCATGGCGGATGAATCGGGACGAACATAAACCCGCGATTTAACACGCACTATCCTTCATTTGGTCTCCTCAAACCGCGGGTGATTACGGCCGCCATAATGAGGAAAAGATTCCATCTAGTGTGTTTGAATACACACAAAAAACTTGTAAAATATCCGTTTGAGGGCAATTACCTAGTTTTTTTTTTGTTGTTCTCAAATAGCACAACTCGCCGGTTTGGGAATGAGGCGGTACCGGTCTGCGGGCAAGATCCTACTGAGGCGACAACGGGCCAGTGAGATTCCCAGTCACTCGCCAGCACCGGGTACCTACCGAAACACTGTTACGCTGGGTTGACAAGCTTGTCCCAGTAAGCTGCCAGCGTATATTCCCGGCGTGCTAGCTGTGGTACACTAAAACACCAGCGAGTGGGTGACAATGAATGCCACCTCATTTGCCAGTCAGTGACAGTGAGTGCCAGCTTATTTGCCAGTCAGTGCCGGTTGCCAGTCAGTGACAGTGAGTGCCAACATATTTGCCAGTCAGCAACAGTGAGTGCCAGCTCATTTACCAGTCAGTGACTGTCAGTGGCAGCCTATTTGCCAATCAGTGACTGTTCCCAGCTTATTTGCCAGTTAGTTACAATGACTGCCAGCCTATTTTCCAGTCAGTGACGGTCAGTGCCAGCCTATCTGCCAGTCAGTGACTGTTGCCGGCTTATTTGTCAGTCAGTGACAGCGAGTGCCCGCCTATTTGTCAGTCAGTGACTGTCAGTGCCAGCCTATTTGCGTCAGTGACTGTTGCCAGCTTGTTTGCCAATTAATGACAATCAGTGCCAGCCTATTTGCCAGTCAGTGACGGTCAGTGCCAGCCTATCTACCAGTCAGTGACTGTTTCTACCTTATTTGCCAGTCAGTGACAGTCAGTGTCAGCCTATTTGCCAGTCACTGACTGTCAGTGCCAGCCTATCTGCCAGTCAGTGACTGTTGCCAGCTTATTTGCCAGCCAGTGACAGTGAGTGCCGGCCTATTTGCCAGTCAGTGACAGAGAGTGCCAGCCTATTTGCCAGCCAGTGACTGTCAGAGCCAGTTTATTTTCCAGTCAGTGACAGCAAGTGCCAGCGGGATCATGCATACCCGGCACAGAACCACAAGGATACGAGTTTGTATTTGCTAGGAATGCCAGGTATGCTTCGCATATATCTACCGTCAGCATCAAACCTTTCCAGCATCTGCAGCCCAGTGACCTTTGTAGTCCAGGCATTGCATTGCATTGAAAAAAAAACAAAAACGAAAAGGTAGTTTCTTACGAGTCCAAATTCATTTAAGGATAAATATAAGAACTTTCTCAGTTAATTTTAATAATACGATTGAATAGAGTAATTAGACGAGTGAACTGGTTGACATTACCCATCTTTAGAACTACAGAACGTATTTTGCATAAGCTGTGACCTTAACATTTTTGCGCTCTTTATTGGAGAAAATACATCCCTGGCATAGTTATGACCAATTGTTAAAACAATTTTGTCACATCAGTCTGGGTAGCCTACACTGTAAACCAAAACGTAAGTTAACAGCCTTTTTCAAAACTGGAAAGCGCCGTGAAAGGCGCGCACGGGCAAAACGCCGTAGAGGCGACATGACGACACGAGTCCGTAAATGTACGGCTTCACATATTTCTTAGTTCAGGTCTGTGTTCCCTTTTATTTCAAGTAAAAACACATAACACACACCACGTTTGCTCTAGGGACAGTTTTCTTGTTGGCAGATGTCTCATGTTATGTGCCATTCGCGCCAATGCGAAAATCTCTGAACGGCGGAAGGAGACCCACCCGAAAGCCGGCGCACTCAGCTTGCGGACGGAGACATCCGAGCGAGAGGAGCTGGAGGAGCGACCGTCTGTCACGTGATCTCTACTTGCTGTGCGCCGCTGCGCCCGGACGCTCGCTCGCGCGTGAACGTGGCGTAAACCACCACAGGCGTTGAGGGCGGCAGCTCTCTCCGTTGTCGCCGCGATTATCTGTCACCATTCAACTGGACTAAGAAGGCAAGCTAGCTCATTTTTGCATGCGCCTTGCCAGATAACCGAAGTGCAGAAGGAATCAAAGACGCGTAACTTAACGCAATTGCGCGGACTGAATCAGAAAAAGCGCCAATTTTTTTTGCTTTAGCTTCCCGACTCAGTTGCGTGAGGGAAACCTATCCACGCATCACACTCAACTCGATGGACGTGTGCAGGCACAGGGCTCATCGCCATGGGTGTTTGGTTTGCTCTGGGCTGAGCTGGCTCTTCCGACCTCTTTCTGTTCGTACTTTTTTTTGCTTTCGGGCGCCGTAAGAACCTGAGAAATCCGATTTTAACATGATACACTGAACCGCGCTCGTTGAATAACCATAGTGAGCGCTGTCGCGAACTGATTTTAAGAGAGCATGTCGTGTTTTCTCTAGTTTCTACACTGATCTTTAGAACAATTGCTGGATCACGTACCCCCGCTTGATCGCTGCAGCCCGAGTGCGGCCACCCGACGGCAATCTGTCATGCTGAGAAAGCGCGCTTCTGGAGCGTCGCGGAGGCTGGCGGCAGCGTGCTGAAGACACGGTTTCTACTCGATCGTCGTCATTCACCGAAGACGTTCTTTAAAACCCTATGTAAGACGTGAGACTTGCCGTTCAGAACACGTGACAATGTTACGGAAGCGCAGTGGCGCAGAAAAAAAGGCACAACTTGTCGAAAGCAAGTTTCGCGGGTCTCGCGGCGTGGTCAAAGCTTCCTTGGCACGCCGAAGCGCTGCGTCTCTATGCCTTAGCACGCTTGGATGCTGGTCAAGAATATACACCGTGTGGATGTGTTTTGCGAGTGCAATGTCCCTGTAGTCGTACGTGCCTCCGGAGCAGCGTTTTACTTTACTCTGACGACTGTATTTGTAACTAAGTGGCGACGAAAGTGCGGGGGAAGTACGTGGTTTTTTCGGTGTTAGACGGTTCAGAAAATAGCGCGCACAACAGCTCCTCATCAGTGATCAGGGTGTCTCATTATCAACCTACTTAATTTCACTTGAGGTTTGAGCACGGCTCACCTAATTGTGATTGGTCAACAGACTGTTCACGACCTCATGGACCGCGCTTCAAAGATTTTCATTCTCGCCATCTTGTACTTTCGCCTTTGAAAACCCTCCTTGCTCTACAGCGTTGCTCTATTTGTGCTGCTTTGTGATCTATTAGAGTAGATTTGAAACACAGCCATGGTTAATAGTGCATAAGAGCAACTGTACAGATTGCTTTCCCCCCTTAATTGATACCAACTCGCCTGAACACCTGGACGCTCCAGAACTCTTTAGCCGATATATGTTGCAAAGACATCTAGCACGACACACCTTCAAAACTTTGCCGCGGCACCAATTCTTGATCGGTATCCAAGCGTGCGAAGGCACGGAGACTCAGTGCTTCGGCATGCTAAGGAAACATTGATCATGCCGCAAGACCATCGAAACTTGCTTTCAACGAGTTGTGCATTTTTCTTGTGGCACTGCGCTTCCGTAAAAATTTATACCTGTCCTCATCAGCAAGCATCCGGCTTACACAGGGTTCAAAAAAAAGTTTTTGGCAAATGACGATGAACAAGTAGAGAACATATCTTCAGCACGCTGCGGCCATCCTCCGCAACGCTCCAAAAACGCGATTTTTCGACATGCAAGATTGCCGTCTTGTAGCCGCACTCGCGGAGCGGGGAAGCGCGATCGAACAATTGCCATAGAGATCAGTGAGTTTATGTGTGAAAAAAGTTCATGTCTGTGGCAGTTTGTTTCGAGGTAAGCCACTAATGTCCACTAGAGGGCTGGACGGCGCATTGAGTGAACAGGTACGAAGCCACCGGATGTAAGCGGCTTGTCTCGGAAGTGAGCGCTTGACAGGTTTTCCCACTCTTACGAGCGGTGGTCCAAATAGTTTCCAAGGTGCTTGATTTGCTTTTGTTATATCAAGAGAGCCTGCTTGTTGCGCAATAACAGTTCATGCAGGCCCGAGAGGTCTTCTTGGAAGCCATTTGATGTCTGATAATTTCGAGATTCTAGTTGATTAAGTGTACATGCCCAAGTTCAAATTCCTCATTCTCAAGATTGATTACTAAAGGGGATTATTAAAACCTACGTAAAAATGCAAGAAAGCTTGAACCAAAACATTAACTAAATACACTATAAAACCCAGCAAACACTTGGCTTCTGGGACAAGCATCGTTCTTCCGATGGCCTCACTCGCGCCCGACTCCGAGCGAGGCTAAGCGCCTCCCAGGCCCCTATATTAGAGATCAGTGAGGTAGGCCTACCGCGCTAACGACGGCCGGGCGTGCATAACATACCACGGGATGGCACCACTGACGTCATTAGATGTTAGAGAGCCTCGTTCAAGAGTGCGTTCAACTTAAACCATGGAGTGTGTTTGCAATTTACTGTTGGCGTTAAAGATGGCGGATTATACAGTTTCTGCGTGTAAAAAGTGCCTAACCTATGGGAACAAAAATGGTGTCTATAGAAAAGTGTTATTTTATTCTTCGCGTAAAATCTTCAAGCATCTGTTTATAACCTGATTTACGTTGAAAAACCACCCTCAGCCCTGTAACCAACAGCAAGATTTTGCAATTTAATGGGGCCCATAAACACATGCCCTGATCTAGCAGTTGAACACACTCTTTCTTGGGGCTCTTAATTAGATGCTGGCTGAAAGCAGATGACGACATGCCACCTGCTTTGGCCGCTATGATTTATTAAATGCTTTCAGCATATATGATGTATTACCGCTCGATAATAAATAGGACTGAGGTAAACAAAGCACTTCCGTCCCGCGGTGAGCTTCCATATGCGAAAACAATTTTGTTCTTTCATGAAATTGAGAAACCCCGAGTTACTCGCTTATATTTGCCTACGTAAAAGTGACTATTAAAATGTGTCCTCATGCAAAAAGCGGCCACTTTCCGAGAAGAGTGTCCAACCCTTAGTTTTCCTTTTGTAGTAGCTTCTCATTGGCTGGAACGATTATTGATGCATTGCGCGGGAGGAAGACCGGTGTTAATCATTGTTCCCGTGGCACCGATTACTTGAGGAACACTCGTATAAATCTTCCTCTCATTATTTTCATTTTAGAAAAAAATGCTTGTTGTGACATGTGTGGTTTATTCGCTATGTTTAAATAGTTTTGTTGGTTTGCAGTTGTCGAAGATGGGAATGATTTAGTAATTGCATCATGATTTAAAGGCTTGCCAAAGTTGTGTGTTTTTGCTTTCTATCCCCTTTTATTACAACACTTCCAACAGCAATCATTTTTCTGCGAATAATTGTGTGTTATAATTGCGCTTACGATGGTTTTTACGGCACTCTGAGGAACTGCGGGAAGTTCTATAGTACTTGCATCGCTTTCTACAATGTGATAAACCAGAATCGCCTGCTCCAAAAAACTCAATTGTGGGGGACACGCTACCATAGCCGTGAAGAAGCACTTACCATCTTTTGACTACAGATTATACTACTTTTGAGCATCGCCAACAATGGCGGGGCCCGTATGCTGGACGAACCACAGGACGCCACGGAATTGATTGTTTTCGAGCCAACCGCCGGAAAACAGTGGCTCCTCGGACACATCTTGCTGGATTTCAAGTTGGGAGCATTAGGAGCCTGCCAGCACTGGTCTTCAGCTACGATGCCTCTACAAAAGCCGCTATCCACCGCCAGTCATTCGGGGCACGCTACCACAGCCATGATGGAGCGCTCGGACATCTTTTTGCTGCAGGTTCGGTATTTGAATAATTCAGCTTGCCGTCGTTCAAGCAACTATCGTCTGCTAGTGGTACCCTACCCCAGTACTTGGTTGTGCCGCTTTTGTTGCGTGTGCTCTTGGTTTCAGGACGTCATGTCCTTAAGTTTGCAGTGTGAAATAAATGAAATGAAATGTGTGCTACAAAAGTCATGTTTTTGCTACAATAAGTGCTACAAGCAGTTATTTTGTAAGTTTTGTTACTGATGCTTAAATTTTATCTGTTAATGCATGGAAACATTAGCCACTTGTTCTTTCTTGCCTTTGAAGCATTCTCAGATAATGATATGGTTTGAAGTTCAACTGCATCATTGTTTACCTCTAGAATGCAACACACATCTCCAATATTGAACTCGAAGAGCTTCCCACAGCACCCATCTGCATCACACTGGGCTAGCGCCTTTCTGCATCTTTTGGCATGCAGGATACAGCACTAATTTATCTCATTTGTAGGCTACTCTATTAGTCAAGATTTGTACTTGGAGTGTGGTTCGGTACAAGGAAAATAGTTTTTCTCCGTATGTTCACAAACCTGGTTCCCTCCATTCTCAATTGTATATAACTGGCTCAGATAAGAAAGATTGTAAATAATTTGATTTTCAAAGAACCAGAAAAAAAAAGATTGAAGTGACGCATTATTTCCAAGTTCACAGTTCACCATTTGCACTTCTGGTTTATTTCTAAGGTACGTACCACACATCAACTACTCACCCTGTGCCACCTACGTTATGTCAATGGGGAGGATGCTTGCTTTTGTTTATTGGTTGGAGGTAATCAAGATCCTTTTTTACCGAAGAGATGGACCGGATGAGGAAGCAGTTGTCGTTGTCACGAGTCGAAATTTCACCAGCTTCCACATATCCTTGCGATTCTATCCTGATAGCCTGCAGTTAGCTGATGTTATTGAACTCTCATGCAACCGCATCTGGTAACTTTACTGCCAAATGTTTACTCGACACCGAGGGCTCTCTTTGATATAGGGCTTCGCTTGACCTGCAATGGCTAGGCAAAAGCGAATAATATTTTTCCCACCACACAATGCACCTGGAGGTGTCTTCTCTTCTATCGTTTTTTTTTTGCTCCCCTTTGGTCAATACAAAAACTGATATACACGTGGGTTAGGTGGTGCCATATGGTTTAAGTTCTCTTCTTTTGTTTTGTGTTTTATTTTTAATTCCTGGTAGCAAACCTCCACTGAGAGTAATCCTTTTGTTTGCCGAGTCACTTCTATCCGTACCTGTTTTTTTATGTTTCCTTTGTGACGTATCAAAAAGCCAAACTACAATTTTAGTCACCATAGATTTTTATCCTAACTATATTGACGAGTAGGACGACTTGTGACTCTGCTTTGGTTGTTCGAGCACCATGAAAAATCCACGCTATGCTTCATGGGAGTTACTTCAGTTCAAGTTTATTACCCTCGAGGGCATTTTCGTGGAATGCATTCGGGGGGGGGGGGGGGGGGAAGAATTTGTAGCCGCAATAACAAATACTAAATAGATTAAGCGTTATTTTGCGTACAGATAAACAGTTTATGTGTACGTGTAAAACAAAAAGCAGGTGTAGAAATTAGTTTAGCATTCAACTGGTTCTAGATATTTCAGGAATGAGAAAAATGAACTCTAAGTATGTCGCTGAAGCCCATTACATGATACTATAAAACTGCCAAATTTGTTTATGAAAGAACGCATTAGTTTTACACGAAAATTCTAATTTTTGCGGGACCCTCGGGTCCACCTAATCAGCGAGCCAACCATGTTTTCAGGCGTCGGTGACGACATCTACGTACCTTGTCCCCTTAGTGTCCCTAGTCAGTCCCAAGCGGCGAGGCGGTGCCACTCGTTGATCTCTTGTATGCACTTCCAGGCATAGATAAGAAGGCGCCCAGGCGTCACTCGCCCCAACGTGCTCCTTTACCCCACTTTTCCCTCCCAACTTTTGGGCAGTTGGAATATCTGGCACAGCTTGCTCCTTCGAATTCGACGTCACTTTTGGAGGGAGACGGCAGAGGAAGAAACAGGTACAGAGCCTGAGTAACGGACATGCGTGGCGTGGCGAACGCGGGTAGAGAAGAACGAGATCAACATCTCAATCAGAGTCACGTGGTTTATAGACGAGCTGCTGTCACCACAGTAGGAGCTGTGTCAAGGTATCCTGGTCACTAGATAAAAACGACAAACATTAAAACATAATTTTGTAATTATTGGAGTTTTAAATATTCTGAAATATTTCGTGTATGTCCAATAACCTATGGTGCTGTCATGTAACAAATGCTCTAACTTGCCTAATTTCTGTGTCCGTGCCCCTTTCAAGTAATTCAATTTGGGTTTACAGCTTTCTTAAATCACGCTGGCTCCTGCAGTGCACTTACGTTTAATGTATAGTTTGCAGATATTGGGAGGTTTAGTTTGTCATCGAATTCTATTCAAAACCTAACCGCGTTCCACTTTTTTGTTTTTTCTTGTTTTTCAGAATCTGTAGTTGTTCATATGGACTTGATTGCTGTGGAAGTTATGAAGATTGCCTTCCACATAAAAGCTGGACGTGACCCCCTAATTAATTCTCAAGAATAAATGTATGCACTTGTTTTACTCCCACTGCATCTTGTGTGCACTTTCTTAAAATTTCTTACTAACACGGTATTCAAGCAGCTGTTTATCTCTGGGAGGTGCACTTGGCAGTAACATCTGAAATTAACTTGTGACAGCAGTCTTGAAGAAACTCGTTGAATGTGACAACTCCATCTTCGAAGGCATTTTTCAAACTTTCCTTGCTAAAATGGTTGCGTAGCGTGAGTCACAAGTTGGTTTCACTGTCTAGCAGCTGCCAGAATTAAGCTGAGGCTCCTGGACTGCACTTATGTACAGGGCTTATAGTCTGGGTGGTCTTAGGGGGTCTCGGACCCCCCCCCCCCCCCCCCCTGATTCTAACTGTTGGTCTGAGACCCTCCTTCCCAAGCATTAGTGAAACCAAAATCCCATCTTGCAATAAACTAGGTTGTTTTCAGGGATGTGACATTTGGGGATTAGCATTTTGATGGTTGCAGGTACGGTGGGGACAGAGTCAGCAGTGGTTTTTATTTTCTGGGCTTCTAATACAATTCGTCAGAACCCCCTGTCATCGTCCCTTCTTTTGGGACCCCCCCAATTTGCGGGAGGCTTCAAGCACTGCTTATGCGTAGCTTATAGTTTGCAGATATCGGGAGGTTTATTCTGTCATCATATTCTGTTCAGAACCTAATCACATACCACATTTCTTTGTTTTGTTTTCCAGATTCTGTAGCTCTCCATATAAACTTGATTGCTCAGGAAGTAAGAGAATGCTTTCCACGTGAAAGCTGGACGTGGCCCATTAATTATTTAATGAATAAAGGTATGAACATGTTTTACTTCGTACTGTATCTTATGTGCACTGGCTTGATATTTCTTAATAACATGGTGTTTAATTATCTCTGGAAGGCACAGTTGGCAGAAACTTCTGAAATTAACTCGGGACAACAGGCTTGAAGAAACTCACTGGAAGCAACAATTCCGTCTTCAAAGGCATTTTTCGAACTTCTTTTGTTAAAATGGTTTCGTATCATAAATCAAGAAGTGGTTTCACTGTTTAGTGCCCGCCAGAGTTAAGATGAGGCTCCTGCAATGCGCTTACACTGTAACCCGTAGTTTTCAGAAATTGAGGTTTATTCTGTCATCGCATTCTTGTTCATAACCTAGTCACATTCGACATTTTTTTCCAGGTTCTGTAGCTCTCCATGTGGACTTGAGTGCTCTGGAAGTTAGATTGCCTTCCACATGAAAGCTGGACTTGGCCCATGAATTATTTCTCAAGAATGAAGGCGTGAACAAGTTTCACTTCGTGCTGCATCTTACGTGCACTTGCTTGAAATTTTTTACTACAATATGATCTGTTGCGAACAGTAGATTTTGAGTTCGAAGGGAATAGAGGTATTGGCCGAATATTTTCGATTTGAATATCGAATAGTTTTTCCACGCTCTTTACTATCATTCCATAATGCTTGGACGAAAACCCAGCTAAACTCGTAAAGGTTGTTCCACTTATTCGTTTATAAGCCAAGTATATTCTATCTATATTTATGAACTGTGACCGCAGAAACTCTGATGTCTTGAGAGTGCAAGTAAACCATGGATGTTAACATAATTTGAATCCTATAGAGGTGCCCAATTGAGTGAATTTACAATTCTTGCAATATAATTAATCTTTCTTCAATATGAATTAAAAAAATTAAAGCCGTTTACAATTCCCTGTAACGCCGGATTAGAGCGCAGCTCTTGAAGAGAAGGATGAATGCGTACTGAGATATAGGGGATTCCCTGAAGTCACGTGACCTCAGAGGGGGAGGGGGTCAAGTGACCTCAGGGGGTGACCCTCGTCACTCTTTTGAGGGTAACTCTCATAACCCTCGTGAGGGTAACCCTTTCGATGGTAACTAACTCTTGCAACCCTCGTAAGGGTAACGCTGGGGACCCTCGTGAGGGTAATCCTCATGAGGAAAACCCTCGTAATTCTCGTGAGAATGCCAACACGGTGTAACCCTCGTGACGCAATTATAGGAAACGTCCCATAATGCAATGCCCGATAACGCCGACGCTAACGCCGCTCAAGCCGGAAACGGGCGCCTAAGATCTGCGCTCTAAAATAATGAATCGCGCATGAGAGACGAAGGTTGTAAGGGCATCCCTGCCTAAGAATAGTATACTCTTGCATAACAGTCAGTTTAATTTTGAAACTTTTACCACGAAGTAGATATACACATTCAAAAATTTTCCATTTATTTTCAAATACAGCCGGCACGCGTGCACGATCCCGCGTTCAATGTACTATGCTTTTCTTCCAAACACGCAATTGCGAATTTCTACTTTCCCCAGTGTTTATTTTGGCAGGTTATACTGTTGTATGCGCTTTTTACCGAGCATTCCTGTAATGCAGAAAAGCAACACACGCAAAGCTCGCTTCTGCGGGTATTGCTTCTCCACAGTACAATGGTGCTCGGTAAGAAGCGCACTCAACGGGACTAGCCCGCCGCAGCCAACACTACGAAAAACACGAATAGTGCAGTTCTTCTCAAAGCGAATATAGTTAATAGTATATTATTCGAAACTACTGTTCGAAATTCCGAATATTCGCACAACCCTACTAACATGGTTTTAATCAGGTCTGGGAGGCACAGTTGACAGTAACTTCTGAAATTAACTCGTGACAGCAGGCTTGAAGTAACTCATTGGGCACGGCAATTCTGTCTTCAAAGGCATTTTTCGAACTTCTCGCGTTAAAACGGTTTCGTATCGTAAGTCACAAGTTGGTTTCACTGTTTAGTGCCCGCCAGAGTTCAGCTGAGGCTCTTTCAATGCGCTTACATGTAACTCATAGTTTACGGAAATTGGGTGGTTTATTCTGTAATCACATTCTGTTCACGACCTAACCACATTCCATACTTTTTGCTTTGTTTTCCAGGTTCTGTAATTCTTCATATCTACTTGATTGCTCAGGAAATTATAGATTGCCCTCCACATGAAAGCTGGACATGGCCCACTAATTATTTCTGAAGAATAAAGGTATAAACGTGTTTTACTTAATACTATAACTTGTGTGCACTTCCCTGCAATTTCTAACACAGTGTTTAAGCAGCTGTTAATCTCTGGGATGCGCAGCTGGCATTAACTCCTGAAAGTAGCTTGGGCCCACAGCCTAGTCACATTCCCTGGGCACTAGATATCTAATTTGAATTGTTCCCGCTTTAAAAATTAGTTTACGTGTTGTCTGTAACTTGCCGCGGCAGAACGCTGTAACTCGTAACTCTCAATCACTGAACTGCACGTAATGCGTGACGACGGGAATCGTTCCGACATGAGAAATTAGCTGGCGTGTTGTTCGCACCTTGCAGCAATGGCCAGTGCCAGTTGAACTGCTAACTGCAATGATTTAACAAAACAGACATCTCATCAGTGACCAATAAATATAGCGGTAAAATGCTATATTTATTCTTCACTGAGACGTCCATTTTGTTAAGTCACTGCAGCTAGCAGTTCCAGAGGCTCTGGCCGTCGCTGCAAGGTGTGGACAACACACCTGCTAATTTTGTATGCAGGAACGATTCCTGTCATCGCGCATCACGCACAGCTCAGTGATTGAGATTCACGGTTCTTTGCCGTTGCAAGTTACGGACAACACGCTAGCTAATTTTCAATGCCGGAACGATTTCCGTCGTTGCACATCACGTGCAGCTCAGTCATTAAGTGTTACGGTTTTTTGCCATCGCAAGTTGTGGACAACACGCCAGCTAATGCTTGATGCCGGAACAATTCCCGTATATGTGGATCACGTGCATGAGAGTTGCGGTTTTCTGCCGTGCCTCTATAGGTCAAGTTACGGGCAAAAACCGTAGGGCTTCATTACTGTCTTGCACGTAAGATGCAACACAACGAAAATTGTACCGGCATCAAAATTTAACTGGCAATTCCAGTAATTTGACGGGATTTTTTTACAGTGTATATACATAACAGGAACATACAAGATTGTTACCATGACAGGGGTGTTTTGTTCAATCAAACTGGTGGTGGGGAAACTCAGGAAGGGGGTCCAGCTCCTCGTCAAAGGAGGGGGCCAAGGACGCAGGAGCTTCTTGAGCCTCGACAGGCAGGGACTTTTTCGAGACCCTCCTGGCCCTGCCGCCTTTTCTGTCAGGTGCCCCCGAAAGGTTCCTGCTTAGCTTCTTCTCCGCTGCCTCCATAACATATGACGGCAGTCGGGCTCGTATTGCCCCTGCAAAAAGTATTATTGAATCATACAGATTAGTAAAATGATAGTTCAAATCAATATCTTGCATACTAGTTCCATGGAAGGTACTGGTCAGGATCTGTTCAGACTATACTAGTGTTTTTTTTATTAAAAAAACAATGCCCTTAAGGGGGGTCACTACCCAAAAAAGTGAATGTTTGAACCACTTGTCCGATTTAAATGACACTTACAGGTTTTGTTTTTGTTGATGCTGATAACGTTTGTGGCAAATTTTGTTCACCTGAGTGAAGTACAAACAAAAATTACAAATGTTCAAAGATGAAAGTGGGCGTGTCTGCGTAGGAAAACTATAATTTTGAAAGTATTTATAATTTTGTCATTTCCATGTGCTAGATTGCTTTGGGACAGTTCAGACCAGATAGCTATAATAATAATAATAATAATAATAATAATAATAATAATAATAATAATCTTTATTTTCGGGTGCCCTAAAACGGCCGAGCGGCCTTCTCTTAGGTACACCAACTCGTACAATAAAAACTCTTAAATAAAACTCCTACTCATTAAAAAGAAATAGATATGCATATACAGTGACGCGCTATGAAGTGACCAGAAGTTCGTCCATCTGACAGCGAAATGTAGGCAGGGGTGTGGTGATGTGAATATGAGGTGGCACAATGCTGTTATACAATGTCTGTAAACGAGAAAGAGGTGACACACGGCATGGTGAGCAAATATCAAAACAGGGGAGCTGTCTCGTCGCACGGAAAGGAACATGGAAATGGATTTCACTAATAAGCCATGAAGAATCAATGGCCCCATTAATGATCTTATGCAGGAATACCAACTCAATGGACTGTTCTTCTGTGTGATAAAAGCTTCAACGAAAATCTATTCAGTAAGCATTCATAGTCATAATACACGCGTCGTACAATCCATCTATCATAAATACTTCGAACAAATAGTTTTTGCACACGTTCAATAATCAAAGCCTGTGTTAAAGAAATTGAATTCTAAATCACAGAAGCAAACTTGAGCCTTGAAACCACTAAGGAATGAAAAAGATGTATTGAACAATGGGGCTTTTTAAAATGCTTGGTCAAACGCGATATAAATCCTAGAACTTTCATTGCAGAGCTGACAACAAAAGAGACATGAGTTTTAAAAGATAATCCGCAGTCAATGAACACACCAGGATCCCTTACAAATGACAAGCGTTCAATCGGATTTCCCTCAAGATGATATGTGTTATTTATGATCGCACGGCGTCTGCACAAAGATATCACTTTTGTTTTTAAAGGATTAAGAAATAACTGATTTTGTTTACGCCACTGTGCTATATTAGACACATCATGTTGTATCAGATCACAATCTAAAGGACAGTGAACACTCTTGAACAACTTGATGTCGTCAGCAAATAAAAGCAGTTCAACGTTCTTTACACATGACGCTATATCATTTATAAAAATTAAAAACAGTAGAGGACCGAAAATTGAACCCTGGGGCACGCGTGATATTGAAAAAAACTCTTTGGAATAACTGTCAGCGACCCGAAGACTATTTGATCGAGAAGACAAATAACTCTTAATCCAGTTACACGATTCTGTACAGACACCATACAGATGTAACTTGGACAAAAGCAACACGTGACTCACTTTATCGAAGGCTTTTTACAAATCAAAGTATATTGCATCTACTTGTTCTCTGTTTAAAACAAACGGCACACAGTAATCTAAAAGGTACACAAATTTGTTTCCACAGACCTTCCTTTAAAAAACCATACTGCAAGGGCCTTAGTTTTTGACGGAAATAAAAAGTCATCCTGCTATGCACAACAATCTCAAAAACCTTGGAAAAAGCACAAAGCAGGGAAACTGGACGGCAGTTCGCAACTATAGATGCGTCACCACCTTTAAGATAGGAACAACTGCTTTTTTCCAGAGCAAAGGAAAAACGCCTGAACTGAGTGACATATTAAAAATGTGTTTCAAAATAGGAATGAACAGCTGACCGCAACCTTTGATAACAAAGCCTGGTACACCATCTACGCCAGAAGAAAACTTGGGTTTTAACTTTCTTACCGCCTCGGCAACATCAAGAGAGTCCACTCTTATGGAACTCAAAAAATCGTGACAAATCAGCTCCTTATCCTCCGGTAGAACGGATTGCTGATTGTCAAAGAAACATTTGGCAAAATAATCAACGAAAACATTCGCAACTTCATGAGGTGATGAAACATAACCCGGGGCGTTATCTGAACAGGCACGTAAGCAGATGATAGGACTAACGTCACGGGTATGTTGCTTCGTGAACTTCCAGAAAGTCTTCGGGCGGCGAAACAAGCTATTTTCTACGCTGTCAAGATGCATGCGTTTATCGCGCTTGAACAGTTTCTTCGCCAAGGCCCGAAATAAACTGAATTTGGTGTACATACGTGAAGAGCCGCATTTTTTGTAAAGACGGTGGAAATGTTCTTTCTTGACCAAATAACATTTTAAATCCCTGGAAAACCATTCAGGATATTTGGATGGCTTTGTTGAACGCTTCGGTACAAAAGTGTCGATGGCATCTTTTACAATTGTCGTTAGAGTCTCGGTAGAACGATCGACATCAGACATGGCGAGAACGCTAGACCAGTCGAAAGTTTCAATATATTTATACAAGCCAAAGTAATCTCTCTTTAAAAAACTTGAAGCTAATGGTTTTGACGATATCCGCGACTTGCACGGGAGAGATAACTGGACTATTAAAGGTGGATGAAACTTATCAACTTGTACCAAAGGATCGGAAGCCAGACTTAAGCTTAGAGTGTGGACATTTGAAAGAACGAGATCTAAGATATTACTTGCGCAATTCGGTATTGAATTTATTGTTCTAGACCACTCAAGTTAATAAAAGACAACAAAAAAAGGCCTTTCTAGCTGTTAACGTATTATTTTTTAAAGCTTGCAATGAACCATTCTACACCCGGAAGATTAAAACCTCCGTATATCTGAACACGAAACTTGTCAAAATCGACCTGCTTACCGAGAGATTCAAAATGTTGAATAAAAGTGGTTACATCAGATAACGGGGGAAAATAGTACGTTCCTATCAGGTAATTAAATCCGTCACTTGCATTAATCTCGATCAAAACACATTCTGAATAAGTTTCGAGATCAAACCGCCTATGCGATGCCACGGAAACTTTAGTTGCAATTAACACGCCCCCTCCCATCGTTTGCCCCGTACACAAGTAGTCTCTATCTTTCCGATAGACCGTGTAGATGGAGTTGAAGTAACTAGAGACTGATATACCATCACAAAGCCAGATTTCAGAATTACATATAATATCATGACTTGAATTAGTTGAATTGTACAAAAACTCGTCGGCCTTAGTCCTCAGGCCTCGTACATTTTGGAAAAACACGCTAAGTTTGTGCGTCATGAACGGTTTCTACTCCGTCATCAGTAGGAACACGACACTTGCCCAGTCGACCCAGAACTGATGAAAAATACTACCTTCAGGCCACACCTCGGATTTGTTAATTGCGTTGAAAACTGACTCGTCACCCGAGATGTGGAAGGAAGAGTATGTGTCAAATCGTGTAAACATTTTTGAACACAGGACCTGCCTCCCTGCTACAAGAGGTTCGATAAGTGCAAGAACATCGTCCACGCTCGTATCCGGATCTAGCCTAGATACAAAAAGTGCCCAACGACGATTCTTCCGAGGGACAGCGGTCACCATACTTGGTTTAGCTATTCCAGCTGACGGCTTGGTTCGCCGTCGGGGCCCCACCGTTGTGTAGCCGTCGTCCACAGCGTCCTCCTCACCCGCAGCTCTTGCACCCTTCGAGGAACTCGATTCCAAGCCAGCCCCACCCAGATTCGTCCCTGAAACTGCGTTGAGAAGCGAATCTGCAGCTCGAGGTCTCAACACTGACGTTGGTGCAGCAGGCGGCAGCGCTGCGACGGACGCGTACATGGTTGATGAAGAAGACGGGAGAGGCATTCGTTCATGAACACTTTTACCGAGATAAAGCACTTCGGAGCGAAGGCTGTTGTTGTCCGCCCTAAGGCACTTGAGTTCTGCCGTAACGATGTCCAATTTGCTTGACAGGCTTTCGATCAGGCGTAGCAGAGCGGGCGGAACGGAACCGTCATCGAGCGTCACATTCGATGGTTCGACGAACGCCACAGGAGCGGGAACCACACCTCCGATACCAGCAGCGGCGTCATTCCTCGGTGACGCACTACTCCTTCGGGTGCAGCCCGAGCACTTGAAAGCGCTCGTGCCACTCTTCATGTAGAAATTGTACTCTTCATGGGTGACGTTCAAGCACTTACAATGAAAACGGCGATTGCAACCTGCCGAGCAGACAAGAAACTGCTGCTTCGCGTAGAAGCGAGCCTCGCACGAGCCGCATACGTCTTTTTGCGGAGCGCAGGCGGACACGTCCTTCCCGTCCTGCGTCATTCCGCAGAATGACGCGGGACGGGCTATATATGTATAATATAACATCTTTCATGAAAAAAAGTCACATAAACACAAATACTGTTTTCTAAGTTTCCATTCTTCGTCAAACACTTTTTAGCATGAAAAATTACAAAAATAAAAGTGGAAGTTTATAGCTATCTTCCCCTTAAAATTTCACCCCATAAAAATTTAAAAATGAATCAAAGTTACATAATAACAGAATGACAGTTTCTCTAAAGTGAAATTTGTGCCAAAAAGTGGAATGGAGAAAAATGCATTTAAAGTGCTCCAACCTCTACCTTTCCCTAAGCATCGGTGGACCGAAAATAATTTATAAAAAATTAACCTTGCAGTGCACACTAATGAAACTTTCTGGGAATACCCTCTTGATGTTAGTGCATGTAAATATGGCATTTTCCAAATTCAAAATCGTTTGCAGAGTTTGTTTTTTCTGGGTAATTTAGGTTAATGCCGGTCTCACATATAGGGAGGTAGTGAATTTGTTTATGCTAGAGCATATTCCTACGGAAGCGTATCGATGTTTCACATGAAACTCCACTGAATTTCAACCGTACGATTGGTTAAAAAACACTAACATCTCAGGACTTCAGACCTCAATTATATTCACTTGATAATTAACCTGAAAAACATTACAAAATATTAACCAAACGGCAAACAGAATCTTTTTCTCACGCTTATTTCGAAGCGTTAGGATTACATGCATAGAAGGAATTAATGATAGAGAATGTAAATAAATCATATAAAATACATGAATTGACGTCTTAGACATTGCGGAGTACCTATATTTAAAGACTTTCTAGCAAACATATTCGGCGCATATATGCTGTTATATAAATTCCATCTAATTAATAGCTAGTAATAAATTTAAGTAATTTCTTACCGATGATGACACTGCACACGTTTGTGCTCTTGAACGAGAGCTTAGACCGCTCTCCAAGGAGTGAAAATCTTTCCTGCCCCTCCTTGGACAGCAGCCGCCCCACCATGTCTTAAATGACCTTCGGGAAAGAGGTACTCTCGCCCAGGGAAAGCAGCTGCCCCTCCCGGAAAAGCAGAACCAGTTTTCGACATGTCGAGAAGGTAAACTGGCACAAACACATCAAAGAATAAAATAATCTGAATGCCACGTAAATGTGGCAAGCCACATTGCATGCAATGTGGCTTGATCCTCATCCTATAGAAGGAACAAAAGATAACAAAGATGCTCGAATGTGAGTCAACCGTAATTATTTTAAACCAACGAAGGCAATGGTTATCTTGCTGCGTATTTGGAAAAATCTTGCTTGTCAATCACACTTGTGGCGTCATTATTTGACGGTTCAAACTTCCAGAGCGAACATCAGGAGCCTCGTCTGAATCTGCTCAGTGGTGAAGGCAATGTTTTATATTGTAAATGACTTAATTTTCGCAAGGCTCTAATTTTCGCAAATATTGTGATTCGACTAAAATTCAGAAAAATAGATCTCACAAACAATTCCGGTAAAATGTAAACACATTGAGACTGTACCACCTAGCGAAAATTAGCAGCCACGAATTAAAAAAAATTGCGAAATATTGAGGACGCGAAAAAGGGTCGTTTACAGCAGGGATTCTCAAAATGGTTTCCACGAACACCCAAATTGCACAATCCTGCCGGGCATGCCGCGCGGCAGGATTGTGCAAAGTGCCTTCATTCCACTTTGTATATAAATCGCGATCAGTATGGGGATATGTGAGAAGCAACAGAAGCAAAGATCGCCTAAGATTGTGCTTGTGTTGCCCCTCTGTCGGCAAAAATGCATGGAGGGAGGTTGGGGGGCGGGGGGGGGGGGGGGGGGGGAGAGGGGGTTGGGGGGTTTCGCGGAATTTTTTTAGGCTTACCGGGGTTCCGTGGGACCAGAATGTTTGAGAACCCCTTGTTTACAGTATGATATCCATGAAGCTGTCCAGTGCAATCTAGATGCTGCACTTCTTGAATCCAGTGAAGCTAATGTCCATCAAGAAGCTAATGTTTGTCACATCCCTCACTAGTGTTATTGAGAATGACACAGACACAGCATAAGAAATAAGAGGATCAGGATGTCAGGGAAGGGCTGACAAGCAACAGTCTCCATTATTGTGCACTATTGCAACAGCATTTGTAGTTTTATTTTCAAAAACCTTTCCTGCTCATTCACATGCTGGTTTGATGGCATCATAAGTTTGTGATTATAAACATCTGCTTGGCTACCATGTGCTATGCAGCTATGGGCATACCTACACTGCTTGTTAGTAGCCATGGACAGAATTCACAATCCATTTCATTTACATAGCTCAGTTTACTCTGTGGCCCTTCAAACTTTGTTTACTGTTATATGCGAAACCTGTTTCAGTTACGATAAATCTGTTACGAAAACTCTAGTGCCTTCTGCCCGTGCGGCAATGCCCTGTCAAAAACTCATAGTCGTAGACAAAGGAGGCATGAAGAATGTTCTTTCGCTGGCTTAAATGACGGGGCAGCGGTGGCAAGTAGGGGGTCAACAGGAGGTCGTGGAGGCTCAGGGACAGTGGAGCACACGCGGCCTTTATTTAGTTCTTTTTTTAAGACTTTATTGCTGCCACACTTTTTTCTGCTAATGGACAGACTCCACCTATCAGTATCAATAAAGCAATCATAGATCTGTGGTGCCAAGGAAGACACAGCAACTAACGCTATCCTCTTTGTCTTCTTTCTGCTGCTGCTGCTTGCTCTGGTATAGTAGAAGTCAAGTAAGGGCATATGATTAGGTGTGAAGTAGGGTTGTGTAACACGATTTGTTATACTTGGTTTTGCGTGACGCTCTTTGTACGTGGTTACAAACTGACCCACCGATAAACCGACCGCTTAGTGAGAAGTGTTCGTGCCTGAACTGTACAATAACAGCTGTTCTTATTCATAACTTAGAAATTAAAAAAAAAAGACATAAATGCCAGCAGTGCCCTGTCTGTGGCGTTCCTGAGGCGCTTATCAGCAGCCCAAAACTCCTCCATTGTAGAGATTGGCATCTCGAAGAGCTCGGGTACATCGGGTCTGGCCTGTTCCTGTGGCCTTGCTTCCGGACACTGCTCTACAACCACCAGGTGCCGGAGCACTTGCCCCATCGTGGCCAAGAGCTCCCCGTTGTGTTGCTCAATGTGCTTGTTTCGAGCACGGACTACTAGGACGATCTTGAGCAGATGGGTTTCAGAGGCTGAATGATAAGCAAAGCAAATCAAGCATTAGATATGTTAGCAATGAGCACTATTCGTATGTACATGAAATATTGCAACGCGCAGGGTCACGGACTTGTAGAAAGTTCTCGTTTATTCTTGCTTCTATAAGCAAGAATAAACGAGAACTTGATAACTTCTTGATAACGTTTATCCCTGCTTTTGTTGTTCTGGAAAGTGCTTGTTCATTCTCGCCCCGAGCGCGCTACGCCCGAACCTTCTCCGCCGAATCTTCGAGATAGTGACTCACTCTATATAAGAGGCCGCCCGTGACCTTGTCGAGTCAGTTTCGCCCCAGAGTTCGACTCTGCTCTTTCAGCGACCTCGACGCCCGCGACGCTTTGCTGTTATCGTTTGTTTCCTATTTATTTTCGGGCACAAGTTCACCCCCATTAAACGTTTTCGTTTTCCCAGTTATTCTTTGGTTCCTCGCCTGTTTATTCGTGACAATATTGCTTATGACTTAGCTCCTCAGAATTCGATTTGATTCTATGGCACTTCTTTTTTTCTTTTCAGAAAATAGACGGTGGAAACAAAACCTTAATCAAATAAAATAACCATCTTTCATTAAAGTCACTGCAAGGGTAAAAATAACAGGGTGTACCCCTATGTACACTCCACCACAGACAACTCTACTCCATGACAATTGATTGCTGTGCAGTAAGCTACAGCCAATGCTATTGAAGACTAATTAAGTATATGCAAGATTGTTTTCGTCAGGGTCGCACATTGAAAATTTACTGTAGCATGGGTTGAGTGAAAATAACAGATTGCTTTATATGCCGACTGGAAGTTGCCCAAATTTAAAGGTTTCCTACTACAAGCTCTATTTTCTTTAAAGCGCAACTCCGGTTTATGTTTCTATTTTGGGATTGCGACTGTTTTTAGTGCGGTCAACGTCCTTGAATTAGAAGATGTACTTTTTGGCTCGGTATTGTTAGTAGTAGGACATGATCGACAAAACTGAGACTAGGAGCTCGGGGGCAACGGCAACAGTGGAAATCTACCGGAAGAAGGAATACAATGACATCACACGCACCCCTCACCACGTGCAAATGGCCCAATCACGTTAGCAGTTTCGAGATGTTGACCACCAGCCGAGTGTTGCTTCAGCGATCCCTAACCCACTGGCGTCCTGCTAAGGAGCAGATGGGCGCAGTAGGTCACATTTTTAATATATTTATTAATTGGGATTGCGTCGTCCTCTTTTTGTAATATTTTGGCTGTGATCGTATCTTGTGTCATCAAAGCGATACCAGTAATTTTTATTCAAGCTCTGTGAAAATTCGTCATATCACGAAAAACACTGGTAATTATTTTCGCTCTTGCTGCAATGTGCGTGTACAGCCTGCATTCACTACAGGTAAACACATAGCAGGTGAGCTAAAGGTAACCATGTCACTTAACACAAATAATTTCTGAAGTCAGCGGAGATGGAACAATTATCCAAACGACTGACCGATCGTGCTTTCAAGCAAAATAAATAAAAGAGTGCCCTAGGGCACCATAGCGAGCGCATGTGACAAAAAAGAAATTGAGTAGTCTTAAAACGTTTTGCAGTCACAGACTGACACCTCAATTTTTCGTGATATCAGTCAAAGCTCAAACATTTTAAATTTTCGTCGGTGTAAACTTTTGCAACGTGGTAGGATCTGAATGTTGCTTCCAATGTGTTTAAATATTTACTGGAAATGTCTGTGATATTTAGTTTTTGTGAATTGTAGGACATTCGCGGAACCTAGGGACTTTCGAAAATTAAGTAATTTACAGTATGGTAAAGCCTTGTTCATTTGATCCGTGTTAATTTGAAACTAGATCATTAAAACTATCAACATGGTCTCAGCAACATGTTCATTAGCGTATGCTGCCTGCCTGTGACTTGGAAGGAAGTCGAGCATGGCAATGATTAACCTGAACTAACCCCGAAGAGCAGCACAATTTCAAGGAACGAAGGAAAATGGACATGCCTTATTACGATAGCTGTAACCAGCATCGTATTGATGATCTCCAATAAATGAGATAAAGGTGGAGCTAGTGTGCACCCAAAACAATGAGATTATCGTAGATGTACAAGCCACCGGTGAAAAGCATGTTTCGGCCAAGGTCGACTTGTGAGGAGCCTTTGCTGCATCGCACCGTAAGATGCTACAAAGGCTTGCCGTGTTTCAGGAATTTTGCTAAGACATTCTCAATCACTGAGGTGCGCGTGACATACAGCACACATTTCTGCAAAAAAGCAGAAGGCCATTGCACGACATGCGTAAATCAAGAATACGCCACAGAAATAACAATATTTGTGTTGTTATTAATTCTATGTGACTTTCGAATGATTCGGATATTTTTGTCGGTCCTGTGATGCTCGATTTAAAAGGGTTTTACTCTATTACTTCCTACGGAGTAAGGTCTACCGAAGCATTAAAATCAAGAACCAAACGTTCAGAGGTTATCGCAGCCCCCATCGCTATGTATTTCCTATCGCAACTTTTTCGCTATTATTCTCGTTAATTATTAAACCGATTTGTTTGGGATGTTTATTTATCTTATTACAGGAATTTGAAAAGACCCTTTCTGAAATTCAGTGCCATCTGGGGTCTGAAATAGAGGGTCAACTTTTGTTGTAGTAATGGCGGCAATAAACCTGTAGACTGCAGTATTTTATCGGGCACCGTCACTTTCACAAGTCAAGGGCAAACGAAAATGTGCCCTTCACTGTTTACAGTTCTTTCTCGATCATCTCTTTTAGTCTTGTTGGCCACAAAGATGCAACCAGTCAAAACGCAGCGCCAACACAGATAGACGCCTTGATAAAGTTCCATACCTAAACGTGCTTTTAAATCGAGTGTATGCTACTAACAAATTGACTGGGCCCAAGTTAGCAATGAGCTGCTACGCAGTTCTTGCATTCAATTCCTACTTCGCATCGTGCTTACGTCTCGAATGCACAGGCTTTGAATACTCAGCTTAGAAGTCTCTTCAACTTGTTCCTTCACCAGTAAACAGAAGGCCGCTATTAGTACGGAACTTATGCCATTTTTTCAGATGATGATCATAGTGATGAAAGTGGACTGATTGAATTTCACAAAGGGTTTATTGCTTTTCCTTTAAATGTTGTTTACGACAAGTTCAGAGTGAAACGAAGCAATAAATAGTACTTTCTTTTCTGGGAAGTTGTAGGTTCTAGTTCCAAACTTGAAAGTATAAAACAGAGAGGACGAGGACGAGAACAGGACATCTTTCATGTACCTTGAAAGATGTCCTGTTCTCGTCCTCGTCCTCTCTGTTTTATACTTTCAAGTTTTGTATCTATTAACCAACACGCTCGTTTTCAATTGTTCTAGTTCCATTTTGAATATATATCTAACGAGATTTGTTCTCCAACGCATTTTGTTCTGAAATTAATTAAGCTAATTTGCACTCCCATGAAAAGCTCAAATTTGCCTAACAGAATGATTATTTCATATATCTACCGGCAAAAAGACAGAAATATAATATTAGTACAGAGGAGCACAAAAGCCGTACTCCACGTCAGCTGAATTCTAAAAAACAAAAATCAAAGGAAACTGAAAGTTTACTGCACTATCCTCTAGAGAAAAGTGGCAGTTCTAGGGGCCTCTGCCTCCTTTTCTCCTCACAGTAAATATGTACACCTCATGTAGAATAAGCGCCTTAAAGACAGGGACATAAGAATACGACAACATGGAGCACACAACATACGAGAACACGGCGCAGGAATGTGGAGCCCTTATTCGTTAGATGCATTGACGGAGCACTTACTAAGCCTGTCTCTTCCCTCGCCTTAATGTTATATTCTTCGAAAATGTACCTTTCAGTTTCATTTTTAAGCCTGCCAAGAATCCTCGACCCATGCAAGGTAGGGGCACATGGGCATCTGACGCACTGTAGTTGATAGATAGTCTTGATAGACAAGGCACGTTCCCTCGCCCTATCGTTGAAACATCGCTTGGTTTGTTCAACATACACTTTGCCGAACGTCGATGGGACCTCATAGACATTCCACAAATTTGGCAACCCTTCTTCACACGTTTCTTTGCTTTATTTTTTGTCATTATGTATAGGATTCCGTGTTTTTTTTTTCACGTGAAATTCGGACAGTGTTTTTCGCAGTTTATTTTTCGCTGGGGATTCGGTGTCTATGGGAGTTTATTTTTGTTAGATTCCCAATTCTTTGAAATACAAAGTTTATTTTGCTGCATAAAATTTAAAAATTTGAAAACAACATAAATACCGTCCAGGTACTATGGCCCGCTGTCCCGAAGGAATCTCAACGTGTTAGAAAGCAAACCCCTTTTTTCCAGCAAGTTCAAATTTCAAAGGAAACTAAAGTAGCATCTCCTCGGGACCACTGACCTTGTGCTCTAATAAAGCTTAGTTGTAAAACTCCGTATTTTTTTTCCTGTTTATTTGTCGCTGTGACCTAGGAATTCTGTTTTTCGGATAAATCCGAGTTGACAGAAACTTTACCGGCGAGTGTTCTTCGGAGTTTTTTCAGATTTATCCGAAAACACGTAACTTTAGTTATGCACCACCAAAGGTTAAGAAATGAGTATGGTACCATTATCACCTTGACTGTTTTGCCGAAGATTGCCCTTATTTTTATTCACGACTGACATCATTACCTCAGTATTTATGGAAAGTTTTCATGTCTTTGAAGATGCTCAGCAACCTGGATAAAAGGCTTAGCTATAATAAGTAGCACACGACTAAATCTGTGATTACAAGACTAACGAGTGGTAGTGTGCTCCAGCGCCTCTGCTGACGCTGTGCTCTCATCACCAGAATTCAGTAGCCCCTGCTAGACTGGAAACCAATACATCAAATTCTTTATAACTAATACCCAAAAGAACAGCCAAGCAGTGGGCAATATTTTAAAATTATCTGCCAGATGCTTGTTATCATGGGCCAAAATATTGTCGCTCTAGCAGGTGCCATCTAAATGTTAAAAAATCCTAAAATTACGACTGCAATAGTACATCAAAATTTATCGACCAAAACAACTGAACAAATCTATCAGCAAGTATGCAGTGCCAGAAACATAAGCATAAATTGTACTTAAAGAATAACCTTGTAAAAAAAAACAAGAAAATCAATATCCTAAATTTTTAAATCTGACTTGCAGCATGCACTGCAAGCTATAGCAGCCAAGTTGACAGTGTTGTCAGAAGATGGCAACCGGCAGTATATGAAAATCTGGCGTTCACTTCAAAGTGAAAGTCGTCACTGGCAGCATCGAACCAATGCTTATATCTGATGTCTGTTTTTCGCTGTTTAGGCTGTACAACTTCCGACTGATTACAAAATGATTGATGGTGCATAATGAATGGTGTGAAAGCCCTTGCTCATTAACACTAAAAAAGTGGGAGGTAATGTGTTCCTTAGGATTCCTGTCTGAGTAGAAAAATGCTCATTTGTGACGTCATGCAACTAGAAAGCGCGGTGAAACGTGAATGCTGATTTGGGTATCGCCATCTTTTTCAATAACGAATCTTAATGTAGGGGTGCAAACTATTATGCCGGGAACAGCAACGTCTGGGTATACAGAGAATGTATTTTGCTTGGGTTGCTCAATAAATAGCCGGATTCACCCATTAAGGCACATGGCAAGATTGTATATATACAGCCATAGCAAACACCAATTCTTACCATTCATCAAAAAATAATTATTCTTTTCACAAGAGGTCACAAACCTATTCTGAGTGTTCATGCTGTGTGAGAACGGACAAAACAGTTTGCCTGAATGTCTCACACATTCATATTATTTCCCATACGACAGACATGTGAGATAGCACACGGTGCCGAGCTTCCAGCAAAACCTCGGCACACAAAGATATTACGGCCATTGTCCCAATGTCTTGCATGTAATATATTTCTCTCCTGAAGCAGACATATCGTGTAAAATGTCATTACCTTTCTTCCCTCCCCCCTCTCAGTTGGCGCCGGATTCAGAAATTGAATGCTAGACTCACATGTCACCAGCTGTGGCTCCGTCCTCATCCGCTGTTTGCCTGGCTCAAGGAAATGATCTCCCCGAAGTGAGGCTAAGAATAAGGAAACAACAGTAAAAAAACCAAACCTTCACATGTATTAAAAGATGCCCTGATTATGAAGTAGTTAGGCAGCAGGCGAGCTGGTGAAATGCATCTTTTACAAAGTGAAACTCAGGAATACAACAAAATGGAACTGCGTCTGTTGTCAAACTTGTTTGTTCTAGAGTCTAGGGTTGTAAAAGATTAATTTCTGTTCTGGCTTTCTACGAATGATAGAATCTTCCATTGAATGCCAGCATATGGCAAAGATCAAAAGCAAAAGGGCACTGAAGGGATTTTTGAAATCACATTTTTATGGCGATAACTCATTCTACACACTCCAAGCACTGTAACTAACCCAAAATTACAATCTTGCACGCAATATTTTAATGTTAAAAACATTCCCAAAGATCACCCACACGCCTTTTCCCTGGGAAATTTCCCAGAGTGAAGTGGTCGACGAAGGGCATTTGTCGGCCAATTGCAAGCGGTGGCATCGCCCGTAGTCAAAAAGCGGAGTCTTATCCAAATGTGTGCGCATCACTCTTTTCAAAACAAATTATAACAAAATAGTAAAGAATCTGCACGTATTGTAGGACTTTCATTGGTCCAGAGAATGTAGTTCGCCAGAAAAAAAGAGTCCGCATGATTTTTTTTGTCTCGAAATGATGACGCTGTTTTCAATCTAGGTCTTGTATGTACTAATACCTTTTAAACGATATAACATAAAAATGATCTCCTTCTGGAACCACTTTAATGCCGCTTTAAGCCTCAAGTGCATGTATTAGAGAACAAAAGGTAGGTATGTAAATGCCATCAAATGAAGTATAGAGCGAGATGTGAAATGCTTATTACCTTGAGAGGATGCTTTGCCAAGACGACCTCCAACTATAAATAACAACTTTGTTTAATTTTGACCGATTATAAAATTTTCCTAAACTATGCAATGCAAAAATGTCAGAAAGTACTGTAGAAGTCTTGATGTTCCCCGGTACTTAAATTTCATTAATTTCGCAAAAAGATAGGTCTCCGGAACGAATAAAGAACAAAAGCCCTTCCATTTTGCGAAAATTAGTACCTGCAAAAATTCCAAAACTTCAGATTTGCCAATACCACGAAATTAACGAACCTAGCAAAAAACAAAAAGTCGTTTACAGTGTAACACGGAATCTACAGGGCATTTCAAAGAAAGTTGACTCAAAGTGCCCGCAAAAATCAGGGACTCGACGTACTAAGTAGAAGCTTATCTCGGATAAGCCCTTACAGGTCGAATTTACGCATAATGTTGTCTCGATTCCAAGCACAAAAAATAAAGAAGCTTTAAATTGGTGAGTTTTTATTTTTTTATACTTTTCGGACTTAGACACTTGAACTACAGGTAAATTTTTGACGTGTAAATGGAACAAGTAAAATGTGTATTAGAGATAAATTACAACCTTATACGCTCAGTCGCCAATTTTTGACGGGTCATTATTTTTAGCTTGTAACTTTATTTTGAAAGACTCAAAAATAAGCAACTGAACATAATTTGAAACTTACCACGAATACGCATTTTACTAGTCCCATATGAACACCTTAACCTGAATACACATTTTACTACTCGCATTCACCCATTAAAGATTTAAGTCTCTACTTCTAGTGTGAAAAAATAGAAAATAAAAAAACTGGACCAATTTAAAAGCATGAAGTATTTTTTAAAATACGACTTTGTACTCAGAATTGACACTTAAAATTATAATGTGCATATCCGACCTGTAAAAGATCTATTCGAGGTAAGTTTCCCTTCATACGTCAAGTCCCTTATTTTTGCGGGCGATTTTAGAGTCGAAACATTATTTAGAAACTCCATGTAGTAGTACTTTCTGAAAACAAAAAACATAAATTCTAGTTGGTAAATATTTCAATATTCAATGCACAATCAAACCCCTTACTTGCAATATCTGGTTATACTAAAATACTGCTCAGAATTATGCTAGAGAAATGGTTTTATGAATATGCTTTAATTAACCTGCACTCCCACAAAGAATTGTCTGCTCTAGAGAGATCACACGACTTAAGGTATATACCGATACAGACAACATAGAAGAGTATGTTCGGGCACGTGCTGCGGCGGCTGTTCAGTAAATACTCAAATGTTCCTACCGCAGCTGGCCGGCATCTATATTTTGTCTTAATTATAGCACCGTAACACCATATTTAAGAATGTATAGTCACTATATTTAGCTTCTCTGAAGACAATGTTTTGCAAACTTTTCAAAAGAAGCAACTTCTAAAGTGCTGTCGACATCTCGCAAGCTCCAATCGTCTCATGATACATTTTCTTTTGGTCACAGGTGGATGCGACTATTCGAATGTTGCTTAAAATCAGTTCACACTGCAAATGCTGGAGAAATGTGTGACTCCAGGTGCAGGCTTGCTAGTGAAGTCTCCACTACTGACCAAACTGTCTCCATGGCTCTCTTGTGGTAATACTTATGATGGAGACGTAAAAGTAGTGCTCTGTTTTAAAATCATGCTTGAGACCTGTGCTCTCACGTCGCATTATCTGCCATCAATCTTACTAGAGCAGGCTATAGAATTTGGAATACTTTTATGTCATCTGTCTATTATATTCCTTCCTTCCTTTTGCGTGCAGTTTTCTATTTCATGCCGGCCATCCTCAACTGCATGCCATTGACATACGATGAAAGGAACATAATATTTTAATTATTCATTAGTCAAAACCATTCCAACAATAAATTTGTGGTGTAGTACTGAACACTCACGCGGGGCTGGCAAAGTCTTTCTACCGTGTGTGCTGCTGGGAGCGTTACTGTCTTGAGATCCGCCGGCTGCTACTGAAGGTAAATTAAAACAAGAGTTATTAATTGTGCAATCAACCTGTCGCAATATACCGAGCTATTGATCATCACCAAGACATCGCCCACCCCACTTTATGGGAAAGAACCACATACTCTATAAAATACAAAGACATTGTCCGCCCCTACAAAAGCTTTGTCCTCCTCGATACTGAGATTGCAAGATTGGAGTAAGTGAAGCATAAAAACGAAGGAGATTGCAGAAAGCTTTCCTTCGTTCATCCTCGACAATTATTGTGAACCCAAGGTCGAAGGACGCTAGTGCCAAAGAAAATCTAATGAAATAATAGAATGATATTTTGTTCACAAGCAAATGTGTTTTTGTATGTCCCTTTTAAAAGGAATGGAACGATCAATATGTAAAAAGTCATGGCTAAGTCACTGCACAGTTTCTCTTTGAAATGCGAAGCATTTTGTAGTACTGTACTGTGTAAATGTTTCTCCATAACTGCTGTGAAACTGACCTGAAACTTTTACGCTGAATTAAGAGGTTCGTAATTACGTGACTTGTGTCGTGCAAGCACGTAAATTAGTCCTAAGGTTAGTGCTAATCTTACATGATCATCACGCAACACAAAGT
Organism: Ixodes scapularis; assembly: GCF_016920785.2. Lineage (NCBI taxonomy): Eukaryota > Metazoa > Arthropoda > Arachnida > Ixodida > Ixodidae > Ixodes > Ixodes scapularis. The sequence goes on along the minus strand of NW_024609873.1, from coordinate 15,334,131 downwards.
TGCTTAATCATACGTGATCGGAGGGATGGACAGTATTTCAAATACAAGTATTTGAAATACGTATTTCAAATACTTTGTGTATTTTGCATTTGTATTTAATTACAAATTGAATAATGTATTTGACGTGCGCATTTAAATACAGAAACGTGGGTATTTCAAATACAAATGTAATTAAATACAATTTTGTGGGCGAAAATACATCCTTCAAATTTATTTTCAGTGTCCAGAGCAGGAAGAAAACTACGTTATGCACCGAATGCAGTGCCTCTCAACCAAGCACAAGCGTTTAGTGACTTTGTGATTACGGTGCTAGTCCAGGGCAAGAATAGAGACGAAATCGACGTTCACAGGCAGACTGGCTAAATAAGTGCCTTTCACAACTTGTGATGCTTTCCAGCCTGATTTCCATCCATATTTTTGCCTGGATCATTCTAAATGCGCGGGTCGTTCAGATTTTCGTAACAGGTGCGAGTTGCAACAATAAAAAATTCTCTAGCTAGTGCTGCGCGTCTTGGTCGTCTCGGTTTTTGCTGGTATGTAATCGATGTAATATGTAATCGAAAAAAAAGCTGCTTGAAACTCTGTACTTTTTTCACCTATTACGTCCAAGCTTAATATATAATTTATTCTCATTTTTTTTGTGAATATATTTCTATTTCGCTACTAGAGCCTCGCACGCTAACTCCCGAGTGTGCGATGCAAAATTAAAATGAGATACCCAGAAACCCGTTGCAGGGTTTCTGGGTATCTCAGAATTTGAGATACCCAGAAAAGTACAAAAAGTATTCGGAGGAGACCAAATACATTTGGTTGTATTTCTATCTTGTACTTAAATGCTTTTTTGGAAATGTACTTAGATTTGTAATTAAATACATTTTTGACGAAGTATTTTGTATTTGTATTTCGATACATATTTGCATGTATTTTGCCCATCTCTGCGTGATCGCAGGACACGTCATCCAGGGAGTTACCCAGAATTCTAAATCTGGGCGGGGTGTAGTAAATTTCTCTGGGGGTGTTGATTGCTATTCTCCTTATTCAAAAGCTCGTACCGACGTTCGGTTCTCTGCGCCTTCCTCGTACCGCCCATTGATTATTGTTTCCCTTCTTCATTTTTCTTTTTTCAAGACGTTGTGCCGACATTCGAATACGTTTTGGCCTTTTGGCGTCTTTCGTGCATACATGATTCTGGACGGGAGCTCACAACCCAGCGACCAACCAGCGCGTAAATAAAGAAGGGTTCGACCAGAAATGCTTCGCATTTATAAACAAGCCAATCTGTGGATTGCGAGGTCAGCAAATGCCCCTTTTTCTGGAATGTTGTCTGTGCACAAGACTCAAGAAGGGTTGTAGCCAAGAAAAAAAAAGCTTGAGTAACAGGCCGAACCTTCTTTTTGTTTCCAAAAGGAAAGTTTATTCTATTACTTACCTAAAATACACCGAAAGATGCCTTCCGCAAAAAATACCCCCAGCGAACACACAGGCATTCTCCTGTGATGTCACAACTGCGGTTTGTGCAGTCAAGTGTCATCGTTGTCAGAGAAAAATAAATAGAATAACAGGAAGAGGATGCCTCATCTACACTGCTGCAGTGCAGCCGGCCACCCGTGTTGTATGCAGGCTGCACACACAGCAAACAAGAAACTTTGCGCAAGAGCCTGCAATTCCTAATTGGCAAAATGCCCAACTTTGCTCTCCCAGCTGCCACTCTCTCTTGATTATCGCTTGGTTGACTTGGTTTGAATTTTTTTCCTCCTACTACTCTTTTTGGCGTGCAGGTTGTGGGCAACCTGGCGATTCCAAGCGGTTGGCCCAGGCTGCCCCTCCGACAATCATAAGTTGTCATCTTGACCATGAGGGGGCCAAGGGCAACTGGCTACGCGAGCGGCGCTCCGCCGCTGATAAAAGGCCGTCGCAGCGGATGCGCGGGGGCTGTTGGGATTGCGGCGCAGGCGATAGCGGTCATTGAATATTTACGTGTTGTTGAACCGGTGTGCTGTATCATTCTCCGAGACGGGTAGCAGCGAGGGAAATCCCACAAGGTTCATTGTTAGGCCTGCACGCCAGCAAAGGCTAGAGGCGTAAGATTGCGGCTTTAAGCACACTTTGACAGAAGAAATGGTCCCTCAACCAAGGAACCTGAAGGTGTTCACAAGTCAGATTGACAGAAGGGGTATGCGGGGCATATATTCAGTTAGACCAGCAAACATCTATAGTGACGAGATGTTTGCTGGTCTAACAGCACACATCTGGTAACTATAAAGATGTTTGCTGAGGTTTGGTCTCTCTAGCTACAAGGATCAAACTTTCGGCTGTGTGTTGGTTTGTTGTTTCAAATGAGTTTTGGGCATAAGCATAACTCTGTCTGAATTTGTTATATCTCCTGTCCCGCTGGGCTTTACCACAAAGCAAAAAGGTATGATGAGCTTTTTTTGAGTGTTTTCTACCTTGATCTCCCACCCCAGCTTTTTGGGTGAATTCCAGACTGGGAAGGAGGAGGAGGTGGAGGGGGGTGCGATGACACGGGATATTTCAATATTGTACTTTTCTGTTCGAACACAATTTTCAGAATTGTAAACAGTATCACCTTCGTCATCAGGTTTGCCAGCATCAGTTGTCTCAAGACAGGAAAGAGTCTCGGCTTCACCTGCTTTGATTTCACCTTCTTGTAGGTGTCTGTACAGAGAATAAAAGACCGTAAGTACCCTCCCACCCTCAATAATGGACTGAAGCTTGACTGGACAGAACCTGAGTCTCAATGTACAAAAGACGAGACATCACAGGTACATATTTCGCTACACAAACTGTCAGTTGAACTATAATCATACTTTGCACATACCCTTAAAATACCGGCCATCTCCCCACCCCACCAATTTTCTAACATCTAAAAAATTATGCTCAGTACAAATATATCTAAAATTGATGACCTAACGAGTGCCCATCCCCTACTATTTCGCGATTATCTCCAAATTTTAATGGGCGCTTGCTTCGTATTTTACGGTATATACAGCTCGTGAAAGAAGACAATAAAGAGCTGTAGCACAGGCTAGAAATTCTGCCAAACATGTTTATGCCCCGCAATGCCCAATGTTTTTTGACATTCAATTTTAGTGCATAAAAAATCTGCTATGACCATTACTGTAAATGGGAACTTGTCACCAACAGGAGAATAAAGCTCACTGAAGAGAACAGAGCAGCTGCACTTCAAAAGAGGGACGCAATGAAGGCTGATGTGAACAAGTATGGTAACGAAGAGTAAATAAATCCACATGATTTAACAAAATATGTAGAGGTGTACAAACAACAAAAGAGAACCCACTGCATATTAGCAAAATCCTTACAGTGTTGCGTGGCCACCCTCCATCAGGAATGTGAGACACTTTCACATAATTTTTTTATTTCCACTCCGGACATGTTGTCAGGCCAGTAGCATAGCTGCTCGCCTCGCTTGTCCTCGATGACCCATGACGACGGGACAGCCTCCACACTTCTCTTTGAGGAACTCCACCACGGCAAACCTTTTCGTTTCCACACTAAAATAAAGTTGTAGTCAGACATGATGGTCCAATCAAGTTCTCATTGATACATCGTCACATTTTGACTTAGAACTATGTCCTTCTTACTTAGAAGAGGGTGCAAAGTTGCAAAAGTGGTTTTCACCGACCACTTTTGAAGCATTTTGGTAAACCCAAGACTGGGCTAAAGCATGAAGACAGCCCAGTCTGAAATACACCAAGAAATGTGTTCGAAGTGTGATGAAATCTGTTCAAACAACCTGTTTTGTTTACGCGCTATGGTCATGCGATAATGATGTTTCGACTTCAGCGAATGCTTCAGATTCGCATTTCGGAGAAGCCCGTTGCACGGGTCTCGCAACAGAAAAGGGTAGTGGCGTAGTTTTCTAGACAACACCAGTTTTTGCAGGGTAAATCGAGAGTTTCATGGAAGAGTAAAGCAATACTCACTACGTCGTGCACATCGGCCGGAAAGGGCTATACGCACGACGCGAAACTCGTATAAAACGAATGGTTACGACGAATTTTCGAAGGGAAAGCGTAGTCCAGTGGAAAGGTGTCTGCTTCAGACACAGCAGAACCCGTTTGGATCCACAAAACTACCTTGCTTTTTTTTTCTAGATTTTTTTTTTTTTTTTTTTGCATTTGGCGATATTAAGGACTTTTCTTTTAAAATAACACAGAAAAAATGCATTTTCGACGGAACTTCGGTGAAATGGTATGGGACTCTTTTTCCAGAGGTGCAATGGGGAACAGCGGAGCTTGGGTTGCTCAATGAACGGCGCAAAGCGGCAGGTACAGGGTAATGATTTCGTGGGTTAATAGTTATGGCATTAGCAGCCGCAGACTTTCACTGCGAAGAGGCCTGAACGCAGTCGGGGGGCGGGGGGAAGGGTCAAGGAGTTTGCCAGTAATATACACACCGTCCGAAAAGGGTCACCCAAATGGCAAGAGCTCTCCGCATTGTCGTATAGCCACTTCCGGTCAAGGTGCACGAGCTAGTGCGTATAGCTTTACTCCTCAGGAGTAATCAACATGAAAACCCATACAATGAGAAAAATTTGTAAACTGAGTTTTCTCGTCCGCAACGAAGATGTCGCACTGCTCATGCGCGACGCTAGCCTTGGCTGCAGAGCGGAGGCGGTGTATGAAAATTTTAAGCTTTGGTTCGCTAGGCCTTGAGGCCAAACCGGGAAGACCTCGAGCAACAAAGCATACGCGTGGTTCGCTAGGCCTCGAGGCCGAACCAGGGAGACCACGAGCATCAAAGCGTACACATAGAACATCCTCGTACTCCTTGAGAAAAATTTACCGTGCTGAACAGTACAGTTAGTTCAAATTGCTACACGTAACGCTTGCACTCTTCACTGCGGTTGCATAAAGATTATGGATTCTGACCTTAGTATCTACCGCGCCTCCACTTGAAGGACACAGCTAGAGCCACGCTAGAGCTTTTGGGGAGGAGTAAAGCTATACGCACTACGTCGTACATCTCGACCGCAAATGGCTATACCAACGACACAAAACTTGTTGGGCCTCTTATAAAACGAATTGTCAAAACTACTTTTTGAAGCGGTGGCGTTGCACACTGGAAAGGTGTCCGCTTTATACGCAGTGGACCCTGGTTTGATCCGCAGCGAAGGCTTACTTACTCTTTTTCAAAAATTTATTTTACAAACATATGGCGAAATTTACACTTCTTTTTTACAATTCTCACAGTAAAAAGTACCACAAGTTGTCGACCAAACTTCTCTGAGCTAAATCTTATGGGCACGACCAGCTTTATTAGAGGTGACCAGGTTGCTCCGCGTTTCCCTATGGCAGCGGGGCCAAGAAATATCACGTGAACGGCTTGGAGGAACTGAGTGTTCCGCTAGGCACCGCCCTCGCTCAACACCAAAAACGCTATCGAAGGTAGCACTCAATTCTAAATCGCGTCTCAAGCACTCTAACCTTAACAGTGCCTTCTGAAGCTGGTCTAAGCTAAGGCGTTGTTTCGAGCAAGCCGGACCAGGAAGACAAAATCAGTAGTAGCACAACTAAAAGACCAAAGCGTTGTATAAAAAAAACACTGAATTAATTTTATTTATTTCTGCTGACGCGCCCCCAAGCGGACACGAAACGAAGGGAGGGACGAGACGTTTTTCTCCTTCTCGAGGCAGGCGGGAGAAAGCTTTTGTCCTTCCGACTCATCTTTCGGTTTCGTTTTTCGAGCACGTCGTGCACATTGTTTAATAAATGTTGTCGAGTTGATTGAGCTTCAGCGGCAGCAAAAACCGCCTGTAGTTCCGTCTTCTAGTCCAAACGTGCAGTACATTTTGGTTTCATTGTGGTTTTTATTACTAATTTTATCAAACGAGCAAACGTAGCCGCTAGAAACAGCGAAGTTCCGGAGCAATTCCAACAGCGCTACGTACACTGGGTAAGATGGAAGTCTCGGGATTGCGGGACCGAAGCGGAACTACAGTAGCGGAACCACGCGGAGCTGTGTCGACGTTTTCGACGTTATGGAAATCGCAGGAACTGCGTCCAAGACAGACAGGTTTTGCTGCCGGCTGCCTTCCGTGCTGAGTTCGGTTCTGTTTTCCGATGCCGAGTGCCAGCCGGCAATAAACGTGGCTCTGTATTTCTGCGTGTAAGCAACATAGCAGCAACATCGTAATGGCAGTGTTGAGCGTTGTGAACAGAGGACTGGAATTATCACCGATGTGACCGTGTGTTCGCGTATCAGTGGTGTAACAACAAGATGAGATGAAGTAAACTGTCGCGCTTTGGTGCCACTGGTCGGGCCGTGATCAGAGGGGGCGGGGTGTCGCAGGTTGACATTTCACTTTACATTAAAGCGTTTAAGACCACTTGAGGGGTTAGGTGCAATCGATCGACATGCGGATAGTCATGTTGGAACGCTGGTCTGATTAGTAAGCTCCTATCGTAAAGTAGCCAGTGTGACTGTTGGTTGTCTCCTCCCCAAGATGCGATTACGCTCTGGGGAAAGGACTGAACAGTACGAACTTATAATGGAAAGTACGTCTATTTACAGTCTGTAATTTTAGCATTAAAAAAAGTAGTATGAAATAAAAAAAATGCTACCCTTTATTTTGTTATTTAAATATACTAAGATTCCTCGAGAAACTGCCCTCCATGTGGCGGGCTGGGATAAGCGCTAGAAGTTTTCGGGCTCGCCACGGCGAAGCTCCGTACACTTAAAGGGCCCCTGAAAAGAAAAATAAGTTTTTCTTTTTTTTTTTTTTTTTTTTTTTTTTTTTAAGCAGTCTGGTTGGGACACGCGTGTCGAAAAATGAATTTTACGCGAAAAAAAATGTTTCAGAGCAATATTGACGGCGAGAGATTTATTTGAAATTTTGCGCGCAAATTCCAGGTCATTCAGCTCGGCTTCTCATTGGTAACGATGGTCATTCAAATCGGCTTCTGATTGGCCAATAGAATGAGTGACAGCTTAGATGTTGGTTATAAAATCTTCGTGATCCCTTGAAATCGCCTTTTAAATTACATATTTTAAGGTTTAAGAAACAATCCATCGAATGAATGTCGCAATTGTTTACAAACGTTTACAAAATCGTAACTTCCGTTCGGATACTACAACAAAACAACGAACATAAGCTTCGCCATTTGTATTTTCTGTCGTGGTCGGCGTCTTGTAACTCGTCTCGCGTAGTTTTATCACGTTTATATGTGAAGACCTTCTGAAGAGGGCGTGTTGCTTGTGTTATTTAGTCATCGTAAGTACTTAGGAAGTGGCGCGGGGTGACAGGTTTTTGTTTTTCTGCTCTTCTTTGCGTGATTCGTGTGTCCCGTTTACCCCATCTTTCGTTTGTTTCGTGGCGCGCGCCAGTGCGATTTTTTTTTTTGTATATGTCAAATCCCGTAAAGCGTTCAGCGAAGGCACGCGGCACCGTACTCAGCGTTTAATAAAAAAAATCAGTTACCACTGCGTGTCCTCGCGGCGGCTTGAAGGGTCGTGCGGCTCGGACGAACTCGTCGAGGCACGTACTTCGCCGCGGCGAAGCGGGTGCCTCTTCGCAAGCGGTTGTCTCGCGGCGATCGGAGCGGACGCCTTTCGGCTGGCGAGGCGTGTTCTCGCACGGGCGAAGGCTCAGCTGCTGGCAGCGTTGAAGCAACCGACGCTTCTGGTCAGGATCCATTGGGACGGCTATGTACTCTGTGTACGACCACGGTGACCACGGTACGTGCACGTTACGGCGCGGTACGACGTGCGACCGGTCAGACACGGGCTGTGTTCCAAATCTCCAAATGGATCCGAATTACTCAGGCGGATCGTATCACGTGACAGCACAGATTGAAAAACGCTGGACGCGGGTAGGTTTTAGAACACCAAGGGTACAAAACCTTTACTCTAAAGTAAGATCGGGTGAATTTTGGAACACGGCCAGGAAGTAGCAATGGTTCCTGTGCGGGGCGCAGCCAAGCCAGGCAAGCAGCCAAGCCGATCCACTACGAAGGGGCGGGGAGTACCTCTCCTCCACGCGCCCGAAATGCCGAGAGAAAACAAGTGGAAAGGAGGTGACTCCCGACTAAATTGCGTCTAACACAGTCAATATTGCTCCAAAAAAATTTTTTTTTCGCGTAAAATTTATTTTTTGACGCGCGCGTCCCAACCAGAATCTTTTAAAAAAACTTTTTTTTTTCTTTTCAGGGGCCCTTTAACACCTGCCGCAAGTCGCGGCTTTGACTGCACTCAAGTTGATAAAAAAGCGATTTCTCTGCCCGTGAAGCATCATTTCTAGCTGGGTAAATATCCGCCCTACAGAGATTAATTCAAGACGGCAATTGCAGCCGTGCGCGAACCGCACAAATAGAAAAACAAACACTAACATAGAAATGCAGGCTACGACGGGCCGCACGGGGAAACAAACTCATGGCTTCGAACCGCATTGGAGCGGCTCGATTTATTGGCTTTCAAATAATTACGGCATGATCGAGCGTTTACTTTTTAATAAGAGATTCATTCCCTGGGCCATTCAAAATACTCTCAGAGGTATGCATCGCTGAAAAAAAAAATGAACACGCTGTGAATATTTTTGATTGCTTACGCAGTCACCGAAAAATTCCGTACGTTTAAAACGACCAGTATAAACGACGGAAACGCAGAGCTCGGGTCGAGTGTTGGGGTTAGTGTGCCGTTGTATTGATGTTTCTAAATGTCATGCATGTGTATGCGCTGAATGCATGTTCACCTGATGCTTGCAGTATGCGTTTGTGTGTGTACATGTGTATAGAGTACAGGTTCCCGAAGGTAGCGAAGCGCGAGATGGCCCGCGGAAATAAAAACATTTTTTTGTAGAACATGAATGGGGCGGTACCTAGCGCCACCTAGCCTAGCTACTTGCGATTACTGTGCTTGACCCCGCCATCTGGTGGCAAGCGATTTAACCGTCTTTCAAGCTACGCGATAAACAGCGGCTTCGAGTTTGTTCTTTTGAAAGCGGCTTTTGGTTTCGCGAATTGTTTTGCCATTCCTCCGTGATGTGCGGTTGACGAAGAAATTGTGACTCGAGGAACAGCAAAGGTAAGATGTAAATGCGCGAAGTAAACGGGTATCGGTTGTCTCCGTTTTACATTGCAGTGCTGACGACGAGAATACTGAGTAACTGCTTTCGAAACGCAAGTTTCTTTACCTGCGGGGGGAATCTGGCTTCGGAACTAAACACAGTTCGCGGAAAGCTCGTGTTACGCTTTTATTTGCTGCTCCTCCTCTCGTCGCTTACAATGGACGTAGCGTCTTCGTTGCCTTCTCGCCAGAACTGGAGATTGAAGCTAACGAAAGTACGCTGGGATTCTATTTCCCACGTATTTTGTCAATAAAGGCAACTTGGGCGTTATTTTGTTTACATGCCGCTACTAGACGCTCGTTACATGGCACATAAACACCGTCTCAGTAAGCAGCCAATTTCAGAGGGCACGATATGTATTCACTCGGAACATTTCAGTTTCGTTATCAACGTTCCCGCGGGGGAGCGAAGGAGTTTCGCGGCTTTTTTGTTTCGATTACTGGGTGGGCTCTCTTGCTGTGCTTGCTTTCGTGCCTCTCGTAGTGACCCATTCGCCCGACCATACTCCGGCGATGACATCGTTGCAGTTAATTTCAAGAGGTAGGTCTAATGAAATGCAGTGACAGCGTAATCAACGACACCGACGAAGGTACCAGATTAGCTCCAGCTCGAGTGACGACGAGGCAGCGGCTCTCGGCGAAGTGTTCGCCGAATCGTTCGCCTTGCCAGCGTAGAGGCTCAATATATTGTCTTACGTCGAAGACGTTGTGCGCGCCTATCCCGATGAAGAACTAGGTATGTCATTGTCGTTGGTTCGTTGTGTGGTCTCTGTAATGTAAATGGAATAATTAAAAGGCAACACGCCAAATACTCTGCAGATGGACGTCGCCTTCGGAGATGAGGGATAGTTTTAAGGTATATGTGTTTAGTAATGCTTAATCGCATCCCACGGCTCGTACAAGTACTTCTAGTTGTCTTCATCGGGATTATATTGTCGCGAATGACAAATGATGATGGGAAGAATAACTGAAGAAACTAAACGTTTAATGAGGCGAATTTGTGTACAAAACAAAAAGAAAAAAGAGAAGATGAGGACACCAGGTTCGAGCGCAGGGCGAGACTGGCTCTTGCTCGCCACGCGGAGCCCTTTTTCTACACGCGGGGCTTCTGGAACAATCGGCCTAGAAGCTTCGACTCGTAGAACCCCCATTCTGACCTTAGAACAAGCCCCAACACGATTCTCGAATTTACCAGAAAATCACGTTACAGTCGGCAAAAACGCGTACCCGCGGCCAGGCATCGAACCCTGGCTTTTTTGCGTGAAAGGCAAGCGCCATAACCGTTAGGCCACGAGCGCTTTGCCTGCTTGGTGTGGTGCACTCGCGGCAATATAACTAAAAAATGGTGTCTTAATATCGGGGTCACCGTTAATCAAATACCCTACTGAAAAAACCTGTACAAATGTATACCGGCCTATACCGGTTCACACCGGAGTCCTGTATTCTCATATTGGTAACCGGTAGCTCTGTACCGGAGACCTGTAACCACGTACTGGCGAAGCCGATACGCCGTACCGGCTGTCCATACCATGTACAGGCGGCCGGTAAACACGTACGGGAACAGCCGGTAGGCCACACCGGTAACCGGTAACCACGTACCGGCGAAGCCGATACGCCGTATCGGTTGCCCATATCATGTACAGGCGGCGAGTGAACACGTACAGGCGAAGCCGGTACGCCACACTGGTGGGCCGTAATAACGTACCGGTGGCCAGTAATCGATGTGCGGCTAACAGCAACCACGTATCGGAGCGACCGGTAACGCCTTACCGGCGCCGGCACTTAAACCGGCGGTCGGTAACCTTGTACAGGCTCTACCGGTATACACAATAGACCGATCTCACTAAGCGTTGGGCGCATGCGTAAAGCCGCCATAACTTTAGTTCACAGGAGGCAGACGGCCGTGCACGCGAGGGCTCGTGCCTTCTCGTGCTCTGCACGCGAAGGGCTCCAGCGAGGTTGTCGCACGTGCCCAAAGACTAAAGTGCCCTCGCTGCATTGCGGCAGCGGTGGCGCAGTCAAACTGGCCGGTGAGATCGGTCTATTTAACGCGAACAGAAATTATCAGACCACGACGGGAACGCGCTCACCGCGAAACTAAGCTGTGATATTTTTTTTAATAAAGAATTTTAATCAGAAAATCACATATTAGGTCATTTCAGTTTAACAGTTTCAGCTATCAAACTCAACCATTTTATGACATGCATATTTAAAGTCATAAAATGAGAAAACCAAATCCATGGGAAGCGAGGCCGAGATGAACGAGTTTGCTTCATAGCTTTGAGCCCTGTACCGCAGTGTTTCGGTTTCGGTTTATTGACGTCGGATTGGATTGGATTTCGTAGCTTCAAGCCAGAGTGCAGAAAAACAACCAACGACGGACAAACAATGTTTTTCTTAACAATAAATAAACTTAACATGCTAAGTTTCTATGCTTTTAAATGTTCTAAAACTATTTTGAGTAATAATAGTATTAATATAAATTAAGGCAGATTATTTATTTAATCCAATCCAATCCTTACATACCAGCGCTGCTGGCCAGCCGGCCAGTGCCAGGCAGTGCTGTGAACCAAAGCCGCATTGACGTTAGGGCTATCTCGATCGGTGTGTATCGGTGTCAAGATGTACTAAGCGTACGTGATTTATATTGATGGCGCTAGGCAATAGTCAGCGTGGTGAACCGTATCAAGAAGTTCAAACCGGCGAGCGTTGGCGACTTCGACCCCGACGTGCCGAAAAGCGTCTACTGGGAGGCTGTTGGAGCGTGCGCCGGGGAATGGTAAGTTGTTGTCTACGGATGAGGGGCTCGAAGCACAACGTATACTGCAAACCGTTAATAGGGGGTTTTCGTAGATCGTTTTCGCTGTCCGGCAACGCCCTCCGCAACTCGCTATATACCCGGAACTCTACCGGGCAGGCGCATCTTCGTTGCGGAGGGGGAAACGCGGTCTACGAACACTCCCTAATGTTCGCCAGCCCCCGATTTTTTGCAAATTCCACGCGTCCAAAAATTAGCGAAATATAAGTTCACGTGGAAAGCGGAAATTTCGTGGGCCCCCGCTCCGGCGTCTAAAATTCGAGAAATGTGGTAGGCACGAATATGCCCTTGCGCCCGATTCGGTCCTTGCGCCCGATTGGTGAAGAACTGGGCGGCAAGAGCAAAGGGTTTTACGTTGTTTAACTACAGGGCGCTCCAGACGGTAGCCACGACACTCAAAATAAATCGCAACAAATCGGCTTTGTAAGCTCGACAAATTTACCACACAAGTTCGACTAGGTGGTGCATTTAATGTGTAAAAATATCGAAAAAAACAATTTTTGAAATAAGGGTTATAGCGCAGGCTGGCTAGTGAACGGTCATATTTACAAACCCCGATACAAGAAGGGAACGGGAGACGAACACGACGACTTTGAGATGTAATTCAGTGTGCATGTTTTGTTTTACAGAGACACGAGCTGAGCTGGTTGCTGCTTTGAAAAACAAGCACGTGGCCATCCCTATGGTACTGAACTCAAGGTTCGAGGTTTATGTGTGCCTTTAGGCTGTTTTTCTTACCTCATCTTCGACTCTGTTCAGAAGGAGGGGGTCCGTCTTTTGTTTCCCTTTTTCAAATCAGCAGCATACTTCACTTCCGTTACCAGTGGGCAGTAATTGTGGGTAAAATTGAACGGCTAGGCTAAAGAATATCTTGCATTTTGTTCGCTTTATGAATAATTGTGTTCATTCATTATGGCTGGTCAGGACTATTTGTACAGACGCTTTTTAAATTGCTTGCTATTCTGGTACACAGATCCGGTGGGTAGAACGCTCTATGAAAGTGGACCACAAGCCGCGCTTTAACACACAAAGTGCCGCAGCTTGGCCACTCCTGGTCTCGACTGTGCTGTAGCTGCAGTTGTCCCTCTTCAATTTCAAGAGACACTCTCCTGCTCGTTTCTCGACCGCATTAAATCTGAATTCGACACTCTTCAGTCTTACGAGATGTGCTCACCTGCTCTAAGTCAAGTCAAACTCTCGCTGTACACGAAGTTACATCTCTTCTCCACTATTGCAAGACGTCCTCATTTGTTTGGCGTCCTGCTTGCGTTGCAGCCGAAGTTTCCTCTCTTTAATCTTTTCATCCGCTTCAATGGTCCTCTTGTTGCTACTTGCCTCTCCAGCTTTCAATAAACATGTTTTATGTTGTTCCGAAGTACCCTAGGCACTTTGCTTCCACTGTGCCTCAGCACGCTTGCGCAATGTTCCTCTGGTGAGACCTGCTTTCTCATACCGACAACGAAAGATGATACTCAAGTCTGGTTCACAGAGCTCTCCTCAGATGTGGCTATGTGCGACTGCGACCAGATGCGGCGCACATTGCTATGGCAACAACGGCGTTGAGTCACTGGCACGTGCATCAACGCAGCTCTTGCCTGCAACCAGTAGCTCTTTCTCAAATGCTTACCCATGTATGCTCGTAGTGAAGGGGATACGATGCCCGGCTTAGACTCCAACAGTTGTGGGTTTGAGGCGCAGTGCCGGCGGCATGTTTTTCTTTTCTGAATTATAATGTGCCGGCACATGCTGTTTTCAAAAGCAGTTACAAATCCTCGGACCAAAAGACGCCTAAAGTGCATATGCTTTGCTTATAGATGCTATCGTATTTAAAAGCACTGAATTGCAAGTACAATGCAACTGAGAGTTTACGTTCCTCATAGAAAGTACACTGGGTGCAAAGTAGTATTATCATATTTTACTTTCTAACTAACTTAGAAGTACCTTTTAACACAATATTTTATCATACTATTTCGTTTACCTACGCAGTGTTTTCTGACAACAGGTATCGTCCTTTACACACTAGAGTAGGTAAAGGACGATATACCAATTATTTCCTGTACTGACAGTGAATACCGGATATCTTGTCAGGGGCGTCTGGAAGCATTTCTTCAGGGAGGGGGCAATCACAGGTATAGGGGTGAAACCTGCACCCAAAAAATAAAGGGGGGGAGCAATTTAATGTGAACTATGTGTGTTTCAATTATGTGTTGGAGTTTATATTAAATAAATATAACAACACCTGGACCTTTTTCTTTTCCAGACTGAGATGTCGCCATCCCCTGCAGTGGGTGGCAAGTACAAGAAAGAAAAAAAGACAGAGGACAGGACGTCCGCTGTGTCGCTTGGGGAGCATGCCCGACTGGTTGAAAAGCTGAAGTTGGCAAACAGAGGGTGCTGAACCTGGAGCAGGAGCCCCAGATGGAGAGGACGCTATCAAGAAGCAGCTGCTGGCACTACTAGGTAAGCGTGGAGGCACTTTCAGTTGCTTACCTCACACACTACACATTATGTGCTCACACTTTATCTGAGGGATCAAAAGTAATTTTACTTTTTTTTTGTCGCAAACAGAAGTAAGCATATACTACAGCGGTGCCTCAATGTATCAATGAGTTTAAGAGGTGTCTATAATTCTCTTTTCTTCTCTTAGGGTGCAAATGGAGCTTTGAGAGTTTGTTTCTTGTTGCTGATGGCGATGAGCCCGTTTTGCTCGGCAGCACTTTTGCTTTGATATAAGAAATATTTTTCTGGTTCTGCAGTATGTCAAACAATTATGTCATACCAAGACACCATGGTCTGTGCGCATAGATGAGGCTTGAAGTGAAAGTTTGTTCTGTCAGTCAAAACATTTTAAATATGCGCTTTCTGATGAGCCCGGCCAGCACACATCCTTTCGTCATTGGGGAGAAAGGAGTTCTTTTTGTTGAGGAGGAAGGAGTGAGGAAGCTGGTCGTAGGCATGACCACAGCACGAACAAGGCTGAACTTTAATCGGGCGGCAGATTGTCCCTAGCGACGCAACTGTGCAACTGGTTAAAAGGTGAGCAGACGATCTGCTACAGCAGTGGTCGGCAACCAGCGGCCCGCGGGCCGGATCCGGCCCGCGATGTAGCATTATACGGCCCTCAGCCTCCCGGTAACCCCCTCCCTCCTACGCAGACAGCTAAAGAAAAAAAATGATAAAGTTGACTAATTCGCTGCCCGTCTGCGAGCGGACTTTTTCACGAATGAAGTGCATAAAATCCAACTTCCGCTCACAAATGACTGACGAGAACCTCCACAGTGTTTTGCGACTCGCAGTTAGCAGCTTGAATGTGGATGTTCGTAGTTTAGCGAGCGCAGTTCAACACTAAAAGTCATACTGAGAGGAGTCTCTAGGTTTTCGTGGAAATGTCATATCTCATGTTGTTTGTCGTGAAATAAAGAAACTGTTCATTTTTGATTTATGTACGTCAATGTAAGTTCGTGCAAGTTCTTTTTTTTAATTTTAACTCCCTCCCCCTCCCCCCAACCTTTAGTCCGGCCCGTTCCGCCTTGGCTTCGCGGCGACTCGGCCCGCTTCGCCAAAAGGTGGCCGACCACTGTGCTACAGCATTGGATTTCGTCAGAAAGATTGAGCTTATATCTCGCAAACCGTTGGAAATGCTTGGCATGAATATTCATTAGCTATTCACCGGTATTTCTTTTGTAAACTAAACAACCTCTCTGCTGCCCACTGCCGGCGAACTCGAGCGCATTTCTTTTCTTCCTCTTTTTCTTCTTTGGTTTTGTTTCTCATCCTTTTGTTTTGTGCCCTGCTCGCGCTAGTTTTCCAGTCCCGGTGTCTTACGGAAAAACAAATAAGCACACTGCCGGTAGTCTTCTGTGGCATGAAGTGCTATGAAGCTCTCATGCCATCAACGAACCAGGAAAGTGCTGAAGTCCGAATAATCAAGCTTGTATGAATTTTAGGCGTCCGAAAAATCGGTTGACTCCTGAACTGTGTCTTGTTTCTAAAGAGTGTTTTATGTTGCAGTGGACAATGTCCCGTCTGGCGGCGTTGGGTCAGCTCCTCTAGCTTGCCCAGCAGTGGTTCCTGCAGCTGGCTCTCCTGCTTCAGTTCACGTAGTGCGAGCTGGTGTGGATCACGCTCGACCTGTACCGGCCACTGATGCTGCTGTTCCAGCAGCGGATCTTGTAGCAGGCCCGCCGGAGGCATTTCCCGAGTGTGTGCAAGTGCTTGCAGAGGCTGATGATGAGGTAAGTTCAGAATTTCATGGAATATTCATTCCAGATATTGGGCAAGTGACTAAATTTTATTGTTTCCACAGCTCCTTGAATGAGGTTATTTATATGCTTCCTTAAATTGAACCATCGGGCTGCTTCAAAATGCTGATGAATGTAAAGAGTAAGGCCTGGCATTGATAAGATATTTCTTCCCAATTAATTGGCACTTTTCTGAAACGTTTTCTGTCTAGTGTCCTTGTCTTATTTCGAGCTTTTTCATAAATCATGTACCAAGTAGCCCAATTAAAATTGTGTTATAATTGGTACCCTTCATTCGCTTTCTCTCTTTACTCTGAACTCACTTAAACGGACACTTACACCCCCCAATAAAAGTTTTCATTTTTGGCCAGCCGATTTTTAATGGTGTCGAAAGACTACCAAATTAATATTTTGCAACAGTCACATATATTTTTATTAAAGCCAAAAAACGCAACTGCTCAGAACCGAAACTGAAACCCGCGCACGGAGGTCGGAGAAGTGGAGAGGAAAGAGTGAGTGGGCGGAAGTCACGTGGCTACACCCGACGGTGAGCTTTTTTGTTTTCCCCTCCGTGTTTTTTTTTTTTTGTGTGCATAGCAGACGACATGCGTGGCTGGAACTGTTTGCTAAGCGATTCTCTTGCAGTTATGTTTGTTCCAGTCTGTGTTCTGTACTTCAAGATGAGTTGTCCTTTACATTGAGAAGTTGGAGACGAGTAGTGAGTGCCCGTGGTGAATTTATGCGATTGGCTTTGAAAAGAATACCCCCAAGATGTTGCGTGAAGAGCTGCCTTGCATGTCCTGCGTCCGAAAAAAAGTGGCATTGTGCGGCAGACGTCTGCACAAGTTTCCGAAAGATCAATGAGATCGGGACCAATGGCTGGCTGCATTTCCTGTAGAGCATTTCTATCTATTTCTAAGTTCACCTTTGCCATGGTGTCTTGGTGGAAAAGGACAAGCTGTTCTACGTGAGGAGAGCCCGGGGGGACTCCATGTTCGTTAAAGAGGCCACGAAGTTGATCTTCGGCAGGGAGAACCTGCATGGGCGGAGTGTGACTGGGGTGCTATGCCGGCGCTTCAAGGGCACTGTCGCCGAGAGGGCCCTGACTCCAGTCAAGTTGGCAGCAGTAAGTGCCCACTTCTCACAGATGTCTCATACTTGGTGAGTCACTCAAACGTTATGGCTTCTGAAGTTGCAACCTGCTACGACAAAATTAATGTGATAAAATATTCCAAGGCTTTCAGAACTTTCAGTGTTATAGGCTGTTGAAAGGTCACGGTTCGACTAGTTCGAGCTTTAGGGACATGAAGCTCTGAGTTCAAAACCGAAATGAAGAAGCCCTATCTCCCTCTTTGTTTTTAATATATAAAGAAAAGTAAAGTGACCTTGTCACGGTCATCTAGGTCCCTTGGTGCTTTCTGATGTATTCACCTTGAGGAGGTTTTACTGTAACATGCTCCGCATTGCAAATATCTGCTAATCCCTGCAAGTTTTGGGGGAGGTCCATGATATCAGTGGCCTGCTTGCAGGACCTTCTGCTGAGGCACTTATTTTTTCTTTTGAACGAAAAGCTGGTACTAGCAAAGTTGTGAAAGTGAGTCCGTTTGTTCACTAGAACTGCTACAACCGAACTATGTTTGGCTCTGTCCTTTGAGTACTGCCCATTTTTTCTGAACCGCCTTCTCACCGTGGGTGTTCCTCCTCTCTAGTGCTCAGTTTTCTTACCAGGGAGCTATCTCGTATGAATAGACCATTGAAGGGTCGTAACACGGATATTAAATTAGTTAAATGGTTCTTGATATCAAATCTGTGTTGTCAATTTATATACATGCGCAGAATAACAATTGCAGGTCAAAATCTTTCTTTCGCACTAAAACTGCCGGTCGAGAATTGTGTGTTCAGTGTTCCTTTTACTTGTTCCCATGGTGACATTGTTGGGCATGAAATAAGTTAGAGGTCGTAGGCAATCAGAGGCCCATGTTCATATTTGAAAATACATAATTAGATTTATAGAACATACTTTTACTTAAGTTAACAGGCAGGCGAGCTGGTTAAGGATAGACGTGGTTACCCGGGAACGTGGGGAAAAAAGGGACAGACAGACACGAAGCTCTGGAGCTTCGTGTCTTTCCGTTCCTTTTTGTCCCCTGCTCCAAGGTCTATAATTTTCATAAACACTGAAATGCAAGGAACACACTGTTGCAAGCAAACTTTCGGTGCATAGTTGTGGAAAGTCACACTAGGTCTTTTCGATTTGCTTGAGCTGGCCGATCTAGTTCAAATAGTGTAAGAACTGACTCATTAGATTCAACCGGAAGTTGCATGGACGCTGAACTGGCCTGTTCGATTTATTCCAGTGCTGCACGAGCTCAGCCTCAGTTCCACAGAATCTTGCGCTGGCCGAAGTCAGTTCAGCGTTCATGCAGTAACAGATGGCAACTGTTCGGTCTTTCGGAAACCAATTGCAGGGTCGTTTGTCACGCTGCAGCTTTAGGTCACGCAGCCGCAGCCCGACTTGCGCACTGCTTCTGCACTCCTCTGAACTCGGTCTGAACTGGTTCAAAACTTTCGGGCCGAATCATGCATGCCTGCTGTTTTAAGCTGACTGCGTAATCGTAAGAAGTTACTCTTGGGGTCTACATGGTATCACAAGATATTGCCGCGCGCGCTAGCCAAGTAGGCAGTGCGCGCGTGGCCTAATGGTTATCGCGCCTGCCTCCCACGCGAAAAGCTAGGGTTCGAATCCTGGGAGCGAAGTGTCTCTTGTTTATTCCTGCAATTCAGTGTTCTGGAGAATTCGAGAATCATGTTGCTTGTTCCAGGCCCGAATGTTCTACGCGTCGAAGTTTCTACGACGATTATTCCAGAAGACCACTCATGTACATAAGGGGCTCCGCGTGGCGAGCCGCAGTCAGTTTCGCCCCAGCGTTTGACTGTGCTGCTCCGCCAACTGCGACGCCCGCGACGCTCTGTTATTATCGTTGTACCCCTTTTATTTTTTGGCACAAGTTCGCCACATTAAACGTTTATTTCTTCCTGTTTATTTCCTATTTTTTTGGTCACCACCCGTGACATTTTGGTGGAGGTGCGGGGTAGCGCATGCCCGTGCAGCGTTCCCCTCCCAGGGCCCGCAGTGCAAGCCCCATTCCGAGCCCGGTAACGAGACCACCCGACGCGGAACCTGAAACTCGGACCAGTCGCCGCACCCAAGGTATACACCCGGAATACGGACTTCTGCCACCCAGGACCAAGCAGCCAACGAAGCCGACGATGGACGGCCAGCAGTCACAGACCCCGGCCGCTCCTGCCTTCATCTACCTACCAGCCGCACCCCGGACTCCGACGCCATTCCACGGGGACGCCCACGAAGACGTCGAGGACTGGCTTCAACAATACGAGCGGGTGGCCCAGCACAACCGATGGACGGAGGACCAGCGCCTGCAGAACCTTTACTTCGCGCTCGAAGGAACGGCCAGTCACTGGTTCGAGAATCGGGAGACATCATTGATCTCGTGGACCGCCTGCAAGAATGAGTTGAGGCGAACTTTCACTAACCAGTATCGACGGGAGAGGGCCGAGGACCTTCTTCGAATGAGAACCCAGGGCGCAAACGAGACCATCACCAGTTTCGTCGAGGATGTCCTGCGCCTGGTCACTCGCGCCGACCCTGAAGCCACCGACGAAAAGAAGTTGCGGATCCTGATGCGAGGCGTACGAGATGACATCTTCGGAGGCCTCGTCCGCAACCCGCCGACCACCGTCGAGACGTTTGTAACAGAGGCGACCAACATTGAACGGGCCCCGCAAGCACGAGCCGCTCACTTTCATCGAGCCCCTGCCGTCGCTGCACCCACGCCGTCAAGCTGCGCCCTCAGCCCCAATATTCCAGGGATCCGAGAAATAGTCCGGGACATCGTCCGTGAAGAACTGAAGAAGCTGATACCTGCCACCGGACGTCCAGCTTCACTCTCGATCGCCGAGATTGTTTGAGAAGAGGTCCAGCAAGCGCTCCAGCCAGACGTTCTCGCCGACGCCGCACCGGAACCACCAGCTGTGACCTATGCTGCCGTTGTTCGTCGTCCGCAGCCTCCTGTTGCTTGGCAGTACCCATCTGCACCCCAACGAGAAGTCTCTTCGCCGCAGTACGCGCCGCGCCAAGAGCAGCGTGGACTTCGAAAGACCGACGTGTGGCGCACGGATGACGGACGCCCGGTGTGCTTCCACTGCGGGGAGGCTGACCACGTTTACCGGAGGTGCCCCTACCGCCAGCTCGGCCTGCGAGGATTCGCTCCAAACGACCGTCGACCTCGTTTTGGAGAACGACCAAGGGACATCGTGGAATACCTCCGTCGCCCTCCGTCACCAGCGCCCACCGCACCACGAGGTTCCCGTTCTCCATCCCCCCGACGTTCCGCGTCGCCTTTCCGTCGGTCGCGCCGTGACAGCCTGTCCCCCCTATCTCGTCGGGAAAACTAAGTGCGGCAACGCCTGGACGTGCCGTTGCCGAAGACGACCCGAGTAAAGAGCCTCCAAGAACGCCGGAGCGCTCCCACTCTCCCGACGCCACGCATCGCTACGACGCGCCTGCAACGGTGTCCAACAACCTAAACGTCGTCATCGACGGCCACGACGCGTCGGCACTCGTGGACACCGGAGCAGACTACTCAGTCTTGAGTGGGAGGCTCTCCCGCCGCCTTCGAAAAGTCATGACGCCGTGGGAAGGACCCCAAATCCGAACCGCCGGAGGACATCTCATCACACCAGTCGGGAGATGCACTGCTCGCGTCGAGATCCATGGTGAAACGTGCCCTGTCAAGTTCGTCGTTCTGCAAGACTGTTCGAGGGACGTTATCCTAGGAATGGACTTCCTCTGCGAGTATGGCGCCGTCATCGACCTCGGAACAAACCGGCTGACGCTACGAAAATCTACTCCACCAGCGGAGGAACCCCAAGCGACGTCACCCACGGTCCAAGTCCACGCAAACCACGTAAACCTACCACCGCGGTCGAGTGTTTTCGTACTTGTCGGGATCGATGAAGCTTCCTGTGGCGAAGTTCTTCTCGAGGGAAGCCTCCAATTGCTCCTGGGAAGAGGCATAGGCGTCGCAAGGGGAGTAGCTGAACTTCAGGATGGGCGGACTGTGGCCCTCGTGACGAACTTCCGAAACGAAACGCAGCACCTCACGAAAGGTGCAGCCGTGGGCCACGTCGAGAAACACCGAAACCCCGCCGAAATCACCGCGATTACTGACGAATCCTCGCCGCCCCAGCAAGACCGTACGTCGCCAGCGCAGCTCGACCTTGACCCTAAGCTTCCGGACCCTAAACGGCGTCAGCTGGTTAACCTCCTCGCCGAATACCGCGACTGCTTTGCGACGTCGTCGAAGGTGCGCCAGACCGCGGTTGCCAAGCACCGCATCGTTACCGAGGACGACGCGCGCCCTGTGCATCGATCGCCGTACAGAGTCTCCGCTAAGGAAAGGGAGGTGATCCATCAGCAAGTTCAAGAGATGCTGAATGACGACATGATCCAACCTTCAAGCAGTCCATAGGCCTCTCCAGTCGTGCTGGTTAAGAAGAAGGACGGAACTCTTCGGTTCTGCGTGGACTACCGGCAGCTCAACACGGTTACGAAGAAAGACGTCTACCCACTCCCCCGTATCGACGACACTCTAGACCGGCTGCGCCACTCTCGATACTTTTCATCGATGGACCTGAAGAGCGGCTACTGGCAAATCGAGGTCGAAGAACGGGACCGAGAGCAGACAGCCTTCGTCACGCCGGATGGACTGTACGAGTTCAAGGTGATGCCCTTCGGACTATGCACGGCGCCAGCAACTTTCCAGCGTGTCATGGACACCGTACTGGCAGGGCTGAAGTGGCAGAGTTGTCTCGTCTACCTTGACGACGTCGTAGTATTTTCAGCTGACTTCGACGAGCACTTGAGACGACTCCGAGCTGTTCTTCAAGCCATTCAGACCGCCGGACTCACACTCAAGCCGTCAAAGTGCCGGTTCGCCTATGACGAACTGAAGTTTCTTGGCCACGTGGTTAGTAACGAAGGCGTCCGCCCAGACCCCGAGAAGACTCGCGCCGTCGCGGCATTTCCAGCGCCGACAGATAAGAAGGCCGTGCGAAGATTCCTTGGACTTTGTGCCTATTATCGACGCTTCGTTCGGGATTTCGCAAGGATTTCCGCACCACTTACGAATCTCACGAAGGACGCCGAGAAGTTCGAATGGGCCAAGGAGCAACAGCAGGCATTCGACGAACTGAAACGACGACTCCAGACTCCTCCTGTGCTTGGACATTTCGACCAGGATGCGGAAACAGAAATTCACACGGACGCAAGTAACGCGGGACTGGGCGCAGTACTAGTCCAAGTGCAAGAAGGCATCGAGCGAGTCATCGCCTACGCAAGTCGGACATTGTCCAAGGCGGAGAAAAATTACTCCACAACTGAGAAAGAATGCCTCGCAGTCGTCTGGGCAATAACGAAGTTTCGTCCGTACTTGTACGGGAGCCCGTTCCGTGTAGTCACGGACCACCACTCGCTCTGCTGGCTTGCGAAGCTGAAGGACCCGTCAGGACGCCTCGCTCGATGGAGTCTTCGACTACAAGAGTTCAACGTGACAGTGGTCTATAAGTCAGGCCGCAAGCACAGCGACGCCGACTGCCTGTCCAGAGCCCCGTCGAAACCCCTTCCGGCTGCAGCGACGACAATGACGACGAGTGCTTCCTAGGAGCAGCGAACACCGACGATATGGCACGACGTCAACGGGACGATCCTGAGCTGCGCGCATTAATCGAGCACCTGGAAGGGGGCAGGAGTACCGTGCCACGTGTCTTCTCACGAGTACTGCCGACCTTCGCCATCCGGCAAGGTGTACTCTACAAAGAGAACTTCGGCAACAACAACACACCGTGGTTGCTGGTAATCCCGAGTGACCTTCGAGAGGAGATCTTCCAAGCCTGCCACGACGATCCGACATCCGGACACCTTGGTTACAGCCGGACACTTGCCCGTATTCGTGAAAAGTATTACTGGCCGAAGCTCCCCAAGACCGTCCACCTATACACTCGATCATGCCACGAATGCCAGCGGCGCAAGAAACCGCCGACGAGGCCGGCCGGACTCCTGCAGCCCATTTCTCCTCCAACTACACCCTTCCAGCAGATCGGAATGGATCTACTTGGTCCTTTTCCGCCTTCGACGTCGGGGAACCGCTGGATCATCGTCGCCACAGATTATCTCACGCGGTACGCCGAAACGAAAGCTCTTCCTTCAGGGACTGCTGTGGAAGTCGCCAAGTTTTTCATCAAGTCCATCGTCCTCCGGCACGGAGCTCCCGAAGTTCTGATTACAGATCGCGGATCTTCGTTCATGGCCCAGCTGACGCAAGAGATCCTTCGTCTCAGTGGCACCGGCCATCGTCGAACCACTGCATACCACCCGCAGACCAACGGGCTGACCGAACGACTCAACAAGACAATCGCCGATATGATCTCTATGTACGTCGACGTAGAGCACAAGGCTTGGGACGAGGTGTTGCCCTACGTCACGTTCGCCTACAATACGGCGGTTCAGGAGACCACTGGATTCACCCCTTTCCAGCTGGTACATGGTCGGAAGGTAACGACCATGCTGGACGCAATGCTGCCCCATGAGCCATCTGACAATGAGAGCGACGACGCCCAGGCGGTTGCTCAACGCGCCGAAGAAGTCCGCCAGCTCGCCCGACTCATGATTCAAGACCAGCAACGCGTCGACGCGGGCCGCTAAACCCTTCGTCGCAGGGACGTTCACTTCCAGCCCGGAGACAGGGTGTGGTTGTGGACGCCCATCCGTCGCCGCGGCCTCAGTGAGAAACTGCTGAAACGGTACTTTAGACCATACAAGGTACTTCGTCGCCTCGGCGAGCTGAACTACGAGGTGATGCCCGACGGAACAAGAACATCATCACGCCGCCCACCACGACCTGAAGTCGTCCACGTCGTGCGCCTGAAGCCGTACTACTCTCGATAAGACTGTGGATCTTATGTGTTTCAAGTGACTCTTTAGTTTGCCGTTCTTTTTATGTGCTTTGTTTTGTTTTGGGTTGCATCGGGACGATGCACTTTTTAAAGGGGGGAGTAATGCCGCGCGCGCTAGCCAAGTAGGCAGCGCGCGCGTGGCCTAATGGTTATCGCGCCTGCCTCCCACGCGAAAAGCTAGGGTTCGAATCCTGGGAGCGACGTGTCTTTTGTTTACTCCTGCAATTCAGTGTTCTGGAGAATTCGAGAATCATGTTGCTTGTTCCAGGCCCGAATGTTCTACGCGTCGAAGTTTCTACGCCGATTATTCCAGAAGACCACTCATGTACATAAGGGGCTCCGCGTGGCGAGCCACAGTCAGTTTCGCCCCAGCGTTCGACTGCGCTGCTCCGCCGACTTCGACGCCCGCGACGCTCTGTTATTATCGTTGTACCCCTTTTATTTTTTGGCACAAGTTCGCCACATTAACCCCGCAGGGGGCACCTGTGAAAGCAGGTGTTTGGAGGGTGGCGTCTCCACGGACCCCGAGCCCCGCAGGGGGCGCCTGCACCTTAGGTGCTAGGTGCTTGGTGAGTTGCGTCACCACGGACCCCAGCTACGTGGGCCACCATACCCGCACGCAGGGGGCACCTACTTCGGTAGGTGCTTGGTGAGTGGCGTCACTACGAACCCCGAGCCATGTGGGTTCGCCCACCCACGTCTGGCTGTGCGTGGCGTACCCGTGTCCGGGGAAAAGGGGACCCTGGTGGTTGAGCTGAGCCCGGGGTATGTTTGGACCCTTTGGGGCCCCCCGGGCGAGGCAATACACCGCTTCGACCCCTGCTTCTCGTAGACGGGTGTCCTGGCTTGGCCCGACCAGGATGATTCAGTCAGTCGCCTCTTCTACCCTCTTCTTCCGTCTTTCACTTTTCCTTCCACCTCTTTCTCTTTTCTTCTACACTCTCTTCCTTCCTTTTTCACCTTCTTAGGCGGCAAGGGCTAACCTTGAGTGGAAACAGGTCCTGTCCCTGCATCCACACTCGGTTATAGTGCCCGGGCAGCACTGGTAGAGTAATTGTGTCAGCCAAGCCTTTCTTGCTATGGCACATTACCTACCCCCTTGTTGGGCTCCGTGGTGGGCGGTGCACCCGGGCACTGAATCTCCTCCCATCTCTCATGGGTTCCAAAGCTAAACCTCCCTCTGATCGGGCCCTGAAAAGGGTCCGCTCCGAAGTCCCTCTGAAAGACACGACCTCATCTCCCCCTACATTCCCCAAATTTTTGGTTATTCACTCTGAAGACGATACACCACTCTCCAAGATGTCCCCCTTTCTTGTTGCGAAAGTGCTAGAAAGTGTGGTCGAAAAAAACTTCAAAGCCAAAAAGATGCCCTCAGGTGACCTTCTCGTAGAAATTGAATCCAGACAGCAGAGTACAGCACTCCTTGCTTTGGATTCTGTGTCTGATCATAAAGTGACTGTTTCACCCCATCGTACACTTAATACTATTCAGGGCGTTATCTCCGAAGATGACCTGATTGAGGCCTTTGACACTGAGATTCTTGAAGGGCTGTCTGAACAAAGAGTTGTAGCTGCGAGGCGCATCTCCATGCGTCGGGACGGTCAAGAGCGGAAAACTAAACACATAGTGTTAACCTTTGAATCTACCACACTTCCCGAGGCTGTTAGGGCTGGCTACCTCCACTGCAGGGTTAGGCCCTATGTGCCTAATCCTCGAAGGTGTTTTAAATGCCAGAGGTTTGGCCACGGCTCTCAGAGCTGCCGTGGTAAGGCCACTTGTGCCAAGTGTGGGAAAAATGACCATTCTGCTGACTCTTGCTCCAACGAAGCCCATTGTGTCAACTGTAGTGATCCCCACCCAGCGTATTCTCGCTCATGCAAGACATGAAAAGAAGAGAAAGAAGTGCTTAACTTGAAGGTCAAAGAAAACCTCTCTTACCCGGAAGCGCGCCGTCGCTTTGCGTTCTTGCGCAAAGGTGGCTATGCGCAGGTGGTGCAGCGGGGACCTGCACCACTGAGGGTTGCAGTGGCAACCCAGACGTCCTTTCTGGACTATGGGAAGCCACGGCAGTCCCCCACGCCCCAGCTGAAGATTCAGCTTCCGGGGCATGCAATCTCGGCTGGACGGTCTTCGGACCCTCCCAGCCAGAGTGCGAACCGTCGCACTCCAACAGGGCAACAGCCTGTATCTTCTCGGGCTGTTTCCCAAACCCAGGATGGGTCGGCGGCTGACGCAACCGTCCCTCCTCTGCGGTCTCCTTCCAGGGAGAAGGGTCGACACTCTCGCCCACACTCCCTGGAGAGAGCATCATCGAGGGAGCGGCATGGCTCTCGTGCCGCACCTGCAGCGCCTAAGGGACAGGAACGGGTGGACTTGGGCGACGCTTCGCCCAGCACCTCCTCTGCCCCTTTGGCTGGGTCTGGTCGCGGGCGGCGCATGGCGCCCCGTTCCCCGAACCCGAAGAAACCTGCAGAAAAAGGCTTGCCTCAGGAAACTGAGGCCATGGATGAGTGTGAAGTCTCCACTCCTGCGTCTGACCAAGACGACATGGAGTGGCAGACTACTAAGAGTAAGCACAAGAGCAAAAAACCGGTGATCCCACCAACGTGATGTTGTACATTCTTTATTGCCCTGCGCGGCAGAGTTGACATTTTTACTTTTACTTGTACATTACTACTTTTACTGATTTACTAATTTTTAACTTAGTTTTAGAATAATGGCTAAATTTACTTTTATGCAGTGGAATTGCCGCGGCCTTTTAAGGAATATTGACGATGTTAACTTTTTTATGGACAACCTCCGTCCTATAGCTCTCTCTTTACAAGAGACGCACCTTAATGATGATCATGTGTCTATTTTACGTCGTCACCAAGTTTTTAGAAAAGATCGTTCCACATCAAACTCATCTGGTGGAGTAGCAGTAATCGTCCAAAGTGGAGTTGCTTGTTCTCAGATTCCTCTTTCTACACCTTTAGAGGCTGTAGCTGTGCGTCTCCTCTTGGACCGCTTCATCACCATTGTTTCCATCTATATTCCACCAAATGCTCCACTGCACATTCATGATCTTCATGATTTAATTACTCAGCTCCCTCACCCCTTTTTACTTTTAGGAGATTTTAATGCCCACCATCCCTTGTGGGGTGGCACACGCCAGGACTCGCGTGGTGGGGTCATTGAACGGTTTTTACTGTCATCTAGTCTCTGTCTTTTGAACAGCAAAGAGCCTACCTTTTTTAGCGCAGCTCACAACTCATTTACATCCATTGATCTTTCCATTTCATCTCCATCCTTGGTGTCTTGTTTCACATGGAGCGTTTTAAATAATCCTTTTGGAAGCGACCACTTTCCGGTTGCTCTGGAAAGCGTGAAATCGATTCCCAGTCTTATGAAACGGACTCCACGTTGGAAGCTAGAAAAAGCAGACTGGGCTCTTTTTAGCCAAAAATCCAAACTTGTTCCCTCAATGTTCTCTTCATTAACTCATGACGATGCCACAGCCTACATCACAGAGCATATAATTGGTGCTGCTCTTTGCTCCATCCCTTAAACTTCTTCGAACATCCCCAAGAAATGTAAGCCATGATGGAATGAGGAATGTTCCACCACAAAGAATAACCAAGATAAGGCTTGGGGTGTCTTTCGTAGATACCCGACATCTGTGAACCTAATGGAATTCAAGAGACGCAGAGCTTCTGCCCGCTGGACTCGGAAGCAGGCTAAAGGAAAATCTTGGCGAGGTTACTTGTCCTCCATCAGCAGCTATGTTCCAGCAAAGGAAGTGTGGGACCGACTTCACAAGGTCGAGGGGAAATACCGCTGTTTTACAATCCCCCTTTTTCCGTCTTCTGTAGACTCATTGCTAGACCAGGCTAACGTGTTGGGCACTCACTTCGCTGCTGTTTCAAGCTCCGCACATTACTCCCCAGCATTCCTGAAGCGTAAGGCAAACATGGAAAAGACGAGGCTCTGCTTCACAGGGGGAGCGTCTGCACCTTACAATCAGCCATTTACAATGGTTGAGCTCGAAGTGGCTCTCAACTCCCGCAAGAATTCTGCCCCCGGTCCCGATAGAATTCACTATGACATGATCCGGCACTTATCTAGAGAGTCACTTAGTGCCCTTCTCACATACTTCAATGGCCTGTGGTGTGATGCCTACTTCCCTGTTGAATGGAAGCGGGCTGAAGTTATACCGCTGTTGAAACCTGGCAAGGACTCCTCCCTTCCTGCAAGTTACAGACCAATAGCATTGTCAAGTTGTCTGGGGAAAACCTTTGAAAGATTAATTAACTGACGTCTTATTTATTTTCTTGAGCAACATAAAATCGTGGATATTAATCAGTGTGGCTGTCGTTCTGATCGCTCTACAACAGACCACTTGGTGCGGCTGGAGACCTTTGTGCGCGAGGCATTTGTCAACAGGCAGCATTGTGTATCTTTTTTCTTTGATTTAGACAAGGCCTATGACACCACTTGGAAGTATGGCATCTTGCACGACCTTTTTATGTACGGAATACGCGGTAGAATGCTTCAGTGTATAAAGAGCTTTTTGTGTAAACGCACTTTTCGAGTTCGGTTGGGAACAAATTTATCAGATGGTTTGTTCAAGAGAATGGTGTTCCTCAGGGTGGAGTCCTTAGTGCCACACTCTTTGCAATAAAAATTAACTCTCTTAGCAAAGTCATTCCTCCTTCAGTATCTTACTCGCTATATGTTGATGACATTCAGATATCTGTAGCGTCATGTAATATGTCTAGCTGTGAGCGGCAGCTACAACTGGCCATAAATAAAATGACTACATGGGCTGATGAGAATGGTTTTAGGTTCTCTCCGGATAAAACTGTTTGTGTTCCTTTTTCTTTAAGGCGTGGCCTCTGTTTAGATCCTACACTTCTGTTAAATAGAAACAACATTGCTGTCAAAACGGAGCACAAGTTTCTAGGAGTTACTTTCGACCGTAAACTTACCTTTGTTTCGCACCTCAAACAACTCAAGCAATAAACTCTGCAGGCATCGAACATACTCAAAGTTCTTTCGCACAAGTCGTGGGGCTCGGATAGGAAATGTCTCCTTCGTCTATATTCCTCGCTCATTCGATCCCGCCTTGACTATGGCTCAATTGTCTACGCCTCTGCGAGACCGTCTGCTTTAAAAATGCTCGATCCAGTACATCACCTTGGGCTGCGTTTGGCGTCTGGTGCTTTTCGCACCTCCCCTGTGCTTAGCTTGTATGTTGACTGTCATGAAATGTCACTTGAAAAAAGGCGACAGCTACTTAGTCTCAACTATGTTTACAAAATTTTGTCGGACCCCAGCTCCCCCACTTATAGTTGTATTCAAAACTCTAGGTTTTCTCGCCTCTTTAACCATAAGCCAACTGTTGTGCGGCCCTTGAGCTTTCGTGTCGAGAGTCTTCGCTCCTCCCTCAATCTGACTCTTGATTTTAACCTCTTGAATAGTTCATACCATACTGCCCCATGGAATGTCAAACCCATTTTTTGTGACTGGTGCTTCACAAAATTCAGGAAGCAAAGAGTCTCA
This sequence comes from Ixodes scapularis, assembly GCF_016920785.2. NCBI lineage: Eukaryota > Metazoa > Arthropoda > Arachnida > Ixodida > Ixodidae > Ixodes > Ixodes scapularis. Next base: position 15,304,392 of record NW_024609873.1, on the reverse strand, counting down.
CCTTTAATTTTACAACAGGAATTCTTTGCATTGGAGGAAAAATACAAAGATTATAATCATTATTACACTGATAGTGCAAAGTCGTCAATGTATGTTGGTGCGGCTGTATACTCTTCTCGTTTTTCCAAAGTCGCTCGTCTAAATACTCTTGCCAGTATTTTTACTGCCGAGCTGTATGGGGTCATGATGGCGCTTGACCATATAGTTCAGAGTAAAATAAAGAAAGCCATCATCTTTGTAGATTCTCAGAGTGTTGTTCGGGCTGTATGTTCTGTTTTATTAACAAAGAATCGGCTGACCCGGACTGTGCGTGTTAAGGTACAGCAGGGCCTACAGGATGGTCACGACATTAGGTTTTGCTGGATTCCTAGCCATGTGGGCATTGCAGGCAACGAGGCTGCAGATAAACTGGCCGTCTCTTCGCAAAATCTTCCCGTGTCACATGTCCGCATCCCCCACCAAGACTTAAAAATGCCTATAAGACTTGCAGTCTTGCAATCGTGGCAGTCTGAGTGGGATATAGAGGTTAACAATAAGCTTCACACCATCAAGCCAGACCTTGGTACCTGGGAAACATCTTACAATAAAAATAGATTCCACGAGGTCCTCATATGCAGCCTGAGAATCGGCCACACCTACCTCACCCATAACTACCTGCTTACTAGTGAAGAACCTCCAGCCTGTGAGCGCTGCGGTGAACCTCTGACTGTTCTTCATATTTTATTTCTTTGTCCTGGTCTTCGGCAACAGCATAAATTCTTTTTTCCTGATTTTTTCAAGTATCACATTCCATTCCACCCTGCCTTGCTGCTTGGTGAGCGTCCACTAATCTCATTCAAACGTCTTTTCGATTTCCTTGAAAATACCGGATTTTTAAACAAACTTTAGAACTATTCTGCTCCCCATAGTTTAATTCTACTCACCCTTTTTTACTGACTCACCTTGTTTGGCGCAGTATGGCCATTGATGCTCTTGCGCCATTAAAACCGCAAACAACAACAATCGCCACATTAAACGTTTATTTCTTCCTGTTTAGTTCCTATTTTTTTGGTCACCACCCGTGACAATATTAACAAAGCATAAATTGTAGCGGAAATTGCTTACTTATAATTGCAGGAAGTAAAATATTAACTTTTTCAGGAAACTGTAGATATACATTACTTATTGTTGTATTCTTTTCCCCTGCAGATGCCTTCAACGAGCTTCTATGGAGGCATCCTCGAGAGGCCTCTCCAGGGAAGAGGACAGCTCGGGTGAATCTACTGCAGTATGCAAATTTGTTAATATCCTACTGCAGGATATTAACTAGAGGTTTGACTTCTAAGCTTGCTTTGAGGCTAAGCTTCTTGTTGGTGTTCTGCAGATGCCAATTTGCGTTCACTAAATACACGTATAACCTGAAATGATTTGACTCATGCTCATTCTTTGCATGACAAATGCATGCGAATTGTTAAACCTGCAAAGATCCATCCATCCGTTAGCAAACGTTGGTCACCATGTTGATTCCTATTACTGCGTCAGAACGGATAACCTTTAAAGATATACGTTTCTCTATCTGAACAGATGAACATGCATAAATATTGGTTCCTATATCTAAATGGGTCAACCTGTAAGGTACGGGTTCCTATATCTGAACGGGTCGACCCGTACAGGCACGGTTTCCCTTACCTAAACGGGTCAACCGGTACAGGTACGGGCCCCGTATCTGAACGGGTGCCTGTATCTGAATGGGTCAACCTGTACAGGTACGGGTTCCCAGTATCATAAGGGAGACCCGTATCCCATAACACCGTATGAGACATACGGGTCAACCAGTATGAAATTTTATACGGGTTTTTTCATTAGGGTAGTAAACAATCAAAATTTGTCAAAGCATAAAGTTCCGGTCGGAAGTTTCTGCTTTCAGCAAGGAAGCAATGGAAACCGAAACTGTAAAAAAGCGAGGGCAGACGCTCTGAAAGCGGAGGCGCTGGTAGCGTTACGGTGACCGAGCAACGAAAGAACCCGTTGTGGCGCAGTCGACAGGATTGGCTTCGACGACATCGAAATTCAAGAAACATCATCGAAGGGTAACGGAACGACTACCGCAGAGAGCCGACGCAACAGAGACCGACTAGCGTCAAGGGAGCCCACTGTCACCCCGTGCCATCCAGTCCAACGGAGACTCCGCGGCGCCGGTGAGTGGAACCTTCACGTTTCTTTGGTGTGTGCGCAGACGTGGGAGTCAGTTGGCAGGAAAAGATGAAGAAATCGAGGGATAGAGCGAAAACTGCGGAAGGGGATAAAGGGACCGACGGAGGAGCGGAAGGGTGGGAAAGACGGTCCGCCGACGAGCGCGCTGCCTGGGCGCACGCGGAAAGCATGCTGCGCATGGAGCAAGAACACCAAATCGCCATGCTGAAGCTCAGGCTCGAGAGCCAGGAAAGAATCGCGGCAATGCGTGGATATTGCGTCGGTGGCGTAGCTACCGTAGCGACCGGAATGGGCAGGCTAGATCCAGAGGCCGATACTACCGACGCGGGGGAATGTGGGTCAGCGGCCCGCCCGAACTCGCGGAAAAAGACGCTGACGGCGGTGACGCGCTTCGCAACGGGGGAGAGAGGGGGCGGTTCCTCGAGCTGGCTAAGGTCGTACAGATGTATGAGGAGGCCGAGAGGGACGGGCGAGGGTCGAGGGGCATAGAAGTCAGAGACGACGGCTCGAAGCCAGAGACAGACGCTTCTAAGCAGAGCCCTCCTCGCACTTCGCCTCGTTGCTTTGGCTGTAACCAGAGCGGGCACATTTCGCGAAACTGTCCGACCCGCAAAGAGCAAGACCAAACGGCTCGAAAGCCACTCGTACAGGGAGTGATGATAGGGGACAGACCCGCTGTTCCGAGTTTCCCTCAACAGCCAACGGCTGCGGCAGATAAGAATGACAAATGGGGACCCAGAGGTTCAGGACTGATCCTAGTCGAACTTGTCTCCGGCGACCAAGAGCTGACGGCCGTGCTAGACAGCGAAGTGAAATGACAGTCGTCAGAGAGAGCGCCGCTCCGCTGGAACTGGCCGAGCATAGCGGCATAGTTCGCCTTGGTTCTGCCTTTGGGCAACAAGTAACAGAAAAACTCGTGCGTTTGCCGCTGCAAGCCAGGCTCCGGGGAGGGTTTGGCCAGAGTGATCCGGTCACCGTACTGTGTGCGGTTACCGATAGACTGGCTATCACGGCGGGTTTCTTACTTTCATCTGATGACTGGAATTCGCTGAACCGGCGCAAGGGCCAGGATTTTGATCGGGGTGGACACAGGATAGCATCATTGAATGCTTTCGTAGCGGCTTCAGGTCCTGCGACTCGGGACGGCGGAACCAAAGTGGTTCGTGCGAGCCGGCTGAGAAAAAGCCGTGCTCGAGTGGGACATGTGGGAGTCATGCTTCACGAAGACGTAAACTTTGGAGAGGTAAACTGCGCACCCCCCGAAACCGGCGCGACTGAACGAACAGGTGAGCTTACTCACGAGGAGTGTCAGGTGGCCAGGAGGTCAATCACCCTCCCCCGGCACGTCGTAGGGTCTGGAACGAATAAACACGACCCAAATATGACGCCGCGACCAAGGGGTTAGATTACCCGCGTAATAAGAGGGAACCGCAGAGTGTCCTGGGACCGTGTGGCTACTTCCGAGAGTACGCAAAACGCTACGCTGCTATCGCCAAGCTCTGCATGGCCCTTACCAAAAATGGCGAACTGAACGAAATACCTAGGCCGGAAGGGGCGGAGGGCGCATTCACGCAGTTAAAGACAGCACTCTGGGAGGCACCGATCCTTTCGACCCCGAGCTTGCAGGAGCCTTGGTGGCTTTTGACAGACGCGTCAGCAGTCGCACCAGGGGCATGCCTGGACCAGATCGGGAGTGGCGGAGCCGAGAAGCCGATCGCTTTCGCCAGCCATACGTTCACTCCTACTCAAACAGGCTGGTCCACCATTGGGCGCGAGGCGTTCGCTCTCGTTTGGGCGCATGTCACATTTTATGGCGGGCTCTTGGGCGCAAAAGTGCACATCGTGTCGGACCAGAACCCTCTGTCCTACCTGACGTCCTGCAGTCGCTATGATGTGATCATGACCCACAGAAAGGGGTCCGCTAGTGGTAACGCAGACGCTTTGTTTCGCTTGCTGAACAGATTTTGGGGTACCACTGACTCAGCGCTGCGCCCACCCGAGAGCATTTGTGGTTCCGCCTACCGCGCGGCCTGACTTACATACCCTAGGAGTGTGGCCTTGCTGCTGTGTCCGTGCGTAAAGAGACTTCGTCAAACCTCGTGGCTGCTGCGACTTGAGATTTTCCAGTGCACAAGCCTAGAGACAATTGTTTTGCGAAGCATTTTTTTTTTTGTGTTCCGATGCGCGGTTATTGCAGCAGGCGTGTTCTGTTCAGCGTTCTTCTTTCTTTTTTTTTTTGTTCCTGGCGTAAACGTTGATACCTGCATTGTGACATGTGCGCGTATTTTCTTTTATAGTGACGTACTGTTTCCCATATGGGGACGATGCACGGCGCGTGTCTAATGGCGTTTTTTTTCTGTCTTTTCGGTTTTGCAGCGTTGAAGAGCTCGGTCATGTCACTTGTATACATATTCATCTTCAGTATTATGCACTGATGTTTACTAAGATAACATTTTTTTTTTTACAACGCCACTTGCATTTTTTTTCGCTCCGTATGTAGAAATGTGAATGATGTCTTCGATCCTTTTTTTTATATTTGACTCTTAGATGTTTTTCAGTCCAGCAAAGAGTTTTAATGGGGGAAGTGTAAAGATCGACGAGAACTCCGCGGGTGGGCCGTTAGCACCAGGGAGATTTGGCTGGGGGAAAAGCGCTGTTGTAAACACTTCCTTGGTGGGCGACCTCGAGAGACAGGCGTACTTTACGACGCGAGGTTCGGAACGCGCGTTTTCTGTCGACAGAATCGGAGCGTGCGTTCCGGGCCGGGAAAATAAAGTTACACCACCACCACCACCAGAACGCAATGGCTCTGGCCGGCGCTGTTTACACGGCGCTTTTACATCGGTTTAGTCTTTCTCGCCCGAGTGTGGGGGGTCGCGGCAGAACGGCAACGTCAGACCGCCTCTGGCAGAATGAATTGCGAGATGGCTCACTTAGTCGGCGCTATCCACACTGGGGTCGGTTGTCCCTTCGCCATGCGAGAAATGGTTTTGCTTGCATCCGAACCAGCCCGACCTTTGACTGTGAGATGTACGCAGACCGCGGGTTCCCACCCAGGAATAGAGGCTATTCCCACGTGGCGAGAAAGCGAGCCGATTGGTTGGCGGTGGGAAACGCCTGTTTCACGACGCGTCGAGGATTCGCCGGCCTACTAAAGGGGGACGGACCAACGAGTGACTTTGATGGGAAACTCAGCAAGTGAGTTTAGTTCGTGCTGGGGCTCGAGGGCTGTCGCTCCGTAATCGAGGCAGGTCGTGGGATTTCGAGGGACGTCTGTCCCCGTAATCGGGACGTAATCCCACGAGCCAGGCAACTCCCGAGCTTGGATAAGCTAACACCCGACCACCTCCTTCCCAACCCCGTACAGGGGAAGTTACCATTTCGCAGTATCGTTTTTCTTTGTATTTTCATTCCTTCGAAAGTATTAAATTGTTTTGTTTAAAATTAATTCCCAAAGTTAACTGAATTAGTTGTCGACGGCCAAGGGAAGCAACATCGTCTCTGGCAAGACCCGCCGAGCTTCCCACAACGAACTCCGTCACCCCATCCGGACCTGGCAGTCCGGACGGCGCAAGGTGATCGAGCAACGAAAGAACCCGTACAAAAGTCATCATCCTTGCGCTGTCACTGGGCTCTGCCTCTGTCATCACCTGTTCTCATGGGCCACTATCGCTAACGCTTCCAGCCGTGTCATTCATCAAGCCCCGCAAAAACCTCCGTCCAAGCGCAGTGACGTCAACCTGGCCAAAAACGCCCCCAGAGTGCCCGGCCGCCGGCCTACAAAAGGACGGACCCAGCGTTGCCCCTTTCAGTGGGCACGGGAGCGCCGTAACGACACCAACGCTCACACATGACATGCTTCCCTTTGTGCAGCTCCCGTCGTTTAAGAAAGTCACCGTCTTCACGCTGTCACTGGGCTCTGCCTCTGCCGTCAGCTGTTCTCATGGGCCACCATCGCCAACGCTTCTAGCCGTGTCATTCATCGAGCCCCGCCGAAACCTTCATTCAAGCTCAATGACGTCAACCTTGGCGAAAACGCCCCCAGAATCCCCGGTCGCCGGCCTCCATAAGGACAGACCCAGCGCAGCCTCTGTCAGTCGGCACGGGAGCGCCGTAACGACATTCCCTTTGTGCAGCTCCCGCTGTTTAAGAAAGTCACCGTCTTCACGCTGTCACTGGGCTCTGCCTCTGCCGTCAGCTGTTCTCATGGGCCACCATCGCCAACGCTTCCAGCCGTGTCATTCATCGAGCCCCGCCAAATTCTCCGTCCAAGCCCAGTGACGTCAACCTTGCCGAAAACGCCCCTAAATCCCCGGCCGCCGGCCTACATAAGTACGGACCCAGCGCTGCCTCTTTCAGTGGGCACGGGAGCGCCGTAACGACACCAACGCTCACACATGACATGCTTCATTTTGTGCAGCTCCCGTTGTTTAAGAAAGTCACCGTCTTCGCGCTGTCACTGGGCTCTCTACTGAAAAAAAAACATTTGAAATTCAAACGGGTGGCAAATTGGTCGACCCGTTTAAATCAAACGGGTGCAAACTTGTCGACGTACCAGTTTGGACCAAACGTGATTATGGGATACGGGTAGCCGTTTGAAACGGTACCTGTTTGATACAGGTGCCCATTTGATACGGGTGCCCGTACGACCTTGCACGTGACCACACGTTTGAGCGTACCATTCGAATCGGGAAATTATGCGCTAGCCCTAAATAGGGATCGTCTGGTAGGTTGGTTATCTCAAACTTTTTTAAGACGTTCCGAAAATCATAAACCTATTTATAACATGGAGGAAACACGTAGAACCAAAGTGCTCACGTAGGTGCTTGCAAATGGACAGGAAAACAGACACAAATAATTGTTTTCAATTCTCTTCAAAGTTTATTACGTCTTCTGTAGACATGCACAAACGTGCAAACGATCTGTGAAATGTGAGAGGAACACTAAGCTCTTATACAACTGAGGAGGTAGCAAAAAGAACCGAGGTAATTCTAGAATATGAAGGTAGACTTTCGGGAAACTATTGGCCCGGCCGCCTCGAGAATAGTGGCTGCATAATTATATAGATAATCTGGAAGAGTACGAGTAGAAGAACGGTCAATCGTTGCCAAGAAGTAGGTTGCAGTGCACTTACCATAAAAATGGCGGTCTTGAAAGATGTAATCCGTGAAATTTGTCGACACGGTCAAAGCGGTACAGCCACACAAACACGAACGAGAGGGAACATCTCCGTGGAAGTTTCAACTCGATGTGGCGCACAAGCTGTCATTTGCCGAACTCAACCACACCGCAAGAATTCATGACTTCCTTGAAGAATCGCCCTTTGCCGATATAGTCGTAGGACTTTTCGAACACAGATAGCTTTGGTGCACATCCAATACCTTGTCGAGAGACATCCTAATAGGACCGCAGGGTTAGACGACAGATCGAAGCAGGTGGACGAGCGAAGTTCGAGCTGGAACTGTCAGCAAGCAGAAAAAGAAAAAAGCGGCTGCCAGGCGCACCCTTCCGGATCTCGATGCTTATCAGCGTGAGCTCGCGCGTTGCTGCGGGTCACGTGACAGGAGTGAGAAGAGAGGAGGGAGGGGGCGAGGTCAAGGCGCCAGGACCACCGGGAAAGCCCCTCTCCCTCTCCCCAGGCATTCCAGTGAGATGTGTTTTTGTAGCCTCGAAAAAGAAACGCGCGCACGCGCGTGCGCACGCATTTTAGCACGCTCGAACCTTGAAAATGGCGGCGGGGTGGCCACAAGCTCGGCTTGCGCCCTGAGCGTAGAAAGTACTCAGCGCGAGCTCGTAGTTTCACTGCTGCAACGGCGGACGTGCCGTCGCAATGCTGGATGTTCTTGCAGCCGCGTGTACGCGTGCTACCTTCGCTGCGTCTTGAATTAAAGTGAAACGGAGTCTAGACGTACATTCTTTCACGCGGTCGCGTCTTCTGCGAGAGAGATTCGAGCTGAATAAGTAAATTGAGGCAAAAAAGATGGAAAAACTTTTAAAGTTCTGTCAAAAATATCGGCTCACCAACGTCGCGCGTTTACGTAAAACAACACAAAAAAAAGGTGTTAGCTTTATATGCAGTATATGCGAACATCAGTGCAATTGAAATATAACTATAATTACTTGCATTACGCGGACGATCTGAAATTGATGAACCGGCGCTCCCAGCCTTCCGGAAACTTTGGCTGCCACGGCTGAAACGATAGGCGTGCCCACGCCGCCGATCTGTATGTTCAATATCAAACGGGCTCCGGAGAGCCGTTTGATCAAACCGGTACAGTTTGCAACATGGTCACATGTTTGAGCAAACGTGCGACAACTTCGCCCAAACGGGTCACCCATTTGCCCAGACGAGCGACCCATTTGCCCAGACGAGCGACACGTTTGCCAAAGGAGTGACCTGTTTTTCCGAATAGGTGACGGTTAGAGCTCATACGGGGGACTCTTTTGAGCCGTACGGGCGACCCCTTTGACAAACTGGTGACCGGTATAGTTAAACTGTTACCGGTATGGACCCGTTTATTTTCATATAGGCGCCAAATGTTTTTTTTTTCAGTAGGGCTCTGCCTCTGTCGTCAACTGTTCTCATGGGCCACCATCGCCAACGCTTCAGCCGTGTCATTCATCGAGCCCCGCCAAAACCTCCGTCCAAGCTCATTGACGTCAACCTTGCCGAAAACGCCCCAAAATCCGCGGTCGCCGGCCTACATAAGGAAAGACCCAGCACTGCCTCTTTCAGTGGGCACGGGAGCCCCGTAACGACACCAACGCTTTCACATGACATGCTTCCCTTTGTACAGCTCCCGTTGTTCAAGAAAGTCATCGTCCTCGCGCTGTCACTGGGCTCTGCCTCTGTCGACAGTTTTTCTCATGGGCCACCATCGCCAACGCTTCCAGCCGTGTCATTCATCGACCCCCGCCAAAACCTCCATCCAAGCTCAGTGACGTCAACCTTGCCGAAAACGCCCCCAGAATCCCCGGCAGCCGGCCAGCCGACAAACCCAGCGCTGCCTCTTTCAGTGGGCACGGGAGCGCCGCAACGACACCAACGCTCTCACATGACATGCTTCCCTTTGTACAGCTCCCGTTGTTCAAGAAAGTCACCGTCCTCGCGCTGTCACTGGGCTCTGCCTCTGTCGACAGCTGTCCTCATGGGCCACCATCGCCAACGCTTCCAGCCGTGTCATTCATCGAGCCCCGCCAAAACCTCTTTCCAAGCTCAGTGACGTCAACATTGCCGAAAACGCCCTTAGAATACCCGGCAGCCGGCCTACATAAGGACAGACCCAGCGCTGCCTCTTTCAGTGGGCACGGGAGCGCCGTAACGACACCAACGCTCACACATGACATGCTTCCCTTTGTACAGCTCCCGTTGTTCAAGAAAGTCACCGTCTTCGTGCTGTCACTGGGCTCTGCCTCTGTCGACAGTTTTTCTCATGGGCCACCATCGCCAACGCTTCCAGCCGTGTCATTCATCGAGCCCCGCCAAAACCTCCATCCAAGCTCAGTGACGTCAACCTTGCCGAAAACGCCCCCAGAATCCCCGGCAGCCGGCCTACATAAGGACAGACCCAGTGCTGCCTCTTTCAGTGGGCTCGGGAGCGCCGTCACACCATTGACGCTCACACACGACATGCTCCCCTTTGTACAGCTCCCGTTGTTCGAAAAAGTCATCATCCGCGCGTGGTCACTAGGCTATGCCTCTGTTATCAGCTGTTCTCATGGGCCACTATCGCCAACGCTTCCAGCCGTGCCATTCGTCGAGCCCCGCCAAAACCTCCGTCCAAGCTCAGTGACGTCAACCTTTTCGAAAACGCCCCGAGAATCCCCGGCAGCCAGACTACATAAGGACAGACCCAGCGCTGCCTCTTTCAGTGGGCTCGGGAGCGCCGTCACACCACCGACGCTCACACACGACATGCTCCCCTTTGTACAGCTCCCGTTGTTCAAGAAAGTCATCATCCTCGCGCGGTCACTGGGCTATGCCTCTGTTATCAGCTGTTCTCATGGGCCACTATCGCCAACGCTTCCAGCCGTCCCATTCATCGAGCCCCGCCAAAACCTCCGTCCAAGCTCAGTGACGTCAACCTTGCCGAAAACGCCTCCAGAATTTCCGGTCGCCGGCCTACATAATGCCAGACCCATGGCTGCCTCTTACAATGGGCACGGGAGCGCAGGGACGACAGCAACGCTCACACATGACATGCTTCCTTTTGTGCAGCTCCTGTTCTTTAAGAAAGTCACCGTCTTCGCCCTGTCACTGAGTTCTGCCTCTGTCGTCAGCTGTTCTCATGGGACAGCATCGCCAACGCTTTCAGGCGTGCCATTCATCGAGCCCCGCCAAAACCTCCCTCCAACCTCAGTGACGTCAACCTTGCCGAAAACGTCCCCAGAATCCCCGGAAGCCGGCCTACATAGGGACAGACCCAGCGCTGCCTCTTTCAGTGGGCACGGGAGCGCCGTAACGACACCAACGCTCTCACTTGACATGCTTCCCTTTGCACAGCTCCCGTTGTTCAAGAAAGTCACCTTCCTCGCGCTGTCACTGGGCTCTGCCTCTGTCGACAGCTGTCCTCATGGGCCACCATCGCCAACGCTTCCAGCCGTGTCATTCATCGAGCCCCGCCAAAACCTCCATCCAAGCTCAATGACGTCAACCTTGCCGAAAACGCCCCGAGAATCCCCGGCAGCCAGACTACATAAGGACAGACCCAGCGCTGCCTCTTTCAGTGGGCTCGGGAGCGCCGTCACACCACCGACGCTCACACACGACATGCTCCCCTTTGTACAGCTCCCGTTGTTAAAGAAAGCCATCATCCTCGCGCGGTCACTGGGCTATGCCTCCGTTATCAGCTGTTTTCATGGGCCACTATCGCCAACGCTTCCAGCCGTGTCCTTCATCGAGCCCCGCCAAAACCTCTTTCCAAGCTCAGTGACGTCAACATTGCCGAAAACGCCCCGAGAATCCCCGGCAGCCGGCCTACATATGGACAGACCCAGCGCTGCCTCTTTCAGTGGGCACGGGAGCGCCGTAACGACACCAACGCTCACACACGACATGCTCCCCTTTGTACAGCTCCCCTTGTTCAAGAAAGTCCTCATCCTCGCGCGGTCACTGGGCTATGCCTCTGTTATCAGCTGTTCTCATGGGCCACTATCGCCAACGCTTCCAGCCGTGTCAATCATCGAGCCCCGCCAAAACCTCCATCCAAGCTCAGTGACGTCAACCTTTGCCGAAAACGCCCCCCGAATCCCCGGCAGCCGGCCTACATAAGGACAGACCCAGCGCTGCCTCTTTCAGTGGGCACTGGAGCGCCGTAACAACACCAGCGCTCTCACATGACATGCTTCCTTTCGCACAGCTCCCGTTATTCAAGAAAGTCACCGTCCTCGCGCTGTCACTGGGCTCTGCCTCTGTCGACAGTTTTTCTCATGGGCCACCATCGCCAACGCTTCCAGCCGTGTCATTCATCGAGCCCCGCCAAAACCTCCATCCAAGCTCACTGACGTCAACCTTGCCGAAAACGCCCCGAGAATCCCCGGCAGCCAGCCTACATAAGGACAGACCCAGCGCTGCCTCTTTCAGTGGGCTCGGGAGCGCCGTCACACCACCGACGCTCACACACGACATGCTCCCCTTTGTACAGCTCCCGTTGTTCAAGAAAGTCATCATCCTCGCGCGGTCACTGGGCTATGCCTCTGTTATCAGCTGTTCTCATGGGACACCATCGCCAACGCTTCCAGCCGTGCCATTCATCGAGTTCCGCCAAAACCTCCGTCCAAGCTCAGTGACGTCAACCTCGCCGAAAACGCCCCGAAATCCCCGGTCGCCGGCCTACATAGGACAGACCCAGCGTTGCCTCTTTCAGTGGGCACGGGAGCGCCGTAACGACACCAACGCTCACACATGACATGCTTCCCTTTGTGCAGCTCCCGTTGTTTAAGAAAGTCACCGTCTTCGCCCTCTCACTGGGCTCTTCCTCTGTCGTCAGCTGTTCTCACGGGACACCATCGCCAACGCTTCCAGCCGTGCCATTCATCGAGTTCCGCCAAAACCTCCTTCCAAGCTCAATGACGTCAACCTCGCCGAAAACGCCCCGAAATCCCCGGTTGCCGGCCTACATAAAACAGACCCAGCGCTGCCTCTTTTAGTGGGCCCGGGAGCGCCGTAACGACACCAACGCTCACACATGACATGCTTCCCTTTGTGCAGCTCCCGTTGTTTAAGAAAGTCACCGTCTTCGCCCTGTCACTGGGCTCTGCCTCTGTCGTCAGCTGTTCTCATGGGACATCATCGCCAACGCTTCCAGCCGTGCCATTCATCGAGTTCCGCCAAAAGCTCCGTCCAAGCTCAATGACGTCAACCTCGCCGAAAACGCCCCGAAATCCCCGGTCGCCGGCCTACATGAGAACGGACACAGCGCTGAGGCTTTCAGTGGGCATGGGAGCGCCGTTGCGACATCAACGCTAACACACCACGTGCTTCCCTTTGTGCAGGTCTGTGAAAGTTTTTCGCTACATACAAAAACTTCAAGCTACGTATTCATCTTATGGTTCTCGTGCCCCAAAGTGCTGTCTTGTTTTGCTTGCGATTGTTTTCATGTTTTTGGTAAATTACTATTTCTCTCTAATGATGTCGAAACCAACCCCGGCCCTCCAAAGGTTGATCCAAAGGCTATTGAGGATATGCATGTCTTGCTACTAAGACTTGACGCCAATGTAACGAGCCTGGCGACAGGCCATTAGCTTTAAAAACCGATGTTACGTAGGTACTTCCTAAGCAGATGCAACTCGAGAACTCGGTTTTTGTCCTTACCACCAAGCTCAATTTTTTTGAAAAAGAAATGACAACCATCGCACAGGCGACAGATATTTTTGCCCTTCAGCATTTTTCCACTGTACAAACAGCTGTATCTAAAACCATGACGTCCCGGCTTGAAGGGATGGAAAATTGTTCCCGCCGATGTTATTTGATCATTTATGGAATACCTGATATGCGTAGGCGAATCTTGGTTATTCAATGAACAAAACGCAATAGATTTGGCCAAGAATAATCTAGGTGTTACGCTTAATAGCTCCCAGATTGAGCTTGCGCACAGACTAGGAGCGCACTCACAAGAAAAATGCAGGCCGGTTATCGCATGCTTTTCCTCTTACAAGACAAAAAACCAACTACTTCTTTGTGGGCCTAAACTGCGAGGTACACCAATTACTATCTCTGAGGATTTCTTTGTGAATAGTCACGTTGCACGAAAGAAACTTTACTCGTTCGCAGAACCGCAGGGTCACCCATTTAAACTTAGGTTTGAGGAATTGCACGTGGGAACTAAGACCTCCAGCTACGACGCACTTTCGGATTCCGTAATTTAAACTCCCCCATAGGACCGGGCAGGGAGTGGGAGCAGAAATGTTGCCGCTATTAGCTTCCCCATTGGTGTTGTTGCCGCTGTTAGGTCTCAAACTAGTGTTTTATATTTAAATCCGCGCAGCCTAATGCCAAAACGTGAGGAACTTTGTTCTCATATTTCGTCTCGTGATGTTGAAATTGTAGTGATCTCCAAGAGTTGGGTTCATCCCGGTATAGACAGCAATGAAATATGACCGAGTCACCCCGAGCGTATCATTTATAGGCGAGATAGGTGCGGCCGTCGTGGTGGTGGTGTTTTAATATGCGACCATGAAAGCATCTAAAGTTCCCTTCTCTTTATCTCCTGCACTATCGAAGCAATCTGGGTCTCAATGAAATGCGGTTTTAAACCAATCTTGTTTGGCGCCTGTTACGGGCCACCTGATGCGTCATCTAATTTTGTGCCTTCTTTGCATGACGAGCTGTCCGCTTTATGTGTGTAACTTCGTGACCATCCTGTTCTTTTATTTGGCGATTTTAATTACCCCGGCCGATTTAATTACCAGTGAACGCAGTGAGTTTCTTAAACTTTGTTTAGATTTCAATATGTCCTAGATGGTTTCTTTTCCAACGCGTGTAAATGACGTGTGCCCAAGTATATTAGACTTGGTATTAACGAATCAACCTGAGTGTGTATCGTCCCTGTCAGGATCCGATGGCATAAGTGATCACAAGGCGAACATTGCGACCTAGCATTTGAAGCACCCGAACGTATAAGACTTGTTAAAAAGATAAGGCTATATAACAAAGGAAATTATGAGCAGCTTAACATGGACCTCTCAAATTACTTCTCAGTCTTCTTAGATGAATTTGATAGTAGGTATGTGAACGAAAACTGGTGTAAATTTAAGAAGAAATTATTAGAACTTGTTGAAATACATGACCTAAGCACCACCGATTCCCGATTTTCTAACAACTGGTACTCGCGCTCGCTGAAAATACTCAACAATAAGAGGAAATGCTGTTTTCGGACAGCCAAGCATAATAACACCACTGAATCTTGGGACAGGTATAATGAATACGCAAATGAGTACAAAGGCATGCTTGCGGAACAGAAACGTATTTTCGGCCAGGAAACCCTCCCATCCCTGCTAATCAACAACCCTTGCCAACTCTGGAAAGTTTTTAACCATACTCCACGCTCGTCACTTAACCTGGAAGATGAATTTAAAAACAAAATAGTGGCGAGGCGGTGTCCTCTGTTTCAAATATCATGTTCCCTGCTCAGTTCACCATCCCAAGTCTTTTAGCATTGCTACCAACCATTGATAACAACCCCCATCTTATGGATCCAATATACGTTGATTTTTGACGGTATTGTTAAAATTATTAAATCTATGAAAGTGTCTTCATCCTGTGGCGTCGAGAACATTAGCTCTAAAATACTGCAGCGCACAGTGTGTTCATCGAGTCTTTTTTTTAACCAAATTTTTTTCAGCAGTCCTTGAAGACAGCGGCAGTTCCTGAAGATTGGAGAATCGGAAAGGCCATTCCGGTTCACAAGAGCGGTAATAAATCATCTCCCTTAAACTATAGCGCCCCCCCCCCCCCCCACATCTATCTCTCTTACTTCTGTACCTTCGAAAATACTGGAGCACATAATCCATAAGCATTTATCCATTCACCTCGATTCCATTTCCTTTTTTAACAAGGCACAGCACGGCTTCCATAGAATCCTTTCTTGTGAAACACAGCTTCCTTGGTTAAACCATTACCTTTGTTTGTAACCTCGACTTCGGTTTTCCAACCGGTGCTTTTTTTCTTGACTTTGCTAAAGCCTTTGACAAAGTACCGCATAACGAACTGCTACTAAAACTCTCATCGTTAAACCTTGACGCCAACGTACTCTCATGGATTAAATCTTTCCTCTCGCAACGAAACCAGTTGGTTTATGCTAACGAATTATCTGCCTTGGCCTCTGTAACATCCGGTGTGCCCTAAGGAACCGTCCTTGTTCCTCTATTCTTTCTTATTTACATCAACGACCTTTCATATCAAGTGTCTTCATCACTGTGTTTATTTGCAAATGACTGTGTCGTTCATCGTAAAATAGCATGTCCCTCTGATTCTGCAGCGCTACAAGATGACCTTGACTTTATTAATAAAAGGTGTAGTAATTCGCAAATGTCCCTCAACGTTAACAAATGTGCACACATGCGATTCTCTCGTTCCACCTTCCAAACGTCCTCTCCTCTTACTCTTAATGCCATTCCTCTACGACAAACTGACACGTGCAAGTATATTGGTGTTCCTCTGACTAAAAACCTCTCTTGGGGCAGTCATATATAATTCAGTGGTGTCTGCTGCTAACCGAGGTCTAGGTTACCTCCGTCGCAACTTCATATCTGTCCCAAGTAACCTAAAGCGACTCCTGTACATTTTCTTAGTACGATCGAAATTATAGTATGTATCCTCCATTTTGAACCCTTACCTTTCTTCACTAACAGACAGCATTGAGGCTGTCCAAAACAGTGCTTCCCGGTTCATTCAATCTTACTACTCACGTTTTTCCAATGTTACTCGAATGAAATCTGACCTTTATCTTCCCTTACTTCCTACCCGACGGAAAAATGTTCGCCTGTGCCTGTTGAATAAAGTATGTTATTGTCACGGGTGTGGAGCTGGGAAGAAAAGAAGAAAAAGAAGAGAAGACAGGAAGAAGAGGATCGCGAGAAACGAAGGGCAGGTGCGGGAGTTCTGACCCGTCGCTTTTTGAAGCCGGCAACGCTCCGGCTATTGAAGCTTCACAGAAACCGGCCCCGCTCCGGTTCCTGAGACCCCGGCCACGCTCCGGCTCCTGAAGCCTCACCGAAACCGGCCCCACTCCGGTTCCCGAGAACCCGGCCACGCTCCGGCTTCTGAAGCCTCACCGAAACCGGCCCCGCTCCGGTTCCTGAGAGCCCAGAAACGCTACAGTTCCTCAAGCCACGAAGAACCCGGCAACGCTCCGATTCCTGTGGCTACGACGAGCCCCGCCACGCTCCTGAAGCCCCGCCACGTCAGGCGTGATTCGAGCTTTTGTGGGGACTTGACCACGGGGACTCCGGTCTGCTTTGAACTTTTCCTTTTCTTTCTTTATTGTTGATAACTACCTCCTGATTTCCTTTCATTATATTATTACGTATGTACATGCCTTTGTCTCACCTGGTCTTGTCTCAATCATTTCGCCTGTCGGACCGGGCGAACGTGACAGTTATTCGCCCCTACTACATAAGACTCTTCTCACTTCGCGAACCTTTTCGTCTTCTAGACTAGGTAATCCTAAAAAAATAGCCCGGCTGCGATGTTTCTGCACAGCACATCAAAACGCCCTTCTCTCCGACGCAATCGTGGACTGTAATGGCCTTCCCGGTCACATCGCAGCCATCAAGGACTCCGCCGCAATTCGCGAAGTGATTCAGCAATATTGTAATATCCACTCCCCTCTCTAACGCCTGACGGCCTAGGGGGTATTGTAAATAAATAAATAAATAAATAAATAAATTATTGTATGCACAAATGGGCGCGGAGATTATTTTCGCGAACGTATTTTCTGTATCGGGGTATTCTCTCGCAAAGACAAAGACTTGTCGAAGACTGTAACAGCACTTGAGTGACGAAAGACTTATGATGAAGTTCTTTGGAAACAATTAACAAAGTTTGAAAATTACAAAAAAAGAACGGAACACCTACTTTTTGAAAAAAAAACTACATTGATGAGCACACAAAAAAAAGAACATCGCTTTGCTCATATGTTGTTACTTCCTGGCTATAGTCGGCAAGGTCAAATTTAGCTTAAAATTTGTTTTTCTTATAAATAGCACTTTGTGAGTGATCCTCAACTGGGGCATAATCCTAACCAGATACCACGCATAACCTTAACCACATACAACATAGAACACTTTTAAATGTAACCTATAGACACGTGAAGAAGCTTGACTTATACATAAATCATCATTAACATACTCTGGTTTTCACGAAATATGTCCGACGTCATGTCATATATACAACACCGCGTAAAAATTTTAAACTTCGAAGCTATAGTCCGCGAACTACCATCCGCACAGTACGGTACGCTCTCTCTTTCTTTATCTCTCCCGCATTTTTTTTTTTTTGATTTCTTCCTTTACTTCAAATAGAGGCTAGGATTGTTTTTTCGCAGTTTTGAAGACTCAAATATTTGTGATTGGTTCATGCGTAGGACAGTTTTATATTATATTTGCTCTTGCAAGTATACTTTCTTACAGCTGGTTCCAGTTTTTGTTTAATTTTTTTTAACGCTTTTTAGTAATAATATTTCCCGCCTGAACGGCAATTGGAGACAGCGACAATCGCCCTCGGCCACTTTGGCCGACACCGAAATTTTAATAATACTTCAGGGTAGGAACGAAGACGAAGAAGGCACTTTTGCCGAGTTTTTCGTGAGGAAAGACAGCGTTTCTTCTCATGTTCGTTTTGTTATTATGCTTATGAATAGCGTGCGTTATGCGCGAGCATAACGCACGCTATTCATAAGCATTTTTTTTTCAATTTTGTATGGTTGTGTCTTGAAAAACTAAAAAAACTTGTACGTTCAGTCGACATGTTCAAGCTACAAGGGGCGTCCGTAGGGTTCGTGTCATTACCGCGTAGAAATTAAACTGCGTTAACGACCGTCGGTGGTGAGGTGGGTACATATCGCCATGTATGCATCACTCTAGGGGACACCTTGACCCCACCGATTGACTAGCTGGCGGATACCCCGGTTGTAGAATTCCTGATATGGGCATTGAATAAGTGTTTTACCTCGACAATTACCTCGTCGTTGTACTGGAACAACTTGTCACGCAGCGGCTTCTTTATGAAAGGAAGGAGGCAGGAGTTACTGGGTGCTAGGCAGCCCGTAACCCAGTTACCTAGTAAATGTAAAGTAAGGAGGCAGACGCAGGTTTTCAAAGCCTAAAGCAGCTGTGTTCCTTTCCAATGCGTTGTGGTGGAGCAAATGCAGTGCCTCTGTCAGCTTCATTTAACGCTTGGTGACCTCCCGTAATATAATAAGAAGGTTCCGGCTATATTTTCCTGAGGTTTTTTGGCCCTTGTGGGCACATCCCTGCAATTCCAAGAAATATCCTTAATATCTCCCTGCACGATGATGACTCTGACTTTCACCTTTAATTCTTGGCGATGTTCAATTCACAGGCTCCTACCGTTCACTTTCATGTTTTCGACTTGCGGCCGTAATAATGCGCCAATCAATCACACATGGTGATCAGGCGATCAGAAAAGTCGTCAGTATCGATTGGCCAAAGATAAAAATTTTTCGTCGCATATTCCTTCCGGCGCTGCATTTGAGCGATTGTGATCAATCGTGAAACCTACGGAGTCGGAGAGCTTCATCGTGTGTAAGTCACTGGGCATGTGAAAAATATTGGGCATTATAAAATGAAAATATATTAAACGTACCAAAAACACAAGGACGTGGGCTTCTCATACGTCCTTGTGTTTAACCTGCTCATCGCAGTACCCATCTGCGATGAGCAGCGGAAAGATTGGGAAGCCGGGCTAAGAAAGGGGGAGGTGTTTCGTATCGGTTGGTGTCCAGTCAATGGTTGGGTTTGTCTCCTCGCCCAAGATGCGTAATATTTTTTTACCTTGCAATATTTTGTAAACGCAAAATAAACTAAACGTTCAGCTTGTGCCGAAAACGCGGATTCAGCTCGCGAAAAAAAAAAAGACGCAATTTAGAGTACTTCTATTTCTGGTGCACCCTTACGCTTTGACTAGAACAAAGTTCTTACCATCCGGAAATACACTTTGCTTTCAGGCGAGGCATTGAGTCTCCAGTGAAAAGGAAGAAATTGAGCTTTTCGCGTGCTAAACAATAAGAATGACCTCGTTTCGTGCGCCAATAGACCGGCCTGCGAGTGAGGGAAGAATATTAAATAATAATAAAAAAAACGGGGAATAAATGGAGGGCTCTCGAGTTACCCAATGTAGTCTGCGCCTACAGCTCTTTTTCTTTTCTCAACATGTGCTTTTGTGTTTGATCCGCAAGCTCCTAAGAAAAACACCTCCGATTTCCTCGGAAGCATCGATGCGCAAAAAACAGTATGGTTCTGTTTTCTTTTTCTGACGACAGCATGTGTGTGTGGACATCTGTGTGTGTGTCAACGATGCAGCAAGAAAACAAGATATCGGCGCAAAACCTTACCTAAAAAAAAAAGACAAAAGCGATCAGTTCAAATACAGCACGTAAACTTTCACGTCATTTTAGACAGCTCGCAAAAATAAATTTCTCAACGTATCGCGCTGCGTTTTACTACAGAGGAGCAAGCAGGTGGTAAACGTTTACTAAAAAAACGCGTAGCGAGAAGTTCTGCCAACAGATGGTGTGCGCCGCGTTGAGAGAGAGGCAGTGGATTTTGATTGTGATAGCAGATGATCCTGCAAAAGACCACGGATCGGACGGCGCGCCCTCGACTCCGGCGTATGCCATTATTCGGCAGCGCTTCTCACTACGTCCCAGGCAGCACGCCAAAACTGGGCCAGCGTCGAGGGAATATTGCGCACAATATTGGCCCAGTTTCATATTTTACACCACGGCCCAGTATTGGGCAAAAAGCGGTTAACGATCATTCTAAAAGTGGGCCAGAATCGGCGATACCATTCGAGTTCTGGGCAGAGATGGACGAATATCGGTTAACATGGCCGCGACCGCTGCGGTGTCAGTGCTCAGCGGACTCGGGCCAACCCAATGTTACTATAAAATTAAGCGATGAGTTGGGAAACTGCCATGGAGCCTGCTCTGAAAAAGTGGCACCGATCCGTACTTGAGAACTGAGCCAAAAGCGATCACAACGCCGCCATTTCTCCCGCACCGGCCACTCGAGAAAATGCACGTCAGTTCTATTTTAGCTCTAACCGCCCATTTCGGCTCCGAAACAGATAAGGTCGAAGGGGCTTCAAAGGTGCCGCCCCCGACTCCCGAGCGGACGCGCCGCGAGTTACTGCTGAAGTTCGGATGCGCCTAGGTCGGGACGTGCTACCTGAAATCACCGCTGAGACATGGTTGTATAAAAACAATAATATTTGTGCCGCAAACCTTGTAAGCTAAAGATTTTAGAAAACATCAAGCGCCCCCCATTTTGTACTAATCTCCAATAAAAGTCAATACAAAAAGAGTTTTTGTTTCGTTAGTTTGTACGGAAAAACGCAGTTTCTGCCGCTGATTGCTCGGCGCGCCCTCGGCGCGGCCCGTGGCAACAGCGGCGGCCACCGCGATTGGCCGACGCGATTGACCGCGATTCAGTATCGTTTTAGAAACGGTCGAGAATTCCTAATACCGGCCGATATAGCCGGTTCAGACCCGATATATTACCGGAAAGTGGCGCTGGATTCTGCATATTGACGTGGCGTTGGCCAAGCCAAGTGATGTTCATCCAACATCGGCCACATAACGTTAATACTGGCCCGACACTTACGATCCATTGCCACACTCTAAAAAAAAAAAAAAAAGGTGTCAAGGGAAAGCAAGTGCCCTAACTTACTCTCCTTTAACTTTCTCTGCATCAAAGTTACCCTTTCGCGATCGCTTCTTTCGATGATACTCTCCCTTAACCCTCCCTCGATCTCGAGAGTAACTGTAACGAGAGTTAGCTTCTCCTCGCGATATCATGGGCTGTCGATAGATGGCGCCGCTATGGGTTCGGCAGAAGTTCGACGCTGTTCGGCGCGGATATCTTTTTTGTTTTCTCGGGAAAAAATTTGTTCCTATCAGCTTTTGTTTTTCTTTTTTTTCTTCTTTTTTTTTTGGGGGGGGGGGGGGAGAGATGGGCAAGGATGTTTTAATAAATGAGTTGGTACAGCCTGCCTTGACGGGTTTATATTTCAGTATTTATTAACTTCATTATTACCTGCGGCAGGAAGATCATTGGAGCGGGGACACTCCTTATCCAAGCAATAGGCACTTAATGTTTTTGCTACACAGATATCTTAAACAATAAACGTATAGATCAGTGTGTAAACGTGTGTATGAGCGGGTGCTGACGCGCGTGTGCGATTATGTTTCGTTGCATAAGTGCCTAAGGTTGCTATGCAGCCCAGGGATGTTTTTTGTGGCCTTGTTATATTTTTGGGGGATCGCTTCAAGTTACTGCTGAGCCCGACCTCACTGATCATAGGAACAGGTATATGTATAAAAAATGTATTTTTTCCACATTCCCATTAAAGGCAAGCAAAGAGGGAAACCTCCCTCCGTGACGGAAGAGGTCGGCTTCGCGCGGTCGATTGTATACGCTACGTGACAACCATTTCATAAAGCGTCGCCCTAAACACGGCGTCCGCTTCGAAGCCATGTATAGTTTCACAGAACCTATACATGGCGGCAAGCCAGGTTTATGGTACGTGACACTAGGGCCTCCCTTATTTTCACCGCCTTAGAGAAAATAAACGACGGAGCCAGAGCGTTTTGAAAAGTTGTTAGCGATGATTTCCAAACTCGTTATGCGGTTTTTGTTTTGAGTCATTAAATAAACCTGGCTTGACTACTACCTTTTTTTCAATATTTACAGTTTACTTTCTGAAGCGCGGGAGTCGGGCAGTCACCTGCTCTGTTCAAGAAAAGCTCTGGGGAGTTAAACCTTTAACTGTGCACAGTTTGCTACATCCTTAACTGTTTTAACCTCGCTCTCCGAAGCTCCCTTGACAGGAAGGCTTTCGATATACGGGAACATTCAAGACCGCTGCTCTTTTCCGCTGTTCATCAAACAGTTCGTAATGGACAGGGGAAGCACCGTGTAGCATTCCGGATATCCAGATTTGTGGTACGGATCTCACTGACTTTAAATATAGATACATTATTGTGGATTACAGCAGTCTTATTTCGCTGTCCGTCAGAGCCACATTTAAACTGCCTTTGACGGGTTCACTTTACGTTCAGTTGATTCTACACAGCAAGCGATACCTCAATTATTTTGGGAAGAACGTAGACTGCTCTTTGTCGTCCTACGATATGTTAAAAAGTATGCTAAGCTTCTTATGTTCGATGTCCTTGAGGTACGAAACACTGACGACAGAAGCTCAGTTAAAATGAATGAGCGAAAATGTCTATATGTTCTGTAACTAGCGGTAGCTTCCTCCATCTAGCATGGCCTTTGAAAAAGCCCGTGTCTAGAGTGCCGTGGTACTCTTGCCAAGCGTTCAAGTGCCCACGTCCGATGGCACTCTAAGAAGGCATTGGAGTGCCGTCCGAAGGCCCTAAATGGGCTGTACAGAAGACGTGGGTCAGCGCGTCCCGAGAAGCAGAGCCTGCCGCATCTGTGCCCGAAAGAAATCCGATTCACAAAAAATGTTTTCACCATCGAAGTGCTTCGGAAGTGGGGGAAGTGTCGCAAGCGGAAATTTAGAGGACCCAGAGGAAATTTGAGGGTAAAGAAACTTAGAGGAATTTAGAAGATAAATAAATTTGTCTTTTAGAGACAGCCAAATTTACTTATAAGCTTGGTCTTGGTACCAATCCCGCCAGCTGAAAGTCATGATGTGGAAAGATAGTGAACTTTAATTTGGTCTTCTGTGTTTGTTAGTTACCGAATCGTCAACAAACCAGCACCGACCAACCAGCTCTTTTACGACGTAAATATTTTCATGAAAAACTTTCAGGGATATAAATAAACACAAAAAAGATAGTGTGGAATGGGCATGCTGCAGGCACCCAAGTTGGTTAATATATATATATTTTTTTGTATGTATGGAGCATTAGCGCAAGCTGGGTGCAAGGTGCGCAAGGAACGAGCGAGGCGCCCGTTGAGTCTGGATTCCCTGGATTACTGCCTTCGGAAGCACACGCTGTCCTGAGTTGCCACACAAATCCTTTAGTCATGGATCGGGGACTTTATCCCCCGTAAGCTGACAGCGCGGTGGAAACTACGTGCTTGTTAGACCGTTTGACTGTATGTCTCGCACCACGTGATCACCCCTTCTCCGCATACACACGCGAGGCGAGCGAAATCAAGCGATAGGAGTCAGACCACTGAATGGTTGGCTAACGCTTAGCTTCACCGCATTGTCAACTTAGAGAAGAACGAAATAAGAGCTCACCTTAACAATCAATTTCCGTCCTGTTATCGCCTGACATCACTTTCTGCGCGCGAAACCTTCAACCTTGAAAGCAACAAGATTGTTTTGCCCACGAGCAAGCTTCCCGGAACTTTAGAGCGGATGCCTTGCGAACGATGCCTAGGTAGAGTACGCTGCCATATATATATATATTTTTTTTTTAAAATTCTGTTCTTGATTTTACGAACGGTTTCGGAATATATGACCGAATACCGTTTTGGCATCTCCACAGAACCAAGATTTAATGACACTATGAATGTGTCATTGATAGTAGGTATTCCATGCGCAATTATGCATAATTATATAGGACAACGTTAATTTATTTATTATGTTAGTGAACACGGAATATGCATAAATTAATTAACATATTCATGAAAGTATCTGTTTCACATCTTTTCTCAAGAAGGCGTCTTTCCCGCGCGCTTCATGGGTAACAATACAATCATTTAAGTGCTGACGTGTGCACTTATATGAGAGAAGTATTATTTCTTTTAAATTTTTATACAAAAGAACCATACGTTAATTTACCTTAATTACGCTTCTCGATTAAATGTTCCCATTAATAAGGAACGTGCTTAAATTCATATATGCTTCCGTGCAACCCTGCTGTCCTTGCTGCCAAAAAAAGCAAACATCTTTTTGATAGGACAGGTCAGGAGTGCTTATATTATAAATTTGAAATAAACACCCGTGCCAAAATCACCGATGCATTTCCAATGAGAGGGGCCGCCATCCCGTGCTCGCCTATCGTATAAATGATCAGTGACTCGTCATTCGTAATCTATAGATAGTATTTCGGATGAAAACATTATTTCACAGCAAATGTGGGCGAAATTACAGTCGATGTGCCGTGGAGAATCGTAAATTAAACAAGAGTCCCACCTACACCAAATCTATGACGTCGCGCTTAGGCGGTGGCGCAGACAGTTGAACGGAGCATGGCCGAAGGCTTCACACTTCGAGAAATTGGTACCTGCCGCGCGTCGTGCGCGGAGCTCTTGTGTGCAAACGCGTGCTTGCTTACTCGCAATGAGTTGGTGTGCACTCGATTCAAAGGTCAAATAGATCGTGAGAGATTATTCAGCGTGAAGTCGGTCTGCCTTCCAAGATTTGCGACACTGGTTCACGCTGTACATGAGACACGCGTAGCTAGTGCAGCACGACCGCTAACCTGAGGTCGTTACGTGCATCACGCGCTATACTTAGTTTCACCTCAGAATGAACCGCAGATGCTGTGTCAGTGCTTGTGCACCCGCGAGCGCTCGTGTGCCCGCCAAGGCGTCATCTAAAACAATTAGCGCGCGCTTTTAGCACGTGTGACCAACAATGGTCCATGCTGAGGTGAGACGAAGTATTCCTGGTGTTTATAGCACGTTCTACAGAATCAGCTTGCGCTCCTCGTGCTCCTAGCTCCGACCGGTCAGCGACACGCGCGCGCTAGCCCGTAATCCTCCCTTTGAAACAGAAATTTCTAGCGCAAGCGGTCATTCCGCCAAAAAACACTTCTGAAGCCTGCACTTTCGTGCCAGTAGCCTTCGCTGTTTAAGGACAAGCCTCGGGCACGTAAAGCATTCGCGCGAAAATATATTTTGGTGTTGTTGTAGTATTTTGAAGTGCAGGAGAAAAGCTGGAAGCCACCCGCATCTATTTCACGAGCAGAGTGCTCGCGAAAGTAGCGTAAGTGCTTTTAACGTAAGCTACCAGTTTTAGAAACAGATTGTAACTGTTTGAATAATCTTCTTTCTTTTTTCCCAAAAAATTGATTTGTGATTGGAGTGATCTCCGAGAATACGGGTCACGACTCACCAGTGATACCTGTATAGTGCCATATTGGCGTGATATTTGAGTGCTGTGCTCTTGATGCGTCGTGTTCCTTTTTCTTATTCCTGTTTTTTTTTCTTTTTGAAATTTGACAATTGGACTTTTATGTAGTCGGACGCTGTGTTTCTCTATCTGTGACAATTTGATAGTTTATGTACAAAATTAATCCCTAAAATAATGCCATCTGCACACTGTAGGCATTTTATGAATAAATAGAACAAACAAATATCCGCGGGAAGGGTGCGCTAATAACTGAATGAATAATTTTCGATTAGTCTTTCATAGGTTGGTACTTCACGACCGTTAATCATTCAAATATTAAGCTGAGATCTGTTTTTGTAGTGAAGGCAAGTGGGAAAACGTTCGCGGGTTTTAGAGAATCCAAGAGCTATCTCTCAGTGATGTGATTGCTGCGCCAATTGCGCCAAACTGCGCCAAGGGGCTAACCCTGCTACATCCTGCTACATTTTGCCAAAATATGGGTAATCTGCGCCAAGCCTGCGCCAAAGGATCAGTTTTGGACACATTCCGAAACCGAAACTAAACTGAGTACCGTAATTGAGCATGCGTGAGCTAGGTGGCGCAAGCGGCCACCCGACACAAAGTACCCGGTGGCGCAAGCGGCCACCCGACACAAAGTACCCTGCATCAATTGTTACATTGTAACCCTGGAGCCGGGGAAAAGGGACGTAGGACAGGCACAAAACTGCAATGTCAGTATTGAACCAGCTCGCCTGCACCCTTGCTTTAGTTACATCAATCGTCCATCCGGTCGCGCATGGGTTTTCCCGCCGTGTTTTCTTTCGCACCCTCGTCGTCTCGTAAATCTCGTCTCACGTTTTTTTTAAATTTTTTTTTAACCATAGATGCGGGCGTGTGCGGACGCTCCGACGCTAACGTGCTAGGTACCAGCCATGCCGTCACACTTTGAAACGAAATCACGTTTTGCGCGGCGAAAGTTACTTTTTGAGCTGAAGCTCTCGCTTCTGCAAGCAACGGCCGTGGGAAAACAATATTTGGTCCCTGCTTGCCAGTCCGCATGTCGCTACAGATATGGAGCTTCCTAAACTGAAACATAAGGACCGCCGCATGTTCATCAACATTCCTGTTTTTGTTTAAAACATACGCTACTACAAAAAATCCCTCGTTAGTTCGGAGACTGCTGTGTCTAAGTGTTGATTGCCTAGGTTTCTCTAGGGTGGCTTTCTTTCGAGAGGGATCCCAGTACATGAAAAATCTGTCGCGCAAGAAAGTTGGTGAAGAGAAGTGAGCTAAAGAAAAAAAGGTAATGTCTGCACGCCGAACCCCCACTGCGCGCTTGTCTGTCTCGAGTTCAATCGTTGCACAAAGCACTCCAAAACGTTTCGACGTTGACTTGTC
This sequence comes from Ixodes scapularis, assembly GCF_016920785.2. Lineage (NCBI taxonomy): Eukaryota > Metazoa > Arthropoda > Arachnida > Ixodida > Ixodidae > Ixodes > Ixodes scapularis. The sequence continues at coordinate 15,277,523 of NW_024609873.1, read as the reverse complement.
CTGTATCGATGCGCTCAGATTCTTTTTTTCTGTATGTTTAGCTTGTACCTCGCCTGCCGGCCTTGCAAGCACGCGTCGCTGGACTGTTTTTTTTTTTTTTTTCGCATGCTGGGCAGTTACATTTTGCATATAGTTTTGGAAACCAGTTGGCGACAGAGCGGAGAGGCATGGTTTCGGTTTCGATCAAACACCCGTCTCCGCTCGCACGACGAAGCACGTGCAGCTACAAGCCTGCCGAAGTTGCCCTGGCGTGCATGCGAACATGATTGCACGACAGAGGCACCAGCCGGGACTCTTGCGATGCACTGCTTCACGTTTACTTTTGACGAAAACCTGGCACGTCTGGAATCTGTAAAACGGTGGCAAGCGGTTTTTCAGTATTGCTCGGCAACGCCTACCGCACTGTAGACTTGTGGGATGTCTCAATGTCTCTTTGGAGACATTGAAAGTGGACATTCATTACTAGCCTAAGCCAAAACGAAGCTTGCAGCAACTTTGCAAAAAGTTTTGAAAAGCAAAAAGTACCCGCTAGTTGTAATGCACCTTTTTCTTGTGTGCAATTTCGCATTGCACTGCAGTAGCTATGTGTTTCATCAGTCGGGGACTGGTTCCATTTATTATATTATATCACTAGTCAACCTAATGCTGTGATATTTACTACTAAGCTGGTCATTTTCAAATAAATTTTAATATGTGAAGATTGGTTTTCAAATAAATTTGAATATGTGAAGTTTGGTTCTTATCTATCTATAGTGGGTACATATATATGTATCACTTAACTGAAGCATTGCGAATTCTGTCATGTCATTGACATTTCAGTTACATCTTGAGAGACTCCTAGGTGGTCGAACTTGACTATAATTCGTTCATTTCGGCGAGCAAAGTGGTCTTCGTTTGTCCAGCACCTAAAACACATATAGTTTTTTTTTTTTTTTCTAAGAATATTTGTTCCGAAAGCTACTTTTGGTGCTCCGAAACACTGTTTTGACTGCTCCAAAAGCCACTTTTGCTGCTCCAAAACACTGTTTTGGCTGCTCCGAAAGGTGCTCCAAAACGGCTTAGGCCAATCACATCACTGTGAGTAGTGTAATGAGGAAACGTGAACTAGGTGGCGCAAGCAGCCGTCCGACACAAAGTACCCTGCATCAATCATTCATCCGGTCTTGCAATGTTTTTCCCCCCGTCTCTCGTTTCGCGCTCTCGTCCTCTCGTTGTCTCGCGTGTTTTCAAAACTTTTTCAACAATAGACGCGGGCGTCTGCGGACGCTCCGACACTAGCATGCTGGGTACCAGCCATGTCATCGTGCTGTGAAACGAAACCACGTTTTTGCGCGGCGGGAGGTACTTTGTGAGCTGAAGCACTCGCTCCTGAAAGCAATGGTCGTGGGAAAACTATATTTGGTCCCTGCCTGCCAGTCCCCGTGGCCGCGCGACGTCGAGTGTTGCCGTCGCCACATCGCTGCAGATATGGCGCTTTCTAAACTGAAACGTAAGGACTGCCCTAATCTTCATCCACATTCCTATTCTTGTTTAATAAGGTACTAAGAAAATCCCTCTAGATCAAAGACTGCTGTGTCAAAGTACTGTTTACCTGGGTTTCTCTCGGTAACCTTTCTTTCGAGGGGGACCCCGGTACGTAAAATATCTGCCGCGAAAGAGAGTTGGTGACGAGAAGTGAGCTAAAGCAAGGAAGGCGATGTCTGTTACGCTGAACTCGCACAGCACGCGTGTTTGTCTCGAGTTCAGTCGTTGCACAAAGCGCTCCAAGAACTTTTTGACCCTGGCTCGTGATGTCTTGCATCGATGTGATCAGGTTATTTTTTTTTTTTTTTCTGTGTGTTTAGCGTATATCTCGCCAGCCGCTCTGGCAAGCACGTGCGGCTGGGCTGTTCTTTGTCGTATGCTGGACAATTACATTTTGTGTACAATTTTGGCAACCAGTTGGCGACGGAGCGGAGTGGCATGGTTTCGATCGAACAGGCTATCTCCGCTCGCGTGACAATTTCGCATTGCTTTGCAGTGGTCACGTGTATCAACAGTTCGAGACTGCTTCCATTTATTATATAACTAGTCAACCTAATGCTGTGATATTTAATACTAAGCTGGTCACTTTAAAAGAAATATTAATCGATGTAGTTTGGTTCTTATTTACCTATAGCAGGTACATATATATGTATCATTTTACTGAAGCATTGCAATATGTTTCATGTCATTGGCATTTCAATTACATGTTGAAAGACTCAGGTGGTCTAACTTGACTATAATATGTTTACTGCGGCGAGCAAAGTGACCTTCGTTTGTCCAGCACTTGAAACAAATATTTTTATTTTTCTAAGAATATCTGCTCCAAAGTCCACTTTTGCTGCTCCAAAACACTGTTTTGGCTGCTCCGAAAGGTGCTCCAAAACGGTTTAGGCCAATCACATCACTGATCTCTGTAAAACGCTAAACACTCTCCAATGTACATTTTTTTTCGGACATGTTGGTTTGAATATATTTACTGTGGCGGATGCTTTCAACGCGTGAGCTCTTGTTTAGTGGCGGCATTCCTTCAGTAGTGCACCCGCTCTCTCTTGCCTTGGTATTCCGCAAATCATATCATTATTAACCCCTCCAACTAGCAATCCGGAAAATGGGTTTTATCGACGTGTTTGATCCGCTATGGCAATCAGTTTGTTGGATGATGCTTCATCGACAAATCGTCTCGTCGACACAGCACTGTCCCATCGACGGTTTCATCAAAACGAGCGTTTTGTCCTTTCACAACATAGCTAGCTTTCCGATAGCATTTATGGGCGAGACCTGCGCACTTTACGCGTCCGTAACGGTCCGCCGGTCGGTCGTCTGTAACCATGCAACAGATTGGAGCCACCACGTAACCACAGTGGAAATAACACTCCATATAATAGTCACAAGGTCATGTGACTAAGATTCGTAGAAACGTAGAAACGGGACATTCTTTTTTAAGATAATACCTGCTTAATATTTAAAACAAATTTCGCGCTGCTTTTGAGGAACACATCTGTCGTGACGACATAATTAGAACGAATGTTTTTTTTCATAAAAGTAAGAAAGAATCAAGTCTACCTAAGAAATCGAAGGGTTCATAGTCCGCACCAACACTTGCGCCTATGACTGAGAAAATAAAAGAATCAGGCTAGCGATGCAAGCTAGTTGGTGCTGTGGGGACCCTCTCCCTGGTTCCTCCGCTCTCCGTGACCTTGCCGGTCCCCGCCGCCGTACTGTCGGGCGCTCCTTCGTTCCCCGTAACCTTCCCGTTTCCCGTCGCCGTCCTGTCGCGGAACGTCCGAGTTCTCCGGGAGGAACGGGGCAAGCGCCCCCTCACCCAGCGCTGACGTCGGAGGATCGGCTCGCAGCAAGGTTCCCGATTGGACGGTCGGCGGGACAAGGACTTGGGAAGGTCTTAAAAGGCGAACGGAGACAAAGGAAGGGGCTTTTGCTGGCGACTTCGAAAGGGACCGGTCAGGGAGGTCATCGGGACGACAGCGGCGAGCGGCTCTTCAACGACGTGAGTTTCAGTAAACTCTTTTGAACACGCACTGTGTGGGTGACTTTTTGGGGAGCGAGCGAGGCACGTCCCGATCGGGCGTCGATTAGGTAGCGAGTAGCGACCCACATAATCTGGCGCCCACGTGGGAGCCCGATCGGTTGGCCGTTGCTTTAGCTCCTCCCTGAGAGGTCGCGCACTTTGCGTTTTCGCGGATTTTGGAGGTTAGCGTGCTCGAATTTTGCGAGTTGTGTTCGAGTTGGTAGAAAGTGACAATGGTCGACACCAGGTCGACCACCGGCGCGAGTAAAAACGGTTCGTCGGAGGACGAGCCTGGGCGAGATAGCGCGGGGGCTGCTCCGATTAGCGGAGACTCGGGCTCACGCGCGCCCCCGGAGACTGGGACTTCGCCCCCAGCTTCACCAGCGACGGAAGGCGTGCTAGACGCCGGTGAACTGATGCGCGCAATGACGCGGATTATGGACGCGATGTCGCGGCAGATGGGGACAGCCCCAAGCGTCGCGAGTGCCGCGCCTTTGCCGATACCCCGCCCGCGGTTGAGCATGCCTACGCCGACGTACTCGGGGTACTCCGACGGGAAATCGGTGCACGATATCCTGCAGGATTTAGACGCGTACGTAACCGCTTTGGGGGCATCGGACGCAACAGCCCTGCTGCAGATCGTGCCGATTGCACTGACGGGCGACGCTGCGCGTTGGAGACGGCTGCAAACGCCGTTCCAATCAATGGCGGACTTCCGGGTGCGGTTTCGGGAGGAATTCCTTCCTCACGACTACGAGATGCGGATTCGCGACGAGCTGGCGAGCCGCACTCAGCACCCGGATGAGAGCCTCGTGGAGTACGTCCGTGCACTCCAGGAGCTCTACTCGCGGGCCGAACCCTCCGCGCCTAACGTGGAGAAAGTAGCGAGGGCGATCCGCCAGTGCCACCCCAGATTTAAGGCGTATCTTCGAGGACGCGATTTCGCAGACCTCGAAGCACTGGCGAGAGAGGCGCGCACGGTTCAAGCGGGCTTGCTCGCTGAGCTGCAGTATCGGCCCCCTCCAAGGGCCGAGGAGTCCTTGGAGCCGGGTTGCGCGTGGACGGGACGCGCCGTGGACGTTACGTCGAGTCGCAGACGGCGTACGTGGCCGTCGCGGATCGCGGGAATGGCGGAGCCATTCCACCTCGGGCCCTCGACCCATTCGGCTTCGAGCAAAGGCGCAGGGTAGCCAGCGCAAACTCAGCCGGGGCACAACCCCGTAGGGGGGGCGGCGCGGTCGAATACCGCGGAGACGTGACGCGTTACGACGCTCGGGGCAGCGACAACAGCGCTCGGCGAGGCGGCACGCCGCGTGCCGTTAGCGAAAGATCAACTGTAGCACGCGACGACCGCGCCCAAGTCAGGTGCTTCAGGTGCCACCAGCCTGGGCACATCAGGCGGCAATGCACGTGGGCAGCGGCTGAATCCGGACACTCGGAAAACGCGCGGGGCCGGCGCCAGTAATCGGGTTGCCCGAATCAAGGTTGCCGGCCGCTGCCGAGGCCCCGGGTCAGATCGCCGACGGGACGGAAGTCGCGGGCAGCGACCGGGTAGCGTTCGCGCCGTCGGCATGTCGGGCTCAGGACTCGACACCTGAAAGGGGTCCGTACGTGCGGGTAGAGATCGGTGGTAAAGATTATCTAGCATTAGTCGACACCGGCTCAAACCTTTCTCTGATCGGAGACTCCGTGTACACGGGCTGCCGCAAAAGAAACCTGTGCATGCGCGAAGTTGCAACTCCGTTGCGTTTAGCGGCGGGATCGGCCGAGGCGCAATGCGCAGTTCGCCTTCACCTCGGCCTCGACGGCAAGCGAAGGAGGCGGCGCTTTGTTTACCTGCCGGGCATGTCAATCCCAGTTATTTTGGGACAGGAGTTCGTTTGCCGAGAGGGGATCATTCTAGACCTAAAGAAGAACGGGTACCACTACAACCCGCTGACCCCTCTCATTCCCTTTGTAGCCCCACCTAGTTTGGGGAAGGGATCGGAATGTTCGCTCGCTAGGCTGCGCGAGGAGCAGGTGTTAGCTGCGCGGGCCGTACCACATAACGTTGAACAGATCGTGGCTTCTTTCGACTGGCCGGCCGAACAAAGGCGATCGTTAGCGGACGCTTTGTCTAGACACGCAGCTATGTTTACTGAGAGGCCGGGAGTCACGCATGTTTTACAACATGAGATAGACACGGGAGACGCTAGGCCGTGAGGTTGTAACCCCAGACCGCTGAGTGTGCACAAGCGAGCTCTCCTAGATAAGGCTCTCGAAGAAATGTTGGACACGGGGGCCGTACGGCCGTCGCAAAGCCCGTGGGCATTTCCGGTAGTGCTAGCGCCGAAGAAAGACGAGACAGCCCGTCTTTGCGTAGACTACCGCCGACTCAATGAGATGACCAAAAGGGACGCGTATCCTTTTCCATCTATTGAGTCCATCATGTACTCGCTGGGTAGCGCGAAGGTCTTTACCACGCTGGACTGCAGCAGAGGCTTCCTGCAGATCCAGGTAGCACCAGACGACGTCCAAAGGACAGCGTTCACTTGTCACAGGGGGTTGTTTGAGTTTACCCGCCTGCCGTTCGGATTATCGAATTCACCGTCTAGTTTTCAGCGGCTGATGGACATCGTGCTGGGGGACGCGAAGTTTAACTTCGCCATGGCTTACATGGACGATGTCGTAGTATTCTCGAACTAGTTCGAAGAGCACCTAACTCATCTCGAGATCGTTCTGAGTAGAATGTGGGAGGCTGGGTTGATGATCAACCCAGATAAGGTGCAGCTCGCAGCCTCGAGGGTTAATCTCTTAGGCTTTATCGTTGACAACGGTACGTTGAAGCCGAACGACGATAAGTTGGGGGCCATCCTCAATTATCCAGCGCCGTGTGACGTAAAGAGCCTTCAGAGGTTTCTAGGGATGGTCGGTTTTTATCGGCAGTTCATTCCGGGATGCGCGGAGCTAGCACAGCCATTGAACCAATTGCTGCGGAAAAACTCAAGGTGGATCTGGGGGAGGGAGCACGACGCGGCATTTGCGTCTCTCGCGAAGGCAATAGCTGATACAGCGAGCTTACATTTACCAGATCTAAACCGTCATTTCGTCGTACAGACGGACGCGAGCGACTACGGTGTCGGAGCGGAGTTGCTACAGGAGCACGATGGGCAGTTGCGGCCTGTGGCTTTCGTGAGCCGAACGCTTACACCGCCCGAGCGCAACTACAGCGTAACGGAGAAGGAGGGGCTGGCCGTCATGTTCGCTTTGAAAAAGTTCGATCTCTATCCAGACGCTACGACTTTTGTCATACAGACGGACCACGCCGCGCTAACATGGATCCAGAGGTTGAAGGAGCCAGCGGGAAGGCTGGCTCGCTGGGCTCTGACCTCGCAGCACTACTCCTACACTGTCGAATACCGAAAGGGCTCGAGCAACTAGGTTGCGGACGCGCTCTGCGCCCCAGGACGGTGGTCGGGAGGAGGAGACGCGACCGTTGGGGGGCGAAGAGCGCCGGAGACGAGGGAGAATACCTCCGTGCGCGGGGGTGAAGCCCCCCGCGATCGCGGGAAAGCGAGAGAATGGCTGGGAGGAGGGGAAGCAGCCGGAGTTCGTAGCAGCGGTGGGTCACTCTACGAGGGAGCAAAGGATCGTGGCTTGGGGGGAAGTGGTAAGCAAGGCAGAGCTTGTCGGGGCCCAGGGAGCAGATGGATTTCGTCAGCGGGTGTTGGGAAAACTTGCGGAAATTGCGGTTGACACCGGGAACACTGACGGACGAATCGGCGTGCCGTTCGATTCGTATCTACTGGGCGGAGAATTATCGCTGACTAGACACTTGGGCGTTCCGAAACGCAGGAAAGTGTCTAACAACTTTTTCCAGATTCGCTCCGAGACCAGTTTTCTCAGGGGGTACAGCTCCACCCACTTCGAGAAATGGTCAGTGACCACCAAAAGGTACTGATTTCCCCGAGGACTCCTCGGCAGCGGGCCAACGATGTCGCACGCGACTATCTCCCTCGGGTCGTGACTCATCACCGGCTGCATCAACCCCGGAGGTTTCCCGCCTCTCGGTTTCGCCTTCTGGCAAGCTGGACAGCTACGACAGTACCGAAATACGTCCTGCCTCATTCCCGGCCAGGTCGCGACGCGACATAACTTTTGAAAAGTCTTGCTGCCGCTGCCATGACCGGCCAGAGCCGAGTCGTGGAAGTATCTGATAAACTTCCTGCGTAGCTTCCTAGGAATCACCACCCTGACGGGAGGGTCGTTCCCCTCCTCTTCGTCGATCGCGGGGATATAGCGGAGCAATAACCCTGCTTCTTCTTCTAAGCGTTGTGAAAGATGGTGGGGGGGGGGGGGGGAGGAGAGGGCCAACCACTATTGGCCGTCTCCTCCCCCCCCCCCCACCATCTTTCACAACGCTTAAAAGAAGAAGAAGTGTTATTGCTCCGCTATATCCCCGCGATCGACGAAGAGGAGGGGAACGACCCTCCCGTCAGGGTGGTGATTCCTAGGAAGCTACGCAGGAAGTTTATCAGATACTTCCATGACGCAGCTCTGGCCGGTCATGGCAGCGGCAGCAAGACTTTTCAAAAGTTATGTCGCGTCGCGACCTGGCCGGGAATGAGGCAGGACGTATTTCGGTACTGTCGTAGCTGTCCAGCTTGCCAGAAGGCGAAACCGAGAGGCGGGAAACCTCCGGGGTTGATGCAGCCGGTGATGAGTCACTACCCGTGGGAGATAGTCGCGTGCGACATCGTTGGCCCGCTGAAGAGGAGTCCTCGGGGAAATCAGTACCTTTTGGTGGTCACTGACCATTTCTCGAAGTGGGTGGAGCTGTACCCCCTGAGAAAACTGGTCTCGGAGCGAATCTGGGAAAAGTTGTTAGACACTATCCTGCGTTTCGGAACGCCGAAGTGTCTAGTCAGCGATAATGCTAATTATTTCACTAGTAAAGTCTTCGTGGACTCCTGCTTGGCCCTCAATATTAAGCACAAGAGGACGACACCGTACCATCATCAGGCCAATATCACTGACAGAGTGAATCGCAACCTGAAGAGCATGCTGATCGCGCTGACGGAGAGACACCGGGACTGGGACGAACACATCGTCGAGATGGGTTTCGCCATTCGGACGTCAGTGAACCGATCAACCGGGTTTACACCAGCGTTCCTGAACCTGGGTAAGGAGCTCCCGTCTCCACTAGAGAACGGGTTAAGAAACAGCGACGGGGCATCGGGTCGCCCACTCTCTACGTACGCGGCCGGGCTCAAAAGCCGCTTGACGGGCGCGTTGCACGACGCTAGAGAGAACCTCGATGCCGCAAGGATCGAGCAGGCGGCGCAGTACGACAAGAACCATCGCCACCTGGAGTACAACGTCGGAGACCTGGTTCTGAGGAGAATGCACCCACTGAGTAATGCAGCTTGCGGATTCGCAGCATCGCTCGCTCCGAAGTGGGATGGGCCTAGGAGGTAAGTACGCGAGTGTCGCGGCTTACGTACAGACTCACTCGGCCGAACACAACCGAGGAGTCTGGCCCTATTCACGTGACCGATTTAAAGGTGTACTACCTTCGCGACCAGGACGGCGATGGACGAGAAGCGGCTGATGAGGACGGAGAAAGCCCCGTCTCGGCCGGACGGCAGACGCAGTCCGGAGCACGGATGGAGCGCGCTGGCCGGACGGTGCATGGCACTGTCGGCGAGCTCACCTCTAACAGGAGTTTCTGCCGTTACTGCAATCTGTGGCGCAGGGTTTAATCAATTTCTGTGTTTTTACCTGTATTTCCTCCCCACAGAATGCTTTTCTGGAACGACGCCGGACGCCGAGCACGTGCCGGCGCTGGACGGGGACGACCCCTCCCAGGAGGCCCGCCAGGCCAGAACGGGGGCGCTAACGCTCCCCCAAGTACCCGGGGTGGGCGCCCCGGGTCGAGGCGGCCCGACTCCCAAGGTCGGCGACCATGGAGGTGGCCCCACGATCGGGCGTAGGACGCTGGGTCCGGACAGCGCCAGGCGGGCTCCGCGGATTCCGCGAGGCACCGCGCTGGCACACCGCAGAGTGGGTCGGGCCCGCCTGCGCGGGGAGGACCAGGCTCGAACAGGCCTCTTCGCCCCGCACGATTTCCTTCCAGGAGAAGAGAGGGACCGTCACCGCAGGGGGGACGGGCCTGGGGCCGGCGGCCATGCCACACCGTGGCAACCTGGACGACATGGGACGGGCAGCGGGATCTCCATTTCGTGTCCCGCCAGCGTTGGCGGGACCAGCCGAGACCGGTCCACGACACGCCCGGTGTCGAGGTCCCGCCGCCCTTCCTGACGCACACGCTGCCCGCCTTCGAGTTGGCCCCGGACCTGCAGGACCCCTGCTGGCTCTGCCGGGTGCCCGTGGTTCACCGCGAGACCCACGAGGCCAGCCCACGCCACCAGGAGCTGCTGAGGGTGGTGGGCCCCCCTACGTGCGTCGAGGCGGCGCTGCGGCTCCTCCAGAGGGACCGGCCCGACCTCCTGGCCCCCACGGCCCGGGAGCTTCCTGAGGAGGGGGCCACCTCTGCAGCCGCTGCCGCTGCCTCCACCGCCGCTGCCTCTACCGCTGCGACCGCCGCCACCGCGGTCTCTGACACGTTGCCGCCCCCGCTGGTGCCACTCGCCTGCCCGGCCGAACCCCTCCCGCCTCCGCCCGCCGAGGACACGGTGATGGCGGAGCTGGAGGAGTTCCCGGCCGGGGACGGTCCACCCTCCGCCGACTCAGGCCCCCCGGGGTCCGAGCATTGAGGGAGGGGAGGTGCGGGGACCCTCTCTCTGGCTCCTCCGCTCTCCGTGACCTTGCCGGTCCCCGCCGCCGTACTGTCGGGCGCTCCTTCGTTCCCCGTGACCTTCCCGCTTCCCGTCGCCGTCCTGTCGCGGAACGTCCGAGCTCTCCGGGAGGAACGGGGCATGCGCCCCCTCATTCAGTGCTGACGTCGGAGGATCGGCTCGCAGCAAGTTTCCCGATTGGACGGTCGGCGGGACAAGGACTTGGGAAGGTCTTAAAAGGCGAACGGAGACAAAGGAAGGGGCTTTTCCTGGCGACTTCGAAAGGACCGGTCAGGGAGGTCATCGGGACGACAGCGACGAGCGGCTCTTCAACAACGTGAGTTTCAGTAAACCCTTTTGAACACGCACTGTGTGGGTGACTTCTTGGGGAGCGAGCGAGGCACGTCCCGATCGGGCGTCGATTAGGTAGCAACCCACAGTGCAAACTTTGAAAAATGGAAGAATTGTTGTTTGCGCCCTGAGTTTCATTTTTCGAAAGTAAAACAACCATATTGCAAGTTAGAAAAGAATAGATAACTCATGGCAAAAAACTACTTTTAGGGTCGTGAGATACACCGAAATTTCCAATCCCAGCTGATCCTGTCTTGTCCTATAAAAAGCATCTTTGTACGCTCGAATAAAAAAAATTGGGGGTCACGTGACCTGGGGGTGTCACGTGACCCCCCAGAGAATTTTTCCCGCTAGATTTAGCGGGGAAATTTACCCATATTGCACCGCGCGGTTACGCCGACGACGACGGCGACGCCGACGCCGCTCAAGCCGGAAACGGGCGCCTAAGAGCTGCGCTCTAAAAATCGAGCAACACGAGGAGCGTATCTAGGGCCGGCTTTGAGATACCTGTTGAGCCGTTAGCGCCGCCACTTTTTAGAGCGCAGCTCTTAGGGGCCCGTTCCCGGCTTGAGCGGCGTCGGCGTCGGCGTAACCAAGGTCACCCCAAGGTCACGCGGCCCCCAAGGTCATCCCAAGGTCACGTGACCTCCTCGATGACGTCATCGTCACTGATGACGTCCCCGGCATCCGCATCGTCATCCTCATCACTGATGACGTCATCAGTGATGTCACTTATGACCTCACCGGCATCCGCATCGTCATCATCACTGATTACGTCATCAGTGACGTCACTGATGACGTCCCCGGCATCCGCATCGTCATCATCACTGATGACGTCATCAGTGATCTCACTGATGACCTCTCCGGCATCCGCATCGTCATCGTCATCAACACTAATTACGTCATCAGTGACGTCACTGATGACGTCACCGGCATCCGCATCGTCATCGTCATCATCACGGATGACGTCATCAGTGACGTCACTGATGACGTCACCGACATCCGCATCGTCATCGTCATCATTGCTGATGACGCCATCGAAGTCCGCATCGTCATCGTCACTGATGACGCCATCAGTGGCGTCACTGATGACATTATCAGTGACGTCACTGATGACATCATCGGCATCGTCACGTGACCCCCCCAGTACCCTTCCCTCCTCCTCCTCAAGAGCTGCGCTCTAATTCGGTGTTAGAGGGAGTTGTAAACGGCTTCCACCTTTTTATAGACTGTTAAGACAACGTTTATAGCGTGCTCCAGAAATTACGCCAAAATTTATTTTACTGTTAAGAAGCAATCTTTTACGCACAACGTTTTCGTGGTCGGTATATTCTTGTGGTGCCTGCCCCGCGTGTCGACATCTAACCAACTTCCAATTGACCATGCCCCCTACGCTAGTTTTCTCGAATATTCGGGAGAGATTGGACGACGCAATTCCCTAGATGCCGTCCGTTCCCTCCACACCACAGAAAGCTCGCGGAAGACCGAAAAATGTGAGAAAATGATAACCGCAAAATTGCGATGGGACAGAGAATGGGACGCAGAAGGCAGTAAGAGGTGTTCCATGCAGAACGCTCGTAAAGATGCCTCCCCTTCCCTATCTTTCTCACCAGCCGTTCCCCAGTCGTTGGTGAAATAAGCTACGGCGTGTCCATTTTGGTGAAATCAATAGAGAACAAACCGAAGGTAGGGAAGCATAAAACCCAAAAGGCAGTGCGCGTGGCTCTTCGTTCCGGCCAATATGCTTGCGTCCCTTGAGCGCGTGTTAGTTTATGTTTTTGTTGGCTCTTTTTTAGCGTGTGCAGGAAATTCCATTTCCAAGGCTGGTCTGGCTCAATCCGTATTGGGAGGGAGAACAGGTGGGACCGAGCGGAATAGACGGTAAGTCGTTCTTCCGAAAGGGTGCTGGGGGGTCGCCGACGATGCACTCCATAGGGGAAGGACCCCTCGAAGAAAGAGAAAAATATAAAAGGACACAAGACAAATAAAAGAAAAGAGATAGAAAGGAAGAGAGAGAGGGAGAGAGAGAGTTTTTTACGGCAATGGAAAAGAAATATTTATTTTTGCTCACATATAATGGCGGTGTTATTTCAACCCCCCCCCCCCCCCCCCCCCCGCTAGATATTGAGCAGATTTAACCCAGATAGAAAAATGTTTACTGTTTGAATAGAAAGCTAAAGCTCCGGCTGTTTCTGTTAGCGGGTTATGATTTCTTGGCATCGAAACCGAATTGTTGTCGTATAATAAAACTTTTCGATTTTCTGATGAGAAAGTTTGAAATACCATTATAATATTGGGTTCTCATAAGGAGGAGAGTGAAACGAATTTAAGTGCTTGCCTTTCTCCCAATATATTTAAATGCATATATTAAGAAGATAGTGCTTCCTTTCTGCTGCATTGAGGGATTCTGGAACCTGCGTCACGAAGACTATGCTAACCTCAATGCAATGCGGTTAGCGTTGCATTGACGGCAGCACAACAAAATGTGCTGCCATCAACGTTGTGCAGACCTCATTATGTTAGTTTTTCGGGCACTCGTATGTTGTAATTGTAAGTCAATTCCACTCTGAAGTAATAATACATTACTTTTAGAAAATAAGAGCGCTCTTTTTTAGCATCCAATGAACCGAATAAATAAGACAAAAATAGTAAACAAAACAAAAAAATTGAATAAGCAGTGAATGTAGATACGGTCTTCAGCTACTTTGCCACATAATTAGCAGCCATATTTAAACAGTTATTATAACGAGGCAAGCGCTTTTGAAGGCTCATCCCGAAAAACTACTGCCGCCTGGATTCATAGTAGTTAATATCACGACTTCAACAGGATTGTGAGACGCCACAAATCTAGAGCTCCGTCATCGTGGCCGCCTTTCATTCCTTCCCAAATATTCATGCAGATTTCTTCATGCACATTACAGGTCTGTGGCGAGTGGCGGTCTTGCAAACTCACGATAGAATGACTTAGAAGCTCGGTGTCAGCTTTTTTTGGAAGAGTACACTCAAAAGTTTGTGTCAGCTTTAAATAGCTGCCTTAATCTGTGCGTTATTTGTGTGAAGACGTAGGCATAGTATGTATTTACGTTCTATGTATACAGAAAGTCTTAGAGCTCAGCTCTTATGTTCTCGTTCTCGCATAGAGCTTCGTCGGCGTCGGCGTCACCGTTGCTGTCGGCGTCAACGTCGGTGTAACCGCTGTATGCGAGAACGGGAGAATTAAATTCCTATAATTCAATACTGCGCGCATTGCATTATTGGACATCACAAACCTACACACATATTCAATTACCCGCTAAATTTAGCGTAAACACTTAATTGGTGTGTGGGTCTGTGACGTCCCATAATGCAACACTGCGCTTTGCATTATGGAATGTCAAAAACCTATACACCAGTACAACTTCTCCGCCAAATTTAGCGGGGAAATTGAATTGGTGGGTAGGTCTGAGACGTCCCATAATGTAAAATTGTGCCTGTTGCAGTGTGGGATTTCAAATATCTATGCACCAAATGAACTTCCCCGCAAAATTTAGCGGACAAATCGAAGCGGTGTAGAGGCATGCACCGTCCCATAACGTAACACTGTGCGCGTTTGCTTTCTGGGATTTCACAAGGCAAGGCTTTACGATATGCAGCTTCACGCCTCTCGCCGTACCCTAATATCTATATACATATCTATTTATACACCTCTCTCTCTCTCTTTCTCTCTCTCTCTCTCTCTCTCTCTCTCTCTATATATATATATATATATATATAGTGGGCATGGTGGCATAGGAGCCAAGGGGCCGAAGGCGTATATATAACGAAGTGGAGAACTCACGGTGAAAAACAACAAACAGAGGAAGTTTAATCGACAGTTTCGCCGAGAGACTCGGCTTCGTCAGGAGATGACATTCAAGTGCTTGAGTGTCATCTCCTGACATTCAAACACTTGAATGTCATTCATTCAAGTGCTTGAGTGTCATCTCCTGACATTCAAGCACTTGAATGTCATCTCCTGACGAAGCCGAGTCTCTCGGCGAAACTGTCGATTAAACTTCCTGTTTGTTGTTTTTCACCGTGAGTTCTCCACTTCGTTATATATATATATATATATACAGGGTGTCACAAAAATGTACAGGGTTTCTTTACCGCAAAAATAAACGACGCATCGCCGAACGCTCATTCTCCATCCAAAGGTAGCGCTAGAGGTCACAACCAGAAGCCAAAGTTTCAGCCCGGACACCTTATTCAAAAGTTACAAGTAATTTTCAGAAAATATTAGTTGAAAAATGACCGCCGACGGAGTTTTCGAATACATGGGGCTCTATGGGCACCAAAAACCAAAAACGAGCGAAAATGAGCTCCATTGTCCCAATTAAATTTTCAAAAAATCACCCATAATTTTGGCATCTGGTTGTGACCTGTTGCACTACATTTGGGCGGAGAAAGAGCGTTCTGCGATGCCTAGCTTTTTTTTTTTTTTGCTTTGGAAAAACCCTGTAAATGTTTTTTTGTGACACCCTGTATATAACGGAAGTTGAGGAGTTCCAGGAAGGAACTTTATTTCACCAACGTTTCAAACGGGGAGCGCTTTTCTTTAGGGTGGGGTGGTGTGTAAAATGTCCTCTTCATGTTGACGTTCGTGTGGAAGAGCAAGAGTGGCTTTGAAGAGTATTAAAATATTCGGAACAGGAGCAACAAATGTTTCGTTGCTTCTGCTCCGAATATTTAGCGACTGATCGTTATAATCCCCCCCCCCCCCCCCCTTCGCCATACAATGTCCCCTTCGCCGTATACCTCACTTGCAGAAACCGTATAAGTGTAGCTTGAAACAAATTTGGTGCACTTAAAAACAAACACCCGGTATATATTGTGACGGATGACTAGTGACGTGGCGGCAAAGGACTGAGTAAACTGAACGTTTAATGGGGCGAACTTGTGCCCAACAATAAAAGGAGAAAGAAAGATAACAACAGAGTGTCGCGGGCGTCGAAGGCGGCGAAGCAGCACGACCGAACGCTGAGGCGAGACTGACCCCGGTTCGCCACGCGGAGCGCCTTATGTACAGTCGGTGACAAAGGTTCCCAGGACGCGCGAGCTGCGACTGAAACACATTGCTCTGCCATCTGCCGGCGGGTCGCCTGGTTTCGAGATCACACGAAAGCGCATGCGCGTCCCACTGTGTCTGCAAGCATCTGTGTTGTTTTTTTTCCCGCTTTTCTGCGTTGCAGCGCATATACTCGGAATCGGGCGCGTGGTACCGCCTCGGAGATAGCACTTACTGACATGGCACTTATGAAGCAAGGAGTCACGGCTGCTCAACTGAGCGATAAGCTCAGCTGGTTATAAAGCAAGATGCGATGACACGGAAAAATGCGGCGTAATGCCGTAGGCGGTATCTCCAGTTTCAGAATGTGTAGCAGACGCTCGTAGGCCGCAAGCGCTATCTCCGAGGCGCTACCACGCGCCCGATTCCGAGTTAGGCGCCGCGCCGCAGAAAAGCGGAAAACACACATGCTTGCGCGCACAGTAGGACGCGCATGCGCTTTTGTCTGATCTCGAAACCTGGCGACCCGCCGGCAGATGGCAGAGCAATGCGTTTCAGTCGCAGCTCACGCGTCCTGGGGACTTTTGTCCCCGACTGTACATGCGTAAGCTTCTGGGCTAATCGGCGTAGAATGTGCGACGACTGGAACTTTCGCAACTCGATCAGACGAGATTGTTCTCGAACTCACGAGAACGAAATGTTGAAAGAATAAATAAAAGAGCATTCCACTGACTGGAATTGAACGTAGACTTTCCGCGCGACAGTAAAGCGCGATAACCACTCGGCCAGGCACGCGGTCGCTCGCCGACGAGCGTGGCAATATATACCTATATCGTCACGAATGTCTATTGATGACGCACTGATAACCGAACAATCTAGACGTTGAAGGGGGCGAACTTGCGGCCAAAACAAAAAGGAAACTGCAAATAACAAACCGTCGCGGGCGTCGAAGTCGGCGAAACAGCTGGATTCAACGCTGGGGCGAGACTGACTCCGCTTGCCATGCGGAGTTCCTTATATATTCTCGTAAGTTTCTGAAACACTCGGCGCAGAACTTTTGGTGCGTAAAACATTCGAAACTCAATCCGATGGGAATGTTCTCGAAGTTACGAGAACGCTAAGTTGAAAGAATAAATAAATAGAGATGCCGCTGACTAGAATCGAACCTAGACCTTCCGCGCGAGAGTCCTGCACGGTAACCGTTCGGACACGC
This sequence comes from Ixodes scapularis, assembly GCF_016920785.2. Classification (NCBI taxonomy): domain Eukaryota; kingdom Metazoa; phylum Arthropoda; class Arachnida; order Ixodida; family Ixodidae; genus Ixodes; species Ixodes scapularis. Next base: position 15,260,607 of record NW_024609873.1, on the reverse strand, counting down.
ACGCGCACGCTTGGCGACACGCGTGACAATATATACACACACACGCGTATTTCTTTCAACTCGTTTACCACGGTATATCTCAAATAAATATAGCTCAAGAGCTGGGCTCAGATTTCGCATTACAGAGAGGCGTAAACGTCTGCAATTTTGTAAATATTTTAAACCAGTTTTTGTGTTCTTTAAACAACCACCGAATAAGCTCAATGCAAAACTTAAAAAATGCCGTCTTCTGAATCATCTTGGATTATATTTTTTTTGTGCCGGAACATAACATACATTACGCCATAAACATGGAGGCAAACCTGTCCCAGCAAAATACCAGGACGACTGCAGTTTCTGAATATTTCCACCACTTATTCCGGTTTAAACGTTCCGGGGGTGAAAAGTACAATTGGACGAGGAACACAATCAACTGTCGCGGAAACCGAAAGTACGGCAAACCGACCCGTGCTCTTTAGCCAAAAATGAAGAGGTCGAGTGCAAGACTTACACCGAAAGAAGATGGCTGCCCTGTACTACGCAATTGGGACTGCAAATGTCTTGACAGAAAAAGAACGAAATTAATAAACATTCTTCAAGAGGAAAAGTTTAGGACGCTACACGAGTGTGCCTGACGCAAAGCGCCCTCTAAAACAGAAGAAAGCCATCTTCGACTCACTGATAAATTACCTCAAACAATCGGGACACATTACTTCACCTAGCGTTGATGTAACCACCGTCCCCAATTTATATAATTGTTTAACCTACTTCTATTGTCTTAGGAAAACCCGGCCAAGTCAGACGAACTTCTAATAAAAATAAATCATTTATTTTCACTTCCTCTCTAAGTCAGGATTTTCAAACGCACGGCCCCCGGTCCGCATGCGGCCCGCGACTTGCTAGGACGTGGCCCGCAGGCAACCTCGTACGTTTCCCGGTTCCCATGTCTCGAGCGCTAGAAATGGCATGCGGCATCGCAATCTCATCTCGCCGATTCTTTTTAAACCAGAAAGTCACTCCGCTCTTTTAACGTATTCATATGCGTTTTACTTATCTGTGTTCGTTTGCTCTTTGTTTCGCTTTATCTTTTGCTTCCCTTTTTTTTTATGCACGGCAATTCCGCTACTAAGCTGCATGCGCGAGCTCTTTGTTGAAGGATGCATCTCGGCTGCCAAACTTTGATCAGCAGCCGAAGATGAAGCTACGAGCTCAAGATTCTCGCCTAAAAAGGAAACATCACCATTAAAGACAAGTATGAGCGTTGTAATAGGAAACGTCAGGATTCCAAGGACTGTCAGAGAACTAATTGTTTTAAAAGACATGTTGAGCTTGGTTTATTTCTGAGTGAGTTGAGCAACAGGAACGACAGTGTACTTGCTCTCTCGTTAAAATAAAAAATGCGAGCAAGCCTGCGGGGCGGTGTCATTTTAACTATTGGTATCACATCAGGTCAGCGCTCAAAGTAGTCATAAAAGCAAATCAAAGAAAGAAATGGCACTAGCAAAACTGAGTTTAAAAAAAAGCATATGGCACGAGGTCTCCTCTTTTAAATTTTTTTATCCCCCCGCCGCCCCCCCCCCCCTCTAACGTTGGTCCTCCGCCTTACGGTGTCGGCTATCTCTCCCCCACGCTCAAATCAGTTTAAGACCACTGCTCTAAGTAAAAGCAGCTTGCCGGCGGTCATCACGTTCAGAACACTTTACATCATACTAGGTAAGGAGCGATACGGAAATGGTCTAAACAGCAAAACATATTTTAGTTGGCAAAACTTACGGATAAAGGCTTTCATTTGTCAAGTCTGCACTGTGCAATCGCAAGGTTTATTTATTTATTTTTTTACTTATAATCTCAAGGACGAAACGTTAAAGAGTGGGCGGAGACTTGAGAATGCAAACATAATTGGAAGCTTTTACATAGGCTCCACAAAAGGATAAAAATTAGCTTGTGCTGCCCTAAACTTTTCAAAATCTCCGAGTCTACAGCTACTGTAGAAAACGGAAGGCGGCTTTAATCGCAAAACCTTTTGGGCTTGAGAGAACTGCAACAAGAGGTAGTGTTCCATTGGGGCACGTAACACTAACTTTTTGATATAATAGCAGGGGTAAATGAGACAGAAAAATATAAAGAGAGAGGGAGTGTAAACGAGAAAAAACGAGCCTGGATTTGCCAGTAGTCAGGACTATCGTTTGACGGGCAGGCAAAGAGCCCAGCGTTTTCTGGTCTGATGTCAGTCAGCTTCAAACTACCCAACAGGATCCGTATTCAATCTCCGGCGGCAAGCTAGTCAACTCACACTTAGAGATTGCAGCCAACATGTTGGGCCCAGAATTTGCATCGGCATTTTCATTTGCTTCCACTTCTTCCCTACGTAGAGATCTTGATGTTTAGCCATTCTTGCCGCCAAATTCTAATGTCCGGTCGTCTTTCTCTATCACTCCATCAGATCTAGATGACGACCTTCCGCGTCAGCTGGTCCAGAATGTATCCCCCCATTGTGGTCAAAATGATTCAGCCCTACGTTCTATCCTTCCTTCTTGCTAACAGTGAAGACACTTGTCCAAGTAGCTTCAGATGATTTATTCCTTCCTGTCGTGTCGAGATACAACCTTCCGTCACCACGCCCGGATCCAACCTACCCAAACACGCTTTTTCCCACTCTTTATCAGCCTGTTCCATCCGGTATCAACCTCACCCTCGTGACCACTTGAGCTCGCTTCTGATAACCACTGATAGCACACCTACCAGTCATGCACACCTAAGCGTGGCATGACATGTCTATCCTTCATCTGAAACCCTTTTTTTTTTTTCTTTACACCTTATAATCACAAAGGCCTACATACCCTGCATGAACACAAATTACAATACATAGTAGAAGGCACCCGAATGACGAGGAAAATAAACAATAGTTACAAAAACAAAATTACTTTACACTTTTTTTTTCCACAAATACAATACCTATCGTAGCAGAGACCCGAATGCCGGGAAAAATGAAACGATAGTTACAAAAACCGCGTCACTTTGCACTCGTTTTTTTTTTTTTTTTTTTTTTTTTTAGCAAGGCGCATTGAGTGACGATAGAGGTGTGGACTGGTTAACCCGATCCTTTGTTTTCTCTCTTGCGGTGAGGCATTTCGACGTATGCTTGAATGCTGCGTTTCCTCGCGATTCTTTTCCATCCTGTCGACTGCGCCAGTGAAGACACTTGTCCAAATAGCTTCAGATGATTTATTCCTTCCCGTCGTGTCGAGATACAACCTTCCGTCACCACGCCCGGATCCAACCTACCCAAACACGCTTTTTCCCGCTCTTTATCTGCCTGTTCCATCCGCTATCAACCTCACCCTCGTGACCACTTGAGCTCGCTTCTGATAACCACTGATAGCACACCTACCAGTCATGCACACCTAAGCGTGGCATGACATGTCTATCCTTCATCTGAAACCCTTTTTTTTTTCTTTACACCTTATAATCACAAAGGCCTACATACCCTGCATGAACACAAATTACAATACATAGTAGAAGGCACCCGAATGACGAGGAAAATAAACAATAGTTACAAAAACAAAATTACTTTACACTTTTTTTTTTCCACAAATACAATACATATCGTAGCAGAGACCCGAATGCCGGGAAAAATGAACGATAGTTACAAAAACCGCGTCACTTTGCACTCTTTTTTTTTTTTTTTTAGCAAGGCGCATTGAGTGACGATAGAGGTGTGGACTGGTTAACCCGATCCTTTGTTTTCTCTCTTGCGGTGAGGCATTTCGACGTATGCTTGAATGCTGCGTTTCCTCGCGATTCTTTTCCATCCTGTCGACTGCGCCAGTGAAGACACTTGTCCAAATTGCTTCAGATGATTTATTCCTTCCCGTCGTGTCGAGATACAACCTTCCGTCACCACGCCCGGATCCAACCTACCCAAACACGCTTTTTCCCGCTCTTTATCAGCCTGTTCCATCCGCTAGCAACCTCACCCTCGTGACCACTTGAGCTCGCTTCTGATAACCACTGATAGCACACCTACCAGTCATGCACACCTAAGCGTGGCATGACATGTCTATCTTTCATCTGAAACCCTTTTTTTTTTTCTTTACACCTTATAATCACAAAGGCCTACATACCCTGCATGAACACAAATTACAATACATAGTAGAAGGCACCCGAATGACGAGGAAAATAAACAATAGTTACAAAAACAAAATTACTTTACACTTTTTTTTTCCACAAATACAATACATATCGTAGCAGAGACACGAATGCCGGGAAAAATGAACAATAGTTACAAAAACCGCGTCACTTTGCACTCTTTTTTTTTTTTTAGCAAGGCGCATTGAGTGACGATAGAGGTGTGGACTGGTTAACCCGATCCTTTGTTTTCTCTCTTGCGGTGAGGCATTTCGACGTATGCTTGAATGCTGCGTTTCCTCGCGATTCTTTTCCATCCTGTCGACTGCGCCAGTGAAGACACTTGTCCAAATTGCTTCAGATGATTTATTCCTTACCGTCGTGTCGAGATACAACCTTCCGTCACCACGCCCGGATCCAACCTACCCAAACACGCTTTTTCCCGCTCTTTATCAGCCTGTTCCATCCGCTATCAACCTCACCCTCGTGACCACTTGAGCTCGCTTCTGATAACCACTGATAGCACACCTACCAGTCATGCACACCTAAGCGTGGCATGACATGTCTATCTTTCATCTGAAACCCTTTTTTTTTCTTTACACCTTATAATCACAAAGGCCTACATACCCTGCATGAACACAAATTACAATACATAGTAGAAGGCACCCGAATGACCAGGAAAATAAACGATAGTTACAAAAACAAAATTACTTTACACTTTTTTTTTCCACAAATACAATACATATCGTAGCAGAGACCCGAATGCCGGGAAAAATGAACGATAGTTACAAAAACCGCGTCACTTTGCACTCTTTTTTTTTTTTTTAGCAAGGCGCATTGAGTGACGATAGAGGTGTGGACTGGTTAACCCGATCCTTTGTTTTCTCTCTTGCGGTGAGGCATTTCGACGTATGCTTGAATGCTGCGTTTCCTCGCGATTCTTTTCCATCCTGTCGACTGCGCCAATGAAGACACTTGTCCAAATTGCTTCAGATGATTTATTCCTTCCCGTCGTGTCGAGATACAACCTTCCGTCACCACGCCCGGATCCAACCTACCCAAACACGCTTTTTCCCGCTCTTTATCAGCCTGTTCCATCCGCTATCAACCTCACCCTCGTGACCACTTGAGCTCGCTTCTGATAACCACTGATAGCACACCTACCAGTCATGCACACCTAAGCGTGGCATGACATGTCTATCTTTCATCTGAAACCCTTTTTTTTTTCTTTACACCTTATAATCACAAAGGCCTACATACCCTGCATGAACACAAATTACAATACATAGTAGAAGGCACCCGAATGACCAGGAAAATAAACGATAGTTACAAAAACAAAATTACTTTACACTTTTTTTTTCCACAAATACAATACATATCGTAGCAGAGACCCGAATGCCGGGAAAAATGAACGATAGTTACAAAAACCGCGTCACTTTGCACTCTTTTTTTTTTTTTTAGCAAGGCGCATTGAGTGACGATAGAGGTGTGGACTGGTTAACCCGATCCTTTGTTTTCTCTCTTGCGGTGAGGCATTTCGACGTATGCTTGAATGCTGCGTTTCCTCGCGATTCTTTTCCATCCTGTCGACTGCGCCAATGAAGACACTTGTCCAAATTGCTTCAGATGATTTATTCCTTCCCGTCGTGTCGAGATACAACCTTCCGTCACCACGCCCGGATCCAACCTACCCAAACACGCTTTTTCCCGCTCTTTATCAGCCTGTTCCATCCGCTATCAACCTCACCCTCGTGACCACTTGAGCTCGCTTCTGATAACCACTGATAGCACACCTACCAGTCATGCACACCTAAGCGTGGCATGACATGTCTATCTTTCATCTGAAACCCTTTTTTTTTTCTTTACACCTTATAATCACAAAGGCCTACATACCCTGCATGAACACAAATTACAATACATAGTAGAAGGCACCCGAATGACCAGGAAAATAAACGATAGTTACAAAAACAAAATTACTTTACACTTTTTTTTTCCACAAATACAATACATATCGTAGCAGAGACCCGAATGCCGGGAAAAATGAACGATAGTTACAAAAACCGCGTCACTTTGCACTCTTTTTTTTTTTTTTAGCAAGGTGCATTGAGGGACGATAGAGGTGTGGACTGGTTAACCCGATCCTTTGTTTTCTCTCTTGCGGTGAGGCATTTCGACGTATGCTTGAATGCTGCGTTTCCTCGCGATTCTTTTCCATCCTGTCGACTGCGCCAATGAAGACACTTGTCCAAATTGCTTCAGATGATTTATTCCTTCCCGTCGTGTCGAGATACAACCTTCCGTCACCACGCCCGGATCCAACCTACCCAAACACGCTTTTTCCCGCTCTTTATCAGCCTGTTCCATCCGCTATCAACCTCACCCTCGTGACCACTTGAGCTCGCTTCTGATAACCACTGATAGCACACCTACCAGTCATGCACACCTAAGCGTGGCATGACATGTCTATCTTTCATCTGAAACCCTTTTTTTTTTTCTTTACACCTTATAATCACAAAGGCCTACATACCCTGCATGAACACAAATTACAATACATAGTAGAAGGCACCCGAATGACGAGGAAAATAAACAATAGTTACAAAAACAAAATTACTTTACACTTTTTTTTTCCACAAATACAATACATATCGTAGCAGAGACCCGAATGCCGGGAAAAATGAACGATAGTTACAAAAACCGCGTCACTTTGCACTCTTTTTTTTTTTTTTAGCAAGGCGCATTGAGTGACGATAGAGGTGTGGACTGGTTAACCCGATCCTTTGTTTTCTCTCTTGCGGTGACGCATTTCGACGTATGCTTGAATGCTGCGTTTCCTCGCGATTCTTTTCCATCCTGTCGACTGCGCCAGTGAAGACACTTGTCCAAATTGCTTCAGATGATTTATTCCTTCCCGTCGTGTCGAGATACAACCTTCCGTCACCACGCCCGGATCCAACCTACCCAAACACGCTTTTTCCCGCTCTTTATCAGCCTGTTCCATCCGCTATCAACCTCACCCTCGTGACCACTTGAGCTCGCTTCTGATAACCACTGATAGCACACCTACCAGTCATGCACACCTAAGCGTGGCATGACATGTCTATCTTTCATCTGAAACCCTTTTTTTTTCTTTACACCTTATAATCACAAAGGCCTACATACCCTGCATGAACACAAATTACAATACATAGTAGAAGGCACCCGAATGACGAGGAAAATAAACAATAGTTACAAAAACAAAATTACTTTACACTTTTTTTTTCCACAAATACAATACATATCGTAGCAGAGACCCGAATGCCGGGAAAAATGAACGATAGTTACAAAAACCGCGTCACTTTGCACTCTTTTTTTTTTTTTAGCAAGGCGCATTGAGTGACGATAGAGGTGTGGACTGGTTAACCCGATCCTTTATTTTCTCTCTTGCGGTGACGCATTTCGACGTATGCTTGAATGCTGCGTTTACTCGCGATTCTTTTCCATCCTGTCGACGGCGCCAGTGAAGACACTTGTCCAAATTGCTTCAGATGATTTATTCCTTCCCGTCGTGTCGAGATACAACCTTCCGTCACCACGCCCGGATCCAACCTACCCAAACACGCTTTTTCCCGCTCTTTATCAGCCTGTTCCATCCGCTATCAACCTCACCCTCGTGACCACTTGAGCTCGCTTCTGATAACCACTGATAGCACACCTACCAGTCATGCACACCTAAGCGTGGCATGACATGTCTATCTTTCATCTGAAACCCTTTTTTTTTTCTTTACACCTTATAATCACAAAGGCCTACATACCCTGCATGAACACAAATTACAATACATAGTAGAAGGCACCCGAATGACGAGGAAAATAAACAATAGTTACAAAAACAAAATTACTTTACACTTTTTTTTTCCACAAATACAATACATATCGTAGCAGAGACCCGAATGCCGGGAAAAATGAACGATAGTTACAAAAACCGCGTCACTTTGCACTCTTTTTTTTTTTTTTTAGCAAGGCGCATTGAGTGACGATAGAGGTGTGGACTGGTTAACCCGATCCTTTGTTTTCTCTCTTGCGGTGAGGCATTTCGACGTATGCTTGAATGCTGCGTTTCCTCGCGATTCTTTTCCATCCTGTCGACTGCGCCAATGAAGACACTTGTCCAAATTGCTTCAGATGATTTATTCCTTCCCGTCGTGTCGAGATACAACCTTCCGTCACCACGCCCGGATCCAACCTACCCAAACACGCTTTTTCCCGCTCTTTATCAGCCTGTTCCATCCGCTATCAACCTCACCCTCGTGACCACTTGAGCTCGCTTCTGATAACCACTGATAGCACACCTACCAGTCATGCACACCTAAGCGTGGCATGACATGTCTATCTTTCATCTGAAACCCTTTTTTTTTTCTTTACACCTTATAATCACAAAGGCCTACATACCCTGCATGAACACAAATTACAATACATAGTAGAAGGCACCCGAATGACGAGGAAAATAAACAATAGTTACAAAAACAAAATTACTTTACACTTTTTTTTCCACAAATACAATACATATCGTAGCAGAGACCCGAATGCCGGGAAAAATGAACGATAGTTTCAAAAACCGCGTCACTTTGCACTCTTTTTTTTTTTTAGCAAGGCGCATTGAGTGACGATAGAGGTGTGGACTGGTTAACCCGATCCTTTGTTTTCTCTCTTGCGGTGACGCATTTCGACGTATGCTTGAATGCTGCGTTTCCTCGCGATTCTTTTCCATCCTGTCGACTGCGCCAGTGAAGACACTTGTCCAAATAGCTTCAGATGATTTATTCCTTCCCGTCGTGTCGAGATACAACCTTCCGTCACCACGCCCGGATCCAACCTACCCAAACACGCTTTTTCCCGCTCTTTATCAGCCTGTTCCATCCGCTATCAACCTCACCCTCGTGACCACTTGAGCTCGCTTCTGATAACCACTGATAGCACACCTACCAGTCATGCACACCTAAGCGTGGCATGACATGTCTATCCTTCATCTGAAACCCTTTTTTTTTTCTTTACACCTTATAATCACAAAGGCCTACATACCCTGCATGAACACAAATTACAATACATAGTAGAAGGCACCCGAATGACGAGGAAAATAAACAATAGTTACAAAAACAAAATTACTTTACACTTTTTTTTTTCCACAAATACAATACATATCGTAGCAGAGACCCGAATGCCGGGAAAAATGAACGATAGTTACAAAAACCGCGTCACTTTGCACTCTTTTTTTTTTTTTTTTTTTTTTTTTTTAGCAAGGCGCATTGAGTGACGATAGAGGTGTTTACTGGTTAACCCGATCCTTTGTCCTCTCTCTTGCGGTGAGGCATTTCGGCGTATGCTTGAATGCTGCGTTTCCTCGCGATTCTTTTCCATCCTGTCGACTGCGCCAGTGAAGACACTTGTCCAAATAGCTTCAGATGATTTATTCCTTCCCGTCGTGTCGAGATACAACCTTCCGTCTCCGCGCCCGGATCCAACCTACCCAAACACGCTTTTTCCCGCTCTTTATCAGCCTGTTCCATCCGCTATCAACCTCACCCTCGTGACCACTTGAGCTCGCTTCTGATAACCACTGATAGCACACCTACCAGTCATGCACACCTAAGCGTGGCATGACACTAACTACCATTCTTTTCTGAAGAACTTGGCACTTCTGGAAAGCTGGCGGCGGGCTGTGTTCACTCTGGTTTACAAGGGCAAAAACAAAACCTCAAGAAACGTATCCAGTTATTGTCTTGTGTCCGTCACGTCTATCTTTTTTCGGACACCCGAACTGATTATCAGCAAGCACTTACTCAAGCACCTCGATTGTCTCCAGCTGATTTCAATCCAAAGCATTGCTTCCTGCGCTTCCACTCCTGAGAGACTGACTTTGGTTCCATTTGACATAACGTCAGCGACAACATAAATAGTCGTTATCCCAGAGATGTTCTCCAGCTGAACCATAGTAATATGGTCCTTTCTGAACTACCTTAGTATCAGACACAACAAGTGCGCTGCAATGCGATTTAGTTCGGCCAAGCAAATTCAGCCCCCGAACTACACGACTGGTGGATTCCTTCTGTTTCCAGTGCAGACACCTGACATCCTGGGTATATCTGTAACACAAAATCTCGACCTCGGTTTCATCCGGCAAGCCTCGTTGCAAGGCCATGCAGCACCGTAGATATGGTGTCTTGGCTTTCGCGGTGCTCTGGACGGGATACTCTGGCAACCATCCAGATTGCCCTGGTACTTCCCTACCTCGAATACTGCTACTATTCTGGAGTCCTAATCAATCTCCACCCCCCCCCCCCTCTCTCACCTTCCCTTATCGAGACCCTGGACGGTGTTCAGCCCTGGGCCACGCGGATGCTAATACACCGCGATCCACCCACGGACTAAGAATCACTGCTGATATCTCTCGTTTGGCATTGGCTGAGTCATCGTCGCACGGTGGCAGCAATCCGCCGCTTAGCCGCTGCCACCATGTCCTGTATGGCGGGATCATACCTAGACTCGGTTCTACGTGTCTCGAATCGCGCAGGTTTTCTATTACCACTTCATGCTCGTACTCAACGTCAAGGGTCCTCCCCTTTCGCAGAAGATGTGGGCACTTTCCTTTTCTCTTTGGACGCATTCGCCCGCCTTTTCCTCAGACCATTGACGACCTTAGCTATTTCACTAGAAGTATTTTGCATGCTTTTCTTCACCCATACTCACATCGTTCCTCCCATCTGTAAATCAATTTACATTTCTATATGTAATCTGAACTTTATCCTTCTTCGTTTGCTTGTATTTCTCTGCGTTCTCAGGAGGTTGGCTAGTAGTCACCCCAGCGTACGTTTCATAGACCAATCTGCTAGACGTGCGCGAGACCACGGTTCCCACTTTTATTTTTTTTGCAAATAAGAGATTAATTGACTGATGGATGGAAGAAATGATTGTTTGATTGAGTCATTCATTCATTCATTCATTGAAATATAAAAAAACATAAACTGGGGGTAGCAAAAAGACCTCTACAAATCTTAGTGACGAGCACGACACGTTTCTTTACGTGAGGCCACTTGTACCTCTCACAGGCAGTTCGAAAACGTCTAATAAATTCTGCCACCTTACCCCAGCCACTTCTCATCTATGAACATTTCTCTCCGTACTTCATCTTCGCCCAACGTCCGATGTTCTAGAAAACGTCAATTCCTGGTGTCTTTAGAGGGGTTTGACACGCCAAAAGTAAGATATGAGACAACAGTACTGCAGGGCGCATTTATGTTCCTCTAATACTGCTAAATTTGTTTCGAAAATAGAGCGATAGTTTCGTGGATAAATTGATTTATGTGCGGGTCCCTTGAAGAGGCGGTATCGGGCGGAGCGGGAGGCTGGCTACGCAGCCAGCCTCCAGCGCGGTGTCTCTTCGCACTCACGCACAGACTTGGCTCTCTTGAAGCCTCGCGCTTCCCCTTCCTCGTTTACCTTCCGCGTTTTGAGCATCCCGTCCGTGACGATTACGTCGACGGCATCGCTCGCCTTGTCGAAGTGTTCGACATTGATCACAGCAGCGATGAGAGTGACTGCTATCAAGAGATGTTGGAAGCTGTTCATTTTGACTGCAAGCCGCAGGGGACCAACTTCAGCGACGACGCATTACGGACGAACTGGCCGTGGTCACCGTCGTCCGGGAATATTTCGCAGGCGCATGCAGGGCGGAAGGTCATGTGGCCGGTGGCGAGAGCAAGAATAGCTTTGGGTTATCGAGTTGCGTGAGCATTATTGATCGTACCGCGGCGAGGAGAGTTTAGGCGATCATGGGGGTGCCTACACTGTTAGCAAGTCCCGTGTATTTGGCGAATATTTGGGGTGAAAAACACGCTATTTACACAAATTACCATAGATTTACACGATGAGTAACGGATAATTCGTTCAGAAATCATGCGAGGTTGTAAAAAACGTGTTTTGGTTCGGTCATACACGCATAACCGTGTAGCCGACCTCGATAACACGCATCGCCCCCGCCGACAACCGCGGCATTGCCTGCTATCGAAGCACCGGAATGCTTGGGGACACGCTAAGAAAGGACCGTCGAGACAAATGCCGCGGAAAGAAACATGTCTCGGAGACAGATATGCACCAAAAGCAATTGCGCCGTGTCGCAGGACGTTGGCGAAACCCGCGCTTACCGTGCTCGCCGCCATCTTCTGGTCGATGGCAATGCGGCGTCCCTCATGTCGCTCATGTTTGTATTTAGTTTAGGGGTCCTGATAACAGTTTCTTAGACACCAGAAATAAAGTCGTGGGTCTAATTATTCGTTCCAAACAGTTAAAATGGATATAAAAAGCGTGTCCTCGATGTGAACACGTGACATTGCAGTTGGTTTGGTTGTTGCTTCAACTTTCAACTGCAAGCGATCTGGCCACGGCGCAAGCGCAACGCCGATGTACGCTGGAAGCAAGCGCCGGTTGGCTTTCGTTGTTTTTGTTTGACCGGAAAAAATCTGGCAAGTACGCATGGCGCCGCTACTGTTTTGGTTAGACGGGACGCGAGAAGCTTCGCATAGAGCTTCGGAGTTTGCGAGCACATAGTGAAGACGTGACCGGAGAAGTGCCCCTGTGATGTTCCTGGAAGACGGAAAGTAGCATTCGTAATCGTCGTGTGTGTTTTGAAAGCGAAGGGAGTCACAGGGTTCACGAGTTTGCAATCACAAGCCAAGGTTTACGACAGCGCGGCGTTGATTTCGGCGGTCTCGTTCTGTTTGGTCCAACCCGGCGATGCGAGAAAGAGCTGAAACGTTCGTCGTGTGTGATGCGGTGCTTTGTATTCCGGGTCTGTTTGAACCACGCTTTTAACACGGAGCGCAAACTGTTTCTTCCGTGGTGAAGGTTCAACGGGTAACGTCCCGTCGTCGTCAGCTGATCCGGTCCAGCTGGTCCGGAGGACGCGGCGAGCGTTTTTAAAAGTAAATCGTCCTTCGTTCCGTTTCAAACTGTGGAAGTATCCCGACACATACCGTGAGTAAGAAGCAGCGGGCGTTTTCAACAGAATTACGTTGTTTTAATTGAATAATGTACTCCGGATTGTTGTCTTAAATCTGCCGTTTTTTATGCTGCGTGTTGGACTGCGTTTCCATAGCGACGCACACCGCTCGAGTAGATGATTCGGTCCTGCAACGAGTTTGTTCCGCCAATCATGCGGCGTGAATAAATCAGGGCAAGATTTCCTACCTGCCCACAGATGCATGTATTGAGACCATTTTTTATGTTGTGACCGTAGTGCTCTTTCTTTATATTGGAAGACGCGTTGGTGCATTTATTATGGTACAGTCACTTGAGAGTTGAGAAATTGGAGAGCGAGCAAGCTTTCTCAACTTTGTCTCTTTCTCTCTGGCACTGCCCTGTTTCAGTTTCAGTAGGCATATCTACTAGCAGGTACAAACTGCTCTAAAGCAGGTAAAAGACGGGAAGCTTAGGACGGTGCGGACTCCGTGTTTCGCGCTTTTCAAAAGGTGGCAGGGTAAATGCTTTTGTGAGATATGCGGAATATGCAAGCGATTTTGTTATGCCCTTCTTTTGCGTCTCTCCAGCGAAACGAATAAGATGATCTACTACAAAGGCGCAATCACGAGCCAAGATTTAAGATAGCAGTCGTTTGCTTCGGTGATCCGTGTAGCTGTATTTTACCCTGCTCTCTGCAACACCGTGTCATGACGAAGAGCTGGAACGGTCACGGTTTGTGCTGGCCTCCCGGTTGACAGAAACCCGCGTCGCCCGCATCGGCACCGAGTGCGCTTGGGCTGTTGATGCTCAAGCCTTTCATCCGCGGCTTGTCGCCAGCTCATCCTGCTGCTCAACGGTGAGGAAGCGGCGAGAGTAACCTCGGAAGTGAATGTAAATCCTCGTTCATTCAGTTATTCGGTGTCAAAGTGTGGAAGATGTCCAACGTGTACTGAGGGCGGGAACTACGAGCGTTTTGCGTTGCTTTTATAACCGAAACCAGACCAAAGAGATAACTGCCTTGCGTACTCTAAAATGACGGAAGCAATAAGTTTCAACAGGTCGAGTACGTCAACGGGGATGTAGGCGAGACGGTGCACACTGTTTAAACGCTTGCAGTATCCACGAGTGGTACCAGGAAAGCTACGTCAATAGAGAAGGAGCTCGCGATTCAGCATAATGCACTGCTACGGGCCCGTGTATCTTCAAAGTTCGGGGTGGTGGCAGTATAAAAAAAAAAGACGCATCAGCGCCCCATACCAGTGTTCACGAATAACACCGGTCACAAACTCCCAAGCCCCACCGCTCTTCTCGACACCGACACGACATACGACAACAAACTGCATCAAAACGCCCCAAAAGTGAAGGCGTCTGCTCCCGTACTGCAACTGCTGCAACTAGCGGAAGTGAAGTGTTGGGCGGATGTCCGGATGTCCTTCACAACAATATAAAAAAGGCTTTCCGCAAGGATCATTTTCATTTATTATTGTATACCTAATGACAAAATCCCAATAATTTGTTTTCCTATCAGATTCAAGCTAGTCGGACTGCCCATAACACTGGTCAAGCAAGAATATAACAAAAATTTGATTTTTTTCATGACCTGTTTAAGATTTATTGTTAACATATCGTTATTTATTGCAACGGACTAACATTACAGATTTTGCCGCCATACTTTTTAAATGCAAACAGTTCTAACACACGGCTGTCCATTGCGCCGTGTTTTGTGTATTCTTCTATAAATCTGTAATGGTCAGCGACCAAACGGCTCACCCGCACATGTCATGCTTATATGCGCCGCGAAAGAAATGTATATCGAGTAGGAAGTGTCGGGCGTTGTGTCGGTTGTTTTGTTTGTGTACATGTCGGTGCTGTGTAGCTGTGTGCTGTGTTGCCTGCGTTGTATGTAGGGTTGCTGTGTAGTCGTGGTCGTTCGCAGTGTTAACAGACTCGTCTTCTTTTAAAAACAGGCTGCTAGAAATCTTCATAGGTGGCGCAAGTTACCGCCCGATTCTAAATAGTTTGCTCAAGTTATTTATCCATGTGAGTTCGGCATTTGTTGTTGTTTTTTTGTCTAGCGGCTCGTTGAAGCTACCGACGCCGCCGACCGCCGACAACGCACGTACGTACCTTTGCAAGTAGCTACGTCCGTCGCTTGCAGACTTTACTGTGTATAAAAGACACCGAACGTGAATTAACGCGCCCTGTGTGCTTTCAATTCGGCTGAAAGGCGCGCGGCTCGCTGGGCTCGTCTCTTGCGTGTTCTCGGCCGCTGGCCGAGCACCCGCCGAGAAGAGACGACACGCAGCCTGGTTGAGGGTGGACGATCACTGACCAGAGCGCGTGCGCTCAACGGCGTTTATTGATGTGGTGATCAATGTTGCCCGCCGAGCCAGGCGGCTGCAGACGGGCGGACTGGAGGGGGGCACCACTAACTTGTCACACTCCTCCCCCCCAGTTTGTTAGTTAATAAACAAAACTAAACACAATGCGCACGGCCGACACCATCTTGGCGTCTGGCCACGCAAAGTCCCGGCCTGTCGACGATGAAGGTCACCCCGGCGAGTAGCGGTCAGGTGGCCTCCTCTGCCGTGCACTCCGCCTGGGCACTGGTGTCGACGGGCCAGGTGTGGCAACGCCGGGCGCTGCCTGAACTGGTCGCGCTCCACCGGGTGGAGCTACAGGGACCGGATTTGGTTGTGGCACCGCTGCAACTGGTGCCACAGGAGTGGCGACGCTTGTCGCCTCCGGGGCGGGTGGCGCTCCGCTGGCCACGACTGGTGCTGTTGGGCCCCCTGCAGGCTGGTCCTCAGAAGCGACGGCCGAGGGTGGAACCCAGGTCCCGAGGCGAGGCCTGACATGGTCGGCGTGCCGGTGCCAGGTGGTCCCGTCGGGCATGCGGACGAGCAGCGACGAGGCACTCGCTGGTGAAACCACACGCCCGGCAGACCAGGGTGGGCCAGGACGAAAGTTCCTGGCGTAGACCGACGCTCCCGGCTCCGGCAAAGGCCCGGGACAGCACCCTCGGTCAGCAGCCAGCTTCTGCTTCAGCTGCTTCAGGAGCGCCGTGAACCGGAGGTCTGGATGCAAGACGTCCAGGGGGGTCTTGACCATCCGGCCCAGCAGAAGCTCGCAGGGGGCACGGCCAGTGACCTCATGCGGTGTGGTCCGGTACTGGAACAGTACCCGGGCCACCTGCGTCCGGAAATCCCCGGGCTGGCTCCTCTTCAGCTTGTTCTTGAGGGTCTGTACCACCCGCTCTGCTGCACCATTGGAAGCGGGGTGGTACGGCGGAACCAGCATCCGGCGGATCCCATTTTTCTGCAGCCAGTCGAGGTACTCGGCGCTAGCGAAAGCGGGACCATTGTCGGACACAATAATGTCCGGCAATCCCTGCGCCGCAAAGACTTGCCGCAGCGCCGCAATGGTCGCGCTTGCCGAGGGACTGGTGACTGGCAGTGCCTCCACCCACTTGGAGAAGGCGTCCACTACCACCAGGAAGTAGTGGCCCTTGAAGGGTCCCGCATAGTCCACATGCAAGCGGGACCACGGCCTCTGTGGGAACGGCCAGGGGGTGATCTCCACGTGGCGCGAGGCTCGCTGGTTCTCCTGGCAGACTTGGCAGCTTTGCACCTGGTGCACGATGTCCTGGTCCAGGCCTGGCCACCAAACGTGCGACCGTGCCACCATTTTAGTCTTTTCAATGCCAGGATGCCCCGCGTGCAGCAGCTGCAGCACCTTGGCCCGCAGACTTTGTGGAATCACCACCCTGGAGCCCCACAGCAGGCAGCCTTGCTCCAAGCTCAGCTCGGCGGTCTTGTGGCTGAACGCCTGGTGACGCAGCTCCTCCCCTCGGGCAACCGCCTTGACCACCTGAGACAGGACCGGGTCCCGGCTGGTCGCCTGCGCCACCGCAGTCCTGGTCAGCACCCCCGGGTAGGCCCGCTCCAGCAGGAACACGTCAGCTGGCTCTGGAACGGCAGCAGGCACCTCCGGCAGGGGCAGGCGGCTCAGGGCGTCGGCAGGTCCCAGGTCCTTCCCAGGGCGGTAGACCAGCTTGTACCTGTAGGCTGCCAGCGTCAAGGCCCAGCGTACCACACGAGGCGATGCTTGCACTGGGACCGCCTTGTCAGGTCCCAGCAGCCCCAGCAGCGGCTTGTGGTCCGTGACTGCCTCGAACTGCCGGCCCCACAGGTACTGATGGAAGCGCTGGACCCCGAAGATGAGGGCCAAGCCTTCCTTGTCGAGCTGGCTGTAGCGTTGCTCCGCCGCATGGAGTCGACGAGAAGCAAACGCCACAGGGCGTTCCTGACCATCCTGACCCCGGTGCGACAGGACGGCTCCTACCCCGTACGGCGACGCATCCACGGTGAGGACCACAGGCTTGGCCGGGTCGAAGTGCGCCAGCACTGGAGCCTTAACGACAAGCTCCTTGCTGCGCTGGAAGGCCAAGTCCTGCTCCTTCTTCCAGGCCCACTGCTGACCGTCACGAAGCAGTCGATGCAGCGCCTCCAGATGCGTCGAAAGGTTGGGCAGGAACCTCCTGTAGAAGTTGATGAGGCCGAGGTAGCTCTGAAGCTCCTTCTTGCTCTTGGGCTTCGGCGCCTTGAGCACGGCCTCAATCTTGCGGGGTGCCGGGGCCAGGCCAGCCTGGGAGATGATGTGTCCCAGGTACTCCACGCTGGGGGTCAGGAACACGCACTTGTCCAGCATCAGCTTGAGACCGGCGTCCTGTAGTCGTGTCAGGACTTTGCGCAGGTTCTGCAGGTGGTCCCCGTCGTCGGTACCGGTAACCAGGATGTCGTCCAAGTACACCGCCACGTGCCTCATGCCCCTGAAGAGGTTGTCCATCTCCCTCTGGAAGATGGCTGGGGCTGAGGCCACGCCGAACGGTAGGCGCGTGTACTGGAAGAGTCCCATGGTTGTCGAAATGGTGACATACTTCCGGGCGGCATCCTGGAGCACCAGCTGCTGGTAGGCATCTCGAAGGTCGAGCTTAGTGAACTTCTGTCCCCCGGACAGAGCCGACCAGAGATCTTCTACCCGAGGCAGCGGGTACTTCTCGACGGTAGCGACGGGGTTGATGGTGACCTTGAAGTCCCCGCAGATCCTGACGCGGCCGTCTCGCTTGAGGACTGGAACTATCGGTGCAGCCCACTCGGAAGACTTGACGGGCACCAGGATTCCCTCTCGCTGCAGCCGTTGCAGCTCCTGGGTGACCCCGTCCTTCAGGGCGAACGGCAGCGGACGCGGCTTGAAGAACCGAGGCCGGGCTCCCTCGGGAACGTGGATGCCGACCGTCGTGCCGGCGAAGGTGCCCACCCCTGGCTGGAACAGGGACTGGAAGTCGGTCAGGAGGCTTGGGACGTCTTGCACCACGTGCAGCGCAGCTTCCTGGTACTCCGGCAGCCGAACACCCAGCGAGTGAATCCAATTCCGGCCCAGCAGCGTCGGCGACGACCCCTTGGTTAAATAAAGGGGAAGGATTGCCTCCCTGTCGCCAAGGCGAACGCCGACTTGGGCCCGACCCTGGACCTGGGAAAGCTGCCCGGAGTAGCTGCGTAGCATGACGTCAGACACCTCGATGGACACGCCGGGGAAGGTCCGCTTGAACAGCTTCCCGGGCATGACCGACACGCTGGCCCCCGTGTCCAGCTCCATGGTGATGGGGTGGCCGCAGATTTCGACAGACACCATGTATGGTGGCACGGACGATGGAGGCTTACTCGTCTGCCACACGTCGAAAATCTGCGGCTCGTCGGCCACGACGTGGACCCTGGCTGAAGACGGACCCGGGCCTGGTGCCGCTCGTCCCCGCCGCGTTCTCTTGCGACGGCCACCCTGGCCGCGGGCTTGGCTGGAACCCGGGCTTGAACCAGGCTGCTGCTGCTGCTGGCCGCCGCTCGTCCTCCCCCCTCGGCAGACACGTGCGAGGTGCCCAGTTCTCCCGCACGTGAAACATTGTGCGTGGACAAACTGGCACTGTGAGGGGGAGTGGGCAGCACCGCAGCGGCTGCAGGCACCGCTCCTTGCCGCCATCTTGTTCACCGCCGCTTCCGTCGACGGTGAGCCGGCCGCACGTGCTATCTCGCTGGCGTCCTTCGCTGCTGCTTCCATCGCCAGCACTGCCTTCACCGCGTCGTCCAGCGAGGGGTCGGGGAGCTCCAGGAGTCTCGTCTGCATGGCGGAGTTGTTGATGCCGCAGACGAACCGGTCCCGGAGTAGCGAGTCCAACTGGTCGCCGAAGGCGCAGGTGCTCGCTAACCCTCGTAGCGCAGCGACGAACTGCCCGAGGGTCTCCCCGTCCTGGCGGCTCCGGTTGTTGAAGCGGGACCGCTCCATCAGCGTGGACGGCGCCGGGCTGAAGTGCGAGCGCAGCGTGGCGAGCAGCTCACCCAGCGTTTTGACGTGCGGCGTGGCCGGCTTGAGGAGGTCGAGCAGGAGGCTGAAGACGCGGGTCCCGCAGCTGGCCAGGATGATTTCCCGTTGTTTCGCCTCCGGCGTGTCGTTCGCCCGGAAGAACACGTGGACTTGTTCTTCGTAGACTGGCCAGGCGGACCCATCTCCGTCGAACGGCTCGAGCCTCCCGTAGAGCGGCATGGCGACAGGAGCGGGGTGCGGTGTTCCGACTCTCTCGGCGGCGTGGGCCGAACCGTGCACGTTGGTGGCCTCCAGTGCCACGGTTCCTCGTCGCCAGTGTCACGAACTTTCTGGAACGTGGACGAAGGGGGCCGAAGCACCCGCCGAGAAGAGACGACACGCAGCCTGGTTGAGGGTGGACGATCACTGACCGGAGCGCGTGCGCTCAACGGCGTTTATTGATGTGGTGATCAATGTTGCCCGCCGAGCCAGGCGGCTGCAGACGGGCGGACTGGAGGGGGGCGCCACTAACTTGTCACACTCGGCCGCTGGCCGCCATGTTTCATAAGGAACACGCTCGAAACTGTTTTGCGGAAGGCAGACACGGTGTAGCGTGTTAAGTTTACACAGCACCTCATGTGTAGACGAAAAACACTGATGGCCTCGTGTAAAACGAACACGTTTCGACGTGTCCGCTATGAGACAACGGTTTACACGTCTGGGCGTGTTATTTTTGCTAACAGTGTAGAATGAGAGCACGTGCATGATCACGCGGTTTGTGGACTCCATGGTGTGACTAACGTGGGCAGTGTTGCCTGGTCGCCAGATGAAAATGATTAAAATGTGTAAATTAATTATTGCAATTCATATAGCTGTAAAATTTGCGCAACTTGGTGTATATACTAAGAAGCCTAGGAGCATTCCATTTCAAAAATAATCTACCCGTTTAATTTTCGTGTCCCCCCCCCGCCCAACCCCCCCATAACCCCTTTAACAAAACAAACTAAAACGGCCTCAGGCAAGAAAACGAAAGTATCCTATTAGTTTCATTGCGAATAAAAGAAGTAATGTTTAAAATAATGTTTCAAAACAAAGCATAGTTTCTCCTTCTGAGGAAGAAATAACAGGCATGGATGTTTTTTTTTTTAATAGGGCCGCTCAAACGACTCCTGAGTGAGGCGCGACTATACCTCAGCGAGGGAAGCTGATGAGAGCGCGTGAGGACATTAGAGCGCCGAGGTCTGTTTAGGAGGACGGTGGGTAGAAACAAAGTCTAGCTTCCCTTTTCGCTATCCACCCTTCGAACACATTCAAACGTTGAACGCCGTCGTTCGGAGCTGAAACGCGTGACGCTAGGCGAGAAACAGACGATGCTCTTGATCACTCTGATTAGAGGGAGTCAGTCAGTGAAGACAAAGGCAGCCTTCCTTTGTCTCCACCCACTCTCTTGGGTAGACGCAGCTATGGTCGCGTCTACCCAATAATATATTGTGTTTTAAACCTAAAATGGGCAGTAAAATCGGCGCCTATACGTACATTTGTAACCTTTTCGCAAGGGTGTATTCTACAGGTGACTTTCACCTCGTAAATTTACAATGCGTATCTCCCTTTCTGTAAAAAATAAGATTTGGATTTGGATTTGGATATGGCGGCTAACCCTTTTATATCGGGGGATCCCAGCGTACTGGATCTAGCCAAAATTATCTGTTATTTCTATTTTGGATTTTCTTCCACCAGTCTTCTCATTTTTGTCCATTCCGCGACGGGTACAGGCCGCTGGCCCCTGCTCACGGTGCTATTGGCACCGTCGTTGCCCTCCTCGTCGATTTCCCGGAAGCCCAATGCCACCGCCATGTCTCCGCCGCGCGGCACCTTCCGGCTGCAGGCCCGTGCACTCGAGAGTGGCGTGCTGCAGTGTTTCTTCGACCCCCTGTGTGCACAGGGTGCTTCGCACGTCGGTGCCTGTGTACTTGGCCCGAAGGACGCATGTTCGCAGCATGCCCCCTCGAGTGTCGAACAGAAGTTCACTGTCGAAAGGTTGGCCAGGGTCAATCACAGACGCCGAAGCGGACCGCTGAGTCGAGTGGCAGGGAAAATTTGGCGCACGTACAGATAGATGGGGCTTACATTTTTAATGTAGTGAGAATGCTTGCAACCATGTGGCCTACTGCAATGAAGATAATATTTATGTAACATACCTTTCATTTAATAATAAAGGGGGACAATAATAGCAAAACTTCAAGTAAAAAACAAACAAACAAAAAAGCGACTCCATAACGACGGCGATTTTGCTGCCGTCTGCGGGTCGTCTGCTTTTTTTGTGCTTATTGGCAGTACCTTCCGACGCTGCTGTCGATTCCATCTATGAATACGTGCGCCAAACGCGGCTCGCCACTCGACTCGGTCGTCTGCGTAACCCCCCGCCGTTAACCTTGGAAAGACGTTTGGCCCTATTGTTGACAAACATGGAGCTGCGTCTTTTATTTTTAAAAGGTAAAATCCAGCTGTGAAATACACCATGAACGAAAAGTTTTGATTGCTGCGTGCAGGCGCCGAGTTTTATGGCCCATTTTAGATCGAGCATCGGCATTTCAATCATCCTACATTTATAATAGAGCCCGGCACCCTGACGTCTCCGCGCACTCTGATCCCTCCTATTCCCCAGTTTCTCTCAGTATACGCTTCACGCTGCCATGTGTCGCCTATTATGGCCATGGTCACGTACGCTAAAAGTGGCGTGTTGGCGCACATGAAAAGAATCAAGAAAACGAACGTTTATACGCACGCAGGCATGCAGACCGTCCTTGAGGTCTAATCGACCTGCTCTCTCCCTTTATGTTTTCACCCATTTTGCTTTTGACACCTGGACAAGTCCGACTTTGTGGCGCGGACACAATATTTAAAGGCGCGGCACGGGTCTATGAATGAATTCGGCGGTTGAAAGAAGCCAGCACGTGCGTTCTCATCTCTGATATGTCGTCTTGGGTTGAAATAATTCATTCGAACCTTCGCCTGTTTCCTAGACCACGAAGCTGGATCTCCGCATGACGCCCTGCGAAAAGCCAAATGGGAGTGGTTGTTTTTGTCTTTTTTCTCTCTCAATCAAAGCATTGAGGTCGTTTGCTACTTATAATAATGTAAATGCGTGTGCGCCTCGACATGAAAGCCGTCTGTTTAGAAAAAATATAGGGAATTTCTCTACAAACCCAAAGGGCCGAGGCGGCACATCAACCTATCAATGCAGCTCTTTCACCTTAATTTGTATGCTTATCACGGAAAAATTGGTATAGTTGCAATTTCTTCCTTTCCTTCATTGTTATCTTCATATTAATATATTCATAATATCGGTAATACTATTATTATTATTATTATTATTACATTATTATTAAGGCTATTATAATTATATTTTTTTGTTGTTGTGCACTGATTCCTGCGGCGAATTTTTTGTCGCGTACTGCTCACTGCAATCTTAAGAAGCAACATTCGGCAGAGGAACCAACTTCGGACAACTGCAAGGCCATCCTTCATGACACGCCAGCAGAAATCTTCATTCATCACGTATTCAGTCAGCACGTGCCGGCTCAGTCAATTTCCGAGGGTTATGATTGCCTTCGGCAAG
Source organism: Ixodes scapularis (assembly GCF_016920785.2). Taxonomy (NCBI): domain Eukaryota; kingdom Metazoa; phylum Arthropoda; class Arachnida; order Ixodida; family Ixodidae; genus Ixodes; species Ixodes scapularis. The sequence goes on along the minus strand of NW_024609873.1, from coordinate 15,237,536 downwards.
GGACCGACGCTACGAAGTATCGCTAAGCTTGTCGGGATCATCCTCGCCTATATAAGGATCAACCGGAGCCGCGTCCACTGCAGTCGGCGGCAAATTTGTTGTTGTGTACTGATCAGTACAATCTTCATAGGTTGTACTGACCCTACACCTCACGTTATAACACTCTCCGATTTTTTATGCTGCCGACAGCACAGGTGTTTTGATTGACAGTCATTGATTTGTTTTTTCTTGAGCTTGGACAATAATAGCAAAACTTCAAAAATCTTCCGCCTGACGGAAGATTTTTGACGTGTGTATGTCCGAAAGGGTTATCATCTTAGAATGCAATGATCCGGAGTCGCAGATAGCCCCTTCGCGGCAATGGACGTTTCTAGAAGCCAGAACTGGAGGTGTCCTACCTGTCGTACGAGTGACATTGGTTCAGGCGCTGGTGGGGCTGGCAACATTTCGATAGGCAGCTGAAGCTGTTCAGAATTGAGCCAGCAGGCCGGGGATGCCACTGTTGTTAATCAGCTTTCCGCAATCAGTGCTCCGCTTGATCAGCTCATATTCCTAATGGTTAGTCTCGACGGCATTCTGACGCTGCCTGCGAAGGTTGACAAGCTACTGGGCCTGAAGGCTGCGATCCGAGGATGGCGCACCACGGCCTGTGGACTCCAAACAATTATTGACTCTTTTCGTTAAAAGTCTAATTCCGTCATGCATCTCGCAAAGGCAAACCAACGTTCCATTAGGGACTTCCAGTACAATGTTTTCACGTCTAAACTGGCGATGGAGAATCAAACTGCAGAATTTTTAAGACGAAAGAAAGAACTTAAAGACTTGCAGCAATACAGTCGCCATTGTAACCTAGAGTTAGGTTACAATAATGTTTAGACCTGGCGATAATTTATTAGAGGCCATTAAAGTTCTTTCTAGAAATATCGACCGTCCAATGTTTCAATCAACCACAATTCTGGCAATTCACCGCCTACCGAAAAAGCGCGACGCAACCCCCACGGTTTTGGTTAGCTTTGCCTCTGCCAACACAGAAGACGCTTGGATGGTCGCACGTGTCAGGTTACGCAATCTGCGTGAAACTGAAAATTATCCCGAGGTGGTTTTGCGATTATCCCCTGACCACCGCGGATAACAAACTTTTCTGGAGGGCAAAAAGTAGGGGCAAAGGGAGTGGCTTTGGATTTGTGCTCATTAAAAACGGCAATATTTTTGCAACCAAGGCCGAGTGATCTCCCTCCGCGCGCATAAGCACAGCAAGAGACCTCGATAAACTCGTGTAGGCGATGAGAGCTTGCTTTTCGATTCCTGAGTGCAGTTTGTTGCATCAAGTGTTAGGAACAGTTTATCTTAGATCTCTAACGCTGCTCAATGTAAATATTAGAAGCCTAAGGAAGCATTGGGAGGAATTTCAGATTTTGGCTGGCAACTTGAAGCCGCCAAGGTATATGTTCTGTCTTAACGAGATTAAAAATTCTTCTCTGCAGCGGAATCAATTTATTTTTAACGGTTAGAAATATCATTTTTAACTTGGAATGAGTGCGGAGGAGGTGGCATTGCCTTATATATATTACAAATAAAAGGTTATCATCAAGACCTAGCATCTCCTTGCAGCATGCAGAATCAATTCCTATTAAAATATTGACTCCACTTCTTCATTAATTTATTGTGGTCCCAAGAATGTCTTGCTTTTTGTTGCAGAGCTTGAAGCATTTCTTGCTCAACTTCGCTAAGAAGGCCAATCATGCTTGGTTGGAGACTTGAACTTCAATGCGTTCAAACGTAACAAATATATAGCTTGTAATTAGTTACAAAAAAAAAATCTCCAAACAGGGGAGGAGCTTTTTTTATGGGAAACTAGTAGTTTCCTGCATCAATCATCTAAACATAAGCAAGCCAGACGTCCGGGTGAAATATGCAGTAATTACCGAAAAGTTTTCCGATTATTACTTCATCGGTTGCCATTTAGAACATTTGTCAGGGGAAGAAAACTATAACAACACAAACTGAGCCGTGTAACGATTACAGATGTAGTGAAACTTGATGCCTTGGTCACGATGTTTGCCTGGGATGGCTTACTGCAATCCGTTTCGCCGTTTAGTCTGTACTCTGATGTTTTCTAAAACATGGCACTCATTTCACACTGCTTCCAAAAAAGAAGTAATTTCCCTGCAAAGGTCATTCAAGCCCTCGATTAATGCCGATATTATGGCAAATATTAAAACTACGGAAACACTTTGGGTCCGTTCTCGGCGTGCAGCAAAGAACCTAGTATTAAGAACTAAATTCACGTGTGAAAGAAACAAAGTAAATGCTCCAATCAATTCCGCTAAACAGCGTTATATAAAAAAAAGTTTTATGAGACAAAACTAATTGCCCAAGAAATATGTGAGCTAACTAACGAATATAGAGGACGGGCATCCAGAAAACCAATCGCCGATTCTTTGAGAAAGCACTTCAGAAATAACTTGCAGAATTAACTTGCAATTATATTAATACTTTTTTTTTCTGGCATAGACCGGTACTGCCGGGGACCGTGTAAGATATTAAAAAGATTTAGTAAAGACTTTTAACTATCTGGGGTCTTCTGGCCTTCTAGAGCGTCTTAACCTACGCACGTTACATTCTATCTGGTTTGATATAAAGCAGGAAAAGGCAGCCGGAATCGATTACACCCGTGTTCGCGATCTCTTTTTAAACTTTGACTATATCAAACGAGTACTGCTTTGCATGATAAATGGATTTTTATTCTTTGGTGTTAAACACGCGGATCTGAAAACTGTCCTCGTTGAAACGCTCTTTAAGAGCGGAACGCCAGATAAATATGAATAATATTGCTCTATCTCGAACTTTCTCTGCATTGGGGAGATACTAGAAAAACAATTCTTCATTGTGATGTTTAGTTTATTGATAGCTCCGACGTTTTCCTTCCCGCAGTGAATATTAATTTGTGGCTGGTAGAACTACTCAACTGTTACTTTGAGATATTTCTCATTTAATTCACTCTGTTTGAAAACAACATTCCTGCATGTGCCCTCTTTCTGGACACACTTAAAGCTTTCGACGAGATCAGCCACAGGATACTAATTCACAAGCTCTAATTTCGGCTTCTGCGGTATTTTTCTTTCTATCCTTGAGAACGTGTTCGCAGATCACTCTGAAATGGTGTAGAGAGTTTCAAAAGTCCACAGGTGGGAATCGAAACTGGTGTTCCACAGGGATCGGTTTTGTCGCCACTACTTTTTAATCTGTTTGGTAAAGATGTTTCCGCCAGAGTATCCGGTTGTGCGATGTTTAAGTACAGGGATGACGCCACACTGGTATGTTGCCATCTCAAGTATAATCATGCCGAAAGAATTTTACAAGATGACGGAACGCGTGTAATAGACTTGTTTGCCAAAAATTTAGCTAGAAACAAAGCATTGAAAACAAAGCTCTTCTGTTTCAAGACTCCACCAAAGAAACTGGTCCTTGACTCGCCAGTAACACGGCGCTGCTCGAACTGCCTTGATTGTTAATATCCCCATCTGGATTGCGGTCGATAACGTGAAGTTTTATATGTGTTATTTGATTCTGATATATCATGGCATTTCCATTTATTGTGGAAAACTCCCAAGTGGTAGCTGCGTGCTTGATAAACGTACAGAGTTTACGCAGTTTTTGTAAAGAAAAATCGATCGCACACGACTTTGGTCTGACTATGCTCTGCTATGGTATAACATTTTTCGCGAATTGCGCGGAGCTTTTTCACGGTAAAATTCTTCTTGATTTTGCGTCTGAGGTTGGTATCTTTGAAGCTCTACAAATGCCAAACTTTTCTTCTCTTTTTGTGCAAAGTGTTGTGCTGCGCCATTACAAGAGTAGCAATATTAATCGCCCCTATGTACCTCAGAGCAATCTTCACTGTGCGTCACGCTTTTTTATCCCCAGCCCCCCCCCCCCCCCCCCCCCCCCCGGCCCCGCGTTACTCGTTATGGCAAGACAGTTCGGTCCTATTATATACCCTTTATCATTAGCAAATTTTCAAAGTGTGTTGTCAACGACAGTACGAAAAGGAAGTTAAAAGAAATGCTGACTAGTATGATACTTTGGTATTGTTCCACTTGTTTTGCACTCTATGGCTACCGTGCCGCCTTTGTTACTGCAATGGTTTCCACTCTATTTTTTTTTTTCTTTCATTGGTAGTAATTTGCATTGTTTTCGTCGATCGGCTTGCCGGGTCCTATCCCACAAGCCTACCGTGGCTTGGACAGACCCGTACTTGCACCGTGTAACTTAATACTTGTGAAAGAAAATTATTCGTCTTATTCTTCTTACTAATATTATTAACATTATTATTACTAGTACTAGTAGCAGTGTAGTAGACGTTTTTGTAGTTGTCGTAGTAGTAGCAGTAGTTGTTGTTGTAGTGTAGTGGTAGTCATAATTGTAGTACTCGTAGTTGTAGTTGTTGTTGCATCTTGGATAGGTGGACAGATCATTAGTTCTTACTCCAGCACTAGTACGCGATTCTTTCTTTTAGCTTGATTAAATAGTAGGAGAGAAGACAACTCTCACTCAGAGCGCTACCCCTAGTGACGCTCATTAAACCCAGGTACGGAATCGTCGTGGCGGTCTTGACTCTGAGAGTACTCCCTTGCTTGCGCGCTCTTTCTGCGGCGACCGTGTTATCCACGCTGCACTTAACGACGTACTCAGCCGCTGCGACAGCATGCACCAAATTGCTTTTTTTTCTTTTGTGCCGACTCGCTCGTTACTTAAAGGAAAAAAAGCCCATCTTTCCGAGCCGTAGAGTCAGTGCGATTTTTAACCGTCTTTTTCCTGCGCAATTTTTAATTCTGATCACTATTAGTTTTCTCCATGCAAACTAAAGGTCGACGCAACTCTGCTACTCCATGGAAAATACAGTGTCTCACTTTGTGCAGTTATTCTTGTTATTCTTGTTTTTGTTATTTTTGGTGGCGATATCATTGATCAGTGCAACCCAAATGCAATACAAGAAATCGCAGGATCCCACAGAAGGTACGGCACGCCATGCGAAGAGTCCTCCTGGCTCAGGATCGCATGCCTCTTTGCGCACGCTTTCGCCAAGTTTGCAGGTTTTTGCCACTTGGGGCGGGTCGGGGGTTTAAAAACGACGACGTCATGCTCATGTCTCGTTTTTCAGGTGGTATTCTTTAGTTGCAAATGGTTAGAACGGGAATAAGCTTACAAGCTATAAATGTTTTTTTTTTCAGCCATGCAGATGTCCCAATAATGTTTGTGACTCTTCACAAGGGTTCATAATTTTAATTTCTATTAACAAAACGCGACATCCAACGCTGTTTTTTTTTAATGAGATTGAATACAAATTAATTTCTTTAAAATAGCGTGGCGTCTTCCCTTCACGTTCATAACCAATAAAAATATCCTAATGAGGTTTAAATACCTTGAAGAAGGTATTGTACCCTGTGCTTGAACCGAAATTATAGAACGGAGCTTACCTGAAAAGAGTAAAGAAGGGGGGGGGGGGGGGGGGGAGAGGTATATTCTTAGGAAAATCATGTTTGGATAATTGACTACCGTTTGTAATTATTCACCGACACGTATTTATTATTCCGCGCTTGGCCGGGGTAATTATTCCGAGACGTTCAGTCGTTTAATCGAACATTTTGTTTTGGCCTAAATAATATAATAGAAGAATGGGGGATATTGTCACGAATGGCAGACGGTGAAGCAGAATAAAACGAAATGAACTCAAGATTTAATGGGGTGAACTTGAGTCAGAAGCGAAGAAGAAGACACGTCGACATAGCATCAGCGAGCGTCGACTGCGGGCAAGCAAGGGTACGTCGGTCTAACAGCTATACATCGTCTCTACTTCTGTCCGAGCGCGGTCGATGTTATGAGCCGAAAGGCCAATCAAACAGCGAAAGAGGCGCAACGTCATGGCGGGCTCTCTGTAGTTGATAGGAGAAGCCGGTATTCGCCGTCTCTCTGTGCGCGCTCCTCCGCCGGGTAGTCCTAGCAAGCGCAGAGAGCACGCCATGACGCTGCGCTTTTTGGGCTTTTTGATTGGCCCTTCGGCTCATAACATCGTCCGCGCTCGGACATAAGGTGAAACAAAGTATAGCTATCGCGAGAGAAAATCAGCGAATGAATCGGCGGTACAGCGCTCAGGCCTTTTTCTACTCTTCTTGTCATCTCGAATGTTCGACTTGGAATGTTCGGAAAAGGGCTAAGGCGAAGCTGACTAGAAAAGGTCATTTTGGCTTCCTTATCGTTTACACTCGGGCTAAGTGTGAACGCGAATCTTCCAGATAAACGGAGAAGCGTATCACCTTGATCATGCACGTGGCAGTATTTTCAAATGTCAGAAAATATTTTCTGCACGTAGCTGAAAAGTCCGAGTGGCCAGATTCAACAGGAAATGGGTTTCAACCTTCCAACATCTAAAACGCTGAAGGTTTCACTTAAAAAAAGAATAATACACAACTATTTGGCATAGAATAAAAATAAATTTTTCCGAATGTGGTTTCTTAGAACCGATTATAGTTAGCCAAAAGCACAGCTGACCACTTCTTTGTTTTTCTGATTTTGTTTGTTTCCGTTTGTCGCGATAATCCCGGGACAAGAAATTGTCTTTAGGTACCGTACTCCTCAAACTTAATGAAGCCACTTCGTTTCTCATATATCGATTTACTGCGGGATTCTAAAGCTAAGTTCGATACAGCAGCATCTGGTATACCTTAATTAGTTTGTGGTTATTGAGATCAAAGAGTGAGCACAGGAATAGCAGAAAAAGTGCTGAAAATTAAACCATCTTCAAGCAGCGTCAAGTCTAGGGAGAACTTTACGAAACTTTTGTTGATTTTGTCATTGTAGGCCTTAGACAGGGTAGTCATCGCTTTGCCACTTGTGATGGTTTTACAATTACTTGACATGATAGAATATCATTATTAGCTGCTTCACATTGACACACGTTGAAAGCACAAATATGTTATTCCTTACAAACCAAGTGTTTCTTGCTAGTTATGTAAAAATCACCTTATATAATGACGCATAAGTGGCAGGATTAAAGAGCGCGGTTGTGTTCACTATACATTTTTAGCATCTGGTACTTTGTTTAGCCTGCATAGGGTGTTAACTTCCCATAAATAAGCATGTATACATTTTAAAGGCTCCACATCGTATATCGCCCGTATGATTTAGCATGTAAATGCATATTGAATAACGTTAATTTGTACAAAAGTACACTTTAGCATGACATATTTTCTTTAGCGTATAAAGCATAAAAAATACGCGATATCTAAAATTTGTGCATCATTATTTAAAAATATACCTGCTTAATGTAAAAAAATATAATCTATACTGGCTCTGGTATGTATAGTGTAAATTTTTTTAGGTTTTTCTGATCGGTAACTTACTTAGGGTAAAAGCTGAGCTAGTTGGTTCTGAAACATCTTGGGTAAAACCAGCTGAACAAAGGAAGGAAGGTAACAGGAGAAAAAGATTGGCGAACCGACCGCTGAACTACCAACTGTTTTTTAAATAAATCTTCCTCTTCTTCTATTAATTCATCTCCAATCATCCTTTTCTTCCTCTTTCCCATTGCTCTTATTTTTGCTCTTATTTTTTCTTATTTTTTCTCCTGATTCTTATCAATTACCCACGAAGGGTGCCTTGTAGAAAGAGTTCTTACTTGGCTTACAAGGTTATTGAACGGATGCTCACGCACTTTTCGTCTTCTTCGTCGATAGCAAGGGCCTCTAAAACCTCCCTTGCAACCCGGTTTCTATGGTGTCCCAGTATGTGAACATGGTCGAGCTCTGCTGTACACAGGCATGTCCGACAATGGGCATCTAAATGTCCTGGTCCCGCAAGGTTCCTAAGGTTCGCAGCATGTTCACGTGCTCGGTCGCTAATACATCGACCGGTCTGTCCGATGTAACAACGGCCACATGTTAGCGGTATGTTATATATAACTACCTTTTCACTAGGAGCGTATTGTGTTCGGTGCCTGGCGTTACACTTTTCCTTGGTGTTGATTGGTGCCTGATTAATTTTGCGGCACATTGAATAGGCGTTGATAGGTGCCGAGCAGATGACTTGCACGTTTTGCCGGTTCGCTATCTTTTTTAACTTATGGGTAACCCCGTGAATATATGGTATCACTACAAAGGGTGGTCTGGGTTTTTTTGTTGGCTGACTCGTAGCATTATTCGTCTTGATGGTGCGACATATTTTTTCACAGATGGAGGCCATCATGGGTTTCGGGTATCCCGCGTTATGAAGTCGAGATATTTGGGTGTCAAAACTTTGTTGTCCTTGATGTGGACATGATTTATTTATTTATTTATTTGTACATACTGCTGGCCCGTGGGGCCGTGGCAGGGAGGAACAAACACACACACACACACAAAAACGAACATGATTCATACCTCCAACAGAGCTACGAACAATAAAGTGGTTACAAGATTAAATACCAAACGCGCCGAGAGCGCAAAATAGAAAACAAGAGCACTAAATGCACGTAAAAAGTGACAATAAATTTAACCATGACAATATACTGACAAAAATTATCACCAATAACTAATAACTGAGGGCACGTGCCGTGTGCAAAAACACTATATACAAAAAAAAGCAGCACAATATTTAAAGTATCACGTGATAAATACATATTTAACCCCAAAAAGAGAAAAAAAGACAAAATTACACCAGGGCAATATGCTCACTCTTTAAACAGAGTAAAAAAGTCTAACTGCGTCTTCGAACACTGAAACATCGTTGTGACTTACAATATGTTCGGGAAGCTTATTCCAATCGTTAATTGTATTTGCAAAAAAGGAATACTTGAAAACATCGATTCTGGGCAGATACGTCTGCAATGCTTTGAAATGATTTAATTTAGCTGATCTATTGGTAATGTTTCGAAGATAAGTGTCTCGGTTGATCTTTACTTGTCCATGATAAATCAGAAACAAAAACTTTAAGCGTGCAATATTTCTCCTAACCGCTAAGGGTTCAAGCCCGTAAGCATTCAGCATTTCTGTCACAGAGGACGTTGATTTGTAATTTGAAGTTATGAAACGTGCAGCCTTCCTCTGTATTCTCTCGTGCTTGTCTATGTCAGTCTCGGTTGCGGGGTCCCAAGCGACCGAGGCATATTCTAGAGTGTGTCGTATTAGAGCTTTGTAGGCCGTAAGTTTTATTTATTCATTGCTATTTTTAAGTTTATTTCTAAGCATACATAATTTCCTATACACAGCTGCGCAGATATTGATGATATGTGGCTGCCATTTTAAGTTTTGGCTTATCGTTACCCCCAAATACGTGAAAGTTTCTGCTTTTGTTAGTTCTACATTCCCAATGTGATACTGAAACAGAAATACATTCTTATTATTAGCGACGTGAGTATAGGATGACTTTTTCAAGTTAATTTCCATATGCCATTGGAAGCACCACTGCCTAATATAGTCCAAACTATCATTTAATGCTGCCTGGTCTTCAGATGTCTTAATGGGTAAGTAAACTAAGCAATCATCTCCAAACAAGTTTATTTGTACTGGCGGTTTAATGACCGTAGATATATCATTAATATATAAAAGAAACAACAATGGTCCCAATTCGGACCCTTGTGGTACGCCTGAAGTTACCGATGATGAGTATGAAGAGGCATCTCGAACTTCAACCGTCTGTGATCCATTTTCTTAAATAAGCCTCAATCCAACTTGTGATGTTTTCATTTTGTCGAAACATCTTAAGTTTTGTCACTAATTTTCGATGCGAAACGCGATCAAATTCCTTTAAAAAATCTATGCGTATGACATCAATTTGTTGCTTCGAATTCATGGCAGAAGCAAAGTCGTGAAAAGTTTCTACAAGTTGCGTCGTTGTTGATAAACCTGACCAGAAGCCATGCTGTCTTGGATAAAGAAAAGAGTTGCTATCCAAGAATTGTATTATATGTTTTGCAACTATATGCCCCCTCACTTTGCAGCAGCAGCTAGTTAGACACTGGACGGTAATTATTTATCTGCAGACGATTGCGATTGCCAGAAATTTAAGAACACAACCACTCTTCATCAAATATAATATTCTTAAGGCAGATCAAATATATTACTTCAAACTTTTAGTGTGGATACATAAAAATCGACTTTACACCACACCAGCGACCAGCCTTAGTGCATATCCGATTAGAAATCCGAAGCGAAGGATGCCGGCCATAAGAACCAACTATGGTCAACAAACTTTAATTTTTCAAACAACTAAAACTCTAAATAGAACGGACTTCAAATTAACTTTAACAGCAGGTTACCTGGTTTCAAAAGGGATTGTAGAAGTTTCCTGGTTGGCAGTGAAATCGCATTCTCACTTGGATAGTGTATTTCACCAAGAATACAATCACTGGATATAGCTGATTTCAAAGATTTGTTTTCATTGTATTCCTTCATGAGAACTTGCTTGTGATGCTGATATGTCGGACGAGCACAAGATTGCATTCTAGTTTTTTTTTGTTACTGTTTGTTGTTACTGTTTTTGGTTTCTTACGACCAACACTCGTTTATAGAGTTTTTTTTAGCAAATGAATATAGTGTCTATTCTTCTTGTTTCTTTGACTTGTTTCTCTTGTATTATTTTAACTGTATGATGTTTTGTAGAATCTGTTATTATGTAACTACTTTGAGCTGCTGGACTTTAGGGGGCAGAGGCTTTGTCAGGCATCACGCCTTTATCTCTGCCCCCTACGCGGCAAACCCGTGAAACAAATAAAGAAAAAAAATATCGGTACCACATTCGCTTTTATCCAGTCACAAGGAAGAGTGCTTGTTTCCAGGGATTTCTTAAAAATCGTTTCAAGGTAGAATGACAACCATTCAGCATATTTTCTTAGAAATTCTCCGGGGATCTTATCTGGCATATGAGTCTTTTTCGGATCAAGATGTAATAATCTATCAAAAATTCCATCCTGCGTTATTATCAGCACTGTCATCTGAGTGGCGTCGCGCTGGTAGATATTCGGATCCTGCTTTGTTGATCATCCTTCGTAAAAACCTATTGAAAGAATTCATTAAATTTGTTTGCAATCTCTTTACATTCCGTGACTACCACATCATCTACAATAATCTGCTCGATTTGCTCTTTTTTATTGCTTAAACACCTCCAGAATTTTCCCGGCGAACTTTTCAGAAAGTCGTGTAGGGTGACCCCAAAGAATCTTTCTTTCGCTTCCTTCAGTAATCGTTTCATTGTTCTAGTAATCTCTTTAATGACCTCACGTTTTTTTTATTTTTTGCTTTCCTCATTCGCCTCGCTGCCTTCCCCGATCGTGCTTGATATTTCCAACATACATGTCCTGTTTTGAATGTCAAAGCTAAATCCAGAAACCGAATGAAATCGTCCACAGGAGTCTCGTACGTGAAGGTTAGGCCCAAACAGCTTTGTTGGAATAGTGTCATGGTGGTGTTGAGGCGTCCGTCTTCTTTTTCGTTAATTTTTGTGGTGGATAGAATAAAAAAATCGTCCACATATCTGAAGACACCCGCTATGCGTGTATCTTTTAGTACCTTCTGGATGTCTCGTCCACTCATTTCAAGAAAAATATCACATAAAAAAGGAGCCACTTCTGAGCCGATGCACACTCCACTCTTTTGCGCGTACTGATGTTCTTGATGAGCTACTACAGTCGCTAAAAGGTAACATTGTAGGATTTCTAAGAAATGACCTACGCTTATCCCTGCATTATTTTGGAAATTAAAAAGGTCTCTTTCTTCGATGGTGGTTTGAATGATTTGTAGGAGGCTTGTCTGGGGAATAGAATAGTACAGGTCTTGTACATCTATAGAGAACCCGGAGGCTATGAGGTGTCCCTGTTTTTGAAGGAAGGAAATTACGTGTTCTGAATTTTGTATTCGGAAAGGTCTTCAGGTTCTTGCTAGCCTAAACCACCAGGCCCAGGCCATGGGAAACTTGGGTTGCGTTATACAAGAGCTCAGGAGCAAACAACTTAACTTATGCGTTTCAGACAAGCAAGGTGGCTTCGTCGTTCTACCATCCGGCATATACAAAAAAAAAGCTCACCAGGCCATAGCCAAGAACTTCGTTCAAGTCGATGATCACCGTACCAAAGCAGCAAAACAAGCCATCCTCAGATTGCTCGGCGACACTCAACAGGCGGGTCTCATGACCAAGATCAAAGCGGCAAAAAAAGACTTACTATCCGTGTTTTTTTCAGCCAAGACTCACAAAGAGGGAGTTGCCTTTCGGGCCATTGTCTCTGAACGAACAACCTGGCAGGCCTGCGTGTCCAAATTTCTGACCCAACAACTATCCAATGTCCAAATCGATGACCCTTTCCGAATACAAAATTCAGAACACGTAATTTTCTTCCTTCAAAAACAGGGACACCTCGTAGCCTCCGGGTTCTCTATAGATGTACAAGACATGTACTATTCTATTTCCCACACAAACCTCCTACAAATCATTCAAACCACCATCGAAGAAAGAGGCCTTTTTAATTTCTAAAATAATGCAGGGATGAGCCTAGGTCATTTCTTGGAAATCCTACAATGTTACCTGTCAGCGACTGTAGTAGCTCATCAAGAACATCAGTACGTGCAAAAGAGTGGAGTGTGCATAGGTTCACAAGTGGCTCATTTTTTATGTGATATTTTTCTTGCCATGTGTGGACGAGCCATCCAGAAGGTGCTAAAAGATACACGCATAGCGGGTATCTTCAGATATGTGGACGATTTTCTTATTCTATCCACCACAAAAATTAACGAAAAAGAAGACGGATGCCTCAACACCACCATAACACTATTCCAACAAAGCTGTTTGGGCCTAACCTTCACCTACGAGACTCATGTGGACGATTCCATTCGGTTTCTGGATTTAGCTTTGACATTCAAAACAGGACATGTATGTTGAAAATATCAAGCACGATCGGGGAAGGCATTTCTTTCTTATGAATCGGAACATTGTAAGAACGTAAAACAAGCTGTGGCCATCTCAGCTCTTACAGCAAGTCTAAAAAAATCATGTCCACATCAAGTACAACAAAGTTTTGACACTTAAATATGTCGACTTCATAACGCGGGATACCCGAAACCCATGATGGCCTCCATCTGCGAAAAAAATATGTCGCACCATCAAGACGAGCAATGCTACCAGTAAACAAACAAAAAAAACCAGACCACCCTTTGTAGTGATACCATATATTCACGGGGTTACCCATAAGTTAAAAAAGATAGCGAACCGGCAAAACGTGAAAGTCATCTGCTCGGCACCTAACAAGGCCTATTCAATGTGCCGCAAAATTAATCAGGCACCAAGCAACACCAAGGAAAAGTGTAACACCAGGCACCGAACACAATACGCTCCTTGTGAAACGGAAGTCATATATAACATACCGCTAACATATGGCCGCCGCTACATCGGACAGACCGGTCGACGTATTAACGACAGAGCACGCGAACACGCAGCAAACCTTAGGAACCTTGCGGGACCAGGACATTTAGCTGCCCATTGTCGGACATGCCTGTGTACAGCAGAGCTCGACCATGTTCACATAATGGGACACCATGAAATCGGGTTGCAAGGAAGGTTTTAGAGGCCCTTGCTATCGACGAAGACAAAAAGTGCGTGAGCATCCCTTCAATTACCTTGCAAGCCAAAGAAAAACTCTTTCTATAAGGCACCCTTCGTGGGTAATTGATAAAAATCAGGAGGAAAAATAAGAAAAAATAAAAGCAAAAATAAGAATAATGGGAAAGAGGAAGAAAAAGGATGATTGGAGATGAATTAATAGAAGAAGAGGAAGATTTAATAAAAAAAAACAGTTAGTAGTCCAGCGGTCGGTTCGCCAATCTTTTTCTCCTGTCACCTTCCTTCCTTTGTTCAGCTGGTTTTACCCAAGATTTTCTGATCGCCCCTTAATTTTAGTATGAAATTCCTTTTTTTATTTTAATATAGTAGTGGCTAGGTTAAGACTAAACATTGCCTTTTAGTAAAGGTGATTCACTCTCTTTAGTTCAAAATATGTTATATCATGTAGCGCGTTTCAATCGTTCAACTGCTCTTTGACATGCGTTTACACACGCATACACCCATGCGGACAAAGAAACAGGATGCCGACAATCAGTGGCGCCATTAACAAAAAAACAAAAAAAAAAACACGAGAAGTTCTTAAGGTTAAAAATTAAGAGAATAGTTTTTCAATTTGAAACTAACGACGAAAATGAACAAGCTGCGTGCCTAAAATATTTTTAGTAGAAATTCGTGTCGCTTTTGCTAATTTTAACACTAAAAAATAATAAAAAATTAGAGAGCATCGTTTGTCAAACGGTGGGAGCTTCAGTTTGCGGCTCGCCGCTTCCCAGAATACCCGCTGAACAGAAAGGCATTCTCTCTTGTTTGCCTGCCTTACTCGCCACCCATCTTTCATTCCATCTTTTTGTCTTTTACAGTTTACGCCGTACCATTGCGCAATGGGACCTCCCTCCGTTACTGCGGCGGTGAACGCCGCACTTCCTAACTTCACCTTTAGACTTAATGAAGATAAGGCGGCGACAGGCAGCCGTGTCAATCATTGAACGTGAAAACGCGATATCACTATGTTCTTCGGGGAGGCGAGCCAATCAGCTACCGAGATTGTGCCACGTCACCGAGATCCCGGACAACTGGACTACTTAAGTATTGCTAATAATGCATGGCGCCACGCACTTTGTCCGGGTATCTTTTCCGTGTGCCCGCAAGCTTCGGACTTGGTCCCCCACAAGGGGAAACTTGGAGCACAACACTAGCTGAGGGGTTAATTTAGATGGAACCCGGAGGGATTTCTTGCGCCGCAGCCTGGAAGAAGGTTTAGGAGTTAAACTTCGCTCTTTCCCTCTGGAGCCACCGTTATAAATTGTCACTTTAAGAGGCCTCCAGGCAGGGGCGAAGTGCTGGGTAAACTCTCGTAAGGGTGGACGCTCAAATGGAAAACAGACAAGTGCGCCGTTCTTGTTTCTGTAGTTTTATGAACTGCTTCCTTATAGCATAACACGCTCTCCGGTGTTGCGTGAGTGAAATGGGGAAAGACAAGATTTGAATTTTTTTAGTTGAACTATAAAATGCTTTTCTATTTGAATCCCCTAGTCTAAAATTGTGTCCGTCCGTTCATCCGTCCGCCTGTTCATGCATTTTCGCTCTCAATTTCGCAGGGAAATGGGCGTCATGTGGCCTATACACCAATCGGTGAAAATGACATCACTTAACCTATTCAGTAGTCTAAATTCCCAGCTAAATTTAGCGAGAAAATTAGCGTCAGGATGTCTATACGCAAATTCAGTTTCGCTCTAAAACCAGCGAAAACAATTATGTCACTAAGCACCAACTCATTTTCCAAGATTAATTTTGCAGAAAAATCAACTTCTTAAGACCTCATATCACGTGACCTATACGAACATTCAAATTTCCCGCTAAATTTAGCGCGCAAAATAGCGTCACATGACCTGACGTTACGTGGCCAATACATAAATTTACTTTTGCCGCTAAATATAGCGTGGGAAGGGATAGAAATATATGTTCTTTTTTCACTCCTGAAACGTCTGTTTAGTTTTCTCAAAAAACAAATTCAAACGATTTCTTTATTAACACTGCATTTTGTGCATTAAAAGTCCTTGCAGAGAAAAGATTATCCCAATTGTTCTCCTAACAGATGTCCAGGAAGTGTGCGATAAACTTAATCGGGAGCTGCTGTGCGAAGCGGCATGTTTCAAAAGTCCACAGAGAAACAGCAACGGCATGTTCATACAGCGCAGTGTTCTTGCGTTTTCTTGCGTTACATATGTCACCAAAGCATTCGTTCCTCAAATGTCGCCTTCCAGGCTATCTTCCGGAACTGGCAGCCACACTTTATGCGAAGCACACATGACCCGGTGACTTGCATGCAAGCTTTCGATATGTAACGTAACGTTGGAAAACAGGGCTTTGTAAAGCTCTATAGCCGTAGTTCTCATGTGGGGGTCCCCGGACCCTTTGGGGTCCGCGAAGGCATTCTAGGGTCCGCAAAGCACAGCCTCATCAGTGAGCCCGGCAGTAAAAGTTGTATTTTTCCAGCTTGAGAAGAAAAGTTCCAGGTTTCCGGTGAGTTTTCTCTGTATATGTCACACTATCACTCAGTTCTATACATTGATTAAATCACTATCACAATTAACCTATGCTTTCCCTTCCCCGCACAACGAATGGGGTCCCTCACCATCTCCGCCGATCCAAAATGGGTCCGCCAAACATCAATGACTGAGAACTACCGCTCTATACCATAAGGCTGGTACACACTGCCCCATTTTCTTACGTTAGGTTACGTGACGAAATATTACGCTGAAGTCAACGGGACCTCTGCGCTTCATATTAAGCGAGTTTCGCTGCTACCGAGATTGCCCAGCCGGCCCCCCCCCCCCCCCCCCCCCCGAGCGGCGGCCGAGGGCGCCCTCTCATAACCGCCCCCCCCCCCCCCTCTTCCCCTCGCCCTTTTGCTTTGCTCCTTGCGATAGTTAATGCTGTTTCATTAAAAGAAGCTTCATGTCTCCCGTGAAGACGAATAAAAAACCGGGCCCGCACCATGCTGCCTACAGCCGGATATCAAGGAACTATGTGGTGTCGCCGCTTGCAAGCAAAGCGAAAAGAGAACTTTATCTGGCATCTGCCACGCGCGTGGTGCACGCACCTATGTAACATAGCTTACACCGTGGGTGAGGCCTGCGGAAAAACAAGGTCAGGTACTTCGTGCAGGTCCGTCTGCTCCTTGTGCACTTCGTGCGTTTGTTTACCTCCCATACATGCCTCCGTGCTCTTGTTTAAACCCAGACTTTATGGAACGACGGCGCGCGCTTGGCTATCTCGTAATCGCTCGTTCCATATGCGTTCTCTACATTGCCGTTTGATTGGCATGCTCTTACTTGCGCTCCGGTGCACGAAAGAGGGATTTCGGAACACTTGTTGGCCGTGTAATTTGTATCGGAGAGTGACAAACTCGGAAAGAGCTCCCGAATTCTCCGTAAGATCGGGGTATTCATCGTGTGGAGGCTGTGATATCAGTTTCGGCCACCGCTCACCTGTCGTATTTAACGGTTGAGCGCATGCACTGTTTATTAGGTAGCGGTTCATAATTAGTCCCGTCTCTTGTCAGGTCACTGAGGTCACCGGGCACTCGAATACCGGACGGCTGTTCATAACCCGCCTGATTGTTAATTGACTGAAAGAGAACGTATGATATTAAGGGGACGTCTATAAAGAAACAAAGGCAAGCAAATATGAACACGCAATATATGTTTTATTTCCATTAGAATAATCCCACACATTTAAAACAAACACAGACATGACAACCCGCATAAATATTTTACAGAACTTACGCACGCCGACTTCTCTTCCTTGCAAAGCCTCGGGTTAAATTGAAGCTCTAAACATAACGTAAATCAGGTAACGGCGATTTCAAGCGAAATCAATAGGGAGTTGTAGTAGATCGTTTTTCTCCTCCGCTACGGTATCCCCGAAGAAAACGCCGACGCTGTGCATGCGCGCGGCCCGCCTTCTCTGCAGAGTTCAAGGTCTTGTGGCGGATTACGGAGCGCTATCCGGGTGCTTAGCGGGCTGCGGGAACGGTCTACTACAATTCCCTAATATTCTCTCACTGTTTGGGCAGGTAATTACAATGCCCTCAGGTATAACCCAGAAGACATCCGTTCTATCCTCGGAGCCCGTCCAATTTCCTTTATTTCTGCTTTGCCAGACGCGATATTTTAAATTCAACACCGATTGATTATGGGGAAGCGAACTAAAATAAATGAAGTACCTAAACGCTGTGACGTTAAGTGACAAGACGGATTCGAAAGAAAAAGCCCCAAAACTTTCGTTTTAAATCAGAAGCTGACGACCGACCGCACGTGCAGCAACAATAGCCTGGGGCAAATAATTACTCAGTTCAAAGCAGCGAGATGAGTTCCTTCACTCCTCCTTCATCTGTTTCCAATTTGCTGCTTTTGACTAGAAACAGTAGATTTTTAAGTCTCTAAACATATTTGTTCCTTCATGTTCCAAGAATATAAGCGGTACATAGCGACTAATATTCATTGCCTTTAGTTTCAGATTATAATATTTGGGAATGCACAATTTGATTATAAACATTTTTTTTAAATATCTGTACACATTTTTAATCTCAATAAACATGGAGAGATTTCTACGATTACCTCCGGTTTCTTATAAGTAGTTGACACAATATGTATAATTCTTGCTTTCTGCAAATAGAGATCTCTTTAATGTACTACAATTTTTACAAAACTCTTTCACAAGACGACGACGATTTCTTGTGTTTCTTTTTGCCTCAGAATAATTGATGTTTTTGTTTCCCCCACAATGTCCAGGGTCTTTAAGGAACAAAGCCACCTGAAAGAAAATAGTTTAATCAACGTTCAATTTTTCCCTATAATTAAGGCCCAAATAATAGGTAATATTAATATTTGGTTGGTTCATATTCGAAGGTTCCAAAATGCCGACAGTATTGAAGCACCCAGACTAAAGCCCCTAAATCAGAGCGTCCTACAAGTGAAGACATGCTTTTAAGAGCCAACTGCGTGACGCTGCAGGTTTTAGGAAGCGAATGACGGCGGGCACCTGAAGACTTATCTAAATGACGGCGGGCATTTGAAGACTTATCTAAATGACGTCATTTTATTCCAACAAAATGCGCTTGGTCATTCGTATTGACTGTAGCTAATTGTAAAAATTAGTGTTTAGAGGGCTTCAACCGAGTTGAGGGAAGATAAACGCATGGCCCACTCGCAACTAAAAGTCTATTTGAAATCAAAAACACAAAAAACACATCATATAAGTCGTTCAACAAAGTATAGTCATCATGACGTCGGTTCAAACTCTTTTTTTTTCGATTCTTGCACTCTTGTTCTAATAGGGCAATGAAGGATTCACTGACACACTCTTTTATTTTGGCCATAATCTCAAAACACTCATGTGCTTCTCTGGAACCTTCCTTCGCGTATTTGGCCAAAATCGTTGTGCAGAGCGGATGTGAACGGGCACCTCTTAAAATGGACGGCGAGATTACCAGAAGGGCCGACTTGCGTAACTGCTGCACGCTTGCAAGCACGATCGTTAACACATTTGCCCGTCCGGCCAATGTACACAAAAGCGAAAGTCAGCAATATCTCGTATACCGCTGACCTGAAGTATTTCTCTTCCCCCGTCTCGGTGCTTGTGAATTTTCGACGTTTTCAAACCTTCGAGTGGCTAGACGCTCTACACTATGGGCAACCTGCTTCAGTCAGGAGCCGCCACTGATCGCCCAACGAACAGCGCCGCGCGAGGTCACTTTTCAGTCAGCGTAGGGAGAGCGGTGGAGCTCCGCCGCCGCTCACACCTTGCAACACCCCTCGGCGTACCACTGCGGTCGAGCTGCGACTGCCGAGGTCACTTCCCGATGAGTACGTGCGACGCCGCTGCTAGAGGCGCGCGTATCGGCACTGAGTTAGATCTGCAGGGTGACCATGGCCTGGCTTTGCCGGGCGAACAATCCACGGACCGGTCAATATAGCTAAAACAGTATTGTGGCCGATCAATTATCCTTTGTTTTAACCAGTGTGTCGAACCGAAAAAAATACGGGTTCGGTTACGGTTCAGGTTCAAGTAAATTTATTTTGTTCCGGTTCAGTTCCGGTTCGAATAATTCGATCTGCGAACCGGTTCGCAAACCGGTTCGGGGCGCTGAACCGGTTCGCGAACCGGTTCGGAAATTATAAATGACAAATTGCAACATCAAAATAAATTACAAGAAAACATCTGAAATCAGCACATACGAAACGGGATACATCGTAGTGTAAGGCTCAGGGATTTCTACCAGGAATGGTTTCTTTATGTGCACTCAAAGGTTACCTCACCGACGTTTACGCATTCGGACTTCATCGAATTGGGTCCGAGGCAGTAGCTGTAAGATCCGCGACCTCCTTACAAACCCACTTACAAGTAGAACTCGCTAACTATCCCGCCACCTCGGCGTGTAAGCAATTGAAGGAACAGTGAGGAGAAAATACAGCTTTCTTTATTTGAACTAACCTTCGGTAACTCAATTTAGACCCTTAAAGAAGTTTTCATTAAACAAGATACGGAAAATGAAAAACACTTCACCGAACGCAACGCCAGAAGGACGTAATAGGATAAATATTTAAAAAAAAAGAGTTCGCTGTCTCACTAATATGTTAGCTTCTAAGTGCCTATACGAAACCGGATGCATTATTATCAAACTCTACAGCCTTTTCTTTTCTCATTCCGATGGAAGCAAACTTCAAGAACTCGCGCGTTCTAGAAACGTGTTTTGAAATGAGCACACAGCAGCATTTAGGATTTACGAGATTGTAGAAAAATGAAATCCCGTGACGCAATTTTTTTTTTTTTTTTTTGCACAGCTTTTCAATTTTCTTTTTTCCGTGCAAGCCGCGACCAGCGCAATACTGCTTCCTATGTCAAGATTCGTGAATGCAGCGTTTGTCAAGATTCATGGATGCAGCGTTTATATTCCTAAGACTGAGTGGAGAAGAAAAATATGTAAGCGAGGTGTGTGTCAGTTGACGGCACTTAAAAAACAAATGGCATTGATAGCACATTCATTGACAACAGCGCGTGGCCGAACCGTTTTGACATGAGCCGGTAACCGTTATTTTTTTTCCGGTTCAGTTGCGGTTTGGGTTCATCGCGATAACGATATAACGGTTCGGGTTCGGGTTCAGTTCCGGAAAAAATACCGGTTCGGTTCTGGTTTTCGGTTCGGTTCGGTTCCGGTTCGACACCCTAGTTTTAACCCTTGTTCAAAATAATATCCTCGTCTTCTCGTTTGATGGCACTGAAATACAAAACAAGTTTGCTTACTCTTCGTATCTATGTGCCATCAAGGCGTGTTTGTTTTCCTTTACACGTATAAAGTAACTTTAATGAAAAAACGGAGAGTGCGCAGGCGATCTGGTGGAAGTTGATCTTGACGCAGAATACCCGAGACTGTGGTAAAAGCTGGGAACCTTGGTCGAAAAAAAGGACAGGAGAAAATAACGTCTTTTCCCCTGTCTTTTTTCTTCAACCATGTTTCCCAGCTTTTACCACAGTCTCGGGTATTCTATATTATTACTAACTTTAATGGTCATTTTTTGCTTTAGATTTAGGTACATTTTTGTTTTGTGTGCATATGTGTTGTAGCCTCAGGGTAGAAGATGAGCGGCTAAAATGGTAGGCAGTATTTTTTGTGTTCAAGCTCGAGTTCCCGGCATTAAAGCCTGAAATGCCCGCCTAACGAGGTTATAACTTTGTTTTCTTAGCCTAAGAACTATTAGGTGCAAGTACGCTAAAAAAACAAAAAAAAACCACAATGTATTTTGCGGAGTAATACCTCAAAACAACACTCAATCAAACTTCGTGTGGCGATAATACCCCCCCCCCCTCCCCCCCTTCCGTTATGGCGCATCATTCTCGCAAAATTTCTCCTCACGCCTCTCAAGATTCTTTCCCACGAAGCCAGTCTTTCACCAACGGAATTCTGAGCCCGTCCCTTCCAAGTGCGCGCCAGCAAAGAGCCCTTGACCATCACATCCTTCAATAAAAAAACTGTCCTCCTACAGACCCGAACTCGCGCCTCATCCGTCATCCAAACTCTGCTCCCGTCGACAAAGCGTCCGCCCTTCAGCTAACTGCGTTGTATGGACGCTACGAGCCGGCTGAATCAATCGAAGAGTCACCGCGCGACAGGTGACTGCGTTCTTCTTCGCGATGTGCACAGAGAGATTGAGATCACGTGGTAGAAGGTGGACACCCGATTAGTTCAGTCGAACCCTTCACGGCAGCCCGCTGTCAGCACGGCGGCTACAACGTCGGCTGCCCTCCCAAATAAAACGCTCCCTTCCTCCGCCCTTCAATCTCCACACCAAATATTTGTGTTTCGAGTGAGTGCACTTGGCAAGGACGGGTTTTCAGGTTCCAGTGACCCGAGTCAGGGAACTGCCCCCCCCCCCCCCCTATTCTGTCTACTCCCAAGAGGCCTATTAGAGGCTAGATTTGTTCTGCCGACAAACGTGGCGCTGGTGCCGCTCGCTCGCTGAAGATGACCCTGTCTTTGCACTGCTTGAAGCGTTGTGTGCAAACTTTAGAATAGCGTAAGCTAAAGTTTTGCGTCCGACAAAAATAACCTCGGCGCCACTGCGCACTCGTCGAGCCCAAACCGCGTTTTGGATCGGTGACTGGCGACGACCCTATCTTTTTGCTTAAACAAATATTGTACGTACGCTATTCCAAAACTCTCAAAAGTCCCCTTCCGAAATAGACATGCCGTTTATTAGACGGTCGGAACCACTGCCCAATGGCAGAACAACTGCATCAAGGAACGTGGAAGACGATAGGAAACGTCGGAGTACTGCCGACATTAGAAGCCGAAGAGCCAATCATACAGCGTCCAAAGTGCTACGTCACGGCCCTGAACACCTTTTCTTGCTGGCGTTCTTTGCCTTCTAATCCAACCAAACGTATAAAGTGTGCCGTGATATTGCCACCCGCAGAGCCGAGAAGGCAACGCTCGGTCACGGTCTTCTAGAAGATTCCCGGTCATTCTCGCAGCAGACGTAACTTTCCTTCTGCTTTGTTATTCTCGAAAGTGCCAGTTCATCCTCGCCCCGAGCGCGCGACGCTCGAACCTTCTTTGCCGAACTTTCGAGATAGTGACGCAGGGTAGATAAGCGGCTCCCGCGACCTTGTCGAGTCAGTCCCAGTTTCGCTAGCGCTCTGTAGTGCCGCCGAACCGCCGCCAGCTTTTCTGCTACCTCGACGCTCTTTCGTTATTTATTTTTGGTTGGCACAAGTTCGCCCATTAAATCTTTATTTTCAGTTCACTGTTCGGCTTTTCGTCACCTTCATTCGTGACATTTCTGGTGGAGGTGCGGGGTAACGATGTCCCTGCACCGTACTCCCCCGAGGGCCCGCAGTGCCAGTCCAACACCAAGCCCACGAGGACCCAACGAAGACACAAGCAAGACCCGATAAAGTCGCCGCAACCAAGAGCTAACCTGGAACTCGGATTTCCGCCAACCAAGATCAAGCAACCAACGAGGTCAACGATGGACCCCCAGTCGTCGCAGACCTCGACCACCGCCGGACCACGGCATACCACCTGCAGATTGACGGGCTGACGGAGAGACTAAACAAGACCATCACCGACATGATCTCGATGTATGTGGACGTGGAACACAAGACGTGGGATGAGGTGGTGCCCTACATCACGTTTGCGTACAACACGGCGGTTCAAGGAACCACTGGGATTACACCTTTTCAGTTGGTGCACGGCTGAAAGGTGACGACGATGCTCGACGCCGTGATGCCTCACGGCACCGACGAACGACGGCACCGACGAACGACGGCACCGACGAACGACGGCACCGACGAACGACGGCACCGACGAACGACGGCACCGACGAACGACGGCACCGACGAACGACGGCACCGACGAACGACGGCACCGACGAACGACGGCACCGACGAACGACGGCACCGACGAACTACGGCACCGACGAACTACGGCACCGACGAACTACGGCACCGACGAACGACGGCACCGACGAACTACGGCACCGACGAACTACGGCACCGACGAACTACGGCACCGACGAACTACGGCACCGACGAACTACGGCACCGACGAACTACGGCACCGACGAACTACGGCACCGACGAACGGCAGCACCGACGAACGACAGCACCGACAAATGATGGCACCGACGATGCTTAGTTGGTCACCCAACGAGCAGAAGTACGCCAGCTAGCCCGCCTTCGCATAAAAGACCGGCAACGTGTCAAAGCTGGCCGGTACAACTTTCGTTGCCGAGACGGGGAGTTCCAGCCCGGAGACAGGGTATGGGTGTGGACGCCCATTCGCCGCCGCGGCCTCAGCGAGAAACTGTTAAAACGCTACTTCGGACCCTACAAGGTCATCCGCCGCCTTGGGGACTTGAACTACGAGGTGCTCCCCGACGGAACTCGCCCATCAGGACGCCGCCAGCCACGACCCGAAGTCGTCCACGTAGTTCGACTCAAGCCGTTCTACGCGCGTTAGGATTGTGAAACTGCATGTTTGTTTTGTTTCGCCGTAATTGTTTTAGCCATTTCCGTTTTCCTTTCGTTTTGCATCGGGGCGATGCACTTTTAAAGGGGGGATAATGCCACCCGCAGAGCCGAGAAGGCAACGCTCGGTCACGGTCTTCTAGAAGATTCCCGGTCATTCTCGCAGCAGACGTAACTTTCCTTCTGCTTTGTTATTCTCGAAAGTGCCAGTTCATCCTCGCCCCGAGCGCGCGACGCTCGAACCTTCTTTGCCGAACTTTCGAGATAGTGACGCAGGGTAGATAAGCGGCTCCCGCGACCTTGTCGAGTCAGTCCCAGTTTCGCTAGCGCTCTGTAGTGCCGCCGAACCGCCGCCAGCTTTTCTGCTACCTCGACGCTCTTTCGTTATTTATTTTTGGTTGGCACAAGTTCGCCCATTAAATCTTTATTTTCAGTTCACTGTTCGGCTTTTCGTCACCTTCATTCGTGACAATATTCCGGTTTTAGCCCCCCATTGTGCAGGGAGTCAACAGAGGGCAATATTTCAAGAGGGTTCTATTCTGTCTGGCTACTTAACTTCTAAAGTTGGTTATAGGCGTTCGCCGGCATATATGAGCACGCCCAGAGACACTTGCGCAATATTGCTCATGAATAAAAAAGGTAGCAGTATCTTATCAATTCTCCTCTGACGCACTTTGCTTTATTACACCCGAGCGTCGACTGTAGCGCCGCCTGGAATGGTCCAAGATGGCAGACGGCCTTCCTACACTTGTGTCAGAGCGCAGTCAAAGGCTGAAAGACACGCAAATACATACACACAAACTAAAAGCGCACTGCCACGGTCTACGAGCCTCGAGGGATGTGCTCAAAGAAAGACGATGAAAGCCGTGACGTTGCACAGTCGGCGTTGTTTGAACGGCGACATGAGCTCATAGCATGCACTCCACTCCGGCAGCATAGGCATTCCTTCTCCCTCCTCCTCCTCCGATGCGCACACTTTTATTTTTATGCCTTACTGTTTTACACCCGCGTGCCAACTGTAGAGCCGCCTGGATTGGCCCAAGATAGCAGGTGGCATTCTCCAAAGCCTTGATTGCGCAAGGCCCTTAATTGCGCAACTTGTTTGCTTCGTCGGAGTGTCGATCGGTGCTCAACAATGCATACGTACGCAAATTTGCTTGGGACGATATGTGCATCCGTGTTATAGTAACCGCCAAATTATGGAACGCAAGGCCTGGCAAGTCCCGGGTGTCTCATTACCGCTCCCTAGCAAATGAGTTTACGACATTATTGACATTTCGCAAACTGTTACAGTGTTTCGTGTTCGGTACCTACCGGAGACTCTTAAGGACTCTTTTTAGCGCGCGTCCCGCGGTCACGGTATCATTCTGGGCGCGAGCTTAGAAGCGTGCTTAAGTGCTCTGGTAATGCGGTACGCGGAACACGGTAACCGTTTGCTAAAATATCCTCTTAGCCACTATAAACGTCGAGGAACGAATCGCGAATCGGGAAGCAAAAAGTGTGAATACAATAAGCCACAAGGTGTAGCCATGGTTGTTTTTCACTAGATTAAAACGCCTGAGAAATTAAAAGGCTAAGAAAAAAAGATCAGAGTTTACCCATAGCGAAGCAGTATTAACAATAACGAATAAAACAAATACTCGCTAGTTCCAAAGTTTATATCACAGTTCATTCGCTTTATGAATCACTCCTTTTTTTTCCATCGTGGAAGTCACCACGGTCGCGCAAGGTTGTTTTATTTCCTCTACGTTTCTACCCTTTATGTGTCTGTCCTCGGCAGGATAAATCTTTTATTTTTTCACTGTAAATTGCATTGCTCAAGTTGAAGAACGTGATCCCAGCCAAAATGTTAAAGAATAGAAAAAGATATATCAAGCAACAATCAACATAAGCACGACGAGTCTCAAAAGTCTGCGAGAAAAAATAAACAAACAGGAATCCGCAAGAACCACTAGAGCAATATTTTCCATATGCCTCGAAGTAGGACAGAAGCAGCCAAAATGCGCCTAACACCTTTAAAAAAAGAAAGTAGACACATTTTCTGTTCTGCAGAAAGAGAAACTGGAAAAAGCAAAACACGTCGTTTTTCCGGCCTCGAACGGTCGTTTTTTCTCGAAATCCGGGAAAAACAAGGACCTTTCAATTCTGAGAGGAACAACTCATTTCGACATGTTATTCTGCCGCTTGAGAATACCAAGACCAAGAATAATAAAGCAGAACCGAGCAATAAATAAGTTATATATATATATATATATATTTATCTATAAACTTCTAAATTGTTTGGTTTTGTGTCAACCTATTTGTCGATGGTTTTGTTGTTGCGTAGGTGGGTGTTACGCTTGGCTTTTAAGAGCATTTATGTTTTGGAATGTTTATATTTATTTTTGTTTTGTTTATTTATAGGAGTATCGGTCAAAATCACTCAAAGTTATTAATTTTGGAAAGCATGGCCGTCTGAAGATCAGAATATAGTCTGGCGGGGTACCAACGTATAAGGCAAATGTTTAATACACCTCTTTGTTATTTTAAAATGAGAACTATTTAATGAAAAAATCAATGTGGCTAACGTAATCAAAGGCACACATAAAACATTTCCAAATGACGTCATTTATTTTCAGAGCATTATTTGCAACATGTGGTAGTACTTATAATTCATAATAAAAACGAAAACAAAGCGAAAAACAGAAGAGTCACGCAACAAAAAAACAGTGAAAAAAAAACGGCAATTTGTTTATGTTATTTACCGGCAAGATTGGGTCTTGGTCTCATGTCGCCGTGCTGCGCCGCCCTCCATGAATACGAAACTATGGCACGTCGATCGAGGCAGAATATGCCAGCTGCCGAGCCCATACTCATCCGCAGGGAGTGCTTCCTGTACACGCCGAAAAAAACGAACAGCCCGAACACATGACCAGAAAACTAAAGGCAAAAAAGAACCGAGGGAAGAAGCATGAAACAGTGGCGCCAACTGTTTTAATAAACTATTTTTATATCGATATGTCTCTATTCACATCATAGAAGACGTCCTTCTGGGGCTCAAGCCAGCTGCCATTTCACAGCTGCTACTGTTTTTGCCCCTTCAGGGCAAAATCCCTCTGTACAAAAAAGAAAACAAGAAAGAAGGTAATCGCGAGGCGCGCACCGTCCCGACTGCAGCGCTGTCGCCCCGTCCGCATCGTCATTGCCCTTAACACAAACACGTAATCTACGACAAGACGGGTTATTGCTCACCCTTTCCGATGCTCAGGTAAAAAAAACTATAAAAATCTGTCCGGATGACGGAGCTACTAGTAGATAGTACAGCACAAGCTCAGATCTATTCAATTTTCATTAGACTGTTCACTCCCAAGAAGCTTTCACGTTCTTAGTTTATCTTGTGTAAACTTTGAGTAACAAGCGTCATCCAGGTGTTTTTTGTTCTTTGTTTTCCTCCTTGAGTAAAGAGAAGTTAATATATTTTTGGCTTAAATCATTGGCCTTATGGCTTACCCTAAAAACTTAGTATGTGTACTGCACGGTTTGAAGACACATCCTAAAAGGGCTCGAAAACACACTGTAGAAGCGGCTGCATCGATTATCCGAGTACGTCATTGCTCGGGCACTCAGCCCGATCACGTATTGGTCACGAGGGATGCGACAGCATTTGACATGAACACGGCTCAGCTAGTATCGAGAAAGAGTACAGCTACAGCGTTCGGCAAAGATTCGGATCCAATTACACGCTTCGCACCCAATGACAACGGATGACAACGGCTTTTCCCTTTATAACAGGCGGTATCTTGCTCCACCTAGCAAAGATACGAAGACCGCAAATGTCGCTTTATCAGGCATTCAAAAAGGTATTATGTAACATAAATTGCGTATTGCCACACAGATATCATCCAGAAATTGCCGCACCTCTTGAGAAAGCATTATAGGCAAAAAAAAAGAAAAGAAAAGGAAATTCACGGGATGGTTCCTGTTCCAAATGAAGGAAGCGTAGGACGGAACAAGTGCACGGTCTCGAGGGGCAACTTCCAATCGAATTCATCGGAGCGTCACGCTCCCTGGGGCTACGAGGGGTCGAACAAGGACAACCTCGTCGTCATTACTCAAGCGACGCAAGGAGGGAGCGCGTGCCTCAGGGAGAGGAGCGGGAATCACAGATCGAGAACCAGTCTTGCCCGTTTTAACGAGCGCGTCCTGTTCCCGAAAAGGCTTGACGAACGTGGCAGAGAACAGCATGCTTCCTTGTTTGTTGCCAAACACAAAACCATAACAAAAGAGAGTAAAAATTATCAGGTGTCGAACGTCCTTCCTACCATTTTTCATTTCGCCTATTCTCTTTTTACTCTTCCCATCCTTTTTTCCCGTCGACGAACTGGCAGGATTAATTGAAAAGCACGGCTGACGAAGAATTCTAGAAATGTCACGCGTCAGCTGACCTCTATGTGCCCTGTTTGTATTCCGCAAAAAAAAAAAAGATCAGGATAGTGAAAAAATATGGACATTTAGAATTAATAAAAAATAAATGAAAGCAACAAGAAAGTTGGAATATATTCTTTGTTTAATTTGAGACCGATTGCAGAAAACGCAGCAATCTGATGAAGCCAATCAAAGCAGCGCGAAAAGTACAGTCGGGAGCAAAAGTTTGCGGGGCACGGGACCGCGTGCCGAAATGCATTGCCGCGCCGTGCAACGGCGCTCCGCCGCATTACTAAGCCGCGCTTTGCGCATGCGCGCCATTCGTGCTGGCAGACAGGTCTCTTTCGCTCGTTTCTGTCCGACTCACTCCTGATAACCGGAGACGGCGCGAGGGGCGCAAGTTGCCGTTTCGCTGGCTGTCATGCCTGGCGTCCTCTTCAGCTGCCTAAGCAGCCGCGCTGGGTGACGGAGCGCCTGGTTAACCCCCACCTCCCCCCCTCTTCCCCCTACGCGACCTCCATGACAAAGCGCGGTGGCTGAGGCGGCTGAAGCAGACACACAGCATGACAATCAGAGAAGCGCTAGCTCGCGCCCTTGGCGCCGACTCCTGTTATCTGGAGTGCGTCGAAAAGAAACGAGCGAAACAGACATGATTGCCAGCACGAAAGCCGCGCATGCGCAAAGCGCATTTTCTTAATGCGGCGGTGCGCCCTCAGACGGCGTGGCAATGCATTTCGGCACGCGCTCCGGTGCCCCGCAAACTTTTGCTCCCGACTGTACATCTTCATGGCTTTTTTTTATGGTTTCCTGTGCGAAGCGCAAGTATGTCTGCTTTTTTGTAGGGGTTGTGGTGATGTAAGAACGCCGAGCTGTGATTGGCTCCAATTGGAAGCATAGTGTGTAGACCTCCGGGCGGCTTGCTTTGATTTCTACACACTATCCTTAAATCGGAGCCATTCAGAGCTCGGCATTCTGCCGTCACCAGAGCCCTGCAAAAGGAGCAGACAAACTTGCGCTTCACCTAACTTGTTAAACCAATCACGCAAAGAAAAAAAGCGTAGTCATCGCGGCGCAACCGCTCTGCCTGATTGGTTTAGCCGGAGATGGAAAACGCGCAAGGATCATGAGCGCCGCGACCATGGGTTTGACGCTGCTTGGCTGGCTTCATAGAATAGTTATGTCGGCTGGGGTCGGACTTAGAGTGAAATGCGAGTGTAAGTACACAGCTTGCCTTGGCTACCTGACGACACACATGAATCTAAATAACTAACACGCGGTACTATGGGAGTAAACACCTTAAAAGGAAGAAAAAAATGTATTTGAGAAAAAAAATTAGACGTTTACAATTCCCTGTAATGCCAAATTAGAGCGCAGCTCTTGAGGAGAAGGGGGGGGGAGGGTATGCCCGTGTGACGTCACGAAGGTGGCTTCACTCGTGCCCCTCGTGACGTCACACGTGACCCTCGTGACATCACACGTGACGCTCGTGTCGTCGCGCGTGACCCTTTTGACGTAAATCGTGGCCCTCGTGACGGAACCCGTGACGTCATTCGTGACCCTCGAGGCGTCACTTCTGGCACTCGTGACCCTCGTGACATCACATTTGACCCTCGTGACGTCACTGGTGACCCTCGTGCCGCCATTCGTGACCCTCGTTACGTCACTGGTAACCCTCGTGACGCCACTCGTCAACCTCGAGACGTCACTGGGGACCCTCGTGACGTCATTCGTGACCCTCGAGCCTCCTGACGTCACTCGTGGCCCTCGTGACGTCACGTGTGACGTCAGAACGGCGACGCCGCTCAACCCGGAAACGGGCACCTAAGAGCTGCGCTCTAAAAACATATTCAAATCGGCTTTATTTGGCCTCCAGAATTACGAATATTCACCTTTCTATTTCGGATTGACGCGACAAGTAACCACAACATCGTTTTCAAAATGGCACCAAAGTCCCTGCGTGAATTATTTAATAGAGATCTCAACTTTTCCGCGCCTTCCGGTAGCCTTACCAGAGGAAACACGCTGCGCGCCTTCGCTTAGAAGCGGCACGCGCGAGGCAGTTAAAACCTGGAGGTATGACGTCACACCCAACCGTTTTTTTTTCTTGCCCCTATTAGTACATTCGGTTTCAATTGCTCGTGATATTCAAAATCACAAAAAAATATTAATACTCCAGAAAAAGACCTCTAACTCGTTTCTCTCAAGATAATCTTCAGTGTCCCCTTAAAGGGATGCTGAACCAAACATTTCAATGCCCATAATAAGTACCACACAGTCCTTCCACGAGCCAGCAGCCGCCAGTGTGCGCGAGCAGTCGCTACAAAATTGACGTCATAATCGTGTAGTTGAGCTTAAGATGACAGTTAAATGTGTGGGCTCCGAGGAAGTGGAGAATGAAGACATACTGGGGTCTGGTATAAAATGTAAGTGATTAATTGGCCTAACAGACACGCACCTTTCACTTGTGGAAATTAAAATCCTATATTTATTATCCTTTTGCCCGGAGTTCATACATTTCACTGTCGCCTTAAAAAGATTGTCCGGTTAAAACCGGAAGTTCTTAAGGTCTTGGGACGATTACATGGCCGGAGCCTATTGATTAGCATAGGCCATTTTTATACTATTAAACAACACACCAATTTAGTGGAATCAATGACGGATAATTATACAAAACTCCAAGCCAAATTTCGCGAGCATCAATGGCTGCGCTCCCATGCCGGACGTGACGTCACAGCAAGGCTCGCAAATGTCAGATCCTATGCCTCATTCCTCCCAGAGTGCTCCCGACGTACCGCAGCCGTTCCATTGCACTCGCCACTCTAAATCTCGCGGAGAAGTGTGGAGCGTGACAGCCACAGAACGGAGGTCTCTTTTCGTTCACAAAAACATTTCTAGCGCTGCAACGAAGATGACCCAAGTCTTAGGGATTACGCGGAGGACACATTTGGAAGGCGCTTCCGTTCGGCGTGATCTTTGCGTTATGCTACGTCAAAGCCTCCGCTGCTCCGAAGGTGGAAGATGAAAAAAGCCGTATATGCGCGCTTGTTTTAAATTACAATTACTCGTCCAGGGAAGCACACCAAATTCAGATTCGTTCACAATAAGGTATAAATGTTTCCTTGAATACGAAATTTGACAGGAGAATACCTTTAAGCGTAAATGGAGGACAATGACGTTAATTTTGTTGCCTGAGGTCTCGCACACCGGAGGACGATCGCCGCCCGTTTAATTTGCCCGGAGAAAGCGATGACGGCGAACGGAGGCAATAGGGACGGTTGGCGACGCCAGAGGTCGCCTATTGTTCACTGGGGAGGTAGGAAGCGCTTTCGGGGAGGGCGATTTCTCTGGAGCGAAGGATTGATCCAGAAGGAAAGTGACAGGAAACTGAGTTCCGGAAAGGTTCGCCCTTCGCCCAATTTAATTTTGACTAGTTCACACTTTTGCGACCGGGTCCGGCAGAACCATATGCCGCTTACGACCGCCATCGTTTCTGCCCGGCTCGTGGCTGTCAGTCACAAGCGTCTTAAAGGCCAGTTCTGTCGGAGACGGTCGCAATCGATCGCAAAAGCGTGAAGCAGTCATTGGGCGAGGAGACGTTAGGTGGATTAAACACAAAAGACTGGTCCCCGTAGTTATATTTTTTTTTATTTAAGATATTTGCAGCGCCAGTGGCGTTATATTAGATGGGAAAGGAACAGCATTACAGTATAACGTATCATCTCAGACAGGCTTAAGACCGCTTTTTAAAGGAATACTACAACGAAATTTCGGTGCTTATTTTTTGGTCTAAATGTGTTCAAAGAAGCAGTATCACATCGGACACACCAATAACTTGTTAAAAAAGTCATAGAATGAATTTTAAAACGAAATAAACGACTAGCGAAAAGCACCTGCCGGGTGTTGCTAACAATTCGTTTGTAATGCCCGTCTAGGAAACTTGACAGGTATAGACCGACACGCGGGCTTGACGTCACAAAGCTGCGGCGGCGCTGCGATCGCAACGGAGCCGGGGTGTGGGCAAAAGCGCGAACGTTTCGCATGGGCCACATATCATTTCAGCATTCCGCGAAGCTGTGTTGCCGTTAATTGCACCGAAATATACAAGAAAAGCAGCGGAGTGAGTTTCCACAAGTTCCCGGCAGACTCTGAAAGGCATAGAAGGTGGATAATATCCGTGGATCAAAAAGAATGGTCGCCTCGCGCGAACGTCCGTTTGTGCGGCAAACACTTTCTTGACGGCAAGTGAGGCTTTCATCTCAATCTCCGTCCCGAGGCTTGCTTATGTGCAGGGAAACCGTCGTCTGATCGAGACCACCCGGATTTTGTTCCCACGGTGTTCGCGCACAAAGCACCGGCGAAGCGCTCGTCGGAGGCTCGCTACGCCCGTGCTACACAGCAGAAGGGAATCGGCGACAGAACGGCAGTGTTGTAGGCGTTAACGAAAAAAATTAACGAAATACGTTACTCGTTACTTGCAAATAAAAGGTACCCGTTACTGAACTACGTTACCTAAAAATAAAAGGAACGCGTTACCGCTACCGATAAAAAGTAACGCACGTTACTTCTGCGTTACTTTTTTAAATTATTATATAACACATTTTATGGTTTTTACGATACAGGTCATATATAAAAAAAAACATTATGTTCATGCAGAAACTGAACATAATTACTTTATCTCTTTTTACAGTTTCACATAAAAAATGACGAGAAAAAACGCAAAGAAAAGCATGGCTTGACGCCTAAAACACGGGAAAAATTTAAGTGCACTTTCTTTAAGACTTGGGAAGTAGTAACGACTAACGTAACTGCGTTACTTGAAATAGTAACATAAGTACGTTACCCGTTACTGTGTCGAAAACGTAACGAGTGGGTTACTACGTTACTGAAAAAAGTAACGCGTTACCAACAACGCCGTTACTTGTGACCTGTTACCGCCAAGACTGCAGAACGGACAGACCGTTACTGCTTGTCATGCCTTGTGGTCATGAGGGTAGGAAAAATATCATACCTTGACTTGAAGACTCTGTGTGTATCTAATCAATTAATGAATACACACACTTCCGCAGACCCAGAGTCTTCTGATCCCGCCGGCAGTGCGAAAACCGACTCGAAGTAATCGTAGACCTCGAGAGACTTGTACGCCTGTACCGTGTAGGCCGTGAACTGGCTTGGCGAAAAAACTAAGTATACGACGACGTGAGCCGTCGACTTCCTTGGCAGCAACTTTACGTCGGAAGTCCAGCAGGCCTTGTTTACAGCGTACGAATCCACGCACAGTTTGTTTAGATACCGCTGCCGTTCAGGCTCGGGCCACGAGCTAAAATAGTCGGGCATAGAATACGACATACCTTGTGAGGAAATACGACGCACAAAAAAAGATACAAGCGTCCCTATAACGTCAACAACGAGCGCACGCCATAGAACGCAATGGCGAAAACACGGAGAGCCGGGCTGCTTTTGCCCACATAGCTACCGCTCATGCGCGGCCTTCCGGCCGTGTTGGTAAACAGGGCCTCTCCGCGTGTCGGTCTTCTCGACTCTGGCCACGACGAGAAAAGAGCTGAAGAATGAACTGCCCTCTCCCCGAGAATCTTCTTTGCGTGTTCCAGAAGGCGCTATTGTCCCTCTACAAGGTTATAGAAGATTAACCTGTCACTACAAATTCGTACAAAATCAGCCGCTTCGGTGGCTGGAACGACTAGGCCATCCTCTCGACGTCAGCCTCGCCGCAGCTTTGCTCGTACCAAGACGAACTACGTCACAATTGCGTCGGATGTCATGTGCTCTCTGCTGGCTGTTCTCCGAGCGCTTGCCAGAGTGGGCCGTTTATAACGAAAAATACAGCCATTACGCTCAAAATACGTACGTGCGAGTGTCACTCATGGATATTGGGGATCATGATCAACCCATTTTTTTTAAACGACGGGTATATTCCGAATTTCGTTGAAATATCTCTTTAAAGCCTAGGTATTGTCACCGCTTACGACCGGACAGTCGGTCGTAAGCAGATACGAGAGGCTCAGAAATGGGGTTTCAAACTC
Organism: Ixodes scapularis; assembly: GCF_016920785.2. Classification (NCBI taxonomy): domain Eukaryota; kingdom Metazoa; phylum Arthropoda; class Arachnida; order Ixodida; family Ixodidae; genus Ixodes; species Ixodes scapularis. The sequence goes on along the minus strand of NW_024609873.1, from coordinate 15,202,974 downwards.
TCCCGTCGGAAGCAGTCGGAGGAGCGTGAACCAGCCAATGGGGTTGCTACGTATCTTTTTGTCATGACCTTACGAAGAAAGAAAAAAAAAAAAAAACTTTCTCATACGTTCTTTTAAACAATTTCGTGACAACCGAACTATCACGTTTACTCCTGTGCACTACGGTGCCTTAAGTCGCAAAAATGTTTTGTTGTCTCCATACTTTGTTTCACCTTATGATGTAGCGCAGGAAAGGCTACAGGCGCGGCCTCCTTGCTCTAGGGCACATCTCGGCGGCACAAGCTCTCATACATTAGGAGCAGCTGCCAATGCTATGAGCTCGCGCTTCTAGCCTTCGCTGAGGTACAACATAAGGTGAAACGGAGTATTGTCCCTGACAGAATGAGAACGGCGGGGAGGGGTGTCACTTGTCTCACCTCCAGCTCGAGCTTCCCGCCTTCGATAACGCTTCAGCGTCACGTGAGCCTCCTGCGTTCACGCGCAGTCAAAGAAGCATGGCCATAGCCTCCTATGTACTGACAAAGGTTGGCAGATCGCCACAAGACTCGCCCGCCGAAAGGGAAAGGTGGAGCGGCAGACAACGGATGGGAGCAGGGACACGTGACTGATTCCCGGCTGCGGCGAGAGGGCGAAACATCCTTCTCCCGAGCGAACAAGTGTGTTTCGGGTCCTCGCCGCTGCAAAAGTTGTGCGCTGACGTCCGGATTCCCCAAGAAATGACTATTTGACGCTATGTACTACCAGATCTTCGCGCTCCAAATCTACAATCGGGAACTGTATGGCTCCGTCGTCGAAGTGCCATGCTTTGTTAGTATTCGCGACTCCAGCGAACTATGGGGGGCGCGCTGTTAAGACAAAATGGCAGACGAAAGGAGGCCGTTTTCGTTGTTCAGCACGCGGAGCATCATAAATGTCTTGCACCACAGCTTAAAATTGGTGCTACATTTGAAAGCAAAGCGATTTTACGACGGTAAAAACCTCGTTCTAGTCAGTGCGTAAGAATGACACGGCGGAAGTATAAAAATAATCACTAGAAACGATGTCCGTTTACATGCTCCCTACGAGAACAAAGCAGCGATAGAAGACGACAGAGTCGAAACGACCTCCTCTCCTGAGCCTCTCGGCGTTGCCGCTACGCGGCGTTGATTACACTGGAGTAGCCAATCGAGGAGTCTATGGCATGGCGAAAGTGAACGAGCGCGCGCTGGGAGGCCGGGCGCCCTAAAAAGATGCCCTGTCGTTCTCACTCTGTCAGAGACTGTTGTCGTCGAAAAAGTTTATGCGCTATATTTTAGAGTAAAAGACAGAGCCCCGTGATTTTCATCGGGACTATGTTTCAAAATTTGTCTCAGTCGTCGCTAAAAAATAGCATGAATCTAAAAAAAAGGACTTCGTTCCTAACCTTATAAGATAGCACACTGAAAACACGCAATAAACCGACTCTCCAACACATCATTAACAAGGTATAACTCAACACCCTCTGATGAAAAAAAAAAAACTACTTGTTATTATATATTAGTGCGTGAAGTTCTCAAACTCACTTTCTTGTACAGCGAATATCTTTCATTTTTGCTACACCTGTTCCTTTCCTGCAATGACCAATGGTTTGTCCTATCTTCAATTTTATGAAGACCTTCTTCCCCACGAAAGTTCATCTCGTACGGTAATCCACTGCAAACAACGAAAAGAGATTCACAAATATGACGAGCCCCCCCCCCCCCCCCCCTCTCTCTGTTGATACACTCAGCTGTTTTTTTTTTTGTATTATTTCCCATAGATTCTGTGTTTTGTATCGTAGCTTTCGGCATCGGTTAAATAATATACCCTCTCCGAATTTTTGAATTGAAGCGTAGATTATGTGCAGCCTCCATTCGTTGGTCTCCTCGTTTTCGGCATGAAGCCCGTGCGTGGTTCCGAGTTCGCGCCGAGCACTGACGCAGAATTCGTGTGGATTGCGCTTTGATCCGAGTACACTCCTAACGCTGACGAAGCCCGCGTGTCCAACGCGTGCTCATAGTGCATGACCAACTAGAGGTGGCTGCACAAAATCTATGCATCAGTTCGAAATTTCCAAAAGGGTCTATTGGTGTTTGTCGCGGTGTTTGTTGAAGCAAACCGCGAGCACAAGTGTGGAATTCCCCAACTTTCAGTATATACGAACGTGATCCAATAACGATATACGAAATTGCTTGGTGGTCTGGAAGCACTGTGCACGCTGCCATCTATGTAGAGTCAAGTACCTTGAGTTTCGGTTTCTCCACACTTCCAGTGCATGGATGCTCTGCCACTATGTGTGAATCGGAAGCTTTATTGTTTTCTGATTTCCGGTCACCCAACGTGGACAAGGGACCAGGCCGTGTTGCGTCTCATGTCTGAGGACACTTTTCATGATTATTTCGATGCGAATACGCAGGAAATCGTACTGTTTAGCTGTACACTGTTCCACGCCAGAACATGCACTCAACGTTAGTTTTAATTTTTTGTTACTAGCATTTTTTTTTTAGCGGACACTTTAGTGTTTTCTGAAAGGAAACTTTGTTGTGCGCAATACTTTTCAGGCTTTGCAAAGAAGTCAAATTAGTTTTAGATAGCTGTGACCTCAAGCACACTTGATGGGTGTTGCGCTAATAATGAAGATTCGTTCTACTCTGGCAGAAGAACCGCACTAACTTTAACAAAATTACCCCCGAACGTTGCACTAAGCGAAATTTTTACCTCGGCTGCGACAAAAAAAAAAAAAAAAAGAAACGAACAGGAGACTGTCAAATGAAGCCCCGTCGGTATTGCTTTATTCAAAGTCGGCAACGAAACTTTCACCGCCGCCGACATCGTAGTTTTAATTACTGCGATGAACCTAAGTAAAACGCCACGTTCGATTACATCGAAAGTGGCGTCTCTGTTACTGTTGAGCAAACAGAGACGTCGTCCGCGGCTGCGGTGTTTTCTATTGTACATTACCGCGCTTTAAATATTCAACAATATTTAAAGCGTTTGTTTAGTTTTAGAGGTATTTTACAAACCTTGTTTACGGACGCCATGTCAAATGTATAGAAATCGTTGCAAAGCAATGAGATTGTTTATGCCTTTGGAATGTAATTAATTTTGTTTATATATAACACTAGAATGAGGACTCTGTGCTGCTTTCAGGTTTTGTTGTTCAGTGTTAACCATACGCATCTTCAATTCTTGTTTGTGGCGTGAAATATTAAAGCTGTCATCTTTTTGCATCACTTGCCTTGGTCTCGTCCGCATAGATTGAGCTGCCTGCGCATTCAGAAAAATGCAGGCCGACACTGCAACGTGCATAAAACAAATAAAGAAAAGTTCAGAAATAAATTCGGTACAACTCCGTGAAAACATTAGGGCCCAGTTCAATAGTTTAAATGGCTTCACGCCGCCCGATAATATCAGCATGTTTGTTCGCGCTGTCACCGAATGTTTTTGTCAAAAGTTGCGTCTCAAGTAACAAATAAAAATAAGAAAAACTTGCGAACCCTGTTTAGGTTTACGTTCACGTCAAGCACGAATCGAATGTTTATCGCTGCATCCGCAGCGGAACGCAGCAACGCGTTGGCATTGCATCTCTCGCACGAAGCGCGGTCGCTTGTTTACATGGGGTCTTTACCGGTCGGGTCACTGGTTTCGTTTTCTCGCCGCTACCAAGATGGTGGACTTAGTTCTCACCGTGGTAAATTTAATCCAAGTGCCACCAAGTTTAATCCAAGCAGCACATAATTTAATCCTTGCGCTACCCAATTTAATCCCGGGGTCAGTCAATTTAATCCACGATATGGATATGCACCTATTGTCTTCGGTGGTCGTGTTTGCTTACACATTTGGTCACTTATAATAATTGCTTATAAAATTAGATTTTTGGGGGGACGACTGATCATTTAATCCATATTGTGATTACTTGGATTCACTAGCCCCACTATTGAAGAGGCTTAGTTGATATGTTGATTACTCTTTTTGTAATATTGAGTTATTGTGGAGCTCGAATTTATTTTAACTGAATGGACGTTTTGTTTAACCTTTCTTATTACTCGACTTAACATTGCTACAGTTCAGATGATACAAGTACAATTGCAATTTATGATTACTCTTTTGATTACTTCGTGTTATTATTGCTCCAATCGATTAATAATGAACTCAGTTAATATTATTATTTCTCTTCTGATTACTTCGGGTTACTTTTGACCCATTGGCCGAATTAAATGTCATTGTAATGACTCTTATTACTTTAGCTAATCCTCAACGAATTGAATTTTTATTATTGACGTTATGATTAGTCTTTAGATTACTTGGAGTTACTCTCATTTTTTATTGACTTTAATTCAGCCTAAATGACTTTTGGCAATTTTTGTTTACTGTGTGTATCTATAGTGCAAATTTATCGGTTGTGAGCTCAATTATACATTATTATTAGTCTTGATTACTTCGGGTTACTTCGATCCAAAGGACTTTAATTTGGCCTCATTGATATTGCGATGACTGTTGTGATTTTTTTGGGCTAAATTTAACAAAAGTATTTATTATTAGCTCAATTGACATCACAATTACTTGTTTGATTATTTTGAGTTACTATTGACCGAATGGATTTTAATTCGGCCTAATTGCCATTTTGGCTACTCTTTTAATTACTTCGTGTTATTATACCTACAAATGATCTATAATAAACTCCGTTAAGATTATTATTACTCTTTTGATTACTTAGAGTTACTTTTTACCGAGTGGACTTGAATTCGACCCAAATGACATTGGGATGACTCTTGATTACTTTGAACTTATCTTCATACAAACTTATTTATTATAAGCCAAATATATGATATGATTACTCTTCTGATTACTTTGAGTTACCTCGACCCAATGGATTTGTCCTATTTCACAATTTGGTCACTTTTCTGATTACTTTGAGGTCACACTCAACCAAAACGGTCTTTTAAGAGCTCGATTCACATTTCATTACACTTTTTTCCCAGTTAATCCTAATTCGGCTTAAGTGACATTGCAATGGGACGATATTTTTTCTGCTAATTTTCAACCAATTGATTTATCGTGTGTAATTGACATGATGATTAATTGTTTTATTTGGGCTTGGAATCCGCCCAATTAACATGTTGGTGACAATTTTAAGTTCTTGGAGTTATTGCCCCACCAATTTCTCTATCATGAGCTCAATTTCAATGGCAAAGACCCTTGAATATTTCCAGTTACTATTGACCCAACGAACATTATTTGGCGTAATGGACAGTTTGATGATTCTTGATTACTTTGAGCTAATATGAATCCAATTGCTTTTTTATGAGGTAAATTTCCTTTATGATTACCCTTTAAAATGGTTTGAGCTGCTATTGACTTAGTATATGATTACTTAGGGTGATTATACAGCCAATTTAATAATTATTAGCTATATTGGTGGTTTGATTACTTTTTCGATTACTTCTAGTTACTTTTGAGTTACCTTATACTTCACTTCAATTACCCTGGAAACCAGAGGGCGGCGTCGTAACAGAAGTCCTTCCAGTGAGCCCTTCTCCTCGTCCGACGGTTCCCTTTGGTGTCCACGATACTTCCAGGTAAACGATCTTTAATTCCGATATTAATAGAAAAAATGCTCCCTTTCACCTCATGTGAAGGCCGAGGACCAGCGAAGCTGTTTTAACAACGTCTAGGACGATGTGTAGAGGACGACGTCTAGGACGAATTCTAACATGAGCTCTAACACCACCGAGGGGACGACGTTTAGAACGACGTCTAGGACGACCTCGAGGACGACGCCTATGACGATCTCAAGAACGACCTTAACGACGACCCCGTGGACGACGTTTAGGACTACCCCAGGGACGATGTCTAGGACGACGTCTAGGGCGATCTTAAGGACGACGTCTAGGACGACGGCTATAACAATCTCAAGGATGACGTCTAGGACGACCTCAAGGACGACCTTAAGGACGACCTCGAGGACGACGTTTACGACAACCTCAGGGAAGACAACTAGGGAGACCTCAAGGACAACGTGTAGGACAACCTCAAGAACGACCTTGAGCACGACGTCTAGGATGACGTCTAGAACGACGTCTAAAACGACCTCAAGGGTGACATGAAGGACGACCTCAAAGACAGCGCCTAGGACGACCGCAAGGAAGTCGTCTAGGACGACTTCTAAAACAACCTTGAGGACAACACTTGGAGGACGTCGTCCTATCTATTGGGGTCGTCCTGGACGTCGTCCTCGAGGTCGTCCTAAACGTCGTTCTTTAGGTCCTCCGAGAGGCTGTGCGAGAGGTTGCCCAAAACGCATTCTTCAGGTCGTCTTATACGTTGTTCTCAAGGTCGTCCTCCAGGTCGTCCTCCAGGTCGTCCTAGAATTCGTCCTTGAGGTCGTCCCAGCCTTTGCCCACGAGATCGTTCTAGACGTCGTTACTGAGGTCGTCCTAAACGTCGTCCTCGAGGTCCTCCTAGCAGTCGTACTTGAGGTCGTCCTAGACCTCGTCCTCCAGGCGTCATCCTTGAGGTCGTTCTAGAAGACAATAAGTGAATATACATATTGTGGAATAAATTGACTGACCCCGGGATTAAATTGGGTAGCGCAAGGATTACGCAAGTGGCGCTTGAATTAAATTTGCTGGCACTTGGATTAAATTTTTGGTCGCTTGGATTAAAATGAGTGGGAAAACCTGTAGGTGGCGCTCTACATTTCGCATATGGTCTGTTGCTTGGAAGTAAAATTCCGGTGCCGATAAGAGAAGAAGATAGGAGCATGGGCGCGGTTCCTGAAAAAAGAAGCCCCCTCGCGGACGTTTTAACGAGGGTCGATCCGGATCAACGTAAAATAACACTGTTGATAAAGATTATTTTCAGTGAGAACGGATTCAATTTTTTTTCGGTTTTCCCCCAATTTCGTTAAGATCCGTCTAGGAGGTTAATCTTTTTGGGGTTTAACACAATTCATTGGAACCACCCAACACTGGCTGTACACCCATCACTTTTTACGAAGAAGTTCGCTTTGTTCACACCGGACTAACCTTCTCGGCAAACTACCCTAGTATTAAAGGAATACTACACAGGCCTTAAAAAAAATATTAGAGCCGAGTTGCCGGATGATGGAAGTTGTTCCAAAGGTACCACGGGCCGTATGAAGGCGGGCAAAAAACCCGGCTAACATTACAACCTCCTCTAAATTCACCTCTCCCCACAACAATAGCTCTGGTCCCTGCAACAAGCCACGATGCAAATCGTGTTCTTATATTGCCACGTGCAGGGTCACGAACTTGTAGAAGATTCTTGTTTATTCATTCTTGCTGCGGACATACCTTCTATCGTTTATCCCTGCTTCTGTTGTTCTAGAAAGTGCGTGTTCATTCTCGCCCCAAGCGCGCTACGCTCGAACCTTCTTCGCCGAATCTTCGAGATAGTGACTCACTCTAGATAAGAGGCCACCCGCAACCTTGTCGAGTCAGTTTCACCTCAGCGTTCGATCTTGCTGCTTCGCCGCCTTCGACGCCCGCGACGCTCTGTTGTTATCTTTCTATTTCCTTTTGTTTTTGGCACAAGTTCGCCACATTAAACGTTTATTTATTACTGTTTATTTCTTGTTTATTGGTCACCACCCGTGACATTTTGGTGGAGGTGCGGGGTACCGCATTCCGTGCAGCGTTCCCCTCCCAGGGCCCGCAGCGCAAGCCCGATTCCAAGCCCAGTGAGAAGACCGCTCAACGCGGAACCTGAACCTCGGACCAGTCGCCGCACCCAAGGTCTACCCCCGGAATTAGGACCCTTGCCACCGAGGACCAGGCAAACAAGGAGGACGACGATGGCCAACCAGTCGGCCACCCCGGCCGCTCCAGCCGTCGTTTACCTGCCCGTCGTTCCGCGGACGGCTGCTCCGTTCCACGGCGAACTTCACGAAGACGTCGAAGATTGGATCGACCAATTCGAACGCGTCGCCCGCCACAATGGTTGGACCAACGAGCAACGGCTGAAAAACGTGTATTTCTCGCTCGAGGGGACTGTCAGGTGCTGGTACGAAAACCACGAGTCTTCATTGACATCCTGGGACATTTTCAAGAGCCAGCTGAAGGCGACATTTGTGAACCAGCACCGCAGAGAGAGAGCCGAAGACTTACAGCGTACCAGGACTCAAGGCCCCAACGAGAGGATCACCGGCTTCGTGGAAGACGTTCTGCGCCTGAGCGCCCGCGCTGACCCTCAGGCTACAGAAGAGGAGAAGGTTAGAATTCTCATGCGGGGCGTGAAAGAAAACATCCTCGGCGGCCTTGTTCGTAGCCCTCCGACAACTGTCGAAGGTTTTGTCAGCGAGGCGACTAACATCGAGCGTGCCCTGCAAGCCCGAGCCAGTCACTACCATCGACCACCCGGCCTCGCTGCCCTTGCGCCGTCTAGCTTCGACCTCGGCTCCAGTCTCCCAGACATTCGCGAGGTAATTCGAGACGTCGTCCGAGAAGAGCGCAGGAAGCGCCAGCCTGCTGCCAACCAACCGGCTTCGCTTTCAGTAGCCGAAGCTGTCCGCGAAGAAGTTAAGCGGGCAATCCAACCGGAGGCTCCTGCTGCCGTAGCAGCACCAGAGGAGCCCGCTGTGAGCTACGCCGCAATGCTCCGCCGAGCACCATCAGCACCGCGTCCGTACATGGCGCCTCCCCGACGCGTGCTTCCAGAGCCGCAGCATTCCCGACGCCAGGAAGATCGGGCGCACGTTCGTCCAGAACAAGTTGCGCCAAGGAAGACCGACGTGTGGAGGACGGCTGATCGACGCCCGTTGTGCTACTACTGGGGGGAAGCCGACCATATCTACCGACGACGCCCCTACCGCCAGCTGGGCCTACGAGGGTTCGCGCCCAACGACCCTCGACCACGTCTTCGAGAGCGACCTCGAGACATCGAGGACTGCCTCCGCCGCTCTTCATCTCCTGAGTCGTCTCCCCGCCGAGTATTCCGTTCGCCATCTCCCCGACGTTCGCCATCGCCCTTCCGCCGGTCTCGCCGAGACAGCCTGTCACCCATCGCGTCCCGTCGGGAAAACTAGGCGCGGCAATGCCTGAGGTGGTGTTGCCGAACACGAACGATGCCAAGATCCTCCAAGATCGTCGGAGCTCTCCCACTCTAACGCCGCAACGCCCCGACACGACGTTTCTGTAACAGTGTCGAATAACCTCAACGTTATCATCGACGGCTACGACGCGACAGCACTCGTCGACACCGGAGCGGATTACTCCGTTTTGAGTGGGAGACTCTCTCGTCGCCTTCGAAAAGTTACGACGTCGTGGGAGGGACCACAGATACGAACCGCCGGCGGACACCTCATCACGCCTGTCGGCAGGTGCACTGCTCGCGTTGAGATCCACGGTGAAACCTGCCCTGTCAAGTTCGTCGTGCTGCAAGACTGTTCTAGAGACGTCATTCTCGGAATGGACTTTTTGTGTGAATACGGCACCATCATCCACCTTGGGGAGAACAAGCTGACGCTTCGGAAACCTGTTTCCTCGGCGAAAGATCCCAAAGCGACGTTAGCTGCAGTGCGAGTCCTTACCAGCCACGTAAACCTGCCGCCGCTGTCCAGTGTCTTTGTCTCCGTCGGGACGGACGAAGCCACCTGCGGGATAGCACTGTTGAAAGAAAGCGTCCAACTTCTCCTTGGACGAGGGATTGGTATTGCAAGAGGGGTAACCGAGCTCCAGGACGGGCGTACCGTAGCCCTTGTCACCAACTTCCGGCAAGAGTCGCAGCACCTTACAAAGGGTACAGCTGTGGGCTACGTCGATTAAATTCAGGACTCGGCCGCCATCGCCGTGATCTCAGAAGACGCCTCTCCGACGCACCACAAGGGAACCACGCCGTCAAAGCTCGACATCGACCCATCCCTCCCAGCCACACAACGACGACAGCTGAATGACGTTTTCGGTGAGTTCAATGAGTGCTTTGCCACATCGTCAAGGCTACGCCAACCAGCGGTTGCGAAGCATCGAATCACTACAGACGATGACGTGCCCCCTATTCATCAGTCGCCGTACCGAGTTTCGATGAAGGAGAGGGAAACCATCCAGAAACAAGTTCAAGAAATGCTTGACGACGATATTATCCAGCCTTCAAGCAGTCCATGGGCCTCTCCAGTCGTGCTGGTGAAGAAGAAGGACGGAACCCTTAGGTTCTGCGTGGACTACAGGCGGCTGAACGCTGTTACAAAGAAAGATGTTTATCCGCTTCCCCGCATAGATGACACCCTCGACCGCTTACGCCACACCCGATACTTTTCGTCGATGGACTTGAAGAGTGGCTACTGGCAGATTGAGGTCGATGAATTGGACCGCGAGAAGACTGCCTTTGTCACGACCGATGGACTTTACGAGTTCAAGGTGATGCCCGTCGGACTCTGTACGGCGCCGGCGACTTTCCAGCGGGTCATGGATACCGTACTAACGGGACTGAAGTGGCAGAGCTGCCTCGTTTACCTGGATGACGTCGTCGTTTTTTCGCACGACTTCGACGAGCACTTGAAACGGCTTAGGGCCGTGCTCCAAGCCATCAAAACTGCAGGGCTCACACTCAAACCAACGAAGTGCCGCTTCGCCTACGGCGAACTTAAGTTTTTTGGTCATGTCGTTAGTAGCGAAGGACCCTGACCCCGTGAAGACATCCGCCGTAGCCGAATTCCCTCGACCATCGGACAAGAAGGCCATCCGCAGATTCCTGGGGCTGTGCGCGCACTACAGACGCTTCGTTCAAGATTTCGCAAAAATTTCGGCGCCCCTTACACATCTTACGAAAGACGCCGTGAAGTTTCACTGGGCAGAAGAACGAGAACGGGCGTTCGACGAACTGAAACGAAGACTTCAGACACATCCGATCCTCGGGCATTTCGACCAGCACGCCGAAACCGAAGTTCACACGGACGCAAGTAACTCCGGACTTGGTGCGGTATTGGTACAGCTACAGGAAGGCACGGAGCGAGTCATTGCCTACGCAAGTCGGACACTGTCAAAGGCGGAGAAAAATTACTCCACGACGGAACAAGAATGTTTCGCGGTTGTATGGGCGATCACAGTTTTGTCTGTACATATACGGGAACCCGTTCCGGTTGGCCACAGACCACCACTCGCTCTGTTGGCTTGCAAACCTCAAAGACCCTTCAGGACGCCTGGCTCGATGGAGTCTTCGACTACAAGAATTCGACATGACCGTAGTCTACAAGTCAGGACGGAAACATAGCGACGCCGACTGCTTGTCCAGAGCCCCCGACGAAACGTCACACTGTACCGACGTGGATGACGACGAGTGTTTCCTAGGGGCCGTGGACACCAACAACATGGCAGGACTTCAACGAGACGATCCGGAGCTCCGCGCCCTGATCGAGCATCTAGAAGGACGAGGAAGCACCGTTCCTCGTGTCTTTTCACGAGTCCTGCCGACCTTTGCTATTCGAAGAAGTGTACTTTATAAGAAAAACTTTGGAACCAGTAATTCGCCGTGGCTTCTGGTAGTCCCCACCAGCCTTCGAGAAGAGATTTTTCAAGCCTGCCACGACGACCCAACTTCAGGACACCTCGGTTACACCCGAACACTAGCCCGAATACGTGAAAAATACTACTGGCCCAAGCTGCCGAAGAGCGTCCATCTCTACACGCGATCGTGCCATGAGTGCCAGCGACGCAAGAAACCGCCGTCAAAGCCAGCAGGTCGCCTTCAGCCGATTCCCCCTCCAACCAAACCGTTCCAGCAAATTGGAATGGATTTGCTGGGCCCTTTTCCACCGTCGACCCTGGGAAACCGCTGGATAATCGTCGCCACAGATTATCTTACGCGTTACGCCGAGACGAAAGCCCATCCGTCGGGGACTGCTGTTGAAGTCACGAAGTTCTTCATCGAGTCCATCGTCCTCCGGCATGGCGCCCCCGAAGTCCTGATCACAGACCGAGGGTCATCGTTGATGGCTCAGTTGACCCAGGAGATCCTTCGTCTAAGCGAGACGGACCACCGTCGGACAACTGCATACCATCCGCAGACACACGGGTTGACGGAGCGGCTCAACAAGACCATCGCCGACATGATCTCCATGTACGTCGACGTGGAGCACAAGACATGGGACGAGGTATTGCCGTACGTCACATTTGCCTACAATACGGCCGTACAAGAGACCACAAGAGTGACGCCCTTCCATCTGGTGTATGGCCGGAATGTGACGACTATGCTAGACTCTATGTTGCCCGCACGATCCAGTCAACGACGGAAGCGATGACGCCCAGGTGGTTGCTCAATGGGCAGAAGAGGTCCGCCAGCTAGCAAGACTACGAATTCAAGACCAGCAGCATGTCGACGCCGGCCGATACAATCTTCGCCGGCGTGACGCCCACTATCAACCCGGAAAGCGGGTATGGGTGTGGACACCAATACGGCGCCGCGGTCTCAGCGATAAGCTTCTCAAGCGCTAGTTTGGACCCTACAAGGTGCTTCGCCGTCTCGGGGACTTAAACTACGAGGTGCTTCCCGACGGAACTCGACCATCAAGACGACGTCAACCGCGACCCGAAGTAGTCCACGTCGTGCGCCTCAAGCCATATTACGAACGATAGAACTTGGGATTCTCGTCAAACTGTGAACTGTGTCTCGTGATTCTACTCTCCTTTTGTTGTGGATTTGGTGTTTTCGGTTTGTGCTGCATCGGGACGATGCGCTTTTAAAGGGGGGGATAAGGCCGCGTGCAGGGTCACGAACTTGTAGAAGATCCTTGTTTATTCATTCTTGCTGCGGACATACCTTCTATCGTTTATCCGTGCTTCTGTTGTTCTAGAAAGTGCGCGTTCATTCTCGCCCCGAGCGCGCTACGCTCGAACCTTCTTCGCCGAATCTTCGAGAAAGTGACTCACTCTAGGTAAGATGCCACCCGCAACCTTGTGGAGTCAGTTTCGCCTCAGCGTTCGATCTTGCTGCTTCGCCGCCTTCGACGCTCTGTTGTTATCGTTCTATTTCCTTTTATTTTTGGCACAAGTTCGCCACATTAAACGTTTATTTATTACTGTCTATTTCTTGTTTATTGGTCACCACCCGTGACAGTATTGTCACGGGTGGTGGCCAAAAAACGAATAAATAAACAGGAAGAAATAAACGTTTAATGTGGCGAACTTGTGCCAAAAATAAAAGGGTACAAAAGATAATAACAGAGCGTCGCGGGCGTCGAAGTCGGCGTAGCAGCAGAGTCGAACGCAGGGGCGAGACTGACTGCAGATCAGTACGCGGAGTTCCTTATGTTCGCGCGTTGGGTTCTGGAACAATAGGCCTAGGTTGTTCGGCGACTGGAACATTCGGAACTCGATCATACGAGAATGTTCTCGAACACACTAGAACGCAATGATGAAAGAACAAATAAAAGAGCATGCCACTGACTGGAATCGAACCCAGACTTTCTGCGCGACAGTCAAGCACTGTAACCACTCGGCCACGCACGCGGTCGCCCGCCAACGAGCGTGGCAATATTATTCCTACCAGTAAAGTCACAATTTCGAAATATAAATTGTTTTACCACGTCAACGGTACTTTCAATATCGACTCTTCAAATGTAGTACGTGTTGACACTGCGCACTTCGGGACGTGCAATTACGACAAAAGCAGGGGACATCTGAACACGCATACAGACTATCACGCCTACTCGCAATGAGGCTTCCCGAGGTCCTTCTCGAGCCAGCGGCCTGCGTAAGAAAAATGTAAATGGAAGGGCTTGGGTGAATGTAAGCCCCTAACGGGTCCCCGAACGAATCCGTAAGAAATGCCAAAACAATGAAAGGAGACTCCTTCGAAAGGGAACATCTTCGTCGCTGCGAAAGAAGCACAATTATTTTCTTCCTTTCTAAGAAGCGAAAGAAAGAAAAAAACTGACCGCATCTTTACGTAGTGAATGATGTTGATTTGGGCGAAGCTGTGGTGGTGCTGATGATACTGACTTTGTTCATAGGTAGTGCTGATGGTGCTGATTTGTTTTTAGTGGATATATTCTAGCGGATCAGCTTGGATCCGCTAGAAGCCCTGGGAACCACACTTCTACTGCTTAAGTCAACGGTCCACGTCAGAAAGAGAACGTCTGGTATAGATCGTGGTTGTATACGCATTTAAGCATTTGACCGCAGCGCCCTCTTGTCTATAAACGTTTAGCCGATGCATCCAAAGTTTAACGCGATTATATGCGCATTTGATTGCAGCGCCCTCTCCTGTTTATACGTTGAGCGGCTACATGCAACGTTTCATCCTTGACAAAAACCCCAGCTCTTGAGTTACTACCACATCTCAGAGCTCCGTACTCGTCCCGCAGTCATGGCCGAGTGATTAAGGCGATGGACTAGAAATCCATTGGGGTCTGCCCGCACAGGTTCGAATCCTGTCGGCTGCGCAAATATTATTTTATTTTTTTAAGAAGGCAGATGGGAGGGCAATCGATGTGAGCACGGACGCCGGACAGGGCTAGACACTAAGGAGCTTCGCCCCTAAAAAATGTGCAGTGGCTTAGCTGGGCTATGCCAGGATATACGTAGCGTGAACTGAGGTTCAGCTGGTTATACTTAGCTTTCCTGGTTGTCTAGAATTAGCTTGATTATCATGCTTACTGCTGCTTCAATGGCACACAGACGGTATACGCATTATGTGACACATGTATACTTATTATTTTTTTTTTCCTCAACGTCTGGTTGCTTTTCTATTGCCACAAAGACGGTTCGGTGGTCAGTATAGTAACGCGCTGCCATATCTATGGTCCCAAAGCAGTATTTGGAATCGATTGTCTGTCTCTGATACACAAGATCAATGGTGGTTCCCCATTTAGTAGGCGGCGCCGCTAAACTCAACGTCTCACGCATGGCACTACTTACCTGCGTCAAGTCCTTCATGTGACACTCATTCACACACATCGCACACATATTCAAACGGATTGGTTACGAAGTCCGTCTCGAAGGTCCGAGTCGCACTGGCGCTTTCGCTAAGTTTCAGCCTATAGTCAGCCAATCGGCGAGCCTTGACGTCATCAACGGCGTCTCTTTGTTGCTGCTGCTGAGATGGTCGGGCACGTCGCTCAGCCTCCTGGCGACGCCGCTTTCTAGACGTTCCTCCCTTTGCTCGGGTGTCTCCGCAGCACGTTTAGCCTTCTTCTGGTTGTTCTTACTACGCTCAACCGCTAATTGCCAGGCAACTGCTTCGGGTTCCGATCAGCGGAGATGCGCAGAAGGGCTTCTCCGGTCTTCTGCGTCGCTAAGCAGCAATTTCACTCTCCTTCTTGATGGCTGTAGGTCTGTTCCTCTCGGCCAGGGGGAGCTGTAGCGTTCACGAGACGCGACCACAAAAGAAGCGCGTCCGATAGCGTCCGCGAGAAATGCCATTTAAAGGGACACTCACACCCCCAAAAATATTTTCTTCCCTTTCTTGTCACGCTATTTATTATGGTGTCGAAATTCTACCCAATTAATATTTGGCTACAGAGTCACGTATTTTTTTTTTTTTTTATAAAGCTAAAAAAACGTAACTGCTTGAAACCGAAACGGAAGCTCCCCCACTCCACGGAGAAGTGGAAAGGATAGAGTGGGGGAGTAGCGGAAATGACGTGGCTACCCCCAACCGTGCAAGTTTTTTTGTTTGTTTTTTCTTCGCACGTAGCAGACGAATTGCGATCGTTCGCCGTGCGATACTGTTCACTGTTACGCTGTTACACTGTTACACTGTTCTTCACTGTTATGTTCTTCACTGTTACACTGTTACACTCGTTCACTGTTCCACTGTTCCGTACTTCAAGATGAGATGCTTTGTACATTTAAGTGTCGGAAATTAGTAGTGAGTGCCCGTGGCGAATTCTCGTAATCGGATCCGAAAAGAATACTCCCAAAATATTGCGTGAAGAGCTGCCTCTCACCTGTCCTGCATCTGAAGGTGGCATTGTGCGGCAGAGTGCACAGGTTTCCGAAAGAGCAACGGGTCGGGATCAATGGCTGCATGCAACTACTGTAGAACAGTTACGCGAAGCTCGGAGAGCGGACGCTACCCGATTCATATGCTCCTTGCATTTTGTGGAACGTGACTACATTGAGTTCGCAGGTGTCAAAAATGGAATCCCATACCATTTAGTTCAGCGACGTGTTGTCCACAACAATGGTTTCCTTTTTCAATGATAATTGTAAAAAAAGAAATGTAAAAATCGCAAAATGCTCGACAAGAAAAAAAACAGGTACGCCCACATTACGCATCGAACCCGTGCCCTCTGCGTGTGAAGCGGACGTCGTTCCACTGAGCTACTGAGGGAAGTCTTCCGTGCGTAGTAATGAAGCAGGTCGACTGTATGTCGGAAGTTTGCTGCCGATTTCCCTTCAATACATGCACTCCCGCCTTGAAGTCGGGCAGCACCACGCAGCCATATTCGCACCTCGTAAAGAAACCGTACGCGTGTGTATTCAACTCGAAGTACACACTTCGGGCTCGGCGTTTGAGCGAGCGATGTCTTCAGCCACGAGAAGGGACGACGACTCGGCGACATCTTCGTGCAATCCGCTTGCTGGTCGGGCGTGTCGTACGAGATGAATATCAGTTCGTTTGATCGGTCGAAAATTTCTTTTTCGAAGGAAAACAGAATTCGCCGGTGCCGTAACGATAGTCCTGAAGTAGAGGTCAACGCCCGTCGTCCTCTGCCATCCGCTAGTCCAACGATACGCGAAACGACGCCATGTTGAGAGTTACGCAGTGAACGCACAGAATGCTTCCGGTTGTCTGTGCTACCTTTTTTTTTTCAACCACGCATTCGCAGCTTTTTCGAAGCCACAAAAAATGGGTTTGATATTTTTTTTTCTATTTTTAATATTGACTGTCTTTCTTCAATGACCCACGACTTTGATTAAATTTGGTGGTCGCGTCGAAACCTTAGAAAACGGCCCGTGCCCACAGAAAAGAGAGTGAGCGCGATTCAAACCGGCCAGTTCTCGAACGACGGTTTTCGGGCGGAAAGAAACCGAATTTCAAGCCGCGAATTTTGTTCTGGGTAGTTGGGCTCTCATATGTCACATACAACTAAAAACCTCGGCTAGCATAAGCAGCCTGTCAGTGCTCCTTTTAATGGTGACGTGAAGCGGCGTCCTAGTGTTCCATCATGTACACTCCACGAGCGTAAACTAGCGTCTGTATAGCTTTCCTCGGCGTCTGCTTGTGTCAGCCGCGGCTATGACGTCATTCCTCTGGAATGCGAAGACCAGCGAGGCACGCGCGGTGGCGGCAGAGCCCGCGGCGATGGTGGCTCCGGGGCGCCAGCTCTGCTCCATGTGACGTCACTGCTCCTCGGGCTTGCGCAGCCCGGCAAGGCGCGCGCGGTGGCGGTGGAGCCCGCGGTGGCGGCGTCTCCGGCGCGCCAGCTGTGCGCCGTGTGACATCACTGCTCCTCGCGATTGAGCAGCACGGAGCACGACTCATTATGCCAGCCACGCGAAACTACTCAACCTCGGCCAGTGTGGCTCACGTTACAAACGAAGAGCCAAAAACACGCCACTAAGGACAAATGCCTTCCTATATTGGAGTGGCACGTGCGATACGGAGAAATTCGAAACTCGGTAAGAATAGGAAGGATAAATACAGGGCAGGCTGTGAGAACCAGCACATTGGGCACACCTCGTAAGGTTTGAACCAAATACGATATAGCTTCGCCAATACTGGAAACTCCTCCGAAAACCCATAGGAGCGGCGGCGAACGCGACAGTGGTGCCTCTAGCGGACTCGGAGTCTACGAAAGCAGTCGACGCAATGGAAAAGTATAGGCTCCGCGACATCCACGAGCTTTACGAGCCCCGTTTCGTCACCCTAACAGCAGAAAAAAGTTTATACGGTCAGTCCGCTTGCAAAGTGGAATCCACTGATCGCAACTGCAACGACAATCGAATAACAACACGCGCATAAACAAAGATAGAGCAGTTTATTTAGCGGTCTCAAACGCCTTTCAGGGGATCACACGCGTTTGAAACGCGTCTGGGAAGCGGAAAAAAGGCGTTTAGCTACTCGAACTACGTCGTAATCATTAAAACATGCAAAATCGACATGTTAATATTACCAGAGAAATCGCACGAGCTGCTGGAGCATGAAAACAAAACAAGAAGCAAGGATAAAAATGACCGTGCAAACACTTACCGAACTTTGCAGAAAAGATGGTGTCGCCATTCCCGACGAAAATAAAAAGAAACGGGAAAGAGAAGCGAACAACGGCGAATGAAACAAAGAAGCTGGCAAAAAAACTCTTTCAACGACGACGATCGTTGTGGCGCTTATAGAAAAAAAAAGAAAGATAAATGGAGAGCAGCAAATAAATAGCTGGTGGTCGCCACCGGTGTTAAGTTCACAACAAACAAAGCGGAAGCAACAGACGAAACTAATAAAAAAAGAAGAAAGCGTCCCTTCTTCTCAGCCGCTTGTTGTACGTTTGTTTATTTGCTTTCGCGGCGTAGGTACGAACTAAAAACAAAACAGGGGAAATAAATAACGTAGTGCAGCTCACACTGCATGGTAAAAAAGAGTCGCAGAATTGTTTTGGTCGCAGGCAGCAATCTTCTATATGTGCGAGCAGTGAGTCACCTTTTTTTGCTATCGAATTTCTTTTTCCAGTGACTTTCTCGGGTTGTTCGTTCGCTCGCTTGATGAAGTAGTTTAAAAGTACATTCAAGTACTTGTTGATGTAGGTGTACGTAGGTTGACGTAGGAAGCAGAAGAAAGATTTTCCACCACATCGCACAAACTTGTTCTTGCAATGGTAGGCAGCACATAGCATGCCTGCCATCTCTAAGTATGCTCTGGTGTATGCTTGAATGCGGCCGGTTGATCAACAAACGATGACCCGTAGCAGACGTGCCGGCCGGAGTACACAAATAAAATTCGAATAAAAATGAATAACGAGCTTACACTTCGTAATATATTTAATAAATATCAAAAAGCACGTATTACGATTTTGGATTAGAAACTCTATCGAAGGCTAAAATAGGAGCTAGGTTATCGCAGACGACAGTGGAAGAAAACAACAACAACAGCAAAGTTGCAGACGGCCCTCAAAATGCCCGGGCCTAGCGTAGCAGATGAACCGGGGGTAGTAAGCGCCGAAGCGAAGGAAAGGGAGTAAAAACTAAGCCAAACAAAGCAAGGATACGCGATAATTTGCACGTCGGGCAAAAAAAGAAAGCAAAAAGAAAACAAAAAAATATACACAGCAACATATAAGCAGGAGGAAGAAATAGAGTTGGAAGAACAGCTATCTGGAGGGAAAGTTGTTCTTTTCGAGCTCCGCTAGTTTGCTAGGTCTGACGCAATATTTGACCGATTTAGTGCAACCAAATGTTGAAATAAGGAACAGAAGCCATCCGAAATCAACGGGAAGCTCCAGGAAGAGGCGGTGAGTAAAATACTCAAGCCTGACGATTTTGAACTCGCCTCGCAAGCCGCCGATGCTAGGCCTAAGTGTTACCAACCGAACGCTTGGCATTGATGGAGGAGAGGCAGAGGGCTGACCGGCCCTCTGTCAAAAAGAACGGGATGGAAGAAGACCCGCAAGAAGAACGACGGATGATACACCCCAAGAAGCGCATTCACAGCGACGCCTGCAGCGACAGTGCGGACGAATTGGACACAGACCAGGCGAGGGAGCCTAACGACGATGATGAACGACAGGATCACGAAGCTGACGGGAATGCACGGTGGTCAACTGTCAACTACAAGAAGCCCAAGCCGGCCAAAGGTACGAGAATAGAACGTTTTGACCTACCAAAGACGGTGATTGTCCTCAAGCCCAAAGAACAAATCAGGATTACGGACATTTCACCCAAGCTGCTACTTGATCAGATCAGAGCGGTACTCATCGTACCATGTAACCGAGACAGGCTCTCGAACGTCGTTAATCCAAGGAACAACACGATTGCCGTAACAGTCTACGACGAGAGGCATGCGAGGGACATAATGCAACTCAAGGCACTTGTGACCGACAACGGCCGGATTGTGGAGGCATGCGCCTACCGCTCGGTTACGGGCACCATGCCTCGCGGTGTAATTCACGGCATGAAGCCTGAAACGACGGCACAAGACATTGTCGAGAACTCCGACTCCGACTACCACAACATAATTCATGCCAGACCTATTGGCAAGAAGGGCACATTCTTGCTTACCTTCGATGGTGAGGGAATCCCTAGAAAGATAAGCTACCGCACCAGGCTGATCAACATGTACACGTACAGACCGACGGCAGTCGGTCTGTACGTGTACATGTTGATGTTGTAGAAAAGAAAATATTTTTTTTGTGTGTGTGTGTGTGTGTGTGTGTGTGGCTATATAACGTGTGAATTTTCA
Organism: Ixodes scapularis; assembly: GCF_016920785.2. Lineage (NCBI taxonomy): Eukaryota > Metazoa > Arthropoda > Arachnida > Ixodida > Ixodidae > Ixodes > Ixodes scapularis. Next base: position 15,182,631 of record NW_024609873.1, on the reverse strand, counting down.
ATAAACATCAGTTGAGAGTGCGCCTTGTCCTGTTTCCCTTCGTCTGTGTCCCTGTAATTTTTTCGGCGCTTTTTTGCTTGCAATGAACCAACTGGCCCAAATCTCCACTTTACTGCAGTTTATTTCTTTTGCAACGGGCTCTGTTCTATGTTCTCCTAACAGCCATCAATCCGTTTATCCATTAATTAACCTTATCGCCCTCTCGTGCTGTCGAGCCAGACACCTTTCATATGCCATTCGCCGTGGATGCTATCCATGTGAAGTGACCTCCCTCTTCAACGGAGTCCAGCCTTCTACTGGTCATGCCAGGAGAATTTGCAGAATTCTCCGGTCTGAGACCTGGAAACAAGTTGAGAGGTACAGGGATTGCTTGAAGATCACGTGCTATTCTTCTGGTGCCGGGACACACGCTGCGGAACAAGCCTTCAGAAAACACCTTCGAACAGCGGCACAATACACAGATGTGCTTTGGGAGCAAGTCCGGACTTCGCTGGTGAAGAAGAGTGCCGGTAGCGTCAGGAAGCAAGAGGGTGTCACCATTCTTGGAGGTGCCACTTTACCACAGACATCAAGTCTGCCTTAGACCACGGACCAAAGTTTAGCCAGGAACCGAGATTGTGCCCCGTCACAAAGCTGTCCTTGGTGAGATGGATGGGCGGCTTGGCTGTGCCTGAGCACCAAGAACGATGCGTGGCCGACGGCGTGGACGTTCTCCAACGCACCGCTGGCCAATCAACGAGAAGCTTCAAGACCAGCAACATCGTCACCTACTTTTCGGAACACAACCTCAAGCTGGTTACTGCTGACAAGGAAGGAGGATTCGTCGTTACTCCATCCGCTCTGTACGGTGCGAAGGCAAGCCAGGCCATCGACAAGAATTTCAAGCGAGTCTCTCCGGGACCCTTGTCAAAGGTGAAATCTCGGGCCCAGGACTTATGCAGCAAATTGGAACTATCGGGGTTGCTAAAGAGCGTGAAGTCGAGTAAGAAATTGAACCTCGACATATTCTTTACTGCTAAAACACATAAGCCTGAAGTTCCCTTTAGGGCCATTGTTACAGAAAGAGGCGCTTGGCAGTTTCACATGGGTAATTTCCTGCGCAAACAGTTGTGCGCGCTTGAGTTGCATGACCCGTTCATAGTGCGAAATTCAGAATGTGTCATTGAATTTTTGAGGCAAGGGGGCCAGTGCATGCGCAGTGGGTTTTCCATCGACGTCGAGGATTTATTTTACTCGATTCCTCATGAACCCCTATTCTCGGCGGTGAGACAATGCATAGACCAGAACGAAGTTGTCGCTTTCCAGAATTCTTCGGGCATCAGTGTTGATAGCTTTCTTGAGCTCCTGGTTTTTTACTTAAAACATACGTTTGCGTCATTCGAGGGGGGTCTTTATGTGCAAAGAAAAGGCGTTTGCATCGGGTCCAGTGTTGCACCTGTTTTGTGTGACATTTTTCTAGGCAGCTGTGGAAAAAACATCGCTTTGAACATTTCGAACGATGACAATGTGAAGATCTTCAGGTACGTCGACGATTTCCTCATCCTTAGCCGCTCGGCGAAGCCCCCTTGCAGTGAAGTCTCTCAGTTGCTAGACGTGTTTAAATTGTGTTGCTCCGGGTTGACATTCACGCATGAGTTACAAAAAGAAAGCAAACTGCAATTCTTGGACCTCGAGCTGTCGTTTTTTGGGGACCATGTTTGTTGGAAGTACGCGCCTCGAACTAGGAAGGGCATCCTTCCTTTTGATTCCGCCCACTCGAAGGTAGTGAAAAGGGGCATAGCCAGTTCGTGCCTGGGGGCTTCTCTCAGAAAGTCATGTTTGCACAGTGCGCAAGGCAGCTTCGAGGGTCAGATAGAACGCCTGCAGAGGGCTGGTTTTCCGTTGAGAGCTTTGGTTGAAGTGGCTGAAAGCTTAATCAAAAAGATTAAAGGTAATCGGAAATCAAACAGCGATAGACCGACCACGAGGCCTGTTGTCATTCCATATATGCACAATGTAACGCACAATCTGAAAAAGGTAGCCCAGCGCTACAATGTACCGGTAGCTTTTTCAGCACCCAATAAGATGGCGCGACTTTGTCGCCAGATCAATTCACCACAGCCATCTTCAGATCCCTGCACTACCAAACATCGAAATAAGTACGTTGAATGTGCCACTGGCGTCGTCTATGAAATCCCCATGACGTGTGGGATGACACACGTGGGCCAGACGGGCAGGTGCGTTAATGATCGCACCCGAGAGCACGCTGCCTCTTCAAGAACGACGCCTTCGGGGCATCTTGCAATTCATTGCAATAGATGCTCTTGCACCCCGGCCTTCAATGACACCAAGATTTTGGCTAGATACAAAGATAAAGTGTCGCGGGAATTACACGAGGCGTATGCAATTAGGACCAGAGACAAGAATTGTATAAGTGACACGTCGGTATCCTTGTCTACAAATGAGTTTTAATTTTTGAAACGCGGGCTGAGTAGATAGAAAAGAAAAGATTTTTTTTTTGTGTGTGTGTGTGTGTGGCTATATAACGTGTGAACTTTCAATAAACATCAGTTGAGAGTGCGCCTTGTCCTGTTTCCCTTCGTCTGTGTCCCTGTATTTTTTTCGGCGCTTTTTTGCTTGCGACGGCAGTCATTTGCCTCAAATGCCACGGGTTCGGGCACAAGGCAGCAGTCTGTACAGGGCAACAAAGGTACAAGAAGTGTGGTAAGACACACCCGGAGGAGGAGCAGTGCGAAGACACATACTGTGTAAACTGCCAGGTATCAGGCCACACAGCGCTAGACGGCGGCTGGCTGGCCAAGAAAAATGCAGATACGCGTCTTCAGAAGAGAGCAAAAGCGCCGCTGACGCAAACCAAGAAGATCACAACACCACCCCGCACCAGTGAGACAGTACAAGGTAGAACCAACGGGAACCGATTCTTACCGCTTCAAAACGTGGAGGAATTCCCTCCGCTCGAGCAGCTGTCGCAGGGCACGACCGGTCAGCAGACGCACCAACAATCCCTTCAAACGAAAGGCAACATGATGCGGCCCCACAAAAGCCACGAAGTAAACTCTTCGAACTTGACAGAAGAACAGCTTAACGAAATGTGCAAGGAATTGGATGAAATCAGACGACGTCTTATCGAGAAGGAAAGGCGCATCGAGACGACGCGGGTGCAAATTGAAAAGAGAAAACAGGAAGAAGAAAGGTTTCGTCACCAAAGACTGGCGGAACTAGAAGAGAAACGACAAGCCGAACAGCAGCGTAGACATGAAGCGCAACAACGACAAGAACAGAGGCAGGCGATTCCAGTCCTCTCGGCACAGCAGGAAGAACGAGCACCGCAATAGATGAAGAGCGGCGTAGGGGAAGAAATTCAAGCCCTGAAACAGGCTCTCCAACAGCACCAACAACAAATGCAAGCGGCGATACAACAATTACGCCAGCAATTTGAATTAGCCCTCGGGCACGTTCAAGCACAAGAAGCACAACTCAACACGCAGAACATGCAACTACCAACTCAGCATGCAGCGTAAACCCACAAATGCGCGTGCTAATAAAGCTACGACATTTAACGTACTTCAGCGGAACTGTCGAGGCCTCAATACTAAAAAAGCGGAACTGAATATGAAGCTGAACGACGAACCAAGGGACGCTGTGTTACTACAAGAAGTTGGCGACAAGAACATAGGATTAAGAGGCTACCGGGGATTTCACTCCCCATCAATTGTACATATACGCGGAGGAGTCCCAAAAATCAGGGCGCAAGCTGCGGTCTTGCTCAAGAAGAGCTACCCGCATCAGCAACTAGATACATCAATGTGGTGTACAGAAACGCAAGAAGTGGTGGCAGTGCGAACCACTCTTGGGCTGAAGAAAATTATCTTAATATCTGCATACTACAGACCGACGAACGCAGACGACGACAATAGTTGGATGAGCCAGATGATGAGGGACTTCCATGACCACCATATAGTCATCGGTGGTGATTTCAATGCGAGACACAGCTACTGGGGTCATGATGATGAAACAAAAAAGGGACAAGACATATACGAGGAATGAAGCAGCGCGGGGCTCACGCTACTAAACGATCCACGAGAGCGCACTCGAGTCGGACAGAGCGAGCGGCAACAAGATTCTACGCCAGATCTCACCGTCACCACAAACTTCACCGTGGTAGAATGGAGAAGGGAAGATGACACATGGGGCAGTGACCATTACCCCATTACAGTAGGCGTAAAAGAAAATGGAGTCGAAAAACGTAAGAGAGAATCGAAAACAGTCATCTGGAACACGTTCAGGTTGGCTGTATGTACTGAGTACCAAATTCAAGATATCAACGATTTCACGCACGCGCTCCGGGAAGCAACTCAAAAAGCTACAGTAAGGAAACTCATTGATGTAAATGGTCCCACCCCAGGCACGAGACTGTTGTCATTGTGGCAAAAAAGAGTGAAACACCTGAACATGTATAGAGCAGAAAGAAAGCGGAAAGATCTCCAGGAAGCCAACCAGCTGGTAAAAGAGGCACAGATATATGCAAGCAAGCTGAACCAGACAAACTGGCTGGACCTTTGCGAATCCTTTAACGAACACACGACTCTCGCCAAAATGTGGTCGATATGCAACTCTATGCGGGGCAAAAGAAAAGAACCAAACGCAGTACCAAACATCGCACTCAACAGCGACAAAACAATAGAAGAAGTGCTGGAAGAGACAGGTGACGTTTTCTTTCCACAACCGGCACAAGTTCCTAGCGAAACCATCTATGAGCCGGGGATGATCAACGATGAGGAAGATTACAACGCAAACTTCACAATGTGGGAAATGGAGGCGGCGATTGAAAAGAGCAGGACTCGAAGTGCCGCTGGGCCAGATGCCATTAGCAACAGCATGCTCAAGAATCTCCCTGATCAAACGAAAGAAATACTTCTAGAGGAAATCAATAAGATTTGGAAGAACGGAAAAATGCCTGAAGAATGGAAGCTGTCATGGGTCCCGTCGATCCCAAAGGCTGGCAAGGCTGCTGACAAACCTCAAAACACGAGACCAATATCGCTCACGTCTGCCCTATGCAAGTTGGTCGAAAGGATGACGCTGATGAGAATCGACTGGCTAGCAGATAAGCTCAACATCTACCACCCTGCCGAAACTGGGTTTAGGAAAAATCTTGGAGCACATGACACCCTGCTACTTATCAGGGAAGGCATCTTAAAGCACAAGCCAAAACACCCCCAGACAAGGATGCTAGTGACAGTAGATATAGAAAAAGCGTTCGGCTTGCTACCCCACACCACAATAATCAGAACGCTAAAAGACCAAGGCATTGTTGGAAGACCGCTAAACTTAGTAAAAACCTTCCTTCAGGGTAGGAAATACAAGATCAAGGCAGGAACCCATGAGAGTAACACCAAGGAAAACAAAACAGGGGTACCGCAAGGCTCGGTACTATCGCCAGCTCTCTTTAACTTAGCTATGACTCCCCTTGCATGGGAGCTTGAAGAAATCGACGGACTTTTTTTTTACAATATATGCTGATGACGTCACCATCTGGACCGTCACAGGAACAAATGCAGAACAAATGGAAACATTGCAGCGAGGACTAGCCGCAATCGAGGAATTCCTCAAAGAAGCCGGCATGAAACCCTCTGCGGAGAAGACAAAATTCGTGGTGTTCGGCCACGGTTGGAAAGATGTTACACCAGACCTCACCTTCGATGGAGACAAGATTAATAAAACCGAAGAACACACAATTCTTAGAATTCACCTGAACTCCAGCCTTAACCCCACAACCTGGATCAGAAAGATTACGAGCACGTGGAAACAAGGACTATCGATAATTAGAAGAATAGCAAACAAGCTCGGAGGAATCGGAGAGCGTATTGCCCGAACCATTGTACAAGTGGCACTCATATCTAAGGTGCTGTATGGGCTGCGGTTCTACAGACTACAGAAGAAACACATGGCAAAATTGGAAACCCTCCTAAACGAAGCACGAAGGTGCATTTCTGGCCTCCCGAGGAACACCAAGTTAGAGAAGCTCCACGAGTGTGTTCCCTTCCCAAGTTTTGCGGAAATGGCGGAACAACAGGAAGAGATACAAAACCTCAAGCTTAAGCATACAAAACAAGGACGCTACATTGGCGAGCTACTAGACAGAGACTGCGAAGATGAAGGAAGAATCCCTGATCACCTCCCACCCTGGGAAAGAATTGTTGTGACCGAGCTCAAGCCCATCCCTCAAAAAATGGGCAAAGGTAACAAGGAAAGCTGAGCAACACGAAGCTGAAGTGGAAGTACTTCTAGACGATCCCAACGTCACAGTATGCTATACCAATGCGGATCACTCAGATGAAGGAACAGCAATAGCATGGCATGTCCCTAGAGAGGAAATTACGAAAACGAAAACCGTTACCTGCGGCACAGCAAAAGAAGCAGAAGCCAGGGCCATTGCATCTGCGCTACAAAACATAGGAGAATCGTTACCGAGCAACTCTGCTTTCTTTGCAAGCGCGAGAAGTCTGCTTTTTTCGTAACTCTGTTTTTGTTAATCTATAATCGCGTCAGATTTGCATATGCACAACGACTTCTTTCGGAGAATACTGACATCGCCGTAACGTACGCCGTTCGAAATTGACTTCTGCTTCTTCACGGACTCGCAGGATGTCATCAGAGCATGCAAAACGCACCTCGAAACAAGCACTGTGATTAAAGACGTCCTAGTAACTGCCATTGAACTCAAGATGAAGAATGTTAAAACCTCCATAAGGTGGATTCCCGGACATGAGGGGATTAAGGGAAATGAGATCGTCAACGCTGCTGCCAGGGAGCTTCATCGTTCAAACCTTTGCTGCAGTGGCCTGACGACTTCCCACCCTTCACCAGGCAAAAATACCGGAGAACAGGAAAACCCCAGGCCTGGCATCTATGACCCAATAAGAGCCATCGACATCGCCAAAAATGCGATCAAGAAAATGCTTGCACACAAGAAGAAAGAAGCAGAGTACGGAATGCCATCAGGATTCAAAAGGGATGAAACGGTTCGTTTAAGAAAGCTTCAAACAGGATCAGCGATCACTCCGTCAGTCCTCAAGAAATGGGAAGACAAAAAAAAAGCTAGCAAAAATCCAGATTTTTTTTTTGGATCCGTATCAGTGCAAATACTGTAAGGAGCACACACCTGCCGACATCCAACACCTCATGAGGGAGTGCAAACAGCACGATGAGGCAAGACACGCAACACTCGAACAACTCGAACCACATGACCGACCACCCACGCTTCAAGATTGGCTCAACCCGTTCGGGGAGGCTGCGAGAAGAAAAATCATCCTGGGCAGTGTCCTCACCTGCCTAGAGAAGACCGGCCTGGGAGACGACATCTAATTAGATTCTACCCGAATAGCCCAACATCCCCTCCCCCCTCTGGCGCTACCCTAGCGCAACTGCCAGTTGTGTCTTTTGCCCAATAAACGTTTCTCATACATATAGGAAGAAATAACGCGGCAGAGGGGCGGTCCCCTCAAAAAGTATAAAAGAAAGAAGACTCAAAAATGGAAGGAGTGGAGACGGTTCAACGGGTGTCGGCCTTTATCGTAGAAGTAAAGAAGCAGCAAAGCAGAAGATGTTGGTCGTCCCCGCGCTAACAATCGGAATTTTGTGCACTGTAAATAACGTGACTGAAATCACCTTTTTTTCGCAGGGCTACGACGCTCTCCCCTTCTTTCTTTGCAAGCGCGAGAAGTCTGCTTTTTTCGTAACTCTGCTTTTGTTAATCTATAATCGCGTCAGATTTGCATATGCACAACGACTTCTTTCGGAGAATACTGACATCGCCGTAACGTACGTCGTTCGGAATTGACTTCTGCTTCTTCATCCGGAGACGATCTTAACGGGATTAGCCAGCTCGCCTGTTCGACGAAACGGTTATAAGCAAGACATTCATGAGAAATGGGAATTGCAACAACAAAGCGAATTGACTGATAAGAACAATAAAGTTGAAACGAAGCTATGTTCTGAAATGTTTGTGCATTGTCCTTTTCACGAAACAGCGCGAAGGCATACATTCCTGTTTTGCTTGGCTTACACAAGTTGTGACAGAATGTTTTCTTCCGGAGAACTCCGAAATTGCACCCAGAAAGCTGTAACATCTTCCCCACGCGAAGAGAATGTCCTTCACTCATGAGCTGGCACCCATTTTTTTTTTTTTTTTTACTTTCAAAGCAGCGAATGTCCCTGACAGTTTTTTTTTTCGTTGGTCACCTCGCACGGAGATAGGCAAAACCAATGCATTTTGGAGAATTTGTCTGCTAGCGTAGACTCCGAGCTCGCCAGGGGGGCTGCAATCACTTTTCGCCCGTTTTCCGCGGGAGTTGCCAGTATTGGCTTCCACGGTATTTGTTTAAACTTTAACCGTGTAAATGTTTGAAACCTAGCTCGCGAAGGACGTTTAGCAAAAACTAGTTGTCTATTCTTTTAGAGCTAAACTCACAGGTGGTAGAATATTACAAATAAAATAGACGGACATTTGCCGTCTGCACACCGGTTTTCGAACCTGCTCCCACGTGGTCATCGTTCATATATTTCGCTAAAACTAATACTTATCGCGACTAACCTTTGAAGTAGAGTAGAAATTACGCATTTGTAATAATAATTGAGTAAACTATTAGCTACTGTAAAAAAAGGTAGCGAGTTACTCTGAAGTTACTTTCGTAGTTACTTTTTTACAGGGATGGGCAGTATTTCAAATACAAGTATTTAAAATACATATTTAAATTACTTTGTGTATTTTGCATTTGTATTTAATTACAAATTGGGTAATGTATTTGACGTGTGTATTTAAATACTAAAACGTGGGTATTTCAAATACAATTGTAATTAAATACAATTTTGTGGGCTAAAATACATCCATCAAATTTATTGTCACTGTCCAGAACAGCAAGAAAACTACGTTCTGCACCGAATGCAGTGTCCCTCAATCAAGCACAAGCGTTTAGTGACTTTGTGATTACGACCGTGCTAGTCCAGGGCAAGAATAGTGACGAAATCGACGGTCACAGGCAGACTGGCTAAATAAGTGCCTGTGACAACTTGTGATGCTTTCCAGCCTGATTTCCATCCATGCTTTTGCCTGGAACATACTAAATGCGCGGGTCGTCTAGATTTTCGTAACTGGTGCGAGTTGCAACAATAAAATATTCTCTAGCCAGTGCTGCGCGTCTTGGTCGTCTCGGTTCTTTGTTGGCCTATACCAAAATGTAATCGACAAAAAAAAAGTTCCTTAAAGGGGCACTCACACGGTTTTTGGAGAAGCTACTTTTTGGTGCGATGGCATTATGGAAGTGTCAGTTAATGAGTATCTTCAGTTTGAGAAGGCAGAACCACCTATTAATCAGGCAGGAATAAAATACGTGCGGACTCTTTTCTGTACTTGCGAGGACCAATGAAATTATCGTATGTTTGAAAATTTTGGCGGTCCTTGTAAAGTTTCGCTAAAGAAACAATTTTCAGTTCATTTAAATATGTTGTGCATGATAATTTCACAAGACGTAAAATATTTCTAGTTTAGAATACGCGATACTGCAATTATCATTTCACAAACAAGGGACTACGTTTTCTCCTTGCCTTCCTCTGCGGGGGGTGAATTTCCCGTTCCCCAGGGATGCGCGGAAGCGCACGTATCTCCGCGCGTTGCAGGCCGGTCGTGCTGGTCGCGGGCCAGCCGGCTCCTTCTATCCGCAAACATGGCGTCGGTGGTGATCGTCGGCGTGGACGGCGTAGTGAAAGCTCATCGTTCCGCGTAAAAGCGCTATCCTTGACTGTGAATTTTCGTCGTGTGTCGCTATGATAACCCAGCACGTACTAGAAGGGAAGATCCACCTACTCGTGCGGCGATCTCATGGCGGCACTCTCAAACAGCAGAAACGCCCGTGCCGTCGTGTTTGTTTACTTCGACTACAGTGGTGCTTTCTAAGCATTTGTGTCCTCGAACATCGAACGGATTTCTTATTTGGCGCATTTCATGCGTGTGCTCAAGTTCAGGGTATTACTGGCGCGTACCGTATAAAGGATGCAAATTTTCACTCGTTTTCATCACCGGAGAAAAGTGATTAGTGTTAGCAATCCTGAACGCTCGCAACGTCTATCTGATCACAAAATCATATTTCTACGTTGCTATATCGCTGCTAAGATTACATTGTCTTTTATAATCGTAGAAAAGGCGTGGTGGCGATATTTGTACTTTTGCATCTTTTTATTTTCTTTTTTTTCATCCACTGTACCCTGCAAGCCTATCAAGAAAAAATAATAATAAAGCTTTAGGTTATAGAAAACTGTCTGTCTATATTCTGCTACGGAATTGAGTAGCAGTGCGTCCACTTTTTAGAGGGGCCGCTGAACCAGCTGACGGCAGCGTATAGAAGCGGTCGCTGTGCTGACGACCCGCTGCGCTTGTAGTGGTTGCAGGTGTGTGTATAGGTGCGGCGCAGAGCGGTCGTTGCGGTCGTTCCGGTTGCAACGGACGCAGTCGTAGGTACGCGCTCGTTGCACATGTCTAAACCAGCCTTCCCCCGTTCTCCCGAGGCGAAAGTCAACGTGGCGACATCGTTTGGCATCACGTACCAGAGGTAACGCTGCGGTGTCAAACGTTGGTTAGGTTACGACCATATACGGCTCTGGTTACGACTAGCCCCAACCGCAAATCGAAGAACGCCCGAAAAGGTCTGCGTTTCGTCGTCCTCGGAACCCGAACATGACTCCGAAGCGCTGCTATAGTCCAGGGTCGCTAAACTCGTCAAAAAAAAAAAAAATCTTTGTGTTATGACATAGTGGGGGGAGGAGCCGAAAGATTGCTGCGAAGTTTTCTTTTCTCACAAACCCGCAGATGCGTCTGTCTTCGTGACGATTTCCGTTGAGGGGACGAAACATCCCCACGCCTCCCTAGGCACCGAACAAGAGCAGCACTAGAGAGCGCGCGGAGACGACCGTGGCTCATGCGTGTGACGTCACAACAAAGATTATCAGCTGCGACCGTCATGTTTGATGGTCTCTAAAAAGCACAATAGATGCTTGGGAATTGAATTTTAAAATCAACACCGTCGAGGTTGATAGTCTGGTATCGTTCTTATTTTCGACGATAAAGCAGAATTTACTAAAAAGCGTCCCTGCCGTTCTTTTGATTTATCTCGGCCTTTCGAATCTGGCCGAAGTGTAGCCCGACGTGGCTAGGTCACAACCAGCCAATCACCATTGTCCACTTTCGGGCAATTTTCGCCTCCGGGCAGTTGTTCCTTCATCGGCGGGATAAAATCATTTTATGGTAGACATTCGAAGATCCGTCGGTTTGGGATTAAGTATGTTTATCAACGGAAATAAGGAAACAAAAGTTGTCAATATTGGCGGTGATGCTTCAAGAACGCAAGGACACTAAACTTGACATCGTCGATTTGAACACGCACCATCAAATTTGTCGTTCACAACTGATAATCCTGACTCCATCGTCAAAGGTATCAACTATAAAATGACGTCACTGAACGCGCCCGCACACTATATACGTGCCCTGGCACGAGTCTTTCGCTTGAAAGTCTGCCATGGCCACTCTTGAGTTCATGGAACGCGAGCCGTTTTAATTCCAGAATCTCTTGAACCGTTATTTCGAAAATTGCAGGCTGTGCTGTTCCTCGTCATTGCTAATTGGAACACCTCTAAGCAGGGTCGTCGAAACAGGAGGAAGGGGGGGGGGATTTAGCCCCCCCCCCTCCCCCAGTTGCGTCGAAAGAGGGGGCAAGGGGCATAAGGGTGGAAGGGGGGGGGGGGGGGTATCGCCCCAGCCTCGAACCACCATAGCATTTCAGAGAGTTATAATAAAATATTAGGGGAAAGGAATACCCCCTTCTTCACCACCATCGCCTACTCTCTCTCTCTCTCTCCCGAACAATTTCTACGGCCCTTCTTGAGACTCCTATTTGTTTGTGCGTGTGTGTGGGCGTGTGTGTGTGTGTGTGTGTGTGTTGGTCGTACCTTAATTTTTTATTTAGAGCGCAGCTCTTCGGCGCCCGTTTCCGGGTTTCGCGGCGTGGGCGTCGCCGTCGGCGTAACCGGCCCGCTAAATTTAGCGCGAAATTGACGTCACATGACCTCAACACCAATTCAATTCCCAGCTACGCGACTTCAACGCCAATTCACTTCTCCGCTAGATTGCCATGTGATGTCCGTTTCCCTGCTAAATTTAGCGGAGAAACTGAATGGGAGGAGAAGGGGAGGAGAGGAAGAGGGGAGGAGGAGGGGAATACCCTCCTCTCCGTACCCTCCCTTATTCCTCCTCAAGAGTTGAGCTCTAATTTCGCATTACAAACACTTGTAAACGTCTTTAATTTTTTTTATTTCCCTTTCTTCGGCTTTTTTTTTTTTTGTTATCCCCCGTTTTCCCTCATCTCTCAGACATTACCGACGTCGCTACACAAACCGCCTGTGGGTGACCTCGGTGGCGTTGTTGACAGTGGCGGAAGATGAGCTCTATAAAGCCGCCCGCGTACACCGCGCACGGCTCCACAACATCACAAAGTTCGATCTTCGCCTCGATTCCGAAGCGAAGATTTTGGCCTCAAATAACTCCTTCCCAAAGTTGTAAAACGTCACTTTGTCGTCACCAATAACTTCCACAAACGACGATCTTGCGACGAGAAAGTTCAGAGTATTTACCGGCCGCCTAGGTACAATCTACGTATCATTGACTCTAACGCGGCGTAGGGATGTAGGGACACTCGGGCGAGACGTCATCAGTGCAGCCGTTCAATCGGCTGGCACCACGGTGTTGCTCGCACGCGCTTCGATGGGGCTCGCTACGACTTTGGGCTTTACATTTTCGCTGGAATTTGAGCACCGAGAGTGCTTGGATGATTGACACCTCGCTCGGCTTGACGTCAGCGTCGCGAGAGTCCAATTAGCGCGTTCCGGAACTTTCGGACACAAAGTTGTGCTCGACGAGGTTAGCTACCCATATCGCACGTCGGAGTGGCGTCATAGGAAATCATCCCCGGGTCGGCTGTCCGCCGAAGAATTTCAACCCCTAACGGCGTCAGGTCCTTGAGCGTAGAGAACTCCGCCATGGTCGAAGTTCGAAAGACAAAGAGGTTGGGCCGATGCGGCTACCTCGGGATCACTGCGCGACGGAACGTCGTCCAACGCCATTGGCCCGAGATCCTTTTAAAAAGTGTGCGAGGACCACTGAGAGTGGTTTCGTTTTCGGATGGATCCGAGGTTTGGCGGCCTTCAATTACATTTTCATTAAAAAAAGAATCACAGTATGAGTATACTTTTTGGTTTTTTAGGGATGTTAGGGTGTCTAAATTCAGCTGTCATCATCAAAACACGAACTCAAAAACCACTTGAGTGCCCCTTTAAAGCTCTGTACTTTTTTCACCTATTATGTCCAAGCTGATTACATTTTTTTATTATATTTATATTACGTTACTAGAGCCCCGCACACTAACTCCCGAGTGTGTAATGCAAAATTAAAATGAGATACCCAGAAACTCGTTACAGGTGCCCTGAAGTCGCTGACGGAAATTTTGAGGAATGTATTTGGAAAAGTATTTGGAGGAGACCAAATACATTTGGTTGTATTTGTATCTTGTACTTAAATGCTTTTTTGGAAATGTAATTAGATTTGTAATTAAATACTATTTTGACGAAGTATTTTGTATTTGTATTTCGATACATATTTGCATGTATTTTGCCCATCCCTGCTTTTTTATTTCTTTGTGGTAGCAAAATGAACGGCAGTTTTTATCCGTGAAAAACCCAGCGAGCCTAAAACAAATGCAGTCATTTTAGGGCTTGCGTTTTCACCAAAATAGTTTATTCGCTCGCAGAAGCAATTGACTTACAAAGTTCTTGACAAAAGAGTTTTCCCCTTTTCCTCCTAAAGACGTCCCCAGCCGAGCTAAAAAGACTTTCCACGGATGCGCTGGATGGAACGGCTGCGGTGAATTTGAGAAACGGGCTGTGCAGGGTCGCGTAGGCGACGGCATCTTAGGTGTCCATGACGAAACATGTAATGTTTGCCTTGACTAGAGGGTCTTTGATAACAAATTCTCCTCCTTTTTTCTTTTTTCTTCGGCAGGTTGAGATTGTTATGACTGACCCCTCTTTATTCCCACGACGTTCGGAGAGTACGCTGAGCGAGCGCACCTGACCGTCTAGGGCTCAAGTCTCGCTCCACGACGATGAGATCATGCGACGACTGCGCGTCTCATTACAGTGCTAGTTCTACGCTATTGAAAACAAAATTGCTTTGGTCTAAAAGCCGACGACCAGACACAAGACTCTGCAAGGCAGAATATCCTTCTCACCCTGAGGGAGGAGGAAACAGGCAGCGATGGATAGACTAAAAGGGGAGAGAGGAGGAAGCGGTGGAAAATTAGAAAGCGCGAACTGGTCGTCGGCCTTGAACAGAAAATGAAACGAAGTATACTGCACCGCTGACGCCGGGTCCAACATAAGGATCTCCCAGTGGTGACTCGCAATCCTCGCCGGCGACTACGGTATCCTGAAGCGCCTAACACGCATGACAAGTAAATCGTTTTCAACAAAGGGGAGGTCTCCCTGGCGTGGAAGGTCGGAAGGACGCGTAGTTTAGCACCTGAACAAGCATCGTCGCTCGTACAGTTGCATCTGGAAGCGGGAACATGCTCCCATGAACGAACGGATAATCCATGTCTGCGTTTGTGCGTGGGGGATTCCGGCTTTGAAAGGGAGTATGCGCTGACGACGATGCAACCATGGGAGCAGGCGCAAAGCTGCGATGTCACTCCAGTGGCGCCCACCGTTGAACCCCCAAACCGCTTGAGGCAGAACTCACTAAAGGCAGACAACATGAAAACAACAACACTGGGAGTGTCCCCGTCTTTCACGGTTGCAGCTGGAGGCGCGGCGCCTGCGTGCATGACCGTATTAGGTCAATAATAGACCAAGGCTTGTTAAGTATCTCTTCCTGCGTTCGTGCGCGCCGGTGTTATGTTTTGGCTGCTTGTCGCCACCTTGGCCCAAGGACGCCTGTGATGCAGTTTCTACGGCTGCCGAGTACAAGTGCGTGGGAACGGAATAGGGGGGGGGGGGGGGGCCTTGTTCGGAATGCCACCTCCTCTGCCGGCGTCTTATTTATTTCTGCGTTCAAAGTTTTGTGATGAAAAAAATTAGAACAAGATTTCGGAAGTAGTTAATAGATTGAGTAGAAGTTACCTGAAAAATGCAGTTAAAATCAACTACTAATTACTTAAATAAAGCTGTAATTAAAAGTTACAAAGTTACTCAGAAAAGTAGTTGAACTACAGTAGTTATAGTAGAGAAGTTGAGCTACGTCCAAGTCTGCCTTCTTGTCGCTAGCCCCTATATACTGTGGCTTTCTGATTTTTTTTCGGTAAACGATCTGGGAGCGAGCAAGCAAACCTGTGAGCAGACTGGCATTGGACGTAGGAAATGCACATCCGGCGTTTTCACTCTATTTTTACTATGTTGCCACGTCTGAGCTGAACGCCAAAGAGTTAGACATAAAACTTCTGGCAAAACGACATTCGCGCGTGCCCAATGGCAGGTATGTAAAGTGGCTAGAATATGAGTTACAGAATACGGCGACCCGACAATTCTGTCGCACGGCTAGCGTGCGTGCATTGTGGGGAGGGGGGGGGGGGGGGGTAGGTATCTCGCGCGGCAGGGGAGTGAACACATATAAACCGCGTAGTCTGTACCGGGCAGTACCATTGCTTGGTCGCCGTTTGCACACTCTAGATCATATCGCTAGCCACTGTACGTTTGGAGTTTGGAAGCAGATGTCTGCTTCCAAACTCTTAAATTACAGGACAGAACGTCCGTCATCTTCTATCATCCGTGCCCCTTCCTCCGCGCGCTCTTTCTGTCACGTTGCAAGCACGTTTTCTTCTCCGCTACACTATCCCCTCCTGTCCTTTGAAGCTTCAGTGAGGCTTAGCGAAGTCCTTCGTACAAAGATAGCCGGTCGCGGTGGACCACAAGGGCCCTCGATCGATTGTTGCGACGTATACAATAGACCATATCACTGAGATGTTTGATGGCAGTGAAAGGTCCTTGCCAGGGGCGTTGTAGTTTCGGAGACAGCCCTTTTTTCGAATCGGGTTGACACTTTGTCACCTGCCGAGAACGGGTGTGTTGTGACATGCGCGTCGTACTGTCTTTTCATGCGAGTCAGACCGCTTGCTTACCGCTGCCGCGCAAATGCGTGCATCCGTTCGAGGTTTGTTCTCAATGTGCTTCCGTAAGACACAGGGTCTGTGGCCGGTCCCGGTGCTCGTGGGATGGCTACCTCACAGGGAATGCGAAGGTCATGACAGAAAAGCATTGTGGCAGGCCTGTAACCAGTAACCTCATGAGCGGTCGTGCAGTATGCGTACAAAAATAAAGGTACAGTGCTATCCCAGTCATCTTGACGACCATTCACGAACATAGATGGATGTTGTAGAATGGTGCGATTCATCCTCTCCACCAAGTCGTTTGACTGCGGGTGGAGAGGCGTCGTTCTTGTCATTGTGATGTTGAAAATTTCGCAAACTTCTTTGAACACTCGAGACACGAAGTTTCTACCTTGGTCCGAGTGGATGCTCAGGGGGATTCCATACCGCGTGATCCAGTTCTTCACCAGAGCGTCGGCGATCTCGGAGGCGGTTTGGTTAGGGAGAGGAATGACCTCCGGCCACTTCGTGAAATAGTCAACAATGACCAGCAGGAACCTGTTGCCAAGCTTAGATCGAGGAAACGGTTCAAGCACATAAATAGCGATGCGTTCAAAAGGTGCTCCCGTGACATGTTCTTGAAGCGCTGCTCGCAATTTTACGTGAGGACCTTTCCGTGAGACGCACAAGTCACATAGACGGCACCATTGCTTCACGTCATTATGGCACTGCAGATAGTAGAATCGCTGCCGAATTTTTTTCAGGGTGCAGTTCACGCCGAAATGTCCTCCTTCAGGGCTTGTGTGCAGCTGATCAAACGCTTAAGAGCAGAGTCTTCGTGGCAGCACCAGTTGCCATACAATAGAGTTGCCCATAGCGGACTCCCAGCGTCGGTAAAGAACACCATCGCGCAGCAACAAAGAGTCCCATTGCGCCAAGTAACTCTTCAGGGCCGGAGACAGCCGAGATACTTCCTTAGGAGGGGGCCTGTTATTCTGTCTCTTCCATCTCACTAATGGGCCGATGTCCGGGTCGACAAGTTGAGCGTTTCGGAGCTCTTCTGGTGTCCACGCTTCGTATTCGCAGGGTAGGTTGGTTAGTGCGTTAAGCGTGTCGAAGCTGCGCTTTTCAATGCTCAAGCACTGCTTGCACCTTTCACTACATGGCCTACGAGAAAGACCATCGGCATTGGTGTGCTTTGAGCCGGAACGATGTTGTATGTCGAAGTCGTATTCATGCAGGCGTTCCAGCCAGCGGGCGACCTGACCATCAGCTGTCTTGAAGCTCATCATCCATGTTACCGATGCGTGGTCGGTTCGAATAACAAACTTCCGGCCCAGTAGATAGTGGTGAAAATGGGTGATGGCTTTAATGATGGCCAGCAACTCCCGTCGGGTGGTGCAATAATTGCGGTCGGGCTTCGTGAAGACCTTGCTATAGTAAGCAATGACGCGTTCTTGTCCGTCTTGCTCTTGTGATAAAACTGCGCCAATTGCCGAGGCCCTGGCGTCGGTGTCAAGTATGAAGCGCCCAGTCTCCTTCGGATGCGCAAGTGTTGGCGGAGACGTGAGGACTACTTTGAGCGTCTCAAACGCGCGCTGGCGTTCCGAAGACCAGACGAACTTCGCTTTTTTCTCAGTCAGAGCATAGAAAGGCTTGGCGATGTGAGCGAAATCGGAGACGAATCTTCGATAGTACGATGCCAGCCCAATGAAGCTCTGCACGTCCGTAGTGGATCTCGGGGTTGGCCATTCAACGAGAGCAGAGAGTTTCCGAAGGTCTGTGGAAACGCCATCCACCGAAACGATGTGGCCGAGGTATTCCACTTGCCTTGTAAACAGCGAACATTTCTTCGGTGTGAGCTTCAGGTTCGCATTTTTCAGGCGTGAAAAAACCAAGTTGAGATTCGCCAGATGGTCTGTGACTGTCTTGCCGAAGACGATAGTGTCGTCAAGGTATACAAGGCAAATAGTGGCTATGAGCCCGTTCAAGACAGATTTCATTAGCCTCTGAAATGTAGCTGGAGCACTGCAGAGTCCAAATGGCATTACTCTGAACTGATACGAGCCGATACCTGTGGTGAAGGCGGTCTTCTCGCGGTCTTCTGGTTGCACCGGGACCTGCCAATATGCGCTTTTGAGGTCGAGTGTCAAAAACAACGTGCCCCAGGCGAGGGCATTCAAGATGTCATTAGTCCGAGGAAGTGGAAAAGAGTCTTTCTCAGTGACGGCGTTGAGTTTTCAATAGTCTATGCAAAATCGAGTTGTACCGTCCTTCTTCGTCTCTGGCGTAACTGGTGATGACCAGGGAAAACATGCTGGTTCAATCACGCCCTGCTGAAGCATTGTGTTTACCAAGTCGTCGACGTGAGACCTCTGTGTAAGAGGAATGCGCCGAGGGGTTGTCGAATGGGAGAAGCCTGTCCTGTCACAATCCGGTGTGTCGCCACCGATGTTAGCCCTATATCTGCGTCTCCCGTGCTGAAAAGTCTTGTGAATTTTTCAAGCAGCTGGCAAAACCTTTCAGCATCGAGTTTATCGAGACAAGGAGACGCGCCTTCGTATCATGGTAATACGTGCGCAGCTAGATTGATAGAGGATGTGCAAGGACACATATACGGGAGGGTGTCGTTTATTGGCAACCCAGTGTCGTAGAGGACCGTGACCTTGGCGGCGCCTAGGGGAAACGAGTCAGTTCCAAGATGCAGCAATCCAGCCTTGAAATCGAGCACGCACTTGTGAGCTTTGAGGAAATCGACGCCCAGAAGACACTGCTCCGCGATAGCGGCAACGACAACAGGCAGCGAAGCGTGAAGGCTACCCACGGTGAAGGGTACAGTTGTGGAGCCTAGTACAGCTACCATGTCTCCCGTTGCGGTTTGCAAAGCATAGCTGTCAGAGCTTTGTGGAACAGCATGATTCGCCTTCATCAAGACTTCCGGTCTAATTACCGAGGTTGTAGCTCCGGTATCAACAAGTGCGCGTACCGAAAGTCCGTCGATGACGCCCTGAAGGTAGATAGATGTAAGTGGTGCTGTCAGGACACGCGTTGATGTGATTATCCGCAGCGAGGTTGGTGTTGGGTTCCGGCTGCTGGGGTGATACGTGGGACATTGTGCCCACGTGTGGCCCTGCTGATGGCAGTTCCAGCAAACTGGGGTTGGAGGCGCATGTGCTGCTGTTGTTGAGGCTTGCGGATGCGTAGGAGGCCTCAGAACCGTAGATCGTGATGCTTGTCGAGCAGCTTCTATCTCCTGCGCGCCCGTGTGCGCTGCTCGGAGTGTCTTGGGGCATGCTAGGCGAACCGCATCCTGCACCTTAACGGATGAGATGGCGTCGATGAACGCCATGGTTGCCACAGCGTCAAGTGTGTCTTGTGGGCAACCAGGAAATGCAAGATGGGCGAGGCGCTCGATGCCGTCGGCGACGTGAGAAACTGTCTCGGTTGCAGACTGACGACGGTTGCGAAGTTGGGCGTGGTGAAGAAAGCGGAGGGGTCCTTCCCTGTAGCGCTCGTTCAGTGCCGCGACCAAGGATTCGTAGGAATGGCGGGTGTCAGGTGGTAGGTAGAGTAATACTGTCAAAGCTGGTCCGGTTAGATGGGCGGCCAAGGCTTGTGCCTTTTGAGCCGGAGACCATTGGTTAGCGACAGCGATGAGGTTGAACCGGGATACGTAAGGCACCCAAGGAACGGCACCGTCAAATGTCGATGGCTTGAGACGCAGGGTTGAAAGTCAGGTAACGTTCTGAACCGGGGGGCTTGCGGTGCGCTGCTCCTCGAGTTCAGGGAATCGAGACTCCAAGCGTTGAAAACATTCTGTCATGGAGGCAGTGAAGTCGTGAATGAATGATGTCATGGTTTGAAGAAGCAGGCTCTCTCGTCGAGCGTAGGACGCTTCGGCTTGTTGGAGCCAGCTTTTGAAGAGGGCCATGAGTTGGGACGCTGTCGGGTCTGAAGACGCAAGATTTTCGGCGCCGGTAGTTGCGGTGTGGTCCCCTTCGGGACTGGTAGGAGATTCCATTGCCCGGGGAAGACGTCGGCCCGAACGGAGCTCCACTTCTGACACGAGTGTTACAATTTCTGCTTTCCTTTTTAACTGGTTTAATCACCGCACAGAGAGGTCCGACATCTTCGGTGGTTGGCTTCCAACTGCCGAGCGCACACGCACGAGCACGACGAGCGTTTCCTTCGTCGCTTGCCGGTTGCTCCTCTTTTATGTTTTTTGTTTAGTTTTGAACGCTCGTGGTGCGGGCTGTTCCGTCGCGTTCCGTTCAGCCGCACTCTGCGTCTCCGCTACAATATATATATATATATATATATTATAAAATACGTCAGCATTGGCTGTTATGGTGCATGCTGCCGTCTTTCGTTTGGACGGTCGTGGTTTGGGTAAGACTGGACTGGACTGAACTGGTATTGTGATGGCGCGGCGCGGTTCTCGCCGTGTCCTTTTGCTCCGTTCGTCCACTCGTTAAGTCCGCTTTCTCTCCTACAGAAAGGAAAGAGTCTTCTGGCAATCTTCACTGACCATCAGCGGGAGTGATAGAGGTCAGGATCGAACGGCCTGATAGCTCAAGCGCCGCGGGAGCTACGTGGCTGGCACAACGCACGCGACAATGTAAAACTGAGGCAAAGCGACGACGACGTTTGCGCGAAACCGCCGACACACGCAAGGAAAGATCAACTCTTCGTAGACAGCAGTATGTGGACTGCATGCGGCGATCGAGGGAAGCAGTGGTGGGTGCATCCGAAATCGCCGACGCCCGGGAGACCAAACTGGCATTCCGAACAAAACAGTACGCGCACTGTTTCGAGGTTGGAAGTAAAATCCTCCGCTGAGACGGAAGCTCTGTGCTACGTGCCAACGCATTTAGTACAGAATCACCCTAGCGACAGCAGCGATTTCGCCACACTTTTTTATACACTTTCAGCGTTTATATCATGCAATGCGTCTGTCTTCGTAAAGAAAGAACAAGTGGACGTGATAAACCTGCATATAAAGTTTGGATGAATAAAAATTCAGAAATAGTCTTGCTTACGTAGAAAATAAAGCTTTCCCTCTATAAAATTGTTTCTTGCTGAAGCTCATCAGGAGGAAAGATAAAAGCAATCCGGTTCAAGTGTGGCCTATGCTCGAGGATTTTTAGAGTGCAGTTCTTAGTCATCCCTTTCCGGGTTTCGCGCTGTCGGCGTAACCGCGCTAAATTTAGCGGAAAATTGACGTCACATGACCTCAACACCAGTTCCGTTCACCGCTAAATTAAGCGCGGAAACTCAGTTTCTCCGCTAAATTTAGCGAAAATGTTGGCTTCACGTGACCTCAACACCAATTCAATGCCCCACTAAATTGAGAGGGGAAATTGAGTTTCTCCGCAAGTTTTGTCAGACAAATTCAGTTTCTCCGCTAAATTTAGCGGGAGACTTGACTCGACGGCACGTCAACAACAGTTGAATTCCCCGCTAAATTTATTGGGAACTCAATTGCTGTTGAGGTCACGTAACGTAAATTTTTACGCAACGTCTAGTAGAGAAACTGAATTGGTTCGTGGGTGACATGACACCAAGTCATGTGACGACATTTTCCCTTCTAAATTTAGCGGCGAAACTGAATTGGAGTAGGAAGGGAGAGGATGGGATGGAGGAGGAGAGTACGGAGGAGGAAGAGGGGCGTAGCCTCCCCTGCTCCTCAAGAGCTGCGCTCTAATTTCGCATTAGAGAAATTTTTAAGCATCTTTAATTTTTTGCTTTTATTTTGCCGTGGCAATTGATCCGGTCGATGCGTGCGCACTGTTTGTTATAATCCCTAGGGTGTCCATTGTTTACCAGTGTGAGTATAGGATTCTTATGTAAGATCCTTGGTCCACAGGCGGATTAACTTTTCGTTTCTACCAAAGCTCCAATTTGCATCGTTCTATTGTTGTACTATCAGGCGCGTTCACGCTCATATTGTTTCCGATGGTACAGTGTGCTCACAAGAGAAATGGCGGTCGCCCCAACATTCGGCGCTCTCTGGGCTACCATGTACTAAATAGAGAAATTCCATGCGTTTGCTTGACTGCGCTAAATTGACAGGAGTTTTTTTTTATAGCGTGTGTTTATTAAAGCCTATTTTTCTTTTAATTTCGCAATGTCGATACGGTGTCTGCAACGTGTCTCCCATTGGCGTATTTAGTCAGCACCACATAGAAGACGGAAGGCCTGCGGATGTCCTCTTCTCCCTTCATGAAACGTCATCAAAGTCGGATCGCGCTAAATCGGCTATTGGGCCCGAGTCCGACCTTCGACGCGCTGATTGCACTTGAGCCCCAGCCGAACACTGACACAGCACTCGTGCCCAATCTCATGCCTCGATCGATCTGACTGTGATGACGCGTGCGGAGGCCTTCTGTCTAGGTTGTGTTGGTTTAGCGCCCTACCCAGCCAATCACAAGTGGTCCCTAAGTGTCAACGAAGGACGTCAGAAAACCCTGCGTGCCACGCTATCGAATGTCGCAATCCTGGCGCTTGGTGCTGGAAGCGAACCCGAGTGTCACTGTCGTCGCGACGTACCGATTCTTGCCTGTGGAAGCGTGCGTGGACTGTCAAGCTAGGGAGCGACTGACAGGAAAAAATGAAAGTGGTTTACAATCTTCTGTAATGCCGGCTAGAGCGCAGCTCTTGAGGAGGAGGATGAAGCGTACTTGAGGAATAGGTGACTCCTTGAGGTCACGTCGTGTGACCTCAAGGAGTCACCTATCCCTCCACGAGGTGACCTCAGGGTCTCACCTGGGGGTCGTGTGACCTCAGGGGGTCACGTGACACCCTGATGTCACGGGGGAGGGAATCACATGACCTCAGAGGGTCCCGTGGCTTCAGGGAGGTCACGTGACCTCACGGGGTGACGTGACCTTGGGGGACACGTGACCCCTGGAGGGGGTGACGTGATCTGAGGGGGGTCAGATGGCCTCAGGGGGTCATGTGACTTTGGGAGGGGGTCACATGACTTAGGGGGGTCCCGTGGCCTCAGGAAGGTCACGTGACCTCAGGGGTTCACCTGACCTGAGGGGGTCACGTGACCTCGGGAGGAAGCCACGTGACCTCGGGAGGGGTCAGGTGATTTCGGGGGATCACGTGACCTGACGGGGGTCACGTGACCTCAGGGGGGTCACGTGACCTCGCGGTTACGCCGACGCCGACGGTGACGCCGCTCAAACCGGAAACGGGTCCCTAAGAGCTGCGCTCTAAAAAGCTTTTGCTATATACACCTTCGCTGCTTTGCCATTTCCAGGATCGCAGCTGGCGACAGCATGACACTTCTGCGATGTCATATGGCGGAAATCCATGGACCACTTTACTTCGGACGCAACGAAACACACCAGTTGTTGGCCTGTTTCAGGCACCATAGTGTTGAGTCAGAAGTGATGCCACGAGAGCAAACAGAGATGTTTAAGAATTAAAAATAGCGCGAGCAAGACGAAGGACAAGAGTAAACGTAGAGAGACATAGCGCTGCGACATAATACAACGGATTCCATTGACGTGGACTCCTTTGTAATATGGATACCTCCAAAAAGATCGACATCCTAATACGACAAGGAATTGAGGTCATCAGCTAAATTTACAGGGACGTAACGTCCCTGCAAATTTAGCGGATGACACTATCATGTGACCCTGTCACGTGACGACGATATGTAAGGTGTTAAGAAAAGAAAACCCAATGAAAAGCAGTGACTATCACAGGTTGAATATTTATTTTTTTCTCTATGTCGTTCCCTCTTATCAGGCCTTCGCATACCTTCGAGAGATAGGCTTCTGATACATGCTCAAAGACAACCACAAAACAGACCTCTTCCAAAAGGGTGCACCATCTAAAACCTGATATGCTAATTATTCAAGTACGCAATTGTTTCGGCTCATACCATCACTTAATGGACACGAGGGATTCGTCAGCGTTTGGCGAAGAACCAAAATTAATCGCACTTTTGGTGTAAAAATAAATTGGCGGCCGACGATATTGTTTGCTGGGGTTGCAAATGTCTATTGTGGTCTTCATACTGTAGAAACAAAACAAGAAACATTGGCATGGCAGCTTGGCCTCAAAAACAACCTGATCAGCAAGATATATCACGTGCACTATGTCATACACAAACACGTAAAGAGCATCACAAACCATAAATTTGATCTATCGCATTTGTATTTGGACGTATCAATTGAATCGTGAAATGCAGAATTGCGTTTTATGAAAAATGCAGCGTACCTAACTTCAGTCTCAACCTCACGAACTTGCGACGCCGTATCATGCGTCGGCACCGTAATCCATTTGAACTCTTTCTTTCTTTCTTTGACGGAAAGCTACATCTTTATCATCGCATGGAAGCGGGTACAAAGTTGAGATGTCGATGTCACGGAAACGTGGTCACAGAAGAGACGTCACACAGCAGCCTGCTGCCGAGAGGCGTATATTGCGCGCGCGCGTCCTTTCTTATCTCCTCGCTTGCTCATTTGCTATGCCTTCAACGCGTACGCTCTTGTGTCTGATTGAAACCGCGATATACGTCACTCCGGCTGCCGTGATTTTACAATCTTCGCTGATCGCTCTGGAACGGGACAGAGCGGCCGAGCTCGCGTGCTCTCCGGCACGGTCAGGTCACGTGACTCTCCCGCGCGACTCGGCGAAGAGTTAAAAACAATCGCACGCCACTCCGCATATGCGCCTCGGAGATGGCGGCGCGGAATGTTGCACATTATCCTCTACCAGACTCCGACCAACGGGCATTCGCTGTTTGCGCACCCGACATCCTGATGCAGCAGGAGCACATGGAGGTTTCTTTAGCTGCGGCAGTATTTCTGCGGACATTTATGCAGACCATTTTTTTTAATCATTTGCAGCTGGAGAAGTCTCTGTAAAGCGTGTCAGTTTTTGTGTTTCTTTTGTTGCTTTTCCTTATTTTTATCTCAGAGAGTTGCGCTTTTTGTCCGATGGAGCTCGCGGCGCAGGTGTTTCCCAGCCGGCCAGCTCTATTCGATAATGGCACTCTCCGCTCACTTTTCAAGGTCAAATCGGAAATAGCCTTACTAACAACCCAACACAGGAGTAATACCCAAAGAAACAATCCTACAAGTTCAGTATTTTCCGGACTATAGTCCAGACACGATGCATAGTCTCCAGGGACAAATTTGTGGTCAAAAATAAAAGCTTGTGCTTAGATAGTCTGGACCCGGTGCATAGTCCGCATCAGTGCGCAGTCCAAAGGTTAAAGTGATTTTACACATCACAGCTTGACAAATGCCTGCTGTAGTATAGCTCGCAAAGACGGTTGTATCATACACATATAAACATTGATATACTCCCTTATTCAAAAAATCCTTCACGCCTATCACAGGGAACGATCTAGGAAAAAATACAAATCCTTGTATAGTCCGCACCTGTAGATAGACTGCATCGGGAAAAATTTCGACTTTTAAATATGTATAGTCCGGGGACTATACTCCGGAAAATGCGGTACCAGAATATCTTCAACATCTCTCCTGTCGTCCTCTCCTCCAGAGACGCAAACGACGGGGGAAGTATTCCCGAACCTATAGACCTTTTGTGTGCTCTCGTCCCCAGCCACCTACTAGGCGTATCCGGTATGGGCGACGAAAATATATCAAAACGTTTCACCTGCAAATAGTAAAAGATAGAGGGCGGCAAAACGAGAATGTGTGACGGTTACGTTTATGTTCTAAGTGCCTTCTGTTGGCGTGGCGACGGCAAAACAATGTTTTCGCCCATACTGGAAGTGACGACAATTCAAGATGGCGGCGCTCTAGCGAAAAAGGTCTATAGACGGGGAAAGGTCAAGAAGAAAGTGGAAGCTCTTCCCATTCCTTCACACTTTAACAGAGCGAACGCTGGTAATGAAACGACCTCCTCTCCGGCAGAGCCGGGAATAAAGAGTGTTTGGTCAGTCGGAGGCGCGGGAAGAGCCAGGTTGTGCACCACTCGAAAAGAGGTCTTGACATGCTCTCTTGACCAACCAGAAGCCAAAAGGATCCCCTAGCGGTGTCAGCGAAAAACAGTTTTAGTCGTAAGTATATGGTCCTAATAAGCTTGTAGGAGATAAATGTAGTAACCCTTCATGGTTGAAAATAGAGTCCACGTGATGTTTCGATTATGATCATACAGAAAGATGTAAGGAATGAATTTGCCGCTCGAACTTTGTTTTGCTGAGAGTGTGACCACTCAGACGACAGAATCCCGGCCCTCTGCACCTGGCGTACGGATTATGTCGATCATTCCGCTAGTCGCGCTCTTCCACCGTGATTTTGGATGACCGCGAATAAAACATCACGTACACCGTGTTTTCAGTCACCGAGAGATATTCCGAGGGGCTTAGCAATTTCGTTTCGCGCGGCCACAGCCAGGGTATCGCTTCCTGTTTCTGGTTGACCGCATTTGAATACGTGAAGACGCCCTGGAACACGCCCGGCACTCTTTCGGCCAATGTAGCCTTCTCATTCGTCTCCTATACTTCCCAAGGAATGACCGAACTCTCTGCGTATTCAGCCGTGCACTACAGTAATCACACTACTAAAGTGGAAAAAGGTGGGAGTTGCTTCTCCTGAACTGTTTACCTCTCACCGTCAATACACAGCAAAATAAGTAAAGAGTAACACCGGTGCAACATTTCGTTCAACCTCCTCATCGCATCTTCCCGTTTCATGTACACATGACAGCGTCGAACCGTAGCGCTCAACTCGGGGAACCAGGATCGTTGCGCCACACTGACCAGCCTAATAACATCTGCTCATGAATAAATGGGGCCTGTCTGGCATGGGTGAACGTGACTTCCTAGCCTCCCCCTTTTTCCGAAAGGGACCGTGGAGCTCTACGAACCCCTGGAACCCGCCAGACGCCAGAGTGGGGTACCGTGACCAGTCGATCTGGTGGAGCTGTAAAAGAAGTCCTCAATCACTTGATACGCTTCGAGAATACGATTGTTTCCACGGCGCGTGAGTTTCCCCGCGGTCCACGCTTTCACCAAGCACGGACGGCATATCCTTGTGACGCATTTTGCTCTCAATATTTATTTATCTTAATTTGGACCTTCCTGTACGTTTTGTAATTATTTTCTCGATAAGCGTTCTCCCCTCTTTTCGGCCATTTCTCATTTTGTTGAGAGGGAATCGGCTCATACGGGCTTACAGGGAGCTTCTGCTGGATGGAGCGCTGTCCAATCAGAGACAACCTAATTTTCGAGTAGCATTCAAGCCAGT
The DNA here is from genome assembly GCF_016920785.2 of Ixodes scapularis. Lineage (NCBI taxonomy): Eukaryota > Metazoa > Arthropoda > Arachnida > Ixodida > Ixodidae > Ixodes > Ixodes scapularis. Next base: position 15,155,210 of record NW_024609873.1, on the reverse strand, counting down.
GCGGGAGAAGGAAAGTAAAAGAAGAAAAGAAAGAAAATGAAAGGCTGCTCAGTGTGCGCCAGATTAAAACATAAATGAACAAAACAATACAAAAAGAGAAGGTACAGCAGTTTGTTGTCTTCCCCCAAATCGATTCGCTTAGCCGCGGCCGATGAGAGTTTGATGGGCACATACACACGGGTAAAACGGCCCGGCAGAACTGACTTGGCCCTTGAAAGGAGGCTCGGGGTTCTGATTACAGGCAGGTCTAAGAACTTGGTAAAGCAGCAGTGAGAGTTGAGAGAACGCTTGGTTACTATAATGGTTTAAAGTTAACACGGAAAGAATAAAAACAGAAAATATACGAGTGACAAACACACACAGTTCTTTCAACGAGCAACTACATTTAAATGATGCCCATTACACTATGATGAACCGCTTTGGTCTCAGAAAAAATTAAGTGAAGACGAAAATACAAGAGATACTGGAAAAAGAAAAAAAGTAAAGATAGCTGAATTTAACTTTCCGAAAAAGAAGAAGAGGAAACTGGAGGAGATGTTTTCTATGACAACTCCAGCGCTAGGAAATCCATCTCTGATTTTGATAATGACATCGAGAGCTCGGATACATTGTGTGTGGCAGTTTTTAACTTAAATGCTTCGATTATCTCTCGGCCATACTTGTCCTTGTGTGAGCCTAGCAGAGTAGTGTTTTCATAGCCAGGAAAGCAATCTTGGCAGGTGCGGACATGGACAACAATCGGATGGTAGGAGTCGGATGACGCCTTATGAACTTCGAGAAAGTGTTCTCTAAGGCGAACGTTCAAGCATCGTCCCGTCTGGCCGATGAATTGGCTGCCACAACTGAGCGGAATAGAATAAACTGACTTCTTTGGCATTTGACGTATTTTTTGATGTGTTGATGGTGCATTCTGGTGAACGACTTTCGTTATTTACCCTTTTGCACATTTGTTTTAGCTTCATCCGACATGTGAATACCACCTTCGTGTCGAAGCGGGCAGCGAGACTTTCAGGCGATGGGCAGTATTATGCACAAATGGAATACAGGCCGAGCGTGTGTGGCGGTATCTTTTGTTTTGACATGATCGACGGTTGGGCCCTGTAATCAGGTGCTGAAGGGTAGTACGGAGGAGGTCTGCTCGATACCCGGCTTGGAGAAGGCGGTCATGCTGACGCTCGACGCTTGCGGATGAGAGTTGGGGACAGGATTTTGAACGAAAAGGGGCAAACAGGGTTCGAATAATCCCAAGCTTTACCGATTTAGAGTGCTTGCTGCAGAAAGGGAGGACCTGTTTTTTGGATCGTTGCTGGAAACTCAAGCATATGCCTTGAGGATGAAGATCGATCCTTATATCCAGATACCGAAGTCCCCCTTCTGTTGGTTGTTCACTCGTAAACGTAAGACCCGACGAGCAGGAGTCGAATGCTTCACAAATGGGCCGTGAGGAGATGGAGGTAGGATGAATAACAAGATAGTTATTTACGTATCGATACACGCGGCATTTGGGGGCGAAAATATTCAGTCGGCACTTAACTGATTGGTCTACGTACATGAGAAACACATCACTGAGTATTGAAGCTAGGCAGGAGCCTATTCAAACACCGTTCTTGTGCCTTAATAATTTGCCGTTGTATTCAACGAGAGTGGACTGAAGGTATCAGGCAGGAGATATGTGAAATCCTTAACGGAGATTCCTGAGGTATTTTGAAACTTAAAGAGACCGTGTTCATGGATCGCATCAGACACAGAATTCAAGAGAATCCGGATTCTAGACTGTAGTAAAGCTCTTATATGTCTAAAGAAAACATGGTCTAAAGAAAACTGCCGTGCTACGCTCACACCAGGACAAGTCTGGCCGAGAGATAATCTAAGCATTTAAGATCAAAACTTGCACAGACAATGTTTCCGAGCCCTCGATGTCGTTATCAACATCAGAGATGGATTTCCTAGCGCCGGAGTTGTCATATAAAACATCATCTCCAGTTGTTTTTTTTTATTTTTTTAGTATGTTCTTGTATTTTCGTCTTCACTTAATTTCTCTCTAACCAAAGCGGTTAATCATAGTGTAATGGGCATCATTTAAATGTAGTTCCTCGTTGAAAGAACTGTGTGTGTCTGTCCCTCGTATATTTTTTTGTGTTTTTATTCTTTCCATGTGAACTGTTCTCCATCCAACGCGCTCTGCTACGGGCATTTATGATGGTGCCTTGGATGCCTCTGCGACTGGCGTGTTTAGAACGTCCTAAAAATAGATCACACGATTTTCGCCTAATGACGTCATACCAGTGTGACGTTGTCGAAGGCCGCGGTCCTGGCGGTGTTTCAGCAGCAGGGGAGGATGTGGTACACGCCTGTTCTGCTGCAGGTCTCTTTCGTACTTTACACTTCACGGAAGCTTCGACAGCCAGAAGCTGGGACAAGGTGAAGTAAGCGACACTCGCATTGGGTCGAGCTTTCTCGACGGGACTTCTAGCACGAACCGCGAGGATCGCTAAACCACTTAGCATGACACCCGTCTGCTGTGACGTCATTGGGTGCTACTTCGGGACCACTCGTAATGTATGGGCGGTTTAGGATGCTATACACATCGGTCGATGACGTGTTCCAAGCACCCTAGTCGCTGTCGGCCTGGGCCGTTCTACCGAAGTGATAGTTGCGCCCAACGGGTAGGTCTTGTTCGCAACTCGTGATTTCTTGGAAAACGATGCAGCCACACATTGGATCGGATGTGACGAGGTGTGCAGAGCCCAGTTGCTAGACGGTCACTTAAAGGGGTACTCCACCGATTTTTTGAGCTACCTCATCTAACTATATTTTCTGACTCCCCGGCCTTTAGCCTTTCCGGTTTGCTATTTAGCATCGCGAAATTCATAATAGGTATTGTGAAATCGGCAAATGAAAATTGTGCTAAAACCAATATTCAAATATTCGCGCACTTTTCAGTGCCGTGACGTCAGAGGCAGGCAGGCTTGCCAGTCGCGCAAGTAGTCTAAAAATAGAATATGCCAATCATTTGTTCCGTGCTGGAGCGCGGATACGGGAGCCACCTTCCAAAGCACTAATTTGACACCAAGAAACTGCTTCAAAAACGTTGGGAACAACTTCTGTAGTCCAAAAAGTTAACCCCTGCCTTCCACTGACGCCACTTTGTTGTTGTTGCCTGTAGAGACTTTCAGTTTGAAAAACATGGTGAAGACCAAAACTGTAAATTCAATAACTTCGCGAAAAAACAATATTTTGACCTAATATTTGGGATACCATTTTAGCAATGTTTGTTGGTTAGTTTAGCAAAATTTCAAGCAAATCGGAGACACTAAAAAAACCGGTGGAGTACCCCTTTAAGGGGGCTCATGGGGCCATGCAATGATTTTTAAACTTAGCGTTTCTTCTCAACTCAGCAATGAAATAAAAATCCCGTCGTCATGACGTGCTTGAGACCGGCCCGATGATTCCAAGCTTCTACCGTGCTTTTTAAGCACACCATGGAACTTGTCATTTGTAAGTGATGATACGTGCCGTCACAGCACTCATTGGCCCCTAACGTGAAACCTAATTTTCGTTGACGGAAAGATTTTTGACCAGCACATACGTTCGAGTGACTCAGTGCCCGTGCTCAACGCGTGAGCTGAGTTTGGCTGGCGTACTTTGGGTGCCGCGGATGTATCACAGTGAAAAGATGGAGATCTTTTCAAGGAAAGAATGTACGAAATAGTGCACTATATTTCTGAACTTTTGAACCAAAGAGCAGGCTTTTTACTTTCTATCCTTTTTGTCTTGGCCCACTACATATACGATATGCAATCAAAAGATTCCAATCGAAAATTATTTATTCCAGTTCAAAATTTATTCAAGAAAACAATCATACAAAAATTGTTTTTTCTTTTTTTTAATCAGCATATGATGATGATGATGATGATGATGATGATGATGATTATGCGGCTTGTTCACTTTGAAACGGGCGAGCGCGAACTAAGTTCGTGCCCAAGCCTGGGAGCGAGGAGGTCTTAATGCCCCCTGAGGTGGATCTTATTCCACCAATCCTCAAGTCTTTATTTAGTGGCCACTACAAGCCTGTGCCGGCCGCTAGAAGGCCCCTTTATCTGCGTAGCTGCAGAGTTTTGTGCATCAGAGTAGTCTGCTTGGTTGCGCCCGATTTCAGTTATTGGGAAGCCCAACGCCTCAGCGAGCACTAAGGGGCTCTGCAGGCGTGGGCACCAGGACGGCTGAAGTCCCGCACAATCTAGCACAACGTGCTCCACCGTTTCATCGTAGCCTCCGCAGACCCGACATGCGCTCGAGGTCACCGTAGCATCAAACCGGCGTCCGTAAACTAGTGTCCGGAGGGCCCCGGCGCGCGCCTCAGACAACAAGCGGCTGCCCAGGCTGTTGTCGTTCAGCAGTGCTTCCGATGCAATGGTTGTTTTGTGGTTCAGGTACCCCTGGAACGTCGACCTTGTTTTTGCGTCTCCGAGCCATTGTTGGGCCTCGTTGTCACGGACTTTCTTCTTAACCTCTGACGCCCATTCCCTTTCTAATGACGCTTCAACGGGGTTAGAAAGAAAGCCATACTTGTGCTCAAGTTGATGAAGGCGCTTCTGCCAGCGTGTCCGCAGCCCCGTCAGGTGAGTGTACATAAACAACGTCCTGGCCCACCTGCAGCTGTCCATATGGCGAAGACGTCCGTAGTAGGTAATTTTGCTGGTTGCCTCCCGAGCCTCAAAAGAGGAAAAGCCCAGCTCTCCCTGAACTGCCTCGTTGGCGACCCCCCCGCGGCAGCCCAATGCCTGGCGTCCAATCTCTCTCTCTCTCTGTCGGCGTTCCATATGGGCTCGGATATCACCGGGAACGCATACTACGGCATTTGCGAATCTCAGTCCAGGTACTAATACCACTTTCCAGAGCTCCCGGGACACATTGAACCGATTGCAACTCCAAAGGCTTCGCTTACGGAGAATGTTGGCTCCTCGTGTGGCTGCGTGGCGAAGATAAGTGTGGTGGTCTTGTAGGCAGTCTGCAGCATTTGATAGAGGGATGCTCAAGTACTTATATGAGTCGAGTATTGGCACATCGCATCCGCCGTGGCGAAGGCTGCCGAGTGTTGGCTCGAGGGAGCCTGAAAACACAACCACCGCTGACTTGCCCGCGTTGAATCTCAAGCCAAGCTCCATAGCTTCATGAGTGCATATGTCAAGAACTTTTTGCATTTCAGACACTGATGCCGCAGTCAGTACCACATCGCCTGGATAAGTTAGTCCCGGCAGGACCCAATTGACGGACTCGCCATACTCCAGGTGAATTAGAAAAAAGCCCAGCCCTGATCGGATGAGCTGCCTCTCTAGAGTGGTCACGTAGAGCACATATAAGGGCGGAGATCGTTGGCACCCTTGCCGCAAGCCCCTCGTCACCAGCACCTCCTCAGACGTACCCTCACCGAGTTGGGCTATAACCGTGTTACCATTGTAAAGACGGTATATAGATGAGCGCTGTCCACTCCGGTCGCATGTTACGATCCTGGAGTTGACGAACGAGCCAGACATGTGGGACGCTATGGTAGGCTTTCGCGATGTCTAGAAAGCAACAGATAAGATTCCTTTTCTCTCTTCGGGCCACCTCAATACATTGTGTAAGGGTATACAAGTGATCTTCCAACCGGCGTCCCCGTCGGAAGCCTCCTTGGAGTTCCGTCAGTAAACCCTCTTCCTCCGCCCATGCGGTCGTGTGCTCTTTCATGATGTAAGCGAAAGTCCTATACACCGTACTTGTTACGGTCAGGGGTCTGTAGTGTCGAAGATAATGACGATCACATACTTTTTTAGGAATCGGTACGACCCGACCACCCTCCAGTCTCGAGGAATCCCTTCTGTCGCAGACAGAATGTTCTCAAAGATGTCCGCCAGCTGATCCCTAGACTGCCTCCCCAACGCCTTAGGCACACTTGCCGGAATCGTGTCTAAACCTTGGGCGGTGTTGTTCTTAATATGCGCCAGTGCGCGTATAAGGGAAACCCTCCCGATTGTTACACAGGTAGCGTCATCCGGAGTCAAGGCCGTGCCTTCCGTCGGGCTTAAATCCTGTAGCGGTGCCGCTTCCGGAGCTGAGAACACCTCAACCAAATAATCTGTAAGACATTGTCCCAGTCGCTGTGCTGGCTGCCCTGGTCTTCGTCCAGGATAGTGAGGCACTGCTCCCTTCCGTTGAGAGTTCCTAGGTACCTCCAGAACTTCCTAGGTGCACGTCTTCCGCTTGCACTGATTTCTCTCATTGTAACCATGTCAGCGTGTAACACGATTTTTTTTTCACATTTTTCTGTGAGAAAATAAATGCCGCAATATTTACGTTGTTAGACGAAAATGAGGGGGAGGTGACGGCCCCTTTTAATCCTTGCCGACAAATCAGCTAGCCCACTAATCTCTATCACAATTGCTGGATCGCGTTTGCCCGCTCCGCGAATGCGGCCACCGGCGGCCATCTTTTTGCTATAGTTACATTACCTCTAGCCAAGGTACAGCTGCTGCAGTCACTATCATATATCCATGGCAGACAGCGTTGTGGCAGTTCTGGTGGCGGGCTCCCATCAAAATAGCCTGGGTGATATTTCGTATTCATTGAAATTGTTTGTCAAAATATATTTTTGAAACCCGGCGTGAACGGTAGCCCGTTCTTTGAATACCCGGTGAAAGTTTCACGAAATCGCAGCACCGGGGGAAAGCAGCACAGCACGCATCGACAGTCGCATCGAAAGAAGCATCGAAAGCAGACGCCGGAACGTAGTCCGCTTTTGATGCGAGCTGCGCTGCTTTCCCCCAGTGCTGCACTTTGGTAAAACTTTCGCCGGGTCCTCAAAGATGAGGCTACCATTCACGCCGGGTTTCAAGAATCTGCTTCGTCGAACAACCTCAATCAACCACTAAATATTACCCACGGCACAATGTACTAGATCTACGGCTATTTTATGGCAGCCTGCCGCTATTGCAGTGTCCGCCATATTACTCTGATGGGTAGATATAATATAACTCTACCAAAAAGATGGCCGACCTTGGCCGCATTTCCGTCCATACGTGGAGTTGGTCAAACGCGATCCAGCAAATAGACATAAAGATCTGTGGCTAGCCCGGCCATTACTACTCGATTGACTTGGCTGCTCGGCCGAACACGCTAGCAAGCCTGGTGCCTCCCTTTTCCGACACCCGGCGCGTCTAGTCTGGTTTCAGAAAACGGAGTCTAGTTGTGTGAGCATGCGCCCGGCAGCCTCTGACATCGTCTGCAAATTTCACCACCGTATACTGTCGTCTGCCGTGCCCCAAGGACGCAGACAGGAACTCTACCCGTCGGCGTCCGTTTACGCTTTTGTCCGTATGCTATTCCAGCCCCGGTCTCAAAAACTTTACAACCCTCGCGAGACTCGACCATGAAAGCGGCGTTCTAGCGTTATACATGCGCGGGCGACGGTCCCATTCAAGCATCTTTCAGCGTCTTGCAATGTAGAGTAAAAAGCGATTTAAAAAAAAAAACACAAAACAAATTAGCAGTTATTTAAGCTAGTATGTTCATATATATATATATATATATATATATATTAATTGCGTCTGTGAGCAAGGTGAGAGACCATCATAACGTACGATTAAAACGTTACCTAAAATATTCGTTTTGACAGGCTAAGGGCACTGCAGAACTTGAGACACGCGTGCGTGTTGAAACGAAAAAAAAAATGTTTTTTTTTTACGTGCCAAACCAACGACGGGCATCTGGCACGCCCCAGCGGAAGACTCAGGATTAATTTGGACTACATGGGGATCTTTTGACGTGCAACCGAAAGCTTGATTACACGGCGTCTTCTCCGCAATGTGCCTCCGTCGTATTGCGGGCACCTTGGCCGGGATTCTTTGAAACGAAATGATGAGAATATACCTGCACTAACTTGATGCGAGTCAAACGCCGAATGCCTTCAGCCAAATGGCTCGCAAATTCTCACCACTTTAGGTATCTTCGCGTTATTGAAACCATAGTTGCAATCAGGACAGTTGCAGAAATAATAAATAAGCGGGGCTGTTTTTAATTAAACCAACATCTTTCTTCAGCATCAACGCATGCAAAGAAAGTAATCAAGCCAGATCAATCAAAATAGGGACGGTAGGCTTAGGTCATCTCCTCTACCACCACAAGCGTCCGCACAGCACTTCCGAAGGCGCGTACTTGCGAGATTTGTTTGCTGCAAACCATGTCAGTTGATAAGATTCATTGTGAACACCTCTGTAAACTAAAAACGACACGCAGTCCTAAAAATTGACCAGCTCACCCAGCTACGCTCGTTCAGCCCATTCAGCACTGTGCAGACGACGGCAGCCATTTTTACGCTCGTTCAGCCACGTTTCAAACGAAAGTGGGAAAAGACATCTCAGAATACATTTGAAAACAAAATGGCGCTATCTTGTATATTCACTTCTCCAAAGTAAAAAAACGCTAGCCGATTAAAATTCTATTACTGAACGGAGATGCGAATTTACAATGAACCTTTCACACGTCAATCGTTTATCCAGCCTATCAGAGATGTAAGCACCGTGTAGGCACGGCACGGGGCTTAGCGGACTGCGACCTCCACCATCTCCACCTGAATTGTGCTTTTCTATTTAAGTTTTTTTTTTTCTGTTTATTGAGGCGATCTGTGTTCTAGATTTTTTAATATTATGTAAAAGCTTTTGCTCACATTGCGTGCTCAGAACCTTTTGCAGAGAGCTCTGCACAGCTAAGTTCACACTGATTAGAAAGCAAAGTCGGGTGCTATACACGATGTCACCGCGAAATGTCTCTTCTTGGAGCCGCACCGTGACGCCACTTTTGTCGTCGTATGCTTCCGATGCTTCACACTACACGAGACTCACGAAGAGGTGCTCAAAAGCGGTTCGCACTAAAATGAACGCCGTGACACAGAGGAGGCAAAAAAACTGGCCCACAGGATAATCCATTTGAAGAATCCGCAGAACATATTCAACTTTTGGGGCGGGGAGGGCAAGAGACCTGCGTGGAAAGCAAACAGACGTCAGCGAAAGCCCAAGGAGGAGGGCGAGAGCACGTTCGCACCATTACGGTTTCCCTCTGCTGTGCCAGCCGAACAGCCGCGGGGTCCCTATCTTTGTTGGTATTTTTTTTGTACGTTTTTTTTTATAATTATCGTCGCACGTTTTTTTATTTTAATTTTATGATTTATACATTAATATTATCATTATTATTTGTACATACTACCGGCCGCCAAGAGGCAGCCAATTTAGGCAAAAAACATCCTTGAATGATCCCAACAAAAACGAATGTACGGGCTGGGTCAATCGACCTGACTGGGTCGTTTTATCCCCACTTGAGGGCAGGCTAGAGTCGCCCCCAATTTCGCAGTAGTGGGCCGTCCGGTCAGAGATTGCCCGCTACCGTTTCATTACGTCTCACCACAGCCAATGTGGTGCCTATGGTGGTGCCAATCAAAGGCCCATTGTGCATTGTCACAGCAATGAACGCCTTCGTGGGCTAGACCATGCACGCACAAAAAGACTAAGGCTCACGACGAATTCGCTATTCGTGAGTATGGGTTCATTAGCCATGCAGATGTCGGGTGGAGCCTATGCATAATTCTTGTGTAAGGCTCTCTTGTCGAGTTGGTAGGAGCATTTTATTAAGGCGAAGGCCTTATATGTCCTAGTACAGGAAAAGGCGCCGTCAGCGTTGTGCCCGAAAGATGGCCATGAAAATACGTCATTCAGCACGCGCCGGTCAGGGTCAAAGCGGACGTGCCCGAGAAACAAAGTAGAAAGGAAAGCACAGGACCGCAGCTGCATTGTCACGAAAGCCGCGAAGCCGGCGTGGGTTACGCTAGTTTTGCCGGACTAGGTATGACTCGCCGCTGATGGTCGCCTGCGTTATAGGTATGCTAACTAGCCATCTATCGCCGTCGCCAGTCACGCGCTACCACAGGCGACCTTTGGAGGCAAGTTATATTTAGATCTGCTGCTCGCGCACACTTCCATCTCATCTCACTAACACTCAAGTAGTAGCATGCTCATCTTATAAATACCTGGGTGTTCATCTTACTTCTGACCTATCATGGACTACTCACATAACTTATGTTATTTCTGATACTAACCGTTCTCTCGGATATTTGCGATGTAGCCTCAAGCTTGCTACACCCTCCGGCAAACAGCTAGCGTATACTGCTTTTATAAGATCGAAGTTAGAATACGCCTCATCTATATGGTCTCTCTGGCAGTCCTACCTCGCAAATAATGTAGAATCCATCCAAAACAGGGCCCTTCTTTTTATTTATAACAACTACTCATCATATACCAGCATATCAGGATTACGTTAATCAGCCAGCCTTCATTCACTTTCGCTTCGCAGCCGAGTATCACGCCATTATCTCCTCCATAGACTTTTATATCAATATAGCCACCTCAAAGAATCATTGCTATCACCTCCAAATCGTATTTTCTCGCGTCTAGATCACCTATGTAAATTACATCCAAATCGATCATCAACTGTTTCTCACCAGACTTCCACACTTCCATTGGCAATCGAAGATTGGAATTCACTACATGAAAACGTCGGTTATATTAATAATATTACTAAATTTGTTGAAGCCATTACCCTCACATTATCTAACCTGCCTAGCTACCTCTCAGTGTTAAAATTGTGTTTACTGTTCTATTTTTTCTTGTTTTTCTGTTGCTACCCCCTTGTATAATGCCCCACCGGTCCTCAAAGAAAATAAATGATGATGGTAATGATCCTCGTGTACCGAGCAAAGGCTTCGAACTGCGGAAGGCATGATCCGTGGAGCGATTCCCGCTGAACCTTTGAGTGTATCTTGTTCGTTGCGATCTGAGTTTAATTGCGATTATTCGTCAGTTATTATGAAAAAACGTGTCTTCTAAATGCTTTAGATGCTTAAGGCTTAATTGCCTACGCTTGCCTGTAACGTTATTTTTGTCATTCTCGAGTGTTATATTTGTTTCTGTAGTCTTCTCGGCCCTTTCTATGTTGTCTCGATTGTGTGCTGCGATTCAGAAAACAAGTAATCGTGTAGTGTGTGAAATCAAAAATCATTGCAAATGCGGGGCATGCACAGTTTTTTTGTGGTAATGAATACCGAAGACTGAAAGGCCGGTACATAAATGTTCAAGCTAAGGAACACTTTTTACCTTTGAGGTCTACGCCATCGGGTCAACTGGCAGTTCATTTCGATAGATATCGTTGCACACCTCTCTTTAACATATTAAAATATAGGCAAAGCACCCGAGAACGCAACTATCGAAATTAATTAAGCATATTACCCTCATCTACACGGTCCTGATGTTCGCGTTAGTGGAGAGTTTGTTACAATCTGCAATTAAAAGTTTGAAATCATTCGTAGAATAGGAACGTATGAGTAAAATTTAAGGTTTAGTTAGAACAATTTCTAAAATTTTTAAAGTTCTGTGACACCTTTTTTATTAATTTTTTGAGTGGCTCACTGAAGAAATGTTCCTATCAGAATGAGTCTTTCTATGTTTTCCTTTACTTCATTGCGTTTATGTCTTCAAGAAGAAAACAAAAACGACGTCGTGGAGTCGTCTACTTGACCTACTGTCCTTTTTCCGCTGTTTTCTTCTTTTGCCATTATACTTTTCAAATGAACTTCAGCTCCAGAAATGGTTTGTGTTTAAAAACATGCACCGAATAGTTATTGATATAAAACAGAACAATTCACAACATAATGAATCCTAGGTCACCGGGGTTATGACTAGCGACCGTATTCCAAGGATGTTCCGGCTTTTATTGGCGAGAGCAGCTTCAGAGTTAAGTTTTAAGGTAGATCCGTTTTAGATAATGAGTTTCCCTGAGGCGAGTTTAACCTGACTTAAGGTTAAGGTAGCTTGAGGTAAGCGAGCGGAAAGTAGGTTACCCGGAACTTAATTATCCTAGGACAATTAAGCACACAGAAGATAATAAAGCGCGAGGTATCGCATGTACACAAAGCATAATTTTGAAAAATGAAAGAGGTTAAGGACTACGCGGTGGGTCATTTTTGTGGCTTCATTTAAGCATCAATATTACTTTCGGCCAAAAAATACACTACCTAAACTAAGAAAAATACACAACAAAAAACAACAACTTGTTCTTACAGAGTTATTTTGCAGTTATACAGGTGTCCTAGCTACGGCTGAGCGATACATTCATTAGGCTTCCGATTAATCAATTTATGATTCAAGATGTTTTATGGTTAACTGGTTAATGGGAAAACTATAAAACCAAGCGAACCAAAAATTATCATTTCACAATTCTTTTATTTCCCTGCTCTTTATCTCCAGAATGCAAACACTGTCCCATTCGTCGGCGGGAAACTCACCAAAAACACCGTTTGTCAGGGTTAATGGTTCCGGCGAAAAAGCCGTGTCCAACTTAGAGACCAATAGGCTGCTTAGAGACTGGTCAGTGTTTTTTCACACCAGGTGTAGACACTGTGCGTCTGCAGCGGCGTGACGCCAGAGCCAGGCGTTGTTGTATAGAAAGACCATCCACCTGGCTGCTTGTCGGGGAGAGAGGGTTGCACTGAGCGGAGGTTCCCCAACATGGGGAAAAGGCTTAGGCGTCCCAGCTTCACTTTCGCTAATCAGTGCACGCAGTCGTCCTGCCGCGCGACCAACCGCAAGAAGAGGGAAGGAAATCTAGGAGCAACTCGATGGTACGAAAGACAGTGATTGGGTTTCACTAAAGATGCGGTTAGCTCAAGTTAGATTGTTGGGCCAATTCATTAACTAGGGATGGTGGCCTCTGAGCTCTTCTGTCTACCGGTATGTGTGGGCTTGTGCGCATGCGTGAGTTTCTTGTTTACGTTTCTTTATTTTCCGGATTGATTCGCTTACACTTAGAGAGGACGCCAGTGATGAACAAAATAAAATGGTAGGCACAAGGTTCTCAAATTCGCTCAGAAGTGCACCCTCATTTACTAAGCCTTATATTGGTTCTTGAGTGACGATTTTATACATACATATACACCAAAAAGACACCTCTAAAAACGTTAAGTGCTTTCCAAGTGCATTAGATGTTTCTTTTTTTTTTTCAATTTATATGCGGTAAATGCTTATTTTTCCGTGCGAAGGGTTGATTTTAATTATCATAGTAAAATTAGTGTGGTTTAAATGTAGATGTAACTTGTTTTGATTTGCATTTTCCAACTTAGGAGTCGTTCTTGAATGGTGCGAAAGAATGATGTGCCGAAAAACACCGAGGCGCATAGCGGCTGCCGTCGCCACTTTATTTGCAGGGTGCGGAAATAAGCCTATAGACTTACACTCTTTGTTTCCTAACATTTCTTTTTTCACCGATGAATCTAGTTTGTAGCGTGAGTCCATATCAAATAACCGAAATATGATGATATCTAAAAACACATCAACACCGAAAACATGCCCCAATTCATTTTATAAATAAACATCGGTAAAAGTATAAGTAGGTACAAGTGAATTATTTCAGTCGTCCAGTTAGAGTCACCGCTGGTACGTTTCCGGCGGTTCGACGACGGAACGGCTGCCGAAGGAACAAACAGACTCTCTCTCTGCTGGAAGAACGATCTGTCTTTATTACAAAAGCAAGCTCGCTTTTAAGGATCTTGCATCCAATCAGGAACGGACAAAAAGAAAGAAATGCAATATCGCGCCGCACCAACTAATCTTCCCGGAAGCGAAGCGTAGGCATAACACCGCAATTGTTACACCGCCAGGCGATTCTGTCTTACCCTCGCGGGAAGTTCGAATATCGTATATTCCTTTTCCCGCCAGAACGTGTAGGCGTCTCTGTCAGCTCACCTTCATTGGCTATTCCAGCGCAGTATCACCATCACCGCGTAGCCACAAACCCAGACGATTTTCTATGTCACCCATCACGACCGCGTCGGCATTCAGTGGCCATTCAGAGCGATCGAGAAAAAAGAAATCGTAAACGCTCCACGAGAACCAGCGTGATGACGAGCACCGTTGCAAAAACAGGAGTGCTGCAGGTTCTTGAATGTACGCCTGTCGAGCAAAAAGTAGCACGTCCACGGTGACGAAGTCGAACGAGGTTCCGCGGAACAAAAACTGGAGGTGAAATAAACGCACACGAAAATTAACTACACGACGACGCCGGGTACCGGCTTCAAGGGCGGCACACACGGAAGTGCGGAGCCGGGAAGGATAAGCGACATCGCCGGTCGGGCCCACGTCAACAAATAGACAGCGGGACCCGCACCGTTGGCTTCGACCGGTTCCTCTCGCGCGCGCGCTAGTAAAGGAGAGGAGGAGGGCGTTGCTGTCGAGTTCAGACGCCAGTCGGCGCCACCGAACACACCCTATGTTCACCAGCACCGCAGAGAGCGGGTTCTAGCACAATGTGGAGCTCGCGAGGAATCAGCCGAATTCCAGGAAAAAATCGACACCTTCATCCGTCTCCACATTAATCGCGTTAACTTTCCTGTTACAACTTCTAGTGACTTTTTTTATGGAATATTAACCCTATGCATCTTTTATATACAAAAAACAGGCCTTTGTTTTCTGGACCTCCACTGCGAACTCCATCGAAGCAAGACATAGTTGCTTTCTTCTATGAAGGCCATATGCGGCTGATTAACCAGTTAAGCATCAAACGTTCGTACATTCTCATTCAGTAAAGGTGGTCATAGTCATCACGTCGCTACTTCTGTTCGGCAATACCCTCTGCAGTTCACCCCTTGTTCTTGCGAAGCATTCTGAACACTCCGGCACATCCAGTGAGGGACTCTACCCACGACCCGCGCAGGTGTGCGTTGAGGACAAGAGAACTGCACATAATAGAGCATTTTAGTATTGCGTACGGAGGCATATGGAAACACTGAGCGGTTGTGGTAGCGGGATTTTTGCGTAGTTATGCAGCCGCCCTTGCGTTTTTGCCTTGAATGAATTCCGGCCTTTGGTTGCCAGGAGCAGATAGCACAGGCACGTCTAGATGGCGCTGCAACTGCTTGCGTGTGCCTTTGAGTTCCGCTGCACTAAAACGCTGCTTTGACGCGGTCCGCAGCGGTCCGTAGGGGGCTTGCGTGCGTCAGACGCAGTTCTAACGCGAGGGTCTTTACGCTATTCTAAAACTCTGTAATAACTAACCCTGCACATGCAAAAAGAATTTTAAAAGTCCCCCTTGATGACAGTGGTTGAGCGTCGGGCAAAAATCTCGAGGTACTGGTTTCGAACATTCATTAGAGGACGTGCCATATTTTCTTTTAAATGAAATAACGTTTTTTTCGACAGTTCGTTCGAAGGATAATGAGTTACAATCCCGTTCCTAAACGAGCTCAACAAAAAATGCGATAGCTAAGTTTGAACATAGGAAAATAATGCCAAGGGCTACAACGATCAGTTGTTGCTCAGAAATAATGGCCTTCTAAGGAACCGCTCGTCATTGATCAGGTCATCGATTGTCTTGAATCGTTAGCGCTGATGACATTTCTGGCTCATCGCCTGCGTGCGTCTCGAACTCAAAGCTCAAGTGGTCTGGGAAAGCAGGTAAGCTTCGATCATGTCTAGAAAACATCGCCCTCAAAGTCTGCGCTCCAAAGGAAAGGCTAAAAGTGTACCAACAACCATTAAGTGACTTTACTGTTTCTACATCGATGTAGGTTAATAATGATTATTTTAAAGCTTGCCCTACAAAAGTTACGATCACTTTACTGCTATCTAGCTTCTGAAAACACGACATCTACTACAACTAAAAATGACAATAATAATATAATTACCAATAATATTTGCAAGACAGAAAGAAAAGAATAATAAGAAAACAGGTTAAAATGCGAATGGCCTGGACGTAGTCTTCCAACCCGGGAGCAAGCCGACTGCAATGACTTCTAATCATTCATTTCTTCGCATTTGAATCTGCCGAATTTTGTACATTAGGCCACGCATAGATAAAACAAAACTCGCACACTTCCGTACGCAACTAAATATATGAAGCACATATTTCGAGAGAAAAAAAGTGTTAGCTGGAAAGTGACTTCTCGCTCCAAGGTTAAAGAAATTATAATTTGAAAGATCACCTCAGGAATTTAGCGAAACGTCAATGAAAGTAAGCTGCATAAGCTGTTAAAATATAGATTTTGTAAGAAATTAGAAGAGACGCAAGACTATTTAAACTGGATACAGGCATATAATATCACAAGCTGATTCAAAATACAACACTGTAAAAGCTAAAAATGTTTCACTCAGTTTTTTTTTTTTTTTGTTTCTTCAAAGGCACACACAAAGCTTCTGTAATGGCGAACTGCACGTTTGGGCAAAAGAAATAAGTTTGGTGGTAAAATAATATCTACGACAGAATACTTCGTTAAAAATGAAGGCTAAGTCCTCGTCTTTTTTGGTAAAAGAAGAAAACAGCCCAAAATATAGACACAAAAAGAAATAGACCAATTTTGTTTTTAAGAATATGTTGTTTTTTTTGTTACTAATATGCACCCATCAAACTCTATTTCAGTTCCTTGTCTTCATTTCCTGATTTTGTCGCTTTTTTTTCTTCAATTAGTGTTTGTTTAGAGTACTTCGAAATGAAGCGACGCTGTGGCGTTGCCTTTATACATTTGTTATAAATTTATAATATATTCATCATACTGGCGAACATTTTTGAAAGTTTAACCGATACAACTTCATTATTTGAGAATGAATAAATATATGTGCTCAGTGAAGGCTATCCCCCCCCCTCCCCCTTCGAATCTTCGGTGTTCTAGGAATTGCATTCCACATATACAGCAAGGCACTGATTGCAAACAAGCCCATGAAGCATTTGCGCAACCGCCGTGCCGGCAGCAGCGCCATCGCAGGGGCGTGACGTCAGAGTGCTGAGTTGGTCCGCATAGTCACTGATAGCCGAAGGAGGGTAGAGTGTGGTCTATTATGTTCCTGCTTATCGGGCGCCATTATTGGCTAATGAGTCCATCCCATTTGGTCGAGGAGCCATAATAGGATGCGCGAGCTTGCCGTGACCTGAATTTCTTGTCAGTGGCCACGGAACGTCCGCTGAAATTAAACTTACATTGTCCCGCCGCTCATAGTTAATGTTAAGCTCACATTCTACTGTTGTCCTTTTCACTGCTTTCAATAAAAAAAAATAATAATTCCATCATCGTAATACAAGGTTGTCGAGATTCGAACTAAACTTCAATGGAGTTAGATAAAATACCGCTTTTTTTTCAAACGAACTTCATTAGATCATCTTTCTGCAAGGAAGTGGAACAGCAAGAGAGAGAGAGTGGGAGAGAGAGAGAAAAAGATACATTGAAAAAAACATGAAATGCGGAAGCCCTCTGTGAAAGCGAAACGGGTTTAATTAAAATCCGGAACACTTGTCTTCATTGTGCCAGTGGTTCGCGGGACTGACATGTTCGAGAAAGCACATAGTCACGTTCAGTTCCCGAAGCGCGGGAAGGCTTAAGAACGTGCACTCTTACGGAAATTTCGACGGGGGAAAAGTTATACTTTCTCAGAGGAAAAAAACCGCGAGGAACCGCAATGTCCATGGAGCCTTCAGACGCTTCACCTATTATCGTAATATACTCTACTAGTTTCGAGATGCACACTTTTTGATTTAGATAGTCGTAGCTAGTCGCGCTGTATTAGATTGGCTGAATTTCGTATTTTTTATCTATTTCCTGAATGTAGTGTTTTTGGAGAACTGGCGGATAGTCTAATTGTATTTACCTAGCTTCAATATTTAACAATCTAGAATTAAAAATCTAAAAAAATGACAGGACAAACTATTCAATGACTTTTCAATTGAAAAAATAATACTTCTGTTTTTTTTTATAACGTGGGATTGAGCCTAGAAATGACAATAAAGTAAATATGTCTAGAGCAACGGACTCTCTCACTTTGTTCTTTTGATGCACGACTATATTGAAAATATTTCCAGTAGACTGAATTATTATCAAAAAACGGTAACATAATAATGTATTATTTTTCACATATTTTTTATCAAGGGTCGCGGAATGACGGGCAGTAAGGACGTGTGTGGCTCCTGCTCCGCCCAGGTTTTTGGCAGACAGCAGTTTCTTCACTTTTCGGGCATCTCTGGCCTGGGCTTCCACTGCAAGTGTATCAAGGTCGCGGCCGAAGACTACAATTTACTGATGAAGAACGGAACAAGTTTGTACAAGTGTTCGTCATGTATACAAGGCGAAAAGGCGTCGGTAACGATCCGAGCACCGATGACTCGTCCCTTTTCGATTCCACAAATGCTGAACTTCCAGCTGTCGACAGTGGTGAAGGTGACTTTCGCGAACTTCTTAAAATTTTTTTGAAGAAGATAAACCGGCTTTCCACAGACTTCAAGTGGTTGAGGGTAGATAATGAATCCCTTCGTGGGCAGCTGGCACAAAACAACGCCTTGTGGCGAAAATCTCTGCCTCACGTCCCGGAGGCCGTGCGTGGCCCAGTTCCGAAGTCGTTTTCTTTAGCGGTGCAGCTGCCGAGCATTCGTCAACGAGATGCGAAACCTCCATCAGCGCAGCAGCGAAACCTGGCCAGTGTATTTGTCTCCCGACCCGAAGAGGGGCCATCACTACGAGACCGTCGGCAGACAGTTGACGAGGGTAGGTATACGATTGTTCGTTGCAAACAAAAAACGAAAGTCGTTGAGGTGACCCGTACGGAGAGCAAACTGGGCGTTGTACCTCGCCCGCCTAGAAAGCGTGCCCTCTTCGTTCCAAGACTATCCCCTTCAACAACGGCACCCAATATTTGTTAAGTACTCGAGGATGTCCTGCAAGGCAAGTCAGTTCAGTGCATTAAACGTTTATCGAAGTACGACAGCTAAGCTTCTTTCCACGTCTGCGTGGATGTCGACTGTTTCGACATGATTAATGACCCGAGTGTATGGCCTTCTGGACGCCTCTTCCGGCCGTACTTTGGTGGTTTGAAAATTGACCCGACTGCCACTTCGATGCCTTCGAACAAATAAGCATACTCAAATGTCTGGTCGCTGTCACGAAAGTGTGACCGTGTACAAAATGTACGCGGTCTTCGAACTGAATCAGATATATTTTCAGCTGGTGTGAATGCGAATAACTATGATATTTATTGCTTGACGGAAACGTGGCTACAGGCCAACATTCCCACCTCTGAATGCTTCGGTAAAAACTTCAGCGTCCATCGCCATAACAGGAACGCAGTTATGTCCGGCAAACGCTTCGGAGGCGGTGTGATGACTGTTGTAAATGCAGATTTTGTTTTTTACCGAAAGGAAGACCTAGAGGATTACGACGAGTGATTGTGGGTAGAAGTGGTGATGAATGATAAAGTAAATTTACTGATTGGTAACGACTATTTTCCTAGAGGATTGAGGGAGTCGCATTTTCTGCACTGTTTTCATGTGCTTAAAACAAAGAGGCGTGTCGGCATCGTGTTCCTCTTCTAGGAGATCTTAATATTCCTGGCGTCATCTGGGAATCCCAGCATGTAGCTTACAGGAGTCTTGAGTCGACATAATAGGCTGGTGTGCTACTTTACTTTCCGAGATTTAACTGCCTTTCTCAGATAAACAGTTTAAGAAAACCTGCGGGTAACGTATTAGACCTGTATATTACTAATGACATGGACGCTCTAATTTCGTCAGCCGACGCTCCAGTGTTTCCAATAGATATTTGGCATGAGCCGTTTGTAGCAACCGCAAGGGTGCCTTTTCAGTTTGAGCCTACGGGCAACTCTCTGTCTTTTGGCTTTAGGCGGGGAAATTATCTGGGTATTTACCATCACTTCGCAAACCTGGACTGGTCCTCAGTTTTAAGTAACCCTGACCTAAATTCAGCTTGTGATTCTTTCACCCAGCTTGTAACAGATGGTGTACAGCGTTTTATTCCGCTTAAAAAAATTAGCAGCAGAGGTATTCATGGTGGTTTTCATATGAACTGGAGCGCCAAATGAAAAAAAAGTCTCGGTTTCATCATCAATACAAACGCAGCAATGGGGCCATGTGTTATGCGAAATTTAGTCCAGCGAGGGCGGAGGCAAAGTTCCTTTATGACAGAGATAAAAAAAACTTCAAGAACAACATTCAGGATGACTTAGTCAATAATCTTAACAATGTTCGGAAGTATAAAAAAGATGCACTGGAAGCGGGAGCGAGGAACGTTACGTTGACGAATACTACCGGTTTTCACTCGGACGCCGCTGTTGTTTGTGAGCTCTCTGAGTCATACTTTTCAAGAGTCTTTATCCATGATACGCAATCTGCAAGGGTTTACAGATTGCGTACACAAGCGCTTAATGGTGCTGACTTCGCGAAGACTGATATCGTTCTCGGCCCTTTCGGCATTGATCATGCAGCAGTAAAACAAATGCGTTAGACGCCTGAAACCAAAACTTTCGTCACTTGAAAATTGCATTTTTCCAGAAAAATAGAAGCCAGCAGTTGTAGTGCTGATTTTCAAATCAGGGAACTCGTCAGATGTTGCAAACTATAGACCTGTGTCATTACTGTCGTTATTTTCAAAGCTTTTTGAGAGCGTAGTAGAAATGCATCTTTTTAGATTTTAATTTAAAAATACATTTTAAACGAATCACAACATGGCTTTATTAAGTCTAATTCCGCGGAAACAAACTTGGCCAAATATTTCAGTTGCGTTGTTCCTATCGTCGCCATCCGCTGTCAGGTTGACGCCATATATTTTGACCTGAGCAAGGCACTTGACCTTGCGCATCATGAACTATTACTTTACACAATGTCAGAATATGCAGTGTCTTTGCCGTTGTGTTCGTAGTTGGAAACATACTGGATTGGGCCCATTAACAGAGTTCGTCCTTAGCGGTGATTTTTCAAGATCGTACATATGTCCTTCTGATGTTCCCCAGGTTTTAACTCTGGGACATTTGCTATTTAATATTTTTGTTAATGACCTGTTTATTGTTGTGTAAAACATTTCAGACTGCTACAGTTCGCCGATGACATTATGATGTACAGACATCAAATCGGATGCTGATTGCAAACATTTGCAAGAAGACATCTACAATCTCGTTGTGGTGTGAGTCGCAAAACTTGCGTTTAAATAGGAAAAACAAACTTGTCATTTTTTTTATTACGCAAAAAATTGTGTTCTCAATTTTTTGCATAACCTAGAAAATGAACCATTACGTCGAGTGGGTTGTGTGCGGGATTTGGGCGTCTATGTGGATCCCACCCTCAGTTTTGATGCACATTTGTCAAATTCGCTGAGCTCATACTTCCGAATTTTAGGTTTGTTTTCGAGAATTACCCGCGATTTCAAGGAATCCTCGTGTCTTGTCAGGCTTTACACCTCTATTGTGCGCTCAAAACTTTGAGTTCAGCTCCATGGTCTAGAACTGTTTGAGTGTCGCAGGCTCTGAGAGGTTAGAGCACGTTCAGAGAAATCTGGCACGCATTGTGTACAACCGTTATTACGGTCGCCGGATTATTTTTAGTCACGAGTCAATGTTGCACACGATGAATTTGCAGACAGTAGTTGCTCGGCGAAATTTTCGAGATTTTGTATTTTTGCAGAAAGCTGCGCATGTAACATTAAGTTGTTTACAACTAATTGCTCTGCTCTCTTTATCCGTTCTACGCGTGAGCAGTCGCAACCCCAAGATGTTCTGTGTGCAATACCTTTGTTCACTTCCCCCATGTTTCGTATTCAAAATAGTTTTAATATACTAGCGTGGAGATTGATATCTTCGACAGTGAACTCTCGTTTAAAAAGGCCTTTAGCATTCAGCTTTAATAGGATCAATATTTGTGTGTTCCCTTTTTGTACAAAGTGTGTATTTGTGTGTACCAGTATTTAGGCTTCAGCTGTTCCGGGACACAAGAAAGAAAGAATAAAAAATAAAGGTTTATTAAAAGAGGAAAAAAAGCTTTAGCATCTGTTATTTTTAATAAAAAAAAAGGCAAATATACTTTGTGTAGGCCACCTTTAATGCTATGAACCTGAGTAAAACGTTCTCGATTTCCGGACGGATGCTATTTGGTAATTCAGACAAGTTTTGATCTATAAAAAATTGTGTTTGGTCGATTTTTCTTGTTTTGCACGTTTTTTAGAAAATTGCAATTTTCACCTCTTCCGTCCTGTTTTTCGCAAAAATCAAGCCGTCTTCAATTAAATACAAATCAAATATTTTGTAAAAAAAAAGAATATTGGACAAAGTGCTTGCTGTTTTAACAACATTATTATATTCGTTACTTTAGCCGATATATAAGTATTTGAAGCCTCGATCACGACTTGAGGAGTGACCTTCTTCAGGTAAACTCCGGTTCCTGAATATTGGTCCTAAACACGGAGACATTACTGATCCAACACATACCAATGGCTCGCTCATAAGCTATTGAGTGATCACTTGAAATGTGATCTTTTCAAACAGGACCACTCACCACACGCTAACCGAACAAACTGGCTTCTTCATCGCAAACCTTCAAGGCTGCAGTCTACCCCGCCCTCACCCCCTTTCCTTCCAAGAAGAGAGGGAGATGGAACTGACGAAACGACGACTAAAATGAGTCGCACTATTCGAACAAGCAAGTTACGACCGCTAATTGGAGAGGGTGAACTGAGGTAAATGCTAGTGTGGTAGTTGTGATCACCCCAGCGATGGAAACGGAGGCATCAGCAGCTGCTGCCCCTGCCATCGGGACAACAGCGGTTCTGTCTCTGTTCAAGTTCTGTGCACAGGATCACGTCTGGGTCACCAATTATGTTTGAACCAGAAGTAAGGTTTCACACATAAATATATTTACAAGTATTTACAAGCGGAATGAGACTGCAGTTCGCATCGCCCGATGCCGCCGCCGAGCCGTTCCGTTGGTGTCTCGTGAAACATCTGCCGCACGTGTCCCGAGCTCAGCGCTTGCGCTTGCCGACCTCTTCGTCGTCTCTGTAGCACAACTACCCCACTAGCAGGTACTTTACAGAGAGAATACACTCTTCCACGTTTATTTGCATGAAACAGCGGGCCTACAGCTTCAAATCCTCCATAAGGGGTTTGGAAAACCCCACGTCCTAGACAACAAATGCAGATCAAACTGTCCATGCTGTCGCGCTTTTGCGTTGCGCCGAGGAGGGGCGTGGGGGGAGCGGGGGGGGGGGGGGGGGGGCGGGCTGCCGCAGGCACATTTACATACTGGATCGCGTCAAGGCAGCAGAGACGGCTTTCTCCGCTGTCTTGGAGGGGTTTTCAGTCTTCTAATCAAAATGTTCATCGAGACGAAATGTGCGTCGCTTCAAGGCGTACAACAGGTCACATAAGATGCGTGTCAATATGGCAATCGAGACCAAATATCCAACCGGGCCGAAATGTCCACCGAGTCAAAGTGTCCCTCGAGACGTAATGTCCGGTAGGTTAAAAATGTCCACAGTGTCAAAATGTCCATCGGGTACTTTCTTTTCAAAGCATAAAATGCGTTTTAACGTAGCCCCAATCCCCAAATTTTGTCCGTCCGTTCGTGACTCTTCCACTAAATTTAGCAGGCAAAGTGGCGTCGCGAGATGTCACGCGACATCGCGTGACCTATGCATTTAGGAAAAAAATTGACGGTACGTACCTTATACGTCAACTCAGTTTCCCTGCTGCGTTTAGCGGGGAATTCACGTAATGTGGCCAAAGCAACAATCCCGTACACCCTTAAATTAGCGAGAAATTGACGTCATGTGTCCTATACACCAATTTAGTTACAACTGAATTTAGCGGGCAAACTCAGTAGTTGTGACCCAAGCACAGATCCAGTTTTCCCGCTCAGTTTAGTGGGGGGAATGGACGTCACATCACCTCAAGTCACGTGGCTTGTACAGCCATTACGTTTTTTTGCTAAATTTAGCGGGAAAATATAGTCACATGTTACTCCAATATCCGTGCTCCATCCCTCTCTCCCGTCCCCCTTTTACCAACATCGTTGCTATTAGGTGCTCATGCATTATACGAGTATGAAAGTAAACTCGTAGAGATCGCTACCAAGTTTCTTATTTGAAATTTTAGGAAACCGGACAAAATATATTCCTCAGTGTTCAACTTAGAACAGGGGAAGCAAAAGTGACTGAGAGTTTTGAAACCATAGAGTGTGCGAAAAGTAACATGGTATTTGAAACTCTATGTTTACAGACACGCTCCATGCCACACTTTTCTCGGTGTTCAAGCAGTTTACCGCGTGACGATATGTCCAATGACGAATGCCCCGAGACAACAACTGCCATTTGTTGTGGAGCTCTAGTTTTTCTCTTTTTTTTAATTTCTGCTACAAAAGTCATCATGTGTAGCTCGTTCACTTTCAGGCCGAAGCTAGCGCATTAATGCTCCGAATTTCGAAGTTAGCACGGAGCAAAGGAAATTGTTGCCCGTCTTTTAGAGCCAGGAATGTATTACCGAGTTCATTCTTTTTTTATTCTTTCTCTTCACCTGATCCTGACATTACTTTATCTAAATGACAACCCATTTTCTTTAATTGTGTAGCATTTTTAGTTCTATCACACTATATGTTCTACAAATACACAGGCCGTTGATAGCGGATACACCGCTGTTTATGAGAGGGTTAACATAATTATAATTTGCTAGAACTTGAAAGGAGCAGTTCGGTAGCGGAGTCGGGTTTTTCGCAAGAAAGCGCTATATCTGAATATTGAACTAACCGCGAACACAGGTATCGTGCATACTGTAAATAGAAGTTTTTTTTTTTTTTTCACGAGTTCTATGCTAATCGAATTTCTCTAAAAATGTTTCGAGATTAAGAATGGTATACTGCGTATTCATTAGTGTGGGGTGAATGATTTGCATATCCAGTTGTCCGGGATTGTTTTCAAATCGCTAAATTTGTGAAACTGACATGAGCGACTACAAAACAATTACAGTGACCTTTTCTGTTTAAAAGCTCACACCTTTTAAAACTTTTACCACTTTTCATTCAGCGCTAGGCATCTTGTTCCAACCACTGGGCGCGTTCTGGCAAAAATTGAGAGGGTTCGTGATTTTTTTTTAAATAAATAAAGCGGTTCTTTTCTAAAAATGCGGTACAGGAAAATGAAATATAGATTGTTCCAAAATTAAAAAGTCACTCGGATTTGTGCAAGCGGTCAGATTATAAATGCTTGTGCAAGAAGATTTGTGTATTTATATACAAATGTATACAAGTTGGTTCCAGCACAAATGTTAAAATATGACTCGACTTGGTAAACGAGGTACACGAATCAAAATGTTTATCGAGTCAAAATGTCTTTCCAGGTAAAAATGTCCATCGATACGAACTGTACATGGAGCCAAATTGTCCATCCAAGCGAAAACGTTCATCGAGACATAGTGGCCATAGAGTCAAAATGTCCAATGTTGTACTTTGACCTTGATGGACATATCGTCTAACTGAACATATTGATCGGGAATCGGTGTTTATGACGATAGATGGCACAGCCTTCCTTACAATTTAAAGGGGAAAATAGAAAGTCTGGGCGCGTACCGCCTTTATAACTACTCAAAAACTGCAGATGCCAAGGCCGTTAGATTTTTACGGAGTAAATTTCGGAACCGGCCTTAAGATGTATTCCCAAGTAAAGTATTTGATGCTAGCTTCCATTAAGGCGGATACAGCTCTCTCTTTCAGAACCCGCTACGCTCAATCATACCAAGCACCCATTTGTTCGTTTTTTGTATTTATCCGAGTTGCGAGTTTAGTACTATATTCCCCGGTGTTCGTTGAGCTGCGTTTTGTTCTCTATAGCGAGAAAGGAGAGGCGTTCACTACGCGATAATGAAGCGCCATTAATTTTGGCACTGAGCTTCTTCGCTCGCACTAGCGCCTTGCAGGAAGCCAAAATACGGGAGAAGGTGAAAAGGACCAAAGAGTTCGCCTCCTTCTGCTGGCCCCAGTTCTCTCACTTAACAAGCGCGCTGCTCGGGACCTACACAAACAACGATTATACGGGGCGTATTGTGTGTACAGCCCAGCATAAAATGTTGCGAAGCTTTCAGCACCGCATGCCCAGCACGGCGCTGCTTAAAGCACAGTGTATCCATTTATTCGAAGCAGCGGTTGCCTCCAAATACTATACTAGATAATACGTCTTACTCCGAAAAAATCTGGTGATGTTGCAGCTGGCAGCTTTTGCGTATTTAGAGTGACTGGACGCGCGCACCATCAGGGTTTTCGGCTTTTAATTGGGAGGAGTGACTGCCGCATCTATTGTTGCGGACAGTCTTTGAAAGAGCGGAACCAGCCGTTTCCTCTGCCTTGGCGAGTCCGGTATCTGGGTGCGTCAGCGGCAGACTTCTATCTTTGCACAGCACGAAAGCGCGACAGTGTGAACAGAACGATGCGTGCATGCGTGATCTCAGAAGAAGTGCTTCCAAAGCGCTCGGAGAACGTGTTGCGCTGTAGAAGAGCTGTTTAATGCAAATGACCGGAGTAGCTCCATAGGAATGAAACAAATGAATATATTTAACGTCTATGTGTAGTACCACTTGGCGTGGGCGAGTCGCCACGGGTTGATGATGGTTAGGAGTTTATTTCAGCAGCAGCATCGAGGGCTATAGTGCGCCAAACTAAACCTGATTAGGGTATACCATAACGGAACTACTCCACGGATACAAAACTAGAAATCATATAAATATCCAGTTTTTTTCAAGAAGTCGAAAACCCGGCTGAGCGGAACTAAATGTGTATTGCCAAAAAAAACGAGGGGTGAAATGGAAGGTGATCTCTGAACAGTTCCGGGAAACATGCTTGGCCTATTGAAGGATGAGACGAACAGTGCCATAAAATGGGTAAAATGGTCACGAAGCAGATGCTGATGTGTCAAAGGGGAGTGACCTATTCTTAGACGGCACAGAAGAACCTCCACATGACGTTCCCTGTTATAACAGCTTTCCCAAACACCCAGAACGGGCTTAATAGTGAGGAGTTTGTTGTTGCTCTCTTTATTCCATTCCAGCTGCCATGTGCGAACAATAGATTCTCGCAAAAGTGGTTTCAGATGCTTGTAGGGTAAGCCATTGTATGCTATTGATGAGCCTCGAGCAGACACGGCCAACTTATCGGCCTCTTCATTACCCGAAATCACAACGTGACTCGGCACCCAGCAATATTTTATGTCACGACCGCGTTGGAGGGCCCTGTTGATTTGAACTTGTAGATGTTGTGCAAAAAGGTTCTTTGTAGGCATCACGAAGGACACTGCCAGTAAGGCACTTTGTGAATCAACAAAGATTACAGCTTTCATTATACTCTTGTCGGCTATTTGTTCGACAGCTAGTAAAATACCGTACAGCTCTGCAGTGAATATGCTTGCCCTGCTGTCAACTTGTGTGGCTTTCCAGGGTGAAGTAGAATAGAAAGCGCATCCCACAAAAGACGCCGATTTCGACCCATTTGTATATAACACCACGTAATCTGCATATTTCTACTTGAGATAGAACAACTCTTGCAGCGGTATTTGGGTTGAAACGAACCTCTTATTGTATTTGGCAAGAGGCCAGTCACAGGAAATCGGCAGAGCGTCCGAAGGAGCAACTCTATCGATGTTCTTAACCAAGGCAACGTCATTAAGGGGGATATTTAGAGAGTGGAAAGCACTTTGCAGACGGAAGATTAACGGCCTAACGATGCTTGGCTTGTTTTCGAAAAGTTGCGGACTTCTGCAAGCATATCGGGCATTGTAGCGGGGAATATTTTCGACTTGAAAAGACTTTATAAGCATACCACACGCTGAGGTACTGCCTCCGTTTCTCGATGGACATTTGATGCGTATCAGCATACAAACTCCTAACAGGAGATGTGCGAAATACACCTGTGACAAGTCGGAGTCCGAGCTGATGTATTGGATGCAGCGTCTTAAGAGAAGATGGCAGTGCCGACCCGTATACAATTGCTCCATAGTGGAGGCGGGATCGAACTAGGGAGTTGCATAGCCGCAGGAGACAGCGCCTATCAGACCCCCATGACATATGGGCTAGCACCTTAAGGATGTTTGATGACATCAAGCATCTTGTTTCAACTCCTTCAGATGAGGCACAAAGATAACCTTCTTGTGAAAGATCACACCTATAAGTGTGTGTTGTTGGTGGATCAATATTTCAAAGCTATTAAGATGCAGGGAAGGATCAAAAGACAATCCCCGGCACAACGAAAAAGGAAGGCAGACTGATTTTAAGGAGAAAGTTGAAGCCATTTTCATTTGCTCACCTGCACATCCAATTGATTGTAAGTTGCAAGTGCCGTTCATAGCTGGAGAGGTTACAGGAGGACACAGATATCTGCACATGATCCACATATAGCAAGTAAAATACTGATGATGGCATAACCTTTGCTAGGCTGTTAATCTTGACAGCAAAGAGGAAAATGCTTAACAGTCCTCCTTGTGGGACAGCCTTTCATTTTCTTGGGAGAAAACATCCGACAGTATGAAGCCCAATCGAACTTTAAACGTCCTTGTGTACAAGAAGCTCTGTATACATTGAAGCAGGCGGCCCCACACACCACATTTGTACAAGTCACCAAGGATTCCGTACCTCCATGTGGTATCATGTGCTTTTGTAAATAAAAAAACACAGATACACAATGCTGCCCGTGCACGAATGCCTCCCGTATAGAAGTTTCTAAGCGGACCAATTGATCTGTTGTCGCTCGTCATTCCCGAAGACAACATTGGCTTACGTCGAAAAAATTTTCACTCACCGAAAAATGGGCAAGACGTCGATTGACAAGTCTCTCATATGTCTTCCCTAAACAACTTCTGAGTGCGACGGAACGATAACTCGTAGGAATGGAAGGGTCTTTCCTAAGTTCCAAGAAAGGAATTATATGGGCATGTTTCCAGTAAGGAGAGAAAGTCCCGGCTTGCCACAGATGATTAAAAAAAGTTAGCAGATCTTTCATAGATTCAGTGGACAGTTTCCTCAACATTTCATAGTAGACTCTGTCAGGCCACAGAGCAGACTGTTTCTTTGCATCAAAAGAGACCTTGAGGTCAGACATTGTGATTGGTCTATTATAAAAATATGAACCACACCTCGACATCGAGATGGGCTGCTTTTCAGCAATCGACTGGAACTTTTTTAACTTTTCGCTGAAATTAGACGAACTACTAACAAGTTGGAAATGCTGCCCAAGAACGTTTGAATTATTCTTGAGTGATACAGAAGGGGAAGGGAGCAGAGGGGTTCAGAAATATTGGCAATCTCCCCGACTTTCTGCAGGCGCTCCCACACTTCTTTTGCCGGGACGAAATTATTTAGAGACGATAGATATTTTATCCACGATGTCACGATCTCTTCTGTGACTGTTTTCTTGATCAACGTGCCTTAACTCTATATATATTTTTTTTTAAATTGATCAGGTTCAAAGAACTGGGGTAGCGTCGAAATATATCGCATGCCCGATTTTGTTTCCTTCGAGTAATTGTGTATTCTTCATTCCACCAGGGTTTGCATTTCCGGGGAAGAAGGCCAGAAGTTTGTGTAATAGAAGATGCAGCAGTATTAAATAAACATTCGGTGACATATATGGTCGCCTCCTCGGGAGACACTACACAAGAAAGCCGAATCCAGTAGAGCGTTTAAACTGAGAAAAAGCCCTGTCAGCCTTTTCAAACTTACACTTTGGAAGACGGGTCGAGAAAGAAGGAAGGGGTATAGCACTTTCTAAAATAATGGGGAAATGATCACTGCCAAAGGCATTATCTAAAATCTTCCATGAGAAGCATGGAAGTAATGATGGTGAAGATATTGAAAGATTTATTGAGGTGAAGGTGTTATGAGCATCGCTAAAATTCATTAAAAAAAACACAAAGCCTGGAAGATAACAAAAGCCCTCCTATAACTTCACCACGAAAGTTCCGACGAGAACTTCCCCACAGAGGGTGGTGGTCATTAAAATCACCTAAAAATCAAAAAGGCTTACGCGGATGATCTACGAGTTCTTGCAGTTCATGGAGCTGCAGCGGAACATCGGGTGGCAGGTAGATCAAAACGAAGGTGATGAGGCGGTCAAAGAGGACGCGAACTACCACTGCGTTAAAGTTGCGTTGCTAACGGAACCTGGACACATGCAACCCCACTCTGCACCACCGGTGCGACACCATTAGTAGATTTAGAAGAGAGGCGGTCCTTTCTAAAAACCCGGTGACGACGTGAGATATGTATGTGTTTGTCGTTCAAATGGGTCTCATGTAAACAAAGTACCACAGAAAGAAGCTCACCAAGAAAAAAATTTAAATCATCAATAGTACGAAGAAGTTCGCGGCAGTTCCAGTGCATGCTATGTAGGTGTTTATTGATATCAGTGGCAAAATCAAAATACAATTTAAAATAAAATTCAATGAAAAATGGTAAAAACAGGTTGCTACAGTTTAAAATCAATTTTTAAGCGCGGAGCGTTTTTCTTTTTCGCGCAATCATTCTGCTTCCCAGTAGAGGTGGTGAACGCAGAAAGAGAGGGCTCCGACCTTAGAGGATAGCCTCATCGTCGGATCTGAGTCCGCCCTCTTCCATGGGAAATTCCGGTGATACCGTCAGCTAACCCTTAAGGGCCAACTGCCTTGGCGTCTCACCGGGCTTCCTCGGGGCAGTGGTTCGGGGTGGCTGACCCCGGCACCGGGGGAGCACAGAGGCAGGAGGGCCATCCTCTGCTCTGGGGCGGATGCTGGCAGGCCAGCAGCCTCCCTGTGTTTGGAACCTGGTGCCGCAGGTACCATTCCCGTGGGTGCTGGTGGGGACTTCGACTAGACCTGCAGATCGTCAAGAGACGTCTGGGTTCTCGACGAGGCCATGGCTGGCAGTGCAGACCCCCTCTGCACGACCTCGGAAAACCCGCCTTTCTACAAAGATAAAAACGTATACTTGACTCAAGAAAGGAGATAATTTATTTACCATCAATGTAAGAATTTCCTGTTCTTCTTTCCACCGTGGACAGGCTCGGGAGTACGCATGGTGGCGACCATTGCAACTTGCACATTTCGCTTAACTTTCACATCCCTCTGCGACATGCTCCTTGCTGGAGCACTTGGCACAAGTGTCGACTCCCCGACAGCTCCACAACCCCTGGCCGAACCGTTGGCACTTAAAGCACCGCTGAGGGTTCGGCACATAGTGTCGGACTCGGCAGTGGAGGTAGCCTGCCTTTATGGTCTCTGGTAGCGTGGTGGAATCGAATGTCAAGATAATATGTCTTTGTTTTCGTTCAACACCGTATCGGCGGAGGGAGATGCGGTGTATGCCTACAACCCCTTGGCTGACGAGGCCCTCACAGAGCTTTTTCTCAGATGTTTCGAGCAAAGTCGTTGTCAGAAATAACTCCCTGAATGGCGCTCAGCTTGTGGTGAAGTGTCACGCTAACCTGGTAATCTGAAACGGAGTTCAAGGCGAGAAGAGCGTAACTTTGCTGTTTCGTGTTTATCTCGACAAGAAGGTCTCCTGACGCGATCGGTTTGGCATTGAAGTTCGTACCAACAACACATTTAAGAACTTTTGAAACAAGGAAGGGAGAAAGCTTTGCAAGTGGCTTTTCAGCATCATAATGCAGAACAAGAAACTCCGGAAATTAAAAAAAAAATCATTGGATTTTGCGAGTTGGTAAAGGACTTCGGTGCGGGCCCTTTTCAAGGTCCGATCAGAGGTTTAGTTTAGCTTGGGACCCATAAATATGGGAAGGAAATTCAGTGCCCGTGTGCACCGCCCAGTGTGCCATAATAAGAAAAGATTAGCTGACACAATTACTTTACTAGTGTTGCCCGGGCACTATACCATCGGGTGGTTGCAGGGACAGGTCCCGTTTCCACTAAAGGTTGGCCCTTGCCGCCTAAGAGGATGTGAAAGGAAGGAAGAGAGTGTAAAAGAAAAGAAAAAGAGGCGGAAGGGAAACGTGAGAGAAGGAAAAAGAGGGTAGAAGAGGCGACTGACTGAATCATCCTGGTCGAGCCAAGCCAGGACACCCGTCTACGAGAAGCCGGGGACAAAGCGATATGTCGCATCGCCCGGGGGGACCTGAAGGGTGCAAACGCTCTCCAAACTTAGCTCAACCACCATGATCCCCTTTTCCCTGGACACGGGCTAAGCCATGCTCAGCCAGGCGTGTTGGGCGAACCCAGATGACTCGGGGTTCGTAGAAACGCCACTCACCAAGCACTTACTAATGCAGGTGCCCTGCGTGCGGTTATGGTGGCCCTCGTGGCTGGGGTCTTTGGTGACACTACTCACCAAGCACCTAGCACCTAAGGTGCAGGCGCCCCCTGTGGGGCTCGGGGTCCGTGGAGACGCTACTCTCCAAACATCTGCTTTCACAGGTGCTCCCTGCGGGGAGTCGCCGCGGGGACATACACTTATATACTCCGTTTCACCTTGCGATAGAACGCCGATGACGTTAGAAAACACCGGGGACAATGCGTTGTGTGCCGCATGTCCTTCCAAGTGAGCGAAGCGACGTGGGAAACCCCAAGGTGTTTGACAAGCTCTGCGCTATAAATGGCCTTGGGATTGGCTCCTAGTGGAGTATTACGTTCATTCGGAATTCGGAATTCGAGCAACGGTTAACATCTCCGTCGCTGCTTCTCAGACTCACTCCTCGTTTTCCTTCCATTTGAGATTATGCTGGTTTACACCGGTAAAAATAAACTATACCGGTTCCAAGCAAGGTGAAGGCCACTTATCGGGTCTTCGTCATCCCGGTCAGCTGGCACTGTTGGGATAACCGTGCGCATAGGCGCGGTTCTATACGCGGTGCATAGTGTATCTCTGCGTCTGCTCTCTTCTTTTTGATTATTCGTGACGCGATGAGATGTGGCGGTGAAAAAGCTATATGTTTAGGGGTCGAGGCAGAAAGCCACGAGCCGCACTTCAACACGCGAAGAGCCGCAGCTTGGCCAGCCCTGGTTTAGACAACAAACATGGGCTATGTCCGGGGGAGGGCTTTGCGGCGAGCCACTCACACAGAATCCGTCCACACAAGCAGCAGTTCAGGGACCATTACGACCGAGGCCATAGAGAGATACTTTCTTTTGAGGAAAAGCAATCTCTCCAAATCCCCACTTTTTTGGCGCTTCAAAGAAAAAAAAAAGACTATTTTTTTAAAACGTTAAAAGATGACGAAGCTACAGATCGAGGCATTTTTTAGTCAGTTAAGTGTTAGGCTAGCTGAATCGACGTTGGAGGGCAAAGTTCCTTGTCACGGGTGCAGCGGAAAACTATGACAACTTAGCGGTTTTCGGAGATGGCTAGAGATATGTGCCGTGAGCGTCGGCTTCAGAAGAAGAGAGTCAATCCACTCAGGACACTTGAACTGGTTTATTTGTTCGTTATATTGTCTCTTTCACTGCCTCGTTCTGAAGACCTGCAGTCCTAAAAAAATGAACATCTATGCAATGAAACGTGAAGCTTCGACTTTATGCAACGCACTATAATAACACGGATAACTACTCTTTCGCTTGGAAACCACATTTGCTAAAAACAAAAACTCAATCGAAATAAAAACAGGACGTGATCTGGCGTACATTTTGATTCTTTGTTTTTGGTAAACGGCCACATTTCCCACCAAAAATGCAGATTGCTAAACTAAATGTTCTTCATAAAAAAAAACAACTGAGAAATCATATAAAACAACTACAGCGCTTTGTTACGTCTTCCGGTGTTGTTACTTCTTCCGCCTTAGCAAAAATTATTTATAATCGTCTTATCAATTTTCATATATTCATCACATCATTACAGTATTCCATTTCGGGTTTAGAATAAAAAAAAACGCTGTACAGGACTTGATTTGCTCTACCAAAATAATTTATCTTTGGTATATTTATTCTTTTTATTTATTAAAATATTATATTCTTGGGTATATTTATTGACAAGGGTAGAAGTTGGGCGAGTAGGTGATTCATAATGACTAAAAAGCGCGACAGGACAACGGACACAGAAGGAGACACAGGCACAGCGCTACTACATTACTCAATCCCCCAGGATGAGTTGCTATTTTGTGTAGAACATACGATAGATAGCATGGTGTGGTGGCATTCCAAAATGATGCAGGACTCAGTGTAGGCAGTTTTCTTGAACTCCTGGCATTTTATCTAAGGTCTACATTTGCTACGTGGGACGAAGGCACTTTTATCCAGAAGATGGGTGTGTGTATCGGTTCCCGTATAGCATCGGTACTTAGCCACATTTTTCTAGCGGTCCTTGACCGGATTCTGGCTAGTACAATTGTGGGTTATAGGGTTGTAAGCATTTTTAGACTTGTGGACGATTTTTAGTCCTCTTGGACTGCAGTTCAGGCGCCTTTGAGGAGCTTGTGTCCGTGACCCTGTCCACTCTAGGTGACTGTCTAAGGCCCGTGGTGCTAACACATGAAGTGTCGGTGGGAGGTTTCATTAGGTTTTTAGACCTGAGGCTTGACTTCCGACCGGGGCATGTATGTTGGATTTATGAACCAAGGGGGAACAAGCCAATCCTGCCATTCGCGTCGGCGCACTCAAAGCTCGTGAAGAGAGGGATAATCAATCTCTGCTTCGGTAACGCTCTAAAGAAGTCGTGCACACACAAGATCAACGAAAGTTTTAAAAATCAGGTGTAAAGACTCAAGTCTGCGGGGCATCCAGTCTCCCTTCTATCAGCCGTAGCAGAGAACACTCTCAAGACGTTAAAGAATAGAAATAGGCAGGGAACGGAAGTACAGAGAAAGAAAAAAACTAGTGGTCATACCATACCTACATAAAGTGTCCCATAACCTGAAAAGGGTGGGCTTGCACGCAGGGGTTAATGTTGTTTTTTCAGCACCTGTCAAGTTGGCTAGCGTATGTAAAAAGGTAAATTTCACCTCGAACATCATAAGCAAACCGGCTGCACGAAAAAGCACAAAGCTTGCTTTGTCGAGTGTACAGAAGAGGTTGTGTACTCCGTCCCATTATCGTGCGGACGTCATAATGTGGGGCAGACTGGTCGCTGTCTAAATTAAAGATTGAGTGAACACCGCTACAACATTGATGCCGTGATATCAGGACACTTCGGTGTGCATTGCCGGGATTGTGGTTGTACTCCGATTTTCACAGATTGTACAGTACTAAACAAAAACAGAAACAAAATTACCTCGTGGCTCGAGAAATTGCTAGATGAGTGCTGCAATCTGTCAGCGCACCCTCTTTATCGCTATCCGAACAAGAATTGCAGTTTCTTGACCAAGCATGACTAGTTTCGGGTGGGTGCCGATGAGTGTTGCAGCAATTTTAGCCTTTTTATATTGTTGTTTTAAGATTTTTACGAGGTGTATTTTGTAACTTCTTAACTTGTTTGTGTATTTGCGGTAATATATACCGCGCTGCAGCGGAAATAAAGTTCAGTTGTAAGTGGCGCTGTGTATGTCTCCTCTGTGTCCGTTGTCCTGTCGCACTTTCTAATCATTATATTTATTTATTTTACGAAAGTATTCGACTGGATTAATCATGAGGTGCTCATTCGAATACTTTGAAATTTATGGCGTTAGAGGGCATGCTACTCTTCTTATCAAATCGTATTTAAAAAAAAGCCGCACCGATTTGTTAATATCCATAATCACTCATCTGATAGTAAGCCAATTAAATCTGGAGTCCCACAATGCAGCATGCTGGGCGCATTACTTTTGATCCTATATCTTAACGACACTTTTAACCTTGCGCGGCAGGAAAAGTACATAATTTACACAAATAACACCAGCCTATTATTTTTTCGACAAAATCTTTTAATGAGCTACCGCATGTAGCTAATGACACAATAGAACTTCTTGAAATATGAGCTAGTGCAAATAATTGCATGACAAATTAAAAAAAAAATACCTGGGCCGTCTCTTGTAGTTACAAAAATAGGAATCTTGACCTTAGAAGTGATATTTATTTAGACTAGTCACCTACTGAAATAGCGCGTTTGAAACTTTGGGGATGGTTTTACGACACACATGACCCTGACAGAACATGAGAATCATATAATATTTAAACTGGCGTGTATCAGTGGTGAATTACACAGACATCTTCATATCCTTCCAACAGGAGTTATGTTGTTTTGATGTAACTCATTATTTTTATCCCATCTGAACTATTGTAATCTAGTCTGGGGTACGACAGCAAAACTAATCTCCAAAGACTATTCTTACTTGACCGGCGCCATTTCAAGGGTGCCAATTTCTCCACAGCACCATCTATTTTCTTCCTATATTCTTACTTAAAAAGAAGGTGATAAGAATTGTGTGCCGCGTGCCCTATGGTAATCATACTAACCAACGTTGTGAAAGGCTGGGTGTTTTAAAGATACTTAAATACAATGAATTTCTACTTTGTATGAAGTATCAACAGGAATGCCGTGAGACGAATCGCTTTTTTATTATTTTGGGCATCACTCAGAAACATTCCCATAACATACTCAACACGTCACTGGGATCCCTGGGTAGTAGAGTCATCACGCACAGATCATGGCCTTCAGATGAATAAACGCACCTTGCCGACATGACTAAACACGCTTGTACGCTATCACCTTGATTAGAATCGTTTATCACTCGTGATATGAGGAAATGTTTTTTATCAAAACAAATGTTCAGACTTTTTTTTTTTCATTGCCTTACTTACTGTTTGCTAAGTCTTTGAATTATACACTTTCTTGTGCATGTTTTTGCAACTGGTGTGTACCTGTGGTGATGACACACTTCAACGTCGGTTTCTTAGCGATCGTACCAAAAGGGAAAAATGGCCTCGAAAATAGCGAAGCGATAGCGTCTCAGGTTTACCCGTCGGTGCAGAGCGCTAACTGGCTCCACGATCTGCTTGTTTTTTGTTTTTTCGAACTCACGATATTTGCTCCACAGAAAGTTCTCACACGTGCACATTTTGTGCTGCCGAAACAGTACTACGAAAATTACAAAGCGCAAAAGACAAGGACAAGAGGGAGACAACACAGGACAAAACGAAACAGTACTTTCTGAATAATCTGAGTGTGGCAGCCGATACTTACGCTAAGAACCTTAGTTGTTATCCCTGAAGACATTAAATGACTCCAAGAATACCATTCAAATTTCGAAATTTCCAATAAATCGGTTCTATTTACAAAGGACAATAACAACAATTTGACCCGTAAGTATTTCGTCAATATACATATGTGTGGAATTGCGGTGGGGTAGCGTCACTCAAATCCGAGGCTGGCTCAAGCCTTTGAACAATGGTTCGCTACTCGATCCTCTTTACCGCCGGACGATGTTTTATTCGAAACAAGTTTTACGAGCCATTAAGGAGAGTGATCGTGACTACGGAATAATGGCCATGCGTTATGATATTTCATAAATGCTGTTACCCCCGCGTTGCACTCTTTGTCACCTCGAGTTCTAGATTTTTCTTAGAAAAACGCCTCGAAATGACTCCATAAGAAAGATTATTTAGGCACCCGATGTTTCAATAACTGTTGAATACCACGAAGACTCCTAGAACTCGTTCTGTTTATTCAAGATATGATAGAGATAACCGCTCTACTTAACGCGTAGCGGTGTTGCATTTCAGTGAAATCACAATAGATTTTATCTGGAGATAAAAAATGACTCGGAAATACTTCAGTCCTAATTATATACCAAGGCATAACCTCAATATCAAGCTTAAAAACATAACCTACAGGCTAAATCATTTTTAGTGTGCTAAACTGAAAGAAAAAAAATAAAGAACTTGTTTCCAAATTCGGGATGTATTGTTTTTACATGTCTACATTCGTGCATACTGTATTTGTTCACGGTTTGTTTGATGTTTATACAAATAAAGGGCCACTATCACCTATAATTATCCGAAATATTGCCACGCAACAATTTGCGCTTGCGTTGAAGGCGTGTTCATAATATAAACCACATTCAGCACTCCAAGCATTATGCATGTGTCTCAAAATGAAACCGAACGAGGTATTAACATGAACATGCATGTGTTAGACGTAATATCTAAAATAATATTTCGGTTTAAAGCCAGTAGTCATATTGCGGCTAAAGAAACAACCCTCGTGAGTCAAAGTGAGAACTCAATTCAATTCAATTTTATTTTACACAGCGAGCACACCGAATGGTCATGGGGTCAAGGAAAAACTGCAATAATGCAGCTTCACCACGCCTTTCGATCTCTATTTGGAGACTTGGTGGTCAGAAAGATAGAAATATTTTAGTTGAAACGAAGAAGTTACAAACCACAAGTAATACACGGTTAGAGAACAAAGAGTGGGTAAATATCGGTTTGTTTGCAAACTCAATAGGAACGCCTTGCTTGTCAAAGAAGTTCAATCATGTGGGATGACTCAACTGAAATATGTGAAGCCTGTCGTCATTTGTTCCAGGACAGGGCACTCCTCTGTAACCTGCGCTGTGTATGCAGTATTCTTGCAGCTTGTGTAGCTGTCTGTCGCAACGAATTATTGTGAAAGTTAAGACACGCCACACGCATTGAAGCAAGTTTATAATTGTAAGATATATATACCGGGTGTTAATTTTTAATTCGAACAGATTTATTTTAAAAAATCCGTAAAAGATGCACTGATATGGTTTGTGCAGTGATGCACTTACAGTATCGGTTGGGTAAGCGGTTCCACCGAACGCGAATCGGTTGAAAGCGGTTATCTCTAATTAAGTTAAACCGCGGCCTGCCATGAATTGTTTCTGCACTAAGCAAAAATTTTGCAGCTCCTAACCATTAAGAAAAGAAAGCGCGTTCCAGATGCTGTCATCAGCATTAAAATACAAGAACATGGTCATAAGATTATGCGCTTGAATTTGTTCCGCTATTTTGACTTTTTATTGTAAACACCATGCTATGCAAAATTCGTAGTCACACAGAAGCTCGGGAAGAGTATCTAAGTACGGTATCTCATATGCTATGTTTATCATTCAGCACGCGCAGTGACACCGTGACACTAGCACGAACGATTTCATCCTACTCGCCATCCACATATCCCCCCCCCCCCCCCCCTCCCTTACCGGCCCGAACGCCTCAAATTAATTATTTGATGATAAAAAATACATAGAAAACCAGTCATTCTTCTCTTGCTCATTAACTTTCATTCCGGTTATGACTAGCTTTGCTACAAAACCTCAAAAAGTAACCGTAAGAAACGCGTACTGCAACTTGAAATTTTCGATAGAAAAAAAAAAATGGGCGTGAACACATAAGATGATTAAACGCTAGTGAAGCCTTCGGCATTGTGCCGTGCGTAGCGGACGCCGCCAACTCTTCTGAAGAGAACAAAGCTGCCAGAATCTGTCGCAGCAAAGTGGCTCTCGAACCTGTATATATATATATATATATATATATATATATATATATATATATATATATATATATATATATATATATATATATATATATATTTTCGCTCATATCAACCCACAACCTAATTCAATGAGGGCTACCCTTCTCAAATACTCTTTTCGAAATTCACTCTGACGACTTAGATCATTATCCTCATATAAGTGTATGGTATCTGTGCCAAACGAATGGCGGCCTTCTTGAGGCTGATGAAGAAAGAAGTTGAACATACTACCACGCTGAGAATATATGATGCCCGTACGTTCAAAATGCCAGTGCAAAGCGACGCCGGAATTAGGTACAACGACTATAAATCAGTTAGTTTTGGAATGTGGTGCAGTCATTCTCTTGTCACAAGTGTGGCCCAAAAGCCTTTCAATCGTGGAAATTTAATCAAGAGCGCTTACGAGTCGCCGCCTTGTACTTGTCATTTCCTATGTTGACACCATCTAAACGGAAACAAATCGAGAACAAATTATGAGGTGATCGTCGAACTAATTCTCCTATGCCATTGACTTTCGCAAGTGACGGTGCCCGATAAAATACTCCTACATGGTCGCTATTAACATGTGGAAAGCAAAATTTCTTTTTGAGCCACGAGATAGCACTGTATTTTGAGAAGGGTCACCTATAAAGGAATCACGGGTGTTGTCTACCGCAACTTCTCTTAGTAACTTGCTGCTCTATTCGTCTTTCTGACAACTGCCCTCATCAACATACAAATATTCCGGTCTCTCGCTGCTCTAATCGCGTGGGCGGAATTATCGGATGAACCATGGCCTTTCTCCCCTTGTCTTTTTTTTTTTTTTAAACCGTTTCCAACTTGCCATCCTTCCACTTCCTGGCTCATAATTTAAACGACTATCCTTGCACGTCCGAGTGCGGTACAACTTCATCCCCGTTGAAACAACACACCGCCCTTACGCGAATGGTCGTCTCAAATTGCGGGGCGTGTTGGTTGCTTTAACTGCCTCGATAAATTTTCTTGTTATGCAGTGAACCTTCTCCTTACCCCATAAAACACCGGTGAGTCACTTAAATAGATCAAACGGTACCCAACGTACGAAGAAGAGGCAGTACCGAGTACGGGAAACGACAATCTGCCTCTCCGCCACGCCCCCCGTCCCGTTTCTGTTTTTTTTTTTAATTTTCTTTTGACGCGTAAAAGGATGTCGAGTCGAGCGATGCGGAGTGCAAGTCGTCTGGTTCGAGCGCCTGAGTTGCGGTGACGTCAGAACCACGCCGAGCTTTCATTGTCTTTGATTGAAAGGATAGCGGGTGAACCGCAATGATAAATGCTTTGAGGTCTACCCAATATTTGTTTTCAATCAGCCAATAAGAGCTCGGCGTTCTGGCAGAAGCAGACGAGCGCGCGCTCCGCATAGACTTTTCAAAATTGCGCGCCAGCTGGTGGCTGCTCCGCCAATCATCCGAGGTCGCTACCACGTGGGCACGCTCTCCGAGCGTGTATAGCCGTTTGCAAGTACGGCCTCAGGGCGCCGTCATCTTGCTGCTGCCAGTGTGGGCAGATCGTCTCATAGTCAAGCATTGCTGAGGCGTACCCACGGCCTTAGCAACGCTTTACAATCAGACGATCTACCCCCCCCCCCCCCCCCAGCAGCAAGATGGCGGCGTCCAGAGGCCGTACTTGCAAATACCTATTGGACGCGAAAGCCACGTCAGCGCTCGGCGTGTTCTCGGTTGAGCTCGGGAAGAGAACGGGCTTTGCATTAGTGTTCGGCGAGAGCTCGAATCAAACCGCACGCTTCGTGCGTAAGAAACGGCGACCGCCAACGTTGCTTGATGGGAGTTTTGAGAAGGGGTCTATTGCACCATTATATGCACAGCGAATATACACCTTTTAACGTCAGGTCCAACCGCCACCGACGCTACGATCTTATCAAGCCGATCAAGTAGCTAGAACAGTGCATCGTCATGGCGCTCGCTGTCTTAGTTCGTTTGCTATCAGCGGCTCAACTAATCACGCAAAGAAAAACCGCCGGATCGTGGGGTATATAGGTAGCGCACAAAAGCGCTACCTATATATATAGGTAGCGCACAAAAGCGACGAGTGCAGTGACGGTGCACTTTTTGCGCCGCTCGAATGCCTCCATCGGATCGTTGCGTCAACTGAGTGAAACAAAGTATTGCGTATCTCTCGCGATACTCTTTCTTTTTTCGGGAACAGACCTGAATCTCTTCTCGAGGCCGGCATTGTGGTACAACCATTTTCACAAACAAAACGAGTCCCCATAAGTCCCGGAAATTGATAGCCCCCCTCCCCAACGCTTTTTTTTTTAACTCCCAACCCTTCGTTCCCGCGTTGAGTTACTTCTTTTCCTTTTCCCTACCCCACCATGGCTGCTTCCTCATTCCCTAATAGACCGCACGGGGAATGGCCGGCGCTCATGTGAAGGACCGCTTTGCAAGCTGACCTGCGAGAAAGCCGATGGTGACTGAGCTTAAGTGTCTTACTTCCTTGTTTCCTTTCTTTATTTAATTACCACGTTTTTCTCCGTGTTATGTTTTGGGTAAGTAACGTCTCAGCTGCCGTCCTGAAGGGCGGCCAGTTGACGGTTCTTGATCTTACGGGCCCTTTATCGGGGGCCCGTAAGCTGCTGGGTTGGTACAGCTCAGCAGATCTATAAAGTCTTCCATTCAGATTTCCACTCTTTTCAATTGTTCACTACTTCGTGTAAATTGCGCATTCGTTTTCTTTTTTTAATATCTTTATTTCCAACTTGCGTTACAAACCTTCGCGAGTGTTTCTCCTGATGATGTATCCTGGCATCACGTCCCATTTTTTTCTTGACATTACGACCTTCAAACACACTCTGTGTTTAAAAGAGTTTCGTGAAAATATTTCAGGGAAGTTAAACTACCGTGTGCTGCCAAGGTTAAGAAACAGTCATTGGAATAGTATTGAAATTTGGACAGTGAGTACAAGCGATTGACTATTCCATGCTATAAGATCAATGATGTGTGTAACCATAGCATACATTTTAGATCTTCTTATCTTATGTTTCTGAAATTTATGTTTTTTATTTATTTATTTATTTTGAGACCACAGACAGCTTGATGCTTCCTTAGTGGTGCACTTATCAATGTCAGCTACGAATATAATTGGTCGGACACGATGAAAAATAGAAAGCTGGGCTTCAATATAAAGAATTATAAATGACACGGTATCTTCATGCGACATTCTGAATTATGACTTGGCGGCCGCTAATATTGATAGTGCCTTCGCGAGAATCATAGCGGAAAAATGAAGGATGGGGTAAAACGTTCTGAGCTACCCTGCTCAAAAAAAAGAGACTGTTGGATTTGTAGTGGTAAAAAAAAAAAAAAAAAAAAAAACATTATCAATGCATGTGCATGCTATCTTTACACGAGACAGCGATGATCCACAGGATTCAACAAGGTTGATTTTTATGCTGTCTCAAATAAGATGCGGTTTATTTTGTTGGTAGGAAGGTGGTTGTGGTCTTGCATTCAGTACCGCGCAGAGCCAGTGAGCAGAATTCAGTATTTTGTGCGATTCTTAGTTATTTACAATACGAAACAAGTAGAGCGTGCGTCGATTAAAGAAATAACGATAAAAATATAACAAATGATATTGAACTCCACGCGCGCCCAAATGGCCGATTCAATAGAGCAGTTTCAGCGATGGGAAAGCTTGCTGTCATCTGACAGGCTACTTGTAGTTGCAACGCGCCAGATAAAATCTTATAAAATATGTTGGCTACAATTAGAACGTACATTTTCCGACGTTTACTCATGAGAAAATTTAATGGATCTTTATGGGTGTTTGTTTGTTTGTGAAGCACCGGTATATTTCCATGAATTGCCTCAATTGTGAGGTAGTTAAAACGGCGATTATAAGTAAAGCAAAATAGCCAAAATACTCCAGGAAGAAAAACAATTTGCATTTTAATGACATATTCATTATACATTTGGATACACAATTAAGTGGGTTATTTTTTAATTTTCTTCGCAAACAGACGTGGGAAGACATAGAATTCTGCCCTGACTATCGCCGTCCCAATAGCCCAATAAATAAAAGAGAAATTAATCGTAAAACCTGGCACTGACGCCTTTCGTTTTTGGCTACAACATAGGCGCCAGACGTGTACTTGGAGAAACATGTTAAGTAAACGACCTAATTTCGGTACTCGGAGTGGCGCATTTTCTAGACGCAGGGGCCCGTACGGCCAATTGTTTCGACAGGAACGCAGACGTCTACGGACAATCTGCGCCTCCCGTTGACGTCTCCTTCGTCCTCTGGAGCGGTGCCAGTGACACCGCTTTCGAACCGTAAGGTGGATGCTCCCTCTTCTGCATCCACCTCAGGGCAGGGGCTGACCCCCCTGCTCCACCTGGCCCTTTGGCAACTAAGGGCCGAGGCCTACCCCCTCGCACCTCTGCTCCCCAGAGGAAGCCCGGGGAGCCGCCGAAGCAGTCGAGCTCCAAGGGTCAGCCGCCGGCGGCAATAGACGAGCCCATGGACGAAAGTGGGCCCAGGTCCGAGGAGGATGCTCCCCTTTCAGGATCAGAGTCCTCCCTTTCTGTCGCCAGTGAGCCCCCTTGGAGGCAGAAAGACCCTCCTAAAAAACAAAACACGCCACTTGTTAAGATAGATTTTAAACCTTGAAATCTCCTTTTAAATCTCTTTTCGTATATATATTCATTTTTCCTCTTTAGATGCCAAAGTATAGTATCATGCAGCGGAATTGTCGCGGCCTTTTTTCTTATATTGATGACGAGACTAGATGGAAATTTGTCTGGACAGCGGGGGAAAAAGTGTATGCAAAAAAAGATGATACGTCGGCTGTCATCAGAATCGCGAACCAAAGTGATATTCAAAAAATAATCGCGTAATCGGACTGTCCCAAAACATTTCCGATAAGCGTTGCCCTCTTACCTCATGACTTCCACTTTTACGGAAGGCTGTGTCTACTATTACGAGTCATCATTTAACCGAACATTTCAAAATACCAAAAGTGCCTTTTCTTTAATTCATTTTAATACGAGAAGTATAATCAAGAAACAAGATGACCTTAATTTGTTTTTCAATTTATTATGTCTAAATTTTGATGTCCTTCTTTGTACGGAGACTTGGGTCCCTCAAGATGTAGAACCTCCTGGTTCTGTTGGTTATAAATGTGTGAGCTTGGGAAGAAAAAATAAAAGAGGAGGTGGTGTTGCCATTTACCTTAATGATGATATATCGTGGTATGTACTTGATGAGTTTTCTATGATCACCA
Source organism: Ixodes scapularis (assembly GCF_016920785.2). Taxonomy (NCBI): domain Eukaryota; kingdom Metazoa; phylum Arthropoda; class Arachnida; order Ixodida; family Ixodidae; genus Ixodes; species Ixodes scapularis. The sequence goes on along the minus strand of NW_024609873.1, from coordinate 15,110,690 downwards.
CAGACGTAGAGTGTCTCGTCGTTCATGCTGAAAGCTTCGTTATTAATCATCATCATCATTTATTTTCCTTGAGGGCTCGTGGGGCATTATACAAGGGGGTGGCAATAGAACAAAAACAAATAGAACAGTAAACACAATTATAACACTGTAAGCTAGCTAGGTAGGTTAAATAAAGAGAGGGTAATGGCTTCAACAAATTTAGTAGTATCATTAATAGAAACGATGTTATGAGGTAGTGAATTCCAATCCTCGACGGCCAATGGTAGTGTGGAAGTCTGGTGAGAAACAGTTGATGATCGAATTGGACGTAATTTACATAGGTGATCTAGACGCGGGAAAATACGATGGGGAGGTGATAGCAGTGATTCTTTGAGGTGGCTATTGTGATAAAAAATTCGATGGAGGAGAGAAAGGCGTGATACTTGGCGGCGAAGGGAAAGTGAATGAAGGTTAGCTGATTGGCGTAATCCTGATACGCTGGTATATGGTGAGTAGTTGTTATAAATAAAACGAAGGGCTCTGTTTTGGACGGATTCTAGATTATTTGCAAGGTAGGACTGCCATGGGGACCATATAGATGAGGCGTATTCTAATTTCGATCTTATAAGAGTAGTATACGCTAGTCGTTTTACGGAGGGTGTAGCAAGCTTAAGGTTACGGCGCAAGTATCCGAGAGAACGGTTTTTATCAGAAATAACAGAAGTTATGTGAGTAGTCCATGATACGTTAGAGGTGAGATGAACACCCAGGTACTTATAAGATGAACATGCTATTACTTGAGTGTTAGAGAGGTAATACGAAAATGGTGTGGCACGCGAACTGCAGGAAAATGATAGGGATCTACATTTATTGAAGTTTAATGTCATCTGCCAGTTTTCACACCAATGGATTACAGACTAGGTCTTCCTGGAGAGCATGATGATCATGATATGAAAGAATGGGTCGGTAAATGACACAATCGTCGGCGAACAGGCGCACAGAAGAAGCGATATTAAGGTGGAGATCATTAATATAGATTAGGAACAGAAGGGGGCCCAGTACGGTTTCCTGGGGGACACCTGACGTTACGGTAGAGGCGGGAGATTTTACGTTGTTAACGGAGGAATATTGCTTACGGTTAATTAGGAATTCAGAAATTTACTTAACAACAGAGCGATGAATATTAATATCGTTAAGCTTTGTTAAAAGACGTTGGTGGGGTACTTTATCGAATGCTTTGGAGAAGTCAATGAAAATGGCGTCGGTCTGAATATTTGAATCAAAGGTTGAGTAGATATCAGTAAGGAAGGCGGTTAGCTGGGTTTCACAAGAGTAAGATTTACAACATCCGTGCTGATGTTCAAAAAGAAGGTTATGAGAGTCAAGAAAGTTTATTATATTTGAGTAAAGTATACGCTCCATGAGCTTAGATGGAACACTGGTGAGAGAGATGGCACGGTAATTACTTATTAGTTGGCGATCACCAGTTTTGTGAACAGGTATTACGTTAGCTATTTTCCAGTCACGTGGAACTATGGAAAGCGTGAGCGATTGTGAGAATATGTCACAGAGAAAAACAGAGGAAATGTGTTTACTGTTTATTAATACCTTCGAATTAATTTGGTCGTCTCCAGAGCTCGAAGAAACCTTTAGGTTTTCTATTGCTTTCAATACACCTGCGTGGTCAATTATGATAGGATTCATCTGGGGGGGAGTTAATGGGCATGAGTCGGGAACGTTTAGCAAGTCTTCTTTAGTAAAGATTGATGTGAAGAAATCGTTAAGGTAAAGAGCGCTATCTTCGTCTGAAAGTGGGATGCCGCTGTCGTTTATGAACTGCAATGGAAGAGACAGAGCTGGGTTGACCACTTTTCAGAACTTCTTGGGTTTATTTGTTAAAATGTTGGGGAGGTCGTGAGTATAAAACTTAATTTTAGCATCAGCAATGGCGGTTTTCTATGTTCTAGCACACGCATGATATGCATCCCACGAGGCTGAATTGTTGACAGATTTCGCACGTTTATAAAGTCGCTTTTTCTTATTAGCATGACTATGTACCGTTTTGTTATACCATGGGTGGCAGTTATCTGATATGATGCGGGTCAATGGGATGAAGCGCTCGACTAACTGGGATAGCTTATTTTTATAGAGCGTCCAATTTTCATCGACGGTTCTTTCCTCGAGATTAACAGAGAATGATTGGTAAAAGTCTTCGAGGCATGAGTTGATAGACACATAGTCGGCCCCCGCAAAGTCGCGAATGTATTTGCAATAATATGATTTCCGAGGAACAGTGAGAGAGAGTGTTATGTCGATGACAAGATGGTCGCTGATTCCTGTTAAGTAGGTAACGTTGCTAAAAAGAGAAGGCTCCTGACTTAAGCACAAGTCGAGTATATAGCTGCAGCAGTCGGCAATTCTAGTAGGCTGTGTGATAATATTTGTTAAGTTATAATCTAGGCAAAGATCTATAAATTCTTGAGAGGAAGTGCAAGTGGATGTGAAGGTAGACCAATTAATATTCGGGTAATTAAAATCCCCAAGAAGTACAACAGAAGCGTTAGGATATTGAGTAGCGAGTTCAGAAAGATACTTATTAAGCTCAAAGGTGAATTCCTTATTACTATCAGGTGGCCTATAACATACGCCCAGTACAACAGAGGGCGCCGTTGGGAGGTAAACCCATACGACTTCTAGTGTGGTAGAAAGTGGAATGAGCCGAGACGTGATTTGATTATTAATAGCCAAAAGTACGCCTCCCCCCTTTCTAGTAATTATGTCGCACCTGTACACACGAAAGTTTGGATAAGAAGGAAACAATTCAGCATCTGATATGTCGGGATTCAACCACGTCTCAGTAAGAACAATAAAGTCGGCGTTGCATGTTTGAATCAAGGAATCCACATCATCTCTCTTTGGGATTAGGCTTCTAATGTTAGTAAACAATATAGTATAGAATGAATAGAAGATATTGATAACGTGGGGTTTGGCAGTTTGATTGTGAGTGGGCAAACGCGAAGAACGCTGGCATTGCTACGTACATTTTTCAACAACCGAGCCGATAGCGTCATCGAACACAAAACACTTGCCATCTATGAACAGTTTATTGTGACGCAGCCGAAAAGGCGTTCCCTTTGGTCTGGCAAAATCAAGAAGACGACGTCGTGCGAGCCTTACAGAAAGTGGAAAATCTTCACTAATTGCAACGCGTGAGCCCTTAAGCTTGTGCGCAGAACCAAGAATGCCCTCTTTTTCTTTGAACGATGAAAACTTGACAATGATGGGACGAATTTTCTGCTGATGGAATGCTCCTAAACGGTGAGCTCTTTCAATTCCGGAAGATAAAACTTCGATACCGAGTTTCTCGGAACACACGCTTGTGATCAAACCCTCAGATTGAGCCCAAGTTTCTCTGTCAGTGTCAGCGATTCCGAAAAATATTAGGTTAGAACGGCGGGATCTGCCCTCCGCGTCGTCGCCGCGCACTTTTAATTTAGACAGCTCGTTTAAAGACTCCGTAAGGTGAGGTGCAGTAGATGTATCGCAATCACCTGTTTCTTTCCGGGAATTCAGTTCACTCGAGAGCTGGTCTACGCGTTCCTCAAGGGCCGAAACGGTCGCTTCGTACTGCTTTTGCTGCTCTGTAAGCTGAGTGACTTCCTGCTGAAGCGTAGAATGACTCGCCTGAAGTTTTGTAGCAGTGTCTTTAAGATTATCGAATTCTTCAATTTGGGCTAGAGACATAGGGCCTGGGTTCCCTTCCACATCGCCGGAAAGCAGCAGCAAGACTCTAAGAAACTCGATACAGGCTTTGCATGAAAACACAAAAATGACTGCGTCGCAAGAAAGGGTTAGTAGGCGCTTCATGTCGATGGGGCACGACATTTCAAAAGGTAGGGTGTTATTTGGTTGTTTCCAATTTGCGTTTTGCATGTAACTAACCTGCGTCATGAAGATTGTTAACGCCGGCATGGCTTTGTCGTGCCCCAGCGCTTGCAGCGGTGGAAGATGCTTTTGAAGGCAGCCGACAGACGGAAACGGAAACGTCCCACGGTGCGCCATCCTGCGGTTGTTGTCGGTGAGGGACCACGTTGGCCACGTCAGGAGTGAGGCAGCAGGAGCTTCCTCTTGCGCTGCTGAGTCGGTGTTGAACGGGCGCTCCCGCGACCATGACGAAGGGCAGGCCCCATCGCCGGCCGAGGTACATGGTGAAGCCGTTAACAGGAGCAACAGCATCTGCGTCATGAAGATTGTTAACGCCGGCATGGCTTTGTCGTGCCCCAGCGATTGCAGCGGTGGAAGATGCTTTTGAAGGCAGCCGACAGACGGAAACGGAAACGTCCCACGGTGCGCCATCCTGCGGTTGTTGTCGGTGAGGGACCACGTTGGCCACGTCAGGAGTGAGGCAGCAGGAGCTTCCTCTTGCGCTGCTGAGTCGGTGTTGAACGGGCGCTCCCGCGACCATGACGAAGGGGAGGCCCCATCGCCGTCCGAGGTACGTGGTGAAGCCGTGAACAGGAGCAACAGCATCTGCGTCATGAAGATTGTTAACGCCGGCATGGCTTTGTCGTGCCCCCTGCGGGAAGTAAGTGTGTTTTTCTCTCGATTTTTGAAGACCTCGATTTTCTCGGTTCGACTGCTAAACCATTTTTTGTTATGGGCGACGTAAATATAGATCTACTTGGAAATAAAACTGACTTTATTGAAATAAAAAAAAAAGTCTTGGCTGCTTGTGGGTGTATAAATACGGCGAGACTGCCTACCAGTGTGACTTCTGAACGGTGCAGCTCTATCGATGTTTCTAGAACAAATCTAAACACTAATGAGGTTTCATCAGTTGTTTTCGAACATGATCTCAGCGACCACTTACCTGTTTATTGTCTCTCGGCTGTTCATAGAAAGATAGGTGTCACTTACAATGAAACTTTCAGTTACAGGAAAATAGATGAAGAATCGTTGAGAAGGTTTCACGACAACATTTCTGTCACGGACTGGAACAGTGAATATTTAGAAGAAAACCCGAATCTTGTGTAGGCCAGTTTCCTAAAACAATTTCAGCATTGTTACGACAGAGCGTTCCCACTGAGACAAATAACCAAGCGGAGAAATAAACTTCACAAACCTTGGATGACTCCCGATTTATACACACGCGTTAAAGAAAAAAATAAAATGTACCACGACTTTCTTAAGTGTAGAGACCACGAACTTCTTGCTGCATTCAAGAAATATAGAAACTAACTAAAATCTGATTTAAAAAAAAAGCCAAACAAGAATACTTCAAGCACCTATTTTATCTCGTTCAGAGTGACCCCTAGAAGATATGGGAAGCCGTAAACACACTAACAAATAAGCATAGTCATTCCCGGGATATAAATCACGTGATTATTGACGGGAATCATGTGAGCGGCATGGAGCTATGTAATTCGATGAACGAGTTTTTCGTAAATGTTGGTGCACCTTTAGAATCCGACAATGAGCCTTGACGCGGTGGCATGATGACCACGCATTCTATAGCCAATTCGATAATGTTATCACCAACCACCACACAAGAAATAGAAGGTCTTATAAATAAGATAAAAATTAATGTAGCCCCTGGCGTAGATGAAATAAAACCCACTCCCATTAAATATGCTTCTAAAATTCAAAGTAACATCTTATTTCATATAATAAATTGTACTGTAGAATCGGGCATATTCCCAGACCCCCTAAAAATTGCTAGTTACCCCTGTCTTTAAAGGAGGGAAACCGTACCTACAAAATTATAGACCTATATCAGTCTTGCCAATATTTTTGAAAATATTTGAGGGAGTTATACATAGCCGATTATGTAAGTTTTTTTATAAAGCGTGATGTCATAAACAATTCACAGTATGGTTTCCAAAAGGGCCAATCATCAGAGCAGGCACTTGTTGAGACGAAAGATAAAATAATATATAACATGGAAAATAAATTATATACACTGAGAGTTTTTTTAGACTTTAAAAAAGCATTCGACACGATTCAACACCAAATTTGGTTAAGTAAACTTCAACTGTACGGATTACGAGGAGTAGCTTTGGCTTTAATGAAACAGTATCTAACAAATCGCCTTCAATTCGTCAAAGTTAACTGCTCTGTCTCAACCACGTTGTAAGTAAAATATGGTGTCCCCCAAGGTTCTATCCTAGGCCCCTTGTTGATCCTCCTTTATATAAATGACATTACTGCTATTCCTAGATCTCCAGAACTGAATATATACGGAGATGATACCAACGCATTTTTCGCCTCTTCCTCCAAAGCATCCCTAGAGTCAATGGCAAATAGCTATCTCGCTGAATTAGCAGTGTGGCTCCATAGAAATAAACTACAACTAAATTCTAAAAAAACAAGTATATAATTTTTGCTTCAATAAACAAACATGATAATACTCCAATAACTCTGTATTTCGAAAACACGATTATAGAGCAAGTCCCCGAACAAAAACATTTAGGCGTTTGGTTTAACCAGGAGCTTAGCTGGAATGCACATGTAAATAAGTTGACTGCTGAGCTTTCTGAGGCAGTTGGATGTTTGTATAAAATAAGAAACCTGATCCCTACATGGTTAAAAACAAATTTATTACTCTATTTTTTACTCAAAGTTATGTTACTGTATTTTAGTATGGGGGTACCACTACGCTCACAAACTACAATAAGATTCTTAAATTACAGAAGTTTGCGGTTATTTGAAAGTTACACGGGAAATATGCAATACCTTTCAATTGAGCCACTTTTTAAGAAACACGGTATATTCAAGGCTAACCAAATTTATGATTTCAAGTTAATGCAACCTATCGAAACTGAGAAACTTTATGATAAAACTACAAGTGATGTAGTGCACAAATACACCTTTCGGCACTCTTTAAGACGTCCCCTACAGATTCGAAGAAATTAAGGAAAGCAAACTAGAGATTATCAGGTGACCATATTATTAAATTTAATTTGGGACCTTCGTGGATTTTAATAACTACTTTTCTGAATTTAAAAAAGAGCTGAGGACACTCTTGGTGGGCAGTGACACTGTTTTATAGACACTTTTATACATGTACAATTTGATGGTCTTTATCTCTGAACTTGTGGAAAAGTTTCTCATAATCTATATGACTAGTTGCGATCCTCATGATAATGTATTATAAAGCTATGATATTATCTGAATTGGTGATTGTTCTACAGCTGCATGAGTGTATACTATAGTGTGTACCGTATGTACGAACTGCAAAGGGGACAGAGACCGTCAGGCATGTTCTGCCTTTAGTCTCTGTTCCCCTTTCGGTTGATCCAAAAGAAATAAAGGCTTCAATTCAATTCAATAATTTTTTTTTTCTCGATGAGCTTCGACCTGTGGCCATATGTCTGCAGAAGACTCATCTAAGGGACACGCATGCCAAAGTTTTACGGCGCCATCAAGTTTTCAGAAAGGACCATGCATCATCTAGCAACTCGTCTGGTGGAGTGGCTGTTGTTGTCCAGAACGGTCTAGCCTGTGCTCCAGTTCCTCTCACGATCTCGCTCGAGCTAGTGGCAGTCCGTGTGCTTCTTGACCACCTTATTGCACTGGTTTCAATTGACGTACCACCAAATATTTCCCTGCATCTACAGGACCTTCAAGGACTCATTAGCCAGCTTCCCCAACCTTTTTTAATTTTAGGGGATTTTAATGCGCACCACCCCATGTGGGGCAGTGCCTGCCAGGACTCCCGTGGTGGGGTCATTGAACGATTTTTGTTATCATCTGGCCTTTGCCTTTTAAATGTAAGTGATCCAACTTTTTTTAGTGCATCTCATAATAATTTCACTTCTATAGATTTGTCTATTTCATCATCATCCTTACTTCCATGCTTTTCATGGAAGGTTTTAGACAATCCCTTTGGAAGTGACCATTTCCCGTGATTTTAGAAAGTATTGCATCACTCTCTTCTCTTCGAACCAGCATCCCCAGGTGGCAGTTGGATGAGGCGGACTGGGCTTTTTTTGCGTTGGAAGCGGTACTGGACTCTACCGAATTTTTATCTATAACGCCGGAGAATGCAACCTTGCACATTACTGACCGAATCATAAATGCAGCATCTATTTCTATTCCACAAGGATCGGGTAATCTTCCGAAGCGGTGCAAGCCTCGGTGGACCAAGGAGTGTACTGCCACATATACGTCTCAGAACAAGGCCTGGGGCACTTTTTGTCGCTACCCCCGTACTAGGAACAAGATTGAATTTAAAAAAAAAGTAAAGCAAAGGCTCGTTGGACAAGGAGGCAAGCCAAGAGGAGTTCGTGGATGAAGTATGTTTCCAAAGTAAACCGTTTTGTTACTTCAAAAGACGTGTGGGACCGAATGAGAAAATTTGGGGGCAATTATGTTTTTTTCTAGAATACCTCTTTTACCCTCAACTATGCCAACATTAAAGGGCCAGGCAAATTGTCTTGCAAATTATTTTCAAGAAGTCTCTAGTTCATCCAGTTACACTGCCAAATTTCAAAAATTAAGGGCTATGGCGGAAAAGCAGCCAATTGGTATGTCTGGATCAGATGCTCTAGAATATAACCAGCCTTTCACATTGTGTGAACTTGAGGTGGCCCTTGCAACAAAAAAAGAATCTGCACCTGGACCTGATAGAATTAAATATCAAAATGTTGCGGCACTTGTCCCGTGAATCCCTAGGACATCTCTTGACTTTTTTTAACCATTTGTGGGGAGCTTCTGTTTTTCCTCAGTGCTAGAAACGTGCGCATATAATTCTCTTGCTGCAACCCGGTAAAGATTTTTCTTTGCCTACGAGTTATCGTCCCATTGCGCTGACCAGTTGTCTCGGGAAAACGTACGAGAGGCTGATAAATAGGCGACTAGTGCACTTTTTGGAGGCTGAAAAAATTTTAAATACGAATCAATGTGGATTTAGAATGGGTCGCTCAACCTTAGATCATCTTGTTCGCCTGGAAACTTTCATACGTGAAGCTTTTGTACATCGACAGCACTGTGTGTCGGTATTCTTCGACCTAGAGAAGGCTTACGACACTACTTGGCGTTATGGGATTCTCAAGGACTTGCACATGTATGGCATCCGTGGCCGAATGCTGTGTTGCATACAAGATTTTCTTACTAACCGAACTTTTCAAGATAGGTTTGGCTCCACACTCTCTGATGTTTTTCTTTAAGAAAATGGGGTCCCCCAAGGAGGTGTATTGAGCGTTACTCTATTTGCAGTGAAGATAAACAGCCTGGCTGCAGCGATACCACCATCTGTCTCCTATTCGTTATATGTAGGCGATGTGCAGATTTCCTTTTCTTCCTGCAACCTGTCAACTGCAGGTCTCTATAAATAAAACGATTAATCGGTCGATGAAAATGGGTTTAGATTTTCTCCTGAAAAGACGATATGCGTGCCCTTTTCACTGCGGTGTGGCCTCGAGAGCACTTGAGCCCAGTTTACAACTCAATAGTGTATTTGTACCTGTAAAGCAAGAGCAAACATTTTTTGGAGTTGCTTTTGAGAAGAAACTTACGTTTTTGGCCCATATCAAGGAACTAAAGAAGTGCCTGCAAGCGTCTAATATCCTCAAAGTACTTTCCCACATGTCTTGGGGGTCTGACAGGCGATGTCTCATCCGATTATACAATGCCCTGGTTCATTCCCGTCTGGACTACGGTGCAATTGTGTATGGATCAGCACGGGAATCTGTTTTAAAAATGCTAGATCCAGTCCATCATCTTGGCCTTCGACTTGCTACAGGAGCTTTTCGGACTTCGCCTATAATGGGCTTGCATGCAGATGCTTATCAAATTTCCTTAGGAAAAAGGAGACAATATCTTAGCCTTTGTTATGGATACAAAGTTAAATCTGACCGTGCGCATCCCGCCTTTAGCTTTCTACAGACTTCTTCTCTCTTACGACTTTTTGAAAACAAGCCAAGCATAGTGCGACCATTAAGCTTTCGGCTTCAAAGTATTTAAACCTCCCTGCAGCTTACAATCCCTGAGAATAGCATGATTACAACGGTCGAGAGCATTCCTCTCTGGAGTGGCGTAAAAGTTTCATGCGACTGGTCACTGCCCAAATTTCATAAGAAATCAGTCGAACCTCTCGTGATTCAGCAGGAGTTTTTAGCATTGCTGGAGAAATATCAAGATTACATATAATTTTATACTGATGGCGCCAAAAGCTCATCCTACGTAGGTTCTGCAGTGTTTTCACCACAGTACAAGAAAGCTAGACGTATCGATAGCATTGCAAGTATTTTTACTGCTGAGCTTTATGGTATAATGATGGCCCTTGAACTTATCTTAGAGAATCATGTGATGAAAGATATTTTGCTTGTTGACTCCCAGAGTGCCCTGCTCTCAGTTTGCTCTCTTACCGATACAAAAAACTGTCTTACAGAACAAGTGCGTGTAAAGCTGCACCATGCTCTCCTACTTGGACTCGATATTAAACTCTCCTGAGTACCGAGCCATGTAGGAATTATCGGTAATGAAAAGGCAGATGAGCTAGCCGCCTCTATCAAGGATAAGATTAAAATATCCCTTAAACTGCCATATGAAGATTTTAAGCCAGCTTTCAGAAGAGCAATTACTAAGGAATGGCAGTCAGAATGGGATAGGGAAATTGACAATAAACCACACGTTATCAAACCTTGTTTTCAGGTGTGGGAGAGCTCCCATCACACGAATCGTTTCCATGAAGTTTTGATGTCCCGATTGAGGATTGGCCACTCGCGCTTGACACATCTGCATTTGCTTTTAGGTGAAGATGCTCCGCAGTGTGAGCACTGCGGCAAAGTAGTGACTATATTACACATCTTGTGGAATTGCAGGCACCTACATGAACAGCGACGGGCATGTTTTCAAGAACTTTTTAGATGTCATCTCCCGTTTCACCCAGCCTTCCTTCTTGGCGATAAACCTCTAGTCCCTTTTCGACGCGTTTTAGAATTTCTTGAAGTAACTGGCTACATACACCGGTTGTAACATTTATTCATAAAATATATCACTCCCATTGCACATATCTTAAAATGTTGTAGAATATTTTCAGAGCGTAATCTTAAAATTCATATACATAGTAATTTTTTATACCCAGAACTTATGTTTATGGGATACACGATTCATGTTCATAGCCTTATAAAATCATCAGCTACTATAGCTCTGTTTCTTCAACCCTTGTTGCTGCAATAGTTTATGCACTTGGCGCAATTTGGCCCTGGTAGCTCTCGCGCCATAAAACTCAAATCAATCAACAAACCCAACTCCCCTCTTCTATCTCTCGTCATGTACACCAGGTAATGTGACGTCCATGAATGTGCTCCAATCAGAGTGCCAAAATGATTCCGTTGGCTTTCCCCTCAAGCTTTTCTGAATATGATCGCCGGAGGTCCTGGTACGTTCCTTTCTGCTCCTCACCTCAAACGCTTGGACTATGTTGTTCCACGTCAGTAGACAGTTTTAGTATAGCGTTGCTGGCTCGTACTTACGCAATACGCAATAGTATAGCGTACGCTAAAACGACCAGATCGGACAGAAATTAGTAGTGCGTTATGTTTCCAAGTGAACACTTTGCATGATCTTGGTTAAACTTGCCGGAGCCGTATAATTCTGCGTGCTTATAGCGCCACCATGGTCCCGAAAAGAAATATTGAAAATGAAAACCTGTCCAATCACTTTATTTCAAGTTAAACCAAGCCGCAGCTGCCTCGTCAAGCGCGCTTTTCTGCGGCGTGCAGAGGCTACGAGTATGTACCCAAATTCGATCACGGAGCCTCCGTCAATCATTCCTTGGAACGGCACATTTCATCAATGATATCACGGAATTAAATCAATGACCTACTGATGTCCAGTGCATAGCTAGAACTTCGACGGTTCCTTGAAGAGTTGTTCGTCCGTCGGCGATGAACTCTGCGCATAGGCTTAGCGTTGAGCAGATCGCAACGTAGAAGCCCATGGCGAGCGGTGAACACTTTCACTGTGCAATCATTCAGCTCCACGGCGGTCTGATTCGACCGCGGTACGTCCCGGAAAGAATTGCCGCGCTGAACACCACGCTACTTCACCGTTCACGTAACACAGAACTTCCAGAACACCACGTCACGCTTGCTGCGCCAGTCGAGGTAACCGCCGTCTTAAAACTGGAGCTCTCGTTGGGCCCGAGATCTTTCGACAGCTTTCCGGAAAGCCCGCTAGCCCGCAACGCAACATCCCCAGCGTTGCGTTCGTACGCAGTGCGCTAGCCCTTCTATTGCGTTCTGGGCATGCGCACACACGACCCGCAATTTCCTTGCGTACGCAAAGCTATAGCGTACGGTCCACTAAAACTGTCTAATTTCTTCAAAAATCCGCAGAGGAAGTAATCTTCATATGCTTCCCCGAAGCTTCTCGGAACAAAAGCTTGCAATTTCTTTTTGTACTTTCTGCTCTGGCTTTGTTGCCCACTTTCCTATCTCCTCCATTTCCAGCTTTGCATCCTATTTCGCCGCCTTTGGATGTTTGTACAGTGACCGTTCAAACTCTTTCCCAAACACCATTCCTGTTTTTCGGTCGGCTGAACTGCTTCTTGACTCGGCCCTCACGCTCCCCGCCCGTCTAGTTTTTATTTGTGATTTTGATTTTTCGTATCATTGCATTGAACCACGCCGAAAGAAAGCGTTCATCCGGGTATAGAGAGTATTTCGTGTGCTAAGTTCAAATGGTCTTTGACCTGAGGGATTTTTCTTGAATCGGAAGACCAAGCTCTCGAATTTTTTTTTTCCAGATTCGAAGCTCAACCGAGACCTAAACAGTTTTTCGCTAAAAAAAATTAATAAATTATAATGGAGTTGGTGTGTTGGGCTGTGGCTTATTTCAAACCCATTTCCAACCTGGATGAATATCTGCTTGCCGAAGTTCTGTATAATGAAAAATAAGATGAAACTACAGATGACGTGTTGGAAAAGCGAAACACTGGTCGTTTTATTTGTGGGTTAATTTAAACAGTGATATCTACCAAAAGTATCAATTAAATTAGCTGGTGTTATGTGCCGACAAAATAGACTCACGTTTTGGGAAACGTCTTTCATATGTCAGATCAAATGGAGAGACACAAAGAATATGGCGCTCGTACACATTAGGGCCGGCTTGCGTCTAACCTTGGTACTTGTTCTCATCAATCCTCCATATTAGAAATAACTGGCGTCACCTGGAGAAAAACGGTGTTCAAGGACCCCCAAAATGAAGCAATGAGCGCATAATGAAGTAGAGGAAAGAAGCGCCTTACAACGAACGTAAGGGCAACAAAATAATTCACAATAGGCACAAAAAAGATTTTTGGGGAGCCTAGTCTATACTCCATCTCGCAAACATCTCTAATGCAGACAAAAGCACAAGCAAGAAAGCGTGGCTTTGTAAAGTTTCTCCTATAAACGGTGTGCAATCGATTTAGTCCTTCGTGCAAAACAGGGAGGTCGACAAAGCGCGAGGTTCTTCCTTTCCGCACTTAAGAGAAGGGGGGAGGGGGGGAGGGCTTGTTGTAACATTTGTGTTTGGATATGGAATGCTGCATTTAGGATCTATTTTTGATCTATTTCCTGAGCTCGAGCGATCACTTAGTTGGAACTATGTTTTGGTGATTCGTTTGATTTGCTGTCGCACTCAGTCAGGCTGCCTTTGTGTCTGTAGTTGTTTTATTTTTAATGAGATAACTCTAGTCGGGGCACGTCAGAACGTCGTGGCATGCGGGCGGCGGAAAAAATGTGTAAGGTGGGCACATTATTTTTCTTGTTTATTCCCCCGCAGGGGGCACCTGTGAAAGCAGGTGTTTGGAGAGTGGCGTCTCCACGGACCCCGAGCCCCGCAGGGGGCGCCTGCACCTTAGGTGCTAGGTGCTTGGTGAGTAGCGTCACCACGGACCCCAGCCACATTGGCGACACCACAGACCCTGAGTAAAAAGTGGCTAAAACCCACCCACGTCTGGCTGTGCGTGGCGAGCCCGTGTCCGGGGAAAAGGGCATCCTGGTGGTTGAGCCGAGCCCGGGGTAGGTTTGGACCCTTCGGGGCCCCCCGGGTGAGGCAATACACCACTTCGGCCCCCGCTTCTCGTAGACGGGAGTCCTGGTAAGGCCCGGCCAGGATGATTCAGTCTAGTCGCCTTTTCTTCTACTATCCCCTCCAACCTTTCACCTTTACCTTTCCTGTTTCTTTTACTTCTCTCTCATTTCTCTTACTCCTTTTTCACCCCTCTTTGGCGGCAAGGGCTAACCTTGGGTGGCAATAGACCTCTGTCTTGACCCACACTTGGGTATAGTTTCCCGGCAGCACTGTTAGTGTAACGTCTCCAGCCAAGCTCATCTTGTTATGGTGCGTTACCTAACCCCTTGTTGGGCTCGGTGGTGGGCGGTGCACCGCGGATTCCGAACATTCTTTGCCCTTCTTTGGCGCCCCACCCCTCTAAACCCCGTTCAGGGCACGCCCTTAAAAAGCGTTGCCTTGAACACAAAACCATTGACAAAGATCCCGAGGTAGAATCCTTCACAAAGTTTTTTGTTGTTCACTCTCTTGATGAACAGAAGACAGTTGCGAAGATGTCACCTTTCATTGTAGCCAAAGTTCTAGAGCACCTTGTAGGGTTTTCCTACAAGGCCAAAAAACTGTACTCTGGAGACCTCCTTGTGGAGGTAAACACAAAAAAACAAAGCGAAGCACTCCTCAACTTGACTACCATTATTGACGTAAAGGTGTCGGTGAGTCCTCATCGCACACTTAACACCATTCGTGGAGTCCTCTCCGAGGATGACTTTTTGTACACAAGTGAAGAGGAACTCCTCGAGGGACTCAAAAGTTCAGGCGTTGTCGCTGTTAAACGCATCATGTTTCGGAAAAATGGTGAACAGGTTCCTTCGAAACATGTTATCCTGACCTTTGAAAAGCACACACTCCCAGAGACCGTCAAGGCAGGATACCTGAACTGCCGCATTCGCCCTTACGTCCCCAACCCCCAGCGGTGCTTCCGTTGCCAACGTTTTGGTCACGGAGCACGCAGCTGCCGAGGGAAGGAGACGTGTGCAAAGTGCGGCAGTCAGGGCCATGTTTCTGACATTTGTGAGGAGGCTGTGGCCCACTGTGTTAATTGCGGTGGACCACACCCCGCTTACTATTGTACATGTCCCTCGTGGAAGCAAGAAAAAGTCGTCCTTACCATTAAAGTGAAGGAGAACGTATCGTATTCAGAAGCAAAAAAGCGATTCTCCTTTGTGTCAAGGGGGAGATTTGCCGACGTAGTGCGCAGGGGCCCAGCACCACGTTCGGAGTCGAGGGCCACCCAGGTCTCTCCCGAGATCTTGGCGGCCGACCTCAGGGCCCCAGCTCCCCAACAGGGGCAGCGGCAGCTTCCCCCAGTCCCTGGTGGTAGCACGCGTGCTGCCCCTCCATCCAGGGACAGGCCGGCAACAGCCGCGCCTTCTCCCTCTCCTAGGTCCCCTCCTAGGGAGAAGGAGCGAATTTCTCGCTCTTGCTCGCTGGAGAGGGCCCCCCTACCAAAGGAGCAGCATGGAGCCCATGCAGCTCCAGTGAAAGGAGGGGACAAGACGAGCTCGGGTGACCCCTTGCCCAGTTCGTCCACCACTCCTCCAGCCGGCCGTGGTCGGGGCTTGCCCCCCCGTGGGCCTG
This sequence comes from Ixodes scapularis, assembly GCF_016920785.2. Taxonomy (NCBI): domain Eukaryota; kingdom Metazoa; phylum Arthropoda; class Arachnida; order Ixodida; family Ixodidae; genus Ixodes; species Ixodes scapularis. The sequence continues at coordinate 15,095,072 of NW_024609873.1, read as the reverse complement.
GCCGAACAAGCTCCATATCTACTCCAATGGACACTTCTCAGGAGGGAGAGATGCCAACAGATGTTGACACTCTGTCCACTCCTGGTTCTGACCAGGATGGCATGGAATGGGAGACACCCTCCCGCAGATCCAAAAAGAAACAGCCTGTAGTACCGCCCAAATGATGACCCCGTCAGTAGCCGTATTGTGGCCATATCTTAATTTTTGTTGGCTCTCCATGGTTTTATTTATTTACTATGTTTCACTCATTATATATTTACATATTTACACACCTTTTAATAGATGACGAAGTTACATTTTATGCAGTGGAACTGTCGCGGTATTTTAAGAAACATTGATGATGTTAACTATTTCATGGATGAGCTTCGGCCCATCGCTCTTGCTTTGCAAGAAACCCACCTTCAATTCACTTCTTTTAACATTTTAAGACATCATCAAGTATTTAGGAAAGACCGTCCTGCTTCGCCTCCTTCTGGTGGTGTTGCAGTGGTTGTGCAGAGTGGAGTCGCTTGCTTTCTAGTTCCACTCTGCACGCCTCTGGAAGCTGTTGCAGTGCGTCTCCTCGTGGACCGCCTTGTAACAGTTGTCTCTTTATACTTGCCACCAAATGTTCCTTTGAACCTTCAAGAGCTGCAGGGACTTGTAGGACAGCTTCCTCAACCTTTTTTTAATTTTAGGCGATTTTAACGCTCATCATCCCATGTGGGGTAGTTCCCGTCAGGACTCCCGTGGTGGTGTAATTGAACGTCTTTTATTGTCTTCTGGGCTGTGCCTTCTTAACGGGAGAGAGCCAACTTTTTTTAGTGCGGCACAGAGCTCATTCACATCCATTGACCTTTCTATCGCTTCACCTTCATTACTTCCTTGCTTTTCCTGGAAGGTTCTTTATAACCCCTTTGGAAGTGATCACTATCCAGTTATTTTAGAAAGCACCATTCCATTGCCTAATCTTTTAAAGAGGGTCCCTAGGTGGAAGTTAGACAAGGCTGACTGGACGCTTTTTAATCTTCACTCCGCTTTAGATCCTTCGATTCTTTCTTCTATGTCCCCTGAAAACGCTACTCTTTATGTTACAGAGCAGATACTAAGGGCTGCTCAGCAGTCCATTCCACAAACATCTGGTAATATACCCAAAAAATGCAAACCGTGGTGGAATGAAGAGTGCGCCAAAACCCGGACGGACCAGAATAGGGCGTGGGGCCGATTTCACAGATACCCCACTTCATGCAACCTGGTTGAGTTCAAGCGACGAAAAGCTAAGGCTCGTTGGACTGGGAAGCAAGCAAAGCGGAAGTCATGGATGAAATATCTCTCCTCTCTAACTAGTTTTGTCCCGGCCAAAGAGGCCTGGGACAGATATCGGAAAATAAATGGAGATTATAGGTGCTTTGCTATCCCAACGTTTAATGCTCCTTCTTCATCACTAAGAGACATTGGTAATATACTCGGGGAACATTTTTATGATGCAACTAGTTCGGCCAACTACAGTGTTACTTTTGTACGGTTGAAAGCTTGTGCGGAGCGACAAAAACTTGTCATGTCGGGAGGAAATTCAGCATCTTACAACCAACCTTTTACGCGATGCGAGCTTGAGATGGCCCTTAATGTAACTAAACTCTCTGCCCCTGGGCCCGATAATATTCACTATGAAATGCTTCGCCACCTTTCTTCAGAATCCCTTGAAAAACTTCTCCTCTTTTTCAATATTTTGTGGAAAAAAGCATGCTTCCCTCAGGCTTGGAAACATGCACATATCATCCCCCTTCTAAAACCCAATAAAGACCCCTCACAACCATCAAGTTATCGCCCAATTGCCCTGACGAGCTGCCTCGGGAAAACGTTTGAAAGGCTTATAAACAGGCGACTGGTATACATGTTAGAAAGCCAGAGGGTCCTTGATAATAATCAGTGTGGATTCCGCCATGGTCGATCTACCCTTGACCACTTAGTGCGCCTGGAAACTGTGATACGCGAAGCATTTGTAAACAGGCAGCACTGTGTTGTAGTTTTTTTCGACTTAGAAAGTGCATATGACACAGCGTGGAGGTATGGGATTCTCCGAAACCTGTATGCCTGTAATATCCGTGGCCGTATGCTACGATGCATAAAGGAATATCTGATGGACAGGACTTTTCAAGTTCGTCTCGGTTCAGTCCTATCTGATTCCTTTGTTCAAGAAAACGGAGTCCCTCAAGGGGGTGTTTTAAGTGTGACTTTATTTTTACTAGCAATGAATTCACTTGCACGACTGCTGCCACCTTCAATTACATATTCTCTTTATGCTGATGATATACAGATTTCATCATCATCTTGTAACCTTTCCAGTTGTGAGCGTCAGTTGCAGTTAGCCATAAACAAACTGTCAAAGTGGGCCGACGAAAATGGGTTCAGGTTCTCTGTTTCAAAAACGGTCTGTGTGCCTTTTTCTTTGCGCCGTGGGTTGTCTTTGGATCCATCCCTGGAATTAAATGGAACCCTTATCCCAGTTAGAAAGGAGCATCGATTTCTTGGTGTAGTATTTGATAAAAAGCTTAACTTTATTTCCCACCTTAAAGCGCTGAAGCAAAAATGCCTTCAGTCCACAAATCTGTTGAAAGTTTTATCTCGCAAGTCTTGGGGGTCTGCTAGAAAATGTATCCTGCAGTTTTACAACGCCCTTGTACGATCCCGTCTTGACTACGGTGCAGTAGTGTATGGATCAGCGCGGCCCTCTGCCCTTAAAATGTTGGACCCAGTTCACCATCTCGGCTTGCGACTGGCGACAGGAGCCTTCCGGACGTCGCCTGTCCTCAGTTTGTATGCAGAATCTAATGAGCTGTCCCTTAACAAACGACGTACATATCTTAGTCTAACATATGCTTACCAGATTCTGGCCGACCCCCAGCATCCGACGTACTCTTCACTTACAAGGTCGAGGTTCTTTCGCCTTTTTGAAAATAAACCAAGCATTGTAACACCGTTAAGCTTCCGTATTGAACATCTTCGCACTTCTCTGCACCTTCCTCTGGACCAGGTAAGCCTCGTTAGGAAAGTCAGTGGCATTCCACCTTGGAAAGCACAGCGAGTTGAATCCGACTGGTCTCTCGCGAAGTTTAACAAGCATGGCATTTCCCATGCTGTAATTAAGCAAGAGTTTGGTGAACTGCAAACTAAGTATGACGGTTATCTTCATGGTTATACTGATGGTGCCAAGACCTCCTCTTTTGTCGGTTGCGCTGTGTATTCTGAAAGCTTCTCCAAGGTTCAACGACTTGATTGTGTTGCCAGCATTTTTACTGCGGAACTCTATGCGGTATCAATGGCGATCGAATGCATTATCAATAGGAAAATACTGAGGGCGGTCCTGTTTATTGACTCTCAAAGTGTGATTCTTGCAGTTTGCTCTCTTAAAGATACTAAAAATATGCTTGTACAACAGATTCGATATAAACTTAACTCTGCTTTGCATGGAGGTCAAAATATAAAATTTTGTTGGGTACCCAGTCACATTGGCATACAAGGCAATGAAGAAGCCGACAGGCTTGCAGGGTCTGCCGGTAATCTTCCACAATCTCTCTCGTGTTTACCCTATCAAGATATTAAGCCCTTGGTGAAGTCCTCGATTCATCATTCTTGGCAATTGGAATGGGACATGGAGTGCGATAACAAGCTTCATGTTACCAAACCGGCTTTGGGAGTTTGGGAAAGCTCTTCATGCAAGAGCCGACTTCATGAAACGTTGTTGTGCCGTTTGAGAATCGGACACTCATTTATAACCCATAGGTATCTGCTTTCGGGAGAAGATCCACCAGTCTGCGATCAGTGTGGTGGTAGGCTCACTGTTTTGCATATCTTGTGGTTGTGCCCCAGCCTTGAGCCCAAGCGCCGCATTCATTTCCCTGAATTTTTTCAATATCATATCCCATTTCATCCTGCTCTTCTTCTGGGCGAGAATCCTCTGGTCTCTTTTGAACGAGTAATAGAATTTCTTGGTAGTGTTGGCCTTTTACACCGATTTTAGCTTCTTGGTTATCCGTTTGTAAAACCCACTTTATAGTACAATGAAGCCTAAAATTTGTTTGGCGCAAATGGCCTCGTAGCTATTGCGCCATAAACCCCCAAAATCTCTCTTTCTTGTTTATTCAAGATACCAAAATAGCGTTCTGGCTCGGATATGCTGTCTTTGTGACGCTTGATATTGTTATTTGGTGAGAAGTTCCCACGGGTAATTCGCAGATTTTGTTTTGTTTAATTTTCTACTTGTTTTCGAGATGATGCTGAGTATCATTATGTTAAACAATTCGAAGTACTTTGCTTGGTCTAATTCAAGCCGCGTCATTGTGACAGTATAAAATGCACATTTATCTAAGTGGTGAGTAAACTAGTCAACATACAGTCAAACATCTAACCAACCATTTTGTTAAAAAATACATATGTATATATATCGAATTATTAATAACGCAATCTTAAAAAACACGGACAACTCCTGCCCTGTGGTCTTATGTTCCGTCGAGGCGAAAGGTTTGGTGCCATCTTAATTTTCTCGTAACCTTCCCAGGCAGCACACCAATGTTGGACCTACATTGGGCCAACAATGGCAAACGCTGGCTCCGGAGGTTGGTCCAACATTGGTATTCTGGCCGATCGCAACTTCTTACAATGTTGGCCCAGCCATTGGCACCAACGTTGGGCCATCGTTCAACCAATGTTCCAGCCACCATTGGCACCAACGTTGGGCCATCGTTCAACCAACCTTCCAGCCGTCATTGGCGCCAACGTTGGGCCATCGTTCAACCAATGATCCAGCCATCATTGGCACCTTTTTTAGGCCATCGTTAAACCAATATTTCAGCCATCGTTGGCATCCACACTATGTCATTGGCAATGCCAATTTTGGCTCTCACACTAATTCAATGGCTATGCCATCATTGGTATACAAGTTCAATCATTGAATAGGCCGTTATCGGCAGTCAGGCTGATTTATTGGCATGTCCCAGTGTTAATGCCATATCTGTAATGCTGGCTATGCAATGATGGCAATGTGTTTAAATCCTGGTTATTCCAACATTGGGTTTTAAGAACCCCTGGCCTGTTTCTTATTAGCAGCCCACCGCAAGAAAAACATTCTGGGCACAAATGGCAAGGTCCTCCTATGCTTTGTCTGTGCACTACTTTATCTGGCGAGCAAATGACTAATTCAAGATCAATTAATACTTTTTTCTGAACTTTTATTGAAAGGTTCTAGGGAGGAAGCTCAGCGGGGAGCCTATGCCTGGTCCTGGGGAAGGTCCTGGGGCGAGTTGTGGGGCTGGGGAGCCATTACGGCTTCCGAACGCCTCTTCCTGCAGCCTCCCCTGTCGCAAGACCATGGCAGTCACTTCAGCACCATTTTTAAGCTGCCGATTCTTCAATTGTTAGCTTCGCACTGATGGCATCTACGAAAAGATCCAAAGGTCAAAGATCAACGCTTTCAAACCCACATTGGTCTTAGTAAAGCACACTCCCAAGCAGCACTTCAACAAATGTTAAGGTTTGAGTGCTCCCTAAAAATACACAATAACAAACAAGTAACGCAACATCAGCATCACTTACTAAACATTAAACAATCAATGCACACGGAGAGATACAAGGTGAAACAATAGATCTAGATATATAAACTGCATGGAACATGAAACACTTATTTTTCATTTCTAATTATCAAGCGAATTTAATAAAAATGGTAATGTGTAACATAAATATTGATTTCCGTAATTCGTACGTGCATGAGGAATGATCCATGCTTCATTGTGACGTGTGTTATAAATATTAGTGTTTCTTGTTAATCTAGATAATTGTTCTATGATGTTGCTATTTAGTTTTTTGCCGGCATAGTACCTCTTGAGCAGTATATCATTATATAAAAATGAAAGCCGCTTACAACTCCCTGTAACGCCGAATTGGAGCGCAGCTCTTGAGGAGGAGGAGGGAAGGGCACTGGGGGGGGTTAAACTAACCAGGGGGGGGGGTCACGTGACCTTGGGGGTCACGTGACCCCCAATGCCGATGATGTCATCACTGACGTCACTGATGACGTCATCAGTGACGATGACGATGCGGGTACCGATGACGTCATTAGTGACGTCACTGATGACTTCACCAGTGATGATGACGATGACGATGCGATTGTCGGTGACGTCATCAGTGACATCGCTGATGACGTCATCAGTGATGATGACGATGACGATGCGGATGCCGGTGACGACATCAGTGACGTCACTGATGACGTCATCAGTGTTGATGACGATGACGATGACGATGCGGATGTCGGTAACGTCATCAGTGATGATGACGATGACGATGCGGATGCCGGTGACGTCATCAGTGATGATGACGATGACGATGTGGATGCCGGTGACATCAGTGATGATGACGATGACGATGTGGATGCCGGTGACGTCATCAGTGATGATGACGATGACGATGTGGATGCCGGTGACGTCATCAGTGATGATGACGATGACGATGTGGATGCCGGTGACGTCATCAGTGATGATGACGATGAGGATGTGGATGCCGGTGACGTCATCAGTGATGATGACGATGAAAATATGGATGCCGGTGACGTCATCAGTGATGATGACGATGATGATGTGGATGCCGGTGACGTCATCAGTGATGATGACGGTGGATGCCGGTGACGTCATCAGTGATGATGACGATGACGATGCGGATGCCGGTGACGTCATCAGTGATGATGACGATGACGATGTGGATGCCGGTGACGTCATCAGTGATGACGATGACGATGTGGATGCCGATGACGTCATCAGTGATGATGACGATGACGATGTGGATGCCGGTGACGTCATCAGTGACGATGACGTCATCGGGGGTCACGCGACATCGGCGGGGGTCACGTGACCTCGGGGGGTCACGTGACCTCGAGGAGGGGGTCACGTGACCTCAGGGGAGTCACGTGACTTCGGGGGGTCACGTGACCCCCCACGAGGTCACGTGACCCCGGTGGGGGGCTCGCGCGGTGCATTATGGGACATTTCCCATGATGCACCGCGCGGTTACGCCGACGGCGCCGCCGACGGCGACGGCGACGGCGACGCCGCTCAAGCCAGAAACGGGCCCCTAAGAGCTGCGCTCTAAAAGTCCCTCGCTCACGACTTTTAAGTCCTTACGGCGTAGCACCCGTGGTAGCCTGATGATCAGGGGAGTACGACGTCAGGGCCGAGGTCCGGACGTAGTGACGAGACAGTTGACCGATGGCCGAAGGCTTGAATCAGGCCCCGTACGCCGGTGGCAGCCTATGACCAGGTGTCCGCCAAGGTCTGGGCCGAAGGACGTAGCGACGAGGCAGTTGGGCGTTGGCCGAAGGCTTGAGTCAGGCCCAGAACGTCTGTGGCACGGAGTGGCAGCGGGCGTTCAACTGCGCCACGCATGCAGTCTTGTCTACCTCCGGAAGGTTGGCGCTCGGACTGCGTGAGAAGTGGGTTGTGGGTCGGGCCTCTTGACGTCTGGTCACGCCGACAGAGGTCCGGCCTGGTCGCGTCTACACCGTCCTTTGTCAACCGCCCGAATCCCCTCTCGCGCTCCTCGCATGCCCCCACCTCGTCTTCTTCTTTCTCGTCCTCTTCGGCTGGTCGCGGGATCGCTCACCACACCACACTAAGCCAATCAAAATAATTGGGGGGGTTGTGGGGATCTTTATACAGCGTGTAGTTGGTCTGCCATTAAAGTTGCGACGAGTCACACGCTGTAGATGAGCAATTTAGCCAGTGCAGTACAATTGCTAGCCTGGGGTCTTTAACGTGCAACACGCAGTAGTGATAGACGACCGCACGCCGGTACGATGCTCATCCAGATCGAAACGAACAGGGGTGGGGCTCGAACCCAGGATCCCTGGGTTCTGTAGCGCGAGCTTTCGCTCCTCGCGCGTCGAGCTGGGTGTGCGTAGTGCCACTAAATAAGCTACACTTCAGAGTAACGGCACTTGGCCATATTGTGTCTTAAAATCATGGTTGCCAGTTATCTGAAGCTTTATCTGAAATCACTGGAAATGCTTTTCCGCCCTCCACAAATGTTTAAACCGTTCGCGACAGAGCAAAGCAATATTACATGACATTCCTAACACCAAATCTAATGCTGAGGAAGTCGCACTTTTGAATCATGACGATCGGCCGTTGCGTCTGTTATGCATACGAGCCAAAATGGCGGCGCCCACAACAATGTCGGCGAACGGAGTGGCGATACTCTAAGCGCAGCTTATCTAGTGGCTCTAGGTGTGCGCTTCAGCCCACTCGGCCACCGATCCCAATCAATTACCAACGTTGGTAGGCCACTGGCTAAGACTGGCGATTGGTGGCCAGCTTAAACCAATCAATTGCCAACTTTGGTAACCCGTTGGCTCTATTACAGCTTATATTTCTGAGGGCGTTGTCACTACCGTAGTCAGTACTGCAGTTGCAGTATTTTGTACGCATTTTGAACTCATTTTTGGGCAAGCAGGCATAATGCTAAGCTTCTTCTGTTATATGTTGCGTGATAACCTTTCTTTGCAGATTGAAATGCGCATCAGCTTTTTGTCACCTCCTACCTCAAATATAGGGTGTTCGAGATGTTAATTCAACGCAATTTTTTATTCGTGAAGACATGTAATTGCTTAATCAGTCGCTGGATATTTGTTTAAGGTTTTATTTTTTTGCTAAAATTATTAGTGCTTTTTATTCATATTTTAATTTTGTCCGGTTCAGTCTGAATTATAGGCCACGTTTTGCGGCTCAGCAAAGCGGGTTGCCTTGAGATTTTCAAGATCACATACAGCTGACAACACACCCGTGTCCTAGGTTGGGGAGGCGGGTGGAAATTTCGGGGTTGAACCCTGCCTCCCCCCCCCCCCCTCTTTGGAGAGGTTTCCCGGCTGCGTCGCTAAATGGGCATAAGAGAAGAGGCACTATGCTTTTTTGCCGTATAAACATATACGCAAATCGAAGGAAGCGTGCATTTTGTATTTCGTGTGGAATTTACTAAGCATAACTATCAGTTTTGGGAAGACGCGTGTTAGTTATAATCGGTGACAGGTGGTAGCAGCTCCGCCCATCTCTTTCCATATTTGTAGATCGAAAGATCAGGAGGAGTCGACCTCCTCCCCAGCGTTTATTTTCAAACTGTCACCGAACACGTTTTTTTTCTACGTGGACGTTCAAACTTGCTACAGCTCGCAATGCATACAGCGTTCTAATTCAGTTGCTAACTTGCTCTGCGTGTGAAAACAGAAGAATATTCGTTCCCCCCGGAGGCATAGCTAGAGATTGTTCTCAGCGTGCGCGATCAGCACATTAAAAGAACTAAGCCAATTATATATAACATTGGTAAGCCACTGGCTAAGACAGGCCAATGTTGCCCAGCCTTAGTCAATCGATTACCAATGTCGGTAATTGATTGGCTTAAGCTGGCCAACATTGGCCTGTCTTAGCCATTCGATTGCCAATGATGGCAACTCATTGGCTAACATAGACCAGTGTTGTCCAGCCTAAGCCAATTGATTACCAATGTTCGTGACCAATTGGCTAAGACAGGCCAATATTGGCCAACCTATGCCAACCAATTGCCATCGTTGCTAAGCCGTTGGCTGAGGTTGGCCGATGTTGGCCTGTCTAAACCAATCGATTGTCAACGTTGGTAAGCCATTGGCTGAGGTAGGCCAATGTTGGCCAGCCTAAGCCAATCGATTACCAACGTTGGTGAGCCGTTGGTCAATGCAGGCCAACGTTGGCCAGTATATTCCAGTGTAGCACTAATATTGGTACTACGATGGCCACATTGGCCCAATATTGGACCATTGTTTGCCAATTAAATACCAATGTTGACCCGACGTCGTGTGCTGTCTGGGTTTGATTTAATTTTTGGGGCACGTTGCGATGCGTCAAATTGTCAGTAAATAAATTGGAATTAGCTCTACTTCTTTTGAAACAAACCACCCTTTACATATTTTAAACTAGCCATATATTGCGGTGACAAGTTCTCCGAATCGGGAACAGTCCCAAAAACGTTGGTCATGCAAATATTTCGACGGTTATTTTCGTAAAATATCAAAACTCCGACGTAGTGGCAACTCCTTTAAATACAAAGCCATCGGACTATCCTTGACTACTCTTTCAACAGTGGTAGTGCATTTTTTATTATGAATATAAACACAAATATTAAAAAAGAAAGCAAGCTTCGTGTGAGTGTTCACGAAACTGAAATAATAGTGTGAATAAAGTTCATCTTACCAGAAACACATTTCCCGCGTTGTCAGGAAATAAAATATAAAAATACTGTATACATGTGGAAAGTAAAAAAAAGGTAGGCGAAGACACGTTCTAGAGAATGTTAATCACAATGATTGGCAACCCGGGACGAAAGTCAACCCCGATACATTTTTGCATGAGTGCCTCCTGCGTTCGAATGCATTTATACTTGATTATCCGTGATATGCTCGGATCTTTATGTTCACAATACCAAAGGAACAGCTCAGTTACACCTTAGACACAGCCCAGTCACAACGTTTTCTATATATTACGGGGTCGTACCCAGACAAACAAGCCATCGCCGCATTTGGAAGTCAGAAACGAGAAAGGAGGCAGGAGAAACAGACGACGCCTCTGCGACTGCCCATCGTTGCGCATATTTGCCGGTGGAGGCGCTGACTATAGCGCAACTGCGGCGCCTCCTATACATGTGCTCAGGGGCCATGCACGAATTCTCCTACAAACAAAATCGTTTTGTTGAGTTAGGCTTACTCGCGCGTGTTTTTTCTTCATTGCAGACATTTATGAGATGGGGTATAGGTAAATTCAGCTCAATACAACCAGCATAATCTAGATTTCTTGGGCGAGGATATAATAGGCTATAATAAGTTTAGCTGAGTCAGTCTGTCGGAGTAAGAACTTTTGGTTTAAAGACTTTCCGGACGCCACGAAGAAAGACACTAACCTGATTCTCGTGTGTAATAGGCCCAAAAAATTTGTATCTTTATTGCTCTGCAAAGCTTGTCATTTTGTCGGCATTCCTCACAGATGCCAACATGTTTCCATTCTTTAGAAAAAGAATACTTGCTCAGGCCAACTCCAAACACGATACGTTCTACTCAATACCCAATCACCGTCGCCCCGGGCCCCCCTTCTACCAGGTGGACCACGCGAACAGGGCCATCGTAAGAAAGGACACCCTTGTCATAGAGTTGAATCCTGAGGCCCGTAAAAACAGCAAACCACAAAAATTAAAAATAAAATGTTTTCTGCAAGTTATTTTAGGAAAGGTACAAGACCCGAAACGTTTCTCTTTGTTTCCTTTGTTCTTTGTTGTTTATTTCGGGGGTGAAGTGGAATGGGGAAGCAAGGAAATGTTTGGGTCTCCATTGATGGGCCGAAAGACCACTAAAAGCACAGAGAAGACAAGTGCACGAATTCGTAGAGAGATGGCGCTTCCATCGCCTCTGTCGGGAGATAAATCCTATCCCTTTTCTTTTCCTTTTTCCTTATTCGGGGCGCAGTGAGAGTGACCAGGCTCCAAAACGTCCACGCCGATTCAGACATACGGAGTAGGCGGTGTACCCAGGCTACTCCTCTTCCCCAGATGCACACCAATCTCCCCTCCTCTCCCTCCTCACACATTCGCCTCCTCTCTTTTACAGTTCGCAATCAAAACAAGACGAGGGAAAAAAAAAGGAGGAGCATTAAAACTCCATTGGAATCACGGTTGAACAACGCGTCGCTTTCCTCATGTTTTTTATTCTCTCCCTCCGGCACAGACTAAAGCTCCTCCATTTAAGATGGCTCTCCCCATCCGCGTGATCACTTCCCAGCGGCTCGGCGACGTGGCAGAAGTTCTGTCGTGTCTGAGACAGAGCATTGTCCCCTTCGTGAGATGCTCTTTTGTAGAATGGGGCGAGATCTGTGGGATGACGATAGAGGCGTTCTCCGCGTCGCTTTTACTTTTTTTTTCTGCCCAAAGCCTCCCGCCTCCTCCATTCCTGACTAAATATTATGTTTTTCTTCAAGCTTAAACTGTCGTCTCCAATCTTCTTTTTTTTTATATCGTTATCTGCGGTGCGTTCTGCGGGACCATTTCGTGTTTTTTTTTTTTCTTTTTCTCTGTCACTTTTTTAGGCTTTTTAAGTTTTGCCATGTGGTTGGGGTTGGCGTACCATATGACGAGAGGTAGTTGAGCAAGAAATGATCCTAAAAAAGCTGGGAGCGATTGCAATCACGCGACAAATATTTCCGTCATATTTTCCTTTTCGTGGCGGAAGTAGTGAGGCTTGGTTGCAGCATGCGACTCCCGAGCGATTCGTTTTTTCTTCGTTATCTGTAAAGGTACATTTTCGATTTACTTTGTCGAAGCGTGACATCTGGAAGATGTTGCACATTTTCCTAACGTCACGCTAGACTTTTCTTTAGGATCCTAGTTCTTAATTTGTTCCGCGTGAACAATCACTCTTGTATTCGTTTTTTTTTAGATTTTCGCCCCAACTGTAGCTCTCTTCCGGCTGTGTAAGACAGTCAAAAAATTCAATACGTTGACACAAGTGTAATGGCAGCTCCTGAAGGCGGTGTGCTATAAAACTGCACGGTGGAAACTATACTTCGGTGTAAGGTGCAAATTGCTGAAACCGTCATTTCTGTCATTTTATGTGATTTATTAACTTCAGAAAACTGTACGACGCAGAACCATTAGAACAGGGGAGTGGGTATGAAAAAATAATAATAAATCGCACACTTTATAAGAACACAAGAAAACACAAAATTCGTGGTAATATTTAAAAAAAAATTAAAATCGCAAATGCCACATATACACACAGCAACAGCCAAAGAAGAAAAAAATTCGCAACGCATTTATATTATTTTAAAAATGATTGATCACCAGTTGATAATATATGTCTGTAGGCAGGTCATTCCATCGAGATATTGTTCTCAGCAAGATCGAAAACCTTTTATACTTGTCCGACATTTCATTTCACGTGTTTATTTTTTACTATAGTCCCTCCTTATCAAGGTGCACTGAAGGTTTTAATATATCCATTCTCTTTAATTCCAGTTAAAATGTTATATATTGCTTGCATTGTACGAGCAGGCAGTCAGGTGGACTTCTGTGAGTGAATTGAACCCTCCAGTTGCCATCGTCTGTCATTAGCTATAGTAACATGTGTCGACTAAATATACGCATATGATAACTCAAAACATACGTAAGGGCAAAAAGATCGAATGCAAAATGAAATAGGTTTATCTAGGCGTATTCGGGTCTGCATTTCTCGACACTACTTTGCGAGGATTCTTTAGAATCATTTGGGAAGATGTTGAGAAAAACAAGTTTTCCGAATTCTTTTCGACACGAACTTCCAATCACAATATCTTCGTAGAAGAAAGCGTTCTCTGTGAATTCGATCTCAAATCAAAATTCAACATCAGAAACATAAGATTACAAAAAAATACTTACAAGGGACTCCTGATATTTATAATGATATGTTCATGCCGATAATAAAACAAGACCAGTTATTTTTGCTGGGGTTAAAAGAAGTCACCAAGACGTGATGAGTTACGGACTATATATAGGGTGACCCAAGCCATCAGGCTCGACCTAAAATGGAACGTAAAAATTCACGCTTACGTTTGTCGTTCTAAATTTTTCATAAAAGGTGTAATGCACAGGTCGGTTGTTTCTTGTAAAATTACAGAGCGTACCTCTCTTTCTGTAAAAAATAGGGCCATGAAATTTGCCAAGGCCTACAGCTGGCGGCGTCGCAGATGACGAAGTCCAATATAGGGGTGTTTTTTGCGTTCGTATTGATAGATGGCGTCGGGAACTGCGTCCGAAGACGCAGCCGACAAGCGAAAGAACGCACACGACACGCAGACGAAATCCGTTTTCAGCAAAAGCGCCGTCGTTATGCAGACGCGCTTTTTTTTTCCTACTCTAAGTTTTGCTTTTATTGTCCGCATTCATTTTTTAACCGTAGGCAGATTTCACAAAAAGTATGTTCTTTTAAGTAAAACACGGTGGTCGCAAGCCGTCGCAACAACAGGGTAGCGCAATCTTTCAATACGAACGCCAAACAGACCCCGCTACTGGAGTCGCCGCCCGACCTAGACCCAGGCTAGTTTCTTGGCCCAATTTTTTACAGAAAGAGAGCTATGCCTTGTAAGATTACAAAAAAAAAAAAAGAAGAAAAGCGGACCTGTGAAATACATCTTTGTCGGAAAAATTAGAGCGCTATGTGCAGGAGTCGAATTTTACGGTCCATTTTAGATCGAGCCTGGCGATTTGGGTCACCCTATACACGATAGTCTTCCTTAATAAATAACATCTTAATAACTTTATCACTCTTACTTAGATATTTAAAAAAAATGAGGAGATGGTTCCTGCGTCAGTCATTTACAAAATCTCATATATTGGAGACCAGAAGTGAGGTTTCGCACATAAATATATATTGCGAGTACTTCCAAGTATTTGGAAGCGGAATGAGACTGTCGTTCGCATCGCCCGATGCCGCCGCCGAGCCGTGCCGTTCGTCTCTCGGGAGACAGGCGCCGCCCGTGTCCCGAGCCCAGCGCTCGCGCTTGCCGACCTCTTCGTCATCTCTGTGGCACAACTGCTACGATATAAAGTATGCCGCATCGAACGGTATTATTACAAAGCTAAGTGTTGTATACCATAAATCTTAATCCGTCTGTTTCCTTTTTGCTGGGAAGTTCCATTCTAAATACGTTTTTTTTTTTTTTTCGTGGAACTGGTAGGTGACCTTCGAGCGGTATATTACCGCTCTGTGTCAGGGAGACGCATGAAAGTTCTACCTGAAGTTACACGACGAAGTTTAAAAAAACGAAAAGAGAACTTAATTTCGCTTTGCTAAATTTAAGTATTATTGCGCTTGCCTGGGATGCTGCCGCTGCACACGGTTTCTCCGTGGTAGGACTGGCATTGAAATCTACCAGCCTAGTTTATGATGCTATGTTTCGCCGTTCTTCTACAACACTGCAGTAGAATCGAGGAATGGATGGCATTTCCGATAGAAAATGTTCCAGTCAACATTATTAGTATTAAAGTATAATTGAAGAAGTCGATCTTTCCTCGACATCGCGGAATGTGCGGTACTTTCATTTCAGCGTATGCTAAATATTGATCAATATAATGTTTTTTTGTTAGGAACTCTTAAATATTTGTTTTTAAGTACCTGAAGTATTACGGAAAAAGGAGGATACATCATAAAGAATACACAATAGACACACGCATAGAATCCACTTTGAGCATAAGATAAAACACGTACTGAAAACAATCGAGCCAAAAATGAGAGTTTATAAAGCTACAATAACATTTACCTGCTGAAACCACTATTGTTGGTTGTCTATAAATTGCGATAGCATTTGCCATGATACACACGACGTATCTCACTGTGAATACGAAGACGGAAATTTTGTGTAAACACCTTATTTTATTAATGAACTAGGACGCAATCATTGATGCCAGCGTGACGACACCGCACCACTTAATAATTGAGTGACTGCTTCGTCTCTGCATTATTATTTATCGTTCAATCTGTTTCTCCACCATCACTGCAGCTTCGTCTGTGTGTAGTGTCCTCTCTGTGTAATCTTCCAATGTTCAAGCTCTTCCACCACCATCATTGTCCATGTACTAACCAACTCAACTCCAACCTATAATTGCTTCGTAGCTTGGGCGCCAATGTGAACGTGTGCGTACTGAAGCTCCGTGTATGGGCTCGGGTTTATCTGCTTGCTAGGACGACCGCGAGGGCGACGTCTAAGACAACCTCTAGGGCAAACTCAAGGACGACGTTTTGGATGACGTCGAGGACGATGTCCTAGCGGACGACGTCTAAGACGACGTCGAAGACGACCTCTAAAACGAGTTCTAGGTTATGGGAACTACGTGTTCCCTATCTCCCTAATGAGGCCTAGCACACGCAGGTCATGGTGACCGGCATGGCGGCGGCTTCCCCGATAACAAGGTTAGCCCGCTTTTCTCGAAACGGTCGGTGTCTCTCTTGTCCTTTTGGGTGAATGTGACTCTGGGAGTACCATCGGGACGATTGTGGACGCGAACCATTTGCGGGCTACGCCACACCAGATACTGCGGGCGCGTCCATTTCCCGTAGGCTAGATAAGCCGGCCACGAACGGTTCCGAAATTCTCTCGTTGGGGAGGTTCTGGGCCCCGGAACCTTATTCGTTTTGCGCTTCCCCCGTCCCACGAACCTGCCTAGTACGGTAGCTTGGGCCCCCTCCAAGTTAATCTGTCTGATACGGCAGCGCTGACACTTTTCCGTGCTTTTAATTTATTATTTTGGCTGACGGGCAAAGTGTGATGGCGAAACGTTAATAAAACACGCCACTCTACAAACCGACAGGCATCCTGCCTTTTTCCCTGGTAAACAACTTTAGGGCGATCTCGAGGACGACCTCTAGAACGACGTCTAGGACGACGTTCTAGAGCACAAAGTTAAAGACGACGTTTAGGACGACCTCAACATCGACGTAGACCTTAACGTCGGCAACGAAGTCGACGTAAGGAGGACCTCAACATCGGCGTGCGCATACGCGTGGTGGACGTCGTGCGTATGTGAACATCCTGCTTGTGTAGAGGCGCCGCCGCGCAGCGCCTCCGCATATGCGCGCCGCTCTTACGCACAGCGCATTCAAGGCCAGATAGCGCATCGCGAAAAACAGGTGAAGTAACTTAAGAATACCATCGCATTAAAAACGACATATTCAATCAACTCAATCAACAAGAATATTAAATGTGTCGCCTCGTGAAACATATTTCTTTCGCTTTTAGGTTTATCTGCTAGTTTTATTGGTGGCAATATGTCAGTCATGAGGTTCAATACAAACGCCAGCCAGTTTAACAAATGATTTCACTAGCAGTTACGGCCTCACGAAGGCGTTCGCTTTTTAGATGCGCAATTGTTGTAACATGCAAGGTTTCATATACTATACATATACAATGTAACAACGGTTTGAATGACAGCGAAAGGTCAGTAAGGCTCCCCATACTATAGTTTTCTCACCATACTTTCTATATCATAAAGCTATGGTGACAACAAATATACCGCTATAAATATTTCCACTAATTAAATGCATACTAAACCAATTTGCCGCACGAGCGAGCGTACTTGACCCGTAATTTTAGCTAAAATTAAGCTCACTCAGCGTAACCACGAATGCTTTCAGAAACGGTACCTACTAGCTCGGACAGAATGAGACAATCATGGTAGAGACCATTGCACATTTGCCGCAAATATTTATTCAGCGAGAAAAGCTATCTCGACACAAGTCGTGTGCCGCCGAGCGCGGTGAACGGTGGCACGCGCGATGTTGTGTCCGAGTTGATATTATTAGATGCCGGAATACACCGGCCCGAACGGCTGCCATTGGTCCCCGTTACGTCTCAGGGCGCACGCATCAATCTCGTAGCACTAATTAAGGTAATGACGCTGAAAGTATGCAGGCATTAATGCGCGAACGGACGCTCTGCCGCCTGCCTTCCCACGCTCTCCCTTTCATCTATAGCTTGTTTCACCGCAGCTTAGCAAAGGTCGAAGGCTATGGTCCCTTTGAACCAATTATAACTTCGGAGGTGAAGCACGTGACAACACTTACCGAAGGTATGGAGAGAGCGTAGCCTAAGCAAGTAACAAAGTGCTCATTGCCTCTTTTGTGTGTCCCAGAAGTGTTTTTTGTCTTGTCCCACATTGTACACGTTATTCGAGAAAGTAACCGATTACAATTACACTCATTATTGGTCAAAAAGCGTTCAATTAGATTATATGATGACTTGGGAGGAAAATTATTTGACAGTTACTTGATAACCTATCTATTACTTTTCCAATCACTCGACATGTTGAAAACGACCGGCTTCTTTGTAGGTTTGATAACTTGGTTCCAGGAGTCCTTGCTGGGAAGCTTCTACGAACAAGGGGCGAGATTACAGAGAGAAGGACAAATAGTGACGGTTGAAAGTAATTTAGGACTTCCAAAAGTAGTCAGATTACTTTTTCGATTACTTCCTCATAAATGTATTTAAATGATTACAAAATTGCTTCAAGAAGTTATCGAATACAAGTAATTTTATAAATTTTAATCAGTAAAGTACAAATATGTTTTTGTCCCCCTATAAGATTATTCTATTGCTCGAAATTTGTACAAAAGCGGCCATCTCTCTCCCGCCCGTGGCTTCGACAGCGGTGCGCGCAGCTAGTTGATTGGTGCGTTGGGACCGTAGCCTTCGGCGTATGCAAAGTCTCCTTTCTATTCCGCGTTTCTCTCTTTCTATATATGTATATGGCCCCACTCTCTGTTTTCTCCATTCCTCATTTTTTTCTCGCTCCATTTTAGAACTGTATGCTTGGGACTATAAAATACTCGGCATCGCGAGACTTCGAGCATGCAGGAAAGATATTTTGTTCGCTCCTATTTGGCGCCAGCGCGGCCAAGTTGGCAGTTTGCGCGGCTTCTGTAGGCGGAGGCGGAGGGTCCGATCTCTGCCGCTGGCAATCTTTTCTCTTATCTTTTAGTTCGCTTTACTTGAATATTTCAGCCCATTCTCCGCACTTTTCGCTGGTTCCGGCGGAGAATGTCCAGAAACGTATGTGGCGTGCGTCTTAGAGACTGCCCTATATATCGTTGCATGCTAACAGTTTTGAGTAGGCGTATGCGTGATCTTTCCTTGCCGCCGACAATGGTGAGTCTCAGTATTACGTATGCGAGAGAACGCAAGCGCTGGACAGTTAATGTTAGCGGTCCGCTCTCCATGCTGCCCGTTTTCTCGGAGACCATTCGGTCTCTCAAATTGGCGCATGGCGACGACGCGCATGCGCAGCATGGATCACGCGACACTTACGCAAATGCACACCGCTTGCGTTGGCTCCAATACGGAAAAATTAAACGACGACACTTAAGAGAGCTTACGTATAGGAATGCGAAAGCATTCCTACACGCGGCGCATCCCTACAAACAGCGCGCCAGGCCTTTCCTTTCACACGGCGAAACGACGGCGACATTACGCTCCCCAACTGCGCACACGCAGCGCCCCCGCTCTCCGCAGGGGGCACCTGTGAAGGCAGGTGTTTGGAGAGTGGCGTCTCCACGTACCCCAAGCCCCGCAGGGGGCACCTGCACCTTAGGTGCCAGGTGCTTGGTGAGTAGCGTCACCACGGACCCCAGCCACGTGGGCCACCATACCCGCACGCAGGGGGCACCTACTTTAGTAGGTGCTTGGTGAGTGGCGTCACTACGAACCCTGAGCCATGTGGGTTCGCCCACCCACGTCTGGCTGTGCGTGGCGTACCCGTGTGCGGGGAAAGGGGGACCCTGGTGGTTGAGCCAAGCCCGGGGTATGTTTGGACCCTTCGGGGCCCCCCGGGCGAGGCAATACACCGCTTCGGCCCCTGCTTCTCGTAGACGGGTGTCCTGGCTTGGCCCGACCAGGATGATTCAGTCAGTCGCCTTTCTCCACATCTTCTTTCTACACCTTTCTTCTTCTTCTCCTCTTCCTTCTTATTTCACATTCTTTGGCGGCAAGGGCTAACCTTGGGTGGTGACAGATACCCTCGTTCAGATCCACACTTGGTTATAGTTTCCCGGCAGCACTGTTAGCGTAACGTCTCCAGCCAAGCCCTTCTTGTTATGGTGCGTCACCTAACCCCTTGTTGGGCCCGGTGGTGGGCGGTGCACCGCGGATTCTGAACATTCTTTGCCCTCCTATGGCGCCCCACCCCTCCAAACCCCGTTCAGGGCAAGAATCTAAAAGGCGTTGTCTGGAACCCAAGACCATTGAAAAAGAATCTAAAGAAGAAGCCTTTACAAAGTTTTTGTCATTCATTCGCTGGATGAACAGAAAGCAGTTGCAAAGCTCTCAGCGTTTGTTGTAGCTAAAGTTCTCGAGCACCTTGTAGGGTTCTCCTATAAGGCTAAGAAGCTCCACTGTGGAGACCTCCTTGTGAAGGTAGAAACAAAAAAAACAAAGTGAAGCACTCTCTAAGATGACCAACATTGTTGACTTGAAAGTTTCGGTGAGCCCTCACCGTACACTCAACACCATTCGTGGTGTCCTCTCTGAGGATGACTTCCTTCATACCAGTGAGGAGGAACTTCTTGAGGGCCTCGAAGGCTCTGGTGTCATTGCCGTCAAACGAATAATGTTTAAAAAGAATGGTGAAGAAATTCCCTCGAAGCGTGTTATTTTGACTTTCGAAAGACACACTCCACCAGAGACAATTAAAGCAGGGTACCTTAATTGCCGCATCCGCCCTTATGTCCCCAACCCACAGCGGTGCTTCCGTTGTCAGCGTTTTGGCCACGGATCACGCAGCTGTCGCGGAAGGGAGACATGTGCAAGGTGTGGAAGTCAGGACCACGTCTCCGGCATTTGCGAGGCCGTGGCCCATTGCGCTAACTGCGGCGGACCACACCCCGCTTACTACCGGAGCTGTCCATTCTCTCAGCAAGAAAAAGATATTCTTGCCCTTAAAGTCAAAGAAAATATCACATACATAAAAGCAAAAAAGCGTTTTTCCTTTTTTGTCGAAGGGTAGTTATGCTGAGGCGGTGCGCAGGGGCCCTGCACCGCGCTCGGAGTCAAGGGCCACCCAGGTCTCTCCCGAGATCTTGGCGGCCGACCTTAGGGCCCCGGCTCCCCGACCAGGGCAGCGGCAGCTTCCTCCACCCCTGGTGGTAGCATACAGGCTGCCCCTCCATCCAAGGACAGGCCGGCAGCAGCCGCGCCTGCCCCCTTTCTTAGGTCCCCTCCTAGGGAGGAGCGAGCTTCTCGCTCCTGCTCGGTGGAGAGGGTCCCCCTGCCAAAGGAGCTGCATGCCCATGCAGCTCCTTTCACAGGAGCTGCATGGGCATGGTACCCATGCAGCTCCTGTGAAAGGAGGTGTCAAGACAAGCTTGGGTGACTCCTCGCCCAGTTCGTCCGCCACTCCTCCATCCGGTCGTGGCCGGGGTTTTCCCCCGCGCGTGCCAGGCCGGACCAGCTCTGTTATGCTCCATCCACCGGACACTTCCCAGGACATGGACATAGCAACTGATGCTGACAGTCAGTCTACTCCTGGGTCCGACCAGGACGGTATGGAATGGGAGACAGCTTCTCGTAAATCTAAAAAGAAGCAACCTGTAGTAGCGCCCAAGTGATAACCCCGATAGCTGTTTTATTGTGATCACATCTTCCACTTAACTTGAGTTGGCTCTCTATAGTTTTATTTATTTTGCTAGGTTTTATCTCCTTATATTTACATATTTACACACTTTTTAATATAGGACAAAGTTGCATTTTATGCAATGGAACTGTCGCGGTATTTTAAGAAATATTGATGATGTCAATCATTTCATGGATGAGCTTCGACCCATCGCTTTTGCCTTGCAAGAAGCCCATCTTCACTCTAATTCTTTTAACATTTTAAGGCGCCATCAGGTTATCAGGAAAGACCGTCCCGCTTCCACTCCTTCTGGTGGTGTTGCAGTAGTTGTGCAGAGTGGAGTCGCTTGCTCTGAAGTCCCACTCCGCACACCTCTGGAGGCTGTTGCAGTGCGTCTCCTCGTGGACCGCCTCGTAACGCTTGTTTCTTTATACTTGCCACCAAATATTCATTTGGATCTTCAAGAACTGCAGGGACTTGTAGGACAGCTTCCTCAACCGTTTTTAATTTTGCGTGATTTTAACGCTCATCATCCAATGTGGGATTAACTTCACCCCGTCAGGACTTCCGGGGTGAAGTTATTGAACGTCTTTTATTGTCTTCTGGGCTGTGTCTTTTTAACGAAAAAGAACCAACTTTTTTTAGTGCGACACACAACTCATTCACATCTATTGATCTTTCTATCGCTTCACCTTCATTACATCCCTGCTTTTCATGGAAGGTTCTCCATAACCCTTTTGGAAATGATCATTATCCTATTGTTTTAGAAAGTACTGTTCCATTGCCTAATCTTTTAAAGCGTTCCCCTAGGTGGAAATGAGACAAGGCTGACTGGACACTTTTTAATCTTCACTGCACTTTAGATCCCTCGATTCTTTCTTCTATGTCACCCGAGAACGCTACACTTCATGTTACTGAGCAGATACTAAGGGCTGCTCAGCGCTCTATTCCACAAACTTCTGGTAATGTGCCAAAAAAATTTAAACCTTGGTGGAACAAGGAGTGTGCCACAACCTTCGCAGATCAAGACAGGGCCTGGGAAAGATTTCGTAGATATCCCACTTCGCACAACCTTGTGGAGTTCAAGCGCTGAAAAGCCAAGGCTCGTTGGACTAGGAAGCGGGCGAAACGGAAGTCTTGGATGAAGTACCTGTCTTCTCTAACTAGTTTTGTCCCTGCCAAAGAGGCCTGGGACAGATGTAGGAAAGTAAATGGGGATTATAGGTGCTTTGCCATCCCAACTTTTAATGCTCCTTGTTCGTCATTAAAAGACATAGCTAACATCCTCGGAGAACATTTTTATAATTCATCCAGCTCAGCCAACTACAGTGCTAGCTTCGCACAGTTTAAAGCCCGTGCGGAGCAACAAAAGCTAGTCGTAACTGGAGGAAAGGCAGCCTCTTATAATCGACCTTTATTTATTTATTTATTTATTTATTTATTTCAATACCTTCAAGGCCACACGGCATTACAGAAGGGAGTGGGGGAAAAACAAAAGTACAAAAAATAGAAGTCAACACTTATTAGTTAACATAACAGTTTTCAATGGCAGACTTGAATGCAGGAGCGTCTGTGATTGTGGCGATGGAGGTGGGCAGGTGGTTAATGTCATTAGTAGTCCTTGGGATAAAAGAACCTTTTACGCGATATGAACTTGAGATGGCCCTTAATGTAAAAAAAGCTATCTGCTCCTGGGCCCGATGGGCTTCACCATGAAATGCTTCGTAACCTGTCCACGGAATCCCTTGAAAACCTTCTTTTTTTTAATTCCTTATGGGAAAAGGCTTGTTTTCCTCAGATTTGGAGGCATGCACATATTATTCCCCTCCTAAAGCCTAATAAAGATCCTTCACAGCCATCAAGTTACCGCCCAATCGCACTGACGAGCTGCCTCGGAAAAAAGTTTGAAAGGCTGATAAACAGGCGACTGGTTTATGTATTGGAACAACAGAGGGCCTTTGATAACAACCAGTGTGGATTCCGCCGAGGTCGTTCTACTCTCGATCACTTAGTACGCTTGGAAACTGTGGTACGTGAGTCATTTGTAAACCGGCAGCACTGTGTCGCAGTGTTTTTCGATTTGGAGAAAGCATATGATACAGCGTGGAGACATGGGATTCTTCAAGATCTGTATACATGTAATATCCGTGGCCGTATGCTGCAATGCATAAGGGAATATCTAACAAGCAGGACTTTTCAAGTTCGTCTTGGCTCCAACCTATCCGATTCCTACGTGCAAGAAAATGGAGTCCCTCAAGGAGGAGTCTTGAGCGTGACTTTATTTGTGCTAAAAATGAATTCAATTGCGCGACTGCTACCTCCTTCTGTCTCATATTCCCTTTACGCTGATGATATACAGATCTCGTCTTCCTCTTGTAACCTTTCCAGGTGTGAACGCCAGTTGCAGATAGCCATAAACAAACTTTCCAAGTGGGCTGACAAAAATGGGTTTCGGTCCTCTGCATCCAAAACAGTCTGTGTGCCCTTTTCTTTGCGTCGTGGGCTGTCATTGGACCCATCACTGGATCTAAATGGAAACCCAGTACCTGTCAGGAAAGAGCACAGATTTCTTGGTGTCATATTTGATAAAAAGCTTAGTTTTATTTCACACCTGGAAGCTTTAAAACTAAATGTCTTCAGTCTATGAATCTTTTGAAAGTTCTATCTCACAAGTCATGGGGTTCTGACAGAAAATGTATTCTACGGTTGTACAATGCCCTTGTAAGATCTCGTCTTGACTATGGTGCGATAGTGTATGGATCGGCCCGGCCATCTGCCCTCAAGATGTTGGATCAAGTTCACCACCTGGGGTTGAGACTAGCAACTGGTGCTTTCCGAACATCCCCTGTCTCCAGTTTATATGCAGAAGCTAATGAGCTATCACTGAACAAACGACGAACCTATCTTAGCCTAACGTATGCTTTTAAGATTCTGGCTGACCCTCAACACCCTACTTATTCTTCCCTTACAAGGTCGAGGTTTTCCCGTCTCTTTAACAACAAGCCAAGTATTGTGACACCATTAAGCTCCCGCATTGAAGAACTTTGCACTTCACTGCATCTTTCATTGGACCAGGTCGGCCTCATTCGAAATGTCGACGACCGTATTCCACCCTGGAAGACACTGCCAGTTACCTGTGACTGGTCACTCACAAAATTTAACAAACATGGCATTTCCCATGTTGTAACACTGCAAGAGTTTTGTGAAGTACAAATCAAGTTTGATGGTTATCTTCATGTTTACACAGACGGCGCCAAGACTTCATCTTTCGTTGGCTGCGCTGTGTATTCAGAACGCTTCTCTAAAGTTAAGCGACTTAATTCGTTTGCCAGCATTTTTACTGCAGAACTCTATGCAGTATCAATGGCAATAGACTACATTGTACATAAGAAAATAACTAGGGCTGTTCTTTTTGTTGATTCTCAAAGTATGATTGTTGCAGTTTGCTCTGTTAAAGACACTAAAAACATGCTTGTACAACAAATTCAGAGTAAACTCAACGCTGCTCTACATGATGGTCAAAGCATAACATTTTGTTGGGTACCTAGTCACGTTGGCATAGAGGGCAACGAGAAGGCCGACAGGCTTGCAGGGTCTGTGGGAAACCTTGTCCAATCGTCTTTCTGTTTACCATATCAGGATATAAAGCCTTTAGTAAAGTCATCACTTTTTCGTTGTTGGCAGTTGGAATGGGACAGGGAGTGCGAAAACAAGCTCCAGGTTACCAAGCCTGTTCTTGGAGCTTGAGAAAGCTCTTCATGCAAGAGTCGTCTTTATGAAACCTTGCTGTGCCGTCTAAGAATTGGGCATTCTTTTATCACTCATAAGTACCTACTTTGGGGGGAAGATCCTTCTGTCTGTGATCAGTGTGGTGATACTCTTACAATTTTACATATTTTGTGGTCCTGTCCCGCTGTGGAGCCCAAGCATCGTATTTATTTTCCCGATTTGTTTCAAGAACAGATCCCGTTTCATCCGGCCCTCCTGCTGGGGGAGAATCCCATAGTCCCTTTTAGCAGGGTAATAGACTTTCTTACTAGCATTGGCATTTTATACCAAATATAGCTTTACCAAATCCTAGGTTGCACTTTGGTAAAACCCTCATCAAAGCATGCTGATGGTTACTATCGATTGGCGCAGATGGCCTCGTAGCTCTTGCGCCATTAAACCCCCAAAATCATCACCAGCAGCGCCCCCGCCGGCTCCACAGCTTCCGTGACAATGCGTCTACGTTGCTGTGCTTTTCTCTGAGTGTTATCTCTGAGGCACGTCCGCGTTGACCTTGAGCGTACTTCAGGTTTCCGTGACGAAGCATCTGCGTTGCTGTGCCTTTGGCCAATGGCACTGTAGGTGCCCTTTCGCTGAGCGAATATCAACTTAGGTGCCGTCTTTCACTGCTAGAGAAGAAGCCGGCTTCGCTCCATGGGACAGTTAATGCTTTCGTATTAATACCCCCTAGTCAAAAATACACCAAGCCGAGGGCCGCTGTGACTTGATGTGACACCAGACTTTTTCACAGATGTGATTTAGGACTTTTTTACACCAGCGATCTGGGGCCCTAAGCTGCTGGACGGCGGCGAGAAGCGGCGAGAAAACTTGCCGAGGCGCCGACCGCCGTGATTGGTCGGCGCCGCGACTGACCTTGGAGCCGGCAACTCCCTAGACGCTGACGTCACCGTGGCGCGGACAGAGTCGCCCATTTTGAAAACACAATCTCGCCGCCGAATTCCCCGTGACGTCATAGTGATGTCACGGTGACTCGCCGCCAGTTCGGAAAGCGCGCCCGGTTGGAGAGGGGCGAGCAGTGGCGAGATCGAGCGAGAAGCGAAGATGCCGGCGTATGAGTTGCTATACTTGTGGTTTCGCCGACGACGGCGTTTTTTCACGCACGTCGACGCGTTTGTTATGGACGATGACGAGTGCCGCCGGCACTACCGACTGTCTGAGAGCATCGTGCGGTGGCTCTGCGACGAACTTCAAGACGACGCGGCCTTGAGGCGGCAGCGACGCGCAAGGACGGTGATGACGGTGGAGCAGCAGGTGCTTTGTGCGCTGCGATTCTACGCCACTGGAAGCTACCAGGGGCAAGTGGCCAGCGACCGGCACCTCGCTGTTCACCAGACCACCGTCAGCGCTTGTGTTCGCGCCGTGTCTACGGTCATCGTGCGCCGCCTCGGTCCCCGGTGGATCGCCTTCCCCGAGACCGCGGATGAACGGGCGGCGACGCAAGAAGCCTTCCTTCGTCGCGGTTCCTTACCCGGAGTCGTCGGGTGCGTCGACGGCACCTTCGTCGCCATCAATTGACCCTCTAAGTACGACCCTACCGTGACGAAGGCGCTCTACTGGTGTAGAAAACAGTACTACGCCCTGAACGTCATGGTGGTAAGTACAATATAATTTCCAGTTCGCGTTGATCCCAGACGCACACGAAGTGAATACCAAATCGTATTTACGCCGATAGAGTTCGGTCTCGTATAAAACGAATATCTGAAGTTGGAGCATAACTTAGTGGGAAGGTGTCTCCTGTCACGGAGCGGACCCGGGTTCAATTCAGAAAGGGGGCATACTGTTTTGGCGATGTTTAAGACATTTCATTTTTTACAATTATAGGCGAAAAAAAAAAGTTGTCGACGAAACTTTGCTGAATTAAATAGTATGGACTCCCTTTCCGGAGGCGTGCAATGACGGACAGTGGAGCTTGAGTTGCCGGCTGGATACCGCGAAGCAGCGTGTACGGGGGACGAACTGGGTTGATAGTTTTGTAATGAGCAGCCACAGACTGGTCGCTGCAAAGTGGAGTGAACGCAAAGGGGAGGGGGGGGGAGGTTGGTGGGGTTGGTTAACACGTTTCACAGTGATACACGCGCCGTCCGAAAAGGGTGATTTAAATGGCATGATCCCTCCGCGTCGTGCGTATGGCCATCTCCGGTCAAGGTGCACGACGTCGTGCTATTATAGCCTTACTCTTTTTCGTAAGTGTTCTGACCAGGGACATTCCCGAGTCGAATATGTTCGTGCCTCCGGTAGACGCAGTGGCGTAGCCAGGAATTTTTTTCAATAGGGAAGGGGGGAAGGTGCTTGGGATGTCCATGACTTGGGGGGCGGAGCGGTGGAAGGCTCTAAATGTGTGTGTATATTATAGGGTCGGCTGGGGGGGAACGTGCTGAAATCCCAAAAGCCTCCCTCCTGGCTATGCCACTCGGTAGACCTGGTGCTATTCAAACTTGTCCAGGAACACTTGTATGACAAGAAAGCGACCTGTAAAAATTGAGGAATGTATGCGACAACTGTACAAACTGTGCGCCAGCATCTGTCCTACCTCCCTCTGAGTGCCCTCTTTATTCTAGGTGTCTGACGCCGACCTGCGTATCCTGGCCATCGACCCAAGGATGCCCGGCTCAACCCACAACTCATATGTGTGGAGGCGTTCGTGGGTGCGCCAAGAGTGCGTTGCTGGCCATCTTGTCAGGCACAATGAGTACCTGCTTGGTGAGTGATCTTAACACAGCACCGTGAGGGCCCGTTCAGACACTTGCAGCCAAGTATGACCAAATGAGACAAGACCGGTTTTTAAACCTCTTACTACCGGATGCATTGCTGCGGAGCTAGTCCTAAGCCATCACTAGAAGCTTAAAAACCGGTCTTGTCTCAGTCGGTTGTAGTTAAACGCAAGTGTATGGACAGACCTTAATGTTTCAGTCAAAGGCGACCACCATTTAAGTCAAGTCAAGGGTTGTGGAGAAATTTTAGTGCTTGAGATACAGGATTAGCCTCATAAGCACACCAATGTTGGACCTACATTGGGCAAACAATGGCAAACGCCGGCTTCGGAGGTTGGTCCAACATTGGTATTCTGGCCGAGCGCAACTTCTTACAATGTTGGCCCAGCCATTGGCACCAACGTTGGGCCATCGTTCAACCAATGTTCCAGCCATCATTGGCACCAACGTTGGGCCATCGTTTAACCAACCTTCCAGCCGTCATTGGCGCCAACGTTGGGCCATCGTTCAACCAATGATCCAGCCATCATTGGCACCTTTTTCAGGCCATCGTTAAATCAATATTTCAGCCATCGTTGGCATCCACACTATGTCATTGGCTATGCCAATTTTGGCTTTCACACTAATTCAATGGCTATGCCATCATTGGTATACAAGTCCAATCATTGAATGGGCCGTTATCGGCAGTCAATGATGATTCATTGGCATGTCCCAGTGTTAATGCCATATCTTTAATGCTGGCTATACAATGATGGCGATGTGTTTAAATCCTGGTTATTCCAACATTGGGTTTTAAGAACCCCTGGCCTTTTTCTTATTAGCAGCCCACTGCAAGAAAAACATTCTGGGCCAAAATGGCAAGGTCCTCCTATGCTTTGTCTGTGCACTATTTTATCTGGCGAGCAAATGACTAATTCAAGATCAATTAATACTTTTTTTTTGAACTTTTATTGAAAGAGGCTGGGGAGGAAGCTCAGCGGGGAGCCTATGCCTGGTCCTTGTGAAGGTCTTGGGGCGAGTCCTGGGACTGGGGAGCCATTACGGCTTCCGAACGCCTCTTTCCGCAGCCTCCCCTGTCGCAAGACCCTGGAAGCCACTTCAGCACCATTTTTAAGCTGCCGATTCTTCAATTGTTAGCTTCGCACTGATGGCATCTACGAAAAGATCCAAATGTCAAAGATCAACGCTTTCAAACCCACATTGGTCTTAGTAAAGCACACTCCCAAGCAGCACTTCAACAAATGTTAAGGTTTTAGTGTCCCCCAAAAAGTCCCTCGCTCCCGACTTTTCAGTCCTTGCGGCGTAGCACCCGTGGTAGCCGATGATCAGGGGTCTACGACGTCAGGGCCGAGGTCCGGACGTAGTGACGAGGCAGTTGACCGATGGCCGAAGGCTTGAACCCAGGTAGCACACTTGCTTGGTTTAGCTGGGGCCAGGGTTGGTACTTAGTTGTGATAGCTTGGCCACGACTGCCCAGCCATTTACGTCTGTATGCCAGCCTGCCGTTCACAGTCTTTCCTTGCTCCAGAAAGCCACGGAACTGCCAGGGAACGCCTTCCCTGGCTGACCAATCAATTTCCTTGGTCATTGATGGCCAGTGTAAACAGGCTGCTGCCAGTTTTTGATGTACCCTGGCAGTCTATTGATTTTCCTCGGTCAGAGATGGCCAGGGTAGCAATGCCTCTGCCAAGCTTTGGGGTTTCATGGTAGTTCGCAGGATTTCTCTGGTCCGCTCAACACAAGCAACAGCCAATATTCGGGCATGGTGCCGGATCGAAGATAGGGTGAGCCAAGGAATGTCAGGGAATTACCGCTATGCAATGTTCCGTGGCTCAAGCTCGTATCTTATCGGACCCAGAATGCCCGCTGAAAGCCACAGCTACTCGACAGTTCGTTTAACTTTGTCCATCTTTTTTTTTTTTAAATTCGTATGAGCGTTCTCATAACATATTTTGGTGCTTTGTGGCAAGAGCCTTCGCACTAGAAAGTGACGTTTGAGTGCAAGAAATCTGTTTTAGCTTGAGACATAAAAAGAACACGTTTTCCCCATTGAAAAAGAAAAAAAAAACTATTTGAAAACAGTTTGGATATGAACAGGCCAAACCCGAAATGAACTGGTTGTAGTGGAATTGTACCGGACAAATTGTAAATAAAACTATCGATATTGGTCGCACTCGAACTTTATAACTTTCCCGCTTTTTACCGCGACCTTTATCTACCCTGCCTTGCACGGAGAAGCCGCTCCAAGCGCAAGTGCCCGAGGCGGGGTGCCTGGAAAAGCGCGGGAAAGATCCCGCACCCTCCAGATGAATCACGCGCCTGAAATGCGCCAGCGCCCCGGGACCGGGGATGAGGCAGTCTCCCCGCGCGCAGCGGCCATGCCTTGAAAGAGCAGAGCTGCTCACGTGCAAGGACAGGGAGCGCGCGGGCCAATCAGCGCGGCCCTCGCGTCCGCTCGAAGCGCCAGTTTTGAGACGGCGGCAGCGCAGTTCCAAAAAGCAAACAAAAAAAAAAAAAAGGAAAGAAAACCGGATCTGGCGTGAGTGGCGCGAACTGGTCTTTGTTCGCGCTGCTGTTCTGCTTGGGGAGGTTACAAGTTGCTGTGTTTGAATAAGATAGTTTGCCGGTGCCTTGAGTGCTGCCTCTGCCGATGGTTCCTGTGGCTGATGACGTCCTCCGCCTGAGTTCCACTCGCTCGTGGGCGAAATGGCTGCATCCCAGAACGGCGTGTTCGGAATTCGCTCCGTCCTGATTGCAGCGCGGGCACTGGCTGTCTCTGTCTCGGCGCCAGCGAGTCAGGTAAGCAGGCTCGACCATTTGGATTCATCTTCATAATCAGGGTCATGTGAAACCGAACCTTTTTGCAACCCCATTTGGAACAGCCATGCTAGTAATACAACCGCCAGCTTCAGAGATCCTCTACCGCAGTGGTTAACCGCTGTGGCAGAGGATCCTGCTGTTGTTGCCCCTTCCTGCCTTCCTAGTCTGTCGTCCGCTATGCAACGTAAAGGCTGAACCGCATGTAAAACCGCATGTAAGCGATTAAGCGAGCGACGAGAGTCAGTGACGAGCGGCGGAGATTTCCCGCGGTCGCTTGTCGCATCGCTCGGTTTTTGGATTTCTAGAAATCGTCGCTCATCGCCTTGGTCGCTTGCTCCCGTCGCTTTCATGCGGTTTGCCGCGTCGCGCGAGTGACCGAGCGAGTGACCGAGCGACAGTGAAGCGGATCGTCGTCGCTTGTGTCGTGGCTCGTCAAATCTCTTACATGCGGTTTCTACGTAATTGCCGCGAGACTGACGCCACATGTACGATTGGCACACGCTTCCATATTCCCTCTCATACTGTTTATGATAGTGAATATTTTTTATTAGTGGCATTAGTTACATACCGTTTTTGAACAGACGGGTGCAAAAAGAATCTGCCAATGTCTAATTACTGATGTTTATTCTTTTTTTTCGGATGCCTTGCGGTACTATGTTAGCCACCACCGGAACCCCGACACTCCAGAAGATGTGGAGAATCTCGCCAACCGCCTGGGACACATAAATAACATCATGCCAATTTTTTTAGCATTGTACATATGTTTTTATGTTTATTTTTGCAGCCTGCAGTATGTATTTTTGTGGAAATAAATTGAATTTCATTAATTTACGACGTGTGTTGTCAATATGACCAGTTAATCTGGTTTAACTGCATGGTGAATTTCTATTGTCGAGCCAAGCTTGGCTGACCACCCGGTCAGTAACCTGGCCCATGCTCTATATACAATAAAGAGCCAAGCTTGCGGTACCACTGAGCTTCCCGCCTGGTCCAGGCCGTAATTCCAGTGGTGAGCCAGTCCATGGCTACACAGGGAACTGCCGGTGGTCGCCAGACTGGCATACCAGGATGGGGCTGCCTAGCGCCATGGTGCAAAACAATCTAGGCCCACTGAAACTTCCCTGGCTACCCAATCTGGCTCAAGCTTGAGCCGGTCGTAATGTGCTGCTTGGGAATCAGGCCCCGTACGCCGGTGGCAGCCTATGACCAGGTGTCCGCCAAGGTCTGGGCCGAAGGACGTAGCGACGAGGCAGTTGGGCGTTGGCCGAAGACTAGAGTCAGGCCCAGAACGTCTGTGGCACGGAGTGGCAGCGGGTGTTCAACTGCGCCACGCATGCAGTCTTGTCTACCTCCGGAAGGTTGGCGCCCGGACTGCGTGAGAAGTGGGTTGTGGGTCGGGCCTCTTGAAGTCTGGTCACGCCGACGGCGGTCCGGCCTGGTCGCATCTGCACCGTCCTTTGTCAACCGCCCGAATCCCCTCTCGCGCTCCTCGCATGCCCCCACCTCGTCTTCTTCTTTCTCGTCCTCTTCGGCTGGTCGCGGGATCGCTCATCACACCAGACTAAGCCAATCAATTACCAACGTTGGTAGGCCACTGGCTAAGACAGGCAATTGGTGGCCACCTTAAACCAATCGATTGCCAACTTTGGTAACCCGTTGGCTCTATTACAGCTTATATTTCTGAGGGCGTTGTCACTACCGTAGTCAGTACTGCAGTTTCCGTATTTTGTATGCACTTTGAAGTCATTTTTGAGCAAGCAGGCATAGTGCTCAGCTTCTTCTGTTATATGTTGCGTGATAACCTTTCTTTGCAGATTGAAATGCGCATCAGCTTTATGTCACCTCCTACCTCAAACACAGGGTGTTCGAGATGTTAATTCAACGCAATTTTTTATTCGTGAAGACATGTAATTGCTTAATCAGTCGCGGAATATTTGTTTAAGGTTTTATTTTTTGCTAAAATTATTAGTGCTTTTTATTTATTTTTTTAATTTTGTCCGGTTCAGTCTGAATTATAGGCCGAGTTTTTCGGCTCAGCAAAGCGGGTTGCCTTGAGATTTTCAAGATCTCATACAGCTGACAATACACCCGTGTCCTAGGTTGGGGAGGCGGGTGGAAATTTCGGGGTCGAACCCTGCCTCCCCTCCCCCTCTTTGGAAAGGTTTTCCGGCTGCGTCGCTAAATGGGCATAAGAGAAGAGGCACTATGCTTTTTGCCGTATAAACATATACACAAATCGAAGGAAGCGTGCATTTTGTATTTCGTGTGGAACTTACTAAGCATAACTATCAGTTTTGGGAAGACACGTGTTAGTTATA
Organism: Ixodes scapularis; assembly: GCF_016920785.2. Classification (NCBI taxonomy): domain Eukaryota; kingdom Metazoa; phylum Arthropoda; class Arachnida; order Ixodida; family Ixodidae; genus Ixodes; species Ixodes scapularis. The sequence continues at coordinate 15,062,269 of NW_024609873.1, read as the reverse complement.
GTCGGTGACAGGTGGTAGAAGCTCCTCCCATTTCTTTCCATATTTGTAGATCGAAAGATCAGGAGGATTCGACCTCCTTCCCAGCGTTTATTTTCAACCTGTCACCGAACACGGTTTTTTTCTCCGTGGACGTTCAAACTTGCTACAGCTCGCACTGCATACAACGTTCTAATTCAGTTGCTAACTTGCTCTGCGTGTGAAAACAGAAGAATCGTTCCCCCCGGAGGCATAGCTAGAGATTGTTTTCGTGCGCAATCAGCACATTAAAAGAACTAAGCCAATTATATATAACATTGGTAAGCCACTGGCTAAGACAGGCCAATGTTGCCCAGCCTAAGTCAATCGATTACCAATGTCGGTAATTGATTGGCTTAAGCTGGCCAACATTGGCCTGTCTTAGCCAATCGATTACCAATGATGGCAACTCATTGGCTAACATAGACCAATGTTGGTCAGCCTAAGCCAATTGATTACCAATGTTCGTAACCATTTGGCTAAGACAGGCCAATGTTGGCCAACCTAAGCCAACCAATTGCCAACATTGCTAGGCCGTTGGCTGAGGTTGGCCAATGTTGGCCAGTCTAAACCAATCGATTGCCAACGTTGGCAAGCCATTGGCTGAGGTAGGCCAATGTTGGCCAGCCTAAGCCAATCGATTATTAACGTTGGTGAGCCGTTGGGCAAGTCAGGCCAACGTTGGCCAGTATATTCCAGTGCACCACCAATATTGGTTTTACGATGGCCACATTGGCCCAATATTGGACAATTGTTTGTCAATTAAATGCCAATGTTGGCCCGACGTCGTGTGCTGTCTGGGAGAACATGCATTAGCAGTTTCAAAATATATTTGTTATGAAACACATACTTTTCACTAGTAGGAAGTTTTAGTAGAGCATTCTATACCTCCAAGAACGACACACTATAGATCGATACGACGCCCGCACAAAGGCGTCAGCAGACTACTGGGTATTGTTTGCGGACTTACTGCAGCAATTGACTAAAACTAAATAATACCCGTTGATTGGTTGTTGTGAAAGCATTCTCCTCAAATGATACTAGTGAGGGACTATATACATGATCAGTAGCACTTGTGCAAAGTGTAGGGAGTGGTTCAGATGTCTAAGAAACAGTCATACTTCTTTCCATACAGGCGACAGTGGGTACCCCCTGGAGCCCTGGCTGCTGACTCCTGTGCCTGGGCGGCCAGCACTTGGCACACCGGCTGGGCAATACAATCAGGCCCACGCCTCCATGTGGGCAGTCGTGGAGCGCTGAATTGGACTGCTGAAGAGCAGGTTCCGGTGCTTGCACAGGCACCGGACCCTTTACCATTATCCGACGATCGCCGGCACAATCGTGGCAGCCTGTGTGGTGCTCCACAATGTCTGCCTCTGCTCAGGGGAGGCCGAGCCAGAGCCACAGTCAGACTCAGACAGCAGTTCTGACAAGGACAATGATGAAGAAGAAAGCGCTGACGCAGCTCGCGAGCGGAGAGGCCTCCAGTCAAGGCGTCTCTACAGTCAGGGCAAGGCTGTGCGGGACCGCCTTGTGCTTCTGCCGAGCACAACCCACCTGCAGCGCGTCCGTGAACGACTGCGTTGCACCCGTCGTCACCGCCAGCACCAGTGATGCACTGTAACTCGTCACCGGGGCCCCTTTGAATTGTGTGTGTGCGTGTGTGTTTGTACAGTGGCGTGGATGTTGTGCCGCAGCCATTTTGGACTTCGTCTGCGCTTGTGTACAGTGATGTGGATGTGCCAGAGTGATCTTGTACCTTCTTTGTGCATGTGTACAGTGTGGTGGGTGTTATGCCAGAGCCATTTTGGACTCCGTGTGTGCGTGTGCTGCGCCTTGAATGTGCCGAAGCCATTTTGGAGTCTGTGTCAGTGTGTACAGTGCTGTGGATGTTGTGCCGGAGAGAGCTTGTTGGGACTCTGTGTGTGTGCATAGGGAAGGTGTTCTAATGTTTCGGGTGTAAGTACCACAGGCTTGAATGCATGTGCACGTGTAGTGCTTTTGAATTCTGTTCAGTGCTTTGGGCACAAACTCCACAGGTCTGGATTGTGTGGGGTACGTGTAGTGTTTTTTTACTTCTTTTCAATGTTTTGAGTGCATGCTCCACAGGTCTGGATTGCATGGGGCACATGTACCATTTTTCACATGTGTTCAACGTTTTGGGTGCATATTCCACAGGTGTGGATTGCATGAGGCACATGTAGCATTTCTTACTTGTGTCCAATCTCTTGGGCACAAACTCCTCAGGTCTAACTGGCGTGTAAGCTTGTAGTGCTTTTGACTTGTATTCATTGCTTTGGTCGCAAAGTCCGCAGGTCAGGATTGCATGTGCACGTGTAGCGCTTTTGAATTCTGTCCTATGCTTTGGGTGCAAACTCCACAGGTCTGGATGCAAGTACACGTGTAGTACTTTTGAATTGTATCTATTGTTTTGGGTGCAAGCTTCACAGGTCTGGATTGCATGGACACGTGTAGTGCTTCCAACTTGTGTTTAATGTTTTGGTCGCAAGCTCCACATGTTCCTGGATTGCATGGGCACTTGTAATGCTTTTTAATTTCTGCTGTGGCACTTGCAGCTTTTTTCTGGAGATCGGCTGATGAAGGTCCCTGACACAGTAATGATAGGATTGCAAAGGATGTTTGCAAGAAATAACAAGTAGTGCCGTTCAAAGTAATTCTGCCCACTATGTTGCTTCTTTTAGGTGGTGCACCGTGGCTGGGTGTGGTTAACTTTGGTCTCAACTTATCTGAGTGAGGAACCTCATTTAACCTTGCCATATCTAGCAGATGCCAACAGGCAAAAATGTTCTTGCTACTAAATGTGCATTTTTTTAGATTTTTCACCATACTATTGGGTTTGAATGGCATGCAAACACCAGAGCCCGTGGCCGTCAACAGATGCTGCACCTGCAGGAGGCATCCGAAAACTAATAAAACTTTGGGGTGCAGAATAGAGCGCCGCGAGTGGGTGCGTCCTATTTCGATGTGCTTGGGCCTTGCCCAGCACAACCCAAGCGTCCACACTGCACCGGTGTTCTGCTGGAAGTTCCGTCATTGTTCGCATTTCATTCAAACCCGATAGGACAGTCACTGCGTTTGATTCCGATTTCCCATATTCCTTGCATGTGTTGCGAGATATGTAGTATTTTGGAGCAGATGCTTAGGTGTGTGCAGTCCACAGATCTTATGGTTGTCAGTCCCTATCTCTGAATTAATTTGACATAAACAAATTCATGGCAAAGAGGTTCCGGGTGAGGATTCGCCACAGTCGGGTGCTTGTGCGACTCATAGAGTATGCTGTTCGAAAACATGAATAATAGCGGTGTGTATATAGCCACAACGCTTAATAAAAGAAGTGTTTTTTTGCCTTGTTGCTACGAAAGGAGGACATATTCAGCCGGTGGCCAGGAATGAGGAACCGCTGATTGCTACTTGTGTTTTTTTCAAAAGACGCTATGTCGCATTATTGGCTATTTTCATCACATGTTTTTGAACCCACTTTCACGGCTTCGTCTTAAGACGGCCAGGTGCTGTTTATATTTCATTCGCTTGAAGTGGTCGGTAAGCGAACCTGCCTCCACAATGTTTTAATCTAGCCGATAGATGTCGTCGATTTTGCAGGTGTCACCAGTAATACACTAGCCTCTTTCACATAATGCTACAACCTTGTGTACACATTTTAGGGGCCAGAGTTACGTTATGAAAATAACCATCATGCACTGTGAGAACAAAATAAAATGGCTCCATCTTGTACAACAGAAGTTTATAACCATTCCATTGTAACAATTACCATCTTGTGACATAAATATTTACATTGGTCTGCTGAAAAAAATGTACTTCTTGTGATTGAAATATTATGTACATTAAAAGGAAAAACGAAACATTAAAGCCACGCCTTGGTGAACGAAAATAGATTTAAAAATAATAAATAAAAGAAAAGCTGCCAGGAGGCAGCTTAGTCCAGAGGCGGCGCAGTGGGGGGCCTGCAGGGCAGAAGCAGGCATGGCTGCCGGGTGGCCGAGGTCATCAGGACCAGCAGCAGGAGCAGCAGTGTCAGCTGCCGGATAGCCGAGATTTGCTGGAATGGCGAAAGTTTCGAATGATGACCATTCCAACTACAGATCACCCATATTGAATAATTGCAGAACATACTTCAGTTGGCGTTGTGTTTCAAGCCATCTACATATTCATAATGGAACAGCACACATTTTACAAGGACAGAGGAAGGAACCGGACAGGACAAGCGCTGACTAACAACTGAAAGGTTTATTATCAGGAAATCAACCTAAAGTCTCGCTTGCTGTGGGCTAGAATCTCAGGAGAACTAAAATATTTTCACTCAGAGTACAGCATGCTCCTCGGAAGGAGATAGCAACTTCTATCACGATGACTAAATAAACGCTGGGAAATATCACTTAATTATGTTCCTTGAAAGCAGTTGTGAATATATATATATATATATATATATATATATATATATATATATATATATATATATATATATATATATATATATATATATATATATATATATATAAGTAGAGTGAAAATTACGAACGTTTAATGCTCCGAGGGTTATATATGCACTCTTTTGTTATGTGTGTACATATGTGTTCCCTGTTGAACTCTGACCTTTATGCAGAGCACCACCTGATTGTTCTGGAACTGTTACGTGCCTGTGACGATTATTACGGGTGGAAGAAGAAAAGAAGCGAAAGGGAACGAGCGCGTTCCAGAGAACGGCGAGCGCGAGCAGAGAACGGCGAGCGCGAGAAGAGAACGGCGGGCGCGAGAGGAAAAGGAGCGGTGAAAGCCAGGGTCGGGCCGCGACGCACGGCGACGACCAGAGCTCGGAGGGAGGACCAGCCGCTACGGACGGCGACGCTTGCTACGAGCAACTCCACGGGGAGTACGAGACACCGGCTTCCGCATCATCACATCAAGCGGCGACGCTCCGCAAGGCACCGAGGAGAAAGACTTGAACCTAAGGCAAGGACGGTAGCGGGAACGGGCTATGAGTGCGTTGACGTGACTTTGACTGCCTTCAGTGTTTTGCTTTTCTTATTGCTAATTCTTTTCCTATTGCATCGCTTCTGACAGGTTCTTATATTCATTCTTGTAAATATATAATTTCTTTTCTTGATCCTCTCATGGGCGTCGTTTCTCTCTTTTCCCGATTGACGATGACAATTTGGCGAGCCTGCCAGGATTCCATTAATCCACTAGCCTGATCTCGTTGGTCCGGAGGAGAGCTCGCGACCATGACTGGGTCCGGGGTTGTAGAGATTGATAAATTGATGGCGGCTGGAAGGGAACTAGGATACACTGGAGAGGAGCTGAAGGTCTGCGTTGAGAGGGAGAAAAATATTCAAAGAGAGGAAAGGCTGCAGGCACGGGAGGCGGCAAGAGAAGAGCACGCGGCGCAAGAACGCGCATGTCAAGCGGAATGTGTCCGAATGGATAAGGAGCGGGAAGTTCTACAACTCAGAATCGCTGCCCAGGAAAGAGGAAATCGCGAAGTGCGAGGGGAAGGAGGAGAAGGCGGTTCGACTGGACCAAGTCATAGCGCCAGTCCACACAAACTGATACCGCAGTATAATCAGACGCGCGACGACCTTGACGCGTATTTGCAGAGGTTTAAGCGTACGGCCACAGGCCTCGGATGGCCACAAGACAAGTGGGCAACCACTTTAAGTCTTTGTCTCACAGGAGAAGCCCTGACGGTGGTCGGTCGCATGACCCCTGCGGATACGATGGATTATACAAAGATGAAACTGGCGCTGCTTCAAAGATTCCGGTACACAGAAGAAGGTTATCGCGAAAGATTCCGTGAGGCGAAGCCCGGAGATGGGGAAACAAGAAAAGAGTTTGCAGCCAGGTTGACGGGGTATTTCGATAGGTGGATCGAAGTGGCAGGAGTCGAGAAGACTTTCGAGGCGCTCCGGGACCGAATGCTAATGGAGCAGTTCATGACAACTTGCGCTAGTAAGTTGATGGTCTTTCTCAAAGAAAGAGACTGCTTGACCCTAGATGACTTGGCTGAAAAAGCCGACGTCTTTCTAGAAGCAGAAACTCAGCCGAGCGCTTTGAAAGCGAAGGTGGAGGGACAAGAACCGAAAACCAGTGCAAGTACAGTCCCTAAAGCTTTAAGAGAGGACACACGGAGGATCCTCCTATGCTTTTTATGCAATAAGGTGGGACACAAAGCCGAGAATTGCAAGGGTCGCAATCAACAATACAAACCATCGACATGTTGGCACTGCGGCCGGATGGGACACAAGGCCGACAAATGCACTATGAGGGCTGGCGATAAACCACAAGCTTCTTGCCTGTGGACAGCCTCCGACGAAACGGCAGGCGAACCAGATGAGACCTACCTTACGTTAAAAAACAGCGACAAAATACCAGTGGTTAACGCAGCTGTAGGGACGCCACCCAAGTTTCTGGTAAAGAATATGCCTGTGGTCGAAGGCCGCATTGGCGAGAGAAGAGTTACGGTGCTTCGGGACACTGGCTGCAATACAGTAGTCGTAAGAAAGAACTTAGTGCCCGTTGGGTGCTAGACTGGAAACTGTAGTCCCGTATATTTACTGGACCGAACAGTGAAATACTTACCTGAGGCGGAAATTGTGATCAACACACCCTTTCTGGCAGGAAAAGTCGTGGCGAAGTGCATTGACGATCCCCTATACGACTTAGTGCTTGGCAACGTTCCACAAGTGAGAGATACCAAGGATCCGAACCCATATTGGGATTCCGATCAACAACGAAGTGACGAGATGAAGACACCTACTGTCCAGGGAGTTGGCCACCAGCTGGACAAGAGAGCTGAGGTACCAGAGAGGAAGGACCACAAAGAGGCCTCTCCGTACGACTCGGAAAACACGGACTTGGGACTGATAACTCCGCTTTCAAGTACCGCGGGAGTGGGAGAGTCGAGGAAGAAGAAGAGCGGGAACAAAGCGGAATCTCCACTGAATGTGCCACAGGTACCGATTCTCGAAACGACAGTCGAGGAGCTTTCAACAGAACAGAGGAACGATGCGTCCTCAAGGAAATGTTTCGACAAGGTCGGAAAGGTGGTAAAGAAACATAAGTGTCGTACGAAGTATGAAATGGTAATAAAGAACAACCTTCTTTTTCGGAGCTGTATATTTTCCACCGGGAGGAGTATAGAGCAGCTGGCTCTCCCAGCAAGATTTCGACCAACTGTCATGGCAATGGCACACGATGGTATCATGTCAGGCCACCAAGGCATGAAGAACACGCTAGCACTAACGGCTGAAGAGTTCTTTTGGCCGGGCATGCAGAGTGACATCAAGAGGTACGTGCGCTCCTGCGATGTATGCCAGCGCACGGTGCCAAAAGGCAGAGTAGGCAAAGCGCCTCTTTGGACAATGCCCGCCATCGAGACGCCATTCAAGAGGGTGTCGATCGACATCATCGGGCCGATCAACCCAACGGCGAGTTCGGGCAACCGATATATTCTGACCATGGTGGACGTCGCCAAAAGGTACCCGGATGCTATTCCATTAAGAAGCATCGGCACGGAGAAAGTGGCAGAAGCCTTGGTGGAAATGTTCTCTAGGTATGGAATCCCGAATGAGGTTTTTAGCGATAGAGGTTCCTGCTTCACGCCGGACGTCATGAAAGAGGTAAGCCGGCTGCTGTCCATAAAGCATCTCATGACTACACCCTACCATCCGATGGGGAACGGGTTGGTGGAACGATTTAATGGAACCATCAAACAGATGATTAGAAGAATGTCTCAAGAAAGGCCTAAGGACTGGGACAGGTACCTACCGGCACTACTGTTCGCCTACAGGGAAGTGCCACAGGCAAGCCTGAAGTTTTCACCATTTGACCTACTATACGGCCGAAGAGTTCGCGGACCTTTGGCCATCCTTAAGGAGATCTGGTCCAACGAGACGCTCGAAGACGACGTGAGGACGTCCTACGGTCACGTACTCGAGCTAAGAGAGAAACTACAAAGAACATGTGAGTTGGCTTACCACTTCTTGGAAGAGGCCAAGATCAAGTACAAGGAGCACTATGACAAAAAGAGCGTAAACCGCCAACTGAAAGAAGGGGACTTGGCCCTCATTCTCCTACCGAGCGACCACAACAAGTTAATATTGCAGTGGAAAGGACCATTTGTAGTATCCTGCAAAATGAACGAAGTGGACTACGAGCTCGATGTTGGAGGACGCAAGAAGGTGTTCCAGGTGAACATGCTCAAGAGATACCAAGAGAGGGTCGAGGTCGAACGGGGGCAGCCAAGCTGCAGTGCGGCAACGCAGGAACTTGGCGAGGCTACACTTGCTGGAGAGGCCAACAAGGCATCGACGCCTGATAACGTGATTGCACATGACTGGAAAGATGTCACGGTCAACGATGACCTGGATGATGATACAAAGATGAGGTGTGGAGGTTGATTGAACAGTATAAGAGCATATTTTCAGATCTTCCAGGTCAGACTAACTTGATCACGGGCGACCTGAAATTGACAACCGAAGAGCCTGTGCGGGTAAGGCAACATGCGTGGCGATTTTCCGTCCAAGAGACAGTCGAACGTAGATTTCGGAAAGGCTCCCACTGGGTGTTATTGAACGGTGCACGTCACCGTATAATGCGCCGGTTGTAATTGTTAGAAAGAAAGACGGTTCTAACAGGTTTTGCGTTGATTACAGGAAGTTAAACGACGTGCTTAAGGATGACGCAGAGCCAATTCCAAGGGCGGACGTCACCTTCGCCAAGGTGGGCCGTAAGAACTTTTTCTCTAAGCTGGACCAAGCGAAGGGATACTGACAGATCCCGATGGAGGATTTGGCCAAGGAGAAGACAGCGTTCTCGTCGAGTAGCGGACTTTACCAGTTTAGGTTCATGCCTTTCGGGCTCAAGACTGCCTCTGCTACGTTCACCAGACTGATGAGAAAGTTGCTGCATGGAATTCCGGAGGCTCATCATTACATTTATGACATTCTCATCGCCTCGGATACGTGGACGCAACACATGAAAACTTTGCAGACCGTTTTTGATCGTTTGCAAGAAGCTAACATCATGGCTTGGCCGAAGAAATGCGAGATCGCATTTACAAAGACGACCTTCCTCGGTCATGAGTTGGGTGGAGGACGAGTCGCACCCCACGCGGAGATGCTTGGAAGGATACAAGACGCGCCAAGGCCGGTGACAAAACGTCAAGTGAAGTCGTTTCTCGGGCTGACCGGCTATTACCGCGATTTCGTCCCAAACTACGCGGATCTTGCTACACCACTGCTGGAGCTCACGAAGAAAGGAGAACGAAACCAAGTTGAATGGGGGTCAGCACAGGAGGAGTCGTTCGAGAGACTGAAGGACTGCTTATCGAGACCACCTATCCTGTTGGCGCCAGATCCCGACAAAGAATTCGTTTTGAGGACGGATGCATCTGATGCATGCCTGGGCGCAGTATTGCTCCAGGAAAGTGAAGGACTGCTGCATCCAGTGGGATATGCAAGCAGAACACTGGGAAAATCGGAGAAGAATTACGCCACCGTAGAGAAAGAGTGTCTGGCGATTGTTTGGGCCGTGGAGCGATTTAGGTTGTTCTTATATGGCAGAAAATTTCGCATACAAACGGATCATCGAGCTTTGGAGTTTTTGAACACAACGAAGCACTCCAACAGTCGCATAATGCGATGGAGTTCATCATTGCAGGAACAGGACTTTCACATCGAATACATTAAGGGGAAAGACAATGTTGGAGCATACTTCTTAAGTCGTCTAGAGAGCTAAGCCGTCAGGGGATATTTGTTCGTAAAGGCAGGACACAGGGTTAATGAGACCCATTAGGATTTTTTTTTCGTTTTTCTTGTTGAATTAGGTATGGACCAGTGTGTGTTGCCCAGGTGATTTGTACGAGCAATTAGGGATGCGAGAGTGTAACCACGGTTTGTTTTCGTGATTTGGGCGATATTAATTTTTGGGATGTGGAAACGGCATACGTGCGTGAGTGCTAAGGACCAAGTGTGGTAGTATTTGTGAATGTGCCGCGGTCACTACAGCAAGCCATCGAGGAGGTCGCCTTCGTGAAGAAACTTCATGTTGTGAAGTTCTCAAAATGAGGGGGTGTGTCACGTGCCTGTGACGATTATTACGGGTGGAAGAAGAAAACAAGCGGAAGGGAACGAGCGCGTTCCAGAGAACGGCGAGCGCGAGCAGAGAACGGCGAGCGCGAGAAGAGAACGGCGGGCGCGAGAGGAAAAGGAGCGGTGAAAGCCAGGGTCGGGCCGCGACGCACGGCGACGACCAGAGCTCGGAGGGAGGACCAGCCGCAACGGACGGCGACGCCTGCTACGAGCAACTCCACGGGGAGTACGAGACACCGGCTTCCGCATCATCACATCAAGCGGCGACGCTCCGCAAGGCACCGAGGAGAAAGACTTGAACCTAAGGCAAGGACGGTAGCGGGAACGGGCTATGAGTGCGTTGACGTGACTTTGACTGCCTTCAGTGTTTGGTTTTCTTATTGATAATTCGTTTCCTATTGTATCGCTTCGGACAGGTTCCTATCTTCATTTTTGTAAATATATAATTTCTTTTCTTGATCCTCTCATGGGCTTCGTTTCTCTCTTTTCCCGATTGACGATGGCAGGAACATATCATGGCATATATGACGTGTTTTTTCCCAATAACTCTTACTAAATCCTTCAGCCTTTCATAAGATGGCTGGGGGTGCCTTTTTTTACAAGTTTTGTAAATTGTGCCATTGTATACTCACACTGTCCTCACACATACCAGAAACACTGAATTGACAGATGCTATCTTTTTTTCATTTTTCTTAACTATCATTGTAGTGACCAAACTACTGCCTGGTCATAAAACGCTTGAAATGCATGCAGTGCCTGATGCGGCAGTCTTCTTGTCTTTAGTAACAAAGGAAAAGGCATGTGCACCAATACCAGTCATCAACCAATCAGAAAATTTCGTAGGGCATTAAGCAATTTGTCTTATACGTGTACCTGCTCAAGGGCAGCAAGCCTAGCCACGGTCAGCTCCACTAGTCGCTGCTGGCCTCTGGTGAGTTGCTCGGCCACTCCGAGCAGAATGCCGTTCTGCTCGGGGACACCGGGGGCGGGGGCGGGGGCGGCTGGGCGGCTGGCTCTCAGCTACACACAAAGGCGATTGTGAACCAAGCTGGGAAGGACAATAAGAGAAGGCAGGAACTGCAGCTGGCAGCGACGAGTGTGCTATCACACCCCTTGGGCAGCCATTGCATTATGAAGACAGCAAACTGGTCCATATCAAAAGCGTATGCAGAGAAGACACAGGCTGCACTCGGAGCAATTTCTGTTTGCAAACAATGATAAAGTAATAACCCCCCCTTCCCCCTTCACTAACTACTACTTTTAAGGTATAGAGTGGTTTTGCGGACATATGTGCTAGAAACCATTTTCCTCGTCTGCCTAAAGTCCCGCATTCGGACTGTTTTTGGATTTCTTTCGTATTTGTTAAAATAGTCAGGATATACTTCAACTAAAACTCAAATATCAACGCATACTGTAAGAGACATTTACCGGTGCCACTGGTTCCTGGGACTTCCTCAATAGATACATTGCTGCCTGCCGCAGCTGGCGATGGTACAGCCTGAAAGTGACGGGGTTCAGGTGAATCTCGCTATCATCGAGCAATATTGAAACAGTAGGAGAGACAAAAAGTCAGTATGTTTGGCATTTCTAGAACCCTACAGAAATCTATAATCACATGCAAACTTGTGTAATTCACGTAAAGTCGCTGCAGCTGTCTTCCGAGGAGGCTTCTTGTACCTGAACATGCTCAGAGTGCCATTGTTCACTGTGTCACAACAGACACTGTAGTGATTTACCCATGTGTGCACTAACCATATGTATAACTGTCCAAAACAGCTAAGAACAATTACAGGCCCTGTGGTTGCACAGGTCATGATATTTTGAGGTGAAGACGACTATAGAATGTGCTGCAAGTACATTTGGACCCCACAACTGAACAGAAGCATCCAGGTTAATACTCTAATCATGTCGGCATGTGCGACGAGGCCTCACTGTTTATTGAAAACTTTATATGCAGCCTCTTTAAGCATAGTATTTATGCTGCCATCTTTGCCAGATATAGTCGCGTGTTCTACCGAGTACCTCTTAGCAGCAGGCTGCAACTGCTACTTTCCGATCAAGTAGTCGGTAATCATCAGGTAAAAGGTTAATAGATAAACATTTGTCTAAAATTACCAAAGTGAGAAGCTGCAACTCGATATAAGTTTTGGTTCCACAAAATGTACAGACAATTAAATAATTTGTTCTGCAAAACATGTCTGAAAGTCTTGGGCAAAAACAAAAGAGCTCCTTACCTGTGGCCCCGGCACCGCCGGTGCCCCGCACCCCTCCACGGCATCGGGGCCGACAATGGAAATTATCCTCCCGGCCTCGCCAGCTACTGCGCCTCCGCCCGTCCCTCTGAAGGAAAACATAGCAATATGAGTTGTTATTTTTTTTCTTGGTCGAAACTATGGATTGAATTTAATTTTACAGACGTAGCTTACTCATCTCCCTTGGCGGTTTATTTGCAATGCTAACCTCAGTCTTCAGACCGTAAATGTGACACTTGTCATGTGCAATCGTTATCCTCTAAAACCGCGGAATACGTCACATTCGCAAGCCATGCATCCGATATCAAAAGTCGGGAACACTCACCCGCTGTTTTAGCGGAAGTCATCGGTCTTCTTTTTGGCGGCCCGCACCCTGTCGGTCCAATAATGTTGCTCCCTCCTCCTGTTTTTGATGGCAGGCCCGATGGCGTTGAGCTAGGCGACGAGCTCAGCCCAGAGCTGATCTTTTTCCATCTGCGTGACTGCCGGCGTGAGATCAGCGGCTCCCAGCGCGATTTGGGGATGTTGTTCCATAAAATTCAATAGTACCTCGCGCTGGGCTGCCGATACTCGCGGATCTAATCTTGACGTCTTTGCTGTTGGCTCCATCTTTGCCGCCGATCGTAGCAGACGACTTAACACTCCGAGTGAATGTGGCATTCATTGTTTTATCGCAGATCACTGCGAACAACACAAATTTTTAAGTTTCTATTCACTGAAAATCGATTAGATCTACGTCGGAGCTCTAGAAAACTTTTATCATGGTGGCCCCTCCTTTACGGGAGCGCCGTCGGAGTTCAGCTCTGCGTCGAGCTGCGTCCAAATCGCGTATTTATGGGCGTGGAGTGCACCCGTCCTGAAATTCAGCTTTGCCTTGCATCATACGGAACGTTCCTCCTGCAAAATTTGTCATTTTCGATCGCTGGGCCGGCGGAACCCGCGAGTGCGACGTGTCCGGCCTTTTTCGCTCTGTCCCTTGAATTGTAGCAGACGATCGTAGCAGACGACCGTAGCCTCGAAGCAGGCGCCTGCGCCGCCGGCGCGCCGTAAGGAAAACGTAGGGGCGATTGGCGCTAGACTCGCGTGACGTCTCAGCCAAAGTGGGGGTCGGAAATGTAAGAAAGGAGAGCAAAACTCGTCACAGTTCGCCTCAGGGGCGGGTCCTTAAGAGCCTCCTCCCTTCGTGACGTGTTCTCGCCCGTTTTCTCGCCGCCGTCCAGCTTAGAGCTGCTGGTGTTCTGGTGTGACACCAGAAATCTGGTGTGATGCGCTCTAAAAAAAGTATGTGCGTCTACTTTCACGCACACCACTCGGAGAGCCAATTGCCGCAACTTACGGAGGCAGCTCAGTGAATGACGATTTCTAAACATATGATTAGACCAAAAAACGCAGTCTGAGTTGTGACGTTAGGCAATGCAAGCGTGACGTTTTGCATTGCTTAATGTCACATCTCAAACTGCGTTTTTTGGTATAAACATGTGTTTCCGCATCGCCGACCGATGAGCTGCCTCCGTAAGTTGCGGTGATTGGCTCTCCGACTGTTTTGCGTGAAAGTAGACGCACAGACATTTTTTAGAGTGCGGTGTGACACAAGTAATCTGGTGTTCTGGAGTGATATCAGGTTTTGTTGTAATGTGATACCAGAGCAACTCTTGACTGGGTGGTGCCTTACTCACAAAAAAAGGTACAATGATAAGTGTGACAATAACGCTGAGGTCATAATTACTTCATTCAAAAAATCAAACAGTAAAGGTTCGGGAGCTTTGCTGTTGTAGGGAGTTAGCCGTGGTCAACTAGAGCTTGTCCGTCGTCGAAGAACCGGACGCCCCGCCGTTCCGCGATTCTCGGCCTTTCAGCTTTCGGTTTACTCGTGTCTTAGTTACGCTGTTTTTGTTCCGCGTACCCCTCCGCGCCAGTTGTCTTCTCCTCTAAGGCATCAATTTCGACAGATGGCTCAAGTCCCCTGTCCAGGTCTTTCAGGGAAGCCTTCATAAATAGAAGAATATCAAGCCTTTCTTCGAGATCACCGATGCCGTTTGGATCCGTGGCCAGCAGGACGCCAATCTCGTTGATGATCTTCGTTGCGGCGGATCGCAGAGTAGTCCTTTTTTGCTTCAGGCGGTCGACACCCACCTGGCTCGTAGTGGGTTTGATCTGGCCGTTAATTCCCGGATTATGGCTCCGAAAACTGTAATAATTACTAGTTTTTTTTGTTTTTTTTGTTGTTTTTTTGTTTGGCTACTAGACCATGTCTAACTATCTTTAGCTCGTCGGAAGTCAAGAAAATGCACCAACATATCTTTATGCTTTCGACTCACAGAGAAGACTCGTTTATTTTCTCACACTTCAATAAGAATATTGGCGGTAAGGGAAAGGGCAATTCCCGAAAAGACGAGCGCCCCAAGCTGCTCAAGGCCGCCCGGGAAAGTGCTGGGGACGAGGGGGACACTTCTAGAGCACAATGGAGCCCGCCGCGGGGTCTCCGGCGGCCACTGAGACGGGAAGAAACGAGGCACCACGTCGGGGGAAGGAGCGTCACACAAACTAATCAAAAACACGCTCGCGGACGGGGGGAAAAGTCAACAAAAATACAACACTGGTGGCACGTCGAACTGCGTGGTGTGCAGACCAGCTTACCTGGTGGCACATGATCCCGTATGGTGTGACACCAGACTATCTTGGTGTGCAAAACAGGCTGGTGTGCGGGTACACTCGCATTTCTGGTGGGAACACTAGACTGGCGTGTTCGATACACCAGCATTGCTGGTGGGCACACCAGACCTTCTCGTGTCATACCAGGATTCTCTGATGTCACACGCAGGATCGCTTGGTGTATTTTTCACTAGAGACCGTTGCGCGCCCTCGGCAACTGTGAACACAGCCGCCGACTCGTTTTCACCCTTGGCGCCGAGGACCGTTGTCTTGACAGCGGACCGGGTGGGTGCCTTGAGCTCCAATCCACTTACTGCAGACTCCGCCTTATCCGCATCCATGATGTGCGGTGAGACCTCTCGCGCTGCCGGTGCTGCGGTCGCGCCTGCGTAGGTCTACACGCATTCTTCTTTGTCATGCCCGTAACTGAAGACCTCCGAGCACTTCGACATGCGGCAGTCGCGCCTAATGTGCCCGGTCAGTTTACTGAGCAAGTAGACCGGGGCGCGTCCTGGAATTACAATGAGTGCATTGAAGACCTGGAAGCGAAGCTGCTTGGGCATCCCGTCTGGTCTGACGCCGCTCCTCGGCGTCATGCGGACGACGCGCGTGGTCGACTCGATTCCTTGAAATCCTTGGGCTCGCCACTTCTCTCGGCTCACCTCGATGACCTTGCGGAAGGGCTCCAACACTTTTTCCTACCGTGTCGTTTCGTACATGGAGGGTCACCCAATGGACACGGAGGCATACCTCGGAACAGCGCGGGTCGATGACAATGCAACGCACATTCTTGACCTTGAGCTCCTTGGCCTCGAAGAGGCGTTGCTTCGCCTCCGCTGTTTTCAGCGTTGCCATCTACACATGGTTCATTTGGAATGCTCCGTATGAAAGAAGCTCGTTCAAAACACAACACACCTCTTCAGCTTGGTCTTGAAGACCTCGATGCGGTAGGCACACCCCTTCAAATCGCTGTGCAGCTGAAGAGAGTTTATGACCGCCATCCCGTTTAGAATCGGTGGTAATACCACTTTGTACTCATCAGCAGCTGCCGCGCATTACCAAAAAAACCACGGCCGGCAAGGGCCGGTATCGCCACTCCATCGGAGCTACTCATTCTGCGACCGCCTCCTGCGAGCGCAGGAACAGAATCCCGCGCAATGCACGCTAGCAAGCATTGGGAAACAGCGGGAGTTTATATGGTTATATGATTTATGTTGTTCTTTGGAACTCTCCTTAGTGAAGGCACCTAAGTTGTAGGAATTCGTCCAAGGGGAAAGTTAGAATTAGCGCAGCGTCGTCGCTGGGGCCGTTCATTTTTGTTTTCTTCACAGCCAGATTGGCCAGACGCTGACTGGATACAAATCGAGCGTCGCGTGCGCTGCGCGATTGTGATTTTTTAGCTTGGAGTGCAGCGAAAATTTACGGCGCAAGGTCCCAACTTCGAGAGGTGCTAAAGTTGTTTGGTAGCACGTGCAGCGAAAGCAGCAACCTTACCGTGGACTGTTCGGTCCACGGCAACCATGGAATTTAGCATCAGGTCCGTGGAACTACCGCAGACCTACGGACCTGTCTGTAATGAACTCAAGAACACGTGATGCGCACATCTCTCCGGTCCCCGGACCTGGTTTCTAAAGTCTCGTTCACACAGCTACGCTTGAGTGCGATGAGACTGCCTGCGCTGAGCTGTTGCTATGGCGACCCTCACAACGAGCCAATGGGGGGCGCTGTGCTGCAAGACGCAACGCAGCGCAACACAGTGGACGCAGCTGTGTGAACGAGGCATAGGGTCAGGAAAGGATTTATGGGTCAGGCCGCGGGGGAGAGGGGGGGGGGGGGGAGTTTGCTGATATATGACGTTACGGTCGAAACTTCACCCAGTTCTCTATTGTTGACCAAACACTTGCTATGTCACCAAAAATAACGTTTGGATGGTGTATATCGCTAATTTTATTAAAACAAAGTTCACTTTGGGGTGCTAAGGGGAGGGGAGGCGGGTCACCCCCTCCCCCCGCTCTTCTTTCCCCCCTTAATCCGTCTCTGCACAAAGTCTTTCCGCCCTGTGAATACAGCTTTTGCCACCGAGGCATGGATGCAAATCCAGTCAGCGAAAAAGAAAAAAAAAAGCTGAATAGGACTAACTACACGCGGCACTTTGGACGTCTCACTCGACACCCTTGAAACGCGCACTTTCACAGAGAAATCAAAACTAATTTCGGTAATTGTCTAGCTGAAAGGGGTGCTGCGAAGATTTTCGAACATTTGGTCAACTAATTGCGAGAATTAGTTAATGTCGCCTATACAATGAAGAAGAGAAAACAACTCGGAAATCAAGGTTCGTGTTGCCCCTCGACACTGACACCGCCTCTCAAGTAAGGCCAGAGAAGGAATGAGGTGTTTCTCAATTCGGTTCCGTCTTCAGGGCCCCTAGTGATCGCTCCATGTTTACCGACTTTTCTACGCCTTAGCATCGCCGAAGCGAAGGTAAAATTTTCTCGTACACTTCCATTAGACGGTGCCACGAAATCTTGTTATTTCCACATGATGTGACACCGTGGATCCGAGGACCATTACACGCTGCTGAAGACAGGAACATAATTAGATTTTTTTTTTTCGCTTACACGGCGGAATTACAGCATTTCGAGGAAAGTCGCGCGTTTTATTTTCCTTGTGCCAAGATAGACGACATAGAAAAGGCAGGCAGCGAATTCTGCCAACGTCGCAATCATTGCACTATCCCTTTAATCCAGTTCTAGCGGCCAAATTTTCGTTGGGTCAACTTTGCTTACACTTACTTCCCCTCACCGTAAGTTTAGCGGATTCTAAATCAAACACTTCCAGGTGTCCGTCATAAGGTTGAAACTTCCACTGCGTATACGTTAGCTGAGATGAGAAAAGTGAAAAACACTGCATCCGAGGAAAGTAATTTAATTTGTAAAGTAGTCCTTATTGTTTGGGTTCTTTGTGATAGTACGAATCAAAAACGCCCCGCGGCTTTCATATTAATCCGGCGTTCTTGTTTTCTCTGGAAGCTAGTTTTTTTTTTTTTTTTTTTTTTTTACTTTTTCTGGAAAGAAGTGTTTTTCCGCTGTCCTTTTTTGTTATTACACTTTGCTGCCTGGGGTTCCGTCTGCCCGGAAGTAATTTGGGCAAGCAAGTAAATACAACATTTTTGTTTTTATCGATGGTCAGGTACAGTGTTTACGTGTTGTTCTGCGCATTCTGTCCCCTGAGGCTCCCAATACTGCAAAAAATGTTAGTGTGCGTACATTTTCATCTCAACGCGGGCAATATTGTCCCCGAGGAAACGAGGGACGTTTTTCTTTTTAACGTCCTCGAATTATCAGTATCACGATATATTGAAGAATACATTCTTCACACTCCGTTCTGCAAAAAAAAAAAAAGGAACACTAAAAATAAGAGTTATAAGAAGTGGGCACTATATGCAAGGAATTATAAATCACGGGGTCAATATGGATATATTTCAGCACAAAAAAATAACATATTGTAACTTTCTTTCGCACACCGGTAACTCTGCGATACAGAAAAAAAGAAAAAAGATTATTTATTCAAATGTGCCGCAAGGAAAGGGGGGGGGGGGAGGTTGTGAAGCACTAGTTAAGGGCGTAATAATTTAGGGTTCAACTCTTAACTGCACTTGTAAATATCGCAAGCGTCGGGATACAGCCTTGGCACTGAGCGTCACGTGCTGCCTTAAAGGTCGCAGCTATAACATAAATGCTGGCCGGCTGAACGTAAATAGTGCGATAGTAGCTTCGTTCGATTTACCCGCACCTCCTGCACCGGTGCAGAAAAGTGCAGGGCAGTGTACTTCCAGTCGGGTGTCAATACACACACAGGAAGTACATTACCCTTTACTGCATCGGTGCAAGAAGTGCAGATAAATCGGACGAATGTATATTGTTAAGCACAAGCCATCCTCTTTTTGCCTTTCGATGTTCAGAGTCGAAGCGCAACAAACACAAAAAAACACTCAACCCTAGGCGCAACAAACAGTTTTCAACCCCAGCCGCTGAGTTTGAGGCTAGACTCTCACCGGCGTCCCTCCTAACGCTGAACGAGTGGACTGTGATTTCAATGGGCGCAGTTTCAAACGCTGCTGGCGGCTAAATTCTCGTCTTTTCCCGCTATATTTTGTGTTACATGGTACATGTATTTTTCCAAGGACATTGAGAAAGCATTGTACTACGTAAAAAAAAACTGTAGACTATTTTTGTTGGGTACGCGCGCGACAGAGTGACTGGAATGTATAGTTATAGTTATTTGTGTTTTTTTCTTACGATAAGTTTTGACGGCACCCCGGGATTCGCCGCATGTGAAACGACAAAGCGCTTTTCTGTCAAAAATAAATTGCAAAAGAAGAGTGCCGAATGGCATGCATTTTTCACGCTCACAAATAACGTGCTTACCGATGGGCAGGACACGGACGTATAATTGAGGAAGTGTTAACATTTCAGCAATACATTGTACGTACCACACGATACAGCGTTATCCGAAAAGAGTTTATTTGAGAACGATCTCAAATAAAACGGCCACAGTCGGCGAAAGTCGCATCTTGACGATCGGACGGAATCTGAGATGATTTCGTTTTTGAGGCGCGTTTTGGGGAGAGCTTCCTTTTTTTACAACCGCACCAAGGCAAAGGAACGAACGCGACTGACTCGCTTCCCACCCCAACCCGGACAACTATTTTCGGAGACAACTGAGGATTCTACGCGGATTATTTGTAAGCGGGGAGAAACAATGTTCGCAAAATCGCATCGAGGGTCGTTTGACGTCCTTCACCTCCTTCGGTTTCCGTGAATGTAAAGCAGAAAAACTTGAATGGCAGGCACTTACCAACCTTATTTCTCACAATGGAATATAACACAGAAAGAATACGCAGCACGCATAAAAAAATATAAGTGGAAACTTTCAAGGGGTGCGAGAAAACGTCGAATGCAAAACCGCAAAAACGTGGGTAGAGAACCGCGCTGGGCGGGTCTCCACAATCCAAGACAGTGGCAGAAAATTTCTAGCTGATAGAAGGCGCGAGAGTGGCACCAGCCGCATCAGCATCAGCAACATGGCGGCGGACTGGGAGCGTTTTTTGGAATGGTCTACACTCCGTTCCTTATTAAGTCGGCCCGCGGCCAAGCTTATAATCCGAATGGAGTCACTGAAGCAGCGTAAAAAGTGCCTCGTCACAACGCTCGTCGTCTTTGTGCGGCTACTTTTTTCAGGCGAAGGCAATGACGCGGTTCGAAAAGTGCCAAATCGCGCCTAATTCATTAAGCGTGATATGTTTAGCCGGTGAAAGGAGACGCACAAAATCGGTGAGCGCCTTCCATTGGATGCTATTGTTGGAACCCCCCGAAAACATGTTTGTTTAATTCACAAACCGAGTGGATATTCTACTTAGACTCTAACCTCAAAAGTTGAATCCTAAAAATAACGTATTTGGAGTAAAAAAACATGCAATTTGAAGTTTCCGCGCTCTTTGGTGATTTCAATCAATCAATCAACCAACAAATCAATCAATCAATCAATCAATTATTTATTATTAATCAATCAATTAATTAATTCATTCATTAATCGATGAATCAATTATATCAATCTTCTTCTTTTCTTGTGTTAAACAACGGCTGAAAAGCCCACATGGTTAAGAATACAGAGTAGTAATACACAATATATGGCACACGTAAACTCTGGGGGCTCAAACTACAAATTTTTATATAAAATATCACCGTAGAGAGTTGTGAAAAATATGAAAGCACACAAGTATGTATATATACCAATCAAAATGGTGAGTTGGGCCAGTTGGTTCATAATGAAAAAAGACAAGCGCCGAAAGAATAGGACAAGGTAAGAAGACGACGACACAAAAAGTTGCGAGTGCACCTTGTGTCGTCGTCTTCTTACCTTGTCCTATTCTTTCGGCGCTTGTCTTTTTCCATATACCAATCAAAACATGCAGAACAGTTATCGTTCCCCAAAATACATGTTTCTAATAAGAATACGAATCTGAGTAAATGGATGTTTGAAACATGTTAAATACGCGAAACCGGTAATGCATCTCGAATGAGGTCTGGGTAAGATATTCTCAGATTTCTAGGGTTAGTTCAAAGTGGAAAGCGAAAATGAACAGAGGTAAGGAGAGCAGGTCTGTCTATTTTATTTTGAACTAACTTATGCGAAAACTAAATATCCCGAACAAACCTTTTACATAAAGTGCACGATGTTAGTTTGGCTATAAAAAAAAATATATTCATAAAAACGTTTTTTTGCCAGAATATCGTTCTTAAATAATGATTACAATTTGGTTTTAAACGTTTTCTATACTTCCACTTGTTGATATAGAGATGAAGTTCCCCACAACAGATGCAAATTCGTTTCAAAAGCACATGGGTACTATGCAGTCTCAAAATACACTCATAAGTGCTAAATAGTCTAGATAAACGGGCCGTTATACCCAACGTACGTAAAGACTGGCTTTTAATGAAATATACACGAGAAAAGCAAATAAAGGTCATCCACAACAACACCTAGGTGCCGTATATGCGTGGTCCGAAAAATAGTTTCATTTCCTAGAACACATATATACGAAAAATTGATGCACTTTCTCGACCTGGACATGAATTTGTTTTGTGAAGAATAAAAAAAAATATTTTTAGAACTGCACCATTCTAGCACTGAACTAAGATTGTCCTGCAGCAAAGTAGTCAAAGATTGAGGTGTCCAGCCCAAACAACTTCACGTCATCTGGAACCATAAGTAATTCAGCGTGTCTTACGGACGACGACAGATCATTATTAGGAACAAAAAACAACAAAGATTCAAGGTTAATAAAAGATTCTATGCAATAACAATGCGCTCTCTGGAAAAACTGTACCCTTACAGCCCCTACCCCCAGTCCGGCCTTTTATAAAGAGAAGTTCTAAACCAGGTATTCTACTGACGACTCAGGCCATAGTCACAGATGTTCACCAGTAACAGCTCATGTTGGACCTTCACGAAGGCCTTGCACATATCCAGATATATCGTGTCTACCTAACCCCCGACTGTGATCAACTGGCAAATCAAAGTGTATAAGGAGCCGAAAAAACACGGACCGAGACAAGAACAACAACGACACAGGGCGCACTCTCAACTGAAGTTTGCTCTAAAAAGTACACACTATTATTCCCAATGGAAAACGCACAGTCATCAATCAACCTCTGCCAAACTCACGTTTTAAATACCCATACTCATCCGTAGATAGGGCCGCGAACACGCAGCGTCCCCTAGGACGACACCGTCAGGGCTATCGCAGATGGGCGACAATTTACGCAAACATTTGACTGCGTTGAAACTGAATGACCCACTTGTCGCACAGAATTCCTAGTGTGTTATTGAATCTTCGAGCAATGCGGCGCATGGAATGCGCAGCGGTTTTTAGGTAGATGTCCAGGACTTATTTCATTCAATTCCTCATCAACCCCTTCATCTTGCGGTGAGAGGGTGCATCGAACAGAGTGGGGTTGCGGCACTCCAGAACTCATGTGGCAATAATGTCTATGGCTTCTTTGAGCTCTTGACTTTGTACCTGAAGCATACGTTTGTGAGATTTGAGGGAGGTATTTGTGTACGAAAATGGAAATGTATCTAAATACCAAGGGCCAATGCCATCAAAGTAAACAGAACAAAGAACAGTTGAAAGCAGTATCATATGCTTCGGTGACACTGCCGAAGTGACAACCATTTTCTTCTCATAAATGAAGGCAATCTATGAGTTTCCGAGTCCGGGTGGATAGCCGTAGCTCTAACGGCACACAGCTGTCTTCTGGGTTGCTTGGGGTCGTTGCAGCGCTGCCCAACTCTGTCGGAGGGCTCCTGGCAGAGGCTGCCGGTAGCACTACTTTGTTCAACTCGTTCGCAGGGCTCCTCAGAGAGGCAGCAGGTACCGCTGCTCGGTCGAATTGGTTCGCAGGGCTACTGGGAGAGGGTGCGGGTACCGCTGGACCGCTGGCGGCGGGTAACTCCTCTGGTGCCTCGATGATTTCAGGTTTGACATCCCGTAGCCGCAGTACATCGAAATGACGGCGTACGTCGCCCCCGGGTGCAGTGACCACAGCCAAGCGAGCTCTCAGGTTGCTCTTACAACCCCGGGCAACCATTTTTCACCTGAGAAGAAAATCCTATACCCCACGGGAGCATGACGACGAATTCTGGGGACCTGGAAGTCAGGCAGCACACTCGTCTTGACGGCAGAGCAGTGTCAACGCGTTAGCGTACTTGAAAACCGAGTAGGAATTCGGCGGGTGATTTTCCTCACGACAATGGAGTGCGACGGTAACACAATATTAATCTAGCCAACTTCGTTTCGAAGTCCCTGGTTGACAGCTTTGCTAGTTACTTTGTTACTGTTCTGACCACCCTCTCTGCCAATCCATTAGATTGTGGGTGATGCGGAGCGGTTCGTAAATGCTCCACGTGATTTCTTTCCAGGAACTTTCCAACTCCTGACTAGTAAATTGAGTACCTTTGTCGGGTACAGTTGCACGTGGCAAGTCGAATCTGGTGAACATCTTTCTGAGCTTCAATATGGTGGCTTCAGTGGTGGCAGATTCCATTACACATACTTCGATACACTTGGTGCGCGAATCTACCACAACCAGCAGCATGTTGTCTTCAATTGGCCTGGCAAAATCACTATGCAACCGTGACCATTTCTCTCTCGGTTCTCGCCACGTAAAAGGCGTGCTTGCTGGTAATATAGGAGCGGCCTGTTTACTTTTGTAACGAAGACGAGCTAGTCGCTCTTTCTCACCGTTCAATCCAGGCTCCAAGAACAATGTCCCGACTACCCTTTTTATGGACGTCGCTTCTTAGTAGGCGGCCTCGTAGGGGGGGGGGGGGGGGGGGGGGTAGCTTGAGCATCTTTTTTCGAGCAGCTCCTGGAATGACGACTCGTTTTGACGAATTTAGCAGGTCCTGGACGACAGACAGCTCCTGCCTTCTGCAAAATCAAGGGTGCAGCTCAAGCAGTTCTCTGGTTAGGTTCCTCGGCCAGCCACGCATTACGAAGCCTTTTAATACAGTAAGTGTTCCGTCTTTGGCGATGAGTTCTCGTATCTGCCGGGTTGGACGAAACGCTTCATTCATGCATTGAATCGCGAACAGGTACTCTGGCAGATCCTCCTCACTGATCTTCTCGCTGTGTGGAAAGGGGCAACTGGCTGAGGGTGCCTCCATTCGCGTTTTGTTTTACTGGACGGAATTCTATTTTATACTGGAAGTCGCTAAGTAGAAGGGCCAACCAATGGAGTTTTTACTATGCCAGCAGAGGTATTGGCAGGTCTTCGTGTCTTATTTCAGCAGATCCACGAGGGGTTGTTGTTCGTTACAAAAAGAAACTGTCGACCTAGCACGTCATTCCTGAACATGTTCACAATGAACACCTGTTTCTAAATTTAATTATAACATTTGTTTTCTTATGTCAGGCTTCGGGAACGGATTGAGGTTGGTCAAGTGTGGTCTGACGCTCTGCAGCATTTTTTTTTTTTGCTGCTGTCCTCCACCTGAAAGTGACGCTGTCAATCAAACGCTCGCCCTCGAATTTCGCTCCGCGTCGCAAGGTTCAGCGCCAGGGAGTGTCCGAAAGACTCCAATAACTGAACTGAGGGCAATGTCGCGTCGGTGTTGTGTCAGGGACTGTCTCAGCGCTGTCACATGCCAAAGTGCCTTTCTACACAGGCTTCCAAAGAATGAAGCGGAGAAGATTGCTCGGCTGGGGGGGATTCCTGCGGGACAACTCCTCGACTGAAGCGGGCGAAAGTGCCGACATTCGGCGAGGTCCTCATTGGCATCCTCCGGCTCTCAATTGGGCGTCTCGTACGGAACCAGACCCAACCTATGCGAACGTTCAAGTAATTCCTTCTTAAAGTCCAAAGATCCTTTGGAGCCGAAAACGACACCTGATGTCCAGGCAGGATGGCTAATCCCTTCTTGCTGTATATGCAGAGTCTGCTGTGGCTGCCAACCCTCGCAACACCACTTGGAGTGAAGCACCATGACTTGGCCGGTTCAACACGCGTTCAAAGACTCGAGCAAGTAATCTGCTCGGCTACTCACGATCCACAAGTTTATCATGAAAGAGAAGATTACGGCAGCGAACGCACTTTGCCAGCGCGTCATCCGGCGTCGAAGTTTCCTTCCGGACCGCTGGTGACGAGAGCAACATCGTCGGCTGCCTACGAAACCGGCAGCTTCACGACACCCACTTCAGTGGGCTCGGTGGCACCGCGTCAGGCAGGATCGCTAATCCCTTCCTTGCTGTATATGCAGGTCAGTAATAAGCATCGTTGGTGCAAAAACTTAACGGATGACACAGTATCGCTTATTGTGCTGCCGAGCCGCGGCTACTTTCTTGAGATGATGACTGAGTGTTGGGATGTCGCTCTTCTGATACTTTAACTCTGTGGTGATGTTGAACTAAATCCCGGACCGTTGCAGAAATTGTGGGAGGCAAAACAAAATAGCGGGAGATATTGCTCAACTGAAAAGCTATTTTGGCACCCTAGAAACACGCTTGGGAGCGATGAAGACGTCGACTTCCTGTTTGAATGAGCCAGTTGAAAAGTTCAATAGGTCGCAGCACAAAGTATCAAACTTAAAATTCTGCGTGCAAAAACTGAAAAAAAAAAATAGATGACCTGGAAAACAGAAGTAGACGTAATAACTTCATAGTTTATGGAATCCGGGAGATGGCCAACGAGACTGAAGACAATGTAATTAACAGTGTAGTCAATGAAGTGTTCTCCGATAGGTTAGCAGTTCACGTGAAAAGTGTTGAAATAATTCATAGACTTGGTAAATGGTCTTCTAACCGAATGCGTCCCGTTATCCTCAAATTTTGTGACTTCGTAAAATAAAAGAAGTACTTAGAAATGCCTGGAAGTTAAAAGGATCAGCCATTTTTATTAACGAGGACTTTTCCCTACTCGTCAGGAACGTACGAAAAAGGTTGTGGGACAGTGCTAAGGACGACAGAGATAAGGGGGAGAGGACAACATTATCGTACGACTAATTAAAGATTGGGGACGTAATATAGTGTTTGGTGGGAATAGCGCAAAAAAAAAAACGTAGGACGAGGTCGAAGAAACGCACAGACACGGCGCTGACTTACAACTGAAAGTTTATTGCTCTGCAAAAAGAGAAATAAATACAGAAGGAGGAAGGGGAGGAAATTGACAAATCAAACCAATAACATACCGCATCACTCACGCCCACGCGCCGTCACACGAACCTGCCACATTTTCTTACACAATCTACCTCGTTATTTGCAAGGGCTACCGAAGGAGCTCTCACACACGTGTCAGCTCCGATAGACACCATAAAATACGCTTCGTCTATCTCCCTCGCAGTATTGTTTTTGTGACGAGACAAAACCTTTATATCATGAAATGACGGCGTGCAGCCACACCTATCACAATGTACCGCCAGGCTCCCTGAGGGCCAGGAACGCAAAGAACGCGTATGTTCCTTTGCCTTTACGTTTACAGAACGCTCAGTCTGACCAATATACACCCTGCCGCAGGACAGGGGGATCTGGTACACGACCCCGCATGCACAAGCGACGTAAGGGGTGCGATGTTTGACGTCGCACTGAACGGAAGGGCGTCCCTCTCTACTCACAGCAGCACAAATGTGTGGCAGCTTAGATGGCGCCGAGATGACAGGCACCTCGAACCTACCGTCAACGCGCTAAATTCGGTGGGACAAGGCATGGATATACGGGAGTACGACAGTGTCGTGATTGAGGGTTCCGACAAAGGCTCCCAGCCCGGCGACACTACTTTGTGCCGGGTAGGAGACAGGATCCAGGAGCCAGGGGGCGAGGAGCTCAGCAAAAGAGAACACACTATATTTATATTAATTACAACATCCTTTCAGTGTTCGTACCACAACCACCTCACGGGTGTCCTTTCTTTATATATCCGCCTCTAATCTTGCCGTCCACTGGCTTGTCCAATCGCAGGGGCCTACGTGGTCCTCGGCAGCCAATGTGGAAGAAGTTCGTGTGCCAGCGGCCAGCCAATGCGGAAGAAGTTCGTTTGCCAACGGCCAGCCAATGCCGAAGAAGTTCGTGGCGGGTCTCTCGGCGTGGTGGCTCGTTTGCTGAAGAGTCATCCACACGCACACGAAGACACCCAGCTTGTACAAAGGTTGTCTCGAGAGCCGAGTTCTCCAAAGCTCCCGCACGAGCCGCCGGTCGGTGCGAGAGCGTGCTTTGGTCGACGTGAGCAAGGGGCACGCGCCGCTCTCGTAAACGTGGTACGGGTGTGTCGTAGCCTTTCACAATAACAGGTCTGGTTGATGGCTTTTGTTTTTTTACACCGAATTAAGCCCGTTGCCGGAAGGTTTGCCGGCAGGCTCAGCAGGGATGTACTCGTCGTACGGAACGAACTCCTTGTTAAGCACGATCTCTTGTCACACCCTAGAAATGAGTACGTCGCAGCGACTATAAGCAAAGCAGACATTTCTTTCAGAATCATTATTGATAATTCTTTTCAGCTTCTGTCGCATGGGCGCTGCCATCTTAGAATCACGTGACGCGGCCGCCGAAAGGTGGCTTCAACTCGTCGCTTTACTCTCCTCTCCGCATCTTGGCGAAGGCGTTGCATTCGCGTTTTTTTTAGAGCACAGCTCTTAGGCGCCCGCTTCCGGCTTTAGCTGCGTCGGCGTCGGCGTCGCCGTCGCCGTCACCGTCCCGAAGGACCTCGGGTTCCTTCGGGAGGACCTCGGGAGAACCTCGGGTTCATTCGGGAGGGCCTCGGGTTCCTTCGGGAGGGCCTCGGAGGACCTCGGGTGCCTTCGAGAGGACCTTGCGTTCCTTCGGGAGGACCTCGGGAGGACCTCGGGTTCTTTGAAAGGACCTCGGGAGAACCTCGGGTTCGTTCGGGAGGACCTTGGGAGGACCTCGGGTTCCTTCGGGAGGACCTCGGGAAGACCTCGGGTACCTTCGGGAGGGCCTCGGGAGGACCTCGGGTACCTTCGGTGACCTCGGGTCACGTCACTCCCCCCCTCGGGGTCACGTTACCCCCCCCCCCCCCCCCGAGAACACGTGACCCTCAGTACCCTTACTTCCTCCTCCTCAAGAGCTGCGCTCTAATTCGACGTTACAGGGAGTTGTAAACGGCTTCCATTTTTTTGTCGCATTTCAGCGCGTTTCTTGACTTATTATAAATCGCCGCCCGATGCTTACATTTACAACTTAATTTCATCCCATCATAATGTGCACGACGACATATGCAATTAATTTTGTAAGAGATTTGTACTAGTTTAACCGTCGGCGCACAGGGTACGAGTGAAAAAGGAGGAGGTACAGGAATCAGCGTCAGCCCAGGCGCATATTGAACGCAAGTATTTAAACAACTGAAGTTTGCGCAGTGAGAGTTGCGAAATATCTCAAATCGGTATAGTGCAATGTGTATGTATAATTGCGCATTTAGATCTTAAGGAATCTGACCGAAATACTTAGCATATAAAGCTATGCGTGTTTCCTGAAAGCCGCCTGCCTTGCCCTCATAACAAATTTTAAATAGTTGTTTCTTATTATTCATGGTGATTCGAGGAGAGGCCAGGCTCTTTAAATCCACCATAAAATTCGGTTTCTTAACTTATCGCGCAACGGCTTTGTGCAGCGTAGCCCACAGATGGTGCATTTTGTTTTTGTAAAATTTGCAAAGAGCGAATTTACCTGAGGAAAATGTAAAGAAAGAACCACCGGGTTTTAAACAGCATGGCGCCGTTTTGTGCGGGAGACAATATATGGTGCAACGAACGCCGCCAATGAACGAGCATACGGCGCTGAGAGCCGGTGTTTTTAGCAGACGATCTTTTCGACTCAAAAGCGGCGCGCGTTCGGCAGGCGGCGACAGTCGCAGAAACAAAAACAGGCCCGGTGACAACAAGGAATTGCAGTTTCTTGTCTGCTAAAGACGCCGGCTCTCGGCGTCGTATGCTCGTTCGTTGGCGGCAGTTGGCGTCGCGACCGCTTGTGCCATCTCTTTTCTCCCATGCGAAACGGCGCCGTGTTTGTTTGAAGACCGGTGGCTTCGCTACGTTTCCATGGGAGCTAAGCCTTTTCTTTCTTTACTTTTTCCTCAGATAAGTTCGCTCTTCGGAAATTTTACAATAAATAAGCACCATCCTTGGGCAACGCTGCACAGAATCTTAGCGGGATTCGTTAAGAAACCAAATTTTGCGGTCGATTTGAAGAGCCTGGCCTCCCCTTGAATCACCCTGTATAAGTTAAATGAGATATATAGGTAACTTATATTTAGCTGACATTTTATCTAATGCTCGGGATAGTGGTAACGTCCACATCAAGCAATTTGTTTGTTAACGACATTACACCTGAATCTGCTAGACGTTCTTAATCGTTTTTTGCAATACGAACGTTTGCTTGATTTGTTTATTTAAAATGTAGAGAAACCGTACACCATGCTCGGTCAAATATCTTCAGTCATGGAAGGGTGTTGACATTTTTTCGGACAAATTTAATTTATTTTAAATATTTCAATAGAAAGCCCTCTGTGGAAAAAATATTTCACAGGCAGCTTGAGAGTGCCTAGGGCTGTGATGCCAAAAAGAAGCCCTCTTTATGGAAATACAGATGCGGACCCGTATTTTTACTGTAGATCTACTAATCTAATAGGGTTTTGAACTTGCATTGTTACTGTACATCTGCTCATTAGCCTCTTAATTAGTTCATTTTTCTGGAAACTAGGGACACTGGGTGCGGGCGTAGACGATGCGATATCTTCTTGTGCATCACAGTCATTCCTCCGCTAGGCCTGATCAAAATTAACGACGAACATGGCCAGATGCACCGTAGTGTGTTTGTAACAAAGTCCACAAAAATGGCACGCAACCACTTCATGGTTCTCGAATTGGCTCAGTACCACAGTTTTATTAGTTATATTATCCGAAACTGACATAAGAAAAACACAGCCGCGCGCCCGCTAAACCTGAAACAAACGAAATTGAAGCCACGCTCGCCGCTGGTGCGCTCGCTGGTTGGGCTCCGCCGGTCGGGCGACTACTGAGATGAAAAGGTTTATACAACCCCTTGCTACCTTCGACGTTCAGAGGCTCGATACGATTTTACAGGAAACCCCATCACCTCAAATTCTGATGGGTGATTTTAACAGTCCTCACGATATATAGGAAAGTAGAAAAAAAAAATATTACTCGAGGGCAAGTATCATTTCGCCTTGATTTAATGCACGGCTTCATAATACTTAACGATGGCACTCCAACGTATTTTAGAGCGGGATTTGAGTAGTCCTTTAAATATTTCTCTTGTATCGTAATGTATATACATTATAACAACGTGTTCGCCGACATTTAAACCTTCGGAAGTGATCATGTACCAACCTCTTCTAAGATTCAAGATTTTCACTATTCCAAGCGGCTTACCAGAATGTCTTATACGGACTGGAATATTTTTCGAACTAAAATGGGATCCGTATGATTTGAATGCAATCAATTGCAAAGGTGCAAGCGAGCTGGACAAGAAAGATGAAAATAATCCCTGGAGAAGGGGAACAAGGGGGACAGAGGACAAACATAAAACTCCAAACACATCTAAGTGACTGGTGCGCGACCGTATGCTTTGTGCTAACCGAGCGCAACGGTTTTATTGTATCCATAACCTCTCCGATGACTGATTCGACCAAAACTCTTAATATGACAGACTCTCAGACTTCAGTCGGTGGAGAATATAAGCGCGTTCGTGGCATTCGTCAACGGACTCAACGCTGGGCATTAAAAACCAAAAATACTGAGGATGTTTGGGCTTCCAGGTGAGTGCAAAAACGCGCACAGCGGCACTTGGGCGGGCTTTTGAAGAGACCCTGGAGTCCGCTTAGTGCCGGATTTGACCTGAGAAAGTAATTTGCTCGAATATGGAACATAATTCGAAGCCTGCGTGTAAGGCCAGAGCAAATACGCCCCTTTTGAACCCTCAGTGTATTCTGCCAAGTTTTCCAATTAGCTATAGTCGACGAGTTCTGCATCGAGATCACCTTTTGCTGTTCAATTACAGATCACGGCGTCAGTGCACCGGGTGACAACGTATCCGTAAGTATATGCAATGCTATTAAAACATGCTTTACCAGAAAAAAAAGAAAACTTGATAAAACACTCGCTACGTCTAGCCTTAGGTGTTCCCCGGGCCCGGATGGTATACGATATCTAGCCTTACGCCATTTGGGGGAGTCCGCTAGAACAGCACTGCTACATTTTTTTTCTTTATTTATCTCCTCGTGGGCAACAGGTACCATACCAACGGAATGAAAAATTGCTCGTGTAATACCAATGTTAATGAATGCCTGAAAATTCACATTAGACAATAAATCGTGCCTGCCTATTTCATTAACAGGCTGTGTTGGAAAATAGTGGAACGAATGCTGCTCGCCTGTAAGAAGTGAGATCTAAAAATAGGGATAAATATCTTTGATTCAGGAATTGACTTCGACCTGAAAGAAGTAGTATCGAAAACTTCATTGATTTAGTGACTGGCCTCGAGCAAATTAAAACACTCAATGATGTAACGACAGCCGTATTTGTCGACAAAAAATCAGCATTTGATTGAATGGAACATGAGGCCATAGTTAATGATTTAAAGATGATTGGTTTCGGAGGACGCGTGTACCGATGAATTGAGAGCTACCCAAAAAGGCAAGTTTATATATTGACACAAGACGGCGACACTGATGTTCATAATATCAATAGGGGAGTATCGCAAGGAAGAGTTCTAAGTCATTTGCCTTTTAGCATTAGCCATATAGGTCTACTTAAAATATTTCCCAAAGGTGTTCACATATCTATATGCACTTATGGTATATGTTTCTGGGTGTGATGTAGGTCAATGTACATTAACCAAGCAAGATTGCAGAGGGCTGTTAACATTACCGCACGGTACCTTTGACACATATCACCAGACAAGTCAGCGGCGATTTCATTTACCAAAAAACGCGCGGAAAAATACTCAATTTAGATGGACACAAAGCGTGTTCCTCGTGTCACGGAGCATGACTTTCTGGGAGTCACTCCTGGTCGGCAGCTGAAATGTAGTCCACATGTAAGGCGCCCCAAGGAAAAGCTCTCCTCATTCATTAACGTGATCAGGATGATTAGTAAGACTAAATAGGGATGTTCAGTCTCTGCACTACTCACTCTATATAATGCATTGCTCGTCGGACTTCCCCGCTACAGCATGCTGTTGTGCATAGTGTCTCGCAATCTCTTATGAAAGAACTAGAAAGTGTGCAAAGAAAAGTTCTTCGCGCGTGCTTAAGGCTGCCGAAATGCGCCTCGAATTCGAAAACTCTTGCTAAGGCACAAGCGGTATCGTCTGCCAACTTAAGAACGCAAGAAATGCTACGGGCCCATATTCGCCATAAAACGCGAGCATATAAGCACCATCCAAGGAATGTTGCAAATTTTTCGCAAGTTGTCAGACTTTTAGAACACTACAGTCCCACTTCTTTTGAAGCGGAAAAGATTGCATCATGTGCACAGCGGAAGCACATTCCCTTGTAAATTAGAACACATATTCCGGGAATGTATGTATGTATGTAGTCTTTATTTCAGACGAAAGAGAAGTCTGGGGGACTGGGATAAAAGAAGACAAACTTGTCTTCTAACGGGACCTCAGCCCATAGTTTTTTACTGCACTCAGCACAAAGCAAAACAAATACTGAAATAAATTATATTGGCAATGGGCATATGTAGAAAATATAATTGAATGCAACTCAAAAGCCGGTATACGAACTGCAGATCATGAGAGACTTAAAATATATGTTACAAGGTTATCTTAGAATGTCCGAAAGCAACCATTGTTTTGCACCATTTCAGCTATGTTAGGGAGAGTATTCAATGTGTCTGGAATTATATATGAAAGCTGCTGGAGGCCATAATTTGTACGAGCTTTGCTTTTTACATAATGACTACAACGTAGACTGTAGTTTCCAGGGTTTCTTGGATTCGTGTTAAAAAGTAGTAATTGATTCTGTCTGACTTTGTTAAAGATATTGATTGATATGTTTAGGGTCATAATTTGCTCTACAGTCAATATTTTATACTCCCGAAAAGTGGCATTGAGTGATCATATTTCTGAAGGTTTGCAATAAATCGAACGACATTTTTTTTGTAATATTAATAATTTGCTGATATTCGTTTTTGTAGTTGTACCCCTTACTAATATACAATATTGCAGTCGTGAATAAATAGGTGTATTGTACAGTTGTAACTTTAACCACTTAGGTAAATATTTCCGGAGTTTATTTAATGACTCGATTCCTCTTGATATACAGATTCTCATTTTCTCAATATGGGGAGTCCAAGTGAGGGTTTCTTCAAACAAGACACCTAAAAATTTGTGCGTTCTAACGTGTTCAATTTTTAATCCTTCAAAACAAATATTTAAGTCGTAAGAGACTGGTTTGTTCTTTGATCTAAAAATATTATATTTTGTTTTACTAGCGTTTAGAAGCGATTGATTATATTTTAACCACACAGATAAATTTTCTAGACAGTTATTGGAAACTTGATCGAGGTGAAGAAGGTCTCTACTTGAAAAAAGGACGTTCGAATCATCAGCATATAAAATAATATCGCGTGATTGAGGTACAGTCACAGTGTTGTTTATATATAAAATAAATAATAAAAGCCCGAGAATAGAGCCTTGTGGAACACCGAATCTAATAGGTGCCAACTCTGACTTAAAACCATGTAGTGTTGTATATTGAAATCGGGAAGATAAATAACTACGAATTATTTCCAGCGCATTCCCTCTGATTTCAAATGACTCCAATTTTTGTAATATAATTGGATGCTTAATTGAATCCAACGCCTTCTTAAAATCTAAGAAGATTCCAATTGTATAATCATTGTTTTCTATATTTGAAATTCTTTCGTTTTTTATCAGTATCAGGGCAGATTCGGTTGATTTTTCCTTCTGAAAACCAAACTGGTATTCAGTTATCAGTTTATTGCTTGCAGGGTAATTATACAATCATGAGTTAATAACTTTTCCCGCAACTTTTGATAAAAGAGGCAATAAAGATATAGTTATTGAGATTTTGAAATGTACCATTTTTGTTAATAATGCAGACATTTGTCATTTTTATTTTTTCTGAAAAAATATCCGAAACAATAATCTGATCATAGATATAAACTGAAGGGGGTAACACTAAATCTATTAAAAACTTAATAGGGATAACCTTAATACCATCATCACCGCACGCACAACTATTTTTAAACGACATTATTATGCTACGTATTTCCAATTCATCAGTGGGATGAAGAAAAATTGAGTTTGTCATATGCGGCTGGTCGGTACAATGATAATTCGAAAATTCATCTGGCAATTCGCTGGCACGGGACGACAAAAAGAAATATTCATTAAATTTGTTCGCCAACAAGCTACCGACGTATGTGTAACCGTCGATTTCTAACTCTTCTGGTATAGCAACATAATTCGTCGACATTAATTTTTTCATAGTGTTCCCACTTCTAGTAGAGTCCCTATAAAGTTCTGAAGAGTTTTTTTGATAAAATTTTATTTTTGCTTTTTTAGTATCCAGTACAAGTTTGTTAATATATTTTTATAGTGGCTTAGTAATCTCTCATCTTTAGTTTTGATAAATTTGGCAAACATTTTATCGCGCGCTGCTATCCGTTGTAGAGTTCGCGAGTAACACAAAAGATTCTTGACTTTTTGTGTTTTATTTTACCTCAAATAATGAAAAGGCTTTATCGTAGTACTCTTGTAATTTTGTTATGAAAGAATCGTAGGCTTTCCCTGTATTTGGTTCGTTTAGTATGTCATTCCATGTTTCAAAGGAGACGAGGCTGTAGAAGCTTTCTAAAGTATTTTGATTTCTATTCCTACAAAATACTCTCTTCTTGGTGGTGGAGCAATTATGCTGTGAATTGTTTTTTGGAATAAAACAAAAGATGGGCAAATGGTCACTCAGATATGCAGCTATTACTCCAGCCAAAACATCGGAGCTTTGACAGTTTGTGATGCAGATATCGATCAAGGTTTCCGTACATTCGTTTATACGAGTTGGGAGATTGAT
This sequence comes from Ixodes scapularis, assembly GCF_016920785.2. Classification (NCBI taxonomy): domain Eukaryota; kingdom Metazoa; phylum Arthropoda; class Arachnida; order Ixodida; family Ixodidae; genus Ixodes; species Ixodes scapularis. The sequence goes on along the minus strand of NW_024609873.1, from coordinate 15,027,091 downwards.
AATATTTTCGCATCCATTTAATTGAACAATTTCTAAAAAGATCATTTTAATTGATTTCGTTCCCTAGCAGATAAATGTTTAGGTCACCCGTTAATGCTATTTGCATATTTGTTGAGGTAACATATTCTAGTAACTCTTCCGAAAATTTTAGAAAAACATTTAACACGCCAGATGGCGGTCGATAGATCACAGCAATTACTACACTTCCACACATTGCAACCAAAGATTCGAAATTAACGGTTACACAAGTAAATTCAGATAGTACACGGTACGTCAGTCTACTCTGGAAATACAAGGAAACTCTGCCCGCGCGACGAGACTCGCGACAAATCGCTTCACACGTGTAACAATGAAATTGAACAATATCTTTTTCGCCAGAATACCATGTCTCAGTGAAAGCTAGGATATCGAAAGTACAACAAAGCGATTCCAGATATAGATAGACATCATCACATTTATTACGCAGACTACGTGCATTTATGTGAAACAGTTTGAGCATATAACAATTCGGTAAGTTTTTCTTTATACAGCTTCGAAAATACGTCACGTCATAGTAAGCATCCTTCATGCCCTGAAGCGCCTTGGCTAATTCTACATTCCAAACACTTTTAGACGAGCATAACATACTTAAATGATTTTGGCGAGATCGCTCTCATTTTCGATGCTGGTAGGTCGGTCACCTGACTTCTTTCTAACAAAAAACCTTTCCAACCCTTTGCCATTTAAACTGATAACGCATTTCGGTGGCCTTGGTTCTTGCAAGCCAGAAGAGTCTTCTGGTTTGAGCGGTCAGGTTCTCCATCAACCAAGCATCAGATTTGTTCTGCTAAAGCAACGCCCTATTTTTGAACCAGCGGTCTCGAGTCATTCTGGATGCAAAAGGAATAAGATCTGGGGGCACCTTATCTGGTTTCCCGGGGAGTCTATGGATGGCCTCAATGTCTCCCTCTGTGAGCTCAGCAACGTCTAGCAGCTTTGCCACCTCCTTTACTCTGTCCAACAGGTTTTCATTTGATAGGCATGGGATGCCAGGCACCTCAAGGTTCTGCCTCCGACTGTACTGCTGTAACTCGTTCACTTGTTGCCTCAGTTCTTTCCTTTCCCTTTCTGTCCCACTGTTTTCGATCTTTACCACGCGTTCCTTCAGTTCTCCAATATCTTGATTTTTTTTATTTCTGCTAGTACTTCATCGTACTTATCAGACATTTGCTGAACGGACTGCTCGAACTTATCAACGGTTGCTTTCATAGCAAGAAGTGTGTCTAGTTTTATTATCATCTGAGCCATTTGTCACTCGGACTTTCCCGCCTCGTCAGGCTTTTTCTGAACTAGGCAGTGGCGTTTGTTTTCTGCAGTTTGACATGTTGGACACTGCCATGATTCTCTCGTTTCGTCAGTCATTTTTTTTCAGTGCAGCTTTGCCTATTCCTGAACATTTCCCAGGGGATAGCCGAAGCTACACCCTGAGTTGATCATACACGTGTCACCCGATAAGGACTCCTTACAAGTCAAGCACATATCTTCTTCTGACATCGGTCACCCTTTTCCCAGACTCCCTTTTGCACGACCGATGGTATGAGAAACTTAGGAGTAGCAGCAGTGGAAACAATGGCAGGCGACATTATTGAAATCATTTCAATAATGTTTGATTAGTCAGATTGTACTTCAGTATGTACATCAAACTTACACCGTATTCAGGTATGTCTTCACTGAAGGTTCTACACACTCAAAAATCATCAACTTTTGGAGTTTACATTCTGTTCATCAGCAGATGCATAGAAGCAAGGTTCAGTCACGTTACATCTGCAACAGCGTCCGAGCTCGTAGCAATTGGAGAGGATATCTCGCTAGTGACAGCTGAGAGTCCCAGGTTTTGGGCTGTTTGTGGACTCGAAGCCTGTCTTTTGAATACTCTCTTCCACGCGAAAGCGCAGCCCATATTTGCAACTTGCATGTGGTATTTTGCTAGCACCTTGCCAAGCTTCATGCCAAGAGCACCACTGTAATTTACGGTAAATTCCTGGTCATTCTGCAATAGCTGGAAATGTTCTCGCTGGCAGGGCTGCTAAAGACGTCCAATAAAGCACTATTGTTATCTCAATCCCAATCTCCAGTAATGATGCAAATGACTTGATTCGAAAGTCCAGCCAAGAAAAAGTATCTCCTCTTTGTGAATATCCAAGTTATATCTATACCTATCTTTACAAACTCTATTCTAAGCTTCGATTTCGGGTTCAACGAGTACTTGCAAGAGGAACTGAAACAGTCCTACATCATTTGCGATTCACTGTAGCGTACACCACCAGCTATCTCTACAAAATCGGGGAGGTCTAATCTTCTGAATGCTTAACGTTAGGACTCGCACATACCATTCAACACGTATTGTGCGAATGCACTGAATACAACTGTGAACAAGAGTTGATGAAGGACCACCTGAGTTTAAGCAATGAGCAGGAGATAACCCGTCCTATTTTTTTTTTTTTGGTGGGTGTTTTCAGCGGATGGGTATAAAGCCAAAAATGCTCTCCTGAAATTTTATAAAGTTTACTCGATTTCAAAAGAGAATGTAGCATGCTTAGGTGAGCTCAAAATGGAAGTAACATACTCCAGTGACGTACTTTAGGTTTCATTTTTATTTTTATTTTATTAATTACAACAATGATTTAGTTTTGGTTTTTCATTTTTCTTGTCATTTCTTTCTTTCTTTTTGTATCTTCGTTGCCTTTCTTCTGTCGAATGATTTTCATTTCCGTTATATTTCCAACATAGCAAACCGGCAATAGGCGCCGGTTGACCTCATTGTTTAATAAACGGTTGCTTCTTCTCTCTCTCCCTATCTGTCTAGTCGGGAGGAGTGTAACGCGTTTGTACTTTTTATTTAGGAGGGACTGAGATCAATGTCGTGCGGAGGACATATGACGAGCCTATGACCAGACATTTGCCACAAGCGCATCTAGTTCACTTACGTTTTATTAAGTGGCGTATTCTCCTTTAATCTTTACACAGTGTGCAAATTCACACCAAAGTGTGAGTCAAGTAAAGGAAAAAATTAATTTTAGCAATAAAAAAGAATGAGATAATGAGTGCCTTCCTATTGCAGTACACTGACATCTTCATCATTCTCCCTTATCTTTTCATGGCGAAACTGCCATACAAGGCAGAACATTTGAATTTCTAGACGATATCACAGAAATCATTTCACACATTTCTGTAGTTCTTATAGTTGACTTGGAGTGCGATATAGTCTGGTACCTACAGAGGCAACTGCGCTGTCAGTAATTACAGCTTATAATTAGTGTGCCATTGCAAGTGGTTGATTCCAGGGTTGGGCAGAAAAACTCAAAAATGTATTTGGAAATACAAATACTGGGATGCATTAAAATGGTAGCTAAAATACTGATACTAAAATATATATCTAAAAATGTAACGCGATACGTTTTGGAAATACATTAAAAATGGAGGCAAAAAGTGTTCAGAAATACAAATACTGGAATACAATTTAGGGAGGGCAGAAATACAAATACAGAAATACTGATACTGCAATACATTTTTCAACTTAGTTTGAGACGCCAACTGAGTTGAAGCATGAAGTGGAAGTTTTTGATCCCGAAATTTCTTTCCAGGAGGCTCGACCTTCGAATCAAGTCATTTGTATCATTATTAGTGAATGGGATTGAGATAATAATAGTGCTTTGTTGGGCGGCTCTAGCAGCCCTGCCAGCGAGAATATTTCTGAAACCACTGCCTTGAAGGCAGCGGTTTCGGACTACGAGGAGTCTTCAATTGGCTCAAAAAACGTTCCATAAACGACTGAACGCGGTCCGTTCCCTGACATCCTCTCTGTCTGATGAACGATGCGAAAAGACCTTCGACCTCTAAATAAATTATGTTTCACCTCAAATACCATCAAAACGTCACCACGCCCCTGTCAACATTGATCCCAAGACGTTACGGTGTAATGAACTGATATTCTTTATTTGTAGGTGTGGCCTTAAATATAAAACTTTACTACGCCGCTGTATGAAAGGACAATACGTACGTTCGTTGTAGATTACCTCGTTGCATATTGTGCAGGCAGTGTCATTTGGAATTTTTGAAAATGGTGGACCACCTAACGCATCTTGGAACACATGTTTTATATTTTGTTTTGGTGGAAAAAACGATACGGTAGAGAGGGTACTTTCTGCCGACCCTCTGCCACCGACGCATGAATTGCAGTCCTCAAGTTTCGCCTAGCATCATTAAGACAGAGCCCTCGTGGATTGCGACCTGATATTGCCGGCACAGGAGCGAGCTCTCCGAGAAACAGCTCACTCGAATGGAGTCGCAGGTTTCTGAAGTCTGGTTCGGCACAGCGAGGCCACGTCGGGTTTCCTTCTGGGTTTCGGATACCTAAAGCAGCGGGTCACGTTCAAGTTGGCTGGTGACGTAGCCTTGAGCCGTGCAATATTACGGGCGCAGCCGCACACGCACTCGAACATTCGTTCAACTTCAATGCTTGAGTCATCTAACCATTTCAAGCCCACCACCGCCAGGCTCTTGCTGCAACGGACTCTGACTCTGCTTTGCCGTCTGGGTGCACTGTACGCCAAGGCGAGAGATACAGTTAGCAGCGGGTATTGGATGCCAACCCACAATGACTCAAGCAATTCTTACCTAACAATGTGCGGTAGACGCTTCTCTTACTCTACTCCTGGCACGCCAAAATGGTTCGAGTCCCCGATAAACAACACTTCTCAGAAGAGAGAAGAGGAGCATTGAAAAATAGCTTGGAGAATCGGAAGGAACCTTGGTCAGCATAGCAACAATGCCCCAGAATCTCCTTGATCCTAGTTCCCTCAGATGTAAAAAAAAAGTGGTCGGACTTTCTTTTTTTGACGGGGGCATTTTTTTTAAGAAATGTAACGAAATACATTTTATCCCGATTGTATCGCGATACAGATAAACATTTATTGGTGTATATCCGCTTTCTGCCTGGTGCAGTATTGTCCTCAATAAGAAGAGCAGATGAATTTGGAACGAGTAAATAAACGTTTAATGAGGCGGACGTGTGCCTACATACTAAAAGTGAATGGTGCCACGCATCTTGCATCAGTGACTTAAAGGTTACGACCCGAAGCAGTGCGTTATCACTAATTTCACAGACATGGCACGTTTACAAATATTCTGAAGAAAACACTTGATGACAGCAGAGAAGGCTGGGTGTTTCGAACTGCGCCATGCAAGCGGCAATATCGCCTAGACTTCTTTCAATTTTCAGCGCAGAGGCAGCCGGCGACAGGAGCAGAGGGGAACAATCAGATAGAGTCCAAAGCGCACCATCATGGTGTTCGTCATATTACTGAACGTGTTCTACCATTCACCTACCAATCATAAAAAGAAAGCGTCCAGTGACTGTCGCTTTTACCGTTGCTTGATTGGTCACAATGGCTTGTAACGTCGGCCGCGTCTAAACTGAAGCGGACTCAAGATATAGAAGCTATTGCTCATGCGGCATTTACACCACGTCCGAATGTACTTCGATAATAAATTTATTACATTTATATCATGCATACAGGGTATTTATTTATTGCTTCTCAGCATGTTTTTTTAATCCGTTGAGGCTACACTAATACAGTATACTCACGCACGTTATACTACCAAGTGGACATTATATGAACCTTTTTTGTTTACTCTGGTCCCCAGTCACCTGGTGGGCATATCTGGTATGGGCGACCAACAAATATTAAAACAGTTCATCCTGCAAATAGTAAAACGTAGAGGAAAGGCCAAACGAGAGTGGGCGACGGTTAGGCTTAAATCTTAAATGTATTTCATTGGCATGGTGATAACAAAACTATTTTTGGCCCATACTAGAAGTGACGGAATTCAAGATGGCGGCGCCCTTGTAGAAATTGTCTAAAGGGTGCTAATCGTCACGATAAGTTGAATTGCTAACCAATATTTTCTGGATAAACTTTATTAGTAAAAATAAATGTGTTGTTTTAATTAAAAACTTGCTGAGCGTGTCTGAAAACAGCGAAATCATTAAATTTGAGAAAAAATCGCAGCACACAAGATACACGGTTGGTACACTAAAGTTACCACTCGTGGCGGTGCGCAAACGTGGATGATGGTTTTATAATCCGCGTCAGTCATGTCAAATAATAAGAAATCAACGCATACTGAGTGGCATCGTCTCAAAGTGGGAATGGTTCGACCGTTTTGACGCATTCGTTCATCTCTTGAAATTCGGGAACCCGAGCCTGATCCCGGCACTTTCTAAGGTCGGCCGGGAACTTCACTGGTGACAAAATACTAAATTTTGAGCCCTTGAGCACAAGCTGTTGCTATGAAAAAATGGTTCGACTATTTTTAAGCATTCGTTAATTATTTTGAAATCGGACACACAAGCACCATCTAGGAACTTTTCGATATCATCAGAGTTCTTAGCTGGAGACGAAATACACAATGTAGGACTTTTTTAGTACAAAGTACCGCTATAAAAAATTCTCTGAAATGGGTCATCTTTTAGAGAACTTGTCTTGAAGGGGACATGGTACGACCCATTTCGGGCATTCGTTCAACATTTCAAATTTGGGCGCACGTTCCTCGCCAATGCCACCTAGACAAGCAGAAGGCCCTCGTACCGTCATCACAGTCAGATCGATTGAGGGCTAAGATTGGGCACGAGTGCTATGTCAGTGTTCGGTCCGTGTTCAATCAGCGTGTCGAAGATCGGTCTCAGGCCCAAACGCTCAGTTTGCTCGATGGGAATCAGATGGGGTTCTTGAAGGGACAGGAGGCGATACGGCGGCTTTTATTATTCTGAATGGCGTGGGCCTTCTCTGGGGAGCATATTGTTAGGGCGCAGGCGATATACCCGCGCGCAACGGCACTCACGCCGGATTGGCCGGCTGGTGGAAATGCACGCGGCCGCCGTCAACATAGGCAACGGTTAGAATGGGTTTCCGAAACGGTACTGTAACTCAGTTCAATAACGAAAAAGATATAGCGAAGATCAGTGGTAAGGTGTTTGTCTCATACGCAGCGGGAACCTGGTTGGATTCACAGTGTCGGCTTGCTTTTTTGTTTTTCAAAAAATTGTTTGTCGAGGCATGTGGCAATATACATGACATCTGTTTTTCACGATTAACAAGGAAAGAAAACAAATGTTGGAGACGAAACTTCGCTGAACTAAGTGGCTTGGGACTCCCTTTACGGAGCTGCAATGGGAAACAGCGGGGCTTGGGTTACTGGATGGACGCTGCGAAGTGGCGTGAATGGGGAGGGGGGGGGGGGGGGTAAAGGGTTAATGCTTCTGTAATGAGCAGCCGCAGACTGTCGCCGGGAAGCGACGTGAACGCAGGCGGGGGGCTGGCTTAACGCACTGCCCAGTGATACACGCGCGGTCCGAATCTGAAATCGAAGTTCCCGCGCGTTGCCAGGTGTGACGGCGGCAGCGTTTATCTCCACGACCAGCCAATCCGGCGTGAGTTTCATTGCTGGGGCGTCTATCGACTCCGCCGTAAAAATATGCTAGCGAGCATATTTAAAAAAAAACTTTATTATGATTCTAGATTATTGTAATATAAAACAGCTAGTTTCATTTCCAACGTTATTGCTGTCACTGGCTGAATATTGGAAATAATCGTAAACGTCTTATCGAGAACAAATCCATCTTACTGGCAAATTAGTCTCATATGCCAAAAATAATTTTGAAAAAAAAGAGTACCTAGCACATTTTGGATTCGCCCGATTTTCTGCAATTCATCGAAAAATATTGTATTCTGATGTATTTTAAATTGTGCTCGTTCGAATTTCGCGGTTTCTCACAAATTTCTGTGAGGTTCCTTTGAAACATAGTGTTTTACAGATGTAATGAACATCTTATTTACTACAGAATTAACCGTATTATTGGGGATGTATTTTGTTTAATTTACACAACCATAACAATAATTTTATACCCAAAAATAAACTGTACACTTCGACTAACTTGGATATTATCTGTAGTGGCAATTCATTAAAACGTTTATTTGACTGAAGAACCTGCATTTTACAAGTCACCATTTTGAAATTTTAGCACAAAAATGGTGGATTATAAAAGAATGAAGTAGTGGCATGGCAATTTTTTTACATTTAGACATTTCGGTGCTATCGCTATTACTGAGTGCTTCCGTACATTTTATGTTTGTGTATGTTTTGATAGCTCTTAGTAGTTTCTGCAATTATCCTTGTTGCTTGTCAAGCAACGCCTGCAAGCAATGCCGTACTCTTGCTGACCTCTTTGTAACGATGTATATTGTGTCGTCCAATAAACATATATTATTATTATTATTATTAATATTATTATTAAACATATGATATTTATAGAGAGCCCTGTGGTAAGCCGAAAAGATATGACGCAAGCAAACGATGGAACACATTTCTGGAAATGGAAGAAAAAAGGGCTACGGAAAGCAGAAGTGCACACGAGTGGAATAGCCTCACCTTTTACTCACTCAAACAGTAACTAAGTACCTTATTGTTTTCGAAGGTGATGTCAAGCTGCTGCATTCAATTTTTTTCATTAACCCCCCCCCCATCTCTCTGTTCAATTGGGAAATCAAATAGTCTTAATATTTAATTTGTTAAGAAAGGCGTTTCCTCAACTTGAAAGCAACGCGTTATTTTCTCGTTGATTAGGATGTGTCGTTGTTATAAAGGACTAGCGGCTTTAAATAGTTTCCGTTGTTAATTATCGCTCGAAGTTCAACTCGTTTATTCAAAAATAAATGGGCTGAACTGGCATACATTGTGCCCATATTTTTATGGTGTATCTCGCTTTTTCTCGTACTGCAAGTTACATCGCGATCTGAGATGAGAAGTTGGTTGCGAACTAGTGTTTTACACGACCCCCACCAGAAGTTACTAACTGTTTTTGGATGATGTTTTATGAAAAAGTAACAAAAATATACTACTCGTTCCTTCTCTTAAAAATCACTAATTCATTAATTTGCTACTCAAATGTAAGTAGGTTCAAGTTTCCCGTTACTTGTGACTCATCGATGTGCAGAATATTAAATGAAAGAAGAGCGTGAAACCCGCGAAATAAGTGGGTGGGTGACCTTGCAGGCGTCACCACTAGTGCCACTGTAACGCAAGTGATACTGCTATATTTATGTATACCACAATTCTCTATCACGTTGAATCTCTTTTCTTGGTTTCTACACATCTAGCTTAAAAAAGTAAGTCTCGCAACAAAACGGAAAGCGTTTTCTACCGACGGAAATTGGCAGGTTCTCTTTTTTTCTCGCCATATAGGCGCAAGGAAATATCTTTGGTTTAGAGAGTAATATAAAACTAAAACGGACGAAAAAGAAAGAAGAGAGGAAGTGACCAATTATCAGTGGTAGCCCAGTGCGATTACGGCGTATGAAATACAATCAGGAGTATCACGTTTTACTCAAAAACAGTGTGGACCAAAAAAAAAAGCACGACCACTATGTAATCATGCCCCCCCCCCCTCCTCATCCGCATAGGTATGAGCACTTGGCTTTCCAAGTTACCTCACCCACGGTAGCGCTAGTGGATAAATGCGCATACAGAGATCAGGTATGTTACACCTGTGCGTTTGTAGAACCTACACAAAAAAGGGGACGGGGATCCTGGGCATCGCAGCAGATCATTGACCAACCTACGTTTGTTCAACTATTTAATGGTATGTGCTTTAGGAATAGCAAAAGAGCAGGAAGAAAAATAAAGACATCTTGAAGGTTGGCCGACGGACAGATTGGCTATGTTATTTGACGCGAATTTAATCGCTGTTTACGCTGAGAGTTACCAAGCAGATAGATCAGTCAAGTGATTTTATTTCGAAAAGACACCGACGGCAGAAAATACAAATTCCTAAATTAGACACAGTTTATCAACGGGATGCGATCACGCCATTTCGTTTTCCTTGACACCAACTAGTAATTGCGCTTTTTTTTTGTTTAGCTCGTTAACGCCCATACTGCGCGCGTTCTTCTTGCCGCCCAGTGATTGTCATCTCGAGATGTTTTATTAAATAAAAGCTTGAGTTGTTGCGCTGGGACACTTCTAAATTTAGACTAGAAAGCAAGAAACATAACCAAAACCGTAACCGAAACCTAAAGCCATTTTAGAACACATTTTTTTTCAGTAGCAGTAACCGCACCAAAACCGTTATTTTAAATTTTATAAAAACATAAAAAAACTTAACCTTACCCCGAAACTGTGAATTATTTACTGGTAACCGCTATTAACCAATATTACCCGAAAAAACTAAAATATTATTTTTTTTTTCGCAACAATGACCTCGAGGAGGGTTCTGGCAATGTCGTGGTTATCTTACAGAGTTAGTCAGTGAGTGGTACGTATAGTAATACACTTCCCATCAATCAAATTTTAGAATAAAGAATACTTAGTGGGAATAAAAGTTCTACATTATTGAAAAAAGATTTTTTACCGGAATTTTATTTCTAGTAAAAAGCATATTTCGCTGTATTATGAGACACTTTTAAGTTCCGGTAAAGCCGGAACTTACCGGAAATCACCGGATTTGCCTGGATTCACCAGAAAGTGCCGGAAGTCACCGGATTTGGAGCCATTCCCCAAAGTTTGCCGTGTTTTTTTTTTTTCGGCCGTTAACAGAAGAATTTTATAATAAGCCTGTAAACCGTTGCTGGTGTATGCTTACCAGATTCTGGATGATTCAGTAACAATTAAAACGGTTAGTCCTTATAGACCTGAAAGTTCCATGTCTCTATTTAACAGGTGCGATACCACTGAAACAATTTGCAAAGTTGCAGACAAAATCAATCCGACCAAATAGGAAGAACCGAGTTCTTTGTAGCAAAAACATATAATTCGATGTACTCACAATGTCGCGGAGAAAATTCCAAGATGTACGCCAGTTCAACTAATAAAACCGAACAGGTGCACCCCATGGGCACACACACATAGTGTCAGCAGCACGTTTAGCGGAAACCACGAACGCGCCCCTAACATCCGCCGCCGTTAAGAAATCACGGGCACAGCCTCGATGTCATCCCTGATGCCGTCGCCGCGGGTGCACCACGCAGACATATACACAATGTCAGTAACGCGCTTAGCGAAAACCGCAAACGCGCGAACGAACACCCCCGTCGTTCATAAATCCTATGCACAGTCACGTTGTTGTACCTGATGCCGTTCCTGCGTCTCTGGCGTCTTTTTCGCTCTCTGATGCTTCTTAAGCCGGACGGACAAAGAGGCGTAAAAAAGAAAGGTTGCTGAAAGATTTTTTTTTCCGCTCACCTAGCTGCTCTGGAAGATACAGGTCGCACACATGGAACGGGAAGCCGACATTGAGCGTCTGTTCGTGGCCGTTTCTTGTGGACGGACAAAAAAAAAACGGTTTTCTTCAAAACAGAGAGCAAACCGACCCCGTCAAATTTTCCCCAAGAAGTCAATGTGAGGGAGAGAGGGTGCGGGGGGACTTGTCCTTGGTGCGTTCTAAGCAACATAATTACACACCCAGTCCTCGGCTCATCTCGGCTCTCCCCTTCCCTTGCGTTGGCTTCCAGTGAAGTCTGGTAAACGGGGAAACAAGGTACTCGTTTTCGGTAAACTTTCTACCAAAGCCGGGTCGTCTGGTAAATGAAAGTGGCTGCGCGTAAGATTCCAGCGAGATCTGATAACCGAGGGTAGATTCCGGCAAATCTTAAATCAAAGACTACTAAACTACGCTAATTTCGGATAAAAACCGGTGAAACTTGACCAGTTTTCACCCGTTTTCACCCGTTCACAGGAAGTTCACCAGATGTCACTGGAAGTTTATCGGATGTCACTGGAAGTTTTTGCCAGATTTTTTTATTAGGGCCGACCACATAATGAAAAGTCTATATTTCTAAATAATGACAAACAGCTACAATCGGTACATGTATTCAGTAGGTATCGCCTTCAAGCTATTAAATAATAAGTTAGAATTAGGAGAAGTACCTCCAACTCGTTTCCTTCAAAACCACCGATATTCCTCACTGCAGTAGCCAGTATGAAGAAACGAGGTAAATGGACCTTAATGGATAGTAGCGCGCGCCCTCAAGTAGCGCGCGCGAGGCATTATGTGAACAGTGAGGGTCGCCGCTCCGTCGTCTGCTCCTCCCACCGTACCGCCTCCGAGAATCACAATGTCTACGTTCCCGTTGGATCCCTGTGTATGGCAGAAGCCAATCCTTGCCTTACCCTCTGCTGCACTGCGTTGCCCACATAAGGTGAGAAAGTCTCAATTACAGCACGTCAGTCCACTCCCCAGTTTTTGATGGGCCATCGTTCTGGATGGGCCATTGTTCTTGAACGGCCATCCAGGAGGATGGACTATCTTTGAATGGGCCATCACGCGTGGGCTGCGCGCCAGAAGAGGAAGGTATAACTCACGCATCCATCGTGTTGATAGGCTAGGTTGCCGAGTTAACCGGATTCTGCACCTGCCTCTCGCCGAGAACGTCCCAGGACGGCTGGCTCCAACGGAGCTGCGACAACGGCCCTCGTTGGCCGCGGACCTTTGTTTTCTGAACAGCCATCGCATACTGGGGATTACAAGAAAGTGCCGCCGCCCATTCAAACGGGAGGAACAGTTTTAAATTCATATTTGTTGCATTGCGATTTAAAGGGGTGTCCTATCAGATAGAAGATTTACGCCAGGAACTGAAGCGCTGCGCCGTGTTGTCCGCCATAGGTTTGCTCGGCGCGTTTCAAATTAATCACCTGTGGATGGCGACGCTGAAAAACCTCAAATCCAAGCAACGTACGTATTGTCAAATAATGCCAAGAAACTCGAGGATAAGAAACTGCGGTGCGTCATCGTCGACCCCTGTTGCACCAAATTACGTACCCGCCTGCAGTGGATTACTTTCCACATGCCAGACGACGCAGTGCACAAGCTGCTCGAGACTTATGGCAAAGTCGGTGACGCAGGACGAGAGAAGCGGCCTGTGGAGGGGTTCGAGGGTTTCGAGTCTACCACCCGCGTCGCTTGCACGACGCTCAAGACCGGCCTCACGCCAAACGACGTCCCGCACCAGCAGTCCCTCCAGGGGGTGAACATCTTGATTATCACCCAGGGGCGAGCACCGGTCTGCCTTCTATGTACATAAGGCGCGACTGTCGTGTAGCGAAGTTCTCGGTGTGCTCTCGCTTCGCTCACGAGAAAGAGACGTGCATCAATACCTACGCCGGCCTGACCGGCGGAGCTGTGGTGGATGAGCTGTCCCAGCACATCATGGACCTCGAGGAAGTCGAGAACGCCGCTCAGGGCTCGCTTGCCATCCTTCCTCCCATAGGTGAACCAAACTGTCACCCCGCGGACGCCTGCAGCCCCGCTGCGCTCTCGATCGCAAAGGGGCAGGAGGAGATGACTGGCGGCTGCTGCGTCGTAAACGGTGTAACGACCCCTCTCGCGGTAACGACGGTCAAGCGCCCTGGAGGACCACATGACATCTCTTACCCGGCCGCCGAGACGGCGTTCCCCGGACCACTCGACAGCATGGACGAGGCCATGTAGTTCGTAAAGCGTAGCCTCGAAGAGAACCTCGATGACGAGGACCCCCCACCGATGAAGGGCATGACGCCCGCTGCCAACCGCTGCTGGACACGAACAAGTGGTGCTATGAGACCTCGCCCCTCCCCCCTCTAGACGACCGGGAACGGCGAGACAGCAAATAAGGCCCCCGACGCCTGGTTTCCAAGGGCTACCGAGGCAAGTGCAAAAGGCTGAACGCAACACACACCATGATTGGTACGCTCCTAGGAACCATTGCGGTTGCATCGGTAAATGTTCGCTCTTTAAACGCTCGTAAGAAGCAATATCGATTATTACAAATATTGCATCTAGGAAAAACACGATTTCTTTGCAATGCGATACACCAAAATGGCAGAGGAGGAGCGGGTCGCAATTGCACATCGCCGTCATATGAAGTTTGTGTCACACACGCTGTTGGTTTTTTGTAGTATGTTTCGTTTTTTATTGAGAAGTCTCTTCCGCTGTCGGAATTAAACGTTACCACCGACACGGAAAAACGTTTCAACACGTGTAAAGTTTTGCTTTCGCTTGGCATGTGGCACCTGGTTTGCGTTTACGCGCCTAGTGCGGTTAGGGACCATGTTCCCTTTTTCAACGGATGACGACAATTTCTGGATTGCGACAGAGAGGTTGTTTCGTGTGGCGATTTTAACTGCGTCCTTAGGGCAGCAGATAGAATTCCCCGAGGCAGAATAACGATTGAAGTGTCAGCATTTTGAGTGAACTTATTGAAGACTTTGATTTGATCGACGCTGGTACAGTGGCGTCGGAAGTATTTCTGAGGTGGGGGGGGCAACAGAATTGGGGTGGGGTGGGTGGGATGAAGCATCTGGAACAACATGGATATATAAAATCGAAACGCTCACAAACGTTTATTTAGATCGAATATATGTCCTTCCTCTTTTGGAATGTGGTGATCTTGTTTTTCTCCCATGTTGACGTCTTCAAACAGCGTGAAATAAGAAAGAGCTCACTGGTGCCCGAAAACGGTTCGTCGTTCAGCCGTCCTCGACACGAACTCTTTGATGATAGAGTTCAGACCCAAGTTTTGCTTCTCACTCACTATTTACGTGCAGCAGCATCACCTGAGTCAGTCGCTCTTGTGACATGGTAGCTCTGAGGTAATTCTTGATACCCCGAAGTGCGCTCAAACTTCGTTCAGCTGATGCCGCTGACGCTGGCGTGTCATTGCTGTCATTATAAGTGCCGCAAGGCGCATCACCTCAGTAATCATCCTTTTGAGCTCTGGGACTTGTCTGCCCAGAGCACGGTACAACTCGAGTACGGAGCCGATCTGACCGCTTGAGAGCGAGTGAACCATGTTCAGCTTCCTTGAAAGGCTTTCCAGGTGAAAATCAGTAGCGTGGAATCCTAATTTCCTTTCAAGTTCTTCTGCAGTTTGTTGCTTCTCTTGAATAGCGCACAAAATTATTTGCTCTAGTTGTGCGAGACTTTGCATGCCTGGTTGCTTGAATCCTCTTGCAAGCTCGGCGCGAACACAATCTAACGCTTCGTATATAGAACTGCTTCCGAAGGCCTGTCTCCGCGTCTAGAAACGCTGGTTGACAGGGCTCGCTGCTGTGTTCGAAACTTCTTGGAGGACCGCATCGCGTGGTTTTGTTTGAAGGGGCCTTTAGCTTATGCTTCTTTGCTGCCCCCTCTGTACGTTAGTACATGTCCAAGTCCTCGGCGGTACCCGCACGGCACAACGCCCAGGGGATTACTGCAGCCTCGAACTGCGAAATCAAATGCGCTTCGGGCAGCGTAGGCGCGTATGGACTGCTTTATTCGGCTTCAAAAATGAAGAAGCTCCTGCTTATTTCTGGTTTTAAAATAACCGCAAATAATTGAGCCCTCGAATAACTAATACCGTGATGATGAATATCATCATGCCACTCGTAATGCGAGAAATTCATGCCCCCGAAATATCTTAAAAATCGCACTCTGAGAAATTTGCAAAATATCGAGCTCGCGAGCCGCCATTACTAAAAAATTTCTGGGGGGGGGCGGTCGCCCCCCCTGCCCCCCCTGTTCCGACGCCACTGCGCTGGTACTGTGAAAAAAGAAAACAAGCGAGATCCGTTTCACACATTTTCAGACGTCATCGCACGCTCGCTTAGAACGAACATATATGTCACCTTCCCAGGCAGCAGGTTAAAGGGCCAGGTCACGCCAGTAATTCTTTTTCTTCTGACCATAGCTTTTTTTTTTTTCAATTATGACAGGGGAAACGGCACCGAAGAAGGATAAGTTTAATTGGAACCTCTGGGAGCTAAACCCAGAGGTTCTCGATGAGGGTTTTTTTCTTGAAAAAGTTGGTATATTCTCTAAAACGTATTCAGAAGGCTCAAGAGGCGATCTTTTTTAGATGTCGAAGATCATCGAGCAGGAATTAAAGATGCTAGTGATTGAATGGTCTTCCATTTTAGCGTTCGAGGCGTGAATTGAAGAACACAACTTGAACAAAGCTTTAGAAGTTCTGTCAAAAGCAGAATGTGATAGGCCGGCATAGTTCTTAGAAGTTTATAATATGCCAAGGAGTGGCTGGAAAAGTTCCACTTGGGGCGTTACCGTGGAACAGCTTTCCGTGCTCGTACTGAGAAGTATCAGATGGGAGAGGAACCAACAAAACCATGTTTAGCAGATGAGAAAAACTTCGTGCTGCGTAACAAGATAAGCGGGATCGAGAACAAAGGGGTGACAAGCACCAGCCTAACTAATATTAAGCAAGCGTTTGTCGGCTACTAGAAAAAAAATTTTGGGACGGATAATATTAGAAGGAAGGATCCCCATGTGTGGAAAACTTTTTGACTCCCTCCCGCAGTTAGTAGACGAGGAGAAAGAAAAGCTCGCACAATCTCTCTCTTTACAAGAAGTCGAGGGGGCAATTGACGAACTGCTCAACTCAAAAACGCCGTGACCCGATGGGTTATGATTAAAATGTTAAAAGAAGTTCAAATAAGACGCTCGAGCGTTCTACTGGAAGTTGTTTCTAAAGCGTACGAGGGAAAAACATTGTCGGGGTAATTTTCGCGCTCGTAGACTGCTTTAGTAACCAAGAGCAACGAATGCGCGAAGGTACGTCAAGTCTCTTGTTACCTCCCAATCACCCTCTCTAATGTAGATTACAAGACGTTTGCAAACAGTTTAGCGCGACGGCTTCAGAGTGTCGCCTGCAAACTTTTTCGCAACCGCCAGACAAATGGCATCCAGGGCGCATCTATCACGACCAATGTGCACGTTGCCTGCAGTGTTTTAGAAGCATACACGATGGCATGGGCCAAGTTGCCCTGCTGCAATTGGACTTACAAAAGCCTTTGGCCATGTTAAGCATTACATTATTTTTTATGTGTTAAAGCATGTAAATGTGGGGGAAGTTATTTTTGAGGGAGCAAAAATGGCGTAGCTCGAGTGCGCCACCAGACTCATTGTCAACAAGGAGTCGAAGGAACCAATACGCGTATGAACATCTGTGAGCAAAGGGTGCCCTATGTCGCCGCTATGGCTTAACATTTATTTGGAACTATTTTGTTTAAGCTTTCTCAGAGGTAAGAAATGCCATAGTTTACCGCTAGAGAACGAGGAGGGAAAGGTAGTGAGCTACCCAGACAAGCAGCGTTGTTTTGTTCTGATAAGCCTGCTATCTGTGCGGCCGTTACGTTGGCAGAAAAACTTTTGTAATGCCACTAGGGCTGCCATAAATCGAAGCAAGTGCCGCGATGTTTAGCACAACGCGTGGGCCACAAGTCTTTTTATACTTGAAGAAGTCTGTTGGGACCAGGTGCCGTGCATTTACTTCGGTGTTCGACTAGGTTGATTCCTTGAAAACAAATCCTATAGATCGGAAGTCTCCACCGATCAAAACCGGCGCTTCCAGCCGGAAGGAGCGTGAACTGTATATTTTCTACACACTCTTAGTTAACCCTGGCTAAAATGCACGCATATAGGCAGGAAAGCGGGTCAAAATTTCGCCGCTTACAAGCAGTTGGTTTAGGTGTCTCAACTTATGCGGCCCGTTGTTATGAGGCCCAGATTCAAGCGGCCCGTTCTCGCACGGATCAGGTATGCGGCCTGAATTTACCAGGCCCTTTGATATGCGTGACAATTTCATGCGGTATTTGAGATCAAAATTTTCCTGGCTAAAGCGACCTACGATTATGCGGCCTAATATTTAAACTGCGGCAAAATTATGCTACAACGCCATTTTTGCGCCCTTCTCTGCATACTTGTGGGCATAGACAGCCGGCATGATACTCCGACTAGTTGTTTCTGGATCTGGAACACAAGTTTCAGCAACACAAAATACGTCACATGAGGGGAATCGAACCCGCGCCCGCGAAGTGAAAATCAGACACCATACCGTACTGAAAAAAATCATATAAATTTTTCATATGGGTCTTCATATAGCGTTATGGGATACGGGCCATACGGTTGGTACGGGTCATATGGCTGGTACGGGTCATATGGGTCATACGGTTGGTCGGGTCATATGGGTCATACGGTTGGTACTGGTGATATGGTTGATACGGGTTGGTACGGATTGTATGGTCCATATGGTTTGTACGGTCCATATGGTTTGTATGGTCTATGGTTGTTATGGATGACATTGTTCATGCAGTTTAAATCGTTGATATGATCTACAGGCCAACGCACTATTTACCAACAAGCCCTCACAAGGTGTGGGCAAATTCAGTTTCCACACGAGGTGCGGGCACTGCGTGTGCGCAAGAACGACACTCACGTGACGTAAAGCGTCTACACATGAGACCTAACAGTAGCAGCGCCACCGTAGCGACGTGACGTCAGGGCCGCGTATTGGTGTATATCGATCGTATTCACCACATGGTTCACTCATCAGTGAAACATGAAGTTCAGCAGGGAAACACTTTCCTTTTAAAGCCTATGCAAGATAGCAGAAAGTGCATGCAAAGAGAAATGCTCGAACTTCGAGAAATTGTGAACATGCATTCCACACGCAGGCTCGTTTATTTGTCCTCCAGTCTCAGGCTTCGAAGCAGCTCGTGCATGTTAATGAGGCAATTCTTTGAGGCGAGCTGCATCTGCTTTCCCAGTTGGTCACAGGCTGATGCACCTCCGATGGGCGTTTGAAAGTAATGTAAACAAAACCGACAGTCACATTACATGTTCTCGTAAAATAGTTTGTACAGTATCCATCTAGTCAGTATACCCTTTTCAAAAGTCTATCAAGCAACAATGGCGGTCAGCACTGCTTGCTCACGAAGTGCGTGACTGGATCCGAGTTCTCGTTGAACACTGACGCAGGGCTCGCTTTCAGTATATGCTCAGAGTATGTGAGCAAGCAATGGCGGACAGGCGTTCGCACTGACGTTGGGAAAGGGTCTATTGACTTAAATTTTATGACTGACCTAATATTTAAAATCATCTACCTTCTGCAACTTTCACATTTTGAAAACAATCACAAACATTTATCAAGGCAATACATCACTGCATGACGGAAAATACATAACATACAACTTTCGTCAACTTACATAGCATGCAACTTTCGTCACCACGGGACTTCTTTGCAGACTCCCGGGACGCGGACCTCCCAGGTGGTCACACCCCGGTCCAAGCATCCCTCTCGTCCCGTTTCCCAGAAGAACGCAGGAACAGGCAGCTGTCCCGATCATACGCCGAGACCCAAACGTCTCCACTTGTCTCCATCGTCCGTTAGCACCCTTTCCGAAGGCCGAGGAAGCGGGCTTCTGTTTCTCAGCGGGGTGTCAGGGGGGTCAGCTCCCGCTGTGCCGGGTGGCCCGCTCGGCGTCGCTCGGAAGCTGCACCCCACCCACGCCGCGTCGGTCGGCATGTTCGGCGGCGCCAGAATGCCGAGCCCGAGACTCTGGTCAGTCGATGGGTGGTCGATGGCGCTGCCAGGAAGCCGAACCTGCTCTCTGGGTGGCCGATCATAGCAGCATGCATCCACCAGGTGCATATTGAAAGTCGTTTTTTTAGCTTTAAAATTAGTTTTCTCGTGCTTTTCAACGGAAGACTGGTGTTTTTGAGGTTAGGGTGCAACATGCAACACATTAAAGCTAGAAAATGAGCGCTGAAATTTTGTTTCCCTACCCCTTTAATGGAAGTGTAGCCATATAATCTTAGTGTAGTATAATTAATAAAATATTCTATTCATGAACAGGAACTTTTAGTTAAGTAAATCATCCCTGCAGTCCATTAAGCACAAAGTTTAGTTTAGACTAGACAAATGTAAGCCAGAAACACTCAAATCCTGGAATTCATAAGGAAATTACTTTATTTGTGCTTACTGTAGACTTATTTTTCTCGGGCTCCATATTTCGCAATTATGGTCGAAGCTGAAGTTTGTGGGAGCCGGGGGTGAAAGACGAGGCAGAGGGCACGTGACAGGCGGCCGGCGGAGAAGGCACGAGCTGGGCGAGACATTGCGAGCTGAGCGAGGCTGGAAGCTGGACAAAGAACGACGGAGCCGGGGCTGCCTAGCCTGGCCCATAACGAACCCCGGAGCGGTCCACCAGCGAGGTCTGGAGTAAGACCGGTGAAAACGGCGAGCCCGGGCCATATGACCTGGGCTATGACGATCCCGGGGTGGTTCCGCAGCGAGACTCGGGCATTGATAGCCCGGGACAGCCAGCCTACGCAGCGCTGGCGTGGGAAAGGCGATCCGCAGGCCTGGACACGGACCCCGACTGTGAGCTCTGATCGACGGGCGACAACAAGGGTCGGCGGGCCCGGACTACCGGCTCTCGACGACGGGCAACCGAGAGGTACAGTAAACCCATTCGTTGTCTTCTCGTTGCGTTGTGTAACTCCCTGGGTGACGGGCGGAACGCATACCGATCGGGCGGGATTATTAGTAGAGGGATCTCCGTAAAAGAAACCACATTAAAATGGCGCCCAACGTGGGGCCCGTTCAGTATGCCTCTGCTTCTAGTCGTCCCCAGGGAGACCCATGGATCCGTTAAGCGGGTGGTTCACTAACGCTAACGATGCCCGTTGAGAAAAAGTATTTCGGAATTTTGGTGACTTGTCTCACAGCAGAGCTCAGCAGGTGTCTCCTCGAATCGAGTACTTAAAGGTCTCGAAGGACGAGGTTGCGGACGCGCGTTCTCGGGTACCCCAGAATAGTGGTTGGCAGAAGCTGACCCAACCGGGGGGAACACGAGGAGCGCGGTTAAGATGTAAGAAAGTCGTCTTCGGAGGCAGAGGAGAGCCACGGCATGTTCGCTGGAAGGCAGGATAGCGACTGGCAGTAGGGAACACAGCCAGGACTTATTCCATATTTAGGATTCAGGCTTGGAGTGATGCGGTAGGCAAGCAAGCGCTTGTCGAGGCCCGGGGTGCAGATGGGTTTTTGTCAGTGGGTGTCGGAAAGATTGCGGGAATTGCAGTCGACACCGGGAACACTGGCGGACGAGATTGTCAGCGGGTGTTGGGTAAACTGGCGTAAATTGCAGTTGACACCGGGAACGCTGGCAGGCGAGTTAAGGAGCAGTATGATTTGTAACCGCTGGGCCAAGACGGCTAGTTGCTTCGCGTCACTCCAACAATCCATGAAGGGCAGAGGCGATTTATAGGATAATTTCTCGACTTCACTCTGGCCGGTCGTGGCAGTGACAGCAAGACTTTTAATAAGTTATGTCGCGTCACGACCTGGCCGGGGATGAGGCGGTAGCATTTAGGTGGCTTGTAGTTGTCCAGCTTGCCTTGAGGCGTGAATGGTTTAAGCGGGCTTGCTCGCTGAGCTACCGCCCCCTCCGAGGACCGAGCAGTCCCTAGAGGTCGTATGCACGTGGACGGAATGGGACGCTGACGCTTACATCAAGTAGCACATGGTATATGTAGCCGTTGCGGAATTGCGGGTATGGTATCTGGTCATCCCGCCACAGGCTTTGGATCCCTTCGCTTGCGCAAAAGATGGACTAGGTTTACGCCATCGTTACCTGTTCTGAAGGAAACTCACGCTTTGAGCAACGCAGCTAGTGGTTTTGCCGCATCGCTTGCTCCGAGGTGAGAAGGGCACTCGAGGTATAAAGACGCGAGCGTCGTGTCTTATTTCTAGGCTTACTCGGCGACATACAAACGAGGAGGCTTGCCCTGTTCACATCGCTGACTTGAAAGGATACTACCGTCGTCGCGATGGGGAAGGCGTATAGCATGAGGTTGCGGTAAAACACAAGAAATCCCCTGTTCTTAGCGACCCACAAGCGAGCTCTGGAATGCAGACTTGCTGAGTTGGCCGCATGGTACACGAACCCGTCGGCAAGCTATGTGGCGGTAGAGGCTATGGCCACTGCCACATTTTGCGGCAGAGTATTTGTTCGCTGTGCGTTGTTTTTACAGTTTGTTCTGCGCAGAATAGCTTCTTGGAAAGACGGCCGTATACAGACGGCGTAACCCAGGAAGCCCACCGGGAGGGAAGACGGGACCATTTGTTTTCCCAAGTGCTCAGGGTGGCTGACAGTTGTTCGGCCTGACGAACGGTTCAGGCGGGCAGTTCTAAGCCCGCTGTGACCTCTAAGCGGAACGGGGCAAGTCCGTCTGCGTCGGCCGGACCAGCTTAGAGCAAGCCCCCTGCTGCATCGCGGTGAGTGGGACAGCGAGCGACAGACAGGTCGGCATTGTCTGCCGGCTTCGCTAGCCACCACCACCTACGCCGCTTTCGGACGCTGCAACGTGGCCATTCCGGCAACAGCAACCGCGGCCGCCCATGAAACCCAGCGGCTCCCTGAGGCCCATGAAGTCCCCCGAAATCCGGGCCTTGAGGGGGGGAGAGTGTGGGAGCCGGGGGTGAAAGACGAGGCAGAGGGCACGTGACAGGCGGCCGGCGGAGAAGGCACGAGCTGGGCGAGACATTGCGAGCTGAGCGAGGCTGGAAGCCGGACAAAGAACGACGGAGCCAGGGCTGCCTAGCCTGGCCCATAACGAACCCCGGAGCGGTCCACCAGCGAGGTCTGGAGCAAGACCGGTGGAAACGGCGAGCCCGGGCCATATGACCTGGGCTATGACGATCCCGGGGTGGTTCCGCAGCGAGACTCGGGCATTGATAGCCCGGGACAGCCAGCCTACGCAGCGCTGGCGTGGGAAAGGCGATCCGCAGGCCTGGACACGGACCCCGACTGTGAGCTCTGATCGACGGGCGACAACAAGGGTCGGCGGGCCCGGACTACCGGCTCTCGACGACGGGCAACCGAGAGGTACAGTAAACCCATTCGCTGTCTTCTCGTTGCTGTATGTAACTCCCTGAGTGAAGGGCGGAGCGCATACCGATCGGGTGGCGGTGATTACTAGTAGAGAGACTTCCCCCATAAAGAACCCCCACAAGTTTTGAAATAATTCGCGGGTTCTAATTTTCGCGATGCAGTGGGATCTCCATATAGATTCCAATGTGTTTACACTTTACCGGAATTGTTTACGGGACCTTCTTTTTCAGCAGTTGTAGGCGATTCGTAAAAACGATTCGACAGCAATCTCAACCAAGCGATTCGACAGCGACCTCAACCATGGGGTTGCTGTCACGTGCCTTGCTTCGACGCTCTTATTGGGTCGGGAAGGCCGCAGCCTCCACAGCTCGTCAAGTTATCGTGAAACACAGAGTATAGTTGCTGCACTCGGAGTAAGAGTAAAAGATCGCAAACTCAACATGCCCAGCACCTGGAAGAAGGCATAGGACATACACTTCGAGGTTAAAGGGATACTGAACCGAAATTTTGAACTCACAAAACAAGGCTGGACAGATAGGCGGGACGGTGCAAAACCACAAAAAATTACACCATCTTCCCGAGGGGAACCATGGCGTGATGCGGAGCATCGCGGGTCGTTATTGTAACGCGAGTCATGATTGTGCCGTCATGTTATCAGCCGCTGCTCTTCGTATCTGTTTCAGTGATCACATGTGCTGTATATATATTATCTTGTTCCTGGCAATAAATATTCGTTCGTCACTTGACACGCAACAGACTACATGGTGTCAGACGCGGTCGCGACAGCGATCTGTCGAGCACGCTCTCGCTGTTGTCGGCAACACGCCGCTTGCTGCTGAAACGGATCCGCCCATGGCCCGAAAACAAAAGCGAGGTTCCAGCCGAGATCCGAACCTACTGGAACTACCGCGAGGAAATGGACGTCCAGGACGGACTGGTGTTTCGCAGCAACAGGCTCGTCATCCCCGCGAGGCAACAGAGGGAAGTACTTTCTGTGCTGCACTCCGCGCATGGAGGCGTCGGAAAAATGAAGTCAAGAGCAAAAGCCGTGATTTTTTGGCCCAACATGGGAAGCGACATTGAGCAAATGGCAAAGAATTGTGCCGAGTGCCAAAAGTATAAACCTAAGAATGTGAAGTTGTCTCTACTCAGCCATGACATCCCGAAATTGCCATGGCAGACCATCGGAATCGACTTGTGCTTCCACAATGACCAAGAATCTATTGTTGTGGTTGACTTTTACTCTTTCTTTTTCGAAGTGAGAGGAGAGAAGCACAAGCCAGGTCCCGATGCCAACATCACACACCACACCACCAACTTTGCCTGAGACTCCGACGGTGGAATTGCGCCGTAGTAAGCGACCAAGGAAATGTCCCGCAAGATACCCGGAGCCAGAACATTAACAAGCATCTAGGTGTCTTTAGGATGTGTAGTAAGCAACCCGGGCAGCAAAAGTGCTTGTAACTAACTACCTTGTGTTTCAATTATGTTTAATTCAAAAAAGCGTTCTTTAAAGAACAAAGGGAAGATGTAACGCGAGTCATGATTGTGCCGTCATGTTATCAGCCGCTGCTCTTCGTATCTGTTTCAGTGATCACATGTGCTGTATATATATTATCTTGTTCCTGGCAATAAACGTTCGTTCGTCAAATGACACGCAACAGACTACAGCTATTAACGGTGTTATTAACGGTGTTAGTAACGGTGTTAGTAACGGTGTTAACTTGCGTGTTATTACATTGTTAACTTGCGTTGGTTACCACACATCGCGTGAACGTTGTTGGAAACTCCGCGATGCTCCGCATCACCCCATGGTTCCCCTCGGGAAGATGGTGTAATTTTTTTAATTGCGTAGACGAAAGTGAAACGGTTAACGAAGGTCTTTATTGAGCAGCGTCTAGTACTAGAGGTGTGCACTTTGCTTTGATGAGGATGGCTTTGTGGTCGCTGAAGTGAACCGTGAGGGAATCTTGGTGCAGTGGGTGGACCTTGAAATTGGTGAAGACGTGATCAATGCATGTGCCGTGAATGGTAGTTGGTTGTTGTTTGCGGTCGTCGTATGATACGTGTTGCAGCGAGTGGTGTGATGACATGTACTCAACTATCCAATGGCTCTTCATGACGTTGACATTAAAGTCACCAATGTGCATGAAGCGCGTTGCCGTGGTCAGGGTCTGCCGCTCGCTTCAAGCGTTTGCGCTCAGCGCCGCGTGCCCTTCGCTGCGCAGCTTTGTCTTCAGTGGACGTAGCGTTGCTGTTAGTTTGTGGGGTGGTGCTGACGCTTGCTTGCGCCAACCCACTGACAGGACTGTTGCTTCCATCACACTTCATCGGAAGAACGGAGTGAAGTGGAGTTAACAGCGGGTGAACTGAACGCGCGCAGTCAGTCAGAGTCTTGAGAGCAAGCGCGCTACCGCTGCTTATATTAACACTTGAAGGAGAGGAGACTAGAAGAGGAGAGTTGCGCATGCGCGCGCGGTGTGAGTAGAAGCGAACGGACGCGAAGTGCACGCAGCTGGTAGAGAGAGAGAGCGGAGAGAGTAACGCGCAGCTGTTGGAGAGAGGGAAGGAGGAGAGTTGCGCATGCGTAGTGTTAGTGCGGACTACGACGCCGCGGGACTTAGACCCGAGCAAGAGATGCTCCGCATCTAAAACATCACTCATGCAGCGATATCTCTAACGGATCGCCATATTTTTAGAAAAGAAGTGCCCGGCCGAGGAGGCCGACGAGACAAGGCACGTCCCGATTCTTATTCCCTCTCCTCCTCGCTACGTCCCGTGTCAAGCTGGTGAACCGAAGCGAGGAGGAGAGAAGCGAGGCCGCTTCCCCTCATTCTCAAATTCTCCTGGAGGACAGTGATGTCAAAGACCTCGCTTGATCGTGCCCTTCTTTTCCAAAAGTGCAGCGAGGTTTTTTAGATATTGTTGTACGAGTGTTGTTTTGGAGTTCGTAGAGTCCTGTTCAACGCTTCTAGAGCCTTATTTCGCGAAATTCAAATTTCGGTTCAGTATCCCTTTAACAAGCCACACGCCAGATAAGGTGCTCCATCTGTGTTGAATGGTTCGAGAAATCTATCGACGCCCTTGCACCAGCGGAGTTGAATCGTTCATTATACAAAGCAAAGCAACAAAACTGCAAAATGTTCGGCCAAAATAGGTTACAGCCTGTGCTTTTGATTTGGGACTTCAGAGAGATGAGCTCAATTCTCTGGAAATTAGAAACTACGTATATTCTGAAAGAAATACTGTTCTGCAATTCGAGGTTGTCTCGTTAAAATAAAAAAAATAAATACCAGAAAAAAGTACTAACCTGATATGCACCTATGAAGTCTTGTTTTGGCTAGCAGTGACCGGCCCTGGTTAGCAATGACTCCATGTCCCCAGGATTTAAAACAATGGTTAAGTAACGTCCACCCCTTATGCACTTTTTGGTACAACTGGAAGAGACAAAACATCTTGTTAAATTAGACATGAGGAAGATACATAGAAAGGGGGGGACGGACAACGAAGACTTCCAACTAGCAACAACATTTATTGACCCGAAGTTTGCATATATAGGTGAAGGAGGGGAGGGTGAAAGACGCTACACTGGAAAGTGGGAAAGCGATGGGAGAGAGTGTAGAGCCACGGAAATGAGGGACGATTCCGTGGGGTAGACATCTAATCGCTCGGAGCCGCTGAAACGAGGGACGTCAGCTCTGGCCCCAGGAAGTTTATCTCCCTCCTGGATAAGCCTATGGACGGGGATCCGAAGTTGCTGTGACTGTAGTGCATGGCGAAGGCCTCCATGATCTCTCGTCCGTATCTTGAGGCGTGACCTCCAATCCTGGTGGTCGAGGGAAGGTCGGCCGAACAGGGTTCGCTGCACTCAGAGGTGTGTTTGGCAATCGGGTGGTAACAAATCTCCGAAGTGTCGGAGGCGGCTTTCTTGATCTCGTTTGCATGTTCCCTCACCCGATCGTTTAGGCATCGGCCCGTCTGTCCGATGTTTTTAGCACCGCAGGACATGGGAATCGAATACACGCACTCTTTGCAGCAGGTTACATAATTGGTCTGGTGCTTTTTCTGGCACGGGGGCGCTGGACCGGGGTTGTTGACCTTTCTACAAATAGAAGCTAATTTGAACTTGCAGGAAAATACAACGTTGGTGTTGAAGCCAAGCACAATAGATTTCAGGCGATGTGAGGTGTTGTGTATGTAGGGGATGCACGCGAAGCGTGACTTAGGAGGGAGGGGTTTGGACTTCTGCCCCGCGACAAGTCTTTTCATTGTTGTTTCAATCAGGTCTCTCGGGTATCCTGCCTTTATGAGGCGACTAATCTGCTTGGATAGGCTGGGGGCGGAAAGGTGCTGACAGGATTTAACCTTTGCCGAAGCAACTAGATTTCGAGCGATCCCATTTTTTACATTCCTTGAGTGTGAGCTGTTGAAAGGAAGAACGGGCTTAGAGGACCTCTGCTGGTGAGCCCAGCAGATACCTTTGCTAGTTGGGACCAACGTGAGATCCATGAACTGTAAGCCCTCAGGGGAGGGGGCCTCTTTGTTGAACGTAAGCCCATGTATGTTCTTCTGGAACACGGTCTCTATGGCTGCATAGTCGGAGATGGTGGAGTGTAGGATGAGATAATCGTCAACATAACGAAAAATCTTCGCATCGGGAAAATCTTGTTGAAGGTCCGCCTGAACTTTGGCGTCAACATAAAACAGGTAAATTTCGCTGAGGGCGGGAGCCAAGCAAGACCCGATACAAACGCCGGCCTTTTGTATGTACACTTTACCCTCATATTCAACAAGCGTTGATTGGAGATACAGTTGTGTCAATTCGAGAAATGAGGACAGCGAGACGCCACATGAATTTTGAAAGTCTATGACACCTGTCTCGTGGATGGCGTCCCCCCTTTCTATGTATCTTCCTCATGTCTAATTACCGTTACCAACACGCTCGTTTTGTACTTAATCTTGTTAAAAATTACCAATCCTTTTCACGTGCGAATTTCGCAGGTCATGCTTCCTGAGAGTCATTTCCCACAATAGTATTAAATTAGAACAATGAGAGCAAAGTTGTTTGAGTAAAGTGCCAATGAAAAGAAAAAAAAAAAATTTTTTTTTTTGAAACAGTCTGGTTGGGACACGCGTGTCAAAAATTTAATTATTTCTGAAAAAAAAAAATTGGTCAGAGCAATATTGACGGCGCGAGACGCAATTTGGTCGGTAGTCACCTCCTTTCCACCTGTTTCCTCTGGGCATTTCGAGCGAGTGGAGGAGAAGGAGATCAGCTTCGCCTTCGTGTTGAGGTGGCGAGAGCGAATGACCATTCCGGGACGTCATGGACTTTGCGCGCAGAATTTAAAATAAATCTCTCGCCGTCAATATTGCTCTAAAAAATTAATTATTTTCGCATAAAATTTATTTTTTGGCACGAGTTTCCTTATCAGACTGTTCAAAAAACTTTTTTTTTCAGGGGCCCTTTAAGAGGTGTGGTATTGATTAGAAATGACTTATTGCCCTCAGGACTGAAGTGCTGTTTCAGTAAAGTGCCGTTCACACTCTTGTGACCGAGTAAGAAAGAGAGAGACTAGACCGGTTTTTAAGCCTTTTGCGAGTTCTTAGGATGGGTTGCGCCAGAACGCAGCTGGTCCTAAGAGATCGCAAGAGGCTTGAAAACCGGTCTCGTCTCTCACGGTCGTACTCGGTTGCAAGAGTGTGAACGGGCCTTAATACTTCCTGCACAAAAAATTCAAATGTAAAAACACAAGCCCCAAAATCTTTGTGCCATTCTCCTCCCCCTACTTCTCTGTATATTTTTTTTTCATCCCTTGGCAAATCTTAAAGATTTCAAAATGCTTATCCTACATCCTTCCGTTAGACTGAGTGGGTAACCCGGAGAATTCATTGTTTGTGAGGACACTTTTCCATTCACCCCATGCTGTTCTTGAAAGCAGAAACTCCTCTCTCTTAGCCACAGTCATTAAGCACTTTTCATAGACCATACACACAAGGTTGGCAATGCCAGCACAAGCTCATGTCTTCACTTTGAGCATGGATTAAGCATATATAACTAAATCTGAGAAAGAAAAAGGAGGACACAAAAAAGGGGACGACACACATAATGTCTCGAACACAGCTGCAGGTTCATACTAAAACCGCAGCATTTTATAGGGGTACACCGCAGTCAATGCCAAGAACCCTCACACTAAGTCACACCCCCAGATTGTCAGCAAGGGGGAAAAAAGAACTGCCCTCAACGCTCCCACACTTGCCAAAGTCAACCCACCGACTAACAAGTAAACAAAAAATGCAGCTGTGGTTGAGACGTGTTGTGTTTGTTGTTCTCTTTTTCGCGTCCTTCTTCCGGTGTCTCAGGTTTAGTTATGTATGCAATTCACCACCCTTGCCTGTACTTTTCCTCTTCTCTGAATTAAGCATATGCCTGCAATTCGTAATATATGATCTATGGAAAGTCTCTGTTCCACCAAGCCTTTTCCATTATGAGCAGGCATTATTTATTAAAACCTCCTTTCATTACATTGTTTCAGAGAACAATTGTTCTTTCTTAATTAGGATCAACTGATCATATTAGGATAATTGCCAAATAATGGCAAATTCACATGATACATCGAATTGCAATTTTCATCCATGCACCATTTGTCAAGTTACCATCATGTAGGCTATTCCTGCGATTTGTCCCTCGTCCGCGGACACCCATACTGAAAGGGCAGAGTGCCTTCTTAATCGGAGATTTTTGGCAAGTGAGTAACTGGAAAAGCGTTTCTATGGTAGAGTAGCAACAGCTCACCAATATTTTTGTTTTCAAATCAGTCAAACAAAGAGAGTGGATCATTGTTTTGTCGCGCCACTCTTAAATCTCCACGCGTGAAAGAAGCTGCAAGAACTTTGCCCGGCTGACACGCCACAGGTTCTGGTACTCCTCCGGGTTGGTGTCAAGAAGCTTGTCAAAACTCGCCTAGCATGCTGCAATCTTTCCTGCAGAACCACCCAGTTATCCATCCAGCAAGACCTTTCTTATGGCTTGTGCTGAAGAGTGGTGCACAAGCGAGCAGTGTGTAAAGGCATTTCCAAATGCCTCCCCGCGACCCCAGGACTTCATCGCTATGATGCCGAAGCCTCCTGAAGCAGGATCATACTTGTGTCATGTCGTTAGTAAAGTAAGTGACACTTCGCTCTAAGCCTGCCACTATGTTTTGGCCCACTTGGTATGTAACAGCGGCACACAACGATTCCTTTTCATGATAACTCCCTGATCCTAGTCGTAAACATCACTTCTGCTCTTGGAAAACAGTGCCACACTGCAATGTTGGCGTTTTGCTAAATTGCAAGGCTGCGTATAGGTATAGTATGTCCTCGCTGTTGCCTGCTCGTCTCCTTTGTGTGGATGCGCTTGGGGGACTAACGTTCCGTGGACGTCTTGTCACGTGATAAACCCATCCGCGGATTAGCACGTCGTGTAAATCAGCCATAGATCAACTGCGGAGTCTGCAATCACTTAACATTTTTGTTGACGTTGCCTGCACGTCATGA
This sequence comes from Ixodes scapularis, assembly GCF_016920785.2. Classification (NCBI taxonomy): domain Eukaryota; kingdom Metazoa; phylum Arthropoda; class Arachnida; order Ixodida; family Ixodidae; genus Ixodes; species Ixodes scapularis. The sequence goes on along the minus strand of NW_024609873.1, from coordinate 14,996,812 downwards.
AAATGTGTTTTGTATCCAATTAGATATTCTCGAAGAAACAAGGGAACTGCATAGTGATGTCGCACAATATTCCCCTTAACCACTTAACCGGTTTTTGTTTTATAGTTTTTCATCCTAATTTTTTTTTTCTTTTTTAAAGCCTGTGCGGCTTCGGCCGCACGTGCCTCCACAATCGCTCGCCATCCTTAAAAACGTGTACAATAAAAAAAATACCTGCTGCCATCTCTCAGCTGCACCGCAAACTAAGCTCGGAGCGGGCCTGGGACGTCCAAAACAGCCAAGGGGCAAGGTAGGATGCGTGGACGTGCTACACTCCTCCTAAACGCCTAGGGAACGGCTCTAGGTGGAAGAGCTAGGCTTGCTTAAAACGGTTAAAGGACACATGCAAAGGAAACAAACTTTTTTTGGAACAGCCGGATTAGGAAAAGGAAATCATAAAACAAATTTACAACGAAAAAGAAAAAAAATTTAGAGCTATATTTACGGCGCTAAACGAATTTGTAGTTGGCGCCCGCGGGCACCGCGGAGAAGTGGCCCTTATTTATCACGTGATTGGCCGCTATTTGTCACATGGTACCGTAAAATACCGAGCAAGGGCCCACTCAAACTTTAGAGATAATGGTAAAAAAATCGGGGATGAGCCCTTCTTCGCTTGTCAATTTTACATATAAATGTACTTTGTGTATTTTCTCAGATCCTACAAATTTGGGAATGGGCGCTTAGTGTAGTGTGGGCGGGTGCACGGATATTAACGGTACTTGCACTCTTTCGGATGCTTCGTATGGTCTCGAAAAGTTACTTATTCATCTTCGTTTGAAGTGCAACAAAAAACAAAGATTAATAAGTTACTTTTAGAGCCCGAAGGAAGCTCCTGAAAGAGCGCAAGCAGACGTGATAAACCTGTGCACCGGTAAGATGACGGCGCCGGCACCCCAGAGCACACAAACGTGCACGGCGACGGCGGCGCCGCCGTGGAGAAATGCATTGGAGCGGCAGCGCACAGTGCTCAGCATGCGGCGGCAGCGTGTCTCCGCGGCTTCGGCGACACAGCGCGGCGGTGCACAGGTCTGACACGTGACCAGCGGCGGCTATCACGGACGCCAACTACGAATTCGTTTTGCGCCATAAATATAGCTCCAAAAAGTTTATTTTTTCGTTGTAAATTTGTTCTAAAACAATATTTTTCCATCAAGGCTGTTTAAAAAAAAAGTCTTTTTTTTCCTTTGCATGTATCTTTAAAGGGTTTAAGGAGCTGCAGTACCTTTTATGTCATTGAATCTTACGTAGTAGTACATGATTCTAAGTCACAAGACTAGGTTACAGAAAGTAACAAGGAAGAGGAAGACAGGACGTCATATTGTTTCACATTCTAATTTTTTCATCAGTCCCGTATTAAAAGGTTTTCATAATAAAACTTACACTTGTAATTTATCTACACTTCTCTTTCTCATAACGTCCTGTCTACCAAATGGACCAGCGAAGTAAACTCCCCCCCCCCCCCAAACATACAGACAATGCACAATAGAAGTTTCTGGACACAATATTCCATGAATGTATTGAGCATCTGAACCAAGCTGAAGAAAACTTTTTGGTCTGAGGAAATAAAGGGTTACAAAACTGAAAAACATGGCAGTAGCATACTTCCACTTTAGCACGTGTAGAAAAACCATTCATTTCTATTAGAAAGGTAGAAAAGCCAAATGCTCAGGTTACTCACCGACAGCAATTACCAGGAAAGCAGGGGAGGGGGCATGATTGTGGAGGCAGCTGGTCTACAATGCTTGTGCCTTTCTGAAAATTGGAAGTAAGACTTTTAAAGCAAAATGACCCCAACTATTGCCACAAAACATTCTTTCATTCCATTTCTCATACCAAAAAAGTTGGTATGAGGAACTTTGACGGGCTGACACGGTGCGGATTCTGGTATTCATCAGCGTCGAAAAGCTTCTGTCAAATCGTGTCTAGCACGACGCAAGCGCTTTGCATCTCCAATGAACCGTTCAGCCAGCAAGACCTTTCTTATAGGGGTGTCGCGAACCAGCCGACGTTCGAGTTTGACCAGGTTCGACTTTTTCCAACTTCTTGCGAAAAGTTAGAAAAAGGTTCGACTGCTGTTCGCACGCGCGACATGCTGGCAAGTTGGCTTCGGATTGGATGGTGATGGCTAAGGGATGAATTAAGGGCAGCACCGATTGGTTATTCCAGTTAATACAGTACAAAAAAACAAGTTATTAACTTCTTCAGTAGTTAGAGTTAGTTTCTTTTATTTGCAATTGTTTATAAACGTAAAATACCCCTTTGAGGGAAAAAACTTTTTTGTAGACCTAGACATGCTTGTATCATGGTCTTGCCACGCTGTCCACGAAGTCGAACAAGTCAAATCTGGCTAAAAGTTTTGAAGGTTTGTGAAGCCGGTTTGACGCAGTCGAACCCCAAATGCTCGACCTAAAAATCCGGTTTGCCAAAAGTTCGCGGCACCCCTACTTTCTTGTGGCTGTGGTGTATTGAAGGCGCGAGCACGGAGTGAGTGAAAGCGTCTCCAAATGCACCGTGGCGAGCCCAGGACTTCGTCGCTTCTACGCCAAAGCCTCCTCGAGTATGACTATGCTTGTGTTTTTATCATAACTTTGTTTAGTAAAGCTATTGGTGCTTCGCACTAAGCCTATCATGGTGTTACGTCTCCCTCTGCACGCAACAGTGGCGCAGAGTTCTTTTTTTAAAGTAGAAAATGTTGATTTCGATCTGGGACAACTGTGCCACAGTGTGATCGCACAATGTTAGAGTTTCTCAGCAGTGCGGGGCCGCGAACATGTTTGGTACGTCCTGCCTGTCGTTTGTGAGTGTGCTCCTTTGTGTGGATCAGTTCGTCGTATGAATCAGCCATCAATGAAGAGTGCTGTTCATTTTGAACTTAATATAAATTAACTGAGCAGCACCATTTTGTAGGATGGCTAACCCGCCTAAAACCCCTTGATGTGTTTCTGTTAGTTTTGGAACTGGCGTGTAAGTGCCAGTGCGCGAGGCCCATGCAGTTCTTGTAAGCAAATGGCAATATAGCCCTGAAAGGAGAGGTACTTGGAAGTGAATTCTTTGCAGCTCGGCATAAAACTATCGTGCCTTTGCCTCCTTCATAAAGTCGACTATCATTGCCCCGACCTCAAGAACTCTTTGTTATCACCTCCGGAATGAACATCATCTCGCCTTATCATCTCGTATTTCCAGTTCTACAAACGCATTCAATCAGTCTTTCCTTTCTCAAGCCATCTGCAAATGGAACAGCCTACCATCCACCATCGTAATCCCAGAAGTATTTCTGGCAAGCTTACGGATTCATTTTTCTTGGTAAAAATATTATATTGCCACTATGTATGATTAATGAGCTTCCTTTTCTTGTTTATCTTGATTTGTATAACAATGGCATGTAAGTGCCAGTGCACGAGTTGCACACTGCACGAATCCTGACCGGGCCCTTAAGGTGAAAATAAATTAAATGATATGATTGGCAACACAGCACTCACACGTGGCACGTGTCTCTCGAATTCGCACAATAAAGGCTGAACCGCATGTAAGTGGTTTAGGAAGCAACGAGACGAGCAACTGAGACTTGTCACTGTCGCTCGGTTTTTGGATTTCTAGAAAATGTCGCTCAATGACTTGATTGCTTGCTCCCGTCGCTTTCAAGCGATTTATTTTGTCACGAGACTGACTGAGGGATAGCAAAATGGTTGCCATCGCTTGTCTTTTCGCTCGCTCAATCGCTTACACGTAATTTATACATTATGGCTGTTGGCGCTTGCAAAAATGTAAAGCGTGAATTTTATCAAAGGCTTTGTTCTTGCTGACTCTCAGACTGCTGCGAAAACTTTGGCTTCCAGTGAAATAAAACCACATGATTTCTCACTTTGCTTATGAACTGAGGAGGAAAGCTGAGGAGGCAGCAGCTTGAAAATCAGCTCATGGTCTCCTCAATTTGTTTGGAACACCTTTTTTTTCTGTTTTCTTTGGCACTACCCAATGCGCGTTTTTTTTTGTCCCGACCTTCACAATAAAATATTGCCAGAGGGTTAGTGAATGAGCGCTACATATACAGCACTTCGTATAAAAAGTCTGTGCCACAGTCGAAAAATAACTCCTTATACTCATCGCAAGCAACGTCACCAATACAGACGGTACTTCCAAAGGCGCAGGTCACGCAATATTTCGAGTAGTTTCCGAGGACGAAAATCGAACTTGGATCCGACCTCCCACAGTGGAAACAAACGGAGTGCAAATACGAGCGCTAGGACGCAAACTGGTACCTTCAGCAGTCATGGGTTCCGCAAAAAACACCGCCTAGCTAGGTGGTACCAAGCCGCCACCCGATTTGCAGAACTCAAGCCTTGAACACCGATCTACGAGATAAAGCTCCCCGATCACTCACCAAGCGCCTCGCTCGGCGCCCCACGCCCCCGTGGGACCTTGCCTCTGGGTTCGTTCCCGCCATTTGACTGCTCGCTCAGTGACCAGGTCGGTTCCGGTACTTCCTTGGAAAAAGCTTGAGGGTCATCCAATGCGCAAAGAATGTGTGCGACAAGGAACCACACACGTCCGCTTTCACGCTGCCTGCACACACAAGAACACGCCATACACGCACCGAAAAGAAAGCGCTGGAAAAGTACTTACCAAGTAGACTGAAACCCACAGCTGGCTCTATGGGCACGCCGGCACCTGGGGCACTTTGTTTCCCCAAGAGCGTTCTTCGATGTTTTTCCGTAAGCCTAAAGGCCTGAAACCGCCCGAAATACGGTGGCCCGAGAGTTTGCAGCTTGGTTTCTTTTTGATTTTGGTTACGATGGCGATGGCGATGCGGTGACGTTCGCTGGTTTGCCGACAGGTGTTACGACGAAACTCGTTTGAAGCACCGTAAATGTTCCTGTTTTAATCGACTTACATTACAACTTTTAAACATAAATAAAAACTGTTTCAACATTTATATATTTATTTGTAATAAAGTATGATGGAATTAATCGTGTACTAAACTAAAGCTTGGCCTGTCTTAGCCTCGTTTTATTTTAACATGGCGGCGACATTCGTCTCTGTTCGTGCTCTGTGCCATGCTGGACCTCTTGGCTGTTCATTGGTTCTCCTGCTATCCACCTCCTGCGATCCGCATCAGCCGCAAGCGTGCTGTCTAAGTATTGCGTGCCCGCCGGAAAAAATATCCAGTCTTCTCGGAAGCAAGGCTGCAGCTAGGGCTGCTCGGATCGTGGCTCGGACGTCGTCGACACCCACGAACCGCGTCCGCGAGCCTCACGTCGTCTGCTTGGTTCCTGCACGTTCCCGGCGTCGGATCCCCCAGCCCTCGCCTCAGCCCTGCATGGCCTAGCTGGTGAAAGACAATCTACGACAACCCGGCGTCTTTGGAATGCGATTACTACGATTAGTGGCTCTTAAAAACTCGGTAGCCCCCTTTCAGTGGTGAGCTCTTCTATGTGAATGCTGTTACCTTCACAGTGTCCCGACGCTCCGCACGGTCATTCTAGAGGTGACGCTGCGAGACGCGAGCCTTCTGTGTTGCTACAACTCTCAGTGTGGTTCTCAAAATGGGCACTTGGTCCCGAATGAGCTGCTGCACCTTTACTCACTCTCGAGACTCATCCCACGACGGTTCTAGCGGTACTTAAATCGTGGATGCACGATTCGGTTTATGGCGGTCACCTTGACGATTGATACAGTGGAGAACACTGCTTACAGAAAGGATCGTTCTAAGAAGTGTAGAGCTGTGCTGGTCCTGCTACCTTTCCGATTACCCTTTTGGCGACTCCGTAACCTGGAGTTGGAACCTCCCCCAAGCATGGCAAGGTGCTGTTATGCTGCGAGTTCTGCCCCGCCGTTCGTGAAAGCTGAGTCCTACGGCTTGCCCAGCGAGCCACTGGTGCTCATTAACGCGAATTAAATGTGTGCTTACTAGAAGTCTTGAAGTTGAGTCGCTCAGAGTGCAGTACATACCATGGAACTATTTCCAGTGGCCCAAGTGCTGGACAGTTCCGTGAGACAGTGCGCCCAGTCCAATTGTTCTCAACATATTTATTAATCGTAATAAAGCCTCTCTGCAATCGACTCTACTGCTGTTACGGACAACCGGTTGTTGGTGCCGCTTATCAGGTGACCCCAGAAACCACCAGGGTTTGCAGAACAACATTGAGAAGGTCTGCAATAAACATTCAGCTGCATTTCTCCTCACAGCATGTCAACAATTTTGTCCAAAACGTGTGGAACGCTGAATTTTGTACTTTGCATGCCTAGTGGAACAGGCCATAACACACTTAGGTGCCTTTCACAGCCTTGGTGCTGCAACACATAGAGTACTGCAGCTTCATACAAAACTCCAATGAGGTTTATCTTGTAAGATCAGTTGAAAGTGTTCACCAAAGGGCAACTACGTATGTTAAAATTTCTTTACCTTGTATATTGTATATTGTGCTGTGTCCTGTGTCGTATATATATGTGGTATACACTGGATGCCATATTTGAGGTGACTGCTCGTAATGCATGCACGGCAGGGGAAGGAGAAATTATCTTCTCAACGGGGCTCTCCTTTGTGTGTTCCAGACTCGCCCAGACGTTCCTATTCTCCCTCTAGAAGACTAACCTGTCACTCAAAATTCGTACAAGAGCAGCTTTCCGCTCTCAGTCTTCGGTGGTGGTGCGAAATAAATGATGCGACGTCAGTGCAAGCCGTGTAGGCATGTTGGAAGCTTGCCAATAGTGCATGCTCAGCAGTAGCAAGCTCAGCTATGACCGCTAGTGAATAACACTTATTGCATATTATCAGCATCCCTTCTGTCATTCTTATTAGCCTCCTGCCATCCGTGAACATGCCGAAGTTCCTATGCACTTTGATTTATTTCTTCTGAGTTTTCTGGCTTCCAGTAATTGTGTAATATAATAATTAGCTAAATATTGAATTTCAAAATAAAGTGCATATTTTCATCCACCGTAGACTAGTCTTTTTTTACTAACTCAATTTTGTATATAGGTGCTGATTTAGGATTTTTGATTAAGCTTATTTCTCATTTATATTTACATATATATTTTCCGACCCTCCAGACAGCAACAGATTCCCAATCCTTAGCCAAAACCTCTGGTTGTAGGCCGATGAAAATATCGATGGGTCGTAGCTTGGGTGGGCGACCTTGTTCTGCTTCTCCTTCCTGCTGAAGTGTTACCTACATATTTTGGTTGCTGTAGGTGTCCTTGTTCCATTGTCGCTAGAAAAATATAATTGTATTATTCGTCAGCAGCTTATAGCAAAACGTGAACTGCAAGGTGAGAAACGCTACTTAGAATAGAATAGAATAGAATAGTTTATTCCAGGTTTCTTTCAAAATATATTTTCGAGAATCGTTGCATTTATGCACAAGTCGCACCCAGCTCCAGGTCGCGCGGCGCTCCGCCTCGTACAGCTTCGAAGAGAAGCTGGGAAAGCCATAAAACTTTGTGCCGTGCTAATTTTTGTATCTAGTGCTTCATCTAATCACGCAGCAACTGTTCTGGCTTTTTTAGTGTGAAATAGCCATCTCAGAAACTACACCGCTAATCCACTACTATCGGTGCCGCTGCAATGTACAACCAACACAGCGACTGCAGAAGCTTCCCGATTAAACCGACCTGTTTGCCGCTAGGGGTTCCCTCTCTGGTGGGGGCTTGTACATATTACGTCTGCTCGGTTCCTTATGTATCCTCCATCCCTAATGTGACAATATTCAAAAATATTTTTAAACCTAAAAGTACAGGGAGATTCGCCGGTAAAAGTGATTTAAGCGGCGACATTGCTGCAATTTCTCTCATTCGTAACTGACTGCTTTTGTGAAAACTGCTCTGCTGGTTCCCCAGTCTAAACCTTGCCCACGACATGGCATATTGGTGCGATATTGATGTTTTAGATGAATGAAAACGTGCCCTTAGTAAACTACCAAGATGCTGCTACTCTAGGCAATGACTATATGGGTCTTATGGTTCTCTATGGTTTTAATATATAGTGTCCTATGGGTAGATAGAGTTCATACCGGTTATAATGCCACGAGTGTCACCGACCAAACGCGCTCATGGCCGAATGGTTATAGTCTTTGGCTCCTATGCAAAGGGCTCAAGGTTCAATGCCTGGGGGTGGACGCGCCTTTTTGTTATATCTGTAAATGTTGAGTTCTGTTAAATTTGAGAACCCTGTTGCTTATTCGAGGTTAGAATGTTCTACGCAGCGAACCTTCTGTGCCAATTTTCCCAGACCGCAAGACATTCTTTTTCAATTGAGTAATTTCTCTCCGCCTTGGACAGTGTCCGACTTGCATAGGCGATGACTCGCTGAGTGCCTTCTTGCACTTAACTCAGTACCTCCCCGAGTCCTGCATTACTAACTTCTGTGTGAATCTTGGTTTCTGCATCCTGATCAAAGGGTCTAAGAATAGGAGAAGTCTGGAGTATTCGCTTCAGCCTGCGAATGCCTGCTGTTGCTCCTCGGCCCATTCAAACATCTCGGCATCTTTCGTAAGGTTTGTAACCGGTGCAGAAATCCTTGCGAAATCTCAAACAAACGTCGATGGTAGGCACAAAGTCCAAAGAATCTTTGCATGGCCTTCTTGTCTGTCGGCGCTGGAAATCCTGCGACTGCATGAGTTTTCTCGGGGCCTGGGCAGACGCCTTTGTTACTAACCATGTGGCCTAGGAACATCAACTCGTCAGAGGCGAACCGACAGTCTGACGGCTTGAGTGCAAGTCCGGCGGACTGCATGGCTTGGAGAACAGCTCGGAGTCGTCGCAAGTGCACGTCGAAGTGACTTGAAAACGCTATGACGTCGTCGAGGTCGACAAGACAGGTCTGCCACTTAAGTCTCGCCAGTACGGTGTTCATGACACGCTGGAAAGTTGCTGGCGCCGTGCATAGTCCGAAGGGCATTACCTTGAACTCCTACAGTTCATCCGGCGTGACGAAGGCTATCTTCTCTCGGTCCTGTTTGTCAACTTCGATCTGCTAGTAGCTGCTCTTCAAGTCCATCGATGAAAAATACCGAGAGTGGCGCAGCCGGTCTAGCGTTTGGTCGATGCAAGGATGTAGATAGATATCTCTTCGTCACTGTGTTCAGCTGCCGATAGTCCCCGCAAAACCAGTACTACTGGAGAGGCCCACGGACCGCTTGAAGGCTGGATTATATCGCCGTTCAGCATTTCTTGTACTTTCTCCTGAATGACCCTCTTTTCTTTTATGGAGACTTGGTATTGTGACCGATGCACAGGGAGCACGTCATCCTCGGTAATGACGCAGTGCTTCTCAACGGTGGTGGTTTTGCTCACCTTCGACGACGTCGCAAAGCAATCCCGGTATTCGGCGAGGAGGTTAATCAACCGCCCTCCTTTCGGGTCCGGAAGCTCGGGTCAATGTCGAGCAGTGCGGGCGACATACTGTCTTGCTGAGGTGACGAGGAGTCTTCAGTTCTTGCGGTGATTTCGGCTTAGTTCCGGAGTTCCTCGACATGGCCCGCAGTGATATCTTTCGGGGGGTGTTGCGTTTCTTGTCGGAAGTTCATCATGAGGAGTGCAGTGCGCCCATCCTGAAGTTCAGTTATTTCTCCTGTGATGCCTATTCGTTTTCCCAGGAGCAATTGAATGTTGCCTTCCAGAACAACTTCTCTGCAGGTAGCTGAATCTGTTACGACGGGTACATCAACATGATTGTGGCGGCAGGTTCACGTGGTCGGCAGATACTCGGACGGTGGCTGAAGCTGTTTGGGGTTTTTCTGAAGGCGGAACAGGTGTCCGCAATATCAATCTGTTCTCTCCAAGGTTGATGACGGCGCCGTATTCACACAAAGTCCATGCCGAGAATGACGTCTCTGGCACAGTCTTGTAGAACGACGAATTTTACAAGACACGTCTCGCCGTGAATTTTGACACGAGCAGTGCATCTTCTGACAGGCGTCATGTGTCCTCGAGCGGTTCGTATCTGTGACCCATCCCACAGCATCGTCACGTTTTTAAGGCGGTGAGAGAGTCTCCCACTCAAAACTGTGTAGTCTGCTCCGGTGTCCAGAAGTAACGTTTAGGTTGTTGCGCACTGTTGCAGGAGCGTCATTGCGATCCGTGGCTTCGGAAGAGTGGATGTGCTCCGGCGTTCTTCGAGGCTCTTGACTTCGGTCGTCTTCGGCAACACCACCTCCAGGCGTTGCCGCAGCTAGTTTTCCTGGCTCCGGAAGTAGATTTTGAGTGGGGGTGATGAAGTCAAGCATTTTGTTTTTGCATATTTTATTATAGGAGACAAGGGCTGCAGCCGAATTTCTGTCATTTTATTTTTACTTACTATTCATTAAAATATCGAATGTTATTTGCATGAAGTTCCTTACTTAGCATGTGCAATCACTTTTCCTTCCTGCTTTATAACAACAGTAGGGAGTTTTAGTGGCTCGTACGCATTACAGTTGTGGGTCAGAAATGCACACGCGTAGAATTCAATATAGTTGAACCTCGATTTAGCGAAGTCGCCGGGACCCCCTAATTATTTCGTTAAATCGGGAACTTCGTAAAGTCGAGAAAGACATTCTTCGGGATAGGCTGCGCGGGGAATCCGAATTTGTTCGTTAAATCGGGTTTCGTTAAATTGAGGTTCAACTCTACTGCTTTTTTGCGCATGCACTTCCTGACCCTCAAAGCTTTTACGTACGATCCACCAAAACTCACTAATATGGCAAAAACACTTACGCATAGTGCTTGAGACAATTTTAAAATTCCTACGGGGATACACAGCATTGCAAAACTGAGTTTGCGGAGAATAACATTTATTATTGTTGAATTGCTCATTCAAAAAGACATCCACGCTATGAAATGAACAAGTAAACCAAGATAATTGCATATATACAATGAAATCTTAATGCATATTTTGAAAATGTGCACAAAAGCGTGATGAAGGAAACATCCACATGTAGGCCCCAAAGCCACGTGCGTTGATCGTCTCGAGGAAAACTAAAGGTCACCAATCGCTCGGCGGTCCTGGAGACAAATTCCTTGATGATGTCGTCCAGGTTGAGCTCGACACTCTTCCTTTTTGAATGTGCAAAATGAGGAGGCATGTTAGCCTCCCCTGAATCATGCGGCTGTATAGATGCATTTTAATGCGGAGTAAAGCACTAAACGAGCACTCCCCCGAAGCGACAGATGCAGGCTCAGAATGAAGAAGTTTCTTATATTTTACGACTTGGTCCAGGAGGTCACGAATTTTGTCGGATTTTCCCTGTAGTGTCCTCAATATTGAGTCAATTGTGAGGGAATCAAGGTTGCTTAAAAGAGTCGGCAAAAGTAAAAACTGCGCTGAGTCGGGCCAGGTCAAAATCACATGCATGCAGCTCCTAGGGCCTCTTTCAGGTCATCTGTTGTGAACTGTCTTCCCCCATCAGCGTTAAAATGCTCTCTAGTTTTACTAGCCTGCTTCATACCAGGCTATTCAAAGCGCCGTTGAGTTTCACTAGGAATGCAGTCTATAGCCTCAAAGTACTCCTTCCGTAACGCTGCCTTGCAATCGAGTACAACTGGTAAAGACGGTTTGTTGCTCATTTTGAGCCTTTTTGGCGGTTTTGTCGGCTTTGCGCTGCGCAGGACCTTCAAACCTAGCCGCATTGCAGTTGAGCTCGCGCAGTCCCACAACTCTTCAAACGCGACATCAGACTGCAGATGGGACATTGCCTCGCAGAGTCTCTGTAGCCTCTTTGATACCTGCGGCGCGAAACGTTGAACGTTGCAGTAGCCTCGCAGGCTCTTCGCATGAACCGAACATAGCTATAGAAATGTTTATTCCTAGCAGTGTTTCAAACATTTTCAGAAGCCTCCCATAACCGTTCAAAATGGCCCTGCTGTTGTCTGCAATCGAATATTCTGTTTATAGCAGCTGGTTCAGTGTCTCCTGAACTAGGGTTTCAGCGAACCTTTTCATTGACTTCATTCTGACAGTCCACCTTGTTGGGCAAAGCGGAAGAAGGTTATTTGGCGTTGATCTGGCCCCTTCTGCCGCCTCGCTGACTGGAGTAATTACAATAGATGAATAAGCAGCTTTGCGTTTCTTCGAAGTCGGAGGGGGAGGGGGGGGGGGCTCAGCCCCGTCCTGAAAAATCTTGGGGGGAGTCTGGACCCCCCCTGCCCCCCCCCCCCCCCCCCCCGGTTCTGGAGTCCGTGGGATACAGGCTCTGTCGTCGTGGTCGTGGCACTGGACACGCTGAACGTCTTGGTGATGGTGAGCGGGATTCACAACAGAGAGGCGGTGGATTCACAACAGAGAGAGGTGAGGATGGCTAACATTGGAGGTACTTTTCGATGTTGTGAGGGTGTTCGCCGTACCTAGGGGCGTGGTCGTCCAGGTCGAACCCACGCAGCCCAAGTCGGCAGTAGGAGCATCCACGATAGATGTGGTTGGCTTTCTTGCAGATGTAGCAGAGTGGGCGTCGGTCGGCTGTTCGCCACGGGCCAGTCTTTCTTGACAAAGCTTGTTCTCGGCGGGCGTGCGCCCAATCTTCCTGGTGTCGGGGATACTGCGTGGTGAGGGAGCTTCATGTCGGGGGGCTGCCATGTACGGACGCGGAGGTGGTGGTGTTCGGTGGACCACTATGGCGTAACTAATTGATCAGTGATCTTCTCCGGTGCTGATACGGTGACAGGAGCCTCAGGCTGGAAGGCTTGGTGAACCTCCTTTCGCACAACTTCGGTGAGTGTGAAAGAGGACGGGCGATCAGCAGCGGTCTTCCCGGACGATGTCGCAGACAATTTCCCGAAGTCCGTCGGCACCGGCAGTGGTTAGGTCCAGTCGAAAAGATGTTACGATTGGAGGAGCAGTCACGCCAGCAGTCAATGGTAATTGCTTGCACAAGACGACAGCGCGCGCTCGATGTTGCTGGCTGCAGTTACAAGACCGTCGACGGCTGTCAGGATTGCGAACGAGGACTTCGAAAATTTCACCCTTCACGCCATCCTTAAGGACGCGAAGTTTCTTTCCCTCGGCTGCCTCTGGATCGGCCCGGGTGCTGAGGCCATGACATCTTCAAGAAAGCTGGTCATGGTATTGTTGGTGCCCAGCACCCTTCTATTTGGAGAAAGTCCTCCGCTCAATGTCGATGGTGGTGGTTGATGAACGTTTGCTTCAATTCGGTGGGCAGGACTTCCATGTAGTGAAAGAGGCTTCGTGGTTATCAAACCAGTGCCTCGCAGTGCCTTCAAGCGAGAGGTAGAGGTTTTGGAGGCACTGCTCATTCGTCCATTCGTTATGGCGGGCTACGCTTTCATAGTGTTGCAGCCAATCCTTGATGTCCTCTTGGACCTCACCGAAGAAAGGCGTTGGAGTCCGGGGTGCGATGGTCACGTATACGACGGCGGGGCAACCGGGGTCTGCAACGGCTGGTTGTCCATCGTCGGCCTCGTTGGTTTTCATTTCATTTCATTTCATTGCGTGTTCTTGAGTGGCAAAAGTCAGAATTCCGGCGTTAGGCCTTGGGTGCAGCGGCTTCCTTAGGTCTTAGTAGTTTGTGCGGATGGTACTCTTGAGTTAGGGACTGGGCTTTGGCTGTGAAGCCTCGGAGGGGTACGCTTCATGGGTTGCGTTAGCCCGGACATCCACCAGAATTTCACGAATGACGATTGATGAGGCGACGAAAATGGAAGCAAACTAAACGATTAATGGGGCGAACTTGTGCCCAAAACAAAATAGAAAAAGACTAGCGTCGCAGGCGGCAATGACGGAAGAACCGCAGGATCAAACGCGGGTGGGGTTATTTTGCGGCAGCTGGCACAACAGCCCGGGGAAAAAATGCCGGCAATTTCGGACGGCGCGTGTATCACTGGAGATCGTGTTAACCCCCCGCCTGCGTTCGCGTCGCTTCGCGGCGACAGTCTGCGGCTGCTCATTAGAAAAATATTAACCCAATTCGCCCACCCATACACGCTGCTTCGCGGCGGCCCGCTGGCGGCCCATGCCCCACTGTCCTCCACTTACCCCACTGTCCTCCACTTACCGTTTAGTTCAGCGAAGCTTCGTAAACAATATGCGTTTTTTTTTTCAGTGTTAATTGTAGAAAAGAAATGTTGTAAATATCGCCAAATGCCTAAGCAAAAAAAAAAAAAAAATTAAGCGTTGCAGGGCACTCCAGACCCAGGCCCGCTGGCCAAATCCGGCCCGCGGAGGCCTTCTGACTGGCCCGCGGCTGGCCATGGTGCTTATATTGAGCTCCGGCCCACGGCCCGCTACCAGTAGGTCCGCTGCTACCAGTGCGGGCACAAGTGCGCGTAAAGACGCGACGGCGCGACGAGCACCGAACATACCGGAAAGAGAGAACACCTCATCGTATTTCTCGCTCGACGCCGAAGCGAAAAAGGCATTTTGAATGCTCGGTTCACACGAAAACTGACAGTGCGGTGGAAGCTGCGTGTTCGCCGGACCAATCAACTGCATGTCTCTTATCGCCAGATCTCGCTCTCCACTCGTTAATAATATGCAGAGAGGGTGTGATCACGTGGCTAAAGACCGGGAGTTGACTGGTTTAGCGGGTATGCAGCTTTCAGTGCACTGTCAGCTTAGGGGAGGACGGAGGATAGAAGAATCTCGAACGCGGCTCCAGTCGCGCAAGCGGTGCGTTAGGGTGGGCAGGGGGGGGGGGGGGGCGAAGGGGGGCTGTATGATTCTTCAGCAGGCACTCTGTGGGAAATATGTGGACATGTCGTGTGTTTTAAAAGCTGTGGTTGCAGCCGTGAATTACATAAGGTCGCATGGGCTTAATCGTCGCCAGTTTCGTGAATTCCTAAAAGATGATGAATCGGAGTTTGTAGAAGTTTGGCGTGCGATGGCTGAGTTGCGGTAAAGTGCTGTCGCGTTTTTTCAACCTTAGAGAAGAAATAAGGAAATTTCTCGCAGACAAGAAGCGGCCCGAACCGCTGCTTTCGAACAGTAAGTGACTTTGGAAATTGGCGTTTTGTGTAGACCTGAAGGAGCACGTGAATAAGCTGAATGTGAGATTGCAAGGCGAGACACGTCTTATTCATGACGTATACATGGATATTAAAGGATTCAGGGTGAAAGTACAACTCTTCGAAAGACAAGCGTGAATCCAGACCTGGGATCACTTCCCCTGTTGTGCAAAGCTCCGTACAGAGACTGATGTGGAATTCCCCTCATTCTTCGCAATGGAAATCCTCAGATACCTTCAGGGGCAATTTTTTGAACGCCTTTCTGACCTCGATAGCAGAGTTAGTTTGTAGTTTGACTTACAGTTTGTAGTTTCCTTCAGAATGTAGTTTGACTTACAGTCAAACTACATTCTGAAGGAAAACTACAAGGTAGGAAATTTGATACAGTTTTACAAATCCTTGGGCTCTGAGCAATTTCCAAACCTGAAATAAACAGCTTCTTTGCACTACATACCTTTGTGAGGAGACATTTTCAAGGATGAAGTACGTAAAATCCCAATACAGAGCTAACTTGTCTGTTGAACACTTGAAGTCCCTCCTAATTATTGGCTCATCAAGCTTGAAGCCGCAGTTCAGCGAAATAATAAAGCAGAAGAATCAGCTACACCGCTCACATTAATTAGTCCTGCACTTCATGTCCGAGTAAATGTGTCGAAATTCTGATGCATTCCGGCTCAAATACTGCTTACTGTTTTGTGGCATATAGTCGTATGTTGTCATCATCAGGTTCACCGTGCTTAGTCTCCTGCTTCATATCTGTAACTACGTTAAAATTCCTTTGCGTTCTCGTGTATATTGTGATATGTGATAACTATTGCATATTGTCATCACAGTTTTACCGTTCTCGTTAGTTTTTTTTTATCTGTGCGAATATTCCAGTGTTCATATGCGCTTTGATTTATGCCTGGTGGGTTATCTGGGTCACACTTATCGTATGTCACAATTACCTATATGCTGAATTTCGAAATAAAGTATATGTATTAATTCACCCTTGATTGCTTCTCGTTTTTACTCTAACTTGAGTTCCTCTATTTAAATGCTCATCAGGGCTTATTAATATTGTTTTTAATGATTTATAATATGTATTTGTTTTCCGGCCCTCGAGACTGCGAGAGGTCCCCAATCCGGCCCCTTGGCCAAAAAGATTGGAGACCCCTGCGTTATAGGGATTTGTCACAGAATTCGACTATTATTATTATTATTATTATTATTATTATTATTATTATTATTATTATTAGTAGTAATAATAATAATTATTATTATTATTATTATAGAAGAAGTCCCCGAGAACAATGGCTCTTTAAATCGCTCTTCACATTTCGATTGAAATTTTCGGTATTTAAGGCTCATTACAATCCGCGAGAAGTGTGACAACCACATTCAAGCCCTGGCAACACCACGAGACTGCTCTTTCGTCAAGAACGGGTAAACCGGCGTCTTTATGACCTCGGCTGTGAGGTTAGGCTTGCGCGACATCCCTTGCCGGGCTTTCTCACATTCGAACCCACGCCCGCTCTGCTCGCAAGGCAATCTTTGCGGTGAGT
Organism: Ixodes scapularis; assembly: GCF_016920785.2. NCBI lineage: Eukaryota > Metazoa > Arthropoda > Arachnida > Ixodida > Ixodidae > Ixodes > Ixodes scapularis. Next base: position 14,980,298 of record NW_024609873.1, on the reverse strand, counting down.
TCTAGAATAAGCGGTGGCCTACGTTTCCAAGAAGAAAAGGGAGAAGCAACGCAAGATCTCCGGGCAGCAACATTCAAGATCATGGCCCCCTCCGAGACGCCTGCCGCCGGCCTCAGCTATTGACCTCACCCGCGTCGTGACGCCCTGAAGCCATCACAGTGCGCCGCTTGATTCAGCGTCTAATGTTGGGTGTCGATGTGTCGCCGACGGGACGCCTTTGACCAGGAGGATTGCTTCCCAGTTGCATCCCTTAGAGCTTGTCTGACTGTGACCGACGCAATTTGAACAGGTGAGAGCAAAGGTCACTCTGCTTGATTTGCCACTTGTTTGCCCACTGACGGTACTTGAAGTTCTGTTGCCAATCTATTTATGTAAGCTGTGAAATAATTTTCTAGATAACTTCATTTACTGTATACTTATTATGAATTGCGTAAAATGCAAACCCGCCCTGCCGGTTGACGGAAGGTTTCTCACTTGCTCATCCTGTCAGAATGGGTACCATCTCGGCAAACCCTGCTCCGGCGTTGCGGATGCTACGTTTTCGGGTATGAGCGCTACCAGAAGAGACAGTTGGAAGTGTCCTTCGTGTCGCGGCAGCGAGGCTCGCTCGAGCACTGCGGCCAACAGCGGCGTTCTTCTCGAGAGCTCTAGCGTCCCTGCTGAAAGTCAGCAGGATGAACCGAGCCTCGCGTCTGTAGCTTCTCAGCTTACCTCGATCAATGTAGCGCTCCATCAGCTTCTTCCTCTGAAGACTAGCGTCGATTCGCTCTTGCCTCTTCCAGCTAAAGTGGAGCTACTGCTATCCCTTAAGCCAGTTGTTGAAGAACTGCGAAACACTGTTGTAGGACTTCAGTCTACAGTGGACTCCTTCAAAGAGAAATATGACTCGGTGCTGGCTCTTGCAGTGACCAATGAGGAATCAATAAAAGATCTCCAAAAGGACGTCCACCAAATGAAAACAGTGATGGAGGAGCAGTCACAGGAGATCTCAAGGCTGAAAGAAGAGTTGAACGACTCGCAGCAGTACATCCGCCGTTGTAATATGGAGGTACAGGGTCTTGCTTACACGCCGAGGGAGGACCTGGTTAAGGTCATGGAAGATCTCTCCCAGAAAATAAGCCTTCCGTCATTGCGCTCTTCGGACATCGTCGCAATCCATCGCCTTCCAACCAAACGAGACACAGCCCCGCCAGTACTGATTAAGTTTGCCTCAGTCGAGATTAAGGAAGCCTGGATGGCTGCACGTGACAGGCTGCAGAAGCTATCGCTGACTGATAACGAACCTAAATTATATTTTAACGACAACCTAACCCCAGCAAACAAGGAGCTTTTCTGGATGACGAGAACGAAAGGGAAAGAAAATGGATACAAATACATTTGGCTCAAAAACGCAAAAATTTATGCCCGCAAAAACGAGGGCTTTCCGGCTCTACGCGTAAACTCAGTTAGGGACCTCGAGAAGCTCATCTAAGAAGTGACAGCTTGCTTTTCTATTCCAGACTGTGGCTCTTTCCACCAGGTTTTAGGGCCTACTTCTGAATACTCTTTTACCATTATTCACGTTAATATTAGGAGCTTACGTAAACATTGGGAGCAGTTTCGGGTTTTAGTTAGTGATTTTAACCCTCCCATTGACGTATTTGTGCTTACTGAAATTAGTATCTCATCATCGCAAGGCAACCAGTTTGTGTTGAATGGTTATAACGAGTTGTTTCACACCCGTGAACGCAGTAGAGGTGGAGGTATTGCTATATATGTGAAAGAAAAGTGGCTATCTACAAGTTTGAATGTCTCTTTCTCCCATGCTGAATCTCTCGCTATAAGTATTGCTCAGTCTGGATTTTCTTTATATTTATTAACAATTTACAGGCCTCCATCAGAAAATGTCTCACTTTTTCTTGCAGAACTAAAAGTTGCACTTAAAGAGTCTCGCTCCGAAGGGCAATTTTGCATGGTCGGCGACTTGAATATCGACACCCTTAAACCTTACAAGTCCAATGTTTGCGATTACTTAACCCTGCTTTCGGAATATGGAATTGAAAGTACTATCAGCCTCCCCACAAGAGAGGAGCTCCTATCTGGAAAGTTAGTCGCATCCTGTATTGATCACATAAATACCCGCTCTCCTGACACCACCGTAAAATCTGCCGTCATCACTAATGAGCTCTCCGATCACTACTTCATAGGTTGTCGGTTACAAAGGGAGGTGAATGAGCGAAACGAAAAAGCACGCGGTTGTACTTTCGTTTCGATTACTGATACAGTCAAATTTGATCTGTCGGTAGCTACATTTGACTGGAATCAAATATTGATGTCGGTAGAGCCCGCCGCTATTTATAGCGTTTTTGTAGAGGTATTCCAGTCCTTCTATCGTAACTCATTAAAAGAAGTGAAATTCAAGAAACGGTCAGATAAGCCATGGTTAAACACCGACATTATGGTAGCCATTAAGACTAAGGAGGCATTGTGGTTGCGTTCACGCCGTGCCCCTAAAAACTTAGAGCTGAGCGCCGAATTTAAATGTGCAAGGAACCGTGTAAATGCGATTATTAGGTCCGCGAAACGACGTTACTTCCAGAGGAAGTTTTTTGAGACAAGATCAAATCCACGGGAAACATGGGAGTTAATTAACACCTTCGGAGGGCGCGCATCAAGACAACCGATAAATATTTCTCTAGAGAGGCATTTCGGAGCTAACTTACAATCCACCGTCGATGATTTCAACAAGATATTTGCTTCGACGTCAGGTATCGCCAGAGATCGTAAAGATACATCTACCAGTTCAGAGCATAAGCTCAGATCACCTTCCTCGGCATTTTTACCTCCTCTTGATTTAAGTATATTGCGCTCTATTTTATTTGGTATAAAGCGGAATAAAGCACCTGGAATCGATGGCATCCGCGTTGGTGACCTATGTCGTAACTTCGATGCAATTAAAGAAGTCCTCCTTGTAATGATAAATGGTTTTTTGAGTTCTGGTATTATCCCCGTTGACCGGAAAACTGCACTTGTGAAACCCCTTTTTAAAGGAGGCACACCAAAAAAGCATGAGAGCTACCGTCCTATCTCAATCTTGCCATGCATTGGGGAAATATTAGAAAAGCACCTATTCACAGTGATGTCAAGCTTTATCGACAGCTCTGACATGTTGTCAAATAACCAGTATGGTTTTGTGGCAGGGAAAGGTACCCAGCTACTCCTGGAAGACTTTGCAGATCTTATTCACACCGCATTTGAGAACAACCTATTTGCGTGTGCACTTTTTTTAGATCTATCTAAAGCATTCGACGCCGTTAGCCATGACGTGCTTCTCAGCAAACTACATAATTTCGGCTTCCGCGGTCCATTTTTTCTTCTCCTACAAAATTTCTTTTCGGAGCGTTCGCAGATCGTGTCTGTAGGACAATTTAGGAGCACGCGCGTAATGATAAAAGCTGGTGTCCCTCAGGGTTCGGTGTTGTCGCCACTTCTGTTTAATATATACGTAAACGATATTTCCACCAGAGTATCTAAGTGTCGTCTATTTCAGTATGCAGATGACACCTTGCTCGTCTCTCGCCATCTGAACTACTATCATGCTGTAAACTTATTGAAACATTATGCCACGCAAATAATGGACTGGTTTGATGAAAATATAATCACAATTAATGCGTCAAAAACAAAACTGGTATGCTTCAGAAACCCACTCAAGAAAGTGAACCTTGACTCACCAGTCACTCTACACAAATCGAATTGTACTGACTGTCTTTGTTCTCAGCTGGACTATGTTGATAAAGTTAAGCATTTGGGAGTGTATTTCGATTCAGACATGTCATGGAATTCCCATATGTCGTACCTTTGTAAAAGGATTCGGAGCGTAAGCTGTTTACTTTTCAACAACAAAGTGTTTATGCCGTTTGCGGTAAGAAAGTCTATCGCGCATGCCCTAGGCTATAGTATAGTTAGGTACGGTATAACGATTTTTGGTAACTGTGCTGAACTATGGAAAATTAAAATCGATCGTATTTTGAGGGCCATGTTAAAAAGCGTTGGGTATAATAGCGATTTTCCGACTGATATTAATGTTTTTGAGGCACTACAGATGCCGAATTTCTCTGCTCTTTTTGTACAAAGTGTAGTACTTCGTCACTTTTGGAGCAATGATTTCAAGCTCCCCTTCGTCAGTCACAAAAGTCTCCGACATACGCCACGTTTTGTAACCCCTCGTTGTGTGACGCGCTACGGCAAACGAGTTCGCTCGTATTATGTGCCCTTCATCTTTAACACACTTCCGGAGCACGTCATCGAGGCCAGCACAAAAAAAGAACTGAAGAAATTGATGAACAGTTTGTCTGTTTAGTATTGCTGCAGCATTGTTTTCTCTATTTATTGTTCTTCCTGGTGTATGATTCAAATTTGAGTATGACTTGTGTGGTCTTGTGCAACAAGTCTTCTCTGACTAACAAAACCGTATTGTATCATGTACCTTTTTTTTCTATGAATATAGCGTACACAGTGTGCTCGTGCTATGAAAAACTATTACATTATCCACAGACTAATCAATTCGCACGTTCCTCTTTGCGAGCCGATTGTGTTGTACTTTATTTCGGATAATTCTTGTGAAACAAGTCTGTGTGTGAGTGCGTGTGTTTTGTGACTCATCTACAGGACAAGCCTACTCTTCCTGACATTCCCACTAAGGAGACTGACATTTCGGGTGACTTCTTATATTTTGTATACCCCTGTGAATGCATGATTTTCCTCTTCCTTTTATTTTACAATGGTGGACTTGATCCTACAAGCCTCTGTGGCTTTGATCAGTCCTGGAACTGAAATGGCATATTTGCACCACGGAATAAAACTATTATTATTATTTTTATTATTATTATTATTATTATTATTATTATTATTATTATTATTATTCGAAGAAGAAGAAGTGGCTGCGGGCGGTCGTTCGTTTTGACCGCTCTGCAAAATTTCATCTATTTAATCGCTATATTCAACACCTCGACACCCTGCACTCACTTGATGGACGCAGATTACCCTATCTTGCCACTCTAGAGGTGACCCATCTCTTTGAAATCCTACGAAGATCTACTCAGACAATCCCGGTGAGCCACCACCGACCGCCATCGAAACGACGACATTGCTCCGGTGCCGCCGAAGCGTGGAGCGCTCGTCCATCAACAACCGGTGCTTGTCACTCGACTCCTACTTGAGCTGCAACGCTTGACCCGTGTGCTTCATGAGGTGAATCCGGACCTGGTCAGAACTGTCGTTTTTGGCCTCGGCTGCCAGGGCAGGTTTCCGCCTTATTACCCTGCAGAGCTTTATGTTCGTCCAAAGCCAGCTGTCCAGCAAGACCATGTTCGCGGTGAGCTAGTCGATTTCTCGTTTATCTGCACGAGCCTTCTGAGCAGAGACTGAACTGGTGCAGACCGTGGCTTCAGGTGTGGAATGCGCTAAGTGCAGCAAAGAAATTCGGAACGATGGCAAACACCTGATTTGTGCGACCTGCAAGAACGCTTTCCATCTTACTAAAAACTGTGCAGGCGTTTCTGAATCAACGTTTACCGCCATGAGTCAAGTGAAGAGAGACAATTGGATCTGCAGGTCTTGTCGCAATAATGAGAGCCTCTCAGTTCCAAGCCCAGCGCATTCCAGTGCACCAAATCCATCAAAGGAAACTGGCTCCTTAAGGGGAGAACTAGCATCCATGAACGCAAAACTTGAAGCGTTACTCTCCCTGAAACAGAGCGTCGACGCCTTGGAAGTACTCCCCGCCAAGCTTGACGAACTCCTCGCCCTGGGGCCTATTGTTAAGTGCCTCCAGACGACAGTGAAAGACGTCCAAACATCGATTGCCGACTTCTCTGCAAAATATAACTCTCTTTTAACGCTAGCAACATCAAATAATCAAACGGTGAAAGCCCTCCAGGCCGAGGTCTCGGATCTCCAAGCCAAGGTACAGTCCCAAGCAACAGAGATCCTAAAAATTCGTACTGAGCAAAATGACAGCGAACAGTACTCGCGTCTTGCTAACATGGAACTGCACGGGCTGCCGACCTCTCCGGGAGAAAATCTCGTAGCGTCTATAGCCGAGCTCGCGAGTAAGCTGTCTATTGCTAAGACATTCCAGTGTTCTGATATTCAGGAAGTACATCGCTTGCCAGGCAGGCGGGACGGGATTGCACCAGTCCTAATCCGATTCTCTGCAGTCAGTCTGAAGGAAGCCGGGATGGCTGAGCGTGGTGCCCTTCGTTTGCTGAGTCAAACAGGGGACATCCCACGGCTTTACTTCAATGATAACCTGACCCGAGCGAACAAGGAGCTGTTTTGGCTAGCGAGACAGAAAGGCAAGGCTCAGGGCTACAAATTCGTATGGGTGAAAAGGGGAAAAATATTTGCCAAGAAGAGTGAGGGTTCTGACCTCATTCGTGTCAACCAGATAACGGACATTGACAGCATTGTATAGGCCCCCAATGAATTTTGCTCGAGTGTCAGATTTTCACAGACTCCGTAATTTTTTTGAAGATTCTCTAGACTCATCCTGCACAGTAGTTCATGTTAATATCAGGAGCCTTCGAAAACATTGGAATGAATTCAAAGTAATATGTAGTGATATCAACACTTCAGTTGACGTTTTTGTTCTCTCCGAAATTAATATTGCAGCAGAAATGACAAGTCAGTTTTCTATGCCAAACTATAACAGTACGTTTACCACTCGGCCATGTGGCAGAGGGGGTGGGATTGCAGTATATGTTCGTGACAACTGGTCCATCAATAACCTAACGGTTACGTTCAATCACGCCGAATGTATTGCGCTCAATATCACAAATGAACTTAACTCTATATGTTTTTTAGCAATATATAGGCCTCCATCAGAACACGTACGCGATTTTTTGGATGAACTAGATGGTGCTCTTCGGCAGTTGTCCACTTACGATCAATTATGCATCCTCGGCGATTTTAACATCGACATTTTGACCCCCTCAAAGCCTTCAGTATGCACTTACCTCAACACTCTCTCTGGTAACGGGATTAGCAGCTTGATAAATGCTCCGACCCGTGAAGAAATTCTCTCGGGTCGGTTGGTCGTCTCATGTATAGACCATATCAATCTCCGAACTTGTTCACAAAGAGTCCAGTCAGCAATTATCACACAGAAGCTTGCAGATCATTACTTTATTTCATGTCGGTGGTCCAATGTTAACCCTTCCCCGCAAAATAGCTTACTGGGCACTAGAACATCTGTTATTGACACCGCTAAATTTGATCGTCTTGTTTCTTCTTTCGACTGGAATGGGTTTCTTCAATCAGTTAGTTCCACTGACATATACCAAAAGTTCGCTCATGTCATTAATATGTTTTACGTTTCCTCAAGAAAAGAAATCTGCGTTAAAAGACGTCGGCCTAATCACTACTGGTTGAATGCAGACATTTTGGCGGCAATAGCGGAAAAGAATAACTTGTGGGCTCGATATAGGCGTTCGCCTAGTAATACTGTACTTAAATCGAACTATCAAATTTGCAGAAACATGGTAAATGCTATGATTCGCTCGGCAAAGCGAAAGTATTTTCATAAAAAATTTTCAGAGTCTCGCTCGAACATGACACAGACTTGGATTCTCGTCAATGAGTTTCGTGGCAACCCTTCTACAAGTTCTGTTGATAACGTTCTGAAAAAAAAACTTCGGTCCAAATCTTTCAACTGTTGTAAGAGATTTCAACAGTTTTTTTGCGACCTTTTCTGGTAAAAGCAGAGATTCTTCCATCACTTTCAACAATGTCGTCGCAGCTTCTGCTTTTCTTCCACCACTCAATGATGTCGACCTGCACTCGTTACTGTTTAGTTTCAAGTCTTCCAAATCTCCAGGCATTGACGGCATCCGAGTTTCCGATCTCCGCAGAAATTATGAGGTTATCAAGCATGTATTGCTTCATATGCTGAATGGCTTTATTGAGAGTTGCGTTCTTCCAGATGAACTAAAAACTGCTATTGTAAGGCCCTTATACAAAGGAGGTGGAGCGAATAAGATTGAAAATTACCGCCCAATTTCTATATTACCAATTATTGTTCAAATCCTAGAAAAACACGTATTCCAAGTTATGTCATCCTTTCTAGACGTGCATAATGTTCTCTCACCTAGTCAGTTTGGTTTTATTCGGGGAAAAGGTACTCAACCTCTGCTGGAAGACTTTTCTGATTTACTCTTTTCCGGTTTTGAAAGAAATCTTGTAAGCTGTGCCCTTTTTTGAGACGTATCGAAGGCGTTTGATACGGTCAGCCATTCAGTCCTCTTGAGAAAGCTGCATAGCTACGGCTTTCGTGGCCCGTTTTTTTCTTTTCTGTCCAATTACCTTTTAAATCGCTCACAGCTTGTAATTGCAGCTGAGTCCCGCAGTCCGCGAACAATGCTAAGAGCAGGGGTACCCCAGGGCTCAATTTTGTCTCCACTTCTATTTAATCTGTTCGTTAATGATATTTCAACATCTCTCTCTGAAGCCAAGCTTTATCAATATGCGGATGATACCGTAATAGTCACTCGACATCTTAATTTTGAAAATGCCGCCCGCTCACTACAGTGTGCTGCGACTACAGTCATGGACTGGTTTCAGCGAAACCTTATGGATGTTAACGTAAATAAGACTAAACTTATCTGTTTCCATAATCCCCTTAAATACGTGCGTCTGGATTTCCCTTTTGTTTTACATCACTCAAAATGTGTATCATGCAAGTGTGTTTCATTGGAATATGTTGAATCTGTCAAGTACCTTGGAATTTTATTTGACTGCGGCCTAACTTGGAATGCTCAATTCGTGTCACTTTGTGCAAAGCTAAGGAGTGTAAGTTGTCTTTTATATAACACCAAATCGCTTATGCCGTTTTCTGTACGTAAAATAATCGCCCACACACTGGCATATAGCGTGTTAAGGTATGGGATTACAGTGTTTGGGAACTGTTCTACCCAGTGGCATGGTAAAATAGATAGCATTTTAAAAAATATTTTGAAAAGTGTATCTTACGGCTTGCAAATACCTGACGACAGTGACCTGTTTAATTTCCTGCAATTCCCATGTCTCAGAAGTCTTTTTACTCGAACTGTTGTCCAACGTTACTTCTGGTCTGATGATTTCAAGAGAAAAAACGTACCTACTCGTTCCCTTCGTTTTCAAGAAACATTTAAAGTCCCTTTTGTTCGTACTTGATATGGTAAGAATACGCGCGAATATTATGTGCCTGAGACATTTAACAATTTGCACTCTGAAATTCTGCAGGCTGATTCTTTGAGCCAGCTGAAGAAAAGTATGAAAGTTCATCTTTCTGGAGGAGAGATTACATAATGCTTATATTTAGTTGCGTATGTATTTGTGTACATATTATTCATGTTTTGTGCACTCCTAACTGCTTTATTCTTGTTTTTCACGCCCACGTTGCTTTATTCTTGCGAATTTTTGTACTGACTTTGTTCTTGGTCGTTTCACAATTGTGTCTATATTTACTACGTTTGCATTTGTGTATATATTAGTCATCCTGTCTTGTGTACTCCTAACTGCTTTATGATCGTTTTCTTTCCCGTTTTCTGCTTTCTTTGTGCTAATTTTTTACTAACTGTGTTCTTGGACATTCAACCTCTGTCTCTTTCTTTTTTCATTTTTTTTTTTTGGGCGGCGTCACACAAGCCACCGTTGGCTTTGATTGCCCCCGCACTCCTGTATGAATTTATGAATGTTCCTGAATACAAATTTATTATTATTATTATTATTATTATTATTATTATTATTATTATTATTATTATTATTATTATTATTATTATTTATTTATTTATTTATTTTTTTGAGTTCTCGCGGGGAAGCGCATCCGATCGCCGGACGCTCCCTTGCCCCGCGCGTTGAGCGGCAGGGTGGTTCGGGCCTCGTTCGCCTCGCCCGCTCTCTGTTTTATGGCCCCCTGCCCCCCCCCTCGTCCCGAAGACATTTCTCGCGACTCCGTTTCACCTTCCGTCCGAGCACAGCGGACGCTAGGAGCCATCCCAGCCAATGCGGCGTTGAGGGAGTGTCATGCGACCTTGAGCTCCCTGTGTCTCCCCGCCCCACCGGCAGGTCACTCGACTTTCTCCCGGCGCTGGATCGGCTGGGATGGCTCGTGGCGTCCACTGCGCTCGGACTGAAGGTGGAACGGAGAGTTGGTAGCGATGGGCGACTCGCTTCCCGGAATGTTGGGAATGGCTTCCAGATGTCGGAGTGGGGGTGCGCTTTATGGTTAGCTGGGGTAGGCTCACTGCGGGGCTTGCCAGTGTGACGTGTGTATTTTGTTATATGTATGTTGTTGTTACAACTGCAGAAGAACAATTATTTTTTTTTGTGCGAAGGAGAGTGGTGTTTGCCGCTAGAATTTGGGAAAGTGAGGACCTCGGCTTGATTCCGAGCCGAGTCAAGGGAGTGTGCGCGAAGACTTGGCCGGGGGGAGAACGGAACGCGAAGTTTGGGCGGGACTGCGGTAGCGACGGAAGGCTGAGCGCGGGAGGTGTTTGGGCTCCCTGGTCCAAGCGCTGCTTTGGGCGCCCAAGTGTGTGTGCGTTCGTGGGTGAGTGCCTGTGTCGAGGAGCGACGCCGACAGCACCCAAGCGCACATCGACCTCCCGAGTTCGGTCGACATCGCAAGAGGCCGCGTCACCCCCATCACTCACCGGACTCAGGTTCGCTCCACTCACCCCCATATTACTTTGTATAGTTTATCCCCCTTTTAATTGTTTTTTTTTTCCTTTGAGTCTGCAGAAAATGTTCTTTGAACGAGCGCCGTGTTTTCATGATAAGTCGCGCCTGAGCGCTTTTTCTGTGGGGCGGTCCGTTGTGCCTCGCTGTCGGGAGTTTTGTTTGTTTTGTTTTATGTCTATCGGATTTTCAGTAAACCATCCTGTGGTTGAAAAGAAAGGAGTCTGTGTTGTCCCTTCTCCCCTCACTGTGAGTCAGTCACCAGGGCGTAGACCTATCGTCCGGTCAGCGGTCCTATCAAAATTATAAATTTGTTTGCATAGGATACCTTTTTTTTTTTCACCGAACCTGTGACAGGATTGAACCAGTGTCGCCAGTGTTCTACTAATTATGAAACAGACAGCTTACCACTGCGCCACTTTACAACTTTGAATTGCTGTTTTCACGATTTGTTTTATACTAGACCGATATGGGGACAACGGCCGGCATTTCTTTTCCCTGGTGTGCCAGCTACCGGCAGAATATCCACTTCCAATCACATGCTGGGGCGAGACTGACCCTGGCTCGCAACACGGAGCTCCTTATGTACACAAGTGGGCTCCTGAAAAAATCAGCGTAGGATGTTTGGCCCATAGAACATTCAAACCTCAAATAAGCAACAGGGTTCTCGAATTTACCAGAACTCAAAATTTACAGAAATAACAAAAAGGCGCGCCCGCTCCCGGGCATCAAACCTCGAGCCCTTTGCGTAGGATTTAAAGATGATAAACATTCGGCCACGAGCGCTTGGTCGGTGACGCGCGTGACAATAAGGTGGAATTGTTTGCAGTCATATGAACGTAAGCGGTTGAGTATATGGTACTGGTGCGACCATATGAATGTAGTTTTGTATGGGCCAGGCTATACAACCATACGGAACCACATGTGTATGGTATGGCTCGGTATGGTTCAGTCATATCCAACTATACGGAACCATATGTGTATGGTATGGCTCCGTATCGTGCAGCCATATCCAACTATACGGAACCATATGTGTATGGTATGGCTTCGTTTGGTTCAGCCATATCCAACTATACGGAACCATATGTGTATGGTACGGCTCGGTATGGTTCAGTCATATGGAGCCGTATAAATCCATAACATGCTATACGGTTTGCCATATGTAACTATATAGATCCATACTATTCTATATTGATCGCCATATGGGTTCATATAGTTTTTTTCAGTAGGGTAGCCGCTACGCCACAACCGCACACATACAATGCTTGCGTTGTCATATGCTTATATACACAAGAATTGCTTGCTAAACTCGTCAACCAATGGGGGAATTGTACGCATTGGCTTGATAAGTGCCTATCAATGGGAGAAATTACTATAGAATTTCCTCTTCTCCAGGGATTCTTTATCTTTTATACCCAGCCCGATGCAGTATTTTAACGTTCGGCACAATGCTTCCGGGGTCCTTCCGCATAAGCAGCGCAAGAAGGAACACCGCACTTTATTGATAGAACAGTAAAAACAGGTCCAATCGCATCCTCTAAAAGCACGGCTTGGGCACAAGTGATAAACCCGCTGTAAACTTGTTTGCTTGCTTCCATGGACAAACTTGCCCAGCATCGTCCGCCGCGAAAAAGGGAAAAGCGCAGCTCATACATTCATCTGGCTCGCTCCAAACTCCCACTTATCGAACTTTGCTTACTTACGTCTTGCTGGAGTGGTGTTGCGATAAAGCATTATAAGAGTAACCAGACATTGAAAGAGTGACAAAAGCATAGTCTTGCAAAAAATAAACCGTTTTATGGCACGTCTCTTACGCTTCCGACTAGAAGAAACAACCGCGGAATCGGAACGTAACCCAACGCACAAACCCCCTTCCTCTGCGGGCTATTTGGATAACTGTATATATATAACCGGTTGTGCACGGGCGCCCTCCCCATGGCGAGCGACACAAGGACGTTTTCGTCGTATACCTTTGTTGCTGCTCCAGAAACGTATATGGTACATTCCCAGCCTTCAAAATGTGAGCTTATTAAATACCTGAGTGTAAAATGCTACAGAGCCAAATAACTAGCGCCCTTAAGTATGCGATGTCTAACGCCTGTAGCGTTAGGCACATGCAGGATTATTGGGAACGTGATTTTTCAATTTCTGCTAAAGAAGTGTCAGGAATTATGCATTACACTCTAAAAAAAGCCCGTGCCTCTACTTCCCCGCAGAACATTGGGAGAGCCAATCAACTTACAGAGGCAGCTCAGCGACTGACAATGCCGAAACATGTTTACACCAAAGAAGGCAGTTCGAGTTGTGACATTAAGCAATGCAAGCGTGACGTTTTCCATTGCCTAATAAAACAACTCGTACTGCGTTTTTTTGGTCTAAACATATGTTTCGGCATTGTCACTCACTGAGCAGCCTCCGTAAGTTGTGGTGATTGGCTCTCCGAGTGTTGCGCGTGAAAGTAGACCCACAAACTTTTTTTAGGGTGTATTAGCTTCCATTGCACAAAAAAAGGAACAGCTGATTTGAAGACAAAATTTTTTTCCTCCAAGCGGCACGCCCATCATATTCAATTTTTCTTTCAAGCGCAATAAAGTATTTGCTAAATTGAAGCTTTGGTTTGGGCTAATTGGTTCATTAAGATCTGGAAAATCTAAAAGGGCAAAAAAAAAAAAATAAGGACGAGACACGCACAACGCGGGCTGGCACTAACTTTCAACTGATTTAATAAAGTCAATCGAACCCAGCGCGCATCTGTGAAGTCTTGTCTATCACGCCAACATTTTGTGATAAAAGCATCCTATACACAATAAACTATCGCGCTGGGTTTGACAGGCTTGATTAAATCAGTTGAAAGATAGCACCAGTCCGCAGTGTATTTTTTTAATTTAATTGATTTTATTTGGACACTAGGTCAAGGGTAACAGGACAAAAGGCAGATTATCTCTGCCTGACGTGGTCCTTCTTCTCTTCTTTGTCAGTTATTTTTTTTTCGCTTTTAAGTACTTTAGCGCAATAAACTATTAAGTTAAGTAATTGTTAGCACAGTCCACACAAACTGTGGAAGGGTGTATAATCCATTTATTGAAATTCCGGGAGTCAAAGAAAGAATAAAAACATTTAAGGACAAGGACTCTTATATTTTTGAGCTTTCTATGTCTTGTCCATGTCCCACCTTCAAACCGTCTGAATTCGACCCTGTAAGGTTTTTTCAAGCAGCAAGCTTCTTCTCAAGCATGGCCCTTCTTCGCCTCAGGCTACGTTCCCTTGGGCTTCACATCCGCAAAGGCATTCCTCACCCTGGAGTGGAAGCTATGCTGGGTTTCTGTTGCCACAACTGGGCTTCAAACTACAGACTCATGCAAATTTCAAGGAAGGAGGTGTCACGACAGTTACGCCTTATGGAAACGATCCTCCCACAACAGATGACCATCATCTTTGGTCCAGGTTATGGAACCCACCCATCTTTCCGGTTCCTCCAAAAGGCTGCGTCCAATCTTCTCGAATCTTCAGGGAAGAAGGTTGTCACCGGTGTGACCACTTTTCAACATAAGAACCCCCAAACGAAATTGGAGCCTCCGGTCGTTCTATGTGATCATCAACTAAGTTCTGGCACCTTGGATCTCCTTTCCAAGGGTCCCAAGTTTCCCCGAACCTTCCGACTACAAGGGTCGACCAACTAACTTCAGTCCATTCTGTTGCGACTCACATTCCAGAACAAGACCGGCAAGCTTTTCTTGATGCTGGAGTCCGATCCGCCTGCGCCCATGCTCCTCCACCTGCGGGCAAAGTTCCGATCCGAGCTACAGTCGAAGAATTGCAAAGAAGTCACCTGAAACTACTGGAATCAGATAAAACAGGTGTTTTTGTCATCTTAGATGAAGGTTCGTATGGGCAGAGGGTGAGCCAGGCATTGAAGAAGAATTTTGATACTCTGAAGACCAGGCCTTCAGGGTCTCTTCGTTCAAAGGCAAAGCAACTTTGCTGCTCCCTTAATCTCCCGGCTCTTAAAGCTGCCATTGGGGCTCCTTCCGAGCAATACCTAACTGTGTTTTTCACAGCAAAAACCCATAAAGAAGGAGTTTCCTTAAGAAGCATCATTTCAGAAAAGGGATGTTGGCAGAAGCCTCTCGGTCTTTTTCTGCAAAAGCATCTGTCATCGATCAGTCTCAACCAACCTTTCAGAGTTGCCAACTCCACAGAACTTGTATCTCGACTTCATGACCTCCATTCTACTCCCGAGGCCTTTACCATGTTTTCGTTAGACATTGAGGAACTATATTACCGATTAGATCCCGCATTTCTTATGGATTCTGTGTCAAGTGCCATCCACGAACATGGCCCATGCGACTTTCAGAACTCATCTGGGGTATCTGAACGGGGTTTCCTAGACCTTTTGGCCCTATATCTACAATCAACACTCGTCGAACATGGAAAGGAAATTCTCAGGCAAAAGAAAGGTGTCTGCATAGGCTCCTGCCTTGCCCCAGTCCTCAGCGAAATATATCTAACGTATGTGGATAGGGAGATTGAAGCACGCCTTGAAGAGTTGTCACTTGTCTTCCATGTTTTTCTTTACGTGGATGATTATTTAGTCATTCACCCGAACTCAGCTTCTTCTGATTCTGTAGTTCAAGCCTTCACTTCTTCGTCCTCAGGCCTGAATTTTACAAGGGAAGACAGCTCAGGCGATGGTCTCCAGTATCTCGATCTTCGTCTGCGTCTTCTTCCGACCGGCATTTGTTGGGCCTTCCAACAACGGTCTCGGAAACCTATTCTTCCATTCTGCAGTTCCCATTCTAAACTGGTAAAACATGGAATCATCCGGTCTCTCCTCTCATCTTCTCGCACCAAATCATGTTCTCACTTTGCAAGCTTCAGCATTGCAAAACAACAAGAACGTCTCCTCAGAGCAGGATATCCGCAAGGTCTACTGAGCACCATTCTTGTTCAGTTAATTCTAACCACCCAAAGGCCCCGTGCACCACGTAGTAAGCCTTCACGCGTTATCTGCATTCCCTATGTGCACAACTCAGCGCACAGACTGAAGGCAATTGCAGCGCGCTTCAACGTTTCGGTTGTCTTCTCGTGCAAGTTGCGCCTGAAACAACTGTGCAGGAGCGTGAACAATAACGAATCCATCAAAAGATGTTCCATCAAACACGCTCATCAGACCGTTCCCTGTGAAGAGGGGGTGGTATACTCCATCCCTCTCTCCTGTGGCGACCGATATATTGGACAAAAAGGTCGTTGCCTTAACACGCGCCTACGAGAGCACGTCCTCGAGGTCTCTCGTGCTTCGGACGACACTTTTCACCCAATAGTGTTTCATCAACGCCTCTGTACGAACTGTGAAGCCCGGTTCCAGGACACCTGCACGATTGGGAGACATAAGAACAAGCTCGGGAGAGAGATCATTGAGGCATACAAGATAGCCCATGACGATCACGACATCGCTGCCCCTTCTCTCGCCTTGTCCAGAAACGAGATCAACTACCCGAAACCAGAGCTGGATTAGCCAAAAGGGCGCTCTATCTCAATTTGTCAATAGTATTTTTCTTTTCGTTTTTCTTTTTTCTTTTTTCTTTCTTTCTGAATTCTTTATCTTTAGTGTATTGGGTGTAAATTTGTGTTTTTTTTCCGGGTGTATATAAATATATTAATTTCGCATCTTCCTCTTTAGTCTCAAACGTTAGGAAGAAGATAGCACTATTGAAGGAGACACCAGTAAATGTGTGTTGCTAGTTGAAAGAACTGTGCTGTCTGTCCTTGTCCTTAAGTGTTTTTATTCTTTCTTTGACTCCCGTATTTTCACCAACACGCTCTTTCATCTTTGTCTCTTATTGAAATTCAAACGAACGAACACATTAAGAACTCACACTACTCTCACAGTTAGCCCTTTTTCGTTGTACGAAGCAAGGAATAGCTGTACCCAAGCATTTTTCAACAAAGAATATAGTGAGATCAAGATTCTGCATTCCTAAAAATATTTATTTATGTTAAACAAAGTACTTAAATTAGTCTTTTTATCGAAATAAATGTGACCAAATGTAGGTAAGTTATGCAAGTCACACAAACTGTATTACGGTATTAACTAAAAAAAAGAGATCAGAAGTTTCTTACTGGGAAATATCAGAGCATCACTATCTGCGTCTTGCACTAGCGTTCAGCAATCTGAAAGCATTTGCTTGTGCCCATTACTGTATAATAAAAACTAACATTGCAACATGTTATCATATACCACTGGGATCTGCAAAGAATGGCACAATCATACTTTGATTTGTACGTCTTCAGGCCTGTTACATTTATCGTGCATTTGCAAAAAACTACTCTTTTTTATGCACTTTTGTTGTAAGATGAATGGGTATTTCTTACGTTAAAGCCAGGGATATTCTTCCTCGGTGAAATAACACCTGCAGTGACTTTGCCGCAGTAAACATATGCACATCTACGTAACCTTCATGCTCTCGATAATGTTTACGAGCTTGCTGTTAGCCCAGAAGCGGGGAAATTTTTCACCATTGCTTATCGCACTTTGCACGAGCCCCAACGTTTGCGCAAATGCCGAGGGGTACGTTCCCAGTCAACGTAATGGCATCCTGAGGAGGTACTGTGAATGTCGAGTCCAGGATGATGGGTAGTCCCGAGGACATCCTGAAAGAGTCTCGAATGATCCTCAAATGGTCTTTTTGTCCAGACCTATTATGTCCTGAGATTATCCCGAGTTGCCAGCCCCACGGACTGCATGGGGACCTTTCTGGGATAAAGGCACCCTTCTGGTTCAGTCAATGCATATCGTCAAGGAAGCGTTTGATCATTTATGAAGTTCAGAAATATACAGTGTGTTCCACGAAAGGTGGACAAATTCGATATTGCAAAAACTATTCATCGCAACAAAAAAAGAGTGTGTCATTTTCGTCCTGGGCCAGGGGCCTTTTTAGGAAAATTATTAGTCAGGGATAACTAGATTGCTGATTATTTTTGAGCAATTAAATTTTTATTATTGTGTATTATTTTAATATTGGGCATGGTTTCAATTAAACAATTCCTGAGCATCATCGAAAAACACAGAATCAACAAATTGCAGAACGATAGAATGCACTCGCAGCATTTTACGGCTCTCTGAAAAACAACAGAAATTCCACGGGTTTTTAAGTTTCGGTTTGCTCTCGGAGCGCATCTCGGCCCCGACGGCACCACACCCCGTGTAGAAATAGTGCAACCAACCTCTGCTGCGCTGTCATCGCGCGCCGCAGCAGAGGCTGGTTGCACTACCTCTCCACGGGGCGCGGTGACGCCGGTGCTGAGATGAGCTCCGATAGCAAACCGGAACTTAAAAGCTCGTTGAATTTGTGCTGTTTTTCAAAAAGCCGTAAAATGCTGCGCGTGCATTCTATCGTTCTGCAATTTGTTGATTTGGTGTTTTTCGATGATGCTGAGCAATTTTCTAATTTAAACCATGCCCTTAAGCACAATACTAAAAAGGTAATTAGACAAAAATAATTAACAATCTAATCATCCCGGACTCTAATAATTTTCCTAAATAGGCCCCTGGCGAAAGGAGGAAACGAGGACTGGGATTTTTAAAGGGTTCGCTAGCGTGCTAGAATGCTTCTTTCGAGATTTCTTTCTATTTTTTTTTATTTAGACAAAGAAAGTATGAATTTGGGCTTGTCAGGGCTTCTAAGCAAAATGACTGGAAACAATACAAATCAAAGAACAAGACGAGGGTACTAAAATTGAAAAAATAATATAACTGGAAATGATAATCACTTCTCGTGTTGTGCAATTATGGCTGTTGGTATAACAAGTAATCATTTAGCTGCAGACAAGAGGCATTCATTATGCCTCGATATGAACTCCTGTAAAATGATTAAGGTTGACTAGCTTTGTCATATAAGAGCAATGCTTGAAAACAGGAGTAAAATGACTAGAAATAACGAGCAAAAA
Source organism: Ixodes scapularis (assembly GCF_016920785.2). NCBI lineage: Eukaryota > Metazoa > Arthropoda > Arachnida > Ixodida > Ixodidae > Ixodes > Ixodes scapularis. Next base: position 14,961,656 of record NW_024609873.1, on the reverse strand, counting down.
AAGTTAGATAAAGATACTAGAATTTGAACACTAAAATAACTGGAAATGATAATGACAAACTAACAAAACTTGTTGTGTGGTGTACTTGTGGCTGCAGGTCAAACAAGTATTACCTGAAGATGGGCTTGAAAAGAGAAAATGAAGCAAGAATTAAAAACGGTGCACACTATACAGGGATATAGATGCTAATAAAAAGTTAGGGGATGTTGCCGAGACCAGATTCCTCAAGCTTCCTGAGCTTCTCTGCCGCGTGTCGTAGCCACGTCTTGATTACCTCTTCAATGTCGTGACGTGTCGCTGTGATACGGGGTTTTTTTTTTACAGCTTCTGAAAAGTTGTAAGGTTTGCTATTACTAGTCACCCAAACCCAGAGTGCTAGCCATAGGGCAAAATCGCAACAATGGCATGAGTGTGCTCGTCTCCCTTCCTTGAGGTGATTGAGGAATTATCAGTAATACTTTGATTATTATAGCCATCAGAAATACTTGAATATTATAGCCATCAGAAATACTTTGATTATTAGAGCTAGCCAGTCAATCACACTGTGAAACTGTGGTGCAGTTTCAGAGCATATATTAGATATTTATCAATTACTTAGGGAAAAAAACACTACTTCCAAACACCATCCCTTCAAAAAAGCATTGCCATAATGTGTTGTGTACTTACGGTATATGAGCTCAACACACTGCAGCTGTTGGAATTTCGCCTTGCCCTTTTGCCCTTTCCAGCTGAAATTCACCGCAACGTTTTGGGTCATTAGAGCTTCCAGCAGTCGACAAGTAGTGGCTCCCACAGTCTTCCCTCCCAGTCCCGCGAACCAATTTACCTGTGTCACAGAAAAACAGGTTTATATAAACAACAGGCACTTCCATGGCATCTAGCCAAATGCTTCATAGTTTACTTATCAGCTTTTTTCTCATAGCTGCGCTAGCCTGTAGTTCGCACTCAAATTCCATGAAGCTGTCGTAGCTTGCGTGTGGCTCCTGAACGGGGCAGTTGTCATCATCATCCTCCTCCTTGTGCTTGTTCAGAGCTTCTAACACAGTGCCCTTCAGGGCATTCAGGTTATCAAGCCTCAGCCGGATCATGCGTACAATTTCCAAGGTGTGTCGCCTGAAACCTGAACCATCAACAGGAGCATTGCATAAAATTGTTAAAACCAACTATCAAAGGCTATCAGAAAGGTTTCACACCTTCAGGCTCACGTTCCTTTGACACAGTTTTACTGGCAACATTACGGCAAGAAGGTGTAGAGCTGAAGGTTGTACTGGATTGCTTGAGTGCTGCACAAAAATACAGTTTCACTGAAAACAAATCAATGACAAATAAGTGACCTCAGGACCGAACAGTCTTAAAACAATTAGAGGTCGTGAGCACTTATTCTATTTGCTATTGTTCCAGTCAGGAACTATTTGTGTGTTTTGGACACTGCACAGGAAGAGCACTCATGTGAACAAACACATAGCAAGTGATTTACCCAGTATTTCTATTTTTTTTTTTTTGATTCCCGAGGTTTATAAAGATACTTCTAAGGACAAAGGTGTTATTTCTTTTCCTATGCTACTAGTTTTTCAGAGACAATTCTTTAAATCATCCTTAATGACAACATAATCTTCCGTAACCGTTCAATATTAGCATGCATACAAGATAAAAACTGCGTCACGGCCTTTCATAAGCACTAAAAGCCTGGGGTAACAATTTTGGACCTCGGGTCGTTCTTTCGAGCATGATGCTCTCTGTTCTCATAAAACTTCATAAGTAAAAATAGAACAAGCTATTCAAGAATCAATTGATTAGTTGGCATATAGATCTGCAAAGGTGGCACATCAAACAACCAGGGTACCTCTTAGGGTGGCTGCAGGAGGTGGAGTGGGCGGACCAGAGGAGCCCTTATCATCCATGGCATTGCACCCTGCTAGAGGCATGGGCTGTCGCCTTCTCCTTTGTGGAGCATCCGAATCGGAGGAGTCTCTGATGCGTGTTGCTTTTCGTTTCCTCTTTCCTTTTCCAAGGTCCGTTTAGCTTTGCAGGTCCGAGGTAGCTTCAGCTGTTTTGAGTTTTCTGCAAGCTTTTTCAAAAGACTCTGCAAAATTTAGAAGTTAAGTTAGAACACAGCTGCCACCAAAAAAAAATGGTATATATGATTGAATGATATATGTAAACATGAGATGTACACCATAAGCTGCTTTCCTCGATAAAAGCAAGTTAACAGAAACTCCATAAGATTGGTTCGGGATTGAAGTCAGGCTATCAGCACTCCGCACTATGAGCTTTGGCTCCGTGAGCCTCGAGCTACAGTTTTTTTTAATGCAGAACATAGCCTTTAACAAAATCTTGTTTTATTTCTACACAGATTTCGATAAAAACTCTCACATATGTTACATACTCTTAGAACATATCCACCATAAAAATATGAGTTTGAAATCTCAAGAACTTATTACCATATTTCTCTTCTCTTTAAACCTTGTGGAAAGCATGCAAGGCTTGTAAAATAAAAAAAAAATGTGAGCAGCTTGCACTAGTGGTGCAAGGCTAGGGAAACAGCGGAGCTGGGAGTCGACCTAGCTTTGCCTAAGTTCAGTTAAGTTTTACAAAGGTTTGCAAGGCCGCACACCGCTTCTCATAGTCTCGAACCGAGCTCAGGGTAGACAGGTTGACGTCAAACCATAGACTGTCAGAGACGCGAGAGCCATGCCCAAACTCAAGGCCCAGAAATTCCCACTGAAAACGGCCGTTCGCGCCACCCATGCACTGGCGGAATCGACACTGGAAGTTTCGCATGACTCAGTTGCCGAGGTTGCTTTCACGCCTCCTGCGGTCGCTTGACTGGCTGTGCTCGCCGCAGCCGGTCAGAGCCACAGGCACGAGAGCATGGCTTTTTTAGCGTCCCATCTGCACGAGAGCACGCTCGAATGAGGCGAAGGGCATGCAAGCCGACGCGCTCACGCTAGTAGCCTTGACAGCGCTGCACACTACACGTGGAACGCAGCGTAGGTGGTGGTTTCCACCTAGGCAATCACAGAGACGCCACCAGCAGTGTGGAAGGCGCGAACGCCTTCCGCAATGCTACTGTCGGTGCCCCTGCGCACGTGTGGGAGTGGAGGTCACGGCGCTCCGAGTTTTCGTTAACATCAGACAAATTACGGTGAGCCTAAACAGCTTTACTGCTAAAAGGCTGCTTTAACTACCAAATGCAATATCCCCGAATTTTCAAGTTTTTTTTTTTGTCACCCGGTTGGAAAATACAGGTCTGACATGCAAATTCATGGTTATGTAAGCAATTAAATACAAACAAAAAAAAATAATAATGCAATTCCTTGCACTCTGGATCACAGATTGCAACAAGCCAAACAAACTAAAAATGAACAGTGGTTCCCAAAAACGCCCCTCAAGAAGCCATACAGAACGCTAAAAGAACAGTTTTAATAAAACAATGCTTGACGTTTTAGGCTGTCTGTGGCACGCTGCTGTAATTATTTATGGCAAAGAGAAAAAAGGCCTATAGGAGCGAAATATTCATTTTTTTTAAAATAACAACTCGTGACATTGTTTTGCCGCCTGAAAGTAGCAGAAATATTGTATATGCCTCATGATGCCAGATATACATGCAGCATTGTGTTAATTCTTATTGCCCTTTGGCCATGACTACATTAGAAAGCTTCAGAGGAACACCCAGAAAGTATCCTTCGATTCCCCACATTTTGGGCTATTGGTGAAATAAACTGGTGCTAGAGAGAAGAACTATCATACTTACGAAATGACGCTATTGGAATGCACAGCACACGCTTCCAATCTTTTGTGGGGTTTGCGCCTCTTTCAGTAAGCATGTTTATCATCTTCGAACTTTTTGCGTTGGGCCAATAGCACCAATCACCGTTGATCCACCTTTGATGCACCACCGCCACAGTGTCACCATCATCCTCATCCGGGAACTTGACCACGTCATATGGCTTTCCCTCTGCACATAAGTGAAATAGGAGAACATGTGAAGCTTAACCAGTTACACTTTATTGTGTCACAGTACACACATGCCTTGCAGAACACAGAGTCCAGATTACAGTTTTGTGTGAACAAGAGGAAACACGGTGTGTCGCCTGTTAACAATGAATTTCAGGCACTTCTTTGCTACACTGTCAACTGCCCAGCGACTCAGGCTTGACAAACCAGAATCTTCATGGACACCGAGGATTGAAGAACAGCAAGGAGTAGTGTACAAATCATTCACTTTGAGATATTTGCGACCAATTTGTTTGTTCGTTTATTTATTTTTTACACAATTGTCAGGGAGGTTGGGACAAAAGGCGAAAACGAATCACCTGACTAGGTCCCAACCCCCGTTACAGCACTCAGCAGCAGAGCACAGGAAATGAATCAAAAACAGCATAAATCAAAAATAAAACAATATCTGAGAAGATAAAAATATGAGACACAAAAATGTACAATCTATTTTGATGTGAACTATACTAGGAATACACACTACGCACATTGAAGTATACCCTAAGGTATTTCTTGAGAAGAAACATGAACGCTATTGTCTGGGCTAATTCGAATACACAATAAAATCTGTTAAGAAGATCGGTTATCTGGTAGGATATTTTTTGTGTACCGTAATTAGTTCTTATTTTAGGTTTTGAAAACTGCTGGCGTCTCAAATTGTAATTTGTTTGCCTGGATAAATATGTTTCGTAAAATATTGCGGGATTCGTGTTTATTTGAGTATGAACGGAAATTGCGACCTTTAGGCAAAAAAGATTGTCTAACGTTAATATTCCATGTTGAATAAAATTAGGGGAAGTCGATTCAGTCCAAGGTAAATTATCAATTGACCTAACTGCGCGTTTTTGCAATGTAAATAATTGCTTAATATTACTTGCTGTAGTCAGCCTCGAGTGAATCAGAGATATATACAGTTGTCTTTTTTTTAACCAGGCTGGAAGAAGGTATTTTAGCTTACAAATTCAACCAATTGATCTAGAAATATCCCTTCGGAGTTCGTTCACTTGACAAGTCCAGCATAGATTTTCGTGAAAACGAACACCAAGAAATTTAAAGGATTCTACGCGTTCAATATTCGAGTTTTGAAAAGATATACTAATTTCGCTAGTTATGGGCTTATTTTTTGCTCTAAAATAATTTACTTAGTCTTTGCTGTATTCAGCTCTAACTGGTTTGAGCCTAACCATAAATGAAGTTGCTCCAGCCAATTTCTTTTTCTATGCTATCCAAACAGCTACCAGTAAAGAATACATTCGTATCAAATGCATATAAAATTTTGTTAGGTGTTTGTGGGATGTTTATTATATCATTGATGTAAAGAAGGAAAAGTAATGGCCCGAGAATCGACCCCTGCGGCACACCGTATCGAATTTTTGCTAAAGGAGAGCGCATATCATTGAGGACGGTATATTGAAAACGTGAGGTCATGTAACTGCTTATCAAGTTTAGCACACTGCCTCTTATTCCTACAGCGGTAGCTTTCGGAGTAGGATGTCGTGTTTTATAGAATCAAAGGCCTTCCTGAAATCTAAAAAACACCCAGAGTATAGCACTGATTTTCAATATTGTCTATGATTTTGTTTTTGATATTTAGCAATGCCATTTCAGTTGATTTACCTTTTTGGAAACCATACTGGTTGTTTGTAATAATATTATGTTTATTACAGAAATCACTTAAACGTTTGTATATAACGCGTTCCACTACTTTAGAAAAGACCGGAAGTACTGATATTGGTCTATAGTTATTCATATTATTCTGGGGACCACTTTTATGGATCACACAGACTTTCGCTATTTTCATTTTTTCTGGAAAGATGCCGGTACTTAAAATAAGGTTCCAGATATACGAAAGCGGAGTAGAATTGAAAAAGGAAACTGCTTTGATTGGCTTAGAACACAGCCCATCTTCTTCACAGGCACCGCTATTCCCTAAGGATTTAATGATAGTAGTTATTTCTAGTTCAGTGGTGGGTGCCAGAAATACTGAGTTATGTAAAGGGTATCCAACATACGACTCACATGTAGGCGTTCTCGCTGAGGGCATAGTAGAAGAACCGGATTCTAGAAAGTGGGAATTAAATTTATCTACAAGAGACTGACCCGAGTAAGTTACCCGCTCGATTGTAAGTTCTTTTGGAGCATGTGCACGAGGCCTAGAAGCAAGTTTATTTGCGGCTTTCCAGACTTTCCGCGGATTGTTATATATTGCATTAAACTTATTTTAGTAGTATTGAGCTTTAGCGCTCTTGATATCAGCGTTGAGCTTGTTCCTCACTTTCCTAAATTCCTGTAATATTGAGATATCTCTTGTCTTGACGAACTTATCATATAATTTATTGCGCTCTTTTATACGCTTATATTACGGACTTGAGATCCAAGGTTTTTTTTACTTTTTATATTTTTTAACCTCTTGCCATGGAAATGACTCCTCATAACACATTTGTAGGAGGTCCAAAAATATACCATATGATTTATTTGGTTCCGTTTCAGTTACTACCGACTCCCAGCTTATATTCGATACCTTAGAATGAAACAGCTCAATTGAACTATTATCAATTCTTCTAAATGTCTCAGCCGCATTATTAGAGCTCAATTTTAAATTTACTGGACCGACAATAAAACTAAATATCGGAAAATGGTCACTTAGATCAGAAGAAAAGACACCAGCAGCCTCGGTATGACAATTTGTAATGCAGAGATCAATCAGCGTTTCTGTTTCCACCGTGATTCTAGTCGGCAAGTTTATTACATTATCAGATACGTAGGACAGAACAATATCAAGTAGTTCAAGAGATCCACTCACGGGCGAGGTCATATCAATATTAAAGTCACCTATTAAGATTATAGAAAGCCTAAGTGAGGCAGCATATTCCATAACGTTCTCAATGAATTCAAGAAACTTCATCAACGAACCGGGGGGGGGTCTATACCCCTCGCAAGTGGGCTCATTTTCGTCTTCTGCGCACGAGAAAGAAAGCAGCGGTGACGTCAGAACGCCGAGCCCTGATTGGCTGATCGCGACCCCCTATCTGAGCGTCGTCTGCTCCTTTGCAACGTCGTCTGCGTCTGTCTTACCTTTCGTGCGACTTCACCTTTTAGAGAGGGCAGACGAAATAACTCGAGCGGTACGTTGTTTTTGTCTAAAAACTAGCAGACGCGCATCAAGGAGGGAAGTCAAAGGACTCACTGGCGAGGTGTCCCGAGGCGCCGAGGTTTGTTTGGTAAGAACCGAGAGTGCGTGTTAGTGTCCGCAAGTTCCCCCCCCCCCCCCCCCCAAATACTTTTTCCCTCCTTTCGCGTGCGGCGAGACCCCTCAATCTTTAACGGCGTCGGCGGGTTGGCGCAGTTAACGTCGTCTGCTTTACGTCTGCTAGTCAAAGCGATGGCTGCTTTACCTTTCCTGCGTCTGTCGGAGATTCACCGCTTTTTCACCGGCGAGAGTTCCCCGTTGCCTCGGGAAACAAGGAGATAACAAGAGGAAGAAATTGACCTCTTAATCTAAAACTGAGGTCAGCGATCAAAGTAAAATACGGGAAGGGTTCACAAGGATCGCGCGGGCGTATTCCATTCAGCACACCAGCCGATCGTGGGCCGGCGGTCGCTGAGTCGCGGAGTGCCTGCTAGGCCTAACTGCCGTGCTCGCTTGGTCGCGTTCGGTGGAATCGTGGCCGATGGAGCTTCTCCCGGGTGTTCGTGGATCCAGCGTTATTGTTCGTCGTGGTCTGTTTCAAGTACTTTTTACTTTTTTCTTGCTGCTTGAAGTCGGAACGCGTGAGAAGCGCACGTAGAAAAATAAACGTCCGTGGGTCGTCGCGACCGCGACGCTGTCGGCCATGCTGATTTGATCGTAAGAAGTGCGTAAGACAGCTTCGGAGCTGTCGTAGGATTTCGTCGTAACCTGCGCCAAACTTACGAAAATTTCGTTTCGTGAATACGAATTTGTTCTTCAATTTGGTCTTAAGCACATTCTTGGCGTAAGATCGTTTCGTGAATCTGGCCTCTGCACTTCCGAAAGTCGCAGGAAAGGCAAGACAGACGCAGACGACGTTGCGAGCAGACGACGTTGCAAAGGAGCAGACGACGCTCAGATAGGGGGTCGCGATCAGCCAATCAGGGCTCGGCGTTCTGACGTAACCGCTAACCCCTGCGCAAGAAGCAGACGAACTTGCCCTCCGCATAAGCAGCGACTATTACCAGGGAACGACATTTAGCCACAAGTGCTTCGTAGTCTGGGCATATTTTTGAGAATTCAGGCAATACTTCATAATGTAAGTTATCCCGAAAATAAACAGAGACCCCTCCTCCCCTTTTATCACTTCGATATACACCCTTACTATTATATCCCATGAACCCGACAACGTCATCCCTGTTCATAAACCAAGTTTCAATGAACGCTAGTACATCAAAAGTAAAATTTGAAGAGTTCAAAAACATATCAACATCATCGTGTTTATTGCCGAGACTTCTAGCATTTAAGTGGAAAAATGAAAGCATATCTTTGTTGTAGACAAGTCATTCTTGAACAAGATGAGTAAACGATATTCGATCGTGATAAGTAGACGTTACGTCCATTAGAAAAAAAAATACATATCGCAACTTGCCGGCTTTTCACACAATCTTATCAAGGTCTGCCTCGCATTCAATCTTTATTACACGGTCACCCTGCTTCTTTGTGCGAACAAGTTGCTATTTTTCTGCCAGACAAATTGATACTCTTTTAATGCAGCCTTTTCTCTCAGCATCCAGAGAAGCTTCTTGTTCGTGGTGGTCAAGTTATGAAGAGACCAGACATCTGATCGGGTTTCTTTCAGGTATTTCCTTTTGTCTAGCCATTGATCGCGGAGCCATGATGCAAGGAACACCTGATCCTGAGAAGTAAGCGATGTTCTCAATCTTAATACCATCGTCAAGAACGCATACACTGACCCTTTTGCCTCTCTTTAAAACAAATTTGTGCAGCACAGTCACGCGTCCGAATTGAGGGCCCTGAGATTGTGGCAACAAGGGGCCGTCTTCATGTTGAACAGCGAAGGAAAGCTCTGCCTGAATGGTTGCCTTTTTCCCTGCTGCAACATTTCTCTCTTCAGCAATTCTATTGCAGAGCTGCTCCAATGGCTGGCCAGGTTTTCTAAGCATCCTTTTTAGTGCAGCCATGCGGTTCTCGAATGGAAAGGCGCTCCACAAATCCAGAGGACCGTGCGATTGTACATCGTTTGTCAAGTGGCACAATCCGTGGACATTGTGCGAGACATACTCCTGCCCATAGATCTTTGAAAAGACTTTGATGAAATATCTCAACAGTCTATCGGCATAGTCGAGATCATCTGAACTTGAACTGGGAGTAGCCAGAATGGTGATTGCTAAATGGAGAGCAAGAAAGTTGTGAAACATCCTCTCAGGGATTTTTGTCAAGACAACTGGCCCAAAATAAAGCAAAAAGAAACGAAACTCGTTCGCCTTCCAGTGGTCAAGTTCATTCAGACTTCGTGGTTTCCGATTGAACTCACAGGGAACATAAGGTGCAAGCTCGATGTTTCCTGCAGAAATATCCCGTACCAAGGGTCCCAGCCGAACTTTCTTTGGCCCTTTAACCCACAAGATCAGGAGCTTATGTACAACCCCCAGAAAAACAAGATGCATGTAATCTAGGACTATCGGGTTAATCATGTAAATCGGCAATTCCATGAGGATGCTACTCCCACAGTGATGTTCTTCCTGCAACATGCCTCGAAAGCTAGAAGCTATTCTTAGCTCAGCAGCAGAATCAAGAAAACGCACCCTGTTATTAAGGTAGACCCCCTCTGCCGTGCATTTAGAGCAGCTGTAGTACCCAGAGTGACCTACAGTGCTCAGTATGTATGCCTTAGCAGGAGCATCGCAAATGATAGCACCTACTCTGACAGGAATTACTTTACCGAGAGGGCAGATTCCTGAGATCAGCAACTGTTGAAGTTCATGAACAAATGCACCAAGGAAGCCGTTTGCTGAGGAGGGCTTACTTTGCCCAAAAAACACTCCTACAAGAAATGGATGACTATTTTCGCAGTTGCTAATTTGGCAAAGGAGAGGTCAGAACTGATTCTTGGAGCTCTTGGCTAATGTCAAGCCATCAACGTTGAAGTTTAGCACGAGAAAGTCTGGCAGTTCCACCTCCTTCTTCAGGTGAAGGTCAAGACCAGTTGCCAGACCAAAGTGGGCGTATTTCCCCCTGCCGAGATCTTTTATCACTCCGGATTTTCTCGGTGTTACCTTGAGAGCTCATGCAGAGAGGGGAAGGTCAGTAAAGCACTTGTGACTGTGAAGAACCGCTAGCAAGCGAGTCACCCACTCATTCGGAACACGACATTTAACAGCTCACTCTCGTAGCTTCAGTTTAAACGACTCAAGGTCGTCGACTTCTTTATGACCAATCAACTCTTGCAAACTTGGGGGATTCTCTCCGCTAATGCGGTCACGGGCAATGGGCTGCCCGAGTCCACTTTCAGCAATCAAATCTTCCGCCCAGTCGTCGGCGTCGTTTCCACTCGCTCGAGTGACAGCACATGAAACAGCTGCGACAGCATCACAGTGGTTTTTACTAGAATCGCTAGAGCTTGCTTGTTCCGATAAGTCTGAATAGGGCTCAATTAGCGCAACGCTGTCACTAACACATCGGGCAAGCTTTCGGCGAAAGAGGCGACCTGCGACACTGTCGGAAGCCGCCATTATGCAACAAAGACTATGCACTAAACACAATTAAGCTTGAGCAGATACTTCTGGCTAGCCTGATACCTGTACCGACGCTTCACTAGGAGACCTTGCTTCCTCATTCTACGCTGCAAATGAATATTGAATAGTAATTAAAAGTTATTTACCCAATTCGCACATCTCGTCAAAAAGGTGCCCAGCTTCTTTCCCGCGCGAATAACTTCCCGCCTCCCTTTCCTTTCGTGGCGGCGTTGGCGGCGTCGGCGGCGTGCGGCTTGTAGTGCGGCGTGCGGAGTGCGGCGTCAGCGGCGTGCAGAAGGCGGATTCGGCCGTTGCTTCAGCGGCACAGTGTATTTTACAGCAAAATCTTGAAATACTGTAATCTACTTAGGATTTTATGTTGATTTTATGTCCGACTCCATTTTTAGGGTTTTATTTTAAATACGTCTTGAACGTTTTGGCATTTGGGTCAAGCTCTAAAGCAAAAGCCGCATTGCGACGACATCACGCAATCGCTGTCTAAACTTACCGCGCGCTGGTCGGCGGTTTAAACTGTTTTAACCTTTTTAGCAGTATTTTGGCTTCGCAGTGGTTTCTTTTTTTCCATAGTTGATCCCGAAAGCTTATTCGAAGAACCTGCAAGGCATTGCTCGAATTCAGCGGACCAGGATGCAAGGACCTTCTGAGGATGTCCTTAGGACGCCACGTTGATGACGAATTCCGGATGGCCCGTAGGATTCATCCTGCGGACATTCCAAGGACTACTTTTAGGGGACGAGGATGATAGCACCTTCTGAGGATGTCCTCAAAATGTTGTGTGTTGACTGGGTTATGGCCTTGACATAATACACCGCTTGGCAAAGGAGTAGAGCCTTCTCCAAAGTAGCGTCATTTAGCTTGATGATTTCGCCTGGCCCTTCACAAGAGACGATTTTTGTCGATATGCCCCAGAATATCCTTGGGCCAGGACATGCTGTGTCCTCAGCGGAGACGTCGCTCTGAAAAGGTGTTTGCTTTTTCAAAAAAAAAAAACACTACGCATTATACATATATAACATTGTACAACACTTTCCCTGGACACCTATTTAGGTTTCACTGGTACGCCTGTACAAGGCATTGTAGTGCAGTTCCAAAAAAATTAACTTAAGCTCTCTGTGCCCTTGGCCTGTCTAGCTAGGTCCCAGTGCTAAGATGGTGAAAGCATCCAAAAACCAAGGAATGTGCAGAAAAAATTCACAGCTGCTTTATACAATTTAAGTGGAATCTTTTAAACTACATAAATAATAGCCAATGACAACAAATGTCTTTTGATTTGCACAAATTTGCACAAATATCTCGCTTGCACAAATATCTCGCTCACCAACCAGCTTACCAATGTTATGAGTGCACATTTAGCATGTCTTCCCCTAAGGTAATCGTCGATCTCGGCAAAGTCCATCTGCCGGTTACAGATAGTAGATACCAGTTGCTTAACCTTCGATAGTCTCTGTAACAGGTTAGCCACGTTGTCGCCAAACCTTAGCTCTGTCTTTAGAGTCATCTGCAATTAGAAAGTACATTGTGTGAATCAGTGCAACACCGTTTGGAACAGCACGCACTATTATCTAAGATACTCGCAATATCTTCATTAAGAAAGTAGCACGGCAGACAAGCCACAGGACTGGTCTTGCGTTCCCCGAGTGTGGCATGCAGCAGCACGAACAGCCTTTCTTTGTTGAATGAACCAGCTGGACCAATAGCTTTACTAAGTGCCTAAAGAAATAAATTATTATTAGTGTTCTTTCCACCTTTCCAAAAAATAAGTGTCTCAAGACTCACAAGTGTATTTCAACTACTTGCAGTTAAGGCTACTGCTTAGTGTGCTTCTATGCCGTGTGGCCAGGAAAAGAAAGCCTGACATAAAGCTACACATACATGGGCCGATGTCGTGTGTTGCACCACCAGTGTCGTAGAACATGCTGCTTTACGCCTACATTTTTTCACGGTGGGGAGTAAGCATATCGAGTGTAGCTACATGGTGAGCACAGTTTTCAATACTCAACTTACTGTCAGCTCGTTTGATGCAGATTCAGCATCCAGTTCTGGTGGCACAACTGCATTATGAACCAATGGAGTCTTAGCAGCCTCTCTAGCTGCCCACATGTGAGCCCTGTGCCGTCTTGCCTCAGATAGTTTGATGATGAACACACTCTGAAAATTTTATAAAAGGAAATTGCACAAATCACCTTAATAATCCTTTAACAGACTGTGAGTTGGCTGGCTTAAATAGCAATATCCATTGAATGAACACTTTAAGGAAAAGTATATTCAATGAAACAACAATTTATAATTCAGGACTTAAATCTATTGGCCATTTTAAGGAAATGTTCGTTTCTGAATTACTTCAATGTACACCATTTTGTGGCACAATAATATTCTTTTTGTGGAACCAGCTGAATTCAACAGAAATATAGAGCGATTGGGTGCCGTTTCTCCTATCTCTATATTTCTGTAAGTTCCCAGCTGGTTCCACAAAACTAAATATGTATGGCCAACTAGCGCAGGTGATTCCCCTCGCAAATATATACCTGGCTAGTGGAGCACATTGAAAGGTATCATAAAAGGGTGTCCATAAAACGGTGGAACAGGGAAAGGGGAAGCTTTTGACTCTTGCTTACATCGTGGTATGCGAATCGAGCATGCCACAATTCACCCCCCAGAATGTCACGGGCGTCACGAGTGCCAATCACTTGGCTGTGATTTGGGGCTCCTCTTCCAAGCAGACAGGAAGGTAGGCGTTGAACGCAACGCTGCTTCATTAGGGGCAGGGTGCATGGCGTCATATGAGGCAAAACCGCCATATGCTGAAAAAACCGAACGCCAACCACCTGCGCAAGAGTTATAAGCTTTTTTTTTTTTTTGCATGCCTGATGCTACCATTCCAGGGTCCCTTAACACCTTTGAATATTGTTCACTTGGAAACTGCTATTGAAGTTACCTTCGGGGACTTAGTTTGTCCTTTGTTGTCTTTCCGGGCCTCCTCCCAGAGCATGTTTGGGTAAGTTGATGCGAGTGCCTCTCCTAATGCAAAGTACTTCCATCGCCACAAGGCACGATTACCATCTTGAATTACTTTATTCTAGCTGAAAAATAATTGAGACAGAAGCCTTATTTGCATAACACTCTACCATGTCCTTCTGGCCAGGAGCAATACGATTCTGCCATCTTCTTGGTGAAGACCAATAGAAATAGAAGATATAGGAAAGGCTGTGTTCTACATCCAAACGCTATAAATTGGCTTTAAGAGATGTCAAAGATGACTTTGGATTCATTTTGACCTCCTGGTGACAATTAGTCGAACTTTAACACACAGGGATCTTTGAGTTTTGCTGCCATCAGTATAGAATACACTGTACATCCCCTCTGTGCCAATGCAATCATCGAGGCAAAGAAATAAAGCTAGCACAAAACAATGGCTTGAAATTCCACTGCTATAAAGGGCATGTGAAGATGTACAGTAAAATAAACAAGCCCTCTTTGAAATAAGTAAAGAGTCTCTTGCAATAGAACTCGTGAAGTGGAATAAATAAGAAGCATAGAGCAGAACAAGCTGAGCCATATATTTGGTATATTCCGCAAAATACTGAGCAAGTGCCCACTCAAAATTTGAAGATATTAATGAAAAAGAGGAGAAGGGCACATGTTAAGTCATCAATTTTATGTATATGTGCTGTGCATATTTTTTTTCATGTGTTTAATATTTTGGGGGTAGGCACTTAGTGCGGATGCACGGTATTTTACGGTTGGTAAGAGCAGAGCATCCTTATATGGTGAGCTGTATCGCATTCTGCCTTACTGTCCATTTCCAGTCTTCGTAAACGGCGCAACTTCTAAAAATAAATTTATCTTCCAAACTGGAAGTTCTTGGTTGAATATATTAACATCCCCTACTATTTTTTAATAAGGATATAATCATGTTTAATTTTAATACTTAAGAAAATGAATGAGCCCGTGGCGGAACTGCTTGGAGTGTTGACGGTGGTCTTTTTTGCTGATATCCAATCCTTTCAGTAATGGCTGAACCACTGATGAAAACTGGGGCAGCAGATTATCAGAAGTTCAGTGCATACTTGGAAGATTTCTCTATATGAAGAAACAAAATATGAAAGTCCTAATTGTCAATCTATATACAATAAAAATATAAGGTTTAAAAAAGAACAGCATTTCACCAGTACCTTATCGTGCGTTGCCGAAAAACCGAAGTGACTTAAGAGAGACGATAATAATGAAAATTTATTATAAAACCATGTAGACATGTGATAAAGAGGCGTGTCGCAACAGGAGGACCAGTACCAACTAACAGCCTAACACAATCAGGTATTCTCTGACAACAGCCTGCTTTTATAACTTGCCTGCATAAAACTATACTGTATTTTTCCTTTTCATCTTCAAGAAACAAATTAGAGACATACAATAGTGCATTCGCGAGAACAACAAGCATACATGTGATTTGCATGTGAAAGCATTCATCGCAGCTCATCACACAATAATACCGCTATGTACAGGTAATTGCACCTAAATACACACCCTAAGTTCTCTTTTGTGAGCTGGTAATATAGGGGTACCTTTTCTTAATAAACCATCGTTAAGTAGGAAGACCAGTCACCACGCTGCTTCTATGTGGGAGCAAAATGAAATACATTGAGGAATGTGATAAACGCTTCCTTCTTTGGAGTACCAAAAACAGGCCACGGAAGAAGCAAACTTTCGGGTGTAAATATGGTCTCATGAAGAGTGTCACTTCCAACAAAACATTTGCCTTTTCCATATAGGAAGTTGTGGTCTGGAGCTGGCACTTCAAGTAGACCTGATCTTCAAACGAAACTATGTCGCATATCTTGCAAAAGCACGGTGGCATACCTCGGCAAACCTCACTCATGAGGGCCCCACTCACCCTCACTCACCCTCATCTTCACAGGTGAGGTGAGGGTGAGTTAGTTTCTGAACCAGGAAAATTCATGAGTGTGAGGGTGAGTGAGGGCCGTGAGCGCTGTGAGGGCGGTGAGGGCTGTGAGGGCTGTGAGGGCGGTGAGGGCCGTGAGGGCGGTGAGGGCCGTGAGGCCCGTGAGGGCGGTGAGGGCCGTGAGGGCCGTGAGGGCCATGAGTGCGTGAGAAGCGTGAGGGCGGTGAGTGGCGTGAGGGCCATGAGTGCGTGAGTGGTGTAAGAGCGGTTAGTGCGTGAGGGGTGTGAGGGCCATGAGTGCGTGAGGGCAGTGAGTGGCATGAGAGGCGTGAGGGCCGTGAGGGCCTTGAGGGCGGTGAGTGCATGGGGTGTGTGAGGGCCGTGAGGGCAGTGAGTGCGTGAGGCCCCCTTCAGATGGAGCATCTTTCTCAGCAATTTTGATGTTAATGGTGGGTTGTTCTCCAGCTTTCCCTAGATCGACACGAATTGCTGAGATCGGGTCCGGATCGAAATAAGCAAGCAACTCGGATCAATTCGAATACGTTTGAAGTGGCTGCATCCATTCAGGGACGCAAAATTTTCACGTGATACCTCGTGCCGGTGATGATGACACCGAAAGACTTGGTTCTGGTTTGAAATCGATCGTTTTTTGGAAATAAACTGTTTCAGAAAGGTGCATTAGTATTCTTAACGAGATTTAAATGAATAAAAATACGTTTATAACGCGTAATTGTGTCTAAATAGTGCAAGAAAAATAAAATGTTATGATGACGATGGCAAATCGCAGCAATTGGTTGCTACGTGTGATCGCGGGTGGCCCGTGTTGCTGGTGTTGCGACGTAAAGTTTCTGGGCGAAATTGCCCCATCTGAAGCTGGTCTGAGTGGCGTGAGGGCCATCAGTGCGTGAGGGGCGTGAGGGGTGTGAGGGCCGCAAGGGCGGTGAGGGGCGTGAGGGCGGTGAGTGGCGTGAGGGCGGTGAGTGGCGTGAGGGCGGTGAGTGGCGTGAGGGCCGTGAGGGCGGTGAGGGCGGTGAGGGCCGTGAGGGCGGTGTGTGGCGTGAGGGCTATGAGTGCGCGAGGGCCGTGAGGGCAATGAGGGCCGTGAGGGCGGTGAGGGCTGCGAGGGCGGTGAGGGCGGTGAGGGCCGTGAGGGCGGTGAGTGGCGTAAAAGCTGTGAGTGGCGTGAGGGCCATGAGTGTGTGAGGGCCGTGAGGGCCGTGAGGGCGGTGAGGGGCGTGAGGTGCGTGAGGGCCGTGAGGGGCGTAAGGGGCGTGAGGGCCGTGAGGGCCGTGAGGAGCGTGAGGGCCGTGAGGTTCAGTGAGGGTGAGTGAAGGGCTGAAGGTGAGTGTGACTGTGAGGGTGAGGTTGAGTGAGGGGCTGAAGGTGAGTGTAGTTGTGAGGGTGAGGGTGAGCAAGGGGTTCAGGTGAATGTGGCTGCGAGGGTGAGGGTGAGTGAGGGCGACCTAAAATGCCGACCTCTGCATGGTGGTTCACTGGCAGCTCCAATGACAACACCATCGTCTACCCTAAGTAACACATTTTTAACAAGGACCTTTAGCATAGCAAGAGCAGTCTTCCCTATGCCACATTCAGGCAGTCCAGCACTACAAAAGCTTTGAGTAAGAGTGTAAGGCACACCAGCAATCGAAGGTAGCTTTGTAGTCGCATGTCCAGTTTTGGGACTCCCATCAGAATTCCAAAGAGCTTGAGACATGTTAGTTTGGAGAAATTCACTGACCGAAAATGGTATGTTCTTAAAATTAAACATATTTTTTTGATTTTGGAACAGCATTTTTGGCCTCCATACGCTTGGTCCAGTGATGCCGCCCCGGTCAATGAGTTTTTATCTGTTCAACCACGTGAAGCAACATGTGGAGCTTAGAAAAGACTGCACTTTTCCCATAACACCAAACAAATGTTTCGTGGTGGTTGGCAACCAATTCTTTAAGGTTGCCTCTCAGTCAAAACTGGAGACAAAACCAACTGTGTAATCTGAGCTAACCGAACTAGACTTTTTACAATTGGAGAATTTTCAGGGAGGTAGCCGTCAAGGATCAAAGGGATGTGAAGGATCAACACAAGGGATGCACTCGGTGAAGAAACCACTTTTAAATCAGATTCGAACAGTCTTGGCTTGTCGCTTCTACTGACTGCACGATGAAACTTAAAATTGGAGATTGCGTCGTTCAATTCCTTGAGTGAAAACCAATGCATTTCCATCACTGCAATGTTAAGAAAAAGAAAAATTTCTTTCGGTATAATACCTTCCAGCAGTATGTACATCGGATCATACAAAATGTCTTTGGTCAAGAGAAAAAAAAGGAAACAAGGTCAGAACGGACTCTCCATTGATGGCAAATTCTTTTGAAAGCTGTTTTTGCTCTGCAACACAAGTACTTTCTTTAAGCTTCTGCACCTATGCCTTGACTTCAATCTCCAACCTAAGAGCCTATTCTCCATGGTGAGTGTACTGTACATACTCTGCTGTTGGTACAGGACAAGTACGGCATGAGCGGAACACTGTTGGGCTAAACGATTCTTTAAAACCTGCCAAAGAGTGAGTAGCAACAGCGTCTCCTGTGAAGGTCATTACAGCACCAAAAAAACCTTTCTGGTCCTTTGTCTGTGTCAAAAACTAACCCTTCATCGGCCAGCGCACTCAACACTTCTATGAAATCTTCAAAACACTTCAGCCGTGCATCATACTTCTTCAAATTTGCTGTGTGACCAGTTCCCAACAACTAGATATTACTCCGCCTGGAGCGTTCATGAGGAGGCAAGTTCAAAAGTGTCACATACAAAATACCAAGTTTACCCAGGTTACCTCTCTTTGTGCGGATAGGGTTTGCAAGTTCAATATCATCGCAGTATAAATTCAGTAACATGATATTTTTCTGATGCTTTTCAAAAATGGGATGTGAATGAAACCTCGCTCCATCCCAAAAATCCCCTAAGACAGAATCATTTTGAGGTCTGCATGGATTTCTCACATAGGGAACAATCTCTGGATGACTCAGAAGGTTTTGAAGAAGACCTGATAGCTTTATAATACAACCTTTTGCATTCCCTAGGAGCTTCACTTGAGTAGGAGGCACAAAGACACCTGTATTTTGATAGTGCGGCTTTCGAAGGCGGTCTGTTTTTATGTGTTCGGTGTTGATAGGCACTCCAGCTATCGTGAACATTTCATGAACTCCCTCAACAACAATGTTGATAACTGTCTTTTGACACCTGTGCTGTCCTTCCAGGCACCTGCACAGACTTTGTGTGACATCCTGCCCTTCAGGACAACTAAGTTCTAAAAGATTTCCATCATCCATTTCGTTGCTGAGGTTAGCACTCGAGAAAACTGAAGTTTTCTTTTTTGCATATCTCGATATCTTCTTTGTAATGCTTCAAAAATGCAAATGTGCAGCTGCACTTACTACACACAAGGACACTACTAGTGCCACGATGAAAAGTCGTCATGTGTTTGGCAAATGAAGTGTACGCTTCACAAAAAAAAAGTTGCATTGAGTTACATGCTGGCCTTCCAAGCTGGCTGGCGTCCTGGTCCCGTCTGCAGTGTCACTTCGGCTCTGAGCGGCTTCCATGTTTGCAATGTCACTTGGGCTCAGGGTGACTTCCATGTTATCGTCCCCATCGGTTGTTTCCACTGTATGATCTTCAGCATTGTTGACAGAGGCACAAAACTGAAACAGCAGTTTTAAACATGTCAGCGAACTGGCCAAGCCTGAGACTAAGGGCTCTTTAAGTATAGAACTCAAGTATTATAACTGTTCTAATTGCACTCATTATGAACCTATCACCTGTGTATTGCCAGTTTCAGTGGCCTTCACTTGAAGGGAAAGCATGTTATTTACACTAACTGCCTTGTTGCTTTCTTCAAAATGTACTCTGCACAAAGAGTTCCTTTTTTAAATCTTGGTTAAGGGCAACCATACATGACTGATAAATGACAGTAGGAATAATAATATTTGAGACATCTCGGAGTTTTGATGTCGTTACGAACTTCTGTAAACAAATATGTGCTTATAGCTAAAAAAATACGGCTTTTTTAAAATAACCTTTCAGACGTAACTCATGCAGTGTTGAATGTTCCATGCCAGTGCAATTAATGCAGGAGTACAGGCAAACTGGATAAGAATAAACGATAATTTATACCAGGAGAAGGGGAATAAGGGGACAAAGGACAAATGCGAAATCTCCAACAGCAGCTAGGTGACTGGCGTGAGGCTGAAAAAATTCGCCTGGTCCTGGTTTCAAACCAGGGACCTCTCCATTTCCAGTGGAGCCCTAAAACGTCAGTAGAGCGAACGGGTTTCAACAGCTGCCACCAGCATTACGACCGACAAGGGTGAGGCCTACATTAAGGTTATGATGTTGATGCAATTAATACAGGGGTTCAATCAAGCTGGATAACAATACACGAATGTTTCAAGCCTTCTCGTTCCATGACTTCTTTGTGCAGGAACATATAAACTTATTAACTAGCTCATCTTAACATTTTAGTCCCCCTTTACTTCTACAACTATAATTGCAAGATGAAGGCCCTTTACTGACTGTCCTGAAAGCCTGTTAAGAGAGGTTCCAATTGCTATCCCTAGCAGTGTTAATCATTTTTCATGCTTAACTAATGTGTGCACTGTGCCAATGCTGTTTATGAATTTATGTACATACATGATTTCGTTGTTCAACAGCTGAAGTTAACAGTACAATCAAGGGAATCCTGCCCGTGTCATAAAGGCGACAGGTGTTGTCTTAATGACTTTTTAACCACGTGAACAGGATGTTGATTCAATTATTGCAAAACTACCGTGTTAACCACAACATATGCATGTTGGTACTCACCGTGCAGCATTTCAGCAGCAGTGCAGGTGCTGTTGTTCATGACCTCAGAGGTACTGATGCTGGCACCTTGCGAAGTAGACCTTTGCACGTTGTCAGACAAATCGCATGACTCGCCTTCAAATATACCTGCAAACAGGGCGAATAATCAAGCTGCATGAAGTCAGAAATGTCATTGTTGATGTCGTATAGTCATAAATACTGTCAATGTCTACAATTATGCTGTCCTCACGTTGTCTTTTTATCTATATGGCAGCAAAAATGACACTTTCATAACTTCAATTTATGGAACTGGTATGAATCTGGCATCACACGAGAACATCAAATGTTTTACTGGCAGTATTAGCTTCTTGGTCAGCAGCTGGCATTAAACATTTGTTTAAATTTCCAAACCCACAGTTTTATCTAAAAGGCACGAATGAATGGGTGCTCTAGCACCATCTTTGTTTCCCTCGGGCAGAAAGAGCTGTAGAAATAAACATGGCTGTAAATTGTCTGGGGTTATACAAAGCCACTTGTGGATTGTTTTTTCCACTTTCAGTTTAAAAACTTTGTAACAAGCTTGAAATTGACAGCCCAGTGTAAAATCATCACAATACCGCCCCCTCAGAAAAAAAAATATGCAACCCAGAAAGAGAAAAACAAGACGTGAGGACTTCTAAATAACTTAACTTTTTTTTTTCTTCTTTTTTTTTTTTGGGGGGGGGGGGGGGGTGGAACAAACACATAGTACCTGTATGTGCTGGGTGACTATGTTTTTTGTTGTAATGTCATTTTATGCAGTACTCGATGCCCACAGCACGAACTCACAAAGGATATAGTATTAATAATAGTTTTTTATTTGCACAGTTGGGTTACTCACTCGGCAGCGTACAAGGCTAGACAGAAAGGTTGAGACCCGTACGCAGATGCGCCTGTTAGCCCGCCGCCAAATGGGGGAAAAAAAGAAGAAAAAAAAAGACGATAAAATGAAAAGGTGGGTGAACAAGGCAGTCAAACATGAAAATACGCGTAAAAAACGGGTAGCAATCCTTTGGGCCGCCGCCGCCACCGCCACCATCACCATCACCAACCCTCCCCCCCATGCTGCTCTGCCAGGCACCCGGCGCGGGGAGCCCACAAAAATATCCACGCCCGCGGCAGCAAGCGGCAATCGACTGTTCATACTAAGATGACACGCACCATCGCTTGAAACCCACGACCTAAGAAATAGCATGAAACAAAATGCCACTGTAGAGTAGCAGTCAAAGATAAGAGCTCGAGTTGGAACACGCTCTTTCGCTCGCTTCAAGGTAAAAGGAAAAAGAAAAGAAAAGCGCCGCTGCGCAAATTGGACCGATTGATTATGTTGCTCCATGTACTGTACCTTCATCCGCACTTTTCACATATCCAGGGGCTTTAATGTCGCCATCCTAAGACAGATGTGTAAACATGAAGGCACACTAGTCTGTACTAGGGGAACTCATTTGTAGCAAAATGCCTACGTGAAACTAAAACTTAAGTGCAATAACGGCATACATCTCGGTAGCGTCACAAGGAACAACGCAACGTTATTACAACGGATAAGTGCATACCGAAGCGGTCGGGTACACAACGGTGTTCCGCACACGCGTGCCCCTCGACTGACACACACAGACACACCCACACAAGCACAAAAGCATGAAATAAAAGCGGCACTTACTAATCCGTGCGTGCTGTACACGGCTGTGGCCGCAGTAAACGCACCACGTCGCTTGGTGACGAGCCGCAGGTTGACTGCAGTTGTCGAGGGCCCTGCTGTAGCCATCGCACTCGCAGTTGCTTGCGTGGCATTGACCTCGCAACACACCTTTGATGTCTTGCGATGAATACATCACCGCCGTGGATTTCAAACCAACTTTCCTTTTTGAACGGTGCGGCTTGCGCTCGCCAGAGAACGCGACGACGACAATGCAATTTCGCGCGACTACCAGCCAAGCTACGCCTTTTGCGCGGGCTGAGCATACGCGGTTGGATTCGCGCTTTCTTTTCTTAAGCGGGACGGTGCGCTTCGGCGGCTGTCAAGTGAGCTGCATAAAGACGTTCGGGCGGGTTAGGGCCGTTTACAGGTGGTACTTCGATCTTTTTGGGCCGCTTCCATTGGCGTCACGGGCTGCTTATACCCGTGTCTTAGGCGGGACATTGAGGAGTACCGCTTGTACCCAGGCCATTCTCCTGGACGTAGATAAGAGTGCAGAGCAACAATATGTAATATATGTTAGATTACAAAGAATTTGCACGTACTGCAGGTCACTCACTGTGCGCGCGTGAATATTCAGAAATTTTATCGAGTCGTGCAAAGTTTATCGTAGATCTGAATTTGAGCGGGAGAGACGAAATAACCTCTTTTACCATGAATGGGATGGGGGACCAAGGCTTTCGCAGTAGTTTGTCAAGCAGCTGGTTTCACTATCCTTTTTTCTGCGAGACCAAGAGCATCACTTCATTCGAACGTTCTTTCAAACAAAAGTGCCACCTCATTATCCTTATTTTGTAGTTTAGTCCCACAGTGGCAAACCGAAAAGATTCATTGGATATCAGACGGAGGTGGTTGATGCCGTTTTGTTTTTGTCTTCCAGATTTTCTTTTGAATAGTTTTTAGTCTCAGTACAAAAGCGCACACGCGCGATTGGTTCACCAGTTTATTTCCAACGCTCATGTATAGAAATGTCGTTCCTACTGGGGGCCAGCATGTGTTCAAGAGAGTAAAAAGGGAGATTATACCCCCGTTAGTAAAAACTATTAAAAAAAAGTGAAAGCCGTTTACAACTCCCTGTAACGCCGAATTTGAGCGCAGCTCTTGAGGAGGAGAAGGGAAGGGTCCTGGGAGGGTGGGTCACGTGACCTTGGGGGTCACGTGACGATGCCGATGACGTCATTAGTGACGTCACTGGTGACGTCAGCTGTGACGATAACGATGCGGATACCGATGACATCATCAGTGATGATGACGATGCGGATGCCGGTGACGTCACTGATGACGTCATCAGCGATGATGACGATGCGGATGCCGGTGACGTCATCAGTGACATCACTGATGACGTCGTCAGTGACGATGACGTCATCGCATCGTCATCAGTGATGATGACGATGACGATGCGGATGCCGGTGACGTCATCAGTGATGATGACGATGACGATGCGGATGCCGGTGACGTCATCAGTGACGATGACGATGTGGATGCCGGTGACGACATCAGTGACGTCACTGATGACGTCATCAGTGATGATGACGATGACGATGCGGATGCAGGTGACGTCATCAGTGATGATGACGATGACGATGTGGATGCCGGTGACGTCATCAGTGATGATGACGATGACGATGTGGATGCCGGTGACGTCATCAGTGATGATGACGATGACGATGTGGATGCCGGTGACGTCATCAGTGACGATGACGCCATTGAGGGTCACGCGACATCGGCGGGGGTCACGTGACCTCAAGGGAGTCACGTGACCTCGGGGGGTCACGTGCCCCCCCCTCCCCCGAGGTCACGTGACCCCGGTGGGGGGCTCGCGCGGTGCATTATGGGACATTTCCCATGATGCACCGGGGTCACGTGACCTCGGGGGGTCACGTGCCCCCACGAGGTCACGTGACCCCGGTAGGGGGCTCGCGCGGTGCATTATGGGACATTTCCCATGATGCACCGCGCGGTTACGCCGACGGCGACGGCGACGCCGCTCAAGCTGGAAACGGGCCCTAAGAGCTGCACTCTAAAATGAAAGCCGCTTACAACTCCCTGTAACGCCGAATTAGAGCGCAGCTCTTGAGGAGGAGGAGGAGGCAAGGGCACTGGGGGGGGGGGGCTTAAACTAACCAGGGGGGGGGTCCGTGACCTTGGGGGTCACGTGACCCCCAATGCCGATGTCATCACTGACGTCACTGATGACGTCATCAGTGACGATGACGATGCGGGTACCGATGACGTCATTAGTGACGTCACTGATGACTTCACCAGTGATGATGACGATGACGATGCGAATGTCGGTGACGTCATCAGTGACGTCGCTGATGACGTCATCATTGATGATGACGATGACGATGCGGATGCCGGTGACGACATCAGTGATGTCACTGATGACGTCATCAGTGATGATGACGATGACAATGCGGATGTCGGTAACGTCATCAGTGATGATGACGATGACGATGCGGATGCCGGTGACGTCATCAGTGATGATGACGATGATGATGTGGATGCCGGTGACGTCATCAGTGATGATGACGATGACGATGTGGATGCCGGTGACGTCATCAGTGATGATGACGATGACGATGTGGATGCCGGTGACGTCATCAGTGATGATGACGATGACGATGCGGATGCCGGTGACGTCATCAGTGATGATGACGATGACAATGCGGATGCCGGTGACGTCATCAGTGATGATGACGATGACGATTTGGATGCCGGTGACGTCATCAGTGATGATGACGATGACGATGCGGATGCCGGTGACGTCATCAGTGATGATGACGATGACGATGTGGATGCCGGTGACGTCATCAGTGATGATGACGATGACGATGTGGATGCCGGTGACGTCATCAGTGACGATGACGTCATCGGGGGGTCACGCGACATCGGCGGGGGTCACGTGACCTCGAGGAGGGGCTCACGTGACCTCAAGGGAATCACGTGACCGGGGGGTCACGTGACGTCGGGGGGTCACGTGACCCCGGTGGGAGGCTCGCGCGGTGCATTATGGGACATTTCCCATGATGCACCGCGCGGTTACGCCGACGGCGACGGCGACGGCGACGGCGACGCCGCTCAAGCCGGAAACGGGCCCCTAAGAGCTGCGCTCTAAAAAGTGAAAGCCGTTTACAACTCCCTGAAACACCGAATTAGAGCGCAGCTCTTGAGGAGGAGGAGGGAAGGGTACTGGGAGGAGTGAAGTGACCTGGGGGGGGGTCACGTGACCTTGGGGGGCCACGTGACGATGCCGATGATGTCATGAGTGACGTCACTGATGACATCATCCGTGATGATGACGATGACGATGCGGATGCCGGTGACGTCATCAGTGACGTCACTGATGACGTCATCAGTGACGATGACGATGACGATGCGGATGCCGGTGAGGTCATCAATGACATCACTGATGACGTTATAAGTGACGATGCCGATGCGGACTCCGATGACGTCATCAGCGATGATGACGATGACGACGCGGATGCCGGTGACGTCATCAGTGACGAAACTGATGACGTCATCAGTGATGATGACGATGACAATGCGGATGCTGGTGAGGTCATCAGTGACGTCACTGATGACGTCATGAGTGATGATGACGATGACGATGCGGATGCCGGTGACGTCATCAGTGACGATGACGTCATCGAGGTCACGTGACCTCGGCGGGTGGTCACGTGTCCTCGGGGGGGGGGGCTCACGTGACCTCGTGGGTCACGTGACTTTGGGTGTCACGTGACCTTGGGGGTCACGTGGCCCTGGGGGAGGGGTCCGTGACCTCTGGGGGTCACGTGACCTTGGGGTGACCTTGGGAGCCACGTGACCTTCGGATGACCGTAGGGGTCGCGTGACCTTGGGATGACCTTGGTTACGCCGACGCCGAGGCCCACGGCGCTCAAGCCGGGAACGGGCCCCTAAGAGCTGCGCTCTAAAAATTACATTCCGGTAGGCTAACTGTTAAATTGTGTCCTCGACCCAAGGGCTAATGTGCCAAGGTCAGTTGACTCTGTTTTATCTAGGAAACCCGATACCACCGAACTTGTATTTATATTTGTCTAAAACTCTGTTGTTCTTTTTTTAAGGGGGGGAGGGGGGGGGCGGGGGCTGTGCTTTAGTGCACGCTGATATTGTTCCGTACGACATGTTTATGTTAATAGGCTAGTGTAGTATCTGAAGGTCCCACGTGGCTATCCGTCAAGCTGACCCTAATGCGAAGGAAGAGCGGTTTTAATTTTTTTTAACTGGTTGAGGAGGTGGAAAGCGTGTTTTCAAACCGGAATTACCAAACCCGAATGGCTCGACGTTTGCAAACTGTTCACTGCATTGGGAAGCTTTTAATGTACTCTACGAAACAGTTGTGAAGTGTTTAATTGTTGTTCGACGATGGGGCTTTTATCATGCAATAAATGAAAAGAAAGTTGCCGAGATAGCCGAGCGGTCTAGCGCACGCCAACTCGGAGCACGTGGAGCGAAAGCTGGCGCTGCAGATCCCAGAGATCTTGGGTTCAATTAAACGGGGTAGAGGGCCTCAGGGCTATAACTTTGCACCTGAAAGTGACCCCCAATTTGCCGCCGACATGCTGCACGTTTTTGGCCACTAGACGCGTTAGCTCACAGATTTACGTCTAGATTTTAACGAAGTATCGCGCAAAAATTAGTTCTTATTGATCTTTAGTAATACTGCCGAAAAGATTATTATTGAACATGTGTTTGTCCGTCCCTTTTTCTGTCCCAGTCTCGGGGTTTTTGTCGAAAAGATTATTATGTTTCGTTTAAGTCTAAAATCAGCTTTTACGACAAAAACTCGGGTAGCTTCGCAATGCCTCCACTAGATATGGTCAACCGCGGTGTTGTATTTTGTTCTTTTATCGGAGCTAGACATTGACCTCTGGAGCTAACAGTGTAAAAAAAAATAGTTTATTGTGTTTTTACAGCGATGGTAATACAAATCTTGGCTCAGTTTTGCGTAAAAGCCTCAGGAATTTGGACGGTCCCGTGTCTAGTATTCAAATTTGTTCAAACAAGTGGAGTTTGTTTTGCCTGGTGAAGGGAATACCAGTTTATCGTTATAAGCCCCTCTGCCTCGTTCAATTCCATCCGCCATCACGTTTCGACTTGCATCATTATCGTACCGGCTTGCGGTTGTACTGCATTGGCTAAATTTCTGATCTGCAGCTGAGAGACAAGTCCTCCGTTTAGGCTAAGTCCAGGCTGCATAACTTATTTTTGTTTTCTTAAAGTTTGCTATGGGGATCACTTAAGACAATTTGTGCATTTTATTTTTCTTCGCCACTAAAAAAACAAACAAAAAAAAAACATTTGCGCAGCTCAATTTAACAACGTTCGAAGACTGTTAGCTCGCCTGGATGCATGAATCAATGAAGAATGGTGCTGCAGTTCGGGTGGTAGCGTGCGCCACCTAGCATGCAAAAGCTTGACTAGGCTTGACTTGGCTTGGCTAAAGAGGGCGGCACCCTTGCAGTTCCCGTAATGTCCCGGAGTGCTCACTGGTGGCGCTGGTGGTTCCACAGATGTCTATTGACCATCTTGCAGAGCTGGCGGAAAGTAAAACCTGGTATTCATTGCGTCTCAAACGTGTCGCGAGTTATTATTAAAAACTCCTCCCCCCTCCCCCGCCCCCGGCCCCCCCCCCCCCCTAAAAAAAAGAACAACAAAAGAACTTGGTAGTTGGAAACGTTTTAGCCGGTTACTGAAACTCTAAAAAAATAGAACCGTAAAATCCGAAACGAAACCGATATAAACGGGGAACACTAACCGCAACCATAACCGAAACGCTATATTTCTCGATTTGAGTCCCTGCTCGAAAGTAAGGATTCTTGGCGCATTTAACGATGATCTCTGAATACTTCCGTTGCGAAAGCGTGATGAGATATTCAAAATCGCCTCATGTACGAAAATATACCGATAGTTACTTATGCTGCTAAGAACTGTGCAGCGGGCTTACACCATTCGCATTAGAAAACAAGGAAAAACTATATTTCTGGATCATGCATACCATAGGAAGCATTTGAGGAGAAATGAGCCGTTAGCGGCTCATTGTGCGTAATGAGGAAGCACAAACGTAACTGGATAATTTACCAAGTAACGGGTGTTGCGAGACCTTCATTAAACTAATGAAATATTGTGTAAGGACGTCTTTTATGACCGCTTGCTGGGGAAGCAAAGAAAAACGAGAAATATATGGAACAAATCGAGAGCTTTCAGATTAAAACGAAACGTAGAGCCTTTTGTAAGCCTAGCCGCCAATACAATGCTTCCCTTTGATCCTTTTTTTTCTAGCTTTACACACAACAGTTTTTGCTTAAATAAATAAAAAGGAGTCTTATTATAACCTTCGCACATCTTGGAGTTCATGCCACGATATCCAAGACGAAATGCTGAGAGTCTCAAATACCACAGTGGTAGAAATTGCTCCAAATGTCGTTGAACCCTGCTGCCAATTTGTTTTGTCTCGTAATACTGGGTCTTTCTGGAACAATTATAAGAGGGCCGGGGAGGAAAAGGGAGTACTTAAGACAAAACCCTTTCTTTCTCGCGTTGTGCATTGCACAAGAGAAGAATGCCTGCTCTTCGAAAAATCTCATGCGATTTGGCCACGACGGCCGTGGCACATAATAAAACTATGCACTGTCAAAACCGACGTTGTTTAGCCGTTCTGTTATTAAATATATTCTAACGCGTTTTTGTTTCAGCTTTTTTTATATAAGTTCCGTCAAAGTTATATAACGGGCCTTAAGTTTGCCGTTCTAACACCTTTCTGTTTTGTATTCATATCGAAATTCACGTGATTTTTATAATACGACAGCATACAAATATGACTGTATGCTTCTCTGTCTGTGCGCGTGTCAACACGCATTTTGGCTGGCAGTCCCGGCACCCTAAAACTTAAAAAAAAGTAGGTTTTCAATTAAAATAATTTTCCGAACTGAAATACACCCAAACACACAAAATAATGCGTTAACAGTAAAAAAAAAAAAAAAAAAAAAAAACTTGTTTTTAGAGGGCAAGTTTGACGAGTTCATGGGGTACTTTCTGAAAATTGATATACGCCCATGTCTAAGGAGAACATAGAACCTTCTTGGAAAATCTCCTTTTCGTTTTGCTTAGGGAACGTTAGGAAAGGCTTTAAGCAATACACAAATCTACGAAGTTTCGCCAAAAAGAAAAGAAAAAAACTTCCCCGAGAATTACAAAGCAGCTTAATAAGTCTGGCAGACAACCTAGGATATTCCTTCAGCATCGTCGGTAACGGTCATGAAGACTCACATTGCACTACGCGGCCGGTGCGATGCACCATCGATCACAAAACATCGCGAGCTCACAGAATCATCAAAGTAAAACGACATATATCTTCATTCCTCGGCTCTTTTTGTTAGTCTGGGTAAGTAACCAAATGCAAACAGTAAAAAAATTGGATTGGAATATGGAAATAAAAGAAAGAAGAAAGAATGAAAAAAAATACTTAGAGACAAGGGAAGGATTGCGGCAGTTCGGGAAATGAAACAAGACGCGAAAGAGTGTTATCTGAACAAACAAGGCGAGGTGTGGTGCTGCTCGCGCTTGATGAACACAGCAGCAGGGACGCTATGTCTCTTTTCCGTTGGAATCGTCGGACGAGTAGAGGAGACTCGGAAAGATATGTTGCGTGTTCTTCTTTTTCTTTCTTTTTGAGAGCAGGGCGACAAAGAAAGAGACATCACTTGTGCATGACAATATTGAAGAAAAAAAAGTCTAGTTTTAGAAATTTCGCAAGTAAAGAGACCGGAGGCGCCTCCCTTGTCTGTCTGAACAAGATGCCCCCTCCCCCCTGCTTTGAGGCGACACCTGAAATAAACGATGAATACGTAACGTTTAATCTTCTGCGTGTTTTTTTTTATTCTGTGTGTTTTGCGAAGAGTTTACTGTTTACTGAACATATCTTACTGAGTGAGCTGGCTTGGCAAATAACATCAGTGGGGAACTACATCGCAACCCCCCCCCCCCCCCCCCCCCCGCTAGGCTCCATCTCACTTAAAGGGTTGAGAAAGAAAAAAGGGAGAAAATACGGAAAGGTGGAGTATCCAGAAAATGGTTGAATATCCAGGCAATCTCTTCCAACTAATTCTCGCAGAAGGTATTAGGGCTCAAGCGAGACACCTGATCGCTTCCTGCAGAAGTATGGCATAGCTGCGACACAGAAACTAGTGTTGACCAGTTGCCACATTTTATGCCTTCCAAAGGATCTTCCCGTAAAAGAAAATAGAAAGACGTTTACAAATCTCTGTAATGCGAAATTAGAGCGCAGCTTGAAAGGAGCCAGAGGGGAGGGAATGCGCCTCATCTTCCTACCCTTTCCTCCTCCCCTTCTCCTCTTCCTTCTACCTCTCCTTCCCTCCTCCTACTGGCTACCCTCCCATCCTGCTCCACCGTACCCACGTATCATCCTCCTCCCCGCTAAATTTATATGAAAAATTAACGCCACGAGACCTCAACACCAGTTCAGTTTCCCTGCTAAATATAGCGGAGAGAATAACGCCACATGACCTTGTGTTATGTCACCTGCGAACAAATTCAGTTTCTCTGCTAAATTCAACAGGATGCTTCATGTCACCTGACCTCAACACCACTTAAATACGCCGCTAAATTTAGCGGTGAATTGAATTCGTGTTGAGTTAGCGTGATGTCAATTTTCCCGCTAAATTTAGCGGAGAAACATAATTTTCCCGCTAAATCTGTCGGAGAAACTGAAATTGTCCTCTAATTCTAGTGGAGACTCTGAATTTGCCCGCTAAATCTATGGCGTAATAGAATTGCTGTTCATGTCACGTGACGTCAATTTTCCCGCTAAATTTAGCGCCCTTACGGCAACGCCTAGGACGGCTGTGACGGTGACGCCGCAAAACACGGAAACGGGCTCCTAAAAGCTGCGCTTTAAAATATGCGCGAGGACCTATCTACAGGAATCCTTTTGGTAACTGCCCTGCCTCGTATGTCGGGTTAACCAAAAGCTTCCCGAAACGACTATAAAGGCATAACTATGATAAAAGGATGAAGGACATACAGGGCAGCGCTTTAGTCAAGCACGCTAAAAGAAACAACCGCACCATTCCGTAAAAAAAAAAAAAAATTGACAAAGAAAGAAACGGGCGAAAACGCCAGTTGTTAAAGTCCTGGCATATGGGCACCCTGCGTCCGCTAGCAGTTGCTACTGATCGCCCAGCGAACAGCGCCGCCTGCGGCCATTTTTGAGTCAGCATAGGGAGAGCGCAAGAGCTCCACCGCCGCTCCCGCTGCTCCCGCGCTTCCGCCGAAGTAATAGCCCAAGCAGACATGTCGACCTTGCAACTTCCATCGGTGTATCACTGCAGTCGACCTGCGACTGCCGAGGTCGCTTCCCGATGAGTACCGCCGCCGCGAGAGGTGCGCGTTTTGGCACTGACATAGATCTGCACGGTGCCCATTTCAAACACCCCAGACAATATTAACAGGATTGACGGAACACTGCCAAGCCGCTACATCTCTGGCTTAAGATGCGTCACGTGGGGAAGCTCGAGAAAACATAACACCAAAAGACACCCTGAACTTTTAAATTTAACAACCGCACAGGGCTATTTCAAAGACACCAGGCACTTAAAAAAAAAAAAAGATGATAGCGGGCACTTTGGAGGACATCGAGGACGTAAACAGTCACCCGTGGTTAAGGGTTTAGAAAGAAGATATGGGTTTAGAAAGAAGGGTTTAAAAAGTTCAGATGGCTGAGAGATTTTTCTTCTGTTCGGAGACATTAGTTGAAACGAGAGTACACTCTGAAAGATGTCCAACTTACGAAGCGTAAAAATAAGATACTTTTCCTTACGAATAGTTCTATTAATAACGGCTGTTATCAATATACATTCTACGCACAATATGTATAAGCAAAAAGCTAATTTCCTTACGCAGTCATTTATGCGTAAAGGGCTATTCATAAATAAATATAACAACACGCAAAGAAAACAAAAAAAAAACAGAAAACTATGGCCTTTGTAAGAGGTCGAGGGGAAAGCCAAAATTTCCAGTTGCCCTTTTATTGCTTTTCTGTTTTTTTTAACTTCGTGGCATCGTCTTCTTACAGCCATCTGGCTGATTACTTTTGCGCCTGACAAAAAAAAAATAAACTGTCTCATTCAAACACGTGAAAAGATATTGCAATTTCAGAGCATTCAGAGCATTTACAGTTGGTTTGTTTTAATTGCAATTACAAATTTTACAAGTCTCTTGGATTGGGGAGCTTAATCCCAATTTTAATGGTAAGATTGAAGTCATATTAGATATCAAGGCATGCAGCGTTGTCGCCACCCTGTTGGAAAATCTCGATGATGGAAAGATGATGGAAAAGGCTCATACAAGCCTAACCGTAATATGGGACATCCTATACAATCGAAACGACGTCTCCAGTACAGTGGATGAAGTCGGAACGATACAGGTGGGCGGAACCATACAAGCGTGTCGTATTACGGAACATCCTATACCAGCGTAGTGGATTATGTCGGAACCATGTAGGCGGACAAAACAATACATGCATAACGTAATATGGGACATCCTATACCACCGGAAAGGCTATACCATCATGGTGTAGCCATATGGCTCTATCATGCTGGTATCGCCTTTTCACTGTTTTACAGGGCGATTTAGTTTTAAGCTTTACATATATGTTTAGAAAGGTCGTGAAAGCTAAATTAATGCGGTTTTCGCAGGCCAGTTGTACGGCCAGGGGTACGTAGTATAGGGACCTAAGCGTAAAGATCAGTCGGATAATTAAATACAATTTGTTAATTAACTTTTTAATTACTAAAACTAACATATGGTATCAATTAGAAACTTGCCTAGAGTCATCGAAAGCCACTAAATCAACTTTTTTTAGAAGGATATAACGCAGAGGTAGCATTTTACGCGTTCTGTAAAAACGCTTGATTTGGATTCGTTTCTAGGTTTCGGTTTCTTATCGGAGCGCATCTCTGCGCCCACGGTCCTGTTCCCCAGGAGTTTAGTTGCGCAACACACGTGCGCCTTGCTTCCCTCCATCCTATGAGAAGGGCGAAAGGGTGGCTTCGTACTGCGGCCACCGGGCAGCAGGATCGCAGGCGCAAAGATGCGCTCTGGTAAGAAACCGAAGTCTGGAAACGCGTCCAAGTTGACTATTTTTTTAGAACACCGTAAAATGCTGCTCTTTTCTTATATCTTCATAACGAAAGTTGATTTTGTGTGTTTTGATGATACTTAGCAAGTTTCTAATTGAAACCATGGATCTATTTTCACAACTTAAAATTTTAAGAAACATATTATACTTCAAGAGAAGCTGAAGCGATTTTTCGTTTGAGGAAACAGTAAATTATTCCTTTTGACCTCCAGGATATAAAAGATCAAAATTACTTCTCATTTTGCTTAATCGAGGCTGCATAGAATCATTTTTAAAGTACTGCTGGAGACACTTCCCTGGAGAGCGACGTCACAAAAGCAGCTTTTGAAATCTTTGCTCACGCATCTTCAGCACAAATCAAAGCTATGCACGCACACGCTATTTTTTAAAAGGGCAGAAAAATATGTCAGGACTGGTGCCAGTGCGGGAGAATATACCTAGAAAACTTGCGATTGGACGCGCGGCCCTTAAGCGACACACGCTTGGCGGCCGAAAGGACTTCTTACGATGTCACCATTGGTAGGTTGTTTTTTTGTGTTTTCTCACGTTTATTTATATCTTTGTGGAAAACGAACGGGATATTCACATTCGCGGGATGAAACTACGCTAGAATAAACCTCCATTTAGTTTTCTGAAAGAAGCCTGGCACAGACCGCGTAAATGTAGCTTTTATGGCTTTTTTTTAAACAAATCTGTAAAACATACAAAAAAAACAGGCTGTAGAATGTCCCCCAATACGGTACCATTGTATGGTTCCTTCCCCGCTTGTATCGTTCAAGAAGGACTTGCGGACATCCAGCCTTTCATTGGTATGCTGGATGTCAGCGAGTGTCTACACCAGTGAGTGGTCTCAAACAAGCATGATGTTTGCACACCAGTAAGCTCTTATCCGAGGCTCTCCAGGAGCACTAAAAGCATAGGCGAAATGTAGTGACCTGGTAAATTTGGTTGCAGGTATTTATTTTTAGAAGAATCGCATGCAGCAAAGTGTAACTTTGCTCAAATCAAGATAATTATAAATTCAATACTGAACAATGGTGTCCCTTGAGCTGTCACACCGAACTCCCACTCTTGCCACTCAGGAGTTCCTAACTTGCGCGTAGAGGATCAGCACAACCCAGATTTGTGCTGCGAGCCCACCTGCAATATAAAAGTTCAATAAACATGAGATGAAAAATGAGACGTTTACAATTCTCTGTAATGTGAAATTAGAGCACAGATCTTGAACATGAGGAAGGGAGGGTATGCCCCTCCTCGCCCTCTCCTCCTCCTCTTCTCCTCCCTCCAATTTAGCGGGAAAATTTCCCCACTAAATTTAGCGGGTTAAGTTTCCCACTAAATTTAGCGCGGAAATTGATGTCACGTGACTTCAAGACTAATACAGTTTTCCCGCTAAAGGTAGCGGGGAAAATGACGTCGCATGACCGTGTCACGTCATCCATAAAAAAAATCAGTTTCTCAGCTACACTTAGCGGAAATATTAACGTCACATGACCTCAAAATTAATTCAATTCCCTGCCAAGTTTTGCGGGGCGGTTACGCCGACAGCGACGCCGCGAAATGTGGAAACAGGTGCCTAAGAGCTGCGCTCAAAAAACTAAATGCCTCAGGTGAAATAAAGTGAAAATTAGAGATAGGACAAAGAAAAGAGAATCTAAGATGGTGTTCTCAGATCCTTCCTTTTGTCCGTTCTCAAGTGTTTTGATTTCAAAAAATGTTTATCTCTTTATTCATACCCTGGGATTCTCCCAGTTTCAGTATGAATGCAATAAATCAATGCAGACTAGACATTATGAAATATAATGCACATGAAAATGAATGTTTGCCACATAGGCATGTATGAGTCGGTGGCTCAGATCTCTAATTATATTTGTAGTGAGGAGCATACTTGACTAAAACTTCTAGCCTTCGAATTCAACAGTTTGAACTTCCATTAGGAATACTGTATGGCAGATTTTTTTTTGGTGACACGTCAGAAACGGTACAGCAATCTTATCCTTGCATACCTAAAAAGAATTTGCATTTTTTTAGCATGGCATGGGGGGGGGTGCTATTCTAATACCATCAGCCCCCTTTAAACAAAATTCCTTTGTAGAGCTTTTTATTGGTTCTTACTTAACTCGCACAACAGATTCGGTACACTCTAAGAAAAAAGTTGACCTCAACCCTGTTGGAAAATTTCGATGTTGGAAAACGATGGAAAAGGCTCATACAAGCGTAACCGTAACATGGGACATCCTATACAAGCGAAGAGGCAGCTCCAGTATAGTGGATATAGGCAGAACGATACAGGTAGGCGGAACCATACAAGCGTGTCGTATTATGGGACATCCTATACCGGCGTAGTGGATTATTGCGGAACCATATAGGCGGATGGAACCATACATGCATAACGTAATATGGGACATCCTATACCAGCGAAAAGGCAATACCGGCATGGTGGAGCCATATGGCTCCAACGTGGTGGTTTCGCCTTTTCACTGTTGTACAGGGCGATTTAGTTTTAAGCTTTACATATATGTTTAGAAAGGTCGTGAAAGCTAAATTAATGCGATTTGTGCAGGCGAGTTATACGGCCAGGCGTACGTGTATAGGGACCTAATTGTAACGATCAGTCAGATAATTAAATACAATTTGTTAATTAACCTTTAATTAGTGAAAATGAAAATATGGTTTCTCTTAGAAACTTGCTGAGTCACTGAAAATTACAAAATAAACTCTTTTTAGAAGGATATAATGCAGGGGTAGCATTTAGCGCGTTCTGTAAAAATGCTTTATATGGGCGAGTTTCTAGGTTTCAGTTTTTTATCAGAGCTCATCTCTGCGCCCACGGTCCTGTTCCCCAGGGGCTTAGACGCGCAACACACGTGCGCATTGCTTCCCTCCATCCTACGAGGGAGGCGATGGGGCGGCTTTGCACTGCGGCCACCGGGCAGCAGGACCGTAGGTGCAAAGATGCGCTCTGGTAAGAAACCGAAGTCTGGAAACGCGTCCAAATTGACCATTTTTTTAGAACACCATAAAATGCTGCTCTTGTCTTATATCTTCACAAAGAAAATTGATTTAGTGTGTTTTGATGATGCTTAGCAAGTTTCTAATTGGAACCATGGGTCAATTTTCACTGATTAAAAATTTCAGGAACATACTATACTTAGAGAGAGGCTGAAGCGGTTTTGTATTTGAGAAAACACTTTTAAATCTTCTTCATTTGACCTCCAGAATCTCAAATATCAAAATTATTTGCTAATTTGATGAATCGAGGCTGCATAGAGTCATTTTTAAAGCGCTGTGAAAGCACTTCCCTAGAGAGCGGCGTCACAAGAGCGGCTATCAAAATCTTTGTTCATGCATCTTCAGCGCCTATCAAAGCTATGCACGCACATGCTATTTTTTAAAGGGCAGAAAAATGTGTCACGACTGGTGCCAATGCGGGAGGATATACCTAGAAAACTTGCAATTGGACGCGCGGCCCTTAAGCGACACACGCTTTGCGGCCGAAGGGTCTTCTTACGACGTCACTATTGGTAGGATGTTTTTTTGTGTTTTCTCACGTTTAGTTATATCTTTGTGGAAAACGAACGGGATATTCAGATTCGTGGGATAAAACTACGCTAGAATGAACCTTCATCTACTTTTCTGAAAGAAGTCTGGCACATCTCTGTAATAAGCCCACTGATCATTACAAATTAGCCTTTTATACTATGCCGCCCTGGCCATATAACTGACGTGCACAGACTGCGGAAATGTAGCTGTTACGGCTTTTTTAAAAAAAAATCTGTAAAACATACAAAAAAACACTCTGTAGAATGTCCCCTAATACGATACGATTGTATGGTTTTTTTCCCGCTTGCATTGTTCAAGAAAGACTTGTGGACATCCAGCGTTTCATTGGAATGCTGGATGTCAGCGAGTCTCTACATCAGTGAGTGGTTTCAAACAAGCATGATGTTTGCACACCAGTAAGCTCTTATCCGAGGCTCACCAGGAGCACTAAAAGCAGAGGCAAAATGTCGTGACCTGGTAAATTTGGTTGCAGGTATTTATTTTTAGAAGAACTGCAAGCAGCAAAGCTTAACTTTGCTCAAAAGAAGATAATTAAAAATTCAATACTGAACAATGAGCTGTCAGACCAAACTCCCACTCTTGCCACTCAGGAGTTCCTAACTTGTGCATAGAGGATCAGCACAACCCAGATTTATGCTGGAAGCGCACCTGCAATATAAAAGTTGAATAAACATGAGATGAAAAATGAGACGTTTACAATTCTCTGTAATGTGAAATTAGAGGACAGATTTTGAAGAGGAAGATGGGAGGGTATGCCCCTCCTCCACCTCCCCTCCTCCTCTTCTGCTCCCTCCCATTTAGGGGGAAATTTCCCTGAATTTAGCGGGAAAATTTTCCCACTAAATTTAGCGGGTTAAGTTTCCCACTAAATTTAGCGCGGAAATTGACGTCACATGACCTCAACACAAATGCAGTTTTCCCGCTAAAAGTAGCGGGGAAAATGACGTCGCATAACCATGTCACGTCATCCATAAAAAAATTCAGTTTCTCAGCTAGACTTAGCGGAAGTATTAACGTCACATGACCACAACATTAATTCAATTTCCTGCAAAGTTTAGTTGGGTGGTTACGCCGACAGCGAAGGCGCGAAACGCGGAAACGGGTGCTAAGAGCTCCGCTAAAAAAAACTAAATGCATCAGGTAAAATAAAGTGAACATTAGAGATACTGTAAGAAAAAGAAGAGAATCTAAGATACCGTTCTCAGATCCTTCCTTTAGTCCGTTCTCAAATGTTTTGATTTCAAGAAATGTTTCTCTTTATTCATACCCAGAGAACCCCTCCCAGTTTCAGCATGAATGCAATAAATCAATGCAGACTAGACCTTGTAAACTATAATGCACATGAAAATTAATGTTTGCCACAAAGTCCTGTATGAGTCAGTGGCTCAGATCTCTAAATATATTTGTATTGAGGAACATTCTTGCATAAAACTTCTGGGCTTCGAATTCAACAGTTTGTACTTCCATAAGGAACACTGTATGGCACTGATTTTTTTTTTGTGACACATCAGAAACAGCACATTACTGTCATCCTTGCATACCTAACAAGAATTTGTATTTTTCTTTTAGCATGGCATGTGCTATACTAATGCCCATACAGCCTCCTTTAACAAAATTTCCTTTGTAGAGCTTTTTATTGGTTCTTCTTTAGCTCGCACGACAGATTCGGTACCTTGAATTCTCACTCGGCATCAACAGTTTTATATATTAATGTAATAGCGAAAGACAAGATGTATGGACTTGAGTACGGCTCAACAAGCACAAATGTTGAGAAAAGTACTGAAGAAAACTCAAATGTCAAAATAAAAATAAGCTGGAATGTGGATACAATTATGGACATGGTCATGAATACAGTTAGCAGATTGAATATGAAGAATATGTGTTAGACCAGACTTGTACCGTACGCATTACAAGTAATCAAATTACTTGTAATCGATTACTTTTTGGAGTAATTTTGTAATCAGTTTATTACTTTTATTAGGCAGTAATCACAAGAGTAATCTGATTACTTTTTCAAGTAATAAAATTACTTGTAACCGTTACAATTTGTCCTAGGGAGCCCCCCCCCCCCCCCCCCCCCCGTGCACACGCCTTTTTTTAATGAAATGACAAAAATAAAATTTGCTTTTTTTTTCGAACGGAAAGAAGAAAGATTTTTGGGGAGCTGTACGTAGGAAACGAGGTCAATTTCTTTCTATGTACAGTTTCTGTGGAATGTTTTTTTTTTTTTTTTTTCGAGCTGGGACTGCTTGTGGGAAGCCCCAGGGAAGCCACAGTGCGTTACAAAGGCCATTCAGGGCGAAGTCTGAGGAAGCAGAATGTAGCTTTATGAGTCCTTCGTTCAAACTAGCCCCCTCACGCACACACACACAGAAATAAAAAAAAAATAAAAAAATCCTGCTTAGGGTACCTACTCACAGCCCGTAGGAGAACCAGAACCGAAGAATGCCTAAAGCGGATGCAAAATGTAACAAAGGCAGTTGAAATATTTCACATTTCCCCTACGTGGTCTTTGTGACAAGCAATGTTTCGAGTTGAGAAGTGGTCGGGGCGATCTCTTCCGCTAATGGATACTACACATGATCCGTTTCAAATCCTGGAGCTGCTCCTCTTTTATATAACATGCGAGCTCATCCATATGTGAATAATAAAATGAGCGACGCAAACTTTGAGCGACAACCCTTGCTCAAGCTTAACAAGGTCTAGAACCCCCTCCGCTCCCCCCCCCCCCCCCCCCCCCCCCACAGACACACACACACTGGCGAACGCCTAAATCATGAAACGTCTTCAAACAAATTCTATGCTTGTGTCCGCATTGTGAAGGTGCAACGACCACGAAGAGGGAGCCAGTTTTTCTTCTTCAATACCTGTGCAAATGTG
The DNA here is from genome assembly GCF_016920785.2 of Ixodes scapularis. Classification (NCBI taxonomy): domain Eukaryota; kingdom Metazoa; phylum Arthropoda; class Arachnida; order Ixodida; family Ixodidae; genus Ixodes; species Ixodes scapularis. Next base: position 14,921,843 of record NW_024609873.1, on the reverse strand, counting down.
AAATATAGGTTGGAAGTAGTTCATTGTTATGAGCGCTAAAGTAATCGGAAAAGTAACGATTACTTCTTTAAGTAATGACCAATTACTTTTGCCGTCTAGTAATCAAGTAATCTAATCGAATACTTTTTAGCCAAGAGTAATAGTAATTGTAATCGATTACTTTTTTTTAGTAACGTGTACAAGACTGTGTTAGACGCACGCTCAAAGAAACCTGTTGCATCAATATTCATTCAAATTACTTTGCAGAACCCAGCGCTGCAGTCTCAGGTGGGAGTTCGCTGAATGAGTCTACTGAAAATGAGTGTAGACGGAAAAAGCAGATTGATCTGCGATAATGAGCATTACATAAGTGACATGTCATCATTACTGTTACAGTGCCGAATGTTCCAAACTGTCAGTCGCATCATTCTGTGAGTTCCCTCTACATTTCAGGGTTTGGCTCTCTCGAATGCATTGCGAGGAAAATGATGAACTGGAAATATCTAGAGTAGTTCTAGAAAAACTATTTCCAGAATCTTATCTCAGCATCGTAAAGAATATAACAAGTTTCTAAAGACAGGTTAGTGCAGGAGTTGAATAAACTAAATACTTCGTTTTTCGAAACCATCTTGCCGTGGTAAACGTATGAAGTTCCCCTAGGTAGAGCTAGTCATTATGGATGATTGTGCCCATTGCGTACCATAAAAATTTAATTTGCGACCTACAATATTTACAAACTCAATTAACTCTGAATAAATGGACCACTTGGCATTAAAGATTGGCCTCACCATGACTGTCTGCCAACATCTACATAATTTCCATGCACCTATGTATTTCAAGAAAATATTTGGTGCGAGCTGCTTAAAACACAATAGCACTTTTTAACAAGTGGTGATTGTTGGGCAAGTTGGTACGGTACGTTAGAAAACATGATTGCGCTTTGAAGACGGGGACATAGGAAGGACAGACACCACAGAGTGCTAACTTTCAATTGATTTAATTCAAGAACCTCAGTGTAGAAACACACTGCGTCGACGCACCACATCTCAACCAATCCGTAGCTCTGCCACGGACCGCAAGTACGCCAACCCCTTATCCGCCAAGTCAATTGACGCCACACTGACACAACACATGCCGGAACTATTTATAGCATCAGCCTCCATAATCTCTCCAACAGTCATATTTTTGTGCCTAGCAAGAACAGTAGACGAAGCAAATAATGGTTTGCACTCGCAGTCATGATCTGTCGTGTCACTGTCATGACTGCGGGTGCAAACCATTATTTGCTTCGTCTACTGTTCTTGAGAGGCACAAAGATAGGACTGTTAGCGAGATTATGGAGGCTGACACTATAAATAGTTCCGGCACAACTTGTGTCAGTCTGGCGTCAATTGACTTGGCGGATAAAGAGTTGGCTTACTTGCGGTCCATGGCAGGGCCGCGGATTGGTTGAGATGCGGTGCGGTGATACAGTGTGTTTCTATACTGAGGTTCTTGAATTAAGTCAGTTGAAAGTTAGCGCTCTGTTGTGTCTGTCCTTCCTATGTCCCCGTCTTCCAAGCGCAATCATGTTTTCTACCGCACTTTTTAACACTAATAGAAAGCCTGTAGTGGGCCACAACTTGAGCAGTTTTCACTTCATTATGAAGAGCAATTACACATATGTGAACCATGAATATAGGCCTGCACTGAATTTTTTTCTTAAGCTGAACGTGTTATGCTCTGTTTACTGTATAAATCTTTGCAGAGCTGACAATGTGCAAGTTCCTGTTTTTTTTATATTTCACATGTCCCGACTGCCAGGTGTGGTAGGTACATAAGATTGATGACACCAACGAAACACAATGATTATTTTAAGAATTTGTTTGGGTATAGCACGAGCAAGGAGATTTGCGGGAAGTTATTTCTGTGACACCGTCGAACCTACATCCGCGGGCTTTAAGTTCACATGTTAATCATGTCTGCAGACTCCTTTTTGTAATTGGAACTCCATCCAACCCAAGATCTGAATATGTTTTCTTGCATTTTAGGCTTAGTAGTGCTTTTGCTGTTCCATTAATAGGCAAGAAGAATGCTTATTTCAAGTGGCATACCTAACACCTGGTGGCGCGAGGACTCCCATGTCGTGACGCTGATCGAAAGTCACAGGCAGGGAGATACTGCGGTGCTCTTGTTGCTGGGATTACCTCCCCCTTGGTCCTGAAAAGACCACTGAAAAAGATTGAGTCCAAGCTTGTGGCCACTAGGATCTCCAGATCTTGATGCACCCAAGTAGCTGAAAAAAAAAAACAAATCACAATCAAGTACTTGGCAGAGCTACATTAGAAGGGCTAGCATATTCTTTCGTGATCAGCACATAGATCCTCTTATTTTAGTCATCGTCACCCCCCAGGACAACGCCACACAGGCGTTAAAATGATGGGTACCGAATTAAGGCGAATGATCAAATGCATTCATTTAACCCTCTTTCGCCCCAACCTGAGAGGCTTCTGTCAAATATTCACATTCAACTGTAAAGACTACAAATAAAACTACTACTGCAATGCAGAGCCGTATAGTGGGAGAGTTTAGCCAGTGGGTGTGGCAACGAAGGCGCCGGAGAGGAGGAAAGGGAGGAGAACGCCGAAGGAGGGATAGAGAAGGCAGCAAAGAGGCAAAGAGGAGATGACCGCCATTTTGACGCAAAGCTGTCGGCACGGAGCACTGTTGAGGCTACGCTTCGTCTGCTACGGGCTTATTTTTTTTTTTTTGCCTGAATAAAAGTTTGCGTTCAAACATGGAGGAACTTCTTTCTTTAGGTTTTTAAGCCACCGAGGAATAACACTATATAATTTTTTTGCCAGAGCCTGCCAAATAAAAGGAAAGAACCGAAATTTGAATATCGATCCCATGCCGGGCGAATGAATGAAAATGGCGGCCCTCCCAGCTCAGCTTGGAGCAGCCTAGAGTTCACGCGCATGCGCTCACGCCTCTTGCTTTGTGCCGTTACGGCAGCAAAATCATAGACTGCCAGACTCTCCCCATATATGGCTCTGCTGCAAAGGAAAGATTTTCCTACCCTCGTGCTCAGCGAGTGTCAACTGTGGATACCAACTCCAGTTCATACACTCGCTGAGCATGAGGGTAGAGTGTACCAGCAGAGGGCAGATGTCTGGATACAAAGAGTTTAGTTGGCACACCAAGAGGCTAACAAATAAGAATGGGTACTACTCTGAGCAAAATGACAAAAAAGCGTGGATCTCGGATTGACACTAACAGCGGCACACAGTATCTATTTTACTGACAAAGGGGTACTAAATCATTATTTTCAGCTACCTAACTACACTAAATATTCTTCCCTGCCTGCTTTTTAGGAAAATCTCCAAATTTACAAGAACTATTAAGACAACGGCTAAAAAAAAAGAATGGCAAAACCAGCAATTGAATTCGCCTGCCCTCCAGCAGCACAACATCTATGGCAGGCAGACCTCCAGAATGAGCAAGCAGTTTAAAAAACAGAGTATGTCCTATGTATAATTTCTTTTTTATGCTGCAAAGCAAGCGCTGGAAGGAGGTTTCACGACATTAACGAAATTTCTTGCAATCAGTTGAGAACAAATTAGAGCAGTGAACTTGTCCTTGCTTCTGGCATAACGTTTTAGTGTTGCTCACGGAAACTCACATAAATTTGTAAATAAAAACAAAAAAGACTAACCTTCATAAAAAAATCTGTAACTTTGGCAAAGAAAAGTTACCTTGAACAAAATGTGTACAATACAGTTGCACAGCATCCATTTGCGTGCTTAACCAACTTTGAGGCAAATCGGCGACAATGAAAAGAAGACGTTTGAGTAAAATTAAGGGAAAGACAGAAAGGATGCATACCTACAACAAAAAAATTTAGAACGACCACGGGCAGGAAACTCTGGTGAGGCCTTCGGAGCGACTCCCTGCAATGGGCCTGCGCAGACCACAGGACAAGATCGGTCAGAGCTTGCAGCCATAAGGTGCTTCATACCACGAAGTTCAAGAAGTAGCTGCAATTGGAAGCAAAGTGCATTTCATTTCTCTGAAAAACGAAGAGTTTAATAGCTAGTATGCATTCATAAGGTGATACACTCATGAATGCACAGACTTTTCAATGCAGCGCTATATCACCAACTTGTTAACCATGCCGGGCAACACTAAAACTGAGAGCATTGTTTTAAACTATCTCAGCTTAAAGTTAACCACGACGGAAGCTTCAAGCCATCCTTGCAAATTCAGTGCACAAAGCAAGCCATGTGACCTCCTAGTTGGACGCCATGGTACATCCAGCTTATAATCATGTCTCACACTGTTTTTGCTGCAATGGCTTGTAGTGTCAAAAGTGGTCCAGCTTAAAGAGATGCAAAGTATAGACGTTTGTGAGTGGGGCCCTGACCTAGTCTTGAGCTACATTGCGAGGAAGGACGTTTCAACCGGGATGTTTGCTGTCTGCATCCACACGACCAGCTTGTGCACAGCGATTGCTCGAGCTGAGTACATGTCCTCGACAGTGCCATTATTTGACAAGCAGTTTTATGAATGTTAAACATGACTGACTTGCAGAGAGACTGCATCTCAACGACTAATGACGTGGGATACCTAACTGAATACTGATATATTAACTGAATGCAAAACAAATTACCTGGCAGGCATTAAATTTATCAACAGGGTGGGTCGACTCCGCATTAAGTTGGAGTCGATGCGTCAGGCACGTAGCCAGGATTTTGTTTCAGGGGGGCCCCCTCATAACAAAAGGCTGTATGAGGGGGAGGGGGGAGAGGAGGACCTACGCAAAATGGAAGATATCGGGGGGAGGGGGGGGGGGGGCCGGGCCTCATAAGCCTCCCCCTGGCTATGTGCCTGCGATGCGTAATAGGACAATATAAACAAAGATATGCCTTAAAATTCCTTTTGCACCCCCAAAATGATGTGTTTTTGAAGGTAAGATACACAATGTTCTTGATTCAGAAAGTGCGTCAGTTGTACAAATGCATATGCAGTAAGGGCACTCGCCAAGCCTATTCTCCTCAGCTCTGTGCAGGTTAAGCTAAGTTAGAGTATAGAGGTACACGCTCACTGACAGCATGAGAAAGGCAGGGAGAAGTCTCCGTTGTTCCACCACCAGCCCGTCTGCTACCTTCGTTGACGTTTCAGCGCCTCATGAGCCTGGAGCAAGCACATCTGTCCAAAGTGGGGTGAAAAGCACAAGCACGTGCTGGAGGACGCCCAGCCATTCTCTTTTTGTCATCGGCTATTCTACATATTTTAGTATGACATATTTTTAAGTGAGAAAAAGTATTGCAAATATGCAGTCCAACTTTGACCATAATACAGAAGTCTGATAAAGATAACAGTTGCCATTCACCATTTTCCAAATAAGTGCTCCCACCTATCGGAACATCTACACATGTGGTGCGTGAGTGGGTTCAGGACTGAGACGCTAGAAAATGAAGCGCTCACAAGGCTTGTCTGGCCCTTCCAACCATGCGGGTATATTCATCGCAAATCCCAGATTTTTAGACAAAATGATTTAGAATAAGCAAATCTTGTCTACGCACGAGTTAGAACATTGAATTGTGATTCCCCCATATTGTGCCAACCATCCTTCAACCTGCGGTACCACCTGCAAATGAACTATGTTGTGCTGCGGCACGCGTCCATGTTGCCTGCTTGAGAAGAAAACCACTGCTCGTGTTGAAGACGACATCCCACAATGTACAGGCAACAATGTTTAACGAACTAAAACAAAATTGATATCATTCAATAGACACAGATAGGCGTACAAAGTGTCGACACCATGATTGTTGTTGTTGGTTTTACTCCTGCATACAAACATAAGTGACTTCCTCTTTCCTCCGATGTACAGTAAAAAACCCCTTATCTTCGTGTCCCCTATTTCTTCTCGAATCGGTCACAGAGGACATAATCGCAGCCACTGAATTCTGCAAAATTAAAGGCCGCGAAAATTAAAGGTTCGCCAACATTAAAGAGTTTACTGTTCTTCCGTGTGTCACATGATTGTAACATTTCAAGGAGGCTGAAGGTATTGGTTTAAGAAAAAATTGACCTATGAAACAAAATGCCCTTCTCCAGGTTAGGCACGCGAGGTTCTTTTGCACTATCTATAAGGCGGCAAGTTTGTTTCGGCAGAGGTTTTGGTTAAACGGAGTCACAAAAGTAGCTATACTTGGAGTCAACTATTTTGTGCTGCATTAAAAAGCTAGAGTAAATTCCACTGTGCTTCTGCACAGCACTGTTTGTTGCGAGAGCATATGTGGTTTAGTGTTGCATCCCATTTGCATGATCTAGAGAAACTAGCGCTGACAGAGTTAAAACACTAAAAAAAAACAGCCGACTGTGGAAACATTGAGAGATGCACACATGCGAACTGTGCATTTCTTAAAAGTGGATTGGAGCAAAGGTAAAGACAATATGTATACTTACGGCGGCCATACTTGCCTTTCCCAAGCATGACCACTTTTCCCGCGGTAGCACCATCCAGTAAGCACCAGCAACACGCCCATGAGACGCCGCCGACTCATGGATTAAATGACGACCCGCCTGAGGTCTTGGAAGGAGATCCGGAACACTGCTTTAGGCCAGATGTTATATCTGGAGGGGGCAGGGACTAAAAGTAAAAATTAACAAATTTATCTGAAGCGCTACATTCCTATAGCATAAACTCTAGGATAGCAGTATTTTTTTTTGACGTCAGTGATGCATTTTAATTAAACACAAATGGTTCGTTTATATGATGAACCAGCAGCCCCTATTTTCCTTAAGTGTAACGGAGTGTCTAACGTTACGTCCGATGGAACCCGAAATAAAAATTAAAGTTACGCCCAACGTAACTGTCAAGCATTCGAGTTGCGTCCGACGTAACCCAAAATAAAAATTAAAGTTACCGCATTTACTCGAAAATAGGTCGAACCCTATTTACTAAACCCACCAAGAACAAAAAAAAAACAAAAAAAAAATTCAAATATAGGTCGACCTTTTTTTTTATTTTTAAGAACAGGGGAAACTTTGGGCAAAAGAAAGAAAAAACCTTTATTTACATCACTCTCCGCTAAATCACGGGGCGATGCCAAAAATTTCATCGCTGTCAGAACTTCTGGACATGTTACCATCGTCCGAAGCTTCGTCAGCTGGGTAGACATCCTCGCAAATTCGCAGCAATACTTCACTGACACCGTTGTAAAATGACGACAAGAAACGAAAAAAGGTGCGAAGCGAGGGAAGACAAACTAGAAAGACGCAAGCAAAGCCGCCGTGTCGCCATGAGCAACACGCGAGCCGAGCCGCCTCAAGCAACTAAAAAAATTATTAATATTATTTTTTTTTTTTTTTGCGTGCGCGTTTGCGAGGATGGAGGGTAAAGTGCATGGCGCATCGCGTTCCTCTCCTTACCCGTTGCCCAGCAAGGGGAACGCTAGAGGCGCGATGTCGAAATCCGACGCCCGATGGGTGCGCGCGATAGCGGCACCGGCCACCGCGGGCGGCGAGCCATTTCGGCAACCAAATGCTTTTTCAAACAAGAAGCGGCGCGGTTCTACGGCAACGCCGGCTCGGTGACTCGATAGCTTCATGCCTCCGGTAGGGTCGCAAAATTTGGTCGCGAATGTAGGTGTCGAAATTCTTTAGTCACAATTTCCAAAAAAAGCAGAAAAAAAGAGGTCGATTTTTATTCGAATAAACACGGCAGTCAGCCGCGCGACGAGACGCACATTATGAAAGCGATTGGTGCGAGCGACCAAGGCGATGAGCGACGTTTTCTAGAAGCCCAAGAACCGAGCGGCGCAAGCAGCGAGAGTGAGAAATCTTCGGCGCTCGGCGCCGGCTCTCGTAGCTTCTCGCCCTCGCTCGTCTCGTTGATCGCTATATTGCTAACATGCCGTTCAGAAAGGCGCTCTAAGTGCTTACCATTGCATTGGGACCAGCCTCGCATCCGACCGTAACCAGTCTTGATTTTTTTTTTTAGCCGCCCAGGTAGAAGTTAACATCGTACATACACCGTTTTCAAGCATGGCTCCTCGTTCATTGCTCGATTTACATTTTCGGCAAATGACCGCAATGAAGCACAATTATTATAGTTCAAAATTGTCACGAACACTTGGCACGCATGCTTATACTGTAGCGCACCTAACGTAATTTAAAAGTAGAACGAAAACGGGACGAGATTCGCTTACCGCTTCACGGATCCTAGGCCTTCGGATCCTAGGCCTAACGGCCGTACATGAAAGTCGCCTGCGGTCCGGCGATCGGACGAGTCGAGCCGGCCTGACGCAGGCTGACCACGCCTGGTTGAACTATGAGAGGCGCCGTCCAGTTGAGAGCCAGAGACGCAGCAGAAACGGACCGCAAAACATCTGTCCCGTAACCGTAAACGAGCCAACGACCCCCCACACCGCCCTATCTTCGCCATCTCCGCGACGACCGGAAGTGGAAGCCGCGAAGTTAGAAAAGCCGCGGCAGCGGAAGCCACTGGGCGGAAGCTTTAAGTTTCGGTTTCGCTTTTCTCCAACGCAGGCTACGGTCGCTACGGTTTCGGGCTGGTGGGTTTGTCGGGTTTGTGGCTGGTTGCGACGACGCGAGGGGCCACGAAAAGACGCCAAGTTGGCCGAGTACGAGTCACGGCCCACGATACGAGCAACGGGCCGTTTGCCGCTGTCGACCGGCGATGCGGTATCCGCGACTTGGTGTCTCGATCGGTTTGTTGCCGTGCACGTTGACTCAAAGCTTGAAGCTATGCAGTTCCGTTCCGGCACCAGCCGCACCACGTTTTCCGGTGCATCGCACGTGGAGGCCTTTCGACGCATTCAGTGAACGTAAAGATCGTGCCCGCTGTCTTCGGTGCTGTGGAAGAAGTTGGGAGATGGAAGGCGTTTAGGACTCCAGGCCGGGCCGCCGGTTTACTCTGAACGAGAGGCGACGTGTGTGTGCAGGCTTTGAGGAAGCCTCCGCGTTTCGCCGCGCTAGACGTCGCCGATCGCGACCGGACCAACCGGACCCCGAGTCCGAGAGGCTCTTGCGGAGCCAGGAACTGCACCGAGGTAGGAGCTGCTCGTTCTGCGCTACCATGCAGTGCTCTACAGTGCTCGGAGCTCTCGGTGTCATTCGTGCTTGCACCGAAGCCTTTGTGACCCCTTCGGACGCGCAAGTCGTACTTCGCAAAGGTTTGGACGGGGCCGCCCTCACCGAGCAGCTCCGCTATATTCCGCTTACTTATGATCGCAATAAAATCTTGCGTTCTCGGAAAAAAAAATTGCGGGACCGCTCTCCGCGCCGCCGACGAGGTTGGCCGCCGCCATGTTCTCAGCTGTTCACTCGCTCCCGCAGCGAGCGCCTTCCGATAATCCTCCCCGTTCCAAAATGCGATGCGCTTTGCGCATTATGCCGTTTACATGACCGCATATTGAATGCGGCAACTGGATTCAATGCGACTAAGTCGCATTCGTGTAAACGTGGCTTATGTTCTTTTTCAACATGTATGGTGTATGTAACGATAGCGGTGGTGAACGATGGACGTTTTGTTGGAAGATGGCGGTCGTATTTCTGCACGTATGATTTGGTTATACCGGTGGTCCTGTGGTATAAGCGTTTGTTGGAAAGACGGCAGTCGCCTACGTCATCGGACGCAAAATCATACCAGCCACACCGAATCATATTGGCAAGCAAAGTGGCTGCCAGTATAGACAGACCCGGAGCCATAGCGGTGCCGGTATCTCCAGTTATGCAGAACGCCAAACCAAACTAGCTGCAGGCATAACACAAAGAAATTATGGTGGTGTCATACCAGAACTGTACAAGCAGCAGGTTTGTTTCTTGTACGTTTTTCCAATAGGGAAGGGACTAACGGCAGCATTCGGTCCTCTGAACTCCCAGTTGCTCCCCGAAAGGACGATCTGGCTCAAGTTAGTTACTGTGCGCAAAAGCTGTGGACTAGCTGCGCTCGACTGGGACCAACCGATAGGCGTGCGCCAGCAAAAGCATCCATTAGTCCCCCTCAGACAGTGTGCATCTGTATGATTTAGTCCCCGAATGCAAACGGAATGGTCGCCAGGAGGACGGATGCTATTTCGCTTGTCTTGGGGATCGCCGAGACTCAGCCCAGTACGGCTGAAAGTGTTGACAAAACTCGGAAGAAACTGGCGAATTTGTTTAATGTGCCAAGAACGTTAAGACATTACATGGTAGAGCTTCGCGCGTTGTGTGAATGCGAGTGAACGAATGTGTTGACTCGACTTCACCCAACTATCTCGTCAAAAATGATCTGTTGACATTCCGCAAGTCCCATTTCCGTAATTTGCCTTCGCGAAAAAAATGTGCATTTATCCAAACGCAACACCTCCAAATACTAACGCTTTTTTTTCTTTTTAAAATGAAACTTAACAGTTTGTAGAAGCCACGCTTTTAACACTGGAGTCTCGCAGTCAGAATAAATGGTCACTTCCATCGCTAAAACTCAGCATTCCCACCGGCGATATAAGCAATCGCGCGATGCGACTAGATCGCATCGCAAACAAAAATTAGATGGTCACACTGGCGTGTGCGACAAGCGAGTCCAACGCCTTCGTTGGCGAGTCGTTTCTCGAAAACTCTCGCTCCGAACGCCGTTGATTGGCTCAGCTGCTCCGCGACTAGATCGCATCGCAAAAAAGTCGGGTCGAGAAGCGACTGCTCAAATCGCGTCGCTTTTTGCCCGCGATGGTCGCTTTTGCGATAAAAGTTATCGCGCGACTAGATATCATCGCCGGTGGGAACGCGCCTCCGTCTCTGTATGACAAACCTTCTTGGGTAGTCCAATGTCGAACTCAAAATCCGCAACGACACACTTGATGCACGGCACGTTCCACTTAAAGAGCACATTCAGGGGCAGTATCCAGACGCCTTCATGCCATCGTCGTTGCTGTTTCCAAAACAATCCAGATGAACGACGAAGAACAAACCACGCCCGGAACGTCACACCTGGCAGCACCCTAGTAATACAAAACAAATGCAAACTGAAAAAAAAGCCACCCGAGAAAGCTGAAAATGCTTAAGAGAGAGAGAAAAGAAAGAAAAAAAAAAGGTTTGCTTGAGGTCACTCAACCGGCGTGTTGAAAGTGGCGACCTTCTCCCGTCCTTGGAGCTCTTCGGTGTCCTTGTGTGTAGTAGGAGCGGGAAGAGATTATCTTCTGCGCGCACTGCCCCCTCCCCCCAAACCCCTACCCCGCATTCTTTGCTCCTTGTTCACGCGGCGGGTTGGGCGTTGGTAAGATGGGGTCCGTCGGGAAAATGGGAAGTGTATTTGGATGAAAAGAACCTGTTTTTAGTAAATTGAAAGTCGAAATACAGCTTTCGTCGGAGGCTGGTCGCCTTGTGTCGTCTCCGATCATGCCGGGATCGGGTTTGGATTCGCGGTACTGAAGCACTGCACTTGATCTGTTCTGACGTCACAAGTCAAGGGAACTCGATTAAAGGGGCCCTGCAATTATATTTGAGCGTCTACCTTGTTTGCGGTTTCCACGTCTCTTGAAGTTCGGGCAAGCCAGCGGGCACGGAGAGAGTAACTAAATATCAGTGCGTCATATTTTAACCGGACGACACGGAAACCTCCTCCACCGACGAGGGCGACCCGCAGTACCGAAAGCGCGCAAAATGTGACGTCTTTGGTCCTGGGCTTACTACTGGTCAGAGCCGCTACAAGCTTCTTTTTAGTCAAAATACAAAATATAAGTGTCGCGAACCGTTTCAATTACTTATGAAAGTAGTTTTTGTTCACTATTTTAGATGAGAAAAGAAACAAGTACAGTTTATAAAGTACGGAAGCAAGAAATGACCCGTCGGCATACCCGCCACCAAGCGGTGAAAAAGGCGGCGCATAGTAGAAAGAAGTAGTGGGATCAGGCGCCGACACGGAAAGGTCCCGGATGTACGCGGCAGCGCTGCGGTCATATGGGCAGGAGGATTCGACCGGCTCCGAGCCTTCCGAAGGCCGTCGGCGAGATGCTTTGTCTTGCGGTTTGGTCGTTTCGCGGTATGGCAACGCGAAGTGGCTCCCACTCTGAACTGATCTTTACCCCGTGTTTGCTGTCGTTTGTGGCCAATGAAGTGTCATGCCGAATTAGTGTTTAATCACGCAGCAAAGGCAATGAGAGCCGCTCTGGCTGCCCGCTGCATACAGCCTGTCCAGAACACGCGTTAGTGGCGCCCTCTCGCGCCGTCGACACGGAATGCGGCAGCTGTGAGCGCTCGCGATGAGCTCACTACCCCCCTCTAGTTCACGGCCGCTCAAGCAACCAAGGACGTCATGGGGGAGGTTATTTTTTGCTTGTTTTTGTAATTTTGATTTGCCTATAACTTTTAAAATAAAACGAATTTTAAGAAAATAAAAGTTACACTAAGTTACTACGTTCAGTGCGCTCAGGTTTGGTGCAAATTAAAAATTAGTAAAAAAGTGCTTGCAGGGCCCTTTTAAGGTATGTCGAAGTGCTTCTGTTTATGGTGTATTTATTAACTGCGGCTTCAGAAAGTGTTTTATTTTGAGCGCGTTCTCTAGCTTGCAAAGCGCGCGCCATGCTCTATTCTTTTTGGCACCATGGTTGCAGATTTTGTTATGCAGCACAAAGACCTCATATTCAATCGCATCGAACGAAACGCCAGTTCTACCTATGACTTCTTTTTGTGTGTGTGTGTGTTTTGCAGACTGTACGCTGGCGGATTCGCTTGACCATAAACGCCTGTCCACACATGCAGCAGAGCACTACAGGCATAGCGCTGGCTCTGCGCTAAGCGCATGCTGACGGGATCGGTCAACAACTTTGTATGCACCGACAAAACTCTTGCTCATGGCAGACGAAAAGCAGCTCATGACACGTGAGCAGCGCTACATCAGCGCTTCGCTGCGTGTGAGAACCGGCATTAATGGAGACATTTATTCGATTGTACACTGGACTTTCGCGTTGATGGCTGGAGTTCGTGACGTCCCTTTGAACCATATTTTGAGCACGCACTCGCTGGGTCTGTAATTCGCAGCGAACGGTCTACTAAAATCTAATATTGCGCTGGTCTGCTGTCAACACACCGCATGTTGCATGTGAACCATTGTATCACTTATGCAGCCTATTTGCTAATTTATTATGCGTGTTTTATAACTTAAATTTTATATATTTGTCAAGCGATTGGGTATTTACGCTGCCCTGTTACTAATAATCCAAATTCCTCGCAAACAGGCAAGAAGCTGCCGGTGCCCCAATAAATGGTGCTGGGACCACGACCGACTCGGAGAGAGCTCCCAGTGTCCAAGCCATCGTCGACGCAAGTGCACTCTTCAGAATTTGGCCTTATCGTAGATTCTACCGCCCAGGAACTTCGACTTCATTCATCCTTAAATGCGATGTGTATCTACGAGGCAATAAAGCCACGTATAACCTGAACTCCACAATTTCGTTTCGGAGATTAGTGGCTCGGGACCAAATGTAAAGGGTAAACTTTTAGTCCCAGAAGCCTAAATCCAAGGGCGCAACGTTTAGACCCAGGGGTCCAAGTGCAAGGGCCTAACAGTTAGTCGTCGGGGTTCATTTGAGCCGGTGTAACAGTTAGTCCCAAAGGACCAAGTGTGAGAGCCTAACAGCTAGTCCTCGAGGTGTAACTGAAAGGGTGCAGCAGTTAGTTCCAACGGTGCTAGCGCGAGGGACTAACTGACGGGGCGCATCAGTTGCTCCCGTTACAGTTGCTCCCCTAGGGGACTAAGGGTGGTGGCAGCGCATTTAGTCCCCCGAGGGACTAAGTCGCGCTCCCTTTTTTCTTAGAGTGTAGGACTGTTAAAGAGATTATGAAGGCTGACGGTATAAATAGCTCCGGCACGTGTTGTGTCAGTGCGGCGTCAATTGACTTGGCGGATAAGGAGTTGGCGTACTTGCGGTCCGTGGCAGGGCCACGGATTGGATGAGATGTGGTGCGGTGACGCAGTGTGTTTCTCTACTGAGGTTCTTGAATTAAATCAGTTGAAAGTTAGCACTCTTTGGTGTCTATCCTTCCTATGTCCCCGCCTTCAAAGCGCAATCATGTTTTCTAATGTACCATACCAACTTGCCCAACAACCAGCACTTGTTAAAAAGTGCTATTGTGTTTTGAGTAGCTCGCACCAAATATTTTTTTGAAAAACATAGGCTCATGCTAATTATTATGTAGATGTTGGCAGACAGTCATGGTGAGGCCATTCTTTAATGCCAAGTGATCCAGTTATTCAGAGTTCGTTGAGTCTGTAAATATTGTAGGTCGCAAATTACATTTTTATGGTACGCAATGGGCACAATCATTCATAATGACTAGCTCTACCTAGGGGATCTTTATACGTTCACTACGGCAAGATGGTTTCGCAAAACGAAGTATTTAGTTTATTGAACTCCTGCACTAACCTTGTCTTTAGAAACTTTTTATATTCTTTACGATGCTGAGATAAGATCCTGGAAATAGTTTTTCTAGAACTACTCTATATATTTCCAGTTCCTCATTTTTCTCGCAAAGCATTCGAGAGGGCCAAACCCTGTAATGTACGGAGGGAACTCACAGAATGATGCGACTGACAGTTTGAAACATTCGGCACTGTAACAGTAATAATGACATGTCACTTATGTAATGCTCATTGTCGCAGATCAAACTGCTTTTTCCGTCTGCACTCATTTTCTGTAGACTCATTCAGCGAACTCCCACCTGAGACTGCAGCACTGGGTTTTGCGAAGTAATATGAGTGAGTATAGATGCACAGGTTTCTTTGAGCGTACGTCTAACACATATTCTTCATATTGAATCTGCTAACTGTATTCATGACTATATTCATAATTGTATCCACATCCTATCTAATTTTTTTTGACATTTGAGTTTTCGGCAGTACTTTTTTCAAACATCTGTGCTTGTTCAGCCGTACTCAAGCTCTTACATCTTGTCTTTCGCTATTACATCAATATATAAAACTGTTGATGCCGAGTGAGAATTCAAGTTACACTCTAAGAAAAAAGGGAGCGCGACTTAGTCCCTCGGAGGACCAAAGAACCAATCCAGAACAGGTTCTTTTCAAACAAAGACACTTCCCGCTTTCCCGACGGACCCCATCTGAGCAACGCCCAACCCCCCGCGTGGACAAGAAACAAAGAATGCGGGGTGGGGGATTGGGGGGAGGGGGCAGTGCGCGCAGAAGATAATAGGGAGTTTTCGTAGACCGCGCTGCCCCCTCCGCTAAGCGTTCCGCAACGAAGAAGTTGCTACTGCGCCTGCGCACCGATAGCCTCGACTGTGGAGTTCCCGCTATTGTAGCGGGTTGCGGAGGGCCTTGCGGGACGCCGAAAACGATCTAAGAAAACTCCCTAATATCTTTTTCCGCTCCCACTACACACGACACAAGGACACCGAGGAGCTCGAAGGACGGGAGACGGTCGCCACTTTCAACACGCCGGTCGAGTGACATCAAGCAAACACTTTTTTTTCTTTCTTTTCTCTCTCTCTCTCTTAAGCATTTTCAGCTTTCTCGGGTGCCTTTTTTTTTTCTTTCTTTTTTAGTTTGGATTTGTTTTGTATTAGTAGGGTGCTGCCAGGTGTGACGTTCCGGGCGTGGTTCGTTCTTCGTTGTTCATCTGGATTGTTTTGGAAACAGCAACGACGATGGCATGAAGGTGTCTGGATACTGCCCCTGAATGTGCTCTTTAAGTGGAACGTGCCGTGCATCAAGTGTGTCGTTGCGGATTTTGAGTTCGACATTAGACTACCCAGAAAGGTTTTTCACACAGAGACGGAGGCGCGTTCCCACCGGCGATGCGATCTAGTCGCGCGATAACTTTCATCGCAAAAGCGAACATCGCGGGCAAAGAGCGACGCGATTCGAGCAGTCGCTTCTCGACCAAATTTTTTGCGATGCGATCCAGTCGCGGAGTGGCTGAGCCAATCAACGGCGTTCGGAGCGAGAGTTTTCGAGAAACGACTCGCCAACGGTGGCGTTGGACTCGCTTGTCGCACACGCCAGTGTGACCATCTAATTTTTTTTGCGATGCGATCTAGTCGCATCGCGCGACTGCTTATATCGCCGGTAGGAATGCTCAGTTTTAGCGATTGAAGTGACCATTTATTCTTACTGCGAGACTCCGGTGTTAAAAACGTGGCTTCTACACACTGTTAAGTTTCATTTTTAAAAGAAAAGAGGTGTTAGTATTTGGTGGTGTTGCGTTTGGATAAATGCACATTTTTTGCGCGAAGGCAAATTACGTAAATGGGACTTGTGGAATGTCAACAGATCAATTTTGACGAGATAGTTGGGTGAAGTCGTGTCAACATATTCGTTCACTCGCATTCACACAACGCGTGAAGCTCTATCATGTAAAGTCTTAACGTTCGTGGCACATTAAACAAAGTCGCCAGTTTCTTCCGAGTTTTGTCAACACTTTCAGCCGTGCTGGGCTGAGTCTCGCCGATCCCCAAGACAAGCGAAATAGCATCCGTCGTCCTGGTGAACATTCCGTTTGTATTCGGGGACTAAATCATACAGATGCACCCTGTTTGACGGGGACTAATAGATGCTTTTACTCGCGCACGCCTATCGGTTGGTCCCAGTCGGGCGCAGTTAGTCCCCAGCTTTTGCGCACGGTACCTAGCTTGAGCCAGATGGTCCTTTCGGGGAGCAACTGGGAGTTCAGAGGACCAAATGCTGCCGATAGTCCCTTGAGGCCAACTTTTTTCTTAGAGTGTATCTTTGTGCCTTGCAAGAACAGTAGACGAAGCAAATAATGATTTGCACCCGCAGTCATGATCTGTCGTGTCACTGTCATGACTGCGGTTGCAAACCATTATTTGCTTTGTCTACTGTTCCTGCTAGGCACAAAGATAGGACTGTTAGCGAGATTATGGAGGCTGACGCTATAAATAGTTCCGGCACGTGTTGTGTCACTGTGGCGTCAAGTGACTTGGCGGATAAGGAGTTGGCGTACTTGCGCTCCGTGGCAAGGCCACGGACTGGTTGAGATGTGGTGTGGTGACGCATTGTGGTTCTACGCTGTTTTTGAATTAAATCAGTTGACAGTTAGCGCTCTGTGGTGTCTGTCCTTCCTATATCTCCGTCTTCAAAGCGCAATCATGTATTCTAACGCACTTTTAACACTAAAAGAAAGCCTGTAGTTGTCCACAACTTAAGCAGTTTTCACTTCATTATGAAGAGCAATTGCACATATGTGAACCGTGAATAGGGGCCAGCACTGAATTTTTTTTTTTTAAGTTGAATGTGCTATGCTCTGTTTACTATATAAATCTTTGCAGAGCTGACAATGTGCAAGTTCCTGTTTTTTTTATATTTCACATCTCCCGACTGCTGGATGTGGTAGGTTCATAAGAGTGATGACACCAACGTAACACAATGATTATTTTAAGAATTTGTTTGGCTATAGCACGAGCAAAGCGATCTGCGGGAAGTTATTTCTTTGACACCGTCAAACCTACATCCGCGGGCTTTAAGTTCACATGTTAATCATGTCTGCGGACTCCTTTTTGTAATTGGAACTCCATCCAACCCAAGATTTGAATGTTTTTTTGCATTTTAGGCTTAGTAGTGCTTTTGCTGTTCTATCAATAGGTAAGAAGCATGCTTATTTCAAGTGGCATACCTAACACCTGGGGGCACGAGGGCACCCTGTGGTGATGCTGATAGAAAGTCACAGGAAGAGAGATACTGCGATGCTCTTGTTGCTGGGATTACCGCCTGCATGGTCCTGGCCAGACCACAGAAAAAGATTGAGTCCAAGCTTCTGGCCACTAGGATCTCCAGATTTTAAGGCACCCAAGTAGCTGAAAATAACAACAAATAACAATCAAGTACTCGGCAGAGCTACATTAGAATGGCTAGCATATTCTTTCGTGATCAGCATATAGATCCTTTTATTTTAGTCATAGTCCCCTCCCAAGACAAGGCCACGTAGGCGTTAAAATGATGGGTTTCCGAACTAAGGCGAAGGATCAAATGCATTCATTTAACCCTCTTTTGCCCCAACTTGAGAGATTTCTGTCAAGTATTCACATTCAACTGTAACGACTATAAATAAAAATACTTCTGCAATGCAGAGCCGTATAGTGGGTGAGTTTAGCCAGTGGGTGTGGCGACGAAGGCGCCGGAGAGGAGGAAAGGGAGGAGAACGCCGAAGGAGGGATAGAGAAGGCACCAAAGAGGCAAAGAGGAGACGACCGCCATTTCGACGCAAAGCTGTCGGCACGGAGCACTGTTGAGGCTACGCTTCGTCTGCTACGGGCTTATTTTTTTTTTTTTTTTTTTTGCCTGAATAAAAGTTTGCGTTCAAACATGGAGGAACTTCTTTCTTTAGGTTTTTAAGCCACCGAGGAATAACACTATATAATTTTTTTGCCAGAGCCTGCCAAATAAAAGGAAAGAACAGAAATTTGGATATCGATCCCATGACGGGCGAATGAATGAAAATGGCGGCCCTCCCCGCTCAGCTGGGAGCCGCCTAGAGTCCACGCGCATGTGCTCACGCCTCTCGCTCTGTGCCGCGGGCTGATTAGCTCACTCGGAAGGGAGACGTTACGGCAGCGAAATCATAGACTGCCAGACTCTCTCCCCATATATGGCTCTGCTGCAATGGAAAGATTTTCCTACCCCCGTGCTCAGCGAGTGTCGACTGGGGATACAACTCCAGTTCATACACCCTCTGAACATGAGGGTAGAGTGCACCAGCAGAGGGCAGGTGTCTGGAAAGAAATAGTTTAGTTGGCGCACCACGAGACTAACGAATAAAAATGGGTATTACTCAGAGCAAAATGCCAAAAAAGCGTGGATATCGGCTTGACACTAACCGCGACACACATTATCTATTTTACTGACAAAGGGGTACTAAATCATTATTTTCAGCTATCTATTCAAACTAAATATTCTTCCCGGCTTGCTTTTTAGGAAGATCTCTTAATTTACAAGAATTATTAAGACAACTGCTAAAAAAATGGCAAAACCAACAATCGAATTCGCGTGCTCTCCAGTAGCACGACATCTATGGCAGGCAGACCTGCAGAATGAGCAAGCAGTTCAAAGACCAGAGTATGTCCTATGTATAATTTTTTTCATGCTGCAAAGCAAGCGCTGGAAGGAGGTTTCACGACATTAACGAAATTTCTTGCAATCAGTTGAGAACAAGTTAGAGCAGTGAACTTGTCCTTGCCCCTGGCATAACGTTTTAGTGTTGCCCATGGAAACTCCGATAAATTTGTAAACAAAAACAAAAAAGGTTACCTTAATAAAAAAAATCTGTAACTTTGGCAAAGAAAAGCTACCTTGAACAAAATATGTGCGATACAGTTGTACAGCGCCCATTTGTGTGCTTAACCAATTTTAAGGCAAATCGGCGACAATGAAAAGAAGACGTTTGAGCGCAATTAAAGGAAAGACAGAAAGGATGCATACCTACAACAAAAAAATTTAGAACGACCATGGGCTTAAAACTCTGGTGAGGCTCTCGGAGCGACTCACTGAAATGGGCCTGCGCAGACCACAGAACAAGATCAGTTAGAGCTGGCAGCCATAAGGTGCTTCATACCATGAAGTTACAGAAGCGGGTGCAATTGGAAGCAAAGCGCATTTCATTTCTCTGCAGAACAAAGAGTTTAATAGCTAGAATGTATTCATAAGGTGATACAGTCAAAAATGCATAGACTTTTCAATGCAGCACTATATCACCAACTTGTTAACCATGCCGGGCAACACTAAAAACCGAGAGCATTATTCCAATCTATCTCAGCTTAAAGTTAACCACGACAGAAGCTTCAAGCCATCCTTGCAAATTCAGTGCACAAAGCAAGCCATGTGACCTTCTAGTTGGACGCCATGGTACGTCGAGCATATATTCATGTGTCAAGCTGTTTTTGCTGCAATGTCTTGTAGTGTCAAAAGTGGTCCAGCTTAAAGAGACGCAAAGTATTGACGTTTGTGAGTGGGGCTCTCACCTCGTCTGCAGATATATTGCGAAATAGGACGTTCCAACCGGGATGTTTGCTGCCTGTAACCACACGACCAGCGTGTGCCCAGCGATTGTTCGAGCTGAGTACATGTCCTCGACAGTGCCATTATTTGACAAGCATTTTTATGAATGTTAGACATGACTGACTTACAGAGAGACTCCACCTCAACGGGTAATGACTTGGGATACCTAACTGAATACTGATATATCAGCTAAATGCAAAACAATTACCTGGCAGGCATTAAATTTTTCAAGAGGCTGGGTCGACTCCGCATTAAGTTGAAGGAGTCGATGCGTAACAGGACAATACAAACAAAAATATGCCTTAGATTTCCTTTTGCACCCCCAAAATGATGTGTTTTTGAATGTAAGGTACACAATGTTCTTGATTCCGAAAGTGCCTCAGCTCTGCAAATGCAGATGCAAAAGAAGGGCACTTGCCAAGCCTATTCTACTCAGCTCTCTGCAGGTTAAGCTAAGTTAGAGTATAGAAGTACACGCTCACTGACACAATGAGAAAGGCAGGGAGAAGTCTCCGTTGTTCCACCTCCAGCCCGTCTGCTACCTTCGATGACGTTTCAGCGCCTGATGAGCCTGGAGTGAGCACATCTGTCCAAAGCGGGGTGAAGAGCACAAGCACGTGCTGGAGGAGACCCAGCCATTCTCTTTTTGTCATCGGCTATGCTACATATTTTTAGTGAGACATATTTTAAGTGAGAAAAAGTATTGCAAATATGCAGTCCAACTTAAAGATAAAAACAGTTGCCATTCACCATTTTCCAAATAAGTGCTCCCACCTATCGGAACATCTACACGTGTTGCGCGTGAGTGGGTTCAGGACAAAGAGGCTAGAAAACGAAGCGGTCACAAAGCTTGTCTGGCCCTTCCAACCATGTGGGTAAATTCGTCGCAAATCCCCGATTTCTAGACAAAATGATTAAGAATGAGCAAATCTTGTCTACGCCCGATGTAGAACATTGAATTGTGATTCCCCCATATTGTGCGAACCATCTTTCAAACTGCGGTACCACCTGCAAATAAACTATGTTGAGCTGCGGCACGTGTCCATGCTGCCTGCTTCAGGGGAAAACCACTGCTCGTGTTGAAGACGACACCCAAGCAGCACGGATTTTGGCCAAGCAATGGCCGATGGCTGGGGATGGTCTTTTGGCCAGTGGCCAAACTGTGGCCATTCATTGGCCAACGTTTGGCCGATGGCTGATGGCCAGTGGCCATTGGCCAATGGCCAGTGAAAGGCTGGTCATCGGCCAATGGCTGGCCATCGTCTGGCCACTGGCCCAAGGACTATTGCCAGCCATCGGCCAATGCTTGGCCAACTCTGTGCTGCTTGGGCATCCCACAATGTACAGGCCAACAATGTTTAACAAACTAAAATAAAATTGATAACGTTGAATACACACAGATAGGCTCACAAAGTGTCGACACCATGATTGTTGTTCTTGGTTTTACTCTTGCATACAAAAAAAAGTGATTTCCTCTTTCCTCCGATGTATAGTAAAACCCCCTTATCTTCGTGCCCCTATTTCTTCTCGAATCAGACAGAGAGGACATAATCGCAGCCACTGAATTCCGGAAAATTAACGGCTGCGAAAATTAAAGGTTCGCCAATATTAAGGGGTTTACTGTTCTTCCGTGTGTCACATGATGTTAACATTTCAAGGAAGCTGAAGGTATTGGTTTAAGAAAAAATTGACCTATAAAAAATGCCCTTCTCCAGGTTAGGCACGCGAGGTTCTTTTGCACTACCTATAAGGTGGCAAGTTTGCTTCGGCAGAGCTTTTGCTAAAACGGAGTCACAAAAGTAGCTATACTTGGCGTCAACTATTTTGTGCTGCATTATTAAGCTAGAGTAGATTCTACAGTGCGTCAGCACAGCGCTGTTTGTTGCGAGAGCATATGTCGTTTAGTGTTGCATCCCATTTGCATGACCTAGAGAAACTAGCACTGACAGAGTTGGAGCACTCCAAATAATAACAGCCGACTGTAGAAGCATTGAAAGATGCACACAGGCGAACTGTACATTTCTTAAAAGTGGATGCGAGGAAAGGTAAAAACAATATGTATACTTACGACGGCCATACTTGCCTTTCCGAAGCACGACCATTTTCCCCCCGGTAGCACCATCCAGTAGGAAGCACCAGCAACACACCCATGAGACGCCGCCGAGTAGTGGATTGAATGACGACCCGCCTGAGGTCTTGGAAGGAGATCCGGAACACTGCTTTAGGCCAGATGTTGTATCTGGTGGGGCAGGGACTAAAAGGAAAAAATTAACAAATTTATCTGAAGCGCTACATTCCTATAGGATAGCAGTATTTTTTTAGGCCAGTGATGCTTTTAATTAAACACAAATGGTTGGTTTATATGATGAACCAGCAGCCCCTATTTTGCTTAAGTGTAACGCAGTGTCTAACGTTACGTCCGACGGAACCCGAAATAAAAATTAGCTACGCCCAACGTAACTGTCAAGCATTCGAGTTACGTCCGACGTAACCCAAAATAAAAGTTAAAGTTAGGTAGTCAGCCGCTCGACGAGAAACACATTATGAAAGCGATTGGTGCGAGCGACCAAGGCGATGAGCGACGTTTTGTAGAAGCCCAAGAAACGAGCGGCGCAACCAGCGAGAGTGAGAAATCTTCGTCGCTCGGCGCCGGCACTCGTAGCTTCTCGCCATCGCTCGTCTCGTTGATCGCTATATTGCTTACACGCCGTTCAGAAAGGCGCTCTAAGTGCTTACCATTGCATTGGGACCAGCCTCGCATCCAGCCGTAACCAGTCTTGACTTTTTTTAAAGCCGCCCAGGTAGAAGTTAACATCGTACATACGTCGTTTTCAAGCATGTCTCCTCGTTCATTGCTCGATTTACATTTTCGGTAAATGACAAACCGCAATGAAGCACAATTATTCTAGTTCAAAATTGTCACGAACACTTGGCACGCATGCTTACACTGTAGCGCACCTAACGTAATTTAAACGTAGAACGAAAACGGGGCGATATTCGCTTACCGCTTCATGGAGAGAGACGCCTTCGGATCCTAGGCTTAATGGCCGAACTTGGAAGTCGCCTGCGGTCCGGCGATCGAACGAGTCGAGCCGGCCTGGCCCAGGCTGACCACGCCTGGTTAAACTATGAGAGGCGCCGTCGAGTTGAGAGCCAGGGACACAGTAGAAACGGACCGTAAAACATCTGTCCCTTAAAACGCAGAACGAGCCACCGACGCCAAAACCGCTACGTCGCCATCTCCGCGACGACCGGAAGCGTGGAAGCCGGAAAGTTAGAAAAGGCGCGACAGCGGAAGCCACTTCGGTTTCGCTTTTCTCCGACGCCGGCTAGGGTTGCGGGCTGGTGGGTTTGCGGCTGGTTGCGACGACGCGAGGGGCCACGAAAAGACGCCGAGTTGGCCGAGTACGAGTCACGGCCCACGATACGAGCAACAGGTCGTTTGCCGCTGTCGACCGGCGATGCGGTATCCGCGGCTTGGTGTCACGATCGGTTTGTTGCCGTGCACGTTGATTCAAAGCTCGAAGTGATGCAATTCCGTTCCGGCACCAGCCGCACCACATTTTCCGGTGCATCGCATGTGGAGGCCGTTCGACGCATTCAGTGACCGTCAGGCACGTAGCCAGGATTTCGTTTCGGGGGGGGGGCGCCCATGACAAAACGCTGTATGAGGAGGAGGGAGGAGAGGAGGTCCCAGCAAAATGGAAGATTTCGGGGGGGGGGGGGGCCGAGCCCCATGGGCCTCCCCCCTGGCTACGTGCCTGATGACCGTAAAGATCGTGCCCGCTGTCTTCGGTGCAGTGGAAGAAGTTGCGAGACGGAAGAAGCATTAAAACCAAGGCGTTGGTGCTCGGGACTCTCAGTGTCGTTCGTGCTCGCACCGAGGCCTTTGTGACCCCTTCGGACGCGCAAGTCGTACTTCGCAAAGGTTTGGACGGGGCCGCCCTCACCGAGCAGCTCCGCTATATTCCGCTTACTTATGATCGCAATAAAAGCTTGCGTTCGTTCTCGGGAAAAAAAATGAAAGCCGTTTACAACTCCCTGTAGCACCGAATTGGAGCGCAGCTCTTGAGGAGGAGGAGGGAAGGGTACTTAGGGTTACCTGTTCTCGGGGAAGGGGGGGGGGGGGGGGGGTCGTGTGACCATGGGGGGCCACGGGACCCCCAGAAAAATTTTTCCGCTACACTTAGCGGGGAATTTTTTCCGTTAAATCTAGCGGGGAAATTTTTCCGTTAGATTTAGCGCAGAAGTTTTCCGCTAGATGTAGCGGGAAAATTTTTCCGCTAGATTTAGCAGGTTACTTTTTCCGCTAAATTTAGCGGGGCATTTTTCCCGCTAGATTTAGCGCAGAAAATTTTACGCTCAATTTAGCGGAGAAATTTTTCCGCTAGATTTAGCGGAGAAATTGTTCCGCTAGATTTAGCGGGGAAATTCTTCCGCTAAATCTAGCGGGGAAATTTTTCCGCTAAATTTAGCGGGGAATTTTTTCCGCTAGATGTTTCCGCTAGATTTAGCGGAGAAAGTTTTCCGCTAGATTTAGCGGGGAAATTTTTCCGCTACATTTAGCGGGGAATATTTCCCGCTAGATGTAGCGGGGAAATTTTTCCGTTAGATTTAGCGGGGAATTTTTTCCGCTAAATCTAGCGGGGAAAATTTTTACGCTAGATTTAGCGCAGAAACTTTTCCGCTAAATCTAGCGGGGAAATTTTTCCGCTAGATTTAGCGGGGAAATTTACCCACAATGCACCGCGCGGTTACGCCGACGGCAACGGCGACGCCGACGCCGCTCAAGCCGGAAACGGGCCCCTAAAAGCTGCGCTTTAAAATTGCGGGACCGCTCTCCGCGCCGCCGACGAGGTTGGCCACCGCCATGTTCTTAGCCGTTCACTCGCTCCCGCAGCGAGCGCGTCCCAATACTCCTCCCCGCCCCAAAATGCGATGCGACCTCCGTTTACATGGGCTGAATGAATGCGCACTTGCCATCTCGATCCACCTCTGTCTAGCGACTTTAATGCGATGCGCTTTCTTTGCACATTATGCCGTTTACATGACCGCATATTGAATGCGGCAACTGGAATCAATGCGACTGAGTCGCATTCATATAAACGCGGCTTATGTTCTTTTTCGACATGTATGGTGTATGTAACGATACCGGTGGTAAATGATGGACGTTTAGTTGGTAGATGCGGTTGTCTTTCTGCATGTATGATTTGGTTATACTGGTGGCCCTGTGGTATAAGCGTATTCGTTGGAAAGATATCGGTCGCCTACCTCATCGGACGCAAAATTATACCAGCCTTACCGAATCATATCGGCAAGCAAACTGGCTACCAGTATAGACAGACCCGGAGCCATATCGGTGCCGGTATCTCCTGTTATGCTGAAGGCCAAACCAAACTAGCTGCATCCATAATAACAGGAAATTATGTTGGTGTCATAGCAGAACTGTACAAGCAGCAGGTTTGTTTCTCGTACGTTTTTCCAATAGGGCATGAGGTTTAAAAGATATAGACATTTTCTAAATATAAAACTTTTCCTTAGAAATTATCTCAGAAGAGGTCATATTACCAAAGGGGTTACCAAAGTCAAAGCTATATTATACGCATGAATTTACAAAAAAAAAGGCTAGAGTTGAATAACTTGAGTAAAAAACACTCAACTTGTGCATCACTAACCAGTCAAACACTACCCCTTGTTCGTAGAGGTCAGCATTTTTGTGCTCCCATAGGAAATGTCTCAAAACATCAGAGTTACTTCTTTCTCGTGAGAACGTTAACCTACCGGTTTTATTTCTTATATTTCCACTTTTGTCATTAACGTAATGTGTGTAATGATTAATTAAAAAAAGCGTAGCTTCTTCAAACGCCTTCAAATCGGAAGCCATTGTCGGTGATTAGTAGTAATGTGGAAAAGGAGAAGCTTCTACTTTACTCTTAACCGTCTGTTACAGACAATACATTAAATTTCGCGCACTCTCCCAATAATTACGTAGTACAAAACAGCCATATAGGAATTTTTTTCTCTTCAAATACCAAAATCGTTTCCTGCCGCTCAAGAAGGAACAAACTTTGTTTATTTAAGAATAGACGTTGTTTTTGTCCTCGGGAAGGTGGGCTCTTTCCCGAGGACAAGCCATGGCCCTTCGCCGTCCGCCGGACTCTGTCGACCAGCTTGATCTGATCGTCTGGATCCGCGCTGGTCAGCTGGTTTTCCCAGAACTGGTGAGCTGCTCTGGTCAGCTGTTCTGCTGTTTGTCCTTGAATGGGCGGTACTGCTGTGCTGCACTGGCATTCTCACACCATATGGTATAGGTTGTCGGGCACATTACATTTCTTGCACTTCTGCTCGTAGCAGGTTGGGCGGATCGGGTGGAAGCGTGTTCCATGCGCAACAACAAATAGTTTGAATCTATATGCATTACGAGATCTAAAGCGCAAGATGACATCAAAAAGGACGAACTACGGTAGGCAAGCCTTAACTTATCAGATAACAAGAACTTTAATCAGAACCAATATTGACATAGATTTTGATCAAGCGTTATAAAATTTCAAAAACAATTGCAGAAAGATGCTGGTCTTAAACGACATGACATATTCAATTGTATAATATGCTCCCCAGTTTAGGATGTGTTCACCATATAGCTGAGTTGAACTAAAGTCCTTTTCGTGAACTCTTCATTTCCTTTCAAACCTCCTTTCAAACCTCCTTTGAACCTCCTTTCAAAAGTGCTGCTTAGAAAGCTTGATCCCAAAAATTTTGTGCATTTTGTTCTATCTCGTATTAGGGGAGTGACTGATGTTCTGTATGTCTGGTGTTGTTCCATATTTGTTCCATAGTTGTTGCAGAGTTATTCCATATCTGCTCTCTAGTTGTTTTATGTTTGTTCAATAGTTGTTCTTTATTTTGTAAACTGTATATATTGTGTTGCCGAACTGGGAGGGGGGGGGGGGGGACAGAGTCTCCATCAGGCAACCTGCCTTTATCCTTGCCCAATTACGCGGAAAATATCTCCAAAAAAGTAACGAAAAAATAATACTGCTGTGTAGCCGCCTCCATAAAATTGCCTCCTCTTTGGTCAGCCTCTGGTGCGGAGGGTGGTAGACCGTCTACTGAAGTCTGTAGTGCTACAGGATCTACGTACTTCTTCTGGGAATGCCTTCGTCTTGGCTCAACATAGCTCTATCGACTGAGAGGGAGGTCTGGAGAGTGTAGTCTCGGGCCGCGGCGTGGGCCGCCATCCTTCCAGCCAGGTCCTTGTGCCCCTGAACCCAGACAATTTGAATTTCTGGGAGGTCTTTGATATTTGCCAAATCTTGAGGGCCGCTGCAGCCACTCTTCCTCTCTGGAAGCTTCTGCAGGCTTCTTGCGAGTCTGCGAGGATTGTGATGCAGCCCCTGCCAGTTCTCGCTGCCAGGGCTATGGCTGCTTCCTCCACCGAGTCCCTAGTACAGGTCTTGGAGGAAGCCGTTGTTAACTCCCTCCCACTGCCGTCTCCACGTTCAGTGCGTAGGCTTCTCTTTTAGCGTACTTCGCCGAATCGGTGAGCCTCGTGGAGTTCGCTATCTTCCGAACGTACATCCTTTCGAGGGCCCTTACTTTGGCCCTCCTCCTTTCGCCGTGGTATTCCGATGGGATAACACCAAGCCGGCTGTAAGATTTTTCGCTTGCTCCGTTATTCTACTCCCACTCGTATCAGTCTCCTCAAAATTTCTCTGCCCGCCTCGTTGAGGCTGAGCCTCTTCAACTGGCTTTTCCTGTGTGTCTCCATCACTTCCTCTAAGGTCTTGTGAACTGCTAGTTTCAGGGGCTTCTCCGCTGATGCAGTCGCACGAAGTCCCATCGCCAGCATGTAT
The DNA here is from genome assembly GCF_016920785.2 of Ixodes scapularis. Classification (NCBI taxonomy): domain Eukaryota; kingdom Metazoa; phylum Arthropoda; class Arachnida; order Ixodida; family Ixodidae; genus Ixodes; species Ixodes scapularis. Next base: position 14,894,000 of record NW_024609873.1, on the reverse strand, counting down.
GTCTTTCGGTAGAGGACGCTGATTTTATTTTTCTCGTTTGTTTTTAGACCCAGATACGGTGTGCCCTAGGTTATCCTACCCACAACCAGGGCTTGTACTATTATTAGCGTGTCTTGTCCTTTCAGTCTTTGTATACGGTTGACCACCATCCTTACAAGGTGTTTAACTTGGGGGACTGTCTCCTGCGGCTTTTGCACCGCGGCTATATTTCAGCTCCATTCATTTGGAAATTCAGGCCCAGGACCAGGATCGTTCTGATTTATGGGATGTTGACTCCGCTCAAGGTCAGGTCTGGGTTCGGTGTGTCTGGCTGAGGTCGTGTCTTTCTCATCTTTTTCAGGATCAGCAGCTTCGACCTCTCAGGGTCGCATACCAGGCCGCAGTCTCTTTGGTACACCTCTCTATTGTTCACTGCATCCTGCGGGGCATTTTCTGCATACCCGCAAAACGGGAGTTCGTCTACACTGTCAGGTCGTCAGCGTAGATTGCGTGGTTGATCCCCTCGATGTTTCCCAACCGCGAGGGCAGGCTCCTCATCGACAGGCTGAAAAGGAGTGCAGAGATCACCGAGCCTTGTGGTGTTCCTCTCTGTGGCACGTTCACCTTTTCCTACCTCAGGTTTCTCAGCCCCAATGTTGTTGGTAGGTGGTCTCAAATTTCCAGGAAGGACGTCAGCCTGCTGTGGACGATGAAGTGCTCGACCAACTTCGCCATGCACGAGGTCAAAGATATTGGTCGTATGTTCTGTGTGGTGTTTTTTGCAGGGCTTGGGTATCATGGTCACTTCCGAAAGCTTCCTGACTGCAGGAATCTTTCCAGACGCACACCTCTTGTTCGGGTGCTTCAGCAGGCGGTCGATGGCTTTGTCATTCAGTTTTCTGAGGGTCTTGTAGTTGATCTTGTCCCTACCCAGTGCTGAATTCCTCGTCAGTTCGCACAGCGTCTCTTCAATATCGGCATTGCTGAAAGGCCGGTTCATCTCGGAGTTGTCGTTTACCTCTTAGTCGGAGTGACATAGCGTTGCTTGCTGGGTCTGTCCTCTGAAGACTTTGGTGTAAACCGGTGCCCTTACCACCGGTGCCCTGGTGGTATGAATGACACGTATGATGTACTCTCTTTAGGTCGCTTTGGATTCCGCTTAGCCCTGGAGTGACTTGAGGATGGCGCAGGTCCTTCGGTTGCATAGGGCGTCCTAGACCTGGTCACACATCGGGTTCCAACTCTTCCTCCCCAGCTTCTCTGCATGCTCTTCGGCTTACTTTGCGACTTTTGCTTTGAGCTTCCGATATCTCTTCAGCCTTTTCTACTTCTGAAGCAGCCCTTGTTTTTCCTACCATTTGTGACGAAGGTAAAGGTGCACCTCCGGGTTGTTTGTCTTGAGCTGTATGGTTATCGTTTGCCTTGTCACCGTTTCAGTCACCCTCTACATCCGCCCCTCCATATCCGCCAGTTTCGTCGGTGTACTCTTCTTTTCGTATTGTTACCCCGCCTATAATCTTTGCTTGTCCCAGCCTCACTTGAACCTTGTGGTGCCTGCCCTCAGTCTTGATAATATGATGGCCACTGCCCAGGGTTACGCCCGGCCATGTCCACTCGATTTGCTGGATGTCAACGAAGAAGGGCAGGTCCGGGCTGGTATCCCTGGAGGCACAATTTGCTGTTCTTGTGAGGATTAGGGGGTCGTTCTAATATGTCAGTCGGTGCTTCTGGGCTACGTTGTGTATATCCGTCCCTCTCTTGCTGTTTGGATGGTAGCCCCACGCAACATATGGAACATTGAAGTCCTCCCTACTAGGAGTTTCCGTCCTTTGCCTAGCATTATTATCTATCTCCGTAGCCTAAGTCTCCCCGAGGCTCCGACGGTGGCCTACAGACTTCGAGTATGAAGAGGCTACCATGAGTGTTTTTTGCGGCACAACCTCGATGAGCACGTGTTCTACTGTGTGGTTGATGTGGTATGCTGTTACGATGTATGTTGCTCCTTGACCAGGATAGCTGTCCTCGTCCTACCGCTATCTATGTACGTCTCAAACCTTCTAAGCTTCAGCTTATCTGAAGCAGTTTTGTTAAATGATATAACAGCAGGCTGATGTAAGTTGGTAAATTACAAGAGACTTTGCCTATTCCTATTGATGGAATAGGCAAAGTCTATTAACAAATAAAAGGCGGCTAATGTCCAGAAATAAGACACATCTATAGTGAGGAGAAAACAGCACGCTAATTTTGAGATGAAATAACGCTTTCTATTTTTATCTCAGTAACGAGTAACATACTTAGGTACGTTTTGAGTGAGTAACCAGTAACTTCATTTAGGTACTTTTTTCAGTGACGTATAGGTGTTTAGTATTCAACTTTATAGCCCAGCTTCAAAGTCTGTCTCGAAAGAACGCTCACGACAGCGTTAGCACGAGTATGAGGACGGCTATGATTTGGAGTTCGGGACAGCAGGTCTGTGACAAAGAACAAAATCTACCGACTGTTTAGTGCCAGAATAAACATATGCTAAAAAACATGTAGTCTTGATTAGAATGCCTTTGTTTTAAAAGTATGCTCCAGCGATTGCGTTGCTCTAGCCAATTCTGTCGCGCTTTGTAGATTGCACACGAGAAACCTCAGCGTATATGATGCGATATCAAGATTAATCAATGTATATGAATGGACGTTTATTACGGGCAGTTGAAAACATCAGGTTACTCTTCCATTCCATTCCATAGATTAGGTGGTTCCTTTTATTTTGCAGTCTAGCTTCCATTCTGGCTGCTAAGTTCCTCGCTCTTCGGCATTTCTCTAATTGTTTCGGTCTTTGCCGGCTTCCTGATTTGTTTCGTTTTCTCTAAAGTCAAAATGCGTTGACTTAGCATACTGTCCAGCTTCTCTATCAGCGGCCAGAACTCGCGTGTTTTTCTTGCTCTCTTGGTATCGATAGCCTTGTCCATCAATCCAAAATCCTATTTTCTATAATGACTGTAACTACCGTGTTAATCTTTCCCTATATCGCCTCCATCACGTGTCTTATCTCCCCTGACATCTGCGGTGCCTTCACCTCCTGCGGCTTCTGCTGCTTCTTCAGTCCTGTCTCCTGCTGTTGCTATATTGGTTCCACCATCTGCAACCATTTCTTATTTTACGCCTGCTCCCTGGCAAGCCCTTTTTTCTCGTTTCCACCCAGCCCTCGCATCATCTCTCTGTTCTGTCTCTTAAGCTCCTGGATTGTCTGCTTGAAGCAGTTGTTGCACTGATCCCCCGTTTGCTTTCCAGGGCTGTGAAGGCGACAAACACCGATTTTCGTCCGGCGAAACCACAAAGGTCCGTGTAGCCGATGCCATCCTACTGTTACGACCAACACCCGCGACAAACGCTGACAAGCGCCGACAAACGATCGACGACGGACGAGTTCTTGTCTGACGTTTGACTTGAAGCGCAGCAAGCAGTCCCACTGAGGAACACCTCTCGGAGACAAACTTACCCTCCTTGCACGCTTGTACCTTCTGCTGCCTCTCTTCCCACCTTTCTACCGTTTCTCCCGTTTCTCCCATGGCTCGCTCTGCCCCTCAACCTTCAGAGAAGTGCTTGGCGGCCACAGATCGTTCCCGCAGTTCCGGTCCTTCGATTGCTCGTAGTGGTCGCGGGCGCCTCTCGCTTGCTGACGGTCTTGTTCCGAAAAAGTACTTGCTTTGGCTGGTCTTGCTCGCAAAACCTTGGTGTGCGAGGTGGTGCTTCAAGACGCCGAGGTCCATGCCCTGCATCAGGATGTAGAAACCCATGTTCGAGGACTGACGAACCGCTCACTACGAAGTAGGACGCGACGTTTCGCAGTAAGCCGTGCCGGCAGAAGAGAGACTTGTCATCACCACGTTCTGTAATAGCCGGGATTCCGTATTGTACTTAAAAAAAAACGCCTGCCCTCGATCATTGGGATATAAGCTATAAACATCCTCACACTCGGCGTGAAATTCCGTGGCGGTTACCTAGATTGCCTCAAACAACACAAAAAAGTACGATTCGGGAATTCGATTTCGAAAACATTTGGTGTCATTGTCACGACTGTTTGCGGAAAGTTACCATCGGCAAATGAAGACATGTGGAAGCTTTAATCAAGAAATAAAGTAATCGTCTTTACCCTCATTCTGTTTGTCGGCGCATTTCTCACCCAAAGAGCAAATTACGAAAACCGCGTCGCCAGACTCTGTTTTATATTCCTAACGAGCGTGTTGGTACGATGCACTAGAACAGAAAGTATAAAACAGAGAGAGGACGAAACACAGACGAGTACAGTCTTTCATTCTTTCATGTGAAAGAATGTACTCGTCTGTGTTTCGTCCTCTCTCTGTTTTATACTTTCTGTTTCTAGACTCTGTTTGTTTGTGTATTTTGAAGTGTTTTGTTGACAACTCCAGTCCCACTAGGAAACAAGTTTCCTTGTCCCGTGTTTTGCGTCGTGTCCACCAGGTGGGACGGCGGACTCCGACAAACATGCTGTCCGTCGGTGTCGTCTGTCGTTCGTTGTCGTGTGTCGCTGTCGTTTGCTGTTGCTTGTCGCTCTACTGGGGACGCAGCTATTAGCAGACGAATCAGGCGGTAGCAGCCAGAATAGGCATTACTCGCAGTGTTTTGGCGCCTGGGTACACCCAATAATCTTGAGATGTGGGTACTCACTTTTTTGTTCCCAACTGTAAGACATATATCAGGCTTGAAAAAACAAACAAACAAAAAACAGCGGTGATATATAACGCGGGAGATGTTGAGCTGTGTTGACTCTGTCATGTTGGGCACAGTATGACAACGGTGTAGCGCGACGGCATACCGCTGCTTCAGATCACATCAAACTAAAACTTTGCTTGCTTGGACGTAAACAGCGGAAACTTTAATGATCCATATCGCCGAACACATCTGCAGGCAGAGGAGAATCGACGCCGTCGAGGTATTCCCGACGCGCCTCACCTAACTTCTCAGCTCGCCTTCATTTTGTCGCTCTGCGCGCCCCCTTGATTATTTTAACTTGCAATGTAAAAGTGCGGGCAAATCAGAACTTATACATTAAATCCATTATTGGTTGGCTCCATTAAACTTGCGTGGACCATGCACAGTTTACGAAACAAATTGGCAGTGGTTTGCGTTGCCTGCAAAATAATGAGTACATTTTGTTTTTCGTTTGTTGTTTGCGTGACGCCATCTATGAGGAGTGTCACGAACCTTCGCGAGGCGAGGGCACAAACAAGTCACCCAAACAGATCTCGCCCCCCCCCCCCCCCCCTCCCGCCTATCTTACAACCTGGGTGGGACCAAGCGGGAAATGGAGTCCGGGACACCGTTGCCGTCTGCGATTGGTCAATGGCGCGGCACTGACCAATTGCAGACGACCGCTATGTCCCGGACCCATTGTCCCGCTTGGTTCCGCCGTGTATATTAGGGCCCCTGTGAAGGAACATGTAAAACAGAAGTTTACTAATGTAGTTGTAACCCTAGATTGCGCCTCTGACTTTGGCGACAAACAAAAAAAAGCGCAAACAAAAATTAAAAAAAAAATCCCGGTGGAGGCGTTTGAAAGCTAGGCGCTATGAACGACACAAAATAATAAAAGGCGGCTAATGTCCAGAAATAAGGCACATCTATAGTGAGAAGAAAACAGAACGCTAATTTTGAGATGAAATAACGCTTTCTCATTTTATCTCAGTAACGAGTAACATACTTAGGTACTTTATGAGTGAGTAACCAGTAACTTTATTTAGGTACTTTTTTCAGTGACGTATAGGTGTTTAGTATTCATCTGTATAGCCCAGCTTCAAAGTCTGTCTCGAAAGAACGCTCACGGCAGCGTTAGCACGAGTATGAGGACGGCTATTATTTGGAGTTCGGGACAGCAGGTCTGTGACAAAGAACAAAATCTACCGACTCTTTAGTGCCAGAATAAACCTATGCTAAGAAACATGTAGCCTTGATTAGAATGCCTCAGTTTTAAAAGTATGCTCCAACGATTGTGTTGCTCTAGCCAATTCTGTCGCGCTTTGTAGATTGCAGACGAAAAACCTCAGCGTATATGATACGATGTCAAAATTAATCAACGGATATGAATGGACGTTTATTTCGGGCAGTTGAAAACATCAGGTTACTGTTAGCGATTTCGAAAGAAAGGCTATAATAAACGAGTCATTTATTTTATGTGCTTTCGAAATTTCGTAGAAATGAGGCAAATTGCAAAGGCAATTTGCTAAGGGAATTGGACACGAAACACGATGATAAGGAAATCTTTCGAAAAAAGCTTCTTCGATTTCAGTCGCCTTCACGGCAGACACACCTCCAATATGTCTTAAGCCACAGCATTGCAAAATTGTATACCTTCCCAAACTGGATTTATGAAAGAAATGATGTTGAAACAAGCGTTACCAAGCACAGAAGCACAAACATCGTGTTATGACGCGAAACCATACGGAGTTATGTTTAAAAAACTTTTTTTTCTTTATTTATGCCTATGCGAGCTTCGACGACACTGCGCCTTGGCGCACAGCCAAGAAATCTTTCCATTCGCGCACATCCTTCATCGCCAACGGGAAACAAAAGGCTCTTCTTTCGCGACGACACGCGAGAAAAAAGCGACCATTCTCACGGGCCATCAAACATTGAAAAGCATTGGGAGAGAGACGGTACAACAAAGGCCAATATATAAAGCTAGATGTGTTTTTTTTTTTCGTGTTTCCTAGCCACTTATGTTTTGTTCTGAAGTTGGAAAGAACGACTGAATGGAAGGGTTCTAAGGCTGCGTTTAATGGCCCCTCCAATTTTTTTTTTAAATTTTTTCTTGTGTATGGGGGAAAGGGAGGAAAGGGGGCGTTGCTTAAGGTTATAGCAACAAAAAATTTAGAAGAGCTTACCCATTGAAATACTACATTTCTAATCCACAGGTTATTTTTTTTTTTAATTTCTCTTGTTTTTGTCTTTTTTTTGTAAAGGATGGCTAGTGAGCTATGCGGGGCGCAAGTTCGTCTGCTTCTCGCGCAGGGGTGGCGGTGACCTCAGAACTCAAGCTCTGATTGGCAATGATTGCAAGGATAGTGCGAAGACATCAATGTCAGCTGGCTTGTTGTCTACCAACTATCCTTCCAATCGAGCCAATCAGAGCTCGGCGTTCTAGTGTCAATAGAATCCGCTGCAAAAAGAGCCGACAAGATTGCGCTCCGCATTTACACTGGAAGTTTAACAAACGCAAGGTGTGGCCAACTGTGATCACACTTCGTTCTTGATGATTAGTCCTTGGTCTTTTTTATCGGTCAATGCCGCAATCTGGTTGGCTGCGGAGGGATCATGAGATACTTGGGGCTTGCCACTCCCTTCCTTTCTTAAACTGTCAGCAACTAATGTAGGGAAAGAAAACATGATCGAAATTAAATGGCAACACGATAAAATGTGCTTCCATATATGCACATATAAATGCAGAAATCCAGTTTTTGTACTCCAGAATAAAAATGACAACACGAAGAAATAGGACCTTTGATGATTTCGGGACTCAGTGCATTAGCCATGTTGACTCCCTCGTTGCCACCAAATCCAGAAGATTCTCGCTTACTGGCCGTTTCGCACGGCCCGGTTAGTGGTCAAGGCAATCATCGCGACCGGTGAAATATACATGATTATTGGTATGCTCAAGGACGCCTTTCCAGATCTCTGCATTGTCCAGGTGTCTAAAGCGACGCCTCTGGCAGTTTTAGACAATCATGTCATTCTACTGGTGGATGGTATCGGGCGAACCTTAAAAAAAAGCTGACATAAAGCATGAAAAGAAGCGTTAAAAGGTGGAGTTTTTCATTAACATATATAAGGAACATCTGCTAAATGGCCGATGTCGAATTCCCACTGACCGCATCGACAGGAGAAACCAACGTTTTATTGCATCATTTCGATAAATACACGCAAGAAACTAAACCTCAATCTTCATCTACGGGTCGTCGACATTTTGCAGATGTTAATGTGAGGGTTCTCCAAAGATTTAAAAAGAAACTACTGCGCCATGAGACATATGGCAACAAAATCTGTGCGGCTCCCATGTAGGTTTATGTCCAACTGGTATCCCTGTAAAAATATCTCCAGGGCCGCGATAACTACTTTTCCGGTGTCTACGCTTCATGGCTAAACCGAAGAAGTGTTAAAATACTTGTGCAAACGCTGAAGATTACAGTCATAGCCAAGACAGTAAAGAGTATAAAAGTTAATCGACGACCCTGGTTGATTTTGTGTACGTGTGTGTGAACGCTGTGCGACAACATAAACATCCATTTACCAGACAGGTTCGTGCTCTAACTGGGCACTTTTCACCAGTGCTGTTTTGATGAAAGCCCTTCCATACTGACAAAAAAACACAGACACCGGTGCTGGCTTTTTCGCGCTAACAGTGTCGAAATGTGTACGTGTACTTTTTTCAAAACAATGCGGCGACTATAAAAATCACCATGAGATAGTGTTGCTTAATGGAAGTAAAAAAAAAAAGCTATGTTTCAGTAAAGAACACAAGACAAAAGGCGCCATCTCACGAGCCATTAACCACCAAAAAGCGTTAAAAAAATCTGTTTCGCGAGTTTGAGGTTTTCTTTTGTCGTTTAAATAAATTATAGGTCCCAGAAGTCGGCGAGAAGCACGCCCAGCAGCAGAGCACTACAAAGCGTCATTTTATTTTTTACTTAAAAGTATGAAGTTCTGAGTTCAATAGCAACACATTTATGCAAAACCTTTTCCGTTCATATTTCGTTTCTGTGCTGGATTGTAAACTTTTTGTGTAGTTCGGGTTTGATTGCTTATTTGTGAAACGGAGGGGCACACTTGAGGTTCCGGGTACACCTTGAAACTAAAGTCAAAACTCTGGAATTAAGTCTGCCTTTCTTTTTAGGAGTGTCCAAACATTCGTAGACTTTATATGCAAATTATTCTGCGAGTCTTACGTGCTAATATTCACAAGAACATTATCTGAAAGCGCGGACCCCGTGAGCTTCGCGCAAGACTTGCAAGCGAATGGGGACGCAGCACTGAAGTGAGCTGTGCAGACACCGTGCAGTTTTGGCAGTGACCATTCATGACTCGTGTCTGCCGCGTTCCGAATTCTCGTCATGGCAAGAGACACGACGTGCGGATTTTATTACCGAAAATTACGAATTTCCTGCCGAGTTTTATCGTGATTGAACTACGACGCACTAAAGCTCATTTCTATTTCACTTCGGCTTCAAAACCTCGTAGCTGACCGGGCAAGCCATGTGGGGGCCACTGCAACGGTTCTGTGGAATTCTTCGTCAAATAACAACTTTCAGGACACGTAGCAGAGCGCGTTAAAAAGCTACAGAATACACTGAAAGCGTGTTTCTATCAAATATTAATTTTGCCTTCTCTTCCTTTCGTTTTTTTTTTCTACTTTTTCCCCTTTTTCAGAGGTTAATTTCCTTCATTTCATTTCCATAATTTTCCCATCATCTTAATTAATTTGGTATTTTTAAAATTTGTGATTAGTTAGATTTTAGTCTGAATTTTGAGTATTTTCGTTTTCTTTCATTTCTTTGGAGTTCAAGGTCGTAGCGTCATGTGCATCTCATAAATTTTAGTTGCTTATTGAAAGAACTGTGTGTTTCTATGTTTGCCCTTAAGTGTTCTTCTTCAACAGCTCTCAGATGAGCGCCGCTTTACCATGAGTTACTCCCATGTCTCCCCAATATTTTCTTTTTTTTATTGCACGAGACTAGAATAGAGGCGGAGCCGGCAGCTAATTGCGACCAGTGGTCATCGCCACATCCCCACAACATAGTGTTTTATTTTAGTGCCACATTTCTATCTACTGAATTACAAGAGAGCTTCACAGAAAACATAAGTTCCAATCAGTAACTCGATGCATTTTCAAGACTGTCTCGACAATCTTCATTCCCTCTCTCTTCTTATTTCTCAAAAGGCTAGACTGTTTCGTCACTCAAGGCTGGTGCTCACGCGATCTTGCATCTTGAAGAGGAAGTACAATATCAATCGTGTCAGTCAAAATATTCAGCGGAACAAAAGCAAAACAAAGTAAACAAAGTTATAAATGCCGGCTTGCCGGCATGGCGGGGAGCACCCACAGGATCTATGCATGATGCAAAGGAAGACAATAGCTCTTTTGGTTGCAATTCTTCTTCTCCACAGCAGCCTCTGCTTGAACGCATATTCCGCTAGGCCTGATTCTGTCCACGTTCTGAAGCTTTTGTTTTCTTTTTCAGAGGGGTCACTTGTGACAGCAATCGACATTTTGCAACATCACCTAGAATTATGAAAGCCTTGGATCACCCTTCTTTTCCTTCATGGAAGGTCATAACGAACGGATGACGCCAACTCGGCTATTGAACCCGAGTCCGATGCAGGGCGTTCTTCCACTCGTTGATTAGACACGAAGCCCACCCGAATGCTGATGCAGCACTCGTGTTTAATCTCTATCTTCGCTAGACCTCACAGTAATGACGTCGAAATTCTAGTGCACATGCGTTTACTATTATAGGTGGTGTAGTATGTTCACGAGGTTCCTGCGGGCCTCCGGCAGACAAGGGAGTTAATGTCCAGACACAGCGGAGGAATGAAAGATGAAAATACTGAGACAAATGGAATTCGTTCTTTCCCCCAGTGTTTCCTACTTCTCTTCCCAGACAGCACGCCAATGAAACGCCCATATTGCTTTGGCAATAGAGGCCTTACTTGGCCCTTCTAAGATTTGTATCTAATGTATTAGTCACTGCCATTGCTACTTTTCTTTGACTTTCTTAAGGCTTTCCTCTGGTTCGCCACGTATTTGATGACATGCCAGGCATAATCAAATAATGGCACATATACCCCCCCCCCGAAAGATAAAATTACTATAGCCTAATTCTTGCACTTATTTGGCAGGTTAGGCCAAAAGTTTCCAGGTGACAAGCAAGGAACCAGATAGTTAAGCCTAACTCTGGCATTTGTTTGACAATTTCAAGTCAAAATCCCCAGTTTCTGGTCAAAGGATACAAAGTCTGGTTGTAGTTTGACTTTTACGACCTTTCAGGGCCCTAAGCTGCCCGACGAAAACCGGCTTTTATTGGTCCAAAGAAATGTGCTACTTGATTTAGGGCCCCTATGGGGACCCAGACCCCAAGACTTGTCTCCTAATCTTGGCGAGAAGATTGAGAGAGGAAATGAGAGCATCCTCAAGTCCATTCATCTATCTCGTGTCCGCAGGTCTCCGGCACTCCCAAGATTCCATTACCGGAACTAATGAATAAATAATACGCGCAACGAAGGAAGCTCCCTTATACTGCACGGCACCGACAGCTTCCTGATTACATAGAACCAGCCGGCCCACAAGAAGCTTTACGCACAAGAAAGTTGCCCCACTTCGCTTCCGCAGCGCCCATGTTTCTTGATTGGACCCCCTGACCTCCAATTCACTATGATTCCTAATGTTTATATCATCCACGGAGTTGGGTGTTCCTGAGCGCTATTGGAGCTGAAAACTTTTCTTGAAGAAGCCAATAAACTCAGCGTAATGAATCTTTTCATAAAGGTGCCTTGGTGGGACATTCACCAATGGTCAAAATTTATAAATGCAGGCGTAGGGCAGCACCTCGTCCCACGTCTTGTGCTCAATGTCGACGTACATAGAGATCTTGTCGGCGATTGTCTTGTTCAGTCTTTTTGTCAGCCCGTTGGTCTGTGGGTGGTACGCAGTTGTACGACGGTGGCTGGTGTGACTGAGTCGGAGGATTTCTTGGGTCAGCTGTGCCATGAACAATGACCCGCGATCTGTAATCAAAACTTCTGGAGCGCCGTGCCGGAGGACGATGGACTCGATCGTCCTCCGGCACGGAGGACGATCGAGTCCATCGTCAACAGCCGTGCCTGCTGGAAGGGCTTTCGTCTCGGCGTACCGTGTGAGATAATCGGTGGCGACGGTTTTCCGAAGTTGACGGCGGGAAAGGGCCAAGTAAATCCATTCCGATCTGCCGGAACGGCATAGACGGGGGAAAAATCGGGTGCAGAAGTCCTGACGGCTTCGTCGGTGGTTTCTTGCGTCGCTGACACTCGTGGCATAATCAAATGTATAGGTGAACGGTCTTCGGTAGCCTCGGCCAGTAGTACTTTTCTCGAATCCTGGCGAGCGTCCTGCTGTAGCCAAGGTGTCCAGCCGTTGGGTCGTCATGGCATCCTTGGAATATTTTATCTCGAACGCTGGCAGGAACAACCAACAGCCATGCTGTGTTGTTGTTGACGAAGTTCTCCTTGTACAGCACCCCTTGCCGCATGTAGAATGTATGCAGGATTCTTAGGAAAGCACGGGGAACCGAACTCGCTTGTCCCTCTAAGTGCTCGATGAGCGCTCGCAGTTCAAGGTCGTCTCGTTGGAGTGCTGCCATGTCGCTGACGTCCAAAGCGCCGAGGAAACACTCATCATCGTCGTCTTCCATACAGGCAGGTCCAGCCTCGACAGGAGCTCTTGACAGGCAGTCGGCGTCATTGTGCTTCCGGCCTGACTTGTACACAACGGTCATGTCGAACTCCTGCAGTCGCAGGCTCCACCGGGCGAGGCGTCCGGAGGGGTCTTTCAGATTCGCGAGCCAGCAGAGCGAGTGGTGGTCCGTGACAACGCAAAAAGGACTTCCATACAGATATGGGCGAAACTTTGTTATTGCACAGACGACAGCAAGGCACTCCTTTTCCGTTGTAGAGTAGTTCCTCTCCGCCTTAGACAGCATCCGACTCGCGTATGCGATGACTCGCTCTGCCCCGTCCTGCCTTTGAACTAGCACCGCGCCAAGTCCGGTGTTACTGGCGTCCGTGTGGATCTCTGTATCCGCGAACTGGTCGAAATAGCCAAGAATTGGGGGCGTCTGGAGTCTTCGTTTAAGCTCATCGAATGACCGCTGGTGTTCGTCTGTCCATTCGAACTTTACGGTGTCCTTCGTGAGGTGCGTCAGTGGTGCGGACACCTTGGCGAAGTCCCGAACAAATCGTCTGTAGTAGGCACAAAGACCGAGGAATCTTCTCACGGCCTTCTTGTCAGACTGCTGCGTAAATGCAGCAACGGCGCGGGTCTTCTCGGGGTCCGGGAGAGCACCTTTCTTGCTCACGACGTGGCCAAGGAACTTAAGTTCACCATAGGCGAATCGACACTTTGTCGGCTTGAGTGACAGGCCGGCGGTCTTGATGGCTTGAAGCACGGCTCGAAGTCGTTTCAGGTGCTCGTCGAAATCTCGTGAAAAGACCACGACGTCGTCGAGGTAGACGAGGCAGCTCTGCCATTTCAGACCTGCCAGCACGGTGTCCATGACACGCTGGAAGGTGGCTGGCGCTGTACAAAGCCCGAACGGCATCACTTTGAATTCGTACAGTCCGTCGGGAGTGGCGAAGGCAGTTTTCTCCCGGTCGCGTTCGTCGACTTCAATCTGCCAGTAGCCACTCTTCAGATCCATCGACGAAAAATATCGGGAGTGGCGCAGTCAGTCTAACGTATCGTCGATGCGGGGGAGCGGATAGACGTCCTTCTTCGTCACAGCCTTCAGTCGACGATAGTCCACGCAGAACCGCAGGGTTCCGTCCTTCTTCTCTACAAGGACGACTGGGGACGCCCGTGGACTTCTTGAGGGTTGAATGATGTCGTCGTCGAGCATTTCTTGAACTTGATCCTGAATCACATTCCTTTCCTTTAAGGAGACTCGATACGGCGACTGATGGACAGGGAGCGCGTCGTCGTCGGTAATAACGCGATGCTTCGCCATTGGTGTTTGGCGAACTTTCGACGACGTGGCAAAACAGTCACTGTATTTGGCAAGGAGGTCAACCAGTTGCCGGCGCTTAGGAGCTGGGAGCTCGGGGTTGATGTCGGTAGGCGGCGGCGGCGTGCTGTTCTGTTGTGACGACGAGGTTTCTTCGGAGACTGCAGTGACCACGGCTGGCGCCTGAAACTCCTCAATGTGGCCCACAGTGGTACCCTTCGTTAGGTGCCGCGGCTCCTCTCGGAAGTTTGTCACAAGAACAGTTGTACGTCCTTCTTGGAGATCCGCTACGCCTCCTGCGACGCCAATTCCTTTCTCAAGGAGCAGTTGGACGCTGCCTTCCAGAAGAGCATCACCGTGCATGGCTGCGCCGGTTATGACGGCGACGAAAACACTCGACCGCGGCGGTAAGTTCACATGGTCGGCGATAACTCGGATCGCGGTTGAAGTCGTGTTGGTCTCCACCGGCGGTAAAACAGGCTTTCGCAGCGTCAGCTGGTTTGCCCCGAGGTCGATGACGGCGCCATACTCGCAGAGGAAGTCCATTCCGAGGATAACGTCCCTCGAACAGTCTTGCAGAACGACGAACTTCACAGGGCACGTCTCACCGTGGATCTTGACCCGAGCACTGCGTCTCCCGACTGGTGTGATAAGGTGCCCTCCGGCGGTTCGTATTTGTGGTCCATCCCACGGCGTGGTGACTTTTTGAAGGCGGCGGGAGAGTCTCCCACTCAAGACCGAGTAGTCTGCTTCGGTGTCCACGAGTGCTGATGCGTCGTGGCCGTCAATTACGACGTTTAGGGTATTGGACACCGCAGCAGGGGCGTCGTTTCGGTCTCTGGTAGCGTTCGAGTGCGGGCCCTCCGACGTTCGTGGAGGATCTTGGCGTCGGTCGTCTTCGGCAACTCCACTTCCAGGGGTTGCCGTGCCTAGTTTCCCCGGCGTGGAGCGAGGGGCGACAGACTTTCACGTCGGGGTCGGTGCATCGGCGAAGGCGGACGTCGTGGCGAAGGCGACCGGAACTCTCGGCGGGACGCAGGCTCGGGTGACTGAGGTCGTCGCAGGTACTCGTTGATTTCCCGAGGCCGTTCACCATAACGGGGTCGCGGGTCGTTCGGGTGGAACCCGCGCAGCCCGAGTTGACGGTATGGGCATCGGCGGTAGGTGTGGTCTGCTTCCCCGCAGTGGAAGCACAGAGGGCGTCGGTCGGGCGTTCGCCACACATCGGTATTCCGGGGTGCACGGGGCTCCTGACTGGCGTACTGGAGCTGGTCGTCGCGGCGTCGGTCGTGCTGCGGCGCAGCAGAGTGACGTCGGGGCGGCGTAACATAGGCTCGAGGAGGAGGCGGTGGCTGTCCGGCCACTGCGGCGTAAGTCAACGTGGGCTCCTCGGTGGCTGTCACGGCGACGGGAGCCTCTGGTTAGATGGCTCTCTGAACTTCTTCCCGCACAACCTCGGCTGTTGTTGTTGTTGTTGTTTGCGGGTTTTATGGCGCAAGAGCAACGATGGCCATACTGCGCCAAACTAGGTAAATTAAATTCAACTAGAAACGGTGTACCAAAATAGGTATTTCCACTATAGTTTGTGTAAAATTGCTATATGTTCTAGAAAAGCTAAGAGACGGTCAATTGATATTAGAGGTTGCTCCCCTAGGAAAAGGGTAGGATGGAAAGGGATACTGTACTTGAAAAGCTCAGGAAAGAAGAGCTTGTGTTGTTGTAGAAGACCAGGGCAAAGAAAAATATGTAGAACGGACAAAGTGTCTCCACAGTGGTCGCACTCCGGTGGTTCCTCACCAACAAGTAGGTATCGATGGGTGAGGAAGTTGTGGCCGATCCTCAACCGGCACAGAAGAACCTCACGGAAACGGCTCCGGTGATAGGAGCTTTCCCAGGTACCGATGCTTGGCTTGATGATATGAAGTTTGTTGTTATCAGCCAAATCCCACTCAGACTGCCACAGTTTTAGAAGTGCAAGCCGTATGGACCTTGTTAGGTCTTGGTATGGAATGCATGCGTGTGATGGTAAGAGGTTACGCGAGGAGGCGGCCAGTCTATCTGCAGCCTCGTTGCCTGCAATGCCCACATGGCTCGGGATCCAACAAAACCTAATATCCTTCCCATCTCCGAGGCCCAATTGAATTTTAGCACGTACCAGTTGAGTTAGCTTGTTGTTGGTTGGATTGAGTGAACATGCTGCAGTAACAACGCTCCGGGAGTCTACAAAAAGAACTGCTTTCATCACTTTGCTCCGGATAATATAGTCAAGTGCTGAGAGCACGCCATATAGCTCAGCAGAAAAATGCTAGCGATATTATTTAGCCGTGTCACATGTGTAAACGAATTTGAATGAACAGATGAGCCTACATACGTTGAGGACTTGGCTCCATCAGTGTAAAATTGGTGATAAGTCTTGTACGTTTCTTGCAGTGCCAGAAATTCTTGTTGAAAAGCAAGTGGCGAGACATTATGTCTATTAAATTTTGTGAAGTACCAATCACAAGCTATAGGCTTGATATCCCATGGGGCAGTGGGACTTGCACTTTCTATGAGGTAGACATTTTCACGAGGCAGGCCAAGGGATAGACGCAGGTTCTCAAAACGAAGACTCAAGGGTCGAACAACAGTTGGCTTATGGTCAAAGGTGCGACAAAATTTGGACTCTCGGATATAAGTGTGAGCTGGATGACTAGAATCCGACAAAACTTTGTAAACATAGACTAGACTAAGGAGTTGCCGCCTTTTCTCGAGTGACATTTCATTACAGTCAACATACAGGCTTGGGATGGGGGATGTTCGAAAAGCACCACTTGCTAGACGCAACCCAAGATGGTGCACTGGATCAAGCATCTTCAATGCAGACGGTCGAGCAGATGTATACACAACAGCACCATAATCAAGACGTGATCTTACGAGAGAGGAATAGAGACGAAGAAGACACCTTTTATCGGAGCCCCAAGACTTGTGAGAGAGAACTTTTAGGATATTCATAGCCTGCATACACTTTTGCTTCAGCCACTTGAGGTGAGACACAAAGCTAAGTTTACGGTCGAAAATCAGTCCCAGGAACTTATGCTCTGGTCTTACTGCAATGCTATTTCCATTTAAACTGAGAATCGGATCTAACCAAAGCCCACGCCGCAGAGAAAAGGGGACACAGATTGTTTTTTCTGAAGAGAACTTAAAACCATTTTTGTTTGCCCATTTAGTCATTTTATTTATGGTTAGCTGCAACTGTCTTTCGCAGCTAGACATATTACAAGATGCCACAGAAATTTGAATATCATCCACATATAGGGAGTACGACACGGAAGAAGGTATGACCTGACAGAGAGAATTAATTTTTACAGCAAAAAGAGTAACACTCAGGACTCCACCCTGAGGAACCCCGCTCTCCTGAACAAACAAGTCGGAAAGTGTTGTCCCTAGCCGTACACGAAAAGAGCGATCACAAAAAAAGTTTTTAATGCAGTAAAGCAATCTGCCGCGTACTCCATACATAAAAAAGTCACGCAGGATGCCATGTCGCCAAGTGGTATCATAAGCTTTCTCCAAGTCGAAAAATACCGATACGCAATGCTGCCTGTTCACAAATGCCTCCCGTACAAAAGTCTCCAGCCGAACCAAGTGGTCGGTCGTTTAGCGTCCAGGTCGGCAGCCGCACTGATTTGCATTCAAAATATCATTTTGTTCAAGGAATTAAACAAGACGCTTGTTGATTAACCTTTCATGTGTTTTTCCCAGGCAGCTCGTCAATGCTATCGGCCTGTAACTTGACGGGAGGGAAGGGTCTCTTCCAGGCTTCAATAACGGGATCACTTCTGCCTGTTTCCATTCAGTAGGGAAGTATGAATCTTTCCATAAACCATTAAAATAAATTAGGAGAGCTGAGAGTGATTCCTTCGATAAATGTTGAATCATGTCGTAATGTATACGATCAGGACCTGGGGAAGAGTGCTTCCGGACATTCAGAGCCATTTGGAGTTCCACCATTGTGAACGGTTGATTGTAGGGTGCGGAGGCTCCTAATGCCAAGCTGATTTTTGTTCTCTCTACATCAGACTTAAACTTCAAAAACGCCGAAGAGTAGTGCGAGGAGTTCGAAACGGCTGCAAAATGTGCACCTAACAGATTGGCCTGGTCGTGCAATGAGGATGCAGATGGAAAGAGAGGAACTGTGAAACAGCGGTATCTGCCTTCGACCTTGTGAAGCCGGTCCCACACTTCCTTCGCTGGGACATAGCTACTAATAGAGGACACATATCCTCTCCAAGACTTCCGTTTGGCCTGCTTCCTTGTCCAACGAGCTTGAGCCCTATTTCGCTGAAACTCTATTAAGTTCACAAATGTTGGATACCTGCGAAATATGCTCCAAGCCTTATCCTGTTTCTTCTTGGTGGTGGAACAATCGTCATTCCACCATGGTTTACATTTTTTGGCTATTTTACAGGACGTCTGAGGGATGGAATGAAAAGCGGCATTAATTATCTGTTCTGTAACGTATGTCGTTGCTTCTTCATGTGTTAAGGACTGGAACATGGGAGGTTTCAGGTCCGAGTTTAGGCTAAAAAGACTCCAATCAGCTTTTTCCAGTTTCCAACGAGGGGTACGTTTCGTAAGGCTTGGTACAGAAACCAAACTCTCCAGGACGACTGGAAAGTGGTCACTTCCGAAGGGATTATTTAAAGCTTTCCACGTAAATGAAGAAAACAATGAGGGGGATGAGAAAGAAAGATCGATAGATGTAAATGAATTGTGAGCTGCACTAAAAAAGGTTGGATCTCTCTTATTCATAAGGCACAGTCCAGAAGTTAATAAAACCGCTCAAGAACCCCACCACGCGAGTCTTGACGGGCGCTACCCCACAAGGGGTGATGAGCGTTAAAATCGCCTAAAAGTAAAAAAGGGTGAGGAAGCTGTGTAACAAGTCTTTGGAGATCATGAAGATGCAGCGGAAAGTTTGGTGGAATATAAATAGAGACAACAGTGATAAGGCGGTCCAAAAGAAGGCGCACAGCCACAGCCTCAAGTGGCGTATTGAGAGGAACCTGAGAGCAGGCGACCCCATTCTGGACAACCACCGCCACTCCACCGGATGAATTAGATGCGAGGCGATCTTTTCTAAAAACTTGATAGTGACGCAACACTGACTTATGATGATCGCTTAGATGAGTCTCTTGTAAGGAGAGTGCAATAGGACGTAGCTCATCCATAAAAAAATTAACATCATCAATATTACGTAAAAGACCGCGGCAGTTCCACTGCATAAAGTGAAAGTTGGTCATTCCTCTAAAAAGAAGTTAAAAAGTTGCTAATCTAAAAAGTAAAACTAGGTAAGAGTATGTAAAAAGTCGTAAATCTGCCGCATATGGCAACGAAAAACAACATCACTTTGGAGGGATTACAGGTTTTTTGTGTTTGTGTTTATTTTTAGAAGACTGCCACTCCATGTCGTCTTGCTCAGACGCATGAGTGGAGACTTCTGTATCCTCATCCATGGCCTCTGCTTCTTGAGGTGAGGCCTTTGCTGCAGGTTTGGGCAGGCTCGGAGAATGGGGCGTCATGCCCCGTCCACGACCAGGCCCAGCCAAATGGGCGGAGGAGGTGCTGGGCGAGGAATCGCCCGAGTGCACCCGTTCCTGCCGCTTAGGTGCTGCTGCAGGAGCAGCACGAGAGCCGTGCCGCTCCTTCGATGATGATCTTTCCAGGGAGTGTGGGCGGGAGCGTCCACCTTTCTCCCTGGAAGGAGATCGCTGAGGAGGGACGGTTGCCGTAGCCGCCGGCCCATCCTGAGCTTGGGAAGCAACCTGCATACCCTCTACGTGAGAGGGCTGAGGCGGTTTTCCCGCAGGAGCGCGAGTGTTTGCGCTCTGGCTGGGAGGATCCGTAGACTGCCCAGCCGAGATAGCATGCCCCAAAAGCTGAATTTTCAGCTGGGGCGTAGGGGACTGCCGTGGCTTCCCATAGTCCAGAAAGGACGTTTGGGTCGCCACTGCTACCATCAGTGGTGCAGCTCCCCGCTGCACCACCTGCGAATAGCTGCCCTTGCGCAAGAATGCGAGGCGGCGGCGTGCCTCTGGGTACGAGAGATTTTCTTTGACTTTAAGAGTGAGTACTTCCTTTTCTTCTTTCCACGTTCTGCATGATCGAGAGTATGTGGGGTGGGGATCATTGCAGTTTGCACAGTGTGGGTCGTTGGTGCAGGACTCTGCAGGGTGGCCAGACTTGGCACATTTCGCACACGTGGCTTTTCCACGGCAATGCTGGGAGCCATGACCAAACATCTGGCATTTGAAACATCTTCGAGGATTAGGCACACGGCCTAACCCTGCAGTGAAGATAGCCAGCCCTAACAGCATCCGGGAGTGTGGTGGAAGCAAAAGTTAGAACTATGTGTCTTGTTTTCCGCTCTTGACCATCCCGACGCAGGACGATGCGCCTTGCGGCTACAACTCCTTGGTCAGAGAGCCCTTCAATGATTTCAGTGTTGGAACTCTCGATCAGGTCATCCTCAGAGATAACGCCCTGAATCGTATTGAGTGTACGATGGGGTGAAACAGTCACTTTGTGATCCGACACAGAGTTCAACGAGAGAAGTGCTGTACTCTGCTGTCTGGATTCAATTTCCACAAGCAGGTCACCTGAGGGCATCTTTTTGGCTTTAAAGTTCCTACCGACCGCACTTTCTAGCACTTTAGCAACAAGAAAGGGGGACATCTTGGAGAGTGGGGTGTCATCTTCGGAGTGTACAACCAAAAATTTGGGGAACGCAAAAGGTGATGGGGTTGTGTCTTGTCTAGGGACTTCGGTGCGGACCCTTTTCAGGGCCCGATCAGAGGGAGGTTTAGCTTGAGAACCCATAAAGATGGGAGAAACGTTCAGTGCCCGGGTGCACCGCCCACCACGGAGCCCAACAAGGGGGTAGGTAATGTGCCATAGCAAGAAAGGCTTGGCTGACACAATTACTCTACCAGTGCTGCCCGGGCACCATACCCTAGTGTGGTTGCAGGGACAGGACCTGTTTCCACTCAAGGTTAGCCCTTGCCGCCTAAGAAGGTGAAAAAGGAAGGAAGAGAGTGCAGAAGAAAAGAGAAAGAGGTGGAAGGAAAAGTGAAAGAAGGAAGAAGAGGGTAGAAGAGGCGACTGACTGAATCATCCTGGTCGGGCCAAGCCAGGACACCCGTCTACGAGAAGCAGGGGTCGAAGCAGTGTATTGCCTCGCCCGGGGGGCCCCGAAGGGTCCAAACCTACCCCGGGCTCAGCTCAACCACCAGGGTCCCCTTTTTCCCGGACACGGGTACGCCACGCACAGCCAGACGTGGGTGGGCGAACCCACATGGCTCGGGGTTCGTAGTGACGCCACTCACCAAGCACCTACTAGAGCAGGTGCCCCCTGCGTGCGGGTATGGTGGCCCACGCGGCTGGGGTCCGTGGTGACGCTACTCACCAAGCACCTAGCGCCTAAGGTGCAGGCGCCTCCTGCGGAGTTCGGGGTCCGTGGAGACGCCACTCTCCGAACACCTGCTTTCACAGGTGCCCCCTGCGGGGGCACAACCTCGGCGATGGAGAGCGTCGCTGGTCGGTTTGCAGCTGGTAGCAACCGGCGGATTTCCTCCCGGACGACCTCCCGGATGATTTCGCGGATGTCCGTACCAGGAGCGTTTTCGCTGCTAAGCAGAGCGCTTGCAGTGACGCTTGGACGCCGCTGGTAGTGGGAAGCGCGCGCTTGGAGGATGCGCTCGATGTTTGTTGCCTCGGTGACAAAGGCGTCGACGGTTGCCGGCGGGTTGCGGACGAGGCCTCCGAAAATGTCGTCTCTCACCCCGCGCATGAGAATTCGTAGTTTCTTCCCTTCGGTAGCCCGAGGGTCGGCGCGGGCACACAGGCGCAGAACGTCCTCTACGAAGCCGGTGACGCTCTCGTTGGGGCCCTGGGTTCTGGTTCGCAGTAGGTCCTCGGCTCTCTCTCGGCGGTGGTGGTTTCTGAACGTAGCCTTGAGATCGGTCTTGAAAATGTCCCACGACGTCAAAGAGGACTCATGATTCTCGTATCAGTGCTTGGCGGTACCCTCAAGCGAAAAATAGACGTTGTGCAGGCGCTGCTCGTCGGTCCATCAATTGTGGCGGGCAACGGGTTCATACTGGTCAATCCAGTCTTCGACGTCTTCGTATTGCTCGCCGTGGAACGGAGCAGCCGTCCGCGGTGTGATGGGCAGATAAACGACGGCTGAAGTGGCCGGGGTCTCCGACTGGTTGGCCGTCGTCGTCCTCCTGGTTTGCCTGGTCCTGGGTGGCAATTGTTCTGATTCCGGGGGTAGGCCAAGGTTCCGGCGACTTAATCGGACCTCGGTCTGGTCTTCGTTGGGTTCTTGGGGGCTTGTGTTCGGACTTGCACTGCGGGAACTCGGGGGGGAGCGCTGCACGGGCATGCGGTTACCCCGCTCCTCCAACAAAAGGTCGCGGGTGGTGAAAAATAAACAAGAAATGAACAGGAAGAAATAAACGTTTAATGTGGCGAACTTGTGCCACAATAAAAGGGTACAAAAGATAATAACAGAGCGTCGCGGGCGTCGAAGTCGGCGTTGCAGCAGAGTCGAACGCTGGGGCGAAACTGACTCCGGCTTGCCACGCGGAGCCGCTTTTGTACACGCGTTGGCTTCGGAGCCTTCGACGTAGAAGGTTCGACGCGTAGAACATACTCAACTCGAATCAGCTGGACGGTTCTCGAATTCACCAGAACATCACATTACAGTGTCAACAAAATGCGTAGCCGCGGCCAGGAATCGAACCCTGGCACTTCGCATGGGAGGCAAGCGCGATAACCGTTAGGCTATACGGCCGCGCTGCCTATTTGGCGCGCGGCAATATGAAGGTGAACGCAGGACCGTCAACCGGTCCGTGCTATCAGCGCCATGACGCGGCTGCTGTGGTGGCTCGCTTTCTTATCGCACGCTTCACCGAGAGTAAGTGCTTGGATCCATCCCTGTTCTCAGCTCTGCTGCTACTCCCCGAAGAAAGCGCGAGGATCGGGGAAGGAGCCTTTCAGACGCTATCGGTAGACAATAGGATTTAGTTGATTTTTGTTGTGATATGTGCTAAACCGGAAGGCTGCGGAACAAATCAAAAGGTAACTTATACTTTCCGCTTTTTGAAAAGAAGAACACGATTTTGTTTCATTTGTGTCATGTGTCAGCAACCGCGTCGCACTTGCGACAATGTTATATTAACCACATTACAAAGAGGACATCATTATTAATTCTTTTTTATGCTTAACACTTTGCAGTGCACGCCAAAATAATTTGTTATAAGTTAGGGCTCTGCTGGAACGTGCATGGAAGCCCTCCCCCATTAATTACATATGATTTGCCATATATGATTCACGTTACTGCATACTGAGGGCTATCATGGCGCGATGCTTGTTTTACTAATTTTAAAACATGTGCGCTTATGTCACACGAGCACACTTCGATCGCGAACCCCATTAAACATAGGGCAGCTCGCAATTTCAACCATTCCTTTAATGGGATTAGGATTTCCGGTTAGGCAAAACATGAGGAAGGAACCCCGTTTCCTTTTTTCTTCATTCTTGGCAGTTCTCGTTTGACGTCCGACAATCTTTGCCAGATTTAGCGGGGCTTTAGTATCTTAAGAGTTTTCCTCTCCGTGAATTAAAGGTTCAATCCTGTGCGGCAGACTTCCGTAGAGGTGGAGCACCAGGTTGTCGTTGTTGTGCAGGTCGTTCCGCTCTCGTTGGACGGCTTCCTGGAGTTTATTTGAAGATGCTCTGTGAAGCACTTGAGTGACCAGATTCGAGTTTCTGAGACCCCTGACGTTTTCAATGATATTGACGTCAGCGCCCTTTGGAGCCCATGGCAGCTCCCGTTCAGCAAGAAGCGTCTTGGTGGAATGGGAGGTGTCGATGGGACTCAGGTCGTGTTGAAACCAAATGTCCCCATCTGGAAAGGGCCCATTTAGGACGTACGGGAACAAGACGTGGTCAATTATGTCCGAGTAAACGTCCGACGTCAGGCGCCCGTCGATCCTGAAGATGGGGCCAAGTCCTTGGCGGGATATGGCACCCCAGACATTCACGCACCTACGACCACTGGTGGCCACTTCCTGGACAAAGTGAGGGTCGTATCTGCGAAGCAATGGAAGCGTTGTTGTCCCTTTTAGTCACCGCCTAAATCGGCTATCATCTTTCAGGTAAGGCTAATATTTGTTTGTAGTTTTCAGGCTTTAGCGGCGTGCGGGAAACTTATAGCTGACCACTGATGATTTTTCAGAAAGTCTTGCTCACTAATGGCCTTGGACGTTGCAGGGGGAAACATACATCTATACAGCCTATTAGCTTAAAAGTCTGATAAAGCTTACCGGAAGTTGTCAGGCCTCAAAACTCGCCTCTGCTGGTCTAACTGGGTGTAGAACGTAGACTCGTCGCTGAAGATGACATGGGTCCAGCCCTCCACAGTCCAATTCGAAAGAAAATGGGGGAAGTCAAGCCGCAGCAGCTTGTGCATTTCCGTCAGCAGCGGCGACTCGCAAGCTGCACGGCTGTGTAGGCGAGCATCGTAGAGGCGTCTGCGAACAGTAGTGCCGCTGATCTAGGGTTCCAGTGCGTCCCTGATATCCCTGGCAGCGCGAAAACGGGCGCCCAATGCTGCCTCGAGGATGTGACGGTCCCCTGTTGCTGTAGTTACGCGGGGACGGCGATGGTGGGGGTGGGGGGGGGGGGGGGGGGGGGAGTTGATCGTCCAAGTTTCCATCGTCCTGCCGAAATGCTGCAATAATCTTTTCAACGGTTCTGACGGGCCTTCCAAATTTCCGCGATATTTCCCGTCGTGGAAGTCCTTCCTGAGCAAGGACAACGATCTGGACGCCCTCGTCCCTTGGAACTCAAAGCGGTATTTCTGCTGAATCGCTGGAATAAGAACAGTGAACTGAAAAAAAAAGGTTTAATAGGCGAACTTGTGCCAAACAAAATAAGTAAAGAAAGAGCGTCAAGGCAGCAGAAAAGCAGGCGGCAATAGGGGGCGTAACAGAGAGCCAGAGCGAGACTGACTCGACAAGATCGCAGGCAGCTACTTATACACAGTGCATCACTATCTCGAAAGTACGGCAAAAATGTTCGAGCGTTGCACGCTCCGGGCGAGTATGACCCGGCACTTTCGAGACCAAGAAAGCAGGGGGAAAGTTGCGTCTGGTGCGAGAATGAACGCGATTCTTCTAGAAGCCCATGACTGAGCGTTGCTTCCTCGGCCCTGTGGGCGGCAATATTCATTGCTTAATCACAGTCCATTCGACATTTGTTGCAGTTATAAGCGATCGCTCATGAATGAAGAACGCGTTTGAGTTACGTATAAACCATGCCAAACAACGTCCGCTCTAGTTCACGTGCAATACGCAAATCATTTGCCGGCAATTACGTGGGCACGGCGACCACAAAAAGCGATGCCGAAATCGATACCCATTTCCACGCTTTCAGCAGGGGGTAGCGGCAGAGCTGAGAACAGCGCTTGATCCTGGCACTTACTCTCGGTGAAGCGCGCGATAAGAAAGCGAGCCGCCACGGCAGCCGCGTCACGGCGCTGATAGCACGGACCGGTCGGCGGTCCGGCGGTCCGGCGTTCACCTTCATATCGCCTGCGTGTATACGTCTCCGACGCGTCCGCGATCCCGATTTCAAAAGGCCCATCGGTCCCACAGAAAACGCGCGACGGGCTGACCGTCGGTGGCACCGCAGCTGCCACCGCTGAGGCGAGAGGGGCAGCGAATGATCGTCCCCACGTGACCCAGTAAATTCAGAGTGCGATTCCCGGGGTGAGGGACTGAATATTGAATGGGAGCCTGGGCCAAAATAGTACTTTGTCTCGAGCTACGGCGACTATCGCCAGCCCATTAGAGTTTGAAAGGCTGTCTGTGCGCAGGACCTGCCTTGGGTTTCTAGCGGGGGAGAGGGGAGGGGGGGGGGGGCTTTGAATTATACATGCCGTAGATGAAAGCGCTTTCCCTCGATATATCCAATACTACTTAGAACTCAAAGGCCTGCACATTACGTCATCGTTCGTGGATCTTCGACCCGTACCAACCTGCAAACACGACGATGCTCGAAGAGAAGCGCCACAAAGCGGCAGACGCGTCCGCCTTGGATTCGCTGCGTGCTGGCCTCGCGCTCGTTGCGAGGCGCCACAAGACGGGAATTCGTGCATTCAGAGACTCTCTTCCTTTTTTCTCTGTTGGAATTAATTGTATGTCATAGAAAAACGTCGTTCGTAAACGCGCATTTACAAAACCTTTCCACCCTTTCCACTCTGGTGAAGAAGGAAGACCAGCGTAGCTGTACTATGGTGGCAGTGAAGCGATGGCCGGCCGTAAGTCGGCAAGCCAGAGTGGAAAGGTTGGAAAGGTTGTCGCCATCTATGAGCGATGGCGGCGGCGACGAGACAACCAGCAAGCCGGCTGCCTGGCTGCCGCCGCCGCTCATTGATGGCGGTAGCTGTCTGGAGTATTGTGTCGACATTTATTTGCTGCCGCACACGACCCTGGGGAAACTAGCCATTAATAGCCTTGCTGCAGAAAGACCCAAAACACCTAGACACTTCCTATGATTTGTGAACGCGAAAGCATGCCGCTTACAATGTATTTCTTCTGCCTCGCGTTGCCGAAGGGCCTTATTCTTTTTCTGCCTAAGACGCTTTGAATCGCGATCCACTTGCGCCTCGCGCTTGCAATGTTCGATCTCCTAGTGCGTCGTGTACTCGGAAACTTGACAAGGATGGTGGATTTCGCTGCCTGCCTCCTCGCTCGTTGTGCTGCGTTATTCCGCTCTCTTGGTTAGTCTGCGATCTACTTGCGTGGACGGGCAGGTTTCGCTACTGCCGAGGTTGCGGCCGCCGACGATGTAGATGCTTGAAACGTCGCCATGTTCGTCGGCGTCGAGAGGAGTAGAAGCGACCGAGTGGCGCGCCACCGTGTTCGTTTTACTGGTGCACCGCTGGCGCGCTTTAAAAGGTAAAAGGCGTGATCAATATAGGAAGAAACAAAACCAATGCACGACACGGACTGGGGCCAACTTCCAACTGATTTAATGACACACAATGCATCGTCAAACTGTCGATCCCAATCGCCTAAACACATGCAACTGACAAAAGTTCCTATCGCTCATCACACACAACCCTCAAGAAACACAATTTCTTTGTTTTGTACATAAAAAGATGGCATGCTTCCGCATCTGTCAGCCGCTTTGTGTATACAGCAAGCTTCGATTAATTATCTTTCCATCTTCTAATACCCTTTCTTAATAAAGCTTGTGTGCTCCTGCAAAGGGTTCCACCCTCATCGTTTGTAGTGCTCCGCAAGATTCCCACCCCAATTATTGCGTACGGCAAGCTTGTGATCGCGCGCTCTTTCATTAAATCATCGGCCGATCAGACCGATATAAACTTGGCCGCAACTAAAAGGAATCTCATAAACCACCTTAGCCACGCATTCGGTGTATCATGTTACATGTTTTTTTAGCACGTTAGAAACTTTTGTTTTGATATCGGGGAGCATATCTTTGAAAGTTTGCGCTGGCTGAGAAAACTTCGTTAACTCTGTGTTTAACAGTCATCCTTATTTTTTAGATCGTGGGACACTTCGTGCAAATATGGTATCACCTGCACTGGCATCTCGTCTGTCTTTTCACGAAATTTGTCAATGCCCTCTCGTTCAATTTTCTGTAGGAGCCTTTTACACACACTTGTCACTAAGCTCTTCGGGTAACCGGCACTAGTCAAGTGTGCAACCTGGTGATCGAAGCTGACTGGCGATCTAAGCTGGAAGGATTCTGTGATGGCTGCGTGAAGGCAAGTGGATGCAATCCCCCGTTTTAGAGGTTTTGAGTGGACACCGTATGTCCGTGTCGTACGTGTGTCTTTTTTCGTCCTGTTTTGTTCGCGCTTTTTAACTTTTAATCGATATGAACCAACTAGCCTCAACCAAAGTTTTATTAGAGGGACCTTACTGGCGCGGGGCCCGCAACGCCATGGGGTGGCGTTCCTGCAACTATGAAGCGCGCCAGTCAATGGGAACCTATTAATAAAATCCATGCCATTGGAACAGGAAAATTTAAGTGCCGTTTGGGCGCTTGGCTATGAAAGCTGATAACGCCGGTTCGCCCATAAAACAGTTAATGCTCTCGCATTTAAAAAAAAATGCTAATATGTTTTTTTTTGGGAAGCAAACAGAATAGAACGTGTCTTGGAGACAGGGAGGAAGAATCCCAGCGGAAGCAATAAACAATTTAAAATCGGCGGCATTTTTTTCTTTCGAAGGAAAGTGGAAATTTGTACTTCTTGAAAGGGGATGCGACTTGCGTTGTTCTCTTCCTGGGTGTTAAAACTTGTACGACGTTATGTCGCGTTTTCCTTGGCTGGTTTTAAGAGCAATGTCTTGGATCAAATAGGAAAGTTTACTAGTGTTCCTGTGATTATTCATCACACTTGGAGCGTTCTTTTCCTCTCCTTTGTAAATTATTTTGGACAAGATATTGCCGCGCGCGAAGGTTGCCAAGCAGGCAGCGCGCGCGTGGCCTAACAGTTATCGTACCTGCCTCTCACGCGAAAAGGCAGGGTTCGATTCCTAGGAGCGACGTGTAATTTGTTCATCCCTGCAACTTAGTGTTGTGGCAATTTCGAGAATCCTGGTGCTTGTTCAAGGTCCGATTGTACTATGCGTCGAACTTTCTGCGCCATTATTCCAGAAGCCCACTCGTGTACATAAGGGGCTTCGCGCAGCGAGCCGGAGTCAGTTTTCGCCCCAGCGTTCGACTCTGCTCTTCCGCCGACTTCGACGCCCGCGACGCTCAGCTGTAATCTTCTGTTTCCTTATTTAATTTATTTTTGGGCACAGGTTCGCCCCCGTTAAACTTTTCAGTTTCCACAGTTATTCTTTGTTTCACCTTGTCATTCGTGTCATTTTGGTGGAGGTGAGGGGTACCGCATGTCCGTGCAGCGTAGCCCTCCAAGTTCCCGCAGTGCAAGTCCGAACCCTAGCTCCTGAGGACCCAACGAAGGCCAGATCAAGACCCGATAGAGTCGCCGCATCCAAGGTCTACGCCCGGAACACGGACTTCTGCCACCCAGGACCAAGCAGGCAACGAGGCCGACAATGGACGACCAGCAGTCGCAGACCCCCGCCGCTTCTACCATCATTTACCTGCCCGTCGCGCCCCGTACTCCGACGTCTTTCCACAGGGAGATCCACGAGGACGTTGAGGATTGGCTACAACATTACGAAGGAGTGGCCCGCCATAACCGATGGACCATGAAGCAGTGCCTTCAGAATGTCTACTTTTCTCTGGAAGGAACGGCACGCACCTAGTTCGAGAACCACGAAGCGTCGATTTCGTCGTGGGAAAAATTACAGGCCGAGCGGCGACGCACCTTTGCCAACCAGCAGCGACGACAGCGTGCCGAAGAACTTCTCCAAGCAAGACACCAAGGGCCAAACGAGACCGCCACAAGCTTTGTCGAAGACGTTCTCCGCCTCATGAACCGCGCCGACCCACACGCTCCCGAAGAGAACAAGTTGCGGGTCCTAATCCGGGGCATAAAAGAAAACATCTTCGAGGGCCTCGTGCGGAGCCCGCTTACCACCGTCGAAGGTTTCATCACTGAGGCCACCAACATCGAACTTCACGCACGGGCCTCACACAACTAGATAGTTCCCTGCTTAGCTGCCCTCTCGCCGTCCAGCTACAGTATCCTGGACATCCGCGACATCATTCGGGACGTCGTCCGGGAGCAAATCAAGAACTTCCTGCCTGCTGCCCACCAGCCTGCTTTGCTGTCAATTGCCGAAGTTGTCCGTGAGGAATTTCAGCGGGCATTCCAACCTGAGGCTCGTGCCAGCGCAGCAGTACACGAGGAGCCTCCTCTGACCTAAGTCGCGGTAGCTCGGAGACCGGCTCCAGCTGCCCGGGAGTATTTGACGCCATATCGACGTGACCTACGAGAGCCGCAGACTTTCCGACGTCGGGAAGGGCAACCCCAGCTGGTCCGCACTGAACAACCGGCTCCTAGGAAGACAGATGTCTGGCGCAAAGCCGATCGACGACCGCGGTGTTATTACTGCGGCGAGGCCGATCACGTCTACCTGAGGTGCCCGTACCGATAAATGGGCCTGAGAGGCTTCGCGCCGAGCGACCCGTGACCTCGCCTTGGGGATCGACCAAGAGACATCGAGGAGTACCTCCGACGACTTCTGTTTCCGTTGCCGACTCCACCCCGAGGTTCCCGTTCGCCTTCGCCTCGACGTGCACTTTCGCCCTTCCGCCGCTCTCGTCGGGACAGCCTGTCCCCCCTATCTCGTCGAGAAAACTAAGTGCGGCAACGCCTGGAGGTGGCGTTGTCGACGACGACCAAAGTAAAGAGACTCCAAGAACGCTGGAGCACTTCCACTCTCCCAACGCCACGCATCGCAACGAAGCCGTTGCAAAGGTGTCCAACAACTTAAATGTTGTTATCGACGGCTACGGAGCATTGGCACTCGTGAACACCGGAGCACACTTCTCAGTCATGAGTGGGAGGCTCTCTCGCCGCCTGCGAAAAGTTACGACACCCTGGGGAGGACCACAAATTTGAACCGCTGGAGGCCATCTTATCACGCCTGTCCGAAGTTGCATTGCTCGCGCGGAAATTCACGGCGAAACCTGCCCTGTGACATTCGTCGTTCTGCAAGACTATTTCAGAGATGTCATTCTCACCATGGACTTTCTGTGCGAATACGGCGCCGTCATCGACCTGGGTGAGAACAGATTGACGCTGCGGAAGCCCGTTCCGCCTTCAGAGAAACCTCAAACAGAGCCACCCGCCGTCCGAGTCGCCGCCGACCACGCCAACCTGCCGCCGCGATCAAGTGTTGTCGTACCCGTCGTGGCCGATACAGCTACCTGCGGCGAAGTTGTCATGGAAGGCAACCTTCAATTGCTCCTGGGTAGAGGAATAGGCGTCGCAAGAGGACTAGCTGCACTTCAGGATGGGCGGACAGCGGTCTTTGTGACGAACTTCCGCAATAAAACGCAACACCTCACGAAAGATGCAGCCGTGGGCCACGTCGAGGAACTTCGAAACGCCGCCGAAAACTCCGTGATTACTGGCAAAACCTTGCCGCCTCAACAAGACAGTACGTCGATCGCCAGCGCAGCTCGACAATTGACCCTAAGCTTCCGGGCCCGAAACGACAGCAGCTGCTTAACCTCCTCGCCGAATACCGCGACTGCTTTGCGACGTCGTCGAAGGTACGCCAAACCGCCGTTATGAAGCACCGTATCGTTACCGAGGACGACGCGCGCCCTGTGCATCGATCGCCATACCGAGTCTCCGTTAAAGAAAGGGAGGTAATCCAGGAGCAAGTTCAAGAGATGCTGAGAGACGACATACTCCAACCTTCAAAAAGTCCGCGGGCCTCTCCAGTCGTGCTGGTTAAGAAGAAGGACGGGAGGCTTAAATTCCGCCTGGACTACCGGCAGGTGAACGCGGTGACGAAGAAAGACGTCTACCCATTCCACTGCATCGACGACACTCTAGACCGGCTGCGCCACTCTCGATATTTCTCATCGATGTACCTGGATATTTCTCATCGATGGTCCTAAAGAGCGGCTACTGGCAGATCGAAGTCGCCAAACAAGACCGAGAAAAGACAGCCATCGTCACGCCGGATGGACTGTACGAGTTGAAAGGAATGCCCTTCGGACTATGCACGGCGCCAGCAACATTCCAGCGTGTCAAGGACACCGTACTGACAGGGCTCAAGTGGCAGAGCTGTCTCGTCTACCTTGACGACGTGGTAGTGTTTTCAACTAACTTCGACGAGCACGTGCGACGACTCCAAGCTGCTCTCCAAGCCATACAGACCGCCGGGCTCACCCTCAAGGCGTCAAAGTGCCGGTTCGCCTATGACGAACTGAAATTCGTAGGCCACGTGGTTAGTAACGAAGGCGTCCGCCCAGACTCCGAGAAGACTCGCGCGGTCGCGGCATTCCCAGCGCCGAAAGACAAGAAGGCCGCGCGAAGATTCCTCGGACTTTGTGCCTACTATCGACGCTTCGTTCGGGATTTCGCAAGAATTTCCGCACCGCTCATAAACCTCACGAAGGACGCCGAGAAGTTCGAATGGGCCGAGGAGCAGCAGAATGCATTCGACGAGCTGAAGCGAAGACTCCAGACTCCTCCTGTCCTAGGACACTTTGATCAGGATGCGGAAACCGAGATTCACACGGACGCTAGTAATGCAGGACTTGGCGCGGTACTGGTTCAAGTACAAGAAGGCACCGAGCGAGTCATCGCCTACGCAAGTCGGACATTGTCCAAGGCTGAGAGAAATTACTCCACGACTGAGAAAGTATGTTGCGGTCGTCTGGGCAATCACGAAGTTTCGTCCGTACTTCTACGGGAGCCCGTTCCGCGTAGTCATAGACCACCACTCGCTCTGCTGTCTGCCGAACCTCAAGGACCCTTCAGGACGCCTCGCTCGATGGAGTCTCCGACTACAGGACTTCAACATGACTGTAGTCTACTAGTCAGGCCGCAAGCACAGCGACGCCGACTGCTTGTCCAGGGCCCCTATCAAAACACCTTCCGGCAGCAGCGACGACAATGACGACGAGTGCTTCCTAGGAGCAGTGACCACCGACGACCTGGCACGACGTCAACGAAACTATCCTGTGCTGCGCGTTAATGCAGCACCTGGAAGGGCGCGGGAGTACCGTGCCCGTGTTTTCTCACGGACCCTGCCGACCTTCGCCATTCGACAAGATGTACTATGCAAAGACAACTTTGGGGACAGCAACTCGCCGTGGCTGCTGGTAATCCCGGCCGACCTTCGAGAGGAGGTCTTTCAAGCATGTCACGACGACCCTACGTCCGGACACCTTGGTTATAGCCGGACACTGGCCCGTATTCGAGAAAAGTATTACTGGCCCCATCTCCCCACAACCGTCCACCTCTACAACCGGCTCTACCACGAGTGACAGCGACGCAAGAAACCGCCAACGAAGCCGGCAGGTCTCCTGCAGCCAATTCCTTTGTCAACTGCAACGTTCCAGCAGATCGGAATGAATCTACTTGGTCCTTTTCCGCCGTCGACCCAGGGAAACGGGTGGATAATCGTCGCCACAGATTATCTCACGCGGTACGCAGAAACGAAAGCCCTTCCTTCAGGGACTGCTGTTGAAGTCGCCAAGTTTTTCATCGAGTCCATCGTCCTCCAGCACGGTGCTCCCGAAGCTCTGATTACAGATCGCGGATCATCGTTCAAGGCACAGCTGACCCAAGAAATTCTCCGGCTTAGTCACACCAGCCATCGTCGTACCACTGCGTACCACCCGCAGACCAGCGGGCTGACGGAGCGGCTCAAGAAGACAATCGCCGACATGATCTTCATGTACGTCAACGTGGAGCACTAGAGATGGGACGAGGTGTTGCCGTACATCACATTTGATTACAACACCGCCGTGCAAGAGACCACCGGGGTGACACCCTTTCAGCTCGTTCATGGTCGCAAAGTAGCGACAATGCTAAACGCGATGTTACCCCATGAACCGGCTGTCGACCGAAGCGACGACGCCGAGGTGGTCGCCCAACGGGCAGAAGCAGTCCGTCAGCTCGTCAGACACCGGATTAAAGCCCAGCAATGTTTCTACACGGGCCACTACAACCTTTGTCGTCGGGACGTCCACTTCCAGCCCGGAGACAAAGTATGGGTCTGGAAACCGATTCGGCCGGCTTGGTCTCAGCGAGAAGCTTCTAAAACGGTATTTCGGACCCTACAAGGTACTTCGTCGACTTGGGAATCTTAACTACGAGGTGATGCCCGACAGAACAAGAACATCATCACGCCACCCACCACGACTTGAAATCGTCGACGTCGTGCGCCAGATGCCGTACTACGCACGATGGGACTGTGAATGTGTTCCAAATGACTCTTTCGTTTATCGTTTGGTTTTTATTTTGTTTTGTTTTGTGTTGCATCGGGGCGATGCACTTTATAAAGGGGGGAGTAATGCCGCGCGCGCAGGTGGCCAAGTAGGCAGCGCGCGCGTGGCCCTAACGGTTATCGTACCTCCCTCTCACGCGAGAAGGCAGGGCTTGATTCCTGGGAGCGACGTGTCTCTTGTTTATTCCTTCAACTTAGTGTTCTGGCAATTTCGAGAATCCCGGTGCTTGTTCGAGGGCCAAATGTTCTATGCGCCGAACTTTCTGCACCGATTATTCCAGAATCCCACTCGTGTAGAAAAGGGGCTTCGCGTAGAGAGCCGGAGTCAGTTTTGGCCCCAGCGTTCGACTCTACTCTTCCGCCGACTTCGACGCCCGCGACGCTCTGCTGTAATCTTGTTTCCTTTTTTTTTTGTTTATTTTTGGGCACAAGTTCGCCCCCATTAAGCGTTTCAGTTTCCCCGGTTATTCTTTGTTTCGCCATGTCATTTCTGACAATATGCATCGAGATTGTTTGGGGCTAGGTGCCGCAAAACAATGTACTGGCATTTACGATAAGTTATATATATGAAATCCCAAGTCTCAACTAAAGATAACAAAATTAGACGGCGCTCCAAAAAGTAGAAAACTGCAAACGAAAAAAAAACAAAAAACAGGGTGATAGTTTGAATATAGTACAATAAAATTTACCATTACATAAATCGTGTAATTTCTGTAATGCGATAAACATTCAAAACAAAAAAAAGGTACTGAAAATAAAGAAACTATTTCTGCAGAATAACGTCATAGATCTCGGCGCACGTTATGGTACAACTATGCAGCCGAGATCACACCGCTTTTTCTTCACACCAAAGGCAGTTTGCATATAGATTCGAAGGGAAGTCACCGCGAGATCCTTACTTCAAATGCTGCATGGCAGTGAGTAAGCAGAAAACTGGGGAACATGGCGTTCGAACCACATATATCGGTGCCTCGTATCTTCAGACTGTCTTTTGTATAATGTGTGAGCTGTGTTATTCCGGCGCCGAGAAAAAAAATATTGGGTATTGTGCTTTGCTAATCAAATTTCTGAAGATTACTATTAGTTGAAATATTTTAACTGAAGATTTTGTTTTAAAGGGACACTGCAGTGAAACGTTTTTTGTTTTGTTTTTTGTTTCTAAAGGTACACCTATATTGAAATAAAATTCAGCAAAACTATTGCTTATCAAGATTAACGCCGGTAGACGTAATTTAGGTGCACAACGTGGAGGTTGCAACCCGCTAAACCTCGCCTCGTACTTGCGAGGTGCTGACATCTCTCAATGGCTGGAGAGATGATTGACGTGTGAAAGATTGGTTGTACATTTGTATCCCGGTGCCGTAATCGTATTTTAAGCGACTTTTTATGTTTGAGAAACAAATAATTTAGGTAGAGTCATTATTATTTTCAAACATATCCCAAGATTGCCTTTTGGCTTCGGGTTTAAATGGTAACAAACGCGTCTGCCGGTGTCTGTGGACTGCTGAACAAGCATAGCTCGTTGAGCTCGTAAATGTTTACGAGTGCGGGTCCTTTTGATTTCACAGTGGGGTTTAGAGGAAGATCTCATCAACCGACATGCTTTAAAGCAAAGAATTGTCGCAAGTGCGGGCCTTCCGAAAGCCGTGCGGATGCTTCTTTTCGTAGCGGGACTGGAATAAATCTAGCGTCCTACATTCACCATTTCCATCGATCTGGCTTGATTTTTTTTCTTTGGGCGTGTTGATGCTGAATTAACGTTGTTGGTTCCTGTAAAAGCGGACCCGCTGCTGTGTTAATCGCGCAACCGTCGTGATTGCGACCATGCTTTCAACACTGACTCATACCTACACAAGTGAGAATTCGAGAGCCATTTGGCTAGGGGCAATCGGGCGTTCGGCTCGTCTCACGATTATCCAGGTATGTTCAGGTCAGTTTGATTCGAAACGCAAGTAGTTCTCAAGTTTTGCGTGCACTTGTCCTGCCAAAGTGAATAAATTTTAGGACACGTTTAACTTGCGCGCCATGATCCTCTCTCACCTTGCTCGCTATAATCAATAAATGACAAAAAAAAAACTGGAACGGCTGCATTTTTTAGAGCACAGCTCTTAGGCGCCCGTTTCCGGGTTGAGCGGCGTCGCCGTCGCCGTCGGCGTAACCGCGTGGTGCATTATGGGTAAATTTCCCCGCTAAATTTAGCAGAAACTTTTCTACGCTACATCAAGCGAAAAAATTTCCCCGCCAAATCTAGCGGAAAAATTGGCCGCTAATTCAAGCGCGAAAGTTTTTCCGCTAAATCTAGCGGAAAATTTTCCCCCTAAATCTAGCGAAAAAATTTCCCCGATAAACTAGCGGAAACATTTTCCTGCTAAATCTAGCGGAAAAAATTCTTTGGAGGCTACCTGACCTGGGGGGTCACGTGACCCCCGGGTCACGTGACCCGACGAAAAATTTTCCCGCTAAATCTAGCGGAAAATATTTCCCGCTAAATCTAGTGGAAAAATTTACGCGCTAGATCTATAGGAAAAATCTCCCCGCAAAATCAAGCGGAAACATTTTCCAGCTTAATTAAGCGGAAAAATTTCTTTGGGGGTACCTAACCTGGGGTTCACGTGACCCCCTGGTCATGAAACCCCACAAAAAATATTCCCACTAAATCTCGCGGAAAAATTTCCCGCCAAATCTAGCGGAAAAATTGCCCCGCTAGATCTAGCGGAAAAGTTTCCCCGCTAAATTTAGCGGAAAAACTTCCCCGCTAAACCTAGCGGAAAAATGTTCCCCCGAGATCAGACAAAAATTACCCCGCTAGATCTAGCGGGCAAATTTCCCCACTAAATTTAGCGGAAAAAATTTCCCCTGTAAATCTAGCGGAAAAATTTTGCCTCTAAATCTAGCGAAAAATTTCTCTGGGGGTCAGGTGACCTGGGGGTCACGTGACACCCCCCACGAGGTCACGTGATCGGGCCCCCCCCCCCTCCCCCCGAGGTCACATGACCCCCCCCCCCCCCCCCCCCGGGGAACTATTCCCTACTCCCCAAGAGCTGCACCCTAATTCGGCGTCACAGGGACTTGTAAACGGCTTCCACTTTTTTTTAGTTCTATTGGTTGCTTTTAATTCCGCATCAACAGACGCTGACATACGCTTGTATAGACAATATACCATTTGCTATATTACCCAAGCATCAAGGAGAATGCAAGGATTAGTGTTCCACGTGCCACACGCGCACGGCTTCCCCGTATAAGAGATTCGAAGTAAATAACCAAAATAAAGCGTTGACGAGCGCGCGTGCAAGATACAGCTTGTCTTAGGTGTTTGCTTTAGAAAATTTACTACTGCTGAGGCCAGCACGTCCGGCGCGTGGAACACCAATTCCTGCATTCTCCGTGATGCTTGGGTAATATAGCAATAGGTCCATTCGTCAAATTATCCAAGCATCAAAGAGAATGTTGGGAACGTAAGTGCACGCGCTGCACGTGATCGCTTTCCCTATTCAAATTGTTCCCAGGAAATAACCAAAATAAAACATCCGTGGAAGGCGCGTTTCCTTTGTTTTAGATTTTTGCTTTTAGGCAGTAAGATCTGAAGACGCCAGCGTGCGCAGCGCTGTACGTATACTTTCCCACCATTTTTTTTTATGCTTGGGTAATTCGGCAAAAAGGTATTGTATACTGTCGCTCGCGCATGGTGGAATGCTTGACAGCCGCTTTCAGGGCTGAGTCTTGCGAGTGTGGGGAAAGGGTTTAGGCGGGGGTGAAATAGCCGACGGACGAAGGCGGAAACGGACGCCGACGGGCAGCGTTCATATCCGGGTCTTTCGAGCAGGGCTGACAACGATCGATTGTGGTTAAAGAGCAGGCCATGTCGCAAGCTGCCGCGCCCTGCTCGCACAAACAGCGGCCGTTGTCGGACGACAGGCGAGCCGCAGGATGTAGCGAAATGGAGAGACTAGGTTTGTTAGGGTCTTCGGCAGAGCAGCAAAGCCGATCCAGTAGTAATCGGGGGAGCAA
The DNA here is from genome assembly GCF_016920785.2 of Ixodes scapularis. Lineage (NCBI taxonomy): Eukaryota > Metazoa > Arthropoda > Arachnida > Ixodida > Ixodidae > Ixodes > Ixodes scapularis. The sequence continues at coordinate 14,856,283 of NW_024609873.1, read as the reverse complement.
CTAATATGTGCGCGAGGCTTAAAGCGGGCCGTGAACTCCTCCTATAGTGCGTCTAACGGCGTAAATATCGCGCGAAATTTTTGTTGTTCCTATAGACATATTACCAAAAAAATACACGTGTTTCCTATATTACTTTTTTAAAAAAAGACCCGTTTTCTTTCATTGCAGTGCACGATTAAAGAGCCACTGAAAAGAAGAAAAAAAACGTTTTTTTTAAGCAGTCTAGTCGGGATATGCGTGTCAAAAAATGAAATTTACGCGTAAAAAAAAATCTTAAATCATATTGACGGCGAGAGATTTATTTGAAATTCTGCGTGCGAAGTCCGTGACGTCACGGGTCATTCCGGAATGACCATCTCTGTCGTAAAGGTGAGGCCGATCGACCACTCTTCCACGCCCCCGAAAAGCCGAGAGAAAAAAACAAGTGCAAAAAATTTAACTGCCGACCAAATCACGTCTTGCGCCGTCAATATTGCTCTAAAAAAAAACTGCGCGCAAAATTTTTTTGTTTGACACGCGTGTCCCAACCAAACTGTTAAAAAAAAATCTTTTTTTTAAGAGGCCTTTTAAGGTGCGCCAGCACAAATAGATGAAAAGGCAATAAGCCAACTGGAGTTAGCTGTACCATTCATTATCTCTTCATACCCTTGACGTCCCCCGAGTTCGATAACGATATGGAGCAGGACTAATTTCTTTTTTTCCCAAAAAACTTTTTTTAATTTTTTTAATAAACACCTTGTATATGCCAACACGCCGTTTACAAGCAACTCCACACGAGGCGTGAGCGCTGGGCTTGCGCAGGAATCGGCGGGAAGTGGAACGTCCGCGCATACATCCTGTCGATAGCAGCGCCACCATAGCGACATGATGTCAGGCAGACTTGTACACGTTACTAAAAAAAGTAAGGAAATGCATTCAGATTTGCACAAGACTAAATTGTAACTAATTATAGTGACAATTACCATTCCATAAAAGAAAGTAATTGCTACCACAATAAGTGATTTGTTACTTTCCCGACGTTACTTTCTCCCTTACTGTCCTAGAGAAAAGCAATGAACATAATTGTCATAGAAGCGTTTATTGTTTTCCACAAGTCACACATTCGTTACCTTGAGCAACAGGGCTCTCGAAGGTGTGGTCGGACGTCTTGTTTAGTTTCTAAGTGAAAATATCTGCCGCAGCACTGAACCCCCATTCAATTGAGGCACTCAAAGATACCTGACACACTGCATTGCCTGCTTCTTGCGCGAGCATGCGCGACAATGTGTGGCAGGGAACCCAGCCGCACATTGTCGCGCATGCTCGTGCAAGGCCAATTTCCAGCATCTCACCATCTTGGGGCGCCACAGAAATCAACTTGCCCGCGAGGTGTATGAGGCCTTGGCCATAGAAGAGAAAGAAGACTAGTGCGTTAGTTCAACATCAGTCTCTCTATCCAAAAAAGAGGAATTGTTCCTGCAAGGCGACAGCACTTCTAAAAAGTGAAAAATCGAGAAAGCATAAAAAATAAACAAAGAAGAAAAATAGAGCAAGCAAAGCTACTCGAAGAGGAAGAAGACTCATTAAACAGTCTAGTGGTTGAATCCGCATTGTTATTTCTTAGCATACGAATTGTTGTAATTCTATGTTCAAATGGTTTTGCCCAAAGTATGAATCACTAACTAGTTCAACATTTCCCCGTCATTGGTTTAGAGGTCGGTGAAAAAGAGGATGATTTATTAGGATGCATAACCGGCAAAAACGTCAGGTAATCCCTCAGGAAAAAAGAATATAACCTCGAATAAAAGGAAAATATATATTGCGAATTCGGGTGGTAAATTGCCGGCGAGCTCACGCCGGCGGCACAGGGAACCAAAACCGCGCTAGCGGCGCACCACGTGATCCTCTTTACCCGAACACAAAGTGCTTACAACTGGCGTTTTCGTTTACCTGGGTCAAGCGTGAACTTTGTTTACTTCTTCCTTGATTATTTTATGAAAAAAAAAATTGGGTTGTGTGTGTGTTTATACAGCCTAGAACTTGGTCTGCCTCACAGGGGCGACGAGTCTCCCAGCTGTAGATGAGAAATTTAGCCAGTGCGGTACAAACCGCTAGCCTGGGGTCTTTAACGTGCATCACGCAGTAGTGATACACGACCGCACGCCGGTACGATGCTCATCCAGATCGAAACGGGCAGGGGTGGGGCTCGAACCCAGGATCCCTGGGTTCTGCAGCGCGAGCTTTCGCTCCACGTGCTCCGAGCTGGTGTGCGCTAGACCACTCGGCTTTTTTTTTTTCTTTATTCAGTGCTAAAAACAGACTACCCAGATCTTTTATGCAGCTGTAGAGTTAAAAATCCTTCATACACAACAGCACATGCAACAGGTTTGCCCAGTCAGGCGTTGCGTCCGTACACTCAAATACACTTTTCACCTGAGTAACAAGTTCAGTGAAATACTGTGGAGCAGATTTTGGTTTCTCCACTGCGTGGCGGACATCCATACGAGATTTCCACAAAGCAAACAAACTTAACACCATGATCATATCGAGCGGGACACTCTCATGTTTGTTAACAGGGAGGAACCGAATAGAATGTGATGTTATATCTATGTCCTTCTTTATGGTGCGCTTTAGGACGTCCCAGAACATGATTGCGTCCCAGCAGTCTATGAATACGTGGTCAACTGTCTCAGGTTGCTTGCACAGTAGACAGTTAGCACCCCAAGGTAAAAACATACCTCTCTCAGCCATCCATACTTTAACTGGCAGTGTGGCACTGTGCAGCCGGAAAAAGAAGGATTTCGCCGCTGGGGGGATCCACATCTTCGTTACGCGAACCAAGACATCATCCCCAGGCATGTTAATGAACAAAGTTCTGTACAACGGAGCGGGAAAGAGACTATCAATTAGATCTTTGGTCAACTTTTTTCTGGTGACACTGAACAAATACTCCCGCGAGTAACGCGCCATTAAGAATTCTAAGGCATTCACCACCTCCTTCACAAAACCGACCTTCCTAGCGGGGAGGCCAATGGTAGAAGAAACCAGAACGGAAGGCAAGTGAGGAGCTATTCTTGTCTGAAACATTACTTGCAAAAAGGGATGTTTTTGGTTTCTCAAGAAAAGAAAACGTGAAACAATTTGTCGGACAAAGAGGTGGGACAAACCGAGTCCTCCTTTTGACACTGGACGAAAGAGGTTATCGCGTCTCATGGGTTCCCCCGTGCTTTTCCATATGAAAACAGCAAACACTCTATGCATTTTTTGTATACTAGTTCGTGCACAGTGTAGGACTTGTAGTACATACCATAACTTGGCGATTAGAAAAACATTGCAAACAGTGGCCCTAGCAAATATCGACATGTCGCGGCCACACCATTTGGTTGCCCGCTTTCTTAAATCCTCAACAACGTCCGCCCAATATTCTGAATTAGTTTGCATATATTGTAGTGGGGTTTCAAGGTATTTGCTCGGAACGCAGCTCCATTTAACACCTCTAAAATATTGAGGCGTGGTATCCCACTCACCGTACCAGGTACCATTACATTTGTCAACATTAACAACGGCACCGGTTGCTTCGCAAAATTGTGTACACAGTTCTAAAACACTAGCCACACTCTCTTTGTTACTACAGAACACAGCAATGTCATCTGCATACGCTAGCACCTTAGTTTCTACGTCACCCATTCGAAAACCTTGAACTTGTTTCGACCGAATAATACTTAAACACAATGGTTCCAAATAAAGAGAAAACAATAAAGGCGACATTGGGCAGCCTTGGCGTACCGAAGAAAAAAACATTTATAGCGGGAGACAATGAATTGTTTATAATTAATTTCGTCGTGCACCCCTTATAAGCCATTTTAACACCTTCGATTATAATTTTTCCCACATTAGCCCGGTCCAAAACCTCCCAAAGAACGTCGTGACACACCTTGTCGAATGCCTTTACTAAATCAATTTGCAGCATTGCAATTGAACTTCTTTCAGCTGAAGAGCTTTCCAAAATAGTCCGCGCCACGTGAATGTTTGTCTGGATAGACCTGCCTTTAATTCCACAGGTCTGGTGTGTTCCGACCAGCCCGCAAATCACATGCTGAATTCGTCCAGCAAGAATTCTGGCAAAAATTTTATAGTCAATATTAGAAAGTGCTATAGGTCTATAACCAGTTACACGCTGTCGCACACTTGTATCATCGGATTTGGGAATTAGCACTGTGTGTGACCGAAGGAACGATGGAGGCAAAGTTTGAAAATCATACGCTTCATGTACTACCCTGAGGAGAAACGGAGACAGGTCGTTTTTAAATTTCTGGTAAAACTCTCCTCCAAGATCATCCGGGCCAGGTGTCTTGTGTGACGCTAAGCCGTCAATCGCGTCTTCTACTTCACTCAACGTGATAGGTTCCTCGAGCCACTCTTTTTCCTCGTTTGATAACTCGGGTGCTTCCAGAAGCATCGACCTAATATCTGTCATACTCGTCGGCATATCCCGGCCTCCAAAAAGCTGCTCGTAATACTTGACGAAAGCGAGTTCAATCATATCTTTGTCAGTGCTGATAACACCTTGATGCTCAACGGCGGTGATTTCTTTATCTAAAGCGTACTTCCTTTCATCCGCCAAGGCGCGGCTAGTGGGCTGTTCCCCCAAAAGAAATTTGCGTGCTCTTGCTCGGACTATCGCACCGCGATAGCGTTCTTGGTGAAAGCCGTCAAGTCTTGCTTGCGCTTCTTTAATCGCCGAGTAATGCAGACCGGGATGTTTTTGTTCGTCCTGCAGTAGGTTAAGCAAATATTTGCTCATCATCCTCTCTTCGTTTTTGCCGTGAAACTTTAAAACAGACGACCTTTCTATAGCCCGTGATTTAACTTCTTGCTTAAAGTATTCCCACATTTCCATGTAACTCATGGTATTATCTGCGAGTACCGCCTCAAAAGCTTCTTTTACTCCTTTACAGAAAGTCTCGTCATTCAACAAATTGACATTTAATTTCCATAGCTCCCATTTGAAATTTGGTGCCCTCTTCTTTCCGCACCCCAACGTAATCGTGACAAGAGAGTGATCGCTAAAAAAGAGCGGTTTCACGTGATAGTCTGAGACGATATTGCATATCTCTGCCGAAACATAAATCCTATCCAAACGCGCGTGGGACGACTGCTGGAAATGGGTAAAACGAAATTCTTTCCCCGAATTCTGGAGATGGGCTACGTCTTCTAATTTATATTCATTTATCAGGTCATTCAAAACTGTAGCACTCCGATCGAAATTTTTCTTGGCACATACCCTGTCCTCGTCGCTACATACACAATTAAAATCCCCCAAAAACACAATAACCTTGTCGCACTGTAGATACTGCTCCAAAAACTGAAAAAGTAAGGCTCTTTCGCTAACCTTATTAGGCGCGTACAAACATGTTACACGCACTCCTTGATTTAGACACTTCAAATCACAGATTATGAGCCTGCCTTGATCATCTGTGATAACGCTGGAAACGTTAAGCTGTTTAGACTTTTTAAGAAATAAGAAACATCCAGCGGACGCTCCAACAGAGTGACTTACGCAAACCTCGTAGCAGCGAAGGAAAGGTTTCAGTGCTTGTTCAATGTGGTCACTGTTTTCCATTTTTGTTTCCTGCAATGCCAGAATATCTAGCTCTTGCTCCCATACTAGACGCTGCAGTTGGTACTGTTTCTTTTTCGAGTTAAGTCCACGCACATTTAAAGTCGCAAAACGGAGAGGCTCAAGACATGCAAACATAGTCTTACGCGTTTGTTTTAAACTAATAGGCAAGCGTTTCCCCTCTACAAGGGTCAAAAACCGTTGCACTTTCTAATGCGCAATTCGCTTCGCGTCACTGTGAGTTTTTCTTACTGCGTTCGTCTGGGGGCGTCCGAGGTTTGAACACAAGGCGAGCTTTCTTAGGTCCTTGAGTTTTCCACGACGTTGAACCTTGCTCCTCTTCGCCAGGCGCGTCCGGGACGGAAGGTCGGTCCAGCTGACTTTCCCTTGTCGGGCCGGTCTCGTTCATAGGCTCATGGTGCCCGGTGCTTGGATAGAACTGCTGGCGCTGGTCTCCGTCGACCGCTGTACAGATGGAGGTTTCCTTCGACGTTGTCTTTTTTGCGTGAGGGTATTCACGGATGTCATTTTTGTCATTCCGGTGCTTTGTGAACGCGGAGGTTCCGTCGTGGGACGCCTCTGCTCCATCGTCGTTCCCCGCTCCAGTGTCCGGCCTTTTTGGCGTGTCGTCTGGCGCTTCCGGTGCAGCGGTCTCTACAGCTTCCTCTGCCTCGGTTGCGTCCATGAACATCTCCGACTCATCCTGCTCCTTGCGGTCCCGAGCGATGGAAGCATACGTTGTCACGCATTCCTCCGTCGCATGTCCGAAACGGTTGCAGTCGGTGCATCGGGGAACGCGACATTCTCGGCGGATGTGCCCGGTTCGTCTGCAGCGCAGGCACAGAGGTGCTCTCCCTGGCACCAGGACCAGGACTCTGCATCCCTCCAGTCGCACTTCGTGGGAAATTTTGTCGACCGTCATACCCTCATGAAGAGTCATTTGAACGAGACGGGTGTTTGACTCGACGTTTTCAAAACCTTGTTCTCTGAAGCGCTCCCTGGTTATACTGGACACCTTCCCGAATTTTTCCAGCTCCTTTTGCACTTTGAAGTTTGGTACATCATATGGCACCCAGTGAAGTTTTAGCTTGACTTCATTGCTCACCGGGTCTAGCACGAGGCACTTCCCTCCCTTCACCACGAGTTCTTTCGCGTTCACTAGCTTTTGCTTCGCAGCTAAGGAATGCAGTCTCAACATCCACACATGGTTCATCTGGTACGCACCTGCTGATGCCAAGTCTTGCATTATGTCCAGTTTTTCCAGCTCTTGTCTGAAGTCCTGTATGCGGTAGGGGCGTTTCTTCACATCGCAGTGTAAAAACACCGCGTTCGTCGCGATGTATCCAGCGGGCAGGGATGGCAGCATAACCTGATAATCGTTTACAGTTTCCCTCGCGTTATCTGCAGCAGAAGTACCACGGCCAGAAACGGCCGATGTAACCGCCCCTGCGGAGCGCATGACTCGACGTCCGTCCGCTATCGCTGCCGGAAGAAGAATCCCCCGCTAGACCACTCGGCCACCGATCCCCCCAATTATTTTATGATGCAATAGGCACGCTGTAGGCATCTGCAATATATACACGCTTTGCAGCAGGTGTTCATGGGCGCCGCCATAACTGACCTTCAGTTTCTGTTTCCTCTTATTACGTTTACTTCACTTCGTCATCATTACCCTAGCAGGGCAGGTCATTGCCATTTTAGATTTTACTGTGTCCTCCTCCCCAGCATTGGCGTTGGTGGAGGCTCGTCAACGCTCGCTTCAGTGGCTCGGCATCTGGTTAAGACAAGAGAAGGTCAGCAATGGCGGCTCTAATCTGGCGCGTGTGCAAAGCGTCTATATTCGGACTCTGAGATGTGGGTAAACAAATTTTAATTAATTTTGTTTGGATTCCTGAAGAACTGCGGCCAACTTACAAATAGTAATGCGCGCTCAAGTGTCGAGCTGGAGCACTATCAATACATTTTTCTTTTTACAGTGGTGTAATGACACCCTGTGTCCCTTAGCAAACAGATCTTGTGCAAGCTTCCTTTAAAATATTTTATATTTCTCTCCGTTGTTTTTGCTGTATTTTCTCGGATCACAAAAGGGTGTCTGTCTAAATGGCTTCGTTTTCTACTCAGAACCCGCTATCGGCGATCATTGTCGGAATTCAACGTTACGACCGACACGGAAACACGTTTCAACACGTGTAAATTTTTGCTTTCGCTTAGCATGTAGCGCCTGATTTGCGTTTACGCGCCTAGTACGGTTAAGGACCGTGTTCCCTTTTTCAACGGATTACGACCATTTCTAGATTGCGACAGAGCGGTTGTTTCGTGTGGCGATTCGAACTGCGTCTTTAGGGCAGCCGATAGAATTCCCCGAGGCAGAATAACGATTGAAGTGTCAGCATTTTGAGTGAACTTATCGAAGACTTTGATTTGATCGACGCTGGTACTGTGAAAAACGAAACAAGCGAGATCCGTTTCACACATTTCCAGATATCATCGCACGCTCGCTTAGAACGAATATATGTGTCAGCTTCCCTGGCAGCAGGTTAAGAAGGGGCCAGGTCACGTCAGTAATTCTTTTTGTTCTGACCATAGCGTTTTTTTTCAATTATGATAGGGGAAACGGCACCGAAGAAGGATAAGTTTCATTGGAACCTCTGGCAGCTAAACCCAGAGGCTCTCGATGAGGATTTTTTTCTTGAAAAAGTTGATATTGTAGCGGCGTGCTGAGGCGCGTGCCGGGAACCACGGAAGACGAAGACAAAGCGTGGGCAGGCGGCAGGTGACACACTTCTAATCTGACCTGAGTTGGTTATGGACGTTCTCTTGTAAATTAAAAGAAATGTAACAACTGGTGTCAGAAGTTGGATTCCCGGCAATTTTGCTGACGGCCCAAGAGATCATATTACAACCAGCAAGGGCATTCTCTGCGCGAGTGTCAGCAGCTCGTTGAGTGGCGCGGCCCTGCCTGGATTACCACCGACCAGACCAGCTTCGTTCGCCATGTTCCATCAATGAAGCAACGCTAGCCGACTGCCAAGGTCTCCCGGGAACTCATGCCACAAAAGCGCGTAAGTGCGCGCTAGGCTTGAATGGTTTTCGGACAGGTTGCGGCAGTTTTGCGGATGAAAGCATTCACGAAAAGTCATGGCGTCTCCTGTATTAGGCAATGCCGGTGCATATCGTTGTCGGTGTTAACTTTTCAAAAGGCGCAAATGTGCCGTGGACTTAGGCATCGACATGTTCCGTGCCGGCATAAGATTAGTTGTCCGACGTGTCGCCAGGGGTGATAATAAGTGCACCACTTAACCCCCTGGTATCAGGACTCTGAGCATCAATCTTCCAAAAGCGCTAACGTGCTGGACTTTGGTGCTGCAGGCAGACTGTGATGTCTGCCTGAACTTTAGTGTGTGCAAATGAGCACGAAGTTTCATGTCAAGAATCTGAATGCTGAAAGGACTTCACTCAAGATAAACTTCTCGAAACAAACAAGTACAAGCAAACTGTCTAGCACCACAGCAGTGGGGCGAGGTTGTGAAGCAGGAAAACGATCCAAAGATCATCCCTCCAAGAAAACAAGTCCTCAGGGGGAATAGTGTAGCGGCGTGCTGAGGCGCGTGCCGGGAACCACGGAACACGAAGACAAAGCGCGGGCAGGCGGCACGTGACACACTTCTAATCTGGCCTTAGTTGGTTATGGACGTTCTCTTGTAAATTAAATAAAAATGTAGCAATATATTCTTTAAAACGTATTCAGAAAGCTCAAGAGTCGATATTTTTTAGATGTCGAAGATCATCAAGCAGGAATTATAGATGCTAGTGATTGAATGGTCTTCCATTTTAGCATTCGAGGCTCGAATTGAAGAACGCAACTTAAACAAAGCTTTAGAAGTGCTGTCAAAAGCAGAATGTGATAGGCCCGGTATAGCTCTTAGAAATTTATAACATGCCAAGGAGCGGCTGGAAAATTTCCACTTGGGGCGTTACCGTGGAACAGCTCTCCGTGCTCGTACTGAGAAGTATCAGATGGGAGAGCAACCGACAAAACCATGTTTAGCAGATGAGAAAAACTTCGTGCTGCGTAACGAGATAACCGGGATCGAGCACAAAGGGGTGACAAGCGCTAGCCTAACTAATATTAAGCAAGCGTTTGTCGGCTACTATAAAAAGATTTTTGGGACGGATAATATTAGAAGGAAGGATCCCCATGTGTAGGAAACGTTTTGACTCCCTCCCGCAGTTAGTAGACGAGGAGAAAGAAAAACTCGCACAGTCTTTCTCTTTATAAGAAGTCGAGAGGTCAAGTGACGAACTGCCCCACTCCAAAATGGCGAGCATTGTTTCGTTTGGTTCCCTTTCCCGATTCGGATTTGACGATACCAGATACAAAAATAGTGCCAGTAAATTGCTAGCACACGCCTGAGAAGCGCCACCCGAACGGCGCGCACTGGCCAGCCCTTAAATACGCGAACGCCCTTGCCCGAGATATGGCAAAATATTTTGCCGGGAAATGACCACCCAAATTAGTCGATATACACACGTATGCCGTGCCTACCTTTTCCTTAAGCTGTCCAAAACGCAAGTAGCACACACAGTTCAGAGTCTTTCAGCTAAATGTTAGGTATGGCAACGGAAGCGTCCCCCCACAGCGACGGCAATAACTCTACCTTTGTGAAATACCCAGCTATATAAGAGTCTTACCTCCTACTTCCACGTCTGGAAGGTGGAAGCAAGCACCTTCATTCTGAAACTGATCATCTAGTTTCCAGGGAGCGCAATTCTCACACCACTACACCATCATCGCTGGAAGTTGCCATATATTACCAACGACGTGTCTCGATATTGTAAAAAAAAAAAAAAAAATGAGGCACGAAGAGTGTGACGGGGATGTACGCAACCTGAAGCTTTTATAAGGTTACGCGAAAAGCAGCACAAAATTAAATAAACATTGATATGTCCAAAAGTTGATAACAGTTCTATTATATTTTCAGACAGTCGATTTCTGTCCCGAAGCTCATTCAGCGGAAAAAAGGCGTCTCATTATGTTGTGAAAGTTAGAAAACTGTTGTAGAGACTATAACCAAAAAGTGCATTGTTATTTGTCTCGAGCTTTTAGAAGGAGCGCAGTTGACGACCATTTATTGTCCTGTCCGGGTCTTCGAAAGCAAAGGAGGGAGGGAACAAAAATAAAAGGAGCACACATATCCTCTCCACCGGTCTTCCTTGTCCCGAGTTTCTTTTATTCGTTCTTTTGCCAGTCGTAGAGAGCGGAAGTGGTAAAAGAAAAAGGGACCCCTCTGCTGAAGGAGTTGACACATAATGTCCTACGGCGCTGTTCCCAAACACAGACATTCGTATCGACGGTCTATTGAGGTCGCAAAAAACAGTAAACTAAACGTGCACAGACACAGCGCTGAATATCAACTGAATGTTGGTTTTTTAACGAACTAGAAACGGAAACACCGGGGAGGTATAGGAGAAATATGTAACAAAATAATCAATGAAAAACGCCCTTCCGCACCTTGAATTAAACAGCGCAAATAAGTTACGTAAGGAAGATACAACAGGAAGGAAAGAGCGCTGTTTCCTTCCTGTTGTCTCTTCCTTACGTAACTTATTTGCGCTGTTTAATTCAAGATGTCTATCCAACTCTCCCAGCAACTCATTTTGGCCCTACCGCACCCATGGATTCATGGGGTATCACTTATGTTTAAAGATTGTAACATTCACTGATTATGGCATAGCAACATCTCAGATATGCTTCTTAACGGAGCGCTATTCTTCACACTGAAACTCATTCAAGAATTATTCTTGCATAAAATTTATTCCAACTGGGATATTACTGCTGGTAGTAGTTCTCAATTTTCTGATATCTCAAGTGGGAAAATAAATAGATTTAGCTTCCGTAGTCGTTTTATTTCAAGATGAAACATTAGTTCACACGTAGTACCGACAGTAACACTTATACCGATAATGTGATCGCAGCTAGCAACACACTTCGGGGATAAAAATAAGTGTTCGAATAGATTCACACCAAGAGGCAAAGGGCCAAACAGTGGGTCTCTACCACTGAGGGAGGAGGCGAGGGAACAGGAAAACAAAATTACATTAGCTTGATCGTGCTGACGAAGACAGAGAACACAGAATATGTAGCGTGAAAGGGCTGTGCCCATGCACTGGATGTGTGGCGTCATAAAGTCACGTAACTGTGACGTCACACATCGCCATGGTGTCAAGTGCCATCATGGTGTGACAAAATGTCACAGAGTCAAGTGACTTCCTGACGCAACGTGATATGATGTCGACATACGACGTCAGAAAGTTAAGATGACCTCTTGTGAGAAAATTATGACGTCATAATGACATCACGTAGTCACCTGACGTCACCGTCCCTTGTAAAAGTTCTTCACGGCGGTCTTTTTATAGAATTCGGCTGATAAACCATATAATGGGGTAAAAGAGAAGGCAAGAGAGATTGAAAAAAAGTTCGTGACGAAGCTGAAAGATGGCATGTGAGCGTCCCCTAAGACACCTCAAAGAACGAACGGCAAGCATTGATCACCGTTAAGCATAGATGGCCGAGCAGTGTCGTAAAGCGAGGATATTCTATTTGATAGTGCGGTCTGGTTGCTGTCGGTCTCCGGGGTGCCTTGCGTACCGCGTTGGATGTCCGGAGACTGTCACGTTACGAACGTACGGACGGCCTCGCCGAGTGCATGCGTGAACGGCGGCTCCATCCTTTGATACCCTCACCAACTTTAGCGACACTTCTTTACGAGCTCCGGAGGAAATATACTGCACCTTTCCGCCGACGCTAAGACAGCGGGAAATTCGACTTGCGGCACCGAGGGCCAAAAAGAATGGTTTGTCGTGCTTTGCCGTCCACGGAGAAGGGATGCAGTGAACACGGCTTTGGTTCGGTGGGATGGATTCTGTGTGGTGATAAATCTGGAAAAATATTGAAATTATATAGCGAGTAAATTGGCTTTCATAATTGCTTCTTTGGAGCATCGACACATATTGACGCACACGGTCGTGCAATGGACGCTGCAGCTAGAAGAATTATGTTCCGGTTGACTGTCTTCGTAATAGGTGGGAACAGCGCAGGAAAAACCGAAGGTTTTTCCTGCGCTGTTCCCACTTATTAAGATGCTTAACCAACTCGCCCAACTCTCTGCCGTGTTGACTGTCTTCGCCTCGACGGTACGCAAAATGATTACCAGAAAAAAAAACGGATTCTTTAATTGATGACGAACAGCGTTCACGAGGTTATAATGGGGTAAAAGCTGAAAATTAAACTTAACAATTTGACGTCACAACTAAACATACAATATAATCTAGTTTCAACACTTGGACAGACGTATTCTTGTTAAACAACATCGGAGGTCATATTCGCAGCTTTATTTCGTAATTCTCCGTGGTTCCACGTGCAGCAGCTGGTCGTAGTTTATAGCACAGAACTAAAGCTACTTGAGCAAACCGTAACACGCCCGATGACGATGTTTCTTTGTTGCCGGAACAACGTTCACTGATTGACACGACGTATTGTACTTCGTAATTTACTTAGGTGCCTGGCAAGAGACAAAGCATAGACCGAAATAAAATGGTATAAATTTGAGAGAGTGCTTAATACTAAGAACCACAGTGTCTGGAACGTGTCTTTGACTGATACATTTAGCGATTTATTCCTCTTGTACATTAAAGCGGCCCCGAAGAGGCACGTCACAGATGCCGGCGTGTCATGTTGAAGGATGTCGCGATCCTGCAGATTGGTGCTTGAAGTCCCAATAAAAAATGCAATCGAATTTGAGTGCTGCTGGAGTCGCGTAGCCACTATTCATGGCTGCAAACGTTTGGGCGGAATATTGGAGATGGAAAGTGACCTATAGCAGAACAAGCGTCCGCCACATTCGCCACCGCTGCTGTAACACCGCCAGGAATCCTGCGGGCTAACGTATGAAACTTCTATGACGTCTTCAGACAGAAATCAAGAAACCAATTTTTATTGCATGGTAAACATAGCAGTAGAAGCACAATGGTGGAACAACCACTTTTCGTCTTTAAAACTTGCAGTAGGGAGTTATGCATGTATCACAGACTGCGGTTCTGTAGATTTAAGTTACGATGGTGGGAGATCGATCCTACTAGTTTTGCTGACCTGTCGGGATATAAATGACAAGACAAAATTTTACATTCGAGTAAATGTTCTCACATTTTCCTAAGCGCTGACTTAAAGGTATTTGATTGAAATTGCCAGGACATGGGCGTCTCGTAAATAAAATGTGAAAGCCGTTTACAAATCCCTGTAACGCCGAATTGGAGCGCAGCTCTTGAGGAGGAGTAGGGAAGAGTACTGAGGGGGGTCACGTCACCTGCGGGTAGTCACGTGACCCCGGGGGGTCACGTGATCTCGTGGGAGGGGGGTCACGTGACCTCGGGGGGGGGGGGGGGGGTCACGTCTCTGGGGGGCTCACGTGACCTCGGGGGGGGGGGGGTCACGTGACCTCGGGGGTCACGTGACCCCCCGGTTACGCCGACGCCGACGCCGACGCCGCTCAGGCTGGAAACGGGCCCCTAAGAGCTGCGCTCTAAAATAAAAATAATATAAACATTCGAAATATGGCTATCGTGCAGTTTTGATTTGACCTTTGTGTTAGCGCCGTCCTCGAAGACGACGAAGAGTACCCCAAGAGCGCTCCACGATCCGCGTGACTTAGAGTTCTTTTCTCGGTAGCCATACCTGCCTGACGTATATTAAACGTCCTTTCCTAACCTTCCCTCGGCCGCCCCCGTCTTCAATGTCGAGACCGTAACATCTCAGAAGTGGGATAGCCAGTGACCACGGCCCACTTCGGATCGAATCCTGCGGCTACGACTTGACACAGCGGCGCCAAACGAAACCTCGACATGGCTGAACCGAACGAGGAAGGCCAGCGGCGCAGCGAACGGAACCGGACCCGACAGACTGCGGCAGCGGGCCCTCCCCGACTTCCAGTCACCGTTACTACTGGAGCAGGGAGCACAGGCCTTGGCGGTAGCGATGGCGCGACCACGAGCCAAGGTAGTGTGGCAGCTGGAAATCCTGAACTCTCCGACACCGCTAATCAAGGACAAGGAACATCGGTGACGAGCCCATCCATCGTCCCTCCGGCAATTCAGACTGGATTGAATGTACCGACAGGCGACCTTCCTGGACTTAATTCTCTTGTACAGGAGGCCGTACAAGCCGCCGTGCGAGGAGCGATCACGGGCTTGGCTGACCTGCTACGTTCCACAGCTCAGCCCACGAATGACGCAAGACCACCGACAGACTCTGGTAAGCTGGTACCAGTGTTCAACCCCGTGACGAATCCAGCGCAGACCATCGAACATTGGAAAAGAAAAGTCGACGAACTCTCTGTGATATACTCATGGAACGAGCGACAGACGTCGTGTTTTGCGCTGACGAAACTGGAAGGAATCGCTAAAACATGGTACGACGGCCTCGTCAGTGTCCAGCGCTCGTGGCTTGAATGGAAGGCGGAACTGAAGAAAGATTTTCCACCCATCATATGCTTACGGCGCCGGCATCAAGAGATGGAAGCGAGACGGAAATTGGCAAACGAAACTGTCGAGCAGTACTTTCATGAAAAAGTCAGCCTAGCTCGACTCTGTCAACTTCCTGAAGATCAGATCGTGGATTATGTCATAACCGGCATCAATGACGAATCTCTCGTTCGAGGTCTCAGCGTTGTCAAATTCCGGACACCGGAGGCTCTGCTGGAATGTCTAAAATGTTTGGACGACCGACTCGCCGTCATTGAGGAAGCGTCCCACCGGTCAGATGTGGCGACCGTTTCAGCGACTGTCAAGACAGTTCCATCGAATCACCGATCCACCCAAAGAGTTGTTAAACGAAAACCGGCCTTCAACTCTAGCGGTGAGCCGCGCTGTTTTAACTGCGACGAATACGGACATATATCTGCAAACTGCAGTAAACCACAGAAGCGAGAACGCTGCAGCAAATGTCAACGGATAGGACATAAAACAGCGGACTGCAGAGCAAGTGCCAAAGGTAGTACGAACGTCAAAAGTCATCACATTGAAGATAAACAGGAAGTGAATGCACGAAACGAGAAGTACTTTCAAGATGCTCTGGTAGACGGGAAGCCCATTCGAGCTTACGTTGACCTTGGCAGTCAGTGCGTTACGTTGCGCAAGATAGATGCCGACGATTTGGGAATCAGCTGTAACGAGCCGTCCCGGGGATGCAAGATTGCGGGCTACGGTTCCGGTCAAGTTCTGCCGTGTGGAATGACGGAAGCAAGCGTCACAGTGGACCAAGCTACAGCCCGCGTTCCAATCTACATTGTTCCAAGTGAAGCGCAAGCGATTCCGCTTCTCGTTGGACAGCCATTTACTGAGCAACCACATGTCACGATCGTGCGAAGAAGGAACACACTTCGCATTTTTGAAGAGAACGGCAGCTTTGCTGATGAAGATGACCAGCTTCGATTCGTTCAAGTTCCTGATCTTCCGCCACGTTCTGTCACGCTCTGGGCCAAGGAGTCTGTCGTGATTCCACCAGACTACGTGGGAATTGTTCGTCTGACGACCAAGGAATCCGCCACAGGACACGTCTTCGTTGACGCACAATTTCGAACGCAAGAGGGCAGGGAACACTGTCTGCCTGCTTGCGTAATCGACGTCTCGGAAGGCGGCAACACTGTTTTGCCTATTTTGAATGTATCGAAGTTTGACCTCCATATTTCGAAAGAAGTTGCAGCCAGAGGATCCTGGTGTTCAGGAACAATTGAGACTGCGTGCCAGCGAAAGACGACGGATATGTTGCAACCGATTAAGGCGGAGGATGTACGAAAGGGGCCTCAGGTGACTGCTGAAGAATTTGACAGGCTGCTAGAGCTCATTAACGAGTACCGTGACTGCTTTGCCGTCAACGTCTTCGAGCTTGGCTCTACGAGTGCGACAGAGATGAAAATCGAGACTGTTCCTGGGGCAAAACCAGTATCTTTTCGTCCATACCGGCTGTCCTACGACCAACGCACTCGAGTAAACAAGGCCGTAGAAGAACTGAAAGAAGCAGGTGTTGTCCGCGACTCATCATCCGAGTATGCGAGCCCACTACTTGTCGTAAAAAAGAAAACCGGAGAGGAACGACTTTGTGTTGACTACAGAGCGCTGAATGCGATTACTAAGAAGGATAAGTATCCTCTACCTCTTATCGAAGATCAGCTGGACCGACTCCAGGGAAACTACTGCTTTACGACGCTTGATCTGGCATCGGGCTACTACCAAGTTCCAATGGCTAAGGAGTCCCGAGCTAAGACTGCTTTCGTGACGCCTGACGGACATTACGAGTTCTTAAAAATGCCGTTCGGTCTCACCAACGCTCCAGCGGTCTTTCAACGTATGATGAATGCCGTATTGGGACCGTTGCGATATGGTGTCGCCATAGCGTACATGGACGACGTTCTTATCCCTTCCACCGACTTTAATGAGGGTCTTGCTCATCTTGAGCAGGTCTTCCAGGTTCTACGAGCTGCGAACCTTACGCTTCGTATAAGCAAATGCACCTTCATGACAGAGAAAGTCACGTATCTGGGCTTCGAGATCGGAGCGACTGGACTCAGACCCAGCGACTACAAAGTGAAGGCTCTAATTGACTTTCCAACACCGTCCCGAGTGCACGAAGTCCGACAGTTTGTTGGACTGGCCAGTTACTTCAGACGGTTTGTCAAGAATTTGGCAACTCTCGCACAGCCATTAACGAAGCTTCTAAAGAAAGACGCACCTTGGGAGTGGACCACAGAGCAGGACACCGCGTTCAGTGTCCTAAAGCTGCGCTTGCAGGAACGCCCTGTGTTGGCCCTGTACAACCATGAAGCCCCGACGGAAGTTCACACAGACGCAAGCAAAAAGGGGTTGGGGGGCATGCTACTTCAACTACAGAGTGATGGCCACTTCCACCGCGTGATTTACGTAAGTCGTCAAACGTCAGAGGCTGAGGGACGTTATCATTCATATGAGCTGGAAGCACTCGCCGTGGTGTGGACGTTGGAACGACTCAGGACTTATCTTCTTGGAATCGATTTCAACGTTGTCACGGACTGCAGCGCCCTACGGGAAATGATGAGCAAACGTGAACTCATACCCCGAGTGGCACGCTGGTGGTTGCGGTTGCAAGAATTCACCTTCACGGTTATTCACAGAGATTCAGCGTCTATGCAGCATGTTGATGCGTTGAGTAGGTCTCCGACTGGACCAGCGGAAGAGATGGAGGCGTGCGAAGGACTCCATATCTACGCTACAGCGATGGAAGAAACGGATGACTGGTTGGTTGCCGCGCAACTACTGGACGCCGATGTGAAACACATCTAAGAGGTTCTGGAGAAACCTGCGTCCTCGGCCGAGGAGCGCCGCATCCACTCCGAGTATAAACTCCAGAGGAATGTTGTCTTCCGAAACATTGATGGAGACTCATCAAGGCTGCTGTGGCTTGCTCCGAAACCACTGCGTTGGCAGGTTGTGCGACGTTCCCATGATGATCTGGGGCATGTGGGGACGGAAAAGACGATCAGACGGATCCAGGAGAAATACTGGTTCGCAGGAATGAAGCGCTATGTACGGAGATACGTCGCCTCATGCGCAGAGTGCCTCTATAATAAGACGCCAACAGGAAAGAAACCTGGCATGCTTCATTCCATCGACAAGGTCGCTGTTCCGTTTCACACACTCCATCTGGACCACTTGGGACCGTTTCCAAGATCCAGACACGGGAATACGTACCTGATTGTAGCTGTGGACGGGTTCACAAAGTTTGTGATACTCACACCTGTTAAGAACGCAGGAGGCCAAGCGACTACGCGATGCCTGCGACACATCGTTGGACTTTTTGGACCGCCGACGCGAGTAATCACGGACCGAGGAGTGGCGTACACTGGCACGACATTCAAGAAGTACTGTGAAAACTCTGGCATCATTCACATTTTGACTTCAACAGCCACACCACGTGCGAATGGTCAAGTCGAGCGTTTCAACAGGACGATCACTCCAGCGATTGCCACTTTGACAAAGGACAAAGGTGAGAAGATCTGGGATGAGGTTGCTGACCTTGTTCAGTGGAGCCTGAACAACACCTACCACAAAGCAATAGACAGCACACCGTTCAGATTGTTGTTCAACTTCGAGTCAAGAAGCTTGAATGGCGATCACCTCGATGACGCTTTGAGCGACCTGTCTACTAAAACTAGCGAGGAGATGTGAAATAGAAGGAAGGCAGCTATCCAAGCCATCCGACTTGATCAAGAGAGGCAGAAGCGTCGCTACAACCAGAAGCGACGACATGCTCCAACGTTTGAACCGGGAGATATCGTTGTGGTTCAGCGAGAACCGACGTCAATAGGAGAATCGCGCAAGTTGCAGGAGAAATACAAAGGTCCGTACGTAGTCACGAAGCGACTTCCAAACGACACCTATCGCATCGAGGACATACCTGGCCACCAGCGGACTCAACGTTATTACACTTCAAAAGCTCCCGTCGATAAGCTGAAACGACTCAACACATTCGATGTGGACAGTAAAGAAAGTTGTGAAGAAACATCAAGTGAGGGCACTTGATTGCTAGGATGGCCGAATGCTAGCGCCGTCCTCGAAGACGACGAAGAGTACCCCAAGAGCGCTCCACGATCCGCGTGACTTAGAGTTCTTTTCTCGGTAGCCATACCTGCCTGACGTATATTAAACGTCCTTTCCTAACCTTCCCTCGGCCGCCCCCGTCTTCAATGTCGAGACCGTAACATTTGTAAGATTTTTACTTCGACAACTTGTTTCGCAGGTACTAAATATCTGCGAAGTCTCTTCAAATATTTAAACATGGTGGCATTTCGCCTTCGAAGATGCACTTGTCCTGATTTGTATTTAACAACTGTTCTAAACATAACCCAACCTACTGTTTCTACCTTCCCGGCCTGGTGGCGTTCTTTTTCAGCCAACGTCCGCACCAGAGGAGCGCACCCTTAGCATCCAGGAGGCGACCACGAAAGCGCTGCATTTTCCAGGCGTACACAAGTACAACAACAGCACATCCTGGTAAAAGGACTAAAATTGGTCCACGTGTGACGAATCCCGGCCCCTCGTCGTCGGAGCTCATTAAACAGTTAATGAGAGAGCTCCGTCGCAGTGCCAAAATCTGTAATCCTCTCTCGGTCACACGCTATAGCATGGCACACGCGGTCGCGTGCTTGAATCCGGTTTTCTGATTAGACTCTAATTCCGCCTTCATTGCTGGCTAGGTAATGTGCAGCTAGCACGTCGTCGGTGTATTATACCATAGTTACACTAACGCTCTTAACTGTCACTAATCCAAGGACGGCTGACTCAATTGCGATCGACCGGAGTTCCACAGCGGCGCCAATTGTCATTCAGCCGCTAACGATCATTGCGTTCAAGTCAGCTAGCCTACCTCAGTCAACTGAAGGGGGTTCGCTCCAGTAGGGCTAAAGATGGCGGCGTCCACCGCACCGTCACCTATGTCGAGCGCCAGCGAAGCACTTCCTATTTCATAAGTTTGGGGGAGGTATCTAGAATGTATCGTAGCAGCAAATATTGGCAGAAGACGTATGACCATAGGTCGGCATTTTGAGCTGTACCCGCTGAAACTCACGATCACCATTTTTCCTCAATCAGAACTCACGCTCACTAACGATCACGATTTATTCAATAAAACGTCATCACCCGGACTTCCCCTCACGGTTCAACACAAAACCAAAACTCACTCGCCGTCATCATCACGGTCGTCACGCTCACAGATCATCACGATCATCACGCACACAGGTCATCACGAATCATCAGAATCACAGCTCATCACACTCGCACATCCTCACGGTCCTCACACTCACAGGTCACCACGCTCATCACACTCATAGTTCATCACGCTCCTCACGGCACTCAAACTCACAGCTCCTCACAGTCCGCACACTCACAGGTCAACACGCTCGTTACACCCACAGCTCCTCACGGTCCTCACACTCACAGCCCCTCACGGTTCTCACACTCACAGCTCCTCACGGTCCTCACAATCACACAGGTCTTCACGGTCCTCACACTCACACAAGTCTTCACGCTCATCACACTCACAAGTCCTCACACTCACAGGTCATCACGCTTACCGGTTGCTTTCTTCGTATTTTTCTTTTGTTTCTCTCAAGCCGTTGGTTTGTCTTCACGTGAGTCGTGCGGCGAGAAAACTATCCCGAAACAGTGAACTTCTGAGCCCCTTATCCAATTCGAAAAAAATGAACTATGTTAAAGTCTATGCTCCGCACATTTCTACCAAATTTCGATAACCTGAATTACGAAAGAAACTAAATGCAAGCTGACGAGAGGTGATGTGTTGAACTTACACCTGCTGACAAGGGCGGTGGAAAAACACAAACGAGCCTTCCGACAGGTTACACAGACATCGTCGCAGTGATTAGGGCATCGCCTCGCTCTACATACCTCGCTCATTTGTACACAGATAAAAAATTACTACATTTATCACCCCCGTTTTTTTTTTAGTGCCACTCACACTTACTTTAACGGAAGTTTATGCAGCGTGTATCTATAGTAAACATATGCATCGACCAATTTTTGTTTTGTCTTTGTTTTGGGAGGACGGTAATATTACGTAGGGTGGTTTCACGTGACGACGGTTTGAGATGTCGCCATACACCCTGTTGACAGCGGTGTCCGTCAGTCGCGTGCTATTCTATGAGCAGAGGCCGCGGAGGCCGAGTTTTCTCTCACTCGAGTTACTTCTGCTTCTGTTGATCGACCGTGCTTTCCGGGGTAAGCTGCAATTTAAAAAAATCATCGGCCGGCATTGTTTTTCATTCATCTCGGCCTTTATAAAATACTGTCGGCATTTATTATCTTGATACATGCAGCAGTCCTTGAATTGATTTCGCTTGGATTGGTTTGACTTTGGCATGACTTTGGCATGACTTTGGCATGACTTTGTTTGGTTTGGCTTGGAGTGGTTTGGGGGTTTGGGGCCATCCCCATGTGGCTCTTTGTCGCGCTCTCGATCATGTAGGGCGCGCCACTTTTCATGTGGCAAGCCGCGTCATTCTTCGCGCGCAGTTTTTTAATGGGCAATCAGTTCGTCGAACGAGGTTTCATAAACAGATTCTTTCATCGACACTGCGATGTTTCGTCGGCAGATCGTTTTTTTGACAATTGTTTCATCGATGTGTCATTCGGAGATCGTCTCTTCGACATTCGATGCTCGAGAGAGCTTATTAATCAGCCACCATATTACTACACTTCGTATTCACTCTATTTTGTTTCGTTTTACTCGTACGTCTAGACGACGTTTCTCTTGCGCTCTTTCATCGACGAGGCGCTGGCTTCTTGACGTTATGCGTTCTTTGCGTGTTCGCAGCGCACTACGGTGTTCGCTTCAGACAGGGCGCAGGTGGCGCAAGCGAAAATGCTCCTCACTCTTTCTACGCATGCAGAGTACTGTGTGCTTCCGTTGCTGGAGTAGTGCGTGCGGCGCGGCGGTCGTTTGCACATGTATGGCCGTTTGGGCGCGTACTCGGCCTGTCTAGCGGATATTTGTGTACGAAAGGAGCGTGCCATATATGAAGCTGAGGCTCGGCGCTCGGCAGCCAGACGGCCCGACGTAATTGTTGCTTTCTGTAGTGCTTTTGGCCGCGTGCACACTCGAAGCTCACCGGATGCTGCATCTTTCCAAACTTTTTCTAAAAGGGATGATTCTCGACGCATTGGTGGCTTAGTATACCGCTCATTTTTTTGTAGAATCATAAAAGGCTTATTTTGTGCCCAGTAATGCACGCGAAATACCAAAACTGACGTTTTGCATTTTCGTCTTGCTAGTGCTCCGAAATAGTTAGTGGCGTAGAGGTTAATCTGTCGGTTTCGCTAGTCTTTAAAAGTCGATGAACGAGGTATTTGCATTGTTGTAGCTTGTAGAGTCGGAGCTGGTGGAGATCTATCGTCTACGTCGTCTTCTTTGCCATAGGGCAGCTGACCGATTCTACGTGCGCGAGCTCTCGCTGGAAGCGTAATCCTATTTTATAGTGTCCATCCGTGTGTACTCTAGTGAATATTTCAGGCCCAACATATCAATAGTTCATTGTTATGAACCAGAAAAACGCAATCTCTGTAAACACCCCCCGACAAAGAAAGAAGACGAGAGCTCGCCGTTCGCTTTGACCAATAGACCGATCTCACCAACCGTCTGGAGCGCGTGCGTGCCGCAGCCAGCGGTAGTGCACGAGACCGCTCGTGATCGACACACGGAAGCCTGCAGTGGCGTTTAACCTCGTGCGGAAAGACCACAGTTCCCGCAATGCATTGCGCCAGAGGAGGCATTGCGAAACTGGTGGTGAGGTCGGTCGATTACTTCAAGCCCGGTTCACACATCAGCGTTTCGAGCGACAGAAACGACAGAAACAACACGAACGACTTGAGACTGGGTCGATTATGTTCGCATTACAGAGTGTGACAGATAATGCAATGAGCAGCTTTGTCAATCAATGATGTGTCACGGTTTTCCCGGTGTCATGTCGTTCGGGTCGTTTCTGTCCTTCTTGTAGCTCGGAACGCAGAGTGTGAACCGGCCTTTACGAGCCTACTCTGATGTTACGCTTGAACGTCACGGAAAAATCGGTCTTCTCGCCTTTTCGAGATGTCGCCACGGGTAGGAATACTAGCAGGGTATTAAGTGATTTGTTCGGCTCTCAAGCGTCAGTACAGTTCATAACTTTGTCAACATTGCCTGAATCCTATTCCAATAGTAAAATAAGATATCGAAGGTGTCTTCCTGGGTACAATGTCCGCCCCTATCAAAATCGAACTTGGTGGTGTTTTTAAATACAATATTTAGCATTATTTAGCGCATTTAGTTCCCGAAAATTAGCGGCACATTCGGGAAATTGAAATTTAATGGTATTTTTTTTCTTTTCATAACTGGCGGAAATGATGACAAGCGGTTCCTCTAGTCATTTAGTTGCACATTCACAAGAGATATTGTAATTTATGTTGTATAATTATCAAACCCGCGGCGTTTCTGTAACCATCGCTTCGAGTCAGATCCTCTGTCGCTAGGTTAACAAAGTGTTCATTCAACGCAGTAGCACACTTCAATCTTGCCTTCTGCTACACCATTGTAAAATTTTATTACGAGCTTGAATCATCGCGATATGTGCCATAGCCCTTGCAACGATAAGGAGTGTTCGAGAATTGAGTTGTACAAAGTTGGTCATCACATATAATATTTTTGTTTTACAAGAAATTCTTGCCTCACTCTGAGTACCTATACATTCAGCCATAATAACGTAAAAACGAAACATGAGTAAACAAGGGCAAAGGGGAGCACAGCGTCATGCACAAAGCCCGAGAAGCCCGGGCAATGGCCGCCTCGTAGTCGCGTCCAGCCGGCGCGCCGGCAACCCTGCCGTGGCCGTGGGGCAGGCACTGCGACGTTGCGGCCACCACGCGTTCCTCATCGAAGGCACAGGGCACACGGCGATTTCTGCGAATCCCGATGAGCCAGTAAATTTATTGGAGGGAGACACGTGACAGCGTCTCACAGGCGTCCATTCTAGATGCCACCTGTCTCTATACGACGCTCTAATTGGCCCACTGAGTCGTAGCTTGCACAGTTTGCTAAGTCATACTTAAACAGGCTTTTTGGTGTGCCCATAGGTAAGCAGTGATGCAGCCTGGCACTACACGTTGCGCCATCTAACGACTGAAAAATGAAACAAATTGGGTAGGCCAGGACGGCGCGGGTCGCGAGCACTGCGGGCGGGCGGATTTAGAAACCACTTGTGAACGTGGCATTTTGGATCGGCGTGAGCCTTTTTGGAACTGTTTTTCGTTAATTAAGTCTCAACTTTACGTCTCTATGACCTTTCCGGGTTCCTGTGACATCTCGCCTAATCCTAAAGTTTTCCCCGACAATAAACGTCGCCTCTGCTGCGTGAAAGACTGCCACAGTCGCGAAGGTGACTCAAGCGTCAAACTTTACCGCTTCCCTTCAAGATCTTGGGAAGCGACACGGCATCAAAGTGGATTACTGCAGTGCGATGCATCAAGTAAGTAAATTTTACACTAATTGTTAAAGTGGCCGAAAATAGACGTGCAGGTTCGGAAAGTGGTCCGACAAACTCCTTTTGCAGAAAAACTCCTTTTGCAAAATAACGTGTTTATACAAGTTGTTTTACGAGTCTCTGAGACAGCCATATAGAGAAATAAAGGAAGAGCCTGCAAGATCAAGCACCACCTCCCCACCCTCCTCCGCCCTCCACAGGAACCGGCGCGTTTACATGGCGAAGGAGCTGGCGAGCGACACCCATACCGACCCTGAAGGCCTGAACCCCGCGCACTAGCGGCACTAGTTGCGAAGCGAGAGTCTCCTCGCCCACTGAGACGGCCGCGGAGCCCACGTGACCAACCCAGCTAAGATAATACCAGCGCTCACCACGACTCATCATGGCCATGGTCCTCAGACTCACGTCATCACGCAGACTAATGCGATCACCGGACTCATATCCACCCTAAGACTCACGTCTTGATTCAGGCTCATGCTCATGAGCCTTGAAACTCACAATCACACTCGAGAGACCTCAAAACTCACACTGATGAGTACTTCACCTTAGCGCTCAAGTTCACGCTCACACCGAAAAGTTTTCAGAACTCGCGATCACACTTACGATCAGACTCACGCTCATCAGTTCTCAGGACTCAGAGTCATCAGTTCACGTAACTCATGATCACACTCATACTCACACTCACAATTGTTCGAGACTTGCGGCATCACTCGCGATCACCTCAAATCCGACAGTGAGCGTGAATGATCGTGAGTGATTGCACTCGTGAGTGCAAAAGCCAAGGTATGAGTATAACTCGGGGTTAGAGCTGCCGGTAGAACAAACAAGGCACGTCGCAGAAGCCAAAGCTCGGCGAGGGCGGCTATTGTGATGTGGGTGCCGATAAGACTTTCCCCAGGCAGCACAAGGTATTGGGCCAATATTGGAAGAGCATTGGCAAAAAAAGGTCCAATGATGGTTCACTTTAGCCAATCTGCTACCAATAGTGTCTATGCCATTATATAGCATCTTCAGTGATGGCCCAGCTTTTCCTATGATCAACCAATATTGGAAGCACATTGGCATAAAATGGGCAATCTTGGCCTGTCAATTCCATTCGCTTGCGAATATAAGATGAATACTGGCAAAACATGGACAATGTTGGCCTGTCAGTTCCATTCGCTTGTGAATATTGGATGAACACTGGCATAAAATGGGCAATGTTGGCCTGTCAGTTCCAATGGCTTGCACATATTGGATGAACACTGGTATAAAATGGTCAACGTTGGCCTGTCCGTGCCCTTGGCATTACAATATTTGATGGCGACTGGCATAAAATGGACACTTGACTTGTATGTAGCATTGGCTTGGCAATGTTGGATAAACACGAGCTTATAATGGTTACTGTCGTCCTGTTGGTACCATTGGCTTACCGTCATTTAAAAAACACAGTGGCATATAATGGCCAGTGTGTGTTAGTCTGAAATTACCATTGCCTTAATAGTTGAAGCATGTTGGACTAGACTAGTTAGGGTGTGTTCGTTTTACCTCAACAAGTTTAAATTGCTCGAGCGCTTGTAATTTTCTTTTTCAAAGCGCAATCCAGGTGCTTTTCTGCAAAGTAAACAAGACAATAACGAAATTTTCCTCCTTGACAATGCACATTAAGGAGTCGCCAGCGATATGGGCTGATCAGGACCGCTAACTGGAAAAAAAAAAAGAGAAAGACGATGTATGCGTTATAAAGTCAACATGATTGATTATTATATTGACCCTATGATCTTGACAGAAAAGCTTCGGACCCTAACTACGGGCTTGGGGACTGCACCTCGTTTCACGTGAAAAACTATTGACTCGATTATACAATGACGGCACTATGACTCTTATTGTGGCACTACTGGTGCCACAATCAGAGCAATAATGCCTCCTCCATAGCGCCAAGGCACTGATAGCAGACGACATGTTGGTCTTGATTTAGAGTCTAGCAGGATTATCTAGCCGGATTTTGGCCTTGATTTAGAGTCTAGCCCCATTTTTCCGCATTTTATTTATTATTCTCTCTTTTTAATTTTGACATTAGGCTCCGAGCTGATTTCGGAGCTTAGTGTTTGTCAGTTCCTTTTCGTCATGTTGCTGTAGAGTTATCATGTCTAAGCAATCTCTACTACATGGTTTTTGGAAACCCGGATAGCCAATACCAGCAGAAACAAACGAAAGAATTCGAGAGAGAGAAGTGTTCAAGAGAGGGTCGGGAGCCGACGGCCTCGGAACCGCTTCGGAAAGGGCGAGAGAGGGTGATAAAAGGGCAGTCCCCCCCCCCCCCCCCCGTTGTCCTCACGCCGTCACTAATCTCATTAAATCTATCGTTTGTGAGCGAAGAGGACTCGGCGTCCGCTTGAGCGAGGAGGGCACCGCGCATTCCCAAGGTGACAGTGCCCTGGGAGCTACGCGCCGGCCGGACCAATCATCGCCTGCACCGCTCTCTTCATCGCCTGCACCGCTCTCTGGACGTGGTAACGAAAGAGAGCGTGATCACGTGATTAAAGATAAACCTGGCGATTGGTTCACCGAACTTCTTAGCTTCCTTTACACTCTCAGCTTTGGGGTAATGGAGTTCAGCTCGCGAAACTCACGCACACAGAAAGTGGGATCGCGTGCACCAAGGCCACACGATAAAGTAGCGACTGGAAGACGGTAGGGACGGTCTCCTCAATTTCCAACACGCGCATCCGCGAACTGCAAGTGGGCAGACGTGCTTCGGAATTTATGCACATTTTTTTGTTTGTTTTTTGTGGCAGAAATAGTCTTTTATCCAAGAAACAAGAACGGCAAGATAATCATGCGGATACCAGGACACCAAGGTGTCCGTTTTTAAGTTGTCTGAGTGCATTTCATTCCTTAGCAGGCTGTTTTTGTCGGGCAAAGCGGCTCGGTATCTCAGCCATACAGGCTACAATATACTGAAATTGGTAAGAACGGGTGGTTCTACAGTTCCAATCACCAGCAGCGCGTTTTCTCTTAATGCCAAGTGCGATCTTCAACATGTGGATTGCCAGGATCATGGATAATCATTCAGCAGCGCCTACACACCGGTGGTCTTCCTTTGTTGTGGGCATACATGTGACCACTAGCTTCGACAGACCGAAGACACGAAGGACCGCCTTCTCTTCCATGTGAGTGACAAGGAGAGGTTTTCCTGACCATTGGGGATAGGTATTCTTGCTGCGCAATGTACGTTTTCTCACTATCCGGTGAGTTTGAATCGTGTCGAACTCTGTGCCAGTAATCTCCGACGAGTTCAACGTGTAATCCACAGTGATCAGCCCAAAAAAGCCCTGTACAGCGTTATTTGTAAGAGCTTTTTTTTTCTGATAGACCGTGAGAGACGTTCTGATTTGTTATTTCTGTTTTTGAAGTCATTTTTATTTAATAGTTCTTGTTAACATATGGCTGTATTCTTGGCGGTAGATGTGTGCTGTAGTAAAAAATTGTTTCTTTATGTCCAAAGCCGAATACCACAGAGCGTTGAGTAGTCCTTATGTGCCAAGGTTCGCATTGTTCGGTGCGAGTGGAGTGTCAATTATGTCACCGCGCACTGTGGGTGTAATTGCCAGTAATTATCTTTACAGGACAAGCTATTTTATGCGCGTGATTTATTTTAAATACTTGATTAATTCAGGCATCAAGTTCTGTTCAACTGTCAGGTTCTTACGTATAACAAGGTATTTGTTGAGCCGTTAACTTAGAAGTGCGTTTGACACTAGTGAACTGAAGAGCGACGCCACCGGTTGCATTTATACATTGTAAATATTATGGAGGCAATATGGGTACATTTTTCCGTTTTTATTTCCGTGCCGTAAAAACCGTAATTCTTAAAAACGTTCTTTTTTTCTCAAATCAACATAAAAATATCGGTGTGAACTTAAACGACGAGATTATAATTCTTAAGAATTCTTAAAGCTAGATGAAAGGTTAAGGGACGCCATGATGTTGCAAGAGTAGAGCTAAGCAATTTATGAAATAACTTTCGTACTAGTTGATTAATTTTTAAAACACTATAAATATCTTAATCTAGATCGATCAAGCTCTGAGTAAGGACAAGTCGGACTACCAAAACAATCGTAAACGCCTGGGCCATCTTGCTTGAAACAGCGTCTCAGCTGAGACGGGGGAAACAAAAGCACTGTCAAAGCCAGCGTACGAGCTGAACGGGACTCAAACCTCGACTCAAGAGGCTCGCGCGTCCCAGCCTTTACAGTGCTGTCTTTCACCCAGTCTCAGCTGAGACACTGACCCTAGCAAGCCGGTCCCGGTGTCTTACCTGCGCATCTATTTATTTTAGAAGGCACTCCTACGTTTTTTACGTACAAAATGACGAAAATTGATTCACTGGAAAAGAAAGTTTTTAATATAGAAAAGTAAACATAAAAAACTCGGAAGGCCTTTCCGAGATTTTATACTTGACGAGCAACTGAACAGATTATTAGAATAGTTAATTAAAGGACGGCGATTAATAATGAAGCTATGTTTTATTTTGATATTCATTATTGACTAGCGTAAGAGAGAACTGAGAGTCTCTGAAATCCTTCACCTGAATCCAAACCCCCGCTTCTGTCTCTTTCAGAATCCTGTGGCCAGGACCCTGCGTGGAATTCCTTTGCCCAGTCCTTTGCCCTGTCAACTATCGAGCCTGCTACCGACCCTGCCGAACACGTCTGCGTAGGCCCCCCTGGTTGCACAATTTATTTTAATCTTTTATTCGATTGAAATAAATTATAAACTGTCAAACGTTATGAACAATTCATTTACATGCTTTAAAGATTTCCAAAGTGTACAAATATGGTAAAATTGCTGCATTTATTAGACTTTAGTATCAGAAAGAAAACAGTGCTTGAGGAAAAAGGGCAAGGGACTTGCTTGGTTCTCTGCACTGTTTTTGTGACGCTGAATAGAACACTCGCTGAAAAATGGCATCCAATAGTGGCATAGACAATGGATGCGAAAAATAGCCAGTATATTAGACTGGATGCGAATATTGGAATAGCCAATATTTAAGCCAATGTTGGAAGAGCCAATGTGTAAGGCGCTGGATGCCAATGTTGGTTCAGCCAATGGTGAAACCTCTATGCCAATATTGAATAAAAAAGCGCAAACCACGTTGGTCCAACGTGGGCTAGAACGTTGGCAAACCAGTGGTCCAACATTGGACCACCATTAGATCGGCTGGCGCTTTCGAAAATGCCAACGTCAGACCAATATTGGAACCATTTTTTGCCAACATTGGGCCAACGGGGGTTAAACAAGTGTGTGCTGCGTGGGTCGTTATATCTCTCTTGCATGAATTCTAGTGAAACTTTCTGAATATTGTTTCGTCACTCTAAAAACAAGAAAAAAACGTGAATTTTATTTTCCTTTAAGGAAACGCTGAAGAGCTTTTAGAAAAAGAAATTAGTTAATGGTTGATTCTGACGTGGTTGTGCCTGCTGAGTCCAAATATCGCAACCGTTTGACCCAAAATAATCCCTAAAAGCGAAAAAAAGCGAAGAAATCGGAAGCGATCGCCGCAGCGGCAAGCCATTGGCTAGACGCGCCTGACGCGCCACTACGTCATAAAAGGACCATCTCGGTTCTGGTTTGCTCCGTCGCTTGAGGAAGTAGCTGGGCGCCGAGCCTTCTGCTCTTGTAAATCGGGTTGGGCTTCTAATTTTTCGAAATTTTTCGGTGGATCCGAAAGAGGAATGTGTCCAGACGGCTCTCGACGTGACAAAGTACGCGTTCTAGCCGTTGGCAAAGCAGGACACGAAGAACCGCCTGCGGGGACGAGACATGGCCGGCTTCATACCTTCAGGAACGTACTGACTGCTGCTTATTGTAATGTAAAACGTTCACAACAAACGGAGTGCTATTGACGGGACGCGTCAAGCCGGATTAGCATGACCCTCCCCAAGACGATCGTCAGAGGACAATAATTCTGCACACATCGGCCTTCGTGTTTGCCAGCTGCTAGACACGTGAGTGTGCTGGCTGCATTGTTTATCAAGGCTGATGTGGTTCGAAGGGTAGTATAATCGGCTTCGGGCGACGGGAGAGCTTCCGCTGAGATGAGACGGCTGATAGGACCAGGACCAACTATTCAAGTTGGTCCTGGATAGGACAGGGTGGCCATTCTGCCACCGCGATGTCCTCGCGCACTATGCGGATAACTGCTCAGAAGGTCCATCCTTGTGATAGCGGTACCCTCCGCTGCGTTTAATTTGTTTGCCACTAACTATTACGCCATTATAGCTTTAGAAAAAGCGGAGATGTGTTCGCGGCAGCTCTTAATTTGATGTCGAATTCGTGAAAGCTTCCTGGTCCTCTACATTCGCATACTTCTACCAAGATTTGTTGACTGCATCACACCCCCACCAAGCATTATCATCGTCCGATCGAATTTCTACGGCACAAAGACCCATTGCATGACACAAGTTTTAGACGGAAAACACTGCGTAACCTGTAAAAAAAGAACTCAATTTAGGCCAGAATGTCACATGCTTTGTATTTCCAAAAAGCTCTCCTGAAAATAATCTGAACCTATGGAAGGAAAAATTAACAAAATTAATGTTTACGTTTAAAAAATATGTAACGTCAAATAATATCAGCAACTGTAAAAAAAAAATGTTTGGCTAAAAGAAGTGGCACCGTGAAAGCCGCATTATGAATTGCATGACCACTTATTAGAGCAAGCCCTCCCCTCCCAAGTGACTGGGTAGCCGAGTAGATTAAAAAGAAATGAAAACAATCTTGGGGTACTAAAGATTGTTTTTTTTTGGGTTTCTAAGAGATGGCCACTTCAGCAATATAAGAAACCAACACTAAAACACTAAAATAAGGCGGTTAACACAAGAGAGCCAGTAGAAACCCGCTATTTGGCTACGTGATCGCGGTTTTTGCTACTACGCTGCACAATTGTAATAACGTAATAACTTTTTAATAGCGTAACAGTGGACCAAAAATTTCAGTTTAGTTTTGTTTCCTCTTTACTTGTGACCTTTAATGCGCTAAATTGCCTTCTTACCTTCAAAGATGGTAGGCAGAGCGTCGGTTTCAGGCGAGCCTTTATCAGAGCCAAACCCATGCGTACATAGTTTTCATATGCGCCGTCCGAAATACGTTTCGAACAAAAAACAGTGTACTTGCTCAAACCCTCCCACCCCTTTAAGATCTCGGTGACGGAGTGGAAAAGACGGTAAGCTGGAAGAACAAATGCGACGAGCGCTGTTCGTGAAAGCTGGCGGCTACACATGAATACCGCATCGTGCAACAGCAGGAGTGAGTTGGTTCGGTGCCATGAGAATTCTGCAGATAAAACCGGTCCACAAATAAAAGCAAGTGCTATGCAGTGGCAGGACGACGACGGCTCGAAAAGTCAGTAGAGAAGCCTACGAGGGAAGCGAGGCCAGTCCCGGCAGGGTCCCCCAGCCGGTCTTTTTCTGACTTTGGCTGACGGGCTTCCTCCCCCCCTTCTCTCTCCCCTTTCCCTCTGATTCAAAAAGGCGTGGCTTCGGCGTTATTCTGAAGGTGCTTTTCAGGTTAATCTGCGCAGGATATGGCCAAACAAATACGATATTCTCGATGGCTGAGGTCTCATTAACTAGGCTCAGGATTTTTTCTCATATTTAAAACCGCTTCAGCTTCCCTTTAAACGATTATCAAGAATGAAAAGTGTGCAACAAGTGATAACATTTGCATCACTTGTTTTAAGAGAAGAGAAAATGTGACATACGTTCCGGATTCGTTTCGGTTTCAACTTTGTCCCTTTACGCGCATCTCAACTGGGCTTATGTACCGTGTAACAACGGGCAACATAATTGAGCTGAATGACAGTTGGGAGATGCCAAAAATCGTTAACTTAATTAAAGTTGAGAGCGCTAGTCTAGCTAGGGCATTAGACTGGTGCATGATCGACACATCTTAAATCAACCTTTTTTTTTTTAAAGTACGCGTCATCTTGTAGCTGCTGCTCAAATCATTCGAGTCGGGCATTCTTTTGGCAGGTACTCGGAGCATGCATTGGACACAGGTGTTGCGTCAACGTTCGGCGTGGACTCGAACAGATCACACGCTTCGTGTGCAAGGAATGGCGACCGCCAGTATTGCTTGACAGACTTCGGAAAAGGATATATCAAAAGTTCCCAACTGTTGGAGGAAAAGAGGTGTTCAGCTCCGGGAAATCAAATAAGACGAAAGGAGCGAAAAAAGCCCGATGTTCTCGAACTTCTAATCGCTGCTGGACGAAGAGGGGACTTGACTGAGCTGGCGGAGATTCCACATCAGCCTGAGATCGGTAAACAATTTGGAAACAAGTGCATCCCGGTCTCGCAAAGTATAATACGGTAGCCAACCTCCCAGACTGTGTGTGTCTCCTTCAAGGTGTGGCATGTTTGTCTTAATCGCAGACACAAATATTCGTTGATCAGCCACACAAATACTGCTGCGGCGCGATCCTCCCGGCAAAAAAAAAAAAAATTAGGAGGGAGGAAACATTGTAGGAAGTGCTAGAACACGGTGGA
The DNA here is from genome assembly GCF_016920785.2 of Ixodes scapularis. Taxonomy (NCBI): domain Eukaryota; kingdom Metazoa; phylum Arthropoda; class Arachnida; order Ixodida; family Ixodidae; genus Ixodes; species Ixodes scapularis. The sequence continues at coordinate 14,823,041 of NW_024609873.1, read as the reverse complement.
GGGAAGTAAATAATAAAATGTTAATTGGTATGAAAAAAAAAATGAAAAAAACTATAGCTCAAGCTTTCGGGGTAAAATCTTTATCGTGTTTCTCCTTCGTTTGTATTGTAATCATGTTCAAGCATTGTCAGGTTTTTTTACTCATTTTATTTTGGAGGAATTAGTAGATCTCGGTGCAGATGTAAGGAAGGAATGACATTTTGTTAAGTGTCGTGTTTTATGGAGTCTCACAAAGAAAATAGGAATGCTTCGTAATATTTAGATATTCCCTAGGCCTACAAGACAAGTGCCCGCAAAAAAGACGCAAATAACTACATCTGCTCAGCCATGTTTGAAAATTAAATGTTGGCAGAATAAACTCAAGAAAGAAAAGGCAATGCATATAATAAATTTCTCGGAACACTAAATCTGGATGATGATTAACCACGGTGATTATATATAAAGGTATGTTCAGCATCAACTTATTTCTCTAATGACGTCAACAAGAGACATCAGGTTCTCTTCGTGTCTGGATCGATCAAAACCGTCCACCGGTAAGAAAGAAGAAAAGAAAAACACATATTATGCAACGACGAAAATATTAGGCATAAAGTGCGTTTTACAACCAGGCAATAAGAAATATCCTTTCAAATTGTGACTACGCTTTACAAAGAAAACAGCCGTCGATTTTGAGCACTTACTTCAGACTTTAAATTGGTTTTGTTTATAAAATCACAGCTACTTTTTCATCGCCCTTTGACATATTCAACACACCCAACTTTAATCAATATATGAGCTTAACAACTTACTTTAAAAAAAAAAGAAAACAGTCCTGTCAAAACTGCGGAAGACCGCACAAACAAATGAGAACTGTGGAATCATGTGTCGGACTTTTCTTTATAAGGAGTACACATCGGTTTGCTTAAAACTACAATGTTTTGCATCTTACCACTTTAGGGTCAAGAGGCTTTGAGATCGATACACTCCGAGGTGCGTTTTTTGATCTCAAGGGCCGATGCCCTATAATCGCTTTTACTTAGACTGATGCTTAGTGTTCCGAGTTTACGCCGCAGCCCTGAAAGACGGTTTTGAAAGTATATATATATACAAAATAAAGAAAATGCAAATAAGTATTTCGCTTGCCCTGCTTTAAACTCGGGCAGTGAAACGATAGAAAGAAAGAAAAGAAAAAAGCGTTACTTTTTCTTTATCTGAGAGTGTGGGATATTATTGATTTCACATTATAAAATCACATCGCCCATTCAACGCATCGTACAGCGTAAAAGGAAATGATTATTCAAAGCAATATTTACTAAACGTATCGCGAAAGTGTCACTTAGAGGGCAGAATTACATTAATCCAGCTCGTTTTTTATTATTTCACTGCGTGGTTTGTTGTGTCACACTGCTACCTAATCACTCCATGTAATCAACAGAAGTAGCACGAGCGACGCACGAGGTGCGATCCAAACATTTGCAAGCGACCACAGAAACAGTCCTTTGATTGAGAGAGGCACTTGTTTCTTGTTCTGCTTAGTCGATGTCCTTTAGAATGTTTAATCTAGGAGCTTTGCTTTTAGGGGCATAGTTGTAGGAAAGGTGATCTAGGAGGCGAATGAAAGATGTTAAAGGGCTGTCTCTCTCGCTGTTCTTGTACCGCTGCGGCCCCCCGTCGACCGTGCTAAGCAAGGCGCTCTCGCTGTCTGCTCTTAGCACGAGGAGTGAACCTTCCCAAGCACCACACCACTTTAGGAGCCCTGTTGGCCAAATGTTGGCAAAAAATGTTTCCAATATTGGTCTGACATCGGCATTTTCGAAAACGTCACCCGATCCAATGGTGGTCCAACATTGGTGCCAATGTTGGACCACTGGTTTGCCAACGTTCTAGCCCACGTTCTACCAACGTGGTTTGCGGTTTCTTATCCAATACTGGCATACAGGGGCACCGTTGGTTGAACCAACATTGGCATCCAGCGCCTTACACACTGGCTCTTCCAACATTGGTTTAAATATTGGCTTTTCCAATATTCGCATCCAGTCTAATACACTGGCTATTTTTCGCATCCATAGTCTATGCCACTATTGGATGCCATTTTTCAGCGAGTGTTCTAGCCAGCGTCACAAAAACAGTGCAGAGAACCAAGCAAGTCCCTTGCCCTTTTTCCTCAAGCACTGTTTTCTTTCTGATACTAAAATCTAATAAATGCAGCAATTTTACCATATTTGTACACTTTGGAAATCTTTAAAGCATGTAAAGGAATTGTTCATAATGTTTGACACTTTATAATTTATTTAAATCGAATAAAAGATTAAAACAAATTGTGTAACCAGGGGGGCCTACGCAGACTTGACGGCAGGGTCGGTAGCAGGCTCGGTAGTTGACAGGGCAAAGGACTGAACAAAGGAATTCCACGCAGGGACCTGGCCACAGGATTCTGAAAGAGACAGAAGCGGGGGTTTGGATTCAGGTGAAGGATTTCAGAGGCTCTCAGTTCTCCCTTACGCTAGTCAATAATGAATATCAAAATAAAACATAGCTTCATTATTAGTCGCCGTCCTTTAATTAACTATTCGATTAATCGGCTCAGTTGCTTTTCAAGTTTAAAATCTCGGAAAGGCCTACTGACGTGTTTATGTCTACTTTTCTATATTATAAACTTTATTTTGTAGTGAATCAATTTTCGTTATTTTGTACGTAAAAAACGTAACAGTGCCTTCTAAAATAAATAGATGCGCAGGTAAGACACCGGAACCGGCTTGCTAGGGTCAATGTCTCAGCTGAGACTGGGTGAAAGAAAGCACTGTAAAGGCTGGGACACGCGAGCGTCTTGAGTTGAGGTTTGAGTCCCGTTCAGCTCGTACGCTGGCTTTAACAGTCCTTTCTTTCCTCCCGTATCAGCTGAGGCGCTCTATCTAGCAAGACGGCCTAGGCGTTTACTATTGTATTGTTCGTCCGACTTGTCCGTACTCAGAGCTCAATCGATCTACATTAAAATATTTATTGTGATTTAAAAAATAAATTAATCAAATAGTACGAAGGTTATTTCATAAATTGCTTAGCTCTACTCTTGCTCTACTCTTATGACGCCCCTCAACCTTTCATCTAGCTTTAAGAAGTCTTAAGAATTACAATCTCGCCATTTAAGTGGACACCGCAATTTTTACGTTGATATGAAAAAAAAATAACCGTTTTAAAGATTTGCGGTTTTTGCGGCACGAAAACATGTAGTTATGAATGTACCCATATTGCCTCCATAATATTTACAATTTATAAATGCCAACCACTGGCCTCCCTCTTCAGCTCACCTGTGTCAAATGCACTTCTAAATTAACGGCTCAACAAATACCTTGTTAAACGTAAGAGCCTGACAGTTGAACAGAACTTGATGCCTGAATCAATCAAGAATTTGAAATAAATCACGCGCATAAAATAGCCTCTCGTGTAAAGATAATTACTGGCAATTACACTCGCAGCGCGCGGTGACATAATTGACACTCCACTCGCACCCAACAAGCCGAACCTTAGCACATAAAGACTACTCAACGCTCTGTGGTATTCGGCTTTGGACATAAAGCGAGGAGTTTTTACTACAGCACAACATCAAATGCCAAGAATACAGCCATGTGTTAACAAGAACAACTAAATAAAAATGACTTCGAACACAGAAATAACAAATCAGAGGGTCTCTCACGGTCTATTAGTATAAAAATCACTTACAAACAGTGCTCTTCGGGCCGATCGCTGTGGATTACGCGTTGAACCCGTCGGAGATTACTGGCACAGAGTTCGACACGATTCAAACTCATCGGTTAGTGAGAAAACGTACATTGCGTAGCAATAATACCTATCCCCAATGGTCAGGAGGTCCTCTCCTTGTCACTCACATCGAAGAGAAGGTGGTCTGTCGTATCTTTGGTCCGTCGAAGCTAGTGGTCACATATATGCCAACAAAAAGGTATATCACCGGTGTGTAAACGCTCCCGAAAAAATATCCATGGTCTTTGCAATCTCCATGTTGAAGATCGTGCTTGGCACTGAGACGAAATGCGCGTCTAGTGGTCGGACCTCTAGAACCCCACCATTCTTGGCGGTTCCAGTATATACGAACTCAACTCTGTGACGTCACGGCGCGGTGATGGCGCGTCGGTCGCACTTCCGGTCTAGGGCTGTGGGCAGAAGTCGCCATGCCAGACGTGTATTCCTGTGTTGTTTTGAAAAGAACCAGACAAAAACCTTCCTTCTCGTCAAAAGGCCGCGACTGGGGCCGTACCAAAAGAGTCGCGAAAGGTTTAAAGGTTAGTTTTCACGTGCACGGTTCGTCCGAGAATATGGATTTGTTCCGTGAAAAGGGAAAAGCAGACGCCGTCGGACAACGATTGCTTGGGCGAGAAGCACTTTGGGTTGAATTCACGGATACTTGTGGTCATCAAATTTATCTGTTTTGTTCCACCATGAACGCCAGAAAACGGTCAAGTTGTGCGGACCACCTGCGGACTACGTTCAATACCTCTTCAAGTTCAAACGGCCGCCTGATCGTTCGAACTGTCGTCTGCTCCTTCAAACGTTTCTGCTTGTCGTCTGCTCTCTTAGACGACGCCGGCCCGTAGACCAAATGTTGGCCCGGTACTTGCAATAAGAAGTGAGTGCAGGCCTCGAAAGACTTAAATTTGAAGGTTAGTAAGCAGGCTCGATGTAAACAGTAGATGTAAAGAGATGTTGATCATTGTTACCAGTGACCGTCACCGACTATTTATGCCTTATTCACTCAGACCGATTCTGCTTGCGATTTTCAGTACCGACGTCTACCATCTTAGCTACGGTTCACGCTTTTTCAGCCCGAGCGGCGTCGCGACTGACAATTGCGAGCGAAATTGTATCATCCGAATCAGGCTTTATCATAAATATTTCGGCGTCCACGCGGAATGAATCGCCACATATCACATTATTCACACGGAGCTTTGCGGTGTAACGAGCCTCGTTGATTTCGCTGATGCCGCTCAAGATAGTCAGACATCGCCAGGAAGACGTAGAATCAACAATTCGAACGCGAAAAAGGGTAGGGGGACTCACGCCGACGCCGACAACATCGCATTTCAATGGTTTGTTTATGGGTGACGGCGAGCTTCTCACCCCCCCATCGCGTATGCGCGGCGTCGGTGGCGTCCGCTAGGGGCGCTCCGGTTTGTTTGTAAATATGAGTTGGTCTATAGGGTAGCGTGGATGGCGGAGATGCCGAGTCGCTTCGCCGGATAAAAACTGTCTGCTAAGCAATCAAATGCACTCAAACAACTTAGAAACAGACACCACGGTGTCCTGATATCCGCAGGATTATCTTGCCATTCTTCTTCGTTGTAGAAAAGATCTGTTCGAAAAAAAAAACATGCATAAATTGTGAAGCGCATCTGCCGACTTGCAGTTCGCGAATGTGCGTGTTGGAAATTGAGTAGACCGTCCCCGCCGTCTTCCAGTAACTCACTACCTTATCGTGTGGCCTTGGTGCACGCGATCCCAATTTCTGTGCGCGTGTGTGTTTGTGCGGGCGTGTTTCGCGGGCTGCACTCCATCACCTCTAAGCTAAGAGTGTAGAGGAAGCTAAGAACTTCGATGAAACAATTCCAGGTATATTTTTAATCACGTGATCACACTCTCTCCCGCAACCACGCGCAGAGAGCGGTGCAGCTGATGACTGGAACGGCCGACGCGTAGCTCCCCCGGCACTGTCAGGTTAGGAATGAGCAGTGTTTTCCTTGCTCAAGGACGCCGAGTCCCCTTCGTTCGCAAATTAGAGACTTCGAGAGATTAGTGACGGCGTGGGGAAAACGGGAGGAGAACTATTTTCTCAATACCCACTCTCGCCCTTTCCAAAGCCGTTTCGAGGCCGTCGGTGCGACCCTCCCCTGCACACTTCTCTCTCTCTGTCGAATTCTTTCGTTTGCCTCTGCTGGTATTTGCTATCCGGGTTTCCAAACACCAGTGCAGTAGAGATTGCATAGACATGATAACTCTACAGCAAGAGGACAAAAAGGGACTGACAAACAGGAAGCTCCGAAATCAGCTCGGAACCTAATGTCAAAATTAAAAAAAAGACAATGATAAATCAAATGCGAAAAAAAGAGCTAGACTCTAAATGAAGACAAAAATCCGGCTAGACAATCCGGCGAGACTCTAAATCGACCGACATTGTCGTCCGCTATCAGTGCCTTGGCGCCATGTAGGAGGCATTAGGGCACTTATTGTGGCACCAGTAGTGCAGTAAAATCATAGAGCCGTCATTGTATAACCACATTTCAGAATAGTGTCCTGTTCGAGTCAATCGCAAAGAAGTTCTTCACCTGACACGAGGTGCAGTCCACAAGCCCGTAGTTAGGGTACGAAGCTTTCCTGTCGAGATCTTAGAGTGTACATAATAGTCTATTATTTTGACACTATAACGCGGACATCGTTTTGCTTTTTTTTAGTTGGCGGTCTTAATGAGTCCATATCGCTTTCGACTCTATAATATGCACAGTGAAGGAGCAAAATATCGCTATTAGGTTCTGTACCTTGTTATTGTTTTGTTTACTTTGCAGAAAAGCACCTGAATCGCGCGTTGACAAAATAACATAAAATTCACAAGCGCTCGAGCAATTTCAACTTGTTGAGGTAAAACGAACACGCCTATACCAGCCTATTCCAACATGCTTCCACTATTAAGCCAATGGTATTGTCAGACTAACACACACAGACATTATATGCCATACTGTTCTTGAAATGACGATGAGCCAATGGTACTAAAAAGACGACAGTAACCATTATAAGCTCGTGTTTATCCAATACTGGCAAGCCAATGCTACAGACAAGTCAACGGTGTCCATTTTATGCCAGTCCCCATCAAATATTGGAAATCCAACGCCACGGACAGCCCAACGTTGACCATGTTATTCCAGTGTTCACCCAATGTTAGCAAGCCAAGGGTACTCAAAGGCCAACATTGTCAGGTTTGCGCCAGTATTCATACGGAATTCGCAAGCATATGAAACTAACAGGACAAGATTTACCATTTTATACCAGTGTTCATCCAATATTCGTTTTCCAGTTTTAGATGTGGCGACTTGAGACATAAATGCTGTAAATGTCATGGAGAGATCGATATGTTGACACTATTATTCCGTTCATTCGGCTCGCTCTCTACACTCATCAACTGATCTTTTGATTTTCGAAAGTTGCGCCTTTCTAGTGTGCTTCCCCACAACGCCAGTCGTTCCTTGGCGCACTGAATCCTGCAAAGTCAATAAACTACACCCAAAACCACTCCGTTGTAGTTCTGTGGAATCCTGGTGCCAGTGAATACAGTGAAGAGCCACAAAATGTTTAAATATTGGTGGCCGCTCGCCTGTCGACCCTGGTCGGCTCGGACCAAAAAGAGACAAAAGGCGCCAACAAAATCCCTTCCCTGGCAGTTCCGTGTAATTCCATACCCGCTAAATACAGTGACACGCCATGCTGGCAGTACACCGAATTCCCTGGGAAGTCGCGGTCCAGTCTTTTGCGGCCAATGCCCAATCTTGGCCCCGCAGCTAGTCTAAGCAAGTACACTGCCTGGGATGTACCATGTTGTAAACTCCTTCATCAAGAATCTATTCAAAATATACTTTCCAATTGACACCTTTGCCCTCAAATAAGTAGTTAATGAAGTTTGCCAATTAGTTTTAGATCATGACTAACTTATTGTTTACAGCGCCTTCTTAGCAGCCTTTCTATCAAGACGCCTTCTTACAAGAGTGATTTTCATTGCCTAGAGTATTTCATTCGTTTTTAAAGCTCAATTCCAGAAAACGAGGCAGCCTGATACCTTGCGCCAACACATTTTCAATCAATCAATCAATTTTCAGCCAATGGGTAATCAATATTTTCAATGTTGATAACTCATTGGCTAAGACAGGCCAACGTTGGTCAGCCTAAGCCAATCGATTACCAATGAGGGTAAGCCATTGGCTAAGACAGGCCACTGTTGGCCTGTCTTAGCCAATCAATTATCAAATTTCCTAGGCCACTGGCTAAGACAGGGAAATGGTGGACAGATTAAACCAATTGATTGCCAACGTTGGTAACCGATTGGCTTTGTCACAGTTTATATTTCTGCGGGCGTTGTCACTACTGTGGTCATTACGGCAGTTGTCGTATTTTGCACGCACTTTGAAGTCATTTTTCGGAGAGCTGACATAATGCCCCAGCTTCGTCTTTTACATGTTGCCTGATAATATTGTTTGCAGCTTGAAATGCGCGTCAACGTATGTCACTTGCTACCTCAAAACATAGGTTTCTCGAGATCTTAATTCAACGTGATTTTTTATTCATGAAGATATGTAATTGCTTAATCAAGCGCTGGATATTTGTTTTAAGTTTTTATTTTTTTCTAAAAAAACAATGCTTTTTATTTATTTTTTTTAATTTTTCCGGTTCGGTCTGAATTATAGGCCGTGTTTTGCGGCTCAGCTAAGCGGATTGCTTTGAGATTTTCAAGATAACATACAGCTGACAATACACCCATATCCGTCCTAGGTACTGGGGAGGCGGGTGGAGCTTCGCGGTTGAACCCTGCTTCTCTCTCCCCCCCCCCCCCCCCCTTGGAAACGTTTCCTAGGGGCGTCGCTAAATGGGCACAAGAGAAGAGATAATATGTTTTTTGCCTCATAGAAATACACACAAATCAAAGAAAGCGTGCATTTTGTATTTTGTGTGGAATTTACTGAGCATACCTATCAGTTTTCGGATGACGCGCATTAGTTACAGTCGGTGGCAGGTGGTAAAAGCTCCTCCCATCTCTCTCCACTTTTGCAGAGCGAAGTGTCGGGACGAACCGACCTCCTCTCCAGCGTTTACTTTTAACTGTCACCGACTACGGCGTTTTTCTTCGTAGACCTTAATAATTGCTAAAGCTCGGAATGCATACAGCGTTCTAATTCCGAGAACATAAGAATCGTTCCCGTCCGGAGTCATAGCTACAGACTGTTATCAGCGTGCGCGATCAGCACATTAATATATACTAAGCCAATTAATTACAACGTTGGTAAGCCACTGGCTAAGACAGGCCAATGTTGCCCAGCCTAAGTCAATCGATTACCAAAGTTGGTAACCCATTGGCTAAGACAAAAAATTGTTGGCCAGCCTAAGCCAACCGATTGCAATGTTGGCAACTCATAGGCTAACACAGACCAATGTTGGCCAGCCTAAGCCAATTGATTGCCAATGTTTGAAATCAAGTGGCTGAGACAGGCCAATGTTGGCCAGTCTAAGCCGACCGATTGCCAACGTCGGCAAGTCATTGGCTGAGATTGGCCAATGTTGTCCAACCTACGCCAAACGATTGCGAACATTGGTAAGCCATTGGCTGATGTAGGCCAATGTTGGCCAGCCTTGGCCAGTCGATTGCCACCGTCGGTAAGCCATTGGCCGAGACAGTCCAATGTTGGGGAGTATATGCCAGTGTGCCACCAATAGTGGTAGTACGATGGCCATATTGGCCCGACATTGGACCATTGTTTGCCACTTAAATACCAATGCTGGCCTGACGTCGTGTGCTGTCTGGGTTAGGTGCTCAGGGGATCCAAGCTGATCAACCGGCGAGAAAGTCGGCGAGAGCGCCGACCGCCGCGATTACCAGGCGCCATGCTTGTCCTTAGCGCTTGCCAGTGGGTGCTCCACCCCCACTGGCAACTGTCTACTGTCTAATTTAGACATACTGTCAAAATTACATAGACGCATACTGTGTAACTTAGAGCGCCGAACGACGTCTGCGGAACGAGGGGAAACAGGCTAGCGCCACCCGAAGTCACACCTTTATACTTTCTCCTTTTGTAAATGCTCCGGAAAAGTGTTTAGAACCCGGAAGTGTCGAAGCAAGAAAGGGGGCGGGGGAGGAGGGAGAAGGAGCGATAGCTTTTCTTGCCATAGATGACATAATTCTGTGAGGGCGAAGGCGATGGCGAGAGTGCGACCTAGCGCAGCTGCGCGATCACTCTCTCGCCCAAAAGTGCAGTGCTATACAACATGAACGCTGCATGCAGAATTATTTGGGAATGTTTCAATTTTTTTTATGTTTCTAAAACCAATGTTTTTTAGATGTTTGTCTCTAAAGATGTGCCGGGGTAGCTAAAAGCGGCAAACCCAAGGAAAATATGCTCGAATTCTCGACACAAAGTGGACAGCATATAAAAAAAAAAACGAAAAAAAAAACGAGGGCCATAAAGTTGCGAATTATAAACAAAAGGACGCGAGAAGACAACAACTTTCACGTACTGCACTCCTCTCATCCGTACACTGACAGTGCACTGGGAGCTACACGCTCGCCGGAACAATCAAGCGCCTCCGCTTCATCACATGACGCCGCCTTCTGCTCGTGTGAATGCTCGAGAACAAGAACGTGATTATGTGACGAAGGATCGACGCATGATGGGTTTAATAAGGGCTAAGATGACAGGGCACAGCGCTGATAGCTTAGAGTAAAGAGAGTATAATTTCGAACACCCCTCCCCCCTCCCGCTCCCGCCTCTATCTTCTCCGGTGTCTCCAAGAGCAATGTGCTGCGACGTACAGAGCTCGGCGGTTCTTCGCGCTATTGTATGGCAAAGTGAATCAAGCGAAGAGAAAATCATTTTTCACGTCAGCCCTTCGTGAATCTCTCTTCATCAAGGCGCTCGGTATTTCACTCTGGACGCAAACCTTGCAGAGATTAATGACTCTTTGGGGGCCACCTCTACGGCGCTCCCGCAAACAGTGGCCATCTCATACCGCCAGAGGTATGCACTCTTCAAAAGAGAGTTCCTCAACGCGTTCGCGCCCGAACATGCGAGGAGACGACGCGGAGGTTCTTATCAAAAACGTTATTAGAAAAAAAAAATATTCTACTGTTCCCACTTGAATTAGAAACAGCACCTGACAGCAAATCTCTCACTATCGGCGTAGCTAGTCCGGGTCACAGAGAACGGATGAGCATTCTTGCTTTCACGCTGTCGCGATTTCATACTCAGCCGAGGGATTGGGCTGTCCCCGACGGACCGAGATACCGGAAGCGACAAGACAACAGAAGCAGCTGTCTCCGCAGTCTCCAAGGTTGGTTGTCCGCCACCAGACAGGGCGGCAACCATTCCTCGCAATTCAATGGAACTACCCTGACGTTCAGGGGCAGAGATGGTCTCTGAACAACCGCCGGGGAACAATCATAATTTATTGCTTCTACGTAAGCTATTTTCAGCCATCTGGAGTCAGAAGACTGAAAGCTATTCACATGACGGTCGGCCAACTAATAAAGTTTCACCCCGTGACACCCCACCCCTTCAGTGTAACTGATGCTTAAATTTTGTAACAGACTACCAACATCTGCGTGATATTGTGAGACGTATGAGAGAGATAATATAAACATTATAAAATTTTAACGAGGAGCGAAGTGTTGAAAATACAAAAGAAAGAAGAACCTAACTCCGTCATGTTTTGAAGAAATGCGTGTTTCAATAAGAAGCACTCGAGGGATATACGGGTTTTCCTGTTGCTCCTCCTTTAATTATATTCAAAGTCGCCATAAATATCATACCAATAGTTGGTTTCCCACTTTGTAGCAAACTGTTTTTATAACTACAATTTTTTTAGTGGCGATGATAAACTAAATATGAAGCACCTTGTTCACATAGTTATAATATAAATTAAACTTGTTGAGGAACGAACACGCTACGCTCCGATTCTAACTTAATTATGAACGAAAATTTAACTGTGAAGGAAAAATGTTTTAAAAAAATTTTATTACCATTACGAAGAACAAGCAACAGAATTCAAAAATTCTTTCAATAACAGTGGAAGAACGTAAACTGTCAAAAATACAGCAACGAAGTAACTTACGGCGCGACGGGGACAGCCAGCGGTCATTAGCGCACGCCGCGGTCATATTGATTAAAGTTTCCAGCGAACAGAGTGACCGCTCCGATAATAACGTAATGATTTTTATTGATATTTTTACTATTTAGTGTAAAATTCGTCTCGTTTTGTTGAAGGTGAGGCTGTAAGAATGCAGAACTTCCTTTAATATAAAAAAATCACACAAACCTTGCAAAAAATAAATAAATTGCAAAGTCCGGAAAGTTTATTATTTTTATCTTTGACTAATTAGTGAAGTCATTATGTTTCATCGAAGTTCGACACTTCTCGCGGGGAACTGAACGATCCTTTCTTCGTATGGGTAACTACACATTTCCGAATTAAACGACGTGCTGCTCTCTGCCACTCCAATTAACGACGTGACCAAATTTTCCCCTCCTCCCAAGTTATTTTTTTTCTCCGCCTACAAAATTTAAAGGGGGGCTCCGACGGTTTCTAGAGAAAGCGAAACTAAATATATTTTATTTTAATACTCTTCCAATAGGCTATTTATTATCTATAAATTCGAGAGAGCTATTGAAAAAAGGCAAATGATTTTTTTGTCAAATCCAACATTCAAATATTTTTGTGGTTTTCTGTGGTGATGTCACATGTTGTGTAACTTGACAGTCATGCAGGCACACTAAAAAAAACAGTATTTCTTTTGAAAAACTGTCATGTGGCAGGCGAGATGGTGTATATTTATCATGACTTTAAGACCCTGAAACTGGGAAGGAAACTTTTTTCGAGTTTTTGTTTTGTTTTGAAATTCTTCCGCGAGCTTCCCCAGCATAATTTCGCAACATAAAACTTTTTGTAATTCATCGGTAACAGGCTGCATGACCACCCTGAAACATTTGATATCATATTTTAGCGTTGCCACTAGAGCCTCTCAGATCAACATTGAGATTTATTAACTTTGTCAGAAATCAAGATTTTGTGGCTTCTAATACCATTAATGTGTGTAATCAACTTTGAGGCAAATAAGTTCCTATGAACATTACGCCTGACCTCTTATTTAATCATCTTGATGTTTCGTAGAGTACACACCGCATATTCCAGTCTACAGTCCGCACCTGGTCCTTAGTTGAGACTAAAATCTTCTCATACACGGCGCACCTTGACAAATGTCTGCTTTCGTAACTCACGAAGAAGCTTGTATTATACATAAGTTATCATCAACATATTCTTCCATTTACAAAATTCTTGACGCCTCATCATAGTGAACGATCTTGGAAAACAAAACTTCTGTAGAGCCCGCACGCCTAAATAGGCCGAACAGCCTAATATTTCAACTTTTAAACATGTATAGTCCGCAGACTATAGGCCGGAAAATACTTGTTTCTCTTATTTCCAGGATAAATTAGGATAGAATAATGCATGTGAACGTTCCTCACACCCGTCTCGGGAATGGTGAAAATATCACACAACATAATATACCCGGACTTCACTTAGAATGCGCTATATACTTTGAGAAATGACTGTACCTGCCTCACCACGCCACCGGCGACTAGTCCCCGTTCAGAAAAACTTAAAATGTTTATTCAAAATAACGAGGCTTTAACTTGTTCCAAGGGCTTCTGTTGCAGCTTAGATCCAGTAGAGATATATTTTCTTAACCTTAACCATTTCAATAACCCGAAGGTGTGGAGGTCTTGCTAAAAGTGGTTCGATTGAATATCGTTGTTACATAATTGTAGCAGTGTGTTCATTCCAATATGGGCAAGTTGCTTACCATAAAGACAACTAATTTCGGAGCAATGTATTAGTGCAGAACGAGAAAAGAGAAAGCAGTGATCTATTTCACAGTTTTCAATGCGGTTCCCTACATAATAACCTGCGTTAAAAATATAACATGTTATAATGTATAATGTGTTGCTTTATAAAAGACTATAGTTGAGAAGTTACAGATACTCCCTTTCGTTCTTTATTTGCATTTTACAGCTTATCGAAATATTTAATTAAGTGAATGTCTGTTCGGTCCTTAACCTTGTGTGAGATTGATAAAAAAGTGTCTATGTGAATTTAGCAAATTCATATGGGGGAGTCTCATTAATTTTCAAGATTAAGTGGCAGGCTACTTAGGCATACTTAAAAGATCAGTGCTTCAAAAGCTTTAGTCACTGACCAATTTTGGTATTTATTGTATAATTATTTTTAACGCGAATTTTGAGCTGAGGTAGTAAAAAAACTACGTCGTATATCTGTTCTTACAGATGTCGTTAAGAACAACCCTGATCGAGGAACCCGAATAAAAAACAAGAAAAGATACATAAAAAAGGTTCTTCAGTTAATTGATGACATGTCGGAATATAAATGGAAATGAAAATAAATATAACATCTATTTACTTTGATTTGACAGCACGGGTGACGAATATTAATGCATCGGGTGCTGCAAGACCAGCCGACCTCGCCGCAGACGAAAGCGTCTGTGCATGACTGCGTATATTCACTTCAGGTATGCGCGATTAAAGTCAGTTGAACAGTGCAACACAACAGCCCCAAAATACTTGGCCGACCTTTTTTTTTACGCTGTACGTTTGACGCTGTTCAAATGACTATAATGGTGTGGTCCAGTACCATAGTTTTCAACGTTTTACGGCTGCATAAAAATGGACCGTAAAATTTACGATCAAATACCAGGCAGCTGATGCTGCTAAACTTAATTGTACAGTAAAAATAACAATGCAGTGTAAATTTGGTCTACGACAAATTTAAACGGTGACCGTAGAAATCTATGGTCGCCGTTTAAATTGCACCGTAAAAATAATGGTGCGCTGTAAATCTTTTTAGCGTTAATTTAAACGGTGACCGTAGGTCACCGTTTAAATATAAAGTAATTCGTCAAGATGCAAAAGCTTCACTTTGAATGTTTATGAACGATGCGAGGTTGTAAGCCTAGATTGCCCAAAAGGTGCACATATCAATAAAACTTGGAATGTTCTGTTCTGTGAGGACTGTGAAGCATGTGCACTGGGCAACCGTGTTTACGCGAGTTCTTCACATATCGCTCTCCGAGTTCCTTTTCTACGAGGGAGGAACCTGTAGCCGATCCCTAGAGCGATATTGATGTTGTTGTACACGTGGTGACGGACACAAACTCGGCTCTATCTGCACTCGTCTTTCTTAAAGGGACCATGAAATGACCTTTTTACATTTTCCAGGTAACTTTTACATTAAACCGTCAATGTTCACTGAATGCCGCACAGGCATCCATTTTCGTCTCGGTTTATTAACTTCTACACAAAAAATTAATGAAATACCGACTTTATCTTTCTCTCCAACTGACCGCAAAAGAAGCTGCGGCGTAATTTTGGCGGTTGTGACGTACCCTGTTTCCGGAACCGGAAGTTCTCTCGGCAGTAGGATAATGGGAGCGTTAGCGACAACGAGTTGGGGTGCGCCGGTAGCTTTTACTGCGCTGATGTCACTGACGTATTTTCTGAATCGGCGCCTCTGATTGCCGCGATAGCCATGGACACATCGCTGCTGAGCGAAATTCAATGAGATATGTTGCGCTACAGCGACAGCATGGGACTAGTCCCACACGCCGGTATGTCTGTTGGGAAATGCAGGGAGTCTTCTGGTGAAGACTCGAGAAGTAAACCCAACTGTCATTGTTGGTAAAAGGCGGCCCGTGTTAGTCTTTTGCAAAGCGACGTAGATGGAAATAAATTGCCGCGGCGTTTTTCGTGGCCTCGGAGATGCAGGAGCGAGCTGACGTTAAAAAGGATACGTTTGAACTACGACAGTGTCAGCAAGAGCCACGTAAATACCTGTTCACACTCGGAGCGGACGCGTGCGTTTGATGGAAATGCTGTATTCGCGCTGTTGGTAAACGCTTCGGGACCAATCTTTTACGACTGCAACTCGATACTGACGCGACACTCGGCAAAGAAAGGTTGGACTGGCATTGCACGTAACTCCCACGAATTGTTATAGCTCGACAGTGACGTGCAGTCTGTCAGAATAAAAATGGCATACCAATAACAAAGTGTACACACCGTGTTACGAAGGTAATCCATACGGCGTTTATTTGAGCTCTATATCACACTGAACAAGAAGATAGAATCGACGAGAGTCCTTCGGCCTCGGAAATTAAGGGGAAGAGATTGACCTCACCTCTTAATCTAAATTTGAGGTCAGCGATCATGATATAATATGGGAAAGGTCCACAAGGGTCGCGCGGGCACATTCCATTCAGCACGCCAGCCGGTCGTGGGCAGAAGGTCTTGGCCAAGTACCGTTGAAGCAACGCTGAGCAGAGTCGGAGTGCCTCCTAGGCCTATCCCGAGGTTGCTTGGTCGGGGGTCGGTGGATTCGCGGCCGTTGTCACTTTTCTCGGGTGTTTGTGGAACCAGCGTTCTTGTTTGTCGTGGTCTGTTTTTAGTACTTTTTTTTCTTGCTGCTTGAAGTAGGCACGCGCGGGAAGAACACAGAAAAATAAACGTTCGTCGGTCGTCGCGACCCAAGTAACTGAAGTCCGCCCTGCCCTACTGCGAACGAGCAGTAGTTGCTTCGTTTACGACACGATATATGGCGCTTGGCTCTCAGCATTATCAAATTTGGCAATTTTCCTCACATCTCTAATTATGCTACAAAATGAGGACCTGAATATTATTCACCAAAACTTTTAGTAAACATTCGCCGGCTATTTATTGTTTACGATAGCGTTGCTGGTGAAATAGGCTCTTACCCAATAGGCGACGAGGATTCGGCTGACGTGCCGCGTTTCCGCGGATGCATCACAGTGAAAAGGCAAAGAGCTTTTCAAGGAAAGAAGGCGCAACAGAGTCCAGTTTTCTTTTAAAAGTTCTATAGCGAATATTTTTTTGACTCCCTATTCTTGTGTTTTTGCGTTTCTTTTCACATCTTTTACGACGTGCGGTGGATGAAATTCGATTTCAGAATCGTTTCATAGTCCCTTTAACGCCGGTCTCTGTAAAACGCCGGTATTTTAACTTCTAGTTTGACGGTTTCCACAGAACTATACACCTAGCCAAGAAACACACGACCACTGGGGTGACAAACTGTTTTTCAGCCCAGTCATTGGGTTTAAGGTTAAATTCTCACTGGCCTCCCTGCTAACCCTAACCGAGCGGACTGGGATTTCATTGGGCGCAGCCTGCGTAGGCGCAGTTTCAAACACTGCTGGCGGCTAAATTCTCATCTTTTCAAGCTTCATTCTTTGTTTTATGGTGTATGTATTTTCCCGAGGACGCTGAGAAAGCATTGTGCCACATTAAAAAAAAAAATTTAACTGAAATGTATAAATTATATTTTTGGGGGGTACGCACGCGGCACAACGAATGCGACTGGAATGTTAAGGCCCGTTCACACTCTTGCAACCGAGTACGACCGAGAGAGATCAGACCGGTTTTTAAGCCCCTTGCGATCTTTTGGGACCAGCTCCGTTGTATCGCATCCGGTCCTAAGAAGTCGCTAAAGGCTTAAAAACCGGTCTGGTCTCTCTCGGTCTTACTCGGTCGCAAGAGTGTGAACGGCGCTTTAGTTGTGTTTGTTTTTACGATCAGTTTTTACGGCGCCGCACGATTAGCCGACTGTCAAACGACGAAGCGCTTAGCTGTCGAAAATAGTTTGCAACGGAAGACAGCCGAGAGGAGTGCATTTTTCACGTTCACAAGTAACGTGTTTACCGATAGACAGGACACGAACATACGTTTTAGCAAATGTTAACAGTAGAACAATATGTTGCACGTACCACACGATGCAGCGTTATCTCAAAAGAATCTCTTTGAAACAGATGTTATAGAACACAGTTCCAGCGACGATACTCACATCTTGACAACCGGACGGAATCCAAGAAACGGGCGCGACTGACTAAAACCTGAACAACTAGTTTTGGCTATGACTGAGAAGGAGTCTACGCGGATTATCTCTAGGAGGGGGAGAACAGTTTTCATTGATCGCAAAATCGCGTCGAGGGCCATTTGACGTCCCTCCCATCCTTCGTTTCCCATGAATTTCGAGCAGAAATGCTTGAATGGCAGGCACTTCCCAGCCCAATTTCCCGCAGTGAAAGATACCACAAAAACTGTACGCAACATGGCTCAGAAAAGTTTAGTGGAAACATTCAACAAGGGCTAGAAAACGTCTAATGAAAAAAAAAATGAAAGCCGTTTACAATTGCCTGTAACGCCGAATTAGATCGCAGCTCTTGAGGAGGAGGAGGAGGGGAAGACTACGGAGAGGGGGCTATGACCTTCCTCCTCCGCTGCTCGACTCCCATTTAGGGGAAAATTTTCAGCTAAATTTAACGAAAAAAATTCCCCGCTACATTTAGAGGGGAATTTTTTTTCCGCTGGACCTAGGGGGGATTTGTTTTCAATAAATCTCTCTGGGAACTTTTTCCGCTAAATTTAGTGGGGATAATTTTCGCTAAATTTAGCGGGGAAAGTTTTCCGCTAAATTCAGCGGGGAAAACTTTTTGCTAGATTTAGCGGGGAAATTTTTCTGTTAAGTTTAGCAGGGAATTGTTTGCTAAATTTAGCGGGAAAATTTTCCGCTATAGTTAGCGGGAAGACTTTTCCGCTAGATTTAGAGGGGAAACTTTTTCGCTAAATTTAGCGAGGAACTTTTTATGCTATACTTAGCGGGTAATTTTTTTGCCTAAATTTAGCGGGGACAATTTTCCGCTAAATCTAGTGGGGAAATATTTCCGCTAGATTTAGGGGGAAAATTTTCGCGACATTTCGATGGGAAATTTTTCCTCTAAGGTTAGCGGCGAATTTTAGCGAATTTAGCGGGGAAATTTACCCATCATGCACCACGCAGTTACGCCGACGCCGACGCCGCTGCACTTGAAAACCGCAAAATATAGGTAAAGAATCGCGCTGAATGGATTTCCACAGTCTAATGGCGCGTTCACACTGGAAGCGAATCCGCAAACGCGAAGCGGATCCGCGCGTTCTCAGCCGCAAAGCGGCTAGGATCGAGCGGTTGGAGCGCGTTTTTGCCAACCGCTTCGGGACCGATTTCTCCCAACCGCTTTGACGAACCGCAAAGCGGCAACCAATCACAACGCGACGCTGACGTGATGTCAGTGACTTTCAAAACAAGATGGCACCTGTCGTTGGTGAGGCGTCCAAGGCGCTGTATTCCTAGCGCTGTGGTCTTAGCTTTCAACAAATCGGCGGTAAAACTTGATGTTCACGTCCGTCATTTGAATCCGCCGCGAAAAGAATTGAGTCGTAAATTTAACGGGCTTTGCACCGGTGATTTGGTTCGGGTAGGAGTTTGTTTATTATTCCGGGTGCCACAGCCCAAGCTCGCTACCTTATTCATCTTTGCCTGCAGAACGCCGGAACCCGCCCTGATCGACCGAAATGTCAGCTTTTCTACCCACTAAGATAGTCGTGTGAACTATTGAAAGCTTTCGACACCGTGCATGACCACCACGAATGCCGATAGAGACGTCGTGAGCTTGATTCCGTAGCCAACACACTACCACGGAGGGGGCAGGGTACTTGCGCTAGCTCGACCTGTAACGTTTACAACTAATAAAATAAATAAAATGAACCTACTCAAGGAATAAAGTGTACGTACCAGACAATGCAGAGGTAATCCATGCAGCGTTTATTTGAGCTTAATGTCAAACAAACAGTAGACTCGATCGACGACCGAGTGACGATTGTGACGAGTGATTACTTGGCGGCAGCGGTGGTGGCACGAGCATCTTCGTAATCGACTTGTGCATTCACTGCAGGTTCCTTGGTTTGTGGTCGATCACGATCGAGTCTACGGAAGTCAACAACGCTTCGCTGCGCTGAAAAGTGCTGACAATATCACCCCGCAACCAAGATAGGAGCCTGCTGAAACAACGCCCACGACATCAGAGACAGCATTCGCCCACCTGGTTGGCCTGCCACCGTACACGTCATCGATTGTAAAGCTACAAAAGCACGGACATTCACCATCAACGTCTTACTTGGCGGCAGCAGTGGTGGCACGAGCATCTTCGTAATCGACTTGTGCATTCACTGCAGGTTAGTCACTGAACATTTTTGGTTTCTCCCTTTTTTGCTAGTACCGCCACCTCTGCTGCTGCTGCTGTTTTTCGTAATATAGTTGCTTTTCTTTTTCGTTTTCTTCTTTTTCAGAATGTCGAAGGATATGACTAAGCTAATCCTCGAACTAAAAGACGAAATAAAAAAAGAGTTTAAGTCATTAGAGAGGGACTTCCGAAATGAACTACGTGAGATAAACAAAGAGTTAAAAGAAATTAACGAGGGGATGAATTTCATAAACAAGGACGTGGAAGACTTAAAGGCAAAACTTGATGCTGTTGTGAGCGAGAACACCGCTCTTAAGAAGGCAAATGTAGAACTGGTTGCAAAATGTGATGCTATCGCAATGTCGCTAAAAGAAAATGAACTAAGGCTCGTCCAGTGCGAGCAATCCTCGCGGCGTCATAACATTGAGATAAAAGGGATCCCTAAAATTAACACAGAAGACGTCACTGAACTGGTAACTAAGCTCGGAGATATAATCGGAGAACCGATTGCTATTTCTGATATTGAAGTATGTCATCGTGTTCCGACTAAAGAGATGAGCAAAGCAAACGTGATAGTTCAATTTCAACGCCGGCAAAAAAGAGATAGCGTCCTTAACAAAGCAAAGCAAAAACGGATAGCGTGCCAGGACCTTGGCCTGAATGAAGAATCGCCCGTTTATGTGAACGAGCATTTGTGCCCCTCTATGAAAAGGTTGCTCGGAATGGCTGTGTCGAGGAAGCGTCAATTCCAGTGGCGATACGTCTGGGTGCAAAATTGCAAGATTTTAGCTAGGAAGGCGTATGGAGCCCCTGTCGTTCAAATCCCAAGTGAAGGCGACCTTGATAAGATCTGCTAACCCTAAGGGAAAAGGAAAGAAAGTATTCGCTTGGGTACGCTTTTTTTTCGGTATGGCTGTAAATCTTGGTACTATGACACTAGAAGATCTAAGTGATTTCTTAAAAATCCAGACTAATACAAAAACTAGCTTTTTTCATTTAAATGTACAGTCTGCACGATCGAAAGGAGATGATCTTGCATTGTTTTTGATTCAATCGAAACTCCTTTTAACGTTATAATGTTAACTGAAACATGGTATAAGGACGATGATGATGCTTTTGTTATTTCTGGTTATTATAATTTTATCTTAAATGGCGACTATGGTCGTGGAGGCGGTGTGTCATTGCAGACTATTGTTTCCGGCTTTGTGCTCCTCAGTGATTACTCTGTTGTTACGCCACACTATGAAATACTCTGCATTAGAAAAAAACTGTTGTATTTATTCTGTCTTATATCGCCCGCCAAATGGAAATATTTCGGTCTTTATAAATTTTTTGGAAGAGTTATTTTGTTTTGCGAACGAAGGAGGCTGTAAACTGTATCTGGGTGGTGATTTTAATATAAATATGCTCGAAGCTTCCCGCATTACCGATGACTTTGCGAATTTGTTGACGTCAAATAATTTCAGTAATGTCATAATTCCTCCAACTCGGGTTTCGTGCTCAACGTCAACATTGATTGATCTGTTTATAACCAACGACTGTGAAGACAACGTTAGTGCTGGTGTGCTGGGCTATGGGTTAAGCGATCACCTCCCTATAGTTATGTTCATTAATAACAATGTACCATGTAATAGGGCTATCAACCCTCCAGTAATGTCCCGAAATATTAGCGCTAACACTTGAAAAGTTAAGAGAAAAAATCGGTGCTCTCAATTGGAGTCCCGTGTTGAGGGAAACTGATGTTGATAAGTGCTATAACCTCTTTTTAGACCTGATAAAAGACGCATACTATTCTTCGTTTCCGTACAAGGAAATTCACTGTAATAAGAAGTGCAAAAGACCATGGGTCACTAAACGACTCTTAAGACTTATTAAAAAAAGAATTTTCTTTATGGCAACTTTCTTAGGACACGAAATGAAAAAAAAATATTACTAGAATTTAAAAAAATTAGAAACTTTGTCAATACAGAATTGAAACGAGCTAAACACCGCTATTATGCAGATCTGTTTGATATATCTTCCTTACAGCAGCCCAAAGTCGTATGGAAACATTTGCACTCCTTAATACGGAATCCAACTCAAGAGAGAGCAGTCACTAGTATAAGTATAGGCGATAGAACTATTTCTGGTGTAGAGCTGACGAATATGTTTAATGATTATTTTGTGAGCGTAGGGAAAAGTAGTTATAACAGTTCTGCAGCAAATAATATCCCCAGAATAAACGAAACCATGTTTTTAAACCCATGTGATACTAAAGAAGTACAATCTACTTTCATTAATATAAAAAACAGTCGTAGCCATGACTGTGAGGATCTTCAAATTGGGCCGGTGAAATTTGTAGTTGACTTACCATTACCGTGTATAACTCATCTGTACAATCTTATATTGTCTTCCGGTATATTTCCTAGAAGGATGCAAATTGCGAAAGTATCCGTAGTGTATAAAGGTGGTGATCGCAATGACATAAGTAATTATAGACCCATATCTATAATTCCTGTCTTTTCGAAACCGATTGAAACAGTTGTGCACTATCGACTACTACATTTTTTTTAATAATACTCACTACTGACTGATTCTCAGTTCGGCTTCAGGAAACATAAATCTACGGAAACCGCGTTATTGGTGCAGAAAAAAATAATTTTAGAAAATTTTGAAAAAAAACTTCTAACGTTGGGTATATTTATAGACTTAAGCAAAGCTTTCGATAGGATAAATCACCAAATTCTTCTAATAAACTTGAACGTTATGGCATCCGAGGTATCCCATTATCGCTCATAACGTCTTATTTACAATATCGATCCCAATATGTTCGAATTAGAAATTATGTATCTACTACTGAACGAGTTTACTCCGGGGTTCCTCAGGGTAGTATTCTAAGGCCTCAGTTGTTTCTCGTATACGTGAATGATATAGTAAGCATCGAAAATACCGCTAAATTTATAATGTACGCCGACGATACCAGCATATTTTTTTCTAGTTTCAAAGAAGACCTACTTACCTCCATAGCAAACGTTTTTCTAGGTAAATTAAAAAATTGGATAAATATTAACTCTCTTATTCTTAATACCACTAAAACTAAGGTTGTCCTATTTCAATGCCCGGGATCGTATGTTCAAATATCACGTGATTTGTATTTTGGGTCATGCAAAATAGAATGTGTTGATACCGTTAAGACTCTCGGTGTTATACATTCTAGTCGTATGTCGTGGAATAATCACGTAACATACATTCATAAAAAACTTTCTAAAGTTGTTGGAATTATGAATAAATACAGGCATATACTTCCCGTAAACATCAAAAGGTTAATTTACAATTCCCTTTTTCATTCTATAATCTCCTATTCGCATTTAGTGTGGGGAACAACTACTAAGACCAATTTAGACAAATTGCGTCTTTTACAGAAAAAGGCTGTTAGAATAATTGAAAATGTACCTCGTGATTATCACTCTCTTCCTCTTTTTGAAAAACATAAAATCATTGATATATACAATATGTATTCTTCCAGATTGATTTTAAATTACCAACAATGTGTAAGAAAAAATATTAACATAATCTTAGACCTTGCTAAACTAGAAAAAAAAACGAGTCCATTTACGCATCGCGTCATAGGCCCCCCTGGCGTTTTCCTGTATCTAGAACAAATTTCGGAACTCAGAGATACCGCTACCAATTACCGCTATTGTTAAACCTTCTTTTTTCACATGGAATTGATATATACTCTGTAAACAGTCGTACAATACAAGACATTTTGTAATATAAAATCACTATTTACGTTTCAGATAGCTCTAAATATGTGTACTTAGTTAGATGTTTTTTTTGCTGTTGTTGTTTTTTGTGATTGTTATATACTGTGTTCTTCTTTTTTTGTATTCATGTCAGTTCCGCTGCTGCTTTGTATTGGGGCGCTGGGACTCGTCAAGCTGCTACGTGCAGCTTTTTTCCAGCGCCCTTGTCACGAATGTATTTTTGTGGCAGAAAATAAACTGATTTGATTTGATTTGATTTGAGAGGAAACCCCGCCACCAACGAAGCCACGACCGGCTGGCTAGCATCCAACACATTCCCCCGCACCACGGTCCACCCGACCGCTCACAACTTCGAAAATGATAAGAGCGAACAACAACGAGGGAGAAAACTGGCCCTCTATCCCGAAAACAAGGTCAGCTATTCATGCGGGAAGGGTACACTTCGAAGAAAAAGTCGGGGGCATCCTCTGAGTCAGCAAGGCGCGCCTAGCTGGGCTTTGCTTGTGGGCGAAGTCGAGGCAATCACATGCGAGGTTGGCGGGTCCAAGCTTCTTTTTTCGCTGCCTGGACTCGTGATGCGTGCGTACATCCCGGAGAAAAATATTCCGAGTGCCAAAAAAGGAAAAGTTTGGCTTTGGATCTTGAATGAAAGTGGATTTTGGATTGTAAAACAGGGTTGCCAAACGGAAGTCTCAAACGATCACGCGTGATCGCCGAGAAACCGCCAACCGCCTCTCGGTGTGTCTGAACGGGGTCGCTCGCGAACCGCATCCGCAACCGCTTCACGAACGCGGATCCGCTTCCAGTGTGAATGCGCCATAAGAGAGTGGCCAAAATTTTTAGCTGATAGTTGGCGCGAGAGTCGCACTAGCCGCATCAGCATGAGCAATATGACGGCACATAGGAGCGTTTTTGGAAAGGTGTGTAGTAAGCTTAACGAGACGAATGTTTTCGCGAATTCATGTAAAAAATTTAAAAATTGGTAAGGAAGTGTTGAGCTCAACTCGATGCAACAAAATCATAGAGAAGTTACAGTTTATTATTTGTAAATGAGCCGGTCATTCTACCTAAGGCACATTAAAAATGTCGGATCGAATGGTGAGGAGAGAGCCAACCTTTGAGGTTTAGCGTTATCAGACCCTCGACAAATAGGTAATTTAAAGATACCATGAAACGATTTTTTTCAGTTTTTGTCCAAATGAAGACCCCAATTGTTCATTATGTTCATAGATCCCGGAGCAGGGATTCGTTTTCGTTTTATTTTCTCCAGTTTTGCACCCACAAAGATGAAAACACATGTCTGCGTTCCTCCTTCCGCCGACCGGAATCAGCCACCAACATTTAAAATCGCGCGGCCGTGACGTAAAATATGAATTTCTACCGGAAACGGAAGTTCTCCCAGCCGAGCGTGAGAGCGGCGTCAGCTAAACGTCACATTTCGTCGAAACGACGTTTTTTTCGTCGACGTTTCCACGCAAGGACGTCGAAAGGATGTCACCTGCTGAGGTTTCTACAAACGCCGATTGCTTCGTAGAACTCGTTGGCCCGCAACGCTTGTGCAATCAGCGCCATGGCTATGGATACGTCGCAGGTGAGTGAAGTGCAGCTTCAAATGTTTCGGTATAGTGAAAGTCAGGGCCTTATTCCGTACGCCGGTGTACCAGTTCGGGGCGGAACCCGGCCGCGTAGAGTGGAGAATACTCAGTACAGAAAGGAAGGATCACATTGCGGCGTCGAACACAAAACGCTGGAAACTAAATAATTTAAATTTCTAATAGAATTTCTCACATAAAAACCTCTGGCGCTCCCGTTAACGCTGCGGCTTCTGCAACCAGATTTTGAACACGGTCATATCCGTCGAGTGTGTTCATTGACAATTTCGTCATCTGTGAAAACAGTTCGAGTTAAACACTGCTCGTATCCAATATGGAAGCTAAATTCAACTGATGTGCTCGGGGGAAAAAAAGAAGAAAGAAAAAAACAACACTCCGACAGTGTTGATATTGCGGTTACTTTTCTAGGTTGCGCAAGCTACCGCCCGTTACCGATGGTTTCGCCAAAACTCATTTATTCATCCACGCACTCATACACTCAGCTTCGTTGCGAGCGTTCGAGGGAGAGAGTGTAAAAAATACCCCGCTTTTATTTGCCAAAATATGCATGAAAACAAATAGGGTTTAGCCTTTTTAACCACGCGTGCTAGTTTTCTTTTCATCCCATATGCAGTCACTAAAATTATTTTACAATCGTTGCATGGTCCTTTTAATTGAACCACATGTTCACAAATTCTGATGATTTTGGTTTCTTACTATAAAAAGAAAGCTCACTCTCCGCGGCAGTTTCTTTTTCTGCCGGAGTATCCCGTGAACTTAGCTGCGCGCGCTTACGCTGCTTTGCCATCGTTCCTGTTTTGAGAACGGGCATAAATCCAGGGACCTGGTGGTCCCCGCACTCTGCCACTCTTTAGTGTCTGCGAGTAGGTAAACGATTAAAAAATCATGTGTTTGGTCAACCGGCAGGGGTACCTAAGAGACACTCGTTTTTTTGTTTGTTTCTTTTTTTTTTTATAGGTTGGATTTCATGTGAAGAGACCTCTAGTGTGACAAAAAAAATTAAAGCCGTTTACAACTCTTTGTAACGTCGGATTAGAGCGCAGCTCTTGAGGAGGAAGATGGAATGGTACCGAGGAATAGGATGGAAGGGTACTGAGGGATAAATGACTCCCTGAGGTCACGTGACCACAAACGATCACGTGACCCTTTGAGGTCACGTGACCCCTGATTTTGCCCAAACGATTCGTCCATTTGCTCAGACCAGTGACCTGTTTGCTAAAGGAGTGACCTGTTTACCCAAATGGTGATCGTTATGACTCATACGGGGACCCTTTTGAGCCATACGGGCGACCCCTTTGTCAAAGTGGCGGCCGGTATGGCTAAACTGTTGCCGGTATGAACCTGTTTACTTTCATAAAAACACCAAATGTTTATCTTTTTTTAGTAGGGTTGTACTTTCGGGTCAATTCAAATATTAAAGTCAAGTTGTTTTTTTTCCTGTTGCAAGAATTTGCGTTCTGCCACGACGGACTCTGCGTACATGTGCGGCTATCCTGGGTGTCCCAAAGTTACCCAGCGGTATGACGGCATATTTGCTGTCACGCAGAACGACGCCGTACAACTCGAAAAATAAAAAAAATATTCTAGCGTTCCAAAAAAAAAAATACAAAAACGATGCGATTGAAAAAAAAAATGAAGGAGGGGCTGAGTTCTACTACATCTACTGTACGTGTGTAGATTTCTCCAACGTACGCGAATGGCGCACGCTCCGTTTCTGCTACGAATCTTTCCCATGACGTTTTCAAAGGCAAAAAACTTCGATTGTTCTGGCTCACTGCAGAGGGCGGACACGGCACAATGGACGTTGACCGAAGGCGTTGTAAATCTCAGGGGCAGGCATATTAGCCCTTTTAGAGGCGATGGACCAAGATTACTTCCCGGTTCTTTTTGTTGCCCAATTGTATGCCGATGTTATCGTAGCTCCCTTCTCAGCCTCTTTCATGAAACTAAGCTTTTTTTTCAGAGCAGTAGAAATTTTTATGGTGTGGTGTGCTATGTGGGGCGTAAACAGCAAACGCAAGCTAATGGAGCATTAGCTTAATGCGGTATTGGTCAACGATATTAGCGCCGAGATGTTTCCGTCGCGCCCTCTCAGAGTATTCATCCATGACGTCACGACCAGGATTTGCCTCGACATGACGTCACGAGTTGTGACCCTGCTGTTTATTATCAGGTACGACGAAATTTTGAACTGTGTTTTAAAAAGTACAGTGGACGCTAGACGCTAGTTGCTAAACCAATGCGGTACATATTGATATTCTGACAAAGCACTCATGAACCTGGTTTGGTCAAGTGTGGAAAGGCGATCGCAGCGACGTTTTTGGTCGCGCACGTCACTGATTTTCACTTTTTTCAACTTATGGCAGATAGTTTTTCATAGTTTACTTATTATCAGTGTATCGTATAGTAGGGATGCCGCGAGCTTTTTTCGAATCGAAGTTTGGATGATCGAATCAAGCGGCCGAAAGGTTCGAAAGATTTCGAATTTTCGAACTTTCCATATCGAGAAATTCGACGGGAGTCGAATTTTCGAACACATTAAACTAAGAAGTTCGACGATTTTCAAATTTTTGAACTTATTACGCTGCAAAATTCGATGCTTGTGGAACTTTCGAACTTGATAGACTAAAAAATTCAATGATTTTCGAACTTTCGAACGTTTTGCACTAAAAAGTTCGAATCTTTTCGAACTTTCGACCTTCCTACGCTAAGAAATTCGTTAATTTTTGAACTTTCGAACTTATTAATCTAGAGAATTCGAAAATTGTTCAACTCTTGATTCCTGAAAAGTCAAAAGTTCAACGAACTTCGAAAGTTTAGGGTAAAAGTTCGAAGTTCGTCGAACTTCGAAAGACCGGCGGGCGGTCTCATTTGGAGTCAAGCAGTGAGGTACATTCGTAATTTTTTTTTCGCAATTTTACATGGGGGGTTGCATTCCTTGCGAAAGACAATGCCGTTTATTTCAATCATCTGGCATGATTGGTTTTAGAAAAATAGCTTCCCGAAGGAGCGAGGAAGGACGAGGGTTTTTTGACAATTGTCGTTTGTGCCATATTGTCACGGGTGGTGACCAAAAAACAACAAATGAACAGGAAGAAATAAACGTTTAATGTGGCGAACTTGTGCCAAAAATAAAAGAGAACAAAAGATAATAATAGAGCGTCGCGGGCGTCGAAGTCGGCGTGGCAGCAGAGTCGAACGCTGGGGCGAGACTGACTCCTGCTTGCCAGGCGGAGCCGCTTTTGTACACGCGTTGGCTTCTGGAGCATTCTATGTAGAAGGTTCGACGCGTAGAACATTCTAACCTCGAATCAGCTAGACGGTTCCCGAATTCACCAGAACATCACATTACAGTGTAAATAAAAATGCGTAGCCGCGGCCAGAAATCGAACCCTGGCCGTTCGCGTGGGAGGCAAGCGCGATAACCGTTAGGCTACTGCCGCGCTGCCTACTGGGCGCGCGGCATTACTCCTCCCTTCAAAAGTGCATCGCCCCGATGCAACACAAAACAAAACAAAGCACATAAAAACAACGGCAAACTAAAGAGTCATTTGAAACACATAAAATCCACAGTCCTATCGAGCGTAGTACGGCTTCAGGCGCACGACGTGGACGACTTCCGGGCGTGGTGGGCGGCGTGATGATGTTCTTGTTCCGTCGGGCATCACCTCGTAGTTCAGCTCGCCAAGGCGACGAAGTACCTTGTATGGTCCAAAGTACCGTTTCAGCAGTTTCTCACTGAGGCCGCGGCGATGGATGGGCGTCCACACCCACACCCTGTCTCCGGGCTGGAAGTGAACGTCCCTGCGACGAAGGTTGTAGCGGCCCGCACCGACGCGTTGCTGGTCTTGAATCATGAGTCGGGCGAGCTGGCGGGCTTCTTCGGCGCGTTGAGCAACCGCCTGGGCGTCGTCGCTCTGATTGTCAGATGGCTCATGGGGCAGCATTGCGTCCTGCATGGTCGTTACCTTCCAACCATGTACCAGCTGGAAGGGGGTGAATTCAGTGGTCTCCTGAACCACCGTATTGTAGGCGAACGTTACGTAGGGCAACACCTCGTCCCACGTCTTGTGCTCTACGTCAACGTACATAGAGATCATATCGGCGATTGTCTTTTTGAGTCGCTCGGTCAGCCCGTTGGTTTGCAGGTGGTATGCAGTGGTTCGACGGTGGCCGGTGCCACTGAGACGAAGGATCTTTCGCGTCAGCTGGGCCATGAACGAAGATCCACGGTCTGTGATGAGGACTTTAGGGGCGCCGTGCCGGAGGACAATGGACTGAATGAAAAACTTGGCGACTTCAACAGCCGTGCCTGCTAGAAGGGCTTTCGTCTCGGCGTACCGTGTGAGATAATCGGTGGCGACGATAATCCAGCGGTTTCCCGACGTTGACGATGGGAAAGGGCCAAGTAAATCCATTCCGATCTGCTGGAACGGCATAGACGGGGGAGAAATCGGATGCAGAAGTCCTGACGGCTTCGTTGGCGGTTTCTTGGGTCGCTGACACTCGTGGCATGATCGAATGTATAGGTGAACGGTCTTCGGTAGCCTCAGCCAGTAGTACTTTTCTCGAATCCTGGCGAGCGTCCTGCTGTAGCCGAGGTGTCCAGCCGTTGGGTCGTCATGGCATCCTTGGAATATTTCGTCTCGAAGGCTGGCAGGAACAACCAACAGCCATGCTTAGTTGTTGTTGAGGAAGTTCTCCTTGTACAGCACTCCTCGCCGCATGGAGAATGTATGCAGGGTTCTTAAGAAAGCACGGGGAACCGAACTCGCTTGTCCCTCTAAGTGCTCGATGAGCGCTCGCAGTTCAGGGTCATCTCGTTGGAGTGCTGCCATGTCGCTGACGTCCAAAGCGCCGAGGAAACACTCGTCGTTGTCGTCTTCGATACAGGCAGGACCGGCCTCGACAGGAGCTCTTGACAGGCAGTCGGCGTCATTGTGCTTCCGGCCTGACTTGTACACAACGGTCATGTCGAACTCCTGCAGTCGCAGGCTCCACCGGGCGAGGCGTCCGGAGGGGTCTTTCAGATTCGCGAGCCAGCAGAGCGAGTGGTGGTCCGTGACCACGCGAAAAGGACTTCCATACAGATATGGGCGAAACTTTGTTATTGCCCAGACGACAGCAAGGCACTCCTTTTCCGTTGTAGAGTAGTTCCTCTCCGCCTTAGACAGCGTCCGACTCGCGTATGCGATGACTCGCTCTGCCCCGTTCCTGCCTTTGAACAAGCACCGCGCCAAGTCCGGTGTTACTGGCGTCCGTGTGGATCTCTGTATCAGCGAACTAGTCGGAATGGCCAAGCATCGGGGGCGTCTGGAGTCTTCGTTTCAGCTCATCGAATGACCGCTGGTGTTCGTCTGTCCATTCGAACTTTACGGCGTCCCTCGTGAGGTGCGTCAGCGGTGCGGACAGCTTGGCGAAGTCCCGAACAAATCGTCTGTACACTGTTAGCAAAAATAACACGCCCAGACGTGTAAACCGTTGTCCCATAGCGGACACGTCGAAACGTGTTCGTTTTACACGAGGCCATCTGTGTTTTTCGTCTACAGATGAGTTGCTGTGTAAACTTAACACGCTACACCGTGTCTGCCTTCCGCAAAACCGTTTCGAGCGTGTTCCTTATGAAACGTGGCGGCCAGCGGCCGAGGACAGGCGAGAGACAAGGCCCAGCGAGCCGCGCGCCTTTCAGGCGAATTGAAAGCACACAGGGCGCGTTAGTTCTCGTTCGATGTCTTATACACAGTAAAGTCTCCAAGCGGCGGACGTAGCTACTTGCAAAGGTACGTACAGTCGGCCGCAAAATTTTGCGGGACATGGGAGCGCCAGCCAAACTGCATTGCCGCGCCGTCTCGTGGCCTGCTGCCTGGTGTCAAGACCAGCGCTATGCGCATGCGCGGCCTTTCATACTAGGAGGATTGTCCTGTTCACTGGCTTCCGTCCGACGCGCTCCCGATTACTGCGACCGGCGCAAGATTCCGCTTCGCAACCGCTGTGCAGCGAGTCTGCTTCAGCCGGCGCGACGGGCAGCCAAGCTCGCTTGAACCCTCTTCGCGTCGCGGTGAACTTTCTAAGGGCCCTAAACTCGTCAAACACAAAGTATGAGCCGAAAGTTCGCGGAGCGCGTCCATTGGACGTCGGCGCAAAAAGCGCGAAGTCATCGTCGTGATGAGCCCATCGGTGCGCTCCGTCAACTTCGGCCCCAACTTTGTGCATGACGAGTTTAGAAGCCCAGATAACATTTCGCTGGAATCTCGGCTACGGGTTGAGCAGTGAATTCCAGTGCAATGTTATCTGGAGAGTGTACCGCGCCGCGAAGACGGTTCAAGCGAGCCCAGCTGCCCGTCGCGCCGGCTGAAGCAGACTCGCTGCATAGCGGTTGCGAAGCGGCACCTTGCGCCGGTCGCAGTAATCGGGAGCGCGTCGGACGGAAGCCAGGGAACAGGACAAGCCTCCTAGTATGAAAGACCGCGCATGCGCAATGCGCGGGTCTTGACACCAGGCAGCGGGCCACGAGACGGCGCGGCAATGCAGTTTGGCTGGCGCTCCCATGTCCCGCAAAATTTTGCGGCCGACTGTACGTGTGTTGTCGGCGGTCGGCGAGTCAATAGCTTCAACGAGCCGCTAGACAAAAAAAAAAAAAAGAAAACAACGAATGCCGAAATCACATGGATAAATAACTTAAGCAAACTATTTAGAATCGGGCGGTAACTTGCGCCACCTATCGAGATTTCTAGCAGCCTGTTTAAAAAAAAAGACGGGTCTGTTAACACTGTGAACGACCACGGCCACACAGCAACCCTACATACAACGCAGGCAACACAGCACACAGCTACACGGCACCGACATATACACAAACACAACAACCGACACACCGCCCGACACTTCCTACTCGATATCCATTTCTCCCCGCGGCGCATATAAGCTTGACATGTGCGGGTGAGCTCCTTGGTCACTGACCATTACAGATTTATAGAATACACAAAACACGGCGCAATGGACAGCCGTGTGTTAGAACTGTTTGCATTTAAAAAGTATGGAGGCAAAATTTATAATGTTAGTCCGTTGCAATAAATAATGATATGTTAACAATAAATCTTAAACCGGTCATGAAAAAGTTCACATTTTTGTTATTTTCTTGCTTGACCAGTGTTATGAGCAGTCCGACTAGCATGAATCAGATAGAAAAACAAATTATTGAGATTTTGTCATTACGTATACAATAATAAATGAAAATGATCCTTGCGCAAAGCATTTTTTATATATTTTTGTGAAGGACATCCGGACATCCGCCCAACACTTCACTTCCGCTAGTTGCAGCAGTTGCAGTACGGGAGCAGACGTCTTTACTTTTGGGGCGTTTTGATGCAGTTTGTTGTCGTATGTCGTGTCGGTGTCGAGAAGAGCGGTGGGGCTTTGGAATTTGTGACCGGTGTTATTCGTGAACACTGGTGTGGGGCGCTGATGCGTCTTTTTTTTATACTGCCACCACCCCGAACTTTGAAGATACACGGGCCCGTAGCAGTGCATTATGCTGAATCGCGAGCTCCTTCTCTGTTGACGTCGCTTTCCTGGTACTACTCGTGGATAGTGCAAGCGTTTAAACAGTGTGCACCATCTCGCCTACATCCCCGGTGACGTACTCGACCTGTTGAAACTTATTGCTTCCGTCATTTTAGAGTACGCAAGGCAGTTATCTCGTTGGTCTGGTTTCGGTTATAAAAGCAAGGCAAAACGCTCGTAGTTTCCGCCCTCAGTACACGTTGGACATCTTCCACACTTTGACAAAGGATAACTGAATGAACGAGGATTTACATTCACTTCCGAGGTTACTCTCGCCGCTTCCTCACCGTTGAGCAACAGGATGAGCTGGCGACAAGCCGTGGATGAAAGGCTGGAGCATCAACAGCCCAAGCGCACTCGGTGCCGATGCGGGCGACGCGGGTTTCTGTCAACCGGGAGGCCAGCACAAACCGTGACCATTCCAGCTCTTCGTCATGACACGGTGTTGCAGAGAGCGGGGTAAAATACAGCTTCACGGATCACCGAAGCAAACGACTGCTATCTTAAATCTTGGCTTGTGATTGCGCCTTTGTAGTAGATCATCTTATTCGTTTTGCTGGAGAGACGCAAACGACGGGCATAACAAAATCGCTTGCATATTCCGCATATCTCACAAAAGCATTTACCCTGTCACCTTGCTAAAAGCGCGAAACACGGAGTCCGCACCGTCCTAAGCTTCCCGTTTTTTACCTGCTTTAGAGCAGTTTGTACCTGCTAGTAGATATGCCTACTGAAACTGAAACAGGGCAGTGCCAGAAAGAAAGAGACAAAGTTGAGAAAGCTTGCTCGC
Source organism: Ixodes scapularis (assembly GCF_016920785.2). NCBI lineage: Eukaryota > Metazoa > Arthropoda > Arachnida > Ixodida > Ixodidae > Ixodes > Ixodes scapularis. The sequence continues at coordinate 14,789,453 of NW_024609873.1, read as the reverse complement.
TCTCTAATTTCTCAACTCTCAAGTGATTGTACCATAATAAATGCACCAACGCGTCTTCCAACATAAAGAAAGAGCACCACGTTCACAACATAAAAAATGGTCTCAGTACATGCATCTGTGGGCAGGTAGGAAACCTTGCCCTTATTTATTCACGCCGCATGATTGCCGCAACAAACTCGTTGCGGGACCGAATCATACTCGAGCGGTGTGCGTCGCTATGCAAACGCAGTCCAACACGAAGCATAAAAAACGGCAGATTTAAGACGGCAATCCGGAGTCCATTATTCAATTAAAACAACGTAATTTTGTTGTAAACGCCCGCTGCTTCTTACTCACGGTATGTGTCGGGATACTTCCACAGTTTGAAACGGAACGAGGGAGGATTTACTTTTAAAAACGCTTGCTGCGTCCTCCCGGACCAGCTGGACCGGATCAGCTGACGACGACGGGACTGTACCCGTTGAACCTCCACCACGCAACAAACAATTTGCGCTCCGTGTTAAAAGCGTGGTTCAAACAGACCCGGAATACAAAGCACCGCATCACACACGACGAATGTTTCAGCTCTTTTTCGCATCGCCGGGTTGCACCAAACAGAACGAGATCGCCGAAGTCAACGCCGCGCTTTCGTGAACCTTGGCTTGTGGTTGCGAACTCGTGGACCCTGTGACCCCCTCCGCTTTCAACGCACACACGACGATTACGAATGCTACTTTCCGTCTTCCAGGAACATCACAGAGGCACTTCTCCGGCCACGTCTTCACTATGTGCTCGCAAACTCCGAAGCTCTATGCGAAGCTTCTCGCGCCCCGTCAAACCAAAACAGTAGCGGCGCCATGCGTACTTGCCTGATTTTCTCCGGTCAAACAAAAACAACGAAAGCCAACCGGCGCTTGCTTCCAGCGCTTCCAGCGTACATCGGCGTTGCGCTTGCGCCGTGGCCAGATCGCCAGATCGCTTGCAGTTGAAGGTTGAAGCAAAAACGAAACCAACTGCAATGTCACGTGTTCACATCGAGGACACGCTTTTTATATCCATTTTAACTGTTTGGAAGGAATAATTAGACCCATAACTTTATTTGTGGTGTCTAAGAAACTGTTATCAGGACCCCTAAACTAAATACAAACATGGGCGACATGAAGCCAGCCGCATTGCCATCGACAAGAAGATGACGGCGAGCCCGGTAAGCGTGGGTTTCGCCAACGTCCTGCGACATGGCGCAATTGCTTTTGGTGCATATCTGTCTCCGAGACACGTTTCTTTCCGCGGCATTTGTCTCGACGGTCCTTTCTAAGTTTGTCCCCAAGCATTCCGGTGCTTCGATAGCCGGCAATGCCGCGGTCGTCGGCGGGGGCGATGCGTGTTTTCGAGGTCGGCTACACGGTTATGCGTGTATGACCGAACCAAAACACGTTTTTTACAACCTCGCATGATTTCTGAACGAATTATCCGTTACTCATCGTGTAAATTAATGGTAATTTGTGTTAAAGGCGTGTTTTTCACCCGAAATATTCGCCAAATACACGGGACTTGCTAACAGTGTAGTAGGCACAAAGTCCGAGGAAAATTCTCACGGCCTTCTTCTCAGACGGCGGCGTAAATGGAGCCACGGCGCGGGTCTTCTCAAGGTCAGGGAGAACACCTTTGTTGCTCACGACGTGTCCAAGGAACTTAAGTTCACCATAGGCGAATCGACACTTTGTTGGCTTGAGTGATTGGCCGGCGGTCTTGATGGCTTGAAGCACGGCTCGAAGTCGTTTCAGGTGCTCGTCGAAATCTCGTGAAAATACCACGACGTCGTCGAGGTAGACGAGGCAGCTCTGCCATTTCAGACCTGCCAGCACGGTGTCCATGACACGCTGGAAGGTGGCTAGCGCAGTACAAAGCCCGAACGGCATCACTTTCAATTTGTACAGTCCGTCGGGAGTGACGAAGGCAGTTTTCTCCCGGTCGCGTTCGTCGACTTCAATCTGCCAGTAGCCACTCTTCAGATCCATCGACGAAAAATATCGGGAGTGGCGGAGTCGGTCTAGCGTATCGTACCCCGCAGGGGGCACCTGTGAAAGCAGGTGTTTGGAGGGTGGCGTCTCCACGGACCCCGAGCCACGCGGGTTCGCCCGCCCACGTATGGCTGTGCGTGGCTTTCCCGTGTCCGGGGAAAAGGGCATCCTGGTGGTTGAGCCGAGCCCGGGGTAGGTTTGGACCCTTCGGGGCCCCCCGGGTGAGGCAATACACCACTTCGGTCCCTGCTTCTCGTAGACGGGAGTCCTGGTAAGGCCCGGCCAGGATGATTCAGTCTAGTCGCCACTTCTACTATCCCCTCTCTACTTTCACCCTTGTCTTCTCCTCCTTTTCACTCTTCTCATTTCTCTTCTTTCCTTTTCAACTCCTTTGGCGGCAAGGGCTAACCTTGGGTGGCGACAGACACCTTGTCCAAAACCACTCTTGGTTATAGAGACTGGGCAGCACTAATAGCGTAACGTCTTCAGCCAAGCCAGTCTTGTTATGGAGCGTTACCTATTCCCTTGTTGGGCTTCGTGGTGGGCGGTGCACCACAGTTTCCGAAAACCCTCCCCCGTCATATGGGTTCCAAACTTAAACCTTTTGATCGGCCCCCCAAAAGGGGCCGCACCGAAGCACTGAACACGAAACAATCTTTTGTACAGGAAAAATTCCCGAAGTTCCTTGTTATGCACTCGGAAGGTGACAAGCCACTTGGCAAACTTTCTCCCTTTCTAGTCTCCAAAGTTCTTGAGGGTGTTATTGGCGCCAATTACAATGCAAAGAAGATGGGATCTGATGATCTCCTTGTCGAGGTCAACACAAAGCAGCAAAGTGATGCCCTCCTTAAACTGAACCTTGTCTCTGACTACAAAGTAAGCGTCAGTCCTCACCGCAAACTGAACAGTGTTTAAGGGGTCATTTCTGAGGATGACTTGCTTGACTCACCTGAGCCAGAGATAATTGAGGGCCTCTCTAGTCAAGGAGTTATAGATGCACGACGAATCACTATCCGCCGTGATGGTGTGGAACGGAAGACAAAACATATAATTTTGACTTTCGATTCAACCACTCTGCCGCAGACTGTAAAGGCAGGTTACCTTCAATGCCGGGTCCGACCTTATGTGCCGAACCCTCAACGGTGCTTTAAGTGCCAGAGGTTCGGCCATGGGTTACGGAACTGTCGGGGAAGGGACACCTGTGCAAAGTGCTCCAGCAAGGAACACGTTGCAGATGTGTGCGATAATGAGCCTCATTGTGCGAACTGTAGTGGCTACCACCCGGCATACTCTCGATCTTGCCCTGTGTGGAAAGACGAGAAAGAAGTTATTACATTAACAGTTACCGAAAACATTACCTACACTGAGGCAAAGAAGCGTTTTGCTTTTGTATCGAAGGGCTCTTATGCCGAGGCCGTGCGCAGGGGACCAGCGCGGCCAGTAGTTTCGATGGGAACGCAGACGTCTCCGGACGACCTGCATCTCCCGTCACGGTCCCCCTCTAAACCCCCGAGAGCGGCGCCAGTGGCACCGCCTCCGAACCGCAAGGTGAATGCTGCTTTGCCAGCATCCGCCCCAGAACAGGAGATGTCGTCTCCTGCTCAACCGGCTGCTTCGACCTCTTGGGGTCGGGGCCTACCTCCCCACACCTCTGCTCCTCAGAGGAAGCCTGGGGAGGTGCCAAAGCAGTCGACCTCCAAGGGCCAGCTGCCAGCAACTGCAGACGAGCCCATGGACGAGGGTGGGTCGAGATCTGATGAGGAGGCTCTCCTCTCAAGATCAGAGTAGACCTCCCTCTGCCTCCGGTGACTCTAACCGGAGGCAGAATAACCCCCCTAAAAAGCAAAGTGCGCCGCGTGTAAAAATAGATTTTAAACCGTAAGGAATATAGCTTTTTGATATAATTTGTATGTTATACTTGTTTTGTTTTAAATGGTTAAAAATATAGGTATAATGCAGTGGAACTGCCGCGGTCTTTTTCGTAATGTTGATGATGTCAACTTTTTTCTCGATGAGCTCCAGCCTGTTGCCATCTGTTTACAGGAGACTCATCTAAATGAAACACATAGTCAGGTACTACGGCGACATCAGGTTTTTAGAAAAGACCGTGTTTCTTGTAACACCTCTTCTGGTGGAGTAGCTGTGGTTGTGCAGAGTGGTATTGCCTGTGCGCCTGTCCCTCTCGCGACCCCCTTAGAGGCAGTAGCAGTTCGTGTTCTGCTTGACCGCCTAATTACTATTGTTTCGCTTTACCTTCCACCAAACTTTCCAGTGCATTTACGTGACCTGCAAGGGCTTGTGGGCCAACTGCCACAGCCTTTTTTAATCTTAGGAGATTTTAATGCACATCACCCCATGTGGGGCAGTGCTCGTCAAGACTCTCGTGGCGGTGTCATAGAACGTTTTTTACTGTCATCTGGCCTTTGCCTTTTAAACAAGAGACAACCAACTTTTTTTAGTGCACCTCATAATACTTTTACTTCCATTGATCCTTCCATATCATCACCTACTTTACTTCCCTGCTTTTCTTGGAAGGTTTTAAAAAATCCTTTCGGTAGTGACCATTTTCCTGTAATTTTAGAAAGTTCAGTATCCCTTCCTTCTCTTCGAGCTTGTGCTCCCAAGTGGAAGTTAGATAAAGCCGACTGGGCTCTATTTTCTCTGGAGGCAGTGGTTGATCCCGCTGTTTTTTTAGCTATGTCTCCTGAGGAAGCGACTCTTCATCTTACCGAAAAAATTGTAAATGCTGCTTCTCTGTCAGTTCCCCGAACTTCTGGAAATATTCCCAAGAAATGCAAGCCTTGGTGGAACAAGGATTGTACAAACACCATAGAAGCTCAGGATAAGGCTTGGGGAAAGTTTCGGCGGTACCCGACTGTTCAGAACAAGATCAAATTCAAACAGTGTAAAGCAAACGCTTGTTGGACACGAAAACAAGCCAAGAAGACCTCATGGGTGAAATATGTATCCTCCCTAAACAGTTTTGTTCCTGCAAAAGAGGTATGGGATCGTGTTAAGAAAATTCGAGGTACTTACCACTCCTTCAGCATTCCCCTTTTTCCTTCATCATCCCCATCACTAAAAGATCAGGCTGACATTCTTGCTGATCATTTTCGAGAAGTCTCCAGTTCTTCAAATTACTCTACCAAATTTAAAAAGTTCAGGTCCTTGGCAGAAAAAACAGCATATTGATTTCTCTGGAAGTGATACTGGTTACAACCGGCCGTTCACAATGTGTGAGCTTGAATTTGCCCTTGCAGTAAGGAAGCAGTCGGCACCTGGTCCAGATATGATTCATTATGAACTGCTGAGGCACTTGTCGGCTGAATCCTTGGTGAATTTGTTGTCTTTCTTTAATTATTTATGGGAAGCTTCTTGTTTTCAACAGTGCTGGAAGCGAGCACACATCATTCCCATCTTGAAGCCTGGCAAAGACCCTACCCTACCAGCAAGTTATCGGCCTATAGCACTGACTAGTTGTCTAGGAAAAACTTATGAACGGCTTATTAACAGAAGGCTAGTATACATTCTAGAACAAAAGAAAATTTTTGATAAAAACCAGTGTGGTTTTAGAAGAGGTCGCTCAACCTTAGATCACCTTGTCCGGTTGGAGACTTTCGTGCGTGAGGCTTTTGTGAACCGGCAGCATTGCGTTTCTGTCGTTTTTGATTTACAGAAAGCTTACGATACGGCATGGCGGTACGGAATACTTCAGGACCTGTATAGGTGTGGCGTTCGTGGTCGCATGCTGCGTTGCTTAAAGGACTTCTTGACAGACCGTTTCTTTCAAGTCCGCCTGGGATCCACGCTCTCAGATGTTTTTACACAGGAAAACGGCGTCCCGCAAGGAGGTGTCTTGAGTGTTACCTTGTTTGCAATTAAGATCAACAGCCTCGCTGCAGTTATACCACCATCAGTCTTTTATTCATTGTACGTAGACGATGTCCAGATCGCTTTCTCCTCATGCAACTTGTCAATTTGTGAGCGCCAATTGCAGATAGCAATAAATAGGATGAGTAAGTGGGCCGATGAAAATGGCTTCCGGTTTGCACCAAAAAAAACAGTGTTCGTGCCTTTTTCATTACGTCGAGGGTTGTCGCTAGATCCCAGCTTGCAGATGAATGGCATTGACGTAACCGTTAGGCATGAGCACAAATTCTTGGGTGTTATTTTTGATAAGAAGCTCACTTTTCAGACCCATCTAAAAGAACTGAAGCGAAAGTGTCTTAAATCTGCCAATGTTCTCAAGGTGCTTGCACAATGTCCTGGGGTTCTGACAGGAGATGCCTCCTGCAACTTTACAACTCGCTGGTTCGTTCCCGCCTCGACTATGGTGCGGTTGTATATGGCTCGGCACGACCGCCATCTTTAAAAATGCTAGATCCCGTGCATCACTTTGGACTTCGACTTGCCACGGGGGCCTTCGGAACGTCGCCTGTCCCGAGTTTGTATGCAGAGACGTACCAAATGCCACTAGAAAAGCGAAGACAGTTCCTCAGCCTATGCTATAGTTATAAAGTCAAATCTGACCCTGAACACCCATCTTTCCGTTGTTTGCAGGTATCTCCTTTTTTTCGTCTTTTTGAGAATAAGCCAAGTATAGTACGGCCTTTAAGCCTCCGCATTCAATGCATGTCTGCATCCCTGCAGCTTGCACTTCCTGAGCGTAGCTTGATGACGAAAGTTCGAAGCATTGCTCCTTGGAAGGCGGTGCACTATACCTGTGACTGGTCACTAGCGAAATACAATAAGCGAACTGTTGCACCACTAGTCCTTCAGCAAGAGTTTATGACCTTGCAAGCTAAGTGTAAGGACCATGCACAATTCTTCACTGATGGTGCAAAAACTCCACACTTTGTCGGTTCGGCTGTATATTCAGAACACTTTGTAAAAGCTCGACGGCTTCACTCTGTTGCCAGCATTTTTACTGCAGAACTTTATGGTGTGCTCATAGTCATCGAATATATATTAGGCAACAACATCAGGAAAGCTATCTTGTTTCTGGACTCCCAGAGTGCTATCCTCTCTCTCTGTTCCCTCAATCATTCTAAGAATCGGCTCGTGCAACAAGTACGGGTAGAGTTAAACCTGGCTTCCCAAATGGGATACAATATCAAGCTGTGCTGGGTACCAAGCCATGTGGGAATTTCAGGTAATGAGAAGGCGGATAGGCTGGCAGCGTCTGTTAAGGATGCTCTGGAAACACCCGTTCAGCTGCCTCAAGAAGATTTTAAACCAGTTCTTAAAAAAGCAATTTATAATGCCTGGCAGCAAGACTGGAACAAAGAAATAAATAATAAGCTACATGTCATAAAACCACGTTTGGAGGTATGGGAGAGTTCGCACCATAGAGACCGTCACCATGAAGTTTTAATGTGTCGTTTGAGAATTGGACATTCACGTGTCACCCATCGACACCTTCTTTGTGGTGAGGACGCCCCAGTCTGTGAACATTGCGGTGAATTGCTAACAATGCTGCATATTCTATGGCACTGCAAATTCTTTGATCAAGAACGTCGAACAAGTTTCCCTGCACTTTCTGGATACCTTCCATTTCATCCAGCCTTTTTACTGAGAGATCAACCTTTAGTTCCTTTTGGTCACATTTTAGATTTTCTTAAAAAAACTGGCTACCTGCACCAGTTATAGATCCTCTGCATAGTAATTCCTTCGTTTTACTACAGAGTCTTTTAACTATTCCTTTGGCGCAGCATGGCCTATGTTGCTTTTGCGCCATTAAACACCTAATAATCAATCAGTTAACTAACGTATCGTCGATGCGGGGGAGCGGATAGACGTCCTTCTTCGTCACAGCGTTCAGTCGACGATAGTCCACGCAGAACCGCAGGGTTCTGTCCTTCTTCTTTACAAGCACAATTGGGGACGCCCATGGACTTCTTGAGGGTTGAATGATGTCGTCGTCGAACATTTCTTGGACATGATCCTGAATCACCTTCCTTTCCTTTAAGGAGACTCGATACGGCGACTGGTGGACAGGGAGCGCGTCGTCGTGGGTAATAACGCGATGTTTCGCCATTGGCGTTTGGCGAACTTTCGACGACGTGGCAAAACAGTCACGGTATTCAGCGAGGAGATCAACCAGTTGCCGGCGTTTAGAAGCTGGGAGCTCGGGGTTAATGTCGATCGGCGGCAGCGGCGTGCTGTTCTGCTGTGACGACGAGGTTTCTTCGGAGATTGCGGTGACCACGACTGGCGCCTGAAGCTCCTCAATGTGGCCCACAGTGGTACCCTTCGTTAGGTGCTGCGGCTCCTCTCGGAAGTTTGTCACAAGAACAGTTGTACGTCCTTCTTGAAGATCCGTTACGCCTCGTGCGACGCCAATTCCTTTCTCAAGGAGCAGTTGGACGCTGCCTTCTAGAAGAGCTTCACCGTGCATGGCTGCGTCGGTTATGACGGTGACGAAAACACTCGACCGCGGCGGTAAGTTCACATGGTCGGCGATAACTCAGATCGCGGTTGACGTCGTGTTGGTCTCCGCCGGCGGTAAAACAGGCTTTGGCAGCGTCAGCTGGTTTGCCCCGAGGTCGATGACGGCGCCATACTCGCAGAGAAAGTCCATTCCGAGGATAACGTCCCTTGAACAGTCTTGCAGAACGACGAACTTCACAGGGCACGTCTGACCGTGGATCTCGACGCGAGCAGTGCATCTCCCGACTGGTGTGATGAGGTGCCCTCCGGCGGTTCGTATTTGTGGTCCATCCCACGGCGTGGTGACTTTTCGAAGGCGGCGGGAGGGTCTCCCACTCAAGTCTGAGCAGTCTGCTTCGGTGTCCACGAGCGCTGATGCGTCGTGGCCGTCGATGACGACGTTTAGGTTATTGGACACCGTTGCAGGGGCGTCGTTTCGATCTCTGGTAGCGTTCGAGTCGGGGCCCTCCGACGCTCGTGGAGGATCTTGGGGTCGGTCGTCTTCGGCAACTCCACTTCCAGGGGTTGCCGCGCCTAGTTTCCCCGGCGAGGAGCGAGGGGTGACAGGCTTTCACGTCGGGTTCGGTGAATCGGCGAAGCTGGACGTCGTGGCGACGGCGATCGGAACTCTCGGCGGGACGCAGGCTCAGGGGACTGAGGTCGTCGCAGGTACTCGTCGATCTCCCGAGGGCGTTCACCATACCGGGGGCGCGGGTCGTTTGGGTGGAACCCGCGTAGCCCGAGTCGTCGGTGTGGGCATCGGCGGTAGGTGTCGTCCGCTTCCCCGCAATGGAAGCACAGAGGGCGTCGGTCGGGCGTTTGCCACACGTCGGTCTTGCGGGGTGCGCGAGGCTCCGGGCAGGCGTACTGGACATGGTCGTCGTGGCGTCGGTCGTGCTGCGGCGCAGGAGACTGACGTCGGGGCGGCGTGACATAGGTGCGAGGAGGAGGCGGTGGCCATCGGGCCACTGCGGCGTAAGTTAGCGTGGGTTCTTCGGGGACTGCCCTGCTGATGGGAGCCTCTGGTTGGATGGCTCTCTGCACTTGTTTCCGCACGACCTCGGCGATGGAGATCGAGGCGGGGCGATCAGTGTCGGGTAGAATTTTCCGGAGCTCTTCCCGGACGATGTCCCGGACAATTTCACGAAGGTTGTCAGCGCGGATGTGGCCCTCGTCGATTCGGGAAGATGCCAGCGTCGAAGCAACAGGCGTATCGGCGAGTCGGTTGTAGTGGCTGGCTCGGGCTTGCAGGGCGCGCTCGATGCTCGTTGCCTCGGCGACAAAATCTTCGACAGTTGTCGGAGGTGTGCGGACAGGGCCACCAAAGATGTTTTCTCTCACGCCCCGCATGAGGATTCGTAGCTTCTTTTCTTCTGTAGCCCGAGGGTCGGCGCGGGCACTCAGGCGTAGGACGTCCTCTACGAAGCCGGTGACACTCTCGTTGGGGCCCTGGGTTCTGGTTCGCAGTAGGTCCTCGGCTCTCTCTCGGCGGTGGCTGTTGGTGAAGGTAGCCTTGAGATCGGTCTTGAAAATGTCCCACGACGTCAAAGAGGACTCATGATTCTCGTACCAGTGCTTGGCGGTTCCTCAAGCGAAAAATAGACATTGTGCAGGCGCTGCTCGTCGGTCCAGCAATTGTGGCGGGCAACGCGTTCATACTGGTCAATCCAGTCTTCGACGTCTTCGTACTGCTCGCCGTGGAATGGAGCCGGTGTCCGAGGAGCGACGGGTAGGTAGACGACGGCAGGAGCGGCGGGGGTCTGCGAATGGTTGGCCATCTTCGGCTGCCTGGTCCTGGGTGGTAAAAGCCCGTATTCCGGGTGTAGCCCTTGAGTGCGGCGACTTGATCGAGTCTCGATCTGGTCTTCGTTGAGTCCTCGGGTGCTTGGGTTCGGACTTGTACTGCGGGAACTCGGAGGGCTGCGCTGTACGGACATGCGGTACCCCGCACCTCCACCAAAATGTCACGGGTGGTGACCAAAAAACAACAAATGAACAGGAAGAAATAAACGTTTAATGTGGCGAACTTGTGCCAAAAATAAAAGAGAACAAAAGATAATAATAGAGCGTCGCGGGCGTCGAAGTTGGCGTGGCAGCAGAGTCGAACGGTGGGGCGAGACTGACTCCTGCTTGCGAGGCGGAGCCGCTTTTGTACACGCGTTGGCTTCTGGAGCATTCTATGTGGAAGGTTCGACGCGTAGAACAGTCTAACCTCGAATCAGCTAGACGGTTCCCGAATTCACCAGAACATCACATTACAGTGTAAATAAAAATGCGTAGCCGCGGCCAGGAATCGAACCCTGGCCGTTCGCGTGGGAGGCAAGCGCGATAACCGTTAGGCTACTGCCGCGCTGCCTACTTGGCGCGCGGCAATATTTAAAGCGCGCTATAGCCGAAGCTATTTACGGTAGAGATGTTAAACTTTTTAAGAATGATCTAATCTATATATAGACAAGGTGAGTATCGTCTTAAGGTATGATTATTGTTGTTCAAGACGAGTTTCGATTATCCTAACATGTACCTACGGACAATTATGCCCTAAACTTGGTATTTTGTTTTCGCTTACATTGTTTGGGGCATCACATTTAAATTAACACCAGAGACAGTACATATCATTACAATCTGCAGAATACAAAATAATGTATTAATTGTTTTTTTTTTCACGTTGAGGAATAAAATAACGAATGGGAAAAGATTTCTAAAATAGCACAAATTCAGCGCGTCATAAAAAAAAAATATTTTTTTTTCTCATTTTACGTTTTTGGGACGTGTTTCTTTTGGCCAGTACGTATTTTGCTAGGGGAAACTTGTTTCATAGTTCTGGGCCTCTGAATATGCAAGAATAATACACTTCCGGCGGGTTCTTGATAGTTTTTTTTTTATCTCCAGCTTTTTATTTTTGCGTTTATTGTTATGTTTATTTATTGATTATTTTTTACCAAGGGCACACCTATTGAGGTCGAATAGACATAGGTTTGAACTTTCGAGCCACCGAGCATGTGACGAGTAGTGCCTCCTGACAACGAGTTTCTAAAGGCCTGTTCACACATGCAGCGGAGCGCTACAAGCATAGCGCTGTCCTCGTGCTAAGTAGGGATGTCGCGAACCACCCTAGGTTCGATTTCGAAAGGTTTCGATATTTGCGAAGGGAACTGAAATTCGATTTCGAAAAATTTCGATATTTTCGTACCGACCGAGGTTCGATTTCGAAAAACTCGCAACTTTTGTCCACAGCGGAGTTTCGAATTCGAAAAGTTCGAAGCTTTCAAGGTTTCTAAAATTTCAAAATCGAATATTTCGAATATTTTTTTTACTTCAGGTTCGATAATTCGAAGATTTCAAAATTCTTTGTAAAAAAAATTCGAAAACTTCGAACGCTTCGAACTTTTATAGACATGAAGTTCGAACAATTCGAAGATTTCAAATTTCTTCTTGCATAAAGTTCAAAAAGTTCGAAGGTTTCGATTCTCTTTTAACGCTAAATTCAAAAAAAAAAAAAATTCGAAGATTTTTAATTTTTTTCTAATCCAAGTTTTCAAAGTTTGAAGTCCGATTTTCAAGTTTTTCTACAGTTTCAGTTTCAAATTGCGTTTTAACGACTCACTTGTTTTCACAAAATCAAGTTTAGAAAAGTTAGGGTGTGATATCTAGATTCTGCGAAGTTGGTCAGGCAATTAAATGAGACGACGAGCGTCCCAGACGTGCTAGAATATTTGCCAGTGCAGAATTGTGACCGCCAGCCCCGGGGGGAAGGGGGGGGGGGGGGTCTTTATCACACAGTAGTGATTGCACGAACACACTTTTTTACGAGAGTCATCCAGTTCGAAACGGCCAGGGGCGAGCAGGAGGTTGAGGCTCAGAAAAACCTTGAAGCGACCTGGCAAACTAGCTCGCCACCCCTTGCACGCAGGTAGTAATCCGATCCGGTGAAGTTTATGATTGTCCTGGAGGTTTATTTTCTGGGACGGAGGATTCGCCTCGCGAAAAGCACAAAAGCCGACACAACTCGAGGTCGAGGAGCGTTCTACCATACAAGTGGCGGCGGAAGAGGAAATACGGGGGCAAAGAGGGTGGCGGGGGGGGGGGGGGGGGGGGGGGGGGCGGGGCTTTAGTTTCTTTCTTCCCCTTGCAGGTATTTCGGACTGTTAAAGAAAACAATACGGGGAAAGAGGGCGTGGTAGGGCTTATTTTAATCTGAAATTATTTATGCATATGTTTAGCCACTGTCGCTCTTTACTGCATAAAAGGTTGCGTAGATGGTCATTGTTAGAAACTCGTTTCAGAAGGCACTGCTCGTCACATGCTCAGTGGTTCGGAAGTTCAAAGCTGTCTTTTCGACCTCAACACCTGTGCCGATAGTAACAAAAGAGAGAAAAAAAAAAAAAAGAATAAATGCGGGAATAAAAAGCAGGAGAAAAAAAAAAACTATCAAGAATTCGTCGGAAGTGTTCTATTCTTGCATATTCAGAGGTTCAGAACTTCGAAACAAGTTCCTTTTACCAAAATGTGTACAGGCTAAAAGAAACTCGTCCCAAGAACGTGAAGCGAAAAAAAAAAAGTTTTCTTTTAATGACGCGCTGAACTTGAACACTACTAGAAATCTTCTGCCATGAGTTAATTTATTCTTTAACGTGAAAAAACAATAACTATATTATTTTGTATTCTGCAGATGGCAATGATATGTACTGTCTGAGGTGTTAATTTAAATGCGATACCTCAAACAACTTAGACGAAAATAAATGTCAAGTTTAGGTCATAATTGCATGCAGATACATGTTTGGACATTTCTTCGAAACTCACGTTGAATAACAATAATCACACGTTAAAACGGCACTTACAAAGGCTATACATAGATCATTCTTAAAAAAGTATAACATATCTACCATAAATAGCTCCGGCTGCAGCGTGCTTGAAATCTGGCACAAACGATAATCCTCAAAAACCCGTCGTCCGTCCTCGCCCCTTCGGGGATTTATTTCTTTAAACCTAAGCATGCCAGAACATTGTAATAAATGACATTGTCTTTCGTAAGGAACGCAGCACCGCGTGTAAAAGTTCGAGAAAAAAAAATTACGAATGTACCCCACTACTTGAAATCAAATGAAACCGTCCGCCGGTCTTTCGAAGTTCGACGAACGTCGAACTTTTACCCTAAAGGTCGAAGTTCGTCGAACTTCCGACTTTTCAGAATTCGAAAGTTCGAAACTTTTCGATTCTCTTGATAAATAAGTTCGAAAGTTCGAAATTCATCGAATTTTTTGGTCAGTCAAGTTCGAAAGTCCGACAAGCATCGAACATTGCAGCGCAATAAGTTCGAAAGTTCGAAAAATATCGATTTTTTAGCGTAATAAGTTCGACGGTTCGAAAAGCGCCGAACTTCTTAGCTTAACAAGGTCGAAAATTCGACCTCTGTCGAATTTTACGATATAGACAATTCAAAAAATCGAAATCTTTCGAACCTTCGAACCGCTTGATTCGATCATCGAAACTTCGATTCGAAAAAAGTTCGCGGCATCCCTAGTGCTAAGCACGCGCCGACGGGAGCGTTCACCAGCTTTGTATCGCACCGTCAAAACTGTTGCTCATGGCATACAATAAGTACCTGACGACACGTGAGCAGCGTTACATCAGCGCTTCGCTGCATGTGAGAACCGGCCGTAACAATGACAATCTACGCGATCCTTTGTGCAGTGAAGAGCGACAGTAGCTATACATATGCATAAATAATTTCAGATTAAAATAAGCTCGACAATGCCGTTTTTCCCCGTATTGTTTTTTTTAACAGTCCGAAATATCTGGAAGGGGGGGGGGGGGGGGGGAGGAGACTGGAACTCGCCCCCTCCCCTTCCCCCTTCCGCCTCCTCGTTTTTCCTCGTCCGACGCTACTGGTATGGTAGGACGCTCCTCGACCTCAAGTTGCGTCAGCTTCTGTGTTTTTTGCTCGGCGTTTCTTCCGCCCCAGAAAATAACCCTCCACAGCAATTAGAAACAAAAAAATTGTCAAGGTGCAGGCGAACTGGTGTATGTTGATCATGATGCTAAATCCCGAGACTGGGAATGAAATTCGCAAGAAATAGTGCAAGAAGAAAGCGAAAAGGGAGACAGGACAGCGTCTCAAACTCAGCTGAGTTGAGTTTGAGACGTTGTCCTGTCCCCTTTTTTCTGTTTTCTTACACTTTTTCTTTCGAATTTCCTTCCCAGTCTCAGTATTTTGCATCATGTGCAAACTAAGCTTACTATATGCCAGTGTCACTCGGGCGGCGTTCGATCGGATTACTACCAGCGTGCAAGGGGGTAGGGGGGCAGTTTGCCAGATCACTTGAAGGGGTTTCTGAACCTCAAACACCTGCCTGCCCTGGCCGTTTCAAACTGGATTAGTATCGTGAAACACTGCGTTTGTAGGATCACTACTTCGTAATGCACGTTAATAAGGAGTTTTAGAATAGCGCTCGCTAAAGCTTCGCGTAAGCAAAGAATAGCGTCGTCGCCACTGCGCATGCTCCGAACGCAAATCAGGTTTTGCGCTTTGCGTGCGCAATTTTAGCGTGCACTATTTCTCGGAAATAGAGTGCGTACGCAGAGAGTCTTTGCGCTTCTCCAAGCAGGATTCGTGATGGCAAGTTGGCTAAAGCCAAGACGAGCAGAGTTAAAAAAATGGCGGCTTCCAGGATTATGTCGGCGGCTGCTTTGGCGGCGTCGTGAGTGCGACGTCGGCGGCATCCTCGCGACTGCGATTTTCAATACGGGACGACATTGTACGCGGTTTGGCAACGATCACCGGCAACGTGATGCTTGCTACGTGCGAACATTTCTCGGCGAGGGTACGATGTCCGAAGGTCAGTACGCGAGACCTCTCTTGCCGAGGCAACGCGAGCGGACACGACCGGTCAACCGCTTGCGTCGTATTCTCATGTTTAAACAAATCTAAAATGCTACTGTGAACCAAAAAACTTTTTTTTCCTAAAGTTACAGCATTTCGTGTGTGAAATGCTAATGCTCTAATCAAATCTTATTTAGAATATCGTACCCAGTTTGTGCAAATTAATAATGAGAAATCAATTCCATTAACCATATCAGCTGGAGTGCCCCAAGGAAGTATTCTAGGACCACTTCTTTTTTTGTTGTATATTAATGATATTGTGAACATTGATTCAAACTGTAAATATATAATCTATGCGGATGACACGAGTATCTTTTTTTCTGATATATTCGAAGAGGCCCTCATAAATAAAGCTAACGCATTTCTTTCAAAGTTAAAAGTATGGTCTCAGTCCAATTGCTTGACTATAAATACTTCGAAAACAAAAGCAATGATGTTTCGCCCACGCGGCTCAGGTAATCGAGTTTACACTCCTCTTCATTTCGGGTCTTCATACATTGAATTTGTGAATAGCATAAAAACTCTCAGAGTCATTTTCTCCGAAGACATGCTCTGGACAAATCACGTAAAACATCTCTGCTCTAAATTAGGCAAAGTCGCAGAAATTATGAACAAGCATAGGCACGTTCTTCCATCCAGCGTAAAAAAGGTTTTGTACAATTCCTTATTTTATTCTCATTTATGTTACTGCACCCTCATCTGGGGTAACACGTCTTACTCTAACTTGCATATAATACACTTATTGCAAAAAAAAGTGCTAAGAATAATAGGTAACGTTCCCTACAACATCATACGGATTCACTGTTCAAGTCGTACAAGATTATTAATATTCACCAAATTTATAACTATCGTTTAACGATGGCGTATAAATATGCGGCATTAGGACGCTCAAATGTAATTCTTCAACTGTCTGATTTAAAAGAAAAAAGTGATTATTATTCATCGAGAAATCACCAGCCCTGGCAAATTCCGAAATGTAGAACAAACTATGGAAAACAAAAAATAAGTTATGCCTTACCGTCTATTCTGAACGAATATTTTGTTAAAAACATAGATATTGTGCAATTGTCCAACAGCCAAATATTCAATTTGTTAATTTGATTTTTTTCGTTTTTGACGAGTGTACTGTATGTACTCCGTCGTAGCTGCTGAATGGGGGGCAAGGAGCCTCGTCAAGCTGCATTTATGCAGCTTTTTCTTCGGCCTCCCATTCACCACTTGTATTTGTGGTGAAAAATAAAGTTCGTATCGTATCGTATCGTAAATAAAAATTGTGATTATATCTTGGTGGCGTCGCAAGCGCGAGATGCTTGGGCTTTCGCGTCGCGACGGAGAAACGCTATTCTAAAACTCTTTTGCGTCGCGTGCACTAATACAAGCGCTAAATTTAGCGCTAGCGTGCGCTGAAATTGCGTACGTCATTCTAAAACTCCCTAATGACTACCCCGGGGCTGGCGGTCACAATTACTGATCTATTGTTACACGTCACTGCACTGGCCAATATTCCAGCACATCCGTCGTCTCATTTAATTGCCTGACCAACTTCGCGCAGTCTAAATATCACACACGAACTTTTCTAAACCTGATTTCGTGAAAACCAGTGAGGCGTAAAAACGTTATTTGAAACTGAAACTGTGGCTGAACATGAAAACCGGACTTCGAACTTTGCGCACTTGGACTTCAAAGAAATCGGAAACCTTCAAAGTTTTTTTTTTCGATATTAGCCTTAAAAGAGAATCGAAACTTTCGACCTTTTCGACCTTTATGTAGAAAGAAATTCGAAATCTTCGAATTTATCGACCTTTATGTCTTTAAAAATTCGAAACGTTCGATTTTTCGAATTTTAAATCCACAGAAATTTGAAACGTTCGATTATCTCGAATTTTAAATTAAGGAAGTTCGAAATCTTCGAATTTATCGAACCTCAAGTAAACAAATATTCGAAATAATCGAAACCGAACTTTAGAAACCGTGAAAGCTTCGAGCTTTTCGAATTCTAAACCTCACGATTTTTGAAAGTTGCGAATTTTTCGAATTCGAACCTCTCTGCGGTCGAAAATATTGAAACTTTTCGAAATCGAACATTAGTTCGGTTTGAAGATATCGAAACCTTTCGCATTCGAATCTAGGGTGGTTCGCGGCATCCCTATCATATAGTGTTGTTTCATTCCAACTAGTGCTATTATTAACTAGTAAAAGAAGAACGATGCTCAGGAATATCGAAGTACAGCACATTCTTCAATGTTGCGTATCTTTCCAAGGCATAAAAGGTGCGGAAAAGAAAATTCACCAAAAGTGCTATTAGTAGATACATATCGAGACATTTTTTACACCACGTATGGGTTTCCTTGGGTGTGTTTATAAGCATACATCGCCTGTTCGGGTATCTTTAGGTGGGTTTAGATTGGAACCAAAGTTGTTAAAAAAGTAGTCTTTACCGTGAGAAACTGAGGGAAAAGAGGAGATTAGAGACCAGTGACGTCGGAGTTCCGAGCTCTGTATGGAATGATTTGTAGGTAGACGCAAAGCCTAGCTGCCGTTCTGTCCAGTGACTTTTCGAATGTGTCCGAACAGCGAGTAGAGACGAGGTCAGCTAGCAAATTCTACCATAGTCCTCACATAAAAAAAAATTATTTCGAAAAAAAAATATATTGTTTGAATTACTAAACCTGACATTCTGATTTGTGTAGCCACCTGCCAGCAGCCAGCTCCTATCAACATCTGTAATTGCGGCCGCACTAACACTCCTCTTGCGCTAAAAGCAGTCTCTCATTACAAAAAAAAAAAAGAAATTAAAAAAACGGTACATAGATGTGAAATACCCTTGAATGAAATTAACGACTCCGAGGATTCAGCCAGAGCGAATGCCAACATGCTAGATATTGTATATCAAACTAAAGCTGACGTGAAGAACTCCATGCGCAAGAAACAGGGGATCGCACATTGTTCAAATTATCCTGACCGCCAAGCTCAGTCGGTCTGAACAAATGAGATCCCGGTACGTTTTACACCTCTTGAAACCCAATCGTTACAGCCCATCCTCAACCGCGAAGTTTGCTCCGGTTGAAGGTCGCTGCCACTTGGCTCGTCCCTGCAGGTGATTGACCGTACAGCATGAATACGCAGCGTATTTTTTACACGTCCTTGTCTGAGCTGTGTTGTGGCCTTGGTATCGGTCCATTTCAAGAGACAGAAAAATTTTGTTGTTTAACATTTAAAGAGATGGCATGCTTGTAAGCATGCCATCACTTTATCTGTTAAACAAAGAAATTTTGTTTTTTGAAGGATGTTTGTAATGAGCGATAGGAACATTTATCAGTTGCATGTGTTTAGGTGATTGGGAACAAGTTTGATGACGATTCGTGTTTCAATGAATCAATTTGAAGTTGGCGCCTGTCCGAGTCAAGCGTGTGTCTTTTTTTCGTCCTGTTTATTCGAGCCTTTTAATCTTTTAATCGATATGAACCAACTGGCCCCAAACAAAGTTTTATTATACCTCATAACTAGCACGTTCGAGGGGAGCACCATCTAGATTTTCCATTTATTTTTTGCTGCAAATGCCGGTCACTTAGAGGTCTGTACATGCGTCCACGTTCTCAATAGAACTCTTTCTGAAGTCGAATGCCCTTGCACAACCTTGTGGCAGCCTCTCTATACCGTGCTGAAACCACTTTCTGGGAAGTGCCTCGCACCCCGCCCGCTTAGAGCTTATCAGTGACTGCAAAATGGTGTCCCTGTAGAGTTTTTATCAAGCCATCAACAGGTGATAAACACTGTGGGTTCTTGTTAGGCGCTACCCACGCAAAACTAAATGTCTGACATCTCTTACCACATGCACCAAAAACACAGCCGAAACCCGATCGGATGCCGGTCAATTCCTACGTCATGTGCATTCACACGAGGCCGCGATTGGCCGGCGTCTGATAAAAATCAGCCTTTTTTTTTTTTTTTTTTTTTTTTGTGCACGTTGTACGACCATTCACACATTCGGTCTTGAGCGAGTATGGCCTGGCCGGGCTCCCAGTAGTTATCACTTGTTCGGTGGCATGAAAACAAAACCCCTGCGAGGACGTCATTTCGGGCTTATTGAAGCTGGAAGGAGCTGTCAAGGCGTCAGCGTTACGCATTCCCAAAATGATGTCCAGCAGGGTAAGAAGAGGCAGGAGGTACAAGTGGATTTGGATCTAGTAGTAGTCTGTCAAGAAGGACATCCGTAGATACGGATGTCCTTCTTGTGACCGGTATCTGCAGCAAAGCAATAAATGGTAAATCAATATTATATGCTAATTGTACATTTGATCTTTGCAACTAGTGCAAAATCTTCAGTCTGGATAAATTTAGTTCCTGGGATTTTCCATAGACTGCTTCAGTGCGCCAGTGTCTTCTCTCGTCGTAAGCGATCACAAGGAAACACGAGGCTGCACAACGCGCTCGCTTGCAACCAAACGCAAGTGTTTGAACCACTCTTAAGTTTCAGTGGAACGCGGACCTAACAAGGCGCTTCGCTTGGCGTGGCACTTAATACCTTCGCTAGTAAAATCATAGAACCTTAACGGTAAGTCAAATTAAAAGCGTTGGACAGCCGAAATATTACACGAATAAAATAAAATCGTTCAAAAGAATGAGAGGACTTACGTGGCCCGCCACCGGACATTTTTACTTGACAGACGAGGCGTGGGATGTAGCGGAGCATGAAATAATTGATGATCGAAAATTCAATCCCACCTCTTGAATTGTGCTGTAGGCGTGAACCTTTCGACTCAGCCAAGCAATTTCCGAATTGATTTCCAAGGTGCGAAGGTGGAATTTTCACGCGTCCTTCTTTGCACCCGATTGCTTATAATTGAGTTAAGCACTCCCATCTGTGCTCAGTTTTTCTTGACTTGGAAGAAGGGATTTTTTGCCATAGTAACGCTAGACCCGTGATTTCTAAATAAAGTTTTTTTTTTAGGATCTTTTTGATGTTCATACATTGCATGATGATAGTAGAAGTTGTTAGAAAGAACCTAAAGAAACATTTCAAACTCCCAGGGCGGCACCCGCGATTCGGCTAAGATGTTTTGGACTATAGTAAGCGAAATCTACGACACTGGAATGAAGTAAACCCGGCCATCGTTCGTGGAATCTGAGAAAAAATGGGTGAACTCCTTGTTGCCGTTACTGAACTTAGGGAGCTAGCTTTTCCTCGATTGGTACATATTCATAAATGTCACATATGAAGGTGGTGCGGCATCACAACTTGTAAAAGGTATACACGTTTTGTGGCATGTGAACTGTCCCCACATGACGAATTCTAAAGAAAATCACTAGTTAATATAAATTGATCAATGTCGTGTTTGAATAAATAAATAAAACATAAAAACGTCGCAGTACAGATGACATTCTTTTTTTGTGGCGACCAGCGTGGCCTACAACGTTCCTGCTTTGCACTTCCCTGTAAGAACGTGTCTTCGTCGGTATAAAGGTATACGAGAGAAAAAAAAAAAACTTTCAGGATTACGCATTGGTAGTTTGCAAATACATGACTTAACATCTTTACGCTGCAACAAGGAACTCTACTTTTCCGCGCTTATGAATGACTCAAGTGCAGATAGGCGTTATTTAAAAAAAAGATATGTATGGAGTGATAATTTATACGAAGAGTAAGTCAAAAGCAGGATACACGTATACGCGATGAACGATTTACTGAAACTCCCTAATATTACTAGTATTGCCCCAATTACGCTATATGGCCACGCCTGCGCGTTCTCATTCAAGCACACTAATTAAAATCGTCGCCTGCAAACGGCCAACAGATGCCGAGTGCTTTTATCACGCTACAGGCGCAACATCCGGCGCAGGATTAGCGCTAGACAATTCAAATTTCTATGCAGCGACCCTCCGTGATTCAGGAAAGATATCGACACGAATTTCAGGGATTAGCGGGGTTTAAACGAGAATGGGCGATCTAAACTTTCACGTGAATTTGCCAAAAAAAAACAACACTAAGGAGAAACAAACGGCAGAGTTTCGCGCAGTTCTACTCTGCTGTCGGAGGCGTAAACCAATTTAAAAATTGCAAGTTTCTTTTTTTCTTTTTTAGATAAAAGTTTTAAATTAAAGGATACAATTGTAGAAGTTCTCTGTTGTAAGTTCACTTATGTTGAATTCTGTGGGTGGCTGAAAGACGTATTTGAAGAGAAAGACGCTTACAAACTTGCTGAAAGTTTTCCTAACTTCATTAGTCTCTGCGCCGTCATATAAATATGTTCGTTTAAAGAAAAAAAGCTATATTGATTAAGACCTTATTCTACCACTTATATTCCCCGACAAGCACCTTGCCTAAATATGAGTACTGAGCATTACTATATTTTACGGCAGAAAGCATTCTAAATACGCGTAGGATGGATACACAGTGAAAAGTGGCTGCAGTCACTACAGTACTTACTTGCGGAGGCGAATCATTAACACCATATTCATAATTGTTGGTAATATTATGAGGGTGTTTTGGAAGAAGAAATAATACACAAAGACGACGGTTTGCCGAGGTCAGGTTCAATCTAATCCAATCCTGTGAGACGATCCACGTTGTGGCATGCACTGCCTCTCGAGCCCATCAGCGCCTAAGCTGGCAGCGCGGGGCTCTCCACTTTCACGCCGCAAATGCTCACCGGTCAGAGAAAGCCATCCTGCAACAAGGCGTGAAGTTGGTCTAGTTGGTTCATAATGCAAACGTGGAAATAGTGCGAAAAAAAAACAAGGAACTAGACCGAGAAGTGAACGAACACAACGCTGACTGGCAACTGAAATTTATTTCTGAGAGTAACAGAAAGGAAAACATAGAAGATGCAAGATAGATAAAACATAATCCACCCCCTTGAGGCACGACTTAAACAAATCTGCCGAATTTCTCAATGAAAGACACTTCGTCATCCGCCAAAGCCACGGACGGGGCACTAACACACGTGTCCGCTCCGTAGGTAGAAAAAAAAACGCCTCGTCAATTTCTCTAGTCACTTTGTTGCGGTGACGAGCCAGAATCTTAGTATCCGTGAAAACCAGAGAACACGAACACCTATCGCAGTGAACTGCAAGGTGTGCCGACGGTGAAGACCGAAGGGACACCAGAATCGCAATCTCCGTGAAAACCGAAGAGCACGAACACCTGTCGCAGTGAACTCCAAGGTGTCCCGACGATGACAACCGAAGGGACACCAGAATCTTAATCTCCGTGAAAACCGGAGAACACCAACACCTATAGCAGTGAACTGCAAGGTGTCACCGACAGTGAAGACCGAAGGGACACCTCCGGTTTTCACGGAGACTAAGATTCTGGCTCGTCACCGCAGTAAAGTGACTAGAGAAATTAATCAGGCGTTTTTTTTTTATTATTTCTACCTACGGAGCGGATACGTGTGTTATTAGTGCCCCGTCCGTGGCTTCGGCGGATGACGAAGTGTCTTTCATTGAGAAATTCGGCAGATTTGTTTAACTACTCGAGCGTGCCTCAAGGGGGTGGATTATATTTGATCTGTCTTGCATCTTTTATGTTTTCCTTTCTGTTCCTCGCAGGAATGAACTTCAGTTGCCAGTCAGCGTTGTGTTCGTTCACTTCTCGTTCTTGTCGCTTGTTTTTTACGCGCTGTTTCCAAGTTTACAAAGCCATCCTTGCCGAATGAGTGAACTTATTTGTGGTGAAATGGCGAGGCGTGAGGATCTTGCGGCGGCTGACGTGGATGACGTGTTGAACGTGGGTGCGCCAGTCGATTGATGGCTGTTCAGGATACTCCAGGTAATTAAAAGCTAATGTATGGCGATTTAAACGGTAGAGCACTTGTTATTTTGGGAGAAGTGTTTCGCTGCGACGAAGTTTACGGAGAGGGAAGTATTTGAACGCGCGGTCATCGGAAGAAAATGTTTGATATTGATGTCGGTAATTGTGTTACAGTTTGGATTATTGTTGGTGGAAAAATTGACAAGTATAGGCGAGATGGCGACAAGCTTCGGTTCGGTAGGAGGCTTGCGAATGGGTTTCTTTACCTGAGAAGTGGGTTTAATAAGGTATTTATATTGTCCAGGGCGGAGGAGGGCTCACGGGCATGCAGCAGATAAAAGGCTGAGAGTTCGGTCGTAGACTGGACGGCCATGTCAATGTCACAGACGAACGTGATGAAGGGTAGCACTGTATTCCAGTTGGAGGGGGTTCAGAGATGTACATGGAGAGCATGTCCGCACGAGTATTGTTGAAGCGTTCAGTGGAGCCGTTGGTTTGTAGGTGGTAAGGTGATATCAAATGGTTATCAACCTTGGAAACTTATAATATGGTTCAAATAGTTCGAGATAAAAACGATTCGCACGGTTGCTAATGATGTCTCTAGGGGCACCTAAGCGTAGGATCACGTTGTTAAGGATGAGCGGAGCAATGGCTTCAGCTGAGGCGTCGTTAATTAAGGGGTCCGGTCTCTACGTATCGCGTCGCGTGGTGAATGGCTACAACGATATATTGATGTTGTGCTGTAGATAAATGAAGTGGTCATAAATGTCGATGCCGATTACCTCGAATGAATGTCGTGGGGGGTTAATGTATTTGATACCTATACTGGCAAGGTATGAGGGAGGTTTGCGACGATGACATGTAGCACATAACTGGACCTAGTTTGCAACTGTGCAATACATTCCAGGACAAAAATTCCGCTGTCTAATTCTAGCATTGGCCTTAAAAAGGCAAAATTAAGGGATGTGGGTGCGTCATGAAAGCACCGTAAAATATCTTGACAAAGTGAGGATAAAACAACCAGAAGACAACGCTGGCCGTCAGGTGAATAGTTGTGCTAGCAGAAGAGGCAGTTTTTTCTTGCGAAGTCGTGGGTCGTTTTCAGAGATTGAGAGTTTGTGGAGAGTCTTCATCCGTTAATGTGTTCAAAGATAGACCGAATTCAAGGGTCTGAGAGTTGAGGAGCACCGAAGCTGCCAGGGAGATTCTGGCGAGTACTAGGTTCGAGTGGGTGGAGAAAAGTGAAAAAACGCGTGGTTCTCTTTGGTAAAAGGGATAGCGAGAGAGCCCATCCGCGTCGCTGTGCTTTCGCCCTGATTTGTAACTGATAAAAATAGTATTAATAATAATAATGCTTATTTTTTCATCAAACAAATGATAGAGGGAGACCGAGGAAAAAAGCTGCCTCGTGCAGCTTAACGAGTGCCCGGCCGCCCTCTCACACAAACAGCAGTGGCACAAGAAAAAATAAGCAAGGCACAATAGCATTCAAAGAGTAATCAGGCGGCAATATTTACGTTTTTCGTAGTAACAGGTGGTACATACATTAAGAGTTTTATGTAACTGTGTATTTATATAACACATGAACATCACGCAAATAGTGACCATGAAACGTATACTTGAATTAGAGGGGTCCAGCGACCAAGACGGCCGGGCATGTTCTTGAGAGACGAGAGCCAGTACAGTGCGTTGTAGTGGCTTACGACTTCGAAATGGCGGCCGTAAAGATAGGGACGAAATTTAGTGATACCCCAGACCACAGCTAGGCACTCACGGTCTCTTCTGGAGTAGTTAATTTCTGGTTTGCTCAAAGTGCGGGTGGCACATCTGATGACTTGTTGTTGGTTAGATGTTATGCGTATTTGTATAAGCACGGCCCGGATCCATGGCCACTGGCGTCCATATGAAGGTGGGTGGACGCGAGAGGATTGACATGGCAGAGGATGAGTGGTGACGCAATACTGCGACGAAGAGACGAGATGGCATCGACGCAGACGGGATCCCTATCGAAGAATACGTCAACGCGAAGGAGATGATGTAGGGGTGCGGAGATTGTTGCGAATGCTTTAAAAAAGCAGCGAAAGTAAGACGCAAATCCTAAAAAGCTTCGCAGTTCCTTTATGTTTTGCGGGTTTAAAAATCAATCACTCTCCGACTTTTGTCGGGTGCCGGAACTACGCAATCGTGGGTAATAAAGTGACCAAATCCTTTCACCCTTTTTTCAGCAAAATGACATGCTTTTTTTTTGTATTTAGGTGGAGGCCCGCGTTGGTGATGGACAAAGACACCTGGGACAGTCGAGAAAACACAAACAAGTGGTACATTTTATGCCAGAAATTACCGAGTCAATCTTTCTTTTGAAAGTAGATGGGGCAATGGGGCAATGGGGAGACCAGAAGGCATTAAGTTCGATTTTTAGAGGCCGTAGAGCGTGGCAATGCTGCTTTTGCTCTGTGTTGTTCGGCCAGCGGGATCTGCCAGGATCGAGAACGTAAATCAAGTCACAAATAAAAAGAGGATCCTTGTACTGTGTGTTCAAGACGTCGTCAAAATGGGGTAGTGGGTATACCTCCTTTTGTGTAATCTTCTTAAAACCGTGGTAGTTAACGAAAAAAACGAATTATTTCATCTTTCTATAAGCACTACTGATGACGACTAGGGACTTGAAAAAGGTCACACTACGCCTTTGACATGTCATTGACGTGCTGTTGAATTAGTGCATGCTCTGTAAGAAATACACGGTGCGGTCGGTGGCGTGCAGCTCTTGTCTCCTGTTTCGATGCGATATTCTACAGCATTATTTTTGCTCAGAACAAATACCTGATGATCGAATGTGGCATTATATCTTTGCAGCATAGAGCAATGCTGATATTGCAGTTTTGAAGTTAAGGATTTGTCAACGGTGGTGAAAAGTTTCTCCGGTGACGCCGGTGAACTCAACGTTTTCGGGTCGGCCATAGAAGAGTCTGGAGCTATTGCAGCTACGCTAGTGTCCTGTAACGGTTGGGCGGGGGCCAGTAAAAATCTTTTGGAAGAAGGGATAGATGCCCGGAATAGGTGCTGGTTATTCCTTTGTGCAATGGTGCTGTACAATGAGGAAGAACACAACCCTTGCGTGTAAAGGCTCGCTGTGCGGCTCCAGGAGGATATCGGCGGAAATGTTTAAAGGGACGATATGCCGATCAAAGTTGTAGACTGTTAGCAAAAATAACACGCCCAGACGTGTAAACCGTTGTCCCATAGCGGACACGTCGAAACATGTTCGTTTTACACGCAGCCATGTGTGTTATTCGTCTACACACGAGGTGCCCTGTAAACTCGACACGCTACACCGTGTCTGCCTTCCGCAAAACACGTTTCGAGCGTGTTCCTTATGAAACAAGGCGGCCAGCAGCCGAGAACAGGCGAGAGACGAGCCCAGAGAGCCGCGCGCCTTTCAGCCGAATTGAAAGCACACACGACGTGTTAGTTCTCGTTTGATGTCTTTTATACACAGCAAATTCTCCAAGCGGTGGATGTAGCTACGTGCAAAAGTACGTACGTGCGTCGTCGGCGGTCGCCGGCGTCGGTAGCTTCAACGAAGCCGCTAGACAAAAAAACAAACAAAAAAAAAAAACGAATGCCGAACTCACATGGATAAATAACTAGAGCAAACCATTTAGAATCCGGCGGTAACTTGCGCCACCTAGCGAGATTTCTAGCAGCATATATTGACGAAAAGACAAGTCTGTTAATACTCTGCGAACGACCACGACTAGACAGCAACCCATTATACATCGCAGGCAACACCGGTACCACGTACTACACAGCAGCAACATGTACACAAACACAACGACCGACACTATGCCCGACACTTCCTACTCGATATTCATTTCTCCCCGCGGCGCATATAAGCGTGACATTCGCGGGTGAGCTCTTTGGTCGCTGGCGATTACAGATTTATAGAAAAAGATACGAAACACGGCGCAATGGACCGCCGTGTGTTAGAACTGTTTGCATTTAAAAAGTATCGCGGCAAAATTTGTAATGTTAGTCCGTTGCGACAAATAACGATATATTAACAATAAACCTTAAACCGGTCATGAAAAAGTTCAAATTTTTGTTATTTTCTTGCTTGATCAGTGTTATGAGCAGTCGAACTAGCTTGAATCAGATAGAAAAACAAATTATTGGGATTTCGTCATTACGTATACAATAATAAATGAAAATGATCCATGCACAAAGCATTTTTTATATATTTTTGGGAAGTGCATCCGCGCAACACTTTACTTCCGCTAGTTGCAGTACGGGAGCAGACGCCTTAACTTTTGGAGCATCTTGATGCAGTTTGTTGTCGTATATCGTGTCGGTGTCGAGTCGAGCGGTGGGGCTTCGGAGTTTGTGACCGGTGTTATTCGTGAACACTGGTTTGGCGCGCTGACGCGCCTTTTTTTTTTCTTTTTCTTTACACTGCCACCGCCCCGAACTTTGAAGATAGACGGGTCCGTAGCACTGCATTATGCTGAATCGCGAGCTCCTTCTTTGCTGACGTCGCTTTCCTGGTACCACTCGGGGATACTGCAAGCGTTTAAACAGTGTGCACCGTCTCGATAACATCCCCGGTTACTTACTCGACCTGTTGAAACTTATTGCTTCCGTCATTTTGGAGTACGCAAGGCAGTTATCTCGTTGCTCTGATTTCGGTTATAAAAGCAAGGCAAAACGCGCGTAGTTTCCGCTCTCAGTACACGTTGGACATCTTCCACACTTTGACACCGGATAACTGAATGAACGAGGATTTACTTTTATCTCGGAGGTCACTCTCGCCGCTTTCTCACCGTTGAGCAGCAGGAACAGGTGGCGACAAGCCGCGGATGAAAGGATTGAGCATCAAGAGCCCAAGCGCACTCCGTGCCGATGCGGGCGATGCGGGTTTCTGTCAACCGGGAGGCCAGCACAAACCGTGACCGTTCCAGCCCTACGTCATCTCACGGTGTTGCAGAGAGCGGGGTAAAATGCAACTACACGGATCACCGAAGCAAACGCACTGCTATCCTAAATCCTAGCTTGTGATTGCGCGTTTGTAGATCATCTGATTCGTCCTGCTGGAGACACGCAAACGACGGGCATAACAAAATCGCTTGCATATTCCGCATATTTACGATAAGGAAAGAGGAACATTTAAGACAAACAGACAAGACAGGCTTTCGACTTTCAACAAAACGTTTACTGGCTCGACTTCGCCTCCTGAAGCTCGACGGGGGGCGTCGGGGAGGTGGAGAGGGAGGATGGAGGGTGAGAGAAGCGCGAGCCAGCTCGCAGCTAAGCGTGCATAGCAGAAGGGGGGTCTGCTGAGTGTCAGTCGACACGTCGCCGTTACACGCAGCCCCGAATGCGGGCGGAGCCCTCTTGGGGAAAGAAGGAAGGAGGGGGGAAGGGCGCGTAGAAGAGGAGGAGGAGAAGAAATGCGGCGGTGCTCT
The DNA here is from genome assembly GCF_016920785.2 of Ixodes scapularis. Classification (NCBI taxonomy): domain Eukaryota; kingdom Metazoa; phylum Arthropoda; class Arachnida; order Ixodida; family Ixodidae; genus Ixodes; species Ixodes scapularis. Next base: position 14,760,932 of record NW_024609873.1, on the reverse strand, counting down.
CTTGGGGAAGGAAGGGAAGAGGGGGGAAAAGGCGCTGAGAACAGAAAGAGAGAAGAAGATACGCGAATTTGGACTTTTTTCTGTCTTTGGAGGAACTCTCTCGGCCCCGCAGCAAGCGAATCTCTCGATCGGAAAGAGAAAGGGATGGGCTGGACAGGTTTAAGACTGAAGATTTGATACGTAGGGACTCAAGGAGTTCCCTGCCGAATCGAGTTTTGTTCTCGCCGAGAATTTTGGCTTTTGAGAACTCGGGGGTGCACGAGGAGCAGTCTTTTTTGGCGTGAACCACGACTGGATGGAAGGAGCACGCCAAGGAGATCTCGTCAGGGCCGCACACAGAAAATTTTTTCGGGGGGGTTTTCTGGAACACGGTGGCCATCTTGAATGGCTGTTTTTTGTATTAACTTTTTTAAAAACAGAAGCATGTGATCGGCCTATAATTAACAATAGCGAGCAACGAAATGTTTCATATGCACCACCACAGCGGGAGTGAATGGCTTCAAAGCTTACTTTCACCTTGCGACAAAATTTATTTATTTGCCAAAACTACGCCCCAGTAAACATGACTTGGGTGAGAGGGAACCGGGGGTAAGAGAAGAAGAAAAATACATACAGCCATACTTGACCCAGCTCCCTAACCGCAGCCCCGCGCATCCTCCGCAGGGTCCGGTGACACTCGGAACTCCTGCGACTATAGACACAGCTCGGAACGGATCTTTGTCATTCTTTTTCCATCGTCTTTTCACCGCGCAAAACACCCCATACCCTCGGCAGGCACCCCCAAAGCCCCTCAGGCGTCGCACGCTCGCGGTGTTCTGGGAAGTTGGGCCAACGAACGAACAGGGAACCAATACGAGCTTCCCGCAAACGTACGTGTTTATTCCTCGAGCAAACATTTCCTCTGTGTAACCTTATCATGGACCACAGAAAGCGCTACAAGCCGTCCCAGCCAATCCAGCTCTGAGTGTCACCTTACCCTCTGTGTTTTGCTATGCGAAGCTCAAGGTCATATGATTCTCTCTCAGCCCTCGATTGGCGAAGACAGTCTCTAGCATCCGCTACGGTCCACTGTGCGGTGGAACGGAGCGTGGTATGAGGATGGGGAAGTGAGGCGCCCGGGGATCTTCTGCCGAGCAGTCTTGTACACGTTACTAAAAAAAATAATCGATTACAATTACTATTACTCTTGGCTAAAAGTATTTGATTAGATTACTTGATTACTCGACGGCAAAAGTAATTGGACATTACTTAAAGAAGTAATCGTTACTTTTCCCATTACTTTATTGTGTGGAGACACATCTTTAGCGCTCATAATGAACTACTTCCAACCTATATTTCACATTTGGACAAGTATTGAAGAAGAAAAACTGAATCCCTCTTCGTGGTCGTTGCACCTTCGCATTGCGGACACAAGCATAGAATTCGTTTGAAGACGTTTAATGATTTGGGTGTTCGCCAGTGTGTGCATGTATGGGGGAAGGGGGGGGGGGTTGCGGATAGGGTTCTAGTTTTTGTTAAGCTTGAGCAAGGGTTGTCGCTCAAAGTTTCCGTCGCTCATTTTATTATTCGCATGTGGATGAACTCGCATGTTATACAAAAGAGCAGCAGCTCCAGGATTTGAAAAGGATAATGTGTAGCATTCATTAGCGGAAGAGATCGCCCCGACCACTTCTCATCTCAAAACATTCCTTGTCACAAAGACCACTTAGTGGAAATGGGGAAATATTTCAACTGGCTTTGTTATATTTTGCATCTGCTTTAGGAATTCTTCGGTTTTGGTTCTCCTACGGGCTGCGAGTAGGTACCCTAAGCAGAATTTTTTTTTTATTTCATTGTGTGTGTGCGTGAGGGGGGTAGTTTGAACGAAGGACTCACAAAGCTACATTCTGCTTCCTCAAATTTCGCCCTGAATGGCGTCTGTCACGCACTGTGCTTCCCTGGGGCTTTCCAACTCCCAATCCCAGCTCAAAAAAAAAAAAAAAAAACGGACATTTCACAGAAACTGTACATAGAAAGAGATTGACCTCGTTTCGTACAGCTCCTCAAATATCCTTCTTTTTTCCATTCGAAAAAAAAAAGCAAATTTTATTTGGGTCATTTCATAACAAAAGGCGTGTGCCCGGGGGAAGGGGCGGGGTCCCGTGGACAAATTGTAACCGTTACAAGTAATTTTATTACTTCAAAAAGCAATCAGGTTACTCTTGTGATTACTGCCTAATAAAAGTAATCAACTGATTACAAAATTACTCCATAAAGTAATCTATTAGAATTAATTTGATTACTTGTAATGCGTAAGGTACAAGTCTGCTGCCGAGGGGGTGGCACCAGGCACTTGGATGAGAGGGGAAAACAGGAGGGCGCTATCGGAGTGCTTCCGAAACTGAGACCGGTCGTGGGCCGAGTGCGTTGCGGTTTTGGGGCGCGACGAAGACGCGGTGGAATTCACGCGCCTCTGGTTAGCAGTAAGGAGTGCTGCGTTGTATATACAGGCACACGTGCACCCCTAACAGCATCGCTGGAACTGCAGCGGATCCCCCACTGGGTCTCCCGATCCAGTGACTTTAGCGAAATCAAGGCCACCCCGGGCCTCTTTCGAAATGCACCCCATCGCTCCTCCCTTCCTCAGCCGACAGTGAAAGGGGGTGGGGGCTTGAATGTATTTCGGGGGGGGGGGGGGGGTTCGAACCCCGAAACCCTCCCCCTGGGTAAGGCCCTGGATCTCGTCTCCTTCTCCGGACTCCTTCCATCCAGTCGTGGTTCACGCCAGAAAGACTGCCCCTCGCGCACCCCCGAGTTCTCAAAAACCAAAATTCTCGGCGAGAACAAAACTCGATTCGGCAGGCAACTCCTTGAGTCCCTACATATCAAATCTTCAGGCCTAAAATTGTCCAGCCCATCCCTTTCTCTTTCCGATCGAGAGATTCGCTACCTGCGGGGCCGAGAGAGTTCCTCCAAAGACATAAAAAAGTCCAAATTCGCGTATCTTCTTCTCTCCTGTTCTCAGCGCCTTTTCCCCCCTCTTCCCTTCCTTCCCCAGACAGCATCGCCGCATTTCTTCTCCTCCTCCTCTTCTACGCGCCCTTTCGCCCTCCTTCCTTCTTTCCCCAGGAGGGCTCGGCCCGCACTAGGGGCTGCGTGTAACGGCGACGTGTCGATTGCAGAGCTGGCCAAATTACTCATATTTTGTAATTAAATTACATTACTAATTACTTTGCTGAAAATTGCTGAAATGTAATTAAATTACATTACAAATTACCACAGTCAGAAAGTAATTAATTGCCATTACAAATTACTGCTAAAAGTAATGACATTACTTTCGCATTACTTTTGTATACTTTTAAATATAAAGGAGCTATTGATAACTTCCTTTTACAGATAACTTTATTTACATTATTTATACAGTTCATGGCACACAGCTAGAACTCTCTGTTGCATGTTTACCGATGGACAGAGGAACGCACGTGACTGATCCGTTTCCCACCCCAACCCGGACAACTATTTTTGGAGATGACTGAGGACCCTTCGCGGATTATCTTTGGGAGGGGGGAGAACAATTGTCATTGTTCGCAAAATCGCGTCGAGGGTCGTTCCACCAGGGGCCTTAGTTCGACCTACTTCCCCTCCTTCGTTTCCCGAGAATGTCGAGCAGAAAAGCTCGAATGGAAGGCACTTACCAGCCCTATTTCTCACAGTGGAGGATAACACAGAGAGGGTACGCAGTATGCATCAGAAAAAGTAAGCGGAAACTCTCAAGAGGGCTCAGAAAACGTCGAATGCAAAACCGCAAAACATAGGTAGAGAATCGCTTGGAGCGGGTTTTCACAGTTCAAGAGAGTGGCAGAAAATATCTAGCTGATAGCGGGCGCGAGAGTCGCACCAGCCGCATTAGGATCAGCAACATAGCGGCGGCCAAAGAGCGTTTTTTGGAAAGGTGTAGAGGAAAAAGAAAAAGTGAAATAAAAAGAAAAGCGCTCATGTGCATTGTGGACACAAAAAATATGCCTGGTGCGAAAAAGTAATTAGGTAATTTAATTACAATTACCGTCGCTGGAGTAATTCATTACATTACAAAATTACCTGCTACAAAAAGTAATGAATTAGTTTACTAATTACTGGAACAAGTAATTAGATTACTGCAATTTCATTACAGTAATTGCATTACTGCCAGCTCTGGTCGATTGACACTCAGCAGACCCCCCTTCTGCTATGCATGCTTATACTTCGTTTCAGCTTCGGTCCGAGCGCGGACGATGCTATGAGCCGAAGGGCCAATCAAAGAGCGCAAAAAGCGCAGCGTCATGGCGTGCTTTCTGCTCTTGATAAGACTAGCCGGCGTAGGAGCACGCACAGAGAGAAGGCGAATACCGGCTAGTCCTATCAAGTGCAGAGACCACGCCATGACGTTGTGCCTCTTTCACTGTTTGATTGGCCCTTCTGTTCATAACATCGACCGCGCTCGGACCGAGGCTGAAACGAAGTATAGCTGCGAGCTTGCTCGCGCTTCTCTCACCCACCATCCTCCCTCTCTCCCTCCCCGACGCCCCCCGTCGAGCTTCAGGAGGCGAAGTCGAGCCAGTAAACGTTTTGTTGAAAGTCGAAAGCCTGTCTTGTCTGTTTGCCTTAAATGTTCCTCTTTCCTTATCGTAAATTAATAACCAACACGCTCAACCATCTACATTGCGCATACCTCACAAAGCATTTACCCTGTCACCTTGCGAAAAGCGCGAAACACGAAGCCCCTACCGTCCAAAGCTTCCCTTTTTTACCTGATTTAGAGCAGTTGGTACCTGCTAGTAGATATGCCTACTGAAACTGAAACAGGGCAGTGCCAGAGAGAAAGAGACAAAGTTGGGAAAGCTTGCTCGCTCTCCAATTTCTCAGCTTTCGAGTGATTGTACCATAATAAATGCACCAACGCCTCTTCCCAAAATAAAGTAAAAGCACCACGTTCACTACGTAAAAAAAGGTCTCAGTATATGCATCTGTGGGCAGGTAGGAATTCTTGTCCTAATTTATTCACGCCACATGATGAGCGCAACAAACTCGGTGCAGGACAGAATCATTTACTCGAGCGGTGTGCGTCGCTGTGCCAACGCAGTCCAACACGAAGCATAAAAACGGCAAATTTAGGACAACAATCAGGAGCTCATTATCCAATTAAAACGACGTAATATTGTTGAAAACGCCCGCTGCTTCTTACTCACGGTATCCGTCGGATACTTCCACAGTTTGAAACAGAACGAAGGAAGATTTACTTTTAAAAACGCTCGCTGCGTCCTCCCGGACTAGCTGGATCGGATCAGCTGACGACGACGGGACTCAACCAGTTGAACGTTGAACCTCCACCCCACAACAACCAATTTGCGCTCCGTGTTAGTGTGGGTTTCTACCTCCAAGGCACCGCACCACACACCACGAACGTTTCAGCTCTTTTTTGCATCGCCGTGCTGCACGAAACAGAACGAGAACCCCGCAGTCAACGCAGCGCTGTCGTGAACCTTGGCTTGTGGTTGCGCACTCGTGGACCCTGTGGCTCCCTTCGCTTTCAAAGCACACACGACAATTGCGATCGATACTTTCCGTCTTCTGTGAACATCACAGGGGCGCTTCTCCGGTCACGTCTTCGCAACATGTGCTTGCAATCCTAACAGCTCCTAGCGTCCAAACCAAAACAATACCGGCGCCATGCTAAACGTGCGTTGTGGCCTTGTTGGCAGATTTTCTCCGACCAAACAAAAGCAACGAAAGCAAACCCGCTCTAGCTTCCAGCGTACATCGGCGTTACGCTGTGGCCAGATTTTTTCTGTCAGCTCTAACTTACAGATGACCTACAGATGCAGCATCTGGTATACATCTTTAATATGGCGGCCACCACAGAGCGCCGTAAATTCTGAGGAGAGTGCATAAGAAGCGGCGGCACCTTCGCTTGCAGTTGTAGGGTTGAAGTCAAAACGAAACCAACTGCAATATCATGTGTTCAGATCGAGGGCACGCTTTTTATATCCATTTTAACTGTTTAGAACGGGTAATTAGACCCATAACTTTATTTGTGGTGTGTTAGAAACTATTATCAAAACCTCTAAAATAAATACAAACATGGGCGACACGAGGGAAGCCGCATTGCCATCGACCAGAATCAATGGCAGGAGTGAATAACAGCGAGAGCGGTAAGCGCGGGGTTCGCCACGTCCCGCGACATGGCGTATTTGCTTTTGGTGCATATCTGACTCGGAGACATGTTTCTTTCCGCGGCATTTGAGTCGACGGTCCTTTATAGGTGTGTCCCCAAGCATTCCGGTGCTTCGATAGCCGGCAGCGCTGGGGTCGTAGTCGGGGGAGATTCGTGTTTTCGAGGTCGGCTACTCGGCTATATGCGTGTATGACCGAACCAGAACACGCTTTTTACAACCTGGCATGATTTTTGAATAAATTATCCGTTACTCAACGTGTAAATTTTATGGTAATTTGTGTAAATGGCGTGTTTTTCATCCCAAATATTCGCTAAATACACGTGATTTGTTAACAGTGTAGAACACGGTGGGAGGATGTCATCGGGCGTGCGGAGCCTGATAGTTGCAACTGGAGTGGAATGTGCCAAGTCGGGCGTTTCAATGGTTCAAATATTTGAATTGGCACAATCTACAAGAGCTTGAGCTGTGTTTAGAAAGTCCCACCCCAGAAGAACATCGCACGTGCATTGTGGCAGCACGAGGAATTCGATGGTGTGGAGTTGTCCTTGAGTGACGAGTATAGCAGTGCAGCAGGCAGTGGCGTGTGTTCCAATTTGTTTCGGCACCTCGCAACACGTGAGTTATCGGTGGTCATTGACCTTGCATAGTATATTACAGACACCTTGCTGAATAAGAGAGACAACTGCTTCAGTATCTATATTCGCGTAAAATTAATCACGATTAGTTTTAACGTAAACAAAGTTCCTTGGTGTAGATGGAGGGTTCGTTTTTATTCAATGGCTGGCAGTTTCACCTCCGGAAATTCCAAAAGTTAGTTCTTGCGAGTCAACAAGTGTGCAAGGATGCCAAGTAGTTATAGGAGAGGGTGAACGACGACGCCGGTACGGAGATAGCGACTGCGGTCCGGGATTTCGCGGGTACGCTCCAGTGCGAAATTGGTCATCGTAGGGCAGATTTTTTATGTGATATAAGTGGTAAGGAGGAGAGGGGACATGGTTTGTATCCCGGCGCGGCAGCCAGTTGCGGCCTTCGTCGGCTTGGCGGCGTCTACTAAACCGGTTTCTATGTCTTCGTATTCTACAGTACAAGCAGATGGGACAATTTTCTGGTGTTTGCCACGGGGTTTGCGGGCGCTGCCATGTGCAAGGGTTCATTGTCGAAATGGCAACTTGTGGGTGCTGCAACGCCGGATTACTTGGTCTCAGAAAAACTCCAGCATATGTTAGTTGGGGAGGCGTGACTATAGGTGCGCTTGGCGTGGCGGCTGCCTCTGGGACCTGTGTTCGGATAAGATTCCGAATGTGTTACGAAGTGCCTGTCGCTTCAGTTGTTGCTGTAGTACAAAATCGAGTCAGCTCTTCGCGGTCAATTCGGCGTATGGTTTCTTCTAAAGTGCTGTCATTTTGTAAAATCGAAAGTATGCCGGCTGCAGGTAGCGGTGAGTCAGTGATTGCGGTACGTTATTTGTAAACTGCCTTCAGCAAGTGACATATGGTCACGATTTCTGTGACATCGACGGGAGGTTGCAGGACAAGTAGGTTTACGGTCTCTAATGCAATTTCTTTGAGCACATGCCGTACACTATCTGCCGCTGAAATATTGGGATCGATTTATTTGCACAGGGTCAGTACATCCTCTATTAAGATGTGTAGCCTTCGGAGAGGAGCTGTGATCGTGTTCCGCGTTTCTTGCGACAGTCGCCTTGCGGTGTTTAGGGCGGCCGAATATTTCTTCAATCCGTAAGACATGCGTCCCATGAAGACATTTCTCCTTCATAGTTAAGAAATAACATCTTCACAACATCGCTGAGATAAAAGTTACATTTGCGAACTAAGTCGGGTCATCCCAGCGGTTATGTAAACTCACCCGAGTAGAGACGTCAGCCCATTTATCTATTTTGTCATCAACGTCTCCTGAGAAACCTTGAGGGTTCCGGAGACAGGAGGGCAAGCAGATGACAGGAGACAGGAGGGCAAGCAGGCATTGGAGGGTGAGTCGCTCGCACGGGTGAAGACAGAAGAACCAGAGGTGGGTTTGGTGGGATCGATGTTGTCAAAGTTGAGGTAGGCGCCGCGGTCTGCATGGGGTCTCGACTCTCCTGTGACCAGTGAAGACGTCACCTCGGTCGGTTGCAGTGAGGTTGTCATGACGAGACTAGGTAGAGTGCGGTTTCGCATTTCCCGATCGGCGTTGTCTGAAAGCGGGCCTTGGTGACATCTAACTCGAAGGCGATGACGAATGCACGAATGTCAATTCCGAACCTCCACCAGACAATGAGGGTGTTTCGGGAGAAGGAATTATACACAGATCCAACGGTTTACCCATGCCAGGCTGGACCTCATTCAATCTCAGGAGACAATTCACGGTCTGGCACGCACTGCCTCTTGAGCGCACCAGCGCCCAAGCTGGCAGCGCCGAGCTCGCCACTTTCACGCTACTATTAGCGGCGAGATGTTTCGGTCGCGCCCTCGTTCGGTTACCTTTCGTAACGTCATTACCTTGTGAACAGAAAGTTCGATGGTGTTTTTATTGGCATGATGGAGGCCTGAAATCATGGCGCTCTCAAAGCAACGCTGCAAACACCATCAAAATTGAAGTTCCTACATTCCTCTTATTTTCGTCGATGGGACATCCTTTGCTGACGTCATAGTCAGCATTCGGCCAATTGTGGTGGGGTGACCACAGCGACGCTTTCGATCGCTCACGCTGCCAGCTCATTTGCAAGACAACCCGATGTGCTTCTAGCAACGCCAGCAATGCCGCGCATGTGCCATGGGATGTGGACAAAAAAAAATTAAAGCCGTTTACAACTCCCGGTAACGCCGAATCAGAGCGCAGCTTTGAGGAGGAGTAGGGACTGGGAACTGAGGGGGGGGGGGGGGTCACGTGACCTCGGGGGTTCCCGTCCCCTGGAAGGGGGGGGGGGAAGGGGTGTCACATGACCTGGGAGGGTCACGTGACCCTCCTGAGAAATTTTTCCGCTAGGTTTAGCAGGGCAATTTTTCCGCTAAATCGAGCGGGAAAATTTTTCCCCTAGATTCAGCGGGAAAACTTTTCCCCTGAATTTAGCGGGGAAATTTTTTCTCTAGATTTAGCGGGGAAATTTTTCCGCTAGATTTATAGGGAAAATTTTCCGCTAGATGTAGCGGGAAAATTTTTCCGCTAGATTTAGCGGGGATTTGTTGCTAAATGTAGCATGGAAATTTTTCCCCAAGATTTAGCGGGGAAATATTTCCGCTAGATCTAGCGGGTAAATTTTTTCGCTAGACAGCGGGGAATTTTTGCGCTAGATATAGCGGGAAAAGGTTTCCGCTAGTTTTAGCGGGAAACTTTTTCCGCTAGAATTAGCGGGGAAATTTTTCCGCTAGATTTAGCGGGGAAATTTTTCCGCTAGATTTAGCGGGGAAGTTTTTCCGTTAGATTTCGCAGATAAATTTTTTCGCTAGATTTAGCGGGGATTGTTTTCGCTAGATTTAGCATGAAATTTTTCCGCTAGATTTAGCAGGGAAATTTTACTGCTAGATATAGCGGGGAATTCTGTCCGCTAGATAAAGCGGGGAAATTTTCCGCTAGATTTAGCGGGAAAACTTATCATGTAGATTTAGCGGGAAAATTTTTTCGATCTAGCGGGGAAATTGTTTCGCATAGATGTAGCGGGTAAATTTTTTCCGCTAGATTTAGCGGGGAAAATTTTCCGATAGATTTAGCGGGGAAATTTTCCCGCTAGATTAAGCGGGGAAATTTTCCCGCTAGACTTAGCGGGGAAATGTTTCCGCCAGGTTTAGCGCGGAAATTTTTCCGCTAGATTTAGCGGGGAAATTTACCCATAATGCACCGTGCGGTTACGCTGACGCTGACGCCGACGCCGACGGCGACGCCGACGTCGACGTCGACGGCGACTCCGCTCAAGCCGCAAACGGGTGACTAAGAGCTGCGCTCTAAAATGAAAGAAGTTTACAACGCCCTGTGACGCCGAATTAGAGCGCAGCTCTTGAGGAAAAGGAGCCTAATTGGAAGAGGAGGAAGGGGGCGGAGGGGGAGGAAGAGGAAGAGGGGAGAAGGACGGAGAAAGGAAGAACAGAAGGGCACAGCAGGAGGGAGGAGGAGGAGCGAGGAGGAGGAGTGAGAAGGGAGGAGGACGGGAGGAGGAAATGGGAGGAGGAGGGGGAGGAGGAGTGGAGGATGACCCCACCGCTGTGGGAGTATGCTAAAGCTAAAAAGTAGACAGCTATATTAAGGTAAGGCTAAATTTTGAAAAACCTGTTGTTCACGGAAAAGCTTTCACATGGGATAAAGAAAAAAAGAGGTCGTTCTCTTATTGATACAATGACGTTCCAGTAAGAAAAAGAAAAGTGCCTTTTATGATCTAGTCCCTATTGAAAATTCCACCAAGACACGTAATTTAGGACACTGACTGCCAGTCAGCAGCCTTAATGGAACGTGATGCACCATCAGACGTCATCTGATCGTCCATGAGATGACGTCTGACTGCCACTGCCGAGGGTTTTTCATCAACAAGAGCAGCATTTATATAAGAGTAAAGCTATACGCACTGATAAATATCGCCAAATGCCTCGAAGAAACAAAATGTTCGAGAAAAAAAAAAAAAAGAAAGAAAAAAAAGAAAGCAGGACCACCGCGGATCGAACCCGCGACCACTTGCGTACGAATCGGACACCTTAACCCCTATGCTATGCCATCTTTTTTTCTTTTCCTCTAAACAGTTTATTTTTAGTTTGCAGAAATATTTGAAAATGTTCAAGTACACAGAGCATTCGCCACACTATTTACAACATCCTAACATGAATGGTGAAGTATGAAACACACGTGCGGTATGATACATGAAACACACGTGCGGTATGATACATCACTGAAGTCCGCGTAAACCCACACCCCCGCCTGCGTTCACACCACTTCGCGGCGACAGTCTGCGGCTGGTCGTTCCAAAAATGTTAAAGCACCTAACCGACCCTTACAGGTCATTTCGCGGCGACAGTCTCATGGAACTTACCCCCCCCCCCCCTCAAAAAGAAAAAAGAAGGTTAATTTGAGCTTTCGATGAAACGATCTGTCGAGGAAACGTCGTTCGATGAACTGATTCATATTGGTGTATCACCACTGCGTATTTCACGTTCACTGGTTGGTTAGCAGTCATAATGCAGCCGATGATTTTCTCATTTCACAGAACGCACTTGTGTCACCGTACGCTGATTCCCCCCAACCAGATGGTCTAAGACCATCGTATTGATATTCATTTTTATGCTCATAATATTATATGTGTATATTAAAGCAATATACCTCCCCTCAATACTTGCACGGCGCCACTCAGGAGGGCACGTAATACCACTGTTCCACGGACTGCAAAATTGTATGCATTAATCTTGGCTCCTCAGTCAGACTGTTTGTAAGGAACATAGCCACCGTTCCTGCAGTTTCAAATTGTCTGAGATGCAAGCTCATATTTTTTTCAAGAGGCGTCTTCAACGACAATCGCTTCCTTGTCCCTGAGCATCGGCCAATGTTTAAAGAGCCTATGCCATTCTTGAAGGCGGTATGCCTCTTGTTTGGAGCTTTTTACGTGTTGAATTTACCTATTCAAAGGAAGCTTTGGCCACTCTCGAGTTTATGCAAATGTGAGAAAATCTTGAAATGCGTCATGTCCACAGGATGTGTCATAGAATGACATAATCTATATTACCCTATCATTTATCGTGCCGTAGCGCCCTTTTTCACAACTCGCACAAACATTTGATCTGTACTAATTTTACAAAGAATTACGCTGCTGCATATTTATAATGAATTGATAACGTGGGAACACTGGTTGTCATTAGGCTGTAACTTTTAAGGCAGGAAAGCATGATCATCTTGTATAGACCACCACGTGGCACTGACATTACGCAGCTGCGGTGGCGCTGTCGGCGGCACAGCGCATGCGCTTCACTTTACGCGAATTTGATTTTTCCGCCCGCGCAGTGCTCACACCTGGTGTGGGCAAACGCGGGCTTGCTTATAAACAGGGTGTCGGTCTATAGAATGTGTGCTTGTTCAGCAGTCATTCAGGTTTAACATGTTCAACACAACCATAGTCTGACTTGATACTAGAAAATAAATGGCTTCACCTTCACCAGGCTGAGTATGCTTGACGCAGGCATGGCATTAATGTTAGATGATGCAATATATCCTCCTAGACCAATCTTCCAAATCAACCTGGAGAAGGGGTTGAAGAGAATGGGAGCAGTGAAGCGAACGACGGCCCAGCGCAAGATTTCAGCGATGCTGAAGGGCTTCAAATGAAGTTTCCACAGAAATCCCTTGAACCTGTATGTTTTTCTGGTAAGTGCAAATTTGAATTCCTACACATCTAGCATGTGCCTAAGAGGAAGACAACTCTAATGTTGCTGATGCCAATCTTTTGAGAAGAGTAACAAACGGCTTTGTGAGTATTCAGAACTTTCAAATATCGAAGCGAATGATGTCATAATTTGTTTATACTTTTATTGGATAGGACGGTTCGGCAGCTGTACGAATTTTCAATCTGAGAATGCTCCAGGACACACCATCGTAAAAAAGCAACTGAAACGACTCACAAAAGCCCACACAGAAGTCTGGGAGCTGTATGCAAATAAAACTTATTTCAACTCGTTCATTTAAAAGGGGAAGTCATCCTGTAATTGTAACCAAAGATGGTTGATCTGTAAAATGTTTGAGCGCCCAGAGCCAATACATGATTTGCTGCGGTACGCTGCTGTGAACCTGTGATGCATGCACGCAGTGCGAGTGCTACAGTGTCAAGGCAGATGTGGCCGACATGATATGGTATTTATATCCCGTGTTATTAGGAGTCTGCGTCTGTTTAATTACAGCAACCGTCATCCTGCCACTTTACAAATTATCTCCTTGCAAATTTTTCGCCCCTTGCTCTCGCACAAAATATTTATTCGTTTGATATTTAAATATATTATTATTAGAGGGGGGGCAACGATTTTATGATTAAGAGAATTTGCATCTCGTCATTTTTACGTTGTTTATCCCGTCCCGGAGGATACAGAAGACATCTCCTTCATTAAGAATGTTGCGATTCCGCTGCTTAATTGCAAAACAAAAGCCAAGCTTTTTCCCCCACCTGCAGCCGTAAGTGGCAGCTGAAGGAACTCCGGCTAGAAGATTACGTGCCCTCGCTCGGCTCCAAGCTGCAGCTAACGCCCGCCAATGTCAGCAGAGAGAGGGAGAGGAAGCGTCCTCCGAGATAGCACACGGAAACCTACACGGCACTCCGAATGACGTCACTAGGAGTGCGACCAGGTGTGACCCTGAAGACTGGGAGTGAGTTGAGGGGTGCCAGAATTGCCAATAGCTATCTTTTTTTTACGCAACAACTAGAACGCGCAGGCGAAATCGGTTTCCTGTTCTTTACTTCAGAAGTGTCAGAGAGCAACCTTCACAAATGTTTGACCGAAGTCCGGAAATCGTTGCACCCCCCTTTAAATAGTAACTTTTAAGCTTTGAAGTAAGTGAAGCCTCATGGTTCTTTCTTTTTGTTTTATAGAGGTTTATCAAAGCACAAGTCGGCCGGTCTGCCAGCCACCTGCAGCCATGCTTGCACTGCATGATTACTTAGCATGTCCAGTGCCAATTGCTATTTAAGCTGCTCTAACCTGATTAAATTGACAGTCTGACATTCTTGTGTCTTGTTTTTTAGAAAATACAGTGTGCACCTCAAGACGTCGAGCAATGTTTGATGATTTAACCATTTGAACCAGTTGAATTACGGAGTCAACTTCGCTCTTTTTATGGTAAGTCACGAGCCTGAGTTCCTACAGATTGAGCATGTCCCTGAGGAAGAGGCAACGCTGTTGTAGCTGATGTCACTTTTTCGACAACTGTTGCAGCAATATCAGCCACATCTAACATGTTGCCCCTAAAGCCTCAGTTTGAACATGTATCAAGCCTTTTTCTAATGCATATTTTAGCAGATTATGAGAACTTCAAAATGGAACTGCATGGTTCATTCTTGTTTTGTAGAGGTTTTTCAGGGCACAGGTTGGCTGATCTCTTGCAGCCTCCTGGAGCCATGCTTGCACTGCAGGGTTACTTTGCATGTCCAGCGCCAACTGCGATTTAAGCTACTTTCACTGGCTTTAACTGGCATTCTGACAGTCTTGTGTATGTCTTGTTTTTCAGAAGATACCGTTAGCATCTCGAAATGTCGAGCAACGTTTTATGATTTAACTATTTGAACAAGTCGAGTTACGGAGTCAACTTCGCTGGTATATTTTCATAGTAAGTAAAAAGTGAGTTATTACAGATCGAGCACGACTCTGAGAGGGAGACAACGCTGATCCAGCTGGTGTCACGTCTGACAAGTTTTGTAGTAGTGTCCGTCGCATGTAACATTGTTTTGACCCCAACTGGTGTTACTATACACTATAGCTAGATTCAAACCTAATATGCTAAATTCATTTGAATCTAGTTACTATAGCTAAATTCAAACATACTAAGTCACCTGCTGCTGGCTTTTTGTAGCCAATGAACTTGCCACGTTTGAATCGCAGGTAGTATTAAGTAGTGACACGTTGCAAGCAACATTTTGATGTAGCAAATATTTTCTTGGTAAATAACTGTCACACGCTAAGTTTGTGGGAAGTAAGTTCTGTATCACATTATTTTAACTGAATAAAAAAGTAGCAATGTTCTTTTGTAGTTAATTTTCTAATCTCTCTAATTACATTTACATTGAGGAGCATGATCTGATGCATACCTTACATCTAGATTGTCATGTATAGGCAATGACCAAAAAGATTATGCATTTCGAATTATGGATGTCAAGTGCCAATGACAAAGCGCAGCTGGCAATGCAGAGAAAACACTGACAACAGATAAATAAGGATAATATTTTTTTTCAAATCCCTCTAAAAGTTGTGCTTACAGTGAGCAGCAGTGGTGGAGAAAAGTAACCTCAGAGGCAATGGCTTTGTGTATTGTTGAGGTTTTAACCAGAAACAAATCCTTGTGCATGCAAGCCATTCCACCGATTGTGCCAGTTGAAAGCTTGTTCAGCGATGGAAGTGGATGTGCTTGCCTTCAGTAAAGTAAGACTTTTGAATGAAAATTTAGAAAAGCAACTGCTGCTTTAGTATAAGATGTAATAACACTTATACAGGCACTTTGTGCTAAAAACCTGAGCATAGTTAGTTCCTAGTTTTCCTTGTTTATTTCTTTAATAAAATAAGTAAATTAATGGAATTACCCCTTAGGAGTAACTGTTATAGGTTACTTTTTTCTTAACTAGCTAAATTAGGTAGTCTTTTTATATAAAGTACCTTGCTCAAGGCGACAAATATTGTAAGGGTCTCTAATTGCATAATTGTTTCGCTTAGTTTATGTCGATGCCTACAAGGTCTTGATCTAAGATTTGAAATCTGTTTTCTTATATATTCTAATACATTATAAGGTAACCTTTAAGTAAAGGGAACTTCAAGATTCTTAAGTCTTGTTTGTTGGGATTTCTTGGAGCACAAGTGAGCTGATTTCTGGCAGTCTCCTGTGGCCATTGTACTCCAGGATTACCTTGGATAGTTATAGCCAGCTACGATTTAAGCAACTCTCATTTGTATAGATTGTCATTCGTCTTTGTCTATTTTTCTTTCAGGAACTACATTTGGAATTGTACAACGTGGAGCAGTTTTTGACGATTGGTCAATTTGAAAAAGTCATTTTGTGGAGTAGGCTGCACAAGTTTTTTGCTGGCAAGTAAATAGTTCAGTTTTTAAAATCTAGCATGTCTGAAAGAAAAGCAAACTTGATGTGACTGACAGCACCCTTCTGAAAACTGTTTGGACAATATTGATCACATCTAACCAGGGTTTTTCCCACGGTGGGTGGCAGTGGTTTCGCTGCTCACTAGTCCTGCTAGCCGCCCAATTCTTTGAAAAATGTCTTTTGGCCTTCATGTCTTGGCACAGAAATCGGTGTGCTCGGCGGACTTCTGTGCCAAGACATGCAGGTACAGGTCCCCACAACCCAAAATAATACGAGTTGGTCGAGGTGCACGCATAAAAAAGATGCGGCTGCTGCCTGTGTCCCCCTCCCCTCCACAGTCATAGTCGGATGTCTATTTGTCCACAATGTATGGAGAAAAATCTGTGTCTAACATTTATTCTATCCTAACTTGTACAGCTTCACTAGATCAAAGGCCACAGTTATTAAGAAGGCCTTCCACAAGGTTGGCTTTTTCCTCATCTGTGCAGATCCGATATGGTCTCTATAAATTAATTTTGTGCGGTTGGCTTCACATATTTATTTCTTGCAGATATAAAATAACTGGTGTAATGAAAGTTTCATGGTACCTTTTTTTTAATGAGGTGCTTGTCTCGGCTTGACCTATTTTCACTTTAAATTCGACAGCATTTGTGGGCGAAACTTTTTGTCACTTTTCACCAGTCGGTTGGTCTGTTTTATGGATTGTGTGACCGATATGACTCTAGCACAGGCAACGGCAGAGGCACCTGATATCAGCTTGGTTTGTATGAGCGCTCGCGCAGAGAGAAAGCTTTTTAAAATCGTGCATCTGACCCTATGCTTTTGTCAGCTCCAAATCCAACTTTTAGATTGGAGTATATGGCATGCAGGTACACCAAAATGCATCGTTCGCACACATCGGAACAGTCTCTTAGAGAAAATTATGAAGAAGGGTCCGCCTTTCTACGGGCAACAAAAGAAATGCGCAGTCAGAATGCGCTGACGAGGTGGCCAAGCAAGCTCCTTGAGTGGTAGGCACTTGGGGTAAAGGGAATGGCTCGATCACATTTTGGGGGTAATCGGGTGCACAAGGTGTGGAGCTTGCAAACAGACTTGCATGCCATATATAAATACTGTGTAAATTTTTACCACTCGCTCAACTCAAAATCGTGTGCACAGGTGTGCTCAAACATGGGTAGGATGGAGCTCCCAAATTGTAAGATTGGGAACTGGGGACTAAGCTACTGCTTAGTCTCCAGTTTTTGATAGCAGTTTTAGTACACATGCACTCTTTCACCCGCTCAGTTCTGTGAAAACCTTCAGGGATATCTAAAGAGAAAATCAAGTTTCTATGTTCACACACTCTAAGCACTCTAGGCTGACCACCTGATTTGACAACGAGAAAGAGTGCAGCTAGCCCTTCGTTCTAAAGGGAGATTTTGAGTGGCTGCCCAATTTTATGAAAGTCTGGGATATGAGCTTAACCAGTTTTACATAGACTCTTCTGCAACATCTCATGAACCTTAGAAATAAAGCATTACTCAAACTGGATCGAGTTTTCCGGTTGGTTCATCAGTTCTCACGAAATGCTTCACATTATAAACCAAATCACTATTGCTATTCCGGCCTTGCATTTTTTCTAAGTTTCGAACGAATTGAGGCTTGAAGTGTATCGGTTTTGACTAAGGAACAGGAGAACAAGACCCTCAACTCAAACATTGGTTTTAGATATCGGGTCACAGGATGAACAATTAGAGGCAATGTCCATTTGACTTTTGTAGAAGATTCGTGACTGGTAATTAAATGGGCTGTGTTTTATGCACAAGCTCAATTTGCACATCTTGTTGATCTGATATAGATATTTAAATATTTTTTCTCTGTTTTCTCTTTAGCACATCATGTTACATGCAGCATCTGAAAACAAAAGCCAAACACCACGGGCGGCTCTACTTTGGCTCTTCAAGGACCCAAATAAAGTGTTCGAATGTACTTTTCTTATTTTCTCATCGACTATTCAGGTGACATTGCATGATTGCTGCAAGCAGCATAGGGAAGAGTACTCAATATTTGTTTAAAGAGATCCTTTTCCAATTCAAAATTCTGTAACTTTTTTTTATAGAAAACCTGGTTGTGTCAGCGTCATAATGAACATTACTTTATGTATAAGGCAGCATCACTAAGGGAGTGGCTGTTAAATGAACTGTAGAAATCTGCACCTACAAGCATTGAGCTCATATTCTTACCAAAGGTCTATTTCAGCAGTGAACACCATTGTGACATGTAAAGGCACAGCTCCGTCTCTGTGGTATGTGAAAACAGCATTTTCTTTATTTTCAAGCATGAGTACCGACGCAGATGAGTGAGAGTGACGTTTGGTGTTGTCGAGAAGGTGCTTTATATCGCTGTTTAAAAATGCAATGACTGCGGTGGTCAGTCAGACTGCAGATAATGTTTTGTAATCCCACTACCTTCTATAATTCTGCACATTGTTCTGAATGCCAGAACTCACAGAACAAAAACAATTGACATTGAGGAAACTTGCTGCAGATGCATTGCTCAGCTGTGTTGCCTGCTTTCCACAACAGGTTGTGGCAGCTCTCGATTTTATACATTGGTGCCCATTGTCAAATTTAAATAATGTAGTTCTATTTTCACAGAATGGGAGTTGCACCTTAAAAGTTTTCATGGGAATCTGTGTCACAAAAAGATAACCTTTGATAAGTTCAGCTTGCTAGATGAAGGCATTAATTCTTCTAGCTCATTTTACTGCCCACCTTTCTATTGACACCGCCCTATGCGGAGAGCAAGTCGTCTGCTTCTTGCACAGACATTACAGTGATGTCAGAAGGGTGACGAGCTCTCATTGGCTTTGATTGGAAAGATATAGTGGGTAGACTACAATGCTAGACACCATGAGGTCTACCGCCTAGTTTTTTTGTTCAATCAGCCAATAAGAGCTCGGCCTTCTGACATCACCGCAACCACTGTGCAAGAAGCAGACAAACTTGTGCTCCACATAGGATTACGGATACTCAAGAGTACTTTCCGTAATATAAGTTACGGAAAGCCTACTCTGTTTGCCCTTTTACCGACAACTTTTAAGCACTTTTACGGATACTAGAGCGATTTCCGTAATAGGTTTTACGGAATGCATATTCCAGTCCGTTGTTTTACGGACAGCTCTTGAATAGCGTTACGGATAGTAGAGCACTTTCCGTAATTTGTTTTGCGGAATGTCCTTTTATTTACGGATTGTGTATGTGTTTAAAAGGGTTTTTTCCGTTATTAGAATTACGGATGACCTTTCCGGCAGCATAGGTGCCAGAGAATTTCTCCGTAAAAGAGGGCAAATTTTTTTACAGATGGGCTATTGGCATTACCGCGATGTCGCAGCTCATTAATATTGTTTCATGAAGAGCGCAGACAAAAAGCATCCGCGAGCGTAGTTCAGATATGTCTGCTGCTCGTGTTCATCCGTGGAAGCCAGGACTGCCTGTCGTAGCATGCATGCTTGCTCTCTGGCTTCAGCTGAGTCGCATACGTTTTGTGAATTAAAGTATACGGTCGTCCCGAAAGGTTCAGACATCGAGAGCGTTTCTCTGAAACATGCTTTGGGTGCACGTGGGCCCGTTTGTGAAGGAATGTCCCTGTTGAGTAAAAACCGCAAATTCCAAAAGTGGAAGAAAAAAAACAAGAAATAAGGACGGGTACACACTTCCTCCCTTGTTCGAATTTAATATGAGCAGCTGTCACCATTGCTGAGAAACCCTCAGCACCGGCATTAGGTTCCCAGTTTTCAAACTTCTGCATTAGAATTGACGCAATAACATTGGTAAAATGTTTGCTCCAAAAGTGAGAATGTCTGCCCCAAAACCATTTTTTGCCTGCTACAAGAGCTCCAAATCACCATTTGTCAGTTCCACCATTGCGGTTACCACTTGCTTTAACTTAATTAATTCTAACTGTGCTGTTTGTTTTACCTTTTCAGATAGAGCATCGCTCAAGGCAGGCGTTTTCTGTGACCTAATAAAGATACAACAGGTTCGATTTTGCATTTTACTTGTCATTTTATTGGCTGTTCTCCTTGAAGTTAACTTGCAGTGATCCTATGGAAGTTAAAAGTATGTAATAGTTTCTTTGGCAACGCTGCAATCTGATTAGCCTATCCTATCAGCTCAGCAGTGATCACAATCACACCTTCCATCAAATATGTTCCATCAAAGACAACCACAATACGTTCCATCAAAGACCACCACAATATGTTCCATCAAAGACCACCACAGTATGTTCCATCAAAGACCACCACATACGTAATTTGGGACATTCCATCAGTGGCAGTCACACGTCATCTGATGGACCATCAGGGCACGTTCCACGACGGCTGCTGACTGGCATTTAGTGTCCCAAATTACGTACCTTGATGAAATTTTCAATAGGGGTGCTATTACGATATTGGTGGAGTGGTACACCGAGATATTTACAAAGCATATCACTCCACCGGACGCCTTCGTATTCGGTTGGCCGCGTCGCCCATGAGCCATGCCAAAACCCAGAGGATTTCTCCCAGTTCACTGCAGCACCACATTCATTGCAAAAAACCTTGGTTAGAGAAAGCGCCTCGGTAATACTTTTTTGTCAGCACAAAAATGGCAATATCATCAGCGTAAGCTAAGACTTTTACCTCAACCTCCTTTAGGCCATAACCGCGAACGTTCTCGCTTTTAGCGATGCTCAAGCAGAAGTGTTCGAGGTATAAAGCAAACAATAGTGGTGATAGGGGGTACCCTTGTCGGACCGAAGACAAAACTGGGATGCTTGTAGTGAGATTATGGTTAATAATGAGTTTCGTTGTGCATCCCTCATAAGCCATTTTTACTCCATCAAAGATAACTTTACCTAATCTGACGTGTGTCAGCACCTGCGAAGGAACTTCATGGCTGACGCAGTCAAATGCTTTTTGCAAGTCTGTTTGGAGTCTATTTGGCAAGTCTATGCCATTGCTTAGGAAACTCGATTTGACCATTCGTTTTATACGAGATGCTTCGGCTGCAAATGCAGTTAAGCCTTCAGCATGTTATGCAAAGCACTCGTACATCACTCGCCGTACTTCAGTTCTACCCACCTGCCATGTAGAGTACTTTCGCGCCGTAGAACGATCCTTTTCTTTGCGCGTCTTCGGCCCAGTAGACCTGGCACACCTTGTCGTCTTCAACTACACCGCTAAAGTTCCTTACATCGTCGGAACTCACAACAGGCTGGGTCTTGTCAAGTAGAAATTCTACTAAAACATAAGACATTGTAGAGCCCGGGTAGGATCGGCAGGTTGGAGCAAGCGGGCAAACAAAACGAGTCGAGAGCGATCGTTCATGAAAGCTCGGCGAAGCCTCTATGGGCGAAGCGAAGTGGCGTTGTCGGCGTTTCGGCGGGCTTCTGATCAAGGTTATCGGTCGGCTGCGTGTCATATCTCTAACATCAGCGGTTTTATGGGCTCACGTCCCGAAATCGTTTTGTTGTGCATAGATTATTTTTTCTGTTCATCGATTTGGCGAAATAGTAGTATCCGAACGAACTTTACGTCCTTTGACCGTACGTCTGTCTGCACGTCAAAGCTTTTTGACGAACAGTCAGAGCCAATCAATGTACAATCAGAATCGCCACCAAGACATCTTGATGGCATTTCGCGGCGGCCGACTGCCACCAGGAAACCACCAGAAAGCCGACAAGTGGAGTCTGACTGGAGTTTGACTCTCGGTCAGAGTAACTTGTTGGCCAATCAGACATGCTTGACGTACAGTCACGCACAGTCAGTGGTCCACTAGAAAACATTGACTGCCAAACAGGGTTACATTGATGGATTTTGCCTTCGGGGTGACAGTTGTAATAAACTGTAGAAGTGTAATCAACAAAATTGATGAGTTTGCTGGTTTCCTCAAGTTCGTTAAAGCAGATATCGTGTTTGGTACAGAATCGTGGTTGAATCCGTACGTCGCCAATAGCTAAGTATTCCCAAAAGAATTTATTGTTGATCGGAAAGATAGGCCTAGCCTCGGTGGAGGGGTGTTTGTGCCACTACATTTTTTGTTAAAGTCATCTAGGCTAGACATTAATCATGACGACGTCGAATCAATTTGGTGCTCAGTCACTTTATTTAATAACTGATCTTATGCTGCAGGAACGTTGTACCGGTCACAGAATTCAGATTTAAAGACGTTACAATCATTATTTGATATAGTTTCGGAGCCCTCTCGGCAGCCTATATTGTTGCCAGGAGACTTTAACTTGCCAGAACCAGAATGGCCTGATGGTATTTGTTCATGCAAAGTTGGTACGCGCATAAACCTAGAAATAAAAAAAAACATCGCAGATACTTTCGAACAGGTACAATATGTAAAGGATCCAACTCGGAATAACAACATTTTAGCCCTTTAGTTTTGTAGTTCACCCAATCTTTTTAGCTCTGTCACTGTTGTCCCAGGAATAGGTGATCACAATTCCGTCATTGCCAGCGTTAAATCTGAAATCAACTGACCTAAAAAGCTCATCCAGGAAAGTTTTTTTTTTTTTTTTTATAAGCGTGATCATGTTAGTATCTCGCAAGTGCTCCTCGACCATTTGCCGGTTTTTGAGTCTCTAGCTGAGGACTACGGCATTCATAAATTATTGTGTGTATTTAAAAGCAATCTGCTAGAAGTTACGAACATTTATGTCCGAATCATAGATTCTGCTAGGCTTAAAAAAGAAAGAAACCTTGGGTGACCTCCCGTATTCTCAGGATTATTAGAAAACGAAGCAGAGCATTCGTTAGATATAAGAAAACAAAAAGTGACAAACATTTGATGAGATTATCCGAAGTAACGCATGAGTATAAACTTAACATAAAAAGTGCTAAGAAAGGTTATTTCAAGCGACTTAATGACAGGATGAACAGTAGCGCTAACCTTTTTGGCAGTTTATAAACTGTTGCGGATCAGATTACCTGGGAATTAACGAAATTCTGCACAACCACCACCTCTTCTTAGACGACACCGAAAAGGCAACGTGCCTGAATGATTAATTTCGACCAATCTTTTCACCTAAAATTGGCAACTGTCCTCCACCACATGTAAGCACCATCTTATCAATGGAACCAGTTGAACTAAGCGTGAGAGGTATCGAGGCGCTCTTGAAAACACATCGACGAAACCAAGGCAGGTGGTCCCTATGGTATATCTCCAGTATACTAAAGCGTTGTGCCGGACCTGTATCGCCGTATTCTTATTTAATCTACAATAAATCACTGTCCACAGGTACCCTACCAGACGACTCAAAAATCGGCCATGTTATCCCTATTTACAACGGCTGTTCAAAAATGAAATTTCTAACTGCAAGCCAATACCACTAACTGCTATCTCATGTGAAATCATCGAACACATTTTATGTACAGAAATCATGGGGCATGTAGTAAAACCATGATACGAAATAATAAACACCATAAGCTTCGTAAACGACTATCTTGCACGACACAGCTTGTAGAATGTTATCACGAATTGGCTTCTAATGTTGATAACGAACGGCAAACTGATTTTGTTTTTCTAGATTTTCGTTAGGCATTCGACACTGTGTCGCACCAGCTCCTTTTTTGTGAACTTAACCTTTTCAACTTGGATTTTAGTGTGTTCGAATGGATTGAAAATTGCTGATTTCAGCGTCAGCAATGTGTTGTGTTGAACGAAAAAGATTCGGGGTGTGTTGACGTCACGTCAAGAGTCCCACAGGTCCACTTTTGTGTTTAATTTATGTAAACGATATTTCCGGAGGATTTTCCTGTTGTATATGGTTGTTCGCCGACGACTGCGTTCTGTATAGCAAAACTAAGGATGAACAAGATGCTGCTTTGTTGCAACGAGATCTGGAGTGTATTAATACTTGGTGCTCCACGTGGCAGATGAATGTAAATCTAAAAAAGTGTGTACACCTGTGTTTTAAAATGGAAAAGTAAAGAATTGAAAGCTACTACTGCATAGAAAACAACTCAATAAGTAACGAATCTACGTATACGTATCTTGGTGTGACTCTGTCATACGACTGTTCTTGGAACGATCATGTTTATGACGTGATCGTGGAAGCTGGCAGGGCGCTCAATTTTATAGAAAGGAATTTGAAATGCTCACAACCTGATTTGAAAAAAAACTGCGTACTTATTATATGACATACCAATTTAAGAATATTCCTGTGCCGTCTTGGTCCCTTCACAAATTACCTTGATTGATTAATTGGAAAGAATCCAAAACAGAGCTGCTAAGTTTGTCCTGAATCGGTATGGGCGGAAGGAGAGCTGCACTAAAATTAAAAGTGAATTTAATTGGGAACTACTTTCCTCCTGACAAAAAAAGTTCAGTCTGAATTTGTTTTTATTTCTTACAGTTATAAAACCGGTATTAATACAGAAATATATTTGAAACACCCACATTATGTTTGTAGGTGGACTGATGACATTGTCCAAATCCGAGAGTACCAAGCCAAGACAAACACGTATGCGAATTTTTTTTTGTTAAAACTATTGCAGAATAGAATATGTTGACTGAAGAACAAGTGTGCTTTAGAAATCAAGATATATTTTTTTCCAAAACCGAAACCCCCCTGCAATAACGCATCCGGGAAACGCGGGGTAATTTTTGAATAAAGAATAAAGAAAGAATTACACTTCCACTTTTGTCTCTTGGGTATTCACTTGGCAACTCTGGGCCTAAATTGTCATGATAAGCACCCAAATTAGGCTTGACAGACGCCTTTTTTTTGGCGAACCAGAGAAAACCTAAAGAAGTATACTTCGTCACAAACGCATTGAAAAAAAAAAAGACTCATCAAGTCCAGCCCATAGGATTGCCATACTATGTCCACGTTAGGCGTTTTTATGGCGTGCAAATTCAATCTGTTTTGACACTTCAATAAACTGCGTTCAATGAAAGCTTCAATGAAAAACGAATAATAACGGAGATTAACGAATAAAGCGCAACGCCTCGCGGATTTCAATACCTCTTGCCGCCATATATAGAATGGGGCTGGAACTTCCCAATTTGCTTCTAGCCTGATCCTTACATACATTTTAATTTGCCTAAAACTCTGAATTCGTTACAGTAGTTACGCTCCACATACGAAACGACAGGATGAGAAGAAAAGGCGTCGTTTTGTACTAAAGTTGTTTTTAGTTTTTTCGACTGCTGCAAATAACTCGAGCGTCAGTTTCGAAGAATGAACGAGACGCTCCTTCTGTAGTGTAGACCATTTCCAAAAGTGCGCGCCATCTGGTGGCTGGTGCGCAATGACCACAGTCCGCCATAGTTTGGGAACGCACAGTGCGCATGTAGAAGACACGAGGGCTGGGTCAGCATTCGGCGTGAAATTGAATTGGTTTTATTCAGACACAAGGTCTCGGATGACAAGGCAAAAGGCAGATGGGTTCTGCCTGACTTGGCCCTATCACCAGTTTACATTGCTCAGCGTATAGTACGACACGTTGTAATATAAACACAGAAACCACGGGGAAACAGAACGGCCCACAAATGAAGATTAAAACAACATAACTTTTACATTAGTCATGTCATAACAATTTTCGGGGGCATAGGACTAGAATAAATGAAGCTCAACCATTGGATACAAACACTTTTTGAAAACACTCATTCAATGGGACATAATAGAAGGTACCGTTTTATATTTCTTTTAAAGGTATGCTTTGAGCCGCATTCATGAATCATTTCTCTTACGGCCGGATGTTTATTTAAGAAATCAGGAATTAAGTACGCTAATTGAGTATGTCCGTAATTCGTCCTTGACCAAGGTATTCTATAAGAGCCATAGCGAAGATTGTATTGTATTTTTCTAGGAAGGAATGCGTCAAAAAAAGTGGACTGGTCACGATTGAACTCATTAAAATGTGGATTGAAAGTTGAGGCTGGAATAACTGACTAATATTAAGGAAGCTATGTTTTAGAAAAAATGGCGCTGTGTGGTCGGTGCGCTGAAGACTTTCAATACAACGTACTGCTCTTTTTTGCAAAACAGTCTATCAATATTTGTCTTAGTCGTTGAACCCCAGACTAGTAGACAGTAATGAAGGTGGGAATGAACTAGTGAATAATACAACCCTATTGAAAAATCCATCAAGGTACGTAATTTGGGACACTGACTGCCAGTCAGCAGCCTTGGTGGAACGTGATGGACCATCAGACGTCATCTGATGGTCCATCAGATGACGTCTGACTGCCACTGCCAAGGGAATTTCATCAACAAGGGCAGCATTTATATAAGAGTAAAGCTATACGCACTCATAAATATCGGCAAATGCCTCAATAAAACAAAATGTTCAAAAAAAAAAGAAAGAAAAAAGGAAAAAGAAGAAAAAAGTGAAAGCCGTTTACAACTCTCTGTAACGCCAAATTGGAGCGCAGCTCTTGAGTAGGAGGAGGGAAGGGTACTGAGGGGAGGTTATATTCCTCCTCCTCCCTCGTGATCATGCCTGCTAGTCCTCCTCCCCTCCTCCTCCCCCTCCACCCCCTCCCTGTCCTTCACCGCCTCCTCGTCCTTCAAGCTCCTTCCGTCGCCTCGCCTCTGCCTCCTCGTCTCTCCTCCGCCTCCTCCTCTACCTTCGTACTCCTTTCCTTCTTGCCGCTCAAGAGCGGTCGGAAACAGGGACAAGAGATAAGAGTCTTAAAATAATTTTTCGGAGAAATGAAAATTCGGATTCGTCCGCCCTGCTCATTATCCCTGCTCCCCTGCGTTCTCCTCTTCCCTCGCGGGGGCCACGTGATCTCGGGGGGGGGGGGGGGGAGGGGAGGGGGTAGTCGCGTGACCCTCCCGAGTCCACGTGACCCCCCTCTGAAGTCATGTGACCCCCTCCCCCCGAGGTAACGTGACCCCGGGGGGTGACTCCCCTCCCCCCGCCGAAGTCACGTGACGCCCCGCCCAAGGTCATGTGACCCCCTCCCCCCGAGGTCACGTGACAACCCCGGACTGCCCTCCTCCTCCTCCCCCTTCTCCTCCTCGCCCCCAAGGTCATGTGACCCCCTCCCCCGAGGGTCACGTGACCCCCTCGGACCATACTACATAATGAGGGGAGGAGGGGAGGAGGGAGAGGAGGAGGAGAGGGAAGAGGAGGAGGGGAGGAGGCGGAGGAGGAGGAGGGGGAGGGGTGCGGTTACGCCGACGCCGACGCCGACGCCGACGCCGACGCCGCTCAGGCTGGAAACGGGCCCCTAAGAGCTGCGCCCTAAAAAAGCTGGTCCACCGCGCATCGAGCCCGCGACCACTTCCATACAAATCGGGCATCTTAACCACTATGCTATACCTCCGCTTTGGAAAATCGATTTGACTATTCGATTTATACGAGATGCTTCGGCTACAAATGCAGTTAAGTCGTCAGCGTGTTATGCAAATCACTCGTACATCACTTGCCATACTTCAGTTCTATTCACCTGCCATGTAGAGTACTTTCGCGTCGTAGAGCGATCCTTTTGTTGCCGCGTCACCTGCCCAGTAGACCTGGTACACCTTGTCGTCTTCAACTACACCGCTAAAGTCCCTTACATCGTCGGAACTCACAACAGGCTGGGTCTTGTCGAGTAGAAATTCTGCTAAAACATAAGACATTGTAGAGCCCGGGCGGGATCGACAGGTTAAAGCAAGCGGGCAAACAAAACGAGTCGAGAGCGATCGTTCGTGAAAGCTCGGCGAAGTCACTATGGGCGAAGCGAAGTCGGCGAAGTGCGAAGTGTCGTCTTCGGCGCTTCGGCGGGCTTCTGATCAAGGTTGTCGGTCCGTTGCGTGTCATATCTCTAACGTCAGCGGTTTTATGGGCCCACGTTCCGAAATCGTTTTCTCGGGCATAGATTACTTTTTGTATTCATAGATTTGACGAAATAGTGGTATCCGAACGAACTTTACGTCCTTTGACCGTACGTCTGTCTGCACGTCAAACTTTTTGACGTACAGTCAGAGACAATCGATGTACAGTCAGAATCGCCACCAAGACATCCTGATGGCATTTCGCGGCGGCCTACTGCCACCAAGAAACCATCAGAAAGCCGACAAGCGGAGTCTGACTGGAGTTTGACTGTAGGTCAGAGTAACTTGTTGGCCAATCAGACATGCTTGACATACAGTCAGGCACAGTCAGCGGTCCACTAGAAAACATTGACTGCCAAACAGCGTTACATTGATGGATTTTTCCTTCGGGAACTGACGTCTTAACCAGCCTGGGACTAGTGTTCTTACTTTGTATAAAATGCCAATAGATCTAGAGATGCTTGCATGAATTTTATTTACATGTGGAGTCCAGCTTAAATTTTCTTCGAAGAGAATTCCCAAAAATTTGTAGACAGTGACACGCTCTATCGGAGAGTCTTGGAATTTTAAAAGAATTTCGCAGTCATCTGGTTTACTTCGCGGCTTAAAAATTATATATTTAGTTTTTGTAACATTTAACTGAAACTGATTGGAGTCTAGCCAGGACGATAACTCGCTCAGCCATGTATTAGCAGAGATTTCAAGATCACGCAGACATGGGCCAGAGAAAAATAAGGTAGTGCCGTCGGCATACAAAACTATTTCAGGAGTTTTAGGTATACGTACGATATTATTAATATAAATAATAAAAAAGAGAGGACCTAAAATAGACCCTTGTGGGACACCGTACGAAATTCGTTCTAACTTGGACCTGTAGCCATTAAGACTAGTATATTGTAGTCGACAAGATAAGTAGCTACGAACTAAATCTAAAGCAACACTTCTTATTCCAGAAAACGGTAATTTATAGAAGAAAATATCATGTTTAATCGAATGAAAGACCTTTCTGAAATCCAGAAACATTCCAATAGTGAAATGTTTGTTTTCAAAATTATTAAGTATTTTTTCTTTGATGTTAAGTACAGCCATTTCGGTTGACTTATTCTCCGTAAAACCGTATTGCTGAGTAACAAAAGCATTTCTTTCACTAAGAAACTTTGAAAACCGTTTTTTTTTATAGGAAATTCTAGAACCTTTGAAAACAGAGGAAGTACAGAAATAGGCCTATAGTTGTTAATGTTGTCAAAGGAGCCTCCTTTGTGTAGAACAGCCACTCTTGCAATTTTCATGCCATCAGGAAAAATGCCCGTTGCTAATGCGTTATTGCATATATGCTGCAGAGGAAAACACACGAGGTCTGCGACAGCTATAATTGGTATAGCATTGATGTCATCCTCTCCAGCTGCGGTGTTTGTAGATAAAGATTTAAGGATTGAATATATTTCTTGTTCATTGCTTGGAGCCAAGAAAATAGTGTCGACAGCTACAGATGAAATATATTTGTCTAAGCTTTCGTTCGGACTATGTGGCTGCAATGACGCACCTGCGTTTAAAAAATGGGAGTTAAATTTGTCTGCCAGTAAGGCATCGTTATACTCAGTACCATTTAGAGTTAATGTATCGGGAATCTTACTCTTGTGTTTTCCAATTAGACTTCCTACTGCACCCCAAAGTTTTTTTGGTTCATTCGAAATAGATGATAACTTGTTTTTATAGTACTCAACATGGGCTTTCTTGAGGTCCTTATTTAATTTATTTCTTATTTGGTTATATTTAATTTATAATGTCTGGTCCCTTAGTCGAATAAATTTATCGTAGAGTTTGTTACGTTCATTAATCCTTTTATACAGCTCGCGAGTAACCCACGGCTTCCTAGACTTCTTGTGATTTATTATAGGTCGAAGAGGAAACGCTTCATTGTAAATGTGCTTTATTTTATGCAAAAATATGTCGTAACACAAATTAGGGTTTTCTTTATTATAAACGTCATCGAAAAATTAAATCAGCTCAGCTCTTACTGAAAAGGAGTGCCGCGTAAGCGTTCAGCAATGTCTCGGATTCAATCATTGGCTTTGAGCCCCTAAAGAATGGCGACTGCCAATGTTACTGAATAAGGTTTGGAAAGCGTATTATCTAGTGCTTTCATGTTTAGCTGCCCCCCCCCCCCCCCCTCCCTCTGGCACTACTTAAAACGTTTTGAGAACACTATTTGAATGCACCGTCTTCTGCGAACTAATATCGAACTTTTTTCGTTTCGAACCATTTGCGTTTCGAAATACGTTCCGAGCTATTTGTTACAAAATGTCAAACCCCGCATTCTGAACACGTTCCTCGCTTTAAACTCTTTTTGTTCTCTTTCCACATTCTGCAACATGTGGCTAAATTATCAATGTGCCATTTCTAGTTGTCTGGTGTTGTAATCCATTATGCATTTGACTGCAAGAACGTTAACTGCCGCCCAGAAACTTCACTCATAAATATATCATGCGAGTCTTTAGACAACTGAAAAAATCAAGACTTTCGGTTTTTTGCGGCCGTTTATTGAATCTGACATTAGGCGTTTATAAGGATACTTCAAATATTGATTCTCACAAAAAGTAGTATTTTTTATATTAAAACAACTTGAAAATATTCGGTTCAGTGGTTTTTGACAGGCTGACTAGAAAACTTGAAGAAATGTGGCTACAGCTATCCTCTTCACCATCGAAGCGAGGACACTTACGAAGTTTAAATATTCAGACAAGACACAATGCATTATAAAAGCTCGTTTTACTTGGTCTCAACCGCACTCTTAAATGAGCGGCACTGCATTATATTTTGCGGAGGCCTTTAAAAA
Source organism: Ixodes scapularis (assembly GCF_016920785.2). Taxonomy (NCBI): domain Eukaryota; kingdom Metazoa; phylum Arthropoda; class Arachnida; order Ixodida; family Ixodidae; genus Ixodes; species Ixodes scapularis. Next base: position 14,730,347 of record NW_024609873.1, on the reverse strand, counting down.
CAGCCACCGCGGAAACGCACTGGAATTTTTTCTCTCGCAATTTGCTTAAGACGGAAAGAGAGAGAGAGAGAGAGAGAGAGCGATAGAGAAAAACGTGGTAAATATTAAATTAGGTGAAGGATAAAGTAAAACATATCCTTAAACATTGAAGTTCGCAGTCGAGACCGCAACTCTAAAAAAACCGCCGTCTTAATAATAGCCCCTTTAAAGAAGCAACGAATTCGACATGTCGGAAGACGAATTAAGAGGAAATGAATAAATGGCAGAAACATAGCGTCATGATGCGCAAAGTTATGAACTCTCAAGGTGGTTTATTAATTAGTTCAGCGTATACAGACTCTGGTAATCTTGCGACCGAACAGTCACGGCTTGTGGTTTGGACGCCTTGGGACCCGGGAAGGCAGGAGGGAGCCAGCCTTTCGGGGGAAAGCGCCTTATTCGGGTTCCAAGTGTTGCTTGCACCAGCTCCAGCCCAACACTGCGCGTCTCGTCGATAATTCCATTAGTCGTCACGTCGCCTTTTCTGGACGCTCCAATCAGCGCACACCACGGGTAACAAAACTATAACAATCACAAAGCCCGATAACCCGTCGGCGACAGCGCTGAATCCGCTGCCTCATGCATGCCGCATGCATGACAATGAACATAACGGTTTATATATTTCCCGTGTTTGGGGAAAAACACCTAACTGATTGCTTTCTAGAGACCTAATCAACCCTAATGGACTTTCAGGACTAATGAAACCTCAATGTTTAAAAGAAGACAAGTAGGTGCCTGAGCAGTGCAGATGTCTTAGCACAAATCTATTCCACGTTTTATGTAAACAGAAATTATGGCTTAGACGTAAATTTTTGTTATGACGTCCGAATTATGGAAACTCAACCTGGTGATTTTCCTTTATTTTGGTATCAAATCATTAAATCCAATATTGTGTTATAGATGTGAATCGCTATTAGTCATTTGTGTCTCTTAATGTCTCGACCCTCTGAATATCCTGGGTAGTCTGCTGGATATACTTTTTTTTTTTATCAAAACGGAGCGCATCTAAAATATAAAAAAACGTTATTATTTTTATTTTTGTTTGTTTTTGCAAGAAAAGCTCCGGTGCAATGTTTTCAGATCCAGGGATCTTGCCTGAGTTCTCTGACTTCAGTTTCTGTATATTTTGGGGACTCTGTTATCGGGGTCTTCTATGTAAGCTAATCTCATATCTTTTTTTTTATGATGTTTCGGAAAATATTCACCCTAAATTATATAAAAGTATGACTTACCTCCGTTGATCTCGCACGTTAAGGTAAGTGGCTCTCTCTCACGGTTGGGGCCGGCAACCTTGCCGAGTTTGTTGCCGAACTTGTCTCGTACTGTCGGCGAGTCCGGCGGAACTGCAGAAGATTAAAATCATGAAACAGGGTCACAGGGATTACGTAAAGCAAAGAAGTATAGTTGACGGCAATGTTCGAGCCAGTTGCACACACTTACATCTGATTCAATTTGGTTACGGTGTCACGAGCTGTCAGAACAAGAGCTTAATAGTAAGAATTTCCGACATTGTTAATTTGTGCCCACAATGAACGACCGTGATTGCACAAAAACGATTCATCCAAAAACATTGGAGGGCGCTTTGTCTGGAACCGTTTGAGAATTTGGAGTCGTTCACCGTTCGAACGTTGCCTTTCAGAGTTAAATACCCTGCGCTTTACTAGGCCGAAGGCGCCGGAGTGGGTTTTAGAAGTAGGAAGTGAGTGAGTTTATTGGAAGAATATACAACGAAAAAAAAGGGGCATGCGATACGATAGTTCAGTCTCCCGATAGCGCGGTCATCGAGAAACACGTGAAGACAACTCCCCCAATTAGTAGGGTTTTAGCTTTTGTTAGTAAAGTAATAATAAACCATACTGGGGAAGTTTAACTAAAACATCTCAGCGATATTCTTGCAATGACCTATTTTCGCATGCATTTTGTTTCCCGTTATGTGGGAAGCCTGTACGAAACAAACCCGCGTTGCTGCCAGTTGCACACACATGCTCGGATACAGGCAGGCAAATAAAGGCGGAAAGTTCCACACCCGTCAGTTCTTATCGGAGCTCCATCCAATGACTGCCTGTGGAGCCCGCAGTGTCGGTACGGCCATGCGGAAATAGCTTTCTTAATTAATTCTGAATCCTGGAAGCTTCCGTAGAGAGCCGTAGAGCGCAGCATTAAACTAATTAAGGTAGCGAGAAATAGGAGCGCAAAACCACGGACTTAGCCGTGTCAGTCTTCTCCACTCGTCCTCGTCTTTTTGTGCTACCGTTATTTGTGTAATACATAACCAACGAGCCCGCCATAAGATTTTAAAACATTGAGTATCAATTTCGTTCTCTCGGATCGGGTTGTCTCATTCGTCCCTCATATATTTGTTTTCATATTTGTTTTTTTTTTTTGCTTTCCAAAAACATCTAAATTATTCTTAGTTCGGGCGCAAATATCGGGAGGAAACAGCGCCACGCTACTTTTCGGCCATGGCACCTACGTTGGTTACCTTGTAGGTCTAGCTTGTCAAGCCGGATCAAGTATTCAGTATGTAAAGTACACATAGGGGAACGTCTAAGAAGAAGTCCAAGTGCAGGTGTACTGGCTCACTGTCTGATGCACGAATGCGCAAGAGCGCATTGAAGCGACTTTCCTCGATCGAAGACACTTCAACCATATTAGTAGAGGAGTGAGGTGTATATGGGCGGCAACCCGTAATGGAGTTTTCATCCTCGACTGGTGCTGCTTTGAAAACACTCTTTCCGCGTGCCACGCGAGAATCCTGCGGATGCAATCAAGCAGCAACAAACCTTCATCGTCACGTCACTTCGGGTTTGCCATCACCATCAAGACCTATCACACAAAAAAACAAAAACACAAAAACAAAAGGAACAGCGCAGTATAACGTCGAATTTACTGTGGGTGATAGGTTAAGATATATGTTAGCAGACGCTCTTATACGATGAGAGCCGCGGCGATATACCGTTCTAAACACGCTGTATAGAAAGCAAGCCCGCGTGTGCCCGCACCGGAACTGCGCGAACGGAGAAACTGCAAATTCGGGAGGAGTAAAACGACTGCGCATGCGCGGTGCCGACCGCAGCGCCACCGTAGTGGTGTGACGTCATGGAGTTTATTGTGCCGATAGATTTCAAAGTGCTACCAACTGCTCGATTGGAGTTGCGTCATATACGAGCCGGGTTTTTCAATCCTAGCAGCACGGAGAAGTCGGAAGCGTGGGTTGTCTGCGAGCGTCTTCGACCTCTGCTCAGCTATCTCCCTCCACAAGCGGAAACTCGCGTATCCGCCTGAGCGGCCAATCTGCGCAGACGGTGTCCACCATTAAGTTCCAAACGCTCTTGGTTTGATCTTTTGTCTCTCTTAAACCTAGGATCTTTCTTTTTCGTTAGTGGAATGCTGCTTACTGCTTTTGACGCAGCGAGCGGAAGGGCACCCCGCTGCAACCACTTGCCACAACAGAAACCACACTCCATGTGTTGTAGTAAAGAGACGTTACTAAATGCCAGCTAACTTCACTACACGGTGGTTCGGAATCATTCAGCCGCTGTTCCAGAGAGACAGACACGACCCATACAAGAATGGTTTATGGTCGTCTGTAGAAAAATCTATGGTTAGCTATCACCGCCTATGGTCCTCTATCGTCGGCCATAGAAACCTATATGTTCATTTTGAACTTTCCATTCTAGGAAACCTATATGACTGGCTATTCCCAACAAATGAAGCTCAATTACCGCAACCATAAAAATTTCTTTAGACAGCTATAGAAAATTGTATTCCCCTGAAGCTTTAGACCATTAACCATTCAACTTTCTATAGCCACCTATAGAAAATGGTATGCCTCCGAAGCTATAGACGCGAGACCATTTAGTCGTCTGCAGCCGTCTATAGGCCCCTGTGTCACTCCAAAGCTATAGGCCCATGATTATTCATTCGTCTGTAGCCGGCTATAGGAGAGTATATGCCTTTGATGCTATAGACGCCCGCCCATTCAGTCGTCTGTAGCCGCCTATAGGCACCTGTATCACTCCGAAACTATAGATCCGCGATTATTCATTCGTCTATGGCCGGCTATAGGAAAGTAAATGACTTCAGTGCTATAGACGCACGCCCATTCAGTTGTCTGTAGCCGCCTGTAGGCACCTCTATCACTCCGAAGCTATAGATCCGCGACCATTCATTCGTCTATAGCCGGTTATAGGAGAGGATATGCATTCAATGCTATAGACCCACGCCCATTCTGTTGTCTGTAGCCGCCTATAGGCACCTGTATCACTCCGAAGCTATAGATCCGTGACCAATCATTCGTCTGTAGCCGGCTATGGGAGAGTATATGCCCTCAATGCTATCGATGCATGCCCATTCAGTTGTCTGTAGGCGCCTGTATGCACCTGTATCACTCCGAAGCTATAGATCCGCGACCATTCATTCGTCTATGGTCGGCTATAGGAGAGTATATGCCTTCAATGCTATAGACGCACGCCCATTCAGTTGTCTGTAGCCGCCTATAGGCACCTGTATCACTCCGAAGCTATAAATACGTGACCATTCATTCGTCTGCAGCCGGCTATAGGAAAGTAAATGCCTTCAATGCTATAGACTTCTGCCCATTCAGTTGTCTGTAGCCACCTATAGGCTGCTTTAGAACTCCGAACCTATAGATCCTCGACCATTCGCTCGTCTGTAGCCGGCTTTAGGAGAATATATGCCCTCAATGCTATAGACGCATGTCCATTCAATTGTCTGTAGCCACCTATAGACCACTGTATGACTCCAATGCTATAGATACGTGACCATTGAGTCTGCCTGTACCCGGCTATAAAAGTTGTCTGTAGCCGCCCATCAAAAAGTGTATTACTGCAAAGCTATAGATGCACGCACTCAGTCTGTCTGTTGTCGGCCATGGGAGGTAGTATCCCTTCATCGCTATAGATGCACGCTCATTCAGTTGTCTATACCCACCTATAGAAGCCAATAAATCTACTAAAATTGTTAAATTTTGCTGAAAGCTACAAATCACCTATTCAGCTGTCTGTAGTTAACTGCTGCAGGTGACTATGCATGACTTGCACGGGACGTCATATCCGTCCTCCTTGCTCGTGACAGAAGCCTGCCGGTAACTGAATGGAAGCTGCACTCGCTCATTTCCCGTTTGTACAATGAGTACAGTAAAGGCTTCAATCGAGGTAGCTCAAACCACCAGAAGAGAATGAAATTAGGCCAGTGCAACCTGTCTGAAAACTTTCTGCCACCAAAACCCTCGACCATATAACAAGCTTCCAAATAAAAAAAACTGCGTCAAACGTTTTCTAAACCGCATACCATTCGAAGCTTCTTCTGAATCATTAAAGAGGTAGTGCAATGATTTGGGTCACTTGAAATTCTATTTTTAGAACCGAATTTGACTCCTACATTACAGAGACTGGGAAGGCTTGATAATGGGATTTTTTATAGATTTTATTAAGAGTAAATAGACCGAGCTCACCAAACGTTCGACGCATGCGCGAGGCAACCATCATTTTAGTTCACAGGAGGCAATTGGCAGTGCACGAGACTGTTCGTGGCCTGCACGCGCAGAGCTCCAGCGAGGTTGTCGCACTCGCAGAAAGACTAAAGTTCCCTCGATGCTTTGCGGCAGCGGTGGCGTAGTCAAACTGGCTGGTGAGATCGGTCTATTCAACATCAACACATGTGTAACAAAGGAAAAAACTTAGCCATCTTTCAACATATGCTAAGACGTTACCAATTCTTTATTGCCACATCAGATGCAATCAGCATCCTTTGATTCTCATTCATTGTTCTCAATGTCCTTCGAAGACCCAATGTTAGTAACACTAAAACTTCAATGTTTTATGTATACAATATGTGAGAAAACAATTCGCACAAAAGGAACTCTGTCAACCAAGCAAAAGTACTCTGCCTACCAAGATAACAGCCACAATGAAGAGATCTAAACAGAGCCCAAGCACTGTTGCAAGAATGCAAACTGTAATAGCACACCATCTTTCGTTTCTAAAGCAAACACAAAATGTACTGTAAACAAGCATCAGACAACATTAAAATCAAAATGAAATCCGGATAAGAACAAGACTAATGCCTACAGTCTGTCAAGTCAACGCAAGCTCAAAATCAAAAGGATTCTTCATTCCTATAGAGTGCGCTCCCCCCATATGCTCAGCTTTGTTTTACACTACAATCTAACAACATCTGTTAAATATATGCTACCTCACCAACATTATGAAAAGATGATGTTATGGATGATGTTGAAAGATCAGTCGAACTCATGGTAAGGCTTTATATTGTCCAAATGTAATTGAAGATACATTTGATATTTAAACGAGAGCAGAAACTGGAAACCACTCGGCCCCAAGAATGCATGACCATACATCAATTTAAAACAGCACAACAGATCCCAAGTAACAAGGGAAATTCGAGACAACTGTCTACAGACTAAAACAGATGTCTACCAAACTGAAATTCTTAAAATTAAGAATCATCTGGAAAATTCAGGGAGGATCAAGGAAATCATCAAAAAGCTGGCTAAATCAGAAGAAATGACCAATAATAGTGGCATGTCGGTGCGGTACAACCTTCGACGGTCGCACATCGGCACGGCCATGCTGAATAGTGTTGCCCACATGTCATACATCGACCTAGAAACGATCAGGGAATTTTAAATTAGTTTACTGGTAGACACCCTGTAAAACAAGCACAGAATTTTAGAAATTGGTCTAGGCAAGAATAAAATCAAGGTAAGATCTAGATAAGGACAAGTATGGATGTGCGCAGACAGTCAAGACAAGCTGTACCATATTTTCCGGTGTATATGTCGTGGTTCATTTTCTCAGAAATTTTTGTCCATGTGTCTTATACAGCCGTGCGACTTATATGCGTTTTTTCTTAGCCGTCTTGTCATGTTTCTTGAGGACAGCATGGTATGCAGCAAAAAATGTTTTTTCCTAACAGTCCTATTATGTTTCCTGAGGAAAGCATGCTATGCAGCAAGGAATATGAAATGTGCACAGTGCACATGCAGTCTTCTATGTTTCCTGAGGAGAACGTGTTACTCAGCAAGAAATATGAAATATGCAGATCTGCTTTACTGCACCTCATGCAAGCCGAGAGAGCATCAGGAGAACATGAATAAGCTTTATCAGAAAAGCTTTTGCTAAGTCAATTTACTAGGCCTAACCAAAATGCAGACAATCCCAATGTATCTCGGCACTTTCTGCATCGCTATAAGATCCATTAGCCGCAATCGTCAATCTTTCATGCAGAGCTTGTACTTGTTTCTCCGACTGTGTGCACATTCAGGAATCTACACCATGCCGCTGACCTGTGCGCACTGGGACATATCAGACCATGTTTTTATGCCGCCATGTTGTTTTCATACTTTGACTTTGACTTTGCCTTTCACTTGGACAGAGGATCGGCCAGAAACTAGTCTTCGAAGTGACCATGGCATTACACATTGCAGTTTCTATGTGTTTTGTTGTGCTGACCATACACAAAGTATGACTTATACAACAGTGAGACTTGTAGTCCGGGAAATACGGTACATGTTGTCACCTTAAAAAAAACCAAGTTTTCCCTCGTACATTGCACAAATAGTTCTTACGAGATTTTACTGTCAGAGAAAATTATGCTTTTCGCATTTGAAATGTGTACAGGCCGGGGGGGGGGGGGGGGGTCTATGGCAGAGTGAGTGCACCAAAGCTCAGAACATGTGGAGTGAGAGCTTGCATTACAGAACACAGAGGTGCTGGTTTTGATTCCCACCCTTGCCTGCTTCAGTACGGGGGGAGGCGGTTGTGTGTATGTTTATACAGCCTACAACTTAGTTTGCCTCAACAGGCGACTTGTCTACCAGCTGCAGATGAGCAATTTAGCCAGTGCAGTATAAATCGCTAGCCTGGGGTTTTTAACGTGCGCCATGCACTAGTGATACACGACTGCACGCCGGTACGATGCTCATCCAGATCGAAACGGGCAGAGGTGGGGATTGAACCCAAGATTCCTGGGTCCTGCAGTATGAGCTTTCACTCCACGTGCTCCAAGCTTGTTTCAGTATATGTGAACATTGTACCGGCGTGTGCTCATGTAATCACTGCCGCGGTCTCAAACTCATCTTAGGAGCCGAGCCGCATCACAAAATGTAAATCCACAAGGGCCGGTACGTCGGCGGAGGGGGGCATTTGAAATGCTCCCCATACTTTTCAAATGCCCCCCCATACTTTTCGGGCACAGAAGGCATTTGAAATACTCCCCGTGCTTTTCAATTGCCCCCCCATACTTTTCAAGCACAAGGAGCATTTGAAAGTTTATTTCGCTACGTCTGGTTTCTGGTTTTGACAAACATGGGGCTATGGGACTTGTGAAAGATGCCGTCACCACGTCACCACTTTCCACAACAATCAAGATCGCTGTAAAGAAGTGCTAAATTGTCTTTTTTTTTTTCTACTTATGCCCGATTGCGCAATTTGCTAGCAAACGCCAGGCGGGCCGAGTGTTTGAGACGCCTCCACTAGTGGATGGAGCGCAGTCAAGTTACTTTGAAAGGCAACTTTTTTAGTTTCCTTTCAAAGTAATTATGTTACAGTTATTGCAATGAAAAAGTCAAGCACTACAGTTACTGTTACTACCGAAAAGTAATACTACTTTCAAGTTATGTTTACTGAACAAAAAATCAAGGATAAAATTAAAAGTGCATTGTTGCCCCCAGTTCTCAGTATTTAATACACTAAATGGAAGTACAATGTACCGGCTCTTTCATGCTTTCCATCCCTTCTCCCTACTTTCTTAGCCTTATTATTAGCCTTATTCTACAAGCGCTTAAGACGAGTACAGCTAGAGTCTAGAAGTTGAAAGTTCAACAGTATTGCCTACAAGATATGAAATAAAGTAGTCAATATACTCAGTTTTCAATCTTTCTGTTCAGAGGGAAGCATATAGCTTGCCAGCTACACAAAATGCGACACACTTCTGATTCACAGAGCACACATCAACAATTCTGTAATCATCCTGTACATCAAGTACATGCATGTGTGCAAAAGTAGACCCCACGTTAACCAACCTTGTTTTCACCTTCCGCATAAAAAAATACACATTCTTTTTGCAGTTGCAGCTCGAGGTGCACACACCACACATAACGAGTACGCATTCGATTATGGCGAATGTGGTATCATGAAGATGAACAACAGAATTCATTCGAGTGCTCTTGTTCAAGAGGTGGGCGATGAGCTTCGTTCCATCGACTAACCCCTATTGGAAAGACCAGTTTGAAAATCTAACTGGTAATACTGGTGTTTAAAATGGTCAAACTGGTATTTGGATTGGTCAAACTGGTCTAACTGGAAATCAAACTGGTGGAACTGGTAGTCAGACTGGTCTAACTGGTAACCATATTGATCTTACTGGTCACCAGATTGCCTTCTAACTGGTCACCAGATTGGCCTGACTGGTCACCATATTGACCTAACTGGTCACCACACTGGCTGAACTGGTAACCAGATTGACCAAACTGGTCACCAGATTGGCCAAACTGGTCACCAGATTGGCCAAACTGGTCCCCAGACTGGCCGAACTGGTCCAACTGGTAACCAGATTGACCAAACTGATCACCAGACTGACCAAACTGGTCCAACTTGTAACCAGATTGACCAAACTGGTCACCAGATTGACCTAACTGGTTACCAGATTGACCCCTCTTTTTCACTTTATTTGTAGGGGTGTGCGAATTGGATAGCGCAGAGTCATTCGTAACCTTCACTGTGCAAAATAAAGTCGCAACAAAACGTTCTGTTAACAGTGTTGAAGCTATTTATTTGTCATATAATGTAGCTACCATCTCACGATTGTCACAGGGCGACATGTTACTACAAACAATTAATTCATTTGCAACTGAATTCATGGCATATTAATGCCCACACGAAAGGTCAGCTTTATTTATTTAGCTAGAGAACATTTCATCAATACAAAAAAGTAAGAGCCAACATACTTAGATATTCTTAGAGTTTTTTTTTTTTTTAATATAGTCACGGGTGGTGACCAAAATAACAATAACTAAACAGAAAGAAATAAACGTTTAATGTGGCGAACTTGTGCAAAAACTAAAAGGGTACAAAGAGAATAGCAGAGCGTCGCGGGCGTCGAAGTCGGCGTGACAGCAGAGTCGAACGCTGGGGCGAGACTGACTCCTGTTTGCCAGGCGGAGCCGCTTTTGTACACGCGTTGGCTTCAGGAGCATTCGATGTAGAAGGTTCGACGCGTAGAACATTCCAACCTCGAATCAGCTAGACGGTTCTCGAATTCACTAGAACATTACATTACAGTGTAAACAAAAATGCGTAGCCACGGCCAGGAATCGAACCCTGGCTATTCGAGTGGGAGGCAAGCGCGATAACCGTTAGGCCACGGCCGCCCTGCCTACTTGGCGCGCGGCATTACTCCCCCCTTAAAATGTGCATCGCCTCGATGCAACACAAAACAAAACAAAGCACATAAAAAGAACGGCAAACTAAAGAATCATTTGAAACACATAAGATCCACAGTCCTATCGAGCGTAGTACGGCTTCAGGCGCACGACGTGGACGACTTCAGGTCGTGGTGGGCGGCGTGATGATGTTCTTGTTCCGTCGGGCATCACCTCGTAGTTTAGATCCCCGAGTCGACGAAGCACTTTGTAGGGTCCAAAGTAGCGCTTCAGGAGTTTCTCGCTGAGACCACGGCGGCGGATCGGTGTCCACACCCACACCCTCTCTCCGGGCTGGAAGTGGACGTCCCGACGACGAAGGTTGTAGCGGCCAGTGTCGACACGTTGTTGAGCCTTAATCCGGAGTCTGGCGAGCTGACGGACTTCTTCTGCCCTTTGGGCAACCACCTGGGCGTCGTCGCTTGCGTCGACTGCCGGTTCGTGGGGTAACATAGCGTCCAGCATTGTCGTTACCTTGCACCCATGCACCAGTTGAAAGGGTATCACTCCGGTGGTCTCTTGTACGGCCGTGTTATAGGCAAATGTGACGTACGGCAACACCTCGTCCCATGTCTTGCGCTCCACGTCGACGTACATGAAGATCATGTCGGCGATGGTCTTGTTGAGTCTCTCCGTTAGCCCGTTGGTCTGCGGGTGGTACGCCGTGGTGCGACGATGGCTGGTGTGGCTGAGACGAAGGACTTCCTGCGTCAGCTGGGCCATGAATGATGATCCACGGTCTGAGATCAGTACTTCGGGAGCACCGTGCCGGAGGACGATGGACTCGATGAAAAACTTCGCGACTTCAACAGGCGTTCCTGATGGAAGGGCTTTTGTCTCGGCGTACCGCGTGAGATAATCGGTTGCGACGATGATCCATCGGTTTCCTTGCGTCGACGGTGGGAAAGGTCCGAGTAAATCCATACCGATTTGCTGGAATGGAGCAGATGGCGGCGCAATAGGCTGAAGAAGTCCTGCCGGTCTCGTCGGTGGCTTCTTCCGTCGTTGACACTCGTGGCAAGATCGGGTGTAGTGGTGCACTGTCTTCGCAAGCTTGGGCCAGTAGTACTTTTCGCGTATCCTGGCAAGAGTCCTGCTGTAACCAAGGTGTCCCGCCGTCGGGTCATCGTGGCAGGCTTGAAAAATTTCTTCTTGAAGACTGGAAGGGACCACCAACAGCCACGCCGTGCTGTTGTCGCTGAAGTTCTCCTTGTAAAGCACACCTTGTCGGATGGAGAAGGTTGGTAGTGTTCGTACAAAACCGCGCGGAACGGCGCTTCCTTGTCCCTCTAGGTGCTCGATGAGTGCTCGCAGCTCAGGGTCGTCTCGCTGGAGTGCTGCCATGTCGCTGACATCCAGAGCGCCGAGGAAACACTCATCGTCGTCCTCTTTGGTGCAGGAAGGACCGGCCTCGACTGGGGCCCTCGAGAGGCGGTCGGCATCATTGTGCTTCTGCCGGACTTGTACACCACGGTCATGTCGAACTCCTGCAGTCGTAGGCTCCACCGAGCGAGGCGTCCGGAGGGGTCCTTCAGATTCGCCAGCCAGCAGAGCGAGTGGTGGTCTGTGACCACGCGAAAAGGACTTCCATACAAATATGGGCGAAACATTGTTATTGCCCAGACGACAGCGAGGCACTCCTTTTCAGTCGTTGAATAGTTCGTCTCCGCGTTAGACAGCGTCTGACTTGCGTATGCGATAACTCGCTCTGCACCGTCCTGCACTTGGACTAGTACAGCACCCAGTCCGGTGTTACTGGCGTCGGTGTGGATCTCGGTTTCAGCGAACTGGTCGAAATGGCCAAGAATCGGGGGCGTCTGGAGTCTTCGCTTGAGCTCGTCGAATGACCTTTGGTGTTCTTCTGTCCACTCGAACTTTACGGCGTCCTTCGTGAGGTGTGTCAGCGGTGCGGATAGTTTGGCGAAGTCTCGAACAAAGCGCCTGTAATAGGCACAGAGTCCGAGAAATCTTCTTACTCCCTTTTTGTCAGACGGCGGCGCAAATGCAGCTGCGGCGCGGGTCTTCTCGGGGTCAGGTAGAACACCTTTGTTGTTCACGACGTGGCCGAGGAACTTTAGTTCCCCATAGGCGAACCGACACTTTGTTGGCTTGAGTGACAGGCCGGCGGTCTTGATGGCTTGAAGCGCGGCTCGAAGTCGTCTGAGGTGTTCGTCGAAATCTCGTGAGAATACCACGACATCGTCCAGGTAGACGAGGCAGCTCTGCCATTTCAGACCTGCCAGCACGGTGTCCATGACGCGCTGGAAGGTGGCTGGTGCGGTACAAAGTCCGAACGGCATCACTTTGAATTCGTACAGTCCGTCGGGAGTGACGAAGGCAGTTTTCTCCCGGTCACGCTCGTCGACTTCAATCTACCAGTAACCACTCTTCAGGTCCATCGACGAAAAATATCGGGAGTGGCGCAGTCGGTCTAACGTATCGTCGATGCGGGGGAGCGGATAGACATCCTTCTTCGTCACAGCGTTCAGTCGACGATAGTCTACGCAGAACCGCATGGACCCATCCTTCTTATTTACAAGGACGACTGGGGACGCCCATGGACTTCTTGAGGGTTGAATGATGTCGTCGTCGAGCATCTCCTGGACTTGATCTTGAATCACTTTCCTTTCCTTTAAGGAGACTCGATACGGCGACTGGTGGACAGGGAGTGCGTCGTCGTCAGTAATAATGCGATGTTTCGCCATTGGTGTTTGGCGAACTTTCGATGTCGTGGCAAAACAGTCACTGTATTCGGCGAGGAGGTCAACCAGTTGCCGGCGCTTCGGAGCTGGGAGCTCTGAGTCGATGTCGAGCGGCGGCGGCGTCGTGCTCTTCTGCTGTGTCGACGAGGTTTCCTCGGAGATTGCGGTGACCACGGCTGGCGCCTGAAGCTCCTCGATGTGGCCCACGGTGGTACCCTTCGTTAAGCGCTGCGGCTCCTCTCGAAAGTTCGTCACAAGGACAGTTGTACGTCTTTCTTGAAGATCCGTCACGCCTCTTGCGACACCAATTCCTTTTTCGAGGAGCAGTTGGACGCTGCCTTCCAGAAGAGCTTCACCGTGCATGGCTGCGTCGGTTATAACGGTGACGAAAACACTCGACCGCGGCGGTAGGTTCACATGGTCGGCGGTAACTCGGATCGCGGTTGACGTCGTGTTCATCTCCACCGGCGGCACGACGGGCTTTCGAAGAGTCAACTGGTTTGCAGCGAGGTCGATGACGGCGCCATATTCGCAGAGAAAGTCCATTCCGAGGATAACGTCCCTCGAACAGTCTTGCAGAACGACGAACTTCACAGGGCACGTCTCACCGTGGATCTCGACGCGAGCAGTACACCTCCCGACTGGTGTGATGAGGTGACCTCCGGCGGTTCGTATTTGAAGTCCATCCCACGGCGTCGTGACTTTTCGAAGGCGGCGGGAGAGCCTCCCACTCAAGACTGAGTAGTCTGCTCCGGTGTCCACGAGTGCCGATGCGTCGTGGCCGTCGATGATGACGTTTAGGTTGTTGGACACCGTTTCAGGAGCGTCGTTTCGGTCTCCGGTAGCGTTCGAGTGTGGGCCCTCCGGCGTTCGTGGAGGATCTTGGCGTCGGTCGCCTTCGGCAACTCCACCTCCAGGGGTTGCCGCGCCTAGTTTCCCCGGCGAGGAGCGCGAGGCGACAGGCTTTCACGTCGGGGTCGGTGCATCGGCGAAGCTGGACGTCGCGGTGACGGCGACCGGAACTCTCGGAGGGACGCAGGCTCGGGGACTGGGGTCGTCGCAGGTACTCGTCCATCTCCCGAGGGCGTTCACCATACCGGGGGCGCGGGTCGCTTGGGTGGAATCCACGCAGCCCGAGTTGTCGGTATGGGCATCGGCGGTACACATGGTCAGCTTCCCCGCAGTGGTAACACAGCGGGCGTCGGTCGGCCGTCCTCCAGACGTCTGTCTTCCTCGGCGCAGGTCGGTCTGGGTGAACGTGCGCCTGATCTTCCTGTCGTCGGGGGTAGTGCGGCGTTGGGGCGTCTCTTCGGGGTGGCGCCTCGGCTTGGCGGGGAGCTTGCGGCGGTCGTCGGGCTATGGCAGCGTAGCTCAACGTCGGTTCCTCCGGTGCCACCGTGGTGACGGGAACCTCTGGTTGGAGCGCCCGTTGTACTTCCTCGCGCACAGCCTCGGCAATGGAGAGCGTCGCTGGTCGACTTGCGGCTGGCAGCAACTGGCGGAGTTCCTCCCGGACGACCTCCCGGATAATTTCGCGGATGTCCGTACCAGGAGCGTTCTCGCCGCCAAGCAGCGCGGTTGCAGCGACACTTGAATGTCGCTGGTAGTGGGAAGCGCGCGCTTGGAGGGCGCGCTTGATGTTTGTCGCCTCGGTGACGAAGGCTTCGACGGTGCCCGGTGGGTTGCGCACGAGGCCTCCAAAGATATCGTCTCTCACCCCGCGCATGAGGACCTGCAGCTTCTTGTCGTCTGTGGCTCGTGGGTCGGCACGGGCGCTCAGGCGGAGGACATCTTCTACGAAGCTTGTGACGCTTTCGTCGGGGCCCTGCGTTCGAATTCGGAGGAGATCTTCTGCCTTCTCCCGTCGGTGTAGGGTGGCGAACGTCCGCTGCAACTCGGCCACACAGATGTCCCACGGCGTAAGCGAAGCCTCGTGATTCTCGAACCAATACCTCGCAGTACCCTCCAGCGAAAAGTAGAGGTTCTGGAGGCACTGCTCCGCAGTCCATCCGTTGTGCCGCGCCACACGCTCGTAGTGCTTGATCCAGTCTTCGACATCCTCATGGATCTCACCGTGGAAGGGAGTCGGCGTACGGGGGGCGGCGGGCAGGTAGACGACGGAAAGAGCGGCGGGGGTCGGCGACTGGCTGGCCATCGTCGGCTTCGTTGGCTGCTTGGTCCTGGGCGGCAGAAGTCCGAATTCCGGGTGTAGGCCTTGGGTGCGACGACTGAACCGGATCTCGTTAGTGCCTTCGTTGGTTCTTCGTGGGCTTGGCGTCGGACTTGCACTGCGGTCCCTCGGAGGGGTACGCGGCAGGGGCATGCGTTACCCAGCGCCTCCACCAAAATGTCACGGGTGGTGACCAAAATAACAATAACTAGGGTGACCACATTCCTCAAGGTATAAAACGGGACATCCCAGCGGGGGGCAGGGGGCGGGGTGCTAAAGATTGAGATTGGGAGAACAAATTTAATTAAATTACTCGTCCTATTTCAAAACTTTACTGTACTGCACTAAGCCCTGGAACAGTCACACTCACAGTTCAGTTTCATGTACCCATTTGGAAGTTGTTTGTGGGCAAGAGCAATTCTAAATTTTGTTCCTCTGGGTAAATGTTTTAAAGCACCTACGGTAATTTTTGTAAACTTTACTTGTAACGAGTAAGTATAGTTACGCTTTGCTTCAACTCGCTTGGTGCCAATTAAAAAAAAAATATGCACTCCTGCGAAAACGAGACATGATTCTTTATTGGGACAAAAAGACGGGACGGCAGAAGCGGACCTCAAAAACGGGACTGTCCCGGCTAAAACAGGACGTCTGGTCACCCTAACAATAACTAAACAGAAAGAAGTAAACGTTTAATGTGGCGAACTTGTGCCAAAACTAAAAGGGTACAAAGAGACTAGCAGAGCGTCGCGGGCGTCGAAGTCGGCGTGACAGCAGAGTCGAACGCTGGGGCGAGACTGACTCCTGCTTGCCAGGCGGAGCCGCTTTCGTACACGCGTTGGCTTCTGGAGCATTCGATGTAGAAGGTTCGACGCGTAGAACATTCCAACCTCGAATCAGCTAGACGGTTCTCGAATTCACTAGAACATTACATTACAGTGTAAACGAAAATGCGTAGCCACGGCCAGGAATCGAACCCTGGCTATTCGCGTGGGAGGCAAGCGCGATAACCGTTAGGCCACGGCCGCTCTGCCTACTATGCGCGCGGCAATATTTTCTTCCCAAAAATAGGTTAAACCCGTTTAAATTCTACAAAACTTGAGATAAAAACGTTAATAACTGCTGCACCATGCTTTATGTGGGTCATGGGACAAGTTTACTCGAGTATAACACGCCCTCGATTGTAACGTGCACCCTTTTCTCGAGGTCCGAAAAAAGAAAAAAACGCCATGACTTCGATTGTTACTCGAACCAGATTTTGTAGGTTAAATACAGAAATAAAACATTTCTCACTTGGAACAACAAAGGTTTATTCTGAATGCATTCTATCTTGCGATAAAATGAACGGCGCTGTCTCTCGCCGGCAAGGTCGTCATCATGGCGACGGTCCGGTGCAGCGCTCGTGGGGCAGTATGCATCACTCGTCATCGTTGTCGGGCGACTCCTTATCGCTGTCAACGGCCCAAAGCATTTCATCTTCGGTGCCGTCCATAGCGTTAGGAATTCCGCACTTCTTGAAGGCCTTGATAACCATGCAAGACGGGATCGTGCACCATGCATCTTTCGCTCATCGCACGTGATGCGGCCCAATTTCCATCGCTCTCTCCGCACAATATCCATTTTCTTTTAAATCCAGCATCATTGGCCTTTTTCATTTGGATCAAGTTGGTTTCAATGTTTCTAATTTTAACTCCCAAGCGGGAGAACCGCATTAATGACCATTTTTTTTACATGAGCGAATTGGGCTTTTACACTCCACATAACTCAGAATAAATAAAATATTGGCAGAACAAGATTATTAATCCTATAGGCAAATATGTGTTTCTAGAATGAACCTTGCCACAGCAGAGAAATTGTCTGGCCTTTACAGAACATTTTCTCTATGCAGATGTCGCATAACAGACTAGCAGACCAAATAAAAGCTTTATTTTGACGCATGTACAGCTCGCTTGCAACAATAGTTCGTGACAGGTCAAGAATTCAGTGATGCAATCGTCTCATAGAAGTTCATTACCCTCTGCCGGCCAATCGTTCCCGCTTGGACTTCATAATTTTCCCGCTTTTCACCACGGCCTTTATCCACCCTGGCCTGCACCGAGAAGCCGCTTCCAGGCTCCAGCGCAAGTGCCCGAGGCCGAGGCAGGGAGCCTCCCAAGTGATGTTGGAGAAGCGCGGGAAAATGTGGCAGTATGAGTCAGGCCCCTGGAATGCGCCGGTGCCCTGGGACTGGAGATCAGGCATTGTCTCGACGCGCAGCGCGGATGCTTTGAAAGGGGAGAGGTGCTCACGTGCCAGGACAGGAAGCGCGCGGGCCAATCAGCGTGGCCCTCGCGCCCGCTCGAAGCGCCAGTCGGCGTCAACGACCACTCCGGCAACCAAAAAAAAAAAAAAAAAAAAAAAAAAAACGGATTTGGCGCGGTGGTTGGGGCCACTTTGGGCCGGTTGGATCTTTGTTGTTTGGGGCCGCTGTTCTGCTTGGGGAGATTACAAGTTGTCTTCAAGCTGTGTTTGTATAAGATAGTTTGCAGGACCCTTGAGTGCTGCCTCTGCCGATGGTTCCTGTGGCTGACGACGTCCTCCACCTGAGTTCCACTCGCTCGCGGGCGAAATGTCTGCGTCCCAGAACGGCGTGTTTGGAATTCGCTCCGTCCTCATTGCGGCGCTGGCAATGGCTGCCTCTGCCCCCGCGCTTCGAGCCAGGTAAGCAGGCTCGACCATTTGGATTCATTTTCATAATCGGGTGCATGTGAAACTGAACGTTTCAGCAACCCGATTTGGAACAGCTATGCTAGTAATACAACCGCCAGTGTGTTTGCAGCTTCAGAGATATTCTACCATAGTGGTTGCGAGTTGCGTAGCGGACGACAGCCTGGGGAGGCAGGAAGGGGGTAGCAGCAGGATCTTTTCGCTCCTGGGCGTTGCTTTGCGTAAAGGCTGAACCGCATCTAAACGATTAAGCGAACGACGGTGACAGTGACGAGAATCAGCGACGAGCGACGGAGATTTCCCACGGTCAGTCGTCGCGTCGCTCGGTTTTTGGATTTCTAGAAATCGTCGCTCATCGCCTTGGTCGCTTCCTGCCGTCGCTTTCATGCGGTTTGTCTCGTTGCGCGAGTGACCGAGCGACAGCGAAGCGGATCGTCGTCGCTTCTCTCGTCGCTCGCCAAATCGCTTACATGCGGTTTATACTTAATTGCCTCTAGACTGGCACCACATGTACGGTTGGCGCACGCTTCCATATTCCCTCTCATACTGTTTATGATGGTGCATATTTTTTATTCGTGGAATTAGTTTCATACCGTTTTAGAACAGACGGGTGCAAATAAATCTGCCATGGCTCTAATTTCTGATGTTTATTCTTATTTCAGATGCCTTGAGGTACTATTTTATCCACCACCGGAACCCCGACACTCCAGAAGATGTGGAAAATCTCGCCGACCGGCTGGGACTAATGAATAATATGACTTTTTTTTTTAAATTGTAAATATGTTTTTATGTTTATTTTTGTGGTCTGAAGTATGTGTATCTTTTGTGGAAAAAAAGTGAATTTTATCCGTTTACGACCTGTGTTGTCAATATTACTGGTTTAACTGCTTAGAGTGAACCAGTATACGCAGTCGTATAGTATTACCAGTATACACATTTTCACAGTAAGACCAGTATGCACAGTTTGTCCAGTTCAACCAATTTAACCAGTGGCAATAAGTCACTGGTTACCAGTTAAACCACCATGACCAGTTCAACCACCATGACCAGTTCAACCAGTATGACCAGTTCAACCACCATGTCCAGTGTGACCAGTTCAACCAGTATGAAACTGGTCAAACTGGAGCAATATCCAAGTTTGAACCTGGTACCAGTTTGAACTGGTTACCAGTTTAAACTGGTCTTTCCAATAGGGCACTTTCTTGTGTTTCATTGCCATGAATGTAGAGATGCCGATGCTCTGGAGAGAGTGAACTTCCATGGGTGTTAGCTTGCGAGACCCAGTCCCAATAGTTATCGCATCAGTGTGTTTCTGCACATTAAAAATTCTCCTGTAACCGCGGGTCAAGCTTTCAAAGTTCTGAAGGTACTTAGGTTTGTCAAGAAAACAGTTGTGCGAGTTCGCAAGGGTAGGTAGAAACGCAGCAGCTTTCGGCAGATTTGTTCGGGTACGTATTGAGTTTCATGAAAGCTTTTCTTGATGATGCCATTCATGTTCTCAAATGGAAAAGCTGAAAATCCCCACAACGGGCCCCGCTACCGCACGCTATCGCACAAGTGCGAAATCAAATGAACATTAAATGTCATCTGCACACACCCGTACAGGTCCTGATACTCCTTCTGAACACTGCAACGTCACCTTCGACAGTAGCAAGCATGTCGAGTGACACTACATCGTCTAGGAGAGCATGCAGTATGTTGCTCAGTCTACACCAATTTCTGAAATATTGTGCAGGCAGCACACCATTCAAAACAAATGGCAAGTAATACAGGAGCCACGCTCTCCATTCCGTCGCCTTCCAGAACTTGCGCTGGCACAGGGAGCGTGGCAGGTGCGAAAACTCGTACGGTGGGGTCATGCTTTTGAGACGAGTGTTAATCAGTTCCTGCTTCCTTCCCAAGTAGAAGCTTTTCGAGAGTGAACACCTTTCAACCACAGGTTGGTGGTTCTTCTGACCACACCTAGACACACGGCGTGCATGTAGTCGACTACAGTGTTGTTGGTAATGCTAAACAATAGCATTAGCGACAACACTGTAGGCCCAAGCACGCCATCATGGTCTTTGCATCTTTTTCAAAGTCTGCATCCGTTCTTTTCTTAACCTTCATCACCTCATACACGCGAGCGTGGCCTCTTCCCTGCTCCACGACACGGCCTGGGTGCAGGCACCAGGAGCATCCGTACTGCCCGTTAAACTGGGTCTGGTTGTGCAACATGCACCTCGCAACCGTGTCGACAGTCAATGGGCCAGGGTAGGCCTTACTTACATGAGGGACGTCACTACTGTCTACTTAACTGGAACCGTTCGTACTCAAATCGTTGATCTCTGCAATGAAGGGTACCAAGAAACACTGCATCTTGGGTTTCCTTGGCTTAAACCACAGACCCGCCAACAGAACATTGTTCATCCTTTTTTTTAAAGGGAGTTCATTTATCATGACCTCCAGAGGCCACACACTGTACTCGGCAGAGTGGAAAATCGGTACCCCATCAGTATTCCACATCAGAGTAACGTCATCGGCGCCCAATGGAAGATGGCTATGTGCCGGACTCTGAGTGACGTCTGCAACATCGAACCTTAAGCCAGGCATTTCAAGCACGTGGCTTTTTTTTGGAGAAGGTTGCGAAGCTCGGCCTTCCAGTCCAGGCTTAAAAAGTAATAGCCTTCACGAAGTAAAACCTTTGCTGAGTGCTTCGCTCCACAAACACAAGAAATCTCATCAGTACCTCCGACACCAATGTAAGCAAGACATGTGGGGCAATAGAACTGGGTCTCGAGCGGCTGCTCCTGTTTCCTAAAGTACTTCTCAAAAAGCTACTTTGTTGCAGGAAGTTCGGTTTCTTGCGGGAGATGTGCGTGCAGTACGGTAAACAGGCTCGCTGTTGCCTCCTTAGAGTTGTGGTGGCGCAAGATATGAGCCATAGCAGGAGGAGACTCTCCTCATGGGTCAGCTGGGCGCCAGAAAACAGGGGCTGCACCTATGGGACAAATGCCTTCTACATTAAACAGTGTTCCGAAATCAATCAATTTACACTATGCAAAAAAATAAAAAATCAAGTTACAAAATATACACTTCTTTAATCGCTTGAGTTCACAGAGCACTCATTTACATTTAATGCTCCAAAACACTGGTCACCTGTCGCACCTGACGCCTAAACAACTGAAATGTAAAACTTGACACCATAAATATTCAAGGAATCCTAAATTAAGAAGTCGGCAACTAAATCCGAAAGCAGCTGTAAGTTTTACCTGATTACCAGAATCAGGCAAAACTTCCGGGTTCTGAGAATATGATTCCCAGAACCCGGAAAAGACAAAACAGCGAAGCCTAATGCTGCCGACAGTCCGTTAAATACAAATTTTGTCTTATTAACTAACCACCCTCACCGGTCTTGCACTCAAGCTGACCGGGACCTCATCCAACTAACCCTGCACGACACTCCCCTCCCTCATCGTCCTAGCATCAACGCACTCGGGTTCCACCTCCTGGAGGTAGGCAAAGCCACCGACTGGCTTCACACCTGCCAACATCAGGCCACTCAGCTCAATTAAATTATCAGCGGTAGGGCACGCCAACACCAAAGCTTCAAAAGAGCATGACACCTCTTAAGGTCACAGCGCAAAGGACAAGCACACAAGGGAGACACAAAGGGATCCTTTGTGCTGTTAACATAATATGTGAACCACCAACTCTCAAGCTTCCATCTTAGCAAGCAAGACATCCACCGTCTCACTAAGGCTCTTCTCCATTCCCGTCAACCACAAGTCAATAGAGCCCTATGCGCTACCGCACACCTTGCTCTTGGAGTACTCAATTCCACCCATTTTTAAACTTGACGAAACTAGTCTTCACCCCCCCCCCCTGGGTACACGGATCACTGCACCTCTTTGCACAAACACCTCCATCTCTTATACCACGGTCGATGTATCCTCCTCTATGACATCACCCGCCTATTCCCAATCCCACACATGCCATTCCGTGGGCCACATTGCCCTGTATTAACATCCCTACGTTAGCCTGCAATGTGCACCCAGTGAACAATACCGGCCATGGGAAAGCACGCCTTTGCACACACCAGTATCGCAACATTGACCCAACACAGATCACCGATGCCTAGGCTTCCTACCTTGACAAGACACAGGAATGTCATTTCATTAAAGTAATGCAATCACATTTCAACGTCATTTGCAGCGAAACAGGCAGAGAAATGGACCTATTCCAATCCTACGAATTCCATGAGCTGAACTGGAAATTTGATCAAGTGCCAAGTTAAAAATAATTTAAATTAAAGATGTCTTCATTTATGAGGCCAGTATAATTAGATCTTAGGCATAGGCACTAGACGTCATTCATGTTTGCAGTCATTAGTGCGAAACAACAACTGCTACGTGTTCATCACATTCACGCTGTGTATGTAGTGCAATATATCCAACTGTTTTATTTAGCCGATAATACAATTTTAACTTGGGAATTTCTTCAATGAACGACAGTAGTGATAAGTGTCCAAGAAGGAATTGGAGTCTGGAATGTTATGCTTAATCTTCATGTCGTATGTTGCAAATTCAGATGAGTGTATGCTCCCAAAATTTAAGCATCATACTCTAGACTCAATGGTGTATTTCCGAACTAGGAACTTAAAAAGCTAACCACGCATAGTGCACGGGGATTCTGTCGGAAGCTGATCGAAGCGGAGGATTGAGAGTTTGGCATTCCTCAATGCCACTCGGATTCAGTGGAGCCGCTCAGCATGACGACCGGTCAACATTTTTCTTTTTCCTTGACCTCGTGCGACATACTCGAGGGTATATATTCGAGCGTTCCAATTGGTAAAGGATTAGAATCGTGCAAACACAATGTGCTTATAGTAGAAATTATTCCTATTATTTACCGGTTTTTGACCCGACCATGCACACCTAATTATCAATGTCACCAGTCACGAATTGTGAGTTTGACCAGACCGATGGTGGTTGAAGGCTAATGCTCTCTCTACAGGAGGTAGATACCTTCCCTGAGGACAGGCCACGGTGACGGTTTTCCTAGGCACAAAAACAGCCTGTGCGTGCTGTGCAATGGAAATGTATCGTTGAAGCCGAGTGAATGCCTCTTATACCTAGTCAGACACTCAATGTGGACCTTAAAACAATTTAAGATGCTAAAATAAACTGTGAACCCTTGGAGCTTACATGACACTGGTTTGAATAAGCCAAGTTTGCACTAACATGCACTAAACCTTATGCATTTTGCTCTTCCGAGAACGTATATATATACAGGCAAAATATTTCTGTTGAATTAACATACATTCGTTGTTACTGTTCAAACTGGACCATCTTCAAAGCAATCATCATTTTTCTGTATTTAGTTCACGCCTGAAAGGCATTCACCATTAAATAATTCGTAGTGCCGAAAAAGACAAGGACAAAGAAGTGGAACGATACAAGGCGCCATGTCACGCCAAAATTGTGCTGCGCCTTGTGTCGTTCCACTTCTTTGTCCTTGCCTTTTCCGGCGCTACTAATTATTTAAACAACCATGAACCAACTGGCCCCACTTTACACTTCGCGGCATTCACTAGTCTACCACTGCCATGAACTGTGCTTCTGTGAACACTAACGTAGTAGAAAAAAATGCAGAAAAATAATGATGTGAATAAGTTGTGCTGTGGAACGACATTTCACACATACAGCGAGATTTTGAGTTACTAAATCTAAACATAAATAGCAAAAAAAAAAAAAAACCTTCCGTTGGATCCTGAGGGGGCGATTCCATGCCTGTTGGGCCTGAAGCTAGATATTGTGGAGGTTGTCCAGCAGGAATGTCGTCCTCACAGGTGACAAAGCCAGCTCTCCCTGCTGGGTTTTCAGCGTCTCCCAAGCCTTCACCTTGGTTTTCTGCTGAGCTTGTGGAGGATGGCAGCGAAACCCGTCATTAGTTGATCTGTAAATAGACACAAACGTTCCCAAAATCAATGGTAAAACTCTCAGAAGTCTGATATGTACCTAAAACAAACATGAGCCACAAGCTTCTGTAAAGTATGGTGTCTTATACAGCATGGTAACTTACAAATAACAAAAACAGTTATGTGCACCGCTTTTATTTGTCATCTCTCCTTGCAAAACATCCATGAAGTATCTCCATTGCATACCATTTGGCCATAAGAATGAGTGAAGCTGGAGTTACAACAGTGAGTAGCATGCTTTGGGCTTGCCTGGTGTGCATTCATGCAGATCCAGAGGACGCATTAGTCAAGAAAACAAACTCGGTTTTGATCCGCTCACACTTATGGTGAGATCAAGCATGCACTTTGTGCAATGGCCTTTAAAAATTTTGATACCATCAGCTGCTGAGCATGATAAGAAGTTTGGTATGTTCCTACCACTCCCTCTTTCCAGGAGTGGGCTAGTATTCCCATGTTTCTTAGATCTTGTTAGGCCATCCGCAGAATCGTGGAGGAGAAAACAGAAGTTGGTTTATTGTTGCACTTAGAACTGCCACAATAGCTAGAAAAACTTAGTTTAGAAACTCCCAATTTCGCAGTTTTACTAAGTTTTTTTGCGTGTGTAAAGATGGATTGCGGTGGTGCAGCGTTGGGGACCGGGATTTAAGGAAGCTCTTTCTCGTGTCTTCTTTTCCGGTCTTTACTTGCTCTCTGTGATGCAGATTTTTCTCTAGCCGGTACATGCACGATGAAAATGAAGGCTTGTGGCAACTTGCATACAGACAAACTGCAATCTGCAGCACCCACTTTATGAAGAATGACAGAGCCCCGTTGCACCACGCCTCGGCGTATACATTCCCACACTCTTTCCTTCATACAATTATTGGGGCAATGTGACGACAAGGTACAATAACAAATATATGAACGGTTAGCTTAACTATGACAATTGGCATGACACTTGTAGTTGAAGTTTTCGAAATTAATATTGAAACCCCCGGAATATGTAAAACGTGTATGGTCCGTTTTTTACGTCTCGAGTTCTATGGTGGGATTTTGTCGGCTGGAGTTAGTTAGGGCGGCGCCGAACACTAGAAATAAATATAAAACAAAATGTGTTGTGTTTATGTTTATACAGCCTAGAACTTGGTCTGCCTCGACGGGCGACGAGTCTCCCAGCTGTAGATGAGCAATTTAGTCAGTGCAGTGCAACCGCTAGCCTAGGGTCTTTAACGTGCCCACGTGCAACATGGAGCCCACGTGCCCACGTCCCATGTTGCACGTGGGAGCCCACGTGCAACATGTAATGAAATATGCATTAATTACACATTTTCTCAAGTTCCATTCCATACCTGTACCAATATTACCATAATCAAACACTTTCCTCAAGAGACACGAATCCCTCTATACGTTATTGCAGCACAACCTGACAAAAATGCAAAAGCTATGGCCTTGGCAGTACAATAACAGTGGTGGTGCGAGTCCCATGAGAATGTATATCATCACTCTATTCATGCTTAGGGCTCCGTGTTTTCGGTGCTAATTGTTTTTTCTCGAATTTGGGTGTATTTTTTATTGGGGTTTAATTTTTAGCACAGATTCTGTAATTTGATGTAAATTTGTTTAAGTCACACAAAAACACCGAATCTGTAGAAAAAAAAAAACTCATAACAAAATACCCCCGATTTAAAAAAAAAAGTCCGAAAACACGGATTTTTATTTATGCTGTGCAGTGTTGCTGTTGCTTCACTCCACCGCTTGGCTTACGGGAGCCACACCTTTTACCCTTTGCCAACTTGTGCTTAAATGAAATATAAGACAGTGCAAAGCAAACCGCTCCTGGTTTCCGGCTAGCTGAGTACATTATCCGTCTGGGATCTTCCCGCAGAAATCAGTTTGTTATACTTACACACTAGCCACGTTTACATGAATGTGACTTCAGTGCATTGACTCCAATCGTCCTTCAAATGAAGCCGACATGGCAACGTTTACATGAATGTGCACCAAGCCACACGCGAAGGTGGTACCACGCCGTATCAACGCTAAAAGTAAAAGCTGCATTTCCGGCACCGACTGCACCACATGAACACAATTTTTCGGGGCATTGCATGTGAAGGCCTTTCGACGCACCCGGCGAGTGTAAGGATCGTGCCCACTGTCTTCGATGCTGTGCAAGAAGTTACAAGACGGAAGAAACATCAAAACACTAGAGTTTTGGGCTCCGGGTTGGGTTGCCGGGCCACTCTGGATCAGGGGTGACGTGCGTGCGCACGGCCTGGAGAGCGAGATCGTTTCCAATCGCCCCGAGGACGGCACTGCACCACCTCGCTATACCTTGCCAACCGCGACCGGACCCCGAGGCCGAAAGGCTCCGGCGCAGCCAAGGAAGACATTGAGGTAAGAACTGCTTGCTCTGAGCTACCATGTGGTGCTCGGATCTCTCGGCATCGTTTGTGCTTGCGCCGAAGCCTATAGGGACTTTTTTGGACGCGCAAGTCGTATTTTGCAAAGGCCTGGAGGGGGCCGCCCTCACCGTGCAGCCTGGCTATATTATGCTCCCTTCGTTTGGCAATAAAAGCTCGCGTTTCTTCTCGGGAGAAAACTGCAGGCGACCACACGGGACCACTATCCGCCGTTGCCAACGAGGCTGGCCGCCCCCATGTTCTCAGCTGCTCACTCGCTCCCGCAACAAGCGCCTTCCCATAATCCTTCCAGTTCAAAATGCGATGCGATCTACATTTACATGGGTTGAATGAGTGCGCCTTCACCGTCTCAATACACCTCTGTCCAGCGAGTTGAATGAAATGCGCTTCCTAGCGCATTATGCCGTTTACGTGACCGCATTGAATGCGACAACTGGACTCGATGCGACTAAGTCGCATTCATGTACACGCGGCTACTGTCTGTTCTCCACAATAAGCCGGTGTCAATTGCAAACACTTTGCGTTTCATTTGGAACTCAAATCCGCCTAATTGGTACTTGTAGGCCAATACTGCGGCATGCAGTCACAAACTCAGCTAGCATATCGTGAGGACTGGCCTCTTCTTTAGTGTGATGCAATGAAAACTGCATATCAAAGTGGTCTTAGAGGAAAGGTAAAGGATTAAATTTTGAATACATAGCAACTTGATGCTGCCCAGAGAACTCCAGGAAAAGCGGACGAGTGGGGGAGTTTCAAGGTTGGAGTTTCAGACCTCTTCTCCTACGATTGTGACAATCTATCCTTGTATACATAGAAAATAATTACCTGGCAGAATCGTTCTGTTCAGCATGTTGCTTTTTGTAGCGATGTGCAGAACGCCTGGGCATACTAGAGGTGTCGCACCGGAGGTAGCTTTTGTAACCCTCTGCCCGCTCAATCTGAAATATAAAATGGGTTCATTTACATCTAATGAACGCACACTTCATATAACGCGTTAATAAATAATTGCAAAGGGTTCGTGTCCTTTCGAGTACACACATTTTGTTGACACACTTTTTATAGACAACTTTTAATACATGCCTTGCACGTGATGTCATATGGCATCGTACCAGTTGCCACTGCGGCTGGTACGATATACTTGCGCATGTGCCTGTAACTTCTGCAGTACACATTTTCATAATCAAATTTGCTATTCTTGGCAAGCCTTTTTGAAAAGAACAAATTTGACAGTGCGAAATCTAAGCTGCAGAAGGTACGGGCACAGAAACATGGTATGGAGCACTGGCGAGTGATGTGACATCTGTGCAAGCCATGTATAGGAAAAAGTTTCATTAAAGGGATACTACAACGAGATTTCGGCGCTTATTTTATGGTCTATATGTGTTCAAAGGAGCAGTATCACATCAAACACACCAATATCTTGTTAAATAAATCTCGAAAAGGTACTTTAAAAGGAATTAAACTATTAGCAAAGAGCACCTGGTGGACGTCTCTGACGCCTCGTTTGCAATTCCCGTCTAGGAACCTTGACACCTAGTGACGGTGAGTGTCTCGCCTTCGGCCATGACGAGAGAAGGGGGGAAGGAGGAACTCTTCTCTTCCCGAAAATCCATTTTGTGCGTTTCACAAGTCGCTATTGTCGCCCTACAAGATTATAGAAGATTAACCCGTCACTCAAAATTCGCAAAAAGCAGCTGCTTCGGTGGCTGGAACGACTAGGCCATCCTATCGACGTCAGCCTCGCCATAGCTTTGCTCGTCCCGAGACGACCTACGTCACGATTGCATCGGATGTCACGTGCTCTAAGCTGGGCCTTC
Source organism: Ixodes scapularis (assembly GCF_016920785.2). NCBI lineage: Eukaryota > Metazoa > Arthropoda > Arachnida > Ixodida > Ixodidae > Ixodes > Ixodes scapularis. The sequence goes on along the minus strand of NW_024609873.1, from coordinate 14,702,096 downwards.
TCCGAGCGCTTGCTAGAGTGGGCCGTTTATAACAAAAAATACATCCACCAGGCCCAAAATTCAAATGTGCAATCGTCATTTACGGATATTGTGGATCACATTCAACTTATTTTTGAACACGACGGATATATTTCATATTTCGTTGAAGTATCCCTTTAACACTGATGAACGCATGGTTGGAACACCAGTCCGGCCGCCTTGGGTAGGCCTTAGCAAGGAATCATAGTAGGATTACCCTGCTGCCGCACGAGCAAGATGCAGCACCCAAAGACCGTACCTGCGAACGAGTATAGCCACAATGCCTAATTCTAGACGTGCACGGGGCAGCCTACATGCACCGCCAAGATTTTGTGCCATATAGGGCATGACAATCCTTTTTGGATTGCTTTTAGGCAGTATATAATGAAAAAAAAAAAATGTGTCGGCCAAACGTCGCAAGCTATGTCGACGAAAGGAACACGAAAATGTTTTGACCAAATTATTTGGCAATCAAACTTTGCAGTGTCGACCAAACGATCTGTGGATGAAACGTAGTTCAATGTACTGACTGTCACTGCACTGTAAACTGTAGGCTTCCTTGTATAATTAATGGCGAAACAATGTCGGTGTTTTTGATGGCGACCACTGATAGGCCTAAAACAAGCAGCATGCCATTTATCAAATTCCGATTCACATGTTCGACAAAATAGCTGGTTGCTTGCAAAAAAACCAAGTCGTGTTTTTCGCTACATGAAAATAAGCCAGACATCACAGCGAGCTCAATCGACGCCAGAACGCAGCCCTAGCGGTTGAAGCAACATGCAGAAGTTTCAAAACGTAGCGTCGTCGATTTTGAAAGTTCAGCCATTTTATTCCAAATTTTCAACACGAAACTTCCGGCAGCCGGAGTCGGTAACACCGCGAACGAGCCCCTATTTTCTGACTAAAAATTTTCGACAGCTCCTCATTAATTCGGTGACGCTATGTCGGGGTCTTGCTCCAACCGCTAGGGTAACGACCTGGCAATGTGCGAAATGTCCGCAGTGTTTAGTTAAATTTTGCGGTGCGAAAAACACGGTCCGGGTTTCTCGCAAACTCCCTCTAGAACACAAGCAGTTTTGCAAATAGTGAGAGGAATGCGCACTCACCTTGAGGCAAGCCGTGAACACCAATGATGCCGACGAACCCTAAGGCGACCTTTTCGAAGTGAAGCTCAGGCGCGGCTATAGCACGCTTGTGTTAAAGAACACAGGGATCGTTTTATCTACCTGATGGTGTAGACGCTAAGGTCTCGAAGCATGTGTTCAGTCGACTCATGATGGACTTCACAAAGCCAACAGAGCTCTGTATTGTTGTGTCTGGCCGAGCGGGACTCCAGGCAACGCTGAGAAGACGACACCGGGAGTAGGGAAGACGAATTTTTTAATCCGGGCAAGCTTGCCGACAGACGAAAACCGAAGAACGAAACCGGCGCCGGCGCGACCGACTTTTATCGGCTGCTGCCATGAACAAATGAAGAAAAAAGTGCGATGCCGAAGATATCGTTTTTGGCGCGGCGGCTTGCAACAATCGTGCGTTCCTGCTGCGCTCATGCGTGACAACGCAACAACTTCTCCCCCACGGAAGAACACGGGGGGGGGGGGGGATGCGGGTCTTTGGCTCGTATCCCCGGTAGAGTCCGTGGATCGTGTTTCCGGCCGGCGCACGATGCAGGAAAAGGTATGTTCTGACGCGGAGGCAGAGTCCAGGGGTCGACGAAGACAGCACACTGGAGAGGCGTCTTCCTGCAGAGTCAGTCTGTGCTTTGAAGGCGTTGCGTTTTTCTGGCCGCCACACGATGCAGGTCCAGGTATGTCGGGACGCTGAGCGAAGGGTGGACGATGGCACCGCACTGGAGAGGCGTCTGGTCCCCGTGGGAGCTGGTCAGTGCTTTCGAAGGTGTGGAGCCTGACGTCAAGATGCCTGGGCAACGCCCAAAGGCGAACCCAACAACTCCACAAACAGCGGACAAGCGAAGGAAGGCCCGCCCTCTGGCACGCAGAGTGCTTTACATCGAGGAATGCTACAAGAACTTATGGCGACCAGAAAGGGAACCCCCATTGGCACTGGCAAAAATGTATTATAAAAAAAAACGATTTACCCTCTCCCCCATGCCATTCCTCACCTAGACAGAGAAAGCCCTGCTCAAGCTGTCTGCGTTAGTATGTAGGGATCCTTTTTTGTGCTTAAAAGTGAACACGTACGGTTGCAGACTTAACTCCAACCGAGCAATCTACCATTTTTGTTCCACATCTGTTGGAGCCATGTTAGCGGTCGGTGGTCTGTGATGAAAACAAATGGCGACCCCGACAAGTAACAAGAAAGTTTTTCTACCGCCCATACAAGGCAAGCGCACTCTTTTTTCAATTTTGCTGTAGGCCTGCTCTCGAGCGCTTAATTTCCTGCTCACATACAGGATCGGGTGCTCTCCCCCGTCTGCGCTTTCTTGGCTCAGGACTACCCCCAGCCCCTTTTCGCTGGTGTCACACTGCACGAGGAGAGGTTTCGAGTGGTCCGGGCTTGCCAAAACGGGCTTACTCATCAAGGTGTTTTAAGGGTGTCAAAAGATGCCTGTTTCTCTTTGTCTCACTTTAAGCGATTAGGCGAGTTCTTTTTCAACGCATCCGTAAACGGACTAGCCAGCTCGGAAATCCCCTTGATGTAGTGTTGGTAATACCCAATTAAGCCCAAAAAAGCACGAATCTGCATTCTTGTTTCTGGACATGGAAACTCCTTGATCGCCAGTACCTTTACTTCCATCGGGCTTCGGTGTCCTTGGCCTACGGTGTGTCCGAGGTAATCTACCTCTGAGCGACCAAACTTGCACTTCTGTGCTTTCAGAGTTAGTCCCACCTGGCGATGTCTCGAAAATACTTCTCTTAGATGGTCCAAGTGTTCAGACCAGGTGTCAGAAAAGATTGCAATGTCGTCTAAATATGGTAGAGCAAAAGTTTCTAACCCTGCAAGGACTTTCATCAATTGTAAACATAGAAATAAAACAGCGCAAACAAACACAAGGACAAGTAGAAGGAGGGACACAGACACACCGCTGACTCACGACTTACTTTCTTTCTCATCTTTTTAAAACATTTCAACATAAGAAAACAAGAAATGAAAAATAAAAGAAGAAGAATCCAGCATGTAGGATATCCTCTCTGTCAAATGCCATCTGAGGAATTTTTTACACAAACTAAACATTATATACCATTACAACAAAAAACAAATTAAAAAAAGCCAAAAACCACAGCGCGAGCCCTAATGCTCTGTGCGTACCTGTCTTTGCACGCGGACTCTTGGTATGTCGGAACCCTTTCCTGGCTGCATGTAGGCACGCGCCTGTGGTTATAGGATCACTCCCATGGAAGCAGAAAGAAAGTGTTAAAGAGACGTGCCTAAACTCCGAAGAAACTCGAACTCTTCACTGTATAACGTCACTGACTCTGAACTGACGCATAGATCGGGACCGTGTTGTCGAATGTAAAACGCTTCATGAATTTCCCTTGCCATTTTTTGTGAATGTTTAGCCAAAATTTCAATGTCACTTAGCCGAGGGGAACAACCACACCTATCACGATGAATGGCTAGGTGACCCGAAGGTGAAGACCTCAAAGACAGATAATGCTCCCGAGCTCGAACATTAATACATCTGCCCGTCTGCCCAATATACATTTTCCCACATGAAAAGGGTATTTTATAAACGACCCCCACAGCACAAGCTACATATTTGATGCGATGGTTTATTCCACACCCTACACGCTGAAGTCCTGCTCTCTCAATGGAAGCACACAAACGGGATAGCTTGGAAGGTGCTGAAAAGACTATGGGAACTCCGTATTTAACAGCCACTTTTTTGATACTGTGGGAAAAACTGTGCAAATATGGTATTACCACCGGTCGAGAGGCAGGCTTTTGTCTAACATTGTCAAGTATGTTAAGGGGATTCCTGAATAATTTTAAAAGTGACTCCGCTACCCCCACTATGACAAGTTTCGGGAAACCCGCTTTTGTTAACCTATCTACTTGACACAGAAAGCTGTTGAAACTTCTGTGAACACAGGATTTCAATAAAGAAGCTCTCAAACATGATTTTGCAATAGCCCTTTTTACAACTTTTGAGTGCGTTGAATCATAGCTAAGGAGGGACTTTTTTGTTCTAGGCTCATAAGCCCAGCATAGGTGACTCGTTTCAAGACGAATGTTGAGGTCCAAAAATTGCAAAGCTTTTTTAGTTGGAACCTCATTCGTAAACCGCAGACCTCCAGAGCACTCCCGAAAGGTGTCTAATAACTCTGAGACCAAGTCAGCACTTCGTGAGCCCTGCTTAGGTTTAAACACCACCAGGTAATCGTCAACATACCTGAAGACTTTCAAAAAACGATCATCTAACCTTTCTGCAATAGCACAATCACAACCTGCTAGGTAGATGTCACTCAATATGGGAGCAACACTAGACCCAATGCAGATCCCGGATTTTTGCAGAAACGTGTTGCCCTCAAAAGAAATAAAAGTGGACTTTAAGTAAAAGCGGAGAAGATCCAAAAACTTTTCCACAGCAATACCAGTCGAATTCTGGAAGGCAACAGAACCATTTAGGTCAATGCAAAGTTGAACCGCTTCAATGAGACCTCCATGAGGAATAGACTAGAAAAGGTCTTCCACGTCAATTGAAACCAGATCACAAGATCCAGGGTTGTCATTGCTTAGATAATCTACCATTTCGTCAGAGTTTCGAACTAAAAAAGGATCAGTTAACTTCAAAGAAGATAGGTGATGCTGGAGATACTTCGAGACATGCAGCTGCCATGACTCTCTCTGTGTAACAATCGCCCTGAACGGCATAGTGTCCTTATGGGTCTTCACAGAGAAGAAAACCTCCAGATTGAGACCACGAGCCGACTGGACTGACTTCCTGAGCCTTTCTAAACCAAGCTGCTTACAAAGTTGCTCAGCACGCGTCTTCACCTTGCCCAGTACCACATCTGGAACAGGTTTGATATTTTTTGACACGGCTTGTGTAGACTTTTCCTTAAATATATGTTCTGGCACAACTACAAATCCTCCCTCCTTATCTGAAACCAGCAGCTTTAACTGACAGTGTTTGAAAAAGGAAACAATAGGGCCGAAATGAAATCGATGTACAGATTTCCTGGTGTCCCTACGTAAGCTTTCTACACAGTCTAGGATACACATGTCTTTTTTCTCAGCAACAGTCTTCTCAGCTATCCGTCTCACAAGGGAGAGCATGTCGGGGGGCTTCACGAGCGGCTCAGTAGCATACTTTGGGCCCTTATTCAATATGCTTGTGATAGAAGCAGGTGCAGTTGCATCACCTAAAAACACAACGCTATTCCCTGCAGGAGGCGGGTCTTTGTGTTTCTTAGGGAACGTGGAACGTAGATGCAGCCATAAGAACTCAGCAATACGTGAAGACTCCAATTGACACGCACGGAGTTTTCTCCTGGCGCTGTGTTCGTTAGTACACGTGTTATAACACCACACTTTTAAGCAGTCATGCAGAAGTCTGACTTGCCTCCAATGTTCCGAGCGGAGAATCTTGCATACGCGCTTGGCATGTCCAGATGACGGAGACGTCAATCCAAAAAGGCTTAATACCTCAGGGGGGTAATTGCCTTTCTTTGCAGCGTACCCATATTGCCTAGCTTTGCACGTAGAAACAGCGATGGCATTGACATAGAAGATGTCTTGATGTGGAAGATTGAAGGAACACATAAAAGGGCCCGATGTAAAAGAAAGGAACTGCAGTAATGTTTGGAGGTGGGCTAGTCGGTGATGCATTGTAAACATAGAAATAAAACAGCGCAAACAAACACAAGGACAAGCAGAAGGAGGGACACAGACACAGCGCTGACTCACGACTTACTTTCTTTCTCATCTTTTTAAAACATTTCAACATAAGAAAACAAGAAATGAAAAATAAAAGAAGAAGAATCCAGCATGTAGGATATCCTCTCTGTCAAATGCCATCTGAGGAATTTTTTACACAAACTAAACATTATATACCATTACAACAAAAAACAAATTAAAAAAAGCCAAAAACCACAGCGCGAGCCCTAATGCTCTGTGCGTACCTGTCTTGCACGCGGACTCTTGGTATGTCGGAACCCTTTCCTGGCTGCATGTAGGCACGCGCCTGTGGTTATAGGATCACTCCCATGGAAGCAGAAAGAAAGTGTTAAAGAGACGTGCCTAAACTCCGAAGAAACTCGAACTCTTCACTGTATATCGTCACTGACTCTGAACTGACGCATAGATCGGGACCGTGTTGTCGAATGTAAAACGCTTCATGAATTTCCCTTGCCATTTTTTGTGAACGTTTAGCCAAAATTTCAATGTCACTTAACCGAGGGGAACAACCACACCTATCACAATGAATGGCTAGGTGACCCGAAGGTGAAGACCTCAAAGACAGATAATGCTCCCGAGCTCGAACATTAATACATCTGCCCGTCTGCCCAATATACACTTTCCCACATGAAAAGGGTATTTTATAAACGACCCCCACAGCACAAGCTACATATTTGATGCGATGGTTTATTCCACACCCTACACGCTGAAGTCCTGCTCTCTCAATGGACGCACACAAACGGGATAGCTTGGAAGGTGCTGAAAAGACTATGGGAACTCCGTATTTAACAGCCACTTTTTTGATCCTGTGGGAAAAACTGTGCAAATATGGTATTACCACCGGTCGAGAGGCAGGCTTTTGTCTAACATTGTCAAGTATGTTAAGGGGATTCCTGAATAATTTTAAAAGTGACTCCGCTACCCCCACTATGACAAGTTTCGGGAAACCCGCTTTATGTTAACCTATCTACTTGACACAGAAAGCTGTTGAAACTTCTGTGAACACAGGATTTCAATAAAGAAGCTCTCAAACATGATTTTGCAATAGCTCTTTTTACAACTTTTGAGTGCGTTGATTCATAGCTAAGGAGGGACTTTTTTGTTCTAGGCTCATAAGCCCAGCATAGATGACTCGTTTCAAGACGAATGTTGAGGTCCAAAAATGGCAAAGCTTTTTTAGTTGGAACCTCATTCGTAAACCGCAGACCTCCAGAGCACTCCCGAAAGGTGTCTAATAACTCTGAGACCAAGTCAGCACTTCGTGAGCCCTGCTTAGGTTTAAACACCACCAGGTAATCGTCAACATACCTGAAGACTTTCAAAAAACGATCATCTAACCTTTCTGCAATAGCACAATCACAACCTGCTAGGTAGATGTCACTCAATATGGGAGCAACACAAGACCCAATGCAGATCCCGGATTTTTGCAGAAACGTGTTGCCCTCAAAAGAAATAAAAGTGGACTTTAAGTAAAAGCGGAGAAGATCCAAAAACTTTTCCACAGCAATACCAGTCGAATTCTGGAAGGCAACAGAACCGTTTAAGTCAATGCAAAGTTGAACCGCTTCAATGAGACCTCCATGAGGAATAGAGTAGAAAAGGTCTTCCACGTCAATTGAAACCAGATCACAAGATCCAGGGTTGTCATTGCTTAGATAATCTACCAATTCGTCAGAGTTTCGAACTAAAAAAGGATCAGTTAACTTCAAAGAAGATAGGTGATGCTGGAGACACTTCGAGACATGCAGCTGCCATGACTCTCTCTGTGTAACAATCGCCCTGAACGGCTTAGTGTCCTTATGGGGCTTCACAGAGAAGAAATCCTCCAGATTGAGACCACGAGCCGACTGGACTGACTTCCTGAGCCTTTCTAAACCAAGCTGCTTACAAAGTTGCTCAGCACGCGTCTTCAGCTTGCCCAGTACCACATCTGGAACAGGTTTGAAATTTTTTGACACGGCTTGTGTAGACTTTTCCTTAAATATATGTTCTGGCACAACTACAAATCCTCCCTCCTTATCTGAAACCAGCAGCTTTAACTTACAGTGTTTGAAAAAGGAAACAATAGGGCCGAAATGAAATCGATGTACAGATTTCCTGGTGTCCCTACGTAAGCTTTCTACACAGTCTAGGATACACATGTCTTTTTTCTCAGCAACAGTCTTCTCAGCTATCCGTCTCACAAGGGAGAGCATGTCGGGGGGCTTCACGAGCGGCTCAGTAGCATACTTTGGGCCCTTATTCAATATGCTTGTGATAGAAGCAGGTGCAGTTGCATCACCTAAAAACACAACGCTATTCCCTGCAGGAGGCGGGTCTTTGTGTTTCTTAGGGAACGTGGAACGTAGATGCAGCCATAAGAACTCAGCAATACGTGAAGACTCCAATTGACACGCACGGAGTTTTCTCCTGGCGCTGTTCCAGATGTGGTACTGGGCAAGGTGAAGACGCGTGCTGAGCAACTTTGTAAGCAGCTTGGTTTAGAAAGGCTCAGGAAGTCAGTCCAGTCGGCTCGTGGTCTCAATCTGGAGGATTTCTTCTCTGTGAAGCCCCATAAGGACACTATGCCGTTCAGGGCGATTGTTACACAGAGAGAGTCATGGCAGCTGCATGTCTCGAAGTGTCTCCAGCATCACCTATCTTCTTTGAAGTTAACTGATCCTTTTTTAGTTCGAAACTCTGACGAATTGGTAGATTATCTAAGCAATGACAACCCTGGATCTTGTGATCTGGTTTCAATTGACGTGGAAGACCTTTTCTACTCTATTCCTCATGGAGGTCTCATTGAAGCGGTTCAACTTTGCATTGACTTAAACGGTTCTGTTGCCTTCCAGAATTCGACTGGTATTGCTGTGGAAAAGTTTTTGGATCTTCTCCGCTTTTACTTAAAGTCCACTTTTATTTCTTTTGAGGGCAACACGTTTCTGCAAAAATCCGGGATCTGCATTGGGTCTTGTGTTGCTCCCATATTGAGTGACATCTACCTAGCAGGTTGTGATTGTGCTATTTCAGAAAGGTTAGATGATCGTTTTTTGAAAGTCTTCAGGTATGTTGACGATTACCTGGTGGTGTTTAAACCTAAGCAGGGCTCACGAAGTGCTGACTTGGTCTCAGAGTTATTAGACACCTTTCGGGAGTGCTCTGGAGGTCTGCGGTTTACGAATGAGGTTCCAACTAAAAAAGCTTTGCAATTTTTGGACCTCAACATTCGTCTTGAAACGAGTCACCTATGCTGGGCTTATGAGCCTAGAACAAAAAAGTCCCTCCTTAGCTATGAATCAACGCACTCAAAAGTTGTAAAAAGAGCTATTGCAAAATCATGTTTGAGAGCTTCTTTATTGAAATCCTGTGTTCACAGAAGTTTCAACAGCTTTCTGTGTCAAGTAGATAGGTTAACATAAAGCGGGTTTCCCGAAACTTGTCATAGTGGGGGTAGCGGAGTCACTTTTAAAATTATTCAGGAATCCCCTTAACATACTTGACAATGTTAGACAAAAGCCTGCCTCTCGACCGGTGGTAATACCATATTTGCACAGTTTTTCCCACAGGATCAAAAAAGTGGCTGTTAAATACGGAGTTCCCATAGTCTTTTCAGCACCTTCCAAGCTATCCCGTTTGTGTACGTCCATTGAGAGAGCAGGACTTCAGCGTGTAGGGTGTGGAATAAACCATCGCATCAAATATGTAGCTTGTGCTGTGGGGGTCGTTTATAAAATACCCTTTTCATGTGGGAAAGTGTATATTGGGCAGACGGGCAGATGTATTAATGTTCGAGCTCGGGAGCATTATCTGTCTTTGAGGTCTTCACCTTCGGGTCACCTAGCCATTCATTGTGATAGGTGTGGTTGTTCCCCTCGGTTAAGTGACATTGAAATTTTGGCTAAACGTTCACAAAAAATGGCAAGGGAAATTCATGAAGCGTTTTACATTCGACAACACGGTCCCGATCTATGCGTCAGTTCAGAGTCAGTGACGTTATACAGTGAAGAGTTCGAGTTTCTTCGGAGTTTAGGCACGTCTCTTTAACACTTTCTTTCTGCTTCCATGGGAGTGATCCTATAACCACAGGCGCGTGCCTACATGCAGCCAGGAAAGGGTTCCGACATACCAAGAGTCCGCGTGCAAGACAGGTACGCACAGAGCATTAGGGCTCGCGCTGTGGTTTTTGGCTTTTTTTAATTTGTTTTTTGTTGTAATGGTATATAATGTTTAGTTTGTGTAAAAAATTCCTCAGATGGCATTTGACAGAGAGGATATCCTACATGCTGGATTCTTCTTCTTTTATTTTTCATTTCTTGTTTTCTTATGTTGAAATGTTTTAAAAAGATGAGAAAGAAAGTAAGTCGTGAGTCAGCGCTGTGTCTGTGTCCCTCCTTCTGCTTGTCCTTGTGTTTGTTTGCGCTGTTTTATTTCTATGTTTACAATGCATCACCGACTAGCCCACCTCCAAACATTACTGCAGTTCCTTTCTTTTACATAGGGCCCTTTTATGTGTTCCTTCAATCTTCCACATCAAGACATCTTCTATGTCAATGCCATCGCTGTTTCTACGTGCAAAGCTAGGCAATATGGGTACGCCGCAAAGAAAGGCAATTACCCCCCTGAGGTATTAAGCCTTTTTGGATTGACGTCTCCGTCATCTGGACATGCCAAGCGCGTATGCAAGATTCTCCGCTCGGAACATTGGAGGTAAGTCAGACTTCTGCATGACTGCTTAAAAGTGTGGTGTTATAACACGTGTACTAACGAACACAGCGCCAGGAGAAAACTCCGTGCGTGTCAATTGGAGTCTTCACGTATTGCTGAGTTCTTATGGCTGCATCTACGTTCCACGTTCCCTAAGAAACACAAAGACCCGCCTCCTGCAGGGAATAGCGTTGTGTTTTTAGGTGATGCAACTGCACCTGCTTCTATCACAAGCATATTGAATAAGGGCCCAAAGTATGCTACTGAGCCGCTCGTGAAGCCCCCCGACATGCTCTCCCTTGTGAGACGGATAGCTGAGAAGACTGTTGCTGAGAAAAAAGACATGTGTATCCTAGACTGTGTAGAAAGCTTACGTAGGGACACCAGGAAATCTGTACATCGATTTCATTTCGGCCCTACTGTTTCCTTTTTCAAACACTGTAAGTTAAAGCTGCTGGTTTCAGATAAGGAGGGAGGATTTGTAGTTGTGCCAGAACATAAATTTAAGGAAAAGTCTACACAAGCCGTGTCAAAAAATTTCAAACCTGTTCTAGATGTGGTACTGGGCAAGGTGAAGACGCGTGCTGAGCAACTTTGTAAGCAGCTTGGTTTAGAAAGGCTCAGGAAGTCAGTCCAGTCGGCTCGTGGTCTCAATCTGGAGGTTTTCTTCTCTGTGAAGACCCATAAGGACACTATGCCGTTCAGGGCGATTGTTACACAGAGAGAGTCATGGCAGCTGCATGTCTCGAAGTATCTCCAGCATCACCTATCTTCTTTGAAGTTAACTGATCCTTTTTTAGTTCGAAACTCTGACGAATTGGTAGATTATCTAAGCAATGACAACCCTGGATCTTGTGATCTGGTTTCAATTGACGTGGAAGACCTTTTCTACTCTATTCCTCATGGAGGTCTCATTGAAGCGGTTCATCTTTGCATTGACTTAAACGGTTCTGTTGCCTTCCAGAATTCGACTGGTATTGCTGTGGAAAAGTTTTTGGATCTTCTCCGCTTTTACTTAAAGTCCACTTTTATTTCTTTTGAGGGCAACACGTTTCTGCAAAAATCCGGGATCTGCATTGGGTCTAGTGTTGCCGCCATATTGAGTGACATCTACCTAGCAGGCTGTGATTGTGCTATTGCAGAAAGGTTAGATGATCGTTTTTTGAAAGTCTTCAGGTATGTTGACGATTAGTTGGTGGTGTTTAAACCTAAGCAGGGCTCACGAAGTGCTGACTTGGTCTCAGAGTTATTAGACACCTTTCGGGAGTGCTCTGGAGGTCTGCGGTTTACGAATGAGGTTCCAACTAAAAAAGCTTTGCAATTTTTGGACCTCAACATTCGTCTTGAAACGAGTCACCTATGCTGGGCTTATGAGCCTAGAACAAAAAAGTCCATCCTTAGCTATGAATCAACGCACTCAAAAGTTGTAAAAAGAGCTATTGCAAAATCATGTTTGAGAGCTTCTTTATTGAAATCCTGTGTTCACAGAAGTTTCAACAGCTTTCTGTGTCAAGTAGATAGGTTAACAAAAGCGGGTTTCCCGAAACTTGTCATAGTGGGGGTAGCGGAGTCACTTTTAAAATTATTCAGGAATCCCCTTAACATACTTGACAATGTTACACAAAAGCCTGCCTCTCGACCGGTGGTAATACCATATTTGCACAGTTTTTCCCACAGGATCAAAAAAGAGGCTGTTAAATACGGAGTTCCCATAGTCTTTTCAGCACCTCCCAAGCTATCCCGTTTGTGTGCGTCCATTGAGAGAGCAGGACTTCAGCGTGTAGGGTGTGGAATAAACCATCGCATCAAATATGTAGCTTGTGCTGTGGGGGTCGTTTATAAAATGCCCTTTTCATGTGGGAAAGTGTATATTGGGCAGACGGGCAGATGTATTAATGTTCGAGCTCGGGAGCATTATCTGTCTTTGAGGTCTTCACCTTCGGGTCACCTAGCCATTCATTGTGATAGGTGTGGTTGTTCCCCTCGGTTAAGTGACATTGAAATTTTGGCTAAACATTCACAAAAAATGGCAAGGGAAATTCATGAAGCGTTTTACATTCGACAACACGGTCCCGATCTATGCGTCAGTTCAGAGTCAGTGACGTTATACAGTGAAGAGTTCGAGTTTCTTCGGAGTTTAGGCACATCTCTTTAACACTTTCTTTCTGCTTCCATGGGAGTGATCCTATAACCACAGGCGCGTGCCTACATGCAGCCAGGAAAGGGTTCCGACATACCAAGAGTCCGCGTGCAAGACAGGTACGCACAGAGCATTAGGGCTCGCGCTGTGGTTTTTGGCTTTTTTTAATTTGTTTTTTGTTGTAATGGTATATAATGTTTAGTTTGTGTAAAAAATTCCTCAGATGGCATCTGACAGAGAGGATATCCTACATGCTGGATTCTTCTTCTTTTATTTTTCATTTCTTGTTTTCTTATGTTGAAATGTTTTAAAAAGATGAGAAAGAAAGTAAGTCGTGAGTCAGCGCTGTGTCTGTGTCCCTCCTTCTACTTGTCCTTGTGTTTGTTTGCGCTGTTTTATTTCTATGTTTACAATGCATCACCGACTAGCCCACCTCCAAACATTACTGCAGTTCCTTTCTTTTACATCGGGCCCTTTTATGTGTTCCTTCAATCTTCCACATCAAGACATCTTCTATGTCAATGCCATCGCTGTTTCTACGTGCAAAGCTAGGCAATATGGGTACGCTGCAAAGAAAGGCAATTACCCCCCTGAGGTATTAAGCCTTTTTGGATTGACGTCTCCGTCATCTGGACATGCCAAGCGCGTATGCAAGATTCTCCGCTCGGAACATTGGAGGCAAGTCAGACTTCTGCATGACTGCTTAAAAGTGTGGTGTTATAACACGTGTACTAACGAACACAGCGCCAGGAGAAAACTCCGTGCGTGTCAATTGGAGTCTTCACGTATTGCTGAGTTCTTATGGCTGCATCTACGTTCCACGTTCCCTAAGAAACACAAAGACCCGCCTCCTGCAGGGAATAGCGTTGTGTTTTTAGGTGATGCAACTGCACCTGCTTCTATCACAAGCATATTGAATAAGGGCCCAAAGTATGCTACTGAGCCGCTCGTGAAGCCCCCCGACATGCTCTCCCTTGTGAGACGGATAGCTGAGAAGACTGTTGCTGAGAAAAAAGACATGTGTATCCTAGACTGTGTAGAAAGCTTACGTAGGGACACCAGGAAATCTGTACATCGATTTCATTTCGGCCCTATTGTTTCCTTTTTCAAACACTGTAAGTTAAAGCTGCTGGTTTCAGATAAGGAGGGAGGATTTGTAGTTGTGCCAGAACATATATTTAAGGAAAAGTCTACACAAGCCGTGTCAAAAAATTTCAAACCTGTTCCAGATGTGGTACTGGGCAAGGTGAAGACGCGTGCTGAGCAACTTTGTAAGCAGCTTGGTTTAGAAAGGCTCAGAAAGTCAGTCCAGTCGGCTCGTGGTCTCAATCTGGAGGTTGTCTTCTCTGTGAAGACCCATAAGGACACTATGCCGTTCAGGGCGATTGTTACACAGAGAGAGTCATGGCAGCTGCATGTCTCGAAGTATATCCAGCATCACCTATCTTCTTTGAAGTTAACTGATCCTTTTTTAGTTCGAAACTCTGGCGAATTGGTAGATTATCTAAGCAATGACAACCCTGGATATCGTGATCTGGTTTCAATTGACGTGGAAGACCTTTTCTACTCTATTCCTCATGGAGGTCTCATTGAAGCGGTTCAACTTTGCATTGACTTAAACGGTTCTGTTGCCTTCCAGAATTCGACTGGTATTGCTGTGGAAAAGTTTTTGGATCTTCTCCGCTTTTACTTAAAGTCCACTTTTATTTCTTTTGAGGGCAACACGTTTCTGCAAAAATCCGGGATCTGCATTGGGTCTAGTGTTGCTCCCATATTGAGTGACATCTACCTAGCAGGTTGTGATTGTGCTATTGCAGAAAGGTTAGATGATCGTTTTCTGAAAGTCTTCAGGTATGTTGACGGTTACCTGGTGGTGTTTAAACCTAAGCAGGGCTCACGAAGTGCTGACTTGGTCTCAGAGTTATTAGACACCTTTCGGGAGTGCTCTGGAGGTCTGCGGTTTACGAATGAGGTTCCAACTAAAAAAGCTTTGCAATTTTTGGACCTCAACATTCGTCTTGAAACGAGTCACCTATGTTGGGCTTATGAGCCTAGAACAAAAAAGTCCCTCCTTAGCTATGAATCAACGCACTCAAAAGTTGTAAAAAGGGCTATTGCAAAATCATGTTTGAGAGCTTCTTTATTGAAATCCTGTGTTCACAGAAGTTTCAACAGCTTTCTGTGTCAAGTAGATAGGTTAACAAAAGCGGGTTTCCCGAAACTTGTCATAGTGGGGGTAGCGGAGTCACTTTTAAAATTATTCAGGAATCCCCTTAACATACTTGACAATGTTAGACAAAAGCCTGCCTCTCGACCGGTGGTAATACCATATTTGCACAGTTTTTCCCACAGGATCAAAAAAGTGGCTGTTAAATACGGAGTTTCCATAGTCTTTTCAGCACCTTCCAAGCTATCCCGTTTGTGTGCGTCCATTGAGAGAGCAGGACTTCAGCGTGTAGGGTGTGGAATAAACCATCGCATCAAATATGTAGCTTGTGCTGTGGGGGTCGTTTATAAAATACCCTTTGCATGTGGGAAAGTGTATATTGGGCAGACTGGCAGATGTATTAATGTTCGAGCTCGGGAGCATTATCTGTCTTTGAGGTCTTCACCTTCGGGTCACCTAGCCATTCATTGTGATAGGTGTGGTTGTTCCCCTCGGTTAAGTGACATTGAAATTTTGGCTAAACATTCACAAACAATGGCAAGGGAAATTCATGAAGCGTTTTACATTCGACAACACGGTCCCGATCTATGCGTCAGTTCAGAGTCAGTGACGTTATACAGTGAAGAGTTCGAGTTTCTTCGGAGTTTAGGCACGTCTCTTTAACACTTTCTTTCTGCTTCCATGGGAGTGATCCTATAACCACAGGCGCTTGCCTACATGCAGCCAGGAAAGGGTTCCGACATACCAAGAGTCCGCGTGCAAGACAGGTACGCACAGAGCATTAGGGCTCGCGCTGTGGTTTTTGGCTTTTTTTAATTTGTTTTTTGTTGTAATGGTATATAATGTTTAGTTTGTGTAAAAAATTCCTCAGATGGGATTTGACAGAGAGGATATCCTACATGCTGGATTCTTCTTCTTTTATTTTTCATTTCTTGTTTTCTTATGTTGAAATGTTTTAAAAAGATGAGAAAGAAAGTAAGTCGTGAGTCAGCGCTGTGTCTGTGTCCCTCCTTCTACTTGTCCTTGTGTTTGTTTGCGCTGTTTTATTTCTATGTTTACAATGCATCACCGACTAGCCCACCTCCAAACATTACTGACTTTCATCAACCTAGAGAAGGCGAAGGGAGCATTTTTAAGGCCGAAGCTAAGGCCCAAAGCCCGAAAAGTGCCACAAGGGGTCACAGCGGCAAAATTACTTGCACTCTCGGTGAGGGGTACTTCCCAATATTCACAAACAAGATCTAGATTGGATATGACCTTTGCCTGGCACTCTTTTTCAAGGCAGTCTTCAACGTGCGGAATGGGAAAAACCCTCGTGGAGGTAACTCCGTTTAACTTACGGTAGTCCACGCAAGGCCGTGGTTCCTTGCCGTTAGCTTCCACGATTATCATCGGAGATACAAAGTCACCCTCGCCTGGCTCAATTAGCTTAAGAGCGAGCATGTGTTCAACAGCTTCCTTCAGTTTTTCCTGTCGAGGCAAGTACCGGTAAGCTTTGCACCGCTTGGTGTCACTCGAAGTCAACTCTATATCATGAGTCATTGAACTAGTTCGGCCTGGGACTTTCGAAAACAATTCCCGATACTCTGTTATTAGGGTTAACAAGTCTTTACTCTGTCTTTCGCTTAAGGTGGCTGCTGAACCGTGGTTGCCAGGATTTTCTCTGGAGTAAAGAATGCTAAATCTCGTGGGATCTCTGGAAGGCTATCTGCTACTTCCTCAGGTTCGCTAATAATTGGGACAGCTGTCATGGGTGCCTTGTGTTTTTCATTTGGTCAACCCGTCAGCTGACAGACGGCACAACACCGAATGAAATGATCGACATCTTTAAAACAACTTGGCCAGTAGTACTCGCTTAGGAGCCTTACCTTGGTCTTCTTGGTACCTAGGTGGCGCAACCAGCTTGCCCGGTGAGACAACTCCAAAAGGTTTGCTCGGTACTTCAGAGGAACGACGATTTGGTAGACGTTTATCCCTTTCTTTCCACGAAACTCGTGGTACAGTATTCCGTTCTTTTCAAAGAACCTTGAGCTGCTCGAATTAGGGTTTTGAATGCTCTCCCAACATTTTATTAATGTGGAGTCACTCTTTTGCTCTGCAATCAAGGTTGCCCTGTCTATTGCAGCGAGCGCCTTAAAATCAGTGCTCGTCGGAGGAATGAACGTCAATTCATCGTCCACTTTTCCCTCGTCACGGTCTGGACCATCTAAAGCGCGACGCTCGTCACTTTCGACGGGATTCTGCGAATCATCTGCTGCACTGGCTTGTGAAGCTACAGCCTGCTCTACATTTTTTTCGCAGCTTTCCTTTGTCGTCGATCTCGTGACAACCATGACCCGGTTCATGTCAAGCGTTATCCCTGACTTAAGCAGTTCCTTTGCGGTTCTGTTGGACAAAAGGTATGGGCATCTCGGCAAGCCGTTGTCCGAGACTGCGGCCTCGGTTTCTACCTCTTAAAAGGTACCTTTCAGGATTACTTTCGCAACAGGTAGGCTGACGGTACCTCCTTCCAGGGCCTGCCTCAGGCACACGTAGTCGCCTGTGAAGTCGTTCTCGTTCGCGAAAGAAGAGTGCACGACGTCGTACGTCGCGCCGGTGTCCCGTAACACCTTGCAAGTTTTACCGTTTACGTCCATGTCGTGAAGCTATGGACCTAACAAGTCTTCGTCTTTCTCGAGAACGAGCTGCACTGGGGAGACCTTTGGGACACGACATCCAGCACCCACGTGCCCTGGCTTTTGGGACCGGAAGCATACTATTGGTTTTCCTGCTTCGAACGAATTCTTCAGGCGTGCTTCGGGGGACTCGTCTTTAGGAACTGGCTTGTTCGCGTTTTTTTCCGACGTGCGGAATCCTTTTGTTCTCCCAGACGAAGCTCCTAGAGGCCGGTCAGTCTTCCCTAGGTCGCAACTTGATCCCCTCTTTGCACAGTACTCATCTGCATATTCTGTTGCCTTGCGTACTGTTCCTACGTCCGGTCGATCCTGAACCCATTCCCTGAGCTTTTCAGGCAACGTACAATAGAACTGCTTTAAGCAAAATTGCTCAAACATCTTCGCTTTGTCCTCATACGCCTGAGCTCCTTTGAGCCAGTTTTCCAGAAAACTAGCTAGCTTATATGCGAACTCTGAGTAGCTCTCTTGTGGGCCTTTCGTGGCTTCTCGAAATTTCAAACGGAAAGCTTCGGGTGACAACTTATATTTTCTCAACAAAGAACCCTTCACTAATGTGTAATTTTCGGCCTCTTCTGGCGGTAACCTTGCCAGTACATCAGCTGCTTCGGCCGGTAACACGCTTAGAAGCCTCTGAGGCCAAGACAACTCTTCGAAACCCATCCTGACACATGTGCGCTCGAAGTTGGTTAAGCAGAATCCCAATTCGCTCCTAACAGAAAAGGGCTGAAGAAAACTTCTCATGTCATAGTTAACTGCTTTCGCGACTCCAACAATGGTCATTTCCGAAATCAGATTTAGCTGCTCGAGTTGCAGTTGTTTCAGTTGTTCGTCTCTTTCTTTCTTTAGGCGTCGTTTCTTTGTCTCATCGACAGCTTCGGCAATTTCGTCAGGCCCGGCTCCGCAGCTCAAACATTTTTTTATGTCCGGCTTTCGCACTGCCTTGCTTACATCCAAACCGAGCTCTTCAGCTACGGCTAACAACTCTACTCTAAGCACGCTATCCAAATCCATTTTCGCCAGGTACAATGTCAAAGTCCCGTTTCTGTCGCCTTTCCTATTTTCGCTTCACCACGAAAATTACAACACTCGGCGTACCAGAAAAAGCAAGAGCCAAAGCCTCACCGACCGCTGCCGTAGCGCTCCCGTAGATCCGCCATCCCACCGCTGCCACCAGCTGTTGGGTTCGGCCGAGCACAACTCCAGGCCACGGCAAGAACATGACACGGGGAGCAGGGCAGACGGACTTTTTAATCCGGGCAAGCTTGCCGACAGACGAAAACCGAAGAACAATACCGGCGGCGGCGCGACCGACTTTTATCGGCTGCTGCCAAGAACAAATGAAGAGAAAAAGTGCGATGCCGAAGTTATCGTTTTTGGTGCGGCGACTATCAACGATTGCGCGTTCCTGCTGCGCTCATGCGTGACAACGCAACAGTATCAGTAGTGACCAATGTTACTAAAACACTCAGTTGGGAAACTCGCCGTCGAAACCTGGGCCGCTGGCGTCCACCTAGACCGAGCTAAATGCGACAACAGCGCCACTCTTTATCGTTTGTCTGTACTGTGGTCACCTTGAGCTTTTTGAAAGCCTGTTTTTGCGTAAAAACAAACAAAAAAGACTCTTTTTGTATGAAATTTATTGGAGTTTAGAACAAAAAGAGGGGCGCGGTATGTTTTTAAAATCTTTAGTTTGCAGGGTTTTGCGGCACAATTAATATTGTTTTTATACAACCATGCCGAAGCGGGACTTTCAGGTAGCGCGTCCCGACCTAGGTGCATCTTAACTTCGGTAGTTCGATGCGGCGCGTCCCGCCGGGTAGACGGGGGTGGCATAGAGTAATATAGTAAACGTAAAGAGAGGACACAGGAGCCGATTCGCGGCTCAGATAGTGCGTTTCATACCCTCCGCTACGTGGCGCTTTTCTGCAATTTGGTTAAAATTACTCACAACTCTTTCTGTGTAAAGTGTTGATTTTTTAAATGGCAATGCTTTAAAATTATTTAAAGTACTTAAAACGACTAAATAGTTTAAATCAAATACGTCACAAAAACCACGTGATGAATGGCGCCTGCCATGGCCTGCCTGCCTGCACGCCGTCGCCTCTGCATCATTCTGCATGGCCTCTGCTCGTCCCTGCGTCGTTCGTCTGTGCCGTGCGTGTCGTCCATCTGTGCTTTCTGCTGCATCATGTTCGGTCGACTTTGCATCAATCAAGGTGACGCATGACCGCCCGCGTGCTCGCATGCTCGGCGTGAATTCGTGGAGCCGATCGGTTCGAGCTTCTCGCGCTGTTGTTTCTGCCGGGCTGTCTGGCTGCACTTGAACGTGTGTGCATGTTGATTTTCGATGAGATTGTTTAAAAAAAAAAATTTAACTAACGACCCTGCACACGACATTGTCCATGGGTTTACAGATGACGGTGTTGAACGAACCTCTAGCATTGCAGATAGAGCCTTGGTTGTTATGCTGTCTGAAATTTCCAGGAGGTGCGTTTAGTCCCTTGCATACAATGTTGTGCACACTCCAGAAACGTCTTCTGTTTAACGCAGTCTCCTCATTTCTCTCATTCGGGAGCTTAAGACTGTTGGCTTCACAGTAAAGGCTGTGGTTTGTGGTTAGGGGGCTTCAAACGTAAGCTTGGTGTGTGTGTTGATAAGCCCTTTTTTGAAGTTGACAACGAACACGTTTACTTGGTCTTTGATGTTCCGCACCTTCCCAAAAAAAACCAAGAGCAATCTCCAAGCCCACAAACTTTGCATTGGAAATGGGGTCATTGAGTGGTCCTCTATTGTTGAACTTTATCGTTCTATTCATGAGATGAGCTTGCAATTGGCTCCGAAACTTACTGAGAGACACATTTTTTCAAGAACCTTTCTGTAACATGGAAGAAAATTGTGCCCCACAGGTACTGAATGCCTCACTCTTTCTTGAAATCATATCTCTTTTTTAGGCCAAGGAACTTCCTGAGGCAGCCATGGCTACAGCCTATTTCTGTGATAGGATGTGCATACTTTTTGATTATCTAAATAGCTAAAAAATTCAAGTAGACAGGGCAGAAGTTGCGTCATGCCATTTTGAAGGGAGAATCTGAAATACTTGATTTTCTCCACCAGTAACTCGGATGGATTTCAGCATGGCAGTTCCAAAGTAGGAGGCAGCCATAAGCCATCATGGGGTGGCAAGTTACTATAAAAAGTGTCCTCGTGCTCTGGGATGAGCTTTCAAGCAGCCATGACTTACACTACTGCTTTCAAGCAGCCATGACCTACTTACACGACGCCTGCAGCAAGACACATTGAGAACGTTTTTGGAGCTATATACGACAAATGCTGGGCTGCAACACAAACCCAAATGTGCATCTGTTCACCTCAGGACTAAAACACCTCTCGATAAAAAAACTGTTCAAACTGTCGGACAATGAAAACGTAGAGGATGACAAGGCTGACCACCTAAAGGAGTTGCAAATATCTTCGCACCATGAAAGTTTAATTTCAGACATTGTGGAATGTCTTCCAATTGATGACTTCCCACCACTGGAGGATATTTCTGAGCTGGCATCAGACATCAGGTCTAACATAATTGATGACTCGTCCACTTTTTTATTACGTTTGGGGCTATTTGATCAAGCTTTTGCTTGAAGAGACAACTTACAGCTATGGCTGTTCTCAGCTGATGTCGGATGAGTCTAATAACTTGACCAAGCATCACCAATACTGTCTTGTTCCTAAAGCATACCACGTGCCTGGAAAATTCTTCGGGAACTTAGTAGCACCACCACAGGCTGCCTTTCATTTCATTCAGCAACTGGAAAATCACTTTCTTTCCATAATAGAGAGTGTGGCACATTTTCGAGGAGTGTGTGCCGCATTGTATAGCACACTTTGAGGTCTGGGTGGTTTTAGCCTTTGCCCAGAGGAGTACCACAAAAGGTTTTTTTAAAATTGTTTTGCAGAATACGCTTGTGTTGACATGTTTGATTTCTTAACCGGAATTTGGACAAAGTTCGGTTGCACTCTTCAGTGGCTAGTAAGCAACGAGACAGGTTTAACTGTTCATAGTGTATTAACAGAGGCGGTTGCCAAACCAAAAACAAAAAGTGTTTATTAAGTGGGCGGTGCAGCTTGCTCTCCAAACATTTGTTTCCCATTTTTCAAGCGAATGTGTATCACGGCTCTCTAACAAAAATATTTGTCCACTTTCTACAAAATTTCGACAGAAAATTGTGTATAGAGGCTAAACATATTTGAAAGAAAATGTATCCACTTTTGTATCTACTGTCCATAGTTTTTTAGCCGCTTTTTTCTGAAGCCATATTTCTTTTCTGAACAATTTCGGGGAATGTTTAGGGACGTTGAATCTTGTCAGATTCCGAATAGAGTTCTCATTATTTGTTAATGGCTCGCCCGCAGTGAGTTTGAGGCTATGCAATTTGGTGTTTTTTATATTTGCCGGAAATCGCGGAATTTGTACTATCCGGCGTGTGCTTCGCACTGTTATTATACTTTTATGACTGGTAATGATAGCGATGTCTTATTTATTTTTGCACTTACTTCCCGTACCCGAGTCGGCGTGAAAGTGAATGTATCATACAGCATGTTCTCCGTAGAAAGGGTTTTTAACTTGGTTCCGCTAAGAATTTATTACGAAGTGTACGATATGCTGACGTCCTTCATAGTCATTTATTTTTGTGAGTATCGATCTCTTTCGTATAAAACATACAGAGCTTATGAAGTAAATCATGTATACATGAATGTGATCCAATAAAATGTGTTCGAACCACTTACTGTTGTTGACCCCAAAATGCTCCACCAGCCAGGAGTCAATGCGGCGATTGTGTAACTTCAATGCTTTACAATAGAAAAAGAACAAAAAATATATATACTTCTGCTTTGGGAAGTAAGTTGAACTATTGTTTGACAGATTTTGCACGAACTCTATCGTAAAAAATAAAGCAAAAGTGCGTCAGTATTAAAAAAAAGAAACAGCGGCTTCGGGAGTCCCGAGAGCCGAGCGAGGCGGGGAGGAAAGAGAGAGGGGTACCGGAGAACCGGAGCAGAAACGCCCAAACCGAAACCGAAACTAACTTGACCGGAAACGGAATCAGATTATGCTTAATACCGCCCGCTAGGAGCGCTACCTGTCACTTATCTATCTGGGCCGCTGGGGCCTATGGCAGTGTCCGCTCTTTACCTTGTGTATATTACTCTATGGGGGTGGCACCCCTGTAGCCTCTTCCGCTGTATCTGTCCTTAAAGCCAAAATAGAAGTCACGGGCAGTTCCTCGAGTGTCCGCTACGGGTGAAAAGGTGGCGTTGTGTTCGTCATTAGCTCGGAGCTCGGAGACAGATTGGGACCACTTTTTGCAAGCTGTCTCTATGGGAGTTTCCCAACTGAGTGTTTTAGTAACGTTGGTAGTGACGTTCCACAGGTGACGCCGACGCGAGCTGCGGCCGCGAACGATGGCGAGCAACAAAACTTCTGGATAGGGATTTGGATTTGGATTCTCTGGCGTCTCCTTTCGAAGCTTCAGAAGATCGTCGGCCTGAAACTTTCCAGAAACAAGATTGGCCCTTATCTACGGCGTCCTTAATCCAGTGCCTTAATCCGAAACGTTTTTTTCTTATATAATCTTCGTTTAGCCATTTTTGTGCCACAAATTCAGAACTCTGAGTGAATCTAAAGAAATCCGGTAGCTTGCGCCACCTAGCATATTTTCTATCCTCTTTCTTAAAGTGTTGACCTAAAATTCGTTTCCTATTCGATTGAAAATTGAATGATAGAATCAGATTAAATCTGCTTCCGCCGTTTCCATGGCGCTTGCTTTCGCTCCACCTCCTGAAGGTCTAAGCTACGTGGGTTGCTACGTGGCTACATTGCATGTGCAAATGCTGTTCTGAACGATACGTGCACTGCACGTCCTTAGGTGCATTGCAGCCACCTGGGCTCGCTTGTGTAGCTTTAGGTGATAAAAAAAAAAAAAAATGTGGGGCCGAGTCATGGGTCGCGTGACGCTCGGAGGGCGGGAGCGAATGCTTGCGCTGCAGAAACGGGTTCAATCCCCACCCCTACCCGCATCTATCTGCCTGAGCATGTTACCAACGTGCGCCCGTGTCACTGCTATACTCTATTTCACCTTATCATGTACCGCAGGAAAGGCAACAAGCACGAGCTCCTTACTGTAGGGCGCATCTCGGCGGCACAAGCTCTCGCGCATTAACGGCAGCTGCCAACGCTATGAGCTCGCACTTCCAGCCTTCGCTGCGGTACAACATAAGGTGAAACGGAGTCTAAAATTAGTTGGGGAGGCGTTCACTCGATCGATGATCGAACGACATCAACTCTTTGATATCGTTCAATTTCATATTGCGAAGCGGCGTGAACCGGTGGTCCGCGCACGGGTGAACGCGCGTCTCAGTACGCACGATCGACGCAATGTCCCCACAGTGTGCGGCCTGCGTAACGAGTTCCAACGAAAAGTATGTCGATGAAAAAAACGGGGTCGGCGAAATGATACGAGCCCCTCATTTCCCCCAAATGATAGCGAGGGGTCGCGGTCGTATGGGGAACGCCATATTAAAAAAAACAATCGACAAAACGCTTATCTCAATCGCACTGGGATGGATATGCGGTCGCAGTACTGTTGGCCTTCTTTCCCGGGAAATCAACTGTCGTTTCTCCAATTGAGTACCTTTGTTTAGAGCTCACTGACTCGGCTGTCTTTAACCTGATCACAAAAAAGTGCCTGATATGTTGTTTTGTGGTAGGAGTGTCACAAAGACACGTTGGTTGCGAAGGTAAGCGCGTGGTGTGGCCGCATGGACGCGTGTCTAGCTTCGGTGGGGCTGACCTTTTCTTGGGGATATTTTGACAACGTACATCGCGTTAGGAACATTCAAAAATAGATACATAACACGCCCTTTAAAAAAAAAAGTGAAAGCCGTTTACAACTGCCTGTAACGCAGAATTGGAGCGCAGCTCTTGAGGAGGAGGAGGGAAGGGTACTGAGGGGAGGGTAGACCCCTCCTCCTTCTCCCCCTCCTTCTCCTCCTCCTCCCCTCATTCTTTAATATGCTCCGGGGGGTCACCTGACCTCGGGGGGAGGGGGTCACGTGACCTCGGGGGGGGGGGGGGGTCACGTGACCTCTGGGAGGGGGGCCACGTGACCTGGGGGGCCACGTGATCTGGGGGGGTCACGTGACCTCGGGGGGTCACGAGTCCTTGGGGGTCACGTGACCTGCTGGGGGTCACGTGACTTCGGGGTCACGTGACCTAGCGAGTCACGTGACCTTGGGAGGGGTCACGCGACCTTGGGGTGACCTTGAGAGGGTCTCGTGACCTGGGGGGGTCACGTGTCCTGTTGGTAACGTGACCTTCGGGTGACCTTAGTTCAGACATGTACAAATTACTCAAAAAAGGTAGTTAATTCCCTACCGAAAAATCCGGTATAACTTTCCCTATCCGGAATATGGAACCGGAAATTTGTTACTGGAAACCCGAAATCCAGATTGAGAACAAAGGAATAATTTCTGAAAACCTAAATTTCAGATAGAGTCCAGATAGAATCCAGATAGATTTCCGGTTCCATAATCCGGATAGCGAAAATTTATACCGGAATTTTCGGTAGGGAAGTTAAGTTGCTGAGTATCGACGCCAAAAGTAGTTGAAGTAGAGTAGAAATTACGCATTCGTAATAGTAATTGAGTAAACTAGTAACTACTGTAAAAAAGTAGCGAATTACTCTGAAGTTACTTTCGAAGTTACTTTTTATGTTTTTGTGACAGCAAAATGAACAGAAGTTTTGATCAGTGAAAAACCCTGCGAGCCGGAAATAAATGCAGTCATTTTATGACTCCCAAAATAGTTTATTCGTTCGCCGAAGCAATTGTCTTCCAAAGTTGTTTTCGTAGAGTTTTCCTCTTTTCCTTCTAATAACGTCCTCGGTCAAGCTAAAAAGACGTTCCACCGTGGCGCTGGATGCAAAGACAACGTTCGATTTTAGAAGCAGGCTGTGCAGGGTCATGAAAGCGAGTGTCGGCATCTTCGGTGTCCATGACGAAACATGTGAGGCTTGCCTCGGCCCCCTAGAGGGTCTTTTATAACAAACACTCCTCTTCCTTTTTTTTTTCCTTTGGAAAGATGGGATTTTTCTGACTGGCCCCTCTTTATACTCACGAAGTTCGGAGATTTCGCCGAGCGAGTGCACCTGACCGTCAAGGGGTCAAGTCTCGCGCCACGACGATGAGATCATTCGGACGACTGCGCGTCTCGTTGCGATGTTATAGCTACGACACTTAAAAAAAATGTTTTTTGCCGTTGACGTTGGGTCCAACAAAAAGATCTCCCAAGGGTGACTCGAAATCCTCGCCGGCGACTACGGTATCCTGACGCGCCTGACAAGTAAAACGTTTTCAACAAAGAGGAGGTCTCCCTGGCGTGGAAGGTCGGAAAGACGCGAAGAATTACGTGAACAAGCATCGGCGCTCGTACAGTTGCAGCTGGAAGCGAGAACGTGCTCCCATGAACGGATCATCCGTGTCTGCGTTTTGGCGCGGGGGAGTCCGCTTTGCAAGGGAGTATGCTCTGACGACGAGGCGACCATGAGAACAGGCGTCCAGTTGCGAGGTCATCCCAGTGGCGCTACCGTGGAACCTACCACTTGAGTCAGAACTCACTAAAGGCGCACCATGAAAACAGCAACAACCCTCGGAGTGTCCCCGTCTTTCACGTTTGCAGCTGGAAACGCGGCGCTTGCGTGCTTTACCGGATCAGGTCAACACCCGACCAATGCTTGTCAAGCATATCTGCCTGCGTTCGTGCGCACCGGTGTTATGTTTTGGCTGCTCGTCGTAGCCACCTTGGACCAAGGATGCCTGTGATGCAGTTTCTATGGCTGCCGAGTGTAAGTGCGTGGGAACGGAATGTGAGGGGGCCCCTTGTTCGTGAATGCCACTTCATGTGCCAGCGTCTTATTTATTTGTGCACTCAAACGTTTGTGATGAAAAAAATAGGATTAAATTTCAAAAGTAGTTAGTAATTTGATAGAAGTTACCCGAAAAACGTAGTTAAATTAAACTACTAATTACCCAAATAGAGTTGTAATTGAAAGTTACCAAGTTACTCGGAAAAGTAGTTAAACTACAGCAGTTTGAGTAGATTAGTTGAACTACGTCCAAGTCTGCCTTGGTTACGCCGACGGCGACGCCGACGCCGCTCAAGCCGGAAACGGGCGCCTAAGAGCTGTGCTCTAAAAAAGAAAACAAACACCGCAAGATGTGCGACTTCAGTCTCCTTGCCGGTTTACGTGTGATTCGTCCTGAACGTGTCACACCGAGCCTGACCATTTCTTGGATTCCTGGTTCGTCAGGAAAGTACTTTTCTGCTGAGCAGCCGTCATCTTCAGCCCTTGGACTGTGGGGTCTGAGGATGGTCTGAGGTGATAGTGGTTCCTGACGTAAACACCGCCGCTCGGAGTTTACACTGTAGCGCCTCGGTTCGAAACCAACTTGTAATATGACTGCCTTTAGCCAGGTATTCTTCATAGCTCATACTTTATTTCACTTGAAAGAAGAAAAAAATGGGAATACGGCAGGCGTGCTAGTTCGGTGGAAAGGCGGAGGCCCATGCATCTGGTGTGCACACCGATCTTACCTAAACCAAACAGGCTGGTTCTTTGCGAGAGCCGAGAGAGCCTGGGTGGGGCAGTCCTTATACTTGTGCTGTTCTTGATGTCTCTGAGAAGCTTCTTGTGAGCTTGAGTAGAAAACATTGGTTCCAAGCTTTGAGGTAGGGTAGAGATGAATGTTCTTAGCTCCTGTCCATCAGTAGCTCTGCTGGAAGATAGGTCCGATGCTAGGGGTGGAGCAGTAGTTGAGCTAGATCCTTACCATCGCTGCGCGACTTAGCGAGCATGGATTTAACAGATCTGCGATAAAGAGGTGATGATGGCTCATGAATAATGTTCCATTCTTGCACTAGTGCTCTGAATACTACTGAGTCAAAGGGAGGTCCTTGGTCAGAGATTAGCGCGTTAGAGATTCCAAACCGTTCAAAGACATCCTGTAGAACCAAAATGAGTGCCTTCCGTTACTACAGAAACATCTCTACTTTACATTTCCAGCTGCCCCGAAAAGAGGTGAACGTGCCCGGCTCCGGCTCTACCGCCAGACAACGAACAAAGCACGTTTGCCCGTTTGCTTTGATGTTAAAATCCTGAGACTCGGAAGGTAACTTGAAAGAAAAAGTGTAAGAAGACAAAGAACGAAAAGGGGAGAAGTGTATTGGTGTGAGTTGGCGGTGACCTTGGGAGGTGGCTATAAAAGCTGTGGACGGAATAAAATTTGTTAGCCGAGTTTAAGATGTTTGTCCTGTCCCCTTTTTTCTGTCTCCTTGCACTTTTCTTTCAAGTTTCTTTCCCAATTTCAGGATTTTAACATCATGGTCAACATACAACAGCTCGTCTGCACCTTGAGAATGCTTGCGTATACTAAGTTCATTTTTTTTAGTAAGTTACCTACTAAATATATAACGAAATAAGTAGTTGCTGCGCGAACAGCTTATTGCATTTACGTTTGCTTTAAAACAATTGTCGACTGCCAGCACTGGTTTCAAGATACCGTTGAGGTCGCATCCAATCCAATCCAGCTTTGCACACGTTCGCGCTCCTATCCTCCTGCTTCGCTTCTTTTGTTACGTTGCGGACACGTTGATTTTTGTATCATAGTCTATTAAGTGTTTTACTGTTCTTTCAATCATGAGTCACGTCCTAATGAGGTGGCTGAACACGGGCAGGACCCGTCTTTTTGACATCGTAAGTATAAGAGACATTGTGGACACAAAAATCGGGCGCTTATAATTCAGAACTGCAAGGACCCAAGTGTGTTTGCAACCGACGTACTGGCACGTTGGGAGGGCGACAAACACCCTGCAAGAATTGAGGCTGTCGGTAAGCTTGCTTTGATGCTCTCGGTTTGGGAAGAACCCAGCGTTATTTTCAATGTGTGATTTGCCCGCCTTCGATTTCGCAACTGTCTTTTCTGAACAGGGAGCGCCGCACAGATGGAAAAGCGGTGTCAACAGATAACGAAAAACAAGGAAGTGAAAGAAGCGTCTTCTAATGGGGCGTCGGGACACGGCGACCAGGTACGTGAGCCCGTCATGATAGGTGTCAGATATTTATGTGGCGGCAACGAGCTTCAGCCGAGGAATGCTATTTTAAGACCATTTGAAGGGTGGGTGTTGTTTCTAATCCATACGGGATTACCTAAGAACTGTTTGTACGCTGACAAAAAAGGAAGTTTAACAAAGCTTGCAAATTATTTCTGGAGAAGAAATTTTGAGTTTTTATTTAGTATAGACGCTTTTAGCACGCGCCAGATTAATGGGGTACAGAAACAAAATTCCAGCGCGCATTTTCTAGCTTAAATCTGTTGCATGTTGCACCCAACCTCAAAAACACCAATCTTTAGTTGAAAGGCCCAAGAAAACAAAATTTAAAGCTAATTAAGCAATCTTTCAATTTGCGCCTGGTGGATGCCTGTAAAGCTTAGTTAAGAGGTAATCTAGCAACGTTGGGAATCTTGCTACGTAGTCATGACATGGCAGGAACCATTACGTAGCTCCACTAAACATCGGAGCAGCGCTGCTTTTTGGAAGTATGCTCAACTGTTTTAAATGACCTCGGCATGAACGTGATTGCGAATCCTTTGCTCATGCCCACGTTGGCCCGTGCGCTTTGTCCCTTTGCGAAGGAAGCCAACGAGATGCCGTGATGGACTCGTTGAGGAATGTCGCAGAGTTGTTCCTGTGACTTCGCTGTACAGTTCGAAGCCGCTCTGCGCTTTTTGACGTCGATATGCTGGTGTGCTTCTGCATGGCTGAGAACTGTGGTAAAGACTTGGTTGACAGCGATATGCCGATCAAGTTTTCGAACAACGAGAAAGTTTGTGCCCTGTGGATCCGACTGCACGTCCATTGTTTCCGACATGGGTTCCGATGCCTGCTGCTCCCTTTCCGAAATTGATACAGAGTGGTTTTGTCGGTGTCCTCATCCTCACTTGTGTCGTTCAAGATCATGTTCCCAACGAAGTTGTCCTGAAGCGCCATTGGAGTGGGCCACACAAACACAACGCGCACGACTGACCTCGTACGTGAAACGCCCGTCTCCCCACGAGTACTTCGAACGGCTCGGTTGTAACACGTTGACGCTGTTGACGCCACCACAACGCTGACAATGCCACAAACGGCAAAGCTCATAACCATTCCAGCTTTGCTACTTCACAAATGTGGGGAAGTCTTGTTTTTTGTTTTGTTTTTTGTTTGCGCTGGATATCCTATGACGCATCGCACTCTCCGTTCGCTTTTGTTTGAGCGCTTGCTCAAGTGCACCGTTTGGAACGAAACATATAGCCAGTCGTTCAAAATACAAACGTGCGATTATGATTTCCGGTTATTATAGGTCATGATTGACTCATTTCCGAACAAAATTTGAATATTTCAATTTTTGTTTCCGTACCCTTTTAAAGCCACCATAACTGACCTTCTCTCACTGAGATGTTGAACCTCTCAAACGGACGAAAGTTCGACCCATTTGAAGTCTCCGCTAGTAACATGAACACGGCAGTCTCTAGATGATGACACCGACACCGCCCTCTCTGTATTAATTTCGGAAAGCGCGTTACAACCGAGCAGTCAGAAGTACCCGTGGGGTGACGAGTGTTTCACGTGTGAGATCAGTCGTGCGCGTCGTGTTTGTGTGGCCCATTTCAATGGTGCTTCAGGACGATTTTTTTGGAAACATAGACTTGAACGACACAAGTGAGGATGAGGACACCGACACCGCCCTCCCTGTATTAATTTCGGAAAGCGGGCAGCAGGCGTTAGAACCCACGTCGGAAGCGATGGACGTACAGCTGGATCCACAGGGCATGAACTTTTTCGTCGTTCGGAAACTTGTTGATCGGCATATTGCTGTCGACCGAGTCGTTGCCATGCAGAAGCGCGGCAGCATCTCGACGTCAAAAGCGCAGAACGGCTTCAAACTATACAGCCTGTCATGTAGCCACAGTGATGGAGTATAGTGAGTGAAATAGATTTAAATTAAACCAGTCAGTAGGTCAGTAATAGCAGCACCCATGCACATCTGCACAAAAGTGTTTATAATGTTGCTCCAGTTTAATACCAATAAAAGCTGCATGCCGTAACTGAAGCTGGGATGCCCTATCAATGTGACATTGGAGCAATCAGGGTAAAATTTATTTATAAATTCAAATTAACCGAAGAGTATTTTGGTAAAATTCACAGACCACAGAAAGAATAAAACATATTCGCGACGATAAACAACAATTATTTCTTTCAACTCACAGCAACAGTACAGTAATCTTATGTTGTTGTGAGTTGAAAGAAATGTTTGTCGTCAATCATCCCAAGTTTGCTTTATTCTTTCTGTGGTCCGTTAATTTATAAACTTACTTAAATGCCAATTTAGACCCCCCACCCTTAGGTCATGGGACAAAACGTTGGTGAATACATTTTTAGACAAATCATGTGGAAACCTCAAAATACTTTTGCAGTCTGTTTTGCAGTCAATGTTCTATGAACTTTTTGTTCTTTTGCATTTCATTTTAATCAGTGAAGAGCCTTATGTTGAAGTTTTGAGAATCAATATGATGCAAATGGTAAATATTTCCATGTTCAGTACTTTAGTCGGAAAAGTTTCGAGCTCTATAAAAGCAAAGACTTCTAAAAACTCGGATCACCTGACAGAAAGTAAACAGACGCTCAGAGCACCTCCTGAATGTCCTCTTAAAATAGAAAAAAAGTTGAATTTGACATGTGAGGTTGAAAAGTTGTGGAAGTCTGCACTTCACTAAACTATACTTGAGGTTCCCGACGCATACTGCGCCACTCTTGTGCATATGCTGAGAGCAAATATTCTGACCTCATAATTTGTGGTTGTCCCACTTCAAGATATGTCGTCGCAAAGACAGTTAGGATAGCAGGATAGCAGGGCGTACGAATTTTGCGAACAGTTTAGCAATACAACGGTTATTTTTCAGTTGTAAATTTGCAAGCACTGCGAAGTACTGGAAGTAGAGAACAACTCATTGAAGAGTCGCTTGCATGAGCTTCAGGAGGAAAACAACAAACTGAAGAGTACCATCGACTACATAACCTTACAAAGAGATGGGATTGAAGGTGAGTAATACCCTGGTTATACAGGATGTTTTTTTAACTGTTGTAAGGCTAGTGGCAGATCGCAATTGCCAACTTTGAATGACTCAGCTGAGCTGAGATAATGCTCACGGTGTAAGATATACCCCTTAGGTGAGGACACAACACAGCTAAATGCATTGCACCAGCCATTCAAAAACATGGGGGACGAGCACCCGGGAGGCTGCATCATTCCGTGGCCACCGGCCCTCGGTTGACAGTCATCAGTTGGTTTATTGGCGAGACTGTACGATCAATGTAGTGCATTAGAGGCAGGTGGGAGACAATTCAAAGGGGCACTATGGAAGGTTCTGGGATTGTCTATTTGTGACTCAACCTGGCAATATACATGCTCGAAGCGTCCCAAAATTTGAAAAATTATAATCATGTGCGGCTTATTTGAGTACTAAAAGTGTGATCAAAGATTGCGACATCTCAGACCTATAGAAGGCGCCACGTAATCCAGCTGGATGTGAGCGAACGATGAGTGGCCCACGCGAGCGATGGCATCCCGTGCGGACCAGAAGGGGATACTTTCCGCTCAGGAAGCCATCATTTGCGATTGCGTGACGAGCTTGTTGGTTGTTCAACCACGGTTGAACAACCAACAAGCTGTCAGTCCAGTGGCGTCACTAGGGTCAGCGGGGACACCCCCCCCCCCTCCCCCCTTCCCTCCCTTTGCTCGTCGCCCGTCGCTAAGACCTCTATACCCGCCGCGACACCCCTTAGAGTGCTGCACCCGGGGTGGTCCCCCCCCCCCCCCCCGCACCCCCTTGTGATGTCACTGTCAGTCTGACTGTCTATTCACACAATTAATTTTTTCGATGTGCAGCGACTTTCGACATCGAAGTTTCTCGAAATTGGCTCATTCACATGTACAGCTTCATGCACAGCAACAATGACATTACGACTTGCATGTATCTCGCAACACTTTATTGTCTGTGCTAGTGAGATAGTGTTTTGTGGCCAATAATATGAAATATGTGCAGTTAGAAGACAGAATCCACTTTATTAAAACTTCTACACAATAGTTAAACAAAAGTCCATCACATGACAACGTCGCGGCTTGCCAGTTCACTCCTTCACTGGGTTCTGGCTTAGTTGCCTAGGACAAGCAGAGGGAAGAATGCGAGCATCCAAGCAGATGAATAATTTCGAGGTATTGCGGCAATTTCTGGACTGCTAAAGCTCCATTCTATAATCAGCGTGTTTACGTGCAGCACTCGTTGGCGTTGCCACGACTTCATCAAATCCCGGCACACACTTGCTCTTCCGCTGGTCACGGGATTCCCAATCACTCATGCCATGTTCCTTGCCTACTTCCTTCGGCTTTGGCTGAAATACAGAATCAGCCATAAATCAGGCTCGCGCCTACCTCCGTCAACAATTCGCCCCACCCTTGAGGTCACATGAAAGCGGTATAGAGCGGCCATTGGCGGCGTCCTAGAAATGATTGACTGGACTTAGCAGACAGAGGTTCAACAAAAGTTTGCCTCAGAAGCAAGGAGCATGCATCTTTCTCTGCAGGGATGCATCTTTTTGGACTCATTCTCACCACGCATCTATTTTGTGAAACTGGGTTTTGTCATACTAGATTCGCTTGAAAAATGCATCGTGTGAATGAAGCATGAGATATCACAATCTTTGATCACATTTTTGGTAGGGAAATAGGTTGTACATGATTATAATCTTTGTATTTTGAGAGGCTTTGAGCACTTATATTGAGTCCCACCTATAGCCGATGATCTCAAAAACGTCCTTAGTGTAAGAAGACTTCCTTAATGCTGCCAAAGTACTTTTTCTATTTTTTGAAGCACACGATGCAGGAGTCAAACTTTGGTGATCTCCGCATTGTCGCTATTGTCCTCCAGATCAAACCATGTCACCCACATGTTGTTCAAATTGTAAACACTCACTAGTGTGAATATCGCGTCGTCGTCTGCTGTGGACGCACATTGAGGAGCATGGATCTCGGCGCTGACAGCCTGTTTCTGGCATTAGTTATAGTAAATGCTTGCTTCTTTGCAAAAAGTTGTGATTTCTCTTAATGACTGAAGTGCCCCTGTTGTCCACAAAATGATTCTTTCACCCATCCATCACAGCATTGTCTTCTATGTATCCTTTGTGTTTTTACTTGAACAGTCCCCCCTTACGTAATGCCCAGCAATGGGCCTTTAAGTTACTTGAATAAATATATCTACTGTGGTTTGCAGAAACTCGGGTCCTACAAATTCTTTTTTGCGCAACTCGTGGCTTCCTTGGAAATATGAATATGCATTACGACAAGGCGTCGATTAAACAATATAGCCAAAATAATTGCTACCAATTAATCAATTAATTGGTTGAGTTGATTAATTTTTAGGCAAAATAACAGGCATATTTTTTCTCCAAAGTTTTAGAATTTTAAATAAGGAAACTTGCTTTTGGATAATAATGCCATTAGTTTACCCGGCTTGGCGGCCACTAACAAAACTGCTATGC
Source organism: Ixodes scapularis (assembly GCF_016920785.2). Lineage (NCBI taxonomy): Eukaryota > Metazoa > Arthropoda > Arachnida > Ixodida > Ixodidae > Ixodes > Ixodes scapularis. Next base: position 14,667,855 of record NW_024609873.1, on the reverse strand, counting down.
AATGAGGTGGTTAATTATCACATATTTTTTAATTAGACTTCTTAACTAATACAATAAGCATATGGTTCAAATTTAAAGCTTGCTGAGCATCATCGGAAACCACCAAGTCAGTCAGTTTTAGAAATATTTGGAGCTCCCATAAGATACTGCTTCAAAGCGCACAAGATCAGACACACTTAAAAGAAATTTGACGCATACAGAGGAAGAACACTCACGCAGCGCTGACTGACAACTCAAGTGTATTATGCATCATCTTCATCTTCCTTCACTCCGATGCAAATGGCAGTGAAACAAAAAAACGATGATCATATGAAAAAGAGAAAGGAAAAAAACAGAAAAAGGAATAAAAACAAAATATTTGTTTGTACAGTTGTGCAACAATTTGAGTCCACCCTGGGGAAAAAGAGCATGGCGTGAGTACTCCAACCTCACTGACCGCACAACCGAGTATTTGTGGCGACTCACTTTGAAGCATCTCAGATCCCTTACTCCCCGAAAGACACGACACCAAAGCCAACCTCTGCATGTCATCGGCGATATCTCTCTTCCACCAAGCGTGGAGAAGGTGCTCAGCCTCGGCCCTAAGTTCGCGGTTGAACCCCGCAAGTCGGCACCTGAGCTCCTCTCCTTGGTCAGGCAGGTTTCACAGCGAGCCTCGAATACTGAAAATGATCGATGTATTTCAGGAGGAGTGGACATTCTCACGCGCCACGCAACTCCGATCAGCCCACTATCCATTAAGAGGGCTGAAACCTACTTAAAAGAGCGTAGCTTATCTCTTCTACCGGCTGACAAAGAAGGAGGTTTTGTGCTCATGCACAAGGCCTTGTTTGGCATTAAGGCCTTAACAGCCATTGAGTCCGTCTTCCAATGCCACCAAGATATCACCTTAAGTAAGATCAAAAGCCAAGCCAAGAAGTTATGTAGCTCTCTTGACCTCAAGCAACTTTGTTCATCTATCGACAGAAGCAAATCATCCAGCCTTGAGATTTTCTTCAGTGCAAAAACTCACAAGACTGACTGCCCACTCAGGGTCATTGTGTCTGAACGAGGCACTTGGCAAAAGTCCTTCGCAGTGTTCCTCCAAGACAAACTAAACCTTCTTGACATCAATTATCCCTACCTGATTAGGAGCTCAGATGAGGTCAGGCAATTCCTACATGATGTCACAGATAGAAGCCTCAACGCTTTTTCCATCGATGTCAAAGATCTTTATTATGCCCTTCCTCAAGACCGTCTTATTAGGTGCATAGAAGAAAGTGTTGACTCCTTTGGTGTCATAGCTTTTCAAAACGCGTCAGGTGTCACAGTCAAGGGTTTTCTTGATTTAATAACCGCCTACCTGAATTCTACTTTTGCCACTTGGGAAGGCTTAACATACCTGCAAAAAACGAGAGTATGCATTGGCTCCTGCATAGCTCCCGTACTCAGTGACCTTTTTCTGGCATTTCATAACAGATTATTGCAGCATAACCTTGACCAGTCCAAAGTAGTGCGAGTGTTTCGGTACGTGGATGATTACCTGATTTTACTTGACAGTAACAATAGAACCTTCCCCGACTTAGTAGCCAGTGTTCTGTCCACCTTCCAGGCCTGCCTTCACCCGTTGAGACTCACCCATAAACTTCCAGTTGAGCGACCTATAAGATTCTTGGACTTTCGAATCGTTTTTGAAAGCAGTCACACCTGCTGGTCCTACGAACCTCGAGCAAAGAAGCCACTTCTAAACCATAGTTCCACCCACTCTAAGCTTGTAAAAAGAGGCATTGTAAGACTCTGCCTAAAAAACTCTCTGGAAAAATTTTGCAAGCACACAGTCCTCATGAGTTTCTACACGCAAATTTCCCGGTTGGTTTCAGCGGGCTACCCCCCGTCTTTATTAACCTCCGTTGCCGAAGTCCTACTCCGGGAGGTGAAGAAGAAGGGAGCTATCACACGCAGAGCTAGAGACCGCACGACAAGGCCTGTCATAGTTCCCTACATTCATAACCTATCCCACAAGCTCAAGAAAATGGCCAATAGAATCACCGTAGACGTTGTTTTCTCCGCGCCGAATAGACTTTATAACTTGTGCAAGAAGGTGAATGGAACATCAGGTCGACCAGTTGGATGCATCAAGAACCATCAGACAAAGTTCGTGTCCTGCAATGAGGGAGTAATCTATTCCTTCCCCCTCACTTGTGGCAAGTGTTACATCGGACAGACGGGTCGCTGTCTAAATGACCGACTTCGTGAGCATCACAATAACGCCAAAAATGCCAACTCGGGTCATTTAGGCATCCACTGCAGAGACTGCGGGTGTTCTCCCTCCTGGACAAATGCACCATACTGGGACGGAGCAGAAACAAACTGACGCGAGAAATAGTAGAAACCGCTAACATTGTAAGGCTAGATAGAATTTGTGTTAGTACTCCTTCGCTAGCCTTAACGGAAAAAGAGTTGAACTATATAGCACAAGCACAGTAGCAACGTCCGCTGTACAGAGAATCCATTATTTTTTCTTCCTTCTATTTTTTTCGTCCTTCTATATTTTGTTTTTATTCCTTTTTCTGTTTTTTTTTCCTTTCTCTTTTTCATATGATCATCGGTTTTTTGTTTCACTGCCATTTGCATCGGAGTGAAGGAAGATGAAGATGATGCATAATACACTTGAGTTGTCAGTCAGCGCTGCGTGTGTGTTCTTCCTCTGTATGCGTGAAATTTCTTTTAAGTGTGTCTGATCTTGTGCGCTGTGAAGCAGTATCATGAATAACCAACTCGCCCAAGCTGAAGTTCTGACCAACTCCCATAAGAACCGCGGCGGACTTTAAAGGTTATCCCCGGTGATACAGGTGCCAGGCTGGCGGAGTGAAAAGGCGGATGATAAAAAATATAGAAACTGTCGCATTTAGGCACATTCTCGGGACCCATAAACACTATGTACATGCTCCCAATCCTTTGAAGGTTGACTGATTTAGTCGCTTTTGTTGATGCCCAGCAAGAGTTGCATTAAAATATGTGGTTATTTTTACTAATTTCAAACATTGTAATTAGCTGCCTAATTGCACAAGCAATGTTATTCCTAGTGGGCTTAAGTTTGGTAAGGTAATGGCAAAATAAAAAGTCCTAATACAAGCTCCCTTTTTGGAATGTTCTGAACCAGAAATAAAGAAAGAATAAAAACTTTGCTTTTGCTTTTGACTATTTTTGCTATGGCAAAATATCATAGTTTACTTTTATTTGAAACTTGACGTTGTGATGTCCACAGAAATAGAAAATAGAAAAAAGTTCCAAAAGCGAAATTATTTAACAGCGTTATTAAATCTATTTAATCTTGAGATGACGACACAATAAATGCTAAAGTGGTTACCGTGAAAGCCTTAGTCTTAAAATGAATAGAGGCACAAGAATTAATAGGCCAGGAATTTTGTACTTTCCTTTTGTCCAACTGATTTTTGCGACTCGGAATTTTATCGATTAATCGGATGAACCATCTGATTGTTATTAAACCAGTGTTCAACTAATATGAATGTCAATCGATGAATTGCCCAGTTCTAATGTGCACTGAGTGGGTTTAACGCCGCACGTTACCTGAAAGGTCAGTGATAATTGCTGGCCCAAATCAGTAAAACAGTCGTCGTTCTTATAGCGGACATTTCCTTTTACTGTGTCGCGGTATGAGCCGTTGTCAGTGTCGCAACAATTCTACTTTTTTTTAAAGCAGAATATTTACCCAGAGGTTTTTAATACTAGCCTCTTGGCATCCGCAGCTCTCCCAAAAAACATGAAAGCTTGAGAACCCACACTCAAGAGCACAATGCAGCCCTGCTCGCACACTCTTTTTTGATCCAGTTGCAACTGATTTTTCTGAGCAGCATATTCACTCACTTTGGTTCTTATGCATTGTTGAATTAAATTATTCAGGGGTGAGATGTTTTCAGTAGACCACTGCGTGAGCCGATGGTTTCTTTGCAGGTATTAACCTTGAGAATCATTTTCCTGAATGTGATTCCGACAAACGGACACAGATCATGACACAGTAAAAAAATGCACAGGCTGCAGCTGCAATGATTCTCTTAATCCTGGAGGCGAGTGACTGTGACCAGACTTTTCAATAACTCTCGGCACTAACTTCCCTTAATTAGCAGCATTTATCATTCTGCAAAAGCTACAAGTTATGCAATCAGAAAAAAAAGTAGAAACTTTGATTCTACAACCAACAGTAGCAATACTATGTAAGCAGCTAACTTGGCATGTGTCGTTTTGTTGAATTTGCATGCTTATGAAGCGGTACATTTCACAAAAAAACAACTTTGCATCATACATAAATACTGCAGCTCACCCAGAGCCAGGCTTTTATTTTCAGAATCCATGCTTCGCAACGTCCGTCTACAGCAGGAGTCACAAACTCATTTGAGTTTGGGGGTCAGATAGCCCACCCCTAAACTGTCGAGGGCCAACATCGGTTGGGGGGAGATGGGTATTAATATACAGGGTGTCCACAAAAAAAGTTATAACATTTTTTTCTCCGCAAAAATAAACTATGCATCGCCGAACGCTCATTCTTTGCCCGAAGGTAGCGCTAGAGGTCCGGACCAGATGCCGAAGTTGCTGCGCGAACCCCTATTTTATTCAAAACTATAAAATGATTTCCTAAAAATGTCAATGGGAGAATGGTGGCTGACCGAGCTCTCGGATATATGGTGCTCTATGGCGCCATAAACTAAAAACGAGTGAAAATGGGGCCCATTTTTCCATTAACTTTTCAGAAAATCCTTTATAACTTTTGAATAAAGTATCGGTTTATGCTGAAACTTTTGCATCTGGTTCTGCCCTCTAGCGCCGTCTTCCGGCCGAGAATGAGTGGTCGGCCATGCATAGTTTATTTTTGCAACAAAAGAAATCCTGTAATTGTTTCTTTTTAAACACCCTGTATAATAAGACAAAAGTACAAAAAAATAACGATGGTGTTCCACGTTGCAAAGAAGCCGAGTCTTTGCGACGTGCAGAGATTTTCTAAAGAAGTGATCTCGTGCTATTTGCTTCGTATAATAGTGGTTTTCACAGTTGTCTTTAACTTTGATTTACTCATACAACTTCTACTTCGGGTTTGTGCCTATTGTGATTACAAGATTTAGAATGCCACCATCCAGGTAAGGCGCTGGAATTTTTCAATAAAACTATGAACAAAGCACACAATCATTACTATGTTGCTTCGACAAGTATCAGAGTTCAATATTTCTCAAAACAAAATCTCTTTGTATAGTAGTTTTTGCTTGTATGACAATTTTTCTACCAGAATTACAAGCAAACACTTGTGCCTTAACGGTATGTAAGACGAAATACTCCTCTATCTAAAAAAAACTACAACATAGCACCAAAATGTTAAGATGTCATTAGAGAAGAGCTACATTCTAGTGGAAATGAATAGACGACAAGAGGTCATTATGTATGAAGCATGCAAAACTCTGCGCATATAAAAACAGGAACTTGCAGCCATGGGACACTTGCGGGCCGTGTCCAAGAGGGTCGCGGGCCGCGTGGCTGAGACCTCTGGTCTACAGCATACGACGCTGACATTATTGGCACAGCTGTTAACACTTTTCGCTGTACACTGACAATGCGGTTCAATCTGTGCTAATGTACTGAACAGGACTGCACTATTTAATTCAAGAACGCTTTTGCAAATGTAGCAATGCGACAATATAAACACAAAATTCTACAGTTTCTTGTATGTGAATGCAGAGGATGAACATTGAGACCGCGGAATGGATGCAAGCGAGCCAACAATGGCCACCAGTTATGATGGCCCACATCACCTCGTATTTATTGGCTGCACCGACCTGATTTACACCAGACACATTACGAGCTCACATGTCCTTGAAGGCCTAGAATTAATTCATATCAGTAAGCAGAGCTGCAGTGCAGTTTTTGTGCGGACGGTACATGGGCCGTTGATATGGTCTAGGGGCCTTTGTTATTTGAACGGTTATAATTCCTATGACAACATGTCTCGTACCTATAGCTAAGCACTTTCTGCGCATGTAATGGTTGTTCTATGGCACATTATTTTCCCTTTTTACGGCGCCGGGCCTTCTCATTTTCTACGACGGGTTAGGCAAGCGGGAAACATGTAAAACCTGATCTTGACACATTTTTTTTATCCTTCAGTGCAGCTTTTGCCTTCAGGAAGGAATGTTTAAACACAAAAATCATAACGATGCCTGTCTCACCGGGCTTTTTCTCCCACACCCCTGGTTTGGAAGTGCACCCGACTCGCCACCGCTACGGCGTGATGAAGAGAGTTGATGTATATACTGTTCGTACCTGTCCGTGTGTTTGAATCTTTCACCAAAATGTACATGGAAACTCGGTAAAATGTACCTAAGCAAAGCAATCAGCTGCAAGCAGCACTGTATTGGATGCACCTGCAGTTCTTCAGTATGCTGGTATTGCATTTAATCTGTCTGCTTGGCTGATGTATTTTGATTGCCCAGATCTGCAAACTGCCGCTAGTGAACTGCTTCGGTTCCGGGAGGAGCTCCAGGAAGATAGGGCGGCAAGAAATTCCGAAAAAGCTGAACATTCTGCAGACGCTTGCCAGGTAATAGTCCTTCGGGACCTATTGTATACCAGTTCAGAATAATTGGAGGGCGGTTTCTTTGGTGGAGTTTATGAATTACTAGATACAAAACCATATTGAATATAGGTAGGGGATGACAAATTGGTAAATATACTCAAAGTTGCTCCTGGAAGTTTCTGTTGATAATCAGTTGCAGTGCCTGCAGTTTTCACGGTCGGCTAAAGTCAGATTCGGGAGGCTACATAGGGTTCCCATAAAATGAGCTTCCATTTACTATTCGGTGTTTTCGATTCAGACCGCCAAACGTATGCTGAATTCATTTTGTTCTGGTTCAGTCAAAGCAGGTCACTATTTGGGTCTGTGCACATGCGGGGGTGCCATGAGAGTTCTTCACTGGCTGACATCTTGGTACAGTTTATTATCAATAATTTATTACACTTGCAGTCAGAATCAACACGTTTTGTGGAGGCAGTGTATGGGCTTGTCTGATGGCTGGAATTTGTGCTCCCTATATGTGATCAGATATTGTGTGTCGAGTTCACTGTCCTCGCATGGTAAAAAAATATATAATTTTCTGTGAAAAAAATTGATTGGAGCAGTATTTACGGCGTAAAATGCAGTTAAAAATGAGCGGTACTCCTCTCCATTTTTCTCTCTTGCGCTTGTCCGAGGCATTCGGAAAAAGAGGAAAACCCCGGCCATCGCTGCTGGTTTGGCTTGGCTGCTCGGCTGCGCACCGTACGAGAGCCTCATGTCTGACCGTAGCAATCTCCGACTACACCTCAGTTGGTGGCCATGCAAACGAGGCCTGGTGAAGTTCTTAGCTATGTTTCAAGGCTCAGTCGAGCGGATCTGGGTAACTCTGTTAGGTTATGTCACCTGAAAAGAGCAACCTTGGATGCGTGCAGGTTTTCAAATGCCAGCGCACAAAATCTTTACTGCAGAGTTGGATTGAGGAAGTCTTGGAACACAGCCCTTTTTTTTTACAGTATGAGTTGGAATGGAAGTGACGCTCCTGTTATACTCTTGCAAACAGTACGGCACTCACTAGATGGGTTAGACCTTAAACATGAATATGTAGTTTATAAGATTATTGCAGCATATGAAGGTTTTGTACCCAACACCAGAGACGTCCATTAACCTTTCAGCTAAGGGGAAGTTACAAACTGGTAAACATTGGGCCCCATTATCTCTGGTACCGGACAAATTCGGTGCACCCTAAAAGTCTTGCACCGTAAATATCTCCACCCTATTGGAAAGACCAGTTTAAACTGGTAACCAGTTCAAACTGGTACCAGGTTCAAACTTGGATATTGCTCCAGTTTGACCAGTTTCATACTGGTTGAACTGGTCACACTGGACATGGTGGTTGAACTGGTCATACTGGTTGAACTGGTCATGGTGGTTGAACTGGTCATGGTGGTTTAACTGGTAACCAGTGACTTATTGCCACTGGTTAAATTGGTTGAACTGGACAAACTGTGCATACTGGTCTTACTGTGAAAATGTGTATACTGGTAATACTATACGACTGCGTATACTGGTTCACTCTAAGCAGTTAAACCAGTAATATTGACAACACAGGTCGTAAACGGATAAAATTCACTTTTTTTCCACAAAAGATACACATACTTCAGACCACAAAAATAAACATAAAAACATATTTACAATTTAAAAAAAAAAGTCATATTATTCATTAGTCCCAGCCGGTCGGCGAGATTTTCCACATCTTCTGGAGTGTCGGGGTTCCGGTGGTGGATAAAATAGTACCTCAAGGCATCTGAAATAAGAATAAACATCAGAAATTAGAGCCATGGCAGATTTATTTGCACCCGTCTGTTCTAAAACGGTATGAAACTAATTCCACGAATAAAAAATATGCACCATCATAAACAGTATGAGAGGGAATATGGAAGCGTGCGCCAACCGTACATGTGGTGCCAGTCTAGAGGCAATTAAGTATAAACCGCATGTAAGCGATTTGGCGAGCGACGAGAGAAGCGACGACGATCCGCTTCGCTGTCGCTCGGTCACTCGCGCAACGAGACAAACCGCATGAAAGCGACGGCAGGAAGCGACCAAGGCGATGAGCGACGATTTCTAGAAATCCAAAAACCGAGCGACGCGACGACTGACCGTGGGAAATCTCCGTCGCTCGTCGCTGATTCTCGTCACTGTCACCGTCGTTCGCTTAATCGTTTAGATGCGGTTCAGCCTTTACGCAAAGCAACGCCCAGGAGCGAAAAGATCCTGCTGCTACCCCCTTCCTGCCTCCCCAGGCTGTCGTCCGCTACGCAACTCGCAACCACTATGGTAGAATATCTCTGAAGCTGCAAACACACTGGCGGTTGTATTACTAGCATAGCTGTTCCAAATCGGGTTGCTGAAACGTTCAGTTTCACATGCACCCGATTATGAAAATGAATCCAAATGGTCGAGCCTGCTTACCTGGCTCGAAGCGCGGGGGCAGAGGCAGCCATTGCCAGCGCCGCAATGAGGACGGAGCGAATTCCAAACACGCCGTTCTGGGACGCAGACATTTCGCCCGCGAGCGAGTGGAACTCAGGTGGAGGACGTCGTCAGCCACAGGAACCATCGGCAGAGGCAGCACTCAAGGGTCCTGCAAACTATCTTATACAAACACAGCTTGAAGACAACTTGTAATCTCCCCAAGCAGAACAGCGGCCCCAAACAACAAAGATCCAACCGGCCCAAAGTGGCCCCAACCACCGCGCCAAATCCGTTTTTTTTTTTTTTTTTTTTTTTTTTTGGTTGCCGGAGTGGTCGTTGACGCCGACTGGCGCTTCGAGCGGGCGCGAGGGCCACGCTGATTGGCCCGCGCGCTTCCTGTCCTGGCACGTGAGCACCTCTCCCCTTTCAAAGCATCCGCGCTGCGCGTCGAGACAATGCCTGATCTCCAGTCCCAGGGCACCGGCGCATTCCAGGGGCCTGACTCATACTGCCACATTTTCCCGCGCTTCTCCAACATCACTTGGGAGGCTCCCTGCCTCGGCCTCGGGCACTTGCGCTGGAGCCTGGAAGCGGCTTCTCGGTGCAGGCCAGGGTGGATAAAGGCCGTGGTGAAAAGCGGGAAAATTATGAAGTCCAAGCGGGAACGATTGGCCGGCAGAGGGTAATGAACTTCTATGAGACGATTGCATCACTGAATTCTTGACCTGTCACGAACTATTGTTGCAAGCGAGCTGTACATGCGTCAAAATAAAGCTTTTATTTGGTCTGCTAGTCTGTTATGCGACATCTGCATAGAGAAAATGTTCTGTAAAGGCCAGACAATTTCTCTGCTGTGGCAAGGTTCATTCTAGAAACACATATTTGCCTATAGGATTAATAATCTTGTTCTGCCAATATTTTATTTATTCTGAGTTATGTGGAGTGTAAAAGCCCAATTCGCTCATGTAAAAAAAATGGTCATTAATGCGGTTCTCCCGCTTGGGAGTTAAAATTAGAAACATTGAAACCAACTTGATCCAAATGAAAAAGGCCAATGATGCTGGATTTAAAAGAAAATGGATATTGTGCGGAGAGAGCGATGGAAATTGGGCCGCATCACGTGCGATGAGCGAAAGATGCATGGTGCACGATCCCGTCTTGCATGGTTATCAAGGCCTTCAAGAAGTGCGGAATTCCTAACGCTATGGACGGCACCGAAGATGAAATGCTTTGGGCCGTTGACAGCGATAAGGAGTCGCCCGACAACGATGACGAGTGATGCATACTGCCCCACGAGCGCTGCACCGGACCGTCGCCATGATGACGACCTTGCCGGCGAGAGACAGCGCCGTTCATTTTATCGCAAGATAGAATGCATTCAGAATAAACCTTTGTTGTTCCAAGTGAGAAATGTTTTATTTCTGTATTTAACCTACAAAATCTGGTTCGAGTAACAATCGAAGTCATGGCGTTTTTTTCTTTTTTCGGACCTCGAGAAAAGGGTGCACGTTACAATCGAGGGCGTGTTATACTCGAGTAAACTTGTCCCATGACCCACATAAAGCATGGTGCAGCAGTTATTAACGTTTTTATCTCAAGTTTTGTAGAATTTAAACGGGTTTAACCTATTTTTGGGAAGAAAATATTGCCGCGCGCATAGTAGGCAGAGCGGCCGTGGCCTAACGGTTATCGCGCTTGCCTCCCACGCGAATAGCCAGGGTTCGATTCCTGGCCGTGGCTACGCATTTTCGTTTACACTGTAATGTAATGTTCTAGTGAATTCGAGAACCGTCTAGCTGATTCGAGGTTGGAATGTTCTACGCGTCGAACCTTCTACATCGAATGCTCCAGAAGCCAACGCGTGTACGAAAGCGGCTCCGCCTGGCAAGCAGGAGTCAGTCTCGCCCCAGCGTTCGACTCTGCTGTCACGCCGACTTCGACGCCCGCGACGCTCTGCTAGTCTCTTTGTACCCTTTTAGTTTTGGCACAAGTTCGCCACATTAAACGTTTACTTCTTTCTGTTTAGTTATTGTTAGGGTGACCAGACGTCCTGTTTTAGCCGGGACAGTCCCGTTTTTGAGGTCCGCTTCTGCCGTCCCGTCTTTTTGTCCCAATAAAGAATCATGTCTCGTTTTCGCAGGAGTGCATATTTTTTTTTTAATTGGCACCAAGCGAGTTGAAGCAAAGCGTAACTATACTTACTCGTTACAAGTAAAGTTTACAAAAATTACCGTAGGTGCTTTAAAACATTTACCCAGAGGAACAAAATTTAGAATTGCTCTTGCCCACAAACAACTTCCAAATGGGTACATGAAACTGAACTGTGAGTGTGACTGTTCCAGGGCTTAGTGCAGTACAGTAAAGTTTTGAAATAGGACGAGTAATTTAATTAAATTTGTTCTCCCAATCTCAATCTTTAGCACCCCGCCCCCTGCCCCCCGCTGGGATGTCCCGTTTTATACCTTGAGGAATGTGGTCACCCTAGTTATTGTTATTTTGGTCACCACCCGTGACATTTTGGTGGAGGCGCTGGGTAACGCATGCCCCTGCCGCGTACCCCTCCGAGGGACCGCAGTGCAAGTCCGACGCCAAGCCCACGAAGAACCAACGAAGGCACTAACGAGATCCGGTTCAGTCGTCGCACCCAAGGCCTACACCCGGAATTCGGACTTCTGCCGCCCAGGACCAAGCAGCCAACGAAGCCGACGATGGCCAGCCAGTCGCCGACCCCCGCCGCTCTTTCCGTCGTCTACCTGCCCGCCGCCCCCCGTACGCCGACTCCCTTCCACGGTGAGATCCATGAGGATGTCGAAGACTGGATCAAGCACTACGAGCGTGTGGCGCGGCACAACGGATGGACTGCGGAGCAGTGCCTCCAGAACCTCTACTTTTCGCTGGAGGGTACTGCGAGGTATTGGTTCGAGAATCACGAGGCTTCGCTTACGCCGTGGGACATCTGTGTGGCCGAGTTGCAGCGGACGTTCGCCACCCTACACCGACGGGAGAAGGCAGAAGATCTCCTCCGAATTCGAACGCAGGGCCCCGACGAAAGCGTCACAAGCTTCGTAGAAGATGTCCTCCGCCTGAGCGCCCGTGCCGACCCACGAGCCACAGACGACAAGAAGCTGCAGGTCCTCATGCGCGGGGTGAGAGACGATATCTTTGGAGGCCTCGTGCGCAACCCACCGGGCACCGTCGAAGCCTTCGTCACCGAGGCGACAAACATCAAGCGCGCCCTCCAAGCGCGCGCTTCCCACTACCAGCGACATTCAAGTGTCGCTGCAACCGCGCTGCTTGGCGGCGAGAACGCTCCTGGTACGGACATCCGCGAAATTATCCGGGAGGTCGTCCGGGAGGAACTCCGCCAGTTGCTGCCAGCCGCAAGTCGACCAGCGACGCTCTCCATTGCCGAGGCTGTGCGCGAGGAAGTACAACGGGCGCTCCAACCAGAGGTTCCCGTCACCACGGTGGCACCGGAGGAACCGACGTTGAGCTACGCTGCCATAGCCCGACGACCGCCGCAAGCTCCCCGCCAAGCCGAGGCGCCACCCCGAAGAGACGCCCCAACGCCGCACTACCCCCGACGACAGGAAGATCAGGCGCACGTTCACCCAGACCGACCTGCGCCGAGGAAGACAGACGTCTGGAGGACGGCCGACCGACGCCCGCTGTGTTACCACTGCGGGGAAGCTGACCATGTGTACCGCCGATGCCCATACCGACAACTCGGGCTGCGTGGATTCCACCCAAGCGACCCGCGCCCCCGGTATGGTGAACGCCCTCGGGAGATGGACGAGTACCTGCGACGACCCCAGTCCCCGAGCCTGCGTCCCTCCGAGAGTTCCGGTCGCCGTCACCGCGACGTCCAGCTTCGCCGATGCACCGACCCCGACGTGAAAGCCTGTCGCCTCGCGCTCCTCGCCGGGGAAACTAGGCGCGGCAACCCCTGGAGGTGGAGTTGCCGAAGGCGACCGACGCCAAGATCCTCCACGAACGCCGGAGGGCCCACACTCGAACGCTACCGGAGACCGAAACGACGCTCCTGAAACGGTGTCCAACAACCTAAACGTCATCATCGACGGCCACGACGCATCGGCACTCGTGGACACCGGAGCAGACTACTCAGTCTTGAGTGGGAGGCTCTCCCGCCGCCTTCGAAAAGTCACGACGCCGTGGGATGGACTTCAAATACGAACCGCCGGAGGTCACCTCATCACACCAGTCGGGAGGTGTACTGCTCGCGTCGAGATCCACGGTGAGACGTGCCCTGTGAAGTTCGTCGTTCTGCAAGACTGTTCGAGGGACGTTATCCTCGGAATGGACTTTCTCTGCGAATATGGCGCCGTCATCGACCTCGCTGCAAACCAGTTGACTCTTCGAAAGCCCGTCGTGCCGCCGGTGGAGATGAACACGACGTCAACCGCGATCCGAGTTACCGCCGACCATGTGAACCTACCGCCGCGGTCGAGTGTTTTCGTCACCGTTATAACCGACGCAGCCATGCACGGTGAAGCTCTTCTGGAAGGCAGCGTCCAACTGCTCCTCGAAAAAGGAATTGGTGTCGCAAGAGGCGTGACGGATCTTCAAGAAAGACGTACAACTGTCCTTGTGACGAACTTTCGAGAGGAGCCGCAGCGCTTAACGAAGGGTACCACCGTGGGCCACATCGAGGAGCTTCAGGCGCCAGCCGTGGTCACCGCAATCTCCGAGGAAACCTCGTCGCCACAGCAGAAGAGCACGACGCCGCCGCCGCTCGACATCGACTCAGAGCTCCCAGCTCCGAAGCGCCGGCAACTGGTTGACCTCCTCGCCGAATACAGTGACTGTTTTGCCACGACATCGAAAGTTCGCCAAACACCAATGGCGAAACATCGCATTATTACTGACGACGACGCACTCCCTGTCCACCAGTCGCCGTATCGAGTCTCCTTAAAGGAAAGGAAAGTGATTCAAGATCAAGTCCAGGAGATGCTCGACGACGACATCATTCAACCCTCAAGAAGTCCATGGGCGTCCCCAGTCGTCCTTGTAAATAAGAAGGATGGGTCCATGCGGTTCTGCGTAGACTATCGTCGACTGAACGCTGTGACGAAGAAGGATGTCTATCCGCTCCCCCGCATCGACGATACGTTAGACCGACTGCGCCACTCCCGATATTTTTCGTCGATGGACCTGAAGAGTGGTTACTGGTAGATTGAAGTCGACGAGCGTGACCGGGAGAAAACTGCCTTCGTCACTCCCGACGGACTGTACGAATTCAAAGTGATGCCGTTCGGACTTTGTACCGCACCAGCCACCTTCCAGCGCGTCATGGACACCGTGCTGGCAGGTCTGAAATGGCAGAGCTGCCTCGTCTACCTGGACGATGTCGTGGTATTCTCACGAGATTTCGACGAACACCTCAGACGACTTCGAGCCGCGCTTCAAGCCATCAAGACCGCCGGCCTGTCACTCAAGCCAACAAAGTGTCGGTTCGCCTATGGGGAACTAAAGTTCCTCGGCCACGTCGTGAACAACAAAGGTGTTCTACCTGACCCCGAGAAGACCCGCGCCGCAGCTGCATTTGCGCCGCCGTCTGACAAAAAGGGAGTAAGAAGATTTCTCGGACTCTGTGCCTATTACAGGCGCTTTGTTCGAGACTTCGCCAAACTATCCGCACCGCTGACACACCTCACGAAGGACGCCGTAAAGTTCGAGTGGACAGAAGAACACCAAAGGTCATTCGACGAGCTCAAGCGAAGACTCCAGACGCCCCCGATTCTTGGCCATTTCGACCAGTTCGCTGAAACCGAGATCCACACCGACGCCAGTAACACCGGACTGGGTGCTGTACTAGTCCAAGTGCAGGACGGTGCAGAGCGAGTTATCGCATACGCAAGTCAGACGCTGTCTAACGCGGAGACGAACTATTCAACGACTGAAAAGGAGTGCCTCGCTGTCGTCTGGGCAATAACAATGTTTCGCCCATATTTGTATGGAAGTCCTTTTCGCGTGGTCACAGACCACCACTCGCTCTGCTGGCTGGCGAATCTGAAGGACCCCTCCGGACGCCTCGCTCGGTGGAGCCTACGACTGCAGGAGTTCGACATGACCGTGGTGTACAAGTCCGGCAGAAGCACAATGATGCCGACCGCCTCTCGAGGGCCCCAGTCGAGGCCGGTCCTTCCTGCACCAAAGAGGACGACGATGAGTGTTTCCTCGGCGCTCTGGATGTCAGCGACATGGCAGCACTCCAGCGAGACGACCCTGAGCTGCGAGCACTCATCGAGCACCTAGAGGGACAAGGAAGCGCCGTTCCGCGCGGTTTTGTACGAACACTACCAACCTTCTCCATCCGACAAGGTGTGCTTTACAAGGAGAACTTCAGCGACAACAGCACGGCGTGGCTGTTGGTGGTCCCTTCCAGTCTTCAAGAAGAAATTTTTCAAGCCTGCCACGATGACCCGACGGCGGGACACCTTGGTTACAGCAGGACTCTTGCCAGGATACGCGAAAAGTACTACTGGCCCAAGCTTGCGAAGACAGTGCACCACTACACCCGATCTTGCCACGAGTATCAACGACGGAAGAAGCCACCGACGAGACCGGCAGGACTTCTTCAGCCTATTGCGCCGCCATCTGCTCCATTCCAGCAAATCGGTATGGATTTACTCGGACCTTTCCCACCGTCGACGCAAGGAAACCGATGGATCATCGTCGCAACCGATTATCTCACGCGGTACGCCGAGACAAAAGCCCTTCCATCAGGAACGCCTGTTGAAGTCGCGAAGTTTTTCATCGAGTCCATCGTCCTCCGGCACGGTGCTCCCGAAGTACTGATCTCAGACCGTGGATCATCATTCATGGCCCAGCTGACGCAGGAAGTCCTTCGTCTCAGCCACACCAGCCATCGTCGCACCACGGCGTACCACCCGCAGACCAACGGGCTAACGGAGAGACTCAACAAGACCATCGCCGACATGATCTTCATGTACGTCGACGTGGAGCGCAAGACATGGGACGAGGTGTTGCCGTACGTCACATTTGCCTATAACACGGCCGTACAAGAGACCACCGGAGTGATACCCTTTCAACTGGTGCATGGGTGCAAGGTAACGACAATGCTGGACGCTATGTTACCCCACGAACCGGCAGTCGACGCAAGCGACGACGCCCAGGTGGTTGCCCAAAGGGCAGAAGAAGTCCGTCAGCTCGCCAGACTCCGGATTAAGGCTCAACAACGTGTCGACACTGGCCGCTACAACCTTCGTCGTCGGGACGTCCACTTCCAGCCCGGAGAGAGGGTGTGGGTGTGGACACCGATCCGCCGCCGTGGTCTCAGCGAGAAACTCCTGAAGCGCTACTTTGGACCCTACAAAGTGCTTCGTCGACTCGGGGATCTAAACTACGAGGTGATGCCCGACGGAACAAGAACATCATCACGCCGCCCACCACGACCTGAAGTCGTCCACGTCGTGCGCCTGAAGCCGTACTACGCTCGATAGGACTGTGGATCTTATGTGTTTCAAATGATTCTTTAGTTTGCCGTTCTTTTTATGTGCTTTGTTTTGTTTTGTGTTGCATCGAGGCGATGCACATTTTAAGGGGGGAGTAATGCCGCGCGCCAAGTAGGCAGGGCGGCCGTGGCCTAACGGTTATCGCGCTTGCCTCCCACTCGAATAGCCAGGGTTCGATTCCTGGCCGTGGCTACGCATTTTTGTTTACACTGTAATGTAATGTTCTAGTGAATTCGAGAACCGTCTAGCTGATTCGAGGTTGGAATGTTCTACGCGTCGAACCTTCTACATCGAATGCTCCTGAAGCCAACGCGTGTACAAAAGCGGCTCCGCCTGGCAAACAGGAGTCAGTCTCGCCCCAGCGTTCGACTCTGCTGTCACGCCGACTTCGACGCCCGCGACGCTCTGCTATTCTCTTTGTACCCTTTTAGTTTTTGCACAAGTTCGCCACATTAAACGTTTATTTCTTTCTGTTTAGTTATTGTTATTTTGGTCACCACCCGTGACTATATTAAAAAAAAAAAAAACTCTAAGAATATCTAAGTATGTTGGCTCTTACTTTTTTGTATTGATGAAATGTTCTCTAGCTAAATAAATAAAGCTGACCTTTCGTGTGGGCATTAATATGCCATGAATTCAGTTGCAAATGAATTAATTGTTTGTAGTAACATGTCGCCCTGTGACAATCGTGAGATGGTAGCTACATTATATGACAAATAAATAGCTTCAACACTGTTAACAGAACGTTTTGTTGCGACTTTATTTTGCACAGTGAAGGTTACGAATGACTCTGCGCTATCCAATTCGCACACCCCTACAAATAAAGTGAAAAAGAGGGGTCAATCTGGTAACCAGTTAGGTCAATCTGGTGACCAGTTTGGTCAATCTGGTTACAAGTTGGACCAGTTTGGTCAGTCTGGTGATCAGTTTGGTCAATCTGGTTACCAGTTGGACCAGTTCGGCCAGTCTGGGGACCAGTTTGGCCAATCTGGTGACCAGTTTGGCCAATCTGGTGACCAGTTTGGTCAATCTGGTTACCAGTTCAGCCAGTGTGGTGACCAGTTAGGTCAATATGGTGACCAGTCAGGCCAATCTGGTGACCAGTTAGAAGGCAATCTGGTGACCAGTTAGATCAATATGGTTACCAGTTAGACCAGTCTGACTACCAGTTCCACCAGTTTGATTTCCAGTTAGACCAGTTTGACCAATCCAAATACCAGTTTGACCATTTTAAACACCAGTATTACCAGTTAGATTTTCAAACTGGTCTTTCCAATAGGGCAGTCAAGCTCTTTTTACCAGAAAACACATATTTTGACAAACCTGTTCATTCAGGATGTTTTACATTTCTTTTTTTTGCGTAGTGGTTCTTTAAGGTTATTCAGGCCACAAAACTTAAAAGCTGTGCATCTCTACCATGGCACTCAGGCAATGATAGTGGTCTTAGGAATAACTTTCATCAGACCTTTTCAATTGAATGAGAACTTTTACAACAGCATTCACTCTGATTACTTGAAGCAGGAAGACGACGAGCAGGTTGACCTGGGAAGGTATAATGTCAACAAGGCCGTGATTGACTTGCTAAAGCTTGGACCAGCTAAAACTGCGACGACGTATGCTCGAGAACTAATCAGGCAGGTGTTCAACACTGAAGGAATGATTGGGAAATCAATCACTGGGAAGTAGTCAAAAGCCCACAAAGAAAAGGAGGCAAGGCCGCAGTTGGATTCTATTAGGGTCAACGCAGTTGTCAGTGAGTATTACTTTTTTGTGGTTTTGGGCATGGAAAGTGGCCAGTGACATGTAGCAAAATATTTCCTTAGGGCCCCTGCAACAACGTTTTGATTGGTCTGACACTTGCAGCAAGGATGAGCTCAGATGCTAATACGAAGGAACAATTGTTTTTTTTTTTCACTAAATTGGCATTATTTCAGAAGTTGGGGGCAAATTAAATTGACAAAATCCAGCAAGAAAGGTACTACCTCTGACATATTAGATCCCTCAATGGTGGGACCGTGGAGCCGCTCCTCAGGGGGGTGTCAACCATACTCGTTTTTACCCCAAGAAGAAAGTGTGTTTTGCGCATAGTTCATGTGCAGTGCGAGGTAGTCCCCTTAAACGTATGGTCGTCAGAGAACAAAACATTTTGTTTTTGCGTTTTAAAAATTTAAGTGTTTTAAAAAAAAATAATAGACCTTATACGAATATAAAAGTTTCTCAATCCGCCACATAATAAAGAAAATCAGTAGCACTATCCGTGGACGAGGACTTTTTTCCTACGGTTCTTGGGGTGAAAACGGATATAGGTGCTGTTCTCGTTGTCTCCACAGTTTTCACTCTGTTTTTTTTTATCGTTCTCAAAGCTTGATAAAAACTAATTTAATAAAAAATTAGGAGGGTTAACACTATCATACTTATTTTGCGCTCACAGGTAAACCTTTGGTGGCTCTTGCCAATCAGGGAGCCAGGTAAGTTAACGTCATCAGCCGCGCATGTTTGCCACTACGCAGCGCCGCTGTACGTACAAGTGTTCTGAGCCCTGTCAAGCTAAAATATAATAGACTATTATTTTGTGGTTCAGTCTTTGTTCCCCGAGTCTCCCAATTCAATAAAAAGATGGGGAGTGCAAAAAAAGAAAAAAAAGCAGATGCTTGAATATTGTTGGAAGGGCTCTCTAAAATGATATTTAGGGCCCCCTGCAATTTTTAGCTTCTGCCTTTGTTTCGCTATCAGTCTTGTTAGTGGTTCGGCAGACTCGAGGAACAAAGACCAAACCACAAAATAATGTATCATATTTTAACTATACTCGGCGACAACTTTTCTTGGCAATGCAGTTGAAGGTACAGGCCCGCGTCCCCTCTCCCATTTTGAGTGTGCGACGGCTCTCCTCCTCTCCCCGGAAATGGGGGAGGAGGAGAGCCTGCGTACACTCAAAATGGGAGAGGGGACGCGGGCCTGTACCTTCCACTGCATTGCCAAGAAAAGTTGTCGCGGAGTATAGACATGGCACGGAACACTTGGACGTACGCTGGTGCTGCGCGCTGCTAAACGCACAGTCAACACGGGCACTGCAGAACAACCACTCAAACACAAAAACTACAAGGAAGTGATCCGTGAAGATTCAACACAATGTAGCACACGCTGCCATTTGCCGAACCGGACACTAAACTGTTCACAAGAATGTCTTGGGCCTCTTTGAAGAAATCGACCCGGGTAGGACTTTTCGAACGAGATACCATTTACCACAGAAGCGAAATCCACAGCGGGCCTGCCCCCCGCAGGCCGCATCACGCGCGAAACTAGGTCCGGTCCTTGCGACGCAGGCATTCCGAGTTTGTCAACGGGTAATGTGTCATCCGTCAAACCACATGATCACACTTCTGCCGTTACCCGCGCGCAGAGAGCGGATTCAAGTCCGGCGAGTACGCACATCAACCGCGCCTTCAGCTTAGGGAGAGAAAGAAAAAAGAGAGGAGGAGTACAAAGCAAGCAGGCCAGAACGGGGGTGGGGTGCGCTTACAAAGGCTTATCTTCAGGGGCATCTCAACAATGAACGGAGCGAAAGAATTTGTCACTTCTACCCAAGGTTGATAGTGCAGTAGAAGTTATCCGTGACCTTGTGCTTTAGGCAGGTTCCGTGCTCTGCCTTATCACCAGCTTTGAGACAGTAGTCCCGTGACCCTAACCGGAGACAGGATTGGCCTTAAACACGCATAGCGTCTACCTTGCTGTCATTGCCGATTTAACAGGACAGCTCTTTGAAGGTCAGCTTTCGAACTTCTAAAGAAACTGTCCAGTCAAAAAGTGGTTCTAAACGGGGCAAGTGTGACGACAGTATGTTTTGCGTCGTATAACTTACATTATAACTTAGAATGAAGAACTAAGCGCGACTATTTTTTGCGCACGATGTACACAAATATATCTATAAATATATAAATATATTTTTTATCAATAAATTTAAAACTGTTTGCACACTGTTAGGTTCGCGTTTTTAAACTTCAAATTTTTTTACGAAAGAGTTGCACATAAAAGACATCTCGAACAGCACATCGTCCGACTTTCAACACACGATGAATCACCGACGCTCGCAGTAAGAAGGTTGCGATGCTGCGCGAACGGTTTCTGAAATATGCTGCGTAGAGTATGCCGGGCGCAACGGCTTCGCGACCGTTCGAAGGGCAAATGATTCGCGACAACAAAGTAGCGTCTTGCAGCATCAGTAAGCTAACGGGGCTCGAGAGTCCCACGCTCACATTTCCGCAGAGCGAGCGCGGCCGGCCAGATCGAGGCGCAGTATATATGTATCTGTTTGCTTACTTTTACCACTTTGCAAGTTGGTTCCATCACGTGTCGCACTGTCGTGCAGTTTTGCTTGATATGATTTGTCTAATTTTCATGTAAGTTTGTGAAAAATGTTTCAAATAAAAGGTTAATTAAACCACTGTTGCCATATTTCATTGAGTTTTGAAAACAAGGTGACATTTAGCCTCTATTTTAATTCTTAAAACTGACGAATGCTGGTCCCAACTTGCTCCAAGACCTCGTTTTTGCTGCTAGCCTGCATGAAAATAGTTTTTTTCTGCTCCCAAAATTTCTCCAAAGCTGCTTTGCACAGTTTCATCCCTGTATTTCCAATACTGGAAATTGTGGCTTTAACACTCCAATATTGAACAGCATATGACAGCATACATTCAATATAAGAAAGCCCTTGGCCTTGGCAGTGCAATATGACCAGCACAAGTCAGCATACTTCCAAAATTGGAAATCCAAATTGGCTTTTACAGTCCACTATTGGACCAGCTTATGCCAGCATGAGTTGATCTTGGAAAGCTGTTGGCTTTGACAGTTGAATATTGACCAGCTTACGCCAGCATGCATCCGATATTGGAAAGCCATTGGCTCTAACAGTCCAATATTGGACAGCTAATGCTGGCATGTATCCAATATTGGAAAGCCATTGACTCTGACAGTCCAATATTGTACAGTTTATGCCAGCATATATCCAATATCGGAAACCTATCGACTTTGACAGTCCAATATTGGATAACTTATTCCGGCATATATCCAATATTGGAAAACTATTGACTTTGACAGTCCAACATTGGACAGGTTATGCCAATATATATCCAATATTGGAAAGCCATTGGCTTTGGCAGTCCAATATTGGATAACTTATGCCAGCATATATCCAATATTGGAAAACCATTGGCTTTGACAGTCCAATATTGGACAGGTTATGCCAGCATTTATCCAATATTGGCAAGCCATTGGCTTTCACAGTCCAATATTGGACAGCTTATTCCAGTGCATCACCAATATTGGAAAAACATTGGCTATGATAGTCCATTATTGGCCCAGGTAATTCCAATATTGGTAAACACATGGCTCAGTTGGGCCATTGTTGGGCCATTCTTTGTCCCATCAATTCCAATGTTGGCCCAATATCGTGTGCTGCCTGGGAGCTGATAACATTAACCTACCTGGCTTCCTGATTGACCAGAGCCATACATATTCCTTTCTGAACGCAAAATCATAAGTATGACGGTGTTTACGTTCTAATTTTTTTAAAGTGGTTTTTATTGAGCTTTGGGAGCGATAAAATTAAATAAGTGAAACAGCCCCTCAAATTGAGCCAGCCACCTAGCGGAGCGGCGCAACAACAGCGTGTCTCGCGGAACTCGTGGAGTGGCGGCCTTTTCAAAGCAGGTTCAGCTGTCATCCCCACTTCCTCGTCAAAACGGGGGGGGGGGGGGGGGGGGGGGACGGGAAGCTTGTCAAGGCTAGAGTCCCTGTAGAACAACGGTATGGGTGGGTCTTCAGAGAGGGTGCCCTTGCTTCGCGCCTAGCATGGGCAGTGCCATATATGTCATGGTTGTAATAATTTAAATGTGCTGATAACTTCCAAAATAACACAAACTTTGCCGACTCGATTGTTTCTCCAAGTTGCTACGTTGTCCGAGGTTAGTTTCAGCGCGAGTTTTCGACCACTCAAAAAGTAACTGCAGGGGCCTCTTAAGCATTGGTTGTGATAATAGAAGATTATACTTTGCATACTTCCTGGGGTTAACTTCAGTACAATGTGTTCAGTGTTGGTTCCAAAGTGGAGGTGTTGTCTTCTGATGACTGCTACTTCTGCTAAAAGGAACAGTTTTGACTGGTTTGTTGGGGTTCCATTTAGAGAGATACTACTGTAGATGAAAAAGCTGTTCTACTTTTTTACATTATGAGCAGCATAAATAATGACTATGTTGGCCCTTATGATGTTAAGTCTCCTTGGATGCAGCTATTGAAAGCCTATCTGGATGTAGTTTTGATATAGAGTCCTTCCAGATGTCTAAAACTGCCATACAAGTGCCTTGCAGCCTTATGTCCATATTCTCAAAACTTTCACCGTCTTTCTTTTTTAACTATCAGTCATGCATTGATAGTCCACTATTTATTCAGTAAAAAATGCTTCACCTATTTAAAAATTTGCCCTAGCATGACCAAGTTTCTGTAGGGTGGTTTTCTATATGCACGCTATCGCTATTAGCATGTACCATGCTCTAGGTACGATTGTCTGACTTGTGGAACAGTAGTAAATATTGTATTGTTTCAGAGTTAGCAAAGGTTTCCATATGCAGGGTGTTTTTTGAAAATGCGGAAAAATTGCTCCAACGAAAACTGCATCGCTCGCAGGAAAAGGTTGATGTCTAGTAAAAAAACATTAACATAAAGGAAATTTAAGTTTTCTTTTTTAATTTTATAGAAAGTCACCTTTTATTTCTTCACTTCAAAGCTATAGTTTCAATTTGAAACTTGCTGGGCATCAGTGAAAGCCCCTATGTCATCCCTTTTTGAACAGGTGCCCACCATTTTACTGTTTTGAAAAAAAAATCCAGTTTTGGATTTTTTTTCTTTTCAACATTGACATTGATATACTGATCGGAGCGGATAATTACTGGAAAGCTGTCACTGGGTCTATCAAGAGACTTGACGGAGATTTGACAGCAGTAGAAACAATATTTGGTTGGACACTGCAAGGTCCAGTACGACCATTTCCGGAAGTGGGCTGGCACCAAGCAACTGTTATGCAGGTAATGACTCGACATCAAAGCAACCAGCCCTCTCAGCAGCTACGGGAAAAAAATACCCTACCGGTTCCTGAGGAGGATGTGCCAGAGCCCAAGCAGTCAAGCATCAAGGGTGAACTGGTGCCCGAGGAAGCAACAAAATGGTGAGTTGGGCCAGTTGGTTCATAATGGAAAAAGACAAGCGCCGAAAGACCAGGACAAGGTAAGAAGAGGACAAGACAAGGCGCCTTGTCTTGTCCTCTTCTTACCTTGTCCTGGTCTTTCGGCGCTTGTCTTTTTCCCCGAGGAAGCAGTTCGGAAAGACAGTGATTTGGAATCCGACGAACCGGAGGCCCCGAAATGGGCGCCTACAGAAATGACACCTTGCAATAGCCCCAGTAATAGCATGAAATCTGGCTTTAAAGGTGACCGGGAAGCAGCTGGCGCTCAGCTAGTATCGGAGCCTGTCGGCTGCCAGCGCGAGCTGAGTGCCAGTGACTTTAAGGAGGACATTGGAATCCCTGACATGAACGTCATGAGCAATGATAGGAAGGGGGATAAAGAGACTCGCACTGGTGCTGTTGAAACACGGGGGAACAACCTGAAACCGACCAGCCTCATAAGCGTTTTCACTGAGATTCAGGAGGGCAAAGTGGTCAGCGTCAACTGCAAGAAATTTCGTAAACGGGACCGACCCGGACGGATTATGAGTTTACCTTCGAAGACGTTTGCATCAAAGAAGGAACAGCTGAATGGCTCAGCAAGTCGAAAGCCGGGAGAATATGGTGACGCAGTTGGCGAAGTTCTTTGCGGCCTCATAGAAAAGAGTGTGCAAGGGCCAAGTGAACTACTGGGTTACAAAATCTCTGCCGAAACCCTTAAACATTTCTTGCGAACGTTTTGCGAGAGCAACGGTTACCGCTACCAGGACTTTGTGAGTGACGTAGCGGGGCTCAATTTAAGGGCTCTTTTTGAACAGCCTTTGATGAAAATACAAGATATTGCAATGGAAAAGCGTCGCCGTGGTAGCACGGACCACGGGTCGCCATCTGATCACGGGCTCGAAGTTCCACCCAGGATAACCAGAAAGTGGCAGAAATGTTCTACTCCCGTTCCCGAGAAGCGAATGCTCACACGGAGCCAGCGGCGAAGAACGTGTAATGTGAAATATTTTAGATTCGGCCGCTTGGAGTTGCAATTTGCACGCACGGTAGGCTCATCTAACTCAAGCGGCATTCAAGTGAGAGATGTTGCGTTTCTCAGGAACAACCGTCGCCCAAGAACATTTTGATATCTGGCCGTCGTCGACAAGAACTTTCCAGATGGGAAAGTGCGTGCCTGAACTATTGGACTCGTAAGTCGCGTGAAGAGAAGATCCATTCAACTTTACCGTCTAGAAATTCCGACGAAACCGTCGGTTTGACTTTGTTGGGTGGGAGGATGTGGAGAATGGACACGGGACGACGAGGAAGTGGGCAACGGGGTCAAGCGCGGGACATGCGCCATGTTCTCATTCTGATAAACCGTTACCATCACGTTGATCGGGTCGTAGTTTCTTCAGATCCCAAACAAAAGCTATAAGAAGCTATAGCAAGCTGGCTAAACAGGTTCAGAGGGCAAGCCATAGAAATATCTATAGCAGGCCATACAGGGAGCTACAGAAAGCCAAAGAAACCAAAGGAAAAGCTATAAGAAGCTAGAGCAAGCTGGCTAAACAGACCCATAGGGCAAGCCACAGAAATATCTATAGCAGACCATACAGGGAGCTACAGAAAACCAAATAAACCAAAGGGAAAGCTATAAGAAGCTATAGCAAGCTGGCTAAACAGACCCATAGGGCAAGCCGTAGAAATATCTTTAGCAGACCATACAGGGAGCTACAGAAAACCAAAGAAGCCAAAGGGTAAGCTGTAAGAGGCTATAGCAAGCAGGCTAAAGAGACCCGTAGGGATAGCCATAGAAATCACTATAGCAGGCAATACAGGGAGCTATAGATGGCTAAAGAAGCCAAAGGAAAAGCTGTAGGAAGCTATAGCAAGCTGGCTAAAGGAACCCATAGAGCAAGTCATGGTAATCTCTGTAGGTGACCATACACTGAGCTATAGGTGGCTAAAGAAAACAAAGGGAAAAGCTATATCAAGATGGCTAAAGAGACCCATAGAGCAGCCCATAGTAATCTTTATAGGTAACCATACGTCCAGCTATAGGTGGCTAAAGAAGCCAAAGGAAAAGCTAGAGGAAGCTATAACAATATTGCTAAAGAGGCCTATAGAGAAAGCCATAATAGTCTCTATAGGTGCCCATACATTTACCTATAGCCGGCTAAAGAGACAAAAGGGAAGAGAAGCTATAGCTCGCTGGCCAAAGAAGCCCAAAGGGGAAGCTATACAAGGGTCTTTAGAAAACCATTCAGAAAGCTATAGACTTCTGTGGCTAGCTAGCGAGAACCATAGGAAAAGCTAAAGGCACCCATAGGCACGACTGGAGAATGAGCTAACGCACCCATAGAGGTGGCTATAGCTAATTGGGCCAATTTTCTATAGTCGGCCATACAAAGGATTTTCCATAGCCGACCATAGATTCATAGCGTAA
Organism: Ixodes scapularis; assembly: GCF_016920785.2. NCBI lineage: Eukaryota > Metazoa > Arthropoda > Arachnida > Ixodida > Ixodidae > Ixodes > Ixodes scapularis. Next base: position 14,641,702 of record NW_024609873.1, on the reverse strand, counting down.
GTCATACAGATCACTATAGCGGACCATACAAGAAGCTATACACTGCTAAAGGAACCAAAGCAAAAGCCATAATTGGCTATAGCATTCTTTTTGACAAGACCCATAGAGTCTATGTGTCTCTTTAGAAAGAGGCTATAGACAGCCATAAGGGACTCCATAAGAAAAGCTATAGACAGCCATAAAAACTGCTATAGCTAATTGCGCCAATTTGCTATAGCCGGCCATACAAAGATTTTTTATAGCCCACCATAGACCATTTTTGTATGGGCGAAGCAAACCTTTCCAACTCTCAAGAAGAACTGTTTATTTCAGAACACAACGTAACGGAGAAGAACGACGCGCGAGATGGGGAAAGAGAACCAACAAGCACGCACGACCGAACTAGTTCGCAAAATATTTCCGCAAAATAAAACGTTTTCGTAAAGTTATCGAATTTTCAAGTTACGCGGTCCGAGTGCATTCCAACATGCCAGTCTCGAAGGGCAACAACGGTACGGTGACGTCGCGGGATTACCCCTCCGCTGCCTCTGCAGCCGCGTTGTAGGTAGCAATTCCGTGTACGCCGTGTTCTGTGTTCGTTTTTATTTTATCTCGGCGAAGTTTTCTACCCTCCACCATGGGTGGTGGTGGGGGAAACTGTTGCTGTGCCGTCGGATGTACCAACAGCACCAGAAACACCCGCAGCGTCTCCTACCATCGTTTTCCGGGCGAAGCGTCCTTGCGCGAGCAATGGCTCCGAGCAGTGCGCCGCGATCAGTGTTCTCCGACGAGTGTGACTCGACTGTGCTCTGCACATTTCGATACCGACTGTTTTGAGGCGAGCAGCCTCTTGAAGATGGAGTTTGGCCTCGTCCATGGAAACCGCAAGCTGAAGCCTGGCGCCGTTCCAACACTCTTCAAGCACAAAGAGCCCCAGCGATCACCCATCGAAAGGGGAGCATTTGCGAAAAGGAGACGAGCAGAGTTTGGAATCGTCAACGTTCAATGCTTTTCACGGCGTTTTCAATTGCGGAATTGTGCGGCTAATTGTTTTGTGCTCACTCTGTAGAATGCGACTGATCGTAGCGACAAACAGCCCTGTTCGAAGGGATTGCTCAATTTGGAGAGTGCTCTATTCGGAGATTCTTCGCTCTTTTAGGTACGATTTCTCGTCCGTGACAGATATATCTGTATAGATCTGCCGCGTTGTAGTGTTGTTGTTCTTGTTGTTGGTTTTGAATACAACGGGAGTGCGTGCCTATGCGCTCTTGGTTCTTTTAGAGATAACACACAGTGTGTAACGTCCAACGTTTCGCATTACGTTAGCTGCGTAACATTTAAAAAAACACGCTGTAACCCTGTGTTTTTTTGTTGGACTTCGCAGCTGAGGGTGCTGGATCTTATTGTGCACAAGTTGTTGAACCCGGGTAGTGTTTTTTTTTCTTTTTGTATGGTCTTTAAAATATGAAGTATTCAAACTTTTAATACAATATAACCCACTTGTTGCTGCGCATGACAACAAAAATAACAAGAAACAAACAGTAGACTCCCGCTGTGTTTGTTGTGCCGTGGCGACACACACATAGTTGAGGGGTTATTGAAGAGCATTCGGGCTCGTGCTTGTGGTCTTTACTATTGCTTGGCCTCTATACCTCTGCGGCACTAAGCAAAATAAGGAAAATGACCTCCCCGAACTTGCTCGGCCACTAAGCCCGAGTGAAAAAGAACCAATAAAAAAAATTACAGCCGTTTACATTTCCCTGTAACGCCGGATTAGAGCGCAGCTCTTGAGGAGGATGAAAGGGCACTGAGGGATAGGTGACTCCTTGAGGTCACGTGATCTCGGAGGGGGTCGTCTGACGTCAGGGGTGGTCACGTCACCTAAGGGGATTCATGTGACCTTAGGTGGGTCGTGTGAGGTCAGGGGGGTCACATGACATCGGGGGGCACGTGACCCTGGGGTGGGGTCACGTGAACTCGGGGGTTCACGTGACCTTGCGGTTACGCCGACGGCGACGCCGCTCAAGCCGGAAACGGGCCACTAAGAACTGCGCTCTAAAACAGGCACAAGCTGCTCATACACCAAATGTTGCATTTCAATCTACAATGTTGTATGCAACTAAAAAAATGTAAGTAAAGTTACATCGGAAGTAACATCGCATATTATCAAACGCAGCTGGTGGACGAGGCATTGAGCGGAGCAGCAGCACCTGGACCATCTGCCAAAGATGTCCCTGATCCATCCATGGATGATGTCTGCGAAGACTGGACCAAAGATCCGTCAGCATTCAAGGCTGTTGACGTTGGCTGCCAAGCCAATGTTTTACATGGGACCAGCAGGAAGTCGCAGACAGCTTTCAAAGGCAGAAGCAGAGGTATGCTAACAAGTCTCTTATTATTTTTTTTTTATTTTTTTATTTTACGTCTACTGCTCTTGTCTTTGCACATCAACTGCGAAACTTCAACTGTGCTGCCTACGCGCATAGTTGTGGTTCCAGTGTCGTACCCCACCCTCACATCGCCCAAGAGCTACAAGCGACTGCAAATTAATCACTTTGAGCATTCGAAATTGTGTCATTGACAGTCAAATAAGGATGGTGTGTGCTTTTCTGGTATCATTTAGATGAAAGATGGTACAGCAATTCTTGAAAAATAGTCTGCTGAAAAAGTAAACTTGGCAGGTTTCAAACTCCCATGCAATGATCCTCCAACTCTTGTTGTTGTAGTGAGACCCCAATTGGCCTCTTCAGCTACCTTCTAACACTGCACGCAGCAACTCTGTGTCACCTTGGTTTTCCGTTCCAGTAACTGAATTACTCCTAACTTCCTAACTAGGATAGTGGTATGTCTACAGCATTGTCGTTGAATGTTTGGTTGAATATATGTACGAATGCAGACGTTTATGCTGTAGCAACTAACTCTGGGGCCAGCCTGTCCAGTTTAACTTCATTACACCACTTGATCTGATTTATAGTCATGCACACTTTATAATGCTTTGGTAGACTTGTATGTTAATTATTAGCGTAATATCTGGCATTGTGATACCAGTTACACGTTTGCTCAAGGCTGTTAAAATGCACTCTCCTCTAGGTACCCAAACAGAGCCCATGGATTGCCATACGTGCGGCCAGAGAGAGAGCCCTGAGGGCGGACACGGGTCACCTCCGCAAGCTGTACCGCCTCAAGCAAAACCGTCGTGTGATCCTGTTGACGAACCTGGCGGACAGTTCGACTGGTATGCATTGTAAATTGTAGTATTTATGATGCTGAATAGTACGAAGCGTCCCTTTGACACTTAAAGTCCTATACCGATATCCGCTGATGCCCTTCATTCAAATTTTGCTAATTTCTTGACTTGCACAATTTGAAATGCTAGGTGCTTGCAAACAATACTCACTTAATTAGAGAGAAGCGGTCAGCTCACTTCTATGAAGCAATTATTAGTGTTGTCATTATGCAAGTGACGTTTTCATATACTAGAGAAGTTTTTGCGTATGTCACAAAGTGGCATATGCAGATGCAACGTATCATCTGCATTGTGGCTGACGCTCTAGCAGCCCCTCTTGTTGTTTGTGGTGACTTCCTGTCAGTTTTAACTAAGTTGAAAGATAGTAGGATCACCTATAAATGTATGAAACTTATGTACATGCGTTCCTTATTTATGTAAGTGTGCCTTTCAGTGGTTGCTACAAAAGTATAAATGTTACATCACAGCAGTAGTGACTTGAGTCAGGCAAGCATGATCACGCTCTGGTACTCTCACCAGTCATCTCATTCCTGCAACACTGCTTGTGCAACTATTGGTGGTTTGTGTGTCACAAGGTGTCCCAATTTGAGAGGCTTTCCTGCAGCCTTTGAAGATGGATTTTCATATTTCTTCTAACATGCGCAGAGCTTGAGTCACCTATATTATATTTTTCAGGGATGACATGGATGAGGCCGACATGATATCCGATGATGACAGTGAGAGGTGAGTATGTGTCACAAGGTGTTCCAATTTAGGAGGCTTTCCTGCAGCTTTTGAAGATGGATTGTCATATTTCTTCAAACATGCGCAGAGCTTGAGTCACCTATATTATATTTTTCAGGGATGACAAGGATGAGGAGGCCGACATGGTATCCGACGATGACAGTGAGATGTGAGTATATGTCTAAATAAGATGGCCCAAGGTTGTGTTCCTAAAATATTAAGAAAAATTGTTCCATCAAGAAAGTCATAAATGTTGAGAAAATTTAGAACATCAGCAAACAAATATAGTAAAGTGTAGCTGGCAAAAGAACTACCGCCAGTGTCGGCTAATATGCCTGGGAAAAGCCGGGTGTCGTGTGTGCAATAGGTATGGCCAGGTCGCGACAAAAGAAGGGAGAGCAGCAGAAAAACTGAAACGTAAACACAGGTGAAGGAGCTTCGCGGTTTTTTCTCGTGGAGTGAGGAGAAAAGCAAGCCCGATAAAAAAGAAGATGGGAAAAACTCTTTTGGAATTGAGTCCAGATCGTCGTATGAGGCAGGTAACCGTCGTGTAAAATAGATTTTTTATGCACTGTTTGTATGGGGAGTTCGCGGATCCAAGCAAATCTGTCGTAAAGTGCAGGTCGTCGTATAATTAGGAGATGTATAATCGGGGTATTACTGTATCCTTCGTCGACAACAGGAGGCCGACTGACATGATGCAGCTACGCGGAGTCCCTTTTGTAGCTGTTCAGGTGTCTCGAATTTTCTATCTAGAACATTTATGCCTCAAACATTCTGAACTTGAAGGAACGACGAAGTTCTCAAATCTTCTAGAAAGTTCTAGTAAAGTAAAGGAAGCTAAATAAGAGAAGCGCTGACAGGGATAGAACCCCAGCTAGCAGCGTGGGAGGCGAGTGCCCTGCCATTATGGAAGTGTGACTACACCTTCCTAACAGGGGCCTGACTTTTGTGAAGCCATTTAGCCCACTAAAATAAGCCTTAGTAAGCCTGAACATATAAAACCCTGTCTTCAGTTGTCATCACCACCACAAAGGGTCATGCAAAAATACTGCGTTCCTGACTGGCTGCTGTTACTTCTGAAATCACTGAGTTGCTCATCAGTTTTGTTAGGGACCAATTCTAGCGTTCTCGTCGCAGCACAAGTTTCTAGAGAAAAACTCAACAACCCGAAGTCGCAGCTTTCTACATGCACACACTAATTTTTCTGGCTGAATCTTTGGTGGTGTTGTGCTTGGGAAATACTGTATATGTAGGATTCCACTTTTTCGGAGTTTATTTTTCGTCAAAATCGGAGGGTGTTTTTCGGAGTTTATTTTTGCCGAAAATTCGGAGTTTACTTTTGTTTAATTCCCAATTCTCCGAAATTCGGAGTTTAATTTTGCAGTGTTTCTTATTAAAAATAAATAAATAATATCGAAGTGTAAACGTATGCTAGAAAAAAAAAGAAATGCGATTATAAAATAATAATTTCTTCATTTGGATTTGACGTGGGTGCCATTACTACTGGCAATACTAAATTGTCCTACGACAAAAGTTACATAGAAGTGTTGCTTCGATAAATGTTGATATCTTAAAATCCTTGAACTCCTGGAGGTAGCCGCTGGGAAGCTTGTATTCATTCCATACTATTCCATCAATTTGCCGTTCAAGGTAGAGCGGTAAAGGAAGCAATAGAGAGGTTTCAACTGTCCCTATTTTCCACTCTATGCAATCTCTATGGTCCATGGCTTTCACTATTACAAAAACGCAACCTCTCCTTCCTCTAAAGCACAAATAGTATGACCCAAACTGCAGTGATGTGATTGCTGCGCCAATTGCGCCAAACTGCGCCAAGGGGCTAACCCTGCTACATCCTGCTACATTTTGCCAAAATATGGGCAATCTGCGCTATGCCTGCGCCAAAGGACAGGTTTCGGTCGCCTTTCAAAACCAAAACTAAACTGAGTACCGTAATTGAGTATGCGTGAGTTAGGTATCGCAAGCAGCCACCCGATACAAAGTACCCTGCATCAATCGTGAAATCGTAACTCCGGAGCCGGGAAAAAGAGGGGACGTAAGGACAGGCACAAAACTTAAATGTCAGTATTGAACCAGCTCGCCTCCTTGCTTTACATATATCAATCGCCCATCCGGTCTCGCATGGTTTTTCTCGCCGTCACTTTTTTCGCGCTCTCGTCGTCTCGTGAATCTCGTCTCGTGCTTTTTTTTTTTTTTAAGTTTTTCAACGATAGATGCGGGCGTGTGCGGACGCTCCGACGCTAACTTGCTGGGTACCAGCCATGCCGTCACGAAACGAAATTATGTTTTTGCTCGGCGGGAGTTTCTTTTTGAGCTGAAGCAGTCGCTTCTGAAAGCAACGGCCGTGGGAAAACTATATTTGGTCCTGCCTGCCAGTCCGCACGTCGCTACAGATATGGAGCTTACTAAACCGAAACATAAGGACCGCCGCATGTTCATCAACATTCCTGTTCTTGTTTAAAACATACGCTACTACAAAAATTAATTTTTAACTCAAAGACTGCTCTGTGGAAGTATTGATTACCTAGGTTTCTCTTGGTTGGCTTCCTTTCGAGAGGCACCCCGGTACATGAAAAATCTGTCGCGCAAGAAAGTTGGTGAAGAGAAGAGGGCTAAAGCAGAGAAGGCAATGTCTGCACGCTGAACCCGCACGGCGCGCTTGTTTGTCTCGAGTTCAGTCGTTGCACAAAGCGCTCCAAGAACGTTTTGACCCTGACTCGCGATGTCCTGCATCGATGCGCTCAGGTTCTTCTTTTCTGCATGATTAGCTTGTACCTCCCCTGCCGGCCTTGCAAGCACGCGCCGCTGAACTGTTTTTTGACGTATGCTGCGCAGTTACATTTTACATACATTTTTGGAGACCAGTTGGCGACGGAGCGAAGTGGCATTGTTTCGCTTTCGATCGAACAGCCGTTGTCTCCGCTCGCGCGACGAAGCACGTGCAGCTGCAAGCCTGCCGAAGTCGCCCTGACGTGCACGCGAACATGCTTGCATGACAGAGGCACCAGCTGGGACGCTTGCAATCAACTGTTTTACGTTTATTTTTGACGAAAATCTGGCACGTCGGGAATCAGTAATACGGTGGCAAGCGGTTTTTCAGAATTGCTCGGCAACGCCTACAGCACTGTACACTTTGGGGATGTCTCAATGTCCCTTTGGAGACATGGAAAGTGGACATTTATTACTAGCGTAAGCCAAAGCGGAGCTTGCAGCAGCTTTGCGGAAAGTTTTGAAAAGCAAAAAGTACCCGCTGGTGGTAATGCACCTTTTTCTTGTGTGCAATTTCGCATTGCGCTGCAGCAGCTATGTGTTTCATCAGTCGGGGATTGCTTTCATTTATTATATTATATCACTAGTAAACCTAATGCTGTGATATTTACTACTAACCTGGTCATTTTCAAATGAATATTAATATGTGAAGTTTGGTTTTCAAATAAATTTGAATGTGTGAAGTTTGGTTCTTATCTATCTATAGTGGATACATATATATGTATCATTTAACTGAAGCATTGCAAAACATGTCATGTCATTGACATTTCAGTTACACCTTGAAAGACTCCTAGGTAGTCGAACTTCACCATAATTCGTTTATTTCGGCGAGCAAAGTGCACTTTGTCCAGCACCTAAAACTAATATTTTTATTTTTCTAAGAATATCTGCTCCGAAAGCCACTTTTTGCTGCTCCGAAACACTGTTTTGGCTGCTCCAAAAGCCACTTTTGCTGCTCCAAAACACTGTTTTGGCTGCTCCGAAAGGTGCCCCAAAACGGCTTAGGCCAATCACATCACTGAACCAGTGATGTGATTGCTGCGCCAATTGCGCCAAACTGCGCCAAGGGGCTAATCCTGATACATCCTGCTACATTTTGCCAAAAAATGGGTAATCTGCGCCAAGGCTGCGCCAAAGGACCAATTTCGGTCGCCTTTCAAAACCGAAACTAAACTGAATACCGTAATTGAGCATGTCTGATGTAGCTCGCGCAAGCGGCCGCCCGACACAAAGTACTTTGCATCAATCGTCCATCCGGTCTTGCATGTTTTTTCTCGTCGTTTCTCGTTTTGCGCCCTAGTCGTCTCGTGGGTCTCGTCTCGCGTCTTTAAAATTTACACAACGATAGATGCAAGCGCTGATGCAACCGCGTGCTGACGCTTCGACGCTAGCGTGCCGGGTACAGCCATGCCGTAGGGAGGCACTCACTTGATCAAATGACGTTTTAGCGATTGCCCACGTTTCACCGAATGACACTTTAGCGAATTGTCGGACGCCGCAAAGCGGCGTTTTGGGGTAGGCCATGTGGGTTCACATTTTTGCAATGAGCCGCCGCAGGCCGTCGCCGCAAAGCGTCGTAAGCGCAGCGCGCGGCGGCGGCGGCGGCGGCGGGTGAGGGGGGGTGGAGGGGGGGGGGAGGATTAACACGCGCTTTTGTTATTCTCTAAAACGTCGATTCACTCAATTATTGCTCTCCACTAAAACGTCATTCGCTCATGGGATATGAACTCAAAGCAATGGTTGTCGGAAAACTATATTTGGTCCCTGCCTACCAGTCACCGTGGCTGCATGACGTCGGGTGTTGCCGTGCCCACGTCGCTGCGGGTATGGCGCTTTCTAAACTGAAACGTAAGGACCTCCGCAAGGTCATCAACATTCCTGTTATTGTTTAAATTATGCTACTACAAAAATCCTTCTTTAACTCAGACTGCTGTGTCGAAGTATTGATTACCTAGGTTTCTCTCGGTGGGCTTTCTTTCGAGAGGGACCCGGGTATGTAAAAAAATCTGCCGTAAAAGAAAGTTGGTGAAGAGAAGTGAGCTAAAGCAAGGAAGGCAATCTCTGCACGCTGAACCCGCACAGCGCGTTTGTTTGTCTCTAGTTCAGTCGTTCCACAAAGCGCTCCAACTTTTTGACCCCGGCTCGCCATGTCTTGCATCGACGCGCTGAGGCTCTTTTTTTTTTCGGTGTGTTTAGCTTGTATCTCGTCTGCAGGCCTGGCAAGCACGCGCTGCTGGACAGTTACATTTTGCATACAATTTTGGGAACCAGTTGGCGAGGGAGCGGAGTGGCATGGTTTCGGTTTCGATTGAACAGCCGTCTCCGCACGCGCGACGAAGCACATGCGTCTGCAAGCTGCCGAAGTTGCCCTCACGTGCATGCGAACATTATTGGTCGAGAGAGGCACCAGCCGGGTCGCTTGCAATCCATTGCTTTACGTTTGCTTACTTTTAATGAAAATCTGGCACGTCGGGAACAGTAAAATGTTGGCAAGCGGTTTTACGGAATTGCTTGGCAACGCCTTCAGCGGGATGCCTCAATGTCTCTTTGGAGACATTGAAATTGGACATTCATTACTTGTCGAAGGCCAAGCGAGGCTTGCAGCAGCCTTGCAGAAACTTTCGAAAAGCGAAACGAAAAGCACCCGCTAGTCGTAATGCAACTTTTTCTTGTGTACTGTTCCGCTTTGCACTGCAGTACATAGGTGTTTGATCATTTGGAGACTGCTTCGCTTTATTATAATATATAACTAGTAAAACCTAATGATGTGATATTTTCTACTAAGCTGGTCATTTTAAAATAAATTTTAATATGTGCAGTTTGGCTCTTATTTATTGATAGCGGGTACGTACATATGTTTATCATTTAACTGAAGCATTGCAATATGTGTCATGTCATTGGCATTTCAGTTAACATGTTGAAAGACTCCGAGCTGGTCTAACTTGACCATAATTTGTTTTTGCGGCGAGCAAAGTTCCGTTCATCTGTCCAGCACTTAAAAGAAATTTTTCTAAGAATATCTGCTCCAAAAGCCACTTTTGCTGCTCCAAAACACTGATTTGGCTGCTCCAAAACAATGTTTCGGCTGCTCCAAAGGCCAATTTTGCTGCTCTAAAACACTGTTTTGTCTGCTCCGACAGGTGCTCTAGAACGGCTTAGGCCAATCACATCACTGCTGATCTCTATTTTCAGTCGTCGCTCCCCAGCTGTGCATATGTGTCAGGTTTCAATAGTCAATGTGTGGCATTCAAATTCTAATGGGGTACTACCTTCTGTACAACGGGTTTTGATTAAACTAGTTCATTTTATAAAAGTATGGTCATAAGGTTTGCTAAGAAAATTTATAAAATGATACAATTCTGTGTTTTATTATCCCAGGACCAATGCATCGACTCAACCAGTAGAGGCAAACAGGATCTTCGAGGCCAAGTTCCTAGTGTTTGAGTCATGTCTCAGGGAGCTCCTTGACAGGTGCTTGTTCTGCGGTGCACCACACTGCAAAATTCAGCTAGACTTTATAGGGACCATGGTCCGAGCGGCAGTGACGAGTCCAGCGTCCCGCACAAGGACTTGGCGCAGCCAGCCCGTCTTCCATCGGAGGCCCATGGGGAACATTTCCGTGTGTGCTGCCACCCTGTTTACAGGGAGCAGCCCTACAAAAGTGCTGAGACGTTTTTCCCTTATGGGAATGCAGTCTCTGCAGAAGTCCTCGTTCTTCAAGATTCAGTGATGCTATCTGGTACCCGCAGCCACTGAGGTACGGGAAATTTGGCATTTCTGCTATAGTTATTAGGAATATAACTGTGATTTATCGTATTTTGTAGGTCTGGCTCGCCGAGCAGGCGACTCTGCTTTATGAGCTTCGAGGCAGAAAGTTGTGCCTTGCTGGAGATGGCAGAGCTGACACGCCAGGCCACTCCGCGGACTTGTACATGTGCAAACTCCTCGAGACGACTGCCAATCGTGTCATACACACGGAGCTTGTGAAGGTAAGGCAATATGCAGTAAATAGTGTTGCATTCAATTTAGCGGTGGACCTTTGCTCTCCACTTAAAAAAGAGGCTGGACATTTTTTAGAGTTCATGTCAGAAAGAAACTACAGCTAAGGCCTGTTAATGCACCAGCAAAGGAATAAGGATAATGTTGTAAATATCACAGCTCTTCAACACGCAGCAACATGTCAGTGCAGATAGTTCATGCAACCGGCCTTCGATTGTGTTAGCCTCAGTCGGGATCAACTTTTTAGACTCTTTTGTGCTAGGCACTCCCTTTTAATATATTAATCTGGTATGTCTGGACCCAATCCCTTGTTCTTATATGTAAAAAATAATTTATAGTCCACTGGAGTGTCCTCAAGCAACCGTATGGAAGCTGAGGGGCTGCAGCGGTGCCTTAACTACCTGCCTACCCAAGAAATGTATGTCGACATTTTGGTGACGGACCGACACTCGGAGGGCAAGGCTTCTCTGAGGGACCACTACCCAGAGATCAACCTTCGCTTCGATATATGGCATGTTGCCAAAGGTATGATAATATATTCCTCTACAGCAGGGGTTAGCAACCTTTTTGCTACGGCGGGCCGAAATGTTGTGCAGTGCAGACGACCGCCGGTCGCGGACCCCTGCTCTACAGCAATTCTCAACTGCTGAAGCACGGCACTCGGGGGCTGTTTCGGTGGCTCCAAGGCAAAGTGCCGGCCTCCGAATCTCTAGGTGATGGGTTCGAACTCTGGCCTAAGTGTTCCCAATATAAAGGAAGCTTATTGCGGAGAAGGCGCTGGGGAACCAATATTTCGGTTGTTTGTTAGAAAATTATCAGGTGGTCAAAACTATTACTCCGTTTTCTGCTTGGGCGTGCCAAATGCCCTCGTTGGTTTTGCAAGTAGACACGAATATTTGCCTTTGCAAAGACCCCCCCCCCCCCCCCCCGTCCCCTGAATTTTTGCCGGCCCCCTAATTTGTTTTGTCTTGAGCTTATGTGAAACAAAATTCTACAGAAGTCAGCACACCCTAAAGTTTTAAATTGCTCCCTAATGGGGAAACATTTTCATCTCCATGACTCCCTTTTAGACAGCTTAAACTTCAGAACTAAGGTGAGCCCCCTGCCCAAAGAAGTTGTGCCTTCTCATCAGGAAAACGTACAGAGCACGACACAGTCAGCTTGAGCAAGCGATTGGCAGTGTTTGCTATTTTAGTTTGACAGATTAAAAGCTATCATGAAAGCTACCTATGCGATGGGAAGGGCTCATCTGAGACAACAACTTGGGTTAATTCACTGTCTGAGATATATGGGGAAAAGCAACAATGCTGTGCTCGCACTGACAGTGTCGCACGGTGTGCTTTCATCGTGGCACTGGCCCTTTCTTTCCCAAATCCACGCTGTCCAGTCTGTAGTCTGCCCCGAAGACTTGTGCAGATTCTAGTACCGCACCCTAAAGTGGTTGGCTTTCTCTCTCCAATAGTGTCAAAGTAAAGCTTTCAGACTAAAACCATCAGAGGACCGTTGTTTTCCCCTCATGCACTCTAGAACGTATCCCTATAGGACTAATACACTGCTTTTTAGGTGTGAAGAAGAAAATCATCGCGGTGGCACGGACCAAACAGCACAGCGTGCTCCTGCTGTGGCTTAAAACTATCATAAGGCACATCTACTGGTGTGCTCGGACCAACAATGGTGATGGCCAGTTGGTACTGGCCAAGTAGACCTCTCTGATGCGACACATCATCAACATCCACAAGCACCCTAACCCACTCCACCCCGTCTGCGCACACGGCAGCACGCCAGAGCGTCTCTGGCTTGATGAAGGCAAGTTTTATTCAGCTTCAGAAAGAGTAACTTTGTACTCGAAATCTATTGTAATTAAAGAAGTAAAGTATCTTGTACTTTACCTAAAGCAAAGTCAGGAGCAGGCCAAAATGGGCGCATGTGTACTAAAAGCGCTTTCGAAAGCGGGGAGCTAAATGGTTGATCTCAGGATCCGGGTTAGAGTCTGCGTGAGCACAGACTGTTGTTCAAGCAGAGTCAATTTTTATATGGCACTCAAGTTTATCAGCTAGTTTCACGCTTCGTGCATTTGATTACTCCAGGAATTTGCTCAAGTGTTTTTGCTTTCCCCCAGCATCCACCGCTCAAGGTGTGCTCTTGGCAACCTCCTTAGTTTATATATTATTTTTTATGAGCTTTTGCTGACAAGCACGAAAGGCGCATTTTGCTGTTGGGTTCAGTGCAGACAAAGGCATGGGTGCGGGCGCACGACTTTGGAAAGTGCTTTCTAAGCACAAGTACTGATGCAAACCAACCCTACTGAAAAAAAAACATTTGAAATTCAAACGGGTGGCAAACTGGTAAATCAAACGGGTGCGAACTTGTCGACCCGTTTGGATCAAACGTGATTATGGGATACGGGTAGTCGTTTGAAACGGTACCCGCTCGAAACGGTACCCATTTGATACAGGTGCCCGTTTGATACAGGTGCCCGTTCGACGTTGCACGTGACCACACGTTTGAACGTGCCATTCGAATCGGGAAATTATGCGCTAGCCCTAAACGGGGATTGTCAGGTAGGTTGGTTATCTTAAACTTATCTAAGACGTTCCGAAACTCATAAACCTATTTATTACGTGAAGGAAACGCGTAGAACAAATGTGCTCACGTAGGTGCTTGCAAATGGACAGGAAAACAGACACAAAAGATTGTTTTCAATTCTCCTCAAAGTTTATTACGTCTTCTGTAGACAAGTACAAACGTGCAAGCGATCTGTGAATTGTGAGAGGCACTCTAAGCTTTTATACAACTGAGAAGATAGCAAAACAAACAAGAACCTAGGTAATTCTAGACTATGAAGGTAGACTTTCGGGAAATTATTCGCCCGGCTGCCGCGAGAATAGTGGCTGCATAATTATATAGATAATCTGAAAGAGTACGAGTAGAAGAACGGTCAATCGCTGCCAAGAAGTAGGTTGCAGTGCACTTACCATAAAAATAGCGGACTTGAAAGATGTAATCCGTGATATTTGTCGACACGGTCAAAGCAGGACAACCACACAAACACAAATGAGAGGGAACGGCTTCTTGGAAGTGTCAACACGATGTGGCGCACAAGTCAGTTGCCGTACCCAACCAAACCGCGAGAATTCCTGACTTCTTTCAAGATTCGATTGTTACCGATATAGACGTAGGACCTTTCGAACACTGATAGCTTTGGTGCACATCCAATACGTTTTCGAGAGACATCCTAATAAGACCGCAGGGACGCGCTAAGTTCGAGATGGAACTGACAACAAGCAGACAAAGAAAAAGGGCTGCTAGGCGCACCCTTCCGGATCTCGATGCTTATCAGCGTGTAGCTTGCGCGCGGCAGCGGGTCACGTGACGGGTGACAAGAGAGAAGGGAGGGCGAGGACCACAGGGACGGCCTCTCTCCCTCTCCCCAGGCACTGAGATGTGTTTTTGTAACCTCGGAAAAAAAAAAAAAAAAAAAACACGCGCGCGCGCCTTTTAGCACGTTTGAACCTTGGAAATAGCGGCGGGCCCGAGCGAAGAAAGTGCTGAGCGCGAGCTCGTAGTTTGACTGCTGCAACGGCGGGCGTGCTCTCGCAATGCTCGATGTTCTTGCAGCCGCGTGTACGCGTGCTACCTTCGCTGCGTCTTGAATTAAAGTGAAACGGAGTCTGGACGCGTTCTTTCACGCGGTCGCGTCTTCTGCGAGTGAGATTCGAGCTGAATAAGTAAATTGAGGCAACAAAGATGGACAAAGTTTTAAAGTTCTGTCAAAAATATCGGCTCACCAACGTCGCCCGTTTACGTAAAACAACAACAAAAAGGTGTTATTTTAGTTGCAGTATAAGCGCACATCAGCGCACTTAAAATATAAATAAAATTACTTGCATTACGCGGATGATCTGAAATTGATGAACCGGCGCTCCCAGGCTTCCGGAAACATTGGCTGCCACGGATGAAACGCTAGGCGTGCCCACGCCGCCGATCTGTACGTTCAGTATCAAACGGGCTCCGGAGAGCCGTTTGATTAAACCGGTACAGTTTGCAACATGGTCACCGGTTTGAGCAAACGTGCGACAACTTTGCCCAAACGAGTCGCCCATTTGCCCAGACGAGCGACCCGTTTGACAAAGGAGTGACCTGTTTGTCCAAATAGGTGACCGTTATGGCTCAAACGGGAGACCCCTTTGAGCCATACGGGCGACCCCTTTGACAAACTGGTGACCGGTATGGTTAAAAATCTTCAACTTAGAAACTCTAACCAAGCTTTATTAAAAAGCAAAAATCCCGACGTTTCGGAACCAACTCGGTCCCTTGATCACGGGTGACTGTTTTTGTCCCGCGGAACGGCCTGCCCACGAACCCGAACACCCCCGGGTGTTTTCCGGATTATCCCTCTTAACCCCGAAACGTAGCTGCTGGGAAGGGTCCCCGTCGACCGGTTTATGTTGCCACGTGTGCATTGAATGTGCCACGACTCCAACAGGAGGCGCCTCCGCCAGTTTTTCTCCGTTCCGAGGATGGAGCTGTTGTCAAGGTCGATGGAGTGGTTCGTCTTCTCGACGTGTTCGGCCAGCGCGCTTCCCTCCACATTTTTCTTCGCGATGTCGTAGCGGTGGCGCCGCAGGCGCTCTGGATAGTTTTTCGTTTCCCCAACGTACGACGCGGGGCAGTCACCGCAGGGAATTTTATAAACCAGTCCCTGTGCCCTCTCCCTCGGGGGGCGATCCTTTGGCAGGGGGAGAAGGCCGCCGATGGTCGAGACTGGCTTGTGTGATACCGCTATGCCGTACTGTCGCAGTACTCGGGCGAGAACCTCGCTTGTGCCCTTGATGTAGGGTACACACACGCGGGTGGAGGGAGGGGGGGCGTCTTGGGTTGAAGGGGTGCGTCGAATTTTTTAGAGCGCAGCTCTTAGGGGCCCGTTTCCGGCTTGAGCGGCGTCGCCGTTGGCGTCGCCGTCGGCGTCGCCGTCGCCGTCGGCGTCGGCGTCGGCGTCGGCGTAACCGCGCGGTGCTTATCCCATAATGCACCGCGCGAGCCCCCCACCGGGGTCACGTGACTTCGTGGGAGGCACGTGACCCCCCGAGGTCACGTGACCCCCCGAAGTCACGTGACTCCCCTGAGGTCACGTGACCCCCTCCTCGAGGTCACGTGACTCCCCTGAGGTCACGTGACTCCCTCCTCGAGGTCACGTGACCCCCCGAGGTCACGTGACCCCCGCCGATGTCGCGTGACCCCCCGATGACGTCATCAACACTGATGACGTCACCGGCATCCACATCGTCATCGTCATCATCCGTCATCATCACTGATGACGTCATCATCAGTGATGATGACGATGACGATGCGGGTGCCGGTGACGTCATCAGTGATGATGACGTCATCAATGATGGTGACGTCATCAGTGACGATGACGATGTGGATGCCGGTGACGTCATCAGTGATGATGACGATGACGATCTGGATGCCGGTGACGTCATCAGTGATGATGACATCATCAGTGATGATGACGATGACGATGCGGATGCCGGTGACGTCATCAGTGATGATGACGATGACGATGTGGATGCCGGTGACGTCATCAGTGATGATGACGATGACGATGTGGATGCCGGTGACGTCATCAGTGATGATGACGATGACGATGTGGATTCCGGTGACGTTACCGACATCCGCATCGTCATCATCACTTGTGACATCATCAGTGACGTAACTGATGTCGTCACCGGCATCCGCATCGTCATCGTCATCATCACTGATGACGTCGTCAGCGACGTCACTGATGACGTGACCGACATTCGCATCGTCATCGTCATCATCACTGTTGAAGTCATCAGTGACGTCACTAATGACGTCATCGGTAGCCGCATCGTCATCGTCACTGATGACATCATCAGTAACGTCAGTGATGACATCATCGGCATTGGGGGTCACGTGACCCCCCAAGGTCACGTGACCCCCCCTGGTTAGTCTACCCCCCCCCCCAGCGCCCTTCCCTCCTCCTCCTCAAGAGCTGCGCTCTAATTCGGCGTTATAGGGAGTTGTAAGCGGTTTTTGATCGTGCTTTTTACAAATCCAGCTGGGTAGCCATTCTTCCGCAGGTCTTGTTTGATCGTTTCGATCTCTTTTCGAAGGGTCTCCTCTGATGTGCAGACCGTGATCGCCCGTCTGACGAGTGCCGAAGCCACGGAAGACTTATGTGTCCTAGGGTGGCTTGAGGAAAAGTCCAGGTATCGGCCTGTGTGTGTCGGCTTCCTATACACACGGAAGTCCAGGTGGCCGGACTTTCTCACTGCACAGACGTCTAGGAAAGGGAGACAGCCATCTGATTCGTGCTCAATCGTGAATTGAATCGCTGGCTCGATGGAGTTGAGATGTGTGTGGAGACGGTCGATCTCACTGGTCTTTACAACACAAAAGCAGTCATCGACATACCGCAGGAAACACACGGGTGCTGGGGAGAAAGTGTCCAGGGCTTTTCTCTCGATCGCCTCCATTACGAGGTTTGCCACAGTCACGGAGACCGCAGCACCCATAGCCGTACCACTGGTTTGTCTGTAGAAGCGGCCAGCAAAAGAAAAATAAGTGCTGGATAGGCAGAATTCCAGTAGACGGCAAATCTCGTCCACCTCAAGGCACGTTCTTTCGGAGAGTTTCGTGTCAGACGAGAGGGCCTCCAGCGTCACAGACACTGCGAGAGGCACAGGCACACTTGTGAAAAGCGACACGACGTCGAAGGAGACAAGGCTCTCGATACCTGGACTTTTCCTCAAGCCACCCTAGGACACATAAGTCTTCCGTGGCTTCGGCACTCGTCAGACGGGCGATCACGGTCTGCACATCAAAGGAGACCCTTCGAAAAGAGATCGAAACGATCAAACAAGACCTGCGGAAGAATGGCTACCCAGCTGGATTTGTAAAAAGCACGATCAAAAAAATTCGACGCACCCCTTCAACCCAAGACGCCCCCCCTCCCTCCACCCGCGTGTGTGTACCCTACATCAAGGGCACAAGCGAGGTTCTCGCCCGAGTACTGCGACAGTACGGCATAGCGGTATCACACAAGCCAGTCTCGACCATCGGCGGCCGTCTCCCCCTGCCAAAGAATCGCCCCCCGAGGGAGAGGGCACAGGGACTGGTTTATAAAATTCCCTGCGGTGACTGCCCCGCGTCGTACGTTGGGGAAACGAAAAACTATCCAGAGCGCCTGCGGCGCCACCGCTACGACATCGCGAAGAAAAATGTGGAGGGAAGCGCGCTGGCCGAACACGTCGAGAAGACGAACCACTCCATCGACCTTGACAACAGCTCCATCCTCGGAACGGAAAAAAACTGGCGGAGGCGCCTCCTGTTGGAGTCGTGGCACATTCAATGCACACGTGGCAACATAAACCGGTCGACGGGGACCCTTCCCAGCAGCTACGTTTCGGGGTTAAGAGGGATAATCCGGAAAACACCCGGGGGTGTTCGGGTTCGTGGGCAGGCCGTTCCGCGGGACAAAAACAGTCACCCGTGATCAAGGGACCGAGTTGGTTCCGAAACGTCGGGATTTTTGTTTTTTAATAAAGCTTGGTTAGAGTTTCTAAGTTGAAGATTTATTAATCATTCCTAACCAGACGGATGTCCGTCGAAAATGTTTACATTTAGGTATGGTTAAACTGTTACCGGTATGGACCCGTTTATTTTCATATAGGCGCCAAATGGTTTTTTTCAGTGGGGAAGCCATACTTTCACACCTGTTCCTTTGCCAGCACTAAAGCCAAATCGGTTACACGAACCATCCGTCATAGTGACCGAACAACATAGCCGAAATGCCACCTTTTTGCGAGAAGTTAGCGTGACTAACATCAACGCAACTAAATGAATCATAACATTATTGCGTGAAATAGTTTGTCAGCAGGAAGGCAAACACTCATTGTGACTGTTTGGGCATGTTTGATATCTCCACCATTACTGAAATTATTTGCGCCCCTGATCACACTCCAGAGTATGTCCGATGCTCTCCTTACTGCTGAAAGAGACATCTTTAGCCGAGCGATTTTTTGTGGAACAAAGGTGCGCAAACGTTTGGGGCTCACAACCCCTCAGAGCTTCCAAGTGCCGTCCAGCACTCAGAAGTTTTGCACTAAAACCTGAGCACGATTTTATTGCTAGTTTTAGGACCTCTCTGAAGCCTTGTGGCCCCATGACACCCAGTGGGGTCATGACCTCAAGTTTGCGCATGTCTGTTATAGAAGATTTTGTTCAAAACAAGCACTCCAAACTCGTATGGAAAAGACAAAACGTGTCTGAACTTTGTTATCCTTGTAGCAGCCAAACCAACCACTCCATGCTGTAGCTTGCATCCGTTAGTCTCAATTGAGGGAAGCCACTTTATTTACTTGTTCCTACCGTGCCCCCAATTCTAACGCGCACGCAGTTTTCACACCGAAAAATAGTGGATCGTTTAGGTTTGTTTGTATTGTGGTACACATCGCGACACTGTTAGCGCAAACAGGACATCGGCGCATTTTTGCATTTTACTTCTACGTAGTATTAGCGAGCACAAATTTTTATCCCCTGCATTATAGACATAAATGAGCTCTTCCGTAGCAATAACAACTTTGCTCACATCCTTTGGTTTCAAAGGGAAAAACTGGAAAAACCGTCATCTTGTAAACCCTGAGATGGGGAACGATAAAAAACGGACGAACACAACAAAACCGGCGATCGCTTGTTCGTGCTAACAGTGTCGCGCTTTATACATTACATCTCAGACAATATGGAGCTTAATTGAAGTACCTTTCAGATATGCTTTACACAAAACTGGTTTTACTCACCTACCTTCTAGTGCCTTTTATATTCAATCTGCTTTTAAATTTATGCAGGTACGGAGACATTCAACAAGCTCAACGCAATCTTGATTGCACCGCAACTGCTGAGGGACATACCGTTCCTGCCCCCAAAAGAGTAGACTTCTGGACTTTAGTCATACCATGCTGTCCTCATTCACTTTGCTCCTAAGGCCACGAAGTTCCGTTACGAGAGAATGCTGGCACGGTGAGTAAAATTAAACTTGACAGTGTCACTGCTAGGGTGAAATACAGTTTTATGTCATCAATTTTGAAAGCAGTATGAGAACGCCACTGAAAGACCTGCATGTTTTTATTACAGCACTTATGTCGCAGCTCTGCATTTGAACCACAATGCTGACCGAAGGATGCTGCTCGATGAGAACGGGAAACCAAGGTTCCGGCAGAAGTGGTCCAAGGGAGAGAAGCAGTGGACTCTGGTGGCTGTCAAGGAAAAGGTGACGTATGGTGAGGATAACATTTTCAAGCACGTTATTCATAAAATTATGTGTTGCCCTTATGTGCAATGAAAACAAGGGCACACAAGAACATTGTGTCTGCGGCTTTAGATTGGAGACGAAAGTTTGTGCATGGAAAAAGCGAAGTGCAGCTCATAATAGGTTTTCATACTCTTTGTGCTTTGCAGACTATGTACGGAAGCTGGTGGACTCTGTGCTGGAGTGTGTGACCAGATGGCCTTCATACGCAGTCGCCGAGAGGGCCACGTATCGGCAGTCCCACGACACCCCGAGCAGCAGGTGTGGTACGAAACCACAAATGGAGGACGCGATTGCCAGGCATCGGTCACGGTTTTCTGCTGGAAGCCTCTGAGTGGAAGTGCCTGCGTGTGTGCGTGTCAGTGATGGAACTCCTGCACGATTTGCACCAAATTGCGCAGTGAACAAATTTCTGCTGCATGTTGCGCCAAATGATCCTTCTAGCGAAGAATTGTGCCAGGCCTGCGCCCAGACAAGCTTTAACTTATTTTTTTTTAAGTCAATCGAAACCAAGAGAACATTTTTTTAATCCGTGGGGCATGTGCGGTGCTGCGAACGTTTTGAAAGTGCTAGGTGCTGGTTCAGTGGTGGTTTCACCTTTTACTGGCTAAGAGTTTAATTCCCAGGCACTGCAAGATTTGCGTCGAACTCTGCCTCCAGCTGCTCTAATCTTCACTACGAAGCGATGTCGCTTCCAAGCAGGAAGGCAGGTTTCCGAGATGTTCGTGAAATTTTATGTAGTACCTTGCAGTTTTGTTAACAGGTTTTGATTAATCGTTAGTTTAGCGAGTGTGGAGGTCACGACAGCCACTGTGGGCGGAATAGAGACACTTCTCTTGGAGTGTTACATGTAAAGCCCCTTACCATTGCAAGTTGGAGCAGATTGTGCTTTCATCTAAAAATGCAACCATCGCAAGATGTTCGTGTTCCAGGGCTGATCCTAAGTGGTACGGGCAGAGAAAACGATTCGCTAAAACTTCATACTGGCATCTCTTACCTGGTCTCGGGCTATAAATGCAAAGATGGGGTTCCATTTGTCAGAAAATTGGATGCTACCCTTTTAATTCACCTTTTAAAAACCCTATAATAGTCGGGGAGTGATGGCAAACCCAGAGGAATAGAACAAGCCTGCGAATTCTAATATTTTGAGAACACTCTTTTTCGATTTGTGGGGCGGTTGCTGGCTCCTCTAGAGGCAGCAACTGTAATGAGCTTACCATTTATATTTCATTTCTCCGTCTCTGAAGTATTTGCAGCAGCTAAATAGAGCTACATTTGCTTTCTTTTTTGGTGCTTGGGCAACAGCGTACTAGTGAAAGCAAATTCATACTAATGGTGACTGCATCTCCTGTAGGTGTAACACCAAAGGAAGTGCAAGTGCAAGTGCTTTTGGTAACGCAACAATTGTTCTCACTACTCTCAGAATGGAGTAACTTCCGAGAAGCATCCTACAATAAGCGTTTCATGGAAATCTGTGATCAACATAGGAGTGAGCGTGATATCCAGGAGAAGTCTGCATGTGGCTGCATAAGCCCAACTGGAGCTGCTTTCAGGCAAAGTCAAATGTTACCCAGAGCTTCTGGAGGCACAATATGAGCCAGCAATCGAGAATAGCAATTGCGTGCATTGGAAAACCTAACCCGGATCCCAGTCTCATTCCTAAAAAAATGTTAAATTCGCGTTTTAGTGATTTTTTAGTGTGTCTGCTAGAAAGCACGGTATGCAATATGTTTCAGTGAAAAGGGTTAGTTCCAGCAGCTTCGTATGGATAATTGCAATGTAGCACAAGGACAATACAGGAAAAAGACAGAGATAGGAAAGAACGCTATTCACAGCTAGGTATTTACTGTATGTATCGTGAAAGAGGTAAACGAATTAACAAATGCGATGGATATCTGCACCAATGGTCGTGAAAGATGCGATGAAACTCGGAAAAAAAAGGAAGAAGAAGACACTTAGATCTACACTGATAATAGACTTAAATTACCCCTGTAAAAAAAGAAGAAAAAAAATTATTGAAAATTATTTCCAGTTACCCGCTAGATTTAAGAAAAATTGTCTAGATATTGCTGCTCTTTTTGAGACAGTGGGACGGAGGGTGCACTTATGCCCTTGGTCCTGTGAGGCATGATAGTTTTAGCCTCATAAATCTCTCTTGCGCTCTTGGTGTGATTGCACTTGAGGACTCTAGTTTGATTGAACACAGGGCTGCAGGCACGGTCTCTGACATGGATGGCGAGATGTCCTGATGGAGATGATAGAAGAGCCAAGGCATGCTTTCGTAATCGCACGATGACACAGCGGCCTGTTTGTCCGACGTACACACTCCCACAGGAGCACGGAATTTCGTAGACCACATTGACGTCGCAATTCACATACTTATGTTTATGATGGACTGTGCATAGACTAAGTTTATTGAGGTCTGTTACACAAAGCCTCTTAAGTTTGTCCGGGGCTGAGAGTACCATTTGTATGTCATATCTTGAAGCTATCCGTTTCAAGTTATGCGATATTTTGAAGATATAACTGCTACTGGCCGTGTTCTTCTCTCAGCACTTGTTCTTCTTTCATTGGGAGTTGCCAAGCTCTCTGCAACCTCAAACAACAAGGAATTCGGATACCCTGACTTTTGTAGTCTTAGAACTTGTGAATCAAAGCTGCTCTTGGCTGCATGTTTGCAGGACTTTTGCAAGGTGGCTTTTAGACAACTCTGCACAATTCCTTGCTTTATGATTTTTGAATGGGCCGAATCAAACTGAAGAAGTAGTTTCTTAGACCATGGTGAGTAAGTCCAACACGTAGGGTTCTCTCCAAAAAAAAGTTGGAGGTCCAGGAATTGAAGCTTACTATCAGTTGGTAGTTCATTTGTAAATTTCAATCCCTTGGCCTGTTTACAGAAATTAGACTGGATGATGTTGACTGTCACTGGCGGAAGTTGGGCAGGTTTTTAATGCAGGAGTACGAGGTAATCGTCCAGATATCTAAAGACACGTGCCACCAGGTTGTTGGCAAGGTTCTGGGATATGTCACGGTCACACTGGGAAAGGAAAATGTCACATAGTACTGGGGCAACACAGGATCCTATGTAGATGCCTTGCTTTTGTATATAAGAAAGGTTGTTGAACATGACAACGGTAGATGTAAGGTAAAATCTCAGGAGTTCCAGGAAGGACTCTGCTGGTAACCCACATGGGTTTTGAAAGGCCACGTTGCTATTAACCTCGATGCAAGCGCCTACCGCCTCAAACATACCCTCATGTGGCACAGAGTAGAATAAGTCCTCCACGTTTAGAGAAACCCCAAACTTTACTTTCATTGCATCTTGTGTTAGATATTGAATTACTGCCTCCAAATTGGTAATCACGATACATACAGTAAATAACTAGTTGTAAGTAGGGTCCTTTCCTATCTCTGTGTTCTTCCTGTGTTGTCTTTGCGTTACATTGTAATTATACAAAACCAACTAGCCCAACAGCTCATTTTAATGCTTTGTATAGAGATGTAATCATTAATTTTCAAGCCATTAAATAACATATGCCGAGTTTTTCTCTGAAAATATCGATGACTGCTCCAAACTAACATTTTGCCTGCTACAAGACCTGCTACGAAAGGTCAAATGCCACTCCCATCACTGGCACGTGCATGTGTTCACACAAGAAAGGTCTTGCGTTTGTTTACTTTGAGGACGTGCACTATTTCTGTGAATTTTATGCCACCTGGTTGGGCCGCAAGTGCAATTAACAGTTTGCACAGTTCGGAAGAAGCATTAAAATAAACTCACTCTTTTCTTGTTGTTTTTACGGCTCTCTATACTTGCTCGACTTTTCTCTAGGGACAGAATGGGAATGCAGCTGCTATAAAGCATTCTACAGTTATTGACAAGTGATGGAAACAACACGTCATACCTTTGAGCCGAAAACAGCAGTTTCATTAGCAGAATTATAATCAATGAATATATAATTGCGTACAAACGGCACAACCGAAACCAAAACTACTTTGGTCCGCCCTTTTTTCATGACGTCAGAAATGGTACAAACATTGGCACGTGCGTAGCCGTGCCGCCGTGAACTCTGTAACCCGTCGTGCGGCCGCTGCCGAGGTCTTCCGTGTTTCGAAATTGAGTTCGAAACAAGCTCGACATCAAGCTCGTCCGCGTCTAGCGATGATGTGGGGATGCTGCTAGACTTTGAGGATGATGACTCTCCGTTCGCGTTTGATCCGCCGGCATCACCACCCAGAGAACGACCCTCCGGCGTGTTCCCCCTCCGCCGCAATGTGGACCCAGATACCGATTCTGAAGCAGAATTGTATGGCTTGCTAACATTTTTCTGAAAGCCTTTTTCTATTACAGGAGAAGGATCGCTCCTGTTCTCTGACCGATCGGTCAGAGAGCAGGAGCGATCCTTCGCGACTCGTTAGTGATGATTGAAATCGTTTCCAGATTCCCAAACTTAATATCGGCTCCTGGTAATTACCGCTTATTTATACAGGTGCTCCTGTGGCAGTTGTCAGCCGACACTGCCTGACGAGGATCTCTGTTGCCAAGAGATCCGGGAATCGGCCCCGCTCCTGCGGAACGAGTGCGTCACGCGGAACGAGTTGTTTTGTCTCCTCTGCCTCCACAAAGACCAGCTAGAGGTCCACGATCGCCTCATGGAGCACTTCAAGCCCACCTACCTCGAAACAAACGATGGAAATAGGTGTGTATTTAGAAGCCAAATTACCGGACTTATGCAACAAAATGTTTGCTTCCCGTTTATTGTTATTTATTTATTGGCGCACGTATTGTTATTTTCGTCTATTGCATTCTGCATGGGGTAGACGATGTGAGTAATAAAAACGGTCTCGCCGTACTGTTCTCGTTTTGCAAGCAACCGTGGATACATTACGTTTGCAAGTGAAGAGTATCAGTTGCAATAACTCCTCAGTATTTGTAGATATTTATAATAATTAGTATCTACAAAGCCGAGGAGTTACTAGGTACCGAAGCAGTTTGGAGGCTTCCATTTGTCGACTCGCAACACAACGCTAGTAGTGGGCTTTATAATTTTCCATAATAATATAAATAATTGTTTTACTGGGAAACTGAGATACACAGCGTACCGGATATTCGTGAGCTGGGCATGGGGGTAATGTGGAAGGTCCAGGCGACATCGTTTACCTGGGTGTGACGTCAGAAAGATTCGGGAAGGATTTCCATCGCCTGAGTACCAATTAGTTTCTTGGGCATAGGTGAGTACACCTGCTTCACACATTAGGGTTTCCAAAGTGTGTAATTGGCCTATGTGTTTTGGACATCATCAAACAAGTTTATCGCTCACGTTTATTTCAGTTCGATTACATGGATATTTATAGCAGAAGCTATAATCAGTGCCACAGAAGTGTCTTCTCAATGCATATACGAGTCAATCAATGCCATTTACAAAGCAAAAAAAATATTACCAGGCTGCAAATTACGAACATCCATTCAGAACATAATCAGCTCCCTTTTATGCACATCTTATACATAGTTGACAAAATCGAGAGATGTCCATTTAAACACTTTGAACAAAATGTTATATCCGGTGTAGAAACACTGCTAAAATACGACTTTTCAACTCCGCTTCAGAGAAGGCAGCCTACCCACTACCGACTGCAGAAGTTGTCGCGAATCTGAGAGGGGGCACCGCACCGTTTTTTCGACGTGTTGGACTTTTGCCACGCCTACCAACAACTGAAATTGTCTGAAGCCACAGCAGCTGTCTTGACCATCGACACCATAAAGGGCTTGTACAAGGTGAAATACCTGCCTTTCGAGATATCAGCGGCACCCGCAATTTTGCAGCGTACAATGGAAACAACCTCGGCTGACATTCAGGGCATAAGTATATACTTTGACGATATCATCATGAGTGGAGATACTTGTAAACAACATGCTGCACGTCTGGACCAAGTACTGTTCGAACTCAAAGACGCAGGCCTTTGGCTAAAGAAAGAAAAATGTCAGTTCGCAGTTCGCAAAGCCAAGTTCCTCGGCACAGAATTGATGCAGGAGGAATACACACCAGGCCTACGTGAATACAACATGAGGGAAAGCTCGTGACACGAAATGATCACACGGAAAACCTAGAACGATGGCGTTTCACTACCTCTTCCTTGCTTGGTCGTGGTCCACACCTGTCTGCGAGGGTCGCATGCACGACACGTTGCGGAGCTTGTACTTGTGCCG
Organism: Ixodes scapularis; assembly: GCF_016920785.2. Classification (NCBI taxonomy): domain Eukaryota; kingdom Metazoa; phylum Arthropoda; class Arachnida; order Ixodida; family Ixodidae; genus Ixodes; species Ixodes scapularis. The sequence goes on along the minus strand of NW_024609873.1, from coordinate 14,615,425 downwards.
CCAACTCGTAGGTAGGTCAGCGTGCCACGCAGGCCAGGACAGCATCAATTAGCTTGCGGACATAGCCTGGAACAAACAAGGCAATTGAGGCAAGTTTATGATCCAGTGCTCTCAACTGTCTCCATATATGGTTCCCGATAACCCCATGATCTCAAATTTTTTGATATTAATTACATCACTCCAAGCGTTCTCACTGTATGCTGCTGCCTCTTTCAGGACGATCAACCTCCACTGCTTGTCTGCCTTCGACCAACGCTGGGCATACTGTTCCCCGCCATCCGCTGTCAGCTTTATGGCCCCCTCTGCATTGAAGTTGTAGTGGATGGCCGCTATCTGGGTTCTACAAAAAAAATCAAATTCAGTGAATTGGGCTTGCCAACATTGTGCAGCAGCCTAAAGAATTTAAACCAATAATGCCCTTCCATACTTAGTAGTCTGCATGAACAAAATGCCATCATTATATAAACCTCAAATAAATGAATGAAATTACTGCAAACTTTTGCTTCCTGTGTAAAATGAGTGGTGGATAAAGCCCCGTTCACACACTTGCCTTTCACTCCGACCGACTGAAACAAGACCGGTTTTTAAGCCTCTTAGGACGGCTTACGACCAAAGACTCAGCAACGCAGCCGGTTGTAAGCCATCACAAGAGGCTTAAAAACAGGTCGTCTCAGTCTGTCTTCGTCAAGCACAAGTGTGTGACGGGCCTTACAGGGGCGGTACAATGATTTTCAGACTTTGACCAATTAACTGCGGAAATTAATCTGTGTCACCCATGGAACGAAGAACAGAAAACCGTACCTTCTTGTGAGCACTAGTTTTTATGTAAAAAAAGAAATAAAAAAAATCGAATGTCAAAGTGCCTTTCAATTTTCATTGTCGCCTTTCGGGTAACATACTCGGGGGGTCACGTGGTGCCCCTTTGCGTTCTCTTTTCAGAAATCCCAGCCGCTTCCTCCGCGATCATAGACTTTTAAAGGATTAGCTTCGTCGAAGGTCGCGGTGAGCAATCAACACAAAAGATAGTTCGCTACGGGGCTGACGGCGAGTGCAGCAGTGGAGGGGGACAGGTTTTGTTCACATCTGTGTATCCCCCAGAGCACGTCACACATAATTTCCTTTAACCACTACACGCGGCTGCAGATCGGCAATTATTTTGTTTTCTTCTTTGCGATTATGCGCCGGAATATCAGTTTTTCCGGGCAAGACGACGCGTCCTCGTCACTTGTGCTTGGGTAAACAATATAAAAAATAAAAACTGCCAATTCTTTCAGGAGTTTGTTCCCGCTCAATTTTACCCAATAGAACAAACTCAAAAAGAACAAAAACATACCAACAAAGTTGCTATATGTGATATCTTGACATATGCGCTTGAGACGCCAGAGCTAGCTATATATATGTTACAACTATTTTGTATGAGGACCCTAATGAGCACATTTGCTTACCGTGCCAGCATTCCCTTATACTTGAATTTGCTCGACTTTGGTGCGAAATGGACCAGGATACCATGGAACGATTCTAGTGCGTGTTTCTGCTCCTTAGGTGAGATCCTGGGGATGTCTCTGAGCAGGTGGGCAGGCATGAGTACAGACTCCAGTCGCCTGAAGGTTTCTGTGCCTGTACAAAAGTGAGGAATTTTTAAGTACAGATAGGAGCAGCAGGTACCTCTACTAGGCTTGCCTTCCTCCAGCCATTTCCGGTTTCCGATGTCGCCATGCGCACAGGCTGGATGCAGAGGATCTCTGTTAATGCGGACGTTCATGCCATGCCGCATGATGGACTTCTACTTGGCAAGGACAAGGTCGCCATCACCGTCGCTGGTACGGGCACACCAGTAAAGGTGGCGGATGACGGTGCTTTTCCACTTGCGCAGCACCTCATGTGCCTTTGTCCTCGAAACTGCATCTATCTTCTTTTTGATACCTAAACAATGCAAGGACTTGAAAAGACTGGAGCTTGAGTAAAGATATGATACTCAAATTCTGATGCGTTAAAAATACACGCTAACCATAAAAAATGAGACTAAGCAAGCTCCTACCCTTTGCAAAGTGCCAAGCATCAAAGCGGTGCTGCACGTCAGGGTGGTTGATCCGCAGGTAGGCATTTACCTCACGGTGGCGGTCAGTTACGATTGTGCCAACCTCGACACCTTGTTCTTGGAGGGATTTGAACGCCCTGACCAGCCCTTTCTTCTCCATTCGATTGCTTGAGGAGACCTCTGTTGACTGAATTGCAGAAAGATTGAAAAACTTGCTTGCAGTTTTCTATGTATTTTTCTGCAAAATGTGGCCTTTGTCAAGCCTCGTCATACTGATCACTGGTGTGGCAGGTCAAGTAATCAATGAATTTCCCCATTCTACCGCTTATCAAGGCGCCATGAAACAAAATAATCCAGTGTCCTGCTGTCACCCGTCTCTTAACGAGCCATAAAAGAGCGGGGCAGACGACGCCATCCAGTTTAATCAACAGAAAGCTTCGCAACTGCAGCTTTGACTTGCCCGAGTGACTGACACGGTATTTGCTCGAGTAATAGTCACACTTATGAACAAGGCCTGTGGGTCTGCTTTTCCGCGGAGCACGGGGATAGTGAATCAACGCGATCGGTGAAAAGATGGTAGCGATTTACAGTGTAGAGACAATGTCCTCTCGGGAAAGTGCTATATGCTCGGCTCACATTTGTACGGAGAATTATGTTCTAGACGTTATTTGCCGAGTTTTTATGCAGAATGCGGTGATTGGCTCTATGTCTGCAATGCAGAAAAGTAGACACAAGGGCCTTGTTCATAAGAAGTGACTATTACTCGAGCAAATACGGTGGCCTACAAGATGTTAGCTTGAGAAAAAGTTGCGCCATTGCTAGAGAAGCATTTCTTTGATAGCAGGGGCACTTCAAGCATGTGAATGATGCTTTCTGAAAGAGCCTCCTTACTGTGCCACTGAATTCTTCACCTGTCACCGACTATAGGTCACTGGATGTACACAGACTATCATCTACAGGGTGTCACAAAAGAAAATTTACACAGTCTTTTTTACCACAAAAATAAACTAGGCATCGCCGAACGCTCATTCTCCGGCCAAAGGTCACAACCACATGCCAAAGATTCAGCCCGATCGGATAACTTAATCAAAAGTTAAGTGATTTTCTGAAAATTTCAATGGAAAAATAGCGGCCGATTGAGTTTTCAAACACATGGGCCTCTATGGCACCAGAAACCGAAAACAGGCCAAATATGGGCTCCATTTTCCTATTTAAATTTTCAGAAAATCACATAACTTTTAAATAAGTTTAAGGATCGGGCTAAAACTTCGGCATCTGGTTGTGACCCCTAGCTCTACCTTTGGCCGGAGAATAAGCGTTCGGCGATGCCTAGTTTATTTTTGCGGTAAAAAAGGCAGTGTAAACTTTCTCTTGTGACACCCTGTATATATCTATCTGAACTTGTAAGCTTTGTGTTAACCTGGCATGCTGCTGATAAAAGGTACTATCCCTAGCTCTTGGGACTTCATTTTGGAATGTCCAAAAAAGTTCACAGACACGGATGGAAGTACTTTTAAGCTTTACACAGTGCAGTGTAATTTACCTTGACCAGCTCGATGTGGACAACCGGGTTGTGGGTAACGTCCATGAGAGTGTATGTGCCGAAGTCAGCCGAATGTCCAGGGGAGTCCTCTCTGCCGTCCCCGGCGAGACACAGCTTTTCCCCTTGTGCTGCCTGGATCATGAGTTTCAGATATGTCTTATCTTATCAGGACGTGCAGGTATCAAACGCCAAAAAGCATTGCTGATTCCTCTGACAACTAAATCTTGTAAAACTACTTCGCACACTGTATGAACAATGAGCAAAATTTCATTTTTTTTTTCTTGAGGTAAATACGGGTGTAGCATGTTGCACATACTCATTGACAATGGTGCGCTGTGCAGACAGGGCTGGCAGCGGTGGGAGACATCCATCATCCGATGCGTCATCTGTCTGCGTCTCCATATCTTGGCACGCCACTTTTGTCTGTGTAGCTAAAAAGTATTCAATATTAAAAAGTGCTCCTGGAACGTTGTGTGGATCCCTTCTGACAACTAAGAACTGCTGAACTTCGCTTACAGATGGTCCTGGCCCCAAAGACTGTTTGCGCTCTCTTGCTTCGGTCAACCCATATGTTTGCTTGGCACCCAAAGTTTGCCCTATTTGGGGATGGTGCCTGCTTTGATGTTCCCTGAAGGTGGTACTCTGTCTAGAAAAAGAAATATATACAACTGAAGCACACCGTCACGAATCTGGAATGTGATTTTTGCTTTAAGCAGACTACAGATTGGAGGGTACTTTAAAATGTGAAATGACTATTTTGTGGAGCCAAATTAGTAGTTACATAGTCCACCTACCTGCGGTGACTCATGGACTGAGGAGCAGTCTGGGTAGCCACCCAAACTTGAGGCGTCCACTGGCACTTGATGATCGGCTAGCCCACATTCGTTGTCGGGAAAACTGAGCTCCAGCTGCAGACGTCAGACATTTCGAGCAATTTTAGCCAGCAGCTGTTATCATGAAAACACTTACTGCAAAATACTGGGGGAATGCCCACCCCACTTTCACTCAAAACTGGGTTAATCTAGACATTGGTACTTGTCCAGTCAAATCGGGCGCTTAACATATAATTTGCAGAATTCTCGAGTTTGAAAAATGTTAATAGTGGGCACTTGAAGGAAGTGGGCACTTTCTCTCTATTTTGCCGTAGTTCGCTCAAATACTCCTCTCTGTTTTCATGTGGAGGTACACAACTACCTACCTGAGCCGACTTTAGCAATGATGAGCAGCAGTCTGTTTGTTGTGAGGCACTCGCAATTTTGTCACTGAGCTCACAACAATCAACCCACGGCCTTTTATCGTCGAGGTCAGTTGGAGGCTGCAGAGATGTCGGGTTTAAAGCATTTTTAAGCAACTGCTATTACCTCGAAAGCATAGCATTTTGTCTCACCTTACTTTTCTTACAGGCATCAGAGATGCTATATACACTAACCTGGGCTCAATCACATGATGTGGAACAGGCTGTTAGATCAGAAAGTTGGTTTTGGTTCATGGGCTGTTAGATCCCTATCCCCTGGAGATGCGCGCCCGAATCCTGGTGCTGTTTCCCTTGGAGCATCCTCCACTGGCTGAGATTATAAGAAAAACACGAATGAGGCTAGACTCTAATTATTAAATTTACTGCTAAGTGTTCTAAAGGCATATTTAAATATTTGCTGCAAAAGTATTGCAATCCCTTCAGACACGACAATAGACAACTTGCTTGCATGCCAAGCCTCTGTGAATAGTGATAGTGTTGGTTGAAGTACAGTCCACCGCAATATGAAAGACCCCCTGAAAGCGCGTGGCTGAGGCGATGGCTGGCGGGGGGGCGTTGCGAGCGCTCCGGGCAGTTCCATTCTGCTTCGAGGGGAGGACGCTCACTCGAGGCTCGGCTAAATCGCAACGCGCTTATGAGTTTGTGCTGAGTCCCGAGTGAGCGTCCTGCCTTCGAAGCAGAATTGAATTGCCCGGAGCGCTCGCAGCACCCCCGCCAGCCACTGCCTCGGCTACACGTTCCCAGTGGGTCTTTCATAATGCAGGGGACTGTACATTGGAGTGGACAGTACTTTCAAAATCTATATTGACTATCAGCTATCAATAGCTCAATTAGTAACACAGTCCACCTACTTGGGTTGATTCGTGCAACGAGGAGCAGTTCGTGTCGCCATCCAAACTAGAGCTCTCGTCCATTGCTGCAAGGTTGCTCATGCACACATCTCCATTGTCGGGGTCGCTTGGGGGCTGCAGAGATGTCAGGTTTAGAACATTCTTAGCCAGATGTCGTTGCCGTAGAAGCATTAAGTTTCATCACACCTTACGTTTTTTTCATTCGGATCAAAAATGCCCTTACCTCGACTGAAGCAAGTTGCGTGGAACGCAGTGTGAGATTGTGAGGATCAATTGCCTCACAGGCTGTTGATGGAGTTGCATCTGCTGTGGATGCTTGACAGCTACTTGATGTTCCCCTCAAAGCATCCTCCACTAGCTGAAATTATAATAAAACGTTATTGGGGCCACACTTGTTACTTTTTTTTTTAGTTTCACAAATAAGGGTTTTAAAGGGAGCATGTTCGACATATGCTGGAAAAATAGTGTTGTTTCTTGTAACATAGTAAGTGCAGTGATGTGATTGGCTCGAGTCATTTGTGAGCACCTTCTGAGTGGTATAGTTTTAAATTCCCCACTCAGAAGGTGTTCTCTCCAACACACCGTCGCTGCAGCGAAGCACAGCACGCTAAAGCACTGTGCCCACATTATGGTTGCTTCACTGCAGTGTACCAGAGAATATTGTGAAGCACACTTGCAGGAGTTAGCAAAGTAACCCAAAGTTCAAGAAACTAGAGTTATATGTGTTGAAAACTTCTGACTCCTGATTGTGTTTGATATGAGGTCAAATCTAACAGTACATAATCCAAAGCAATATTAAAAATCATCAAAAATAGGCACCATCCTACTGTAATGATCTGGCATTGTGCCCACACCGAAATCATAAAGATGCAGTGAAAAAATGGGCTTCTAGCACAGCGTTAACAGAAATTCGTCACATTTTAGTAAATTGTAGCAGCATGTAGCAGGTTAGTCTATTGATGCAGTTTGGTGCAGGAATCCCATCACTCCATAGATGACTTGTAAACAAGTCAAGTCCCTTTCAATAGCGATGACTTTGGTTGCTCTCTATTTTTATCAATGAGCAATTATATTTCTTTTTGCCGCATCATGCTTTGTTGGTGTCCCGATTTCTGTTTCTCATTTGAAACGAAGGGGGCTAATCAAAAGTGACAAGCACACAAAACATACATGGCTCCGTGAGCCAGTCTTGTGTCGAATGTATTTCTGCAAACTAATGCAAGAAGGGTAAAAATAACAGCCTCCCGCAGGAAAAAGCAGGGCGCAAGCGTTCTAAAAGTTACATAGTGGTCACCAAGTCCACAGGCCCCAATGTGGGCAATTGCTCGCCGGGCAATTTCCTTTCGAGCTCCGTACAAGAAGTGACACTCGAAAGCTCCGAAGTCGCTTGTTCGAAAGTGCTGATTATAGTTTGGCTGCACCTTGGTGAAAACTATAACTTAAAGTGCAGTTTACAGCTTTTGGTAGGGGTGTGCGCTCCAACCAAAAGCATGCCTCCATCGCATACGCTTCCATCGAAGCGCAGGAGGCGCTCTTTCGATAGAAGCATCGTTTTGGGTAACGCGATCATGATCGCCGGCTATCATTCACGTCGTCCCGAGTAATTTGAAATGTGCTTCTTCGTGGTCAACGGCAAAAAGCTTGCACCAAAGTAATCATATAAAAGCAATCTTACCTCCGTCCTTCTCCTTTTTACGAGAGCTCCACGCTCAATCAGTGGCCGTCAATGTGCATACGCGAGTTCGGTTGGCACGGCACACGCTCGCAGTTTCTTACGCTGCCCTGCCCTGGCTAGTCCGAACGACTCTCTCAGAGAAACGCTTACATCGTAAGAATCCGGCGTGAAATGGTCCGAACACACCCGGCTGTTGTTGTTAGGGGCCCAGTCCTTACGTCGTACCGCTCGGATCCACCTCTCTTGGAGCGACTTGTCCTTCGGGAAGTGGTGAAATGTCACCTTACTACACTTCCTCGAGGTGTTCGAGCACCCCACAGCACAGCACCAATCACTCCCCATCCCAACATCACACTAAGAAAAATTGTAAACAGCGTAGAATACACCGAGAATAGTCAGAATACACACACGCCGGGCAAAGAGGAACAGACGCGGAGCTTCTGTTCTATGTGTTACGTCACTACGTCACGTGCCACTCTCTCGCCATCCACCCCGCGCTCCCGCACAGTGTAGCCAGTAGAGCATCGCCCGGAGAAATGAGCGTGCGCGCATATATTTCAAAATTCGTTTTCTCGTCAGAAAACAAATATTTTGATGCCTGTTCAGGACAGCCTGTTCAGAAACAAGTCTTTATTACATGGTGCAATTTCGTTAAAATCGGTGACCGTCAAAATTTGGTTTTTCTCCGAAAATATTGATGACTGCTCCAAACTAACATTTTGCCTGCTACAAGACCTGCTACGAAAGGTCAAATGCCACTACCATCACTGGCACGTGCATGTGTTCACACAAGAAAATTCTTGCGTTTGTTTACTTTGAGGACGTGCACTCTTTCTGTGAATTTTATGCCACCTGGTTGGGCCGCAAGTGCAATTAACAGTTTGTACAGTTCGGAACAAGCAGTGAAATAAACTCACTGTTTTTTTGTTGTTTGCACGGCTCTCTATACTTGCTCGACTTTTCTCAAGGGACAGAACGGGAATCCAGCTGCGGTAAAGCATTCTATAGTTGGTGACAAGTGATGGGAACAACACGTCATACGATTGTTGTCGTGTGGCGTATACATGGTGCGCCACCAATCATCATCATGGTGTCTTTAGAGGGAGCGCACATGAAAAGAGACCAAGACTGAACGAAAGCATGTGCTGCGTGGTGTTGAAGGTGTCCCATGATGTTCTACATATTTTACTTTCCTTCCTTACATCCTTTTTTTCTATTTAAACATATTTTCTCAGCGTTAACGATTGAGAAGTGGAATGAGCTGCTCCTCATTCATGCGTCACAGCGAGTGAGCAAGCTAGACTTTGTGACTCTTCAACACCAGCGTTGCGGGCCTTATATAGGAACGAGATCCAGATATTGCGACAAGGAAAGTCAACCGCGCTTCGATACCCATGATTTTCCTGACTGATTTATGAAACTCGACACTTGATTTGAAGGCAAATCGTAAAGTATTAGTTCCTGTGTATCATTTTTTCATATAATGCCGCATAATGGCATGAAAATTATCTGGAGAACTAAATTTTAGTTTATTTAAATAGATGCAAGTTTGGATAGATTAAACATGCATTCATAAACTGGTTTTCGCGTGTTACTTACCTATGCCCATGCGACGGTTACATATTCGGGTGAAGGGAACGCTTCTCAAATTCTGCAAAGCACAGATGCCAGCAGCCTCTGACGATTCCTTTGGCCCAATTGACCCCACACCCAGCACACAAAGATCCGGTAGGCTGTGTAGCGTAGCTCTCTGAAAAAGGGCAAGGAGAAAATCAGCGAGTTCAGAACTTGTTCAACTTGCTTACACACAAGCATTTACCATAGCACTTGACGTTCTCTCTATGTCTGCCTCACTGCACACACCTGTGACACTAATGTGAACGCAAGATCGTCCCATAGTAACAATGCGAGGCTTGTAAAAGAAAAACGTGCGAGAGCCGATCCCGCATTCACGCTGTTTTACAAAATGCAAGCGTAGCTGGAGGGACAAGGGCAAGCTCCGATTGTATCTGGCGCGCACGCGTGCTCCGGTAGTGCGAGCGCCGTCATGTCAACATTCAAACGCTTCGGCTTTGCTCGCACTTGCGGGCACTCCACGTTATACGTGGCATGTGAATATCCCAGCCGAATACCTTCGAAAAACGGCTTGGGATGTACGAACGCTCGTGGACTTGGGAACCCTCAAAAGTCCTAAACCCACGCTGGTCAGCTCGACAGGCCGCTCTGGGGGTGAGGCGGAGTGGAGACTGGTCCTATACCTTTTTGTGGTCGGTGCACTCGAAGTATGTTGGGTTGTAGTACTGCACATGGCGTGCATGCACTGCTAGCAGGTCCCCGTGGATGCATAGCAGCGCGAACAATTCGTCTGCGTGATGCAGGCGTTGCCGTTGGTGCGAAACGGAGCCGTCGCCGCTACCCCCGTGCAGCAAGGGTCCTCGTCGTGCAGCGCGGTTCGACATTCGCCGCAACAGCACCTACGCACGTACGCGTGATTAGTACAACAGCAGCCTCAGTCTGACATCGGAATAATAAAACAATGGAACAAATTCTTACCAGCCCTCATCCCTGTCGGCGGGCGGGAGGGCCCAGTCCGGGCTACCGGGTTAGCCGTTACGACCAGAAGGCAGCGCCGGAGGATCAAAAGCAAACGGGGCTCGTTCAGGTTGAACTGAAAGTCCCCAGACTCTACTTCGTCGCTGCTGTCACTGCTGCAGTAAAGTATTTCGAAGCACTTCCGCACTGCTTGTGTAGATCACGCTGTGCCAGTCACGTTGATCAGCCCCGAACTGCCCGCACGTCGACTGCCTGCCCGTGACGTCACGCATGGCTGCCCAAGAAAACGAAACCTCCCGACCGGAAGTCGAGAATGTGGCTTCTGGGTCGCCTTAATTTACACTCTTATTATTATCTACGGTGAATTTCAAGATGCCGAAGACAGTTTCAGAAAGGGCAAAGATAGAGCAACCAGAAACAACTATTAGCTTATATGGCTCAAAAAATCGGTGGAGTACCCCTTTAACACAAGGGTCCGTGGTCGCCTGCCCGTTCGCGTTCGCGGGTGGTTCGGTGGTATGCTCTCTCTGGGTCATAAATTTCCGGAGCACTCGAGGGGAGAACGTTGGTTCCAAGAAACTAGGGCTGGGCAATTGATCGTATAACTTACCGATTAAGCGATTAATGCTTTAATCGCGATTAATTTTTTTAACCGGTTAATCGGTAAAATTTTTACGCACCAAACGAAAGTAAAATTACACGTTTTCTCCAAGCAGACGTGAACGAGCACACCTGTATGAAGGGCGCACTTAAGGTCGAAATTCTGGCTCAGGTAAACTGTCAAGGCCTGTTCACACTCTTACGACGGAGTACGACCAAGAGAGACAAGACCGGTTTTTAATCAGTCAGAGTCTTGAGAGCAAGGAAATCAAAGGAAGTGTTGCTGAGCCGGAAACTCACCGGTTTTAAGCCTCTTGCGACGTTTTAGGACCAGCTGCGCTGCAGCGCATCCGCTCCTAAGACGTCGCATGAGGCTTAAAAACCGGTCTGGTCTCTCTGAGTCTTGTTTTCATTTATGTGAATGCTTGGGACTTGGGAGCACCTGCGTCTTCTTTGCTCCCAAGCGACGGTCTCTCACTTCAAGAGACGTCTGCAACACCTGTTGTCCGAGGATCTCCTTTAAAGCCATCCCTGTCGAGTCCTTCTCTTTCGTGGAACCACGGGTGCTCATCAGGTCGGAGTCACACATGCTCGTCAAGTCTCTCCCCGCGCATCGTCCACATTTTAGCGATTTTGATGTTCTGCAGTCGCGAGATCTGTGGCCATATTTCGCGCAGTGGAAGCACCTGTTTTCGCGTTTGAGAATTTCCCATCTGTCTGAGACGGACATCTGCGCAGTGCACCCGTCCGAGTAATGACCACCAGAGGCGCAGAACACGCACCTTCCGTCACCCCCGCCGGTCATGGCATTCAAGGCTGCTGCGGATGAGATAGGTCTTGCCCAGTAGTCTCTCTGTTCGTCTCTCTTTCCGTCATGTGCAGGCTCGCCGGTTTGCCGGCCTTTCTCTGCCGCTACTGGTCGCATTCTTTCGCTGATTTCTACCTCGCATTTCAGCAAAATCCAAGAAATCCCGCAGACCGTTCTTTTGGTTGGGTAATTGCGCGGTTATCTTCCGGTTGTACTCAAGTCCCATGTCGGCTGGTACGGCTTTACGCAGCAAAGTAAGGAGCAGCACTCCACACGTGCTGTCGCTGATGCCGAGGGCCTCGAGGCTGCGGACTACAGTTTCAATTTGGTCACATAATGCCCTGAGTCCGCTCACGTTCCTAGAGTCATAAATAGGTCGGACGAAGCAATTTACCTCGCCGTGTTATCTTCAATTATATGACCTATTTGTCACAATCTACGGATAAGAAGCTTGAGGGTACTTTGTAGTTTTCCGCTGTGAGGTCAAGCCCTGCCACAGCCACGGCTGCCTTTCCCGTGAGGTAGCTGTTCAGGTACTTAAAATTGCCGACCTCCGGCAGTGTCAAGTTAGCGTTGATAGTTGAATCGTACTGACTCCCAAAAACCCTGCCGTTCCCGTAGTTCACCTCCAAATTTTGATATCTCAAATTTCGGAATCTTCACTACTGGGTTGGTCTGTTAGACTGTCAAGCTCGTTCTGGTGTCCATGTTTGTTGGTGAACTTGTTAAGGCTTTGATACTCGGACGTGTCTGATCCAGGAGCATGCCTTTAAGTTTAGACTTTTCTACGGTGATCCTCTCCTTGTAGCTTTCGCTGCATGTGATCGCCTTTTCCAACGCCTCGTCATCGATTCCTCGCTCAATTTGGCTATTTAGTTCCTAGAGATGTCTTCTTTCAGTACGATAAGGTCCAATTTGGTTTGGAGCTCACCGACAGTCGTTGGATCCGCCATGGCTGCGACATCGCTGATAAGCTTGGTCGTCGCTGCTCTCACCACGGTCCGCTTTCACTTTGCTCGGTCGGTGAGGGCTGCTTTCGCTGTATCCATGTTCTCTGGCAGTGTCTTTTCCCGGGTTTCGGCACCAGTAATGTTGTAGTAAAGAGATGTTACTAAATGCCGGCTAAGTTCATTGGACAGTGGTTCGGAATCATCCAGCCGCTGTTCCAGAAAGACAGACACGAAGCGAACCTTTTTAAATCTCAAGAAAAACTGTTTATTTCAGAGCACAACGTAACGGAGAAGAAACACACGCAAGAAGGAGAAAGAGGGTACACGGTCTCAACTGACCAGAAGCCGCCCCTCCGAGGCGCAGTTGGCGCTGTTTACACAGGGGTCCGCGGTCGCCTGTCCGTTCGCGTTCGCGGTTGGCTCGGTGGAATGATCTCTCTGGGTCATAAATTCCCGGAGCACTCGAGGGGAGAACGTTTGTTCCAAGAAACACAGGTGCAAGACGGAAGGAATGCGCATGCGGGCTCTGAAAGCAGCACACACACAAAATACAACATCATGCCTGCGGCTCGTACTGTTTTCAGAAAGACAGTCATTTTTTCATCGCCCAGACACTCCTTTTCTCTTGCGGGAATGATAGTCACGCTGAAGCCTTTAGTGGCTCAGTTGGTGCAATGCCTCCTATATAAGTTATAATATGCCTGTCAGCTCCGAGCACTGGCAAGCGGAAGGGAGAGGGCAAATAGTACGTGTGGTTGCCGTGCGGTACAGCCACCTAGGCGTACAACCAGCCATGTAGTGAAGCCAACCATCTTTTCAGTAGGAGGTTCAATGATGGCGCCCCAGCAGCACTGACAACAAGAAATCTAAATGTTTTTTGACTGACAGCTCGGGACCAACTCGCCGTTTTCAACGGAATATTACTTCTTATCTTCCTACCTTTCAGCCGCACACGAGCCAGCGCCAAATACTTCTATGCGCGCGATACAAGGTGACCGCCAAAGCCCCAAACTGCCGCCAAAGCAGACAGTAAAGCAGCCAAGCGTTCTCCGCGTTCGCGCTGCAGAAGCGAAGCCTGGCCGTGCTTGTTTTGTAGTTTCGTATTTTGTCTCAGCGAAACTCGTTTGAATCAGGCGGTCACATTCAGAACAGTGTTAGGCATGTTGTTAAAAATATATATATATATAATATATCTTCATTAACAAGGTAAATACAACATGCTAGAAAAATATACAAAACGAACGTCCGCCAGGCGGCGCTACCTAACTGTACGTGTCTGTTCTGAGGTGAAGCACCGGGCCTCGACACGTCTTAGAGAGAAGCTGACAGGGATAGTGTAACTTATATAGGAGGCGCTGGTTGGTGTTAAATTTTTTTTTCTCCATCCATCCGCGGAAACGCTGGGCTGTTATTGCAGCGTGATGAATGTCCTACGGCGGCCATAAAGTGGCGTCTTCAATAATACGCTGTCTGGTTCTGCGAAGAAAAAGGTCTACCGTGAGAATATTTTCCTGACCACCCGGCACGGCGTTTCTCTTCTCTATTTCCATAGTCGCTATACGGGGCGAAGCCAGACGATGACGTTCGGAGGCTCCGGATGGATTTCGAGCGAAGGCCTTTCTGAGAGTGGGAGGTCACCATTGGCTCCCTGGCTGTTCGGCTGCCTCCATTCACAGCGTCGACACCTTCTAAATAGCCGCCTCGGTGGCTCCGAGGCGAGAGCGCTGGCCTACTGATCCCCATGTGGCGGGTTCGAATCCCGGCCGAGGTGCCCGTAATCTGAGGGAGGCTTATTCCGGACGAGGCGCCATGTAACCGAGCCTTCGGTTGCACGTCAAAAGATCCCCAGGTGGTCCAAATTATTCCTCAGTCCTCCGCTGGGGCGTGCCAGATTCCCTTCGTTGGTTTGGCACATAAGAACCCCAAATTTGACTTTAAGGTAAACTGAACATGTGCATAAACTTTCACCCAAATTCACCCAAAATGGAGGAGGGTTTTAGGCGGCCTCATTTCATAACATAAAACCAATTTTTGTATTTGCATTATGCGTCATCCTCGAACATTTGTGAATTTCGATCACTTCTTGCTTGTATGCTCTAACTCGATGCCACTTGCCACCTCTAGATCTGTCGATATGTTTTATTGAGGTCAATCTACTAGCGTTCTTGTGCTCTTGTTTTTACGTCCAACTTTGTTCGAAACCTGACGTATACAATGGCGCACACGCCAGCGGCCCTAGACTACCGTAGTTTCCCCAGAGATGCCCCTTTACCGGAGGATAACCTACCCCAATTTTTGGCATGATTTGCTATCTCTTCAGAGACATCGAAAAGGAGCCCACTTCTAGTAATTGCAGGGCCCTGGCCACTGGTGTCCTGAGGAAAAACGGTGTTAATTAACCACGGCCGGTGATAAACTAATAATGCTGACTGGAAAAGACACTCGTGTTTGGTTAATCGCCTCTTCCTGCGATCACGAGTTTGGAGGGCCCCAAAAACTAAAACTAGCATTTTTGCAACATCTTTTTACGGCACACTTAAAATTAGACTACCCTTTATTTTCACCACATTTTTTCGTATTAGGTGGGCTATATCTTCGGACATTAGGGTAAATCCCGGTTTTCTATGTCGACTGAAAATCACTTTGTATTTGAAAGCGCAAGGCTTGGCGACGGAGTAATATTTTCGCTTGGGGCTTTCGCGTATTTACAAAAGCTTGCACAGTAAAGGGATGTTCTGTTACGATGCCATCTTATCGCTTATCGCTGTCGCGGCCGCAGCAGAACTGCTGAGTCAGGGGGGCGTACCTCTGGTGCTTGCTGCCGATATAAGCGGCATCGCCGGCAAGCTTTGGGCTCTTTTGGTTCCGGCTGCCGAACAATAAACGCTGCCAAATAAACGTCGGTCTCCGGATTTCTCGATCCTCCCGGAGAAACGTAACAGCTGGTGGCAGCGGTGGGATGGATCGACGACGCCGGGTTCCATGGGTGCTGTCGGTGAGTGCCTGAGGCTTCCTTTCCGTTCACCGAGCAGCTTAAGTGTTTAAGGCAGTTAGTTCTGTGGTGTCGCCAAACGGTTGATACGGGCGCTGGGCAAAAGTAGCCAAACTTTTTTGGAAATTTCTGAACATGGATCCGATAAATCTCGCGGCGATTTTGAAGCCCGATTTAATGCGCTTAGCGGAAGAGCTGGGTGTTAAAGTGGTCAAGGCCATGAGAAAGCCCGAGATTATCAAGGCCATTGAAGATTGTGGCGCGGGCGCCGACGAAATTTCCGAGTGTTGGAGCGAGGTGCGGAAGAGACGAAGGGAAGCGGAACTTCGGGCCGCCCAACGTGCCGCTCAAGAGGAGCTTCACGCGGCTCAAGAGGGGCTTCGCGTTGCTCGAGAAAAACTTGAGCTAGAAATGCTTCAACGCAACTTTGACGCTGGTGAGGCCATTGTGGTGGATAACAGCTAAAAAAAGTTTGACATGCGAGCCCTTTTGCAACCTTTTCGCGTCGGCGGAGACATGGGTCTCTAATTAGTAAATTTCGAACGTGTTTGCGCTAAGATGGGTCTTGTAGAGTCGAGCTGGCCTCAAAGGCTCTTGAGTTTACTGCCAGCGGAGGTGGCCGACGATTTGGCCCGACTAGATCCTACAGCAGCCGATGACTACGCGTCAGCAAAGTCTTGCCTGCTCAGGAAGTTCAGGTTGTCGCCTGAATCTTTTCGACAGAAATTTCGAGAGACAAGGAAAGGACCGGACGAAAGTTACGCGGAGTTCGCTCATAAGCTTAAAGGCTTTCTGGAAAGTTGGCTCCGTGGTGTCAACTCTTACGAGGATCGTGAAAAGGTGCTGGAGCAGATAGCACTAGAGCAGTTTCTCTCCTGTATTCCGACAGGTCTAAAGGAGTGGATTCAGGATAGACCGGAAGTAGAAGCGGTGCAAAAAGCCGCAGATTACGCGGATGAGTACTGCTCTAGGCATGGGAAGAAAGATATTGAAGAAAACCGTAGCTCAAACTGTTTCTACGAACGACGCGGACCTCGCACGTTCGTGAAGAAAGGCGCCTAAAAGTGCAAAGAGAATGAACTGCCGACAAAGGGAGTGTCTGATTCAGACGAAAATAAACATAAAATGAAGGCGTTCGAGGAGCGTAAACCAATAGTGTGCTACAGGTGTAAACAGCCTGGTCATGTCGCTTCTGGTTGCCGCGTCCCTAAAGTTGCTCCCGTTAACTTGTGTCTGGGAGAAGCGGAGGACCAACATGAAAGTAAATGGTAAATTCTGCAAAGGTTTACGAGATACCGGCGCCACGTATGATCTGGTACACTCTTCGCTAGTGGAGCAAGAACATTTTACAGGCGACTGTGTGTGGATCCGTCAGGCCTTGGAAAATCGGGCAGTTAGTCTGCCCGTAGCTAAGGTAAAATTAGAGGGACCTTTCGGAGTAGTGGAAACGGAAGCAGCTGTTTCTGACGGAGTGCTTCCAAACTGTCCGTACATACTGTCAAACAGAACTGCAAGGCAATTGAGCGAGTCGGGTATACCGCTTGACATGAATCCTGTTCTAGTCGTCACGCCCTCAATGACAACTAGTGCAGTGCCGGAAACACTTCAGACGGAAGCGAGCGCGACGACTGGTAAAACCAGCAGCGGGCCCGATGAATAGCCAAACGAAGGAGCTGACATAACCACGCTGGTTTCGCCGGAGAGCAGCAATTTTCGTGCGCTAGCCGGTGTAGATAAGCTTACGCTTATCGCCGAGCAGTCATCCGACCCGAGTCTTTCAAAGTGTCGTGATAGCGTCGGAAAAGAAAACAAGCCGAACATCTCCTTCTTTATGAGCAACGGCATTCTTTACCGTAGTTTCAAGGACAAATCGGTGAACGAGGTAGATCAGATTGTCGTTCCATCTAAGTATAGAATTGCATTACTCGAGCTTGCTCACGAAGAAGGGTGGTCGGGACACCTAGGAATCACAAAGACAAAGTGCAGGCTTTTGGCAGAATATTATTGGCCGGGCTGCTTTAAGGAGGCTGAGCAATTCGTCCGTTCTTGCGACACCTGCCAAAGAACAGGATGACCAAACGAGCGCCGAAAGGCGCCTCTCACACTAGTGCCCATAATCACGGAACCTTTCAAAAGGCTAGTGATTGACGTCGTAGGACCCCTACCTGCAACTAAGACGGGTTTTAGGTACCTTCTAACGATATTATGCCCAGCCAGCAAGTTCCCAGTAGCCGTTCCAATGAAAGAGCAGATATAGAGAGGGCAGCCAGACGGCATTTCTCGCCGTCTGGCTGCCCTCTCCTACCCCCCCCCTTTTTTTTCTTCCAACATGACAACGCGATCTCTCTCTTTCTCTCGCCGTCTGGCCGGCCAGTCTGTCGCAGTTGCACCTTGCTTGTGCGCTCGTGCCTGCGTGCGCGCTCGCCCGAAGTTTCGCCCGTCCAAACCAAAGCGCACGGTTCTGACTCAGAAAGCGCGCCCGGAAACAGCAAAAACGCCACGAAATGCGTCACATCCGCAGCCGCACGACCTACAGGCGCAAAAAGAAGCGTTGGTTTGGATCGCGCTTAAGGCTCATAAGTTGGAATTGCAATGGGAAGGACCAGCGACGGTCCAGCAGAGGCTATCCGAGACAAATTACGTGGTAAAACTGCCAGGTCGCAGAAAAGAGGTCCGCATATACCATTGCAACCTCATGAAGCCGTACGTGGAAAGGGTGCAAGTAGTCAGCATTGCACTAAACCAACCAGCGGAAGTTCCTACACGAATTCCTGAGCTGGGAAAAACCGACGGGATCCTGACAATCGCCGAAGTCGTAGAGGCCGCAGTCGATAAGACGCTCACCCAAAACCAGTTTTCGGATCTTACGGCATTAATTGGCAAATACCAAAAATTGTTTTCAACTGTTCCCGGAAGAACGAGTCTGGTCGAACATGACATCGAAGTGAGGACTCGGTCAAATATTCAGTGTAAGGCCTATCGCTTTTCCCCCCGCCAAGAAAAGCAATTAAGAGTCCGTAGATCAAATGCAAGAGCTAGGATTGATTGAGCGGTGCGAGAGCGACTTCGTGTCTCCTATGATTCTGGTAGAGACTCCAGGAGAAGAACCTCGTCCCTGTGTGGACTACCGAAAGTTAAACGCGGTAACGGTAACAACCAATCCCTAATATCGAAACTTGCCTTGAGAAAGTAAGCAAAGCCAAGTTCATATTAAAAATAGCGCAAAAGAGACGGGACAAAAAGACGAAGAAGCACACAGGACAAACGCAAATATGAATGTCCACTACCAACTTGCCCAGCAGACCAAGCTTTTACAAGCCAAGTTCATCTCAACCATCGACCTCATCAGAGGATACTGGCAAGTACCACTTACCGCGAACGCCAGCAACCTTGCCGCCTTCATGACCCCGTTTGGTGTTTTTAAGCCGCTTGTCCTGAGCTTTGGACTGAAAAACGCACCCTATGCGTTTTCGAGACTGATGAATCTGGTACTGGTCGGAACCGAGTCTTTTGCGTTGCCGTACCTAGACGACGTCGCTATATTTTCGGACACGTAAAGAGAGCACGTTCAGCACCTAGAACAGGTGTTTTCGCGCCTGCAAGACGCAGGACTTACAGTCAACGCGAAAAAGTGTAAGTTTGGCCGAGGCGAAGTATCGTATCCCGGACACGTAGTCGGTCGATGAATGAGACGTCCACAAGAACTCAAGGTTCAGGCCATTAAAGATTTTCCCTTGCCACAAACAAAAAAAGATTTGATGTCCTTTATCGGACTGGTGAATTACTACCACCAGTACATTCCCCAGTTGTCTGAAAAGGCGAGTCCCCTGACGGATGCGCTCAAGAAAACTCAGCCCACTAAGATCGAATGGGACGATCGCAAGATACATGCGTTTGAGGCTCTTAAGTTAGCCTTGGCGACTCAGCCCGTATTAGTCAGCCCTGACTACACAAGACCCTTCTTAGTGCAGTGCGACGCCAGCGAAAAAGGACTCGGCGTCGTTATAAGCCAAGAAAATGAAGGGGAGAGCACCCCGCTTTGTTTGCCAGCAGGAAGCTAACTTCAGGGGAGCAAGCCTACAGTACCTTCGAAAAAGAATGCGCTTGTCTCGTATGGGCTGTAGAAAAGCTTCGCTGCTATCTCTATGGTTCTGAGTTTATTTTAATTACAGATCATAGACCTCTCACATGGCTTAAGCAGCTGTCCCCCAAAAATGGTCGCTTGTTACGCTGGAGCTTGACCCTCCAGGAATATTCTTTCTTGGTTCGACATAAGAAAGGAAAGCTTCATGCGAACGCAGATTGTCTGAGCCGAGCGCTCTAACCGGCGCACAGTGCGATTTTTTGTTTCTTTTGTCTCATCTGCACATTTGTAAATAGTTCCATTCAATTTCATTCATTAGCTGTCTATTCCCGGAAGATCGGGAACGATATTTAAAAAAAATTCTGGCTGCGTTTGGTGCATATTTTGTAAGCTATTTCTTTTCAATAATTCGTGCTCTCGGTGAGTTTAAAGGGCGTTTCGGGTGCCTCCGCAGTTTCTGTGGTGCTTGGTTGTTGTTGGCCCTTCTCATTCCCTACAGAAGCACGACGGACCTCTGTTGTCATCCCGACGTCCTGGCACCGACAGCACGTGACAGCCGCTGCTACTCCTGGGCCGCTGGCAACTTTGGCTCATGGTCGCAAGGAACGCCATCACCGCTCCTTCCTGCGCCTCTTGGACCGAACAGTCGACGCTTCCGACCAGTCAAGGACACTGAAAACTGCAGTGACGGAGTTGGGACGCGCGTCGACGCTTCCGGTCAGTTTCGCAGACGGTGTTGGGCCCTGCGTCTCCAGGACTTCCCGCCCTTCGGATCAGCGCAAACTGAACCTGTATTCGCTGCGAAGGTTTCTTCGAGCAACGACTGAAGTTCTGCGCAAGCAGCACGAGGATTACGCCGTTCGTTTGTCTGTCGAACATTTCCAAGGACGTGCTTGAAACCTGGAGAGTGGCGGGAAAATTGTTTTATGCGGTTTCGCCCTAAAAGGGGGAGGAGTTGTTACGATGCGATGTTATCGCTTATCGCTGTCGCGGCCGCAGCAGAACTTCTGAGTCGGGGGGGGGGGGGGGGGGGGGGGGGGGCGTACCTCTGGTGCTTGCTGCCGATATAAGCGGCATCGCCGGCAAGCTTTGGGCTCTTTTGGTTCCGGCTGCCGAACAATAAACGCTGCCAAATAAACGTCGGTCTCCGGATTCGTCGATTCTCCCGGAGAAACGTAACAGTTCTCTCTCTTCCCCCTTAAAACAGGCGATGTATCCTCCGAGAAAACGAGTTAGTCAGAGTGTTGAAATTTTCCCGTTGACTTACTCCACAAGCTTTTCCGAATACGCGGTACCGTCAAGGACACACGCCTCGCTCCGACCACGCGTTCTCTTCTCCGTTCTTTCCGTCGCACCCCTTCGACGCAGCTCACATCGGAATAGCCGCTTGTCAGCGGCAGCGGGAGAGGCGGATGAGGCGGCGCAGACCAGAGGGCCGTCTATGCAGTATTCATTTCTGTCGCTCCAAACCCCTGTTCAATAATTATTTCACTTCCCAATCTGAACATAATAACGAACAAAAACGGTTCTCTCATCTGTCCGAAAGTAGCGCTCTGCCTCGCTGTCTTTCGGGTCATCAGGAGGCATTCTTTGAAATCCCAAGGGTGGTTCGAATTTTGTAGACGTTCCACCGATATTTAAATGATAGCTTATTTTTATGTAGACGTGGAAGGATTCCTTTGAGTAAGCGCACGTGTGTTTTTCGGCATATAAGAGAGAAAAGTTCTGTGAAGTGTTTCGCTCGAGGACAAAGTAGAGGAGTTTACGTACACTTCTGGAGCCGATTTTCCCTTAGAATGAATTGTCCTCGGTTCAATTTACCAGGGAGCATTTTGAAACGATCTACTTATCTTGAGAATGCCATGTTAAGGCCTTGATTGGCCTCGGTGCTTTTCGTTTCAGGGGTGATGGCTAGTGCCATAGACGAAGGCGACTGAGTAAGCCGCTATCTGAAGCTATTAATTATCCAGCTGAAAGTAAACGCCCTCACCAGGGTATAGCCACGTTTAGCGCCGAGACAATTCGGTGTCGCCCCTTTGAGGTTTCCGTTTGTGACGTCACGACAACGATTTTCCTCGCCGTGATTGGCAGAGATTCCCTCGCCTTGAACCGGCGATTGGGCAGGCATTTTCGGCATACAGGAAGGTTTGGCTTGGCCAATCGCGAACTTGGACGCTCATCGACGCTTTTTGGCCGCGCACGTCGCTAATGGTCGCTGTCAGCCTAAGAAAAGCGGGCGTGTCGCGTCCCGTGAATTTTTTCGTTGCTCTGCAGCCAATGAAATTGCGACATTCATCGAAAAAGAACAACGACGGAGGAACTATCGCGAAGCAAGGAGCTCGAAGATATTAGGCCACGCCGCGCCTCTGTTAGGCTGACGGTCACCAATTAATGGCTGCGGCCTTATGCGAGACGCTGTCTTTTTGTTTCATATGTTTAATCAGCACGAGCCACCAACTGCCTCAGGAACTAACCGCTGAATTCAGAAACGTCACTCAAACTACACTCAAACTGAAGGGCCCCTCCACTTCCTCGAGGAAGGCGCGAGTGCCGGCGCTGACCAATCGCAACGGCGGATCCGTCCTCGCGATTGGCCAGCGCCGGCCCTCGCGCCTGCCTCGAAAAAGTGGTGGGGCCCTTCAGTTTGAGTGTAGCTTGAGTGAGGTTTCTGAATTCGGCGGTAAGGCCCTGACTCATTAGGCTCAGGCTCCTTCCAACGTAATTTGTTCTGCGCATCGATAATAGAGAGTTTTGGGGAACCGCTTTTTCACATTCGATACGGCACGATGGGCCCTTCGGTACAAACTGCGCATATGAGCGTCTTTTGGGGTTAGCGCGTGCGCAGTGCGTACCGGAGGACCCATCGTATTGTACGCGATGTGCAAAAACAGTTCCCTAAAACTCTCTAAGAAGAGGTATTGGGTCTTGTTTGGAACATGCTAGCAGACAGTGTTTGTACGACCAACTAGACAGGAGCGTTTTACGAAGAACAAACACGACCTCAGACAGTAGGAAGTTTAAAAGAACAGTTTTGGTACATCCGATATGGTACGAGGGGTCCTTCGGTACAAACTGCAAATATTCTGCTTTAGCGCATGCGCAGTTCGTGCCGCAGAGCCTATCGTACCGTCTCGGATGTTCAAAAACGGTTCCCTTAACGCCCCTAGTGTCTGCGGACTCTCTGTTGTATAACATGCATTAGCAGCGTGGTGCCGGCTTCAAGCTGTCGCTGATCGTTTATAGTTGCGAAGTTTTGTCCCAGATTTATGCTCAAGAAGAAATACATACCTCACAACTCGCGAAGTTATTTCCTGCGGTATATTGCGTTGTGAGGCGGGCCTGAATTTGTGGTTGATGCAGACTACGGTCAGTTCAAAAACCTCCATCTGATCTTTTTTTTTATGTTAGCTTAACCTTCAATGGTGTTCTCCACGCAGTAAGGCCGCTTGCATTCCTTTGTTTGCTACATCCTTAAGCTTTATTTGTCGTGACTTTTAGAGAGAACCCGAAAGCGTAATTAAGTTTATAGACTTTTTTTTTTCTCCATACGGTGTAAGCACTTCATGCATCATGAGTAAGTTTTTCCTAATAATAATAATAATAATAATAATATTCAGCCCTTAGAACTGAAAAAGTGGGTTTGTATTTCCGTGCAAATTTATTGGTTTAGAGACACGCGGTTTAACCTAAGATATAATGTTTTGTATGAACTTTTTCAAGCCTACGCTGATTTTCGGCAGGTACAGTATTGAGTTATCATAATTAAGTTGTTTTTAACATTTAAAACTGACATTTCGCTGCACAACAAGAAATAAAAGTATCCTTACGCATATCATTAGTTTATTCTTGACAGCCCAGTGTCAGCTGTTGCTTCAGAATAGCAGCAAACGCTCACAGGGGCGAAGACTAAGCTTAGTATTGCGGCGTTCAAGGTTTTATTCTAAAGCAGCGAATTATTGTCAGCATTTTAGCCGCATATTTGTGCACCGGAATTTGTGCGGCCTTCTCATGCGATTTAGGGTCCGGCCGCGTTTTGTGATGTATTCCTTAAAGTAATACTGCGGCCTGCTTCGAAAAATCGGAAAGCTTTAATTAAAGATATTTTGAGGGCAAAATTTGTATCGACATTCAAAATTACTATTGATCACTATGAATCGAGAAACATTCATGTACAGTCGGGGACAAAAGTCTCCATGACACTCGAGCTGCGGCTGAAACGCATCGCTCTGCCATCTGCCGGCGAGTCGCCTGGTTTCCAGATCACACAAAAGCGCATGCGCGTCCTACTCTGCCTGCAAGCATGTCTGTCTTCCCGCTCTTCTGCGGCACAGCGCCTAACTCGGAATCGGGCGCGTGGAACCGCCTCAGAGATAGCGCTTACTGACATGGCACATACCAAGCAAGAAGTCACGGCATCTCAACTGAGCGAAAAGCTCAACTGGTTATAAAGCAAGGTGCGCTGACACGGCGAAATGCGGCGCAATACCCCAGGCGGTATCTCGAGTTTCGGAATGTGTAGCAGACGCTTGTAAGCCGCCAGCGCGTTTCCGAGGCGGTACCACGCGCCCGATTCCGAGTTAGGCGCTGTGCCGCAGAAGAGCGGGAAGACAGACATGCTTGCAGGCAGAGTAGGACGCGCATGCGCTTTTGTGTGATCTCGAAACCAGGCGACTCGCCGGCAGATGGCAGAGCGATGCGTTTCAGCCGCAGCTCGCACGTCCTGGGGACTTTTGTCCCCGACTGTACATGCATGAAAACACGTACGCAAACCCACGCACACGCACACAAAAACCCGAACGGAGCGTGCTCCACACGTAAGCACGTCTATGCACACAAACACCTGAGGACACACAGGCACAACTCGCATATGCAAACGAGAATCCACACCCCCGTACAAAACCCCGCACGCATACTTTGCCACAATATGAAGGACCCCTTCTCCGAGTCAATTTTTGAGGGTAGAAGGGGGGGGGGGGGGGAGGTGCTAAGCCCTCTCACGCCAGAGGCACTTTGTTTTTAGAAGGGGAAGAGGACGCAAATTCATTTCCCTCCTCATCCCATTTACTTTTCTCCTGGCTAAATCGAATCCGGCAAGGACGCCTGAAGCTGCCTCGTGAGATCAGATTTTATAGTGTTCAAAATTATGCATACAGAACTCATCCATTTATGCCAAAAGACGAAAGGCGTATCAAGTTTCCCATATTATGTGGTAGCCTCCCATGAGAGGGTAAATCTATAACGCGCCGACATCACTCGGACCTCCGCCCATGAGCAAAATTCAGCGTCGTCCCTAGGGTCACTTGCTGTAAGATAAGTGGTGTCTTTTCATGTAGGAATCCTGTGTAAGGTTGTTTCGTTACCATTGAACTAAGGCATGCAGTCGAGTTCTCCAGTTTACATTTTGAACTATGTAGATCCCCGGGTGGAGCTGTATTTACAGCCCGCTATTTAGAATACTATAGTATACTATAGAATGCTATAGAATACTATAGTATACGAGACCGTCCGGATTGCGGAAGTAAGCTCAAATACTTTTTGGGAATGCATTTTTCTCCACGAAAATCAAATGGCCTTGGCGCCAACAGCTTTTGCGTAGTTGGAACGGCGGTACTCGCGCAGCCTCGGGGTTTCCCCCACAGAATCAGGAGGAGTGGCCGAAGCCAACTATTGTCGTGGAAACCCAATGAGGTCGCGGAGACGGTTGTCTCGGCTCCATTTGCGAATCGGGTATCTTGGTGTGCCGGAGGGTGCTCTCTCCCTCGGGGTGGCGCGAAAACTCCACGGCATGGACCCCGCGTTGCACACGTGTTTTCTCGGACGTGGGGTTCCCCCCTCCCCCCCTCTCCCCCTACCTCCCTCCCTCCCCCCCCCCCCTCCACCGCGGGAGGATTTGACACTGTAGACGCCCTGCCTACACCGTAAATGAGCGGAGTAGAATGTGCTTTACTGGTGAAGTATTTGGCGGAAGTAAGACAGCGGATTATGAGTACAATCAAAGAAACAAGTTGGCCTCAAGGGACTAACGGCAGCATTTGGTCCTCTGAACCCCGAGTTGCTCCCCAAAAGGACCATCTGGCTCAAGCTAGGTACCGTGCGCAAAAGCTGGGGACTAGCTGCGCTCGACTGGGACCAACCGATAGGCGTGCGCGAGCAAAAGCATCCATTAGTCCCCGTCAGAGAGGGTGCATCTGTATGATTTAGTCCCCGAAGGCAAACGGAATGTTCGCCAGGAGGACGGATGCTATTTCGCTTGTATTGGGGATCGGCGAGACTCAGCCCAGCGCGGCTAAAAGGGTTGACAAAACTCGGACGAAACTGGCGATTTTGTCTTAATGTGCCACGAACGTTAAGACATTACATGGTAGAGGTTCACGCGTTGTGTGAATGCGAGTGAACAAATGTGTTGACTCGACTTCACCCAACTATCTCGTCAAAAAGGGTCTGTTGACATTCCACAAGTCCCATTAACGTAATTTGGCTTCGCGCAAAAAATATGCAATTATCCAAACGCAACACCTCCAAATACTAACACTTTTTTATTTTTAAATTTAAACTTAACAGTTTGTAGAAGCCACGCTCTTAACACCGGAGTCTCGCAGTCAGAATAAATGGTCACTCAATCGCTAAAACTGAGCATTCCCACCGGCGATATAAGCAGTCGCGCGACGCGACTAGATTGCATCGCAAAAAAAAAATTAGATGGTGACACCGGCGTGTGCGATAAGCGAGTCCAACACCTTCGTTGGCGAGTCGTTTTTCAAAAACTCTCGCTCCAAACGCCGTTGATTGGCTCAGCCGCTCCGCGACTAGATCGCATCGCAAAAACGTCGAGTCGAGAAGCGACTGCTCAAATCGCGTCGCTTTTTGTCCGCGATGGTCGCTTTTGCGATGAAAGTTATCGCGCGACTAGCTCGCATCGCCGGTAGGAACGCGCCTCCGTCTCTTCGTGACAAACCTTTCTGGGTAGTTCAATGAAGAACTCAAAATCCGCGACGACACACTTGATGCACGGCACGTTCCACTTAAGGCTGTGGTCCCACGGCAGCCATCTTGAACAAGGCTTTAGTTCAACCAATAGATGGCGACACGCACCCGTGGGGTGGCCGAAACATTGGTTCACGGTGGGATGGCTCGAGCACCATCACGTTCCCCTCGTGCCCTTGCTCGCGCCGCTGCCAGCTGTGCTCAGCTAGCTCAAGTAGCTTGGCCCAGCAAACGGATGAATGCGAGAATGTCAGGCTGGGTATAAATTGTTCTCTGATATACCGAGACGCGGTTCGGCGGTTGTAACGGGCTTTCGCAATAAATCTTACCAAGAAGAAATCAAATGTTGATTGACGTGTCAATATTCTATCAATGAAAATTTTTCCTGCAGGAATGCACTCTCAGTAGACTCAATCTTCCAAGACACCAGTGGAAACGGACGTAAAGTAAACTGCTTCGTGATTTACGGTACTTACCTCCCTATTTTAATGACGACTAAACTAACGTCACGAAATATTGTGTTTCACGCGGTCCGAAAGATGTTGTGAAGGTTGTTACATTATAGTTCCCAGAAACTTTCTGGAAAGACTCGAAGTCTTCCTTGAGCCCAACAACATCATGAACAGTAACTGAAAACGATCCACTATTCAGTCGGTGGGTGGCGAAACGTGTCCGCATCTGCGGAGTCATGGGCGATGCGTACTCTAAGTGGCTGGAAGTTTACACGATGCCTGCCACGACGTCCGAACACGTCATTGATGTTCTACGGTCTCTTTGACCTACTTTTGCCCTACCGAAAATACTTTTCTCTGATAACGCGCCAAATCTTGCTTCAAATAAAATAAACAAGTTTTTTAAGAAAAAAATAACCTGCATCAGGCATCACATTAGTGCACCATACCATCCTGCAACTAACGGGCAAGCACAACAGATGGTGTGCGAAACGAAAAAAAAGCCCTTTTGAAGCTTACGGAAGAAGCAGTTAAGTGAAGAATCGCCAGGTTCTTGTTCCAGCAGCACGCGACGGTCTCATATTACGCGGAAAAAACACCCGCCGATGCAATATTCGGCGCACGAAGAGCCACACCCCTCGATCGCATGATACTATGGCCTACGAACGAAGATCGAGACTCCAAGATCGGGAGTAATGGCATTTTATTCGGTCGGACAACTCGTCTAAGTGAGGAATTTCAGCGGAAGCCGGGCCTTCCATGTAAAACTTGAGTAGAAAAAGCTCTATGTTGGTTGACCAGAAGGTGTCATCCCTCTGAATACGTTGGATATCAATGCTCTTTAGTGTAAATATAACTAAATCACAAAACTCTCTTTGTGTATTGTGTAACTGCCCTTGTATTTGATAGGACATGTTAAGGGGGTGATTAGGACCATTCACACCAGGCTCCTTTTTCTTATTTTTCGCCTCATACTCCTTTGCGGTTTAAGTATGCTTCAAGAATCTTCTGGAGCGGGGACACTTTACGTCAACGAGGCCATTTGTTCCGAGTAGTCAATCAGGGAATGCTGCTAGGAATCCGTCCCTCATATTAACGAATAAGCCGCACTTCTGCATAGTGAAGTTTTCCTGTTCCACGTACAGTTGTAAAGCAGCATCCTCATTGATTCTACCATATACTGTTCCGGGTGAAGAAAGTTTTTGGCTATACGATACTTGAAACAAGTCTGGCACTGTACGTTGTGGTTCGACACCCACTAATGTCGTCGTCCTTATAGTGCCTCCTCATTGAATCATTACCTCGAGCCCCCCCCCCTCCCCCCTCATATTGCTCTTCATCAACAGTAAGTACAATAGGCTACCGCCATATTACAATGCAAGAATTGAAAAATTGAGTCGTTCAGTCCTTCAACAAATTTATTATTTATATAATGTTATTACGTTACATTACCTCGAGACGATCGACGTCCATCGTCGATCTTCAAATACTTATACCTGTATATAAATTAGACGCACAAGGGTCCGTGGCCGAGTGCATGGTCTAGCGCACACCAGCTCGGAGCACTTGGAGCGAAAGCTCGCGCTGCAGAACCCACCCCGCCCCTGCCCGTTTCGATTTGGAAGAGCATCGTACCGCCGTGCGGTCGCGTATCCCTACTGCGTGGTGCACGTTAAGACCCCAGGTTTGCGGTTGTACCGCACTGGCTAAATTGCTCATCCACAGCTGAGGCACCGGACGCCCACTAAGGCAGACTAACTTCCGGCTCTATAAGCATACCCACAACAATTTGCACTTAGACGCATAATAACAAAGAACACAGCGTGCCGCCTCTTTTCTTTGGATGCCTTTTTTAAACCAGCGAAAGCTCGCGCGTTCTCTCTTTTGAGACGGTTAGAACGGTCGCACATAAAACCCGCGTTTCTCCTACCCGGCCGCTTCCTCCTCTCATTATGTGTAGTTGGTTATAACTAAATAAGCTGTAATAATGGTGTAATATTCATATTTACTTTCAGTTTCAGTCAGGGAAAAGGAGTTTCGCGGGAACTAGAGCCAATAAATGATCTGCGCTTAGAGTATCGGCACTCTCTTCCCCGACAGTGTTCTGAACGCCGCCATTTTGGTGCTTGTGCAGAGCAGGCGCAACTGCCGATTGTCATGATTCAAAAGTGCGACGTCCTCAGCATTAGATTCGGTGTTAGGAAGCTTATGTAATGTTGCTTTGCTTTGTCACAAACTGTTAAAAGTGGAGGACGGAAAAGCGTCTCTTGTGACTTCAGATAAAGCTTCAAGTAACTTACAAACACAATTTTAAACCACAATATGACCAAGTGCCGCTACTCTGAAGCGTAGCTTATTTAATGACACTATTCATGCTCTTGTTCAAGAAGCTTGTAATACCTGGAAAGGCCATGACGTAAGCCCCGTGGATTCCATAAGCCACTGCCTTTTGACACCTGCCTCTTCCTCATTGTTCCCGCTTGTTCCAGTAAATTAGCTACGGTTCAGAGTAACGACACTTGGCCATATTGTGGCTTAAAATCATGGTTGCCAGTTATCTGAAGCTTTATCTAAAATCACAGGAAACGCTTTTCCGTCCCCCACAAATGTTTAAACAACCCGCGACAGAGCATTGCAATATTGCATCAGCTTCCTAGCACCGCATCTAATGATGAGGAAGTCGTACTTTTGGATCATGACGATCGGCAGTTGCGTTTGCTCTGAACAAGACCCAAAATGGCGGCGCCCAAAACAATTTCGGGGAACGGGGTGCCGATACTTTAAAGCTCATTTAGTGACTCTAGGCGGGAAGTGAACTCGGGTGTATTTTTTCCTCTTCGTCTTTATTGTTTATTGATTTCAATCATATCGAATAATGAACACATTATATCACGCTACGCTTGTGTAATTATTTGTCTTAGATTTATTAACCTGACCCAGTACTTCAACCATTCAGTTATCGATAGTAAATCTTCCAATAGATTTTTAAATGTGAAGGTAAAAAGACACGGAGATTGATAATGATACAGACGCCAACGCCGTCCTCGGAAATTTTTTGAACATTAGAAATCAGCAGTTTGTCTGCCATCCGCCAGGTAGCGCAATAAAACACCCAAACAGTTTTTAATTATTTTTAAAATTAGCTAAGCTGTACACCTTTTCAAAAACCAAAGCAAAATAACTGGGAAGATTTAATACATCGCAATGTATATATATTCCAAACAATAAATGTTATTAGATGCCAATAAATCTGTTTGATGTCCAAAAAATGAAAGCCGCTTACAACTCCCTGTAACGCCGAATTAGAGCGCAGCTCTTGAGGAGGAGGAGGGAAGGGCACTGGGGGGGGGTTAAACTAACCAGGGGGGGTCACGTTACCTTGGGGGTCACGTGACCCCCAATGCCCATGATGTCATCACTGACGTCATTGATGACGTCATCAGTGACGATGACGATGCGGGTACCGATGACGTCATTAGTGACGTCACTGATGACTTCACCAGTGATGATGACGATGACGATGCGAATGTCGGTGACGTCATCAGTGACGTCGCTGATGACGTCATCAGTGATGATGACGATGACGATGCGGATGCCGGTGACGACATCAGTGATGATGACGATGACGATGTGGATGCCGGTGACGTCATCAGTGATGATGACGATGACGATGTGGATGCCGGTGACGTCATCAGTGATGATGACGATGACGATGTGGATGCCGGTGACGTCATCAGTGATGATGACGATGACGATGCGGATGCCGGTGACGTCATCAGTGATGATGACGATGACGATGTGGATGCCGGTGACGTCATCAGTGATGATGACGATGACGATGTGGATGCCGGTGACGTCATCAGTGATGATGACGATGACGATGCGGATGCCGGTGACGTCATCAGTGATGACGATGACGATGTGGATGCCGGTGACGTCATCAGTGATGATGACGATGACGATGTGGATGCCGGTGACGTCATCAGTGATGATGACGATGACGATGTGGATGCCGGTGACGTCATCAGTGACGATGACGTCATCGGGGGGTCACGCGACATCGGCGGGGGTCACGTGACCTCGAGGAGGGGGCCACGTGACCTCAGGGGAGTCACGTGACTTCGGGGGGTCACGTGACCCCCCACGAGGTCACGTGACCTTGGTGGGGGGCTCGCGCGGTGCATTATGGGACATTTCCCATGATGCACCACGCGGTTACGCCGACGCCGACGGCGACGGCGACGGCGACGGCGACGCCGACGGCGACGCCGCTCAAGCCGGAAACGGGCCCCTAAGAGCTGCGCTCTAAAAAGTGGAAGCCGTTTACAAATCCCTGTAACGCCGAATTGGAGCGCAGCTCTTGAGGAGGAGGAGTGAAGGGTACTGAGGGGAGGGTAGACCCCTCCTCCTCCCCTCATTCTTTAATATGCTCCGGGGGGGCGGTCACGTGACCTCGGGGGGGGGGGTGTCACGTGACTTCGGGGAGGGGGGTCACGTGACCTCGGGAGGTCACGTGACCTGGTGGTCACGTGGGGGTCACCTTGGGGTCACGTGACCTTGAGATGACCTTGGGAGGGGTCACGTGACCTTGGGGTCACGTGAGCTTGGGGAGGAGACCACGTGACCTCGGGGGTCACGTGACCTCAGAGGGGTCACGTGACTTGGGGGTCACGTGACCTTCAAAGGGTCACGTGGGGTCACGTGACCTTGAGATGACCTTGGGAGGGGTCACGTGACCTCGAGGGGTCACGTGACCTTGGGAGTCACGTGGGGTCACGTGACCTTGAGATGACCTTGGGAGGGGTCACGTGACCTGGAGGGGTCACGTGACCTTGGGGGTCACGTGACCTTGGGATGACCTTGGTTACGCCGACGGCGACGGCGACGGCGACGGCGACGCCGCTCAAGCCGGGAACGGGCCCCTAAGAGCTGCGCTCTAAAAAGATATGCGTCAAAAACAGGTAAGTTTGAAGGGCCCCTGGAGCGTTATTACTTTTTAAATAAAAAAAAAGCCATCGTCCACCTCTTGGGCAACCATTGTAGCTCTAAATGTTATAAAAGATTTTATCATAGTTTAATTATTTCCTCAGCGGCATTTGAAGTACCATGACTCAAAACTAAAAAAATGCTACGTTTGACATTAAATATCTAAACAAAAAAATTTTACACAACATAAAATTTTTTTCTGCATATTACCAATTATGCGCACTACATCTGTAGCTAATTTCATTGTCCTAGCGTTTGTCCTTAAAAACATATTTGTGCTGAAAAATGTCAGTTTTAGGGCAATATTTAGATGGATGAAAAAAACAAAATAGTGCAAATACCAAAAAGGTGTATCGTTACATTCTGCTCCGACATCCTCTTAACAAAACTGCTATATTGGAACCGTGCTATCTTTAATGGATCGTTCATAAAACATGAACTAGCGGAGCAAGTGAGGGTCCGCGCCATCATATTCGCAGCGCTATAAATGCGCATGAACAGTAAAAACCAACACACACCTAATATCAAATGAAAGAGGATTGCATTGCCTTTCGAATGACATCAATCCCACAAAACAGTATTTAAAAGGAGGTGAGTAATGACCTGCCAAAAAGTACCTAAACTGCCACATTCAGTGGGACCGTGGCCTTGAAGAGGACATTCAGGGGCACTATCCAGCCGCCTTCATGCCATCGTCGTCGCTGTTTCCAAAACAATCCAGATGAACAACGAAGAACGAACCACGCCCGGAGCTTCACACCTGGCAGCACCCTACTAATACAAAACAAATGGAAACTAAAAAAAAAAAAGCCACTCGAGAAAGCTGAAAATGCTTAAGAGAGAGAGAGAGAGGAAAGAAAGAAGAAAAAGTGTTTGCTTGTACGTCACTCGACCGGCGCGTTGAAAGTGGCGACCTTCTCCCGTCCTTGGAGCTCTTCGGTGTCCTTGTGTCGTGTGTAGTGGGAGCGGGGAAAGAGATTATCTTCTGCGCGCACTGCCCGCTCCCCCCAATCCCCTACCCCGCATTCTTTGCTTCTTGTTCACGCGGCGGGTTTGGCGTTGGTTGGGCAGATGGGGTTTGTCGGGAAAATGGGAAGTGTCTTTGTTTGGAAAGAACCTGTTTTTAGTAAGTTGAAAGTCGAAATACAGCCTTCGTCGGAGGCCGGTCGCATTGTGTCGTCTCCGATCATGGCGGGATCCGGTTTGGATTCGCGGTACTGAAGCACTGCACTTCATCTGTTCTGAAGTCAGAAGTCAAGGGAACTCGATTAAGGCATGTCGAAATGCTTGTGTTTATGGTGTATTTATTAACTGAGGCTTCAGAAAGTGTTTTATTTTGAGCGCGTTCTCTAGCTTGCAAAGCGCGCGCCATGCTCTATTCTTTTTGGCACCATTGTTGCTGATTTTGTTATGCAGCACAGATACCTCATATTCAATCGTATCGAGAGAAATGCCAGTTCTACCTACGGCTTATTTTTTTTTTGTGTGTGTTTCGCAGACCCTGGCAGGATCGCTTGACCATAAACGCCTCTCCACACATGCAGCGGAGCGCTACAGGCATAGCGCTGACCTTGCGCTAAGCGCGTGCTGACGGGATCGGTCACCAGCTTTGTATCGCACCGACAAAACTCTTGCTCATGGCAGACGACAAGTAGCCCATCACACGTGAGCAACGCTACATCAGCGCTTCGCTGCGTGTGACAACAGGCATTAATATTTATTCGATTGTACAGTAGACTTTCGCGTTGATGGCGGGAGATCGTGCCGTCACTTTGAAGCATAGTTTGAGCACGCACGCGCTGGGTCTGTATTTTGCAGCGAACGGCCTACTAAAATCTAATATTTCGCTGGTCTGCTGACAACAAATCGCATGTTGGATGTGAACCATTGTATCACTTATGCAGCCTATTTGTTAATTTATTATGCATGCGTTATAACTCATATCTCATATATTTGTCAAGCGATTGGGTATTTACGCTGCCCTGTTACTAATACTCAAAATTCCTCGAGAACATACAAGAAGCTGCCGGTGCCCCAATAAACGGTGCTGGGACCACGACCGGCTTGGACAGACGTCCCAGTGTCCAAGCCATCGTCGACGCAAGTGCACTCTTCGGAATTTGGCCTTATTGTGGATTCTACCGCCCAGGAACTTCGACTTCAGTCATCCTTGAATGCGATGTGTATCTACGAGGCAATAAAGCTACGTCCAACCTGAACTCCACAATTTCGTTTCGGAGATTTGTGGCTCGGGAACAAATGTAAAGGATAAACTTTAGTCCCACAAGCCTAAATCCAAGGGCGCAATGTTTAGACCCGGGGGTCCAAGTGCAAGGGCCTTACTGCTATTCCTCGGGGTTCATTTGAAACGGTGTAACAGTTAGTCCCAGGGGTCAAAGCGCGAGGGTCTAACAGTTCGTCTTCGAGGTTCAATTGGAACGGTGTAACAGTTGGACCCAAAGGACCAAGTGTAAGGGCCTAACAGCTAGTCCTCGAGGTGTAACTGAAAGGGTGTAACAGTTAGTCTCAACGGTGCAGGTGCGAGGGACTAACGGATGGGCGCAACAGTTGCTCCCCTAGGGGACTAATGGTGGTGGCAGCGCATTTGGTCCCCCGAGGGACAAACTCGCGCTCCCTTTTTTCTTAAGGTGTAGAGCGACAGAGCAAAAGTAGGGCCTTGTTCCGCTTTATGTTTGGGCAGTGGGAAAGCGTGGACAAGGACGTGTTGCCTGTTTATATACACTAACATGCTGTTTACAAACAAGCCCTCGTTTGCCCACACCATCTGTGGGTAGAGCTTGCGCGGGAAGTTTAATTTAGATTAGTTTTGTTTAGTTCCAAATTTAGTTTATTTAGAAGTGTTCTTGAAGCACAGAGGAGGCAATGTAATTATTGCCAGAAGCACTATATGCTTTCTAGATGCAGCGACGACCTAGGTGCGTGTAATGAGCTTGTTAAACCTGTGTTGATTCAAACGGCCTGAGCGAAGAACAAACGTGTTCAGGGCACTTTAACTCGGCAATCGTGATGTCGACGGGCTCGTCAAAGAGAGCATTACATGTCGTTTGTTAGTTCAGTTGTCGGCTGGTTGAACGTATAGGTATATCATTTGATTAGTAACAGAATGGTATGTTTTCACGTGTGTGAAGGTAAACATTATTCTCGTTAATGACCACAACTTCTATGTGTACACTGCGCAACGCCATTAACGTGAACTTGTCTTTGGCGCTTTTTTGCAACTGACTTCCAATAGGTACTTGCGGGCATCAATATTTTCCACTTAAGTTAGCAGCGCAACTGAGGAATTTCTACCGTTATAGCAGTCTGATGACATTCCTTCAATACTAAAAGAAAAGCACAGAGAAAACCATAGATGGCTCGATTGCGCTACGACTGTCGCTGACTACACAATACGCATAAACGAAAATAATTGAAAGAGTTGTGCTATGTGTATAAGAAAGCTCGAGGAATTAAAAAAATTAAAAACACACCGATGTTCATCATTTTGAAGTCGCGCTTTATTTGCCACGTGAAAGCAGCTCTTAAAGGTAGGGTTCCGCTTGAACGATCTTCGTAGAAGAAACGAGATCTACGATCATATTTTGATCCTATAAACGGTCCTGCCGAAAGATGAACGCCTAAAAGCCCGCCAGCACAAACCCGTGGGAAGAACCTGGTTTGTATTCCCAGATTACGCAGCAGCTGAATTCGGTAATAAACCTCAATAAGAATATAGGAGCAAATCAAAAGTATGGTTTCAGCGTCCACCTCTGCCTCACACAGTTTGTGAAAATACGCACACAATGGTACCAGTTATGTTGCTTGGATGGCCGCAAGTACCGCTGCACATGTTGTGTCCTGCTATTATTGCTGCAAGGTAAATGTCCCAAAACATCCCTTTTTATTTTCTGTTTGTTTCTCGTTGACTTTCGCTCACTGTAGGTACACTTATTTTCTGCTGAATGCGCTGAAAAGGTGCACACAGGCACACACCAACAAACACACGCGCGCACGCACGCCCACATACATGCACGCACACTTGCGTACACACTATACCTTTATCAACAAACAGCCGCCCAGACACTCGACAACATGTAGTGGATGAATAATATTAATAATATTGAATAAAACAAGACGCAACGGCACTTGTGAAAATTTTAACCGCTTTAAACATAGTTTTTGGAATATCAAGCGCGCCCGCCATCAACTTCAGCTCACTCTACCAAACCAGGCGAACAAAGGCCCTATCGACACGCTCGGAATTGTGGCGGAACAAAGAATGCGACTAGTTTCATTTGAGTACATTCTTTCTAGCGAGAACAATAAACCCGCTCCTAATATTTTTGACCGCACATCTCGGTCGCACGTCCGGTGCCCCCGAGAGCTGCTGGTGTTGCTCTTGCGGTGGGCTTGCGGACGTCGAGAAAACAATGCGGTAGTTGTACCTACCCAAA
This sequence comes from Ixodes scapularis, assembly GCF_016920785.2. Lineage (NCBI taxonomy): Eukaryota > Metazoa > Arthropoda > Arachnida > Ixodida > Ixodidae > Ixodes > Ixodes scapularis. The sequence continues at coordinate 14,579,200 of NW_024609873.1, read as the reverse complement.
GAAATCACATATAAAACCTTGAGAGAATGCGAGACCGTGCTGCTCATTTGTCCTGAACTGTTATGCTAGGGTCGGTGATGTCATAAATGCACTATTCATCGTTTCACTTTAACTTCGGACGCAGCCGACACTAGGTGCTGATAGGAAGAAACACACGGCGCCAAAAGCGCACCACCAAAATAATAATATTTTCATTCACCATGTACAGGTAATGTGGGATCCGGACATTTCGGTGCAGGACGTTTCGGTGCGGACTTTTTGGTGCACGGACGTTTCGGTGCACGGACTTTTCGGTGCATGGACTTTTCGATGAACGGACTTTTCGGTGCACTGACCTTTCGGTGCAGGAAGCAAGCATAACATCTGTGGCCAGACCCAATATTTTAACTTGAAACATCGGTTATTCACAAAACAAGTGCAATCAAATTTAGAATGATACGTTACGAGCAACGCCTCTGAGAAATCGAAGAGCATGGTTGCGGTCATACTCTCTAGCGAGTGTCTGCAGGCGCTCCGAAACCTTCACATACTCTGTTGCCGGCTTGAATCACTGCCCCATCTCAAGTTTCGTGAGCCGGTGAAGCTGCATGCAGTCCTCTCTTTGTAGTACCTCCAGGAACCTCCAAAGGGACAGGTGCGAGCACTGCACATGAGCCTGGAAACCCCTGTGCCATGCTTCCACCGAGTTGGTGGTTTTGGAGTCGCACTAGAGCACGGTGTCATGGTGATTCTAGAGTTCCACTGGAAACTGTCTCTCTCGCCTTTCCTCAGCCGTTGTACGTCCTATGAAGGTATCTTCAAAGTAATCCATCACTGGTTGCAGAGCAGAGTGTACGCTGGACGCCAGTTCGGTGAAGATATCCTCCACATCACTCCGGGGTACCATGGAAAGAGCAGGTATCATGCGGGCCTCCAAGTTGATTTGAGGATCACGGGCATATAGTTATTGCAGTTCTTCAGATTGAACCTTGCGATAAACGCACTGCGATAGATGAAAGAAGCTCCCACGCACGTCGGGTGTTGGCAAGACGGTCTTGAAAGCGTTAATGGCTGCAAGTTCGTAGTCCACTATTATAATGCTTGGCTCGCAGACCCCTCCACACTCGCCAATAAGGACGCTCAGAGCTCACGTGTACGTACGGCAGTTTTTGCGGGTTAGCAGCATATAAGCCGCGGGCAGAGCAGATCCGCTAACTTCACAATGTAGGCTGTAGACTTGAAAGAATAGTTCTGGTGCAACCTTCACTGTACCGTCGGCAAACCAATTCTTGGATGCTTGAAGAACTGCAATCATCTGCGCACTGCAGAAAATAAGGAAGCGGTCCTGATCTTGCACACCGGAGTCGAAATCAAGAAACCTCGAGCCGTCTTTCTTCGACGCGTAGTCAGCTGGAATGGCAACGTCTTCTAACCTCAGGGGTAGGGGTATGGGCCTTTGCTCCCTTGCACGAACTCTTCTGCACGTAAAAACAGTTAGGATATTGTTGGCATCACGGTTCAATACAGTGACACAAAGCAGTGACACATGTGAATAAGAAATGCGTGCAATATGCGATTTTAAACACTACGAGGGGCTACGCCCTGAACACCTCTAGACTGTGAAATAAACATAGCAAACGACTAAAGAAGTAAGAGGGGGACAAGACTGCTGATATTCGTGAACTGTAGCGTGCGCCCTGTTATTTATTCTGTTTTTATGCGGAGCGCCATGCATTTAAGCGCCCTGCCCTGTTCCCCTCTTATTTTCCTAGCAGTTTGCACTTTTTTTATTTTTGTTTGACAGTCTAGATGTTTAACCGACTAGCCCATCAGAGGTACGCGTTTAAACACTTTTTTTAACTGTAAAAATAACGAAAGTATAGTAAGTATTTTCCCACAGCCATTTTCCATACCTCTTCTAAACTTTGTCCTCCCAACCTATATTATTAAGCTCTATATTTGCAAACTGTGTAGCAATTATAGTAGTTTATAAATGCTTACCTCAATTTTCTCTCGATGGCATCTTGAGGTGGCAGGTAGCTACACGCTTCCGGCGTCATCTCGGTGATGAGGCATCCGACAACGGCTTGGTTGCATTCTTCCGTTGTTTTGGCTCTCTCCTTCATCGGGGAGTAAGCCAACTTGGCTAGTTGTTCCATTTGGCAGGTTGCATGAGTATGTTCGTTGATGAGCTGCACGACTTCCCCATCAATGGTATGTGCTCTTGCCTTGCATTCGAGCTTCCTGCTGCGTGTCCAATATGTCTGCGAGGAATAAAAGGTGAATTAAATCGAAGTCGTTTAGAGCTTGACCATTAAGGACTGTCCACACTGCCCCATTTTCTTACGTTAAGTTACGTTATAAAATATTACGTTGAAGTCACCGGGACTTCAGTGCTTCATATTAAGTGAGGCTACCAGTTCAAGGGAAAAGCATGACACGCGACATTGACGCCCCGCCCCGGGAAGGGGGCTTCAGATTATTTTTCAAACCATATTGAAAAATAATCTCGATATTTGTGATCCTGGAGGACAGATGAAGGTGATTTAGGTGTTTTCCCTCAAATACAAAACCGCTTCAGTTTTCTTTAATAATAATTAACTATGAGTCATATCCCATTATAGTTATATTATTTTATTCCATATACGATTCGGTCACAAAATACGCTGAAAATAAGCTAAACAAATTGATTCACTTTGCAGTCTTTTTTTTTGCAAATTTGAAAACGTATCGCTATTTTGTGCTTTAGGCAAACAGCACTCACCTTCTCTTTGAAGCAGTGCTCCTTGTCGTATTCGAACCCTTCGTGCAGAAGTTTGGACCCCTCCACGTTTACTTCGCAAGTAGACCGTCATCTTAAAGCTACCACCTCGACTCAACCAACATCAAATGAAAAAGGACGATGACATGCAGATGCCGCGCTTTTATCCTCGTTTTTGGACCGTAGTTAGCGCTGTACAAGCGTTCCCGGGGCACCAGTAGGTTTTGCTTCTAATCGGATGTTGTAGATAACAAAGTCTGTGGTTTGGGGTTGGTTTGAGGTTCTTGGAAGGGAACAAAAGATTCTGTTCCGAGTGTACTTTTCGTTTATGGCTTTAGTGCTATTTCTAAAGGTTTTTGTGAAGGCTACTTTTTCTAAGCGGACCTTGTAGATAACAAAGTGTGTAGTTTGGGGGTGGTATGAGGTACTTAGAAGTGAACAAAAGATTTGTGCTTATCATACTGTTTCTGTAACTGCATAATGTTCGGAAAAACAAACGAGGTAGCTGTGTTCGACACGTCACTGTTTTCGTACCTTATCTTCACGGCTTTAATTTCAAACCACTCTATATTACACTAGTCTCGGGTAGTTTAGGAAAATGATCCTCATTGTCCTTTGTTTGTCCCCGTTGCCCTTCTTTTTTGTTTCCTAGTTTCATTCTTAGAAGAGTTTTGCCCTTTTGTGTCCCCTAGCGTAAGGGTTCAGAGTTGCTAATGGCTTGAAAGGATTTTGACCAATTCACTGTTGGTGCCTTGAAAAAGGTGTGCACGCTTCGTTTAGGTGTTATAAAGATATGTTTCAGAAAAGACCGTGCACCGAAAAGTCCTTGCACCGAAATGTCCGTGCACCAAAAAGTCCGCACCGAAAAGTCCTACAACTAAAAGTCCTACACCGAAATGTCCTAGACCCAGGTAATGTGAGGGCTGGAAAAAAAATTTTAAAGGAGCTTGGCTTGCTTCCCTCCCCTATATCCCCCCCCCCCCCTTCTTCTATAGGCACTCAGCAATGGTGGACAAACCACGACGTTCGTCATGTTTCTGTACGTGCAAATGGTAGGCTTTGTGAATTTTGCTTTTGGTGCTGTTTGATTGATGACATCAGCTCATAGCGTCCCGAATTAAGGGAAAACGAAAAATAGGATAAAATCATAGAAACAAATCGTACGGGTGCAGACGAGCTGGTGAATATTAACCATGGAATTAACCTGAGACTGGGGTAGAGAAGAAACATCAAAACATAGAAGGGACAGAAAATAGACAAGACGACGTCTCAAACTCAGCTAACGCATTTATTTAGTCCACCTCCTGATATAGTCTCGATCTCAAGGTCATCTCCACCAACACAAAAAGACGAAGTTATACAAATCAAGCGCCACAGCCTCCATCACAGAATGCAATAACGTTGACAACGTTTACAGGTCGACGCGGTAAGGCAACATCCATCCACCCTCAAACTTGAACAAAAGGAACTATTCCCCTACTATTCTATACACAGTTCATACTTTCGAATCATAACACGCCCTCTCTACAAAAAAAAAAAGACTGAAACGATAGTTGGGCCAAAACACGTTGAGACCCACACAAAGCAAAAAGCAAAAAAAAAGGGTTTTACAGGTTTTTGGAAAATCACAAGCACTTAAAACAACCTAATTTACAGATAAAAAAATGATATCTTTAGAAAGCTTTTTGAATTGCTTCCAAACTGTAGTGAAGCCTGACTTATGGAGTTGCCTGGAGCCTTTATCCGCACGGTCTCCCTTACTACTGTCCTTACATCGTTCCTCTCTTTGTGTATTATTTCCGTCTCCAACCAGAGCGCCGTGCAGTTGTTACATTCATGAATATGTTTTGCTATTTCGGAGTTTTGTGCATTGTTCTTTTCATTTCTTTTATGTTCGTTTAATCTGTCATTTATGCAGCGTGACGTCTGTCCTACATACTTAAATCCACACTTTAATGGTATCTCATACACAAAACCAGTCTAGCAACATACTGATTTTTCCCGATGACCCTTTTTGCACTCGCTTTCAGATTAAGTGAACTGACGCCATTTCAAACAGGTGTTTGAAATGGCCTCTAGCTTCGAACCAAGGAGGCCCCGACTGGGAAGGCGCAGCGGCGAACAAGCCCGTGAACGCCAGGTCAGCCCAACTCTGGTCGCAGTGCACTCTTCGCGATGTGGTTGCCGGTAATCGAGGCATGCGATGCTATGTTATTATGCGGATTAAACAGTATTCCAAGCATAGCAGTAGGACTAATACCTTAAACAGCTCACGAAAAGCAGGAATTGGCCAGCTGGGCTGAATATCACTTTGGCGAATACTCTTGCGTTAGAATACTGGCAGCGAAAATCAAAAGCCGCAGTATTGTCGGTGAACCTTTCACTTCTCCTTCAATCGAGCCCAAAACATTGCATTCGTTCGCTCCGTTAGTTATGCCTCTACGCCGAATATTTGGGGAGTTTTCGTTGATTATCTGTTTTTCTCTAGTCCTTTCTACGCATTGGAGATGCCGTGATTGCGCAAGGGCTCTTTTAGCATTATATGCAGTGTCCTGTATCATTGTAACGCGTTCCTAAGAAAGCACGGGACGGCATAAATAATGAAAGAAAGTACCCCATTATTTGGATACCCTGTCATAAGGAGCGGCATCACGTATGTACTCATTTCTTAAAACAAGGAAGTAACCAATCCAAGTTTCTCCCCACAATTCAGTATTGGTTGTAAGATGAATCCCGTAGCTTCCTGGTATTAAACCATCGCTCTACAGTTTATTACTTTGCTCATTCACTTAGTTCAGCATAGACCCCTTCGTTCCTTGTTTACCAGATGATTTCTTAATCGCCAACTTCCCATACGCACCACTCTCATCTAGAACGCGAGGGATCCCCGATAGTGCACTTTCAATAAACACGATGCAAGATAGATTCGGTTAACAACGACCAATATGAATTACGGTACACCGTCCATTTGTCACATGCGCACTCGTCACAGGACGATTGGTCACAGGACGATTCGTCACACAGAAACAATCGCCAAAGGATGACTCGTCACGCGGCCAACCGGTCCTACAATAGTTCGTCTCCCCAAAATGTATTGTTCAATTTGGTTCGGGCGGACAACGTGCCTCACCTCATATCTTAGTATGTCTTTGGCTTCTGAAAGGCGAAGAATTTGTACCAAACGTTTTAGCTTCTGGCTCGGTCCCGAGCGTTGAATTTTGATTCGGCCTGACAAAGTGGGTCACCTCTTCTCTTAGCACGTCTTTCGCTTCTCAAGGTCGAAGAATTTGTAGCAGACGTTTTAACTTCTGTGTCCGTCCCAAACGGTGAATGGGGAGGCCATATAAAAGCGACTATTTTCGAACTTGGGCTACATTCAAAAGGATGGAGGTGATCGCCACAGAGAGAGAGGTAGAGCCATGATGCTGCAGAAAGAATTCCGATACTTATTGGTTTTCTCGAAGAAGTGTATGCAAGGCAAAGTAAAAACTTATTTCGCTGCCAGTCGGGTTATTGCTCGTTCAAGCCAGCAACTTAGGTCAACCTGCTGAAGAGTCGTAATATGATGAAAGGAAAAGCGGATGAGTATCTTTAGTTTTTCTAACTATTGGTTTATGTCACATTGGGAAGTCGTGAAACTCCTTATCAGGGACTGTGGGCGGTTGTTGAGATTTACAGTTTACTATCGTCCCCTGCCCGATCGATGTGACCAGTTGCCCGCATGACGAGTCATCCTGTGACGAATGTTCCTGTGTGACGAATCGTCCTGTGACGAGTGCGCATGTGACGAATCGTCCTCATCCCATGAATTACTTCGCGCTACAAAACCTATTTAACTAACAAAGTGTCAATGTCAAATTTCCCTCCTCGGCCCCCCATTCTTCAAAATACACAACTAGTGGAGGATCGGAACAGAAACAATTAGGTTGGGTCACTGACCCCAATTTGGAGTCGACTCATTGGTACCTACATCGCCGTACCGCTGTGTTTTCTTTGGACCAAAGCGGGCTGCCAGGAATCTGGGACACGAGGCATCTGTGCAAGAAATTGAGTTTGAGCCCGAGCGGCTGTAATGACAAGCCTAACTGCCGGCCGCCGGGTGACAAGACCGGCATTCCGATGCAGGGTACATCTCCCTCCTGTCCGAGAGCTAAGTGGCTGAGTTTGGCGGGGGAAGGGACGGGAGACCGGGGACGGGGTGGGGGGAGGGGGGGAATGAGGTAATGAGTTTATCAAAGGAGCGCTCATCTCGCTAGGTTGGACTTGAAAGGGAGGACTAGGAACGGAACAATGTGAACAGAACGGAACACACTAATTCAATATAATTCGATGGGTTTACACATGTACTCATCAAAGTAGGCGAACTAATATAAGCTGTAGAAGGAGGTGGAACTGCAGTAATAGGTACTAATATTGGTATGTTTTGTGATTTTTAGTTATGTGTGCAATAAAAATGCAGAGGCTCCTGTCGCGTCCCACACACAGGCCATCATTGGCTTATGTGGGCTTTATATTGTATTATTTTCAAACAAAGCAAATAAAGATGGTTTTTGTATTGTATTGTATTGTATCTTGAAATCACAGCCATTGCATCAACTGTCTCTGGACAGCAGGAAACTGGACTTACGCTGGCCGCCTTTTGCCGAACTACTTGTGTCAACCGCAGTTTTTCGAAGAGCCAGTAGCGAGCTTGGTTTATGTCACTACATTTATATTTACAATATTTACAAATGGTTGTTAGTTGCAGTGCAGAAGCCGGCCATCGTAGAACGTCCTAGCACCACGTCACCCCGAATCTCGGTCCCTCGTGGCACCCGTCACGAATCGCGTGGCGCCGAAACACACCGCTCTCGCTGTCGTTCCTGTTGTACTTCTAGCTCGGGGGCTACAGGTGCCCCCCCCCCCCCTTGGACAAGTGGCTGTGGCCACTTGAGTGAAGTTTCTTTGGTGCTCTGGGGGTATTGGTGCGTTATCCTGATGCTTGGACGTTGGTGAATCGAAGGGGGGAAAAGAAAGCCGGTTTGAGTCTGTCGATTGTTACGGTTTCGCGTTTACCTCGAAGAAACAGGGTATAGTATTTTGGTGATTTTTCCAGGACAGGAAATGGTCCATCGCACAGGTTTTGCAGAGTCTTCCGCGGTGCGTCCTTTCTGATGAAAACGTGTGTAGCCTCAGTCAGTGCAGGATGTTGGAAAACCTTAGGTTGCGTTTCTTGGCGTGAAGGAACTGGGCGAAACATTCACATTGCTTGCCTTAACTTGTGGGCGTAGGATGCGGGATCCACGCTATATGGTGTGATAGGCGGCTCGATCATGTCCGCAGGCAGGCGTAGCGGAGTACCGTAGACGAGATCAGCCAGCGTGCTCCCTAGGTCAGGTTTGAGCGTTGAACGCAACCCAAGCAGCACAATGGGCAAGTTGTCGACCCAAGCATCGGGAGACGACTGCGTGCGAAGTGCTGATTTTAGCTGCCTATGAAGGCGTTCCACGAGACCGTTTGCTGCAGGATGGTAAGCTGTTGTGCGCGTACGGGAGCAGCCGAGAAGGGATGTGAGTTGACGAAATAGAGCGGACTCAAATCGCCACCCTCTATCGGTCGTCACCGTGAAAGGTACTCCGAAACGGTTTACCCAGGTAAATAGAAAAGCTCTGGCGGCCATCTCGGCCGTTATGTTCTCGAGTGGGCACTCTAAAAAAAAAAGGTGTCGATTTAACTCTTTTTGGAGTGTAACTGGCTTGTCACAGAATCCACTCTTTTAAAGAGTAACTATAACTCTTCGGAGGCAAGTGTATGTTTAACTCTTCCATACAAGTGTTCATTTAACTCTTCTATAGAGAGTCACGCCAATACCTTTGAGAGAGTCAGGGCTACTCTTTTGATTTGTAAGTGTAAGTGTTACCTTCACTCCTTTGTGTAGAGTAACTATAACTCCATGACAAGTGTTGCCTAAACTCTTTGATGAGAGTAAATTTCACTTTTTTGTGTAGAGTGACTATAACTCTATCAGAAGTGTTGCCGAAACTCCTTGTTGACGAGTGAAGGATACTCTCCAGGAAGGGTTACCTTCATTCCTTCGTGTAGGGTAACTACAACTCTATTACAATGTTGCCTGAACTCTGTATTCAAGAGTTACGCGTACTCGCCAGGAAGAGTTACCCTCACTCCATCGTGTAGAGTAGCCACAACTCTATTAGAAGTGTTGCCTAAACTCTGTATGCAAGAGTTAAACATGTTCTCCGCGAAGAGTTGAATCCACTCTGTGGAGAGTAATGACAACTCCATTAGAAGTGTTGCCTGAACTCTATATTTAAGAGTTAAGCACGCTCTCCAGGAAGGGTAGCTTTAACCTTATTGTGGAGTAAATACAACTCCATTTGAATTGTACCTTGAGTCCGTATTAAAGAGTTAACTCTGCTCTCTACCAAGAGTTAATGTCACATAGCAGCACACTTGAGCAGTTTGTATGACCCCTCCTTAGATAGTACTTAACTCTTTAATACAGAGTTTAGGCAACACTTGAATGGGACTGTAATTACTCTACAGAAATAATTGTGTACAGTAAGTACAGACCCATCTGATGTGTTCCCTAAACTCTGTATAAAAGAATTAGCACCCTCTTCAGGAAACCCTAAAATCTAAAAGCAGCTATGTACATGTTCACAAGGAGATGGGTGCAAAGGAAATGTGGAACTGCAGCTGAAAAATGACAAAATATAAAGCATGAGCCTGCACAGAGGCTATAAGTTCTCATAAAAAGTCACCACTGAAATAAAACAGTAGAATAGATTTTAATAAACCAAAATTTTAATTTCAGCACATGGCAAAAAAGGCAAAACCAACACACAAATTTCCTCTGGCTAACAGTTTTTTTTTTAACTTCGTGATCAAGTCTAAAGCCAAGACGGACTTTATTTGTACTTCAAACTAATGAAGTGCCCAATCACTGCGAGTGACTGGCTTGCTTTTTGACGGTAAGAAATGTCGTCGACTCCGTGCGATGCAAGAACGAGCGCTGCACCAGCCCGTCACCTCAAAGGAGGGGTCCTCCAACACCACAGTTATGGCACTTGAGTCCTCTTCGTCAATTCTCGTCACCGGATAGGTCGATCGGCCGTGTCCCTCCTCCTGTGAAGAATGAATGCTTAAATTCAGAGTCAGCAATATTAAAAGAGAGTAAACAGCTCGCGAAGTGCTTTTAGTTAATACCAGTGCACTCATTTGCGAGACAATAGACCATTTTCCAAAAACCCAGGAGCCATTCATAGGATGCGCTCCAATAATTGGCTGGGGCTCGCTTTCTTGCCGATTGAATAAGAGTCCCAACCGAACACTAAGGCAGCACTGATTGCTAGCTCGCTCAGCCGCAAAAATCCAAAACCGTTCGTATCCCCTGCTATGAACACCTAAGAGAAAGATAAACCACACCCCTCGCTCTCTCTCTAATTGTTTCCTTTGTATGCAATAGCAGTCATAAGAGGTTGCATTCATTTGTGGTATCCTCAAGTTTGCACCCCATCAGAAAAAGGGGGCAAGGAGAGAAGGCAGTTCCCCTCCCCCTTCTCCCTGACTTTTGGAACAATTATAACAGGCAATATGGGAGTGAGGGACAGAGTTTAGCTTCCTTGCACATCACTCCTCCACCTTCCAAACAGTAGCAAATCAGCTGGCCTCTGCCCATAGCGGTGCAAGACATAGCTTTATTATATAGACACTAGACTGAGGGGTAGGACAAATGCAATTTCTTAACATCTGCATTTGTCCAAGTGGCATACAATATGTTAGGAACATTTTTATAGATAAATTAGTGTAAACAACGTATTGCGTTTAAGTGCGGACTGCCATATATTATAGTTCATTTCACAACTTTAGAAAGGAAGCTAACGAATGCAAGTAACATCTAAGTTTGGGGAGACCAATCATTAAATATTGTAACTACAGCTCTACAAGGGGATAATTCGCCATAAAGTACCATTGAACCTTAATAAAGAAAAAGTTGTACCTACTAAAATTCACGAATTCTAAACAAAACAAAACAAGAAGAAAAAGAAATTTAAAAGTAGGCCATACCAAGAACATACAAATTAAGATTGGCGAGTATTAAAATAACTGATAAATATGCTACATGTCAAAACAGAACATGCACCGCGGCGAGCTTAAGTTCTACCACAACCGACACTACTAGAAAGTCAGCGAGCTGCTCATGTGTGCCAATTCATCGTGCTGCTGCGCAATAGATGTGGGCTCTATGTTTTTTATTGCATGCGGATGAACTGGTTGCACCACTCTGAATGCAGGGGCAGGCACATGCATTGAAAGGTCGAATTTGGAGCTCTTTTTTTTTCCACATAGTAGAAAGGTTAATCTATAAATTGCTTAGTCCTACTCTGGCAGCATCACAGCGTCTCTCAATCCTTCATCTAAACTTAAAACATGTTTATTGCAATCTCGACATTTAAGTTCACACCTATATTTCTACGTTGATTTGAAAGAAAAAAAGAAACAGTTTTAAGGAATTGCGGTGTTTGCGGCGCAGAAATACGTAGTTATAAATGTACGCATATTGGGGGGGGGGGGAGGGGGGGGGCCCTCTATATTATTTACAAGTTATAAATCAAATCGCTGGCCTCCCCTTCAGCTCACCAGTGTCAAATGTACTTTTAAATTATCAGTCCAATAAATACCCTGTTATACAAACAAAATATGACAGTTCAACGGAACATGATGCTTCAATCAATAAATCACTCACGTAAAAAAAAAAAAAAAAAAAAAAAAAAACTTGTCAAGTAAAGACGATTACTGGCAAATACGCTCGCATAGCGCAGTGACATAGCTGACACTCCACAACCACCCGACTAGCTGAATCTTGGCAAAGAAGGACTACTCAACGCCCCGTGCAATTCGGCTTTGGACATACTGGGAGGACTTTACTACAGCACACATCTACCTTCAAGAAGACAGCCATATTTTAACAGAAAAAAATGAACTAAATGACTTCAAACACGAAAATACCCAATCAGAACGCCTCTCACAGACTATTGGAATAAAAAGCATTTACAAATAACGCTGCACCGGACCTTTCAGGCCGATCGCTGTGGACTACACGCGGGATTCGTCGGAGACTCCCGGCCCAGAGTTAGACACGGGTCAAACGGATCGGATCATGACAAAACGTACATTACGTAGCAAGAACACATGTCCCCGATGATCAAGAAGAAGGAGAGGATCCTCTCATTGTCACTCACGTGCAAAAGAAAGTGGTCCGTCGTGTCTTCGGTTCGTCGAAGCTGGTGGTGACATGTATGGCCACAACAAAGGAAGATCACAGGTGTGTAGGCGCTGCCGAGAGAATATCCAAGGTCTTGACATTCCGCATGTTGAAGATCGCTCTTGGCAATAAACCATCGTTCTTATCGGTTCCAGTTGGGGAAGCGTGGATAAAAGAGATGCCGAGCCGGTTCACCCGATAAAAAAAATATAAAAAATAAACGTCCGCTAAGCAATCAAATGAACCTAAACAACTTAAAGGGGTCATGAAACGCTTTTCCAACTTTTTCCTCTTTAGCTTTCCTCCTCAACTCATAAATCGCGCATTCCACCAAACAGTTAAAGAAGACGAAAAGGGGGTGTCCCCTCTTGCTCGCACTCTCGTTTGCGTAATCCCGGACACATCCATTCTCCCCCTAGAAGATTAGCCCGTCGCTCAAAATTCAGACAAAAGTTGCTTTCCCCACCCCGTTCATTCCGAAGCTGACAGTGCTGTTGAAGCTACGTGCTCGTTGGGCCAGCCACACTTGCTACGTGAGCGTGGCAAATGTGGCTGCAGAGAATGATGTCAGGTGATGAAAGGGAGGCGGCTGATTGGTCCGGCAAGCGCGTAGCTTCCACCACAATGTCAGCATAGGGGTGAAGGGAATAAGTGAGGTCCGGTTGCGTGTGACGTCAGTTTGGACCCGATGACACGCTTTTGGGACCGCGGATGTATCACAGTGAAAAGGCAGAGAGGTTGCGAAGGGGAGGAGGTACGAAATAGTCCGCTCTGTTTTCAAATTTTCGCTCTGAAAGTCAGGCTTTTGACTTTCTACCTTTTTTCTTTTGGTCCAGTGAACGATGTGCTATTAGAAAAATCCCAATCTAAAATGATTTATCCAAACCCAAAAATCGTTTCATGGGCCCTTTAAGAAACTGACACCACGGTGTCCTGATATGAGCATGTTCATCTTGCCATTCTTGAAAAGAGCTATCTCTGCCGGAAGAAAAACTCCATAAATTGCGAAGCGCCTCTGCCCCTTTCCAGTTCGCGGATGCGCGTGTTGGACATTGAGGGGACCGTCCCCACCGTCGTCCAGTCCCTACCTTATCGTTAGGCCTTGGTTCACGCGACTCCACTTTCTGTGAGTGTGTGTGTGCGCGCTTCGCGGGCTGGACTCCGTCACTCCTAAGCTGAGAGTGAAGAGGAAGCTAAGGTGTTCGGTGAGCTAATCGTACATTTGGCTTTAATCACATGATCACGCTCCCTCCCGTAACCACGCGCAGAGAGCGGAACACGCGATAACTGGCATGGCGGGCTGAAGGAGGAGGGCTCCCTCGACGGTCCTCCGACACCTGACAGTGTCGGAGGACCGTCGAGGGAGCCCTCCTCCTTCAAGGACGCGGACGCCGAGTCCCCTAGGCTCACAAGAGATTTGGAGGGATTAGTGATGGTGGGTGGGGAAAACGGGAGGGAAATTATTTTCTCAGCACCTTCTCTCGCCCTTTTCGAGGGAGAGATAGAGCACTTGCGCCAGGCCGAGGGACCTTCGTAAGCAACCCGTTTCGAGGCCATCGGCGCGCCCCTCCACTACGCTCTTCCCTCTCTCGAATTCGTCGGTTTGTCTCAGCTGGTATTTGCTTTCCGGGTAACCAAAAAAACAATATAGTAGAGTTTGCTTACACATGATAACTCTAGAACAAGGGGACAAAAAGGAATTGAAAGACACGAAGCACTGAACTCAGCTTGAAGCCTCGTCAAAAAAAAAGAAAAAAAGATAATGATAAATCAAATGTCTCCTAACGAAAAGAAAAGGGGTGATATAAATTGCAAGAAGATTGTCGGCCACTTGGCGTTCCCTCAGAGCACCAGTGAAGCTAACTAGCTTATGCCTCCAAATAAACAAAACAGGAGAGCATGCGCTCAAAGAGACATGCACACAAACATGAAGAATGCGCCACATCGGTAGTCTAAAATATCAACGACATGTGGGCGATCGTACGGGTGTAGTATTATAGCCCCACGTGCAGAATTTTTGTACACGGTTGAACCGCCGTTGTTTCATGTCATAACCTAATATCTTGAGAGTCTACAAATGACGGCATGATTACCTTCCACGCGCTCGCGTGCACACTAGCTGTCTCTTAATTAAAAGCAGAATGCTCCGCCGTCACAGTGAGGACCAGGCCACATGATCTGGGAATTCGCGTCATGGGCTTCTGATAAAACTAGCCCTTTGAAGGCAGGGCGAAAGGGCGGGTGTCAGTCGTGGGGCATTTGATATCGGGTGCTTTTGTGCACCACCCGATCGCACATAGAGCATGAACTTTCTATAAAGCGGTCTTCTTTAGGGAACTTGGCAGTCCACTGTGATAAATGTTCGTACGACCCTTTGCTGGATAAACCACAGATTTCGGGCAAGTAGGAACAGAAAACAGAGGGGAAAAATTTCGAGGTGTTCAAAATCAGTGTAAAGGAAGATGACAGTTGCATCAGTGCGTCGTCGCTCGTTTCATCAAATAAGAAATTCAGATTCATTTGGCTTGAGGTATAATAAAGTGTGTATCAGTGGCGTAGCCAGGGAATTTTTTTCATGGGTGTTTTTCTTTGCTTAAGCAGTTTGAAAGACAGAAAGAAAAGAAGAGACCGGGAAAAGAAACTGCCCAAGCACAATTTTGTTTGCTATTTTCCTGTTTCTTAGACGACAAAAGTCCAACCTTCTTTTCCACCATCTCGTTCGTCCAGTATTTAAAAAAGGAGAATTTAATGTTAAACGACGAAAGAACGCAGTCAGAAAATATTATAATTGACTTCGAGCAAAAAAGTCTAAACAGGCTCACAAAAAATTACGGTGCGTGCACTTCAATGCGGAACACTCGGGTATCCAATGACTGCAAACTATGGAAAAGTGCCAGAGAATAGCGAAGTTTAGAATACGATTAAACAAAAAAACTGCAATGCGCAGAGGGGCAATGAGTGAAGTGAATAGTGAAGCGTCACTCTCATTGCTCCTGCGCGGATCACATTTTTTTTTTTTCAGAAAATATTGTTGTATAGTCATGTTTTAGGCTATTTACGTTCTTCGTTGTTGTTTTACGAGAAAGTGTGAGAAAAATACCAGTTTCGATCATTTTGTGGGGTCTAAACATTTAGTGGAAGCCGCCGTCGGTCGATTGGAAGAAGTGAGGCCTGGTTCACACTCACAGCTAATGCGCTGTCGCCGAAGCGGAATTGGCCGCGGCAATGCACAGGGGACGCTACGCCCGGCGGCCGAATACTTGCAGATTCGCCCGCCGATGCGCAAGTGTGAACCAGGCCTGAGAGTACCCTTTCGGTGCTGATTTGCATATTTCGGTGAATGTTCAAAAGCGCAGCCCCTATTAGCGGCGAGATATTTTGGTGACGCCCTCGTATACGGTTTCCTCTCGTGACGACATTACCTTACGGACAACAAGTTCGACGGTGTTTATAATTAGCATGGTGGAAGCTATTGCGCTCTGAAACCAACACTACCAACACCGTCAAAATTAAAGTTCTTTCATTACTCTTATTTCTGTCGATGAGAAAACCTTTGCTGACGTCATAGTCACCATTCGGCCAATCGTAGAAGGCTGACCACAGCGACACTTTTGATCGCACATGTCGCCATCTTTCTGCCCTTGCAAAAACAAGTGTGATCGCGCAGGCACGCGCAACCAAAGCACTACCGAAGCCAGCGAGCTCGCGTTGAAGGCGGAGCGTCTGGTCTCAGCTTGGAACGGAGTAGCAAGCGCCCCTGGGATGTTGAAGCACTCAGGTGCTTCAACGTCCCAGTATTGGGAGTCTAGAAAACAAACGTTCCGATTCAGCGCTGCTAACGAGCATGGTGGCCAGGATTGGCAGCAGGCGGGTTACATCAGGATACAAAGCCTGTGGGCAAATGCAAGTTGCCTGTACCGCCGAGACGCGCTACGCGGTGCGGTGCCTCCACATCTGTGTCAAAACCAGTACTTCCCCTGCGCGGATCACATTTTTTTTCAGAAAATATCGTTGTATAGTCATGTTTTAGGCTATTTAAGTTCTTCGTTGTCGTTTTACGAGAAAGTGGAAGAAAAAAATACCAGTTTCTATCATTTTGGGGGGTCTAAACATTTAGTGGAAGCCGCCGTCGGTCGATAGAAAGAAGTGAGAGTACCCTTTCGGTGCCGATTTGCATATTTCGGTGAATGTTCAAAAGCGCAGCCCCTATTAGAGGCGAGATGTTTTGGTGGCGCCCTCCTATGGTTTCCTCTCGTGACGTCATTACCTTACGGACAACAAGTTCGACGGTGTTTATAATTAGCATGGTGGAAGCTATTGCGCTAAGCAGGCGGGTTAAGCTAAGCAGGCGGGTTACATTAGGATACAAAGCCTCTAGGCAAATGCAAGTTGCCTGTACCGCCGAGACGCGCTACGCGGTGCGGTCCCTCCACATCTGTGTCAAAACCAGTACTTCCCCAGGAAGTGCATTTAAATAAACGAATGCTCCGCACAGGCCGCCGATTTGATCGAAGTCGAGGATTGCGACATAGAGACCGACGTCGTTGGCCACAACATCGCTCTCGCCTAGGGCGGACGATGCTGCCTGACGTGAATGTGCCGACTCTAGCTGTTGGAGACGGTGATGACACGCTTAAAGTTGTAGGTCAATAATCATTCTTAAAAAAAAAAAAAGAAACAAAAAAAAAGAACGTCAAGAACGGCTTGGCTTTTGAACTCATTTTTGAAAAAGTTCCACGACTCACGTGCTGAACGCAAGCATATAAACATTACCCACTTCGGTGATTAAAGAAGTCAACTAGATACGCTTTCAAACCAAGTGATTATGAGCATTACAAATATGCTTCAACAGTGCATATGCTGTCGCTTTTCTCTGTTGCTTCTTTTCTTTTCTTTTTTTTAACGATGGGGATGTTTGTGTGTGTGTGTTTTTTGCATTTTTGTGCCATATTGAAGCTAAATAAGCGCAGGCGAGTGAACCCTAAAAAAAAAAAAAATAAAGACGGAGCAAAAAAAGAAAAAGAAAAACAAAAAAAAAACGCTTAGCTGTTTGTTATTTTGTCGTCCGGTTTTCTCCGCATTGTAGGGTTCGTAAAGTCAAATCATTGCTATTTTGGAATTTTGTTGTGCTGCCCTGAGATTGTCGTCGAGTCCTTGACACTCAATGGGTAGGGGAACTTTAGTTAAGCCGCCTGCATTCCCCGAAGCGAGGCCAGCGTCTTTCGAGGTCAGGATTTCGCGGCTTTTATGACGTCGGGAGCTAAGCCATTCGCACCTGCGAGCCTGAAGAAAGGCTTTGGTTACAAACGTGGCCGAGTTTGGAGAGGGCTGTTCGAAGAGCCGGAGCCGGAGATGTGTTTTTCACGCAGTCCACGGACAGCCTCGTCTTTTTCGTTTTGCTTCGGTATGTTGTGGGCATGCACCGCTCCTCGCCGTAGTGGATTGTCGAAACGAAACACACACACAAAAAATACTGACATTGGAAAAGCGGAAGGGGTAAAGGGGGACAACCATGAAACTTCGGCGGTGTTCCGACCCTTCAACACCCAACACCCCGTCCCCTGGCTACGCCGCTGGTGTGCAAATATGTTCGTGTTTTCCAAATAAAATTGAGCTGCCGGTAGCCGCTCTGAGTTTGCACTACTACTTCTTTGAGTTAGGTTGTTTGTTTTTTCTGGCGGTTCTAAGTATACGTTTGTTGCAGCTGACGCACTTCCGGCTAAACTGTAGGTCAAAACCAACATTGTCGTCTACTATCAGTGCCTTGTCACCATGTTGGAGGCAAAAAATGTTCTTCTCCTGATACGAAGTGCAGTCCATAAACCCCTAGTTAGGGTACGAAGCTTTTCTATCAAGATCATAAGTCTACATAATAATCTAAAGCGAAAGTCCCATGCGTTTGGCCGCGACGGGAGGGCGATGCACAGACGCGGACATCGGCGGCCTCATTTGGTGGTCCCTATAAGCTCGTATCGCTGGCGACGCATATGCACAGAGGAGCAGCAAAAAACCACCTTAAATTCTGCACTTTTTTTTTAATTAGCAGAAAAAACATTTGAATTGCGCGTTGACAAAATTAAGTAAAGGTAGGCTGTATCAACTCACTTATTAAAATATCCTTGCCCATTTCCCCCCCCCCCCCCCAAAAAAAAAAAAAAAAAAGAAGCGGCTAGGGGAAAAAAAAAACCTTCCCCGGAAGAAGAAAAACACAACAACAAAAATCTGCGCCGAGCAGCGTCGAAAATGCGCCGACCAGAGCCGTTTATACTGAGAGAGTTTGGCCGATGGGCGGAGCTTGTTGGCCGCTAGAACCAGCGGATTTCGCGATAACACAATATGGCGTTACTTCTTTGTCTTGTTCATTCCTGTGAAATCGCGTAGAGTTCCTATGAGTCAGATCCACAATATGGCGGACGGAAGTAGTCATCCCCCGGTTGTCAGACTACGCTGCTGTGGTTGTCAGACTGCCAAAATCTCCTTAAGAAGGCCAAACTCTCTCAGTATAAACGGCTCTGGCGCCGACCCCATAGCGGCGCCATCTGTGGACAGCCCGTGATATCGCGAGGAGAAACTAACTCTAGCTACAGTTACTCTAGAGTTCGAGTGAGGGTTAAGGGAGAGTATCATCGAAAGAAGCGGTCGCGAAAGAGTAACTTGGATGAAGATAGGGTTAAAGGAGGGTAACTTAGGGCAGTTACTCTCCCTTGACACCTTTTTTTTTAGAGTGTGGGTAAACTTCAGGCGATCGAGAGAAACGGTTGACGCACGTCAACAAATAGGTGAAACCGCGTGATGCGGGCAAAGCTACGACGATGTCCACGTGCACCTGCTCGAAACGTAGTGACGGAAGTGGAAACGCTCCGAGCGGTGTTTGTGTGTGTCGCTGTACTTTTCAACGTTGGCAGGCAAGACAGGAACGTACCCAACCACGAATGTCGGCATTGGCTTTGGGCCAGACAAAACGGTTTGTAATCAGTTCCTGCGTCGCATGGACACCAGGGTGGCAAAGCGAGTGTAGCCACGTGAACACAGCACGACGTAATTTTTCTGAAACGTAAGGTCGTGGGCTTCCCGTGGACTTGTCGCAGACGAGGGTGACACCGTGATCTTGGAAAATACGCCCTCAAATATCACTGAAGTGCCGGCTTCGCGAATGTATGAAAGCTCGTCGTCATCTGTTTGGGCCTCTGCAAGCTCAGAATAGGTAAACTGCGTCTTCTCTGTTGCAATAGCGTTGAGGTCCAAACGAGACACTGTATCGGCAGCAGTGTTGTCTTTTTCTTTCACGTGGCACAAGTCGGTGGTGAACTCTGCGATAAAGGAGAGATGACGGCACTCTTGCGGGGAGTGGTTCTGACTGGACGACTGAATAGCATGAACGAGCGGCTCGTGCTCTGTCGCGATGAAAAAATTGCGTCCCTCTAGGCAATGTCGGAAATGCTTTACAGCCGAGTAGGTAGCCAGCAATTCTCTACCAAAGTGCAGTAGCTTTTTCAGCGTCTTGCAGCTTTGTGAGAAGAAAGAGATGGGAGACGAAATGTTTTCGATCCTCTGCTGCAAGACGGCGCCAAAAGCAGCGCTGGAAGCGTCGGCGATCAGGCAAGTCAGTGCTTCAGGTGAAGGATGTACAAGCAAGGTGGCGTCCGCGAGGTCTTTCTTGACCTTCTCGAAAGCAAGTGCTGCCTCAGGGAGCCAAGCCAGGGGAGACGTCTCTGCGGTGGAGCTGCAGAGTAGGGCTTCGAAGGGGTGTAGCAACACTGCGCACTGTGGCACAAAACGCCTGTAAAAATGGACAAGGCCAAGGAATCGTCGTAGAGCGCGCTTTGCTGTTGGAGTTAGACAGTCCAAAATAACCTGAACTTTTTCTGGAAGCGGTTTGATTTCTTGACTGTTAATTTTGTGGCAAAGAAATTTAAGTTGGGTTGCTCTGAACTCGCACTTGTCCGTGTTGATTACGATTCCATGATCGTGGAGCCTACCGAACACTTGCTCCAAGTGGGCCTTTTGCTGATCTGGGTTCGCACTGGCAATGAGGAGGTCGTCCAGATAAGCAGCGCAGAAGGGGAGACCACGGATGACTTCTTCGATGAAACGTTGGAACGTTTGGGCCGTACTACGTAGCCCAAATGGCATGCGAACGTATTCAAAGAGGCCAAAAGGTGTTGCTATGGCGGTCTTCGGTATGTCGGACGGCTCAACGGGGATCTGATGGTATGCCTTGATAAGGTCGGTTTTGGAATAGATTGTGGTGCCCGTCAGAAACGATGTAGACTCCTGGACATTTGGAATGGGTAGCGGTCCGGCAGTGTTGCGGCGTTGAGGACGCGGTAGTCACCACAGGGGCGCCAGTCGCCAGACTTTTTGGGCACCACGTGAAGGGCCGATGACCAGGGACTGGATGGGGGTTGCACAATACCTAGTTGAAGCATATGCTCGAATTCTTCATGAGCGACGCGCAGCTTGTCTGGTCCAAGGCGACGTGGTCGGCAATGAACTGGCGGTCCGGTCGTGAGAATAGAGTGCGTTACATCGTGGTTCCGCGTCTCCTCGAAGATTCTTGGCTTGGTTAGATCGGGATACTTCTGCAGGATTCGGGGAAACTCGTTTGGGGGCGGCTTCACGAAAGTTGGGCTAAGCGCTGAAGCCCGCGATAGGACTCCCGACACATACATGTTTGTGCTTGAATCGACCAGTCGCTTGTTCTTCATGTCAACGAGGACATTGAAGTTTCGCAAGAAATCGGCACCGACGATCGCGTACTCTACGTCAGCTACCCAGGACAACCACTAAAACCGACGTCTGAGACCGAGGCCCAGGGTCAGTGATTTTTGTCCATAGTTAGCGATGAGGGAAGCGTTGACGGCTTGCAGCGAAGATGTTTTGGTGTGATTTTTGCGATCGAAAGTAGAGGCAGGGATGACACTTACTTCTGCACCTGTGTCGACCACAAAACGTGTGCCGCTGATCTTGTCGCGAGCGTGGAAAAAGCGGCTAGTAGGCTGGTAAGGATCGCTGGCCGCAACTGGTGACCCCCCATCCCGTTTCCCTGGTCCCAGGAACAGGGAGCCCGACAGTGGCGGGCCTCAGAGCCAAACTGTCGGTGGTATCGGCACAGCGACTTTGTAGAAGACGGGGGAGATGGCGAAGGTTGACGGGAGCTGTCGCGACCAAAGCTTTGGCCTGCACGGTCTCGCGAGCGCCGTCCCGTCGACCGAGCACGTTGCGAGGATTCCCGTCGAAGCTCGGACACCTCTGCCGTTAGTTTCTCCATGGCCTTCCGGAGTTCGGCGGTGTCCAAAGTAAGGTCGGAAGTTCACTGTGTTGCGCCGATGGTTGGGCTGTTGATAAGGAGCTCGTACTGCCTTATCTGGGAGGTTATTCGGTGCAGGTGGAACTTGTTCTCCACCTGCACGAACCAGAGTGCTGGGTCTTCTGCCCAGAACTTAGGAAGACTCAGGACAGCGGTAGCTTCAATGGCGAGGGGGGCGTCTTGGTCAGCTCCTGTAGCCATGACGGCGGATGTCCGAGTCCCCAGAAATGTAGCGAGCTTGGTTTATATAAATACATTTATATTTACATTATTTACATATGGTTGTTAGTTGCAATGCAAAAGCCGGCCATCGTAGGACGTTCGTGCACCACGTCACCCAGAATCTCAGTCCTTCGTGGCACCCGTCACGAATCGCGTGGCGCCGAAACACACCGCTCTCGCTGTCGTTCCTGTTGTCCTTGTAGCTCAGGGGTTACAAGCTCTTTCAGGTTTAGCGTGAATGTCGAGTACGAATTTCTTTCTCCCTCAATCCAGCATTTTAAAATAAACTGGCGTCACCTGGTGGAAAACGAGGTTCGCGGATTTGCGCGAACAATCAATGAGCGCATTTGAGAAGTGAAGGAAGAAACGCCTTAGAAGGAAGTTTGAGGCCAAACGATAAACCATATTAGGGAATTTTAGAGTAACGTACGCAATTTTAGCGCACGCTAGCGCTAAATTTAGCGCTTGTATTAGCGCAAGCGACGCAGGAGAGTTTTAGAATAGCGTTTCTCCGCCGCAACGCAAAAGCCCAAGCGTCTCGCGCTTGCGACGCCACCAAGATACAGTAAAAAATTTTATTTCACACACGAAATGGTGTAACTTTAGAAAAAAAACGAGTTTTTTGGTCCAGAGTAGCATTTTAATTTGTTTAAACATGAGAACGCGACGCGAGCGGTTGACCGGTCGTGTCCGCTTGCGTCGCCTCGGCAAGAGAGGTCTCGTGTACTGACTGACCTTCGCACATCGTTCGTTCGCTGTGAAATGTTCGCGCGTCGCAAGCATCAAGTTGCCGGTGATCGCTGCCAAACCGAGTACAATGTCGTCCCGTATTGAAAATTGCAGTCGCGAGGATGCCGCCGACGTCGAACTCACGACTCCGCCAAAACAGCCGCCGACATAATCCTGGAAGCCGCCATTTATTTTAACTGTGCTCGTCTTGGCTTTAGCCAACTTCTCATCACGAATCCTCCTTGGAGAAGCGCAAAGGCTCTTTGCGTACGCACGCTATTTCCGAGAAATAGCGCGCGCTAAAATTGCGCACGCAAAGCGCAAAACCTGGTTTGCGTTCGGAGCATGCGCAGTGGCGAAGACGCTATTCTTTGCGTGCGCAAAGCTTTAGCATGCGCTATTCTAAAACTCCCTATTAGGTACAGAAGGGACATAGAGGGAGCTCAATCTGGGTGACAGCAGTCCAATGGTGGCGGCAGGATCTACCATCCTTGGTCGTAGGAGCACCCGCACTCGGTTGAGCATCTGTTCAGGATTTCATACACCGGAACCTTCTGGACAGGCGATTTCCGAATTTCCGACGCAGGACTCTTTTGCTTCCTTTAGAGGAGAAATTACGAGAAGAGAAAACACGTCACGGCCGTTAGGTGGGTCATTCCTTTGACCCGGTGGCTCAAGCGCGTCATCTTGGTGTGAAGTTACTTTAAATATGCCAACCACGATTTAGATAAAACAGATTTAGTCTAAAAATATTTTTTATGCACAGGAATGACAACGGTAAACAAAATCATCTGGTTCACGCTGCTATTCACGAGTGGAAAAACATAAAGCAGAAGAAAAAAAAGAAATTTGCTTTTAAGATAAACACCCGAAAGCGGATCCAGCAGAATACAGCCTGTGTTGCATCGTACGAGTGTAGCAGAGTTAACCGGACGTGTGTTTTTTTGCCGTTTTCCTAAGTGTGTATGAGAATTAGCAAAGCTTATCAAGCTTTTTTTTTTCTTCTTGAAACTCACATGAAAATGGAATGTGATAACTGCACCAACTAAAGACAAATTGTGAAAAAAAGTAGAAAATAACTTTGTTCATTGCTTTATTGATATAAAAAATGTACTCCCGAATATTGCTCAGAATTCCCCTGTAGAAGGCAGTCATGCATAACAAAAAATTAATTGCTTACGATACGCTAAGCGTCTGCGTATCTTCGAAGCATGCTATCCACTCAGTTTCATACCACCGTGTTAGCTCAGACACAACCTACTCCGGCAAACACAACAAACTCGCAAGAATATTGTGTGTTTTACGGAGCTTTCATTTATACCCTCCACGACAAGATGAAGGACCCATACGCCAATATTCGTTTTCACATCAATAAAAAAATAAGTTTGGCGCATCCTTTATACGCCGTGCGAAGTAGTTCTCACAAGGTTTGGTCGTCAAATGAAGAAGAGATGAATTTGGAGTTTGAAACGTGTACTTCATGATTACATAACATATGTATAAAATAAAGGTCAACTACATATGTCTTAATTATCTACATAAAGTTCGGAGAGGGGGGGGGGGGGCGCACCTTGGACATGGAAGGTTATTTACAGGACGAGAATAAAACAAATGTCCGTTTCTTTCCTTACCTTAAGCGATGTGGGCCCGGAAAAAGCAAACCCGGCACAGTCATTATTTGCATTGTCGAATGGGTATTTCATGTTGTTCGGGATAGTACATTGCTCGACACTAGTAACCTGAACATGAGTTCGCCGTGTTTTCATTTTTCTTTTATTTCAAAAGAGTATTCGAAAACGTATGAAGACGCCTGCGGAGCGACTGAATTCAGGGAAATATTTCAAACTCGCCTTGCAAAACAGGTCTCAGCTTTGTTTTCCTTCCAATATGAACGCAACAGCATTCACAAGCTACAACTGCCACTAGAAAGGATCTTCAATTACATGCGCAAAATTGAAATTAAAAGAGAATAAAATAAACAAACGTCATAAAAATAACGAAAATATCGAGACCGGTGAAATTTTCAAAAGTAGCGAAGCCTACTCCCTTTGGGATAGTCTCTTATCAATACTACATGCATACGAGGTGCCATATTTTAACGGCTCTACACATGCTGGCACCCTAATAAACCCTCGCGTCTCAGCTGACTGGGGCAGCTATTTTATCTTGAGAGAAAATGGGAAGGCAGGTACAGAGTAAACATCAGCTACGTACGATGGAGTCGTTAGGAGCATGTTTGGGCACTGGCATGTATGTACAAAAGGGAAAAAAAAAAACTCTTCCTCTTAGCTCAGTTTATGTACTGTTTCAGGTCGAGTTGGCGCTGGTTTTTCCTCGTGTACGCTCAGCGTTGACGACACTGGAAGGCAGGGGGGGGGGAGGTAAAAGAAGCGGGAAGAGCGAGAATAATAACATATAAAAACGTTGGGGACGAATAAACACGCGCCCACCCCCGAAATCTGAAGCGCACACATCCCATCCTTACTCCAGCTCCACGCACTAATATTCAGCGAGTCGCCGGATGGCTCAGTGCGTGGTTAATAAAAGCACGGCGAGGGCCCTTATGCGGCTTTGAGGGGCGCAAACCAAACAAGGAACCAGATGAACAATCTAAACGATGAAAGAAGAAAAAAGAACGAGCGGGTGTTCACCCTGACCAGATGAAAAGGCGTCGGAACTACTTCGAAGATGAGGGAGGAAGGGGGATGGGGCGACGGTTGTAGTGGGGGAAGGGGAAGCGTTTATTCCTTTCCCCGTATTCTTTATTTTAAAAGTTTGCAATGTCTGGGAGACAATTGCCCCCATGACTCAACGCCCTCAAAACACCCCCCCCCCCCCCCCCCCCTTTTTCGTGTTCCGACGCCAGGAAACTCCTATCGCCTTGGGGATGTGTTGGAGGGTTAGGTTGGAGGCTTTTGTGAGCTTTTTAGAGCATCAAACCATCGAGAGAGGGGAAAAAAAGCAAGGATAGATAAAATGTATGTTTAGATAAATAACTAAATTAGCACGGTGGCATGCAAATAAGGGAGCGACTTCCCAAATAATTTGTCCTCGCTCCCGTACCCGGTAGCAAGGGAGAAGGCCAATTGTCTGCTCGTAAACTTCTTCTAAAAAGTGAGAGCGGTATACTTTGGCGGCTGTGCCCAGCCCGCGTGCCAAGCCCGTGCCACTTGCCGACGGGGAATTATAGCGAAACGATGCTCAAGAAAAAAAGTGCAATCTCGAACCCGGAGAGTACCCAAGACGGAGGATGTTTACGAGGCAGAGTCCTCATGAGCTTTCTGCAAATAAGATTCTGGCTTCTAGACATGAAAAAAAAAAAAAGCCCGTTTTATTCTTTTATGTTTTTTCTTTGTATGTGTTTTCTTTGAAGTATAGCTTCGGGTGGGAATGTTTTTAGAGGGAGTACGGGTTCTTTTCTTTCGGTCACCTTGCGCCGTCCGGGTGGCCAGGTCCGGATGGGGTGACGTAATTTGTTGTGGTAAGCTGGGCGGGTCTTGCCGGAAGCGAAGTTGCCTCCCTTGGCCGCCGACGACTAATTCCGTTGAACCTGGGAATTACTTTTGAAGAAAGAATTTAATACTTCTGTAGCAAATGAAAATACAAAGATAAACTATACTGCGAAATGACAACTTCCCCTGTACGGGTTAGGAAGGAGGTGGTCGGGTGTTAGCTTAGCCAAGCTCGGGAGTTGACTGGCTCGTGGGATTACGTCCCGATTACGGGGACAGAAGTCCCTCGGAATCCCACGACCTGACTCCATTACGGAGCGACAGCTCTCGAGCCCCAGCAGAAACTAAAACTCACTTTCTGAGTTTCCCATCAAAGTCACTCGTTAGTCCGTACCCTTTTAGTGGACCGGCGAATCCTCGATGCGTCGTGAGACAGGCGTTTCCCATTACCAACCAATCGGCTCACTTTCTCGCCACGTGGCAATCGCTCATATTCCCGGGTGGGAACCCACGGTCTGCGTACATCTCACGGTCAAAGGTCGGGCTAGTTCGGATGCAAGCAAAACCATTTATCGCAAGGCGAAGCGGACAACCGACCCCAGTGTAGATAGCGCCGACTAAGTGAGCCATCCCGTAATTCATTCTGCCAGACGCGGTCTGACATTGCCGTTCTGCCGTGATCCCGCACACGCGGGCGAGAAAGGCTAAAACAATGTAAACGCGCTGTGTGAACAGCGCCGGCCAGAGCCACTGCGTTCTTCCGGCCCAGGACGCACGCTCCAATTCTCTCGGCAGACAACGCGCATTCCGAACCTCGCGTCGTAAAGTACGCTTGTCTCTCGAGGTCGCCCACCACGGGAAGTGTTCACACCAACGCTTTCCCCCCAGCCAAATATCCATGGAGCTAGCGGCCCACCCGCGGAGCCCTCTTCGATCCTTAAGAGGGTGTACAGATGTGTTTTTTTTTTTATTCGTTTATCGTTAAAACTAGAGCGGGAATTCGAAGTGCAGTAAGTCACGGCATCATTTGCCGTACGTAAATAGAACGATTGAGACAGAAGGAAAAGAGACAAGCAGAGCTAATCATCGACAGGACGTAGAGTCGTATCGTTGTTGAAGTTTGCAAAGTGACTTGAAATGTCTTTATTTATGCTTGTGTGTCTGGTGTTCAGTGGACACGTATTTCATTGGAAGTTTGTCCGTGTCATCTGAATGGTTGTGCGGTTCTTTCATTTTTTACTCCGACAGAAAACTGTTCGGGTGCGTACACTTCCGAAACATGCTCTAAATATTCACATTGCATGATCATATTGTGTGTATTATGATAGTGTTCGATGTTTGTGTGTGTGTTTCCTGTTGTTTTTTTGTGCAATGTGATCTACCAACAAGACGGCGTGTTGCTCTTAAACATCCTCAATAAATCACCATGTACATAAGCATAAATATACACATAAACATAAACCTCAACATAATGTGTGACTGTTTCGAAGGAACTACATACTTTCCGACGTACATGTTTTGGTGAGATTACTAAAACATATATAGTATCTTTTAATGCTATGAAATCTGCTGGCTATTCTTGAAATGGCGAATCATTCTGGCAGTATTCCGCCCCATAAACAATCCTTATGCTAAGGTGTGTCATACAGCGTGCCCTTAGTCTGCACTTTAAGCATGTTGGTCCTGAAAGGACGCTTTATAAAGGCGATTATTACTCAGTGGAATACGATTGCAAAGCTTGTGTTGTTAACGTGAAGCACGCAGTAGTGTTTCAACGACTACACCTAGCGCAATACTCAACAACATTCATGCAGACAGGGCAAGAGTGTAAGCCCAGCACTCTGGATTCAGTAAAGCAAATGTTCACTCATGCAGTCCGAGCTTTTTTTTTTAATCATATTTAGTGGTCAAGAAATACAAACCGAGCTAAACAAAAGAAAAGTACTGTAGTAGGCAAGTCATGGGCCAGACAGAAGAAGGAAAAAAAAAGGGACTAATGTTAATTTTTTAGTGTTCATATACAAGGTTTTTCTAGATTGAAAATAATAGGCATGCACTGCGAAACGAAGCCAATGACGTGGGTGTTCTTAATCTTGTAATAGCTTGATGGGTTTTCGTGGTTACAAACACCCCTCTAGCTAGATTTTAATTGTCTCGCGAAGCATGAACTTCAGAATGAAACTAATGACGTGGGTGTGCGTAATCTTCTAATAACTTGGTAGGTTTCTGGTGGTTACAAACACCTCACTCGCTAGATTTTAAATGCCTCGGTATGCGGCGAATTCATCTGGAGCTGTTTTTCCCAGAAAGGCGTGTCTTCTAGCGTGAATTAGCATGACATAGTAACCAACAGGGCAAGAAGCCCAGGGCGTCTCTTTCCGAGGCAGAGCCCCCACCACGCGCTCGTTTGCTTCCGTCGTGCTTTGAGTGCGCGTGCCCGCTCAAAGTTGACAAAGACACCGCGGTGTTATCGAAGGTGAGAAGCTCGCGCTGGAGTAGTGTCAACTAAGATTCCTCACTGAAGTTTTGGTTCCGTCAATGACACTGAGTACGTCAGAACGCAAAGCTCTGATTGGAAGGATAGTGGGTAGACGGAAAGGTAATCCGACTTTGTTCCTCCTCACTGTTCGAAGGCGTTCGAACGCGAGACGCGGCGCCAGGAGCAGAAGACGTCCTTGTTCGCTCCATTGGAAGGAGATAGTTGGCAAGAGCAAAGGCAGCTTGGCTTTGCGTCTACCCACTAATCCTTCCAATCAGAGCTCAGCGCTGCGATAATCCTGCGCGTTTTCATCTCCTCCTCTCCCGCAGTTTCTTTCCGTATATTTTTCTTCTCATCCGCAGTTTCTCGATAGACGAATAAAGTATCCTACCCTCGTGCTGTACTTTTAAACTGGAATTGTTGCTCAGACATAGAGACACAAAAATTCTACACGTTGTCCACGCCTCCGCGCGTTACTTTTTAAAGTAACTGCTTCTCTACTTGAATGTACTGAAAGGGACGTTCGATCTGCGAGTGGCGTTAGAAGAGCGCCTGTTGCGCCGCGCTCGAATCGAACCTGCCTCCGGGAGAAGCTTGACGGCTCTTCTCCGCATATTCGCTCCATGAACTTCAGCCTTTAGTAACCTGATTTTAGACTCTACGCTGCCGAGAGCGGGCTCAACAGACGCGTGCTCAATCGTGCTTTATAGTGACGGCACAAGCTCCCACTAACAAAACGTAGCTCTAGAATACGGTATATTGAAAGTCTCTAAAAGGAACCTTTTTGAAGCCGCACTCTTGAGTTTCACTTTGCCAGTGTGAGCTCGTGCCGTCACTTCGAAACGTGGATTGAGGACGCGCCCGCTGGGTCAGCTTCACGGATCGTACAATCTACAAATATTATCTATGGAGTTCGAACAACGTGACACGCAAGCAGCGACGGCATTTGTTTGAACTCTTTCTAAACGCTGACATTTCTAGAAGTCGAGAACTTAGCGAAACCGAGTTGGATTACAGCCAACGTTAGGAATGAAGACTGGTTCAGATATCAAAGTCTTCTCACCTTAAGGAAGGTTTACGCAGCACTGTTTTCTACGTTACGGAGCTTACGTATGCTCACGTCAAGACACGGCCGAAAGTTACATCTACATCCGTGCTTCCTATTCTACGTGCCTTCACTCTAAGGAAAAAAGGGTGTAGTCGGGTGCATCGGGCGCACATGCACCCTTCTCCTAAAAGATGCACCCTGCGTTTCCCAGCCAGTGTACTTGTACACCGACAATGAGCATCCTCCTCTCCCTTAAAAACCTCTAGGTGTATCAGTGCACCCCCACGCTAGCCGCGCGTCCCGATCAGCTTGTGCTTAAATTCCCCTTTGGGGGTCACTTGTTGGGTTTGGCAGTTTCTTAGGAAGTATGGAGCTATCCCATTCACTCGGTATTGACAGTAGAGTGGGCGCTATGCTTGTTTTAGGCGAATTGGGTCTCCGGGTAGTATCACGTGACTATAGTCTCCAAGCTAGAGATAAGGCAGAGCACGGCACCTGCCTGAAGGCCAAGGCCACGGATAGCATCCACTGCACTATTAACTTTGGGTCGAACTTTCAAGAGGATATAAGTGAATAATCCTTTCGTTGTGTTCATTGTGGGGTTGCTCCTGAAGATAAGCCTTTGCGAGGGCACCCCCTTTTGGCCTTGAAGGAGCTGCAACTTTCATATTCCTTTCTTTTTTCTTTCTCTCCATAAGCTGAAAGCACGGAAGAAGGTAAAGGTTTCATGGATGACTTAGTATCTTTTTTTTTTTTTATCTCGGTGCTTCCCGGCCTAGTTTCTTGTGCGCTGTGCCGCGACCAGCGGGGCTGCCGTAGATTTCGTCCGCGACGATGTATTAGAGTGTGCCAAGATTTTTAGTGTTTGAGAAGTCCTACGAGTATATCGGCAACAAGCGAGTTCTTCAGAAAAGCCCAAGGAATTCTTCTGATGAGTTTAGTGTTCGGTTCGACGAACTACTGCTTCTGCTACATTGTGTTGGATCTTCAAGGACCCCTTTCCTTTCGTTTTTGTGTTGTTCTGCAGTGCCCGGGTCGACATATATTTCGGATTACATATTTCGAGTCCGGCGTTTTCATTGTAAGTGCTCTGCAACCTACTCCTTTGCAACAATTGACAGTTCCGTTCCGGATTACTTCTAGAATTAGGCAGTGTCTATTTTCTAGCAGCCGAGAGAATAATTTCCCCGGAATTCTATGGCAGTCGCCTGCCATTAGCTGACTACAATCATGTTACAACCACAGGTATAATACTGACTTTCTTATTCTCCTGGCGTTTTGTGAAAACACTTTTTGCCGATACACGTTTTGTAGACACGTTTCATCGACACTACATCGCCATTCACACTCTTACGACCAAGTAAGACCGAGAGAGACCAGACCGGCTTTTAAGCATTTGCGACTTCTTAGGACTGGATGCGATGTTGCCGAGCTGGTCCTAAGAGATCGCAAGAGGCTTAAAAACCGGTTTGGTATTTCTCAGTCGTACTCGGTCGCAAGAGTTTGAACGGGCCTTAACGTTTCATCGTCACTTGCTACGCAAAATGCACGCTGTAGGGACAATTTGTCGCGCGTGTATCTCTGAGGCGCGTGCTCACCGACCCAGCCGACCCGTTCGCGCTACTTCGTGGCGACAGTCTGCGGCGGCTCATTACGAAAATGTTAGCCCACCTGTCCCACCCATACACGTCACTTCGCGGATACATTCTGGGGCGGCTCATTACAAGAAAAGAAAGGAGAGAAGCTAATATAGAAAAGCTAATCTGAGCTGTCGACAAAACGTCGTTCGATGAATTAATGGCGACTGCCGGTGGAATTTTCGTGGAAATAATTTTACCGGCTGCTGGCAGAATGGACACTAGCTAAGACTCACCCCCGGTTCTTGTTTGCTTAGTAATAATTTCAGTTGTGTAAAAGCTTCTTTGTACGTCTTCAGATATGACAGATTGCTTGCAAGTTTGTACTTGTTTACGAAATAGGCCGTCTAATAAACTTCTATGAGATTTGAAAACAATACCGTGTGTCCGTTTTCCTGCCTTTTTGCAATCACCGGGGCGCATACATTTTTTACTGTTTTCCTTGATGTCTTAAAAAGGTTTATGAAGTTATGAAACGGGTGCATAAAGTGCTGCGACCTTGCACCTTTGAATCGGGTGCATCTGTGTTCTCTCCGAATTCAGTGAGTGTAGAAAGAGGTGAAACAGTACACTACTGAACGGGGTGCTCCTGTGTTCCCTTTGAGAGCAGTAGGTGTAGAAAGGGGAGTAATGGTACACTATTGAGTGGGGTGCATCTGTGTTCCCTTTGATTGAGGCGGGTGTATGAAGCGGTGCAATGGTACACCATCGAATGGGGTGCATCTGTGCTCCCTTTCATCTCATTGGGTGTAGAAAGAGGTGTAGCCGTACACCATTGAATGGGGTGCACCTGTGTTCCCTTCGAGTGCGATTTCTGTAGAAAATGGTGTACATGTGCACCACACCAACGGGTGTACACGTACTCCCATATTTGGGGTGCACTTGTATTCCCCCAAAGGGTGTAGTATATGTGACAAGCACTTACACCCCCTATGGGTGTACCCCATGACACCTTTTTTTTTAGAGTGAATTGGTACTCATATAACTGGTCAACGTTTCGAACGAAGCACGGGTGTGCCGGTGACATTCCGGTCGTACCTTGAGGTAAACGTACGTAAGCCTCGTAAGAAAAAAAAAAAACACACAAAAAGAAGAGGTGCGGTTTGAACTGAAGTCAGTGAATCCTGGGAAATTAGCACCAATGCCTTCCCTGCCTACTAGCCGGACACAAACAGATTCTAACCTGCAGACTACAAAACCCCTCAAGGTAATGTGTTGACCGATCTCAGTTGCCATGGCAATCGCCACTTCAGTCCATTCAAATCTTCGAAGTTTTAAAAGGGTCATCCTGAACCAGTCGCGCCAAGATCGCAATCGAGCATCATAGCACTGAAAACGCTCCTCGCCAATGTATACGCCTGTGGCATTCGGCATGCAAACAATTGATCGATCACGCTTTTTCCACAGATCTATCACAATGGCATCCTTGTTATTGCCTATGCAACGGCACTGTTTTTCTCGCGTATCTTAGGACTGGAAAGTTCTTTCTAATGCCACCATGCACCGACGTCGAATCTGGTGGCGCTGCGAAAATGTACGCTTGTTTTTCTGGCATTTGAATGAAAAATCTCGGTATTAGCGACGTGCGCCACCAAGATCGTTTGTCTTGGTCAAAGTTCGCGATTTGCCAAAATAATCGGTTGCCGTATCATTATAAAGGATGCCCAATCGCCGGTTCACAGCGAAGCGAATCCTGCCAATCACGGCGATGCAAATCCTGATCGTGACCTCGGGAAAGGAACTCGTAAGAGGCCGCCACCGAACCACCCCGGCGCTAATACTATAAACGTCTGTAGAAAGCTACCGGGAGCGGACAGAAGAATATCGTATTCTTTTATTCTTCTGTGGCCTCATATTGAATTATAAATAAAGATACCTGTGTGCAGCGAATTTACAAAGGCCCTCAAAGAATACAAGAGATCAACGAGAAGCTGCTCATTCCATAGACCAAAAAATGGCGTTTACACGGGGAGCTGGGAGCTACTCTCCCACGATCCAGTTACTTTAGTTTGAGCCAGCATGTAAATTTATGAGTTGACTTGATAGTAACTGCGGTTAACTGAACGACTTTGATCTTTCGTTTTATTATACAACGTACTTTTTACATGTGGTAAGTTTTGGAGAAAAAAAAATACAAGAAATCAAGTTTTTGAGTGGATCGGCGATACATTTATAGTGGTTTTACAATATTCTAAAAGGCAGAGTGGTTTATATGGCTCTATTAAGCCCACAAAGTATTGCAAAAAGCTCTACCCAAAAACAAAAACAAATATATGGCGCGACGAGAGTAAGTAATTTAAAAAAAAAAAAACATCCTGTTACAAACGAGACACGAAGAAAACTTCTGAAGTGTATCTAACATCGGCCAATCGAAGATTTCTACAGCACAACCACAGGCCGTATTAAATCCTGGTATCAAAGTGCACCATAGAATTGAATGTGATTCACCGTTCTGACTCAAAATTCAGACCTACATTCAAAAGTCAAGAATTTCTATCGACCGGATTGTCACGTTGACTTTTTCGAAGACGTATCTTGAGCAGTCGATCTAAAGCAGATGAGGCAGGTAAAAGAATGGAAAATAAAGTGTCTCAGTCTTTTTCCGAGTATTTAGCATGGTATGCTTAATCAAATTGAGAATAATTGGTATAAGGAAAACAGTTGAAAACTTACTTATAAAGGCCAGCTTGTGAAAGAAATGCAATTAGAAAAATATTCGTGTTATACCTAGCCAAGGGAGTGGGCCTGAAAATAATGGATTTTCTTAATATTAACTTGTGGTTGTTTTGTATTTGTTTTATTCTTTTTCTTGTCGTCGGAAAGAGTAGACAAATAAAAGAGATTGCCAAGACCGGACGACGGCGACGATGAGCTTTCAGGCGGCCATTACCTTATTTTGGAGCTCCCAAGTTACGCAATTACGTGGGTAATAAAACAAACAACGTATGCCGTCGAAAGCGAGAACTCGGCTTTTATTTACGACTTCCTTGCAGTTACTATCTCTACGAAGGGAGATTCCGGGGGAAAGTTCGGGTGTCCTTACGCTGCGTGTAACGCGCTTTAATAGTGTAGTTCGCTGAATATACGACATCATAGGGTTTATTTCACTGGTCAATTCATGTAGGAGGAGTTCTGCGGAACTACGAAAGTCGTGTTAGAACGAAGGTTTGGGAAGGAAAACAAAGAAAAAAGGTGTTGAGAAGATTTTGTAAAGTTGGCGGCTCTAAGTAGATTTTTTTTTCTAACCTGTATTATTTAACATCAGACCACGAAGCTGAAACGCCCGAAGGGCTCGTGTTTATTTTTCATATGAGCAGCACTCAAAGTTGTCGTGTGAGTAAAGAGCTGGGTACGTGTCAATAGAAGAACTACGGTATCAAAGGTATATCATCTAGTGACTTTTTCTCCATTGGAACACGTCACGCTGTTGAAAACGTCTCGCAACGTCTTACAGAAATTTATGAGACAATGACTACTTAGTTTTAGGGCCTTGATTTCCTCGAGGAAAGGGAAGAATGCTAAGCGTTTTTATGGTGGTTTATCCCACACAAACCTGAAAATATATTGACTAGTATTTACTGCAAAAGAAGAAAATAAAAGAATAGACAACGAAATTGGTACTAACATTGGTACAAAGATTTGTACCCGATGAAGGGAAAGGGAACAGACTAATCTTGGGGCGCTCAAATAGTAAGTTTCTAAATTAGTGGTAAAATAAAATTTGCGGCTGTTTATATATATATATATATATATATATATATATATATATATATATATATATATATATATATATATATATATATATATATATATGTATATTTATCAAATCGTTAGATGCCGAGCGTTTTATGAGGAACGCAAAGGAAGCTAACTCTAGTGTCAGCCTTCCTGGCAGGGGAAGCCGTTTTTTCATTTTGCAACCTGCTCCTTTTTTACCGTTTCTGTTTTTCTTATTCGTGTTGTTTTCGAAACTTTCGAGTTCGCGAAGTCTACTCCAAGCATCTCAAAGTTCTCTCTACTGCCTCATTTGTTTATTTTTGTTTATAAGTGGCTTGACAAGAAGAGCGTGCTGCGCCGGTGTTTGGCTTTCGGCCAACTCGCATCGACGGCGTCTTGCTGTGTCACGCTTTACCTTTTAAGGCTATAAAGTCGTGAAGGAAATTATCTAGAGATATATAGTAGAGTGGAACGAGCCGGCTGCCTAATGAGGACTACACAAATTTGATAAGCAAAGTAAGACGACAAACAGAAATACGGGGTCCTTTCTCCAACACCAGACGAAGACTACCCCTCGACAATACCTGTGAAAGGAGAGGGAGCGTGCGTCAGTGCGCCGTCCTTAGCTCTAAAGAGTGACGAGGTGAATTTTATCATGACTTGTGAAAAGTTCACCTGATCGCGGATAAGCGTGGAGTCGGTTTGACGGATTGTTTTTGTGTTTTGCCTGTTTATTTCGTGTTTTGTGCACGAATAAACTTTCAGTTGCTAATCAGCGCCGTGTCTGCCGTTACCCTTCTACTCGTCCCTCGTTTATTTTCGCACTTTTCTCGTTTCAAGTTGTCTTTACGTGGGGCCTGAAAGGAGTCATAACAACGTCAGCTTCTCGAGCCGGCGACATCCTGACGCTCGAGCACTGAGTTCTCCCTCTCCGGACTGCCAGGTGTCTGGGCTCACCCCTACAGTCTATGAAAAAAGGGAGTGCGACTTAGTCCTACGGGGGATTAAATGCGCTGCCACCACCATTAGTCCCCTAGGGGAGCAACTGTAACGGGAGCAACTGTTGCGCCCCGTCAGTTAGTCCCTCGCACCTGCACCGTTGGGACTAACTGTTACACCGTTTCAGTTGCACCTCGAGGACTAGCTGTTAGGTCCTTACACATGGTCCTTCGGGACCAACTGTTACACCGTTTCAATTGAACCCCGAAGACGAACTGTTAGGCCCTTGCGCTTGGACCCCTGGGACTAACCGTTACACCGTTTCAAATGAACCCCGAGGACTAGCTGTTAGGCCTTTGCACTTGGACCCCTGCGTCGAAACGTTGACAACTTGGATATAGGCTTCTCGGAGTAAAGGTTTATCCTTTACATTTGGTCCCGAGCCACAGATCTCCGAAACGAAATTGTGCAGTTCAGGTTAAACGTAGCTTTATTGCCTCGTAGATACACATTCAAGGAGGACTGAAGTCGAAGTTCCTGGGCGGTAGAATCCCCGATAAGGCCAAATTCCGAAGAGTGCACTTGCGTCGACGATGGCTTGGACACTGGGACGTCTGTCCAAACTGGTCGTGGTCCCAGCACTGTTTATTGGGGCACCGGCAGCTTTGCCTGTTTGCGAGGAATTTGGATTATTAGTAACAGGGCAGCGTGAAATATCCAATCGCTTGACAAAAGTATGAGATATAACACACACATAATAAAATAACAAATAAGCTGCATAAGTGCTACAATGGTTCATATCCAACATGCGATCTGTTGACAGCAGATCAGCGCAATATTAGATTTTTAGTACACTGTTCACTGCGAATTACAGACCCAGCGCGTGCGTGCTCAAACTATGCTTCAAAGTGACGGCACGATCTCCCGCCATCAACGCGAAAGTCTAGTGTACAATCGAATAAATGTCTCCATCAATGCCGGTTCTCACACGTAGCGAAGCCCTGATGTAGCGCTGCTCACGTGTCATGAGCTACTTTTCGGCTGCCATGAGCAAGTTTTGGCGGTGCGACAGAAAGCTGGTGACCGATCCCATCAGCACGCGCTTAGCGCACAAACGCTCGGCTGCATGTGCGGACAGGCGTTTATGGTCAAGCGATCTTGCCAGGGTCTGCGAAACATATACAAAAAAAAGAAACAAATAAGCCATAGAACTGGCGTTTCGCTCGATACGATTGGATGTGAGGTCTCTGTGCTGCATAACAAAATCAGCAACCATGGTGCCAAAAAGAATAGAGCATGGCGCGCGCTTTGCAAGCTAGAGAACGCGCTCAATATAAATCACTTTCTGAAGCCGCAGTTAATGAATACACCATAAACAGAAGCACTTCGACATACCTTAATCGAGTTCCCTTGACTTGTGACTTCACAATAGATCAAGTGCAGTGCTTCAGCACCGCGAATCCAAACCGGAACCCGCCATGATCGGAGACGATACAAGGCGACCAGCCTCCGACGAAGGCTGTATTTCGACTTTCAACTGGTCTTTTCAAACAAAGACCCTTCCCATTTTCCCGACACCCCATCTGCTCAATCAGCGCCTAACCCCCCGCGCGAGCAAGGGGCAAAGAATGCGGGGTAGGGGATTGGGGGAGGGGGCAAGGCGCGCAGAAGATAATCTCTTTTCACCCTCCCACTGCACGCGACGCACGGACACAGAAGAGCTCCAAGGACGGGAGAAGGTCGCCACTTTCAACACGTCGGTCGAGTGACGTACAAGCAAACACGTTTTTTTTTTTTTTTTTCGTTTCTCTCTCTCTCTTGAGCATTTTTAGCATTCTCGGGTGGCTTTCTTTTTTTTTTCTTTTTTTAGTTCGCATTTGTTTTGTATTAGAAGGGTGCTGCCAGGTGTGGCGTTCCGGGCGCGGTTCGTTCTTCGGTGTTCATCTAGAATCTTATCGGAAACAGCGACGACGATGGCATGAAGGCGTCTGGATACTGCCCCTGAATGTGCTCTTTAAGTGGAAAGTGCCGTGCATCAAGTGTGTCGTTGCGGATTTCGAGTTCGACATTGGACTACCCAGAAAGGTTTGTCACGGGGAGACGCAGAGACGAGTCTCGACTTGTTCTCAGTAACTCAGTTTTAGCGATTGAAGTGACCATTTATTCTGACTGCGAGACTCCGGTGTTAAAAGCGCGGCTTCTACAAACTGTTAAGTTTCATTTAATAGAAGAAAAAAAGTGTTAGTATGTGGAGGTGTTTCCTTTTGGATAAATGCACATTTTTTGCGCGAAGGCAATTTACGTAAATGGGACTTGTGGAATGTCAACAGATCATTTTGGACGAGATAGTTGGGTGAAGTCGAGTCAACACATTCGTTCACTCGCATTCACACAACGCGTGAAGCTCTACTATGTAATGTCTTAACGTTCGTGGCACATTACACAAATTCGCCAGTTTCCTCCGAGTTTTGTCAACGCTTTCAGTCGCGCTGGGCTTAGTCTCGCCGAACCCCAAGGAGGAGCGAAATATCATCCGTCCTCCTGGCGAACATTCCGTTTGCCTACGGGGACTAAATTCTACAGATGCACCCTGTCTGAGGGGGACTAATGGCTGCTTTTGCTCGCGCACGCTTATCGGTTGATCCCAGTCGAGAGCAGTTAGTCCCCAGCTTTTGCGCACGGTACCTACCTTGAGCAAGGTGGTCCTTTCGGGGAGCAACTGGGAGTTCAGAGGACCAAATTCTGCCGTTAGTCCTTTGAGGCCAACTTTTTTCTTAGAGTGTACGGCCGCAGATCGCTCGCGCGCTCTATATACCTCGAAGAAACGTCCGCGTCTGGATCGTCCCTCCAGACGCAGACGTTCCTCCAGAGGTCAGCGGGAGGCACCGATTGTGCGCGAGTGCCGCGGCAGCGTTTGGGTGAGCCGCCACAGATAAATCAGAATGCGCTTCAGTAAGAATCCAATTCTGCATTAATAGCGTTGCTGCGGAGCTCCTTCTCAGTCCCAGTCTCTTTCGCCTACTGGTGCATTTGTCACTTGGCCCGCTTTTTAAAACTTGTGCCATGACTTGGTTTTACAACCGGTGCCTTTATTCCTAGATTGTAGAGGTGGTTAACGATGCAGTTTTTGTCTAGCTTGCGCGCGTATCTCTTATTGTGAGAGCCGAAACTGCAAGGAAAGGAGAGATGCACGGCAACGCGAGCCGGCGCTCTCTCTTATTGTGCTGCCGACTGTACCCTGGCACTTTTGCCATTGACTTATTTTGTGTTCAGCTCAGTAATCTGGAACATTGCATTAGTCTGAACATGCCTTTAAGTCTGAACGAGAATTTACATAAACAATTCCACTAAACATTGCTTTACCGCTGCACACCCAGATATTAATTTTGATCTACGTGGTATGAGACGCAATTTCCAGGACATGAATTCACATGTTCTAATTGCGATTGGACGTTCGAGAGCTCTAAAATAATTGGCAAGTGTTAAAAGCATACCCTCTTGGATTTTCAGATGAGTATAACTTGAAGGCTGTAGCTTTCGTTGCCAAGTTAAATCTTGACCAAAACATTGCAAACGAGAAAAAGAATGGCGCCAACCTTCGCAAACTCAATTTTAAGTTAACGCTGAAAGTAATTAAAAGTTTTTAAATTTCAGTAAAAAAATTAGTGAGAAATGAAAGGAACAAAAATATATTATTTTGACAACATTTATATTAGATTTGCGGTTAAACGTTTTACAGTGTAATGAGTTTTATTTTTATATATTCAATGAAAATGTGTGCACTCTACACTGGCTCAGGTTACGTCTTACATGACTGATGATTGCCTAATTGCTTCTGAATTTTGTTCCCCAATGATGTCTAAAATTGTAAACTTCAAAAAAAAAAAAGAAAACCTGTTTGTCATCAAGAGCGGGTGAAATACGAATAACAACATCTTACAGTCTAGACCAAATGTGAGACCATTCTCCAAGCCTTCACATTAAGCCCCGCCGGCTTCACGTTCAAAAAAGATAGGACCCGGTAGGGGGTACCCTTCAATTTTTAGAACTACAACTTAGTCTCCGACCCAGGGGGTTGTGCTGGGAATTCAAACAAAGATCAGAAATACCAGTTCTCCCCTTCACCAGCGCCCACTGAAAAACAGTCAAGCTAGGCCTGGTTTAGACCCTCCTGAAGACTGCGATATCTAGGTCCTGCCCTCATCTAGTCACAAACAGCGTTATCCTCCAGATAGATAGATTGCGGAAAGCCGGATATCCGGAAGACCTTCTGACAAATACTCTAAAGAGGCGTATTACCTCCTCAAACACACCTCCCTCTACACCCCGCCCCCGCCGCAAACAATTCGCCGTCATTCCGTACACGCACAACACTTCACATCGCCTCAAGGCGCTCGCCTCACGTTTTGACGTGGGAGTCGTCTTCAAGTGCAAATTCAAACTGAAGCAGATGTGCCGTCAGGTTAATAATCCTTCCCCTCCAAATCCCTGTCCCAAGAAACATGAAAAGCAGTTCGTCCCACGCCGGAGAGAGGGAGTCTATTCCATTCCTTTCTCTTGCGGGGGAGAATATATCGGGCAAACGGGGCTGTGCCTAAAGTACCACCTGAGGGAGCACTTCCGAGAGGTCGCCGATCCCAGAGAGGAAACGGTGCACCCGATTGCGGCACATCGCCGCACATGCCGAGGATGTGAGCCAAGGTTAAAAAAAAACATGCGTGCTCGGGCGCCATCCTCAGACATTCGGCAGCGAAGTTATCGAATCTCTTGTGATAAAAAACTCCCGAGTCAATGTCTCTTCCCCCTCGCTAGCCCTCTCCGATAGAGAGATAGATTATCTGGGCCAAGAGCTGTCCGGGGTGATTTGACGACCTCGGTGAGCGGCCTGACCCCGACGGGTCCACGCACCCAGCCGCCTGTGCCACCCGCCCTTCGTTCCTCTTGCTTCCCCCCTCTGCCTCTGCCCTTTCCCCTTTTCCCTAACTGTGCTCAGAGCAACGTGCGTTCGCACTCCATGGAATAAACTTTGTTGTGAGTTGGAAGACTGTACTCGTCTGTGTTTCGTCCTCTCTCTGTTTTATAGTTTCTGTTATCTATTACAATCTTTGTTGACGCCTACACCAAAATTGGCTTAACCCAATTGTGCACATTCCAAAACTGCGGCTTCTAGAATGAGCGTTTCCGAAACTCTGCATTTTTGATGAATTTAGACAATTTGTCTACTATTCATCTGACAACATAAGCGTTTACAGCGCCATGTAGTAAGTGGTGAAGCAAATATACATGTAAATAGACAACATGGCAGCGCGCGCGACGGCACCGCCAGGTAAGGCAATTCTAACAATTTTTGCTGACTTTCCTTCTTGTCCCGAGGATATAATAAAATATGAAAGCTATTTGTAATGCTTTATCCTGTGTATGGTCAAAATAATTTCGCCTAAGCACAAGCAGAAACTTGCCAGCAGCGCAATTAGTGCATGGTTACAATTGTGTACAAAGCGTCGCAATGGATGCAAAAAATGACCGTGTGCCAAACGCGCTACCTAATGTTCCGCGTTATGACTTTTTCAGGCTTTCTGGAAATGCCTTGCACATCTTTTTTTAAAGCAATACCCCATGCTGCGACGAAAGAGTCGGCCAACCGATTACTAGAAAAGATTGCTTCCGGGAACACATCCGACATCGGTGAAAGTGATGACGAAGATGACGTTGCTCAAGAAATAATCGATGAGAGCATAACTTCTGTATGCGAAAACGAAGAAA
This sequence comes from Ixodes scapularis, assembly GCF_016920785.2. Lineage (NCBI taxonomy): Eukaryota > Metazoa > Arthropoda > Arachnida > Ixodida > Ixodidae > Ixodes > Ixodes scapularis. Next base: position 14,537,899 of record NW_024609873.1, on the reverse strand, counting down.
ATGCGCACCAGACTCCACTATTGCAAGACAGAGGTCCAGAGGTGTGACCAGTAGGTAGCGCCCCCTCCAGTCCGCCCGTCTGTGGCCGCCTGGCTCGGCGGGCAACATTGGTCACCGCACCAATAAACGCCGTGGAGCCTACGTCGCCCCGGTCAGTCATCGTTCACCATCACAACCAGGCTGCGTGTCGTCTCTTCTCGGCGGGTGCTTCGGCCCCCTTCGTCCACGTTCTAGAAAAATGGTGACACTGCCGACGAGGAGCCGCGCCACTGGAGGCCACCAACGGGCACGGTTCGGCCCTCGCCGCCGGGAGAGTAGCAACACCGCCCCCCGCTCCTGTCGCCATGCCGCTGTACGGGAGGCTCGAGCCGTTCGAGGGAGATGGGTCCGCCTGGCCAGTCTACGAAGAACAGGTCCACGTGTTCTTCCGGGCAAACGACACGCCCGAGGCGAAACAGCGGGACATCTTCTTGGCCAGCTGCGGGACCCGCGTCTTCAGCCTCCTGCTCGACCTCCTCGAGCCGGCCACGCCGGACGTCAAAACGCTGGGTGAGCTGCTCGCCACGCTGCGCTTGCACTTCAGCCCGGCGCCGTCCACGCTTATGGAGCGGTTCCACTTCAACAACCGGAGCCGAGGGGGGGGGGAAACCCTCGGGCAGTTCGTCGCTGCGCTACGAGGGTTAGCGAACACCTGCGCCTTCGGCGACCAGTTAGACTCGCTACTCCGAGACCGGTTCGTCTGCGGTATCAACAACCCCGCTATGCAGACTGGACTCCTGGAGCTCCCCGACTCCTCGCTGGACGACGCGGTGAAGGCAGCGCGGGCGATGGAAGCAGCAGCTAAGGACGCCAGCGAGATAGCGCGTGCGGCCGGCTCCCCGTCGACGGAAGCGGCGGTGAACAAGATGGCGGCAAGGAGCGGTACCTGCAGCCGCTGCGGTGCTGCCCACTCCCCCTCACAGTGCCAGTTCGTCCAAGCACGATGCTTCACGTGCGGGAGAACTGCGCACCTCGCACGTGTCTGCCGAGGGGGGAGGACGTGCGGCGGCCAGCAGCAGCAGCAGCAGCAGCCTGGTTCAAGCCCGGGTTCCAGCCAAGCCCGCGGCCAGGTTGGTCGTCGCAAGAGAACGCGGCGGGGACGAGCGGCACCAGGTCCGGGTACCTCCTCAGCCAGGGTCCACGTCGTGGCCGAGGAACCGCAGATTTTCGACGTGTGGCACACCAATAGACATTCATCGTCTGTGCCACCTTACTTGGTGTCAGTTGAAATCCGCGGCCACCCCATCACCATGGAGCTGGACACAGGGGCCAGCGTGTCGGTCATGCCCGGGAAGCTGTTCAAGCGGACCTTCCCTGGCGCGTCCATCGAGGCGTCTGACGTCATGCTGCGCAGCTACTCCAGGCAGCTTTCCCAGGTCCAGGGTCGGGCCCAAGTCAGCGTTCGCCTTGGCGACAGGGAGGCAATCCTTCCCCTTTATTCAACCAACGGGTCGTCGCCGACGCTGCTGGGCCGGAACTGGATTCACTCGCTGGGTGTTCGGCTGCCGGAGTACCAAGAAGCTGCGCTGCACGTGGTGAAGGACGTCCCGATCCTCCTGACCGAATTCCAGTCCCTGTTCCAGCGGAGGGTGGGCACCTTCGCCGGAACGACGATCGGCATCCACGTACCCGAGGGAGCCCGGCCTCGGTTTTTCAAGCCGCGTCCGCTGCCGTTCGCCCTGTAGGACGGGGTCACCCAGGAGCTGCAACGGCTGTAGCGAGAGGGTATCTTGGTGCCCGTCAAGACCTCTGAGTGGGCTGCACCGATTGTTCCAGCCCTCAAGCGAGACGGCCGCGTCAGGTTCTGCGGGGACTTCAAGGTCACCATCAACCCCGTCGCTACCGTCGAGAAGTACCCGCTGCCTCGGGTAGAAGATCTCTGGTCGGCTCTGTCCGGGGTACAGAAGTTCTCCAAGCTCGACCTTCGAGATGCCTACCAGAAGCTGGTGCTCCAGGATGCCGCCCGGAAGTATGTCACCATTTCAACAACCATGGGACTCTTCCAGTACACGCGCCTACCGTTCGGCGTGGCCTCAGCCCCAGCCATCTTCCAGAGAGAGATGGATAACCTCTTCAGGGGCATGAGGCACGTTGCGGTGTACTTGGACGACATCCTGGTTACCGGTACCGACGACGGGGACCACCTGCAGAACCTGCGCAAATTCCTGACACGACTACAGGACGCCGGTCTCAAGCTGAGGCTGGGCAAGTGCGTGTTCCTGACCCCCAGCGTGGAGTACCTGGGACACATCATCTCCCAGGCTGGCCTGGCTCCGGCACCCCGCAAGATTGAGGCCGTGCTCAAGGCGCCGAAGCCCAAGAGCAAGAAGGAGCTTGAGAGCTGCCTCGGCCTCATCAACTTCTACAGGAGGTTCGTGCCCAACCTGTCGACGCATCTGGAGCCGCTGCATCGCCTGATTCGTGATGGGCAGCAGTGGGCCTGGAAGAAGGAGCAGGACTTGGCCTTCCAGCACAGCAAGGAGTTGATCGTTACGGCTTCAGTGCTTGTGCACTTCGACCCAGCCAAGCCTGTAGTCCTCACTGTGGATGCGTCGCCGTACGGGGTAGGAGCCGTCCTGTCGCACCGGGGTCAGGATGGTCAGGAACACCCTGTGGCGTTTGCTTCTCGTCGACTGCATGCGGCAGAGCAACGCTAAAGCAAGCTCGACAAGGAAGGCTTGGCCCTCATCCTCGGGGTCCAGCGCTTCCACCAGTACCTGTGGGGCCGGCAATTCGAGGCGGTCACGGACCGCAAGCCGCTGCTGGGGCTGCTGGGACCTGACAAGGCAGTCCCAGTGCAAGCCTCGCCTCGTGTGGTACGCTGGGCCTTGACGCTGGCGGCCTACAGCTACAAGCTGGTCTACCGCCCTGGGAAGGACCTCGGACCTGCCGACGCCCTGAGCCGCCTGCCCCTGCCGGAGGTGCCTGCTGCCGTTTCAGAGCCAGCTGACGTGTTCCTGCTGGAGCGGGCCTACCCGGGGGTGCTCACGAGAACTGCGGTGGCGCAGGCGACCAGCCGGGACCCGTCCTGTCTCAGGTGGTCAAGGCGGTTGCCCGAGGGGAGGAGCTGCGTCACCAGGCATACAGCCACAAGACCGCCGAGCTGAGATTGGAGCAGGGCTGCCTGCTGTGGGGTTCCAGGGTGGTGATTGCACAGAGTCTCAGGGCCAAGGTCCTGCAGTTGCTGGATGCGGGGCATCCTGGCATTGAAAAGACCAAAATGGTGGCACGGTCGCACGTTTGGGGGCCTGGCTTCGACCAGGACATCATTCACCAGGTGCAAGGCTGCCAGGTCTGCCAGGAGAACCAGCGGGCCTCGCGCCACGTGGAGATCACCACCTGGCCGTTCCCACAGAGGCCGTGGTCCCGCTTGCGCGTGGACTATGCGGGACCCTTTAAGGGCCACTTTTCCTGGTGGTAGTGGACGCCTTCTCCAAGTGGGTGGAGGCACTGCCAGCCACCAGTCCGTCGGCAAGCGCGACCATTGCGGCGCTGCGGCAGGTCTTCGCGGCGCAGGGATTGCCGGACATTATCGTGTCGGACAGTGGTCCCGCTTTCGCCAGCGCCGAGTACCTGGACTGGCTGCAGAAGAATGGAATCCGCCGGATGCTGGTTCCGCTGTACCACCCTGCTTCCAATGGTGCAGCTGAGCGGGTGGTCCAGACCATCAAGGACAAGCTCAAGAAGAGCCAGCCCGGGGATTTCCGGACGCAGGTGGCCCGGGTAGTGTTTCAGTACCGGACCACACCTTATGAGGTCACCGGCCGTGCCCCCTGCGAGCTTCTGCTGGGCCGGATGGTCAAGACCCCCCTGGACGTCTTGCATCCAGACCTCCGGTCCACGGCGCTCCTGAAGCAGCCGAAGCAGAAGCTGGCTGCTGACCGAGGGTGCCGTCCCGGGCCTTTGCCGGAGCCGGGAGCGTCGGTCTACGCCAGGAACTTCCGTCCTGGCCCACCCTGGTCTGCCGGACATGTGGTATCACCAGCGAGTGCCTCGTCGCTGCTCGTCCTCATGCCAGACGGGACCACCTGGCACCGGCATGCCGACCATGTCAGGCCTCGCTCCGGGACCTGGCTTGCACCTTCGGCCGTCGCTTCAGAGGACCAGCCCGCAGGGGGACCAACGACAGCACCAGTTGCGGCCAGTGGAGCGCCACCCACCACGGAGGCAACAGGAGTCTCCAGTCCTGCGGCACAAGTTGGACCGGTGCCACTCTCCAATCTGGTCCCTGCAGCTCCACCGGGTGGAGTGCTACCTGTACAGACAGCGCCCGGCGTTGCCACACCTGGCCCGTCGACACCAGTACCCAGGCGAGGTACACGGCAGCGAAGGCCCCCTGACCGCTACTCGCCGGGGTAACCTTCGCCGTCGACCGTCTAGGACTTGACACGACCTGACGCCTAGTTGGTGTCGGCCGTGTGTGTTTATTCATGTATTTTGCTTTAGAAAAAACAAACTGGGGGGAGGGATGTGACCAGTAGGTAGCGCCCCCCCCCCCCAGTCCGCCCGTCTGCGGCCGCCTGGCTCGGCGGGCAACATTGCTCACCGTAAACGCCGTGGAGCGTACGTCGCCCCGGTCAGTCATCGTTCACCATCACAACGAGGCTGCGTGTCGTCTCTTCTCGGCGGGTGCTTCGGCCCCCTTCGTCAACGTTCCAGAAAGATCGTACCGAGGATATAATAAAATATGATCTTGTACCGAGGATAAAATCTTGTACCGAGGATATTATAAAATATGAAAGCTATTTGTAATGCTTTATCCACTGTATGGTTAAAATAATTTCGCTTAAGCACAAACAGCAACTTGCCAACAGCACAATTAGTGCATGGTTACAACTGTGTACAAAGCGTCACAATGGAAGCAAAAAATGACCGTGTGCCAAATGCGCTGCCTAATGTTCCGTATTATGACTTTTTCAGGCTTTTTCTGGAAGTGCCTTGCACATCTTTTTATAAAGCAAAGCCCCATGCTGCGACGAAAGAGTCGGCCAACCGATTACTAGAAAAGATTGCTTCCGGGAACACATCCGACGTCGGTGAAAGTGATGACGAAGATGACGTTGCTCAAAAAAATATCGATGAGAGCATAACCTCTGGATGCGAAAACGAAGAAAATGCGCACCAGACTCCACTATTGCAAGACAGAGGTCCAGAGGAAAATGTTGCGAAGAACGTTCAGTGGAAAAAGAGAAGATTCGACCCCCCCACCAAATATCGACTTCAGCGGCCACGGCGACTGCCTACCTGAGCAGGACAAAACGTGTACGCCGCACACCTATTTTTCAAGGTACGTGCCAGAATCCATTTTCAAGTGCCTGGCGGAACAGACAAATCTTTACAGCGTCCAAGAAACCCACAATAATGTTAACACGACAGCTGACGAAATAAGAAAGCTTTTTGGTATCCATATTCTGACAGGTGTCATTGCTCTGTCTCGCGTCAGGCTCTACTGGGACCCCATCATGAATGTTCCCTTGATCAGCGAGACCATGTCTCAGAAAAGATTCTTCAAGCTCCGCAACACTGCATATCGCAGCTGAGGCTCCTGGCGAACAAAACGACGATCGCCTGTGGAAAGTGCGCCCATTCTTGGATCAAATAAGGCAGTGGTGCTTGGAGCTTGCCATTGAACAAGAATCGTCAATCGATGAATATATGATTCCCTTCAAAGGTCAACTTTCCATCAAACAGTATGTCAAAGGCAATCCGACCCCTTGGGTGATCAATGTATTCGCTCTCTGCGGTAGGAGCGGCCTGCTTTACGACTTCGCGGTTTATCAGGGGGAAAACACAATTCCCGCTGAGCTGAAGAAAGACTACGGCCTTCGTTCTGGTGTTGTAGTACACCTGTCTAAAAGAATCCCCACTGGCGGTAATTATCAACTCTACTTTGATAATTATTTTACGTCAGTGCCGCTCCTCCGCAAACTGCGAAACGAAAATATTCTCGCCGCAGGGACTGTGTGAAGTAACAGGCTGGGCAAGTGTCCTCTTGAACCAGCTAAAGTAATGAAAAAGAAAACGCGAGGATACTGCACCGAGTATGTCACAAGTGACGATATTGTTGTGGTTTCGTGGAAGGACAACAGCAGCGTATGTGTGGCTTCCAACTTCGTTGGAATCGGAGACCAACAGCAGGTAAAAAGATGGGACAAGGCCAAGCGTGAACACATCTTTGTAGAGCAGCCGGATGTAATTACGAAATACAACCGGAATATGGGAGGCGTCGACAAGATGGACTTCCTTCTTAGCCTGTACCGGATAAAAATCAAATCAAGGAAGTGGACGCTAAGAGCACTCTTTCATTTTGTAGACATTGCTGTATGCAATGATATGCTAGAGTATATACAGGATCACTCAGACATGCGGAGGTCAAGGCTACTGGACCTCATGCATTTCCGCCTGCAGATTGCGGAGGCCCCCATCAGGAATGTGCCAAGCAAGAGAAAGCGTGGGAGGCCATCACACGAGAAATTGAAGATGCTCCCATGGATCCTCCGTACAACAAGGCAGCGTGCATCAAGCGGCCATGCTCGGATAGTCGTTACGATGGCGTGGATCACTGGCCAGAACCTCGATAACAGCCAGTCCCATCAAGGTGCAAGTATGAAAGGTGTAGAGGAAGATCCCGAATATTCTGTAAGAAGCGCCGCGTCCCGCTTTGCCTGACGAAGGACCGCAACTGCTTTTACAGATTTCATGTTTGAAAGCCCCTTTGTTTCATGACCTTTGAGACGCTTTGTACACAATCGCGTACATGTCTGTAAAAAATAAGCTATAATGATTTTCTTGTAAGTTGCACGTGATTTCGTCTCATTTTGTTGTAAATTGATATTTCAGACACAAAAATTTTTTTCTTTCCGGAAATAACGATTGGCGTCTGAAAGGGTTAAAATAAAACGGTGATGAGAGAAAACGCATATGTAATTCTTCACAAAGGGTTCTCCTAGCGCACGACCACGAGAAAGCTATAAACAGTGGAGACCTTAGAGTGCTACCCTTCCCTCCAATAAACCTTTACATCCACGCAAACAACGTAAGCGGGGTTATATCCGATTAAGTCCAGACGCCCAGAGGACCATTCAAAAGTGGGAAAGAATACCGCGACCATAAATCCTCAAGGAAAAATTGATCCGTCTCCAAACAGCCGATAAAGAGATTTTTCACGTGTACCTGAGACGACGCGAAAAGAGTTCGGACCGATATTGGCAATGGAACCTTGCTGGTATACGCGTGGACTGGCCCCCAAGGCGGGGCCTGTTTTTGGACAATTCAATCTGAGAGCCCCGGCGGTCTTTGTCACCAAATATGCTTTTCTCTCTGGAAAGAAAACTCTCACAGAATCCCATATGCTTTGTGCGATCGATTCAGTCTCTCGAATCTCTTTGAGCAGCTCAAGGTTGATGGACATTCGCCATCTGCAGGAAAAGGGACTCGATTCCTGCGACATTCGGGGAGAAAGTTGGCGAGATCGCCGACAGTTGCGATTCGCCAGCGCCGAGCTTCGCCTTGGCGTTGGCCATCGGTGATCTCGCCAATGGTGGCGATCTCGCCACTTGCTCGCCAAGTGGCGAGTGGCGATCTCTGCTGTAGGTGGCGATCTCGCCAACTTGCTCGCCGAATGTCCAACTTAGAGCCCCTACGACCCGATTTTGGTTAACGGGAGTGCGTGAGCCGCATCTAAATCCCTTCTTTCGGAGGGAGCAAAGATAGTGTTTATAGGCAGTTAGCGTGCTAAATGCTGGACTCAATGGAGCGAAAAAAACTGCACCACAGGGGTGATTATCTATTGGTGCGATAGCATTTCTCGTTGGGAACAAGGGCAGGTGTTCCCTGCTAAATTTAGCGGGCAACATGAATTGGTTCATAGGTCACGTGCTGTCAATTTTTCGCGAAATTTTGCTGGCAGGCTGAATTGGTGCATGTTCCACGTGAAGTCAATTTTGCGTTACATTTAGCGGAGAACCCGATTCCGCTAAATTTAATGAGGAGCCTGATTTCGCTAATTTTATGGGGGAACCTGAACTCGTGCATGTGTCACGTGAAGTCAATAGGGAGCTTTTGTATACCGCGTTTCTCCCTCCGCTAAGCCCTTCGCAACGAAGAAGCCGCTACTGCGCCTGCGCGCGATGGCCTTGACTGTAGAGTTTCGGCTATCGTAGCGGGTGGTGGAGTTGTTAGAACGTCCTTTATTGGCCTGTTCTATATACATATATATATATATATATATATATATATATATAAAACTGGGAAGAAAAAACCCTTAGTGAAAACAGCAACAAGGGACGATTTAATCTTCGACGTTTCGGCCGGAGTCCGGCCTTCGTCAGGAAGGCCGGACTCGGACTCGTCTTCCTGACAAAGGCCGGACTCCGGCCGAAACGTCGAAGATTAAATCGTCCGTTGTTGCTGTTTTCACAAAGGGTTTTTTCTTCTCAGTTATACACCCACACCTTCGCCCTCCCGCCACCATGCCCGTTGTATATATATATATATATATATATATATATATATATATATATATATATATATACTATACATACTTATAATGCACAACTGTCGTTTGCATCACGGCGGTAGGGGGGGGGGTGTGTTGGCAAGAGCGGCTTCGGTTGCTGCAAAGTCGCCCACCGGGGCCGTCGTCGTCGTAGACGAAGTCCGCCGGCTTTGTCCAGAGCAAGGAGACGATCACCTTCTCACGACTGGTGGGCAAAATACAATCGACATACGTCGGTGGACGGATCCAGTCGGGGAGTTCCTCCAGCCTTGTCTTCGAATCTGAGCATGGAGCTCCCACTCCCGGACAACATGGGCAACCGCCGCGGTCCTGCGGCACCGTCAACACGCCCCCTCCTCGGGGACGTCGTTGAACAACTTATGGTGCAGCGCCAGGGATGGAGCAGTGTTGGTCGCGAGGGGGCGGACGAGGGTCTGAGTGCCTCTCGGTCGGTCATTCGGCATCGGAGGAATGGGGCGCAACTACTCGTCCGGACGTTCCTCTCGTTCCTCACGTAGGTGCCGTAGGGCTCTCCGCTCTCGCTGTTTATCACTTTCCTTGACGGCAGACGGGTTGGCTGGGACTGCTGCTTGCCGGTTCAGTTCTGGAATGCGTTTGGCGCGAATGCCATCTTGCAAACTGCTGCTCGCGCCACGCTGTTGGCCAACTCGTTGTCGTCGATGCCCGCATGGTGGGCAACTAGGTAACAGTAGCTTGAATGTTGAGCTTGTCTCGAAGTTCTAGGAAAGCGGCGAGCGACTCACCAACTATTCCCGTGTACGTTGAGGGCTCTCGCTCGCTCTTCTGCAAGTTTCGTACACGCGGGTCGAGTCGGTGAACAGTGGAACCTTGTGTGGGATGTCCGTTGGAGCAAAATTTTGAAGAACCGACCGGAATGCTCCGTCGAGTGCCATGAGTTCCGCTTGAGTAGCGTCGACGTCTTCAGTGGTCGGAAATTCAGACGCGTTCGGAATGCCATGGGTGGTGTCGACCCACGCGACCGCCTGGACATGCTTGGGCTCTGTCTTCTCATTCGCCGTCGTCATTGGCAGTCGACTCCGGCAGTCGACACATTTCAGTGTCGATGATGATGTGCGTAGGCGGTGAGTTTTGCCCGACGCTACATGTGCGTGCTTTGGCAAAAAGTTTGCGTCGTTCCGAGTTGCTTGGTCAAGGTCCCATGTTTTGTGGGAGGGGTTTTCCGTCGGTAAGCGTTACCGGGGCGGCCCACGGAGGGAGCGAATGTGCGTCCGCCGGGCATACGTCCAGACTGAAGACACACAGAGCTCTTCCAATATGGAGAGCCCAGGCCCGGTTTGCTCATCTTGCGGCCGCGGCTGAGGCCAAAACGGATTTTTACGTCACGTGACCAGCTCCATGGGGACAAGAAACCATAATGAAAAATACACCAGGCAATCCTGGAGTGATAACAGAGAATCCTAGTGTGACACCAGAATATCTGGTGTGCCCACAAGCGATGCTGATGTATCGAGCACACCAGCCTGGTGTGCCCACCAGAAATGCTGGTGTAGCCGCACATCATCCTGATGGGTACACCAAGAGAGTCTGGTATCACACCACAAGGATTCATGCGCCGACCAGGCAGCTTGGTGTGCACACCACGAAGTTTGCTGTGACACCAGAGTTGTGTTTTTGTTGACTTTTCCCCCCGGTCCGCGCGCGTGTTTTCTATTAGTTTGTGATTGAAAAGGTCCATTTTCAATCATGAATTCACCCGGCTTTTGGAACATTTTTGTATTAGTTTGTGTGCCGCTCCGTCCCCCGACGGGGTGCCTTGTTTCCTTCCGTCTTGATGGTCGCCGGAGATTCCGCCGCGGGCTCCTTTGAGCTCAAGAAGTGTGCCCCTCGTCCCGAGCACTTACCCGGGCGGCCTTGAGCAGCTTGAGGCGCTCGCCGGCTCGCCTCTTCAAGGGTTTCTCTTTCCCTTTCCGCCGGTATTCTTGTTTAAGTTTGAGAAAGTAAAGAAGTCTTCTTTGTGAGTCGAAGTCGAAAAGATCTGTTGGTACGCTTTCCTTACTTCCGACGAGCTTGGTTTGGTAGCAAAGCAACAAAGGAAGCTAGTAATTATTACAGTTTTTGGAGCCGAAATGCCTACTACGAGCGAGGAGGGCTTCGACCGACTGAAGCGAAAGAGGATTACCCTGCGAGCCGCCACAGCAAAGATTATGAGCGAGATTGGCGTCTGCAGGCCAGGGATCCAACCGACATCGGTGAGCTCGAAGAAACATTTGATATTCTTCCACTTAAGGAGGCTTCCCTGAAAGAGCTGGACAAGGAAATCAAACTATCTGTCGAATATGATGCCTTAGAAGAGGAAATTTCTAGTGCGGAGGGGTACGCTGAACGAATCAGCGTAACTAAGACACGAGTCAACCGCAAGCTGAAAGGCCAAGAATTGCGGAACGACAGGGCGTCCGGTTCTTCGACGCAGGGCAGTGGCTCTGGACAAACGCCAGTTGATCACGGCCAACTCCCTACAACAGTGAAGCTTCCGAAGCTTTACTGTTGTGCTTTTCTGCTTTTTCGAATAAAGTAATTATGGCAGCAGCGTTGTTGTAAAACTTATCATTGTACCCTTTTTTTGTAAGTAAAGCAACACCCAGTCAACAAGTGGTCTGGTATCATTTTACAACAAAACCTGTTGTCCCACTAGAACACCAGATTTCTGGTGTGACAACAGAACACCAGACTTCTGGTGTCATACCCACACATCAGATTTCTGGTGTCACACCAGAATACCAGATTTCTGGTGTCACACCAGAAAATGTCCCAAATCACATCTGTGAAAAGTCTGGTGTAACATCAAGTCATACCAGCCATCGAGCTGGTGTATTTTTCACTAGGGAAGTACCTAGCGTCCCTGCCTAATGGCGGAGAAATCCTTATCGCTTCCAGCACTGATCTCTATGACAATTTGCTGGATCGCGCTTCCCACTTCGAGCCCACTGCGCGATTGAAGCCACCGGTCGGCCATCCTACGAGTTCCGCTGAAGATTTGTCAAGGCGGTGGTCACGTGATCTTTGCCTCTGTTTTCAGGTGACCTACACACGGTAACCATGGTAACTGTCTAGGCTTGACAGCGCTAAAGAATATCTCGTAAGATCGCCGACGGTGGCCTTATTTACGGTGCGGGGAAGCGCGATCCAGCAATAGTTATAGAGATAAGTGGCTTCAAGCACAAAAGCCTAATTTCGCTCGTGGAAACTGACTGCTGAGACTTTCAACTCGAGTCGAATTGATCACCCCTTCATACTGTAGGAGCGGCAGGGAAAGTTACGGCCAGGGAGGGTAAATAGGAGCCAAAATAAAGAAACAAACCACGCGAGATAAAAGCGGTGGCGGCATATTTATTTACCTCCGCCAGCGTCGCCGACTCGCACCTTCTGATGTGGTCGAGAGGTTAAAGCGCCAGTACTCGTCGTCGCGACGTGAAAGTTCCTGGCTCAAATCGCGCTAGGGACTTTTTTTTGTATTTTGTGCATGTCTTACTTTTTAACTGTGATCCTTTGTACGAATCATCCACTTGCACTACTGCGCCTTACGCGGTTTTTAGTAAAAACCGTTTTTTTTTCTTCCCGGTGTTCCGATTGAACAGGTGGGAATAACAGTAAAAACTTTTGCTGTTAGTCCCAACTTTTTACTGTTATTCCCACCTGTTCAAGCGAAACACCGGGAAGAAAAAATATCAAGGCACGTTAACGCGCTAAAATATTCATTTCATAATGTGAATTAAAAGGAAACCAAGATAACAGCCTCGGTATGGCTTTCACACAAACGGAGCCGAAACAAGCATCATTTCCCCAGCAACTACAATTTTATGTGTTTTTAAATGTACAACGCTCTTGCTACGACTCCTTTCAATAACAGGAGACGCCTATTTAGTACTAATAAAAACTGCTGTTGTGACAATAAAAAAAGCTTTCACAAAATAATAAAAAAGGAAAAAAGACTTCCAGCTGTGGATGCATTGATTGACCGAAATCCTACATGCAAGGCAGCATGTCAAACGTCCCTGAGAGAGTAGTAAAACCGAAATAAAAGATATCATACTTTTACTTGCATGAAATGTGATAAAAGGTATATATTTACCCTTTACATTTAGTTGTGGCAATCGTTTTGTAATATTAACGCGTTACTTGTTGAATTTCAGTTAGAATAGCAGAAGACAACGACCGAATGCAAAAATGAATCAATCGTCGACATCGCAAACCCTCTCTCTAACGCAAACACCTAAAATGACTTTGGATCAACAAATGGAAATCGTCAGAGCAGTTGGAAACCGAAAACAACAAAATCTAGAGAAAGTCAGCAGCACAGTTACCTGGCGAACGAAGAGACGAGCATCGGCAGATATTGTCAACTTTCCAGGGAGTGTACGGCAGATGCAGGAGGCGCGGCGGAAGTTGGTAAAGAAAGCTCGAGACATGTATACGCTCTTCCGGGATCATGAACAACGAACTGATGAGTCAGAACTACCCGCCCAATGATTTTATAGAGCTCATATGGCCTTGTCTACATTCTTAGTGGGAATGCAGGCAAATACAAAAAGAAAAAAAAAAGAGAGTTTTTTGCGCGGTTGGAACCCTAAACTTTCACGCCCCGACGGCAAGTACCGGCGCTGTAACCTCTCGACCACAGCAGAAGGCGCGAGGCGCCGGCGCTGGCGGAGGTATATAAATATGCTGCCACCACTTTCATCTGGAGTAATTTTTTCTCTATTTTGGCTCATTTTTAACATTTCTGGCCGTAGCTTTACCTGCCGCTCTTACAGTATAAAGGGGCGGTCAATTGGACTCCAGTTGAAAGTCCCTGCAGCCAGTTTCTGCGAGCGTAATCAGGCTTTTGTGCTTGAAGCGATACGGATTTCTCCGCCATTAGGCAGGGACGCCAGGTACTTCCTTGACCCCATGGAGCTGGTCACGTGACAGAAAAATCCCTCTTGGCCACAGCCGCGGCCGCATCCGCAAGATGAGGAAACCGGCCCAGGTGTTGAGCTGCTCAGGGGATCTCTCTCGGCGACGAGCGCCTCTTCGGCGAGTTCTGAAAGGTGGTTCATGTCGGCGTGTACTTAGGCAGTCCGATAGTCATGCGGATGGCTTTGCGATTGAGTTTCTCGAGTTGCTCCGCCTGCCTGGGTTTGTGGACGTGATAGGTATAGCCGTGGATGATTCAGGATTCAAGCAGTGCCGTGACGAGCTGGCGCGTTTCTCTCTCCCGCGTGCCCCACCAAAGGTGTGTGATTATACGAATGAGGCGGAGGAGGAATCTGTACTGCGAGGCGACTTTCGTCACCCGCGTGGTGCCTTTCCCATCTTGATATATGTAGGCTCCCTTGATCAAAACGGAAGGTGTTTCCCGTTTCCTTTGGCCGGCATGATGAGGGCGATTTGGTTCCGGACCGCTTCGGTCTTTCTGTGGGGCCCTTTGAGGACAACGGCGTACTCAGTCTTTACGGCCGAGGCGGTCGTTGCCGCATTCCGAAGAAAGCCCTGTATCACGTCGAGACCAAACTGAAGCGTGTGCTCCTGTTCGCCCGCCGATCCCGTCGTTGCCCAGATGGTGACACCAATGGCGTGTACGGCAAAGTGGAGCAACGGAACCGCACCAAGGAGTAGAGGAAGTCTTGCAATGCCAGGTTGAACAGGGTAAGCGAGAGGAGCGCGCTTTGCGGTAGCCCGGCACTGTTCAGTTGAGCAGGCCCGATGTAGTCACCGGCTTCGATCTTGTGCATTCGGTCATTCAGGAAACTTTTAACGAGATTGAGAAGGCGGCCGCACACTCCGGCAAGCTCCTCGCTCGCCGAACGCCTCGTGAGGGACAGGGTCCAACGCCTTGCGAACGTCCACCGCCATCCCCGTTCACATTTGCACTTTCGAGTAGGCGTCAAGGGCTCGGTGGTGTAACATGAGACGAGCGTCTTGCGTGCTCATCCCGTTGCGGAATTCGATTTGATATAGGTGAAGCCGGGAGTAACTCTCGAGATGCCAAAAACTCGCTCAAGGACGATACGTTTAGTGAGTTTACACAGTGTCACGAAAACCGGCCTGGTCGCGCCAGGCCACGCATATTGTAAAGGGCGCCCCGTCGGCTGCCTGCGGGGCCATGTGGTCACCGCGGGTGGTGTGACACTCCCTCGTTGGCGCTAGTTAGCACCTCGCCGGTCTCGACTGGGACCCTAACTTGACTTGTTTATGACCTCTGCGACTCCCGTTCGGGGGACGCTTTTGCCCGACGCTTGGGCGCCGTACCACTTCGTGGAATTCGAAAATGAGTTTGCCAGATGCCCCAGTTGAGCGTTTTTGGTATTGACTTTGTTTGGAGCTGTGGGCAACGCGTGTCTTCGCCGCTGTGATGGTCATTTGTCTTTCTGTGTGTGTGTGTGTGAGTGCTTTGCGATTGTAGGGGAGCGGGTGTGGTTTGCTTACTTTATTAAGAAAGAGCGCCGTTCGGTTGAAACCGGGAAACGGCGCGGCAGTCGACTTAAGAGGTTTCAGAGCGCAACCCGCTCTTCCTGTCGGTTCCGGGCGTAGCCTCGGGCACCGCGGTAAAGGGAAAGACCCGTCGGGGAACTGAACGTCAGCTACTTCTGTGATCCTACTCTTTGCGGACTTCCTCTCCCGGACTGCCCCAGTGCGTCGACCGCCCGTGATGCGTCAGCGACTAAAGCCAACGACCACCACCTCTGGCGCACTGCGGCCACGTCAAGAGGGAATCAACCGCAAGCGACAGACTTCAGGTGCTCCCACGCCTCTGCGAGCCTCGTCGTGCAGGACTGCGCCCAAGTGCGGTATCGTCCCATTCCTCTTGTTATGTATACAGTATACTCTATCTTGCCCAATGCTGCTAAGCTTCTCTTGTATTCTTCCGCCTGATTGAGACTGTCTGTATTACCCTTTTACTTTTGTCAACATCTTGCTAGCCTTTTAATAAATGTTTCTACTGCTCTGTTCGTCACGTGCCCTGTCTTTGTCCCCCCGTCCCTGGAGCTCACGTACTGTGGGATAGCGGGCGTCCGAACCCCCGTTGCGGACTACGGCGAGTGCACTTCCCCTCTCGCTCCGCACCGGACCGTGACACACAGGTTGCTGGTAACGGAAATTGACTGGAGGTTAGTAAGCTCATTCGGTGGCTTGCCCGGCTTTGGGACCGGTATCACCAGTGGATACGCCCCAGGAGCTCGGGAAGTTGCCCGTTGTCCATATCTCGTTGATCGCGTTAAGGAGAAGTTGAACGTGGGCGAGGCACTTCATTGCGCTAAATTTTGCGGGGAACCTAAATTGGTCCATAGGTCACGTGAAGTCAATTTTTCCCTAAATTCAGCGGAAAATTAACTAGCATAGCGCCCTTCGCTCTGCTCGTTGCGTTAAAAGAGTGACTGTTGCGCGGCGCACAAAGCGAACACGCCGCCAGGCGAAGTTTGTCGGTTCTTCGCCGCATATTCGCTTCATGGAGTTCAGCCTTTAACACGAAAACAGATGGCGGTTTGTATGTTATGAAGGGTAACTTGTAGACGGGAATAAAAGAAAGTAACACCGTGCGTTGGTGGCTTAAAAAAATTATTAAATTTTATGTTTTCAAAAAGTTTAGCGCCGCGACAAATGTAGAATGGACGCGGGCTGAGAGTGTGATCGTCTGCTATTTAACGTTAAAAGTTGCAGACAACCAGCGCTTAGTTTGAAAATCTAAAGTGGTTATGTTACCGTACACAAGCTGAAATCGACCGGTGGTTGAAGGGGTCGTGAACACAAGCACATCATATAGCGCCAGACCTCTCTCGCTATTTGTATGTTCGGGAGACGTTCTAACAAAAAATATGGCCCAATTTTTCATTTATTTATTTTCAGTGCCTACCAACGGCCAGAAGCCTAGGACGGTAGAGCACCAGTCATGAACTTGCGAGGGAGTAAAAAATGTCTAGTTGTTTGACTGCGTGCAAGCTGTGGCGCCACGTTCAATCTGCAGCCGAATAAGTTCTCGCCGTTCACTCGAAAAAGAGCGTACCGCAGATGTTAGCGCGTACCTCTTGTTAACCCTTTAACGCCGAATTTATTTTTCAGTCGACTAAAAAAATATGTTTTTGCCGGAATGTGGTGCTTAAGGTGCTCTTAAAAAGATACAAACATTGTGAATTGTGACGGGTACCCTATTTGGCTAAAAGAGGTATGTCGCGAATTCGCGACAACAGGCCACGAAGTCAATAATTTCACCACGCCATCTGAATAAAATTAATTTTTTTCACCAATATTATTAGCGTAGTAAAAAAAAAAAAGTCTCGAAAGGAGTGGAACAAAATTTTGCTTATTGCGTTCCCGGAACAATTATGCAGCGCAGAAAGCACCTGGCTTCTACTTTATGGCTGATGGAAATCAAAGAAGCAGTTGGTGTTCTTGTTGAGGCAAAGATGTGCGTTGCATTGGCTGCACATTACGTTGGTATGTCCCTTGCGACCAGGTTTCTTGCACCGCTGTCTCGTGTCTTTGACAACCGGCCAATGTCCTGTACTGTCCGTGCGGACGTCCTCGTTGGGGATGTGGCTCGTGGGTCCTCGTCGCTTCTTCATTTCGAGTGGAGCTTGAAGAGAGCCGGACGGTCGTCCCCGCTTCTTTGAGGAGAGGTCCTTTCCTTGTTTGCAGAGGGCTTCCGCAATTCCAAGCCGGAATTTCAGCAGGTCTCTCTGCTTATTCTTTGGAACGCCCAGTGACTGACAGTCTCGTCGGTAGAGGAGCCAGCTCACAACAATCACCATGTCCAAAAAGGGAAAAAAAGCTTGAGGTAAATTTTTTTTGACCTCAACTCGGTCCGATAGTCTGCTATCAGTGCATCAAGGAGATCAACACCTCCCATGTACTTCTTGTACGTAACAACTGCGCTAGGACACTCAACCTGGACAGACTTCTTTTCACGCCTATCCCACCTCATGACACTGGAAATGGGTTGTGCACCGGCAAAGGTACTTGCGGTGGTCACCGATCGGTTGTCGTACCACTTGACAACGATCACCTTCTGGTTATCCACCACTGCCTCGCACTCTTCTGCACTTCCTCGTCCTCTCTTGCGGAGTTCTGTGTCCGAGGCCATCTTGCGACCCTGCAGTCGATTTACACGCACAGTACCAAGGGCATATATGCCTCTTTGTGCCAAAGTCACGAGAAGCTTCAGAGACGTGAACCAATTGTCAAAGTACAGAAGATGGCCCAGTTGAGGCTGCACGCACTGAGCCAGTTTTATGACGATGTTACCACTTGGCCCGATGTCAGGAAAACCCGGCACTTGATCGATGCGGCCAGTGTACACGTCAAAAGAGTGTACAACACCCCTGGAGTCACAAAGGATGAATATTTTGTAACCCCACTTGTGAGGCTTCTTGGGGAGGTATTGCTTGATGCTGGAGTGCCCTTTGAAGAGAACCATCTGTTCGTCCACACAGAGGCATTGTTCCTGAGGAATCTCCTAGAATTGTGGGAGCTGCATTTCGAGAAGCAGGCGAATCTTGAGCAGTCTATCCTTCGGGGAGCTGTCGGCTGGTGGCATGCTGAGGTTGTCGTTGAAGTGCAGCGAGGATTTGATCTCCTCCCACCTGTCGCGCGTCATAATATCGGCCACAACTGGTAGTCTGCATTCAGCTTACCAGTACAAACGAGATCGTGGTAGCTGGAAGATCGACATGTAGACAGTGCAGCCTAGAAACTGCTCAAGTTCCACCCGGGACAAGGCTAGAGGCCCATTCGGGTTTTGCTGTATTGCATAAAGATTGCTCTGCTGCACAATTAGATTGAACACGTTGTCGTCGAAGAATCCCTGGAAGTAATCGATTGGGGACCTGACGGCCTCGCTCTCATGCGCAGCGCCTTTCCACTGAGGAACGTCATTACTCAGAGATGAAGATGTTTTTGACCAGTGCACTGGCCGATTCACTCCTATCGAGGAAGCTGTCACCGATTCATCTTCTTCTTCACTTTCTTCGCTTCTGTCATTATCGGGGGGTGCGTTGAACTGTTGGGGAGGGTTGTAGTCCGCATTTATTGTCAGTGTCACTTAGGCAGTTGTCGTCGCTTCCGTCTTCGGGTGGTAAACGCATCCTACACGGAATTTTCTTCTTCCCATAGAAGGAGCGAGCTTCCATGATCTACAATATATAAAGTATGGCTCATTGAAACTAAGTGGTAAGCCAGAAATATATTTTTTGTTTTAGATTAGCCAAACTGCGACTTGCAAATCACTGAATGCCGAGTGTCGCGAATTCGCGACAAGGCGAACAGAACATCTTTTTTTCTGAACGACCTTAGTATTAAAAGGATGTGTGCTTTGTACAGTTAGTTGGGACCACATTTAAGCTAGAAACAAGTTTAAAACGACAACTTACCTCTCGATTACGCTAGAAGGACAGCTGGGAATTCGAAAACCACGTGCTCTGAAATCTTGTCCACCGGCAAAAGTTGTTTACGGCGCAAAGTAAACCGGGCGGCCGACAGATGGCGCAAGCATACCGTGGCGCTTCGGTAGGTTCGTCGCGATTTCGCGACAGTCGGCGCGGGGCTCATAGATGACGGAAAGATTTTATACAGTGGACTAAGTGGTATGTCGCGAATTCGCGACATACGTCCTTAAAGGGACAGGGCGCTGTAAGCTATGAGCTAGCTGAGCCATTCAAATGCCCACCTTTTATGAGCATCTGCGCTCTAGTGTTACCTGAAAGCGTGATCACGTGGTAAAAAAACAAACAAAAAAAACGGTTTATTGGTCAGATGGAGATGCCTCGATCTTCCCCCTACCTGTCAAGATCAAAATGAACGGAATAAACAGGAAATATTTTGAAATGTATCCTGGACTTGCTGCGCCAGGACGGTTGGCGCCTAAATGCATGCCTTGCAGTGTGCGGCGTTCTCTGTGTTTTAATATGCCAGAAACAAATACAGAGGGGTGTGAAATGTGTTCGTTTCGACAACTGCCATCTGGCCGTATCTGCAAACATTATACACGATCAAGCACTCATGGTCACATAGTGATAGCCGCATTCCCACGATATTAATTACATATATAAAAACTCTTTTATGGACATCCTCCAAAACTTGTGTTCGTAACCAAGCTTGAGAAAAAAAATTAGTTGGATTTGTATTCTGATTTATATCACAATTTAAATCGTGAATTAAATCAGAATAGTTTCACTATGAAGATTTAATGAAAACATGTCCTACAGATATAACCCAGAAAATTATTGTATATACTGAATTTATTATACTTGATGCTTTCTATGTGCGTTTTGTTTATATATAAATGAAAACATCATTAAGCAAGAAGGATTTGTATAAAGCTGCACACCGAAAAAAAGATTGTAAAATTGTACTGGATTTCTACTTTCCACTTTGTACGTCAGCTACAATCTTATTTCAACAAAATCAGAACGCGAAACATCGAAAGAAAATTTTTTTTAAATCGAATGCACTTTTTCAAATAAGTCAGAACTCGAAAGCAAAATTCATTGAAGTTTGTAACTAACTATAGAATCAGGTTGTGCTTGTTTCTAGTGTGGAAAGAATTACAGCAATAGAATATTGTTAACTAAACTGTGCTTCAAATTTTCAGTAATTCTTTCTCCCGCATTCTTTTCAGTGATACGACAAATTAATCAGTGAATTTGCCATGTTTAAAAAAAAAATTAGTGGCATATAATTACTATGTTAGCTGGAGTAATTTAAATAAAATAATTTAATTTAATTCAAGTAAATCTGAGTTAAATCATATAAGTGATCTAAGTTACTAAAAAAATGCTATTTAGCCTCGTGTTCACAACAACCGCCTCTGTGTGCTATGCATCAACAAGTTCATCTATTCATTACAGAAACCAAGATCATATATTTCAGTACACCCACTAGGAACACTACCCTGTCACAACATCTTGTTTATGTTTCTTTATAACTTCCGTATCTTCTGTATCTTTGTGCCTCATCAATAGTTTATATTCAGGATATAGGAAAAAATAAAGACACTAGTTCTTGGTCCTTCTTTAGAACGTTTGTCACGCTTTGTCTTTAGAGAGCAAGGAAGAACCCCGAAATCGCATTAGGCTGAAAACAACAGTGTTGACTGAGAGGGCACAAAAACAAAAACTCTCAGACTCTACAAGAGCGCTGTTCTTCGATCAGAGCACGCCATTAATTCCGCGTTCAATTCATAAACAAACCTTTTGTCGGTGACAAACTATGAGGCAGTATGACTTGAAGTCGCCTCAGCCATCCTGCACTCCTCACACGCCATTATGAGGCCAATGGTACGAAATTTTAGAGGAATAAACAAGAACTAATGAGCGGTACGAAACGCGTTCAATGCAGCAAACAGACGATACGCGCACGCGCCGCACATCCGTAAAGGAGGTTGCCTCCTAGAAAACAAATATGTAAAAGAAAAACAAAAAAAAAAACGGACGAGCGGGCTTTGAACATGCGAACCGCATCAGTGACGAGCGCGGAAGCTGAAACGACGAAATCGCATTATTTGCCTGGAAATGTAAACTCGTTCAACACAAAGTTGGAGCCAAAAGGTGGCGGAGCGCGCCGATTGAACGTCGGCAACAAGAAGCGCCAAGTCACTGCCGTGATGGGCCAATCGGTGCGCTCCGTCAACTTCAGCCCGAACTTTGTGTTTGACGAGTTTAGAGGCCCTGTACTGCGTTTCACCAAAAGTTCGAAAGCAAACAAAGACTGGAGTACCGTATTTAGTCGAGCAATAGCCGCACTGCTTATGAAGAAAATCTCTGGGTTCGCTTTTCCGCGGAGCACGCAGGTTGCCAATCACCGCGATCGACAGCATGATTCCAGCTGTTCCCTATTGAAAAAGGCCAATATGAACTCGGCTTATTGGAAATATTGTATTCCAGTGAAGTTGTTGGAAACCAATAAAAACTTATTGTTATCCGATTAACCGAATACGCACGATGCGAACTCATATCGGAGGACAATATCCCGATATAGTATGCGGTTATTTGTATACAACACCATATTGGAGCACAATACCCCGATATATAGCGTGGTTATTGGAATAGAATACGACATCGCGTGCATATTTATGACCGACATAGACATACTGTACGGCCACACGATATATAAATATCGGTCGTCAATCACGGGCCCAAAGGAGAATGCAATATTATAACGCGTGCATATTTGTCAGAACGGATACCAAGTTACGAGTGTTCGTGAAGCAGCATGTGGATATCGGTATGCCCACATATATGACATCGCGTGAATGATATCGTAAAACAGCACGAGTTACCCCACGGCAACAAGCGAGAGAAAGATATTGGGTGTGGATACACACGGAACACAAACGTTCTGCCTTGCGAAAACATTGATCGACAGTGCAAGTATATACCGCTGTTGGTACGGCACACAGTACACACAGCCTCGCGCGCTTGAAATGGTAGATGACCACCAAATCATTCAGAATAACTAGCTGGAACACCCGCGACCTATCTTTCAATGAAAAAGTCCAGTAACGACGTGCTCATTGAAGTGATCGTTTTCAAAATGTTTATTGCAGTTGTTGAAATGCAACAAAAAAAATGGTTTACCGGTGCTCGAATTCCAATTGAACGCGATACGTGACAATGTCGGTTCGCACGATAAAATAACGAAGGTGAACAGGTTTGATAGATCTTACGCGCACATTTCTCGATATCGAGCCATCTTTCGGGGTAATCCTACGTCGTACACAAAATCCATGACCACATGCGAGCACATTTCACCCACCACTCTTTATCTTCATCACATCAATTCACACACTGTAAAAAAAAAAAAAAAAACATGTGAAAAACACGTGCATTTTAGCCGTCAAACGATACGTTAAAGCCTCGTTTTTGAAAAGTCGTCAACCCGCGCTCCGTGAGCGCGCCAGCTCGAGTTCGAAGGGAGCCAGCCGAGCTGGGCCAGGCTAGAGCACTATATAGCTCCTACGGAGCAGAGTAGCGCAATCCTTTGAACCCAGTGTTTTGCCGACAACATGGCCGACGGAGCGGCTCGGCGCGAGTCACGTGGTACTCAGGGTTCCAGGAGGCGGCCCGCCCTATGGGAGAATACATGGAGATCGACACAACACGGCTGATAAAAAAATGAGCGGCGAGTTCACACTTTTCAAAACTAGTCTGTCGTGAAGTTAGTAAAGCACTAAACACTTTATCAAAGTTTTAATGATATCGGATGCGTGTGTAAATTTTGAGAAGGCAATTTCCAAGGCAATGGCGTTTGAAGCAGACGATTTTTCCTCGCAGCGGAGATGGGCTTTTCGGATTGGCCGGAGCGGGTCACGTGAATGGTGTGACGTCGCCGTGTCGTCTGCTGCATAATGCCGTTCAGTCAATTTTTTTTTTAAAGTTACGTCCTTGCGTGGCACAAAACTTAGCGCAAAGTATTCTAAAATGTTCCATTATTATGTCAAAAACAATTTCCATTGCGTAAATCCCCACAGTACTGAAGAAACAACGATTTTCTCACGTTCTCCATGTATTTCTGACCGCAGTTGGAACCTCCGGGCGTTCGCTGCTAGTCGCCGAGAGGCGGCGTTCTAGATTGCGCTACTCTGCTCCGAAGGAGCTATATAGTGCTCTAGGCCAGGCCGCCCAGCCCAGTTGAGCCTGGCCGAGCCGCCGAGCCGCCGAGCATGCGCACTGCTGCGCGCGACCCGGCGAGACGCGACACCAACGGATGACAGACAGTTCGTCGAGTTCGTCGCGCTCCTTGCTCGTGAGGTGCAAGCGAAACCAACGCACTTTCAATCGCTTCGAAAGGTACGTATACACGACTTTATTACTTGCAGTATTGAGTTCTTTGGTATACACAGATCAAAGTAAACACCGAAGGACACAAAAAAGACGTGATGTTTTGAAATCGCAGCTTATTTTAACGCTCGCGTCCCCTGCTGAAAGCCTCTAGCTGTGCTCTGTTGCAGGCGTCATATCAACTGCGTGCAGTCCAGTGTAACGTCAGTCAGTGTTCACCGTGTTCACACTCGCCTAGCTTCGCTATCGTATTATCTCATGTGCGAAATAGACGTAGAAACCAGCGCCGAGTCTCTTTCAGAAACTCAGCCTCCAGCCCCCTTCCTTCCGGCGTGCTTGCCGCCGCGACCGTTCGACGCATTGGATTCGCGGGCTCGTTCGAAGAGGCGTTGTTTGAAGCTGACGATTCGCCGAAGTGTTACCGGCCGCTTCTCTTTACGAAAGTCGCGATCGGCGCTCGGCCCTGAGCTCGCACTCTTTTCCTCCCGGGTAGAGCATGAGTGCCGACCACTGATCGGTTGTGCCGACTGACGCCGAACGAAGTTAAAAACGCTAGCGAGTGAGTCAAATCTTTGTGACGCCGCCCAACCGCCCTGCTATCGACTGCGCTGAGCACATATATATGTAAAAACAAACAAACTCGCTTTTTTTTTCTCCATCGGCCATGTTTTACCTCAATCAACGCAAAGGGAATCGCGGCTCTACGTCGGTTGACTCATTACTGTACACTGCAACGGAGCCTTTTTGATGTGATCTTATTCTGATATCGTTATATCTTCCTTTCTCGTCTCGGCTGCATACTTCTAGACGACCTTCTACACATTGCACTCCTTGTCGACATGTCGCGGGACTAATTGGAAGTCACTGTTTGCTCACTCCTTGGTTCACATATTTCATGTTCAACATCAGGGCCCGTTTTCTCGAACGCAAACCATGGTTTAAAGTTAACTATTGTCCCTAGAACGGGGAATTTAAGGTCACGTGACTGGGCGAGCAGGGGCGCCGAGGGAGAAGCAGTACCTACAAGCAAAATGGCCGCGACGATGCTTAATGAGGGCTAATAGTGCTGCTTGGTTCTGGAGAACATTCATTTCGATCCGGCTGTTATATGAATGACGCACCATCAACCTATTAGCATGTCAAGCAAAGCGGTAGTTCAGAGGGACTACTAAGCTAACCGACGGCAGCATTCCGTGAACGCATCACTCTTCACCAGTCCGGGATCCAGGACATATTTATTTATTTATTTATTTAGTATACCCTCAGGGCCAAAGGCATTAGAGAGGGGAGTGGTTACAATCAGGAAGAAATTAAACAAACAGAGTACAGCAAAAATGGTAATACAAATAAACAAAAAATGGCATATAATCATACAATGTTAGCTAAGGCGTTCTTGAAGTGATGGGAGTCTTCGATAGTGGCTATTGAAGCAGGAAGGCGATTCCACTCGTCAGATGTGCGTGGCAGAAATGACTGAAAGAAAGCGTTAGTTTTGGCTGATGGAATTCCAACCTTATTAGCATGATCAAACCGAGATGAGATGTACTGAGGAGGTAAAATAAGTTCGTCGTGCAGATGTGAATGGTAAAACAATTTATGAAAGAGACTGAGACGAAAAGCTTTACGGCGAGATGCGAGAGATGGCAGGCTGAGGCTAGACTTCATTGAACTTATGCTCGCGGTTCGGTTATAGTTAGAAAGTATAAAACGAACAGAATTATTTTGGACCATTTCGAGTGAGTTTATTAGGTTTTCTTGGCTGGGATCCCAAACTGACGCGGCGTATTCCAATTTAGAGCGAATTAGTGTGGTGTAAAGCAGTAGTTTTAATGACGAAGATGCTCGGGCAAAGTTACGTCGAAGGTATCCCAACATCCGGTTAGCATTATTAATCACGTATGTGGTATGGGCGGTCCAAGTCAGATCATGTGAAATATGAATGCCAAGATACTTGTATGAGGATACAGGGTCAAGGGGTATGTTATTAAGGCAGTATTTTGGCAATTGGCAAGGTTTTCTGGACACATGCATTAGTTTACACTTGTTAATATTTAATTCCATGCGCCATGCTTCGCACCAGACAGAGATAGCGTTAAGGTCAGATTGAAGGCAGATTATGTCATTATCGCAAGTTATTTCACGAAAAAGTACGCAGTCATCAGCAAACAAGTGAATGTGGGAGGAAACAGTTGACGCGAGATCATTAATGTAAATAAGAAAAAGAAGAGGACCAAGCACCGAGCCTTGCGGTACACCAGAGTGGACACTGCGCGGCTCGGATGTTAGATCGTTAGCTGAAACAAATTGTGAACGGTTAATAAGAAAGAATTCAAGCCACGTGAGAAGTTTGTGATCAAGGTTTAGTTGACGCAGTTTATAGAGCAGCAGCTTATGACAGACCTTATCGAATGCTTTGGAAAAATCTAAAAATATGCAATCTGCTGATGATGAGTGGTCGAGGATGATATTCATTTTATGCATGAAGGACACCAGTTGTGTTTCACAGGAGTAAGTTTTTTGAAAACCATGTTGCGCGAATGTAAAAAATGAATTCGATTCGAGAAAGTTAGCAAGATTCGAAAAAAGAATATGTTCAAGAATTTTACAGGGGATACTGGTGAGTGATATGGGTCGGTAGTTGAGTGCAGAGGTCTTGATACCTGATTTGTGGAGTGGAATCACCTTCCCGACTTTCCATTCCGCGGGTAGAAAACCATTGTCGAGTGACTGCTGAAAGATCTTTGTTAGTATGATAGAGGAATAAACACTTGTGCTTTTTAAGAATTTTGGATTAACTAGATCGCAACCAGGGGCAGAAGAAGGCTTTAATGATCTAAGTAGGTGTTCTACCCCAGCTGGCTCAATCAATATGGGAAACATTACTGCGTAATCGTACGAATGAACGAAGGGTAGAGAGGGATCCGCAGATTCTGAAAAGTTGCGTATAAAACATTCATTAAGAGTGGACGCGCACAGGTTCGATGGGATTACATTATCAGTATCGTCGATGAGGATTATTTTATTATCATCTTTCGGATTTATAACGCGCCAGAACTTTTGAGTGTCGGTTGTTAGCATTAAAGGTAACGTTTGCTGTTTAAATTCTTCCTTGGCTTTTTTTACTGCTGAGACATATTCGTCGGCAGCCTGTTTGTAAGGTATCCAGCGGTCATCATTTGAAGATCGCTTGGCTGATTTAAAAAGACGTTTTTTTTTTGTTTGACAAACGCTTGATGTGAAGATTGTACCATGGTGCGTTACGATTATGACGAACAGTATAAGTAGGGATGTATTTATTGGTTAGCTCGTTAACTTTCGCCAAATATAGATTCCAGTTAGCTTGTACGCTACGAAGATTGAAATCCTCCAAAAATATGTCAAGGAAAGCTGATAGTTCATTATTGATAGCTTCAAAATTAGCTTTTTTATAGTTTCGAAAAGTTTTCGACTTTTTAGGAGCTAAAGGTCTCGACAGGTTAACGTGAAATGAAAGGAGGGCATGGTCGCTTAAACCAGGCAAATAAGTATGACGGTACATACATCAGCCTTGCAAGTGCTTTTATGACCAGGCATATGACGGTACATACAAACCAGGCATATGACGGTACATACATCAGCCTTGCAAGTGCTTTTATGGTGAGTAAAAAATGTTTTGCGATCAAGCGTTGGTATACGAACAGGTTTAATTTGTTACACTATGCACGCCAACTCGCGAGCAGCGATTACTTTGCGGAGAAAGGGGGTTATTTTCGATAAAGTCTTCGTTCCGAGTGAACAGCTGAGACATTGTATCGCTTTTATGTTTGTTTTTTTGTGTTTTTTTTTTGTTCGCACTGCGCCGACAGTATGCCGACAGCATCGAGGTTTCTACATATCCTCGGTGGCCAGCAATTCAACGGTGACGAGAACCTTAGCTTTACGCTGAAGCAGTGCCGCTGCGTCTGGTTCTGACCGCGACGGTCGGTCGATGCATCCACCAATGGGAAAGATAGTACAAGCGCGGTATACGAATCAACCTTGCCGATGTCATCTGCAGAAGTCGCAGAAACGAGAAATCAACAAACACTTATTAAAAAGAAAGTTGGCGAGATCATCCTTTCGCTTTTTTTTTCGTTTTTAAAAGTGATGTTAGGATTGTCTTGCGTCTTATTGCGATATATAGCAAAACGCAGGTGTTCGGGTAGAGAAACCAAGGTAGCAGACGATAGTGTCCTGTCCGCAAACGTCGGTTGAAAATGGACCAAGCGTCAGTATCGAGGGCTTGTGAACCGAGGCAAACAATTATGCCATTAGACGAGAGATTGAATTTAATTCGGGAAGTTGGGGCAAGAAGGGAACAAATTATGGGAAAATTCGGTCCTGCAGTAACTGCACACTCGAGACAGCAGGCGTGGCTCGACATTGCCGATGCAATGAATGAGCAGGGAGCTCAGAGGACCGCAAAGCAGCTGAAGAAGGCGTGGCAAAACCCCCTGACAAAATGCAGAAAGGACTACAGCGCCTACAAGAAGCACGAAGGGCGCACAGGTGAGTCGGAGGAATTTGCATATTTCGAATAACGAACTAGTTTTCAATTGTTCGCTTTAAAGATGAGTGTGTGTGTGTGGGGGGGGGGGGGGGGGGGGGGGAGGGGGGGTAAGGTACACAAAAAATAAACAGAACATTTTCTGCCATGCATTATAATGCCGTGTTAGCATTTAATTTTTTTCTGGCATGACTGATGACAGATATAAAAGTGAGTGTTGACGCGTAACTTTCCTCTACATTCCTGTCCCTGTTCGAAAACAGTAATAAAATCAAAAGAGGCAACATCTCAAAACAATCTATTGAAATTTCCTTTAACCGTGTTTTAGTAACCGAGACACACATGAAACAGCAAAAAGTGTGGTAGACCTGAGACAGGGGAGATCAAAATGTTTAAAGCACACCACCTAAGCTGTGCCTTTTCTGTTGTTTTTAAGAAAACAGTCCTAAAACTTAGGGCATAGTTGTTCATCGAACACGTCGCTGAATACCCTACACCACTGCATCCTCAAGGCACACTGAAAGCACTATGTACAAAGTTGACTGCAGCACAATTGCACGTAGCGATGTGCATGTTGGAAGGTCACTGTTGCGAGATCACTCCACTGCAATGTTAAGAAGTTACATTTCTGCCACACAGTATAAATTACTATGCTTTCATTTGATGCTTCATAATGCCGTTAGATTTCTGCTGTTTATATTCTAGCTTGGTAGTTCTTTATTGATTCCCCTCCACTCTGCAATGCCTCTGGGGCCCGGGTGACTACGGAATGAAAATAATGTGCATTCATTTGGTAGGTGCCGGCCCGAACCCCCATGAACTGACGGCCCTAATTCAGGCAGTTCTCGACATGATCGGCGTCGACTCGCCGAACCTGTGTGGGCATGATGTCATTGAGGGTGACACGGAAGAGTGAGTGGATTACTCTTACATCAGTCTGTATGACAAGTCAACAGCACTGGGTGCCGGGCATGCAGAACAGCTCTGTTATTAATGGTGGGACCCTAAGAAACTGATGTGAGAACAGGGAGATTGTAAAAATTGTCATAGTGCCATCCACACAATATCTAAATGGAAATCAGCGCACTTTGATGTATCACTACTGTGTGATGCAGGTTAGGAATAGGGAGCCCAGGCTAGCGGACATACTGCACTGCCTTTGGGTCACTTATGACAAGCATGTAATCGTGAATTTCTCTTCATTCTACTCATACGGCTGCATAATTGCGCTACAAACAACCTTCAAAAAACACACACAGAGAAGGATATGCAGCAAAATCTGCTCATTACTAACATAGCTAACAACCAGACAACAGAAATACCGATGTACCAAAGCCAGATATCCGAACGAAGAAGAGTTGTAGTACACTTTTTGATGGTTGAGGGAATGCAAGGTGGTGATATTTAGTTCTAACCGCTTAACCAACAGGTGCAACATGTAAGACAATATGCTTCCTTTTGAAAAAAAAAGAGGTACACCTCTGTTGTTACGCATGATATTTGATGAGTTGTTGAATGAGTGAACAAACTCATTCTTTATGCTGTGACGAACTAGTGCGGAACGCAAAAAGGAAAGAGGTAGCGTTGATGGCATCAGTTATCGGTTTAACAGGAGGATCGAAAGCCATAGCGAGATTGACCCTATACATAGCCAAGCGAAGACTCTTTTGTAGCATCGTGGATTTCGTAAACAACGAGTCTTGAATGTTTGGTTTCACAACATCCTTAGGTGAAATAAATGGCAAGGTTAAGAAATTTATAAGAAAGCTAAAGGTAATGAAATACTGAAAGTTGCAACCGGTACAAGGAATATTACCGTAATATCCCGAGAGACGACCCATCCCCAACAGATAGCCCATCCTGATTTGTAGCACGACTTTCTATTTTTTAATGGCTCAAGTTGAGCTACCTTTTGAACACCGAATGTTAGCCTACCCCTTATTTTTACCTAATGTGCTCTTAGTTTTGGGTGGGCAATTTCTCGGGATATAACGGTGAGCATGGATTTCTGCATGAGCACCATATGTGTGGTCCACTCGGTGGTGCTTGAAGCATCAGAGAGTTTCTGTTCTACAGTTAAGTACACTGTGGCGAAATTCCAGCAACATGTCGGGGTTAGAAACACTGTATGTTATACGGATGTTGCCTGCACACTTCTAATAACTACAGCAAATCACTTCTTGCATATCCATTTGTCACAGCGATAGCTTGAGGCAAACGGCTGCGTCGCAGCCTCGGGCGTCAGGAAGCGGCCTAAGGGTGGCAGCAGCAGACGAGTGGGCAGCAGCTCCCAGTGTCTTGCAGACGAGACGTTGGTGCCGGGAAGCTGCGCAGAGGTATCAGCAGCAAGCTGAGGACCAGCAGCGGATGAAGGCGGAGAACCTCCTTTTGGACAGGGAGGCAACAAAAAGAGCCATAGATGCCTCCAATGCGCAAATCGCTGCAGCAGATGCTGCTAAACAGTATTACACTGAAATGCTAAGGCTACAAACCTTGCAGGCTGAACATCAAATTGAGCTTTTGAAAAAACGATTGGGAAAGGAGTAATCAGAACAGAGAACAGACCAAGGGGGGAGGGGGGGGGGGGAGGGGCATTAAGTTCTACGATATTTTTTTTTAGATTGGCGAAGCAAGGGCGGATGTGAAATAATAAAGTACATTTTGAAATGCAAGGATTTGTGAAAACCTCAGTATGTTATGGGGTAGTCGTCCCTGGAGGAAAACACCCGACCCTATGCGACAGCCAGTAAGATGGTGCAAGTAATTTTAACGAATAATGAAATATGTTTATCGTGTCCCCGGTATTATTGGTTTACGACACCAGCGACAATCTAACCAGCTGAGTTTACATACATCTGCGCAGGCCTGTCGACACGCCAAAAACATCATTGTTGGGCACTAAGGAAAGAAGCTTAACAATTCGACCCTGCACAAAACAAAACAGCAAGTAAGCAAATAACCTAGGAAGTGCCTCCACGGCGCAAACAGTGATTATGCGTTTAAATGCATGGTTCCTGATGTGACCACTCGGTGTGCCTGATTTGTTCGAGGAGAGTGTGTCGCGGAATTTACACCGTTCAGGAACTCTGTGCTCTCTTTGTTGACTTCCCGAAGTAAACAGGCATTACCATACTTCAACGTTGTTCGACAGCGATTTTATACACCCTTTACTCTTTTACAAAGTGAAATAACTAATGACAGAATTATTCCTCCTATTTACATGACTCATTAGTGGCTGTTATAATCAGGCAGCTACTGTGACGCATACAGGTTGACTCTTCTCACCCGTAGAATGCTTTGAAATATGATAATAATGGTATCAACTTATAGGACAGGCTTCATCAAGAAGCATAGGTGCTGCATGCTCAAGGACGGAGCGGATCAGCTCTACAACGAGCCAGCTGCAAACTAAACAGCCTTCCCCGACTTTCATTAATGCCCTGGTTGAAGGTATTAAACTTATAAATAAATTACGATTGTTTTTGCTCGCTTTCAATTTTTGTGATGAAGCCTGATTCCAAAATTCCAACAAAAATGCGCTTGATTGAGTGATTAGAAAGAAACAGGTTCTTTGAGAGCGGAAGGTCTGTGAGCGTTTGTGCGTGGCATTTGTGGTTGTTAAAGCGTGGTCTGAAAGCCAGGTTAGTCTGTCCGATGTACTGTGTGTTACTTACATTCCATTGCAGGAGATAAATCACGTTTGACGTGCCGCAATCGTAGCTACCCCTTATGTTCCACGTGAAATCTGAATGTGTGCTGATGGCGTTCTTTGTTTCTGACATGCGCTTGCATACCTTACACTTGGGCTTTCGGCATGGTCTGAAAGCTAGGCCTGCTAGAGTGGTAGTTCTTGATTTTACTAAGACGTCCCGGAGATTCCTGCCGCGTCGATAGACGACCAGAGGAGCGGTGGGAAAGGTTTCTTTGAGGCGGTCGCTCTTTGACACAAGATTGTAATTTTCGTTCAGTATGTTGTTGAGGTCTGGAAGATTGCCTGTATACATTAGAATGAGGGTAGACTGTCTGATGTCTTAAGGACGCTCTATTCGGTTGCCAATGATGTCTGAGCGGTCGAGGTTTCTTGCCTTGCTTACGGCGTCATCGATTACGTTTGTTGGATACCTCTGCTAAGTTTGTACGCGTTTCAGTTTTTGAGCGTTTTGTTCAAAGTCGTTGTTGTCTGAGCATATGCGCTTAAATTTGTGCACCTGAGCAGGATTGACTTGTCCTACAGTATTGAGGATGGCAGCTGTTAAAATGGAGGTATTGTTGTCTATCGGTATGTTTAATGTAAAGTTTCGAACTTAATTTGTTATTAGCGATATCCACAGTTACATCCAGGAAGTTTATGTACTTTTGTGATACGGAGTGGGTAAATTTTATCGATGGGTGTGCTAAATTGAAGACGGCGATGAATTTCATGAGTTCGTCTTCAGTACCGGCCCAGATCATGAATATGTCGTCCATGTATATTGTGTACAACAGCGGTTGAGTGGGGCGTTCGGCCAGAAAGGTGGTTTCCAGTTGTGACATAAACATGTTAGCGTAATTTGCCGCCATCTTAGTTCCCATAGCGGTTCCGTTGGTCTGCACGAAGGGCCTACACTCAAATTCAAAGTGATTGTTCTCCAAAACCAGTTTCATCAGAATCGAAAGGACGTCCCCCTTGATGTCAAGTGTGTGATGAGCGTGTTCTTAAGCTTCGATCACAACCGTAATTCCGTCTCTGTGGGGTATATTTGTATATAGGGAAGACACATCAAGGGTTACGAGAAAAGCGTCACCCGGAATGTCTAGTGGGGCAATTTTCTGCAGGAAGTGGCGGGTGTCCCTAACAAACGAAGGGAAGGTTGGAGGAATGTCCTTGATCAGAGTATCGACAAGACTCGAGATGCATCCGGTGACTGCACCTAGTCCTGACACTATGGATCGCCCGGGGTTGTTGATCTTGTGTATTTTAGGAAGGACATAAAAGCGAGGGTGTTAGGAGTGCGATGGTTTTATGGC
The DNA here is from genome assembly GCF_016920785.2 of Ixodes scapularis. Classification (NCBI taxonomy): domain Eukaryota; kingdom Metazoa; phylum Arthropoda; class Arachnida; order Ixodida; family Ixodidae; genus Ixodes; species Ixodes scapularis. The sequence goes on along the minus strand of NW_024609873.1, from coordinate 14,505,039 downwards.
GTTAAGAGTCTCCTTAATTATTTTCCCACTTTTCTTTACATCTGCTAACTTCTTTATGATTGCCGTTTCAAGATTTTGTTTGGGGTCTGTCGGTAGTTCGTGGTTAAATGATGCGTCATTCAGTTTCCGAAAGCCCTCGTCAAGATATTATTGTTTGTTCATAGCTATGGAGCCGCCCTTGTCTGCAGGTTTAATAATTAAATCTGCTCTGGCACTGAGTCTTTTCAGCAGTGTTGTACATGTTCCTCAAAAAAATGAAACAAAAGCTCGTTTCTCTTTCATTCTGAATTTTGGAACGCGTTGGCGTTACAAGTTCCGTCTGTGAAAAATGAACTCGTTCCCGTTAACGTCTAAAAAATGGAACGTATCGCTACATTTACGTTACATTCACAACACGTGCAGCGTACAAGTCCGGTTTGCAGGACCCCGTACATTGCAGATGTTGGTCAAGTGGTTGTGAAACCAGCAGCCGGTCACAAATCCTACATCTACTCCCAAACTCTCGGTCCAGAAAGTCGTTTCTTGAATTTAGCGTATGTTCTATTAAGGTTGTTCAATTTAGCAGCATGGTAGCTGTGTCTTTGTGATCCGTTCGCCGCCCCGCGACGTTCGTCATCTTGTCTGTTTTGCCGCATGCGCTTGGCGTTTTGTGCACGATCTTCATCGGTGGTGTTTGCCGCCCTCCGCCGCCGTTGAAATTCTCGTTGCCGTTCCCGCCGTTGCTCTTTGGAGGCGCGTTACCCTTCGGGAGTCCGGACTATATGCGGCCTCGCCATTACGACGAAAGAAGTGGAATTGAAAATGAAAAACGGCAACTTGTCGCCCTGCTTTTTTTATATATATACATTCGCGTGGACGACTATCACCGCGCCAGGGAGTTGAAGGAAACTAGACACGTGCGAGGGGACCGCCACGCGGCGGAAAGTAGACACGCGCGACGGGACCGCCACCTCGGAAGTGCGGAAAGAAAATAGGTACGCAAGCTCTTGGAACGACGACAAGGCGCTGTGAGTTTTTGGTGAGGCACATAAAAAATCAACGCAAACCTAGCCATAAACAGGTCTGCTGTAAAAAAATCAATGTCCCCAAGCTCTACTGCATCCGACTGTTACCAAGCGAGTACCACACAAAATAAATCCTAAGACAAGCAACCAAAAAGTTAACGAAATCCTGCTCTTCGTAAATATATTGGTTTTATACTTTTAGATTGAATTTCACTCTTACAAATAAAAGAAAATTTACCACACTGGGCGAAAAAAAATAGGAACGCCGTTCCTTTTTTCGTTCCAGTAGAAATGTAACGAGTTCCCGTTTCAGTTTCATCAATGCAAAATGAAACGGCGGCGTTCCTTCATTCCGCCTAAAAAGAACGCGTTCCAGAAACGCTGTTCCTTGAAACACCGTTCCGTACAACACTGCTTTTCGGGAACTCATTCTTTGACCTAGAAAGGTTATATTTTGTCGGTCTTTGCCTCTTCACAGCGGAAATGATATCGCGTTGCGTGATATCAATGTACATGTCGAGATACTTTTCTCTTCGTGGATTAGGCGTTCATTGCTTTTCTGGGTTGGTCAAAATCGTCTGGTTAGGATTCGGTTGGCGCTCGTGAAAGTACTCGCGGAGCCTCATGTTTCGTGCAAACTTGTCCGAATCTTGGTACAATTGAAACTCGTGGTAGTGGCCAGTTGAGGGGCACAAGGTGAATCCTTTAGTGAGCATGTTGTTTTTTTCCGCGTTAACACTGCGTCCGATAAATTTAATATGTTGCCTTTGTTCGCTGTTTCTCTCGCAGTGTCCCGGGAACGCGCTGCGACTTGCGGCCGGCAGCTAATCGTGTCTACAGCGGCGGAGTTGTTTGAAGCCAGCGGCGGTCCCACGTCTGCGACCCATGTAGGCCCTGGCGGTGGAGAGTGGGCATGGATAGTTGCTTTGACTGCTAGCGAATTAGTACACATCATGAGCGTCGGTTGGGGGCATACGTCAGAAAGTTTGTCACGCTCGAGTTTTCTCTTTTTCGTTATCCACAGCTCGTGGCGTCTTTTCTGCTCATATAGCCATATTTCGGCGTTTTCCTCGCAGCTTAGTGCCCCTTCGTTTCTGATCTTAATTTCTGTATGTGATAGCTCGGCCGCCTTCCTTCTGTGGTGTTGTTCTGTGATTCTGACTAGCTTTAGTGAGGCCTCAAGAGTGATTTCATTCCACTGTTTATGCTCAATGTGGTTAAAGCAATCCGATGATGATTTCAGGCATTGGCGGAGACCTTTGGGGAGGAGGTTTCTTTTTTGAGTAAAGAGCGAGTGTCTCGGCGGGCATGGTGCGCTTGACGCGCTTTCTAACGGCTTTACGTACAGTAAGGAATGCTCTGGATTTAGAGTGGTCGGGCGTCACAGTACATTTTTTTATGTAGAGTCACTTCTGCTGCGTGGGACGGCTGCCGACAGCATCGGAAAAGGTAAAAAAGGTACCCCGCCGGAGGTAAGGGCTTCTTGCCTCCGCCGGGGGGGTGCTCCGCCGTTGGGAGCCTGCTGTGGGCGGCTGTGAATCCTGGGACATCGTGTTTGTTGGCTGAGTGCCACCACGCTCTGTGTTGGGCGAAGCAGGGCGTCCTGAACCAGCTGGCTCTGGGGTTCTGGCGGCTCGCGGGGTGTCGCTCCATGCGGTTGGCCCTTGTTCCTTGCGTTGCATGATGATGTTCTGGAGATGGAGTGCCAGGAGGGCTACACCCTCGAAGCTTGGGTGTAGTCGATTAGCTGCGAGAACGCGCCGCGCTGACATCTCCAAGAATGCGTGGCGAATGAAGAAGGTGCCCGAGGCTCGGCGGCAGAGTTTGCTTGCCTCGATGTTGAAGGTGCTGACTTGGCCGTAGAACCACCTTACGAATCGGTGGTTGGAGAAGCGCAGGCGGCGGTTTACACTCCGGAGTAAGATGAGGCTGAGGTAGATACGCTTGATCTCTGGCCTCGCGGATCGGATGTGGCACAGGACCTCGCGGAGTCGTTCCAGGCTTGCTTGGGAGACGCCCTTGGCCAGATCGTGGGTTCCGACGTGCAGGATGAGGGTAACGACCCTTTGCGGAATGTATTCTAGTAGCTGCATCACATCCGAGAAGCAGGCGCTGCTGTAGGTTACAAAAGCGGGGGCATTGCAGGAGTGGGCATTGAAGTGCTGGTACAAGTACTTCGCTGAGGAGTCTCCAATGATGGCGGTCTTGATCGTGCGTTGGGGGTACTTCTTCGATAGACGCTCCGCAGTACGGAAGCCGGTGGCCATTGTTAAATGTAGATGAAGGTAAATATAAAAAACGATGGACCGGGAAAAGTTAATAAGTCGAAGATGCGTACTGTCGGAGTTACTAATTCGAAGTTTATTACGAAGTTTCGAACGGGGGCCGCTCTTCATCAGGTGACGAGTGTACAGCCTGGGAATGTTTGTATACCCCTAAAAAGAAATTAGAGGGGGTAAAGAACAATAGGAAATGGAAATAACATTGTCAAATCAGATAGTAGTTCACACAGGAAAGAAAGCCAGAACTTGAAAAATGCTAAAAAGGAACTGTTGGCGGAGAGATTATCCACGCACGTACAACAAAAAAGCGCAAAAAACAGAAGTTTTGAAGCTAAAGCAGGAACACACACACACACCCAACCCCACGCACGCACGCACGCACGCACCCACCCGCCCACCCACCCACGCACGCACACACACACACACACAAACACACACACACACACACACGCGCGCGCGCGCGCGCACACACACACATACACACACACACACAAAGACAAAGGTGTGTCCGAAAGTTTCTGGTTGAGAAGGGGTGGCTCATCTTCAAAGCAGCTATACGTCATATGTGACGTCCGACGAGATCTAATCCCGAGACATTTGTTTGTGCTAGAAGATCGAAGTTTGAGGTGGATTAAAACTTTGGGGGATTTTTTCTTGAATAAGGATTGATAGGATGTAACAGTCTATGCCTGCCTGAGATTAACCGCTTGAGCCGCATCTCTCCGTTTTGGATGTTCTCTTCGTACTAAACGTATTAGAATGTCGTTTAAATATCGATTGTTAAATTTGAAGATTTCCTATTGTCTTCAGCATGTGCATCCCGAAAAGCTGAAGGACGGAGAGGATCAGCTTTCCAACGAGCCAGCGGCAAACTAAACAGCCTTCCCCGATTTTAATTAATGCCCTAGTTCAAGGTATCAAAGTTATAAATAAAATACGATTTTTTTTTCTCTCTTTCAATTTTTGTGCTGAAGTCTCACTCCAAAATTACAAACGAAAAGTGGTTGATTGAGTGATAAGGAAGAAACAGGTTCTTTGAGAGCAGAAGGTCTCGGAGCAATTGTGCGCGGCATTTGTGGTTGTTAAAGCGTAATCTGAAAGCCAGATTAGTCTGTCCGATGTACTGTTTGTTACAGACATTGAAGTGCAGGAGATAAACCACGTTTGACGTGCCGCAATCGTAGCTACCCCTTATGTTCCACGTGAACTCTAAATTTGTGCTCGTGACGTGCTTTGTTTCTGACATGTGCTTGCATACTTTACACTTGGGCTTTCGGCATGGTCTAAAACCCAGGCTTGCTAGAGTGGTAGCTCTTTTTATTTTACTAAGACGTCCCAGAGATTAGTGCCGCGTCGATAGACGATCAGATGAGCGGCGGGAAAGATTTCTTTGGGGCGGTCGCTCTGTGACAGAAGATAGTAATTTTTGCTCAGTATGTTTTTGATGTGTGGAAGATTGCCTGTATACGTTAGAACAAGGTTAGACTGTCTGATTTCTTGAGGACGCTCTATTCGGTTGCCAATGATGTCTGAGTGGTCGAGGTTTCTTGCCTTGCTTATAGCGTCATCAATTACGTTTGTTGGATACCTCTGCTAAGTTTGTACGCGTTTCAGTTTCTGAGCGTTTTGTTCAAAGTCGTAGTTGTCTGAGCATGTGCGCTTAAATCTGTGCACCTGAGCAGGGTAGACTTGTCTAACAGTGTCGAGGATGGCAGCCGTTGAAATGGAGGTATTGGTGTCTATCGGTATGTTTTCTGTAAAGTTTCGAACTTATTTGTTATTAGCGATTTCCACATTTACATCCAGGAAGTTTATGTACTTTTGTGATACACAGTCGGTAAATGTTATCGATGGGCGAGCTAAATTGAAGGCGGCAATGAATTTCATGAGTTCGTCTTCAGTACCGGCCCAGATCATGAATATGTCGTCGATGTACCGTGTGTAAAACAACGGTTTAGTGGGGCGTTCGGCGAGAAAGGTGATTTCCAGTTGTGACATAAATATGCTAGCGTAATTTGGCGCTATCTCAGTTCCCATAGCGGTTCCGTTGGTCTGCAGGAAGTGCCTATTCTGAAGGTCAAGGTGATTGTTCTCCAAAACCAGTTTCATCTGAATCGAAAGGAGGTCCCCCTCGATGTCAAATGTGTGATGAGCGTGTTCATACGTTTCGATCACTGCCGCAATTGCGTTCGGTTCCACCATATGCAGGAGTGACCTCTCGTCGGAGGTCACATATGACATATATCTGCTTCGAGGATGAACCACATCTTCGCAACCAGAAACTTTCGGACACATATTTTTTTTTTCGTTTTGTGTGTGTGTGTGTGTTTATTCTTTTGCTTCAAAACTTCTCACTTTTTCCGTTTTTTTTTTGCTGTACGAGCGTAGAAAATCTCGCCACCAACCGCTTTATTTTAGCGTTTTTCAAGTTTTGGTTTCCTTCCCCCCTGTGTGAACTACTATGTGATTTCACAATGTTATTTCCATTTCCTATTGCCCTTTACCTCCTCTAATTTCTTCTTAGGGGTATATAAAAAGTCACGGGGTGTACGCTCGTCACCTGATGAAGAGCGGTCCCTGCTTGAAATGTCGTAGTAAACTTCGAATTAGTAACTTCAACAGTGCGCATCTTTGACTCCACGTATCTATATATATATATATATATGTATATATATATATATATATATATGTATATATATATATATATATATATCAACATCAAAACTTATGGTTGGATTCCTTAGTTTCTTACTTACACGTGGCAGCGCATTGTCAATAAGATTAGCATGCAGATGAAGTATCTTTATTTTTGCGTGACAGTCAGGGGACGTTTAAGACGGAAAGTTAACCAAGAGCGCTCAGTACATGTCCTAATATGAACTTTAGAAACGAATGTATGCAAGGCGTATATTAACGCAGTCTTAATAGGATTATAATTCTTGTCCACCATTCTATATCAAAGCCTTACAAAAAAGGTTAGCATGAAACTTACAAGGGAAGAACGTAGGGCTTTTTGGTCGGCGCGTGGGTAGTTGAACAATGTCTTAACTAAAGGGCTAAGCTTTAGAGTCGGTTAACTGGATGAGAATATACAGATGGTAATTAGGTGGCTCTAGGAGTTCAACAGTCAAGAATCACTTCGGGTTTGTAGTAAGAAAAAGGTTAAGTATGGCAGATCTGCGAGCTTGTTCCTTAATAATTTCTGAGAATCAGTACGAGTTGCACATGTCAACAAAACAACAGGCATGAGCGTGAAAACAATGCCACAAATTACACGGCATGCAAGCAGGTACAGCAGGACACACAATTTAGGTAGATTTAAAGTCACGACAATCTTAACAACGACGATCAATGTCTGAAACAAGGAATTCGTCAGACATTTTGTTTAGATGGTTTTGTTAAGGTCACAACATTATTAAACGAGTAAGGGTTCCTTTATGTATTATGGTGAAAGAACCATAAACTTCTTTCGTGTGCAGGTAAACGGTTCAACGTGGTCAATAAGATATGAATGCCATTGAGATGTGCCATAATACACCGATTAATTAAATGTTAGCAATTGTGGATCGGTTAGCCGCACGAATAATATAAAAACCTAAACTGATATTGAAAACAAGAACTAAAAGTGAATTTTCCTTAAAATACCTTTCCCAGATATAAAAACGGGTTACCCTGGGCCGACCAATAACAAATAGTTTGACTTTCAGTTGGTAAGAGGAGCCATGGTTTTTATAGCACTTTGAAAGTCGAAAGACGGCACAATCTTGCAATGAAAGGCCCGCTCACACCTTTACCACACCGCTAGCTCATCGCTATAGATACGGCACTAGCGTTGTGCCGCTTCAGAGCTGTATCCGCGCTCCGCTGTGTGAGACCAGGTTTTTTCCTGTCCACACAAAGTGCAGCGCCAAATGGGCGCCAAATCATCGCTTTTCAGGGTTGGGACGCCTTTGTAAACAGGCCCTATGTGAAAAAAAAATCAGTAATCGATTAAGTAGTGGCGTAGAAAGGCAAGATTTTAGGGCTCGAAAATCCATCGGTTAAGCTTCCAATTAGTTGAGTAATGCTTTAATCGCGATAATTTTTTTTGCTAACTGCTTAATTTGTATGACTTAAAACCGGTAAACCAAGACCAAAACAATCATTATTTCTTGCGTTTTTTTTTTAATTACGTGCTTTCCATCTTCAAAACGAAAACGTTGATCTCTTCGTCGCCGAGAAACTGTTATATACCGTCATTATTTTCATGGTTAAGCCAGGGATAGTTCCAACTCTAAGGCGCGCGCCATCCAGAATGAACGCTCCTCAAGTACAGTGCGTTCGCTGCACGCGAAAATTCACCCAGTTTGACAAAATGCTTGAGCCCGCGGCTCAGTTCCACTTACGGCGCGCCCAGTTAGGGGCACACCTGTCAGAGTTTAGGACTTCTTCCTCGCTCCTCTGGCATTGACGGCCGCCGACACCTTCTTCATAATACCTCGTTGAGTTCGGTTCCATCATGATGACTCTAGTCAAGTGTGTGATGCTACCGACGTTGTCACTCCTCTCAAAGGAGCCGACTTTCATAGCTCCAGCCGCTCCTCGTGCAGCTCAGTGGCGACGGGACGCGGTGTTGAATAGTCAGCGGAAAAGCCTGCCTGTGTCGCTGTATCTAGTGCCACTAAATAAGCTACGCTTCGAAGACACGACATTTCCCCTCTTGTGGCTTAAAATCATTGTTGCCAGTTATCTTAAGCTTTTTTCTGGAATCGCAGGAAACGCTTTTCCGCCCTCCACAAATTTTAAACAGGTAGCTCGCGGAAGAGAAAAGCAATATTACATGAGCTTCCTAACACCGAGTCTAATGCCGAAGAAGTCGCAGTTTTGAATAATGACGGTCGTCAGTTGCGTCTACTCTGCAGATGCACCAAGATGGCGGCGCCCACAGCAATATCGGGGTACAAAGTGGCGATACTTTGATCATAGATCATTTAGTGGCTCAGAATGTATCGTTCCCTAGCAGACGTGAAGAACGGTGAACTGTCGGGACGATCCCAGCGCTTCCTCGTTCCTCAGATAGCTTTTATCGCAAAAAAAAAAAAATGAGTGCCTCTCTTTTTTAAAACGTATCCCGAGTGCCTGTCTACATGCAGTCAGGATGATTGGGAAGACGCAAGAAACTCCGTCATGTCGAAGAATCGCAGGATCCTCCTACGCCTTCGCAGCTGGAATAATATTATGCGAGTGATTCTTTTCACCTTACTCAAACGATGATGCTGCAGTTGAGTAAGGTGCTGAAAAGGTATATTGCTTCGTTTATCAGGTAAAAACAACAACATGAAAGTGTACTTTTTCTTTCTGGCGATATTATGCCTGGAAACCAAGGTCACAGATTAATCTATTTATTAATCAATTAAAGGGTGGCGATTGAGCGGGTTAAACAATTGAACCGACGTCTAGCCCCAGATTTATTACACGATTTCAAACCAGTTCATGAAAATTCGAGACCACAACCTACCGCCGTTATTTCCCTTCGGAGAAATCAGGAGACAATGCCCTGGCTCTGCTAATTTTAGGTGATCCAAGCGTTCACACAATCACCGTTCTTGAATGCAGCCGTTACGTTAAGCTTTCGCAAGCTCTAAACTAGAGACTGAGTCTGTAAAAGATTAAATATTTATGGCTTCCGAAGATTGTAACGTCGCAGTTTAAACTGCGTATAAGTAATACGAACCAATTACTGCGGCGTCAAGTTCGGTGTGCATCGAGCAGCATACAAAGCCGACGTCCCGAATCGGCAAAGTCGGACTTAAGCCAGACAGATGGCGCACTTCGCAGCAAGTGCATATGTTTGTTTCTTAGGACAAAGTCGCAGAACATAATTGGAATTCATTGAGGACAAAGTTGCATGTTGATAATGCTCCGGAATAAAAAATCTTTGATGCTAAGCCAATTTTTCGAAGAATGTTTCACACACTATCGTGACTTAAACAGTCAAAAATAAAATAAAACAACACTTGGCACTCTCGCGAATTTAAAGCGAACTCATTCATCTTGACGAAAATAATACCTGGAGAAGGGGAACAAGAAGGACGAAGGAGGAACACAAATCTACAAACACGGCTATGGGTGACATGGTGCGCGACCGAAAAAATCGGCCTAGTCCGGGTATCGAACCAGGGACCTCTCGATTTCCAGTGGAATGCTCTACCAACTAAGCTAGCCAGGCATTTTTTTTTTTTTGTTTTTTTTCTTTATTGCCTTTGTGTAGATGACCATATACACAGAAGAGTGACAATGCAAAAAAAAAAAACACACACACAAAAAAAACCACAGTGACAAATGAAATGTCTAAACCGCCCTGGGCAGGGCGCGACCGCCTAAAATCTTTTCATGGTCATTAAGGATTCTACGATTGGAATCCAGTTTGTCACGCACACTTGTGCCTTATGCGTTTCAACCAAAGAAGCAATACGTTCGCGGAAATAGTGTCCCGCCTCGCGCGCGTCAGTATCGGCATGGCGCATAGCCATCCGACACCTTCAAATGATGTGCAGGCCCAAAAACATTAGCATATAAAAGGGCACCCCGTCCTCATTTTTTACGGAAGGATACCTGACGCCGTGTACGTCTAAGGGAAGGTCTTTCTTCAGAGTGCGTTGGACGACGTCCCATAGGAAGACGCCGTCCCAGCACTCCAGAAAAACGTTCGCGATTATTTCAGGTTTCTTGCAGAGCAAACGATGGTCACTCCAGGGGACAAAGATTCCTTTCATCACCATCCTCGTCTTTACAGTTAGCGTGCCGGTATGAAATTTTAAAAAAGAAAGTCTTTACACCCGGCGGAACCATCATTCTCTTAATACGTTTTAAGACGTCTTGTCCTGGGCCTGCACAGTAGACAGCTCTGTACATAGGAACTGAAAGTACAACATCACAAAGGTCTCTATACAACCTTTTACGCGACACTTCGCTTAAGTGATCCAAAGAATAACGCGCTGCCGAAAATCGACAAGAACCAACAACTTCTTTAAGGTAACCATGAACACCGCCTGGCTCACTTGAGGCGGAAACAATAAACTCGGGTAGGGTTCTACTCAGTCTGACTTGACAAGCAGTGCGTAAAAAGGGGTCACTGACGTCAGGAAAGAAAAGGAAACGATTAACAATCTGCCGCGAAAACAAATGTGAGGGTCCTAGTCCGCCGTCGCGTACGCGCCGCAACAAGTTCATACGACTCGTACGTTCCCATGTCGAGCCCCGAATAAAAACGGCAAAAAAGCGGTGTAATTTCTGAACGTTAACTCTTGAACAGTGTACAACTTGTAGCTCGTACCACAGTTTGCTAACGAAAAACAAATTGCAAACTGTGGGACGGGGGAAAATTGAAAAATCCCAACTTCTGAAATTTTCTGCCTTCTCCCGGAGCTCTGCGACCTGTCCACGCCAGTAAGGCTCGCTGTCCCGGTAGTTCTCAAGTGTAACACCCAAATACTTAACACGAGTGGTTAACCACTTTACATTTTCAAAAACGTTGGGGGTGGAAGGCCAATTGCCGTGCCAAAAACCCAAGCATTTACTCCAATTGACGGCGCCACCAGAAACAAAATAAAAACGTTTGACAGTGCTCACTACTTCAACTGTGCTTTCTTGGTTTACGCAAAAGGTAGCAATGTCGTCCACGTAAGCTAATATGCGCACCTCGGACGAATTAAGTTTGAACCCACAGATAGCACTGTTTCTGATTATGCTAAGACAAAATGACCTAATGTAAATACAAAAAGAAGAGGGGTAAGGGGACATCCTCGGCGGACAGAACGTTGCACTTTGATACGGCTTCCTACCGACTTATTAACTATGAGATTAGTCGTACACCCGCTATAAGCCATCCGCACGCCTTCGCGTATAACGGAGCTGACCGTCACGTGATCTAAAACAGCTAAAAGAACTTCATGGGGCACCCGATCGAAAACTTTTTCAAGATCGATTTGAAGCATTGCCACTCCCCTATTCTTTACATCGCAGCACTCCAGCACGCTACGGGCTTTTTGGATGTTTGTGACAATAATTCTCCCCTTGATCCCACACGTTCGGTGGGGTCCTACCAGTTATGTTTTGACGAATTGCAGCTTTCTAGCCAGTAGTTTCATAAATATTTTATAATCGACGTTTGTAAGGCTAATGGGTCGGTAAGATGTAACCTGACGTAATTTAACGGCGTCCTCTGTCTTAAGAATAAGTGCAGTGTGTGACGTCAAAAAAGTTGGTGGAAGAACGTTAAGTTCGTAAGCTTCGTTAAACAACTGTACTGTGAACTGAGCTAGCAAGGGGTTAGACGTCAGTAGAGCAAACAGGTGTTATCAACTGGCACCATTCTAAAACCAACAAGGATGAAAGCTTGCAATCTCCAAGATTATTTTCGTCATTCTTGTGCGGCTCGTTTGCATTTTTGCATTTAATTGCAATATAATATTAACCTTAAAAAATGAAAGCTTTCACCCTTGTTGGTGTTAGACTGGTGGCAGCTGATTAAACCCGTTTGTTCTACTGACGGCTAACCCCTGAACAGCAGCTTGCGGCCTGAATATCCATCGACCCGGAAAATCCAACGAGTCGAAAGATCCAATTTGTCACGTGACAGGAGAGACGGAATATCCATCGAGACGAAATATCCAATTGAGACGGAATGTCCAACGAGTCCGAATATCTAACGTGACGGAAGATCCAACCAGCCCTGAATGTCCACCGTGACTGAATGTCCATCGAGATGGAAAATCCACCGAGGCCCGAATGTCCACTGCGACTGAATATCCAACGAGACGGAATATCCAACCAGGCCTTGATGTCCACTGAGGCTAGATATCCAATGTTATCATGTTCATTTCATTCCTGTAATTTATTGATTATACTGCTCCCAAATAAATAATGATAAGCTAAGATTTTTTTTTTCATTGCACGTTTTTATATCTTATGCGAAAGGGCTTGCTGAAATGCTTCAAATTATATTTAACAATGTAAAGAACACATTAGATACGTGATCTCCGAAGACAAAATAAGGGAATAATTTTTTTTTCTTTTTGTCTTTTTTGTTAGACTACGAAGGAATAAAATACGCTGCCTAGGGAAATTTTTTGGGCCACAAATGCCGAAAACCTTTTTCTTAATATTTGTTCGCCCTCTGCGATAATGCCTGATACTGGCGCCGCAGGCTCAAAATAAGTAAATAATAAAGATTAAAAATAACAAAAGCAACCAAGGTCGACAACGAAGATTTGTAGTCAAATGCACCCCCCCCCCCCCCCCCCCAAATATATATTAATAAGGAAAAAAAAAAAAGGAAAACCCGCCGCAGACAGAAACCAAAGGGAGGCGAGAAACAAAGAGTCGTCAACGCAGCGAAGCATCGTGAACTTCCTAAACAGGGTTCTACACGCGGAGTCCAGAAAACAAAAGCGACTGTTCCCTCCGAAACCAAAAAGTAGGCGTACAACAAAGAGGTCTTCGAACTTTATCTTCAACACATGCACGTCCCATGTCACCTCCTTTCCGGTTTTGGACCAAAGTTCTCTTGTGTTCTAGTGACCACAAATCACTTGACGGGTTAGAAAGGTTCAATATTTCTAAGACTCAAGACGGAAGCTACAAAGACGGGACGAATACAAGGCGTCTCGTTTTGTGTTTGTTTTTCTTTGTAGCTTGGGTGTCTTGGGTATTAGAAATGTTTAACTTTAACCAGCTCGCCTGCTTATTGCGTCATCTTAGGACGATTCACCCTTGTTCTTGGTTCGATATAACAAAGGTACAACACCACCTGAGTGGGTTCAAACCTTAGACCGCAGACAAACGAAACCATCCACTTACAAACAACGCTTGTTCCGGGCAGTGTTGCCAGATTGGGCTATATATAGCCAAATTGGGATACATTTTTTTCTAGTTGGCGTCAAATATTGTGGTTGGCTATATGGCTATTTTGGGCTATTTCTAAGAATGCGGCGAACTTTTGTCGAACCTCAGGTTCGATGCCGAACTTTGAAGTTCGGCTAGTTAATTTTCAAACTTTTAACAGTTTCGAAACAAAAAGGTTTCTCTTTTGGCTAGTCGAGAGGAGGGAGAGGAAGGAGAAAGGCTTCAAACGTCTCTAAACTTCAAGTTTTTCACATTACGCAGTGAAGCAATGCTTGCAGAGTTCAAGCGGTCTCCCTACAGCACACTATTACCACAGGCCCGGTAGCGCGCCTTCAACCCGGCCACATATGGCTCTGCCCGGACGTAGACTGAACTCTCCAAATGCTACCTTGGTGCCCATTGTGAGTGTCCTTAGGCACCCAGGTTTGTAAAAATGAGAAGTCCGCAGTTTCACCGCTAAACAATTGACTACCTTCCAGTCGTTGCCCACCCCAAGAAGAGACAACACAATCAAAAATAGCGTGAACATGAATGGGTGACACTAATATTCTTCACAAAAAAAGACGCGGGGGGATATTAGCAAGGACCTGAGATGTCGGCGTTCTGGTTTGAAACACCCAGTGTTATGACTGCTCTGTTTCTGTATTTTGTTGTTTCATTGTATGATCATATCTACCGGACTTCACAATAAAGATGTCTTTGTGTGTTTTGTATTTCTGAAAACCTACGAAGGAAGGGCAGTTTTGTTCGGACATTCATCCTTCCGAAGCTTTTCTTGGATAATTCACAAGTAACACAATGTACACAAAAGGTGGTGCTTTTGAGGGTTTAAACAGAGATTATAACATGTATTCTATGAGCGTGAGAAATTGTCAATATAAGGCTTAAAATTCATTGTTTTAGTCTTGGCTGTTTTGGGCTATATATTTTTTATGGCTTTGGCTATATTTGGGCTATACCTCGCAGTCGTTTGACGGTTTTTTGGTGGGACCATCTGGCAACACTGGTTCCGGGTCGACATTTCACATGGCTATATAAAGGACTGCTATTTAGACATCTCCCTCTGTCAGAACCCTAAAGTTCGTCTTCTCCGAATCGATGAAACGCAAATACTGTGAGTGTTGTTTTTATCGGTCGATTATTTATGTGTACGTACTGCGACACCGAAGTACTGTAATTGCATCTAAAATATTGTAGTTATTACGCCTATGTACTTTGTGCTATATACTAATAATCACTGTTAGCTATTTATGCAGAGAAGTAGGGTCTTGGAATTTGAAAATTTCAAGACACATGAGAGGCTCAAGCTTCTCAAGTGCAATTCGAAGTTTTAAATGCAACTCGTCTGATTCTATGTGTCGCGTTTTGATTACAGGCTGCAGCGTACTCGCTGAGCCAACGAGATGAATCCTGGGCACCTGGGTGTCCCAACGTTCGTGCCTTCTCACAAGCGCTCAGGCAAGCCAGTCATACAGTACAAAAGCCGTCGCTGGCCCAAAGCGGCTCTTGAATTTTCGTTCAAGAGTGCCAACCCAAAAAATCCTAGCATCGAGTCCTATCGATGCATCCGATGCTTTCATCTCAGCAAGCACACGGTGACCGGGGGAAAATGTCCAGTAGCGGACCTCACGCTTAACAACGGAGTTATAGTGTCCGATCCTGATAATCCCATGACTCCGCACAGCCGCAGCCCAGACAAGGACTCCGATGCGACGGCAGCGCTTGCGAAGAGATTCATGTACGAAGTCTGTACGGATGCACGTACCAGCCGCAAGAGACCCCGTGAGGCAATCGACGGGCGAGACTGATATCCATCGAAAGTAATGTCCAACTGAGACGGAATGTCCAACGGGTCTGAATATCCATTGAGACGGATGATCCAACCAGGCCGAAATGTCCACCGTGACTGAACATCCATCGAGACGTAATATCCATTTGAGACGGAATGTCCCACGAGTCTGAATGTCCAACGAGACGAAAGATCCAACCAGGCCTGAATGTCCAACGTGTCTGAATATCCAACGAGCCTGAATATCCACCAGTGGATCTTTCGTCTAGTTGGACCTTTTGACTCGTTGGATATTCAGGCTCTAAATCCTGAACAGCTCGGTTGGTAGAGCGCTCCACTGGAAATGGAGAAATCCCGTGTTCGATACCTGGACGAGGCGGATTTTTTCGGTCGCGCACCAGGCACCTAGCTTTGTTGGGAGATTTGTGTTTTTGTCCCCTTGTTCCCTTCTCCAGAAATTATGTTCGTCATTCTTGTCCAGCTAGCTGGTACATTTGCATTCAATTGCATTATAATAATAATCATTAATCTTTTCCTTTTAAATCATTGAATGGTTCAGTGCCGAGTCACGCCAAGCCTTTCCAATGATCGTCGAAGTTTCGCAGCATTGCCCTGACCGATAGTTTTTGGAATAATTCGTCGTCCGTCTTTATCCAGTTCTTCCAGTTTGGAAACATAAAACTTCATTCTAGATATTCCAATTTCATTATAGGCGTTCTGGAGGCCATATTAAACCAAAGGTTTTGCCAGGCTCTTCACGCAAATCTCAAATCACTCACGTAGATAGTTTAAAAGTGGAGCAAGAAGAGCTCGTAAAAGAAGTATCAGGGGACAATTTTCCGAGGGCTGTCACCTTAGACTTAATAATAAAGAGCATTTTTCCTCACCTCTCACTGCCAGAGCAAAGCAGTTCAGTGAAGCCGCTCGCTTCATTATACTGACTGTGCCTGATCTTTTTTATAAAACAACCGCCATAAATTCCGGATCCGCCGAGAGTGTAGCGCTGCACAAAACTTCCCCGGGCTGCCTCGTAAGATCTGCGCGTTCGAACGTTTCTCAAGTTCTCCGAGGTTTCATGGGACGCCGCGGGTATGTGTGCATGGAAGACAACAATGTTTGCGCCAGCAAATAACAAAAAAGTCCGCTTTGTATGTGAAGGCATACCTATGCACCAGCTCCACTCTCTGACGTCACGCCGCTACGGTGGCGCTGCTGTCGGTACTGCGCATGCGCAGATGCGCCGTTTCTTGCGAATCTGGTTTCTGCGCAAGCGAGTGCCCACACTAGGTGTGGGGAAACGCTGGCTTGTTGGTAAACAGTGGGTTGGTCTGCATCTTGCAAAGTCTAACCCCATTTAATACAGGCACTGCTTTATACTCAGTTTCATACGAAATCCAACCGCGCAGCCGAAGCTCCGGCCTGGGACCCTAATCTGGACACTCGGCAAAAATGTCGGTAAGAAATACGCCGACATGGCAGCACACCGTTTCCACGTCAAGGTGGGACCCTGCATCGGCGAACATGACGAAGGTGTCGTCGTGCGTCATCGGTAGGCTCGTGGGGCGGGGCGAGCATGCAACAACCGTGATGAGTTCGGAACATCGCGACGTAGACGTCGCCTTCTGTTTAATGGCAGAGTCCAGCATTGCTATTACAGTATCTGTCTTTCACCTTTATCCCTTTTCACAACCAAAATACGTTTGCTAACCGTTTCTAACAAGAATAGAGTCCGTTACGATATGACCATGTAATTAGGTTCGTACAGCATTCGGAGGTAATGCATAGAGGTCCGACGTGCTGGACTTAATGCGGAAGACGTTCGGGATTTTCATAACTTGTTCAGTCTGGGAAAAAAAAAAAAAAATTTGATAACATATGTCGATCACGAACCGGAATCTAAACCGTAGTGCGCTCGCGTTTCGAATGCACTCCTTGAAATGCGCAACTCTTAGTATGCTCTTCTGAGTATTATAAAGCCTTTTAAAATGAGATTCTTCTCTTCCATGAAATAAAAAAAAAAAAAATCTGGCGTGGCCGAGTAGTCTGATTTGTCGGCTTTCTCTCTTGATTTCGTGCAGGGTGTTGTGGGTTTTAATGAAACCCTGGAACTATGTTTCAAAGCAGAATGTGTGTGGGCTGGATTTCATAGAAAAAGTGTAACCAGAGACTGTGTTGAAGAAGCCCTTAACGCGGGCTAAGGCAAAATAAAAGATCCATAGCCCGGAAATTGAAGTTCATAAGCATCCACAGCATATGGAAAGCACAATGCTTCATAACAATTTATACATCATCATAAATAGGGAAAAAAATCGCGATCAGAAAAAATTTCCAAGCACCTGAGCGTAAATCGAGCCAGACTCCGCGAACCACAGTCCGACATTTTTGCGTAGCACCAAACTTAGTTTTCTTTTATGTTTTTTTGCTGCGTTACAAGTAGGAATTGACCAAGAGCGCAAGCAACTGGACAAAGTATGACTTGCCGCCGACGATTGCCTGCAGTAGCACGCGACTTTCCACAATTAGTGATACTTATTGCAACATACTTAGCACGCAGTCGACCGTCGGTGCCGAGCAATATTTATACATGGGTCAGACGGCCATATTGAAGGCCTTCGAAACGAGCTTCATTAAATATGCGAATACATAAAAGAATAAAACATCAAGGACGGGGGCGAGTCATACTTTGTCCACCATATTTAGTTCGTAAGCGACAGTTAGCTGTAAGGCATACTTTGTCCAACATACTTTTGTCTATCGGTGGTGAGCCATACTTAATCCAGCATACTTAGTACACAGATAACCGTCGACCGTAGGTCATACTAAGTCCAACATAATTATACTTAAATTCGATCACACTCTGCGCTAGGGTCTGACGGAGCCAAGAAAATAGTGCAAAAAGTGCATCGTCATGACGCTCGTCTTTTCCGCAAGTTTGCAATGGCCGGCTACATCAGGCATGCAAGAGGAAAGCGCAGTATCACGGCACCCTCATTGCGCGTAATTGGTGTAGTCGGTGACAGCAGACGTGCACAGACGACGAGTGCCGTGACCATGCACTGCTTAAATTGGCCTCATCGAATCGTAGCATAGGCTTAAATCGGACTGAAATTGTAAAGGAATGAAGTCCGCAGGCGACAGTCGGCGCTTGCAGCTGGATACCGACGAGGCGTAACCCCTCATGTGGAGTCACGCATCACGTGGTGAATCATAAAATAACGTGCCAAGAGGACAGTGGGTGCACGACGTCAGAACTTCGGACGAAACTCGATTAATAAAGTAAAGGGCTCAATAAACCTACTTCCTTCCAAAATATTTCAGTTACAAGAATTGTCACAATTCAAGAGCACGAAGAATTCGAGGCCCCAACACGCACCCACCAAATAAGCGAAAGCCGTGGAAAACTTGTTGAAACATGCTCCTAACGCACACTACTCCCGTAGAAGAAATTTAAACTCTGATCATTCTGATAAACCCGGATATCACAAGATTGCGTTGTGTGTGCGACGCATCCAAATCGACGCAAAACCTTACTGAAAACAAACATAGCAAATCATAACGGGCGCATAATACGTGCACAAAATACTCTGTGTTGTCCGGGTTTATCGAAATGATCAAGGTGAGTTTTTTTGTTTTTTTTCTGCTACAGGAGAGACAGCGCACCTCCCTTCCGTACACCAATCGTAGTTCGGGTTTTGACTGAGGCGTGAGGAAGGCTTGCGTTTGAGCAGAACTCTTCTCGCTAACAAACCGGGACAGGGACGTGCAAGTGTAGAGGGTTCACTCAGAAATGATGTCGCATATTAAAGTGACAGCAGCATGATCACAACACAAATCTTCGCTGTGGAAAACACCAAAGCAATGTTGCAGAATAAAAAGAAATAAACGAATAGGCAGAGCTGTGTAAATTCACAGTACAGTCACAGCGTTAGCTGCCACACCTCTCGACAAAGTCGTTGGGCACCGGGCTCGCATTCACGCCCCGAAGAGTGCCCCAGTAAAAGCGTTCGGAACAAAATAAACATCCGATCATTTCTTTTCAAATGTTAAACGCCTTTGTCTTTTTTTTTTTCATGGTACACGCGAAACCGCGTTTTTCAGTACGGGCCTTTGGTATTGGAAACTTTCAACAAACCGCTACCGTTTCGCGTACAGCACTATACCGGA
The DNA here is from genome assembly GCF_016920785.2 of Ixodes scapularis. Taxonomy (NCBI): domain Eukaryota; kingdom Metazoa; phylum Arthropoda; class Arachnida; order Ixodida; family Ixodidae; genus Ixodes; species Ixodes scapularis. The sequence goes on along the minus strand of NW_024609873.1, from coordinate 14,485,915 downwards.
GACTGAAGCATGCTCTTGAGCGCCTTCGGCTGACACCATGACCGCGGGAAGGATCCGCTAGTGCAGTATGTGGAACACGGTAACGGTTCGCTAAAAGTCTCTATAGACAGTGCTACAACGGCATCTTTTTATCGTTTTTTTTCTTTCTTTTTTTCTTTTTTTCAGAGAACGTGTGCACGAGATTTGGGTACTACACAAACCCTAAGTATAAAGCGGGCTATTAACACTCTGGCGTAGCTCTGCTCTGTGGAAACGACCCCGCCTCGCACGCAGTGGACCCAGGGTCGATTGCCGCGGACGGCGGGCGGTCTTTTTGAAGGATTTGGCAAAATTGAGGACAAATGCCTTACATCGCCGACTAACCACATCCACAAATACATCAACAAGTCACGTCATTTCCAGTGGTGGAAAGAGCCCATAGCAGCCATCGCTGTAAAACTCACCGACAACGACGAATTGGACGATGGTATTCCGCGTGTTCCCGGTGTCTAAGGTCGCCGAGCAGACGCAGGGACCCGCGTCGGCGGCCTCCATGTCGCCGATCATGAGCAGCGCAGGTTCGTCGGCCGACGAGAAGTAGGCCCTGCGGGACCACACGTGTCCCGGCTGGTGCGCGGACTGCAGGAAGTTGCCCAATCGCAAGCCCATGTCAACCGACTACAAAGGGTGCCGGCTGTCCCCGCTTGAACCACGTGACAGCCGAGGGCAACGAGTCCTGCGTTTCGTGGCGTAGGTCGCAGGGCAACGCGGCGTCGCCTCCCTCGCGGCTGGTAATGACGGACACCGCTGAAGGGTCTGCAAGAATATTGGAAGTGGCTTACGTGAGATGCATTTGTATACTGAGACACTACAGCGAATGAGGGTAACCATGATCATGTGCAATTTCACCAATATAGAACGCAAAGTGTCCTTTTGAAATAGCCAATTTACTAAAGGTACACTGAGTTCTCCACTTCATAGCACAAAACGTATACTTATGTCGGAATGCATTTGGCGGCTTTTCCTTTGTGATAGACCACTTGCGGCCAGAGTGTCGAACCGATATTTTTCTCGGTTCGGTTTGGGTTCGGGTTCACGGCTTTACGTTCAGTTCCGGTTCAGTTCCGGGGCGCAATAAATAACGGTTCAAACCGGTTCGAACCGGTTCGAACCGGTTCGAACCGGTTTGAACCGCTAAATTGAGAATATATTTTCCGCGTTGTTCTGTCAATAGGCACTATTTAGGCCGTGAAACTAACTGCTGTAAACGATCTGATTTTTGCGAGGACCTATTTTTGAGAATTTCGCGAATCGCCTACAGTTCGCGAAAAATGGGTCCCGCGAACAATTTCGGTAAAATGTAAACACATTGAAATTTATATTGAGATTCCACCAGGTCGAGAAAATTACAACCTACGAATTATTCCAAAACTTCAGCTTTGACCTAAATCGCGAAATATTGAGCCCACGAAAAATAAATCGTTTACAGTATATAGTTTTCTTTTTTTATCGTTTGTTCAATCCAGTTTTATATTCAGGTGCCAAAATTATAAAATTCTGTTATTTATTCCTACACAACAAGAAAGGAAAATCTACATTAACATACAAAACGTCGTGTTTATACGACTCAACATCCCTTCGTTGACCAGAGTCACATACATCGTACCTGAATCGAAATGTTTTCGCGAAGTGAAGTCGGTTGCCTAAAATACCCGTGATTGGTACAACTTTGTATCGCAGTATTAGATGTTGAATCGTGGTTTCGCCCTTGAACTAAGGAATTAATTACAACGAATAAAATCATGAAATGGGCACCTCGTCGCCATATATACCATAAAATGTGTTTTACGGAATACGTTTTACAATATATATATATATGATGACGAGACGACTGAGCTTAAGGCAATATAATTTTCAAAATGTCGCGAAAGTGACGGGACAAGTCCTTTCAGTCTATATTTTATAGAAACACTAAGCGACAATCGCAATGCTTGTTTTTCTAACTAGCATTGTTTGCTCTCAGCACCATGATGCGGGCGACGAATCATGCGAAAAGGAGTGGCTGAAATTGTTTACTCTAACCTATGAGCACCTTCGTACTGAGATCGAATCTGACCTAAAACAGTGCCTACCCATGTGAACATTTTCTTATATTGGATAAACTGGCATAGCCTGGATGTTGAGGTTTGCTCTTGACAAAATGCCGGTCAATTTAATTTGCAAATAAGGATCACCCTCGCTGATTGATGATTTTTGTTAAATAGAACAAAGTGGTATTTCATGCTCTACTTAATTCGGAAGCTACTTAATTGGACACTTTCTGAGAGTTTAAGTGTGGAATCGTGATAGTTCCACCATTCATTCCAGTAAAAAAAGGCGATAACAAAAACACATAAAAAACTTCTATATATTTGAGAAGTCATATATGCGTGAGGAACACATACAGTTATTTAAATTAGCTTCAAAATAAAAAAAATCATTATTTAAAGCTTTTCCAAATCACCTATAACGTGTCTATAGAGGATGAAAGCGCCGAAAAAGATCTGTAGAACATCTTTCAGATAATTTAAAGGTGCATTTACTTATATATCTTTGAGGTGAGGATCTTCTATTTATGCCGCCAAATCTTCAGACAGGAATTAAGTATATTTTTATTATCATCGATAACTTTGACTTTATGAAGTTCACATAACCGCCTGAGACCGACACGGAAGGACGATACTCGAAAATACGCCAACTGTTGAGTCTTCGGCAACGTGATTTTGTTAGCTGTTTCGCAGTGTAAAATACTGGGTTGCAGGGTATGCCAAAAAACACTGTGGTCACATGATATATCGTAAGGCAAATACACAAAATGTACAGCAATAAGAAGATGACAGGCACTTTTTTCTAAATAATCCCTTACACAACGCTTTACTGCAAAAAGAAACGCATAGAAATGCATAAAATGATATTCCTAATTAAACATAGATTCCGCGCAGGGCCAAACGAAGATTTTTAGAATCCTAATATAAATCACTTTTGGGCATCAGCTTGCCTCAGCTCGAAACGTCGCGAGATACTACCTCGGGAGGCTAATGTTATCTTAGGTTTTACGTGCACTTGTTTTGGGACCTTACTTCACGACTCTGTTCTTTATCAGTCATGTGCTCCAACATTTCATTAGGCTGCCGTATCTGATCGCCAGACTGCTATAAATACTACAAAACTTTACCCCTTCGACGTCTACTGCTGGTGTTGCGAACGTCGCACTTCACCAGAAAGCTGAAGTATTTAACATGGTTTGCACGTGACGTAATCGCACTAGATACTGGTTGTCATTGCGAGTTGTTCTTGCTGAGAAAATCAAATCCAGTGGGGCAAAATGCACGCTGCAAAACTTTCGCGCTCAGTGCAAGCTATGTATTTGACAGGCGCACATTTCTCTTGTTGGTGCATCGTCGTTAGGAACGGCGCGAGTATCTGGCACGACGAAAACGTGCTTTCAGGCAAGAGTGTTTTTACAAATATAAGTTGTACCAACTACCCATCTGTCACTACCGTTTCCAGGCCACGCGTTCTAGTCTGCGCCGAAAATGCGGGGCAGAGGAATCTTTACGACACAGTATGCTTTAAAACTACCCCCCTCCCCACTCCTTTTTTTTTTTTTTAGTTGCTCCTCAAGATACTTTTTATTCCTCAGGGATTGCCTGCTCCGTATTGAGTGGTGTTCACTCGACAATTATATTTGTGTCACTCGTTAAGAGCAATTCTTCCTTGCTTTTACTTTGCATCAAACTGTGAAGGTTAAACAAAATACAGGGCGGTCGAAACTTGGAGAACTTGAGAACGACACACCTGTGAGACTTAGAGCGGCTGCCAACGTTCGGCTATCCCCGTGAGGCCACTTGGATCTTTCTTCTTAGGTATCCCTCCCGTACACACCAATAGTTTCATGTAACGTCGGACTAATACGTCACATTTAGACCCCTTAACACTTATATTCTCGGGACAACTTTCTGAGGCCGTTCGGCAATAACGAAAACATGTTTGGGAGCCTCAATGCTGTGCCTACATGTAAAATGGGTCGTGCAGCATTTTTTTACCTTAAGTTCAATAAATACCGCTAAGATGTAATCCCTGACGTTGATAACTTGCAAAAGCATCCATTAGTTTGCCCTCCGCAAAATGGCAGACAGTAGAAAGAAAGAAATGAAACAGCTTTCCCCTCCTCAACTCGCAATTAGAACTATCAATCACGTGATCTGATCCTAATATATACACCGTCAGTGTTTATCATAGTCATACGCAGGGTTGGCAAAGAAGAGAGCATGGGCTGATCTTCAGATATAGTTTTAGTTGGGCTATAATGCCCGAGCCCCACTAAAGCGACAAACAGAAACAAACGACAGCGGCTAGCCTTAAACCAAAGTATTTCGCGATTTGACAGGCTTTGTAGAATAAAGAAGGCTATGCTCAAACACGAGTATCATGCACACGATGGTACCATTTGCAGGCTTGTAAACCCTCGTGCTAACTTCACGAGCACCGAACAACTCAAAGCCGTATAAAGGTACCATCGCGAACATGCTGCATGTGTCTGAGGCTTGTCGCTGTCGTTTGTTTCTGTTTCTAGCTCTAGTGGGACTCGGGCCCATCATAATCTTTGAGTTGAACACGAGCCGTTACCCGAATGTTTGGCGATGCTGGCTGTCATAAACCAGAGCATTCGACTCGGGATCATGACAATCGGGTACATTATGGTGTCACGTGACTCTCAGTGCGAAGTTCTGATCTCATGTGATGTCACGGTATCAACAACGTTAATAGATCTAGCGACGTCCTCAATTTGAATCGACTTAACGCGGTGAGTCACGTGACGTCATGGGGTCCCGTGATATGACATTACTTGACAGCATGTCTTGACATCATGACGTCACGTGACGATGTGACACATGGCTAATCATAGTGCCAATAAGAAAGCGCCGCAAAAAAACCAGGATTTATTATACATTGCAATTCTGTATATGACGACTTGATCAATACGTAGAGGAATACACGTGCCAAATCTTTATTCCCAATTAATAAATTTGTAATACTAACAAAAAAAAATAGCGGGAACCATTTTGAACCGGCTACCGTTATATTTTTTTCCGGTTCAGTTCCGGTTCGGCTAAAAATAACGGTTCTGTTCCGGTTTTCGGTTCGGTTCGGTTCCGGTTCGACACCCTGCTTGCGGCCAAGCAAAGAACGTTGGCCGCATATTAATCCTTTCTTTGCTGAGCCGCTGCGTTGTCAATAGAAGTAACTAACTGCCTACTTTGTTACACATGAATAAAAAAAAAACACAACGAAAAATGCAAATACAAGTATGAGGACGAGGATTAATCAGCGTTTCATGGACAAGAAGGAAGGAAGGAATATACTTCTTTCCTTTTGTCTTTACTTTTTTGTTGATGTTTTTTTTTGTGCTTTCTTCTCTCACTTGTTTTATCGTATTCAACGTCAGTTGTTAGTCAGCGGTTGTCACGTCTTTAAGGGAGGGGAGGGGGTTTGTTAGCGTATAGCAGCTAGGCGGCGTCGTGTGGAGTGAAACTGCAGAACACAGTGACCCTGGGTTCAATATCCACCCCGTTTCAACCAGAATGAGCATCGTTCCGGCGTGCGGTCGTGTATCAGTACTGCGTGGTGCACTTTAAAGACCGCTCGCTAGTGGTTGTACAGAACTGGCAAAGTTTATCATCAACAGTTGAGATACAAGTCGCTCATTAAGCCACACTTACTCCCGGCTGTCTAAACTTACATAAAACACAATTACATCTCCGGGCTTCCCCTTTCACATGTCTTTTTCTTTCGAGGCGTGTTTTTTTGTGTTATTTTTCTAGGCGGTTAGCAACAAGAAAAACCCAACAACGTCCTTCGTTCAAACGTTAAGAGCCTGCATATTAAAGCTTCAGACTCTCAGGTTGTAAATCCTCCGGGTGCCAATGTTGCCAGTGTCGCAGGCTGGTGGCCAACGCTATTACCAACTCGTCGCTATGCACTTGAGTTCGCAAATGAATGAAAAATGGTTCTTTTTTGTTTAGTTAATAATTATAAAGACAAAATCATTTTAATCGATGTGATTTTCTTTCTGTATTTCTTCATAATCTCCGAGACCACTGTCTCATGGTAAATGTAGAAGAAGAGAAGAGTATCTTATAATTTTATTCTTTAAAGTACTATAATCGCCAAATGAGCGTAGAACATATTTATAAGGTAACACATTCGAAACAACCTAGTCTGCTTTATGATTTAAATATGAGACGTTACTGAAGTCCCAGGCCTTTGGAAAACCGATTAAAATGTTGCGCCTAGGTCGCGTTTTTCAAGTCCTATAGAAAGTAGAATGTGAGCTAGGCATCCGCCAGGCGTGTTAGGAGCAAACTTCACACAGCCTGGTGCAGTGATTATACAACTCCGCTACACTGTAATGTTTGAAACAAACCTTGGTCTGTTTGATAACGAAGTCTCAATGTCCTACTTACTGTCAACTTCTACCCCTCTGCAGCACAGAAGGAACAAAAGAGACCTTTGAGCTTTCGCTTGGGGGTCACGGATTTCTCGAATATTGTAAAGATACACAATGGCCCAGGGTTGTATCGCAATACAAGAAATACAGCATCGATGCATTTCAATACTGAAATAGAGATACTGATCGAAAACATGTATCGCGATAAAAATAGGAATACTACAATTATTTCTGAGATACTATCGCGATACATTTGTATTGCGATAGTGCCGAACACTGCCGTCCAAGCGATGTTGTTAAGTTTCATTATAACATATTTTCCCATTAAAAAAAAATGCGAAAGCCGCGACACTCTACTAATCGTAACAAAGACGATATTGCTTTTTTTGTTTGTTTATTCAAACGTTTTCTAACATGTGCCGGTGACGAGGAAAGGACAAAAAACAGGGATGTCTGGTGGCCCTTACTCTTATACACTTAAATAGACGACATGCGTTTGCATCGGTATTTAAATATGACACTACTAAAAAAAGCATACAAAAAGAAACATTGTGATATACAAAACAGGGAAACATTATGAAAATCAAACTCAAACTAGATCCAATTTAAAAAAAAAAAACATCAGAAGAAGCAAGAAGCATTTTAACATAGTGTACTCCAGAAACCAAGGACCAGGGCGATCGGTCAATTCAGATAGGTAAACGAGCGGTGCTTTACACCGTCGCCACGGTCGAACAAAGAAGCTACTTAAACCATGCAGTGTTCTTGTTACAGACAAGAACAGAAGACGGATGTGGAAAATCTATCAGAAGGCGAGCGGGGCTTAGTGTACTTCCGTCCTGCACAAGAGCGACACACTCCGGACAATGCCAATATATAGCAGCCAAAGTAGTGCCATTCTTGAAGACAAATTTTATTTTGCTTTTTGTCTGGCAATGTAAGGCCCCGAAAGCTAAAAAATGTAGAGCGATCACGAAACTTAAAATTATTTGATTAGAGTCTTAGTATATTGGCCTAAATTCCCTGAAAAATGCAAGAATTCGGCGTTCTCTGCCTTGTTATTAAGTTGTTATCCGTTTCCTTTTTTGGGGGGAGGGGGGGGGGTGTGTGTGTGCGCGTGCGGGGGGGGGGGGGGCAGGGGGGGGGGGTCGGGGGCTTCATTTCTTGAAGAAATTGCCAGAATTAGTCCATCTGATTAGCCTTGAGCCTTGCTACACTGGACCCAAATTTCCAAGCGAGTGCCAAAATTAGGCTTCACTGCTGGTTGTTCCGTCGACGCGTGGAATCTTTGGCTCATGTTTGGCACTTTGGCAATTATGTGGCGAACTGGAGAAAAGCCACATAAAAGCCCTTCCAAAAAGTAATTTGTCACTAACTGACACCTTGGAGGGAAACCTTATAAGGCTTAAGTTAGGCCCTTAAGATTTGAACCCGTGGGCGTTGTTCTGGCGTGCTGTCTGGTTGTTGTACCATACCCATAGTCTGGATCTAGTACCATAGATGTAGTACCGCGTAGTACCATAGCGAAGGATCGCTGATAGCTTGCGGAAGTTCAGGACAAACAGTGCTCATAAAAAACAACACATAAATCAGTCTCCCATAATGGGAACGCTTGGCTAAGGTGGTAGAGCAATGTGCCTAGTACGCAACGCATGGCGCCCTGGCGTTGAGCAGTAGGCGTCCGCCGTTAAATTACAAAACGCTCTCCGTGGTTTAAGTTCAACTTTCTATTAAACCTAAGCTCCCTAATGCAGAGCAGTCATTCCCAACCAAATGTTCGGAAGCAAACCCATAAAAAACAGATGGTCTGTAAAAAAAAAAAAAAATCAGTGTGGTCAAATTTAAGCGAACCGATAACCCGCTTTTCTTTTTTGTTATCGCGGAAGGAAAAAAGGCAGACTGGAAAAATAGTAGAAATTGTACAATGAAAAAAGGCCGAGACAGTAAAACGAAAAATCATAAAATATAGCTAGTAGAAATGGTGGCAGACAAAAAGTGTTTGAACGGTATTTTTAAGGATGCTGTTCGTATCATGATATCTCCTGTACTCTTGGTTTTCCCAAATCTCTCGCTGAAAGGAAGTTCGAGTATCAGGAATCTGGTTAGTGTAGAAAGCAAACCCCCCTCCGTCAACTCAAGCCAGGCAGCTTTGCGTTTCATCGAATTTATGACTAGAGACAGAACAAAATATCGGCTTCTTTTCGTTTTCTATCTCCGTTTAAATGAAAGAAAACCGCGTTTTGATTTGTTTCCTTTGTGAGCTGACAAGCGCGACACCTTACACCCGTTTTGCGAAAAAAGAAAACAAAAAGGAGGGCACAACAGAGTCTGCAGGAAAAAGAGTCATCTCCGGTAAGAACATGCAGAGCTGCGGTGACTTCTAGACGTCATTCTGCAAAAAGAGTCGCAAAAAGTCTTCAGAGTCTAACCAAGCAGATTTGAAGGGTCTAAATTCGTTGTTTCTGTTTTTATTTTTGTCAATCGATGAATTTCTTGTGTAAGAAAAAAGTTCAAGAAAAAGGGGGAAAGTTCAAATGTCTAAAGGAAGACATAAAACATCTCGCTCAAAAAAAATGTGGTAATAAAAAAAAAAAAAAAAAACGGAAGAATGGGTTGCGGAAGAAGGCCTAAGGAAGAAACGGTGCGCTATCTTTTACGGGAGCACGGGGTAAGAGCCCTCGGGCAGGGTTGGGCAGTATCGCGATACAAATGTATCGCGATAGTATTTCAGGAATACATTTCGTATCTGTATTTCTGTATCGCGATACATTTTTTTCACCAGTATCTGTATTCCGGTATCGAAATACATTTTTAATGTTCCTTTGTATCGCGATACAATCAGGGTGTAATGTATTTCGTTACATTTCTTGAGAAATACTCCCCTTCCCGAAAAGCAAATACAAATCCCAACGCATTCGTTTTTGTTGTCTTTTACTTCTGAGGGCACCAGGGTCAAGGAGGTGCTGGGGCATTGTTACCATGCTCATCAAGGTTCCTTCTGATTCTCCAAACTATTTTTCTATGCGTGCTCTTCTTTCTTTTGAGAATTGTTGCTTAGTCGGGGACTCGAACCAGGTGGCGTACCAGAAATGGAATCAGAGCATCTTGTGCTGCAGGTCTTTAGGTAGGGTTTCTTGAGTCATTGTTTGCTGGCATCCAAGGCCCGCTGCTAACCATCTCTCCTGTCTTAGCGCACACAGTACACCCAGCCCGCGAAGCTGAGTGACAGTCCGTTGCAGCACGAGCCTGGCGGTGGTTGACTTAAATTTGTAGGATGTCTCACGCAGTGAAATTCAACACATATTCGAATGCGTGTGCGGCTGCGCCCGTAATATTGCACGGCTCAAGGGTACGTCATCAGCCGACGTGAAAGTGACCCGCAGCTTTGGTGATCCGAAACCCAGGAAGGAGTTCGAATGTGGCCTCGCTGTGCCGACCCAGACTTCGTACACCTGCGACTCGTCTCGAGCGCGCTGTTTCTCGGAGAGCTCGCACCTGTGCCGGTAATATAAGGTCGCAATCCACGAGGTCTCTATCTGGAGTATGCAAGACGAAACTTGAGGATTGCAATCCATGCGTCGGTGGCGGAGGTTCGGTAGGAAGGACCTTCACAACAGGGATGCCACCGTATCGTTTTATCAACCGTAACAGAAGACATGTGTTCCAGGATGCTTAGGTGGCCCACTATTCTCGAAAATTCCAACTGACACTGCCTGCATGATCTTCAACGAGGTAACCTACAACGAAAGCACGTATTGTCCTGTCATACAAGAGCGCGGTAAAGTTTCATGTTCAAGGCCACCACCTACAGACAAAGAGTACTAGTTCATTCCACCGTGACGTCATTGATAAATGTTGACAGGGGCGTCCTTATTGGACAGGGGCATGGTGACATTTTGATGGAATTTAGGATGACAGAATTTGTTTAGAGGTCGAAGTCTTTTCACATCCCCCGTCAGACAGACAGGATGACAGGGAAGGGACCGCGGTCAGTCCTTGATGGAGCGTTTTTTTGAGCCCATTGAAGACTCCTCGTCGTCCATACTCTCTACCTTCAAGGCAAAATGCTAAGCCTACGGCAAAGTAACTTCAGGATCAAAAACTTCCACTTCCAACTTCAAGCTTCATCTCATTTGGCATCTCAAACAAATTTGAAAAATGTATTGCCGTATCAGTATTTCTGTATTTGTATTTCTGCCCTCCCTAAAATGTATTCCTGTATTTGTATTTCGAAATATTTTACCTCTATTTAAAATGTATTTCCGATACGTATCGTGATACACTTTTATAGATATATTTCAGTATCAGTATTTTAGCTACTATTTTAATGTATCCCAGTATTTGTATTTCCAAATACATTTTTGAGTATTTCTGCCCAACCCTGCCCTCGGGGTAGATGGTTGGTGCTGCGTAGCAGAGATAGGCTTTCCCAGAGCTTGTTTATATTTTTTTAAACGTGTTTACGCTCCGCATCTTTAGTCGGCCTTCGATTTGCTTACAAACATCCTGGGCAGACTCTCATGACTGGTTCGGCACACGCGAGGATTTTAGATTCTACTTTATATTTTTACTGAGAATGCCGACGCTCCTCTTTTGCCTCTGGCATGCACTTTGAGGCATACGGCAGGTCTTGCGAGTCTCCGTTCTACTTATTTAGATCTCTAAAGATGAAACAAGAAACAGCACAAAATAATTGGCCAGAGTGGAACTTGTTACACTACATGCAGATGATTTCAGAACATATCTGCTTTCTAGTACGGTGCAGTTTCACCTAAACACGTCGCCCATTTTTGCGCTCTGCTGCTCGTTGAAGCAGCGTCTACGGACACTTCCGTAACTGAGCTAATTTGTAACCGATGACCGGATAAGAATTCAGGGGAAGCTCCTTCCACCCCTTTCAACCTCAGCAGATAGAACGCTGGAGAGGGGGCGGCCTCCACTCTAGCGTTTTCTCTGCTAAAGGTTCTCTCTGCTAAGGTTAAAAGGGGTGAATGGAGTTTCATCTGAATCTTAACTAGTTACGGTAGATTAACATTGACTCTGGTCAAAACCCACTGGAGGAGCTGGTTTTACCAGATCCCATAGGAACCTTTGGCACCCATATTCTATGTTGACCGGCAAAGCTTAATATCTGATAAACTACATTTTTTAGTGCACCCAAGAATTTCTAAGATCATGAAGCCGTCAAAGAAAAATATATTACGTAAATCGTTTGAAAACTATCGCGCAGCCTGCTATGCAATAATTGCACTCTGCTGGAAATGCGTCATTCACGTAACGCGCTGCTCTATATTCTCGGCGACTGGCGGTGAACGTTAGTTCTGTTCTCGCTTTAAAACGCATAATTAAAGCGCTGGTCAAAAACGTTAATGCTGAATATCCTCAAGATAATGCCATGGCAAAAAAAAAGGATTGCAGGATATAAACATCCTTTCGTTTATTTATTTGATTACCATTAAAGCAATCAGCGAAAAATGCTTCACTGAGGGATCACAGGAGCTTACGTGAACGCAAAGAAGACGTTGTAGAAAAATATAACAAAGATGCATAAAGGTGCACGAAAATCTAAACATTTTGAAATAATAATAATGATAATTAACTTCTCAATAAGATATATATATATATATATATAAATCTTTGCTGATACGGATCCCCACACCAATAAATTTCGTAACTTAAAACACAATATCGTGCATACCTGTGCAACAGTAGCTTTGAAAGCCTGTAATGCTTCCTTGGATAATTATGCACATAATCATTCGGCTTGCTGTGCATATCCGTGAGCGTTTTTTTGTATAGTTGACGAGCAGAATTTTCAAGAATGTATCGCAGATGGTCTATTCTGACCGCGTGCCGAGACTTTGGTGGACAGCCTTACGGCAGCTGGTAAAAAGGCACAACAGGAGCCTTTTCCGATGTTGACGTGTAATTTAGGAAACAACAGTACATCATTGGGCCACGAGAAACAAAACCCTTTGAGCAGCAAGATTTATAGGGTGGAACAGGTAGAATTATAGGATGCAAACGCTCCAATACAAAAAATGTGCATGCTTTCTGTGACGGAAAATGCGCTATAAAAATGAGGCGCAGAAATCAAATATGTCCGTGAAAATATACCCACACCTTACTGTTCCAACGCTGGCGTACAGGTCGGTTAATATACCTTAAGTCAACTTAATGAGAACACTTTAAGAGTAATAAGGTTCAATAAATGAAGACTGGAAAAAAAAAAACCGTAGATAGTGAAACAACGGAAGCAACTGGAAATAACGTTTTGGCGAGAAAAACTTTATAAAAGAAAAATAGTATCTGCAACCCTATATAGGTGCAGTTACTCCAAAAAGATGAAAGACTTCGACCAGTTCTTTAATTCCCACAAACGAACACGAAAATTCGACCAAACAAAAGGACAGTCTAGTGTTCGATAAATGTACGCCATATTTTTAATCCGGACAAAATAATAGGCGCGGGAGCAAGAAAAGAACGGCAGGTACAACAAAGAGAGAATGACTTGTTTCATAATAAAGGACTCAAACGGAGAAAAATGGGCAAATAAAGACAGACTCGAAAGCTTCAAACAACACAAAGTTCAGGACTAAACCCTTATATAGGTGGACCTGTACCGAACACGTTCGTACAGCAAAAAAGAAATGGTTGATGGTTTTTAATGGGAGAAGCAAATACAAGCGGCAGCAAAGCGCGCCAGAAAAAAAAAAGAGAACACGATAAAACTCAAAAAAGCCTCAGGGCAAGGAGTGTGCACGAGCGGAAAAAGTGGAAGGTAAGAAATAGGGAAAGGTAGCCCCATAAGTTGCAGGACCGGGCAACTCAAGACACGGCGAGTGAAAACAAATGAACCCGAGGCCAGAAAGACAATCACCAAAAAAAAAAAAGCAGTAGGAGAAAAGAGAGAAAGGAGGGAGATCCGGCGATTACAAATACGTTCTGCGGAAACACACTGTACGCGCTGAACATTTGTTCGTCCCATTCACCTTTCTCTTTCGCTGTTTTGTTCGTTTTTGTTGCCATGGTCATCATTGGATTTCCATTTATAAGCGATAAATTTGTTCTCTGCTGCTTCCATCAAGGTTTCTAAGGTTGGCTTTATATTTATCGGCCGAGTTGTAAGTAACCCAGTTGAAAACTTCTGTAAAACGAGCTTCATTTTTCTTCCTTTCTTGCAGCTCATGGCCGTCACGTCTTTGGCTACTACGTGTAAAAGTACAAGTGATCGAAATCCTCTTTTGCTCAGAAAGTTGGTGACAGCGAAGTAACCGACGTACGAGCAAACATTAACGAGTCAAAATCCGCGTTGCGTCGCAGTTTATTACCAGGTCAGATGAGTATAGAAAGTTCAAGAATATCGTACAGATCTTCGCGCTATCACTGCTTGCGACGAGCAGAAGCTCCTAAAGCGCGGCAAAGCGCTACTTTTAATTCAGCGGAACGCATACATATATAAAAAGCAGCTACAGCGCCATCAAGATAGAATAAAATAGAATAGCTAATTTCAGGTCTCTTTCAAAATACATTTTCCAGGATCGTCTCACTTAAGCACATGTGTGCTTGTGTATGAGAACGGGCAGTCCAATTCTAAAAGTGTCCCTCCCCTCCCCCCCCCCCCCAAACGCGCTATTACAAAAAAAGGGAAACAACAAGAATAAAACAAAAACTAAATTTCAAGAACCCGTGGTGTGTCGCACGGTGGCCCAATAATCATGAACACTTCGCGGATTGAACTTTGCGTCGTGCAATCATATCCGTTACATTCATCCCACGTAAAAAGAGGAAACACTGCATGCAGCAGTAACCAAAAATGACAAGTAACGCTCAACACGAAAAATGTCTATCCGAGAGAAAAAAATTATGAAAAATATATACATATGTAAAAAAGATACTGTAGACGTTGCTCGTGAATTCCGATAATGAAACGCAAAAGCAACAAGAAAATATTCGAAACGAAATGTTCAAGAGCAAGGTCATTACAACAAAAACCAACACAAGCAGCGGCCATGAATCAGTAATAAAAAAAAAAGAAGCGACAAAATTGTTTGACATGAGTGACAAGGCGAGATTATGAATAAAATCCAACGGCCTACTTCCAAAATCAAATCGAACTGCTTTGACACCATTTCATTATTTCTTTTTTCACAGTACGTAACGACTGCATTTCCTGCAAATTGCCAGGAAACATGGTTAAAGAGATTCGGGACATAATAATTTCTTGATCGTGTTCTATAATTCGTATATACTCTAGGAATATCATATTCCTCGGTCCTCCTAAGCTGCTTTCGTGCGGTTGACTTTGTCTTGTAATCGGTCGTGATGTAGTTTTACGTGATGATTGTATAGTTCCTCAGATTACCTATTGCTAGAAGATTAAGTTCGATAAGCTGTTCTTCGAATGGGATGTGCTCGAGCCGGGTTCCATAAGTGACGTTCTTTAACATTCTTTTTATCATGTTATCAATTTTTTGCTTTTTGGTGTTCGAACAGAATCCGTAGAGAATGCGTAGATTGTTATTCCATACCTCAATTTTGATTCACTTAACATTTTGTAAACTGGTTTTCTTAATGTGGTGTCCACGTAACTACGAAGTCTGTATAAGTAAGATGAAATCCTCCTCAACTGCTTTATTAGGTTATCTGTATGCAAATTCCAGGATAAATGTTCGTCAAAGTAAATTCCTAGGTATTTAGTTGTTGTTGCGTATGGTAGTGGTGAACAGCAACAATTCGTGCATTCAGCTGAATGTAAAAAGATGGGTTCGGTGAGGTGAATACGTTTTTGATGGGTACGGAAGCACATTAAAGTAGTCTTGTTTTCATATACAAAAATGTAGTTTTTTGCAAACCAGGTCATTATTTGTTTGATGTCTTTTTGTAAAGCGGACGCCGCAGAACTATAATTTTTGTTTGCTAGAACTAAAGCGGTATCGTCTGCATATTGATATATATTTGATATTAAAGGCAAAGAAGCAAAGTCATTCATGTATATGTTAAATTGCATTGGGCCTAATACCGATCCCTGGGTTACACCGCAGGTGAGGTTGATGGTGTCACTTATACTATTGCTAATTCTTACTTTTTGTGTTCGGCTGGTAAAGTAATTTTTGAAAAATCTAAGGAACGGTCCTCGGAATCCCAGACTTTCTAGTTTATCTAGTAGAATATCATGATGTATTGTATCGAAAGCTTTAGTTAAGTCTAAAAATAAGGAAAGTACTATTTTATTATTGTCTATCTTCTCATCAATAAAATCCGCTACGTCTTCGAGTAGAAGTGACGTATTTTTATTTTTCCGGAACCCACACTGACAGTTACGTATTAACGAGAATTTGTCGCAGAACGAGGTCATAGTTTTTAAAACAAATCTTTCCATTATCTGATGAATGACTGACAATAACGCAATGAACCTGGAATTGGAAACGTCTTGGAGGTTTTGACGTTACTATATTGCTAACTATATGTTCTGATCTACTTCTGTTATTTGCGGCATGTACGCGGAGTTTTGTGTACGGCTCCGGTAAATTAGGTTTTGTGGTAGATTTGTTTGCGTGCTTACGTAGGTCTTGCACCTGCTTAACAAAAGCGCGATTGAAGTTATCACTTAGTGTATCGAAATTGGTTGTTGCAAAATTTTTCTTTAGAGATTCGTCCGCGTTATTTTTGGGGGGTTTGCCTATGATTTGATTAAAAGTATTCCACATTTTCCGGATGTTCTTCCCGCACTGTTTGAGCTGTGCTGTACGGAACTTATTTCTGGATAACCTTATTTTTGCTGTTTCCCTGTTCCTTATTTGCCTATACTCTTCCTTAAGTAATTTAAGTTTCGGAAATTGCCTACATCTGTTCCATAATTTATTTTTCTCAAAACTTAACTCAACTCTTTCATTGTCAATCAACTGGTTGCTACAATTTCTTTTTGCTTAGTTTGATCGTCTTTTTCTAACTTTCGTATATGCTCCCAAGTTTCTCGACCACCGCTTCATAAAGGGGCTATATGTTCAAGATGTAAAAGAGAGTTCCAGTTGTACTTCTTTATACTGTAGTCTACTTTTTTGTTGTCAATAATTTGTTTATATTGGCTTTCTTGCATCTGTTGTGTACAGTTTTCCTCAAGTATCCGTAGAGCAACGAAGTAAGGATCTGCTACTTTCTTTTTAATTATGCCACCTATAAATAATAAATTGCTTGTTCGGGCTTTTATATGATCACTGCTACTTCTTGTGATTTTATGTGCAAGGTGCTCTTCTCTAGTGTAACCATTGATCAGATTTTCTAGACCGTAACTTGACGATATGTTCAGGTAATCCGAGACTCCGTATTTATCTTGACTCGAAACGTCAATGTTTAAGTCGCCTGCTATAACTATATAATCGTTGTTGTTAAATCTGTTTATCAGTTTATCAAATTCTTCATAGAATAAATGTAGATTTCCACTGGGTGGTCTATAGAGGGCACATATAGTGAACGATATAGCGGCTTTATGTATATTCATCACAAGAGCTTCGGCATGCTGCAAAGATACCTCAATATGGTCAAAAAGCCAGCCATTTTCAAGGTATATCAGTATCCCCCCTCCTTTCCTCCCTTCGCGCCGTACAGACATTTCATAATACCCATGTATGGGGAAGTAGAGCGGTTCGTTTATCTCAACATTTATTTCGGTAAGTATAAGCACATCGATATCAACCAGTGCACGTGCTATGTAAACATTCAATTCATCGCTGTGCTTCTTAAGGCTTCTAACATTTATTTGAACGATATGAAGGACCTGGTCTTCTTTCTTTTTTTTTTTGTTCTTCAATTAAAACTTTTTTGGTACGATTATCCCATTCTTCAAATGTATCCAAACACATTATTGAATTTTGTTCAGTTCACTTTCGTCATTAATTCGAATTGCAGCCGCTCCGTCCCTCTTTCTCACATAAATTTTTCCGTTCTTAATCCAGACGTAATTATAACTCATCTCCCTCGCACGATCCTTTGTATTCCAAAACAACCACCGCTGTAGCCTGGTCAACTTCTCGTGTATGTACACCTGTTCGTCCTTCAATGCTGTAGGTTTGGAGGCCCATTTGTCTCGTTCCGATCTGTCCTTGAAGCGTACAATGATAGGGGGTATCTTACCATCCTTCGCTTTAAGTCTGTGCATAGACTCAATCTTATTGGGCTGAGGCACTGATAAGTTCAGTTTTGTTGCCAGGTTCTTTATGACTGCTGTCAGGCTAAGTACAAAACCAGCGTGTTCGTAACGGTAAATAGACATGAGGAAGATACATAGAAAGGGGGTCCATCCCCCCTTTCTATGTATCTTCCTCATGTCTAATTGATGTCGGGTCTTCGCGATCGTGCTCTGTAATTCCATGAATTTTTATGTTCTTTCTTCGGGAGTATTGTTCCGCGTTTTCCACTGCCCGTTCAAGATCTTTAATCCTTGCATCTCTTTCATACCCGAGCTGTTCGATCTCATTCGTCCTTTTTTTTAGTTCGGTCGTGACACGTGTTAATGAGTTTGCCTTTTTTATAAGGTCATCATATTGCTTGGAAAGTATGGTTATCGAGGTTTCTATCGCTTGAATAGTTTTTTCTTGTTTATCCAGCTTTTCAATCGTGGTGTCATGCTTAAGAGACTGGATGTTTAGGTTCTATTTTATTTTCTCGATTTTAGAGAAGACTTCCCCTAGCTTCTGGTTTGTTTTCAATATCTGCTCCACCATAGCTGTGTGTTTTTGGTCGTCAGTTTTGCTTGCCATTGCTGTTTCCTGGCTATCTTTTTGGGGAGCTTGCCGTTGAGAATGCACTCTACAGGTGGCACAGTTTCAAGACGGGAGTCCCTTTGTTTCCATGGCTTTTAACTTTGCTTTTGTGATGCCTCCGCACTTCCTGATGTGGTAGGTGTTCCCACACTCTGAGCATTTTAGCGCTTGGCTGTCTGCTGCGATTGATTTTAAGCATGCCAAACATTCGTCTGACTCTCCAGAGTTGTACATAACGACAGTGCAAAGGGAAGGCAGCCCAGCGGAGTAACAAGTACAACAAACTGCTAGGCAAATGCCTGCACCCACCTTGGGGTCAAAACGGAGAAGTTATGACCGTGCTGTGCACTCCGCTGGACTGCGTCCTTCCTTCGCCTGGCGCCACATATATGCCGTGTGTATGCGCCGCCTGGTAGATGTTGTTGGGCGGCGACGAAGTGACGTCGTTCTTGATAGTGGCCTGTTGTCGGCTTATGCACTGCCTTGCTGTGGCTGCGACGACGATGTAGTTGCAGATTATCCCAGCTTCGTTTCCTTGGGGTCAAAACGGAGAAGTTAGGACCGTGCTGTGCACTCCGCTGTCCAGCGGAGTGCTGTGCATACGCGCATCTCCGCTGTCCAGCGGAGATGCGCATATGCAAACTGCTCTAAGCAATCTAAGGCCGGTCTGAGGTCAATCTGAGAAAGTATCGCACTCTACGCACGCAGAGGGCTGCGTGCGTACACGCAGTGGGCTGCTTTGAACACAAACGAACAATTTCCAGCTAGCGTACGTACGCAAAGCTCGTTACGTTGCCTGCGTATGGCTCATGCGCAGTGTGGAGGAGGAAGCGTTGACGTGAACGCGCAGTGTTTGCGTTTTCTCTGAAACGAAATGCGAAAACTTTCTATTGTTTTAAATGCTGGTTCATACGCTTACGTTTTGTTCCAAACGAATGTGAGCTGTGGAGCCTTGAGCTCTCTTGTGATCTCTTACCACGAGAGAAGACGCTGGCACTCTGGAGCACTCTATGACGTGGTGCTGGAAATGCACTTCTCTTTAGTGAAGATTTTGCACTACTTTCGAGATGAAATGTTCGTAATATCTGCGAGAAATCATTGTTTATAACATTGTAAAAAACAATTTTCAAGCTCAAAATGAAAGAGAAGTGCGCGAAAAAGAAACATACAGATATCAATAAACTTCTCCGCCTCTGCTAGTAAAAGGTTTTCACGACTCGTGTCTTAACTTTAAGCTTCCTTCATGTTTAAATCTCCAAATATATTCGAAGAAAAAAAAAAAAAAACGATTATACGTATATCTGTTTTCCTCCATCGAAATATAATGCGATATTTGGTTAGAAATGACGGCGTACCGTCATATTTTGCTTGAACTGCATGTCTGAATTGAGTGAAAAATGGGCGGCGTTTTTGTGTTCCATTGCGTGCCCGCAAACAGTCAATCTTTGATAATGACTCAAAACTGGAAACAGTATACATCGAAGAGGTAATTCCGGGACATTAAAAATAGTGCCTAGACAGCACCATGTCAAGGCATGCGAGTTTCATCTTGCTAAAAATCTGTCGCCTGAAAAGAACAAAAGCTGTATGAAGAGAGAGCTTAGAATGCTCTTTTTAAAGGGGCAGGGAAACGAAATTTCAGAGCTCATTTTCTAGCTTGAATGTGTTGCATGTTGCACCCTAACCTCAAAAACACCAGTCTTCTGTTGAAAGGCACAAGAAAACTAATTTTAAAGCTAGATCTTTCAATGTGCACCTAGGCCAGTTTGCTGAACTTGCGGCCGCGGCTGCGGCTGCGGCCAAGAGGAATTTTTCTGTCACGTGACCAGCTCCATGGGGACAAGGAAGCACCTAGCGCCCCTGCCCAATGGTGGAGAAATCCGTATCGCTTCAAGCACAAAAGCCTAATTTAGCTCGCAGAAACTGACTGCAGGGACTTTCAACTGGAGTCCAATTGACCTCCCCCTTATACTGTAGGAGCGGCAGATAAAGTTACGGCCAGGAAGGATAAAAATGAGCCAAAATGAAGGAAAAACCACTCGTGATGAAAGTGTTGGCAGAATATTTATATAACTCCGCCAGCGCCGGCGTCTCGCGCCTTCTACTGTGGTCGATCGAAGGCGTACTGGTCAAATGTTGTCAAGGAAACACGCGATAGGTGTAGTAAGTGGGGTGGGTGGGAGTTGTCTATATTTACGCGCGCCACCGTCTGTAACATCTTTTTAATTGCAAAAATTTGGTATGTGCTACAAGTCTTGGCGTGCGCGCGTGTAAATGTGCAAAAGCTGCACCGCGTTTTTGCTGAGTTCATCTGGTGGTCTGGATGGGAAAGGATTTGTCGGGACAATTTGTTTTGTCACGTCAAAAACGGCGGGTTGTCATTGTCACACATTTTTGTCAGGCAGGTTGTGTCGCGCTTCATATTTCCTAGGGACCAATCAAATCCATTTCTTCGAGCTGTAATTCAGACCAGACTGCCACCTTTGTTTGTCGTTTCATCGTGTTGTCGGAAACAGCACCACATTTGTAGTTTTCTTAAAGAAGTGGCAGAGGCGTTCCGTTTTCTGTCTGTTCGTTTTTCTCTCGAATACTTGTCGGGTGTCACGCGTAAGCGCTTAACGCGTGATATCATTGAAACTGTTTTCCCCGTCCCTTTGTACCGGTCCATTTTCCAGTCAAGTCCTGCGCAAGACGTGTTATCCCGGGTTAAAAAGATGGCAATCCCACCTGGTATAAAAACTTTTTTTCTTTTACTTACACACAAACACCCTCCCTGTGAAAGTTTGGCTTGAGCAGAAAAATATTTTTGTTCCATGGGGTGTTCATTGTTTTCTGTGCAAGAAATCTGAGACCATAGAGCACGTATTTTTAGACTGCTGGGACGCTTTGCTGTTCTGGAATGTCCTTCAGAGGACTATCAAAAAAGAGTTACCGTTAACGCCCCAAGGCATTAGATTCCTTCCTGTTGACAAATATGGTGAAACTCCTGTTGATTTTATTATGGTTTTGGGTTTGCACGCGATTTGGCGAAGCAGAATGGCTGTGCGGCACGCGGATGTTGATGCACGTCCTGTGTGGATGTATTTCGTGGAAACGGTCCGCAGACTGAACTCAGTTTATGCCACGCTGAAGTGTCCACCTGACTGTGTCAGTTCTGAATGTGCTAGAAAATATGAGAAATTTTTAACCCTCATGCACGTCGGCCATCCGTCGTGCATGTGTTTTTATCCATGTGACTATGTTTGTGTTCTTGTCTAAACAGGCAATAAGAAAAAAAATTCTACTGTGGTCGAGAGGTTAGAGCGCCGGTACTTGCCGTCGCAGGGTGAAAGTCACGGGTTCAAATCACGTCAGTAACTCTCTTTTTTTTTCTATTTGACTGCACTCCCAATAAGAATGTAGACAAGGCCATATCAGCTCTATAAAATCATTGGGCGCGTAGTTCTCACTCACCACTTCGTTGTTCATGACTTCGGAAGAGCGCATACATGTCTCTGGCTTCCTTTACTAACTTCCGCCACGCCTCCTGCATCTGCCGAACACTCCGCGGAGAGTTGACAATATCTTCCCATGCTCGTCTCTTCTTTCGCCAGGTAACTGTGCTGCTGACTTTCTCTAGAATTTGTTGTTTTCGGTTTCCAACTGGTCTAATTAATTCTATTTCTTGATCCAAAGTCATTTTAGGTGTTTGCATTAGAGAGAGGGTTTGCGATGTCGACGCCTGATTCATTCTTGCATTCGGTTGCGACCGTCTGCTATTCTAACTAAAATTCAACAAGTAATGTGCTAATATTACAAAACGATTGCCACAACAAAATGTAAAGGGTAAAAATATACCTTTTATCACAATCTATGCAAGTAAAAGTATGATCTCTTTTATTTCGGTTTTACTACTTTCTCAGACGTTTGACTTGCTGCCTTGCCTCAAGGATTTCGCTCAATCAATGCATCTACGGCTGCTAGTCTCTTTTTTTTCTTTTTGCTTATTTTGTGAAAGTCTTTTTTTTAATTGTCACAACTGCAGTTTTAATTAGTGCTCAACGGGCGTCTCCTGTTATTGAAACGAGTTGTAGCAAGAGCGTTGTATATTGAAAAACAGATAAATTGTAGTTGCTGGGGAAACGATGCTTGTTATGGCTCCGTTTCTGTGAAATCCATACCGATGCTGTTACCTTGGTTTCCTTTTAATGAACATTATGAAATGATTGTATTAGCGCGTTAACTTGCCTCGATGTTTTTTTTTTTTTCTTACCGATGTTTCGATTGAACAGGTAAACAGTAAACACCGTCTAAGGCGCAGTAGTGCAAGTGGATGATTCCTAAAAAGGATCGCAGTTAAAAAGTAAAACACACGCAAAATACAAAAAAAAAAAAAAAAAAATTCCTAGCGCGATTTGATCTCGAAACTTTCACGCCGTGACGATGAGTACCGGCGCTCTAACCTCTCGACCACAGTAAAAGGCGCGGGGCGCCGGCGCTGGCGGAGGTGTATAAATATTCTGCCACCGCTTTCATCACGAGCGGTTTTTCCTTTATTTTGGCTCATTTTTATGCCGTAACTTTATCTGCCGCGCCAACAGTATAAGGTGGCAGTCAATTGGACTCCAGTTGAAAGTCCCTGCAGTCAGTTTCTGCGAGCGAAATTAGGCTTTTGTGCTTGAAGCGATACGGATTTCTCTGCCATTAGGCAAGGACGCTAGGTACTTCCTTGTCCTCATGGAGCTGGTCACGTGACAGAAAAATCCCTCTTGGCTGCGGCCGCAGCCGCGGGCGCACGATCGGCAAACCGGCCCTGGTGGATGCATACGGAGCCTATTTTGGAGGTAATCTAGCAACGCTGGGGAACTTGCTACGTAGTCGTGACGTAGCAGATTCCTTCGGAAGAGCGTCGCCCTTTGGAATTTCAACATTTTCCTTCTTAGCTTTCCTCCTGGCTCAACTCACAAATCGCGCATTGTACCAAACGGCCCAAGAAGACGGAAAGGAAGGACTCCCCTCTTTCTCGAACCCTCGTTCGTGCAACCGGACACAGCCATTCTGCCCCTAGGAGATTAGCCCGTCGCTCAAAACTCAAACAAAAGTTGCTTTCCCCACCCCGTTCAGCCCTAAGCTGACAGTGTTGTGGAAATTACGTGCTCCTTGGGACTGTCACACGCTCGTCACCCCACGGGTACTTCAAACGGCTCGGTTGTAACGCGCTGACGCTATTGACACGACCACAACGCTCACAACACCACCAAGGGCAAAGCTCATAACCACGCCAGCCTTGCTACGTCATGAATGCGGGGAATCTTTTCTTTCTCTTTTTGTTTGCGGCGGATATCCCATGACGCATCGCGCTCTCCGTTCAATTCTCTTCGTGCGCTTGCTCAAGTGCACCGTTTGAAAAAAAAAAAAAAAATATAGCCAGTCTTTCAAAATACAAACGTGCGATTATCATTTACGGTTATTATCCGTCTTGCTTGATTCATTGGCGAACGAAATTTTAATATTGCAATTTTTGTTTCCGTACCCCTTTAAACTCTACTGAAAAAACCATTTGAAATTCAATTGGGTGGCAAACTGGTAAATCAAACGGGTGCAAACATGTCAACCCGTTTGGGTCAAACATGATTATGGGATACGGGTAACCGTTTGAAACGGTACCCGCTCGAAACGGTAACCATTTGATACAGGTGCCCGTTCGACCTTGCACGTGACCACACGTTTGAACGTGCCATTCGAATCGGTAAATTATGCGCTAGCACTAAATGGGAATCGTCTGGTAGGTTGGTTATCTTAGACTTATTTAAGACGTTGCGAAACTCATAAACCTATTTATAACATGGAGGAAACACGTAGAACAAATGTGCTCACGTAGGTGCTTGGAAATGGACAGGAAAACAGACACAAAAGGTTGTTTTCAATTCTCCTCAAAGTTTATCACGTTTTCTGTAGACAAGTACAAACAAGCAAGCGATCTGTGAAATGTAAGAGGCACTCTAAGCTTTTATACAACTGAGAAGATAGCAAACCAAACAAGAACCGAGGTAATTCTAGACTATGAAAGTAGACTTTCGGGAAATTGTTCGTCCGGCTGCCGCGAGAATAGCGGCTGCATAATTATATAGATAATCTGGAAGAGTACGTGTAGAAGAACGGTCAATCGTTGCCAAGAAGTAGGTTTCAGTGCACGTACCATAAAAATAGCGGACTTGAAAGATGTAATCCGTGATATTTTTTGACACGGTCAAAGCATGACAACCACACAAACACAAATGAGAGGGAACGGCTTCTTGAAAGTTTCAACACGATGTGGCGCACAAGCTGTCAGTTGCCGAACCCAACCAAACCGCAAGCATTGCTGACTTCTTTGAAGAATCGCTTGTTGCCGATATAGACGTAGGACTTTTCGAACACTGAGAGCTTTGGTGCACATCAAATACGTTGTCGAGAGACATCCTAATAAGACCGCAGGGTTAGGCGACAGATCGAATCAGGTGGACGCGCGAAGTTCGAACTGGAAATGACAACAAGCAGACAAAAAAAAAAAAGCGGCTGTCAGGCGCACCCCTTCGGATCTCGCTGCTTATCAGCGTGTAGCTCGCGCGCGGCTGAGGGTCACGTGACGGGTGACAAGAGAAGAGGGAGGGGGCGAGGACCACAGGAACAGCCCCTCTCCCTCTCGGCAGGCATTCCAGTGAGATGTGTTTTTGTAACATCGAAAAAGAAACACGCTTGCGCGCGCGCGCGCGCGCATTTTAGCACGCTCGAACCTTGGAAATGGCGGCGGGGCGGCCAGAAGCTCGGCTTGCGCCCGAGCGAAGAAAGTACCCAGCGCGAGCTTGTAGTTTGACTGGTTTCACTGCTGCAACGGCGGGCGTGCTCTCGCAATGCTCGATGTTCTTGCAGCCGTGTGTACGCGTGCTACCTTCGCTGCGTCTTGAATTAAAGTGAAACGGAGTCTAGACGTACATACTTTCACGCGGTCGCGTCTTCTGCGAGAGATTCGAGCTGAATAGTTAAATTGAGGCAACAAAGATGGATAAAGTTTTAAAGTTCTGTCAAAAATATCGGCTCACCAGCGTCGCGCGTTTACGTAACACGGCAACAAAAAAGGTGTTAGTTTTAGTTGCAGTATAAGCGAATATCAGCGCAATTGAAATATAAATATAATTACTTGCATCACACGGACGATCTGAAATCGATGAACCGGCGCTCCCAGCCGTCCAGAAACATTGGCTGCCACGGCTGAAACGCTAGGCGTGCCCACGCCGCCGATCTGTACGTTCAATATCAAACGGGCTCCGGAGAGCCGTTTGATTAAACCGGTACGGTTTGCAACATGGTCACCGGTTTGAGCAAACGTGTGACAACTTTGCCCAGACGAGTCGCCCATTTGCCCAGACGAGCGACCCATTTGCCCAGACGAGCGACCCGTTTGCCAAAGGAGTGACCTGTTTGTCCAAATAGGTGACCGTTATGGCTCATACGGGGGACCCCTTTGAGCCATACGGGCGACCCCTTTGACAAACTGGTGACCGGTATGGTTAAACTGTTACCGGTATGGACACGTTTATTTTCATATAGGCGCCAAATGTTTTTTTTTCAGTAGGGAAGCGAAAGCAATAACTATCCCAAGGAGCGAAGCCGGCGTTGCCTGTAACCGCTGTAGTAGCAAAACGGCAGTTAAATTCCCATTGGTCACAAGAACAGACACGCAGATGCTTCGTCACGCAAGACGGCGGGGAGCTCTAGATCAAAGCAGATGAGCCGAAAAAATAATACACAAAGAAAAGAGCAGCAACGCAGATACATCGTCATGGAAGACGGGTAGCCGGCGGGGTTCGCCGTGCCTGCGCATTTGGGAGGGGAGGGCGGAGCGCCATGTGCGATAGAACCCTATTGAAAAAGGCCAATATGAACTCGGCTTATTGGAAATATTGTATTCCAATGAAGTTGATGGAAACCAATAAAAACTCATTGTTATCCGATTAACCCAATACGCACGATGGGAATGCATATCGAAGCACAATATCCCGATAGAGTGTGCGGTTATTGGTATACAACAGGATATTGGAGCACAATATCCCGATATAACTTGCGGTAATTGGTATACAACACGATATCGAAGCGCAATATCCCGACAGAACTTACGGTGTTTGGAATAGAATACGACACCGCGTGCATATTGGTGACCGACATGGACATACTGTGCGGCCACACGATATATACATATCAGTCGTCGATCACGACCCCAAAGGAGAATACAATATCGCGTGGATAAATCTCAGAACGAATTCCAAGTTACCAACATGAATTACGTCGGAATATACCGCGGACTAAGAGGATACGTAACACGGTATTGATCGCCCGTGAAGCAACATGTGGATATCGGC
Source organism: Ixodes scapularis (assembly GCF_016920785.2). Lineage (NCBI taxonomy): Eukaryota > Metazoa > Arthropoda > Arachnida > Ixodida > Ixodidae > Ixodes > Ixodes scapularis. Next base: position 14,459,306 of record NW_024609873.1, on the reverse strand, counting down.
ACGCCCACATATACGGCATCGCGTGAATGATATCGTAGAACAGCAGGAGTTACCATACGCCAATACGAGAGTGAACGATATAGGAGGTGGATACACACAGAACACAAACGTTCCGCATTGCAAACACATTCACATTGATCGAAAGCGCAAGTGTACGTACGGCACACTGTACACGCAGCCTCGAGCGCTTGAAATGCTAGACAACCACCAAACCATTCAGAATAACTAGCTGGGACACCCGCGACCTACCTTTCAATGAGAAAGCCCAATAACGACGTGCTCATTGGGGTGATCGTTTTCAAACAAATGTTTATTGCAGTTTTAATGCAACAAAAGTTAGGTTACGGATGTTGGGACACAAATCGAACGCGATACGTGACAATGTCAGCACGCACGACAAAATAATGAGGATTAATGGGCTTGACAGGTCACGTGCTTCTTACCCGCACATTTATCGATATTGACCCACCTTTCTGGGTAATCCTACGTCGTACACAAAATCCACAACCACACACGAGCACATTTCACCCACCACTCTTCGTCGCCTGTTTCGCAAGATTCACACACTGTAAAAAACGACGGGAAAAATACGTGCATTTGCGCCATCAAACGATACGTTACAGACTCGTTTTATGAGAAAAGTTTCCATCGTCAACCCGCGCGCGCGAAAGCTCGAGCGCTCGAGCTTCGTAGGCAGTTCGAACTCCGAAGGGAGGCGAGACGAGCGAGCCGCGAGTAGCCCATCGAGCCAGACGAGCGGCTGAGCGAGCCGCCGAGTGGCCGAATCCGCCGATCCAGCCAAGCCTAGCCGAGCCGCCGAGATTGCGCGATTGCACCATTGCACAGCGACCGCGACCGCGCCAACCCGGCGAGACGGCGGCGATGGCGGGACCGACGGATGACAGCTCGTCAAGTTCGTCGCGCACTTTGCTTGTGGGTTCCAAGTGAAACCAACGCACTTTCAATCGCTTCCAAAGGTACGTATAGACGACTTTATTACTTGCAGCATTGAATGCTTTGGTATACACAGATCAAAGTGAACACTGAAGGGCAGAAGGGAGACATGATGTTTTGAAATCGCAGCTTATTTGAACGCATGGGTCCCCTCTGAAAGCGTCTGGCTGTGCTCTGTTGCTGACGTCATTTCGACTGCGTGTACTCTGATGTAACGTCAGTCAGTGTTTACACTCGGCTAGCTTCGCTATCTTGTTATCACATGTGCGAAATAGACGTAGAAACCAGCGCCTCGTCTCTTTCGGATATTCAACCTCCAGCCCCCTGGCTCCCAGCGTGCTTACCGGCGCAAACCGTTCGACGTGTTGGATCCGTGGGCTCGTTCGATGAGGCGTTGTTTAACGCTCACGAGTCGCCGAAGTGTTACCGGAGCTTCTCTTTACGAAAGTCGCGATCGACGCTGGGCTCTGAGCTCGTACTTTTTTCTTCCCTGGTAGACTAAGAGTGCCGACCATTCATCTGTGGTGCCGACTGGAGCCGTACGAAGTTGAGAAAAGCTAGCGAGTCTGTCAGATTTTCGTGACGCCGCCCAACTGCTCTGCTACCGGCTGCGCTCAACGAATAATGTAAAAAAACGCGTTTTCTAATTTTCAAATTTTTTTTTGCCATGTTTTATTTTATTCGCCGCAAAGTAAATCGCGGCCGTACATCGGTTGACTCCCGATTACTGTCTCTACATCGTAGATTGTCTCACCACAATTGTGCCTCGTTGGAGTAATCTTATTCTGATATCGTTACATTTTGCTTTTTCATGTTGGCACACTTCTAGACGACCTTCTACACGTTGCACTCCTCGTCCACATGTCGCTGGTGTTAGAAACAAATCTGAAGTCGCTGTTTGCTCACACGTTGGTGCACATATTTCATGTTCAACATCAGGTATCTGAAGGAGTCGCCATGAAACCCTGGAGTTTGTTTAGAGGTACCTCAACATACTGTATTCAAGTGTCGTTTTGTGTGTTATAGTTTCCTACAAAACCAAATTGCACTTTGTTTGTAATATACCGTATAACTGTTCACTACAATTAAAGTTGCTATGAAACATTGGCCACGAGAGGTGACTCGGCCAACGCAGCCTGAGAATTCCTCGCATAATTTTTTTCATGGGTCATTTTGGAGACTGACAAATTTTCTTGTGAATAATGAGTGTTATGCACATGTGTTATACATTTCGTACAGCTACTTCAGTTAGATAAACCGCAGCAAAGGCAGCAAGACAGTCTCATGGGGTCACACCAAGGATAACTGCATTCCTGCTCGAGTCCCGAGTCTTGTCACCAAACTTCACTGAACATAATGGTACATTCCGTTTCCTTACCTTTTTCTTCTGAAATATGTCTTTTTATTGTTGCTTTTTTCTAATGAAAAAAGGGTAGTACAACGTTTAAACACCCAATGTTTTTTTTTTTTTTTCTTTTTGTAACATGTGTATAGTACGTCGTTTAAACACCCAAGCGTTCATAAATGGTCTCTGTACCAGACAATAGGGTGTGTTATACTCTGTTTCATATTTAGCGTGCAACGCTGTGAAAAGTACTAAAGTGGTGCGCATGAAAAAATAGAAAGGTGTTACTCCGCGCGTTTCGTGGACGAGTGGTAGAAGGCGCTGCTCTGGCGATGTTGACGTCTCGGTGGCCGTGGTTCGAACCCATTTTACGCGCAAAGCTTTTTGGTTTTGTTTTTTTCTTTTTTAGACATATTTTTTGTGCAAGATTGTGCGCATTGCCGAAGTGCATATTTCAGTTCCTCCCTCTTGATTTTTGTTTATAAGTCGCCGAGAGGCCAGATTTCTACCATCTGGTCTGCCGCTTTGCAAGTGTTATTTACCTCCAGCACCGAGTTATATTTTTCTTTCGTGCAGCGTGGAATGAGAAATCGCCCTGGTAGCGGCCTTGTCCCAAAATTTATAATAAGACGTTAATCGACAATAGTTGTGGCCTGTACAGTTTATTTTGAAATAGCTGTCAAGGGTAGGAATCTCCCTCTCGGAGCACTTGCGATGCACCTTGAGGCGAATGGCGTTCTGTGTGAACTCGTCATGCTTGACGGTCCCCGTGCTCGAAACTTTCACGTTGCGAGGTCTTTGCTTCGTGGACGCCACCTTGCCAGATAGGCACTGCGCCTTGCACTTCGCGACAGTACAGGGCACACTCCAGTGTCGTTACTGGCCGTCTCCAGGACTTCACGACCGAATTCTCCGGGGAATGTGTTCTTATACTCCCGTACACATTGGCTATCATCTGCTTGCACTCTTTCAAGATTTTCGCACAGCGAATCTTCGAAAACATCCGAGCAGGAGAGGTACTTGAGCTTGCTGCGTAAGACGCCATCTTCTCAAAACCAGCCAGTGCCACACAACCCGAAAACCCACATCGGCTGCCACACGGATGAACACGAAAACAATTTAAGGTGGTTTACATTATCTTTTCCTTTTTCTTGAAAAACATTCGTGCTCCGTTGAAATCATAACGCCACTATCAGTTACTAGCCCCGAGGAGGCACATTTTCCGACTTTTTAAAATTTTTTTGCTGGGGACGCACTATCTTATGGGGCGAACGTATGCACGGTCAGCAATGCAAACCGGTGCGCTAGCTTTGACTGCGTTGCACTCTATGTATGAAACAGAGTATAGGATCGCTTCAGACGGGGCAACCTTTCCAGGAATTTTGGGGCTGCTGGCGGGTTGTTTCCTAGTTTTCCCTAGATCGACACGAATTGCTGAGATCGGGTCCGGCTCGAAGCAGACGAGCAACTCTGACTACTCGGAGATGTTTGAAGCGGCAGCAGACAATCAGGAATTCAATATCTTCACGTGACACCCCTTTGGTCGTGATGATGAGAACTGAGGACTTAGTTCTGGTTTGAAATGGATCATTTTTGAAAATAAACTGTTTCAAAAAGATGAGCTAGTATTCTCAGCGCAATTTAAAGATACAAAAACATGTTTTTAGGATATATCTGTGTGTCTTAATACTGTAAGAAAAATAAAATTTCATGATGATGATTGCAAGTCGTAGCCATTCGGCTGCTGCATGTGAACGCGGGCGGCCTGTGTTGCTGGTGTTGCTACATGAAGTTGCTGGGCGAAATTGTTCCATCTGAAGCGGGCTTTAGGGAACTGAATTCAAGGGCCGTGGAGCTCTGGGTGCAAGCCAACCTGAAAACATTTTTTTTTCTTTTTTGGCTCTTTTAGTATTTAAATACATCTATATATATATACATATCTACTTTTTTTAAGTTTTAACATATAGATACATAATTTACACACTAATTCATTTTCAGAAGAGCTTTTATTCACACCTTGTGGCTTTCTGGTGCTTGCAATAGCTTCTCGGTGAGCTAATGCCAGCTCTGCAAAGGGAGAGGGATCTTCCCACGCTTTGCAGGCTGTAAAGCTGTGGCTTGCACAGCTCTAGTGTGTCACACCTCGCTCACTGGCTCCATCGCGAAGCATAGGTGCTGCATGGGCCGCGCCACACCGTAAGCCCATATACGGTCGGGTGACAAACCTGGGACCATTTGTCACTGCACTCAGCTATGGTATGGTGGCGTGGTCGGGGCATGAAGCAGGGTTACAGCTTGGAAATGCTGGTCTTCATGACATTTTAAACACATTTTTCATTAGTTTTGTGTCGAGTTGTCAGCATTCTAAAGGTGAGAAAGCAAGCAGCAGCGACAGCAAGAAAAGAAAAATTTAAGACCGCTTTCAAAAAGAATCAATTACGAGCACTAGAAAGGCATGGAGGGTAATTAAAACGCTTCTAAAGGTGAATTAGCGTATAAATTAATTACTTGTGCCTCAAAAATACAAAAAAACAATGTCAATATAGTTATAAGAATAAAAATATACACCAGGAGGACTTAAACCAAAACTACAGTCTGTAAGTTTGAAATTTGACACCTTAAACTACTTGGCCACCACCCAATTTTATTTCCAAGTCGTTCATCGAGGTATATGAATTTTTTTTGCAGCTGTCGGCTGCAAGAGAGATTGCCTTATTTTTAGTTACTTTACTATTCCCACCAAATATGACAAGTGATAAAGAATAGAACCTCATTTGATTGGCCGAGGCACTGTGCTTGCATCAAGGCAAACTAGCCTGTCTTGCTGGGTTCATATTTTGTTTCATCACCTGTTTAGGATTCTGTTGTCGCTCATCAAAAGAAGAAAAAAAAAACTGACTAATTCTGACTTCTTCTGGTGTGCAGTACCCTTGGCAGTAAACTCTGCTAAATGGGGCAAAATATAGATACTTTTTTTAGCAAATATGCATCGTTTTAGCAAAATGAGCTACAACTATTTGACTAACGTGAAACAGAACAAGTCTCTCCACTTGGGTCTTTTTTCAACTCTCGCATCTCGCAGACACTATTTCCTGCTTTTTGTGGTTTGTATCAGACTTTTGCATTCTGTCCGGCCAAAGCATCTATGTTACACTAAGACTGGGTTCTTTAGGATATCTACAGGTATTCGCAGCAAATGGCTTCCAATCAGGAACACGAGTTTGTTCTCGGCCACCGAGAGTAAGTATTTTCAAGGTAAGCTATTGCCCGCCTCTATGAGTTTTGTATTTTATTCCTCTCGAATGCCATAACCTATGTGCAGTGGTCTTGCATTAGTATTTTGTTGTCTCTCTTCTGCAAAAACACCCAAGTTTGACTAAGACCGGGTTCTTTCTTATACATGCAGGTCTTGGTGGCAAGCACCAGCCAATCAAGGCCAGAAGTTTGCTCTTTGCCGCGCATGGCAAGTGTTTTCAAGGTGAATGATTGACGCCTATCTGAGCTGTTCGTTTCATTCCTCACAGACACTCTATGTCCTGTCTTTATAGTGGTCTTGTGTCAGGCTTTTGTGTCTCTGTCCGGTCAAAGCATCTGTGTTAGACTAAGACTCGGATCTTTAGGATACCTGCAGGTATTCTTTGCAGCAAATGGCTGCCAATCAGGAACACGTGTTTGTTCTCGGCCACTAAGAGCAAGTATTTTCTAGGTGAGCTATTGCCCACCTATATCAGTTTTGTGTTTCATTCCTTTTGGATGCCATTTCCTATGTGTAGTGGTCGTGCACTAGTATTTTGTTTCCTCTCTTCTGCAAAACACCCAAGTTTAATTAAGACCGGGTTCTTTCTTATACATGCAGGTCTTGGTGGCAAGAACCAGCCAATCAAGGCCAGAAGTTTGTTTTTTGCCGCGCATGGCAAGTGTTTTCAAGGTGAGTGATTGATGCCTATCTGAGTTGTTTGTTTCATTCCTCACAAACACTCTATTTTCTGTCTGTATAGTGGTTTAGCAATCAGTATTTATATACACATTATTTACATATTCAAGTGCAGATTGCTGTCACGGCCTTCGGAACCTAGCCGCTCAACTTGCTCGCGAGCCTTTTCTCCGTGTCGTCCTCTTCTTTCCTCTTTCAAGAGCTGGCGCGATGACCGCTACACTACCCCCCTTCTAGTCGATTTGACAATTAAAGGTAGAAAAATGAACTTTGCGGTGCGTTGGTTTGAACACTTTTGTCTCTGGGGACTCCTGACGTGACGGTTGAATATCGCGGGCTTGAGCCTGTCTATCGATACATTCTCTGTTTTCCCGTTTAACAGTATTTGGAAGTATTTCGGTGTCGTCTTCAAAACCGGAAATGGACCATCGTAGGGTGGTAGGAGGCAGCGGCGTAGAGCGTCCTTTCTGAAGAAAACGTGTGTGGTTGTTGACAGTTCGCGGCTGACAAAAACAGGGCGTGTCGATGACGGCCTTGTAGGTGTGGGGCGAAGTTGTGACATAGCATCCCTGAGACGGTGAACGTAGTCGGATGGATCGGGGGTGACTAGTATGTCAGGCGGGATGAAATATTCCTGTGGTAAGCGAAGCGTCGTTCCATGGACAAGTTCGGCGGCTGAGCATGATAGTTGGTCTCTGAAGACCGTTCGAAGACCCAAAAGCACTAGAGGTAGCGATTCGGTCCAGTGGGTGTGAGCCTCGCGTGCGATGAGTGCTGTCTTCAGCTGACGATGAAATCTTTCAATCATTCCGTTGGCTTCGGGGTGGTAAGCTGTGGTTCTCAGCCTGCTGATACCTAGGAGAGAAGTGAATGCCTTGAAGAGCGCAGATTCGAATTGTCTGCCCCTATCCGTGGTGACAATTGCTGGTACACCGAATCGCGAAATACAGACGTGTAGAAATGATTGTGCGACTGTCTGAGCCGTGATGTCAGAAATTGGAAGCGCCTCAGGCCATCTCGTGAACCGATCAATGACTGTGAGAATATATCTGGAACCTTGTGATTCCGGCATGGGCCCGACGAAGTCTAGATGTACATTTTCAAAGCGAGCTTCAGGAAGTTGGAAAGAGCCCGTGGGGCTTTGTGTGTGTCGCTGAATCTTCGCTCTTTGACATGCCAAGCAATGTTTGGCCCAGCTTCTCACATCAATGTTTATGTTTGGCCAGACATATCGAGAGGTTATGAGCTTCTGTGTTGCCCGTATGCCTGGATGGGATAACCCGTGTAGCGAGTCGAAAAGTTGCCGCCTTAACGAGTAGGGAACGAATGGGCGGGGAGAGCCGGCAGAGATGTCGCAAGTCAGGGTCCTTTCTAGCCCAGGGAGACTGATGTCTTCGAGGTGTAGTGCTCCCGGTGTAGTTCGAAGTCTATGAAGTTCTGAGTCCATATGCTGGGCATCGACCAGTGCGGCCGGAGTCAGAGGCGCGGCATTACCACCAGTGACTGGGGCTATGCTTGGTCGAGACAGTCTGTCTGCGACTACATTCTCTGTGCCCTTTATGTGTCGTATATCCGTTGTGAATTCCGAGATAAAAGACATTTGGCGTAGTTCTCTTGGAGAATGATGTCCGCTGTCTGGCGTGAGTGATTGTATGGCGCCCGCCAGAGGTTTATGGTCAGTTAGGATGTGAAATGATCGAGTTTCCAAAAAGTGTCGAAAGTGGCGGATTGCCGAATAGACGGCGAGGAGCTCTCGACCAAAAGTGCTATAGCGTCGCTCTGTAGTTGTAAGTTTGCGGGAAAAGAATGAAATCGGTTGCCATTCGCCGTTGATAAACTGTTGGAGGACAGCGCCTACTCCGACATCTGAGGCATCAGTAAGCAGGCATGTCGGTGCGTCTGCTTTTGGATGTCGCAGCAAGGTGGCACGCGCGATGTGTGTCTTGATGCTGGTGAATGCCTGTGTAGCCGCATCAGTCCATTTAGGAAGGCCTGTTTTGGACGGTGCAAGAATATCTTGAAGAGGCTGAAGCAATATAGCACAGTGAGGAACAAAACGTCGATAATAATTAACTAAGCCTAGAAAAGCTCTAAGAGCGCGCGCAGACTGAGGTTGTGGATAGTCTCGTATGGCGTCCACTTTGCTGGGAAGTGGTCTTAGGCCATGACGGTCAATTTGATGGCCCAGGAAAGAGACGCTCGTTGCACCGAAATGACATTTGGAAGGATTAATCATGAGGCCATTTTCGTCGAGTCGTTGGAAGAGGCTGCGAAGGTGGTGCTTGTGTTCGTCTTCGGATCTGCTCGCAACAGGTATGTCGTCTAGATAGGCGTACACAAAGGGTAATCCGCGGAGGACCTGATCTAAAAATATTTGAAAAGTCTGGGCAGCATTTCGTAGTCCGAAAGGCATCCGAAGGAATTCGAAGAGTCCGAATGGTGTGGTGATTGCCGTTTTTGAGATATCTTCAGGTGCGACCGGTATCTGATGGTACGCGCGAACAAGATCTACTTTTGAAAATATGATTGCACCATCGAGAATTGACGCAGCATCGTGGATGTAAGGCACCGGATAGCGATCAGGGGTGGTGGCTTGATTGAGGGCGCGATAATCCCCGCAGGGGCACCAGTCGCCAGGTGTCGATTTTGGAACCATATGTAGCGGTGAAGCCCACGAGCTGGAGGAGGGCCGTATTATGCCCAATTCGAGCATATGGTCGAAAGCTTGCTTGGCGGTCCGGTATTTTTCGGGAGGAAGCCTTCGGGGTCGTGAATAAACGGGGGGTCCTGTCGTCTCGATGTGATGTTGGACGTTGTGTTTAACTTGACTTGTGAAAGTGCAGGGACGTACTAGGGAAGGGAACTCTTGCATAATATCAATGTAGGGAGAATCTGTCGGAACGAGCAGTGGAGCCAGTCCAATTGATTGCAGCTTCGTGCGGGTCCCTGATACAGAAAGGAGCGTAGTGGCATCAATGAGACGACGGTTGCGGATGTCCACAAGGAGGTTGTAGTGTTGTAGAAAATCTGCTCCGAGGATTGGATGTTGGATGTCTGCGATAGTAAAAATCCAACGCAAAACTCGACGCAATCCTAGGTTGATCGTGAGAGTGCGGACTCCGTAGGTGGGAATGACAGTGCCGTTTGCTGCCTTAAGTTGCGAGGGTTGCTGATTACGACGATCTTGAGCGGTTGGAGGCAATACTGACACCTCGGCGCCAGTGTCAACTAGGAAACGAATTTTTGTTTCCTTATCTGGGAGAAAAAAGAGGCAAGGACGACGTTGCAACCGGCCAGGCGTACTCGTCGTCGCTAGTAGCTGGCGTTGCTGTTTCCCGGCGCCGTACAAGTGCATTTCTGGGCGCGGGAGCCGAATGTACGATGATACCAACATTGTTGGTTAACAGGACTGTAGGACCTGTTACGTCGGCGGGCTGGCGAGTTACTTCGACGCTGTCATGGCGATCGTGAAGGGCGAAGAGCAGCCACCATTTCTGTCAACTGATCCATGCGTCGCTTCATGGCGGTGCAGAAATCTGAGGGCTGTTGTGGAGATCGAGTTGTTTCGTAAACTTCTGGACGGCGTGTCGTTGATACGTCGACAATGCGATCTGTAACCTTTGCGAGGTCATCCAATTTGCCTTGCGGCGATGCGCCGCAAGGAAAATTGTTACTCTATTTGCGCAAACCACAACTGTGGATCCGCGGGCCAGAATGGCGGAAGGCGGACGGCGAGGGCCGCGACTTAGGGCTGTGGCGCTGCAGGAGAGCCGTCCGTTGCCATTGCTGCTCACCTTGGTGTTCTGTCGGGACGTCCGGGTCACCACGTTTAGCAATCAGTATTTATATACACATTATTTACATATTCAAGTGCAGATTGCTGTCACGGCCTTCGGAACCTAGCCGCTCAACTTGCTCGCGAGCCTTTTCTCCGTGTCGTCCTCTTCTTTCCTCTTTCAAGAGCTGGCGCGATGACAGCTACAGTGGTCTTGTTTCAGGCTTTTGTGTCTCTGTCCGGCCAAAGCATCTGTGTTAGACTAATCTTTAGGATATGTGCAGCAATTCTTGGCAGCAAGTGGCTGCCAATCAGGAACACAAGTTTGTTCTCGGCCACCAAAAGCTAGTATTTTCAAGGCAAGGTATTGCCCGCCTATATGAGTTTCAGCATTCATCAAGGAGCGCAAAACCAAAGCCCGGGGGTTGGCCATTGCAAAAATGTTGACTCGGAAGCGCATAGGGAGGAAGCTTTATAAAAGTATCCAGCTGCTTCTACAAGAAAAACCAAAACTAAAAATTTGGGTTTGATTTGAAAAAAAAAACAAAAAAACATTGCCAGCCCGAATTAACTTGGGGGTGGCACGGAGCAAACAAGCCACGGTACGAGTATGCTTGGTTCAGGCGTTTGTAAAGGTGGTAGATGACTCGGTGTTTTCTAAAAAAAATATTTTTTTTTCTAGAAGTGTGGTGGTCGAATATATAGGGATTGGCATTGAGTCGGGATGTTAAGGTAAAAATTTCATCCACATGCCGGGATTCATGTGCCTTGTCCCCCTAGCGAGTGGGACAAGGCCTTCAAAAGTTTGGGTTCGCAAAAGGGGTGCGTCAGTATTGACGTCTCATTTTACATCATGCGTCTCAATTTAAAACGCACTATAAATGACATGCCTGAGATTCGTTTGGGTGTACTTCCTCTCAGCAAGTATACGGTTCTGTCTCAAAAACGTCTAATCTGATGTTGACCGCTCCTCAGGTCTCCACCGACGATCCATCAGGACGAGACCCAACCGGGACACTAGGGAGGAACGGCTTAAGCAAGGGAGGCTACAGATACGACAGCTTCTTGCGGACAAGAAACAAAAATAGATAGATGGTGGGCGTTTCATTTCCTATGCCTTTTGGCGTGCACATTATGTTTGTTATGTTTCAAGATTCCTGCAGAGTTCAGTTTCAACTATTGTAAAATACCGAGCATGCGCCCAGGTCGCAGAAGTGCCTACCCTCTGATTCGGAACGATCCGCAAATAAGCAAAGGGCATACCAGACACCCATCCACCTGTTTTGAGCCAGGCTCAAAATATTGAAAGAGCACATCAAGCGCCAGGTGCTGTCGCGTCTTTGCCACAATAGCGCCAGTCGCAGAGCTGACAGATCCGTGACTGGCGCAAGCCATGGTATGGCCTTTGGGAACCAGGGAATCGAGATTAAAGAAGTAGCGCGGAAATTGGAGGCGAGTGGTGAAGGTGAGCAGAGTTAACAGAAAACAAGGACGAAGGGAGTTCCGTCGCGTGAGGCATCTGTGTCCCGTGCATGTAATTTTGAGTGTGCTGTAGGTGGCTACCCAAAAAAATTGTTACTTGGACGTAACTAACCGCAAATTTCTCTTGCAGTTTTCATGGCCCACAAGCCAGCCGGCGCCAGTTGGTTCTCGTTCAAAGGTGAGGATCCTAGATTTTCTAGACTGCTCTCAAGCAGCAATACTGAAGCCAGACAAGCGGTACGGCATATTTAATTGACAGAACGACTGGGGACGCTTTCACTGAAGCTTGTTTTGCTGCAATAGACGTGCATATTGCAGCAAAACAAGCTTTAGTGAAAGCGTCCCTACTCGTTCCGAGCTCCGTCAATTAAAGGTGCTGTACCGCTTGTCTGTCTGGCTTCAGTGTTGCTGTAGTCGACAAAACGTGTGCCCAGTTTTGTCACAAGAGGCATATTATGCCACGCGCATGTAATTTTGAATTTATCCGGCTTAGTGTGCTGCAGGTGGCTGGTCAAAGAAATGAATACTTGGACGCAGCTAATCGCAAATCTTTCTCGCAGTTTCCACAGCCTAAGAGCCAGCAGGTCCCAGTTTGCTTTTCTTCAAAGGTGAGAATTCCAGATTCCCGAAGCAGGAATGCTGAAGCCATACGACCGGTACAGCATTTTTAATTGATGGAGCTCAGAACGACTGGGAGCTCCTGCATTGAAGCTTATTTTTCTGTAGTACAAGCGGGCGACATTGCCCAGTTACGTCGCAAGAGGATATCTATGTCCCGCGCATGTAATTTTGAATCTTTTAGACTTAGTGTACTTTACGTGGCTACTCAAAGTAACCGCTATTTGGACGCAACTAACCGCAAATCTCTCTTCCAGTTTCCACGGCCTACAGGCAAGCAAGCACAAGTTCGTTTTTCCTCAAAGGTGAGCATTTCAGATACTCTAGTTAGGTGCGAAGCAGGAATAGTGAAGCCAGACGAGCGGATACGTATATTTAATTGACCGAGCTCAGAATGACCTGTGGCAGTGACATTGAAGCTTATTTTTACACAATCAAACGCAGACATAATTTTGAATCTATCCGGCTTGGTGAAGGATTGCTACTTGTCGCGAACTAATCAAAAATTTTTATCTTGCAGTTTTTATATGGCTACAGCTAGCAGGTGCTGTTTTCATTAAGGTGAGGATTTCACATTCTGTTTTCAAACATTAAGTTTTTGAATGAGAGTCCTAAACAATTAACTCTCTTTTTCAGTAAATGTCAGATCTCCAGTTCAGGAATAGGTTAAATATATTTGGTATGGATAAGTCCAGTGTTTTGCTTCTTTATTCACAATTTGACAACAGCAACATTATTTTAATTTATCACTCAGAAATACACACAAGAAGAGACTGCTTTGCAGAGAAATGTTGCGCTGAACGTAATATTCCAACTCGTATATAGTTTTATGGGTAGCCGATATAATATATTGGATTCCAATATCCATGATATGCTGAGTATATTGGAATCGTAAACCCTTATTGGATCCCCATACGACACATGGGGATCCAATAAAGGTTTATACGGTATTGGATTCCAATATTTTCAGCGTATTATGGATATTTGAATCCCATAACAAATCCTTATTGTAATACAATACAATAAATGTAATGTTTTCCAATTCACCGTCTATATTGTATTGCAATACAATAAAAAGATATTGTTTACCAATATCCATAATACGCTGTTCATATTGGGGTTTTCCAATAGCGAAAGACTTGACCCGCTGCTTGTAGAAATGCGCTCTGTATAAGAATGTTTGCATTCCTACGCGTAACCAGTCTTAAGTGTCGTCATGTTTTGTTTTTTTAGATTGTAATCCGAGGCTTGGATTTTATCGAACCGTGTACAAACTCTGCTGACAATTGCATTAACCACATTATGAAAAAAAAAAGAAAAATATGGAAACAGTCGTAGAAACAATTTCTCGTTTTTGAGCAGGCAAGAAATGCCGACCCACATCTTACACAGTGTAAAGGGCAACAATCGATGAATGCGGGAATCAATTAATATTAATACAAATGCGGCATCAAACGTAAGATTTTCATACTTGAATTTCAATAGGGAGGTTGTAGGAGCAACAGCTGCTAGCCAAGGTAATACCAGTTGAGCAGTGGACAGGCTATTTGGCTGATCTTCTGCCGGGTACCTCTGCCGGCTGCTTAAACATTCGCGTTAATTGAGGGCAGTGTTCGTGGTAGCGCGGTACAAGCAACGGCGTTACCGGTAACACGTTACTTTTATCGGTAATGTAGTAACGTACTCGTTACTGTGTCAAAACAGTAACGGGTAACGTACCTACGTTACTTAGTTCAAGTGACAGGTACAGTTGTTAGGTTACTTGTTACTTTTCTTCGCGAAACACGAAAAAAAAATAGACAATTTTTTTTCGTGTCTCTATAATTTGTTTTAGCCTAAGTCCAGACGAAGCCGACGCTACGAGCTTATGTGGTTAAGCAGACAGCGTCAAAGGGGCACCATCGCGCCTGCGGCCTGAATATCCTTCGAGACAGAAGATCCAACGAGTCCAAAAATCCAATTGGTCACTTGACAGGCGAGACGGAATATCCATCGAAACGAAATGTCCAATTGAGACGGAATGTCCAACGAGTCCGAATGTCCAACGAGACGGAAGATCTAACCAGGTCTGAACGTCCACCGTCACTGAATGTCCATCGAGATGGAAGATCCAACCAGGCCTGAATGTCCACTGCGACTGAATATCTAACGAGACGGAATATCCAACCAGGTCTGAAGGTCCGCTGAGGCTAAATATCCAATGTTCCATGTTCATTTCATTCCTGTAATTTATTGATTACACTGATTATAAAGAAATTCATACTCTTACATTTCAGGACGTAAATCCACTAACATTAGAACAATTTCGCAATGAGCTCGCACAGGTATACAGGGATATAGTAAATAGTAAAACTACCCCTGATGAAGCGTACGACACGTTTTTAACCTTGTTTAAGTCGGTTTATGTAAGATTATTTCGTCACAAGGCATCAAGAAGCAAAAACTCAAGGAAACCATGGATAACGAACAAGTCGTTAAAACTAATGAAACAAAAAGATGCTCTTTATTGGCGGTTTTTTCAGACAAGAAACTCAAATGATCTACATGCTTTCAAAGTTTTTCGTAATAAAGTGACTAGTTTTCTTAGAAATGAGTAGTAGTAAAGGTGTACCAGTTTGGCCAAATTGTAAACAAACCGTTGCTAGGGGCGTTGCCCGTTGCTAGGGGCGTTGCTATGTGGGCAGGGCCTGATCCGACCAATCACAGCGCAGGAGGGCGGGGCCAAATCCAATCCAACCAATCACAGCGCAGTGGGGCGGGGCCCTTTCCCTCTCTCCCATCCCAGTGACCAATCGGAGCTCGAGGTCCCGTCCTCTGGTGACATACGCGGCACGTGCCTCGTACGTAATACCAGGAGTTAAAAACTCCTGGTATTACACATGTGCCTCCTGGTATTACGCGCGTGCCTCCTGGTATTACGCACGTGCCTCCTGGTATTACGCACGTGCCTCCTGGTATTACGCACATGCCTCCTGGTATTACGCACGTGCCTCCTGGTATTACGCACATGCCTCCTGGTATTACGCACGTTATGTTAACCACGTGATTTTTCCCGGGTTCGAGTTGTGTCCAACAGAGGGCGTTCAGGTGATGTCATCAGGGTTGGTGCTGCATCCGACAGAGGGCGCTGCGCTGCGGTCACATGACGGTCACGTGGGATGTCATCAGCACGGCTCCCATCACGTGATTCTAACCACGTGTTTTCCCCGGGTTTGAGTTGCGTCCGACAGAGGGAGCTCACGTGATGTCACACAGGGTTCGTGTTGAATCCGACAGAGGGCGCTGCGCCGCGGTCACATGATGGTCACATGACATTATTTGAATCGCTGCGCGGTAAACGACTTTTATTCACTAAAAAAAGGCTCTGCGGCGGCTGGGGATCGACCTTGTGCACAGGAGCCCGGCACACTACCCCCTGAGCTAGAAGCACATTGCTTCCTAGAGGGCTTAACTCTTCGTCGTTGTCCGTGTGTGCAAATCAGATCACGTGTTTTCCTGGCACTTGGCTTTTGTAATACGGTTAAAAAACAGGATGGGTCATTGCCGCAGGTCATGTGACCACGGTCGCGTGACGCGTTGCTCGTATTGCTATCACGTGATTTCGCGCGCGCACGATTCAAACGATGCTCGCGAACTCGTAGCCTCGTGGCGGCCCCTTAGCTGTTGCAAATGGGGTCTTCGACCCGCTCAATTTCGGCGTCATGTGACGGTCCCAAATAGCAGCAGCTGGGTCCCGCTGAATTGGGGTGAATATAAAATTTTGAAGCTCGCGGACCGTGATTGATGTTAATCTTGGGTAAAGCTTTAAAGTGGCGCTGTTAAAATTCGGGGGGCAAGCTCTTAAAACTTTGGAAACACCCAGCGAATATTGGGAATAGGCGCCATCTAGTGTTCAATGTCTGCAATGGTCCTCGTCGAAATTGGGTGCCATCTGGTGGTAAAAGCTTCGACCCGTTATAAATTTTGTACGCCATGTGAAGGTCCCAATTAGCATCAGCTGGGTGTCGCTAAATTGCGGGAGATGTCACGCTCACGAACCGTACTAAGCTGAAAAACAGCGTAAAGTTTTGAAGTGGCACTGACATAGTTGGGGAAGGGGGGGGGGGGGGGGGGGCTGGCCCCAGTGTGTAAAACTCTGAAGTGGCCCTGATGAAATTTCGGGCCCAGCGCGTGAAAATTTGCATAGTCCCAGCCAATTGTGGTGTATCGGACACCTAGCGTTAAAACTTTGAACTGTTCAAAAAATATTTTAAACTTCAATGAGATGAAGATAGCATTTCCTCTTCTCGATTTTGCGCGAACACAGTTTACATCTGGGATTTAGGCGTATGAGTTGACACCTCCCTTCATAGATGGTGCGCGTTTTTCTTACTAAGCGTCTTCATTGTTAGGGCATGAGTGACATCTGTCGGTGTGGGTGTGACCTTGCGACATCTTTTGCTGAAATGTTAAATTGCTTGTGTCGCTAAAACGTGCCCATCCGTATTTGCGCGCGCGCGCAATTCAAGTCCGGGCTTTGTGAGTTGTCGATTGCGTTTGTAGATGGCGCGCACCTGAATCCCTTGGCTGGAGTGAACTTTTACCATTAGTCGCAGGTCATGTGTCCATGGGCGCTAACGTTACTCGTCTTCATATCACGTGATTTCGCGCGCGCGCGATTCAAACGATGCTCGCGAACTCGTAGCCTCGTGGCGCCCCCTTAGCTGTTGCAAATGGGGTCTTCGACCCGCTGAATTTCGGCGTCATGTGACGGCCCCAAATAGAAGCAGCAGCTGGGTCCCGCTAAAATGGGGTGAATAAAAAATTTTCAAGCTCGCGGACCGTGATTGATGTTGATCCTGCGTAAAGCTTTAAAGTGGCCCTGTGTAAATTTGGGCCAAGCTCGTAAAACTTTTCAAAGACCCAGCGCATATTGGGAATAGGCGCCATCTAGTGTTCAATGTGTGAAGTGGTCCTCGTTAAAACTGAGTGCCATCTGGTGGTAAAAGCTTCGACCCGCTATAAATTTTGGGCGTCATGTGAAGGTCCCAGTTAGCACCAGCTGGGTGTCGCTAAATTGGGGGTGGTGTCACGGTAAAACTTTGAAGCTGGCGGACCGTGTTAAATCTTGGTTCAGCGCAAAGCTTAGGAAGTGGACCTGCGTAATTTTGGGCCAAGGTCTTGAAGCTCACAGAATGCGCTGGACCCAGTGATTTGTTTTGAATAGACACCATCTAGCGTTAGAATTTTGAAGTGCTCATCCCTGAAATCGCTGACATCTGGTGGTAAAAGCTTCGAGCCACTAAATTTGAGCGTCGTCTGAAGATTTTCTTAGCACCAGCTAGGACCAATCTTCCGTAAAATTCACGACCACGATCCGTACATAAACGCTTGCTTTTCCCCATTTTGCGAAAGACAATTTTCAACGCCCGCACAACCTCCTCTCCCGTCTTTCGAGCTATGGGGACGACAGTGAGAAATCGTGAGAACGTATCAATCACAAACAAAATGTATCGTTTTCCATCATTGTATTAGACAATTTTTTGAATTTCCACTAGGGCAGCTTGATACACGTCTCGAAGTCCCAAGGATAGCGTTTTGCGATAGACGCGAGGGCGCTTGGTTTCTCTGAACAGCGTATATGCGTCCGATCCTTCTAGAAACGTTTCCGCCGTTCTTCGTCCCGTATGCCGTGCGAGCCTGTTGATTCCACCAAAAGAGGCTGGATGACTTGCTTCGTAGTAGACGGCTTTGCTCCCCTTCTTTTGTGACGAAGACATGCTTTCTGGGCGCACCGCTTTGTTGGTCGGTAGTGTCGAGCTCGAAACGCACTCAGGTTTAGGTGACAATTGATGAGAGAGGAAACTGCGCCTCTCATCCAAGGAGGCTGCCTGTTGTACAGCTCGTAGTGCACTAGGTCTACAATGTTGGATCCCACGAGCGGCTCTCCGTGAACCACCAGCGTTCCCTCGGGGGTGTAGGCAATTACCGAGAAAATCGCGGCGAGGAGCGTCTCGACTTTCCCTCGGTGACGTGGGTGAAAAGCGGAAAGAATTTCCTCCTCGTTAAAGTAATCCTTGTCTAGAATTTCTTCCATGCTCTCTCGACCAGGCGCTGAGAGGCACGAGGTGGTGCGATAGAAACGGGATCAGCAGGAGCCGGTTCGGTCGGCGATGCGGTCGGTGATCCTGCACTCCGCTGCTCCGGGGAAGCGGTACGAAGGCGCTTCGGCGAAGTGACCGAAGAAGAAGACGCACCTCGACGAATGGTCGCCCGCGCTTTGAGGCTTAGAGGAAGCCCCCAAGGGGGCGGGGCCAGCCCCGACCAATCACAGAGCCGCAGGGCGGGGCCTCTTCCCTCTCTCCCATCCCAGGGGCCAATGACACGGTCGGGGCTGGCCCCGCCCCCTTGGGGGCTTTGATTGACAGATGGCCGTGATTAATCACGTATGCTTTCACGTCTAACTCGTCCGGACTCAGTTTTACCAAAGAGGTAATTGCATTATAATAAAAGGATCCTTCACATGAGGACCTACAGTACTTAGAGCTTCGCCTCACCTTTTCTCTTCGGGTCTATGCTGGTCCTTGCAGCAGAGGATAAAAAACCCCGTGCTTTCTTTCTCTACCAATCATTCTAACTCAGTTCAACACGGTATCGTAAAAACCCTCTTTTCGTCGTCCTTTTCAAAGTCGTGCTCACACTTTTTGAAAAGAAGTTTTAATTTTCAGCATATTAGGCTTGTCAACGCGGGGTATCCGGAGGACCTTTTGCGGAACACCTTGAAGAAGTTCATTCTTGGCGTTAATCGTCCTTGTCTAGCAACCAAGAACAGAAGGCCAGAACGATTTGCCGTCATCCAGTACACGCACAATTCATCGCTTGAGGGCTCGTGGATCCCGCTTCAAGACAAATGTTGTTTTTTCTTGCAAAATGCGACTTAAGCAGCTCTGCCAACGAGTCAACAATCAGCAAAAAACCGCGGGGGTGCAATTTTAAGCACGCTCACAAGTTCGTCCCGTGCGAGGAGAAAAACGTTTAGACCATTCCTTTGTCTTGCGGGAGACAGTGGGCAGACAGGAAGATGCATTAACCGCAGGCTCAGAGAGCATAATTTAGAGGTTTCCCGTTCGTTAGCTGATTCCTTTCACCCCATAGTCGTTCATGACCGCACATGCACTGACTGCGTGCCCTGCTTCAGGAACACAAAGGTTCTTGGAGGGCATCATAACAGATTTGGTAGGAAAATAATCGAGTCACATTTTTGTGTAAAGCGTTTCCAATCACGTCCTTGTTGCGTAGAGTGAAAAAAAAATTAAGCGCCGTATCTGTATTTAGAAGTGTGGCTGTCTTTAGAGCATATGGGAATAAAAAAAATGAAACACCATATCTTACTCATTTTTAGCGTATGGATACGGCCACGCTCCGTTCCATTTCCCACACTGCTCCGTTCAGCAGACAGATGACGCTAAATTAGCGAGAGATGTCGCGCGCGCGATACAGTTGACGCCATCTACCAAGCTGACGCTAAAATTAGGAGGACATTTCGCGTGATAATGGTTCACTCCAGTCACAGATTTTGGGTGAATGACAAGGTAATCACGGCCATCTGTCAATCAAAGCCCCCAAGGGTGCGGGGCCAGCCCCGACCCTGTCATTGGTCCCTGAGGTGGGAAAGAGGGAAGAGGCCCCGCCCTGCGGCTCTGTGATTGGTCGGGGCTGGCCCCGCCCCCTTGGGGGCTTCCTCAAAGCCTCAAAGCGCGGGCGACCATTCGTCGAGGTGCGTCTTCTTCTTCGGTCACTTCGCCGAAGCGCCTTCGTACCGCTTCCCCGGAGCAGCGGAGTGCAGGATCACCGACCGCATCGCCGACCGAACCGGCTCCTGCTGATCCCGTTTCTATCGCACCACCTCGTGCCTCGCAGCACCTGGTCGAGAGAGAATGGAAGAAATTCTAGACAAGGATTACTTTAACGACGAGGAAATTCTTTCCGCTTTTGACCCACGTCACCGAGGAAAAGTCGAGACGCTCCTCGCCGCGATTTCCTCGGTAATTGCCTACACCTCCGAGGGAACGCTGGTGGTTCACGGAGAGCCGCTCGAGGGATCCAACATTGTAGACCTAGTGCACTACGAGCTGTACAACAGGCAGCCTCCTTGGATGAGAGGCGCAGTTTCCTCTCTCATCAATTGTCACCTAAACCTGAGTGCGTTTCGAGCTCGACACTACCGACCAACAAAGCGGTGCGCCCAGAAAGCATGTCTTCGTCACAAAAGAAGGGGAGCAAAGCCGTCTACTACGAAGCAAGTCATCCAGCCTCTTTTGGTGGAATCAACAGGCTCGCACGACATACGGGACGAAGAACGGCGGAAAAGTTTCTAGGAGGATCGGACGCATATACGCTGTTCAGGGAAACCAAGCGCCGTCGCGTCTATCGCAAAACGCTATCCTTGGGACTTCGAGACGTCTATCAAGCTGCCCTAGTGGAAATTAAAAAAATTGTCATATACAATGATGAAAAACGATACATTTTGTTTGTGATCGATTCGTTCTCACGATTTCTCACCGTCGTCCCCATAGCTCGAAAGACGGGAGAGGAGGTTGTCCGGGCGTTGAAAATTGTCTTTCGCAAAGTGGGGAAAAGCAAGCGTTTATGTACGGATCGTGTCGTGAATTTTACGGAAGATTGGTCCTAACTGGTGCTAAGAAAATCTTCAGATGACGCTCAAATTTAGTGGCTCGAAGCTTTTACCACCAGATGTCAGCGATTTCAGGGATGAGCACTTCAAAGCTCTAACGCTAGATGGTGTCTATTCAAAACAAATCACTGGGTCCAGCGCATTCTGTGAGCTTCAAGACTTTGGTCCAAAATTACGCAGGTCCACTTGGAAGCTTTGCGCTGAACCAAGATTTAACACGGTCCGCCAGCTTCAAAGTTTTACCGTGACCCCACCCCCAATTTAGCGACACCCAGCTGGTGCTAATTGGGACCTTCACATGACGCCCAAAATTTATAGCGGGTCGAAGCTTTTACCACCAGATGGCACTCAGTTTTAATGAGGACCACTTCACACATTGAACACTAGATGGCGCCTACTCCCAATATACGCTGGGTCTTTGCAAAGTTTTACGAGCTTGCCCCTGAATTTTAACAGGGCCACTTTAAAGCTTTACGCAAGATCAGCATCAATCACGGTCCGCGAGCTTCAAAATTTCACATTCACCCCAATTTAGCGGGACCCAGCTGCTGCTTCTATTTGGGACCGTCACATGAGCCCGAAATTCAGCGGGTCGAAGACCCCATTTGCAACAGCTAAGGGGCCGCCACGAGGCTACGAGTTCGCGAGCATCGTTTGAATCGCGCGCGGGCGAAATCACGAGATAGCAATACGAGCAACGCGTCACGCGACCACGGACACATGACCTGCGTTTACCGCGCAGCGATTCAAATAATGTCACGTGTTCATCATGTGACCGCGACGCAGCGCCCTCTATCGGATGAAACACGAACCCTGTGTGACATCACGTAAGCGCCCTCTTTCGGACACAGCTCGAACCCTGTGCGACGTCACGTGAGCGCCCTCTGTCGGACGCAGCTCAAACCCTGTGACATCACACGTGAGACGCGCCGCAATTCAAATCCTATATCGCCCACTGTCGAACGAAGCCCTGTGATATCACGTAATTATTATCAGACAGCTGTCAACACGGACAACTACGAAGAGTTAAGCCCTCTAGGAAGCAATGTGTTCGTAGCTCCGGATTCCACTTCTGGGCACCGCAGTGTACAGACGCAGAATGTCGAGCTCCGATGGAGCGCTGATAACGGCCCAGCCGGGCCGTGGTGATAAGGCGTTTTCTGCTGAGCTGGAATACTCTGTTCATCTGCCACCGCTGCCAACTGGACCTACTGTTTTAAACTCGGTATTCTTACATGCCGACGTTAAAGGACGCCCGTACCGCGTGGAAGACTTCCGAGACGCATTGACTCGCGCGGGCCTGCTAGCCGACGTGGTTTCACTGGGCTCCTACCAGATGAACCATGTGTGGTTGACGACCTTCAAGAGCAACGAAAGCAAGAAAAAACTGGTTGAAGCCCGGGAGCTCGTCGTGAAAGACCGGCGCTGCATCGTGATTGATCCCAACGGCCAGAATGTTCGCCTCAAGGTTCACTGGTTGCCTCATCATGTCTCTGACGACGTGGTGCGTACCACTTTTTCGTCATACGGCAAAGTAACTGACGTAACGAGGGAGAAGTGGCGCATTCCGGGCTGTGAAGCAATCGAGTCCAACACCCGGACGGTTCTGGTTACACTGAAGGCGGGTGTTACCGTGGAAAAACTACCGCACCAAGTGCGGATAGCCGGAGGAATGACACTTGTGGTGGCACCAGGCAGGGCCCCGCTTTGCCTTAGGTGCTATCGCACTGGCCATATTCGGCGCGAGTGCCGGGTTCCCAAGTGTAGCGAGTGCCGTCGGTTCGGCCACGCGGCCGAACAGTGCGTGCGGACTTATGCGGCGGTCGCTGGGCCTGCGGGAGGGGGAGAGGATACGTCTGAGCTCTTAATGGATGAAGCAGACATGGAGGAAGAGGGGGCCACTGCGAAGCCAGTGCTCGCCCCTACACCGGAAGGAATGACAAACGTCAAAGCGCTGGTGCCAAGTGACGACAAACAGATTTTCACGCAAGCAGCGGTCCCTAAAGCCGCTGGAGCCGTCTGTGGCCACCCTGCGAGCGTCGTAACCCTTACCGAAAAGGAGCAAGAGGTTGAGACAGGAGCCGACGAGGTGACGGACATTACCATGGCCAATGCTGGTACCCAGGCCGTCAAAAGGTCAAGGGAAACTGATCAAGACCCGGCAGGAACCCTCAAGGGATTAAGTGAAGCTGAACCGCCATCGAAAACGACTCCAGGACGACCCCTTCGTTTGCCACAGAAGGCGAGGACGAAGCCCCCCTTAGACCAAGGAGGAAAGGGAGCACCGGTACTGTGATACGCATAGCCTGCGCTTGTGAGGATACCTTCGCTTGCAGTGTCCTTCTTGTGGTGCAACGGAGATGTCACAGCTTGTTGACTCAGTCAAATTTGGAACTCTGAACGTTCGTGGCATGTCTACGAGTCGTAAACAGTACCAGGTACGAAGAGTTCTCGAAGACAATAATCTGGACATCTTCGCAGTCCAAGAAACTAAAGTAGAAAGTGAGGAGGACTCAGCGAGGCTAGTGCAGCCCTTTCAGGCCACGTTTGATATCTGTGTTAGTCACGCTAACGGCTTGTCGGGGGGGTGTTTATTATTCATCAGAAGAGCGCTGAATGCTAAGGATTACGTAATAACTACAGATAGTTTCGGTAGGCTTATTGTATGCGATTTCGTAATTTTTGATAAGCCTTGGAGGGTCATTTGCGTTTATTCTCCTAATCAGGTCAAAGAAAGGAAAAAATTCTTTGAGTGTCTACATAACTTTTTAAACTGTGCCCGAGAAATAGTATTGTTAGGGGATTTCAATTGTGTCTGCGAGGAAAGCGACAGATCAACGAAGGCAAAACATAGCGACTCCAGCGCGTTGTTTCTGAGCACTATGGTTCATGAATACTCTCTCCTTGATGTTGCTACTTTTCAAAAAAAGACGGAGGCGCTCAGATATACGCATTTTTGTTTGTCCAGTCACGCTAGACTTGACAGGGCTTACGTGTCAGCCGAGCTTTTAACTGGGACGGACGGGTACAAGGTTCTGCCAATAATTTTCAGCGATCACGCACTGGTGACGTTCACTTTGGGCGAAGCTAGAAGAAAAACTAATCGCTTCAGTTGGGGTTTGTGGAAATTTAATTCTAAGCTACTTGACGACGAAGTTTTTATTAACATGCTAGAAGCGTTGTTGGGGAAAATGTCCAGTGGGCATTTTATTAACTCAGCTGAGGCATGGGAGGTAACAAAGCAAGAAATCAAGCTAGCAGCTCTAGAAAGATCCCACACTCTAAAATATATAAGGGACAAAGAAGAGAACCTACTTCGTGCAGATTTAAAGAGACTCCTTAAGTTAGAATCCGAATATCCCGGTATATATATAAACGATATTAAAACTACCAAAAATAGTTTATCCGCCATAGAAACTGAGAAGTATAGAGGGGCGGTAGTCAGAGCGCGTGCTGAAAAATATCTCCTCGGAGAACAACCGACGAAAAGAGCGCTTAGTAGAGAAAAGCACTACGCGAGTAAGAAGAGAGTCTGTGAAATTGAGTATCGCGGCTCGTTAAGTTCGAAAGACGAAGTGATAGAGCAAGCATTTGTCGAGTACTACAGTCAGCTTTTTCAGTGTGACGCAAAGCCGAATCGGGGTCATCTTGATAACGCCTTCTTGCATCTGATTCCGAGATTAGATGAAGACACCACTGCTTGGCTTGAGCAGCCAATTGAACTTGGCGAAATCGAAGCAGCTATAGACGAACTACAGTTCGGAAAATCACCCGGTCCGGACGGGCTGAATGCTACTGTGTATAAAAAGTATAAGAACGTTCTAGCACAAAAGCTTCATAAAGTAATATTTGAAGCGTTCTCAAAAAAAACATTGCCACCTTCTTTCCTTAATAGTCACACAGTCCTCATTCCAAAAGTTTCCGACGACGAAAAACTTAGGAATGTCAAAAACTACAGGCCGATTGCTTTAAGCAATGTAGATTATAAAATTTTTATGAAAGTGCTTGCTCGTAGACTTCAAGCTGTGATACACAACGTCATAGGAGATCACCAAACATGCGGGATTAAAGGGCGGACAATTTTTACAAACATTCACTGTGCGCGCAGTATTCTCGAGTGTTGTGACATGGATCAAGGCCAAGTAGCCATGTTACAAATAGATTTAGAGAAGGCATTTAATCGCGTACATCATGATGTTTTGTTTTATTTACTGGACCGCGTTGGGGTTGGCGAAGTTATTCTAGCTGGTGTACGAATGGCATATAGTGGGTGCACCACGCAACTGATTGTGAATGGTCGCCTTACCCAACCGATCCCAGTTTTGTCATCTGTAAGGCAGGGATGTCCCCTTTCACCTCTATTATTTAACATATATTTAGAGCCTTTCTGTCGTCGGATAATTGAAAATAGAGATATACAAGGTTTTAGGTTGCACAGCAAAGAAGTCAAACTGCTGGCTTATGCGGACGATGTGGCTGTATTTTGTAACGACAAAAAGAGCATATCAGAGGCTGTGTGTGTGATTAAAAGTTTCTGTGAAGCAACCGGGGCTTCTGTAAATTGGGCGAAATCTGTTGGATTTTGGCACGGGTCATGGGCAACGAGGCCCCATCAATTCGAAAACATTAGCTTCATGCTCACCCCTGTCCCCTATCTTGGAGTGCCTCTTCAGCATTATAAAACAAACAATACGTATTGGTCATCGGTCATCAATGAAACCCGGGGAAAAGCACAGAAATGGGCAGAAAGTGACTTATCCATTTTTACTCGGGCCACGGTGTGTAACGTGTTTTTAATTGCCAAAATCTGGTATGTCCTTCAAGTAATCAGTTGTTCCCGCATCAACATTCAGAAGCTACATCGTGTTTTTGCCGTATTTATATGGCAGTCTGGATGGGAGAGAGTAAGCCGCGATAACCTTTTTTGTCGTGTCACCAAAGGCGGACTTTCCTTGTCACACCTTTTCGTTAAGCAAGTGGTTTCGAGATTCATGTTTCTACGGGATCAAGCCGACCCTTTTCTGCGTACTGTGATACAAACCTGTTTGGCGGAGCAAATACCTTCTTTTGTCGTCTCGTCATTTAAACGCAGTGCGTGCCATCTCAGCCCTTACCTGAGTGAAGTAGTTAGCGCATTTCAGTTTTTGTCTGTGCGTTTTTCTTTAGAATATCTTTCTGGTGTCGCGCGGAAGCGTCTATCGGGGGATTTATACGATGTTCTTTTTCCTGTACCTTTGTACCGTAACAGATTCTGTGAACGCCGTGAGCGTGACGTTCATAGCCGCGTCAAGAAAATGTACGTTCCGCCGACAGTTAAAACCTTTTTCTTTGAGCTCCATACTAATACTCTTCCTGTGAAGACATGGCTTAAAGATAAAGGGATCTTTGTTCCTTGGGGAGTTCATTGCTTTCTGTGCCAAAAACCGGAAACGATTGAGCACGTCTTTCTAGAGTGTTGGGACGCCCTGCTCTTTTGGGATGTCTTGCAGAGGACCATAAAAAAAGATCTTCCCATCACCCCGGACGGTATTAGGTTCTTAAATACAGAAGTTCAGACTGACAATACGATTCCTTTAGATACAGTCATGCTCATTGGCCTCCACAGCATCTGGAAAAGTCGTATGGCTGTAAGACATGCTGACGTGAATGTAGGACCTGTGCGAAAATATTTCGTGCAAACTGTGTGCGAGTTAACAGCTGTCTACAAAGCCAAGATTCCTCCCCCTGAGTGGTTACCTGTCTTCGAGGAACTGAAGGCCTTAAAAGACTTTTAAACTAACGACCATCTCAAGCCTTGGTATAGGCTGGGCGCTTTTCCTTTAAAAAAAAAATGTTTCTGTTGTATGTCATTGTGTTACAAACTTTTACTGTGGCAATAAAAAAAAAAAAAAAAAAAAATGTGCTCGTAGTTAAGGGGGTGGATTGTCGGACTTCTGAGCTGAACGCAGAGCGGTCGAGTCCCAGTCGGTCGCGGAGCCTTTTTTTATCGAATAAAAAAAAAATATCGAATAATAAATAAAATAAAACCGCGCAGCTATTCGAATGTCACGTGACCATCATGTGACCGCGGCGTAGCGCTCTCTATCGGATGAAACACGAACCCTGTGTGACATCACGTGAGCGCCCTCTGTCGGACGCAACTCGAGCCCTGCGTGGGATCACGTGGTTAGAATCACGTGATGGGAGCCGTGCTGATGACATCATGTGACCGCAGCGCCCTCTGTCGGATGCAACGCCAACCCTGATGACATCACGTGAACCCCCCTGTCGGACACAACTCGAACCCGGGGAAAATCACGGGGTTAACATCACGTGCGTAATACCAGGAGGCACGTGCGTAATACCAGGAGGCATGTGCGTTATACCAGGAGGCACGTGCGTAATACCAGGAGGCATGTGCGTAATACCAGGAGGCACGTGCGTAATACCAGGAGGCACGTGCGTAATACGAGGAGCTGTTAACTCCTGGTATTACGTACGAGGCACGTGCCGCGTACGTCACCAGAGGGGGGTACGAGGCACCAGGGGGGTACGAGGCACGTGCCGTGTACGTCACCGAGTACAAAATAAGAAAATATTTTTTTTGTGTCTTTTTTGTTAGACCACGAAGGAATGGAATACGCTGCCTAGGGAAATTGTTTGGGCCACAAATGTCGAAAACCTTTTTCTTAATATTTTTTCGACCACTGCGATAATGCCTGATACTGGCGCCGCAGACTCAAAGTAAATAAATATAAAAATTAAAAATAACAAAAGCAAACAAAGTCAACACCGAAGCTTTGCAGTCCAAGATATATTTTAATACGGAAAAAAAAAGAAAGAAAACCCGCCGCAGACAGAAACCAAAGGGATACGAAAAACGAAGAGTCTTCAGCGCAGCGAAGCATCGTGAACTTCCCAAACAGGGTTCTACACGGAGTCTAGAAAACAAAAGCGACTGTTCCCTCCGAAACCAAAATGTAGGCGTACGACAAAGAGGTCTTCGAAACTTTATCTTCAACACATGCACGTCCCATGTCACTCCCTTTCCGGTTTTGGACCAAAGTTCTTTTGTATTGTAGTGACCTCAAATCACTTGCCAGGTTAGAAAGGTTCAATATTTCCAAAAACTCAAGACGGAATCTACAAAGACGGGACAAGCACAACGCGTCTCGTCTTGTGTTTGTTTTCTTTTTGTAGCTTCTCTTTTGGGTTTTAGAAATGTATAAGTTTAACCAGCTCGCCTGCCTTCTTACGTTATCTTAGGAAGGTTCGCCCTTGTTCTTCGTTCGATATAACAATGGTACAACACCACCTGAGTGGGTTCAAACCTTAGACCGCAGACAAACGAAACCATCCACTTACAAACAATGCTTGTTCCGGGTCGACATTTCACATGGCTATATAAAGCACTGCTATTTCGCCACCTCCCTCTGCCAGAACCCTGAGATTCGTCTTCTCCAAATCACTGAAACGCAAATACGGTGAGTGTTGTTTTTATCGGTCGATTATTAATGTGTATCTACTGCGACACCGAAGTACTGTAATTGCATCTTAAATATTGTAGTTATTACGCCTATGTACTTTGAGCTGTATACAAATAATCACTGTTAGCGATTTATGCAGAGAAGTAGGGTCTTGGAATTTGAAAATTTCAAGACAGATGAGAGGCTCAATTTTCTTAAGTGCAATTCGAAGTTTCAAGTGCCCCTCGTCTGATTGTATGCGTCGCGTTTTGATTAGAGGCTGCAGCGTACTCGCTGAGTCAACAAGATGAATCCTGGGCACCTGGGTGTCCCAACGTTCGTGCGTTCTCACAAGCGCTCAAGCAAGCCAGTCATACAGTAGAAAAGCCGTCGCTGGCCCAACGCGCTCCCTGAATTTTCGTTCAAGAGTGCCAACCCTAAAAATCCTAGCATCGAGTATTATCGATGCATCAAATGCTTTCATCTCAGCAAGCACACGGTGACCGGGGAAAAATGTCCAGTAGCGCACCTCACGCTTAACAACGGAGTATTTGTGTCCGATCCTGATAATCCCATGACTCCACACAGCTGCAGCCCAGACAAGGACTCCGATGCGACGGCAGTGCTTGCGAAGCGATTCATGTACGAAGTCTGTACGGATGTACAGTCGGGCACAAAAGTCCCCAGGACGCGCAAGCTGCGACTGAAACGCGTTGCTGTGCCATCTGCCGGCGGGTCGTCTGGTTTCGAGATCACGCAAAAGCGCATGCGCGTCCTAGTGTGCCTGCAAACATGTCTGTTTTCCCGCTCTTCTGCGGCGGGGGGCGTAATTTGGAATCGGGCGCGTGGTGCTGGCTCGGAGATAGCGCTTACTGACACGGCACCTATAAAGCAAGAAGCCACGGTAGCTCAACTGAGCGATAAACTCAACCGGTTATAAAGTAAGGTGCGCTGACACGGCGAAATACGGCGCAATGCTGCAGGCGGTATCTCCAGTTTCGGAATGTGCAGCAGACTCTCGTCAACCGCAAGCGCTATCTCTGAGGCGGTACCACGCGCCCGATTTCGATTTAGACGCCCCGCCGCAGAGCAGCGATAAAACAGACATGTTTTCCAGGCACAGTAGGACGCGCATGCGCTTTTGCGTGATCTCGAAACCAGGTGACCCGCCGTCAGATGGCAGAACAATGCGTTTCAGTCGCAGCTCGCATGTCCTGGGGACTTTTGTCCCCGACTGTACGTACTAGCCGCAAGAGGCCCCATGAGGCATTCGACGAAGCTGTGACGTCCGTCCAGGAAAGGTCCCGTGAGTACGGAGATGAAGTCCAATATGGCATACAAGCCAGCATGAACAGTGCATATGGATTTACGTCCAAGAGACGAGCCCTCTCACGCAATCGCCATCACAACAGACTTAAGGGCAACGCATTGGACGCTATTCTCCCGGAGCTTCGCGTCACCAATGACTTCAAAGAGTTCTTGCAACTGGAAGTCAAGACGGAAGGGAGACGGCTCCTGCTTTTTTATGCTGAAAAATAAATATAAGTGCTTCTCATTGTTGAATTCATTCTAGGGGACGGCAATTTTAAATATAACCCCAGTGAATTTCAGAGCCCGGGGAAATTCTACACTCTACATGTCATTGTTAAAGGGGAAGCGCATCCCATCGTTTATGCTCTGATGCAGTCATGTGACGGTCAGGCCTACGAGGTTGTTTTCGGCACCTTAAAGACTTCACTTGAGACCAAGTTCGGGGGAGTCGGTGGCCTCTCAACCTCCACCACGTGGCACTTTGACTACGAGTCCGCAGCTATCCAGGCTCTGATGAACGTCTTCAAGACCACCCCGGGATTTCCGAAGGTAAGAAAATTTCTGAAGTATTGTTTTTCACTAAGGGATAGACTTACGTATGGCGTTTTTATCTATAAAAGATAAATGAAGCCAAAGGTGGCAGAGTACTATACCTAGGATTCAGTAACGTGCCTGTTGCAATTGTGACCACACGTGTGGGCTCCAGTAGATGTTTTCGCTCGTTGTACACCCAGGTACGTGGCTGCGCATTTCACTTTGCTAAAGCCATTAACACCAAGCGCGACGAACTGGGGCTCAGGGTTCTTTGCCGTGACGACCCTGAGGTGAACAAATGGTTCGTCAGAATTTGTCACCTGCCTTTCGTTCCGGACCACTGCCGCCTGCTGTTTTCAAGTGACCTTCTTCCAGCGAAACCAAATCAACCCCAGCTGAATGCTGCTCACCTGGACCAGTTCATCCGGTACTTCAGGAACTTCTCGCTGTGCCATAGCATTATCAGAGAGATTTGGGGACAGTTTGGAAATCTGGGTCCAAGGACGACGAACGTAGTTGAGGGGTGGCAGAACGGCCTGCATAGTCGCCTTTCAAGTCGCTATCCCGACGTGACTGAATTTGTTCAGTTCCTTCAGGTGCATGCCGCACAGAATCGAAATCAAGCTCTTCTGCTTGACCCGCTCGCTGTGGCAAGACCTACATCAAGCTCCGTCTCGGCAAGAAACGAGAGGCTCCACGCAGAAATGGATGCCTTTGCCTCATTCACCAGCGGCAATGCTGCCACCTACCAGGACGTCTGCAATTACGTGGACAGAATCGCGAGCACTGGTGTGCTCCCAGCGGCTACTTAACAGTTTTTCAGTAGTCATTTAGTGACGCATGATGTGAATAAATGTGTCATTGTTTCCGCTGATCAAGTTGTCCTCTTTCGAAGACGTCGAGAAAGGTGCCGAAAGCCGAAACCTTCTCCGTAAAGTTTTTGTCTAAACAGGTGCTCTGCTGTGCACCAATCACTGATTGTTGTATGTGATTACATTTATTATTGAAGTCAAATTACTGCCATAGTGTTTTCTTGCTTTTGCCAATAAATCTATTAATAAAGCAATAACCTACTTAAAACATGCTTGTAATATAAATATTGGGATTCTTTTGCAGTTAAGGCTACGCGAAGTTATTTTTTTTCATGTTTTTCTGCAGTTTAAGATGTATCGCAAAATTAGCGAAAGTATCCGAAAGATGCAAAAACAAAAATAATATATAAAATTGTTTGGTCCTGCTGACACGTTACGACGGTGGTAGACTTTTCAATGACCGGGGCGGTCACGTTTAATTGAAAGCGTAACAATGGCGACACTTTAGATCAGAACAAGAACGCCCCTCGGATATTTTGGTCCCCAGTCCCCCAGATCGAATCTTCTTTCCGGCCCTGTCGAGCGACATTAAAGGTTCTCGCCTCCTCTCCTTTTGGGGGGCCAATAAATCATTTTGAAATCTATCGGAGTCACGGGATGTCCACCGTCCAATTGTCGACTGGGGGCCGCCCAACGCGCTCATTAGTACGGATTATATTTGCAACGGACACGGGGTGATACTCCCGTAACTTCGGCAGCACAAACGGCCGGAGCCTACTCGGCGCCACGCCAAGCCCATTCGCGAAAATTATTTCGCAACTTCGTAGTTTCGCTTTGCCCCTCTATATTCCGTTTGCTCCAAACTTGAGACTGCGGTGGAAGCCACGTCCTGTCTCTAGGTCACCACGTCATCACGCTCGCGCTCATACCAACGCAGAGGGACGGGACAGGTAATAAGAGGGAGGCGGCTGATTTGTCCGGTGGGCACGCAGCTCCCACTGCAGTCTCAGGCGCCGTCTCAACCAAGCACCCAGCCAAGGTGCCTCTGCAAAGGCCTAAGATGGTTGGTAGAGGAGGCACAGGGGAATAGAAAGTTTTCGTAGACCGCGTTTCCCCTCCCGCTAAGCCCTCCGCAACGAAGAAGCCGCTACTGCGCCAGTGTGCCGACGGCCTTGACTGTAGCGTTCCGGTTATCGTAGCGGGTTGCGGAGAGCATTGCAGGACGGCGGAAACGTTCTACGAAAACTCCCTAATAACGGCACCCGAATTCCTCCGACAACCCCAAAAAGCAGACCCCGCCGGGAGCAAGCTATGTACCCCCCGAGACGCGCGTAAGCCGGCGAAGGCCACACGCATCCCTCTCAAAACGAACAATGGCCAGCGTTCTTTCAAATAGTTCCGCCCACATAAGAATAAACAAGCTAAAAACAGGCACAACTATCTATAAACCGTTAGGCAATTCAAAATGGTGCCGATCTTAACAGCAAAGTTTAACCAACCTGCATCCGCCTGAGCAACCAACATTTCTTTTAAAAATTTGAAGATCTACCAGCTCGAAATACGTAAACAATGCGAAACGCGTTGCTCAAATCAGGTATCTACTTGGTTACATGGTCGGCAAGACTGATATCCATCGAAAGTAATGTCCAACTGAGACGGGATGTCCAACGAGTCTGGATATCCAACGAGACGGAAGATCCAACCAGGCTGGAATGTCCACCGTGACTGAAGATCCGTCGAGACGGAATATCCATTTGACCCTGAATGTCCAACGAGTCTGAATGTCCAACGAGACGAAAGATCCAACCAGGCCTGAATGTCCAACGTGTCTGAATATCCAACGAGCCTGAATATCCACTAGTGGATCTTTCGTCTCGTTGGATCTTTTGACTCGTTTGATATTCAGGCTCTGAATCGCACCATCGTGGTGTTCGTCACATTTCTGTACGTGTTCTATTATCGCTTAGCCAAAAAACAAAAAGGACCTGCGCTTTGACGTTGTGTGATTGGTCCAATTAACTCGTAACGTCGGCTGCCTCTGGACTTAAGCTGTAGTAAAGTACAGGCGCCAAGTCATTAATCATTGAACTCATTCCACATACCTTCAAAAGTTGGCCTGTCTTTTCACCCCCGAAAACGTCTCACTTTAGAAAAACCCCAACGCTCACGCACTTCGTTCAGTGGCAAAAAACGCGTTCGCCCCCGCCCCCCAAAAAAAAACAAAAAACGTTGTTACCGTCAAGTTATAAAAAAGGAACGGAAAAGTAACGTACGTTTCTTTTAATAGTTAACGCTGATGCGTGAATTTTATTTTCAGGTGACGTAGGTCAGTCACGCGTTTCTTTGTTTTGCTGGTAACGAGTAAAGTATTTTGTTACTTTTTTTTAGTAACGCCTACAAAACTGATTGAGGGTGAGTGTTAATGTTTTGGCAGGCGCAGTCTCTCCTTGATATCTTGAGAAGGACTAGGTTAAGCCTGAAAGAGGTGATTCGTTCGGAAGGAAATCGAAGCAAGTAACGCGGTTTTAATTACTTTCCAACGAACTTACAGCCGAGGCCTGACATCAAATTTCCATTATTACTCCAGTTGCGCAAAATGCTAAAATCGCCTCTTCTTATGTAAATGAAACGGTCTAGATTCCTCCAAACATTTGAACGGATAAATAAAAATATGGACTCTTTGAAAACATCAGGACAGTCTAGCAGCGTAAGCCCCGTTCAAATCACTCATCCTGTCGGAGTCACCCCAAATCATTTGGGTTTCGTACCAATCCGGCTGCAGAATCCATTAGGCTTAAAGTTTTGATTCGGCTGGGCGCTCCCATTCGGCTGGATACCCACTCCGGCTTAAAGTTTCAATTCGCCTAGACGCTTCGATTCGGCTGCATACCCAGTTCGGGAGGATGTTTCAATTCGGCTGGGCGCTCCAATTCGGCTGGGTGCCCAGTTCGGCTGCATATTTCAACTCGGTTCGACGTTCTCAATTCGGCTTGATTCTCGGTTCGACTGAAGCACCTCAATATAGATATGGCTTGTTTCTGTAGTCCTTCCTTGCCTTGGCAGATTAAAGCTCCAAGTCAATACACTTATTCAAGCTAGTCGAACTGCCCGTGTTCATTTACCATCTACCAGATCAGCCGAATTGAAGCGTCCAGCCGAATAGAAATTTAAGCGGAACTGGGTATCCAGCCGAATTGGAGCATCCAGCCCAATCAACACTTCATGCCAAATTGTCCCGACGGCCGAATAGACACCTCAGCCGAACCGACATGACGCCAACCATTTTAAGGCGGACTACGTGGAAGCATTTTTATTTGACGGAGACAAATTGCAAGTCTTCTTCCCGGCATGTACATGTCAGAAGGCCGGGATTACTAAAGCAGATACAACAAAAATACAAAAAGAAACGTCCCCAAATATCGCCGAAAAGATTACTTTAAACGCAACACAAAACCTTTCTAAATCAAAGGAATTGTGCGAGAGAAGAAACAAGAATCTCGTCAGCTGCAGATAACGTTTTTGTTCCGCATATTTCTATTTTATTCCGACCTTCCCGGGCAACCTGCCGTATAGCAACGGAGGGTCTATTTTGTTGCTTGAAAATACCTCGCATTCCTCAAAGCCAACAAAGAAAAGCAGTAGCGGACGCTCAATGGAGATCTCAAGGTCTCTTGCACAGACGACGACAGAACACCGTCCGATTTGCTGGTTACATACCGAGTCGGTTGAAGTGTCCATTCAGCCGACGGATCAATTCGGCTTAAAAGTTTCGATTCGGCTGGACGCTCCAATTCGGTTGGATACCGAGTTCGGCTTAAAGGTTCAATTCGGCTAGACACTTCAATTCGGCTGTATACGCAGTTTGGCTGGATGTTTCAATTCGGCTGGACGCTCCAATTCGGCTGGGTACCCAGTTCGGCTGGGTACCCAGTTCGGCTGGATGTTTCAATTCGGCTCGACGTTCTCAATTCGGCTTGATTCTCGGTTTAAATGAAGCACCTTAATCTGCATATGGCTTGTTTGTGTAGTCCTTCTTTGCCTTGGCAGAGTAAAGTTTCAACTTAGTCGAGCTAGTCGAACTGCCCGTGTTTATTTACCATCTACCAGATCAGCCGAATTGAAGCGTCCAGCCGAATTGAAACTTTAAGCGGAACTGGGTATCCAGCCGAAAAGGAGCATCCATAATAAAAAACACTTCAGGTCAACTTGACCCGTCGGCCGAATAGACACCTCAGCCGAATCGATATGACGCCAACTAGTTTAAGGCGGACTACGTGGAAGCATTTTTATTTGACGGAGACAAATTCCAAGTTTTCTCCCCGGCGTGTACATGTCAGAAGGCCGCGATTACTAAAGCAGATAAAACAAAAATACAAAACAATGTCCCCAAATATCGCCGAAAAGAATGCTTTAAGCGCAACACAAAACCTTTCCGAGTCAAAGGAATTGTGCGAGAGAAGAAACAAGAATCTCGTCAGCTGCAGATAACGTTTCTGTTCCGCATATTTCAATTTTATTCCGACCTTCCCGGGCAACCTGCCGTATAGCAACGGAGGGTCTCTTTTGTTGCTTGAAAATACCTCGCATTCCTGAAAGCCAACAAAGAAAAGCAGCAGCGGACGCTCAATGGAGATCTCAAGGTCTCTTGTACAGACGACGACAGAACATCGCTCCGATTTGCTGGTTACGTACCGAGTCGGCTGAAGTGTCCATTCGGCCGACGGATTAATTCGGCTTAAAGTTTTGATTCGGCTGGACGCTCCGATTCGGCTGGATACCGAGTTCGGCTTAAAGTTTCAATTCGGCTGTATACCCAGTTCGGCTGGATGTTTCAACTCGGCTGGACTCTCCAATTCGGCTGGGTACCCAGTTCGGCTGGATGTTTCAATTCGGCTCGACGTTCTCAATTCGGCTTAATTCTCGGCTAAGATGACTCTGCCCTTAACGAAAACTAAGGTGTTTAGAATATACTACATTCTATTTTGACTGTATTTCAAGTACAGGTCATATTTATAAGTACACACAAATATGCCAAAATATAAAATTATATTTCTTATTTAGTACTAAAAATATTTCTTAAATTCTTTTGAAAATAGTTTTATTTAATCTACAGTTGAAGTACTTTTCGTGCATTCTAAGATACGTAAATACTAAATTAATAGGCAGAAAATATATTTTACAAAGTTTTCTGAACGTACTAATTCATCTAATGTATTTCATGCAAAATATATTCCCACCCCAATAAAATGCAGCGACCAAACATATATGCAGAATACACTTAAAGCATGCTGGAAATCGTAAATACTGTTGCGTTACACTCTAAGTATTCTTGAGTGCAACTACATGCATAGAGGATAAATTTACTTAAACTGCCAAAGTATTGAAAACTCGCCTATCGGACGGAAACTTCAAGCAGGTGCGGAGTTTACTGAAGTGCCTAAATACAGCAATTAATTAGTTTGTCAATTGAGTTGTGCAGCATCACACTGATAAATCAGCCCGGTTTATGTTATTGTTTTTTTGTTGTTTCTTTTTATATCAAGAACGCACCTGATGAGTTTCTTGCACACCAACCACAAACGGGATTCAGGAATTACAACCACAACACTTGCTGATGCTGCAAAGCTTCAGCAAGTGCTGTGTGCAGATATCTTTGGCGTGGTTCTGTTAGCACATTGTTTGTTCACTGAATGTGTATGTTCCCCATTGTATGTGATGTGAGTCGTAACTTTAATATAGTGACTTTAATGGCTTAGTGACTTTATGACGATATTAAATAGTCAACTAGTAAAGAAAAGCGAAATAACTATTTTAAAGTAGAAAAAGGGCGTTGACTCGCTCCGTCCTGAATGGTGCTATGCAGATAAGCAATAACATTTCTTAATGGAGCCGTTTTTTGGATGTTGCTTTAGCGACTCCGCCGAAATATTATTAATCGTCCCAGTGCCTTTTGGTAAGATATATCGTCCACGAAGTTCGAGACACTGTTCTGCTTTTGACAGACTCACGAGGAGACGATCGAATAATTGGAACCTTGATAAGTGCAGAGGTGGTCATCGGCCAAATGATTACCTTCTATATGCAGGCTATATGAGGCTCTGGAGTAGTCAACTGGGCAGTGAATCAGGTGTGCAGTTCTTCATGCTGTTTGTTTGTGTTTGTTTCTAATGTGTAGTTGTCGGATGTATGTAGTCCCTGTTGGAAAAACTCGATGATGGAAAGATGTTGGAAAAGGCTCATACAAGCGTAATCGTAATATGGGACATCCTATACAAGCGAAAAGGCGGCTCCAGTATAGCGGATTAAGGCGGAACGAGACAGGTGGGCGGAACCACACAAGCGTGTCGTATTACGGGACATCCTGTTCCAGCGTAGTGGATTATGCTGGAACCATGAAGGCGGACGGAACCGCCTACATGGTTCGTAACGGAATGCGTAACGTAAAATGGGACATCCTATACCAGCGAAAAGGCGATACCAGCATGGTGGAGCCGCATGGCTCCACCATGCTTGTGTCGCTTGTTCACTGTTGTTCAGGGCGATTTAGTTTTAAGCTTTAAATATATTTTTAGAAAAGTCGTGAAAGCTAAATTAATGCGGTTTGTGCAGGCGAGTTGTACGGCCCGGCGTACGTAGTATAGGGACCTTATCGTTACGATCAGACGGATAATTCAATACACTTTGTGAATCAACATTTTAATTAGTGAAAATGAACATATGGTTTCAATTATCAACTTGCTGATTCATTGAAATCCACAAAATCAACTATTTTTAGAAAAATAAAATGGAGGGGTTGCATTTTACGCGTTCTGTAAAAACGCTTGATTTGGACGAATTTCTAGGTTTCAGTTTCTTATCGGAGCGCATCTCTGCGCCCACGGTCTTGTTCCCCAGGGGCTTAGACGCGCAACATATCTGCACCTTGCTTCCCTCCATCCTACGAAGGAGGCGAGGGGGTGGCTTTGCACTGCCGCAACCGGGCGGCAGGATCGCAGGCGCAAAGAGGCGCTATGGTAAGAAACCGAAGTCGGGAAACGCGTCCAAATTGACAATTTCTTTTAGAATGCCGCAAAATGCCGCTATTGTCTTATATCTTCACAAAAAAGTTGATTTTGTTTGTTTTGATGATATTTAGCAAGTTTCGAATTGAAACCATGGATATATTTTCACAAATTAAAATTTTAAGAAACATATTATACTTAAAGGGAAGCTGAAGCGGTTTTGCATTTGAGGAAATAGATTAAAATATTCCTTTTGACCTCCAGGATATCAAATATCAAAATTACTTCTAAATTTGTTTAATCGAGGCTGCATAGAATCATTTTTAAAGTACTGCTGGAGGCACTTCCCTAAAGAGCGACGTCACAAAAGTAGCTTTCGAAATCTTTGCTCACGCATCTTCAGCACCTATCAAAGCTATGCACGCACATGCTATTTTTTAAAAGGGCAGAGAAATGTATCACGACTGGTGCCAATGTGGGAGAATATACCAAGAAAACTTGAGACTGGACGCGCGGCCCTTAAGCGACACACACTTGACGGCCGAAAGGTCTTCTTACGATGTCACTATTGGTAGGATGTTTTTTGTGTTTCCTCACGTTTAAATATATCCTTGTGGAAAACGAACGGGATATTCAGATTCGCGGGATAAAACTACGCTAGAATGAACCTCCATGTAGTTTTCTGAAAGAAGTCAGGACTTCTCTGTAACAAGCCGACTGATCATTACAAATTAGCCTTTTATACTATGCCGCCCTGGATATATAACTCACGTGCACAGACCGCGTAAAAGTCGCTTTATGGCTTTTTTTTAAATATGTAAAACATACAAAAAACACCCTGTAGAATGTCCCCCAATACAATACGATTGTATGGTTTCTTCCCCGCTTGTATAGTTCAAGAAGGACTTGCGGACATCCAGCCTTTCATTGGAATGCTGGATGTCAGCGAGCCTCTACACCAGTGAGTGGTTTCAAACAAGCATGATGTTTGCACACCAGTAAGCTCTTATCCGAGGCCCTCCAGGAGCACTAAAAGCAGAGGGGAAAGGTAGTGACCTGGTAAATTTGGTTGCAGGTATTTATTTTTAGAAGAATCGCATGCAGCAAAGTTTAACTTTGCTCAAATCAAGATAAGTATAAATTCAATACTGAACAATGGTGTCCCTTGAGCTGTCAGACCGAAATCCCACTCTTGCCACTCAGGAGTTCATAACTTGTGCGTAGAGCATCAGCACAACCCAGATTTGTGCTGCGAGCGCACCTGCAATATAAAAGTTGAATAAACATGAGTTGAATAATGAGACGTTTACAATTCTCTCTAATGTGAAATTAGAGCACAGATATTGAAAAGGAGGATGGGAGGGTATGCCCCTTCTCCCTCTCCCCTCCTCTTCTTCTGCTCCCTCCCATTTAGCGGGAAATTTCTATTTAATTTAACGGGGAAATTTCCCCACTAAATTCAGCGGGTTAAGTTTCGCACTAAATTTAGAGTGGAAATTGATGTCACGTGACTGTCAGTACAGATCTGGCTTTCGTTTTCACTGGTCACGTACCCAAACGAAAATCGCATGGCAGCACACACTATATCAGAGCACAACTTCACTGCGCACTTGCGCATTTTTGAAGTTGACTCAAAAAAATAATAATAAAATGCCCGGCAATGAAGAAATCCGTTAGATACTGTCAACGGTTTGTGGAAATTGATATTCGTGATGCCAGCCCCTGATTAGCCCAGATGACGGTCCAAAAAGCGTTCAAGCCCAGTGCGCACTTACGTGCCGAAAAAAAACACAAAAAAAAAGAAAGAAAGAAAGAAAAAAACTAAACCAGCCGGCACGGCGCGAGAGAGAGGGGGAAAGGTAGGCAGAGGAGACGCCAGTGGCATCTCTATAGAGCCCCATGCGATGCGTCGGGAAACTCGGCAAGAAGAGGTCAAGAGAGAAAGGTGGGGGAAGATAGCGACGGGGGACGAACAATTGACAAGCCTAAGTTCCGGATGCACGTATTTTCTCAGTCGTTCCCAAAATATTTCACTGAATGTTCTGTTCTTCGAATTGGCCCAGAGAGAACAGCTCTGGGACCCGGTCCAGCTTTTTCCGAAAGCCAGTCACTAGCACCGGCCGTCACGTCTACGGGTCTACGAGGCAGGCTGCTATGTCGCCGTGATTTCTTTTTTTTTTTTTTTCGAATCTGCATACACTATAATTGCTGCGATTGGATGAGTCGTTCAAGCCGCCTCCATGAAAAAGTCGGTGATCGCCAAAAACGCCGTCGTATTCAGTCACGGCTCGAGGACCTTTTTCAAGGCCGTAACGCTTCACACGTTGAATCGTACTACTGCTCGGATCAAGGTGCCTGTGAGGATATGAATGACGCCCCTCAGAAAACAAGTGGCAGTGCACATAACGGCGCATCAAGTCCAGTCTCCGATCAAGGCCCTTCAGACGCCTCCGACAATCCCAATCAAGAGCGCCCTGCGGACGGGATCCCCCTTCTGAAACCATTCCCGTGCACGCAGCGAGAGTACCAGCTACGCGCAATGAGACGGCTAAAGCACGCGCGTCAGCGCATTAATCAGAAGCAGAACGAGGTAAGCGGTGGAACATTCCGCGCCGCGTGAGATCATCTCTTGTTCACTTATTTATGCGAATTTGTTTGTTCTTTTATAGCTTTGAGGCTGGCACATCCAGGGACGTGTTTTGGAGGTGCTCCGTATTGCATCTCTAGTCTGAACATGCTCAAATAAACAGTTAGTACCAAACCTGTGTTTTAGTTACTTCCTTCGTACTTGCATGATAGCAACTTGCCTTCACATAGTGCTAACAAAAAACTTTTTTTTTTTTTTTGGGGGGGGGGGGGGGGGGGGGGGTGGGCGACACAACGTTTTCTCACGACGGCTAGGAAACGTAATTTGGAAAGGTTTCTCGACGTTCTGTGGACGTCGTTAGTAGTCCGGATGTCGTAAACACACGTATCATAAACGTCGAAGGAGGACGCAACGGCTCACTGAGACGTGCATGTGACGTGCAACAAACGTCATTTGGAACGTCCCCTCGACCTTCTGTGCACCTTTTCTCGCGGACATTTAAAGGTTTCATCGACGTCGAAGGAAGGTAACGTCCGGACCTTCGACGTTGTACGACGTCACGTTACAGACGTCTTCGACGTTCTTGCGACGTTTTCTTCACGTTTATGTGCTGCTTGGAATTAGAATGGCTAGCATATTCTTTCGTGATCAGCACATAGATCCTCTTATTTTAGTCATAGTCACCCCCCCAGGACAAGGCCACGTAGGCCTTAAAATGATTGGTACTGAATTAAGGCGAATTATCAAATGCATTCATTTAACCGTCTTTCGCCCAAACCTGAGAGATTTATGTCAAATATTCCCATTCAACTCTAAAGACTATAAAAAAACTACTACTGCAATGCAGAGCCGCATAGTGGGTGAGTTTAGACAGTGGGTGTGGCAACGAAGGCGCCGGAGAGGAGGAAAGGGAGAACGCCGAAGGAGGGAAAGAGAAGGCAGCAAAGGGGCAAAGAGGAGACGAACGCCATTTTGACGCAAAGCTGTCGACACGGAGCACTGTTGAGGCTACCCCTTGTCTGCTACAGGCTTATTTCCTTTTTTTTTTTGCGTGAATAAAAGTTTGCGTTTAAACATGGAGGAACTTCTTTAGGTTTTTAAGCCACCGAGGAAAAACACGATATCATTTTATTGCCAGAGCCTGCCAAATAAAAGGAAAGAACCGAAATTGGGACATCGATCCCATGCCGGGCGAATGAATGAAAATGGCGGCCGTCCCCGCTCAGCTGGGAGCAGCCTAGAGTTCACGCGCAAGCGCTCACGCCTCTTACTCTGTG
Source organism: Ixodes scapularis (assembly GCF_016920785.2). Taxonomy (NCBI): domain Eukaryota; kingdom Metazoa; phylum Arthropoda; class Arachnida; order Ixodida; family Ixodidae; genus Ixodes; species Ixodes scapularis. The sequence goes on along the minus strand of NW_024609873.1, from coordinate 14,417,557 downwards.
CCGCGGGCTGATTAGCTCACTCGGAAGGGAGACGTTACGGCAGCGAAATCATAGACTGCCAGAATCTCCCCATATATGGCTCTGCTGCAATGGAAAAATTTTTCTACCCTCGCGCGCAGCGAGTGTCGACTGGGGATACAACTCCAGTTCATACACTCGCTGAACATGAGGGTACAGTGTACCAGCAGGGGGCAGGTGTCTGGACAGAAAAAGTTTAGTTGGCGCATTAAGAGGCTAACGAATAAAAATTGGTACTACTCTGAGCAAATTGCCAAAAATGCGCGGATCTCGGCTTGACACTGAGAGTGGTACACAGTATCTATTTTACTGACAAAGGAGTACTAAATCATTATTTTCAGCTGCCTAATAACTAAATATTCTTCCTGGCTTGCTTTTTAGGAAAATCTCTAAATTTACTAGAACTATTAGGACAGCGGCTAAAAAAAAAAAGCAATGGCAAAACCAACAATCGAATTCGCCTGCTCTCCAGTAGCACGACATCTATGGCAGGCAGATCTGCAGAATGAGCAAGCAGTTTAAAACACAGAGTATGTAATATGTCTAATTTTTTTTTCATGCTGCAAAGCAAGCGCTGGAAGGAGGTTTCACGAAATTCACGAAATTTCTTGCAATCAGTTGAGAACAAGTTAGAGCCGTGAACTTGTCCTTGCCCCTGGCATAACGTTTTAGTGTTGCCCATGGAAACTCACATCAATTTGCAAATAAAAACAAAACAAGACTAACCTTCATAAAAAAATCTGTAACTTTGGCAAAGAAAAAGTAACCTTGAACAAAATATCTGCGATACAGTTGTAAAGTGTACATTTGTGTGCTTAACCAATTTTGAGGCAAATCGATGATAATGAAAAGAAGACGTTTGAGTACAATTAAGAGAAAGTCAGAAAGGATGCATACCTACAACAACAAAAAATTTAGAACGACCACGGGCAGGAAACCCTGATGAGGCTCTCGGAGCGATTCCCTGCAATGGGCCTGCGCAGACCTCAGAACAAGATCGGTCAAAGCTTGCAGCCATAAGGTGCTTCATACCTTGAAGTTACAGAAGCGGGTGCAATTGGAAGCAAAGTGCATTTCATTTCTCTGCAGAACGTTGAGCTTAATAGCTAGTATGCATTCATAAGGTGATACAGTCATGAATGCACATACTTTTCAATGCAGCACTATATCACCAACTTGTTAACTATGCCGGGCAACACTAAAAACCGAGAGCATTATTCCAAACTACCTCAGTTTAAAGTTAACCACGACAGAAGCTTCAAGCCGTCCTTGCAAATTCAGTGCACAAAGCAAGCCATGTGACCTTCTAGTTGGACGCCATGGTACGTCGAGCTTATATTCATGTTTTGTTTAACCCGAGACTGGGGTATTTCGGAAAAGGGACGAAAAGAAAAGAGGCCACAAGGAGGCGACGTCTGAGACGTCGCCTTCTTGTGGCCTCTTTTCTTCTCGTCCCTTTTCCGAAATACCCCAGTCTCGCGTTAAACAAAACTATGGTTAACTTCCACCAGCTCGCCTGCACCCTTACAATTTTTTCATTATATTCATGTGTCATGCTGTTTTTGCTGCAATGGCTTGTAGTGTCAAAAGTGGTCCAGCTTAAAGAGACGCAAAGTATAGACGTTTGTGAGTGGGGCCCTCACCTAGTCTGCAGCTACATTTCGAAATAGGACGTTCCAACCGGGATATTTGGTGCCTGTAACCACATGAACAGCTTTTGCCCAGCGATTGTTCGAGCTGAGTACATGTCCTGGACAGTGCCAATATTTGAGAAGCATTTTTATAAATGCTAAACATGACTGACCTACAGAGAGACCACACCTCAACGACTAATGACTTGGGATACCTAACTGAATACTGATATATCAACTAAATGCAAAACAATTACCTGGCAGGCATTAAATTTTTCAAGAGGCTGGGTCGACTCCGCAGTAAGTTGAAGAAGTCGATGCGTAACGGGACAATACAAACAAAAATATGCCTTAGAATTACTTTTGCACCCCCAAAATGATGTGTTTTTGAAGGTAAGATACACGATGTTTTTGATTCAGAAAGTGCCTCAGCTGTACAAATGCATATGCAATAAGGGCATCACCAAGCCTATTCTACTCAGCTCTGTGCAGGTTAAGCTAAGTTAGAGTATAGAAGTGCACGCTCACTGACACAATGAAAAAGGCAGGGAGAAGTCTCCGTTGTTCCACCTCCAGCCCGTCTGCTACCTTCGATGACGTTTCAGCTCCTGATGAGCCTAAAGCTAGCACATCTGTCCAAAGCGGGGTGAAAAGCACAAGCACGTGCTGAGGGACACCCAGCCATTCTCTTTTTGTAATCGGCTATACTACATATTTTTAGTAAAACATATTTTTAAGTGAGAAAATGTATTGCAAATATGCAGTCCACCTTAAAGATAACAACAGTTGCCATTCACCATTTTCCGAATAAGTGCTCCCACCTATCGGAACATCTACACTTGTGGTCCGTGAGTGGGTTGAGGACTGAGAGTCTAGAAAACGAAGCGCTCACAAGGCTTGTCTGGCCCTTCCAATCATGCGGGTGCATTCGTCGTAAATCTCCGATTTCTAGACAAAATGATCTAGAATGAGCGAATCTTGCCTACGCCCGAGGTAGAACATTGAGTTGCGATTCCCCCATATTGTGCGAACCATCCTTCAAACTGCGGTACCACCTGCAAATGAACTATGTTGTGCTGCGGCACGCGTCCATGCTGCCTGCTTCAAAGGAAAACCACTGCTTGTGTTGAAGACGACATCCCACAATGTACAGGCAACAATGTTTAACGAACTAAAAGAAAATTGATTTCATTCAATAGACACAAATAGGCCCACAAAGTGTGGACACCATGATTGTTTTTGTTGGTTTTACTCTTGCATACGAACAAAAGTTACTTCCTCTTTCCTCCGATGTACAGTAAAACCCCCTTATCTTCGTGGCCCCTATTTCTTCTCGAATCGGTCACAAAGGACATAATCGCAGCCACTGAATTCCGCAAAATTGAAGGCTGCGAAAATTAAAGGTTCGCCAATATTAAGGGGTTTACTGTTCTTCCGTGTGTCACACGATGTTAACATTTCAAGGAAGCTGAAGGTATTGGTTTAAAAAAATAGACCTATAGAAAAAAATGCACTTCTACAGGTTAGGCACGCGGGGTTCTTTTGCACTACCTATAAGTTGGCAAGTTTGTTTCGGCAGAGTTTTTGGTAAAACGGAGTCACAAAAGTAGCTATACTTGGCGTCAACTATTTTGTGCGGCATTATAAAGCTTCAGTAGATTCCACAGTCCTTCAGCACAGCACTGTTTGATGCAAGAGCATATGTCGTTTAGTGTTGCATCCCATTTGCATGATCTAGAGAAACTAGCGCTGACAAAGTTGGAGCACTCCAAATAATAACAGCCGACACTAGAAGCACTGAGAGATGCACATATGCAAACTGTGCATTTCTTAAAAGTGGATTCGAGCAAAGGTAAAAACAATATGTATACTTACGGCGGCCATACTTGCCTTTCCCAAGCACGACCACTTTTCCCTCGGTAGCACCATCCAGTAAGAAGCACCAGCAACACGCCCATGAGACGCCGCCGACTTTTGGATTGAATGACGACCCGCCTTAGCTCTTAGAAGGAGATCCGGAACACTGCTTTACGCCAGATGTTGTATCTGGTGGGGCAGGGACTAAAAGTAAAAATTAACAAATTTATCTGTAGCGTGATGCGTTTTAATTAAACACAAATGGTTGGTTTACATAATGAACCAGCAGCCCCTATTTTTCTTAAATGTAACGCAGTGTCTAACGTTACGTCCGACGGAACCCGAAATAAAAATTAGTTACGCCCAACGTAACTGCCGAGCATTCGAGTTACGTCCGACGTAACCCAAAATAAAAATTAAAGTTACCGTATTTCCTCGAAAATAGGTCGAACCCTATTTGTTGGACCCACCGAGAAAAAAAAAATTCAAATATAGGTCGACCTTCTTTTTTATTTTTAAGAACAGGGGAAATTTTGGGCAAAAGACACAAACCTTTATTTACATCACTCTCAGCTAAATCACGGGGCGATGCCAAAAACTTAATCACCGTCAGAACTTCTGGACATGTCATCGTCGTCCGAAGCTTCGTCAGCTGGGTAGACATCCTCGCAAATTCGCAATAATACTTCACTGACACCGTTGCAAAATGACGACAAGAAGAAACGAAAGAAGGTGCGAAGCGACGAAAGACAAACTACAAAGACGCAAGCAAAGCCGCCGTGTCGCCATGAGCAACACGCCAGCCGAGCGTTGGCCGAGCCACCTCAAGCAACAAACAAAAGTAACCCGTGTTTTTCTTTTTTTTTCTTTTTTTTTTTGTGGGCGTTTGTGAGGATGTTGATCAAAGTGCATGGCGCATCGCGTTCTTCTCCTTCCCCGTTACCCAGCAAGGAGAGCGCTAGTGGCTGGAGGCGCGATGGCAAAACCCGATGCCCGAGAGGTGCGCGCCATAGCAGCACCGGCCACCGCGGGCGGGCCATTTCGGTTGTTTTCGTGCACCAAAAGCTTTTTGAAACAAGAAGCGGCGCGGCTCTACGGCAACGCCGGCTCGGTGACTCGATAGCTCCATGCCTCCGGTAGGGTCACAAAATTTGGTCGCGAATCTAGGTCAAAATTCTTTGATCACGACTTCCGACAAAAAAAAAACAAAAAAAACGGTCAACTTCTATTCAAATAAACACGGTATAAATAAACACGACGAGACACACATTTCATAATGTGTGTCTCGTCGTGAATAAACACGACGAGACACACATTATGAAAGCGATTGGTGCGAGCGACCAAGGCGATGAGCGACGTTTTCTAGAAGCCCAAGAACCGAGCGGCGCAAGCAGCGAGAGTGAGAAATCTTCGTCGCTCGGCGCCGGCACTCATAGCTTCTCGCCATTGCTCGTCTCGTTGACCGCTATATTGCTTACATGCCGTTCAGAAAGGCGCTCTAAGTGCTTACGATTACATTGGGACCAGCCTCGCATCCAACCGTAACCAGTCTTGACTTTTTTTAAGCCGCCCAGGTAGAAGTTAACATCGTACATACATCGTTTTCAAGCATGGCTCCTCGTTCATTGCTCGATTTATATATTCGGGAAATGACAAACCGCAATGAAGCACCATTATTCTAGTTCAAAATTGCCACGAACACTTGGCACGCATGCTTACACTGTAGCGAACCTAACGTAATTTAAAAGTTGAACGAAAACGGGACGAGATTCGCTTACCGCTTCACGGAGACACACGCCTTCGGATCGTAGGCCTGACGGCCGAACTTGGAAGTCGCCTGCGGTCCGGCGATCGGACGAGTCAAGTCGGCCGCGCTGCGCTGACCAAAACTGGTTAAACTAGGAGAGGCGCCGTCGATTTGAGAGCCAGAGACCCAGTGGAAACGGACTGTAAAACATCTGTCCCTTAAAACGCAGAACGAGCCAGCGACGCCAAAACCGCTACGTCGCCATCTCCGTGACGACCAGAAACGTGGAAGCCGGGAAGTTAGAAAAGGCGCGGCAGCGGAAGCCACTGGGCGGAAGCTTTACGTTTCGGTTTCGCTTTTCTCCGACGCCGGCTAGGGTTGCGGGCTGGTGGGTTTGCGGCTGGTTGCGACGACGCGAGGGGCCACGAAAAGACGCCGAGTTGGCCGAGTACGAGTCACGGCCCGCGACACGAGCAACGGGTCGTTTGCCACTGTCAAAAGGCGATGCGGTATTCGCGGCTTGGTGCCACGATCGGTTTGTTGCCGTGCACGTTGACTCAAAGCTCGAAGTTGTGAAGTTCCGTTCCGGCACCAGCCGCACCACGTTTTCCGGTGCATCGGACGTGGAGGCCTTTCGACGCATTCAGCGACCGTAAAGATCGTGCCCGCTGTCTTCGGTGCTGTGGAAGAAGTTGCGAGACGGAAGAAGCATCAAAACCAAGGCGTTTAGGACTCCAGGCCGGGCCGCCGGTTCACTCTGAACGAGAGGCGACGTGTGTGCGCACACTTCGAGAAAACCTCCGCGTTTCGCCGCGCCAGAACTCGCCGATCGCGACCGGACCAACCGGACCCCGAGTCCGAGAGGCTCTTGCGCAGCCAGGAACTGCACCGAGGTAGGAGCTGCTCGCTCTGCGCTACCATGCAGTGCTCTACAGTGCTCGGGGCTCTCGGTGTCGTTCGTGCCTGCACCGAAGCCTTTGTGAAGTCGTACTTCGCAAAGGTTTGGACGGGGCCGCCCTCACCCAGCAGCTCCGCTATATTCCGCTTACTTATGATCGCAATAAAAGCTTGGGTTTGTTCTGGGGAAACAAATTGCGGGACCGCTCTCCGCGCGCCCGCCGAGGTTGGCCGCCGCCATGTTCTCAGCTGTTCACTCGCTCCCGCAGCGAGCGCCTTCCGATAATCCTCCCCGTTCGAAAATTCGATGCGACCTCCGTTTACATGGGCTAAATGTAATGCGCACTCGCCATCTCGATCCACCTCTGTCTAGCGACTTAAATGCGATGCGCTTTCTTGGCGCATTATGCCCTTTACATGACCGCATAGTGAATGCGGCAACTGGATTCAATGCGACTAAGTCGCATTCATGTAAACGCGGCTTATGTTTTTTTCGACATGTATGGTGTATGTAACGATACCGGTGGCAGAAGATGGCCGTTTTAGTTGGAAGATGGCGGTCATCTTTCTGCATGTATGATTTGGTTATACCGGTGGTCATGTGGTATAAGCGTTTTGTTGGAAATATTATAGTCGCCTACGTCATCGGACGCAAAATCATACCAGCCACACCGAGTCATATTGGCAAGCAAGCTGGCTGCTAGTACAGACAGACCCGGAGCCATAGCGGTGCCGGTATCTCCAGTTGTGCAGAACGCCAAACCAAACTAGCTGCATTCATAATAACAAGAAATTACGGTGGTGTCATGTCAGAACTGTACAAGCAGCAGGTTTGTTTGTTGTACGTTTTTCCAATAGGGAGTAGTACCTTGAAATATTACAGGGACACCATTTACTGACAAAGTCCAAAATAAAAAAAAAAACTAGAAAAATAAAAAGGTCGCGTATCCGGTCTTTAATACACAGATGTCATCTTGAGGGTGAAGGAATTATATTTTTGGCATATTCGAAACATTTCTGAATGATATTTATGATATACTTTGAGTGCCTTACGTGCAAATTTCGATACTGGACAAGATGATACAGAATGAATACAAAATTAATATGCATATTCAATATATGTCAACTATGTTCCAGTATAGCCTCTTTTTGCTAAGGGCGGCTATGGCTGGCGTGAGTAGACCTTATTTACCTTCGCAGACTAAATGTTCACAGCAGCCCAGGAAAAAACCACACAAACACACATGGTAAATAAACAGGGGCAGTTCGACTAGCTTGCAGTAATGCATTGATTTGAAACGGTAATCTGCCAAGGCAAATGAGGACTACTCAAGCCAGCCATAGCCAGATTGAAATGCTTTAGCTGAACCGAGAATTAAGCCGGATTGAGAACATCAAGCCGAATTGGGACGTCCAGCCGAACTGGGCACCTAGCCGAATTAAAGCGTTTAGCTGAATTGAAACTTTAAACCGAACTCGGTACCCAGCCGAATTGGAGCGTCCAGCCGAATCGAAACTTTAAGCCGAACTGGGGCGTCAGTTCAATGGACACCTCAGCCGAGTCGAGATGACACCGACTTGATAAGGGTTTCCTCTTTCGCGACAGGACATCTACTTCTACGATACTTGTGCACGACAGCTTAAAAATAATAATAATGATAATAATAATAATAATAATAATAATAATAATAATAATAATAATAATAATAATAATAATAAAATATATTTATTTATTTATTTGTGGCTATAATTTCTCAAGTTGAGGCACGGGTTTGTCAGAGCCAGTAAAGGGTTGTTGGACAGCACCCTACTGGACATAATCACAATATCCTCCCACACAAACAGTCAAGCTTACCATGCAGCTAATGCACTGTAATGCAATAAAATACGATGAAAAAAACATGCATGTAGTATCAATAACTACACTGTGCTGAAAAATAATTCATGTAAACAAAACGAAAAAAAAGTTCAGTTTTCCCACTTTTGTGAAGAAGGAAGACCAGCGGAGCTGCACTCGATACACTGTGCGCTTCATCTTCGTAGTCGTCGCCCGTTTTTCGTGCTGTTTCCCACGATGAATTCTCACCAACGTGCCCAACTAGCCATTCTTCTATTGCAGCTGGAAAGGTTGCCGCCATCTAGGAGCCACGGTGGAAGCCATACTGGTTGTGTGCTTGCCGCCGTCGCTTCCCGAAGGAAAAATCCATCAATGTAACCTTGTTTGGCAGTCAATGTTTTCTAGTGGACCGCTCGCTGTGCCTGACTGTACGTCAAGCATGTCTCATTGGCCAACAAGTTACTCTGACCGACAGTCAAACTCCAGTTAGACCCCGCTTGTCGACTTTCTGATGGTTTCCTGGTGGCAGTCGGCCGCCGCGAAATGCCATCAGGATGTCTTGGTGGTGATTCTGACTGTACATCGATTGCCTCTGACTGTACGTCAGAAAGCTTTGACGTGCAGACAGACGTACGGTCAAAGGACGTAAAGTTCGTTCGGATATTACTATTTCGTCAAATCTATGAATACGAAAAGTAACCTATGCACGAGAAAACGATTTTGGGACGTGAGCCCATAAAACCGCTGGCGTTAGAGATATGACACGCAACCGACCGACAACCTTGATCAGAAGCCCGCCGAAGCGCCGAATACGACACTTCGCACTTCGCTTCGCCCTTAGAGGCTTCGCCGAGCTTTCATGAACGATCGCTCTTGACTCGTTTTGTTTGCCCGCTCGCTCCAACCTGTCGATCCTACCCGGGCTCTAAAATGTCTTATGTTTCAGTAGAATTTCTACTCACCAAGACCCAGCCTGTTTATGAGTTCCGACGATGTAAGGGACGTTAGCTGTGTAGTTGAAGACGACAGGGTGTACCAGGTCTACTGGGCCGGTGATGCGCGAACAAAAGGATCGTTCTACGACGCGAAAGTACTCTACATGGCAGGTGAGTAGAACTGAAGTACGGCGAGTGATGTACGAGTGCTTTGCATAACATGCTGACGGCTTAACTGCATTTGCAGCCAAAGCATTTCGTATAAAACGAATAGTCAAATCGAGTTTCTGTAACGGAGGCGTAGCATAGCATTCTTCCTCCGACTGCCGAGGCGAGCGGACGGGAATCATGAGCTCCCGCGGAGCGTTATCAACGGCTACTGATAGCCGCGGTGCTACATCAGACTCTCGTGAACAAGGTTACCGAATCATCTTGCCCCAGCTTCCAATGGGAGTTAACGCACTTAATTCTGTGGTTCTACACTGTGATATTTCTGGGCGGCCGTAGCGCATCGAAGACTTCAGGAACAGCCTGGAAACCGTCGGAGTTCTCAAGGAAGTTGCGGCATGCGGTTCGTACCAGATGAACCACGTTTGGATGGTTACCCTGCATTCCCTAGCCGCCTAGCACAAGCTAGCAAGTGCGAAGGAACTTCTCGTGAAAGGAAAGCGCTGCTTCGTAATTGATCCTGACAAGACCGAGGTACATCTGAGACTCCACTGGGTCCCCTACCACTTGACCGATGACAACGTGAAAACAGCGCTCGAGCCCTACGGGAGAGTCGAGGAAGTCACGAGAGAAAAGTGGCACGTGAAAGGGTTTGAAGGCGTCCAGTCGACGACAAGGTTGGCACGCCTGACTCTTAAGGAAGGCAAAACCATAGAGAGCCTCCCGCATCAGATTCGTCTGGCAGGGGGTATGGTGCTCGTTGTCGCCCCCGGTCGACCCCCGCTGTGTTTGCGATGTCGCAGGACTGGGCACATCCGAAAGGAGTGCCTGGTCCCACGTTGCGACAGTTGCAGACGTTTTGGGCACACCCAGGAAGACTGTACAAGGACATACGCCGCTCCAGTAATTGCGACGATAAACGACGAAGACATGGAGATTACAATGGATCAGTACGAGGCCGAGGAAGCAGCGCGACAGACGCCAGGAACCGGAGAGGGGGAACCCCTACCTGCGGTCCCTCAACAACCACGAGAAACTCCGTCGCAGTTGAATGTCTGCTCTCTTACAAGTATCGGCCAGCCCAAAGTCAAGGCACCGAGCGAGCCCAAGTCCCCCCGTGCAGGCACCAGTGGCCTTCAAGACACGAGCGACGGCAACGGAAACGACGAGGCGATGGAGTGTTTAGACGGACCCCTCAAGCGATCCCTTCCTGCAGCACACGGTGAGGAAGGTGAACCAACCAGACTGGAAGCGACAGACGGAACAGCAAAGCGCACCGAACCGCCAAAGAGGCTGCGGTCAGCCTTCAATAACCAAATCGGGTCAACTGTTCGTCAGCGAAGGGACTCACGATAAAGGGTGGAGAGTGCTGGACTGATCACTAGTCGTGTTCGAAAAACGTAGGAAGGCAAATCACTATGACAAACCGTTACGTAGTATAGGGGGGGGCAAATCTTGGAACAGACTAAAATACAAGACTAAGAAAGATGGGAATGTTTGATCGCGGAGAAAAACCATTACGTTTTGCAACATTGAATGTTCGTGGGGTTAGCTCAAGAAAGAAACAATATCAGTTACAGACGCTTCTTTCTGATGAAGGTCTCGACTTTTTAGCAGTTCAGGAGACTAAAATGGCCGAACATGAGATTATAGCCCCTGCGTTGCGACCATTTCTTGCCCTGTACGAAGTATGCGTTAGTCACGCAATGGGTTTGTCGGCCGGATGTTTTTTGTTCTTGAAGAAAAGTGTACCCCTTTCAAATGTTCGCGTAGAAACAGACAGTCAAGGTCGAATGATTATTTGCGATTTCGCTTTATATGGTGAAGAGTGGCGAATAGCCTCCGTCTACGCCCCAAACAACCCTAAAGACAGAGAGGACTTCTTTCGAAACGTGCAAATTTATCTCCAGTGCGATAAAGTAGTTGTGCTGCTGGGTGATTTTAACTGTGTCTGCAACAAAGGCGATAGATTCCCGGTATCCGCGGTTAGCGATAAAAGCAGTGCAGCACTGACCGAGATAATTGAGCGCGGAGGGTTAGTAGATGTAGGCGACTTGCTGATTCGAAGCACAAGACTGCGGTATACTCATTTTCAAGGGGCGTCGCGGGCGCGCTTAGATAGAATATATGTGTCACTTGGCATAACGCGTTATCTGCACGGATATGAAGTCAAACCAGTTTTTTTCTCGGACCACTGCATGGTGGCTGTCATGGTGGGAGGAAGGGGACACAATAACCCGAAATTCGATTGGTACCTGTGGAAGATGAACGCAAAACTGCTCACAGATAAGGAGTTTATTTCTAAAGTATCTGAGAGTTTAAAAACACTTTCGTGGGAAAACGGTTGTTTTGCGGAAAACTGGGAAAACTTTAAAGAGGAGGTAAAACAGATTGCCATAGAAAGATCGAGTAGCCTAAAGTTCAATACGCGAACGCGCGAACGCCAACTCCAAAAACAATTGCAGGTGCTTTGTAGCAGTGAGTGCGAAGACATAGGTGTCCACACAGCGGACATAAAATACATAAAATCAGAACTAGAAAAGTTTCATAATGAATTATATCAAGGCGCGGTGGTGCGCTCCCGGTCAGCAAAATATCTCGCAGGTGAACAACCCACAAGCGTGCTTTGGCTGATGAAAAAAAATACGCCAAGGCAAAAGAAATTAGCGAAATAGAATATAAGGGAACGATTAGCAACAATCAGGAGTTAATTAGGAAAGCATTTGTCGAATATTTCGGAAATTTGTTTGGAGAACGTCCAACCCCACGATATTACTCAAAATTGGATAACCTTATTTCATGTATCCCTCAGTTAGACAACGCTACCAAAGACTGACTTGAAGGGGATATTACTCTAGGAGAGGTAGAACATGCAGTGGACACGTTAGCACGACAGAAAGCACCAGGCCCTGCCGGACTGTGTGCTGAATTCTACCAAACGTTTAAAAACGACCTTTGCCCCCTTTTATTGGAGGTCTTTCGTGAGGCATAGGAGAAAAAGCGGCTGCCTGGTTCCTTCACGCGGACACACACAATACTGATACCGAAATCTGAAGATGAACCTATACGACGGCAAGTGAGCGGGTACAGACCGATAACACTCTGTAACACTGACTATAAAGTATTCTCAAAGATCATAACAAGACGACTTCAAAATGTGATCAATAATCTCATAGGGGACCATCAAACGTGCGGCATAAAAGGTCGGTCGATACAAACTAATGTTCATGTTGCGCGGAGCATTTTGGAATGCTGCTCTGGCTCTGAGAGGCAAGTTGCCATGATTCAGATCGATCTTGAAAAGGCGTTCGATCGCGCGAGGCATGACGTAATGCTGAAAATACTAGCGCATGTCAAAGTAGGCACAGTAATATCGACGGGCGTGCAGATGGCCTACCGAGGTTGCGTAACACGATTAATTATAAATAACGCGGTAACTAAAAGTATACCAGTCTTATCTTCTGTAAGACAAGGCTGCCCACTGTCGCCATTGTTGTTTGCGTTGTACATAGAACCGCTTTGTTTAAACGTTCAAAACAGTAAAATGATTCACGGCTTCGCACTAGAATCAGTGGAAATCAAGCTGCTGGCGTATGCCGACGACGTCGCCATATTTTGTACGGATAAACAATGTGTCAACGAAGCAGTCGCAGTCACTAATGAATTCTGTGATATTAGAGGCGCTGTGGTCAATTGGGGAAAAAGTTGCGGAATATGGTACGGAGGTTGGGCGACGAAACCAGATAGATACCAAAATATGAATTGGACTAGCGCGCCGTGCAAGTACCTAGGCGTTCCACTTCAACATTTTAAGAACAGCTCACACTACTGGGCAGACAAGGCAGTAGATTTAAATAGAAAGGCTACGAAATGGGCGAACCGAGACCTCTCAATATTTGCGCGAGCAACAATATGCAATATATTTTTGGTAGCAAAGATATGGTATGTTTTACAAGTAATGCATTGTGCACGCACTAACGTACAAAAGTTCCACAGGGTCTTCGCTACCTTCCTCTGGAAGTCAAGCTGGGAAAAAAATGAAGCAAGACAATCTGTTCCGTCGGGTGAAGGATGGCGGAGTCGGACTTTCGCACCTTTTCGTTCGACAGCTTGTGTCGAGGTTTGCTTTCCTGCGAGATCAGACCCACCCATTCATACGAACCATAATACAAACAAAACTTGCAAGCTCCTTACCAGCAGTAATAGTGAGTAGCAACCACGATGAGAACACGCACCTATTTGGATTTCTAAAAGAGGTCCGAGACGCAACGCTGTTTTTACAGGCCAGGTTTTCTATCGAATACCTGAGTACTGTCACTGGGAAGAAACTGTCTCAAGACCTTATCGAAGTACTGTTCCCCCCACCGCTGTATCGCTCGCTGTATAGTGACAGGCCTGGCCAGGATGTTCTTTGCCGTGTCAAGAAAATGTGTGTTCCTCCAGCCGTGAAACGTTTTTTCTTTAAACTTCACAGTAACACGTTACCTGTGAAGACATGGCTTAGAGACAGAGGCATATTTGTTCCTTGGTCTGTTAACTGCATATTGTGCAAGCAGCCAGAAACAGTGGAACATGTGTTTATACTATGCTAGGACGCAGTGTTCTTCTGGGACGTGTTGCAGCGGACGCTAAAGAAAGAGTTGTGTGTTACGCCCCACACGATTCGTTACCTTCCTATAGATAAGAGCGATGAAGTACCCTACGACATGTTCCTTGCGTTAGGCCTCTATTCCATATGGAAATCCCGTATGGCCCACAGACATGCAGATGTAGAACTCAAAACAGTAAGAGGGTATTTCATCGAGGTGGTTGCACAAGTTAAATCAGTGTTCTGTCGGTCTGAAGAAACATCGCCCGTTTGGGCACCACTCTTCGATGATCTCCTAAATATGAAGGAATTTTAGTGCGCCCGGAAGAGGCTGGGCGGTAAGTTCTTGACATCGCATGCATTTTCGACGAATGAGTGTTGAATAAACTGTGCAAAAGGGTCCAATAAAAAAAAAAAGAGGCGTAGCATGGCGGTTAAGGTGTCCGATTTGTACGCATGTGGTCGCGGGTTGGATGCGCGGTGGTGCTGCTTTTTTTTTTTTTTCTCGAACATTTTGTTTTATCGTTGCATTTGGCGATATTTATGAGTGCGTATAGCTTTACTCTTACATAAATGCTGCCCTTGTTGATGAAATTCCCTTGGCAGTAGCAGTCAGGCGTCATCTGATGGACCATCAGATGACGTCTGATGGTCCATCACGTTCCACCAACGCTGCTGACTGGCAGTCAGTGTCCCAAATTACGTAGCTTGATGGAATTTTCAATAGGGTTATAGATGGCGGTAGCTGTCCAGGTAAGTTTCTGTCGACATACACGGACACGATCCTGGGGACCCTTAACAGCTCCGCTGTAAAAACACCCACACACACGCCCACACAAATGCGCATAGTTATATTGTTGTTTGTTGTTTGAGTTTTTTTAGAGAGTTCACACCATATATGTTTTCCGGCAGGTCATTGAAGATTTAAGCCACAGAGTAATTGCGAAATATTTTTCCATAGTTCGTGGTGATAGAAGGCATTTTATAACGTTCGGTTCGACGAAGTGATCTAGGTACTATGTGGAGTTCTTTATAGCCATCGTCCCAAAAATATTTCAGTACAACAGTCTGCACCAATAAAGCATTGAAGAGTGCCAAACCTAAAGTTTTTTAGTTTTTCTTCAGTTTCCGACAATGAACCATAGATAATACTCTTAAACATTCCTTTCAAAGCTGAATCAATTTTTTGGCACCATATTACAGACCAATGCCCAAAACTTGTTATGCCATACCTTAAAACACTGTACGCTAACGCTTGAGCTATCATCCTTTTAGTTGATTTAGGAATTAATGATCTTGTATTTAGAGTAAGCATGACACCTTTCTTAGTTTTTTTATAAATATAAGACATATAAAAATTTCATGACAAACACAATTCCTAAATACTTAACCTGATCTGCATAAGACACTGGGCAGCAGTTGCCGTCTGCACAGTCAGAAGTATCCATGTAAAGTGGATGATCAAATGTTATATTTCTTAGCGGATTATGAAAGCAGACAAGTTTATTTTTCGATATATTAACATCAAGACAATTTCTTTTAAACCAATAAAGTAAGAAGGAAGTGCCTTTTTGGAGTAGCGTCATTGCTGGAACATAATTAAGATGGAGCGAGAGCAGTACCATGTCGTCAGCGTATTGGAATAGTTCACATGTGGAGACAGCGTTGGAAATATCAGTGACAAACACGTTGAAATGAAGACGGGACAAAATGGATCACTGGGGGAGTCCAGCTTTTAAAATTACTTTGGAGCTTCGGCTTTTGTTTATACAAACTACTTGTGTACAGCCGCTCAAAAAGTTTTGAAGCAGAGAAGGAATAGGCCCTGGAATCAAAGTATATGCAATTTTTTTAAGTAGGATGCTATGTTTGACCGCGTCAAATGCTTTCGCCACGTCAACAAAAGGAGCGCACGCGACTTGATGCCTTTCAAAAGCAAGATGCAGTTCATCAGCAAAATCTTTCAGAAGTAGGTGGATCCCCCGGCCACTGACGAGCCCATATTTCCTAGACGATACGATATCAAAGCTATCTTGGTACGACGTCACAGTATTAAGGATATGCTTTTCCAAAATTTGCACTATACAAGGTAAGATTGAAATTGGGAAGGTCATTGTTAAGTTTTTTTTTTACCTTCTCCATTTTTGAATAAAGGCTTTACTAAGGCACTCTTTACATCATCCGGGATTTTCCCACGGGAAATGAAACCATTTAACATATAAAAGAGCACGTGTTTTAAAAAATCATAATTTCTCCGCAGGTCTTCTGCACTGATGCTATCTATCTATACCAGGGGCCTTGTTTGATTTGAAACTGAAACACGTAGTTTTTACATCAAGCTGCGTCACCTGGGGAAGGAAAGCCTAGGAAACATTTGAGTGTAGAGTCCCTGCTGAAAACAGAGCATCATCACGGGCTACTGTGGAGAATTTAGCGAAGAACTTATTAAAATCCTCAACCAGTTGCGTTGTATCGTGACCGAATTCTTTCTCGAGTATTTGACGAATTGATCTATTAATCGCCTTGCCTCGTAGTTGATTCACCGAACACCAACTATGTGCTGTATTTGACCTTTTTTTAAAAAAGTTGATCTCGAAAGTATTTTCGTTTTGCCGAACGTATCTTCGCGTTTAAACGATTTTGTGTACTGCGAAATTCTATCTTCAACCCAGCATTATTTGGAGAATGTCGTCATTGTACCTAAAGGGCATCTTTAGACCTGATTTCTAGCATAATAATAATAATAATAATAATAATTTTATTGGCTATGGGGAGAAGATTAAAGAAGTTCAATTAGCGGTACTGGACAAAGCCTGCATGGGCTTATGGGCCCAGACCCAGTATGCTAAGTTGTCTATTAAAATGTTTAGATTATCATTTGCTTGCAATACATTATTGCTTCCACATACGTATCTGCACACACATATACACGCACAAATGTCATTCTTGTTGCACCGCTAAACCACAGTGAAGCAGTGCCAGGTCGTTGCCTCGGGAGTGATTGCAGTTTGAAGACAGGCCGGGAGACGCCCACACAGACAAACACACACACGCACGCACAGGCACAAATGAGCTGAAGTAGACCAGAAGAAATGTCGTAGAGTATATAACTCTTCTTGAGCGGGAGCAATCACATTTTCGTAAAATGGTATGCAAAAAAAAATATTGATTACAATGAGAAGTATACTAAATTATGCATAGTTTAAATTAGTTAACATTTTCTTCAAATTTCTTCTCGTCGTAGCCTTGAGAATACGCTCTGGAAGCTTATTGAAAATGAGTGGAACGTAATATGAGCGAACTCTCTTACCGTAACGCTTGAAGCATCGCGGGGTTTCAAAGCGAGTTACGTGGCGAAAATTCCTTTGAGAGATGAAGGGATGCTTAAAGTCATCGCTCCAGAAGTGGCGAAGCACAACGCTTTGTAGAAATAAAAAATAAAAAGTTGGTAATTGCAGAGTGTCAGAGAGTTCTATGTCAGATGTGAAATTCATTTGGTATCCAACGCTTTTCAATAAGCCTTTTAGAATACGATTGATTTTGTCATGCCATAGTTCTGAGCAATTAGTGAAGAGAGTGATGCCGTACCTGAGTATACTGTAGCCCAGAGCATGCGCGATTGACTTTCTAATAGTAAATGGCATAAACACTTTTTGATTAAAGAGTAAACAACTAACACTCCGAAGTTTGTTACATATTTGTGAGAGATGCGTGTTCCAGGACATATCCGAGTCGAAATGTATGCCCAAATACTTCACATTATTAGCACATTCTGATGGCAGACATTTGCAGTTGCGACAGTTTGATTTGTGTAAGACAACCGACGAGCGCAGATACAATTTCTTTAGTGGATTTCTAAAGCAGACAAATTGTGTCTTGGACATGTTAATTCTAATTAGATTTTCGTCAAACCAGTCCATTAGCTGCGTCGCGTCCTCTGTCAATAGATGTATTGCTTCGTCATAATTCAGATGACGAGATATGAGAACAGTATCGTCTGCATACTCAAATATTCTGCAGTTGGATACTCTGGTTGAGATGTCGTTCACATACAAATTACAAAGTAAGGGTGACAGAACTGATCCCTGAGGAACTCCCGCTTTTATCATTACCCGCGAACTTTGAAAATTTCCAACACTTACAATTTGCGATCGACCAGAGAAGTTTTCTATTAATGCAAAAAAATGAACCGCGGAAGCCGAAGTTATAAAGTTTCTGAAGAAGCAACTTATGGCTGACCGTATCGAATGCTTTAGCAACATCTAGGAAAAGGGCACACGTAAATATGTTATTATCAAATGCAGTGTGTATGAGATCGGTGAAATCCTCAAGTAAGGACTGAGTGCCTCGTCCAGCTACGAAACCGTATTGGTTCTCTGATAAAATTTCAGAGATAATAATAATATATTTATTCCACACAAATTGGAATTCAAGTACTAGATACGGGCATATCAAAGCCTGCAGAGGACTTGTATGATGACGCCCATAAAAAAAATTCAAAAGACGGTTATCATGATTTCACATTGTAAGACAGAAAGTCGAACTATAAAACACAAAAAAAGCATGAAGAAGAAAAAACCATCAAAAAAAAATAAGCAAAAAACAATAAAAGAAAAATAAAGAAAGCTCGGAAGAAGAAAAAAGCACTTGGAAAAAAAAAAACACGCCAAAGCGAAGTAAGAGGGGAGAAAAAATAAACGAAAGGCGAAACTACGTTAAAATTAACTTAGCTAATTACAGTTCAAGCTCGAAGCATGCAGACACAGCAAAGAGATGCTAGATTAAATCAAAGTTGGTGCACTTGAGTCCTTTCATCAGTTATTTCAGTGATGTAATGACAATAAAAGTGTCAGGGAGGGCGTTGAACAAACACGGAACGCAGTAATCCCGAGTGCATCTACCGTACCAGGTCGAACAAATTGGCACTGCAAAACGAGGACCGTTTTGTAGTGCCAATTTATTAATATTATATTAATATTAATAATAATATTATTAATATTAATAAAACTTTATTTTTTATCTGCCCAAATAAGACCCGGAGGTCTTCACTTTGCCACACAAGTCAATGCTAAAATCGAACAGAAACAAAGTAATACAATAAAAGCAAATAAATCACAGGTCAAAGGTGTGTTGGAAGCACTTCCAATTGCTTGCGGCAAACAGATATATCACTGAATATATCAATAGTTGTATCATTAAGGCGATTATATAGCGATTGTATACGTGAGAAGGGCGAGGATCTACACATGGTATTGACGTAAAAAGCAGCATGGTTTCTAGTTAACCGAGAAAAGACATGCATGTTAATTCTGGATAGAAGCGTACCGTTATCTATCATCTCATTTACTACTTTATGTAGAAATATTAAGTCACGCTTGGGCATTCTGTCGGACAATGGCTTCAAAGAAATCTTGTCAACGAGAAAGTAATAATCATACTAGAAACGACGTTGCAAATAGCGGTCATAAACAATGCGCACGAAACGCTTTTGAACCAGGTTCAATTTTTCCTGACTGCGTTCCAGATTTAAGTTCCATGCTACAGATGCGAATTCAAGCCGTGATCTTACTAGTGAAGCACCACCGACGAAAGCAATATTTCCCTTATTAGGAAAAGACAAGCGCCTCAAGCGATTGCGTCAGTCACGTCAACCCGAGATTGCAATAAGTGAACTTGACCAGCACCGCCCCTGTGCTCTTTTTGTTCTCGTGTGGCTTTTGAGTAATTTGGGTTGGATCAATTATTTTCACGTTTCTCGTGGGAAGCTCGTTTCATTTAGGTTATTTTAAGACAATTAGAGCGCCTTGATGATATCTCAAGCAAGGTGAAGAGGGCGTAGTCGCTTGTTTTGTTGTTTTAATTACGAGTAAGCGCTTCTGTGTATTCTTTTGCTCATGTTGCAACGGCAGCCAAACCGGCTTTGCTGACATGCACTGCCATGGGGTACACGCGGACGCACGGACTGACGGACAGATAGCCTTCGAGGGGGAGGATATTCCGTTAAGTTATAAAGCATGCGATGCTTTAGAATGTAGAACACAATTTTCATGTAGTGTTCTCTTTGTGACGCCGCAGCAAAATGAGGCCACTAGCCACAACCGCGCAATAAAATGATCAAGTACTCGTAGTTGCAGGTTTATATCGCAAGACCCATTCACTTTCTCTCGCAATCCTCAGAACGTCGTCTGACCAACCTGATGTATTAATTGAACCACCGTGGCTAGTGGAGGATAGTGTGGCGCTTGAGTCAAGTCGTTCCTCCCACACCGCGAAAAGAACGTTGACATTTTTTGATCGGTGAAGATTGTAGACGTTCGTAGTGTTTTTCAGGTTGTAATGCCTGCGTCCCTCGCTGATTTTCGCCAATGATAATAATGATGTACAGAATTCGTTTAAATAAAAAGATCATGTTTTAACGAATATCAGTGTCGTCGAATTATTTATTTTAGGGTTGTTAAACGAGATCATTATTCTACCAGGCACTTCAGGAATTCAATAATAATTGATTAGATGATTAATTGAATGATTGTTCAAAAGTGGTTTTGTCTATGGCGTTGTCATAGGTGTTATATTTATCGCTGTCAAACCCACTATGAAGACTTAACTTCAGTCGCTGAAAGCACGGAGTCTCATTGACGACCTGTACTGAACAAACGTAAATAAAACTGTCCAAAAGCCTAATTACTGAGGCCCACCTTCTTGCTCAGTATTTTTTTGTGGACCTTCTTTTCGTCTTTTATGTTTTTGCTTCCTAAAGTGAGGGAGATTGAGAACCAGTAAAATGCTGAACTGTGTTTTCAACTGCGTTTTCTCACATTAGAATAACAAATATTTCCAAAGTAAACCGCAGATATGCCAAAAGATAGTTATTAATGTTACTTAGTAAATGCAAACACGCCGTCAGAAGAAAGATAAACTTGGGTCTTAATGTTTTCTTTACTTCTGTCATTATCTCATCAAGCTTGAATGCATGAAGATATGGCAAACAAAGGAATACGTTAAATGCCTTTTATACGCAGTAATTCTGCATCGCGAACGCTATCGCAATCTCAGCAAACATTTTCCTCGGTGGTCCTCAAAATTAAATAAATTTGATGAGCCTCCAGATAAGACCAGATGAACTAATTAATAAATAGTTAATTAAACGTCACCAATTAATAGGTTAAAATTATTTTTCGGTTAAAGCCCTATAATTTCCAATACTTCTCGAGCGCGCTTGGCGGGACAGTGAAGTTTGTTGGTGCCATAAACACAATGTTTAAGACGTAACACTAATGGTAAGAAGTGATATCAATTTGTACAAAAAAAGTGTCAATCTTTTTTAAGGTTAGGGGTTGGGGGCATGCAGCGAATGACGCGATATAGGGTCTTAGACATCGACTTCAGCCGGCGGCAATATTGGTGCATTTAGAGACGAATACATCGCGTACGATTTTGAATTATTTCAGAGCAGTACTTCGCTTTGTATAAAAAGGTCCACACTAAACAGAGAAATCGAAAAAAAACTTTAAAAAGTTGAAGGTAGAATTAATATAGAAACGATATAATCCAAGAAGATAGGGATCATAGAACAGTATACGCTAGATAAACAGAACCTGACAAATCCGCTAAACAAATGACGTTACCAAATTAACAAAACCAAACAACACGCTCAACGAAACATCATCAAAAATAGAAGTAAAAAAAAAAAAGGTATAAGCGCTGCAGTAGAGATTTGTGACGCCTATTTGCCAACCGAAAAGCGCTTTCCACCTTTCAATTCCTCCCCGCGGCGTTTATGACAGGTGGCATAAACGTAGACTGAACGGAGGTACGAAGGAACGCGAATAAGGAGCAATTCCCATCGTATCACTCGGTCCGCTGTAATCTACCTCTCTCCTTTTCGCCACTTTTTTCTTCTTCTCAAAATAAATCCAAGGGAAACGCCCAACAAAATAAAAATAAAAAAAAGACCGAGAACGAACGTGCACATTTCTCGAGAAATGAGTTACGACAAAATCGAGAGCTCGAGTTGGGACACTGAGCATTACGCTGATTTTCGACAATTTTATTTTAGTTTGTGTTGTCGGTTTTAAGAACATTCCATCGATGTTTTCTAAAACGCCCGCGTGCGATATGTGCAGAAACGAATAACATAAATATAATCTCGCATTTTCTTTTTAAGCCCTTTTTCTGGCTTCGAGCAATGGTGCGGATGGCATTACGCTGGAAGTAAGATGTCATGGTGCCGTTATTCATCTACTTTGGTACTGAAACTTCGGGTTTCTGTGACGGGGGCCACGCATGCAGCAATGTCGAGTATGCATTTTGTCTTGTTTTCTTCAAATTTCTTTTGCGCTTAGTTCGGGAAATAGGGAGCCCTGGGAGCCCCAACTTCAAAAACAAGAGAAAGAGAGAAAAAGAGTGAGATATCGCAAGATGCACACGACATCGGTGTAGCGATACCGCATACTAGGCGTATGCGTGCCGGAAAGAAGTCAGACGACGAAATGCGCTCTAGATCATGAAGGCACCAAAAAAGCCCCCGTTTATTGATCGGGCCGATAATATACACTGCCGGGAACATCACGTGATCATGACGCTGGGCGGACGGGCCAGCGATAACAACATAAGCAAGCGATAACAGGCAACAACACATCTCTCTTTTTTCGAGAACAAGAAAAACGTCGCACATACAAGACAAAGAATATACGTTGCCCCCGAACTTCAAAACAAAACATAGTCATCAATACCCAGCCTTATGGGTTTCTTAACTACTCTTCCAAATCGCGTTACAGTGCGAGTAGGGTCACCATTGGCTACCGCGCAAGATGGAGGCGCCGAATCTGTAGCCGCAGAGTCGTCCGTGCTATGTGCAAATTGTGCAGTACTTGGCTGCTGTAGCCGCAGAGTAGTAGTCGCAGAGTCGTCCGTGCTATGACCCAACTGTGCAGTACTCGACTGCTGTTTATTGACCGGAAACTCGTATGCCTCAGCGTTTTCACCTTCTTTTGGGAGACGGTTAAGCATTCTCCTGTTTCGGCGGAGATCAACGCCGTCGTCTGTCCGCACCACATATGACCGCGGTTTCGGCGCCGGTGCAAGGACTGTGGCCTTGGACTGCATGTCCGTCACCCAGACCGGGTCACCTGCTTCCAGCTCGGGAAGCCGTCTGGCCCGACGGCGTCTGTTGTAGTAGCGGCACTGCTGCCTCCTAGCCTTCTGGTCGCTGGCCACTACTTCTTTCGGGCGGCTTTCTCCCGGATTTTGATGCCGTGGCAGCATTGGGACCCTGGTCCTCAGTCGCCTACCCATAAGTATTTCAGCAGGGCTGACCCCAAGAATGCCGGGCGTTGCCCTGTAAGCCAACAGTGCCAGGTAAGGGTCTTTGGACTTTAAAACGAGATGCTTAACCGTCTGGACCATTCGCTCTACTTCTCCGTTCCCCTGCGGGTGTCTCGGACTCACGGTGACATGGCGGAACCCGTACGACACAGCGAACTGTTCAAACTCGTTACACGCGAACTGAGGACCATTATCGGTCACAACGCACTCAGGGATTCCATGTCTAGCAAAAATACTTTTCAGTCTTTCAATGACTGTTCCCGACCTTGTGGAAGGCAGAATAGCAACCTCAGGGTAACGTGAAAGATAATCAAGCGCGACAAGGTACGCCTGGCGTTGATTTCACACAGATCAACTCCCACTCTCTCTCAAGGAAACGATGGTGTTGCGGTTACCATCATCGGCTCGGCTTGTTGTGGAGCATGTTGTGCGCAAACACTGCACCGATTCACGAACAGTGCCAGTTCGGTGCTCAATCCTGGCCACCAGACAGAACCTTTAGCAACACTGCGACAACGGCCGATGCCCTGGTGCCCATCGTGCAGTTTGCGCAGCACTTCTGTTCTTAGAGACTGTGGGATTACGAGCCTTGTTCCTTTCAACAAGAGACCATCAACCACGCTAAGGCATGCTCTATCTTGCCAGTATGGCGTGAGAAACGAAGGAACATTTGGTTTCTTTGGCCAACCGGTTTTACACAGTCTGATGAGGTGTTTACAAATGTCATCCTTAATTTGACATTCTCTCTCTAGACAAAAAATTGTCCCCCGTTTGCAAGCCGAGCAAACACGCCTTAGAATATGCTGTGACCTCCGAAACACACAACCCCTTTTCGGAGTCGCCGCATTTGACAGGGGACCGCGAAAGAGTGTCGGCCGTGACTAGCGATTTGCCGGGAACATACTGGACACTGTAAAGATAGCGCATTAGTCGTAGCCGGAACCGCTGAATTCGGGGTGGCATATCATCAATGGCCATCTGACCCAGCAAAGACACTAAAGGCTTGTGATCCGTTTCGAAAATAATATTTAGGCCACATATGTATTCATCGAACCTTTCAGCCGCCCACGTCAGTGCTAGCGCTTCTTTTTCTATCTGGGAGTATCTTCGCTCTGTGTTCGTGAGGGAACGAGATGCGAAAGCTATCGGCCTGCGGTGGCCGTCTTTCTGCGCTTGATAAAGGACAGCTCCCAGCCCGAAAGAGGATGCGTCAGCTGAAAGGACAGTTGGAAGCGTTGCATCGTACATTGCGCAGAACAAATGAGCCCTTTCAGCTCGTTCAGTGCTTTTTCTTGGTCACACCCCCAGACCCATTCGCTATCTTTGTGCAAAAGAGCACGCATCGGGGCCGTAATTTGCGCAAAATGAGGCAAAAAGCGACCTAGATGATTGGCCATGCCGAGCAAGCTTCTTAGTTCAGTCACATTTTTCGGTGCGTTTAGATTCTTAATCGCGCTGACTTTCGCTGGATCAGGCTCAATGCCATTCTCATTCAGAATATGGCCCAAGAATCGCACTTTATTAACCCCAAACAGACACTTTTCTTTTTTCAGAGTGACGTTTGCGCTAGCCAGGCGCGACATAACCTCAGCTAGACGCTCATCATGCTGGGTTTTCGTTTCGCCAAACACTAAAACGTCGTCCACGACGTTGACGACTCCTGGCAGACCACATAGGATTTCGGACATTCTTTTCTGGAAATACTCCGGAGCGGACGTAATTCCGAACGGTAGTCTGGTAAAACAGTACCTTCCGAATGGAGTCAAGAACGTACTCAGTTCTTGGGAGTCCTTACTTAGACGAACTTGGTGGAAGCCTGAAAAAGCGTCAAGCTTCGAAAACCATTTCGCCCCTGCCAGAGAGCTTAAAGCTTGGTCGACCGTAGGTAGCGTGAAGCGCTCGCGAACAACGCACTTATTTAGCTTCGTGAGGTCTACGCATACTCTTAGTTCCCCCGACCGTTTCGTGACCAGCACGATTCCCGCGCACCACTCTGTGGGGCCGTCTACTTTTCTAATTATTTCCATGCGCACGAGTCTCTCAATCTCGTGTTTTAGTCTTTCCATGAGCGGAATTGGCACTCGCCGCGGAGCGGTTATGGCATAGGGAATTGCACCAGGTTGCAGCCTGATAGTGTGTTCTCCTGGGATAGTTCCTAGGCTACGACCCATGTGCGGAAAAAGTGTCTCGTACCTCTCTTTATCTGCAGCAAGTGAGTCGGCAAATTTAACGACACCTAGTGCTTCCAAGGCTGGCAGCCCGAGAAGTACGTCGCGGAGAGGGCTAACTACGTAGCACGTTTGACGGGCAGTTTTTTCTTTCCACGCAATCTCGGCTACAAATTTGCCTAATACATTGAGCTTGTTGCCGCCAGCCCCCTGTAGTACCTCGTCTGCCTTATCAAGGTGGGTGGGCAATCCTGGAAAAGTAGACGGTAAAACTGACACTTCCGCGCCCGAATCAACCTTAGCGAGGATGGGCACCGAGTTTATCCGAACCTGCACATAGCGCGCTTTCCGGTCCGCGTCAATCGCGCCAATGAAAGCTTCCCCGGTGTCGTGTTGGACAGCCGAGACGCGTACCTTTCTTTGCGCTGACTCAACTTTCTTGAGGCATGCTTTCGCAAAGTGTCCTTTGTTGCCGCAGTTGTGGCACTTGGAAGTTTTGGCCGGGCACGCAGACCTCGGGTGGGCGTCGCCATCGCAGTACAGGCACCGCCTCCTGTTGCGTTGTGGACGTCTCTGGTGGTCCACGGCATCCACGTTGGCGCCCTGGTCCTGAAGTTCCGGCAAACTCCCGGAGTGTAGACCTTCCGGTCGGAGGCTCTGCTGCTGCTGTCGCACGGTTTCTTTGAGACGCGCCTTGGCCAGTGCTGTAGCCAATGTCAGCTGCGAATCCATCTGCGGGGCCTCGGATAGTTTTGAGTCACGAAGCCCGACGACAAACTTGTCCCGGATGAGCCGTTCCTTCATATCCGCGAAGTCGCAGCGGTCTGCAAAAACGTGAAGTGGAGTTGCGAACTGATCCACCGATTCTTCTGGCCGTTGCTGGCGTCTGTGAAAGCACGCATTTTCGTAAACGATGTTCCGCTCTTTGACGAAGTGACTGTCGAACGTCTGCTTGACTACATCATACTTTTTTGCTTCTTCGTCGGTCAGCCCAAAGGTAGCAAAGATTTCGCGGGCTTGGCGACCCATTATGTAAAGTAGCGTGCGTACCTGGGCCTCTTCCGAGCGTTCGTTGAGCGCTGTTGCGAAGCGGTAGTCATCGAAGTGGTCGATCCACGCCGGCCACTCTGACGTCTTGTCAAAGTCCAGCGGTGGCGGTTGCTGGAGGGCCGGGATTACTGTTGCGGGCTTGTTTTCCATTTTCCAGGAATGCTGCCGTCTGCGGGCTCAGCGCGATAGATGACCACCGCCCACTTCTGACACCATGTAGCGATACCGCATACTAGGCGTATGCGTGCCGGAAAGAAGTTAGACAACGAACTGCGCTCTAGGTCATCAAGGCACCAAAAAAGCCCCCGTTTATTGATCGGGCCGATAATATACACTGCCGGGAACATCACGTGATCATGACGCTGGGCGGACGGGCCAGCGATAACAACATAGGCAAGCGATAACAGGCAACAACACAATCGGAAGACTCAACCTTTCTTAATCAAACTTGAGTGAAGCCGCTCGTAGATCTCAGTTACCTTTTATTGGATAATTTAAGATTCTGTTCATAAGCGACCGGCGGGACCGCGAGGTATAATGCTGAAGACAAGGACATCTTGAATTACAGCATTTTCGTTTCCTGCTCGCTCTTTTTTTTTTTTTGTATGGACATTGAAATAAACTTTGTGAAATAAAAATAAATTGCAACACTCTATTATTGCCAAACAGTGTAAGGCAGTTTCACGTAACTCATTTCCTCTTCCGGTAAGCCGCGTTCTGCCATGTTCATGAACTGCATCAACCACTTTACTTTAACTAATCGTTTGCCGGCAGATGATTAGTTATTGGCGTCACTTTTGGCGTTGGTGAAACACACGAGTATGGCGTTTCTCTAACTCTGTCGACAACAGAACTCAGTACGTGCGACCAGGGACGCATGTTTGGACCGCGTAAACCCATGCTTACCCCGTATCTTCTTACGAGAAACGTTCTTTGGCTAGGTACGGCGTTTCCTGAACCCCAAAAGTGAAGCCTGGAGAAAAGCGTGGACGCGAGGCTCGGCACTGATTGGTTGACGGGTGGAAAACAAGCATTAAGGTGCTCGACGCTGATTAGTTAACAGGGAGGTCATGTGACCAGATGTGGAATCAGGGCGAAAGGTAGTCGAGAAGGTAAGGTGGATGACGAGGATTCGATCACAAGTTTCTGGATGATCAGCAGGCTTATCAATTCAAGTGCATACATCCCACGCGTTAAATTATCTGACGAAGAGTGCCGTGAACGTAAGAGTCTGGCTGAACAGGCTAGACACGCTGCTGAACGATTATATAAACGTTTGTGATACTAGATCGTTACGCATATGCAAGACAGCTGCCTACCAATTTGCAATACATCTTTTTTTTAAGTCGAAGTTTGCTCAGCTTTTCCGTAAATGCCGCCTGGGAGACTTCGAAGAAAACAAAACAAAACAAGACCTCTCGGCGTCTACCGGTCACCGTCGACTTGCCGACTTCTAAATCGCCGGCTCGTCTGCCGTCCGAATAAAGACTGCTATGCATAAAATACCAGTCTAGCCGAAGCTCTTTTATGTTCCAGGCTGCCCTGACTGGAGCACCTGATCGCAAGGCGGAAGAACTCGAACGATCTGAAAAACACTGCATCCGCAGAAAAAAAGAACATAGGACGAAGGTTCATCCACGTAGCGTCTGGCGATGTTTTGGGGCGGAAGTATGTCACGTGAAACCACCATAGAGGAATGCAGCGAAGGCTATACGCGCCCTAACGAGTCTTTTCGGTACGTGCTCCTGCTTTAAGACGTTTTGCGCGGCCAAGTCCCTCCATTAAAAGTGAAGCTCGGGCATGTCCCCCTTATGCAGTACGTGCGCTATAAAATAACATTGTATATCCACAATCCTATATTGTTACAGTTACAGATTCATAAACAAATATTATGACTTCTATGCTTTTCTATTTTTTGACAAAACACGTAAATGCATTTAATTCATGTGTGCCTTCCTAACCTACTAGATCAGTGTGTCTTGCTCTTTCTCTTCACTTGCCATATTTTCTAACTTCGCGTTTAAGCTTCCCTGTGGGCGGATGCAAAATGTCGTTGTCTGTTCAGTGTTGTGTTTGTGCACGCTACCGTAAGATTTAGTGAAGTGTTTTGTAGCGTTAGCTACACTGGCCAGGGTCGAGCAGATTCGCGTGGCTCCCAAAGAGCCGTGCTGCGCAAGCGCGAGGAGCAGTGACGTCACACGGTGCACAGCTGGCGCGCCGGAGACGCCGCCGCCGCGCGCTCCGCCGCCGCGTGCTCCGCCGCCACCGCGCGCGCCTCGCCGGTCTGCATATTCCAGAGAAGTGACGTCATAGCCGCAGCAGATGCACTGGCGCCGCCGCGTGCCCAGTTGTGCGCCTCCGTTGTGCAGTAGTCAAGTCTGACGCTGCACCGGAGCCGCTTCATAGCACCTCTCATTTTGTGCGCATAAGCTCACGTTACGTATATATCCTGGCATAGCCGAGCATAGCCACCGCGATTTTTTATTATATTTTCGAATTATTTTTAATATTCAATGTAAATCTTTTTTCCGACTACGAAGACAACATATTCTGTGCAAGCACTGCGATATGCATGCTGCATTTCTTGTTCGTCATCATTGAGATAGAAAGGAGTAGAGTGATAAACTATCAGCCGAAAGTGACTCCCACCCGGCCGCCGCCATATTGCATATTTCTTACCACAAGACACGTGACCTTATAGTTTTGCGTCTAGCGTTTAACAAAGACCGTGCGAAAATAATTTATTTTTTGATCCTTAATAACACTAGCGATTAAATAACTTTTGTTTCGTTTGTTTTAAGTCCAATTTGGATTTTACGACTAATATATTTAAGACCTCACCTATTTGAGCACGGCTAAGTTCAATTCGAAACAATACACTTAAGACTGCTTACGTTTAGGAATGCGAATGCATTCGTACACGCTGCGCATTACTACAAGCAGCGCGCCCCGCTGTCTGCGGCGCGGAGGAAAGCGGGCAGCGCTCCCGCTCTTCCGCGGGTGAGGACAGCGGGTAACGCTACCCGCTCCTTTGCGGCGCGACACGGCTGAAAGCAGAGCGTAGAACGCCTGAGGAGAGGGAATTTTCAGCTCCCCCTTCCATCCACCCACCCCCTCCGGGACCGTGCCTGACACGTGACCCAAGCGGGAGATCAGAGCGGCTGCCGAGCGCTCGCCACCCTCGATTTACTTGATCATGTCATAAAACACCTGAGACTGTGGTGGAAGAAAATAAACACTCCTTACTAGAATGAACAGAAACAGAACGGGACGTCTCAGGTGTTATATGACATGATTATACTCCGTTTCACACTACGCGTGCAACGCTGTCAAAGCTACTGGCGCGAGCGCGTGACTTCATCTATGGTTTTCTTTGCGCGAGAACGCGTGCAAATGATCAACGAGATCAAGCCCCATGCTCGCGTCAAAAGCTTTGACAGCGTTGCACACTAACTATGAAACAGAGTATAGCTATCACCAGCTCGTCTGCACACTCTGTCTTTTCTCTTTAGTTGCTCGTTTTTTGCGGTCACAGAAAACATTGGCGGCGCCGCATACGACGGGGGCACCTTCGCAATGCCTCCGCTCGATGACGTGAGCCGCGTTGCTGTATATTGGGGTTTTATCGGAGCTAGACACTGATCTTTGGGTCGAAGAGTATCGAAAGATAGTACGTAATAGGGAGTTTTAGTAGACCGTGTTTTTCCCCTCCGCTAAGCCCCTCCGCTCCGGAACTATGCATCCAAGGCCATCGGCACGCAGGCGCAGTGGCGGTTTCTGCGTTGCGGAGGGCTTAGCGGAGAGGGAAACACGGTCTACTAAAACTCCCTAATGTCTTTTTACAGCGATCGCAATACAAATCTCGGTTCAGTTTTACGTAAAAGCCTCAGGATTTTGTACGGTCACGTGTCTACTGGTCAAAATTGTACAACATGGCGGCATCCAGCACTAGACAGCACAAGCTGTCTCGTACACGGTCGCCTGCTTCTTATGAACTACAGTTATGGCTGCGCCACGCATGCGTGATACCTTAGTAAAATCGGTCTAGTGTTTACAAAAAAAAACGTATGTGACAATGTTTTTTTTTTCTTTACAACGGACCCTGTCAAAAATACAGTGCCATAAAGTGGCTCAAATATATTTTTAGATGTTTTCACGCTAAGGGCGGCTAAAATCTAGAACCTATTCGGTCAACAGCAGACGTGCGAAATTTACGGTGTTTTTCGCTCTAGAGTTATTTCTCTTTTAGTTTCAGTTTCGATAGTGTCAAGAAACTGCCACTGTGTCCGAGGCGCCTAGTTGAGTAAAACTATTTATAAAATTTTCCACGTTTTATTGTGACGCGCTGACAGGGGCGTGCCGAAGCCAAGCACTTGAAGAATTTACATGACACTTTCAAAGCAGAAGTGCATAGGAGCTTCTAAAGGCTGAACTCCGAGGAGCGAATTATGCGACGAATAACTGACGCACGCCGCCCGACGGTACGCTGACTTTGCGCGTGACCTAGCACCCCCTGTGCTGATGCCATGCGCAGAGCAAAAGCCGCCGGGCAAAATTCGTCGATTTTTCGCAGCATATTCGTCCTGTGGAGTGCATCCTTAAGTCTCGTCATGGTGACATCGAACAACAGCCAACTAACGTTTGGAGTATTGACTCCCTATTGGTGCCTATGCTCTAATTGTTTCTACACCAGCCATGAAAAGGCCGCGGTTAGCATGTTTATGATATATACCCAGGTGACGAGAGTTATGACAGTGGCCAGACTGAATTTCGGAAAGTGTCCAACAGGGGTCTTGAAGATACTACAATGTAATTTTTAATAAATTGCTGTTTTTAGTTTTGAGCGGTTCGTGTATGTATTGATGCTTGACACGTGCGGAACTATTTATAGCTGAGGCTATAAATAGTTCCGGCATGTGTTGTGTCAGTGTGGCGTCAATTGACTTGGCGGATAAGGAGTTGGCGTACTTGCGGTCAGTGGCGGGGCAACGGATTGGTTGAGATGTGGTGTGGTGACGCAGTGTGTTTCTACGCTGAGGTTCTTGAATTAAATTAGTTGAAAGTTAGCGCTCTGTGGTGTCTGTCCTTCCTATGTCCCCGTCTTCAAAGCGCAATCATGCTTTCTAACCTACCATATCTTGCCCAACAATCAGTACTTGCCAGTGTTGTAGGCGTTACTAAAAGAAAGTAAAGAAATACGTTACTCGTGCCTCGAAAATAAAAGGAACGCGTCACCGTTACCGACAAAAGTAACACACGTTACTTTCGCGTTACTTTTATATTATGAATTAACACGTTTCCCTTTTTTGACGTCACAGAAATGCGTAAGTGTGATATTGCAAGAAACATTAGGTTCATGCCCAAACTTAGCATAATTACATTACGCGTTTTACCGCTTCACTAAAGTACTCACAAGGACAACACAAAGAAAGACGCAAAAAACTCATAACCTCACCTGGTTTGGCGCCGAAAAACAAAAAAAAATATAGAAGTATAAATTTCTAGGCCTTGGGAAGAATGCGTAACGAGTAAAGTAACTACGTTACCTGTTTCTCGAAGTAAGTAGTGTTATTACGTTTCCCGTTAGTATTTTCAAAATGTAGCAGGTACGTTACTACGTTTCCGAAAAAATCATAGTCATGAGCCATTCCAGTCTTTGGAGGTGGATGACCAGCGAAGTTGCTTAGCACACGACACAGACGTGCCACAAAATTTCGAACAATGGTACGAACATGTTTATGGCCTCGATCGGTGTTCATTGTGACCAAAGGTACGGACAGACACGTCGAGGCCTATCGCTGCCCCGAGGAGCCGGAGGAAACTAGACACGCGCAACGGGACCGCCACCCGGCGAAAAGAAAGGAAATCAGGCACGCAAGTGCTTGGAACGATGATAAAGAGAGCGTGGTACTCGCGCTCTCGGAGTTTTTGTTGACGCGTAGAAAAAATCCACGAAACCCTAGCCATAAACAGATTCGCTGTAAAATTCTGACGACACCTAAGCACTTCTTATGAGTTGCGAATGTGAAAGCATCAATGTCGTTCTTCCTCTCCCTTAGTTCGTCTGCGGTGTACTGGCGTGAAGAGCCACGTTTCGCTACTGCCGAGGCAGTAGCGAAACGTGGCACCTGAGGCACCTACGTCGACGACGTAGGTGCCTCAGGCGGCGCTACGTTGCTCGGCGCCGACAGGTGCAGGGCCGACTTGCTAGAAACAGCGTCTCAGCTGAGACTGGAGGAAAGAAAGCACTGCGATAGCCAGCGCACGAGCAGAGCGGGACTCTTGCCATGTTTCGAACGCTCGCACGCCCCAGCCTTTGCAGTGCTTTCTTTCACCCAGTCTCAGCTGAGACGCTGATCTAGCAGGCCGTCCCAGAAGCAGCCGAAAGCCGCCTCCCCCTCCGGCAACGCATTACCGGAGAGCGGCGGCAGAGCGCGTGCCCTCGTGGAACTGCCGCCAATGGCTATCTGGGAGCCGCTTTGCTCCGCCGATGAAACAATAAACATTTCGTTCGCGTATTATTTTTTTTTTTTTGTGGTTACAGACGTTGTTTGTTTCGCTTTATGGGATTGGTGAGGAGATCGAACTGTCACGCCTCTAGCGGTTCGCTTCAGCTGTGGGGACAACAGACCGTATTTCCGCCTTTGTTTTTGATCCGAGAAATAGAGGAGGACAATTCAAAACTAACTCCTGGTACGACTAGAGCACTGGTCAGAGCGAAGCGTTCGTGCCCCACTCGCGCTGGGCGGGGTTCAATTTCTTTGTCATGCTCTGTTGGTAGACACCGCGCTGTGGGGACAATAAGCTTGATTAAGCGCCCCTTATAGTTCGATCTCCTGCCTAATAGTTAATGCTTTGGCATTAAAAGTAACGGGTTACCGGTAACGCCGTTACATGTAACGCATTACTGCCAACGCTGCCCGTGACTGACCGCGGACCTCTTAACGAAGATTGACCCGCGGCCCGCTTCCAGCAAGCCCGCTGCTACCGGCGCAACATCGCGCAATAAAGAAACATAAACAAAGATAATAAAAAAAATGCAGCTTGGGAAAAGTGTTTGCAGTAAAGCGTGTCTTTTCTTCATATTATTCATTTAACATTGTCATCACCAGCATTACCATTCTGATCCTCTCTTTTATATGTTTTTAACTATAAAGAGTTTTAGTAGATCGTTTTCGGTTTCCCGCTCCGCTCTATGGAAAGCGGAGTCGCCATCGCGCATGCGCGACCCTACGCGCATGCGTAGGGTCGCGCATACGCGTGCATAGCTTTGCATAGTACGCGTGCATAGTACGCGTGCATAGCTTTGGTGGACGCTGCTGGAAGGAAGATTCCGAGAACTCCTTTTATGGGGACACGCTCCTGGAAGGATGGCCTTCGGTGGTACTCTGAAAATGATTTTCTGCAACCTCCATGCCCCAAATTATAAAAGAAATAATTTCGATATTCGAGATCCTGGAGGTGAAATGAAGACGACTTAAGTGTGTTTCCTCAAATACAAAACCGCTTCAGCTTCCTTTTAACTTGGTGTGTGAAAGTTATTTTAGTAGTCTCCGGAAGTATGTGCATTTAGGTGGTTCAGGTAGATCTGCAACGTGCTGGAGGTAGTGTAGTGTTGACAGGGAGTGTGTTTGTACACGCCGAAGAAGCGTAGCATCTGCCCTCTGTGCAGTGTGGGGTGGGATGTAGAGGGTTATGTGGTCACGACGAAACAATAACAAAAGGCACGGCGAGTTTCCTTCTCGTTGTGCCTTGCGTTGTAGCTTCCGGGTCACGTAGGGGTCGATTTCGTCTGGCCATTGACAAGGGGTACTCGGATCGTCGGTGGCGTGCGTAGATGAGTGGGCGGCCTTGCAACACCGGCGCACAATGCAAATATTTGCCTTTTGGCGCCGGTGCACCCCATGACTCCAGCAACGTGTTATGTTCCACTTTATTCGTATTTGATGTCTCCCAAAAAGGTGAGCCTCTACTTGATTTTTTTTCTTTTGTAATTGCATCTTTTTTGTCTTTTGTTAGTTGTTATCTTTCAACATTTAAAGCCAGCAATAAAAAAATGATTTCTGAATCACCCCTGCATCATGTCATCTCTCTAGTTCATTTCCACCCCGGACCTGTTGCCTGCAAATCAGTCAATTTTTTTGTAGAAAATGGGTAGTGGTCTTTGCCCCTTTTACGGACAAACTGGCGGAGACTTTTTGTGGCAGGTATAGCCCAAAGTACATCAACAGAGTACTGGCTGATTCCCCACAGGGTAAGGTGCTA
The DNA here is from genome assembly GCF_016920785.2 of Ixodes scapularis. NCBI lineage: Eukaryota > Metazoa > Arthropoda > Arachnida > Ixodida > Ixodidae > Ixodes > Ixodes scapularis. Next base: position 14,383,072 of record NW_024609873.1, on the reverse strand, counting down.
TTTTACTGTTTTCGTTGGACCTACGCTGCCCAATCGGGTCTTTACTTAACACAGAATGCGTTTTATCGGCCGACTTTCATGAAATGAACGACACGCTGGACGTGCAAAACACATTCTGTACTTCCTCAGTGTAGGTCAGCATGAACAAGCTAACGTAAATGTTAAGCTTTTTTTTTAATTCAAAACAATATTAGCGATTGCGAACATGACAAAAACACTGAAGATAAAGGAAACGACATAAATAAAAAAACCACAGGTTTTCAGAAGAAAAAAAAAGCCAAAACAATCATGTTGGTGAAATAATCGCAAACTATGCACAAAACCAAATTGTTACAGGATTTGTATGACAAATGTCACGCGTGGCACGTGTGACATTTGCGTAGGGGACTCATTTAATAGTAGAAAGACCCTTTCTCGAAATCTGTTTGGGGATCTGACACAAAGGTCTTTCCAGAAACCGAGAATCGCTGATCGGCACTTTGTAATTAAAGCCATTTTACATGCGTGTCGCTCGCGTAGCACGCGTCCAGCGCGTTTACATATGAATTAGTTATTCTCACTATACGTAAAAATGTGAAGCTCGATTTTTATCAAATGGCTTTAATAACAAGGTTCTGTTCAGCGTTTCTCAGTTTCTAGACAGACCTTCGCGTCATCTGCAGACAGATTTGAAGAAAGGATCTTTCTTCTATGCCACGAGTCCCTTACGCAAAGTGATCGAACAGAAGCGTCAATTGTTATCGCCTGCAATTTTACAAAGGAAGCAACCACAACCCTCTCGTGGTACGCAAACGCCAGTTCGTTTTAATGCCGTACTGAAGCTTACATCCCCCGGCGAAAAATATTCACTTAGGAGAAGCACATCCGCCGCCCCACCCCCGCAGCGAATTTTGAAGACGACGACGTAGGTGACCCATTTTTCGTATTTTTGATTCCCACGTTGCTATGACTACCGTGACGTCATTCACGAGCCGCGTTTGATTGGCTGTCCGTCCCCTTCGCAAGAGCGGCCGTTCGCAAGGAAAGTTTGGCAAAATACGGAGTAGCGAATTAGTCGAATTCGCACCGCAACTGCGTTGTGCCGCAAGAACGGCGTCGCAATTGCGAAATCGCAGGCAAATTCGCACCATGTGAATCAGGCATAAAGGCGGGAACACATTTGCGAAAAAAACGAACCGAAAATCGGAGAGAAATCGGAGGCTGCGAAAATCGTAGCTCGCAATTTTCGGAAGACGAGCCATATGAGGTGGAATGCGCGGCGCGGAAATCGCAATGCACTGCGGTTTTCGTGCTCCGACTTCAGGAGGCTGTGCGGTAGTCTGGCGAACTGGCGTCCCATATTTCGCGCCTCTTAAAAACTTCAGCTATTAAAACCTCGTTGAATGCCACGCGAGCCTTTGTACCACCACCCTTTGATCAAGACAGAAGGGGTTTTCTACGAAGGTTGAGACGAGAAAGCAGGGATGGCATACGATGTTGCCTGCGCTGCTTCCGAGGGGGTCCATATCACAAGAGCGAATGACATTTTAGCGAACGGCGACATTTGAGCGAATGCTCGTTTTAGCGAATAACGGGGGCGCGCGTTAACCCATCCGTCGCGCTGCGCTTTACGCCGCTTCGCGGCGACAGTCTGCGGCAACTCATTACAAAAATGTGAACTCACTTGGCCCACCCGAAAACGCCGCTTCGCGGCGTCCGACTATTCGCTAAAGTGTCGTTCGATGAAACGTGGGCGTTCGCTAAAACGTCATTCGATCAAGTGAGTGCCTCCCCTTCCGAAGCTGCGTGAGCCGCCATGTTGCGAGCCGATCGTATCTTTTCGTTCCGTCCTGTTCCGGGCTTTCGCTCACCGAGCTCCTCCGCCCGGATTCGGAGGCGCCGTGCGAAAATATCTGGCGCTGCAGATCTTTCGAACCGCTCCCGATTTTCGGAAAAGGGGAGGAGCCCAGCTGCCGTGCGATTTTCGTGTGCGGTTTTCGCACAAAATTCGGCTTTTTTTCGCAAATGTGTTCCCGGCTTAAAGCGTGTCGTATGCTCCGGTTTGCGATATGGTGCCTTGGTGTTTATGTACTCTGCGCGACACTGTTAGCGGGAGCATTTAATATCCTGTTTTAATTTTGTACCTTAAATTCGAGGGGTTGACATTTGCCTATTGGTGTGGAATAAAGCGCTTGTTTGGGGCACTAATCTGAGCGACACATTTTCAGCTTTATCAATAGCTGTCAAAGAAATAAACTGCAAATAAAAGCGATTTTTTTCGTGTTCATGTTAACAGTGGAGCGCAGTGTATGTATCTGCCTTGGGGGGTGACATGAAACCATTTTGCTTGACTTTACACTTATTTTTATTTCTTTTGTGTGATTATGAAAGTGCGTTTTTCAGTTTAAGCTTCTGCCCAGTTTCTGCCTCACTTGTGCTGCGGTCTTTTCTTGCAATAGAAGGCCACGCAACATAGTCTACTCTTACAATGCTGAATTCAACAGCAACGCTGTAATTTGGTTAGATGAAATATTCACACGCACATCTGAGAAGTAAAATGGGAGTCGTTAGTAAACGTTTTTTATTAAAATATGTCTAGATGCCTTCCAGCCCAGTGGACAGGTATTTCGCTCAGTACAAAAGCTTGAACATAATTTACTGTGATAATTTTACGCATTCTAAAATTAAACAAACAAAAAAATGCCCATGGCCTTTGTAGGTTTCGTTCAGCCGTCAAATTATGCCGTCTGCGCACATCACTGCCTGGTGCTTCACGACGAGCACCCTCTTGTGATCCTCTTCTAATTTTTTTGATGGACGGCATATGGGCACGCTGTGAGGTCGACAAAACCCCAACAGTTGTTCAGGGGTGTCCCCTTGTCCTTGACGGCCTAATAAAAAAGACAAAGAAAAACACTCTTACAACACGGCAGTATTTAAACACTACCAAAACATGTGATATGGACTTGTTACTCCTCTAAGATAAAGCGTATTTCCATTGTAGGATTGTAAAAAACTGGATATCGTAAATTAATATATATATATATATATACATATATATATATATATATATATATATATATATATATATATATATATATATATATATATATATATATATATATATATATATATATATATATATATATAGTTGTTCCTTAATTCTGCTAAGGTTTGAGGCCGTCAAACAGTGCATGCGAGGCCCGCTACGCCAGAATTCAAAACGAAACTTCTGAAAATTGTTCTAATCTACCACTATTGCTTAGAAGTCCAGGGTTGTGTTTGCTGAATTTTGCATTGTTTATGCCTGTCTGGTTTTCGCCAGACAAAAAATTGACGTGGAATATTCTTCCGACCGTTATTGGTAACTCTTTTCAAAACACCACCGGGAAACATATTCGGCCGCCATATTTTGGGCATCGCTTTTAGTGCGAGACTTGTGACTAGAACCCATTTCATATTCAGTATTGACGCAGCATTCGTGTCTAATACGTTTAGACTCGCATCCGCGACAAACAATGACGTAGCTCTCTTGCTCCCTAGACACTTGGCCAAAATAAGGCGGCCTCGTAGAGTAGCGGCACCATGGGTTGCACTTTTAGAAAGGCTGCATTCAAGTTTCTATTATTTTCTAAATCTATCAAGGAAATCCAATGCAAACAGTTCTTGAGGAAAGTTAAACAATTCAAAAGTTGCGAGCGAGTGTGAATAAATAAAGCTGAGAGGGGGGGGGGGGGTTCTTTGGTGCAGCTTGCGAGCGCTATGCTCGTGGTCAGCTTCAGTGGCATTTTCGACAGGAGGGCGCATGCACAGATATAATCGGCGTTCAAGCACGCGCACCCGTACGTCTGATTGCATAGCCATAGGACGTCCACAAAACGCAACGACTTTACCGACGCCGTGCTGGTTGCAAAGTGATACTCGTTCACTTCGTTTGATTATGCTGTTTTGTGTTACATAGAACTCAAATCGAATGGTTTACTTTTTACGCGCGAGGCGTACGCTTTACTTCTTGATTCGACCTCTTTCAAGCTGAGGTCACGGTCAAAAACATGGACGCGTATTGAGTAAGTGCAGCCATCTTGAGATCTAAGCGATCACGCTAAGGACGCTGAGGGCAGTGCGCTCTGCAAATTGTGAAGCCGAGCGCACGCTCACTCCGCTAAGTATACGCTCCAACTCAGAGCGGGCCACGCATGCGCGGTGGGGACGATGCTTCTCGCAGAGCGTAAAGTAGAGCAAAGAGGGCTCATAAAAGGGGCCTACTAATACTCATAGATTACGAACTCGCTCGTCGTGACTTGTCCTGATACTGCCCATGTACACCTTTGGCGTATAGAAAAAAGTAAATTTTCACCAGACAGAGCAGCTGTGCTAGAAACAATGGAAACGCGAAATTTACAGAAACCATTCAGGGTCTCACCTGTGAGCACAGCTCTAGTTTCGCCACGGTCAACCACCTATGTTTGTTCATGTCAGCGAGCAGGTGGCCGAACATCTCGTTGATGTGACCCACGATGAGGTTCACAGAGCTGAAGAACACCGGCAAGTTCCGTCCAAACGCTCATCCAAGTACGAACAGACGGTCGGGATAGGCCAGTCAAGGAAAAACCATGCAAAGCGTCTCGCCAGATTGGCAACACCCTGCGCTGATCGGTCGGGTGCTGGTATTTGGAGGCCCGCATGCAGAACAGCCAGGTCCTTCTTTAAGCAGGACAGCTTCTTAAAGGGTTTCTTTTCTACGTTGGAAATATCCAGCAAACCGCGTTCAGAAAGGAAGCTTCGGCGCTTGATGGCACGAGGATACGAATCATAGATTCGATGTCTCGCCAGCTTAATCTCGTTAGTAGAAGTCTCCTTCCTTGAGAACAGCGGGGATTCATCGTGCAGATGCCTTGCTATCCTTGAGCAACACTGTACTCGTACTACGCAAAAGGATGCACTCGAAATGCGCAAACTTCGTCCTTCTCTCTTATTTTTCTACTTGGAATAAGTAAATCTGTTTCAGTTTTAATTCGAGTGGAGCCGAAGCTACAAGAGCGAGTGCCGGCCTTTCAGCGTCATTGATAAGCACAAGCGCTCGTGCAGTGGAAGTACCGTTTAGGGCAACATGTTCATGCTTATACCTTCGGCTTCACTCGCACACAAGGTGGAACGATAATATTTCTATTTTATAGCTTAATATTTCTTCAGGTGTGTGCCTACTCTTTTGTGTTCATTATTGTCGCCTTCGTTTTTACTGCCTCTACAATCACTCTCCTTTTTACTCTCTTGGTGTTAACGCTTAGGTTTTTTCGTCTTACTAGTACTATAAACGTCCACTTGTGGGGCTACGAAGCAAATTTTTAGAACCCGCTCAAAACGATCTTAAGCTGAAAAAAACGCTCTACTAAAACGCGTTTTTAGACCTCCACTTTCCATTCCGGCGAAGCGGGCCGCGCATGCGCAGTTTGGCACCCTCAGAGTGGAGCGGAAGATGAAAACGGTCTACTAAAACTCTCTAATGTGTGGTAATATTCCTTCGCGTTCCAACGTATATTGTCATGAATGACAAATGATGAGGCGATAATAACTGGAGAAACTAAACGTTTAATGAGGTGAACTTGTGCCCAAAAATGAAAAAAAGGAACAGAAGAAAGCAGAGCGTCGCGGGCGTCGAAGTGGGCGTGACAGCAGAGTCGTACGCTGGGGCGAAAACTGACCCCGCTAGCCATGCGGAGTCCCTTATGTACCCTCGTGGACTTCTGCATCATTCGGCGTGGAACGTTCGGTGCCTAGAACGTTCGGAACTCAGTCAGACGAGAATGTTCTGGAACTTTCGAGAAGGCCAAGTTGAAAGAATAAATAAAAGGACAGTCGCCTGTCAGGAATCGAGTCTACACCTTCCTCGCGACAGTCAAGCGTGGTAACCACTCGGCCACGCACGAGCTGGCTCGCCCACGCGCGTTGGCGATATTGCGCTTACAATCCTTTGTCCTTGTAGACGCTTTGCAGCAGCTACGCATGGACGCCGCCATAACTGACCTTCAGTTTTTGTTTCCTCTCATTCCGTTTATTTCACTTCATCATTACCATTGCAGGCCAGGTAATTGCCATATTAGATTGAACTATGTCCTTTTCTAAGGCATCGGCCTTTGTAGAGTATCGTCAACTACCGTTTTAGTTGCTCGGCATCTCGGTAAGACAAGAGAAGGTCAGCAATGGCGAATGTAATTTGGCGCGTGTGTAAAGCATCTATATATTGCATATTGGAGGCAACAGTTCTATTATCTTCAGTGGTGTTCTGTCGTGTGTGAACGTGTCAAAGTTTCTATGCTCTCTGCTTTATCTGGTGCGCTTTCTGTGACTCATTTATAGTTTTTCATAATAAAAAAAAACTATATGTATTCATCCGCTTTTTTAAATTTTTACTCAAACATTATTTTTTTTATTCACATGCATAATTATAGTCGGTTACAAGTCAATAGTGTAGGAGAAGCTACCCCTACAAGCGTGATGCGTAAGTTTCAAATCCATCCGCAGTTAAGAATATTGCCGCGCGCAGACTTGCAGAAGGTTTTCGTTTATTCTTGCTGCGAACATAAGTTCTATCATTTATCCCTGCTTTTGTTGTTCTAGAAAGTGCGTGTTCATTCTCGCCCCGAGCGCGCTACGCTCGAACCTTCCCCGCCAAATCTTCGAGACAGTGACTCACTCTAGATAAGAGGCCGCCCGCGACCTTGTCGAGTCAGTCTCGCCTCTGCGCTCGATCCTGCGGTTTCGCCGACATCGACGCCCGCGACGCTCTGCTGTTTTCTTTTGAACCCTTTTATTTTTGGCACAAGTTCGCCACATTAAACGTTTATTTCTTCCTTTTTATTTCCTTTTTTTTGGTCACCACCCGTGACATTTTGGTGGAGGTGCGGGGTACCGCATGCCCGTGCAACGTTCTCCTCCAAGGGCCCGCAGTGCAAGTCCGATTCCCTACTCGGTGAGAAGACCACTCACCGCAGAACCTGAAACTCGGACCAGCCGCCGCACCAAGGAAGAGGATCCTGAGTACGGTTTGCTGTTGGACAAACCCAAGCCGAAGAACACGACGATGGCCAACCAGTCGCAAGCCCCCGCCGCTTCTCCCGTCGTCTACATGCCCGTCGAACCGCGGACGGCTGCCCCCTTCTTCGGTGAACTCTACGAGGACGTCGAAGACTGGATCAACCAGTACGAGCGCGTGGCTCGCCACAACGGGTGGAGTGACGAACAGCGCCAGCAGAACCTCTATTTCTCACTTGAAGGAACTGCAAGGCGCTGGTTCGAAAACCACGAAGGTTCCTTGACTTCATGGGAGCTTTGCAAGAACGAGCTCACGCGCACGTTCGCCAATCAACACCGAAAAGAGAGGGCCGAAGATTTGCTGCGATCCAGGACCCAGGGCCCAATGAGAGCGTCACCAGTTTCGTAGAAGACGTCCTGCGCCTGAGCTCCCGCGCCGACCCTCTGGCCACCGAGGAAAAGAAGCTGCGTATCCTGATGCGCGGCGTGAAGGACGACATTTTCGGAGGCCTCGTCCGCAGCCAGCCGGCAACCGTCGACGCCTTCGTCACCGAGGCGATAAACATCGAGCGCGCCCTCCAAGTGCGCGCTTCCCACTACCCGCGGCAGCTAAGCGTCACTGCAGCCGCGCTGCTTAGCGGCGGAAACGCTCCTGGTACGGACATCCGCGAAATTATTCGGGAGGTCGAACTGCGAAGGTTGCTGCCAACCACCAGCTGTCCGCCGCCCCTTTCCATCACCGAGGCTGTTCGAGAAGAAGTGCATCGGGCGCTCCAACCAGAGGTTCCCGTCACCACGGTGGTACCGGAGGAACCGACGTTGAGCTACGCCGCCATGGCCCGACGACCGCCGCAAGCTTCCCGTCAAGCCCCGGCGCCGCCCCGAAGAGACGCCCCAACGTCGCAGTACCCCCGACGACATGAAGATCAGGCGCACGTTCACCCAGAGTGACCTGCGCCTAGGAAGACAGACGTCTGGAGGACGGCCGACCTACGCCCGCTGTGTTACCACTGCGGGGAAGCTGACCATGTGTACCGCCGATGCCCATACCGACCACTCGGGCTGCGCGGATTCCACCCAGACGACCCGCGCCCCCGGTATGGTGAACGCCCTCGGGAGATCGACGAGTACCTGCAACGACCGCAGTCCCCCGAGCCTGCGTCCCGCCGAGGGTTCCGATCGCCGTCGCCACGACGTCCAGCTTCGCCGATGCACCGACTCCGACGTGAAAGCCTGTCACCCCTCGCTCCTCGCCGGGGAAACTAGGCGCGGCAACCCCTGGAGGTGGAGTTGCCGAAGACGACCGACGCCAAGATCCTCCACGAACGTCGGAGGGCCCCCACTCAAACACCACCAGAGACCAAAGCGACGCTCCTGCAACGGTGAAGAATAACCTACACGTCGTTATCGACGGCCATGACGCGTCGGCCCTCGCCGACACCGGAGCAGACTACTCCGTCCTGAGTGGGAGGCTCTCCCAACGCCTTGGGAAAGTGACGACGCCGTGGGATGGCCCACAAATACGTACCGCCGGAGGGCACCTCATCACACCAGTCGGGATTTGCACTGCTCGCGTCGAGATCCACGGTGAGACGTGTCCAGTCAAGTTCGTCGTTCTGCAAGACTGCTCGAGAGACGTTATTCTAGGAATGGATTTTCTTTGCGAGTATGGCGCCGTCATCGACCTCGGAGAAAACGGGCTGACGCTACGAAAACCTGCCCCAGCGCTGGAGGAACCCAAAGCGACGTCATCCGCAGTCCGAGTCCTCGCAAATCACGTGAACCTACCGCCGCGGTCCAGTGTTTTCGTACCCATCGGGATCGCCGGGCCTTTCTGCGGCGACGTTCTGCTCGAGGGAAGCCTCCAGTTGCTTCTGGGAAGAGGGATCGGCGTCGCAAGAGGCATCGCGGAGCTCCAAGACGGACGCAGTGTTGCACTCGTAACAAACTTCCGACAGGAGGCTCAGCACCTTACGAAAGGCACCGCCGTGGGTCACGCCGAGGAGCTCGTGGACTCAGCCACGATCGCCGGAATAGCAGAAGACATCTCTTCGGGGTCACACGAGACAACACCGCATTCGCAGTTTGACATCGATCCAGTCCTGCCTACCCCACAACGACGACAGCTCAGTGACCTTCTCGCCGAGTTCAGTGGGTGCTTCTCCACGTCGTCAAAGGTGCGCCAAACGACGGTTGCGAAACATCGAATTATTACTGATGACGACGCACTTCCTGTTCATCGGTCACCGTATCGTGTCTCTTTGAAAGAGAGAGAAGTCATCCAGAAGCAGGTCCAAGAAATGCTTGACGACGACATCGTCCAGCCCTCAAACAGTCCGTGGGCTTCACCGGTAGTCCTGGTGAAAAAGAAAGACGGGACTCTTCGGTTCTGCGTGGACTATCGTCGACTAAACGCCGTAACAAAAAAGGACGTCTACCCGCTGCCACGCATCGACGACACCCTGGACCGGCGGCGCCACGCCCGATTCTTTTCATCGATGGGCCTGAAGAGTGGGTACTGGCAGATCGAGGTCGACGAACGGGATCGTGAGAAGACTGCCTTCGTCACGCCTGACGGACTGTACGAGTTTAAGGTGATGCCGTTCGGACTGTGCACGGCGCCGGCGACGTTCCAGCGCGTATTGGACACCGTTCTTTCCGGCCTGAAATGGAAAAGCTGCCTCGTCTATCTCGACGACGTCGTGGTCTTCGCAAGGGACTTCGACGAGCACCTGAGACGTTTCCGAGCCGTGCTACAGGCTATCCAGGATACTGGACTGACACTAAAGCCGTCAAAATGTCGGTTCGCTTACGGCGAGCTCACATTTCTGTGTCATGTCGTGAGTGCTCAGGGTGTAAGCCCTGATCCTGCAAAGACATCCGCTGTTTCTAAATTTCCGAAGCCATCAGACAAGAAAGCCGCCAGAAGATCTCTTGGGCTGTGCGCTTACTACAGACGTTTCGTTAACGATTTTGCCAAGATTTCTGCACCGCTCACGCGTCTGACGAAGGACGACGTGAACTTCCAGTGGGGGGAGGAGCAAGAACAAGCGTTCAAGGAACTGAAGGAAAGACTCCAGTCACCCCCTATCCTCGGACACTTCGATCCATCAGCGGAAACGGAAGTTCACACTGACGCCAGCAACGACGGACTCGGCGCGGTACTCGTCCAGAGGCAAGACGGAGCAGAGCAGCAGGGCACTGTCCCTGCTGCTCTGCTCCGTCAAGCAGGGCACTGTCCAACACAGAAAAAAATTACTCAACGACTGACAAGGAATGTCTCGCTGTCATCTGGGCGTTAACCAAGTTCTGCCCGTACCTGTACGGGGTCCCGTTCCGCGTTGTCACGGACCAACACGCTCTCTGTTGGCTCGCCGACCTCAAGGACCCGTCAGGACGCCTCGCTCGCTGGAGCCTTCGGCTGCAAGAATACGACGTAACAATTGTGCATAAGTCTGGCAGCAAGCACAACGACGCCGACTGTTTGTCTAGGGCCCCAGTCGAATCTCCTACCGAACGCACTGACGACGACGATGACGCCCGTTTTCTCGGCGCAGTGACAGATGCCGACATGGGAGCACTTCAACGAGACGACCCGGAACTTCACGCCGTGATCGAACACCTTGAAGATCAAGGAATTTCAGTTCCGCGAGCCTTGGCCCGAGACTTGTCAAGCTTCATTCTGCGTCGAGGCGTACTCTTCAAGAAGAACTTCGGAACGAGCAACCCTGCTTGGCTGCTGGTTGTTCCGGCCAGCCTGCGAGAAGAAATCTTTCAAGCATGCCACGACGACCCGACGGCTGGACACCTCGGCTACAGCAGGACGCTCGCCCGGATTCGTGACAAGTACTACTGGCCGAGACTCCCGAAAACAGTCCATCTGTACACACGATCGTGCCATGAGTGCCAACGACGTAAGAGCCCCCCGACGAAGCCAGCAGGACTCCTGCAGCCGATACCCGCACCGATTACGCCCTCCCAGCAGGTCGGAATGGACTTGCTTGGGCCTTTTTCCAACATCGACGGAAGGAAACCGGTGGATTATTGTCGCGACTGATTACCTTACACGATACGCCGAGACGAAAGCCCTTCCATCGGGAACAGCGGTGGAAGTCGCCAAGTTCTTCGTCGAGTCTATTCTCCTTCGACACGGCGCACCTGAAGTGCTGATCACAGATCGAGGGTCATCTTTCCTGGCACAGCTGACTCAAGAGGTACTTCGGCTCAGTCACACCAGCCATCGACGAACCACCGCTTATCACCCGCAGACCAATGGGCTAACAGAGCGGCTGAACAAGACCATCGCCGGCATGGTCTCCATGTACGTCGACGTGGAGCACAAGACCTGGGACGAGGTGTTGCCGTACGTTACATTTGCCTACAACACAGCGGTACAAGAAACCACAGGAATGACGCCGTTCCAACTGGTACACGGCCGGACGGTTACCACGATGCTGGACGCCATGCTGCCTCACGTGCCAACCGATGATGGCAACGACGACGCCCAACTGATCTCTCAACGCGCGGAGGAAGCTCGTCATCTGGCAAGAATCAAGATTCAAGAGCAACAACGAGTCGACACACGCCGGTATAACCTTCGTCGCCGGGACGTCCACTTTCAACCCGGAGACCGGGTGTGGGTGTGGACACCGATCCGCCGCCGTGGTCTCAGCGAGAAACTACTGAAGCGCTACTTTGGACCCTACAAAGTTCTTCGTCGACTCGGGGATCTGAACTACGAGGTGATGCCCGATGGAACACGGACTTCATCACGCCGCCCTTTACGACCAGAAGTCGTCCACGTCGTGCGCATGAAGCCGTACTACGCTCGATAGTACTGTGGACCTTATGTGTTCCAAATGACTCTTCACCGTTATTTTTGTTTGCTTTGTTTTCGGTTTGTGCTGCATCGGGACGATGCGCTTTTAAAGGGGGCGATAATGCCGCGCGCAGACTTGCAGAAGGTTTTCGTTTATTCTTGCTGCGAACATAAGTTCTATCGTTTATCCCTGCTTTTGTTGTTCTAGAAAGTGCGTGTTCATTCTCGCCCCGAGCGCGCTACGCTCGAACCTTCCCCGCCGAATCTTCGAGACAGTGACTCACTCTAGATAAGAGGCCGCCCGCGACCTTGTCGAGTCAGTCTCGCCTCTGCGCTCGATCCTGCGGTTTCGCCGACATCGACACCCGCGACGCTCTGCTGTTTTCTTTTGTACACTTTTATTTTTGGCACAAGTTCGCCACATTAAACGTTTATTTCTTCCTTTTTATTTCCTGTTTTTTGGTCACCACCCGTGACAATATTTCACTGGAAACGCCCCCTGTTCTGCTTCAGTTAATAGATATTAGCTACGGAGTGATGCCAACTTGTCGCCAACCCGCACGTTTTCAGAAAGCGACCTTTGTATTTATCGGAGAGGGAGCCGAGCCCCTGAAAATTGCCTTTGTATCCATCAGAGGGGAAACAAAACCCCCCAATCTCGTTTTTTTTTTCTTTTTTTTTTTTGTTTGAGGGGAAAAGCTTTAATCTTCCTCTCGTGGCTTCCACAACGCACTGTCAAAGTGGAAAGATAAAACAAATATTTACAGAAAGGCAAAACCCTCTCCCCCGTTGGCCACGACGTCACGGAAACGATGGAATGCTATTGGGTGCGGAGGTCGCAGGGGTATATATTACCGCGCGCGCAGCTGGCCAGGTAGGCAGCGCGCGCGTGGCCTAACGGTTATCGTACCTGCCTCCCACGCGAAAAGCCAGGGCTCGATTCCTGGGAGCGACGCATCTTTCGTTAATCCTGCAATTCGGTTTTCTGGTAAATTTGAGAATCCTGTTGCGTGTTGGAGGTCCAAATGCCTACGCGTCGAACATTCTACGCCGAATATTCCAGAAGCTCACGCTTGTACATAAGGGGCTCCGCGTGGCGAGCCGCAGTCAGTTTGGCCCCAGCGTTCGCCTCTGCTGTCACGCCGACTTCGACGCCCGCGACGCTCTGCTTTCTTCTTTTCCCTTTTAGATGCGGAGCATCTCTTGCTCGGGTCTATGTCCCGCGGCGTCGTAGTCCGCACTCACACTACGCAAGCGCAACTCTCCTCCTTCCCTCTCTTCAACAGCTGCGCGTTACTCTCTCCGCTCTCTCTCTCTACCAGCTGCGTGCACTTCGCGTGCGTTCGCTTCTACTAACACCGCGTGCGCATGCGCAACTCTCCTCCTCTAGTCTCCTCTCCTTCAGGTGTGAATATAAGCAGCGGTGGCCGCTGCGCGCGTTCAGTTCACCGCTGTTGACTCCACTTCACAACGTCGAGCGGCGGATGCTGAACTACGACAACGTGAAGCAGCGGCGGTTCGAGAACGTCGAGCAGCAGAACCTGAGGTTCGGGACCTTGAAGTTCAACGTAAACGTACGAAGCGAGCGGCGGAACCCGACCTTCGAGAACGGGAAGCCGCGTTGGTTCGTAAACGTCGAGCAGCAGAATCTGAGGTTCGGGACCGTGAAATTCAACAACTTTACTAACACCGTTAATAACACCGTTAATAACGATCCGCGATGTTCCGCATCACCCCATGGTTCCCCTCGGGAAGATGGTGTATAATTTTTTATTCTTGGGCACAATTTCACCCCATTAAACGTTTAGTTTCTTCAGTTGTTATCGCCTCATCGCTCGTCATTCGTGACAATATGAATTCCTTTAAGGACCATTTTCCGCTACCTTCTTGACCTGAAACTTACTATAGGGCAATTCATTTCGCTATTCCTCATTTATAATTACTTACTTATTTACCGACCCTTCAGACAGGGGAGAAAGTTCCCCGATCCGCACCCCTTAGCAAAGAACCTTTGGGAGACCACTTGCTCTAGCTGCACCAATCGAAAGTTTGCAATAACCAAAATACAGTTTGCAGAGGCAAAAATCCACATACATTAAGTGATGCGAAGCGTTTAGTGCCGCCCAACTCGGAACACTTTCAGCTAGCATATTGATATAATCCTCCGTTTCATTCGAAGTTTGACCCCAGTCAACGCTACCACATCCGATGGAGCCCATCTAGCAGCTCCGAAAATGTGCATCGTCATGGCGCTCAATGTATTTGTGCATTTTCGATGTCCGGCTATACTAATCACCCTTAGTGAAATCTCCATTAAGCTACGCTTCATTTTTCTTTTTCTAATGCGTGATTAAACCAAAAAAAAAAAAAAGCGCGCCGTGTTGACAATTTTTTGGCGCTGCGATTGGCTTCCTCTGATTGTAGGGTCGGGTGCATCCCTATAAGCCACTCGCACACCCAAAAATATACTATATCGTTATTGGCCAAGCATCGTGCAAACTAATGAACAACTTGGGCGTATTAAAGGGACTCTGAAACGCCAAAAAACTTTTTTTTTTCATGTTAGGCGTCAAAACTGAACGGGGGCGCGGCATCGTCACGGAAACTACGATGACCTTGTCTATGGTGCAGATGCTGCTATCCGCTGCCCTGTCAGCGGCGCGGCCAACTGCCCCTCCTGGATGCACACTCACCGTCAACGCCCCTTTCTTCTTGGACGCGAGCACCTTCTGCATGGTGGATACGCCCGACGACCCGGCTTACATCCCGCCAAAACTGAACGACGAAAACTTCTTCGCCTGGCAACCTGGAACCATATCCGATGCATGTCTTCAAAAGCACTCAACGCAGCTCTACCAGTCGGGGCGCGGCATCGTCACGGAAACTACGATGACCTTGTCTTTGGTGCAAGTTAGTTACTTTAAAAATACCGCATGTTTTCACGATGATGACCGTTGCCTGCTTGCGATGTCGTGCCCCAACGACCTGGTTGATTTGTGTAAAAAAAAGCTACTGTGTCTAGTTCTGAACTATAGTTACGTGGCATTTCTATTGCAGCTTCTCATTCTATCGGGTGATGTAGAACTAAACCCCGGCCCCATAGAAACCGATAAACTAGAGTCTATTCTAGCAGCTGTGCAGCGAATAGAGGCTGGACAGTCCGCAATGCTAGCGTCAATCACGTCGCTTCAAAACAATCAAAAAACGACCGACACACTGGTCAATGAACTGTTGGAGAGGGTCGCTGCGGTCGAACGCAATCTCGCGGCGGTCCCGTTAGAAGCACCCCAGAACCCACCCATTGACAACGATAACACAGTAAACTCTGAGCTCTTGGAAATTAGGACCAGGTGTGACGACGCAGAGAACAGGCTTCGGCGGTCAAATCTTTTGTTTCTTGGCATCCCAGATTCGCATTCTGAATCTTGGTTTCAATCAGAAGAGAAGATACTCGAGTTCTGTAGGGAGAGGCTTGGACTAACGCTAGATGCCAACAATCTTGAACGATCTCATCGTTTAGGTCGTTTTTGCCCTGAGAAAAACAGACCGATTATTGTAAAGTTTCTGAGGTTCAAACATAAAACCGCAGTCTTGGCATCGGGATCTAAACTGAAGGGCTCCCAATTTGCTGTCCGAGAAGACTTATCACCCTCTGTTCGATTAGCACGGAGTAAGCTGTTTCAATTCGCAACGCCACAAAACGTCCCATTCAAGTTTAGTTTCGATAAACTCCGTATGCTAAACAAATGCTTTGTATATGACGCTGCATCAGACCGTGTAAAAGAATTTTCTGCATAACTACGCTCTGTAATAAGCCCATCTCGTAATGCTCCCAGTTCATTAACACGTACGGTAAAAAAAAGTTCGTCATATCACGTTTCTTTCACTAATATTTGCAGCCTCATGCATAAAAGAGAGGAACTGTGCAGTGTTTTGGAAGATAGTAATTCTGATATTGCTGTGCTGACCGAGACATGGTTGAAGCCTGATGTTCGCGATGACGAGCTATTTCCCGATCACCTTAATCTCTGTATCTACCGAAAGGACAGGCCCCTCCAACGCGGTGGTGGTGTTCTTATCGGAGTCAAAAGGCATATCACTTCGTTCTGCATTCAGTTACAATGCAGTTTGGAAATTGCTTGTGTCTGTCTTTGTTCGGCTATAATTAAAGATGTACTTGTTGTCTGCTACAGACCCCCGAAAAGTGACTCTGCATTCACAAGTGAATTGCATAAAGTCCTATTGGAGATAAGTGAACGTTTTCCAAAAGCGAACCTTCTGTTATTCGGAGATTTCAACTTTCCCAACATAAGCTGGTCAAGTCTAACAGCCGATGCATCACGGGATTCTCGCGAGTTTCTGGAACTATGTTTGCTTTTTAATCTAACCCAGGTCGTTTTGAGCCCAACCCGTGGGGATAACATCCTTGACCTTGTACTCACGTCCTCCCCTGATCTTGTTCGATTCGTTACCCACAGCAATGGATTCAGTGACCATAAACTTTTGCACATTTCGCTGTCCCTTCCCATTTTGGTGAAGATGCCTGTCAAAAAGGTGATACGGGACTACGGTAGAGCAGATTTCGTGTCAATGAACAGAAATTTGACCACTTTCTTGCAGTCGTACCAAATCCATTTTAATCTAAGGAGTGTGAATGACAACTGGATTTTATATAAAAATGAATTGAATGACCTTCTTCAGGCATTTGTACCTACTCTGCGGATCCGAAGTGATGATTGCCAGCCCTGGTATAACAAAAGACTTAAATCACTTGGCAATAAGAAAAAAACGCCTCTTTCGCAAAGCAAGACTGACCAGCTGTTCAAATATTTGGGAGAAGTATTATAATTGCCTTAAGGAATATATTCATCTAATAAAAGATTCAAAGAGAAAATATTTCAATCAGGACCTTCCAACTATCCTTCAGGACAACCCCAAAAAGATTTGGAATATAATCACGTCAAAAAACAACAATGATATCATTCAACTTGTCGATGAGGGTGACAACCCAGATGAGGAAAAAATGTGCTCAGAGGTAATGAATACCCTTTTCGCATCCATCTTCACGGACGAGTGTCCTTTAAATATGCCTGAGCTATCCACTGTTCACTACGAGCCCATGGCCCCTATCAACGTTTCATCGGCCGGTATTGCCACTCTTATCGATGGGCTCAAGCTTTCATCATCCTCAGGGTCAGATAACATATCATCGAAGATTCTGAAAAATACTAAGATTGTATCTAGTGATATTTTGCAACTGATATTTAATCAGTCACTATCTGAAGGTTGCCTCCCATCCGATTGGAAAGTAGGTAGGATTGTTCCAGTCCACAAAACTGATGATCGTTCCTTGCCTTTTAACTATCGTCCCACTTCACTAACTTCCGTTCCATCTAAACTTCTTGAACATATCATTTATTCACATATAATGTCGCATTTAGATTTCAATGGCTTCTTCTACCATCACCAACATGGCTTTCGCAAAGGTTACTCTTGTGAGACGCAACTCTTTGAATTTACACACGACCTTCATTGCAGCCTTCAATCTCGCCACGAAACAGACGCAATATTTTTAGACTTCTCCAAGGCATTTGATCGTGTCCCACATATTCGTTTAATCTCTAAACTTTATCGCCTTTATCTAGACTCCCACGTCTTCATGTGGATACGTCATTTTCTTGACTCGCGAATGCAGTACACAGTCTTAAATGGGTACGAATCTGATTTAATTAATGTCACATCTGGCGTGCCCCAGGGCACAGTCCTTGGGCCTCTTCTTTTTCTAATATTTATTAATGACCTTTCAAATTCTATTTCTTCTCACATACGTATTTTTGCAGACGACTGTGTTCTATATCGCGAGATCATTTCACCTAATGACCGCAAACTCATCCAAAAGGACCTAGATAATATATCTCACTGGTGTAACACCTGGTTGATGCCACTAAATAAATCTAAATTCAAATTAATCCACTGTTCTCGCAAAAGAGTTCCTTCCTCCTTCCAGTATGTGCTGGGCGACGAGATCATTGAAGAAGTCGATAGGTATAAATATCTCGGTGTCGTACTAACTTCCGATATGACATGGATTAATCACTTTAACACAATTTCTTCAGACACAGCAAGGACCGTTGGTTACATCCGGCTTTGCTTGAATGCTGCTCCTCCAAAGCTTAGGAAACTTGCATACGAAACCTTCATTCGACCAAAATTGGAATATGCATCTACAATATGGAATCCGCACCAAAATTACTTAATCACCCGACTGGAAGCAATTCAAAACCGAACAACCCGCTACATTTTATCAAACTATGACTATAAAAACAGTGTCTCTGCCATGAAAACGAGCCTAAATTTACTAACTCTGGAGGTACGCCGCAAGGTTGCACGTCTTTGCTTACTCCATAAACTTTACCACTACCATCCCACTGTTCGAAGCTCATTCCTGCGCACTCCCGCACGGTCCTCTCGTCGGCTCAATAACTCTTACAATTTTCAACGTATATCGGGTTCCAGTATTGCCTTTAACAAATCATTTCTCCCACTAACCATTGTGGACTGGAACAGTCTTCCAGAATCGCTCATTACAATAACTGACCCTGTGATTTTCTAAAGCTCTATCATGTCGTATTTTCCACACCAAGCTAAATATTTTTTTTTTTTAGTTCCGTTGCATGAGAGTGCGTTGTTATGCAATTTTAGCTACGTTGCATGAGTGTGCGTTGTTATGTAATTTTTTTTTATTTCTTGTTTAATTTCTTGTGTTGCCCCCTCCTTATGTAATGTCCTCGACAGAGGACCCTTAAGGATTAATAAATGAAATGAAATGAAATGGCACATCAGAAAATTCCAAAAAAAATTGTTTCACTAACGAGTTACGAAGTTCTTTTATAAACAAAAAGAAATACGAGGCCCAATTCAAAGTTCCTGCCGTGCACAGTGACGTAACAGTGTACCGCAAGGTGTCGGGGCGGTCAGAAGGGAGGCATCGACCTACCTCACTAAAAGTGGGTTCACCGGAAGTCACGTGAGCTTCACTCTTCCTGCTTTCCGCGACCGTGCCTAAGATTTTTTTTTTATCCTGCTCTTTGTACAAGCGATCGTAGAAAACGAAGTTCCAGTTCCACTATCTCTTTATCGCTGCACCGTTGCTTAGTTTGCGTGCTGAAAAATTTGAGGACGAAGAGCCACTGGATCGACGTGACGGAGGTCAATGATGAAAGCGTTGCGAGTACAAGCCAGTGTACGAGTGCATGCCGTCAGTCCGATGATACAGAGCCATACTGAGAGCAAAACAAGCTATCAAGTCTTGAAAAAAAAAATTTTTAGGACGGTCGCAGAAATTAGGATTGCTAGCATACGACATGCCCGATCGCATTGCTGAAGGCTCAAATACCGAGGTCGTTGAATCATCGGATACTTTCCAGGCTAAAGATTCCTGCCGTCTAAAGAATACGAACTGGTTTGTGTACCAAATACAAGTAAACGTCGGAACAAAGTACGTATTTTGTCTATAATATGAATGGAACTTTTTACTAGGTGCACATGCGGCCGATGTATGTCTCTCGGAAATGCATGCAGTGTGATCATTTCTTCAGTTGCTGAAATACCGGGACAGTGCCTCGCACAGCACCTTCTAGGCATTGTAGTTGTTCACGTCAGTTCATTGACTCCGCTTCTTCTACCTTTACAGCAACATCAAGCGATGAAAAGAAAATAAAAGAAACCTTGTCTGCTTGGATCGCTCGCAGAAGTGCGGAGAATAACAAAAATATAAAAAAAAAATATTACACGCGCTCGCGGTAGGCACGAGGAGGGATACAACTCACGTGACTTTCGGCGATGCCTCCCTTCTGACCGCCCCGACACCTTGCGGTACACTCTTACGTCACAGTGCACGGCGGTAACTTTGAATTGGGCCTCGTATTTCTATCTTTTTATAAAACAACTACGCAACTCTATAGTGAAACAATTTTTTTGTAATGTCCTGGTATGCCGTTTCAACGCCTAGCATGAAAAAAAATATATTTTTGGCGTGTCAGAGGCCTTTTAAATAATTTTTTTAAGTAAAAATTTTGTACAACGCAACAAAATATAATGAGACCGCTAAAACCCCATCAATCCTGTCAAGCGGAAACAAATCACCTACATAGCCGTTCCTCGATAATCCCATCTTTCATATGTCGTTTTTTTTCTGTTTTTTTCCTTCTTCATAGAATGAGGCCTGGTTGCGTGTCTTATTGTAAGTTTTCTTAAAGTACTAAAGGATTTCGATGCTCCCAACGTTTCCAACCCGATTTTCTGCTTCGACCCCAAGACTTTTTTTAATCTCCTCTGCTCTGTTAACAAGCTCTCGCCCATGCTTTGTAATCTCAATTTGAGAAGTTCGTCAAAAAACGTTCTGCGGGATCGTTATAAAGCTGACATCTCGAACACGCCTTGAATTGCATTCCCAGTCCTTTACGTCCTTTTCTTAATTTTTTTTTTTTTTTTAATTTATGCGTACCCCCCTATCCCCCATCCTGCCCTCTCCTTTACTCTTCCTCTCGT
This sequence comes from Ixodes scapularis, assembly GCF_016920785.2. Taxonomy (NCBI): domain Eukaryota; kingdom Metazoa; phylum Arthropoda; class Arachnida; order Ixodida; family Ixodidae; genus Ixodes; species Ixodes scapularis. The sequence continues at coordinate 14,362,692 of NW_024609873.1, read as the reverse complement.
CCAAGCTGCGTTCATTCTGCGAGGCGATATTCTGTGAACCGAGGTCCGAATCGTCCTATGGAAATCTCTCGACGAATCTTATTGTGCGAATACCGTAGTAATGTTGGGCCGTAGACTTGCCGGTTTTATCAGGAAGAAAAACACCCATAGACACCCGACGGTGCAAGAAATAAAAATCAGCTGAAACCAAAAAGCACGGTAAATATCAGCTGGTGTCAAAAATACAATATTGGTTCAAACGGGAAAAAACATCGGTGTCTGGAAAGTTTTCTCCTCCAGCTTCAACTGATTTTTGTCTAACGTTCTAAATTTTTCGTGAGACTATGCCACCAACAATGACCGTTTTAAACGCTCGTCTGAAACAGATAACAGAAATACACCGACCTTGGAGAAATAAATAACCACCGAAAACATTGCCCTTTTTTTAGAAATAAACATCGGAACATTGACCTGCTGACTTTTGTCCGCACTCGTAATACAGCCGGAGGGGCAAATTTCGGTTGAAAACAAATGTTTCATCTTGGTGCGCGGTGCATAAACACCTAATGCTTTGTCCGCACGTCAAAACACACACACAGCACACCTTGACAAATGCATGTTTCATTTACTCACAAAAAACCTGTGTCAAACGCACCTTGCAATTAAAATACTCTCCCATTCACGAAATTTGTCACGTCTCATCATAACAAAAATCTAGAAAAAAAACAAATTCGTGTATATTCTGCACCTGTAAACAGCCCGCACCGCATAAAAAAAAAAATACACTTTTAAATATTGACTGCGTTCCCCCGACTACGGAGCGGAAAACAGGGTATATGAGTCTGTACGCATGGGAGATTGGCTGTGACTGAATTATTCATTCACTCATGCGAATAACTAAGGTTGCCAGATTGGGCTATTTACCGCCAAACTGGGCACCATCTGGTTGTATTTGGCATACACATTTTGTGGCTGCCTATGTGCATAATTTCGGACTATTTCTAATTATTGCTTGGCTGCGGCAGCAAATACACCCTAAATCTATTTCAGTTTACAGGACTTCTAGAATATCACAGTTTCGAAAGCGAAACCGTTAGGTGGTAAAATAAGGCCTACGGAGGAGTGGTCGATGCTTTATGAAATTTTATCCTTACGGTCCCGACAACCATTCTTATGTTGTGTTGTACGTATTCTTTTTAGTGTTTTGAAAGTTCCATGCAGGGCCACTAAGGGTTTTTTGTGGGGAAAAGAGTTCAGTCTCGTGAAGTACGGTTTTTGTTTAGATAGGGGGCAGTTTATCGTTGGAGCTGTATTGTTCTAGAACCCGAAGTTTCCTGTTTACAAGTGGCTTCACCGTTTGGGGTTCAAGTGAAGACATTTAATGGTTCATACTGCATAACAATGGTCAAGTGAAATCAGTAGACAAAATAGGTTCTGTGACGTTGGTAGTCGTAGGTCTGTGTGTTGCTAGGTTTTTTGACAAAATAAACACAGTCGATGAGTGTGAGGCGTATCTTTTCTTGTTCCTTTTTAATTCGATAACATAGTTTAGCTAGTTCACCCGGTCTTCCGAGATGCGCTCTCTGGCCTCGGATGCGCCGTGTGTACGCGCAGCGCCCCCGAGGTGCACGTCAATTCAACAACCACGTTATGCCTCTAAAGAAAATTCAAAAAGTTAAATAAATATTTTTAGTTTGTTAGGCAACTGGATATCCCAATTCACCTTGTTTTCTACTGTTCCCCTCGGCTTTCCGCTTAGCCCCAGGGCTAAAAAAGATACCCTAACGCGGACTAACTTTTTAAAATATTTTTTTCTTTTTTTTTTTTTAAAGAAGAAGTCACCCTGTGCATCTAGCATAAGAAAAATCTTTCTATGTACAAGTGCATTCAAGGTTTATATGGCACACAGTGCCTACAAGAAAGTGGGACAAAAAAAGTGCCGGGAATTCTTCATTTATAAAAACAAGTTGCTGACTGAACTTGGTCCTATATTGATCTCCCTGCCGCTCATACAACCGGCTAACCTCCGAGCTGAGTCTCGAGGCAAGTTATTTGGAGACGTGTCCATTAGGAGAAGGGTCACCGCCATAAGTCACCAGTTTACTAAAAAGTTAGTCAGAAGAACCTGCCTCCGGACACTGTTCTAGCACTCCTTGAACACTCATCGCCACGTATAAAAAATCTGCTCCTTTTAATGCCCCTCAATGATGCATCTAAAGGAGTAGCTCTCGTTACGGCGGAATTAAAACCATCCGGGTGTTCTTTGACAAAGCAGACCTTTGGTGTATTTAGACTTTCAAAACATTCCACGCACATAGAAGTAGAGCGTCTAAAATAAATGCATAAATAAAGCTTAAGCGCTTTCAAAGAAAACGAGGTGTGTGATGAAGAAGCTCTAAATTCCCAACAGCCGTTGACGGTCCGTGAAAATGAATAGATACCAGATTCCGCATTGCCTCATGGGGGTGATCGTATTTTTATTAATATATTCTGGCGTTTTAAGACATGATCCAGGAGGCACCGATGGAGATCACTCCAACATTAAGCATTGTGTTATGACATCAGATTTGTAATTTAGTTTTTCTTATCACAATCTATTGGCAACGAAATGCCTTAGTGGAGCCTCCTTATGGCTCGTACACGTGGCGTCACCAACAGGATTATTTGTTGCGAAGGATATGCTTAAAGGTGTAGGCTGAAAATACGACGGAACCTTGAGCTCACCACCAGCGTAAATAGGTCCTGCAATAATATTTGTGCTTGCACTCTTTTCTGGTTTTTAGGTTCATGGCAGTTGGAACAAGCCAGGGAATAACACCCTATAAAAAAAATTAGAAAAAACGTGGCAACAGCGCATTTTCTTTTCTTCTACTGACGGATCCCCAGGCGGACACGAGAAGAAGGGAGGAACGAGACGTTTTTCTCCTTCTGCTGAGAGACGGGAGAAAAATCCCGCCTTCCCGCCTCATCTTCTTTGGTTTCGTTTCTCGGGCACGTCGCACGCGCTGTTTAAATAAACGTGAAGGCTGCTTGTAATACAGTCTCCCAGTCCATATACGCAGAGCACTTTGGTTGCATTGTCGCTTTTACCGCTCAGTTTGTCAAACCAGCAAAAGAAGCCTCCAAGAGCAGCGACGTTCCGGAGCAGTGCCAGCAGTGCTACTCACACTGTCGTACCCATTACTTCGCGTCCAAGTCGTGCACGTGTTGCCACTGAGTGCCTGATCGTCTTGTGCACTACGTTTGGATTTGTTTCCTGCTACCAAGGGCCATCCAACCAACAACGTGGTTTTCTATTTCAGAGAGTCACCAACATTGCCATGGCAGTGTTGTGCGTTGTGAACGAAGTCTGGAATCGGCGTCGATTTCGGCCTATGTTTCGCGTATCAGTGATATAACAACTAAATGAGATGATGCATATGTTCGCAAGTTGACATTCTGATTTTCAGTATAAAGTTTAGGAAGACCACTTGAGCGAATATAGTTGAATCGATCGACTTGTGGATAATCACGTTGGAGCGTTGGTCTAATCCGTAGCTGCTATCGCACAGTGCCCAAGTTAACCGTTTTCTGCAGTGCCCTGTTGCTCACTTCCCGAAAGCGATTACGCTGTCCGGGAAGGGCAGAACAGGCTTGAGATATATGAAGTACTTAAAACTTTTACGTATATTGAGTTTGGAACAATAGCATTAAACGAAATCAAAGAGAAATCCCGACGATGTGCTAGGAAACTTTGCTTCGTGTTATAGCCGGATAGCTTCTAGTCGACAGTCGGCTTGTGGCCGAGCCCATAAAACGTACCTGCCACCGTTCTGGCTTTATTTTTTTTATTTATTTTCGAACTTAGCCTATCAAAAATCTACACGTCCCTTATAAATGGCACATGTATTAACTGCCTCAGGATGTTCAGCCCCATCCTTAGAGCCAAAATGTCTTTCGTGCTAGTTATGTAAATCGAATTGAACCCCGAAATGTTAAAATCGGTTTCTATGTGCGCTTCAATTTCGAATGTGCACTTTAGTCCCGTGTCCTCTCGTGGATGCCATGAGCTTTTAACGAATAAGGGTAACCTTAAAAAGAATGCACTGATCATCGGTCAGCAAGTGAGTTTTTCGGAACACTGAGTGCTCCGCGTCTATTTCGCGGTGGATTTGCCAGAGCTGCTCGGAGCAGTAAACCGTCAATATATGGTTTGTTTCTTTCGTCGACTATGCATTGTCGGGTAAAAGTAGTTACTTATTTACGAAAGTCCCCCTGGTTTGCATGTTTTCGAACGCACCAGGCGTAGCTAACCATACACACCATCTGCCGCAGATCGAGGTTTGGAGCGCATTTTTGTTAGTTGAAAAGCTGTTTCTATGCCCGAGAGGCATAGCTTTCCGCTGAGAGGGTAACCCCTTTACAGAGGTTCACTCAAGAAGACCAATGTAGGCATACACTAAGAGCGTGAAAACAAAAACAATGATGGAAAAACTGACGGTCCTCGCGCTATTCTACAACGTGCTTCCGAGGAAACAACCACATGGGTGCTCACAGCCGCAATGAGGCGGGTTGCTTTATCGGTCGTCGCAAATAATTGCAGCGTGAGATTTTACGTTTTACTGAGAGATTCTTCCTTTGGGCCGTTCAAAATACCTTCTGAGCGATGAGATTACTGAGAAAATATAATTATACAGGTACTTTTATTTATTGCTTAGGTGATCACAAAATAAATCCGTACTTTCAAAACGACGACAATAAAAGCGGAAGCGCAGCGCATGTACTCAGTGATTGGGTTACTATGAGTTCATGTTGATGCTTTTATGCACAGTGCATGTCTCTATTGTCTCCTTGTGTCTGTGCTGCCCAGCTATCATATGTAGTGTCACGCGGAATGCGTATATTATAAAGATGCCTAAATCGTAATAGCTGAGCAAGCATATATTTTGTGACCTATCAATGTGACCTAGCACCATTTAGCCTAGATGTTTACAACTGCCCTGCTTGAACCTGCCATTTTGGAGCCAGAAATTTTACTCTCCTTCATTGCTTCGCGATATTTGCTGAACCGTGCAATGAGCCAAATAGCTCTTTCGAAGACGACTTTTATTTCAGCGAATGGTTTACCGCTCCTTCATGATGTGCTGTTCTAACGAAGGAACTGTGACGCGGGGAATAGCAAAGGAGAACCTTCACGAGCGCGCACTGTTTGGGTTTTGGAGTCTCCGTTTAACATAACATTTTTGAAAACGAGCTCAAGACTGAGGGATTGTGTTCAAAATGCAAGTTTCCTTAACTGCGGAGGAAGCCGGCTTCGGCAATAAATACAGTTCGTGAAAGCTCGTGTTATTTTCATTTGCTGCAGCTCTCGCCCTGAAAGCTGTGACTTGTTTAGATGGGTGCGAAGCGGCTGACTGCTTTCTTTGCCATAGCTGCTTAGCAGGCACTGTTGGGGAGCAGGGGGGGGGGGGGGGTGCGCCAGTGGCACGATGGATTTGCCTGTTCGGAAACTATATGTTATATTCAAGGCCGGGGCGTATATCTGGCAGAACACTTTATTCCAAGGAGCAACACTGTTATCCTGAAAGCCGGCAAACCCGTACACCGTATTGATGCTTAGTGTTTATTGTCGGTGGTGGAACAGGCTTGACTAGCGTAAACTGAAAATAAAGGTTTCATCGAACTTAATACAAGTAGGCAGGCGAGCTAGTTAAGGACGGAGATGGAAACCCTGGAGCGAGAGGGTAAAAAAGAACGGACAGATACAAAGCTTCGTCTCTGTCCGTCGTTTCTTGACCCCTCGCTCTAGGGTTACCATATCTGGCCAAAGGATTAATGAGCGAACTTTGCAAAAAACAGAACGAAAAATGGAAAACGTTTACACTTCCCTGAATTGCCGAGTTAGAGCAGAGCTCTTGAGGAGCAGAGGGGGAGGGTACGGAAGGAGTATATTCTCTCCTCCTCCTCCGTACCCTCTCCTCCTCTCCTCCTCTTTCCCTCCTCCCCTCCCCTCCTTTTACTCTCCTCTTCCATCCCTCCTCTCTATCTCCTACTCCTCCCGATGCTCCTCCCACTTCAAAATCCCTCTAAAGCGCCCGTGTTTGTCTTCTATCTTGCGTACTTTTTAGCGCTTTTAACCATGGTTCAATACATTCCAAGTCCTTCTCCTACCTCCTCCTCCCTCATCCTCCTCTCCTTCCTCCTCCCCTTCCTCCTCCGTCTCGTCCTCCTCCACCTCCTTCCTTCCCCTTCCCTCCTTCCTCCTTCGGGGCGTCACACGTGGCGTCACACGTGACCCTCGTGACCTTCGTCGTGGCCTCCACGAGCGACCTTCGTGACGTCACTCGTGACGCCCCGAAGGTCACTCGTGAAGGCCTCTTGATGGTCACTGTGAAGGTCGTGACCTTCGGCGTGACCTTCACGAGTCACCTTCGTGACGTCGCTCGTACCCTAGTGACCCTCTTGACGCCACTCGTGAACCTCGTAACATCACACGTGTCGTCACGTGCGACGTCTTTATGGAAACGTCGCATAATGCAACGTGCGGTTACGCCGACGGCGACGCCGCTCAAGCCGGAAACGGGCGTCTAAGAGCTGCGCTCCATAAAATAATGAGCGTCCAAACAGCAGCAGCGAATGTCGCGACATCGGCGTGAATGCTGGCTGGAGCTTGACTGCGATATAGAGGGATTCGGCAAGGATACGCTCGGCTCCATATCTAACACAAACGGTATCATGAATATTCGACCAAGAATGTTCGAGTGTGAGCTAGAACGAAACTGACTCGGATAATCCATGTTGGCCTCCTTATCTTTTAAAGTCTCGGTACCAGTAAACTCGAATCGTTTAGAATACGTAGAAGTGTTCCTTCTCGGTCATTCGCGTTGCAATACACATGTAAGACACTACTGGCAAAGCGCACATCAAGCTATGTTACGTCATACGTAAAAGCTTATACCTAATGGTGTGCGTATTATCGGTACAGGGTCATGCAGATACGACACTCGCTCTTTAATTACCATTAAGAACTATCGTACCAGGCAGTCGTCAGTGTTTAGGGCTCATTCTTACAACTGGAGGCTCTTTACTGGTTGACACCGGAATGGGATGACATGCAAGCTGTGTAGGGAGATCACTGCCGTGGTTCTTACCAGCAGGTGCAACGACCAGGCCCGAAGAATGCGGCATGTCTTACTCAAGACTGCCATTCACTGCTGCGAAGAGTCAATAAAAGGATGTCACAAATAATTAGCGTGCACTAGCCCAACTTTGTTTCCCACTTTCACCAGATACGGGGATGGCTACTTCACTTCAATCGATTTACCTAGTAACCATTTTAGCATATCGCAAAGCACAAGCACACGGTAAACCCCCCCTTCCTCAAGAATAAAAAGGCCAAATGACATCGACCCAGATCTAGGACTCGCTTACCGGCAGACATTCTTACTTCGCCCGTTTTTTTCTTGTTTTTTTCAATTATGACACATTTCGGGTCTGGTCGTAGCAGTGATAAACGAGTTCGCAGTTTCTATCTTAAAGGACCCATGAAACGAATTTTGGGCGGGGGTAAATCAATTTATATTGGGATTTTACTAATAGCACATCGTTCAGTGGGCCAAAAGAACAAAGGTAGATAGTCAGAAGCCTGACTTTCGCAACGAAAATTTGCAAAACATAGCGGACTATTTCGTACCTCCTTTCCTTCGTAAATCCTCAACCTTTTCACTGTGATACATCCGCGGACCCCGCAGCGCGTCACCGGGCTACTAGCGACCATAACCGGGCCCCCGCAGCGCGTCACCAGGCCCAAGCGCACGTCACACGACACCGGACCTCACTTAATCCCTTTACCCCTAAGCTGACATTGCGGTGGAACCTACGCTCTTGCTGGACGAATCAGCCGCCTCCCTTTCATCAACTGACCTCATTCTCTGCGGGTCGTTATGCGCGAGAGACCGTGATCACGTGGAAAATGTGTGGCTGGCCCAACGAGCACGTAGCTTCCACAGCACTGTCAGCTTCGGGGTGAACGGGGTGGGGAAAGCAACTAGTCGGAATTTTGAGCGACGGGCTAATCTTCTAGGGGGACAGTGGTTGTGTCCGGCTACACAAGCGAGATTCCGAGCAAGAGGGGACTCCCCCCTTTCCGACCTCTTGAACTGTTTGGTACAATGCGCGATTTATGAGTTGAGGAGGAAAGCTAAACAGGAAAAAGTTGGAAAAGCGTTTCATGACTCTTTTAAGAATGGTTCCGCGGGGGCCTTTCCCGTCAACGTATGCGGCGTCATTCGATAATAAAATGCAAAATTGTTGACTCGATGCTGCAGTGTCTTTGCACTGTCTTTCTCTGTGTCATCCAGTAACTGCTTCAGCAGTGCATCTTTTTTTTTTTTGTTCCTATTTCTCGCTTGTTTCGAGCCGGGCCCAATCTCAGCAATCCATGTCGATCTAGGGAAAGCTAGGGAACAACCCGCCAGACCACCAAAATGGCTGAGAAAGTTGCTTCGTCTGAAGGGGGCCTCACGCACTCACCGCCCTCACGCCCCTCGCGCACTCTTTGGCCCCCACACCCCTCACGCACTCGCCGCCCTCACGGCCCTCACACCCCTTACACCCCTCACTCACTCATATCACTCACTGCCCTCACGCCCCTCACGCACTCATGGCCCTCACACCCCTCACGCGTTCATGGCCCTCACGCCACTCACCGCCCTCGCGGACCCCACTCACTGATGGCCCTGTTACGATGCGATGTTATCGCTTATCGCTGTCGCGGCCGCAGCAGAACTGCTGAGTCAGGGGGCGTACCTCTGGTGCTTGCTGCCGATATAAGCGGCATCACCGGCAAGCTTTGCGCTCTTTTGGTTCCGGCTGCCGAACAATAAACGCTGCCAAATAAACGTCGGTCTCCGGATTCGTCGATTCTCCCGGAGAAACGTAACAGCTGGTGGCAGCGGTGGGATGGATCGACGACGCCGGGTTCCATGGGTGCTGTCGGTGAGTGCCTGAGGCTTCCTTTCCGTTCACCGAGCTGCTTAAGTGTTTAAGGCAGTTAGTTCTGTGGTGTCGCCAAACGGTTGATACGGGCGCTGGGCAAAAGTAGCCAAACGTTTTTGGAAATTTCTGAACATGGATCCGATAAATCTCGCGGCGATTGTGAAGCCCGATTTAATGCTCTTAGCGGAAGAGCTGGGTGTTAAAGTGTTCAAGGCCATGAGAAAGCCCGAGATTATCAAGGCCATTGAAGATTGTGGCGTGGGCGCCGACGAAATTTCCGAGTGTTGGAGCGAGGTGCAGAAGAGACGAAGGGAAGCGGAACTTCGCGCCGCCCAACGTGCCGCTCAAGAGGAGCTTCGCGTGGCTCAAGAGGGGCTTCGCGTTGCTCGAGAAAAACTTGAGCTAGAAATGCTTCAACGTAACTTTGACGCTGGTGAGGCCATTGTGGTGGATAACAGCTCGAAAAAGTTTGACATGCGAGCCCTTTTGCAACCTTTTTGCGTCGGCGGAGACATGGGTCTCTATTTAGTAAATTTCGAACGGGTTTGCGTTAAGATGGGTCTTGTAGAGTCGAGCTGGCTTCAAAGGCTCTTGAGTTTACTGCCAGCGGAGGTGGCCGACGTTTTGGCCCGACTAGATCCTACAGCAGCCGATGACTACGCGTCCGTAAAGTCATGCCTGCTTAGGAAGTTCAGGTTGTCGCCTGAAGCTTTTCGGCAGAAATTTCGAGAGACGAGGAAAGGACCGGACGAAAGTTACGCGGAGTTTGCTTATAAGCTTAAAGGCTTTCTGGAAAGTTGGCTCCGTGGTGTCAACTCTTTCGAGGATCGTGAAAAGGTGCTGGAGCAGATAGCACTAGAGCAGTTTATCTCCTGTATTCCGACAGGACTAAAGGAGTGGATTCAGGATAGACCGGAAGTAGAGACGGTGCAAAAAGCTGCAGATTACGCGGATGAGTACTACTCTAGGCACGGGAAGAAAGTTGTTGAAGAAAACCGTAGCTCAAACCGTTTCTACGAACGATGCGGACCTCGCACGTTCGTGAAGAAAGGCGCCGAAAAGGGCAAAGAGAGTGAAGTACCGACAAAGGGAGTGTCTGATTCAGACGAAAAGAAACATAAAATGAACGCGTTCGAGGAGCGTAAACCAATAGTGTGCCACAGGTGTAAACAGCCTGGTCATGTCGCTTCTGGTTGCCGCGTCCCTAAAGTTGCTCCCGTTAACTTGAGTCTGGGAGAAGCGGAGGACCTACTCAGGCCGTATCTGTACGACATGAAAGTAAATGGTAAATTCTGCAAAGGAGATACCGGCGCCACGTATGATCTGGTACACTCTTCACTAGTGGAGCAAGAACATTTTACAGGCGACTGTGTGTGGATCCGTCAGGCCTTGGAAAATCGGGCAGTTAGTCTGCCCGTAGCTAAGGTAAAACTAAACGGACCTTTCGGAGTAGTCGAAACGGAAGCAGCTGTTTCTGACGGAGTGCTTCCAAACTGTCCGTACATACTGTCAAACAGAACTGCAAGGCAATTGAGCGAGTCGGGTATACCGCTTGACATGAATCCTGTTCTAGTCGTCACGCGCTCAATGACAACTAGTGCAGTGCCGGAAACACTTCAGACGGAAGCGAGCGCGACGACTGGTAAAACCAGCAGCGGGCCCGATGAAGAGCCGAACGAAGGAGCTGACATGACCACGCTGGTTTCGCCGGAGAGCAGCAATTTTCGTGCGCTAGCCGGTGTAGATAAGTTTACGCTTATCGCCGAACAGTCATCCGACCCGAGTCTTTCAAAGTGTCGTGATAGCGTGGGAAAAGAAATCAGGCCGAACATCTCCTTCTTTATGAGCAACGGCATTCTTTACCGTAGTTTCAAGGACAAATCGGGGAACGAGGTAGATCAGATTGTCGTTCCATCCAAGTATAGAATTGCATTACTCGAGCTTGCTCACGGAGAAGGGTGGTCGGGACACCTAGGAATCACAAAGACCAAGTGCAGGCTTTTGGCAGAATATTATTGGCCGGGCTGCTTTAAGGAGGCTGAGCAATTCGTCCGTTCTTGCGACACCTGCCAAAGAACAGGACGACCAAACGAGCGCCTAAAGGCGCCTCTCACACTAGTGCCCATAATCACGGAACCTTTCAAAAGGCTAGTGATAGACGTCGTAGGACCCCTACCTACAACTAAGACGGGTTTTAGGTACCTTCTAACGATATTACGCCCAGCCAGCAAGTTCCCAGAAGCCGTTCCAATGAAAGAGCAGACATCGGTCGAAGTAGTAGATAACTTGCTCTCGGTCTTTTCTCGGATCGGGTTTCCTAGTGAAATTCAATGTGATCTGGGTAGCGTTTTTACCAGTGCTCTAACAACCAGCTTTTTCGAGAGGTGTGGCATTAAGATTGTTCACAGTTCTGTAAGCCACCCGCAAAGTAACAGCGTAGAGAGAGCGCACTCGGTAATGAAGCGCATTCTCAGGACCCTTTGTCACGAACAGAAAAAAGAGTGGGACTTGGCATTGCCCGCTATGCTTTTCGCGTTGCGAACTCGTTGCTCACGAGTCAACTGGTTTCACGCCAGCGGAACTGGTCTATGGACGCAATTTGCGTTCACCTTTGCGGTTGCTGCGCGAGGGCTGGGAGGGTGAAGCCGAGAACCCAACAGTGGTGGAGTATGTGCTTTCCTTACTAAACCGTCTCCACAAAACGCGTGAGCTAGTTGAGGCTAACCTGGGAAAAGCGCAGTCGCGAGGTAAAACCTACTATGACAAAAACAGCCGCCTCCGAACGTTTAAAGGGGGTGACCAAGTCCTACTTTTGAGGTCTTCTAAGGCTCATAAGTTGGAATTGCAATGGGAAGGACCAGCAACGGTCCAGCAGAGGCTATCAGAGACAGATTACGTGGTAAAACTGCCAGGTCGCAGAAAAGAGGTCCGCATATACCATTGCAACCTCATGAAGCCGTACGTGGAAAGGGTGCAAGTAGTCAGCATTGCACTAAACCAACCAGAGGAAGTTCCTACACGAATTCCTGCGCTGGGAAAAACCGACGGGATCCTGACAATCGCCGAAGTCGTAGAGGCCGCAGTCGATAAGACGCTCACCCAAAACCAGTTTTCGGATCTTACGGCATTAATTGGCAAATACCAAAAATTGGTTTCAACTGTTCCCGGAAGAACGAGTCTAGTCGATCATAACATCGAAGTGAGGACTCGGTCAAATATTCAGTGTAAGGCCTATCGCTTTTTCCCCCGCCAAGAAAAGCTATTAAAGGAGTCCGTAGATCAAATGCTAGAGCTAGGGTTGATTGAGCGGTGCGAGAGCGACTTCGTGTCTCCTATGATTCTGGTAGAGACTCCAGGAGAAGAACCTCGTCCCTGTGTGGACTACCGAAAGTTAAACGCGGTAACGGTAACAACCAATCCCTAATATCGAAACTTGCCTTGAGAAAGTAGGCAAAGCCAAGTTCATCTCAACCATCGACCTCGTTAGAGGTTACTGGCAAGTGCCACGTACCGCGAACGCCAGTAACCTTGCCGCCTTCATGACCCCGTTTGGTGTTTTTAAGCCGCTTGTCCTGAGCTTTGGACTGAAAAACGCACCCTATGCGTTTTCGAGACTGATGAATCTGGTACTGGTCGGAACCGAGTCTTTTGCGTTGCCGTACCTAGACGACGTCGCTATATTTTCGGACACGTGGAGAGAGCACGTTCAGCACCTAGAACAGGTGTTCTCACGCCTGCAAGACGCAGGACTTACAGTCAAGGCGAAAAAGTGTAAGTTTGGCCGAGGCAAAGTATCGTATCTCGGACACGTAGTCGGTCAAGGAATGAGACGTCCACAAGAACTCAAGGTTCAGGTCATTAAAGAGTTTCCCTTGCCACAAACAAAAAAAAGATTTGATGCCCTTTATCGGACTGGTGAATTACTACCACCAGTACATTCCCCAGTTCTCTGAAAAGGCGAGTACCCTGACGGATGCGCTCAAGAAAACTGAGCCCACTAAGATCAAATGGGACGAACGCAAGATACATGCGTTTGAGGCTCTTAAGTTAGCCTTGGCGACTCAGCCCGTATTAGTCAGCCCTGACTACACAAGACCCTTCTTAGTGCAGTGCGACGCCAGCGAAAAAGGACTCGGCGTCGTTCTAAGCCAAGAAAATGAAAGGGAAGAGCACCCCGTTTTGTTTGCCAGCAGGAAGCTAACTTCAAGGGAGCAAGCCTACAGTACCATCGAAAAAGGATGCGCTTGTCTCGTATGGGCTGTAGAAAAGCTTCGCTGCTATCTCTATGGTTCGGAGTTTATTTTAATTACAGATCATAGACCGCTCACATGGCTTCAGCAGCTGTCCCCCAAAAACGGTCGCTTGTTACGCTGGAGCTTGACCCTCCAGGAATATTCTTTCTTGGTTCGACATAAAAAAAGAAAGCTTCATGCGAACGCAGATTGTCTGAGCCGAGCGCTCTAACCGGCGCACAGTGCGATTTTCTGTTTCTTTTGTCTCATCTGCACATTTGTAAATAGTTCCATTCAATTTCATTCATTAGCTGTCTATTCCCGAAAGATCGGGAACGATATTTTCAAAAAATTCTGGCTGCGTTTGGGGCATATTTTGTAAGCTATTTCTTTTGAATAATTCGTGCTCTCGGTGAGTGTAAAGGGCGTTTCGGGTGCCTCCGCAGTTTCTGTGGTGCTTGGTTGTTGTTGGCCCTTCTCATTCCCCTCAGAAGCACGACGGACCTCTGTTGTCATCCCGGCGTCCTGGCACCGACGGCACGTGACAGCCGCTGCTACTCCTGGGCCGCTGGCGACTTTGGCTCATGGTCGCAAGGAACGCCACCACCGCTCCTTCCTGCGCCTCTCGGACCGCACAGTCGACGCTTCCGACCAGTCAAGGACACTGAAAACTCCAGTGACGGTGTTGGGCCGCGCGTCGACGCTTCCGGCCAGTTTCGCAGACGGTGTTGGGCCCTGCGTCTCCAGGACTTCCCGCCCTTCGGATCAGCGCAAGCTGAACCTGTATTCGCTGCGAAGGTTTCTTCGAGCAACGACTGTGAAGTTCTGCGCAAGCAGCACTAGGATTACGCCGTTCGTTTGTCTGTCGAACATTCCCAAGGACGTGCTTGAAACCTGGAGAGTGGCGGGAAAATTGTTTTATGCGGTTTCGCCCTAAAAGGGGGAGGAGTTGTTACGATGCGATGTTATCGCTTATCGCTGTCGCGGCCGCAGAACTGCTGATTCAGGGGGGCGTACCTCTGGTGCTTGCTGCCGATATAAGCGGCATCGCCGGCAAGCTTTGCGCTCTTTTGGTTCCGGCTGCCGAACAATAAACGCTGCCAAATAAACGTCGGTCTCCGGATTCGTCGATTCTCCCGGAGAAACGTAACAGCCCTCACACCCCTCACGCACTAACCGCCCTCACGGCCCTCACGCACTCACGGTTCTCACAACCCTCACAGCCCCAACGAGCCCCACTCACCCTCTCACTCATGAATTTCTCCGGTTCAGAAACTGACTCACTCTCACCTCGCCCGTAAAGATGAGGGCGAGTGAAGGTGAATGAGGGCCCTCATGAGTGAGGTTTGCCGAGGTATGCGCCTAACCATCGACCTTGCGAGTGCGTTCACATTTGTTACTCAAAGATGTTTGTCATACTAAAACATCCTGCAGTTGTTTTAGTATGACAATTCTCTTTGTCCAGACAATATTACCGTCGCAGGTGAGAAGTTCAAACGACGTGTCTTAAAGGACTCTAGTTCCCCAGACACACTTTTAGGCCACTCATGCCATACCATGTTTCGAACAACCCTTAACTTGTCGTCCCGGGCTGTTTTACACTCACTGTCTGTAGCTGTAGTCTGTAGTGGGAAATCACTGCCCGGAGAAATATTTTCAAAATATATCTTCCAAATCATGTCAATCAGCACTTAGAACTGTGATTCAGAAAAAAAAAAATTTCGTTGAAGGAACAGACCAGAATGTGCCGTTTCTTTTCTGTGTCTTTTTTTATTCAATTTTTGTTTTTCATTTTCTGCACCATAGTTTTAGGTGTTGAACGACATGATTAGCTACTACCAGCTGGTCCACGAACTTACAGTTCTTTTATCTTCCGAATATTTCTCAGTGTCCGCCAGTGGAAGTCAAGAAAAAGCACCGGCGTGGCTGATATCTTTTCCTGGTTTATGCATAACCTTGTAAGAGTAATGGCTAACAACGTCAGCCATTGATGAACTGTAGCCGTGGCAACAGTGTTTTCGTTTCTCTTCAAATCAAACAGTATTATCAGCGGTTGGGGATATGTCATTGCGATAAAGTTTCGCCCGTAAAGGTACTTATGAAACTACTTTACGTGAAACTCAATGATAAAAGCTTTTTTTTCGCTGACTGTATTTACGCTCAGATTTTGACAGCGATCTAGACGCGAACACCACTGGTGTTTCTTCACGGTTCACAATGTAAGCCAACACAGACAAGGCTATATTCTAACGCGTCATACATTAGCTGAATTTCTTTTGTGACATCATACAGCTGAAAACACTTATGTTGGTCTCTTTTTTTACACATCTAAAACACGTTTTTATACTGACGTGGCCAGTGTCGCTTCGTCTCCCTGCGCAGCAATGAATGCAGCGGTTCTAGCACAGTAGCGAGACTAGGTAAACATTTTGCATAGAAATTTACCGAGCCCAAAACAATGTTTGGCAGGGTCGCGTTGCAAAGTTTTCAAGCGTTTTTTTTTTGTGGTTATTTTTTGGGGGGTTTAGGGAGAGATGCAAAAAAAAAAAATTTTATCGACTTCGTTCTCCAGATAAATTGCCTTTTGTTCAAATAACTTGCATGTTTCAGCATTGACTCTTATGCCGTTCTTACTCGGGTGTTTGTGCACATGTTCAAGTCTCCTCTGACACTGTTTATGTGTTTCTCTTGCGATGACAACACCACATAAATAGAAGGATGTTCTTTGCATATCATGCAGGATGTAATCCTTATCGATATGAAAAAAGTAACGCCGCACACAACGCCACATGGCAAGCGCAGGAACCTAAACAGGCCTAGGTTTCTGTTGACAGCGAGCAGCTCTTGTGTTCTCTCTTCTATACTTTGTTTCACCTTAAAGGTGACCTGAGGAGGTGTCTGAGGTCGCCTAAACATGGCAATAACCCACTCTGCGGGCTCTAAGCATCCTAGAAATCTATAAACATAACGATGCGCGTCCAATTTCCCTAACAAAAAAAGCAATCAAAGATCGAAATTATCTCAAGCAATGGGAGGACCATTGTGCCGGCAGCCGGGATGGCATGCGACCAATGAAAACGGGACATTTCGTTTAGATTGCAAACGCAGTTATTACAAAATATCTATGAATATTGTAGATAATAGAGGCAAGTAAGAGTAGTCTTAAAACATTTTTTTCGCGGAGAGGGAACATAATAGTGCAATAATCATCTTAAAAGCAGCGAACTTTTTTTTTCTTCTGTCTTCCGTGGGAGTATGCGGCCCAATCGTCATCTGTCAAGTGGTCGAGCGCGCGCTCGCTAGGTTGGAGGTTGAATCATAGTCCGGGCTGTGTGTGTGCAATGATCCGCGCTCATTGACGATATCGCTCCGCGGTTCCACCGGTCGGAGGCGCCAGGATCCTTCGCTTTCTATTGACTGACAGTGGTTCTGGTATATTAACATGCTCCTCCCATCGCCGGAACTGCTCCACCCATCGCCGGAGATGAAATCGGGGTGCTACAATTTTTGATTGCTTTCTTTAATTGACTATTCGGCTGCGCATCTTTGTGATTTATGAATTTCTAGGATGCTTATGACCAGCAGAGTGAGTTATCACTGTATTTAGGCGACCTCAGAATCCTCCTCAGGGCACATTTAAGTCCAGACACAGCTTACGCTACACGCTGATGGGACCAATCAGACACCGTCAAAAGCACACTATCATGCTGTTAGTCATGTTACTGCACGTGTTCTATGATCGCTGAACTAATAACAAACATAAAAGGCCTCGTGAGTTTACTTTTCACGCTGCCTGATGTGTCGCATTACCACGTGGCGTCGGCTGCGTCTGGACTTAAGCTGAAATTAAGATATAGCTCGAGCTGCTTCGGCAGCCATGATTCGAAAACACGTTTCTCCCTAATATGATTGCGAAAATACGTCCAAGCAACGGTAGAGGATAATGGTCAACTTTCATGCAGCGTTAGCAGTGACTCGATAATCACCATAACTTCCAAACTCCTTGGTATTTTTTCTTCGTTTTTTTTTACAACGATCACGAGAGGTTTAGCCGATCCACTGTGCCTTAGCCAGAACAGGACTCCAGCCTTTTCTAGGTTTTCCATCCCTGCCAAAAGACCGAAGGAACATAGCACAAACAAATATATTGCTTGCTTGTTAAACTTGGAAAACTAAGGCGCGCGAAAGCAAAGAAGGTCTTTACCCCTGCTTCATGGGGTGGCCTTGTTTAGCTTCCTTTTTTTTTCTTTACTTGAGCAGGGGAAAGGCGGAAAACGACGTTAACTTCATCAACCTACTCAAGCGACATTTTCACGTTGACGGACCCAGAGCGCAGCTCCACGACCCTCAAGCTCGTTTCCGTCTCGGAGTTTTTGTTCTTTGGTATTCGGTTTCTTCTCCTTCGTGATACCGTGTCCCTCTGATCTGACGACAAGCTCTGTTCATGGCACGCAACCCGAACTACATATAGAACGAACAGCGACACAAAATATTTTAGCGAAACTCGGTAAAAGGCAAGCGAAAACGAGCGCTTGTACCTGAAAGACGAGAACAAATGAAAGATTTGGAAACAAGAAGGAACAATGATATGTAAAGACAAAACAACCAACCCAACACTAGACCAAAGTAAAGAGAAAGGCGCGCGTGAGGTTAGGAGATGAAGCATCGGACACGCACCTCACGTCTCGGGAACGTTTCCCGAGTAGTCCCTGATTTCGTGTGTGTCTGCCTCTCTGTGAGGTAATGCCCTTGGTTCGTGCGTTTTTATGCGTGTTTTGGGGATGAGTTTTATGAGTAGAATAGCTTTCAACCTTGGTCCCTAAGTCGGCCATTATGTTGCAAAGCTGCACTTTGAATCGCGTTATTTGCCTTTTGCGCTTCAAGATAAAACACGGTCTACAAAATGTGGCTTTAGTTGACCCAGCAGCAGACGACAGGCCCAGAAATCCGGCGGTAAATTCCCAACATACGGTGGGAAAGTGATGGGTAAAAACAGACGAACTCACAAAAGTCTTTACCTAAGGTTGACAAACGAACGAGAAAATCGAACCACTAAGCTGGAAGCTGGAATCTTGGTCCCCCAAAACTTCAGAAAAGTAAAAGCAAAAACATAGGAGGCCACTTCTACTGCACGTATCTGCGTACTGAGTAACATTGGCGTAGACGTTCGCACCAATAGAGAAAATATTCAGGTTTTAAATCTTTCGACAGTGTTTATATGTTCCTTTTAATACCCTAAACACGATTGAATGTATGAAGAATTCGAATTTCCTACCCATAAAGATAAGATGACGCCTCGAATTAGACGTGGGTACCATAAATTTACAATGATCATGCCTTTTGCAGAGCAAATTATACTATCGCAGAGAACATGAGCTGGAGCAGTCTTTCGGCGCCTTTTTGGTGTTACTGCTTAGAGGGAAGGGGGAAGAATCCGCAGACGCAAAAAAAGGCCGGCTCTAGTGTTTCAGCTCATTCTGTGCCAGATTGTAGAACTTGTTGGTTGTTGATTGGCACAAATAAAGGCATTATGATGATGATTATGATTGTCCGCGGGAGTACTTGCGCTTTAACGCCCATGCGTTTATGTGGCCCATGTCGTTTGGTTCCTGACGACATAGATACGTTTATCCTTTTAATGCGAGCAAGTTTCTTTCCTGCACATTACTTTGTTCATATTTCTGAGTCTGTGTGTCTGGATGTGATATTGCGTTGATGCAATTCTGTTAGTATTTATTTATTTATTTATAAATTATATCCCTCAGGGCACGAAGCCATTAAAGAGGGAAAAAGCGGATGTAATAAGTCGAAAAAAAACTAAAACAAACTAACAAAATTAGCATTGCAACAAAAGACCAACAATCAAACAAGCCGTTTAATATTACACAAATGATTGGTGATAGCATTTGAAAAAAAAAAGTTAGGGTCGGTGATCGTAGCAATCGAAGTGGGGTGGTTGTTTTATATTTGGGCAACGCTAGGAAGGAAGGATGAATGAAATAATATTGTTGATAAGGTATGCTGTTGATCAACACGAGATGAGATATTGAAGGAAAGAGTTCTCGTTTTGTCGCGTAAGATATGATTATGAAAATGCATTTTATTTGTTAATAATAATAATGATAATAATAATAATAATTGTTTATTTATTGTGCCCCAAAACAACCACGCGGGTCTTCACATTGGCGCACACAAGACAAAAGAAAGAAACACAGCACACGCACAGCTTAAGATGTACAAATTAGCATGACTACAAATCGGTCGCACACTTCACACAAAATGTAATAGAATTTCAACTTTCAACTAGACTTGACAAGTTTCGGCAAAAAACTGGGAGATCTGTGAAGATGTCCAAGCTAGACGATGCGATTGTAATAAATGAAAGTTGCATACGGGACAGTGGTGAGAGTTTAGACATGAATTGAATATAAAAGAGAGTAAAATTCCTGGTAACGCGACAAGGAACATGAGTATCGACAGAATTCAGAAGTTGATTAGCATCAGTCCAACCATTTACCACTCTGTGCAAAAAATTCAAATCACGCTCAAATCTTCTTTTTGACAGAGTCTTAAGTAAAACGTTCTTAAGAAGAAATTCATGATCATAATAAAAGCGACGCTGAAAGTGTTTTTCATATAAAATGCGTATCATTCTTTTTTGCACTGATTCAAAACTTAAAGACGGTGCACTTGTTAAAGAATTCCAAACCAGAGAGGCAAATTCAAGCCGTGAACGAACTCAAGCACAAAATAAACGAATCATACAAGCACGGCGTCTAAACTTTTTTAGTTATACGAGATATGATACCAAGAGTTTTCATCGCATGGCCAACAATAAAGGAAACATGAGCATTGAATGACAACGCGCTATCAAAGCACACACCGAGATCTTTCATCACAGTCACGCGTTCGATAGGAGTTCCTCCCAAAGAGTACGTAAAATGTATAACAGTGTGTCGTCTGCTCAAAGGAAGAACCTTAGTTTTGGTAGGACTTAGGAGTAAATTATTCGCCAAAGACCATTGATGTGTGTTGTTCACTTCGCGCTGAAGAGCATTACAATCAAAAGGAGTAGCAACGCGCATAAAAATCTTAATATTATCCGCAAAGAGTAGGAGATCAACTTTTTTTTACACATGAGGCTATATCATTAACAAATATCAGAAACAGAGGAGGCCCAAGAATAGACCCCTGGGGGACACCTGAAGTTAAGTAAAATAGTTTAGAAGGGAGACTAGAAATTCGAACATGATTCGTACGACATGACAAGTAGCTTTGAAACCAGCGAAGTAGTTCAGAACAACAACCGTATAACGATAATTTGTGGAGCATTAGCTTATGATCAACTTTATCGAATGCTTTAGACATATCAAAATAAATAGCATTTCCCTGTCCCCTGTTGGTAACAATTGATCCAGAGAAATGTGAAAAGGAGCACAAGTTGGTTTCAACTGACCCTCCCGTAATGAACCCATGCTGCGGAGTCGTTAATTTTGAATGAAAGTAATGAGTTATTCGTGCATAAAAACTTTGTCAAACACATTAGTAAAGTCGCACAATAAAAAAAAACAGGCCGATAATTACTGACAGCCGATGAATCGCCCCCCTTTAATATTGGAACGACAGCAGCTTTCTTCCATTACGATGGGAACAAACGAAAGCAAAGTGACCAGTTCAAGACGTGTTTTAAAATCGCTGCGAAGAGGTCACCACAACCTTTGATTATAGGTGCGAACAGGTCACCACTACCTTTGATTAGAAAGCTCGGAATAAAATATACTTCAGTAGATAACTTCGGTTTAAGGTTTCTGATATCAATTCACTTTGAAGCCCGATAAAACGTCCTGGCAGTTTACTTCCATGTGAATAGGCTGAATAGTTGGCTGACTAACTGTGTAGCATTAACTAAAATAGTCTGCAAACCTGTCTGCTACCTCTGGCGGGTATGAAAAATACTCGACATCATCACAATGTAACTGTTTATCGTGCGAATACAATTGTTTGACGAGAGAACGATAAATACTCAATTGAGTGTACCAGAAGCTAGAGCCTGTTTTTTTTTTAGAATTCTATGAAAATGATCTTTTTTCTTAAGGTACATATTTTAATCATTGGAAAACCAGTCCGGGCAATTGGAAAGTTGAGATTTGCCCAATCACGTCTTGCACAACTGACGTGAACGCTTCTGTTGCGAGATTGGTGTCATTTATTGCAAGAACAGCGCTCCAGTTATAATTATTAAGCTATTTATACATACCCGAATAATCTCCTTTGGGATTATAGTAGGCGGAGGGTCTGTTCTATGCTTGCAACTTTCTTGGCAGCCGTATTTGAACATTGAGAGGTGGATGATATACATCCACTTTGACTTGAGGGTTCGAAACAGTACTAATTGATTCGATTGGAATATTTGATAACACTAGGTCAAGAACATTACCAGCGGAGTTTTTGAAACTGTTAAGCTGATTCAGCATACAAAAATGTATAAAAGATAATAACCCAGCTGCCTTATTTGACGTGAATTAATCGCCACCGTTTATAACGTCCGATGACCAATCTATTTCCGTAAGGTTAAAGTCCCCGTACATTTAAACTCTGCACCTATCAAAGTTTACTTGTTGTTCCAGCGTTTCAAGATGTCCGATCAAATCGAAGGATCGCATAGCGGTGGAAAATAGTAGTTTCCAATAAGGTAATCAAACCATCGGCAGTTTTAATTTCTACCTATAAGTATTCTGAACACGATTCTAGGTCGAACCTTCGGTGTGACTCAATCGAAGAGTGAACCACAATCAATACGCCACCACCTAGCTTTTGCCACGTGCTTATGTACTCTCTGTCGCGGCGGTGGACGTAGTAGTTAGGTGTGAAGTAATTAGAATTCGGAATGCCATCGCACAGCCAAGTTTCAGATAAACAAATAACATGAAAGTCGGCAGTAATAAGATTAGACATAAACTCATCAGCCTTTGTGCGCAGTCCTCGAACACTTTGATAAAAAATGCTAAGCACTTCCGACATTTACATCTGATGTCGTTTCGAGGGGATAAGTACGAGCATGGTGAAGCTGACCAAATAACTGCTGGAAAATGCTGCCATCCGGGAAACTTCCGGTTTGTTACTGGCGTCAAACAGGGCCTGGTCACAAGACAAATGAAAGGAGGAATACGAGGAAAATCGAGTTACCGTTTTGGAACAGACAATTGACTTCCCGTCTAGGAACGGTTCGAGAAGCGCCTGGACATCGGCAACCGACGTATCCGGTCGAAGTCGAGATACAAAAAGTGCCATTTGGAGCTGGGGCCTAACAACATTTATGAAAAATAAACGTGAAACGTTAAGCCGCAGAGACAATGTCACGTTTCTACCAGTGACGTCGCGAGTGCGATAGAGGCGACGCCGAAAACAAATAACTTACAACCCATTCTATTTAAAAAAAAAAGAAGATATAACGGAAAACAAAGCAATATGTACACAGTAAAGTGGAAAGTAATACACGCACCCCAAAACGCATCTACCGTTCAAAAATAGAAAAAAGAAGCTGTACGGAGCAGCTTTCACACTTTGAGTTCGGTGAGTTGACGAACCGAAGTGGCTTGCCAAAAGCAGCGCAGGCCTTTGGCACCTAGGGGTCTGAAGGGGAGTGTGGAGCTCTCGCCGTGACAGCTTGTTCACAGCAAGGGTTGGGCGCGTCCTGGAGAATAGACATGGACCCCATCCGCCACTTCCTCCCGGCATCAGTCTTTGATTATCTCTTCTTCGCCATCCTTTTCTTTTTCTTCTTCCCCTAACATCGCTGTCTCACGTAGCATCATCTTCTTCCTTCTTGCCCCTTCAACTTCATTCTATGTAAGTTCTTAGAATTATGACATTATCCCCGAAAACGAGAAATTCATAA
The DNA here is from genome assembly GCF_016920785.2 of Ixodes scapularis. Lineage (NCBI taxonomy): Eukaryota > Metazoa > Arthropoda > Arachnida > Ixodida > Ixodidae > Ixodes > Ixodes scapularis. Next base: position 14,339,607 of record NW_024609873.1, on the reverse strand, counting down.
CATGAGGTTCTTTGTTTAAATCTTTATCCACAGAAGGTGCTGTCTTGCGGTCGTCAACCACCAAGCTCAATGGCTATCCTCCACAACTACACCTTCACAACAAAGGTTTTTTTAGCTTTCCATCCTTAAATTATTGCATCTAATCACAAAAGGTCAGGAGACACACCGTAAAAAATGAAAGCACAATAAACTGTCGCCATAGATAGAAGTCTACTCATTACTAAAGTCCTCAAGTATTTAAACATTTTTTTTGTTATCTAGCTTTGGGAACGTCCGAAGATGCAATGATTGACTCGCTGATATGGAGCAGCTGCATCATCTTCCGAAACTCCCAGATATAACCAAACTGAAACTCTAGCTGTTCTCAAGCGTTGCATAGTACTTTATACTTATATTTATACACATGCCCTTCACTGGGTTTTGAACACTTGAAAAGCAAACATAATTAAAAACACAAAACGTTTCTAAATTTCAAAACACAATCAGTGAGCGGTACGATCATCTCAAAACTGAATAATTTCGTAGAAAACAAAACTCGCCGCACGAATGACCAAGTTTCCAAAAATCATAAATTACCGCGTGCTGAAAATACCACAGAGAAAATATACCTTCCAAAGTTCAACATCCTTTCATTCAGCGCATTTGTAGTACATACTACGAATACAAAGCAACCCTCTCCGTGACGAAAAAAAAATAGTATCATTAACGTTCGCAAAAAAAAAAAAGAAGACCCAGTCTAATCGTTTTAACAAGGAGTGCAATCCAATCACTGTGCTCTGCTTTGCTACCCTCCAGTCTTGGCCTTTTGACCACCCAGTTCACCAAAACGCTCTATGGCACCTCAGGATAACAACTTAACTTACCCCGGCCAATTGCAATAAGGAAGATCACAGTTCCAATGTCAGCAGAGCGCGCGCTCGGCTTCTTGTTTAAAGTTTTTGTTCCGCAGCGGACACAATGACCCTTCACTTGCGCACCAATTTGTTGCCTTCTGGGCTTACCATTGCACTGCCTTAGCAGCTTCTTTTGAGCATTCAGCCGACGTCTCCATTGAGTACTCCGGTGAACCACATGTGTCAGGTGTCTCCTGCTCCTTACTTTCTGACCAGCAGCCCCCCGTACTTTAGCATCCCCTGTACTTTGCTGAGCCTTTTTCAATACGGCCATTGCCGCATCATCAACTCTGTGTCTTCTCCGCTTGCGAGGGCAGAAGCCCCAGCTTCGTTACCAGATATTAAATGGAGCTCCGAGTCTCCGGACGACCCTTCTCACTTTTCATCTTCGCGTTTTTTCTTTTTTTTTTTTTTAGGCGGTAACGTTTTGTCCGAATTTTCCCTAAGTTCTGAAGCTTTCTTTATTGTGGACCTTCTCTCGGCACTGAGTCCTCATCCGGCCACAAATCTGCACCATTATGTGCCTCCTCTGTAGCTTCCAGCAAAGCTATCATTTCCTCCAGGCTGTTGCATCCCGCTTTACACGTGCCATTTCCGTGGCGCTTTCTTTTCTCCAACTGTTGTTTCTTTCCCGAGGCAAAACGTCCCCGCTCGCCTTCTTTTCGTACCAACTCTAGCCACTTTTGCTTTTGTCTCAGGTTAGCTCTTCTGCCTCGAGAAAGACCTTCAACAATTCTTTCAATGCTATCACTTCTAGTCCTACAGCGTTTCTAATTTCTTGCACCTTAAACAAATTGATTTTATCACCTTCCACTACGAGCGTTATTTCGAAGGAACTTCCATGTCCAAGAAATAATGAGACAGGGTACTCGCTACCGGCACGTGCTTACCAAGCAATGACTCGCTCAAAATTACACTTCTATATACCGGGATCCCTTACAAAAATTTTTAATGAATTTCTTTTGAAAGTTTATGGGGTCTACTCATTGTGTCTTTTCGAGTCTCAATAGAAATGCAAATGAGTTTTGTAACGAATCCGTAAGGAGTTTACGAAAACTATTGGCCACCGCGTTCCAATTGATGTTTTGACAAAGCTACCGCAGAAAGTTTCTAATGTATTTCATATGAATATAATTTGAAAGTCTATTGACACCGTTTCGAGTCTGTGTTGAAAAACAATTGATTTTTTGTAACGAGTCCCTAAGAAGTTTACGAAAACTATTGGCCACCGCGTTTCAATTGAGGTTCAGCCGTGCCACCTCATAAGAATTTCTAATAGATTTCAATTGAAAGTCTAGATACACTGCTTTGAGTCTCTGTTGAAAATCAAATGTTTTTTTCTACCACGTTGTACTTGAGGTTTTGACGTGCCATCTCATTAGGCATATTGTCACGGGTGGTGAGTCGTGACCAATAAACAAGAAATAAACAGAAATAAATAAACGTTTAATGTGGCGAACTTGTGCCAAAAATAAAGAAGGAAACAGAAGAAAGCAGAGCGTCGCGGGCGTCGAAGTCGGCGTGTCAGCAGAATCGAGCGCTGGGGCGAGACTGACTCGACAAGGTCGCGGGCGGCCTCTTATCTAGAGTGCGTCGCTATCTCGAAGATTCGGCGAAAGCAGCTCGAGCGTCGCGTGATCGGGCGAGAATGAACACGCACTTTCTAGAAAGCAGGAATGATAGAAGTTACATGCGGTACATGAATAAACGAGAACTTTCTGGAGGTCCGTGACCGAGCGTTGCTTTCTCAGCCCTGGGCGCGGCATTATCCCCCCCTTTAAAAGTGCATCGTCCCGATGCAGCACAAAAACGGAAAACAAAAAAACAAAAGGACAGCAGAATTGCTAGCCGGAGTTCACAGTCCACAGTTCACTCGTCGACGAGAGTCGTTCGTAATACGGCTTCAGCCGGACGACATGCACCACCTCGGGTCGCGGCTGACGTCTTGCAGATGGGCGCGTTCCGTCGGGTAGAACTTCGTAGTTCAGATCGCCGAGGCGTCGGATGATCTTGTAGGGCCCAAAGTAGCGCTTCAGGAGTTTTTCGCTGAGACCGCGACGACGAATCGGCGTCCACACCCAAACTCTGTCTCCGGGCTGGAAGTGGACGTCGCGGCGACGAAGATTATACCGGCGAGCGTCGACATGTTGCTGGTCTTGAATTCGTAGTCTGACTAGCTGGCGGACCTCTTCTGCCCGTTGAGCAACCACCTGGGCGTCATCGCTCCCGTCGTTGACTGACTCGTGCGGCAACATAGAGTCTAGCATAGTCGTCACCGCCCGGCCATACACCAGCTGGAAGGGCGTCACTCCTGTGGTCTTTTGCACTGCTGTGTTGTAGGCGAACGTGACGTAGGGCAGCACTTCGTCCCAGGTCTTGTGCTCCACGTCGACGTACATAGAGACCATGTCGGCGATTGTTTTGTTGAGCCGCTCCGTCAACCCGTTGGTCTGCGGATGGTATGCCGTTGTTCGACGGTGTTCTGTGTGGCTTAGACGCAGGATCTCTTGGATCAACTGTGCCATAAACGATGGCCCTCGGTCTGTGATCAGTACTTCGGGGGCGCCATGGCGGAGGACGATGGACTCGATGAAGAACTTGGCGACTTCGACAGCAGTCCCCGAAGGAAGGGCTTTCGTCTCGGCGTAACGAGTAAGATAATCGGTGGCGACGATTATCCAGCGGTTCCCCATCGTCGACGGTGGAAAAGGACCCAGCAAATCCATTCCAATTTGCTGGAAGGGCTTGGTTGGCGGGGTAATCGGCTGTAGGAGACCTGCTGGCTTTGACGGTGGTTTCTTGCGTCGCTGGCACTCATGGCACGATCGTGTGTAGAGATGGACGGTCTTCGGAAGCTTTGGCCAGTAGTACTTATCACGAATCCGGGCAAGGGTCCTGCTGTAACCGAGATGTCCGGCCGTTGGGTCGTCGTGGCACGCTTGAAAAATTTCTTCTCGGAGGCTGGCGGGGACAACCAGTAGCCAGGGGGTTTCGCTGGTTCCGAAATTCTTTCTGAAGAGCACGCCTCGCCGCAGGACAAAGCTCGGTAGGTCCCGAGAAAAGACCCGTGGGACAGAGCCTCCTCGACCTTCGAGGCTGTCGATCACGGAGCTAAGTTCCGCGTCGTCGCGTTGCAGTGCCTTCATGTCGGTAGCGTCAACTGCGCCTAGAAAACGGGCGTCGTCATCGTCGTCCGCGCCGGAGATTGGAGGTTCGGCTGGAGCCCTAGACAAACAGTCAGCGTCATTATGCTTGCGGCCGGACTTATGCACAATGGTTACGTCGAATTCCTGCAGTCGAAGGCTCCAGCGGGCGAGGCGTCCGGACGGATCCTTGAGGTTTGCGAGCCAGCAGAGGGCGTGGTGGTCTGTGACCACGCGAAACGGGATCCCGTACAAGTACGGGCGGAACTTGGTTATCGCCCAGACGACAGCAAGACATTCTTTGTCGGTCGTTGAATAATTTTGTTCTGCCTTAGACAGCGCCCGGCTTGCGTAAGCGATTACTCTCTCTGCCCCTTCTTGTCGCTGAACGAGTACCGCACCGAGACCGGTATTGCTGGCGTCCGTGTGGATTTCAGTCTCCGCCGACTGGTCAAAATGTCCGAAGATAGGAGGCGACTGGAGCCTTCGCTTGAGTTCGTCGAACGCTTGCTCTTGCTCCTCTCCCCACTGGAACTGCACGTCGTCTTTCGTCAGATGCGTCAGCGGTGCAGAAATTTGCACAAAATCACGAACGAAACGTCTGTAATAGGCGCACAGCCCAAGGAATCTTCGAACGGTCTTCTTGTCCGATGGCTTCAGGAACTCGGCGACAGCGGACGTCTTGGCGGGATCAGGGCTTACACCCTGAGCACTCACGACGTGGCCCAAGAATTTGAGCTCACCATAGGCGAACCGACACTTGGAAGGCTTGAGGGTCAGCCCAGCAGCTTTGAAGGCCTGTAGAACGGCTCGCAGTCGTCTCAGGTGCTCGTCGAATTCACTTGCGAAGACCACAACATCGTCGAGGTAGACGAGACAGCTTTGCCATTTCAAGCCGGCAAGGACGGTGTCCATAACGCGCTGGAAGGTTGCCGGCGCTGTGCACAGCCCGAATGGCATTACTTTAAACTCATACAGTCCGTCCGGCGTGACGAAGGCCGTCTTCTCACGATCTCGTTCGTCGACCTCAATCTGCCAGTACCCGCTCTTCAAGTCCATCGACGAAAAGTATCGGGCGTGGCGTAGTCGGTCCAGGGTGTCGTCGATGCGTGGCAGTGGGTAGACGTCCTTTTTTGTTACGGCGTTCAGTCGGCGATAGTCCACGCAGAACCGAAGAGTCCCGTCTTTCTTTTTCACCCGGACTACCGGTGAAGCCCACGGACTGCTTGAGGGCTGGATAATGTCGTCGTCAAGCATTTCTTGTACCTGCTGCTGGATGGCTTCCCTTTCTTTCACGGAGACCCTGTACGGCGGCCGATGCACAGGGAGTGCGTCGTCATCAGTAATTATCCGATGTTTCGCAACCGTCGTTTGGCGCACTTTCGACGACGTGGAGAAGCACTCACTGAACTCGGCGAGAAGGTCACGAAGTTGTCGTCGTTGTGGGGCTGGGAGGGATGGGTCGATGTCGAGCTCTGAGGACGTGATTGTCTTGTTCTGCGTCGGAGAGGCGTCTTCTGAGATCACGGCGATCGCGGCTGAGTCTTCAATTTCCTCGACGTAGCCCACAGTTGTACCCTTTGTAAGGTGCTGCGACTCTTGCCGGAAATTGGTGACAAGGGTTACTGTACGCCCGTCCTGGAGCTCGGTTACGGCTCTTGCAATGCCAATCCCTCGTCCGAGGAGAAGTTGGACGCTTCCTTCCAGCAGTGCTACACCGCAGGTGGCTCCTTCGGTCCCGACGGGCACAAAGACACTCGACAGCGGCGGCAGGTTTACGTGGCTGGCGAGGACTCGCACTGCAGCTAACGTCGGTTTGGTATTTTCCACCGATGGGGCAGGCTTCCGAAGCGTCAGCTTGTTCTCCGCAAGGTCGATGATGGCGCCGTAATCACACAGGAAGTCCATTCCGAGAATGACGTCTTTCGAACAGTCTTGCAGAACGACGAACTTCACAGGGCATGTTTCGCCGTGAATCTCGACGCGAGCGGTGCATCTCCCGACTGGTGTAATGTGGTGTCCTCCGGCGGTTCTTATTTGTGGTTCATCCCACGGCGTCATGACTTTTCGAAGGCGGCGGGAGAGCCTCCCACTCAAGACTGAGTAGTCTGCTCCGGTGTCCACGAGTGCGGATGCGTCGTGGCCGTCGATGACGACGTTTAGGGTATTGGACACCACTGCAGCGGCGTCGTTTTGGTCTCTGGTGGCGTTCGAGTGGGGGCCCCCCGACGTTCGTGGAGGATCTTGGCGTCGGTCGTCTTCGGCAACTCCACCTCCAGGGGTTGCCGCGCCTAGTTTCCCCGGCGAGGAGCGAGGGGGGACAGGCTTTCACGTCGCGGTCGGTGCATCGGCGAAGCTGGACGTCGCGGTGACGGCGACCGGAACTCTCGGCGGGACGCAGGGCTCGGGGACTGAGGTCATCGTCGCAGGTACTCGTCGATCTCGATAGGGCGTTCACCATGACGGGGGCGCGGGTCGTTCGGGTGGAACCCGCGTAGCCCGAGTCGTCGGTATGGGCATCGGCGGTAGGTGTGGTCCGCTTCCCCGAAATGGAAGCACAGAGGGCGTCGGTCGGGCGTTTGCCACAGGTCGGTCTTGCGGGGTGCGCGAGGCTCCGGGTAGGCGTACTGGACCTGGTCGTCGCGGCGGTGGTCGTGCTGCGGCGCAGGAGACTGACGTCGGGGCGGCGTGACATAGGTGCGGCGAGGAGGCGGTGGCCGTCGGGCCACTGCGGCGTAGGTCAGGGCGGGCTCTTCGGGTGGTGCTACGCAGGCAGGAGCCTCCGGTTGAATTGCCCGCTGGACTTCTTCGCGCACCACTTCGGCGATCGACAGCTCAGCCGGCTGGTTGGCAGCAGGCAGCAGCTTGCGGAGCTCCTCCCGGACGATGTCGCGGACGATTTCCCGAAGGCCGTCGACACCGGTGGCGTTCAGGTCTAGTCGGCAAGATGCGGCGGTTCGAGGAGCAGGCACGCCGGCGAGTCGATGGTAATGGCTTGCTCGGGCCGACAGCGCTCGCTCGATGTTAGTGGCTTCAGCCACAAAACCGTCGACGGTTGTCGGGGGATGGCGGACAAGGCCCCCGAAAATTTCAGCCTTCACGCCAAGCATGAGGACGCGGAGCGTCTTCTCATCGGCTGCCTCCGGATCGGCTCGGGCACATAGGCGCATGACATCCTCTACGAAGCTGGTCACGCTTTCGTTGGGGCCCTGCACCCTTGTTTGGAGAAGGTCCTCCGCTCGCTGCCGACGGTGGTGGTTGAGGGACGTTCGCTTCAACTCCGCGGCGCAGGACTCCCACGTAGTGAAGGACGCTTCGTGGTTTTCAAACCAATGCCTCGCAGTTCCTTCAAGCGCGAAGTAGAGATTGTGAAGGTATTGTTCAGTCGTCCATCCGTTGTGGCGGGCTACACGTTCGTAGTGTTGTAGCCAGTCTTCAACGTCCTCGTGGACGTCTCCGTGGAAAGGCGTTGGAGTCCTGGGTGCGATCGGCAGGTACACAACGGCAGAAGCGGCCGGGGTCTGCGCCTGGTTGGCCATCGTCGTCTTCGGCTTGGTCGTGGGTGGCAGAAGTCCGTGTTCCGGGGGTAGACCTCGGATGCGGCGACTTGACCGGGTCTCGGTCTGGTCTTCGTCGGGTCCTCCGGAGCTGGGGTTTGGACTTGTACTGCGGGAACTCGGAGGGCTGCGCTGCACGGACATGCGGTACCCAACACCTCCACCAGAATGTCACGGGTGGTGAGTCGTGACCAATAAACAAGAAATAAACAGAAATAAATAAACGTTTAATGTGGCGAACTTGTGCCAAAAATAAAGAAGGAAACAGAAGAAAGCAGAGCGTCGCGGGCGTCGAAGTCGGCGTGTCAGCAGAATCGAGCGCTGGGGCGAGACTGACTCGACAAGGTCGCGGGCGGCCTCTTATCTAGAGTGCGTCGCTATCTCGAAGATTCGGCGAAAGCAGCTCGAGCGTCGCGTGATCGGGCGAGAATGAACACGCACTTTCTAGAAAGCAGGAATGATAGAAGTTACATGCGGTACATGAATAAACGAGAACTTTCTGGAGGTCCGTGACCGAGCGTTGCTTTCTCAGCCCTGGGCGCGGCAATATTCCGACGAGTCGGAGTATACTTAGTGAGATGGCCCATCAAAACCTGAATTGCAACGCAGTAGAAATAACATTTGATTTTCAACAGAGACTCAAAGCAGTGTATCTAGACTTTAAAATGAAATGTATTAGAATTTATACTCCTTGCGTGGGTTTCTAGATAGACGGCTCTGAGAGGGAAGACGGCAATAGGTTGCATGACTTTTGGTCCTGATCTAACCGTTGTTTTGAGGGAAGGGGAAAGTGAGTGCAAGTGTCACTTTTATGTATGCCTATATACGCATGCAGTGTTTGGAAAATGCCTGCATAAAACCGTGTGAAGGAGTAATAACTGGTTTATTAAAAATGCAAAATTCGAGTATACGGTACACTGCTTCGTGTCCATGGGGGGCCTTGTACAGCCTTCGTGCCCATGGGAGACCTTGTACTGCCTTCATGTCCATGGGAGACCTTGTACTGGTAACCTATAAAGAAAAAAGATGCACAGTTACACGTTGATCTGCTTATCCAAACTTCAATGTCCGCGCAAGGCATCCTGTTCACAGCGCAGCACTACCTCAGCGCTGAACAGTATTACAAACCGGGACATCAATCCTTTAGGAAAGGAGGACACTCAGAACACACGATACAAGCCATGGAAGTAGCAGTGACTCGTTACCTTAACAGGACTGAGTTAGCGCTGCACTGTATGTGTGAACCAGCCCTAAATGCGGAAAGTCACATTCAAAATTCCTACATTTTTGCTCACCCAGGCACTTAATTTACAAACTACCTTGATAGTTTAATGAGTGGCACTAATAACATTGTCAGGGGCACCATAATGCAAAAGTATATTTTGCCCCCGAGTCTGCGAGAATCAATCGCTCACTGTTTTTGCCGCGGCATTGCACTCTTTTATTTCGACTTTTGAAAAGGTCTACCAAAGATAAGCGAGCAGATGTTATCGCTTATGAAGTTTACCAATTTTGAACATAGAGAAGCTAAGACTTATAAGCATCTCGCAGAATTAACATGGCAATTTGGGCCAACTGATCCATGATCGTAGACAAGCGCCGTAAAAAACACATGGACAATAAGTGGTGGTAAACACTGGCGCCAGTGTTTTATGTCCACTTGTTGTCCCTGTGTATTTTTATTTAATTTTTTTGTTTGTTTACTATCTTGAACAAGTATTTTTAATCACAACGGATAGGAAGGAAACGGTAATAGGGTTCTATGCGGATCATAAAGCCATGCTCCGAATGGGTGATTATCAACTGCAGGTTTCACAACAGTGGCGGATCCAGGGGGAAGGGGGGGGACCCCCTTTTTCCCCCCCTTCTCGGAGGGCAATTGGACATGAGTGGACCCCCCTTGCACAAGAAAGAATGGGAGAATAGTATCCTTAAACATTTTCCGCCCACCCCAAAACAAACAAAGGTCTGGATCCGCCACACTAAGTTTCAATTATTGGGAAGATCGAGACATCAGAGGCCGAGTTCAAAAAGTAAACTTACGATACCCGAGAAGAAATCCGTATTAACAAAACAAACTTTGTCGCAACTTTTGAGTGACTTACAACGAAATATTACGACATTCTCCAAAGTGTCTCACAAACTTTTTAGGGCAAACATGGCCACACATCACTTGGCTATTTCGCCGCGACCAGCAATGAATATAGAAGCGTGGGCAAGAGGCATGTGTTTTGCGCACTGTTCACATGCATCCCTACTTGAAGCAGTATAAAAGGCAACGCTAAACTACACACGGAGGATTCAGCCGACGAGTCTGCCGAGCTGTCCATCCTGCCCGTTAGAGCTAACAATGTGCAGGACTGCGATCAAAGGCGAGATGCGCCAATGAATCAACGAAAGCAAATGCCACACAAATCTTCAGTGCACGCAAAAGGATCCTTCACCTATGAATGGCGTGAACCTGATTTGGTGATCATTAGCGCCCCCTTGTACTTCAGTAGTGATTTTCAAAGTGGTGAGCAGCTGTACGACCCTACCACACGAAAAGGCACATTCCTGACTGGATGTGCCTTTTCAATGCCAAAGCACTATAAGTCCATGGAGCGAAAAATCCGAGTTGTACCAAACGTTAACAGAGGAATAAAAGAAAGAATAAAATGTGCTTTCACAGCTGAGATTTGAACCCGGTGCTGCTGTGTGAGAGCCGGACATGCTAGCTGCTGTGCTATCTCAGCCGCTTTGGAGTGCGACATTACTCTCCCCTCAAAAAGAAGCTTGTCCCATTACAGCAAAAGATGGCATGTCTTTACCCGTTTTTTGTCCTTGTTTATCTGAGGCTGTTTTTTCATCATGTTTGACGGCATCGGCGTTGATGTGCCCGAAAGATGGTCATAAAAATATGTCCTCGGTTCGATGACATCACACTTCACGTGACGACATGACGTACCATGATGTGTGACGCCGTATTATGTAACGTAATACAAATATTAGAGGGGCACTTAGTTATACATACGTGGATTGAATGCGAAAGCATTGCCATTCCTAACAATACAGGAAAAAAAAGGAAGTGCCGTTAGGACGGGCAATGCTTTCGCATTCAATCCACAAAGGGATACCTAAGTGCCCCTGTAATATTTTGAGTGGAGTAGAGCTCAAATAAACGCCGTACGATGCAGTATATCCATGATTAAGTTGCTGCTAGTCGTGAGGCTTAATGTTTTGCACCAACAATACCATAGTTTTTCCTCGGTTGCGACGAAGTGCCACTGCGCTACGAACTTGCTAGAAATTTCTGCATATGCGACCACTTTCTTCTGGAAACCTATGGTGACCTGCCACTCACTTTTGGCCAAAGTGAAAATACCAGATGTGAAAACAGCCATAACAAGCATTAAAGAAATCAAGATCGGGGTCATAGCATTAGGTTCCCAACGTGGCGAGACTAGCACAGGATTTCTGTTACTCGCCGTTTAAGACAGGAGTCGACTTTTTCCGGTCTGATCTTGAAAGCGACGTTTGGTTCCGTTAATTTTGTAGCAGAAAGCCCGTGCTTTCCCGTTTGTGGGGTCATTTTCTCGGTTCAAAATATGATGCAGAGTCCTTCCCATAAAAAATGCATGGGTGCCCGCTAGGACTCTTCGAAATGGTTAAATTAACTGAGGTCATTATACTCTGTTGCCACTCTAGAATAGCAGAAGGCCCTCCCACAAAGCCCTTCACTCTTTTTAATAAGCAAACACTAGAGAGGAGGAGAGCCGAGAGGACACCGCCAATCATGGCGAGCAAAGGGAATTGTGGGAGGGGCATGTGCTATTCTATAGTTGCAACTAGGGATGCCGCGAACTTTTTTCGAATCGAAGTTTCGATGATCGAATCAAGCGGTTCGAAAGGTTCGAAAGATTTCGATTTTTCGAATTGTCTATATCGTAAAATTCGACGGAGGTCGAATTTTCGAACTTGTTAAGCTCAGAACTTCGACGCTTTTCGAACCGTCAAACTTATTACGTTAAAAAATTCGATCTTTTTCGAACTTTCGAGCTTATTGCGCTGCAAGGTTCGATGCTTGTCGAACTTTCGAACTTGACTGACCAAAAAATTCGATGCATTTCGAATTTTCGAACTTATTTATCAAGAGAATTCGAAAAGTTTCGAACTTTCGAATTCTGAAATGTCCGAAGTTCGACGAACTTCGAACTTTTAGGGTAAAAGTTCGACGTTCGTCGAACTTTGAAAGACCGGCGGACGGTTTCATTTGATTTCAAGTAGTGGGGTACATTCGTAATTTTTTTTCTCGAACTTTTACACGCGGTGCTGCGTTTCTTACGAAATACAATGTCGTTTATTTCAATGCTCTGGCATGCTTAGGTTTAAAGAAATAAATCCCCGAAGGGGCGAGGAAGGACGACGGGTTTTTGACGATTATCATTTGTGCCAGATTTGAAGCACGCTGCAGCCGGAGCTATTTATGGTATACTTTTTTAAGAATGATCTATGTATATCCTAGGTAAGTGTCGACTTAAGATGTGATGATTGTTATTCAACGTGAGTTCCAAAGAAATGTTCAAACATGTATCTGCATGCAATTATGACCTAAACTTGATATTTATTTTCGTCTAAGTTGTTTGAGGTATCGCATTTAAATTAACACCACAGACAGAACATATCTAATAGTGTTTAAGTTCAGCACGTCATTAAAAGAAAACTTTTTTTTTTCGCTTCACGTTCCTCGGACGTGTTTCTTTTAGCCTGTACACATTTTGGTAAAAGAAACTTGTTTCGAAGTTCTGAACCTCTGAATATGCAAGAATAGAACACTTCCGACGAATTCTTGAAAGTTTTTTTTTTCTCCTGCCTTTTAATCCCGCATTTATTCTCTTTCTTTTTTTTTTTTTTTTTTTTTTTTACTATCGGCACAGGTATTTAGGTCGAAAAGACAGCTTTCAACTTCCGAACCACTAAGCATGTGACGAGTAGTGCCTTCTGAAAACGAGTTTCTAACAATGACCATCTACGCAACCTTTTATGCAGTGAAGAGCGACAGTAGCTACACATATGCATAAATAATTTCAGATTAAAATAAGCTCGACCACGCCTTCTTTCCCCGTATTGTTTTTTTTAACAGTCCGAAATACCTGCAAGGGAGAAAAGAAAACTGAAGCCCCCCCCCCCCCCCCCCCCCCCCCCCCCCCCCCCCGCTAACCTCTTTCCCCCCGTTTTCCCTCTTCCGACGCCACTTGTATGGTAGAACGCTTCTCGACCTCGAGTTGTGTCGGCTTTTGTGCTTTTTGCGAGGCGATTCCTCCGTCCCAGAAAATAAACCTCCAGGAAAATTATAAACTTCACCGGATCGGATTACTACCAGCGTGCAAGGGGTGGCGAGCTAGTTTGCCAGGTCGCTTCAAGGTTCTTCTGAGCCTCAACCTCCTGCTCGCCCCTGGCCGTTTCGAACTGGATGAGTCTCGTAAAACAGTGTGTTCGTGTAATCACTACTGCGTGATGCAGGTTAGAGAGCCCCCCGGCGGCTGGCGGTCACAATTTTGCACTGTCAAATATTCTAGCACGCCCGGGGCACTCGTCGTCTCATTTAATTGCCTGACCAACTTCGCAGAATCTAGGTTTTTGCACCCTAACTTTTCTAAACTTGATTTTGTGAAAACCAGTGAGTCGTGAAAACGTTATTTAAAGCTGAAACTGAGGAAAAACTTGAAAATCGGACTTCGAACTTTGAAAACTTGGATTAGAAAGAAATTCAAAATCTTCGAAGCTTTATTTTTTTTTTTTAATTTAGCGTTAAAAGAGAATCGAAACCTTCGAACTTTTCGAACTTTATGCAGAAAGAAATTCGAAATCTTCGAATTGTTCGAACTTCATGTGAATAAAAATTCGAAGCGTTCGAAGTTTTCGAATTCTTTTTCCAAAGAATATCGAAATCTTCGAATTTATCGAACCTGAAGTAAAAAAATATTCGAAATATTCGAATTCGAAATTTTAGAAACCGTGAAAGCTTCGAATTTTTCGAATTCGAAACTCCGCTGTGGTCAAAAGTTGCAAATTTTTCGAATTCGAACCTCGGTCGGTACGAAAATATCGAAATTCTTCGAAATCGAACCTCAGTTCGCTTCGAAAATATGGAACCCTTTCGAAATCGAACCTAGGGTGGTTCTCGACATCCCTAGTTGCAACAGACTATAACAAAACTTTACAATACTATGAAAACAAAAAGACCAAGTATGCACAGAAATTCGCAGGAAGTGTAGCAGGGATAGAATAGAAAAAACTGCAGCTGCAATATTTACCCTTTAAATTTCCCTCGACAGCACAGCAGAGATGACATGCTGGTCGTCAGCGCCTGGAGGGCCACCCCCTTGTACTGGGAGCACATTTAGTCTGAAACGAACAACAAACAAAAAATTAAATGCATGAACAATCCATACATGCTGTTATTTCGCTTCAGTGGCCGCTTCAGAGAAAGCAAGCATGCACACCGTTATCCAACCATGTCAACTGCTAGCTGATACTTTCTGCCACCAGGATTAAGATATTGCTTGCGCTATAAAAAAAAAGAAAAACATTTACACACTACCCAGCTGGCACGCTGAAAGTTCAAACATTGAAGAAACTACAACATAAAACTTCAATGCAAGAGCTACACCTCGTGGACAATACACAAAAGTATGTTCAGTGTAAACCTTGGTGCACTGCAAGGCTGATTTACCTCAGCCAGTTTGGAACATCTGCAGTTCCATTCTTTTCAAGATATTATGCCTGAAAATTTGTGACAAATTAACTGGGTTAAAATTTTTTAATCGACACCCGGCCCACATATTTAGGAAGTATACTAGTGGGTTAATTTCTAACTTACCATAATTATTTTCGGCATCCTGAGGGCGTCACTTCAGGGTCTTTTCATATTGGATTTACCTCGCCCACACAGGTGCAACCACACTGAAATGTTTGCAAAGTTTCAGGCAGGGTAATTAAACGTCTGCAGTTTCTCTCGAACACCGCTGTCACAAATTTTGTCTTTTTTGCCATTTTGGTCTGTTTATAGGTGGTTTGGGGGAGGGTCAATTACAATCCTCGCACATGTTTACCTGAGCGTCAAAGGCTTGAGCTCGGATGAGACTATACTCCTTTTCATACTTAAGGTGCAGCGCTGTCAAAGCTACTGGCGCGAGTGTGGGGCTTGGTCTTGTTGATCATTTGCACGCCTTCTCGCACAAACAAAACCGTAGATGAAGCCACGCACTCGCGCCAGTAGCTTTGACAGCGTTGCACGCTAAGTATGAAAAAGTATAATGCCGGCCGAGCTTCAAACCAATGGGAAGAGGAAGACAAGCGTTTCGGGTTGACCAACCACGAACCTGTGACAACCGCATAGGTCATTCAACACATGTCTTATACCGCTTAAACACTGTGTCGAACTGCATTTTGAAGTCAGTCCCAATTCCAACGGTGTATGAACAGGGGCATTCATTTCGTGGCATGCCTTGAAATTAATCGACGTGACGCAAGCTGGGAACACACTGCTGCTGCTTCATTTGGGAATAACTGCGGTCCTCGGCTTGATCACATCACAATTGCAAAATGAAAGAGAAAAAAAAAGAGGCAAAAGGAACAACTGCTTTATCAAAAGTTCTAACCGACAAATGTAAACCCAGTTCAATTCTAGAAAGCCAGGGGACCGAAGTTTGTCCTAACAGTACAATTTAGTCCACTTCCATAACTTCAAAACAAAAGATGGATATCCTCTTCAACCATTTTGACCGAAAAGGAATATTGTCTCTGCATGAACCGAATTCCAAGGAAGTCTAACTTCGGAAATGTATGTAGTATTATCAATGTAATCAATTTATAGTTGAAAGACATCAGTACACTGCTAGACCAATAAGACATTTCCTAAAGCAGCGGACTGAAAGTAGCATTAGGAATTCAATACGTGCTCTGTTGACATGAGCTACACTTTCTCGGACCATACACAGAATGAGTGGCAACTTTTCATTACGCTACACATAGATCCAAATATTAGGACAGATAAAGCAAACCCAACTAGTTAAAAAAAAAGAAAAAAAAAACATTCTAGCTTAACGAGAAAATATGGAGTTTTAGAATATCGGGCGCTACTTTACCGCGCGTTACGGACGACAAAATAGCGAGGATTGCGGCGAAGAGTTTTAGAATAATGTTTCTCTGATGGGGGACCCCTCCAAACGCAAGCATCTCGCGCTTAAAACGCCACCAAGATGTCGCGGCAGCTTTTATTTGAAAGTTAGAACGTTTTATCTTGAAAATTAAACAAGCTTTTTGTCCAGAGTAACATTTTTATAGCTTTTTACACTCAATGTCGCATGTTTTGTTTTTGTCGCTGCCAAGCTGCTCTGTTGTACTTACGAAGCCCAGACGATCCACTACCCAGGCATGCTTACATGTCTGCCGCGATCGTAAGTGCACGCGCCTCGATAGCTTTGAGCTGTGAATCCAGCGATCCGTTGCGTTTTCAATACGCGTCGACCATACCGACCGCGGTCCCCGAGTGCGACTCACGCGGTTCCCGAGCGGGCGACGGCGTCGAAGACGCATTCAACGGAGATGTCGTGGGCGCCGCCTTTTGCGGTACGCCCACGCTATTATCGATAAATAACGGGCCCCAAAGCTGAAGTCCGAAGCTTGTTTTGGGTCTGCGCATGCACAGCAGCCGCGAGATTATTCTAAAACTCCATAATGTTCACTTCTCGTTCAACGCGTACAATGCAAACAAAGAAATACACTTACCAACTGCGTTGAGTTGCTCGTTCTGTTGCGTCGTCGGCCTTCCGCGCTCTTCTTGAACATAATCATCACAAGAGAAAACTTCACGGATAGATAAACTTGATTAAATTAGCACATTTCCATTTCTAAAGACATTTCCATACCGCGAAACGGCGAAACACCCAACGGTCGCAAAAATGGCGAAACCATGCCGGAAAAAAACCAAAAAAACAAAGAACTGGTGTCGCTACCGATAGGGCGTCAAAGACGCGATCCTTAAAATATGAAAACGAAACCAGTAAAAGTTACAATACTGAAACCGAAACTGACCAAATCGCGATAGAGGGGCGCCGTAGATAGATCTGTTCACATGATGCATCTTGTTGGCGAATCTTGTGTCGCGAAACTAGGTTTCGGGAAATAGATTCCCCATCTGAACGCAACCGAAAAAGTGGCGCGCCTTCGAAAAAAGGGGCGCGTGTTTCTCGCTTCTGGAGCAATTTTTCGCTGAAACCTCACCGACGCCCGTCAATCTCCCGAAGGAGAAACGCGGACGCTGCCAATGGCCGCTCGACTTCGCTATGACGTCTGACCTTCGAGGAGGAGCGAGCTTTTGGAGGAGTCTGATCTTTGGCCGATTCCGTATCCGAGCCGAAGCCGAAAGAAAACAAAACAAACATGTCGAGCGACATACGGGCGACGAGTCTTGGTCCTGCTCGGTTGCAGGCGCCTACAGTACGGATTGGGGGCGCGGTGCAGATTCGTCAACAGTCGCGGCGGGTGCAAGCACTGTATATAAACATGGTGACTGGGGATAACGTTCTTTATTAGCGGTGCAAAAATGTCCGAAATGCTTCGAGATCATCTCGCGGTTTCTCCCGGGTTTGGCAGAACTAGTAAACCCGTTGAGCCGAATCTGACGAAATTCATTGAGTGGCATTAATAAAACAGGCTGTCTCTTCACACTGTGCGTACTTTATATCATTTTGATGCGAGACGCTTAATATTCCAGGTGCAGACAAGGTTTGGCGAAATTCTCGTGAGTCAATATGTCACAGGTTTCGCGCGTCAAACTCCACGTGTGAACAGGCCGATTTCGCGAAATCTTGGTTTCGCTAAACTGTGGCGCGTTGAAGACATACATCGTTTGAATAAGCCTTTAAAAGTAAAAGAGGGTGAATACAGTTATTATTTTAAGCACGGGAAATAAATCTGTAGATCAGAACTAGCACCGACGCGCTATTTGCTTCGGGTGCAATGCAGTAGGGAGTAGATTTATTGATTTTTTTTTTGATAACACTCATTTCAATGTGTAATGAGTAAATACAAAAGAATCGCTATTGATTGGGTAACGATAAACCTCACTTGAATTTGTAATGAGTAAACTCAAAAGAATTGATATTGATTGGGTAACGATAAACCTCACTTGAATTTGTAATGAGTAAACTCAAAAGAATAGATATGGAGTGGGTAATGATAAAACTCATTTAACGATGAGTTTCTTATGAGTTTCATTTGACTCTATAAAAACACATTAGAAGCTCGATTGAAACTCATTGTTCATTTTTGTAAGGGATGTTTCTATCAACGGTCGCGCATCTCGGACTTCGTTATATCAGGATATTAAAAGGACCCTGGCAGGCTCCCCTGGCAGGTTCTACCTGAGACGACGCGAGTACGATTGATATGAGGTCGAAAACAAAAAGTTTACGACAAATTATATTTACAAAAGGAAGAAAATAGAGCGGAAAGCAAAGAAGTGTGCACAGAGCAAAATAGGAAAGAATGCACACACACTAAATAACCTCTAGAGTTCCGAAAAAGGGGCTGTTCGGAGCAGGCCTTAGAGTTCAAGTTCGTTGCGTCGACGAACCGTTGTGACTTTCCAAAGGCAGTGAAGGCCATTGTCTCCTAGGAGTCTGAAGGGGAGTGTGGAACTCTTGCCGCGAACCTTTGTGCACGGCAATGGTCGGGCGGGTCCCGAGGAGCGTAGCCATGGACAAAATCCGCCACTTCCTCCCGGCCCTCCCTATAAAAATGATTTTTGACTTTTTATTGGAAACGTGTTGACTTCTTGTTGACTCTGATTACTTCCTTTTGACTTTGACTTTCTGTTGACATGGACAACAGAAATTTTGTTGACTTTGTGTTAAAACTCTTCTTATGATTTTCTTCAGCTTGAGTCAAAAGAAAAGCTGTTGACTTCCTACTAACTTTATGTTGATTTTTTTTCTGCTCACTTTCTGTTGACGGTGGCATCAGAATTACTGCAGACGTTCTGTTTACTTTGTGTTGAACATTTTCTGTTGACTCTCTGTAGCCAGTGTCAATAAAAAAGCTACAGATTTTGTGTTGATTTTTTATTGAACATTGTACATCTCGACTAGATGTCAGAAGTCGCTAAGTTTTTCAATAGTCTCTGACGAGGTGGGAACGGGAAGCAGCTTCAGTTGTCCCGCCTCCAGCGCGAGCCTACTACCCTTGGCAACGCTTCGGCGTTCGTGCACCTCGAGCGCGCGCGTGCAGTCAAAGCACGACGGAAGGCATGGGGAGCGAGCTGGAGGCCAGGCGTTCGAAAGGCATGCCCTGCCGTTCTGACCGTGTCAGTGACCATAGTGACTTTAATGACCACATTAAATTGTCAACTAGCAAAGAAAAGCAAAATAACTACTTGAAAGTGGAGAAACTGCCTTGACTCGCTTCGTCTTGTGTGTGCTATGCAGAGAAGCGATAATATTTCTTATAGGAGTTGTTTTTGTGGATGTTGTTTTAGCGACTGCGCCGAAAATGATTACCTAGTAACAATGCTTCTTAGTAAGAACTATCGTCCGCGAGCTTCGAAACACTGTTTTCCCTGCAGATTTTCAGTTCAAAAGCTGCAGAAAAGGCATCTTGGAGGCGACAGAAAGTCTTTTGACTTTCTTATTACAAAGTGGGCCATTATTCAAAAGAAAGTCAACAGAAAAGCTAGAGAAAGTCAGATGAAAAGCTGCTGACATTTTATGTACTCTGATGTCTTTTTTCAACAGTTTTTCAACAGAAAAGCATAACGGGAAGTATGTTGACTCTCCTTAGAAATGTGTGCCATTATTCAAAAGAAAGTAAAGAGAAACGTTGTTGACATTTTATATGCTATATTGACTTTTTTCAACAGCTTTTCAACAGAAAAGTGTAACAATTTTTGTAAAGGTCAGTCTTCGATTATCCCTGAATCGCCATTCATTTTTTTCTTCGTCTTTTATCATCGCTGTCTCACCTGGCATAATCTTCTTCCTTCTTGCCCCTTTAACTTCATTTTATGTCATTTCTTAGAATCATTACAGATACATGGAGAGATCAAGTGGTTTTCATTGGTGCGGCAAGGCTGTGCGATGAAAATTTGATACAATAAAGCAAACACATCAATTTTGAAAGAACTTGAATACAAAAAAAAATTCGTCGTTAGTTGTTTATGCAGCCGGGGTTTAGTCTGTCAGAATATGGCGAATTGTTACCCACTGCAGATAAGCAATTTAGCCAGTGTAGTACAACTGCTAGCCCGGGGTATGTAACGTAAACCACGCAGTAGTGATATACGACCACACGCCGGTACGATGCTCATCCATATCGAAACGGCCAGAGATGGGAATTGAGCCCAGGATTCCTGGGTTCTGCAGCGTGAGCTTTCGCTCCACGTGTTAATAGCTGTTGTGCGCTAGCCCACTCGGGCACCGATCCCCCAGACTTGGATGCAGTCAAGGAGGTATCCTGGAGTTTAATGCAGTGACGAGGGTGGAAGACGACGGGGCAGAGGGCACATGACTTGCGGTCGGCCGAGGAGGTACGAGCTGGCGCCGGGCAGAGTTGGGCTGCGCGAGGCTGGGGCCGGCTGGAACGATGGAGCCGGTCTGACCCATGGCGATTCCCGCAGCAGTTCACCAGCGAGGTTTAGATCATGACCGGCGGGAACGGAGTGCTCTGACCATACCGGCCTAGGTCATAACAATATTGGAGTGATTCCGCAGCGAGACTCGGGCTATGATAACCCAGAACCGGTAACCTACGGAGCGCTCGTTCGGGAAGGATTCTTTGCGGGCCTGGACTCGGATTCTGACTGCGATCTCTTAACGACGGGCGACAATTACGGTCGGCGGGCTCGGACTGCCGACTCTCGAAGACGGGCAACCGGGAAGTAAAGCATACCCATTCGTTGTCCTGTCGTTGTGTGGCGTCACTCTTTGGTTAAAGAACGAACCACAGACCGATCGGGTGGCGAATATTGTAAAGCGACCCCACATAAAAATGGCGCATCCAGCGTGATGCCCAGTCAGTATGACTCTGCTGCTTGCCGTCCCTAAACAATCCCACAGATTTGAAGAGCGGTTTGTTCACTAACGCTAATGATGCACGCTGATACAATGTCTGCTGAAATTTTGGCGACTTGACCCACAGTAGAGCTCATCAGGTGTTTCATCGAGTCGAGTACTGAACTGACTCGAATTACAAGGTCGCAGACACACTCTCTCGGGCACCCCAAGGTAGAGGTTAAGAGGAGGGATGGAACCGGGGGGGGAGGGGCGGGGTGACGAGGAGTGAGGGTAAGATGTACGAAAGTCGTCTTCAGAGGCAGAGGAGAGGCACCGTAGGTTCGCTGGAAAGCAGGATAACGGCTGGCATTAGGTGAAACAGTTAGGACTCGTTGCAGATTTAGGACGTTGCACGAGGGGACCAAATATTGTGGCGTATGGTGAAGTGTTGAGCAAGAAAGAGCTTGTCGAGTGCCGGGGAACAGGTGTGTTTCTGTCAGCGCGTGTCGGAAAAATTCCGGGAGTAGCAGTTGACATCGGGAACTCTGGCGGACGAGCTAATGAGCACTATGATTTGTATCTGCTCGGCCAAGATTGGTTTTTGCTTGGCGTCATCCCCGCGACCGACAAAGGGCAGAGGGACGACACTACCGTCAGGGCTGACGTCTGCCCTAGAAACCACCCGGGTGGTGGTTTCTAGAAAGCTATAGAAATGATTAATCGGACGCTTTTTTGAGGTCACTCTGGCTGATCGTGACAGTGGGAGCAAGACTTTTCATTAGTTATGCGGCGTCACGACTTGGCTGGGGATGAGACGGGAGACATTCCGATGGGCTTGTAGCTGTCGAGCTTGCCTTGAGGTGCGAACGGTTCAAGCATGCTTGCTCGCTGACCTGCCGCGCCCTCCGAGGGTCAGTGAGTCCCTAGGCTCCGAATGCACGTGCACGGGACGGAACACTGACGCTTACACCGAGTCGCACTAAGTACACGCGGTTGTTGCGGAACGCGGTAATGATAAGATCATCCGGCCGCAGGCTTTGAATCTCTTCGTTTGCGTAACACTTCGATTAGGTTATTGCCCTTGTTACCTAGTCCGAAAGAAAACTCGGCCTCTGAGCAACTGATACAGTGAAAAAAAGGTAAGGGCGCAAACGAGCTGGTGGTGGTTAAATATTTCGACAAAAAACCCCGAAACTGGGATAAAAAGGGACGGACAAACATAAAGTCTCAAACACAGCTGAATTTTATTTGATAAGGAAGTGTGCTTATATAGGCGTCAAAACCTACACAAATCAAAAGAGACGAAGGAAAGAGAGGGAGAAACCTTCAAAAACAAAAGAGACGAAAGAAAAAAGAGGGAGAATTGGGAAAACCCGTGCCACAAGCACTACAACAAAAACAAGCATTACAATAGAACTGAAAAGTTTATACAAAAACAAAAGCTAAGTAGAAGGACTTAAGTGCATTAGTCCCCAAGAGACCCCCACACTACAACAGGTCGTTTATACAAAAAACAAAAGCAAAGTAGAAGGACCAAAGTGCATTAGTCCTCAAGAAACCCCAACACTATAACAGGAAGGACGCAACGAACCAACGACCAGGAAACAACAAAGCGAAAAGACTTAAAATCGGACAAAGGCCTCAACATAAGAAATTGACAGGACGCGCAGACATCAAATTTGTAAAAACTTTCTTTGTTCTTTATCTATTCTGAGGGTGGCTTATTTACCGCATAACCATGATTCATGATTGTTATAGATTCTTCTATCAAACGCTTCCGATCATCCTTTTCTGATAAGATGACTGTTGTTGAGTCCCAGTTGGGCAGACAATTATTGCATTCAACTACATGTTTTGATACTTCCGAATAAGGATCTTTGTTTTTGACACAACGTTTGTGTTCGGTGAGACGATCGTT
Source organism: Ixodes scapularis (assembly GCF_016920785.2). NCBI lineage: Eukaryota > Metazoa > Arthropoda > Arachnida > Ixodida > Ixodidae > Ixodes > Ixodes scapularis. The sequence goes on along the minus strand of NW_024609873.1, from coordinate 14,317,062 downwards.
TATACAGCGCTTGGTTTGTCCTATGTAGCATAATCCGCAATCAAACGGGATCCTGTATACTACTCCTGACACAGAACTGACCTCTTTTTCCTTGTGTTTTTTAGTGCACCCTGCTCTGGCGGAGCAGGGTGCACTAAAGTTTTAAAGCCGCTGGGTACCCTCAAGATTACGTGTTCAATCAGTTGTTGTTTCTCATCTCCCTCAAAAAAAGTGCCAGTGTTCTTCAACCCACAAAGCGTGTAGTTCTTCTGTTTTTTCACCAGATTTCACATAATCTTAAATCTATTGGTAATAAGTATGGTATTAGCACGGTTTTCAGCAATGATTACAAACTGAATCGTTTAACTCCGTTTGCTTCCGCCAGAGCAGGGTGCACTAAAAAACACAAGGGAAAAGAGGTCAGTTGTGTGTCAGGAGTAGTATACAGGATCCCGTTTGATTGCGGATTATGCTACATAGGACAAACCAAGCGCTGTATAAACGATCGTCTCACCGAACACAAACGTTGTGTCAAAAGCAAAGATCCTTATTCGGAAGTATCAAAACATGTAGTTGAATGCCATAATTGTCTACCCAACTGGGACTCAACAACAGTCATCTTATCAGAAAAGGATGATCGGAAGCGTTTGATAAAAGAATCTATAACAATCATGAATCATGGGAATACGCTAAATAAGCCATCCCTCACAATAGATAAAGAACAAAGAAAGTTTTTACAAATTTGATGTCTGCGCGTCCTGTCAATTGATGTGTTGAGGCCTTTGTCCGATTTTAAGTCTTTTCGCTTTGTTGTTTCCTGGTCGTTGGTTCGTTGCGTCCTTCCTGTTATAGTGTTGGGGTTTCTTGAGGACTAATGCACTTTGGTCCTTGTACTTTGCTTTTGTTTTTTTATAAACGACCTGTTGTAGTGTTGGGGTCTCTTGGGGACTAATGCACTTTAGTCCTTCTACTTAGCTTTTGTTTTTGTATAAACTTTTCAGTTCTATTGTATTGCATGTTTTTGTTGTACTGCTTGTGGGGCGGGTTTTCCCAATTCTCCCTCTTTTTCCTTTCGTCTCTTTTGTTTGTGAAGGTTTCTCCCTCTCTTTCCTTCGTCTCTTTTGATTTGTGTAGGTTTTGACGCCTATATAAGCACCCGTCCTTGTCAAATAAAATTCAGCTGTGATTGAGACTTTGTGTTTGTCCGTCCCTTTGTGTCCCAGTCTCGGGGTTTTTGTCGAAATGATACAGTGGCTCGGCCGCACCGTTCGCTCCGGGGTGAAAGCTTACTCGACTTCTAGGCTTACTGGGCAAGATACAAACGAGGTCTGGCCAATACCACCTGGAAGACAAGGCCTGCGCATGACGTTTCGTTAGTAGATCCCCGACCCGCCCCAAGCGGCAAACACCCCGAAGCTTGACGAGAGTACGGGCTCCCGGCGGAGGGCGGGCGAAAGGTGATCGAAGAGTTCCTGGCGAGCTCGGAGCCTCCGCTAGCAGATGAATTCTCCGCAACGCATTAGTTTCGCCTATTTCCGTGCGAGATGACCAATGAAAAATATTGTCACGGGTATTCGCTGCTTTGAATGTTAAAAAAAGGGTGCCACCTCATAAGTGAAGGACATTTTCTTCGCGTGAAAGGATGATAGAGCTTTCAGTTTGCAATTTCGGGGCTCTCCTGAAGAAAACACTCTGTCACAACTTATGCAAGCGAAACAAAACACGAATGTACCTTCACATTGACATTTGAAAAAAGGGCAATGTACAAAAATTTGAGAACGTAGCTACGTTTTAACTTTACTGTTCTTATCAATCAATTTGTTTCGTTGTTGAAGTTTCCATTTCTCATGAATCTCTTCCTTATAACCCTTTTATCGAATAGACGAATAGGACGAAGAATCAAAAGGCAATTTGAACCACGCACGTTATTGCAATGCCAGTATGCTCTGGAAGCATTCGATTGTGCACATGCAATCTGACGCTATCACTGAAATTAAAAAAGCGGAGTTACAAGAAAAACAGACTTTTTAAGCGTCAAAACACAAATGAGGAGAGCGTTGTAGTGCAAAAAAAAAGGTGATTTCGGTCACGTTATATATGGTACACAAATTCCGATTGTTAGCGCCCGGACGACTAACGTCTTCGTCCCCTTCTAGGATAAAAGTCGGCACCGTTTGGGCCGCCGTCAGCAACTCTTTACATTTTTCAGTCTACTTTCTTTTTTTTAAATTATTTTTTGAGGAGCTACGACGTCGCATTCTTTCTTTGTCCTGTTTTTAGGTTTTTTTTTTTTTTTTGCTATGGTATGTGTGTGTGTGTTTTGTTTACTTGATGTTCGGACCATCGCGCATTTTGTTTTGCCTTGTTTGGACCCAGTTTTCGCTCTCTTTCCTTCACTTCGGCGCTTATTACCGCCAGTTTGTCTGCTACGCTGTGCCCGGACATTTTAAGGGCCGTCTGCAACTTCGTTGTTATTTTGTTCTACTCTCGTCTGCGATGGTCTCCTATTTTCGCCTTCGATTCAGTCTCAAATCCGAAATCTTCATACATACTTTTTGGTATTTATTAAATATATTAAAGAGTTGAAGCTCGTTATGAATTTATATTCGAATTTTATTTTTCTACGCCGGAACGTCTGCTATGGGTCACCGTTTGTTTATCAACCGGCCGCCTTAGGGCGTACACCAGCGCATACTTGGAGATGGCAGGCATTGCAGGCATGTCTTGTCCTGCCTACACCACTGCAAAAACAAGTTTTTGCGATGTGTTAGAAAATCCTTCTTTTGCTTCCCGAAGACCGAACAAACGTGAGTAATTAAGTTGCTGCAACATTAAAATTAACCTAAAACAAACCACTAAAAAAAAAAAAGTGAAGCTCCTTTTTTATGTTTCTGCTTTCTATTTTTTTCCCCTAAGCGCCTCAATGATCGGTGTCGTTGAAGGAGTTCCTTTGCTGGGTGATTTGTATCTCTCTATCGTCTGCTAACGTTTTGTTTTATTCGCCGTTGTTTGCTACCTGTTCCCCATTTCCCTTTATTTTCGCTTGATAAGGGGACCCCATTTTTCCTGCAAAGTTTGGAAAGTGTTTGCACAGTCATTTTCTCGTTACTTTTTTGTTCCCCGCAGGGGGCACCTGTGAAAGCAGGTGTTTGAAGAGTGGCGTCTCCACGGATCCCAAGCCATGCGGGTTCGCCCGCCCACGTCTGGCTGTGCGTGGCTTTCCCGTGTCCGGGGAAAAGGGCATCCTGGTGGTTGAGCCGAGCCCGGGGTAGGTTCGGACCCTGCGGGGCCCCCCGGGTGAGGCGATACACCACTTCGGCCCCCGCTTCCCGTAGACGGGTGTCCTGCCTTGGCCCGACCAGGATGATTCAGTCAGTCGCCACTTCTACTATCCCCTCCCTTCTTTCAGCCTTGTCTTCTCCTTCTTTTTAGTCTTCTCATTTCTCTTCCTTCCTTTTCACCTCCTTTGGCGGCGAGGGCTAACCTTGGGTGGCAGTAGATTTTCTTGCCTTGAACCACTCTTGGTTATAGCGCCTTGGTAGTACCGGCAGAGCAACATACTCAGACAAGCCCTGACTGTTATGAGGTGCTGCCTGTTCCCTTGTTGGGCTCCGTGGTGGGTGGTACGCAACGGGTGCTGAATTTTCTCTGCCTTCTATGGCGTCCTCTACCAAAACCTCTTCAGGACAAGCGTCCAAGTGGACTTATCCTGAACTAACCAAAGTAAAAGATGTTGAACCTGCAACCTTCGCAAAATTCTTTGTTATTCATTCTGAAGATGAACACCGCCCCATGGGAAAAATGTCTCCTTCCGTTGTAGCAAAAATTCTTGAGAATTTGATTGGGTATAATTACAAAGCAAAGAAGATGCACTCCGGTGATCTCCTCGTCGAAGTGAGCACCAAAGATCAAAGCATGGCGCTTCAGAAACTGTCCCGTATCGTAGATATCCGAGTAGCAGCTGCCCCACACCGCACGCTGAATACCATTCGAGGGCTGCTCTCCGAGGACGACTTCCTACACTCTAGTGAAGAGGAAATTCTCGAAGGCCTCCGACCATCGGGTGTCGTTGCTGTAAAGCGGATAATTTTCAAACGAGATGATGTGGAAACCTCAAACAAGCATGTTATTCTCACGTTCGAAAGGCACACTCTACCAGCATTCGCGAAGGCGGGATACCTCCACTGCCGTGTCCGACCGTATGTACCGAATCCACAGCGGTGTTTTCGGTGCCAGCGGTTCGGTCACGGCGCTCGGAGGTGTCGAGGCAAGGACATCTGCGCAAAGTGTGGAAGCACTGATCACGTTGCTGATATCTGCGACAGTGAAGTGAAGTGTGCTAACTGCGATGGTGCACATCCCGCCTACGCGCGCGCATGCCCCATATGGAAACAGGAGAAAGAGTTCCTTTCGTTGAAAGCCCAGGACAACCTGTCTTACCCCGAGGCCAAGAAGCGCTATGCCTTCTTGGAAAAGGGGGGCTTCCTCGAGGTGGTGCGTAGGGGGCTTGCACCACCTTCGGAGCCTCGACCGTTGCAGGTTCCGTCTGGGAACCGGGGGGCCGTCGCTCAGCCCCCACCTACCAAGAAACCAGAGGTGGCGGCATGCCCTCCACCTCAGGGAGGTGGCACTGGTGCCCCTCTCACTCAGAGGGACAGGCTGTCAAACGACATGCCTGCCCTGATTACTCTGTCTCCTCCTAGGAGGAAGGAGCGAGCCCCTCGCCCCAAGCCTCCTGAGGAGCCGTCCACATCAAAGCAGCAGCAGGCCCCTCCTGCTGCCTCCTCCGTCTCACCTGAAGAGGAGCAGATGGATGTGAGTGAGTCTCCTCCCATCCGTTTGGCTCCTCCTGATGACTCAAAACTAAAGAATTAATCCCAGAAGGAACCGATAACACTGGTAACCCCGCCCAAGCCGCCTGAGGGCGTCTAGGCAGGAACTCCTTTTAACATATCCACCATAGATAGTTACAGTTTCATGAAATGGAACTGCCGAGGATTGCTTCACAACATTGACGATGTGCACTTTTTTCTTGATGAGCTGCGAACTCTAGCAGTCGCTCTGCAGGAGACTCATCTCAATAGCACTCATATGAACATGTTTCGTCGTCACCATGTTTTTCGAAAAGACCGTACATCATCTCATTCTTCGGGTGGAGTGGCTGTTGTGGTACGAGGCGATATTGCATGCACGGCAGTTCTTCTTCGCTCACCCCTGGAGGCTGTTGCAGTGCGTATTCTTGCAGATCGTCTTATTAATCTTGTCTCACTTTACTTTCCTTCCGATGTTCCGATTGACTTTTACGATTTGCAGGACCTGCTGAACCAACTGCCGAAGCCCTTTTTAATCTTAGGGGATTTTAATGCAAACAACCGCTTATGGGGAAGTGCTCGGTTGGACAATCGTGGAAAGGTCATTGAACGTTTTTTACTTTCATCTTCACTATGCCTTTTAAACAGCAAACAACCAACATTTTATAGTGCGAGCCATAACACTACTACATGTATAGACTTGTCTATATCATCAGCTATATTATTTCCTTCTTCTTCATGGAAGGTTTTAGATGATCCTCTTGGCAGTGATCACTTTCCCATCGTTTTAGAAAGTCATATTCCATTACCCACTATTTTAAAGCGAATTCCCCGATGGAAACTTGATGAGGCTGACTGAGGACTGTTTCAACTGGAGGCCACACTTGACCCGTTAATCCTTGAGAGTATGACACCAGAGGAGGCTACTTTATATGTTACTGAGCAAATTATAAATGCGGCACATCACTCTATTCCCAAGACATCCACAAACCTCCCAAAACGGTGCAAGCCGTGGTGGACCCAGGAGTGCAGCACAACTAGGCGAAACCAGAAAAAGGCACTGGACATTTTTCGAAGGTATCCATTTCCCAGAAACTTGGTGGAGTTTAGAAAAAGAAAGGCGAAGGCTCGGTGGACACGAAAGCAGGCAAAACGAACGTCCTGGAAGAAGTATGTCTCTTCCCTGAGCAGCGCTGCCTCCGCAAAAGAGGTGTGGGACCACTACCGTAAAATTAGGGGTGACTGCCGTGGCTTCATTGTTCCTCCTCTCTTCCCCCCGTCTCCTGCATCATTAAAGGATATAGGAAAAACCCTCGGCATGCACTTTCAGGGTGTGTCTTCGTCTGATAACTACAATGTTGCTTTTAAGCTGTTCAAAAGGGATGCAGAATGTCAGCGACTGAAGTTATCGGGTGCAGATTCTGAACCTTACAACAAGCCTTTTACGGTTTGTGAGCTAAGACTGGCTCTTGACACCAAGAAACAATTCTCACCACGGCCCGTTTTCTCGAACGCAAACCGTGGTTTAAAGTTAACTATTGTCCCTAGAACGGGGAAGTTTAGATCACGTGACTGGGCGAGCAGGGGGGCCGAGGGAGAAGCAGTACCTACAAGCAAAATGGCCGCGACGTCGCTTAATGAGGGCTAATAGTTCTGCTTGGTTCTGCCGAACATTCATTTCGATCCGGCTGTTATATTAATGACGCGCAGTAAAGTTAACATTTGGGCTAGTTGGTAGTCTAACATATTGAGGTATTTAGCGCACAAGGTAGAAAGAAGGACAAGACAGAAAAGAGCGCTACTCACAACTACGTTTACTGATAAAAAGGGAAGAGAAAGAAAACACCTAAATAATCCGCCGCGGACTCGTGGACCTGCCACAGCCCCGTGAATGATAGCGGCTAGTTCATCCAAGCTCGTGCGGGCCCTTAATTGTTTGTTCAAGGAATTTCGTTTCCTTGTTTGTTAGCGTAACGGATTCAACGCTAATACAGTTCCTGTCCTCACAAAGGATGTAGAAGGCCTCCAATACCTCGCGGGTCAATTTGTCTTTGTTCTTCCCCAAGATGTTGGTCTCACAGAATAATGGTCTACATGTGCATTCCCTGCAATGGAGAAGAAGATTTCCGCCCACTGTAGCCTTCAAGGAGTAATCATGCTCCCGGAGGCGGTCATTGAGGCATCTGCCCGTTTGGCCTATGTAGCTCTTGCCACACGAAAGAGGTATCTTATACACGACGCCCGAAGCGCATGGTAGGAATTCGTTTGCATGCTTCTTGGTGCACGTGGGTTTTGTGGTACCCTGAGCATGCGCATTCACTCTATTGCAAATTTGGCTCATTTTCTGTCGTGCTGAAAAAACTACTCTGACCCCATAGCGGCTTGCGACGTTCTTTAAATTATGGGACATCCTGTGCAGGTACGGTATTACAACTGGCCTTGTTTGCTTGACACTGGTCTTGTTGGACTGGAAGCCTTTTGCCTTCTTCACCAGAGCGTTTGCCACATCCGCCAGTAGGGCTGACGAATAGCCGGCTTTTGTTAGCCTCTCTACTTGCATGGTGAAGCTGGCTGACATAGTATGAAGACAAGACTTCCTTAGTGCCGAGCACAGACACGTTAGAGCTATGCCCCTCTTGATGATTTTTGAGTGCACCGAGCCGTAGTCTAGAATGGCTTTCTTGGAACGTGGGCTGTACGACCAACAAAAATGGGTGTCCCCCAGGTGGAATGAAAGATCCAGGTACTGAAGTATGTTTTCTTTGGGCACCTCAAATGTAAACTTAAGGCCGCCTCCGTACTCAGCAAAGGTCTCCATAATGTCTGCTACTTGTATGTTCATACGTTCGTCATCTTGAAGAATTACCAGGAAGTCGTCAACATACCTGGCGACCTTGTTCACATTTTTGCCTTCAAGCGCACTTTTTATCACACAGTCCACTGCTCCCAAGTAGATGTCACTAAGGACTGGGGCAAAGCAGGAACCGATACAGACTCCTGACTTCAGCAGATAGCACCCATCCCGCCACCCAACCCAACCATCATAGACTTCAGGTAGAAATGTAGCAGCTCCATAAAGCTCTCAATGGGTAGTCCGCTGGAACTTCGAAAAGCGAGCTCCCCATTAGCTTCTATACAATCCTTCACCGAGATCAGTAGCTGGTCGTGTGGCAAGGAGCAAAAAGATTCTCCACGTCAATTCTGTAAGCGGTTCTCTTCTCAGGACCCCCTAATCGGAGATATTCCACTATCTCCTCAGAGTTGGCAACCCTGAAGGGGTCTCTAATGCTTAGGGCGGACAGTTGTTTTTGAAGATAGAAAGCAACTTGCTTTTGCCACGATCCCTTTTCTGTGACAATGGCTCTAAATGGACAGGCCTCTTTATGTGTTTTTACGCTAAAGAAGACCTCGAGATGTAAGCGCTCTGCTTTCCCAACTCTTGCGGCTAACTGGGTTAACGCTAGCCGCTCACACAGATTTTTTGCTTTATCTCTGGTTTTCTTCAGGGCGACTTGCACCGGTCTAAAATTTTTTTCAATAGGTGCCATGGCCTTTTCGTTGTACTGGCCATCTGGTAACACTACAAAATGTCCTTCCTTATCAGATAACAGGACGCGTAGTTCATTAGTGACCATGTATTCTACCAAGGGCCTAAACGGTCCCAATGGTCCTCTTTTTTGCGGAACCTGAAGGTTATCCACGCACTCAGAGATGCACCTTGGTCGGTCCTCCTCTACTGTCCGGTATGCTACTTTCTTGGCTAGTGTGACCAACTCAAAACAACTAAGTTTTGCTACGAGCCAGTCTTGAGCCCACCGGAGTTGGTCACCAACCCTTCAGGGTTGCCAACTCTGAGGAGATAGTGGAATATCTCCGATTAGGGGGTCCTGAGAAGAGAACCGCTTTCAGCATTGACGTGGAGAATCTTTTTTACCCCTTGCCACACGACCAGCTACTGATCTCGGTGAAGGATTGTATAGAAAATCTTAGAAAATAAATGAGTCCTTAAATGACAATAACATTAGTATCGGTGTATTCTTAGATATTAAAAAGGCATTTGATACCGTAGACCATAAAATTCTTCTTAATAAATTACAACGATATGGTTTCAGAGGTCACTCTTTAAATTTCTTTACAAGTTATTTGTCATCTCGTTCGCAATTCGTTTCTTTGTTAGATCATAAATCCTCGATGAGACAAATAAACACCGGAATTCCCCAGGGTTCAGTACTGGGACCGATACGTTTTTCATTGTACGTTAATGACTTACCTAACATGGCTTTAAACTCTGACATAATAATGTACGCAGATGATACCGTCTTAATTTACACGGACCATTCATTGTATAACTTACAAAACACAATCAATCAAGAACTTACAGTTCTCCAGGAGAGGTTTAATTCTAACAAATTGACTTTAAATATAAATAAAACTAAGTATATAGATTTTCGTTCCAATAAAAAAGATGTTAATACCGACAGCTTCCGAATTAGCATCGGAAATTCAATCCTGGAAGAAGTTAGTTCATTTCAATATCTGGGACTAACATTAGATTCTCATCTTCATTGGCAACAGCACATTATAAATACATGTAAAAAGTTAACGTACGCTTGTTATGTCTTACTGAAGGCGAGACAATGCGTTGACACTCCCACGATGAAACTTATATATTTTGCTATATTTCATAGTCATTTAACATATTGTATTGAGGCCTGGGGCGTAACTTATGACACTTACCTTTTGCCATTTATTAAATTACAGAAGAGAGCCCTCAGAATCTTGACATACTCCCACTATTCCCAACCGTCTCATATCATATTTCATCAACTTCACATTTTCACATTTCTGGAAATTAAACAATATAAGATTGCTTGCTTAATAAATAATATTTTGAAATCAAACAATCCACTGCCAGCGAACATCTTAATTAAGGGTACCCGATTAACAAGGGCGAACACATCTGGTCACTTTAACATACCACGGTCTCATAACGTATACGGCGAGCGACTGATGCAATCATGCGGAACTAAAATCTGGAACACTTTACCATCTTCAGTCACCAAGTCAGGCAACTTTAACAGCGCTTTGAAATACTATATTTTTTTAAATAGAACATGTCTCCCACCATCCTGAAACTCAATCGCATATTCTGTTATTGAATTCATAAAAATTCATTTCACTTTGAATACACTCGTGCTCCTCGTGTTTTTATTATATAATGTATAAATTACCGGATATAGTTGACCAAGTCACTTTCTACGTTTATTTTCTATTGTCTTTCTTTCTTTTTTTTTCTTTTCCTTTTATAGTATTTCCAGTAATATTTCTTAAGAGTGCTGCCTTCCCAATATGTTATTATTAAAATGGGCCCAAAGTAGCCAAAAGGCTATGGGCCCAGATGGTTCTCAATAAATTGTACGATGCAACTCATGAGAATAAACTTGATTGATTGATTGATTGATAGAAGCTAATGGAGAGCTCGCTTTCCGAAGTTCCAGCGGAGTACCCATTGAGAGCTTTATGGAGCTGCTACATTTCTACCTGAAGTCTATGATAGTTGGGTGGCGGGATGGGCGCTATCTGCAGAAGTCAGGAGTCTGTATCGGTTCCTGCATTGCCCCAGTCCTTAGTGACATCTACTTGGGAGCAGTGGACTGTGTGATAAAAAGTGCGCTTGAAGGCAAAACTGTGAACAAGGTCGCCAGGTATGTTGACGACTTCCTGGTAATTCTTCAAGATGACGAACGTATGAACATACAAGTAGCAGACATTATGGAGACCTTTGCTGAGTACGGAGGCGGCCTTAAGTTTACATTTGAGGTGCCCAAAGAAAACATACTTCAGTACCTGGATCTTTCACTCCACCTGGGGGACACCCATGTTTGCTGGTCGTACAGCCCACGTTCCAAGAAAGCCATTCTAGACTACGGCTCGGTGCACTCAAAAATCATCAAGAGGGGCATAGCTCTAACGTGTCTGGGCTCGGCCCTAAGGAAGTCTTGTCTTCATACTATGTCAGCCAGCTTCACCATGCAAGTTGTGGTAGGGCTGCCTTGCTGCATGCCCATCCGGGAGGAACAACACGGAGCCGGGATTTTCAAAACAAGAAACTACATTTATTAAAGTAACAGGAATGTATTGTTATTATCAAGTTCAACGTAAAAGATTGCCGGAGCGTTCGAACTGCACGCCTCCGTGGCCACGGTCCGTCTCCACATTTCTGTGGGCGTGTGCCTTCTTTTATAGGCTTTTGTGCTTTTCTATACATGCGCTATTGCGCGCCTCGGCCGTTGTCCAGTTTGGGCATTCGGCAGTGGCCTCTGGCCGTGGTGGGAGACTTGCTGTCACACTTCCCCCCCCCCTTAAGCGTCTGGCAGTTCCATCTTTTTTCGGAGCGAGATCGACAGGAAATGCCCAAGGGCTCCTTGACTCACGTACTGCGCCGGTGTCCAGCATCTCCTGAAGGGCCACGTCCAGGAGTTCTCTTTTGTGCACGCTGATGGGGCGTGGATTGCACCTCCGAGGTGGTGCGTTACCGGTTTCAATCCGATGCAGCAAGATGTCTGTCTTTCCTGGTCGCTCCGTGAACATCGGAGAGAACGGCCGCAGGACGTCCTCCAGCTGTCTCTTCTGAAGGTCAGTGCCCGGACACTTCTGAAGTGTATCCGAGATTTCGGATGGTAGGGCAGCTGCAGGCGTTGTGAAGTGGGCTGGGAGGGTTGGGCCAGCGATGCAGTTCTCTCGTCTGGTGAACGGAGTCAGGTCCGCCTGGTTTCCTAGACGATAGCCGCCGCCAGGGAAGTCGAGCGTCATGCTTACGCCTGCGATAAAATCTCGACCCAAGATCACGGGTACGGCGAGCCCCGGAAGATACAGAAACCGCTGACGCCGTTTCTTCTCATTGAATGAAATTTTAAGCCTTACGGCTCCGTCCGCCGATGTTGTTGACCCGGAGGCTAACTGCAGGCGTGTGTCTGCCAAACGAAAGGTTATTTTTTTTTATTTTTGCATAGTTCATAGGCAGCGTCCCCTATAAGCGAGATAGCATCCCCGGTATCCAAAAGCGCGGCAAAAGCAAAACCGAGCAAATTGATCGTCATGCGTGGCTCGATCATTTCGCTGTTAGGCTGAATTCGACATACCGATGGAACAAGTGACGCTGCGTGCGTGATCCCGGCTGTGATAGCGGCCATGGGCGGCTCTGCAGTTGGGCTCATTGCCGCCGGCCGTAATAGTTTCCCGATCGGGATGCCACGTGCCTTTCCGGATTCACGCGAATGTCCAGTTTGGGCATTCGGCAGCGGCCTCTGGCCGTGGTGGGAGACTTGCTCCCACAAAGTAGAGAGGCTAACAAAAGCCGGCTATTCGTCAGCCCTACTGGCGGATGTGGCAAACGCTCTGGTGAAGAAGGCAAAAGGCTTCCAGTCCAACAAGACCAGTGTCAAGCAAACAAGGCCAGTTGTAATACCGTACCTGCACAGGATGTCCCATAATTTAAAGAACGTCGCAAGCCGCTATGGGGTCAGAGTAGTTTTTTCAGCACCAGAAAAAATGAGCCAAATTTGCAATAGAGTGAATGCGCATGCTCAGGGTACCACAAAACCCACGTGCACCAAGAAGCATGCAAACGAATTCCTACCATGTGCTTCGGGCGTCGTGTATAAGATACCTCTTTCGTGTGGCAAGAGCTACATAGGCCAAACGGGCAGATGCCTCAATGACCGCCTCCGGGAGCATGATTACTCCTTGAAGGCTACAGTGGGTGGAAATCTTCCTCTCCATTGCAGGGAATGCACATGCAGACCATTATTCCGTCAACCCAACATCTTGGGGAAGAACAAAGACAAATTGACCCGCGAGGTATTGGAGGCCTTCTACATCCTTCGTGAGGACAGGAACTGTATTAGCGTTGAATCCGTTACGCTAACAAACAAGGAAAGGAAATTCCTTGAACAAACAATGAAGGGCCCGCACGAGCCTGGATGAACTAGCCGCTGTCATTCACGGGGCTGTGGCAGGTGCACGAGTCCGCGGCGGATTATTTAGGTGTTTTCTTTCTCTTCCCTTTTTATCAGTAAACGTAGTTGTGAGTAGCGCTCTTTTCTGTCTTGTCCTTCTTCTTTCTACCTTGTGCGCTAAATACCTCAAAATGTAATGACGCGCCATCAACCTATTAGCACGTCAAGCAAAGCGGTAGTTCAGAGGGACAACTAAGCTAACCGACGGCAGCATTCCGCGAACGCATCACTCTTCACCAGTCTATACCCAGGACATATGACGGTACATCAGCCTTGCAAGTGTTTTTATGGTGAGTAAAAAATGTTTTGAAAACAAGCGTTGGTATACGAACAGGTTTAATTTGTTACACTATGCACGCCAACTCGTGAGCAGCGATTACTTTGCGGAGAAAGGGGTTATCTTCAATAAAGTCTTCGCTCCGAGTGAACAGCTAAGACATTGTACCGTTTTTTTTTTTTTTTTTTTTTTGTTCGCAGTACGCCGACAGTATGCCGACAGCATCGAGGTTTCTACATACCTCGGTGGCCAGCAATTCAACGGTGACGAGAACCTTAGCTTTACGCTGAAGCAGTGCCGCTGCGTCTGGTTCTGAAAGCGACGGTCGGTCGATGCATCCACCAATGGAAAAGATAGTACAAGCGCGGTATACGAATCAACCTTGCCAATGTCATCTGCAGAAGTCGCAGAAATGAGAAATAAACAAACACTTATCACAAAGAAAGTTGACGAGATCATCCTTTCGATTTTTTTTTTCGTTTTTAAAAGTGATGTTAGGATTATCTTGCGTCTTATTGCGATATATAGCAAAACGCAGGTGTGCGGGTAGAGAAACCCAGGTAGCAGACGATAGTGTCCTGTCCGCAAACGTCGGTTGAAAATGGACCAAGCGTCAGTATCGAGGGCTTGCGAACAGAGGCAAAAAATTATGACATTAGACGAGAGATGGAAGTTAATTCGGGAAGTTCTCTCAAGAAGGGAACAAATTATGGGAAATTGCGGTCCTGCAGTAACTGCACACACGAGACAGCAGGCGTGGCTCGACAGTGCCGATGCAATGAATGAGCAGGGAGCTCAGAGGACCGCAAAGCAGCTGAAGGAGGCGTGGCAAAATCTCCTGAAAAAATGCAGAAAGGTCTACAGCGCCTACAAGAAGCATGAAGGGCGCACAGGTGAGTCGGAGGAATTTGCATATTTTGAAAAACAAACTAGTTTTCAGTTGTTCGCTTTAAAGATGAGTGGGGGGGGGGGGGGGGGGGGGCAGGGACACAAAAAATAAACAGAACCTTTTCTGCCATGGATTATAATGCCGTGTTTGCATTTAATTTTTTTATGGCATGACTGATGACAGATATATAAGTGGGTGTTGACGTGTAACTTTCCACTACATTCCTGTCCCTGTTCGAAAACAGTAACGAAATCAAAAGAGGCAACATCTCCAAACACTTTATTGAAATTTCCTTTAACCGTATTTTAGTAACCGAGACACGCATGAAACAACAAAAAGTGTGGTAGACCTAAGACAGAGGAGATCAAAATGTTGAAAGCACACCACCTAAACTGTGCCTTTTCTGTTGTTTTTAAGAAAACCGTCCTAAAACTTAGGGCATTGTTGTTCATCGAACACGTCGCTGAATACCCTACACTACTGCATCCTCAAGGCACACAGAAAGCACTATGTACAAAGTTAACTGCAGCACAATTGCACGCAACGATGTGCATGTTGGAAGGTCACTGTTGCGAGATCACTCCACTGCAATGTTAAGAAGTTACATTTCTGACACACAGTATAAATTACTATGCTTTTATTTGATGCTTCATAATGCCGTTGGATTTCTGCTGTTTATATTGTAGCTTGGTAGTTGGTTATTGATCCCCCTCCACTCTGCAATGCCTCTGGGGCCCGGATGACTACGGAATGAAAATAATGTGCATTCATTTGGTAGGTGCCGGCCCGAACCCCCATGAACTGACGCCCCTCATTCAGGCAGTTCTCGACGTGATCGGCGTCGACTCGCCGAACCTGTGTGGGCTCGATGTCACTGAGGGTGACACGGAAGAGTGGGTGGATTACTCTTACATCAGTCTGTATGACAAGTCAACAGCACTGGGTGCCGGGCATGCAGAACAGCTCTGTTATTAATGGTGGGACCCTAAGAAACTGATGTGAGAACAGGGAGATTGTAAAAATTGTCATAGTGCCATACACACAATATCTAATTGGAAATCAGCGCACTTTCATGTATCACTACTGCGTGATGTAGGTTAGGGATAGGGAGCCCAGGCGAGCGGACATACTGCACTGCCTTTGGGTCACTTAAGGCAAGCATGTAATCGTGAATTTCTCTTCATTTTACTTATACGGCTGCATAATTGCTCTACAAACAACCTACAAAAAACACACACAGAAGGATATGTAGCAAAATGTGCTCATTACTAACATAACTGACAACCAGACAACAGAACTACCGATGTACCAAAGGCAGATATTCGAGCAAAGAGTTGTAGTACACGTTTTGATGGTTGAAGGAATGCAAGGTGGTGATATTTAGTTCTAACCTCTTAAACAACAGGTGCAACAAATAAGACGATATTCTTCCTTTGAAAAATAAAGGTATAACCCTGTTGTTACGCATGATATTTGATTAGTTGTTGAATGAGTGAACGAACTCATCGTTTATGCTGTGACAAACTAGTGCGGAACGCAAAAAGGAAAGAAGTAGCGTTGCTGGCATCAGTTATCGGTTTAACAGCAGGATAAAAAGCCATAGCAAGATTGACTCTATACATAGCCAAGCGAAGACTCTTTTGTAGCATCGTGGATTTCGTAAACAACGAGACTTGAATATTTGGTTTCACAACATTCTTAGGTGAAATAAACAACAAGGTTAAGAAATTTATAAGAAAGCTAAAGGTAATGAAATACTGAGAGTTGCAACCGGTACAAGGAATATCACCGTAATATCCCGAGAGACGACCCATCCCCAACAGATAGCCCATCCTGATTTGTAGCAGGACTTTCTATTTTTTAATGGCTCAAGTTGAGCTACCTTCTGAACACCGAATGTTAGCCTACCCCTTATTTTTACCTAATGTGCTCTCAGTTTCGGGTGGGCAATTTCTCGGGATATTACGGTGAGCATGGATTTCTGCATGAGCACCATGTGTGTGGTCCACTCGGAGATGCTTGAAGCATCAGAGAGTTTCTGTTCTACAGTTAAGTACACTGTGGCGAAATTCCAGCAGCATGTCGGGGCTACAAACACTGTATGTTATACCTATGTTGTCTGCACACTTCTAATAACTACAGCAAATCACTTCCTGCATATCCATTTGTCACAGCGATAGCTTGAGGCAAACGGCAGCGCCGTAGCCTCGGGCGTCAGGAAGCGGCCAAAGGGTGGCAGCAGCAGAAGTGTGGGCAGGAGCTCCCCGTGTCTTGCAGACGAGACGTTGGTGCCGGGAAGCTGCGCAGAGGTATCAGCAGCAAGCTGAGGACCAGCAGCAGATGGAGGCGGAGAACCTCCTGCTGGATAGGGAGGCGACAAAAAGAGCCATAGATGCCTCCAATGCACAAATCGCTGCAGCAGATGCTGCTAAACAGTATTACACTGAAATGCTCAGGCTACAAACCTTGCAGGCTGAACTTCAAATTGAGCTTTTGAAAAAACAATTGGGAAAGGAGTAATCAGAACAGACCAAGGGGGGGGGGGGGGGAATTAACTTCTAAGATTTTTTTTTTTTAGATTGACGAAGCAAGGGCGGATGTGAAATAATAAAAGTACATTTTGAAATGCAAGGTTTTATGAAAACCTCAATCTGTTATAGGGTAGTCGTCCCTGGAGAAAAACACTCGAACCTATGCGACACCCAGTAAGATGGTGCAAGTAATTTTAACGAATAATGAAATATTTTTATCGCCTCCCCAGTATTCCAGACTACCACATTGGTATCCGACACCAGCGACGATCTAACCAGCGGAGTTTCCATACATGTGCGCAAGCCTGTCGACACGTCATTGTTGGGAACTAAGGAAAGAAGCTTAACAATTCGACCCTGCTCAAAACAAAACAGCAAGTAAGCAAATAACCTAGTAAGTGCCTGCACGGCGCAAACAGTGATTATACGTTTAAATGCATGGTTGATGGTGTGACCACTCGGTGTGCCTCATTTCTTCGAGTAGAGTGTGTCGCGGAATTTACACCGTTCAGGAACTCTGTACTCCTTTTGTTCACTTCCCGAAAAAAAACAGGCATTACCATACTTCAACGTTGTTCGACAGCGATTTTATACACCCTTTACTCTTTTACTAAGTGAAATAACCAATGACAGAATTATTCCTCTTATGTACATGACCCATTAGTGGCTGTTATGACCGGACCACTACTGTGACACATACAGGTTGACTCCTCTCACATGTAGAATACTTTTAAATATGGTAATAATTCCAACTTATAGGACAGAGGCGCAATACAATGAAATGGTATTATTTTTGAGGCTATTATTTCGCTCACCCCTATAATTACTCGCACTGAGGGCATTGATGTTCGCGTATCATGTAGTACGAAGACAAGCCCGATGACCAACAGGCAGAAGTGGGCCGAAGCTTTTCGCACAAAAGCCGCACGCACTGTTGATTGAGGCACACAACAGCAATATATTGCAGGACTCTTGCGTATGTGGTTTCATGGGTCATGCGGCGACTTCACTGTTAAACGGAGTTGCAATTATGCTGCTTGACCAACTCTAACCTTTTACAACGAGGTACGCTGCAAGACATGTCAATTAATCTTTGGGCATTTGTTACTCCATACCGAAACTGGATGAGGCAAGAATGATTCTGATCCGTGCCTGCAATGCTGTTCACAAGAGTTACCTTGTTTGGACACCCCCACATTACATCTTAAGTGCATGTCATTGTTGCAACCAACAAAAAACATGGTGCAATGAAGAGGGTTTGCGAGACAATATGGTTTGCAATGTTTGACGCACTCTTTCTGCTACAATGTTCGGAATCAGGAAAGGGTACAGACGTCTTCAATATGAGGGTGGACGCCTGAGCGGCATACGACGGGCGCTGCATCGTCTCCAAGTGACGCTTTTGCAAATAAAGGTGGATAGCAGTCGCAGCACAACATCTGCTTGCTCTAATATCTGCCAATGCTTCCATTCTTTTGCAACGAGTGAATTCCGCAAAGCCTGTTTACCCTCGTATTGAAACCATACATGAAGAGTGCTTAATAAAGATTAAAATATCTATGTTCTCCAAGGAATATGCTGGGGTTGGTTCAGCCCCTTATATCAGCGGCTGCTAAACCCACAACCAAAAGATGCCACGAAGCATTCAAGAAAATTTATTATATGTAATCGCGTGCCACATTCAACTTGTTATTATGGTTCTCCATTTACGGAGCCTGGTAAACACACAGAGAGGACAATATCTCTGTATGTTTCTCGCATTCAAGAAAATCAGTTTGAATTGAAAAGACCACATACCCACATACCTACGCTCAACAGAAGAACTGGTCGACAAGGGCACGCCGGGCCTCGTTGCTTTCTCCACGGCCGGCTGCCATGGGCTCCACAGGAACCTCAGGCGGGATGGCAGTCCCTGGCATCGCGCAGGGGTATCTCTTGGCGAGATTGTGGAGCACGCAGCATGCCACGATGATGTCGCAGCATCTGCTTGGCTCCATGCGCAGCTCGGCGTGCAGGCAGTGGAACATGCGCTTCAGCTGGCCTATTGTCCTGCGTGCATCATATGGACAGAATGAGTATTATTTATTTAAATTACACTAATATATTAGGGCTGAGACTATTTCATACTTTCTGAATGCTGTAGCCTACCGAAAACCCGGCAACCATTTCTTATCATTGCCCAGATATATAACAGTATGTTTACATGTAGACCATATTAAACTTCCCTCGACAAATGTTCCTCATAACTGAGTGTAAGCGAAACACAGTTTCATTACAAACAGTCGTTAACATTAGCAGTCCAAAAATGTCTGTCAACGACTTCCCTATAGCAACCCGAGCCCGGTGCAATTTGTCACATTTTTACGGCGAGTCCCAGCAGTGTGGAGTATTTTAGAATGTATGACAAGTAGGCGTGTAATTTCTGTAAAGGTGGGGCAGGAAAAAAAAAACACGGCTTTGCATTTGTATCTTTTTGCTCTTCTGTATCCAGGTTGAACCAAAATATTGCCTTTCACACGTATGTAACAAATCCTGCCCCTAACGAACGAACAATGTGATATGTTCTCCAAAAAATATGTTGGAGAATATTTCACGTTTTTGTTTCTTGATACGATGCATGCGATTTGCGTGTCTGCTTTTATGCAACACTGCATATATGTGTCTACGTTGCACCCTTATGCAGGCCCTCGGGCTGTATAGGGGCACTGGAAAGTACAATACATAAATATATATTCTTGGGATAGTATTTTCTTTCTTCTCTCTTTAGGTTCCGTGCAATTACTGTTTTCTGCTTGGTCTAGAGAACACAAAACTGTATGTAGGGGCGTTACAATTAACAGTGTCTTCTGTGCTATGACAACAAAATGTTACGTTGTCTAGTGGCATTCTTTTCAATATAGCAGCCCTGTAACCCACCACGATGCGTGACTTTGTCTTACCTTTCAAGAATACTCCTTGTCGTGGTGTGTGCCGTGTTGTACCTCACTTCTGCTGCTGATGATGGCGACAGGAATGGCGTCATCAGCCACGGCTGGCAGGTGTAGCCGCTGTCGCCGAGCAATAGGCCATCGTAGATGCCATCGGCCAGCTTGACTGATAGTGTGCTCTCGGTGAAAATCCGAGAGTCGTGCGTGCTTCCTGGCCATCTCGCAACCACACTGCGTATGCGGCAGGATGCGTCAACTACCACCTGTACGTTCATGGAATGGTGCAGGTGACGGTTCACGTACACCTCCTCGTGCACGCGCGGTCCCTGGATTCGAATGTGGGTGCCATCAACAGCACCCACAAAACAAGGGAACCCGGCTACGTCAAAGAACTGCTCCTGCAAGGCAGCACTCTCTGCGACGTCAGGCCACCTGCACTGCCAATACATTCAGAAGTTAATTTACAGCACAATACCCTAGCATGCACATTTATGCAAAGTTTAGCCGACAACATTCGTTTTTTTTTTTCTGCTTCAGTGTTCATCGTAAAAAAGAAATGTAAATATCGCCAAATGCCTCGACAAAACAAAATGTTCGATAAAAAAAAAAAGTGGGCCCACACCGCGGATCGAACCCGTGTCCACTTATGTATGAAGCAGACACCTTACCCCCCCATGTACGGTGTATGCCCCTATGATATGCCATCTTTTTTTTTTTTTTTAACCCTATGCTATGCCACCGCCTATAAAACGCGTAGTAACCATTCGTGTTATAGGCTCCCTGCACTGACGTCACATCGCATACTTTTGAACACCAAGTAAAAGGAGGAGAGGGAAACTGCCTTTGTAAGAATGTTGAGTGAAAGGTTATTGTTCTCTAATCATCTGGCAGGAGAATAGCAACGCCTGTGCAAACCCGGGAGGCACAAAGGAGGATCCTGGCAAGAGGGTAGCTCCCTCTTTCCCTCTTCTCTGGAGGGCAGCTTCGCGTATTGCGTATAGCCCTTTCCGGCCGAGGTGCACGACGGAGTGCGTATTGCTTTACTCATAAACAAAGTCAACACAATCTGACTTTTTTTTTTTTTGACTCGGAACGCTCAAGAACTCTTTACCGTATGAAGTCCCTTGCTCGACGTGCCAGAGCCACGGTGACCTGCCTCACGGACCGTGAAGCACTGGAGACTTGCACGTGGACGTAGTCGCCTGCAGTGATGAGAAAGTTGCCTGTGGCGTAGAATTGCAGAGCGGCGATCACCTGCTGCTCTGCGGACAAGGCGCAGCTGCGACGCGTCGACCGCTCCAAGTCCGGGCGCAGCGTCTCCTCGAGAAACATAATTCCCGTGCGACCAAACCGGAATCGTTGCTGCAGCGCATCCTCGTCGAATTCTTCCAGCGGATCGAGGCGGTCCCGGAACACACGTTGTCGTCTCAGCATGACGACAGCGTACTGCGCGTACGCGCTGTCTCGTCGACGTCGACGCCTCGTCCCGTTCGACATTGTTTCCGTTATCAAAGTACAAATAGGTCCGCAAATCAGTTGTTTCGCCAGCAACGAGACTACAGCAGCGGCGTTGCCAGACTGGAAGGGACTCGGGAAAGTTATGCGTTGTTTATGGCGAAACTTATTGAAGGAAATGTTTCTTACGTTTTCAAATATTCGTCGACAAACTCTAGCATGGTAGCTAAAATTTCTTCGTAGCATCTGAAGCAAATAAATTGTTCTTCAAGTACATTACTATATTTTGACTTAAAATACCATACTAGAGGGATAACAACCAGCGGAAAAAGAGAATAAACAAAATGACTGGCTTGTGTCACCGATAGATGACGCATCTTACTGCTCAATCAAAAATAATTATTGTGGTTTTATATCCAGCCGTTTATTATAGTACCTAGGTACTTTTTTCTTCCTAGGTACCGTGTTTTACTAAAATGGGTTTACCATCGCTTCGAGAAAACCGGCCCAGGTCCCGATTCTATCCAGTATGAAATGCTTCGTCGACTCTCCTTGGAATCATTTGGACAGTTGCTTAAATTCTTTAACCGCCTCTGGGAAGACTCCTACTTTCCCGACGCATGGAAATGTGCACATGTCATACCCTTCCTAAAACCAGAAAAGGACCCCTCACGTCCATTAAGTTACCGCCCAATTGCACTCACTAGCTGCCTGGGTAAGACATATGAGAGACTCATTAACAGGCGACTTGTATATTTTCTTGAAACTAACAATATTTTGGAGAAGTATCAGTGTGGTTTCCGACAGGGTCGGTCCAATTTGGATCTCCTGGTACGCCTTGAAACCTTAATTAGGGAAGCATTTGTAAACAGGCAGCACACAGTTTCTGTAGTTTTTTTATTTAGAGAAAGCATACGACACTACTTGGAGGCATGGCATTCTTCAGGATCTCCTTGCCTATGGAGTACGAGGTCGCATGCGCAGTTGCATTAAAGCTTACTTAACGGGACGAACGTTTCAGGTCTACCCTATTGGAAAAACGTACAAGAAACAAACCTGCTGCTTGTACAGTTCGGGTATGACACCATCATACTTTCTTGTTATTATGTATGCAGCTAGTTTGGTTCGGCTTTCTGCATAACTGGAGATACCGGCACCGCTATGGCTCCGGGTCTGTCTATACTGGCAGCCAGTTTGCTTGCCGATATGATTCAGTGTGCTGGTATGATTTTGCGGCCGATGACGTAGGCGACCGCCATCTTTCCAACAAAAAACGCTTATACCACACCACCACCGTTATATCCAAATCATACATGCAGAAAGACGACCGCCATCTTCCAACATAACGTCCATCGTTTACCACCGGTATCGTTACATACACCATACATGTCGAAAAAGAACATAAGCCGCGTTTACACGAATGCGACTTAGTCGTATTGAATTTAGTTGCCGCATTCCATATGCGGTCATGTAAACGGCATAATGCGCAAAGCGCATCGCATTAAAGTCGCTAGACAGAGGTGGATCGAGATGTCGAGTGCGCATTCATTCAGCCCATGTAAACGGAGATCGGATCGCATTTTGGAACGGGGAGGATTATCGGAAGGCGCTCGCTGCGGGAGCGAGTGAACAGCTGAGAACATGGAGGCGGCCAATCTCGTCGGCGGCGCGGAGAGCGGTCCCGCAATTTTTTTCCCGAGAACAAACGCAAGCTTTTATTGTGATCATAACTAAGCAGAATATAGCGGAGCTGCTCGGTGTGGGCGGCCCCGTCCAAACCTTTGCGAAGTACGACTTGCGTGTCCGAAGGGGTCACAAAGACATCGGTGCAAGCACGAACGACACCGAGAGCCCCGAGCACTGTTGAGTACTGCATGGTAGCGCAGAACGAGCAGCTCCTACCTCGGTGCCGTTCCCGGCTGCGCAAGAGCCTCTCGGACTCGGGGTACGGTCGCGATCGGCGAGTTCTGGCGCGGCGAAACGCGGAGGCTTCCTCAAAGCGTGCGCACACATGTCGCCTCTCGTTCAGAGTGAACCGGCGGCCCGGCCTGGAGTCCTAAACGCCTTGGTTTCGATGCTTCTTCCGTCTCGCAACTTCTTCTACAGCACCGAAGACAGCGGGCACCATCTTTACGGTCACTAAATGCGTCGAAAGGCCTCCACGTGCGATGCACCGGAAAACGTGGTGCGGCTGGTGCCGGAACGGAACTGCGTAACTTCGAGCTTTGAGTCAGCGTGCACGGCAACAAACCGATCGTGACACCAAGCCGCGGATACCGCATCGCCGGTCGACAGCGGCAAACGGCCCGTTGCTCGTATCGTGGGCCGTGACTCGTACTCGGCCAACTCGGCGTCTTTTCGTGGCCCCTCGCGTCGTCGCTACCAGCCGCAAACCCGGCGTCGGAGAAAAGCGAAACCGAAACCGAAACGTAAAGCTTGCGCCCAGTGGCTTCCGCTGTCGCGCCTTTTCTGACTTCCCGGCTTCCACGCTTCCGGTCGTCGCGGAGATGGCGACGTAGTGGTTTTGGCGGTTTTGGCATCGCTGGCTCGTTCTGCGTTTTGGGGGACAGATGTTTTACGGTCCGTTTCTACTGCGTCTCTGGCTCTCAACTCGACGGCGCCTCTCATAGTTCAACCAGGCGTGGTCAACCTGTGTCAGGCCGGCTCGACTCGTCCGATCGCCGGACCGCAGGCGACTTCCCAGTTCGGCCGTGAGGCCTAGGATCCGAAGACGTCTGTCTCCGTGAAGCGGTAAGCGAATCTCGTCCCGTTTTCGTTCTACTTTTAAATTACGTTAGGTGCGCTACAGTGTAAGCCATGCGTGCCAAGTGTTCGTAACAATTTTGAACTAGAATAATTGTGCTTCATTGCGGTTTGTCATTTACGGAAAATATAAATCGAGCAATGAACGAGGAGCCATGCTTGAAAACGATGCATGTACGATGTTAACTTCTACCTCGGCGGCTTTAAAAAAAAAGTCAAGACTGGTTACGGTTGGATGCGAGGCTGGTCCCAATGCAATGGTAAGCACTTAGAGCGCCTTTCTGAACGGCATGTTAGCAATATAGCGATCAACGAGACGAGCGACGGCGAGAAGCTACGAGTGCCGGCGCCGAGCGCCGAAGATTTCTCACTCTCGCTGCTTGCGCCGCTCAATTCTTGGGCTTCTAGAAAACGTCGCTCATCGCCTCGGTCGCTCGCACCAATCGCTTTCATAATGTGTGTCTCGTCGCGCGGCTGACTGCCGTGTTTATTCAAATATAAGTCGACCTTTTCTTTTTTTTTTTTCTTCTTCTTTTTTTCTTCTTCTCGGAAATTGTGACTAAAGAATTTCGACACCTACATTCGCGACCAAATTTTGCGACCCTACCGGAGGCATGAAGCTATCGAGTCACCGAGCCGGCGTTGCCGTAGAGCCGCGCCGCTTCTTGTTTCAAAAAGCCTTTGATTGCCGAAATAGCTCGCCGCCCGCGGTGGCCGGTCGGGCGTCGGATTTCGACATCGCGCCTCTAGCGTTCCCCTTGCTGGGCAACGGGTAAGGAGAGGAACGCGATGCGCCATGCACTTTACCCTCCATCCTCGCAAACGCGCACAAAAAAAAAAAAAAAAAAAAAAAATGTTATTTTTGTTAGTTGCTTGAGGCGGCTCGGCTCGCGTGTTGCTCATGGCGACATGGCGGCTTTGCTTGCGTCTTTGTAGTTTGTCTTCCGTCGCTTCGCACCTTCTTTCGTTTCCTGTCGTCATTTTACAACGGTGTCAGTGAAGTATTGCTGCGAATTTGCGAGGATGTCTACCCAGCTGACGAAGCTTGGAACGATGATAACATGTCCAGAAGTTCTGACGGTGATGAAGTTTTTGGCATCGCCCCGTGATTTAGCTGAGAGTGATGTAAATAAAGGTTTTTTTCTTTCTTTTGCCCAAAATTTCCCCTGTTCTTAAAAATAAAAAAAAAAGATCGACCTATATTTTTTTTTTTTTTTTTTTCTTGGTGGATCCAATAAATAGGGTTCGACCTATTTTCGAGTAAATACGGTAACTTTAATTTTTATTTTGGGTTACGTCGGACGCAACTCGAATGCTTGACAGTTACGTTGGGCGTAACTTTAATTTTTATTTCGGGTTCCGTCGGACGTAACGTTAGACACTCCGTTACACTTAAGGAAAATAGGGGCTGCTGGTTCATCATATAAAGTTATAAACCAACCATTTGTGTTTAATTAAAATGCATCACTGACCTCAAAAAAAAAAAATACTGCTATTCTAGAGTTTATGCTATAGGAATGTAGCACTTCAGATAAATTTGTTTATTTTTACTTTTAGTCCCTGCCCCACCAGATAAAACATCTGGCCTAAAGCAGTGTTCCGGATCTCCTTCCAAGACATCAGGCGGGTCGTCATTCAATCCAGGAGTCGGCGGCGTCTCATGGGCGTGTTGCTGGTGCTTACTGGATGGTGCTACCGAGGGAAAAGTGGTCATGCTTGGGAAAGGCAAGTATGGCCGCCGTAAGTATACATATTGTTTTTACCTTTGCTCGAATCCGTTTTTAAGAAATGCACAGTTTGCATGTGTGCATCTCTCAATGTTTCCACAGTCGGCTGTTTTTTTTGGAGTGCTCCAACTGTGTCAGCGCTAGTTTCTCTAGATCATGCAAATGGAATGCAACAATAAACCACATATGCTCTCGCAACAAACAGCGCTGTGCCGAAGCACTGTGGAATCTACTCTAGCTTTATGATGCAGCACAAAATAGTTGATGCCAATTATAGCTACTTTTGTGACTCCGTTTTACCAAAAGCTCTGCCGAAACAAACTTGCCGCCTTATAGGTAGTGCAAAAGAACCTCGCGTGCCTAACCTGGAGAAGGGCATTTTTTTTTTTCATAGGTCAATTTTTCCTTAAACCAATACCTTCAGCCTCCTTGAAATGTTAACATTATGTGACACACGGAAGAACAGTAAACTCTTTAATGTTGGCAAACCTTTAATTTTCGCGGCCTTTGATTTTGCAGAATTCAGTGGCTGTGATTATGTCCTCTGTGACCGATTCGAGAAGAAATAGGGGCCACGAAGATAAGGGGGTTTTACTGTACATCGGAGGAAAGAGGAAGTCACTTATGTTTGTATGCAGGAGTAAAACCAACAACAACAATCATGGTGTCGACACTTTGTAAGCCTATCTGTGTCTATTGAATGATATCAATTTTGTTTTAGTTCGTTAAACATTGTTGCCTGTACATTGTGGGATGTCGTCTTCAACACGAGCAGTGGTTTTCTTCTCAAGCAGGCAGCATGGACGCGTGCCGCAGCACAACATAGTTCATTTGCAGGTGGTACCGCAGGTTGAAGGATGGTTGGCACAATATGGGGGAATCACAATTCAATGTTCTACCTCGGGCGTAGACAAGATTTGCTTATTCTAAATCATTTTGTCTAAAAATCTGGGATTTGCGATGAATGTACCCGCATGGTTGGAAGGGCCAGACAAGCCTTGTGAGCGCTTCATTTTCTAGCGTCTCAGTCCTGAACTCACTCACGCACCACATGTGTAGATGTTCCGATAGGTGGGAGCACTTATTTGGAAAATGGTGAATGGCAACTGTTATCTTTATCAGACTTCTGTATTATGGTCAAAGTTGGACTGCATATTTGCAATACTTTTTCTCACTTAAAAATATGTCATACTAAAATATGTAGAATAGCCGATGACAAAAAGAGAATGGCTGGGCGTCCTCCAGCACGTGCTTGTGCTTTTCACCCCACTTTGGACAGATGTGCTTGCTCCAGGCTCATGAGGCGCTGAAACGTCATCGAAGGTAGCAGACGGGCTGGTGGTGGAACAACGGAGACTTCTCCCTGCCTTTCTCATGCTATCAGTGAGCGTGTACCTCTATACTCTAACTTGGCTTAACCTGCACAGAGCTGAGGAGAATAGGCTTGGCGAGTGCCCTTACTGCATATGCATTTGTACAGCTGAGGCACTTTCTGAATCAAGAATATTGTGTACCTTAGCTTCAAAAACACATCATTTTGGGGGTGCAAAAGGAATTCTAAGGCATATTTTTGTTTGTATTGTCCTATTACGCATCGCAGGCACGTAGCCAGGGGGAGGCCCATGGGGCCCGGGCCCGGGCCCCCCCTTCCCCCTCCCCCTCCGAAATCTTCCATTTTGCATGTGTCCTCCTCTCCCCCCTTCTCCTCATACAGCATTTTGTCATGAGTGGGCCCCCTCTGAAACAAAATCCTGGCTACGTGCCTGACGCATGGACTCCTTCAACTTAATGCGGAGTCGACCCACCCTGTTGAAAAATTTAATGCCTGCCAGGTAATTGTTTTGCATTTAGTTAATATATCAGTATTCAGTTGGGTATCCCAAGTCATTAGTCGTTGAGATGCAGTCTCTCTGTAAGTCAGTCATGTTTAACATTCATAAAACTGCTTGTCAAATAATGGCACTGTCGAGGACATGTACTCGGCTCGAGCAATCGCTGTGCACAAGCTGGTCGTGTGGATACAGGCAGCAAACATCCCGGTTGAAACGTCCTTCCTCGCAATGTAGCTCAAGACTAGGTCAGGGCCCCACTCACAAACATCTATACTTTGCATCTCTTTAAGCTGGACCACTTTTGACACTACAAGCCATTGCAGCGAAAACAGTGTGACACATGATTGTAAGCTCGACGTACCATGGCATCCAACTAGAAGGTCACATGGCTTGCAGCTTCTGCCGTGGTTAACTTTAAACTGAGATAGTTTGGAATAATGCTCTCGGTTTTTAGTGTTGCCCGGCACAATTAACAATTTGGTGATATAGTGCTGCATTGAGAAATCTGCATTCGTGACTGTATCACCTTATGAATGCATACTAGCTATTAAACTCTCCATTCTGCAGAGAAATGAAATGCACTTTGCTTCCAATTGCAGCAACTTCTCGAACTTCATGGTATGAAGCACCTTATGGCTGCAAGCTCTGACCGATCTTGTTTTCTGGTTTGCGCAGGCCCATTGCAGGGAGTCACTCCGAGAGCCTCACCAGAGGTTCCTGCCCGTGGTCGTTCTAAATTTTTTTGTTGTAGGTATGCATCCTTTCTGTCTTTCCCTTAATTGTACTCGGGCGCTTTCTTTTCATTGTCGCAGATTTGCCTCAAAATTAATTCAGCATACAAATGGATGCTGTACAACTGTATCCCGCATATTTTGTTCAAGATAACTTTTCTTTGCGAAAGTTAGATTTTTTTATGAAGGTTAGTCTTTTTTGTTTTTATTTACAAATTTATTTGAGTTTCCATGGGCAACATTAAAACGTTATGTAATGGGCAAGGACAAGTTCACTGCTCTAACTTGTTCTCAACTGATTGCAAGAAATTTTGTTGATGTCGTGAAACCTCTTTCCAGCACTTGCTTGGCAGCATGAAAACAAATTATAGATGGGACATACTCTTTTTTAGACTGCTTGCTCATTCTGCAGGTCTGCCTTCTATAGATGTCGTGCTACTGGAGAGCAGGTGAATTCGATTGTTGGTTTTGCCATTGCTTTTTTTTTAGCCGTTGTCTTAATAGTTCTTTTAAATTTAAAAATTTTCCTAAAAAGCAAGTTGGCAAGAATATCTACGGTAGTTTGACTAGTTAGCTGAAAATAGTGATCTAGTACCCTTTAGTCAGTAAAATAGATAGTGTGTGCCGCTGTTAGTGTCAAGTAGAGATGCACGCTTTTTAGGCATTTTGCGCAGGGTGGTACCAATTTTTATTGGTTAGCCTCTTGGTGCGCCAACTAAACTCTTTCTATCCAGACACCTGCCCTTTGCTTTTATTTGGCAGGCTCTGGCAATAAAATAATATAGTGTTATTCCTCGGTGGCTTAATAACCTAAAGAAAGAAGTTTCTCCATGTTTAAACGCAAACTTTTATAAAGGCAAAAATGAAATAAGCCAGTAGCAGACGGCACATAGCCTCAACAGTGCTCCGCGCCAACAGCGTTGCTTCAAAATAGCGGTCTTCTCCTTTTTGCTGCCTTCTCTCTCCCTCCT
The DNA here is from genome assembly GCF_016920785.2 of Ixodes scapularis. Taxonomy (NCBI): domain Eukaryota; kingdom Metazoa; phylum Arthropoda; class Arachnida; order Ixodida; family Ixodidae; genus Ixodes; species Ixodes scapularis. Next base: position 14,288,151 of record NW_024609873.1, on the reverse strand, counting down.
TCGGCGCTCTCCTCCCTTTCCTCCTCTCCGGCACCTTTGTCACCACACCCACTGGCTAAACTCTCCCACTATACAGCTCTGCATTGCAGTAGTAGTTTTTTTTTTATAGTCTTTAGAGTTAAATGTGAATATTTGACAGAAATCTCCCAGGTTGGGGTGAAAGAGGGTTAAATGAATGCATTTGATCATTCGCCTTAATTCGGTACCCATCATTTCAAGGCCTGTGTGGCCTTGTCCTGGGGTGTGCCTATGACTGTGGCTGTGAAGGAGCAGTTTTTTAATAGGTACAAGTACAAAGTATAAAAGCAAAAGGATCTATGTGCTGATCACGAAAGAATATGCTAGCCATTCTAATGTAGCTCTGCCAAGTACTTGATTGTGATTTGTTTTTATTTCCAGCTACTTGGTTGCCTCAAGATCTGGAGATCCTAGTGGCCACAAGCTTGGACTCAATCTTCTTCTGTGGTCCGGCCAGGACCATGGGGAAGGTAATCCCAGCAACAAGAGCACCACAGTATCTCCCTGCCTGTGACTTTCGATTAGCATCACGACAAGGGAGTCCTTATGCCACCAAGTGTTAGGTATGCTACTCGAAATAAGCATTCTTACCTATTCTTGAAGTGAAACAGCAAAAGCACTACTAAGCCTAAAATGCAAAAAAGCATTCAAATCTCGGGTTGGATGGAGTTCCAATTACAAAAAGGCGTCTGCAGACATGATTCACATGTGAACTTAAAGCCCACGGGTGTAGGTTCGACGGAGTCACAGAAATAACTTCCCGCAGATGGCTTCGCTAGTGCTATACCCAAACAAATTCTTAAAATAATCATTGTGTTACGTTGGTGTCATCAATCTTATGTACCTAGCCCACCCAGCAAAATAATCATTGTGTTACGTTGGTGTCATCAATCTTATGTACCTAGCCCACCCAGCAAAATAATCATTGTGTTACGTTGGTGTCATCAATCTTATGTACTATCGGGGAAAAATGAAATGCGAACAGAGGAGCGCGTGGCTCGCGGTACAGGCTGCGCCGCCTGGCAGTGAGCCTAGGAGCGAGGGTGCGTGGCCTACTCTGACGTGTTCACGCCCCTCCCTTTGCGATCCCCAAGATTCAGCAGTGCGCCTCTTAGTCCGCTGAAAACTATCACCGCTATCTTTGCTGGCTCAGCGCGTGCGGTGCAAAGAAGCTCGCAGAACTCGCCGAGCAGTCAAAGATAGCGGTGACAGCTTTCAGCGCACTGAGAGGCGCACTGCCGAAGCTGGGGGAGCGCCAATCGAGGGGCGTGAACACATCAAAGTAGGCCACGCACCCTCGCCCCTAGGTTCACTTCCAGGCGGATCAGCCTGTACCGCGAGCCACGCGCTCCTCTGTTCGCATTTCATTTTTCCCCGATAGTACCTAGCCCACCCAGCAGCCGGGAGATGTGAAATATAAAAAAATGGGAACTTGCACATTGTCAGCTCTGCAAAGATAATATATTGAACCGAGCGTAGCACGTTCAACTTAAGAAAGCAATTCAGTGCAGGCCTAGTTTTAAGGTTCACATATTTGTTATTGCCCTTCATAATGAAGGAAAAACTGCTTAAGTTGTGGCCCACTACAGGCTTTCTATTAGTGTTAAAAAGTGTTATGGCAGTTTGAACAGCACGCTCCAAATATTTTCTTGAAATGCATAGGTTTATGGAAATTATTATGTGGATGTTTGCAGACAGTCATGGTGAGACCAATCTTTAGTGCCAAGTGTTCCACTTATTCAGAGTTGGTTGAGACTGTAAATATTGTAGGTCGCAAATTAAATTTTTATGGTATGCAATGGGCACAATCATCCGTAATGACTAGCTCTACCTAGGGGAACTTTATACGTTTACTACGGCAAGATGGTTTCGCAAAACTAAGTATTTAGTTTATTCAACTCCTGCACTAACCTTCTCTCTAGAAACTTTTTATATTCTTTACGATGCTGAGTTAGGATTCTGGAAGTAGTTTTTCTAGAACTACGCTAGACATTTCCAGTTCATCATTTTTCTCGCCAAGCATTCGAGAGAGCCAAACCCTGTAATATATGGATGGAACTCGCAGAATGATGCGACTGGCAGTTTGAAACATTCGGCACTGTAACAGTAACAATGACATGTCACTTGCCTATGTAGTGCTCATTTTCGCGGATCAAACTGCTTTTTCTGTCTGCACTCATTTTCAGTGGACTCATTCAGCGAACTCGCACCCGAGACTGCAGCGCTGGGTTCTGCGAAATAATTGGAATGAATATAGATGCAGCAGGTTTCTTTGAGTGTGCGTCTAACACGTATTCTTCATATTGAATCTGCTACTGTATTTATGACCATGTCCTTAATTGTATCCACATTCCAGCTTATTTTTATTTTGACATTTGAGTTTTCTTCAGTACTTTTCTCAACATCTGTGCTTGTTGAGCCGTACTCAAGACCATACATCTTGTCTTTCCCTATTACATTAATATATAAAACTGTTGATGCCGAGTACGTACCGAATCTGTCGTGCAAGTTAAATAAGAACCAATAGAAAGCTCTACAAAGGAAATTTTGTTAAAGGAGGCTGTATAATCATTAGAATAGCACATGCCATGCTAAAACAAAAAAAAAAAATACAAATTCTTGTTAGGTTGGCAAGGATGACACTGCTGTGCTGTTTCTGATGTGTCACAAAAAAAATCAGTGCCATACAGTGTTCCTTATGGAAATACAAACTGTTGAATTCGAAGCCTAGAAGTTTTATTCAAGAATGTTCCTCAATACAAATGTATTTAGAGATCTGAGCCACCGGCTCATACATGACTATGTGGCGAACATTCATTTTCATGTGCATTATAGTTTACAAGGTCTAGTCTGCATTGATTTATTGCATTCATGCTGAAACTGGGAGGGGTTCTCTGGGTATGAATAAAGATATAAACATTTCTTGAAATCAAAACATTTGAGAACGGACAAAAGAAAGGATCTGAGAACCTGATCTTAGATTCTCTTTTCTTTTTCTTCTCTAATTTTCTCTTTATTTCACCTGATGCATTTAGTTTTTTTAGCGCAGCTCTTAGCGCCCGTTTCCGCGTTTTGCGGCGTCGCTGTCGGCGTAACCGCCCAACTAAACTTGGCAGGAAATTGAATTAATGTTGCGGTCATGTGACGTTAATATTTCCGCTAAGTCTAGCTGAGAAACTGAATTTTTTATGGATGACATGACACGGTCATGCGACGTCATTTTCCCCGCTACTTTTAGCAGAAAAACTGCATTTGTGTTGAGGACAAGGTCTAGTCTGCATATATTTTTGCATTCATGCTGAAACTGGGAGGGGTTTCCGCGCTAAATTTAGTGGAAAACTTAACCCGCTAAATTCAGGGAAATTTCCCGCTAAATGGGAGGGGGCCGAAGAGTAGTAGGGGAGGGGGAGGAGGGGCATACCCTCCCATACTCCTCTTCAAGATCTGTGCTCTAATTTCACATTACAGAGTATTCTAAACGTCTCATATTTCATCTCATGTTTATTCAACTTTTATATTGCAGGTGCGCTTGCAGCACAAATCTGGGTTGTGCTGATCCTCTACGCACAAGTTAGGAACTCCTGAATGGCAAGAGTGGGAGTTTGGTCTGACAGCTCAAGGGACACCATTGTTCAGTATTGAATTTTTAATTATCTTCTTTTGAGCAAAGTTAAGCTTTGCTGCTTGCAGTTCTTCTAAAAATAAATACCTGCAACCAAATTTACCAGGTCACGACATTTTGCCTCTGCTCTTAGTGCTCCTGGTAAGCCTTGGATAAGAGCTTACTGGTGTGCAAACATCATGTTTGTTTGAAACCACTCACTAATGTAGACTCGCTGACATCCAGCATTCCAATGAAACGCTGGATGTCCACAAGTCTTTCTTGAACAATGCAAGCGGGAAAGGAACCATACAATTGTATCGTATTGGGGGACATTCTAGAGAGTGTTTTTTTGTATGTTTCACAGACTTTAAAAAAGCCATGAAAGCTACATTTACGCGGTCTGTGCACGTGAGTTGCATGGCCAGGGCGGCATAGTATAAAAGACTAATTTGTAATGTTCAGTCGGGTTATTACAGAGATGTGCCAGACTTCTTTCAGAAAACTAGATGGAGGTTCATTCTAGCGTAGTTTTATCCCGCAAACCTAAATATCCCATTCGTTTTCCACAAAGATATAACTAAACGTGAGAAAACACAAAAAAAAACCTCCTACCAATAGTGACATCGTAAGAAGACCTTTCGGCCGCGAAGCGTTTGTCGCTTAAGGGCCGCGCGTCCAATCGCAAGTTTTCTAGGTATATTCTCTCGCATTGGCACCAGTCGGGACACATTTTTTTGCCCTTTTAAAAAATAGCACGTGCGTGCATAGCTTTGATAGGTGCTGAAGATGCGTGAGCAAAGATTCCGAAAGCTGCTTTTGTGACGTTGCTCTCCAGGGAAGTGCTTTCACAGCGCTTTAAAAATGACTCTATGCAGCCTCGATTCATAAAATTACCAAATAATTTTGATATTTGAGATTCTGGAGGTCATATGAAGAAGATTTAAAAGTGTTTTCTCAAATACAAAACCGCTTCAGCCTCTCTCTAAGTATAGTATGTTCCTGAAATTTTTAATCAGTGAAAATAGATTCATGGTTCCAATTAGAAACTTGCTAAGCGTCATCAAAACACACTAAATCAACTTTCAATGTGAAGATTTAAGGCAAGAGAAGCATTTTATGGCGTTCTAAAAAAATGGTTAATTTGGACGCGTTTCCAGACTTCGGTTTCTTACCAGAGCGCATCTTTGCACCTGCGGTCCTGCTGCCCGGTGTCCGCAGTGCGAAGCCGACCCCTCGCCTCCCTCGTAGGATGGAGGGAAGCAAGGCGCACATGTGTTGCGCGTCTAAGCCCCTGGGGAACAGGAGTGTGGGCGCAGACATATGAGCTCTGATAAGAAACTGAAACCTAGAAACTCGTCCAAATAAAGCGTTTTTACAGAATGCGTAAAATGCTACCCCTGCATTATATCCTTCTAGAAAGAGTTGATTTTGTGGTTTTCAATGACTCAGCAAGTTTCTAATTGAAACCATATTTTCATTTTCACTAATTAAAAAGTTAATTGACAAATTGTATTTAATTATCTGACTGATTGTTACGATTAGGTCCCTATACTATGTACACCTGGCCGTATAACTCGCCTGCACAAACCGCATTAATTTAGCTTTCACGACCTTTCTAAACATATACGTAAAGCTTAAAACTAAATCGCCCTGTACAACAGTGACAAGGCGAAACCAGCATGGTGGAGCCATACGGCTCCACCATGCTGGTATCGCCTTTTCGCTGGTATAGGATGTCCCATATTACGTTACGCATGTATGGTTCCGTCCGCCTCCATGGTTCCGCCATAATCCACTACGCTGGTATAGGATGTCCCATAATACGACACGCTTGTATGGTTCCGCCTACCTGTATCATTCCGCCTTAATCCACTATACTGGAGCCGAGGTTTCGCTTGTATAGGATGTCCCATATTACGGTTACGCTTGTATGAGCCTTTTCCATCATCTTTCCATCATCGAAATTTTCCAATAGGGTAGTTAGGCATCACTCTGTCCGATACCTTTGTGCGAGAAATTGGGACCCCGCAGGGAGGCGTCCTTAGTGTCACACTGTTTGCCGTCATGATCAATACGATTGCTAAGGTGATACCACGTTCCATTGCATATTCGCTCTATGTCGACGACCTGCAGATCTCTTCTTCCTCTTGCAATCCTTCTAGTTGTGAGTGCCAGCTGCAGCTAGCAATAAATAAAATCAGCAAATGGGCAGATGAAAATGGATTCCGGTTTTCAGCTGAGAAAACTGTTTGCGTACCCTTCTCTCTTCGGCGTGGGATATCACTAGATCCCGGCTTAGAAATAAATCGAACTCCTATAGCTGTTAAAGCTGAACATAAGTTATTGCGCATTATTTTCGACAAAAAGTTAAATTTTAACTGCCATTTACAGCAACTAAAACGGGAATGCTTAATATTCTTTAACATTCTCAAAGTTTTGTCTCATAAAATATGGGGTTCAGAGAGAAAGGTTTTGTTACGCTTGTATAACTCTCTGGTGCGATCCCGTCTTGACTATGGTGCCATTGTCTATAACTCAGCGCGACCATCCTCGCTGAAAATGCTGGACCCTGTGCACCACCTTGGCTTGCGGCTTGCCACGGGCGCCTTCCGTACGTCTCCTGTACTTAGCTTGTATGTGGAATCTCACCAGATGTCCCTTGCCAAGTGACGGCAGTATTTAGGCCTGAGTTATGCTTCCCGGATTATGTCTGACCTCGACCATCGAACCTTTACTACTTTGCAGAGATCTCGGTACGCCCGTCTTTTCGAGAACAAGCCGAGGACGGTTAGACCTTTAAGTTTTCGTGTGCAAAGTGATCAGGATTCTCTTGGACTTGACCTTAATGGGATAGAACTCCTTAAGAAGCCTCTACGTATTGCACCTTGGGAGCTGCTTCCAGTTATTTGCGACTGGACGTTTACACGGTTCAGCAAACATAGTATTTCGCCACTTATTATTCAGCAAGAATTTGTTGAGCTACAAAAGAAATACAGCAACTATGTTCACTTTTATACTGATCGATTCAAGAACTCCTCCTCCGTAGGAACTGCCGTTTACTCTGAAGAATTCACAAAGGCCCAACGACTCGAAAGCATGGCTAGTATTTTCATCCCAGAGCTTTATGGCGTATTGATGGCTATTGAACACATTATGCAAGCAAAACTATGAAAGCTGTTCTCTTTGTTGACTCACAGAGTTGTTTCAGCTCTCTGCTCAGTAAAAGATACCAAAAATAAGCTAGCCCAAATAATGCGATTTAAAATCAATAGTTCCTTAGTTCATGGCCACGATATAAAGTTTTGCTGGATCCCCAGTCATGTTGGACTTTTGGGCAATGAAAATGCAGACCAGTTAGCTACCTCCACAAACAATCTCATGGTGACCTCTACTGGCCTACCCTATCAAGATGTGAAGCCCCTCATTAAAAAAGCACTCCTCCGAACGTGGCAGTCTGAATGGGACCAAGAAAGTGAAAATAAGCTCTATGTGGTAAAACCAGGTATAGGACTGTTGGAGAGTGCATCTCATGAGAATCGCTTCATAGAAGTAGTCCACTGCCGCCTTAGAATTGGACACAGTTTCTTGACACATGGGCGTCTCCTTTGTAGAGGGGATGCTCCAGTCTATGAGCACTGTGGCGAATCACTAACGGTGCTTCATATTCTATGGCTCTGTTCATGTCTTGAGGAGAACTGACGTGCTTGCTTCCCGGAATGTCTCGCATACAATATTCCTTTCCATCCTGCACTCTCAGTGGGTGAGCATCCCATCATTCCGTTTAATCGCGTAATTTCATACTTAGAAAAAAGTGTTTTTTTACGTCGATTTTAACTTCCATATCCCTTTTTTCATCTTCTACCAATAACAAAACTTTTGTTGCAAAGCTGATTTCACAGTGAGAATTCCAAGACTATTACTCTGAGCAACATTATTACATCTCTTTGGCGCAGTATGGCCTTCGTCGCTTTTGCGCCAGTAAACCACCAATACTAACTAACTTTTTTTGTTTTTGTTATGCTGCAGCGGCTGGTTCCCTTGCTCTGGTAATCTTAACATGTTGTTTGCGCACGTCTTAATGATCACCAATTTAGGTAAGAAACTGTGACAACGCAGTTTGGAACGGATCAACAGTAACCTCCTACGACGTAGTTCGAGCAGCTAAACGCCTTTCTTCCGCTTCCCAGATGCGCTCCTAACTTGTGTGATCGCCTGAGTGGCGTTTGAGACCTCTAAATAGACTGCGCTATCTTCGTTTATGCGCGCGTTGTTATTTGATTGTCGTTGCAGTTGCGATCAGTGGATTCTGCTCCGCAAGCAGACTGACCGTAATAAATTGTTTCAGCTTTCGGGGTGACGAAACGGGGCTCGCAAAGCGTCTGCTTATGTAGGCTCCGAGTCCTCTAGAGCCGTTCGTCGCCGCTCCCGTGGGTTTTCGGAGGGACTACGCCGCATTTACTGGCGGCCTCAGCTAAGTGAGCGACTGCTTAGCGTGAGCTAATATCGAGCTGCCACAGTTCACTTGGAACGTGCATGCGACACCATCAAAATTGCCTGTCTTAGTAATGCGAGCTCGTTCTGAGCACGACCACTGAAGCAGGCGATGGAGCAAACGATGTAGCAGACGATGGTGCTCATCCGGGCTACCTAGGGGGCGCTGAGGGGATCTACTAGTGATGACGCTTAGAAGAGGAAACGCGCAGGCCTTGTGTTCTGGGTGGTATTGGTCTGGCCCGGTTCACATTGCTGCCCTGAAGGAAACTGCCGTCGCGATGGGGAAGATTATGAACATGAGGTTACGGTAATGCACGGGAAATCCCCTGTTCCTGGCGACGCAGGAGCGAGCTCCGGAATGCAAAATTGCCGAGTTAGCCACACGGTACACAGCTCCGTGGACAATCGATTTGGCGATTACCGGTGCCACAATTTCCAGCAGAGAGTTTATTCGATCTGTATGGTTTTAACACTGTTCGGAGCAGAATGACTTCCTGGAAAGACTACCATAGACGGCGTCGCACAGGGAGTCTATCGGGAGAAAACACGGGCCCATCGGTTTTCCCACATGCTCAGGGTGACTGAAACTGGTTCGGCCTGGCAGACACCCGGGGTAGTCGTTTATGAAGATGACGGCACCGGCGGTCATTAACCGGCGTAAGGAAGAAAACCGGAGGGGCGTCGTTGGCTCCGTGAGCCCAACGGACGCGGGTAGTTCTACGCCCACGGTGACGTCCACGCGGAACAAGGCAGGTCCGCCGGTGTGGAGGGCCAGCTAGGAGCAGGCATCCTGTTGCATCGTGGTGAATGATACAGGAGGCGAGGGACAGGAAACAGTCGACATTGCCTGCCACGGCTTCACTAGAAGAGCCAGCTGAAACCGACACCAAGAAAGACCGACGCCGAGGTTCTCACCATCACCCACGCCACATACTGAGGCAATAACGTAGCCACCCCGGCAGCACCAATAGCAGCCGTCTCTCCCGTCACCTCAGACAACTCTATCTACAGCGTACACCTGTCTCCCCAGTCCATCGACGAATACACCATGGCTGGCGTGGAAGAACTCTTCTCTGAGGCCCATGAAATCCCGAGTTCCGGAAGTCCTTCAAAGGACTTCCGGTACTCGGGATCCTACTTTTACTTTTATTTTAAAATATACTTCAGAGACTTCTGGAAGCCCGATATCATGGGCTTGACAGTTCTTGGTGCTGCTATGGTGCGTACTTAAGAAAAGAGTCTGGGTTTGTATTCTTAACCACTCTATACGTGCGTGAAAGTAATCACAAGCGTAAAGGCTCGTTAGCATAGTTGGGTTTGACCACGTTTGCGTCAAGTTGTTCCTATGGCGACCCTTACGACGAGCCACTGGGGATACGCTGTGCTGTACGACGCAACGAAGCCCAACGCAGTCGACGGATCTGTGTGAACGAGGCTAAAATCAGAGGGAAGCTGCCACTCACCATCAGAGTATTGAGTTACAGACAAGGGCATCCGAACTCTGAAAAGCCTGCTTCCCCATTTGATGGGTTGAACTAAGGAGAAGCCCGCCTCTTGAAGGCTCATTAGACGCAGTGGTGTACTTCTACACCATTCCTGTCAATGGTCTTTGCCATCATACTCTTAAACGGTTTCAGCTAAACATAGCAAATGGAGTACAAGATGCACGTCCTAATGCGAGAGAGAGGATGAAGTAGAGTCTCAACCAGTATGAGATACTCAGTCGGAGCACGTGGTGGAGGTCGTGACTGGTGTGGGGTGCGGCGCGCATTGTGGTTGTTTCCTTATCACTCTGAGGGAAGTGAAACTTTATAAAGGAGCCACAAATGAGCCGCTGTGCACTAAACAAGCGCCTTCCCTTCCATAGGTGGGAGGTGGAATCGCCCACAAGCGTGAGCAGTGCCCCTACCAGACACCGTCTCGGCTACGCACCTCGAGTGGGTCTTTTACACTGGTGGAGACTATAGCGAAAAGATTCTAACAAAGGATGTAGACGAGACTCGGAAGAAGATCAGCGATTTGTATTCAAGGAGGAAACAAATTACGGATAATGTGAAATAAGGCAGCGACCGGAAAATTTTTGAGGGACAGATGGGTTTTATCCAGATCGTGTAAATTTGAAGATTCAACGCAATGGTGTGTCGTCATTATTTTCGTGACAGTGATATTTTATCCTGACCAAGTGATAATGATCACTGCACCGTGATTGGGTGAGAAGGCGAGCTGGGTTATGGCGGAGCGTCAAGTTGCACGCACGTTCTGGCACGCCGTTCGGTATTAGACCGATCGAAGACTGTAGCATGCCGGAGTCTTCTAACCAGAAAATCAGAGCGGCGAGCAGGTATTCATTGCTGCTTACGACCTCGGTGTCCTGCCCTGGTCTGAGGCGTCTCTCATGAACTCAGTCCTGGCTGCCGGCCGGTGGCAGTTCCTTGCTTACTCTGTTCCGCATGTTTGTTCGTTTGTTTTTTGTAAATTTTTTGCGAGTTTTTTTTTTTTTTTTTTTTTACATTACTACGGCAACTGTATTTAACGGAAAATATATAAATCTTTGTTCCCAAATGCTGCTTTGCACGCCGACGAGGCACTCGCTCGGATAAAATGGTGCGAGGTGTGTGAAAAAGAGAGACCCCAGGGAGTAAGAGGAAGGGAAATGGAGACGGTAAATAAATCGGGATAAAACAGTTCATGTAGGGACGGAACCAACGCGGAAAGCAAGTCGACAGCTTCTTGCGAAGGGGTTGCGGTGACGTCAGAACGACGCCGAGTTCCGATTGGCTTTGATTGAAATGATAGTGGGTAGATCCCAATGCTAGATGCCTTGAGGTCTACCCACTATTTTTTTCAATCAGCCAATAAGAGCTCGGTGTTCTGACATCATCGCAGCCACAGCGCGAGAAGCAGACGACTTGCTCTCCGCACACCACCTAGAACGTTGTCTTGGTTCCATGCCGTGGTGTAAATACTCCTACCCCCCTTTACTTCTCCCCTTTTCAAACTCCATCACCTAAAGAGCGTCTAGATTGCGAGAGCATCGCCACCACCATGCCTTGCAGCGTCTCAAAGCAAGCGCGACGCTCGCAGGCGGCGACGCGAAGACGGAGGCGTCTGCCGCGTAGCACCGACTCTAGTCAGGTCGGGTCGGGTACAGGATCCACTAAAAATAACGTCTTGAGCAGGTCGTGTCTCCTATAATCGATGTCAGGCTAAGAGTGACACAGAAGCTCCTCCTATGTCTCTCCACTTTAGCAGAGCGAACGCACGAGAGGAGGCGACTCCCTCTCAAGTGTTCGCTCTACTAAAGTGGAAAGAGTTGCAAGGAGCTTCCACTCCACTTTTAACCTCTCAGCGACTCTAAATGATATGCACAAGACTCGCATTTTATGTCGCCCATCCAAAAAGCTCTGTCGCGTCGTAGTCTCAAAAACAACACCACGGAAGCGTTCGCATCATGACCGCCGCAGAGACCACCATTTCAATGAACGGATTTGAACGCGCAGTTATAACTATAGAATTTGAAGGAACACACGAACTGTGTCTTTTCCCGTGGGAGCCCTCTACTCCATGGTGGCAATCGAAGGACTGTTCCACGTCGTTGTGCCGTCTGGAACAGCCACAGCATTGGCACCTCGCTCAAGCTCGAAATTAAAGCTGGACCTCGGAAACGCGTTTTCAGCAGACCTACAGGCTGGAGTTGGAGGGGGTGGAGAAATGTGTATTCTGGACGCCGTCATATCGGCCTTAAGTGAGCGGCTTTTCCCACGTGGGCTGTTCCGTTGAACACCGCTTCATAAAACAGTTCTTCGGTTTCCGCCAGGGGATCACTACCATGAGATAAGAGACAGTTTTTTAGACAGTACGTATCAGATTGCGGGCCCAGCGGTCTCTGCTATCATCCTCTGCCATCGCTCATGGAGAAAGCCTCAGAGCATGCTTGTGACGTAGGTCACGACGTAGCCGCTGACACGCTCTGCAGTCTGTCGTAAAGTCACCCGCCGTTGTTGTCAGTCCTCCACCTTCCGAAAAGAAAACGTAAAAGAGGAGACGACAGAGAGGAGGCGAGGGGCAACGCCATACTGATGGCGTGGTTGATGTCCTCACTGAAAACGCACTTACGCCTACCGCAACGTTGACGCTGTTTTGAGATGCGTATATCCTTTTTTGTCGCGCAAAGTAGCAACCACGTTTGTTTTTTACACTCCGCCCTTTACGTTAACGGAGTGTTTTGTCTGTCTGTTTGTAAAGTTGCCATTGTCTGCTAAAGACCGAAAGGCGTATTTAAAAAATACTGTTTATATGATTAATCACGCATGCACGAATGTTACAGGCATTATCGGGCGGATTAATCGACCAATCGGCCATTTTTATAAATATTAAAACACATAGAAAACAAAAAATTATAGACAAACGGTAGGAAAAAAGAAAAGAAAAACTATTTCCGGGATTATTTTTGCGGCAACAATTTGACTTAATCGAGTACAATCAAACTTTCTCAATTCTATTTTCGATTCCGCTTACCAGACATCTACGAGCCCCGTGACAGAATTATTGCGCTTAAAGATTTTGGTTTTGTCCATTTTTATTTTAGATCAGCGAGAGTCCTCAAAACACAATTACCGTCATTGATTGGTAATCGACTAGAAACAGTTTTGCTTGAGAGCAAGTGAGGTCCTCACCTTCTAAATTTATTTCCACCCACGCATCTGTTGTAATCTAGTTCCAGAGATTCCAAAGGCTACTATTCTTCCAATTAAGCACCACAAAGCGCGACATCCTTGCCTTCGTACTGCGTCGTAGTGGCATTATCAGACACAATCTGATTTTTTTTTGTGTGTGTGTAGCTACGCGGCGTACATGACTGCGACATTCCTTAAGTGATAGGATGCGAGAAAACTTAAGTAAATTTAGATACCATTGACATGGACGAGACGTGCACTGCATGCAGATTGGCGAAACGGGGCTTACCTGGAAAGATTGGTAAGAAGGAAGAAGACAGTGTTGCGGAACGGGTGCTAAAGAAATGACGAGAAACGATTATTATTTGCTAACACGGACTCGTTAGCTGTAATCAACGAGGACTTAAGAAAAACGAGCAACGTGGCGAGTTAATAGCATCTCATTGTAGCTCTACAGCCAATGAGAATGCGGCGTTAGCCGATGCGGACGCCCAAGAACCAATCACAAAGCAGAACCACGATGAGCGACGCCTTTCGTGTATGCTCCACAGCCAACGAGAATTACGACATTAGCCGACAGGGATGCCGAAGAACCAATCACGAAGCAAGAAGATAATAAGCCCAGCCCTGCGTGTACGCTCCACGACTAATGAGATTGTGGCCGTATCCGATAAGGACGCCGATGAGCCAATCATCAATCGAGACCACAATAAGCCCCACCCAGCGTGTGCGCTTCACAGCCAATGATATTTTGACATTAGCCAACAATGACGCCTCAGAACATATGACGAAGCAAGAAGCGTGATTATAATAGGACAGACAATGCGTTTCTCGTGCTCTCAAAGACTACAGTATTTGGCACTGTAAGGAACGCTATTCCTTCAGCCGGGTGCGAATATCAGGGTTGAAAAAATATCTAATTAGTTTATCTCGAATTTATGAATATGACCAAATAGGAAAAATAAAATTGAAAGTTTATGTTCAAATATCTCTGAGCAGCAGAATTCATCTGTAAATAACATTTCGAATTAATTCAAGTCGTTTTTATTTTACAGAGTAACGTTGGAGCCCCCAGTCATATTTTTTTTCTCTTACATGAGAAGATTAAACGGCAAGTAAAAATAAAATCCAAATGAGTTGAGCACATTCCTGATTGAAAATATATAGTCCAAAGAACACATTAAAAATATCAAAAGTCAGCGTCGTTTTAAAGAACCGACTTTTCCTAGAAAAGAGATATTTGCGAGCATAACGTGTTTTAAATTCCAATTTAAGGCTGCACTCGGCTCCATTTAAAAAAAAAATTGAAACACTCTATATGGGAAACACCGAAGAGACAAAAAGAACTACGTTAAACCCTTCAGGCTCAACAGCAATAAAAATCAATTGAATATTGGCACTGAAGCAAGAAAGACAAGAATGAGTTTTCCTTCCAAAGCATGTTTTCACGACGACGTCGGCCTTCGCTCAGGGTGAGATTAAAAATTAATATCCGCTGTTGCGCTGTCTAATGGGCCGTCGGGGTTCCAAACTGGGAACTTATAAGAAGTTGTCACACACAAACGTATGTGTATTTACATGCCCGCAACAACGCACACATGCACACACATAAACAGACAACTATGTTAATTACGTGCATTTAATATTGTGGGCAACCTGGCGATCCCAAGCGGTTGGCCCAGGCTGCCCCTCCGACAATCGTAAGTGGTCATCTTGACCACAAGGGGGCCAAGGGCAACTGGCCAAGCGAGCGGCGCTCCGCCGCTGATAAAAGGCCGTCGCAGCGGATGCGCGGGGGCTGTTGGGATCGCGGCGCAGGCGATAGTGTCATTAAATGTTTACGTGTTGTTGAACCCGTGTGCTGTGTCATTCTCCGAGACGGGTAGCAGCAAGGGAAATCCCACAATATATATACGTTTATTGTGTATAATTAAAAATACACACGCTTTAGCATGTACACACCGTGACACTGTTAGCGCGAACAAGTCATCGTCGACTTTCTTTGTTTTCTTTCTCAGTATATAAAGTCTTTCATTAAAACTTTTATAGTGGTGGAAAGTGTTCAGTTGGGGTAGTAAACTAAGTAATAACTTATTTTGCCCGCCCGTATTCTTGCGAAATAAAGTGCGAAAATGGGATGAACTCAAATATCGCGCAGTTTATGTTTGTCAGAATTAAATTTATTATCCTCAAATTCTTTGTTGAAAAGGCTGAAACGTTTTCTCCATTGCATAAAGCAGAGTAGATCATCACTCAAAAAAAAAAAAAAAAGCCCGTGCATCGACTTTTTCGCACAACACTCGGAGAGCCAATCAGCGCGACTTACAAAAGCAGCTTAGCGAATGACGATGCCGAAACATATGTTTAGACCAAAAAACGCAGCCTGAGTTGTGACATTAAGCAATGCAAAACGTCACTTTTGCACTGCTTAATGTCACAACCCAGACTGCGTTTTTTGGTCTAAACAGATGATTCGGCATCGTCATTCGCAGAGCTGCCTCCGTAAGTTGCGTTGATTGGCTCTCCGAGTCTTGTGCGGGAAAGTAGATTTACGGGCTTTTTTTAGAGTGATAGACCCTAAGGTTCCAGATGAAATTTTCTGCAATAATAAAGACGGGTTTTCTTATTCTCTAGCTTACGAAATGCTACACTAACTAGCCCAGATATTGGCTGCACAACATCTCGTTAGCACGGACTCGTAGAGGCATGCAGGTTGAAAAATCAGATTTCTACCATAAGGAATGCACCTGAATTGGTATCCACAGTCGGCAAATAAAATTAAAATACTCCAAACCCCTTAATTCTACCTGAAGGTTTAGATTTACGCAGAATGTCTTTTTGCTCACTCTGTATTCTGTATGTGCGAGTGGAGATGTTTGTTAAATTTGTCTCAAATCTTTCGCTTGTATACACGCACATGTGTACACGCTAAGTAATATTTGAATTTCACCGCAAAATTCAATGGCTTTTAATATTTTTGTAAAGAAAATTCTGCTCAAGAGGGGAACGCAGACACTAAAGCACATTCGACGTTCAACGGTAGTTGGGTTTGCGCTCTGACCGCTGCACAACGCAGCTAAGCAAAATGGAATCCCTGAAAGCGCTTACCCGCGTAAATTTTCATCGCACTCGGTCTCAAAAAAACAAACAAAAAAAAAAAAAAAATTTTTTTAATTGTTAAAATAAGGTGCGAAGTCCACACCTTTCCAAACCTTGTGCCAGATTAAGCCAGAAAGCCTCGTAGCCCTTCCTTGCCTTGCTGCCTCGTCCACGTTTCTCGCTATTCTCCCTTTTTCCTCAAATCAAGGCAAGTGCTGCCCCAACGCCATTTTCAGCTGCAATTGCGTGGGAATGTAACCCTACACCTCCAGGCGGACTCAAGTGCAGGCTACGCTACCCGGCAGATCCAATCATGAAACTTTCGTTCCGCGAGCTCCTAGCTCAACTCGGAGCTCGAGGAATGAAAGCTCTTACTGAAGAACTCAAAGATCGCGGTTTCAATCCTCACCCCTGCCCGTTTCAGCCTGGACAACAATTGTACCGATGTGCGGTTGTGTTGTCACTGCGCAATGCACATTAAAAAAAAAAAAAGCGTGAACTGCATTCGTTAAAGGTCACGTCCACAACGTAAACCAGTGTCATCGTACATCAAAGGCAAACTGAATTGACGTTGTATAAACACAAACGTTAAATTTGATTTTGGATTTGAACGTCCTTGCTCTTTTTGGGCAGATCAACCTCTCAACTACCAATAGGCCCTCCTATGTGCAACAGCAATGCCGGCTTTACCAGACCACTTAAGCGTAGTGATTAATGCGCAAAGCAACGCTTCGTTCATGGTCTGCCTAATCGACATGCAAGCTTCAACTTAGATCAGTCACAATTTAAAGAAGCTCTGCAGCGTTCCTCGCTCGGAAATCGGGAGGAGTAAAGCCGGTGAGGTGCCTTGCGGCTCGGCCTGCAGGAGGGTTGAGGAAAGGCGCTTGGTTCAAACCCGATTGAATCGCTTCTATAAAGCGTAGCTGTATGAGGCTTTTAAGCTGAAGGAAAGTGGTGGGCAAATATTAATATGAAAGGGCGTCCGAAAGCAAAACATACCGGTGCATTATTGTCGTATTTTTAGTCGCACACAATCTTAATCTGTTGCCCTCATATCGATGTGTCTAAACGCTTATAACGTAACTCAGAGTCAAGGTTTGATGACTCATTTAATATTTAGGCATTCAACCAAGATGTATGCAAGAATAACAAAGAGGAGCAGTTCAGTGTGCAAGCTTGTTTGAGGAGGGAGATAAAAATGCATAAGCGCGGTAACTGTGGAAAGTAATTTCTTTAATGCTCATCTGATTCTATTGGTTCTTGGTCCGAAAGCGCGCATCTAAGCACTACTTTTTAAGTGAGTTTTTTACCTATGACGGGCCATGCTACTGTGCACGCTGCTTGATATTATATATTTATTAGGAAGCAAGATGTTCTCCAAAATATTAAAAAAGTGGTTGTATGAAGTGTGTGTTTGGAATAAAAAAAGGAATGGAGTGGGCAATTTCTAGAGGATTTTAAAGGAATAACTACTCACTTGAGGTAGTACACGTAACTTCCATTAAAAATATATGTCTCAATTTACCTAGGCCAATGTACCCTCTCTTACAATGTTTTAGCGTGCCTCTTTTTTTTAAACTCCCAAATGGAATAAACAATGTAAAAAAAAAAAAAGATAGTAAGAAATATTGAATGAAAGAGTGGGCATATGTGTTGCCGGTGAACATCAGTATTTCTCTCAAGCCGATCTTCGTCGCTTCTTCTCGACTTTTTCGAGGATACCTTTCATTCAAACGTTTGGCGTACCGTCGTAGGACACTGTTATTTGGATTTTTAAAGTAACCATTGCCACCTGTCAAACGGTTAAGAGGAATTTTGCCACTCTTTTTTATATGTATTTTCCTTCTTACTTTCAGGTATGGAGCACGATGACGATCGATAGGCATTAGGGAGGTTCCGTAAACCGTGTTTCCCCCTCTGCTAATCCCTCCGCTACAAAGAAGCCGCTACTGTGCCTGCGCGCCGATGGCCTTTACTGTAGAGTTCTGGGCATCGTAAGGGATGGCGGACTCTGTTGCGGGACGGTGAAAACGATCTATGAAATGGGGGGGGGGGGGGGTCCATTGCGCAATACGGTGAACACATGTTCAAATGACGTTGCGTTGATTTAGAGTACACACGTTGTTGATGAATAAATGATTTTATGGTCGTGATGTGTTTTCCCGTTACATTTAACGGGGAAACTGAATTGGAACAAAGGTCACATGCCGCCAATTTTTCTGCTAAATTTAGCTGGGAAAACTAGAGGCGTTTATGCTCACGCCGTCACGAAATCGGGGAACGGGAAACGAACACTGTCGCCGTAAAATAAAAAAAAAAATGGCTTCAGGCAATTGTTGGTTGTCTATGAATTGCCATAGCATTCGTCATGAGACTCGCGACGCTGCTGACTATGAACACGACAACGTAAGTTTTAAATACTTTATTTCATTAATGCTTCACGACGCAATCATTGACGTCAGTGAGACTAAAGAGCGCCGCTTCGAAATTGAGTGATTGCTTCGTCGCCGTCAAATCGTTTAATATTTTGTGTCTGTGCAATTATTTAATGTTCAAGCTGCTTTATTACTGTCATTGACCATATACCGACTAGACCAATTCAAGCCAATAATAGCTTCGTAGCTTGGGTGCAGGTGTGGGTACTGCCGCTTAGTGTGTGCAAGGATTTATCTGCTTCCTAGAACAACACCCAAGAGGACGACGTCAAAGCCACGTCTAGGATGACCTCTAGCACGACTTTATGGTGATCTCAAGGACGATGTCTAGGACAACGTCAAGTACGCCATCTAGGGCGACGTCGAGGACGAAGTCAAAAACAACGTCTAGAAAGACGTATAGGGCGACTTCAAGGGAGATCTCAAGGACGACCTCTATAATGGCCTCCGAGACGACCTCAAGGGCGATCCCACGGAGGAAGTCTAGAATGGCCTCTAAGACGACCTCAAATACGACTTCTAGAACGACCTCTCGGACGACTTTAAGGGCGACCGCAAGGACGACGTCGTCCTCGACGTCCGCATACGGGCGACGCCTGCGTATGCGGACGTCATGCGTATGCAGAGGCGCGCATGCGCGCAGCTCGCATACGCACAGCTCGTATAAGCACGGCGCATTCGAGTCCAGACAGCGTATCCCGAGAACCGGGTAAAGGAGCCAAAGAATGCCATTGCACTAAAACAAAAACAAAAAGTTCTACGGTTTCTTGCAGTGGTTGCAAATGAACTGCGGCGTTATGAACTCGTTCTAAACATAGTGATAGTGCACAAAACCATTTCACGTTAGCGGAAAAGATTCCTCGAAAAATATAGCGCCGTGATGGGGCGACAAACCAAGCATTTGCTTTCTATATTTAGCGGGAAAATGCCTGCGCTAGAGGTCGCGGTGTCACCTGCCGTCACTTTGTCACGTGACAATGTGACGTCGCTTGGCACCGCAACGCCTCCTGATGCCATGACGTCACGTCGTGACACCGGGACGTCAGATCTTGCCACAACGTCAGATGGCACTGCGACGTCGCGTGGCATCGTGACGTCAGGGGTCGCCGTAACGTCTCGTGACGCCATGACGTCATGGGTCAGTGTGATTCACATGAAACCATCACGTCACGTGACATTGAAACGGCAGATGAAACTGTGATGTCACGCGACACTGTAATGTCGCGTGACACTGTGACGTCCCGTGACACCAGGACGTCACGTGATTCCATGACGTCACGTGACAACAATATGTCAAGTGACACCATGACGTCACGTCCCACTGTGACATCAGGTGACACTGCAACGTCACGTGAGATTGTCACGTCGGGTGCTACGACGACCTTACATGAAACAGGCACGGTGGTTCGCCGCTAAATCTTTTTAATTACTTTTCTCGCCGTGCGAAAATATGGCAAATACCTCGACATTGTTTATCTTTTTCTTTTTCTTTGTTTGAAGATTCACTGAAATAAAAATAAACGAGGATTACTTCGCTCAATAAAGTTTCCCAGAACATGTGTAAGCGGATTCTTCGTCACCGCGTACCCCTAAAAACAAAACTGGTAACCAAAAAAAAAAAAAAAAGGGGGAATAAAATTAATATTCGTTTTTTGTTTGAAGAGGTGATTTCAACGTCCCAGGTCCCACCCAGCATATTCTCATTTCGTTTCGAGAGTCCATAAAATCGGGATTACTTCGCAATTCGCCCAAAGGGTATCTAGTGTTATGACGATTACTGTTTTCCTGGATGTGAATGGAAGCACAGAATTTCAAAGATGCGCTGCAGCTAGATCGCAGAAAGGATTCCAAAGAAGCAAAACAACTCTCGTTTCAGGTCCCGAAATGCCGACCACCCGTTCATGTACCAATAACAGCCTCAGGCCTATAATTCCTCTATTCAAAGCAGACATGTACAAATTACTCAAAAAAGGTAGTTAAGTTAAGTTACTGAGTATCGACGCCAAAAGTAATTGGAGTAGAGTAGAAATTACGCATTTGTAATAGTAATTGAGTAAACTACTAACTACTGTAAAAAAGTAGCGAGTTATTTTGAAGTTACTTTCGAAGTTACTTTTTTATATTTTTGTGGTAGCAAAATGAACCGCAGTTTTGAGCAATGAAAAACCCTGCGAGCCTAAGATGAATGCAGTCGATTTATGGCTTGCGTTTTTGCCAAAATAGTTTATTTGCTCTCAGAAGCAATTGACTTTCAAAGTTCTTCATAGGAGAGTTTTCCCCTTTTCTTTCTAAGGACGTCCCCAGCCAAGCTAAATAGACGTTCCACCGACGGGCTGGATGGAACGGCAGCGTTGAATTTGAGAAACAGGCTGTGCAGGGTCGGGTAAGCGAGTGTCGGCACCTCAGGTGTCCATGACTAAACACGTCAGGTTTGCCTCGGAGGGTCTTTTATAACAAACTTTCCTCCTTTTTTTTTTTTTTTTTCTTCGTCAAGTTGAGATTGTTATGACTGGCCCCTCTTTATCCCGACGTTGTTCTGAGAGTACGCTGAGCGAGTGCACCAGACCGTCAAGGGTTGAAGTCTCGCGCCACGACGATGAGATCATCCGGGACGACTGCGCGTCCCGTTGTAGTGCTAGTGCTACGCTACTGAAAAAAAATTGTTTTGGTTTAACAGAAGATGAAAAGTAGTATACTTCGCCGCTGAACAAAATGATCTCCCAAGGGTAACTCGCAATCCTCGCCGGCGACTACAATATTCTGATGCGCCTGACACACCTGACAAGTAAATCGTTTTTAACAAAGAGGAGGTCTCCCAGGCATGGATGGTCGGAAGGACGCGAAGGGTTACGTGAACAAGCATCGAAGCGGGAACGTGCTCCCATGAACGGATTATCCGCGCCAGGGTTTATGCGCGGGGGAGTCCGGCTTTGGAAAGGCGTATGCGCTGACGACATAGCGACCATAGGAACAGGCGCCCAGCTGCGAGGTCATTCCAGTGGCGCCTCCCGTGGAACCTACCGCTTGAGTCAGAACTCACTAAAGACAGACAACACGAAAACAACAACTCTCGGAGTGTCCCCGTCTTTCAGGGTTGCAGCTGGAAACGCGGCGCCTGCGTGCATTACCGGATTAGTTCAATACCCAACCAAGGTTTGTTAAGCATCTCTTCCTGCGTTCGTGCGTGCCGGTGTTATATTTTGGCTGCTCGTCGCCACCTTGGCCCAAGGACGCCTTCTCGAACAAGGGGGCCCCTTGTTCGGGAATGCCACCTTATCTGCCGGCGTCTTATTCATTTCTGCGCTCAAACTTTCGTGATGGACAAAATTAGCCCTATATAATTTCGAAAGTAGTTAGTAATTTGAGTAGAAGTTACCTGAAAAAAGTAGTTAAATTAAACTACTAATTACCCAAATCAAGTTGTAATTGAAAGTTACTAAGTTACTCGAAAAAGTATTTAAACTACAGTAGTTTGAGTAGAGTAGTTGAACTACGTCCAAATCTGATTCAAAGCAGCGAGATGAGTTCCTCGATTTTTTTAAGGGTCATCGGACGTTTAGTTGTATCGACTTTCATATGTTTATAATGTTTGTTTTATTTAAGATATAAAAATAAATAATTTTAGTTTTATATTAATGTTTTATAAGCCTTTTTTTTTCTTCGGGTGTATACAAAGAACTTTAGTAACTGAAAACAAACACTAAAAATATTTCGATGTCCGCCCTTATTTTAGTGTCAATGAAGACGAAATCAATAGTCCTTTCTTTCTGACGCTGTGAAGTTTGTTTTGGCTGCAATACTCTCCCTATGAAACACATTCCTTGTGGAGTGATGCTGTCTTCATTTGTCGACAGAGGAGGTGCCGGTCACTTTTCGTTAATTTCTATTTGCTATGAAAAAAAGGGTGGGGGATCGATAAAAACAAAATAGTACGAAACATCTTGACGAGCTTAAAGGCCCCTGCAATAAAGCAGCAGAAAACCCGCACAAGTAACCCGCTCTATTTTGAATCTGGTAATGTAGACTTTGTTGTATATGGGTCGACTAATATAAAACCTGTGCTTTTCACCGAGGATACATCTGCATGTCTTTATTGTTTAGCGGGCAACCTTTTGAAAAAAATTGCCTGCACATCCTAAGATATAGTGTGTTGTCATAACCGGCAAAATAATTTCTTAAATAAAAAAAGCAGCCTTACGCAAAATGACACTCTTCTCTATTACGGCTTGTTCGCAAAAAGAAATCAGTTCCAACTATTTACAAGCCGCATCACCCTGAGTGTATTAGTGAGCCGTGTTTCTTGCGGATGATTGGCCCTTCGTCTTCCTTTTTTTTTCTCGAAACACTTAATTTAGATTAAAATTTTAGAATTGGCAGCGCCACTAAAAACAAGGGCGAAGCGAGCGGCACGCAATCATTTATAGATCATTTCTAAATGCGAGTATCTTAACTTATGGCCTAAACAGCCCCTTTACCAACGCTGTTGGTCCGCTTTACAGCGATACCTTTTATGGGTTTCACCTCTCCCCCCCCCCCCCCCCCCCTTCAATATGATATAAGTCAAAGAAGGGCAACCTTAGTCGATATTGAAAAATATTTGAAAGAAAAGAACTCAAAAACCCGCCGCCGCAGTCAGGATTCGATCCCGAGTTCACTGAGTGTAAAACAAACGCGTTACTTTGTTTCAACGTAAGTCCAGACGTAGCCGACGCTACGAGGTAAGGGGACCAATCAACCAGCGTCAGGGGTGCTTAGTCAGAAGGCCTTTTCTGTTTATGATTGGCTCATTGATAATAGAATGCGTGCATAAACATGACGAACAACATGATGGTGCTGTTCCGACGCTGTAATTGGTCCCGTCCGCTCGTAGCTTCGACTGCCTCCGGAATTAAGCTGAAACCAAGTATACAAAACTACGCTTTTTTTTCTTGTTTGTTCTAGGGGGGTGTGGGTTTGCAACGTTTTGTTTAATACTCCAAAACCCTAAATGCTCGCGAGCCACTAGAGTTCGCGAATTTCTTGACTCCCAAAAATCGCGACCTTTCAGTGAGCGCGATTTTTCTATTGTCTGTACCGGCGAATTCCAGCTTTTATTATTCGGAAAATGTTTTCGCAAATATAACCCAGCTCGCCAATTCGCGAAAAACTGGGGTCGCGAAAATAAAGGGTTTGGCAGTAATTGCATGTGTCGAGAAATCCTGCACACAAGAGTCTTGTGCAGGGCTCGCTGGATAGCCACAGCTGCGGTAACGTCACCTCACGCCATCTGAGTCTCACGTCGCGTCCGCTAGAGAGAGTGCATAATATAAATGCGAGTGTAACTCTCCGAGGGGACGTCGGCAATGGTTTCTCGACGTTTCCGTTTGCGGCAGAATAAGCGGAGCGCCAAGCCAGACCTGCTGCTGCAGGGAGGGACCGTCTGGCTCGTCAGGCCGAAGAAGCGTCGCTAGCAGCAGCTCACCGTCTTTGCTTATAATTGTTTGTAATAACGAGACACATCTATTTATCCAGTACTTCCCTAAAAATATGGTCTATATAGCACGCAATTTATACGAACAGGGTGCACATTAACATGCCATGAGTGTGTATATAAGCGTCTCTTCAACCACCTAGACTGCACTCTTGTTGAGATAAGGTTCACCAGTCCAACCCCATAGTCTAACAGCATCACGTAGATAATGCATCACCGATTCTATCTATCCACACTGGCCTCGCGGCACGTCACTTCCTACTCCGCTAAGAGAAAAGTGTGCGGAACGAGACAACGTGGCGGAAAGACGACCCTCCATTCCCTATTGAAAATTCTTATTCGTATGAGAACTTTCTGGGTCCAATAAACACATATGAATCATACAAGATATATAAGAACATATAAGAACCATATAATATACATATAAGAACTATATAAGAACTATATAAGGTATATGAGAACATACAAGCACCATATAAGAAACTAGTTGGAAGTTTCTTTTAAGTTTCTTATGGGGTTCTTATATATCTTATATAATTCTTATATAGTTCTCATATAATTCTTATATGTTCTCATATGCTCTTATATATACTGTATGATTCATATGTGTTTATTGGACACAAGCAATATCTCATACATATGATTTTTTGTACTAGGGTTGGTCCACCCGGATAGTGGACCGCATTCCATACTCTGCCCTGCGGTGAGTTCAGACTACACTAATAAACGCATTCCCCGGCGAACAACCTGAACGCTCCTCGCCAAACAAGGCGCTCCCCGATCCGCCCCAAGTTTCCCCACAAACCTGGCGCTGCGGCTGGCTGCACGAGTGCAAATGCAGCATTCCAGAGTTTAGTGGCCCGGGTCGGGGGTTGGCGCGCCCCGTTTTCCATTCGCTCCCTAGAGGTCCATTAAATGCGAGTCTATGATCTCGCCGGTGGCACACCTCGTGCAAGAAGGTCCGTGTCTCCGTGTTATTAGGGCGTTTTAGAATACGTACGCGAAGAAGAAGCTGCGCGAGTCTGAAGCGCAGGTTCGGCTCGGCGCATGCACAGTATGGACTGCGCTACTTCTTACTTCCACAAAGCTTGTGCATAGACAATTCTAAAACGCACTATTGCATTTGGCTCTTGTGCGTGTGAACGTCTTGATATCTGTTAGTTCTTATACATCATGCATTATGCAAATGTGCGCGTCGATGGTAATGCGCGTCCCTGCGTGTGTCTCCAATAGCCGGCGACAGGTCAATAGTTCGGGGGAAGCTCCTCCCGACTCTTTCCACTTTAGCAGAGCGAACGACGGAGAAGAGGCTCTTTTGTTGAAGGACAGGCGCTCCGCTACTCGCGTTTTATTTGTTCCCGATAATAGTGAAAATATATTTCCTCACATACGAAGCTGCGCACCAGTGCGTCTGTCTTCCTATTGCATGTATTATCGGAATCAAATAAAACGCGGGTAGCGAAGCGCCTGTCCTTCGACAAATGAGCCTTCTCAGCGTTCGCTCACCTTAAGTGGAAAGAGGTAGAAGGAGCTTCCCCCGAACTATTAACCTGTCACCGGCTATTGGAGAATACATCCGAATTACATTATTTGCATTAGACAGAGAGCCTACAGCTCCAAATCCTCGGTGAGCGGCGGGGGAACCCGGCGTCTTAGGGAACGCATGCTCATCGCGCTGCCCAAACTCTCCCGCTTTCGCGCTGCGCCGAGGGAGAAGGATCCTGTCGACGCACCAAGATACCAGATTCGCCGAGACAGCAGAGACGGCTGTCTCCGGTCTCTCGAGGGGTTTCCACGACGATAGATGGCTGACGACAGCCACATACCTACACCTCCCAATTTTAGAAGGGAAAACCGAGAGGGCTGTGCTCGCCCAACCGCTCTAACGGCACAAACGCCGGCGGCGCCACGGTCATTCAATTTGCGCGGTGCAAAGCGTAATCACTTGTCCCGAATTGTGGCATACCCTCGCAGCCACCCTTTCCACTTCGATGTTTTATGAACCTCTAGGAATCGCAACATCTAAGAACGCCGCGTGCTCAGTCGTTTGCTTTCTTCCATTTCCGATAGTATTTGCGAATAATTGTTAAAAAAACGGACATTGTTAACGTCTCTTTTCCTCTCAGAATTTCATTTATACGCATATTTTTCTTCATTCTTGCGAGCGTGCCTGGCTACCCGTGTTCGTCCACGTCCACGTGCCCATGGTTTTTGCTAAGCTCTAATCATGGGGTTGTGCTGCTTTCTCTGCATTCTCTACATGACTGTTAAAAAGTCTGTCTGTCGGACAGCATGTTTGCCTGCTTGTGCCGTACTGTAGGCACACGTTT
Source organism: Ixodes scapularis (assembly GCF_016920785.2). Lineage (NCBI taxonomy): Eukaryota > Metazoa > Arthropoda > Arachnida > Ixodida > Ixodidae > Ixodes > Ixodes scapularis. Next base: position 14,262,025 of record NW_024609873.1, on the reverse strand, counting down.
AGGCCAGCACTTCATTACCTGCGGGAATTCGTTGGGATGAAAAACGTTGGGGTCTGTTCCGGAGGCAATCTCAATATATATGTCTCGGTAAAGTAATGTACGGAACAACTTCTGCCAGCGCGCCTCCCCCGTTTGCTCTTCGCGAACTCTTCCTTTCCGCCCCATCCAGTGCCCTCGCCTTAAGACTCCCGCTAATACCAAACCTGGAAACCCACTCCGCGATCGGATTCCGCTGAGAGCATTATTTTGCCAGATTTTTTCGGGAATGCTCGAGTTTCGCGGAAAAGGATTGCGCCTGGACAAATGCTACCGCCACTGTCCGATTTGCTGGCGCTTGGAATTCTGGTAATTTGTACTTGTTTTCTATCGTTTTATTTTGTTTTTATTATATCTAGCTTTTTTTTGTATTTACAATCATTATTCCTATGTGCGTGGGTGTAATCAGACGGCTTTGAATATATCGTTATTTGTGTTTTCACTAGTCCTATTTTCACCTGTCTGTCGTATGGCGTTTTAGCCTCTCGTTTCAAAATAAGCTTGTTCGCGAGAGCCTCTATTATTTCTATTTTCTTTTTTTTTTCTTTTTTTCTTTTTCTTTTTTCTTATAGATTCTCATTTCGTATCTCATGTCACTTGTTCAAGTCTCGGTCGAATGGTTTCTGCTCTGAAAGTTCTCGAGATGTGGTCCTAGCGTGTGAAAGAAGGTAACCTGAGTATGATAAAACAAATAACGTCAAGCGGACACTCGAAAATAAACAACACCGACCGGCAAAAAAAACGCAACGGTTCGGACTGGGCTCTGAGGGCTCAAGGTTGCAAATGGGCTTGTACATTTCAATGTCAGTTTATTTAATTTATTATAGTAGATGTGTTTTCTTGGCCACTTCGGCCCGCAAGGTTCTAGCTTTAAAATTAATGGACATTTTGTTTTAGGGTTTCTTGTTTTCAGACGAAAGAGCAGACGCCAACTTACTTAATTTACGTAAAGCTAGAGTCACACTCCCCATACATCAATCAAAAGACAGTCTGCGAACACGAATCATCGTAATATCCGTGGTTCGAACGCCGCATGCCAAGTTTTCTACTCGAACTCATTGCCATGCGGCATCCGAAGCACGGATCATGCGCTGACTCGCGTTCGAATCTGCAGACTGTCGTTTGTATGATGTATAAGCAGTGTGATCACGGCTTAAGGTTATTCTTATTGTTAACTGTGCCCTCTGTGCCGCCTCGGTTATTTCGAAACAATTGCGATCCCCAGTTGCAAAGTTGGAATTCCGACCGAGGTGCCCGATATATGACGAAGGCTCACTGCGAACAAGGCGCCGAGTAACCGAGATTTCAGATGTACATGAATACATTCCAGGAAGTTCAATACTCCACTCTTTCGCCGGGGCATGCCAGGTGTCCTTCGTTGGTCTGACACTTAAACCACTAAACTTACGTAAAGATTAAAATTCAATAATTGAGGTTTTCGTGTTTTTTTTTTTTTTTTTTTTTTTCTTTTTTGAGGGAAGAGTGTTTTTTTAGTTTATTTTTTTTTAATGTTGATGTTATTCGGGCGTCAATATTTGGTGGCGGTCTAAGCACAAATCGGTGTTTATCGGAGCTTTTGAAGGAAACGGGACATGGGCATAAGGCTCCACAACCTCCAAGAACATTACGCGTAAGCCAAAACGCGCGCATTTTAGTGTGGGTTGTGTTTCCGTTGAAAACAAATAAAGCGGCGTATTAAAGTTTTCTTTCCATAAAGCCTTTTTATGACAGTTTCCAATCGGAGGCTTTCAGTTTTCTTCAACTTTAATATAGCCAAATTGGAGGTTACTTTTTGAGTTGTGTCGGTATCTATAGAAAACATAGAATTCTAGTGATGATATACGCCCGAGTTGCCAAAACGTAAGCTGACAGTAAGTGTAAATAAATATACGAATAATGCAGGCACAAAGGAACTGACTACTCCCGCTGCAAACTCGCAGTGCTTGTCGATTCCAGACAACGGTATTTAAACCTTGAGAAAGTTTCGTGTTTCCACTTAACTATCATCGAGGTATTGTCGCACCTCTCGAAGGCCTTACGCAAACACAAATAAACAAGAAAATAAATAGAAACGACAACGCAATTCTTCCTGTCTCCACAAAGAAAGCAGACAAAAGTGAAACACGTGCGCGGCATTGGGGCCATTCCCACTCGGAGATATAGACGCCTCCACGGCAATACTAAGGCACGACAAAAAATGCCTCGTTGGCAATATTTCAGTATCGCAGTAAGAGCAGGCCTGTCTCAGGGAGAGGGTGGCGAATCACATGCCGAGCGTCAGTCTCTTCCGTCCTAAAGAGGACAGCCCGAGTCACAAAAGGGCTGACTGCCTGGAAGCAGTATGACCTTTTGTTTGGTAGCCAGCACAAAGAAGAACAAATGTGACGAAAAAAAAATACAGAGCACGTGTCGAACGTACTTTTGGCACTGGTAGGATTAATTGAAAAGCGTCGCCGACGAAATGCACTCGAAACGTCCTCACATGTGAGCGTTATTCTCCGCTCCTTATAGGGCGCTGTCACAAAACGCCTTTCCACTTCCGGTAAGCCGCGTTCCGCCAAGTTGATGACCGCCATCCGCCGCTTTCGCGCTTTGTTTGCATGCAAGCGCTTACTTTTTGGCGTCGTTTCTGGTACTGGTGAAATGCCGAAGCCTGGCGAGTATTCTGTCGGCGACAGAACGATGTAGGAGCTATAGGAGAAGTATCTGAGTTGCATAAAACGAACAAGGTGGAAAGTTGGGCGAGTTGGTTGATGGTCATATTGAATGGGTTAAAACAGCCCAAAAAAGACGAAGGACCAGTAAAAGAAAACACACAGACACAGCGCTGACTTACAACTGAAATATTTACTGCTGCGCCATTCAGCAAGTGAACTTGAAGGAAGACAAACATAAAAGCAATCGGCCCGAAAACACGTCATCCTCCACTCAAGCCGACACGTGGCTACACGTATTTCCCCGCCTTTCTGATAAAATTCATTTCATCACTAACTAGAGCAAGTGATGGAACACTAATACACTTGCCTGCGTCATGGTTGGCAATAAAAAAAGCTTCGTCAATCTCCCGAGCATACTTATTTTTATGTCGGGCTAAAATCTTAATTTCATTAAACATTGGAGAGCACGCACATCTGTCACAGTGGACCGCTAGGTTGCCAGACGGGGAGGAGCGTAAGGACAGAGAATGTTCTCTTGCCCGGTCGTTAACACATCTCCCCGTCTGCCCAATGTACACTTTTCCACGGGACAATGGAATAAGGTACACCACCCCACACGCGCAGGCGACAAATGGGTCGCGGTGCTTAACTTGACATTGTGTACCCACGCGGCCACCTCGATTCACGGCTGGACACAGCCGCCCCTACTTAGCTGGAGCCGAAAACACAACTGGCCCGTTGTACCTACTGGCAACCTTCTTGACACCATGGGACACCTTGTGCATGTACGGCAAGACCACAGGTCTTACCGTTGGTTTTTGTCTTGCCTCAGTACTAGCAGGGCCTCTAAACACCTTAACCAAGGATTCCACGACGCCCATGACAACTCCCAAAGGAAAACAAGCATTTGACAACCTCGTGATTTGGAACAAAAAACTGTCACCACACCTATGGCGGCATGACTTAAACAAGGAGGTGCGGAGACTGGACAATCCAATGGCTCTTTTTACTTGTGTTAACGACCGGGCAAGAGAACATTCTCTGTCCTTACGCTCCTCCCCGTCCGGCAACCTAGCGGTCCACTGTGACAGATGTGCGTGCTCTCCAATGTTTAATGAAATTAAGATTTTAGCCCGACATAAAAATAAGTATGCTCGGGAGATTGACGAAGCTTTTTTTATTGCCAACCATGACGCAGGCAAGTGTATTAGTGTTCCATCACTTGCTCTAGTTAGTGATGAAATGAATTTTATCAGAAAGGCGGGGAAATACGTGTAGCCACGTGTCGGCTTGAGTGGAGGATGACGTGTTTTCGGGCCGATTGCTTTTATGTTTGTCTTCCTTCAAGTTTACTTGCTGAATGGCGCAGCAGTAAATATTTCAGTTGTAAGTCAGCGCTGTGTCTGTGTGTTTTCTTTTACTGGTCCTTCGTCTTTTTTGCGCTGTTTTATTCCATTCAATATGAGCATAAAACGAAGTTCATGAAGCATTGTTTTCTTTCGTAGCCGCCCCGAAAGGCGTATAGTACCGGGGCCTTTATGGCTCCCGACGAATCGACTTTTCCATCACCGGATCCTTGTAAGTTAAAAAAAAGACCTCCATTTTATAAAACTAGTGCGCCAGATAATGTTGCTTCCTGTTGCCGTGTACTCCGGCAAGCGTAGTCAGTCATGACGCAAAAAAAAAAAGAAAAAAAGAACGCGATTGAGCTGGAAAACACTGCCTCCGCGAATCGAAAGACATATCCGAAAAGTTCTCCCGGCACGATTTCCTGCTTGAGGTACCTCACGTTAAAGCGCCCGATATTTTATCCCCCCTAAATATCACAAGAAAAAAAAAATAGTAAATTATAAAATCAGAAAAAGAAAAAAAAAAAAAAAAAAAAAACTCCAGCCTACTTTTACGAACTTGCTTTTCGCACCTTGCCAACCACGAGGCTAACGTCTCCTCGTCTTTCCACATTTGCCGTCAGCTGATCAACCAATTACGCACAACAAATACGCCGCGATCCCCGCTTTTGTGACTGTGTGTGTATTAGATAGAGGGAGAGAGGGAGAATGTTCTAAATAGGGATAACGAATGCACAAAAACGATATGCAAATGACAATGCAATTTCCGGCGCCGCTAGATTTGCTCTATCGTATAATAGTGTAGACTGTGATCGAACTTAGCGTGAAAATAAAATTTATCATCTAGAACAAAAGATAACACTTTTTAAAGTGATTTCAGTTATTTAATTCTGAATAAAATAAAACAAATTTCATTATTTTTTCTTTCAAAATAAGATTTATATTTTTCCCTTCTGTGTCTAATTTAAGGAAGAGAGAGCCTATCTGTTGCAGTCTGATGATTGAGCATGGATGGCAGACGCGATAAGGTGAGTAAAAAAGAAAGGGAGGGGAAGGCAAAAAAATTATCCAGTCTCTAAAAGCAAGTGAGCCCGGTAATCACCGACCCCGTCGTTGAAAATATCGCAACCTGCTGAATTGAAAATGCATGAGTTGGATCAGACTTGTACACGTTACTGAAAAATAGTAAGGAATTACAGTTACAATTACTCAAGACTAAATTGCAATTTCTAACAATTACAATTAACCTCTGATAAAAGTAAGTGACCGTTACCCCAAAAGTAATTCGTTACTTTCGTGGCGTTACTTTCAACATTATTTGTCTCAATTAAGAAACAAAGGGAAGAAGGTTATTCAAGTTCTTATTGTTGCCACCAGTTTCTTTCATTGACCTTCAATATTTTGAGTAGTAGCTGACTCTCGAAAGTCTCGTCAGACATATTTCGTTAATTCTTACTGGGGATGTCGACTGCTACGTTGACCACCCTCTGAACTGAGGCACTGGGTGGGAGTGCCATAATAGAAGTACTACTTAGCTCGAAGATAGAGCAAACCTTCATCGTTGCAGCCGTTGCCTGATATTCGAGTTTTAGTAGAGTTGGTAGCATTAAGGCGATAATAAAATAATAAATAAGGCTTGGCTCAATATTCTTCTTTCTTTGGTTCTGAACAGGTCGAGACTCAGTTGAGACGTTGGTGAATAAGAGTTTCCAATATATAAATATAAGTAATCGAGAAAAGAACTCAAGGACACTCATAACAACTATTAATTATAACGCTGGTTAAAACAAGGGAATGTAAACGCACGTTTGCGTGTGTACCTTTCTTGGTGCCGTTCAAAAACGCGCGGGCCACGGACCGACTGCAGTTTACTCCGGTGTTCTCCAGATAGACGTCCGCTGACGCCACCGGCAGCAAAGGGTAGAGTACTAAGTAAGCCTCTCCATAGCCCCACTCACGAGTATCACTCTCCCCTCAAGCCTAGAATATCAAGTCTACATCAGCCACCAGTATGTTTGTTTTGTAAAAATATCTGCTTGACATAAGATGCGTCCTGCTGGGGTAAAACAGGAAGAATAAAGAAGGAAGACTATTACTAATTTCGAAGTGTTCGCAAAAAGCTGACTCACGAAAAGGGTGACTGAGTTGCAGATAACCTGGCTGGAATTCACGAATAAAGTGGGCCAACCCTAGACGTTGGACTACAAAAAAGTGAGTAGCTTTAAAAAAAAGGGTCAAAGAAGGTGAAAGAAGCAGAAAAAAAATGAAAGCCGCTTACAACTCCCTGTAACGCCGAATCAGAGCGCAGCTCTTGAGGAGGAGGAGGGAAGGGTACTAGGTTCACGTGCTCTCGGGGGGGGGGGGGGGGGGGTCGTGACCTCGCGGGGGAGGTGGTCACGTGACCTGAGGTCAGGTGACCTTGGTGGGGTAACATGGCCCCTCCCCAAGGTCACGTGTGGGTCACGTGACCTTGGGGGCCACGTGACCCCCCAGGGAAATTTTTTCGCTAGATTTAGCGGGGAAATTTTTCCCGCTAGATTTAGCGGGAAAATATTTCCGCTAGATATAGCGGGGAAATTTTCCCGCTAAATTTCGCGGGGCAAGTCCCGCTAGATTTAGCGGGGAAATTTTTTCGCTAAATTTAGCGGGAAATTTTTCCGCTAGATTTAGCGGGGAAACTTTTCCGCTAGAAAATTTCCCGCTAAATTTAGCGGGTAAATTTTTCCGCTTGATTTAGCGGGGAAATTTTTCCGCTACATTTAGCAGGGAAATTTACCCATAATGCAACGCGCTGTTACGCCGACGGCGACGGCGACCCCGCTCAAGCCGGAAACGGGCGCCTAAGAGCTGCGCTCTAAAAATACATCCTGTTTTCGAAGAGTAGATGATTAGTGCGCAGCAACGAACGAGGATGGTTGTGGCAATAACAGCTTCACATATTATCACATTTATTTTAGTGGATTTTAGGCTAGACGGAGAGTTGTCTCGTGTTGTGACATTATGAAAATGGTCGTCGTCACTATAACCGAGAAGGACATTGTTAATTCTTGTTTGCGCACTTACCGCCTCGAGTTGCTCGAAGAGGCACACAATCACTTGGTGTTCTCCTCTCCCCATCTTCGATTGCAAAGAAAAAGCAAACGGACTAAAAAAAAAAAAAACTGATAAAATTTGTTCTTCCTTCCTTTTTTTTGTAGAAAATGCTCATTTGGATTGCATGACATTATTGTTAGGGCCTAAAAAAATAGATTCAAATGCTCGGTGTTGCAAAAAAAAGGCTTTGGAGGAACCGAAGAGTGCCAAGCCTCCCTCTGCACTGGTCAATTCGCGTCACAGTGTCACTGCGGTCGACTTTACCAAAATAAAAACAACCCTTTCTTTAGAAGGGGGGGGGCGGGGGTCCTGAAAACAAATGTAACGGATTACAAGGAATCCGTTATGTAAATAATGTAAGGGAATTACTTTAAAATTACTCTAGAAAATATGTAATTATTCCGTTACTAAATTACTGATAAATGTAAGGGATTACTAGCAATTTCGTTACTTGTAACGGATTACGTACAAGTCTGAGTTGTATGTTCCGTAGCTGAGACAGCCAGCGAGAGGGGCGGCGCCCTCTCGTTAGGCCTAACGGCGATCGCTGACCAGCGTTTGATTCGCCCGAGGCAGGCAACGACGGGAACTGAAACGGATGGAAGGTCGACAACGACGGACCTCACCTCTTGATCTCCGTGAACGCGAGAAGCGCTCGCGGGGAAGCCTTGTGTCCTGGCGCGAAGCTCCGATGCCAGGAACTTATCTCCGACTAGTGTGTTTACCGCGCCCTCAATGGACCTTTTCCGAGAAGCGTTCTGCGCACGCGCGAGCGCCCGATGCCAAGCGGTGGAAGTCGGCACGAAAAAATCGAGGAAATTCGGAATGAGGCTGTAAATCGACGAGTAGAACACGTAATTGCAGCATATATATAATTGTGTTACACAAAAAAAGAAAGTGGACGGAAAGAAAAACACGACGTTTGGGTGGACGCTACGGATTTCCTTCTTTAAAGTCGCGCTAGGCCTACCTCGTTGCATTGGGCACGCGACGCTGCTCAGAGAGCGAAGCAACTGGTAACGTAGCTCCCATTATTGATTGGTAGCGCAGGTCACTTCCTCGATTTTTTAGTTCGCGCAGCCACCGCCTGGGGCCGTCGGTATATGGAAAAGCTCCATTGTGATCCATGTATTTCCGCCTGATGACATCATAGAAGTGTATTGTGTAGTTGAGCGGTGTCACAGCAGCGGTAGGGGGATGTGGCAGACGCCTGTTCAACTCATCGAGGTAGAGGGGCTTAGGGCGATAAACTAATATCCCTTTCACCAGGCAAAAGTGGCTGCCGCCATGTTGACTGCCACTATGTTGTACAATTTTGACCACTTGACACGTTACCATACCAAATCCTGAGGCGTTTACGCAAATTTGAGCCGAGATTTGTATTGCGATCGCATTAAACACCATGAGAATTTATTTTGTCGCTACTGTTGGCTTCAAATATCAGTGTCTAGCTCCGATAAAAGCCCAAATACCGCACCACGGCTGACGGCATCTAGCCGAGGCATTGCGACCTTGCCCGAGTTTTTGTCGTAAAAGTACATTTTAGAACTAAAACAAACGAAACATGACTTAGCCCCCTCGTCGGTATTGTTACTAAACATCAATACGCAATTATACGTGCCCAGTACTTCGTTAAAATCAACACGTAAAAGTATAAGCTCGCGTTTCTAGTGGTCAAAAATATGCAACATGGCGGCGGTCAATTAAGAGTCCCTTTCAGCTGCCAGTTCATTGTTTAAGGCTCTGTACCTCGTTGGTTAAACTGCACGTCGCGTTCTAGCTTGACCATTTACGAAAACTTTAGCAGCCAAAAGTGTGGAGCTAGTGTGCCGTCATTGCAGAGAGTTCCCAATAGCTCGATAGAGGCCACGTAGTTTATGGGCGCGTCTAGAAGACGAGTTGCGTGGAGGGGAATTAAGAAAGCGTTGGTCGTCTGCAAACCTCGCTGCTTGTCCACCCACTTTCCTTCCGCCCACACTACAACGCAACGCGTGCGCACTGGCAATCAAGCCTCCCAGACGGCTTCCGCCATTGAATGGACAAAACGCTCCCCATAGTATAAGATGGAACCTCTCCTAAGTATGCGCTCTCCATGTGGACTCGGCGACGACAGCGACCCTTTCGTCCACTTGCGCTCTTTGTCGGGACTTCTAGCACCAACCGCTCGGATTGTGATAACTTACACAATGACACTCTGTGTTCTGTGAGGTAACTTGCTGCCACTTCGGGACAACTTTTTTTATCTGTAAACGGAACAGAACGCTAAACAGACCAGTCGAAAACGCGCTCCGGTGCAGCAGTACCACCAACGTGGTTTTGAAGATGTAAATAAGAACTGTTCGTCTTCACTATTGCAACCAACTGCCCATCAAAATCAATAACTGACAATGCATTTTTGGTATTGCGTAACGCGTGTCACCACGACAGCAGCTTGCAAAACTCGCTATCATTGTGGTGTTGTCGTTTCTGCGTCACCTTCTGTTTTGAATTTTGAGGATTTTTACGTCATTCTTCGCTCCAGCTCTAGATTCCACTCCCGTGCCTGGTCTGTCCTCCGTCTACGACCAGCATCCTCAGCTCCCTGTAAATCAGAGTATCGCATTTCGTCCAAGCCACACGGCGCGCAATTTCGTCTGCCCGGATGGTCGTGCGCATGCTCAAATAGTGTCTGTGGTCGACACCCAGCGGAGTGTCGACCACAGACACCGTCAAACTGAGAACGGCAGGGGCGTACTCTTTGAACGCTTGGCCCCAGCACGCGCGTTTTGCTTATTTTCGAACTCCTAGGCTTTAGAACGCGCCTGTTGCTTTATTTTCTGTGTGAGTCATTTTTTTTTTTAACGCTGACTTTGAGCACGCGTTTGTTCCTCTACGACGCATGCTCTGGCCGCACGTGCATGTCCCAAGCATGACTGTATGGCGCAAAGCACCTGGAAGATTTCGTGAAAGACGACCACGCAATTCCCCCGGTAGGTTCCCCCTAAAGGCTTGTTCACACTGCCCCATTTTCTTACGTTAAGTTACGTTACGTTTGATTACGTTGAGGCTCTGTGCTTCGTATTAAGCGAGGCTACCAGTTCAAGGAGTAAGCATCACACGCGACTTTCGAGACACGAATGTTTCGGTTACTTATACGTAACGTAACTTAACGTAAGAAAATAGGGCAGTTTGAATGAGCATTAAGAGCTTTCACTATAAAATAATGGATTCGAAGAGTCGGGATTTTTTTATCAAGAAAGGCGCAGCATCCGTGGTTTTAAAAAGCACTTCGGTGGGTGACAAGCCGCCGATATATTTTCGACTAGGAAAGGAGTGTCATGCACTGCTTAACACAAGTAACGTGCGCCAACCTTTACGTTGTTATCGCAAGTTGGTGATGTACTTGACACGCATAAGCGGTTAATATCACAATATTTTACGCTTTAGGGATGCCAAAAATAAATGTATATTGCGGCATGCATGGCCGAAAAGTAACTTTTATTTCCGCACTTCTAGAAAATTCGTACTTACTGTTACCACGAGTGCAACAGATAAGGAACCCAGAATGACCTTGCCGTGTCAGTCTCCCGAATGTTCGATGCTCGAAGAATCTAGACGGAATGTTTGACATACCGGGTGTAGTAGATAAGGAGCCGAGCACGACCACACCGAGTCACTCTCACACTCTCGCGCTAGCCAGCTGTCACGCCGACATCTAGACTCGGGCGGCTGCTTTCTCGACGATCGTTATTCCTTTTTCCATTTTTAGCACACGTTTGTTGATAAAGCTTTCTATTTCCGTTGGACGATTGTCGAGCCTTTCGCATTCGTGACAATATTATAGACGCAGAAAGTAAAAGCAGCAAAGAATAGACATAAGCCTGTAACCTTGTTTTAACGGCACTCCCAGGGAAAAACTAAAGGCGGCATAATATTTCCCCTAGAACCCTCATACAATACGAGTTCCATATTTCGTACTGTCGAAAGTTTTTAAGACAGTTAACAGTTCTTAATTAAATTTGACAAAATACATAGGTTCGACTTCGCCTCCGTTAAATTTCAAGTTTAGATAAAAATGGTATATTGTAATCAAGCAGCTTTTCCTACAATCTTTGTCTTTGAATTTCTGTTGTTACTGACATTAGTTTCTTCCCCTTTTTTAACGTTTACTTTCTCTCTTACTTAAAACACAGAAAACAAAATGTGTGGCTGTCAAAAGACACACAGTGGCCCGATCCGTTGGAATATCTAAACCTCATATTTGTTTCGTTTTGTCTGGAACAAAATGCAGCGAAAAAAAAAAAGAAGAAAAGGGGGAAAAAAAGTGGTCCATTTTTTTTTATTCAGAGTGAAAACAAGTTGGTTCCTTTTGCGAAAAATCTTGCGCGAAGCCAAGGCAGGGAATTAGGCTACTTTAAAATGAGAGTTCAAAGATTTTTTTTAATTATTATTTCTGGAGTATCGTGGGTGCACTAAAACCAATTTCAATCACACACAAGAACGAAAACGAAACAATCACTATGAGTAAGAAGAAATTTATGGTGAAGTAAAAAAAAAAAGAGGAGGGTGGGAGAGAAAGGATAATAAGTAACAAGAACCACTTGCCTCAAAAATCCGGGGTCAAAGTCAGAGGGTCCACGCGAGGTTAGAGTCGCCCTCCATTTTTCTTCATCATATTTGATACAAAATTTAAATAGTAATATCACTTCTCAATATTTCTAGGAAGCCCCAAAGTTTTACGCCTACACCAGTTAACCTGTTATGCCGATGTCACACTGCAAATACATAGCGAGTCACCGCGAGATCCGTGCTCCGAATGCCGCATGGCAATGTGTTCAAGGAGAAATTTTGGCACGCCGCATTCGAACCACGGATATTGCGGCGACTCGTGTCTGCAGACTATCTTTTGTATGACGCATGAATAGTTTTACCCCGGCTTTACGCTTTCCCTCTTGCTGTTCCCCGCATTTTCTCCTGCCCCGAGCGACGAGAAGACAAGGAACGAACTTGAAAATCCAGTTTTCAAGTTCAGAAAATAATCGTTATCTTAGTGGATAATTAAGCGTAATTTTCTTAACATTTATATAGATAAAGGGGCCCGTTTCCGGGAGTTGACGCGATTGATTTTTACGTATGACAGGGCTTCGTCCAGCTTCCATTTTTCTACTACAATTTTACGAGAATCACATGTAACGTTTGAACCACCTAGCGGCAAGCTCTGAAACATTGGGTACGCTAAGCGAAGATTCCACCAACGTTATTAGAACAAACTCAGTTTCACAGCTCCCCTTCAAACGTGGCCTCTGCGGCGGTCGTGAAACTATTGCAGCTGCAGTCGGGTATGCGGAGCGCAAGTTCGTCTGCTTCTTTTGCAAGGGTAGCGGTGACTTCATAACGACGCCGCACTCTGATTCACTCCTATTAAAGAAGAGCGGGTAAACCTCAAGGCAGCTTTATTTGATGTCCACTCACTATCCTTCTATCAGAGTGAATCAGAGCACGGCGTCGTCCTGACGTCACCGCTACCCCTGCAAAAGAAGCAGACCAACTTGCGCTCCGCATTGGCTCCGGGTCCTCGAGCCGGTCCTCTGAGCATGCGATGGACGCTAGCTTCGCTTCTCTTGTTCTGCTTCGTTTGCGTGTTTTGCGCTGTCTTTACGATTTACTTTGTCTTGCGAGCTTTCTAAATTATGCGTTTTGTGTTGCTTAGTCTCAATTCTGATAGGGCGTGCCATACCGACCTGTTTTGAGCTGGGGTGCAAGAGCGGTTACGGGAAAGATGCTTCGGCTCAGCGCAATTTTTTTCTGGGCCGCCGAGTTACTCCTGACTTTAGAAGGAGGGAACACGCTCTGCAAAGAAACGACGGGGAGCTTACTGCAAAATTTAAAGATAGTGACGTGCATTTCGCAGACGAAGGTATGATCGAGCGCTACCATCACGTTATCGGCAGTAAAGAGGTGCATGACAGCAACCCCGTGCTCGGGTGCCTCTCCTGACATGTTTCGGGGAAACTGGAGGCATCGCCATTGCCTTCTTTAGGTTGTACCGCTCATCAATGGGAAGTGACAGAGAGTGTAGTAAAGTTGAACATTATTATAAAAGTGTACTCCTTTGGCAAAAAGAAAGATCGTGAGATGAAACTTTCTGAAAAGATTACGATTGTAAGAAAAATGGGAAAGTTGTTTTAATCTTTGTACACAATTCCCGATGGCGTACGGAGCGGAGATTGCATAAGACATCTTTCCATAATGTAAATGTTGCAGAATTATATGACCTTCAATTGTGTGAATAAAACAAAACGCGTGTGATTTGTTTATTGTCTGTCTTATTTGTGTGCAGAATGGAACCGGAAGTAGAAACTAAATTTTAGTAAACAAAATTTGCTCATAAGGTGAAAAGTTGCTATCCTCGAGGTAGAGACCACCGAGCTAAAAATCATAATTTAGCCTACTGTATTGCACGGCGGGTTACGCAGGCGCTGCGCGTCTCTGCAGGAGACTTTCAACATCTGGCATACAATTATGCTAGCGGTTTTGGAAAACAATAATTTTGATGGGAGGTGAACAATTCTTAGACGAGCACCTTTAGAAAACTCGTAACAGTTTCTGTATAACTTGGCCACGCATCGAGTGCGTTTAATCTTATTTTCACGACAAGTAGGAGCACTGGAGATGTGCGCGGCTGTCAGAAAGAACAAAACGTACACTCTCAAGGAAAAAGGGTGTCAAAAGGTGTATTCTTCCACCCTTTGTCCCATATAATACACCCCGAAACTTCAATTCGACGTACAGCGCCCTATAGTAGAACAGACGGCCCGAACTTTTACGAGGGGCTTGATAGCCGTGTGGTTCAACTTATTAAAATAGCTAATGTACGTTTTACTGAACACCAAAAAAATAATCCTGGTTTTCTTGGCCCCACGTGACGGTCGCAAAAACGTTAGCTTTTGCGACCGTCACGTGCGCCACTTCTGTCCATGGGCTGTAATAGGGAGCTGCAAAGCTGAATCGCTTCTAGTGACGTATTCATGATTTAAACTCGAGTCATTCCATCGGAGTTTCCACTAAACGGGCCTTCAGAGCACCTTCGGATGCAGTTCGCGCCTTCTATGTGAATTTTCGGTTGTTTTTTTTCCTTTTCACTTTCTTGGGGAACATTGAAGGATGGCTTGCACGCCGACAAAGTGGAACTACGGTGGCAAAACACAGAAGACGATAATCTGACGCTACTGCTGCTCAAGCTTCTGTCGTTATTGACTGCTTTTGAGGCCTGACATTGTTACTTTAGCGAATGGAGCTTTTCATAACCACACAGGAATTTCATTGACTGTTTCTATTGCCAATAGAGATAATGTGTGAGCATCATTTTGCTTCTAATCGTCACACTGAAAAAACAAACACAAGCAGAGTTGGATTATGAAATTTTATGTATGTAATGCGCACTGCTTCGGAATGCTGATGCTCCGCTGCGTTCTTTAGGTAAGTAGGTATGGAATCATTTAGTGAAGTTGGCTCAGTAACAAAGAACGAACGCACTTTACGGTGAAAACAAGAACCGCTGCACAGTCAAGGCCTGAGTCTGCTTTGTGTATGCCATAATCCTACAGCACACGATTGAGATTGAAAGAACGCAGGAAACGTCTGGTTGACATCAGCAAGGGGAACTAACAGACAACGTTTACAAAGCTATATGTCCTTACGTGTAGGAACTTCGACAAAAAGATCGATTAAGGACGCAGACATTATTATTTTAACGCATCACAAAAAAGGTCTACCAACACACTTTCGTTTTATCACAAGGCCGCGCGATGATATCAATCAGATTTCGTTGCTTTTGCGATGATACATTCATTGTGAAGCCCGTCGGTTTATCAGATATATTTTTCCGCACGGACCAACCGTAGCGAAATCACTGTCAAAATAAGAGCGAGCCACCCGTGATCGGCGTTTGCTCTCGACGCGACCAGGCGGAACTGCGTCAGCCTTCCGGAAGTAGAACTTTCTGGCTCTACGATTCCGAAGTCCGAGAACGGATCTCCGGAGTTTGACTCGGGTCACGAGCAACGTAAGTGCGCGTGGCGCGTTTAGTGGACGGAGTGACTTGAGTAATGACTCTTAGCCTCTACATAAGCCGGGAACACATTTGCGAAAAAAACGAACCGAAAATCGGAGAGAAATCGGAGGCTGCGAAAATACTAGCTTGCGATTTTCGGAAGACGACATACATGAGGTGGAATGCGCGGCGCGGAAATCGCAATGCACTGCGGTTTTCGTGCTCCGACTTCAGGAGGCTGTTCGGTAGTCTGGCGAACTGGCGTCCCATATTTCGCGCCTCTTAAAAACTTCAGCTATTAAAGCCTCGTTGAATGCCACGCGAACTTTGTACCACCACCATTTGATAGAGACAGAAGGTTTTTTTTACGAAGGTTGAGATGAGAACGCAGGGATGGCATACGATGTCGCCTGCGCTGCTTCCGAAGCTGCGTGAGCCGCCTTGTTGCGAGCCGATCGTATCTTTGCGTTCCGTCCTGTTCCGGGCTTTCGCTCACCGAGCTCCTCCACCCCGAATTCGGAGGCGCCGTGCGAAAATATCTGGCGCTGCAGATCTTTCGAACCGCTCCCGATTTTCGGAAAAGGTTTCGGAAAAGGCGAGGAGCAAGGGAGGAGCCGAGCTGCCGTGCGATTTTCCTGTGCGGTTTTCGCACAAAATTCGGCTTTTTTTCGCAAATGTGTTCCCGGTTTTAACGCACCTATTGACATCCGGTCCAGACCGCTAGGACTACGTTTAAGTAAGAGCTGAATGTTTGGCGAAGCATAGTTTTTCTTCGCATTCAAAATAAAGCTATTTGAGTTTCCAGCTCCTCGCTCGCCCTCCCGCGGCCTGCACGGCGGGACTGCGATCATGGCTCGCCAACAGTCGTTTCTTAATGCAAACAACACTTTTCATTGTTCCAATGTAGTGCTGCTGCCGGCATGTTATTGTACGTTACTATAGGGTTTTAGTAGCGGGTATAAGTTGGCCCAGGCTGGACTCTAGATCGCCGTGGAGATCAAGGTGGGCTGGAGCGGACGGCGGTAGATCGGTCAGCGGGGTGAGCGGAGGATTGATTATTTTGGGCGTCAACGTCTCTTTGTGTGCGAATTAATGTTAGTTTTAAAACCCTGCTACCACTCAGGTTTCATGAGCATTCACAGTGCTATGTCCGACGGTCTTATCTAGGTTATTGTGGCGCCCTGGACTTTTCCGAGTCCTTTGTAAGAGAAGCTCAGGGTTGTTGTAAAGGAAGGGTACCTTGATTCAGCAGCCTGATTATTGCGGAACTTATTTCTTTTCCTATACGATTCCTTTGATCAAAATTTGCGCTCAATATTGTAAAAGGTTTCTGGGAAAAGAAAGTGGTCGTGTTATATGGTAAATGCATTAACCAGAAAAGTCAAATTGTTTCAAGCACGAATTCCGTGTAGTTAGAAATCTTGTAATAACTTTGAGTTCGGTAAACTATCCTCACACTGTCATGGATCTGCTGAAACTAAGAAAGGAAGAGCTATTGGAGTTGAGCAGAGCACTAGAAATTGATATTCCCAAAGCAGTCAGAAAAGCTGATCTAATCGCGGAGATAGCGAAAACGACCTCTGACGATGAAATCCAGGATGTATGGAATAGCATTGTGGAGAAAAAAGAGAAGGAAGCGGCTCGAGAGGCTGACGAGCAAGAACAACGAAGACAAAACGAACGGCAGGCGGCTCGTGAGGCCGCCGAGCAGGAAAGGCAGGCTGATCTTAAACGAGAGGAACTGACTCTCAGGAGGCTAGTACTAGAGCGCGGAGCGGCTGGCTTTAACGTTACTGGCTATGGTGAAGGAAGGGAATCCTTTAAGATGAGCAAATATATGCAACCATTTAAGGTAGAAGATGACATTGGGCTATATTTAGTTAATTTCGAGAGAACGTGCGAGAGAATGTCGTTTCATCGCAACACGTGGCCGCAGAGACTATTGACATTACTTCCAGGGGAGGCGGCGGAAGTAATGGCTCGCCTCAGTACCAGTGAAGCTGCTAATTATGATGTAGTTAAGATTAGTTTGCTCCGCAAGTACCGGTTGTCTGCCGAGGCGTTTCGTTTAAAATTTAGAAATGCCACAAAGAAGCCCGGAGAGGCTTTCACGGAGTTTGAGTACTCTTTAAGAGCGAACTTAGAAGAATGGCTAAAGAGCGAAGGGGTGTTCGGAGATCACGATAAAATGATTGAGCGGTTCTGTCTAGAGCAGTTTCTGCGAAGTATTCCACCATTCGTTCGGAACTGGTTATTGGACCGCGAGAAACTGACCTCGGTTAGGAAAGCGGCAGAGTTAGCGGAAGAGTTCGTGACGCGCCGAGAACTCAGTCGCGAGGACAGATTTGTAACTGGTCGAAAAGACAACGAAGTTCCAAATTATGGATATCGTAAATCCGCCTTTGAAAAAAATCGACAAGGCGACCAAAGTTCAACCTCAAAAAAAGAGAAGGATGTATGTGGTGACGGAGATATCGTAAAAGATAAAGAAAAGAGAGCCTTCGAAAAACGCAAGGAAATAATTTGTTTCAATTGCCAAAAACCAGGTCACATTGCATCAATGTGCAGAAACGAGAAGGTTGCATTCTCATACGTCGTTGACACAGACGAAAACCTGGAGTTGCTCAGACCTTACTTGTACGATCTAAAGGTGAATGGCAGGGAATGTAAGGTACTGAGGGACAGTGCTGCTACCATGGACGTAGTGCACCCGTCATTCGTGAACCAGGGAGATTACACCGGTGAGTGCGCTTGGATAAAGCAAGTCGTCGAAGAGCAAAGTGTATGTCTGCCTATGGCCAAGGTTAAAATTCAAGGGGCGTTTGGCGAGCTGACCATAGAGGCAGCTGTCTCACGAAATCTACCAGAACAATTTCCGTGCCTGTTCTCCAACAAATCAGCGAAACTTCTAGCGGATCAAGGTATAGTATTTGGTGAAGGTGTCGTTCAAGCTCTGACAAGAGCGCAAGCTCGTAAGCTTTCGCGTCACTTAACTTACGGTAAAACAGACAGGGAAGACACAACGGCAATGCCTAGCGTTTGTAGCAATGACTCAAATAAAGAAATCAATAGAACAGAGCCGGTAGAGAGTAATGGCGACGAAGTGAGCGCAGTAGAAGGTGATCGAGTCTCCCCGCAAAAAGACGGACAAGTTTTATTAGAAGCTAATCGAAAAGAGGGAGTCTTAACGTCCAAGGCTGATAGTCTGGAAGTTCTATTGACCATAAACCGCGCAGAGCTAATTCGAGAGCAGGAAACAGACGACTCGCTGAGCCATTGCCGGGACGCTGTTTCCCTGGGAATCGCTCGAAAGAAGATAGCCTTCTTAAAAAAGAATGGGATTTTGTATCGACGGTACAGTGATCGTGGTGGGGTCACATTGGAACAAGTCGTACTGCCACATAAGTTCCGTGCAGACTTATTGGCTGTATGTCATGGCAACACTTGAACAGGACATTTAGGTATCACTAAGACAAAAAAAGGCTTCTCCAGGACTACTACTGGCCAAATTGTTTTAAAGATGCTGAAAACTTTGTAAAATCTTGTGATATTTGCCAAAGGGTCGGCAAGCCATATGAGAGGTGGAAGGCTCCTTTGAAACTGGTTCCGATAATCACAGAACCATTTCGAAGGCTTGTCGTCGATATTGTGGGGCCATTACCCCCCACTAAAAGAGGGTCTAAATATGTTCTAACAATGCTCTGCCCAGCAACAAAGTTTCCAGAGGCTGTTCCACTGAGGGAGGTTTCCTCAGCGGCCGATGTGGATGCTTTGCTGTCCGTTTTTGCTCGGGTAGGAATTCCAAAGGAGCTTCAGACAGATCAAGAAAGTGTGTTCGTGAGCGCGTTAACGACGACCTTTCTAGAAAAGCTAGGCATTAAGGTGATTCACAGCTCAGTGTACCACCCACAGACAAACAGTGTAGAGAAGTGGCATTCTGTGTTCAAGCGAATGCTACGCGCTGCTTGTCTCGAGCATGCTGAAGACTGGGATAGCTGTTTGCCTGGAACAATGTTCGCTTTAAGAACAGTGCCACATGAAGCGACAGGGTTTAGTCCCGCAGAACTAGTTTACGGGAGAACGTTGAGATCGCCATTAAGAATGATCAAAGAAGTATGGGAGGGTTCAGAGCAGGACATCATAGTAGTTGAGTACGTGTTCCGCCTTATTAATAAGCTACATCACATGCAGGACATCGCGGCAGAAAACATGAAGACAGCGCAAATATCTGCTAAGAAATATTATGACTGCCACACCAGGCATCGGGAATTCCAGGTTGGACAGAAGGTGATGGTTTTAAAAACATCGAGGAAAAACAAGTTAGAACTTCACTGGGAAGGACCTGCAACAGTTAAGGAGAAACTGTCGGACACAAATTATGTAATTTCAAGACAAGGAAAGAAAACTAATATCTATCATTGCAATTTGCTGAAACCCTATATCATGAGGGAAAGCACGGTCAACTTCTCTCTTGGGGAAGTGGAGGAAATACACTTACAAGAAATTTCGAAGCTTGAAGTGCCCTCTCAAGCACTTACTACAGAGGAAGTAATTGGGGTCTCTGTAAAACAGTCAGAACTAGACGGGAGCCAAGTTGCAGATCTAAGAATGGTCTTCGGAGAATTTCAGGATTTATTTATAAACCGGCCGGGTCACACTACACTCGTCACTCATGATATAGAACTAACATCGGATGTGCCGGTTCGTTCAAGGCCATACAGAGCGTCACCGCGTCAGAAAGAGATCCTCAGATCTGAGATCCAGACAATGCTAGATTTGGGAGTCATTGAGCCCTGCCAAAGTGATTATATGTCACCTATGATCTTAGTAGAGGCACCGGGGAAAGATCCCAGACCATGCGTTGATTACCGTAGATTGAACCTCATAACAAGAGATCAAACTTATCCGATCCCAAATATCGAAGACCGAATTGAGCGGGTCAGTTCAGCCAAGTACATCTTGACTATAGACTTAGTGAGAGGCTATTGCCAGGTTCCGATGACGGAGCGTGCCAGTAGATATGCGGCATTTATTTCTCCGATCGGGACATTTCGTCCCCTCATGCTGAGTTTCGGACTGAAAAACGCACCGTTTTGTTTTTCAAGGTTAATGGATGTGGTTCTAAGGGGCACGGAAGAGTTTGCTTTGCCTTACTTAGATGATATAGCCATTTTCTCGGAATCTTGGGAAGAACATTTGGTCCACTAGCATACTGTCTTGGAGCGCATTCGCAATGCCGGTCTTACCATTAAGGCAAGAAATGTCAGTTCGGGATGGCCGAAGTGACTTACTTGGGACACATTGTCGGTCAGGGACTTCGCCGGCCCACAGAAATTAAGATGTTGGCCGTGAAGGAATTTCCTCGACCCAAGACACAGTCGGATATAAGAACGTTCCTGGGGTTAACAGGATACTATCAAAGATTTATCAAAAATTACACACAAATGGCGAGTCCGCTCACGGATGCACTCCGAAAGACAGAACCAAAAGTGATTGTTTGGACGGATCAAATGGAGCAGTCATTTAGTGGCCTTAAAGAATCACTGACAACTAAACCAGTGTTAAGAACCCCTGATTACACAAAACCCTTCATTGTTCAATGCGACGCCAGCAACCGAGGTATTGGCGTGGTGCTGTGCCAAAAGGATGAGAACGGCAATGAGCACCCGATTTTATACGCCAGCCGACAACTGAATTGTCGTGAGGAGGCCTACAGTGCCTCCGAGAAGGAATGCGCGTGTTTAGTATGGGCAGCTCAAAAACTTAGTTGTTTTTTAGATGGAACTAGATTTGTATTTCAAACAGATCACTGCCCTTTAACTTGGCTTCAGCAGATGTCATCGAAAAGTGGAAGGTTGCTGAGGTGGAGTTTAGCTCTACAGCAATGCAACTTTACAGTTGAATACAAAAAAGGTCGGGATAATACAAACGCGGATGCGTTGAGTCGTACACGCTACCACTTTCTATTCGCTAAATGCGAGTAACGACGTAAACTAATACGGAGCACCGACTACAAGGGAATTGTATAGGGATCAAACAAAATTTGTTTTATTTGGATCTGAACACATACATCACAGCGACTAATTCCTCCATGGGCTTTGCAGATGACTAGAAAGAACAGAGCGCTACCCCAATACACTCTAATTGTGCTTTGTTTACATGAACGCCTTAGCATAGTCCCCATGCAATTTTGCGAAACAGAATAGAGAGACACACAAGGTGACCTTGAGCATGCGGGGGTCTGTCTTCGCTCGCTCCGCTGTCTCTGTCTCTGTCTGTCTGTTGCGGCCTGCTGCGTCTCGGCGGCGTTCTGGAGGTCTCTCGACCGGCCAGTTGCAAGCTGGCACCGTCCGACAGACCACTTTGTCGGCGCGGAAGTTGTTAAGTAGTGGAACCACTGACCTGCACTGCAGACCACAGGACCCGGGCACTTACCATCCGCAAGCATGCCACGGCGCGAGACTACTTCTTCATAAACGACCATCGAGAGACTCGCGCCATCCTGAACAACCGGCTGCGGCCAAATTGCTGTCGCTACCACCTCCCGCTCTACCAACCAACCGGAGCGAAGGCAGCGCAAGCCGTGACGTACATCAACGGACCGCATATAAAAAGGGGAGCGCGGGACCAGGCGCGGCGCGCGACCAGAGGAACACTCGGGTTGGTTGAGCCGAGAGCTACCATTCATTTTCTCATCTTTTTAATTATATCATCTAAAACACTACCCTGGCTTGACGTTCCTGCGTTCTCGTCCCTCCCTCCGGAACCTAACAATAGCCGCGGCCAGGAATCGAACCCTGGCCCTTCGCGTGGGAGGCAAGCGCAATAACCATTAGGCTACGGCCGCGCTGCCTACTTGGCGCGCGGCATTACTCCCCCCTTAAAAAGTGCATCGCCCCGATGCATTTCAAAACAAAACAAAGCACATAAAAAGACGGTAAACTAAAGAGTCACTTGAAGCACATAAGATTCACAGTCCTATCGAGCGTAGTACGGCTTCAGGCGCACGACGTGGACGACTTCAGGTCGTGGTGGGCGGCGTGATGATGTTCTTGTTCCGTCGGGCATCACCTCGTAGTTCAGCTCGCCGAGGCGACGAAGTACCTTGTATGGTCCAAAGTACCGTTTCAGCAGTTTCTCACTGAGGCCGCGGCGACGGATGGGCGTCCACACCCACACCCTGTCTCCGGGCTGGAAGTGAACGTCCCTGCGACGAAGGTTGTAGCGGCCCGCGTCGACGCGTTGCTGGTCTTGAATCATGAGTCGGGCGAGCTGGCGGACTTCTTCGGCACGTTGAGCAACCGCCTGGGCGTCGTCGCTCTCATTGTCAGATGGCTCATGGGGCAGCATTGCGTCCAGCATGGTCGTTACCTTCCGACCATGTACCAGCTGGAAAGGGGTGAATCCAGTGGTCTCCTGAACCGCCGTATTGTAGGCAAACGCGACGTAGGGCAACACCTTGTCCCACGTCTTGTGCTCTACGGCGACGTACATAAAGATCATATCGGCGATTGTCTTGTTGAGTCGTTCGGTCAGCCCGTTGGTCTGCGGGTGGTATGTAGTGGTTCGACGATGGCCGGTGCCACTGAGACGAAGGATCTCTTGCGTCAGCTGGGCCATGAACGAAGATCCGCGATCTGTAATCAGAACTTCGGGAGCGCCGTGCCGGAGGACGATGGACTCGATGAAAAACTTGGCGACTTCCACAGCAGTCCCTGAAGGAAGAGCTTTCGTTTCGGCGTACCGCGTGAGATAATCTGTGGCGACGATGATCCAGCGGTTCCCCGACATCGAAGGCGGAAAGGGACCAAGTAGATCCATTCCGATCTGCTGGAAGGGTGTAGTTGGAAGAGAAATGGGCTGCAGAAGTCCGGCCGGCCTCGTCGGCGGTTTCTTGCGTCGCTGGCACTCGTGGCATGATCGTGTGTATAGGTGGACGGTCTTGGGGAGCTTCGGCCAGTAATACTTTTCACGAATGCGGGCCAGTGTCCGGCTGTAACCAAGGTGTCCGGATGTCGGGTCGTCGTGGCAGGCTTGGAAGATCTCCCCTCGAAGGTCACTCGGGATTACCAGCAACCACGGTGTGTTGTTGTCGCCGAAGTTCTCTTTGTAGAGTACACCTTGTCGGAGGGCGAAGGTCGGCAGTACTCGTGAGAAGACACTTGGCACGGTAATCCTGCCCCCTTCCAGGTGCTCGATTAATGCGCGCAGCTCAGGATCGTCCCGTTGACGTCGTGCCATATCGTCGGTGTTCACTGCTCCTAGGAAGCACTCGTCGTCATTGTCGTCGCTGCAGCCAGAAGGGGTTTCGACGGGGGCTCTGGACAGGCAGTCGCCGTCGCTGTGCTTGCGGCCTGACTTATAGACCACTGTCATGTTGAACTCTTGTAGTCGAAGACTCCATCGAGCGAGGCGTCCTGACGGGTCCTTCAGGTTCGCAAGCCAGCAGAGCGAGTGGTGGTCCGTGACTACACGGAACGGGCTCCCGTACAAGTACGGACGAAAGTTCGTTATTGCCCAGACGACCGCAAGGTATTCTTTCTCAGTCGTGGAGTAATTTTTTTCCGCCTTGGACAATGTCCGACTTGCGTAGGCGATGACTCGCTCGATGCCCTCTTGCACTTGGACTAGTACTGCGCCCAGTCCCGCGTTACTTGCGTCCGTGTGAATTTCTGTTTCCGCATCCTGGTCGAAATGTCCAAGCACAGGAGGAGTCTGGAGTCGTCGTTTCAGTTCGTCGAATGCCTGCTGTTGCTCCTCGCCCCATTCGAACTTCTCGGCGTCCTTCGTGAGATTCGTAAGTGGTGCGGAAATCTTTGCGAAATCCCGAACGAAGCGTCGATAATAGGCACAAAGTCCAAGGAATCTTCGCACGGCCTTCTTATCTGTCGGCGCTGGAAATGCCGCGACGGCGCGAGTCTTCTCGGGGTCTGGGCGGACGCCTTCGTTACTAACCACGTGGCCAAGGAACTTCAGTTCGTCATAGGCGAACCTGCACTTTGACGGCTTGAGTGTGAGTCCGGCGGTCTAAATAGCTTGAAGAACAGCTCGGAGTCGTCTCAAGTGCTCGTCGAAGTCAGCTGAAAATACTACGACGTCGTCAAGGTAGACGAGACAACTCTGTCACTTCAGCCCTGCCAGTACGGTGTCCATGACACGCTGGAAAGTTGCTGGCGCCGTGCATAGTCCGAAGAACATCACCTTGAACTCGTACAGTCCATCCGGCGTGACAAAGGCTGTCTTCTCTCGGTCCCGTTCGTCGACCTCGATTTGCCAGTAGCCGCTTTTCAGGTCTATCGATGAAAAGTATCGAGAGCGGCGCAACCGGTCTAGAGTGTCGTCGATGCGGGGGAGTGGGTAGACGTCTTTCTTCGTAACCGTGTTGAGCTGCCGGTAGTCCACGCATAACCGTAGAGTTCCGTCCTCCTTCTTAACCAGCACGACTGGAGAAACCCATGGACTGCTTGAAGCTTGGATGATGTCGTCATTCAGCATCTCTTGAACTTGCTGATGGATCACCTCCCTTTCCTTAGCGGAGACTCTGTACGGCGATCGATGCACAGGGCGCGCGTCGTCCTCGGTAACGATGCGGTGCTTGGCAACCGCGGTCTGGCGCACCTTCGACGACGTCGCGAAGCAGTCACGGTATTCGGCGAGGAGGTTAACCAGCTGACGCCGTTTAGGGTCCGGAAGCTTAGAGTCAATGTCGAGCTGCGCTGGCGACGTACTGTCTTGCTGGGGCGGCGAGGATTCGTCAGTAATCGCGGTGATTTCGGCGGGGTTTCGGAGTTTCTCGACGTGGCCCACGGCTGCACCTTTCGTGAGGTGTTGCGTTTGGTTTCGGAAGTTCGTCACGAGGGCCACAGTCCGCCCATCCTGAAGTTCAGCAACTCCCCTTGCGACGCCTGTGCCTCTTCCCAGGAGCAATTGGAGGCTTCCCTCGAGAAGAACTTCGCCAGAAGAAGCTTCATCGATCCCGAGAAGTACGAAAGCACTCGACCGCGGTGGTAGGTTTACGTGGTTTGCGAGGACTCGGACCGTGGGTGACGTCGCTTGGGGTTCCTCCGCTGGTGGAGCAGGTTTTCGTAGCGTCAGCCGGTTTGTTCCCAGGTCGATGACGGCGCCATACTCGCAGAGAAAGTCCATTCCGAGGATAACGTCCCTCGAACAGTCATGCAGAACGACGAACTTGACAGGGCACGTTTCACCGTGGATCTCGACGCGAGTAGTGCATCTCCCGACTGGTGTGATGAGATGTCCTCCAGCGGTTCGTATTTGGGGTCCTTCCCACGGCGCCATGACTTTTCGAAAGCGGCGGGAGAGCCTCCCACTCAGGACTGAATAGTCTGCTCCGGTGTCCACGAGTGCCGATGCGTCGTGGCCGTCGATGACGACGTTTAGTTTGTTGGACACCGTTGCAGGGGCGTCGTAGCAATGCGTGACGTCGGGAGAGTGGGAGCGCTCCGGCGTTCTTGGAGGCTCTTTACTCGGGTCGTCTTCGGCAACGGCACCTCCAGGCGTTGCCGCACTTAGTTTTCCCGACGGGATAGGGGGGACAGGCTGTCACGGCGCGACCGACGGAAAGGCGATGCGGAACGTCGGGGGGATGGAGAACGGGAACCTCGTGGTGCGGTGGGCGCTGGTGACGGAGGGCGACGGAGGTATTCTTCGATGTCCCTTGGTCGTTCTCCAAAACGAGGTCGACGGTCGTTTGGAGCGAATCCTCGCAGGCCGAGCTGGCGGTAGGGGCACCTCCGGTAAACGTGGTCAGCCTCCCCGCAGTGGAAGCACACCGGGCGTCCGTCATCCGTGCACCACACGTCGGTCTTTCGAAGTCCACGCTGCTCTTGGCGCGGCGCGTACTGCGGCGAAGAGACTTCTCGTTGGGGTGCAGCTGGGTACTGCCGAGCAATAGGAGGCTGCGGACGACGAACAACGGCGGCATAGGTCACAGCTGGTGGTTTCGGTGCGGCGTCGGCGAGAACGTCTGGCTGGAGCGCTTGCTGGACCTCTTCTCGAACAATCTCGGCGATCGAGAGTGAAGCTGGGTGTTCGGCGGCAGGAATCAGCTTCTTCAGTTCTTCACGGACGATGTCCCGGACTATTTCTCAGATCCCCGGAATATTGGTGCTGAGGGCGCAGCTCGACGGCGTGGGTGCAGCGACGGCAGGAGCTCGGTGGAAGTGAGCGGCTCGTGCTTGCAGGGCCCGTTCAATGTTGGTCGCCTCTGTTACAAACGTCTCGACGGTGGTCGGCGGGTTGCGGACGAGGCCTCCGAAAATGTCATCTCGTACGCCTCGCATCAGGATCCGGAACTTCTTTTCGTCGGTGGCTTGAGGGTCGGCGCGAGTGACCAGGCGCAGGACATCCTCGACGAAACTGGTGATGGTCTCGTTTCAATCAATCAATCAGTTTATTTTTTCTTTCAAGGGGTACACACTCCTCGAAATGGTACCTTGGTGCAAAAGGCGATCGTGTCACCTGACTGGGCACCAAGGTCCAATGGGGGGGGGGGGGGGGGGGGGGGAAGGGGGGCAAAATCCAGCAGCAACAGCAATTAAGGTTAAACTTCGACAAGAGAAAAAAATACTTATACAAGATATAACGGATACACACATACATACACTCAAGAGAAAATGGATGCATACATAAAATTGTAAAGAATGAATACTAGCACACATTGATGTTGTTTAACATTGTCATAAAAACAAAGATTAAAAAGTAATATAAGACATCAAGCAAAAACGAAATAAATAAAAGTAAGAAAAGCACTTCGGTATAAACCATAAATGTGAAGAAGCTAGAATACATTCCTAAATTCCCGGCACATATAAAAATAGCAATCTGGCATTGTCCACGCAATAAAATTAAAATATAAACGTGATCACAAGGTATACAAGATTTTTAATAAAAGCGGATGCACAAAAAATGAGAGTTAAAATTTTAAAAAGAAATGTATTTCAACATATCTATAGAATTATCAACTCAGTGGCAATCAAAAAGGAGCGTAGACTTTTTTTAAATGTAGTTCGGTTTGTAGTAATTATGAAATTATTACCAACAGCATTTAAAAGCTGGGAAACCTGAAAATTGATCATTTGTTTTCCGTAGTTAGTCCTAATAGATGGTAGTCTGTATGTCCTTGTTGTCCTTAAGTTATATTCAGACAAATTTGCAGGAATGAGGTCAAAGCCGCTTATTCCGTTTCTATGAATAAGCTGCCCAAGCTTATAATGGTAAGGTTTAGAAAGTGGAAGGATATTTAATCTGTCAAATATGCTTTCGGCTTCACTACAGTGATTCGAGTTGGTCATTATTCTTAACATACGTTTTTGTAAACTTACAAGTCCATTATAATTTGTTTTAACCGTGGTGCCCCAAACTAGTAAACAGTAGTAAAGTTTTTGATGAAAGAGGGTGTAGTATATCTGTACCTTCAACCATGTCGGTAGGAGGTCTTTTGTCTTATAAATTATTCCTATTGTTCTAGAGAGGTCACTTTTTATATGCTCAGTGTGCGTTGTCCAGGATAGTTTGTCATTAAACCATACACCTAAGAATTTGCAATCAGTTATACGGTCTATAATGCAATTGTTTATTGTCAAACATGGCAGTTTATTGATCTTTTTATTTTTTGGCGTAAATAACATATACTTTGTTTTTGAAACATTTAATTGCATTTTATTTATGTCGAGCCACCTGTTTAAATCGCATAGGTAGTTATTAGCTTCTTGTTCTATTTCATCTACGGAAGTACCAGAAAAAAAAGAGACTAGTATCATCAGCATATATGACTAAGTTTGGAGAAACTGAGATGTTTACAATGTCGTCTAAATAGATTATAAAAAGCAGAGGTCCTAATATTGATCCCTGAGGGACCCCATATTTAACAGTCTTAAGATCAGAATGGATGTCATTGATTTGTACGAACTGCTCCCGATTTTGTAGGAAACTCTTTATTAAATCCAATGCTTTACCCCTAATGCCATAGCGGGGAAGTTTTTGTAGTAGGATGTCATGATTGATGCTGTCGAATGCTTTTCGAAAATCCAAGTATATGCCAAGAGTAAGAAGTTTATTTTCAATGTTATTTAAAATTTTATCTTTTATATGCAACAAGGCATCTTCTGTTGATTTACCCTTTTGAAATCCGAACTGAGCTGTGGATAGAACTGAGAATTTTATTAAGAAAGCTTGAATTCGACTGTTTATTAATTTTTCAAAAACCTTCGATAGTACGGGGAGCACCGAGATTGGACGGTAATTACTGATATCCTTTTTATCGCCATTTTTATAAATGATAGTTACTCTCGCAGTTTTTAAGGCATGTGGGAAACTACCGGTTTCAAATATAAGATTCATGATATGTTGCAAGGGCTCACTTATAATGTTAGACACGTATTTGATCGGTTCGGCTTTTATGTTATTATCCCCGCAAGCGCTTTTATTTTTTAGTGATTTCATAACAGCCTCAACTTCAAAAGAAGTGACAGGATTCAGCATAATAGTATGTTCTAGGTGGGCTCGTGAAAAAATGCTCGATGACGTGGTATTCGAGCGATTGTATGCACCAACGTTTATAAAATAATCATTGATCGCATCTGCCATGTCACGTCCACTGAAAACGTCTGACCCAATCAGCAGTTCATTAAGGGGCGTATGGTTAGAATTGGGCTTGATGATAGAGTTCAAAGCGTTCCAGGTACGCTTAGGATCATATTGAATGTTATTAAACTTGCTTACGTGGTAATGTGATTTAGCTTTTTTTATGTCACGGTTAAGTGCATTTCGAAATTGCTTATATTCTAGTAGTACGCAGTTATCCCTATATTTTTGGAATTTTTCGAACAGTCTGTTTTTCTTGTTGATACGTTGTAACAATTCTCTTGATATCCATGGTTTTAGACACTTATATCGCCGTGTTCTAAATTTTTGTAGAGAAAACGCTGCGTCATAGCACTTCTTAAGAGCTGTCAAGAAAGCGGAATAGGATTCATCAACATCGCGACTAGTCATCACACTGTCCCAGTTAGTATCAGACACCATTTTGTGAAAGGCCTCTAGACTATGTTGATTGATCTTTTGAAAAAATTTAGTTCCTGGTTGAGGAAAATTATGAATATTTCTAAATTGTGATAGAAAGCAAAATAAGGGGAACTGATCGCTCATGTCGGCAAGGAATACTCCAGGCACAGCGTGCGATTGGTTAATATTTGTGATGCAAACATCAATACGCGTGCTGCTCTGTAACGTTACTCTTGTTGGGACACTTATCAAGTTCTTGCACCCATAGGACTCTATTATATTGTTAAGTTGACGTTGACTGCTAGTGTCAGAGAGTAAATCAATATTGAGGTCTCCCATTATTATTAATTTGGTTTTTTGATGCTAAAGATATGATAGCATGCTTTCAAGATTGGAACAGAATTTCGCGAACTTTCCGGTGGGGGGGCGATATACCACTACGAAGCATGTGTCACGGTGCTGCGCAGCAAGACACTCAATATCAGCAGTAGATACAGAGCATTTATCAATTTCGGTCATTTGTAGCGCTGACTTGTGATAGATAGCAACACCGCCACCGGGCTTGTTATCTCGATCGATATGTAGGCATGTATAGCTGGGGAATTGCACTGGTAATGCTTTCGCTGAGTACCATGTTTCTGTAAACATTAGTACATCGAACTGAATTTTGAGGGACGTCAAAAATATATCGATATCGTCTTTTTTTATTTTGCAAGCTTCTTGCATTCATATGAAAAGTGGAAAAGCCAATTTTATCAACAATGTCAAGTTTGTTAAATGTGTCTGTGTTGTAATAGCCACAGGGCTCTTCTGGTTCAGGAAAGTTGAATTCTACGTCTGCCATGGCGTCCTAAGTAATTTTTGCAATGTCTGATACAGTTTTAAATCTATAATCCTAGAGTTTTCTGCTTTTCTAGCATGCACCTTTCCATTCCTTGTCCATACAAATTTCCAGTTTTTATTCTTTTTTGCCTTGATCGCTTCACTCAAGAGCATCTTGTTCAGCATAGTGAGATGTTCATTTACAAATATTGGAGACGGTTGACCGGGAATATCGATCATCGTGGATGTTAACCGTTTCTTTTTAGCAGCATAGAATACTGCGTCTCTTTTTTGGCGTGTGGTAAACTGCACTACGATATGTTGCTGGCCGGGTTTTTTAGTGGGCACCCTGTGACAGGTGTCCACGTCTGGCAGATCTAGAGGTACCGACAGTGCTTTAGACACCCGTTTCACCACATCACGAACATGTTCGTTTGGGCTGAGAGGAATACCTTTTATTTCCAAGTTCTTTAGTCTGCTGTACTGCTCCAGCTCAGCAATTCGGTCCATCGATTCCTCTAGGTTGCTCCTCAGTTCCTTGTTCTCGCTGAGTAATTGCTGATTTGCGGTATTTAGCTGGCCTAACTGTGCCTTGATGCTTTTTAGCTCTCCGATGGCCACCTTAAACTCATCAACTGATTTGGAGCAAAAATCGGTGCTCTCCTTTAGCTCGGCGATTTCCGATTTTAGTTCCTTCTTCAGCTCATCTGTGGCAGTTAAGACTGCGCGCATCCATTTTTAAATTTTTCTTTAGGAACAAGCGTGGGTTAAGAACAACAAAGATGCATAGACATAAAATCAAGAATAAACAAAAGTAAAACAGTTTGCTGTAGTGCAGTCCAGCGGCAACATAAAGATAAGCATACTCGCGCCTCTTCGGGTCAACATACCTGACGGCAAAAGACAGTGTTAGCCCTGTTGCGTGGGCCGCTGGACTGCGCCGCTCTCTGGATCGGCAGCTGCTTTTGTGCCCACGAATCGTCAGTAGGTGTCGTTGCAGTGGAACCCGTGGATGCTGACTGTGGCTTCCATATCTGGTGCGTCACGCTTGCTGGCAGGGTCACAGTGGTTGGGCCACCTCCGCTCGCAGTTGTCAAGCGTTCGCGGATCCACTTGTAATCAGCTCCTGACGGCAAAAGACAGTGTTAGCCCTGTTGCGTGGGCCGCTGGACTGCGCCGCTCTCTGGATCGGCAGCTGCTTTTGTGCCCACGAATCGTCAGTAGGTGTCGTTGCAGTGGAACCCGTGGATGCTGACTGTGGCTTCCATATCTGGTGCGTCACGCTTGCTGGCAGGGTCACAGTGGTTGGGCCACCTCCGCTCGCAGTTGTCAAGCGTTCGCGGATCCACTTGTAATCAGCTCCTGACGGCAAAAGACAGTGTTAGCCCTGTTGCGTGGGCCGCTGGACTGCGCCGCTCTCTTGCGCCCTGGGTTCTCATTCAAAGAAGGTCCTCGGCCCTCTCCCGTAGATACTGGTTTGTGAAAGTTCGCCTCAACTCATTCTTGCAGGCGGTCCACGAGATCAATGATGTCTCCCGATTCTCGAACCAGTGCCTGGCCGTTCCTTCGAGCGCGAAGTAAAGGTTCTGCAGGAGCTG
The DNA here is from genome assembly GCF_016920785.2 of Ixodes scapularis. Taxonomy (NCBI): domain Eukaryota; kingdom Metazoa; phylum Arthropoda; class Arachnida; order Ixodida; family Ixodidae; genus Ixodes; species Ixodes scapularis. The sequence continues at coordinate 14,230,413 of NW_024609873.1, read as the reverse complement.
GTCGTCCGTCCATCGGTTGTGCTGGGCCACCCGCTCGTACTGTTGAAGCCAGTCCTCGACGTCTTCGTGGGCGTCCCCGTGGAATGGCGTCGGAGTCCGGGGTGCGACTGGCAGGTAGATGAAGCCAGGAGCGGCCGGGGTCTGTAACTGCTGGCCGTCCATCGTCGGCTTCGTCGGCTGCTTGGTCGTGGGTGGCAGAAGTCCGTATTCCGGGTGTAGACCTTGGGTGCGGCGACTGGTCCGAGTTTCAGGTTCCGCGTCGAGTGGTCTTCTCACCGCGCTCGGAATCGGGCTTGCACTGCGGGCCCTGGGAGGGGAACGCTGCACGGGCATGCGCTACCCCTCACCTCCACCAAAATGTCACGGGTGGTGACCAAAATAAAAGGAAATAAACGGGAAGAAATAAACGTTTAATGTGGCGAACTTGTGCCAAAAAAATAAAGGGAGAACAAAGATAATAACAGAGCGTCGCGGGCGTCGAAGTCGGCGTAGCAGCACAGTCGAACGCTGGAGCGAAACTGACTCCGGCTTGCCTTCGGAGCCGCTTTTGTACACACGTTGGCTTCTGGAGCATTCGACGTAGAAGGTTCGACGCGTAGAAAATTCTGACCTCGAATCAGCTAGACGGTTCTCGATTTCACCAGAACATCACATTACAGTGTTAACAAAAATGCATAGCCGCGGCCAGGAATCGAACCCTGGCCCTTCGCGTGGGAGGCAAGCGCGATAACCGTTAGGCTACGGCCGCGCTGCCTTCTTGGCGCGCGGCAATATCTTTGTTTTAACCGACGTTCTAATTAATTGTTGTTATGAGTGTCATTCTTTTTTTTATTACTTATATTTGTATACTGGAAACTTTCTTTTATTCTCCAACGTCTCAAGTGAGGCTCGAACTCTTCAGAACCAAAGGAAAAAGAATATCGAGGCAAACATTATTTATTATTTAATCATCACCTTACTATTACAACTATGTTTTGCTATTGATGACTTCCACAGCTTCGCGATTTAGACAATGGAGAATTTTAGTAGATCGGTCCGACGACTCCGATCACAATATCCGATACTTCGCCGCCGTCTATGCGTATGCATCATATCGTTATCGCGGGTATCGGAGGTATCGGAAGGATCTACTAAATCTCTCGAATAGCAGGCAACGGCTGCAATGACGAAGCTTTGCTCTACATTCGAGGTAAATAGTACTTCCCTTGCTTCGCTGAAAAAGCTCAAAGCAGAGCATGAAGCATTCGTGAGGAACAATATGGCACTCCCATCCAGTGCCTCAGCTCAAATGGTGTTCAGCGTAGCAGTCGACATATTGAGTAAGAAATAATGCAAAATGTCTGACGAGACTTTTGAGGGCCAGCTGTTGCTCAAAATACTTAAGGTCATTAAATGGAACACGTTACAACAATAAGAACTTGAATAACCCTCTTCCTTTTGTTTCTTACTTGAGGACAATAATGGTAAAAGTAACGCCCCGAAAGTAACGGATTACTTTTTGGGGTAACGGTCAGTTACTTTTATGGGAGGGTAATTGTAATTGTAATAAATTACAATTTAGCCTTGAGTAATTGTAAATGTAATTCGTTACTATTTTTCAGTAACGTGTACAAGTCTGGGTATGACTACAAACGTAAGTGCTCGTTTGCGTTAGAGTCGCGTGCTCTACACTGCGTATGCGCGTCGCCGTCATGCTCTAATCTGTGACCGCAATTCTTGGCTCTGCGCACGTGCAGTGTGGACCACGCAACGCTAACGCAAACATTCACCGGTTTCCAAGGCCGAGAAAACGGTCTGCAGTGAGCAGATGTGCGAGCGGGTAGGCGTTCCATCGAACTGGGAAAGCTGATTTAAAGGCCGTTTAAAGGCTACAGAAAACCGCAAGGGCGGTTTTCTGTAGAGAAAATAATCCTCTTAGCGACCCCTTTCCTAAGCTGCGAGGGGAGCCAAGTAGTGGAAAAGTGGACAGAATTTAGGGAAAGGGGGAGACGAGCAAAAGTAGAAAGCGTCAAGTGTACGTCGGCCATTAAGCAAAACAACTGCGCGTAAGAAAAAAAGAAATGAACGTTTTGGTAAGATTGGTTAATTAAAAAAAAAAAAAAAAAACAGAACAAAATTCGTGTTTTTGCTATATTTATGTTTTATTTATGTTTTATTTTGAGGTATTTGGTCCTGGAGTATTTACTGCGACTTCGGAAATTTGCCGATTGTCAAAAGTCACGACTTCGACAGCACTGTATACTTTACCCGCATTTTATATAATTTTACACAAGTTTCACAGATTAGCTTGAATCTTCTTGTTTATTTTAAGCTACTTGTTTTATAACTTGTTAATAAAAACGCTGAAATTGGCACCAGAAATGATGATTTGCGCACCTTAGATTTCCATAGTTGTTCGTTTGTTCAAGATTAGAAAATAGGCAACAAAATGTATTAGAGCTGGAAAAACTACGGATTCAGATATCTTAATTATACTCTTATTGTTAATTAAAATTGCGGCAATGTAGTCCCACAATAAACACCACGATCACAAATATGCGCCATTTAACCATAATAGTTTTTTCCAGAAAGCTCTAATTTTGTTTTCTGTTTAGCATATAAAAAACTGATATTTTTATAAAAATAGCCAAACAGTCAAACACTGGAAGTAATATAAGGTCCTATGCGTCACGCGTTTCCTCAAAAACCGCACACACTTCTGCTGCCTGTCTCAAATGGCGTCTTAAGGTTTTTGCACTGAGAGCATTTCTCAATTTATACGTTTTGCGCTCTTACTTTAAACTCATCACCCGTGGCGATAGTTTGTAAAATTTAGATTGATTATGTTACTCCTGCGGTGGGAATAATGTTAAAGCAATTGGTCATTTTTATACCCGAAAACCCATTAAACGGCCCACAGTACAATATTGCACGTGAGAATTATTTGAGCGAGAAGGCAGCAAGAACGCAGAAATATCAGCATTGATACTTTTCAACAAATACAACCTCCTTTGTTACCTAGAATGTGTATTAAAAATCCTGTCTTTGATGGGACACTGAACCCTCTAAACTATTTTAAAGTGCCTGGAACGGACACGCAGGCAACCAAATAAAGAATCAGTGAACATCTTTAGCTCAGTGATTCCGCTGTGAGACACATTTTGAGTTATGTACGTGAGATTCACACATATAACGAGAAATAAAATCCAAAATACTGGTTAGTTTCGGTTTTGTTTTAGAATTAAAACGTGCCTCCTGGCATAAAAATTACGGTAAACGCCGTTTCTTTTTTCAGGATAAAAAGGTGACCTCCGCTCATAACACCCTAGCTAACTGATATTACCAGAAATAATTTCTGTCGCTCAGTGAAGCCAGCACACAAGACAGGCTCCGCAACTGGTATGCCGGCAGGCATCTCCAACCCTCACTATAACCGCCGTTTCGGAAAACGAGTGAAACCAGCGTTAAATTAGGGGACACCCTATATTTAACGCTGGTTTTCTCATGCTGTCAACGAGATCATTTTGTAGCCTACAGCCCTTGCCAGCATCGTTTTAAACACGGGATCTCAATCTCCTCTTTTTAATTTCACTATGATCTCTGTGTATTCGTTCCGGTCATTAATGGCAGTGAACTAAAACTAAATTGAAACCGACAAAGGGACAGGGTTGAAACGCACCAAATTTTGTGCCCTTGCGTCATACGATTCTAAACGTTTTCAGTTGCAGCTTATGTTCACGTCAGCCGTAAAGATTGTTTTTTGTTAAACCATATGACCGGTCATGCCCATACTAAACAACGTGTAATCTAGCGCTTTTAAGGCACTTTAAACGGCCTAAAAGTCGGGTTCTCGACGTATCACATTCCGATTTACTACAGAGGTGCAAACAGATGGTCGGCATCTTTACAGTGAAAAAAAATCAAGAAATAAGCTTACCTCGTTTAAAAGAAATAAAAAAACGAAACCGGCTCTGTTCAATCCACGCCACCACTTCGCAGACGTTGCACGCATAGTGAGAAGTGCTGCCGTCGGAAGACGTTCGCCGTGTCGAAGAAGCACCGGCCGATTCGGGTTCCTTTGCGCGATCGTCTGCTATCCTTACCCGAATCGGCGGGCACTCCCTCGAAGCGGCGTAGGCCATCTGTTGGCAGCACTTCTCACTACGCGTACATCGCCTGCGAAGTGGCGGCGTACATTCCGGAAACAGGTTTGACTTATCTTTTGTTCTTTTGAACGAGGTAAGTTAATTTCATGATTTTTTTTTCACATTAAACATCCACCATCTGCTAGCACCACTGTAGTAAATTGCAACACAATACGTTCAGAAAATAATTCTTGCGGGCCGTTTAAAGTGCCTAAAAAAACTTAGTTTACATGCTGTAGTGGCAGGTAAACTCTCCAAACACGCTCTACTCATTCCTGAAACACCAATGAGAGAGGAGCGGCCTTCCCACATTAGCGAGGCTACTGCAGTGAAGAACACTTGTAGTGCTCGGAGATTGAGGCATTTTGTTGCGAAGGTTACCAAATAACGTTTATTTTATCATTAAACTACACCTATTACCTCGCCATTTGTTGCTGAATGTAATTAGGCCATACTAAATATCAATATCAACACAGTTTAAACTTTATTTACCAGTCTGGGTAACATGCGGAGTACAATTTGAGCCGTGCATGAATTGTGTAAGTGTTAGAATTGCGTGTAGTTGTTCTTGGTTATGGAATGCTTTAGGTGATTTCGGATCCGTTGCAACCACGACACACTCACTCATGTAATACCTGTGATTATCAAAATAATAAATACAATTTTAGCTGTTTTTATTTATTTTTTTTTCATTTTTTTTTTAATTTATGGCAGAGCCGTATATGTAGAGTTTGGCCATTCGTTCGGAAGTATAGGAGACAAATGAGGAGGCGCGATTGGCCAAAAGCGGGCTGGGCGTATTCCAGGACGTCTTCACAAATTCAAATGTGGCCAACCAGAAGCCGGAAATAATACCCTGGCGGTGGTCGCGAGAAACGAACTTAATAAGTGCGTCGGAGTAACTCTCGGTGAGTGAAAATATGGTGCACGTGATGTTTCAATTACGATCATGCAAGACCATGGTGGAAGAGTGCGACTAGCAGTACGATCGAAATAATCCGTACTACAAGCGCCGAGGGCCGGGAATCTGCCGTCCAAGCGGTCACACTCTGTCCGAGCAAAACAGAGTTCGAGCGGTGCATTCGTTTCTTACATCCTTCTGCATGATCATGGTCGAAACATCACATGCACCCTCATTTCAGCTATTAAGGGTTTCTATACTTCACTTTTACGCGCTTATTAAAACCATATGCCAACCTATACCTTAGACCAAAACAGTTTCTCGCTACCACCGCTGGGAGATACTTTTAGGCTTCTGGTTATCCAAGAGAGCATGTCAAGCCCACTTTCTGCGTCTGGTGCTCGCTCTGGCTCTGCACGCAACTCCCATTGACCAAACTCTCTGTATACATGGCTCTGATTTATGGCAATTTATGATAATAGTGATTAGACGTGATTAGAGGAAATGAGGAAGCTTCGCTTCGTCATTCGAAAGCTAGCAGCACGCGCAGACATTCGCCTACAAGTGCAGACTCCCTTGAGCCGCACCTAGTACAGCTTCTTCTGCTGCTGCTCGCTTCCTTCTGGTGTCCTTGAAAAAAAGGCGCAGGTTTGCGGATCACACGGTTCTGGATTCGACTACCACGGTACCGAAGGGTAAATGAAGGTTTTCACTATAAGGTGCTATTGATTACGACTAAGTAGGCTTTTATATGTTTTGTATGCGGATGCATTGCCTACTATACGCTACCCGAAGGAAATATCCATCAATGTAACCCTGTTTGGCAGTCAATGTTTTCTAGTGGACCGCTGACTGTGCCTGACTGTACGTCAAGCATGTTTGATTGGCCAACAAGTTACTCTGACCGACAGTCAAACTCCAGTCAGACTCCACTTGTCGGCTTGCTGATGGTTTCCTGGTGGCAGTCGGCCGCCGCGAAATTCCACCAAGATGTCTTGGTGGCGATTCTGATTGTACATCGACTGTCTCTGACTGTACGTGAAAACATTTTGACGTGCAAACATACGTACGGTCAGCGGACGTAAAGTTCGTTCGGATACCACTATTTCGTCAAATATATTAACACAAAAAATAATCTATGCACAAGAAAACGATTTCGGGACGTGAGCCCATAAAACCGCTGATATTAGAGATATGACACGCAGGCGACCGACAACCTTGATCAGAAGCCCGCCAAAACGCCGCCGAACACGCCACTTCGCTTCGCCCATAGAGGCTTCGCCGCTTCGCCGAGCTTTCATGAACGATCGCTCTCGACTCGTTTTGTTTGCCAGCTTGCTCCAACCTGTCGATCCTGCCCGGGCTCTACAAAGTCTTATGTTTTAGTAGAATTTCTACTCGACAAGACCCAGCCTGTTGTGAGTTCCGACGATGCAAGGGACTTTAGCGGTGTAGTTGAAGGCGACAAGGTGTACCAGGTCTACTGGGCCGGAGACGCGCGAACAAAAGGATCGTTCTACGACGCGAAAGTACTCTACATGGCAAGTGAGTAGAACTGAAGTACGGCGAGTGATGTACGAGTGCTTTGCATAACATGCTGAAGGCTTAACTGCATTTGCAGCCGAAGCATCTTGTATGAAACAAATGGCCAAATGGAGTTTCCAAAGCGGTGGCATAGCATAGGGGGTAAGGTGTCCGATTTGTACGCAAGTGGTCGCGGGTTCAATGCCCGGTGGTCCTGCTTTTTTTTTTTTTTTCTCGACCATTTTGTTTTATCGAGGCATTTGGCGATATTTATGAGAGCGTATAGCTTCACTCTTATATGAATGCTGCCCTTGCTGATGAAATTCCCTAGGCAGTGGCAGTCAGACGTCATCTGATGGACCATCAGGTGACGTCTGATGGTCCATCACGTTCCACCAAGGCTGCTGACTGGCAGCCAGTGTCCCAAATGATGTATCTTGATGAAATTTTCAATAAGGTATATATGCAAGATATTGCCTTGGCGCTCTTTTATTATGTTCCCATTAGTTTCAATAGTAACCCGTTCCCCGGAAAAACCCAGACCACCGAAACATTCTGCTTTGAAACTTTCTAAGGCAGCCACAGGCGTTCGTACAAGCGTTTAGACTTCTCAGATATTTACAGACGCCGTCACCACAAACCCTCCACACGGCGTTCATTTTCTATATTTTATCTATATTTTTTTGCTAAGTATTTCTACGCACGAGATATGGAAAGGTAAAAGTAACTGGCAATGCATATATCACTCGACGAAAGGCACGCACGGCTGCAGATTTGTTGTATTTTTGTACATCAAGGTCAGCATGTGCTCCCGTTTGCAAATGCTAATAGAGCGGATAAAGGCGAATTAAGTTGGTCCTCAACCTAACCCGCAAAAAAGAAATGCTAAAGCGGAAAGACGCAACGCCGTCCAAAACCAACGCTTATCGCTTCAAATGAATCCCAGCATTGGGAAGCTAGCTGATGGGTCAAACCTCCCTCACTAAGGTCGAATCTCCGGGATTCTTTCAGCTCGCACGTGCAACCAGAAGAAAAGCAAATAAAAAAAAAGAAATAGGGGGAGGGGGAGGCTGGGCAGGAGAAAAAAGAGTTCTAATATAAGACAATGAATGAATGAACAAACTTATTTCATCGAGATGGCTTTCTGGCCTATATGGGGAGAGGGAAAGGAAGGTGGGGGCAGTCTGCAGTTTACGTTCTGCAGACAAGGTGGGCCACTTTGGCAAAGTCCCGCAATGCAAGCAGCGTTGCGTTGGCGTGGTCATTGGGATATATCTATTCTGGAAGTGTCCGTGCTCCTGGTGGCTTGTGTTTGTTGCGAATGGTTGCTAGAGCCGGGCAGGACCATAGTAGATGACTGACCGTTGGCGGTTCCTGTCGACACTGCCTACAAAGTAGTAGAGCCGAGGGGATTCGCGTGGTTTTGTGTTGCTTATAGTATTCCCATCTTGTGATGATGTCTTCAGTAAGGGCAAATCCGAAGCCGGCCTTGGTAAGGAGGACTTGTGCCCCTCTGGGAATGTTCCGGGGTATGGGCCTTTGCAGTGGGGGAATGGTGTTTTGTAGTTTCTCCTTGTTTTCGTATTTTGTTACCATTCGTTGCTCCTCTGGAGGCGGCTTGTATTGGAGGGTGGGCATTGCCGACTCCGAGGAGTGATTGAGAAGAGTCTCCCTCGCGAGTCTGTGTGCCTCCTCGTAGCCCGCGGGAGGGTGCGTGGAGAACACGAGCGAAAGGGCTGAAAAGAAGATGCTTTACACGGGTACAAAAATGAACAAACCGAGGGGGGCCGGCAAAGGCGCAGTCGATGGAGGACGTTACAAGCGAACTCAAAAGCAAAAAGCTGTTGCGAAAAATGGAGCTGGGAACAGGAAAGAAAAAAAAAAAAGCGCCCCATGAAGTAGAGCCGAAAAGGAGCGCCGGGAGAAACAGACAGCTCTATAGTCGCTCAAGGTATGGTGTTCGAACACCGGACGTCGGCGTTCGAGTGCCGTTCGTGTCGGAAGGTGATATTCACCGCTGTCGGCCGCGCTTGGTGAAAATTTCAGCCATTGTCGTGCACGCGCGGATTCTTTCGGAGTGTTTTACATCCTGTTTTTGTGAACTATATGCACGATGCGAAGCACAAAATCCTGAGTTCAAAGCTGACAAAATCACCACCAATCAAATCAGTGGCTCGAGGGAGTCGAGGCTTTCTAAAAAACTTGGAAAGGTAATATATAAATATATATATATATATATATATATATATATATATATATATATATATATATATATATATATATATATATATATACATGTATATATATTTACCTTCAACCTAGGCCTTGTTTTAATTCAGAAGGCTAATCCCGGCTTTACTCCTCCTTTTTTTTCATTTCATTATTTTTTATCACAGCAAAACGCTACGACCTGATGAAGGCAATCGAGCAGAGAAAAAAAAGTTCAGTGTCATGGCGCTCGTCGTTTTTGCGCGCTTAATTCATATATAGTCGGTTAAACAAACCACGGACAGAAACAAGCGCAGGATCACGCCGCATCTACAATGCGTGCTTGGTGCAGATGGTGTACACGGCACCTCGCGTGTACAACACATACACTCAATTATATGTATACCCGCAAGAAAAGAACAAAAACATTTTGTCGTTCGCCACGAAAGAAATTATTGACATGTCTACATGTGCATAAATTATCGTAAAATAACTGTAGTTGCCGGGGATACTTCGGAAATAGCAAATCGATATTGAAGGCTCGAGAACCTCAGAAAGTTACTGCATGCTACACGAAGGTGTTTTTTTCGTTGGCTATGGTTCCTGAATATTTTTACTCGGTAAAGTACCTCCCTTATCGGCCTTCCCAGTAATAATGTTCATCTTCCAAAATGTTCATTATCATCACCTTTCAAGGTCTGAAGCCAGCACGTCCACCTTCTCAGTGATAAGTTTCTTATTCCTAGATCTTCATCATCTCCGTCTTTGAAGATCTTCGATCATAATGCTAATCTTCCGAGTCAAGATCCTCACATTGTAACATCTTCATGGTCTTCATTTTTCAAGCTCTTGATTGATCCTGCTCATCTTCCGACATCTTCATCATCTTCCTATTTCAAGATATTAATCCATCGTGTTCACCTTCCGAACTGTTCATTTATCTTCTAAGCTCTACGTATGTTTGTGTTGTCTCTTACCTAGTGGCCGAAGTCCATATTCGCAACAAAGGACGCAGGGAGGAAATATATAGCAGACAAACTTTCACTCGCTTCCCAGCTGTGGCCCATAATTTACACAATCGTGAGCCGTTCGCCTGTGCACAAAACTTGCGTTTGCTCCACCTGAAACAAACAACGCGAGCTTTTTAGAAGTTTGAACTCATGCAGAAAGATGCCGACGCTATGCTAAAAAAGGTTCCTGAGATGATATGGACGGGCAGCTGCTGCATTCTGAGTTTGTAAGTTGATTACGTAGACGTTTATTAATAGGCGTAAGACGGGACGCGTAAGAGGTTTTGGGATCCTTACTTCAGAAGTACAAAGGACTGGACCGGAGCCTCATTTTCTAGTCGATTATGTTTAGGGATGATAATGCCTCTACTATGTGAGTTTCAAATTTAAGAATGTTTATTGTTCTATTCTGTTTTCTACAAAATGACAGTAACTCTTCTTGGTATGTCTTAGTATTTCCTACTACACGTACTTACTGTGAAGGTTCTGCAGGTGATACACACCTTTCATTGGTTATGTTGTTATTTGGGCGCAGTATTCATAACTGTCGAGCTCATGTTTAAAAAACATTATACCCCGGCGAGTGTTTGTTCCGGATTACAATAAAAGTGGTTAGTCGTTTGTCCGGGTCTCTGAGAAATTCTAGGAGTTTTCGTCCTTTGAGCTTTTGACTGGCGACTTTTCGTTCAGCCAAAATGTTTACAAGTTTCGCCATTTCCTTTCTCTTAAAAAAGAAATCAGCCGTGCGGACCTTACCTATTTGTCTCGAGACCGACAAATCGAGCTCAATCAATTCCACGAGTTGCTGCTGCTTCTTTTTTTTTTTCCGCCGCAGGCCCCCGTCGTCCTGATGGAAGGAGCCCGCGAATGTCCCGCTGCAATCCGCCCGTCGCCCCATCGCCCCGCTTTGGCCAGTGATGGACTCCGATTAATCATCCGGGCCACGCGGCTGGGCCTCGGTCATCGGTCAACCGAGGACGACGCCAGCGCTACAGGGAGCCGAACAGTTCCGAGTGGCGTCAGTGGTTCATTTTGGTGGCGTAGAACGGCCACTTCCGTTGTTGACGGGTTCGCGCCTGGGGCTTATAGATTGCTGGACGCGAGCAGGACCGGCGATGCGAAGAAGCGAAAAATAAGAATGTCATCCGTGTTTTCGCAACGCCCGCTTTCCGCCGGCTGCACGACTGGTAACTTCGGCGCACCGCCACGCTTTTCCCATGCTTCAAGTCGTCCTACAATTTACTCATAGAAACTTGCTCAGCGATGACGCTAAGCGAGTTTCTAATACTACTATTGCTAAATTACCCAGTGTCGACAAGAATGCTGGGAATGTAGGTTCACGCGCCGTACGTGCATGGCTTCTCCCGTATAAAAGATTTGAAGTAAATAACTAAAATACGACATTGACGAACGCGCGTGCAAAATTCCTTTTGTTTTAGACTCTTGCTTTAGAACAGTTATTGCTGCGGACTCCAGCACGTGCAGCGCGTGTAACTACAGACGCAGCATGCTCTTTGTGTTTGAGTAATTTAGTAAAAGGTCTATTGAAACCAAATGTTTTTTTAGAGCGCAGCTCTTGGGCGCCCGTTTCCGGCTTGAGCGGCGTCGGCGTAACCGCGCCGTGCATTATGGGAAACGTTCCAACAATGCACCTCGGTGACGGTTCGGCACGGTGTTGTTTCGGCACCGCGCGTTTCATTAGCGAGTTTTAGTAGACCGTGTTTCCCCCTCCGTTAACCCTCCGCAACGAAGAAACAACCACTGTGCCTGCGTGCCGATAGCCTTGGATGTAGAATTCCGGGTAGCGGAGGGGCTTAGCGGAGGGGGAAACACGGTCTACTAAAACTCTCTATTATGGGACGCTTCCTATAATGCACCGCGCGGGAGGGGAGGAAGAGGAGGAGGGAGGAGGAAGGAAGAAGGAGGAGGGAGGAGGAGGGAGAAGGGAGGGAGAAGGAGGAGAAAGAGGGGGAGGAGGCGAAAGGCAAGGTAGATGAGGAGGGAGGAGGAGAGGGTATGGATGAGGAGGAGGGGCATACGTCCCCTCCGTACCCTCCCCTCCTCCTTCTCAAGAGCTCTCGAAAGAGGCCTAAGAGGCTCGCAACATGACTGAAAGGGGGCATACCGCGGTTTTTAGCTGCGGCTTGTACATCTGCGATTGTAACATACACGTGTAACTACACACCCAGTATGCTCTTGATGTTCGAGTTATTTAGCAAAACTTCGTTTAGCTTTCCTACATTTGGCTCCGGCTATTTCTGCGTCCTGCCGATCGAATCAACACAATACCCGAACATTGTTTTGGCACGATCTAGCTAGAAGAAGGCTTGCATCTAGGTTGCAAATCCTGGTAGTAGAAGGGGAAGAAGTAGGGCTTCAATACAGTTGATGTCCAGCAGTTGAACGCGTATTTTTTATATTTGCTCGACTGGTTCCAAAGATATGAGAACCAGCTAGCTCAGCTCCAACACGTCGTAATTTACTAAAATTGGCGAGGACGACATAAAAAATTTACTAAAACTGTCGGGCGACGACATAAAAAAAATTAAGTGAGATCACCGCTCATCCTTTGAGATTTAAGCGAGGTAAGGCAAAGCGAAAGCGTACTGCACCGTTCGTTGCCGCTGACCGTGCCTAATAGTGCAGCGCTCCGATTGGTTGTACGTAAGCGGTCGTAAGAATTTTGAAGGAAAGCTGAGCCAAGCCGAACCCTTGCATCACGTTACGACTCGCGTTGAGTCGCTAATTGCCACAGTTACGGGCGGTCATAACTTGTCGTACGAGTTCGTAACGTTACTTAACGTAAGGAATGGCACAGTGTGCACGGACCTTAACGTTGTCAACTGATACCCGCAGCTAGGGCGAAGTGGTAATGAGAGGACACGTGATTTCAGCTCGCTGCGCGCCGAGCTTCGCATCCCCGTCGCCGCTGCATCACCCAGCGGCGCAGCAGTCACCAGTCAGCCAGGGATGCTTTCGCATTCACAACTCATAAGAAGTGTTTAGGCGTCCTCGAAATGCTTTTGCTCTCAATACTTGGATCTACTTTTATCATAAGGATTTAATGCGTCTACTTCCGTTTTTTCTCAGGCAACTTCAGTGTCTTTGCTATTGGTATGCACTTTTTTTGTGTAGCTGTTGTGGGCCGAGCCACTCAAAGGGCCGTACTTTCTTTGCTTCTCAGCGCCAAGTAGTGTGGCATCGCTCTGAATCAACTCTACCTAAAATAATCAGAGCCGGTGCACTGCGACGTCGTCACATCCAAAGAAGGCACAGATTGGACACGAGCTTACTTATTACCAGCTGAACGTTAGGAAAAGCGACGAAGAGAGAAAGAAACACACTTGGACACGAGCACTGCGCCGGAATTCGGCTGGGCCTCGTTTCCAACCAACGTGTCGAAGCACGCTCTACACCGCGGACTCGGGTTCAATAGGCCTCTTCCAGAATCCAAGCGATCCTAGCACGTAATGCCGCGCACGGAATCTTGGGTGATGGGTGGCCACAATGTTTCGATTTAGATCTTTCCAACTTCATTCACAACAGCCCGTCGCGACCCAATACGCTGCTTGTATTTTCGGTTTTGGGACTATTCTTTAAATTTGTAATACTGTAGATGTCGCCTCCTGATACGGATAGAGTACTGGGGCAAGTTTTTTTGGGGGCCTGCCTTTAGTTTGGGGGCAGGTAAACACAACACGACAATGGCACATGGAACAGGACGTATGCTGGATAACGTGGATGCTTGGGCAAGTTCGTAATTCATGGTTGGATGGAACAGCGCGGATGAACAGTCATACTCACATGCACACAAGAAGGAGACAGACTCGCAGCGTTGACTTACAACACAGTCCTCTATTTCTTCTTCCTCAAATCTTCAACTTTTCACCTTTGCCGTTAATGACAACAATTTAAATTTTGACACACCAGAGACCAAATAGCCAATAAACATTTATAAATAACTAATAATTAAATAAATAAAAGACAACTAAAATAATATTAAAAAATTAAATGAAAAATTAGAAATGAAGCGAAAAATTTCTCATCACTGTTGGTGCTTTGATGATATCTCTAGATAATCTAATTCTTTTTTTTTTGACAAAGCTAAGGATGATACACTAACACATTGGTTGTCCAACCTGGCTAGGTTGGAAAACCAATGTCTTTTATTCAGTTGTCTTTTATTTGCTTAATTATTAGTTATTTATTAATGTTTATTGGCTGTTTGGTCTCTGGTGTGTAAAAATTTAAATTGTTCTCATTAACGGCAAAGGTGATGAAGTTGAAGATTTGAGGAAGAAGAAATATAGGACTGAGTTGTTAGTCAGCGCTGCGAGTTTGTCTCCTTGTTGTGTGCATGTGAGCGTGACTGTTCATCCGCGCTGTTCCATCCAAGCACGTATGCTGGGCTTTGTCGTCCTCTTCCATCGGCTTCTCAATGTCCTTGGCTTCTTAAATTAACACTTAGCCGTGAGGGTCATTCTGCACTACACATTTGTAGCCAGGCCGCCCGAAAGCTATGGGAAATCCCAGGCGGGCCCTTTCGGCCTCAGGAGGACCGTGCTACAACGACGGGCCTCGCGAATATAAATGGGAGCAAATTAGCTGACTTTATCTTAATTTAGTGCAGAGATGCACCACTTTTTCAACGAAAATATTGAAACCGAAACCATACTGCTCCTCTGCGTGACCAACTAGGTTTCATAATACAACGCGCGCATTGTTGACCTCAAGAAGTTTTGGGAGTAGCCCATTGCTGTGCTGGCACCATCCGACTGTTGTGACATAACTAGTTAAACATTAAAAGAGAATTATAGTTTTAAATTGTTTCCAGTTCATTTTTTTTGTATTCCAGTAGGAAAAATCTAAACAAGAAGAAGACAACTTCCTCGTCGTCAAGACAAACAACGACGAGAGGGGAGACCAAGCGGAACAGCAATTAATAACTTAATACCAAAGAAAAAAAAAAGAAAACAAACACAAATACTTATAGATGCCTGCAAGATTTTTCCAAGTTCGTTCTAATGCCAAGGTTTAGCTGTCTCCCTTTTTTAATTTTGATTGGCCTGAAGAACTAAAGAAACGTTTGCTTAATTACGGACCTCATTTCTAATTTTAAGTTGGATTAAACTTGTACCGTCAAGTGGTACAGGTAAAAAGAAGCAGTTTATTCTCGTTATTTCTAGCTCTCACTTATAAAGTGTAATTTTAAATGCGATGACCTTCTATCTAGGGTGAGAGAGATGCTTCCAGGCCTTGATAACCCTAGGTGGCGTCGCTCTGAAGAGTGGCAATTGCTCTACACGACGAACTCCTGTCTTTCTTTTTTTTTTGCTCACCGATCAGGGTTGTACTGCTTTCGGTTCCTTGTTGTTAATCAGATTGTAGTTGTCGCCGACGTTATTAAATCACGAGTTCAGATTTTGTTTCTTTTCTTTTTATGCGTCATGGAATTTTTACCGCTCTTGGGTTCAGTTTGCCTTCGTGAACTTTATACCAAACCAAATCAAAATTCGGCTGTCCGACAGCATGGAAACATACAAAGCATTTTTAGTGAGGTAGTAGTCCTTGGTATTTTATGTTAAATGTTTGAAATTGCTGATATGATATATGTTGCATGAGACCTCGAAGATAGTTTTCGCGCTTTTGTTTTCTTTGGTCTTCACTTTATTAACAGAGACCAGGGTAAAAGTCTCCGTATACTTTGTCGGCTTCTATTCCTCTTCTTTTTTTTTTTTTTTTTTTTGCAAATAAAAAGGGATACGGCCAGGATTTGTTTATTACATGTTGCCTACAAATCGCGATGGGCATAACATCATTGGCGGGAATTTATCTTCTCGCGCTCCCGCAATTTTGCGACCCCCTTTTTTTCCTTTAGGGTTTCTTTAGCGTTTGGATTGTTTCTTCATGCAAAAAAAAAGTTTCCCTCTTGAAGTAAAAAAAATACAAACGAGATATAAATCGCGTGATACGTTCACGCGCAGGAAAAGCCAAAAGTGGAGTAAAATCGAACGAACATTGATGTTTTTGTCATCTTTTTTTTTTTTGTTTACCTGTGATATGGGTATTTCAAGGTTCGCAATATGCGGGGATCATGGAATTATTAAAATGTACGCTATAGGTCCAAGTGTCGCCAGTGTACGGCTTCAGATAGCCCCTTTTCGAAATCCAGTAAGGCCACTTTGATCACTATCATCACATAAGATATGTCATATGTGTCGTATTAATGGCGGCCTTGTGGTTACTGGTTATGGAAAAATATAAAAAGGCCTCAACGTGGATGATGCCAAGCCTATACATTCGAGACTATAGTACGATCCGACGCATAAATTGAATATGAGAGCTGCGTAAGCGTTCGTTTTTAACTCGGGTCCAGTCAGTCTGTTGGCAGCACGTAACCGGATCTAAAGACCCTTTATGTATAAAATTTCATCACGGCATAAATGGAGCTTTGTCGATCTTTCTAACCTATTTTTTAGTTGTCGTATCGAAACTGAGAGATCCAGAAATAATTAAAAGGCAAAGAGCACATTCTCGTATGCTGTTGACTAGCGAAAGTGATGGTGACCGGCAAAATGCTAGAGAATGCAGGTCGATTCCTGCCACTTTAACGCCAAAAAAGTAGACTGCCTTCTGAGGCACTAGATGGCACTCCATTTCGAATAGGGGCTGTTGAAGCAGTAGCAGCCAGTCTGAAATTGACTTCCGGTAATGCATTTCTCTGGAAAAAGTTATTGTATTTTCTCTCTGCACTTGATTATAAGAGCAAATGTCACGAATAATTGACACGTCTTGGAACAATTCTCACTCACGCAGACAAAAGTATTAATCAGTTACGGCGGTTATTTTTTTTTATTTTTTTCTTCAAATTCATGGCATACAAATGGTGCTAAAATGGCTTCGTAAATGCAGTTATCAAGGAGCGTGGTATTTGTGTACACTTTTTGACACTGTTAGCGCGAACAAGGCATCTGAACTTTTCTCCAGAGGGGTTTACTTGCCAAAGCAATGAATCTCGGTGATCATAAGAGTCGTCAAGATCTACTCAATAGCACTGGTTCATTACTCACTTGTGTATGTAGACGATCAAGATAAAATAAAACCGAGTAATGAGTGCGATTTGCAATAAATAGTATTTGTTTTATTCGCTCAGCTGGACATGTATCGGCATATAAACTCATATGCTCGTAATACCAAAAATGGGAAAAGCCATAAAACTCTTACAGCCCGTTAAAGTCACTGCAATAATAAAAATAGAAACCCCTTTCATAGTACGTGCATTTTTTGATGGTTTTACGTGTTTTAACAGCCCATATATAGGTGTCAATTTAGTGAAATATAAATCTCGCAGATTATCAGTATTAGCATCATCGGGATTTGACACTCCCTGAACAAGTCCTGCGTTCTTTTCGACTGTCATTCTTGCTTAGATTCGCGGTTTGTCTTTACACATTTACCGAGGAACATAGGACTGGACGCGGAATACCCCAGGTAGCACACCATGTCGGCCGATACTGGGATTACGTCAGCCAGTACTGGGAGCTGTACGGCGGATCCCGGCCAGGGACGCCGGTGAGAAACCGACCCCGGCCGATATCGGGGACTCGTTGTCTAAACTGGCCAGCACCAGCCGGAAAGTTCCCGATACCGGCCGACATCGTTTTCTTGCTGTAGTCACTGGCCAGTCTAGCCATGGAGTTTCCGGTGACTGGCCGACATCGTTTTCTTGCTGTAGTCACCGGCCAGTCTGGCCATGGAGTTTCCGGTGACTGGCCGATATCGTTTTCTTGCTGTAGTCACTGGCCAGTCTAGCCATGGAGTTTCCGGTGACTGGCCGACATCGTTTTCTTGCTGTAGTCAGCGGCCAGTCTAGCCGTGGAGTCTCCGCTGACTGGCCGACATCGTTTTCTTTCTGTTATCACCGGCTAGTTCAGCCACTGAGTTTTCGGTGACTGACCGACATCGTTTTTTCGCTGCTTTCACAGGCCATTCGAGCCGTGCAAGTTTTGATATGTAACCGACATGGCTTTTTCGCTGATATGGAAACTATATGATGGTTACAAATGACCGTTAGGTTGGGCATGTCTTCAATATGCTAAAAGGTGACACCTAATATTATCCTTGGCCTAGTATTAACGCCGCGTCATCCTTAAACCACTTAACAAAGGCTTATTTCAGTTTTGTTAAAAAAGACAGGATCAAACATGGCTGTGGAATGAAAATTTAATTTGGTTTACATCTATTAATTTTTTAGAGAGCAGCTCTTAGGCGCCCGTTTCCGGCTTGAGCGGCATCGCCGTCGCAATCGCCGTCGGCGTAACCGCGCGTTGCATTATGGGAAACGTCCCATAATGCAACGCGCGTGTCTCACTCGTGACCCGCGCATTGCATTATGGGACGTTTCCCATAATGACGGCGTGTGTGACGTCACGAGGGTCCCGCGCGTTGCATTATGGGAAGCGTTCCATGATGCAACGCGCGGTCGGCGACGGCGACGCCAACATCGCCGTCGGCGTAACCGCGCGTTGCGTTATGGGAAACGTCCCATAATGCAACGCGCCGTCTCATTTGTGACCCGCGCATTGCATTATGGGAAGCGTCTCATAATGCAACGCGCGGGCCGGCGACGCCAACATCGCCGTCGGCGTAACTACGCGTTGAGTCATAGGAAACGTCCTATAATGCAATGTGCAGTCGCATTCGTGACCCGCGCATTGCATTATGGGACGTTTCCTATAATGACGTCACAATTGACGTCACGTGTGACGTCACAAGGGTCCCGCACGTTGCATTATGAAAAAAGTCCAATGATGCAACGCTCGGGTCACTCGTGACCTGCGCGTTGCATCGTGGCGGCGAAACTTGCTTTCGACGAGTTGGGCATTTTTACTGCGGCACTGCGCTTCCGTAAAAATTTCCACATGTTCTCAACGGCAAGTCTCAGGGCTTACACAGGGTTTTAAAGAGCTTCTTCGACGAATGACTACGAACGAGTAGAAAACGTGTCTTCAGCATGTTGCCGCCAGCCTCCGCAACGCTCCAAAAACGCGATTTTTCAACATAGAAAATCGCCGATCGGTGGCTTCACTCTCTCGCTGCAGCTGCAGTGACCAAGCGGGGATGCGCGATTCAGCCCTTCGCCCAGGCAGATGCCGAGCGCTCCACGCAAGCGGTCGTTGAGCGGTCGGCCTCAGTAAGCGATCCTCCCAGTTGCACGCGCTGCCACCGCTTTCATAGCGTCTGCCCTCGCTTTTTAACAGTTTCGGTTCCCATTGCTATCTTGCTGAAAGCATGAAGTTCTGATCGGAACTTCATGCTTTGACAAAAAATGTTGATTGTTACTACTTTATTAACGGTGACCCCGACGTTAAGGCAGTATTTATTTTACCTTACAGTTATATAAACCCGATGAAGACAACTACAAGTATTTTTGTACGAGCCGCAGGATGCAATAGACCCTTTGCAAAAATCCCAAAAGCCCGCGCGCGCCGCGCTTCAAATAATGGGAGTCCTCGGTACGCCCCTCCTCCGGCTACCACGTGGCATACGCGAGCAGGCACAGGTTACCACGGCAACAAAGCAGCCGAGTTGGGCCGTTGGTTGGGCGAGTGACGATCCGACGGCTGCCCCTTTCGTATCTCTCTCCTTTGTACCGGTTCTGTCGTCTGCTCCACCAACGCTTTGTCGAACCTGGTCGAAACCTGCCATGGTTGTGGTGCAAACTAAATGGATTTGGTGGCACTTCAATACGTGAAGGTAAGTTCCGACGAATAACGTATTGGAATGAGTTCACCTTTCGCGATGCCTTTACGTTGCCACAGATACGGTACGCCGGCAACGACGTACGACTCGGCGGGATGGCTGCAACGGCTGCTGGCGGTAGCTGCCGGGACGCGCGCGCAGTCGCGGAGGCACAACGAGAAAGCGCGTTCGCGTGATCTGTACCGAGGGTTCCCCAAATTTCCGGCCGTCGTGGCGCTGTACGTTTTGCAAAGGGTCTATTAAGCAATACCAAACAAGTATGCCGTAAAGCGACCGTCATCTCCGAAGGCGAGTTCCATCTGAGGGGAATTTGTCGTATTGTCTTCTAGCAAACGGCATACCTAGCTCTTCATCCGAATAGGTGCGCACAACGTCTTCGACGTAACGCCATATCTTGGGCCTCTTCGCCGGCAAGGCGAATGAGTCGGCAAAGACTTCGCCGAGAACGGCTGCCTCGTCGTCACTTGAGCTGGAGCTAAGCTTGTATCTCCGTCGCTGTCGCTGATTTCGCTGCTACTGCGTTTTATTAGACCTCCTGAAATTAACTGCAGCGATGTCAGCGCCGCAGTATGCTCGAGCCAGTCGGTCATGACAAGAGGAACGAAAGCAAGTACAGCAAGAGAGACCACCCAGCAATCGAAACAAAAAAACAGCGAAACTCCTTCATTCCCCCGCGGCAACGTTGATAACGAAACTGAAATGTTGCGAGTGACTACAGATCGTACTCCCCCGAGAAAGGCTGCGCGGAGAACTACTCCGGGTCCGGGCGGTCTGTCCGAGGAAGATACAGTTTAGGCGGCACATTCGTTTCTTACATCTTTCTGCATGATCACAATCGAAACATCACGTGTACCCTATATTCAACCAGAAAGGGTCACTACATTTAACTCTTACGCGCTTATTAAAACCAGATCTGCTTCTCGCTACCACTGCTAGGAGATTCTATGGACTACTTCCATAAACCCCTGCGTGCAACACGGCGCACGTTGCTCTTTGGAAACTAGTTGGCCAGGGAGGAGAGTGGCATGGTTTCGGTTTCGATCGGCGGCGAGGACTACGGCCGTGATCTCACGTTTTTTGGTCACGAGAGCATCATTTTTGCTCTCTAAACTAACCTAGATGGCCAGACCTCGAATCTATAGCACAAGCCCGAGACGTATAGCTTGTCTTCACACATGCTTGTTGCATTTTTGTACACTATCGAGCCTTTCTGTTTGCATTTCGAGATATATGTGAACGAGCCAGTGCTGGAAATCTCGACGCTGCGTAGCTCGGGGTTGCTTGTGTACGAGTCAACAAGCTGTTGCAAGTTTGCATACATCAAACTCGCACCTTTACAGCTGGTCAGGAAGTTTGTTTGTTTTGTGCGTCCATAGACAAAATATTATTTTTTGCAACTACTATTTTTCTTAATACGCCTAAGTACGTGAGGCAAAACTTGGAGGCGCCATTGAAAAGCTCAATTTGAATACACATCTTATCTCTTATCTGTACTGACCCGCAGCACTGCACGAAGCTAAGTCCCCACCCGCTTGCATTCCACTAATATTCAACATCGTGTATGCACATAAAATTTTTCTGCAATCATATAGGCACATTCCCACACACAAACCGTTTTAAGAAAGCAAAAGTCGAGCAATTGTGTGAAAAATGTCGCACCGTTCGCCGGAAGTGCGTCGGACGGGCGTGAACCTCTATGCGGTGTACCAAAGGAACGAAATTATTCAAAGCGCATTTGACGGTTGCTAATGGCCGTAATATTTATGTGTTTGCTTTCTTCCTGACTGAGTATGCCGAGATAATTTCAAACACACCGTTCGGACACAGATCTTGGGCGTCAGTAAAAGCTCGTCCAAAAAGGCTTAGCGAAGAGTAGGAGACGCTTTTTAGAGCCTCTGTCGTAGCTAGCCGACCTCAGCGTTTGCGAAAACCTAATTTCCCTATCAGCGTAAAATTTGAGTGGGCGATATATGATGACACGAGGAAGACATCATAGTAATTTGTGTGCAGTAATTTGTGTGCAAGGTAATTGCCCCAGTTTTCGTTTTGTATCGTTCGAGAATGAATCAGATAATTGAAAACTCAAGCGGCGCATTCGGTCACGGCGTGATAGCATGAAAGGAAGCTGCTCAATCGAAACTGAAACTGAGTGTCCAACTAGTTCCCAGAGGGCACTTCGTCGAAGCGTCGTGTATTTCTTCGTGCCCCCATTTTTTTTTTATAGAGTAGCACAGTAGCACAATTATATATTTGCGACTTCGTGTCGCAATATATAATTGTCGCAATAAAGAATACTTCGACTAGAACAGACCTCATCCAGCATCGAGCCAGCTGTTGATAGACTTTGCTAGAAAGCCGATCCAGCATCCGATCCAAAGCCGGACAAGGTGAAGGGGTGAAGGCAGCGTTACTAAAACACTCAGTTTGGAAACTCCCATAGAGACAGCTTTGAAAAAGTGGCCCCAATCTGTCTCCGAGCACCGAGCTAATGGCGAACACAACGCCACCATTTCTCCCGCAGCGGCCTCTCGAAGAACTGCACGTGACTTCTATTTTGGCTTAAGAACAGATACAGCGGAAGAGGTTACAGGGGTGCCACCCCCGTCTCCCCGGCGGACGCGCCGCGGTCAACTACTGACGTTAAAATGCACCTAGGGCGGGACGTGCTACCTGAAAGGCCCGCTGAGCCATGGTTGTATGAAAACAATATTAATTGTTCCGCAAAACCTTGCGAACCAAAGATGATAAAAACATCACGCGCCCATCATTTGGTACTAAACTCCAATAAATTCCATACAAAAAGAGTCTTTTCCGTTGGTTTTTACGCAAAAACAGGCTTTCAAAAACCTCAATGGGACCACAGTACAGACAAACGATAAAGAGTGGCGCTGTTGTCGCATTTAGCTCGGTCTCGGTGGACGCCAGCGGCCCAGGTTTCGACGGCGAGTTTCCCAACTGAGTGTTTTAGTAACGTTGGGTGAAGGTGAGCAAACACAAATGGCGAGCGGGACGTTGGCGTGGTTCGCAGCATGGTTCAGGTACGGTGGCTCCAGGGTTGAAAAATTGTATGTGACCGTGGTCGCGAGTGAAAGCGCTGCATGTAAATCTATGCGGGGCAGAAGTCGCTCGAAGTTACCGCCTGTGCTTTGATTTTGATGTTCGTGTTCTGTCGGTTTCGTCGTATGTAGGCCTAGTGAACCAACTTCCGCACAACAACGCTTGCTGGTGGTTGACTCGACGGTGTTGACGGCCCTTCGCCCTATCCCGACGATCGTTTTGTCGGCATGTCCCGCAAGACGGAGTAGCCGTCAAGTAAGAGAAAGTACGAGCAGCAGGAAAGGGATGCGGCCGTGTATTATTTCGTGGTGGCGAGCGGCGGCACTTCTGTTTACGATCGCGCACGTTTTTGCATCGGCTTCTGCCCGTTCGTAGTGTAGATGCCCTTTGCCTTTCGTTGCATCGCGCTGTTTCCACGCTTCGAGCGCACCTTCGGGGCTCCCGGCCGAGTATGGACGAGTGTCGCGCCACTAGCCCGGCGAGACGGCGATCGGTCGGCCGCGGCCTACGTGTGTTGTTGAGCGTTGAAGCAAAAATTAAGGGGGGGGGGGGGGGGAATAGAGTCAATCGTGTACGCGCGCTAGGCGCATTTGTCACTGACTTGCGGTAGGGTGAGAGGGGAGAAAAGTGGGGGAGAAGATAGAAGTAGGAGTCGGGCGTCAGCAGCGTCGTCTCACCGTCCCGCTAGCTCGTCATCCCATCGTCGCGCGTAATCCGTGTGTGAGTGAGTGCGTGTGTGTATGTGTGTGTGTGTGGGGGGGGGGGGGGGGGTTGAGCACTGGTGGCTGGCACCGCGCTGTGTCCGGTGATCAAGGCGGTCTCCGGGGGCGACAACCAACACGGCGACCGCGCCGTGTTGGTGGAGGCATGCTAGCTCGCCGAGACGCTGCTGGCGGGCCATCGGTTTGTGCCGTCCGCGAGACGCTTGTCCGTTATTTTATTTATCCTTGCATCAGGTTTTAGATTATGACGGTAACCTTGCATTGTTTGCCATACTTCGCAAAGCCGTAACAATTTTTCTGCAGGCGACTCCTAGAGCCGCTCGTCAAATTTTGCAGCACGCAATGCAACTTCTTTTTTTTTTTTTTTTTCGACACATTTTTTTTTGCATTATAACTTAGCGGTATATCGAAACTTTCTGCTCGTAGCGCAATCGCACCAATGCTGAAAAATTCCGCACGTACTGGCTAACTGTCATCATCGTAAGCTCGGCTCGTTTTTCCGAGTTCACATCAAACAAAACTAGGTTCCTTCTATGAAAATATGGTGTACCGTTAAATACCGGGCAAGCGCACACTCAAACTTTGGAAATAATCGCAAAAAAATAGGGGATGGGTGCTTGTCCGGTCGTCAATTTTACATATAAATGTACTGTGCGTATTTCCTCAGATCTCACAAATTTGGTAATGGGCGCTTAATGTGGAATGGGTGGATGCACGGTATTCTACGGTATATCCAGGCAGTTAGCGGCATCCTACGCCTTGGTAAGCACAACCGCGCGTTGTGAAGTCCACCACCGGCATGGCACAGGGCCCCGTCCTTACCTAGCGTGTCGTCTTATGCAAGGAATGTATACTTCGTTCGCCCCTAAGCTGAGACTAGAATCTCCGCCTTCAGTGCGAGCTCGCTGGCTTCTGCAGTGCTTTGGTTGTGCGTGCCTGCGTGATCGCACTTGAGTTAGGAAAGGCAGAAAGTTTGCGTTGAAGGCGGAGCTTCTAGTCTCAGCGTAAAAATGAACGGAGTATAGTCGAAACGCCATTGCCATTGCTTGAAAAACTGGATGTAAATAAGCTATTTGCACGAAACCTCGGTATCATGAAACCGTTGCAAGTAAAAAGCTACAAAGCATGGTGTAAACAGACCTTTACGCGAAATGAGCACAGTTTTTCTCTTTTACTGCTACTTTTATTACTTGGCGTATATCGGAATGCGACGCCGTCGTGTTTCATTGTGGCCGTGCATGGGGATATAGCCATGGAGTTATTATAATATATGCTAAAGGTTGCGAAGACCTGACAGTGTGAAGTAACTTGAATGAACATCATGTCTGACCACGCCTTTTATTCTAGTGAGGAGGAGTACTGTTCATCGAAGAGAATGACGAAATAACAGCGGCGCCCGTCCCTCTGTTGTGGTTCGATGTGAGTATGAAACAACGGCGTGAGGCCAAGCAAAATGTTTGGGGCGGACATCTTGTCTCGTGTGCGAGCGGGCCGAGCACCAGACCCTGACTGGCCTTCGTTCAGAGCATCAAGTTTGCAGAAATGCAGTAAGTATTATTTTGTACTGTTCCTTTTCACCTAAAGTCCTGATAACGTGCTAGCACACGTTTTTGATCTGCCCTCTGTTAGCATGCTTGACCAGGTTAGCTTGCGTGCGGCTGCTCAATTTAGTTAGCTCCATAATCTTCGTAGTGACACATGCACAATTACAGTAGTGACCGAGTCCTTCAATACGCTACTGGTCACACAACTTTGTCGTAATGCTGTGGGAAAGCATTGCATGTTGACAAGAACGGCCGTGGTGCTGTCCTACTCTGGAGAGGTTCGACGGACAGCTTAGAGGCTTGTTTTTAGGTGCAGCAAGTTCGCTTCGGCGCCGTGCTGTGCAGCTTCTGTTTGTACCTTGAAATGTTGTACCAATGGCCCGGTTTTGGTGTTTTATGAGATTGAGATCTCGGCAGGCTTGTACTGAGGGCGCTGACCTTTCTTTAACAGACACGTCGCCTGCTAACGTGAGTAAAGAGGGAGGATTTGTCTGCCCTAGAGTGTCATTTGCTGCGGGAAACAAGACGCCGTTGCGTCGTCTGCTACCAGAACCGAAGAAAGGTGGATCATCTGTTACACGCTGTATGCTGCAAGTGAAACGATAGAAAACAAAGTTGCATTTGGAACTTCTGCTATTTAACAAGGGGCGCAATTGATGACCTGTGCTTTACTTGGAAGTGCCAATTCATTCTAAAGCGTCATATGCCTAGGCGCGAGGTATCATGTGACCACAGAGCAGCCACTTGCAGCCAATTTTGTTTTCTATACCAGGGAAAGTTTTCTTAACGGGATTCTCTCCCATTCTTAGACGGTTGATAGTTTAAAAAAAAGGCCGTCCTGAAAGCCCAGAAAATGGCAGTTCCAACAAGGGTACAGGCACCAAGCTAGGCCTAATAGGCACGGACCTATATATCAGATTTTTAAACTGGTGCTTATCGCAGCCAAGCGCAGCGCGTCTCGCGTTCGTCGCCGACGAATCAGTATTGTTATTTCCTTTGATTGTCAAAACACATCATAAAACTTTGTGGGAGCATTCATTTTGGCCGTACAAGCCAAAACTGGGAAGTTCTGAAAATTGGGGCCGTGTCTCCTTTTCAGAAAGTTTATTTGATTAACACATTTTTTTTATTAAATTTATGAATACTGCATACCAATTATAACGTCTCTTAAATTTTTACAAAAACTTGAAACACTCACTGTGTCTGGCAGCCGTTTCAAAGCTACCCAAACCATCCGAAACACCTGAAGGTTCAAGCGTTCTTCTGAAACTTCCCGAAACCCAAGTTTCTGAAAAAGTTTCTTCGCATCATCAGTGCATAATGTTGATCAGCAAAATGGATAATGCTTTCTTATGCCTTGGTTATCTTGCAGCCTTCAACGCTCAGCTGCTTAGGCCGTGATAGACCTGCACATCCAGAATGGGCACCTACAGCAGCAGAACAGGGAACTGCAAGTCTGTTGGGCAGGTGCTCGGGCACGTGGTGTCTTTCAAGCACCAGGGAGAGCAGGCGAGGCCCGGGGAACAGGCGACGCCCCAGGAACTGGCCAGGCCTGAACCACCCGAGCTGTTCCTGATGCCTCTCCGCAACATGGAACAGCTTAGTGCTGCAGAAGCGCAGCTGAAGAACTTCACCAACAGTATACTGCCGGTATTTATGTGTCCTCTTTTTCACAATATTGACGGGCATAAGGCTGCGATTTTTCCTTTGTGGTTTAACTTGGGTTATCTGAAGATTTATGCAAATGGGGTTGGAATGTGGACTGAAGCCTTTTACCGTAATATTTCAAATGGATGCCCACCCAAGCTATGTTTTAAGCACAGTCGGTGGCAAATTAAAAATGAGTAAGTTGCCCTACTTTCAATACGGGCCTTCTGTTATTTATAACAGCAGAGTGCATGCACAGCCAATGCACAATGGAAGGCTATTTATTGTAAGGGGTACCCTTAAACTGAACCCTGCAATAGAATTGTGTCAAGGTGACTCAACGCCAGTTGCACGTTTTGCAAGTCAGCTTTAGTAGCCTGCTTAAAGTTTTTGCAGTTGTTAAACTGTGTTTCATAGAGGCTACTGAAGGGAGAAATGATGGACGGTGGCCACCAAAAATGAAATATTTGTGCATCATTACATTTTTGAACAGTCCTTTCCACCCGAAGGTCGTGTAGACAAGAGGCCTTCATGTGCATCCTCATTGAACGGCATTTTATGTCTTTTTCAACTGCCGCTTCTTGAAATATTTTTAAGTAAAACATTTCACAACGAGGGAAGTAAAATCGCCCAACACATTTGCCTTTGGGTACTTACAATATGTCGGCCTGCAAATAATCATAAATCATGCTGATTTGCTACGACAATTCTGCCCTATTTATCCTTAGAAGTTAAATTCCGCACCTGCAACAACTCTCGCCGTGAGTATGTGTGCGGAGCACGCACAAACCTGCCTGCGTGCTTTTTGTGTTTCATGCTTGCTTGACAGAATGATCGAGATGCGGTAGTATATATTGGGCTTCTTTTGGTTTTGTTCCTGTTCTCACTTGAGGCTATAGTCAAGAGATCTAAATATTTAGGGCGATAAATTCATTTGTGCTTTCGGCATCTGCTACAGAAGTAAAGGTACATGCTTGAAAATAACTTTTAGCCTGGTCTAAAATCGCTTTTGAGCGTGCCCACCATATGCGTATGCCCAAACAAATTTGTAAGGGGTTGCCATGTAAATCTTAATTAATTCCATCTTTACTTTACATTAGTAGTGCATTTCCAAAATGAGATGTTAACCAGTCCTAACCGAAGGTCACCCTATGAGAGGAAATCAAATTTTCCAAGGTGAAAGAGTAACTGTCATTGCATCCGCCACTTTATTCAGGGGTTGTGAGTGCATGCGTAGCTGTGTCTCCAGGCATAGCATACGGTAGTCGCACAAGCGATTATTACACAAGGCGAGCTTGAGCTGAGTAAGTTGGTTCATTGGCCTACAGGGCCACAACTGAGTCAGCACTAAACAAAAATATGGAAAGGTAACTACTCATACTGTGCTGCTGTTGCCATTTTTTGCAACTATGATGACGGTTTTGGTCAATTCCTGCCTTTTTATGCCTTTTTCAATTCCAGTCTTCGTAAAGTCGCAAAATAGGTGATAAATTTGTAGGGTGACTAGCCGGCAGCTAGACTAAGCTTTAACAGTCAAGATGCACAGGGTCTTGAATGCACTGTTTTGAGAACCACATACATTATTAAAATTACTGAGTGGATGCTGATGGGCGAAGAGGATCCATCAAAACGTTTGCACAATTTGAACGTTGCAACAAATTGGACTGACTAATGAGATTTAGCGGAGTATGGAGGGGAATATTTTAATCTTTCTGGTTTCGTCTAAGACAGGTAGAGTTGCCATATATTCTTATATTTTTTATTCTCTCTCTAGTAAATATTGTAACATTTTGATGCATGTATAGTGTGGCTTGCTGCATTTACCTGGGCATTTACATTCTCTTACTTGAGACATGTTCATACCATTGTATCTGCATATAAATAACTTTATTGACATATTGAGAACACATTTTGTCTTTCTAGGAGGAGCAGCTCGTGTCTCTAGGAGACAGCAAGAACCTGCAGAAGGTGGTGCGAGAGATAGTGGGACGCCTGTTCTCAAAGCAAGTCCAGGAGCAATTCTTCGGCCCTTCTGGGCTTCCAAGGAAAGTCAAGGTTCAAGGACGCCATGATGTGTAAGGTGGTCATCGGTAATGCATATTCTTTGCTAGCTATTAAATTGATGGTATCTCTATTGGAGCTCAATAGACAAGCACAATCTTTGAAATATGTTGACAATTAAAGGGAAACTGAAACACTTCTTGACAAAAAAAACGAGTTATAGGTGACTTCTGGCATATTTTTGTCCTGTGAATCTGAATATTGCTTTCGTTTTCCCCGAAGGTGTAACTAGACGCGAGAAAACACGAAAAACCTCAGAGTAGTCGTAACGTCGTACTAGGATCATTGGGGCGCCAAGCATGTGTCGCTCGTGTGGGCGGCGCGTGCAATTGCAAGCTTGCCAGTTGTATTTTTCCACACTGACGCCAGTTGTGGCGTCTATTTCTGACCTTTTTACAAATACAAGAGTTCACGTGCATAGGTTTGACATGAGCTGAAGATGAGCGAAAGCAGAAATTCCGAAAACTCCCAGCATGACGTCACGCCCCGGGAAGGAGGGGCTTCAGCTGTACTTTAGAAATTAATTTCTGCAGCCTCCGTGCACCAGATTGAAAAAATAAACTCGATATTCGTGATCCTGGAGGCCATATCAAGACGATTTTGGTGTTCGTCCTCAAATACAGAACAGCTTCAGTTTCCCGTTAAGTCTTGCAATATGCAAAATTTAAGTCGTCAATTCCTGTCGTTTTTTTGTTTTTTTTTTAATTTGACTTGCATTATCTATTATGAATATCTCCTGTGTTAGCATTCTCGCCACCTTAATACTGAAAAGCAGCATTTTGAAGGAACTGTAAAAAAAGGTTTTTGTTGGTCTTGTCTTGTTATCCTGTTAGTTTCCAGGTTGAAAATCTAATGACGACCATTTAGAGGCCTTGGTCTGTAGAGTGTCAGTTGGGGAAGTTTTGCTCTTTTTTTTTTTAACCACTCATCTCTGCACTCCACCCCTTCTCGCCCCCCGCCCCGTCTCGCCCCCCATTTCAGATTAATAGGATGTTGCGTGAAATAACCATATGCCTCCATAGAATCTGCACCTTAGCGTGGTAGCCAAACCCACAATCTCCACCTCTGTGGTGCTCTCTTTCTGTTACCTTTGAATTGCAGGCTAGGTGAGGGACCTATATTTACACGAAGGAAACGCTCACAATCTGCAGTGTGTGAGCAGCACCCTGTGTGTAGCTAATATGCAAGATATTGGCTTCCCCTATCCCTCAACTAATCTGTGTGATCTGACAATTCTCTTTACAGGTGCCATACAAAGTTGCACTCGTGTAGCGTGGACGCGGTGCAGAAGTGGCTGACGGGCAGGGAGGCGGGCAATGGCAATAGAGTTACAAAGACGGACACTCCACTGGTGGTTCCAACCGCCTTTGACGATGAGGGACACTCTGGCTGAGGAGCTAGCTGCTATGGATGCACGAGTCACAATAAAGAATGTCACGGTAAAAAAAATTTTGTATGTTCCCTTCTTGTACTACCCACAATATGCATCTGGGCGACAGATGAATGGGACATGTCGTCTCAACGACTCTACAATAATTGCCATGAGTATACTGTATACATGGAGAAAGTCAATTGTTCACACAGAATTGTTTCTTAAAACTGCACAAATACTAAACCGGCTTTTTTCAGTTCAAGTCCAAAAAACATGTTAAAAACGGTCAGCACCTATAAAAGATATGAAAACCAATAAAATAGTCTGGACTGAGAAATTTATCATTTCCACGTTTAAGTCAATTTGATCTACTGAGAAGTTAGCTGTTCAAAAATGCAGTAGGATGTCATTCCTGGGCTTTAAAGCCCGACACAGCTAGCATTCTGCTGGTTCTATGCTGGGTACACTGAATGACGCATACGCTGGTGCCGATCCGCAATTTCGCAGGCACTGACCCGCAATTACGCTGGCACTGGTCTGTTTTTACGCTGGGACTAATCCGCAATTGGACTGGCTCTGACCCGGAAACACGCTGGCACACTGATGGTTTCCTACCGGTTCCATGCCGGGGATCTGTGTCGGGAGCTCACTGGGAACATCCCGTATTCCCGGCATCCCGGTTTCCCAATAAGGTCCCGGTACCGGCCGGATTCCGGCATTGGGCCCAGCCGATGTCGCCCCTTGGGGCGTTTCCGGTACTGGCCGGTATCGCTATCCCGGCAGGCCAATACCGCCCCATCCCCAACCCGGCGTGTTGTGCTACTTGGGACTGAGAACTTAAACGTCGTTCACTGATCGGGAAAATACTGTAACTAAACCAATTTAACATTTACGTTAATAAGACAACCCTAAAGCTTACAAACTCTTACAAGTATCTGGGAGTGATCCTAAGCTCAGATGTTTCCTGGAACCTATATATTAATAATGGGACTAATAACGCAAACCGCGTGCTCGGTTATCTTAAAGGATTTTTTTCTTATCTCTCCATCGTTAGAACTATTCCTTTATAAAACACTAGTCAGGTCAAAGCTTAAATATGCAACCTCCATCTGTGATCCCCCTGTCGCCTACCTCACTAACTCACTTATGTTAATTCAAAAAAGATCCTCGCGTTTTAGTATGGCTGATTTATTATCGCACCGCGAGCTAAAATTAATAAAAGACATTTTATATTTTACTCAGTTTCGCACATCTCCGCCAAATTTCTAGTATTTGCCTTTTTCACAAATATTTTCTACCACAACGCTATACTCAAGAACCAACTGGTAACACCACCATTACTTGTTTCCTCAAGCCTGGATCACCGTCACAAAGTAGGCGTTTATGTTCCATTCTGACAACTTTGCTGCATCATTTATCCCAGTTTGGAATGAATGGAATCATCTACCTGCATCACTTACATCAATTGTTGATCGGGTTCTTTTTTCTCCAATAGTTCTAAACCATGTATTCGTTGTTGATTAACTATGCTGTATTCTTCTTTTTTTTATATTGTTTGTACTCTCACCACTCCCCTCCGTAATGCCTCTGGCCCTGAGGGTAAAATATATATACATAAATAATGTTACTAATGTTACCTACTCTTCGCTAAGAGCGAAGTAACGAGGGTAATTCCTGTTATTCTCCTGCGAAGAGACAAAATGCAGGCGCGTTTCCCCTTAGGAGTGTACAGGAGCACCGCAAAAGTAAACTGGATGCTTTCTGCTTCAATTTGAAACCTGAAGTCCGATAGACACTAGCGCCAGTTGAACGTCTAGCGTACGTTCGAATGACTCTTGTCGGGGCATGGGCCAATTATGATTCAAATGCCGTGGCTTCCGAGATTCTTGGCACGCAAAACTCTCCTCCAGCCCTTCCAAACGCTCGTTTGCCTATAAGAAGGAGCGTCTTACTAAGCTTCTCCAGAGCTCCGCAAGACGGTACTGATACATGGCCACTTATAATATTGATAGTGATATTTAGTTTAGCACACGAGAGCCGCGGTGTCGCAGAAAGGCAAGTCACCCATACCATGAAGGCCTGCGGTACCACGTATAATGTTAATGTAATGGTATTGTACAGATAAAAGCAAAATAGTGATTATGATTCAAGAGGAGCTTGTGGGGCGAGGATGAGGCACGATAATGACGACAATGACAAGAAGTTATACTGGGTTAGCGCGGAGATACTTTACAATCCTTGGACATGAATGCCCTTGGGGCGGCAACCATGTACTTTTACTGGTCCACCTCCTGCTGCCCGCTGCCTTCACCAAAGTGAGCGACCACACCAGCAGACCGACCACACTGCCTGGCTATTGTCATCTGAAACCTCTATTGAAGAGCCCGCAAGGTTACCTCGTGTCGCTGACTGACTTGCCTGAACCGTCTCCAAACTTCCAAAGCTTAAACAGCGGTTTTCACGGCGATCAGAACACGTCGTCCCCTACCAGTGTATTATATCGTTACATAATAAGCATTATCTATACGCGGCAGTACGGGCTTCCATGACGCGGGAATTTGCCTTTCTGTAGTGCCGGGGCTCTGCTGAGCCAAGAAATATGAGTATTATCAATATCAAAAATACTTCAGACGTTAAATGCGTGCACATGTTATACAGCACGCGTATTTTTGTTAACGCGATTCAAGGGCCGCTTAGATGGTGGGCTGTCTCTGCAGTGCTTTCCCTCACACAGCCTTTGCTAAGGCGCATTTTCTTTAGCAAACTGGCCCTGATCAACATTAAACAGTAAAAGAGATTGTCGCACAAAATTCCAATGCGGCGAAAGGGTCGAAGCAGTGAAAGCCTTGTCGATGGCGAAATCATGGCTAGAAGGCGTCCCCGGGGCAATCGAGAAAAACGCAAAAAATACCGAACTAAAGCGATGAGTCGAGTTAAACGATGATATCACGAAAGAAACAATTTAATTTTAAGTATTAAGTAAATCACGAGATCGAAGAACACGAACCAATTTTGCTTCTTACTGAGTGAAGTGATCTGCGAAGCAATAATGTGCCTGAGATTTCGCCTGCTCGAACTCACAAAGGAAATTACACTTTTATGTATGTAACTTTGTTGGAAGTGGCTATAGACTTGGGACAATTTTTTAGTTTAAAGTGATTGGGATCACAGTTCGCATGAAAACCACCAGGCGTTTATTTATTCTATGTCATTTTGCGGTTTTGAAATATGTGACAATCAAATTTTAACCCACCGCTCCGCTGAAAAAGTAATGTGCTTTGTGGTGTGAAGCAACGACTATAATTCGGGCAGATAAGCCCCTTTTTATCCGGGCAGCTAGCCAAGCAAGGTAGATGATGATAATTTCCGGGACCAGTACCTAGTGCCACCACTCACGGAAAGAGTCACAAACCATTTTCGTTTCTCTATCTTAGTTTCTCCAGACGAACGGAGGAGACCTTTGCGTGCCAAGAATCTCGAAAGCCATGCACATGCGTGAATATATAAAAATATATACATATATATGATTTCTTCTTTTATTTAGCCCCTACGCAATGTGTTTTTGTTGTTCAATCAAACATTTATTTGTGATAAAATAATTACCTAACGAAACCTAAAGTTAAAAATATTAATTAGGTCGTATGTATGTTATTACAGTAAGAAGTTATTCAGCCTGATGTCTCATATGTAGATGACAAATTTAGCCAGTGCACTAAAACTGCAAGTCTGGGGCCTCACACATGTCCCGCGCAGTAGTGATACACGACCGCACCAACCCCACACCGGTACGATGCTCATCCAAACCGAAACTGGCAGTGGCGGGAATTGAACCCAGCATCCCTATGTTCTGCAGTGCGAGCTTTCACTCCGCGTGCTCCTAACTTAGGTGAGATAACTGATTATCTCTAATGGATTGTATCCTTACCTGCTGTCGGACTCAGAGTGGAAGAAGGTGGAGGCAAGTTTGTTTGAGCCCACGGCGTCACGCTCAAGGGCCACGGTCCGGGGCCAATTACAATGCAAGCAGCGAGCTTTGGTGAATTCGTGATGGAATTGACAGCCCGTCAACTATAGCCAAGTAACAAAGAGCACCACTTAAAATGGCGGATCCACGTCTATCAAAACTCCGACTTAATAAAAGAACCGTCTAAACCAGGAAATGATTAGTGAAAGGCGACATTCTCTGAAGTAGGAAGGCACTACGCCGTTTATTCTTTTTTTTTATAAAGACATGAAACTGAAAACAATGTTAATGGGCAGGCGAGCTGGGTGGTAACCACAAACTAAAACCCGAAACGGGTTTTAGTATATTGATGATCGGCTCAGGGTTTAATATGTCGACTTGGAACTGGACAACTGTCTTTTTAACGTGAAGCGTTCTTTCGCCGGTAGCTCTGCCTTTTGTGAAGCCCGAAAAGTGAAGCGACCGCGAAGCTCGACGCTGATCGGTTGACGGGGAGAAAGGAGGAATAAAAGGAGGTTCGATGTGAATGGTTACCGAGGGAAGTCACGTGGCTAGAGGCGAGTGAGGAGGGGGTGTTCACGTGATAGAGTGAGGGCGCACTGAGGTAGGGATGATTATAGCATACCAGACTTGTACGGAACGAGTTAGAATGAACTGATTGTTTGTAATCAATCACATTTTATTATAACTTTATAACGCTCCTGTTACTTTTTTAGAACGTTGGCTGAAATTCAGTATGTTTCCGAGAATGCTAAAATTATTGGGTTAAGATATATAACAAAAAACTCGCTGCCTTCACTTGCGTCACTCGTCTATGTTGCACCGATGTTGGACACTTTCTTTTACCCCTAAGCAACTAAAAAAACATACCAAGATAACAGAAGGATTAGAATGTCAACCCGATCAGCGATGTTTCGACTGTCCAGCTGTCGAGAGCACCTCGCCACAGTGAAGCGCTTCGCTTCCTACAGAATTCAGGAACGTCTGTCGAAGCACTGTTCAACCACAAACTGGTACGCAAAGTGTTGGTGCGTTACACCACCGCTCTTCCCTCAAGCGCATCCGCCGAGACGGTCTTCAGCGTCACGGCCGATATCTTCACCAGGAAACGTGGGAAGATGACTGAGGAGAACTTCGAACAACAACTGCTGTTCAAGCTTAGGAAAGTGTGAATGACAAAAACGAAACAAATTGTAGCCACTTTGAACATTTGTATGAATTTTTTATTTCGTAATGGAAAGTTCAAAAAGTAGCCTGAAAAATAATCAATTACTTCCTCGTAATTTTTGAAACACTTTTGTCATACAGTAACTCGATACTCTAGTCATGTATTTTTTCAATAAAGTGATTGTAATTGTAATCGGTTACTTTTTTCAGTAACACGTACAAGACAGCGTATTGCGCAATTCCAGGAACTGCTACAAGTGGGTATGGTACGCGTTAAGTTATCTCACGAAGAGTGCCGGGAACGTAGGCGTTTAGCTGCGCGGTATCTCAGTGATGAAGAGCGTGAGCAAGGATGCTAGTCACCCAAGTTTGAGCACTAGCGACTAAACCCACACTACACGGACTACCACCAACGTGATTGTCTATAAAGTGTCATCGCTAGGCGCTTAAAGGGGCCCTGCAAGGACTTTTTTACTGATTTTTAATTTTCACCGAACCAGAGCGCAATGAACGCAGTAACTTAATAAAACTTTTCTCGAATTTAGCTTTATTTTAAAAGGTATAGGGAAATTAAAATTACAAAAACAAACAAAAAATAGCCTCCTTCACGACGTCCTTGGTTGCTTGAGTGATCAAGAACTAGAGGAGGGGTAGAGAGCTCATCGAGTGCTCACAGACGCCGCACTCCGTGTCGACGGCGCGAGAGGGCACCACTAAAGTTTGTTCTGAATAAACTGTTTGCAGCGGGCAGTCAGAGCGGCTCCCAATGCATTTGCTGCGCGATTAAACACCAAATCGGCATGACACTTCATTGGCCACAAAGGACAGCAAACACGGGGTAAAGATCAGTTCAGAATGAGAGCAACTTTGCGCTGCCATACCGCGAAACAGAGAAACCGCAAGACAAAGCTGCTCGCCTAAGGACTTCGGAACGCTCGGAGCCGGTCGGATCCTCCAGTCGATACCACCGCAAAGCTGCCGCATACATCCGGGACCTTTCCGTTTCGGCGCCTGATCCCACTCCAACTTTCTAGTATGCGCCGCCTTTTCCACCTCTTGGTGGCGGGTATGTCGACGGGTCATTTTTTGTTTGCGTACTTTATAAACTGCATTTGTTTCTTTTCTGGTCTAAAATACTGAGCAAAAATCTACTTTTTGAATTGAACTTGAATTAATTGAAACGTTTCGTGCCCCTTATATTTTGTATTTCGACTAAAAGAAGCTTTTAGCGGCTCTGGCCAGTAGTAAGCGCAGGACCAAAGACGTCACATTTTGCGCCCTTTCGGTACCGCGGGTCGCCCCCGTAGAGGAGGAGGTTTCCGCGTTATCCGGTTAAAATGTTACGCACTGATATTCAGTTACTCTCTCTGTGCCCGCTGCCTTGCACGAACCCCAAGACAGGTGGAAATGTGGAAACCGCAAAACAAGTAGACGCTTAGATATGATTGCAGCGCCCCTCTAAGCCAGAAGGTTATACGCATGCCAGAAAATTAATTGCATATCAATATGCCATACAGTTTTTGTTTTTGATTTCTGCACGCCACATGGTATTGTGGCATTGTTAACACAGAATTTGTTTAATCATCAGATTTTCTCGGATTTCTGTGACGTTTAGTCGTAGCGAACGGCCGTAACGAGATTGGAAAGCATTTCGCACATGAGAAGCCATATGAAAAAAAGAAAACAGAAAAATCTTAAATCTTTCTCCAGGAGCTGAACTCATCCCCTCCAGTGTTTGAGCCACGTACTTTGCCGACTGGCCTATCCATGGGGCGGTGGTATAGACCACGCGTTCGCCCGGCGCATGAATGAACTCGCGCGCTTTCTGGCCTTTCTATAGTCTTTAGCGCCACCTCACGGCATGTCTAAGAAATGAGAGCGAATCTTCGCTAGGCGCTGCCGTTCAGATGTCCTTCTCTTCTTCCCTGGAAGACCTATCACACATTCTGTGCTTACCAGTCCCAGTGAACATATTCAAGCTACTATCCATTTTTTGCGTTTTTTAAGGAGGGTTTAATTTTATTAGTTGGTTATTACTTAGTTACTTGACCTCTATGGCGCCGCACAAATA
The DNA here is from genome assembly GCF_016920785.2 of Ixodes scapularis. Lineage (NCBI taxonomy): Eukaryota > Metazoa > Arthropoda > Arachnida > Ixodida > Ixodidae > Ixodes > Ixodes scapularis. Next base: position 14,193,279 of record NW_024609873.1, on the reverse strand, counting down.
TTAGATGTAGAGTGTTTTTTCTTTATCTCTAAAAAAAGCAGTAAGTACGGAAAACACGCCTTTCCGGGGCGCCCAATTTAATAATAATATTATTATTCACGGTGTACAACCGGTGGGAGAGAGGAAAAAAAACTGTACAAGCAGGTGAATATTGTTCAGTCGAAGAAAAAAAAAAAAGGGAAATCGCTTGCTTTAGAATTTTTTTGAACAATGGATTTCATTTCATAACCCTACTATACAACATCGTCAGTCCCGATTTTCTGGGCGCCAAGCCTGTGATTGGATTCCAGTGGTCAAAGAGCGTTGGCGCTGTACTCGTCTTCGATAAAAGCTTAGCCGAGTTCAGGCGAAACGCTGAGTCAGCCCCCGTGTCCACTACCTGCTGAAATTACGAGCCCAAGCACTGACGGACTAAGATAATTAGCGTAGCACCTACTAGACGGCGCCCACTTTTGAAAAAAAGGTTATTGTATATAGAATATTAAAACAAAAAAAAATGTTGAGCATACTTTTTTTAATAAGTTATAATCACCATTGCGGACATCGTGAACTTATATTTAAAGACTGACGTTGCGTTGTTTCTTAAAAAAATACTAATATATTTAGTTCACTGAAATATGTCAACATGTCTGGCTAAGACAAAACATTTTAAAAATGACAAACGCCAAGGGAAGAAAAAATCTTCTTCCGCTGGATCAGGGCGAGCATTGTGCTCTCCTGTGGCCTGTTCGTCCTTCGCGGAATCTAATAACGCGGCAGACCGGCAATATACCGCGAGCCTTCATAGCCGCATTAAGAAAAGAAACACCAAACAGCAACCGTTAAAGCTATTTTTGAACCATCTTCAGACCGCTTAGGTGGGTCACTGTACTCTTCTTTCGGTTCGGATCCTTTCAACTCTAGTCCTGCTTCGTTTATCTCTCAGTTCTTTCTCTAACACGCGCTCCCTTCTTCTTCCTGACAGCTTATCGATTACATTATACTCGCGGTTTTAAGCGGTCGGGGACTATACAGCGAAGCCCGGAAGAACGATTAAACCGGAAAACGCGATTAGCACCCCTAGTGCTACCCGTATTTTTAGTGTGCGTGTTTTTATGCAGCGTATTACGGTGATTTAAAAGAGTTTGCGAATAAATATATAATTGAAAGCGTGCTTAATTTTTTTTGTTCGTTTTTTTAACCAAAGAATCGCATGCCTTGGTCGAGTTGGACTCAAGCAGCGGTAACACTCGAACTACCATCATACAAAAGACGATCTGCAGACAGGTTTCAACCCGAGTCACCGCGAGATACCTGCTTCGAATGCCACATGGCATTCGAAGCTCAAAAAGGAAACTTGGCAGGCGGCATTCGAACCACAGATATTGCGGTGACTGGTGTTTACACACTGTCGTTTCTGTACGATGTATATGCAGTGTGTCTACAACTCGAGGCAAGAGCGGTGGAGTTAAAGGTCTCTATATGGGTTGAGGTAGGTGATGACGTCGACACTAGACCAGGTGATCTGGGTCCACGATATTTTGCGGTAATCCACCCGTGAGTCTATGATGAGTTTCCTGTGTTCTGGTGAGCCCTTAGGTCTGACCCACTTGTCTAACGTCCTCGGTCGGTCGCCTTCTCAGAAGGATTAAATCGCTTCCCTCCTTTGTCTCTTTGTACCTTCGCAGTCCTAGATTACGTGCTGCAGGGCTGCCATTTTGTTCGCGGTACAGGTCTTACATTGGCCTCTCTGGGTTCCAGTTGTCAGAAGCTCGCCAGCTTCGCCTGCCTAAGTGCCGCCTTTGTACTTTGCAATTAAAGGGGTTGGCAGAACCAATCATACCACTTCGGCGTCAAAAAAAAAAAAAAAAAAGAAAGAAAACTTGCAGTTTTTATATTTTTAACTCACCGTCATCTGCATAAATGTGTGTTATGAGAAACGCAGCTAACACTTCCATGGACGCAACGCCGTGTCCATAGTGTATATCTACGTCCTCCTCGTGTGCACTTTTTTTTCTTATCGTTTACAAAGGTTTCGCAGTTGGCAAAGTCCTCTCGAAGTATCTTAGAGTGCTCTCTAAGGCCTCTTGTGTTTTTCTGTCTCTTCTTTGTTGGCGTTTGTTCTTTTACGCCTGCGTAAAACAATAAACGCCAACACAAAAAAGACAGAAAAAGTCCAGGACGCATGCATGCGTCGTCGACTTGTCCTGTTTGTTGCATGCGCTTGGCGTTTTGTACACGATCTTCATCGGTGGTGTTTGCCGCCCAACCCCAGAGCAGACATACCCGGTGCCGTTCCCGCCATTGCTCTTCGTAGGCACGTAGCTCTTGGGGAGTCTGTACTTTACGCTGCCTACCCATAACGACGAGAGAAGTGAAATCAACCTATCGCTAAATAACCCAAGAATCAAGGAAAATGCAGGGAATGGTGTTCCTCGCTCCTCACTGCCGGAGTGTGGAAAGCCGAAAACAAATGGCATCTTGCACGCGCGTTTGTCAACGCTTTCTTTTAGTTATTTAATTCGAATATTTTGTACGGGTAAGACGTGCCCGTGCGGCGCCTGTGGCGGTGAAAGCGTAAAGTTTTTTGTCACGCAAACGAAAAATCCATGGAACCGTAGCCATAAACATCTTCGGTGTACAATAAACCTGACCGCTGCTAAATTAAGGTGCATTTTACAGAGTCAAAATGGATCAATTGAAGAACTCCCACCACTGTACGTCTAAAATTAGCACCCTTTGGTTATCACAGATGTATCGTCGCTATAAGTTGTGTTCAGTTTTAATGTGATATGGTCCCACCGAAACCCGCTTCTGACGCCAAGAGACATTGGTTGGTTTGTTCTCTAGGCCAAACATAACATCATCGACCACTTATTTTTTAGCGTTGTGAGGGTGTTCGTTACGATACTTTAGGAACTGTATGCAAATGCGTTGGCAAATAAAACACTGCTTCTTGATAATTCACGATTGAACACTATCGAATAATTTTCTTAATCAATTTCAGAAGCTACTCCACTGCCCACAAAACGTTCGCGGGTATTTCCCCGATCAGTCCAGACCTGTACGCTGCTCGTAATAAGTAATCAGGCCAGTTGTAAACGATTACTTTTTGGAACGATATTGTAATTATTTTATTCTCTTTATTATGAATTAATCAGAAGAGTAATCTGATTATATTTGGAAGTATGAAAATTACTTGTAAACGTTAATTTTGTTTTTGCTTGCGTTTTTATTGGTGCCCTTCGTTGGTTCATCTGTTCTACCCCGGAATCATAAAATTAAATATTAGAAAGAAATATTGTTTACCAAAATTGGTAACTTACGAGGATAAGTAGTTCATAATTCGGGGATTCTAATTCAATAATGCCCAGTACGAAAGACCCATTTTGAAACCGGCCGAAAACCGTCGTTTTACTAAAGTCTGAAGAAATCGGAGAAATAACGGTTTCTTCCTCAAGTAACAGCCGATTACTTTTCATGTCGAGTAATCAAGTAATTCAAACTGGACACTTTTTTAAATAAGAATAATTATAATTGTAAACTACTACTTTTTTTTTGGGGGGGGGTAACGTGTACAACACTGCCGGTATCTCCTCCGACGCTCGTCTTTAATCTCCCAACTTTTTTATTCTCTCCAACACTAAGGCCTCCATGCGTCCCAAAGTACTTTACCGGGAAGTACATCTTGTTTAGAGCAAAATGAAATGCCCCTAGAGCAGGAAGTTCCTGCTTCTAGTCAGTGACAGGCTCAGAACAAAGAGCGAGCGAAACGAAGGCTGGAGAAGAGGGAGCGGATGGGACGCTGTAATGTGAAGGGTAAACCTTCTCTCCTCTTTATCATTCCGTCAGCTTCCTCCTCTCCAGACCTCGTTTCCCCAGTTAAGGGCAGTTTATACTCCTTCGTAACGTCAACGAGCGCACGCGCTCATTCACGCTCGCTGACGCTGTCTGCAAACGGGGTGTCTATACTGCAACGTCAAGTTGAACGCGGCGCCGCGCTGAGTATGTCGACGTCTGACAGCGTAGCTCGTGACGGACTTGGACATGTTCTACGTTCAATGTTGGATGACGACGGCGCCGACGGAGGCTATCCCAGAAGCCCTCGCGTGAATGCCTCATTCGGGAATCTGGTTGTCTTGCGTCGAGGCCAGTCAGAGTGTGCGAGATGCTCATTTCTGGGATCTGAACGTGTCATTCCTGCCGTGTGTCGAGCATACCTCGGCATTCTCATTCATGAGTGCCATCACTGACGATCACTCACGCTCACCGTCAGATTTGAAATGATCGTGAGTGAGGCCGCGAGTCTCGAAAAATTGTGAGTGTGAGCGTGAGTGTGATCGAAAGTTACGTGAACTCATGAGTGTGAGTGTGAGTGTGAGTCCTGAGAACTGATGAGCGTGAGTCTGATCGTGAGTGTGATCGCGAGTTCTGAGAACTAATGAGTGTGAGTGCGAGTGTGAGCCCTGCGAACTCATGACCGTGAGTTTGATCGTGACTGTGAGTGTGAGTTTCTTAAAACTCTTGAGTGTGAGTGCGTGTGTGAGCACTGCGAACTCATAAGCGTGAGTTTGATCGTGAGTGTGATTGTGAGTTCTTAAAAATCTTGAGTGGGAGTGTGAGCTTGAGCGCTAAGTGAAGTACTCATGAGTGTGAGTTTTGAGGTCTCTTGAGTGTGATTGTGAGTTTCGAGGCTCATGAGCATGAGCCGGAATCAAGACGTGAGTCTTAGGGTGGACCTGAGTCCGGTGATCGCATTAGTCTGCTTGATGACGTGAGCATGAGGACCATGGCCATGATGAGTCGCGTTGAGCGCTGGTATTTTCTTAGCTGGGTCGGCCACGTGAGCTCCCGGGCCGTCTTAGTGGGCGAAGAGACTCTCGCCTCGCAACTACTGCGTGGGGTTCAGGCATTCAGGGTTGGTTTGAGTGTTGCTCGCCTGCTCCTTCGCCATGTAAACACGCCGGTTCCTGTGGAGGGCGGAGGAGGGCGGGGGGGGGGGGGCGGGGTGGTGCTTGTTCTTCCAGGCTCCTCCTTGCCAGCTACCTCCGCAATGTCTCAACCAGATGTAGAGGGCAGAAGGGGTATGAGGAAGGGGGAGGGGGGGGGGGGGGTCGCTTTCGTCTCTCCTCGGCGTTCGCTCTTCTCTTCACGGCAGACTGCGAGACGCCAACGGACTGATGGCGCCTCGAGGCGGCGCGGTAACGTCGGAGTCGGGGAAGCGCTCCAAACGGTTAGCGCTCCTCTCTCTGTGGCATGGAAAGGTTCGTGTGGATTTCGGTTCCTGTTGTCAAGCTGGTGTCAGTCGGCACAGAATTTTATAGTTGCGTCAACTATAACGTTCGCACGGCTGCAATAAAATTAAATGACTCGCATGGTCCTCATCAGCACTCGGAATTTTATTTTTCCGCGCACCTCAACGTACCTTTCGCAAATGAGTCATCACTCAGGAAGTGCAACAAAGGCGGTGTCATTATCGATCGAAGCTTCCATTGAGGTCTTTCACATTGTGCGATATCATGCTTTTAAGTGTCGTTTGGGGCCAGATGGCGCAAGTGCATGACAGCCAGCCGGCAATGGCCAGGCGGTGCCACGAGAGTGCTGCATTCAGCGCCACAAGCGGAGGTGTCTCTCTTAATGGGTCGGCCAGGGACCAGTCTGCCCGTTGGGCCGTGGCGAGCGGCGGCGACCCCGATTTCAGCAGTCCCCGTGTGCACGTGCGCGCTATGTCCCTGTTTATTTTATGCGGTGCTTTAAGACCATCGGGAGCCTTGATAGGTCGAATTGTTTAGAGCATAATCTGGAGTTGTCATTTGGACACCCGTTTGAGATGTTTGCGCGCGCTTGCGGGATCGCTCTATAATAATCGCCGCCCGATCGGTCTGTGATTCGCTCGTCTCACAGGAAGTGACACAACACAACGAGAACGCAGCGAATGGGTTTACTGTACTTCCCGGTTGCCCGTCTTCGAGAGCCGGCAGTCCAGACCCGCCGACCCTATAGTTGTCGCCCGTCGTTCATAGCTAGCAGTCGGAGTCCGTGTCCACGCCTGCGGATCGTCCTTCCCGCGCAATGCGTACGCTAGCTGTTCCGGGGTATCACAGCCAGAGTTTCGCTGCGGAACCACTCCTGGACCGTCATGGCCTAGGACGATAAGGCCAGGCTCGCCGTTTCCGCCGGTCCTGATCCGAAGCTGGCTGGTTGAATGCTCCGGGAACCGACATGGGCCGGACCAGCCAGAGCGGCTCTATTGTTCCTGCCCGGCCCCAGCCTCGTGCAGCACGCTCTTCCTCTTTCCTCGCCGGCTGCCCCCCCCCCCCCCCCCCCCCCTCGCGCCTCACTCGACCGTCCTCTTCTTCTCCCGACGGCCCCACGACACTAGAATAAAATGTGGGTAATTAGAACCAAACTCTCCGTGCTAGAGAACAGTGCACCAGTCTGGTGTAAAAAGGCGACAGTCAAAAAGTTGGGCGTGTGAGAAGGATATTTACGCTTCGCATGAGCTTTTTCTAGAAAAAAAAATGCATCCTGTTTTCTGCACACCGTCACATTTGTTACCAGACTCAGCATTAAATTTGGTAGCCAAAACAAACAAAACTTTGTTCTACGAAAATCCACTATTTGACAACTTCCATGCTTAAAAGGTTTTGGTTGCGACCGCGCGTGCCGAACGGCGCGCGCGGTCGCAACCAAATGCACGCCTACAACTACGAGTGCAGGAACAGGTCTAAGGGCATCTCGCTTGAGGACCTGATCGCCTGATTCTCGACGTCAAAGCGAAGCAACAATCGGCCCAATTTTTTCTACTGTATTTCTCTAAATGGCTGTCTTAGAGACTCGTAAAACAACTTTTAAAAATACGTTATTTTGCAAAAGGAGTCTGTCAGACCACTTTCCAAGCCTGCACATCTATTTTCGTTCACTTCAACAATGAATGTAAAATTCACTTACTTGATGCACCGCACTCCAGTAATCCACTTTGTCGCCGTGTCGCTTCCTAAGATCTCAAAGGGAAGCGGTAAAGCCTGACGCTTGGGTCACCTGCGCGACTGTGGCAGTCTTTCACGCAGCAGTAGCGGCGTTTATTTTTGGGGGAAACTCTAGGCTTAGGAGAGATGTCATAGGAACCCGGAAAGGTCATAGAGACGTGAAGTTGAGACTTAATTTTATGAAAAAATAGTTCCAAAAAGGCTCACGTCGATCCAAAATGCCACGTTCACACGTGGTTTCTAAATTTGCCCGCCCGCAGTCCTCGCGATGCGGGCCGTCCTGGCCAACCCAATTTGTTTTATTTTTCAGTCGCTAGATGGCGCAACGTGTAGTGCCCAACTGAATTGCTGGTTGCCTATGGGCACACTTAGCAAACTGTGGAAGCTACGACTCAGTGGGCCAATTAGAGCGTCGCATAGAGACAGGTGGCAACTAGAATGGACGCCTGTGAGACGCTGCAATGTGTCGTCTTACTCCAATAAATCTACTGGCTCATTGGGATTCGCAGTATTCGCCGTGTGCCGTGTGCCTTCGATGACGGAGGCGCGCGGTGGCCGCAACGTCGCGGCGCCTGCCCCACGGCCACGGCCGGGTTGCCGGCGCGCAGGCTGGACGCGACTCCGAGGCGCCAATTGCCCGGGCCTCTCGGGCTTCGTGCATGGCGCTGTGCTCCCCTCGGCCGTTGTATACTCATGTTTCTTTTTAGCGTTATTATGGCCGAATGCATAGGTATTCAGAGTGAGGCAAGAATTTCTTGTAAAACAAAAATAATATATCTTATAACCAACTTTTTACAATTCAATTCTGAAACACTTCTTATCGTTGGAAGGCATATGACTCATATCGCGATGATTCAAGCCCGTAATGAATTTTTACAATGGTGTAGCAGACGGCGAGATTGATCAACGGGTCGTTGAAGTGCGCTACTGCGCTGAATGAACACTTGCTAACTGAGCGACAAAGAATCTGTCTCGAGCAGAAGATTGCAGAAAGGCTGCGGGTTTGATAATTATGCAACATAAATTATATTATATCTTGTGAATGTGCAACTAAATGATCGGCAAAACCGTTACTCATCATTTCCGCGAGTTATGAAAACAAAATACCACTCAACTTCAACTTCCCGAATGTGCTGCTAATTTCCGGGAACTAAATGCGCGAAATAATGCTAAATATTGTATTTAAAAACACCGCCAGGTTCGATTTTGATAGGGGTGGACATTGCGGCCGGGGAGACACCTTCGATATTTTATTTTACAATTAGAATAGGATTCAGGCAATGTTGACAGAGTCATAACCTGTACTGACGCTTGTGCGCCAAACAAATCATTTAATACCCCGCTTGTATTTCTACCCGTGGCGACACCTCGAAAAGGCGAGAAGACCTGTTTTCCGTGACGTTCAAGGGTAACATCAGAGTAGTCTCGTAAAGGCCGGTTCACACATTTGCGTTCCGAGCTACAGGAACGACAGAAACGACACGAACGACATGACACCGGGACAACCTTTACACATGATTGCTTGACAAAGGTGCTCATTCCATTTTCTGTCACGCTCTGTAATACGAACATAATCGTCCCCTTTGTCATGTCGTTCGTGTTGTTTTTGTCATTTCTGTCGCTCGAAACGCAGATTTGTGAACCGGGCTTGGGCTTGGGAGACCGACCTCATCGCCAGTTTCGCAATGCCTCCTCTGTCGCAATGAATTGCGGGAACTGTGGTCTTTCCGCACGAGGTAAAACGCAACGGTAGTGCACGAGACGGGCCGTCTCGTGCACTACCGCTGCCTCCTGTGAAGTACAACTATGGCTGCGTCACGCACGCTCCAGAAGGTTGGTGAGACCGGTCTATTGGTCAAAGCCAACGTTGGCAAAAGCGAACGGCGAGCTCTCGTTTTCTTTCTTTGTCGGGGGGTGTTTACAGATATTGTGTTTTCCTGGTTGATAACAATAAACTATTGATATTTTGGGCCTAAATTTTTGCTACAGTACACACGGATGAGCACTATATAAATAGGATTACGCTCCCAGCGAGAGCTCACGCACGTAGAATCGGTCAGCTGCCCTATGGCAAAGAAGATGACGTAGACGATTGAGGAGTTTCAGCGACGATGTCACTGCCCTGGCGGCTGGTCGCCAAAAGAGAAAGAGGGGGATAGGTTAGCTGGACGTTGGCTTTGTGTAAATGCGTTGGCCGCGAACGTAGGCTTATAAACTTCGGCAGCAAGTATATTACGCTGCTCTAGTGTTCCGGTACGAGCAACAGAGCTGACACGATCTGCTACGACTAGCTACGACCACCCGCCGCAGCGATGCAGACGTCAAAGGAGCGCAACCTGTGTTATACTACGCAGTCAGTCGCCGTCGCCCGACGCAGGTCGTTTGGCATTCAGGGCTTTCCGCCCCGGATTCTTCGCTTGTACTTGGAACCGAGTATTATTTCCTGTGTTTGTGTATGTGCTCAGTGGTTGGATATGGACCTCATAGAGCAGTTCTTCAGACTCAACAGCGACTCAAAGTTGACGGCGGAGGGACTTGCAGCAACGCTTTCGGTTGGTGCACGGGTGTGACGAAAACACGGGTAAATTTTAATATAGCTGCTAGCATGGCGGGCCATAGTCGTTTTATGTTGACACGATTTTAAGTTTAAGTACTCCGTGCAAAGGCGAACCTATCGCGTTTCTAATCCACCTTTGTTTTTGTTGTTGTTGTTCTTATCAAGCACGACTGACTACTAAGCAAATGTTTCTGTACCGATCACGGAGTGAATGTCTTCGACCTTACATTGCGGTACGCCCAATATAAAGTAATGTTCGTTCGGAGAAAACTTCCCTTTCGAGGGTCCTTCTTTGATTGATTGATAATTTCTCCCGTATCTAGGTGCTTTAATCAACACGATCGATTAGGTTTGCTTCCCTAGTTAGGATATTTTGCTGCCACACGCGGCACTAATGCTTGGCACGATGTATGCCACTGGTGGTATGGTGAACTGGTTTACTTCCAAAGCTAAAAGTGTACCAGGTGGGACCATTCAGTTTGCTAAAAATGTGATGATATGGGAATTTCGTTGCACACTAGCGTTTTACGTTTAAGATTGATAAGAAACATGCTCATGTGATCATGCATGTCCACAGCATAAGCTTTGCAGATCCAGAATGGGTGTGCTCGTGGCTAAACCCTTAAGGTTTTTAATGGTTCAAATGGGTGATTACACGGCGATAAATATTGCGGTGGAAAACTGCCCATTGACTCGGTGAGTTTTGATTAAGACCATTGGTGTGCTGTTGGCAAATTATGTAATGGCACACCTTTTCCCTGACCACCTGGCTTCAAGGGACATTGCATCTAGATGTGCTTAAATAACTTTATTTCAAGGTTCAGTTGGCCCCTCTGCATCATTACAGGAAGGCAGTCTCAAGCCGCAACAAACAGCAGTGAATATACAATGCATAATAACAGGCAGTGTCCAGGCGTATAGTCCGCAGAAGCCAACTAAAGCCTAAAAATGTTTTTTTTTTTTTTTTTTTTTTTTAGATGGTTTGCATTTGGTGGACAATCCGCAGGGCCTGGTTTCCGCGCCCAGTGCATAGTCCGCCAAGCTGGTGCGTTGTGTCTTCGAGCTTTTTTTTCCTGGGTCCATGGCGTTTTCTTCTCAAGTTCTTCGGCGAATGCTATTGAGCCTGAAGAACTGCTTTTGAGGTTCATATCCAGTCACTGAGCACAGACACAAGCACAGAAAATAACACTCGGTGCCAAGTACAAACGAAGCGCCTGGGCGGAAAGCCGTGGATGTCAAACGAGCAGCGTCGGGTGACGGCGACTGACTGCGTTGCACCCTTTCGATGCCTGCATCGCTGCGGTGGGTGGTCGTAGCCAGTCGTAGCGAGATGATCTTCACTTCAAGCAAGAAATCTTGCCATAACCTAGTCATGATATGTGTGCAAGTGTTCGACGACGTGGGCTCTCTCATGTTGGTGCAGTTGTCATCAAGAAAGGTACATATCAACAATGTTTGGCGTTTGAGGCTGAGACTATGAGGCATACTTTGTCTAAACCTAAATTTATCGGTCTGCGTCTACAAACATTTCCGTTGACGTTGCTTAGATGATGCAACCATTCAGGCCTCGCATTAAATGGTGTTGCGAACTCTTCGGTTCGCAACACCATAAAAGCGTGCAAGCGGAAGGCGGCTTGCACGCTTTTTACAAACGTCATTGCTCGAACAATAAACAAACTGAAGCATGTAGGCGTATCAACGATATCGTCATCAAAAAAAAAAAAAAAAAATGTCATAAAGCACTTCACTTTTATTGCTTATCAAGCTGATAGAGTGGGAAGGACACTCCTCGAGCGGGCCGTTCCATGTTGCACCACGTGACTAGCTTACTTTCCGCGAATGTCACCAGTCTAGCGCTCCCCGGAGAAAGCCGCACGCTCGCGCGTTATAGACAAGTGTGATTAGCACTGTACATTCGGTTCAACTTGATGACAGCTGCACCAGCGTGAGAGCTCACGTCGAACACTTGACTATGGCAAGATTGCTTGCCTTCGACTGGCTTGAACACTTCATTTGTAGCATCACGGTAGATCTTGGTTGAATGGATGATCGTCTCGCACACGTAAACAAACAGAGAACAACACGCTTTGCTTAATTTATACGCTACCAGTCTACGGGCGCCGCAAATCTATCCCCCTCTTTTCCGCCATCTTGGATCGATCGGAGCGCCCCCTATATTCGCTGAAAGTCCTCATGCTACGACTCTATAACAATGCAAATACCTCGTTCATTGGACTTTTAAAGACTACCGAAACCGACAGATTAACCTCTACGTCACTACCTATTTCGGAACACTTGCGAGACGAGAATGCGAAATGTCAGCTTTGGAATTTCGCGTGCATTACTGGGCACAAAATAAGCCTCAAATGATGCTACAAAAAACGAGCGGTATACTAAGCCACCACTGCATCGAGAAAAAACTACTTTTAGACAAAGTTTGGAATGATTCAGCATCTCGCGAGCGTCAAGTGTGCACGCGGCCAAAATCGCAATAGAAAGCAAAAATTACGTCCAACCGTCTGCCTGCCGAGCGCCGAGCCTCAGCTTCATACAGGTCACGCTCCTTACGTGAACAGATATCCGCAAGACAGGCCGAGCACGCGCCCAAACGGCCATACGTGTGCAAAAGGCCGCCGCGCCGCACACACCACTCCAGCAACGTAAGCGACGTAAGCGCACAGCCAACACCACGCACAGCACACTGCACGGCATGTGTACAAAGAGTGAGGAGCATTTGCGCTTGCGCCACCTGCGCCCTGTCCGAAGCGGACACCGTAGTGCGCTCCGAACACGCGAAGAACGCTTGACGTCAAGGAGCCAACGTTGCGTCGATGAAAGAGAGAGAAAGAGAAATGCCGTCTAAACGTACGAGTAAAACAAAACAAAAAAAAAAAAAGTGTCGACGAAATGTAGTAATATGGTGGCTGAGTAGTAAGCTCTGTCGAGCATCGAATGTCGAAGAAACGATCTTCGGATGACACATCGATGAGACAAATGTCGAAGAAACAAACTGCCGATGAAACATCGCAGTGTCGATGAAACAATCTGTCTATGAAACCTTGCTCGACGAACTGATCGCCCATTCTAAAACTGCTCGTCAAGAATGACGCGGCTTGCCACATGAAAAGTGGCGCGCCCTAGATGATGGAGAGCGCGACAAAGAACCACATGGGGACGGCCCCAAAGCCCCAAACCAAACCAAGCCATGCCAAAGTCAAACCAGTCCAAACGAAATCAATTCAAGGACGGCTGCATGTATCAAGATAATAAATGCTGACAGTATTTCATAAAGGCCGAGATGACTGAAAAACAATGCCGGCCGATGATTCTCCCTAAATCGCAGCCTACTCCGGCAAGCACGGTCGATCAACAAAAGCAGAAGCAACTCGAGTGAGAAGAAAACTCGGCCACCGCGGCCTCTGTTCATAGAATAGCATACGACTGACATACACCACTGTCAACAAGGATTATGGTGAGATTTCAAACCGTCGTCACGTGAAACCACCCTACCTAATATAACCGTTCTCTCTCCCCCCCCCCCCCCAAAAAAAAAGAAAAAAGAAAAAAAAAAGAAAAGGGTCGATGCCATATGTTTACTATATATACATTCTGCATAAACTTCCGTAAAGTACCTGTAAGTGGCACAAAAAAAAAAAAAAAAGAAACACGGGTTATATATGTAGTAATTGTTTTTCTGTGTACGAATGAGCGAGGTATGCACAGCGAGGCAATGTTCTAATCACTGCGACGTTGACTGTGTAACCTTTCGGAAGGCGCGTTTGTGTTTTTCCGCCGCCCTTGTCAGCAGGCAAAAGTTAAATGCACCCACTTTCGACAGCTTGCATTTAGTTTCTTTCGTAATTCATCCAGGTTTACGAAATTTGGTAGAAATGTGCAGAGCATAAACATTAACCTAGTACATTTCTTTCAAACTGGATTAGTGGCTCAGAAGTTCACTGTATTGGGGTAGCCGTCCCCGCCGCACGACTCACGCGAAGACAAACCAAAGGCTTGAGAGAAACAAAAGAAAATCACAAAGGAAGAAACCGGCAAGCGTGATCACCTGTGAGTGTGATGAGCGTGAAAACCTTTGTGAGGACCGCGAGGACCAGTGTGAGTGTGAGGACCGCGAGGACCTGCGAGTGTGAAGACCATGAGGAGCTGTGAGTATGAGGACCGCGAGTACCTGTGAGTGTGATGAGCATGATGACCTGTAAGTGTGAGGACCGTGAGGAGCTGTGAGTGTGACTGCCGTGAGGACCGTGATGACCTGTGAGTATGACGGCCGTGAGGATCTGTGAGTGTGATGACCTGTGAGTTTGAGGACCGTGAGGGTCTGTGAGTGTGATGACCTGTGACTCTGATGATTCGTGACGACCTGTGAGCGTGATGACCGTGATGATCTGTGAGCATGACGACCGTGATGATGACGGCGAGTGAGTTTTGGTTTTGAGTTGAACCGTGAGGGTGAGTCCGGGTGATGATCCTATTTTGAATAAATCGTGATCGTGAGTGGGCGTGAGTTCTGATTGAGGAAAAAATGGTGATCGTGAGTTTGAGTGAGGACAGCTTAAAATGCCGACCTATGGTGTCGAGTGCTGCTGTCATATTCCCGAGTTGCTGTGCGTATTTAACGTTCGTGCGCTTGACTGGGAGTGTGTGTGCGTGCCGCGGACCGCTCCGAGGATGCGCTACCCTCGATTCTCGATAGGCTAATCGACCTAACGAGCCGGTGGTGGTGGGCAGTGGTGTTGGGGTGGCGTCAAAAGCTGGAAGCTCGATGACGCGCCAAAGGTAGGGCTAATTAGAATTAAGGATGACCTAATGTGTGCGCTATTTATAATCATTTGCTAGTCCCGGTCACCGGCAGTCATTCATGATCGGAAAAGCGTCGTCGATGTACGGGAGCTCCTCCCGTACATTCAACGACGCTTTTCCGACCATGTGAAGTGAAACCTCTGAACTATCTAGCCGGTCAGAAATTTTCAGCTCGGCTGTCTCAGCATGCAAACAACAGTAGTGGTACGCAATGACAATTGGACTGAATCTTGTATTGTTTGTATAGGCTTTGTAAAGTGCGTTACAATTTCGGATGCGTACGTTGCGTAATTTAGGCATCGCCCGCTCTCTTCTGTGTCCATTCATTAAGTGAGCGTAAACTTTTACTATGATGATAACACACCGGCTATTTGCCAGAAAGGGGTCTCAGTGGAATATCGATTTCATTGAAGCATTCTGGCAATATCGCCAGAGTCGCTTGGCACGACTCCGGCGAACCAGCGAAGGAGCTAGGTTCGACAGACGCGATATCGGGCTTTGTTTTTCGTTCACATCTGTGTGCCATTTAGGAGAACATAAATGCTGGTTTGCAGTCATTATCACCATCATTTGTTTGTTCTTTAACAGCTAACCGCTATCCCGGGTGCTTGTTTTGAAGCGTGACATGACAACACGAGGACGAACCACAATGACCATATAGGCTAGGTGGCGCAAGCTACCGCCCACAGATAACTCGTAGAGACGATGCGGTTGCCACGGAGACGCTCATGCTCAAAGTGATGCAGTTTGTAGGGGCGCGTTGGACCAGCGTTGGTCTACATTGGGCTGTGAATACCATCGTTCGGGCGCTTCTCGGCGCGGCGTAGTGGCCGACGAACGTCGGTCTGCGCCGGTGCGCGTTGCGTTTGTCGACGTTGGTGTATAAAACGGCCCTTTAGCCTGTCAGTGGCAATAGTTTGAACGGCTGGACGCGCGCATCCTCGGAAGTTTTCTCCTATTTGAATTAGGAGGGGTAGCTGCCACCATGTATCGTTGTCGAAAACCTTTCGAGACTGCGGATACAGCCCGTCTGCATGCTGTCCTGGACAATCCTGTATTTCGATGCGTTGGCGACAGCCCTCTCCCCCGGCGCAGCGCCAAAGTGGAACAGCATCCGGGATGGGCATGCGTTTCATTGGACGCAGGGTTTCTCCGTCACTCGATGAGGATTCGACGCCGTATATGCGCCCTGTCTAATGTTAACGAGTTTAGTAGAATCTATTTTCCCAGTTAATTATTTAATTTTCCTCACATTCGCTCAGAAACAAATGACACGACCCACAAGACGCGCCATAATAATCCTCGCATAATTCGGGCCTGGTCGGGCGCCAAATATAGGACCCACTTTGCAGTTGTAACTCCAACGCTCGGTGTTGTATAACGCTATACTGGGTGATTCAAGGAGCGGCCAGGCTAATTAAATCGATCGCAAAATTCAGTTTCTTAACCTATCGCGCTACGACTTTGAGCACCGTTGCCCAATAAAGTTTTTTTTTTTTTTTTTGTAAAATTTGCAAAGAGCAAACTTTCCCGAGGAAAAAGTAATTAAAAAAAAGGCTTAGCATTTATGAAAATGCACCAAAGCCACCGGTCTTCACACAATAAGGCGCCGCTTCGCACGGGAGACAAGAGCTGGCGCAAGCGGTCGCGATGCCAATGCCGCCAACGAACGAGCATACGTCGCCGGGAGCCGGCGTCTTTAGCAGACGATCGTTTCGACTCAAAACCGGCGCGAGCTCTTCTGATATCAGTTGCCAATGCATTATTTTATCATCCTTACTAATCAACCATATTGAATGGACAGATAATCGATTAAAAAATGGTTTGTCGTGATATTTCGACTGTTTTTTCGGTGTACTGATGTCGACTGCTTTGCAGTTCCTTGTTGTTACCGCGCCTGTTTTTGTTTCTGCGACAGTCACCACCTGCGGAACGCGCGCCGCTTTTGAGTCGAAACGATTGTCTGCTAAAGACGCCGGCTCTCGGCGACGTATGCTCGTTCGTTGGCAGCAGCCGGCTTCTCTACCGCTTGTGCCATCTCTTGTCTCCCATGCCAAACAGTGCCGTTTGGTTTGAAGATGGGTTGCTTCGTTGCGTTCCCATAGAACCTAAGCCTTTTTCTTTCTTTACTTTTTCGTCAGGCAGGTTCGCTCTTTGCAAATATTACAAAGAAATGCACTATCTGTGGGCATCGCTGCGCGAAATCGTAGCGCGATAGGTTAAGAAACCGAATTTTGCAGTCTATTTAAAGAGCCTGGCCACTCCTTGCGTCACCGAGTAGACATACATAAAAAGGGGATTTGAATAATACCTTTGTGGTTATAAAGCTTTTATCGTCTCATACATGTGTTCCTCTCTTTCTTTCGTTTTATAGCAATTTCGTGTTGTTGTTTTAATTTATAAGGAATAAATACGTACGATTTACGGTACTACCGAAAAAAATAGTATTTTTGTTTTTGTAAAGCTAGTGGTGCAAAAACGCCAATGGTAAGATTCTCATTCGCATTCCGGCACCGCTAGCGTTGTTCCTGTTGCACGAGTGGTAACCGGTGTGCCCCAGCGCTTCCCACCTGCTTCAAGCAATTTTAAGATTGACTGAACTAAGGGGTTTATTTGACGCTGAGCAAGATTCTAATTTAAATCGCACGTTTAGTTTCTTTAATTATACTGTTGATGAACATATTTTAGACAGTGAACTGACTTAACGTGAATCATAACTTCGTATAGTATGTCACGCTGGCCGTATAACTTACGTGCGTAAAATGAATTATTGTACCTTTATCACTTTATCTTTTTTATAAATATGCAAGAAATCAAATCGAACACAGGCAGGATCTGCATCGCGTAATATTTGAATTGCTAAACTTTTATAATCCGCGAATTAAAGTTTAGAAAAAACGGTAGATCTGAGCGCAATCACAGGAAGCCAGTCAGCGCCCAACCGGAGTTCGGGTTCCCATTTTCACACGCAATGAAGCAAGTTCTAGAGCCGTTGTTTTCGAGGGTCCAAAGCGTGTGGGGGGGGGGGGGTCGGAGTCAGCGCCGTTATCTACCGATTCCGGAGCAAAATGTAAACAAGACAAAAATGGGAGGAAAGTAAGGAAGTGCCGCGAAAAGGTACGCCCCTGCGCTCCAAAGGCACAGGCATCCACGCCATTTTGGACAATCCCTTTAATCGCTCTCTCGACCGCTCCGGCATCAATCATGTTCAAGAGAGCCATCTCGCTCACACGATCCATCGCAGTAAAGTCGATTCTCATCGCCGCCCCCGCACTCTTTAACGATATTTTCACGGGCAGATACTGTATTTTTGTGCACTACTGTCGGCGAACTATACGTCTGTAAGAGATAAATTTGACGCGGTGCGGGCTGTACACAGATTTGTTCTTTTAAGGTCGTTATGGCGAAACGTCGAGAGTCTCGTGAATGACTGGTTATACTAATGATAATCTAGGTATGCTAAACGCGTTTTGTGCGCGAAGAAAATAGACGTTTTTCAAGGTGTGAGAAACGTACACTTTAAAACAAGCCCGTGCGTCTACTTTCCCGCACAACACTGGGAGAGCCAATTGCCGCAACTTACGGAGGCAGCTCAGGGAATGTTGATGCTGAAACATATCTTTAGACTAAGAATCGCAGTCTGCGTTGTCACATTAAGCTATACAAGCGTGACGTTCTGCATTGCTTAATGTCACAACTCAGACTGCGTTTTTAGGACTAAACATACGTTTTGGCCTCGTCATTCGCTGAGCTGCCTCCGTAAGTTGCGGTGATTGGCTCTCCGAGAGTTGTACGGGAAAGTAGACACACGGGCTTTTTTTATGTCACATTCAATTGCGGCGCACTACACCGCACCGCGCTGCACCGACGGACGCGTCGCGTTCCGATGGTCGTGTCGGTGCGCCTGCACTGCGTTCATTTGGGTCTTGGTGCGGCGCACGACACCGGCGCGTTGCTGCACCAGCTGAACCGTCGAAAGGAGACCGCTTTGCGCACTGCGGCCCGGTGCGGCCTTGAAGTAACGCTCTTTGCCTCTTTCGGCCCCTTCTTTCCCTCGCTTTGTCTTCCTCGTCTCGGTAAACATGGTAGCTCGAGAAACTAGGGAGGCTGGGATCTTGGCCCTCCTCACTTCTTTTCCTCGAGACGACTGCTCTAGCTACGACTCCAGCAGTGACGACGGAATTGAAGCCCGCTCGTGCGCCTACATTTCGGAGACGTTGTTTCTGCCACCAACAAAACGGCCAAAGATCGTCGGATACATCGAGGACGTCGTCCACAAACACTCGGACGAGGAGGTACGTACTTTGTCGGAATTCTGGGAGGCGTCTCATTAGATTCTGTGCTTTTCCTATGGCGTGCGGAGTCCATCTTCAGGTCGTACGCTTTCTGGAGTTCCGAAGGAACTTCAGGCTGCCACGGATGCGTGCTACGACCTGACATCAGGCTTGGAAGAGTCGTCATTCTACCCGGACTCGTTCTCCAGGGGAGGAACTCCGCCAAAGACGGCCGAGGAGCACATCTTGTCGTTTGAAGCGAAAAATAGGGACTCTAACCAAAACTTTTAATGAACATTTATCCAATGTTTCGCAACCAGTTCGGTCTCTTGTTCCCGGGTGAGTCACCCGTGAACAAGGGACCGAGCTGACCCAAAACTTCGGGTAAATGTTTATTAAATTTTTGGTTATAGTCCATATTTTTTGCTTCATGTCTATTCCTAACAAGGCAGAAGGCTGTCGAACGTCTACGTCCTGTGGTTTCTGTGGTACTGACATTTCTTTTTTTTTTGTAATAACTGCAACAGTGTGCCTTTCACAGGCCACCATTTTATTTGTCAACATAGCGTTTTTCAACCGCGAGAAGCAACACCTGGGCCCGTTTGCTCGAACAAGAGTCACAGCTGAGACTGGGGGAAAGAAAGCCCAGCCAAGGCTAGTCCACGAGCTGAGCGGAACGCTCAGACTCAAGCTCTCGAGAGGCCAGGCTTGACATGCTTTCTTTCAGCCAGCCTCAATTGAGACGCTTTTTCGAGCAAGCCGCCCCTGGTAACGGGAGAGGCAGAGAAAGGATGGGGGCGTCCCATCGGCTTATGGGGAAAAGCAGAGCAGGGAAACAAGGAGACGCAGATGGAAGGCAGGAGCAGTGCCAGTCTACTTTTCATAGAATGCAGGAACAGTGGCAGTCTACTTTGAATAGGATAATATAGCCTAGGAAAAGTAGACTGGTACTGCCTTCCCTCTGCGCCCACTTGTTTCCCTGTTCCGCTTTTTCGTTATCAATATATTCCTGTAAACAAAAATACTGCGGGTGGCCACAAATTTTCTATCGGCCATAGATTTCTGTTTGCTTCTGTGCGAAAGCCGCGGCCTCGTGATGCTGTGCCTGTTGCAGGTTTTCCTCCGCTGCCACGTTTCTCATAGAAAAAAAAGGCAGTTGGTTCATAGAATCCTTGCCAAAGTAGCCCAGTAGATGGAACTAAATGTGCCCCCCCACCCCCCCCCCCCCCCCCAGAGGCTAACAACTCACTACTCAGAAAAATACATGAAATATTGTGGCAGAATACGTGTTTGTTTTTTACCAGCAAGAAATTTCTTTGCTCCAGGTGCGCAGCAAACAAGTGCTGCATCCGAGATGTCGCAGACCACTTCAATCTCAGCGAGGGCGGCTTCCATAATATGAAGGAGCGGATTGTCAACTATCTGCTGGCCATCGCCCCAAGGGTTATAAAGTTTCCTGCGGACTTGGAGAGCCTTCCTTCAGACTCCGAAGAGGTATGCAGATTTCTCTTAAATCATAGCAGAAAAAAAGGGCATTTCTCGGAACAGTGCTGTGTTTATTTCTTTCCTTGAAATATGTGATTCCGTAGACGGACTCTTAGAAACGACCGGTTGAGTGCATGGCGAATGAAGACACAACTTGTTTCAGCAATGTTAAATACCGACCACCAGTTTGCGCTTCGCCTTCCCCCTCTCCCTCCTTCTAGCCTTTTGCTTCCCTTCGCTCGAACACTTGGAGAGGATGGAAGCGTTGCGGAATCTCGAGTTTGGTCGTCCGCGTTTAAGCACTTTCTAGGTAATTCAGTGACACATTTCATGCCACATTATATTTGACAAGGAAATATACTGGGCACCATTGTGCTGTCACTGCCTATACAAATAATAAAAGAAAAACAGTGTCAGATATAGTTGTGCAAGTTGGGCAACACAACATCTGCCCTGTCCACAGGCATGTTGCACTCTCTTTGATAAATTAGTGACTTATTCTCCGTGACCTTAACCACTGGCTTTAATTGGGGGGGGGGGGGGGGATGCTGGCCTCTTATTGAGGGAGATAATGTCGTGGAAAGGGGGCCCAGATGCTGGCACGACTCCGGATTAATCTCGTTCGCCAGCCTTCATCGTGATTGTCTGGTAGAAATAGACAGTCATTGCGACCAATCTCAACGAGCTGAGAAAGATGCGATGTTTCAAAGATTAATAGGAAGTGCATTGATAATGTCACTTTACTAGGAATTTTCAATTTTTTTATAGAATTCCTCTTCCCGGCCAACGTCTTCACATTAACGAATGCCAGCTCTGATTTAACTTCTTATGTTTTACTCATTGTGTTAGTGTGGGGGCCCGAACAGCGGGGATCAGCCAGTCCCGGTGTCACCAAGGGGGCTGACTGTCCATATTCCTTGCCGTGGTCCGGTTCGTTTGTAGTAAGAGCCAAGATCTTTCGGCTGTCCTTTTTTGTTGCTTGATGTCCGCTATTAGGAGCAGCACCAAGCTGCGTGAGCTCTCCCCTCTGATATGATTCGGGGGTCATTCTACGTCCTTGAGGCTACATGATGTGAGGCAGCGGGAATTAGGAAAACGGGAAATCTGTAATTTTGGGAAAGAGTTTCCACATACTAAATCTAAAGAAAAGACATGCAGACGAAGTTCTGTGAGGCTTTGACATCACCCAAACGTCACATGCGGTGTAGCACATTCATAAGGGTGACTGAGGCATTCCATTGCTCCTGGAACATTTATTGCAAAAAAACACAGTCAGTTTCAATATTTGGCGAGGAACTTGAGTTAGTCAGGGGCCTGCAGCAGGGAAACGAAGAGAAGCCACCGGCGGTGCCAGCAGAGCTTGTCTTGAGAAATTCTGGAGGATCCAGTAATTCCGTACTTATCTGATCAATCCATAAAGCACGCACTCAGGCGCGACGCACTCATTTGATTCTCAGTGGCATGATGTCCAACAGAAACAACCACAAAGCACAAATGATGTTAACCTCGCAACCTTTATTTAACTTACGCAGTCAAAGGCGAGCAGCACATAAATGAAAGAGGAGCCACCGGCTCCTTTTTTATTCATGAGAAACGAAACGTTTGATTAAATTGTTTATCTTGTTATGTAAAGTCGGCGCAGTTTCTTTGATCATCGGCTCTTGACGGTCGCTTGGTCTCACCGGCCATAACCTCCATGAACAAAACAATGTTAGATTCTAGCTGCGCTTTGGAACTTATTACTTCAAGGTGCCGGCGTGCGTCGCGCACTGCAGAAGAGGTTGTTTGGCTCACCGCCATATTGAAAAGAACTTCGATTGTAAAGCCATGATTTCAGTAATGTCACGGAACGTAAAAGAAGCGATTGACTGGCAGAGTAATATGTATCCCTTTGGGGGCATTTTCCCCTGCATTCTTAGCCAGTAACTCGCGGTATAGGTGCCTGAACACTATGAGAAGCAGCCTATGCTGCCAAACAGAACTAATGTGGTTCCAGTATGTTGCACCATTTCCCCGTCGATCCAGAACCACAGAGTCCGTGAACGTTAAATATAACAAACAAGACTTTGTAATGTCAAAAAGCCTCATCTGCTCACAGTATTCTTGTGCGGCTCACAACTGCTAGCCAATGCTTAGGCGGGGGCAGCAGCCAAAGTGCAAGTACAGCGTAGCTTATGCCTTAAACAATGCCGTTTCATGTCACCTGTATCACTGGTTTAATCGATACATGTCTCTTTGCGGAAGATTTAGCATGCAACAAAAGCTGTCGAGAAAGTGGATAGCCCATTTTGAAGCATCAAGAATGCAGAGTCCGATCATCGCTGGAGCTTCTCTCTCACATTGTTTCTTTAGCATCAGTGCACCAGTGTGAATGGTTGAATGCTTGGATATTTTATAATGAATGGAAAAGCGAACACATCATCGATGAGCCGCTTGCGCCGATATAGGCCAGCAGTCAGTAGCCATCGTTTTATGTTCTCTGTACAAAGTAAGGTGCAGTGAACGCCACGGTTTCAGTAATATTGCCGCGCGCAAGGCTTAGAAAGCAACGCTCGGTCACGGACCTCCAGAAAGTTCTCGTTTATTCATGTACCGCATGTAACTTCTATTATTTATTCCTACTTTTGTTTTCTAGAAAGTGCGTGTTAATTCTCGCCCGATCACGCGACGCTCGAGCCGCTTTCGCCGAATCTTCGAGATAGCGACGCACTCTAGATAAGAGGCCGCCCGCGACCTTGTCGAGTCAGTCTCGCCCTAGCGCTCGATTCTGCTGACACGCCGACTTCGACGCCCGCGACGCTCTGCTTTCTTCTGTTTCCTTCTTTATTTTTGGCACAAGTTCGCCACATTAAACGTTTATTTATTTCTGTTTATTTCCTGTTTTTTTGTTTGGTCACCACCCGTGACATTTGGTGGAGGTGCGGGGAAATCGCATGCCCGTGCAGCGCTCCCCTCCCAGTTCCCGCAGTGCAAGTCCGAACCCAGCCTCCCGAGGACCGAGCGAAGACCAGATCGAGACCCGATCCAGTCGCCGCACCCAAGGTCTACCCCCGGAACACGGACTTCTGCCACCCCGGACCAGGCAGCCAACGAGGCCGACGATGGAAAACCAGTCGTCGCAGAACCCGTCCGCCGCCGCCGTCGTATACCTTCCCGTCTCACCCCGGACTCCGACACCATTCCACGGGGAGGTCCACGAGGATGTTGAAGATTGGCTGCAACATTACGAACGAGTTGCCCGCCATAACGCATGGACACCGGAGCAGTGCCTCCAGAACGTCTACTTCTCTCTGGAAGGCACGGCACGCACGTGGTTCGAGAACCACGAAGCGTCCATTGCGTCGTGGGAAGAATTCCAGGCCGAGCTGCGACGGACCTTTGCCAACCAGCACCGACGGCAGCGTGCCGAAGAACTCCTGCGAGCGAGAACCCAGGGGCCGACCGAGAGCGTCACAAGCTTCGTCGAAGACGTTCTTCACCTCATGAATCGCGCCGACCCAACCGCTCCCGAAGAGAAAAAGCTGCGGGTCTTGATGCGCGGTGTGAAGGAAAACATATTCGGTGGCCTTGTGCGGAGCCCGCCTACCACCGTCGAAGCTTTCATCGCCGAAGCAACCAACATCGAGCGCGCGCTTCAGGCACGTGCTTCCCACTACCAGCGACATCCAGGCGTCGCTGCACCCACACTGCTTAACGGCGAAAACACTCTGGGTACACCGGACATCCGGGAAATTATCCGAGAGGTTGTCCGGGAGGAACTGCGAAGGTTGCTGCCAACTCCCAGCCGTCCGTCAACCCTTTCCATCGCCGAGGCTGTCCGAGAAGAAGTGCATCGGGCGCTCCAACCAGAGGTTCCCGTCACCACGGTGGCACCGGAGGAACCGACGTTGAGCTACGCTGCGATGGCCCGACGACCGCCGCAAGCTCCCCGCCAAGCCACGTCGCCACCCCGAAGAGACGCCCCAACACCGCAGTACCCCCGACGAATGGAAGATCAGACGCCGAGGAAGACAGACGTCTGGAGGACGGCCGACCGACGCCCGCTGTGTTACCACTGCGGGGAAGCTGACCATGTGTACCGCCGATGCCCATACCGACGACTCGGGCTGCGCGGGTTCCACCCGAACGACCCGCGACCCCGTTATGGTGAACGCCCTCGGGAAATCGACGAGTACCTGCGACGACTCCAGTCCCCCGAGCCTGCGATCCGCCGAGAGTTCCGGTCACCATCGCCACGACGTCCAGCTTCGCCGATGCACCGACCCCGACGTGAAAGCCTGTCGCCCCTCACTCCTCGCCGGGGAAACTAGGCGCGGCAACCCCTGGAGGTGGAGTTGCCGAAGACGACCGACGTAAAGAGCCTCCAAGAACGCCGGAGCGCTCCCACTCTCCCGACGCCACGCATCGCTACGACGCCCCTGCAACGGTGTCCAACAACCTAAACGTCGTCATCGACGGTCACGACGCATCGGCACTCGTGGACACCGGAGCAGACTACTCAGTCTTGAGTGGGAGGCTCTCCCGCCGCCTTCGAAAAGTCATGACGCCGTGGGAAGGACCCCAAATACGAACCGCCGGAGGACATCTCATCACACCAGTCGGGAGATGCACTGCTCGCGTCGAGATCCACGGTGAAACGTGCCCTGTCAAGTTCGTCGTTCTGCAAGACTGTTCGAGGGACGTTATCCTCGGAATGGACTTTCTCTGCGAGTATGGCGCCGTCATCGACCTCGGAACAAACCGGCTGACGCTACGAAAACCTGCTCCACCAGCGGAGGAACCCGAAGCGACGTCACCCACGGTCCGAGTCCTCGCAAACCACGTAAACCTACCACCGCGGTCGAGTGTTTTCGTACTTGTCGGGATCGATGAAGCTTCCTGTGGCGAAGTTCTTCTCGAGGGAAGCCTCCAATTGCTCCTGGGAAGAGGCATAGGCGTCGCAAGGGGAGTAGCTGAACTTCAGGATGGGCGGACTGTGGCCCTCGTGACGAACTTCCGAAACGAAACGCAACACCTCACGAAAGGTGCAGCCGTGGGCCACGTCGAGAAACTCCGAAACCCCGCCGAAATCACTGCAATCACTGACGAATCCTCGCCGCCCCAGCAAGACAGTACGCCGCCAGCGCAGCTCGACATTGACCCTAAGCTTCCGGACCCTGAACGGCGTCAGCTGGTTAACCTCCTCGCCGAATACCGCGACTGCTTCGCGACGTCGTCGAAGGTGCGCCAGACCGCGGTTGCCAAGCACCGCATCGTTACTGAGGACGACGCGCGCCCTGTGCATCGATCGCCGTACAGAGTCTCCGCTAAGGAAAGGGAGGTGATCCATCAGCAAGTTCAAGAGATGCTGAATGACGACATAATCCAACCTTCAAGCAGTCCATGGGCCTCTCCAGTCGTGCTGGTTAAGAAGAAGGACGGAACTCTTCGGTTCTGCGTGGACTACCGGCAGCTCAACACGGTTACGAAGAAAGACGTCTACCCACTCCCCCGCATCGACGACACTCTAGACCGGCTGCGCCACTCTCGATACTTTTCATCGATGGACCTGAAGAGCGGCTACTGGCAAATCGAGGTCGACGAACGGGACCGAGAGAAGACAGCCTTCGTCACGCCGGATGGACTGTACGAGTTCAAGGTGATGCCCTTCGGACTATGCACAGCGCCAGCAACTTTCCAGCGTGTCATGGACACCGTACTGGCAGGGCTGAAGTGGCAGAGTTGTCTCGTCTACCTTGACGACGTCGTAGTATTTTCAGCTGACTTCGACGAGCACTTGAGACGACTCCGAGCTGTTCTTCAAGCCATTCAGACCGCCGGACTCACACTCAAGCCGTCAAAGTGCCGGTTCGCCTATGACGAACTGAAGTTCCTTGGCCACGTGGTTAGTAACGAAGGCGTCCGCCCAGACCCCGAGAAGACTCGCGCCGTCGCGGCATTTCCAGCGCCGACAGATAAGAAGGCCGTGCGAAGATTCCTTGGACTTTGTGCCTATTATCGACGCTTCGTTCGGGATTTCGCAAGGATTTCCGCACCACTTACGAATCTCACGAAGGACGCCAAGAAGTTCGAATGGGCCGAGGAGCAACAGCAGGCATTCGACGAACTGAAACGACGACTCCAGATTCCTCCTGTGCTTGGACATTTCGACCAGGATGCGGAAACAGAAATTCACACGGACGCAAGTAACGCGGGACTGGGCGCAGTACTAGTCCAAGTGCAAGAAGGCATCGAGCGAGTCATCGCCTACGCAAGTCGGACATTGTCCAAGGCGGAGAAAAATTACTCCACAATTGAGAAAGAATGCCTTGCGGTCGTCTGGGCAATAACGAAGTTTCGTCCGTACTTGTACGGCAGCCCGTTCCGTGTAGTCACGGACCACCACTCGCTCTGCTGGCTTGCGAAGCTGAAGGACCCGTCAGGACGCCTCGCTCGATGGAGTCTTCGACTACAAGAGTTCAACATGACAGTGGTCTATAAGTCAGGCCGCAAGCACAGCGACGCCGACTGCCTGTCCAGAGCCCCCGTCGAAACCCCTTCCGGCTGCAGCGACGACAATGACGACGAGTGCTTTCTAGGAGCAGTGAACACCGACGATATGGCACGACGTCAACGGGACGATCCTGAGTTGCGCGCATTAATCGAGCACCTGGAAGGGGGCAGGAGTACCGTGCCACGTGTCTTCTCACGAGTACTGCCGACCTTCGCCATCCGACAAGGTGTACTCTACAAAGAGAACTTCGGCAACAACAACACACCTTGGTTGCTGGTAATCCCGAGTGACCTTCGAGAGGAGATCTTCCAAGCCTGCCACGACGACCCGACATCCGGACACCTTGGTTACAGCCGGACACTGGCCCGTATTCGTGAAAAGTATTACTGGCCGAAGCTCCCCAAGACCGTCCACCTATACACACGATCATGCCACGAGTGCCAGCGACGCAAGAAACCGCCGACGAGGCCGGCCGGACTTCTGCAGCCCATTTCTCCTCCAACTACACCCTTCCAGCAGATCGGAATGGATCTACTTGGTCCTTTTCCGCCTTCGACGTCGGGGAACCGCTGGATCATCGTCGCCACAGATTATCTCACGCGGTACGCCGAAACGAAAGCTCTTCCTTCAGGGACTGCTGTGGAAGTCGCCAAGTTTTTCATCGAGTCCATCGTCCTCCGGCACGGCGCTCCCGAGGTTCTGATTACAGATCGCGGATCTTCGTTCATGGCCCAGCTGACGCAAGAGATCCTTCGTCTCAGTGGCACCGGCCATCGTCGAACCACTGCATACCACCCGCAGACAAACGGACTGACCGAGCGACTCAACAAGACAATCGCCGATATGATCTCTATGTACGTCGACGTAGAGCACAAGACGTGGGACGAGGTGCTGCCCTACGTCACGTTCGCCTACAATACGGCGGTTCAAGAGACCACTGGATTCACCCCTTTCCAGCTGGTACATGGTCGGAAGGTAACGACCATGCTGGACGCCATGCTGCCCCATGAGCCATCTGACAACGAGAGCGACGACGCCCAGGCGGTTGCTCAACGCGCCGAAGAAGTTCGCCAGCTCGCCCGACTCCTGATTCAAGACCAGCAACGCGTCGACGCCGGCCGCTACAACCTTCGTCGCAGGGACGTCCACTTCCAGCCCGGAGATAGGGTGTGGGTATGGACGCCCATCCGTCGCCGCGGCCTCAGTGAGAAACTGCTGAAACGGTACTTTGGACCATACAAGGTACTTCGTCGCCTCGGCGAGCTGAACTACGAGGTGATGCCCGACGGAACACGAACATCGTCACGCCGCCCACCACGACCTGAGGTCGTCCACGTCGTGCGCCTGAAGCCGTACTACGCTCGATAGGACTGTGGACCTTTTGTGCTCCAAAAGGCTCTTTAGTTTATCGTTCTTTTTTTATTTTTTATTTGTTTTACACTGCATCGGGGCGATGCACTTTTAAAGGGGGGAGTAATGCCGCGCGCAAGGCTTAGAAAGCAACGCTCGGTCACGGACCTCCAGAAAGTTCTCGTTTATTCATGTACCGCATGTAACTTCTATTATTTATTCCTACTTTTGTTTTCTAGAAAGTGCGTGTTCATTCTCGCCCGATCACGCGACGCTCGAGCCGCTTTCGCCGAATCTTCGAGATAGCGACGCACTCTAGATAAGAGGCCGCCCGCGACCTTGTCGAGTCAGTCTCGCCCTAGCGCTCGATTCTGCTGACACGCCGACTTCGACGCCCGCGACGCTCTGCTTTCTTCTGTTTCCTTCTTTATTTTTGGCACAAGTTCGCCACATTAAACGTTTATTTATTTCTGTTTATTTCCTGTTTTTTTGTTTGGTCACCACCCGTGACAATATTTTGTTATGATAAAGACATTTAATGTGACCAAATGTTGAGTTTCTGGCAGACGCTCTTCTACAACTGATAGGCACAAGTCAAAGAGGTACTAGCAGCTATGTAGATCGGTTGAAAAGAAGGTGAAGCTATTACAAGAGACAGCACACCTTCTTTTGTTGTGAAGTATGTGCACCCTTTGTTTTTTTTCTCTTTTTTTTTTCAGCGTACCGTATTTACTCGAATCTAACGGGCCCTCGATCTTAAAATGCACCCATTTTTTGAGGTCAAAAAAAAAAAAAAAAAAGAAGCGCGATGATCCTGATTGTTATGCGCACCAGATTTTGTAGGTTGGATACAGAAATGAAACTTTGTCTCACTTGGAACAACGAATTGGTTTCTTCTAAATGCTTCAATCTTGCGATGAAATGAACGGCGCTGTTTCTCTCTGGCAAGATCGTTATCACGACGCCGGTTCGGGGCAGCGCCCGTGGGGCGATGTGCATCACTCGTCATCGCTGTCGGACGACATTCTCTGCAAGCCGGTCTTCTATTTCGAAGAATCGGCCCTTCTTCGGTCCACTGAATCCTTTCTGCGTTAACTTACTGGCCGAAATCCCTTTTTTCTGCTTGCGCCAGTCCCGCACACAAGTTTCTGCAACACTAAACGCACGCGATGCGGCCAGATTTCCATCGCTCTTTGCGCACAATATCAATTTTCTTTTGAATTCAGCACCATCAGCATCACGAACGGAAGAAACACACGACTATGCTAAGCGCTGGCTACGCTCTAAGTAGCGTTGGCTCTAAGCCTCTCAGTCTCAGCGCGCATTGGAGCGGCCATTTTGAAATGTTGACGGCGATATGGTAGCGCAGTTTTGGGGGGCACTCGATTCCAGCGCGCATGCGATTTTTGGACCTATTTTCCCAGAAAAAAAGGTGGGCATTGAATTCGAGTAAATACGGTACGTGTTGGTTCATAACAACTAGTGCTCTCTTATTTCTCGTGCAAGGTTTCTGGAATCCCCGGCGTCATCGAATGCATCTACGGAACATACATCAATCTCCGTTGTCCAGACGAGAAGATCCCCGCAACGCACGTGAACCGGCACGAGGCTCTGTCAATAACCTTGCAAGGGGTATGTGATGACAAGCGCCGGTTCATCTATGCTTTTACGTGGGTTTCCAGTCGGATCCATCACGCCAGGGTTTTCGACCTGTCAGACCTCTCCGAAAGGCTTCCCACTCTCTGTAGGAGAGGGAAGTTCCACATTCTAAGGGATGCGGCATACCCCATCAGGGAATACCTAGTGACACCTTTTAAGGACTACGGCAAGATGACCCGTGAACAGAGAGATTTTAACAGAGACTTCTCTGCCACACGGTGACAATAGAAAACTGCTTTCAGGTACTGAAGCGCCGCTTCATGCAGCTGTCCTACCTTGAGTTTGCGGAGGTTGGTACAGCTAGTAAATTTATTATGTCGTGCTGTGCGCTTCATAACCTCTGCATTTAGTCAGGAGATTTTGAAATTGAATGCGTAGAAGCGACAAGTGATATTCTGCCAGATGACGATGACATAATTGAGGAGACGCGCCCTGTTCTACGAAGCAGAAGAAATGCGAAACGAGAGAGACTTTGTGATTATGTAAATCGGCCTTGATCATTGCACAAAATACTGTTCTGCATCCAGTATTGTTATACAGCCATGTCTCATTAATACGGACCCCATTAATATGAACACCCCACAATATGGACGAAATGTTAAGGAACCGTTAACATAGAAACCTGCAGTCCGGACTGTGTACAGCTATTTTGTGGACCAAAAAGGTAAATACCGGCTTTTTTGTTACTATAAATGTGAATCCTCATACTGAAAAAAAAATCAATTCGTGAACCGTAGAGGCTAGAGTGTGTACCAGAAATTCACTATTGTCCCCTGCCTGTCTCAAGACAAGACCTGCACACCTCAAGTATAGTAGGGTTTTTCGGGCTTTCAAGTCAAAAGGTAATTAGGCATGTGCAATTGAAAAATGGCAGACGCGCTCCACATTCGGGGCATTAAAGTAAGATTCAGTCTAACTATAAGTACAAGCCTACATTTCCTCATTTCATGGCTAAATAACCATGATTTCCTTTTCACTACGATTCTTATATATGATCCTGTTTTTGTTTTTTTCCTTGACCTTTTATTATGAACAATTTTTCATGGGATTGCAGGCATCCATCTTAACACGACATGACTGTGTGAGGCTGTAACATTTGCTTGAGTAAAAACTGGAAGCAACAGCAAGGTCATTTTTGTAATCCAGAATCCCGAGGCCAAAAATATGCCAAAGTTGACCTATTTTTGTTTTCTCGGTTATGTTAGCTGTGTGTACTGTGTTGACTGGCACCATCCTTTTGGTTCTCTTGGTCCGTTTCAGGTGTGCCTTCCATTACTCTTGAATATATGTTTTGTAACAGTAACAAATATTCTTATTTTTGTTGTAGCTAGCCAGGTACATTGGCTGTCATTGATTTGAATGCCCTGTTACCTTTCCTATTTTCATGTGCATTGTAGCTGCCCCAATATATTGGCTGCTTGTGTATTGAATTCCAGTTTTCGTGACTATTATCGCGTTGTAATTCTTTTGCAAGTAGTAAACAACTATTAATGGAAACACGTAGTTTGCCTAATGCCTTATATTTTATAGAAACAAGCTACAATATTGAAGGAGTCATGCGAGAGAAAATACAACGAATGGGTTGCACTCTTTTATTGCTTTGGGGAACACTTGAATAAAAGGAGCCAATAAATAGAAGGATGAACTGAGATTTTTTTTATTATTAACATAGGAGGCCAGTGATAGAAATACATAAAAGTTACAGCAGCGAACCGTTTTGCTGCAGTGCGTCTCTGACTTGTTTCAGTAGCTCCATGTACTGCTTGTTCACTTCCAATTGCTTTTTGTGCCTTCTTTTTTTGTTCTCCTTCTCCTCGTGGAGCTCTTTCATCTGTGAGAAACACTCAGCCATTTGTTGCTGCCTTGTGGTAGTGCTGCTCACACGGTTAGCCCGCCACCTTCTCCTCCGTGCCTCTGCAGAGGTCTCTGTACGATGCTGATCTGGAGGGGATGTTGGTGACATCTGCTCCACCACTGCTGCTGAGCTTGTGGGGCTGTCAGTCTCGCCGACTGCAGCGGTGCAACCTGTTTCCTTATGTATGACTGAGCTTACTCCATGCGTCACCTCAGGTTGAAGGCTGTCGTCCATGCTTCTGATTCTCGAAAACTCTTCCTTGAACTCAACAGTGCAGCGCGAACTTCCTGATGTGCTGTCAACTTTATGTGAGTTTTTTTTCCCCCCTTCAAAAGCGACTTGAATCTGTTGTTGCACTGTTGTGCTGTCCGTGATAAGCCCAAAACTGATTCCAGGTCAAGGGCGATTTGTTCGAACATTGCCTTCTTTGTTTCGAACTTCTTTATTGGCCCTATCTCAAAATAATATTTGGTGTAATAGTCAAGAAGCAGTTTCGACCCCCTTGCAGTCCACTCTCCTGGAAAATGAAAAGTTTAGTAAAACTTCTGTCTCGCAACACATAATATGGCCCCATACCTCCTTGCATTTTTCTTGCGACAGGCTCTGGGTCTGTGGGTCTGCCAAGCAGTCTGCATCGGAAATTAAACACAGGGTGAATTTACAACACTTTGGTCGACAGCTTTATTGTGCAGGTACTAAACAGGTACATGAAGATGCAGAGATATGGTGGTCTAAAGCACATTCCTCATGTGTACCATTCAGGTAGGAACTAAAATGTAAGCGCTTAGTAAGTAAACAAAAAACGGCGTAAATCTATCTCGCTTGACAAAAAGGAGAAATTGTCTGTTTGGCACCTGGGTAGATAAACTGCCCTCAAGCAAAAGTACTATGTTCAGATTCAATATTGCAAAACATGCTTTATGAGAAGCGTCATTGAGTTATTGCTGCCTCACAGGAGCGGCATGAGCATGTGCGCTAGAGGGTAGGACACTCCAACAAGAAAAAATTTAAGATTACTTAATAAACAAACTGATTGTTGTTTACCTTTACAGGTAAACCAATATGGAACAATACACAAAGATATAGACTGTTTCCTCAGCATTTTGTAAAGATGAAAGAAAAATTACATACAAGCTTACCGTCTTCAGTATCTTTCAGTATCGCGTAAAGCAATCCCTTGGGCGATGCGAGGCAGCAATCCCGGACAAGTCAAACGAGGGAATGAAACCAGCAGATCGGGAGGTCCCGTTTCAACGCTGGTTCAGCAATTCCCATCGCGCACACCATAGATATCACGCTACGGTTATTGTCAATATCATCGCATATGTACAACAAAACGCATTCTTCTGTATCTTATGCGTTACTTCTACGCTTTTGATAAAATCTTGGAGGCAACAAATACGTGCTTTAATCAAACGCCTAAAGCACAATTTGTTAGTAACATATTTCGCTAGGTGGCTCGCGCCACTGATGAGCGCAATAACCGACATCAAAATGGTGCTAATTGTGAAAAGTCGTCTATCAATTTGAATTTGAATTTTGCGTTCGTACAAAAGGTTCAGGTGGCAGAATGTTAGTTTCCTTTCTTTCTGCTTACGGTCCCAAACGAAGTATCTTACTATCTCTCTCTTTCTTTCTCTCCCCCTCTCTTGATGTACAACGAAGTTGTTTCAGACTTTCTACGGCATCTACACTTTTCACCTTCACGTCCAACACTTTCCTCTGACTAAAAAGGCAATCCGTACCGTAGGCAAACAAAATTCGACAGAGACATTTAGGGCTGCTTGCGCGTAGGAATGCGAAAGCATTCTTACATGCAGCGCATTCCTACAAGCAGCGCGCCACGTCTTCCTTTCGCACACGGCGCTCCGGCGGTGACGTCACGCTCTCCACTGCGCAGGCGCGGCGAATCCCGCCGGCTCTGCGCCTTCCGTGACGATGCATCTGCGTTGCTGTGCTTTTTTTGTGTTTTATTGGGAGGTGTCAAGTCATTGGTCCAGTCATGTACCAACTGGCCCATCTGTCACGATTAGTGCAGTTTATAACTCCTTGCACTGACGTAACATCCCGTACTTGTGATCAGCATGTAAAAGGAGGAGAAAGAAGCTGCGCTTGTAAGAATTTTGAGGGACGGGTTAATCTTCAATCAATCAATCAATCATTTTATTTTTTCAAGTCAAATACAAATTCGACTTGAACGGTCTGCTGGCAGAAAAGGCAAACAGGTTGTCTGACGAGGTGCCGGTAAGGACGGCAAAATTCAGCGGCAAACACACACAAAAAAAAGAATCCGCGCATGCAGAAATTTACAACAACACAATATCGTAATAATACTCAAACATCATACGCGGCAAAAAAAAAAATACGTATGCGTACAGATAACACCAGGAAGCACAATAAATCACACCGCCCACCATTAGACATTGTCAGGGAGTGAGAGAGAAGAAACACGATCTGGAAATAAGACGTAAAAAATGGCCTATAAAGTATACTATGTAAAAATGAGTATAAGCATGAATTACATAGTATACACGATCTGGAAATAAGACAGAAAATGGCCTATAAAGTATACTATGTAAAAATGAGTATAAGCATGAATTACTATGTAAAAATGAGTATAAGCATGAATTACATAGTATAAAGTACACAGTGTAAAAATTAGTATAATGCTTGTGTATGGAAAGCATTACACGATTAAAAAATACCATATATTCTACGGTCGTCAGTCAAAAAGACAATCTAAAACAGTGACAAATAAAAAAATGGCAAGAAAAAAAAACTCCTTGCCCATAATTCACCTTTAAAACAATAAGAACAACATATGGAGGCAAAAGTAAAAACCGATAATTCATTTACATAATAATTAAAATATGGCAACCAACCAATTCCTAAACATGTAGGAGCCCTACGTTTCGAACCAACTCGGTTCTTCGTCAGGGGCGACTGTGGCCGTTGAGGAGCGGCGTTTTTCGATCTTCTTTTGCTTCTCTCAGGGATGTGGCGCATTTCTCGATCTTCTTCTTTCATGAATATGGTGAAGCCCGTTCACATTCACTGTTGGTAAAGCACCAAGGCACCTATTTATGTTGCCTGACGTCGTTTGAATATGCCAGGACTCGATGAAAAGCCTATGTCGTTTGTTAGTCTCTGCGTCGATAATGCTGGTGTTGTCGAAGTCAATCTGGTAATCTTTGACTTCGCAGTGCTCGGCGACTGCGCTGCGCTCGTGGTCAAGCTTGCTAACGTCGTTTTTGTGTCGGCGTATTCTTTCATTAAAATTCTTTGTCTCACCGATGTAAGTGACTGGACAATTTGCACAAGGGATCTTATAAACCACGCCCTTCGATTTTTCTTTTGGAGGGCGATCTTTCGGGCGGAACATGAGTAATCCAAGCGTGGACATCAATTACATAATACGTATCTTATGTTTGACCTAGAACGAGCGAAGCTGTTTTTTAAAAGCCCCTGTGGTGCCGGCAAGCGATACGTTGTTGCCGAAAACGTTTAAGAGCTGGGGTACTTGAAAGTTCATCTTTTGGTTACCGTAATTCGTTTTTGTTCGTGGTAGTTTATAAGCTGACTATGACTTAGGTTATAGTCCGTTAGATTTGAGGGAGTTAAATTGAAGCTACTTATTCCTTTTGCATGAACTAGCTGTCCAAGTTTATAGTGGCATAGCGTGTTGAGCAGTAAGATGTTAAGCGTTTCAAGTAATTCATTGGCATTACTATCATATTTTGCGTTTGCTACAATTCGTATTATTGGCTATTGTAAACGAATGAGCCCATTATAGTTTGTTTTGCAAGTTGTACCCTATACTAAAAAGCAATAATACACTGTTTAATAAAACAAAGTTTAATATAGTTGTACTTTTAGCCAGGTAGGCAAGACGTCCCTTGTCTTATAAATTGCTCCTATAGCTCTAGATAACTCTGTCTTGATGTTGATGGCTCGTGTAGTCCAAGATAATTGGTCATTAAACCATACACCTAAAGATTTGAAGTCAGATATTTGTTCTATAGTGCAGTCATCTATTTTCAAGCATTGCGGTCTGGCAATTTTTTTCCCCTGAATAGCATATATTTGGTCTTCTTAGTGTTTAGTAGCATTTTATTTGCCTCCAGCCAGCTATTTAAAGTTCGCAAATAATTATTTGCATCGCGTTCAATGACGTCAATAGTAGTGCCAGAAAAAAAAGACTAGTGTCATCGGCGTACATAATTAAACCTCTCATGCATCACGTCCACACATGAGGACAGATGTTTTTACATTTTTTTTCTCGATAGAATATGTTCTCATGCTTTGCCTTCCTGCATGGTGTCCTCAAATGAAAAGAGAAAAAGCTTTCCTAGATGGCCAACAGATGGCAGCACTTGCAGGACCTCGCACAGAGGGCATCGTACCTCGTCTTCATTCATGGAGAAGCCATATGCAAAATTCGTAAAATTAAGTATTTTTTACTGGCAAAGTTTGTATAAAAATTGCAAGAAAAATTGTTTATAGATTGTTCTAGACACACTTTATGCATTAGCATTGAAAGTTTTGAGATAGTTTCTCCCGATTTTTCTTTTTTAATGCCCGTTGCATCTGTCCTCAAATACGGACACCATGCAGGAACACTGCATTGCTATCATTCTGCTTCGCGGGCTTTCCGGCATTTGCGCGCGAAAAAATTTGAGCTACGCTTGCATATTGTTTCTTACTAACTCTTCAGTGTTTTTAGCTGAATGAAAATGTCTCGGCAGAAGTCTTCTCCTCTGCAGCCGGTGAAAAAACGGGCCAAGCATGGCGTGCTACTTGAGAAGAGTCTTGACGGTGGTGCACATTACCCCAGAAAAATGACTCTGAAGAATGCGCAGCGCTGTCGCAGTAAGAACTGTCGCAGCAAGGCGCGGTACACCTGTGGGCGTTGCGGTGTTCCTCTCTGCCCTGAGTGCTTTGAGGAGTTTCAAGCCTCGTGAGAGGTTCACTTTCGTTTTTTTATAGCTCAGAGCTGCTCCTTTAGCATTGTGGAGCAAAAATGAAACAGTCTAAACGTGTTATAGCCCGAATATACTCATTATTTTGGTTAAAATAACCATTGCACAAATACCAGAAATTGAATCACTTGACCACTGGAATGCACGTTGTCCTCAAATGAGGACATGTAAATTCTGCTATTGTAAATAGGGTAGAATTTTTTTAGGCATTTTTTTACATCATTGGCGGTTCACATGAATGCCACAACACGATATAATTTTTTTCTGACATAGTGATTATAATTCAAGCATGAGAGCGTTAAACTTGGAGAGTTTGTGATGTTGACTATGTTGTTAAGGTAGATAATAAAAAGTAACGGTCCTAAAATGAAACCCTGCGGAACCCCATGTCATGTGGTCAGAACAAATACCATTGATTTGTAGATAATGATCGCGATTCTGCAGAAAGCTACATATTAAATGTAGGGCCTGTCACCTAATGCCATAATGAGGCAATTTATGTGATGAGGCGTCATAATTGATGCTATCGAACGCTTTCCGGAAATCCAGGTATATGCCAAGTGTAAGCAACTTGTTTTCAAAATTATTTAGAATCTTATCTTCGACGTGTAACAGTGCATGCTCGGCTGATTTGCTTTTTTGAAACCCGTACTGTGCTGGCGAGAGTGCCGAAAAAGATGTTAGAACATTTTTTTCGGCAGTGTTTCGGCAATGAAACAAGTCTGTTTAGTCGGCACCCTATGACAAACGTCTACGTCTTGCATCTCGAGAGGTACCGACAGTGTTTCGGTTACCTGTTTCATAACACCTTGTACGTTTTCGTCGGTGTCGACAGGGACGCCCTTTATTTCTAGGTTCTTTAGCCTGCTGTATTGCTCCAATTCAGCAATTCGGTTAATCGAATCTCCTAGGCTGCTGCGCAGTTCTTTATTCTCACTCCTCAACTGCTCATTTGCAGCATTCAGCTGGCCTAGTTGTGCCTTGAAACCTTTAAATCTTTCCGGGCAGTCTTGAACTCGTGGACTGACTTCGAACAGAAATTCGTGCTCTCTTTTAGCTCAGCCAATTTCAGACTTTAGTTCCTTCTTTAGTTCTTCAATAGCGGACAGTACCGGGAGCGTGTTCATTTTGAGGTTTCGGCTATAATGCTTTCTCCAACTATGAATTACAACAAATATGCATAAACAAGCAATGAAAAGAAAACAACAATAGTGAAATGGTTTGCTGTAGTTGTGCAGTCCAGTGGTTACGTAAATAAGGCCATAGAACATTCATGCCACTTCTACATACCTGGCAAAAAAGTGCAGTGTTAGCCCTGCTGCGCGGGCCACTAGACTGCTCCGTTTCGTCGCTGGGTAGCCGCTTATATGCCTCAGTTTCCAGCAGATGTCATTCCGGTCGGAGACATGGGTGTTGGCCGTGCCCTCCATAGTCGATGAGTCGCGCTGCGTTGGCAGAGATGGGCCACGTCAGCTCTTGCTTGTGATGATCAGACAGGAACGGGCCGTGCGTTGTGTCCTGACAAAAAAGTGTAGTGCTAGCCCTGCTGCGCGGGCCACTAGACTGCCCCGTTCCGTCGCTGGGTAGCCGCTTATATGCCTCAGTTTCCAGCAGATGTCGTTCCGGTCGGACACATGGGTGTTGGCCGTGCCCTCCATAGTCGATGAGTCACGCTGTGTTGGCAGAGATGGGCCACGTCAGCTCTTGCCTGTGGTGATCAGACAGGAACGGGCCGTGCGTTGTGTCCTGACAAAAAAGTGCAGTGTTAGCCCTGCAGCGCGGGCCACTAGACTGCGCCGTTCCGTCGCTGGGTAGCCGATTATATGCCTAAGTTTCCAGCAGATGTCGTTCATCGGACACATGGGTGTTGGCCGTGCCCTCCATAGTCGATGAGTCACGCTGTGTTGGCAGAGATGGGCCACGTCAGCTCTTGCCTGTGATGATCAGACAGGAACGGGCCGTGAGCTGTGTCCTGACAAAAAAGTGCAGTGCTAGCCCTGCTGCGCGGGCCACTAGACTGCGCCGTTCCGTCGCTGGGTAGCCGCTTATATGCCTCAGTTTCCAGCAGATGTCGTTCCGGTCGGAAACATGGGTGTTGGCCGTGCCCTCCATAGTCGATGAGTCACGCTGTGTTGGCAGAGATGGGCCACGTCAGCTCTTGCCTGTGGTGATCAGACAGGAACGGGCCGTGCGTTGTGTTCTGACAAAAAAGTGCAGTGTTAGCCCTGCTGCGCGAACCGCTAGACTGCGCCGTTCCGTCGCTGGGTAGCCGCTTATATGCCTCAGTTTCCAGCAGATGTCGTTCCGGTCGGACACATGGGTCTTGGCCGTGCCCTCCATAGTCGATGAGTCACGCTGCGTTGGCAGAGATGGGTCACGTCAGCTCTTGCCTGTGATGATCAGACAGGAACGGGCCGTGCGCTGTGTCCTGACAAAAAAAGTGCAGTGCTAGCCCTGCTGCGCGGGCCACTAGTCTGCGCCGTTCCGTCGCTGGGTAGCCGCTTATATGCCTCAGTTTCCAGCAGATGTCGTTCCGGTCGGACACATGAGTGTTGGCCGTGCCCTCCATAGTCGATGAGTCACGCTGTGTTGGCAGAGATGGGCCACGTCAGCTCTTGCCTGTGATGATCAGACAGGAACGGGCCGTGCGTTGTGTCCTGACAAAAAAGTGCAGTGCTAGCCCTGCTGCGCGGGCCACTGGACTGCGCCGTTCCGACGCTGGGTAGGCGCTTATATGCCTCAGTTTCCAGCAGATGTGGTTCCGGTCGGGCACATGTGTGTTGGCCGTGCCCTCCATAATCGGCGAGTCACGCTGCGTTTGCAGAGATGGGCCACGTCAGCTCTTGCCTGTGATGATCCGAC
The DNA here is from genome assembly GCF_016920785.2 of Ixodes scapularis. NCBI lineage: Eukaryota > Metazoa > Arthropoda > Arachnida > Ixodida > Ixodidae > Ixodes > Ixodes scapularis. Next base: position 14,153,979 of record NW_024609873.1, on the reverse strand, counting down.
AGGAACGGGCCGTGTGTTGTGTCCTGACAAAAAAGTGCAGTGCTAGCCCTGCTGCGCGGGCCGCTGGACTGCCTCTTAATTTCTGGGAGGAGAATAGCGACGCCTGTGCAAATCCGGGAGACACAAAGGAGGATCCTGATAAGAGGGGAGCTCCTTTTTTCTTTTTTCTCTGGAGGTCATCGGAAATGACGTCATATGCAAGCCACGTATTGGGAATGGGGATTTAGTTGCCGTTTCGCTGTCGCTGGGATTTAGGTGCCGTTTTTCGCTTCTACAGACAACGGCTATAGGCAACCTCGGCTTCGCTCCATGGAACAGTTGATGCTTTCGCAATAATAATAAAAAAAAAGTCCACGTTTTTGTTTGAAAGCGGAACGTGTAACCTACCTACTTACTATATGTGTTTGTAAAATACTCCCGCAATTACTGTAGTCACTTTTCAAAACGTTTACCTGTTCATGACTATTTTCGATCGAGGAAACGGCCAATATACTTACTGTCACCTCAAGGAAAAAAAGAATACCTTGCGCCTTGTACTTACGCCACGGGAAGTAGTTCTTACGAGATTTGGTTGTCGGAGAAAGAATCGATGGCTTTTGGCTTTTGAAAGGTGAGCGCCTTGATAAGATAGCAGACACAGCGATGCCTCGTTAGTATGATCCCCTAAATTAACATGGATACCCCGCTGCATAGGCATGATTTTCGAGGACAAAATGGGTAAATACATAAATGTCTGCCTCGTCCTGACAAGATTTATTTTTATTTTTTTTTTGGGGGGGGGGGGAGGGGGGGGGAACAGAGGTTTCCGCACTGACGGCACATGACTGTGTTATAATCTTAAAAGCACCTATATAATTTTAATTTTCCAGATAAAGGGCGACAATGAGCAATTCTTCTCGATCAGCAAGACATTTTTCAAAAAGTCCATCAAGCAACGTTGGTGGTCGCTTTTTTTTAATTACGAAGACTGTCATTGAATCCGAGTCCCCGGCGAACGCTGATTCAGCGTTCGTGTCCAATACATTCCTCTGAGCATGTGTCCAAACAATGGCAGAATAGGGTGATTGACACAGCAGCTATAACGTTGCGTGCACTTTTGAATAAGGGTCTGTTACCTGAGTGACTGGAACAAGAGAGAGTTAATACGAACGAGTAATCGATATGCTGGATGCAGGAACGCTAGTAATATTAGAGTCTTTTCTTTAAGTACTGCCGTTTTGCGCTGCTTGCAAAGTCCAGGCAGCGTAACTCGCGAGTGCTGATCAATTAAATACCGCATTACCCTAAGAAAGGCTTTGGAAGGATGCCACAGTGCCGAAACACCAGAAAGTTCCAAATTGTATCCACTCTCATGAAAACGTGCGCGAATATTCGATGCCTTATTTTAGAAACCACGAGCTTGTGAGTGAAATGAAGAGTCTGAGGAATCATGGACGTTTCAATCTAAGGTATAAAACCGCTCGATACGATTTAGGTCTTGGGTTTTGTATCCGGAAAAACAGCCTTCCGATTTGAGCCTACTTAAAGATTATTTTCTGAAAGAAGAAATAGTTTCTTCATACTTGAGAGGGGCGTGGCTCCGTTTTTTGGAGGATGCACGTTGCACGCGCCCCTTGCGTTGTTGGAATTATTGTTCATTCTACAGTCATTGACAGTTTAAGAATCGCAGGGCGTGGAGAGTCCCAATCATACGATTATTGCTACACCCCTATGAGATTGCGGATTTAACCTGGGAAGCCTTGGCGCTTCGGCAACCACTCCAGCCAACGTCCGTGGCGCAAGTGTTTGGCATATTGCTTTCGAAAACCCCTTCCTGTGGTGTTCGGCTCCGCCCCCTCTCCCTTCTACAAAAGCGCGCGTTTCAACGTAATATTTTCTAAAGAAATAGGAAAGTGACAGATGATTCATCGTTCCTTCGGAGAGGCCCCGATTTAAGAGCAATCCCGCCTGGGCCATTTATCTCGCGTTTGCAAGCCAAATATCTTTTTGTTCTTCTAAACCGCGCTTGAGTATAGTTCACGTTCATAGTACCAGCTTCTTCCCTGTAACCTACGTGTGCAGGAGAGAGGTACATAACGCTACGGCGCTATCGCTTGCGGAGAGCTGCTATGCGCGCCATGAAAACTTAAAGCCACAATGGATGAGCTGGGCATGAGCGTTCTCTTAAACGTGTTTCTTGATGATACCGAGATTTTCGTATGTTTATCCTAACGTCGAGACGCTTCCCAGAGATTCATTGCTTGTCCGATTTGAGTACTGAATACCGTAATTACAATATTTTCCGGACCATAGTCCGCACCCCGTGCAAAGTTCGCAGAGGCAAATTTTTCGGTGAAAAATGAAAGTATTGGCTTAGATAGTCAGCACCCGGTTTGTAAATTACCTCGGTAAAAGTAACTGGAAATCAGTATCTAGATACGTTTGGTGTACCTGAGGTACAAACTTGGTACTTTCCTTTCTCGGTATCTATATCTTGTGGGCTTTGCGGCCCAGTCACCGCGCAAAAGAACTCGCGCTCCGCGCCCGGCCAGCAACGTGCGCGCGAGCCACGGTCGAGTCTTGGGGCTGGGCAGTCGGTTGGCTGCCGCCAGACAGTAAAGGTGTGTTCTATGAGATCTGCCTCGTTGGTCCTTCTTGCGGGTGAGCAGTAGCACCGAACCCTACATTATTTGGCGCCCAACGTGGGGCACCAAGAAGGGCCGCAACGACAAGCGCAGGCAAGCCAGACGCACGGCCCTGACCGGCGCAACTCGGTGCGGTGCTTCGGCTGCGGTCGCCATGGCCACTTCCGGCGTGACTGCCCCGACCTACTGCGCAACAGCAATGCAGCCTCGGGAAACGAGTACGGCCGGTGGCGTTGACCCCGGAACGCCTGCCGGCCGCGATGACCATGGACAACTCGACAAAACTTCCATCGGTATGTCGAATTCAGCCTGACCTTGAGCTAATTGAGCCTCGTATGACAGTTACAGTGCTCGGAATAGCTGTGGCAGCGCTGATTGATACCGGTGCGAGTCTGTCGCTTATTGGGGACTACATGATTGAACGGTGCAAAGAGCAGAAAGCCAACCTGCGCGAGACTAACGTGCGCTTACAGCTAGCGTCAGGACCAGAAATGCTCGCGAGTCAAGCGTGAGGTTACAGATCGGGTTTAACGAGAAAAAACGCCGTCAGCGTTTCGTTTGCTTACCTGGTCTCACAGTACCGATTATTTTGGGGCGAGATTTCATTTTCGGGGAGAACCTGGTTCTGGACTTTCCGAACAAAGGCTACCGGTTGGGTAGTGACGCGCAACTGATTCCATTTACCAGACGAGAGGATTGTATCGTCAGTGTCGATAACGTTGGCGTTAGAACGCCTGCTTTGCGACTCCCATGTGCGGTAAGCGATTCTTTGCAGAAGTGTCCTGCTACGGACCAGCAAAAGCGGCGTCTCCAAAGACTCCTTGAGGAGTTTTCACCGATGTTCACGGAGAACCCCGGGAGAACCGGTGTCTTAAAGCACTCAATTGACACCGGGAATACACGGCCTCTACGCTGCAACCCTCGACCAATCAGCGTACACAAGCGAGCCCTGCTGGACAAGGCGCTCCAAGAGATGATCGACACGGGTGCAGTACGTGAGTCACAGAGCCCTTGGGCCTTCCCGATCGTCCTTGCCCCCAAGAAGGATGGAACGGCTCGGCTTTGCGTCGACTACCGGCGCCTGAATGCGGTAACCGTTCGCGACGCGTACCCATACCCCTCGATTGAGTCGATCATGTACAACTTGGGAAACGCGAGTTTTTTCACGACTCTTGACTGCAGTCGCGGTTTCCTCCAGATAGAGGTCGAACCCGCTGACATCGAGAAAACAGCATTCACATGCTACAAAGGATTGTACGAGTTTGTGCGCATGCCTTTTGGCTTGAGCAACTCTCCTGCCACATTCCAGCGTCTTATGGACATTGTGCTTGGAGACGCACGGCACAACTACGCCATGGCATATATGGATGACGTAGTAGTCTTTTCACGCACGTTTGAAGAACATCTTGTGCACCTTCGGACTATTCTCGAGCGCATGCGGAATGCTGGTTTGACAGTTCACCCGGGAAAAATGCAACTGGCAACATCTAAGATTAATCTGCTCGGTTTTGTAATCGACGATGGATCGCTTCGCCCTAATGAGGACAAGCTGAGGGCCATAACTGAGTTTCCTCCCCCACATGATACAAAGAGTTTGCAGAGATTTCTTGGCATGGTTAAATTTTACCGCCAGTTTATTCCCCACTGTGCAGAGATAACGCGGCCTCTGAACGAACTGCTGCGCAAAGGCGTCAAATGGCGTTGGACGGAGGCACAGCAAAATGCTTTCCTTCAACTGTCCAGAGCTATTGCTGAGACAGCATCTTTGAAGCTCCCAGACCTCAACCGTCCGTTTGTGCTGCAAACCGATGCGAGCGGCTACGGTTTAGGTGCTGTGCTGCTTCAAGACTTTGATGGTGTCTTACGACCCGTAGCGTTTGCTAGCCATACGTTGACAGCAGCTCAGCGGAATTACAACGTTTGCGAGCTTGAGTGCCTAGCCATCATATTCGCCCTGCAGAAATTCAACATGTATCTTGATGGCGCGCGCTTTGTGATCCAGTCGGATAATGCCGCCTTGTCTTGGCTTCAGCGGCTGGAAAATCCGGCAGGACGATTAGCACGCTGGGCACTAACGCTTCAGAAATATGACTACACTATTGTGCACAAACCAGGCTCACAAAACAAAGTTGCAGACGCTTTGTCGCGCGCTCCGCTCGGCGAAGAGCGCGTGCTCGAGGATGCCAATGTTGTGGCTGCGGTAGATGCTGGCTCGCGCTGGGGTACTTTGATTAGCCGAGATAAGCTTCGTGCTGCACAGCAGAACGATGGACTTTGTCGCAGGGTCTCTGAGTGGTTATCTTCACGAGACCGACGTGGCAACAGAGACGCTGACATGGGTTTTGACTCGTACTTGCTGGCCGAAGATGGTCTGCTCCTCCGGTACATACCTCAGATCGACGACGAGGAGGGTGGCTCCACAGACACTCCATTTCGAGCCGTGATACCTCGCCGACTTCGCACGTCCTTCATTAGATACTACCATGACTCTGCTTTGGCTGGTCACAGTAGTGGCTGCAAGACTTTTGAAAAGTTAAGCCGTACTGCAACTTGGCCAGGAATTCGTCAGGACGTGCTGAGGTACGCTCGTTCATGCCCGGTTTGTCAGAAAGCCAAACCGCGCGGTGGTCAGCCCCCTGGTCTCATGCAGCCAGTCGTGAGTCGGTCCCCATGGGAATGCGTTGCTGTCGACGTCATGGGCCCTTTCCCACGCAGTCCGCGTGGCAACCAGTACTTGTTGGTTGTCACGGATCACTTTAGCAAGTGGGTGGAGCTATTTGCATTACGGTCGCTGACGTCCAAGAAAATCTGCTCGTGTCTGATGGAGACGTTCACACGCTTCGGATTTCCGGCGAAATTGATTAGCGACAACGCTACTTACTTTGCCAGCAAAGTGTTCCGAGAGTCATGTGCCGCATTGGGCATACAACACAAGCGGACGTCTCCCTATCACCCACAGGCAAACATCACAGAGCGGGTGAACCGAAACCTGAAATCGATGTTAATAGCTCACACCGAACGTCACCCTGACTGGGACACAAAGCTCCCAGAGCTCGCGTTCGCAACACGCACAACTGTTAACCGGTCTACAGGTTTTACGCCAGCTTGCCTTAATTTCGGAAAAGAGCTTACTTTCCCGCTGGAAAACACTTGCACGACACACAACCGTGGCGCTGCTCGCTCATACGGTCAGTTTGCAGGAAGCCTACGACGCAGACTCAGGGACATCGTTCGTGATGCCCGGGAGAGCTTGGATGTCGCACGGCTTCAGCAGGCTGAGCAGTACAATCGTGGCCACCGGGACGTGCAATTCGAAGTTGGAGATCTTGTACTCCGGCGGACACACCCACTTAGTGACGCCTCCAGAGGTTTCACAGCTTCCCTGGCAAACAGGTGGGATGGTCCGTATCGAGTGCGAAACAAGGTCTCACGCCTCACGTACACGCTCGTTCATTGTGAGTCCGGACGACTCGCTGGACCCGTTCATGTCACCAACCTCAAACGGTATTATGAATCGGATGACGAAGTTTTCTCGCAGGTGGAGAGTGATGCCGATCCGGGTTATAATTAAAAATAAACTTAATTCTGCGAGGACTCTTTTTGATGTTGGTGACGAAGACGAAGACGAAGACTTAGAAAATGCGCGTTGCATTAGGCTTTGACGAGAAATAGTTTCCGCACCATACAGATTGTGCGCGTAGTTCTGTGCGATATACACCGATAGTGTGCTCGCAAATTTAGCAAGTCTATTGCCGCGCCCAACGTACCGACGCTTTCTTGTAGAAGTCTCTCCAGAAGACAACTGTTGATTCTTTTTTTTTCCTTTCGTTCTTTTCGAACCTTCGACATGTCTCGCTACCGCCTCAACCGTTGCCGGAGGTTCTCTCAACCCCTTCGATGAGCCACGTGGTTTCGGGGACTACGGCAACGCAGTGGGCGGCCGAGGACCCTCTACCGGCCCTAGCTACGCCGCAAGATCAGCAGCCCCGGCTGCGGCTACAACGACGGCTACGGGACACAAAAATGGACACCAGGATCGCTACGAAGGTCCACCAGAGCCCGACGTTACCAGCTACGGCCCCGGACGTGTCCACTCGTCCTCAGGCGGCGGACCAGCATCAGGGGTTTCTGGTGATGGTGTTTAACTCTGAGACGATGAACACTCTGAAGCTTTTCAACCTGCCCTGCCTGTACAGCAGCGTCGTCAAGATCACGTTCTGAAGAACAAGAACGGCTGTGTCATGGTGCAGATGGAGGACCACCTGGCCAAGCAGAGAGCAGTGCGTCACCTAAACAACGCACAGTTCTGCGACATCAAGATGCAGATCGGGACTTCATTGGCAATTGCAACAATCGCATCACCAATCCGAAGGCGGCCTCCACGAACCGCATGCGGCCGCCTGCACCGTCACAACCCCCTCCTCCTCTGCCACCAACAACCAGAGAGGACAGCCACGGAGCCAGAGGACAGAGAACGGGGGAGGGGGGGGGGGGAGAGTTTGTGGGCTTTGCGGCCCAGTCACCGCGCAAAAGAACTCGCGCTCCGCGCCCGGCCAGCAACGTGCGCGCGAGCCACGGTCGAGTCTTGGGGCTGGGCAGTCGGTTGGCTGCCGCCAGACAGTAAAGGTGTGTTCTATGAGATCTGCCTCGTTGGTCCTTCTTGCGGGTGAGCAGTAGCACCCGCGTGGAGCGCGGGTGCTACTGCTCACCCGCGCCCACCCTACAATCCACCCTGCTCACCTGCTCACCCTACAATCTGTATTTCGGGTACATTTTCCAGTAACTCGTAACTAAGTGAAGTTACCTTTTTACAGGTACTTTTCTATTCACTTCGTCGAAGCAGTAGGAGCTATAAGTCTCGAAGTGTTAACACATTACCATGTGCCGTGATTAACGTTGGGTTGGTTACGACCTGAAAGGCCCTGACTTGATCGAACGACGTTTTAGAGAACGAAGCCCCGACCATGATGTTTCATCGAAAGACACTTTAGCGAATGGAAGTGTTCATTTGAGCGAACGGTGGATTAGCGATGCCGTTCTAACAACAACATTTTATCGAATTGCTTCGGGACTCCGTGTGGAGAAAATAGCCACCTGCTTCCTTCATATCCAACCGAAATCAACTTCATTGCATATTTGGAGCTCTTCTTACACCTATACAACGAGGAGGTAACTTGAAAGATGTGCGCAGTTTCTGTTGCCTGTATATTGTCCTGGTGGTGGCTCTTTTCTGCCATAAAGACAATGGACAATATAATTGGAAATAAGTTCCGAAAGAAAAAAAAAGGCTTATTTTTCTTCCTACTAACGAAAGGAAACAAAAACAAAATCAAGAGAAACTTCCAAGTTTTTTGCCTGTCGTCGCGAAGGTTAGCTGCATATGCACTCGACTTATACGTTTCTTCATGCGGCCGAAGTCTTCTGTGCCCGTCGACCTCAGCACCGGCCCATGTGAATTCATTTTTCCTTACTTCTCCCATTGGCACCAATAAAGCACATTTATCTAACTCGTCTTTGTTCTTATCTTAGTGCAAAAAGCTTTACTTTCAATACATTTTGACGAATTTGGGGAAAATAAATAAAGCATTTTTGAGGTAACTGTAGCTGTGCCTGGGTATATTTTTAAGCGAGTACCTAGGTACGTACGTGGGTAATTTTTTGTATAAGTAACTGTAACTGTATCTTAGGTACACTTTTTAGGTAATTTTTGCAACCCTGGTCAACACCCGGTGCATGATCCGCGCTTAGTGCCTGGTCCGAACGTAGAACATATTATACGCAGCACACCTTGACAAATGCCTGCTGTATTATCTCACAAAGCAGCTTGCATCATACATAAATTCACATTAATATGCTCCGCTAATCATAAAATCCTTCACGTTTCGTCACAGCGAACGATCTTGAAGAAACTAATCGGTGTGTCCTTACCTCTAGATAGTCCGGATAGGGTGATATTTTAACTTTTAAACATGCATCGTGAACAAATTGTAGTCCAGAACATACGGCAATCGAATAGTGAACGCACTACTTAAAAGCAAGCCCGTCACGTCTACTTTCTTGCAGAACACGCATACAGCCTATCACTGCGTTCTCCATGCGATACGTAACGAGCAACAAAATCGACAACGTCATTTCTCGTAAAAAAAAAAAAAACAATCTGCGACGACATTATTTTTGCTTGAGAACGTTATCTCCGTCCCGTAGATAGCTGGTATGTTTTTATGAATTGCTTCGATTGGCTATGTGCGGGCTTAACAGAAACGCGGACCCACAGACTTCGCGTGTGAAGAGTGCTCCTATTGCTCGAGTAAATAAACAGTGGTTTCATAGTTTAAAACATTCCACGGACGAATGCACACTTTGAGGGGGGGGGGGGGGGGGGCAATGTAACAACGGGCAACCCGCCACTGTTACACACGCTTTCCCACGGGAGCTGAAAGCTTTGGAAATTACCACGTCCAGCGGTTTTTTTTTATGAGTCTATTCATATTTTTAGGGTAAATTGTTGCCAGACTTGAATTGACGGGAGAAGAACTCGCTAGGCTATACATCGAAGTAAATTACTTATTATTATTTTTTATTTATTCAAATAACCCCACAGCGCCCCTGAGGGCATTATAGTGGGGGAGGGGCAAATACAAAATGAACATGACCACTGTATCGTGCCAACTCATGCTGCCCTGTCCTGTCATGCCGGCAGTGCCGCCCCCTTGCCATCAGCAACGCCCCCTCGCTTATCTGTGTGTAAACGGTTATATAAGCAGTGACAATAAAAGGGCCAGGGGCTTTTTGATCATCGGAGCTGGCTGCGTCGGTCTGACTTGTGAACAGAGTGCCGAACGATGCAACCACTAAGGACACTTAATTACTTAAACAGTCAAAACTCAAAAGGTGACTTACCCGGAGAAATTAACATGAAAATAAAACAAACGAAAACCCAAACTAGCGTAGAGCTAGACACATGCACTCGTAAGTATATACAGACAAGGCTGAAGTTTGTAGGAATAACAAGTTTTCAGAATCTGACAATGCGTCATAAAATTGAGAAGTTACGTTGGTTGAGACAATTTCTTCAAGTAACTGGTTCCAGTTGAGTATTGTGCAAGGAAAAAATGAGTATTTGTAAATGTCTGTTTTGCTAATTAAAGGCCTAATTTTTCTGCTGTGATCCAGGTGCCTAGAAATGAGGTGAGGTGGAAGTAAATATTGGGTTTTGTCGATTCCACTCCGATCGTAATATATGCTGTGAAGGATTTTTAGGCGGAAGCATTTACGACGATTCAGTAGAGACTGCCAGTTAAGTTCACGTTTCATGGCAGCTACACTTTGACCACGCGAGAATGCATTAAGGACAAATCTGGCGGCTCTGTTTTGTATCGGTTCTATATTATTTGTCAGGTACTGCTGGGGGCCATCCCAAACTTCTGAAGCGTACTCTAGAATGGGCCGAATATTTGTGAGACACAGAGTATTTTTGACATCTTGAGGAGAAGTTTTGAACTTAGGCTTGATGAAGCCTAGCATCCGATTAGCTTTAGCAGTCATATACTCAATGTGAAAGCGCCATGACAAATCATGCGAAAAGTAAACGCCTAAATATTTTACTTGTAGTGGCATGTTGATGGGGATGTCGTTAGTCTGGTACATGTTGGTGATAGGGTTACGCTTTTTAGTTACACGGACGAAGTGACATTTGTTAACGTTCAAATCCATTCCCCAAGTGCTACACCAGTTTGCTATGCAGTCAAGGTCGGCCTGGAGAGTGATACAATCATTGAAGGAACTTACTGCTCGATAAATTATACAATCGTCATCATATAGGCGTATACTAGAAAAAAACGTCTACAACAATATCATTAATAAATATTAAAAATAAAAGCGGCCCCGACATCGAGCCCTGTAATACACCAGAGGTGACGGAAATAAAATCAGATGACTTGCCATTAATTAACACTACTTGAGTCCTGCCACTTAGGTAATCTGCTAACCATTCAAGAACTTTACCATCTATTTTTAAGGACTTCATTTTATGCAGAATAAATTTATGTGGCACGAGATCAAAAGCTTTCAGGAAATCAAGAAAAATACAATCTGTTTGAAGGCCTTTATCGTATGCGTATGCTAGGTCATGATAGAATTTTACTAGCTGAGTTGTGCAGGACAAGCCTGTGAGGAACCTATGCTGGGATGGAGTGAAAAAATGAAAGCCGTTTACAAGTCCCTGTAACGCCGAATTAGAGCGCAGCTCTTGAGGAGGAGGGAAGGGTACTGAGGTTCACGTGTTCTGGGGGGGGTTACTTGACCTCGGAGGGGGGTGGTCACGTGGCCTGGGGTGCGGTCACGTGACCTGGGGTGCGGTCACGTGACCTGGGGTGCGGTCACGTGACCTAGGTGGGGTCACATGACCCCCTCCCCAGGGTCACGTGGTGGTCACGTGACCTGGGGGTGTCACGTGATCACGGGGGTCACGTGACCCCCCCAGAGGGATTTTTCCGCTAGATTTAGTGGGGAAAATTTTTTTCCACAAGATTTAGCGGGTAAATTTTTTCCGCTAGATTTAGCGGGGAAGTTTTTCGGCTAGATTTAGCGGGGAAATTTTTGCCGCTAGAATTAGCGGTGAATTTTTTCAGCTAGATTTAGCGGGGAAGATTTTCTGCTAGATTTAGCGGGGGAATTTTTCCGCTAGATTTAGCAGGGATATTTTTCCGCTAAATTTAGCGGGGAAATTTTCCCGCTAGATCTAGCGGAGAAATTTTTACGCTAGATTTAGCGGGGAAATTTTTCCGCTGAATTTAGCGGGGAAATGTTTCCACAAGTTTTAGCGGGAAAATTTGTCAACTAGATTTAGCGGGAAAATATTTCCGCTAAATTTAGCGGGGGAATTTTTCCGCTAGGTTTAGCGGGGAAATGTTTCCACTAGATGTAGCGGGGAATTTTTTCCGCTAAATTTAGCGGGGAAATTTACCCATAATGCACCGCGCGGTTACGCCGACGCCGACGCCGCTCAAGCCGGAAACGGGCGCCTAAGAGCCGCGCTCTAAAAATTATTTGACTGTAAATGTTGAGCAATACTTGAGTCGATCACATGTTCCATAAGTTTAGAAGACGTGCTTAGCAACGATATGGGCCTGTAATTTTCAACTTTGTTTTTGGGGCCGCTTTTATGCACAGGCACAACATGAGCTTTCTTCCAGTCAGAAGGCAAAATACTCTCCGATAGAGATCTGGTAAACAGGACGTGCAAGAACATAGCGAGTATACCTCCACATTCCTTAAAAATCTTGTTAGGAATGACATCAGGACCTGGAGACTTATCAGGTTTAAGTGACCCCAGAAGTTTAACCAGTCCGTCAGAGTGGAATTCAATTTCCGGCATTTCACGCAACTGATTTACTGCGTTAGGCAGAGCCAAGTGCACCGCAGTTATCGGGGGAGAAAAAACTGATTGGAAGTATCTACTAAAGCACGTAGCTTTTGCTTGTTCATCGTGTATGGTCTGTTCAAGTTCCTCAATTGATGGTATGCCAACCTGGTCCTTCTTGTTGCTTTTTACCAATTTCCAGAATTCTTTAGGGCTCCTTTTAAGACGATCACTTAAAGCGCCCTGAAAATTTTTTTTAGCTAATTCGAGTTTCATTTTTTAGAGTTTACTTAGGTCGTGTAACCGAGTAAGGGACGCGAGAATAGAAATGCTGCGGAAAGTTAAGTATGCACGCTTCTTTTTCCCCAAAATTTGCCGTAACTCTTTATTTATCCAAGTTTTTTTTTGCTTTCTTGGAGAGATTAGCTTGTGTGGGACGTAAGTGTCGACTAAAACAGTAAGCTTAGTTTTTAAAATATTCCACAAGGTTTCAACGTCCATCTCATAGCTATGCATTTAAAAATAGCAAAAACATTACAAATTCTTCAGCAAGGCTAGCGTAATTGCCCTGATTGTGAAAATAAATCCTGCGTGGGGACTGCCGAGCCGAAAGCGGACGTTTACACTGTATACTTGCTGTAAATATGTCGTGATCGCTAATCCCCGGAAGGTGTGTGACTGCAGAAATAGCTTTTCTGGAATCGCAAAAAAGGAGGTCTTTTGTACTTGCTCTATTAACGTCCACTCTGGTTAGTTCAGTGACGTATTGAGACCATAGAGTTATTATAATGTACGCTAGAGGTTCAACTGGCGCTAGTGTGCTGCTGCAAATTGAAGCAGACAGCAACCAGTCCGAAATTGACTTCCGGTAATGCATTTCTATGGGGAAAAGCGAGTGCATTTATTCTCTGCGCTTGATTATAAGAGCAAATATCACAAACAATTCGTACGTACTGTGCACATTCGAACATTTCTCAGTTACGCAGACGAAATAATTGGTCAGTTACTGTGTTTTTATTTGAAATGTGTGGCATGAAAAACGGTGCTTAAACCGCCTCGTACGTGTATTTATGTGCACTGTCGGACACTGTTAGCGCGAACACGGCGTCGGCGCTTTCAGAATGGGGGTTATACGTGCCAAACGAACGAAGGACAAGTGGAAAACCAAAAGAGACGGCAAGAACTACGCAGTACCACTGGATAATTCCTGTGAATGCAGACGATCAAAATAAGTTGAAAGCCACGTAATATAATCAGATCTGCAATAAATGAGTACTGCTTTATTCTTTCTGCTCACGAATATGTGCAAAGATGCATATGTTCTGGGTTCAAATCATCAACCGCACGCTCTAAATATTTGCTAATAAGGAAAAGTCGGAAAACAGGTGCCCGATAAAATCTGCCCTGCATAGGAGATAATAAAAAGGCATACCTTTCGCAGTCCACGTACTTTATTTCTTACATTTGAACGTTGTTTAACCGTCGTAAAGATGCACGACGAAGTCATTTTCATAGAGTGACCGGACGGGCATATTAGCAATGTATAAGCGCCACCGCATTGCTAGCGAACCTTGAACACACTCTACATTCTTTTCGATCGTTAGTTTGCTTAGAATTGTCGCTTGTTTTTACATACCTGCCATGAAACATAGGTTTGGGCCTGAAATATAGCGAAGCTTAACATCGTTCACTGGTAATGAAAAATGCTGTAATTAAAGCAATTACACTTTTACAATATTAATAAATGTACATACTATCCGGTACAACCGAAATAATAAAAGTTATTAGTGTTATTTTCCGGCGAAGAGACAAAATGCACGCGCGTTTTCCCATGGAATGCACAGGAGCACCGCAAAAGTAGACTGGTTGCTGTCTGCTTCAATTTGCCTCCCGGAAGTCGCATAGACACTAGCGCCAGTTAAACGTCTAGCGTACATTATAATAACTCTATGATTGAGATAACCCAAAGCTTGAAAGAAAGCGAGAAAATGTCACGTATAATATCGAAGAGCCGGTAGTTAACATTTGCTTATCATGTCATGTTATGTCAGGCAGGTTAAAGTCACCCCAAGTACAAGATAATCACTTGATATGGAAGACAGCTCGTCAGATAGGGATAACAGTGATTCATGTGTTGCGCTGGGAGGCCGATAGTATGATCCGATATCTAAGGTTGCCCCGGAGTTTAGGTAAATCTTACACCGAACCGATTCACACGATGAACAAGGAACATTTATTTGCGAACTCTAAAGGTTGTTTGCGATTAGTAAAAAAACGCCACCACCATGCGTAGTTCTACCCTCCCAATAGGCAGAATAATTGGAAGGGAAAATTTCTTCGTCAGCTATCCCTTCAGTTAGCCAAGATTCCGTACCAATTACAATGCCAGATTGCGTCGTAGCGACAAGTTCAGCAAAGTCGTCAATTTTATTTTTTATGCTGCGACAGTTAATGAGCAGTGCCTCAAGTTTTGACATGAGGCACTACTCATGCTTCCGTGGTAGTAGCTACGATTCACTCTGTTGGGTGGGAACTGAGCTTGATAATTTCATTCGTTGGTGCGTTGACTCGTCCCAGGTATATACCTCGCTGTTGACTATTAATTTATCGTAACGTAAAGATACTTTGCCATCTGGTTTTCGAGTATGTTTTATGCTGTTCCAGAGTTCTTTCCGTACTAGCTGGACCCTAAGTGAGACGTCTACAGGTATAAACACTTGCGACCCCTTTAGTTTACGAGCGTTACGAAGGATATCTAGCTTTTCATTGAAATCGTACAGACGCAGAATTACGGGCCTCGGTTTACCTTACATCAAACACCCCAGTCTATGTATCCTCTCAACACTGGCAACGGTAACACCCAGCTTCTCTTTGAAAGTACTTTGAAGCACCAGTTCTTTTAACTCCGTTGTACTTTCATTTTTTACCTCTTTTATTCCGGGAATAATTAAATTATTACGCCTTCCTCTGTTTTCTAGGTCGTCTACTTTCTCGGTTAAAAATGTTACTTTGTCGGATAGGCGCTTTAGGTTTTGCTCACACCGCTCTACCTTTGGGTAGAGCCTTAGATAATTCTTTAATTGTTGACTCTATTGCTGTTAGGCGTTCGTTAGTGCAAGACATGCGCAGCTCGAGTTTTGTTTGCATTGACTTTATGCCAGCCGATAAATTTTGCTGGTTTCCTAAAATTGCCGCAAGTTGTTCCTCCACAGTAGGCCGAGGGTTGAGTTCTGCATCGCCGCTTAGGATCAGTATCAGCATACACAGAGAATCAAAGGAACGAGTAAGACTCTCGCACAATGTTTTTGGGCCGGGCAGCACAGTGAGACACAGGTAATTGCTCTTGAGCGTAGATACTAGAATAGGTTTACCAACCTGCTTTAAAAATAGGACCGGGTTCATGGACGTCCGCATCGTTGCTGCGCTGCACTGCCCACTGACGATAACAGGCCTTGGGGGTCGGATCCAAGATGTAGTTGATGACGATGATGGTAGAGCATCCCGTTCCGCACGAGGAACAAAGTCTGCTTTTTTAGACCAGGAAACGGAGACGGGCTCGAAGTGGTTGAAGCTTGAGTTGGTGACCAAAGTTTTTCGCGCTGAACAGGTAATGCTGGTAGGCGCTGGCTCAGGCCGAGGGCAGCGTTGCGACACCGGGTCGACACTCCAGGCAAGCACCTGTTGCAAGCATTTGTTTTTAATACCATCTTAATTTTCTTCTTATAAACGTCAAAGAAGCCTACAGCGGATATGGGTGGCAGCAGCATGTCTCTCATCTATGTAAAATCATTATATTACCAGTAATTTAAAATAATGTGCTTCAATCACTCCGGAACAATAGGTTGCTTTAAAAATGACGCGCATCAATCGTTTCATTTGTAATAGCCCACCTCCCCGCCAAAAGAAAAAAAAAGTATTTAGGTTGAATTTGGACTGTTAGCGAAAAGTGTTGGTCGCGAACTTTTCACTCTAGCTCGATGAATGTCTCGCAACGTTATTTAGGACAGCGTAGAAGCTATCCCTAGATCATTACAAACACTAAAACAATACAGCACTTGTTAACGATACCGTAAAGATTGGGGGGTCACACTGCTCATAATACATCATACAAGAGAGAGTCTGCAAACACGAATCACCGCAATATCTGGGGTCCGAATAGCCACGTGTCAAGTTTTCTCCATGACCTTATTGCCATGCGCCATTCGAAGCACGGATCTCGCAGTCACTCGATTGCGAAGCTGCATGCAGACTGTGTTCTGTGTGATGTATGTCCATTGAGACCCCGGGTTAAGGAAATTTTCAAAACATTTTATTCAAACTAACGGCCGCCATTCTCGTTACTATTTCATAGTGACTGACTGCGAGGCGAGTCGCCAACATCTTAGCGTGCAGTGGCGGATTCAGAGGGAGGAAGGGGGGTCCGTTTGCTCTGACCTTTCTCTTTAATTCTGCGTGTGTATAAATTGTTTATAGTGAAGTTGGAAGCTGAGCTAGTTGCTGGTTGTTATACATAGTGAACAAAAACAGCGCACAAGAAAAGGGCAAAAGAGCAACATACACGACAGTAGTTGGTCTTCAGTTCTTTAAACAGCGGGAGGTTAGTCTGGATGAGCATGGCGACATCGTTACCCACTATAGATGAGAGGCAGTGCAGCACAACTGCAGTGTACTAGAATAGAAGACTAGTATATGGACCGGCAAGGCGCGGCTATGGGAGCATGCGAGGCTGCGCGAGTAAACCGTAATCACGGCGCTGCAGTCGACAGGGCAGCAGAAATTAACTGCAGGCCGCTCGTGGAGCCGCGCTGGCTCGTGCGCGCGGAGCACGCGCACAACCAGCATCATATATACTGACCTTACTGCCGATGCGCCGGTGTCGACATGTATCCCGATGTACACCACACGCCTCACGCGAGTACGGTGGTGCTTGTGCGCGTGCTGCGCGTGCACGAGCACCCGCGGCTGCACGTGCGGGCTGCAGTGACTTTCTGCTGCGCTCTCGACTGCAGCTTCGCGAGTATTGGCTACAGGCGCATCCTCAGAAGCTTCCATTGCCGAGCCGCGCCTGTCCAAACCTTACCCCGTATTCTAGTACACTGAGGTACAATTGCTAGACTGGGGTCTTTAATGTGCCCTATGCATTAGTGATACATAAGACAGCACGCCGGTACGATGCTCATCCAGATCTAAATAATCAGGGGTGAAGATGCCTGGATTCTGGAGAGCGACGACCGGACAACCGCTGACTCGTAACTACTCGCTTTTACGAGTGATCGCTATGACTATTTGATGAATCGCGCTTTCCCGCCCCGCGTATACGGCCGCGGTCAGCCATCCATGGCAGAGAGCGTTGTGGCAGTTGTGGAAGCCATGGTGACAGGTTGCCATGAAAATAGCCGTGGGTGATATTTCGTGCTTGATTGAAGTGGTTTGACAAAACAACAACCACGACGACGATTACGACAACAGTCGCATTCACTTGTTTCAAGTAACCGGTTTGTCAAGCGATTTCATTCAAGCACGAAATATCTCCCACGGTGCAGTGCACTGGACCCGCGGCTATTTTTATGGCAGCCTGCCGCCACAGCGCTGCCGACCATATTACTATAATGGCTAGAGATATTACAACTCTACCAAAAAGATGGCAGACCGTGGCCACATTCCTCTGCATAGGCGGAGCTGAGCAAACGCGATCCAGCAAATAGGCATACACATCAGTGTTTTTTACTTATAGAAAAGAAGACAAAAAACACGCAACGCACACATTCACTCGTGAATCTTCCACCCATGATAGCTGCTCACTACAGCACGCGCTGGCTCTTCGTTGTTATCTTCAGGAATTCCAGCTCGACCCTAGACAACACGACTGACGCCAAGCCTCTGCAGTTTTCTCCCCCACTGTGGATGTGAAATGCCTCTTGCACTTCGCGTGTCACCTTTTTTCTTGCGTAGTCCTAAAATGGCGGTAGGACTAAGTGGCGGTTCTCACAGACACTCTATGCAGTGGAAACTGTCCTCCCGCAGTGGATTCTAGAGAATACATGAGTTTTCGAAGTTTACCGTTCAGGCAGCGTCCACCTACCAAACATAGGTGAGGCCACACGACAGTGGAATTCTTTACACTACTCAATACTCTTCCCTTGCTATTTTTTTGCGATAAACCTGGTCTTTTTTTCCTGACAAAAAAACCAAAAAAAAAAAAAACTACAAGGATTTTATAACGGCTGAAAGTATTTTCTTTTAATTCGTCTGAAATCCTTCGTAATTATGGGTTGACGACTGGTCTCTTCTTTTCTAGAACACGTTTGGTAGACCTACAGCCCTTAATAATATTTAGCAGTATTCTTGACACGTATGAAATTAGTGCCGACAGATTGCCATCTTTGTTTAGCCAGTGAGCTTGTGTTTTAAAGCTGTCTCAGAGTGTGGAGGCATGATATTTTTAGGGCTGAGTATAGACATGGCATACCAGTGCCCCTCTCTACAATTTCTGAGTGGGCCGACATGTAGTGCAAATTACCCTTCTTTGATTTTGGGCAATAAGTTAAGGGAATATGGAAATCTTCTAGAAAGGGAGAGAGCAGTGCAGGTACTGGAATACTCTTTCTTTTGGAACCTCGAAAATAAATATGAGGCTTCCCCCGAGCTCTGTAAATGTATCCACCACTTTGTCCACTTGCGTTTCCGATTATCCATCTCTTTCGAGAAAACACAAAAAAAGTCGTTTATCTAGCAGACTGCGTTGGTAACACTTGCCCCACCAAGCGCTCTTTCGATTGCCCAATCCACCTCATTGAAGTAAATGTCACTTAAATAGGAGGGTACACAGGACCCAATAGGCACCCCTGACTGTTGCCGGTAGCATCCATCCCGCCACCCGGATATTATTGACAGCAGGTGGAACAGCAACAACTCCATAAAGCTTTTCAGGGTTATACTTTTAGAACGTCTGAACGCCATCTGTTCATTAGCTTCAATACACCCTTTCACTGATGTAAACAATTGATAATGTTGATAATGTGGTGAGGAGTAAACGTCTTCCACATCTATACTAAAGTATCACTCTTTCCCAAACTGTTGAGTGAAATACTCCACTGTCTCCTCCGAGTTAAAGGTCCTTAAAATTGACCTTGATGTTTCAAGATGACAGCTTTTTGGAGTTAGGGCGCAACTTGTCTTTGCCTCAACCCCCTTTCCGTCATACTGGATCGAAAAGGAAACAGAGTGAGGTTATTACCAGGAGATAGAATAACAAAAGCATGGTATATGTCTGGGCTCTCAAACACGCGGCACGCGGGCTGCATGAGACCTGCGACTCCCAGGGACACGGCCAATGTGCGTCCCGTGGCTCCGAGCCTCATTCCTCCGCCTTCAACCCTACAGGCGCTAAAAACCAGTTTAATATCATGGATTCATTTCTTCAGAAAATATTTCTGCTCCTATAACATGTTCATACATTTTGAATTACTCTGTTTTATTTTGAGCTGAGTATTACCTCGTGAGAATATCTGATTCTCAGCCCTTTCAAATGTTAGTCAACCGGCTCGGAAGTACAACTACGTGATGTTGATGTTAATGTTTTTACGTGCCAAAAAAGCACCCTGAAAATTTTGACATTGGTGCACAGCAGAAGTAACTTCCACATACAAAAAGAATTATCATGCAAAGCCATGAAACTCATAAATACCCCGTTAGAAAGTTTGTCATAATAATAAACTTACACGTTCATAACGCTATTGAAAGTCAAAATGAGGCATGGAAAAAACGATCTGAACATAGCTATAGCAAAAAATCTGATTTCGATGTAAATGGTGATCCTTCGAATTGCGGGCAGGGGAATTCACGCGTAAACGCTTCGCGTTCACGCGTGAATTTTGCTGGGATGCGTAGCCTTATGCTTGCCAAATGATTCGGTACGTTGGATAAGTTTTTGTAAAAACACTACATCTTGGCGATTCCTACGACCACCTATTAGGGTGGTTACCGTTTTGAGTCATTCCCATCTCAACCTTCCCGTTTGTACCTTTTCGTTCCAACCCGGCTCAAGACGACCTAATCGTATTATCTTTTTCCCATTTCGCCCTATCGCGAGACAACCTTCCCCCTTCGACCACCGCTGACTATCAGTTGGGTCGGTTCAAGCGTCCAGTGTATGTCCTCCTTGGAGACTTAATTTTGCCCTCTCCCTAAACAACCTCGGAGAGTTGATCACGAGAAATTACTTTTTGCACGCTTTTCTGGCGTTTTTGCTGCCTGCAGTGCTGCGAACGAGCATTGCAGTTAACGCGGTCACGTGGGTGGGATGTCTCCGCTCGCGCTTGACTATTTTGATGGCACCCGAGGAATGACCATTTTTCCGTTCAACGGTGGAACGGCCACAGAAACCGACGTCCACGGACCAAAAACCGCACGGAGTCCTGGCACCGTAAGATGAACGCTGTGTGAGGCACGGCCCATCCGAACATTCACAGCTTCGTCGATCTCATCAAACGGGATAAGGCCTTGACAAGGATATCTTTTCAGCGGCTTACAAACGGTTGTGCCGCGTGGGCCAAGGGCTTAAGGGAGTCAATAGGGACCGCAAACTATCAAAATTGAAGTGTTAGCTTTTTGATGGCACAATTCCCCCGTTGACTTCCTAAACAAGGCGAAAGCATTTTCTGCTCAATGATATTTTTCTGTATGCGTAAGGATTCAGTTTTTGAAATTGTAAAAAAATAAAAATAAAGACGCTTTTGTACGCCTGTCAACCAGTCTGACGTATCGCTCTCCAAAATATTTAGTGCACTATTAGAATGCTTCAGCATAACGTACTCGAGCGCATTGTATACTCGAAAAATAGCGTCGCAATCTCAAAACGAAACTGTTAACGCGGACAAAGCGAAACTGCTAACGCGGAGAAGCGACCGTCGGTTTTTGCTGTTTATCTCATGGAATCGAAAGGCTGCCATCAGAACTATTAGTGTTTTTGGAAGTGTTTATCTGAGCCACAAACCTAAGCGCTAAAATTTGGTTTCTACTGATACCAATTTGAAATAAAATTTAAAAAAAGCGACAAAAAAGCGGTCGGGGTAACAGTAGCCGGCTTTACATTAATGCGATCGTAGCGCACCGAATCGAGCAGGGACCAATCACACGCACCCTGTTTTTTTCTCCTTCCTCTTCTACCCCAATCGAAATAGTCAAATCGATTCGCTGCGCTAAGGTCGCATTAATGTAAATGCACCCGGTGTTGCGCAGTGTACGCAGTCCATTTCGCGGTTGCACGTTGTAATGACCATTTTGAAAAAATAAAATAAAATAAAACATTTTAAGTGGTTGAAGTATGAATATATTACGTTGAAGCTTGTCTCAAAGGGTTGTATATCTTAAGGATACGTTGACATGCAAAAATATTTCAGTATATATTCTTAAACAGAAAACGCGCGCAGACTGGGGTTAGAACGATTGAAACTTTTCGCTAAGAGGTTGAGATGCGCAGTGCCTTATACAAATGGGTTGAAACGGGACGGGTTCAAACGCAAAGGGTGGTTCGAGCACGGATTCAAATAAGAAGGGAGTTTCGGGAACGGGTTGAAAAGGGATGTATACAAATGGCAAGGAAGAAACAGGACGGGTTTAAACGGGAAGGTAGTTTTGGAAATGGGTCAAAACGGGAACACTCAAACGGCAAGGTCGTTTCTTAAGTGGGTCGAAACGGGAAGGGTTCAAACGGGAATTGGTTGTTTCGGGCTACACCCACCTAATTCGCTGAGATTCAAAAGCCTAACAAGAGAATGGTATACGAATGATAGTCTCCCGTGAAAATGCATATCATAAACTGCGCGATTCAAGCGCCTTCGTACCACTTTAATACGCTTACATTCACTTTCCAATAAACCGTTCCACAAAGCGGAAGCAAATTCAAGACGGGGCCCATAAAATGCACAAAATAAACGTAACACGGCACCGGGTGCTCGAATTTTTCGAGCCATACGTGAAATTGTACGAAGCAACTTAACACCGGTGCTACAAATGTTATCATCATGGGATTTGACCGAGAGTTGGCAAAGTACTAACACACAAACGACCCTGATGAAATTAGCTCGTGTAATAGTACTGTTTTTTAACTTATACTTTATGTGTAAATAATATCTACGCCTTAAAAGCGGGATAAAGTTTGTTTTGTTTGTGTTCATTGGCAATCGATTCAACGAGCACCACTTTCAAATACTCAAAATGGCACACTGCAGCGCTCCTCATTCCGTTCCGGAACAGACATGTGAGAATACCATTTCAGTA
Organism: Ixodes scapularis; assembly: GCF_016920785.2. Classification (NCBI taxonomy): domain Eukaryota; kingdom Metazoa; phylum Arthropoda; class Arachnida; order Ixodida; family Ixodidae; genus Ixodes; species Ixodes scapularis. The sequence continues at coordinate 14,131,713 of NW_024609873.1, read as the reverse complement.
GTCTGCACTTAGGAGCACCTTAGAAAACCTTATGCAGTTTAAAACATCGTTTATAAATACGAGAAACAACGACGAACCCATTACAAAAATAACGGTTGTGGCGCGGAATAGCTTGCGCACGTTGATACATTAAAAAAAAAAAAAACTGAGACAAGGGAAAAGAAAGGGACAAACACCCTGAAACATTAAAAACAGCTGCAAATTTTATACACCGGAACAGCTCCTTATAAAGATGGAACTCACCCCGCCTTGAGCTAACAAACAAGAAAAGTGGGACGACCCATCACCTCAAAAAGGTGACCCAGCCAAAACATTTTTTTTTTTGTTTTTGTTAGTACAGACAATATCTCATCCTCGCTTTGAAAACGACAACTGTCAGCCTCCCCCACACACACACAAAAAAAAACCGACCCAACACGATAAAAGAAATTGTACAATTAGGAAAACCCTTGTCTCCTTGTCCAAGGATATTGAGGGGTAGCTAATACAATATCCAACGGCCGTGGCCCGCAGAGCCTCGCTTATCAGCGTCATAAACGGATTCCTTTCTCTTCTAAGTTTCGATGTGTGCATTTATTGAGGGAAAGAACTCTTATATTCTTTCACGTGTTTAGCGAGTTCAGAATTTGGCAAATAATCCTTGACAGCTCTTTTGTGTTCTAGAATCCTTATAATGCAATTAAATGCAAAGGTGCAAGAGAGCTGGACAAGAATTACGAAAATAATCCCTGGAGAAGGGGAACGAGACGGACAAAGGAAAAACACAAATCTCCAAACACAGCTAGGTGACTGGTGTGCGACCGAAAAAATCCGCCTGGTCCGGGTATCGAACCCGGGACCTCTCCATTACTGGTGGACCGCTCTACCAATTGAGCTAACCAGGGGTTAGACATCAGTAGAGCAAACGGGTCTTATCAGCCGCCACCAGTCTAACACCAAAAAGGGTGAAGCTTGCAATTTAAGGTAATGATTATAATGCAATTAAATGCAAAGGTGCAAGCGAGCTGCACAAGAATGACGGAAATAAACCCTGGAGAAGGAGAACGAGAGGGACAAAGGACAAACACAAATCTCCAAACACAGCTAGGTGACTGGTGCGCGACCGAAAAAATCCGCCTGGTCCGGGTATCGATCCCGGGACCTCTCCATTACAGGTGGACCGCTCTACCAATTGAGCTAACCAGGGGTTAGACATCAGTAGAGCAAACGGGTCTTATCAGCCGCCACCAGTCTAACACCAACAAGGGTGAAGCTTGCAATTTAAGGTAATGATTATAATGCAATTAAATGCAAAGGTGCAAGCGAGCTGCACAAGAATGACGGAAATAAACCCTGGAGAAGGAGAACGAGAGGGACAAAGGACAAACACAAATCTCCAAACACAGCTAGGTGACTGGTGCACGACCGAAAAAATCCGCCTGGTCCGGGTATCGATCCCGGGACCTCTCCATTACAGGTGGACCGCTCTACCAATTGATCTAACCAGGGGTTAGACATTCAGTAGAGCAAACGGGTCTTATCAGCCGCCACCAGTCTAACACCAACAAGGGTGAAGCTTGCAATTTAAGGTAATGATTATAATGCAATTAAATGCAAAGTTGCAAGCGAGCTGCACAAGAATGACGGAAATAAACCCTGGAGAAGGAGAACGAGAGGGACAAAGGACAAACACAAATCTCCAAACACAGCTAGGTGACTGGTGCGCGACCGAAAAAATCCGCCTGGTCCGGGTATCGAACCCGGGACCTCTCCATTACAGGTGGACCACTCTACCAATTGATCTAACCAGGGATTAGACATCAGTAGAGCAAACGGGTCTTATCAGCCGCCACCAGTCTAACACCAACAAGGGTGAAGCTTGCAATTTAAGGTAATGATTATAATGCAATTAAATGCAAAGGTGCAAGCGAGCTGCACAAGAATGACGGAAATAAACCCTGGAGAAGGAGAACGAGAGGGACAAAGGACAAACACAAATCTCCAAAAACAGCTAGGTGACTGGTGCGCGACCGAAAAAATCCGCCTGGACCGGGTATCGATCCCGGGACCTCTCCATTACAGGTGGACCGCTCTACCAATTGAGCTAACCAGGAGTTAGACATTCAGTAGAGCAAACGGGTCTTATCAGCCGCCACCAGTCTAACACCAACAAGAGTGAAGCTTGCAATTTAAGGTAATGATTATAATGCAATTAAATGCAAAGGTGCAAGCGATCTGCACAAGAATGACGGAAATAAACCCTGGAGAAGGAGAACGAGAGGGACAAAGGACAAACACAAATCTCCAAACACAGCTAGGTGACTGGTGCGCGACCGAAAAAATCCGCCTGGTCCGGGTATCGATCCCGGGACCTCTCCATTACAGGTGGATTGCTCTACCAATTGAGCTAACCAGGGGTTAGACATCAGTAGAGCAAACGGGTCTTATCAGCCGCCACCAGTCTAACACCAACAAGGGTGAAGCTTGCAATTTAAGGTAATGATTATAATGCAATTAAATGCAAAGGTGCAAGCGATCTGCACAAGAATGACGAAAATAAACCCTGGAGAAGGAGAACGAGAGGCACAAAGGACAAACACAAATCTCCAAACACAGCTAGGTGACTGGTGCGCGACCGAAAAAATCCGCCTGGTCCGGGTATCGATCCCGGGACCTCTCCATTACAGGTGGACCGCTCTACCAATTGAGCTAACCAGGGGTTAGACATCTGTAGAGCAAACGGGTCTTATCAGCCGCCACCAGTCTAACACCAACAAGGGTGAAGCTTGCAATTTAAGGTAATGATTATAATGCAATTAAATGCAAAGGTGCAAGCGATCTGCACAAGGATGACGGAAATAAACCCTGGAGAAGGAGAACGAGAGGGACAAAGGACAAACACAAATCTCCAAACACAGCTAGGTGACTGGTGCGCGACCGAAAAAATCCGCCTGGTCCGGGTATCGATCCCGGGACCTCTCCATTACAGGTGGACCGCTCTACCAATTGAGCTAACCAGGGGTTAGACATCAGTAGAGCAAACGGGTCTTATCAGCCGCCACCAGTCTAACACCAACAAGGGTGAAGCTTGCAATTTAAGGTAATGATTATAATGCAATTAAATGCAAAGGTGCAAGCGATCTGCACAAGGATGACGGAAATAAACCCTGGAGAAGGAGAACGAGAGGGACAAAGGACAAACACAAATCTCCAAACACAGCTAGGTGACTGGTGCGCGACCGAAAAAATCCGCCTGGTCCGGGCATCGATCCCGGGACCTCTCCATTACAGGTGGACCGCTCTACCAATTGAGCTAACCAGGGGTTAGACATCTGTAGAGCAAACGGGTCTTATCAGCCGCCACCAGTCTAACACCAACAAGGGTGAAGCTTGCAATTTAAGGTAATGATTATAATGCAATTAAATGCAAAGGTGCAAGCGATCTGCACAAGAATGACGAAATAAACCCTGGAGAAGGAGAACGAGAGGCACAAAGTACAAACACAAATCTCCAAACACAGCTAGGTGACTGGTGCGCGACCGAAAAAATCCGCCTGGTCCGGGTATCGATCCCGGGACCTCTCCATTACAGGTGGACCGCTCTACCAATTGAGCTAACCAGGGGTTAGACATCAGTAGAGCAAACGGGTCTTATCAGCCGCCACCAGTCTAACACCAACAAGGGTGAAGCTTGCAATTTAAGGTAATGATTATAATGCAATTAAATGCAAAGGTGCAAGCGATCTGCACAAGAATGACGGAAATAAACCCTGGAGAAGGAGAACGAGAGGGACAAAGGACAAACACAAATCTCCAAACACAGCTAGGTGACTGGTGCGCGACCGAAAAAATCCGCCTGGTCCGGGTATCGATCCCGGGAGCTCTCCATTACAGGTGGACCGCTCTACCAATTGAGCTAACCAGGGGTTAGACATCTGTAGAGCAAACGGGTCTTATCAGCCGCCACCAGTCTAACACCAACAAGGGTGAAGCTTGCAATTTAAGGTAATGAATATAATGTAATTAAATGCAAAGGTGCAAGCGATCTGCACAAGAATGACGGAAATAAACCCTGGAGAAGGAGAACGAGAGGGACAAAGGACAAACACAAATCTCCAAACACAGCTAGGTGACTGGTGCGCGACCGAAAAAATCCGCCTGGTCCGGGTATCGATCCCGGGACCTCTCCATTACAGGTGGACCGCTCTACCAATTGATCTAACCAGGGGTTAGACATTCAGTAGAGCAAACGGGTCTTATCAGCCGCCACCAGTCTAACACCAACAAGGGTGAAGCTTGCAATTTAAGGTAGTGATTATAATGCAATTAAATGCAAAGGTGCAAGCGAGCAGCACAAGAATGACGGAAATAAACCCTGGAGAAGGAGAACGAGAGGGACAAAGGACAAACACAAATCTCAAAACACAGCTAGGTGACTGGTGCGCGACCGAAAAAATCCGCCTGGTCCGGGTATCGAACCCGGGACCTCTCCATTACAGGTGGACCGCTCTACCAATTGAGCTAACCAGGGGTTAGACATTCAGTAGAGCAAACGGGTCTTATCAGCCGCCACCAGTCTAACACCAACAAGGGTGAAGCTTGCAATTTAAGGTAATGATTATAATGCAATTAAATGCAAAGGTGCAAGCGAGCTGCACAAGAATGACGGAAATAAACCCTGGAGAAGGAGAACGAGAGGGACAAAGGACAAACACAAATCTCCAAACACAGCTAGGTGACTGGTGCGCGACCGAAAAAATCCGCCTGGTCCGGGTATCGAACCCGGGACCTCTCCATTACAGGTGGACCGCTCTACCAATTGAGCTAACCAGGGGTTAGACATTCAGTAGAGCAAACGGGTCTTATCAGCCGCCACCAGTCTAACACCAACAAGGGTGAAGCTTGCAATTTAAGGTAATGATTATAATGCAATTACATGCAAAGGGGCAAGCGAGCTGCACAAGAATGACGGAAATAAACCCTGGAGAAGGAGAACGAGAGGGACAAAGGACAAACCCAAATCTCCAAACACAGCTAGGTGACTGGTGCGCGACCGAAAAAATCCGCCTGGTCCGGGTATCGAACCCGGGACCTCTCCATTACAGGTGGACCGCTCTACCAATTGAGCTAACCAGGGGTTAGACATTCAGTAGAGCAAACGGGTCTTATCAGCCGCCACCAGTCTAACACCAACAAGGGTGAAGCTTGCAATTTAAGGTAATGATTATAATGCAATTACATGCAAAGGTGCAAGCGAGCTGCACAAGAATGACGGAAATAAACCCCGGAGAAGGAGAACGAGAGGGACAAAGGACAAACACAAATCTCCAAACACAGCCAGGTGACTAGTGCGCGACCGAAAAAATCCGCCTGGTCCGGGTATCGAACCCGGGACCTCTCCATTACAGGTGGACCGCTCTACCAATTGAGCAAACCAGGGGTTAGACATTCAGTAGAGCAAACGGGTCTTATCAGCCGCCACCAGTCTAACACCAACAAGGGTGAAGCTTGCAATTTAAGGTAATGATTATAATGCAATTACATGCAAAGGTGCAAGCGAGCTGCACAAGAATGACGGAAATAAACCCCGGAGAAGGAGAACGAGAGGGACAAAGGACAAACACAAATCTCCAAACACAGCTAGGTGACTAGTGCGCGACCGAAAAAATCCGCCTGGTCCGGGTATCGATCTCGGGACCTCTCCATTACAGGTGGACCGCTCTACCAATTGAGCAAACCAGGGGTTAGACATTCAGTAGAGCAAACGGGTCTTATCAGCCGCCACCAGTCTAACACCAACAAGGGTGAAGCTTGCAATTTAAGGTAATGATTATAATGCAATTACATGCAAAGGTGCAAGCGAGCTGCACAAGAATGACGGAAATAAACCCCGGAGAAGGAGAACGAGAGGGACAAAGGACAAACACAAATCTCCAAACACAGCTAGGTGACTAGTGCGCGACCGAAAAAATCCGCCTGGTCCGGGTATCGATCTCGGGACCTCTCCATTACAGGTGGACCGCTCTACCAATTGAGCAAACCAGGGGTTAGACATCAGTAGAGCAAACGGGTCTTATCAGCCGCCTCCAGTCTAACACCAACAAGGGTGAAGCTTGAAATTTAAGGTAATGATTATAATGCAATTAAATGCAAAGATGCAAGCGAGGTGCACAAGAATGACGGAAATAAACCCTGGAGACGGAGAACGAGAGCGACAAAGGACAAACACAAATCTCCAAACACAGCTAGGTGACTGGTGCGCGACCGAAAAAATCCGCCTGGTCCGGGTATCGAACCCGGGACCTCTCCATTACAGGTGGACCGCTCTACCAATTGAGCAAACCAGGGGTTAGACATTCAGTAGAGCAAACGGGTCTTATCAGCCGCCACCAGTCTAACACCAACAAGGGTGAAGCTTGCAATTTAAGGTAATGATTATAATGCAATTACATGCAAAGGTGCAAGCGAGCTGCACAAGAATGACGGAAATAAACCCTGGAGAAGGAGAACGAGAGGGACAAAGGACAAACCCAAATCTCCAAACACAGCTAGGTGACTGGTGCGCGACCGAAAAAATCCGCCTGGTCCGGGTATCGAACCCGGGACCTCTCCATTACAGGTGGACCGCTCTAGCAATTGAACTAACCAGGGGTTAGACATTCAGTAGAGCAAACGGGTCTTATCAGCCGCCACCAGTCTAACACCAACAAGGGTGAAGCTTGCAATTTAAGGTAATGATTATAATGCAATTACATGCAAAGGTGCAAGCAAGCTGCACAAGAATGACGGAAATAAAACCTGGAGAAGGAGAACTAGAGGGACAAAGGACAAACACAAATCTCCAAACACAGCTAGGTGACTGGTGCGCGACCGAAAAAATCCGCCTGGTCCGGGTATCGAACCCGGGACCTCTCCATTACAGGTGGACCGCTCTACCAATTGAGCTAACCAGGGGTTAGACATCAGTAGAGCAAACGGGTCTTATCAGCCGCCACCAGTCTAACACCAACAAGGGTGAAGCTTGCAATTTAAGGTAATGATTATAATGCAATTAAATGCAAAGGTGAGAGCGAGCTGCACAAGAATGACGGAAATAAACCCTGGAGAAGGAGAACGAGAGGGACAAAGGACAAACCCAAATCTCCAAACACAGCTAGGTGACTGGTGCGCGACCGAAAAAATCCGCCTGGTCCGGGTATCGAACCCGGGACCTCTCCATTACAGGTGGACCGCTCTACCAATTGAGCTAACCAGGGGTTAGACATTCAGTAGAGCAAACGGGTCTTATCAGCCGCCACCAGTCTAACACCAACAAGGGTGAAGCTTGCAATTTAAGGTAATGATAATAATGCAATTAAATGCAAAGGTGCAAGCGAGCTGCACAAGAATGACGGAAATAAACCCTGGAGAAGGAGAACGAGAGGGACAAAGGACAAACCCAAGTCTCCAAACACAGCTAGGTGACTGGTGCGCGACCGAAAAAATCCGCCTGGTCCGGATATCGAACCCGGGACCTCTCCATTACAGGTGGACCGCTCTACCAATTGAGTAAACCAGGGGTTAGACATCAGTAGAGCAAACGGGTCTTATCAGCCGCCTCCAGTCTAACACCAACAAGGGTGAAGCTTGCAATTTAAGGTAATGATTATATGGCAATTAAATGCAAAGGTGCAAGCGAGCTGCACAAGAATGACGGAAATAAACCCTGGAGAAGGAGAACGAGAGGGACAAAGGACAAACACAAATCTCCAAACACAGCTAGGTGACTGGTGCGCGACCGAAAAAATCCGCCTGGTCCGGGTATCGAACCCGGGACCTCTCCATTACAGGTGGACCGCTATACCAATTGAGCAAACCAGGGGTTAGACATCAGTCGAGCAAACGGGTCTTATCAGCCGCCACCAGTCTAACACCAACAAGGGTGAAGCTTGCAATTTAAGGTAATGATTATAATGCAATTAAATGCAAAGGTGCAAGCGAGCTGCACAAGAATGACGGAAATAAACCCTGGAGAAGGAGAACGAGAGGGACAAAGGACAAACACAAATCTCCAAACACAGCTAGGTGACTGGTGCGCGACCGAAAAAATCCGCCTGGTCCGGGTATCGAACCCGGGACCTCTCCATTACAGGTGGACCGCTCTACCAATTGAGCTAACCAGGGGTTAGACATCTGTAGAGCAAACGGGTCTTATCAGCCGCCACCAGTCTAACACCAACAAGGGTGAAGCTTGCAATTTAAGGTAATGATTATAATGCAATTAAATGCAAAGGTGCAAGCGAGCTGCACAAGAATGACGGAAATAAACCCTGGAGAAGGAGAACGAGAGGGACAAAGGACAAACACAAATCTCCAAACACAGCTAGGTGACTGGTGCGCGACCGAAAAAATCCGCCTGGTCCGGGTATCGAACCCGGGAGCTCTCCATTACAAGTGGACCGCTCTACCAATTGAGCTAACCAGGGGTTAGACATCAGTAGAGCAAACGGGTCTTATCAGCCGCCTCCAGTCTAACACCAACAAGGGTGAAGCTTGCAATTTAAGGTAATGATTATAATGCAATTAAATGCAAAGGTGCAAGCGAGCTGCACAAGAATGACGGAAATAAACCCTGGAGAAGGAGAACGAGAGGGACAAAGGACAAACACAAATCTCCAAACACAGCTAGGTGACTGGTGCGCGACCGAAAAAATCCGCCTGGTCCGGGTATCGAACCCGGGACCTCTCCATTACAGGTGGACCGCTCTACCAATTGAGCTAACCAGGGGTTAGACATCTGTAGAGCAAACGGGTCTTATCAGCCGCCACCAGTCTAACACCAACAAGGGTGAAGCTTGCAATTTAAGGTAATGATTATAATGCAATTAAATGCAAAGGTGCAAGCGAGCTGCACAAGAATAACGGAAATAAACCCTGGAGAAGGAGAACGAGAGGGACAAAGGACAAACACAAATCTCGAAACACAGCTAGGTGACTGGTGCGCGACCGAAAAAATCCGCCTGGTCCGGGTATCGAACCCGGGACCTCTCCATTACAAGTGGACCGCTCTACCAATTGAGCTAACCAGGGGTTAGACATCAGTAGAGCAAACGGGTCTTATCAGCCGCCTCCAGTCTAACACCAACAAGGGTGAAGCTTTCAATTTAAGGTAATGATTATAATGCAATTAAATGCAAAGGTGCAAGCGAGCTGCACAAGAATGACGGAAATAAACCCTGGAGAAGGAGAACGAGAGGGACAAAGGACAAACACAAATCTCCAAACACAGCTAGGTGACTGGTGCGCGACCGAAAAAATCCGCCTGGTCCGGGTATCGAACCCGGGACCTCTCCATTACAGGTGGACCGCTCTACCAATTGAGCTAACCAGGGGTTAGACATCAGTAGAGCAAACGGGTCTTATCAGCCGCCTCCAGTCTAACACCAACAAGGGTGAAGCTTTCAATTTAAGGTAATGATTATAATGCAATTAAATGCAAAGGTGCAAGCGAGCTGCACAAGAATGACGGAAATAAACCCTGGAGAAGGAGAACGAGAGGGACAAAGGACAAACACAAATCTCCAAACACAGCTAGGTGACTGGTGCGCGACCGAAAAAATCCACCTGGTCCGGGTATCGAACCCGGGAGCTCTCCATTACAAGTGGACCGCTCTACCAATTGAGCTAACCAGGGGTTAGACATCTGTAGAGCAAACGGGTCTTATCAGCCGCCTCCAGTCTAACACCAACAAGGGTGAAGCTTGCAATTTAAGGTAATGATTATAATGCAATTAAATGCAAAGGTGCAAGCGAGCTGCACAAGAATGACGGAAATAAACCCTGGAGAAGGAGAACGAGAGGGACAAAGGACAAACACAAATCTCCAAACACAGCTAGGTGACTGGTGCGCGACCGAAAAAATCCGCCTGGTCCGGGTATCGAACCCGGGAGCTCTCCATTACAAGTGGACCGCTCTACCAATTGAGCTAACCAGGGGTTAGACATCTGTAGAGCAAACGGGTCTTATCAGCCGCCTCCAGTCTAACACCAACAAGGGTGAAGCTTGCAATTTAAGGTAATGATTATAATGCAATTAAATGCAAAGGTGCAAGCGAGCTGCACAAGAATGACGGAAATAAACCCTGGAGAAGGAGAACGAGAGGGACAAAGGACAAACACAAATCTCCAAACACAGCTAGGTGACTGGTGCGCGACCGAAAAAATCCGCCTGGTCCGGGTATCGAACCCGGGAGCTCTCCATTACAAGTGGACCGCTCTACCAATTGAGCTAACCAGGGGTTAGACATCTGTAGAGCAAACGGGTCTTATCAGCCGCCTCCAGTCTAACACCAACAAGGGTGAAGCTTGCAATTTAAGGTAATGATTATAATGCAATTAAATGCAAAGGTGCAAGCGAGCTGCACAAGAATGACGGAAATAAACCCTGGAGAAGGAGAACGAGAGGGACAAAGGACAAACACAAATCTCCAAACACAGCTAGGTGACTGGTGCGCGACCGAAAAAATCCACCTGGTCCGGGTATCGAACCCGGGAGCTCTCCATTACAAGTGGACCGCTCTACCAATTGAGCTAACCAGGGGTTAGACATCTGTAGAGCAAACGGGTCTTATCAGCCGCCTCCAGTCTAACACCAACAAGGGTGAAGCTTGCAATTTAAGGTAATGATTATAATGCAATTAAATGCAAAGGTGCAAGCGAGCTGCACAAGAATGACGGAAATAAACCCTGGAGAAGGAGAACGAGAGGGACAAAGGACAAACACAAATCTCCAAACACAGCTAGGTGACTGGTGCGCGACCGAAAAAATCCGCCTGGTCCGGGTATCGAACCCGGGAGCTCTCCATTACAAGTGGACCGCTCTACCAATTGAGCTAACCAGGGGTTAGACATCTGTAGAGCAAACGGGTCTTATCAGCCGCCTCCAGTCTAACACCAACAAGGGTGAAGCTTGCAATTTAAGGTAATGATTATAATGCAATTAAATGCAAAGGTGCAAGCGAGCTGCACAAGAATGACGGAAATAAACCCTGGAGAAGGAGAACGAGAGGGACAAAGGACAAACACAAATCTCCAAACACAGCTAGGTGACTGGTGCGCGACCGAAAAAATCCGCCTGGTCCGGGTATCGATCCCGGGACCTCTCCATTACAGGTGGACCGCTCTACCAATTGAGCTAACCAGGGGTTAGACATCTGTAGAGCAAACGGGTCTTATCAGCCGCCACCAGTCTAACACCAACAAGGGTGAAGCTTGCAATTTAAGGTAATGATTATAATGCAATTAAATGCAAAGGTGCAAGCGAGCTGCACAAGAATAACGGAAATAAACCCTGGAGAAGGAGAACGAGAGGGACAAAGGACAAACACAAATCTCGAAACACAGCTAGGTGACTGGTGCGCGACCGAAAAAATCCGCCTGGTCCGGGTATCGAACCCGGGACCTCTCCATTACAAGTGGACCGCTCTACCAATTGAGCTAACCAGGGGTTAGACATCAGTAGAGCAAACGGGTCTTATCAGCCGCCTCCAGTCTAACACCAACAAGGGTGAAGCTTTCAATTTAAGGTAATGATTATAATGCAATTAAATGCAAAGGTGCAAGCGAGCTGCACAAGAATGACGGAAATAAACCCTGGAGAAGGAGAACGAGAGGGACAAAGGACAAACACAAATCTCCAAACACAGCTAGGTGACTGGTGCGCGACCGAAAAAATCCGCCTGGTCCGGGTATCGAACCCGGGACCTCTCCATTACAGGTGGACCGCTCTACCAATTGAGCTAACCAGGGGTTAGACATCAGTAGAGCAAACGGGTCTTATCAGCCGCCTCCAGTCTAACACCAACAAGGGTGAAGCTTTCAATTTAAGGTAATGATTATAATGCAATTAAATGCAAAGGTGCAAGCGAGCTGCACAAGAATGACGGAAATAAACCCTGGAGAAGGAGAACGAGAGGGACAAAGGACAAACACAAATCTCCAAACACAGCTAGGTGACTGGTGCGCGACCGAAAAAATCCACCTGGTCCGGGTATCGAACCCGGGACCTCTCCATTACCGGTGGACCGCTCTACCAATTGAGCTAACCAGGGGTTAGACATCTGTAGAGCAAACGGGTCTTATCAGCCGCCACCAGTCTAACACCAACAAGGGTGAAGCTTGCAATTTAAGGTAATGATTATAATGCAATTAAATGCAAAGGTGCAAGCGAGGTGCACAAGAATGACGGAAATAAACCCTGGAGACGGAGAACGAGAGCGACAAAGGACAAACACAAATCTCCAAACACAGCTAGGTGACTGGTGCGCGACCGAAAAAATCCGCCTGGTCCGGGTATCGAACCCGGGACCTCTCCATTACAGGTGGACCGCTCTACCAATTGAGCTAACCAGGGGTTAGACATTCAGTAGAGCAAACGGGTCTTATCAGCCGCCACCAGTCTAACACCAACAAGGGTGAAGCTTGCAATTTAAGGTAATGATTATAATGCAATTAAATGCAAAGGTGAGAGCGAGCTGCACAAGAATGTCAGAAATAAACCCTGGAGAAGGAGAACGAGAGGGACAAAGGACGAACACAAATCTCCAAACACAGCTAGGTGACTGGTGCGCGACCGAAAAAATCCGCCTGGTCCGGGTATCGAACCCGGGACCTCTCCATTACAGGTGGACCGCTCTACCAATTGAGCTAACCAGGGGTTAGACATTCAGTAGAGCAAACGGGTCTTATCAGCCGCCACCAGTCTAACACCAACAAGGGTGAAGCTTGCAATTTAAGGTAATGATTATAATGCAATTACATGCAAAGGTGCAAGCGAGCTGCACAAGTATGACGGAAATAAACCCTGGAGAAGGAGAACGAGAGGGACAAAGGACAAACCCAAATCTCCAAACACAGCTAGGTGACTGGTGCGCGACCGAAAAAATCCGCCTGGTCCGGGTATCGAACCCGGGACCTCTCCATTACAGGTGGACCGCTCTACCAATTGAGCAAACCAGGGGTTAGACATCAGTAGAGCAAACGGGTCTTATCAGCCGCCTCCAGTCTAACACCAACAAGGGTGAAGCTTGCAATTTAAGGTAATGATTATAATGCAATTAAATGCAAAGGTGCAAGCGAGCTGCACAAGAATGACGGAAATAAACCCTGGAGAAGGAGAACGAGAGGGACAAAGGACAAACACAAATCTCCAAACACAGCTAGGTGACTGGTGCGTGACCGAAAAAATCCGCCTGGTCCGGGTATCGAACCCGGGACCTCTCCATTACAGGTGGACCGCTCTACCAATTGAGCAAACCAGGGGTTAGACATCAGTCGAGCAAACGGGTCTTATCAGCCGCCACCAGTCTAACACCAACAAGGGTGAAGCTTGCAATTTAAGGTAATGATTATAATGCAATTAAATGCAAAGGTGCAAGCGAGCTGCACAAGAATGACGGAAATAAACCCTGGAGAAGGAGAACCAGAGGGACAAAGGACAAACACAAATCTCCAAACACAGCTAGGTGACTGGTGCGCGACCGAAAAAATCCGCCTGGTCCGGGTATCGAACCCGGGACCTCTCCATTACAGGTGGACCGCTCTACCAATTGAGCTAACCAGGGGTTAGACATCTGTAGAGCAAACGGGTCTTATCAGCCGCCACCAGTCTAACACCAACAAGGGTGAAGCTTGCAATTTAAGGTAATGATTATATTGCAATTAAATGCAAAGGTGCAAGCGAGCTGCACAAGAATGACGGAAATAAACCCTGGAGAAGGAGAACGAGAGGGACAAAGGACAAACACAAATCTCCAAACACAGCTAGGTGACTGGTGCGCGACCGAAAAAATCCGCCTGGTCCGGGTATCGAACCCGGGAGCTCTCCATTACAAGTGGACCGCTCTACTAATTGAGCTAACCAGGGGTTAGACATCAGTAGAGCAAACGGGTCTTATCAGCCGCCTCCAGTCTAACACCAACAAGGGTGAAGCTTGCAATTTAAGGTAATGATTATAATGCAATTAAATGCAAAGGTGCAAGCGAGCTGCACAAGAATGACGGAAATAAACCCTGGAGAAGGAGAACGAGAGGGACAAAGGACAAACACAAATCTCCAAACACAGCTAGGTGACTGGTGCGCGACCGAAAAAATCCGCCTGGTCCGGGTATCGATCCCGGGACCTCTCCATTACAGGTGGACCGCTCTACCAATTGAGCTAACCAGGGGTTAGACATCTGTAGAGCAAACGGGTCTTATCAGCCGCCACCAGTCTAACACCAACAAGGGTGAAGCTTGCAATTTAAGGTAATGATTATAATGCAATTAAATGCAAAGGTGCAAGCGAGCTGCACAAGAATAACGGAAATAAACCCTGGAGAAGGAGAACGAAAGGGACAAAGGACAAACACAAATCTCCAAACACAGCTAGGTGACTGGTGCGCGACCGAAAAAATCCGCCTGGTCCGGGTATCGATCCCGGGACCTCTCCATTACTGGTTTACCGCTCTACCAATCGAGCTAACCCGGGGTTAGACATCTGTAGAGCAAACGGGTCTTATCAGCCGCCACCAGTCTAACACCAACAAGGGTGAACCTTGCAATTTAAGGTAATGATTATAATGCAATTAAATGCAAAGGTGCAAGCGAGCTGCACAAGAATGACGGAAATAAACCCTGGAGAAGGAGAACGAGAGGGACAAAGGACAAACACAAATCTCCAAACACAGCTAGGTGACTGGTGCGCGACCGAAAAAATCCGCCTGGTCCGGGTATCGAACCCGGGACCTCTCCATTACAGGTGGACCGCTCTACCAATTGAGCTAACCAGGGGTTAGACATCAGTAGAGCAAACCGGTCTTATCAGCCGCCTCCAGTCTAACACCAACAAGGGTGAAGCTTGCAATTTAAGGTGATGATTATAATGCAATTAAATGCAAAGGAGCAAGCGAGCTGCACAAGAATGACGGAAATAAACCCTGGAGAAGGAGAACGAGAGGGACAAAGGACAAACCCAAATCTCCAAACACAGCTAGGTGACTGGTGCGCGACCGAAAAAATCCGCCTGGTCCGGGTATCGAACCCGGGACCTCTCCATTACAGGTGGACCGCTCTACCAATTGAGCAAACCAGGGGTTAGACATCAGTAGAGCAAACGGGTCTTATCAGCCGCCTCCAGTCTAACACCAACAAGGGTGAAGCTTGCAATTTAAGGTAATGATTATAATGCAATTAAATGCAAAGGTGCAAGCGAGCTGCACAAGAATGACGGAAATAAACCCTGGAGAAGGAGAACGAGAGGGACAAAGGACAAACACAAATCTCCAAACACAGCTAGGTGACTGGTGCGCGACCGAAAAAATCCGCCTGGTCCGGGTATCGAACCCGGGACCTCTCCATTACAGGTGGACCGCTCTACCAATTGAGCTAACCAGGGGTTAGACATCTGTAGAGCAAACGGGTCTTATCAGCCGCCACCAGTCTAACACCAACAAGGGTGAAGCTTGCAATATAAAATAATGATTATAATGCAATTAAATGCAAAGGTGCAAGCGAGCTGCACAAGAATGACGGAAATAAACCCTGGAGAAGGAGAACGAGAGAGACAAAGGACAAACACAAATCTCCAAACACAGCTAGGTGACTGGTGCGCGACCGAAAAAATCCGCCTGGTCCGGGTATCGAACCCGGGAGCTCTCCATTACAAGTGGACCGCTCTACCAATTGAGCTAACCAGGGGTTAGACATCAGTAGAGCAAACGGGTCTTATCAGCCGCCACCAGTCTAACACCAACAAGGGTGAAGCTTGCAATTTAAGGTAATGATTATAATGCAATTAAATGCAAAGGTGCAAGCGAGCTGCACAAGAATGACGGGAATAAACCCTGGAGAAGGAGAACGAGAGGGACAAAGGACAAACACAAATCTCCAAACACAGCTAGGTGACTGGTGCCCGACCGAAAAAATCCGCCTGGTCCGGGTATCGAACCCGGGAGCTCTCCATTACAAGTGGACCGCTCTACCAATTGAGCTAACCAGGGGTTAGACATCTGTAGAGCAAACGGGTCTTATCAGCCGCCACCAGTCTAACACCAACAAGGGTGAAGCTTGCAATTTAAGGTAATGATTATAATGCAATTAAATATAAAGGTGCAAGCGAGCTGCACAAGAATGACGGGAATAAACCCTGGAGAAGGAGAACGAGAGGGACAAAGGACAAACACAAATCTCCAAACACAGCTAGGTGACTGGTGCGCGACCGAAAAAATCCGCCTGGTCCGGGTATCGAACCCGGGAGCTCTCCATTACAAGTGGACCGCTCTACCAATTGAGCTAACCAGGGGTTAGACATCAGTAGAGCAAACGGGTCTTATCAGCCGCCTCCAGTCTAACACCAACAAGGGTGAAGCTTGCAATTTAAGGTAATGATTATAATGCAATTAAATGCAAAGGTGCAAGCGAGCTGCACAAGAATGACGGGAATAAACCCTGGAGAAGGAGAACGAGAGGGACAAAGGACAAACACAAATCTCCAAACACAGCTAGGTGACTGGTGCCCGACCGAAAAAATCCGCCTGGTCCGGGTATCGATCCCGGGACCTCTCCATTACAGGTGGACCGCTCTACCAATTGAGCTAACCAGGGGTTAGACATCTGTAGAGCAAACGGGTCTTATCAGCCGCCACCAGTCTAACACCAACAAGGGTGAAGCTTGCAATTTAAGGTAATGATTATAATGCAATTAAATGCAAAGGTGCAAGCGAGCTGCACAAGAATGACGGAAATAAACCCTGGAGAAGGAGAACGAGAGGGACAAAGGACAAACACAAATCTCCAAACACAGCTAGGTGACTGGTGCGCGACCGAAAAAATCCGCCTGGTCCGGGTATCGATCCCGGGACCTCTCCATTACTGGTGGACCGCTCTACCAATCGAGCTAACCCGGGGTTAGACATCTGTAGAGCAAACGGGTCTTATCAGCCGCCACCAGTCTAACACCAACAAGGGTGAACCTTGCAATTTAAGGTAATGATTATAATGCAATTAAATGCAAAGGTGCAAGCGAGCTGCACAAGAATGACGGAAATAAACCCTGGAGAAGGAGAACGAGAGATACAAAGGACAAACACAAATCTCCAAACACAGCTAGGTGACTGGTGCGCGACCGAAAAAATCCGCCTGGTCCGGGTATCGAACCCGGGACCTCTCCATTACAGGTGGACCGCTCTACCAATTGAGCTAACCAGGGGTTAGACATCAGTAGAGCAAACCGGTCTTATCAGCCGCCTCCAGTCTAACACCAACAAGGGTGAAGCTTGCAATTTAAGGTAATGATTATAATGCAATTAAATGCAAAGGTGCAAGCGAGCTGCACAAGAATGACGGAAATAAACCCTGGAGAAGGAGAACGAGAGGGACAAAGGACAAACACAAATCTCCAAACACAGCTAGGTGACTGGTGCGCGACCGAAAAAATCCGCCTGGTCCGGGTATCGATCCCGGGACCTCTCCATTACAGGTGGACCGCTCTACCAATTGAGCTAACCAGGGGTTAGACATCTGTAGAGCAAACGGGTCTTATCAGCCGCCACCAGTCTAACACCAACAAGGGTGAAGCTTGCAATTTAAGGTAATGATTATAATGCAATTAAATGCAAAGGTGCAAGCGAGCTGCACAAGAATGACGGAAATAAACCCTGGAGAAGGAGAACGAGAGGGACAAAGGACAAACACAAATCTCCAAACACAGCTAGGTGACTGGTGCGCGACCGAAAAAATCCGCCTGGTCCGGGTATCGAACCCGGGACCTCTCCATTACAGGTGGACCGCTCTACCAATTGAGCTAACCAGGGGTTAGACATTCAGTAGAGCAAACGGGTCTTATCAGCCGCCACCAGTCTAACACCAACAAGGGTGAAGCTTGCAATTTAAGGTAATGATTATAATGCAATTACATGCAAAGGTGCAAGCGAGCTGCACAAGAATGACGGAAATAAACCCTGGAGAAGGAGAACTAGAGGGACAAAGGACAAACACAAATCTCCAAACACAGCTAGGTGACTGGTGCGCGACCGAAAAAATCCGCCTGGTCCGGGTATCGAACCCGGGACCTCTCCATTACAGGTGGACCGCTCTACCAATTGAGCTAACCAGGGGTTAGACATCAGTAGAGCAAACGGGTCTTATCAGCCGCCACCAGTCTAACACCAACAAGGGTGAAGCTTGCAATTTAAGGTAATGATTATAATGCAATTAAATGCAAAGGTGCAAGCGAGCTGCACAAGAATGACGGAAATAAACCCTGGAGAAGGAGAACGAGAGGGACAAAGGACAAACACAAATCTCCAAGCACAGCTACGTGACTGGTGCGCGACCGAAAAAATCCGCCTGGTCCGGGTATCGAACCCGGGACCTCTCCATTACAGGGGGACCGCTCTACCAATTGAGCTAACCAGGGGTTAGACATCAGTAGAGCAAACGGGTCTTATCAGCCGCCAAAAGTCTAACACCAACAAGGGTGAAGCTTGCAATTTAAGGTAATGATTATGATGCAATTACATGCAAAGGTGCAAGCGAGCTGCACAAGAATGACGGAAATAAACCCTGGAGAAGGAGAACGAGAGGGACAAAGGACAAACACAAATCTCCAAGCACAGCTACGTGACTGGTGCGCGACCGAAAAAATCCGCCTGGTCCGGGTATCGAACCCGGGACCTCTCCATTACAGGGGGACCGCTCTACCAATTGAGCTAACCAGGGGTTAGACATCAGTAGAGCAAACGGGTCTTATCAGCCGCCACCAGTCTAACACCAACAAGGGTGAAGCTTGCAATTTAAGGTAATGATTATGATGCAATTACATGCAAAGGTGGAAGCGAGCTGCACAAGAATGACGGAAATAAACCCTGGAGAAGGAGAACGAGAGGGACAAAGGACAAACACAAATCTCCAAACACAGCTAGGTGACTGGTGCGCGACCGAAAAAATCCGCCTGGTCCGGGTTTCGAACCCGGGACCTCTCCATTACAGGTGGCCCGCTCTACCAATTGAGCTAACCAGAGGTTAGACATCAGTAGAGCAAACGGGTCTTATCAGCCGCCACCAGTCTAACACCAACAAGGGTGAAGCTTGAAATTTAAGGTAATGATTATAATGCAATTAAATGCAAAGGTGCAAGCGAGCTGCACAAGAATGACGGAAATAAACCCTGGAGAAGGAGAACGAGAGGGACAAAGGACAAACACAAATCTCCAAACACAGCTAGGTGACTGGTGCGCGACCGAAAAAATCCGCCTGGTCCGGGTATCGAACCCGGGACCTCTCCATTACAGGTGGACCGCTCTACCGATTGAGCTAACCAGGGGTTAGACATCAGTAGAGCAAACGGGTCTTATCAGCCGCCACCAGACTAACACCAACAAGTGTGAAGCTTGCAATTTAAGGAAATGATTATAATGCAATTAAATGCAAAGGTGCAAGCGAGCTGCACAAGAATGACGGAAATAAACCCTGGAGAAGGAGAACGAGAGGGACAAAGGACAAACACAAATCTCCAAACACAGCTAGGTGACTGGTGCGCGACCGAAAAAATCCGCCTTGTCCGGGTATCGAACCCGGGACCTCTCCATTACAGGTGGACCGCTCTACCAATTGAGCTAACCAGAGGTTAGACATCAGTAGAGCAAACGGCCAGACTGGCCGTTTAGACAACGGCCAGTCTGGCCCACATTAGAATAACCGCAAGTAAAAAAAAAATATCCCACACTACTGATTCCTCACAGGCAGTTGCCGGATCTCTATGCGTCTTTTACACTCTTGGTGACATCTCGAAAACAGCGTGAGCCTACTCAACCTGAAATCATATTTAAATACCATTTATTCCTCGTGCTTTTCCGCCAGTGCTTTCGAACTGTGCGAGAAGGCGTGAAAGAAAGTTAAACACACACATGTATCCAACTTTGTCCGCTCTACAACGCGTTGCACTAGGCTAAAGAGAAGTTTTCGTATTACTCTGGTGACAACGTTCAAACAGTACCACGAATCGGACAACCTGCACATGATGAGAACACGATCTGCCTAAGGCTTTCTTGACGAGCACATTACCACTCCCCGGTTTGACGCCTTAAGCGCGATCCAAACCAACGCGTTTTTGTGCAGCTGTAGGTCGTGCGCCTTGCGGATGTGACGTAGTTCGTGAAAAAACAGAATGAAAAAACAGTTAGGGCGCAGGGGAGCTGGTGTAAGTTTGCCATTTTTGACCACCTGAGACTGGGTGGAAACACGACGACGTCTCAAACACAGCTAACCACTTTAGCTGTGTTTTTGAGACGACGTCTCAAACACAACTAAAGTGGTTAGCTGTGTTTGAGACGTCGTCGTGTTTCCACCCAGTCTCAGGTGGTCAAAAATAGTAAACGTAGTTCGTGACGTTTTTGCTGTTTCCTGAGCGCTTTCTGAATCAGAACCGTGCGCTTTGGTTTGGACGGGGCAGCTTCGACGAGCGCGAACTGGCGCACGCTTGCACGAGCGCACTCTGGCGCTGGAGGGACGACCAGTCGAAATGCAGCTTTGGTCCTGAGTGAGCGTCCAATGAAAATTAATCTTTGGGGTTGTTGCGCTGGTTGCGCCGTCGCACCGTCGAACGTTACTGGAGCAAGCTCATTTTCACAGCTCGGCCTGCGACTTGGGCTCAGTGGCGGTCACGAGAACTAGCAGCGCTGTAGTCGAGCCTTGGTTCCGGATTGTCTAGCCCGCCAAGTTTGAATAGCAATACTTGAGCTTGGGCGAGCTGTTGATTCATACTAACATTTCACAGCGCAAGGAAACAGACGCACACAAAAATAAATGTCAAGCACTGAAAGAAGGAACACCCACAATGACTTAGATCTTCGTGGTGTATTACACTTCATCTTCATCGTCTTTTGTTTTGCTATTATACACATGGAAGTAAAAAAAAAAATGAAGAAAAGAAAAAAAAAAAGGAAGCTCTCAACGCGGTGGTAGTAGACGACGTGCGAGACAGGGAAGCAAGATCCGACTGCAGCGCCGCTAGTTCTCATGACCGCCACCTGGGCCACTCGCCTCTGCAGGCGAGTATAAAGATTACTAGAATAGAAAGTTGGGCTAGTAGGTATGAATGCATATTGTGTTATTCGCGCTGTTTTCCCTAATGGAGACTAGGGAGCTGCGAAACTGAGCTTCCTTTAGTAACGTTGGCGCCGTCTTCATTCCTTTGCTTCCGTGATGGGGTTTCGTGTGGATCCCACGTACGATGCTGGGATTGCTCAGCTAATGAACCTTTGTGTGGTAAGGCACTACGTCAGCAATGCAAGAACCGTCCACATGACTCGGCTGACTGCTTTCGTGGCTGCATGTGAACGGTACTTGAGTATCAAGAAAACGAAGCGAAGGGCCATCTGCACGCTTTTGAGGTCTACAAAGACGCTCGGCGAGTACGCCACCACTGTGCGACAGATGTACCAGGACCCCGACGACCGGGACTTCTTCGAGTCCTTCCGTATGTCAAGAACCACGTAAGTTAAGCTTGCCTTTGTTTGGTATGTTTAGTATATTTTTCATCACATATACCAGCGCATAAATATAAACGTGAAGCGTGCACCATCTCAGTGAAATAAGCTACTGCAGTTTCGCGATACGGCAAATTCACAAGGTTTAGTTTTGTAACACTAAAGTCGAAACGCTTGGCTGACTACATGAAGGTACTTTGCTTACCCCTGCCCCCGCTCTCGCGATCGCGTGCGAGACAAAAACAAACGCTGTCTTTGCCTTTAGCGGCGTTTACTACCATAGGTACTTTCACGTGGGTTTAAAGGCTGCTGGCATGTGAACACCGCAGGTATACTCGCTACGCTAGCTGTCTGGCATGTCTTGTACAGGTGAATAATCACAATCAGGGATCACAATTTTTGATACATTAAATGCAAACGACTGAATTTTTGTGAATTGGTCCCAGAAGCTTTTGCCCAATTGGACAGGCCGCTTTGAGAAATTCGCCAAATATCGAGCTATTGCAAAGAGTCCTTCATAGTATTTGTTCAGGTGCAACCCTTCCAGTGCATCTACCGATGTGTAAGAATTGGTAATTTTTTGAACTTTTTCTAGTGCTGTACGTCAACAGTTCGTGTGTGTATAGATGATTTCCTGAGTCCTATCTGTTCAATAGTGCATGTAGCCAGTTCTTTTTTTGTATTTTCAAGGTTTGAGCATATCCTGTCCCTCGCTGCTCCACTGCTGGCCCAGCAGACTACGAGCGCCGAAAACACTATCTCTGCAGGAGAAAGGCTATGTGTATTCCTACTGTAAATGGTCGTTCCATATTCCACCTAAATCACAAATTTTAAGGATCTTTGTTCAGAAGCCAAGCTTTGTCATAGGTCATAGGCATGCCATCTTTCCTGTTACCTGCATATAGCATCCTCAGACGCAATAAAAGTGTGTATGAGCGTATGGTCCTTGCAGTACACGGAGAGATATATTCACATGCTCTGTCAAATACCCTCTAGCTAGCACTTGCGAAGCCGAAGCGACTAATATTTAGCTAACACTTCCGAAGCCAGCCAGGGTTGTAAAAATTTTCCATGTGAACCCCGAGTGAGGTGGACATACTTTCTGCAGCAACACCAGTGTGGGTTCCGGATCCCACCCCGACACAGTTTAGAAGGTCCACGTTGTGCTAACTACTCTCTCCTCTTCTTTCTTACTTACAGGCGTTTGCTTAAAGTGCATGTTTCGAGTGTCAGACATTCAACCTGCTTTCACTGCATGATAACTTTCGTCCATGGACTGTATGCAGCATCTGTTGCTTGCTGCCCAAGGAGTTCTTTTTTGACTGCATAACACCTGCTGGCCAGGGCACTGTTCTTTTTGGTTTAGCTAGTTGCTGAATGCGTTAAAGGTGTTCCACGCTCACAGCTGTCTTGAGCCACATGGCATGCTTGCTTTTCTAACCGCGTGTTTTGCTTGTGGGTCTGAGGGTGCTTGCAGTTAAGTTAGGTATGGTGTTTGTTCTGCACGTGTTCAAAGACATTGCGAGCTTCCTTGTGAGTGTCGAGTCGACAGCTTCAGACCAGTTTTCTTTTCTTTGTGCTGATTCCTTATCTTGCCCAGGTACTGTGTTATTCGGAGATTCGTGTGCTGCAGCGCGACAGGGATCTTGCTTGATCACAGCTGTATCGGTCCTTTGCGTTTGCCTTAAAATGCATGCACTCATGTTCTCTGACTGTCTAGGCTCTTCAGTTGCAGCCGCTTCTTAGTAGCAGCCTGGGTTTAGTCAGCTTGGTTTACTCTTGCCGAGTAACCCAGTAAGAGAGCTGAGCACTTTGTTGACTGCTCAGTTATGTATTGTGTGTCCAATGCTTGCTTTTCTTTGTTTCTCTTTGTGTGTAGTTTGCAGGTACGGCCCTGGGGCTCTCGGCAGAGCCCGACTGCAAGAAAATGTGCCTCCTGCTTGGTAGATAGGAGTTGTTTATCACAATCCAGATCCATCTTTATCGATCATCATTGGTGCACACACTGTGTCCAAGAATTTGTTTCTTTGACTAAAAGTTAGCAGTGCGAGAAATGTTTGCCGCACAACAAATAAACCGGAACTCTCTTTTGGTAGACTTGGTGCTCGCACCAATAAACGACCAGGCATGCAGCTTCTGCTACAAGTTTCACCGCGACGCCATTGTGATCCCCGCTTGCAAAAGAAAATGTTGTGCCCCCCCACTGTTCCCCCAACACCAGCACGGAATAGAGACCTCTCCATACAGTTACTTTCTGGTTTGTTTATTTTGCCTCGACTTTTCGGTGCATGTAATGATGGAAGTGCCAGCATTTCTTGGAGGCTAGAAAGACTGCAGAGTGCACAAAAACTTGTCCCGGGCAGCCGCAATGCTTCTCTATTCAGTATAAAATAGGTTGACGCGTGTTTAAAATTAGTGACGTGTGTTTCTATGTTTATATTATAGGCACATTTTACATTTCATTGACATCTTGGGCTTAAACATTGCGCTTTCAACGTAATAAATGTTAAAGGTTGTACCTCTCTAACTTCTGTGTTTTGTGTCTTAACTTAAAGGCTCCTAAAAGTTTGTAGCATCCCCAAATAAGAGATGTTATGATTTCTGTGGTCACACCACAACGCAAATTGTTCTGCAAAGGTAGTACACAGTGAAAGTGATGCTATGCAGATCTTGGCATATTCCATGTAATCTGGATACTTTTTTAACGGTTTCAACTATAAAGCCTCCGAAACACGGGAGGCAGCTTCCACGAGTGGGCATCTCGAAAACGGACATGGTTGGACTTTAAAAAGGCTGTTTGAGAAGGCTTTGCCAGTGCTGTCAGAGTGGTTGACTATGAATGATAAGTAACATTAGCATCATAAAAGACGTGCAACAGAAGGATTGCAGAACAATGTACAGCAACGGGGCTGCCATGTACTGTCCAGCAGTTTTGTGTATCACATCTATGCTAATATTGCTACAAACCTTCCCCAGTCACTCTATCGAGCAGGTCCGGCACCGGAAGAATTGCGTCGTTGGCGGGCAGTTGATGGCTTGTTGGCTGCAGGAAACGTTTACGTACCACCACGGGCGGAGGGGTACTGCGCCGAGCACGGGCGGAGGGGTACCGCATCGAACTACTCAACGAAAGGTTGCTGGTTCGACGCAAGCCGAGGGATGTGGGCTAAAGTTCCTTTTGGAAGAATATTAATATTTTCAGATGTCACGTAAACGTTTTGGTGCCTTTCGTATTGTCGACGTGTTTGGTCTCAAGGACTGAACGATGAGACATATAAGGTCTTTGCCTTTATGAAGATTGCACATAGTGTATCTTATATCTCAGGGAGCCACAACGTTTATGCAGTCTTCGAGATTGGATTGTTTACTTGGTGTACACTTGGGGTACCGCCGCATCCGTAAATCATGTGTCTGTCTTTAATGCACCGGCGCTTGGGCCCTTAAGTCGTCTTGGGGATAACATTAAAGACCGTGTGTTTTTTTAGCTAAATGCAGTTTGGCGCAGCTAACCAGGGTTACTGGTGGCGGATGAAGTTCAGGCAAAACCACAACTTGTGGCCTTTTTTCCTGCAGTGGCTGCACAGTGCCTGCACGAGTGGATCTCTGGTAGCTCAGGCAGTGCCTGACACCAATCCACTGTGCTCCGAGCTTCTTCCTGACCTGGAGCTTGATGAGCTTGCTCATCTTGCGGACCCCAAAGATACGGTGGAGGTGATACCCATCTTCCGCGAAGCATACTTCCTTGGCTTCCCGGTCTACCCAGCACCTTGGTAGCAACTTGAACACCAAAATGCTGCAAAGTACACACAAAAAGAAACAAAGAAAAAAAGCATTAGACACACAATACGGAACTGAGCAGTCCGCAAAGTGCTCAGTTCTCTTACTCGGTTACTCGGCAAGAGTAACCTAAGCTGACTAAACCCATGCTGCTACCAAGAGACGGCTGCAACTGAAGTACGTAGACATTCTCAGGGAACATGAGCGCATGCATTTTAAGGCAAACACTCAGGCCCAATACAGCTGTGATCAATAGAGATCCAAATCGCGCTGCAGCAGACGAATCTCTGAATAACACAGTGCCTCAGCCAGATCAGGATCTGGGGGGCTGTCTGCAAACCTCAGGTTAGCAGCGGCTGCTCTCAGGACCTGTTCCACTGGTGTGTTTTCACCATCCATGGACCTGTTTCGAATACTGGCCGAACACCAGCAGGCTAAGGCAGATGCCGGGGTGCAGCAGGGGGCTCGATCACTTCCTCCACTTCCGCAGGGGTTGGCCTTGGTGGATGCGCACTTTCTGCTCTCGCTGCGCAGCCAAGAAAGAAGCCGAGGCCTCGAAGGTAGATGTTGGGTCCTGGAAATGCGCTTGCCACTTTCAATATGAGCTGAGCAGTCTAGATCAGGGCTCAGCAACTGCTTGAAGCAGCTAACGGAGGAGACGCGAAGTTAATGTGGGGTCGGGTCAGACGGGAAACAGGTGTGTGTGTGTGTGTGTGTGTGTGTGTGTGTGTGTGTGTGTGTGTGTGTGTGTGTGTGTGTGTGTGTGTGTGTGTGTGTGTGTGTGTGTGTGTGTCTGTGGGGGTATGCTGACACACGTTTAAAAGTGTCTGCAATTATGAGGAAAAAGAAATGTAAGCCCACAGAACATTTAAACCCCTTTTCAATACACATTTTATGTTTCAATGTCGCTCGCCAATATGCCAGCATGCAAGTGTAATCTACTGAGTAAAAGTCACGCAGAGGTGTAGGGCTCTTTACCCGTCATTGTCAATTGCAAAAGCATGTGTGACTATATCTGCTTCATCCTCGAAAACATCTGTTTACGCAGCTAGCATCAGTGTACTCCTTAGATTTGAAAACCCCAACATAGGAAGCCAATGTCAAAATTAACTGATCGAGTCCTCGTACTCATCATCCGAAAACACTACGAACAAGTGCTCCAACTCATAATCCACTTAAAGATGAGCAAGCCCCACTGGATTAAAATCTTGAACCTGCCAGAAGCCTGTCTGATCTTATTCATGAAATATAGAGATGTTGCTCGAATCCTCCTCTCTCAAATATCTTAATACTCCAAGTTTCAATAGTCTTTGTTACTGGTGTCTTTGCAACAAGAAAATTGAGTGATTGAACTAATCACAATCCATTTCAACATAACTTTGCTAAACAGTTAAATCAATTGCCCGGTTTGCCAATGACTGTCAGAGTGAGGCGTGCGACTGGATACTGTCCGAGGTTGCAATCATCTGACGGAGGGATGTCACATACTTTGCTCTGTTGCTCTTATTGCCTCATGAGGGATGCAGCTCTCACCATTTTCGAAGTTATGCTGAAATGAAGTATACTGGAGTGTCAGAGTAATTAAGTTAAAGCTCCAAAGCCTTTCCATCTGCGAGATTTTCAGGTTCGAGTTTGAGGTGAAATATCAACCAGCAATATCAGACGGAACCAAAATCGGAAAGCTATGATGGCTTTCTTTGTACAAAAAGCACGAACTAAAAAAGCATCTGTTCGGCCCAGCGACTGCACATGCACACTTTGCAGGGGCTGACCCCTTATTTTAGGTGGTTAGCCAGTGCACCTAGTATTTAAGAGATAAGGGTCATTCAAAAAGCAGCAATTAGGGGGGGGTGGTGCTGTAGACAGCTGTAACGCCAAAGGAAGTGCCACAATGTAAAACACTGTATAGAGGAACACAAGAAAACGAAACGAAATAGCTTTTGTAAGCTACAGCCCATGCTAATTAGTCTGAAAGACCGGAAAGGAAGTCAAGACGCGCAAATAATCATAACCGGATGTTGGTCATCAGTTGGCTTGGTTGTATCTGCGGTGCATCCAGGTGACTGGCTTCGTAATGGAGTCACTCCTATAATTCACCAGAAGAGTTCACGTTTCATCGCATATGACAGCATTAGTGAAAGACACCTGGAAAGGGGACTATAGGCCCACTAACATAAAGACGAGGAGACATTGCAATACATTCCATGCTATCTTACCTCCAGTTTGAGTACTGGACGTGCTTTCTGATGTTCCTGTAGCTTCAGACATGCATAATTGACAAAAAGGACCGTGTAGTTGCATACGAATGAGAAATACGAAAAGTGCACTTTCGCAGAGCAGCGGAGGTGCCAGTCAGGAAGCGCAAGCTGCCAAAGTATATTCACTTTGGCTTGCAGACGTCCGAGGTTCCATAGCCGCTGCGCTTTGTCCCTGCCACCTTGGCCGCCTTCTTGGCGTACTTGTCCCTCAGGTACTCCCACTATGTCTTTCAGATGTCGTCTGGAGAGAAATATGTCCATTATAGTGTGGGACAAGCCTGACAGACTTGATGTACTCATGCAGAAATGTGAAAAAGACGACAAAATGCCATAGGCAATTGTAATGCTTCGAGGGCTGCGAACAACGCACACAAAACGCACGTCGAAAGCACTTGCGCAACAAATTTAGTCCCACACTTAAAAATGACTCGCCAAGCTCTCAAGCAAATGACTATAGTATGTTCATTTCCAGGCTGACAGGGCGGTAGAAGCTACATACGCCTAGGAACAATCAACGATAGGACGGCGCATGCATACAACGTGGTCATACTCTCCGGGTAGTCAGGGGTATAGAATGGATCAGGAACTGAGCGGCAGGTGACTGACTGACCTAGAGACAGAGAGTACATAGCTTTCATTGCCGATGAACTTAGCAGTGAATTAAGTACAGACATTTAGTACCGATCTCGCTTACATCTGCTATATGTACAATGCTACGCATACTTTGTTCGCCAATTGAAACAAATGTATAAAACTAAAATCATAAAACTTCGTTTCGGGCGGTATGGTACTGTAATTTGTCATTTTGTTTCGAGAAGTATTTTAAAAAAATGCTTGGCTCAATGGAAAGCTATAATTAAATAGGATTGATTGTCTAAAGGACACAAATGGAGTTCAGCTTTTTCTATACAACCGAGACAACACTTTCACGTGGGCTGAACAAAAAGAGGAATAAAGGCGACGCAGTAATTATCTTCCGTCTTATTTTGGTTTAAATAACCGTCAAAACAACGCAAAAACGCGAAGACAAAAAAGCATTTGGGTATTTACAAATATTATCGTCTTCGTCTGTCGATTTTTGAATGAATTGTTTCGCATTATTGTTACAAAAACATTTCAACACAATCACGTATCAAGTAAACCATGTGTGCAACACAAGATGCGAAAAAACGATGAGCGGGGTTGCAAAACCGTACTTACAGCGCAGGATGCCCAACAAACGGGCGATCTCCTTCGAGACGTTCTCCCGTTTCGGGTTGTCTTCGTCGTCGCGCCGAAGCTTCCCGTACTACCAAGGGTAGTTCTGGACGAGCTCGAGCAACTAAAAGCACTTGTTTTGGTCATCAAAGATGGCAGCTTCTGCGGCCTCTGCTCAGCTTCTTCTTGCCTCTGCGCGTCCGCAGCAGCCTTCTTTTCGATCACCTTGCTCGCGTCGAAAACAGGGGGAAAGTTCATAGATGCAGCCATACGGGCCATACTTGCAGGCAACTGCAAAGATAATTTGCTGCGGCTGCGGCGGCTCCGGCTGCGCCAGACCAGCGGCCAGCCCAGCCAGACGGCCAGACGGTAAAGAAACGCGGAGCAGTGCCCCCCACCGAGTGGCCGGGAGACAGGAGCGCTCTACTATGTCACAGCGCGCTTTCGTGCGCGTTCAGAAAGAAGTTTAAATTATCCAACTTTCTTATTGCGCGCCCCACGAAGGAGCGACGAATCGGCGCGGCGTCACGAAATAAGTCAGATCCGGGGCGCGCACGACCTGCAGCCGCAAAAAGACGCGTTGGATTGGATCGCTCTTTAAGGTGGCAGCTGCTGTAAGGCGAACCCGGCTTAGGCGCATCCTTGCCTGGTCCCCAGCTCCGGCATAACCCTTGGGATTGAAAAACACTAAAGTCTAGTGACTGAATACACCCTGTTACACAAATCTTAGAAGTGAAAGGGAGTTCTGATGTCTGCCCTTTGATGAAGGAAATCCAGTCATTCACATCAGGGCCTTCGAACACAAAAACTAAAAAATTAGCTACATACATCTTAACAACTACACAACAGTAGACTCATATCTCGCCTGGACAGCACGGACTGAAACACTCATCTAGATCTCCGATAAGATCGGTGCCAAAAAGGAGCCAATGCAAACACCTTGTTTTTGTGTGAAACGATTGCCTTCAACCTCTATCGCTTTCGGTATTAGGTACAATTCAAGCGGGCACATGAAACTGTCGACATCAATACCCGAAGCCGCCTGGAACTTAATTAAATGATGTTGTATAACCTGACGCAACCTGTCAATTAGTACAGCTTTATCTAAAATCTAATATAGTGTAGTGTGCTGTAAATATTCTACATGGCGTTTTCAGCTGCATTTGAGATGGTGCCGCGCCCCGCGTGCTTGACAGCGGCACGCGCTGATTGATGTAGATATTGTAAATAAGAGCATTCTTGATCGAAACTCCGAGCTGGCGTGCCGTGTCTTCCTTCACCGGTGTGCCCGCTTGGTCCCCGGCCACCGACCATCTCGCGTCCCACGCGCCACGGCAATGTAAGCCTTTCCAGCATCTCTACAAGCCTTTCGGGGCGCTGTCTTCATCCTAGCTTTCCCTGTCTCGTACCACCCACCCATAATGGCCCCACGCGACCATTACATTTTGGCGACGAGCTTTAATTACTACATTTTGGCGACGAGGTCTTTTCTTTCATTTTTTCATTTTCGCCTCTCGTGAAAGTTTGATCAGACTCCGTGCCGGAGATGAGTGGTGGCAACACCGGCATGTATGGTTTTCTTTTTGTTTGTTAGTTAATATTGTAGCGTTCAGAATGTTAGGTCCGTTTGGAATATTTGGATCCACCACATCTTTTCCGTTCGAAATGTAGTACATAAAACAATGTCGACGCATCGCGACACTCGTTCCATTTCGTCCGTCAACGTTCCATTTCAAAAATCAGTAGTGGTTACGCGTAACGCGTTCGAATGGTTCTTTTAATTTTACGCATGTAGTGCGTACAGCACGGAAGCGTCCATCTCTTTTTCGTAACTCAGGAAATTGTTCCCGTTCTCATTTGGGGTGAAATGTTTAATATTTTTGTCAATATTTCAAACTATCTCGCAAAGAGGATGGCAACGGCTTCCTTACCGAAGCTAACACCATTTCTTCCCACACCAGGTGCCCCTGCGCAGCCTTGACTGAGTAGGAAAACGTCGTTTTTCAATTATCTTGTGGCCATAGAGGCAGATGAAAGCGCTCCGAAGCGCAAGCGCGCGCTACTCTAGGCGTTGCTTGGCTTGGAACGCCAACGAATAGTTTCGACATTTCCTTCAACAGTCCCCGCCAGCAGCGCGGCCGTTTCTGAATTTAATGAGCTCGTAGCGGCACTTGATCAGCATTTTGCTGCCAAAGCTAACGTTGTCGTCGAACGCAGGCAATTTCTCACCCGCGTCCAATCCCCGGGAGAGAGCGTCCTCGACTACCTTAGCGCACTCAGACAACTTGGTTCTTTTTGTGATTTTGGAGAGTCCTTTGAAAACCGTATCACGGAAGTCTTTTTGGCCGGTTTAAATTCATCGGAGGTACAAGATCGGGTAATCCGAGAGTCTGCGGAAGCTGGATTACGCAGCCTCGAACGTACTGTGCTTCTAGCACAGCAGTTCGAACAGGCGTCTCGAGATTGCGATCGGTACCGCCAATTTCCCTCCAGTTTATCGCGTTCTGGAACGCCGCACGCCGTTCAGGTCGTACAAGGGGTTTTTATTCAGCGTGAACAAAGATGGCCGACGATCGAATTCGAATTTGCACATACAAGATCAAAATGGAGAGCGGCGGCATGCCATTTCCTGCTTCCCCGCAAATGTTTCCTTCTCGCCGCAACACCAGTCGCGCGAGTCGCACGCACACACCCGCACTTTCGTGAGCCGAGTACCGCGTGATGCTCCGCCGGGCGCGCGCGCTCTTGGGCACGGGGCAGAGTTATGTCATTTCTGCGGTCGCCGACCCCATCCACGTGAGGAATGTCCTGCTTCAGGAATGTCTTTTTTTTCTTGTGGCAAACTAGGTCATTTTTCAAATGTTTGCCGGAGTTCTCCCCCATCGCCTGCTGCCAGCGATCGTCGTCAGCTGGCCTTTCCGCCGAGACGTGGTCGGGCCGCCGGTCGCCGGTACCAGCGGCTTGGAGTTGGCCGTAACCAGACAACCAGCCATGGAAGCGCGGCATTTTCTGACGAAGAGGAGCAGCAGCCGAAAATTTGCACCGTCGGGTCACCGGAAGTCCTTCCAAAAGGACGCGCCGACAGTCGCCCACGGAATTTCACCGCTGATGTACAGGTGAATGGATCTACATTACCATTACTCATTGATACTGGCTCCGAAGTTTCAATACTTTGCGAGAGAATGTTTAACAAAATTAACTCCCAGCAGCAAATCCGGCTAAGGAAACCACCGCGCACTCTTGTGCACTACCTCCGAGGGTCCATTCCAGTCGTGGGATGTTTTCAGACCAAAGTCGACTTCAAAGAGCGATCCGCCGAGATACTTTTCTACGTTGTTCGCAATGGCCGATCCCTGCTTGGGACAGATGCCGTGTATAAACTTCGTCTCATTTCGTCGGGTGCTCCACTCAAATGTTTCCATGTCAATTCTGCGGACTCTTGCGCAGCCATCCTAGGCCATGTAAGGTCGGCCGAAGTTCCGCAGTCCCCAGGTGCGGCGCAGCCCAGTCCTCCGCCGAGTACTTCAACTGCTCCCTGCGAGCACGCTCTATCATCGGCCACTGTTCACGGCACTCAGCCATCCACGTCGTCAGAGTACTACTCAAGTAGAGGCGTCTTCGGAGACCAGCCTTCAAGGGATCCGTCGACGTCGGGACCATCTTTGCAACCTTCCTCGGTGAGCGATGCATCGAAGTTAGTTAAAAATCAAACTCACACAATCACTGTCCGGCACCATGTCCCGCCGGTACAGGCTAAACTTCGCCGCTTACCGATCACGTTGCGTGATGCCGTCAGTGCGGAAATACAGAAGCTCGAGCGCCAAGGCGTTATCGAGCGCGTAAACGCGTTGGAATGGGTGTCCCCCATTGTAGTAGTAAAGAAGAAAGACGGTGGAATCCGTATGTGTGCCGATCTGTGGTCGCCAAACCAGGCTCTCGTTATTGATTATTTTCCACTCCCGCACATTGATGAGCTTCTGAACTCCCTCAGTGGAGCTTCCCATTTTTCTAAGTTAGACCTTGCGTCTGCTTATCACCAGGTCCGTCTCGACCCCAAGGGTCGTGACTTAACGGCATTCATTACTCATGAAGGGCTTTTTCGTTTCAAACGAGTTTGTTTCGGTCTGGCGTCTGCACCAGCGGCCTTCCAACAGGTCATGTCCAAGATATTACAACATTGTCCAGGAGTCCAGTTTTATCTGGACGATGTCATTGTCTATGGTTCCTCCCATAAGGAACATGATAGAAACCTCAGACAAGTCCTCCAATGTATTAGAGAGGCCGGCATGAAACTCAATAGAAAAGCCGTTTTCAATGTTTCTGAACTGTCATTTCTTGGTCATCGTCTGTCTGCGAGGGTCTAGCAGCCCTTCCGTCGAAGATAGACGCGGTCCTTAATTTTTCAGTTCCATCAGAACCTTCGCAACTAAAGGCCTTCATAGGTCTAGTAGAATATTACAGTAAGTTTGTCCCTCACTGTGCTACTCTCGTAGAACCCCTCCGAAGGCTTCTGCGCAAGGGAACATCTTTTGTCTGGTCGTCCGACGTAGAGGCAAGTTTCCAAAGTGTCAAGTCCTGCCTTCAGCAGGCACCCATTCTCGCTATGTTCGATCCCACTCTTCCAGTTGTTGTCTCCATAGACGCGTCCAATTACGGACTAGGTGCTGTTCTCCTGCAGCAGCACGGGAAGCAACTAAAGACTGCTGCTTTCGCTTCCCGTTCTCTCTCCGAAGCAGAGCGGAAGTACTCCGCAGGAGAAAAGGAAGCTCTCGCAATCTTATGGGCTTGCGAGAAGTGGCATGTATATCTCTGGGGTCGACACTTCGATATTCACACCGATCATCAAGCTCTCGTCACATTAATGTCGAATCAAGGGACAGGTGTCCGTCCACGGCGCATCAGTCGTTGGACGGCTAGACTTTTCAACTACAATTTCATCATGAAGTATCGCAAAGGAAGCGACAATGTAGTTGCCGACGCTCTGTCTCGCCTTCCGGTTTCAGATACCGAAGAAGGCATGGCTTTTGAGGAGGAAGTGGTTTCAATCGTCTGTGCATGCCTCACAGAAAAGGAGTTCAGGAAAAAACTGCAAAAGATCCTGTATAGCTTATTGTCATGACATATCTTTCCAACACATGGCCTTCAGAGGACAAGTTACCTTCAGAGTCCAAACCATATTTCGTTGTAAGAGACCAGCTATCAGTCACAGATGCATTGTTTTTCCAGGGAGAGAAGATAGTGGTCCCGTCCACACTCCGTGATCAGGTCATTGATGTAGCACATGAAACACACCAAGGTATTTCGCGGGCCACCAGCATCATCAAGGAACCTTACAGGTGGCCGTATCTAAATCAGCATGTCAGGACCAAAGTTCAAAACTGTACAGTATGTCAGTCCACAGATAAGCCTGCAAAGGCATCCCCCGCACCTCTTCAACCAGTTGAATTTCCCACTCGTCCATGGGTAAAACTTGGTATGGACATTGTTAGACCGTTCGAACGAGCCCCTGCTCAGGAAAGATTTTTATCACGCTGGTAGATTACCACAGCAAGTGGCCTGAAGTGGCACTAGCCCACAACGTCACGACTGCTACCGTCATAAAGTTTTTGAAGTCTGTCTTTGCCCGCGAGGGTTTGCCGCAAGAGATCAAGACAGACAATGGTCCACAATTTATTTCAAAGGAGTTCAGCGATTTCTTAAAGACACATGGCATCAAGCATGCAAAGTCATCCCTGTACCATCCCCAAGCTAATGGGCAGGTAGAGCGATTCAATCGAGTTCTTAAGTCTGTCATTCAGTTGGCACTCGTCCAACATCGTCCGCTTTCCGAAGCCATAACAGAATATCTCGGTGTTTACCGAAGTACTCGCCATGCAGCAGCAGGAGAAACACCAGCATTTTTTTTACACGGTCGCAACCACCGAACGCGACGGCACCTCCAAGGGCGAGGGACCCCAGAGTCCACCGTCCCTTCACATGTCATTCAGGAAGAACTTTCTGACAGAGTCAAAAAGTATCAAACAAAGATGAAAAAGTATTCAGATGCCAGGCGAGCAGTTAATCACCCTGGTTTTGCTCCTGGTCAATCAGTAAAGGTTTTCAAACCCCACATTAGAGGAAAAATGCGAAACAAGTATGCTCCACCGCAACGCATACAGGAACAAGTAAGACCAGCCACATATAGATTAGATGCCGGAACCACGTGCAACGCAGCCAAAATAACACGTACCACATTGAAACCACCCCAACGTCAGCCGTTGTGGCTTATGGACGATGGCATATTCCCCACTTCAACTAATGCGGCTCCAGCTGTAAGCTTCGGCCATGTGCCACCTGAGGGTCCGGCACCTGCAACTTTGCGTGCTGCGGCCCCCAGCATCACTCTCGTCCGTGCGGCCCCTGTTGCCGTTCCTGCTTTTGCGGCCCCTGTTGCCGTTCCTGCTTTTGCGGCCCCTGCTGCCGTTCCTGTTTTTGCGGCCCCTGCTGCCGTTCCTGTCAATGCGGCCCCTGCTGCCGTTCCTGCCCCTGCGACCGGTCCTGTTTTTGCGGCCCCTGATGCCGGTTATGTTTCGACGGCCCAAGAGGTCGTCCATGCCACTGCGGCCCCTCTGGCCGCCCATGCTTCTACGGCACCCGGTCCTGCAGCCCATGTAGCTGGGGTCCCTGGTGCTGCCCATGTACCGGTTGTACCCGGTGCCCTTCCTGTCCCTGGCGTACCCGGCACCAGTTCCGTGGTACCCTGTACCGTGCAAGATGCGGTGGTTTTCAGTGACCTTCCCGCCACCGCAGTCCCCGGTGCCGTTCCTGATTCCGGTCTCCAAGCGGCCTTCCGCGCTGCTGTACCAGTCCAAGCCAGCAGCCAGCCACCAGTTCTGCCGGCTGCCCCGGCTGCAGTCTTCCAAGAGGTCCCCAGGCTCGCTTTCCAGGAGGGTCCTGAACCTTCCGTTCCTTCAAGCGGTGCAATATTGAGCACCGCATCAAGTTCATCTCAACTGAGACTCGGGTATTGCAGCGAGCTGCCGTCATCTAGCTCCGCGGCGGTCTCAGCGGAGTCCCTGCACTCCGTGGGGCCAAATGCCTCTACACTTTCCGAGCCTTCAGTGGCTCCTGGTTTAGCAGAAGACCCGGAATCAAGTCTCGAAGCAACCCGAGAATCGACTCCTACATCAGGTGACGGTGGCGCAGACACACCACCGAGGATATATACTCCACCACTATCCCCATCGGACACTCCACCACAACGCCCCACGCGGCATAGACGACTTCCCGCAAAATTTCGTGACTTTCAAGTGGATATGTACTCCAAGGACGCTCCTTAAAAACTCTGGAACTTAAGTCATAGTGGTTTGCAATTTCATAGTGTGCACTGCATTTTTATAGGATGGATGTGAACAAACAGGTTACTTTTGCATTTTTCATATGTGTTCAAATGTCAAATTTTCATGTTATGGAAATGCAAGTTTTGAATGAACTGCTTTAGGTATATTTTCATGTTTCCATGTTATGTACATAGAAGTTATGGTCAAAGTTTTAATCTTTGTTTCAAATGAGTCGTCAAACCGTGAGCTTTCTGAAAGTGTTATTCGTTACGTTTCTAAGGCCTAGTCATTCATTTCACTCGCAGAGGTGAATGTGTTATTCGTTGTTTCAAAGGACTCGTCAATGACATTTTTCGTTGCAGTGAAGAGAGCACTTTTCAGTCTAACTGAATTCGGCTCGACCTAGTACAAAGTGTGGCATTTATGATTGTATCTTTCCAATGTATTTCTTTATCCTTATTTTCTCCGACCACTTCACAATTATTTTTGCTCGTAGTGATTGGTTGGTAGGATTTTGTGTGCGTGTGATTTTCCATATCGTAAAGAGTAAGCTGTTTTTTTCGGTCTAGTACCAAGTTATCCAACAGTCATTTTTCTAAAAGGGGAAAAAATGTAGTGTGCTGTAGATAATCTAGATGGCGTTTTCAGCTGCATTTGAGATGACGCCGCGCCCCTCGTGCTTGACAGCGGCACACGCTGATTGATGTAGATATTGTAAATAAGAGCAGTCTTGATCGAAACTCCGAGCTGGCGTGTCGTGTCTTCCTTTGCCGGTGTGACCGCTTGGTCCCCGGCCACCGACCATCTCGCGTCCCACGCGCCACGGCAATGTAAGCCTTTCCAGCATCTCTACAAGCCTTTCGGGGCGCTGTCTTCATCCTAGCTTTCCCTGTCTCTTACCACCCACCCGTAATGGCCCCACGCGACCATTACATTTTGGCGACGAGCTTTAATTGCTACATATAGGTCGTTGATGTATAAGAAAGCAAGGTTGCAAGGTTTGAGTGGAGGGGTTTATTAGAGGAACCAATACATTCGAATTTCTCAGTGTCAATACGTTACAAAGGAGAATAACTTTTAGATTTGATTGCAAGAAACCCGAGAGTACTCCCTGCCACGTCCCATTCTAATTTATGGCAATGCGGAGGGGTGCTTGTGGCTTATGTTTGTTTACCAAGACTTTAACTGTTGAATCTGCCGCCTTTGTGCTAGTGACTTTGTTCGCAATCGTTTTCAGCTCACATTCCGTTAGAACATCAATAGCACCCTTTCAAAGACTCGAAATGTTCTCTTCACAAGGCTTGAACAAGACACTTAGGGCACTCTGAAATTTCTCCTTAAAAGAAACAAGTGACAAAACAGCGAATTTCAGTCTTATTCGTTTCCAAAAACACAAAATTCTTCTATTTGATTTCAAGTTCTACCAGCCTTATTTTCGAAAAGTACTTCATATCAAAGACAAAGGACCCATCAACCAATCTCGACAAAAGCGTAACTGCCTGAGCCTGAAATGTGAAATTTTCGTTCTTATCCCCATTTTTATTACAAATGGTCTGTACCGAAGGCACGAGATCTAGCATAGACGCCTTATATTTGGAAAAAAAACTTAGGCCCACCGACAACCACAACCTCAAGAATATCGAACGGGAATTTGCCGGTCAAGTTTAGAGCATCGCATTCATCTCGCAGAATAGAGTTTGTGTTGTGCTTGACTCCGACCACAGCTCTTGACATCAACCAACTGCTGTCCGATGCCCGCTTTTGTGCTGCCCATACATTTTTAAAGTGTAGAAAGTAGAACCCCAACGAAACGGCAGATTCAAAGGAACTCTTGAACTCTTTGCCTCGAAAGATCGTCCAAACTATGTCATACACCTGTTGTAAATTCTTGAAATGCTGTGCGACCGCATTCTTGTCGGATTTAAGAACTTTCTATTTTGAAGACCAAGGCGAGTGCAGAAGGGAAAGGTACTTGAACTAGTCCCGATCGATGAATTTTCCTTGAGGCACCAAAAG
Organism: Ixodes scapularis; assembly: GCF_016920785.2. Classification (NCBI taxonomy): domain Eukaryota; kingdom Metazoa; phylum Arthropoda; class Arachnida; order Ixodida; family Ixodidae; genus Ixodes; species Ixodes scapularis. Next base: position 14,093,663 of record NW_024609873.1, on the reverse strand, counting down.
ATGAGGCGAGCTTTTGACTTCAGCTGGCCAACCATAAGGCCCAACTTGCACAGAAGAATTCAGACGTGCACATTCAACGACGCTTTGGAGAGCTCTGCGATAAAGGAAACTGAACATGACTCAAACTCTGCATTAGGCAGAATTACAGAATTAAGGGTTGTGGCGCAGGCTAGCTGGTGAACATTCGTACTTAAAAAAAAAACAGATAGGAAAAAAGGAAAGGACAAACAGAACGAAGTCTCAAAACGCAGCTGCAAAATTCATTCAAGGAACAACCTCTTATATGGACCTAACTCATCCCCGCCTTTAAAACGACAATCGTCAGCCCCACAAACAAGAATAGCTTCAACCGGGTCGTACGTTGTATCGGCAGTTTCACTGATAGTCGACGAGGGGTCTAAGTCTCTGGTGCCACACGAGGGGTGAGGACTGTTAAGGTCTCTCGCGGCCGCGTCATGAGCCGCCTCGTTGCCGTGGATGCCCGTGTTTCGGGATCCACCAGACGATGTCCTTTGTTTCGTGTGTACGGCGCACAGCCTTGTACAAAATGTGCTTGGTGGTTCTGCCAGTCGTGGCTCCGTGTCTTTGGCGTTTTCGAATGACGTGCAGCGAATCCTTAACTATGTATAGTTAATTTGCGTCGTGCTGTCTTTGTTTCCCTTCCATTCGTCTTATGTTTATCTTTATCGCGAAGAGCGCTGCCTTGGCTTCCGCGAGTTCGGGAGAGCAAGAATCGGCTCCTCGTGCTTTGGTTGTGGTCGATATCAATGCCCCCATTGGGTTGTCTTTAGAATAGTTGATGGCGGCGGCTGTCGTGGCAGTCTCTGGACCGGCGATTTTGATCACCACGTCTGTGTACGCGACCGTGATGAACGGGTCCGCCAGAAACGTTCGGGCATCGACTGCGCGGTTTTGGGCGTAGTGTTCCCTTCGTTTAGCGTGTTTCTTCGCGTCCATGTTTCGCGAGATTGGCTGGGACTGTATAAGGTCGATGAGGATAAGTGTGCGGGAGGTGGGATGCCTCCTGCGTCATTCTGGCCCTCTGGGTTGAGAAGCTTGGTGATCTTTGTGCCGTGCTCCGTGTGTTTCAGTCGGGCGTTGTGCGTGGCCACTTGTTTCTGGAGGTCTACTCCCCAATCGGTGAGCTGTACGCATTGCTTAGTTGCTTCAACGTTGGCAAACTTTGGCAGTCCAAGTATGATTTTCCGTGCATTGTTGTATAACTAGTGAAGGTTTTTCTTGTATCGGTGTGTGAGCTTGTAGAACCGAACACCGTACAATCTTTTGGGTACGGGGACTGATTGTACGAGCGTGTCTAGGGTTTTCTCTCCCGCCCCACCGATTCTGTGGGATATCCGATGGATAAGTTGCAGGCCTTGCTTCCACGTTCGTGTGATAGTGTTTATGAAATTGTTTGCCATGGTGCTTGCCGTTTTCAACGTGCACGCCAAGTAGATAACCTTCCCTTGATTGCCGATCCAATGTACGTCAAAAGCGAGGTCTAGCTCAATGCTCTGATAGTCGTTCCAGCAAAATGTTTATTTCGTTTTTTCTGGGGACGGCGCTAGTCCTACCCACCTCAGGTGGTCGCAGATGTCATCAAGCCTCTTCTGTATTTTTGTTTTTTGTTCCGTTGGTCCTCCTGTGTGTCCTTAGGGTAACGTCATCCGCATATATTGTTGCCTTCGGCTGTGGTATATCGTATAATTTCCATATAGTCAGTTACAGGTTAAGAAGGTAGCGGCAAATGCCCCTCAAAGGGAATCGGATATCCCTCCGCCACCTCCGCATCCAATAGCGTCCCACCGTTTCCGTGACGTCGCGACTAACGCGCGAGGAGGGTCTTGCCTTTCTGTACATATTTGCATTATCTTTCGACTTTGACTTAGCATTGTGGAAGCCACGAGAGGGAGATTAGAGTTCCCCCCACCGACGGAAACAAATACGACTTTCGGTGATTAGCTTCCCCCCCGACGGATACAAAGGCTGCTTTCAGGGGCTCGGTTCCCTCTCCGATGAATACAAAGCTCGCTTTCTTAAAAAGTGGGATCGGAGACAAGTGGAAATCCATTGAGACGGAACAAGGAGCGTTTCCAGTGAACTCTTCTTTCGACTGCGGAGGGATTTGAAACCGGCGCATCACACTTGTGGGAGGAGCTTCTCCTACCTTCTTGACTTGTAACCGACTATAGTAATGGAGACATTACGATGTTAAATAGCGTCGGCGATAATACCGCTCCTTGTGGGACGCCTATACTCTTGGGCTTCGTTTGACTTCCCTCGTCGTTCCTGTCTGCCTTAAAGGGGCACTGACACCCCAAAATCGATTTTTTTATTGTCTAAAACGATGCAAGTTGCAGCCATAGACACGAAAAAAAAAAAACACATCGCGAAAAAAATCTTTCTGCGCGCGCGCTCCTTCTTATTATTGGCGTTTGATTCTCCCGCCTCTCGCCTCCTCGCTTCTTTTGATTCGTGACGTCAAGAATCATGAAATTTCAAAGGTTTGTAGGCGACATCTCTATAACATTTAATAACGGGAATCCTAAAGCATGTTTTTTAACGCAACTGCGAACGCACTACGGCCCCTCTTTTTGAAATACCAAAAATCGGGAGTTCGTTGTGGAGCCGTCTCCCGTATTTGTATCCTCCCACGGAAAACAGGCGACACCGCTGAAAACCGGTCCTCCGGCGCTGGCTCCTTTCCTCCTCGCTTTGGGTCGCCATGGAAACAGCAGGGAGTCGTGAAAGAAAGTGAACTCTCAGGACTCCGCAATATTTGACGTCAACGCAGCGGCGTGGATAGCGCGGGAACTTCGAATTCGGCCTTAGGAAATTGTTTTTTTACTTCACAAATACTGAATTCCCAAATTTCGAATTTTGAGGGTAATGTCCCGGGCATCGCTTTCACTCATTTCGGATAATAAAAAAAATATGATTTTGAAGTGTCAGTGCCCCTTTAATTGTGAATCGCCGGTTCAACAAAAAGGAATTCACTTAATTTAGTGGATTGCCGTATATGCCTCGGTTTCTCATCGCGTCGACCACTGCCCTGTTTGGAACCACGTCGAAAGTCTTTCGTACGTCCACCGTCATAAGGAGTCGCATTTGTTTGCGGCGCGGGTGGTAGTCGGTGACATCTTTGTGGATGAGCGCTAGACTGTCGTGTGTACCCAAGTTTTTTTCGGAAACCGGTTTGTGCAGGTGCAAAATTCCTTTCCTCTCGATTAGCAACTGAATGCGTGCTAAAACTAGTCGTTCCATAAGCTTGCTCTATATAGACGTAAGTGAGAGAGGTCGTACGGTCGTTGGGTCCGTCGGTGGCTTACCCGCTTCCGGGATAGGTAAGACACAAGACATTTTCCATTTGTCCGGGATTTTACTGGTTCCCCAGATATCGCTAAACAATTGCAGCATTTCTTAGGTTGCTAGTAGTGAAGTCGTCCTGCCAGGAGCACTCTTGGCATTGCATTAGGTGATGGCGGTGTCTAGCTTCCGGATTGTCACCGGATCTATCGGACGGTCTGGAAGATCGTCCCATAGATCCTGTGAGTAAGCACCGATGCTGAGTGGGTTCGAAGGCCGGAAGAAGAACAGTGAACCCAATCATTCAAAGATTTCCTTCATGCTCTTATTGGCCAGTAAGGCAAGGACGGGAATCGTGTGCCCCTGTTTTCTTTTGCCAAACATGGCGTTGGGGGTGTTCCATACTTTGTTGAGCTGCGTGCTCTTGTCAAACGATTTTCAGTGCCATAACCAGTGTTCTGTGTTGATGTCCCGGGCATGCGTGCTTGCTTGCTTTGTAAGGTTGTATACTTCAAGGAGCGTGCTACGTTATTTGTCCTTTCGGTATTCGGTTAGAAGCGTGGTTCTTTCTTCCCATAGCGAGAGAAGGTGGGTATCTGGGTGTTGGAGTGTCTCCGCTCACCTGTCGTTTCTCCGTGGCTGCTTCTGTTGCCTTCGTCAAGAGTTTGATAGGTTCTGGTATTCCGCTTGGTCGAAGTTTTCCCTGACATAGCGTCTAAAGTTGTCCCATATCACAAAACAGATTGTGCGCTTGGTTCATTTGTGGGAGTCAAGGGTGGGGGGGGGGGGGGGAGTGCCATCGCTATTGGGAAGTGGTCGCTACCCCAGGCGTCTCCTCGGACGATCGTGTTTGGTGAGGCCCAAGTGATTGAAAAAAATTGAGGTATTTTCATCACCTTACAGGGCACACGTCCTCCCAGGCACCTTGCATATAACAGACGAGGCATGCCCGCCGCCCCATATCGACCGACAACCATGGTATGTCGACGGTGCAACCGACAGGGACGTGAAAAGAACATCTGCACTCATCTCGAACGATGCAACGATTGCGGATGCATTCACAAAGACGAGCCCTTGTGTACACGTATCATGCACGTTAACTGCCGATCAAACAGACACTTGGCAACCAATTCACGCTGTCCGGCGAAATTAGAAGTAGACCAGCAACTACAGGAAAATCCCAGGACGCACAGAGTGGGAAACTCCCTACACAACGGCAGAACGAACGAAAAATACGTAGAAACCGTTCACGAAGCCGAAGGTGACACTGCACACAAAAAGACACTCTCCGAAACCACTCACCATTCCGTGTCAAGGTAAAGGAATTTCCAACACTCTTCGAAACCAAAAACCGCTACGCCCTCCTCTCCGAAGATAAAGACAGGTGCAGGAGAAGCACAAATCAACGCCGCATTCCTAGCCGCTTAAAGGGAGGCAACAGCCAAAGCTCAAAACCGTAAAAAAATGATAGAGATCCAGATCCATACGGCGACAGAAGAACCAAAGACGTGACTCCTGTCGCAAGGCCCAGAAGCATGTCCGGAAGCCCACATATGCACACGCCAAGATGGAGCGACCGGAGACTCGCTACTTCCCGGACCGCGATGCTGAAGCAAAAGCGTGTTGCGATGAACTTCGCCTCATTGGCGAGGCAAGCAAGCTAGCAAGGGAAAGGTTGAAACAAGACGAGGACGACCTGAGAAGGGTTGGAACCAAGATTCAGGCACGTAGAAAACAACACGAAGAAAACAACCGGATTAGATACGCAAGAGAGGCCGACTTGCGTCAACGCATAAAGCCACACTGCAAAAGGGGGGCTACAGTAGAGGAGCACTGCCAGCTACAACGCCAGCAAAAAAGGAGACCCTCACCGACCCATTCGACCGTGGGAGGGAAGAACAAAACGAGAAAGAATCAGGTGTTACAACAAAGGCAACCCATTACATTGCGCCAACGACTACCCTGTTGAAAATTCCATCAAGCTACGTAATTTGGGACACTGACTGCCAGTCAGCAGCGTTGGTGGAACGTGATGGACCATCAGACGTCATCTGATGGTCCATCATATGACGTCTGACTGCCACTGCCAAGGGAATTTCATCAACAAGGGCAGCATTTATATAAGAGTAAAGCTATACGCACTCATAAATATCGCCAAATGCCTCGATAAAACCAAATATTCCAGAAAAGAAAAAAAAGCAGCACCACCGCGCATCGAACCCGCGACCACATGCGTACAAATCGGACACCTTAACCGCTATGCTACGCCACCTTTTTTTTTTTTTTTGCCAGCTTGGCTTTTATTTGTTTAAAAACATTTCGCTATTTACAACCTAAAAGGTCAGCACTTCTGACACACCTCTCACAACTGTGCGCACATTTTCAGCGTGACGCTGTTTGTCGCGTTGGTCTGCGTAGCCACACCTTTCCAAACAGTGCAATACCTTCGGGACCTTATAGCTTTAAAAGGGTCCTGAACCTCTCCCAGTGTTCCGTCTCCTTGAACGAAGTTTCTTTTATGATGGATGACGTGTAGTGAAATCCCTCTAAGAAGTGGCGCCACGCACACTTCCCTCGTTCTCGTACCAAGGTGTGATCAGTACGCGAGTTCCATATCGCATGCAAACCGATCAGGGTCAGGAGCTCGTAACATCTGCTTTGTTGCTTTTCCGGTGTGTCTAGAAACTTCATGCTGTACCAGGTTGGGTATAGATCGATCCGAAGCTCCGCGCGGAGCTGAGCCCAAAATAGTTCGGCATTAGTACAATACATGAATGTATGTTGCTGTGTTTCGGGAACAGGGCAAATGACACAATGGACTCCCCAAGGCAGAAAAAAAACCTTTTTGTTCCTCCCAGGTCTTGACCGGTAAAACTTCGGTATGAAAGCGCACAAAAAAATCGTTTATCTCTGGCCGAACTGGGTATAGACTCAGACGCTTGAACACGTCCGACTTTTCGCAGCCAGGAAACATTTGGCGATACATTGGAGGCGGCATTACAAGGTCTAGAGTGTCCCAATAAAGACGTCTGCGTTTGATGCTGTTTAGGTATTCCCACGAAAAACGTTCTTCAAAAAAAACGAATCGCATCTCTAATTTCTCTATAGTATCGTAGGGTCGAGGTCCTTTCTGGAGTGCCAACGGTCTCTTTAGTCCATGGAGCCAGATATGGTCCACCGAGCTCCTTTAACGCCGCCATCAACACCGGGCTGGTTGCTCGGTTTCGGAAGACAAGGAAACGTTGCACTTTCAATTTGATGTCTAGGTTTGCAAGTCCCAGCCCTCCCTTCTGCTTGCTGATAAAGAAATTGTTTCTGCGCATTCTTTCAAACCCAGAGCCCCACACAAACGTTGCACAAAACCGATGCACGTTTTGCACGTCGAGTTGCCTATATGGAACAGCTTGCGCCGAATACCAGGCAGCGGAAAAAATACTGTATTACTAATAACCGCTTTGTTCAGTAGCGGCACGTATCTGCCCTGCCATTCTGGAAGTTTGGCCCTCAGTGTGCTCAGGTGAATGCCATCCAGTCCGGTCCTTAGCTGCTCTGTGCCACGCCCAACCCCAAGATAGTTGGAAATGGATGTGGACCACATGATGCCCAAGAATTGTTTCGGCTTGGATGCCCACGGCCCCAGCCAGGCTCCAACAGACTTTTTGGGGTTAATTTCAGCTCCAGAAACGTCGCTAAACTGCCTTACAAGTTCTACGGCCCGCACTATATCTTTCTGATTTTGACCAATTAGGGTGACGTCATCCGCGTAAGCCAGCAACCGTGCTGACGTTGCACCCAGGCTTGCGGCTTCTATGATGAGGTCATTCAAGATTGCTTTACACATCGGTTCTAGATAGATAGCAAAAAGTATGGGCGACATTGGGCATCCTTGGCGTACCGACGACTTCACTGGAATGGAGCGTGACTTGCGTCCATTGATAAGGATCCGTGTGCTTGTGTCCCTGTAACATATTTTGATGAAATTGACCAGAAATTGTCCGGTTCCACAGTGCTCTAATAATGAAAATAAGGAGTGACACACTTTGTCAAACGCTTTTTTTAAATCTATTTGTAGGACAGCCGTAGGACGTCCCATCGCTTCTGCCGTTTCTGCTATAATCCTCGTTGTATGCAGATTAGTGAATATCGATCTATTTTTGAAACCATACGTTTGATGATTTCCAACAATGGTATGGAATGCAACTTCGAGGCGTTTTGATATGATTTTTGCTAGGATCTTATAATCCGTTGTCAGAAGGCTTATTGGTCGAAAGTCTTGGCTACTTCTGATTGACCCATCGCTTTTCCGCTTTGGAATTAGTACCGTTGTTGCCTGTCGCATTGAAGGTGGAAGGAGGTTTCGATTATATATATCCGCATACACTTTCGTTAAAACTGGCACTAGTTCCGATGAAAACATTTTGTAGAAAGCTGCGCCGAGCCCATCAACCCCGGGTGACTTCCTTGGTGCCAGACCCTTAATTGCACATTGTACCTCCGCCTCGCTGATGGGCCCGTTAAGGCACTCCACCGGTTTCTCCGGTACCTTGGGCATAACTGCTAGCACTTCCTGCATTGCTTGTCTGTTCGGAGAGTTTCGTTCACCTAACATTTTACTAAAAAAAGCGACGAACTCTAATTCTATTTCTTCGGGTTTCGAGAGTATGTTTTCTCCGCTCTGAAGTTCATGGATGTTGTTGCGGCACGCGCGCTCACGTTCGCGCGTTTTAAATATCTTTGTGGGGTCTTCTGACCGTTCGAGCGTGCGTAACCTTGACCTCACCATAGCCCCTCGATATTCTTCCTCTAGTTGTTCCAGCAGTTGGGCCTTGCATTCTGGAATGTCAGCCGTAAACAAGCCAGGTGTTAAATTCTCTTCTCTTATTAAAGTTTGCAACGTCTTCATCAGGTTTCTTTTAGCGGATTTCCTTTCCATGGATTTTTTCTGGCAGAAGGCGATTGCGCTCATCTTTATTTCTTCTTTCAGCAGCTCACAGTGCTCAGCGTTCACTTCTTGACTTTTCGCTTTCTCTGTGATAAGCCTTTTTAACTCTTGTTGAAGCTCCTCCTCCTCAAGCGCGCTTTCGTTTAGTTTCCACGTTTTCCAGGATGAATCGCAGTTTTGCTTTTTCTTTTCCTTCCCTATCTGCGCCGTAACAAGAGCGTGATCTGAAAAAGCTACTGGTATAACGTTATAGGCTATCGTATTTGCCGCCAAGCCACTCGAAGCATATATGCGATCTAGTCGCGAGTGACATTCCCCTTGCCAATGAGTGTATCCGGGAGATGGTGCTTGTACAAATTCAGTTACGTCTTGCAAATCAAAATCTCTAAGTAGCTTCTTAAAGGGAAACTGAAGCGGTCCTTTATTTGAGAAAAAACATTTCAATGGCCTTCATTCTACCTCCAGGATCGGGAATATCAAGATTATTTTTCAATTTGGTGCACGGAGGCTTCAGAAATTAATTTTTAAAGTACCGCCGAAGCCCCTCCTTCCCGGGGCGTGACGTCACACTAGGCGCGTTCGGAATATCTGCTCTCGCGCATCTTCAGCGCCTGTCAAAGCTATGCACGCGCACTCTTGCTATTTTCAGAAAGGTCAGAAAGAGACGTCACGACTGGTGTCAGTGCGGGGAAATATACTTGGCAAGCTTGCCGTTGCACGCGCTGAACACACGAGCGACACGCGCTTGGCGGCCCGAAGATCCTAGTATGACGTCACGACTGGTCGAATGTTTTTTCGCTTTTTCTCGCTTTTAGTTGCATCTTCAGGGAAAACAAAAGTGATATTCAGATTCACGGGATAAAAATGCGCCAGAATTCACCTCTAACTCGTTTTTTTCAAGAAGTGTTTCAGCTTCCCTTTAAGTTCTGCTATGCTGGAGTCCTGTCAAAGTCCCTTCGACGAATCTTTGGCCCGAGTCACGCAGTTGAAATCACCCCCCAGTAGTGTGTGTGCCGGAGTGCTGATATACTGTCGGAGCCGATTCAAAAAACCTTTTCTTTCTGTCGGTTGGTTTGGCGCATGCGCTGCGACTATCCGAATAGCTTCATTATTGTATAGCACGTCTACAGCGCAAATTCGTCCACTCCGGTCCGTCTCCCATTCAGGGAATACTGTAATGCCGCTTTTCTTTTTAATTAGTACGGCTGTCCCCGCACTATGTGAAATGGCGTTGAAATACCGGAGTTCAAAGTGGTTTTCGAAAAATTGGACGGCCTGATTAGCATGCTGAGCGGTTAATTTAGTTTCTTGCAGTAGTGCGACGTGAACTCTTTCTGCTAAGAAGGTGTTCAGTAACCACTGTTGTCTCTTTCGTGCAATTAAGCTAACGCAATTGAAAGTAACTATTTTTAAATAAAACACTGCGAGTTAATGCAAGTACTTTCCTCACCACACTCATATCAAGGGGGTTATGCATCAAACAAGAAGAAATGCGCCAGAAAGCATCACAGTGCATGCAAGAACCTACTGAGAGTCCTTTTGCCGACGAGCTTCAGTCGGGATCCGGGTCTTTCGGTCGTATCAAAAATTCCGCTGGCTGACTGGTTTCCATTTAAGGCGCTGGTCCGGTAGCGCTTGTCCGTCATCATCCGTGCTGGCCCAGTCTTCACAGCTCCTGAACTTCGGAACAGCCGTGCCAGTGTCTGTCGGCGCAGCTTGCATCGGCTTGACGTCTGTGCTCTGGTCCTGGCCGGTAGGGCGGTCCTCCTGGCGGTTTGAAGCAGTCTTCGAAGATGCATTGACTTCTGCACTGCTGTTCGTGGTGTCTTCCTTCGCAAAAGCGGTAGACACCGGGGAGGCCGAGGGAGTGGCAGGCGGAGAGGAAGTGTTGTCCTTTGCAGCTTCCGCTTCCAAGGGGCACAGCACGTCCATGTTGCTACTGGCCGGCAAGCTGCCACCTGGCGCGACTTCAGCTTCTTCCTCATCCATAATGTCTTCGAATTCATCCTTTCCGGTCGCACCTTCTGTGACTGTAGCGTAGCTCCTGACGCAGTCGTCCTTTTCGTGCCCGAAGCGCCGACACAGTTCGCAGCGGGGCACTTTGCACTCACGTCGAACGTGTCGTGTCCTTCGGCAACGCAAGCACATTGGTGCGCGCCCTGGGGCGATGACTAGAACTGAGCCGTGCGGCATGCGCAGTTGGTGCGGCAGTCTTTCTAAGGTCACGCTGTCCTTGAGCTTCAGACGCACCACTCTAGTAGTAGATTCCACGCCTTGGAAGCCGTCTTCATGCCAGCTTTCACGAACAACACCTTGAACGGTTCCGTAAGGCTCAAGAGCCCTCCGGATTCCGTCATCAGGGACGTCACACGGCACCCAGTGCAGTTTTAAGCGTACCTCAGCCTTGTTGGGGTCCAGCAGGAGGCACCTTTTTCCCTTGACGAGCAGTTCTTTTGCGTCCTGGATCTTCTGCTTTGATGCCAGTGAGCGGAAGGTAGCAATCCAAACATGGTTCATCTGGTAGGAACCAAATGCCTTGAGGTCTTGCAAGACGCCGACGCTCTGAAGCCCTGGTTTGAAGTCGCCAATCTTGTACGGCCTTCCCGAGACATCGCAGTGCAGAAAAATGCTGTTGTGCATGATGATACCTGTTGGCAGGGGCGGCAGTACAATCCGATAATCCTGAGGAACAGCAGATGTCTCAAAACCGCGGCCCGATAAGGCCGTTATCTCAGCTCCCGCGGAGCCAGCCATCCGTGCGTCCGTACTTGACGAGTGCCGGAAACAGGAATGCCCGCTATGCTACGCCACCGTTAGAGAAACTCGCTTTGACTATTCATTTTATACGAAATGCTTTGGCTGCAAATGCAGTTAAGCCGTCAGCATGTTACGCAAAGCACTCGTAAATCACTCGCCGTACTTCAGTTCTACTCACCTGCCATGTAGAGTACTTTCGCGTCGTAGAACGGTCCTTTTGTTCGCGCGTCACCGGCCCAGTAGACCTGGTACACCCTGTCGTCTTCAACTACACCGCTAAAGTCCCTTACATCGTCGGAACTCACAACAGGCTGGGTCTTGTCGAGTAGAAATTCTACTAAAACATAAGACATTCTAGAGCCCGGGCAGGATTGACAGGTTGAAGCGAGCGGGCAAACAAAAAGAGTCGAGAGCGATCGTTCATGAAAGCTCGGCGAAGCCTCTATGGGCGAAGCGAAGTGCGAAGCGAAGTGCGAAGTGCCGTGTTTGGCGCTTCGGCGGGCTTCTGATCAAGGTTGTCGGTCGGTTTCGTGTCATATCTCTAACGTCAGCGGTTTTATGGGCTCACGTCCCGAAATCGTTTTTTCGTGCATAGATTACTTTTCGTTGAAAGTAGTGAAAGCGCACAATAAAGACGAATACCAAGACGGAGAGGCAAACAGGACGAGCGCTGACTATCAAGTGAATTTTCTATTGGAAAAAATAGAAACAGCAAAATAAAACCAGGAAAAGCCACAAATACTACAAATGTGACTAGTCATCAATGACTCGGCCACCACACGTGTCAATAAAGTCCACTTCCTTTTTGTGAAGGAAAAGTGAGGGTTGACTGATACACTTATCAGGACATTCCTTCTTTATCATATAAGCCTCCAGTACCTCCCTCGCCACCTTTCCTTTACCTCTCCCAACGATTGTAGTGCCTTGGAAGTTGGGAATGCAGCGGCAATCTCTGCAATGTATGTGTAAATGGGCTCCTGTTGAACGCAGTGATAAAGCATGTTCGCGCAACCGTTCATTCAAGCACCTTCCGGTCTGGCCTATATAAACCTTGCCTCAGCCCAATGGAATTTTATAGACCACGCCCACCGCACATTCCACGTATTTGTTTACGTGCTTCACTGTGCATTGCCGCTTATCTTTGCCTTTTTTCTTTTATCCTCGGACATAGTTGAGCCAGTTTACGTGGTGCTTAGAATACCAGAGGTACCTCGAACCTTGCCGCCACTTTTTTTATATTGTGTGACACCCTGTGTGAGTATGGCATCACGTGGGGTCTTGCTCTCTTTTTTTGCTTGTCCTTTTGGCTTTTGCCACTGAACTTCTTCAGAAGTTTTTCAGCCACTGCGAGCATAAGGGAAGTAGGATACCCTGCACTTCCAAGTCTCTTGACCTGACTACAGAGGCTGTCGTGCATGGCATGGTGACATGACTTTCCAATTGCCGTCTCTAGACATGACGACGCAATGCTCCGTTTCACCAACTTCGAATGCGCCGAATCATAGGGGAGGATTCCCTCCTGGGTACGTGGTTTGTAACCCCAGCACAAGTGTTCCCCTGTGAATTGCATTCGCAAATCCAGAAACTGTAAAAACTGCCCTTCCTGGCGCTCAAGGGTGAACTTCAGGCCTCTAGAACTTTTTTTAAACACGCTCATCACATTTTCAACAACTTCACATACAGTAAGGTTTTTACAGTTTTGCAAAATCCCCTCTCCGTGACGATTGCTCGAAACGGTGTATCAGGCTTATGGGTCTTTGCCGAGAAAAAAACATCAAGATGCGCGATCTTGCATTTCTGTTTTTTCTCAGCAAATACCCATAAGCCTGATACACCGTTTCGAGCAATCGTGACGGAGAGGGGATCGTGGCAAAACCAGGTTAGCCTCTATTTGCAGAAGCACTTGAGTTCTCTAGATATCAGTGACCAATTTTTGGTAAAAAAATTCTCAATCAGTGGTGGAGTTTCTTAAGAAGGATGTTCCAGGGGATGCCGTAACGTTCTCTATTGACGTAGAGGATCTTTATTACTCTATCCCACACCAAGAATTGTTTAAGGCAGTACGTGAATGTATTGAGAGAAACGGCGTGGTTGGTTTCCAAAACGCCTGTGGTGTGAGTGTTGATGGTTTTTTGGAACTTTTAAAATTTTACTTGGAGTCGACTTTTATTCTTCTTGAGGGCCGCCATTACGTGCAGAGGGCTGGTATCTGCATTGCTTCCTGTGCTGCCCCAGTGCTCCGTGATATGTTTTGGCCAAATATGACCGAGATATTGAGAATGCCTTGAAAGGCGAACCTGTGACCAAGTTGTTTAGGTACGTAGACGATTATTTAGTGATTTTGCAAAACTGTGAAAACCTTACTGTATGTGAAGTTGTTGAAGATGTGATTAGCGTGTATAAAGAAAGTTCTAGAGGCCTGAAGTTCACCCTTGAGCGCTAGGATGGGCAGTTTTTACAGTTTCTGGATTTGCGAATGCAATTCACAGGGGAACACTTGTGCTGGGGTTACAAACCGCGTACCCAGAAGGGAATCCTCCCCCATGATTCGGCGCATTCGAAATTGGTGAAACGGAGCATTGCGTCGTCATGTCTAGAGACGGCAATTGAAAAGTCATGTCACCATGCCATGCACGACAGCCTCTGTAGTCAGGTCAAGAGACTTGGAAGTGCAGGGTATCCTACTTCCCTTATGCTCGCAGTGGCTGAAAAACTTCTGAAGAAGTTCAGGGGCAAAAGCCAAAAGGACAAGCAAAAAAAGAGAGCAAGACCCCACGTGATGCCATACTTACACAGGGTGTCACACAATATAAAAAAAGTGGCGGCAAGGTTCGAGGTACCTCTGGTACTCTCAGCACCACGTAAACTGGCTCAACTATGTCCGATGATAAAAGAAAAAAGCAAAGATAAGCGGCAATGCACAGTGAAGCACGTAAACAAATACGTGGAATGTGCGGTGGGCGTGGTCTATAAAATTCTATTGGGCTGCGGTAAGGTTTATATAGGCCAGACCGGAAGGTGCTTGAATGAACGGTTGCGCGAACATGCTTTATCACTGCGTTCAACAACAGGAGCCCACTTACACATACATTGCAGAGATTGCCGCTGCATTCCCAACTTCCAAGGCACTACAATCGTTGGGAGAGGTAAAGAAAAGGTGGCGAAGGAGGTACTGGAGGCTTATATGATAAAGAAAGAATGTCCTGATAAGTGTATCAGTCAACCCTCACTTTTCCTTCACAAAAAGGAAGTGGACTTTATTGACACGTGTGGTGGCCGAGTCATTGATGACTAGTCACATTTGTAGTATTTGTGGCTTTTCCTGGTTTTATTTTGCTGTTTCTATTTTTTCCAATAAAAAATTCAGTTGATAGTCAGCGCTCGTCCTGTTTACCTCTCCGTCTTCGTATTCATATTTATTGTGCGCTTTCACTACTTTCAACATGCATAACCAACTCGCCTGCATCGCCCCATTAGTTCAGTTTACTTTTCGTATTCATAGATTTGACGAAATAGTGGTATCCGAACGAACTTTACGTCCTTTGACCGTACGTCTGTCTGCACGTCAAAGCTTTCTGACGTACAGTCAGAGACAATCAATGTACAGTCAGAATCACCACCAAGACATCCTGATGGCATTTCGCGGCGGCCGATTGCCTCCAGGAAACCGTCAGAAAGCCGACAAGCGGGGTCTGACTGGAGTTTGACTGTCGGTAAGAGTAACTTGTTGGCCAATCAGACATGCTTGACGTACAGTCAGGCACAGTCAGCGGTCCACTAGAAAACATTGACTGCCAAACAGGGTTACATTGATGGATTTTTCCTTCAGGTACCGAACTTGATTCAACACCCAAGAATTTTCATACAAACCTTGCAGCAAAATTTATGCTAATCTAACAAAACCATGCAGTAGATTATTCAAGAAAAAATACTACAACTTCACAGGCAACTCAGCTAAGAAATGCGAAAGATGATTAACGCGAGCATCAACAGAGCATTGCCCGCGCCATCGACCCCTTCGGGTAGCCACGATCGATACCTCATCGAATGAGCAGAGAGTGCGGATCCTGCAGTGGAACTATCGGGGGGCTTCGAAGTAGGCGCGACATTGTCCCAATTCATTTCACCGAGCAAGAGCCACACGACGTGCTTCTACTGCGGGGACACGGGCCGACACAATTGAACTACGTGGCTTTGCCAAGCATTTCACACCGACCATCGAATACAAGAAGAGACGAAACCACAAGTACGACAACACTGGCGGAAAACAAAGACAAGTAGAGGCGCGGGCCAGCGTCTACGTCAAGAGAATAATTTCAAATGTGCAGACTGACACGAAACAGGGGTGCCGCACAACACATGAGTTGGTCGGAGTCCGCATCGAACTCGGAGGCAGTGCGAATAAACAACTCATGATCGTCTCGGCATACTACAGTCCCGACACGGGACACCGTTGTTCGACTCACTCTCAGAAATCTCTGAAATCTCAGAGAGACTCTGAATCTCAAAAATAAATACCACAGAAGAGCGTGTAGTGTTCCACTACACGCTCTTCTGTGGAGATTTTCACGTGATGCACGCGGCATGGCGCCCAAACAAGACCTCGAGGAGGGATACCAAACTACGACACGCAAGAGCAAGCGGACATGACACTCGTCAAAGATATGAAAATTCCGACAGGGCACGGAATCAGCGCCAGACAACAGGACACAGTACTTGACCTTGCTTGGGCCTCATCAAACTGAAGATAAAGGTTTAATCAACTAACTTGCGCCGAACATGATAGAGAACGAGCATCGAGACTACAGAAACGATGGCGGCATTTTGGCGGCGTAACAGCAAGCGAGAGTGAGACTGACTCGACAGAGTCGCGGGTAGTTTCTTGTCTATTGTGCGTCACTATCTCGAAAATTTGGCAAAGAAGGTTTGAGCGTCGCGTGCTCCGAGCGACACTGAACTGGCACTTTCGAGAAGACGAAAGCTGGAAAAAATGACAAAAGTTACGTCCGTAGCAATAATCAACGCAAATCTTCTAGGTGCTTTTGAAGTTTACAGCTGAACGTAGAAGGAAAAAAAACAGGGGGGAAAGAGAGACACACGCTGCTGGGGCCCTAAACTCGCTAAACCCAAAGTTGAAGTAAAACGTTCGCGGAGCGCGCCGATTGGACGTTGCCGACAAAAGCGCAAAGTCATTGTCGTAATAGTCCAATCGGTGCGCTCTGTTGACTTCGGCCAGAACTTGGTGTTTGACGAGTTTAGAGGCCCTGGACTATAAACCTTTTACTGAAAATCTACTTTATCTTTTATACTTATGAATTATATGACTGCGTTCCCAGGGTAACTTCTTTTTCGGTGTGATGTTTGATGGATAGTGTTCACATGTTCTCGACTTGGTTGCTCACATGGAACACTCCCTGAAGTTAGAGCTTTTTTTGGGGGGAAATAGCGAAATGGACGCGGCACTTACACAGTCGTCAACCTTCACCTCAGTGGCCAGAGACCCCAGGATCTGCAGTAACGTTTGGAGGTGCTCTAGTCGGTGGTGCATTGTAAACAATGCACCACATAAACATATATGTAACATAAATTATATGTAAACATATAATTGAAACAGCGCAAACGAACACAAATACAAGTAGAAGAAGGGACACAGACACAGCGCTGACGCACTCCCTCACTCACTCAAAGACAGCATTCTCACTCACTCCCTTCTCTCTCTCTTAGGCCCTCACCTTCAGGCCACCTATCCGTTCATTTTGATCGGTGCGGCTGTTCACCTCGGTTAGGTGATATTAAAATTTTGGCTAAACATAAAAAAAAATGGCCAGGGAAATCCATGAAGCATGTTACGTTCGGCAGCGCGGTTCCTATTTATGCGTAAGTTCACAGTCAGCAGCGTTATCCAGTGAAGAGTTCGAGTTTGTTCAGAGTTTGGGCACGTTTGTTTAAGGGTACTTTCTGCTATAAATTGTTCGGATGGCACATGGCAGTGAAGATGCCCTACCAATGCGGGACTCTTTTTCTACTTTTTTTTTCTTCTTTGTCTTTTTACGTTGATGTCTTTTAAGAAGGCGAAAAAGAGAGTAAGTAGTTTGCGACCGCTGTGTCTTTGTCCCTTCTCTTACTTGTCCTTGTGTTCGTTTGCGCTGTTTTAATTATATGCTTACTCCAGGATCTCCCTCGCAAGCTGGTTTTCGTGTCTTGTTTCCATGTGAGCAACCAAGTTGGGAACATGTGAACGCTATCCATCTAAGATCACACCAAAAGAGGATGCGTTAATTCTGGGAACGCAACAGTATAATTCATTTAAGAGTATAACCTTTAAAAACATGTCAAACTGACCAGCTCAGTTCCAGGCAGCCTCAAATTTTATTCTGGAAGGTCATGACCGCGCGTTGCTTTCTCAACCTTGCGGGCGGCAGTATACGCCGAGCGCTTGAAATGGACAAGGAAATGTGCGAATGTATGTGAAAATTTACATAAACTTCAGTATACCCGGCCGCGCTTCATCCTAACCAGCATCATAATAAGCCATATCATAGTGAAATGGGTGACGATCTTTTTTCTTGCTCAAGTTGATTTGCTAGGCGAAAAGTTTTGTTTATTCGAAAACGTAATCGTGTTTATTTATTTGTCTTTTTTTTCTTTTTCTTACGAAAAATAAATGTTACAAAAATTCTCTACTGCTAATGGCAATCATTTTGGTTTAATTTCTGAAAAATCTTACATATTTATTATTTGTGTTTAGTGAAAACACACCACATAGATTAAAACACGGTGTCGTTCTTTCCTCTCTTGTTTATCAATGTTTTAAATGTATTTCTAAAAAAAAACCCACATTGCTATAACACTAAAGAATAAAAGTTACAGACGGGAAAACACTATCCATAAAAAAAAACGCAACATTGTGAGACGCGCACGCCTAGAAATTTGGTTACTTTTGTGACACAAAGAACCGCCCCCCCCTCCCCCACCCCCTGCCCCATCTTTCTTTCAGGCAGCCCTATTTAAAGCTAATTATTAAGCGCTCGACCGCACCTGAGGTCCCGCGCAATCAAGCTCTCGGCTCGTAAATTATTAACGATACGCAGGACGATTATGAGAACTAATTTATTTTCACCGAAGCCTCGACTTGGTAGTAGGTGTGCCTGCAGGGCACTCGCTTTGGTCTTTATAAATGGACAGCCGAACGACGTAATGCAAAAAAACAAGTTTTTATGCAAGTTGGGTAGTTACAAATTGCGGTGAAATTATCTGAATAAACAAAAAAAAAAGAGAACGTGTCCAACAACTTTGTTAAGTCATTCTCTACTGTTGTGCCGGAAAAAAAAAATTAAATATAACTAGGAGATCTAAATCTAGGTTGATGGTCGTTTAAATGCCAGCCATTGGAGTTTAAATGAACATAGGACACACAAATTCAATCCGGAGCATTGTTGGAGATGACTCTAGAAGTGTTCTGGAAGACAAGCAGAAGCTTAAATTACAGCGTAATAACCAACAGTCATTAACCTGAATAAAAGAGAAGCAAAGGTAAGAAAGATATAAATATGCTATTTTCTCCCCATATTGACTTCACTTCTCGTACAAGGTTGTTAATTGTACTTACATATATGTGTTCTTTTTGTTTTTGATTTTAACATAAATCTTTGCATTACCTGTACTTATTTTTAACTTCGCCGAAAGGCGGTTTTTCTTAGAAACAACCTTCCCAAGTTTTATTATTTAACACAAAATCACGAATTATTTTTGTTCCAGAATTAACCTCTCAAATGTGGGCCATTCGAAAGGGTTTTTAGAGACATTATTTTCATCGCTGTCACAGGCAACACCAAGAGATGAGGAAAAGTACAACGCACAAACATTAATGGCTTATGTGAACGGAGAAAAAAAAAGTGTCTTTTAAATTCAGTATCATGGCGTCTTTCGTTTTCTTTCATTACATGATTTCATCGTTTCATTAACTAAATTAATTGAAGTTAATAAAATGATGCAAAAAACTGATTAAGAACTTACTTTTTTGTTGTTTAACGGAGAGGGGTAAGAAACCTTGAGTGTTTCTCCCCTCTCCAGGGATAAAAAGGTCGAAAAAAGAAAGTGTTTTTTGCTACTAGATGTTCTTTTAAAATAACAAATTAATTAATACATTTGTCTGGCCATTAAATAGACTGGTGAAGGTAGAATTACTGTATATTTAAACGATTAAATTATAGTTTAAATTATAACGTTTTAAGGATGAAAACCCCTATTAGAGCAGGATCAGCTATATTGATTTTTTTTCTGAAATTGATTTTTTTATTTTTTTATGTATACTGATTTCATTGCAATAAGTGTACTTTATTCTTTTTCTTGCTTTGTATTTTTTGCGTTGTGATGTGCTTGCAAGGAGATGTTAAGTAACTGACGAACGAAGAGGACGTTAGAAAGTGCCCCCAACGGTCTGATTTGCTCAAAAGAGCAGCGTTTTTACACGTCTTCAGTTTGATTTAAATATCTTTACTTGATGAACTTCATTCAAATATGAAAGAAATGCACATAGAACACATTAACCGATTGAAAAACATTTTATGAAAAAAAAATATTTGGCGAGTTACTGTTGGGGGAAAGGTTTGGTTTAAATATTTATCATATGGTATCATATAGACCTTAAATTCTGAAACTTTAAGCATCTGAAAGAATGAAGATTACGTTACGTTGGATTGTACTTATTCTATCGTTATAAAAGGTACACAGGCATCAATATATGCAGGCTCGTCGCAACACCTGTATGGGACACATTTCGTGCGTTCCATATGGTATTTTTACCGCTTAGGGGCCCTAATCTTGACACTTGATGAAAAAGACGGCGAGAAATCTGGCGGCTGTTATTGGCCGGCACCAAGGTCAAGTGCGGCGTTGGCCTATCACGGCGGCAAGATTTCTTGCCGACGTTTTTGCCAAGTTTCAAGATTAGGAACCAAAAGCGGTAAACATCCAGCATGGGATTTTTCATTCACCCACTCGGATTGTGACGTCGGCTGTGGTCTCGGTAATAGCAAACCTCCAAAAGCAATGCGCTCTCTGGTGACGCATTTTTGGCGCCGTTCAAGTGACTCAATCGGATTGTGGCGTCGGCTTAATCTTGGTGATGGCAAACCTCCGAAGAGAGTGCGCTCTCTAACGACGCTTTTTTGGAGCCGTTTCATTGACTCACTCGGATCGTGGCGTCGGCTGTGGTCGTGGTGATAGAAAACCTTCGAAGACAGCGCGCTCTCTGGCGACGCTTATTTGGAGCCGTTTCATTGACTCACTCGGGTCGTTGTGTTGGCTGTGGTTTCGGTGATGGAAAACCTCTGAAGACTAGGCTCTATGGCGACGCTTCTTTGGAGCCGTTCCATTGACTCACCGGATCATCGCGTCGGCTGTGGTCTTAGTGATAGCTAAACTTCGAAGACAGCGCGCTCTCTGGCGACGCTTTTTTGGAGCCGTTTCATTTACTCACTCGGATCGTGGCGTCGGCTGTGGTCTTGGTGATGGCAAACCACCGAAGAGAGTGCGCTCTCTGGCGATGCTTTTTGGAGCCGTTTCATTGACTCACACGGATCGTGGCCTCGGCAGTGGTCTTGGTGATGGCAAACATCCGAAGACAGCGCGCTCTCTGGCGACACTTCTTTGGAGCCGTTTCATTGACTCACACGAATCGTGGCCTCGGCAGTGGTCTTGGTGATGGCAAACATCCGAAGACAGCGCGCTCTCTGGCGACGCTTCTTTGGAGCCGTTTCATTGACCCACTCGGGTCGCAGTGTCGGCTGTGGTCTCGGTGATGGCAAACCTCTGAAAACTAGGCTCTATGGCAACGCTTCTTTGGAGCCGTTCCATTGACTCACACGGATCGTGGCCTCGGCAGTGGTCTTGGTGATGGCAAACATCCGAAGACAGCGCGCTCTCTGGCGATGCTTTTTGGAGCCGTTTCATTGACTCACACGGATCGTGGCCTCGGCAGTGGTCTTGGTGATGGCAAACATCCGAAGACAGCGCCCTCTCTGGCGACGCTTCTTTGGAGCCGTTTCATTGACTCACACGGATCGTGGCCTCGGCAGTGGTCTTGGTGATGGCAAACATCCGAAGACAGCGCGCTCTCTGGCGACGCTTCTTTGGAGCCGTTTCATTGACTCAAACGGATCGTGGCCTCGGCAGTGGTCTTGGTGATGGCAAACATCCGAAGACAGCGCGCTCTCTAGCGACGCTTCTTTGGAGCCGTTTCATTGACCCACTCGGGTCGTGGCGTCGGCTGTGGTCTCGGTGATGGCAAACCTCTGAAGACTAGGCTCTATGGCAACGCTTCTTTGGAGCCGTTCCATTAACTCACACGGATCGTGGCCTCGGCAGTGGTCTTGGTGATGGCAAACATCCGAAGACAGCGCGCTCTCTGGCGATGCTTTTTGGAGCCGTTTCATTGACCCACTCGGGTCGTGGCGTCGGCTGTGGTCTCGGTGATGGCAAACCTCTGAAGACTAGGCTCTATGGCAACGCTTCTTTGGAGCCGTTCCATTGACTCACACGGATCGTGGCCTCGGCAGTGGTCTTGGTGATGGCAAACATGCGAAGACAGCGCGCTCTCTGGCGATGCTTTTTGGAGCCGTTTCATTGTCTCACACGGATCGTGGCCTCGGCAGGGGTCTTGGTGATGGCAAACATCCGAAGACAACGCGCTCTCTGGCGACGCTTCTATGGAGCCGTTTCATTGACTCACACGGATCGTCGCCTCGGCAGTGGTCTTGGTGATGGCAAACATCCGAAGACAGCGCGCTCTCTGGCGACGCTATTTTGGAGCCGTTTCATTTACTCACTCGAATCGTGGCGTCAACTGTGGTCTTGGTGATGGCAAACCACCGAAGAGAGTGCGCTCTCTGGCGGCGCTTTTTGGGAGCCGTTTCATTGACTCACACGGATCGTGGCGTCGGCTGTGGTCGTGGTGATGGCTAACCTCTGAAGACTAGGCTCTATGGCAACGCTTCTTTGGAGCCGTTCCATTGACTCACCGGATCATCGCGTCGGCTGTGGTCTTAGTGATAGCTAAACTTCGAAGACAGCGCGCTCTCTGGCGACGCTATTTTGGAGCCGTTTCATTTACTCACTCGAATCGTGGCGTCAACTGTGGTCTTGGTGATGGCAAACCACCGAAGAGAGTGCGCTCTCTGGCGGCGCTTTTTGGGAGCCGTTTCATTGACTCACACGGATCGTGGCGTCGGCTGTGGTCGTGGTGATAGAAAACCTTCGAAGACAGCGCGCTCTCTGGCGACGCTTATTTGGAGCCGTTTCATTGACTCACTCGGGTCGTGGTGTTGACTGTGGTTTCGGTGATGGAAAACCTCTGAAGACTAGGCTCTATGGCGACGCTTCTTTGGAGCCGTTCCATTGACTCACCGGATCATCGCGTCGGCTGTGGTCTTAGTCATAGCTAAACTTCGAAGACAGCGCCCTCTCTGGCGATGCTTTTTGGAGCCGTTTCATTTACTCAGGCGGATCGTGGCGTCGGCTGTGGTCTTGGTGATGGCAAACGTCCGAAGACAGCGCGCTCTCTGGCGCTGCTTTTTGGAGCTGTTTCATTTACTCACTCGGATCGTGGCATCGGCTGTGGTCTCGGTGATGGCAAACGTCCGAAAACAGAGCGCTCTCTGGCGACGCTTCTTTGGAGCCGTTTCATTGACTCACTCGGATCGTGGCGTCGGCTGTGGTCTTGGTGATAGCAAACCTCCGAAAAGAGCGCACTCTCTGGCGACGCTTTTTTTGAGCCGTTTCATTGACTCACTCGGATCGTGGCGTCGGCTGTGGTCTTGGTGATAGCAAACCTCCGAAAAAAGCGCACTCTCTGGCGACCCTTTTTTGGAGCCGTTTCATTGCCTAACTCGGATCGTGGCGTCGGCTGTGGTCTTGGTTATAGGAAACCTCCGAAGAGAGCGCGCTCTCAGGTGACGCTTCTTTGCGACCGTTTTATTGACTCACTCGGATCGTGGCGTCGGCTGTGGTCTTGGTGATAGCAAACCTCCGAAAAGAGCGCACTCTCTATCGACGCTTTTTTTGAGCCGTTTCATTGACTCACTCGGATCGTGGCGTCGGCTGTGGTCTTGGTGATAGAAAACCTCCGAAAAGAGCGCACTCTCTGGAGACGCTTTTTTGAAGCCGTTTCATTGACTCACTCGGATCGTGGCCTCGGCTGTGGTCTTGGTGACGGTAAACCTCTGAACAGAGCGCGCACTTTGGCGACAATTTTTTGTACCCGTTTCACTGCCCAATTCGGATCGTGGCGTCGGCTGTGGTCTTGGTTATAGGAAACCTCCGAAGAGAGCGCGCTCTCAGGCGACGCTTCTTTGCGACCGTTTCATTGACTCACTCGGATCGTGGCGTCGGCTGTGGTCTTGGTGATAGCAAACCTCCGAAAAAAGCGCACTCTCTGGCGACGCTTTTTTGGAGCCGTTTCATTGCCTAACTCGGATCGTGGCGTCGGCTGTGGTCTTGGTGATAGGAAACCACCGAAGGGAGAGCGCTCTCTGGCGTAGTTTCTTAGGGGCCGTTTCATTGACTCACTCGGATCGTGGCGTCGGCTGTGGTCTTGGTGATAGAAAATTTCCGAGAAGAGCGCACTCTCTGGCGACGCTTTTTTGGAGCCGTTTCATTGACTCACTCGGATCGTGGCGTCGGCTGTGATCTTGGTGATGGCAAACCTCCGAAGACAGCGCGCTCTCTGGCGACGATCCTTGGAGCCGTTTTATTCAGCCACTCGGATCGTGGCGTCGGCTGTGGACTTGGTGATAGCAAACCTCCAAAGAGAGCGCGCTCTCTGGCGACGCTTTTTTTGAGCCGTTTCATTGACTCACCCGGATCGTGGCGTCGGCTGTGGTCTTGGCGATGGCAAACCTCCTAAGACAGCGCGCTCTCTGGCGACGCTTCTTTGGAGCCGTTTTATTGGCTCACTCGGATCATGGCGTCGGCTGTGGTCTTGGTGATAGAAAACCTCCGAAAAGAGCGCGCTCTCTGGCGACGGTTTTTTGGAGCCGTTTCATTGACTCACCCGGATCGTGGCGTCGGCTGTGGTCTTGGCGATGGCAAACCTCCTAAGACAGCGCGCTCTCTGGCGACGCTTCTTTGGAGCCGTTTTATTGACTCACTCGGATCATGGCGTCGGCTGTGGTCTTTGTGATAGCAAACCTCCAAAGAGAGCGCACTCTCTGGCGACGCTTTTTTGGAGCCGTTTCATTGACTCACCCGGATCGTGGCGTCGGCTGTGGTCTTGGCGATGGCAAACCTCCTAAGACAGCGCGCTCTCTGGCGACGCTTCTTTGGAGCCGTTTTATTGACTCACTCGGATCATGGTGTTCGCTGTGGTCTTGGTAATGACTAAACTTCAAGGATATCGCGCTCTCTGGCGACGCTTTTTTGGAGCCGTTTCATTGACTCACTCGGATCGTGGCGTCGGCTGTGGTCTCGATGATAGGAAACCTCCGAAGAGAGCGCGCTTTCTGGCGACGCTTCTTTGGGGCCGTTTCATTGATTCACTCAGATCGTAGCGTCGGCTGTGGTCTTAGTGATGGCTGAACTTCGAAGACAGCGCGCTCTCTGGCTACGCTTTTTTTGGAGCCGTTTCTTTGACTCACACGGATCGTGGCGTCGGCTGTGGTCTTGGTGATAACAAACTTCCGAAGTAGCGCGCTCTCTGGCAATGCTTCTTTGGAGCCGTTTCATCGACTCACTCGGATCGTGACGTCGGCTGTGGTCTTGGTGATATCAAACCTCCGAAGAGAGCGCACTCTCTGGCGACGCTTTTTTGGGGCCGTTTCATTGACTCACTCGGATCGTGGCGTCGGCTGTGGTCGTGATGATGGCAAACGTCCGAAGACAGCGCGCTCTCTGGTGACGCTTGTTTGGAGCCGTTTCATTGAGACATTTTGATCGTGGCGTCGGCTGTGGTCTTGGTGATAGCAAGCCTCCGAAGAGAGCGCGCTCTCTGGCGACGCTTTTTTGGAGCCGTTTCATTTAATCCCTCGGATCGTGGCGTTGGCTGCGGTCGTGATGATGGAAAACGTCCGAAGACAGCGCGCTCTCTGGTGACGCTTCTTTGGAGCCGTTTCATTGACTCACCGGATCGTGGCGTCGGCTGTGGCCTTAGTGAGAGCTAAACTTCGAAGACAGCGCGCTCTCTGGTGACGCTTTTTTGGAGCCGTTTCATTTAATCACTCGAATAGTGGTGTCCGCTGTGGTCTCGGTGATGGCAAACCTCTGAAGAGAGCGCGCTCTCTGGAGACGCTTTTTGGGAGCCGTTTTATTGACTCACTCGAATCGTGGCGTCGCCTGTGGTCTTGGTGATGGCAAACCATCGAAAAGAGTGCGCTCTCTGGCGACGCTTTTTTGGAGCCGTTTCATTGACTCAAATCGTGGCATCGGCTGTGGTCTTGGTAATGGCAAACCTCCGAAACAGCGCGCTCTCTTGCGACGCTTCTTTGGAGCCGTTTCATTGACTCACTCGGGTCGTGGCGTCGGCTGTGGTCTCGGTGATGGCAAATCTCCGAAGACAGCGCGCTCTCTGGCGACGCTTGTTTGGAGCCGTTTTATTGACTCGCTCGAATCGTGCCGTCGGTTGTGATCTTAGTGATGACTAAACTTCGACCACAGCGCGCTCTCTGGCGGCGCTTTTTTGGAGCCGTTCCATTGACTCACTCGGTTCGTGGCGTCGGCTGTGGTCTTGATGATGGCAAACGTCCGAAGACAGCGCGCTCTCTGGCGATGCTTTTTGGAGCCGTTTCATTGACTCAGTCGGGTCGTGCCGTCGGCTGTGGTCTCGGTGATGGCAAACCTCTGAAGACAGTGCGCTCTATGGCGATGCTTGTTTGGAGCCGTTTATTGACTCACTCGAATCGTGGCGTCGGCTGTGATCTTAGTGATGACTAAATTTCGAACACAGCGCGCTCTCTGGCGGCGCTTTTTTGGAGCCGTTTCATTGACTCCCTCTGTTCGTGGCGTCGGCTGTCGTCTTGATGATGGTAAACGTCCGAAGACAGGGCGCTCTCTGGCGATGCTTTTTGGAGCCGTTTCAATGACTCACTCGGATCGTGGCGTCGGCTGTGGTCTTGGTGATGGCAAACCTCCGAAGACAGGGCGCTCTCTGGCGACGCTTCTCTGAAGCCGTTTCATTGACTCACTCGGATCGTGGCGTCGGCTGTGGTCTTGGTGATGGCAAACCTCCGAAGACAGGGCGCTCTCTGGCGACGCTTCTTTGAAGCCGTTTCATTGCCTAACTCGGATCGTGGTGTCGGCTGTGGTCTTGGTGATAGGAAACCTCCGAAGAGAGCGCGCTCTCTGGCGACGCTTCTTTGGAGCCGTTTCATTGACTCACTTGGATCGTGGCGTCGGCTGTGGTCTTGGTGATAGCAAAGCTACGAAAAGAGCGCACTCTCTGGCGACGATTTTTTTGGAGCCGTTTCATTGAGTCACTCGGATCGTGGCACCGGCTGTGGTCTTGGTGATGGCAAACCTGCGATGACAGCGCGCTCTCTGGCGACGCTCCTTGGAGCCGTTTCATTCACTCACTCGGGTCGTGGCGTCGGCTGTGGTCTTGGTGATAGCAAACCTCCGAAGAGAGGGTGCTCTCTGGCGACGCTTTTTTGGAGCCGTTTCATTGAATTACCCGGATCGTGGCGTCGGCTGTGGTCTTGGCGATGGCAAACCTCCTATGACAGCGCGCTCTCTGGCTACGCTTTTTGGAGCCGTTTCTTTGACTCACACGCATCGTGGCGTCGGCTGTGGTCTTGCTAATGGCAAAATTCCGAAGAGAGCGCGCTACCTGGCGACGCTTCTTTGGAGCCATTTTTTTTACTCACTCGGATCGTGGCGTCGGCTGTGGTCTTGGTGATATCAAACCTCCGAAGAGAGCGCGCTCTCTGGCGACGCTTCTTTGGAGCCGTTTTATTGACTCCCTCGGATCGTGGCGTCGGCTGTGGTCTTGGTGATGGCTAAACTTCGAAGACAGCGCGCTCTCTGGCAACCCTTTTTTTGGGGCCGTTTCATTGGCTCACTCGGATCTTGGCGTCGGCTGTGGTCTTGGTGATGGCACACCTCCGAAGACAGCGCGCTCTCTGGCGACGCTACTTTGGAGCCGTTTCATTGACTCACTTGGATCGTGGCGTCGGCTGTGGTCTTGGTGATAGCAAACCACCGAAGAGAGCGCGCTCTCTGGCGACGCTTTTTTGGAGCCGTTTCATTTACTCACTCGGATCGTGACGTTGGCTGTGGTCGTGATGATGGCAAACGTCCGAAGACAGCCCGCTCTGGTGACGCTTCTTTGGAGACGTTTCATTGACTCACTCGGATTGTGGCGTCGGCTGTGGTCTTGCTGATGGCAAACCACCAAAGACAGCGCGCTCTCTGGCGACGCTACTTTGGAGCCGTTTCATTGACTCACTCGGATCGTGGCGTCGGCTGTGGTCTTGGTGATAGCAAACCTCCGAAGAGAGCGCGCTCTCTGGCGACGCTTTTTTGGAGCCGTTTCATTTACTCACTCGGATCGTGGCGTTGGCTGTGGTCGTGGTGATGGCAAACGTCCGAAGACAGCGCGCTCTCTGGCGACGCTTCTTTGGAGCCGTTTCATTGACTCACTCGAAACGTAGCGTCGGCTGTGGTCTTGGTGATGGCAAACCTCAGAAAAAAGCGCGCCCCCTGGCGAACCTTTTTTGGAGCCGTTTCATTGACTCACTCGTATCGTGGCGTCGGCTGTGGTCTTGGTGATAGCAAACCTTCGAAGAGAGCGCGCTCTCTGGCGACGCTTGTTTGGAGCTGTTTCATTGACTCACTCGGATTTTGGCGTTGGCTGTAATCGTGATGATGGGAAACGTCCGAAGACTGCGCGCCCCCTGGCGACGCTTCTTTGGAGCCGTTTCATTGACTCACTCGGATCGTGGCGTTGGCTGTGGTCTCGGTGATGGCAAACATCCGAAGACAACGCGCCCCCTGGCTAACCTTTTTAGGAGCCGTTTCATTGACTCACTCAAATCGTGGCGTCGGCTGTGATCTTGGTGGTAGCATACCTCCGAAGACAGCGCGCTCTCTGGCGATGCTTTTTTGGAGCCGTTTCATTGACTCACTCCAATCGTGGCGTCGACTGTGGCCTTCGTGATAGCAAACCTCCGAAGAGAGCGCGCTCTCTGGCGACGCTTTTTTGGAGCTGTTTCATTGACTCACTCGGATTTTGGCGTTGGCTGTGGTCGTGATGATGGCAAACGTCCGAAGACAGCGCGCCACCTGGCGAACCTTTTTTGGAGCCGTTTCATTGACTCACTCCAATCGTGGCGTCGGCTGTGATCTTGGTGATAGCAAACCTCCGAAGAGAGCGCACTCTCTGGCGACGCTTTTTTGGAGCTGTTTCATTGACTCACTCGGTTCGTGGCGTCGGCAGTGGTCTTGGTGATGACAAACCTCAGAAGACAGCGCGCTCTCTGGCGATGCTTTTTTTTTGAGCTGTTTCATTGACTCACTGGGATCTTGGCGTCGGCTGTGGTAGTGATGATGGCAAACGTCCGAAGAGAGCGCGCTCTCTGGCGACGCTTTTTTGGAGCCGTTTCATTTACTCACTCGGATCGTGGCGTTGGCTGTGGTCGTGATGATGGCAAACGTCCGAAGACAGCGCGCTCTCTGGCGACGCTACTTTGGAGGCGTTTCATTGACTCACACGGATCGTGGCGTCGGCTGTGGTCTTGGTGATAGAAAATCTCCGAAGTGAGCGCGGTCTCTGGCGACGCTTGTTTGGAGCCGTTTCATTTACTCACTCGGATTGTGGCGTTTGCTGTGGTCGGGATGATAGCAAACGTCCGAAGACAGCGCGCTATCTGTTGACGCTTGTTTGGAGCCGTTTCATTGACTCACTCGGATCGTGGCGTTGGCTGTGTTTTCGGTGATGGCAAACCTCCAAAGACAGCGCGCCCCCTGGCGAACCTTTTTTGGAGCCGTTTGATTGACTCTCTCAAATCGTGGCGTCGGCTGTGATCTTGGTGATGAGAAACCTCCGAATACAGCGCGCTCTCTGGCGACGCTTTTTTTTTTTTTTTGAGCTGTTTCATTGACAAACTGCGATCTTGGCGTCGGCTGTGGTCCCGGTGTCAGTGAACCTCCGAAGACAGCGTGGTCCTTGACGACGTACATTCTACACACTTCTGGCGTATATTCGTCGTTTTGGTGTCGTCGACATGTTTTTGCTGAAGGCGAGTGAAGGTCAATTGAAAGATGAGACATACAAGGCTTTCGCCTTATTATTGTCTTCACCGATTAACGGCTTATTGATAAAAAAAATACTTGCCCTCCCCCGTACATGAAACGGCGGCCCCACTCCGCTCCATCCTCTCTTCCAACAACGTATCGCATCAGGTGCACGCCAAAAATGATTTTTACTGCTCCGGCCGGTATTCCGTTGAGTCACCTTAGATTTATGTCCACGCTACATGGCAGAAAGTAGTTGACTGCAAAAATTTGCATTATTAAAATTTTGTTTAACAACCAGAAAAGTCGGTTAATTTTGTATCTAGCTTGTCTGTTTCCGTATTTCACACTTTTAATTACTTGAATAGCAGCCGACTTGACGTCAGTGTAAGAGAGGTGGTTAATGGATTATGTTATGTCCTATCTTTAGCTGTGCACTAAGCCCTTGGCATTTCAATATAGTTCATATAAACCAAAAACTGCAAGGACGTTATTAAAAAGAACTGTCTCTAGATCTTTCAAGCTGTGACGATTCCAGTAAATCTGATGCAGTTTGCATAGTAAATAATTTTTATCATTCATTTTTATACACCTCAGAGATGTAACGATTGACAAATTATTTCATAACTTTATTTTAATGAATTAAACGGTTCATTATATTAGTCAGTCCGTAGTCCTACTTATAAGAAATACTTTGCCAGAAATGCTGTGACATGTTGAAATATAATACGCATGAAGCTGAAAATAAAACAAACCTGAAATATTTTTTTGATAAATTTTGGCGGAATTATTTGACTTTTAAAATGCCAAAGATAAAAGAAAAGTGTGCTACGTAGGCGTACCTAAGCATCACAAGGTCTAATGAAAAAAAATATTAATAATAACATACTATAAATAAATTTAGGAAACAATTTATGGTTTTCGGGATATAGCAAGCATTAGGTCAAAACAATTGATCTGGGCAACGTCGCGTTCTTGGTTTAACCTGCCGGCAGACCCCCCCCCCTCCCCCCAACAAGCCAAATGCTCACCCCCCCCCCCCCTCCCACCCGAAACCACCCATAAATCGGCCTAAGCCTGACGCATAAATGAGCTCGTTGTGTTTCAGACGCGAAAAGTACTAGATGCGGCGTGGTGAGATGATAGAAAGCTACGTATGATCTTTACAAACGTTGGACGGCAACTGGCGGTGCGGCCGGGTCAGAAGCGTACAAATGTTTTTAGTCAGTTTCTTCTGCTTCTTGACACTGGCGCTAACAAGTGAATAAATTGAGTCTATCAGTGTCACAAATAACAGCTTGCGCGGTTCTGGAACCATACAGTTTTTTCAGTTTTTCTCGGCACAGGACAGTGGGAAGCCAGGAGATGAAGACTGAGTGGAAACTGAGGCTGCTAGCTTTGCAACCACCCAGTAACTATTCCAGTCAGAGCTCGGCGTTTTGAAGTCCCCGCGCGCTCTCGCCTCCTCCTCACTTTCAACTTCTAGTCGCATAGACAATAGGGTGACTTTGAGACACATTTTGCCGCTCTGAGGTTATACGCTTTTTCAATCGACAATCTAGTACGCACAACGAGACAAAATGCATATACGTGCATTTCGTCTCCTTATTATGGACGACTGACATTATGAACGATTTCCGTGCGACGCGTAGCTTTTAGACAAAACCTTTGGCCAATATACTCCAAAACTCTTGTTTCTTCAGTTGTAACCACTGCACGTCTGACTTGTTTTGTCTTGTTTTGGTGGTGTTATGTTTTTCGACAAGTTGTCTCGCTGAAATGTATTCTACAATAAAATTGTTCCGATTACACAACAGCAAACGTGTCGGCTGTTCCAATAAACATAGCTTCAGTGAACTCTACAGGAAAGCAACCCGAAATTGCCTTAGTGCAATATTAAAAGTCTCTCTCCCGAATCGGTTAAATCGCTAATGGAGTTTAATTTACAACAACGAAAACCGCGCTGTTAACCCACCTGTTTATCTGTTGAGCAGCGTTTTTTTGAAGAAAACGTCCTCAGACATCGTCAGATCACGGTCGAACGAGGCTTCCCAACGTCCTGTACAAGCCAGAAAAAGGTAGAGCCAGTAAAACAGGAAACCGCTTAAACGGGAAAAGACGCCCGTAAGCATGTTATCGGATGTCGACCTCCTCCGTACCCTACGTCAAAAGCGTTGGCGTGAAATCCAAATAGAAAGTGCGGCTGCGCAAATTGGATTCAATTTTCGCTTTTTCTCGAAACGCTTTCTCTCGAAAACTTTAACGAGATGCAGCATTGGTAAGCCACGAAGAGTTCGGTGTTAGTTCCCAATTAACAAACGTTGTCTCTGCAGAAGTTCCAAAGTTTTAGTAGGCCGCCTTGGTAGAATTTGTAATTTTTTATTTAGCTGTCCTTTCTATTTCGCTCCTTTCTTCTTCCTCGTTGCTGATATTGCAGTAGCTACCAACGAAAGCTTTAATCTCTGCAAGAAACGGCCCTTTTGAGTTCATTAGCAAAATGAGCTAAAGCGCTGACGGCATTCCCGTTCCATCCGGCTCGGAAGTGAACCAAAAGTTACTTAAACTTAATGCGACTAATTAAGCATAGCCAGTCCCAAAAGAGTATCAAAATTGTTACAAAACGAGATACTGTAAACTTTAAAGTGGCCTAAGTTTTGGGCAGAAATGTTTCTTATTCAGTAAAGCTTGTCGGATTTTGTGAACCTCAACAAACCTCTCAATCAACCCATCACCATAAAATTCTCGGCTAACTTAAAAAACCTGATATTTTGTTTTCTATTTCTCTTAACGCTAATTTTAGACCAAGTCCCCTCGGCAGACTGACGCAGTTCTTATGAATATATCACCGCTTAAGTTGACGGTGCAGAAATTTTATAAGGCTGACGACACCAGGAATAATTAATAATAAATCAAGCTTTAGATCAGATTTGATCGTGTTCCCATTTGATTCCCTGGACAAGAATTTGTGTTCTTCTGAATTTCTTTGTGGAATGGAGGTTCTCATATTCTGGGACGAGCAAACAGTTAAACTCAAATAATGAACGGGTTGTATAACGACAATTCCGCAATTTGTATAAAATAAATAATGAGGTGAAATTCTACATATAGCCGTCACAAGAACCAAACAATAAGACATTGATTGACCGAGACATATGCACAATAAATTGCAAGAATACAGATAGTGCTATACAAGAAGGAACAAACGTCAAGCTAAGCTTTAAAAGAGTATTACTTTTTGTACTATTATTTTACTTTATATCTGATCGCTTTTTGACTATCATTTAAAATTAACTTCTTAAAACTGGTGCATGCTTCTGTTTGTTTGTTTTTAAGTCAGGCCATGGATTTAAAGCTTTGGCGAAAGAGAGCGAGCTACTGTGCAGTATCCTTAGCCTAACCAATAATTGACTTTGCCACCGAACGTGTGCAGGCCAGTTCGTATTTATGTGTCAAACGTCTATCACATAATGACCGCACGTGCAATTCGGTGCCTCCACCTGTCGAATCCGCTAGAGGAAGCTGCCAGTGTATGCGACTTAAGTTACCGCGTCTCAGAGCGGTGGTTTAAAGAAGGAATATTCGAAATACCCCAATTAACTCTTAAGACCATTCCGCGCGGAATAACGCGGTGAATTTCAAGGAAACTCCGAATATACTTTTAGTTCCATTTGGTTGATATTTTTTTTTGTGCTGTCTTAGCCTTTTCGTCACTTTCCTAAAACTATTTTCGTTCCCCACGCAAAAACGACTTTGACAAAGCATTCCCATATAAATATTAAGCGAAGGTAGTTTCAGTTCAGCGATGCCCCTTTGAACTGGTCAAGTTACTGTAGGAATAACTTAATGTATTGAAATAAAATAAATGCCTTTTAATGTTTAATTTATATTTCAACGGAGCGTTTACAAAATTCAACACCTCTTCCTGTATCTCTTATTACTTCCGACAGGTTCTATTGAAGTAATCACATTCTGTCATTCACTCGTAAATTTGAATATAATTATCCCCCTTAGGCCTCTGGTCTAGGCCTATCAAGAGATCTAGATATACGTGGAGTACACGTTTTAAATATATCCGAAAGAGGGACACTTCACTGCACAGGTTTTAGTCGGCACTTCGCGTAAAACGGATAGCTTAGCAAGGAATCTTTCACAATAACAAAACTTGAAGAAAAAATATAAAAAAATACAGAGAAAACATCATCTGAGCTGAGCACAGTCTAGTGGAACAAAATATGTCAAAAGCTGCCAACCGCGATTGGGTACGTCCTTCTTTTTCTTACTTCCCAATCCGTCTGAGGGACCGGAATGTAAGTAATACTTTAGCAATGTTGTGCTGAGGGCACCAGAGAAAAGCTACCATGAGGTATCTTCTCTGGGTCTGGTGCCCCTGCACTTACAGGGCATGGTAAAAACTACTACTATTCCCTACGCCTTGTGTAAATAAAGCAAACGCATAGATCTTTTTTTGTGAAAGAGTGAATCTCATTGTGGTCTATAATGAACTTGTTAAATAATGTAAGCAGGTTATGCGGAATCGATTGCAGTGCACAATTTGTACGAAAATAAGACACATTCTAGAACTCTCTGCGTCTGACAAGGATGGAGGATTCACGTTTTGTCAGGTGCGGTATATTGCACAAAAAATAAATAAACTCAACGGCCGAAAACAAATAAGAACATAACAAACGGTACCTGTATACACTGGCGATCCTCATGGCGTTTAATTTCAAAAATAATGGTTCCGTATGAGTGTCGGAAGGTGCGTTTGGATTAAAACGCTGCATTCTTTGTAGGATCCTAAGTTTGTTAATATTAGATTTAACTATTGCGACCCAAACCAAATGGCAATAGTTAATTTGTGAGCTTAGCAAAGCATTATCGATTTGCATATTATTTACAGGCAACAAGGAGCGCCAGTGACATACTATTCCGACAACTTTTGACAGTTCCTTAACTAAGTATTCGAAGTGATTTGTCCCATTGAATATGATCTGAAAAAATGGCACCTAGCGTTTTATGCTGTTTAACTATTTCACACTGGCCGGTGCCATTCTCTCGAGCATAATTACTAACAACGTGCTTAATTACAAATCTAAACAAAATCGCTTTAGACTTTACAGTGTTTATTTTAAGACCATTTATTGTTTACCACGAAAGAAACGTTTCCAGAACTAAGTTTCTCATGAATATAAGGTCGTTCATATTCGATGCAGATAGAAATACACTTGTGTCGTCTGCATACATTATGAAACGTGATTGGTTGCAAATATTGAATAGATTGTTTATATACACATTGAACAGCAGAGGACCAAATATGCTGCCTTAGGGAACAACAATCTTCAAGATTTGCAAAGAGGAAACATGATCATTAACTGATAACCATTGCTTACGATGTTCTAAATATGAATATATAAGTATCAAATGCGTGCCACGTATGCCATAACACGGAAGTTTATCAAGGAGCGTTGAATGGTTAGGCGGTCAAACGCTCTATTAAGATCAATAAATATTTCTAGTGACAGCCGTTTGTATTCTATATTATGTAATATTATTTATTTCTGTAATATTAAAACGCTTTTAGTGGATTTTTCCTTGCGAAACCCTAACTGGGAGTCAATTAGCACTGATTTCAAAGCAAAACATTTGTCTAAATGATATAATATAATTTTTTTCAGCCCTTGGAAAGACATTGGAAGAACAGAAATGGGTCTGTAATTTTTAACTAAATTTTTGTCTCCATCTTTATGCAGAACTGAAACTTTCGCAAGTTTTCTGCTATTCGGAAATTGGCCACTCGACAATGCTAAGTTTAATATATATACTAAAAATGCCCTCATGGAAAAAACGGGTGTATCTCGGAACAACCCATTCTTATTTGAACCCTTCTCGTTTGAACCCATTCGCAAAACGCCCTGCTCGTTTTAACCTTTCGCGTTTCGACCCTTTCTTATTTATACCCGTCTCATTTGAACCCATTCTCAGTTGAACCCTTCTCGCCTGAACCCATTCGCAAAACGCCCTTCGCGTTTTAACCTTTCGCCTTTCACCCTTTCTCATTTGAACCCGTTGTCATTTGAACACCGTAGTGAGGTATAGAAAGAAGGAAAAACAGTTGAGGATGAAGGTTGAAGATGAAGCGAAGCGGCACCATCGCTTGCATAGCACATGAAACAATTGTCCTTATCCTGCCTGCCACCCCGAGTCTGTTAACGTAGCTACGTGGTCACATGGTGACGTGGTTTCAAAAGTGCTAGCGCAGATTCGGTACTTCATTTCTCTTCTGTCGCTGCATGTCGTTAAGATGTCGTGTGGAGCGGATGGATCATTGTGCTAGTCGTGTGTTATTGCTTGTAATGGCCAATTCGGGTGGACATTTTCCCTGAAAAAAAAAAAGTTTTCCCATATCTTTGGCAAGGGCGTTCGCGTGGTCAAAGGCTGGCAGGTGCAACCTTTTCGGGTTGCGCTTCTCAGGCGTGTACCGGCAATTTACCAGCAGAAGTTTTCCCGAGCGCCAAGAGGTCGGGCAGCTTGTCTGCCAGTCTGTATCCAGTATCGTCACATCCGAATCGGGATAGGGAACCAAACGAAACAATGCTCGCTGAGGCGGCAAATAGCGGGTTCGAGTGGCAAACGAAGCCATCGAGACAGGCACCCTTTTGTGCTATGAGACAAGATAGCAAAAACAACGAAGAGAAAGATAACTTATGTTTCGAAGAAGGTCAACATTTTTGGAATAATTTATCCAGCCTGAGCAAGGTATGTTTTCTCTGAGACACGGGCTGCATCATACATCACTTTATTTTACAACTCTGTAATAACAAGTTATTACACCACTGAAAAAAAAAGTATGCATATTGATGCAGTTTGAAACTTGAACACGCATTACAATTTCAATCCAAACAAAATCCAAACGAAGTTTAATAAAATTTGACGCGCGTGCGGGCAGAACCACACTGATTTATACATCTGCCCTTTCAATGATTTATATTTTAATATTCTGTCAGCTGTACGGACTGTGGTAATGCCAATATTTTGAAAAGTTTTTGTGAAGCCGCTTCTGTTTACACACATCTCAGAGTCGTAATTTATGTTGTTGGCGTATGCAGCGTGCTCATGGTACCATAGAATGATCGAAGAAGAAGTTAACAGAGCTCACTCGTGACCCAGTCGAATAAAAACGCCAGTTCATTGTGCTTTGCATTCGGGTGGAGAGGGTCACGTGATGCGCCGCTGGCGCGTTTTTGGTCGCCGGTGACACAGACGAGGGCTCAAGGCAATTAATTACAAGGATTCGCCATAAATACCGCAGAAAGATTGCGAGATTATGATGTTGGATTAATTTGGGTTCGAAATGAGAGAGGTTAAAATGAGAAAAGTCTTTCTGACAATGGTCAAAACCAGAAAGTATGTTTTGAGAAAATTTGAAATGAGAAAGGTTAAAATGAGAAAAGTCGTTTTGAGAAGGGTCAAAACCCGAAAGTTTGTTTTGAGAACGGTTTAAATGAGAAAGGGAGAAACGCGAAAGTTGTTTTGCGCTGGGTTGAAATGAGAAGGTAAAAACGAGAAGGTAGAAATGCGAACGGGTTCAATTGAGAACCACCCGAAAAAAACCATTTGGCGCCTATATGAAAATAAACGGGTCCATACTGGTAACAGTTTAACCATACCGGTCACCAGTTTGTCAAAGGGGTCGCCCGTATGGCTCAAAGGGGTCCCCGTATGAGCCATAACGGTCACCTATTTAGACAAACAGGTCACTCCTTTGTCAAACGGGTCGCTCGTCTGGGCAAATGGGCGACTCGTTTGGGCAAAGTTGTCGCACGTTTGCTCAAACCGGAGACCATGTTGCAAACTGTACCGGTTTAATCAAACGGCTCTCCGGAGCCCGTTTGACACTGAACGTACCAATCGGCGGCGTGGGCACGCCTAGCGTTTCAGCCGTGGCAGCCAATGTTTCCGGTAGGGTGGGAGCGCCGGTTCATTGATTTCAGATTTTCCGCGTAATGCAAGAAATTATATTTATATTTCAATTGCGCTGATGTTCGCTTATACCGAAACTGAAACTAACACCTTTTTTTTTTTTATTGTTGTTTTACGTAAACGCGCGACGTTGGTGGGCCGATATTTTTGACAGAACTTGAAAACTTTGTCCATCTTTGTTGCCTCAATTTACTTATTCAGGTCGAATCACTCTCGCAGAAGACGCGACCGCGTGAAAGAATGTACGTCTAGACTCCGTTTCACTTTAATTCAAGACGCCGCGAAGCTAGCACGCGTACAGGTCCC
Organism: Ixodes scapularis; assembly: GCF_016920785.2. Lineage (NCBI taxonomy): Eukaryota > Metazoa > Arthropoda > Arachnida > Ixodida > Ixodidae > Ixodes > Ixodes scapularis. The sequence continues at coordinate 14,056,150 of NW_024609873.1, read as the reverse complement.
GACAAAGTAAAACGGAGCGCCGGAGCGGCGACCGAACTGCACCGCCGCGCTATCTAGCAGCGCCGGCTCCAACTGATAGGTGCCGTCTGCGCATGCGCGCGTGAGCTTCGCGGCGTCCTCCGTCTTTCTTGTTTAATCCTCGCATTATCGACGTCTCAAGCTGCCAAACGCTGTTCCGATAAACGCCGCTAGGTGTTCGGCTCGGGCTCATGCGGGGAGATAACACTGAAGGCAAGTGGGAGAGAGGGGCGAGTCTTGTCAATGAGCACTGCTCCTTGTGCAATCAGGCGTCGATTTTAGGAAGAGCGTTGCGCCGCTCGAACCACCGATAGCGTAAGGGTGGAATGAAGAGAACGGAGGCCCCAGCGGAAGGCACGTTCGCATGCGCAGATGTGGCCTATCACTTCCAGCCGGCGCTGCTAGATAGCGCGGCGATGCAGTTCGGTCGCCGATCCGGCGCTCCGTTTTACTTTGACGGGACCTGTACACGCGGCTGCAAGAATATCGAGCATTGCGAGAGCACGCCCGCCGTTTCAGCAGTCAAACTACGAGCTCGCGCAGAGTACTTTCTTCGCTCGGGCGCAAGCCGAGCTTCTGGCCGCCCAACCGCCATTTCCAAGGTTCAAGCGTGCCAAAATGCGCGCGCGCGTGTCTTTTTTTTTTTTGGAGGTTACAAAAACACGTTTCACTGGAATGCCTGGGGAGAGGGAGAGGGACTGTCCCTGTGGTCCTCGCCCCCTCCCTCCTCTCTTGTCACCCGTCACGTGACTCGCAGCCACGCGCGAGCTACACGCTGATAAGCATCAAGATCCGGAAGGGTGCGCCTAGCAGGCTCAGCCGCTTTTTTCTTTGTCTGCTTGTTGTCAGTTCCAGCTCGAACTTCGCGCGTCCACCTGCTTCGATCTGTCGCCTAACCCTGCGGTCTTATTAGGATGTCTCTCGACAACGTATTGGATGTGCACCAAAGCTATCAGTGTTCGAAAAGTCCTACGTCTCTAACGGCAACAAGTGATTCTTCAAAGAAGTCAGGAATTCTTGCGGTTTGGTTGAGTTCGACAACTGACAGCTTGTGCGCCACACCGTGTTGAAACTTCCAAGAAGCCGTTCCCTCTCATTTGTGTTTGTGTGGTTGTCCTGCTTTGACCGTGTCGAAAAATATCACGGATTACATCTTTCAAGTCCGCTATTCTTATGGTAAGTGCACTGCAACCTACTTCTTCGCAACGACTGACCGTTCTTCTACTCGTACTCTTCCAGATTATCTATATAATTATGCAGCCACTATTCTCGTGGCAGCCGGGCGAATAATTTCCCGAAAGTCTACCTTCATAGTCTGGAATTACCTCGGTTCTTGTTTGGTTTGCTATCTTCTCAGTTTTTTTTAAAAGCTTAGAGTGCCTCTCACATTTCACAGATCGCTTGCACGTTTGTACTTGTCTACAAAAGGCGTAATCAACTTTGAGGAGAATTGAAAACAATCTTTTGTGTCTGTTTTCCTGTCCATTTGCAAGCACCTACGTGAGCACATTTATTCTACGTGTTTCCTCCATGTTATAAATAGGTTTATGAGTTCCGGAACGTCTTAAATAAGTTTAAAGGGCAACTCCGGTCCATACTTTCGATTTTGGGATTATGGCAGTTTTTAGTGCAGTCAGCGTCCCTGAATTCCAAGGTGTAATTTTTTTCTCGTTACCGTGCGTCGTTTTAAAGATATGACGCCTCAAAGTTTCGTTTCGGGCGCGGTCAACAAAACCGAAACTAGCCGCTTGAGGTCCCTTCAACACTGGAAATCAGCCGCAATGTGAACGTGACGTCAGGATCGTTCTCGTTCAACGAGTACGTAGGCCCATCGGCACCTAAATATGTTACGCTAGCCGTCTAAAAATAGGAGGTAAGCTGATTTTCTTTTAACTCTGTATGCGTGGTAGTTATCCAGCATATGTAGCAAGAGTTAGTGCGTATACCCAAAAGCTAACGACTGGAAAACCCGTGAACTCGTTTGGTTCCGTACTCGGCGGCCGCCGCCGTGCGTGCGCTATGCCGTACTCGTCGCTTGTATACCCAGAAGCTAGCGACTGGAAAACGAGTGAACTCGTTTGGTGCCGTACTCGGCGGCTGTCGCCGTGCGTACGGTCTTCCGTACTCGTTGCAAGGCCTAAATTGTCATCGGGGCTCCGTGAAAGGAGCGGCGTTGCTCTACGCCGCGCTGCCAGTGACGTACAATACTCGGGGCCCTCTCGCTTTCGCGCTGCGGGTCAGTCCCAGACACGAAGCTTTGAGGCTCTCCGGCGTGGGTAGCGGCACCCGAACACACGTGTGCTGGGCTTACACGTCTGTTTTTTCGTTCTTTTTTCCTCGGGCGCGTTGAAGCCGAAGTCCAAAGTCCACTGGTCGAACAGCGTCCACCCACACCTTTCCAATTCCGGTCCGTTGGAAACCTATGAAAAAACACGTAGTTGCAGCGGGTTGTGTGAGGAGCCCACAGCGCTACAAGTTGTACTCGGCATCTTTTGAGGAACAGCTGTGCAGTTTTGGGCGCACCGAGTTGCTCGCTAAAACGAGTCTTGGAGTCCTCACAAGCAAATAAACCAAAGGCTATACCGAAGCTACACGGGCTACAGATAAAAGCAGCGGCTAAACTCGCCAATCACAAGCCGACGTAGCGGTGGTAGCGCCTCAAAAGAGCGCACTCCGCGCACCGGCCGGACCGGAGGAAAAAAAGAGAACGATGCACAAGTCACGGCCCATTTTTGCTTTAGCGATCGGTAACCCGCTGGCCGCCCGCTAAGGAGCAACGGCTCGCGGCGGGTCGCATTTTTATTATCGCCATTAGTTGAGAATGCGGCGTCCCCCAGACGTAATATTATCGCTGGGGTTGTATTTTGTGTCACTACAACGATACCAGTAATTTATTTCATTTTGAGTTTTGGCCGGAGTTGCCCTTTAAGATAACCAACATACCAGACAATCCCCGTTTAGGGCTAGCGCATAATTTCCCGATTCGAATGGCACGTTCAAACGTGTGGTCACGTGCAAGGTCGAACGGGCACCTGAATCAAACGGGCACCCGTATCAAATGGGCACCTGTATCAAATGGGTACCGTTTCGAGCGGGTACCGTTCCAAACGGCTACCCGTATCCCATAATCACGTTTGATCCAAACGGGTTGACAAGTTTGCACCCGTTTGATTTACCAGTTTGCCACCCGTTTGAATTTCAAATGGTTTTTTTCAGTAGGGTGGGGCTACCACATCGATTACGAATTTAACTGCTTTATTTATATATCGTCTATGTCATAGCCTTTACTGTTATTCAATCACATAACACACGAATCACTTCCAATTCGTCTGTAGGTTGTAGGGAAATGGTGACTGCTACACTGTGGGAGAAAACAAGGACGCATCCTCATAGGGCGCGCTCGAATGGAAGTTAGTAAAATGTTTGTTAAAGACCTCAAAGAGTTGTATTCCGGACGCGCCTTCACCAGAAGGAAAAAGTTGATCCTATTTAATTCTTCTGCTTGCTGCGTTTAAGCACTTCGTTTATCGACTGCCAAACAATCGCAGGACGCTTTTTGTGAGAGTCGTGAAAGAGACGTCTGTGATATTCTTTTTTTTTTTAGCGCAGATGTAAGTTGATTGTGATACTTCTTGAAAACTGCATGGTCACCGTCATCTTTTGAACAGAGGTATGCGTGATATAAGCGATTCTTTTCCTTATCATTGTTAAAATAGGTGGCGTGACCCATAATATGTTTAGTCATTCTTAACAGTGACTGTATTACGTAGAACAGATCGATGCGATGTATTGCCGCACGTAGGGCCGGAAAACAGCGCTCATTCACGGGCTTCTAAAAGGTTCTCGTTTATTCTTGCTGCGGACGTAACTTCTATCATTTATTCCTGCTTTCCTGTTTTAGAAAGTGCGTAGTCATTCTCGTCCTGAGCTTGAGCCTTTTTTGCCGAATCTTCGAGATAGTGACGCACTCTAGATAAGAAACCGACGCGACCTTGTCGAGTCGGTCTCGCTCCAAAGTTCGACTCTGCTCTTACGCCGACCTCGACACCCGCGACGCTCTGCTGTTGTCAAATATCTTTCCTTTTTATTTTGGGGCACAATTTCGCCCCATTAAACGTTCAGTTTACTCAGTCATTCGCCGCCTCATTACTTGTCTTTCGTCACATTTTGGTGGAGGTGCGGGGTAACACATGTCCTTGCAGCGAACCCCTCCGAGGTCCCGCAGTGAAAATCCGACACCAATCCTACAAAGACCCAACGATGACACCACCGAGACCCGAGCAAGCCGTCCCGTTCAGGGCCTGCCCTCAGAGTTTGGTCAAGTGCCAGAACCATCGAAGAAAGCCCAGTGGACGATGAACTGCCAGTCAGCGCAGACCGAGATCACCCCACCCGTCCTCTACCTGCCCGCGGCCCAACGAACCCCGACGACCTTCCATGGCGAGGCCTGCTCGGATGTGGAGGACTGGCTTCAACGCCATGAACGTGTAGCCCGCCATGATGAATGGACCAGGGAGTACCGCCCCAAAACCTATACTTCTCTAAGGACGGCTCCGCGAGGAGGTAGTTCGAAAACCTACGAGGGTTCGTTCCCGTCGTGGGACATCTTTGGGACCGAGCTGCAGCGGACCTTCGCCACCCAACACCGAGTGGAGGGGGCAGAGGATCTTCTCCGGAATTGAACCCAGGGACCTGACGAAAGCGCCACGAGTTTCGTGGAAGATGTCCTGCGCATTAACGCCCCTGCCATCCCACTAGCCTCGAACGACAAATGCTGCGGTTCTCATGCGGGTGGTGAGAGTCAACACCCTCGGAGGCCTCGTCTGCAAACCACCGGCAACCGTCGACGCCTTCGTCACTGAAACAACCAACATCGAGCGCGCGCTTCAAGCGCGCATCCAGGCGTCGCTGTACCTACGCTGCTTAACCGCGAAAACACTCCGGGTACGCCGGACATCCGGGACATTATCCGGGAAGTCGTCCGGGAGGAACTGCGAAGGTTGTTGCCAGCCTCCAGTAATCCGCCAACCCTTTCCATCACCGAGGCTGTCCGAGAAGAACTGCATCGGGCTTTAACCAAAGGTCCCCGTCACCACGGTTTCACGGGAGGAACCGACGTTGAGCTACGCCGCCATGGCCCAACAACCGCCGCAAGCTCCCCGCCAAGCCACGGTGCCACCCCGAAGAGATGCCCCGACGCCGCAGTACCCCCGACGCCAGAAAGATCAGGCGCACGTTCACCCAGAACAACCTGAGCCGAGGAAAACAGACGACTGGAGGACAGCCTACCGACGCCCGTTGTGTTACCACTGCGGGGAAGTTGACAATGTGTACTGCCGATGCCCAGTCCGACAACTCGGGATGCGCGGGTTCCACCCGAAAGACCCGCGCCCCCGTTATGGTGAACGCCCTCGGGAGATCAACGACTACCTGCGACGATCTCAGTCCCTCGAGCCTGCGTACCACCGAGGGTCCCGGTCACCGTCGCCCCGAAGTTCAGCTTCGCTGATGCACGAACCCGACGTGAATGCCTGTCGTTCCTCGCTCCTCGCCGGGGACAATAGGCGCGGCAACCCCTGAAGGTGGAGTAGGCGGGGACGACCGACACCGAGATCCTCCCCGTACGTCGGAGGGCCCCCACTCAAACACCACCAGAGACCGAAAAGACGCTCCTGCAACGGTAAAGAATAACCTGAACGTCGTTATCAACGGCCCGTACAGACTACTCCGTCCTGAATGGGAGGCTCTCCCAATGCCTTCTGAAATTAATGACGCCGTGGGATGGCCCACAGATACGGACCACTGGGGGACATCTTATCACGCCAGTCGGAAGGTGCACTGCTCGCGTCGCGATTCAAGGCGAGATGTGTCCGTTAAAGTTCGTCGCTCTACGAGACTGTGCGAGAGATGTTATACTCGGAATGGACTTCTAGTTCATCGACCTAGAAGCCAACGAGTTGAAACTGCGGATACCTGTCGTAAGGTCCGAGGATCACAAAACTACGGCAGCCACGTCAGCTACAGTGCGCGTACATTCCGAACACGTGAACTTGCCACCACGTTCGAGTGTACTTGCACCTGTCGCAACCGAAAAAAAGCATCTGCGGTGAAGCTTTGATGGAAGGTAGCATCCAACTGCGCCTAGGAAGAGGAATCGGCGTCGAATGAGGCATGGCGGAGCTCGAAGACCGACGTACTGTTGCACTCGTAACGAACTTCTAACAGGAGGCTCAGCACCTTACGAAAGGCACTACCGTGGGTCACGCCGAGGAACTCCCCGACTCAGCCGTAATCAGCGGAGTATCAGAAGACCGCTCTTCGTGGCCACACGAGACAACGCCGCCTTCGCAGTTCGACATCGATCCAACCCTGCGTAGCCCGCAACGGCGACAAGTCGGTGACCTTCTCGCCGAGTTAAGTCAGTGCTTCTCCACGTCCTATAAGTACGCCAAACGACGGTTGCAAAACATCGAACCGTTACTGATGACGACGCGCTTCCTGTTCATCGGTCGCCGTACCGTGTCTCGGTGAAGGAGAGAGATGTCATCTAGAAGCAGGTTGAAGAAATGCTGGACGACAACATCATCCAGCCCTCAAACTGTCCGTGGGCTTCGCCGGTAGTCCTGGTAAAAACAGAAAGACCACGCAGCTCTTTGGCTCTGCGTGGACTTTCGTTGACTGAACGCCGTAACAAAAAGGAGGTTTACCCGCTGCCATGCATTGACGACACCCTCGACCGGCTGCGCCTCGCCCGATACTTGTCGTCGATGGACCTGAAGAGTGGCTACTGGCAGATCGAGATCTACGAAAGGATCGTGAGAAGACTGCATTTCTCACGCCGAACGGGCTGTAAGAATTTAAAGTGATACTGTTAGGACTGTGCACAGCACTGGCGACGTTCAAGCGCGTAATGGATACCGTCCGCTCAGGCTTGCAATGGCAAAGCTGCCTTGTCTACCTCAATGACGTCGTGGTATTCGCAAGAGACTTCGACGAGCACCTGAGACGTCCGCGAGCCGCGCTATAGGCTATCCAGAATGCTAGAGTGACACTGAACCCTTCAAAATGTCAGTTCGCTTATGGCGAGCTCAAATTACTGGACCATGTCGTGAGTGCTCAGGGCGTAAGCCTTGACCCGGCAAAGACATCCGCTGTCGCCGCATTCCCGAAACCATCAGACAAGAAAGCCGTACGACGATATCTTGGGCTTTGCGCATACTACAGACGTTTGGTTCGCTATTTTGCCAGGATTTCTGCTCCGCACACAAATCTGACGAAGGACAACGTGAACTTCTAGTGGGGGGAGGGGCAAGAGCAGGCGTTCAACGAACTGAAGGAAAGACTCCAGTTGCCCCCTGCCCTCGGACACTTCGATTCATCAGCAAAAATGAAAGTTCACACGGACGCCAGCAACAGCGGACTCGGCGCGGTACTCGTCCAGAGACTAGACGGAGCAGAGAGTGTGATCACTTACGCAAGGCGGGCACTGTCCAAAGCAAAGCAAAACTACTCAACGACGGACAAGGAATGTTTTGCTGTTGTTTGGGCGTTAACCGACTTCCGCCCGTACCTGTATTGGATCCCATTCCGCGTTGACACGGACCACCACGCTCTCTGTTGGCTCGCCAACCTCAAGGACCCGTCAGGATGCTTCGCTCACTGAAGTCCTCGACTGCAAGAATTCGACGTAACAATTGTGCGGAAGTCTGGCCACAACCATAATGACGCCGACTGTTTGTCTAGGGTCCCAGTCAAATCGACATGGTAGCACTTCACCGAGATGACCAGGAACTTCGCGCCGTGATTGACCATTTCGAAGGTCAAAAAAACTTCCGTTCTGCGATTCATGGCGCGAGACTTGCCAAGCTTCGTTCTGCGGCGAGGCGTGCTCTTCAAGAACAACCTTGGAACCAGCCACCCTGCCTGGCTGCTGGTTGTTCCTGCGAGCCTGCGAGAAGAAATATTTCAAGCGTGCCATGGCGACCCCACGGCTGGGCGCCTTGTCTACAGCAGGACGCTGGCCCGGATTCGTGACAAGTACGACTGGCCGAGACTCCCGAAAACCGTCCATCTGTACACGCGATCGTGCCATGAGTGCCAACGAGGTAAGAAGCCTCCGACGAAGCTAGCAGGACTGCTGCAGCCGATATATGCGCCGACTGCGCAATTCCAGCAGTCGAAATGAATTTACTTGCAAGCAAACCGGTGGATTATCGTCGTGACCGCTTATCTTACACGATACGCAGTGTCGAAAGCCCTTCCATCGGGTACAGCGGTAGAAGTCGGCAAGTTTTTCATGGAGTTCATTTTCCTTTGAGACGGCGCACCTGCACTGCTGATAACACATCGAGGGTCATCTTTCCTACCACAGCTGACTCAAGAGGTTCTTCGGTTCCGTCACACCAGCCATCGATGAACCACCGTTTATTATCCACAGACCAACGGGCTAACGGAGCGGCTCAACAAGACGATCGCCGACATGATCTCCATGCACGTCTAAGTAGAACACAAGACGTGGGACGACCCCTTAGCAAAAAGGGGCAGTATTTGAAATGAAGTTAAAATATATTGAATATGAATAATCATTCTGTATTTATTCTGTTTCATTTTGTCCACATTCGAAATATGAGTGTAAGGTATTCAAAATATATCATAAATATTAATCAGAAATAATTTAGATATACCAAAAATATAATTTTCTCCCCACTCAAGATACCATTTGTGTATTAAAAACTGGCTACACAATTTTTTTATTTCGGATTTTGTTAGTAAATGCTGTCCCTGTGGTATTTAAGGGCACTACTAAATACCTCACACAACTACACATTAGGAACGAACACAAACACCATGACGTACGGAACACCAGAATCACAGTCCTGTTGACTGCTCCAGAGCCTTATATAGCCTACAAATAGAAGGTAATCATTTGGCCGGTGACCACCTCTGCACTTAGTAACGTTACAAGTATTCGATCTTTTCCTCGGGAGTCTGTTAAAGGGGAAACAGTGTTTTGAAGTTCGTGGATTACTAAAATCCATTGGTACAAGTAATAATAATTCGCCGCAGTCACTACAACAATATCCACAAGGACGGCTTCTAGAAGGAATGTTATTGCTTCTCTGCATAGCACCACTCAAGATGAAGCGAGTCAAGGCAGTTTTTTCACTTTAAAATTGTTATTTTACATTTTTTAATAGTTGTCTATTTAATACGATCGTTAACGTCACTATATTAAAGTCACTACTCACGTCACGTACAATGGTGAGCATACACATTCAGTGAACTGAAATTGTGATTGCACCACCACGCCGAACATATCTGCTCACAGCACTTGCTGAAGCTTTCCAGCATCAGAAGTGTTCTGGTTGTAGTTCCCGAACGCCGTTTGTGATTGGTGTTCAAGAAACTCATCAGGTGTGTTCTAGATAGAAACATGAAAACAATAACATAAATTCGGCTGATTTACCAGTGCGATGCTGCACAACTCAATTGACAAACTAATCAAATGTTGTATTTACGCACTTCGTTGTATTCCACATCTGCTTGAAGTGAACTTCTTATAAGCGAGCTTTTCAATACTTTGGTAGTTTCAGTCAGACTACCAAAGTATTGCAGTCAAAAGATACTTAGAGTATAACAGAACAGTATTTACGATTTCCAGGTATTTTAAGAGTATTCTGGCCAATATTTTTGATTGCTGCATTTTTATTAATGTTGGAGTTGCATAAAATAAATAAATATTTTAAGAAATCTATGTGAAAGGTATTTTGTGCCTACTAATTACCTATTTCAGAAATAATAAAAAGAACTCCAAATGTAGTTTAAATAAAGGTATTTTAAAAAAGATTTTTCAGAAGTACATTTATGTATTAAGTAAAAACAAAAATAATTGTATATTTTCGGTCTATTATTTGTGTACTTACAATTGTAAATTGTAGTTAAAATATACTCAAATTAAAATTTGGTATATTTTAAACATATTTTCGCTTAGGGGCGTGCTGCCGTACGTTACGTTTGCGTAGAATACAGCGGTTCAAGAAGCCAAGCAAATGACGCCGTGCCAACCAGTGCACGGCCGGAGGGTTATCACGATGTTTGACGCCATGCTGCCTCACGTGCCAACCGACGATGGCAGCGACGACGCTCGACTGATCTATCAACGCGCGGAGGAAGCTCTACAACTGACAAGAATCAGGATTCAAGACCAACAGCGAGTTGACCCGCGCCGGTATAACCTTCGTTTTAAACTCAGAGACCGGGTATGGCTGTGGACACCGATACGGCGTTGCGGTCTCAGCGAGAAGCTTCTCAAGTGCTACTTCGGGCCCTACAAAGTTCTTCGCGGACTCGGGGACTTTACGAGGTGCTTTCCGACGGAACTCGGCCATCAAGACGATGCCATCCGCGATCCGAAGTAGTCAGCGTCGTGCGCCTCAAGCCGTATTACGAACGATAGAACTTTGGACTCTCGTCAAACTGTAAAATTCAGTTCGCGGTTCTGCTGTCCTTTCGTTCTTGATTTGTGTTTTCGGTTTGTGTTACATCGGGACAATGCGTGTTTAAATAGGCGAATGATGCCGCGCGCAGGGCCGAGAAAACAACTTTCGGTTAAGGGCTTCTAGAAGATTCTCGTTTATTGCGTGTTCAGTCTAGCCCCGAGCTCGAGTCTTCTTTGCCGAATCTTCAATGGTACTGACGCACGCTAGATGAGAGGCCACTGCGACCTTGTCGAGTCAGTCTCGCTCCAGCGTTCGACTCTGCCCTTACGCCGACTTCGATGCCCGCGAGGCTCTGCTGCTATCTTCTGTTTCCTTTTTTTTATTTTTGTGCAGAAGTTCGCTCCATTAAACATTCGGTTCAATTTACTCAGTCATTCGCCTCCTCATCATTGGTCATTCGTGACAGTATATCGTCTTAAAATATTTATAAAATCATCATAGGCTTCGTTCACGCAGTGCTTTCAGAAGACAGAAGTCCAGTTTGTTTGCATGACCTTGCTTTTAAAGGACCGGCAGTTGGCAATCGGTTATCGTTTGGAAAGTTGAGTCTAATGACCCTACCCAATAGATCACGAGTTTGAAAAACAAATTGGTAATTGATTGTTTATGTCACTACTAATAGTACCTGCACTGCGAACTATAGTATTTATATTCGTAAGAAAAATTCGATACAACCTCCCGTGGAACAGGTAATTCGTGTGGGGGACACAATCACATTGCGAAAAGCACTACTACTGAGTGTACTAGTCAGTCGTAATGAAAGAGAAGAGTTTTCCGAACTATTTACATTTAAGTCACCACTCAGAACAAGTGAGTAGTCCTTCAAGGACATGAATTGAAGGTACCTCTCAAAAAAAGACAAACAAAAATAATAAAGTGACCAGCTGGCGGTCGATACATAACAGAAAGCAGCTGACGTCCGTGCTTTACAGTTACGATTTCGTAGTCGTCTGTGGTTTGGTTAAAGCATCGAGTATGTGGCATCTAATATCCTGTCTAACATAAATACAAACACCTCCCCCTCGTTTTCCGCTTCGATTCAACAAGAAGTGATTGTAACACGGCACGACAAGAACATGGTCATCTGTTACGTACCGTGTTTCGAAGTGCATCATCGCTTGAAACGAAACACAAAGTTGACCTAAAAAAGTAATAAAATTATCACTTTCACATTTCCAAGAGCGTATATTGAAATGCGAGATCGTGGACGGGTCTTTGATTCATGCATGTTGCTTTAGTTTAATAGGCAGTAAAAGTTAATGGTATTTGGGCAAGAGGCTAGAGGTTAAAAATGCAACGAAACATCATGCATTACGTTTCAGTAGCACCAGACTCAACGTTGCGTTCTGCACTATCGAAGTGCCGTGACGCAGGAAGTGGTCCGAAAAATTGCCCGAAGATGCAGCCTTTTGGCCAGACAGACACGCTGTTTATCGCTTCAAATACGTATTTTTCACCGAGAATGTGAAAGACACATAGAAGGAAGTTTGGGTTGCAATTTCGTGCATACAAAAGTTTTACCTTGCAAAACAGCAGCGACCAAATCCTCAACGTCTTTCGTACTTGCTTCCGGGGACAGTCTTGACACAAACAGGGCACTTTGTTGTGGAGCACGTCGACTCACGACTCTCTTTGATGCTTTTGAAGTTCTGACAGAGGGTTTTTCGGGCTTACGGCGGGTGACAAGGGTGAAGCCATCACCATCCCCGCTGCTTCGCGGAACGGAGTCTCGTTTGGCTGTAGGCGTTGCAGGTGGAAGGGGCCCAGTTAGTCCGATGGTATTTGTCGAAGTGTCAGCTGGCGGCGCTTTTCGAGGTCTCGGTAGGCTCTGCTGTGGGGAACTCAAGGCGGAAACTTCTGGAATGGCAGAGGCGTAAGACAGCGGATGAGAACCGTCCGTTCTGTCCGAAATATTCGTGGAACGTTGACTAACGAACAAAGAGAGGAAGAATGAATGGTTAAGTCGATTTCACAATCCCCCAATCGGCAGCTTTCAGTGGTTTTATCTCTAAATGCGCAGGTCATATTCGACGCAAGGCTCAATCGAGACCCCAGGTAAGGATGGAGAGGAATAAAAAAAGTGTTGGAGTTAGCGCCACGAGTATTTTAAGATTAGCTACTCCGATTCTGGTCCACGGCTGCGCGCTTTCAGTGGGTTCTCTTCGTTTTTCTTTATAAGCGAAGAGCGCGCTTTAGAAGTGTTCCTTTTTGTTCGTTTTGATTGTTTACTCTATAACGGAATTGCGTGTACATCGCTTATTTAAAGTTGCTGGCTCGCCAGAGGACGTGAACGTGAAGCCTACGAGCATGATAATTCTTGCTGCCTGCCACATTTCTATATGGGAGGGCAGGCAAACATATGAAATCTTATTAAATTGGTCAATAGCTGAGGATGACCAAGTGACTCTCACCGTTTTCTTCTATTTACAGATTATCATTCAACTCCGGCTAACTCTGCACACGCTGCGACTATTTTGCGTCTTACCAGGTGTCTAAGAGTTAGAATTCCATGGTTTTGTGCACACAAAACACCGTCAGTGCCCCGAAAATAATAAGTGAATGTGAACGCTTTGAAACCTAAAATTCGACTTTAATATGCACCGGGCAAAAGTACTGGATTGCAGAATTCGCCAAGGAGGTTACATACGTCAAGAAACCTTTAGACGTATGTAACGTCTAAAGGTTTCTTAAATTTAACGTTTTTTGTTGTTTGTTTTCCGAGGAGTAACGATAGTAGAGAGTTTTAGTAATACGTATAAGGGCAAACGCAAACCCCCTACGTTAGCGTTAACGTTGCGTTGACGGAACGTGACGGAGCGCGTCGAATACGCACTTTTAGTACAGCGGAAGAAGAACGCATACGTAAAGACTTGTAGCGCCATCTAGATGTGCTCTTGTAAACTGCTTCAAACAATCCAAGACGGGTATTCAGTCAAGCCAATCCAAAGCCCCGATTCTCCTCGCTTTGTTACGGAAGTGCGTGTTTCTGTGTGTCTGTTGTGTACCTGTTTTTTTGTTGTTGTTTTTTTTGTACCGACCGCACGGTAAACACCCCTTTGGTTTCGACAGCGTCGCCAACGTTCTTGGCTATCGACACCCATCTTTGTGGGTGCTCGAAAGAGTTCGTCGTGTTTACTGCTTTGAGGAGGTTGACTGTCATCTTCAATGGTAAAGCGAACCCGTACAATGCGCGTAGCACTTCCGCTGGTTCGCCTCACCGCCGCCATTTTTCAAACTGGACTAGTCTCGCTCTCTCCCGTGCGCGACGAGAGCGACGAGATGGCACGCAGGAGACCGCTACGTACGTTCGCAAAAATTGATAGCGAGCGTACGTACGCAAGGCTCGCCGCAGTACGTACGTATGGCGCATGCGCAGTGTGGAGGACGCAACGTTAACGTTAACGTATGGGGTCTGCGTTTGCTCCTATACGTATTACTGAAACTCTCTAGTGTAACGAGGATGCGTCTGCTTGTTGCTAGCGTAGCGGTTAAGGTCCAACCACATTGGAGGTTTTTTCACGCGCTTCGCCCGCATCAGTGTAACCTCGTGGCGACGTGCGGCGATCATTGCTGATATCATTCCCTGCACGATCTCGGCGTCAGGCACTGAGTAGCATTGTTGTGGGTGACATTGAGTGACGCGCGCCGACGCTGAGGCTGGCGAAGCGTATGAAAATACGCTCTTGCGGTTAGGGCTCTAGATCGAATGTTTTGCGATCAAAGGATACATTAAAATTGGTGTACAAAGAAACCCCCAGTCAAACTGGTGCGTGCCTCCTAAGCTCTTTCTTCATTTGCTAGACTAGTTTTCCCGCTAAATTTAGGGGGGAAAGTCAATGGTCAAAGGGCAAGGACAGTCGAACTGTCACGCCGTGTAACCTTTCGTGGAGACGACTTGTCGATGCCAAAAATCGTTAAAATTAGGGAGAATAATAGAGGGGCAAGTTTGAGCGATCAACGTATCCTATCTGTTTATAGCTCTCCCAGGCATGACATTAAGGCACGTTAAATTTCTGCAAAATATTTATTGGTGAACCGGTCAAAGACATTTCATGCCAAATAGCTACTATGCAAAGAGGCTGAACATGTCCCCTCTTTTTCTCTGAAGGTGCACTTTTTGATATGAGACCAGTCAGCGATAACAGCTTGATGAATTGGAGCGCGCTGGTAAGTTACAGGGATAAATGAAAATGTACGGCAAGGCAGAACGCAGCAGCAGGCTGTCAAATACCACTTTAGGCACATCGCGCACGCTACCTCATAAAATATACTGCTATATTGAAACAACAAGGAACGTGTCAGTTCATTCCGGATTTTATTTCGACAGTTAACTGCATCCGGGGAATCCGGCACGGCAGTACAGCTGCCGCGGACGGAATGCCGCTGTGTCTTTTGATATTGCAGCCCTATGAAGTTCGTGCTGCGTGTTTTTCTTAAGACTTAGGAGCTCGGCTGCTCAAACACGTGTATACTGACAAAATAAGAAGAAAAATAAAAGGATCATTTCAAAGTGACATATTTGTAAAAATAGCACAGCACAAAAAAAAAATGCTGTTCTCTTTGCAATTTACACAGCAAATGGTTGTTTAAAATTGTTCATCCAGCACCTTCAGAGAAAATTTGGTGACGGAAGTGTCAGCTAGGACTCAAATCGATACCCACTGCCAAACCACCCTAGCGAGCGAAGCAGCCATAAGTAGCACAACCGCACACTCTTCGAACTCTCCGTTCACGTTCACTTAATTTTTCAATGCCTAATTGCTTTGAAAGCGTTTAAGAACGCTTTATTTATTAATTTATTTTTTTATTTTACCCTCAGGGCGTGAGCATTACAGAGGGGGAAGTGGTTACATGAGATATCGAAGAAACACAGACACAGTTAAACAGGAAATACAATCAGTGTAGATTAGAAAAAAATATGTTCCAAGGCTTTTTTTTTTAAAGGACGTGATCAATGATCGATACTATGGGTGCATCCAGGTGGTTCCAGTCAAAGGATGTAGACGGTATGAAGGAATGGTGAAAGACGTTGGTGCGAGCATATGGGATGCCAACTTTGTGTTGATGATCAAGTCTAGGTGAAACGTAAAGAGGAGGTATAATTAGCTTATTCCGCATTCGTCTCATTAGGGAAATACATTTTATGAAACAAACTTAGACGACTACTTTTCTACGAGTTGATGAATCAGGAAGAGAAAGATTAGATTTCATAGTGCTTACGCTGGCTGTCCTATGGTGACTTGAAATTATAAATCTAACAGAACGATTTTGGACGGCTTCAATCTCATTAATTAGTGCATACTGACTTGTTTAAGTTATGAACGACATTTCATAACGAAATATAATTACGACTATAACTGTCGACTGATCAAATGGTTATGGACGCAGTTTCTGAAAAAACGAAAGATCTAAGTGATGTTATTTTTTTTACAAACTTTTAAACGGCAACGTGTCATGCTCAAGTTTCTTATCCACCGGAATATTTTGTTTGTCTTCTTGGACCTTGAGGTTAATGGGAATATTTTATGTTGGTGGGCGCTGCCAGCTTCCTTCTGTCCCCGAAATGGACGCTTTGTTTCATAGAGTTTCGTTACATTTTTTTGACATGGTTATGCTTTTGAGCTGTTAAAAAAAAAGCTTAGAAAGGTCAGAACAATGGTAGGACACGCAATTTCGTTTTATGATTTTTTTAGGTTCTGTACTTTTGTGTGCATAACGTCAGTGTGTGTGTGTGTGTGTGTTTGTGTGTGTGTGTCTGCGTGTGTGTGTGTTTTCCACATGTGTTCTCATGCATCAGCGGGATGGCATGTTGCTGTTGGTGGGAATAAATGAATACATAAACATATACACGTGATAGAAATGAAGAACCAAAGAAACACGAGCAATTAGTAAAGTAGTAGTGAAAAAGAGTGCAAGTGCACTCTTGGGGATTGCTACTTACTTTAGCTAAAAAAGCACACAACCTAGAGCCACCCCCTCCCCACCCCCCTCCCGCCCCCTACATAAATGGGAAAAATAAATAAAGATATACAGATAGAGGATGACAGTAGAGAGAGACGGCTGCTTGCAGGTGGCCGGAAAAACGTTTCCCGTTCGACAAACTTTACGGGTTACAGGAAACCCCAGGCACGAGCAACCCACCATCGACACTGTCCCACACTTTGTGTCACCTTACGATAAAAAGCAGAGGACGCTACTAGCCATGCCAGCCGATCAAGAGCAGCTTGAGTCACAAGTGGCTGCGAGCCACGCGTGTAGCTTCCTGCCTCCAGAAGCTCACGGGAAGCTCTCACGGCATAGGACTGGCTTAAATTAAACCAACTGGATCCTGGGAAAATAGCGCCAAGCTCCCCGTACGGTCCCCATTCCAGTTGAGAAATTTCTCTTTCATCACTCTATTTTGGTTGAGCCGATCTAAATTCGATGGTAACGGGTGGCTCTGTAACGACGTTTTCTGTATGCCGAGATTTTGGTATCCACACACCAGCGAAACAAGCGTATACATCTTCGTACCGCCACCCCCTTCGGCGTCGATGCTTGGAGGCATTAAAAATACGTTCGCTGCTTTGATATAGGCGAGAAGAGCAAATTCACTGTGTAAGATTGGTTGAGATACGTGTGATTTATAGGTTGATTGCGCGCACAGTGCCAAAGACACTTATATTGGCTAGAAACGAATTCGATACGATGGTGCACCATAACGATCATGGCGCGACTGGTTCCGAATGACTCGTTCGAAACTTCCAAGTTTTGAATTTACCGATGTTCCGATTGCTATGTCGACTGAAACATAACTGCCAATTACATTGAGCTTTTTTTCGTATTTAACCTTGGTATTAGTTTCCATCCAGATAGCAGGCAGGGAAGGCAATAGCGCTACTTTTCCAGAATCGACTCACTAGCTTCGGTGGCTCGTAGTATGGTATGAGCACCATGGTAAGCAGAAAGAGAGTATAACTTAGGGGGGATATAACTTAGGGCGCACCACTATCATGCCGGGTTGGTGTTGTTCCTCGGTAAACGAAGCCGAGTATGGTGGAAAAGGGGAAAGATATTCTCTGCCGCCGTCGTATATTTTTCATGGGCCGTGTACAATCGATGTTTGCACTAACACCGTTGCCTGGTTCAGGCGCGTTGCAGCGATAGCAAACATGCCACAAGGCCAAATCGTAAATTAACGGCCAGGTCCTAGCGTGCAAGTCATCATCCGTGTCATCGTCGGTGCAATCTATCATGCACGATCAGACGACTTTGTGTAGCGTGCTTTTTAGAAAAATTCTCCGAATTTTTTTCGCCTAGTACATTTATAGCAGTACTACGAACTAGTATTAAATCAGTACTCCTATCTCATTTGTCGGATACTCAATTATATTAAAATTGCTGCGCTAGCTTTGACCACTCTTTTAAAGTGCGTTTCAATGTTTTGGGGAGAGAAACGTCATGTGAAATCACGTGAAAATCACGTGATTTCAAAATCACGTGAACAAAATTCTTCACAAAAAAGTGGTGCTTCATTTCCAAACAAGCTTATTTTAGGAGAAAGAACCAGTTATGTAAAAACATTTTGATGATTTACATCACAAAGAAACTGAGAAAATGAGCGACGTGTATAGACCGACATCCGGGCTTGACGTCACGGAGCTGCGGCGGCGCTGTGATCGCGACGGAGCCGCGTGATATTGGCAGAGGGGCGCACGTTTCGCATAGGCGTCATAGCATTTTAGCATACCGCGAAGCTGTGTTGCCGTTAATTGCACCGAAAGGTACAAAAAAAAAAGTGGCGGAGTGAGCTTCCAACAATTTCCCGGCAGACTGTGAAAAGCACAGAAGGTGAATAATACCTGTGGATCGAAAAGAATGGTCGCCTCGCGCGAGCGACCGTTTGTGCAGCAAGCACTTTCTTGAGGGCAAGTGCTGTTTCCATTTCAATCTCCGTCCCGAGGCTTTCTTATGTGCAGAGAAACCGTCGCCTGATCAAGACTACTCAGATTTTGTTCCCCGGTGTCCGCGCACAGAGCACCGGCCAAGCACTCGTCGGAGGCTCGCTACGCCCGTGCTACCAAAAGGGGATTGGCGACAGAACCGCAGTGTTGTAGGCGTTACCGAAAATAGGTAACAAATGCGTTACTCGTTGCTTGCAAATAAAATGTACGCGTTACCGAGCTACGTTACCTAAAATAAAACGAACGCGTTAACGCTACCGATAAACAGTAGTGTACGTTACTTCTGCGCTACTTTTTTAAATTATGATTGGACGTGTTTTACTGGTATGACGATATAGGTATGCATAGGATCGTACATCAAGAAACATTACGTTCATGCAGAAACTGAACATAATTACTTAATGTCGTTTTACGGTTTCACCTAAATTTTCCCGAGAAAAAGCGCAAAGAAAAACGCAGAAAACTAAAAAAATCCCATGGTTCGACGCCTAAAAAAACAGAAACAATTTAAGTGCAATTTCTTTAAGACTCCGAAAGTAGTAACGAGTAACGTAACTACGTAACTTGAAATAGTAACGTAAGTACGTTACCCGTTTGTGTGTCGAAAAAGTAATGCATAGGTTACTACGTTACTAAAACAAGTAATGCGTTCCTGGCAATGCCGTTACCTGTAACGTGTAACCGCCAAGACTGCAGAACGGACAAAACGTTTCTGCTTGTCATGCCTTGTTGTCATGGGGGTAAGAAAATATACCTTGACTTGAAGACGCTGTGGGTGTTAAATAAATCAATAAATACACTTTAGTAGACCCCACGGTCTGCTGATCCCGCCGGCAGTGCGGAAACCGATTCAAATCAATCGTAGCCTCGAGAGACTTGTACGCCTGCACCGTGTCGGCCGTGAAATGGCTTGGAAAAAAAAGGAAGTAAACGACGACGTGAGCCGCCGACTTCGCTGGCAGCAACTTCACGTCTGAAGTCCAGCAGGCCTTGTTTGCGGCGCACGGATCCGCGAGGGCAACGCCGAACACGCACAGTTTGTTTCGGTAGCGCTGCCGTTCAGGCTCGGGTAGCGAGCTAAAATAGTCGGGCATAGCATAGGACATACGTTGGCAGGAAGTACGACGAACAAATAAAGCTAGAAGCGTCCCTACAACGTCAACAACGAGCGCACGCTACACAACACAATGGTGATAACACGGAGAGCCCGGCTGCTTTTGCCCACATAGCTTCCGCGCATGCGCGGCCTTCTGGGCGTGTTTTTAAACAGACCCGCTCCGCGTGTCGGTTTATATGGTTATCTAATCAAGCCAAATACACGTATCAGGAAGCCCTTTTGCTTTTAGAGCCTAAGCGGGGAGGGGGGATTCAGGGGTGAAATAATGTGCCACCCACAGTTTGTGTTATCACCAGTCAAATCCCTCTTCCCAAATAAAATTTAAAAAAAAATAAATAGACGAGGGTTAGGAGGAACGAAAAATTATTAAAGATATACTCTGTCTACAAACACAGATATGCAGAATAGGCAATTGAAACGTGACTCGCTCATTCTGTGCAAGCCAATAAGAATAGATATTTTGGACTAGGAACCCTTGAAGATATCCTCACACAAAAAAGGATTATGCGGGAAAGGAGGAAAAAAAATCAAAGCAATCAGGGCATAGTACCACATTGTTTAAACTGAAATGCTGCTGTAAAGGTGTATCTCAAAATAAAGAAACAACAACAAGAGACCACGTACAAATATAAAACAAATGTAGGCAAAAATGAACAAAAAACAGAAACTAAAGGAGAAATAAAGTATAACCGCAGTAGTCTACGTGAATCCTTTCCCCTTGACGCCCTCTCCAGACGGAGACCGTGTCACCTCCATTACATCGCGGTAGACATCGGATGCAGTCACCCACAAACCCGACGGGCCATTTATCAAACGAGAGTGGTAGCGGCGGCAGGCGGTTCCAAGAAAGTACAACAAAAGATAAAGAAATCCCCTATTTTCCCGCACCAGACTAAAGGAACTCACCGTCGGCCAACGACAGGGCGGAAGAGAAACAACGAAAATTCGAGAAGCGTGTACCACATTCCAGGTCGAATCAGAAGAAGCAAAAACAAGCTTGCGCAGCAGCTTCCTTTCCTATTGCACCACATACACACGCGAACATACAGGCAGCAAGCACCAAATGACAACAACCAAGCAAAAAGTGCAAGAAAGCGGCAGCAGTGGGTTTGATATGTGGTACGGGAGGGAGCAATGTTCCCCTGTGCCTTTCCCGTGAGTCACACCCCAGTCTTTCCCGATATCGCCGAAGGTACGGGAGATTCCCGGTCGCTTTATCAACGGTTCTCGTCCTGATTATGATTCTCCTAGATATATTATCGATTGTATCTCTATACATTCACGCTTGTGGATCAAAGGTTTCTTCTGTGTCTCTCTGCTCCTATGACAACATTTTCTTCCCTAATATGTTGCTTTAATTGTTGGTTCCTTCACGCGTATCACCGGAGTGCAGTGCCGGTGCTCACGATGGTATCGACGCAACGGATGGGTGGAAGGCGGTTCTCGTCGGTTTCGGGGAGGGTAAGGGGGAAGGAAACCGCGCGGCGCCGGCGATTTATCATCGCTGAAGACAAATGTTCTCTGTGTCTTAATAGGACTTGATTAAGCGAGCTCGGTTGGAAACACCTTTCTACTTTTTCTCTCTCTGTATGTGAGCCAAGAGTAGCCATGGTGGTCATGGTGGCAGCAGGTGGACGGGCAAAATAGCTCATCCCCTGAACCGAGGCTTTTATGAATTACGTGAAGCCTGGTTAAACAGTTTGATGGGGCCTGCGCGTGTCCGACAAAATGTATAAAAGATGTCGACTACCGGGGAATTTCAGGTGATTAACCTTTTATAGTTACTAGCTCATTGTCGGTTGTAACGTCTATTCGAATTATTGGGTCCAAATATAATGCGGTCATTGAACATATTTTACATGTCAGCACCTTTTTTGGTTTAATCACCTCAGTGCGTAGGCGCGCATAAACTGTAGGAACCTCTGGTGGTCGTCAATGGTCACGTTCAAGCAAACTTTTATTTACACTATCTACAAGCTGTAAGCGATGTAATCTGACGTGTCGTTCCCATGTTGATTCGACGCACGTGCTCTCAATCCTCTCATTTTCACTTCGTCGTCTTCGATCTCCTCGCGCCAGGGATATGGCTTATTATGAACCACATAAACGTTTCAACACACGCCCCAACGAATGGATGGGAATCCATTCTAAACTTCCGTTAACTCCAACGGATACTCAAGCTGCACTGGCCTTCGCAAAATAGTGCCCCGATGCACTGGAATCTCACACGACCGGATCCGGGAATCTCGGCCGTGAAACACTCTTTCTACGCGCCCGAGCTTCCATAGCAGGCGTGGAAGCGGCTCTTTGAACAGAGAATTTTGACCCTCTCTGATGGGCGCAGACTGCCTCTTCTGAATGGCGTATGCTGATCTGAGTTCTCGAAGATACTCTTTCCTCCATGTTCCCCAAATCGGTTAAGCAGTTGTTTTCGCTGCCGCCAGAGCACGCGAAGTGCCTCCGGTGTGGAAGCGCGCGTGTCCCCACCCGTCGGCGGAAGTGTCGTCAGCCACCTTCCAACTAGGAACTGGCCGGCGTGAGCGGGGTCCCCTCTCCGACCCCGTCGTCCACAAACGTTAATGGCCGCGAATTCAACACGGCCTCTACCTCAATCAGAACGGTGGTCAATTCATCTGTGTCCAGACAGTTCCTTCCGATAACCTTTCTTAAAGACACCTTTACCGAGCGCACAAGCCTCTCGTAAAATCCTCCCCACCATGGGGCTCTCTCGACAATAAACCTTCACTGGATACCCGCGTTCGCAAAGTGATTGACCACGTCCGGGTGACGCACCGTCTTACACAGTTCCGTGAGTTCCTTTGACGCTCGTTTGAAAGTTCACGCATTGTCGGAATAAATTACGCGGCACAGCCCTCGGCGTGACACAAATTGACGGAAGGCAAAGAGAAAGCTTCGGGTCGACAGGTCTGGAACCAACTCCAGGTGTACAGCCCGCGTGACTGCAGAGGTGAACAGCACCATGTAGGACTTGCATGTGAGGTCCTTGCCCTTGACATAGAGGCGGCCCGCAAAGTCCGTGCCGACTACCTCGAAAGGGTCCGCTCGAGTTGTCCGGGCAACCGGCAAGGGTCCCGTAGGGACACTCGCGGAGGTCGCGCTAAAGCGCTGACAGGTCAGCAGGCACGCACCACTTTTTTCACCAGCTCTCGACCCCGCAGAATTCAAAACTGGTTACGGAGCTGCACGAGAGTATTTCTGACTCCCGCGTGCAGCAGCTGTCGGTGCGCGTCGATTGCCAGCAAGGTTGAATATCGATGGTGCTTGTGCAGGACGATCGGGTTTCGTTCGTCATACGTCATTTTGACGGACTGGAGGCGACTTCGAATGCGAAGTTGCTCCCTGCTGATCGATGAAAGTGGCGAAGTCTTGGAGGGGAGAGCCCGGCGGGGTCTTCGTAGCATTGGTCGCGCAGCGAAGCTCGGTAGCGAACGCCGAGCGCTGCGCATCTTTTATCTAGTGAGTTCGCGCTGCCTCGATCTCCTCGGCTGTCAGTGGTCCCGTTCGTCTTTCAGTTGACCGGACGTTGTGGAAGAATCGAAAAATCCAAGCTGTTGTTCTGTTGATATTTGAAGCAGAGCTGAATCGTGAGATATCGATCAACTCCGAAATGGGCGTTACTGTGACTTCAAACACTTCTGCTCTCGATCTTCTCTCCTCGAGGGCGTCTCGAGGGAAGTCTCCGCACATTTCCTTGGGCCATTCTGTCACTGGCAGTGGCAACCTACTCGGCCCCGACCACCACAGTGAACTGGAGACCAACTGGGATGCAATCAGACCTCGTGTCATGAGGTCAGCGGGATTTTCTTTTTCCGTGCAGTGGTGCCACGTCGCGCCTTCGCAATTGCTCTGGATCCCTTGCACTCGATTCCTGACGAACAGCTTCCATCGGGAGGCCCCTCCCCTCATCCAGTAAAGCGTGATCATTGAATCCGTCCAGAAGTGAACGTCCTTCACCTCAAGCTCAAGGCAGGTTTGAACGTATTTGGACAACCTTGAGGCGATCAAGCTGGCCATCAGTTCCAGTCTCGCCACCGTGACAGTTTCGAGGGGTGCAAATCGTCCTTTTGCAAGCAATAACGTCGTCGTCGTCGCTCCTGTGTCGTCGGTAGTGCGAAGGTAGGCCATGGCTCCGTAGGCAGCGGTGCTGGCGTCGGCGAAGATATGCAGTCATCGGTGGGTCACCTTGCCGTGCAATCCATCGTCGCAAAACCTTGGGATCTCGACCCTTTCTAGCTCGACAAGTTCGCTGCACCACCCGGTCCACTCGTCTTGCAGGTGATCTGGTAGCACATCGTCCCAGTCCAGGTTTAGTTTGCAGATTTCCTGGACCAGGATCTTGGCTCTCACGACGAAGGGTGCCAAGAATCCCAGAGGGTCGTAAAGGCGAGCTGTCGTTTGCAGCACGAAGCGCTTCGTATTTTCTTGGTGGCGAGCAGTATCCATCACGTGCTCCGGCGAAAACATGAGACTGCCCTCTTTGGGTTCCCAAGTCACTCCGAGCACCTCGAGCACGTTCGCGACTTGTCCGAGTGGTTTTTGGCCTGCGCCGTCCTCCTCGAACACCTCCGCTAGTGATGCGTTATTTGAACCCCACATGTGGAGTCTCATACCGACCTGCCTAAACACCTCGTTCGCCTCGGCGTACAACTTCTTAGCCTCGTCTTCGTTGCTCGCTACGGTCAACAGGTCATCAACATACACGGACTTGCTTAATTGTTCGGCCGTTGTTGGGTATGTGTTCTCCATCGCCGCGAACTGGTGCCGCAGGGTAGCCGCCAAAAAGAACGGGCTTGGCGTTGCACCGAAAGTCACCCTTGTCATTCGCCAGGTCTCTACCTCTGGTACCAGCTGATTTTGGATCGGCGGTTGCTTGTACCAGAGGAACACCAGTGCGTCACAATCCTCCGCCTTGACTTCGATCTGCAGGAAAGCCTTCTCCACATCCGCCAGTAACGCTACTGGATGCGTCCTAAACCTCAGAAGTAGGGCGACGAGATCTGGATTCATTTTTGGTCCACCCTCCAAGTTTTCGTTCAGGTATTTACAGTTTGCGCCGTGAGAGGAAGCGTCAAACACAATCCTAAGTTTGGTGGTGCTGCGCTTCTCGCGGATAACAGCCTGGTGGGGCATGTAATACACCCTTGCTGTACCTTCGTTCTCTGTTTCTTCATCGACCCTCTCCGCTATGTAGTTGTCTTGGTATTGCCGAATCGCTTCGTCATACTTCTGTACGAGATCGGGATTTTGGTCAACTTCTTACGTAGATTCTCCAACCTCCTTCTCGCCACCTCCATGTTGTCTGCCAGCCTTACGTCCGATTTCCATGGAAGGTCCACTTCGTGTCTACCCGCGGTCTTCGCAATTTTTGGCTTCGAACTCTCGTCTCACGGTGCTGTCCGAGGGATCCTCTACTGGCGGGTCGGTAACTCCCACGCTTTCTAGCTCCCAGAAATGTCGGAGAACCGATGTGATTTCTAGAGCCTGCAGGGTTGCTATTAGCACGGTCGCCTGGGAGCAACTCACGATGATCGATTCCGCGCCTGCCCGTCCCTGGACCGCCCAACCGAATGCAGTTTCTACGGCAGTCAGGCATCTGCTCAGTCGGTGAATTCTTCCTGTGATGCACCCCCGGTAGTGGTCTGATCCCAGCAATATGTCTACGCCACGTTATTCCAGTCCGGTCATGTTGTCTCCCACGGGACAGCCAAGTTCCTCTAATGTTGCCACAATGGCTTCATCTGGGCTCGGAAGGTCCTAATCACATATGGTAGGTGTATCGAGAGCGTCGATGTCATATCTTTTGTTGTAGAGTTGGTCTCGCAAAGTTACTTGAACCCTGCGAAACGTACGCTCAGTGCTTTCGCCCCTGAACACGCCTATTGTGAGGATCTCTGTCCCGAGCAATTTGCAGTCCAGTCGCTGAGACAGTTCTTCAGTTATGAAGGAGCGCTGACTGCCGCTGTCGAAGATAATATGGGCAAGCTTTCTTCTGTTTGTACCTTCTGCCCACGTAGTAACCGTTTGTAGGAGCACTGCCGGATTGCTGTTCCTACCATGTACATGCATAGCGACCGGTGCTGGTTCCTTCGGTTCCGTCTCATTCGATCTGGTGGACGTTTTTCCCGGCGCGTAATTTGGGTCGCACATGGTGCACGCGTGCCTGCCTTGACATTTGCCGCAGCTGGGTGCTCCTCGACATAATCTTGCCATGTGATTGGCCTTCGTGCAGCGGAAGCACCTCCAGTCTGCTTGCAACCTACGCTTCTTCTCCGCTAGCCCGATTCTTGCGTTACATTCCGGTGTTCCGTGCGCTTTTGATTTGCAAAGGAAGCACTCTAAGCCGTCCACGCTGCCGTGCAGTGCCGCCGCGGTAGAGCTGCGAGTCTGAGCGTTGATCGTTGACCTCTTCACAGAGTCATGCGTCAGAGAAGGAGGTCTGGGCTTACCGACGAAGTCTTCCAGCTGGCGTTTTGGTGTCCTTTCGCGGCTCTCCACCTCGATGCGTAGAAAGTCGAGGAGAAACCGCAGAGCCCTCAGGTGGACTTGCTGTGTGGCGGATTCCAAACTGGCGTCCGTCATTGATACCCTTGCGGCATTGGCATTCCCCGACTCCTCCGCCGACATCTTCCGGTTGAAATCGAGAGTGACATCTTTCGGTAGCACACGCGAAAGAACTGTGTAGAGCATAGCCCCATACGCCTCTTCGCCCACCCCTAACGCTCTAAGGCCTCCGAAGTGCGCCTGTAGAGTGTCGTATAAACGCCGTAGGGCTCGGGTGTTCCGTTGTGATGGCACTGGCTGTATGTCCATGAGACCTTCCATGTGGCGCTGGATAAGCGTCTCTTGCTTCCCGAACCGCTGCTGCAGGAGCTCGACGGCGTCCGCGTAACACTCAGCGGTCGGCTGCAATCCACCGATGGCGGCTGCTCCATCGCCGGTCAGCGCTGATCGCAGATAGTTGAACTTTTCTAATGGCGTGAGTTCCGGATTTTGATGAATGGCGGTATCGACTTGCTGCCAGAAGGGTTGTCAGTCCTTTAGGTGCCCGTTGAATTATATTTGTTTCAATTTTGGGAGTTTGATTTTCGATGTCACAGAGGATCCTCCGTTCCGATCTCCGTTTCATGTCCCCTTGCTGGGTGGCTGCCCTCCGCGCTCTTCATCTTTTTTTTTTGAGTCTGGTGAGGTACGTGACGATCTTGTCCGAATACTCGATCGCATGAGTGAACTCTGCTTCTGCATCTTGCCCCGTAATCAGAGGTTCGATCGCTGCGTCCACGTCATTCAGTTGGTCGCGGGCCAGATGAGTACGCTCGATTAGAACCTCGAGGTCGTGGACGCTTGGCGTAGCTAAGAATAGTAACGCATCGGCCTCACCAACTAGTCGTGCCACTTGCATCCGATGCGTCTTCCGTTTCTTCTTGAGGACGTCCATGATCGTTGATCGTTCTGGCTTGGCTTGATGAAAGGTTGCTGTAAACCACCAGGTTCCCTTCGTTCAGTCGTTCCTCCCGGGTTTCGGCACCAATGTAGGAACCTCTGGTAGTCGTCGATGGTCACGTTCAAGCAAACTTTTATTGACACTATTTACAAGCTGTAAGCGATGCAATCTGACGTTTCGTTCCCATGTTGATTCGACGCACGTGCTCTCAATCCTCTCTTTTAAACTTCGTCGTCTTCGATCTCCTCGCGCCAGAGATATGCCTTATTACGAACCACTTAAACATTTCAACATAAACGTCATGAGAGCGTTGGAACTTGGAGAGTAATTAGAAAAAAAACTTAAATGCGGAAGAGAGTGTGAGGAAGATACAAAATAAAAAAAAAAATGAAAGCCGTTAACAACTTCCTGTAACGCCGGATTAGAGTGCAGCTCTTGAGGAGGAAGAGGGAAGTTTACTGAGGGGAAGGTATATCCGTCCTCCCTCCTCCTCACCTCCTAAACCTCTCTGCTACACCTCCCTCCGAGTAACGTTGCCGTTGTCTCACAAGGGTCACGTGACCTCACAGGGGTCAGGGGGTCACGTGACCCCTTTGATGTCATGTGACGATGACGGTGACGTAATCAGTGACGTCACTGATTACGTCATCAGTGACGATTCCGATGACGTCATCAGTGATGTCACTGATGACGTCGTTAAGAATAATGACGATGACGATGCGGATGACGTCATCAGTGACGATGCCAATGCCGTCCTCAGTGGCGTCACTGATGACGTCATCAGAGATGATCACGATGACTATGCCGATGACGACACTAATTACGTGTCATCAATGATGTCACGGGTCCCATAATGCACCGCGCGGTTACGCCAACGACGACGGCGACGCTAGCGCCGACGGCAACGGCAACGCCGCTAAAGCCGGAAACGGGCGCCTTAGAGCTGCGCTATAACATACAGCAAACTCCTAAGATATACACTTAATAAATAATCAACCGCGTTAAATCTTTCGTAAAGGGTTCAATCGGGAGTGTTTTGAAGCAAGATGTATAGAGAAGAAGCCTCATGTTAGAAGCTAGGCACATCTGGATACTAATTTAGCTTCAATTTTTATTGTTCATCGCCCGGGGGCAGAACGCAGCGTGGGATGGCTTACAAAAACAATATTACTTCTAGTAGAGTACTGAATGTCCTGACCTTTGGTGACGAAAGATAATATTCGAACATTTATGCACGTATCGCGGGCACCCAATCTACGCTTTGCAAGGGCCAACTTAGATTTATTACTGTAAACATTAT
Source organism: Ixodes scapularis (assembly GCF_016920785.2). NCBI lineage: Eukaryota > Metazoa > Arthropoda > Arachnida > Ixodida > Ixodidae > Ixodes > Ixodes scapularis. The sequence goes on along the minus strand of NW_024609873.1, from coordinate 14,027,811 downwards.
TCCCTCGATAGGCTGAGGTTAACAAAACTGTTACGTTCCCATATTTATCTTACGCATCTTCAGCGCAATCTTTTCGACAGCCGGTCGGGATGCGCCAATGAAACACCGAAATAATACTTTTCCTGATATGATTTGAGTTTTACTTTTACATTAATTGAATGAAAACTTACAGAACATTATGTTTGCCCACCTATAGCAGTGCAGTGTGTAGTCATGTCGGTAACCGACTCCTTTGGAGAGAGCTACCCCAAATGTAAAACTATGTTTTGCCAAAAACTAAAAGAAAAAAACTATACTTCGTTTTACCTTAAAGAAGCACTGACCCTAGAATAATTTTTTGTCTACCTGGCTAGGACAGGCATGTTTCATAAATAACGTTTGTTGAAAAAGAAACGAAGAAAAACATTCTTTTCTAATATTAATCTTACAACACGGATTTTCCGCTTTTTTGTGGCTGAAACCAAAACTATACCCCTGTGGGATGATGATGGTGGTGTTTGCACCGCCCTAGTGTGTGCTTCGAGTTCGCTGAATCTCAGTATTGCCTCTGAGCGCACTCTAGTTGGGTACAAAAGCTATCATCATCATCTCACAGGGGTACAGTTTTCGTTTCGCCGGCAAAGTGAAAATTTCGTACTGTAACGTAAATATTTCGCAAAGCATATTTTTTTTACAAAAATTATTTTTAGACATGGCTGTCCTAACCAGGTAGAAAATTTTACTTTTCCAAGTTCAGTGCTTTTTTTAAGGTTCAGACGCAGGCGACACTACGAGCTGAAGGGACGAATCAGACAGCGTGAAAAGCGCACGATCATGGTGTTTCTGTACGTGCTCTTTTTTCGCTTTTCCAATCATAAACAAAATTCCCAATGACTTGCATTTTTTACGATGCTCGATTGGTCCTATTAGCTCGTGGCGTTGGCTACGTCCGCACTTGGATAGAAAAAGGTGCAGATCAGAACGCGTTTTTAGTGCAACTTGTAACGTTCTGCAGCATTTGAGGCCTTCATACCGAGATCCCTATTTTGCTATTTTCATATTGGCTAAAGGCGGGAACACATTTGCGAAAAAACGAACCGAAAATCGGAGAGAAATCGGAGGCTGCGAAAATCGTAGCTTGCGATTTTCGGAAGACGAGCCACATGAGCTGGAATGCGCGGCGCGGAAATCGCAATGCACTGCAATTTTTGTGCTCCGACTTCAGGAGGCTGTGCGGTAGTCTGGCGAACTGGCGAACTGGCGTCCCATATTTCGCGCCTCTTAAAAACTTAAGCTATTAAAACCTCGTTGAATGCTACGCGAGCCTTTGTATCACCACCTTTTGGTAGAGACAGGAGGGGTTTTCTACGAAGGTTGAGACGAGAACGCAGGGATGGCATACGATGTTGCCTGCGCTGCTTCCGAAGCTGCGTGAGCCGCCATGTTGCGAGCCAATCGTATCTTTTCGTTCCGCCCTGTTCCGGGCTTTCGCTCACCGAGCTCCTCCGCCCCGAATTCGGAGGCGCCGTGCGAAAATATCTGGCGCTGCAGATCTTTCGAACCGCTCCCGATTTTCGGAAAAGGGGAGGAGCCTAGCTGCCGTGCGATTTTCGTGTGCGGTTTTCGCACAAAATTCGGCTTTTTTTCGCAAATGTGTTCCCAGCTTAAGAGCGACAGTTAGATCTACAGAACCCTCAGTGAAACCGCTACCGATTCTGCGACTGTGTCGAAAGGTACGTCGTACGTATCCGGAACGCGGAGTCTAAAGGTACGTCAGACGTACCCGAAACAAGGAGTCTAAAGAGCTTTCTATACTCCGTCGTAACGTTACCGACCGCACGCGCTCGTTCACACACGAAGCGTGAACGAGCGCGTAGTTCGTCCGTCGAACCTGCGAAGCAGCTAGGTTCAACGGAAGCAATATCGGGCCTTTTTTTCGCTTTTGCTTTTGTTGACAATTGTGTGACATATAAGAGAAAATAAATGCGGGTTTGCACTCGTTATTCCTATCATTTGCTTGTTTTTTGAACTGCTAACCGCTACCCCGAATGGTTGATTTGAAGCGTGACATGACAACATGAGTACGAACCACACTGACCGATTGTATCTAGGCTAGGTGGCGCATACTAGCGCCCATCGATAACGCACAGAAACGAAGTGGTTGCCACGGAGACACGCATGCGCAACGTGGGGGAGTTCGTCCGGGCACGCTGAACCAGCGTTGGTCTACGCTAGACTGTAAACCCCATCGTTCGGGCTCTTCTCAGCGCTGTGTAGTGGCCGACGAAAGTTGGTCTGCGCCGCCGCGTGTTGTGTTCGTCGACGTTTGTGTATAAAAAGCCCTTAAAGTACGTCGGACGTATCCGAAACGAGAAGTATAAAGGTACGTTGGACGTATCCTGAACAAGGAGCCTAAAGATACATTAGACATACCCGAAACCCGGAGCCTTCAAATACATGTTGGACGTGCGCGGAACCGGAAGATGCGTCGTACGTAGCCGCGATGGGGAAGAGTCGTATCACAGCGGGTCATACCGTGCCTTACTGAGGCCCCACTGACAATTTTCATGCCATCTTTATTTCTTATTGCTACTGTAATTAGTCCATTCTAAGATCTTCTTTCTTTACACACCCGCGATGTTCACGGCGGAGGGCGGGGGGGGGGGGGGGGAGGTTTGCGGGTGTTTTTATTGTGCAATTTGTGGAAGAAATATCAATGTATTATAGAAAATTTATAAGATAAATGCCACAAAAAACTAATTCAATCCTGGAGAGAATTAGCCTGCTCTCCGTCAATTCTCACCGCGCATCATGATCAACCAGTTGCTCTCACTACGACTCGACGAGTTCTTAGTGGCCCCATCCAGTTAGCTGCATACAAGCTCACGGATATTCTTCTCGAGTTCCTGATGTCGTCTTTTGCATTATTGTGTGGTCCCGTTCACAATTTACGGGTCACGGCACCCTTGAATACCTACCCCCGCTGTCTTCTCTACCGTATCACAAGGTATCGCAGATGCTCTGCAGTGCCGTGGTTCCCGTTGTCTTTAGCGTACATTATCACCCTTCGCTCTAACTTCACTGTGTACAAAGTCCTCTTCGCACTCATGGTGGACGGCAAAGTTATGAACGCATGAACAAACGGACTGAACCACGTAAACAAAAAATGAAACCCGTTTACAATTCCCTGTAACGCCGGTTGGAGCGCAGCTCTTGAGGAGGAAGATGGAAGCGTACTGAGGGATAGGTGACTCCTTGAGGTCAAGTTAGCTCATGGGAGGTCGGATGACGTCAAGGGGGTCACGTGACCTCGGGAGAATCAGGTGACCTCAGGCGGCCACGTGACCTCAGGAGGTCACGTGACCTCAGGGGGTTCACGTGACTCTAGGAGGTCACGTGACCTCAGTGGGGTCACGTGACCTTAAGAGGTCATGTGACCGCAGGGGTCACGTGACCTGGGGTCACGTGACCTTGAGAATGACGATTTGACGACGTCATCAGTGACGTCACTAATGACGTCATCAGTGATGATGACGATGACGATGCAGATGCCAATGACGTCATCAGTCAGGATGACGATGACGATGCGAATGCCAATGACATAATCAGTGACGTCCCTGATGACGTCATCAGTGATGATGACGATGACGATGCGGATGACGTGACGTCATCAGGTTGCATGCAACCTGGATTGCATGCAACAGGTTGTATACAAACCGTTGTATGCCAGTTGCATGCAACAGGTTGCATGTAACCTGTTGCATGTAACTCCAGATGGAACCCGAGGTCCTCCCGAAGGAACCCGAGGTCCTCCCGAGCTCCTACCGAAGAAACCCGAGGTCCTCCCGAAGGGACCCGAGGTCCTCCCGAAAGACCTCGGGTTCCTTCGGCAGTCCTCGTGTCGCTTCGGAAAAATTTACCCATAATGCATCGCGCAGTTACGCCGACGGCGACGCCGACGCCGCTCAGGCCGGAAACGGGCGCCTAAGAGCTGCGCTCTAAAAGGGGCGCGCTTGGAAGTTCGACGACGGAGTCGAACGAACGGTGACGAAGCAGAAACGGAACACACAACGCCTTACCTCTGCCTATATTCTAATTCGCTTACGCAGTAGCGCAAGAGCCCTTGTGTGCCGCCATCTACCAAATAATGATGAAACCGAGTGCTAGAGACCAAAGGTCGTGTGCTGCCGACACGTGAAGGCGGGCACAAAAAAAAGCCTGATAAGACGTGCAAAGAGAAGGGGAAAGGAATCAAGCGACGTTTCGGGCGCTCAGCCTTGATGGAGAACAGACATCGCATGTCTCCGATCTCAAAATGTCTTGTACAGAATCGGGGTTCTTAAAATATGTCCGCCGTATCTTAATGTTGTATTCGCACGACGGAGTTTCTTCCCGAGGAAAGAATTAAGCGTCATCGAGTTTTGAGGTCACGTGCTACGCGTCAGGGATGTTTGCTACTCCTCCCAGTTCGTGGAGTGCCGAGGAGAACCTGTGAGGGGCCCACAGAATATCCGATATTCTGTCGGAGCGGCCGGCCCCCCTCCTTTTCCTACCTGCTTTTGAAGGAGCATAATGATAAACAGCTTTGAGGTAGGGAGTGACTTTTCCTTATTATTTTCCCCAGCCTTTTGTACAATGACGTGCCGAAAGTCATCAGCAGGTTTGAGAAAACAAAGACTCCGGCGACTCAACTACATCCGACTTCGTCGTGCGAATGCTCGCTTGGATTTTCTGCACTGCCTCTTCCGTCTCGTTTCGTGTTTTTCTTGCAGCTCTGACGTACTCGTTTTCCTCCGGAGATAAAGCTCTATTGTGGAAGAACACCATTAGACTGGACATTATGGGTACGTCCGACGTACCATTAAACTCCGCTTTCCGGATACGTCCGACGTACCTTTAGACTTCTCGTTCCGGGTACGTCCGACGCACGTTTAGACGTGCCGGGTACGCCCGACGTACCTTTAAACTCCGCTTTCCAGATGCATCCGCCCTACCTTAAGACTTCCCGTTCCGGGTACGTCCGAAGCACATTTAGACGTTCCGGGTAGGTCCGACGTACTTTAGACGTTCCGGGTACGTCCGACGCACCTTTAGACGTTCCGGGTACGTCCGACATACCTTAAGACTCCGCGTTCCGGATACTTACGGCGTACCTTTAGACTTCTTGTTCTGGGTACGTCCGACGCACGTTTAGAAGCTTTGGGTACGTCCGACGTACCTTTAGACTCAGAATTCCGGATACCTCGGACGTACCTTTAGACTTCTGGTTCCGGGTACGTCCGACGCACCTTTAGACGTTCCGGGTACGTCCAACGTACCTTTAGACTCCGTTTTCAGAATACGTCCGGCGTATCTTTAGACTCCTCGTTCCGGGTACGTCCGACGCCACCTTTAGACTCCGCGTTCCGGATACGTTCAACGTACCTTTAGATGTTCCGGTTACGTCTGACGCACCTTTAGACGTTCCGGGTATGTCCGACGCACCTTTAGACGTTCCGGGTACGTCTGACGCACCGTTAGACGTTCCGGGTACGTCCGAAATACCTTTTGACTCTAAGTTCCAACTTCGCCTGACGTACTTTTAAACTTCTCGTTCCGCGTACGTCCGACGCCCACCTTTAGACTCCGCATTCCTGATACGTCCGACGTACCTTTAGACTTCTCGTTCCCGGTGCGTAAGACGAACCTTTAAACGTTCCGGGTACGTCCGACGCAACTTTAGACGTTCCGGGTACGACTGACGCACCTTCAGACGTTCCGGGTACGTTCGACGCACATTTCGACGTTCCAAGTACATCCGACGTACCTTCAGACTCCGCGTTCTGGATACGTCCGACGCAGCTTTAGGCACCTCGTTCCGGGTATTTCCGACGCACATTTAGACGTTCCGGGTACGTCCGACGCACCTTTAGGCGCTCCATGTACGTCTAACGCACCTTTAGACGTTCCGGGTACGTCAGACATTACCTTTAGACTCCGCGTTCCGGATACGTCCGACGCATCTTTAGACATCTCGTTCTGGGTACGTCCGACGCACCTTTAGACGTTCCGGGTACGTCCGACGTACCCTTAAACTAAGCGTTCCGGATAAGTCCGACGTACCTTTACACTTCTCGTTCCGGGTACATCCGACGCACCTTTAGACGTTCCGGGTACGTCCGACGTACATTCAGACTCCACGTTCCGGGTACGTCTTACGTGCCATTAAACTTCTCGTTCCGGGTACGTCCGACGCCACCTTTAGGCTCCACGTTCTGGATACGTCTGACGTACCTTTAAACTTCTCGTTCCGGATACTTCCCAAAACCTTTATGCGTTCCGGGTACGTCCGAGGAACATTTATACTTCTCGTTCTGGGTACGTCCGACGCACCCTTAGAGGTTCGGGGTACATCTGACGCACCTTTAGACGTTCTGGGTGCGTCCGACGTATCTTTAGACTCCGCCTTCCGGATACGTCCGACGTGCCTTTAGACTTCTCGTTCCGGGTACGTCCGACACACCTTTAGACGTTCCGGGTAGGTCCGACGCACCCTTAGACGTTCCGGGTACGCCCGACGTACCTTTGCACTCCGCGTTCTGGATACGTCCGATGTACCTTTAGACTTCTCGTTCGGGTACATCCGACGCACCTTTAGACGTTCTGGGTACGTCCGACGTACCTTTAGACTCCGCGTTCCAGATACGTCCAACGTACCTTTAGACTTCTTAATCCGCGTACGTCCGACATGCCTTTAGCCGTTCCGGGTACGTCTGATGCACCTTTAGGCATTCCGGGTACGTCCGACACACCTTTAGGTTTCCAGGTACGTCCGACGCACCTTTAGGTTCTCCAGGTACATCCGACGCACCTTTAGGTGTTCTGGGTACGTCCGACGCACCTTTAGACTTCTCGTTTCGGTACGTCTGAAACACCTTTAGACATTGCGGGTACGTCTGACGCACCTTTAGACGTTCCTGGTACGTCCGGCGTACCTTTAGAATTCTTGTTCCTGGTACGTCCGAAGCACGTTTAGATTTTGGGTACCTTCGCCGTACCTTTAGATTCCGCGTTCCGGATACGTCCGACGTACCTTTAGACTTCTTGTTCCGGGTACGTCCGACGCACCTTTAGACTTCTCGTTCTGGGTACGTCTGACGTACCTTTAGCCGTTCCGGGTACGTCCGACGCACCTTTATACTCCGCGTTTCGGGTACGTCCGACGTACCTTTAGCCTTCTCGTTCCGGGTGCGTCCGACACACCTTTAGACGTCCCAAGTACATCCGACGTACCTTTAGACTCCGCGCTGCGGATACGTCCGACGCAGCTTCAGACATCTCGTTCTGGGTATGTCCAACGCACATTTAAACATTCCTGGGTACGTCCGGCGCATTTCTTGGCGCTCCGGGTACGTGTGACGCACCTTTAGTCGTTCCGGGTACGTCCGACATACCTTTAGACTTCTCGTTCCGGGTACGTTCGACGCACCTTTAGAAGTTCTGGGTACGTCCGACATACCTTTCGAATCCGCGTTCCGGATACGTCGGACGTACTTTTAGACATCTCGTTCTGGGTACGTCTGACGTACCTTTAGACGTTCCGGGTACGTCCGACGAGCCTTTAGACTTATCGTTCTGGAGATGTCTGACGTGCCTTTAGACGTTCTGGGTACGCCCTACGTACCTTTAGACTTCTCGTTCCGGGTACGCTCGACGTACCTTTAGACGTCCAAAGTACGTCCGACGCACCTTTAGACATTCCGGGTACGTCGACGCACCTTTGGACTCCGCGTTCCGGAAACGTCTGACATACCTTTAGACTTCTCGTTCCGGGTACGCCCGACGTTCCGTGTACGTCCGACGCACCTTCAGGCTTTTCGGGTACGTCCGACACACTTTTAGGTGCTCTGGATATGTCCACCGCACCTTGAGACAAACTGGCCACGACCAACATACCTTTAGACTTCGCATTCCGGATACGTCCGAGGTACCTTTAGACTTCTCGTTCCGGGGACGTCCGACGCAGCTTTAGACGTTGCGGGTGCGTCCGACTCACCTGTAGATGTTCCTGCTACGTCCGACGTACCTTTAGATTCCGCATTCCTGATACATCCGACGTACATTTAGACTTCTCGTTCCGGGTATGTCTGACGCACCTTAAGATGTTCCAGGTACGTCCGACGCACTTTAGACGTTCCGGGTACGTCCGATGTACCTTTAGACTTCGCGTTCCGGATACGTCCGACGTACCTGTAGACTTCTTGTTCCGGGTACGTCTGACACACGTTTAGACGTGCCGGCTACGTCCGACGTACCTTTAAACTCCGCTTTCCAGATCCGTCCGCCATACCTTTAGGCTTCCTGTTCCGGGTACGTCCGAAGCACCTTTAGACGTTCCAGGTAGGTCCGACGTACTTTACATGTTCCGGTACGTCCGACATACCTTTAAACTACACGTTCCGGATACGTCTGACATACCTTTAGACTTCTTGTTCTGGATAAGTCCGACGCACCTTTAGACGTTCAAAGTACATCCGACGCACCTTTAGACATCCTGGGTGCGTCCGACGTGCTTTTAGACTTCTCGTTCCGGGTACGTCCAACACACCTTTAGACGTTTCGGGTATGTCCGACGCACCCTTTGACGTTCCGGGTACGTCCGACGTATCTTTACACTCTGCGTTCCGGATACGTCCTATGTTTCTTTAGACTTTTTGTTCCGGGTACAACCAAAGCACCTTTAGACGTTCCGGGTACGTCCGACGTACCTTTAGACTTCGGGTTCCAGATACGTCCGACGTACCATTAGACTTCTCGTTCCGGGTACGTCCGACGTGCCTTTAGCCGTTGCGGGTACGTCTGATGCACCTTTAGGCGTTCCGGGTACGTCCAACGGACCTTTAGGTGTTCCGGGTACGTCCAACGCACCTATAGGTGTTCCGGGTACGTCCGACGCACCTTTAGACTTCTCGTTTTGGTACGTGTGACGGACCTTTAGACGTTGTGGGCACGTTGTAAGCACCTTTAGACGTTCCGGGTACGTCCGATCACCTTTAAACGTTCCGGGTACGTACGAAGTATCTTTAGACTCCGCGTTCCGGATAGGTCCGACGTACCGTTAGACTTCTCGTTCTGAGTACGTCCGAAGCACCTTTAGACGTTCCAGGTACGTCTGACGTACATTTAGACTCCGCGTTCCGAATACGTCCGACGTGCCTTTAAACTTCTCATTCCGGTTACGTCCGACGCACCTTTAGACCTTGCGGTCCGGATACGTCCGACTTACCTTTAGACTTATCGTTCCGGATACGTCCGCCGTACCTCTACACGTTCCGGGTACGTCCGACGTACCTTTAGACTACTCGTTTCGGGTACGTCCGACGCCGCCTTTAGACTCCGCGTTCCGGATACGTCCGATGTACCTTTAGACTTCTCGTTCCGGGTACGTCTGACGCACCTTTAGACCGGGTGCCTCCGATGTACCTTTAGATTCCGCGTTCTCGATACGCCCGACGTACCTTTAGACTTTTCCATGCGGTACATTTGACACACCTTTAGACGTTCAGGGTACGCCCGACGTACCTTTAGACTCCGCGTTCCGGATACGTTCAACTTACCTTTAGACATATTGTTTCGGGTATGTCCGACAGACCTTTTGGTGTTCCAGGTACGTCCGACGTACCTTTAGACTCCGCGTTTCGGATACGTCCGACTTACCTTCAGACATTTCGTTCCGGGTATTCCGATGCACCTTTAGGTGTCCCGGGTATGTCCGACATACTTTTAGACTCCGCGTTCCGGATACGTCCGATGGACCTTTAGACTTCTCGTTCCGTGCACGTCCGACGTACTTTTGGCCGTTCCGGGTACGTGTGACTCACCTTTAGCTGTTCAGGGTACGTCCGACGCACCTTTAGACGTTCCTTGTCCGTGCGACGTACCTTTTGACTCCGCGTTCTGGATACGTCTGACGTACCTTTAGACTTCTCGTTCGAGGCACGTCCGACGCACCTCTAGACGTTCCGGGTACGTCCAACACCACCTTTAGACTCCGCATTCCGGATACGTCCGATGTACCTTTAGACTTCTCGTTCTGGGTACGTCCGACGTACCTTTAGCCCCTCCAGGTACGTCCACCTCACTTTTAGGCGTTTTGGGTACGTTCGACGCACCTTTAGGTGTTCCGGGTAAGTCCAACACACCTTTAGACTTTGCGGGTACGTCTGACGCACCTTTAGACGTCCCTAGTACGTCCGGCGTACCTTTAGACTTCTCGTTCCGGGTACGTCCGACGTACCTTTAGCCATTCCAGGTACGTCCACCACACTTTTAGGCGTTTTGGGTACGTCGGACACACCTTTATACGTTCCGGGTACGTCCGACGCACCTTTAGACGCTCCGGGTACGTCCGACGTACCTTTAGACGTTCCAGGTACGTCCGACGTACCTTTAGACTCCGCGTTCCGGATAAGTCCGACTTACCTTTAGACTTCTCGTTCTGGATACGTCCACCGTACCTTTAGACGTTCCAGGTACGTCCGACGAACCTTTAGACTTCTCGTTCCGGGTACGTACGATGTATCTTTAGACTTTTCGTTCCTGGTACGTCTGACACACCTATAGATGTTTCGGGTACGTCCGACACACCTTTAGACTTTCCTGGTACGTCCAACGTACCTTTAGACTCCGCGTTCCGGACACGTCCGACGTAGCTTTCGACTCCTTGTTCCGGGTACGTTTGACACACCTTTAGACGTTCAGATTACGTCCGATGCACCTTTCGACGTTCCGGGTGCATCCAACGTGCCTTTAAACTCCTCGTTTCGGGTACGTCTGATGTACCTTTAGACGTTCCGGGTACGTCTGACGCACCTTTAGACGTTCCAGGCACGTCCGACGTACCTTTAGACTTCGCGTTTCAGATACGTCTGAAGTGACTTTAAACTTCTCGTTCCGGATATGTCTGACACACCTATAGGTGTTCCGGCTACGTCCGACGCACATTTAGATGTTCCGGGTACGTCCAACGTACCTTTAGACACAACGTTCCGGATACGTCCGACGTACGTTTAGACTTTTCGTTCCGGGTACGTTCGATGCACCTTTAGACGTTCAGGGTACGTCCGACGTACCTTTAGACTCCGCGTTCCGGATAAGTCCGACTTACCTTTAGACTTCTCGTTCTGGATACGTCCACCGTACCTTTAGACGTTCCAGGTACGTCCGACGAACCTTTAGACTTCTCGTTCCGGGTACGTACGATGTATCTTTAGACTTTTCGTTCCTGGTACGTCTGACACACCTATAGATGTTTCGGGTACGTCCGACACACCTTTAGACTTTCCTGGTACGTCCAACGTACCTTTAGACTCCGCGTTCCGGACACGTCCGACGTAGCTTTCGACTCCTTGTTCCGGGTTCGTCTGACACACCTTTAGACGTACCGGGTACGTCTGATGCACCTTTAACTGTTCCGGGTACGTCCGATGTACCTTTAGACTCTGCGTTCCGGATGCATCCGACGTACCTTTAGACTTCTCGTTCCGGGTAGGTCTGACACACCTTTAGACGTTCCGGGTACGTCTGACACACCTTTAGACGTTCCCGGTACGTCCGACGTGCCTTTAGACTCTGCATTCCATAAACGTCCGACGTACCTTTAGACTTCTCGTTCTCGTACGTCCGACGCACCTTTAGACGCTCCGGGTACGCCCGACGTACCTTTAGACTTTGCGTTCTGGATACGTCCGGTTTACCTTTAGAAATCTCGTTCCGGGTATGTCCGACACACCTTTAGAATCCTCGTACAGGATACGTTCGAAGAGCCTTTAGACTTCACGTTCCAGGCACGTCTGACGCACCTTTAGACGTTCCGGGTACATCCAACGCACCTTTAGACGTTCCGGGTGCGTCCGACGTAGCTTTAGACTTCTAGTTCTGGGTCCGTCTGGCGCACATTTAAACGTTCCGGTTACGTCCGACGCACCTTTCGGCGCTCGGGGTTTGTCCGACGCACCTTTAGATGTTCCGGGTACGTCCGACACACCTTTAGACTTTACGGGTACGTCCAACGTACCTTTAGACTCCGCGTTCCGGATACGTCCGACGTACCTTTAGACTTCTCGTTCCGGGTACGTTTGACACACCCTTAGACGTTCAGGGTACGTCCGACGCACCTTTAAACGTTCCGGGTGCATCCGAAGTACCTTTAAACTTCTCGTTTCGGGTACCCTTAAATCTTTAATACCCTTAAACCAAATGCGTCGGTCATCCTCTTTGGCGACTTCAACTTTCCGAATATTGATTGGAACTCCCTTTTATCAGGTCATCAGTTTGATAATGAGTTCATCGACCTAGCTCTTACGTTTAACCTCTCCCAAATGATAACTAAACCAACAAGAGTTAGCCATCACTCTAGCAACATTCTTGACGTGTGCCTTACTACTGACCCCTCACATGTGAATAACATCTCTCATCTTCCCGCTATTAGTGACGACAATGTTATACACTTAAACCTGCAGTTTGACGTCGTCAGCAGATCAGGCCATTATAAATTTATTAAAGACTACAATAAAACTGACTATAATGCAATTAATAGAAATCTTCAACAGTTTTATGATACTTTTCATATCAACTTTTATCAAAGAACAGTTGAGGAAAATTGGAATCTCTTAAAAACAAGGTAACAACTCTGACTGACACGTACGTTCCAACCATCAGAATTAAAACAAACAATGCAAAGCCATGGTACAACAAGAAAATCTCCAAATTAAGTGCTCGGAAGAAACGACATTTCAAGCAAGCTAAAGAAAAGGACAATACTATTGCATGGGATAATTACAACGCGTCTGCTAAGGAATATAAAAGAGAAGTGAAAAATGCAAAGAACAAAGTTTTTAACTTCGACGTTCTTAATATTTTGAAGAATAAGCCTAATAAGTTCTGGGAGGTCATTCATCCTAAAGAGCATAAATCCATCCACCTGACTAATATGAATGGAACTCCCGCGTCTGATAGCGAAAGCGCCTCACTAATAAATACCTACTTTAGCTCAGTATTTACACTACAAAACAATGACAATATTCCTCTCCTAAATCACCTTTCTCATTCTGCTATGCCTTCAATCGAAATAACATATTTGGGTATTGTGAAAGCGATAGAAAATCTCAAAAATTCTGCCAGCTCCGGTGATGACCAAATAAATTCTAAATTGCTGAAAAACACAAAACATATCTCATCCCAATTTTTAACCCCTATTTTTCAACAGTCACTTGGTGTCGGCAAGCTTCCGTCTGATTGGAAAATTGGTAGAGTCATCCCTATTTTTAAAAGTGGGGATCGTAATGTTGTATCGAACTATCGCCCAATATCTCTCACCAGCATCTCATGTAAATTACTAGAGCACGTCATTTTCTCTTCTACTATGAAATATCTGAAAAATTACAATCTGCTTTTTAAAAATCAGCATGGTTTTCGTAAGACATATTCGTGTGATACCCAGCTAATACATTTCATTCATGAGCTTCACAGTAACCTTGACAACAGATTACAGACCGATGTCATTTTCATAGACTTTTCTAAAGCATTCGATAAAGTTCCCCACCAACGTCTGCTAGAAAAACTAACCCAACTGCGTATTCATAATTCAGTAATCACTTGGATTAAAAATTTCCTATCCGATCGTACACAATATACTGTAGTAAACGAGTCCCGTTCACCTCTTTCTCGTGTAACGTCCGGCGTACCCCAAGGTAGTGTTTTTGGCCTCTTACTGTTTTTAATATACGTTAACGACCTTCCTGATAACCTAACATCTGAAATTCGCCTCTTTGCTGACGATTGTCCTCTATACAGACTGATAAGTAATAATAATGATCACCTACTCTTACAGGCTGACTTGCTAATAATAGAAGAATGGTGTCAAACATGGCAAATGACATTAATGTAAATAAAATGAAACTAGTGTCTTTCACCAGATCACAGTCCCCATCACTCTTTTCATATCAACTCAACGACACAATAATTGACCCCTGTACATCTTATAAATACCTCGGCGTTCATTTAACCTGTGATTTATCTTGGGCAACTCACATTAATTTTATTTTATCTAAGGCTAATTCATCATTAGGATATCTTCGGCGCAACCTCGAACTGGCCTCACCAGAAATTAAACAATTATCATACATAACATTTGTTAGATCTCGTCTAGAGTATGCGTCTTCCGTATGGTCCCCATGGCAGCATTACCTAGTTATGAAATTAAAGGCACTTCAAAACCGAGCTTAAAGGTTCATTTTCTCAGACTACTCTCGTTTCACTAGCGTAACTGGCCTAAGAAGCAAAGCTAACCTTCACACACTTTCATTTAGGCGCATTCTTTCTCGACTAGCCCTGTTTCATAAATTATACTAAAACAATGCCTCTATTAAAGCATCTCTCTTCCTTCCACCCCACAGCATATCTCTCCGTCATAATAACTCCCGCAAAGTTCGCCCGATTTTTAGTTCAACTGTATCATTTTATAATTCCTATCTGCCCATGACAATCAAGGACTGGAATAAATTACCCGATAGTGTTGTAACCGAGACTAACTCTGATAGATTTGCCGAAGAACTGATCAATTACCTGCAACTTACAAACATGTTTATCTCCTAATTTTTTTCTTCCTTTTTATGTTCACAGTGCATACCTTTAAATTATTAATAATATTGTGTAATGTTGATAGCTACTTGTATTTTGTTGTTCTTTGATTGTATTGCTGACTTCCTCTCTGTGAGTGTTAATTTATTTTAAACTATTATTATTAGTGTGTTATTGACCCCTTTTGTATAATGCCCTCACGGGCCCTCAAGGAATAATAAATGAATGAATGAATGAATGAACTTCTGATGCACCTTTAGACGTTCCGGGTACGTCCGACGCACCTTTAGACGTTCCAGGTACGTCCGACGTACCTTTAGACTTCGCGATCCAGATACGTCTTAAGTGCCTTAAAACCTCTCGTTCCGGGTATGTCTGACACACCTATAGGTGTTCCGGCTACGTCCGACGCACATTTAGACGTTCCGGGTACGACCAACGTACCTTTAGTCTCCGCGTTCCGGATACGTCCGACGTACGTTTAGACTTTTCGTTATGGGTACGTTTGACGCACCTTTAGACGTTCAGGGTACGTCTGACGCACCTTTAGATGTTCCGGGTGCGTCCGACGTACCTTTAAACTTCTCGTTTCGGGTACGTCTAACGCACCTTTAGACGTAGCAGGAACGTCTGATGCACCTTTAGCTGTTCCGGGTACGTCCGATGTACCCTTAGACTCTGCGTTCCGGATGCATCCGACGTACCTTTAGACTTCTCGTTCCGGGTAGGTCTGACACACCTTTAGACGTTCCGGGTACGTCTGACACACCTTTAGACGTTCCCGGTACGTCCGACGTGCCTTTAGACTGCATTCCATAAACGTCCGACGTACCTTTAGACTTCTCGTTCCGGGTATGTCTGACACACTTTTAGACGTTCCGGGTACGTCTGACACACCTTTAGACGTTCCGGGTACGTCCGACGTGCCTTTAGGCTCCGCATTCCGTAAACGTCCGACGTACCTTTAGACTTCTCGTTCCGGATACGTCCGGCACACCTTTAGACTTTAATGGTACGTCCAAAAAACCTTTAGACTCCGCGTTCCGGATACGTCCAAGGTACCTTTATACTTCTCGTTCCGGGTACGTCCGACACACCTTTAGACTTTCCGGGTACGTCCAACGTACCTTTAGACTCCGCGTTCCGGATACGTCCGACGTACCTTTAGACTTCTCGTTCCGGGTACGTTTGACACACCTTTAGACGCTCAGGGTACATCGGACGCACCTTTAGACGTTCCGGGTGAATTAGACGTACCTTTAAACTTCTCGTTTCGGGTACGTCTGATGCACCTTTAGACGTTCCGGCTACGTCTGACGCACCTTTAGACGTTCCAGGTACGTCCGACGTACCTTTAGACTTCGCGTTCCACATACGTCTGAAGTTCCTTAAATTTTCTTGTTCTGGGTATGTCTGACACACCTATAGATGTTCCGGCTACGTCCGACGCACATTTAGACGTTCCGGGTACGTCGAACGTACCTTTAGACTCCGCGTTCCGGATACGTCCGACGTACGTTTACACTTTTCGTTCCGGGTACGTTCGACGCACCTTTAGACGTTCAGGGTACGTCCGACGCACCTTTAGATGTTCCGGGAGCGTCATACGTACCTTTAAACTTCTCTTTTCGGCTACGTCCGACGCACCTTTAGACGTACCGGCTACGTCTGATGCACCTTTAGCTGTTCCGGGCACGTCCGACGTACCTTTAGACTCTGCGTTCCGGAAAAATCCCACGTACCTTCAGACTTCTCGTTCCAGGTATGTCTGACACACCTTTAGACGTTCCGGGTACGTCTGACACACCTTTAGACGTTCCGGGTACGTCCGACGTGCCTTTAGGCTCCGCATTCCATAAACGTCCGACGTACGTTTAGACTTCTCGTTCCGGATACGTCCGGCTTACCTTTAGACATCTCGTTCCGGGTACGTCCGACGCACCTTTAGACGTTCCGGGTACGTCCGACATACCTTTAGACTCCATGTTCCGGATACGTCCGACGTGCCCTTAAACTTCTCGTTCCGGGTATTTCCGACGCACCTTTAGACTCTACGTTCCGGATACGGCCGACGTACCTTTAGACTTCTCGTTCCGGATACGTCCGAAGTACCTTCAGACGTTCCGGGTACGTCTAACGCACCTTTAGACGTTATGGGCACGTCCGACGCACCTTTAGACGTTCCGGGTACGTGCAACATACCTTTAGACTCCGCGTTCCTGATACGTCCGACGTACCTTTAGACTTCTCGTTCCGGGTACGGCCGACACACCTTTAGACTTTCCGGGTATGTCCGACGCACCTTTATTTGTTCCGGGTACGTCCGACGTAAATTTAGACACCGCGTTCCGGATGCGTCCGACGTACCTTTAGACTTCTCCTTCCGGGTACGTCCGACGCACCTTGAGACGTTTCGGGTACGTCCGACAAACCTTTAGACTCCGCGTTCTGAATACGTTTGACGTACTTTTAGACTTCTCGTTCCGGTTACGTTCGACGCACCTTTACACGTTCAGATTACGTCCGACGTACCTTTAGACGTTCCGGGTGCGTCTGACGTACCTTTAGACTCCGCGTTCCGGATACGTCCGACGTACCTTTAGACTTCTAATTCCGGGTACGTCTGACGCACCTTTAGAAGTTCCGGGTACGTCCGCCGCACTCTAGACGTTCCGGGCACGTCCGACATACCTTTTAACTCCGTGTTCCGGAAACGTCTGACGTACCTTTAGACTTCTCGTTCCGGGTACGTCCGACGCACCTTTAGACATTACGTGTAAGTCCGACGTTCCTTTAGACTCCGCGTTTCGGATACGTCCAACGTACCTGAGGCATCTCGTTGCGGGTACATCCGACGTACCATTAGGTGCTCCGGGTATTTCCGACCCACCTTGAGAGGTTCCAGGGACGTCCGACGTACCTTTAGACTCCGTGTTCCGGATACACCTGACGTACCTTTAGACTTCTCGTTCCGGGTACGTTTGACGACACGTTAGACGTTCAGGGTACGTTCGACGCACCTTTAGACGTTCCGGGTACGTCCGATGTACCTTTAGACACCGCGTTCCGAATACGTCTGACGTACCTTCAGATTTCTCGTTCCGGGTACGTCTGACGTACCTTTAGACGTTCCGGGTACGTCCGACGTATCCTTAGACTCCGGCTTCCTGATGCATCCGACATACCTTTGGACACAGCGATATATAAAACCGGAAAACAATATATGTCTATGAGCCAATGCGCACCTGAGCCTAATTTTTGCCAAGCCAAATAATTACATTGCCAGTGCCTCTAGCATTTATTTTAGTAAACAACACTCGTCAGTGAGAAAGGCTATATTGTTTTCATTTTGCTGAACTGTGTGTTCACTGAAATCAATTCCACTGATGCCCACAATGTCACTTCTTGTTTTGACAAATACCAAGCGAAAGTGGGTCTTGGTTCAAAAAATAAATTTGTTTTTGTAACTTTTGATTTACTTTTCAGTAACTTTTGAATGTCAATTGTTCTGAAAATTTCGTATCATCTCACTAGCGCTCGCGTGACATTGTTACATATCCACAGAAACCTGCACCATCGTGTGCTTGTGCCATGCTTCTTCATGAATATACGGCAACACTGTCGTAGAAGCCCATGTATTTATTATGAAAATATGACGATAGCACCTTGACTTTGCCCTTTGAAACATTTACCATGCCGTGGCTTTAATATATGATATACCGGAATACTTTCGCCAAATTACCAAGATGTCGGCGTATAAATTTCAAGTACCTCATTTGAAAAAAAAACATTTTCAGACAGATAGTGTCTAAGTTAATCGAAGTGTATAATTTCGTCTTCGACATGAAAAGACGACATAATATATATTATTTTAAGTATAACAGGTTTCTGGTTTTGTGCCAAACGTTTTGGTTTCTGAGATGTTTTTACACATATAAAAAGCATTTTCGGAGGCACCACTCGCCAAAACATTTTACAAACGGCCAAATTTATACGCCCGAATTTTCAAAACTCGACCGAATATAAGATTTTCTATTTAAATATGGTTACCCAGAATAATTAGTACCGTGCTGAGGATATCATAATTTTTCAGTTATTCGCTGTGATTCTCGATACTCATTGGCCAAATCAGGTGCGTTCATCCTCGTTCAGCCGGACGTTTAGAATCATTTTTTAATTATAGTAATAATATCTACAAAGTAGCAAAGAAAGTCATTTTACCGTGATAAAATTTTATACCAGAAATTTGTTTTTAACATGTTAATATTTCTTTTTGTTCGAAACAAAGTTAGTTGAATGTATGGAAATTAAGATCATTGAGGTGTATAAAGGTGTCAAAGATGCTGATAGTTCTTGTGAATTTAATTCTTAGGCACAAAAAGAGTAAACCTAACCGTATATTAATATATAGAAATAAAATTCATAATCGCTATCGGGAAACAGGCCAGCAGAAGAAAAAAATATTGTGAGAAAAATGTTTTTAAGGAGGAAAATATGTTACTTCACATATCGTCACGAATGACAATTGATGAGGCAACTAATGAGTGACGGAGACTAAACGTGTAATGATGCGAACTTGTGCCCCCGAAAAAATAGAAAAAGGAAGCATCACAGGTGTTGATGGAGGCGTAGAAGCAGTATCGCGAGCTGGGTCGAGGCTGACTCCGGCCCACAGCAAAAGTCCACGCATGTACGTAAGGGGCTGCCCCTTATGTACATGCGTGGATTTCTCAAACAATTGGCGTAGAATGTTCGGCGCATGCAACATTCAAACCTCGAGCAAGCAGCAGGGTTCTCGAATTTACCAGAACGCGACATTTGCAGAAACCATTAAAAAGTGCATCTGCGGCCAGACATCAAAGTTCGGTTTTTTGCGTGGGAGCCAAGCACAATAACCAATAAGCCACGGGCATTTTCTTTTTTTTTTTCAACATAACATTTATTTACACTTCAGGTACACAATACACAGATTATGTCGTATGTGGGAGAATAAAAAGTTTTCGCATACAATAAAGAAAAGGATGAAAGGAAGCCTAGAACTTCTATGGCAAAAGCGAGTACAGACTGTGATTAAAGTTACGGAAACACTTGCACAAATCATCTAAAAATTAAAAAAATCATGTTAAGATTTTGAGAAGTTACTGGAGCAGCCGAGATCTAAAAAGGTCCCACCCCGTTTTCGGGTGTGAAATATTCACTCCGCCATGCGTCCCCGGGTCAGGGTGTCCCCACGGTCGTTAGAACGCTATTATCTCTTAAGAATCTTATGAACCATTCTAACTTTTTCAGGGAATGTATCCATGCAGGTTTAGGTAATAACACATATTCCACCACGTCCACTTAGGTTCGCCACAAAGCCTGCCGTCCCAGCACGGCAATCACTTAACCAGCATGAACCTGAGAACTCTCAGGCCAATCTTTGACACAACTAGTCTGACCCGGATGAAGGTCTGTGCCTCGTCCCAAAAGAGGTCGGCGTTGACACACACGATGAAGGCGGGGTTATGAGTTTCGGCAGTTGGCGAACCATGGTACGAGGAAACCCATGGCCTCCTGCCTCACTTTAACGTGGAGCACCCGTGCATGAAAGCGGAAGAAGTCCTTCGGTGCTGTTGGAAGTAGACGTCTCTTGACACGCCGCAGCATGTCGGTTTCGATTTGGCCACACGAGAGGTCAGAGTGAAAGGGAGGCAAAATCGCTGCCACGAAGTCCAGTAGAGCGTCTATTTTCTCACTGTGTTCAGGTAAACTAATAAGCAGAGGCCCTCCAGAGTCAACATTGCTGACGCAATGTGCTTATAAAATGTTCCCATCAGGGTATCACCTAAAAAGGCGGTCGCTGTGACCTACCTCTTTGAAAGGAAACCGCTTTCCAAACGGTGAGAAGCAGCCCAGGTGACCGGGTCGCTGTGATCTCGAAAATAAAAAAAAAACAACGCCGGATGATCTATTTGAGGGCGACGTTTACCATGCACACACCGCCCCGCTTTACGCTCCGGTGCAAGTTTGCCCCCCGCATAACTTCCAGCTTGGACCGCCCCACAAACATCGCCCATGCCCTGTATTACCTGTGGGCCATCTAGAGGTCGGGAAAGGCATTGCCTGGGCGGTGTTAAGAACTGCAGGAAAAAGAGCGCTCCACACAGGTAGCTTAATGTCACTCTCACCAGCGGATAAGGCTTCAAATTTCATCCTGGTGGAACAAATGAGAGCCAAATTGTCGGCGTTCATTCAGGACCTTAATGTGGCACATGAGAGCCACAGTCCGTTAATGGAGTCACTCTGAAGTATCATGCAACAGGCTGTTTTTAAGTAGAGATAAAATAGGGAAGAGCGGACATTCCTGACGCGCCAAGCGGTGGAGAGTGATGAACGTTCCCACAATGACGTTAATGACCAGTTTCATGCTGATATCTTTGTAGCATTCTGTCATCCAATCGTCCCAATATTCACCCACTCTGCCGCTCCGCAGCAGTGAGAAAAGGCGACTTTTATCCACCCTATCTGCTGTGCAACCCAGGGTTTTTGCGTTCAATCTCTACCCCAGCCTACTTCAATTTAGTTGAACATAGTATCAGTGTGCGGTCGTCTATCACTACTGTGCAATGCACGATAAGAATGATGCACAGCAACGGATGCTACTAGCAACCTTAATCAATACCTTGTCATTTTACGGTTGCATTTCACGTGACCTTCCAGCTGGTTGGAACGACAGACGAGCGTGAAGGCAGACGATACGCGTCGTGCGCTGGACTGCCTCACCTAGCTCAAAGCGGATCCGTTATAGGGCACAACATCGTAAAGTGAATTGGGCTATACCAGTTACACCGCACCCTCGCAATTTATCATTTATTCCATGAGCCAGTGTTATCATTCTATGGCAGGCACACCTGACACTGCTAGACAACTGACGTCCAATTTGATTTCGCTTGCATCGACATGGTCAACAGTCAACTTGTCCAGAATTACAAAACGGGCCATAATAACCCACCACTTATATAAAACGCATTCTCGAACAAACAAAAACAATATAAATATAAATATACATATATGTAGCGGTCCCCGCTCGAAACGCCGTAATAAACTTCGAATTAGTAACTCCAACAGTACGCATCTTTGACTTATTAACTTTTCCCGGTCCATTGTTTTTATACTTACCTTACTTTAGCTATATATAGATATATATATTGTCAGAAAGGTGAAGACGACGGCGGGGCAGTGGCGCGCACGACCATCTCGCACCAGGCCACACGGTCCGGCTCGGCCTCGATAAATCCTTTGTGTGCGACATCGTGTACTGTACTGTCCTTTCTGCTGCCGACAGCATCACCCTAACAATATATATATATATATAAAGTAAAAGATGCGTACTGTCGAAGTTACTCATTCGAAATTTATTACGACGTTTCGAGCGGGGACCGCTCTTCATCAGGTAGCGAGTGTACAGCCCGTGATTGTTTAAATCATATCTATATACATATATCGGCAGCAATACAAGAACACCGCATACATTACTGGAGAATGTAAAAATGTACAGAAATAAACAGCAGCAGGAAAACGAAAAACACCGCATCAACAAGTATAATTTGCAATCATATTACAAAAACATTATTAAACTGGCAAACGGCATGCAACACTTAATAGCAACAATGAACAAACTAGTTCTGCAAGCGCTTCAAATTATTTAAAATGTCTGTAGCGGAACTTGAGTTTACAATTTCCTGCGGTAGAAGGTTACATTCATCTATTGTTTTAGGAAAGAGAGAACAGTGAAATAAAATGGGAGAGCGCCTTTAGAGCGCGCGACACCAGAGCGCCAAAGTTAGAGCGCGCGACACGAGGGCGCATGACCAATTGAGCGCGCGACACGAGAGCGCACGACCAATTGAGCGCGCGACACGAGAGCGCCCGACCAATTGAGCGCGCGACACGAGAGCGCACGACCAATTGAGCGCGCGACACGAGAGCGCACGACCAATTGAGCGCGCGACATAGAGTGCACGACCAGTTCAGCGCGCGACACGAGAGCCCACCCCAGTTGAGCGAACACCGCAAAATATGTGATGCAGCGGCGGCTCCACAGACAGAACAAAATTGTGCGACTCTCCTTATCGGAGCGTTGGTGATTCTTGATTGATTGAATACGGCTTTAATAAAAAATAAAAATAAAACGGGTACGACTCTTTCTATCCAATTCTTTATTGAAATCGGAAAGAAAGGGGGACAGGGGAGTGGGGTTGGGCATAAAGGTACCGGGACTATCTGCAGTTGGGTTTACGTTTTGTTATATTTGGTCTATTCTTGACGAGCGTTTGGGCTCCGATCTTAATGGTGGCTGTATAAACGTCCCTCACATAATTTTAATAGTATTGTGACGTTCATAACCGTTATGAAGAAAGCTCACCGCCAAAAAAAATCTCAGTAAAAAACTCATCGAAGGAAAGCTCAACGCAAGTCTACCGGATGTAGAGCTTTCCAGCCTTTTGACGGACACTGGGAAACCTCCCCTGCGAATCTGCGAAATATATTTGAGAACATTTTTCCAAAATCTTAATTCGGTGACGCGTCGAGTATGGTGGCGACGTCACCTTTTGTTGTTGATAGAACACAGCCTTAAGGCAATGCCCGTTCTGCATGTCTCAGAAAAGAGTCTACGAAGAAAAAAGACTTGTCTATCGCTTTGTACGTTCTTTGCATTCTACAGAACCGTAGCATCTCCACCTTTGTTCTTAGAAAGTAGTGCAATCTTTTAGGGCCGAACCAGAGTGCTTTGATTCAAATATATTCGAATACAAAAGATTTAGGAAGTTATTAAATTTATATAAAAAAACACGCAGCACAGAGAGAAATAACATCTCGAACATAAAAGTTTTAGACATGATTAGACACCGAACATCTGCACGAGGATAGTGCCGCGGGTAGTAAATTTAAAGGATTGATTGTATAGGATTCGTAGGTTAACTTTTTTCCGGAAAAAACGTCTTCAGAGACCGTTTTTAGACCACCTGAGACTGGGTGGACGAAACACGACGACGTGTTTCTTCCACCCAGTCTCAGGTGGTCTAAAAATGGCAAACTTACACCAGCTCGAATGCGCCCTGTTTTTTCATGTCTCCAGAGACACAGCACCAATGCGTCAAGATCTATCGCACATTTGCAAAGACTGTGAGTGTGCAGAAAATAACATTGCAGCTGACCTAGCTTCATTAGTTATTTGATTATAATTCATAAAGTCAGACAAATATATATCTATAAATATATATATTCTTTTTTTGCTGTCAGCTTTTTGTAACACTTCTTGTTTGTCACACGCAAATATTTCTTCGACTACAAATATATATATACATATATATATATATATATATATATATATATATATATATATATATATATGTATATATATATATATATATGTGTGTGTGTGTGTGTGTGTGTGTAGCGTTTATTTGCGTAGAAAATAACATTGCAGCTCACCTAGCTTCATTAGTTATTTGATTATAATTCATAAAGTTAGACAAATAAATAAATACATATATATATATCAGGGTGTCGAACCGGAACCGAACCGAAAACCGGAACCTAACCGGTATTTTTTTCGGAACTGAACCCGAACCCGAACCGTTATATTGTTATCGCGATGAACCCCAACCGGAACTGAACTGGAAAAAAATAACGGTTACCGGCTCGTGTCAAAACGGTTCTGCCACGCGCTGTTGACAATGAATGTGCTATCAATGCCATTTGTTTTTAAAGTGCCGTCAACTGACACACACTTCGCTTACATATTTTTCTTCTCCACTCAGTCTTAGGAATATAAACGCTGCATCCATGAATCTTGACAAACGCTGCATCCATGTACCTTGACGTAGGAACCAGTATTGCGCTGGTCGCGGCTTGCACAGAAAAGAATTAAACGGCTGTGCAAAAAAAAAAAAAAAAAAAAAAATCGCGTCACGGGATTTCATTTTTCTACAATCTCGTAAATCCTAAATGCTGCTGTGTGCTCATTTCATAACACGTTTCTACAACGCGCGAGTTCTTCGAGCTTGCTTCTATCGGAATGAGAAAAGAAAAGGCTGTGGAGTTTGATAATAATGCATCCGGTTTCGTATAGGCACTTAGAAGCTAACATATTTGTGAGACAGCGAACTGTTCTAGTTTAATATTTATCCTATTACGTCCTTCTGGCGTTGCGTTCGGTGAAGTGTTTTTCATATTCCGTATCTTGTTTAATGAAAACTTCTTTAAGGGTCTAACTTAAGTAACCGAAGGCTAGTTCAAATAAAGAAAGCTGTATTTCCTCCCCACTGTTCCTTCAATTGCTTACACGCCGAGGTGGCGGGATAGTTAG
Organism: Ixodes scapularis; assembly: GCF_016920785.2. NCBI lineage: Eukaryota > Metazoa > Arthropoda > Arachnida > Ixodida > Ixodidae > Ixodes > Ixodes scapularis. The sequence goes on along the minus strand of NW_024609873.1, from coordinate 14,002,862 downwards.
CGAGTTCTACTTGTAAGTGGGTTTGTAAGGAGGTCGCGGATTTTACAGCTACTGCGTCGGACCCAATTCGATGAAGTCCGAATGCGTAAATGTCGGTGAAATAACCTTTGAGTGGACATAAAGAAACAATTTTGTCATTCTGCGGAATGACGCAGGACGGGAAGGACGTGTCCGCCTGCGCTCCGCAAAAAGACGTATGTGGCTCGTGCGAGGCTCGCTTCTACGCGAAGCAGCAGTTTCTTGTCTGCTCGACAGGTTGCAATCGCCGTTTTCATTGTAAGTGCTTGAACGTCACCCATGAAGAGTACAATTTGTACATGAAGAGTGGCACGAGCGCTTTCAAGTGCTCGGGCTGCACTTGAAGGAGTAGTGCGTCACCGAGGAATGACGCCGCTGCTGGTATCGGAGGTGTGGTTCCCGCTCCTGTGACGTTCGTCGAACCATCGAATGTGACACTCGATGACGGCTCCGTTCCGCCCGCTCTGCTACGCCTCATCGAAAGCCTGTCAAGCAAATTGGACATCGTTACGGCAGAACTCAAGTGCCTTAGGGCGGACAACAACAGCCTTCGCTCCGAAGTGCTTCATCTCGGTAAAAGTGTCCATGAACGAATGCCTCTTCCGTCTTCTTCATCAACCATGTACGCGTCCGTCGCAGCGCTGCCGCCTGCTGCACCAACGTCAGTGTTGAGACCTCGAGCTGCAGATTCGCTTCTCAACGCAGTTCCAGGAACGAATCTGGGTGGGGCTGGCTTGGAATCGAGTCCCTCAAAGGGTGCGAGAGCTGCGGGTGAGAAGGACGCTGTGGACGACGGCTACACAACGGTGGGGCCCCGGCGGCGAACCAAGCCGTCAGCTGGAACGGCTAAACCAAGTAAGGTGACCGCTGTCCCTCGGAAGAATCGTCGTTTGGCACTTTTTGTATCTAGGCTAGATCCGGATACGAACGTGGACGATGTTCTTGCACTTATCGAACCTCTTGTAGCGGGGAGGCAGGTCCTGTGTTCAAAAATGTTTACACGATTTGACACATACTCTTCGTTCCACATCTCGGGTGACGAGTCAGTTTTCAACGCAATTAACAAATCTGAGGTGTGGCCTGAAGGCAGCATTTTTCATCAGTTCTTTGGTCGACTGGACTAGTCTCGTGTTCATACTGATGACGGAGTAGAAAACGTTCATGACGCACAAACTTAGCGTGTTTTACCAAAATGTACGAGGCCTGAGGACTAAGGCCGACGAGTTTTTGTACAATTCAACTAATTCAAGTCATGATATTATATGTATTACTGAAACCTGGCTTTGTGATGGTATATCAGTCTCTAGTTACTTTAACCCCAGCTACACGGTCTATCGGAGGGATAGAGACTACTTGTGTACGGGGCAAACGATGGGAGGGGGCGTTTTAATTGCAACTAAAGTTTCCTTGGCATCGCATAGGCGGTTTGATCTTGAAACTTATTCAGAATGTGTTTGGATCGAGATTAAGGCAAGTGACGGATTTAATTACCTGATAGGAACGTACTATTTTCCCCCGTTATTTGATGAAACCACTTTTATTGAACATTTGGAATCTCTCGGAAAGCAGATCGATTTTGACAAGTTTCGTGTTCAGATATACGGAGATTTTAATCTTCCGGGTGTAGAGTGGTCATTGCAAGCTTTAAACAATAATACGTTAACAGCTAGAAAGGCCTTTTCTTTGTTGTCTTTTATTAACTTGAGTGGTCTTGAACAACTAAATTCAGTACCGAATTGCGCAGGTAATATCTTAGATCTCGTTCTTTAAAATGTCCACATTCTAAGCTTAAGTCTGGCTTCCGATCCTTTGGTACAAGTTGATAAGTTTCATCCACCTTTATTAGTCCAGTTATCTCTTCCGTGGAAGTCGCGGATATCGTCAAAGCCATTAGCTTACAGTTTTTTAAAAGGAGATTACCTTGGCTTGTATAAATATATTGAAACTTTCCACTGGTCTAACGTTCTCGCCATGTCTGATGTCGATCGTGCTACCGAGACTCTAACGACAATTGTAAAAGATGCCATCGACACTTTTGTACCGAAGCGTTCAACAAAGCCATCCAAATATCCTGAATGGTTTCCCATGGATTTAAAATGTTATTTGGTCAAGAAAGAACATTTCCACCGTCTTTATAAAAAATGCGTCTCTTCACTGATGTACACCAAATTCAGTTTATTTCGGGCCTTGGCGAAGAAACTGTTCAAGCGCGACAAACGCATGCATCTTGACAGCGTAGAAAATAGCTTGTTTCGCCGCCCGAAGACTTTCTGGAAGTTCACGAAGCAACATACACGTGACGTTAGTCCTATCATCTGCTTACGTGCCTGTTCAGATAACGCCCCGAATTATGTTTCATCACCTCATGAAGTTGCAGATGTTTTCGTTGATTATTTTGCCAAATGTTTCTCTGACAATCAGCAATCCGTTCTACCGGAGGATAAGGAGCTGATTTGTCATAATTTTTTGAGTTCTATAAGAGTGGACTCTCTTGATATTGCCGAGGCGATAAGAAAGTTAAAACCGAAGTTTTCTTCTGGTGTAGATGGTGTACCAGGTTTTGTTATCAAAGGTTGCGGTCAGCTGTTCATTCCTATTTTGAAGCACATTTTTAATATGTCACTCAGTTCAGGCGTTTTCCCTTCGCTCTGGAAAAAAGCAGTTGTTGTTCCCATCTTAAAAGGCGGTGACGCATCTGTAGTTGCGAACTACCGTCCAGTTTCTCTGCTTTGTGCTTTTTCCAAGGTTTTTGAGATTGTTGTGCATAGCAGGATGACTTTTTATTTCCGTCAAAAAATAACGCCCTTGCAGCACGGTTTTTTAAAGGGTAGGTCTGTGGAAACAAATTTGTGTAACTTTTTAGATTACTGTGTGCCGTTTGTTTTAAACAGAGAACAAGTAGATGCAATATACTTTGATTTGTCAAAAGCCTTCGATAAAGTGAGTCACGTGTTGCTTTTGTCCAAGTTGCATCTGTATGGTGTCTGTATAGAATTGTGTAACTGGTTTAAGAGTTATTTGTCTTTTCGATCAAATAGTGTTCGGGTCGCTGACAGTTATTGCAAAGAGTTTTTTTCAATATCAGGCGTGCCCCAGGTTCAATTTTGGGTCCCCTACTGTTTTCAATTTTTATAAATGATATAGCGTCATGTGTAAAGAACGTTGAACTGCTTTTATTTGCTGACGATATCAAGTTGTTTAGGAGTGTTCACTGTCATTTAGATTGTGATCTGATACAACATGATGTGTCTAATATAGCACAGTGGTGTAAACAAAATCAGTTATTTCTTAATCCTTCAAAAACAAAAGTGATATCTTTGTGCAGACGCCGCGCGATCATAAATAACACTTATCATCTTGAGGGAACTCCGATTGAACGAGTGTCAATTGTAAGGGATCTTGGTGTGTTCATTGACTGCGGATTAACTTTTAAAAATCATGTCTCTTTTGTTGTCAGCTCTGCAATGAAAGTTCTAGGAGTTATATCGCGTTTGACCAAGCATTTTAAAAAGCCCCATTGTTCAATACATCTTTTTCAATCCTTAGTGGTTTTAAGGCTTGAGTTTGCTTCTGTGATTTGGAATTCAATTTCTGTAACACAGGCTTTGATCATAGAACGTGTGCAAAAAAGATTTGTTCGAATTGTTTATGGTAGATGGATTGGACGACGCGTGTATTATGACTATGAATGCTTACTGAATAGATTTTCGCTGAAGCTTTTATAACACAGAAGAACAGTCCTTGACTTGGTATTCCTGCATAAGATCATTAATGGTGCCATTGATTCTTCATGGCTTATTAGTAAAATCCATTTCCATGTTCCTTTCCGTGCGACGAGACAGCTCACCTGTTTTGATATTTGCTCACCATGCCGTGTGTCACCTCTTTCTCGTTTACAGACATTGTATAACAGCATTGTGCCACCTCAAGTTGACATCACCACACCCCTGCCTACATTTCGCTGTCAGTTGGACGAACTTTTCGTCACTTCATAGCGCGTCAGTTTATATGCATATCTATTTCTTTTTAATCAGTAGAATTTTTGTTTAATAGTTTTTATTGTACGGGTTGGTGTACCTAAGAAAAGGCCGCTCGGCCGTTTTAGGGCACCCGAAAAATAAAGTTTATTATTATTATTATTATTATTCCTGGTAGAAATCCCTGAGCCTTACACTACGATGTATCCCGTTTCGTATGTGCTGATTTCAGATGTTTTATTTGTAATTTATTTTGATGTTGCAATTTGTCATTTATAATTTCCGAACCTGTTCGTGAACCGGTTCGCGGATCAAATTAATCGAACCGGAACTGAACCGGAACAAAATAAATTTACCTGAACCTGAACCGTAACCGAACCCGTATTTCTTTTCGGTTCGACACACTGATATATATATATATATATATATATATATATATATATATATATATATATCAGGGTGTCGAACCGGAACCGAACCAAACCGAAAACCGGAACCGAACTGGTATTTTTTCCGGAACTGCACCCGAACCGGAACCGTTATATTGTTATCGCGATGAACCCGAACCGGAACTGAGCCGGAACAAAAATAACGGTTACCAGCTCATGTCCAAACGGTTCGGCCACGCTCTGCTGACAATGAATGTGCTATCAATGCCATTTGTTTTTTAAGTGCCGTCAACTGAAACACACCTCGCTTACATATTTTTCTTCTCCACTCAGTTTTAGGATTATAAACGCTGCATTCGTGAATCTTGACATAGGAACCAGTATTGCGCTGGTCGCGGCTTGCACGAAAGAAAGAGAATTGGAAGACTGTGCAAAAAAGAAGGCTGTGCAAAAATCGCGTCGCGGGATTTCATTTTCCTACAATCTCGTAACTCCTAAATGCTGCCGTGTGCTCATTTCATAACACGTTTCTAGAACGCGCGAGTTCTTGAAGCTTGCTTCCATCGGAATGAGAAAAAAGGCTGTGGAGTTTGATAATATTGCATCCGGTTTTGTACAGGTACTTAGAAGCTAACATATTTGTGAGACAGCGAACTCTTCTATTTTAATATTTATCCTATTACGTCCTTCTCGCGTTGCGTTCGGTGAAGTGTTTTTCATATTCCGTATCTTGTTTAATGAAAACTTCTTTAAGGGTCTAATTTGGGTTACCGAAGGATAGTTCAAATAAAGAAAGCTGTATTTTCTCCCCACCGTTCCTTCAATTGCTTACTCGCCGAGGTGGCGGGATAGTTAGCGAGTTCTACTTGTAAGTGGGTTTGTTAGGAGGTCGGGGATTTTACAGCTACTGCGTCGGACCCAATTTGATGAAGTCCGAATGCGTAAACGTCGGTGAGGTAACCTGTGAGTGCACATAAAGAAACCATTCCTGGTAGAAATCCCTGAGCCTTACACTACGATGTATCCCGTTTCGTATGTGCTGATTTCAGATGTTTTATTTGTAATTTATTTTGATGTTGCAATTTGTCATTTATAATTTCCGAACCGGTTCGCAAATCGGTTCAGCGCCCCGAACCGGTTAGCAAACCGGTTCGCGGATTGAATGAATCGAACCGGAACTGAACCGGAACAAACTGAATTTACCGGAACCTGAACCGTAACCGAACCCGTATTTTTTTCGGTTCGACACACTGATATATATATATATATTCTTTTTTCGCTGTCAGCTTTTTGCAACACTTCTTGTTTGTCACACGCAAATATTTCGTCGACTCATTTCGCAATGTCCTTGTGTAATGCCGCGGTAAAACACGCGATGTCCGAACAAGTGGTCGGTCGGGTCAGGCCGCTCGCGTTGGACTGGTTGTGCGCTCTCGTGACGGCCGCTCTAATGACAAGCGCGCAAACGCCGCTGCGCTCTCGAGTCGTGCGCTCCAACGTCGCGGCGCTCTCGTGTCGCGCGCGCTAACGTCGGAGCGCTTTTCTGTCAGCGCTCTAATGTCGGCGCTCTAGTGTCGTGCGCTCTAGTGTTGTACAGCCAAATACAATAACTCTACTTCGAAAAGTGTGGATCATTTTAGAATGGCTATTTCTTAGAATGCGAGTTATCCGGGTTTTCAAATACAGGGTCAATGTTAAAAAAAATCACGATACATCATAAAAATATACTTTAGTCTAGCATTTTTCCGCCGCTGAGAAAGAAGCTGTTTTAATATGCCAGTGACAGAGTCGGTTCGTTTATATCTTGAGAGTATATACCGAGCTAAAAGTCTTTGTACGTTCTCTAATTTCTGAATGTGATTTTTTCGATGAGGGTCCCATATTACATTTTCGTACTCTATACTGGTCGTATGACTGTTTTGTAGACCATCAGCTTGGCACTCATAGCCGCATATCTAAAATTTATTTTCAAGTATCCTCATGTACGCTTAGCAGAACAGCAAATGTTGTTAACGTGGCTCCCCCATATATATATATCGGGCGAGAGAAAGGAAGAGAAAGAGAGAGAGAGAAACTTTACGACTAGTTTCTTGGTTAACTGACAAACATATTTAATTTGATGATTCATGCGAAGCGCATATCCAAGGAGTCATTCTCGTTTGCAGTGTCTTCGGAATAGCCAAAGACCAAAAAATATTTAAAAAGACTGAAAATAAAATAATTAGATTCACTTCTTTTCACAGAAAAAATGGGTTCACACAAACTTTTAGTTGTCCTAACGCTCCATATCCCTCGATGGGGAAAAAATGGGATCTTGCTGCGCTTCTCAATTCCGTCGAACATCCATCGCTTTTAATGCAAGATGAAGCGATGTGAAGGCGCATTCGCACATCACAATCTAAGATGTAAGCGTCATTGTTAATCCACAGTCCCTGATTGGCTCAATCACCTGCATATCGCTGTCACATAGTACACTCGCGGCAGCTGATTGGTTCAACCGGTCGACGGGAACTACTACTACGTAAGACATTTTGTGACACATGATTGGTTGAGCTGGTTCGTAGCCTCAACTTCGGTTCATCATGAGAAAAAGAAGCCTTCGCGATTTCGACGGTTTTTTTTTACGCTCAAGTGAAAGGCTGATGTTGGAAGTGTTTTACTTTGCGAAACACGTATAACGTTTTCCTTTTTAAAAATACAATGGGCTGAGCCCAAATAGAAAAAAAAAGAGAAAAATGTGGACTTAGATGGAGTAAGACCGGACATGCTCCCCGGACAGAGATAGAGCTTGGGCCCGCAGCGGGGCTTCAAATGATTGATGACGAGAAATCCGATCGCATCTCGTCAACCGTGCCACGGCATGGATCTCGAGGCTCTCCAACGCAATTTACGAATTGACTTCCAAGACACGGAAGCGCTACTATACACTGTTTCACATTAGAAAGTTTTAAGGAACCATTTTTGCATATGCGGTGCGGTATGATTAGCTCTTTGCAACAAACTGCGCACGAGGGCACATTGTACCATATCGGATGAGCCAAAGCGGTTCCCTAAAAACTCTACATCAAGTCCGACCACAGTCGATGTTATGATCTGATGCCAGCAGCTTAAAAAGTGCATCGTCACGCCGCTCGTAGTCTGCTTGATTGGTTCAATGAGACAGTAGCGTCCTACGGTCGGACTTGAAAGTGGTACAAGGTTCAAATCTGTCGTCAACTAAGTCAACGCGTGAGATTTCTAACGTGCATTGCGCAGTGGTTTATACAAAACCTCACGTCGGTATGATGTTCATCGTACAAGTTAACCAAGAAGCTAAACAAATATAAGTTACGACAAAAAACCAAGCGGATTTGTGGCGTGTCTAATATATTTTAATTGTCATCTTTGAGCAAACCCGTTAAAATCGTTTGTCTTTTTTTTAGATGAATACAAGAAACAGGCCACAGTAATATTAGGCGTCATTTGTTTAGAGTTCGAATAAAAGTTTGTTTTATGAACGAAACGAACACCCGTAAGCAGTGCCCTATTTCGGCCAGCGCTGAAGGAAACAGGTGTATCCCGCCAGAGTACAGGTCTCGTGCAAAGCGGCTAGGGTCGAGCGGTTGGGGGGGGGGGGGGGGGGGGGGGGGGGCTTTTGCCCTCCGCTTCGAGACCGATTTCTCCCTACCGCTTTCGCGAACCGGCAACCATTCGCAACGCGACACGGGCAGCTTTCGAAGCAAGATGGCATCTGTCGCTGGTGTGTTGTCGAAGGCGCTGTATAGTCCTACGCTGCAGCAGACAAATCACCTAAGAAACGTCCCAGGCAGCACATAAACGTGAAGAAAACGTCAAAAGAACGTCGAAGACGTCTGTAACGTGACGTCGTACAACGTCGAATGTCCGGACGTTACCTTCCTTCGACGTCGATAAAACCTTTAAATGTCCGCGAGAAAAGGTGCACAGGAGGTTGAGAAAACGTTCCCAATTACGTTTTTGTCACACGTCACATGCACGTCTTATTGAGCCGTTGCGTCCTCCCTCGACGTTTATGATACGTGCGTTTACGACATCCGGACTGCCAACGACGTTCATAGAGCGCCGAGAAACCATTCCAAATTACGTTCCCTAGGCGTCGTGGGGAAGTCGTTCTGTGCACCTACCCCTCCCCTCCCCCCCACGCAAACACACTCTAAAAAAAAGTACTTGTCAGTAATATTGCGAAGGCAAGTTGCTCTCATGCAAGCACGAAGGAAGTAACTAAAACACAGGTTTGGTACGAACTGTTTATTTTAGCATTTTCAGACACGAGATGCAATACGTAGCACCGCCAAAAGACGCCCCTGGATGTGCCAGCCTGAAGTATTTAAAACAAACGAAGTCACGTAAAGAAATGAACAAGGGACGATGTCACGCTGCGCGGAATGTTCCACCGCTTACCTTGTTCTGCTTCTGATTAAACCGCTGACGCGCGTGCTTTACCCACCCCATTGCACATAGCTGGTACTCTCGCTGCGTGCACGGGAATGGTTTCAGAAGGGGGATCCCGTCCGCTGGGCGTTCTTGATTGGGATCGTCGGAGGCGTCTGAAGGGCCTTGATCGGAGACTGGACTTGACGCGCCATTATCTGCACTTCTTCTTTTTTGGGGGGCGTCATTCATATCCTCACAGGCACCATAATCCGAGCAGTAATACGATTCAACGTGTGAAGCGTCATGGCCTTGAAAAAGGTCCGCGAGCCGTGACTGAACACGACGGCGTTTTTGGCGATCACCGACATCTTCATAGGGGCGACTTGAGCGACTCAGTCTGGACAGCATTTTAGAGAAATCGAATCGCAGCACTTCCACAGTATGCAGACACGAAACAAATCACGGCGACAAGCAGCCTGCCGCGTAGACCCTGTAGACGTGACGGCCGGTGCTAGTGACTGACTTTCGGGCCAACATAGAATTCAGGGAAATATTTTGGGAATGACAGAAAATACGTGCATCCGGAACTAACGCTTGACGATTGTTCGTCGCCACTATCTCCCCCCCCCCCTTTTCTCTCTCACCCTCTTTTTGCCGATTTTCCCGACGCATTGCATGGGGCTCTATGGAGATGCCTGCCTTTCCCCCTCTCTCTCGCGCCGCGTTGGCGCCGGCCCTGTTTTTTTCTTTTTCTTTTTTTGTTGTTGACAGGTAGGTGCGGGCTGGACTTGAACTCTTTTTGGACCGTCATCTGGGCCATTCAACGGTGGGCATCATGAGTGCCAATCTACACAAACTGTTGACAGTATCTACCGGATTTCATCATTGCCGGGCATTTTATTTTTTGAAGTAGTATTCGAAAATGGGCAAGTGTGCAGTGAAATTGTGCTCCGATTTAGGGTGTGCCGGCATGCGATTTTCGTTTGGGTACGTCATCAGTGCCAAAGAAAGCAAGATCAGTTCTGACAGTCACGTAACAAGACTGCGCACGGATCTACTGAAAGCGATAATGTGCTGGAAGTTGGTGTTGTGGATGAACTGTGATGTTGATGCGAATTTTGTGATTGTGCGCAAGTGGGCATGGGTAACAAAAAAAAGAACAAAACAATGCCAGGTGGTCGCGGAGGAGTATGGATGCTCGTAGGAAATGATGCATGCCTGAAATCACTTGGAGAGGGGATAGTGTGGCGACGCGCCTGTGGCGCGTCCCAGGACCTAAGGAAGACGACAACGAGCGTGCAAAAAACAAGAATTGCACAACTCTAAAAAAGAGCGTGTGGCCGGTGCCATTTTGAGTGATCGTGCGTACGGCGCGTGCGTTGCTCGCTTTCTGAAGCGACGAAGACGCACGTGCTGGGCTGTGAAGATTTCACGCTGGACTCTGATTTAGTAACCACTGGAAACGTTTATACTCCGCTTCATACTTAATATGCAACTCTGTCAAAGCTACTGGTGCGAGTGCGTGTTTTGTCTACGGTTATAGACGCCATGGGCTTCACTTCCATGGGTTTGACTTCACAAATTAAAACCGTAACAATATTTTAAACAAACCAAAAGTATAACAAGCACATGTAAAAGGAATGATATTCTAAACATGCCTTCATATAATTTTTTTTTCTTCAGTTTACATTGAGTTTTGTGTATGCCCTCCCTAGCGTAATCTCATGTGCAATTAATAGTATCTTGAAATAAATAAATTAACGAATAAATAAATTCCTCAAGCTCTCAAAAGTTAAGTTTTGCTTGCGGCTCTTGAGCAGTGTCACCTTGACCACAGCTGTAATTAAGCTTTTAACAGTGAACGCATACAATGCGTGATTCTGCGGCTAGAGATGGAGCTGGAAAAGCTAAAAAAACACAAAACAAAGGTTGTGGCATGACATCGCCAGGGCGTCAATGACAGGACAAAAGGGGGACGTAATTTAAATATGTCGTCAATGTTGAACAAAACGTGAGTAGTCGACGTTGCCAGTACGCACTGTATGACGTTTACGACGATTAGGTCTTAACGCGACGTCGCTGAAACGGCACTGACGGGACAATAATGTAACGTCGCTGTGGACTTTATTTTAACGTCGAAGAAACGTGAGTGTTCGACGCCGCTAAAACGTCTTTACTTGACGACGTGGTGACGATGACGACGTAGAAGTTGAAACATGACGTCGCAAGCACGTCACGTACAGGACAATATTGGAACGTCATTTATGGACTTCACTTCAACGTCAAAGAGACGTGAGCGTTGGACGTTGCCTGAACGTCGTGCACCGACGTCGTGGGAACGTTGACGACGTTTGAGTTGAACTACAACGTCGTCACAACGTCACTGATTGGACTCTAATGGAACGTTATATAAGGACGTCACATCAACATCGAAAAAACGTGATGGAAGTCACACGGGACGTCACGGACGTCAGGAACCTTTTCTCGACGTTTCCACGACGTTTTGTGCTGCCTGGGGTAATGTTCACGTCCGTCACTTCAATCCGCCGAGAAAATAACTCGCTCGTAATCTTAGCGCGCTCCGCTGGTTTGGCTCGGGTAAGCTAGTTAGTTTATTATTTGAAGTGACAAAGCTCGTCCCTGCGGTGCCTTGTTGGTCTTTTCTTCTGAAATATTGGAATCCAATTTCAATCGACCGAAGCCAGTCGCGTGAACTATTAAAGCTTTCGACACCGTGAATGGCCGACAGGAAGAGAGATAGAGGCGTCGTGAGCCTAATTGCGTAGCCAACACACTACTGCGGTGCTGGAATGGTGCCCGCTCTAGTGATGTTTCTTCTACCAGGAGGAATCAAAGAAACCTGTTCAATAAATAAAGTGTGCGTACAAGAAGATGCTGAGGTAATCCAAAGGGCGTTTATATGAGCTAAATGTCAAACAACCCGCAGACGCGATAGACATGCCAGTGAGGAAAGGAGAGTCCGCAGCCAACGAAGCCACGACCGGCTAGCACGAAACACATTCCTCGCATCACGGTCCACCAGTGACGCTCACTACACCGAATATGAGAAGAGCGAACAACGCCGAATGAAAACTGGCCCTCTATTTCGGAAACAAGATCAGCCACTGTGCGGGAAGGGTTCACTTCGAAGAAAGGGTCGGGTGAATCCTTTTCTCACTCACAAATGCGCGCCTAGCTGGGCTTTGCTTCTGTGCCGAATTGAGGGAATCGTAGGCCGGTTTTGCGGGTCCAGGTTTCTTTTTCCGCTATCTGAACTTGTGATCCGCGCGAGCATCCCGAAGTAAAACGTTCGGTATCAAAGTAGCGAAATTTTGGATGTGAGTCGTGGATTAAACTGCATATTGGAGTGTAAAACAAAGTTGACATACGTAATCTTTAAAAGGTCACGCGTGATCGCCAAAAAATCGCCAACAGCATCTCAGTGTGTCTGAGCAGGGTCGCTGGTGAACCGCATCCGCAACCGCTTCGCAAACGGAGCTCAGTCGCCAGTGTGAAACCATGACTCTACATTTTTCCTTCCTCCTCTGTGCAGGTCGTCCACGTGTCGCATTTCGGTTTCGAGCCGTTGAATTTTCTAGTTTTCATAAAAACATACGTTACTTTGCAGGGAAATGTTGATTGCGTAGACTTCTCACACCCTATCGAATTTGCGCGCGGTCAACTTTTCACGTGGTTTCCCAAGGACGAGGGTATGCACGAGTGCAACAACACCACCAGAGGCGGCATACCGCCGCTACAGACGAGTGGTTGCGGTTAAGTGTTCGCAGCTAGGCTTAGCGAGGTTCACGGAACCTCTCCCAAACGTCATCTTCTGGATGGGAACCGGAGCGCCGGGGTTGGGGAACTTTTGTACCCGTTTAGACGGTGGGTGTCCAACAGTGGGCTTCGAACCGACCACCTCCCGTAGCCGAGGCGGACTCTATATGCCACTAGGTTACGGCTACGGTTTGAATTGCTTGGCCAAATAAAATAGAGGGCGGGTTCAGTGTCCTTTTAAGGTAAAACGGAGTATTGCATCGTCCTACGTAATCTACGCGCGCACACCTTCACGTCCGTTTGCTAAACCCGCTTATTAAACTCGGAGCGTACTAACTGTCAACGGTCGCTGCGGAATTAGAGGTTAGAAACAGAGATGGCAAGGCTGCGACGCTTGCCGTCTTGTTGTTCTGAAAAGACATCGACAAGGATTTTAGGGATTAGCGGGGTCTAAACAAGAAGGGACACCCCGGGATTACCGAAACTTCGATAGCAAAACACCACTCGAAAAAAAAAAAAGCCTGGATGAGAAGTTTTGAGCATGGCTCGAAACTTCTGTGACAGACGCACTCGAAATTGAGAAGCTCTGCAACTGATTTTGCGAGAAAAAAAAATGAGAAACAAAAAAATTAATTCTGAATTGGTGCTTTGCGAACTCACGGTAGATGTCGAGGGTGACCGACGAAGCAACGGTGTAGGTCCGGTTGTGGTCGGACGCCCTGCACGTGAGGCTGGCGTTCTGGGCCAGTTTGCTCGAACAGCTAACCGCGGCTAAAGTTAGCCGCAGTACCTAAAAGAGGGATTTTTTAGTCACGTGACTGGCTCGGTAGGGATACGGGGAGCTACGCACTGCCCCGTCGCGTCGCTCGACAAAATGGCTGCGGCGTACGCAGTTTCCGCGGTTGCGATCGCATTGGTGTTTGTCTTCAGAGCGATGATTTAGGTTCCGTGTTCTAAGTTAAGAGTGTACAAGTATCCTACGTGCGCCTTAAAGAAACTGACATTTCGAGGGGACTGCGACTGAAGTCCACGGCAGCAGCCCGTCGACAAACAGTGGCTCAGAGTCACCGATTTGTAGAAGTACAGTGGCCCGGAGTCGCCGACTGTCGAAGCTTCGCATCGGCTTCATTGAAGCACGGCAAGAATCATGCATCGCAGCGCCGAAATGTGGGATGCGTTCCAAGGAACACGATAGCCGAGTACGACAAGCGTTTTACGGTGAGCACCAAAACATTTCGCGATAGGGTTGTGATGAGCCCAGCCTCATACTCACGTTATGTTGAGCGCTGTGAAACTAACTTCAAGCAGGAGCAGGATCAGAATACGTTTATTGAAAGGAAGCATTACGGAGAGTTGCCTTTTGAGTAGCGATTGCGGTTTATTGAAAGTAGTCACGCCGGGAAAATTTCTGTTCAGGGTGTCCATTTTGTACAAAATCCTCGTATTCTGCTTACAGTGCGACTGCAGCTGCAGCATCAACCGTTCTGCAGATAAACGGCGGACAGAGGCTCAACGGTCCAATGGATTTTAGCAGTGATGAGTAGCAGAACTTTCTCTGGGTTTAGGGAAATGCTACGTTGTCCATAAAAGACCAGTGACCTGCCGATCGTTCAATTCACTCGCCCTCCAAGAAAGCCGGTACATGCAGTTTTTCCGAATCAACTCCGTTGTGCCGTCTGCGAAAGTTGTAGAACCGAGAAATAAACAATACTGAAGTTGTTGGAAATGCACTTGTTTGTTATTTCGCGTTGCTTCTGAAGAAATATTTTACGGTTAGCAGGAATAATGTTGCAATTGTGTAGATAAACAAACCAAGGTAGCAGACGATCATGCTCCTTCTGCAAACGAAAATGAACCGAGCGACTACCTCAAAGGGGACCACGCCGCTGCGTCAAAAGAATTGGACCCTAGATGAAAAATTGGAATTAGTCCGGGAAGTTGAGGCTCGAAAATACCAAATCCTGGGAAAATTCGGCCCTACCGTGACTACTAAAACCAAAAGACGCGCCTGGGACCAAGTCGCCAATTCCATGACCCGCCGCCACCAAGTTCCGCGTTCAGTGAAACAACTTCAAGAAGCATGGAGAAAATTACTTAAAAAGTGCCGAACTTTGTACAGATTGTACAAAGAACATGACCAACGGACCGGTAAGTTCCAATATTTGCGCTACAAAAACAGAAAAAAGGGCGATATTTGTAAAATCTTTATTGGAAACTTTGGGTGCACTGTTCAAATTTATTAGAGAGTGATATATTAGCCCCTCAAATTTTTGGGGCAAATATCTCAACCGAAGACACCATTCAATGCGCGACAACTAACATCTCGCTCAATATCATGAGAGGGCAAGCCCAAAGGTTAATTAGCTCTTACTCGCACAAGTTTCAACACAGTGGCACTAACACAGAAATAGCCCCAAAGCACCTTGGATCCTGTTCCATGCAGTGGGCCTGCGTAATTTCTCAAAATTAATGTCAAAATTTTGCTTGCCAAAAACATTGTCTTTAGCACTGTAAACAATGTAGACACTATTGTTCAACTAAACACAGAAGAAAAATGTATGTAGGCAAGTAGCGTGGGAACAAGGGCAGGGGGGCTTCAGACCCCCTTCCCCTTCCCCCCCCCCCCCCTTGAAATTTCAGACAGCTGCGGTAAACAATGCTGCAAAAGGGGGCGGGGTTAAGCTCAGAGGCCCCGTCGCCCCTCCACGTTTCAAACACTTCCGACGTAACCGATTCAGGCACAGAGTGGGCCAGGCTAGCCGGTAGCTGGCAACAGTGAGTTTGCTGTCAAACAAAAAAAAAATAAATTGCCCAACATCACATATTACCCGAGACCGGATAATAGGAACTTGAGGGTGCAAAAAAAACGAAGGTAAGAAAACAATCTTATCATTATTGGCAATTACATGTTTACGCGTTTTCTGTTCATTCGCACATTGATACTATGTTGAATAATGAACACCCTGTCTCCCCTCCCCCACCTTTAATTGTGCTTACATCCTAGTAAACAAAATAAGTGTACTTCAATTCATAGGTGCTGGTCCCAACCACCATCAGCTGACACCACTTGTCGAGACTGTTTTAAATGTGATCGGGGACGATTCCCCGACGATCTGTGGGATTGACGTCATCATCGGTGACACCGAAAAGTAGGTAACACTTTATAGGCCATGCTGTGTATGCTATGCTCCTGTTGATACTTTATACATTACAATACTAAAGTTGTAGGTATGAGCACGTGGCTTCGTCAATCACCTTACTCGTGCTAATTGAATGGCCCACCCTTACGCCTACAAGTTTGATATCGTTGCACACTGTATGTAGACTGTGACAATGGAGGCGATAGTACAGTGGAAGCTCTGCACCCAGTTACAGCTTACTAGCCCTGACAGCACAAGGATGCACAAGCAGCAGAAGAGAATGAGCACGCGCTCAAGGTGCATTCTTTTTCTGTTCTGCTCGTCACATTATGAGTACTTCCACAAGATGATAGTTATGAAACTGATGATAGGGATGTTCTGCTGTCACTGATGATAGGTGTGAAACTGAGCACAGACACAAGGCATATCAAAAGTCACCAATTGTTGGCATGCTCCTAGAAAACATTGATGAGCATAGGGAACAGTTTGGATTGTCATAAAAGAATATATTGGTTTTCCATCTCAAAGTGGACATGTCAGTTGCATAACACTACTGCTGCGTGTCCTTACATAGAGACCAACTTCATGAAGCAAAACGACAATATTAGGAGCACGAGTCAAAACCTGTCCAGTAGAGAACAGAACACAGCACAAGGACACCACCTTCACATATTTAGCCATTTCTGCACTGCTGAAAAAGTGCCAATGGAACCATTTATTAGAGTAAATGCAGTAAAACTCACAGTTTGAAACTATTTGTACCACAACATTACAAAGAAATATTTACATCATAATCAACAAAGCTATGGTAGTCTTTCTCTCAAGTTGAGATCACCTATTTTCTTCAAAGTCAGGTCACTCAATACCCAAATTTTTCCACTGTCAGTGGAAATGTTTTTGCATGATCTTCGTACATGCCTGCTAACGTAGCAAAAATCCATTCTTTTTTGGTAACGCTTATGAGATTAAGTTGAGAATGCACCAATGACTTATTCGATGCTGATCTGTGCCAACAAAATCTGAAAAAGTATCAATGTCCCAGTTAGCCGGACAGTGCTTGGGTACACAATAATCACATATGACAGCTGGTGTGAGTGTGCCACATCTACTTGTTTTAAATCTTGTACAAATGTCTATATGGCGACTCTACGAACCGCCAATGAAACGAAGTTGTGGGGTTAGGCACTCCAGTCTGTTGTACCACCAACATATGTGGTAAAATTATGACAAGTGTTACTGTCACATCTGGATTAAGGTTGCCGCACGTTGCACTCAGTTCTCCCACACATATATGTACCCTGATCCAGGGTGACGTCAAAAATTTCATGCACTGCAGCCCTCATGCATCACTTGGAGAGATAGAGGACGGAGAGAATCGTGTCACGGAGGACGTACGTGCACGAGTATGGTGTCTAGTCACGATCCTTTGCTTCAATGCTCTGAGCAGCTCTCTGGAGCTGTAGCCCTTGCAGTTTGCTAAGTTATGCTGAAATTTACAAGTTCACTTCTGCCCAACAATAGCCCTCTGTGAGCTGCCATTTTTCTCACTGCGCATGCTCGGAACACGTCCCGAGCATTAACTTTATGCAGGACAATATTGTACCTCGGGCTGCCATCCACAGCCAGTCAGTGACTTGGGTTTTTAAGTTTGCTGATAATCGTTGTAAAGGCTTATGCGTTAAAGGGATACCTCAACGAAATTAAAAATATACCCGTCGTGTTAAAAAATAGGTTGAATATGATCCACTGTATCCCTAAATGACAATCGCACGTTTGTATTTTGAACCTGGTGGCTATAGTTTTCGTTACAAACGGCCCACCCTGACAAGCGCTCGGAGAACAGCCAGCGGAGAGCATGTGACACTCAACGCAATCGTGACGTAGTTCGTCTCGGGACGAGCAAAGCTCCGACGAGGCTGACGTCGAGAGGATGGCCTAGTCGTTCCAGCCACCAAAGCGGCTGCTTTTGTACGAATTTTGAGTGAAGGGTTAATCTTTTATAATCTTGTAGGGGGACAATAGCAACTTCTGGGACATACAAAAAGGATTCTTTGGAAGAGGAGAGTTCCTCCTTCCCCTCTTCTATTGTGGTAGCCGGAGGCGAGACAATTACCGTCACTAGCTGTCAAGGTTCTTAGACTGGCATTACAAACGAGGCGTTAGCGACATCCACCTGGTGCTCTTTGCCAATCGCTTAATTCGTTTTAAAATTCCTTTTCGTGACTTTTTTAACAAGATATTGTTGTGTTCGATGTGATACTGCTCCTTCGAACACATATAGACCAAAAAATGAAACCCGAAATTTTGTTGTAGTATCCCTTTAACCTCAAACAATTTCCTGGTCATGCGTGTCACTACAGCAGCTGCACGGGAAGGGTGACGACGCCGCCACCCTCGTCATCTGGCAGCAGTACAGTTGAAGACGACGCAGCACAGAGAACACTGGCCTCTCCTGTTGTGCAGCACAACCAGCGCTGGACCCGTGAGGCTGCACAGCAGTACCAGAGAAGGGCCGAGCGACAGCAGGATCTGGAGCATGAGAATATACTCCTGGAGAGAAAGTACACAAATGGGGCCATACAGGCTGCAAACGCAACCCTCGCTGCAGCAGATGCATCACGGAGTTTCTATGCTATAGGGGAGGAAGTGCTCAGGGAGCAAAGAGAACTCATTAGACTTGAAACCACCCGAGCACAGCTGCAAATTGAACTGATAAAAAGACAATTAGGACAAGATTAACTCATGTAATGAGGTACTTGCATTGTTTGTCGCTGTGTTGTATACATATTTTGCGTTTTTTCTGACCTACATACTTGTTTGCACGATTATAACGCTCACATTTTTTTTGCCAAAATGGGTGCCTAAAATTAGATGCACTTACAATTGAAACCAAAACTCAAAAGAAAAACGCAAGGCAGCTAGCCCAATCGCCTTTGTGACCGTTTGTTTACATTAGATATTTTGGTATCCGTATCGCGCGTTCTTTCGCCGAATTAGAGCGCAGCTCTTGAGGAGGAGTAGGGAAGGGTACTGAGGGGGAGGGGGGTCACGTGACCTCGGGGGGGGATGGGGTCACGTGACCCCCAGGTCACATGACCCCGCAGAGAAATTTTTCCTCTAGGTTTAGCGGACAAATTTTTCCGCTAGATTTAGCGGGGAATTTTTGCCGCTAGATTTAGCGGGGAAATTTTTCCGCTAGATTTAGCGGGGACATTTTTTCACTAGATTTAGCGGAGAAATTTTTCCGCTAGATTTAGCGGAGAAATTTACCCATCATGCACCGGCGGTTACGACGACGGCGACGGCGACGCCGCTCAAGCCGGAAACGAGCGCCTAAGAGCTGCACTTATGGGTGTTCAAAGTGCATTACCTTACCTGCGCGGTAGAATCGGCAGCAATTAAATTTTTCGATATCTGGGAGCTAAAATTGCCTGCATGTAAGTATCGGGGCCACGTTAGAATCGTGCAAACACGGTATGTTTGACACTTCATTTATTTTATGCATGCTATCTACAAGGGAAGCTTGCACACAATCTTTTCCATGTCGTTGACTATCCCTACACTAGACCAGCGTGGTTGTTCTGATCGCAATATTTTACGCTGTGGTTAAGTAAGCAACAGAATATCATACTGGCAGTATGGCACCCAGGCTTTCGACGCCCCAAAGGTTGCACATAATTTACATTGATACCTAAAATAAAAATATGGGTTAAGCTCAAAGGCAGATGTATAATTCCTTCTTTCCTATATCCCTTCACATGTTTCCCTTTCATAACGCGGCTCCCCGTCACAGCTCAAGAGATGAGGTCGCCAAGACGATTAGCCTCCCGGCAGAAGACCAAGGTCGAGTTTCTGTGTTTTAAGAAAATGTTCGAGTAATCGATGAGTGGACCACAGACACTTTCTGACTTGCATCTGCAAATATTCCTTCTGCTTTTAAGATAAAGGCTTTTTCTGCCTGGATATGCTCCTGCGACCTATGGACTGTGTGCTGCTTATGTACGAAAAGGTTCATACTAAGAATATCCCGAAACTCAGGAACAGAAAAAGGGATCAAACACAACACTACATCATTTTGTTGCGTGTGTCACCTTTTGGGGCTCCGGGTCTTCAACTCATTACTTTGAATCGTCACCACTTACCTTATTCTTTAAGTATTTATTTATTTATTTATTTATTTATTTATTTATTTATTTATTTATTTTATTTAAAGAGTACCTTCATCGCCTCGAGGGCATTATTGTAGGAGGGGTGGGAAATAACACACATACATAAAAACACAAAGTGATCACTTGTCCGCACAGAATAGATATACAACGGAGAAAAAAATACACTGTTATCCAACACAACAGTTTTTTGGAGCTGAAATCTACTTGCTGCTTGTACGTAGGCTCGCGATAATTCGAACTCGGATATTTCGTACTTCCAGTTAATTCAAACAGGTTTAAAAATTTTGGTTGTCCCGCTAAGCTTTTTTATGTATTTATAAGCCACTTAATTCGAATGGTGTTTTCGCTTAATTCATAGTTTTTTGCTCTCGCGGCCCTGTTGAGTGCGCTTCTTTCCGAGCACCAGTGCACCGCAGAGAAGCAATACCTGCGGAGCTTGCTTTTGCGAGTGTTGCTTCTCCGCAGTGCACCAGTGCTC
Organism: Ixodes scapularis; assembly: GCF_016920785.2. Taxonomy (NCBI): domain Eukaryota; kingdom Metazoa; phylum Arthropoda; class Arachnida; order Ixodida; family Ixodidae; genus Ixodes; species Ixodes scapularis. The sequence goes on along the minus strand of NW_024609873.1, from coordinate 13,982,522 downwards.
GGAAAGAAGCGCAGTCAACGGGGCCGCGAGAACAAAAAACTATGAATTAGCGAAAACGGCTCACATGAACGGAAAACGGCGTTCAAATTATGTGCTTCAAGACTAGCAATGATGACCAAGACGACAACGAGGACGAGGCACAGCTCACTGGCATCATGATTTCTGGCCTTGAAACACGTAATGTGAACGCCGTGCAGGCGAACTATATTAGTCTTGACGACGATGTGTGTGTTTGTCATGATGACTCATTAGAGAACATAGTACGGAAAGTAATTCCAGCACAGTGCAGCAGTGACAGTGAAGATGACGATGAAGAAATGGATGACCCACTACGAACTGTCACAGCCGCAGAGGCCTTTGAGCACATCGCTCAGCTCCGGAAGTTTCTGTCTGCAAAGGAAAAGTCCCGTAAAGAGCTACTTGCATTGGCTGGCATTGAAAATTTTGTTTTGAGATCTCATGTGCTGACTAAACAGTCCACAATTGACGACTTTTTTGCCGGATGAATAAACTTAGTCACAGTTCTTTCACAAATGTGTTATGCCTGTACTTGCTTATAGTTATGCATTAACTATAAGCAAGCTACTGTGCTATGTAGAGGAAACTGGCCAAAATCTGCTTTGTATATATTGCCGCGCGCAGGGCTGAGAAAGCAACGCTCGGTCACGGACCTCCAGAAAGTTCCCGTTTATTCATGTAGCGCACGTAACTTCTATTATTTATAACAATGTATCTTCTGCTTTTGTTTTCTAGAAAGTGCGTGTTCATTCTCGCCCCGATCACGCGACGCTCGAGCCGCTTTCGCCGAATCTTCGAGATAGCGACGCACTCTAGATAAGAGGCCGCCCGCGACCTTGTCGAGTCAGTCTCGCCTCAGCATTTGATCGTGCTACTTCGCCGCCTTCGACGCCCGCGACGCTCTGTTATTATCTTTTGTACTCGTTTATTTTTTGGCACAAGTTCGCCACATTAAACGTTTATTTCTTTCTGTTTATTTCTTGTTTTTTTTTGGTCACCACCCGTGACATTTGGTGGAGGTGCGGGGTACCGCATGCCCCTGCCGCGTACCCCTCCGAGGGCCCACAGTGCAAGTCCGACGCCTAGCCCACGAAGAACCGACGAAAGCACTTCCGAGATCCGGTTCAGTCGTCGCACCCAAGGTCTACACCCGGAATTCGGACCTCTACCGCCCAAGACTAAGCAGCCAACAAGGCCAACGATGGACAGCCAGTCGTCCCAGAACCCGTCCACCGCCAGCGTCGTATACCTGCCCGTCGCACCCAAAACTCCGACGCCTTTCCACGGAGACACCCACGAGGACATCGAGGACTGGCTGCAACATTATGAACGTGTGGCCCGACATAACGGGTGGTCAGCTGAGCACTGCTTGCAGAACCTTTACTTCTCGCTGGAAGGTACTGCAAGGTACTGGCTGGAGAACCACGAGGCTTCTTTAACCTCGTGGGAGGTGTGCAAGCAACAGCTAGTGAAGACGTTTACCAGCCAACACCGACGCGAGAGGGCCGAAGACATCCTTCGAACAAGGACCCAAGGTCTGAATGAAAGCATCACCAGCTTCGTTGAGGATGTTCTTCGCCTGAGCGCCCGCGCCGATCCTCAGGCTACAGAGGAGAAGAAGCTGCGACACCTGATGAGGGGTGTCAAAAGCGAGATATTCGGAGGTCTCATTCGCAATCCTCCGACAACTGTCGACGGGTTCGTCACGGAGGCGACGAATATGGAGCGTGCCCTACTAGCACGCGCCAGACACTACGAGCGACACCCTGGCGTGACTACTCTGGCGACATCCGGATACGACCTTGGTACCGACCTCCCAGGCATCCGTGACATCATCCGTGAAGTCGTCCGGGAAGAAATCCGCAAGATGCTCCCCGCTACGGATCGCTCGTCCTCCCTGTCGCTCGCCGAGGTCGTCCGAGAGGAAGTCCACCGAGCCTTCCAACCTGAGGTTCCGATCAAAACGACGACGCCAGAGGGGCCTACTTTGAGCTACGCCGCCATGGCCCGAAGATCGCCGCAAGCTAACCGCCAGACCACGGCGCCACCCCGACGAGACCCTCCGATGCCACAGTATCATCGACGCCAGGAAGGACAAGTCCAGGACGTTCGCCCGGAGCAACCCTCGTCAAGGAAGACCGACGTGTGGCGAACGGCCGACCAACGCCCGCTCTGCTACCACTGCGGGGAAGCCGACCATGTGTACCGCCGATGCCCGTACCGACGACTCGGGTTGCGCGGGTTCCACCCGAACGACCCGCGGCCACGTTATGGTGAACGCCCTCGGGAAATCGACGAGTACCTGCGACGACCTCAGTCCCCTGAGCCAGCGTCCCGCCGAGAGTTCCGATCACCTTTTGCCACGACGTCCAGCCTCGCCGATGCACCGACCCCGACGTGAAAGCCTGTCGCCCCTCGCTCCTCGCCGGGGAAACTAGGCGCGGCAACCCCTGGAGGTGGAGTTGCCGAAGACGACCGACGTAAAGAGCCTCCACGAACGACGGAGCGCTCCCACTCTCCCGACGCAACGCATCACAACGACGCTCCTGCTTCGGTGTCCAACAACTTAAACGTTGTTATTGACGGCCTCGACTCATCGGCACTCGTGGACACCGGAGGAGACTACTCAGTCTTGAGTGGGAGGCTCTCTCGTCGCTTGCGAAAAGTCATGACGCCGTGGGATGGACCCCAAATACGAACCGCCGGAGGACATCTCATCACGCCAGTCGGGAGATGCACTGCTCGCGTCGAGATCCACGGTGAAACGTGCCCTGTGAAGTTCGTCGTTCTGCAAGACTGTTCGAGGGACGTTATCCTCGGAATGGACTTTCTCTGCGAGTATGGCGCCGTCATCGACCTCGGGGCAAACCAGTTGACGCTGCGAAAACCTGTTTTACCGCCGGTGGAGACCAACACGACATCAACCGCGATCCGAGTTATCGCCGACCATGTGAACCTACCACCGCGGTCGAGTGTTTTCGTCACCGTTATAGCCGACGCAGCCATGCACGGTGAAGCTCTTCTGGAAGGCAGCGTCCAACTGCTCCTGGAAAAAGGAATTGGCGTCGCAAGAGGCGTAACGGATCTCCAAGAAAGACGTACAACTGTTCTTGTGATGAACTTTCGAGAGGAGCCGCAGCACCTAACGAGGGGTACCACCGTGGGCCACGTCGAGGAGCTTCAAGCGCCAGCGGTGGTCACCGCATTCTCCGAGGAAACCTCGTCGCCACAGCAGAAGAGCACGACGCCGCCGCCGCTCGACATTGACCCCGAGCTCCCAGCTACGAAGCGCCGGCAACTGATTGATCTCCTTGCCGAAAACAGCGACTGTTTTGCCACGACATCAAAGATTCGCCAAACACCAATGGCGAAACATCGCATTGTTACCGACGACGACGCACTTCCTGTCCACCAGTCGCCGTATCGAGTCTCCTTAAAGGAAAGGAAAGTGATTCAAGATCAAGTCCAGGAGATGCTCGACGACGACATCATTCAACCCTCAAGGAGCCCATGGGCGTCCCCAGTCGTCCTAGTAAAGAAGAAGGACGGAACCCTGCGGTTCTGCGTGGACTATCGTCGACTGAACGCCGTGACAAAGAAGGACGTCTATCCGCTCCCCCGCATCGACGATACGTTAGACCGACTGCGCCACTCCCGATATTTTTCGTCGATGGACCTGAAGAGTGGTTATTGGCAGATTGAAGTCGACGAACGTGACCGGGAGAAAACTGCCTTCGTCACTCCCGACGGGCTATACGAATTCAAAGTGATGCCGTTCGGACTTTGTACAGCACCAGCCACCTTCCAGCGCGTCATGGACACCGTGCTGGCAGGTCTGAAATGGCAGAGCTGCCTCGTCTACCTGGACGATGTCGTGGTATTCTCACGAGATTTCGACGAACACCTCAGACGACTTCGAGCCGTGCTTCAAGCCATCAAGACCGCCGGCCTGTCACTCAAGCCAACAAAGTGTCGGTTCGCCTATGGGGAACTAAAGTTCCTTGGCCACGTCGTGAACAACAGGGGTGTTCTACCTGACCCCGAGAAGACCCGCGCCGTAGCTGCATTTACGCCGCCGTCTGACAAGAAGGCCGTGAGAAGATTTCTCGGACTCTGTGCCTACTACAGGCGCTTTGTTCGAGACTTCGCCAAGCTATCCGCACCGCTGACACACCTCACGAAGGACGCCGTAAAGTTCGAGTGGACAGAAGAACACCAGAGGTCATTCGACGAGCTCAAACGAAGACTCCAGACGCCCCCGATTCTTGGCTATTTCGACCAGTTTGCTGAAACCGAGATCCACACCGACGCCAGTAACACCGGACTGGGTGCGGTACTAGTCCAAGTGCAGGACGGAGCCGAGCGAGTTATCGCATACGCAAGTCGGACGCTGTCTAAAGCGGAGAGGAACTATTCAACGACCGAAAAGGAGTGCCTCGCTGTCGTATGGGCAATAACAAAGTTTCGCCCATATTTGTATGGAAGTTCTTTTCGCGTGGTCACAGACCACCACTCGCTCTGCTGGCTGGCGAATCTGAAGGACCCCTCCGGACGGCTCGCTCGGTGGAGCCTACGACTGCAGGAGTTCGACATGACCGTGGTGTACAAGTCCGGCCGGAAGCACAATGACGCCGACTGCCTGTCAAGGGCCCCAGTCGAGGCCGGTCCTGCCTGCACCAAAGAGGACGACGATGAGTGTTTCCTCGGCGCTCTGGATGTAAGCGACATGGCAGCACTCCAACGAGACGACCCTGAGCTGCGAGCGCTCATCGAACACCTAGAGGGGCAAGGAAGCGCCGTTCCCCGCGGTTTTGTACGAACACTGCCAACCTTCTCCATCCGACAAGGCGTACTATACAAGGAGAACTTCAGCGACAACAACACGGCGTGGCTGTTGGTGATCCGTTCCAGTCTTCGAGAAGAAATTTTTCAAGCCTGCCACGATGACCCGACGGCGGGACACCTTGGTTACAGCAGGACTCTTGCGAGGATACGCGAAAAGTACTACTGGCCCAAGCTTGCGAAGACAGTGCACCACTACACCCGATCTTGCCACGAGTGTCAACGAAGGAAGAAGCCACCGACGAGACCGGCAGGACCTCTTCAGCCTATTGCGCCGCCATCTGCCCCATTCCAGCAAATCGGTATGGATTTACTCGGACCTTTCCCACCGTCGACGCAAGGAAACCGATGGATAATCGTCGCAACCGATTATCTCACGCGGTACGCCGAGACAAAAGCCCTTCCATCAGGAACGGCTGTGAAGTCGCCAAGTTTTTCATCGAGTCCATTGTCCTCCGGCACGGCGCTCCCGAAGTCCTGATCTCAGACCGTGGATCATCATTCATGGCCCAGCTGACGCAAGAAGTCCTTCGTCTCAGCCACACCAGCCATCGTCGCACCACGGCGTACCACCCGCAGACCAACGGGCTGACAGAGAGACTCAACAAAACCATCGCCGACATGATCTCCATGTACGTCGACGTGGAGCACAAGACATGGGACGAGGTGTTGCCGTACGTCACATTTGCCTACAACACGGCCGTACAAGAGACCACCGGAGTGACACCCTTTCAACTGGTGCATGGGCGCAAAGTAACGACCATGCTGGACGCGATGCTGCCCCATGAGCCAGCTGACAGTGAGAGCGACGACGCCCAGGTGGTTGCTCAACGGGCCGAAGAAGTCCGCCAGCTCGCCCGACTCCTGATTCAAGACCAGCAACGCGTCGACGCGGGCCGCTACAACCTTCGTCGCAGGGACGTTCACTTCCAGCCCGGAGACAGGGTGTGGGTTTGGACGCCCATCCGTCGCCGCGGCCTCAGTGAGAAACTGCTGAAACGGTACTTTGGACCATACAAGGTACTTCGTCGCCTCGGCGAGCTGAACTACGAGGTGATGCCCGACGGAACACGAACATCGTCACGCCGCCCACCACGACCTGAGGTCGTCCACGTCGTGCGCCTGAAGCCGTACTACGCTCGATAGGACTGTGGACCTTATGTGCTCCAAAAGACTCTTTAGTTTATCGTTCTTTTTTTATTTTGTTTTGTTTTACACTGCATCGGGGCGATGCACTTTTAAAGGGGGGAGTAATGCCGCGCGCAGGGCTGAGAAAGCAACGCTCGGTCACGGACCTCCAGAAAGTTCCCGTTTATTCATGTAGCGCACGTAACTTCTATTATTTATAACAATGTATCTTCTGCTTTTGTTTTCTAGAAAGTGCGTGTTCATTCTCGCCCCGATCACGCGACGCTCGAGCCGCTTTCGCCGAATCTTCGAGATAGCGACGCACTCTAGATAAGAGGCCGCCCGCGACCTTGTCGAGTCAGTCTCGCCTCAGCGTTTGATCGTGCTACTTCGCCGCCTTCGACGCCCGCGACGCTCTGTTATTATCTTTTGTACTCGTTTATTTTTTGGCACAAGTTCGCCACGTTAAACGTTTATTTCTTTCTGTTTATTTCTTGTTTTTTTTTGGTCACCACCCGTGACAATATCGCTATCCATGTAACAAATCATAATGTTCTCTAGTATCATATATATTCAACTAAAATATGTGACTTTCTGGAGTTTGAATAAATGAGAGTGTAGTATGTACAATAAAGCTCCTCTCTGGACAATGCCCTACTAAAAATAAATGTTTTGCAAATGATGTTATCATGCCAGCCAGGATGAAGAAAATATGAACTAACCCTAGGAGGTTTGTGAAAAATAAGAGAAAAGCTTTGCAGGTTGGAAAAACCTGTGAAAGGTGTTATGACTCAACACTCAGAAGCGTACACTATGTAAATCCTATGAGCTAGTAACCATGAGTATGCAGTGAAAAATGAACATTCTATGGGGTAGTATATATAATTTGTACTGATAGCTTTGAAAATGGTATCAAATGAACATTGTTTCACTATACTCTCCTATTCATGCTCCTGTACCCATTAAATAGTATAAGTTTGTAGATATTCAATGGGAAAATAACTGTCTTCTTCAGTTGCCTCATTATAAACTGTGCACACATAGTGTTATAGGGCTGACTTCAGCACTTCCCATAAAGCATCCGTCGGTGCGGGAAATGTGTTACAAAAAATAATGACAGTATAAAAAGAGAGCTCCAGAGAGTGCGAAGAAGTGCACAAATTTGAAGAAGCATCCCTCGTGTCATTAGTTAGAAGTTTGAAAAGTGCATTGTTATGAACTCCGGAAATCAAATTCAAAATCTATTAGTTTAAGGGAGCCCGTGTGTGCCTATGCTTGTAGCTCTGCGAGAGTGCAGGAGTTGATGGGGAGGAGACCAAAGCAGTAACAAGCAGTTGAGCTGCAGCGTGCGATTGCAGGAGTGTTGGTCATTGCACTGCACTCCTGTTTGACCAATAGCTTCGGCAGGGATTTTTTTCGAGCACACTCTTTCCAACAAGCTAATTATAAGTGCCTCAAATGACACATTTCGAGCTATCAAAGCCTTTGCAACAATAATGCGGGAAGTAAGAAAATTGTTCTTTCATTACTTATTTCGTCGCTCATGCTGCAATTTACACGTACTGCTATGGAAGCAACAGGTATAAGGGGATGTCCATCAATCATTCTTTAAATTTCTATCATCCAAATTTCGAAACTCTATGTGGGATATCCGCAAGCACTACCCAAATTGATCTGTGCAAGAGTGATATATGCATTGCTGGAATGTCATTGTCATGTTGATAACACACTTTCAGCATTGTCACATGTGTCACACTCCTTTATGGGTTATTTTGGGTAGAACTTATGATAGTCTTACATCCAGTTAGATCATACAAAAAAAGCTTAAAATAAAATTAATCAATATCTCAAAGCTGTTGGCTTCTTGCTAACTGTGCAGCACGGTTGAGCCCCTAATTGTTGCAGTTTCCAAAAATACAATTGATGTTTAAGTAGCAAAACAATAAATATTATTTCAAGCAATTATTCGATCTAGTTAGACAACTGTCTGACATAATTTTCTTATAACTATCTACAAAGCCTGATAAACAAAAGGTGAAAGCAATAGCCACAATCATAACAAAGCATCTTGCATTAGAAATGGACAGCCAGAAGATACCTATCCAGACACTTACACTTAGCCGAAGAAATGGGTGACAATAAAGTCTCGGGCCTCGTTGCTCTCAGCACGGTTGGCTGCTACGGGCTCAACGGGAACCTCAGCGGGGATGGCGGCCACGGGTGTCCTGCAGGGGTACCTCTTGGCCAGGTTGTGGAGGGCACAGCACGCGACAATGATGTCGCAGCACCGTTCTGGAGCCATTCGGAGCTCAGCGTGAAGGCAATGGAACCTCCGCTTGAGTTAGCCGATTGTCCTGTACAGAGCGCATGGATCAAAACCACATGTTATTCCTTCCCAGAAACCCAATAGCAAAATCGGACAACAGCGTGGAACGCAAATACTCAAGAGGATGACACGCAACAAGGACAAATTTACAGCTGAATTCGAATCGCAAATTGGCTGCCGTGCCCGATATCACACCTCCTAATTTTTCCAGTCCAAGCTCCAGCCCATTGCTCCAGGATATCGAAAGCTGGGCATTATGCATACCATTTTATTTTCCTTCCGGATTATTTTTACACTGCGTTCACATCCGGGGTCACCTGAGGTTAGCCTGTGCAATGTGTTTTATAGAAAGCAACAAGCAAAGTGCAGCTTTATTCAAGCACTATCCTCAAAGGGTTTCGTGGATATGCTTCCAAGCAAACACCTGCATATGCACAGGCCAATATGTTAGAATTTTTGCTACCTGATTGCTGCCAACGCTGTAAGAATTAACTTGTAACCAAGCTTTATACTGCAACAAATACAGTACCATCAAAATTTCATTCTACATGTTACTTGTGAGACAGAGTGAAAAGAGAAAGAGAGCCAGACTCTTGTCTTGTTGAGCCTTTCCCCTTCCACTCTCCAGGAATAGATGTTCGTGGTAGCGCAACCCATCTACTTTTGTCATTGATCAATAAGAATCCGCCTTGTAAGTCTGGGAGATGTAAGACGTAAAGCACTTGATATAACGCCTTATCCAAGTACTCCTAACCTTTGATTGTGCCGCTAGTGTTCCTATTAGTTAGTGGTCCACGCACCGCCATTTCTGACTCAAGTGGAAGCTCCTGGACGCATGCAGCAAAAGTTTTGGTAGAGGGTCTTATGGCGCTTTCACAACGGAATCCCAAGCAAGATTTGCCTGAACATTTGAGATTGCAGCGACTCATCATCAGTCGTGAATGACGTGTAAGATATTGTCTAGAGACTATTTGTGGAAACTTGTTATTGCATGCTCAACTTCAACATTGTCCAAAATGATGCCTTGGCACTACTCTTAAATCTATCGATGAGAGCAGAATAGGTCATGCTAGGCATGTACTCTTGGCCAATCGGTCAAGACGGTCAGCAACACACAATCGTTTGCGACTTACAGCGATGTGCCGCTATTTTTGGATCACACGCATCTTAGCTCGCACGAGCTTAGCTCTACTTGTGCACTCAATATGAGTACATACATATCTAGCACGTTTAGTTAGTATTCATAGTATTCATTAAACAGCCCGAAACTGAAATTTCAAAAAGTAGACATATGAAAGTGCCAAGACACAGTGTTACTTCCACTGCTGTGTCTAGGAAAAAAATTCCATTGTCATTAATGCTTCTTTTTGTCCAATTAACAAAATACCAACTTCTGTCCGGGTCTTGCATAGCACTGGCACCTGAGGTGAGTTTAGTGCTTTTCCCCATTATTGCCAGTCCTGGGGACCAAAGATAACTGAGGTTCTGCATTTTCACTCTCAAGCGATAAAACCCAATAAAGTGTGGTGAGGTAAGTTTCGAAAGTTTGATTTTAAACCTAAATGGTCAGTACTTTAGACCATTACAGGTGCATGTGACCGAGTAAACAGAGTATAGAAGCATGTGACCGAGTAGTCAACTATCTTATCTCCGTGCTTTCAAACTATTCTGTTGGAAGCACACTTTAGGAAGTATTTGGGTTTGTCATCGATGCAATTTGCGTTCCTTTGTCCATCAAGTTTGCTGTGGTCGTCTAGAGGGCGGATTTGGAGCGTTTTCATTGTTTGTCAAGCCATTTGGTCTTACTTTTGTTCTGGGAGGAATGGAATGTCATTTTGTTCCTATTGTAGGGAGCATAAAAAAAAAACCAAAGCTGTTTAAACAGCCTCTCTCAAGGTGCTATCTGGTTAGAAGAAAGCAGCTTTAATAGTCCTTCACATGTGAAGAACAAAGAAGCGTGCCAAGATTTACGTTTGCGAATTTTGCGATTAAGAATTTTTCGTCACAGCACATGTATAACCAAGGTTACGTTTGCCATGTCCGCAAGTGTTGCCGCTTGACGAATAACTCAGATATGAACCTAATCTACTGCATTCTCGACAAACCTGCTTGAAAAAATACGTAACTGGTCAATAGATATCGACCGGAAAAAGGCAGTTAGCTTTCGACTAAAAATATTCATCGATAAAAACTGAAAATTTCATACTCACAATAACAACCGAACAAAGTATGCCAATTCCAGAAAAATAAAAACTGAAACCGCAGAACCCTAGGCAGCTATTATAAGTTGTATTGATTCGTAATCTCAGGATACTACTTTCATCTTGCTTACATAAAACCACGGTATCTTATGCTTCGTTAGATTAATATAAAAATTTGTATGAATATTTTTATGCCATAAAGAATGGCAATAGACGTAAGGAGCATGCACGTGTTGCACATATTACGTCAAGACAGCTAGTCGTCTCGAAATGTCTTGCATGAATATCTCTGTGCCCTTCACAATATATGGCCTAGATTTACCGTTCAACAATGCTTCTTGTCGTCGTGTGTGCCGTATTGTATGCGACCTCGGCTGCTGATGATGGCGACAGGAATGGCGTCATCAGCCATGGTTAACAGGAGTAGCCGCTGTCACCAAGCAGCAGGCCGTCGTACTCTCCACTGGCCAGCTTGACTGCCAAGGTGCTCTCCGTGAACATCCGAGAGTCGTGGGTGCTTCCAGGCCACCTTGCAACCACGTTGCGAATCCGAGAAGAGGCGTCAACGACCACCTGTACGTTGATGGAATGGTATCCATGGCGGTTGACGTACGCCTCCTCGTGCACATGGGGTGCCTGGATCCGGACATGGGTACCGTCAACAGCACCCACGACCAAAGGGAAGCCGGCCATGTCGTAGAACTTGTGCTGCAAGGCTGCCCCCTCCGCAGCGTCAGGCCATCTGCGTCGTTGATCCCCTCAGCAATTAAACCACATATAGCAATCTTACAGCTACAATGCTCATGAATACCTTTTTAATGAGGAATGCTAAGGACTTTGGCTGTGCCCTTCAAGTATGTGATAGCAGTAAAGTGCCCCAGTAGCACCTATTCAATAGTGAAGTTTGCATGTTTTTATAGGATCCCTCTTTATTCTTGTTCAGTTACCAAGACCTATAAAGTGACTGTGATTCGGTGCAAGTCCTTACCAAAAGTGCAAACGGGTCGCTTTCTGAGGTTTCTCAGAAAAATGGCGTTCCCGGGCCCTTTCCAATCGGGCAAGTAGGCCGCTTACGGCCGTAATAATTTTTTTTTCTATTGAAAAGGGGGGGGGGGGGGGAGGGCTAGTTACCAGTAGGTAGAATATTACTGCCATAAAAAGGCAACCTACAAAACATCCCTATCACCAGCAATTCAGATATATTTTTAGTGTATTTACTTTACTTCAATACGGCTGGCAAACTACAATTAAAAGGAAAAAAAAAAGGACCCTTACCGTATGAAGTCTTGTGCTCGACGAGCCAGCGCTACGGTGACTTGCCTCACAGCCCGTGAAGCACTTGACACATGCACGCGGATGTAGTCACCTGCAGTGATCAGAAAGTTCCCAGTTGCGTAGAACTGCAAGGCGATGATCACTTGCTGCTCCGCAGAGAGGGCGCGGCTACGACGTGTACGGCGCTCCAAGTCCGGACGCAGTGTGTCGGCGAGAAACATTATGCCCGCTCTTCCAAATCGGAACCGTTGCTGCAGCCCATCCTCGTCGAAATCCTAAAAGGGGTTCAGGCGGTCCCGCAGCACACGCTGTCGCCTCATCATTGCCGCTGCGTACTGCGCGTCCGTGCAGTCTCTTCTGTGTCGGCGATTCCTTGCGTTGGACATTCTGCCCGGTAGCGAAGTCGGAAATCGGTCCGCAAATCTTATCAGTCAGTCCGTGGCCGGTCGGAGGGTTTTTCGGTGGGTCGGTCGGTCGAAGGGCAGAATACAGACAGGAAAACTCAGATGATAACCGAAAACGAGAAACGCGCGTTGCGTGCAACGAGGCGAAACTGGTTGTATAAACAAACGCCGTGCACACGACACGGCACACACGGCGTTGCCAGACTTGGAAGCGACGGTCGACGCACTTGCTTTTTGCAAAACACGACAACGGAAAACTGCAAAGCACTCTGACTAGGTGTCTTGTCTACGCTTCCACACTTCGAAAGAAAGAATTTCGATGAAAAAATGAAACTATCCTTTTTCTTTTCAATTGAGCAAACGTTTCTTGCAAGTTACAACTAGATTCAGCCGAAAACTTTTCCCATAAAGCAAACGTTGTATCATAAAAAATAATGATTTATTTTTTTCAGCACAAGGTGGCGCAGGCTCCAGCCCAATAATAAAGGACGGATTTGTTTTATGTCCAGCCATTAAAGTTTCGTAGTAGGTACAACGTAGGTACAACTATGTACTTTCGGTACCTACTAGGGACTTTGGCCAACGCTAACCGCGGTTAGCTCTTCGAGCAAACGGGCCCAGGTCTCGAGCGTGCAGCTGCGTCACTTCCAGCTCGAATGGGTCACGCCGTGGGAAGATCTGTCCACCCTGCTAGGGAGCTTCTCGGTCGAGTTGCGCCACCACGTGATGAATGGCTCCGCCACGCCTGCGTTGTCGGTGACAGAAATGGGCCGGACTCAACGAACGAAGTCACGAATAGTAGCAGGAAATTTAGTTGATCGTGTTATTCTGAAATATACAGGCATATTAAGAACTAAACCTACGAATTTTATTTAAAAAAAGGACAATGTGTATCGAACGAGCATCAAAGCCTTATATACTTTGTTTGACGTTAAGTTCAGATGCAGCCGATGCTAGGAGCTGAGGGAACCAATTAGGCAGCCTCAAACGCACACCATTATTATGTTCGTCATGTTTATGCACGCGTTCTATTATCGCGGAACCTATCATAAACAGAAGAGGTCCACGTATTTGCAGTTTCGAGGCGGCTCGATTGGTCTCAATCACTCGTAGTGTCGGCTGCGCCTCCACTTAAGCTGAAACGAAGTATATAATGAAACAGCTATCTATGATAAAATGTCATGCCACGAATATAAATTTATTTATAAAATATAAATGCGGAAATAAACAAATAAATAAATAAGAACGCGCGAAACAGTTTTGAAACATGCGGACAACATACGAAACGAGCTGACGAGCCGGGGAATCTGCGGCGCTGTCTGATCTCTCTCCTTCCCGCCATGTCGCAAACGATGATGACGATAGCTGGAGAAGCGCACCCTGTAGTTCGCGCACAACTCCAATAAAGAAGGGTGTGAGTGGAGTTCCATTCCGGGTTAGCAAAATAAAACTCTGGAGAGAGAAGATTCGTCACTTAAAACTGAAATCTTTTTGTTTATCGTAAAATTTGAACTGCATTTTTTATTTTTTTATTTGATTTTGATAAATTCATGTGCGAGGGTTAGTTTTCGATGTTTATCGGTATTTACCAGGAACACGAAATCCTAGATATAAGGAGTGCCTTTCCGTAGCATTTTTTCTGAAAACGGGTGCTGACACAAGCCCTTGCCAATGTTCTTACAAAAACATCTCGGAACCTTGGACCTTCCTCAACCTTTCCGTCTAAAGAATCCAGAAGACTTTATCCCAGCGTTAGAGAAGTTAAACGCCGGTACTGGAACTGTTGGAGTGTTTTCTCTTAATGTAGTAGATTTGTTTTATAGTCTCATTGTGTAAACCCTTTTGGGGTTCGTGTCTGGTGCACCTCAGAGGCGTTATAGATTTTCGAAATTCTTTTGGCATCCCACTCTCAGCATGTCTTGAGTTGATTCGCCTGTATTTTCAGTCCACCCTTGTTGAACACGAGGGCGAAGTGTTCCTTAAGAAATCCGTCGTGTGTAGAGGGTCGTGCATAGCGCCCTTCAGAAGCGAAATCTTTAGGTTTCACGTTGACACCAGGTTAAATCGAACCTTGAGCAGGAATTTCCCGAAGCCAGGGTTTTTCGCTACGTAGATGATTACCTTATCCCTCATTTTACTGCTTTAGATACCACAGCGATTGAAAGCGTTTTCCATAAGAACTCCTTCAGGCTCACGTTCACAAAAGAGACTCCCTCATCTAAAGGATTACAGCTCCTTGATCTGAAATTGGTCCCCACCAGCGAAGCCTGTTCTGCCTTTCAGCAGCTCGCACTCAAAAAACGTAAATAACTGGCATTGTTCGAAACCGTAATGCTGCTGCCGAATTCAAGTCGTGTTATCACTTTACCACAACCAGTCTGTCCAATCAGATAGGCCGCCTTCTCAAGGCAGGTTACCCAAACGACTTGATCGAGCTCACCATCAAAAGACTTGTCACGGTGCCTCAACCCAAAAAGCCGCCCCTTCGAAGTCCAGCTTCGCGGGAATCGCCTACATTCATAACATTTCGCTTCGACTACAATGAATAGCGCAGGGGTTCAACACCAACGTGGTTTTCTCGTGCAAGTTTAAATTGGCATCTATTTGCAAAAAGGTCAACAGCCCCGGACCGGCACCCTCTTGCCAAAAGAATTACAAAACCTGTTACGTTCCTAGTCACAAAGAGTGTGTTTACTCAATCCCTATGTCTCGTGGTGCCCGATACGTTAACCAAACGGGGCGCTGCTTAAACGATCGCCTGAGAGAGTACGCAAACGAGGTTAAGAAAGCGGTCTCCAATGGTTCAGAGGTTGCACACCACCCGATCCCCAAACACGGATCGAAATGTACTTCCTGCTCAGCCGACCTTCCCCCTACTAGAAGAGTCGGGGTCATATCTCGAGGTATGGTCGGGAGAAAATAGAAGCCTTTGCCATGTGTCGATCCGAGGACAACATCGGTTTCCCTCCATTGCCCTTTCGGAGAAATAGATAGTATTCCTTAGTTCAGATCTTTCTCACCCCCATGTTCCAGACAGGAGATACCCTCGACGGCATAGTGCTACTTCTTTCCACTTTTTTTCACTTTCTCTTTTTTCTGTACATAAGCAAACTCTTGGTGTCAATAAATGTTGTTGTTAGTTGGAGCTGGAAGTTTGTGGTTGTCCGTCCTTCTCGTTTTTTTTTTTCTCAAGTTTATTTAACCCTAGAAATAAATAGGTACGGCCGACACATTATTCATGACTCCGCAGGCCATGGGGAAACAAAACAAACGTCATGAAACATGTATTTGGACACGAGGTTTTCGTAACCGTTTGGCATGAACACGGCGCATATTGTATCGAAAACGACTGCTGCATCGACGTTCGGCGAGGACTCAGGATCTAATCACACGCCTCATGCCCCATAGATAGATGAATGAATGTTAATGGCTATATCCGTTGTAACGGGCGGCAGCTTGCGCCACCTAGCCTAAGTCTAAGAAGACGAACATATGATTCCTCCTGCCCTTCTAAGCCAATGTTCTCCCTTTAACTCTCACAAGGCGGTAATAGTTAGCTAACTATTTCCAGGTAGCGATAATTACTAACATTGGCGGTAGCCAAAAATGGCGACTGTAAAGTTGCTTGATGGTGTTTTTGAAAAGGGTTCATTACGGCGGGTAAATGAGCCATATTTTAGCATTAGACTCCGATCCTGCTGACGCCGAGCTTGACGGATTATTGGAGGAGTTCTGGGGGCCCTAAGGGCGACGCTAACGTCACCTTGACCCTCCGTCGAACTCGGCGTCACGTTTGAAACCGAGAGAAGCGCCAAGTTGAGGGTGGGAGGGAGAAGGGTCCGCGGGAATAATTGAGAAAAATGACCGCTGGTGTCTGGCGTCCAGAGTTACGCTGCCGGCGTTTCCTCGTCTTTGTTTTTTCTTTAATGTTCGGAGGACGCACGTCTAAAAATTATAGACATTATAAACAGTGGATGCGGAGTTTCTAAATAGTTTTGAGAATGCTTAATGTACTTCACTTCAATCGAGGAGATTACAAAAAAACAACCAAAATATCTACAAGGAATGGTGATTTATATGCAACCGAATAAAATTGCTTCGCAAATTGTAACACTTGTCTGCACTTGGTAAAATATGATCAAAAGTTTTTTGATTGTTTTCTGCATTTCTGAATTTAAAGTGTAATATAACTAATTATATTGAGTAACTACACGAAACCTGAGCAGATATCGAACTGCTTCGTAAGTTTTAATTTACAAACATGTTTTACTAAAATGTAATGTCCTTTTGTTTGTAGATTGTGTTTTAATATTACAATATATATACAAAATGTTTCTTCTGAGACAAAAAGAAATATGTATTCTTTGTGAATGGACACCGGAAATGCAAAAAAAATAGAAAAGATCACTTCGAGATAACTTTATCTAATGGAGAGAACGCTGGGCTATGAGGATGAAATGATATTGAGCAAATTACTTACCTCAAACCCACTGATAAACTTCCTATATATTCGCTCGAGCTGGCACATTTAAAATATACGTTTGTTGCCTGTAGTCCAGATATAATATATTACGCGTTAAAATTCAGATGACTCAATTTCGCTCAGCGCTATACACCAACTCAACCCTGCATACAGCATGCAGGGGTAGTGGCGCTTTGGGCATACTTCCGGTTTGGGACTGTGGGTTGAAGCAGTCTGTGCACGTAACTAAAAAAAAAAACGAATGATTGATTACAAATTTAATTACTCTCTGCTAAAATGTATTTCTATAGATTACGTGATTACTTGAAGAATACAAAAGTAATTGGGCTATACTTGAAAAAGTAACCGTTACTTTCCCGATGACTTGAGGTTTTCGAAACGACAGACTTTTCAGTTTTCAGCCGTTTTGAAAACTGGCCTTTCGTACTGTCCATTACTGGATAAATATCACCTAATTATAAATGAATTGTTTTCTTAATCTGCCAAGTTTGGTAAACCATCTTTCTGTCGGAGGCTTGGTTTGAGGATTCCACGGTAGCAAACTTGTACAAACAACGCGAGTGATTAGGACGGGGACGGGAAAACAGTAATGGTTTCAAGTAATTTTGGTACTTCTAATTGTAATCAGATTTATTTTTGTGTTCAGTTCCAAATAAAAGTATTCAAAGGATTAAAACAGTATTCGAAAAAGGTATTGATTTCAAGTAACTCTATTACTTTTAGTGTGTACCATACGTGTGTGGTCGGAAGTCGCAATGCGGAACGGGCGTTCGTGGGTTAATTGTTTTGGAAGAAACCAGATTAAAACCTGCCTTCCCGTCAAAACGCCGCGACTGGGGCTGCCCAAAAAAGAGCGAGGAAAAAGGTTTCAAGATTTGTTTTCATGTTTTTTGTCCGTCTGCACTCTTCGTCCGGGAACATTGATGGGTGCTGTGAAAAGTAAAACTAGACGCCGTTGGAACCACGATTGCTTGTGCCGAGAGCACTTGGGGTTGAATTCATGGATATACATGTGGTCGTCAGATTTATTTGTTTTGTTCGAACTAGAACTCAGGTAATCCCTCAAGTTGTCCGAAGAACCCGTACACCGCGTTCAGTGCCTTTTCTCGTTCAAACTGTCGTCTGATCGTTCAAACTACATTGCTCTTTCAACCGCGTTCAAACTGTCGTCTGCTCGTTCTAACGATAGCGGCCAGTGGACTGAACGTTGCGATACGAAGTGCGGGTATCAAAAGACATCTTGGCTCCAAGCTTATTTGGGGCAAGTAGGCTCGCTGTAAACAGTAGATACAACTATACAGGCACGTAGCCAGGGGGGGGGGGGGGGGGGGCCTGAGGCCCGGGCCCCCCCCCCTCCCGAAATCCTCATTTCGCTGGGACCTCCTCAGCCCCCTTCGCCTCATACAGCATTTGTTTCATGGGCGGCCCCCCCCAAAACAAAATCCACCCTACGTGCCTGCAACGATATATTGATCATTGGTACCAGTTGCGATCACCGACTTTTTATGCCAGATTAGATTAATCCGATTCTGCTTGCGATCTTGAGTAGGGACGTCCAGCATTGCACTTGCAGCCAGAGCTCAGGCTGCAAGTGCATACGCACTTGTAGCCCGAGCGGCGTCGCGACTGAAACTAGCGAGGACGATCTTATCATGCAAATCAGGCTTTATAGTGTCCATTCAGCGGCGTTCACGCACAATGAATCCCCGCTCGCCACAATATTTCCACGAAGGTCTGCGGTGCAACGAGCTTCGTTAATTTCACTTATGCCACTAAAGTAGTCAGACATTTCTACGACGACGTACAATTAACAATTCTAAAGCGAAAATGAGCGCTGGGACTCGCACTTGCACCGACAACATCACATTCCAATGGTTTGTTGATGCGGGGCGTGGCACTCTTTACCCACACGTCATCGCGCATGGGCGGAGCCGGTGACATGCCGCTAGAGAGCTCCGTCTGTTTTTTTTTTTTTTTTGCATACATGAGTTTATGCTTATTTTGGCCAACTTAAAGGGATTGTCCGGTGATATCCGGAAGTTACTAAGTTTTTCGCTGGTCACGAGGAGAGAACTTTAATCTTGTCATATGTGATATTTATTTTATTTAAAGACTCGCCAGCATTCGTTTGATCATATAATAATATTCAGTACGAAACTTTACGCCAAATTTCGCAACTATGCATGTCAGGCAACGTTACTAGATTACCTCAGTTGTGGAACCCCCCTCACTCACTTCGATACGCCTGCCGTCGTTCGAAACGCCATCTAGATTTTCGTTTCATAACTATACGTTCCCGAAACCACAGCTGAAGCGACTTCTGATGGCGAACCTGCCGCATGCGCAGAAACGTCATAGGGTTCGAGAGTACAACGACCTGCTCCAAAACAATGTTCAGACGGCTGATTTGAGGAGCTGGGGTTCGTTTTTCTCGCGATTCTGCATTCTCTCGTCTGCTTTGACGTTCTTCCTTCGCATGCCCACCACGTCTGCTTGGTCGGTGTTTCCCTTTTGTGCGTCCTTACCTACGTCTGCTTCGGGTTCCGCCGAGTTACTCCGAGGTGAATTTCGACGAGGTGCCCGCGTCGGCTAGCGGTCGTAGGGGACATTTTGGCGTCCGCTTGGCGTTTTCGGGTTGTCGGTGCTGTTTCTTGACGTCGCGTTTCTCCGAGAGGAACGTCGCCGAAATTCTCGCGT
The DNA here is from genome assembly GCF_016920785.2 of Ixodes scapularis. NCBI lineage: Eukaryota > Metazoa > Arthropoda > Arachnida > Ixodida > Ixodidae > Ixodes > Ixodes scapularis. The sequence goes on along the minus strand of NW_024609873.1, from coordinate 13,963,148 downwards.
CGGCAAGCAGACGTAAGAGGCTTTTTGGAGTCCGCTTCGGCGTTTCCGGCTTGTTGGCGCTCTTTCCTGACGTCGCGTACGTCTCTCCGAAGGGAATGTCGTCGAAGTGCTGGCGTCGGCCAGCGGTTGCAGGGAACATTGTGGCGTCCGCTTCGGCGTTTTCGGCTTGTCGGTGCTGTTTCTCGACGTCGCACCCCTCTGAGGGGAATAACGAAGCTCTCGCGTCGCCATGCAGACGTAAGAGGCTTTTTGGAGTCCGCCTCGGCGTTTTCGGCTTGTCGGTGCTCTTTCCTGACGTCGCGTACGTGTCTCCGAAGGGAATGTCGTCGAAGTGCTCGTGTAGGCTAGCGGTCATAAGAGGCTATTTGTAGTCCGCTTCGGCGTTTTCGGTTTGTCGGCCCTCTTTCCTGACGTCGCGTACGTCTATCCGAAGGGAATGTCATCGAAGTGCTGGCGTCGGCCCGCGGTCGTAGAGGACCTTCTGGCGTCCGCTTTGGCGTTTTTGGCTTGTCGGCGCTCTTTCCTGACGTCGCGTACGTCTCTCCGAAGGGAATGTCGTCGAAGTGCTGGCGCCGCCCAGCGGTCGTAGGGGACATTGCGGCGTCCGCTTCGGCGTTTTCGGCTTGTCGGTGCTGTTTCTCGACGTCCCATCTCTCTGAGGGGAATGTTGTCAAAGTTCTCGCGTCGGCAAGCGGTCGTAAGAGGACCTTCTGGCGTCCGCTTTGGCGTTTTCGGCTTGTCGGCGCTCTTTCCTGATGTCGCGTACGTCTCTCCGAAGAGAATGTCGTCGAAGTGCTGGCGTCTGTCAGCGATCACAGGGGACCTTCTGGCGTCGGCTAAGGCGTTTTCGGCTTGTCGGTGCTGTTTCTTTACGTCACGTCTCTCCGAAGGGGATATCGTTAAAGTGGTCGCGACGGCCAGCGGTCATAGGGGACCTTCTGGCGTCCGCTTCGGCGTTTTCGGCTTGTCGGCGCTGTTTCTTGATGTCGCATCTCTCTGTGCGGAATGCCGCCGAAGTGCTCGCGTCGGCTAGCGGTCGCACCGGCCCTTTGGCGTCCGCTTCGGAGGTTTCGGCATAAAGGCGTTGTTTCCTCTAAGACGGAAGTGTAATGGAAGTAATCGCGTCGGCTAGGGGTCGCATCGGACTTTTTGCTGTCCGCTTCGGCGTTTTCAGCTAATCGGCGATGTTTCTTGATGTCGCGTCTCTCCGTGGTGACTGTCATCAATGACCCCCGTCGGCTAGTGGTCGTAGGGGACTTTTTGGCGTCCACTTCGGCGTTTTCGGCTCGTCGGTGTTATGTTTGTTTACGACATGTATCTCCAAGTGGAATGCCGTTGAAGTGCTCGCGACGGCTAGAGGTCATAGCGGTCTTCGTCACGTCTCCTTCAGCGTTTTCGGCTCGTCGGCGTATTTCTTGACGTCGCTTCCCTCCGAGGGTAATTTCGTCGAAGTGCTCGCATCGCCTAGAGGTCGGAGTGGTCTTCGCGAAGTCCGCTTCAGTGTTTTTGGGAAATGTGGCACTGTATACATTGACGTCTTTTTCCTCCAAGGCGAATGTCGTCAACGTTCTCGTGCTGTCTTTCTTCCCCGCCATTGTGTTTGCGTTCGGCTGGCAGCCTCGTCCCTCCACGCAGAACTTGTGAAGTGTAGGAACTCAAAGAAATTGCGAAACAGGTTCAGAACCGCTAGAAAAATGTATTCAAAAAACGTGAAAAAGAAAATGCACGTTCAGATCGTCCCCTGGTTTCTTTATATAATAAACGCACACGTGAAACTCTATATTTCACTCACGCAGTAGTTAGCAGCGTCATTACATACGCTAGATACAAATCTTATCACGTATTAGCGTATAGTGCGTGGCTAAATACAAATACATAACTGTTTAAACTCCCGTGCTCTTTATTTTGATTCATCTCAGAAGTTGCGTGCACCGTCGTGGAAGCCACAAATGTCCTAAACAAGGAGGACGTCCCTATGTCAAAAAAAAAAATTAAAAACAGCGCACAGACACTTTCTGTGCTATTTTTCGGGCTCGCGTTACATTATTTATACTCGATGATCGCACAAATAAACTTTAGTTGTATGTCAGCGCTGTTGTTCGTCCACCTTCTCGTTATTGTCCGTGTCTTTGAGCAGTTCTTTTTAATTTTTTAACCATAAAATGCCAATTATCTCAGATGTCAAGGCTAGTCAACTTCAGTCCCCGAAATTGTTTTCCTCCGCGCGTTGTCGTCTGCTTGCGCAACCCGTACACACAGTCTTGGAATTGGAGCGTCTACGCCAAAAACGGATCCGAAACTTCCGGTTTGTTTTTTTTTTGGTGGGGGGGAGTGTGGACGATTTGTAGGGATACTATTTTCCCATCTTGCTTATGCACCGGGGGGGGGGGGGGGGGGGGGGGGGGCAGGGGGTTCATCCATGTCAAATTGCCCTCCGAAAAGGGGAAAAGGGCGGGAAGGGGGGGGGGGCGGCCGCCCCCGTCTTCCCCTTCCCTTCGATCCGCCTCTGGTCTAAGCACACCTGTTAGTTGTACCGTATCTTGAATGACGCTCCTCGTGCACCGGATTTTTCCCACTCCTTCATCAAAGCTCCTAACACATGCATACATATTTGCTTTGCCTGTTGAGGATAATACGAGGTTTGGAGGTTGCTGGGATTGCGCGGTTGTCCGGCGACTTCGGGTACGGCATGGAGCCGTGCCAGGGCAGGAACACATGTGGTAGCCGGAATCAGGGAGGACCAGGGAGCAGGAGGGGTGTCTCTTATATAATATAACTCTTTATATATACCTATGAACAGGTTACATCATCTCAAGAACACATTCGAGAACACGGTCGAGAGCACCAGAGAACACACACCAGCAGCCGCCTGCTGCTGGTTTTATAGCCTCACTTTTCCCCACATCCCTAGCAGGGAATCCCCAGGGTCCAGTGTTCGTAATGTCCAAGCACGCCATTTTACTCTCCCTCGCACTGCCACACGCGACACACACACGGAAGGGCCAGACAAACTTGGCTGCGGTGTCGCCGGTCAATCTCGGCGGACAATGGTGCCATCGAAGAAGACTGAAGATATCCATAATTTCAGGCGGCCTGGCTTCCGTGTGCTAGGAGATAATCCCATGGGCGATCTAAGCTGGGGAAATTGAGTAAAGCCCCCCCCCCCTTTGTCGAGGACGTCCCAAGGCTTTCAGGTCGCCATGCGTTGAGGTCCGGCCGCAGAAGCAAGGAGAGGGACCGGACGGCAAAGTACGCCAGATGACACTGGCGTGGGGCAACCCGATGATCCTTCGGAGAAGGTCACGTCGTCCCCGCAAACCAAGGTTCGTTGGCGACTCGAAGGCGCCTCTCGCTCTGTTTCCGGGCGCAGCTGACCGTAGCCACCTGGCGACGATGCTCCAGGGCGTGCACCCGTGCTGGTCGGTCTGGAAGGGCAAGGTCGTCTCCTGGGGCCTTTCGCAACAGCTCCTCCGCCGCCAGGAAGAGTGTCTTGAGGGGGAACAGTCCACACTGGTCCCTTGAAAGACGCGGTCTCGCGGCTGGGCTGGCGACTGCGGTCCAGGCCGGAGTCCACATTGGGAAGTGGCAGTAACCACAACACCGAACCACACTCCGCGCATGCAAGCGCCCAGCACCCAATTTCTACAATCCGCCAGAACAAAACAACAACAAAAAAAAATGCCTCGCGAAAATTCCGTACCACTGTATCAACGAAAAGAACTTTTCCAGACTGATAAAAGCCCTTTAACTCTCGACCGAAAATAAACCGGACTCCCGTGAAAAAAAAAAAACACATTACAAACCGTCACGTAACTCACAGTTACTCACATAGGGCGTGTCCCTATTAAATACGAGAACGTCCTCTTCTAATGCAAAATCTACTGATGAGGAAACCGCTTTAAAGGAACAACGCTAACACAACAAGCTAAAGCAGAATGAAACGCAAAACTCGTACTCCCGGAAAAAAAAAAAAGCTAATAACCCTGTCCAATTACCTTGTCTACTCAATTACACTAAAAAAACCACGTTTAGCCCTCCCTTTTTCTTTCAAAAGTCCTTCTTTGCATCTAACCCACGCCCTCTGTCTTCTTGGCCTCACTCGGACTGTTCCAAGTTCTTCTCCTTGGACTTGCGTGCAGGCACGACGCTGCCTTCCCGGCGATCTTCCTTGGCTTCCCCGTCCGACGTGATCCTGGCTGAACCACGGGCGATGAGCAGTGACTCCGTCTCGAACCCCGTTAAGTCATTCCAGGCTCGTAGTTGCCTTCTCCAGGCTCCTGGCTCGTACTTGAGCTCTGGGTCTGTGGCTCGTTGAGATGGGGGTCCTGGAGGTTTTCCCCCTCCCAGCCTCGAGGACCGCTTCTTCTTCTTGAAAGGGGCACTGACACCCCAAAGGTTGTATTTATTTTTATTGTCTAAAACGATGTAAGTTGCAGTCATAGACACGCAAAAAAAACCGCACCGCGAAAAAAAATTTTCCCGGGCCCGAGCGCGCCTTTTTATTTTTGGCGTTTGATTTTCCCGCCTCTCGCCTCCTCACTTCTTTTGATCGGTGACGTCAAGAATCAGGAAATTTAGAAGCTTTGTAGGCGACATCTCTATAACATTTAATTACGGCAATCCTAAAACATGTTTTTTAACGCAATTGCGAACGCACTACGGCCCTTCTTTTTGAAATACCAAAAATCGGGAGTTCGTTGTGGTGCCGTCTCCTGGATTGGTATCCTCCAACGGAAAACAGGCGACACCGCTCAAAACCGGTCCGCCGCAACGAGACGGCGCTCGCTCCTTTCCTCCTCGCTTTGGGTCGCCATGGCAACAGCAGGGAGTGGAGAAAAAAAAGTGGACTCTCAGGTCTCACCAATTTTTGACGTCAAGGCACCGGCGCCGATCGCGCGGGAACTTCGAATTCGGCATTTGGAAATTGTTTTTTTACTTCACGAATACTGAATTCCCAAATTTCATATTTTGAGGGTAATGTCCCGGCATCGTTTTCGATCGTTTCGGATAATAAAAAAAAATATGATTTTGATGTGTCAGTGCCCCTTGAAGTGCCGCTCGTCACCCTTCCCGGGACGCTTTTTGCATGGAGCGTCGCTGCCATATCGTAGGACGTTGATGCGGCGCTGCCGCTTCCTCTTGGGTCTCGGTCGCTGGCCCGTGACGACATCCAAGTTCTTGGTGTCAAGTCCACCTTGCCGCGGACACGACGATGTCCTCAGGTGCACTTGTGTCGGGTCTGCTTTGTCCAGCCTGGGCTCCTTCGTGTCCCAGGTGGGAACCTTGCCCGCGCAGCCGTCACCGGTTGCAGGTCCCTCGGGATGGCCGGCTTGGGGTCTCCTGTCCTCCAACCTCGATGACGACTCGCTGCAAGACGCGTACTCGTCGACGTCCTCCTTGCGCCTGGACTCCGTGAATGGTCTGAGACGGGGTTCCCCAACCGCACCAGGCACGACTGACTCATCTCGTCGAACGAAAACTCAATCACCTCCCTCCAGGTAAGCCGCTTAGACTCCTGTGATGGCACCGTGGGCTTGGTCATGAAGCCGCACGGGTGCCGATCAGAGCGGTCAGGATTCCGGCTTGTTTGCTGGACCGCTATCTCCAGCATCTTGGCGCTGCTCTCCATGAGCTGGTTGGGCTTCCCTGGCCTCGAGGGGATGGCCACGTGCTTCTTTTTCGATGCAGCAACAAGCTCACCTCGTGTCTCTGTAAGACAAAACATGCACATTGAGCTACATCTCAAAGTCGTGTTTGTCCCCCTCCCCCCCCCCTCTTCCCCCTTGTATCGAAGTTTATAAATATGACCGTTCACCAGCTAGCCTTCTCTTTAACCCTTGTTTCAACAAGTCTTTGCTTCTATATTTTTATAAATTAAATGCACCACCTAATCAAACTTATCTGGTAAAGTTGCCGTAGCTTACAAAGCCGATTTGTTGTGATTTTAAATGTCGTGGCTGCCATCTGGAGCGCCGTGTAGTTCAACAATGTAAAACCCTTTGCTTTTGCCGCCCAGTTCGTTACAAATGCGGCGCAAGGACATATTCGTGCCAACCACATTTCGCGAATTCTAGACGCCGGAACGGGGGACGCCGGAACGGGTGCCCACCAAATTTCCGCTTTCTACGTGTCCTTAAATTTCGCTAATTCTTGGACGTGCAGAATTTGCCAAAAATTAGGGGCTCGCGAACATTAGGGAGTTTTCGTAGACCGCGTTTCGCCCTCCGCTTATCTTTCCGCTACGAAGAAGTTACTACTGCGCCTGCACGCCGATAGCCTTGACGGTAGAGTTCCAGGTATATACACTGTTAGCAAGTCCCGTGTATTTGGCGAATATTTGGGGTGAAAAACACGCTATTTACACAAATTACCATATATTTACACGATGAGCAACGGATAATTCGTTCAGAAATCATGCGAGGTCGTAAAAAAACGTGTTTTGGTTCGGCCATACACGCATAACCGTGTAGCCGACCTCGATAACACGCATCGCCCCCGGCGACGACCGCGGCATTGTCGGCTATCGAAGCACCGGAATTCTTGAGGACACACTTAGAAAGGACCGTCGAGACAAATGCCGCGGAAAGAAACATGTCTCGGAGACAGATATGCACCAAAAGCAATTGCGCCATGTCGCAGGACGTTGGCGAAACCCGCGCTTACCGTGCTCGCCGCCATCTTCTGGTCGATGGCAATGGGGCTTCCCCCATGTCGCCCATGTTTGTATATAGTTTAGGGGTCCTGATAACAGTTTCTTAGACACCACAAATAAAGTCATGGGTCTAATTATTCGTTCCAAACAGTTAAAATGGATATAAAAAGCCTGTCCTCGATGTGAACACGTGACATTGCAGTTGGTTTCGTTTTTGCTTCAACCTTCAACTGTAAGCGATCTGGCTACGGCGCAAGCGCAACGCCGATGTACGCTGGAAGCAAGCGCCGGTTGGCTTTCGTTGTTTTTGTTTGACCAGAAAAAATCTGGCAAGTACGCATGGCGCCGCTACTATTTTGGTTTGACGGGACGCGAGAAGCTTCGCATAGAGCTTCGGAGTTTGCGAGCACATAGTGAAGACGTGACCGGAGAAGTGCCCCTGTGATGTTCCTGGAAGACGGAAAGTAGCATTCGTAATCGTCGTGTGTGCTTTGAAAGCGAAGGGAGTCACAGGGTCCACGAGTTCGCAACCACAAGCCAAGGTTCACGAAAGCGCGGCGTTGACTTCGGCGATCTCGTTCTGTTTGGTGCAACCCGGCGATGCGAAAAGGAGCTGAAACATTCGTCGTGTTTGGTGCGGTGCTTTGTATTCCGGGTCTGTTTGAACCACGCTTTTAACACGGAGCGCAAATTGTTTGTTGCGTGGTGGAGGTTCAACGGGTACAGTCCCGTCGTCGTCAGCTGATCCGGTCCAGCTGGTCCGGGAGGACGCAGCGAGCGTTTTTAAAAGTAAATCTTCCTTCGTTCCGTTTCAAACAGTTGAAGTATCCCGACACATACCGTAAGAAGCAGCGGGCGTTTTCTACAAAATTACGTTGTTTTCATTGAATAATGGACTCCGGATTGTTGGCTGAAATCTGCCGTTTTTTATGCTTCGTGTTGGACTGCGTTTGCATAGCGACGCACACCGCTCGAGTAAATGATTCGGTCCTGCAACGAGTTTTTTGCGCCAATCATGCGGCGTGAATAAATTAGGCCAAGGTTTCCTACCTGCCCAGAGATGCATGTACTGAGACCATTTTTATGTTTTGAACGTAGTGCTCTTTCTTTATTTTTGAAGACGCGTTGGTGCATTTATTATGGTACAATCACTTGAGAGTTGAGAAATTGGAGAGCGAGCAAGCTTTCTCAACTTTGTCTCTTTCTCTCTGGCACTGCCCCGTTTCAGTTCCAGTAGTCATATCTACTAGCAGGTACAAACTGCTCTAAAGCAGGTAAAAAACGTGAAGCTTAGGACGGTGCGGACTCCGTGTTTCGCGCTTTTCGCAAGGTGACAGGGTAAATGCTTTTGTGGGATATGCGGAATATGCAAGCGATTTTGTTATGCCCGTCGTTTGCGTCTCTCCAGCAAAACAAATAAGATGATCTACTACAAAGGCGCAATTACAAGCCAAGAGTTAAGATAGAAGTCGTTTGCTTCGGTGATCCGTGTAGCTGCATTTTACCCTGCTCTCTGCAACACCGTGTCATGACGAAGAGCTGGAACGGTCACGGTTTGTGCTGGCCTCCCGGTTGACAGAAACCCGCGTCGGCCGCATCGGCACCGAGTGCGCTTGGGCTGTTGATGTTCAAGCCTTTCATCCGCGGCTTGTCGCCAGCTCATCCTGCTGCTCAACGGTGAGGAAGCGGCGAGAGTAACCTCGGAAGTGAATGTAAATCCTCGTTCATTCGGTTATCCGGTGTCAAAGTGTGGAAGATGTCCAACGTGTACTGAGAGCGGGAACTACGAGCGTTTTGCCTTGCTTTTATAACCGAAACCAGACCAACGAGATAACTGCCTGGCGTACTCTAAAATGACGGAAGCAATAAGTTTCAACAGGTCGAGTACGTCACCCGCGATGTAGGCGAGACGGTGCACACTGTTTAAACGCTTGCAGTATCCACGAGTGGTACCAGGAAAGCGACGTCAACAGAGAAGGAGCTCGCGATTCAGCATAATGCACTGCTACGGGCCCGTGTATCTTTAAAGTTCGGGGTTGTGGCAGTATAAAAAAAAAAGACGCATCAGCGCCCCACACCAGTGTTCACGAATAACACCGGTCCAAACTCCCAAGCCCCACCGCTCTTCTCGACACCGACACGACATACGACAACAAACTGCATCAAAACGCCCCAAAAGTGAAGGCGTCTGCTCCCGTACTGCAACTGCTGCAACTAGCAGAAGTGAAGTGTTGGGCGGATGTCCGGATGTCCTTCACAAAAATATATAAAAAACGCTTTGTGCAAGGATCATTTTCATTTATTATTGTATACGTAATGACAAAATCCCAATAATTTGTTTTCCTATCTGATTCAAGTTAGTCGGACTGCTCATAACACTGGTCAAGCAAGAAAATAACAAAAATGCGAACTTTTTCATGACCGGTTTAAGATTTATTCTTAACATATCGTTATTTATTGTAACGGACTAACATTATAGATTTTGCCTCCATACTTTTTAAATGCAAACAGTTCTAACACACGGCTGGCCATTGCCCCGTGTTTTGTGTATTCCTCTATAAATCTGTGATGGTCAGCGACTAAAGAGCTCACCCGCACATGTCAAGCTTATATGCGCCGCGGGGAGAAATGGATATCGAGTAGGAAGTGTCGGGCGTAGTATCGGTTGTAGTATCGGTTGCAGTGTCGGTTGTAGTGTTTGTGTACGTGTCGGTGCTGTGTAGCTGTGTGCTGTGTTGCTTGCGTTGTATGTAGGGTTGCTGTGTAGTCGTGGTCGTTCGCAGTGTTAACAGAGTCGTCTTTTTTTTTAAAAACAGGCTGCTAGAAATCTCGGTAGGTGGCGCAAGTTACCGCCCGATTCTAAATAGTTTGCTCACGTTATTTATTCATGTGAGTTCGGCATTCGTTTTTTTTTTTTTTTTTTTTTTTGTATAGTGGCTCGTTGGAGCTACCGACGCCGCCGACCGCCGACAATGCACGTACGTACCTTTGCAAGTAGCTACGTCCGCCGCTTGGAGACTTTACTGTGTATAAAAAACATCGAACGAGAACTAACGCGCCCTGTGTGCTTTCAATTCGGCTGAAAGGCGCGCGGCTCGCTGGGCTCGTCTCTCGCCTGTTCTCGGCCGCTGGCCGCCATGTTTCATAAGGAACACGCTCGAAACGGTTTTGCGGAAGGCAGACACGGTGTAGCGTGTTAAGTTTACACAGCACCTCATGTGTAGACGGAAAACACAGATGGCCTCGTGTAAAACGAACACGTTTCGACGTGGCCGCTATGGGACAACGGTTTACACGTCTGGGCGTGTTATTTTTGCTAACAGTGTAGCGAGTTGCGGAGGGCGTTCCGGGACGGCGAAAACGATCTACGAAAACTCTTTATTAACGGTTTGCAGTAAACGTTGTGCTTCGAGCCCCTGATGCGTAGAAAACAACTTACCATTCTCCGGCGCACGCTCCAACAGCCTTACAGTAGACGCTTTTCGGCACGTCGGGGTCGACTTCTTGATACGATTCACGCTGAATATTGCCTTCGCGCCATCAACATAAATCACGTACGCTTAGTACATATCGACACCGATACACACCGATCGAGATAGTCCTAACGTCAATGCGGCCTTGGTTCAGAGCACTGGCTGGCAGTGGCCAGCTGGCCGGCGGCGCGGGTACAGAAGGATTGAATTGGATTGAAAAATTAATCTGCCTTAGTTTATATTAGTACTATTATTACACAAAATAGTTTTAAAACATTTAAAAACATAAAAACTTACCTTGTTAAGTTTATTTCTTGTTAAGAAAAACATTGTTTGTCTGTCGTTGGTTGTTTTTCTGCACTCTGGCTTGCAGCTACGAAATCCAATCCGATCCGATGTCAATAAGCCGAAACCGAAACTACCCCGGTACAGTGCTCAAAGTTATGAAGCAAACTCTTGTTTATCTTGGCCTCGCTTCCCATGAATTTGGTTTTCGCATTTTATTACCTTAAATACGCATGTCATAAAATGGTTGAGTTTGATAGCTGAAACTGTTCAATTTATATGACCTAATATGTGATTTTCTGATTAAAATTCTTTATTGAAAAAAATTTCACAGTTTAGTTTCGCGGTGGGCGCGTTCCCGTCGAGGTCTGATAATTTCTGGTCGCGTTAAATAGACCGATCTCACCGGCCAGTTTGACTACGCCACCGCTGCCGCTATGCAGCGAGGGAACTTTAGTCTTTGGGCACGTGCGGCAACCTCGCTGGAGCTCTTCGCGTGTAGAGCACGAGAAGGCACGAGCCCTCGCGTGCACGGTCGTCTGCCTCCTGTGAACTAAAGTTATGGCGGCTTTACGCATGCGCCCAGCGCTTAATGAGATCGGTCTGTTGTGTTTACCGGTAGAGCCTGTACAAGGTTACCGACCGCCGGTTTAAGTGGCGGCGCCGGTAAGGCGTTACCGGTCGCTCCGATACGTGGTTGCTGTTAGCCGCGCATCGATTACTGGCCACCGGTACGGTACGTTATTACGGCCCACCAGTGCGGCGTACCGGCTTCGCCTGTACGTGTTCACTCGCCGCCTGTACATGATATGGGCAACCGGTACGGCGTATCGGCTTCGCCGGTACGTGGTTACCGGTTACCAGTGCGGCCTACCGGCGGTGCCCGTACGTGTTTACCGGCCGCCTGTACATGGTATGGGCAGCCGGCACAGCGTATCGGCTTCGCCAGTACGTGGTTACAGGTCGCCGGTACAGAGCTACCGGTTACCGATATGAGAATACAGGACTCCGGTGTGAACCGGTATAGGCCGGTATACATTTTTACAGGTTTTTTCAGTAGGTGAGCCTTTTGAACGCAGAAAATAATCTAGCCCAAACGAACAAAAAACTAACTTACTTCGATCCCGTGCCATGATCTTGGCTGTTGAGCAGATTTGACGTAGTTCGACGTCCCACAGTCGATTCCGTCTTTGTCGGACACATTTGAAACCAAGGCAGACCCCACACATCACCACTAATCGGGTAATTGGACCGTTAGCCGGTCGTGGACACAGGCATTCAAACGCACACGGCCGGCGAAACGTGCGAAACATAGGCCGTTGATTCGGTGAAATTGTGTTCGTATCTTCAACAGGTTTGAAATAAAACGATCAGCAAACCACATTATAAAACTGATAAAAGACACAGCAATAATAAATTATTGGTCACGTCACTACCGCCACAATATTATGAATAAGTCCTGAACATGTTGCAAAATAATAAATACGAAACTAAGCCTACAATGGTTCAAAACAAATTCAGAAGACGTGCAACCTCTTAAAAAGCAAGCAAAGACCAACCGAGCGGCGGTAGTGTAGTATGTTGACGCTCTGGTTTGCCGTGCATGTGGTCGTTGGTTCGAATCGCGGTAAGCGCTTTTTGTTTTCTTTTTACATTTTTTTTTTCATTTTCAATGTTTTTTCACCTTTTCGTACTAGTTTTTATTATTTTAAATATTTTTCTCACCTTTTTGTATTCGTTTTTATTTTTTAATTTTTCTCACCTTTTTTATTATTTTTTATTATTTTAAATATATTTTTTCACCTCTTTGTATTAGTTTTTATTTTCAATATTTTTTTGTCATCTTTTTGTATTACTTTTTATTATTTTAAACATTTCTCTTTCACCTTTTGGAATTCGTTTTTATTATTTTAAAATTTTTCTCACCTATTTGTATTACTTTTTATTATTTTAAATATTTTCTATGTTTATGGTGTCGTCGGCACCCTTCTTCAGGGTAACAATCACGCAGTAGGTGAAAATAAAAAGTGCGAGCCCACATTTGAATTGTTGCAATTCAGAAACCCTGGCCCTCTTGTTTTGCCGGGATGATTCGCTCCCTCCGTGCTAATAGGTGGGTCAGTGTAGTAGGCAAACAGCGCAGGTCCTTTCAACAAAGAGATAAAAATAATAATAATGGGTATATTGAGAGCAAAATGAGAAAATGTGTAAGTGGTAAAACTGCCACAGTGATGAAGCCAAAGTTTGTCATGAAAGCTGTGATCTTCACCACTATTGAAACAAAAATACCGCCATTTTAAGGCAGTAATTTAGATGAGCTCATAGCGCTCTACGTATTAAGCACATCTCTTAATTTTCTGACTTCCGGAAAATAGTATTTAATCTTGTTCTGGTAGATGAGCGCTATCCCCCGCGTGCCGCCAGGTCTTACACATACAGGTTGCGCTCCGCAGTTTTACTTATTGTTAGGCCTAAACACTTTTTTATTCCTGAAATTCAAGTACAGCGGGGATAATTAAACTATCTTTCAGAAATGCTATCGTTCGGAATTGTAACTTTTATTTTTGCGTAGTGTCAAGGGGTCACATTCACAAACCCAGCAGTGTGAACATCCACAACGCATTGGTGTTTCTTGCTTTTTCGAGTAAAGAAAATAAGTTTTTGTATTCGCGTTCCTCTGGTACGGTATGTCATATAACATAAGATATCAAAGAGGCAGATGTCTTTTGGCTATGTGAAAATTTAAAATATTTCTCTTAGATGATCGTAACTACCACATAAAACAGTCGATTCCTGCTTGAAATAGCATATTTTTACACTAGATTGACGTCACAAATAAAATGATCCCTCAGGAGATTTATGTACCTCTCGTAGCGTCATAAGCAATAAACACATCTTTTACTTTTCTAGTTCCTTGAAAGTAATGTTTATTATTGTTTTTGTAGCTAAAAGGGCATGCTCAATCATGCCACGTCTTTTTTCTTCTTTCATTCGAGGCTCCGCTATTCTGTTTTTATTTTTTATCAGAGCCATACACGTGTGTATAACGCCAGACCTTAAGTATAGTACATCAAATTAAACTTACTTCCTAAAAAAATGTCGTTCGGCGTTGTAAAATTTAATTTTCGTGGCGTAGGGGGTCATATTCTCAAATCCTGGACTGCAAATTTTCCTCACTGCATTGTTTTTTTTTCGCGTTTTCGCGATAAAACACGTCAGCCTTGCCATGATGGGATCAAATACGCCAGCGTCGGCAGTCATTTACGAAGGATTGATCAACGCAAACATTTCCACTCGCTATTGATGAATTGCCGCAGTTCGTCGGAATCTCAATGACTTGACTGTATAGTGAAAAAGGCAAAAAAATAAAACGATGCCGGTCAGGAAACGGAAGTTCCCGGGGCTCGCCAGCCTGCGAACAGCAAAGCGACGATGCCAGCCAGTCATTGAACTTCCATGTAAATACTGCCCATCAAAGACAGCAAAATACCGATGCCGGCCAGTTACTGAACTTCCACGTAGATACTGGCCATCAAATACAGCAAAATACCGATGCCGGCCAGTTACTGAGCTTCCGTAAATACCGGCCATCAAAGACAGCAAAATACCGATGCCGGCCAGTTACTGGAACCTTCATGGAAAGACTAGCCAGCAAAGACAGCAAAAACGCGATGCCGGCCAGTCACTGTAACTTCTACTGCTGGACTGGCCAGTGAGCAAGACGAAACCCCGACGCCGGCCGGGGCCGGTAGCTCCCCAGTGCCCATAACCGGGCACTGCCATCCTGTTACGATGGGCGGGCCGGCGTAGTCCCGATACCGGCCGACGCGGAGTGCTACCTGTATCTAAATGTTGACTGGCACCATATACTGCCATATATAGGAGTATCAGGCATCCTATACTATTTTATATGACAGCCACTGGCACCATATATGACTTTATCTGGCAATATATTCGTCATATATGGTGTCACCTTACCATATCTGCCCTGATTTCATCCCTTGTATGGCAATATATGACCTTATATGCCTACTTATATGCCCATATACGGTCTTATATTAAATATATCTGGGTCATATATGACATTTCTATAAGGGTTCGTACGATCTCTGACAACGTCCGCTGTTCGAGGATATGGATTGTACAAAGAAAACTTCGCCAGTACCAAATCATCGTGGCTGCTGGTTATCCCTGCGAGTCTCCGAGCGGAAGTCTTCCAAGCGTGCCATGACTATCCGATGGCGGGGCACCTGGGCTACGGCAGAACACTTGCACGGATTTGAGACAAATACTAGTGACCTAAGCTCCCGAAGACTGTCTACTTCTACGTCCGATCGTGCCGCGAATGCTAATGACGCAAGAAACTACCGCCGAAACCGGCCGGACTCCTGCAACCGATCTTTCCCCCGACTACGCCGTTCCAGAAGATTGGAGTGAACTTGCTTGGACCCTTCCCACCATCGACGCAAGGAATCCGGTGGGTCATTGTCACGACCGATTACCTCACAAGGTGCGCCGACATACAAGCGCTCCCGTCGGGAACCGCCGTGGAAGAAGTCATGTCGATCGTTGAGATGCATCGTCCTCAGGCACGGTGCCCTCGAAGTACTGATTACAGACCGAGGGTCGCCATATTTTGCACAGCTAACTCAACTGATCCTCCGGTTCAGCCACACCATCCATCGTCGAATGACGGCGTACCATCAGCAAACGAGCGGGCTGAGGGAACGGCTAAACAAGACCATCGCCGACATGATTGCCATGTAAGTGCGCCTAAAACTTAACGCCGCCACTCGAACGCCCAACTTTCGCGAAGCGGCGCTATCCTGGCGGCAGCCGTTTCAACTAGTCGGTCACGTGAAGGCCATTCCCAATCTCCGGACCGGGGGAAGGGAGGTAGTAGGGCCGCCGCTAAGTGCGCGTGACTCTGCGAAACACAGACTCATCTCGTCAGAATCGCGTTTTTTTTTTTTCTTTATTTTGTGCGCTTTGTCGGCACTTCTTAAATGGCGCGTCGTAAAGGGCGTATAAATATAATCTATACATATAACTGATGCCAGAAAATATCACAGTGCGTTTATATTAGCAGAAGTAAAGCGACGGAGAGATTACAAATTTATTCTTGACTAAAGTGTATTGTTTAATCGTCTGATTTGTTTATGGTCCGTTATAGACATGGGTCGTATTTAGTGTCCCTTTTTTTTAAGCGATCAATACAACCTCGCTTTGACTCAACAACTTGCCCAAGGTGATTTCTCGGCCTTATGAAGGCGGAGCTTGAGTACGGGCTAAATACTTTATTATATCGCCATTTCATCGGTTTTCGACATACCGTTGTAGGCTCTTTTAGTGAATTGTTTTTGTTTTCGTGAAAACAAGTTTATTCACAAATACTTGATGACAATTTAACCCGATCCTGTGACTGAAGATTGTGTCCTCATTTGTTGGCAGGTGAGGCGGCGCACTGGTCACTTCTATTAAAGCACTGGTCGTTTCTATTTCTCGCGGCCAACCGTTTACATTCATTCAACGTTTTATTTTTAAGACACAGATCCTCTGTGTAAAATAAATAAAGACATCTCTTTTCTGGTGAAATATTAACATGTTTAGAGACCTCCCATCTGCCGCATTTCTAAAATTGTGGTACTGTTCTGCAAAATACTTGATAACACCGTATCAAAATGACTTTGTGGTGACCCAATTCATTTGAATCATGTCGAATTTTGCGCATACAAAACAATCGCGGAACCTTGCTTATGTGAACACCTCACCAGCTTGTGGTCGTGTAAAATATTCAGGGAAGCCCCATTTTATCATGTAAACAAAAAACCAAGCCCACGTATGCATTGTTTAAGTACATTTGACCAGCAATCAGCCTCCTTACTTTCAGAGACGCAACTGAATTTTACTACTAAATTACTTAGAGTCGCGTGTAGGCACCATTTGTTTCAATTACAGCTTGCATACGTCTTGGAAGTGACTCGTACAAATTGCGTACGAGTGCGTCCTGGGTGTGCCGCAGCCGATCCCATTCTTCTCTGATGGCTGACTCCAGGGTCCCCATAGAGGAGTCGACGAGATTCCTCCGAGACAAACGCTTCTAGAGGATTCCCCAGACATTTTCGATTATGTTCAAGTCAGCGCCTCCGGGTGGCCACGGGAGTACGTTGATCTCACGCTGCTCCAGGAGTCTCTTCGCGGTGCCAGCCTGGTGCACAGGACTACGGTCAAGTTGCAGCAAAAAAAAAGCCGTCTGGGTAAGGTCCGTCCAGCAGCAAAGGCAGCAACAGATGATCAATAGTGTTCGTGTACTGCAGTGCGTTGAAACTGTCCACCAGTCTGTGGAGGGAACCCAGTCCTGCGCTTACACCTCGCATGCTTACGGTGTATCTACCGCTTGCCGCTACTGGCTGCACATACTTGGCATGATATCTGCAAATATTTATAACTATGGTCAGTACACACAAGAACAGTAATAATAAATGACTTTTTAATGTATTGAGGTAGCAAATAGAATTCAGTTAAAACCGCTACCTGCAATAGGCCGGCTGCCAGACGCGCAGTTGTTGATCCCATCGGCTGCGAAAGCTCACTTCATCGGTGAACACCACCTGGCTCCATTCTTCATTTCCCCAAGACGAGTGGGCCTGAGCGAATGCAAGGCAGGCTTGGCGGTGTCGCTCGTATAATACCTAGATGAGTTGCTGGGCGAGTTGGATAGACATCTTGATTTAAACCACGCAAATAAGTTACGTAACTTATTTGCGCTGTTTAAGTCAAGATCGCTCGTATAAACCTGGCTTTTTGTCTGCGATTCTGGAGTGGAGTCCTGCCTCGTGTAGGCGTCGTTCGATGGTGGGCCTTGAAGCCCTTAAGTTTAGGATACTTTTGAGCTCCGAAACCGTGAGGGACGGGTCGTCACAAATGGCTGCTACGATGAGTAGATCCTCCTCAGTTTACGTCGCCGGCGCTCGTGTTCCTCTTGGAGCATCGTCTACACGCTTTTCATCACGATAAGCCCCGATTATTCTTCCCCCTATTTTCCGGCTAACGCCTGTCGCAGACGAAATTTGGCGTTGGGAATGTCCGGCCTCCCAGAGACCTATTACCTTCCATCTTACCGGCTTCGATATGCGAGGCGGCATAGCAGGTAAAAGAAGGAACTGTATAGGAGTGATTCGCAAGGGGGCTCAAGTCATAATGATTTCTTAAAGCAATTAGCCTTCCTGGACGGAAGGACTAGCGCTAAAATGCATAGACGGTTCAAAGATGCGGGCACGTTGGCGTCAGTAAATTTTATTGATAACAAAGCAATTTTGAAAATGCATCGTGGAGGAGGAAGCTTGAAGGCGCTGCTGCACTTCTTTTCACCTCAAGTCCAAACACGGCCGACGTGATGAGCTCATGAACCAATCAGACAGCGTCAAAAGCGCACCATCATGGTGTTAGCCATGTTTCTGTACGTGTTCTATCATCGCTGAACCAATTGTAAACGCAAAAGACCCAGTGATTTCCGCTTTTGACGTTGCTTTATTTGTCCCAATAGCTCGTAGGGTCGGCTGCGTCTATGCTTAAGCTGAAACGAAATATAGATGCAGACAAAGCGCACAAAAAACAACAACGCGATTCCGACGCTATAATCTGTGATTCGCAGAGTCAGGCGCCCTTAGTGGCGGCCCTGCTACCTTCCCTTTTTCCGGTTCGGAGATTGGGAATGACCTTCACGTGACCAACTAGTTGAAACGGCTGCCGCCAGGATAGCGCCGCTCCGCGAAACTCGGGCGTTCGAGTGGCGGCGTTAAGGCTGCGGTCCCACGGCGGCCATGACATATGACGCTTTCAGCACGTTTTCGAAATGCGATCGTGGCGTGTTCAAGCTTGCTAAAATTATGTGTTATATATCATCTTGTAGTGTACAACATTATCTTTTATCTGATGTAGGGTTTGTTTTCCTAGTGGAAAAACCTAATTCAGAGGGCACCCGCGAACATTGACCTTTTCGGCGAAACATGGTTTCGTAGTACAGTGGTACAGGGTGCACTATTGGAGCAATTTCTTTCAAATTTTAGAATGTTATAGAAGAAGAGTGCGTTCATTGTCAACGGAGTCCCTTTTTTCGTTTTTTATTTTATTTTGACAAATATTTACTTTAGAAAAATTTACTTTGCGGAAGCACTTCAGTCGCGAAGTTTTGGGCGCCTACTCGGTCATTTTATTTGAAACTTTTTACATCAGTTTGTAATTATTGTCGAAAGAGTTACGCTAAATTTCATTGTAATAGGGCTTAAACTTTTTTCGAAATTCTCACGTGAAAAGTGACAAAAACAGTTAATTTTGGCAAACTTCATTTGGTAGTACAGTGGTACAGCGCTTAGGGATTGGCACACATGAATAAAATTGTAGGCCCGCAAAGAACAACATATTCTGCTTTGCAAAGCGAGGCCCTTTTTCTAAATTTCACTTTTGATTTTCCATAAAAAAAGTTTGAATATAGGTGAAATCACGTATTTGTTTATAGTCAAAAACGAGTATTTTGACCCCTTTTGGCAGACATTTAGGCATATATTTTTAGTACAAAATACAGTTTACTGTCCCAGGTCCTCATTATCAGCTCACACTTTCGATGATCGTGCTTGATTATTAAATAAATCATACAAAAGACAGGAATTATAAATTGGATGTCTTGTTGCGCCCTCTTTGTGATGGCGGTCGAAACGTGACTATGCGAAGTTCAGAAAAAAACCAAGGATGGATGGCGCTGGTTGCAGCTGTGGTTGCCAGCTTCGGAAACTGGTTGTACACTTGGTTTCTCGCAAAAAAAAAATGCATAGAAAATCCGGTCTTGCAGAATGCGCTTAATTATTACATATAATACGGTATTTTTCGCTGATATAGCTTTTAGAAGGATTTTACGGTCGCTGTTTATATTGTCAAATTATTTTTTTATGCCCGGTTTCACCGGTGCGCATTCTGCTAAATACAATCGTTCACGCGATCGATATCGACGTTTCAAATCACCAAAATTGCCAGTTCCGTGCCGATACGTGTGCGTGACCCACGTGCTTTTGGTGTGTGGGCCCGTACACGCGTTTGCGGCGTGGTCCTTCGGTTGCTGCGAATTTTCGTGTATTTATTCTACACTGCTTGCCTTCGAGTGCGCATCTCTCTCATTCTTGTAACTATCCCTGCTTTTTGTGTGCCTGGCGTGAAGTGTATGTCTGTCTTTTTCTTTTCGTTCGCTGAGTAAGCTCTTGTAAGTATCCTTCCTGCTGGCTCCAGTTCGTGTTTGCGTCTTGCCCGTGTCGCTTTGATTACAGTTCAGGTCGCCTGTTCATGGGGGGCGGCAAGCGGTGGGCGTCGCGCCGGCACAAGACGAAGAACAACTTTCGACGAAGTGGAAAGCTGCCGAGAATCAGGTGGGTGGCACGTACTATTACTATAGGATATTGGCGTTTCATGATCCTTTACATGCGTAGTAAAACTAGTCCATCTCTTTATGCCTCGCATCTACGTCGCATGATGACGTCGAACACCGGTCTCCACCATGCTGGTGGTTGACTCGACGGCCCTTCGACTGTAGCAATTACACCGTACCCCGACGATCGTCCGATCGTTTCGTCGGCATACCCCCCCCCCCCCCCCCCCCCCCCCCCGAGACAGAGTAGTCGTCAAGTTAGAGAATGTAGGAGCGGCAGAAAAGGGATGCGGACGCATTTCATAGCGGCGAGCGACGGCACTTTTTTACCGTTGTTTACGTTTGCGCACGCCTTTGCAGGAAGGCACTCACTGGATCGAATGACGTTTTAGCGAACGTCCACGTTTCACCGAATGACATCGGCTTTTGCTCGTTCGTGGTGTATATGGCCTTTGGCCTTCGTTACATAACGCCGTTTCCACGCTTCGAGCGCGCCTTCGGGGCTCCCTGCCGAGTCCGGGCGAGTGTCGCGCCGCGAGCCCGGCCAGACGGAGCGGTCGGCGCCGGCTCCCCCGTGCAAGTTCGCCGAGACGCCGCCACCGGGTCATCGGTTTGAGCCGTCCGCCAGACGGTAACCTTTGCAAGGAGCAAAAGCATGCAGGCAAGGCTGTTAGGAAACATCCTAATACTAACCCTGAGATAATGGGAGTTGTCTTGTCCGTTATTTCAATTATCCTTGTCTCGGGGTTTAGATTATGACGGTAACATTGCGTTGTTTACCAGTATTTCGCAAAATCGTAACAATTTTTTCTACAAGAGACACCTATACTACGCGTCACTAGTTGTGTGCAGTGCAGGCGAAGCCAACGCCAGTCGAAGACAGGAAGGGCGATCACTAGGAAGGCGGAACGGGAGAGGATGGCACTGAAGGGTGAGGGGAGAAAGGGAGAGCACTAGGAACGTTAGAGAGGAGAGGAGGTTTCTCTCTTCTACCCCAGCCTTTCTAGTGCTTGCCCTTTCTCCCCTCTCTTGGCGTTGCCTTCACCTGTACTGCACGTAACTAGTGACACGGAGTATATAGCTGCGCGTCAATCTAAGGCGCGCGGTTTTTTCTTTTTTAGCGGCATGGCAACTTTTCGCGTCAAAACTTCGTCGGTGGCATTTTGAAACCTTCTGCTCGAAGCGCAATCGCACCAATGCCGAAAACTTTCGCACGTACTGGATAAACATCATTTTGAAACCTTCTGCTCGCAGCGCAATCGCACCAATGCCGAAAACTTTCGCACGTACTGGATAAGCGTCATCATTCTAAGCTCAGCACGTTTTTCCAAGTTCACGTGTAACACAACTAGGTACCTTTGTTGAAAATATGGTGCATGTTAGCTCATGTTCCGGCCGTTAGCGGCATCCTACGCCTTGGTAAGCGCATCCACGCGGTGGGGAGTCAACCACCAGTATGGTGTGGGGACTCGTACTTCCCTGGGGTGACGTCACTTGCACGGCATTTCTGAACATAGCTGAGGAGGAAAATACGCCCAAAAAAGTTGAATATTTAAAAACCATCCAGATTTAATAGGTTCGGACATCGAAAACATTCAAAATGTTGCAATTTTTACATTCGACCTTGAAGGAGCTAGAAAGTTCGGAATGATTTTAATCCTCGTTACAAAAAAAAAGTGCAACCGACAAATTCTGACTTTTAGAATTGTGTAAAGCTCCGAACTTCACAAATTAGCCAAGGCGATGTTGAAAATTGTGAACTTCACTAATTCAAACCTAGGTGCTGGTCGAAAGTTGCGAAGTTTGTGAGTTCCTTCACAAATTTAAAACCCTTGCGAACTCGTACACTGGGAGGATAACTACCACTGACTCAGCACATATTAATGCATGATTGTTGTCAGGCTATTCTAACGTCATGTTCATTTTCAGTGTTTTGACGTCACCGTTGGACCTCACGGAAAATGGTGCTGCTCCGGAACCCGATCCCTGCGGTAGTTCGACAGGGCTTGAAAAAGGGCCTGCGTTGGAATCTGCTGTGTCCAGTGCGTCGATTACGTCCAGCCCCTCTCACCCTTTGCTAGTGGAAAACAGTGGTACCTCACCAGGATTCATCCAAGGGGAGCCTGCAGTTGAATCCGGTGGTTCAGAATGGGGACCAGATGAAGAGCTACCTGACCTCATAATCGCTGCTGCGTCGGTGCCAGCTCCTGCACCTGAAACAGCCACGATTTCAGGAAGGAGGATTATATCTCCAGATCACTTCATTCGAGCGATACGTGACCTTGACAGGCATCACTGTCTATCATCCGATGCAGGGAAGTTTGTCTACAAATGTGAAAGACAAGTGGGACTCTGGTCAGAATTCACATTCTCCTGTGATGAATGCCATGAAGTCAAGACTGTCACCACCGACCCAATTGTAGAGCCAACATCTCTCAAGGACAAGACCAAACTTGGTGTTAATGATAGTGCTGTGTGGGGCTTCGCAAGCATCGGATCCGGTTACGCCAATCTTGATGAGGTGTTGTCTGTCTTGGAAATACCTTCAATGAGCAAGGGTGCTTACTGCAGGCGTGAAGAATCTCTCGGCAAGGTAAACTACCCTGCTACTGATTACTACCCACCATATCCAATAAGCATGGGTTTAGAACTCTAATAAGAGCACGGCCTCAGGAAATTGGGAATCGCCCTCTTCACTTCAGGAAAAATGTTTCCAATAGCATTGTGTTTCACTTTTCTACAATTTAGCAGGGCCACTACAAGGAGTACAGTGATAATCAAAAGTAGTGGGTGAAAGAATGATGTTCTCATTACTGTGCAAGCAAGTGAATCATTTTTGTCAGGAAACAGTTATCAAAGGCACCTTGATAATATTTGCTTCACACAACAGGAAATCATATGCAATGAGGCTTCAATTATCTAGTAGCCATCCAGTGGGCATGAAAGTTTTGAAAATCTTGTGTCTGAAACATAATTTGTGTTTGAATGGCCAGCACCTCCACTATCCTGGGTACTTAGTATGAAATTGTGAGAACCATATAAATATGGCTTGACTAGATGTGTCTGCTTGCAAAGACGGTGCTCAGCGGTTTTTATTTTTTTATTTTTCAGAAATGGCAAGAACTTCTCTATGATGATATGCTCCAGGCAGGCAAGGAGGAGAAGCGTCTTGCTGAGGAAGCTGGCCACATCTCCGAAGACGGAACACCTTACATCACTGTTGTTGTTGATGGGGGATGGTCTCACCGAAGCCATGACCACAGGTACTCTGCCAACTCTGGCCTTGCAGTGATTATTGGTGCAAGAACAAAGAAATTACTGTACCTAGGTGTAAAGAACAAGGTTTGTTCAACATGCGACTTCTACAGCAGAAAAGAACTTCCAGCAAAGGAGCATGTGTGCTACAAGAACTGGGACAAGAGCTCTTCAGCCATGGAGTCTGAAATTATTGTGCAAGGATTTCAGCAAAGTGAACAGATGCATGGGGTACAGTACCGCATTTTTATTGGAGATGGGGACTCTTCAGTGCACCAGCAGGTGTTGTCTCGGGTCGACTATGGGGCGACTATAGAAAAGCGAGAATGCGCCAATCATGTGGTCAAGTGCTACACCTCGCGTCTCTATAGTGTAGACAAGGCAAGCAAAGGCAATTCCCGACACCTGAGTGGTCCAAGGATTAAACGTATCAAAAATGAAGCACGAAGAGCAATTGCCCACTATGCCAAAGAACTCAAAAACTTTGAAGGAACTGAAACCGAAAAGAAGCAGAAACAAAGGGAACTTACAAAAGAACTTGCTGAAGACTTGATCAATGGTCCGAGGCATGTGTTTGGATCGCATAAAAATTGCAAAGCATACTTCTGTGACAAGTCCAAGGGGGACAACGTCTTCGACCAGATACCCGATGTTCTCAGAATTCAGATCCTCGCTGCTGCTAATGGAATTTCAGACAAGTCTTCTCGTCTCGTCGCTGATGACACAAGCAACCTTGCAGAGACGGTCATGTCTCTTGTTGCAAAAAATTCGGGGGGCAAACGAGTGAACAGAGGTCAAAAAGGCTCCTACCAACATCGTTGTCATGGAGCAGGACTTAGTTTCCAATCTGGGAGTCAGTGGCATTATGCTGCTAAAAAGAAAATGACAATGAAGAGCCCATCTGCACCACTGAAAGCATACACACAGAAAATTTCCAAACTGCGGGATGCCAGAGTGCTCAGGAAGAGACGATTAGCTGAAGAATTTTCTCAGCTGGGACCACAACCTAAGAAGCCGATGCCCAAAGGGTCAGCTCAACACTATGGACCAGCCTGTGAGAAGCCTGATATGCCACCTGAATTGTTCAGGGAGAGGCTTGTCCTCACTCTCGAGAGCTTACAAGTGAGTGAAGCTCGACGCAGTGAACTTGAAATTGCTACAAGGGGGCAATCTACCAATGCTAGGTGGCATGCTGAAAGGAAGACGCGGCTCACAGCATCATACTTTGGCAAGGTCTGCAGACGGAAGGACTCTACTCGATGTGCTGCAGATGTCAGAAAGATTCTGTGTGGGGGGAGTTTCACGAGTGCAGCTATGCAATATGGTATTTTGAATGAGCCAGTCGCACTTGAGCTCTACCGCGAGAAGAGAGGGGTTACTGTGCAGCCATGTGAAATGTTCATAGATCTAATCCATGGCTTCCTTGCAGCATCGCCTGATGGTTTGATCGGCACTGATGGCATTGCAGAAGTGAAGTGTCCAGAGTATATGAGGAAGGAGACAGCAAAAAGGCAGCAGCGAAATACAATGACCGTAAGCATGAGGGAACAGATCCAAAACTTTCAAGAATACATTTCTTCTACTATCAAATCCAGGGACAACTTCACATCACAGGCCGCAAATTTTGTGACTTCATAGTCTACACTGAACAGGATATTGATGTCCAAAGAATAGAGAGAGATGATGAATTCTGGCAGACAGAAATGGAACCGTTCCTAACCCGGTTTTATAGGGAGTGTGACCTTCCTGAAGTAGTTGACCCTCGCCTTGAAAGAAGCATGAAGATCCGAGATCCTCCTTACATTCTCGATGCTATTGCTGAGAAGGAAGAGAAGTCGAAAAAAAGGAAACGCTCTGAATCATAGGCCTACCAGTACTTCAGTGAGATGCTAGTTACACTTTTCTTCGATCCGTCCTCTTCCCATTTGAACCGTCTCGTCACTTTGTTTTTGCTGCCTGATTGAGCCTCTCTCCCAAGGAAGTTAGTTGTGCCTTTCCGGGTTTACCCGAGCTGCCTTCTAGCTTCCTCTAGCACTCCCAAAACATTCCTGTCCCCATTTGAACCGTCTCGTCACTTTGTTTCTGCTGCCTGATTGGACCCCTCTCCCAAGGAAGTTAGTTGTGCCTTTCCGGGTTTACCCGAGCTGCCTTCTAGCTTCCTCTAGCACTCCCAAAACATTCCTGTCCCCATTTGAACCGTCTCGTCACTTTGTTTCTGCTGCCTGATTGGACCTCTCTCCCAAGGAAGTTAGTTGTGCCTTTCCGGGTTTACCCGAGCTGCCTTCTAGCTTCCTCTAGCACTCCCAAAACATTCCTGTCCCCATTTGAACCGTCTCGTCACTTTGTTTTTGCTGCCTCATTGAACCTCTCTCCCAAGGAAGTTAGTTGTGCCTTTCCGAGTTTACCCGAGCTGCCTTCTAGCTTCCTCTAGCACTCCCAGAGCAAAATCGATAGCAAAATGCTAGAATTGCAATCACTGCCAAGTTGCACGAGTCCGTCAGCGTTGGCTGCATAAGTTGCGACTGCAATAAAATCTGTGTGCCCCACGTACACGCTTCTGCGATGAGTGCAGCGTCTCCGACGAACATTACAGTCGGTATCGCTACCGCAGCTTCGCCGGGGTCAGCTGTTTCAGTCGTGCCTCCCTCCAAAACACATGTGGTTTTCTGACATAAAAAAAAAGAAGACAGGCAATTCTTGATGGACAGATGTTTTATTAGATTTTTCAGACATCAGGCTCGCAGGGCTGAGTGCTAAAGGAAAAGAAAGTAACACGCCGGCCGTTCCTGAACTTTGTCAACGTGAACAATACGCGACCTTACCAAAAGTACACCGCACTTATAAGAAAAAAAAAATTTTTTTTGCCAGGAGAGCAGCATGGAGATATTATTTCGAAATAACACAGAACAAGCGAACGTGCAAGATTGCTACAACTGACCATCCAACCAACTTACTTCACTGTGAACATTGCCCTTACTCGAACTCGTAGCTAAGAAATAATAAAAAAAAAAGTAAGAAAACCGCAAGCACCAGTTATAACTTTAACTTGAGCACACCGATGGAGTGGGAAAAATAAGGAACTTGCGGACGTTCGAGGACTCACACTCAAAAAAGCACCAACGTTGATCGCGCCAACAAGCACAAAGCACAGCACTAACCAACTCGCTTCACTCACAGGATAAAGACGTGGCACTTCGTATTATTCGGACACAGGTAACAATACACACCGCTTGAACTTGAGCAGACACATTGCTCGGTCCAATGCTAGCCCTAATCGACTTCACTCACTCACAAGATGGAAACGTGAATACTTGTATCATTCGGACACGGTTCGAAAAACAACACGCACCACTTGAACTTGGACACACATAATGAACACTTGAGCGCACACACTGATCACGGGACATACAAAAGGCCGATTGTCGATTCCCCGCGAACGCCGAAAAATCCCCGTAGGCGAGATAAACCCGCGAGCGGTTGCGTGCTGCGATGTCGCCTGACGGATGGATGAGCCAACACCAACTCATGTTTACAAACAAACCGGAGCGCCCTTAGCGGACGCCACCGGTGCCGCGCATGCGCGATGGGGGTGTGGGCAAAAGCTCGCCGGCGTCGGTGTGAGTCCCCCTGCCCTTTTTCGCGTTCGAATGGTTGTTTCTACGTCTTCCTGGCGATGTCTGACTACTTGAGTGGCGTCAGCGAAATTACTGAGGCTCGTTACACCGCAGAACTTCGCGTGAATAACGTGACATTTGGCGCTTCATTCCGCGTGGACGCAGCAGTATGTACTCTAAAGCCTGATCCGCATGATACGATTTCGCTCGCAATTTTCAGTCGCGACGCCACTCGGGCTGCAAAAGCGTGAATCGTAGCTGAGATAGGCGACGTCGATACTGAAAATCGCAAGCAGAACCGGACCAAGTGAATTAGGGATAACAAGTCGGTGATTGTCACTGGTAACAATGATCAACAGCTTTTTGTATCTAATGTTTACATCGAGCCTGCTTACCAACCTTCAAATTGAAGTCTTTTCAGGCCTGCACTTACTTCTTATCGCAAGTACCGAGTCAACATTTCGTCTACGTGCCGGCGTCGCCTCAGAGAGCAGACGACAAGCAGAAACGTTTGAAAGAGCAGACGACAGTTCGAACGATCAGGCGGACGTTTGAACTTGAAGGCGCATTGAACGTAGTCCGCAGGTGGTCTGCACAACTTCACGGTTTTCTGGCGTTCAAGTTGGAACAAAACAAATAAATCTGATGACCACAAGTATCCGTTAATTCAACCCAAAGTGCTTCCCGCCCAAGCAGTCGTTGTCCGACGGCGTCTGCTTTTCCCTTTTCACGGCACATATCCAGATTCTCGGACGAACCGAGCACGTGAAAACTGACCTTCAAATCTTTCTCGACACTTTTGGTGCGGCCCCAGTCGCGGCGTTTTGGCGAGAATGCAGGTTTTTGTCTGGTTCCTTTCAAAACAACGCAGGAATACACGTCTGGCATGGGGGCTTCCGCCCACAGCCCCAGACCGGAAGTGCGACCGACGCGCCACCACCGCGCCGTGACGTAACAGAGATGAGTTCGTGTATACTTCGTTTCAGCTTAGGTCCGAGCGCGGCCGATATTATGAGCCGAAGGGCCAATCAAACAGCGAAAGAGGCACAACGTCATGGCGTGCTTTCTGCAGTTGATAGGACCAGCCGGTATTCGCCGTCTCTCCGTGCGTGCTTCTCCGCCGGCTAGTCATATCAAGTGCAGACAGCACGCCATGACGTTGCGCTTTTTGCGCAGTTTGATTGGCCTTTGGGCTCATAACAGCGGCCCCGCTCGGACGCAAGGTGAAACGAGGCACAGTCGTGCAGGTTTTGCATGGCGACTAGAATGCCACAGCCACGACCAAAGGCCGGCTCACACAGTAGCGACCAGATGCGATACGTGTGACTGCGATTCCATGAGAGCAGATCAGACGCCAAGTATTTTTAGGGTTGTTCTTTTTTATACATATACAGGGCTCTGCGTTCACTGCACGGGCACGCGCAGCCACCTCGTGTGTGTATAAAAAAGAACACTTCTGAATGCATTGGGCGTCTCATGAGCTCGCATGAAGTCAGTCACACGTATCGCAGCTGGTAGCTACTACGCAAACCAGCCTTGACACTTCATCGAGATGGTGGTACTCCGAGCTTTTTGCAGCTCACAGCAGGGCGACGTGCAGTAAGCCCACGACGGCGTCCATGCCAACCGCGCTCCAGTGGACCAAGTCCTGCCGTCCTCTGCCAGCATACCGCCTAATAGAAATGGTTGTTATAATTTGATCAAATTGTGCAAGCCTTTTATGATCCCATGATTTCAGTAAAGCTAGAACAACTTACCTAGCATACATGTCAAATCGCACTTTCGTCCGCCGTACCACGAAAGGTCGATGGATCTCCACTGGCATGGTGACACCTACAACGATCGGTACAGTAACGAAATTAGTGGCAAATTGTCGAACCGGCGAAGTTCCGCACTTACTGCTTCCGCAATGAGTGATCCAGTGGTTGACCCTGTTGACTGTTTGCCAGCTTTTTCCGCGACGGTGATGCAGCGCAATGGGAGGCAGCGTCAGTATCACCACCTTCTGCGCATAAAGTGTGAGCCACCCTAGTAGGATGGCCAGGTCCGAGATTAGCCTGCATGCGTCACATTCGCCCCGCAAATCGTTGGTCCCGATCATTAGGATTACGCGCGGGGCGATAGGCACCTCCATCACCACATCAAGCAGCTGGCTTGCTGTGGCCCCGCTCACCAACGTAGAGCTCACTGCGAAAGAAAAGGACGTTCAAAACAAGGATATGTCATGACATGTAAGGAAAAAAAAAACAGATACACACACAGAGGACGGCATACATGCATTAGGCAAGCCTACGAATTATGAATCCCGGAGAAAAGGTCACCGGAGTAAAGCTGACCGGAAACCCGGCGGATGCGGAGAAAACCTCACCAGAATTTCGATAGGTGCAGAGAAAAGCTCACCCACGATTCTGCGAACCGATCTAACACTTTTTCTTCACAGCCTGTCGCTTCGTGACAGAACGTTCAGAGTGGGTGCACGCATTTCATTGACGCCGTTCAATCAAGGCCATTTCATCGAACGTCGTTTCATTGAAGCCGTTTCATATAACGCCGTTTTATCGAACGTTATGGTTTCTGGCCGGATTGTTTCTTACCTTTGTAAATAGTTTTTTTTTTCTTTTTGCATAAAAACTAACAATATTCTGCTCCGTTTTTTTTTGTTTTTTTCTTTGCTTTGTGATAAACCAATGACCGCTTTCGGAGATGTAGAACAAGACGGACTTGTCACTTTGTAGGGGGCTGTCTCCATGTGGAAGTAAGCAGCTTAGAAAAAAGACGCGTCGACAACTTTGTTGTTCTCATGCATTCTGCAAAACTGTGGACTCTTCTGCTTCTTCATTTTTTTCTTAGAAAGTAAGCCAGTCTTCTGATGAAAACACCGTGAGTGCGCGGGCGAACTGGTGGTAGGTAATCATGGCGTCCTAAGACTGTGGTGCAGAAAATTAAAAAAAAAAAAAAAAAGTCTAAGGAACGGACACAGAAGGGAACGTCTGGGGTTGAACGCGAACACTTGATTTTAGAAATACTTATACGAGTATGAAAACAAAAAAGCGCAGAATGAGCGGAAAGCAAAGTGCGACATATAAACAGAAAAGAGAAATCAAAGCCCACAGTAGGGCCGCGAATATTGAATATCAAGTATTGATTGTTAGATTTCGTAGGTGACCTTTTCCCCGCACTCGTCAAAAGGCAGATGAGCTTTCCTCTGCATCCATCGGTTTTGACGTGAGCTTTTCTGCGCCGCCCACGAATTATACGTACCAATTTGTTGTCGCCTTAGTCCGGAGCAGTGTTCCGCTAAACGCAACAACACGGAGTCGCCGATCAGTTGGTAGCCGTTTAGCGACGCTGGGCCGTTGGAGAAGATCATGTCTGCGACAGATACAAAGTTTGTCACACTGTGCACGAATTAAAAAAATCTGAACTCTTACGAAAAATAAATCTTGCTACTCACCTCTCAATTCACGCTCGAGAAAGAAACGGAGAGACCTCCAACTAGAAACTAAATGTATCCATCGTATATTGTTTATATAGGTGAAGGGAAGGGAAAAGGGCGAGGAGGTGAAAAGTCGAGAACAAAGAAACACATCCCAAGCTTTCAAGTGCTTCTAAACACACAGACGACAGCCTTAGAGGCTGTTAGGAAATAGACAAGACTACACAAGACAAGACAGGAACCCAATACGTCCATTTATTCTTTTTGTGTGTATGTTTTCCTTCTAACTAATAGGAATATTTTACTTTTTACGAAAAAGGTCGAGAGATTGCGCCCAGTACTGTGAACGCCACTTGTGGGAGGGGGAGGAAAGTCGCTTTTGTATAAATGTTGAGTGACGGGCTAATCTTCAAGGGGCACACTAGCGACCACGATACGGCGTGGCGACACACAAAAGGGGGCACTTTTCTAACCCCCCCCCCCCTCTCATCTTCACCTGCTTGTGTAAAGGTGCGTTCACACCGGCGATGCGATCTAGTCGCGCGATAACTTTTATTGCAAAAGCGACCATCGCGGCCAAAAAGCGACCCGATTTGAGCAGTCGCTTGCTGACCCGACTTTTTGCGATGCGATCTCGTCGCGGATCGGCTGAGCCAATCAACGGCGTTCGGAGCGAGAGTTTTCGAGAAACGACTCGCCAACGAAGGCGTTGGCCTCGCTCATCGCGCACGCCGGTGTGACCATCTAATCTTTTTGCGATGCCATCTAGTCGCGTCGCGCGACTGCTTACATCGCCGGTGGGAATGCGCTCACCCCTGTACCTTTGGCAACACTGCGCGCTGACAGTGAGGTGGAAGCCGCACGCTCCTTAGACCACTCAACCCAAGCCTTGCGACACGTGGTCACCCCTCTCCGCATACTCACGCGGAGACAGAGAGGTCAGCTGATAAAAGGCAGGCAAGTGATTGGTGCGGCGAACACGTAGCTCGCATCGGGATGCGGAGCGCGACTCGTGAAACGCGTTCTAGTAGACCGTTTTGGGCACCGGCTCCGAGTGTTGTGTAACCGCAGGACAGCGTCAAGCACATGTGTGCTCAAGTTCATGCGTCCGGATCTAGCGTCTGATTCAGTGTCGGCTAGGATGTTTCTTTTGGCTGTAACTTTCTACAAAAAAAAACAAAAACGTTGTCCTTTTTTGCTTTGCGCCCCGAATGAAAGCTGACCGCGTTCTGGCGATGATTCAACCGACCAGTTGTGTCCCCCGGCTCGCCGGACCCTTTTTCCTCATTTTCCTCCAGTTCCGTGTCATTTTTCTTTTATATACGTGATGGCCGTAATATTCCTCCGGTTTGCAGCCGGAGGAATATTTGGTCGATGCAGGACGGTTCATTCGTCACATGACGATTCATCACAGGCCGATTGGTAACAGGCCCGCTGCGGAACATGCGTCAAGGAGAATTCGTCACAAGGGCCACCGCAATAGTTCGTCCTCTAGAAAATGCTTTTTTTGTTTGTTTTCTTTTAGTGGGGGGAGTGGTCAACCTGGCAAAGCCCCTACAAGGTCAGCATTGCTAATCGATCGATGGTGAACAAGCTGAAAAAAACGTAGCTCCGGGTTCAGTTCTGATCGAGGAATGCTGCGGTTACCTGGGCACGATTATTTTCGAACGCGTACTTCGTTCTGAAAGATGGTGGTAATCGCAGCGGTGAGAAGGAACAGTGCACTGTGTTTTCGGAGTTGTCTCAAAAGATCGCAACGCAAAGCAGAAATAACGTCTCATACAGCCAGTCTTGTACGCGTTACTGAAAAAAAAAATTACCGATTACAATTACAATCACTCTATTGAAAAATGTGACTGATTACGAAGATTCGCCCTCTAAGGGACGTGACCCCGTCGCTGCACCCGATGATTAGATGTTTCAAGAAATTTTAAGTTTGTGTTTTCTGTTTTTTTAGGTCTCGCACCTTCAGAAGCTACATAAAAAAAAATGGAAATGAAAGAAATAATGGGAAACAAAAATAAAGTTTTTTTCTTATTAGTTCCGCTACTCCGTTGAAAAACGAAGTCTAATAAATTAAAATTAGTATTATAACACTGCTGTCCTCGCCTATTATTTATACTGGTCAACCAGGCGGTGTTCGATGAAACAGCTCCGATGAAATGTCCGGTCCCAGTAATACCTCACAGCCACTCCTGATCAGAGGTCCCAACACATCTGGCAAATTGAATGTAACGTTACCACTATACAGAGGGAACAACACCGCTTCCGTTATTATTATTATTATTGTTATTATATTTATCACGGTTATAGCTATTACAAACACTCTACATTCACTACGTTAGACGCCACCATCTTGTTGTAGGATTTTTTTTTTTATTGTGCCCATGTGACTTCTTTTACACTAGTTCTTACTGGTGTTTCATCGTAATTCGGGCATTGAAATAACTTTTGCTGCCGATCCTACCATTTTTTTCGCCCTTTCGCGGCAAAGGGATATTGTGCTGGCATTACACACGAAATAAGAATGTAGCCACACCGTCCCAATCTCAAACTACAGCACAATGGCCTGACACGGCTGTAGTGCAGCAGTACGATGAGCAGGTTTGTATTTTCAAAAACCCCATGAAGCTATCCGGTGGTAAAAATAAAAGAACCGCCCATGGCCAGTGCGTACAAGAAAAGGCAGTGGTGACAGGAAGCGCAGGGCGTCTCTTTCGTACGGCCGGCACCCAGGGCGCACTCATATTTACCCTGTTGCTCTCACGAAGTCGGGAGACGTTGACGCATTATCGAAGGTGTACCCTTTTTCACACATAGGCGTGCAACGCTGGAGAATGGGGGCGCGTGGTTTTTTGGAAAGCGCTTTCTACCATTTCTACGCGCGAGTGCTCCTGCAACCCAAGCATTGTGAACAGTTACGCACTCGCGCCTGTGCCTTTGCAAGCCCTGCACACAAATTGTCCAACTTCGAAAAAGCATAGTTCAAAATTGCCGGTCCCACTTTTCCATACCGCTTCAAAACCCCATCTCGCTCAGATCACTTGGCAGCCGGACAAGTTGGGGCAGGGGGCCTCCAGTTGGGGATTATCCGGTACATTGTCCTCCCAACAATGAACGCACGCGCGACGCGCCAGAGGGTGAACACGTGAAAGGAGGGGTGCAAGAGCGGAGAGGGAAACTCAAGGTCGCAAGCGACGGGAAAAAGGGTTTCGAAATTGGCGCGCAGGTTCCGCAGCGTTTCCTCACACGGACAGCCAACGCAGCCCTGGTGGTTCAACTAATGTCTTGTTCAAGATGGCCGCCGTGGTACCGCAGCCTTAAGTTTGAGGCGCACTGTACGTCGACGTGGAGCACAAGAAGTGGGACGAGGTCTTACCCTACATCGTGGTTGACTACAACACGGCAGTTCACTGCAGTTACACCTTTCCAGCTTGTGGGTTTCTTTTCGTAGCTCCCTCTACTAATAATCCCGCCCGAGTGGTATGCGCTCCGCCCGCCACCCAG
The DNA here is from genome assembly GCF_016920785.2 of Ixodes scapularis. Taxonomy (NCBI): domain Eukaryota; kingdom Metazoa; phylum Arthropoda; class Arachnida; order Ixodida; family Ixodidae; genus Ixodes; species Ixodes scapularis. Next base: position 13,929,511 of record NW_024609873.1, on the reverse strand, counting down.
GGAGTGACATATAGCAACGAGGAGACAGCGAGTGGGTTTACTGTACCTCCCGGTTGCCCGTCGTCGAGAGCCGGTAGTCCGGGCCCGCCGACCCTTGTTGTCGCCCGTCGATCAGAGCTCACAGTCGGGGTCCGTGTCCAGGACTGCGGATCGCCTTTCCCACGCCAGCGCTGCGTAGGCTGGCTGTCCCGGGCTATCAATGCCCGAGTCTCGCTGCGGAACCGCCCCGGGATCGTCATAGCCCAGGTCATATGGCCCGGGCTCGCCGTTTCCACCGGTCTTGCTCTAGACCTCGCTCGTGGACCTCTCCGGGGTTCATTATGGGCCACGCCAGGCCTAGGCCAGGCAGCTTGGCTTCGACATTCCTTGCCCAGCTACCAGCCTCGCTCAGCACGCAATGTCCCGCGCCAGCTCGTGTCTTCTCCGCCGACCGCCTGTCACGTGCCCTCTGCCTCGTCCTTCACCCTCGGCTCCCACACTCTCCCCCCCTCAAGGCCCGGACTTCGGGGGACTTCATAGGCCTCAGGGAGCCACTGGGTTTCATGGGAGTGGCCATGTTGCAGCGTCCGAAAGTGGCGTAGGTGGTGGTGGCTAGCGAAGCCGGCAGACAATGCCGACCTGTCTGTCGCTCGCTGTCCCACTCACCGCGATGCAGCAGGGGGTTTGCTTTAAGCTGGTCCGGCCGACGCAGACGGCCTTGCCCCGTTCCGCTTAGAGGTCACAGCGGGCTTGGAACTGCCCGCCTGAACCGTTCGTCAGGCCGAACAACTGTCAGCCACCCTGAGCACTTGGGAAAACGAATGGTCCCGTCTACCCTCCCGGTGGGCTTCCTGGGTTACAGAGTCTGTGGCCGTCTTTCCAAGAAGTTATTCTGCGGAGAACAAACTGTTAAAACAACACACAGCGAAAAAATACTCTGCCGCAGATCGTGGCAGTGGCCCTAGCCTCTACCGCCACATAGCCTGCCGACGGGTTCATGTACCATGCGGCTAACTCAGCAAGTCTGCATTGCAGAGCTCGCTCCTGGGTCGCCAAGAGCAGGGGATTTCTTGGGTCCTACCGCAACCTCATGTTATACATCTTCCCCATCGCGACAACGGTAGTATCCTTTCAAGTCAGCAATGTGAACCGGGCAAGCCTACTCGTTTGTATCTCGCCGAGTAAGCCTAGAAGTAAGGCACGACGCTCGCGACTTTATACCTTGGATGCCCTTCTCACCTCGGAGCAAGCGATACGGCAATACCACTAGCTGCGTTGCTCAAAGCGTGAGTTTCCTTCTGAACAGGTAACGATGGAGTAAACAGTCCATCTTTTGCGCAACCGAAGGAATCCAAAGCCTGTGGCGGAACAGCCATATTCCATACCCGCGTTCCGATACGGCTACATATACCATGTGGCACTCGATGTAAGCGTCATCGTCCCGTTCCGTCCACGTGTATACGAGCTCTAGGGACTGCTCGGTCCTCGGAGGGAGCGGCAGCTTAGCGAGCAAGCCCGCTTAAACCGTTCACGCCTCAAGGCAAGCTAGACAGCTACAAGCCACCCAAATGTCTACCGCCTCATCCCCGGCCAGGTCGTAACGCGACATAACGTATTAAAAGTTTTGCGTTCACTGCCACGACCGGCCAGAGTGAAGCCGAAAAAGCATCCTACTTTTTCGGTCATACTGCCCACCGCCTGTTCCAAAAAGTCAGCAAACCAGCTACACCACCCCGCCGCACAATCCGATTGTGCGGCGGGGTGATGTAGCTGGTTTGCTGACTTTTTGGAACAGGCGGTGGGCAGTATGAATGTGCGGATTTGGCGGTACGCCCTGTTTTCGTTCAACGAGACTAAGCGCGTGCATGGCAATAGCAAAGTTGGAAGCTTTGAATAAAGTTTAGTTGCCAGTTAGCGTTTGTCCTGTGTGCTTCTTCGTCTTTTTGTCCCTTCTCTTTTGCGCTATTTTTAATATGAATGTCCACTACCACCTTGCCCAGCAAACCAAGCTTCTACACTACGGCATGGGCTTGCCGATTTGCATCTACAGGTTCGTGGCCAAATGTCCAGAGAGCTTCGTTTCTGATAGCGGGGTTTTGAGGTTTGTTAAGATGCGTAGAGCGCATGGGTGAGATCCTGCCGGCTCAGAATTGTTGCAGGGCGGTTTGTGAATCGGAGAGAATATTGAGGTATTCCTTGCCGGAGGCGATTGCCAAGGCGATGGCCGTTTCTTCTGCCTCCACTGGATTGACGGTAGTTACGGCCTCCACTGAAGGCCTTAACTACCATCATTAGGTCGTGGTCTATCACGCTGACTGCGGCCGCTGGTTGATTCGAGTACATGGCAGCGTCAGTGAACCGGGTGTCGGCCTTGCTGCTATATTTGTGCTGGAGGGCCCGAGCTCGGGCATTGCGATGGCCGGAGTGAAGGATCGGGTACAAGTTATTGAGGATTGGGACCACTGGAATGTGGTCCCGTATGGCCGTTGGTAGGCGGACCGTGTCCCGCACCGATCTGGGAATGGGAACATGTAAGTTCTGCAGGACTGCGCGGCCGGTGGGGGAAAGGGCAGCCGTTGTTGCTGGCTGGCTAGGTATGCTTGTATGAGCTTTTGAAAGGTGTTATGTACGCCAATGGCTAGGCGCTTATCTGTGGCAGCAAAAATTGGTAGGCCCAGAGCGATCTTGAAGGCTTTGCCGATAAACAAATTAGTTCTGTTCTTCTCACCCTAGTTGAGGTTGAGGTATGGGGTGGAATAGGTAACGAGGCTGGGGATGAGAACCCGAATGAGCTGAATCACGTCTGTCTTCTTGAGCTTGAGACTACACCGATGTAAACCGTGCCAGCCCAACACCACCTAGACAGAAGGCCTCCACACGCGTCATCATAGACAGATCGATCGAGGCGAGAGATTGGGCACGAGTGCTGCGTCAGTGTTCGGCTGCGGCTCGTGGCCAATCAGCGCGTCGAAGGTCGGACTCGGGTCCAATAGCCAACCGAGCGCGATCCGACTGTGATGACGTTTCATAGAGGAAGAGGAAACCATCCGGAGGCCTTCTGTCTAGGTGGTGTTGGCCAGCCAGGACCACCGCGTTCTTCCGGGTTGAAACGAACGTTCCAACTCTCTCGGCAGAAAACGCGCGTTCCGAACCTTGTGTCACCTGTCTCTCAAGCTTGCCCACCACGGGAAGTGTTTACGCCAACGCTTTCCTACCAGCCAGGTCCCTATGATGCTAACGGCCCACCCGCGGAGCCCTCGTCGATCCCTACATAGCAAGAGCAACAAATATGAGTAGAGATGTAGTTTTGCCATAATGAATATGGATAGAGGAAACAAGAGACGCTCTTCATTAACGATCTTTAAAGCTCGTGATCATTGAGACTTGTATACTGCGTTCACCTCAAGATGCCAGTGCAGTGGAAGTTACGCGCTCGTTAAACCAATTAGCCGCCATTTTTTTATCTTTTGACTCCGCCTTCTGTGCTTGGGCAAGGGAGGGAGTGTGATCACGTGGCGAAGGTCTACGCATGTCTGGCCCAGCGAGCATCTAGCTTCTACCGCACTGTCAACTTAAGGGAGAAAAAGAAACACCCCACGTGCTAGTTCTAAATTGAATACATACTTACAATCGCTTTTGTGTATGGACGTTTTGGAATATATTGTACATTAAAGTAAATCTCCACGAGATTCATAATGGGACCTTTGTTAGATCGTTTCGGGAGCACAGATTTAGTACACGCTCGCAGTGTCCGCACTCCGCAACTTACAATCTATTAAAAGTCCGTAAGAGGGCTCTTTTTTTTTAAACAAATCACGGAGAGTGAATGCGCCGTAATATGTAATTTTGTTAGAAATGTTGTTAACGGATAACTCTAATTACTCGTTACCTAAGAATATAATAGAGAAGCTGGCATAATATGAGTGCACGACCACCCAGTTGACCAAAGCTAAAAAAAACGACCACATCGCGCCCATGAATTTTGCGGTACAGCATGTAACTACACTCGGTTCATGCATAAGCTGACGATGCGTCAAAGCTACAGGCACAAGACCTCAGATTCGAGACGTTGCGCTCATGCTTGAAAGGGTCGTTTCAGTCGTTTCCATAGGGAGCTTTCGTATATACGTTTGTTACCTCCAAATATCATAGAAAGGTACACTCTTCTACTGAGCATCCGCACCGCTAGTTTTGTCTGCGGAATTCTGGGGATCATTTCCGATCGCCGTAACCTTGCGGGGTGCCGTGTTTGATCGTAGCCTTCGCTGCCTCGTCCAATTACAGGTGAACGAAGCGCATCCTCATTTTTTCTCTTCAATATTTCTTTATATTATTATTTTTACGACGGCTACCAGAATGCGGACGTATGGGAAGTAGAAAGTAGTGCTGCAGAACTTTTTTGAAAACTTCAAGATTTGTCCTTTTGTACTCCTGATAAGTCTACGCAAAAAGTAACCTTAAAGTAATATGTGACGTAACGAGTAAAGTAAACCATTACTTTTCAGAGAATGTAATTTGGAACGGTGATTCATTACAGGGGAATCTTGGTGATTTGTAATTGTAATATATTACATTCTTAAAGTAACGGGCGCAAGTCTGAGTATAACGCCCATAAGTATATGCATGAAAGCAAGTTTTGTTCATTTACGCGGTTCTCTCTAATTAATTGACCAAGAGAACACAAGTTACTCGATTTCGGAGGCGCAAAAATCAAATCAAATTGGACGTTTTAGTGATTTATACAGCGTAAGGTTGGTCTGCCAGTAGGGGCGACACTGGTTTACACTGTAGATGAGCAATTTCGCCAGTGCAGTACGACTGCTAACCTGGGGTCTTTAACGTGCTCACGCAGTAGTCATACACGACCGCACGCCGGTACGATACGCCGGTACTATTCTGGCTAATCTCGTACGGCATACATTGAATTCAACGTATGCCCATCGCTCAGTCTCTGCCGGATTAGTTCTTAGCGGTGATATTTCCAAAATCACCACTTTCATTTGAAACGCAAGCATTCCCGTTAGCGTATTTCCAATATGCGAAATGCCGCACAAGTTTGATTCCGAAAAAATAAATGCGCAAATTACACCGCTTTCAAAACCCTCCTAATCAACAAAGTGCCATTAGGCTCTCCTCGGCACGATGCTGGCAACCAAATCTAAAGTAAACGGTCGGGACTAAACCAAGAAGTCCTCGTGAGGTCATTGGCCCTGAGTTAAACTCGTGTCATTAGTGCCTTCCTAGTATTTTCTTCACCACGATAAAGTACGCGACGTAATAGCAATCACCGCCGTTCCGTTGAGTTTCGTCCGAATCAAGGTGAACTGCGCGGCTTCTGGCACAACAGACGGTCGCTGCGTGAAATTGAGTTTGCGGACGAGTGGCCCTAATGACAAGCCTAACTGCCGCCGTCCCAGATACAAGACCGTCAGTCTGATGCGTGGTAGTTATCCCTTCTGTCGGAGACCTAAACAGCTGGGTGTGGAACGGGGTGGGGAAGAACGCAATGAGATTACCACGAGAAAACCTCTCTGCGCTGAGCAGGGCCCGGTTGGCGACAAACGCTAGAAATGGGAGGGCGCAACCTCTTAATGGGCTAATGAAATGGTATCGGGTGGGAATGCTTATGTTTTTGCAGAGGCGTACCGATCCTAGTCTGGCCCAAGTATACACAAACAGACCGCCGTTGATTCAGAAGTTTCTTGTCGCGGTGGAAATGCGAGGTTAAAAGTGGGCTATTTCTTTCAGTTTTGCCTTCGCAAAGCTCAATTATGTAATTGTGGTATTAAAATCACGCCCTTAATGACAGTCGAGCATTATTCTTAGATTGGGCACGAGAACTGCGTGAGCACTCGACTTCGGCTTGTAACAATTATTGACTCGTCGGACACTCGGGTAGTGGCTCGTCTCTAACCACTGCGGTGATAAGAATAGCCGAACTCTAACAACGCCTGGAGTTCAGCACTGATTTTCTATTTTGCCAACCCCAGCGCGTGTCAATTATTGAAGTTGGCGGCATAAGAAAGGCTCCATGGCACATGATCGCTTGTTCTGGCTCGGAGTTTAGGGGATAAAGAATGCTCATATTTCACGATTTTTTTTTTGTCGACTGCCCCATCGCTTAGAAAAAAAAACTAAAGCAAGTTTATTCAGTTATTAAAGTTTGAGTGTGATTCTAAGTAGTATTAAAAGTTCGTTTCATGGCTCCTTTTTGGTACTTTTAGAAGGCGGACAAGTTAAGAGAGCCAGGTACTTGGACCCATAGAGTTATTATAATGTACGCTAGAGGTTCAACTGGCGCTAGTGTCTATGCGACTTCCGGGAGGCAAATTGAAGCAGACAGCAACCAGTCTACTTTTGCGGTGCTCCTGTGCATTCCTATGGGAAAACGCACGTGCATTTTGTCTCTTCGCCGGAAAACAACATGAATAAGTTTTGATATTTGTGGCGTACCGAACAGTATGTACCTTCATTGGTATTGTGAAAGTGTAATTGCTTTAGTTATCCAATCTTTATTTACCGCTGAACGATATTAAACTTCGCTATATTTCAGGCCCAATCCTCTGTTCCACGGCAGGTATGTAAAAACGAGCGACGATTCTAAGCAAAATAACGATCGAAAGAAATGCAGAGTGTGTAAAAGCTTTGCTAGCATTCCGGTGGCGCTTATATATTGCTAATATGCCCGTCCTGTCATTATATGAAAATGACTCCGTCGTGCGCTTCTTTACGATCGGTTAAAAACATTTGAACTTAAAAAATAAAGTATGTTGGCCACAAAAAGTGTGTCTTTATTATTTCCTTTGTCGGGCAGCTTTCATCGAGCACCTGTTTTCTGGCTTCTCACTATTTGAAAACATTTGGAGCGTGCGGGTGATGCTTTGAACCCAGAACAAGCATCTTCGCACATGAGTAGAAAGAATAAAGCAGTACTTATTTAATGGAAATCGGACTGTATTACGTGGCTTAAAATTTATTTTGATCGTCTGCATGCACAAGAAGTTCCTTATCCAGTGTTACTGCGAAGTTCTTGCCGTCTCTTTTGGTTTTCCAGATGTCCTTCGTTCGTTTGGCACGTATATCCCCGATGCTAGAAAGCGCCGACGCCGTGTTCGCGCTAACAGTGTCCGAGAGTGCACATAAATACACGCACGAAGCGGTTTTAGCACCGTTTTTCAGGCCACGAATTTAAAATAAAAACGCCGTAAGTGACCAATTATTTTGTCTGCGTGACTGAGAAATGTTCCAAAGTGCCTAGTACGTACGAATTATTCGTGATATTTGCCCTTATAATCGAGCGCAGAGAGAAAATGCACTCGCTTTTTCCCATAGAAATGCATTACCGGAAGTCCATTTCGGACTGGTTGCTGTTTGCTTCAATTTGCAGCAGCACACTAGCGCCAGTTGAACCTCTAGCGTACATTATAATAACTCTATGCTTGGACCTGAGAAATGTGTCTATCACGTGACCTTGATGTCACTACAAAGAAATTGGCATGTCCGCGGTTAGCCCTCGATCCTGGCTCTAAATTCCATGATTACCGTGAACCGAAATGACGGCTGTGAGTCCGAGCTCACTGCTTGGATTGCTTCATGCGTTCCCTGCACGTGCTACCAAACAAGGTCAGCACCTCTGAAAAGCTGCGTCCCTGCACCCGTAGCTTCCGCTGCAATCCAAGCTAAAAAAGACCGACCAGGGCCCGTTTTCTCGAACGCGAACCGCGGTTTAAAGTTAACTATTGTCCCTAGAAGGGGGAATTCTAGGTCACGTGACTGGGAGAGCAGGGACGCCGAGGGAGGAGCAGTACCTAGAATCAAAATGGCCGCGGCGTCGCTTCATGAGGGCTAAAAGTTCTGCTGAACATTCATTTCGATCTGGCTGTTATATTAATGACTTACCATCAACCTATTACCACGTCAAGCAAAGCGATAGTTCAGAGGTACTACTAAACTAACCGACGGCAGCATTCCGCGAACGGATCACTCTTCAGCAGTCCGGGTCCAAGACATATGACGGTACATAAGCCTTGCAAGTGTTTTTATGGTGAGTAAAAAAAAATGTTTTGCGAACGAGTGTTGGTACATATTTAAACTAAGACGTTTAATTTGTAACGCTATGCACTCCAACTCGTGAGCAGCGATTACTTTGCGGAGAAAGGGGGTTGTCCTCAATAAAGTCTTCGTTCCGGGTGAATAGCTGAGACATTGTACTGCCTTCTTGTTCACAGTGCGCCGACAGTATGCCGACAGCATTCAGGTTTCTACATATCCCCGGTGGCCAGCAATTCAACGGTGACGAGAAGCTTAGCTTCTCGTCACCGGTGAATCGGTTGGGCAAATGGAAGAGAGGGCAAACAGTTGAGATCAGCAGGAATCGCAGAAACGTGCGTCGCAAGGAACGAAAACGAGACTACAGCACCGGCGTTGCCAGACTGGAAGAAATACGGGAAAGTTGTGCGTTGTTTATGGCGAAACATATTGGAGGAAATGTTTCTTACATTTTCGAATAGTCGTCGACAAACTCTAGCATAGTAGCTAAAATTTCTTCGTACCATCGGAAGCAAATAAATTGGTCTTCAAGTACAACATTACTATATTTTGACTTAAAATACCATACTAGATCGATGACAACCAGCGAAAAAAGAGGATGAACAAAATGACTGGCTTGTTTCACCGACAGATGGTGCATCTTATTGCCCAATCAAAAATAATTATTGTTGTTCTATATCCAGCCGTTTATTACAATACCTAGGTACTTTTCCCTTCCTAGGCACCGCGGTTTACCAAAATGGGTTTACCATCGCTTCGAGAAAACCGGCCCAGGCAGCAACGTGACGCTGAATTTAGCGCTTGGACAATCTGCCAGGGACGGAGACAAACGTGAAACGCCGCAGCGATGAAACGACGTTCCTTCTAATTTTGCTTGTGGAACAATTTCTACAACGGCAGTACTCCGATGCGATCAGTACCGAAAAATCGATATCAAATGCCAAATCTACACTCAGCAGAAAAGTGTAGTGGCTGCTTCCATTGGTATAAGCCTTTCATCGCAGGTGAACTAGATCATTGAACGTTGAGTGATTCATATGAACTGCTCAATTATATTGTCTTATGCTTAAAAAAAGCTAAACGTTGTTTAAAAAAAAAACGCGAAGCATCTTTAGAATGAAACAAGGAAAGGCAAAAAACAAAACAAAAACAACGACAAGCGATCGAGGCTACTTTAAGTTTAAACTCCCCCCCCCCCCCAAAAAAAAACAAACAAGAAAAAGCAAAAAAAAAAAACGATTTCGGTTGATTTGCTATAGAAGAGAAAGGCAGAGCTTCTACCGTGGCCTCCAGTTCGTAAGGCGCAACACGCCGTGCTTTCTCGGGCAAGCGCAGAAATCTAACCAAATGATGATGACTTTTGTGCCGTCAGTGAACCAAAGGCGATTTGATGACTCCTTGTTTTACGCTAATGGGTGTCAAAGCTCCCTTCGAATCAATGGAACCCATTGACCCATTCTGCGAAGCAAGGTACTTGATGTATAGATAGTTATAGCTTTGCGAAGAGCGCTGGCTTTGAACCCGGCCACGACGAGGTTTTGCATATTTCGGCATTTGTTCGCTCTAGTAGGTCACGTCTTACTGAAATAAAAAGTAGACGCTGAGTGTAGATGCTAACGCTAGTAAGTGTCACTCACGTTCCGCACTAGAGTAACGCTCCAGTGCAAGCTCATTCCAACTTTGTCGTCTTGATGAAACATCAAGACGGCAAAGGTGGAATGAGCATGTACAATTATAAACGTTGCCGTGGGGAACATAAAGGCTTAAAGGGGAGACGGAAAGGCGTTGAGAAGCTGGTTTGGGCGAATAAGTGATGGGGAGGGGCTCGTGACAGTAAAAAGGCGATAAGTTGTGAATATTGTTTCTTTTTTACTTTGCAGGTATTTTGCGAAACAGAGTTTGGATTTATTGTGATTGATACGACTGCATCCTGCATTGACACGACTCACACACATGGTGCGTAGCAAAATGCTTGAGTGTGGAACCATCAGGCGTGCCTGGAAAGTACCCAGATGGAAAGAACAATGGAGCAATATACTCAGCCTTCGGATGGAAATTGGCCAAGAAATAATAGTGCACACTTGGCGAGTTTGTAAGGTATAATTTGTAAATCCAGCAAACAGGTAGACAGTCACGCAAATATTCACACGTAGAAAAATATCCTCAAAGGGCGCTGAACTATCAAGCCATAATCTGTATTTACTCAAACTTCCTTTTCGACCACAAGAAAAAGACTGATTATGTAGTCAGAAGTCGAGAGGAGGCTAGTATATCCCTTGGTTTCTTTTTGTATTCCTCAAAATAATTTTTGAAATTAATTTACTCTAAAATCTTTTAAGTGTTGGACTTTTTTAACTCGTGAACTCTTATTTTAGACCAAGGGTGTATTCAACAGTAGGCCAGTATTTTACTTGATTCATATACATTTGAGATTGACCTTCGTAATTATTTTAGCAATTTTTGCAACTCTTGCACTTTGCAGTATTATTAATATTAATCTCCTTTCTTTTCCATTTGTCTTATATTTTCCGTTTCCTCGTCTTCTCTGCTTTTCTTTGTCTGTTACCTTTCCCCCCTTCGCGTTGTCTTTCACTCTTTCTTTCTTTTGTTTGCAGGGTTGCCATCCTGTTCATTGTAATTCCTTGGGGTCGAAAGAAGGAGAAGTTTCGCTAATTACAGATTATGAGTCGATAGTTCAGCGCTGTGTGAGTGATTCTTTTTTTGTGTGTGTTTGGACTTTTGAATGAAAACCTGTGAGCTGTTATTGGCTGAAGCTGAGCATGTTGGTTCATTGCTTGTGAATGGGGCCAGCTGAACATGGAAAACACACAGAGAAAAAATATAACATTCGCACCGCTGGACTAGCAACATTTAATGATTCCTCTTTTTCCTTTTCTGCTAATCCTTGATTCCGGTTTTCTTTTTCTTTACACTTAGATTTTCTAATTCTTTACACTTGATTTACGCTTTCTCTTTCTTTACGCTTAATTCGGAATTTCTCTTCCTTAAACGCATTGTCCTTTCTGCCTTCGGAATGTTCTCATCCCTTTTCTTCTGTCTCCCTTAAACGGTCTTCCTCTTCTTCTACTTTTGCCTGGTCCTCATGTCACTCCGCAGGAAAATCTTCTCGGAGTTGTGTAGTGCGACGGAAGGGGCACTAACACAGTCCTCGCCTTTTTCTTCGATGGCTAGGGCTTCCAGGAGTTCACGGGCGAGTTGATTTTTATGTCGCCCCACGATGCTTACGTTGCACAAGGTTGCCCCGCATTGGCATGCGCGACAATGGGCTGCAAGGTGTCCTGCTGCTGTCACGTTTCGTAGAGATGTGGCATGTTCTCTGGTTCTATCGTTGATACAGCGCCCTGTTTGCCCAATATAACACCTTCCACATGTTAATGGAATGTTATAAATGACCTCTTTTTGACATTGGGCGTACTTTGTTTTGTGTGCGATGTTACATTCCTCTTGGTGCCTACGTTGGTCTTCGTTTACCCTGCCGCACATTGAATACCCTTTGTTTGGCGCGGAGCTTATCACTTGGACCCCTTGCCGACCTGCGATCTTTTTTAGTCGGTGAGTGATGCCATGGAGATATGGTGCTACCACTATGGGACTTGCATTCTTTTTCTTTGTTGTCTGCTCGGTGCCTTCCTGTCCGCGCTTCAACTTCTGGGAGATCTTTTCACATATTGATACCAGTAGCGTTTCCGGATACCCAGCATCAAGTAGCCTGGATATCTGAGTGTCGAAACTCTTCTGGATCTGGTGTTCGCAAGACTTCTTTAAGGCAGATGTTAGTGCCGTGGTGGCGACCCCACGTTTCACGTTCTTTGAGTGTCCGGATTCGAATGGAAGGAACGCTTTGCAGGATCGAGCTTGGTATCGCCAGCAGACGTGGTCTTCTTTAAAGTCTAAGGCTAGATCGAGGAATCTGATAGATTTGTTAACGGGTAGTTCATGAGTGAACTCAAGTCCTGAGCAGCTCTGTTCAAAGCACCTCATGACATGCTCGCGGCAACCGTTGTTTTGTTCTTCTACCTCCGTGTTACAAAGTATTAAAAAATCATCAACGTAGCGGAAGATGACTTCAACCCGGGGATCTTTCATGCTTCGTTGGATAGCAAGTCCACATGATGCGAGAAACACATCGCTGAGGTAGGGAGCCACGCGAGACCCGATGCAAACGCCCCTTTTCTGCACATACTGCTGATTTTGATAGGACACCACCGTCGCCTTCAGGTAAGTACTAAGCAATTCCAAAAAGCTGTCGAGGGACATGCCAACCGCACTTTGGAATGATGCGAGACCTTGCTGTTCAATTGTTTCTCGAAGTATGTTTAGGAGGCCTGCATGGGGGATGGAGTAATACATATCTTTTATGTCAAGGGAAAATCCAGAGGCGATGTTAGACCCATTTTCTTGCAGAAAGGAAATCACACTTTCTGAGTTTGGAACCTTGAAAGGGTCTTGTACCTGCACTTGCGACAGTTGTTTGGCCAGAAATGTTGACACTTGTGCTTGCCATGTATTTCTCTCTGATATAATTGCCCGGAACGAAATCCCCTCTTTATGTGTCTTGGCTGAGAAAAAAACCGACAGTTGGTTATTCTTCGATCCTTTAACTTTTGTGACGAGACTGCCTAGCTGGTTATTTTCTAGTATCTTCAGGATGGCTTTTTTTGTTGATGTAGTTCTTTTTTGATCTACTGGAATGAAATTCTCTGTAATGGCTTGGTCAGCTCTTTCTCCGTATTTTCCTTTATCGAGGACGACGAACCCTCCCTCCTTGTCTGATACGCATAGTTTTAGATCTTTGGTCCGCAATTCCTGCACTGTAGAGTCAAAACTCATTTTCTGATGTTGAGGGCTCCTTAGGCTTGCAAGGCAAGCAATTCCTTCATTTATTATCTGCGATGCTTTTTCTTCTAGAGCTTTGGCCGCGATGCGTCTTACTCGTGCAACCTTGTCTACGGCCTTAAGCTTTGGCGGTACTGCAAACTTTGGACCCTGTTCCAGTACCTTCTTGGCATTTTCTGTAAGGTGCAGCCCATTGTCGCGCATGCCAATGCGGGGCAACCTTGTGCAACGTAAGCATCGTGGGGCGACATAAAAATCAACTCGCCCGTGAACTCCTGGAAGCCCTAGCCATCGAAGAAAAAGGCGAGGACTGTGTTAGTGCCCCTTCCGTCGCACTACACAACTCCGAGAAGATTTTCCTGCGGAGTGACATGAGGACCAGGCAAAAGTAGAAGAAGAGGAAGACCGTTTAAGGGAGACAGAAGAAAAGGGATGAGAACATTCCGAAGGCAGAAAGGACAATGCGTTTAAGGAAGAGAAATTCCGAATTAAGCGTAAAGAAAAAGAAAGCGTAAATCAAGTGTAAAGAATTAAAAAAAATCTAAGTGTAAAGAAAAAGAAAACCGGAATCAAGGATTAGCAGAAAAGGAAAAAGAGGAATCATTAAATGTTGCTAGTCCAGCGGTGCGAATGTTATATTTTTTCTCTGTGTGTTTTCCATGTCCAGCTGGCCCCATTCACAAACCTGTGAGCTGGTTTGCAATTATGCGCACAAATACATTCAATAAAATTAACCGAAAGCTTCGCGGCAAAGTTTTTTGATATGTGTGTTAATTTTACTTTTGCCTTCCGTATATAATACGTCTTAAATTGGTGTTGATTTTGATCGAGGTCGGTTCCCATATTCACATGTTAAGAACTATGTCTGAATTTGTCAATAAAAAGGGCATAAAACAGTGTAAATTTTTAAGGTTTCTTTATATGCGGCAGGGAAGAAGACAGTTATTACAAGAAATAACATAGAAGCACGGTCGGTTCAATAATGTGTCAATTAGTGTCAACCGTCCCATGAACCACTGTCAGTTAATACCCATGTTACACGGACTGTTTCAACGATCATTGTGCCAACGATCGTTGGCATCTCCCAACTGTCATCGAGCTCAACTAAGTTGTCCAGTGTTACCGGGTGTTGGACGGTACAAACGCCTTTTGATCCCAGTGAAACCGAGACAAAACCTAAACTAAAGTCACAATATTATTTTTTTATTAATTGCGCACTTTTATTGATTATAAACGTTTACCATAAACATAAGAAACTTATTTTTTTATTATTTTTAGAGTAAAGAATCGATTATCAGAACGTTTAACAGGAATTTAAGCAAGAGAAAAATAACGAGTGTCCTATCGGTACCGACATCACAATGGCCGCCCTTGCTGATTGTGGGCTTTCTCGACGTGCCGTGATCGTTTTATCGGTAACTCTGGCCCCGAATTTTACCTGTTCCGGCAGCATATTTCATACCATACTATCTAGATACTTCCCCCAGCCTTCCGCAAAAGTAAGTGTTTTGCTCGAGCTGGGGCTATTGGCAGCAATGTGGCATTCGCCGCTATCTTTAGCTCCATTGGGGCGAAGCCCCACCAGTTAATTGAGGTAGGCCAGCTCAGTTGTACTCAATAAGGGCTTTCGTAGACCAAGTTCGCCCCCCCCCCCCCCCCCCCCCCGCCCTCCGCGCCCGCTAAGCCCTACGCAAGGAAGAAGCCACTACTGCGCATGCTCGCCGATGGCCTTGACTGTGGAGCTCCGGGTTTAGTGGCGAGATGCGTAGAGCATTTCGGGACGGCAAAAACGATCTACGAAAACTTCCGATCGTTAGCGTCTCAATAACGATTGACGCCGCCATGAAACTCCGACTGATCGAAACTGAGTCAGCTTTCCTTGGCTCAGTGACAGTTGACAGCGCTCGTGTAACTAGTGTATCCATATAAAGAAGCGCTAAAAAGGGTGCGTAAAAAAAAAAGAAAAGACGACTTGTGCAGCCAGTGTCCGAGCGAATAGTTTGGCGCGAATAGCTCTTTCCGAGTTAGCCTTGTCGCCGGAACTGGCACGGACCTCGCCGGACCAGGGAAAAGCGAGAATTGCACGGATTTAAAATCTCGATAACCATAATATGACAGGTCCAAGGACCCGTTATATGACTTTTGTCTACGTGAAACACAAGACAGGTCAGCGGAATCGTTTCCGGGCACGTTCGTGTTGTCTGCGGCCCACTCCTTGAGTTTTGCATGCTGTTTTCGCCAGGAACATGAATTTCAAACTGCAAAAAAGGCGATCTTCGTTACTTTGTGAGAGCTTGTCAGTGGACATGCTAACCGTGTGACTACACCTTTAGGATCACCACTTGAGAGTTAAGCGGCTCTGGAGAGCAGAAGATTGAGCTAGCGCCGATCGCCTTTCGCAGAACTGCTTTCGGCTGTTTCGCTGCTTGGTGCTGCCCCAGCAGGTGTCCTCCTAAGTTTCTTCTTACCTTCAATTCAGTAAGCTCAACTGTGTTTTGGCTTTAAAAGTAAATGAAAGAAAATAAAAAAGAGGATACGTTCTTGTTATTTGGAGTCGCATCGTGTGCCCTGCTGAATAAATGCGTTGTCTTAATGCATGCGTACCTGCTTTAAATCTGCCCACCAGATATGAGTGATCAAAGAGAGCTCCAATTGACCGGAGTTCTTTGTTTCTTCTGTTTTGTGAGTGCGTTTTCCTTTGATGTATTGACCTAAACATTGGCCATGCACTCAAAATATTCCCACTTGAGGCTCTTACTTAGTTATAAATGCAAGAAATTGTTAAAGGGTAACTGCAAAGAAAAAAAGAGTATTTTTAAACAACCTAATCGGGACACGCATGTCACAAAACAATTTTTCCAACAAAAACCAACTTTTTTACAGCAATATTTATTGCGGGGACTGATTTTAGTTTGCGGCTATTTCGTACGTTTGAAGTCGCGCGCCACAAGGTTGGTATTATACGTTGCAGAGTGGCTGCTATACGTCACGGAGCGGCGTATTCCAGCCACTCCGTGCGCGTCGAAAGGGCGGGAGTTTTAAATGCGAAGACGTTGTGACTCCGAATAAATTATGCCCTGTGGCGTAAATATTGCTAAAAAAAATTTTTGTTTTTCGCGGAATATTGGTTTTGTGACATGCTTGTCCCGATTAGGCTGTTTAAATTTTTTTTCTTTGCAGTTACCCTTTAACGCAAGGGCAGTGAGAGCGTACGCAATTATACTGTGTAAAACCGGAGAGTGTGGTGTGAAAAAGAGGCGCTTTAGTCTTGTCCAGGGGTCTCCAACGTTTTGGCTAAAGAGCCCGATTGGGGATCTGTCACAGTCTGGTGCGCCGGAAAATAAACTAGACGATATTAATAAGAAAATACTTATTAAAAAAGACACCGAAAGAAGCATTTAAATAAAACATCTAAACTAGACCAAATATTTTAAAACAATATAAGGAAGATGAGTATATATACGTTATCTTCTATTTCAATATATTTTTAAGTATGACATTAAACAAATATGACCCCGGACAGTCACCAGGCATAATCAATGTGTATAAGATCTTTGTCATATTCACAAAGGGCAGAAGACTAATGAGAATGGTATATCTAGTGATGGCAATATGCACTAGTTATAATAGAGGACCCTAAGCACAATATACACGAGTATGCCAACACGAATTTTTACATAGTTACATAGACAAGTAACAGGGGACTATGAATAGTCATACGGGTGATGACAATGCACAATAAATATTATGGTGAAAGAACCGTCGTCTTGCTGCAGCTTTTCTTACTCTTTCTGATATCTTGTTCACGGACGTTCGCGCGCCGCGGCTCCGTTTTTTCTGGTACCTGTGTAATTGGCATTACCGAACAAAAAGTAACAAAACACATTATTCATTACTTACAATATGAATAAATGCATTACCAACCTGCATTGCCTCAAGATAAAAGAAACCCGTTACAGTTACCATCACCGATAAAACGTAACGTACGGTACTCTTGGGTTACTTTTAGTGCGTTAGCGTTAGAACGCTCGTTTTGACGAGAACCCGCTAGTGTCTATCGTTTGCGAGCTCCGAGAAGAGAGGAAGAAGAAGGGAGAGTGGGTGACGCGTGCGACGCTGAGGTGGGCCTTAACGTGGGATGCGTCAACCTGACCCCCTCTTCCCGGCGCTGACCAACTGTCAGACACCGCCTGGTTTTTGTCAAAACGAGCCCTTTTGTTTTCGACAAAGTAACGCGTACAGCTGCCGTGGAGGAAGGGAGGATCGAGGGGCCGCGCAACAACTCCAAAATAACAAACCCGTGGTGCTGAATGAAATGGCGTAATCAGAGAAGGCTAACACTGGACAGAGATGAGAAACGAGTGAAGCAAAATTAACTGTTGAGCTAGTTGGCTACACATTGTATAAAAATTCAAAAGCGCAAACACCAAGGAAAAGAAGAGGGGACAGGACAGAGCGCTTACTCCAACTGGTAGTTTAATGCATTCCCCGAGGAAGACATAAAAGAAGAATTAGGTATGTGAAGGTAAAAAAGAAGAAGAACAAAAAATTATTGTTATAGTTTATAGACGCATTTAAAAAATTTTAAACTAAATCTTACCCCTTGACACTAGCGAAAAAATGTAATAAAAATTCAGAAATATAAACAAAATCAGTAGGGCAAAGATAAGGTTAGAGAACACTAAAATTACCCGCGTTAAGGAAAAAGGTCGAGGTATCTCATCTCTTTCTCGGACAGCGCTATTGATGGTGCGCTTATGCAAGCTCCCCCGAGAGACAATATGGTTTTCGCTTCATAGAGTTCTCGGGATCTTTTTCTATGGTAATGCTTGAGGATCTTAGTCTGTTGGAATATGAGTGTGCAGTGGCAGTCACGGACATGTATGGCGAGATGTCCCGATGGTGATGATTTCAGAGAAAGGTGATGCTCTCGAAGTCTCACGTTCACACAGCGCCCAGATTGTCCGACGTAGACTTTTCCACATGTGAATGGAATTTCGTAGACTACGTTGATGTTGCAGTTGACGTACTTGTGCGTATGCTTGACGGTGCAGTTGTTGTTATTTTCGTTTTGCGAATTAATCTTAGGACACAATTTTTTTAGTTTGTTTGGAGCTGAAAGTACCACTGGTACTTCATACTTTGAGCCTATCCGTTTGAAGTTGTGTGATATGTTGTGGAAGTAGGGTATCAGTATCAAGTACGTCAACTGCAACATCAACGTAGTCTACGAAATTCCATTCACATGTGGAAAAGTCTACGTCGGACAATCTGGGCGCTGTGTGAACGTGAGACTTCGAGAGCATCACCTTTCTCTGTAATCAACACCATCGGGACATCTCGCCATACATGTCCGTGACTGCCACTGCACACCCATATTCCAACAGACTAAGATCCTCAAGCATTACCATAGAAAAAGATCCCGAGAACTCTATGAAGCGAAAACCATATTGTCTCTCGGGGGAGCTTGCATAAGCGCACCATCAATAGCGCTGTCCGAGAAAGAGATGAGATACCTCGACCTTTTTCCTTAACGCGGGTAATTTTAGTGTTCTCTAACCTTATCTTTGCCCTACTGATTTTGTTTAGATTTCTGAATTTTTATTACATTTTTTCGCTAGTGTCAAGGGGTAAGATTTAGTTTAAAATTTTTTAAATGCGTCTATAAACTATAACAATAATTTTTTCTTCTTTTTTACCTTCACATACCTAATTCTTCTTTTAGGTCTTCCTCGGGGAATGCATTAAACTACCAGTTGGAGTAAGCGCTCTGTCCTGTCCCCTCTTCTTTTCCTTGGTGTTTGCGCTTTTGAATTTTTATACAATGTGTAGCCAACTAGCTTAACAGTTAATTTTGATTCAATATCTTTCTTCTACACTGGGCCCTTTTCCGTGTGTATTTTCTGCAGATTGTGTTTCTTTTTACGTCAATTCCATCGCCTTCTCTACTTGCCAAGCGAGATTGTACTCTTTTGCCATCAGACACAGTGTGATTCCACAAAACGTCTGTGGGTTGTTTGGCAATGCAAGACCATCACTGCAACACGCCAAGAGGATGTGCAGGATTTTGCGGTCTGAGATGTGGCGACAGGTCCGGTTTTTTCGGTCCTGTCTCAGCGCCCTTGCCGGCATCGGCATCCCCAATGATGGACACGTCACCAGATACAGGTTCTTCCTGACTACAGCCAGCCAAAAGACTGAATTCCTTTGGGGCTCTTACATCCCTCATCTAAAATACCTACGTTCATCTAGGACGCAGCGGAAAGGCGAGTCTGTTACGCTCTTAGGCTGCGAGCCCCTTCCGGATGATATACGAGGTGTTCTTGAAAAAGGACCGAAATTTTGTACTGAGCCCCAACAGCAAGGAATACATATGGTGTCCAACGTCCATGATATCGCTTCTAAAGCTCAGGAAGAAAACCGACAGAGTTGCGTTTCTGACTGTATGGAAATACTACTAAAAACTGGCCCTCAAAGCGACAGGAAGATACATTTCACTGGTATAGTCCATCACTTTCGAGAAAGAAATTTAAATCTTCTAATATCGGACAAGGAAGGGGGTTTTGTTGTGACGACCAGAACGATTTACCTTGATAAAGCCCAATTCTCCATAGACAAGAATTTTAATTGCTTGGAGAGGTTCAATCCAAAAAAAGTGAAGGCAAAAGCACTCCAGCTGTGCAGCAGGCTAGATCTAAGCCAATTGAGAAAACAGATAAACACTGCTAAAAGTGATCATTTGGAAATGTTTTTCACCGCCAAAACTCACAAAGAGGGTTGCCCTTTTCGTGTAATAGTAACTGAACGAGGATCTTGGCAGGGAGCTATGTCCCAATTTCTTTTACGCCACCTGAACAGCCTCAACATCTATGACCCTTTTCTAATTCCAAACTCAGAATCTCTGATAGACTACCTTAAATCAAGTGCTTCAACAGTAAAGTTTGGACTCTCCCTTGATGTGGAGGACTTGTTCTACTCGGTCCCTCACGCAAGAATGTTTGAAGCAGTCAGCGATTGCATAGAGGCTAATGGAACTGTGTCATTTCAAAATCAATGTGGCATACCATCCGAATCTTTCATGGAACTCCTTAGGTTCTACCTCACATCTACCTTTGTAACTTTTAGCGGCAGTACTTACATCCAAAAGAAAGGGATTTGCATTGGCTCCTGTGTAGCACCTGTCTTATGCGACATTTTTCTTTCCACCTGTGACAGGGCAATAGCCCAGAGCCTTCCCACAAACCTTGTAACACGTATCTTTAGATACGTCGATGACTATCTCGTTTTACTTTCCATCGGACCTGACCAATATGATTGTGCTACATTCAACATCATAAGCAACACTTTCATGACACAAGCTCAAGGACTCAAATTCTCACATGAGTTAACTACTAATAGCAAGCTTCAATTTTTAGATTTACAACTGTCCTTTGAAAAATCGCACACTTGCTGGACTTATGTACCACGGTCCAAAAAAAGACTCCTACCTTTTGATTCTGCCCACTCCAAGATCATCAAAAGAGGAATAGTGCAGAGTTGCTTCAAAGCGGCCCTGCACAAGTCCTGTGAACACACGGCTAAGCGCAGTTTCGAAGCACAAGTGCAGAGGCTGCAGGATTCTGGATACACCAATTCATTATTGTTTGATGTAGCAGAATGTCTGACAACTCCCAAGGGAAGAGGACAACGAAATTGCAAGAAAACGCGACCGGCAGTGATACCCTACTTCCACAACATATCACACAACTTCAAACGGATAGGCTCAAAGTATGAAGTACCAGTGGTACTTTCAGCTCCAAACAAACTAAAAAAATTGTGTCCTAAGATTAATTCGCAAAACGAAAATAACAACAACTGCACCGTCAAGCATACGCACAAGTACGTCAACTGCAACATCAACGTAGTCTACGAAATTCCATTCACATGTGGAAAAGTCTACGTCGGACAATCTGGGCGCTGTGTGAACGTGAGACTTCGAGAGCATCACCTTTCTCTGAAATCATCACCATCGGGACATCTCGCCATACATGTCCGTGACTGCCACTGCACACCCATATTCCAACAGGCTAAGATCCTCAAGCATTACCATAGAAAAAGATCCCGAGAACTCTATGAAGCGAAAACCATATTGTCTCTCGGGGGAGCTTGCATAAGCGCACCATCAATAGCGCTGTCCGAGAAAGAGATGAGATACCTCGACCTTTTTCCTTAACGCGGGTAATTTTAGTGTTTTCTAACCTTAACTTTGCCCTACTGATTTTGTTTAGATTTCTGAATTTTTATTACATTTTTTCGCTAGTGTCAAGGGGTAAGATTTAGTTTAAAATTTTTTAAATGCGTCTATAAACTATAACAATAATTTTTTCTTCTTCTTTTTTACCTTCACATACCTAATTCTTCTTTTATGTCTTCCTCGGGGAATGCATTAAACTACCAGTTGGAGTAAGCGCTCTGTCCTGTCCCCTCTTCTTTTCCTTGGTGTTTGCGCTTTTGAATTTTTATACGAGTGAAGTGTCAGAGCTCTTGGGTTCGAGTCAAGTTTGAGCCGAACTATGACGCAATCGTCGTGTCCACTATGTGCCCAGAGTTCGCCTTCCCTGATTACGCCATCTCATTCAGCATTACAGCTTCGTTATATAAAAGGTGTTGCGCTGCGGCACGGTGGAATGCAGATGTGCACAGTTGCCGCTCTGCCATCGCCGGTGGTTCTTCGATCTGGGATTCCGTAGTAGCGGTGGGTGGTCTGTGATGTGTGTGTGTCTATTGAAAACGATGGTTGCGGTTCTCTCCACCAATGATATGGACGCGATTCCTTCCACGGGTTGTATGGGTATGGTTCTTTTCACGAGTGATATGGATGACCGTATCCAAGGGCGTCGGTGTACTCTGACAAGCAGCGTACAGAAAAGAGCTGAAAACATTTACAGTAAGATACATTAGTAAATTCTTAGGGAATCCGCTGGCTTGACCCTTGGGAAATGCCACACACGTCCTTTTTTGTGGAAACGCTAGCACTGACCTCGTATCGAGGCCCAAGAAAGGCAGCAAAAAATAAAGGAATGCCAAAAAGTGAGTAAAAAGAGAAAGCAAAAAGAGAAAATTGAAGAGGTCAGCGATAGCGTTTCCAAAAGGGGGACGTGTGGGACGTTTCCCAGGGTCATGCTAACGCTTTCAATAAGAATCCACCAATGAATCTTTCTCTATTTTTTCGTTTTTACGAAGCTCGTTTTGAAAGGTCATCATCTTTTAAAAAACTCTTTGTTTGAATTTTGAAGGTTGATTTTGCTCCTATCTCGTTTCGTGCCTTGCTGTTATCATCTTTGTCTTTATGAAATTGTGGGGCTATTCCCTTTACACTCGCCGTCTTTTATTTATAAACCGATGGTAACTGCGTTTTTTTACACTGGGACAAAGGGCGTGGACGTTGGTGTTTTTTATAAAGTGGAACTTCCAGCCTGTGGAAAAAACAGGCAAAACTTTGAAGGTATGTGTGATGAGTGCAATAATTAATGACTTGGCGGCTATACTTCGTTTCAGTTTAATTTCAGACGCAGCAAACGCTTCGAGCTAATCAGGCCAATCAAGCACTATGCAAATTGAAATTCGCTGGGCCTTTTCGTGTTTAGGATCGGTTCAGCGATGATAAAACACGTACAGAAACATGACGAAAACCATGATAGAGTCATTTTGACGCTGCCCGAAACAGCTGGTAGCGTCGGCAGCGTCTGGATTTACAGTAGCACAAAGTATAGGCCTGTTTTTCTCAGCAAGGGGGCGCTGTAGCGACCACGGCACGCGTGCACAAAATATACGCTTCCGGAAGCGCTCTCGAAACGCCACCACTGAATGCTGGCGCGAAGCAATCTCTATAGTTCCCCATCACGCACGATCCACGGGCGTAATATAGCGTTTGTCAGATTCCCTTAGCGCCGCTCCACGGCATGGTCCACGGGCACTAACAGCGCTTGAAATGATGCAACGTGACGCACAGTAAAAACTTGACCTAACAATATTCAATTCTTCTCGCCAGACGCGCTGCTCAAACTTTGAGAGCTAAGTGTAGCTTCTTTAATTTTTCGAGAAGATGCAACGTGTAACCTTACTACGTTGCCCATTCCTTGAAACAAGGAACGTAAGTGCGTTACCCGTTACTCCTTTCTAAAACTAACGAGAACGTTACTGCGTTCCCACAAAAATTTGCGTTACCGGTAACGCCGTTACTTGTAATATGTTACCGCCACTGGTTAGTGGGAACTTGTTGCGGGCCCTGCGTCACTGGAAAGACAGCGGTCATCTGCTGGTCGTTCCGAGCGTCTCTGCCGACCGTAGCGGGCCAGCGGGAAGAAGTTTGGTGACACGTGGTGTACAAGAAAAATACACAAAAGGAGGATGTCTCACTTGAGACACTTCGCTCCTGCGTCTTTTTGTTACGTTTTATTCGCTTTGGTCTAAAAAGTTTATTTTTTTTTCTTCTCAGCACAACTTCGGGTTGTATAGAACATTATTAAAATCCGATTGTCTACGAAGACTGTAAAGAACTATAAAAAAGAAGGTTATAAGGTCACTTGAGATTTTTATTTTTCCTATAATGGAACCAGAATTTCCCTTGAAAGAACACATTCCACTACTTTCTTGATCTCTCTCTCTCTCTCTTTTCAAAGCTGCAATAAATAAAATACACCTGGATAGAAAGACAAGTTCTTCCTAAATACAAAATAAAGTAACAATATTAATAGTCCCAAGGGGGATCCTTTGTCTGTTGAGACTATATTCCGCGACAACTTTTCTTGGCAATGCAGTGTAAGGTAGAGGCCCGCGTCCCCTCTTCCATTTTGAGTGTGCGCGGGCTCTGCTCTCCTCCTCTCCCCAGAAATGGGGGAGGAGGAGAACCTGCGTTCACTCAAAATGGGAGAGGGGACGCAGGCCTCTACCTTCCACTGCATTGCCAAGAAAAGTTGTCGCAGAGTATAGAGCGTAAGAAAACGTTCCGGGAACGGAGACCCTTCGGTTTGTTGAAAATAAGAAAATATTTTTTTTTTCTTCAATTTATGAGAGTGTTGGCGAAGATGTTTTTCGTTACATAAGAAAGTAAGAAAACAAACGGAATGTAAACAATTGTTTAGTTATATTATACAGAACGATTAAAACTTGAGCTATTGTGTTCTAAAGAAAGTCAAGGTATATTATGCGCATTTTAGTGAAAACAATTTCGGGGCATGTAGTTGAGCCAACAACACCTAGACACCCAATTTACACAACCATAATCTTGAAATCTTTTCTGCAAGACACTACAAATTTTATCTTAAAGGTGACCTGCTTCAAAGAAGCACTCAACCGATGCGAGCCGAAGGCTATTATGTCAGAACAGAGCTGTGAAGATCAGTAACTCTGTCTCTAAAAGCGTGAACCATAGATAACTGAAGCGCGCTAGTCACGGTTATGTGATACTTTCAAGCCAGACGAATTCACCTGAGAACTGCAAAAAAAAAAAAAAAAGAAAAAAACATTTTACGCAGACAGCGTAGTTTACTCATCTTTTCCTACAGGGATACTGAACCGAAATTTGGAGTTCGGAAATCATGACTGGAGTGACAGGCGGCACTCTGCGAAACCTAAAAACATCACTCGTACCGAGATATTTCTATCGGATGAGCGCATTTTTTGGAAAATAAGTGTGCGACTGAACGCGGCCGAAGTGGGCGACGAGGCGTGACGTCACGATTCTCATTCCATCTCTTCTTCGCTTCGTCCCCTCGAGCCGGTAAACCAAAGCGAGGAGGGAAGCAGCGAGGATGCTTCCTCTCATTCTCAACTGCTCCAGAAGAATCGTGACGTCGACATTCACGCTTGATCGCGCCCTTCTTTTTAAAAAATATGGCCATCCGCTTGAGATATCGATGTACGCGTGATGTTCTGAAGTTAGTAGCGTCCCGCTCAACGTTTCTTTGGCCTTATTGTTTTGCGAAATCCAAATTTTGGTTCAGAACCCCTTTAACAGCTCCCCGCCATTGGCTTCCCCTCTCCGCATGATCCAAACTTCGTCTCGGAGGTGCTCGGGAAAGTAGAGACAAAACAAACTTGGTCGCAAAAGTGTGCCGACATCTCCGTGTCATTTTCCGATAAAAAAATAAATACTTAGATACAGCTTAGAACAACCTCTGCTAGGCTTAACCGCCATAAAGACGCATGAAAACCGCAGAAAAGGGTGGAATAAATATACGAAAAAAATGAGAGAAAGTTCTGGCAAAATGGTAGGACGGCCCATCGTACCGTATCGGATGTGCAAAAACGGTTCCCTAAAACTCTCAATGTAAAACTGTTAAACGACTTCTGTGGCGGAAACCGTAAAGGAAATGGAGCGAGTGAACCGGCGAGCGGACGAAATGAGGGAGTAGAACGTGGCGAGGTGGCACGGATACAACTATTGCCCTGTGTTCATGCTGGCCTGGGCGTGCACAGCCGGGTTGTGGTGGAAGTTTACGAGAGCAGTTCTACCGCTAAGATCGAGTAACCTAGACGCGTACTCGGAAAAGCTTGGAGGGGGGGGGGGGGGGAGGAAAGTCAACGGGCGAATTTGGCACTCGGATGAGAGCATAGCAATGAGCGTGACATCGCCAGGTTAATGTAGGGAGCAAAAGGAAGAGGAACCTGAGGCTTGAGTAAACACTCCCCGTGGATTCCCGCGTTAGCCTTTAACCGCCTCCACAATTTTCATATCTGCATCGGTTATCGGGTAAGCAAATCTTCACACCAGTACCCAGTCCCCCCCCCCCCCCCCCCCCCCCGCGCTATAAACCAGAAAATGTGGCATCCGTGAAAACGCGCCTATCAGAGTGCCGAGACTGGCCGCTTGACTTATTCAAAAGCTTTTCTCCCGAATACTCTCTTCGAAAAAAGAAATGAATAAGTAGAGGCGGGAGGGTGGTTGAAAAAATAACAAATCATGAGGGGGGGAATGGAACAAAAGAAAGCGACTCGCAGAATACTATTATCTCCCTGCCGCCAAAACGAGAAGCCCGGAGGAAAGCGAGCTACGTGGCCGTAAACCCCTTTTAAAGAGTAACGCGGTACTTTGAGGGGCTTCGGCCAGCTTGCGTGCCCCAGCGCGCGCAAAGTGCTGTCGGGACTGAGCGACCGATGCTCAGAGAAAGAGTGCAATCTTGAGCAGAAACTGCAGCCGAAACGGGGGATGTTTACGAGGCCAGATCCCCAGAAGCTTCCTCCAAATGAGATTTCCTCTCTTGGAAAACTCAGGCGCTCCCATTTTGTATTTTATTTTCCAGCCTTCTACATTCGTCGTGCATGCCGAAGATGTTTTTTCCCGGATCGTGCAGTGGGAATTTGTTTTTCAGGTTTTACTCATACTCCGTTTTGCATTAAGTCCGACGGCGGTGAAGGCTACGACCCGATGGACTCAATCAACTACCTAGAACCAGAAGTACATCGAAATTTGGTCTCGTCGCGTGTGTTTTCAATCACCGGCAAAACGCGATAGCTTTTGTCGGGCCCCGTTCACATCGACTTCTCATCCGCTTCTCATGCTCCTCCTGTCAGCGAGCAGGAAGTGCGGCGAGCATGGCCTACTGAGAAGCGTGTCTGGCTCAGAACTGAAGGGTCACGGGTTCGAATCAAGCCTAAAATTCTTCAAATCGGTTTATTTAAGGTAAATGCCTCATACCTTATACTTATGAGGTAAAGTATAATGCCTTACACTTAACCTTATAAAATGAAATCATTCCACACATGCGGTGACCAGTAATTCACATTACGTGTCATGTTTCTTTAATCACTTTCATTGCACGCGTGACGACACTTTTCACGTGAGCGTTGAGGGTTGCTTGAAAATCCTGTGCCATGTCACGTGACTGTAACGTCGGGGCCCTATTCACCAGTCAGGATTTTCCCGTCACAAATCCACCGACGCCGGCTTTTCTGCGACACGAGTTTCTTGACTCTATTAACGTTAATAAATCCTACACAGTAATTGCGTCGTGATAATGCACGTTTTTTTTTTTGTGCACGATTGGTCAAAACGGTGATAGGAACCGCAAACAAAAAAAAAATGACGAGCGCCTTGACGATGCACTTTTGTGGGCTGCTTGATTGTCTCTATCGGATTGTAGCATTGGTTGAGGTCAGACCTACGTGAAGCAGACTGTAGTCTAGATATTGTGTTGTACCCTTAAGTGAAAAACTTTTACATAAAGGAAAGATGACACTGAAAGAGACAGACAAAGCAAAAGTTCAAACGAGAGCTCGTTCTTTTTATTGTCGAGGCCGAATACGCTCACTAGAATTCTTACTTCGTTGTCACAATCAGCTATCAAATGTTTTTTTTTTTTTTTTTGTAATCTTTCTTTTAAGGTCAGAGCCTTTCTTATCCCAATATGCGAAAATCCTTAGGCGTCGTCCCCGAAAAGTGGTCATAAAACTATGTCATCAAGCACGCGTCTCAAAAATAAAACACAAAGGAAAGCGTAGAAACGCAGAATCTTTGTCAGGAAAGGAGTAGTGAGGCCGGCGGTGTTCGCCGCGCATGCGCAGTAGGTAAGCGTGATGTCATCGCCGGAGTGCCGTGTGCGAAAGGAAGATGTGGAGCGCTGCTTGTAAAAATGCGCTGTGTGTAGGAATGCCTTTCGCTTTCCTACATGTAAACATTCTTTAGTCTTTAAAAACAGCTAATACAAACATCCACAATAAAAAAACACTGAATCACACAATGACGTCAGCCATCACCACATGTCAATAAAATCAATCTCTTCTTTTATAGTTAATAATGTTGGTTCTGCACTTTATATACGTTGAAAAAATAAACGATGAACGTATTTCTGAACTATTCTCGTTAATAAAAGAAACACCACTATATAAAACGACAAAATCTCAGACGTTTTCATCTAAGAAAGAGAAAAAAAAAGAGTGTGCTGTAATTCCATCTTGTTCATGATATCTTTGGTATGCGCACACTAAGGTTGTCGATTAAGCCATAATAGCGCCTTAAGAAGTGTGTACCGATTGGCCCAATGATATATAAGAATACAAACGAATGTCAACGAGCAATCACCATAGCTTTCGTCATTAAGGAGCCCTGCAGAACACGGTAAGCGTCTTCTGTCTAAAACACGGTGTTCCATAGCAAAAAAAAAGGTTTAAAAATAAACCCGAATGAATCCGGAATTTCAATCCGTCATATGGGCCCCTAAGCAAACCGGATTTCTAGAAACCGTAAAATGAACCGGAAATACCCAGTCCGGAAACCCAACCGTGATTGGTCGAAGCGGAAGCTGAACCGTATCTGGCCAATCCGTAGAGCTTCACCGGAGTGGGTCGAACCGTATCAGGTAACACCGGAGTATAATAGGTATAGTTTAATAGAGTGACATACCTACTCTTTCACCTTCCGATGTACTGCAGCTGATGCTACAGGCCGTCCCTTAAAAAAAATCTTATATCTAGACTTATAATAAAAAATACAGATATGGATATATAAGGAATTGGGCCGATATTACCACATATGCATAATCAACCGCATCTGGATGGATATAGCCATATCTGCCCAATTCCTCATATACCATATATAGACTGCTTTATATGATCCCGTGTTTGGGCCTGCCTGCCTGCCTAGGTTCTTCATACTACTATTCTTCTGAATTCTGTGTTCATTATTGTGGCTGTTCTAAACCAGGCGGAACTTGGTGGTGCTCTTTCCATTCTGACCTTACTTCGGACAGCTCTGTACCCACAAAGAGAAGCACCAGCTTCTCTACATAATCCCACCCCTTCTCCTTGGAGATACCCTTCGTGTATGCTGTAATTAGAAGAAAGAAAACAATAGTCAGCACACGTACACATTATTAGCTACGTTGTTTTGCAATAAAATTTCTAAATAGGCCCCTCGCCTAGGATAACACAACTTTTTTTGGGCGATGTACAGATTTGACGCAAATGATTTGGCCCGCATTTTGCTGAACATACCCTGTAAAACCCTAAAGTGCACCGTTATAATTTCGGCGTACTTTACACCATAATTGTGCTTCCTATGTTCATGACATTTAAAAGCCAAATCCGCAGACACTTCACAATAATTGATGCTTATCAAGCGGGGTGCTTTATGTCGGGCCTTTAAGTAGAAAGCGTCCAAAGTGCGCGTCCGTCTGCATTTGCGCAGTATACAGAAGAGGGGAGAATGCGGCCAGACTGCTGTTTTCACTCCTTGCAGCATATAGCTCGAGGATTCTTTAATTTTGCTTATACAGGGTGTTTCACCGCACAGAACGTACAAACACAAGCTTGGAGGTCGCACACGCAGTCTTAAAAACAATTACATCGCGTTTTTGTTTCTTTGCACTATAAAACGTTGTGTAATCATAATCATAAGATCAGTGGGACTACACAAGATTGCGTTAAAGTTCCCAATTGGGTTTGTTTTATACCGCACAGCCACTGTCTGTACACAAGTCAACTAGCTCTACAGATTCCGCTCACCACACCACTGCTAGGCTGAATAAGATAAGTGTCACTTTTGCCGAGCTTGAAGTACACTCGTGATCTTTACGAAGGTGAACAAGCAATCGTCGACTGCTCAGTACTGGGAGCATCATGCAGCAGCTGACTTGCTCTCCTTTTCAAATGCCTTGCGAACCGAGTGTGGCAAGTCGTCTGATAAGGAGAGAACGTCACCACGGACGGAACTGAGCTGTTGATACTCACCTGTTTACCTTCATATGGATCAAATCTCTACCTGGCCGAAGGTGCCAGTGTGTGTGCAGCATAAACGGCTGTATCGAAATCTCAAGAGGACAGAAGTTCAGAACAGGCTTGGTAAGGTTTCACGTTGCAAGTACGCCCATGCAAATGTCATTTTCTAAAACACCAAAAGGCATTTCAAATTGTCACCGAAGACAAGCTGCTCTTACAGAGCTTTATATATAAGGCAGCTTACCCATCAACAACCTTAGCAGACTGCCATGGACCTGAACCTCGGCCTAGTCGATGCTAGCTTCTGTTCGGCGAGGGCTGCACTGAGTAGAAAGGTGAAAATTGTGCTGTAGATTATGCGAAACATACAAACAAAAGCAATCTTAGCATGCACAATTCGCTAGAGGCACTGCCAAATAACAATCAGAGGTTGGGTCAATTTTTTTAACGCAATATACTTCAAACGCGTACATTGAGTTCTGGCAAAATATTTTTTGCCTTCAATCTAGATAAGGTTGTAAATTTACATGCCAAATAACAAATAACTTAAAGGCTGAAATATATTTCGATGGAACTACAAACACCGAAGACTAGCTCTGCAAATATGGTGCTATCTAGTACACCACAGATGAGTAGAATTGTATTAGGGCGTCCCCCTTACAAAGACCGGAGCAAAACAAGTATAGAGTCTGCCGTGACACTACAACAGAAACAATGATATTGTGATCTCGTGGAGATCAGAGTTCAGAATAAGTTTGACATGCTTTCGCATAACAAATATGCCAATGTCATCATTCATTTTTGGATATTCTACGGTGACAGTGCAGCGAAACAATCACACACCAGATACTTAGAAAGACAAGCACAGGCGCTAAACTTATAGCTCTTGTGTATTCGACTACTACATTCTTCTCTTCAACGCCTGGATTGACTTTCCAGAACGTGATAAGCAGAAAAAATCGCACAAAATACAAGAAGAAAAAAAAACCGAAAGACTAGACAAAAGAAAAAAACGAAAAAATAAAACCCTTACATATTATCCTTCTTCCTCACCGCTATTGTTTAGATATAAATTTAAGCTCTTTGGTCGACAGCGCCATAGAAGGACTACTTACACACTTGTCCTTCAGATGCTCTATTCTTTGCGCTTTCATTATTTCTATCTATATAATAATCTATCAATTAATTCAAATGTGTCTATTGTAGAAGAATTTACAAAATGTGCTACGCAACCACAATTTTGACAGCAGATTCCCAAATGTACAGCGACGACTCGGTGGTTATTTTAAAAAAAAGGTCCCTTAAACGATCATTCAAACACCTTCCAGTCTGGCCTACATACTTCTTACCACACTAGTTATGTAGACCAGGCTGGCAGGTGTTTGAATGATTGTTTAAAGGAGCATTTTTATAACACCCACCGAGTCGCCGCTTGACATTTGGGAACCCACTCTCCAGATTGTGGAGGAAGACGAAGACGAGTGAAAGTCAACACGGAAGCCACCGAGCACCGCGATTTTTCTCCTTTTTCATCGAAAGCTCACCACGGATCCTCTACCTTTGTGCCAAGGATGTACATAAGACCACCCGGCACTGGGCGGCCACCCAGCGGCCCACCGAAGACTCCACAGTCGTGTTTCGACATCGACCGCTCCCGGTCAGAGGCATATCTTCAAGCAAGGACGCTGCATCCGTCCTCGCCCGAGACCACCAAACCCTGCGGAATGGACACTCAAGAGACTCCGTCGGAACAGGAGTGGCGATTGGTCGGATCCGACCAACGCCTGAAAGATAACATCACAGTCGTAATGAAGTTCACACTGACGGCACGGCCCTGGGGACCCTCCCGCCTGACACAATCGGCAATAGCGTACTCCAAGCTGGCGGCCTCAACTCGGCTGAAAGAAAAGACACCTTTATCAAGATAAGAACGATCCAAAATGTTATCGCGATAGACACCTACCGCCAGTCGGCAGCGGAGAAGATTCTCCGTCTCCAAGAAGTCCATATACATGGTCAAACGCGCAGCTTGTTCGTCTATCAAGCCAGTGGAAAAGACACAATCAAAGGAGTCATCAATGTTATCCAAGTGTCTGTCCCAGGCGAAATAATCCAACGCTCGCGGAGGTCCAGGGAGCCAAGATCCGCCAAGCGCGAAGAATCGCATCGTCAAAAACTATTTTGACAACCCTGGAGGGCAACCGCCTTCCCCGATATGCTCTTTACGGTAGGGTAGTCATGAGACTGTACCTCTACAGACCCAGAAGCCTTTTCTGCCACATCTGCGCCGTCATAGGCCACCGAGCAGATGCGTGCCCCAACAAACCCCATGTCACCACCTGTCTTAACTGCGGAACCAAGCTCCCTCCGGGATCATCGGGAAACACGCCCCACAACTGCGAGATTCAGTGTCAAAACTGTGGCGGGGAACATCCAGCCAACTACCCCCAATGCCCAGCACGCCAAGAGGCATACCAAGCCCCACCCAAGAAAGACCCTGAAACACACACTATAGGAAGAACGCGCAACCGTGACAGGTCACAGAGGAGACTCAGCAAGAGCGCAACGGGCATCCAGTGGCCATGCCTACCAACAAACAACATGTACTGGAGCCTCCGTAGCCCGGACAGGGCCAGGAGCAAAAGCAAGGACCCTAGAAAACGAGACGACAGCCGCCCACGCAAGCAAGCAGAGACTTATGCCAAGGACCGACAACTCCCCCGAGAGATTCGTCAACCACACAGATGTCGCAGATTCACCCATGCAACGGGTGGAGCTGGAGGGTCAGTGGGCAACTTCCTGTCCCAGCCGCTGACGTCACCCCTAGCCAAGAAACACCAGCACCCATATTAAGCCCCGTAACGAACTATAACCTAGCACTGGAAGCAGCTAAAGAGGCTCCTTCTCAAGTCAACCTTATTAAAGCAATGAAAGCAGGAATAGGAAAAACTCAGGAAACCAAAACTCCCGCAACACAGTGCGAGGTAATGACAGAGATTCTCAACAGGCTAGACCTATTCCAAAAAACAGCTGCAACAAAGAGATGAGATATTTCGTCAAGAGCTTCAGAAGAGAGATATCCTTTTGCAGAGTATGCAACAAGAATTCCAAAAACGAGATATTATCCTAGCAGAGAAATTCGCCACTCTAGCGGCAGGACAAACACAACTCGAAAAGTCATATAGCAGGCCCAAATCAATCCTTAACTCCCTTAGAAAGAGACCATCAAACCCGGATACGAACTCGGAAGAGAGTCCCTGCAAAGTAACTATCCCTGAAGTCAGCACCCAGAGTACACCAACAACTATGCGATATGAATAATCTCAACCAGCCACAGAAAAGCAACCCTAACAGCGTGCTATCAATATGGCAGTGGAATTGTTGAGGACTACGAAAGAAAGACGGCTTACTCAAACAATACATTCGACAAGCAACAAAAGCACCTGATATCATTCTAATACAGGAGAGCAATGGGTTAATGACCATACCGGGTTACAACTTATTCAGTCAGCCTAGCATACAAAGAGTCAAAGGAAACAACCCAGGTAACACTGCTCCTCAAGGAAAAGTCGCTACGTATATACATAAGAGCCTAGACGCTATCCAAATGAACACCACGAACCTAAACACGCAAGAGCAAGAATACGTTGCTACTAAGATTAAAATCACAGATTCAGAGTTCGTAATACTAAACACATACTGGCTTCCTAATAAGGCACACAAGAAATTGAATGACCTAGACCGATTCATTTGCTAAAATAACAGGCACCCCTTACTCATAGCGGGGGACTTTAACAGTTCTCATGCCAGTTGGGGATACGCCTACACCTCGCCCAATGGCAGGAAGCTAGAATCAGTCATGTCTAATAGGCAATTAACCCTCATGAACGACACCACATCTGCCACACGACAAGGTAACAGCATAGAAAGAGATACCATTCCAGATTTAGCTTGGTTTAGAGGAAAACTCAACTGCGAATGGGAGAACCTCTTAGAAAATCTAGGTAGTGATCACTACATTCTCAACATAACCATTCAAATCCGTAGAAGAAATAGAAAAAAATGTTAAAGGTTCGAAAATAAAAATCGCCAAATGGGATCAAATGAGAAAAGAACTAAGAGAATCTTTGGAGAAAGGACCAGACATGAACTGGCACCAAGGACTAAATTTGATATGTAATAGCTATAAATATAACACGAGAGACGTCCTGAGCAACGAGGACGCGCCATATGTCGATTCCCATCTTCTCAATTTATGGGATAAAAAAAAATAAACTCTGCGAAAAACTAAAAAAAAAGATAGAGGCCTGAAAAAGCCACCCAAATAATGACGGAAGAAGCCTACGAATACGCGAACAAACTAGCAAATGAAAATTGGCTAACAACATGCGATCAACTAAATGGCCAACTGCATACTCGTAAAGTATGGCAGATTCTCAGAACGCTACTAGGAGAGCCCAAAACAAGACATACTACAACTAAACTATGTCTTCACTATCAGAAAGGACCCAAGGAAATAACTGAAAAATTCGCAAACAAATTTTATCCTATCCAAAATGCTGCACCATCCTGGGTAGTCGAGACAGGATAATTGCGACGAAGATGCTGAGGGTATCAATTCACCATTCTTGGAAGAGGAGCTACGGGTAGCCTTAAACAGCTTCGTACGCAACACGACCCCTAGAGAGGACGGTATAACGTATAGGATGTTAAAAAAATCTACCAGATGAATATCTAGATCTCCTACTTGAGGAAATCAACAGGGTCTGGAACGAGGGCAGTTTACCGCCTCAATGGAAAGAGGCAGTAATCATTCCTATCCCAAAACCAGGGAAACAGCCCAACTCTATTGACAACTTTAGACCCATATCCCTAACATCGTGCGTAGAAAAAGTAATTGAAAAGATGGTTCTCAGAGGACTGGAATGGCACATGGAAAGCCAGAATATCCTCCCAAAAACCATGATAGGATTCAGGAAACATGTCAGCACGCAAGGTGCAATGTTACGACTTAAACAACAAAATTTTGATAATCCAAGTTCGGTGCAAGTAAGGACGGTTGCAGGGATTGATATGAGCAAAGCGCTCGGCGGGATCTCGCACACCACCATACTAAACAATCTAAAAGAAATTTATCCCGGTCGAAAAATATATAACTACATTAAAGATTTTCTCTCGAACAGGAAGGCAAAGATTAAGCTGGACGACTTTACTTTAGACAGCCACCCTATCACAAGGGGAACCCCGCAGGGCTTTATACTCTCCCCAACACTCTTTAACATAGCAATGAAAAACCTACCTAAGGAGTTGAACCTCATACAAGGACTACAACACAGCATATACGCGGATGATATCACAGTATGGACGACAACAGGGTCTCCTGGAGAAGAAGAAGAAATAATGCAGAAGGGCATAGATACCATCCAAGACTATGCATCCTCCATTGGACTAACTTGCTCAGCCGAAAAGTCTGAATACGTCGTGATTGCCCAGGACACAATTAGCAGAGCATCCGAGTACAGAGGAATGATAAACCTAACAATAGACGGGAAACCATTACCCCGGATAAATTCTTTAAGAATACTCGGTTACCTACTACAGAATGACGGCAAATTCAATCTTACCATAAATAAGCTAACAAGACAAATAGAGCAAATTCTTGCCATGTTACGGAGAATTACCAGACAAAAGAGAGGCATGAAAGAACACGAACTACGTAAAGTTATCGGAGCGCTAATATACTCCAGAGTAATGTACCACTTGCCATACATTAAGCTAACCAAAACACAGCACGCCAATCTAGAAACAGCACTCCGAAAGGCCACCCGATTGGCACTCGGGGTACCCAGATACGCAGCCAACCATAAAGTGGAAGCCACAGGACTCTTTAACTCACTAAATGATAGAATAGATATAGACAAACTTGGGAAAGAACAAAGGCTAAAAAACCTCACCCCAAGGCAGGAAAATCCTTTAAAACCTCGGCTACGATGTAACAAGCCTTCACTCTATCCCCTTGGAAGTCCCCCTTGGGACCAACTCCCCAGAATTATAGTTGACCCAATCCCTAAGAATATGCATCAAACAAGAGATATAGAGAGAAGATTAGATAGGGTAAAACGCCTCCAGAACGAGGAGGAACACTCAAATCCAGTATTTTATTATTCAGACGCCAGCTACAGCAGGGAGCACTGCACTATTGCGATATGGAGCCGGAATTAAACACCGACCCGCAAGTATCAGGGAGCCCCAACGCCCATGCACGTCGAGTTGCTAGCCATAGCAACAGCCAAAACTGAAGTCATGAAATATGAAAAATAATCTATAATTAGAACCGGTAGCCAAGATGCTTGCAGAGCTATCCTGAATAACGATTTTTCCTACGTACATTCATAACACCCTACAACGACTCATGCATAGCTACCCGCTTCTAAAAATCAAGGTCTAATGGGTTCCAGGACATCAGGGACTGAGAGGGAATAGCCGAGCTCACGAGCTCACCCGCGAATCAAGTCGGGGACCCCCTCCACCCTGGCCTGAAAAGTGTGAATCTGAACCAAGAGTGGAAAGGAAAACTCTGCATAAAGCTAGAAAAGAGATCCTTAAGGACAGGCGAAGAATTTCCTACTCTCTACACTCACCATCATATACACATTCAAGAGAAGAGAAAAGCACAAACACTCACTTTACTGACCGAGCAGTATATTCATTACTTCGCCAATGCTCCAGGACACCCCAGCTGCTCCCATTGCGGTGGATTCCCCTCGAACCAGCATACATTCGGGGACTGCCCAGCAGCCCACCAGAGTCGACACGAATCCCTTTCCCTGCTACCCCACGGCCTCACTCCAAGCGGCTGGGAGGAATGGTCCCCCCCCCCCCCCCCCCTCCAAAACTCCAGAAGTTGTGGTGGCCATCCCTCGTTCATGACATTCAAACTATAATGGGTACGGAGACCGGCACCGCTACATAGGCCCGGACCTGGGCTAAGATCGAAGAGCTTCCGCTCTTCGGTTAAAATAAAGTTTCTCTCTCTCTCTCTCTCTCCGGATTGTGGTTGTGTAGCACATTTTGAAAATTGTTCCGTAATAGTTAAGAGTCGAGACCCATTGCCAAGATAAATAATGGAAGCGCGAAGAGTAGAGCATCTGAAGAACAAGTGTGTAAGTAGTCCTTTTATTGTGTTGTCGACCAAAAAGCTCCAATTTCTATCTTAAGGATAGCAGTGAGAGAGAGGCATGACTTGAAAAGGCTTCCTATTTTCGTTTTTTCTCAGTTTCTTTTTTTTTATTGCTCTTTGCTTTATTCCTTGTATTTTGTGCTATTCTCCTTATGATCTGAAAAGTCAATCTAGACATTGAAGAGGAGAACGAAGTAGTCGAATACATGAGAGTTGTAAGTTGCGCCCGTGTGCTTTTCTTCCTGAGTATCTGGTGTGCGAATGTTTCTCTGCGCTGTCACCGTAGAATATGGTTTATCAACCCGCCCAAGCATCCATTCTATCATTTCTGCAACATTAAAATGACTCTGAAAGTGCTAGCACGTACAGGGTGTATTCACGCAAGTCTTGCAAGTGTTGAGTTGTATGTACAGTGCCCTGGTTGTGTCCATGTGCGATATATGACCAAATACCACAGACTAACACTGCAAACTTCTCCGAAAACCAATGGGCGCGGTGGCGGGCGGCAAAAGTGGTACTGTTCACCACTCTCGCCGTTTGTTCGTGTTTGTGCGTTTCTGATAACAAGCGCACCAAAGGGAACGCTTCAGCCATTTTTGGGAAGACTAAATAAACAAACGCAAAATACAGATAGAACACACAGCAATACTGGATGCAATTAGTGACGCACGTCTGTTGGAGTTCTGTGGATATTTTTACAGCGTGTAGTTGGTAAGCCATTTGAATGTTGCTACGAGTTGCTCGCTGTAGATGAGCAATTTAGCCAGTGCAGTAGACTGCTAGCCTGGAATCTTCAACCTGCACCACGCAGTAGTGATGCAAGACCGCATGGCGGTACATGCTTATATAGATCCAGGGATGGGCAAAATACAAGCAAATATGTATCGAAATACAAATAGAAAATACTTCGTCAAAAATTTATTTAATTACAAACCTAATTACATTTCCAAAAAAGCATTTAAGTACAAGGTACAAATGCAACCAAATGTATTCGGTCTCCTTTAAATACCTTTCCAAATACGTTCCTCAAAATTTGCGTCAGCGACTTCAGGGCACCTGCAACGGGTTTCTGGGTATCTCATTTTAATTTTGCATCGCACACTCGGGGGTTAGTGTGCGAGCCTCTAGTAACGTAATAGAAATATAATCACAAAAAATGTAATCAGCTTGGACGTAATAGGTGAAAAAAGTACAGAGCATCAAGCAGCTTTTTTTTCGATTAAAGTTTGGTATAGAACAACAAAAAACCGAGACGACCAAGACGCGCAGCACAAGCTAGAGAATTTTTTTATTGTTGCAACTCGCACCAGTTACGAAAATCTGGACGACACGCGCACTTAGAATGTTCCAGGCAAAAATATGGATGGAAATCAGGCTGGAAAGCATCACAAGTTGTCACAGGCACTTATACAGTCTGCCTGTGAACGTCGATTTCGTCACTATTCTTGCCCTCGACTAGCACCGTAATCACAAAGTCATTAAACGCTTGCGCTTGATTAAGAGACACTGCACTCGGTGCACAACGTAGTTTTCTTCCTGCTCTTGGCAGTGAAAATAAATTTGAGGGATGTCTTTTCGCCCACAAAATTGTGTTTAATTACAATTGTATTTGAACTACCCACGTTTTAGTATTGAATTACACACGTCAAATACATTACCCAATTTGTAATTAAATACAAATTCAAAATACAAAAAGTATTTGAAATACGTATTTCAAATACTTGTACTTGAAATACTGTACTGCCCACCCCTGTCTAGATCGAAAGGGGCGGGGGTGAAGATTGAACCCAGGATTCCTGGGTTCTGCAGCGCAGGCTTTTGTTCCACGTGATCCGAGCTGATGTGCGCTTGCCCAGTCGGCCACTGATCCCCAACGCAAGGCAACGCAACGCACTTCTGTTATGAACTCAGCATTCCGCTAACGAATGAAATTCGGAATTTCCCTAAACACTTTCATTCCACGTTAGTGGCAACAAAGTTGCTAAAGGCCAGCCAATAAATACAGTCTGTGTTAAAAACAATCCTAGCAGCAAGAAGTTGCTATTATATTGCTCAATATATAGAGCGCCTTACCATGAACAGACAAAGATGAAAGAGCGTGTTGGTGAAAATACAGGAGTCAAACAAAGAATAAAAACTCTTAGGGACAAGGACAGACAGCACAGTTCTTTCAACTAGCAACACACAATTACTGGTGTCTCCTTCAATAGTGCTATCTGCCTCCTAACGTTTGAGACTAAAGAGGAAGATGCGGAAATTAATATATTTATATACACCCAGGAAAAAAATTCACAATTAATATACTAGAAGATAAAGAAATTCAGAAAGAAATAAAAAATGAAAACACTATTGACAAATTCAGATAGAGCGCCCTTTGGCTAATCCAGCTCTGGTTTCAGGTAGTTGATCTCAGCTCTGGACAAAGCGAGAGAAGAGGCAGCGATGTTGTGATCGTCATGGGCTATCTTGTATGCCTCAATGATCTCTCGGCCGAGCTTGTTCTTGTGTCTGCCAATCGTGCAGGTGTCGTGGAGCCTTGGCAGTCTTCCATGAAGCCAGGACTTCAGCAGGCGAGACTGTCATTTTGTGTCTTCTCAGGTCACTCACATCAGGATGGCGAAAGTGATTGCAAACGTCTAATTGGGAAAGGCTGCAGTAAGCATGAAGATGAAAACACAGATTAGAATATATGATAAAAAATATCATGGACCAACTTGAAAGAAGTGCACAAAGAGACAAGGAAAAAGGACGGGAACACGTAGGACGCAGACTGGTGCACATTCGCAACTCGATCTATTGAACACAAAAGAAAATAAGTAAGAGGATGAGAGAAATCAGAAAGGCTGTACTCGGAGAATGTGAGCTTCAGGAACCGGGACGTGAGGCAAAGATGTCAGGTAGATTGTTTTACAGGCACTCTAGTATTAGCAACAGCTTTTCTATGTAGTAAAGTGGTGAGTTCATTCTGATTGAACATCTTGAAATATAGCCCACAAAAAACAAGGAATAAAGAAGAGGAATACATACACTACATACGAGTGCAGACTCTCAACACACATAAATTAGAAAAAAAGAATGCGTTAGGAGCTTTAGCAAAAGTTCAAACAGGTCCAAGTGGGCCGTGCTAATTCACCCATATGCACATTACCGTAAGAACAATTTCCTCGGCAGCTCAGGTAACAGACGGATGTGCGGAAAAATTGGTCGCCCATACTATGAATAATAAAGGCCTAAAATAATTCTGTTCTATGTTTTATAGTATCTGCTAATTATCCACGTTTTTCCTAAGGATGTAAACAGTGCATAGGTAAATGACAATCCATCGTAGATTTTAGCGAGAGATTGAGGTCTCTTTATGTACTAGCCATCCACTTGTTACCTTCACTAACATAAAAATTGTTTTTTTTAATCGGCTCTTGCCAACAGGTAAATCAGCGAGTTCCACTTGGCCCGGTGCTCGAGCCCTAGCACATTTTTATTTCTCCCTTCACTGATTTATGCGAGTTCAGTTTGCGCTTGCATGAGGTCTAAGTGTTACTCTCCCTGTCTCCGTAATTCTTTGCGAACTATTTTTTCAAGATGTTCAATTAGTACCAGCTGACCACCTTACTACATTCATGCAACAACTAAAAACAATTACAACTTACACCATTCGCTAAAGTTAGAATCAAATGAAAAATCATGGTATGTCTAACACTATATACTTACACTGAACAAAATATAGACACCAAAAACAGGCGGGACACTACCTTAATTCAGGACATGCTTGTAAATTTCCCTAGAAGCTTGTAATTAATACTTAATAGCCCCTAAAAAAGCGAAAGCCAATACAACTCCCTGTAACGCCGAATGGGAGCGCAGCTCTTGAGGAGGAGGAGGGAAGGATACTGAGGGGAGGGTAGACCCCTCCTCCTCTTTCTCCTCCTCCTCCCCTCATTCTTTAATATGCTTGGGGGATGTCACGTGGCCGGGGGGGAAGGGAGGGGGCAAGTGAACCTCGGGGAGGAGGGCCACGTGACCTCGGGGGTCACGTGACCTTGGGGCTCACCTTGGGTATCACGTGACCTTGAGGTGACCTTGGAAAGGGTCACGTGACCTGGGGGTCACGTGACCTGGGGGTGACCTCGGGAGTGGTCACGTGACTTTGCGGGGTCACGTGACCTTGGGGGCTCACGTGGGGGTCACCTTGGAGGTCACATGACCTTGGAGTGACCTTGGGGGTCACGTGGCCTTGGGGTGACCTTGGTTACACCGACGCTGTCGGCGTCGAACATTTAAAGCAGCCTGAGTGCTTCTGAAGGTGTCAAATTCGTTGCACGTGCATTGGATCATAGAAAACATGTGTACAACAAATGATATTAAGAGCTCGACATTTCGCGAGGTATAAGTGCCGGCGTCAAAACTTATTTCACGGGCACAAATTTTGGCGATCGAAAGTGGTATGCTCTGCATTAATAACCATGGGGTGAATTCATTGCGGCACCAAGTTTTGGCAATCCTTTTCTGATTACGAATCGCGAAAATGAAATCTTTTGGAGACGACTGGGAGGTGGAAGCTATGAGCTTGCTCGATCAATCAATCGCCGCTTTTTCTCGGGTCCAGCTCTCCGCACGCAATGCTGTCGGCGATGGAGGGGCACTGCACCGCGCGCTTCCAGACATTCTACTTTACCAGTGAACAATATGCCAGAGGGAGGCCCAATCAACCCCCCACCCCTTTTCTTCCGCGTTTGACCCCCACCCCCCACCCTCCGTCTCCCAAAGAGTTCCGCCGCAAATGATGGACTTTGAGCGAGTACACAGTCTCAGCATCGGGGAAAAAAGAAGAAAAATAGCCTCGCGTAACACCTTTCGCGCACAATCAATAATGCTGGTAAAAGCAAGCGATCTACAGACAACAACAAGCCTTCTGAATGCAGGAAATAAGCTAGCCCTAACGAACAAAGAAACAAACCTACTTCGGATCCCGTGTTATGATCTTGGCTGTTGAGCTGATTTGACGTAGTTCCACGTCTTATAGTTGCTTCCGTTTTTTAGTTTTTTTTGGACACCTTTGAAACTAAGGCAAGCTCCACGCATCACGACTAATCTGGAAATTTAACCGCTGGCCAGTCGTGAACCCAGGCACTCAAACGCACACGGCCGACACGCCGGGCAAACCGCGCGACCCTAGACTGTTGATTCGGTGAGATTGTTTTCGTATCTTCAAAACGTTTCAAATAAAACGATAAGCAAACCGCATTATAAAACTTATAAAGGACAAGTAATAATAAATTATTGCGCACGTAAATATTGCCATAATATTATGAATAAGTCCTGAACACGTAGCAAAATATTAAATAAGAAACTAAGTGTACAATGTTTCGAAACGAATTTAGCAAGCATCTGTACGTCAAGTAAACATACCACGTCAACTGTGCGTTTGTAGCGTAGTTTGTTAACGCGCTCTCTTGCTGAACGTGTGGACATTGGTTCTAATC
Organism: Ixodes scapularis; assembly: GCF_016920785.2. Taxonomy (NCBI): domain Eukaryota; kingdom Metazoa; phylum Arthropoda; class Arachnida; order Ixodida; family Ixodidae; genus Ixodes; species Ixodes scapularis. The sequence continues at coordinate 13,887,271 of NW_024609873.1, read as the reverse complement.
CCGGTTGACGCTCTTTTCTTCTTGTGTTTTTTTAATTAGTTGTTATTGTTTTAAACATTTTTCTTACCTTTTGTATTAGCTTTTATTATTTTAAATATTTTTTTTCTCGCCTTTTTGTAGTAGTTTTTATTATTTTAAGTAATTTGTTTTCTCACCTTTTTGTATTAGTTTAAATACTTTAGATATTTTTCGCCCGTTTTTGTATTAGTTTTATGATTTTAAATATGTTCTATGTTTTTGCAGTTGTTGGCACCGTTCTTTTGGGTAATAATCACGTAGAAGGTGAAAAATAAAAAAGTGCGAGCCAAAGTTCGAATCGTTGCAATGCACAAACCGTGGCCCTCTTGTTTTTCAGGGATAATTCATAACCGTAGGCAAACAGCACAAGTCCTTTCAAAGAAGAAAGCAATGTAATAATAATGAGCATATTGCGAGCAAAATGGGAAAATGTGGAAGTGGTAAAACTGCCACAGTAATGGAGCCGAAGTTTTTCTGAAAGCGGCCATCTTCACCCACTATTCAATCAAAAGTACCGCCATTTTAAGGCAGTAATTTAGCTGAGCTCATAGCGCGCTACGTGTTAAGCACATTTCTTAATATTCTGACTTCCGGAAAGTAGTATTTAATTTGTTCTGGTAGATCAGTGCTTTAATTTGCTCTGGTAGATCAGTGCCATCCCCCGCGTGCCGCCAGGTTTTATTTATACAGATTGCGCTCCGCATTTTTACTTTTTTATTAGGCCTAGACACGTTTTTGTTCCTGAGATTCAAGTACAGCACGGATAATTGAACTAGCTTTCAGATATGGTATCGTTCGGCGTTGTAACCATAATTTTTGGTAGCGTCAAGGGGGCACGTTCACAAACCCGGCAGTGTGAACATCCACAACGCAGTGGTGTTTCTTGCTTTTCTGCGTTAAAAAAAAAAAGTTTTTATATTCGCGTTCCTCTTTTACGGTATGTCGTATAACATAAGCTATCAAAGAAAAAGATATCGTTTGGCTATGGAAACATTTGCAATATTTCTGTTAGATAATCGTAACTACCACAGAAAAGAGATGATTCCTGCCTGAAATAGCATATTTTCACACTCAATTTCGTAGCGTCAACACATCTCTTACATTTCTAGTCACTGGAAAGTAATGTTTATTATTATTTTTGTAACTCAAAGCGCGTGCTCAATAATGCCAGGTTTTTTTTTTCATTTTTTTATGCGTTATACCGTTTTTATTTTTTATCAGAGCCAAACAGGTGCGTATACCACCGTACCTTAATTATAGTACATCAAATTAAACTAGCTTCCTGAAAAACGTAATGCTCCGCGTTGTGACATTTATTTTTCGTTGCGTAGGCGGTCATACTCTCAATTCCTGGGCAGAAAATTTTCTTCACCGCATTGTTTTTTCTTACGTTTTCGCGATAAAACACGTCAGCCTTGCCATGCTGAGATAAAACACCCTAGCGTCGGCAGTCATTTAGGAAGGATTCGTCAACACAAACATTTCCACTCGCTATTCATGAGTTGGTGCAGTTCGTCAGATTCTCAATAACTTGACTGCATAGTGACAAAGGCAAAAAAAAATAAAACGATGCCGGTAAGTAAACGGATCTTCCATGATGGGGCTCGCCAGTTTGAACAGCAAAGCGCCGATGCCGGTCAGTCACTGAAATTCCATGTAAATTCTGGCCATCAAAGGATATATTAGCTTTCACTTCACAAAATACTTTTAATTTTCGTGATGTTTTTCTGTTCAGAGAAATTCTGGATCACGTTAATATGAAACATACACTTAACGCCAATGCCAAACCTCTCACATTTTTTTTTCTTTCTGTGTTGTCTCAAAGTCGTCACTAGCGACACGTTTCAGACTAAATGAATACCAGGTTTTCTTTTCCGCCAGCTCTGCATGACGGCCAATTTACCTCGTTTGTTCATACTGGCTACTGCACGTCAGGAACATCGGTGGTTTTGATAGAACCGAATTGGATGGACATATGAGAAGTCTAACTTATTAGTTATTACACTGAAGGCGACACATACTGATCATGTAGCGATGTAGGAGTGTGACCGATTTAGAAATAGACCTTTTAATTATAAGCACGACCACTGATTCCAACTAAGTGTCCTCAATCCTAAAGTTAGATTAAACGGAAATGTATTACCAGATGCACCACTCGCTGAAAGTAACTATGTCAAATTGCCACGATATATCAAGATCCTTCCTCCAGGTCATACCTGAGAAAACTTTTTTTTTTTATTTTTTGGCTAATATTGGTTAAAACCGGTTAGTGGTAAATACTTTACAGTTACGGTTACGGTTATGTTTTTTTTTTAATTTCAAATAACAATTTCGTTCCGATTATGGTTACTAAAAATTTTCGTTCCTAAATGGTTTTCAGTTTCTGTTAGGGTTACGGTTGGAGTCCCTGCTTTGCGTACCTAAATTGATGAAAGCCCTTGAAATTGCCTGCATGTGTACCATAATAGAATGTTGAACATGCAGGCATAAACAAGGAGACCGCAGGAAATCTCTCAAAGATACTGAAATGACACTTTCCGATTGTGTGTACATCCAGCTGTGGCATCAAATTAGTTCTTGTTTTTGTTTGTTGTTATTTGGAGAAAATTATGTGAAAAAGGTTATTTGACAGTTATCAAGCAATTATTTTAAAGAAATATTTAAAAAAATAACAAAACGTACCTAGGCATAACAATGAACAAGTATTACAGAGTGCATAGAAAAAGCTAGATGGAATTAGATGGTGATGACTTCCGCAAATATCGCCTTAAAATCACCTTTTTTGGCGCCGCGTATCAGCTCGCTGTCTTCTGCGGTCTGAGCTCTGATCGACGGAGCCCGTACCGTATCGGGATGGATTGTTTGCAACTTGATGTTTCAAACATACGCATGAAGGCCTTCGCCATCAGGCGGCTGATCCGATTTTCCTTGGAACAAGATATGGAAAAGTATGGTTTGTGCAAAGCAGATATTTTCAGTGTAGACTTAGTCCAATTTGCCTTTTAACCGAATTTGGCAAGGAATGGTTTGTTAAAACCGCATATTATGTGTCTAGAATTCCTTTAATTGTACTTTTAACTGGATTCCAAAAATCACAGTTTGTGCGAACCGATTAAGAAAATCACGGTTTGTGTGAACCAGAATTGGTTTTTCTGGAATTCCTCCAGTTTGACTTTGAAGCGGATTAGGAAAATCACGGTTTGTGCGAACCGGAATCTGTCTCTCTGGAATTCCTCCAATTTGACTTTGAACCGGATTAGGAAAATCAAGGTTTGAGCGAACCGGGATTTGCCTGTCCGGAATTCCTCCAATTTGACTTTGAACCGGATTAGGCAAATCACCGTATGAGCGAACCGGAATTTTCCTCTATGGAATTCCTCCAATTTGACTTTGAGCCAGATTTGAAAATTCACGGTTTGTGCGAACCGGAAGCTGCCTTTCCAGTGTGACTCCGGTATGATTTTAGTTCGGATTTCACTTTCCGGACTAATCCCAAACCGTTATTTTTGCTAGGGTTGGCAAATGAGTCAAAAGATAAAAGCTCTCAGCTCAAGATAGGAAAGTTTCGGTGTAATCAATGCACACATTATTCTTTCCGCCTTAACTCCATAAACAAATCTTATTGCTTCAGTCAGGCTAAAGGTTGGGGACACTTTTACTGAGCTTATCTTGGCTTCGTATATTATCGTTCACAACCCTAGTGAAAAATACACCAGGCCGAAGGCTGGTGTGACTTGATGTGACACCAGAATTTTTCACAGATGTGATTATGGACATTTTCATACCAGCAATTTGGTGTTCTGTTGTGCTGGTATGACACCAGCAATCGGGTGTACTGGTGTGAGAGGTTTTACTGTGATGTGATACCAGATGACCTATTGACTGGGCGTTTCTTTACTCACAAAAATGTTACAGTGATAAGTTTTTCAATAACGCTGATATCATAATTACTTTATTTAAAAAAAGCAAAAAAGCACAATAGTAAAGCTTCGGAAGCTTTAATGTTGTAGGAATTTGGCCGTGATCAACTGAAGGTTGTCTGGAGCCACTGCCCTGCGTCGAAGGACCGGGCGCCATGTCGTTCCGCAACTCTTGGCCTTTTAGGTTGCGGTTGACTCGTGTCTTATTACGCTAATCCGTTCCACGTACCCCTCCGCGCCAGTTATCTCCTCTTCTAAGGCATCCTATTCGACAGAGGGCTCGATTTCCTTGTCCCGCTCTTTCAGGAAAGCCTCCTCAAGTAGAATAATATCAAAACTTTCTTCGAGCTCACCGATATTGGTTGAATCCGTGGCCAGCAGGACGCAAATCTCGTTGATGATCTTTTTTGTGGGGGCTCGCAGGATAGTGCTCTTTCGCTTCAGGCGGTCGACACACTCCTGGCTCGTAGTAGGCATGATCTGGCCGTTAATTCTCTGGTTTTGGCACAAAAAACTGTAATAATTACGAGCATTATTTGCTGTTCTGCTACCAGACCAAGCTCGGCCGAAGTCAGAAAAGCGCACCAACACACATCTTTTTGACTTCGACTCACAGAGAAGACTCCTTTATTTTCTCAAACTTCAACAAGAATAGTGGCGGAAAAGGAAATGGAAACTCCCGAAGAGGCGAGCGCCCCAAGCTGCTCAAGGCCGCCCAAAAAAGTGCTGGGGACAAGGGGAACACTTCTTGAGCACAAGGGAACCTGCCGCAGGGTCTTCGGCATCCACCTAGACGGGATGAAACGAGGCACCACGTCGCGAGAAAGGGCGTCACACAAACTAATCAAAAACACGCTCGTGGACAGGGGGAAAAGTCAACAAAAAAAAAACAACAACACTGGTTTCATATCAAACTGCGTGGTGTGCACACCCGGCAGCCTGTTGGGCACATGAGCCCGTGTGGTGTGACACCAGACTCTCTTGGCTTGCCTACCAGACTGGTGTACGTGTAGACCAGCGTATCTGTTGGGCACACCAGGCTGGTGTGCTCGATACACCGGCACTGCTGGTGGGCATACGAGACCTCGTGTCACACCAGGATTGTCTGCTGTCACACCAGGATTGCCTGGTGTATTTTTTATTAGGGAAGAAAAGGAGGCGGAGAGGGAGGGAGGTAGGGGGAGGGGGGCAGAGCAGTCTTGAACATTATACAACAAATTTAAAAATAAGCACCTACAAAGCGTGAGTCCTGTCTAACAAACAGACGGTACGCACCTCGGGACCCATTTTCCCATGCGGAGGTCGCGTCCTAGAGGCGAAATCAGAACCAAAGCATAGCCAGAACCAGACCGAAAAAGCAACGACACGAGCAGGCTGCAGACACGCGAACGAAATCAGGGATGTGCGCGGAAGGCCGAACGACGAAATCGCATTATGTACCCAGCTCCGCTCTGCCGCCATCCAGCCATGTAGGAACCCTTCCATCGACAAGGAAGCAACGGGAGCATGACGAAGGAAGAAAGAACTCACGGTCCCACAGATTTCGCTATACTTCTCCGGCCGTGCTGTTTATTTTTTCCTGCGTGCTTTGTCGTATTTTATAGACGTGCCTGATGAATGGAACAAGGCTAGGGTGATACCAATATTTAAATCGGGTGACAGTCAATACGTCAAAAACTACAGACCTGTTTCACTTTTATGTACGGCCAGTAAAGTTCTTGAACAATTCGTATTCAAACATCTTATAACATTTTCTGAGAACAGTATATTTTTTTATGACGAACAGCATGGATTCAGACGGGGTTTTTCCACTGCAACACAACTTGTTCATACGATGCACGAACTTGCGATTGTCATTGATATCGGCAGACAGACAGATATGCTATCTTTTTAGATTTTGCGAAAGCGTTCGATCGCGTCTCCCATGACAAACTACTGCATAACTTACGCTATATCATCAGTAACGAAAACATATTACGATGGCTTCATTGTTATCTTACTAACCCTGCGCAGTGCGTTAGTGTTGACTGTTTTTTTTTTTTACCGAGTCGCCCGTTTCCTCGAGCGTACCCCAAGGCTCGGTCCTTGGGCCACTTTTGTTTTTAATTTTTATTAACGATTTAAAGATACGCCACCCCAATGTACAGAGCCCATTTTTTTGCTGATGATTGTGTTTTATTTGCTAAGGTAAACAACCCGTCTGATCAAGAAGAGTTAAATTATTGTCTATCTTTGGTTCACGCATGGTGCATAAAATGGAATTTGGTTCTAAACTGTAAAAAGCGCGTTCAAATGGCCGTGACGCGGAAGAACAACCCTTTGTCTTTTACATATTGTATCAATGGAGTACCACTCGAGACTGTTAAATAATATCAATAACTCGGAGTTTTAATTACCTCTGATTTGTCATGAAGTGAACATTTTGAGTTTATAGCTCGTAAAGCAATGCGGAAGCTCTTGTTTTTAAACGAAAAATTAACCTCTGTTCACCTGAAACTAAACTGACTGCTTATAAAACCATCATAAGACCAATGCTAGAATATGCATGTATTGTATGGGGCCCTCATACAAAGCTGCCAATTGATATGTTAGACACTGCAAAAAAAGCATTGCGGTTTGTGTACAACCGTTATGGTTTTATGTCATCCGTTTCAGATTTGCACCCAAGATCGGTATTGAGTGATTTAGCCACTCGGAGAGAAAGAGAACGGCTGAAGTTTCTTAAAAATATGGTAAAAGGAAATTCGCGACTGCGTCTCTGTGATTACACTTCATTTAACGAAGCAAGGCCCACGAGGGGCAAACACCAATTAACACTTGTCGAATCACTTTGTATAAAGCATCTTTTTTTCCTAGAACCACGTGTGAGTGGAATAAGCTTCCTGAAATGTGTTGTAAATTTGGTGAAGCACTACTCTCGCACTTTGTTGAGTAGTTGCTCTGTCTGTTTGTTTGTACTGCTTCCGCTTGTTTTTGAATATTGTATTTGTACACCTTCTGCCTGGGCGTTCTACAGAATGCTGGATGTATCACTAAATAAATAAAAATAAAGAAATGAAATGAATAAATAAATATTGAACCAGTCAGTTAGGTCGGTGAAAGGTGTAGCACTGTGGTCGGCCAGTACCACTCGGCGATGAAAGTAGAAGCGGAAAGGACTAATGGAAATCGATACTAACGACGGGATAGCCTCCGTCAGGAGCCGTGCATTGGAGAAGTAAGCATGGACGGCATTCGATCTTGCAGTTAGTGGCGGATCCGAATGCCAGCAATTACTTGGCATATTTTAATCTTTCAAACGTATCATGTTGTATCTACATCTGTCATGCTTTCACGTGGGAAAACACTTATGAGACTTTTAAATGCATAGCACTTATAAACCGTTCCAACAAATGAAAGCCGTTTACAACTCCATGTAAGGCCGAAATAGAGCGCAGCTCTTGAGGAGGAGGAGGGAAAGGTACAGAGAGGGGGCTATGCCCCTTCTCCTCTCCTGCTCGCCTCAATTTAGGGGAAAATTTTCTGCTAAATTTAGCGGGAAAGATTGTCCGTTAGATTAAGCGGGGATTTCTTTCGCTAGATTTACTGGGAAAATTTTTCCGCTAAAATTAGCAGAGAATTTTTTCCGATAAATTTAGCGGACAATTGTTTCCGCTAAATTTAGCGGGGAATTTTTTCCGCTAAATTTAGCGGGGAGAATTTTTCGCTAAAATTAGCGGGGAAAATTTTCCGCTAAATTTAGCGGGGATATTTTCCCATCATGCACCGCGCGGTTACGAAGATGCCAACGGCGACACCGACGCCGACGCCGCGCTAGCCGGAAACGGGCGCCTAAGAGCTACGCTTTAAAAAGAGCGTGTGGCCGGTGCCATCTTGAGTTTTCGTGCGTATGACGCGTGCATTTCTCGCTTTCCGTAGCGACAAACACGCACGTGCGGAGCTGTGAAGATCGCACGCTGAACTGTTATTTTGTAAACATATTGGAAAGTTCTAAACGGCCAGCGCTTAATGTTCCCGTGTCTGAGTCTTGGATATATCCTCAACAGAGCGAGCAAGGTGGCGCGTGCGGCCCCTGACTGCACACTCCTCGAGCAATGGGGGACTGCTCTTGGAGAGGGTAGTTTCATTAGTGTGCGCTCGGCGGAAGCAAAACAGTCTACGTCCATTACGAAGGATCTTGCTTGCGGACTTGTACCACCGAAGCGGCGCAGGAACGAGAACGGCACGCGGGCCGCAAGGTGAAGTGCGATGGGCAAGTGACGCGGCTACGAAACGAGACTGCTGGGCTTGGAAGCGACAGGACGCCAGTTTCCATCACACAGCGGTCGACAAGCAGTTCAAGCGCCAGTTTACGGACAATTCGTTCGGCGCGGTGTGTAACATGAGCAATATACTATGGTTTCCGGCGGACTAGAAACGTGCTTTTGAATACTTTGCATTTAGAACATATTTAAAATTATCAAATGCTTTCTTTTTAGGCTTAACTTAACTCGCGTTAAAGCCAACAAATAACGGATTATGGAACATTGTTACGCAAATTTACTGGTATTTGTGATCAGATGCCGAGAGCACTCCTCAGATAATCTAAAAGAGGCAATCATGCCTGCTAGTTGGACGTCATAGCACGGTCTAACTATTTCTTCTCAAAGACGGAAAAATAAATTTCCTATTAACGACCTTCTAGAAGACCACCGTTATCTAACGGCACGTTCGACTGTCGGGGCTCGGCGTCACATGTTACACAAACCGGAGTATTCTAAATACCATCCTGCTGGTACCCTTGGTGATTTTTTTTTCATTCTTCTTTGTCCTGTTAAAAATGTGTACATTGAATTTAGTTGTTTTTCAAACTGTTGACATCACCATAAAGCTTATGGAAGAAAAAAACACGGAACGCATACAGGTTCTTCAGAAGCCACAAAATGAAACCGAACTAAAAATGCGCACGTGTTCTCGACTAACACGCTGTAGCTGCATATTGAAACATCTCTTCTATCGAGTAACTAAATTATAAATGCTAGCGTTGTTGCCGAAACAGCTACAGTGTAAGCCCAAAAACGCCATCCCACTCACGAGTGGCCACGCTAGCCAGCGGAAGAAAGCGCGAACCTCTAAAACACGCTCTCGTTTCATCAACTTTTCAAGACAGTGAACTCGAAGACTGCTCCAACTACGTCCTGCCAGAACTCGCGGCACACAACAAATGCACAATTGTGACAACTACAACGCGCATTAATTGAGAAAAAACGGCCGCCTCGGTCTCGGAAAAGGCTTAGTTCAAATGACGTTGGCAATGAATAGGCGATCACTTGGGGAGATGCACTTCGCCTTTCGCCGTCAATTCTTCGCTAATTGAGAGCGCATTAGTTGCGCACATTCGATTAGTACCCTCAAAATGGCGTGAACTGGCACACGAAGATCAAATAGAACTGCACGGCTCTTTGATTCGCGTATCTATTCACGAGTCTGTGTTTCCGTGTAACTACAACGTGAAGTTGGACGATGATTAGGAGCGTGCGAGAAGACAAAACACGGGTTTGCTGCGCGCGTGAGGAGCTTGGCGTGATCACGAGGCGAGACAATGACATCGTACATGTCGGCGCGAGTAATCGATGTACCGGGTGTTTGCTAAAAATACGAGCCTGGTTTTTCGCGCCGCAAAAATAGACTACACATTGCGGGAAGCTCCATCTCCGTCAAAACATAGCCCCAGCCGTCCTAGCAAGATGTTAAAGTTTCAGCACCAACCGTTATCTTAATCTAAATTTATAAGCAATTTTCTGAAAACATCAATTGGCAAAATGGCGGCCGTCGGAGATCTCGAATATCTGGAGCTCTATGGCGCTAGAAACCGTGTGCGAGAATTGGCCCCAATTACCCAGGCAGCCGCACCAGAAGAACGCCTAAGTTACCAGAATAACGCCTAGCTTAGCTTAAGTTTAGGAACCATAGGGGCTGAATTGGGTTCCAATGCGCCGAGAAACTGAGTGACAGGAGGAGACGAGAGGGGACGGTCAGAACACGGAGTTTTGGTTGGAAGGGTCCGTGGTTAGGCGCAAATCTAACTGCATGTGTCTCCTCTGCGTTCGTCGACCGCGTGAAATGTCGGAACACCGGTGTCCGGTGTTTGACTTTCTCAATTTGAACCCGTTCGACGAGCGCAGTGTAGAGAGCCCACATTACTGAGGCTCCGACTGCTCGATGAAGGTGACGTGGTTTATGGGCCGCGTTTGCAACACGAGCTGCGAGGAGATAACGAACGGTCGTCTTCAAACGTCTTTGCCTTTCCGCCTGCTTTAAGACCCGACCCCATTAGCGTTGCGGAGGCTTGCCGCGCGACGCAGGCCGCCGCGGGTTGCCGACCAAAAGCAGTTTTCGCCCTTTGTGGCGCGCCGGACGGCGCCGCCAAGCCAACCGCGGTTCGGAGCTCGCCGCTCCTCGCCGCAGAAGAAGGGAACCAATGGGAAGTAGCGTAGATAGTTACGTTGCGAGGCCATGGTAACGCGCAGGTCGATTCTTCGCGCGGCTTTCATGTCGCAAAGGAGCATAGCGTTGTTTCGTTTCGTCTGCTGTCCCTATTACCCCCAGCGCCTCTCCCAACGGAGCGGTTCCTCGAAACTCTGCGACTGTTTTTTTTTATGCGACAAGACGCAGCCAGACTACCTAGGTAAGGTCTTTATGAGAATAACCGCTGGGAAATTCTAGGAGTGGAATTCGGAATTACGGGCAAGTTATGCAGTGGCTCTTTTTGCATGTCGCCTGGGTTGTGACAGGTGTCGTGTATTTGGTAACACCCTCGAAAGTAGCCTTCTTGTGTGGCGCGCAGCCGGTGCTGCAAAACAGCGACCTGTCCCTCGGTGCTTCGGTAACACTTAGGTAGCACCAACTCGGCCGGACCCAAAACCTGCACCTCGTGCCCTTCAAAGCGCGGCGACGTCGCAAGGTCAACAAGCAGGCTAGGATGATCAAATCCACGCTGATCACTAGGTCATCATGGACACCTACCATGTAGGCAGCGAGTGCGGTTTCGATGCTGATATATGCGAAAGATGAGAGCTGAAATGGAAGAAATTAATGAAGAGGAGACGACGAAAGTGCAAAAAATCCGACAGGAGGCGCGCGCGCGATCGCGAGAGCCAGTTTCGTCATACAACGCAAAAGGGAAGCCAATTTACCTCCACGCGTTGGGACGCCGGACGGCGGTGCCGCCCATAGGCGTCGACTGGCGGCGCCATTGTCGCTAGTGTGGTCCGGCCTTTACTCCTTGCCACGCGAAAACGCAGCGCATGTGCACTTGTGACCAATTTCCGCCGAGTGCGTCCGCCACTAATTTCCAAAGGCTTCCCACGGTCTAAATTGTCCCTTTCTGCGTTTTAGGCACTCTAGTTCAGTGAGGACTATGGCTTTGTTCCAAATCATACACCCTTGAATCTGAGTTACTCCGGCGGAACATGTCACTTGGCAATACATAAGCGGAAAGGTAAAGGCGGGTGGGTTTTCGAAAGCCAGTGTCACTCCTTTACCCAGGAGTGAGATCGAATAAAATTTTAAATATTGCCAAAGGCACCCTTTGTCACCACTGCACTCGTGGAACGCCTCAGAACGCGCGTCGCTGGCGTCCTGCATTTGGCTCTCGCATTCGAACGCGAACGACGATTGCAGTGAAGACAGAGGTTGCAGCTATGCGGAGAGCAAGTCGTATGCTTCTTGCGCAGGCGTCACACTGACGTCAGAACGATGCCGAGCTCTGATTGATTTTATTTGAAAAAAAAGGTGGCAGAGCTCAGTGCTAGATGCCTTGTGGTCTACCCACAATTTTTCTCAATGAGCCAATGAAAGTCTTATGAAATCGTCGCAACCCCAGCGCAAAAAGTAGACGAACTTGCGATCCGCATAGCTTTACGTTTACCCATTAATCATTTCAACCAGAGCTCTGCGTACCCACATCTTCGAGTGTTCAGTTCTCCTCTTCTCTCTCAGTTCCTTAGATCATAGAATTTTGCTGTAAAGCGCCGTTGAGACAGATGCAACCGAGTACGACCGAAAGAAGCAAGACCATGGTTTCAGGCTCTTGCGACGGCATACGATCGGATGCGCTGCTGCGGGGCAGGTCTCATGCCGTCGCAAGCAGAATTCGGAAGAGTCCTAAAAACTGGTCTTGTGTCCCTCAGTCCTCCTCGAGTGCAAGTGTGTGAACAGCCCTTATGTCGTTAATTAAGTATAAAATATTCTCACTTCACTTTTTAGCGTTTTTCTACTTTGCTACATGACTGCCAAACTGCCAGACATAAGCCCAGATCCCCTTCATCAACTAAACATTCAACAGTGAAGCCTAATTCTGACATTTTCTCGGAAACTGAAACCCAAAGAAGCCAAGTGACAACCGATAAACCAGGCAGTACTAGCCTAACTCTGAAACTTATTTCGCAATTTAGCGCAAAACAATCCAGAACTTGGCAAAAGAATATCTCGTTTGATTACCCCTTTACTTTTGTCGCCTTTTAGAGCCCGTAATTGCCAGACGAAAAAAAAAGCACCCAAGGAACTTCGCTTCATGCGTAAATCCTGGCTTCTTCATTGCTTCGCGGAGGTGTTTTCTGATGACTCATTCTTATCCCACTTTCTTTGTTCTAGAAAGCACTATCAGTACCCTACACCAAACATTGTGGGGACTAGGTCGGGGTGACATCTAGTAATGTGCGCGTAACCTCAACATCAAAAAGTGGCAAAATAACTTGTCAGGAGTTTAGTTACTTTGGACTGTTCGATAAAATAAAATCAGTCTTATGCAGCGAGATAATAAAAGAGAGGAGACGAGATCGCGTTTGGACGTCAAAACGCCGAGCTCTAGAATTATTAGTGGGTAGACCTAAAGCTAGCAGGGTCTCCGCTGCACTCGTCGAACACGTTAAAACGCGTAACGCAGGCGTATGATGTTTGTTTCTTGAATTCCAATGCGTTCGACAAGTGGAGACAAAGAGACAGCTCACTTGGGGTCTACCCCCTAACCAGAGCTCAGCGTTCTGACGTTTACGTGAGTTTTCGTCTCCTCCTCTCGCTCATTTTCTCAACACATTGTCCTCAGGTTGTATCTTAGCATACCTTAGTCGTTACGACGTGTGGGAGAACCTGCGGATTCAAAGCGTTCGACCCGGTTGCGCCCACGCTAGATCGTCCGTGGTCACTTCCACCGCGAGTGGCTCAAGTGCAATTGCCTACGCGAGCAGCGCTCCGTCGCTGATAAAACGCGGTGGCCGCATATGCGCGGGGGCTTTTTACGTTGTGGCGCGTGGCGATGAATAGTAAATAAATGACTACGTATTGTTGAACCAGTCTGTTGTACCATCCTCCGATATTTGTAGCTGTATAAAAATCCTATAGATGCGATCGTATTTTTTTTTTCGTTTTCTTAATAAACTTATCTGAGGAGCGTTTTAAAAAGGTTAGATACGTAAAAAACAGGAAGGTCCAGCAAGAGTCTTCCTTCCATTTTTGCAGTACACAAAAACTCGCCCACCCTTTTATTTTCTTTTGATTTTAGGTCCTATTTACACGCCTGGTTTAGATATGTGGGAGATGCGTTGAACGCTGTGGTTTTTCCATTTCATTTGCGCCAGGCAAAATTCCTATTGTCTAACACTTCGCGCATAACTGTCTCCCATTGCCAGTTCATCTGCCACCATCTCGTTGTTGGGTATTTTTGAATGGCTGATATAATTTCCCACAGTCCGCCTTAAATCGCAACAGACTGTAATGTATTGCAAAATAATATTGCAATATTCCACCTCATACGTACTGTAGAAAAAATAAGTGGGCACGGGTATAGTACGCATAGCTTTAGAATTTTATAGCGCTATCATGAATCTACATTTTCATCATCAGAATATCAGTGATCAGCCACAGTGCAGAGCCACTCAAGTTAATGCACCAGGAAAACAAACATTTAATAGCGGCTGCGGTTCGGGCAATGTAGTAAATAATTTTCTGATTACTGCTATCTCAATAAACTTACTGCGTCATATTTGATGCTAAAGTGGGGTGACTATCAAAGTACACGGAGAGCAAGTGGTCTGCTTGTTGAGCAGGAGTTGCAGGGGACTTCGAAACGACGCCCAGTTCTGATGGCTTTAATTGGGAGGGTAGTGGGTAGACCTCAATGCTAGATGCCCTGAGGTCTACTCACTATTGTTTTTCACACCAGCCAATAAGAGATTGGCGCTGTGACATCGTCGCAGTCCCTGGGCGAGAGGCAGAAGAATTTGCGCTCCGCATAATTATTCCTATTCGAAGTCTGTATTCCAAGATTTTATGCTCATCATATGAAACAAAATACTAATTGCTGCCTTTCTTGCGAAGAAATATTTCAATGTTTTTGCGGTCAAGAAAGTTTTGATGCACCATCATTTTTCTTACTATTTCAAACAAATTTATAAAGCAAATCCGCTATGTTTTCAAGTGCTTCTAATGAAGAGCCCCATTGGATAAACTAATTTGTAAAAAAAAAAGTCCAAACTACGTTACATAGTGTTTAGAAAACGAACTTAGTAACGCAATTTATGTACCGAACAACAGTAATCTGCCAACATTGGTCACTCATAGAAGGCAAATGGAGACTGCTGTTTGATCATTTTAGAACAGCTGAAGCGAGTTCGGTTAGGCAAGCTATTTATGGTTCGTTTCCCTTTATGTCCGAGAAGAACCAAAGCTTCACGCACGAGCCTATTTCCCTGAACGACGCTTGCACCACACGAGCGCACGTGGAAGGCAAAGACGCTGAATATTTGAAATTCGTTCTTATGCGTCGAGAAACTGGGGGAGAGAAGTAAACGTGAGCTCGGAGAGATGTAAAAACGCCGAGCTCTGATTGGAATGATTCGTGGGTAGACCTAAGACTAGCTGCCTTGATCTCCACTGTACTCGACAAACGAATTTAAATGCGAATGCTAAGCGCCGGACGCGGGCGTTCCGAGCTCTAACGCATTCGACGAGTGCAATGGAGACAAGGGCTTCAGTTTGTACCCACTAATCACTCCAAGCAAAGCTTGGCGTTCAGACGTCTCCCGCGTGCTCTTATCTCCTCTCTCTCCTTTTATCTGAATATAGATTCTGTTAAGCACGCCCTTTTAATGAAACTAAGTATGCGCCGATGAAGTGAAAGATAAAAGGAGTCTAGAGCACGCGGGAATGGCACAGCACTGAGCTCTGAGTGGATTGATTGGTCGGTAGATGAAAAGCCATCTGCCTTTGTCTTGCACTCACCGAACGTGTTAGAACGCGGAACGCCGGCGTCGGTATGGCTTTCGCATTCGAACGCGTTCTACAAATGCTGTCAACACAAAAGCATCTTTTGTCCCCACTACACTCGCCAAACTCTTTGAAACGCGGAACGCCGGCGTCTGGCGTTTGGTTCTCTCTTTTGAACGCATTCTATGACTGCAGTGGAGGCAAAGGCAGCTCGCTTTATGAATATTCACGAATCGTTCCAACTATTCCAAATAAAGCTCAGCGTTCTGACTTCCCCGTCCGCTCTCGTTTGCTCCTCTCCCTCTGTTGTTTGGCGCAAGGACATTGGACACAATATTTTTACTGATCGCAGAAAGTTGTAAAATGGACTAGGCACAGCTGGATGTCGGCTTTATGGCTCTTAATGGGAAGTCGCGAAACGACGCCAGAAAAGGCATGCAACCGTGTTTTAAGAAACGTCTTACCTTGCGCGCATCTCCGTGACGCTGGGACACTTAAAGGGGTGGTGCAATGATATTCGATTGGAATGTTTTTCACTTTACACGAGCTTACAGGGACTAGTGGTACCCAAAAATAATCGCACGCAACGCCACTCACGAAGAAACTTGTTTGTTGAGGTGTAATTTCAAAGACAAAAGCGAACATTTTCTTTCAATCTCTCTTTCAGAAAACTTGATGACGTAGCTGGGGGGTCGTACTGCCCCCAGTGACAATATTTGAATGCCGTTCATAGATTGAGCACGAGCATTGCGTGAGAACTCAACTTGGGCTCGCGGCAATCTAAATATCCAGATCATTCGGGTAGTGGCCCGTGTTCAATCGCTGCAACGACGACAATACCCAAACCATAAAAATGCATGGAACTCAGCGCATGTCGTGTGCTTTGCTGACCCCAGCGCGTTGTTATGGTCAACATTGGTGGTATATAATGGGCTCCAAATCACGTGGCCGCTTGTTCTGGCTGCGAGTCAAAAGGGTAAACATGTGTTGTTTTTTTTCTCAACTTCTATTGCGTGTGGTGAAAAACGAACGGATGTATCATAGGTCATTTACGCGAGGGGTTTATTCTAAGCGGTATTTGTGCAAAGTACTAAATCGTTGCATCGCTCCTTTAAGCATTCGAGCAACAGCCAGTTCAAACTCACAGAGGGTTTGATTATGTGTGGAAAATTGAATCGCGGGGACTTACTTGCCCATCCAAGGAAGCACATCTGGTATACCACAGCGCAGAACCGCCGGTCAATGCAGACACCCAAGGGTTCTTTAAAGTGCAACCGAAGAACCATGTGTCACGTTCTTACACCGTAATCAAGCTTGTTCTTACCGCGAACGCTTTTTCGGTCGGGCTTTTAACTCTACAAACGGGGTATCCGATGAAGTCAATCAAGCATCCTCAAAATTGCATTGTTATGGAGGTCTGTATCTATAGGGTTTACTATCAGCGGCGCCCGACGTTTTCTCTCAGGGGAAAAAGCGTTGGACCACGGCGCACTTATTATTAGATCCATTATATTGTAGCGTGACAGTGTTTGAACTTGGAGGTGAAGGGAGTATGCAAAGAGCAAGTCATCTGCTTCTCGCACGAGAGTTGCAGTGACCTCAGAATGACGCCAACCTCTGATTGACTTTGATTGAAAGGATAGTGGGTAGAACTCAATACAAGATCTGCCTCAATATCTACCCACTTGTTTTATCAATCAGCCAATTAGAGCTCGGCGTCGTTCTGACGTCACCGCAACTCCTACCCAAGAAACAGACGAACTGGCTTTCCGCATAGACCCCCCCGCTGATGGTACACTTAAACGTCCCGTGAGTTTATCGTAATGCATGCGTGTCATGAATGGTACAAAGTTTTGCACAAGTTTAAACATTTCATGATTCTCGAATTTTGAACAAACAAGTCAAGAAAAGGTAATTGGCAATGACGCAACCAATTTCGAGTATTTGGAAAAAAAACACGGGTGTGTATTACGGCATACTGAATAATGACCTAGTACTTGTGGGTACTTTTTGACGGCGCTGTCTACCCCTGGTATTAGGTCTGCGTAAAAAATAGCATTGCATTATATGATGGGACCTGTTATATTGGATGGCGAAAAGAACACATCTTACGCCCATGGAATAATTCATTAATTAACTTCTCATACTTCAGGCAAGTAGGAAAACTGGGCTGCAGTATGATCTGTCTTGTCAGATGCAAAACAAATACCAAAGGAATCAAATAGGTATAAATAGGAATAAAACGATGTCCCTTTGTTTCACTAAATGTTTTGAGTTCTTAAAAAATTCACGTGTTTAAATGAGCTCTGTTTTTCCCCATTTCTTGTTTGGAACATTATGATGTTCAGTAACTCAAAATGCCAGGGCGCGTCGCGCACTGTCGTCCTAAATGTTTCGAAGTCACCCGGAAGAGGGGAGAAATAGATTGAAAAAGAAACCGAACCCACGGAATCTATAAGCAATGAGAAACCATAGAAAAACGACTGACTCAAAAGGCTATTCTTCGAACCCATTTATTTTTAAATTTTGATGCATTTCTTGTGCATTATACAAGTCAATCTCTCCACCCCTCCAAACTTGGAGGATATTTCATGTTGGTTTTAAATTATAAATTTTGGGACGTTCGCACAAGATAAATGCGTCTAGATAACTAAGCCTGGCAAGTATTACGGTATAATCGATACATCGTGAAAGTTTCACTACTGGGATAAAAATATTTTTCTCAATTATATATCGATACAGATATACAAATACTCAAAAACATGTCTAAAATACTATCGCGATACATTTGTGCCCCTATACTGCTTATTTCTGGAATCGACGCATTGCACCACAAATGCATATCAATCTGATCCTACCTCATATCAGGTTTGTCATCATGTTCATCTGTCTGGATGCACCGACCCGTACGAAAATGTCAAATCGGAGCGGTTCCAGTTCGGATCCGCGCGGTGCTAAACTTGTGGACAGTTCCCATCCGCATGATTCTGGGAGTAAACCAGTCGGATCCAGTGAGACGCAACGCGCTGGAATCGCACGGTGATGAGTGGATCTGATCTGCTCCCCTTGTTCCAGTAGGGTTTGCTTCCAGCCAGCGGGCGCGCACATTCGTGACAGGAGGAGGGGAGGGAGGGGTGGGGGGGGATCGGCAAGGAACTTCCGTTGTCTCTCGCAGGTCACGTGTTAGTGACAGGCGCATACACT
The DNA here is from genome assembly GCF_016920785.2 of Ixodes scapularis. Classification (NCBI taxonomy): domain Eukaryota; kingdom Metazoa; phylum Arthropoda; class Arachnida; order Ixodida; family Ixodidae; genus Ixodes; species Ixodes scapularis. The sequence continues at coordinate 13,868,885 of NW_024609873.1, read as the reverse complement.
ACGCAGGCGCTGCAAGCGGGCGTTCTCCGCTCGCGCGCCTGGCTTTGTCTGTTGCAGCCGGCGGCAGCGCGCAGCGCTCCGACAGTTTAGTTTCTCCTTCCGTCTCGCCGGACGGTCGGTCGGCGCTCGCCCGGTGGTGACGTTCGCGCTGCGGGCGCACGGATACTGACGTGCCCGCCGTTTCCGTGGATGGATACCCACTGACCTCGGCTTTGAGTCTTTACATGCCGACCCATTGCACTTTGGCTCGGCATCTGGATGCGCTTGGCGGAGGTGTGCTTGGTGACAATACTTCGACAACTCGGATACCGCTTGCCCGGCGGAACTTCCCGAAGCACTCAACACTGGATACTGTGCTTGTGCGTGCTGTGTTTGTGTTCCGTGCGCCGTGTTTGGTGACGACGCGCTCCTTGCATTGTCTGTTGCAGTCGGCGGCAGCGCTTCGAGAGTTTAGGTTCTTCTCCGCTCCCGTCGGACTGCCGGCCGGCACTTGCCCGGCGGCGACGTTCGCGCTGCGGGCGCACGGATACTGACGCGCCTATCGTTTCCCTGGGTGGATACCCACTGACCTCGTCTTTGAATCTTTATATAGTGTGAAGCTGCCAACCCATTGCAGTTTTGCTCGGCATCTAGATGCGCTGGCGTGCTTGGTGACAATACTTGGACAACTCGGATACCGCTTGCCCGCCGGAACTTCCCGATGCACTCACACTGGATACTGTGCTTGTGCGTGCTGTGTGTGTGTTCCGTGCGCCGTGTTTGGTGACGACGCGCGCCTTGCATTGCCTGTTGCAATCGGCGGCAGCGCTTCGAGAGTTTCGGTTCATCTCCGCTCCCGTCGGACTGCCGGCCGGCGCTCGCCCGGCGGCGACTTTCGCGCTGCGGGCGCACAGATACTGACGCGCCTATCGTTGCCCTGAATGGATACCCACTGCCCTCCGCTTTCAATCTTTATATAGTGTGAAGCTGCCGACCCATTGCAGTTTGGCTCGGCATCTGGATACGCTGGTGTGCTTGGTGACAATACTTGAACAACTCGAATACCGTTTGTCCGCCGGAACTTCCCGATGCACTCCACACTGGATACTGTGCTTGTGCGTGCTGTGTGTGTGTTCCGTACACCGTGTTTGGTAACGACACCTGGACGACCATGTGCGCCGCCGGAAATACCGCTGCGCTGACCACTGGACTCTACAAAAGTATTTCGCGCGATGCCCTTAGCCGTTACATGCGAGAGATCGTCGCGATTTCAGACCCAGTCCGCCTGGGTCTGAAATCGCGACGATCTCTCGGTTGTAAAGGCTAAGGGCATAAAACGAAATTATTTTGTATAGTCCAGTGGTGAGCGCAGCGGGAATTCCGGCGGTGCACCGTTTGGGTCTAAAATTGGGGCTGGAAATGCGCGGTTCCAGGCTGGATACAAACTGGTGTCCCAATTTTAGGTCTAGGCGGAACCGGCAGTTTTAATTCCGGCCTGTATCTGACATTTTCGTATGGGGACGAGCTCTATGTTGATATCCGTGGGTTTAATAAAAGCGATGGTAAAGAGGTAATGATATAAAAGATGGAAAATAGATTTGTATTAGGGCAAACTTGAACCTCTAGTTAAAGGCGGGCCCCATATGTTCTGCCATGTCCCCGAAGACCACTGCCTACCGAGGGAGAGTTCATGGTTTTTGCTTGACTCGGGGGGGGATAATTTTTAATATCGACGCAGCATTAAACTTTCATTGAATATGAAGAACAGAACAATCTGTAATCGACTTAAATATTTACCTAAATGACGCTACGTTTGAAACATTTATTTATATCTGAGGCTGCTCCTTCATTTTAGTTCCAACTGAACCCTCGGTCCAGTCTATCCCTAAATGTTTTCCTGGAAGACCGTGGCGTTTCATTGCAAATCCACTTGTTTCTCTAGTGGAGTGTTGTGCTCTTGCACTAGCCTAATGACTTGTAATCTAATGTTTAGAGCTTGACACCAGTCACGCTCCAGAAGGTTGCAACGGTATCCTTTCATTACCAGAAGCGGTAGCATGCAGTCTCTATACTTGAATTTACGGATTCTTGAGAGATCGCATAAGTTGTAAACCTTCACAACTTCAACTACGTAGCTAAATGTCGTTTTGCATAAGCTTCGGAAAATATTGAGGTCACATTTTCCTAATGATGTCCTCACTGATCAGTGAGCAGGCGGCCCCAAAATCATTTTCAAACTAAAGCAACTCGCCTTCCATTCAAAGTGTCACATAAATTGTGGTGACGTCTCTATTGGTCGTCAACTTGTTAAGCAACTTGTTAAGCATTATTGATCGGGTACCGCCGGTCTCACATCCGTCGTCACCCTTATATGATTGGCTTTCTTCCACGGTTTGGTTGCATCGTGATTTTCTTGGTGATAGAAGCCTATTCAACACGTCCGGGCTTGTTTTAGTGCATGCAGTCTGTGTAACGGAAGCGGCAGTTTTGCGGATTATGCGGCCCTGTGAATGTTCCTGTTGTATTAAGGTTTCCTTGATTTTATTTTCTGTCGTGTTGACTTGTTATTTGGCTTTGCTCTTGTTTTCCTTCTGTTGCTTAGACGCACACTCAACTCTGTCTGCGATGTAAAATACTGCTAAGTATGACAAGCTTTTTCTTTTTGAACAAACGTTGCTGCAGCAGTTCGTCGCTAATGCCGCAGACGAATTCGTCGCACAGAATGATGTCCAATGACAGCCTGGTTTCCCGCAATGGCGTTGTTCTATTCGCAATCTTTGACCGGAGGCCAGATTCGTCGGTGAACGCTGCGATGACGGCTACGCAAAAGCCGCCATTAAGATCGTCGATAAACTGCAGTTCCAATCTTCTGCCAACCGATTCAGTGGCGCGACATAACTACTTATTGACTCGTCGGCTCGCTGGTCACTACGCTGGAACCTCTACTGATTGGACAGCTCCGAGGCTTGCGAGTCAAATTGTGTCCCAAGGTTCGAGCGAAGTTCTTCGGAGCTAACATTTCCGGCCGTTCTAGTTGCCTCCAAACTCGAATGATGTCGTACGTCTCCGGGTCATAAAACGTAACCAGCGTGGGCTCGCTCCTTGTCCATGCTGGTAATTCTATTTGTGAAAAAGTAGATTCCTGATCGTTCTACTTGTGACGACCATTAATTGCCTATGAAGGCTTCCATCGACCCTTGGTCCATTGCGGCTTGTGGTGTTTGTCCAGGTTTCGTCGTTTCGGATCAGATCTGGTCGGCAGGGGTGCATTAAGGTAAAGAGAGACTGTCTCATCCAATAAATAGGATTCATTCTGGTCCAGCCATCAGTGACCGGCTGGCTGTCTCCGCGTACTGAATACGCCACTGTAGAATATATTCCTTTCGCTAAGACGTTTCAAGCACAAGACTTTTTGCCGAAGCCGCAAAAGTCAGACATTCATTGTTTGAATATGTTGCGGTGCAGCACTCCAGAAAACATGAAGATTCCACATGGTCTCCTCAATGCGTCGAATTCAAAGGGCATCAAGCCAAAGAAGAAGCCGCGTGTCCCACATAATCTACGCGGAAATCTAATGCTCCGTCCACGCTAGCTCTTTTCACTAAAAGAAAGGTTGATTGGTTCCAGCCCAAATGCTGGTTGTAGTAAACACATTAGAACAAGAATAGGCATTTTAACTACGAAGTTCAAGCGTCTCGAAAGCAAATGAGAAGCTCACCGACTAATGCGATAAACAGTAAAACAAAGTAAAATAAAACGTTACGTAGCAACTAAGTACCCAAGACATGATCGTGCTCATAGGAGTGGATTCTTTTTTTGATGCGTCGCCGAGAGGCGCCACTTTCCAATTTATTTATTTATTTACTCCCTCGTGGCCTAAAGGCATTATAGAGGTAAGTGGACATACACACCTAATCGCCAAGAAGTATGAACAGTAATGGGGCATGGTAAACAAAAAATCCAAACAGAATATGGTTAATCGCAACAAAACTTTCTTAACCAAACCCAAAAATATATTTGCTTTGAATATGACCTATCGGCGATGCTCGCAGTAGGTGCGGAAAGGCGATTCCAGTCTAGCGATGTCGTGGGTACGAAAGACTGATAAAAGTTTGAGGTGCGACAATGGGGGAGGCCAAGTTTATTTTGATGACCAACAGGCGGTGAGACGTAAGATGGTTTGGTTATTATATGCTGACGGAGGCTTTGATTATGTTGGCAGATCTTATTAAATAAACACAGGCGACATATTTTTCTACGGAGGGAGAGGTCAGCGAAGCTTAGCGTGGTTCCCATTGCTGTTACACTGGATGTGAGATGATAGTTATGTAGTATGAATCAAACATAATAGTTTTGAGCAGCTTCTAGTGACGACGCAAGTGTTGTGCCGGGGATCCAGATAGCGTAAGAATACTCTAGTTTACTAGGGACCAATGTTTTGTATATAAGATAGTTTTAGGGACATTGGGGCTAGTGAGAAGTTCCTTTTCAGAAGGCGTAACATGCGTTTAGCATTTTTAATTATATATTCTTTGTTAATGTCTAATGACAGATTGTTAGCGATATGAACACCAAGATATTTATACGAAGAAACAGATTCCAGTTCGATAGTTTTTATATGGTACGAGGGACAGGGGCTATTTTGACGTGATACTCTCATGGATTTGCACTTGCTAACATTTAATTCTTTTGCCATTGATCACACCAATGGGAAACACTGCCGAGGACAGATTGGAGTGAAAGAACATCAGAATCGTTACTTACTTTAGAATAGATGACGCAGTCGTCTACGAAGAGACTGACTAAAAATGAGATTTGTGAAGGGAGGTCATTAATATATATTAAAAACAAAAAAGGGCCAAGCGCCGAACTTTGGGGGACAACATAGCCGTGGTCGAAAATTAACTCGATCTTACTCCAAGGTAAAGGGTTTGTACCTTGGCGTTCTAAAACGTACCCGCGTCCAACGTTTTTCAATCTGTGTTGTCACGTGACACGACCCGCCGGAGTAACTCGGATCCATTTGGGTAAGATTTGGAACACAGCACAGAAGTCACAAGAGAGGGGTGAAATTTAGTGTCATTAACGTCAACAAATGGAGAACGGTTAGTCAAAACGAGTTATTCCAAGTCAAAACACAATAGTCAAGGTTCGGAGTACTGAGTTTGTACAATAGGAGCCTGTGTGAAACTTTATCCAATACTTTAAAGAATCCCTAAAATATGCAATCAACCGAAAATGAACGATCAAGGGATGCGTGAAGGTTACGCGTGAGTGTTAATAGCTAAGTTTCGCACAAGAATAGCTTTCTGAAGCCAAGTTGAGAGGACGAAATAATGTGTGAGAAATAGAAAAAATTAACAAAATGAGAATAGCTTATATGTCCTAGAATTTCGGAAGGGACACTTGTTAAGCAAATTGAACAAAACAATTACTTGGGCTAGATGTGTCCCCACCAATGATTGCCGAAGCGTCTCAGCAATCTGCCGGCCGGTTGTTTTCGTCAGAAACTACAACCCACTTCCAGTTTTAATACTCAAGCGCCTTCTTTAGGTCCGAAGGTCCATACTTCCTTCGAAGTATTTCCATAACTTTCAGTTCCGAAGCTGCTTTAACACGATAGTTGGACAGGGCTTCCTCAGCTAAATCACAAAAAAAAAAAAACGGGCTAGCACCAAAAAGTTTTTAATAAAAACTTTGGCAACGACTTTGCATAAACTTAGATTACATGCCCTCTGCCAGCCTGCCACTGACAAATCACTGTGGTTTAAAGTCGAGTGCTCCCCCATCCTGGCAGTGCACTTCCTGTTGGCATAATGGCCGCCATAAATTCAAGACCCCCCGAGAGTTTTAGGCGGTGGGGAATTCCGGCAGCTGAGCGGTTCGCTCTGGCCGTTCTCAACTTTCCCTCAGTACCGTGTAGTTTGATATTGCTGGAAAAACATACGTGGCGACGAACGTCTTTTGAGCATGGAGGTGGAAATCATCCGTTTTGTGTGTGCACACGCTTAACTTACACACTCGAGGTACCCGATAATACATACGCTACCTAAATTATGAGGAAGGAAGTCATAAATGTGCCGAAGTTGATATTTGTCCCGGTTAGAGGATTTAAAATTTTTAACTCAAGGTTCGATTGAAGTTGGACTAAAATTTGCATGTGCTGATATAGAAAACAAGCTGAAGTCACACGACAGATGAGGGGTGCCATATTTATCGGGCATATTGTTTCACAGTACGCAGTGCAGGCACAGAAACCCAAAACGTATTTCCCAATACAAATACTGAGGCGCATTTGTTTCTCGGATATTTGTGAGGTACTTCCGCGAAAACAGCAAAAAACGTATTACAGACTACAGATACAGAAACATACAAAAAAAAATATATATATTTTTTTTTTCAAAAGCAGTTCGTGGCAAATGGAATAAACCTCTTGCAAACTCGAAGCGATCCTAGCGGCGTAGTGCCGTGCTAAGCATTTTGGGTACCCAATGGTCGCGGTGTCGGTGTCGATTTGCTGCCTCATTTCACAACATCCCGTCATGAACAAACACCGTGCGTGCATTTTCGAATATGTGATTTTCCTTTAATTTATAATAATATAGCTGTTAATACCAAAGCAAATAGAATCCTGCAGCACGTTTTTTTTTGTGGTCTCCCAGCGTACCAAGTTTTGTGCGCGGGCGGACACAACAAGAAGACGTGTGCTGGGCAGATCAGCTTATTCTATCCTCTCATTGTCCTAGACTTTTTAAATTAATCATGAACCGAGAGGGTCATGATGCTCTCTGGAGTTGTAGCCAGGCTGCCAGAAAAGTATGGGACGCGGCCGGCTGTACTCTCTCTCCTCGCTATGTCTAGGCAGGTCCTAACGGCCGCTGGAGGTTCCAGTTTCAACGAGCGCTGACTTTATTTTCAAGCAGTGCTGAGAAGCACTACTTCCTAAACGTGGCAACTGAAATCGAAACCATGGCACTCCTCTCCATGGCTAGGGTGTAGTACACACTAACATGGCCAAAGATACCCATAATGCAACACGCGCAGTGTTGCATGCAGGATTTTTTATTTTTAAATTGTCAATTGATTGTGCTTGTTTTTTTTCTGTGTCAATTTAGGCATCGACCCTTACCTCACACTCTTCATCTATTCACAACTAATACCGCGAATTGCGCTAAAAGATATATCACCCCAGTGACCCACATAGGTCCTGGAGGCCAATGACTACCTCCCTTATAAAAAGTATTTCAGGCAGTCTACATAAATCTTATCCACATTTTAACAGCTCTTTCAACTGCATAGCGTCTCACGTAGTATCGACAATTTTCAATACACTTCCTATACACTTTCAACCGAAGTCTATAGAGTAAATGGTATAGAAATTCTATAGAATTTTCATCACCACAAATTTATATAAACTTTCTATACACTAGAATCGATAGAATATTAAGATGCAGTGCGGCTAAACGACATCACACCCAGTTGGAGCCTCCTTAAGGTGACTGCTTTTTTCGACTGCGTCAATTAGTTATCGCCTCTTGCAATGGTTTATAGTTGGCGATGCAGTTAGCCGCAGTTAACCGCAGCTAACCAAGCTTTATAAACAAGAGTTCGTATAATTCATGTGCAGGGAAGAAAACATACGTGTAATCTTTTTATCTTCTAGGGTGGTCTTCGTTCACGCGATTGCCTTTCTGGTGTAGGGCATATTGCGGTGGAGCAGTCAACGCTACTGAATTACTAGTGTTATGAGTGCTCCGTGGTGTGTGTATTATCAATGTCTCCGCATGTGCAGACAGCAAGAGGCGAGTGCATATTTTTAGGATGTATGGACAGAAACCTAAAATGAATGTTTATAATTTAATTATTCTTTGAGAAAAACACGCTTATTGGTGTTAGAAATGGGATAAAAACGCGGCTCAATTCTCTACTTGTTTCCTATTCAATTTCCATAAAATGTTTATAGAATCTATAGACATTTTCATCTACATTTACACCTACCTACATTTTCTATCCAAAATATATTCATTAAGTTGTAGAAATATCTACATAAAAGCGGCCTAAAAGATATAGAGAGTGAATGGAGGAGTAAATACAGTTCCTTTACAATATCTGTAGCCTCTACGCACTATTTCCTATTGAAAGTCTGTAGAAAGTGGATAAATATTTCTATAACCGCTGCCATACTTGACAATAAGTGTCTGCCTGAAATGTGAGGGTGAGATAAGGGCACGTTTATAATTTTGTCACAAAGAGAAACTGTAAGAATGTGTGTTTAACTTTGAGACTGAGAGTGCGTCTTTGTGAGGCTATTTACAGGGGGGGGGGGATGTGTCTCGAACTATCGTCGAATGGAACGTTCCCCTGGTGGTTTTGTATAAATGGCCTAAATCCACGACGGTGCACGCGATATGTGTGGAGTCACTGCACCTCCGACTCCACCAGTGTAAACCGACTTTCCCTCCTGCAGCAGCCTTCGATAACCGGGCCCCGGATGATGACAGAACGACGAAGAGATTGCGACCTATAGCAGTACAGCCGCTTGGACCCTGCTGTCAGCTATTTCCGCCATATGTGCATGTTGTCTTTTTGTAGGAGACGAGCATACACGGATAGGTTTTATATGCATAAAATATTTATCTGTATGTTTTTTTCAAAGGAGCCTCCAAGGGTTGATGCAACAAAGGTTACGCTACGCCAGGAGCGCGCAGACGAGCATTTGAACATTATTGTATCGCGCCACGCACGATAATAAATTACTCGAAATTCTTACAATACAAACATATAAACTTTCATCTTAATAATACACAGCGAAATATAATTTCAAGATGAGAGACACAAAGTAAGCGATCAGGAGTGTTAGCACATACAACCAAACACGAAAATGTTAAAATCTTTATCCTTCCGACACCCTTAGAGAACAGTCCGCACCAGCAATCAACTGAACTTGAGTACACAACGCACAGCCTTTAAGAAAAGTGCAATGGTTGGGGCCGCAAATGCTCAACAAGCGCCAGTGTCGACACTGTAAACAAAACACGAAGCCAGAAGAGTTTCTGCTGCCTTGAAGCCGCAGTCACGACGTCATTGCACGGAGGTTAACGTCTTCTTTTCCATAAAGCATAGGTTAGTCACTGCGGTATGTGATCCCAGGACCGCAGTCCACGATAAAGGACGGTTCACACACTTCTAAACTGCGTACGACCGTGTGCCTTAAAGCCTCTTAAAATCTCTTACAGCGAGAGAATACACTGGCGCCATCTATCGGGTAGCAGCGAAACACTTGGCGTTCCCGAGCATTTCTTTAACGCACCATTTTATTTTGTTAAAAAAAAAAAACTGATAATGTTCTAAAACATCTTTTTTTAAGAAATAGAACTTACATCTAATCTCAATAATACCGCACAACCCTCGCTTTAAGGAAATGCAGTTCTAGGATTACCTCACAGATGGCACGAAATTGCAGCGTGGGCATTTGTCAAAAGAGGTCATAAACGCTTGCTTGGAAGCAAATAACAAGTATATGAACTGGTTTTAACACTCCAGGTCTTCCAATGCTTCCACGTACGTTTGCGCTGTCAAGTGTGTCTGCGAGTCAGCGAGGGGTCGCAGATTCATGACCGTCATGGAATGTGCCCCAGAAAGCCACGTGCCCCCAAAGGTCGGCTTCCGGGCAATCTACGAATATCAGCGAAACGAAATTTGGCAGATTTGACTCGAAATTTGGAGTCGGCACTGTTCCAAACCGACCAAGGAAAGACATCTGGGTCGACCGCAAACGCCCAGTGGCGGACTCGCGCTCCAAAAATGTTTAACCCGGAGCGCTCCAAAACGACGAGTGGAAGTGGCCATAAGTGCTCCTAACTTAACGAGGGTGGGGAGATTGAACAAGAGAGGACGATTCTGTCCGCACTAAGCAATTAGTCTACAAGGAACCTGTAGCGACAAAAGTGGAAAAAAAGACTTCAAGTGCTCCACTCTCGATGATTGGGGGTTTGCAACTCTACACTCGCCTCCTTTCTGATTTGTTACGTTAAGGCTGGACTCCATGAGGCGAACTTTTCAATGCGAAATTCACGGGGCGAACATCTACACGAACGGGCCGCCACGTATTCGTTCACCACTGAACTCCATGAGGCGAACTTTTCAATGCGAAATTCACGGGGCGAAAATCTACACGAACGGGCCGCCACGTGTTCGTTCACCACTGAACTCCATGAAACGATCAAGCTGCGAATACCGCCAACGCGGATGGATGGGTGGTAATGGCTATAACCTTTGTAACGGGCGGCAGCTTGCGCCACCTAGCCTAACATTTCGTCATTCCTTCTTTTTTTTTAATTTGTATGAATTTTGTTATAACAGACCCCCCTCTCTTTTAAATTGAATTTGTTGCTTATTTTTTTATGTATTTTTTATCTTTGCGTAGATCTCTTCCACCGATCTTCCAATCTCATCTTAGTTAACGTAATTCTATCCCTATCCATTCGTCCCTCCATGTCCGGACGACTGAGTGCCCCCTCCAGATCCGTCGTCATCCTCGCCAAGAGGGTGGGACAGAGCCCCGTGCACCTTAAAATTACATTTTCTATAGTTTCCCTTTCGCGGTTGCATACGTCGCACAGAGTGTTCCTGGAGTTTAGCAATATACGTTTTCGTACGTAGCACCCCCGTTCTAGCTACAAACAACGAAGAGCTCCCCACTTAATTATCATAGAGCTGTTCCTTCCCTATTTCTTGTACTTGTGCCCTGCATATTAATAAAGCTGATTTCCCCTGCATTCTTTCTTCCCACAATTTCCTCTCTGTTTCCTTTACTCGATTTTCTACTGATATTCTCTGATCGGCTCCATCTCGTTGAATGTATTTAAATCTCAACTTGTGGGTTCGGTTTGCGCACTTAGTGTTTAGACTTTTCATATGTAGATACTTGTACACGTTCGCTGCCCACCGTGTATCAATTCCAGCCGGTCCTTGTTCAAATTTTACATTACTGATTGCTTCTCTACTCTCGAAAGATGCCCAACCTATATCCCCCTGTACTCCCTCATTTGGGTGTATTCCCATGTGCCCCCAATGCCAACCTACCCACACTCCTTTGCTGTATCTCTAAACCTGCCTGGATTTCTGACCTCATACACAATACCCCATTCCTAAATGACAGTCCTATCACCATGACTCCCTTCCATTCACCCCTAACAACTTCATATCTATTATATTTCCATAGTGACCTGTGTTTCATGAAGCCCGAATCTCGCTTCTCCTTCTTTATTACAAACAATATCTTCATGGTCTTTTAGATACCGTCTTCCTTCACTTAATTATACTCCCAGATATTTGTACTTTTCTACGTGTTCTATCAATGTGTCCTGTATCTCCAGGGGCTCCCCCTTCTCGTCGTTAAAAACTATTATACCAGACTTGTCCCTACTAAATTTTAGACCTAAATTGTCCCCTTCCTTGCTGCAAATCCCAATCAGTTCCTGTATTGTCTAACGACTTTCTGGTACGAGTACAATGTCGTCTGCATACTTTAACCCTGGCAATACTCAATTTACTTTATGTCCTTCCTCCGTGTAAGTCAGGTCAAAAGCTAGGTTGCACCGTTCTAACCTTTTTTCCATCTCATTGAGGTATATCATAAAGAGTAGGGGAGACAATGGGCAACCCTGTCTAAGACCTCTTTTTATTGCTGCTGTTCTTGTAGTTTCGGCTTCCCATGTTACAACCACCCTATTCTCCGCATAAATCAGTTCTAGAAACTTAACCATGGTTCCCTCTAGTCCATATCCCTTCAGTTGGTTCCAGAGCTTTTCCTGATTCACAGAGTCATATGCCCCTTTGATGTCTAAAAATGCTACCCATAATGGCCTTTGACTTGTCACTGCTATCGCACTGAGTGATTACAAATAATTATCATCTAGTCGTCAATCTTTCCTGAAACCGTAATGACGCTCCCCTAGAATCTTCTTTCTCTCTGCCCATTCTTCCATTCTTCTTTTTACAATTTGCATAGCTAGCCTGTATATTACTGAAGTTACTGTGATTGGTCGGTATAATTTGATACTGTCTTTGTCTCCCTTGCCCTTATATAATAATTTCATCCTGCTCAATTTCCAGTAACTGGGTACCTCCCCTCCCATGAGTATCTGGTCAATCACCTGCCTTAGTTTCAATTTGCTTGTTTTGCTAAGAACTTTTATCAATCTCATTGGTATGCCATCTGGAACTGTCGCAGTTAGAGCCGGAACCCTTCCTTCTGCTTTTTCCCACTCCCCAGTGGTCATTTCCTCTTCTGCACTATGATCCTCCTCTTGTGTTTTGTAGACGTTACCATTCCCTACGGCCTGATTTGATTCCAACTCCGACAATTCTGCTTCGATTGTATGTCTAATGTATTCTCTTGCCTCTTCTCCCTCTACTTTTGTCCCTTCTTGTGTGGTTAGTGTCTGTTGGTACCCCTCGGTTGTTTTCCCCTGCGCACTGATGTGTTGCCAGAACCTTTTTGCCGCATTCCTATCCTTTTGGTTTATCTCTATCATCCACTGGACCCCTGCTTCCCAATTTTGGCCTGTTCTAATTCTGATGCCTCCCGCTTTCTTTCCTGAAATTCCTCATATTTTGATGCTACTTCGGGTAGTGTGGCTCCATCTTTCTTTGCCCATCTGTGTTCTTTATATGCCGCCTGGCGTCTCGATATTGCTGCATTAACCTATTTATCCCAGCAGCTTTTGAGCTTGCGTTTTAGTTTTCTTCCTTCTTGTTTGATTCGATATTTCTCTAACTCTCTTTCTAAAACACTAATTAAGTCTTCACATATCCATTCTCTTCCGGTTGCTTGGATACTATGTTCTCGATTCGTTTAGATACCTCCTGTAGTTGTTTATTACTTAAGTTATTCCTTCCTTCTTGTTTTCGATTTTGCATTTCTGGTTTTACTGCGCAACTCTGATCTTGATTCTCTTATGGTCGCTCCCCAGACTTTTCGTGCCTTCCTCATCTATTTCCATGCCTCCTAATTTCTTGTATATCTTACGCATGATTAAACAGTAGTCAATCGTCGAGTGAGAGTTCTTTCTTTCCCATGTTATTTTTCCATCACATTTTACCTAAGCATTAACCAATACCAGGTCAAGAGCTTCGCAGAACATCCTCCCTGTTGTATTTGTGAGTCCATCAAAACCTTCCAAATGTGCATTTAAGTCCCCCAAGATAACTATTTCCGTGCTAGGGCCGATGTTCCTAACGTCTCGTGATATACATGTCAAGTGTTCTGCATTTTCCTCCCTTTCATCACTCCCTGCTTTTAGATAAACAAAACCCAGGATTGTGTCCAAACCCATAATATTGCCTTCGACCCACGTGTGGTTCCTGCAGCCCTCTCGTTCTCTTTCCCCTTCCTGACCCTTAACTAACACCCCTAATCTCCTCCCTTGCGTTCGCCATTGGCCCGGTTGCATCCTATCCAATGATATCCCGGTATATATGGTGGTTCTTCCATATGCCTCAGATGTGTTTCTGCTAATCCATACACTGCAAAGGTTTCGCTCTCTAATTGCTCCTCAGTCTCCTCCCACATTATTCTGTTCCTGCGCACCTGTATGTTTATGAACCCTATGTTAAGCTGTTTCTTTTTCCTAGTCCTGCGAGGCTTTTTCTCATCCTCCGAAACCCTCCCCTCTGTATCTACATTTTGGCCCTCATTCACACCGGCTCCATCAAGGCTCCGGGACCCCCCGAAAGATGTACGGTGTGACGTCCAATCCTATCGCCTACCGTGCGCCCAGTGGTTCCACTGTAGTGGATGCCCCATGTAAAAGGGTCGGAGCGAGCCTCGTACACCAACCTGTTTACTTCCATTACTCCGTACAAAAATCGTCGGCTCAAACCCCTTATCACCCGGTTAGCTTCCACCACCCGTTTCTCTATCTGCAAAGACTGTCCCCTGACCTCTGGGGTGGTGCATATTTGAACATGCACAGTCTTGGAGACCTCCCTCAGCTTACGTAACCCCAACTCTATCTGTCTGGCGAGTTTCTGGCTCCGTCCCTTTAACACATCATTTAGTCCTGCGTGTACTACAACTAGGTTTTCTCCCCCCCCCCCCCTCCCTGTTTTCCCACACCTCCTCCTTCGCTTTGGCCATAGCGTCTACCATGCACTTTCCTGACTGAGTCACTACATTTACTTTCCCATCCCCTTTCACCCTGTCTAGCAGCCCCTCCCTAACCCTTGTTATGTCTGAGTCTCCTAACACCAGCACCCTCTTAACCCCCGACTGCCTGTCCTCATCCCCTGCAGTTATCTGTGCTTTCTCTGCCTCAACTTCTGCTGCCTTGCTCGAACCCTGCTCTACTGCAGCTGTGCAGGCTCCTTTCCTACACAGTCAAACACCTCGTCACTATTTAACTGGCCCCCTATGTCTGCCGCCCCCACCACCGTCTCCTCTGCCACCTCCCACTTTTTCTTATTAGAGGGGCACTCAAGTGGTTTTTGAGTTCGTGTTTTGATGATGACAACTGAATCTAGACACCCTAAGCATCCATAAAAAAAATATATAGTCATACGGTGACTATTTTTTTAATAAAAATGTAATTGAATGCCGCCAAACCTCGGGTCCATCCGAAAACGAAACCACTCTCATTGGTCATCGCTCGCATATAGAAACAATCTCGGCCCAATGGCGTTGGACGACGTTACGTCGCGCAGTGATCCCAAGGTAGCCGCACCGGCCGAACGTGGGCCGAACTCTTTGTCATTCGAGCTTCGATCATGGCGGAGTTCTCTACGCTCGAGGACCTGATGCCGTTCGATTTTGAAATTCTTCGGCGCATAGCCGACCTGAGGATGATTTCCTATGACGCCACTCCGACGTACGATGTGGACGATAGCAGCGCTTCGGAGTCGTGTTCGGGTTCGAGGACAACGAAACGCAGTCCTTTTCGGGCGTTCTTCGATTTGCGGTTGGGGCAAGCCGTAACCAAACAGACATTGGGCATCGCAGCGTAACCTCTGGTACGTGATGTCAAACGATGTCGCAACGTTGACTTTCGCCTCGGGAAGACGGGGAAGGCTGGTTCAGACATGTGCAACGAGCGCGTTTCCTACGACTGCGTTCGTTGCAACCGGAGCGACCAGAACGACTGTTCTGCGCCGCGCGTACACAGACCTGCAGCCACTGCGACAAGCGCAGCGGGTAGTCAGCTCAGCGACTGTTTATACGCCGCCCCTAAAAAGGGGACACACTGCCACTCAATGCCGTAACAGAATATAGACAGACAGTTTTCTATAGCCTAAAGCTTTATTACCCTTTTTTCATGATAGGCTTGCAGGGTACAGTGGATGAAGAAAGGAAAGGAAAGCGCTACAGTACGCCGTCTTGGACGATCACGACTCTAATACACGACATTGCCAATAGTACAAATATCGCCACACGCCTTTTCTACGATTATAAAAGACGTTGTAATTTTAGAAGCGATATAGCAACGCAGAAATGTGATTTTGTGATCAGGTAGACGTTGCGAGAGTTCAGGATTGCTAACACTAATCACTTTTCTCCGGGGATGAGAACGCGTGAAAATTCGCATCCTTCATACGGTATACGCGACAGGAATACCTTGAACTGGAGCACACGCAATGCGCCAAATAAAAAATCCGGCCGATGTTCGAGGACACAAATGCTTAGAAAGCACCACTGTAGTCGAAGTAAACAAACACGACAGCACGGGCGTTTCTCCTTTCTTGAGAGTGCCGCCACGACCTCGCCGCACGAGTAGGTGGATCTTCCCTTCTAGTACGTGCTGAGTTATCATAGCAACACATGACGAAAATTCAGTCAAGGATAGCGCTTTTACGCGGAATGATGAGCTTTCACCACGCCGTCCACGTCGTCGATCACCAGCGACGCCATGTTTGGGAGGATAGAGTTCATGGTACGTGCGCTTCCGCGCATCTCGAGGGAACGGGAAATTTACCCCCCGCGGAGGAAGGCAAGGAGAAAACATAGTCTCTTGTTTGTGAAACGATAATTGCAGTATCGCGTATTTTAAACTAGAACTATTTTAGGTTTTGTAAAATTATTATGCACAGCATATCTAAATGAACTGAAAATTGTTTCTTTAGCGAAACCTTACAAAGGCCAGCAAAATTTTCAAACATATGATAAATTCATTGGTAGGCGCCGGAGCAGAAAAGAGTCCGCACGTATTTTATTTCTGCGTGATTAATAGGCGCTTCTGCCGTCTAAAACTGAAGATACTCATTTACTGACACTTCCTTCACGCCATCGCATCAAAAAGTGGCTTCCCCAAAAACCACTTGAGTGCCCCTTTAACTACTCCTGTCAGTTGTTGCACCATCTCCTCACACTTCTTCTTATGCTCCTCCAACTCCGCCTTCTGTTGGTCTTAATACGAGCGCAGACAACTTAGGTGCATGCGGGCGACACTAAAACACAACAATGAATTAAATCTGATAGGCACATGGTTTGTTGATTAGAGTGGAAACAAGTTTATCGATTGGTTAGAAGCAAATGCAGTTCCGTACAGGCTGCCTCCAGCAGTCTTGGTGGATCTCGGTGTACCTGGAACCCCTTGCAAATATTTTCCAGACGGTTGTGGCATACCTTGAGTCAACCCAGATTGATCAGATTGATTTTATCAGCTTCAGCTCCGCTCAGTTTGGTGACCTAAATTTTGGTCCCAAATCATTGCTTCTGTGCCTGTTATGGCTTACCTGTCGACACCGTTGCATGAGATGGGGTACAACTTCTTCCAAAAATAGTGCAATGTCCATTGCGTCCGCACTTTGGCCCAGCTCTTGATTCACCAGGTAGCCAAAAAAGGGGGTGAGCTACTGTCTGGGTCTGCGAAAAAAACGGGTGAGCTTTTATTCGATGAGCTTCTGTACGGTGAGCTTTTGTCTGGTCACCGTTGGACTTGTGTCTCGGTACTCATGGACGGTTTTATTTTTTTTTTTTGCTTATGTTTGGGGGGGGGGGGGGAGGTATTTGTCTTTTTGTGTCATTCTGTCTTGCGCTACACCTCTGGTTTCCAATAATGCGCCCCAGTTCTAGCATACTTTAATTTTTGCCTAGATTATAATCCACTCTGATGTTCCTTCTGCTTAATTTTGATCGTCGATGCATATCAGCGATTAAACTTAACAAAACTTCAGTATTGTTTACTTTTGTGTACAATTTTCTGAAGACAGCTGACTGTTTACCCCAGATTTAGGCTGCTGAATCTTTCAAAACCTTCAGCTTGTTCACTTGTTTTTTAAAGTAATTGTTTGGTACAGTATGGCCTCAGTTGGTTTTACATCAGTAAACCCTGAATTATAATATAAAATAGATGTCAGAATCAAAATTAAATAATGTGGTCATCTGTGTGTTTAAAATTATTGTCTAGACTACGCTATCTCCGACTTTCTAGCCAAATATCCTGAGGCACTGGTCTACGAGAGAACCCTCAGTAGACTGAGGGTTCTCTCAGCACCTGAACTTCCTCAATCGTTCTACACCATTGTCATACACTCAATTGAAAGAATGCCAAGAGTGGAAGGGGATCCTCGGCTAACAATAACAATACATTTTTGTGCGCTGATGTCAGAAAGTTTGAGAGTCCCTGTCACAAAGAATGTTATGTTTGCAGGCTTTTAGAGGTGTTATGAAATAGTCTCCAGACTTGGACGAAGTAAGTGCTGCAGTATCTCACCATCGCATGTGCAGTGAAGATCAGAAAACAATTTTTTCCAAGGTGCGCTAGTTTTAATTAAAAAATTAAATATACTCAAGCTTGGGGGGCCCCTCAACCTTTAGAGTCCTTTCCAGGTCACGTGCGTGCGGCATGAATTGGGGTCCAAATGAGTGAATGACAACTTTTATAAAAACCTTAGCTTCAAATTGGGCTGATACCTGCTTAACTCGCAAACTCGACCATTATTGGCGCCAAGCCAGTAGTTCCTGTTGTCACCATAAGCTGCATGATAAAAAATGGACCTTTTTTCCTTTCTGAATGCGCAGTGCAGTCGCGACATTTTGAGGGATCATGGTGTGTTTTCTCGTACTTGTGATAAGGTAAAAGAAATAAAAGTAACAAGCTCCAGACCGTTTCCACGGTAAACTTGTTTCATGATCCCTTTATTGCATTGCAAATTGACGAAATGCCTTGTTTTACATTATTTCACAGCAGCAATATTTCACAGTTACCAATCAACATAGTCATTGGTCCCCGTGCTCAATATATTTAGATGATTAACTTTTTGTTGTTGGTTTCTCTTTGTGAAATTTTCTAAAATTATGTGGACCTGAAGTATAATTAAGTAGTATTAAGTAAATATGGAGTTTTAAGGCAAGTTTCTTAATTCTCTATTGTCTTCTATTTTCAGCTTTTGTTATTGCCAAATTCCCTGGGGAAACTCAGAAGTCCGTGAAAGAATACCTGTAAAGGAAGTGCAGCAATGCTTCCTACACAAAAAAAGCCTCCAACACACAGAAGAAAGCTGCAGAATGAAAAAAAAATAGCTTTCATTTTCGTTCAGTTTGCGCATTGGCTTTTTTTTCTCTCTTAAATCTGATTAGCGATTAATATTTTAGATTTTATTTAACAAGTGCATTAACTTTTTTCATTCATTTTACTTCAGTCATGCAGGTGACTGAAGTAAAATCATGGTAGATGTCAAATATTGTAGGTTTTATATTAACAGGTGCAATACGTTTTTTACTCGTTTTTCTTCAGCATGATAGTTTGTAATTATTTTTTTTTCTTCTAATAAGAGCATGTTTATAAGGCTTTTAAGCGCATCTGTGATATTTCTAAGCCACTAAACGTATTATGTTTTTTGTTCCATCGTGAGTGTGTTTGTTGTAGGCAACATGTGTTCGTGCTAGTGAAAAGACGTTTGTTTAATAAAAAGTTCTTACTTTCATTTGTCATCACTTTGAACTCGTCTACATTAAAGCCTTTGACGTAATCCATATAGTTTCGATAAGCGCAAACCACTGCAATTGCTAAATCAATCTAATTTTCTAGATATCCCATCTGGAATCGGTCAGGAATAAATTTGTGAAATGCTTTAGAAGTTCTACTAAGTGTACCCCAGATTATCTTTGAAAGTCTGCTTCCAAGTTTAATCCGGGGTACAATTTATAGTAATGAAGGCCTGCATAAAAGCATACTAAAATTCTGCTCACCAGTGTACTAGAAGAAGTTTCATAAAAGGAAGGCGAAATGTTGCTTTCGAAGTGCGTAAGAAGTATACTAAAACGCCTCTTACAGGTATGCTTAGAAGTCTCCTAAAAGGATGGAGAAATGTTATCTTTCAAGTGCGTAAGAAGTAAACTAAAATGCATCTTACAGGTATGCTTAGAAGTATCCTAAAAGGATGGCGAAATGCTATTTTTGAAGTGCGTCGGAAGTATACTAAAAGCCGGCCAATTTCGAGCATCAAGCACACCTTTGGAAGTGCAAATAAAGTATACTCTAAGAGCCCCTGTTTTTCGCTAAGGGTAGTCTAGCGTACACCTACACTAGAGAGATTGCTTTCTCCAGCAATGAACGCGTTCATATTTTGTATGGCGGCATTGCCACGAAAAAAAAAAAAAACTAATTTTAGGCTTCTATTTTTTAAATATGGTAGTGTTGCCTAATAAAAGAACAATAATAATAAAAATAAACAAATCGCCGACGACAACAAATCGCACGGTGGTATTCCGCAAGGGCCCCATGCCAAACGTTGCCAAGCAGACGTAGAGTCCCGCATCGGCGGCCTCCACTTTGCCGATCATGAGCAGCGCCGGTTCGTCGGCCGACGTGGAGTACGCCCTGCCGGAACGGACGCGTCCCGGCTGGTGCGTGGCCTGCGGGAAGTTGCCGGACCGTGAGCCCATGTCGACCGAGTACACGGGCGCCGGCAGTCCGCGTTCGAACCACGACACGGCCGAGGCCCACGAGTTCTGCGTCAAGTGGCGGAGGTCGCACGGGAGTGCGGCGTCGCCTCCCACTCGGCTGATGACGACGGTGGCCCCCGAAGGGTCTACAAGAAGAATGATCGACTCTCCATAGTCCGTTGCAACCTAAGAACGATGGGCGAGGGTAACACGGGCCGGGTAGGAGGAAGCAGACGGAACGCTGAAGGGAGAAGGAGGTTTCCCCCTCTGTTCTCCAGCATTTCGTCTGCTTCCTCCTCCCCGCCCCGTGTTACCCTCGCCCTTCGTTCTTAGGTTACAACGGACTATACTTAAAGTGCCAACTGCGTTGACTTCTGAAGCATAGAGAAGTTTTTATTTATGAAGTATCCCAATACCGTTCACCTTTCATTCTAGCATAAATAATACGTTCAAGTTGATGTTTTCAATTGAATACATTTTCCGAAAAAGGTCTGACTAACATCTGAGACCCTTTATAAATTCCTTCTTATCTTCAGTCCAATGCAATACATGTCTGATTAGAATCTACTCGAATGTTCGCAGCAATATTTCGTTGTTAACTTGCAGCCCCGCGTAATTTTAGTGTATGGTTAAAGATATTTTTTGTTTAAATGCCGACTTACAAAATAGTTTTCTTCATGATATAAAAGTCCTCCTCCACCACCTTTCCTTTTCTCTCCATTCCACTGCGATGTTAACGGCGGGTGGACTCCTTTTGTTGCTGGATCTTGGGGCTGGATAAGCCGGGAGCTTATCCCGGCTTAACCGGTTCCAGGATGCAACAAGAGGAGTCCCCCCGCTGTCAAGATAGAAGTGGGAGAGGGGGAAATCGCTAGGGTGGCGAGGAGCATTTTCCTACCTTGCTGAAAGCTTTTTGTAGGTCGGGCTTTGAGTGTGTTCTTAAAAAATGAGCATAACTTATCGCGCTCCTAAAAACTGTAAAAAAACTGTTTAACAATAGAAAGGTTAAACATGTTTGTAATCGCGAAAAACTCAGCGATAGGCTACAAGCGTTTTATTTTGTATTAGGGTAAATTTATATATTGCGTTCGCAGTATGACAAACCCTGTAAATGTACTTTGGAAAGCACTCAAAACACGCAATGTGTTTAAAAATTTAAGAAACAAAAAGTCCCAGTTTCACTTTTGCACTTTAAAGGATCTTCAAACTGTCTTTGGTTAATGACTCGCCTTTAAAAAGTAGTATATTTTTTGTTTCTTTTTAAACAAAAAAACTGGAAGCTAGAAAAACGGCGAAAATATTTCTTTCTGCAATGCCACATTTTTCATCAAATAAAAAAAAAAACGTAATATTTTTTTTTAGGCTGTTAATTTATTAACCTAAAGGGCTTTCGAAGCTTGTTTTACAATTCACGCTTCCGTTCGTACACGTAACTGCTTTTTCTTACATTTTTTTATTAACTGCACACAAATAAAAAGAAATCATTGGAGAAATAAAAGATTACAAGTGTCGCATTGAAATTACAATTCCCGAAGAAAGGTAATGATCCGGACGTACGAAAGCGGCACCTCTGGAAAATTTACGAAACAACGTCGCAATTTTTATTCCACTCGTTCCGCGACGTTTGCAATGCCGTCAAGTTCGGAGCTTCCTCAAGTGCTTGAAACGACGGCGCGCATGAATAGTGTTTTGTCTAATTAAAAACTACAAATGACAAAGGTGCCATTTTTTCATCAATTCGAAACTTACCTAAGCCCTGCAAACTAAATAACGCGCCACATTATATATAACGCTCGGCTGGAGAGAAACCTTTTCAAAACTACGCGACAATTGCTTGTACAGAAAGTTTCTACTAAATCAACACAATATTGAAAAAAATAACACTAAAAATTAATAACACGATTTTTTTTACCAGAACGTTATAGACCACGTCAGACGTCGGGACATGAGAGTAAAAAGATGCAGTTAGTGGTTTTATTAACTAAAATTTGCCTAGTATCACTTAAGTTTTTATATCTGGCTGATTATTTCCATTGGAGAATTGCATCCCGTCATTCATTTAAGCAAAATTAGTTACTAGATTAAAACCAATAATTATCACGTAGCAATTTTGTAGATGCGGAAGTGCGAAAGCCAGACTAAAAGAGCAAATTACGCAAAACGCCCTAAGAGAACCACCCCCGAAGCCAGAGCAGTGTGACACACTGTTCCGACCGGAGAGTTATTATAATGTACCCTACAGGTTCAACTGGTGCTAGTGCGCCGCTGCAAAGTAAAGCAGAGAGCAACCAGTCAAAAATTAACATCTGGTAACGCATTCAGACGGGGAAAAGTGGGTTATTTCTTTTTGGTTCTTGATTTAAAGAGCACATGTTACGATATAACTATAATGTAAGGTATAGGTCGGCATATATCTCAATCACAAAAACAAAATATTGGTAAGTTACAGTGTTCTTGTTTTGTTTTGTTTTTCAAATAGATGGCGTTAAGTATAGCGCTAAAAAGCTTCATACATGCATTTATGTGCACTGTGGATTACTGTTACCGCGAACACGGCTTCGGCGCTGTTCAGTATGGGGAGTTTACGTTCCAAACGAACGAAGGACATCTGGAAAGCCAAGAGAGACGGCAGGAACTACGCAGTAACACTGGATCTCTAACTATCCGTGCGTTTAGACAAGGGGTCTCCAAAGTGTGTGGTTAAGGGGCCGGATTAGGTATCAGTCCCAGTCTCCATGGATGAAAAGAAATAGCAATTATGAACGAAAACTAAATAAAGAAATAAACCCAGATAAGCGTTTAAATGCAAAACTTAAGGTAAGTGTAAGTTTTACAAAAGCTTAAGATGCATGCGTATATACACTTGAACGTGAAATTTAATTTTTTAAGTAACTATGACATTACACGAAAGATGTGGTGAAAAGTGACCTCCGCAGGCATAAATCAGGGGTCGTAGGAATTTAGCATATTCGCGCGGTGCGAAAGACAAAGAAGAATGATAAAAGGAAGGTTGGCAATATGCAATAGTTATGGCAGATGACACTATGGGCACAAAGTACTTGATAATGCAAAGGAATTTTAACAGAGTTGAACGGAAATGAAGCGGGGGACCGAGAATGGTGAGGTTGGTGATGATAATGTTCAATTCAAAATATGGCTAGAGGATGCGCGTTATTATACAGTTTTTCTAGTTTCCTTGTATCTTCTTTTGCGAACTTCGAGCGCGTTGCGCTCTAAATGCTCCAAGCGCTCCAAACGCCCAACGCACTCCAAATGCGCAACGCGCTGCAAATGCGCAACGCGCCCCAAATGCGCAACGTGCTCCAAATACGCAACGGGCCGGTCGGATTAAATCCGCAGGTCGGATTCGGCCCACGGACCCAGGTTCGGGGACCCCCGCTCTAGACGATCAAAATAAAGCGAAGGCCAAGTAATATACTTCGATTTACAATAAATAAGTACTGCTTTGTACATTTCGATCACGTATATGTGTGAAGATGTTTGCTCTGCGTTCAAAAGATTACCCGTGCGCTGAAATGTTTTTGAAAGTAGGCAGAAACCAGAGAACGGGTATTCAAATAAAGCTACCCGGCATAGGAAATAATAAGAAGAAACACACCTTTTAGAGCCCTCGTACTTCATTCATTACGTTATGAATGTTTTAACAGCTCGTAAAGATGCACGACGGGGTGATTTTAATATGGTGACAAGACTGGAATATTAAAGGGGCCCTCCGGAGCGTTCTGCGATGGTCTATTTATGGCGGTAACTTAATCTGCAGGCCCTAAGGATCCTAAAAATCATAAAATTATGGTCATGCGCGGCGGATTTCCCTACCAAAATTGCTATCAAAGTCCCCGGCACGCCCCCCTTTCTGAGATGACCCCGGGAAACGGGAGGGGCATCTCTTTACACGTCATCCAATAGCAAACGAAGGATCCCGGCGTCACTACGCGTCACCAACGCGGCCGACCGCCGACCCGCGGAGGAATCTCTCGAACACGCGCGGACCGTCGTCAAGGAGCCCGGACATTGTGCTCGTCAGTCGTCATTCTTCGCACCGCACCGTCGCGCTGCTACTGCAATACGCAGTCGCATCCCACATATGACAAGAAAAAGTTTGACACGTTGACGTGGAAGGATCGCAAAGCTGGATTCGGTGTCGGGATCCACGGGAAGGAGGAACATCTGTCCCGCAAACGCACGCCTGCAGACGCCCCGGGAAGCAAACGAGCCGACGCGCCGACGCATCACCCCCTAGCAACAAGCTTGCGGGGAGAAAACATAGCTCGCTGGCTTTGGAGCGATAATTGCGGACAATGTTTCCCGCACCACAATCAGTTTACGTTTTTCTCAAACTCTAATTTACAACAAGCTTAAAAAGTGTCGCAATAATAACGTTCGCATTCACCGCGAGACGCAGCATTTCCATT
This sequence comes from Ixodes scapularis, assembly GCF_016920785.2. Classification (NCBI taxonomy): domain Eukaryota; kingdom Metazoa; phylum Arthropoda; class Arachnida; order Ixodida; family Ixodidae; genus Ixodes; species Ixodes scapularis. The sequence continues at coordinate 13,844,588 of NW_024609873.1, read as the reverse complement.
GGTCAAGTTTTAGCGATGGGCAGGGAATGGGGGATTGTCTTACAAGAGAAAATAGTCCCGATAGATTTCTTCTGCCATCTGCTTAATAAACGGTTTTGTAATATAAAACTTTGTATACATATTAACTTGCACCTACTACGCAATGTAACAACATAAACAGACGATCGCAGAAAGCTCCGGAGGGCCCCTTTAACCCTATTTAAGCACCACCGGAATTCTGGCGAACCTTGAACACCCTCTACATTCCTTTCGATTGTTACAGTTGTAGGAAGCATAAAGGCCGGTTCTCACATGCAGCGAAGCGCTGATGTAGCGCTCCTCACGTGTGGTCAGCTACTTATCGTCTGCCATGAGCAACAGTTTTGACGGTGCGATACAAAGCTGGTGAACGCTGCCGTCAGCACGCTCTAAGCGCGAGGTTAGCGCTATGCTTGTAGCGCTCCGCTGCATGTGTGAACAGGCCTTTACGCGTCAGCCAGCATGGAGATTCGAACGAATGATCTTTTATTCCGCGCGCTCCGCGCTCGTGCTCAAAACGCGGCACCGCTGGGAGACGTGGCGCCATCTATCGCTAGTTACTACACCTCTTTTCTCTGGAAAAGTCAGCGTAGAGCGTCACCAACAACATGGTTGGGGTATCGTTGTGGTGGCCTTCTTTTCCTTGTTCCTCTTCGCGGCCGCGGTCCCGGGTGAGGCTGACTCTGGTTAAAGTCACTGGGACTCTGTTCCGTGCAGGCTGTGTCTTTCCCCGTGGAGGTCAGCTCTCGTCGAGAATCCGTCGCCGTTTGTAAGTGTTCACGGGTTCTTCGGTGGACCCGACCCCCTGGGGTTAAAATGTCGTAGGACCTCGGCACTGGATGTCCACGACTGTGGCAGGTGACCATGTGCGCCGCAGGGTGTTGTAGACGGTGACTGTAGAACCCGTGTCAATGTCTGGCAGTGTTCTTGAGCTTCTATCGTAGTTCGCCTTTTGTTGCCGCCTTATTTCTGTGAGACGACGTGTGACAGCCTTGGGTGGCACAACAGCCGGCAGGTAATGTTCCGATCGCGCAGGTAACTGTGTTCTTGTGTGTCGGCTCATCAGTCTCTGTACTGGCGATTGGAGGACATCGTCTCGTGGAGTGTTGCGCCACTCAAGGAGGGAGCGGTAAAACTCTTCAGTGTTGGCACTCTTTCGCAAGAGTTGTTTGGCCTGTCTCACGGCTCGTTCAGCCATGCCATTTGATCGAGCGTGGTAAGGGCTTGATGTAACTTGTTCTATCTTCAGGTTTTCCAAGAACTGCTTGAACTCCTGGCTGTCAAATGGTGGGCCATTGTCGCTTATAAGTTTCAACGGCAGTTCATGTGTTGCGAATAGCTTAAGGCAGGACTCTTTGACTTTGGAAGCTGTGGTACTTTTCATTTCTTCTACCTCAAAAGAAAATGAGTAAAACTCCACCAGGATTATGTAGTATTTTCCTTTATGAGTGAAGAAATCGGTCCCGACCAACTGCCAAGGAAGTGTTGGCAGTGCGTGGCTGAGGAGTGGCATCTTGGCGTTTCTTGATTTGTACTTCTCGCATTTGCTGCATTTGTCATGTTCGCGGTCAATGTCAGCGTTGATTCCGGGCCAGAACAAAATTTCTCGGGCTCTTCTCTTCATTTTGTCTTTGCCCGCGTGTGCCGTATGGAGCAAGTTGAGAATCTTGGATCTGATAGCCGTTGGAATTATTATCTTGTTTGACCGCAGCACAAGGCCGTCTTCCTCGTGGATCTCCTCTCTGTACGACCAGAATGGCCTTCCGAGTTGAGGAACTTGCTCTTTCTGCTCGGGCCATGACGTCAGTGCATACTCGCGCAGTAGGCGCATCTGGACATCGGCTGCAGTTGCGTCTCTTATTTCATTTAGCCGATCTTGTGTGACAGATAAGTGCTCCAGTGAGTTCACTTGAAATTTCTCTTCTTCTTGCATTGTTTCCTTCGTGGGAAACCGTGACAGTGCTTCCGCTTACTGCAAGTCTTTTCCAGGTATGAATTTTACTTCCAATGAGTATCTTTGGAGAGCCATCTTCATCCGCTGCAGTCTCATCGGGCACTGATGCAACGGTTTCATGAAAATAGCCTGTAACGGCCTGTGGTCGGATTCTACTGTTACGTTTGGTTGGCCGAATATGTAATGGTGGAACTTGCTGCAACCATGAACAATGGCCAGCATCTCTTTCTCAATCTGCGCATATTTCATTTGTGCGGCTGTCAAAGATCTCATTGAGTACGCTATTGGTCTTCCGTCTTGGGTGATAACGGCCCCTACTCCGTATTGGCTTGCGTCGACTGACAGCGTAATCGGCTTTTCTGCAGTGTAGTAAGCCAGCACTGGTGCCTTCGTCAAAGCGTCTCGCAGGTCTTCGAAACTTCTTTGTTGATCTACCGTCCATACCCATGCAATCTCTTTTTTCAGCAGTTCTCGTAGTGGTGCCGCACGCTCTGAAAGTCGTGGTATGAAGCTCGACAAGTAGGTGATCATTCCGAGAAATGTTCGAAGTTCCTTGCAATCTTTCGGTTCATTGACCTCCAGTATGGCTTTGATTCTCTCTTGGTCAACAGCAACTCCATCTCCAGTCAGCACTTGTCCGAGGTAGCGGACTTCTGTCTTTGCGAATTGGATCTTCTTTGGGTTAAGTCGTAGATTCACTTCACGGCAGCGTTGGAGCAAGTGTCGCAGATTCTCGTCATGTTCCTGGCGAGTCTTTCCCCACACCAATATGTCGTCCCTCACGACTGCTGTTCCGGTGAGTCCATCTAGTACTTCGTTCATGACACGCTGAAAAACTTCAGGTGCTGTGCTTATTCCGAAGGGCATTCTCTTAAACCTGTACCTTCCATACGGAGTACTCATGGTGCACAACTTTGAACTCTCTTCATCAAGTTCGATCTGCCAGAATCCCGAGGATGCGTCTAGCGCAGAGAAGGTAGGCGAATTTACACTACCTTCAAGGAAAAGAAGGCCACCACAACGATACCCCAACCATGTTGATGGTGACGCTCTACGCTGACTTTTCCAGAGAAAAGAGATGTAGTAACTAGCGATAGATGGCGCCACGCATCCCACCGCTGCCACAATGTAGGAAGCATTACGCATCAGCCAGCATGGAGATTCGAACGAATGATCTTTTATTCCGCGCGCTCCGCGCTCGTGCTCAAAACGCGGCACCGCTGGGAGACGTGGCGCCATCTATCGCTAGTTAGTACAACAGTGAGTAGAATCGTCGCTTGTTTTTACACACTTGCTATATAACAGAGGTTTGGGTCTTAAATATAGGGAAGTACAGCATCTTTCAAGGGTGAAAAAAAATTATGTAACTAATGCAATCACATTTCTGCAGGGATAATAAATAAAGCCCCGCATATCGGCGGATTATCCGCGGATATCCGGAGTCAACTGGCGGATGCCTATTAAAATGAATCAGACTCGGCAGAGTGCGGATCGTATGAGTATGCCAGAGGCAGCGGATGCGCATGATATTGGGATATCCGCGGGTCTGGATCTTGATTTTTGCTGTGGCAGCCCGCAAGCGTGTGCGACATCAAAGTGTACTGTAAATAAATACCTGGTACTATAAAGTGTATCATCGAATATTTCACGGAAGCAAATTAGTGCCTTGGAGCCAACCGGGGATAAAATTCTTATTAATACCAAGAAAATACGAAATTCTCGACAAAAATCGTTTGGAAGCCTTCTAATTCGTCAAGAATACTGTGCATAGAAAAAATACAAAACTTTGGGGGTATCAATCATCCTGGGTAAGCGAGTTCTTCTTTGGCAGGAGAAGAGGAAAACACGTTATTTGGCAATGAAAGCCCAAAACATACAAGCGACAAATATGTACAAGCTTCCTCGACGAGTAAAACGTGGTGTCTCTGTGCGTTTTTTGTTTCTCGACAAGTAGTTGTTGAAATGTATGTGCGTCTGAAGAACGCAGCTCGGGGTTGTGTTTAAAAGTGAAACAGGAGGTGTTGCCATTTTTGAATATGGTGATATTTCCTCAGTGACGTACACGCGTCTCTCCAAGTATAAATTAGACGTGGCAAGATGCTTCACTTGCCGCGAACTTGGCTGCTATGAGAGACCGCCTTTCATTTCCCGCATTTTTTATTGTGCGACCCAAAAACATAACGAAATTTTATTAGTTTGTGCTTTCTTAAGTTTTGTGTATAGAAAATACATGTCTGCTTTAAGCTGGTGCTGAAAAAATAAAATAAATTTGAACTTTTATTTAAGCGCATCTTCTGGGCTGAGTACCGCAGACTCCCAAGACAATCTCATAACTGCCATCATCTTTTTCGCGTCGCGAAGTGCCTTTAGAAAGATGATCGTTCATAATAGAAATACGATAAAACATAATACGATACAATAACTTTCACCATATACTGACCCCAAACGTTATTGTAAAATGATTAGCAAACGGCGTATAAGGTACTATTCCCATACATTTTTGTTTTCTAATTAATGCTAGATTTAATGATGCAACATGAGTGCGCGGACTGAAGGTCGTATGCGGATACAAAGTTTGGAGATTAGGATCGTATGCGGATACAATATTTTAAGAACATTGCGGATGCGGCTCGGGTGCGGAAGAAAAGTTTGCGAATGCAGATCGAATGCCGATGATCAAAGTGCTATCTGCTAAGAACTCTATTATTAAATCACATACTCTTCGTTACGAACCAAAGGAGGAAAATTATCTATGTTATATTCTGGCGAAGAGAAAACGTGCACGCGTGTTTTCCCATCAGAATAACAGGAGCACCGCAAAAGTATACTGGTTGCTGTTTATTTATTTATTTTTTTACAATTACCTTCAGGGGCCCTAGGGGCATTAAAGAGGGGAGTGGTTGCTTTGTACAGTTCTAAATTTTGCGCTGTTTGCTTTAATTGGCATCCCTGGAGTCGCGTAAACACTAGCGCCTGTGAAACCTCTAGGGTACATTATAATAACTCTATGGCTCGGACTTCGGGGGCGGTGAAAATATCGCATTTGCAACAATGCCTACACATGAAGTAACTGTAAGAGCGCAAACGAGCAGGTTTAAATTGAACATGACATAAACCCCGAGACTGGAGACAAGCAACGACACGGCGTATTGTATAAGAAATTAAAAGAAAATGGCACACGTTGGAACGTGACCTATGCGGTGAAACCTAAATACAGCTTAGCCTGTGGAACGCCGGTTTTCATTAAAACAACTCTGGCGAGATGCATTGTGATAATGATAGCCAGTTGTAACCAATTTGGTTCCGAATGTTTTGAAATAAACACGATTGTCCCAGGATATACAAATTGATTTTCCCTATAGTGTTTCGAAAAGAGCTCGTGTTTCACGTTCAGGGTGGAAGCTATTGTGGTGTTTGTTTTACAGCGGCAGCTTTTAGTGACCATCTCTGGCTAATTCCAGTGGCTCTAGTACGCAAAAAGCCAAGGGATCGCGGGGAGAGTTCAATATTCCCGCCGCGCTTTTAGTTCCTATTCATCGTCTTCTCGCCTCTCAAAACAACGCCATCTATGGCCAAGACGCCATATCTCTCTCTCCCTCTCTCGTGCGCCCTTTCGTCATAACCGAGGTTTCAGGGCGGGTTCTCCAAAAGGCTAAGCGGCTAAGGGGCTAAGAGCTTAAGGGTTTACAAAGTCTCACGGGCTAGTTAATTTGCACTAGGGGACCAACATATTTAAAAAGAAAAGCTACCAAACTTCAAAATCAACATCTAAAGAAGCCTACAAATAAGTCAATAAAGGGAGGCCCAGGGAGGCGTTTGCTTAGATCTCTCCAAACCCCCAACAATGGCCAGACCACACAACATTCAGTCTCCGTCCGAGGAGAGGGAATGTCAAGCAGAGTGTCGAACCGAAATTTTTATCGGTGCGGTTCCGGTTCGGGTTCACGAATTTCGGTTCAGCTACGGTTCAGTTCCGGGGACCAAAAAATAACGGTTAGAGCCGGTTTGAACCGGTTCGAACCGGTTCGAACCGCAAAATTGAGAATATGTTTTCCGCGTTCCTTTGGCTATAGGCACTTTACAGGAGTGACACGAGTAACTATATACATTCTTTTTTCATTTGTTGAATCCACTTTTATTTTCAGGTACCATTAATGAATGGACCTTTTCCGAGAAGCGTTCTGCGCACGCGCGAGCGCCCGATGCCAAGCGGCGGAAGTCGGAACGAAAAATTGAGGAAATTCGAAAGGAGGCTGTATATCAGCGAGTAGAACAGATAACTGCAGCATATATATAATCGTGTTACACAAAAAAAACGTCGATGGAAAGGAAAACACGACGTTTGAGTGGACGCCACGGATGCCCCTCTTTAAAGTTGCGTTGGGCAGGCGCCGCTGCTCAGAGAGCGAAGAAACTGGTAGCGTAGCTCCCATTATCGATTGGTAGCGCAGGTAGGTCACTTCCTCGATTTTTAGTTCGTGCAGCCACCGCCTGGTGCCGTCGGTATGTGGAAAAGGTCTATTGCGTTGTTTCATTTGGATAAAACAGTAAATAAAAAGTTAGATTAACATATATGACTGAACATCTATTTCTTTTTACCTCAGTTGCATATATTTCACATGAATCTAAAGGTTATCAGTCTGGTTTGTCGCCTTAAATGCACGTGATTAGTAGACCATTGCGTCGCAATATTAAAGTCGAGTCCTACTGTGCTCTTGTACTTAAAATTAATTACAGTGCATACAATCACAAAATGGGCACGTTCTCGCCATATATATCCTGAAAACTAGATTACAAAATACGTTTCACAATATACATGCTGACGATACAACTAAGCTAAAAGCAATAATATTTTCAAAATGTTAGGAAAGTCTTAAGAAAACCCCTTTCAGTCTACCTTTTATAGAACACTGAGCGGCAAGCACAACGCTTGTTTTCCTGACTAAGATTGTTTTAATTCAGCACCATGACGCACGCGAATAATTATGCAGTAAAGAGTGACCTTCGTATTCAGTACGAACCTGGCCTAAAATAGAGCGCATTGAAGTGAATATTTTCGACATAGCTTGGCATTTGATGCCTGTTCTTGACAAGATGCCGGTCAATTCACTTTGTAAATAAGCATCACCCTTGCTAATTGGTGATTTGTTCTAAAATAGAACAAGGTAGTATTTCATAGTCTACTCGATATTACAACTGCTTAATTGGTCACTTTCTGACGGTCTGCGTGCGCAATCGTCATAGTTCCGCTACGCGCCACTGTGTGCTTTGTTTTCATCCATCTGACAGACACATAAAATCATTGTTAATCAAATAAAAGAAGCAACAGACTTCTATGTGTTTCAGAGGTTGAGCATTCGTCAGGAACACGTGTCATTTATATCAGCCTCAAAATGAAAAAAAAAAAAAAAAACATGCTAAGTTTCTTTCAAATAACTTATGCAAGTGCCCCTCGAGGATAAAAATGCCGGAAAAGATTTCCAGAGCATATTTCAGATAATATGTGGGTGCATTAACTTATGATGTATATCCTTAGAGTGATCATTCGTTTATCTGTGTTGTGAAGTCTTCAGGTAGTAAATAAATACTTGGTATTGTCATCAATCACTTTGACTGTATGAAGTTCACATAACCGCTTGAGGCCGACACGGGAGGACGATACTTGAAAATAGCCATCCATTGAGTCTCTGGAACGCGCTTATTTGTTCGCTCTTTGGCAGTGTGAAACACCGGCTCACGGGAAATGCCAAAAAGAACTGTGTGCTTACGTTATAGATTTGAAGGCAAATACACAAAATGGGCAAAAATAGAGATAATAAATGATATTCTTCTAAATAATGACATTCAAGACGCCGATTACTGAAAAAAGAAATATATAGGAATGCATGTTTTGAACGTAAACACGTTTGACGGAACTCCGTCCGGTTGGGTCAAAACGTTAAGAAATACAGACTTTCACAAACAAAGTCCTAAACATTTAGTGGCCCGACGTTTCAATTGGCCGAGCTCAATAGGTCGAGAGCCGCTTAACCCTCGGCGTGTGTCAACGGACTAGGGCACCTGAAGAAGAAGTGGGTGAATCAAACGACACGCCGTAGATAGAAAAGAAGCTGCTGCTCTCCACGTGCAAATAGTCGTGCACTTGTTTTGGGGCCTAATTTTACAACTCCGTGCCTTATCAGTCATGCGCGCTCCAACATTTTATTAGGCTGCAGAACATCATCGCAAGGCCGCTATATATACTGCACAAGTTTACAATTTGGACATCCCCTTTTGCTATACTTTATTTCAGCTTAAAGGGGCATTGCCAAGGAACGAAGAAAACCAAATACTGCTTTAGAAGGCGTGCCTATCAGGGTCAAACACGAACATTTAGTGCCGACATTGGTCTAAAATGTCGGGTAATGACGACAGAGAATTCTAGAGGTAGGACTGGCTGAATAGGCGCAAGGACCCCTTCTGATCCTTTCAAGCACGTGACTTTCACTCAAATATTTGCTTGTAACACCCGTAAATTGGTGGGGCGTTCATATCCTCATAACTGGATGTTAATTTTCAACATTTAGGAAGATCGCGTATGGTTGTGCACGCTCATGTCGTTTCGTTTCTCTACTGGTTCAGACAAAGGACGTCATCAAGAAAAGAAAGTGCGCTCAAAATTCTGAATCTCTTTAACCTTTTATGTTCAAAATACGCTAGATTTATTGTTTATTTTATGTTCAAACTGTTGCTAGGGTCCCTGTCACCAATTCGAGCGAAAGCAATGCAAATCTATTAAAAAAAATGGCCAGAAACGCTTTTCATGGCCTCTTCAAGTACATATGCAACCTATGCTACAAGCGCGAGCCTTTGGTCACGAGCACTCGCATTGCAGGCACGCGCGTGCTTGGACGCTGAAAGCCCATAGTTCGCTTTTTTAGGCTCTAAAATACTTACACTTAAAGTGGAACGGAGTATTGTGTTAAGAACATCACATTTCAACAAAAAACCGGACTGTTTAACATGGTTTACATTTTGCTGAGAAAATCAAATTCCGAGGTGCACAATGCACGCTGCAAAAGGTTCGCGCTCAGCGCAACCCATGTATTCAGAAATTTTTCTTGCATGGCGCAGCGTAGTGAGGGACGGCCCGAACGTCTGTCACCCCAAAAACGCGCTTTCTGGCAGGAGTGGTTTCGCAAACGAAGTAGTTTTGCAGGATCACGTTCTGCGCCGAAGAGGCGGAGCAGAGGAACCTGCGCAACAGATTAAGTTTTAATCCCCCCCCCCCTTTTTTTCTTTTTTCATTTGACGGTGCTCCTTTACAGAATACTTTTTAGTTTTGAAAGACTCCCTCGTTTGTTTGGAGGTGCCAAATCAACAATTATATTTCTGTCATTTTTTTGCAGTAATTCTAAATTTCTTTTACTTTGCACCCAGAAACTGTGAACTTTAAACAAAACTGCGAGATTTTGAGCGACTGCCGACGTCCGGCTGTCTCTCAAAAACCACTAGATTCCCTTTTTTTTCAGGTATCCCTGACGCACACACTTGTAGTTCTATTTATCGCCAGATTAATAAGTCATATTTAGTCCTTTGAATCATTTTATTCTCGGGGACAACTTTCTGAGACTATTCACCAACCACGAAAAAATGTCTGAGTGTCTGAATGATGTGTAGATGTAAAATGATTCATGCAACAATTTTTGCCCTTTCAGTAAATGGCGCTAAGAGGTAATCTCCGGCGTTGATAGCTCGCAGAAATATTATTAGTTTCCTTCACTGCTCAATGGAAGACGCAGAAAAATAAAGGAAAGAACAGCTTTCTCTTTCTCAACTCGCAGTTGGAACAAGCGGCAATGTGATCTGAAGCTAATTGTATACCGCCAGTGTTCATCATAGTCATGCGCTGGGGTTGGCAAAGATAAAGCATGGGTTGAGCTTTAGGCATTATTAGAGTTCGGCTATTCTCATCTTTGATCGAACACGAGTGAACACGAATGTTTGGCGATGCTGATTGTCAAAAACCCGAGCACTCAGCTCGGGCTCATGACAACCGAGTACGTCACGGTGTCGCATTACTCGCAGTGAGAAGTCGTGATGGCATGTAACGTCACGTTGTCAACAACGCTAATACATCTATATTTCTTTGCAACTCAAGAAGGTAGGGCGAGGGAAAAGATTGCCGGGGAGGGAAAAGCACACAAAACATTGGAGAAGAGAGGTGAAATTGATGTTCTGAATTTAAGTCGACTTGACGCGGTGAGTCATGCGACCACGCGACGGGACCACGTGATGTGACATTATTTGACAGCATGTCTTGAAACCATAACGTCACGTGACCACGTGGCACACGATTAACCGTAGTGCCAATAAAAAAGCGCCAGGAAAACTTGTAATTTCTTACACATTGCAATTCGGCATATGACAATTTGATCACTACATAGACATGCCAGCTGCCACTTTTTACTCCTCAAATACTCACTTTGTAATTTAAAAAAAAAAGTTACCGTGAACCGTTTTGAACCGGTTACCGTTATATTTTTTCCGGTTCAGTTCCGGTTCAGTTCCAAGATGGCGGCGAAGATTTCGGTTCGGTTCAGTTCCGGTTCGGCTAAAAATAACGGTTCTGTTCCGGTTTTCGGTTCGGTTCGGTTCCGGTTCGACACTCCGATGTCAAGCCCGCCGCGCCGATCTGAGTAGTTAGGGGGCCACAGCGGCACGAGAACAGCCAAGAGAACAGGACACCGACCGACACAAACAAGAGGCTACGTGCAAGCCTCTTTTACTTTTCTCCTAAAACGCCATTCAGAACTATTTCATTAAAAGCGAAGTGCCTCTAGTAAATCGCCTGGAGCGCACATTTCAACAACGCTACAGAAGCCGCTGTCAATCGCAGTAGACATTGAAATAATAAAATGCCGCTTGTAATTTGCCTTCTAGAAAAGAAGCCACGGCTCATCGTTCCATACACACATATATATATATATATAAGCACTAAAATTTATTTGATGTTAGCAATATTACAACGCTTTCTTCCGAGCATTTTACATTTCCCATAGAACAGAAATATTGATAATAAAGTAATCTTTCCAAGATTAGTAGTACAATTTACGAGTCTCCAACATTAAACGCTGCACACACACAAAAAAAAGAGAAACTATATTTGACGCACAGCTGTAAAGATAAGCGGCATAAATACCGAATTAGATAAGCTAATCCGAACGTACTCTTCTAAAGCTACCGGTAGATTCACAAATGCGATGTGAGGCTGATCAGAGTTTTAGGAAACCGTTTTTGCACGCCCCATAAGGTAGAATGACCCTCCGGTGCGAACTGTGCATTTGCAAGTCTTTCTGCGGTATTACACTAATGCGCCGTTTGAACCGTAAGGCACGAGTGATGGCCCCACATCGACAGTCTCTTTTCCTTTCCAAAACAGTAATTTCTCTGACGGAGGCAGCTTCCCGAGGCTTCATACATAGATAAAATAACTCGTGGTATTTCCTGCTAGGACCGCCATAGGTGACAGCAAGTATATAATGTTGGATTCAGCAAATAAAAAATAAAGTTTCGACCGAAACGCGATAGAGCATCCTCTTGAGAAATAGTTTAACGTTTAGTAAATGCCATCCGCTCCTAAGCAATATCTCAGTTGGTTAACGCGCGTGCTTCGGGTTCGTAAGAGAGCGAACATCGAGGTTTCCAATCCAATTGACCTTTCAAATGTTCTTTTTAAATGTTATGACACCTATCGTTTTCATTACTTTTATACAAACATTGGGATGTGCATATCTGGCCCTTATTACTAGTGCTGGGAGTCGATTAAAAATTATAACCGGACTAATCGCCTTCTTTAATCGATTAATTATTCGATTAATCTATCTCGTTAATTTCCATTCATAACATGATTAAAACGTCAAATTTGCTTTTTATGTCTGCTGAATATTTGATAACTGGCGAAGTATACAATTTAAATTATTAATCAACCTCAGTGTGTATTTGAGAACAATTAATAAACATATACACACTCACCGATTTTTATTTTAGCTACAGGAGGCCATGGAATACATTGATATTTTCCGACAAGAATGACCGCCTTTGACTGTTCACCTCCCCCCCCCCCCCCCCCCCCCCCCGCAAATTTGTCTTTTCGTGATGAAGCCGATGCAGGTTACCGTTGCCAGGGGGCGCGACTTGTACCGATCGTGGGCAACAGTCTAGAAATATGATTCCCCCAAAGCCGTTTCGAGGCTCACGACCGGTCTACGCTCTAATATTAAAACTCACTATTATGTTCACGCGTCGTGCTTCGTGATTCGAATTTCAGCGTTCACATTGGCTGATGCCTCAATCTTATTGACTGCGGAGTGATAATTCAGTTTAATTCAATTTTATTCAAATATTTCTGTGAAGCACCACAAAACAATGCACACAATTGCAAAAGCACGCGCGATAAAATTTATACACCCGCCTGAATTCAAAGACATGCCTAAATTCATACTTATACATGTTTAAATCGCGTTTGTTTTTTTAAACGACATATTTGTGGAAACAAAAACACGAGAAGTTAATTCTAGTGTTTAAACAGTATTCATTCGCTAAATCGGGGATAGGTTGAGCTGAATATCTAGATAGAAGCTCAAAGAGTTTTAGAATTTGTAGCAAGAGGAATAATAGTGTACTTGGGACAAAACACGCCTTGGAATTCTTAATATGTAAGGGCATTAACAGGGTACACTCTCCACGCGAGTCAAACAATAATACCGTACACAATATGATTGTAACACTTTACAAACTAGAAAAAAGCAAAATCAATAGCAGATAATGATCAAAGAATTCGAAGTGCTCGGATGTCGAGCTACGGTAAACTTGTTAGACTTTATGAACCCTCTGGAGTACCGAACGTGTTGCCATAGAAAGAGTAAATACGAGACAATAATTCATTCCGTGAGCTTATTTATATGAATTTGACTGATTTGTGTTGAACAGGTACCACATCAAAAAACAAAACGAAATTGTATCGAATCCTTTTTTTATGGTGAAACACCTATATAAGTGACCTGACGCCGTCGGCCATTACGTGACACCAGATGGCAGAAAGAATGCCGTCATTGCGGAATGAACGTGCAAGTCACTTCTCATACTGCATGCATGCACTCTGCCGACTGCCGTAGTGTGTTTTTGTGTCAGGTGTTGGTTCCAGCAGATGCATGCTCACTCCAGGTTAAGCTGAGACACATCAGAGTCCAACTCAAGCTAGACAGTTATTCCGATCTGTCACCCCTAGATACACACATAACAATATCTTTGGAAAATATTAGCTAACTTTGTCTTCGGAACGTGTACACCATCAAAGAAACAATAGCGTCGCCGCATATCAGAGCAAGATGACTGCGGGCCCCTTCAGGACACCGGCCTTAGAAAGTCCGCCGCTAAAGGTAGCGTCTCCACAATAAGCGGCTGATGAAAGTGCCATCCAACACCCAGAAGATTCGGGTTGTCATGCCGCGTTTCATTTACAACGATGAATGGGCGATGGACCCAAGCTAACCTAACGGGTGACAGTGATGGCGGCGAGCAGACAGAGCCATCCGAGTCACAACCAATCAGAGAGCTTCCGCGAGGCCGATAGAGTTATGGCCGAGACGTCTAACATTCGGTGACCCTCGGCGCATTATCGTAATACAGTCCGTGTGAAGCGTTTCCAGGATGCGAGATGTGACATGTTCAGGCGCGAAGTAACGTATTGAGGTTGCATTAAGCAAATTGCGCGCTCCGGGAGAACTCCCATGGATAGAATTATCTGAAAGAGGAGAGAGAGGGAGCGTGCGCCGGTTGGCGGGACACTTCATTCATTTTTTCCCGGTGGATTATTTAAGTTAGCGGCTGTATGCTACTCTAGGGAACGACTCAATTACATACATCTTCCTATTTCCGGTGTTTGTCTTACGTCATTGTGTATTTAAAACAAAACAAATAGCATCAGGAGTAAAAAATAAACAAAAACAACCCACAGAAAACCACTAACGCAGAATGGATTAGGAAGGTGAGGGTGAACAACATCCTACGTTTGAGGTATCAAATGAAGACAACACCCTACGTTAGAGTATCAATTGAAGACAACATCCTACGTTAGAGGTATTAATTGAAGTTAAGATCTATTGTTCCTGTTTATTTGCCGTTCCGCAGTTTGACTCCCTGTGATTTCAGAGTCCATGTTTCGAGTGCAATTAAAGTTAGCGAAGTTTCACTTAGCCGCCCCGCATCGTTAAGTTCAGAAGACTATTGTCGTTCAGCCCGAGGAACGAGGGTGCTGCTTCTAAGAACAATGTGCTAAAATTCTGTATTATAAACGAAAAAAAAAATTAAAAATTAGACACGGATAATAAAAAAACATGAGACTGAATTTTCGTAAAAGGTACAATAAATGGCTTTTGTTTTGCAATGTATAGCCATGTGATGTGAAACGTATTTTACGTCACAAAAATTTTCTCATTTGAATATTTGTTTTTACTGTCACCCAAATATTTCCGAGAAAATGTATTTAACAAGAGCGAACATACATAAAATGCAGTCGGCAGCAATGTAAGCTAGTGTAGCCGAGTGCCAGCAGAAAGGAAAAAGCGCCATTTGGTGTGGGGTGCATCCCGCTCACTAAGCTATATAAAACCAAGGTTGGAAAGTTCGGCTAATTGGTGATTCCTAATATTTAAGAAAAACACGCAGCAAGACGCGGGCAAGGAAGATGGAGACACAGCGCCAACTTACAACTGCAAGTGGTAAGTTACTGCTGTGCATCTATTTTACTTGTCCGTGTCTCGTTGTGTTTATTTTTTTTTTAATATTGTCATGAATGACCAATGATGAGCCTTCGAATAAATAAATAAATAAACTAAACGTTTTATGGGGCGAAATTGTGCCCAAAACAAAATAGGGAAAAAGTAGCGTCGCATGCGTGGATGCCGGCGAAACAGCAGGATCGAGCGCTGAGGCGAGACTGACTGCGTTTGCATGCGGAGCCCCTTTTGTACATTTGAGGGTTGCTGCAACAATCGACGCACCAGAACATCACATTACAGAGTCAACAAAAATGTGCATCCACGGCCAGGAATCGAACCATGGCTTTTTGCGCGGAAGGGAGGTGCGATAACCGTTTGGCCACGAGCGCGCTACCTGCTTTGTCAGCTGCGCGCGCAGTAATATTACATAAAACCGACTGCCGCATTATGGACATTTAGTAAATCGTTTTAACGCGAATAATTCATCCCCGAACGACTCGCCAACGGCACTGCGTTTTCGCACAAAAATTGAACGGGAACTTGGGGACGATTCAACCTAATCGTAGCTATTTGCGGGACATGAGTTAGCGTGAATGAAAAAGGAAAGCTTTCAAACATGGCGGAAAAGCAGGACGAACATAAACCAGCGACTGAATACACACCTAAAGGCGGCAAGTAAGAAGGTAACGCATTATTCCTAAGTGAAAGGTTTTGTTTACCGATAAAGTGCTGACGTATCTGCTAAGGCTATACTGGAAAGTGTTTTCTCGTCATTCATTTGGTCTCCTCAAACTGCGAGAGATTACGTTTACTAAAACGGGGCAAGGACTTCATGGTGTGTGTTTCACTAAAGGTAAAGAACTCGTAAAATATCCCTTTGAGGGTCATGACCTGGTTTGTTGTTGTCGCTGTTGCTGGTGGTTAACTCTAGTAATACAAAAATACCACTGGCGGCAATCATTGAACAAACTGAAACTAAAATGAGGTGCGTCTCTGCAGGAGCTTTGAAAACAATCTCCCGACACTGCCAAACGTGCAGACCAAGAACCACATATAAATTATTGGAAGTCCATGTAATAAGAATTTGACCTTCGGGCAATGTTGTGATGTATCTTCAGCTGGCATTTGTGCATAAATATACAAGTCCAATGGAACGCGTGATAACTTAACCGTCGTATTGTCAGCGTCGGCACCAGAACTCATTCCTTTTGAAATGTGTAAACTGGCGGCGGCGCCTGCGAATTGCTTTAAAACGAAACAGCAGCTGCCTGGTTGAACCGGCTTTAGATATGATTTATAGCGCTGGCTCATGCTCGCCCTGCTTTGTTATTTATGTCATGTTGCTTTTGAATTCAGCCCTGACGGGTTAATGGACCCTTTCAGCTTTCCAAACACCTTCAGCCTACAAAAAACCCTCAGCCCTTCAAACCACTTCAGCCCTTCAAACCCTTTCAGCCCTTCAGACTTCCTCAGCCCTTCAACCCTTTGGACACCTAAATGAGTATGAACTATAGACCAAAAATGCAGTTTATAACGTTATTGAATGATTATTTGAG
Source organism: Ixodes scapularis (assembly GCF_016920785.2). Lineage (NCBI taxonomy): Eukaryota > Metazoa > Arthropoda > Arachnida > Ixodida > Ixodidae > Ixodes > Ixodes scapularis. The sequence goes on along the minus strand of NW_024609873.1, from coordinate 13,828,299 downwards.
ACATTGAGTTCTACATGAGTGTTGTAACTCAAAAAGACGACAAAAACCAACGTCTGCTCAAACCCCTGCGCAAGCAGCTGTAGACAGAAGAGATGGAACTATAGAGGAAGAACCAAGTTCTTTTTCTGAATTAAATATATATCGAGGTACTTCCATGCAGCATACAAAACAACAGCAAAAACAACACACCGCAACAGTTCTGACGGGCCAATAAAACTTAACACCATACTTACGATGAAGGGACATCACACTTCATATCTAGGATTCTCACAGCACAATCAGAAGACAAACGTATGTAACCATTAAAACGGACTCGACAGCGCCTGAAACGATGAGTGGTAGGTAATAGAAATGACACTCAGGCTGATCGCGAGCCACGAACTGGACGTCAACCCGAACCCCCAGAACATGAAGGAAAAAAACGCCCGGAAGTCGAGGCACTCGGTGAAGTTCGCCGTTCATACGGGATGTAACGGTGCGGGTGACCGGCATCGACGGAGCCGACCGTATACAGCTCCCTCGAGTCCGCTCGAGACGGAGCTTACGAGGCCTGATATTGTGCTCCGCGAACTGGCGGCGAATCCGCTGGCGTCGGTAGCCATCCTTTAAAGTCTCAGACTCCCGAATGGTCCTTCGCCGCCTCCAAAGCTGGACAACACACCACCTCCCGTCCGGACAGCGACATCCACCGCAGCCGAGCGTCGATTTTTAAAGGTCTCCGCACACTGCAGGATCCTTGTAAACGAGGACGCGAATCGTCTGGCCAAGCTGGTCTACGTGTGGACACCGCCTGCTACCATCGCGAAAATGCCGAAAGCACGGAGGGTTCACTCCTTGACTACGACTTTGACGAGCTCGCGTGACCAGCGCTGCTCGAGCGGGCTTTTAGCAGCTATGCAGAAATAGGCCTATCTAACCGGTGGCTCTTCGCGTGAGACCTCCTCTTCTCGCCGAATCAATGCTCGCTGAATTCCTTGAACGCACGTAAATGCTGTCCAAACTGTAATCGTAAGCATTCGATCAAAACTAGGAACACATAAATTTGAACACGGACTTACCCAAACTCCCGGCGCGTCGACCCACCAACTCGTAACAACAACAACAACAAAAAAAAACGAACCCTTCTTGGTTAGCCGTTGAGCTTTGGTAGCTGGACTGTGCAGAGTACGTGGGAACGCATGCGCTGTGCACCACATATTGGGCTGTGCCTTGCGCCGCCTGCAAGTGTACGCGTGCAGCGGCGCGGCGCGGTTTGCTAACGACCGCCGCGATGTCTCCTGGGTGGCGTGATATATTATAAGGCGAAGCTTACCTTATGATACGGCTTAGTCGCCTAAAAGTCGCAATGAAAAATTTAATGGGAAGCCGACATGTGTCGATGAAAGAATTTTGAAAGCCAAGAGTTGTCAGTTGACGCTGAGTGAGTCTTTCTTTTGGTTGTGAGCTAGTGTCCTTAGAGTGACAGATTTTCGGGTAGGCTGTTACGTCTAACATTATGACGACGAGTTCATCGAACGCCCAACGAAGACAGACGTGTTTTGCGCAACGACAAATAGTGCCACCATGAAATACATCAGCACTTTTCTGCGACGACCTTCGTTGCCAACAGGCTCAAACGTGTAGCCGTTACCCCAGGGTTAATTTCAAACATATTGAAAGCCAAGCACTTTCACAAACCCCTGTCAAGCAAAATCATAATTAAAAAAAAACACTACACTGCTCCCTGACGCAGATATCCTGATGTCTCCCACTGACTCGCTAAAACGATTTTGGTGGGTGTCTTACTTTCACGGAAACGATTGGGACAGACCCCATAGGCCTCTCAAGAAAACTATTGCGGGTCGCTTACACCATTTAGAAAACCTTGGCGGGTATGTCAGGCCGGTAGAAAACTTCTACGAAGACCTCATACCTCTCAACATTTTTTAAAGGCTACGTGATAACATTTTAGAAGTCTTGGTGGGCCCCATACATAGATTTTCAATAGGATTACGTTTAATTCCAAGCTAATTTTTTATAACACAAATCCAACTATTAATCACATTGTTTTGCGGCGCCTGTAAAAGCCGGCTGCCTAGCGTCTCACTGACATCAAACGAACCATAACTTTAGTAGTGTTACTATACAAGGCTGAAGTTCGGTAGAGCTTAACTGCTGACAACGAAACGTTTTAAGTGGCGAGAGCCCCTTCCTGATTTAAAAGACAGGGCTTCATTCATGTTTCCAATATTTTATAAATTTGAGGGGAAAAATTATTTAAACACTGCAGAGTTCCAGGATCTGCAACTATCCTAGAAACCACTAATAGAAAAACGCTGAGAGAAACCGAACATAGCATAATGGTCGCCCACCATTCGCAAACGCTATGCATTTCACATAACGCCTAGCCATGCACACACAGTCGTTACTGAGATATAACGACGGCACTTTGGCAGTGGCGGCGGCTGACTGAACATCGCTTCTAAAAATCTGCGCTACCATTGCAGGCTGCCCCTGATACCACACGCAGCTGGAACACGCGGTCCTCAAGCATCTTCATCGAGTGCGATCAACCACAAGCAAAGCCAGCGCGTAAACAACTACGTGCAAGTCATCTTCGACGGAGCGTGGGAAACTGCTACTGGCCAGTTGGACTGTCACCCTAGCGACACCTAGCTACAAAGGAGGAGGCGCTACACGTTCTTTCGGCACTTTGGCAGTGGCGGCGGCTGACTGAACATCGCTTCTAAAAATCTGCGCTACCATTGCAGGTTGGTTATCGTTGCTTACACTTTTTATCCACTGTGTATTACTGTCGTCGCTGCTGCCAAGCCCTTTTTGTTGTCCGAATTTTTATTGTTGAGCCCTCTACCTTCACTGTCACCCTGCTTTTGTTGTGCGAATTTTTATTTTTGAGCATTCTTTTCGCCATGACCAAGGACATAACTAAATTGCTTGCTGAACTTAAAGATGATCTAAAAAAAGAACACAAACTGTTTCGAGAAACGTTTGAACGCGATTTCAGGACGGAATTTCGTACCGTTCAGTCGGAACTTCAGGGCATAAAGGCTAGCATGGACTTCATAAACAAGGATTATGAAGACATGAAAGCAAAGTTGAAAGCAGCCGAGGAAGCGAACTCCGCTTTGGAAAAAAAAACTGTCGGTCTTCAAGAAAAGTATGACGTCATGCTCAAGACCGCTCGTGAAACTGAACTGAGACTCATTCAATGCGAGCAGTACTCCCGTAATCGAAACCTGGAAATAAAGGGGATTCCACGAGTTGAAAACGAGGACGTTATGAATCTAATCAGTACTATCGGCGAACTGGTGGGCGAGAACATTGCAGTTTCAGACATAGACATATGTCACCGAGTGCCAACCAGAGACCCTGGAAAGAGTAACTTGATCGTGCAGTTTCAACACAGGCACACGCGTGACCTGATTCTTGAAAAGGCAAAGAAAAAACGAATCACTACTACAGATCTTGGCTTTGATACAGCCGCGCCTGTGTTTGTGAATGAACACTTATGCCCCCCTCTTAAACGGCTACTGGGAATGACCCAGGCTAAAAAGCGAGAGTGCCAATGGCGATATGTCTGGGTTCGGAACTGCAAAATCCTGGCACGAAAATCTGATGACGCTCCCGTTGTTACTATCACTCATGAGGATGACCTTGCTAAAATATGTTAGTTGATTTCTAAAACTAGTACTTTTTTTTTCCTTATGAACTATCACGAATTAGTTCTACCAACTGATATTGCAAGTTGTTGTGGTACAAAGGATATCGCTGTTTTTCATCTAAATACCCGCTCCGTAAAAAACAAAGTTGATGACATTGTCACTCTTTTTGAGATGTGTAAAGTTACTTTTGACGTTATAATGTTTTCTGAAACTTGGTGTCAGTCTGACCAGGATATGCTAATCTTACCAGGCTATAATAATTTTTCTCTTAATAGAAGTGAACGCAGAGGGGGTGGTGTTTCAATCATGGTAAACCGGGAGTTTCAGTGTGAAAAGCTGCTTTGGTTTACGGAAATCACGGAGAACTATGAAATTTTGAGTTTGAAGTGTGAAAATAAACTCTTTTCTGTTGTTTATCGTCCGCCTTCAACAGATTTCGGCAAATTTTTTTCTTTTTTAGACACTTATTTGGAATTTGCGTCTGCAAATAACTTATCGGTTATCATAGGAGGTGATTTTAATGTGAACATGCAAGAAAACTCGAGTCTGTCACAGCAATTAAATAACATTATTACTTCTTACGGTTTTTTAAACGTAATCACGTCGCCCACTAGAACCACTGATTCGTCAAAAAGTGTGATCGACCTTTTTGTTACAAACGAAACTACACAAGTAAATAGTGCTGGCACTATTTGTAGCGACATTAGTGATCATACTCCAATTTTTATATCTTTCCGTGATTCGAACACAAAGGCTAAAGTAAAAAGAAATGTTTTTTCTTTCCAGTACATATCTGATCAAAGCTTACTGTCGTTTAGAAACGAGATTGCAAGCATAGATTGGACGCCAGTTACGTTACAAGCAAACATAGATGACTCCTACGATAAGTTCCTTAGCATTTTAAAAAAGGTTTATAACAGATGGTTTCCTTACAAAACAACTTCTGCATCAAAGAAAATTCGAAAGCCTTGGGTAACGCCTCTTCATCTTAAAAAAATCACGCATAAGAACCGTTTGTACAAAAATTTCGTTACTACAAGGGACCCGAGTAAATTGATAGTATTCAAAAAGTATCGCAATGCTCTGACGTCGGAACTCAAGAAGGCCAAACATGATTACTACAAAGCTTTATTCAGTGAATGTGCAAAAAAACGTCCAGATGTCGTCTGGAAATCAATAAATGAAATTCTCCAACCCGGCAGACAACATAATTTTTTAGGAGAGCTCCAGGTAAATGGAAAATTGCTGTCTGGAACCTCGCTTGCTGAATGTTTTAACTCTCATTTTGTCAACCTGGCCTCGAGTTCATACTGCGAGGATGCAGTAGAAGGCATTTATCAAAGGGTTAGTGAAACCCTGTTTCTTGATCCAACAAGCGAACATGAAGTGTTTCGGGTATTTATGGGCCTAAAAAACAGCAAAACGTGTGATATTGACGACCTTCAAATAAAACCAATTAAATTTGTTCTTGATATAATTACACCATGCCTTGTACATATTTTTAATCTGTGTTTATCGTGCGGAAAATTCCCGCAAAAAATGAAGCTTGCAAAAGTGTCCGTGATATATAAGGGTGGAGATAAGAATGTTCTGTCAAATTATAGACCCATATCTGTTCTGCCTGTTTTTTCAAAGGGACTCGAAAAAATCATTTTTTTTCGTCTGAATAGTTTTTTGTGCAAACACTCTGTAATTACAGAATCTCAGTTTGGCTTTAGAAAAGGAAGATCTACCGAATCTGCGCTTCTTTTGCAAAAAGAAATCATATTACAAAATATAGAAAGCAAACTCTTGACACTTGGCATCTTCATTGATTTTAGTAAAGCCTTCGACTGTCTCAATCATGGCATACTCATTGACAAACTAAGTAGGTATGGTATACGCGGTCCATCACTTTCACTTCTGTATTCTTACTTATATGAACGTAGGCAATCTGTAATCATCGATGGTCACTTCTCATCACTGTTGCAGATTAAGTATGGCGTGCCACAAGGTAGCATTTTGGGTCCGTTGCTCTTTAATATTTATATCAATGATCTTGTGAATATTTCCGAAAATGTCAAATTTGTCTTGTATGCCGACGACACCAGTCTGTTCCTCAGTGACGCGGATGCGGATAACCTAATAACCAAAGGAAATTTAATTTTGTCTAGATTTTTTTTTGTGGTCGCGAATAAATGGCCTATATATTAATGATACAAAAACAAAGGCAATTTTATTTAAACCGTCCAATAAACAGGTAAATATAAATGAAACTCTCCATTTTCAATCCACGCCGATTGAATTAGTGAAAGAACATAAAACATTAGGTATTATATTTTCAGATAACTTACAGTGGGATAAACACATAAACCAGGTCGTCAGCAAATTATGCAAAATTGTAGGTGTGCTTGCACGTTGTCGAGCCATTCTCCCCGAAAAAATAAAACTACAAATATATCATGCATTATTTAAATCCCAAATATCCTATTGCCATCTCGTTTGGGGCACGACCACAAGGACAAATCTGAACAGAATATTATTACTACAAAAAAAAGTTTTGCGCTTTGTTGGAAACGTTCATTTCTTAGCCCACACAGAGGCTCTATTTTCACGATACAAAATTATAAATATACATCGTTTTTATGAGTACCTTTTGACTCGATCATTTCTTTTTTCTTCCCCTGAATCTATTAATTTTCTGAAACAGACATCGGGATTAATCAAAAACATACCCACCATTTGCACCCGCTACTCCGAGGAATGGAAAGTGTTTCCGTTTCGCACGAACTACAGTTACCAGTCTTTAAAACATAATCTACCCTCATTGCTAAACAAATATTGCGTAGATGACGTGGACATCTACAATATAAACCCTAAGTCATTGTACTTACTTTTTGTATAGAGCTGTTTTCGTTAACCTGTGAAACCTAGGTCTCTTTTATATATGTATTTTACGTATTGCTGTAATCTCTGCAGTTATTTTTGTATCGCCATAGCTGTCTGCCAAGTGCACGGGGCCCGGACCCTGTCAAGTCAACATTTGTTGACTTTTTGTCCGTGGCTCCGGCGTCTGTAACCCATACGGATGCAAAAATAAAAATTATTATATTATTATTATTATTATATTCAGGGCAATTCTACTTCCTATAAAGTGGACCAGCCGTCCATTAAATGAAGGCTTGGCTGAGACTAAAGCACATTCAAGGTTTTCTATAGATAATGGAAATGTAAGTGAAAAAAACACATACACAAAAACACACAAGAAAGCGAGATTCGTGTACAGAGAAAATTGCTTTACGGCAAGATTTAGGCAAGCTGATTGTCGCTAAAAAATAAAATAAAATCGGTATCTAAAAAAAATTGTTGTGTCATTGCAAATTTTTGAGCATTTTTTCGGCGATCAAAATAACAAAACGCCCACTCTTTAACACCAACTCAAGCATATCGTTGCTGCACGCTCTGCGGGTCTATTACCCATGAGGAAAAAGAATTAACATGTTTAATTTTTTCATCTTTACAAGAAGCAGAAAGCAAAGCGTTTTTCGCATTTTTCTGTCGATAAGAAAAGAGACGCGTCTCGCCACGCCCGGTTCACGAAAAGGGGCAGCAACGACTGGGAGGGGAGGGGAGTCAAGTCGTCCCCTCAAAAAAATCCAAGGCCGCGCCGTCTTCTCAACACCATTATGTTGAAGGAGGTGAAGAAAATCTTCAAATTCTAGAGTCCAAACACATTCAAAATTCAGAGTACCCGTTTTTCTCAGTCATGGCGGGATCACTTGTGTTGTGAGGAAGAGATAGGGTTTAAAGTAAAACAAAATCGAAATGTTCAAAACAAGACACGAAATAGCTCGCTCGAAACGAAATGCCGTAAGCGTGGATAAAAATGCGGAAGACTGGGTTTTCGAAGAAGATATAGGAATGGAAGGTCTCATGCGAGTACGGGACAAGAGAGTACGGGGTCAACGGTTCCTGCTCCGCAGATAAAAAAAAAGAAAGAAGGAGCTTTTTTGGTTTTATATTTCACTTTATAAAACGTAAATACGCTCTTCTTTTTCTAGTTTATACCTCCGAAGAACGTCTTCGATTTGTTTACTAATATAAATAGGCATGCATCCATGGCTGGCTTGAAGTGCGTGGAAGTTACAGATCCTGCTTTATATTTCGCGGGCTTGCAAAGACTTCTCTTTGTTTCCCGTGGCCTGCATTCTATGCGCGTGAATTCTGCAGAATGTTGCAGGTCCATTTCCGTTCTACAAAGGTAACGTCAGAAGAGAGAAGAAGGAATGTAGCGGAACAACAAAACATAATAAAAAGATCAAGGTTATACGTTTAAACTAAACTGTAGTTTTATATATATATATATATATATATATATATTTTTTTTTGTGTTTTTGCAATATAACGGCTTTGTGAAAAAGGTTCTCACCATTTTCTGGGATCTCCTGCTGCTTTTCTTGGGTTTTAAAAACAACTGCAGTCTCAAATATCTGTTTTTTCGCTGCACCATATTCATGCGATTTCGGCATTTATAGATGTTTGTGTTGACTGATCTGCTTCATTGTCTAAGATCACACCCGTATAGTAAAGTTATTTAAGGATATAGAGATGATTTTCTATTGAGCTTGAGAAGGAACAGTGTCATCGAGTTTTAGGCTGGTATGCTTAAGGTGAGTATTACTATTACATCAGTATCTGATTGTGTGTGTTCCATATCAACGTACTTATATCTATCAGTTGACAAGCTCCACAAAAGGGAATCGAGAGAGTCTTTCGAAAACGGTTCTCCTTTGTACACCGCACGCGTGCAGGCAACGACAGAATAGCGTTCCTGGTGCCGCCAGCAGCAATGCCTCCACTCTCAGAAGAAAAGGACCGTTTTTGAAGGAGGTTGGTTTTTTTCGTGTACTTTTGCTTTAAATGTATGTCTACCGTTTAAACCACAATAATCTCAATTTCCAACGCAGGTTATGTGCACACAACGTTCCACCTTTTTCGCCGCTTCTGTCCATAGGGCGTGCTGACAGCGTAGCAAGCGCCACTGAGCGGACTCTCCATGAAAAGGCGTCGTGCATTCTAGGAAACTTTTTGACTTACTTTTATCGTTAGTTCGTAACAGAGTGAATGGCGGAGATGATGCCGCCACCTTTTTGGCATTCGCTCGACTAAACTGGAAACAGGTGGGAAGAGCTAGAGATAAGATCGGGCCGAAATATTAAGCCCGGCCCGACCTGGCCCAATAAAGCCTTGCCCCAATCTCGGTCCGAGCCAGAATTGGCTTTTTAAGTGTAAGCCCGAGCCCGGCCTCACCAAAAGCAAACTTGACTTGAACCCAACCCGAGCCCGACTGCTCTTTTCGACATTAACCCAACCCAAACTCGGCCCGAATCACCCAGAACCAGACCCAAACCCGGCCGCGGCTGTGTTTTCTGATAGTTTTATCTAAGTTGGTTTACATGACGCCGTTCATATTGAAGGAGAACTTCTAATATCGGAAGTTATATACAGATTTGTGTCAAAGGTCTGCACAGCCATTTCATTTACTCAGGTTGTTTCTAGAACGATGATGCGGCAGACGAAAATCCGGTTTGATAGAAAGGAATATAAAGAAACTAATTTTATCACACACGATAATAAATTTAAATATATTTTTGACCAAACAGCTTTTTTGAAATTAAAATTGTGTTTAGTTCGCGCCACCTTATAATTCCCCATGTTAATATTTGAAATAAGACTTTCCTTAAGTTAGAGACAAAAAAAAAGTCAGAAAACACGCACTTAGTTTAGGAAGTTTGAGCCGCTTTTTGACCCCCTGCTGCGCAACGGAAAATGAGATGACAAATATTGTCACAGCGTCTCAAGAGACGTGAATAGATTAAAAAGGGTTAAATATGTTACAGAACTTTAGTTGAAGTCGTTTTTTGAAAAGCGGCTAAAGCTCATTTACCTCCCAATAAAAAAAAAACACACAAAAAAAAGTCCGAGGACACATAAGCACTTTTTATCAGTTGTTAATGCGAAAGCATGAATGTCGTTTTTCAGCTCCTTAAGTTCGTCTGCGTGGAACTGGCGTGCACGGCCACGTTTCGGTACTGCCGAGGTTGCCGAGCGCGCGCTCTCGTGGAAGTCGCCGCTGTGGAAAGTGGAAAGAGAAGAGGGCTTTGTGCGAAGTGCTTGCCGTGCTTTTTTATCCTTCAACTGACTACAGGCGAGGTGAACACACCTACCACGTGTACAGTTCTAAACATAATTAGTGGAGTGCATACCAAAGAAATCTGAGACTGCGTATACAACGTAACGTAAAGCGGTGCTGGCAATCAGAGCGAACAAGCCTGCCTTGCGGCTCCAGGTTGAGGTTTATAACTTTCGCCACGCACACTCGCAAAAAGTAGCCCCGAAACCGAATCGAAAGTAACTTCCTCTACTCCGCACATTTCAGTGAATCTACCAGCCCATCCAAACAACTCAGAATAAAAGAAGCCGCCGAGCCGAGCGCGTATACCTTGTTATTTCTTCCGCTTGCTATAACCCGAACAGAGGGTAGGCCTAACGCAGACAGGTGCATCACAGCAACGTTTTTGCTTACCGCCGGCCATCTCACTTTACCCCAACTTCGCCCGCGCTCTTCTTGCGAAACTAAACGCTGGCGAGCTCTTAACCCGGGACTCTCGGCACCCACGTATTCTCTGTTCGTCTTTATTCTAGTTGAAATCTCGGCAGCACTTCAGGTATTAAAACAGTGATGTGGGAGGTTTCACCGAGGGAAGTCCGGGAAGCGATCATGCAGCATTCCGCTCCCGTGATCTCTGATAGAGTTTCAAATAGGGAGGGGGTGTTCCCGAATGATGTTGATGTTGCTTATGCCGTTTCTCCGTTATTTTGTCTGGCTTCTGTGCGAAAAAACCCGTCGGCAGTATAGACAATAAAGCGATGCCGAGAACTCTGCACTAAAGTGATGCTTCCTCCAACCGTCACAACTTGTCAAATCGAACAGCTCTGCTGAATGTTCGCGTGTAAGTTGGTAAACGAACCACTAGCAAGCTTTTTCGTTTTTCTTAGTTCCTAGCAGGGTTGGGCAGAAATACTCAAAAATGTATTTGAAAATACAAATACTTTGATACAATAATATCGTAGCTAAAATACCGATACTGAAATATACCTGTAAAAGTGTATCCCGATACGTATCGTAAATATATTTTAATTCGAGGCAAAAAGTATTTGGAAATACAAATGCAGGAATACATTTTAGGTGGGCAGAAATACAAATATAGAAATACTGATACTGCAATACATGTTTCAAATTTGTTTGAGACGCCAAATAAGATGAAGCTTGAAGTTGGAAGTGGAAGTTTTGATCCTGAAATTACTTTCCCGTAGGCTTGGCACTTTGCCTTGAAGGTAGTGATTTCGGACCACGAGTATTGTTCAGCGGGCTCAAAAAAACGTTTCATCAAAGACTGACCACGGTTTCTTCACAGACAACCTGTCTGTCTGACGAGGGATGCGAAAAGGCTTAGACTTCTAAATAAATTCTATGTCCTCCTAAATCCCATCAAAATGTCGCCATGCTCCTGTCCAATAAGGACGCCCCTGTCAACATTTACCACGTGACGTCACGGTGGAATGAACTGGTATTCTTTGTCTGTAGGTGTGGCCTTGAACATGAAACTTTACCCCATTGTTGTATGAAAGGACAATAAGCACTTTCGTTGTAGGTTACCTCGCTCAAGCTCCTGCAGGAAGTTTCATTTGGAATTTTCGAGAACAGTGGGCCACCTGAAGCATCCTGGAACACATGTCTTATCTTCTGTTACGGTTGGTAAAACGATACGGTGGCATCCCTGTTGTGAAGGTCCTCCCTACCGAACTTCCGCCACCGACGCATGGATTGCAGTCCTCAAGTTTCGTCTTGCATACTCCAGAAAGAGACCTTGGGGATTGCGACCTGATATCGCCGGCACAGGCGTGAGCTCTCCGAGAAACAGCGCGCTCGAGACGAGTCGCAGGTGTGCGAAGTCTGGGTCGGCACAGCGAGGCCACGTCTGACCTCCGTCCCGGGTTTTGGATCACCAGAGCGGCGGGTCACTTTCACGTTGATTGATGACGTACCCTTGAGCCGTGCAATACTACGGGCGCAGCCGAAGACGGATTCGAATATGTGCTGAACTTCACTGCGTGAGTCATTCTACTATTTCAAGTCAACCACCGCCAGGCTTGTGCTGCAATGAACTGTGAATCAGCTTTGCAGTCTGGGTCTACTGCGTAAGCTGAGGCAAAAGAGACGGTTAGCAGCGGGCTTTTCATCCCAGCAAACAATGACTCAAGAATCCCCTACCTAAGGACCTGCGGCACAAGATGCTCTGCCTCCACTCCTAGCACGCCACCTGGTTCGAGTCCCGTACTACGCAACACTTCTCAGAAGAGAGAAGAGGACGCGTAGAAAAATAGTTTGGAGAATCGGAAGGAAAATTGGTCAGCATGGTAATAATGCCCCAGCATCTCCTGACCCTAATGTCCTCAGAAGTTAAACAAAAGCGTTTGGATTTGTATTTTTTTTTTTTGGGGGGGGGGGGGGGGGGGAGGGGGAGGGGGGTATTTCTCAAGAAATGTAACGAAGTACATTTCGCCCTGATTGTATCGCGATACAAAGAAACATTCAAAATGCATTTCGATACAGGAATACAGATACTGCTGAAAAGATGGTATCGCGATACATTCGTATCGCGACACTGTCCTACCCTGGTTCCTAGCACTAGATCTTTTAAAGGGGCCCTGCAATCATATTTAAGCATCTACCTTTTTTGCGGTTTCCACGTCTCTTGGGGTTCGGGCAAGCCAGCGGGCACGGAGAGAGTAACTAAATATATGTGCGTCATATTTTAACCGGACGACGCGGAAACCTCCTCCACCGACGAGGGCGACCCACGGTACCGAAAGCGCGCAAAATGTGACGTCTTTGGTCCTGGGCTTGCCACTGGTCAAAGCATAGAGATCATACATACTAACTCTAGAGGAAAAGGTCCGCCATTTTCCCATACATTCTGGCTGCCGCAAGCGGCGGATCATGCAGGCAGACCCTCGGGGTCCCAAACACGGTTACACCATCAGAGCAGTTTCTTGAACTTCAACAATCCACGAACTTACCGGTGGAAAGATATTCACGTTCCTTTCGAAGCTTTCTTTTTGCATAGCGCGCAGATGTACGTCCTCGCGTTAACGCTAAACTAAACTATATACCCGGCTTCGCCGGTGGGGCGCGGCTGGGCGCGGTTGAGGAATACGAAACTGCGCAACCACCAGATTTCCGAGTTTTCGACAGAAGGGAAGTTAATGCAGCGTAATGACTTTGTTGCTTTTTATAAGCGTTAGAATAGCTGATAATTTAGTTTACAACGTTAAATTATCACTGTTTATATTGCTGAGAGTTTTCACCCTTCGCGTTTACCATGGCAACGTTGCTTTCTTTCTCTCGTGTTCTGTCGCTCTCTTTTGTGATCGTTCACTCGGGACCCCGGGTGTCGGCGCACGGGATTTGCCACTCGTCCTCACCCACCTTTACCCCCCTGGGTCAAAGCCGCTAAGAGCTTTTTTTTAGTCGAGATACAAAATAAAAGTGTCGCGAACCGTTTCAATTATGTATGAAAGTACTTTTTGTTCACTATTTTACATCAGAAAAGAAACAAATGCAGTTTAGAAAGTACGGAAACGAGAAATGACCCGTCGACATACCCGCCACTAAGCGGCGGAAAAAAACGGCGCCTACATGAAAAGGCCAGTGGGATGAGGCTACGACGAACGAGGAGCGTAGAAAAGTCCCGGATGTACGCGACGACGCTGTGGTCGTATACCGGCTCAAGAATTCGACCGGTTCCGAGCGTTCCGAAGGCCTTCGGCGCGGGCACTGCTGGCGATTTGGCCATTTGGCGGTGCGTCAGCGCGAAGTGGCTTTCGTTCTGAACTGATCTTTACCCCGTGTTTGCTGTCGTTTGTGGCCAATGAAGTGTTATGCCGAATTAGTGATTGGTCGCGCAGCAAATGCAATCCGAGCTGCCCTGGCCGCCCGCTTCATACAGCTTATCCAACACGTGCTTTAGTGGCTCCCTCTCGAGCCGTCGACACGGAGTGCGGCAGCCGTGTGCGCTCGATGAGCTCGCTACTCCTCCTCTAGTTCAAGGCCACTCAAGCCAGGACCTACGACGTCATGAAGAAGGTTATTTTTTGCTTGTTTTTGTAATTCTAATTTGCCTATAACTTTTAAGATAAAGCGAAATTTGAGAAAAGAAAAGTCGGATTAAGTTACTACGTTCAGTACGCTCAGGTTCAGTGCAAATTAAAAAGCAGTCAAAAAGTCATTGCAGGGCCCCTTTAAGAACTCCGTGCCCTCTTGTAGCTGCTGCGCCAATCATACAAGTCCGTCATTGTTTGGGCACACACTCTGCGCATGTATTGGCCACGAGGGCTGCGTCAGCGTTCAGAACGGACTCGTATCTAACCACTGGCTTGGTGCCAGGAGAATGCCGACCGCTGTTGCTTGATGGGGTATTGGAATGGGTTTGTTGCAGCTACGCTGCTGGGAGCAGAGAGGCTTTTCTCTCCATAAGTGTTTGTGCTTTCATCGCTCGGAAGAGAAGTTTTAAAGTGAAAGGTTTTTTGGTTAGTTGGTCGGGACTTTGTTAAACTGTGGCTTGAGACGTCCCATAATGCAACGCGCGGAGTGTTCCATTATAGGACGTCACATACCTACGCACATATTCGGTTTCTCCGCTAAATTTAGCTATGAAGTTGAATTGCTGTATAGGTCTTTGACATTCCCCTTACAAACAAAAAAATGTGAGCCATTCTGTAGACATAATAACGATTTTTTAACATACCTGTACACTTTCTATATTATCGCCATTTGGCTACAAGGTTTCTACAGACCTCGTGTCAACAGGGGTCTACAGAGCTCAGTCGTCAGAAATTATACCAACTGTCTGTCGCCGACGGTCGTTAGACTTTGCGTCGCCATATTCCTAGGTTTTCTACAGACCTGACTTGATAGACCATACACACTAAAACATGACGAAATCGTTGATATGAGTCATAAGCAGGTTTCGTGTGTAGTACCGTACTAAAAAAACATTTGGCACCTATATGAAAATAAACGGGTCCATACCGGTAACAGTTTAACCATACCGGTCACCAGTTTGTCAAAGCGGTCGCCCGTGTGGCTCAAAGGGGTCCCCCGTATCAGCCATAATTTCACCTATTTGGACAAGCAGGTCACTCCTTTGGCAAACGGGTCGCTTGTCTGGGCAAGCTTGTCGCATGTTTGCTCAAACCGGTGACCATGTTGCACAGACGGGTGACCGGTGACCGGCAAACTGTACCGGTTTAATCAAAAGGCTCTCTGGAGCCCGTTTGATATTGGAGGTACAGATCGGCGTCCGAGAATGCAACACCGCGCGCGTTGTATAATTGATCAATTATGCAACGCGCGCGGTGTTGCATTCTCGGAAGTTAGAGACCTACACACCAAATCAGTTTCCCCGCTAAAATTAGTGGGGAAGTTGTATAACTGTAAAAGTCTCGTGACCCCCATTTCTCTGCTAAATTTAGCAAAATAATTGATGTCTAGTTCACACCAAGTCAGTGTCCCCGCTAAATTTAGCTAGAAATTTATGTCACGTGGCCTGATGCCACGTTACCTTCACGACAATTTAGCTTCTCTAAACTTAGCGGCGAAATTGCCGACACGTGACCTACACATTGATTCAATTTCCACGCTAAATTTAGAGGGAAACTTGACGTCCCTTGACCTGATACCACGAGGCGCTAGAACTTTTCACGTTTGTAACACAATTTGGACCCAGCAACTTTCCATACAATTTTAGGCGTCTTGCGTTTATTATCAAAATAAATCTCTCCATAAGGTAAAAACAAATGAAGTAGACGACTTTTCAAGAAAAGCGCACAAATAAAAAGAGCAAGGCCATACAACTTGGAATAACCAAATCATACATAAAAGGTCAAAAGATAATGATCGACCATTGCGGTTAAAACGTGAACACATTCCATTGTCGTAGGAAGAGCAAGCGATATTTTTTCCTCACACCAAACGTTCGTTCAATCATGACGCTAACTACCCTTTATATGAACGCCTCTATAGACGTTTGCAAGTGGGGATCCTGGCATAGCCTCGGACCGCGCGGTGCACGAGAGAGCTGGGCCAGCACCTTTCGACTAGGACGTTCACTTCTCGTCTACGCGCACGGCACGACGCTGGTGATAGGATGGGATCTTGCTATCCTCCGGCTGACATATGGAGTCGGTGGTGGGCGAAGGCGTGATCAGCGTAGTCAACGCTGTCTTCACGCTGAGAGATAATCTTTCACGTGAAGTGTTATTCTTGGCCATAACACTCTATTCGCGTGTTGCGATGGCAAACCAGCCAGCAGGCCCACGTAAAGATCCGCCCGCCCGCGCGGTGACGTCATGTGCAACTTCAAGTCACCAGAAACGTTTGTGCTCCGTGTCTGTATACCGAATCTACATTGGTGTTTTTTAATAGTTAATGGGCGCGAACGTCGCAATTTTTTTTTTTTTTTTTTTGCGTACGTTTGTGTGATTTCAGAAAAAAGAATTCAATCATCCCTATTTGGTTTCGAGATGACAAATATAAAAAAATATATTTCCTATTGATGCGCCAAGTAACCGCGAAAGACCGCTTTCAAAATAGGATCAAGGACCCTCATTCCCGGCGCGTTCTGTGGGGGGAGGGACTTGTGATGTGTACTTTTTCACGCCTTCCACAAGCCTTACCTGAGCAGTCAAAAACGCTGCAGGCATTTCCTCACAAGTGGCACGTGGAAATAAGATGACACCTTTGGGTACGACGTCAGACCCATTTTTTTTGCATCTGTTGATACGCTTGGATGTGATGCTTGTGATATTCAAATTCACGGTACTAAAATAAGCTAGATTTTACCACTGACTCACTTTCTTCTAGAACCTCTTCATCTTCCCCTTAAATAGTTACTGGTACGTGCTATTTTTTTTTGTAGCAGTTTGGATGTAGTTTGAATTTTTACAATGAAGTGAGTTGGTTAGGGTTTGCATCTCTGTACTGGGTCTGTGTTATATTTAAAGCTTATTGGTTAATCTTTGTTTCTCAGCGGGAATGACATCTGCTTCGATCATCGCAGCAGAAGGGTGGAGTGATATTCGTACACTCAGTAGGAATGTGCACCATTGACGTTGTCCAAACACAGTTTCTTTTTTTTTTTTTTCTTCTATTCAGTTTAAAAATGTTTATTATCCCAATAAGTTAAAATAAACCAAGCTTATGTTTAACGAAAGTCGTCTGTTTGCTTACTGTTATGCGAGAGAACTACAACGCGCCCCATGTCCTGGACGAACGGTTGAAACAGCACTCGCGTTACTTGGATTAATTTTCGTTTAATAAAAACTCCCTCAAGTTGTTTCTTTATCCTCGCACAGTGTGAGAATGGAATGTACTACCGGATAATGTTGTTTGCCTGCATGATACTCTTTTTTTCATCTTATTTAGACACGACCAAACTATTTGTGTATGCCGATATGCATATACTCGCAAGTGAATTGGATGCCCCTTATCGTTTATATTGATTTTATTTTGTTTACCGGCGTTTCTGGGTGTGCTTCGATTGCTGTTTTCGTTTTCTCTTGCTTTGCCAAATGTATGTGTAATTACCACTCCTATTGAAGTCCTTAACTTGGACTAATAGTATGGCACATAAATAAAACGGCGTCGGAGAAGAAGCGGTCGCGCTACGGACTGCTCTGCACTAATCGATATAGGCGCGTGTAGGTAGGTACGCACAGTGTGGTCATTCCAGACTTGTATAAGTTACTCAAGAAAGCAATTAAGTTAAGTGATAGAGTAGTGACCTCAAAAGTAGTAAAGTTGACATTTGGGCTAGTTGGTAGTCTAACATATTGAGTTATTTAGCGCACAAAATAGAGAGAAGGAGAGGACAGAAAAGAGCGCTCTTTTCTGTCCTCTCCTTCTTCTCTCTACCTTGTGCGCTAAATACCTCAATATACCTCCAACGTAATTTGAGTTGAGTAGAAATTACTCAAAGGAAAAGTAATTGAGTAAATAATTAATTACCGTAAAAAGGCAGCGAATTATTTTTTAGGTTACTTTCAAGTTCTTTTATATGTTTTTGTTATGGTAAAAAGAAAGTACATAGTTTTCGATCCGTTAGCGAAATTGTGATAGCCAACTATGGATCGGATTGTTTTTGCAAAAAAATTCTTTAATAGCAGGTTCTGTTTCTGCGTGCCTAATTGTTTTGTACATTCTTATTTGTTTGGTCAATGATGTACTGGAAATATGTCATTTTTACTTTGAGGTTTAGCACTATCTGTGCTTGATTTTTTAGACAGTGCTTGCTCGTATAATGTTGCGTAAAGTACTATTAAAAAAGTACTTGAAGTAAAGTACAAAGTGTATTAGAGACATCTTGTAATCCCTGAGATGGGGAACGATAAAAAACGGACGAACACAACGTTTTTTTTTTATCGTTCCCCATCTCAGTGTTTACAGGATGTCGATTGATTACCAGGTCGCCTGCACTCTCTCACCGCTTACAATTGTATTAGAGGTTATGTACTTCAATTAGAGTAAGTACACCGGGTGCAATGCACTTGAAGTAACGTACTATAAATAAATATATTTCAAGGTAAAGTACCAGTCCTTTACGCGAGTCTTTCATGATGCTCTTTCATTCCCTTTACAGTGTTTTTAACTGGTATGCATTGCTCCAGGGGTGATCGGAAGTGCATCACTTTTTTACGGAAATGGCAGGGTATATTGGATAAAATCAAGACGCCACAGAGTAGGTGTTTTACTCTCGCTTATGAACTATTTAACACAATCACCTTATAAGGCTCTTATTTGTGTCGGTCTTATAACCGCCATTACCTCACTCAGAGAAATGACCAGATGAAGTTTTGAAACAGCGCGTTTTCACACGACGATACCGCCATTTTCTTTTTCTTTTTTTTTCAAATTCGGGATATGTCCATTGAAGTCCAGAGTATTGCATTCCTCGGAAAGTACAAGTACCTGTTCAGAAAATTTACTTCAAGCAAAGTACAAAATTTCTAAACAGTGGTACTTTTAGTGCCATGTACTTAAAGTACATCCCAACAATGCGTGTTTATATTTTTATATATAAAAACGTTGGGAGAATTATTAAGCTTTCTCGAACAATCTTGAAATCTTTGAAGATCTGCATATTCTATGTTTAGGGAGGAAAGGCAACGGGGAAAAAGGTCCCCTTGCCGTTGCCCTTTAGCACGCGATTCTTCGAGTACAGCAAAAACTACGGGAGCACCAGTTGAGCTTCAGAGTGGCTGCAGCATTTCGTTGCCTCCTTTGAGTGAAGATGAAGTGTCTGCACATCCTGTAGTGGGCGAGAGTTTCTACGTTAAGGAGAAGTGGGAACGAGCCCTTTCTTCGAATGGGTCAAGTTTCCTTGAGCTTCGGGACACACAAAAAAAAAAACGCCAGTCTTCGGCAATAATCTCACAGCTACTCGGCCCCTCTTGCGTCGTGTCTGTTCGCTCCCCGCGCTTTCTAGCAGTGTCGTTGCAGAGGGGGGGGGGTGAAGTCGGAAAATTTTTAGGGGTTTCAGCTCTCCGACTCATTTTCTCGCCCCCCCCCCCCTCCCCGCTTTGCTACACCACAAACTTCCCCACCTTTGCAAATATCAGCTGATCTTCACACTTCTTATCTCTTTTTGTTTAGGAATGCTTGTTTATAGGCAAAACAAACACTAAAATTTGAAAGTAATTTGTAATTTTGAGAAGAAGTTACTCAGAAAAAGTAATTAAAGTAAACTACTAATTACCAAAATAATAATGTAACTGAAAGTTACTAAACTACTCAGAAAAGTAGTTAGACCACAGGAACCTGAGTAGATATGTAGTTGAACTACGTACAAATCTGGGCCATTCTTGTCGTGAAGGACGCAGTCATAGTTAACACATGACATCAGTGTCGCAAACAACCAAAAGTGTGGAGCACGGTGGTAGTTCAATGCACGCAAAACTTACGTTTCACAGCCCGGAAATGTGTTCACATACCGTCCACTCTTTACCTGTGATGGAAAAAACGAGGCTTATTAAAATGTCTTGGCGTTGCCTGCGGCTAAGCCCTGCACAAAACAATCAATATAAAAGTAAGGAGTTGAAAACCGGCGAAAGCCGAAAATCACTTGCTCAGCGTTAAAAGAAATGAAAGTGGGTTTTAGGCGCCTAACTGCCGTTGGGTTTGCTCGACTATTCATAACTATCCCTTCCCCAACATGATGGAAACACGCCACACCCCACGTCGCACTAGCATCACTCGAAATGAAAGCAGACTGGAGCCATTATTGCAAACGTTTATGAAAGGGGTTCGAAGAAATTTTAGGTTTTGTTACTTCAAAACAATTTTTTTTTTACAGTGCGGTAGAACGGCGATATTTGCGCTCAAGCAACGGCTTGTCTGATGTTCCCTCTTTCTTGCATTTTTGTACAGGCGTTTTGGTGTAGTTAAGCAGGTATGTACCAGTGCTCTACATGTTCTTCAAAAAGAGGAACGAAAGCTCGCTCCTCGTTCCTTCTAATGCTTGTAACGCGTTCCCCGTTACAAGTTCCATATGTGAGAGGAAATCGTTCCCATTACAGTCTAAAAAAGAGAGCGTATCGTCACATATGGTTTCTTTTGTATTTTGCTAATTATATACCGGGTGATTTTTTTCTATTCGAACAGATTTATTACAAAAATTCGTAAAAGATGAACTTATGCGGTATGTGCAGGTGAGCTATACGGCCAGGGGGACATTATGTGGGTTGCTAATCTTTGGGATAAGTCGGCTAATTGATTGAAATTCGTTAATTAATTTTTCAGTTAGTGAAAATAGACACATCCTTCCAATCAGAAGCTTAGAGAGTGTCATCAAAAAATGTAAGCCGTTCACAATTCCCTGAAACGCCGGATTAGAGCGCAGCTCTTGAGGAGGAGGATGGAAGCGTACTGAGAGATATGTGACTCCTTGAGGTCACGTGACCTCGGGGGGGGGGGGGGGGGTCACGTGACCTCGCAGTTACGCCGGCGGCGACGTCGACGCCGGCGCCGCTCAAGCCGGAAACTGGCACCTAAGAGCTGCGCTCTAAAACATATTCATTTTCTTTCTGCGTGAGTGTGTTCTTTGGCTAGCAACAATCATTTCCTCGCGAAAATCCTGATTATGGCGGAATAGTTGACGGAAGTAGCCGGCGACACTCGTCGCTAGTACTGGCAAAACGGCCGATAAAATTTTTTGTAACACTTCCCCCTCGCTGCCAAAGTTGAGGGGGTTCGCTTCAACCAGCAAAATATTTCCGCCGATGCCTATTTACTGAGCAGTCGTGCCTGTCGCCATCCCACTCGCTGGCTTCGCGGGCGATAATATCAGGCACAAAGAGGCACACCGACAGAGAGCAGAACCCCTAAATACTCGAGCGCCACGTAAATACAATAGAGCGTAAACACTGTCGCCATGTTAACCCAGGAAAGGCTAACATGGCGACAGTGTTTACGTTTTAGGTAAGGAAAAGCATGGCGTGTGGTATGAGGCGGATCCTTACACGAGGTGCAAGGAGAGCCCTGAGAACCTGTCAGCTGCCCTAAAGTACTTCACGAAAGACGAGCTACAATGTTCGCGCCAAGTCCCAACCAGGAGGACGTAATCTCTGTCATGCTCGACGTGAAGAAAATGTTCGTGCCAAAGCGCTTCCTGACATGCTCTATCTGAGAGGCCTTTGGCGTATACAAAGACAAGCCTCCTGATTCTGGCGTTGGGCTAATGAAATGTTATTCCTTGCGGCCTAGAAAGGTCAAATGTATTCCACACCGTGAAGTTTTCGCTTTCTGTGCACTGCGCCAATTATTACCTTTTTATTGCCGCTGTAGAGAACGTTGCAGTCTCAACATTTAACACTGGTGAAATTAACTCAGCATTTCTGTGCGACCCACTAGGAAGTCTGTGTTTTTAAGAGGACTGTGATCACTGCTCAAAAGACAAGTCTTTTACATTCGAGGAACTTCATACCCCAGAGGATGAAGATATTGTGATTACAACATGCAAGTTCGGTTACCTTCTGAAAAAAAAAAAAAAAAAAACACACACACATTGGATTCTGGGATTTTTTTTTTTTGTTAAAGTCATTCAAGTAACGGTTTAAAGTTGGATATTTCAAAATCGTATCCCAAACACGCAAGATAAAGCAATCTACGATGAAAAGAAGCTGCATGCAACGCGAGAGCAGTGTCTTTCGGTTTGTCTTTGCTGAAAACTGGACCATCGTGCTTCGTGACATAGTTAAAGCATACAACTGAAGAAACAAAAGTGACGATATGACGACAAGGAAATCTACAAACAGCGTTGCTATCATCTGTGGGGAACTGTGCGACGACGTCGCTCACACGTGCTTGGCGCTAAAAAAAAAACGAAAGAGTGGGTTCAAGACAAAGTTGCGGTATACTCGCACGTGACGTAGGTAAGTTACAGGGCCGCCAGTCATTTTAAGAATCGCTATTAGCTTCACCAGTTTGCACAGAATGAATGTCCAAGAGCCCAGTGGTTATTTTCTGCATCTGGACATTGGAAAATGCATGCCGTGAAGTTGGCGGACTCGTGAAGCACCAGGCCACGCTGAACAACCTGAGAGAACGTTCAATAAACGCAATTCAGACGGTCAGGACAATGGTGAGCGTTCTATTTTATAAACGGGGTGCATCTTGCGTATCTGGACGAAAATGAGCTTGTTCGTATCATCAACAACATAGAAAAGAAGAATGGCTGACGATGCGCGCCTTTCCTGGCATTCAGTCTTGGCACGAGTGGCGGCTGTGCAAGCCATCAACAGAGGGAACCTGTGACATTTATGTAGCACCGACAGTCGGGTCTGGTTACTAGAAACTTTAATAAATGGGTACATCAAGGGAAGCCTTAATGTAAAATGCCGAACTGGTTGCCCCAAGGACTGCTCATTTTGAATGCAGGGACATATTTTTTATCACTGTTTTCTTCGCGGTGTATATAACCTACAATCTTACTTGGTGATAGCTCATAATCTATCTGCTCACCGTACGAGAATCATGAAACGTTATCCCCGCGCAGGATAAAATATCCCGGCTCGCCACGATCCATTCGCACACCCAGAGTATCGAAACTCTTACAGTCCGGCGCGGTGGCACCGCTCACCTAAAATGTTTTTAGAGCGCAGTTCTTAGGCGCCCGTTTCCGGCTTGAGCGGCGGAATTTTTCCATGTTTGCCTAAATATATCCCGACTATCATGTCACTAAAATACATTATTTACATTTCAATAAAATTAATATATAGGTAGAATACTACCTGCAAATTATATGATAATGATTAAATTATTTTATGCGATACAGGCCCACAACTGTTGCCTTTTGTTTTTCAAGCAGGCATGTTTGGCAATTTGTAGATAAATAAATAAAATTTAAATAAATTGTAATCTTTTATATTACAAGCAAGCTGTACCTAAAGTTTCTTTTTAAAAAGTATTTGAATTCTAACTTTATCCTTTCAGGTATTCACTTTCAAGCGTGCCCCGTCATCAGTGCGCGTTAATGCAACTGTCCACCTCTTCGTGCCTTACAATTTTTCCTGCCCCCAAATCTTTTTTTTTTTTGTGGTCAAAACTAAGTGTAGATTCGTTTATATCAGACACTAGACAATGGCATTTAAAAGCATCAGTTGATTTAAAAAATGTCGACCAGCCATCCTTTGGTCGATCTTGTCTGAAATCACCAGGATCACTTTCATTATTATTATCAAGGGGTTGCTCCACATTTCACGAGCATTTTACAACAACCTCACACGTCTTAATTTAAAAATATCCCTTGTTTAGACTTAACAAAAGTTGTTTCTTGATGTTGCTGTCCGCAAAACAAGCAAGGGGAGAAGCGGGTAGGGCCTTTGGAAGGTCAGTTTTGAAAACTACCAGTACTTCTTCGTGAAACTCCGATTCGTCGTCGCGTTTGAAGGTGCGGGAAATGGGGAGAGGAAAAAACGGTTAGTTTTTGTACATCTTTCAATTGAAGAATGTTGGAGTGGCAAGTTCAGTGACGGCTGTAGTTGGCCTTAAGTTTCTTGGTGTATAATGCTCTGAAAAAGCAAAGAAAGTAGCTGAGTTCGAGACGTCCCTCATTCAATGTCTTTTTTTTGGACTATTTTTTGTGAGGGTTTCTTTTTTTACAAAAGAAACAAAGGGGAGAGGGGAGGCAGTTTCTGACACTGAAGAATAAATCAATGTCCACCAACTCGCCTGCATCCGTCTGTTACCATTCGAAGACCCCACAAAATAAACTTTAAAATAAGTAACAAAAGTTAAAGAGATCCTACTCTTCGTAAAGTTATTTTCTATACTTCTTAGATTTTTCTCATTAGAAACAAAATAAAAATTACCTCACTGGACAAAAAAAAAATAAACGGAAAAGAAAGCCGTTTCTTTGTTTGTTCCTTTAAAATCGTAAAGAGATCCACCGATGCCGTGTAGAACAACGGCGTTCCTTCGTTCCTCCTAAGGGAAACGCCGTTCCGTACAACACTGGTATGCACTTGCTGGTGCCCTCGGATGCGGTTACAGTCATCATGGCTACCGAAACCTTAAGAGGACCGCAAACAGCTGTTTACATGACAATTTTTATGGTGTTGGAGACGGGCCTCAGCAGTGAAAGGTAAACGGTTTTTCACCACGTAGAGGATCGAATTAGAGACATGACTTCTCTCCTGTTAAATCACTTTTGCTATCGTTCTCCTCATTGCGAGAAACATGCAAACGGCAAAGATATAGAGAAGCCCGTTTCAGATGAAACTATTTTCCGAAAGTTGGTTACGCTAGGCATATATAACATTATTGGTAGCATAAACAAAGAAAAATGTTATTAATTATGGTTTTCTTACGTCACGCGAAGCAGCTTCAAGCCGTTCCCGGCGGTGATCGTAGCGCTCCACAGAATTAAATGTTTTTTTGTAGGAGTACCCAGTAATCAGAACAGACGGCTTCTTGTTCTTCTGAAACAAGAAAAAAAAATGATTAAGCCTTGCTCACAAAAATACGACGACTTTCGCCTGTGCAGCCAGAGAACTCTGGTATCGTTATTGATCATTTATTCATAGGTTTTCTTTGGCACGGACATCCGTAACCTCTTACCGGGAACCAACGAAGCGGGGTGTGCAAATGACTCTTGACTTATCCAGACGAATGCTCTGTTGAGTCGGATATAATTTCTATACAAGTTCGTCTATTGTACTACCGTAATCTAGAGGAAAAATGAATTGTCTCGCATGTCTTTTTTCTTTTCGTCAAAAAACGCCCTCTCAAACAGAAAAATAATTAGATATCATAAGTAGCTATTTTAATCAAATATGAATTGAATATATGCATACCTTATATTTTATTTTATTTACTTATTTGTTTCATTTATTTATTTCAGTACCCTCAAGGCCCTGGGGTATTACAGAGGGGAGTGGTGCAAGAAAAACTTGAAATACAAACGATATACAAACAATAAAAGCAAAGCACTGGAAATGTTAAAAAAATTGTAAACAAGTTAAGGAATTTATAGAACAAGGCAAACAAACAAAGAAAAACATTCACACAAGTAGGCAGTCACCGCACTTTTAAACAAGTCAAAGAACGGTATCTTTACTAATTGCGTGTTAAGGCGATTCCACTCCGAAGATGTTTTTGGAATAAAAGAATTATAATAGGCTGAGGTAATGCAATGAGGAATTCCGTCTTTAAATTAGTTATCTACGGGCGGCGAGATGAAAACAGGATTTAACATTAGTTTGTGTTCGAGCGAAGTATTGGAATGATAAATTTTATAAAAAAGACACAAACAAGATATTTTCGGCGTAATGAGAGAGCAGGAAGTGATAAATTCGTTTCCATAGTCGAGACACTAGATGTGCGATGATAGTTAATAAATATAAAACGGGCTCCGCGATTCTGTAGGGCTTCAAGATCAGTCACGAGGGTTGAGAGACCAGGATCCCAAATTGCTGCTGCATAGTCTAGTTTGGAACGGACAAGGGTTTTATACATTAGTAGTTTTAGGGACACTGCTAACCTGAAGTTTCTCTTGAGGTAACCAAGCAGGCAGTTAGCGTTGGCGATAATGTGGTCAGTATGAGTTTTCAAAGACATATTAGAAGTGATGTGCACGCCAAGGTACTTGTAGCATGGAACAGTTACAAAAGGAATTTTAAAAAATTGAGTAAGTAGAAGGTATAGTGATTTGACGGGAGATATTCATCCCTTTACAATTCGTAGTATCGAGGGACATTTGCCACAAATCACACCAATCAGCCACAGCTTGTAAGTCATTTTGAAGAGGGGTGATGTCAGCAGTATCAGTGACTTCTCGATAATTTACACAATCATCAGCAAAGAGGCTAATAGGTGATGATACACACAGTGGTAAGTCATTTACGTAATTTAAGAACAACAGGGGCCCCAAAAGAGACCCTTGCCGTACACCAGACGTAATAGGTTTTATAGAAGAATTTACATTGTTAGCATGAACGAACTGAGAACGATTTGTTAAAAAAAACATGTTTTTCAAGACAGCACGTTAGGATCGAGATTGAGTTGACTGAGTTTAAAGAGTAAACGTTTATGAGCAATTTTGTCGAAAGCTTTGCAGAAATCTAAAAATGCACAGTCAATCTGGGATCCACGGTCAAGTATGGAAGGCACATCATTAGTGAAGGTCAGTAGTTGAGTCTCACATGAAAGGGATTTACGAAAGCCATGTTGGGATGGAGAAAAGAAGGAATTAGAGTCCAGGTAGTTAACCGAATGAGTGAATATGACGTGCGCGAAAAGTTTACGAGGTGTGCTCATTAAGGAAATGGGGCTATAGTTGAGAGGACTCTGTTTATCGCCATGTTTATGGAGTGAAATCACCCTCCCTTTTTTCCACTCCTCAGGCAATACACCAGATGCGATGGATTGCTCAAAAATTTTTAAAATCTAGATTGCGATATAATTTTTTTGTATTCTTAAGGTGTGTCGAGGTGACATTGTCAACTTCAAAAGACGAAGATATTTTAGGTTATCAATCAAATTTACAATTCTGTCATAGTGAATTACAAGAGGATCCATAGGTAAAAAGTTAGTATTAGAATACACGGGGTGGGAGCAATAGTCATCGACAAGAACGCGTTTACAAACTGTCTTTTAAAATTGAGGCACAATGGTCATTCGGAATAACAACACCATTACTAGTGATGGAGATATCATTCGTTTTGTTTCCATTTATAACACGCCAAAACTGTTTAGGACTGTTAAGTAACATGGAGTGTAAGGTCACATTAAAAATGTTCCTTTAGCGCCCTTGATGGCTAGTTCATAAACATCCTCAGCTCCGTAATAGATTTCCCAACGTGCTTCACAACAAGAAAGGTTTGCAGAACGGAACAAACGTTTCTTTTTGTTGTTAAGGCGCTTAAGTGTTTCAATAAACCACCGAGACAAAAATTAGTTTTAATAGCCTGTAAGAGGGAATATGTTATTAAAGATACTAATTTAACTTTAATTATGAACCAATTGCTTTGAACTGAGCATTGAGAAAAATTAGAAAGGAATTCGTCAAGGAAGGCAGCTAATTTGTTATTTATAGCGCCAAAATTAGCTTTACTATAGTCAAAAAAATGTCTTGTTGACTTACTACCATCAGACATTGGTGTAAGTAGCAAGAAATGTATAATGGAGTGATCGCTAATACCCGCTAAGTAGGATATCGAAGATGCAAGGTTAGAGTCAGAGGAGAAAATGATATCTAGTGCAGTGGCCGAAGACTCAGTGACTCGAGTAGGTTCAGTAAAACGTTATGTTAATGAAAAATCAGAGCAAAGGTTGAGGAAATCAGAGTAAACTGCACAATTGCAAGTGGTAGTTGGGAATGCTCCTGACCAGTCGGTTAGGGGCGAATTGAAATCGCCAAGTAAAAATAAAGGTGAAAATGAAAAGCTAGATGTAATTGTGCATAACACATCATGCAAAGCAGAAGAAAAAGTTGTGGACGCATTAGGCGGACGATAACAGGCACAGAAAATAACGTTTGTATGGGCTGCGATTAAACGCACGTAAAACAATTCAAGCTGGGTGTTATTGCTCACTTGGTAACATTCAAAATTTACATTTACTGCGATTAGAACCCCCCCCCCCCCTTCCCCCGCTTTTTAGTTCGGTCACAGCGATAAAACCTATAACACTGAACACAATAAAACATTTCATTATCGCGAATAACTCTCAAAAGCGAAGTTTCTGTAAGAAAAACAACGTCACCCGACGCCGCGTCAATGACGGAGGACAAGACATCGCGGTTGCGAACAATATTTTTTATGTTTGTAAACAAAACTGAAATATTTTTTTGAAAAAGATTGGGAACGAAACGGTTTCTTAATCGCGACATTTTTTACCTTCAAAGCGTCATATTTGTTGACGCATTGATTGATTCGTTTGGGCTGCCCTCACAGATTTGGTTAGTCTCGTAATTGAAACAAAATAGTTTGTTCCCCAAATGTAATCTGTCATCGCGAAGTTTGTAGAAGCCTCCCTGGGCTCGGACGAACTGTAGAAGCTATTTCCTGGCGAAGTGAACATTCTTTGGGAAGTCTTCGCTAACCGACACGTTGGTGCCTTTTAGATTGGAGCCTGATCTTCGCACAGTTTCTTTTTGTTTAAAAAAAGAAAATTTTACGATAATAGGTCGGTTTTTATTACGATGAAACCTTCGGTTTCGATGGGCCCTTTCAATCGTATCAGAAGTAATTTGTATTCCTAGTTTTTCCCTGCATGCGTCAAGAACTAGTTTTCCGGATTCCGCCCACGATTCCCCAGCAGAGTCCTGAAGTCCAAAGAGAAGTAAGTTCAAACGTTGGGAACGACTCTCGGCATCATCGGAGCGCCGTATCAAAAGCGCTATCTCAGAAAGAAGGCATTCGACATTCGTTTCCATTTCAGTCGCCGCGTTTGCTTCGGATTTACAAATTGCAAGGTCAGTTTCAACAGTCGTCACACGTGTGGTTTGGGCAGATAATGAATCAGTTGTGCATTTTTGCTCGTCAGTAATTTCTTTTAGTTGCACCACGACACCTGCTTCCTCCGCCTGTGCTATGGTCATGGGACCAGGGTTACGTTGGACGTCGCCACTTAAAAGTAATATAAGATCTAAAACATAGCAAACTTTATTTAAATATATTAGACTTTTAGATTGATGCCACTCTCCTTTTTTACGTTAAAGATGACGTAAGCGATATTTTTTTTTGTATAAAAACCTTAATCGAAGTCATGGTTTTCCGCCCCCCTGTCTATGTATTTTACTCATATTTAATTATTGAATTGATTGATTGACCTGATCTCACATGATCTATTCATATTCACGCTCCGAGACGAGTTTTGCGATCTTATCATTAATTCTTTGTTAAATGAGTAATCTCAATTTGCCTCACGACCCGCATACATCACTTGTTTAACTCTCTTGGTCCGGCGGAAATTCACAATTTGGGCTTAAATCTTTTAGCATTTAAGTTGCTTCTGACTGGTCAGCAATTTCTTTGTTTGCGCATCATTACGAAAGCTTCAGCTGTTCACGAGTACTGAAATAAACACAGGAATTCATTAATCAATGAATACACATTCATAGCAAATCCGGACCCAGTCGGGTTTATTATAAACAACCCATGATTATGTTTTTTTTTTTTGTTAAATATAGTGAAAAACAGGAGGCTAGAATTAATTGAGCACCAGCGATTTTTTTTTTTTTTATGGCGGAGGTTGAGGTCGTTTTTTTTGCTCTTACATAAAACACACTATATGCAAACATCCACCCAACTGACCCGAATTTGAATACATGGAATATGCCAAGTAGTTATTCATTTTGATATTTTAATTTTTTTGCGTCCTGGATGCTGCGAACTTCCGCTTTATTTTTTCGGGCTTCGCTTTTACGTTATTGATAGAAGTCCTGAATTCCATAATTTTAAACCACACCTCACTTTCAACTTTTTAAATAAACAAGGTTTTCAATGAACGTATTCACTTGTATTTTACGTTCATAAACCGAAGAGATTAAGAATATCAAACTCTACGCTAATAACTATTCTAGTAATAATTCAATAAATAGTAGAACATGCAAATAAAGCAATAACTTCCTGTTATCACACTCTTAAATAGGCAACACAAAGCCGCTGCCTTCTCGGAGTGAGCGATACGTTTTGTCGTTGTAGAAAATATAACCCGATGCTGATATTCCTCAGAATATTGGTACCATGATTTCTTTTCAGATTTGTTTTATCTCCGGATCTTATTTCGTGTGTGTGTCTGCGTGCGTGTGTCTGTGTATTTGTGTGCGTAAATGCGCGTGCGTGTGCGTGTTTGTGTGTGCGTGTGTCTGTGTATTTGTGCGCGTAAACGCGCGTGCGTGAGCGTGTTTGTGTTTGTGTGTGTCTGTGAGCGACGTACTACATAGGCTATTCAATGCGTACACGTATTTGTGCTTATTTTTGCGTGTTTTTGCATAAAATTATTGATTCCATCCTCGTCATGATGTGTGAACGAAAAGAATGGAAAATAAATAAAATTGGAGCACTTTTATAATTCCCTAAATAAAGGTTCCTGCTTTAACGAAGTATCTTTAAAAAAAGGACATGGCTTTGGAATTCATGTATATCTTGCATTATTTCGATGAAACTGAATTGTCTTCTTCGTCATGATTGATTTCTAGATTCGGAAGTTTCCTTCGCGTGTTAGTTACTCACTTTACTTTCGGCCGAAGTAGCACATACATTTCCATCCTGATGTGTGTTAACTCAAACAAGAAAATTGAACGAATTACGAGGAAGCGTTGATTTCAATATCAGAATAAAGGTGCTACTGCGCTGCGTACTCATAACAAATGCATTATAACTAGAGGTGTGCGAGCGAATACTGAGATGTCCTCTCGAATCGAAAAGTTCCAAATTATGGCCAAAAAGTCGAACGTTAAATAGAATACAAATGCGAAATTTTTTTCGCAATATTCACAAGACTCAATAAGAAAACCACGTAGACAAAAACAATTTCCCCCGTCATTGATTCTTTTAATGTAGACTGTGATCCTAAGGAGGGTGGCGACATATCAGCAAGAACTCGAGAAGTGGATCAGAAAATTAATATATGCAAACTTGGTAGTGATTGCACCTCAACATCGAACCGAAACTATGAGATGCAATATCCAAACTCTACACTCGTCTAAAAATGTATATATATATAGATATATATATTGCTCTAGCAAATAAGCTTACTAAAGGCACTACGAAGAGTCATACATGATAACATGCATACATGTTTGTGTATTACTCTTTATGCACTGAAATCGACAAGCTTGTGGCATCATGAAAAGTCGGGGTGGGGGGGGGGGGGGGGGGGGGGGGGGTCGCGATGTTATACGGTTGATTGGTCGCGGTGTAGCTGGGTGGGCGGGCTTAGGAAGCACTGTCGTGAGTGTGAATTTTCTTGAAGGGCACACAGAACGAAGGAAAGCCAGCACGAATAAAAACGAAGTCAAAAAACAAATTTGAGTTTTACGTGCCAAATCAACGGTGGGGATCTCGCCCGCTTGAGTGGAGGAGGAGTGGGGATTCATTCCCACAACAGGGATATTTTGACGAGCAACTTAAATCTCAGTCAAACGTCGCTGTATCCGCAAAAAAACCCAGTCAGATTGCTGGCACCTTGGCCGTAATAAAAGCGGTGTTTCTGATCAAACTCAAACTGTGCTCCCCCCCCTCCGTACCCCCCCCCTCCTCACACACCTTTCTCCGCGAAATTTAGCTGAATAAATTATGCCACGTTACTTCAACACCAATTCAGTTTCCCTGATAAATTTAGCGGGGAAAATGACGTGACATCACTCCGTGTCGTAATCTATGAAGAGATTCTGTTTCCCCGCTGAATTTAGCGGGGATTTGAAATGGTTTTCAGGCAACTTGGCGTAAATGTTTTCGCTAAATCTAACAGAGAAACTGAGTTTGTCCGGTAAATATAGCGGATAAATTGAATTTCCCCGCTAAAATTAGCGGGAAATCGAATTGCTGTTGAGGTCACGTGACGTCGATTTTTGCGCTAAATTTAGCGTGAATGCGCCTACGCCGACGCCTTGAAACACGGAAACGGGCGCCTAAGAGCTGCGCTCTAAATGTAAATTGTACTTGCATCATTCAGTCCTGCCTTGGGCTCAATGGGCTGGCGGTATCGATAAATAAATAAAATAAGAGCTGTCCTTGAACACATCAAAATAATGAGGATGATGATGATGACGATGACGACGGGGACAATGTCGCTGATTGATATTACTACGTCCAAACACGCCGCACGGCCGTTCCTGGACACTTAGTAAAGATTACTCCTCTTTTATTATTATTATTATTATTATTAAGGCTATTGTAACGCAATTGTTGGTGCTCTTGATTTTATTTTTTCCCACGGTTGTTCTTGGAGCGAATCGGTGAATGTACTTCTGTGGACTAATTGGATATGTATTTATCTGCATTAATGTTTGACATCACTTATTTTGTCTTATTGTGTTCGTGTCTCTTTTATGGCTCTTTACGCCTTGATTTTCCTCTATTGTTTATTGCTTGTCTCAATGTTTTCCTCGTGTTTCAACATGAGGAAAACGCTAACTGTGCTTGAACATGCAGTAACCATTATTATTATAATAATATTATTATTATTATTATTATTATTATTATTATTATTATGAGAACGGAAAACGGTTCTGCAACGACTGTACCTTTAAAACGCATTTCTCTGGAAAAACTAAACCTCATCTCCCTCATCCATTTTCCACCTCTGCTTCCTTCCGGCAAGTGTCATTTTAGGGCGAGGTTCATTTTTTATCGCCATCCTAGTGAGCTACTGTCGCACGGCGCTTTTTCTCGTATCTCGAAAGCGTCGCTGTAGCTCCTTTCTTTCTCGCTATACCCCTATTTTTGTCTTGAGGTGTTTCCGGTATTTTCATGTGCTTTTCTCTCCCTCTCTCTTTATTGTGTCTCTTTCTTTTCGGCCTATTTGTTTCTCCGCATTTATTGTACCTCCATTCCAGCAATCCGAAAGGGTTGGACTAGGTTGTTCAATGACCGTTGTGTCCTTGTTTGTGAATCCTTGAGGCTGCGAGATCTTTATTTATTTGGGCACTAATCCCGTTTTGAGTCCTCTATCAGAAAACAAGTCTGTCCTACTTCTTTTTTTTTTTTATCCCTGCGCGCACTTTTACCCCGTTCTCTTTGCTTCCTCGGTTCAGGGAAGAGGACAAGCATTTACCTGCCTGTCAGCTACGCCTCTGTTTTGGATTACTTGTTATTTTGAGTTGTAATATCGAACGGGCCGAACCATGTCACTTCCTTCGGGAAAGTGCCCTTGTATCCTACCGTCCGATATTTATTCTTTCAAAATTCTTTCCTCAAACGGTTTTTTTTTTTGTTGTAATAGGTAAGCGCCAGAAAACACACGGACAATATAGTAGACAGACAGGGACGTACTCAGAACTAGCATCTATTAAAAAAAAACACTCACTTTTGTGTTTTTTGGCACTTACCTACTTGGTCATAAACACACTGGTCGAAATTGCGGCTTTAATTTTTTTCTATTGTGTCACTTTATTGCTTAGATATGTATTGGCGGGCGTTTGTCAGGATCCATCTCTTTGAATATTAATTAGTCTTCAGTGTTATCACTGTTGTTCATTCATCTATCTCCTTTCATTTCAAATGCACGTTTTTATGTCTGCACAAATAAAAAATGAGCCCAGCACTGTCGTTCGTCTCGTCTTTACTTTGTTATTGCCTTCTCGCGTTTTTTTAAACCAAGATGCTCATCAACCAACTAGCCTAAACATATCTTTTACCAGGGTCCTGAATCCGTGGGTTCTCAAGCGTAGGTCTCACTTTACGAGCTCAGATGAGTGTTGTGCTAATACATTTAGCGAATGACACTGGGAAGTAGCACCTGACCATATCCTTAAAGGCCGACCTACAAAATCTCCTTCCATCGGGAAGAAATGAGCCTCCCAGTTTCCTACTTTCCACTCCCTTTTGCACTATTGTCGCACTTTCTCTCCATCGGAACGTGTATCTGAGCTACCCTCCGCAGAGAAAACAAGGGTTTCCCTCTTTCTCAAATGATAAGTAGGAATAGATTTCAGTTGAGTAAATTATTGAGCTAGATGATTTCGGAACTTGGAATACACTTTAGCGCAAAAAACATGCACACAAAGACGAGAATCGGACACCACAGTGCGCTACTAACAACTGATTTTATTACATGAAACGACACTTATATACCATCCGAGTTTCTGATATCGCCCCGTCAATAGCCAACCCGATGCCAGGCCGCGTCATTGAGGAACGCACGTTCCTTGTCAAGTAGATCAATTGAGGCCACGATGACAAGACGCCCCGCCCTTCTTAATCTCATCTGCCTCAACTATTTCCCTCACAGTTTTTTCCTTGAGCCTCGCCAGAATCTTTCACTCGGAGAACAACGGCAAACACTTGCAGTTTTGACAATGATCAGACAGATGACCGCCCCGATAGTTTCCTACTTTAAGTTTGTGTTCCCTTAGCCTATCATTAACACGCCTACCGATCTGACCTATGCACATACTGGCTTCCGCATGATAATGGAATCTGATACACTACTTACTCCGCACCTTCACGAAGGGATTCCTGTGTTTTACCGCACAGCCAGAAGGAGTCTTACGAAAAGGATCTGTCATCCTACATAATCTCCTAAGTTTGTTTGGTGCGGAAACACTACGTTTACGTTCAATACGCATATATTGGCAATGTTCCTTTTTACCAGTTTCAAATGAGCTGAATTGTTCGGCAACAAGGTTTTTTGGGCTCTAGGGTAGTACATCCAACACACATGTCTTTTAGAAAAGGTGAGTCTGATATCAAGGAACTACAACACACCATCTACCGGTAGTTCCTGGGTTAGTATGAAGGAGTATAAGACATTTAAAAAAAAAACTGTAAAGAGATCATCCTATTTTTGAGGGCGTCATCCTATTTTTTGAGGGCGTATTGAACACCCTGAACAAATCATGCCACCATGTGATGTCAGAAGGCCTGGGCACGCAGTAAAGGCGGTTGTTGGCAGCTGGCTTCCCGAAGAATGGGGTGGTGTCATTTGCAGATATCGTATTAAAAAGATTGCGTGAAGATTGCCCTCCCCAATGGCTCTCGGAGATAAACAAAAGGTCGCTGTAATACCGTGCATTCGCAAAACGGCGCATGGCCTGAAAAAGGTGGCCAATAGATCAAACATAAAGGTAGTGTTTTCCGCTCCAGACAAACTTAGTAGATTACGTAGGACGACAGACCCTTTCCGTAAGGCTCCATCTGGCTGTGCGGTGTAACACAGGAATCCCTTCTCGTTGAATGTGCGGAGGAAGTAACGTATCAGATCCCCTTATCATGCGGAAACCAGTATATGCATAGGTCAGACCGGTAGGTGTGTTAATGATAGGCTAAGGGAGCACAGACTTAAAGTAGGAAATTATGGAACGGTCATCAGTCTGATCATGGTCAGAGCTGCAAGTGTGTGCTGTTGTTTTCCGAGTGCGAGATTCTGGCGAGGCTCAAGGAAAAGACTGTGAGGGAGATAGTCGAGGCAGATGAGGTTAAGAAGGGTTGGGCAGCTTGTGTCATCGTGGCCTCAAGTGATCTACTGGACAAGGAACGTGCGTTCCTCAATGACGCGGCTTGGCATCGGGTTGGGTAGTGATGGGGCGATACCAGAAACTCGGATGGTATATAAGAGTCGTTTTATGTAATAAAATCAGCTGTTAGTAGCGCACTGTGGTGTCTGATTCTCGTCTTTTTGTCCTTGTTTTTGAGCGCTAAAATGTATTCCGAGAAGGAGGATTTGAGGGAGAGTTTACTCCTCCTAGTTGTTCGTCGGCCTTTAAAGGGATACTTCAACGAAATTTAAAATATTCCCGTCGTGTTCAAAAATAGGTTGAATATGATCCACAATATCCGTAAATGACAATCGCACGTTTGTATTTTGATCCTGGTGGCTGTATTTTTCGTTATAAACGGCCGACTCTGGCAAGCGCTCGGAGAAGGCCCAGCTTAGAGCACGTGACATCCAACGCAATCGTGACGTAGGTCGTCTCAAGGCGAGCAAAGCTACGGCGAGGCTGACGTCGAGAGGATAGCCTAGTCGTTCCAGCCACCGAAGCGGCTGCTTCTGTACGAATTTTGAGTGACGGGTTAATCTTCTATAATCTTCTAGGGGGACAATAGCGACTTCTGCGACACACAAAAGGGATTCTCAGGAAGAGGGGAGTTCTTCCTTCCCCCCTTCTCTCGTCGTGGCCGGAGACGAGACAACCTCCGTCACTAGCTGTCAAGGTTCCTAGACGGGCATTACGAGCGAGGCGTTAGCGACATCCACCAGGTGCTCTTTGCTAATCGTCTAATTCGTTTTAAAATTCCTTTTCGAGACATTTATAACAAGATATTGGTATGTTCCATGTGATACTGCTCTTTTGAACACATATAGACCAAAAAATGAGCGCCGAAATTTCGTTGTAGTATCCCTTTAAGCGTATGTGTTGTGTAAGAAAACCAAAGAGACTGTTGTACTTGGTATTCTTCACGTTATACTGTCATGAACTATAATCGCGCGTACAGCTATTTGGTTGGTTCTTGCAGGCGCACGAAGTTTTGTTCGACCACCAATAAAACTGAAGCCTCAATCTACGCGTCAGCTTCTTTTTCTTTTTACATACACAATTCCATAGTTTCTACAAGCTGTGGGGATCGTGGCCACGAGGGGGCCGGATATTGGCCGGCGAGGCCAAGCGAGAAGAAGACGAAGACACGGGGCAAAGATAGGGCAGTAAGCCCGCGGTTGGTCGGCGACGGAACGGTAAAGGACAAGGCACTGCCTCGAGATCGTCGAACTGTGAGACAGAAGATCCTTCCTACCTTGCGTTGGGTGACCTCCTTCGCTGCGGTTAAGGCGGGGTTTGATCGGGCGGTGGCCATGGTGGGCACCCACAAAACATTGCATTGTGCTTTGTCGGGTCGTAACTTCTATTTTTTTTTTTATTTTTTTTTTTTGAGGATAAAATTATTGGGTCACGTAGCTATGTTTTATAGATCTCGGATGCTAAGGAAGGTATGCGTTTAAAACTTACACGGACTGAAAATATTACCTTTTTATTAGCAGATCTCTTCAAATATTGATAAGTATTTTCACGATCAACAAACAATTTATAAGAACTGTTACCCCCTTCCACTCAATTCATATATTTAAGACGGTGCTACTTCTAACCATTCCCATTTCAGATAAGAAATCGAAGCCTGAATCGTGACATAGCGAAGTTAGAAGCCGTGAATGAAGCAAATATAGAAGTAAAAGAGGACTAGCAAAAACTTGGAGGACATTTTAAAGATGCCTCGAATGCATGCGTTGAATACGCCCCAAAACCATCGACAGCGAAAGCAAGGGATCGGCATTAAATAAAATGAGTTCAACTTGCCTTCACCATTCTGATAAACCCGGGAGCACATAATGTACCCTGCATGCATTACGCGCGCCTTATGATTTAAACGTTTTTTTTATGTTTGGTTACGGGGGGCTTTAGGGTGGTTTCGTATGCGTTGCACACAACGACGCACACATGCGCTCCAGGGGTTTACTAGAATAATCGAGACAAATTTAAATTTATTGCGGTGTGGGCAGTTTGGGGGAGATAATTTAACGACAAGTTTAATGGCATCTGCTTCTTCCGAGGGTGCGCTTAGCGTCTTGAGTTCTTAATACAGATGGATTGTGAAAACCCCTGTGTGATACCTGAAATAAATATTAAGGAAGAAGATTTATTTCGCGCGCTACGCTATCTCTTCGAAGCTGCGGAAATCATGACGTCATACCCTCTGTGCACTATCCGTTGGTGCGTTATGATCCGTCCCCTGGCCTCCTGATATCACACGGAGAGCTAGACTTTGTTATTCGGGAGACAACTGGCTCGACGACGGCCGCCTGCTAAAGAAGGCTCCCGTAAGTCATACGTAGTCAAGCTGCTTGTCCTCGCATTTACCTCCTCCTTGTGAAGCCGAGCAAAAGCATCGCGTTGCAGATTGCCCAGTCCGGGGTTGAGTTTCCACTGAGCCGCTTGGTAAATCTCGATTCTCACTACTAATCTTTGCCTAATTAGGACTACGTATGATTGCAGTGATAGGCTCTCCATTTTATCGGCTAGAGAGTGTAGCTTTTGAACTAAATTTTAGCAATAATTAATTCTTGATTTCAATTTAGGACGGCATGCCGATCAAGATTCAAAAGTTAAACGTTCATTTTAAAGAAAACAAAACCCCTCACAAGAAAGAAGGAGCCATTATAAGGCTGTCCCAACAATAAACGTTGTATAGGCGTCTTATATTTATACAGGAGCACAGCAAATACAACGAGAGGAACTCAAGCTGCCCCCACGCACGCACGCACGCACGCACGCACGTAGACACAAACACAAAGATATTCTCTTAAAAGAAAGAAACCCTATTCAAACGATCGAAGCCAGGGAAGTGTGCGACAAGGGCCGCGGTTCGGTTTCCTTGCCTTCGCCACGAATAGTAATCACGTATATTGGGCCTAGATTACAGTGTTTACCAACTGCTGGATTGTGGTCGCGTGTTTTATGAGCTGCGTTTGCAATACGAGCTGCGTGGGGGTGACGAACGCGCGGATCGTCTGCAAGCGTCTCGGCCACTCCCCCACCTCTCCTCCTCTGCACGTGGCAATACAACGAATGCGTAACATACTCCTTTTCACATAAGGTCCGACCGCAATCAACGGCACGATTCAATACGCTTCTTGCACCTGACGTCACTTCCTGTTAAACTCGAAATCGAAATCAATATTGCCGTCTGCTATCAGTGCCTTTGTGCCAGGTTGGAGACTCGGCGTCTTATTACAGTGGCCTAGAGAATTGTAGTGGGCTGACGGGGCGGCTCGGACTGACGCGGTTGATGTCGGCGAGGCGGTGGCGCTGTAAGCGTTTCCTCCTGAAACTTTTCAGCGCGCTTAGGCCGGACCAGGTCGAATAGGCGGCTCTTACCAATCGTTTCTTTCGTGTTTGCCTCTGAATCAATCACGGTAAGGTAACTATATAAACTTGAGCACAGAACGTGTTTGAAAAAAAAAAAAAATTGGTTGACTTCTTTTCAGGACGATTCTACTGCTGCGCCCCTAGCGGCCGCTGGCTTTACCTGCGGTGTTTTTGACAAGGGCCGCTTCAGCGCAATACACGGGGAGATAGGGCGGTGAGCCCACTACCCAACTTCTAGGGCACTGTAGTCGTATTGCGGCAGCGGAAGAGCTGTGTGTGTGTGTATGTGCGTCACAGTGCAGTCTTTATATAACCACATTTCAGAATATTTTCTTGTCCTAGTCAATCGCACCTCGCCTGACACGAGGTGCGGTCCACAAACCCTTTGCTGAGTGTATTAGGCTTTTCTATCGAGATCATAGAGTATATATTGATGAATCTAGAGCGAAAGGTCCCATGCATTTGGCCGATTCGGAACGACGGGGCATACAAGCGGACATCGGCGGCCCCAGATGGGTCTCTCGATGAGCGAGCCCATATCACTGCCGACGCCTTCATACGCACAAAGAAACAACGAAACTCCACCTGTAAGGTCCCCAGCTCGCTATTTTCTTTTTTACTTTGCAGAAAAAAGCCGAAATCGCGCACTGACGAGATTAAATAAAGTTACCAAGCGCTCGAGCAATTTCAATATGTCGCGGCAAAACGAACACGGCTAACCCTTCGTCTGCTTTCTTTCTCTGCTCCTTTGTCGCTATGTTATGTTTTTTTTTCTCTCGAGATTGGAGATGTTAGCACCCAGGATTTGCCGCGTTCCGCTCTCTTCTTTACCCGTCTAGTCGCGGTTGTGCCAGCGTATCCGTCGCGAGCCATTCATAACGCCGGCAACCCGATTGCTCGAGCGTCGTCTTGTCCTGGTTCCAAATAATTTCCGTAACTCTAGAAACTAACTAAAACACAGCTGGCCGTACCTCCGCTGTCGAAGACGTTTATGGCTGGAACAATGAATAACGGCGCGAGCGGCCATTTTAAACTTTGAGTGAGCGGATAAACTGCAGCGCGAACACGGCCCCAAAGCAAACAGAACATGGTATCAGACCGACGTATGCCTCCAACATGGATTCCGGCGGGTTCTGGTGAGATTTACGAACCGGTAGTAGCGTTGGATCATGGTCTCGTTTAATAACCCCATGTGGAGAAAAAGTCGTCCAGTTCTTTTGCAAGAGTTGCGGTGACGTTAGAACGACGCCGAGCTCTGATTGGCTAAGATTAAAAGATAGTGGGTCGACCTCAAAGCAAGCTGCCTCGAGGTCTGCCCATTATTGTCCAATCAGAACCAATCATGGCTCGGCGTTCTGACGTCACCACAATCCATGCAAAAAAAGCAGACGAACTTTCCCTTCTCATAGAGCCAATGAGGCAGCACCAAAAGTGCATCATCATGGCGCTGGTCGTCTTGGTGCGTTTGCCTTCACCGGCTAAAATAATCACGAACAATATAGATATATATATAAAAGCGTAGAATCATGGCACATTTGCTGCGCGTGATGGGCTTAGCCCGAGATAGCGAAACGCACAAAGATGAGAAGGGCCGTTATGGTGTACTTTTGTGCTGCTTGATTTGCAGCATTAGACCGTAGCATCCGCTGCGTTCGAGTTTAAAAAAGTACTTCGGCGATTTTTTCCGTCGATTCTTTTTAAACGTTCGCTAAACAGATAAACAGACATCGCTGAGATGTAGCCCTGGGTCAAGATATTCATTTTTCCGTGATGCTAATCAATTTAGATATTTGGTCTTAAACGTGTTTTTGAAGGAGTAAATCTCTACTGGGAACAATGAAAAAGTGACGTCAGGGGAAGGCAGGGGTTCGCTCCTTGGACTGAAGACATTTGTTCCCAACTAATTACCAGCGGTTTGATGGCATGAAATGAATGCTTTGGAAGCTCGCTTCAGCACCCGCGCAGCAGCTCGGAAGCAAATGATCGGCATAGCTCGAGACTGCCCGCTCGAACTGCGAGCCTGCGTTCCGCTCACGGTCACGGCAGTGAAAAGCGTGGGTATATCTGAATGTTTTTTGTCTAGGCATCATTTTCCCTTGCCCATTTCACACTAACTGTTCTTAATTTCGCGATACCAAATACCATACTGGAAAGGGCAAATGCTTCTAATTCGGAACATATAGTTGGGGTAGCTAAAAAAATCGCCGGAGTGCCACTTTAAAGGCCAACGGAGTTTACAAGTAGAAATTGCGGGAGCCGAAAAGATTAGAGCGTGCGGGGACGTGGGTATTCCGAGCTCTGATTATAACGATTAGTGGGCAGAAGCAAACCCGGCTGTGTTTGTCTGTACTCGCTGTTCGAACGCGTCGTTCAAAAGCGCCGAACGTCGGTGTTCAAAAGCGTTCGAAATATGAGTACAGATACAGGTAGCTCTTTTGTCGTCTATGTAGTAATCATTCCAATCAAATCTCTGGTGCTCAGATGTCCCCGAA
This sequence comes from Ixodes scapularis, assembly GCF_016920785.2. NCBI lineage: Eukaryota > Metazoa > Arthropoda > Arachnida > Ixodida > Ixodidae > Ixodes > Ixodes scapularis. The sequence goes on along the minus strand of NW_024609873.1, from coordinate 13,786,962 downwards.
GTGTGTCGTCTCCTCTCCCTCGGTGTATTACCGTATAACAGTCGATCTACCCAGGAGGTGCTCGCCATTGAATTCCAAACGCTCTCCGTGGTTTAAGTTGCTCCCTTTCTACAACCCAAACTCCCTTGCCACAAAAAAAAAAAAAAAAGAAGGGGGGAGCCGCTGGCGGGTTCCACCCTCGGCTGTTGGGCTGCTCCGCCACACGCAATGCAGACTACTCCAGCGGCAGCGTCGTCATTACAGCGAGGGAAATGGAAATCCGACCTGGGCCTTCCGTGTCGACCTGACCCCGCTTCTTTTGGCCTCATTCCTCATCCTTTATTCTTTTTTTTTTATTATTGAAGGTTCGTATTGTCGTATTTTGCTTTTCGTCTTCGCAGAAAGTGATAGCTTTCGAATATATATATATATATATATATATATATATATATATTTTATTTGGTAGTTTTGATACATCTTTTTTTAAACGTCCCTCATCTCTTTCTAAAAAAATGTAAACCTGCTTATTTCTAATTTTTCTGAGATATATGGATCCCGAGATACGAACTCTTAAGCCCCACTCAGACTGCTCCTGCATCATAAAAAAAAAAAAAAACATGCTATGGGCGGACGACATGCTAACAGAGTTATTGGCGCACACATTTTAAGTCTGCTGGAACCATGTATGCTTCGAAAAAGTGCGTTGGCAGGCTTTTTTTGTAAGATTACTAATGTGGTATATCACTGACGGACTGGATTCGCGCCCTTCATTTTCATACGGGCTCTAGCGTCACAAGAAAAAGCATGTTTATTTTCGTGCGTTGGGGGCGCTGGCACCCTGTACTATCCTCGCTGTTCCATCCTGCTAACCCCGCTGCTCGAAGGCGTCTGTTTCTCTTGGCCCAGTACTGTTAGGCCGTGTCCCGAATGGCACGTCAACATCAGGGACCACTTCTCGCGTGTCTTTCCACCAGCTTTCCAGCAATGAATTTCTAAGCACCCCGTGAAGAAAGAAGACACCAAGAAAGAACCTTCATTTCAACAAGTACCCATTTATGGTGCGAGCGGAAGGTTATCTATTCCTTGAGTGAAGCATTCAGCAGATTATATCTTTAATGACCATCAAATGACTAAACGAAACGCATGCTCATACTCCGCGAGCGCCGTGGTATTACCTCGGAGAGAGTCACCATTCAGGTCTTCGACCAGCGCCGTAATTATGCCTTTTCTATTGATTCTAGGATTTCATAGTATGAATTAATGTTCACCGCCAGTCACTGAGAATCAAGCAGCACCTTAGGCGGATGTCGCATTTCCAGAACAACATAACAAATAGAGAGTAGGAGGCTCTGCGATAGTTTCTAAACGATTTACGCGTTCGCTTCTTCTTCGTCGCCTTCTTCAATTTGCTTTGACCAGAGTCGATAGACCCTTTTACTTTTTACAAACATGAACCGCCGCTTACCTCCCATAGGACTTCCGGTCCCTCCGTTTTGGCAAGCCTGTCCAGCTTGCTTATGTCGCCAGAGCTAGAAAACATAAACGCTACACTGGCAAGAATTTTAGAGATTTAACGAGGGCCTTCGGTTGTACAATTTAACGTCTTAGAGGAGCCAAATTGGTTTGCAATAATATTGGAAAACTTTGAACATTTCACGCGCTTATATTTTTCTTTTAGCGGTCACCTGGGGCCCTATGCTACACGGCGGGACTAAGGGGCCGGTACAACGCCGTCTGCTGCAATTGGTCAGTGGCTCGGCGCTGACCGATTGCTGCACACGACGCTGACCCGGTTCCTTAGTTCCGCTTGGTCCCGCCGTGTGGCATGGGGTCCCCGGAGACATGATGGTTAAACGTTTCATCGACAATTCAAGCAGGGCCTTGTTCATTATTTTTGTGAACCGGAATATCTCCGGAACGTCGACGACTGCAGAGCACAGACTGGTGGCGTTTGCCATGAAGCGCCCTCCACTCGTGGACATTTTTCTCTGGCATTTCCAAAGAAGCAAAGAGAGCACGCGAGCACAGCTTTGATCAGCTCTCGAGGGCCCGCTCCCGTACCGTTCAGCTCCCGGCCGCCCAGTGGCGCTTACAGTCAACTATGTGCCGGTGCCACTTCGGAAACGTAGGCGTTATCACGCCTTACTCAAGTCAGCGAGTGTGTATCCAGTCCAGATGTGGTCATACAAGGAAGTCTCGAGAGAGTATTTAGTATCGTGAACTTGTAGTCTGGCTTGTCTTAGTGGGAATATAAGCGTGTCTACTCTTCGCCAGGGCACTCCAAGATCTCGCTCATATTGCCGCACCTCTCTCCCTATTGCGGTGCTGACCGGCCCATGCTCGAGTGATAATAATAAAACATCGCAGAGCTGGACTGGACACTGTTCGGTAACGCGAAAATACACAAAGCTGTTTTTTATATTTCTTTCTTTTGTTTGTTTAATGTTTAAACTATTCACTTTTTAATGACATGTACCATCTAGCTTAACTGAAGCCTGTTATTCAAGATTAGTTTTGCAAACGCATTTTCTGAATCGGGATAATATTTCGCAAAGACAGAGAGACTTGTCGAAGACTGTAGCAGCACCTGAGTGAAAAAAAGACTGAGGGTGAAGTTCTTTCGAAACAATCAACAAAGTTTAGAATTAAAAATAGAAGAAAGGAATACCTATGTTTTTTTTTAGAACTGACTTTGATGAGCGCCAAAAAAAATCTCTTGGCCAATATATTGATACTTTCTTACTATAATCGACAAGATGAAACTTAGTTTACAAAAAAAGCTTTTTTTTCTTATAGACAGCACTTGCTGCGTGGTCCGTAACTGGTGCATAATCCTAACCAGATCCCATGTTCGCCTATAAAAAGATATTAATACACAGCAGATTAAAAAAAATGCACCTTATAGACACGTGGGGAAGCTTGACTCCTACATACACCATCATTAACATATTCTGTTGTTTACGAAATATATGTGACGTCATGTCATGTATATAACAACGCGTAAAATTGAAACTCCGAAGCTATATAGTCTGCGAACCATCATTTGGACAATACGGTACACTCTATCTCTCTTTCTTTATTTATTTCTCTTTTTTGTGTGTGAGTTTCTTCCTTTACTTTTAATAGAGGGTAGGATTATTTCTCACAGTTTTGAAGCTTTAAATATATATGATTGATTCATGCGTGGGACACTATGATATTATATTTGCTTTCGCAAGTATACTTTCTTACAGCTGGTCCCAGTTTTTTTTAATTTTTTTATCGCCTTTTAGTAATAATTTTTCCCGCCTGAACGGGAATTGAGGACAGCGAAAAGTGCCCTCAGCGAGTTCGGCCTTCGCCGAAATTTTGATAACACTTCATGGTAGGAAAGAAGACGAAGGAGGCACTTTTTTCGAGTTTTTCGTGTGGGAGTTACAGCATTTCTTCTCATGTTCGTTTTTTTTTTTTAATTATAGTTATAAATAGCATCTGCTATACGCAAGCAAAGCATTTTTTAAATAAAAAAAGTCGGGTCTTTTTTTAATTTTTCATGGTTGTGCTTTGAAGAACCGAGGGAATAGCTCGCACTTTCAGTCGACATGTTGAAGCTACGAGGGGCGTCCGTAGGTTTTGTGTCATTACCGCTTGGAAATTCAGCTGTGTTAAGGACCGCCGGTGGTGAGGTTAGTCCATCTCCACATATGTGGATCACTCTAGGGGACACCTTGTTTCCACCGATTAACAAGCTGGCGCATACCCCAGTTGTAGAAGTCCTGATTTTGGCTTTAAAAGGGTGCTTTACCTCGACAATTAGCTCGTCGTTGTACTGGAACAGCTTCCCAAGCAGTAGCTTCTTTACGAGAGGAATGAGGCAGGAGTTACTGGGTGCCAGACAACGTGTAACACAGTTACCCAGTAAATGTAAAGTAAGAAGGCAGAGGCAGAATTGCAACGCCTAAAGCAGCCGCGTGCCTTACCAATGCGTTGTGATGGAGCAATTCCAGTCCCTTTGTCAGCTTCATTTAACGCTTGGTGGCCTCCCGTAATATAATCAGGAGGTCTTGGTCAACATTTTCCTGTGGTTGTTTGGTCCTTGTGGGCTTAATCTGCTAGGAGCACATCCCTACAGACCAAAGAAATATCCTTAATATCTCCCTGCCCGATGGTGACTCCGCCTTCACCTTTCTTGGCGATGTTCAATCCACAGGCTTCTACCGTTCGCTTTGATGTTTTCGACTTGTGGTCGTATTAATGCGCCCGACACTCATCCATGGTGATCAGATAATCAGAAAAGTCGTCAGGATCGCCTTGGCGAAAGATAAATATTTTTTTTTCGCATCTTCCTTTCGACGCTGCATTTGAGCGAGTGTGATCAATCGCGAAAACATACGGGGATGAAGTGTTTCATCGTGTTCAAATCATTGGGCACGCGCCAAATACTTGCATTAGAAAATCAAAATATATTAACTGTACCGAAAATACAGGAACGTGGGCTTGTCATACGTTCCTGTGCTTAACTGTTTACTCAAACAATCCGGCTCACCAGTATCCATATGCGATGACCTCCGGAAAAATTGGGAAGCCCGGCCAAGAGAGGGGGAGGTGTTTCGTATCGGCTGGTGGCCAGCCCATGGTTGCGTCTGTCTCGTTGCCCGAGATGCGTAATATTTTTTTTATTTTTTTACCTGGCCAAATTTTGTACACGCAAAAGTAAACTAAACCTTCAGCTCGTGCCGAAGGCGCGAACTGAGCTGGCGAAGAACAAAAGCCCAATGAACAGTACTTTTATTTATGTCGCACTCTTACGCTTTGACTAGAACAAACTTCTTACCATCCGCAAATACACTTTGCTTTCACTTCGAAGCATTGAGTCTCCACTGGAAAGCAAGAAATCAAGTTCATTGGCGTGCTGAAGAATAACACCGACCTATTTTCGTGCGCCATTTTGCGTTGCCAGTACAGCCTTCCCCCCCCCCCCTCCAACACACACACACACACACACCCTCTTCTCACTGGGGTCGCCAAAAGACCGGCCTGCGAGTGAGGGGAGAATGATAAACAGAAAAGAAAGAGCGGAACAAGTGGAGTGCTCTCGAGTTACCCAATGTATTCCGCGCGTAAAGCTCTTTTTCTGTTCTCGATGTGTGCTTTTGTGTTTGATCCGCGAGTTCCCAAGAGAAACGACGCCTTCGATTTACTCGGAAGGATCGATGCGGAAAGAGCGGTGCAGTTCTTTTCTTTTCTTTTTGACAACAGCATCTTTTTTAGCCGTTTTTCCTGTTCTTTTTCTTTTTTGTGTGAACGATGCAGGAATAGAATAAGATAGCGAATCGATGTCTTACGTACCACACACACAAAAAAAAAAAAGAAAACGAAAAAGAAAAACTCGATTAGCCAAATTAGAGCATGTAAACTAACACGTCATTTTAGACGGCCAGCAAATATCAATTTCTCAACGTATCGTGCTGCGTTTTACCTTAGAGGTGCAAGCAATGAGGTAAGTCCACCACCTGCACCTTAGAGGTGCAGGACGTGGACTTACCTCATTGAAAAAAAAAATTATTTTTGTTTTTTTATTAGGCGTGCCTAACGCGTAGGGAGAAGCTCTGCCGACAGCTGGCCCAGGCCGCATTGAGAGAGTGCCGGTAGATTTGGGTTGTGATGGCAGAGGATCCCGGAAAAGAAACCCGAACCGAACGCTGCACCTGGACGCGGCACACGCCATTTGTTGCTACTACTTCTTACTGTGCGTGCCTCGTCCGCCAAATGGCGGCGTAAATTGCTCAATATAAGGTCCCGTTTATATTTTTCTTTAGAAAGAGGTTTCTTTTAATGTTTTTACACTAAAGTTTAGGGCGACAGTGCTGAGAAACCGATTTTTGCGGGCCGTCTGAAGTGCCTCGGAAGCGTTAGTTTATATGATGCACGTTGCGATACGTTGTCAATGTTTCTCAGAGTAGCGGAACACGCTTTAGAATAAAAATCGTCCGCTGCTCACTCTGTTACGACTATTCAATATATGTTCTCCGGCATTCGTTGACGCCGGGGGTTTATTTCTGGTTGGAGTCGGAGGGTCGGAGGGTTGGAGGCTTTGCCAAAAAAAGTAACGAAATTCGTTACTCGTTACTCGCAACTAAGAGAAACGCGTTACCGACCAAGGTTACCTCAAAGTAAAAGGAACACGTTACCGTTACTGTTGCCTATAAGAAGTAAAGTACGTTACTTTGCGTTACATTGCATGTATTGATTAATGGTAACCGCGTTCTCTTTTTTTTTTTTGGCGACGGCGTTTGTTGCATTTTTTAAGGTGGGATTTTTGCGTGGGGAAAGGAGAGGCAGTCGTTTCAAGGTAAGGAGTTGGCGCCTATACTTCCTTTCAGCTTAAGTCCATACGCTGCCGACGCAACGAGCTAGTGAGACCAATCAGGCAGCTTCAAAAGTGGAAGTCACTGTTTATTTATGATTGCTTCAGCGATCATAGAACACCTACAGAAACATAACCAACACCATGATGGCGCCCTTTTAAAAATAAGCATAGAAACAAAGGCAAATCGCAATCGGCACAAAAGAAAAGCGCTCTCCTTAGCGTGACTTGCCGGTCTCACCGCTTCTTTTTGAGGTCGCCACGCCGTGCAGCTAATACTGAACGAACAAAAACCATAACATAAAGCAAATTTGTGTTTCGCTTTGTGGCACTCATAGAAACGTAAGGTCCGCAACAAACAAATGAAACCATAATCTTCTCCTTATGAGCGGTCTTGTCTAGTTTCTCTGCTTGTCTCGGCCAAGGACGGAAACATGGTTAACTCCATCAACCATTTCCAAAGAAAGGACCCCATTGAGGGTTTCAAACCAAGACTAAATGTAGGAGATCAAACGGAGGGAGAGGAATTTACAGGAAATCAGCAAAGCGAAAGCAAAAATGGGTCCCAGCACCAACCCAGATAGGAAGAAAATAAACGAGGAGCGCTAAAGGGCAGAAAAAAACAAAACAACATAGAGACAAAAATAGCGGACACGCTAACGAGGCAAAAAAAAAATGTCCCAGTTATTTTAGATAGTGAAGTATCTGACATGCAAATCACGTCTCAAAACGATTCCCTCGCAACCCCTTCCTTTTTTTTTTTTTTAGACCTCTGTAACAGTTTTTGGTTGCTTCGTAAGTGTGTTTTCAGCTCTTGTTTTGAGTTTTACGTTTTGCTAAGAAGCTACACATTGATTCAAGTTATACGCGTTCCGCCTGCCAATACAAAGCAAAACAGGTCCAAGAGTATTGCGATTATTTCGCCCAGCAGTTGACCTTCACCAAATGACCCAAAAAAAAGCAAAAAAAAAAGAAACGGCAGGTTAAAGAAAAATTTAGAAAAAAAGAAGACACGTGCGTTTAAGTTAAACGTCTAATAAAAGTTAAAAAAATAAAAGCAGCATGCCGAAAGAAAGGGGGTTCAGCTGGCCTAGCAATACACCATAAATGTTAAAAAAAAAAAAAAATAAAAACTAGTTCGTGCTTGCTTGCGTGCGTGCGTGCCAGGCAACATCGACCAGGAGGTCGTAGGCGAGAAGGAGGGCCTCATCAAGTTTCTAATGTGATCCTGGTGTTTCCAACGATTCGCTCGGAAGCGGCACGCGATCGCCTGAAAGTAAAATTCCGGCATGCAACGGGAACATCGTATTTCGTCTAAGGCGAATAAACTAAGAACCTGCCGTGGTAATTACGGATTTCGGGGCATGATTTGCACGTGTGCTTTCCCGCGTGGTTTCCCGTGTGCTTCCCCGTTTGCTTCCCCGTGTACTATATGAATAGGCTTGCGTTCGTAGGGAGCTGGACGTGCCTAACTTTTTGAATGCAAGCGCATGAATTGTACACGCACATCAAACTGAACACCAAAGTGGCACGCCAGAAAAACGTCTAACATGGCTCAGTTTCGGCAATAATAGGCGCTTAACATGGGCGTAGTAATATCTCACTCCAAGGCCTTAGTTGGTAAGAAAATTATTTTTTTACGCTTTAATTACTTTTTTTTATTCGTCACAGAAGTCCCAAAGTGCGGGACATGATTCATCCATTCCCCCAGTGAAGTCTAATTCTGCTATTATGTGAAAAATGAGGCCCAAAGTTGCAGGTGAAAACCATATAGCAAGGACTGAAGCTTACTTCTGGCGTTTCGAGGCCCGAAGAATCCAGCTGATAACCGAACAACCCTAGCGGAGATGCACGATTCTGGCGCTTTGTTTGCAATTTAGTGCCAAAATATTCAATACTGACCAAAAGAATATTAAGTTAGGCTATAACTTGATTTTGTTTTTACGGCAACATAACTCTAAACTGCAAGAAAGAAAAATGTTGCTCAAAGAATTGTGTTACCTGGGTAGGTGTTCATTTGGGTGCTCAAACGAGAGTGTGCGTGTATACGGTTTTGTTCTTGTGTGCTTCTTTCTGTGCGCGGTTTCGCGTGAACCTCTCCATCTGCCCAGCTAGGCTTGCGGACATTTGTGTTGAAGTTTGATGTTATGTACGTTCGAGTCAATTGTGTACCTGCTGACCTCCTCGTGCGGGCACGAGCCTGTATGTGTTAGTGTGCGTGTGTACGTGTGTTTGAGCACTGTCTGTGTTAGTATTTTTATATTGGTAAAAAGCATTTGACAGATTGCACACTTTATATTTACAATATATTTACCCATAACACAGCTTGTGCCATTTTCCCCGTCAGCTCCTGGCCTAACGTAAAGCTTATGCGCCGAGAAGGTGGGAAAGAGGGGGAGTCGAGAGCGCGCAAAGACTCAAGAACACCGAGCTTTTGTTCGAATGATGAGTGGGCAGGCCTAAACCCCCGGCTGCCTTTGTCTCCACTGCACTCGTCGAACGCGTTCGATTGCGAGAGCATAGCGCCGGACGCCGGCATACCGCGTGCATTCGACGAGCGCAGGGGAGACAAAGGCTGCTAGCTCTAGGGCTACCCTCTCAGCTCTCGAGTGAGAGTTTGGCCTTCCGACGTCCCCTCTTGTCGCCTCCTCTTTTTCACTTTCTTGGGGCATATGTGAAATAAAGTGTGCTCATTTGTATCCATAAATTCTGAAAGCGATCAATTATCGTCGTCGCGGAAAACATGGGTCACGCAGCGCACATAACATAAAGTTCGTGTGTGCTCGACGTTGTCTTTCTTTCAGATCAGCTAGAATATTCAAGCGCCTTTACTCTTCGTTGTTTTCAACTGAACGCTCGTGCTTCTTTTTTTGTCTACCCGGCCACTGTGCGTTTAAAAAAAATTTAGGCAGAGACAACACAGCTTGCGTGTAGGAATGCAAAAGCATTCTTACATGCAGCACAATCCTACAAGCACCGCACCACGTCTTACTTTGTCACACGGCTCTACGGCAGTGACATCTTGCTGCCCCACTGCGCAGGCGCGTTGCACCCGCCGGCTCCACGGCTTCTGTGACGATGCATCTGCGTTGCTGCCCTTTTCTTTATATTTTATTTGTGCGGCGCCTCCATTTTGACCGCGAGTGGCCCCGCTGGCTTCCATGTCGGAGGATCTGATACGAGGCGTCGCAGCAAATGGGAATTTAGATGCCGTTTTCCCTGGAACGACAACGACGGCTTCGCTTCATGGGACAGTTAATGTTTTTACAATAAACGTTTTTGGCGCATCGGAAAGTGAGGAAGGGCACGCCCATCCAAGGGCAACATAAAGACACACACAAAGAGGGCACGCACGATGACAAGGCAGTCAAGCACATGCAGCCATTAGTTGAGGTCGGGGCGGAAACTAAAGCACCTTGGGCGCATTTGGCAGGTAAACAAACGCACGAGGTACGCGAACAACGGACGAACTTGCTCGCCGTATAACTTCCTTTCACACAAAGTCTGAGCGCATCAGACGCAACCGTCCGATGGCATAAACCAAAAACAACGGCCAGAGTCAGAGCACTCCTCGTCTTTGCGTGTGTGTGTGTGTGTGTGTGTGTGTGTTTGGGGGAGGGGTTATCGCCGGCTAATCCGATCATGCTCAAGAAAAGCACAATCACGCCGCATTCGCGGTGGGTTACCTGTTCTGCCGGCGATAGCAAACGGACAAAACCGACGAGCGCTTGGTGACGATGGACTTTCTGCGCTTCTTGGGCTCGGTTCCGAATCTTACCCAGACGGACCCCAGTCACTCCAGCGGGTTGTGTCACGTAAAAACACAGATTGAAAAAAAAAAAAAAAACGCTGGCGGCAGGTAGGTTTTAGGACGCCAAGGTACAAAACCCTTACTGTGGAGCAGTGTTGCGGAGTTGCCACTCCGGAGTTGGAATAATTCCGGAATCATTCCGCATTTTCACAACCCCGGAATGGAATGGGAATGGAATGGCGGCAACGTTGAGGGGAATGGAATGGGAATGGAATTAGGTGCCTTTTGCCCGGAATGAAACGGAAATGAAATGGGCACGGTTCTTCTTTTGTTGTTGTTGTTGTTGTTAGTGTTTACGGTCAGGTAGACCGAGCCAGTCAGCGAGTCACTTGCTCAGAAATAAAATAAGCGGGAAACTGCTAGATCGCGTGGAACCCTAACAGACTTATACGCCAAAAAAATGCAATGCAAAAAACAAACGTCAAAGCAAAGAGAAAAGGGGGAAAGGGCGGTAACGTGGCGCCTTTCACGGACGTGCAGGCGTCGGGCTTCGATGGCGTTACACGAGAGCGGAACAAGAAAAAAAGCACCAAGCAAAAGAAAAGGGAGCGGCGAAGAAAGAAACCGCCATGCACAACTCATCGTCCTTCTTCTCAAGCTTTTTTTGTTGTTGCGACGGTTTGTAGAATGCACGCGGGCGCACAGACTGAGATCTGGAAGCGGAAGCGAGTCATAACTCGTAGAGCTCTGATTACTCGTTGACTCCGGCGCCGTCGAAAGATGATCAAGTATTGCTTTCTTATAGTTCGAGGCGCGTTGTTTAGCAGGCAGCCAACCCTGCTTCCTTCCACGTTCATTCGTGCGCACCATTTAAAGTGCGAAATGTGGGTGTGCTTCGGGCATTAAAACAAAGCGAAATTCACTTCCCTCTTTTCCTGCGCTTTGCTCCTGGGCTTGTTTTTTTATACAGCATTTGTAGTGTAAGGCCGCCTATTACTTGGTCTTTGTTCCGATGCTTGTATTCTGTGTTATATGTTTCAGTGGGTTGGGGTTACAAGCAAGGTAGAGGATTCCCGCTCATTTCTTTTGAGTTTGGTCTCTGCATACTTCGTTTCACCTTGCGATGGACCGCTGCGGACGCTACGAGTCACCCTAGGCAATCCAGCACCGTGAGCGGGACTGCAGGGTCACGCGACACTCAGAAAGCACTGGATTGGTTTCGATGGCTCTCGTGCTGTCTGTTGAGGTCCATCGCAAGGTGAAGTAGACTACCGTCACTGCTCCTAGTGTGGCCGAACTGACTAGACCTGCAGAAAGATCGTATTGCGCCAGACGAGGCGCGACCGTTGCTGTGAGGGCAACTGAGAAGGAGAGCTGGGTGCTAGCTGCCACTGAGGTTTTTGCTTCCGCGCGTCTCGGCTGTTGGGTCTGCATTCGTGCTCCTTGTCCTGGACCCTATTTGAGGCGGTGAGAAGTCAGTTGGACGGTGTTGTTGAGGAAACACGGGGAATGTCCATTCGAACGGTGCGGTATTACCCCATTAATTGTATCTTGATGTGAGGAGCTTTGTCAACGCTGACTTTCCGACCCGTCGCCACAACGCCGAGGTAGAAGAATGAATCGGTTGGTGCCGTCTGCTGCCTGAACCCGCCACTCGATCAGCGCAAAGAGGAACATCACAATTCGGACGAGAAGACAAGATAAATACAGATCGAGTCATGGCATTGTAGAAGACATTTTTCTACATTAGTCACGAGAAAAGTAAACAAGCTGCACGCTGAAAGTTGTGCAACGAAACTATAGAGAGTATTCACTGGCGGCCATAGCTGTGTGCGCGAATGCTGAGCGCGTGCAGATGGCAAGCTTCCACAGTTCTTTTGCAACGTGCATTCCGCACCCTCAAGAGTGCCGGTCTTAGCAGCCTATTGATGTGAGCTCGTTTTAAGCATGGGCTCTAAACAGCACCCACAAATATGGCGTCTAGTGAATACTCCCTATACACCGTGCAGTCGCCGTATATCATCGAACTTTATTCGCCACCTGAAGAGGAAACACGAGAATGAGTATGCGAAGGGTGGAAAAGGGCAGGCGAACAAGCCACAAATTTGAATTGAATATGATGAAAAATATCAAGATTCGTAAGGCAAGCGTGAACGTATGCGTTTTAAAACAGATTTCGTGACTTGGTCTATACGGTCTCTCGTGCTGCGCCGTACAGGCTGTACTTTGTCAGCGGATGTCTTCTTGCCGCTGTGCATGGAGTCGCTTCCAGCAGTATGCTAGCCGTGTTGCTGTATTTGAAGAATATTATACAGTAATATAGCTTATTCCTGCGCCACGCACGAACTGGATATTTTTAAGGTCTTATCAAGCAAACACGCTGGCCGCGTATGTCTTAAAAGTCAAATGCAAAAAAGTTAAAAAAATAAAAGAAAATGAGTGGATTTACGTTTTGCTGTTTGTTGCGAGCCACGTGGTCGCGAGACCGATGTCTTAAAAAAGCATCGACATGTCAAGGGGCTTTCTCAAAGTTTGCAGTACATTGTATATAAACACTTTCTGCCACCAGCGGTCCGCTTAGTAAAACTCAGTGCTTTTTGAGGAATTTAGCTTTTTCTTTTTTTGCAATTGTCTCTGCATTTGATAATGTCAGCTTTATGCTGCTTATGCCGGCAACAAATTGTAGCTGTCAAGTGCCAATTTTTACTTTTAGAAATTAAAGGAATGGAGTGGAACGATTCAGCCATTCCAGGAATGGGCTCAGTGTATCCATTCCTAGGAATTGAAAGGAATTGAATTATCGAAAACTCTAATTCCCTGGAATGGAAGTGGAATGGAATGGGGGTGCTCATTCCGCAACACTGCTGTGGAGTAAGATCGAGTAAATTTTTTAGCTGTTCCTTGGTTGGATCCTTTGGGTTGTAGCGTCACATGTGGCCGGACTCCACGTGAAACCTTGAGTACTGGCGTATGTTTATTGTTTCTATTTTTTTGTATAACCAAAATGTCTTGCCCTTTTTTTTTGTCTCTACGATATTCTTCCCGTCATTACTTAGGCGCAATTTTACAGCGAAGCTGGATATGGCTAAACTCTCATGCATTTTTGGTATCTGTGTGCAAAAACAAAGTCAGAAATATCGCGTAAAAGCGCTCCATTGTACGGAAATGCATATACGCCCCGTCACCTCGATATGCATCTTGATTAAGAAATACGTCGAAACTTTTAATAATGGGGATATATCCCAGAACAATGAGGCTTCTCCCGGTAGAGCCGGGAAACTGCACTAATTTACATACTCAAGTACAGCAGATTCTCTATCTGTAAAGCGTTATTTGTAGGGTTGTGCGAATATTCGAAATTTCGAATGGTAGTTCCGAATAATACACTATTCGATATTCGCTTCGAGAAGAACTGCATTATTCGCGTTTTTCCGAATGTTCACTGCGGCGAGTTGACCCCGTTGAGTGCGCTTCTTGCCAAGCACCGGTGCGCCGCGGAGAAGCAACACCCGCAGAAGCGAGCTCCGCGGGTGTTGCTTCTCCGCGGCGCACCGGTGCTTGGTAAGAAGCGCACAAAACGGGGTAACACGCCGTGGTAAACGCTTGAATTAGTATGAATATCGTAATTGCGTGCTTGGAGGTAAAGCATACATTCAAAGCGGGATGGTGCACCTGTGCCGACTGCATGTGAAAATAAATTAAAACTTTGTGAATGCGTATATCCAGATTACAGTAAAAGGTTTAAAATTAAACTGTTATGCAAGAGGATATTATGTTAGGCAGAGATGCCCTTAAAACCTGCGTTCATCATGCACGATTCATTCTTTTTAACTCGAGATTAAAGCAAGAATATTTTATATAGCAAGATGTCTAAATTAACACCATTAGGTATAGTTGGCCACCTTTACGGGATTCATTTTATGTAAAATCCGTCGTTTACTTGCCATCCGAGGACACCAGACCTTCTGAGTTCACAGTTCATAAATATAGATAGACTTAACATAGCTTATAAATGAACACGTGGAACAACCATCACAAGTTTAGCTGGATTTTCGTCTAAGCATTATGCAATGGTAGTGAAAGGCGTGGGAAAACTATTTGATATTCGAATCGAAAATATTTGGCCAAAACCAATATTCGCTTCGAATTCGCTTCGAGCTCAAAATCCACTATTCGCACAAGACTAGTTATTTGTACAGATTTAACTTTGGCAAAGAATCTGACCGAAGTTGTAATGGAACCCATTAGCGTATATCATAGTGATCACAAAGTAATCATCTCAACAATTTCAAAAAGATATATATATATAATGTAAATAAACATTTGGTGAAGTGTTTTGTGTGTATTTTCGTGAATTATTTGTGGCGGTGCTCTACAGCTTCGCTGGCCAACCAACTTCACAGAATGGAATGGCTTCTTACAATTTTTGTTTTGTCTCTGCGCTTATTTTCGCTCCGGCTTAATGGAACACGCGCAGTGACGATCGGATATATCTCCAAAGAAACGTACTTGCTATTGTCGATGGGCCTCGCTGCCCGTTGCCGAACAAAGCATTGAGATTACGCACGGCAAAGAGCACGCGCAAACTAGTTGGGTGGCCCGTGGTGCGTAAAGAACCCTAAATTTGTGTGGAGAAATTTCGCGTGATGTCAGGTCACGTGACTTGACGTCACGGTGTCAAGTATCGGTATCACGTGATACAATGACGGTACATGACACATCAAATAACGTGACATCAATTTCCACGTCAAAATGTGCGAGGAAAGGCACGAGCGAACCAACAGAGAAAATGGAAGTGTTCAGGGATCTCTGATAAATATACAGTAGCGAATGATAGGCGCCACCATATTATCTTAATTCAATACAGAAAGGGGGAAACTTGTTACGTCCCTTTGAATGTGGAAATCTTATTACAACGGCTCTTGGTGTGAGAACTATTGG
This sequence comes from Ixodes scapularis, assembly GCF_016920785.2. Taxonomy (NCBI): domain Eukaryota; kingdom Metazoa; phylum Arthropoda; class Arachnida; order Ixodida; family Ixodidae; genus Ixodes; species Ixodes scapularis. The sequence goes on along the minus strand of NW_024609873.1, from coordinate 13,771,945 downwards.
ACAATAAACTGAGGGAGAATGAAACGAGAGCGCGATGACGAGAGATGATGATGATTGGGGTTTAATGGCGCAAGAGCGACTTTGGCTATGTTGCGCCAGACAAAATTACTTAAGACGGCTATACTAGGAAAGAGATATTAAAGTTTTCATGGTAAAAGTTACAGCTGATGTATATATCCGGTCTTTTTAAGATAGTCAAAAACACGGTTAAAGGGCACTAAAGGATGATCACCAAGCAAAAACATAGGATGAAATGGAAGGTGATCTCTAAAAAGTTCAGCAAAACTTTGTCGGCGATGTTGGTGATGAAATTTACAATGCCATAAAATGTGCAAAACTGTCAGTACTTCTCCACAACGAGCACAGAGCTTTTCGTCTTCGCCACAAAGAAGATGTAGATGAGTCCGACGTGAATGGCCAATCCTCAGGCGGCATAAGTCGACGTTCCTTATGGAATGAGCTCTCCCACAGAGCCAAGATGGGCTTAATGACATGAAGTTTATTGTTACACTCCGCGTCCCACTCGGACTGCCATGCCTTCAAAAGTGATTTCTTCCAAAGGGGCCTAAGGTCCTGATAGGGTAACCCAAGAGATGTTGCCGAGTCCTTTGCACCTGCAGCCAGTTTATCTGCTTGCTCATTCCCTGGAATTCCGACATGACTGTGCACCCAGCAGAATATTATGGTGTGTCCGAGTTTGAGAGCCCGGTTTATTTTGAACCGTATATGTAGTACAAGAGGGTTCTTTGTGGGAAGTCTAGAAGAGACAGCCTTATCACGCTTTGTGAATCAACAAAAAGGATAGCCTTTAATATTTTGTTACTCATGATATGTTCAATGGCTAGAGAGACACCATAAAGCTCTGCAGAGATAATGCTTGCCATACCATCCATTCGCAAAGCTTTCTCAAGGGAACCAGAATATACGGCACAACCAACAAAAGATTAAGATTTAGACCCATCAGTATAAAATTCAGTATAATTTCTATATGTCTCCTGCAACTGCTGAAACTCCTGCTGCAGGGCTTGAGGGAAAATAGCCCGTTTATCATACTTTGTGAGCGACCAGTCGCAGAAAATCGGCAATTCTTCCCACGGAGAAACTTTTTCTTTGTGCTTTAGTATGACAGCATCATTCAGTGGAAACTGGAGGGAGGCACAAAGGCTTTGAATGCGGAAGTTAATAGGACGCACGATACGTGGCTTGTTTTCAAAAAGTTGAGAGAATCGACAGGTACAGATGGTAGTGCAAGATGGATGTTGCGGGTCAGAATAGACCCTGCAAGCATAAGAAAGGCTAAGGTACTGTCTACGCTTCTCGAGAGATATCTGAGAGGTTTCTGCATACAAACGCAACACAGGTGATGTGCCAAAAGCACCTGTAGCCAGTCGGAGCCCCAGGTGATGAACCGGATCCAGCATCTTTAGTGTAGATGGGCGTGCAGATCCATACACAATTGCACCATAGTCGAGGCGAGACCGAACTAAGGAATTGTAGAGACGCAGGAGGCAGCGCCTGTCGGACCCCCACGAGTTGTGAGACAACACCTTGAGAATGTGTGATGATTTTAAGCATTTGCGCTTCAATTCCTTCAAATGAGGTACAAAAGTGAGCTTCTTGTCAAGAATTATGCCCAGAAATTTGTGTTCCTGGTGAACAGGTATGTCAATGTGGTTTAAATGCAAAGAAGGATCAAGGGACAATCCCCGGCGGAGCGAAAAGGGAACGCAGACAGTTTTTTCGGGAGAAAAAGTGAAACCGTTTTCATCTGCCCATTTGCTCATCCTATTGACTGTAAGTTGTAGTTGTCGTTCACAGCTGGAGAGGTTGCAAGAAGAAACGGAGATCTGCACATCATCCACATACAATGAGTAAAACACAGACGGTGGCATCACACTTGCAAGACTGTTAATTTTTACAGCAAACAGAGTAACACTTAAAACTCCTCCCTAAAGGGACTCCATTTTCCTGGGGGAACACATCGGACAGTGAAGAACCCAAGCGGACCTGAAAAGTCCGGTCGCTTAAAAAATTCTGTATACACTGGAGCATGCGGCCTCGTACCCCAGAGTTGTGCAGATCCCGAAGAATTTCATACCTCCATGTGGTATCATAGGCCTTTTGCAGATCGAAGAATACCGAGACACAATGCTGCCGATGTACAAATGACTCACGGATAAAAGTCTCCAAACGAACCAAATGGTCTGTGGTTGATCGTCCCTCCCGAAATCCACACTGATTAATGCCCAAAATATTTTCTTCCTCCAGAAAATAGACTAGACGCCGGTTGATGAGCCTTTCATAAGTCTTCCCAAGACAACTAGTGAGCGCAACGGGAAGGTAACTCGATGGAAGAGAGGGGTCTTTACCAGGCTTCAGAAGAGGAATAATGTGGGCGCTTTTCCAGCATCGAGGGAAAGCAGCTATTTTCCATGGATGATTAAAAAACATAAGCAAATAACTTAATAATGCTGGGGACAAGTGCCTCAGCATTTCGTAATGAATCCTGTCTGGACCTGGAGCAGTCTGCTTTTTTACACCCAGCGCCACTTCCAGTTCGCACATACTGAACGGTCTATTGTAAGCTGCCCGGTCATATCCTGACATCGAGATTGATTGCATTTCAGCAGTAGACTGAAACTTCTTAAACTTTACACTAAAGTTGGAAGAACTAGATATATGTTGGAAGTGCATACCAAGAACATTTGCCTGATCTTTGAGAGATACGGCAGGCAAGGGAAAAAGAGGGATTCGGAAAGGTTGATAGTCGCCTCGGACTTTTCGCAGGCGGTCTCACACTTCCTTCGCTGGAACAAGGCTATTTGTAGAAGAGGCATATTTGGTCCATGAGACCCTTTTAGCCTGTTTTCGTGTCCGATTCGCCTTAGCCCTACTTTTCTTGAATGCAATTAGGTTTTGATTGGTAGGGTACCGACGAAAAACTCCCCAGGCTTTATTCTGGTCCTTGCGAGGGGTTGTGCACTCCTTAGTCCACCAAGGTTTGCACCTCTTAGGAAGATGTCCAGATGTTTGAGGAATAGAATTCGAAGCGGCACCAATTATACATTCAGTGACAGAAACTGTCGCATTGTCGGGGCTCATAGTACGAAGCAAAGATGGATCAATCAGAGCCTCTAATTCAAAAATAGACCAGTCGGCATTCTCCAACTTCCACCTCGGAAGGCGAGTCGGAATCGATGGAATCGGTTTAACGCTTTCTAAAACAATTGGAAAATGATCGCTGCCAAAAGGATTGTTTAAAACTTGCCATGAAAAACATGGAAGTAACGATGGTGACGATAAGGACAAATCAATAGCTGTAAAAGTGTTATGGGCGGCACTAAAAAAGGTTGCTTCTTTTTGGTTCAAAAGATTTAACCCGGATGATAATAAAAGTCGCTCAATGACTCCACCACGAAAGTCCTGTCGAGGACTACCCCACAGGGGGTGGTGGGAATTAAAATCGCCAAGAATTAAAAAAGGCTCGGGCAGCTGGCCGACGAGTCCCTGAAGTTCTTGCAAATGCAGCGGTGTGTTGGGTGGCAAGTAGAGCGATTCAAGGGTAATGAGGCGGTCAAGAAGAATTCGAACTGCAACTGCCTCAAGTGGAGTCTGTAGAGGGGCTGGAGCACAGGCAACTCCACTCTGCACTACCACTGCTACACCACCCGAAGGGTTTGATGAAATGTGGTCCTTTCGGAAAACCTGATGACGATGTAGCACTTTTGTGTGGGTGTCACTCAGATAAGTCTCCTGTAGGCACAAGGCCACAGGACGGAGCTCATCAAGAAAAAAATGTATGTCATCAATGTTACGAAAAAGGCCGCGACAATTCCACTGCATAATGCTAAAATTGTGGACCATTGTAACGTTTATAATAAACATAAAATTAAAAATAACTGTCAAGAGTAAGCAAATTTTTTACGACTTTAAATCTATCTTTACACGCGGAGCATTTTTCTTTTTGGAGGTGTCATTCGGCCTGCCCGTGGTGCCACCGGAGGCCGGAAGTAGAGATTCGGAGCTCGAGTGGCGTCTGTCCTCGTCGGACCTTGACCCACTCTCGTCCATTGGCTCAGCTGGAGCCAAAAGGGGCTCCTCCTTCGAGGCCTGTAACTTCGACGGCTCCCCCGGTTTCCGAGATCCACCAGGGGCAGAGGGACCAAATCCCCGACCTCGTGGTGGCTGGAACGGAGAAGCAGGGGGTGGAGAACCCTGTGCAGGGAACGCAGACCCCTGTGCTCGGGTGGATCCCGACGGACCGGCATCCACCCTGTCATCTCGAGGTAGAGCAGTGTGCACTGCTCCAGAGGTGCCTTTCTTCTGCGACGAGGTGGTCTCCGTCTGCTCGGATAATAAATCCGAACCTTTCGCACGGCTGGGAGGGCACCTGCCCGGGCAGCTGAGGTAGCGCGCCCTGGGAGTTGCACCTTTAGTTTGGGACAAGAGGACTTAAGTGGTTGAGCAAGGTCCCCATTTGACACTTGCGTTCCCACAGACGCCATAGGTGCTGCAGGTCCCCGGCGCACCACCTCGGCAAAAGAGCCTCTCTGAAAACCCAAGAGGCGACGTTTTGCTTCGGGATAAGAGATGTTTTCCTTCACCTTCAGCGTCAGAATTTCCTTTTTCTCTTTTGAAATGTTCACATGACCTAGAATACGCAGGGTGCTTGCCTTTACAATTTACAAATTTCATGTCTTCATGACAGTCGTCAGCGTTGTGCTCGGAGCTACCACACCTGGCACATGTCTCACGGCCAGGGCATGACCGCGAGCCGTGCCCAAAGCGCTGACAACGGAAACAACGGACAGGGTTAGGTATGTAAGGCCGGACCCTACAATTCAAGTACCCCGCTTTCTCGGAAGAAGGCAGGCTGTTGAGCTCAGAGGTAAGGACCAAGTGTCGCGTAGGAAGTTCTTTGTCATCCCTACGGATGGTGATACGCTTTACAGCAACAACACCCTGGCTGCGCATGCCTTCAAGAATCTCATCCTCCTGACTCTCCATCAGGTCATCCTCAGATATAACACCACGAATGGTGTTGAGCGTACGGTGTGCAGAGACGCTTACTTTCGTGTCAAGGATATGGTTGAGGCAGAGCAACGCTGCTGCCTGATTTTTCTCAAATACTTCAACCAAAAGGTCTCCAGAAAAAGTCTTTTTTGCATTAAACTTTTCCCCTACCAAGTCTTTTAAGAGCTTAGCCACAAGGAAAGGGGAGAGTTTCGACATCGGTTTCGTCTCAACTTCGGAATGTATAATGAAAACGTAGTGACGTAGTCAGTGTTGTTCTTGTCCAAAGCTGGTAGATATGCATCGGTGCGGACCCTTTTGGGGGCCCGATCAGAAGGTTTAAGCTTGGAACCCATATGAAGGGGGAGGGTTTTCGGAAACTGTGGTGCACCGCCCACCACCGAGCCCAACAAGGGAATAGGTAACGCTCCATAACAAGAAGGCCTTGGCTGAAGACGTTACTCTATTACCGCTCATTCACACTGGAAGCGGATCCGCGTTCGCAATGCGGTTGCGAACGCGGTTGTATAAAGATCCAGTACAATTGCACGCGCACTTGATGTCCTTGAGTGCGCGTGCAATTGCACTGGATCTTTATACAACCGCGTTCGCAACCGCTTTGCGAACGCGGATCCGCTTCCAGTGTGAATGAGCGGTTAGTGCTGCCCAGTCTCTATAACCAAGTGTGGTTCAAGACAAGAAAATCCATTGCCACCCAACGTTAGCCCTTGCCGCCAAAGGAGTTGAAAAGGAAAGAAGAGAGGTGAGAAGAGTGAGAAGAAGGAGAAGACAAAGGTGAAAGAAGGGAGCGGATAGTAGAAGGAGTGGCGACTAGACTGAATCATCCTGGCCGGGCCTTACCAGGACTCCCGTCTATGAGAAGCAGGGGCCGAAGTGGTGTATTGCCTCGCCCGGGGGGCCCCGAAGGGTCCAAACCTACCCCGGGCTTGGCTCAACCACCAGGATGCCCTTTTCCCCAGACACGGGAAAGCCACGCACAGCCAGACGTGGGCGGGCGAACCCGCATGGCTCGGGGTACGTGGAGACGCCACTCTCCAAACACCTGCTTTCACAGGTGCCCCCTGCGGGGGATGACGAGAGAGAGAGCCAAGTTCTGACTGGAGTGATTAGTCAATGGGCGGAAAGCTAGCTGCCTTTCCCTCATTCACCTTCCGGACGCATTCGAATGAGAACGTTGAAATCGGGACGCCGGGGTGGGGCGTTTGGAAGCGTTCAACGCGTGAGTAGAGACAAAGGCAGTCAGCTTTGAGTCTACAAACAAATGATTCGAGTCAGAAATTGGCTCTCTCTCGTCATCGCGCTCCCGTCGCTTTCTCTCTCTCTCTCTCGGTGTCTCCTCGCAAAGGTTTCCGCCACTGAAAGAACGATGTCGTTCGCGGTCAGCCACTGCTGCGAGCATACCGCCTTTTGAGAAGCGCGCTTCTCCACTTAAAGAGGCAACGTAGGGGAAGCCCCCCTCATGTGGGCGCCCCAATGGCTCCATCGTCGGAATGGCTGAACAAATTCATTCGGAATTTTGTCGTTTCTTTACTTTTCTTTCTCACATTTTTGGGAGATGCGTCCCACTTCATGCTTGCCTAGAGATCTGACTAGGGAAAGCAGATTGTGTGTATTCCACCGGTCAGGCGAATTTCTTCAGTTTGTGTCGAAGCATCAAAGACGTCCGTAAGAGCGAGGGTTCTGCTACTATTATTAGGGCTTCGTTTCCGTGTGCCATCTCTGCTTCTTATACCATATCTGGTAACGGCCTTGCTGCCATCGAACTGGCCGATGTTATATTTGTAAACAGGGAACATTCATTTTTAAGTTAGTACCTACACTATCTGTAAAACAAAGTTCGAGCTTCTTTCGAAGAACACATCTTAGTTTTAGGCTTGCACCTAAAACTAAGAAAATAAAATACTTAGGGTAGCGATGCAAGCTAGTTGGTGCCTACTTCGAAAAATGAAACACTTGTCGTTTGTGCGCTGGGTTTTATTTTTCGAAAATAAAAGATGACACCGCAAGTGAGAACAAAATACATAACAGATGACAAAGACTACTCTTAAGTCGCGAGATACACCAACATTTTCAGTGCTAGCTAATCCGGTCTTGTCCTACAAAAAAAAATATTTTTTTCAGATCAAATAAAAAAAACGGAGCAACACGAGAAGCTTATGCAGGCTCGGCTTTGAATAACTTGTTCAGCTATTAGCGCCCCGACATTTCTATAGACTGTCAAGACAACGTTGGTAGCATGCTCTAGAAAATACCCCAAAATATTTTCTTTTTGGGATGAAGCAAGTTTTCGCGAAAAACACGTTTTCGTAGTTGGGATAGTCTCGTAGTGCCGACTCGCGTGGCGAGAACAGACTCACTTCCTATCGGCCGTGCCCCGTATGCTGGTTTTCTCGAATATTCGGGGAAGATTAGACGACGCAATTCCCTAGATGGGATCCGTTCCTTCCAAGCCACACAAAGTACGTGGAAGACCGGGAAGCATGATAAAATAATAACTACAAAAATGCGATGGAACAGAGAATGGGACGGAGAAGGCAGTAACGGGTGTTCCATGCAGAACGCTCGTAAAGATGCCTCTCCTTCCCTTGCTTTCTCACCAGCCGTTCCCCAGTCGTTGGTGAAATACGCTACGGTGTGTCTATATTGGTGAAATCAATAGAGAACAAACCGAAGGTAGGAAAACACAATACCCAAAAGGCAGTGCGTGTGGCTCTTCCTTCCGGCCAATATGCTTGCTTCTGTCGAGCACGCGTTAGTTTTTGTTTCCATTTTTTTTCTGTTTTAGTGCGCACAGGAAATTCAATCCCCAGGGTGGGTCTGGCTCAATCCGCATTGGGAGGGAGAATAGGTGAGACCGAGCGGAATATGCCGTAAGTCGTTCTTTCCAAATGGTGCGGGGGTCGCCGATGATGCACTCCATATGGGGAAGACTATTCGCAGAAGGATAAAAATATAAAAGGACAGAAGACGAATAAAAGAAGAGGTATAGAAAGAAAGAGAAAGAGAGAAGTTTGGATAAAAATGGAAGAGGGCTTTTTTTTGGCGCACGTATAATTTGGTATTTGATATAGCTGTTGGTATTTATTGGTATTTGGAAGAGGGATTCTTTTCCGCAAGTATCATTTGGTATTTGTTATTGGTATTGGTATGTATTGCGTACCCAAAACACCATGAAGGCTTTGATATTGGTGCATTGTGAACTCATTGCAAGTTCACAATGAGTTGAACATGCAACGACGTGAAATGGTAAACTAAAGAGTCATTTGGAACAAGAGTCATTTGGAACACATAAAGTCCACTGTCCTATCGAGAGTAGTACGGCTTCATGCGCAGGACGTTAACGACTTCCAGCCGTGAAGCGCGGCGTGATGAAGTTCGAGTTCCGTCGGGCATCACCTCGTAGTTCAAAACCCCGAGTCGACGAAGTACTTTGTAGGGTCCGAAGTAGCGCTTTAGGAGCTTCTCTCTGAGACAACGGCGGCGGATCGAAGTCAAAACCCGCAGCTTCTCTCCGGGCTGGAAGTGGACGTCCCGACGACGAAGGTTGTAGCGGCCGTTGTTGGTCTTGAATACGGTGTCTGGCGAGCTGGCGGACTTCTTCTGCCCGTTGGGCAACCACCTGGGCGTCGTCGCTTCTGTCGACAGCTGGATGGTAGGGTAACATCACGTCCAGAATTGTCATTACTTTGCGACCATGAACCAGTTGAAGCGTGTCACCCTGGTGGTCTCTTGCAAGGCCGTGTTGTAGGCAAAAGTGACGTACGGCAACATCTCGTCCCATGTCTTGTGCTCCACGTCGACATACATGGAGATGATGTCGGCAATGATCCTGTTGAGTCTCTCCGTCAGCCCGTTGGTCTGCGTGTGGTAAACCGTTGTGCGCCGATGGCTGGTGTGGCTGAGACGAAGGATTTCTTGCGTCAGCTGGGCAGTGAAAGATGATCCACGGTCTGACACCAGAACTTCGGGAGCGCCGTGCCGGAACAATGGACTCGATAAAGAACTTGGCGACTTCCAGAGCTGTCCCTGCAGGAAGGGCTTTCGCTTCGGCGCACCGTGTGACATAATCTGTGGCGAAAATAATCCACGTGTTTCCTTGCGTCGATGGTGGGAAAGGACCAAGTAGATTCATTCTGATCTGCTGGAACGGTGCGGTAGGGAGAGCAATCGGCTGCAGAAGACCTTCCGGCTTCGACGGCGGTTTCTTGCGTCCCTGGCACTCGTGGCATGACCGTGTGTACAAGTGAACAGTCTTCGGCAGCCTGGGTCAGTAATACCTTTCACAAATTCGGGCCAGCGTACGGCTGTAATCAAGGTGTCTGGACGTCAGGTCGTCCTGGCAGGCTTGGAAGATCTCCGCTTTAAGGTCGGTAGGGATTACCAGCAGCCATAGTGTGCTGTTGTCTCCCAAGTTCTCCTTGTAAAGTACGCCTCGTTGGAGGACGAAAGTCGGCAGGGCTCTCGAGAAGACACGGGGGACTGTACCCCCTCGTCCTTCGAGGTGCTCGATTAGCGCGCGCAACTCAGGATCGTCTCTTTGACGTCGTGCCATGTCGTCGGTGTACACTGCGCCTAGGAAGAACTCGTCGTCATCGTCGTCACTGCTTCCGGAAGGTGTTCCGACGGGGGCTCTCGACAGGCAGTCGGCGTCACTGTGCTTGCGGCCTGACTTGTAGACCCCAGTCAATTTGAACTCTTGTAGTCGTAGACTCCATCGAGTGAGGCGTCCTGACGGGTCCTTGAGATTCGCAAGCCAGCACAGCGAGTGGTGGTCCGTGACTACACGGAACGGGCTCCCGTACAAATACGGACGAAACTTCGTGATTGCCCAGGCGACCGCAAGGTCGTCTGGGCCGCCTTGGACAGTGTTCGACTTGCGTTGGCGATAACTCGCTCTGTGCCTTCTTGCACCTGAACCAGTACTGCGCCAAGTCCAGCGTTACTTGCGTCCGTGTGAATTTCGGTTTCCGCATCTTGATCGAAATGTCCTAGAACAGAAGGTGTCTGCAGTCGTCGCTTCAGCTCGTCGAATGCCTGCTGCTGCTCCTCGGCAAATTCCAACTTCTCGGCGTCCTTCGTGAGGTTCGTGAGCGGTGCGGAAATCCTTCCGAAATCCCGGATGAAGCGCCGATAGTAGGCACATAGTCCAAGAAACCTTCGCACGGCCTTCTTCTCTGTCGCCGCTGGAAATGCTGCGACGGCGCGAGACTTCTCCGGGTCGGGGCGAACGCCTTCTTTACTAACCACGTGACCTAGGAACTTCAGTTCGTCATAGGCGAACCGACACTTCGAAGGACGAGGGGGTACAGTCCCCCGTGTCTTCTCGAGGGCCCTGCCGACTTTCTTCCTCCGACAAGGTGTGCTTTACAAGGAGAACTTCGGAGACAACAGCACACTATGGCTGCTGGTAATCCGAGCTGTTTTCCAAGCCGTATGGCTGGGAAAACTGCTCGGAGTCGTCGCAAGTGCTCGTCGAAGTCGCTGGGAAACACTACAACGTCGTCGAGGTAGACGAGACAGCTCTGCCACTTCAGTCCTTCCAGTACAGTGTCCATGACACGCTGGAAAGTTGCTGGCGCCGTGCACAGTCCGGAGGGCATCACCTTGAACTCGTATAGCCCATCCGGCATGACGAAAGCTGTCTTCTCTCGGTCCCGATTGTCGACTTCGATCTGCCGGTAGCCGCTCTTCAGGTCCACGGATGAAAAGGATCAGGAGTGGCGCAGCCGGTCGAACCTGTCGTCGATGCGGGGGAGTGGATAGACGTCTTTCTTCGTCACCGCGTTCAGCTGCCGGTAGTCCACGCGGAACCTAAGCCTTCCGTCCTTCTTCTTAACCACTATGACTGGAGAGGCCCACGAACTGCTTGAAGGTTGGATTCAGTCGTCGTTCAGAATCTCTTGAACTTGCTCCTGGATCACCTCCCTTTTTTTAACGGAGACTTTGTACGGCGATCGATGCACAAGGCGCGCGATATCTTCGGTAGCGATGCGGTGTTTCGCAACGGTGGTTTGGCGCACGCTAGACGACGTCGCAAAGCATTCGCGGTAAGATTAATCAGTGAAAAGACGGTGAGAGTGCAGGCGAGCTGGTGGTAGCTAATCATGTCGTATCACACCTGAGACCGCGGTGGAAGAAATCGGAAGAACTTTCAGTAGAAGGAACAGACACAGAGAACGTCTCAAACTCAGCTAACTGGTTTATTTCTCAAACAGCCTTTAAGTACCCACGGAACATTTTCTCAACCACACTCAACAGATAAACTCCTTTGTTGCAGACATTTCGAACCGGATGGATACAAAAAATACAAAACAACCCACACATGAGACGAGGACTTAACAATGGGACACTGCGGATCATCGCAGCGACCTTGAGAGAGATTTGTCCCGAATTATCCTAACAGTCGCGTCAAAGCGCGCACACACACACAAAAAAAAAAACAAAAAACGCGCGGGTGGCCTTTAAACCGTGGCGACGCGCCCAGACATAAAAAGACCACAAAGAGAGCACCTTTTTTTCCCCTTTTTTCCTTTTCTTGGGGCAACACACCCAAGTGATCTCGAAACCGCAATCACAAACACATTTGAAAAAAAAATATATATATAGATGTATATACACGTACACATTGTCTCTCCCCCCCCCCCCCCCCCCCCCCCCCGTTATCTCGTAAACCGAATGCGTTCGTTCAAAGTCTGAGAAACTTTTTGAAGTTGCGTCCAAGTTGCATCGATGCTTGGCTTATGCAGTTTCCAATAGAACTTATTCTTATTGTTTCTTTAACGACCCTCTTAATGTGTTGTCCCAAGAAAAAGAAAAAAGGGGGAAAAAAAAAAGGGTGCTCTCTTTGTGGTCTTTTTATGTCTGGGTGCGTCGCCACGGTTTAGAGGCCACCTGCGCGGTTTTTTTTTTTTTTTTTTTTTGTGTGTGTGCGCGTTTTGACGCGACTGTTAGGATAATTCGGGACATATCTCTCTCAAGGTCACTGCGATGATCTGCAGTGTCCCATTGTTAAGTCCTCGTCTCATGTGTGGGTTGTCTTGTATCTTTTGTATTCATCCGGTTCGAAATGTCTGCAACAAAGGAGTTTATCTGTTGAGTGTGGTTGGGAAAAAGTTCCGTGGGTACTTAAAGGCTGTTTGAGAAATAAACCAGTTAGCTGAGTTTGAGACGTTCTCTGTGTCTGTTCCTTCTACTGAAAGTTCTTCCGATTTCTTCCACCGCAGTCTCAGGTGTAATACGACATGATAAGATTAATCAGCTGTCGTCGTTTCGGGCCCGAAAACTTAGGGTCAATGTCGAGCTGCGCTGGCGACGTACTGCCTTGCTGAGGTGGCGAGGTTTCGTCAGTAGTGGCGGCGATACCGGCGGAGTTTCGGAGTTCCTCGACGTGGCCCATGGCTGCACATTTTGTGAGGTGTGGCGCTTCATTTCGGAAGTTCGTCACGAGGACCACAGTGCGGCCATCCTGAAGTTCAGCAACTCCTCTTGCCAAGCCTATTCCTCTTCCAAGAAGCATCTGGAGGCTTCCTTCAAACAGAACTTCGCCGCAGAAAGCTTCGGTGATCCCGACGGGCACAAAAACACTTGACCGCGGTGTTAAGTTCATGTGGCTTGCGAGGACTCGGACCGCAGATGGCGTCGCTTTGGGTTCCTTTGGTGGTGAAACAGGTTTTCGTAACGTCAACCGGTATGCTCTGAGGTCGATGACGGCGCCATGCTCGCAGAAGAAGTCCATTCCGAGAATAACCTCCCTAGAACAGTCTCGCAGAACGACGAACTTCACAGGTCACGTCTCACCGTGGATCTCGACGCGAGATTGTGCATCGCCCGACTGGTGTGATGAGGTGCCCATTGGCGGTTCGTATTTGAGGGCCTTCCCAAGGCGTTGTCACTTTTCGCAGGCGGCGAGAGAGCCCCCCACTCAAGACTGAATAGTCTGCTCCGGTGTCCACGAGTGCCGATGCGTCGTGGCCGTCGATAACAACGTTTAGTTTGTCGGACACCGATGCAGGGACGTCGTTGTGATGCGTAGCGTCGAGAGAGTGGAAGCGCTCCGGCGTTCTTGGAGGCTCTTTACTTCGGTCGTCTTCGGCAACGCCACCTCCAGGTGTTGCCGCACTTAGTTTTCCCGGCGACGCAAGGGAGACAGGCTCTCTCGGCGGGGTCGTGGCGCTGGAGACGCCGAACATCTGGGCGACGGTGAGCGTCCCGCTCACCGTTGCCCAGACGACGGAGCGGTGTTGAAGATGGCCTAACGGCGGAGGTACTGCTCGATGTTAGGAGGGCGTTCGTCGTACCTTGGGCGCGGATCGTTCGGGTGGAACCTGCACAGCCCCAGTTGTCGGTAGGAGCATCGACGGTAAGTGTGGCCGGCTTTACCGCAATGATAACACAACGGGTGTCGATCGGCCGTCCTCCACACGTCGGTCTTTCGTGGCGCAGCTTGTTCTGGACGGACGTACGCCCGATCTTCCTGGCGGCAGGATTACTGCGGCGCTGGAAGTTCACGTTGAGGGGGCGCCGTATACCGGTGAGCTGGGGGCAGTGGTCGTCGGGTAGCTGCGGCGTAGCTCAACTTCGGTGGTTCAGGAGCGGCGTTGGCAAAAACTTCTGACTGCAGCGCCTGCTGAAGTTCTTCCCGGACAATCTTGGCCACTGAGGGCGTAGCCGGGTTTGTGGCAGCAGGTAGCAGCTTCCTGACTTCCTCCCGCACGACGTCCCGGATAATCCCGCGGAGGTCCGGGCTGTTGCAGCTGGAAGTCAAGAGGGCAGCGACGCCGGGAAGTCGCTGGTAATGGGAGGCCCGTGCTTGAAGGGCACGTTCAATGTTTGTTGCCTCCGTGATGAATCCTTCGACTGTGATAGGCGGGGCTCGCACAAGGCCGCAGAAGATGTTTTCCTTGACGCTTCGCATCAAGATTTTCAGCTTCTTTGCTTCTGAGGCTTGAGGATCGGCGCGGTTGCTGAGTCGGAGGACATCTTCCACGAAGCTAACGACGCTCTCGTTAGGGCCTTGGATCCTCGTTTGAAGAAGCTCTTCAGCGTGTTCTCTTCGTTGCTGGTTCGTGAATGTTCTTCGCAACTTACCCTTGAGTTGCTCTTAGGAGGTGATCGAGGCTTCCTGGTTCTCGAACCAGTTCCGGGCGGTTGCTTCCAGGGCGAAGTAAGCATTCTGAAGACACTGTTCCGGTGTCCACCCGTTATGACGGGCCACTCGTTCGTACTGTTGGACCCAGTCGTCGATGTCTTCGTGGCTTTCGCCGTGGAAGGGAGCCGCTTTCCGAGGTGCGGCGGGTAGGTAGACGACGGCAAAAGTGGCGAGGGTCTGCGGCTGGTTCGCTATCGTCGTCGTCTTCGGCTTGAAATTGTCCAGCAGGAAACCGTACTCAGGATCCTCTCCCTTGGTGCGGCGGCTGGTCCGAGTTGTAGGTTCCTCGTAGAGTGATCTTCTCACCGGGCTCGGAATCGGACTCGCACTGCGGGCCCTGGGAGGGGAACGCTGCACGGACATGCGGTACCCCGCACCTCCACCAAAATGTCACAAATGAACAAATGAAACAAAAAATAACTGGGGAATCTGAAACGTTTAATGGGGCGAACTTGTTCCCAAAAATGAAACGAAAAGGAAGATAACAACAGAGCGCCACCGGCGTCGAAGGCGGCGAAGCAGCAGGATCGAACGGTGAGGCGAAACTCACTCTGGCTCGCGATGCGAAGCCCCTTATGTACACGCGTGGGCTCGTGGAATAACCGGCTTAGAAGGTTCGACGCGTAGAACATTTGGACCTGGAACAAGCAACAGGGTTCTCGAATTTTCGAGAACACTAAATTGCAGGAATAAACAAAAGACACGTCGCTCCCAGGAATCGAACCCTGGCTTTTCGCGTGGGAGGAAGGCGCGATAACAGTTAGGGAACGCGCGCGCTGCGTACTTGGCCAGCTGCGCGCGTTGCAAGAAAACGGCGTCGACGCCGGCCTCGGCGTCGCCGTTGCTGTAAGCGTCACGTTGGTATAACCGCCATATGCGGAAACGGGCGCCTAAGAGTCCCATAATTCAATACTGCGCGCGTTGTATTATTCGCTGACCTATAAACAAATGCAATTCCTCGCTACACAGCAAAAAAAAAAAAAAAAAAGATTGTTGTGTAGGTTTGTGACATCCCTTAATGCCATAATGTGGGTCGTCTCAGATCTATACACCAGTTCAACTTTCACGCTAAATTTAGCGTAAAAATTGAATTGGTGGGTAAGTTTGTGATATTCCATAATGCAACACTGCGCCCGTTGCATAATGAGACGTCACAGACCTATACACCCAGTTCAACTTTCCAGCCAAAATTAGCGAAGAAATTGAATTGGTGGGTAAGTTTGTGATATCCCATAATGCAACACTGCGCGCGTTGCATCATGAGACGTCACATTCCTATACACAAGTTCAACTTTCCAGCCAAAATTAGCGAAGAAATTGAATTGGTGGGTAAGTTTGTGATATCCCATGATGCAACACTGCGCGCGTTGCATTATGAGACGTCACAGACCTATATACCAGTTCAACTTTCCAGCTAAAATTAGCGGAGAAATTTAATTAGTAGGTAAGTCTGTAACATCCCATATTGCAACACTGCTCGCGTTGCATTATGAAACGTCACAGACCTATACACCGGTTCGACTTTCCAGCTAAAATTAGCGAAGAAATTGAATTTGTGGGTAAGTCTGTAACGTCTCATATTGTAACACTGCGCGGGATGCATTATGGGAGGACCAAGATTTATGCACCAAGTGAACCCCCCGCTAAATTAGCGGTCAAACCGAATTGGTGAGTAGGTGTGTGACGCCTAATAATCCAACACTGTGGGCGTTGCATTGTGGGACTTCACAGGGCATGGCTTTAAAAAATACGGCTTTACGCCTCTCGTCGTACCCAATATCTATATACAGGGTATTCTTATTTGAGATTTACAGATTTGCTTAAAAAAAGCCGTGACAATTACACTTTTGCGGTTTCTGCGGGTGAGTTATACGCGACTCCAATTCACTATAGGTGGCGTCACTCGTTTTCCAAAATGGCGGGTATAGTGAGGGTCGGAGATACGTGCCGCTGCTGAGCCTGTCTATACTATGTTTCATCTTATGATGTACCACAGGAAAATTTACAAGCCCGAGCTCCTTGAGAGATTGGGTTGTGTGTGTGTTTATACAGCCTAGAACTTGGTCTGCCTCACAGGGGCGACGAGTCTCCCAGCTGTAGATGAGAAATTTAGCCAGTGCGGTACAGCCGCTAGCCTGGGGTCTTTAACGTGCGTCACGCAGTAGTGATACACGACCGCACGCCGGTACGATGCTCATCCAGATCGAAACGGGTATGGGTGAGGCTCGAACCCGGGATCCCTGGGTTCTGCAGCGCGAGCTTTCGCTCCACGTGCTCCGAGCTGGTGTGAGCTAGACCACTCGGCCACCGATCCCCCTCGAGCTCCTTGCTCTGGGGCACATCTCGGCGGCACAAGCTCTCGTGACTTAAGAGCAGCTGCCAACGCTATGAGCTCGCGCTTCTAGCCTTCGCTGCGGTACAACATAAGGTGAAACGAAGTATAGTGTGTGGCTTTGCTAAGCGAAACAAATTATTTCTGGTAATACTAGGAAGCTAGGGTGTTATGAGCGTAGGTCACCCGTTTGTCCTGAAAACAAAAACGATATTTAGCGTAATATTTAGGGCAGGAGGTACGTTTTAAATCCGGAGCGAAAGCGAAACTAAGCTTGATTTTGGAATTAATTTCTCGGTATGTGTTCTGCATTTCACATTCTTTCGTAACTCAAATTGTGCCTCACGCCGTAATTATTTAGTTAAAGAAGTTGTTCGCAGAAACATTTGCCCCTTTAAAGACAGGTATTTCATACACTCTAGAGGTAACGTAGAATATTATTATTTGCTAAAAAAATCAGTGCAGATATGTGTGCGTTTTTGCTGCCTTTTCTCGCTCAGATAATTGTCATATCAAATAATAAACTGCGGGTCTTTCAATGGCTTTTTGGGTATTTAAATAATTAATTGCTTGAGCATTTTACGAACACAAGAATAGCAGAATAAATTTAATTCATACAGAATGTTCACAAAATGAATGATTTAGGAAACACTGTTCACACTACAAAAATTCAAAGACAAAATCCGTGTTATGGAGTTGAAGTGTGCGTGTTTTTAGAGCAACGCGTGACGCATAAAAGTTTATATTGCATCCAGTGTATGTCTGTTTGTCTATCTTGATAACGATGTCAGAGGTTTTCATGTGCTAAAAAGAAAACAGATGCTACCTTTCAGGAAAGACTAATATGGCTAAATTGCGTATTTTTATGATCGTGGCGTTAATTGAGGACATACATTTCCACAATTTGTATTAATAATAATATAAATATTAAAATTAAGATATTTTGAGACGAAATTTTTTAAGCTAAAATAATTAGTTGCTTATGACCTAATTTCAAATGCGCTAGCAAGTATGACAATCTAAAGTGTGCTAATTATTATCACTGGTGCCGATTGCAGCATTTTCAATTACCAAGCTATAAAATAAAGTCTAAAATCAATCTCAACACTCTAGCTAATGTGAAAAATTCATGTAAAATTTGATTAATTTAGGGTGATATCAAAGTAGCGACTTTTGACAATCGGCAAAACTTCTAAAGTCGCCGACAATATCCTTCCAGACCAAATCCCCCCTCCCCCCAATGCGCAATACTAAAACTGTCTCTAATAGGGTATAATCATATACCGGCTGCAGCACCACGTTGGGACAGTGAAGAGTGTTGTTTGCATTCAGAAACGACATTTAGCGAGCCATGATCGCGAGCAGTTCCGCCGTGCCCGCTGAGCAGGAGAATCGGGGGACCCTTACTAGAGCGCTTCCCGTTTCCGCCGCGGGAGGGCGAGCAACGAACTGGATTCGCGAATAGGGCCAGGGAGACATTATGTGGGTGGCAAATCTCCGCGATAAGTCGGCTAAGTATTAAAATTTGCTAATTTGCTTTACAAATAGTAAAACCAAACATATGATTCCAATTAGAAACTTACTGAGCGTATTTGAAAACAACTAAATCAACTCTTTATAGACTGACTTGAAGCGTTGGAAACTTGGGGGCGCGCCAAAGTTACCACTCGTAAAGCAGGCGGGACCAAATGCAAAGGACAAACCTTTAGTCCCAGGGGTCTAAATCCAACCGCGCAACGTTTAGACCCAGGGGTTCAAGTGCAAGGGCCTAACAGTTGGTCCTCGGGGTTCATTTGAAATGGTGTAACAGTTAGTCCTTGGAGTCCAAGTGCAAGGGCCTAACAGTTAGTCCTTGGGGTTAAATTGAAACGGTGTAACAGTTGGTCCCAGGAGACCAGGTGCAAGGGCCTAACAGTTGGTCCTCGAGGTGCAATTGAAACGGTGTAACAGTTAGTCCTAACGGTGCTAGTGCGAGAGACTAATGGGAGGGGCGCAACTGTTACTCTCCTTCCCGTTAGTCCCCGAGGGGACTAATGGTTGTGGCAACGCACTTACTCCCTTCGGGGACTAAGTCGCGCTCCCTTTTTTCTTAGACTGTACCATATGCCCGTGCAGCGGTCCCCACCGGGGGCCCGCAGTGCAATTCCGAATCCAAGCCCCCAAGAACCAAACGAAGACCAGGCCGGTACCCAATCAAGTCGCCGGAACCTTGGCCTACCCCCGGAACTAGGACCGTTGCCACCCAAGAACAAGCAGACAAGCAGGACCACGATGGCAAACCAGTCGGAGACCCCGGCCGCTTCTGCCGTGGTATATCTGCCCGTCGCACCCCGGACTCCGACGCCTTTCCACGGGGAGGTCCACGAGGACGTTGAGGATTGGCTACAACATTACGAACGAGTGGCCCGCCATAACCGATGGACACCGGAGCAGTGCCTTCAGAATGTTTTCTCGCTCTGGAAGGCACGGCAGGCACCTGGTTCGAGAACCACGAAGCGTCGATTTCGTCGTGGGAAGAATTCCAGGCCGAGCTGCAACGCACCTTTGCCAACCAGCACCGACGAGAGCGTGCCGAAGAACTCCTGCGAGCGAGAACCCAAGGGCCGACCGAAAGCGTCGCGAGCTTCGTCGAAGACGTTCTCCACATGATGAATCGCGCCGACCCAAACGCTCCCGAAGAGAAAAAGCTCCGGGTCTTGATGCGCGGCGTGAAGGAAAACATTTTCGGAGGCCTTGTTCGGAGCCCGCCTACCACCGTCGAAGGTTTCATCACAGAGGCCACCAACATCGAACGTGCCCTTCAAGCACGCGCCGCCCACTATCACCGAGTTCCCGGCGTCGCTGACTTTTCGTCTTCCGGCTGCAACCACACGGACATCCGCGAGATAATCCGGGACGTCATGCGGGAGGAAATCTGGAAGCTGCTACCTGCTGCCACAAGCCCGCCTACGCCCTCAGTCGCTGATATTGTCCGGGAAGAACTTCAGCAGGCGCTGCAGCCAGAAGTTCTCGCCAGCGCCGCTCCTGACCCACCGAAGCTGAGCTACGCCGCAGCTACCCGACGACCACCGCCCCCTGCTCACCCGTATACGGTGCCACCTCGACGTGAACCTCTAGCGCCGCAGTATTCACGACGCCATGAAGATCGGGCGTACGACCGCCCAGAACAAGCTGCTCCACGAAGGATCGACGTGTGGAGGACGGCCAATCGACGCCCGTTGTGTTACCACTGCAGTGAAGTCGGCCACATTTACCGTCGATGCCCCTACAGACAACTGGGGCTGTGCGGGTTCCACCCGAATGACCCGCGCCCAAGGTACGACGAACGCCCTCGCGACATTGAGGAGTACCTCCGACGTTCGCCCTCCCCAGTGTCGTCTCTCCGCCCTGAGACCCGCTCACCGTCGCCCAGACGTTCAGCGTCTGCAGCGGCACGACCCCGCCGAGAGAGCCTGTCTCCCTTGCGTCGCCGGGATAACTAGGTGCGCCAACGCCTGGAGGTCACGCTGCCGAAAACGAAGGAAGCAAACAGCCTCCGAGAACGTCGGAGCGCTGACACTCTCCCGACACCCCGCATCGCACCGACGCCCCTGCATCGTTGTCCAACAACCTAAACGCTGTTATCGGCGGCCTCGACGCATCGGCACTCGTTGAGACCGGAGCAGACTACTCAGTCTTGAGTGGGAGGCTCTCTCGACACCTGCGAAAAGTGACAACGTCGTGGGATGGACCTCAAATACGAAACGCCGGAGGGCATCTGATTACACCAGTCGGGAGATGCACCGCTCGCGTCGAGATCCACGGTGAGACGTGTCCTGTGAAATTTGTCATTCCACCAGACTGTGCCAGGGACATCATTCTCGGCATGGACTTTCTGTGTGAATACGGCGCCGTCAACTACCTTGGTAGAAACAGATTGACGCTGCGGACGCCTGTTCCACCTTCAGAGAAACCCCAAACAGCGTCAGCGGCCCTCCGAGTCGCTGCCGACCAAGTGAACCTGCTGCCACGATCTAGTGTTACCGTACCCGTCGTGACCGATGCAGCTACCTGCGTCAAAGTTGTTCTGGAAAGCAACCTTCAATTGCCCCTGGGAAGAGGAATAGGCGTCGCAAGAGGAGTGGCTAAACTTCAGGATGGGTGCACCGTGGTCCGCGTAACAAACTTCTGACAAGCAACGCAACACCTCACAAAAGGTGCCGCTGTGGCCACGTCGAGGAACTTCGAAACTCCGCCGAAATCGCCGAGAGTGCTGAAGGATCATCCCCGCCTCAGCTAGAGATTACGCCGCCAGCGCAGCTTCACATTGATCCCAAGCTTCCAGGCCCAAAATGACGGCAGCTGAGTAACCTTCTCGCCTATTACAGCGACTCCTTCGCGACGTCGTCGAAGGTGCGCCAAACAACCGTTGCGAAGCATCGCATCGTCACCGAAGACGACGCGCTCCCTGTGCACTGATCGCCGTACCGAGTCTCCATAAAAGTACGGGATGCCATCCAACAGCAAGTGGAAGAATTGCTAAACGACGACATAATTCAGCATTCAAGCAGTCCGTGGGCATCTCCAGTCGTGTTGGTTAGGAAGAAGGACGGAAGCCTTAGATTCTGCGTGGACTACCGGCAGCTGAACGCGGTAACGAATAAAGACGTCTATCCGCTCCCCCGAATAGATGACATGCTAGACCGGCTGCACCACTCTCGATACTTTTACTTTTCATCGACGGACCTGAAGAGCGGCTACTAGCAGATCGAATTCGACGAACGGGACCGAGAGAAGACAGCTGTCGTCAAGTCGGATGCCCTGTACGAGTTCAAGGTGATGCCTTTAGGCCTACGCATGGTGCCGGCCACTTTCCAGCGTGTCATGGACACGGTACTGGCAAGGCTGAATGGCAGTGCTGTCTTGTCTACCTTGAGACGTCGTAGTGTTTTCAAGTGACTTCGACGAGCACTTGCGACGAATCCGAGCTGTTCTTCAAGCAATTCAGACGGCCGGACTTACACTCGAGCCGTCAAAGTGCCGGTTCGCCTATGACGAACTGAAGTTCCTAGGCCACGTGGTTAGTAACAAAGGCGTCCGCCCAGACCCCGAGAACACTCGCGCCGTCGCAGCATTTCGAGCGCCAACAGAAAGGAAGGCCGTCCGAAGATTCCTTGGACTTTGCGCCTACTATTGACGCTTC
The DNA here is from genome assembly GCF_016920785.2 of Ixodes scapularis. Classification (NCBI taxonomy): domain Eukaryota; kingdom Metazoa; phylum Arthropoda; class Arachnida; order Ixodida; family Ixodidae; genus Ixodes; species Ixodes scapularis. The sequence goes on along the minus strand of NW_024609873.1, from coordinate 13,750,249 downwards.
GTTCGGGATTTCGCTACAATGTCAGCACCGCTCACAAACCTAACGAAGGTCCCCGAGAAGTTGCAATGGGCCGAGGAACAGCAGCCGTCTTTCGACGAGTTGAAACAACGACTCCAGATTCCGCCTGTGCTTGGACATTTTGATCATGATGCGGAAACCGAAATTCACACGGACTCAAGTAACGCGGGACTGGGCACAGTTCTGGTCCAAATGCAAGAAGGCATCGAGCGAGTCATCGCCTACGCAAGTCGGACACTGTCCAAGGCGGAGAAAAATTACTCCACGACATAGAAAGAATGCCTTGTGGTCGTCTGGGCAATCACGAAGTTTCGTCCGTACTTGTACGGGAGCCCGCTCCGCGTGGTGACGGACCACCACTCGCTTTGCTGGCTTGCAAACCTCAAGGACCCGTCAGGACACCTCGCTCGATGAAGTCTCCGACTACAAGAGTTCAACATGACTGTGGTCTACAAGTCGGGCCGCAAGCACAGCGACGCGGACTGCCTGTCTCGAGCGCCCGTCAAAGCACCTTCCGGCAGCAGCGACGACGATGAAGACGAGTGCTTCCTAGGCGCGGTGAACACCAACGACATGGCTCGACGTCAACGAGACGATCCTGAGCTGCGCGCAGTAATAGAGCACCTGGAAGGGAGCGGGAGTACCGTGCCACGAGTCTTCTCACGAGAGCTGCCCACCTTCGCCATTCGACAAGGTGTGCTCTACAAAGAGAACTTCGGGGACAAGGAGTCACCGTGGTTGCTGGTAATCCAGACCGATCTTCGGGAGGCGATCTTTCAAGCATGCCATGACGACCCGACGTCCGAACACCTCGGTTACAGCCGAACACTGGCCCGTATTCGTGAAAAGTATTACTGACCAAAGCTCCCCAAAGCCGTCCACCTCCACACCCGTCCGTGCCACGAGTGCCAGCGGCGTAAGAAATCGCCGACGAAGCCGGCAGGTCTCCTTCAGCCGATTGCTCCCTGGACCGCAGATCGGAATGGATCTACTTGGCTCATTTCGGCCGTCAACGTCTGGAAACCGCTGGATAATCGTCGCCACAGATTATCTCACGGGGTACGCAGAAACGAAAGCCCTTCCTTCAGGGACTGCTGTGGAAGTCGCCAAGTTTTTCATCGAGTTGATCGTCCTCCGGCACGGCGCTCCCGAAGTTCTTATTACAGATCGCGGATCATCGTTCATGGCACAGAAGACCCAAGAAATCCTCCGGCTCGGGCAAACCATCCATCGTCGTACCAGTGCGTACCACCCGCAGACCAACGGGCTGACGAAGCGACCTAACAAGACAATCGCCGACATGATCTCTATGTACGTCGACGTATTGAACAAGACGTGGGACGAGGTTTTGCCCTAGGTCACGTTCGCCTACAATACGGCGGTTCAAGAGACCACTGGATTGGTACATGGTCGGAAGGTAACGAATATGCTGGACGCCATGCTGCCCCATGAGCCATCTGACAGTGAGATCGACGACACCCAGGTGGTTGCTCAACGCGCCGAAGAAGTCCACCAGCTCGCCCGACTCCTGATTCAAAACCAGCAACGCGTCGACGCGGGCCGCTACAACCTTCGTCGTCGGGTCGTCCACTTCCAGCCTAGAGACAGGGTGTGGGTCCGGACACCGATTCGCCGCCAGCGTCTCAGCGAGAAACTCCTGAAGCGCTACTTGGGACCCTACAAAGTGCAGCGTCGACTCCGGGATCTGAAATACGAGGTCATGACCGACGGAACACGGACTTTATCACGCCGCCCTCCACGACCGGAAGTCGTCCACGTCGTGCGCCTCAAGCCGTACTGCGATAGATAGGACTGTGAATTGTGTATTGTAATACGCTCGATAGGATTGTGTTGCACGAGTCTCCGTAGTTTGCCATTTTTAGAGCGCAGCTCTTAGGCGCCCGTTTCCGTGAAAATTTCCCAATCTAGCGGAAAAATTCACCTCTAAATCTAGCGGAAAACCTTCCCTGCTACATCTGGCAGAAAAATTTCCCCGCTAAGTCTAGCGGAAAAATTTCCGCGCTAAATCTAGCGGAAAAATTTTCCCGCTAAATTCAGCTGAAAAATTTCCACGCTAAATCTAGCGGAAATATTTCCCCGCTAAATCTAGCGGAAAACTTTTCCCGCCATTTGCCATTTTTTGTTTGTTTTGCTGTTTTTGTTTTTCGGCACGTCGCATCGAGACGATGTGCTTATAAATGGGGGGGGGGGGGGGGGAGTAATGCCACGCGCGTTTACGAGCAAGTGCGTGCGTGGCCGAGTGGTTACCGCTCTTGACTGTCTCGTGGAAGGTGGTTCGATTCCAGTTAGCGGACTCCCCTTTTATTTATTTTTTCAACTTGGCCTTCTCATAAGTTCGAGTACATTCTCGTCTGATCGAGTTCCGAATGTTCTACGCACCGAACGTCCTACGCCGAACGATACAGAAGCTCACGAGGGTACATAAGGAATTCCGCAAGGCGAGCGAAGTCAGTCTCGCCCCAGCGTTCGACTCTGCTGTTACGCCGACTTCGACGCCGCGACGCTCTGTTGTTGACGCTTCCTGCGAAAGTAGGCCAGTTACTTGGCCTGAAGTCTACGGACCAAAAACGGCGCACCACGGCCTGCGGACTCCAAACAACTTGAATCTTTATGTTAAAATTCTAATTCCGAATTTCCTTTCTCAAAGGCAAACGAAGATTCTATTAGGGACTTGGAGCATGAAATTTTCACGTCTAAGGTGGTTATGTAGGATCAAACTCGAGAAATGTCAAGATTAAAGGAAGAACCTAATGACTCGCAGGGACAGGGTCGCCGTTATAACATACCCCATTGAAAAATCCACCAGACCGGTTTGGTGTGTCCTAGTGTTTTCTGCCGTAAACATCAGACCGGCCTGGTGTGTTCAGGTGCGCACATCAGACCAGCCTATCGTGTTCTGTTGTCCCCAACAGAACACGTTAGGCTGGTTTGGTGTGCCCATCACATCATCCTAGTGTGGTCTGATGTGCACATCAAAACAGACCAGGCTGGTCTGATGTGCACAACACAGCACACCAGAATGGCTTGATGTGCACACTACGCGACACCAGACTGGTCTAATGTCCACACCAAGGCACACTAAACTGGCCTGACATGCACACCAGGGTGCCTCTGGTGAGCACACATTACGGATATATGTATGGTTATGAATGAAAACGTGTTTTCTTGTAAAATTGAATAAGATGTATAGAGCTCAAACACCACATTTGATTTTATAAGGTGCTTAATTAAAGGGGCGATGCAACGATTCACTTCAAATAATATGTACTTCGCGTAAGCATGTTGGCACAGTGTAACAAACGTTTACCTATATGCAACAGCCTGATGGAAAGAATACAGGTTTGTCTCGTCAACAATCGTCAGCAGCTTGTCATCAATGAAAACTTGAAAATACCAGACACGGCCGCGACACCGTGTCTGGTAGAAAGATCCCGATGGAATTTCCTTCGGGCAGCAGTAGAATACGAAGCCTAAAAGAAAAGAGCACCACGTCAAATTCTACCAGAAAACAGGGATGTACTAAACCACGCCAAACAGCAAGCTTTCGCCCGACAATTACAGCCGATTCCTCGTGCACAGGTATGTAAAATTAAAAGTGAACGCCCGCCCATAAAGTAAACTACTGAAACACTGCCAAATCTAAGCACGGAACGGAACACCACAGAAATCACAGAGCTACTATGCGACTCATCCTTAAAGACAGTTTCACAAGCAGCGACTGTGCGAAAAAAAAAAAAATCGGTGCGACAGTTGACGCAGCGAGTGCGATCGCAATGTTTGGTTTCACATGCTCCAACAACCGCGCGATTTCTGTCGGAGCGGCTGGCGCTTCGGACACGGACGCGACGCGTTTCACTTTGTCTAAAATACAACAAAAACGTCGTAATAAGCATACATGTTTTAGGAATGCAATATGTAACCAGAAATCTATAATAACGAAGCATTAATTCAGAAGCTTTTATGTACCTACATTTATTTTCGCGGATGAAAGCTGGCTAATGAACGGCTGATTGACGAGAAAGCGATCGCACCGGCTCTGCGGCAAAATACCAACTCGGTGGAAACCAGTTGCAGAGCCGCTGCGACAGTGCGACTGCGATTTTAATTGCACATATACTAGAAATCGCACCGATTTCGGGCGAGAATCAGAGTATGTGAAAGAGCCTTCGCATATCTACTATGTACTTTTTTTTCCCCCGACCTTCATACGTTTCAGGGTAAAATACGTCAGCGCTATGGAATCCAGAACTTGTAAAAATTCAAAATTAGCATATTTGAGAGCAAAGTACTGCTTGCCTTTGTAACAGCAGGTCGAAGTGCGTAGCACGGCGTGGACGATACGCATCTTGGGCGCCGCCATGCACATCGCAGCCGACGGAGCGACCGAGTATCTGGAAACCCCTCGCGGCGAAAAGTCGAGACTGCGAAACCGAAACCAGAAAATGTATTTCCTAAGATACGTTAAACATTTTGCATGAGTATTGCTTTGGGTCCCAAAAACACTATTTTTATATTGAATGTGTCCTAAAAATACACAAACACTTTTTAAAGTACCTAAAAGGGTTAATAAAAATAAAAACGAAAGGAAAACTTTAGTGTTGCTAGAAGTGCTAGGAATCGTCGGCGTCGTCTGTGCACACTGGGCAATTTGCCCCGCCCAGGGGGGTAGAGGTGGGTGAGGAGGAGTGGCAAATCCCGTGCGCCGACAACCGGGGTTCCGAGTGAACGATCGCAAAAGAGAGCGACAGAACACGAGAGAAAGAAAGCAACGTTGCCATGGTAAACGTGAAGAGTGAAAACTCTCAGCAATATAAACAGTGATAATTTAACGTGGTAAACTAAATTCTGAGCTATTCTAACGCTTATAAAAAACAATAAAGTCATTACGCTGCATTAAATTCCCTTCTGTCGAAATCTCGGAAATCTGGTGGTTGCGCAGTTTTGTATTCCTCAACCGCGCCCAGCCGCGCCCCACCGGCGAAGCCGGGTATATGGTTTAGTTTAGCGTTAACGCGAGGCCGTACATCTGAGCGCTATGCAAAAAGAAAGCTTCGAAAGGAACGCGAATATCTTTCCACCGGTAAGTTCGTGGATTGTTGAAGTTCATGAAACTGCTCTGATGATGTAACCGTGTTTGGGACCCCGAGGGTCTGCCTGAATGATCCGCCGCTTGCGGCAGCCAGAATGTATGGGAAAATGGCGGACCTTTTCCTCTAGAGTTAGTATGTATGATCTCTATGGCCCCGCCAGCGAGCTGCTGAGCGTGAAGGAAAAAACGGTCGTGGGAGAAAAGGTAAGGATTAAGGATATTTCTTTGTTTCTTTTTGTGCTTGCTGCATTACCATGTGGGGATTTGGCATTATTAGGTCTGCTGAGACACTTTTAGCTTTATTTTCAGTGAACGATTCGAGCCTGAATGTATAGCTTTACAGAAGAAAAATTTCCAGGCGGTTATCAGTTCGAAAGTCTTTGTTACTCAGCATTGCTAGCCGGCAAGCATATTCTAGAGTTGTCATTTGGACACCAGTTTGAGTTGTCTTCACCACTTGTGGGGTCGCTCTGTAATAATCGCCGCGCGATCGGCATGTGCTTCGCTCGTCTCCCAGGGAGTGACACAATATAACGAGGAGATTGCGAATCGGTTTACTATACTTCCCAGTTGTCCGTCTTCGAGAGCCGGCACTGCGGCCCGCCGAGCCGGGTTGTCGCCCGTCATTCAGAGCTCGCAGTCGCTGTCCGTGTCCAGGCCTGCGGATCGTCCTCCCCACGCAAGTGCTGCGTAGGCAAGCTGTTCCGGGCTATCACAGCCCGAGTCTCGCGGCGGAACCACTCCGGGATCGTCACGGCCTAGGTCGGTGTGGCCAGGGCTCGCCGTTTCCGCCGGTCCTGATCTGAACCTCGCTGGCGGAACGCTCCAGGAGTAGCCATGAGACAGACCAGCCAGAACGGCTCGATCGTTCCTGCGCGGCCCCAGCCTGGTGCGGCACGCTCTTCCTGTTTCCTCGCGCTCGCCCCCGGCTAGAAAATGTGAGTAATTAGAAACATACTCTGCATGCTTGAGAACAGTATGCACGTTACAATGGCTGTACCGTGATATGCAAGCCTGGTGTGAAAAAGTGACAGGCAACAAAGTGCACATGTGAGAAGGATATTTACGCTTCACTTGAGCTTTTTCTAAAGAAAAACTTACGCATCCTGTTTTCTGCATGCCGTCACATTTGTTACCAGATTCAGCGTTAAATTTTGTTGCCGAAACAAACAATGCTTTTATGTGCTGCGAAAATTTACTATTTGAGAACTCGCAGGTTTGGAAGGTTTTGGTTACGACCGCGCGTGTGCCGAACGGCTATGCGCACATACAACTACGACTGCCGGGACGGGCCTCTCGCTTCTTGAAGGCCTGATCGCCTGATTCTGGACGTCACAGCGAAGCAACAATCGGCCCAATTGTTCCTATTGTATTTCCCTATGTGGTGCCTATAGTCTGTTGCAACCTAAGAACGAAGGGCGAGGGTAAGACGGGCCAGGGAGGAGGAGGCAGGCGGAACGCTAAAGAGAGAAGGAGGTTTTCCCCTCTCTTCTCCGGCGTTCCGTCTGCTTCCTCCTCCTCGACCCTTCTTACCCTCGCCCTTCGTTCTTAGGTTGCAACGGACTATAGTGACTCGTAGAACAAGTTGTATAAAATTGTTCTTTTGCTGAGTAGTCCGCAAAACAAGTTCGTCAGACCACTTTCCGAGCCTGCACATCTATTTTCGTTCACTTCAACGGCAACAATTACTGTAGAATTTACTTACCTTTTGCATCACACTGCAGTGATCCACTTCTGTTGCCGTGTCACTTCCGAAGATCTCGAGGGGAAGCGGTATACTTTGACGCTTGAGTCGCCTTCGTGACTGTGACAGTCTTTCACGCAGCAGTAGCAGCATTTATTTTTTGGGGGAACCCTACCGAACCCCAGCGGGTTCCTGTGGCATCTCACCTACTCCTATAGGAGTAGGCAAGATGCTACAGAAACCCGCTGGGTTCATGGAGACGTAAAGCCGGGACTTACTTTTAAGAAGAACGGTTCCCAAAAAGGCTGACGCTGATCCAAAATGCCACATTCACACTTGGTTTCTAAATGCACCCGCCTGCACTCCTTGCGATCCGGGCTGTCCTGGCCTACCCAGTCTTTTATTTTGCAGCCGCTAGATGGCGCAATACGTAGTGACAAATTGTATTGCCGGTTAATATTTGGGTCACTTAAAGTGAGGGGAGTGGGTGGAGTGGAATGGGGGAAAGATTTGTATTATCGAGATTCTGCTGAGTCGTTGCCCAAGACGCCTCCGACTGTACGTTGCAAATCTTAATTTGTTTTTCATCTGTATAAAAGCAGTTATTAATTTACTGACAGGACGACAGTGCTGGTGGGCCCAAATCTAATTATGTATTTGCAATCTGAACTGCTGATAATGTAGTTGCAGGTAGTGACAATCTCAATTTAGTGGAGCAAGTCAATTGATTGTTCAGGAGAGGCTCTGCCCAGTACTGTTATTCACATGCTTCAGGCCCTTCTACCGTTAAGAAAATAGTGTTTCACCCTCTCTGCACACAGGAGCAGAGGGATCAAAAGTCGCTTTTTTAGGGGCAGGACAACACTGTCATACTACTATAGCCAGACTTTTAACTCAACAAATGGTTGATGACAGAACAGGAAGACATCATTTCATGACTTCTTTATGCAGCGTAGCACGAAACAGTCATTGCTTACCTGACAGGCGAGTAGTTGTAATAACGAGAGTTGGCAAGGTTGCCAGTATCCCACATGAATAAATACTATCTTAAAGGCGTGATTTCAAAAGGTAGTGTTCATTTATTTAGTGCATAAAGCAGCCTGGCTGTGGCAACATCATAAGCAACAATACCACCTTAATGGTGGTGACCGCAGCCCTTGTGTCACCTTACTAAAAGTACCGCAAGAAAGAGCTGACATTACCTCTACAGGTTTGCATCGTCATAAATCAAGTTAAAGCGATTTGCGAATGGTCTGAAAATCCTAAAACAAGTGAAAGTGATTTACTGGTGGAGTGAAATTACGAAACATTTTGAGGGCATGCATTGCTGAAATCTCACCCTATTAAAAACTGTAGCATACATTTTGTTTGGGAATATGCATGCTTCCTGCTATTACTACAACAAAGAAATGGGTTTCAATGTTTTGACTAACATAGCTCCTGAGCATAGGGCTAGATTGACGTTGTGAAGGAATATTGTGCTTTATTTATACTGCATTGCACGTCATTTTGAATATGTTATGCGGCTATCTTTTTCTTTATTACAGCTACAGTATGTCCTAGCGTATAAACAAATCAAGACCTTGATGTTACTCGTCGCTCTAACCTTTAATTTGCTATCCTAGGTGCTGCAGCGGCTGCTCCACCTGGTGAGGCCGTGGCCTCCTCTTGGCCACCTCTCTTTGCTGTCCAAGATGGTGAGGTAAGTATCTGGGCCTGAAAGACATTTTGTCTATTGTTTTCACTTCATTGACTTGTTCAGGAGAACAGACTAATGGCAGAAAAAACAAAGACACAAACAGGCAGGCACACAAAAAGGCAAACACAGGTACTGACTTAAAGGTGCACTAAAGATGGTTCTCAGATTGTCTGTTCTTGGTGATAACTCATTCGACAGGCTCGAAGCATCCTAAATATCCAATAAATTATGCTCGTTCCATTCCTATTTTCCTTCTAAAAATAAAAATAAAAGAACATACTTAAGTCTTGCCATAGGACGAGCAGGTGAACTATCCTTGAAAAAGTACATGCGGATGACAGTGACATCAGTGCTATCTGATAGGCGTGTCCCACAAATTACAGTTTAGCAGTAGCAATAATACCTATCCAGGGGTTAGTAAGCTAGCCCGCTTCACTAGTATAGACTAGCAAAGAAGACAGAGTATGGATGGATGGTAAGGGCTATATATACACTTTGTAACGGGCAGCAGCTTGTGCCACCTAGCCTTATATTTCGTCATCCCTTCTTTTTTTTAAATTGTATAAATTTTGTTTGAACACAACCCCACGCCTTTTTTAAAGTGATTCTATTGCTTATTTATATTATTTTGTTTATCCTTCCCTAGATCTTTTCCACCAATCTTCCAATCTCCTCTTAGTTACCGCAATTCTTTCTCTATCTATTTGTCCATCCATGTCCGGAAAACCCAGTGCTCCCTCCAAATGCGTAGTTATCCGCTCAAGAGGGTGGGACGAAGCCCCGTGCGCCTCAAAATTACATGTTCTATAGTTTCCCTTTCGCAGTTACGTGCGTCGCACAGAGCGTCCACTTCCTGGAATTTAGCCCTTTACGTTCTCGTTTGGAGCACCCCCGTTCTAACTTCAAACAACAAAGAGCTCCCCACTGAATTATCATACTGCTGTTCCTTCTTTATTTTTGTTTTTGTTTTTATGCCCTGTATATTGTTAAAGCTGATTTCCCCTGCATTTTCTCTTCCCATAATTTCCTTTCTGCTTCCTTTACTTCTTTTCTTCTGATATGCTCTGATCGGCTCCATCTCGTTTAATGTACTTAAATATCAGCTTGCGGGTTCGGTTTGTCCACTTAGTGTTTAGACTTTTTATATATAGCTACTTGTACACTTTCGCTGCCCAGCGTGTCTCCTCAATTTCATCTAGTCTTATTTCAAATTTAACTTTACTTATCGCCTCTCTACTCGAAAGATGCCCAACCCATGTCCCCCTCTACTCCCTCATTTGTAGTATTCCCATGTGCCCCCAATGCCAACCCACCCACACTCCTTTGCTGTACCTCTAAACCTGCCTAGATTTCTGACCTCATACACAATACTGTATTCCCGAATCACAGTCCTGGCACCATGACTCCCTTCCTTACACCCCTAACGACTTCACATCTATTATAGTTCCATAGTGCCCTGTGTTTCATGACAGCTGAATCTCGTTTCCCCTTCTTTATTACAATATCTTCATGGTCTTTTAGACACTGTCTTCCTTCACTTAACCATATTCCCAGATATTTGTACTTTTCTATGTGTTCTATCAATGTGTCCTCTATCTCAAGGGCATCCCCCTTCTCGTCTTTATAACCGACTGCGATTATACCCGACTTGTCCATACTAAATTTTAGTGTTAAATTGTCTCCTTCTCTGCTGCAAATCCTGATGAGTTCCCGTATTGTGTCACGACTTTCTGATACTAGTTCAATGTCGTCTGATACATTAACCGTGGCAATATTTGATTTACTTTATGTTCTTCCTTCATGTTAGTCAGATCAAAACCTCGGCTTCACTGTTCTAACTTTTTCCCATCTCACTGAGGTATATCATAAAGAGCAGGGGAGACAATGGCCAAACCTGTCCGAGATATCTTTTTATTGCTGCTGGTCTTGTAGTTTCGGCTTCCCACGTTATAATCACCCCTATTTTCCGTATAAACCCATTCTAGAAACTTAACCATGGTTCCCTCTAGCCCATATCCCTGCAATTGGTTCCAGAGTTTTTCCTGATTCACATTGTCATATGCCCCTTTGATGTCTAAAAATGCTACCCATAATGGCCTTTGTCTTGTCATTGCTATCTCTATGCACTGAGTGATTATGAATAAATTTTCATCTGCTAATCCATACACTGCAAAGTTGTCGCTTTCTAATCACTCCTCAATTTCCTCCCACTTTATTCTGTTCCTGCCCTCCTGCATGTTTATGAACGCTGTTTCTTTTTCTTAGTCCTGCAAGGCTTCCTCTCACCCTCCCAAACCCTCCCACCTGTATCTACATTTTGGCCCTCATTCACACCGGCGCCCTCAGGGCTCCGGGGCTCCGCAAAAAATGTATGATGTGACATCCAATCCTATCGCCTACCGTGCTCCTAGTGGTTCCACTGTAGTGGATGCCCATTGTAGAACGGTCGGAGTGAGCTTTGTGCACCGCCTTGTTTACTTTCATTACTCCATACTCAAATAGTAGGCTCAACCCCCTTATCACCCGGTTAGCTTCCACCACCCGCTTCTGTATCTGCAAAGACTGTCCCCAGACCTCTGGGACGGTGCATATTTGCACATGCACAGTCTCAGAGACGTCCCTCAGCTTACGTAACCCGAACTCTATCTGCCTGGCGAGGTTCTGGCTCCGTCCCTTTAACACATCATTTAGTCCTCCGTGTACAAACACTAGGTTCTCTCCTTCCCTGGTTTTCCACACCTCCACCTTCGCTTTGGCCATAGCATCTACCATGCACTTTCCTGACTGAGCCATACGGTTGCCCTCCCATCCCCTTTCACCCTGTCCAGCAGCCCCTCCTTAACCCTTGTTATGTATGAGTCTCCTACCACCAGCCCCCTCTTAACCCCCGACTGCCTGTCTTCACCCCCTCCAGCTCTCTGTGCTTTCTCTGCCTCAAGTTCTGCTGCCTTTCTCAAGCCCCGTCACTATTTAACTGGCCCCCTTTCTCTGCCGCCCCCCCTCGCCGTTTTCTCTGCCTTTTTCTTATTAACTACTCCTGTCAGTTGCTGCACCTTCTCCTCATACTTCTTCTTTTGCTCTTCCAACTCCGCCTTCCACTCTTCCCCTAAGCTCCCCTACCTGCCGCTCAACCTCGGCTCTCTGTTCCTGTTATAATCTCAGCTCTCCCGCCACGCTCCCTACCTTACTTTCCCATTCCCTGGTCATCTCCACCACATCCGCTTCGGCCCTCTTATTCATATTTCCGACCTGCGCCTCGAGCTGAACCCGCTTCTCCCGCTCTACCCGTATCTCCCACTTCGACTCCTGAACCGTATCCGCCCATTCCCTTCCTATTCTCCCAAACCAAGTTCTACCTTCTCGCAACTCCGACAGGTAAAGTTGCTCTCTTCGGCTTCTGCTCCAGTTTTGAGCTCCAACTCCATCATGCAGCACCAACGGCCACACTCCTCAGATTCTACATCGGGTCCCCTTTTTACATTAGCCTGCGCATTTTTCTTCCTTCGCATATTCACCATTGCCTACGGACACACAGCGCGACCCCACGAAAAACATCGCACCAAGACCAAAAAAGCTTGGGTAACGTCTCTGTCCACAAAACCAACTAGCCCGCAAAAAGTTTCAAACGTGCAGGTGGTTTGGTCTTGTGACCCTACCTAAAAAGCCTGCTGTAACCCAACTATCATATCGCTACTTTAAAAACTGCTTTCTGCTACCTCATAAAACCACCAGACTTAGAGCAAAAATGCTTTACAGCAGGGTGGTAAACCTGGAGGATCAACCCCAGTGGTGTGTGCCCCTTGCCTTTAGCGCGCTACACCACCAATGAAGCAGATCCAACAAGCAAGCCTATCCTATCGCTACTTTAAAAAGTGCTTTCTAGTACCCATAAGCACACTCGCAACTACACTAAATACACCAAATATTGCTTAGCTTCGCAGAAGCTCTGGAAAACACGTCCTCTTTGTCAGCTGATAAGCAGTTGACTGGTGAGACATATTGATCCCTATTTCGGAACACAGAAAGGGAAGGTAGTGAGCTTTGGTAAAAGCACACTCATTCGTGTTTTCTTTTTCATCTCTTGTCATAAAGTAGAACCAAAGGATTTTTTTTTTTCACATTGCTCGGCTGCTTGAGGTTGCAAATATTAGTAAAAAAACATGGGAATGAACAGCAGTATACTTCCTTCATACTTGGCGATGTCGAATTTAAAAATTGTCAAATGGTTCATTAAAGTCAAGCTTTCATGAAACGATTTTCTATATCATTATTAGTATTTGATGTGTACAGCAATGATGAACCTCCTTTTTTAATGCATATTCCAAAGCTGAAATTACTTCTTTAAAGGGGCGCTCGGGAGCTTTCTAAGACGGCCTATTTATGGCCGTAACACATTCTATGTGCTCTAAGCATCCCAAATATTTAAGTTTAAATCATGTGCAGCTTAGTTCACTAATAAAAATGTGATAAAAGATAGTGAATCTCAGACATACAAATGGCGGCACTGAACCCGGCCAAATGTAGGTGAGGAACGAACGGGGCTCATCAGACAATCACAAGCGATAGCTTCACGTCCGGACAAGCAGCCAACCAGCCCTGCTCGTCTGCACACGAGGCCCTCGCTTGCAATTGACTGACAAGTGTCTTTCGCCGTTCCACCCTATTCGCCTTGATTCGGTTCAACCGCATTCGCTATCTTTGATCACATTTTTTATAGTGAAATAGGCCACACATGATTGTAAGTTTGGGACTTGTGGGATGTTAGAGTACATAGGTTGAGTTACGAACATAAATATACCATCCTGGAATACTAGAGAATGCCCCTTTAATTTATTTCATTTTTTTATATATATCTACAGTTCAGCATTTCAGTGAAACAAAGCAGGAACATGATTGCAGACGAAAGTGGAGAGTCCATTTGTGTTGCCTGTATTTCTCCACTTTTTGTGCATTTTCTTGACAGTGTTACTCACTGCAGATTCATCTTGGACCTGGCATCAAAATGCGAGAGGCAGCATTTACACACGCCTTGGAAAAGGCTGCCACCCCTGGCCGCCCTCTCAGAATGGTCAGCCGATCACTGTGGGAGCCTGCGGAGCTCTTCGACAAGGGTGTGTCAGAGCAAGCCTGCAGGCGTCTCCTCTAGGAGGGTGTGGTGGGAAAACAGCCCCTACCACACCAGGTGGGTATTTCTGATCAACCTGGAAGGGCACACCATCTGTTGTGGCTGCTGTGCTTAGCTCTTTTAGTTTTAGTTTATTCCTATTTTCAGTGACCCACCAACAGCTTGACGCCTCCTTAGTGGTGCACTTATTCCTTGAGAAATACAACGCTAAACAGGATAAAAGCGAAACGTTAGGAAAGAGCAATAGCCTCAACACACTGTCGAAATTTACGCTTTTCATCAAATATATCAAGGCTAGCATTCGCACAAATCTGTTTTAAATGGTTATAAGTCAGTTGTAGGCGTGTTATGGGTGCGGCATGATAAACGTCGATAGGATAAAACAAAGTATAAAGTCTACAAGACTGACGAGGAACGTGCAAATAGATGTGGCTGAGTAGCTCTGGGGAGTCAATTATACCATTTACAATCTTATACAAGTATGTCAGTTCACGAATTGTTCTCCTGTTGTGCAACAAGTCTAACTTCACGAGTTCACAAATCCTCTCATAACTATGAGAGGTTTTGGTTATTTGTTTATTTGTTTTTAAAATTTTTAAATTTAAACTTAAATTTGGTTATGGGGATATTTATACGGCATGTAGTTGGTCTGCCGTTAAAGTTGCGACGAGTCACACGCATTAGATGAGCAGCGTGTGACTCATCACAACTTTAATGGCAGACATAATGTTTGTATAGTGTGAGTTAGGATTTACTATAATTTGAGGTTTTTATGAACCTATTGTTGATTTTGCCTTGTGCAGCACACATGTACAGTGAGAGGCACTAAGAGGTCAGACAAGGTGAATGTGGACAGAGCAGGAGAAATGCCACTTGGGGTGCAGCGCTTTCTTTGCTTACTGGGAGCGAGGCCACGATGTTCGATCTGCAGACAAACCTGATATTATCGGACCCGGTTAATTTAAGGGCACATGGTCAGGTAAAATTGAAAAAAAGAATCGATTTTAGTTTTATTCGCAATTTGAAAAGTTTAGTTCTTTCTGCACATTTTCCATTGTCCCAGTGTTTTTAGAAAGCTATATTTCGGGCTGAAAATCACTTCTTCCGAAAGCAAGTAGCAGGTGACTACGCCTCCTTTTTGGATACACTCCATGTTTATCGATGAATTCTCCAACAAAACAAAATCAACACAAGACCTAAAAGCTTGTCCAGTAACAGATAATCTAAAAAAATTATTTCGAATTTATTGCATAGCTTTTTTTCAACCATGACAATCACGAGACGCTGTGCACGTTTTTCCCAGGTGTGTAACGTGTGTACATTCAAGTGTTTGTGTTTTCATAACGACAAAATGGCGCCATCGAATGTTGTTCCTTAATTCAATGGTGGCAGCATTGCACAAGCCAATGTTTTGAAGTTTTGTGGATGGAACCCTGTTTGGAAAGCCATCAAGTGGCTGAGGGAAGTTGAGATCACTCTAATATACTTTACGGACCAAGCGACAGGGCAGGTCACAAAAGAGGCCCGCAAGCAAGCCGATAAGCCTAAGGGCGAAGATATGACTTTAGCAATGCCTTTCAAGCTGGCGGCTATTGAAAAAATGACTCTGAGGCTGTTGGTGCCAATAGAAATTCGTTATTCACCAGTTTTTTTACTTTAAACTCAATTATCTCAAAACAGTGTTTTTTAGTACATAGGTACCATTTTTTCCTTAACCTGACAATATAGAGGGTTGATTTTTTATTCCTACCACATACATGGGTGTTAAAATATACTGAACTAAAATTAAAAATGTGCACCTAGCAGTTTTTGAGTTACAAAGTTTTTAATAGATGAAAAAAACTAAAATTTTAGTACTAGAATAAAAAGAATATTAAAAAAAACTAATTTTAGGTCGGTTCAAATAATTCTAGTTCAGTGGATAAAACACAATATTTCTAACAAAATGATATATGCATGACAGAAGTACTCCTATAGTCACCGAGAAAACTGTTCCTCAACATGGCCTCAAATGCATGGGGAGTATAGGACTTACCTTGTGCCCTTAAACTATTTGTGAATGGACTGGTAGCTGCAATAAAAATGCATAGCGAAGAATGCAATTACATCGAACGAAAATTGCAGCGTCTCCCCATGGACCGATCTGCCAAGAGCGCTGTTTAGCTCTGCAAGCTGGCTTTCCCCAGCATCCTAATCCTCCTTGGGGGAGAGCCAGCTTGCAGAGAAAGCTGGCTTTTTTTTTTTTCTTTTGAGCAGCCGCGTCGGCCGCCCAGGAGTAAAAACAAAGTCTTGTGGGGGGAGAGGGTGAGCCGGTAAACGAAAAAGCGGCCACTATACAACTGCAGTCGGCGTCCCTCATGATGTACAGATGTCCCTTCGAGCGTGAACAACTCTTCTAAATGTGGCGTGCTTGTTCGTTGTCAAGTTCAGTAAAACTTATATAAAGAATTGCCCGCTATATCAAAGTGCTAGACGGTTTTTGAGAGTTCGATATAGTCAGGTTTGACTGTATTATGTTGCCCACAGGTAGGCGAAATCAGATAGAACGTGGGAGGGCGGGCCGAGTGATAAATTGACTGATTATCAGGCTCGACACGACATAACCTCTTGTTTACTGTTGTAGTTGTGATTTTATTATTTTAAGGTTTTTTTTATGAATAACTGCTCGTGTATTTCTTTTTATGCACTACAGGTTTTATCACGCAATACCGACTTGCCGAAGCCATCATCTTAGCCATCCAGATGTGCTGGCAAAAGTGGCATGGAAGAAAAGAGCAATGGACAGCCCAGTCTGCATGAGAATGTTTGCGAGTGGTGCATGTTGGGAAAAAAATAAAATAGTAAGTTCCATTCTCTTTGTCTTTGTAGTTTTGTTTCATGGCAGAATGAACACCTAAACCTGCAAAAAATTAGCAGTCTTTTTGCACAATTTGCTAGCTGTTATCAGCAGTCCTATCTGCATCTAAATTATATTGTGCATGCATGACCAGGTCGCCCCAGAAGACACTAGGTCGGCCGGATCACATCAGAACACGCCAAGACACTAGAACACGTCAAGACACTAGAACACGTCAGGATACTAGAACACGTCAGGACACTAGAACACACCAAGACCCGTGTCTGAATTTCCGGTCTGATGTAAACGTCAGAAACACACTGACCCGGGCTGGTGGACTTTTCAATAGGGTAGTTACACGGTTTACGTTTTATCTTCATAGGGAATATACTGGAGGCCATGGAAAATGTTTCTATGATTATGAACCTTCCACTGTTTCAATCAACCGACGTTCTGGCAATTCACCGCTCGGCGAAAAAGCGCGACGCAACCCCCACCGTTTTGATTAGCTTTGACTCTGTCACTACAAAAAACGCTTGGATAGTTGCACGTGACAGGTTACGCAATCTGCGTGAAACTGAAAATAATCCAAAAATATTTTTGCAGTGATAACTTGATCATTTCAAATAAGAAACTCTTCTGGAGGGAAAAAAGTAGGGCAAATAGGGCGGCATTAGATTTGTGTTCATTAGGAACGGCACTATTTTTGCAAGGAAAGCAGAGTTATCTCGAGCCCTGCGTATAAGCACAGTAAAATAACTCGATTAACTCGTGTAGGTATTGAGAGCTTGCTTTTCGATTCCTGAGTGCAGTTTGTTGCATCAAGCGTTAGGACCAATTTCTGTTGGATCTCTAACGCTGCTTTATGTTAATATTACAAGCCTACATGAGCATTTGGAGGAGTTTCAGATTTCGGTTGGCAACTTGAAGCCGCCAATAGATATTATCTTCCTAACCGAGATTAATAATTCTTCTCTGAAGCCTAATCAGTTTATTGTGAACGGTCAGAAAGAGCATTTCGTTACTTGTGATCAGTGTGGAGGGGGTGGCATCGCGTGATATATTACGAATAAATGGCTTTCATTAAGACCGAGCGTCTCTTGCCATCATTCAGAGTTCGTTGCTGATTAAAATTTTGAGTCCACTTTTGCGTTATTTTTGTTAGCTGTGTATAGGCTTTCTAAGAATGGCTCGCTTTTATTGCAGAACTTGAAGTATTACTTGCTCAACTTCGCTCAGAAGGCCAATTGTGTTTGGTTGAAGACTTAAATTTCAATACGCGGAAACCTAACGAATCTATAGTTTGTTATTAGCGAAAACTTCTGGCCGTGTATGAAATTAACAACCACATAAATCTCCCAACAGTGGACGAGCGTTTGTTTGGGAAACTAGTAGTTTCCTCTATAAATCATATAAACATTAGGAAACCACACATCCGGGAAAAATCTACAGTGATGACTGAAAAGCTTTCCGGTCATTACTTAATTGGTTGCCATCTAGAACATTTGTCAGGAAAACAAACAATAGCACTAACTGGACGCGTGTAATGATTACACATAGATTGAAACTTCATGTCTTAGTCACGACGTTTGTCTGGGCTGGCTCACTGCAGTCAGTTTTGCCATTAAGTCTGTACTCTGCTTTCGTTAAAACATGGCAGTCATTTCACCCTGCTTCCAATAAAGAAGTCATTTTCCGCAAAAGTTATTCAAGCCTTCGATTAATGCCCATATTATGCAGCCATAAAAACCAAGGAAGCACTTTGAGTCCGTTCTCGGCGTGCAGCAAAGCACCTAGAACTAAGGACTAAATTCACGTGTGCAAGAAACAAAGTAAATGCGCTTATCAGGTCCGCTAAAAGGCGTTATTTTAAACAGAAACTTTTTGTGAGACAAGATCAATTACACGAGAAATATGGGAGATAAATAACAAATTTAGAGGACAGGCATCAAGATTACCAATCGCCCATTCTGAGAAAACACTTTTGGAATGAACTGGCAGAGTGTCATCAATGATTTTAATACGTTTTTTTTTTTTTGCGGCATCGACTGGTACTGCCAGAGACCGTGGTAATAAATCATAGTTTGAGTAACGACTTCAAAGTATCTGCTTCGGCCTTTTTACCGCCTCTAAACCTGTGCACGTTACACTCTATCTTGTGTGATACAAAACGAAACGAGGCACCCGAAATTAATAACATCCGTGTTCGCGATCTATGTCTAAAATTTGACTATATCAAACGAGTACTGCTCTGCACGGTAAATGGATCTTTGCTCCCTGGTGTTATACCCGCGGATCTGAAAGCTGCCCTCGTTAAGCAGCTTTTTAAGAGTGGAACGTCGGATAAATAGGAATACTATCGCTCCATCCCAACCCTTCTCTGCATCGGGGAGAAAAAGAGCAACATGTCTTCATTCTGATGTTCAGTTTCATTGATAGCTCCGGCGTTCTTTGCCCGTACTCAAGATGGCTTTGTGGCTGGTAGAAGCCCTCAACTGTTACTTGAAGATATTTCTTATTTAATACACTCTGCGTTTGAAAACAACTTTTTTGCATGTGCCCTTTGTCTGGACGTATTTAAAGCTTTCAACCAGATCAGTCGCAGAAGACTTATTCACAAACTCTAATATTGGCTTCTGCGTTTTTTTTTTTTTGTTTATGTCCTGGAGAACTTGTTTGCAGTTCTATCCCAAATAGTATGTGTTGGGAGTTTTAAAAGTGCACGGGTGGGATTATAGGGGTGTTCTTCAGGGATTCGTTTTGTTGGCGCTACTTTTTAATCTTTATATTAATGCTTCCACCAGAGTATACAGTTGCGGTATTTTTAAGTATGCAGACGGCACCACGCTGGTATCTTGTCATCACAATTATGATCATGCCGTAAGAATTTCACAAAATGACGCTACGCGTGTAATATACTGTTTTGGCGAAAATTTTATTGGAAGCAAACTATTGAAAATCAAGCTTTTCTGTTTCAAGAAATCAGGAAAAAAAGTGATCCTTGACTCGCCAGTAAACCTGCACTGCTCGAACTGCCTTGATTGTGAATGTCCCCGTCTGGAATCACGTTGATCACGTGAAGTTTCAAGGTGTGATATTTGATTTTGATATGTCATGGCATTAGCATTAATAGTGGAAAGCTCCAAAATGTCAGCTGCTTGTTTATCACGACATAGTGTTTATGCCGTTCTTTTTAAGAAAACAAATTGCGTATGATCTTGGTCATGGTATACTCTGCTATGGAATAACGTCGTAGAGTATAAGCGTAGGATCTCACCTTGATTTTGGGTCTGAGGTTAATATCTTTGAAAATCTACATATGCCAAACTTTTCTTTTATTTTTGCGCAGAATGTAGTGCTTCGCTTCTACAAGGGTAGCGATTTTAAGGGCCCTTAAGTACCTTACAGGAATCTTCGCTGCGCGTCAGGATTTTTGCCCCCCTGTGCGTTACTCGGTATGGCAAGAGAGTTATGTCTTATTATGTGTACGGTTTATATTTCACAAACTTCCAGTATGTGCATTCAACGCCAGTACGAAAAGGAAGTTAAAGAAAGAGCTGACTATTACGACACTTTATTTTAGCACTCTAGGGCCACCGTGCCGCCCTTGTTATCGCAATGTTTTCCACTGTATTTTCTCTCACTGTCGTTGCTACTAATTTGCAGTGTTTTCGTCGATCGACTTGCCGGGTCCTGTCCCACAAGCCCACCGTGGCTTAGACAGACCCGTACTTGCACTTTATCACTTAACATTTGTGGAAGAAATTTATTCATATTTGTCGTCTTATTTTTAGTAACATTATTCATATTAGTAGTAGCAGTTGCTGTAGTAGTTTTATTAGTTTAAGTTGTAATAATAGTAGTAGTTGTAGCGTAGTTGTTGCAGTCGTTGTAGTAGTAGTTGTAGTTGTTGTTGCTACATTTTGAAGAGATAGATGTTTATTTTTTGCATCAAGCACAAGTACATTATACTTTCTTTTAGCTCGATTAAGTATTAAAAGAGAAGTCGACTCTCCAATCGGAGCGTTAGCCCTAGTGACGCTCATTAAACCCAGGTACGGAATCGTCACGGCTGCCTTGACTCTGAGCAAACTCCCTTACGTGCGTTCTAACTGCGGCGATCGTGTTAGCCACGCTGCACGTTAACGACGTACTCAGCCACTGCGACGACGTGGTCCAAATTGCCTCTTTTGTGCCGACTCGTTCGTTACCTAAACAAACAAGCCCATTTCCCCTAGCAGTAGAGTCGGGGCGCTTTTCAAACCCGTCTTTTTTCTGCGCAAAGTTTAACTGGGATCACCGTTAGTTAACTCTGTCGATGCAAACTAAACGTCCACTTAACTGTTGCATTCCACGGAACATATAAAAAGTCTCACTTTTTGCAGTTATTCTTGTTATTGTTTTTGCTGTTTTTGGTGGCGATATCATTGAATAGCGCAACTCAAACGCAAGGCAAGATGATGCAGACGCTACGGCACCCCATGCGTCGAGAATCGCTGCCAATTTGCGCCGGCTTTCGTGGAGTTTGCAGTGTTTTGCCCCTTGGGCGCGTCGGGAATTCAAAAAAGATGACGTCATGCTCAGGCCTTGTTTTTTCGGTAGTTTTGTTTAATTGCAGGCGGTTAGAACCGGATTAAGCTTACAACCTATAAATGTTTTTTTCAACGATGCACAAGCCCCAATAATGCTTGTGACTCTTCAGAAGGGTCCATAATTTTAATTTGTAATAACAAAACGCGACATCTGATGCTTTGGTTTCTTTATAATGAGATTAGATACAATTCAGTTTCTGAAAAGTGGCGTGGTGTCTTCTCCCGACATTCATCCCCCGCCCACCCCCTCCGATAAAAAAAAAAGCTTAATGAGGTTTAGATACGTTGAAGAACGTATTGTGGCCTGTGCTCGAACCGAAATAATGGGACGGGGCTTACCTGAAAAGAGTAAAGAAGGGGCTTACCTTTTTTACATTGTTGGGGAGATAATGTTTTAATAATCGACTACGTTTGCAATTAATCACCGACACATATTTGTTACTCTGCGCTTGACCGGGGTAATTATTTCGACTCGTTCGGTCGGGTAAGCGAAAAGTGGGTTTGAGCCCAGAGAATATATTACAAGATTCTGGAATATTGTCCCGAATGACAGATCATGAACCAGAAGAAAACGGTATGAACTAAACATTTAGTGGGGGCGAACTTATGTCAGAAACCAAGAACAAGGACACAGGTCAAGATAGCAGCAGCGAGCGTCGACTGCAGCAGCAGCAAGCGACGGCATGTCAGCGTAACGACTAGCTATCGCGAGATAAAATCAGCGAATGAATCGGCAGTGCAGCGCTCGGCCCTTTATCTGGTATTCTCGTAATCTCGAATTTTCGACTTAGAATGTTCGGTAAACAACTAAGGCGAAGCTGACTAGACAAGGACATTCTGGCTTCCTTATCGTTTACGGTCGGGGTAAGCGTGTACTCGTATCTTCTAGACGATCGGAGACGCGCATCTTCTTGATCACGCACGCGGCAATAGTTTCGAATGTTAAAAATATTTGCTGCTCGTAGCTGTAAACTTCGAGTAGCATGATTCAACAAGAAATGTGTGTTCAAGCTCCCGAGACCTAAAACACCCAAGGTTTCACTCAAAAAAATAATATTTCGCATACGTTCGGCGTAGAATAAAACGAAAATATAGTTTTCTAATACCGATTATTGATAGCCAAACGCACAACTGACCACTTTTTGTTTTCTGATTTTTTTGCTTTCCTTTCGTTCGTCAAGATAGTACTATGACAAGAAATTGTCTTGTTGTACAGTACTTAATTTTAACGCCGCCACTTTGTTTCCCATATATCAATCTACTGCGAGCTTTTCGAAGCTAAATTTGTCACAGCACCATCTGGGATGCCTTCCTCATTTTGGGTTATTGTGATCAAAAATAACAGTGAACTCCTTACTACGTAGGCCTAGGAATTGCAAACAAAGTGCCAGAATTGACCATCTCCAAGCAGCCTCAAGTATGGAGAACACTTTACAAAACTTCCGAAGGTTTTTCTTTGGTACGCCTTATACGGGTTAGTCATCGCATGGCCACTTGTGATTTTTTTGCAATTACTTGATTGAATGGAAGGTCATTATTACCGGCTTCACTATGGTAAGCGATGAAAGCACAAATGTGTCTTATTCCTTACAAACGAAGCGCTTCTAGCATGTGATGTAAAAATTGCCTTGTATTACGACGCATAAGTGGCAGGTTTGAAGAGCGTGGTTGTGTGTTCATTATAAAATTTTAGCATGTACTACAATCTTTAGAGAGGCCATTGTTCGCTTCTATTGAATTGGCATGTGCACAATTTAAATGCTCCAAATCGTATATCGCTCCTATGTTGTAGTACGTAAATGTATATGTAGTAATATTAATGTGTGCAAAATATGCCTCAGCATGAAAGACATTCTCTAGCGTGTAATGCAAGGGAAATATGCGATATCTAGTATTTGCGCATCATTACTTAAAAACATATCTGCCCGATTTAGAAAATACAAAGTATATTGACTCTGGAATCGAAAGTGTAATATTTGTTTTAGTTTCAGCTTATTTCTCCTCTATGTTATTATCAAGTTTTTTTTTTTTTTAATAGAGTTGTCCATTAGAGTGAGGATCAGACTAAACGTTCACTTTTAGTAAAGGCGATCCTCCGTATTTAGTTCAAAACATGTTATATCATGTAGCGCGTTTCTATCGTTAAACTGATCTTAGACAGGCGTTTGCACACACGCACACAAACACAGAGACATTCGGACAAAGAAACAGGATGCCGATCATCAGTGGCGCCATTAACCCAAAAAATGAAGCCCTTTACATTAAAAATTGAGAATGTTTTTTTTTTTTTTTTAAACTGAAATTAACGACGAAAACCAGACGAAAATCATCAAACTGTGGTGCCTGAAAGTTCCCTAGCGGAAATTAGTTTCGCGTTTGCTGCTTTTAAAATTAAAAAAAAAGTCTAAAAAAAAGGTCAGAAAAAGCTTCGAAAGCATCGTTTGTCAAACGGTGGGAAACTCTGTGTGCGGCTCGCCGCTTTCCTGAACGGGCGCTGAGCACAAAGACGTTCTTTCTTGCTTGCCTCCTTTTCCTCGTCACATACCTTCCATTCCATCCTTTTATCTTTTACGGCTTCAGAGTTTAGGCTGTATCATTGACGAATAAGACCACCTTCCTGGGGGGATCGGTGGCCGAGTGGTCTAGCGCACACCAGCTCGGAGCACGTGGAGTGAAAGCTCGCGCTGCAGCACCCAGGGATCCTGGGTTCGAGCCCCACCCCTGCCCGTTTTGATCTGGATGAGCATCGTACCGGCGTGCGGTCGTGTATCACTACTGCGTGATGCACGTTAAAGACCCCAGGCTAGCGGCTGTACCGCACTGGCTAAATTTCTCATCTACAGCTGGGAGACTCGTCGCCCCTGTGAGGCAGACCAAGTTCTAGGCTGTATAAACACACACACAACCCAATTATTATTTAAGACCACCTTCCCTAACTGCGGCGGCGCACGCCGCACTTCGCAGCCTAATGTTTAGACAACCGAAGGTAAGGCTGCGACAAGAAGCCGAGCCAATCGTTGAACGTGTAAACGCGATATCACTGCGCTCTTCAAATAGATGAGCCAATCAACTACGAAGATTTTGCCACGTCACCAAGACCCGGGACAACGCGACCAATTAAATATTGGGAAAAATATATGCCGCTGCACATTTTGTGTGTGTGTATTTTCCGTGTGCACGCAAACTTCAGTCTTCTTCCTCCACAATGCAAAGCAGGGAGACTTGGAGCACCGAACTCTGGAATTAATTTAGTTGGAACCCGGAGTGATTTTTCGCACCGCCGCCTTCAAGAAGGTTTAAGAGTTAAACTTTGCTCGCTTCCGTCAGAGTCACCGTTATAAAACGCCACTTTCAAAAGCTTTCAGGCAGGGGCGAAGTGGTGGGCAAACTCTAATGAGGGACGGACGCTCAAATGAAAAAAAAAAGGCAAGTGCGTCCATCTTGTGTCTGCATTTGCATGAAATATTTCTCTAGAGCAACATACGCTGTCCGGTGTGGCGTCTATGAATGCGTGACAGGGTGGAAGACAAGATTTGAAATTTGTCTCATTAAAATCTATTGGAATCGCCTAATCGCATAATTTTATCGGTCCGTCCAATTCAGCAGGAAAATTAACGTAAATAATCTGATGTACTGCTGCCAATCCACAAAATCACTTTTTCCGCTAAATATAGCGTGAAAAGTGATAGAAATATAGGTTCGTTTTCACTCCCGAAACGTCTGTCTAAAGTTCACAAGAAAACAAACAAATTGAAACAATTTCTGTTAATACAGCATTTCGTGAATTAAAAGACTTTGAAAATAAAGGACGATGCCAATTTTTCTTCTAACATCTGATCAGGAAGTGTGCAATAAAACAAATCGGGAGCTGCTGCTCGAGACAGCGTGTTTCAATAGAAATAAAAAAGCAGCTAAGTCTTGTTCATACAGCACCGTTTTTTGCATTTTCTTATGTTACATATGAGCCCCTAAAGCATTCCTGCCTCGAATGTCGCGTTCCAGGATATCTCCTCGAACTGGTAGCCGCGCTTAATAGGAAACATACATGTCCCGGTGGCTTGTATGTAAGTTTTCGATGCGTAGCGTAACGTTCGAAAGCAGGGCTGTGTGAACCTCTAGCTTTAAGGCTGGTACACACGGGCCGTTTTCTTACGTTACGTTACGTTACGAAAGCTTATGTCAAAGTCACTGGTAAATCTGTGCTTCGTATTAAGCGTTGCTACCAATTTAAGAAGGTAGTCTGGCAAGCGACATTCTAAACACGAATGTTTCGGTGACGACGGGCTAGAACGGTAAGTCACCGTGGCAACCAAGGACACAAGGCTCGTCGTAACTTAACATAAGAAGTTGAACTCTGTTCAACTTTTGAAGACTGGTTCGCACAGCACCGTTTTTCTACGTTTTTCTAACTCGTAGTTACACTGCTAACAGATCATACAGAGGACAGACCGCAAACACTGCCTGAGGCGCCTGTCTTTCTTTTATAACGCTCCTGTCGTAGCGATCATAGCAAATCGGCGTGCAGAAATATTCGAAGCATATATATGTACGAAGAACACATGCTTGAAGCACGCGTGAAGGGTGTGAGAATGTAATTTTGCCATCATGTCTGCATCAACACAGCGTATTTCATATAGTGCTGAAGAACGGAAGAACACCTTTGGACGTTCAAAATCACGTAGACTTGACTCTGCGAGACCATCGGAAGTTCCAGATTCATGCCCCCACCACTTGGGTAGGCTTTTCTTATCCCTGGGCGGTAACGTCAAACATCTGACGTCCCAACGTTGTTTATTTTGTTTGCGTTTTGTTTTTTGGGAGGCGTAATACGGCTTTTTTTGGTTCACACTCATATTGTGTTAGCTTTGACCTGTGCTTCTAGAATGTTAGAATTTTTTTTTTTTTATTTTTCTCGTTATCGCGTTTTCCGCCAGAGCAAGCATCCTTCTACGCGTGTGACAGTTTGAGACGCTCAAGTGTGTACTACCCAAAACAAGTCCAAACAGGTCGTTTTTCGCAGCGCCTCCTGGGCAATGCAGGAGGCCTATAACTGGTAGTCACGAGTTTCGTAAGAACTGCCTGGTCCCCGGTACGATGTTCTCAACTGTTAAATGTAACATGCGCGCATCGACCGGAGAGATTGCCTGCAACATCTGCTTGCGCAGACTGACAGTTCACACCGCTGTTCTATTAGAATGCTGCGCACGCAAGTATGACACAATGACCGATGCTTGCCTAGGCAATAACTCAAATGGCTTAAATTTTATATTTTTCAAACAAAATGTTTTACCGGCCGGTTACAAAAAAAAAAAAAAACTTTAACCAATTATTGACGCCAAAAAGCGTTACCGTTCACCAGAAAATAATGCAAAGTATAAACAAGTTAGGAAACGAAAGGACTTGAAACAGAAAGTCCCCAGCAGGATTTGAACCCACTATCTTTAGCTCGGGAGCCGAGTGCTTTACC
The DNA here is from genome assembly GCF_016920785.2 of Ixodes scapularis. Taxonomy (NCBI): domain Eukaryota; kingdom Metazoa; phylum Arthropoda; class Arachnida; order Ixodida; family Ixodidae; genus Ixodes; species Ixodes scapularis. The sequence continues at coordinate 13,723,718 of NW_024609873.1, read as the reverse complement.
AACCGGACTATCCCTCGTTTTTTTTTTTTTTTTTTTTTTTTTTTTTTTATTGTGCAGGAGTCACGCATTAGATGTTAAAACCCATGTACTCCGACTTGGAGCCGTTGGGAGCATTAAAATTCCTTCACTTCTGTTAGTTCTTCTAACAGGTTAACCCAGTCTGGCGGGGTTTCAAAACGTTGAACAACGCTCTTCACTTACACAACAAGTTCGGCAAAAAACAGGCGCACCGTCAACTTAGGGTGCTGCTCTGCGTGGCGCACCGTCATACGAGACTTCCAAAGGCTATGCAATCCTAATACCATAAACATGTCAGAGGGTACGCTCTCACGCTTCTCCACCGGGAGGAGACGAATTGAAAAATAATTGACCTGTATATCCTTTTTCAAAGCCCGTTGCAAAACGTCCCAGAAGAACAGTGCATCCCAGCAGTACAAGAAAGCATATTCAGCCGTCTCAGGTTGTTTGCAAAGTAGACAATTTAGACTCCATGGGTCGTAAATACCTCGTCCACCAAGCCATACCTTCAGCGGCAACGCTAAGGAGGCGGAAGAAAATGGTTTCGATAGAAGGCGTTTTAATTTTTTTTTAGACGGGCAACAACATCTTGTCCCGGACACGAAACATGTGCAAGTCTATACAATTGAGCAGCAAAAGCACCTCAAGGAAGTCGCGCGTCAACTTTTTGCGCGTTACTGTTGATAAATATTCCCGTGAAAACCTTACGTCCAAAAAATAAAAGGCTACTATAACTTTCTTTATAAACCCAACGGCTTTGGTTGGAGGCCCCGAGTCTGACGCGACAAAAAAAGGACGGTAGGGGGTCTCTGAGCCTTGTCTGAAACATCTTTCGTAAAAGGGGGTGTCGCTGGTGACGCAGAAAAGGAAACCGTGACAGAGTTTGACGGATAAAAAGATGCGATAGTCCCACCCCTCCCTTGGCCACACGACGAAACAGATTATCCCGACACATCGGCCCGCTTTACGACAACCAGATAAACAGTGCGAACACGCGGTGCATCTTCTGGATATAGATTCGGGGGCAGCCTAGCACCTATAGGACATACCAACTCTTCGCGGTCAGGAAGATGTTACGCACGGTTGCTCGCGTAAAAATAGACAGGTCACGGTTACGCCATGAGGCTGTGCGTTTCTTTATGTCCTCGACAACATTTTCCTAGTAAGGCTTTGCTTTCCTCGTGTGCTGTAATGGGACCCCTAGGTACTTGCGCGGGGTGCACTCCCATTGAATACCTTCGTACAAAGCTGGTGTTGTAGCCCAAGTACTGTGCCAAACGCCTGAACATTTATCGAGGTTGACCACCGCACCCGTGGTGGCGCAAAATGACTGTCAGTTTTAAAACCTCTTCTACGCTTCTTTTCTCACTACAAAATACGGCAAGATCGTCTGCGTACGACAGCACGTTTGCCCCGATTGAGTCCATTCTAAAAACGTGCAGTTGTTCACATTGAGTAACACTCAGACAAAAGGGCTCGAACTACAACTCAAATTGCAGTGGTGACATGGGACGCCTCTGTCTAACGGAGGAAGAAACAGGTATTCTAGGGGTCAAAGAGTTATCAATAACTAATTGTGTAACACAGCCAGTGTACGACCTGCGTGTTCCCTCCAAAGGAACTCCACCTACATAAGCGCGTTCTATCCCTTTCCAAAGCACCTCGTGTCGGCCACGATTACAGGCCTTCTGTAAGTCTATCTGGAGCATCGCCACTTGGCCTGTTGCGTTGCTAACAGAGTCTAAAATTGTTTGTGCGACATGCATGTTTGTTTGGATATACCCAGGTAGCACCAAGTTCTGGGCCAAAACTTGGCTTTTGTCTAGGAGTTTAGGGCATTGAAAAGCCCGAAAAAAGCCAAAGTAGAGCCAGACCTCGCTTCCCTTGGCAACAGTCCGGGTATTTTGTCCCCAATTCGCCAAACAAATGCCAAACTTAGGCTTCACTGCCTGGTAGTTCGGCTGTCATCTCGCATCTTTGGGCCAAAATCGCCTAACGAATGCCAGAGTTAGGCTTACTGTCCCGTAGTTCTGTTGATATTTGGCATTTTTGGGCCAAAATCGCCAAATTAATGTCAAAGCTAGTCTTCACTTTTTGATAGTTCGGCTATAATCTCGCACCTTCGGGCCAAAATCGCCACAGATGTGCCAGAGTAAGGCTTACTACCCTGTAGTTCGGTTGACATCTGGCATCTTTGGGCCAAAGTCGCCAAACAAGTGCCAAAGTTAGGCTTCGCTTCCCGATAGTTCGGCGGTCATCTGGCCACTGCGGGCCAAAGTTGCCAAACAAGTGCCAAAGTTAGGCTTCACTTCCCGATAGTTCGGCTGTCATCTGTCAGCTACGGGCCAAAGTCGCCAAACAAGTGCCAAAGTTAGGCTTCGCTTCCCGATAGTTCGGCTGTCATCTGGCCACCGCGGGCCAAGTTGCCAAACAAGTGTCCAAGTTAGGCTTCACTTCCCGATAGTTCGGCTGTCATCTGGCAGCTACGGGCCAAAGTCGCCAAACAAGTGCCAACGTTAGGCCTCGCTTCCAGATAGTTCGGCTGTCATCTGTCAGCTACGGGCCAAAGTTGCCAAACAAGTGCCAAAGTTAGGCCTCGCTTCCAGATAGTTCGGCTGTCATCTGTCAGCTACGGGCCAAAGTCGCCAAACAAGTGCCAAAGTTAGGCTTCACTTCCCGATAGTTCGGCTGTCATCTGGCAGCTACGGGCCAAAGTCGCCAAACAAGTGCCAAAGTTAGGCCTCGCTTCCAAATAGTTCGGCTGTCATCTGTCAGCTACGGGCCAAAGTCGCCAAACAAGTGCCAAAGTTAGGCTTCACTTCCCGATAGTTCGGCTCTCATCTGGCAGCTGCGGCCCAAAGTTGCCAAACAAGTGCCAGAACTAGGCATACTGCATTCAAGATCGGCTGATGAGGTATCTGATGTACGCGGGTGGTCTTCATCTTAATTAAATAGAAATCAAGTTTTATTTGGCTGGCCACTTTATCTTATTTTGCTGACCCGACTTTTTGCGATGCGATCTAGTCGCGGAGAGGCTGAGCCGATCAACGGCGTTCGGAGCGAGAGTTTTTGAGGAGCGACTTGCCAACAAAGACGTTGGACTCGCTCATCGCGCACGCCAAGGTGAACATATAATTTTTTTTTTTTTTGCGATGTGATTTAGTCGCACCGCGCGACTGCTTACATCCCCGGTGAGAATGCGCCTTTACAGAAAGTGCTGCCATCGAGCTAGCGCTGCGCGAGACTGATGTGCGCACGTCTCCTCAACAGATATTATTATTAGGTGGCACATTGCAAAAGCGAGCGTGGCTCTGTGCGTGTCTTGTATTGTGATTGAGCACTGTCAAATCCTAGCGATAACAAAGAGCGGAAACGACCGGGGCTTCGTTGCGCGGTTCCCGCATCACACTTGGGGAATTAAAATGAAATTCCGGAACTTGTACTATTTTAGCGTGTTGGTACTTTTTAAACATTTAGAAAGTGGAGACACATAAGGGACGATACAAACAGGACAATCTTTCAACTTCAACAACATTTATTTTCGGCTTCAAGCTCAAAACCCGCCCGCTGCGTGGGAGTACGGGAAAGTGAATTTTCGGGGGAAGGAGAGGAGGCGGAGGAAGTGTACGTGATCCCCCTGTCCTGCGAGGCCAGGTACATCGGGCAAACGGGGCGATGCCTCAACGACCGACTCCGAGAACATAAATGGACGCCGAAAGAGCTACTTCTCAGCACCCGATCGTCATTCACTGGAGAAAATGTCCCAGCTGCGCTCATAATTTCACCGGCACAAAAGCCATCGGAAACACTGCGAGCGAGTCGGGAGAGAAATAATTGAGGCCTATCGGATGGCGACAAGCCCGCAAAGGATAAGAACCCCTTCCATTTCGCTCTCAAGAACGGAGATTATCTTTCTGAGGTCCACAATGAAAGCCGAACGCTGACAGACTATTAGCCCCGAGAGCGAACACAAGCGTCGCTGCGGTCGCCGCGCCCGGATTGGGTGAGGTGTACCATGACGTCAGCGGGAGGACTCCGCTCCGCGATCTCGCATCGGCTCGCTTTCCAGCACCGCGGTTTCCTGGTTCGGCGTTCTGTGCCGCAAGCTCTTCGAGGAGCTAGACTTCGTTTACCCGGTGTACAAGACGTTGAGTTAGGCCGATATTGACGTGCTTCCGTACATTTTTTAAGCCTGCTTGTCCCTTTTAATTTTAAAATTGGGTTAAAAATCCCGAAAGCTATCGGCGGAGGCAATTCCGCCGATGAACCTCCCCGTCCGTCCACACGACACAAGGCAATCTTGCGAGGGGTCGGTGAAGCGGTGGCGCGAGTGTTTCAGACGCTGGAATTCTGCTCCTTGCACGTTCACGATTCAAGACGATATTACATCCCGCTTTCAAGGCATTTGAAGTGGCATTTATATCATGGGCCTTTGGGTGGTCGGAAAATTAGCTCGCGACAGCAGCTACCACTCTGCATGCGCTGGTTCGCAGATGTTTTAAAGGCCCTGCGTGTCTGATGATCTTGAAAGTACTGGTGGAACAGGGTTGTTTTAAATAAATGCAGCTTCTTCGTGAATTAATTATATAGTTTACACACGCATGCAGACATATTTCTTAGAAGCTGCTCAATTACTGGAAATTAGTTTGTATGGTAGCAGCAAAAACGGCCGAATTGCCCCCAGTTGTCTGTATATGTATTCAACTGCCAAACTATGCACGGAAATAGTGCCGTAATATGGAATGTTTATACTTTTTCCTGACATTCTTTATTCCAGACCTTGGGTATTCCGAAAATACACCGTTTAGTCTGAATTGTCGTTTCCAATTAAAAGCGACACTGCTGCAGGTCACCCAAAGTTTCCTCAGCCTCCAAACTCCCTAGAGCTGGACTCTTTGACATCAGAGGAAAACAGGAGTAAAAGCAAGCATTCGAACGTCTGTCCAGCGGTAGATGCAGCACTAGCAGCAGAAAATGTGGAACCTGTGAAGGGTGACAGTCTGCGGGAGAAAAGCTTCAGGTATTTTAGCTTCAGGACAATTCGATTTAAGTAAAATTTCAAGTTTAGGGCTTAAGGGGCTAATAACGAGCTGGACACCTTCCCTTACGTTTGTTATGCATTACTTAAGGGTTGATATAAACAAGTCCACATATACCACCCGTGTAGTCCATTGAAATACTATCCGAATCCAGCACAGGTCAAATGCGAGCAATGTATATAATAAATGTTCCATGTTTTTTTTGTGTGTTTTTTTTTTACTTTGCTTCTGCATTTGGGCTGTCTTACTTGTAATTCTCTCTTCATGACCCACGCTGTATTCAACATGTTGCTCGAGCAGCATGCAGCTTTTCTGCTTCGGCGAACTTGTTTAAAGCAGAGATACAAAAAAAAATATAATATACATAATCTGCCAATTCATTCAGACTATCACCAGCATTTATTGTGCAAAATGTAAATCTATAATGAAGCTCCTGCAATTGTGGCCATATTTCTTTATTTTCATATACCAGCTGTGATTCATGCGTCGCCTGCCCTGTCAACCATGCTTAAAATGTTGGTTTAAGTTTCGCCTGTAGCTACAGGCCATACCTCAATAAAGGCTCATATAAAATTTTGCACTTCCAACGGAAAACACGCCGAAAAAAATTAAATAGAAACGAGCGCGCCGTTAGCTACCGTCGTCACAGCTTCCACAGGGCGAGCGGGCCGAGTCGGGGAAAAATTCTCTCCTTGCCGTGACGTCACCCCGGTTCGCCGTAAGGGGGCGCCACGCGAACTTCTCGGGGCTAATAGTCAGTTACAGGTTAAGAAGGTAGCGGCATATGCCCCTCAAAGGGAATCGGATATCCCTCCGCCACCTGCGCATCCAATAGCGTCCCACCGTTTCCGTGACGTCGCGACCAACGCGCGAGGAGGGTCTTGCCTTTCTGTACATATTTTCTTTATATTTCGACTTTGACTTAGCATTGTGGAAGCCACGAGAGGGAGATTAGAGTTTTCCCCCTCCGATGGAAACAAATGCGACTTTCGGGGATTAGCTTCCCCCCGATGGATACAAAAGCTGCTTTCGGGGGCTCGGTTCTCTCTCCGATGAATACAAAGGTAGCTTTCTTAAAAAGTGTAATCGGAGACAAGTTGGAATCCATTGAAGCGGAACAAGGAGCGCTTCCAGTGAACTCTTCTTTTGACTGCGGAGAGATTTGAAACGGGCTCATCACGCTTGTGGGAGGAGCTTCTCCTACCTTCTTGACTTGTAACCGACTATAGGCAAGACGACAAGGTCGCCGGCAGAAGCGGCATTTCCTTTCATTCCGTTCCATTTCATTCCAGAGAAGGGCTGGGATTTTATTTTTTTCCCTACTGTTGAACAGGTCGGGATACTCTCTCCCCTGTAGGTTTGGTTGTACAGGAGAGTTTTTGTTTTTTTTTTGTTTTTTGATAAGTTGTTTTCGTTTTTTTTTTGTTTACTCTAAAGCGTCGAAAATGCAGGGGGAGCTTAGTTGCGTTGTTGATGCCCCTTCGACCTCGCCTTTTGCAAATCCTCCCCACCTGCTTTTTTGTCTTCGTGTGGCTGTCAGCGAAAGCACACCCGCTTGAAGCAAATCAAAAGGGTGGAGCGGAACGCGTGACCTCTCTATGTAGGACGCGTAGGACAAAAACGTTTGGACCAAAAGTTTTCACGTGACTCTTTCTATCACGCTGATGGGATCTCTGGGGCTGTTGTTTTTGCCGTTTGCCTAGTTATAGAAATAGTCGGGCCACGTAGGTCCGGTTTCCGAACTGCGTTCTTCAGTGTTTGTTCTGTTGCTTTCGTGCGTTGCAGACGCGGCCGTGTTTTTTGTCGTAAACGGCCGGAATACGTCCTTGCCAATTTTTTGGTAACAGGCATTTTTTTCACCGGAGTTCGTGGAATTTTTGTGATGTGTTTGCTGGACACGTTTCGACAAAAACTGCTCTTCGCCGACGGCGAGACGTCAGTTGAATGTGCGCAACCTTCTTTCTCGAGTGTGTTTGTAGGGTGCCTCAGTTGGATTATGCATCGATCACGGACTACATGATATCGCTCTTTTATTAGTAAGTACACTGCAAGCATGCGTCTGATAGTACTTCTGCTTTCCTCTCAATCTCCGCGGTTTTTTGTGTGATGAGTTTTGCTTGGCATGAGGAAAGTGTTAATTCTGTTTTATAATTTGCTTTTCGTTTTACAGAGAAGTGTGACCTTTGTAAATATGTCGAGAATACACTGTGTGTAAAGATAGTGGCTTATTAAACTTCTGGGAGCGATCAAAAAAAAATTTGTTTGTCCGTATATGTGATTGGATATGCGACAAATGATATGCAACGTACACATACTTGCACGACGTTCGGCCAATACGGAGCAGACACATCGTAGAGTATTCGGACAATTTTGCGCGAACGCTAGGCCGGAGCAAAACAGCTGTATGGCAATACCTGCCGGATATCAAACGGTGGTGCAAAACTGGACGTTTGAGTGATATCGGAACCGAGTTTCGGCCGGCACTGGCACGATACTGCAAAGTATTGCCGTGCTGCTTGGGAACGGAAGTGATGGCATCTGACCATCATGTTTCCAATGCTTATTTAATTTAATTCTCTTCTGGGGTGCATGAAAGAGCACTTCTGTGACACACCAGAGATATTCCCAACTTGGGCAGGCCTCTTGGATTTCTTTGCCACTTTTGGCACTTATTTGGCACTTCAGTGGGTAGCCAGAGAAGAGCCACACTTTGGCATGCCCCGAATCTCCAAATTAAGATTTACTGCAGCAGTTATGGGTCAAGTATGGCACTACTTTGGCACTCCTGTGGCGAACCAGTAGAAAGTCAAATTTTGGCATGTCTAAAATACCCGAATTAGGCGTTGCTCTGGCAGTTATGGCTAAAGTATGGCACCAACTTTGGCGCTCCTCTGACGGACCAGGGAAAAGCCAAACCTTGGCATGCTGAATTCCCAGATTAGGATTTACTATGGCAGCTATGGCTGAAGTATGGCACCAACTTTGGAGCTCCTCTGGCGGGCCAGAGAAAAGCCAAACTTTGGCACGTCCCAAATAGCGAAATTAGGCGTTGCTCTGGCAGTTATGGCTAAAGTATGGCACCAACTTTGGCGCTCCTCTTGCGGACCAGAGAAACGACAAACATTGGCATGCCCCAAATTCCCAGATTAGGATTTACTATGGCAGTTATGGCTCAAGTATGGCACCAACTTTGGCGCTCCTCTTGCGGACCTGACAAACGTCAAACTTTGGCACGTCCCAAACACCGAAATTAGGCGTTGCTCTGGCAGTTATGGCTCAAGTATGGCACCAACTTCGGCGCTCCTCTGGCGGACCAGAGAAACGCCAAACCTTGGCATGCCCCGAATTCCCAGATTAGGATTTACTATGGCAGTTATGGCTCAAGTATGGCAGCAACTTTGGCGCTCCTCTTGCGGACCTGACAAACGTCAAACTTTGGCACGTCCCAAACACCGAAATTAGGCGTTGCTCTGGCAGTTATGGCTCAAGTATGGCACCAACTTTGGCACTCCTCTGGCGTACCAGAGAAGAGCCAAACTTTGGCATGCCCTAGGATCGCCTAACTAATGCTATAGTTAGGCACCTTACTTTGGCACTGATGAGTGCCATGGTGCAAAACCCTAACTGCGCCAAAGTTGGGCCCTTATGTTTGCAGATCTTTGCCCAAGTTGGGCATTCCTCTGGCGTGCTACCTGGCTACCTTCTCCGTATACCGAATATTTGATGTTCACCTACTAAATTACATATGACTTGCTGGAGTCTCTTAGTTAAAACTCGTACAAAAGTTTTATAACCGACGCTACATAAAGTGATCGGTCGGTACTCACTTGCGCCTTGCCGCATTCGTATCAGTGACTTTCGGTATAAGCAGAGTATATGTTTTCAGAATGAAGGGTGGTAAAACTCTGAATTCATACGCCTCGCGAATGACTTCCCGGAAAAAAGGGGCTACTAAATCTTCGAACTTTTGATAACATTTTGCACTTATCTCGTCAGGTCCGGGCGTTTTATGAGCCGGCAAACCATCCATGGCCCGTTCTATTTCTCCGAGCGTAATTGGTTCCTCCAACCACTATTTTTTTATTATCTGTAAGCTGTGGTGTTCCTTGCAGTAAGCTGTCACTCTCGTCCGTGTTAATCTGCTGTTGGCAGCCTCCAAATAATTGTTTATAATATTCAAGAAAGGCATTCTCTATAAACTTTGCGTCACCACTTATCATCATCACCATCATCATTTATTTTCCTTGAGGGCCCCAGGGGGCATTGTGACTAATCATCGTAATTTCCTTATCTTGCGCGTACTTCCTTTCCTTGGCAAGGACACGCCCAGTGGGCTGCTCGCCTAACAGAAACTTGTCTGCTCTAGCTCGCATGATCGCACAGCGATAACGCTCTTGGTGTAAGTATTTCTGCCACGTTCGTGCGCGGGTTTTTCTTTTCATTTTTCAAAAGTTCATGCCAATACTTTTTCAATTCCTTCTCCTTCTTTCTCGACACCTACTTTAAGTAGGAAAACCTTTCAATTGCCATTTGTTTGACCTCTTCTTTAAAATATTCCCATTTTTTGAGAAAGAATGTTTCTTTTCCGGAGACCATTTTCTTTAGCATCTCTATTACGCTCTCAACAAAAACAGCGTCGTGTAGCAACCGGTTATTCATTTTTCACAAGTGCCACCTAAATTTGTTCTTAGGCTGCTTGTTATTTCTCTGCGTCACAGTGACTAAACAATGATCTGTGAGAATATAGGCTTCGCAACGTAGACTGATACATTGGTGATTACTTATATGTAAATTCGTTCTAGACGCGCGTTCGAGGACTTTTGAAAATGAGTAAAACGGAGAGTGTCGCGAATGGCCCTCGAGCGCGCTACGTCTTCCAGATGATGCTCTTGCAACATTTCGGTTAGTTATTCTACGCTGCGATTTCGGTACGACACGCCTGAACTTCGATCAGCCCGGCTGTATACGCAATTGAAGTCTCTCAAAAGGACCACTACTCTGTCGCACTGCATGCACGAACTAAGAAAGTGAAAAGAAGACACCCTCTCGTTCGCTCTGTTAGGCGCATAGATGCATATGACTCGCCAGCCACGGTTAAATAAAGTAAAGTCGCACAAACCAAAATGCCACAGCTCATCAGCGACGACATTCAAGTCTCGCAGCGGCACTGACTTTGCCAAAAGAAAAACAGCCTGCCGACATCCCATTTGCGTGACCGACGCACGCCTCGTAGCGGCTAAAGAAAGGCCGCAGCGCTTGTTCTATTTTGTCGTCAGAGGCCATTTTTGTCTCCTGGAGCGCTAGGAAACCAATTTTCTCTTCAGTCAGTATTCGCTGCAGCTGGTATTGTTTCTTCCGTGTGTTAAAGCCACGTACATTTAAAGGCGCGAATCGTACGGACTCGCTAAAAAAACTGCTAGAGTCGCTGAGCATTAACATTCAAACGAATAAAAAAAAAAACTACACAGCCGAGCCTCATGCTTTATCCGGAGACTAAAACACCCGGGGTGATCGTGGAAACTCGCAGCGAGTGTTCTCTGCGACGCTTCACATCGCTAACATGCTTTTGATTCGCCATATAAAAAGAACATTCTGGTGGGGTTCACCAGATTATATGGAGGATGAGAAGACGAATACACAGAGGTCGGCATTTTAGGTCGTCCTTGCTCACCCCCACCCTCACAGCCCCACTCCCCAAAGCCCCTCACTCACCCTCACAGTCACAACTACACTCACCCTCAGCCCCTCACTCACCCTCATCCTCACAGTCACAGTCTCCTTCAGCCCTTCACACACCCTCACGCCCCTCACGCACTCACCGCCCTGCCGGCTCTCTTGGTACTCACAGCCCTCACGCTCCTCATGCCCCACACGACCTCATGGCCCTCACTCAACCTCACACTCATTAATATTTTTAGGTCAGAAACTCACTCACCCTCACCTCATGTGTGAAGATGAGGGTCAGTGAGGGCCGTCATGGGTGAGGATTGCCGAGGTATGCGAATACTTTTTCGGTGAAGCGGTAAAGGTAAGGCCACGGTGTGAGATAGATATAAGTGAGGAAATACCGCACGGCGAACGCTGCGGCGTGATCGACCACATCAAGTCCCCTTGGCGTGCCCCGAGTAGCGTCAGCCGACAGCGTCGTCACCGTCCAGACAAAGCAGCTGACGAAAAAGAAAAAAAAAAAGCATCGTTCCTACGGCCCGCGGGAGGGCGCTCTCTCCGCTAGGAGCTTCTGCTCTGACCTCGACGGCCGCTGGCTTGAACACCGTGCCAGAGATCCCAGCGCTTTAACGCGTTCATAAAGCGTATTGCCGACGTTGAGACCCGAAACTAGTGTCAATAAAGAGTTCTAGAATAGCGTAAAGACCCTTGCGTCAGCACTGCGTACAACGCACGCAAGCTGTCGACGTAACTTTACGGAGCGCGTTGAATGCGCCCTTTTAGTATAGCGGAAGGGAGAGGACGACGAAGTGACCTGGCCGAGGGACACAGAATTCTCCGCTGCCGGTAAATAGTATAATTTTTTCGCTACTTCCGTAATCCACCGGAATCAGCGGACAATCGCCATCTTAATCGGAAGGTCCAGTGACCTCGTACGTGCAAATTTTATTTCGACAAGTGAGTTCCTTTTTGCGACATTGAGCGGATTAGACTCGATGCGCACTGTGAGAAGCTAAGCCTACTCGGCTTAGTTCACCATTACCATGCCAGGAGAAGTCAGCGACCTCCCCAAGGCACCCACGAACCCGGCATACCTAGCCGCTGCGTCCCTGCCTAATACGGCAAACTGCGCGCTACCAAAGGAAAGGACGCGCACAGCAGCGCTATGACAACCAAAAGGACGCCTGGTGCAAACCTCGGCCAAGCGACCGCCGCCTACTGCACACAAATACAACTGCCTCCAACGGCCACCCCGTGACTTGCGCAGGTTCTAAGACGAAAGAGAACCACCGCACGCAACCTAGCGGAAAACTCGGAACTCAAGAAGCCCAAACGCCCAGAGGGACGCATAACCGAAACCGACGATGAAGACGACGCGTTCTCTGTTTACACGACGTCCACCGCTATGGAGCAGGACCTGGAAAAAACAACGGAATGCAACGCCGAAATCAGTTCCAACGAAAACGCATAAACCGAAGTCCAGAAACGAAAGCGGAGCATTAAGCCTCCGCTGCAAGTGGACACACGACCGAGATACAACGTGATTTTCTGCCCGAGGACTAGATTCGACATCACGACCCTGCGCAGCAAAGCCATTCGAGAACAGTTGCTCGGAATCTGTGGCGCGGAAACACATGCTAAGACGACGGATCACTTTCACTACAGAATAAACGCTAAAACAAATACGGTGTCTGTCACGGTATGGAAAGAGGAACACGCAAGACGACTCCTAGGGACAAGGGGCCTGAAGACAGGAGGAAATCCAGAATTCGTTGAGGTAGTATCCCACAGCCCTCCATACGAAGGCACCACGCGAGGAGTTTTACGAGGTATCGACCAGGAGGAATCCGAATCAACCTTGCTGCAAACCCTGGAATGCAGGTCCCACGAGATCTTAGATGCTAGGCGATTGGGAAAAAATGGAGCTATTCTCATCACCTTCCAGGGTACACGCCCTCCCAGGCACCTCGTATATAACGGACGAGTCATGCCCGTCGTACCATATCGACCAACAACCATGGTATGTCGACGGTGCCACCGACTGGGACATAAACAGAACATCTGCACTCATCCGGAACGATGCAACGATTGCGGATACATTCTCGAAGACAAGCACGTGTGTACACGTATCATGTGCGTTAATTGCCGATCAAATAGACACTTAATTGGCAACCAATCCACGCTGCCCGGCGAAATTAGAAGTAGAGCAGCAACTACAGGAAAGAGCGAACAACCTAAGACGTGGGAACCGCCGTAAACAATGGCAAAATGAACGAAAACCACGTGGAAATCGCTCATGAAGCCGAAGGAGACATTCCTCTCAAAGAGACACTCTCCGAAACCACTCACCATTCTGCGTTAAGATAGACAAATTTCCCGTACTCCTCGAGACCGAAAACCGCTACGACCTCCTCTCCGAAGAGAAAGACAAGCGAAGCAGAAGCAGAAGCCACAGCAGGACTCCCAGCCGCCTAAAAGGAGGCAACCGCGAACACTCCAAACCGTCAAAGAGTCGATCGAAATCCAGATTGCACCAGTCGCAAGTCCCAAAAGGCAGGTGCGGAAGCCCACATAGGCACACGTTATAATCGAGCGACGGGAGACTGGCTACTTCCCGGACCGCGATGCTGAAGCAAAAGCGTGGTGCGATGAACTTCGCTCTATTGCCGAGGCAAGCAAGCAAGCAAGGGAAAGGATCAAACAAGACGAGGACGACCTGAAAAGTTTTGAAGCCAAGATTCAGGCACGTAGAAAGCAACACGAAAAAGATGATCGAATTAGACACGCAAGAGAGGCTGACTTGCGCTAACGCATAAAGGCGCACGCGAAAGGGTCGCAACCGTACAGAAGGAGCACTACCAGCTGCGACGCCAGCAACAAAGGGACGCTCGCCACAAGCAGAATCAAATGTTACAACAAAGCAGGCCCATCCCGCTGCACCAATGACAGCCGACCTGCTTTAACACAGGGCATTACCAGGAAAATCTTGGAGCAACAAATCATGCTAATCGAACAAGCTATACCACAAATTATTGAGCAGCAAATACCGCAGCTTCACAGGAAACTCAGTGAACAAATGCGAGAGCTGATTAGCCCGAGAATCTACGAAGCATCGGCCGCACCACCGACCCCTTCGGACAGCCACGATGGAATGCTCATCCAATGAGCGGAGAATACGGATGCTGCAGGGGATCTATCGGGGGCTTCTAAGTCGGCCCGACGAACTCACAATTTGTTTCGCCGACCTAGAGCCACACGACGTGCTTCTACTGCAGGAGACACGTAGCGACACGATCGACCTACGTGGATTTGTCATGTATTTCATACCGACCATCGAACACAAGAAGAAAAGAAACCACTAGGATGACAACCCTGGCGGACAGCAAACACAAGTAAAAGCGCAGGCTGGCGTCTACGCCAAGAGAAAAATTCCACATATGCAGATTGACACCAAACAGTGGTGCAGAGCGACTCACGAAGTGGTCGCAGTCCGCATCGATCTCGGAGGCAGGGACAATAAAAGACTGCGGATCGTCTCGGCATACTACAGACCCGAAACTGGGCACCGTAGTTCGAATGACTTTAACTGGATAAGGGACTTCAGAAAGAAATACCCGGAAGGCTACACGCTCTTCTGCGGAGATTTTAACGCGATGCACGCTACATGGGGCTCAAACAAGACCTGGACAAGGGGTACCGAGCTATACGACGCGCAAGAGCGAGGGAACATGACACTCGTCAACGACATGAAAATCCTGACACGGTACGGAATCAGGGCCAGACAACAGGACACAGTACTTGACCTTGCTTGGGCCTCACCAGACACGATCAACCGACTCGAATGGATCGTCCGAGAAGATGCCTGGGGTAGCGACCGCTTCCCAATAGAGATGGCACTAACCCTTGACCCCCACAAAAGAACCAGGCGCACAACCCGTACAGTGATATGGGATAACTTTAGACGCTACGTGAGGGAAAACGTCAACCAAGTGGAATACCAGGACCTGTTGAAACTCTTGACGAAGATAACAGAAGCAGCCACGGGGAAACGACAGGTGAGCGGAGACACTCCCAACCCCAGATACCCACCTTCTCTCGCTATGGGAACCAGGAACCACGCTTCTAACCGAATACCGAAAGGACAAACAGCGTAGCACGCTCATTGAAGTAAACAATGTTTCAAAGCAAGCAAGCAAGCACGCCCGGGGTATCAACGTAGAACGCTGGTTAGAGCACTGCGAATCATTTGACAAGAGCACGCGGCTCAACAAAGTATGGAACACCTTTAACGCCATGTTTGGCAAAAGAAAACAGTGGCACACGGTTCCCGTCCTTGCCTTCCTGGCCGATAAGAGCACGAAAGAAATCTTAGAAGAATTGGGTTCAGTACTCTTCCCGCAGCCTTCAAACCCGCCCAACCAGACTATTTACTCACCGGGTCCATTGGACGGTCCGGCAGACAAAGACATGCCCCTGACAACCTGGGAGCTAGACGCCGCCATCACCCAAAGCAGTGCCAAGAGCGCTCCGGGGCAGGACGGCGTCGCTACGAGCATGCTAAGAAACTCCCCACAACAAGCAAGGGAGGCGATGCTGCAATGGTTTAACGATATCTGGGTAACGAGTAAAATCCCCGACGAATGGAAAATCTCTTTTGTCTCATCCACCCCAAAAGCGGTTAAGCCAACGACAGACCCCAAGAACGTAGTAAGACTTATATCACTTACGTCTATAATAGGCAAGCTCACGGAACGAGTAGTCCCAGCTCGCATTCAGTGGCTTAACAAGACGAAAGGAATTTTTCATCCTGCACAAACCGGTTTCCGAAAAAACCTGAGGACACACGACAGTCTAACGCTCATCCACAAAGATGTCACCGACTACCACCCGCGCCGCAAACAAATGCGAGTCCTCGTGACGGAGGACGTATGAAAGGCTTTCGACACGGTTCCACACGAGGCAGTGATCGACGCGATGAGGATCAAGGCATATGCGGCAAACCGCTAAATTATGTGAAATCTTTTTTGCAGAACCGGCAATTCACAATTAAGGCAGGCATAAACGACGAGGAAAGCCAAACCAAACCCAACGATATAGGCGTCTTGCAAGCAGCAGTATTACCGCCAACGCTATTTAACATCGTAATGGGCCCACTGCTGTGGAGATTATACGATATACCACAGCTGAAGGCAACAATATATGCGGTCGACATCACCGTATGGACAAACAAAGGAGAATCAAAGGAACAAAAACAAACAATACAGGAGGGACTTGACACCATCTGCGACTACCTGAAAAAGGTTGGACTGGCGCCATCACCAGGAAAAACGAAATACACAATTTTCGGGAACGACTATAAGAGAATTGACCTAGACCTCGCGTTTGACGGACAACGGATCGACAAGGAAGCAGAAGTCAAGCTACTTGGTGTGCACTTCGGAAACGGCAAGCACGCGGCAAACAATTGGCTAAACACTATCACACAAGCGTGGAAACAACGCTTGCCACTTATACAACGCATATCCCACAGAATGGGTGGTGCGGGAGAAAAAACCGCAAAGACACTTGTACAGTAAGTCCTCGTACAGTAAGTCCTCGTATCCAAGATAATGTACGGTGTTCGGTTCTGCAAGCGCACGCACCGACACAAGAAAAAACTTCCCTCGTTATACAACGATGCACGGAGAGCCATACTTGGACTGCCAAGATTCGCCAACGTTCTAGCAACTAGTGCAGTGCGTACAGCTCACCGATCGGAGACTAGACCTCGAGAAACAAGCCGCCACACACAGCGCTCTACTGAAACACACGGAGCACGGCAGAAAGATAGCCAAACTACTCAACCCAGAGGGCAAGAATGATGCAGGGGACATCCCACCACCCACACCCCCATGGGACCTCATCGACTTCACACAGTCCCAGCCGATCCCGCGCAACATGGACGCGCAGAAACACGCTAAACGAAGGGAACACTACGCCCGAAATTACGCAGTCGAAGTTCGAACGTTTCTGGCGGACCCGCCCATCACGATCGCGTACACTGATGCGGCGAAGAAAATCGCCGGCCCAGAGACTGCCACGACAGCCGCCGCCATCTTCTAAAGACAACCTAATGGTGACATTGATATCGTCCACAACCCAACCATGAGTAGCCGATCCTTACTCTCCCGAACTCGCCGAAGCCAAGGCAATGCTCTTCGCGATAGAGAGCCACTTAAGGCACCTAGAGGTGACACAAAGACAGCACGACGCCAATCAACAATACATATTTCCGGACTCGCAGCACGTCATCCGAGAATGCAAAAGACACAAAGCCACGACGTGCAGAACCATCTAACGCATTTTCCACACGGCTCTGCACCTATTCCGCGTACACCAAACAAAGGTCTGCATCCGATGGATCCCGGGACACACGGGCATCCAAATCAACAAGGCGGCGCATGACGCGGCGCGAGGGAGCTACACTCCCTCGCGGCCCCTCGCTTGTCGCCGGAGAATCCGACCCCTCATCGACTAACACTGAAACTGACGATACAACATACGACCCGGTTGAAGCTATACGGATGCACAAAAAAGAATGGAAGCGCCGACTAAAGGAATCCTGGAACCCCGAACCAGATCCCATTCCACCCAACCACTTCAAACGCAAGGAGATGGTAATATTACGAGGAATTCGTAGGGTGGCGCAACAACACCATACCTGACTCAAAAATTTGAGTCCACCATGAAAAGAAAGCTGAACCCTGATCATGAACCCCCCGACCAAAGATGTCAACTTTGCGAAGGAGACGGCACACACCCAAAACTTTACCACCTGATTTGGGAATGTGAGGCCCTCGCCACGCACAGAAGTGATGTTTGGGCCCAGCTGGGCAGAGACACTCCTAGCTCCTACGAGGAGTGGATCAGACCGTTTGGCGACTCTGAAAGACGAGTCCGAATCTTAAGGACACTCCTCCATTACACGATGTCGGGCGACCTACGTCAGGACATTTAGAAGGGGGGCTTTCTAAGGGTCCCTTGAAAGAAGTCACGGGCAAGTACGACCACTTTTGTTTTTTCTCATTAAACGTTTTACACACGCACAATATAGCGGAAGGCAAACGTATATGTAACAGAGCCATTTATTGAGAGAGTCTGGCCACACATTGGTTTGTATAGGCGAGCATCTCGGAGCCAACCACAGGCCGCGAAACAGCCCTTAGCTGTGGTCGTGTGCTCTAAATATGTGACACGAATAATTTAAGCCGTTTTAGCGTCGCTAGAGTGAAAAGGTATGACTCTCAGTGACTGAAAACTTGGCGCATGTGAGGATGTTGTCACGTCCATGTTCAACGGTAGAATAAACGAACGTGCGGTCCAAACCAGGGCTGACTTGCTAGAAACAGCGTCTCAGCTGAGACTGGGGGAAGGAAAGCACTGCCAAAGCCAGCGCACGAGCCGTGCGGGACCATCTCAACCCGAGCCGAGCAAACCACGTCTCAAGACGCTCCCGCGCCCCACCCTTTGCACTGTTTTAATAATAATAAATTTGGCTCTGAAGAGCGGCGGCACCGCGGTAAGGCAACAGCCCGTACCATGAAGGCCCGCGGTGCCGCGTCTAAGGAACATGATAATGCGATGAGTATATAAATGCAAGATGACGAGGAGATGGATTGTTGCTATTACGGAGGATTTAAGTCCAATTTGAATATGTCCACACTTCGTTGAGGCGGGTCAGCAGTGGGCCAAGGGGATCTGCAGCCTGCCGTTCGATCGGTGCATAGTTGCACAAATCAGCCCCCGGAACATGATGGTGCTGTCGATCACTAAAGCCAAAGCATCAGGCTCCAAGTGGGTAGCCCAGTCAAAGCAGAAAGCTGCCGCCTCCGAGGTACAGAGACCCAGGGTTTAGAATGGGGCACCGCCGACGCCCGGTGTGGCATCCTCTAAACGTCGGCGTCGTCGTCGTCGTCGTGCTGCTGCGAGGTTGAATGCTTCTATTTCACGCTTTAAATGCCGCTTACAATATTTTGACCTCACGGATTGCTGATTGGTCGACGCGTTGTCACAAATTTAGTTTACGCTCTAACCGCGGGGGGAGTATTCAGCGCTGGCGGCGGTCTTTGCTCCGCCTATTGGCCAAACTCTCCCAATATACGGCTCTCATATGTAAAGACTTGCAGAGCCATCTAGATGTGCTCCTGCGAACTGCTTCAAACAATCCAGCGCGGGTATTCGGTCAAGCAAATCCAAAACCACGGATCTCTTCGCCTTGCCGGCTTTGCTACGAAGTGCGTGAATCTCTTTCCATTTGCCTGTTGTGAACGTGTTTTGTCTTTTTTTTAGGACTGTGCGACGAGCAGTTCGATCTATGGTTCGCTCTAGTGTGCTGTGGGATCCCTACTATCTTATGTTGGCCTCGTCATATGCTTCGAAGTATGCAATCAATAGGTCGCACCGCTCGCGTACCGACCGCACGGTAAATACCTTTTTAGGTTCGACGGCGTCGCCAACGTTCTTAGCAATTGACACCCATCTTTGTGGGCCTCTCGAAAGGGTTCGTCGTTGATTTCTTTGAGGAGGTTGTGGGTCGCCTATCATTAACGTCCGACCAAGCCGAGTTCCACTCGCTTCGATTAAGTCACACGGGGAAGCGCAACCATTGGGAAAAGGTTTAATCTGTACTTAAGTTCAGAGTCTGACGAAGAGTAGGGCCAAAGCTGTCTAGTGGTCCGGGTCTCCTGCTATAGGCCTTGCTCGGCACCGGCTCTTTCGTCTGTCTCCAGCTTCGAACTTCGAGTGTCCTCGCCTCCACGAGTCTTGCCCTTTTTCCCTTTTTTCTCTTTCTTCCACAAGGTTGAGGTCATCTTCAATGGAGAAGCGAACCCGTACAACGCGCGTAGCACTTCCACTGGTTTGCCCCACCGCCGCCATTTCTCAAACAGGAGTAGTCTCGCGCTTTCCCGTGCGCGACGAGAGCAACGAGAATGGCATGCAGGGGACCACTACGTATGTTCGCAAAACTCGATAGCGAGCGTACGTACGCATAGCTCGCTGCATTGCGTACGTATGGCTCATGCGCCGTGTAGATGACGCAGCGTTAACGCTAACGTAGGGGGCTTGCGTTTGCTCCTATACGTCATACTAAAACTCTCTAATGACGAAGTGCCTAAGCAACACGCATAGCACCAGTGTCAAGATCTACATAACGTGGCGCAACCAGAAAGCGACTTTAAAAGGACACCCGAACAGTTCTTACGAGTTGTGAATGCGAAAAATTGAATGTTGTTCTTCCCCTCTCGTAAGCGGCCGCCAATGGCTATCTAGGAGCCGTTTTGCTCAGCCAATGGGAGAATGGGCATTTCTTTCGCGTTCTTTTATTTTATTCTTTTTGCGCTTACATGCATTGTTTGCTCCGCTCCATGCGATAGTTGATGCTTTTCCATCAAAACAAGCTTCATGTCTCTCATGAATAAAAATGAAAAACCGGGCCCGCACCAGACTGCCATTAGACTCATATCGAGGAGCCATCTGGTGTCGCCGCTTGCAACCAAGGCGAAAAAAGGACTTCATCTGGCACGTGCGACGCGCGCACGCGCCGCAGGCCTCTCCCGTGGGTGAGGCTCGCGGGAAAACAAGGTCATAGTACGGCGTGCAAATTGTCTGCTCCTTGCGAATTTCGCACGTTTGTTTACCCCCGAACGTGCCCCCGTGCTTTTGTTTACTCTGACTTTAACCAACGACGGGCGCGTTTGGCTACCTCGCCATCGTTCGTTCCATACGGGTTCTCTATGTTGCCCTTTAATTGGCATGCTCCTTCCTACTTGCGTTCCGATGCACAAAAGACGCATTTTGGAACACTTGCTGGCCATGTAACTTGTATCTAGGAGTGACAATACACTCGAAAAGGGCCAATAAATTCTTCGTAGATCGGGGTTTTCATTGTGTGGAGGCTGTGATATCAGTTTCGGTTACCGCTCACCTGTCGTATTTAACAGTTGAGCGGACACACTGTTTATTAGGCAGCAGGCGATGATTAGTCCGGTCTCTTGTCAGGTCATTGAGGTCACTTCTTGCAGGAAGCTATTCGGTTAATTTTCCGACATTCGAATACCCGATGGCTGTGCATAAGCCGCCTGATTGTTTATTTAAAGACACAAAAATGTGCGAGATTAAGGGGACGTCTATGGAAAAGAAAGGCAAGAAAATATGAACATGCAGTATATCTTCTTATTTCCGTTAGAATAATCTCACATATTTAAAACAAACACAGACATGACAACTCGCAAAAACATTTTACGGAACGTATGCTCGTCGGTTTCTCTTCCTTGCGAAGCCTCGGGTTAATTTTAAGCTCTAAACACAACACAAATCAAGTAACTGGGATTCCAAGCGAAATAAATATTCCCTCATTGTTTGGGCAGGTAATTACAATGCCCCCAGGTACAATCCAGCAAACTCCCGTTCCTTCGTGAGAGCCCGTAAATGTTCCTGGATTTCTTCTTTGACAGACGCGATATTTTAAATCCCAAGTTGGTTGGTTATGGGCAAGTGGACTGAAAAAACAGAACAACAAAAAAAAAAAACAAGTACATAAACGCTGCAACATTAAGTGACAAGGCTGATTCGGAAAAAAAGAAAAGCCCCGAAACTTCCGTTTTTAATCAGAAAGAGACGACCGACCGTGCGTGCTGCAACAATAGCCTGGAGCTAATAATTACTCAGTTCAAAGCAGGCAGATGAGTTTCTTCACTTCTCTTTCAGCCGTTACCGATTGAGTCCTTTTGGCTAGAAACGGAACAGTTTTATGTCTTTTAAACATATTTTTTTATTTAATGATCCAAAAATATGAGTGGTGCATAGTGAGTAATATTCGTTACCTTTAGCTTCAAAATGCAATATTCTGGAATGCACACTTTGATTATAAACATGTTGTTTATTACCTATACTCCGTTTTACTTTTAATAAACATGAAGAGATTTTACGATTACCTCCACTTTCTTATAAGTACTTGACATAATACGGATAATTATTGCATTCTGCCAATAAATATCTCTTTAATTTGCTACAATTTTTACAAAACATTTTCAAAGGGCAGCAACGCTTTCTTGTGTTTCGGTTCACCATAGAATAATGGATGTTTCTTTTTCCCTCAGAAACAAAACTGCCTGAAAGAAAAGAGCATAATTAACGCTCAATATTTGCCAATAATAATATTAAATATTAAGTAAACCTAAAAAAAAGAAAGGGTGACTTAATACCGGGATATGGGCGCATTTTCTTCAAAATTTAAATTGGACGTTTGTTTTCATGAACGTATCTAGATGTCAAGGGGTTGTGTGGACTGGTTTAATTTCTTTAATTTGCTACAATTTTTACAAAACATTTTCAAAGGGCAGCAACGCTTTCTTGTGTTTCGGTTCACCATAGAATAATGGATGTTTCTTTTTCCCTAAGAAACAAAACTGCCTGAAAGAAAAGAGCATAATTAACGCTCAATATTTGCCAATAATAATATTAAATATTAAGTAAACCTAAAAAAAAGAAAGGGTGACTTAATACCGGGATATGGGTGCATTTTCTTCAAAATTTAAATTGGACGTTTGTTTTCATGAACGTATCTAGATGTCAAGGGGTTGTGTGGACTGGTTGGTTCATATTTGAAAGTTTAAAAGCGCCGAGAATATTCGAGCACCGAGACCAAACTTCCAAGATAAGAGCTTCCTACAAGTGGCGACATTCTTTGAAGTGTCGACAGCCTGACGTTGCAGGTTTTAGGAAGTGTATGGCGGCACACAACAGAAGACAGATCTGAATGACGTCGTTTTATTCCAGCAGAATGTGCTTGGTCATTTTTATTGGTTGTCGTTACTTGCAAAAATTAGTGCTGGGGACTTTATCCGAGTCGAGGTAAGATAAAAACAAGGCCCACTCGCAACTAAAAGTTTATCTGAAAAAGAAAACACAAACTCATTATATCGGTCATCCGAAAATGTTTAGTCATCATGACGTGGGTTCAAACCCAGTTTTAGATAATGGCACAGTTTCCCTGAGGCCCTCTCAGGGAAACTGTGCCATTATCTAAAACAGGGTTTGGAGGTTTCGCTGACACTCTTTTTTTTGGCCATAATCTCAAAAGCTTCGTGTGCCTCTCTCCAAACTTTGTTCGTGTATTTGGCCAAAATCTTGATGTCATGCACAACTACTTTGTACCGGCATCTGCTACAATGGACGGTGAGATTACCAGAAGGACCGACTTGCGTGACTGCCGCATGCGGGCGAGCACTATCGTTAACGCATTTGCCCGTCTGGTCGATAAACACATAACCGTAGATGAAAAAAAAAAAAAAAACAGTTAGGGCGCAGGCAAGCTGGTGTAGGTTTACCATCCTTTGAAACCACCTGAGACTGGGTGGAAGAAACACGACGACGTCTCAAACACAGCTAACCACTTTATTCAGTGCTCCCTCCTTTTATACATCATGAAACCAAAATCTTCGCCAGAAAAAACACACCCCAAACAATGGCACCAAGGGGATACGCCTTGACCTCGCAACAACTCTTGTCTTCAAAAAAAAAAAATCACGAACCACCCGGAACCAACATAAGGTACACACATTGAAACATCGGCCGAGGGGAACATATGCTTTGACCTCGCAGCCACTCTTATCTTTACAAAAAACGAATTAGCGAACCGCACGGAACCGACTGCAGTTTGAACCCATCGACCTGTTTCACCTTTTCTTTTTCCCCCTTTTTTCTTCTCCCTTTACGCACGCATACAAACGGAACAAGTTCATGAGAAATGGCTACCCCTCGCGAAAACACAAGACCTGTTCAATTCAGGGATACGGTCCATTCGTCACATGCACACTCGTCACAGGACGATTTGTCACAGGACGATTCGTCACACGGGAACATTCGTCATAGGATGATTCGTCACGCGGCCAACCGGTCCCACAATAGTTCGTCCCCACAAAAATGTAGTCTTCAATTTGGTTTGGGCGGATTAAGTCCCTCACCTCATATCTTAGTATGTGTTTCGCTTCTGAAAGGCGAAGAATTCGTAACAAACGTTTTCGCTTCTGGTTCGTTCCCGAACATTGAATGTTGGTTCGGCCTCACAAAGTGGGTCACCTTTTATCTTAACATGTCTTTCGCTTCTCAAGGTCAAAGAATTTGTAACAGACGTTCTAGCTTCTGGGTCCGTCCCGAGCGGTGAATGCGGAGGCTATAAAAGAGCGACTATTTTTGAACTCGGACTACATTCAAAATAATGGAGGTGATCGCAACAGAGAGAGGTAGAGCCATGTTGCTGCACGAGGGGTACTAGTACACATTCAGCAGAAAGAATTCCGGTACCTATTGATTCTGTCGAATAGGTGTATGCAAGGCAAAAGTAAAAGCCGATTTGGCTGCCAGTCATATTATTGCTCGTTCAGGCCAGCAACTGAGATCAACCTGCTGAAGACTCGGAATATAATGAAAGTAAAAGCGGAGGAGTATTGTAAGATTAGTTTTCCTAACCATTCTTTTATGTGACAGTGGGAAGTCGTGAAACTCCTCATCAGGGAATGTGGGCAGTTGTTGAGATTTGCGATGTACTATCGTCTTCTGCCCGATCGATGTGACCAGTTGCCCGGATGACAAGTCATCCTCTGACGAGCGTGCATGTGACGAATCGTCCTCATCCCTTCAATTCATACTCGCAGAAAAACTTTCGCACTATCACTAAGGAGCACCGACGCCTGGCTTTTGCAATTGCTGATCGACCTAATTTTTACTGTCTCTTTTACAACCCTTCTGACGTCATTGACCTCTTTGCATACTACCGTTGTACCGGACCGTTGTACCGGACCGTTGTACCGGACCGTTGTACCGGACGATTGTACCGGACCGTTGTACCGGACCGTTGTACCGGACCGTTGTACCGGACCGTTGTACCGGACCGTTGTACCGGACCGTGGTACCGGACCGTTGTACCGGACCGTGGTACCGGGGCGTTGTACCGGACCGCTGTATCGGACCGTTGTACCGTTGTTGTACCGGACCGTTGTACCGTTGTTGTACCGTTGTTGTACCGGACCGTTGTACCGTACCGTTGTACCGGACCGTTGTACCGTTGTTGTACCGGACCGTTGTACCGTTGTTGTACCGGACCGTTGTACCGTTGTTGTACCGGACCGTTGTACCGGACCGTTGTACCGGACCTCTTTGCGTAATACAACGGTAGTATGCAATGACTCTCTGCATACTACAACGGTAGTATGCAATGACGTCATTGACGTCAAAAGGGTTGTAAAAGAGACACTAAAATTAGGTCGATCGGCAATTTCCTAAGCCAAACGTCTATGAGTCTTAGTGATAGTGCGAAAGCTTTTCTGCATGTATAAATTGAACAGGTCTTGTGTTTTTCGCGAGAGGTAGCCCCTCTCATGATCTTGCTCCGTTTGTATGCGAAAATGGTGTAAAAGGTCAATGGGTTCGAACTGCAGTCGGTTCGTTTTTTGCAAAGATGGGATGAGGACGATTCGTCACAGGCGCACTCGTCATAGGACGATTGGTCACAGGACGATTCGTCAATTAGGAACATTCGTCACAGGATGACTCGTCATGCGGGCAACTGGTAACATCGATTGGGCAGGGTACGATAGTAAATTGTAAATTTCAACAACCGCCCACATTGCCTGAGGAGTTTCACGACTTCCCACTGTGACATAAACCAACGGTTAGAAAAACTAATCTTACAATACTCATCCGCTTTGCCTTTCATCATTGAAGAAGAAAGAATAAACAATTAAAACAGGGACAACACAACCACATCTTTCAATGAAAGATGTGGTTGTGTTGTCCCTGTTTTAATTGTTTATTCTTTCTTCTTCAATGACTTAAACCAACACGCTCTTCTACCAAGCATACCTTTCATCATATTACGACTCTTCAGCAGGTTGATCTAAGTTGCTGGCTTGAACGAGCAATAATTCGATTGGCAGCCAAATCAGTTTTTACTTTGCCTTGCATACGCCTCTTCGTAACAACCAATAAGTATTGGAATTCTTTCTGCTGCATGTGTACGAGTACCTCTCATGCAGCATCATGGCTCTACCTCTCTCTGTTGCGATCTCCTCCATTATTTTGAATGTAGTCCGAGTTCAAAAATAATCACTCTTATATAGCCTCCGCATTCACCGTTCGGGACGGACCCAGAAGCTACAACGTCTGCTACAAATTTTTGACCTTGATAAGCGAAAGACATGCTAAGTTAAGAGGTGACCCATTTTGTCAGGCCGAATCAACATTCAATGTTCGAGACCGAACCAGAAGCTAAAACATTTGTTGCAAATTCTTCGCCTTTCAGAAGCCAAAGACATACTAAGATAGGAGGTGAGCCACTTTGTCCGCCCGAACCAAATTGAACAATAAATTTTTCGGGGGACGAACTATTGTAGGACAAGTTGGCCGCGTGACGAGTCATCCTATGACGAATGTTCCTGTGTGACGAATCGTCTTGTGACCAATCGTCTTGTGACGAGTGCGCATGTGACGAATGGACCGTATCCCGCAAAGATAAGAGCGGCTGCGAGGTCAAAGCATATATTCCCTTCCGCCGATGTTTTGATGTGTGTACCTTTTGTTAGTACCGGGTGATTTGTGTTTTTTTGTTGTTTTTTTTAGGGCAAGAGGTGGTTGCGAGGTCAAGGCGTGTCCCCTTGGTGCCATTGTTCGGAGTGTGGTTTTTCTGGTGACGATTTTGGGTTCACGATGTATAAAAGGAGGGAGCACTGAATAAAGTGGTTAGGCGTGTTTGAGACGTCGTCGTGTTTCTTCCACCCAGTCTCAGGTGGTCTAAAAAATGATAAGCGTAGGTTAGGGCTATCTCGTATACCGCTGACCTGAGGTATTCTACTTCCCCCGTCTCGGTGCTTGTGTATTTTCGGCGCTTCGAAACCTTCGAGTGGCTAGACGCTCTACACTATGAGCATCCTGCGTCCGCTAGGAGCCGCTACCGATTGCCCAGCGAACGGCGTGCGTGCGGCCAATTTACAGTCAGCGTGAGAGGCGGTAGAGCTCCACCGCTTCTTTCTTTCTTTCTTTATTGGTTTTCCATTTCATACAGAATGGAGGAGGCCTAGGAAAAAAGCTACAAACGCAGCTTGTGGGGCCCTCGGCCCCCATTTAAATGATGGCAGCATTGGACTCACAAAACACTCACACACAGTAACAAAACACTTCCTGGTTGCAATTTAACATGACTAGGTCGGGTAAGGAACACAAAACAATTCTAGGAAATAGCTCGTTTTCATCTCAGGCAGTTCTAAGGGCACCGGTATCAGAAAATGAACACAAAAGATATCTCAGTTCAGAAGGGGTTATAGAGAATATATCGGTGCCAGCCTCCTCAAATGAATTTAGTAGTCGAGGCAAAGTATTCCCAAGCATTTGGTCACCATAATTTGTCCGAGAACGAGGAACTATCCATGGTTCTGGAGTTCATGTTTTATGCGAAGGTTGCCTTTTTTCTAAGTTTCCTATTTCTAAGAGTGTAGAGGTATTTTTCCTAATGCTATAATAAAAATCTCGCATAAGCCTCCTTCGGTATATGTCATGAACTTTTGGAATGTTATATTTCTTGAAGAGGTAGTCAGTATGTTCGGTGTATGAGACATTGGCAATAACGCGTATCATTCTCTTTTGCATTAAGTGTAATTTATGGAGATTAGATTCTGTTGTTGTGCCCCATACAAGATGGCAATAGTTAATATGAGATACAAATAGCGTATTGTAGATTAATAATTTAACTGATTCCGGAAGAATATACCTATTTCGATTCAGTATACCAGCTATTTGACTAAGTTTGACTAGTACAAAGTTAACATGCTCGTCCCATTGCATGTTACTGGAGAAGTACGTGCCAAGCACTTTTATAGTGTCTAAAACTTCGATGTTTGTGTGATTAAACGCTATGTTATGATGCAATGGGATAGGCGTTCCTCTTGTATAGAAGAAAACGGCTTTAGTCTTATTAGAATTAACTTTTAAATGGTTCTGTTTTGACCAAGAGCTTAATTTACGTAGAACATCATTTGCCATATTGGTTATCTCGGCGTAGGAGCTCGACGATAGAAATATGCTAGTATCGTCCACATAGATTATTAACTTCGCCTGTTGACATATATGTACGATATCATTGACGTATAAGTTAAAAAGCAACGGGCCAAGAATGCTACCCTGAGGCACACCAGAGATTATTTCTTTGCTTTTAGATGTTAAGCCATTCAGAAAAACGAATTGTCGCCTTCTGCCGAGATAGGATTTTATGAACTCAAGTGGCAGACCCCTTATGCCATACCGCTCAAGCTTTTTAACTAGAATATTGTGATCGATATGATCAAAGGCCTGGGTAAAATCAACAAAAATGCCCAAAGTCAGAAGCTTCTGCTCGAAGTTTTGTAAAATATATTCTTTTTGCTCAAGAAGAGCCAGCTCTACAGACTTATTTTTTTGGAATCCATACTGAGCTTTAGTTATTAGCTGATATTTTGCACAAAATGACGATATTTGATTTAAAATAACTTTTTCTAAGCATTTCGAGAAAATTGGAAGGATAGAAATTGGGCGATAGTTCTTTATGTCTAACCTATCACCTTTTTTATATAGTGCTGTAACTTTGGCAACTTTCATTTTGTCTGGAAAGGTTCCTGTGGAAATACATAAGTTGTATATATGAACCAAGACATGGACGATTTCATTAATTACGTACTTGACAGGTCTTATCTGAATACCGTCAGCATCACGGCTGCAAGAGTTCTTGAGTCCAAGAAAGGTTGAACATACCTCTACACTGTCGGTTGCATGTAAAAAAATACTGCTTTCGTTTCCGGACAGGGAGTAACTACAAGACTCATTTGAACACAGTTCAGGTTCTCTATGGACAAAATAGTGGTTAAACGCATTCACTAGTTCAACTCCTGTCAGTACGCGTCCATTGAGAGAAATTCTTTCTATTGTTTCAACATTCTGTTTTCGTTTCATTACTACACTTAGCTTGCTCCATAGCTTATCTGTGTCCCCTGCACAGCTAGAAAAGAGGTTCATGTAGTAAGCTTCCTTGGCATTCCTTAACTCTTTAGTTAGTTTATTACGATAGACCTTAAACGTTTCCAAGTCTGAAGGGATCTTTTTCTTAATAAATGTTAGATAAAGCCTCTCCCGCTTCTTAATTTTCCTTAAGAGCTCTTTTGTTAACCAAGGTTTCCGAAATTTCTTATTGAATTGGCGCTCCTTATTGATAAATTGCTTCTTATATGCTGCAACAAATATGCTGAGGAAAATATTATCAGCTATATTGGCGTCTCCTTGTTGAAAAACTTCGTCCCAGCACATATCCTTAAGCTCTTTCTGAAACTCGCTTAAGGTCTTTTCGTTAATAAGCTGGAATGTTACGTTAGTATTAGCTTTTTCCTTTTCAAGGGGGGTTGTTTGAACTGACAAACAAACAGGCATATGGTCACTAATTGGACAACTCAAAACTCCACTAATCATACACGATGAATCATAGCTTGTTAAGAAAAGATCAAGAGTTGTTTGCGTCGTTTCAGTAATCCTTGTAAATGACTCAATAGCATTCGTACACCCATTCGAAAGGAACACTCTCTCAAAATCTTTTTTCCTCGCGCTATCAGAATTCATATCGATATTAAAATCACCACCTATTATGACATTTTGTCTGCGGTAACTTGCACAGGCCAACATATTTTCTAGGAATGTAAGAAAAACATTCAAAGCACCATCTGGTGGCCGATAGCACACCGCAAAAATTATATCCCTTGTCTCGGCACACAACACTTCATAATCGTCGGTTGAAGCAGAAAACTCTTTCAGCAATTCACATGACATTGAATCATTTATGAGCAGTGAAACCCCACCCCCACGTCGTGAAGTTCTATTAAGATAGTATGTTCTTTTTTGAGGCAACTGAAAGATGGCAACATCTTTTGAATACCATGTTTCAGTCAACATAATAACATCCCAATGCTTATCGGCATCAGCAAAGAAACTTTCAAGTTCTGTTAACTTGCTATTTACAGACTGCACATTCATATGCAGACAACTCAGTCTGTCTCTCCGTAATCCGAGAGACGCAAACCATTCTTCTTTAGTAGTATGGCCCAACTGAATCATAAAATGTAAAAAAAAAAAAAAAGGAAAGACAGCTTGAGGTGACTGACTATCTACCGCAGGACACGTAGGTCATCCTCGCATTTTATAATTGTTGCCGAATCGCCAGTCGCTCTACGCACGAGGATTTTTCCATTCGCATGCCATGCGTATTTATAGCCTGATTGTTTGAGCCATTCTTTGGCAGCTGAGAGAAGTCCCCTAGAGCGGGAGGTCATATTTTCACAGATGAAAACCCTATCCTCGCTGTTTCTCAGGACTCCCCTTTTGGCCAGCCACGTATCCCGCAGCTCCTGACGCGCGAAGCGCACAATGATTCCACGTGTCCTTCCGGGCCTAGCTGGAAGCCTGTGAACAGCGGAGATGTCTTCCCCGGCCAAAGTACCAACTTCTAGTCTCACTGCTAAGTCGTTCACCTTACTCAAAAGGTCTTCGCCGTCGGTGTCAGGGATCCCATGAATCTCAATGTTAAGCCGCCTACTACGCCACTCGAGTGCATCAACGTCCAGCTGCAGCTGGGCAAGGGCCTGAGGTCCGCTGGATTTTTCAATTTTTTCGACTCTATGCTTGACATCTTTAATTTCTTGGTCGTGATTTTCGAGGCGACGCTGTATGGAGTCGAATTGATCTGAGAGCAATTGAACAGACTGTTCAAGGCCATCGACTTTGGCCGGCAGCTCAATAAGCAAACTCAGCTTTCTGTCAATCTCCACCAGCCTCCTGAGCATGTCACCCTCAGCTCTCTGACCCTGGCCAGCAGTAGCGCTCTTACCAACCTCACACCGACATGACTCGCACTTCCAGTTCTTTTTGAAGGACTCGCGTTTTGTTTTAAAGACAGCATCAGTTACCCCAGAGCAAGTTCCGACATGAAAAGCAAACTCACACTCAGCACAGTTAAGGACCTGAGAGTCGTCCCGCAACACAATTCGACAGGCATAGCAACGGGTCATCTCAAGCAGCAACGTAAGAGTTACAACTTTGGTAGCAGCAGCAGAGCTAACTACAAGGGGGATCTAAAACAGGAAAGTAACCAACCTGTGAAATACAGAAGAATGCTCAGAAAGGCCGTGGGTGATGCGCTCCGCCGCTGCCACCAAAGTGAGTGAAAACGCCCCTCGCTCCAGCGATGTTGTTGATCTTGAGCGATAGTGGCGGTACACGCTGATTGGCGGACTTAAATTGGCTCGAAATTTAAAATCCTGAACGGATCTCCGAGGTACTGAGGACAGTCGGGCCGAACAGCACAAGACGGGCAGGTCAATCCTCGGGACAGCGGCACACTCTCCGAAGTCCTGTCGACGGTTGGGCAGAACAGCTCAAGACCGGCGGTTCAATCCTGTGAAATACAGAAGAATGCTCAGAAAGGCCGTGGGTGATGCGCTCCGCCGCTGCCACCAAAGTGAGTGAAAACGCCCCTCGCTCCAGCGATGTTGTTGATCTTGAGCGATAGTGGCGGTACACGCTGATTGGCGGACTTAAATTGGCTCGAAATTTAAAATCCTGAACGGATCTCCGAGGTACTGAGGACAGTCGGGCCGAACAGCACAAGACGGGCAGGTCAATCCTCGGGACAGCGGCACACTCTCCGAAGTCCTGTCGACGGTTGGGCAGAACAGCTCAAGACCGGCGGTTCAATCCTGTGAAATACAGAAGAATGCTCAGAAAGGCCGTGGGTGATGCGCTCCGCCGCTGCCACCACTCTGCTACCCCCGCTTCCGCAAACGTGGTAGCCCAAGCGGGCATGCCGACCTTGCAACACCTACCAGTGTACCACTGCAGTCGAACTGCGACTGCCGAGGTCGCTTCCCGATAAGTACGTTCGACGCCGCTGCGAGAGGCGCGCGTATCTGCACTGAGTTAGATCTGCAGGGTGTCCATGGCCTGGTTTTGCCGGGTGAACAATCCTCTGAACGGCCAACATAGCAAATGCAGTTTTGTGGCCACTCGATTTATCTTTTTGTTTTACCCTTTATTCAAAAACGTATCCTTGTCCTCTTATTGGTGACGCCGAAACACAAAGCAAGCTTACTAACTCTTCGTATGCTACATGTCATCAAGTCGTGTTTTTCTTTTGTTATATGAAAAAAACTTTAATGATCTTTCTTTTTCTGTTTCAGATTTAGATACCCTTTTGTTTTGTGTGTGTGTGTGTTGTAGCCTCAGGTTAAATCTGTGCGGCTAAAATGGCAGGCAGTATTTTCTTGCATTCAAGGCTGAATTCCCAGTAATCAAGCCTCAACTGCCCCCATAACGGGGCTGCAGTTGCGTTTTCCTAGCCTGGAGGGCATTAGATAAAAACATAAACAAAAACAACGATTTATTTTTTAGAACAATACCTCAATACAAACACTCAATCAAGCTTCGTGGGGCGATAATTTTTTCCGACCCGTTATGGCGCATCGTTCTCGCAAACTTTCTCCACATGCCTCTCAAGATCCTTCCCTATCACAGCCACAAAGCCAGTCTCTCAACAATGACATTCTAAACTTGTTCCTTCCAAGCACGTGCAAGCAAAGAGCCCTCCGCCATCACATCCTTCAAAGAAAAACTGTCCTCCTACCAAACCGAACTCGCGCCTCATTCGTCATCCAAACTCCGCGTTCGTCGAGTAAACGTCCACCCTTCAGCTAACTGCGTTGTATGGACGCTACCAGCCGGCTGAACCAATCGAAGAGTGACCGCGCGACAGGTCACTACGTTCTGCTTCGTGAAGCGCGTAGAGAGAAGGAGATCACGTGGTAGAAAGTCGACACCCGATTAGTTCAGTCGGATCCTCGACAGCAGCCCGCTTTCAGCACGGCGGCTAAAGCCTCAGCTGCCCTCTTGAATAGAACGCTCCCTCCCTCCGCCCTCCAATCTTCACCCCGAATATTTGTGTTTCGGCTGAGTGCACTGGACAAGGGCGGGTTTCCAGGTTCCAATTACCCGAGTCGAGCAACTGGGCGCCCCCTATTCCGTCTGCTCCCAAGTGGTCTATTAGGGGCTACACTTGTTTCGCTGACCAACGTGGCGCTGGTGCCGCTCGCTCGCGGAAGATGACCCCTGTGTTTGCTTTACTTGAAGCGTTATGAGCAAACTTTAGAATAGCGTACGCTAAAGTTTTGCATAAAAAAAAAACAAAAAAAAAACACGTAAACACCGCTGCGTATTTGCCGAGCCCAAACAGTGTTTCGGATCGGCGCCTGGCGACGACCCTATTCCTTTGCATACACAAATATTGTGCGTACGCTACTCTAAAACTCTCAATGGACCTTTTTGGAAAGTCGCGTGCAAGTCATTCCTTAAGATAAGGAACGTCGGACTGCTGCCAATGTTTGGAACCGAAGAACCAATCAAAGGGTCGAAAGTGCAACGTCACTACACTCAACACCTTTTTTTGTGGTATGTTTTCGCCTTCAAATCAAACCAAACGTATGAAGTGTGCCGTGATGTTTCGGTTTTAGTCCACCATTTGCAGGGATTCCACAGCCGCCAACAGAGGGCAGTGTTTTGAGAGGGATCCATTCTGTTTGGCTACTAAACTTCTACAGTTGTTTGTAGGCGTTCGCCGGCCTATATGAACCCGCTCAGAGGCGCTTGCGCATGTCATTTTGCCTTTTCGGAGTATCGATCGGTGCTTGCTTAGGTGTACATACGTACGCAAATTCGTTTGCGACGATATGTGCATACGTGTTATTAGCCCCGTGCGCGACCGAAAGCGTCGCTGTGGTCGGCCTTCCGCGATTGGCCGAACGCTGACTATGACGTCAGAAAAGGATTTATCATCGAAGCAAACAAGAGGAATGAAAGAACTTTAATTTTGACGGTGTTGGCAGTGTTCGTTTGAAAGCGCAATGACTTCAAGCTTCCACCATGCTATTTACAAACATCATCGAACTTGTTGTTTGCAAGGTAATGACGTCACAAGGGGAAACCAAAGGAGGAAGCCACCAAAACATCTAGCCGCTAATAGTAACTCCCAAATTAAGGAACGCAGAACCTGGCTAGTCCCGGGTGTCTTATTACCGCTCCCCAGAAAATAATTGTACCACATTACGGACATTTGGTAAACTTTTACAGTGTTCCACATTCCAAACTACGGGAGACTCTAAATGACGCTTTCAAGCGCGCGTCCCGCGGTCACTGTATCACTCCGGGCGCGCGCTTAGAAGCGTGCTTCGAAGGCTCCGGTAGTCTGGTACACGGAACACGGTGAACGTTTGATAAAAAGTCCCTATTAGGCGATATAAACATCGAGGAAAGAATCGGGAAGCAAGAAATGTGAATACAGTAAGAAACAACGTGTAGTCAGCAGTTCTTCACTAGATTAAAACGCCTGAGATATTGAAAGACTAAGACAAAAAGCTCGGCATATACCCATAGCATAGCAGTTTTAACCCTAACAAATGAAACAAATACTCGCTTGTTTCGAAGTTTATGTCACAATTCAGTCGCTTTATGAATCACTCTGTTCTTTTCATCGTGGAAGTAACCACGGTCGCGCAAGCTTGTTTGATCTCACGTGAGAAAACGTGATTGCGCTTTAAGACATCGACAGACGAAGAAGAGACACCACAGAGCGATCTGAGGTGTCTGTTCTTCCTCTGTTCTTGTCTTAAAGCGCAATAATGTTTTCTCACGTACAATACCAACTCGCCCAAAAATCAGAATTTGTTTGATTTCCTCTACGTTTCTACCCTTTATGTGTCTTTCCTCGGCAGGTTAAATGTCTTTTATTTTTTCACTGGAAATTGTATTGCTGAAGTAGAAGATCCTGATCTCAGCCCATACGTGACCAAATAAAAAAATGTAGCAAGCAACAATCAACATCAACACGACGAGTCTGAACAGTCTGCGGGAAAAAATAAAGAAACAGAAATCTGCAAGGACCACTAGAGCAATATTTTCGATATGCCTGGAAGTAAAACAGAAGCAGAGAAAAAAGCGCCTAACACGTTTAAAAAAAGTAAACGAATTTTGTGTTAGGCAGGAAGAGAAACAGGAAAAACCGAAGCCCGTCGTCTTTCTGGTCTCGGACGGTCGTTTTTCCTCGAAATCTGGAAAAAACAACGGCTTCTTGATTCCGTGTGGAACAACTCATTTCGACATGTTATTCTGCAGCTCAAGAATACCGAGACCAAGAATAATAAATCAATAAAGAGCACAAAATGAGTTTTAATATATTTATTTTTAAACGTCTAGATTGTTTTTTTATACGTCACGCTATTTTCGATGGGTTTTTGTCGTGTAGGCGAGTGTTATGCTAAGCCTTTATGAGCATTTTTGTTTTGAAATGCTTATATTGATTTTTGTTTTGTTTATTTATAGGAGTATCGGTAAAATCGGTCAAAGTTGTTCATTTTGGTAAGCATGGCCGCTTAAAGAATAAAGTACAGGGTGTCACATAAGAAAATTTACACGGTCTTTTTTACCGCAAAAATAAACTAGGCATCGCCGAACGCTCATTCTCCGCCCAAAGGTAGAGATAGAGGTCACAACCAGATGCCAAAGTTTGAGCCCGATCCGATAACTTAATCGAAAGTTATAAATGATTCTCTGAAAATTTCAATGGGAGAATGGCGGCCGACGGAGTTTTGAAGCACATGGGGCTCTATGGCACCAGAAACCGAAAACGGGCAAAAATGAGCTCCATTTTCACATTGAAATTTTCCGAAAATCACATAACTTTTGATTAAGTTATCGGATCGGGCTGAAACTTTGGCATCTGGTTGTGACCTCTAGCTCTACCTTTGGGCGAAGAATCAGCGTTCGGCGATGCCTAGTTTATTTTTGCGGTGAAAAAGACCGTGCAAATTTTCTTTTGTGACACCCTGCATATTCGGGCTGGGTCCCAACGTGTTTGGCAAATTATTAAGGAACCACCTTGTTATGTTAAAACGAGTAATGCTATTCAATAAAAAAAATCAATGTGGCTAGCGGAATCGAAGGCACACACAAAAACATTTCTAAATGACGGCATTTATTGTCAGAACGTTAGTTGCAACATGGGGTAGTACTAAGAATCGATATTAAAAATGAAAACAAAACAAAACACATAAGAGCTACGCAAAAAAGGCAAAAACAAAGTGAAAAAAATAAGGCAATTTGTTTACGTTATTTACCGGAAAGATTGGGTCTTGGGCTCATGTAGCCGTGCTCACCCGCCCTCCATGAATACGAAACTATGGCACATCGATCAAGGGAGAATATGCGAGCTGCCGAGCCGATACTGATCCGCAGCGAGTGCTTTCTGTACACGCCGAAAAAACTAACACCCCGAACACGTGACCAGAAAACGAGAGAAGGAGCATGAAACAGTGGCGCCAACCGTTTTTTTTTTTACTATTTTTATATTGATATGTCGCTATTCACATCATTGAAGACGTTTTTCTGGGGCTGAAGCCAGCTGCCATTTCACAGCTGCAGCTGTTTTTGCCCCTTCACGGCAAAATCATTCTGTCGAAAAAAAGAAAAAGAAATGCGTAATCGCGAGGTGCGCGTTGTCCCAACTGCTGCGCTCTCGCTCCCACCCCCATCGTCGTTGCCCTTCACACAAACACGTCATCTATGACAAGACGGGTTATTGCTCCCCCTTTTCTGATGCACAGGTAGGAAAACGCTAAAAACATCTGTCCGGATGGCGCAGCTACTTATAGATAGTACAACACGAGCTCGGATCTATTGAATTTGCTTTAGAGTGTTCATTTCAAAGAAGCTTTCAAGTTCTTAGTTCGTTTTGTGTAAAACTTTGAGTAAGAAGCGTCATCGAGAGGGTTTTTACTGTTTTCCAACCTGAATAAAGAAAAAAGTTACTATATTTTTTGCTTAAATCATTGGGTTTATGGTTTACAGAAAAAAAGACGAGTATGTTTACTGCAAGGTCTGAAGACACGTCCAAACAGAGCTCGAAAACACCCTGTAGTAGCTGCTGTGGCGATTATCCGAGTATGCCATTGCTCGGGCACTCAGTTCGAACATCTATTGGTCACGAGGGATGCGACAGGGTTTGACGTGAACACGGCAAAGCTTGTATCGAGAAGGAGCACAGCTTCAGCGTTCGGCGAAGATTCGGATCCAATCACACGCTTCGCACTTAATGGACGGATGGATTGATGGATGACAACGGCTCTACCCTTTATAACAGGCGGTAGCTTGCGCCACCTAGCCAAGGTATGGCAACCGCCAATATCGCTAGATCAGACATTGAAAAAGGTTAATCGTAATATAAGTTACGTATAGCCACGCAGATATCATCCAGGAACTGCCGCACTTCTTCAGAAACCACACAGACGAAAAAAAAAACAACAAGAAAAGTAAACTGGCATGGTGGTTCCGGTTACAAATTAAGGAAGAGTAGGACGGAACAAGTGCAACGATCTCGGGGGAGGGGGGGGGGGGGGGAAGGGGGGGGCAACTGCTAATTGAAGTTATCGGCGCGTCACGATCCCTGGGGCTACGGGGGGTCGAACAAGGAAAATTTCCTGGTCATTACTCAACCGTCGCAAGGGTAGAGCGCCGTGTCTCAGGGACAGGAGCGCGTATCACAGGTTGAGAACCAGTCTTTCCCGTTTTAATGAGGTCATCCCGTGTCCCAAAAGGCTTGACAAACGTGGGCAGAGAACAGCGTACTTCCTTGTTTGTTGCAAACACAAAAACAAAAACAAAAAAGAGACAAAAAAGATCAGGTGTCGAACTTCCTTGACGTTACAATCTTTCCATTTCGCCCATTTATTTACTCTTCCCATGCTTTATTCCCGTGGACGAAGTGTCAGGATTAATTGAAAGGCACCGCCAACGAAGGAGGTTACATATGACACGCGTCAGCTGACTTCTATGCGCCCTGTTTGTATTCCCCCCCCCCCCCACCAAAAAAAAAAAATCATGATAGCCAAAAAATAGGGACATGTAAAATTAATAAAAGATAAATGAAAGCAACAAGAAAACCGGACTATGTTCCTTTTTTACTTTGAGACCGATTGCAGATGACGCAGCAATCCGATGGAGCCAAACGAAGCAGCGCCAAAAGTGCATCTTCACGGCGTTTGCTTTCTTTCTGTGTTTGCAATGCGGAGCGGAAGTACGTCTGCTTCTTTTGCAGGGGCTCTGGTGACGCAATAACGCCCAGCTCTGATTGGCTCCATTTGGATGCATAGTGGGTACACCTCCGGGCAGCTGGCTTTGAGGTTTACCCGCTATCCTTCCAATCGGAGCCAATCAGAGCTCGGCATTCTGGCGTCACCAGAGCCCCTGCAAAAAAAGTAGACAAACTTGCGCTCCGCCTAACTTGTTACACCAATCACGCACTGGAAAAAAAACAAAAAACGTAAAGATCGCGGGCAACCGCTCTGCGTGATTGGCTTAGCCGGTGATGGAAAACGCTCAGGGATCATGAGCGCCTCGACTATGGGTTTGACGCTGCTTGGTTGGCTCCATAGAGTCGTTACGTCGGCTGGGGTCGGACTTAGAGTGAAACGCGAGTATCCGCACACAGATTGCTTGGCTACATGACGACCCACATTATTCGAAGTAGCGAACACGCAGTGCTACGGGAGAAAACACCTAAAGAGAAACTAAAAGCAAATATGTATTTGAGAAGAAAAAAAAAAAACATTCGAGTCGTCCTCTCTTTGGCCTCCAGAATCACGAATATTCAGCTTTTTATTTCGGATTGATGCAACAAGTAACCACAGCAGTGTTTTCAAAATGGCACCAGAGCCCCTCCCTCCCGGCGTGTATCGGTGTAAGGAGAAAATCGTGAATTATTAGATAGGGATCTCCACATTTCCGCGCCTTAGGGAGGCCTTACCAGAGCAGTCAAACACGCTCCACGCCTTTGCTGAGAAGCGGCACGCGCGCGGCAGTTAAAACCAGAGCTGTATATGTAGAGAGTTTGGCCATTTGTTGGGAAGTATAGGAGACAAATGAGGAGGCGCCATTGGCCGAAAGCGGGCTGGGCGTGTTCCATTCGAATTTCTTCAGAAATTTGAATGTGACCAACCAGAAGCCGGAAAGAATACCTTTGCCGTGGTCGTAAGAAACAAACCTGATAACTGCATCGGAGTAACTCTCG
This sequence comes from Ixodes scapularis, assembly GCF_016920785.2. Classification (NCBI taxonomy): domain Eukaryota; kingdom Metazoa; phylum Arthropoda; class Arachnida; order Ixodida; family Ixodidae; genus Ixodes; species Ixodes scapularis. Next base: position 13,684,781 of record NW_024609873.1, on the reverse strand, counting down.
GTGTCTGAAAATATGGTTCACGTGATCCTTTAATCACGCTCATCCAAAATGATAGTGGAAGAGTGCGACTAGCGGAACGATCGACATAATCCTTACGCCATGCGCCGAGGGCCGGGAATCTGCCGTCTGAGCGGTCACACACTGTCCGAGCAAAACAGAGTTGAGAGGCGCATTCGTTTCTTACATTTTTCTGCGTGATCATGATCAAAACAACACGTGCACCCTATTTTCAACCACGAAGAGTTACTACACTTTACTGTTACTCGCTGATTAAAACCATATACGAACATATATATACTATTCGTCAGAACTGTTTCTCGCTACCACTGCTAGGGGATTCATTTCGGTTTCTGGTTGATCAAGAGAGCATGCCAAGCCCTCTTTCCGAGTCTGGCGCACGCCCAGGCTCTGCCCGCGCCTCCCATTGACACGGCTCTGGTTAAAACCTCTGAATTGACCCCGTAAGTGATGACTTCACAACATGGCGTCTGGGTCCAAACAAACCGTTGCTAGGGGCGTTGCTATGGACTAATGCATGGAGACTCCACATGAGGCCAGATTTTTGCTTACAAGTAAATAAATATTATGTTTGTAAGCAACCTAACTTTTGGATATCTAATTATGAAGATGTGCTTGTCTCAGTGTCGTATTTCAACAGTGAAAGCTATTTCTGAAGTATTATACTCCTCTTTGCTTTGGTAGCAGACGTACGACACGATAGATTTGATGGCCTCTGTTGCAGCGGGCCTTTTTATTGAAATGCGTCAGTAAACAAGCGACAAAAACAAGTGGATTGCCGTAACCGTAAAGGCCTCCGATATGTGCGTTTCTTTTTTTTTTTTTTTTTCTGTGAAGAACCCATCTTAGTTCAGAGGGATGAAAACGCCGTAAAATCAGACCAGGTCATGCAGATCATTTACGACGACGCCCTGAAGTGTATTACCGGCGTAGTGCAGGCCAGTATGAGAAACAAATCGTACGCCGTGAAGGTAATTCGTCTATTATTATTGAAGTTGTCAGGTTATTATAGAATTCCATGTCTAACTCGATTTTTCAGTAACCATTGCAGAGATGGTTACAACCAGATACGACTCACCCTCGCATAGCGCGAGTCCACGAACAAAATTTGGGATCTCGACCGATCGCCTCAAGTGATTTTCTCACGGGTCCAATGCGACTTTTAGCAGACTATCATCTCTATCGACGCTCGTACTTTCGATAAACCATATTTTGCATCGCACCCCACTATGAATTCTTTTAAGTTACTGAAACTCATTATATTTCAAACAAATGCAATATATCAGAATATCGTCTTTATTCACACGATTCAAACGACGGCGCCGGCTTGGCCGGCCGGCGTGTGGCAGATGGCATACTTCTTCCATTCGTCGTCTGCTGCAGGCATCTTGAGGACCGGAAGTTGCAGTCGTAAATTTTTCAGAAACAAGCGATTGCCGGCTCACTTCGGTCGAAACATATATGACGTTCAAGCTTTTTATGTTTGTGATTTTTTGAAGTTTAAATGCTACTCCTGATTTTTGAACGGTCAGGTTTTCGTAGCGCAACCTAGCCACATGCATTTGTCCGTAGCAACGACCCTAGCAACGGTTTGTTTGGACTCATGACGACACATTTGCGGATTCAATATGCCGACCCATTTAGCGTTTTTTTCCCTTTTTTTCAGATTTTTCTCGCGCCTATTGGTACGTTCGTGTCAAATGCTCGTGATATTGAGATTCTCATGACAAAAATACTCTAGAAATCATTCCTAACTAATTTATTTCAAGAGTATCTTCAGCGTTCCTTATAAGGGATGCTGAGTCAAACATGTCAGTGACCATAATAAGTAGCACGCGGTCCTTCCACGAGCCAGCAGCCGCTGGTGTACGCGAGCACACCCTACAAAGTTGACGTCATTACCCTGTATTTAAACTTAAAATGACAGCGAAATATGTGGGCTCCGGAGAAAGGGAGAAAAAAGACATGCTTTTCATATCCACAGTGGGATCTGGAGTAAAAGCTAGGTGATTATTTTGTTAACTGTAATAATGAACAAGTCTTCACCAAGAAAGTCGTAAACGTGGAAAAATGTTCGAACAGCAGTAGAGGCTTTAATACACGACGTTTCGGGAAGAGACTTCCCTTTTTCAAGTGCCTAAAAAGACACGTAGCTTTCACTTGTGGAGATGAAAAGCCTGCATTTATTCTTCTTTTGCACGGAGCTCATACACTTCATTGTCCCCTTATTAAAAGGATTGTCCGGTTAAAGCCTGAGTTCTTAAAGTCTTGTAATGATTACCTGGCCGGAGCCTATTGATTAACATAGGCCATTTTCGTTTTATTAAAGGCCACAGCAAGTTAGTGTAATCAATGGCGGATCATTATACAAAACTCCAAGCCAAATTTCGCAAGTATCAATGGCTGCGCTCCCATGAATGATGTGACGTCATACCAGGCTTGCAGTTGTCATGTCCTATGCCTCATTCCCCTGTGGAAACACAGAGCTCCCGACGTACAATAGCGTTCCTTTTTACTCGCCACTGTAAATCTTGCGGAGAAGTGTGGAGCGTGACAGCCGCACAACGAGAGTCTTCTTTCATTCACAAAAAAGAAAAAAAAAACATTTCTAGCGCAGCAACGCAGGTCTTAGGGTTCACGAGAAGAAAAAAATTTGAAGGGCGCTTTAGTTCGACGCGTTTTTTGTGCGTTATGTTGCGTCAAATCCTCTGCTGCTTTAACCTTTTGAGGTACACGGGCCACATATGTCCCGGGAACCAAAAACCGGTGTATCTAAAAAAACTATCCCTTGCATAACCGTATAGGTTGCGCATTAGACGCTCTTCAGTTTGCTTTGACGGAACATGAAGTTTGGGTCGGCAACACTGGCACCAAAATCCCGCCAAAACGAGGCGGTTGTGATGGAGGAGCGAAGCGCTTTCTGCCGGACAAGTAAGTGCAATTTATTGCCATTCGTCGTGTGCTATCAATCAAACATTGACATAAATAGGTTTGTTAGGCCGTATAATTACTAAGGAACGAAAACCAATGTAAGCGTCAGTGTCTATTATACTTAAGTTGGAAAAAAAACTGGCTTGGGACGCATATGTCCCTATGTACCGTGACGGAACTTCGCTTCTGTTTTGAATGCGTTGGCGGAAACGCTGCTTGTGCCATTTCGCCTTCAAATATGTCACAGAAGCAAAATGAATGGTATTTTTCTTTTGCTTACTATGTACCTGTGAGCTGCTCTCATTTCTTTCTCTAACTGCAGATTTGTTTCTTGCAGGAAGATTGCTGGAAAACTGCGTAAATTTTTGGTTTCGGAGGAAGAAATTTACCCCATCTTGTTTGCCGATGAGAGCAATGATGAGACTGTGCTAAAACTTGACGTTGAAGATTTTGACTTTTTGGGGGAAGACGTAGATAACGCTGGGGCGGAGATTGACATTTAGCACGCAGACAAACAGGGGCCTTCAAATACTCCGAGTAAACGCATCAGACAATCGGCGTCTCTCCCGAAATCGAAAGCGCCCAGACCTACTACCGTGATAAAAGCTTCAAAAGAAATAACGTGGAAAACTCCCACAAAGCAAGGAGATTTAGAAATGACGCCGGAGTTGAGTACGGGCTGGCGCAGTGCGCACCGGATTAAGATGAAGGCAGCCTCGTCACACCACTTGCGATTTTTTTGGCCGTGATGAGCTTCGATACGCTGGTTTCTGACGTACACGTAAAAAAAAGCATCAGTTACACGCAAAAAATAGAATTGTTTTCTCAACAACGACCGAAGAAATTAAAGTGTTTTTGGGAATAATCTTCGTCATGAGTTACCACGTTTTGCCAGCTCTGAGGAACTATTGGTCAACGCTACCTGACCTTGGTGTGCCGTTCATTGCCGCTGCGGTGCCTCTTCGTCGCTTTGAGGAGATTCGTAGTGCTCTGCATTTTGCAGACAAGGAGTCTCAGCCCGGTAGAGTGGAGCCCAACTTTGACCATTGCAACGAGGCGTTTCAAGCTGCGCTTTCTCCGACGAAGCCGCAGTCCGTTGACGAGCACACGGTCAAGTTGAAAGGCCACAACATCATTAAAGCAATACATAAAAAAAAATTCGCTGGGGCTTCAAGATGTGGTGTTGTTGCGAGTCAGAGACAGGATACTTGTTTCAGTGTGATATGTACACTGGGAAGAAGAGCGAAGGCACTGCCATGGGGCTTGGAGAGTCAGTCGTGCTTCAGCTCACAGACGAATTGAATGGACTTGGCTGTGAGTTTTTTTTTTTTTCGACAATTTTTTTCAATTAACCGGCCTTGTAGGTGGAGCTTTCCGTGCGCGACATCAAGGCATGTGGAACCGTGCGTGCGAACCGAAAGGGCATGCCAACCAATTTTCTGAGCGACAAGGAAATGAAAAGAGGAGATATTGCGTCTTTTAGTGGGGATGGCATTGCCTGTGTGAAATGGATGGACAACCGGGCCCTTCTTTTGTCTCCAACTTCATCTCCCCCGCCCAAACTGTTCTTGCACAACGGCGATCCGCTGAGAGGAAAGAAAAATGGATGTTGATCGTCCCTTGGTTGTAAAGGAATACAACAAAGCTATGGCGGAGTTGACCTGATGGACCAGAAAAGGTAACCTATGAAGTGGACAGGCGATCGAAGATCAAGCATTATCTCAGAATATTTTTGATCTCCTGGACATTGGAATCAACAATGCCTACATTTGCTACATGAAGCTGCAAGCGAAAAATGCTAATATGCCTGCACTGACCTCGCTGGAATTCCGACAAGCTGTGGCGCGCTCCCTTGTCGGCAGTTTTTCTAGTCGCCAACGAGGACTGACACGAATTGTACAGACGCAGAGACGCGTTGCAACGTTGACGCAGCCCATCGCCCCAGAACACCAAATGGCCAAAGGTGACTCTCGCAAGCGCTGCGCGAATTGCGCGAAGGCAAAGGTTGAAAACCGCACGTTCGAAAATTGCACAGTCTGTGTGTTTTACGGTAGCAAGGAACTGTTTTCAGGAATTCCTCAACTCAAATACGTAGCGGCCACGGCTGGAATGGGTACATAGGGACAGATGTGTTCCAGCCCATAACGTTTTATTTATCATACCAACTGTTTTATTCACTGTTTTTTTTTGTTCTTTGGAGGCCACAATAAACAATAAATATTGTTAGATTGATTTTCCAATCGCTCATTTTCTTGTGTACCTGAGAGGGTTAAAGGTGGAAGACGAAAACGCCGTTTATGCGCGCTTGTTCTAAATTAAATACTCGTCCAGGGAAGCACATAAAATTCTGATTTGCCGTGGAAGATGCTCATACAGTCATTGACAATGCGGTCAGAATGTTTTCTTGAATACGAAATTTCACCTGACAATTCCTTTAAGCTTAAATGGAGGACAATGACGTCGATGTCGCGTTTGGACGCGCACACCGGCGGCTGCTGGCTCGTGGAAGCATTAATATTTTTGGTTCGGCGTTCTTTTAAACCGGGGTCACACTGCTTATACATCATACAAACGCCAGTCTGCAAACACGAGTCACCGCAATATCCATGTTTCAAATGCCGCGTGCCAAGTTTTCTTCTTGCACTCATTGCCATGCGGCATTCGAAGCACGAATCTCGCGGTGACTCCCGTTCGAAACTGTGCGCAGGTTGTCTTTTGTCTGATGTATAGGGAGTATTCACTGAACGCCATATTTGTGGGTGCGGTTTAGTGCGCATGCCCAGAACGAGTTCACATTAATAGGCTGCTAAGACTGGCACTCTTGATGGTTCGAAATGCACGTTCCAAAAGAACTGTGGAAGCTCGCCGTCAGCATGGGCTCAGCATTCGCGCACACAGCTATGGCCGCCAGTGAATACTCCTTATAAGCAGTGTGATTCCGGTTTTGCACGAACGCTGAAGAGGTTCATGAAAAAAAGGAGTTAAAGGTGAATTCCCGAGTATTTTTCCCGTGTATGTGAATATCAAGACCGTTTTCACCGAAGGTGTACCTAAACTCGAGAAAACACGGAAAACCTCCGACCAGCCGTTAGGTCCTAATCTTTCGGCCCCCAAGCGCGTGTCGCTCGTGTGGGTAGCGCGTGCAATTGCAACCTTGCCCTGTATACACCTTTTCCACAACGGCGCCGCAATCTTGAATGACGCCACTTCTGGCATGCGGTAAAACATCGGTTTGATTTTTCCACGCCGCTGGAAAGTGCTTACAAAAAATGCGTGATTATCACATATTCTTGTTTTGCCTGACCTATATTTTTTCGCATATTACCGGTTGAAACATTTTATTAATTATTCGTCTCACATACCACATACATAACCATAGCCTCCTTTATACTGAAAATGCCTGCCCAATAGACCCTTTCCGGAATTCAGTGCCATCTGGTGACTCAAATGACAGTTTATCTTTCACTATACTAATGGCGGCAATGAACCTGTTGACTGCAGTATTTAATAGGGAACCGTCACTTTTAAAGGTCAACGGTAAACGAGAATGTGCGCTTCAACAACAATTATTTTTCAATCTCCTTTAGTGTCTATGGCAAAACAAATGCAGCCAGTCGCAACGAAGCGCCAACCCACATAGACGCCTTGATAGAGTTCTATACATCAAGGGGCTTTGAAGCCGAGTGAGTGCTACTAACAGATCGACTGGGACCGAGTTAGAAATGAACGCTTACGCAGCTCTTGCGTCCAATTCCTGCTTCACGCCGCGCTAACATCTAGAATGTATAGGCCTCGAATCGTCTGCTTAGGAGCATCTTCAACTTCTTCCTTCATCAGTAAACAGAAGGCTGCCATTAGTATAGCACATATGCCGCTTTCAGATGATGATGATAGTGATCAAAGTGGCCAGACTGAATTCCTGAAAGGGTCTATGGTTTCTTTGTCGTCGTCGCGCTTACTTCACAGATTTGATACTAGGGGCGCCAAAACCCCATACAGAAATGCAGACGACGCTTGTCCGCTGCCTGCTGCTACAGTTCACTGTAGCTAGCGTAAGCTACGATATCCGTTAAGCTACGTGATAACGTAAGTCTTCTATGTTAAGTTACGCGGTAACGTGACCTTACGTGATCAAATAGGTCACTTGATCAAGTAATTTGTTTGTGAAGCGAGTAACCTTTTTCGGTCGTCGTTCGACCCGCAGATAGAGCGCTTAGCAATTGCCGGCATAGATCAATAGCACGAAGCCGTCTGCTGCTCGTGGCACGCGCACCGCGACGCCACACGTACAGGCGCGGTCATTTCATTTCATTTATTGATCATGGGCACATCAGCACTTTGTACTTAGCCCCAACTCTTTGTGCTGCATTCTAAGTCGCATGATACCTTACTGGTGTGTGCCAATGTCCAACTCGGACTCGCGAGTTGCACTTCCTAGTGGTCATTAAAAAGGCTTCTATGGCTCCTGGTAATTCCCTCCTCAGGCACCAGGACAGGGGAGGACTATACTATCCATCAGTGAAGCTAGTGAGGGTGTTGCATGCGCTGAAGAACTTTGTAGAGATTTTACACAAAAAAAACGACAAAAAACAACGAAATATGCTTAAAATGAAAAAGCCTTTGCATGCAGCTGGTGATACTGCGGTGGATGCTCTTAAGGCCGGTTCAGACACTTGCGTTTGAGTGCGTTTGACTGCGTTGTGTCGAGAACCGAAAGCGAGTCACCGACACATCTGTGCTTCGTGTGAAGCGTGGAATCCAATTCAAGGAATCATCTTGGCACGCGATATAAGCAGCAGGAATGTCCTGGTTTCTCGTAGCCGCAACGGAGTCAAACGCAATCAAACGCAGTCAAACGCAACTGTCTGAACCAGGCTTTATACACCATGGCGCTCTGAAAAATGCAAAGGTAGAGAAAGATGTCAACCATCACAAAGATTTTCTGCAACTTCTGTGTACTAGATATTTTAGGCCAATTTTCACAAACTACTCGGCATCCGTGACTGACAAGCATGACTCCAAGAAGATCTTCACCAACAAGCCACAATCTACGAAGCCGTTAAAAAAATCGAGAACTGCATACGTGAAAAAACGGTGCGGACCACAAATGACCGGTCAAAATCATCAAGGGGCTGTGCACTTAAAAAACAAACAAATTGGAATTGTATATCAAGACCGCCGGTCAGTTTGTTACCGACGGGTGCGCAGGCTTTCGGTCAGCGGGGACGCGTTCTCGGTCCTGAATAAACCACATGACTGCCGCATGTAGTCCGCGGGCCGTATGTTTTGCGGCTGTGCTCCAGTAGCAATAAAAACTCTAAAGTGGTCGCTGCTTCAACGTCGTGAAAGTCCGTCAGCCTGTCTGTCTCCTTTTTAATTGGCATTGTCTATTTCTGTTGTCGATATGACAAGCACCAGAGGTCTGGTAACATTTCAGCATACAAACAAAACCAAGACGTGAAAGCTAAAAGAAAGGTATAAGACTTATTTATATATAACATCTATTCTGACGGTGCCCTGCGCCTGGTATGTAGCATGGGTTACGAATGAATTCAATTCACAAACGGCATCACAGTGGACTAGCAACGGGCAGCGAAGAAGAGTCGTCTGCATTTTTGTATGGGGTTTTGGCGCCTCTAGCAGCAAACAGGCGAAGCAGGCGCGACGACGACGAAGCATGGTGAAGCCAACCTTTGGGCAGGCATTATCAGTATAAAGGAGGCTATGACATAACCCATGTGACTGAGAACGACAGGAAACAGAAGACTTCTGTATTCTCCGCACTGACACCAGTCGTGATGTTTTTTTCTGGCCTTTTTTGAAAATCGCAGGAGTGCGCGTCCACAGCTTTGTTAGGCGCTGAAGGTGGGTGAGTGGAGATTCCGAAAACTTCTTACATGGTGTAACCACTGACCTCTATTGTAGTAGGCTGGATTGCCAATCACGAGCCCGCCGGTGGCACCACCTGTGGCCATTGCTTGACACCAGGCAATACGCGCGAGTCCATGAGAGAAACACGCAAAAGTAGGAATATTGAAGCATGTAAGCTGTGCTTCAAGGCGAGTATAATAAGATGTGATGCGATCTTTATATATCGGATGTTTGGAATGAATGAATTAATTAAACGTGATATTGAAATTCTACCCTAGTCTGGGTTGGGTTATCGATCTCCGGCCTGACGTAGCTGATGGTCCAGTTGCATCATCGTTCTTGACAATTGTCTTTATCTGCTGGTATAGCAGTGTCCACAGCTGATGGTGGTCTTGGGATGGTGCAAACTATTGTTGACAGGTGGTGGGTCTAAGGTGTGCAGGTACAGAGGAGAGCAGGGTGTTGTGGGAACCCTGTACCCTGGTGCACAGCCACAAAACATGATCGTTGTTCGGGTACTCACCGCAGTAATGGCATTGTGGTGGCCCCGTCCAACCCTCAATAAAATGTTGAAAGTGGCCTACGAATATTGATTGAGTTTGTGCACAGCGAATGGTGGTGGCCGTTTTTCTGTCCAAAATATTCGATGGTGAGGGCTGTCTGGTCAGGTTATCCCTCAGCCTTGCCGGGAGGTTTTTTTTTGTCTTTACATAGAATTTGACAGTGCACATAAAGGTCGTACGTGCCTGGCCATAATATTTCCGGATCCGGAGATGTTCCTCGGGTGACTGTGCGTGCTCGTTCATTTCCGGAGATGTTCTGGTGTCCAGGCACCCAGCTCAGAACGAAAGTTTGGGTTGGGTGTGTTTGCAGATGTGTATGCAGTTGCATTCGGATGTGCGGCGGAAGATTTTTTGCCTGATATGCTCGAAGTGCAGCTTGACTGTCTAGGTAGATGGTCACGTCGTCGGTTTTATGTTGGGCCACAATGGCATCAGCAATGGCTTGAATTCCCATCGATGTTGAAAACGGGGCCATGGTGCATTTCTTGGTTCTTTCTACGGATTTAGGTACCAGGGTGATTCCGGTGGCGTTCTCGGGATTGAAGCTTGCGTCCACATAACAAACGCTTTGCGTCGCCAAGTGTAATGTAGTCCACTCGAGACGTCGGGTGTGTCAGGCACAGAGGACCAAGGGTTTATTGGTACATGCTCGCTGTGTACGTGCTCTAGGTTGAGCTGCCATTACCGAATGGGGGCACGCGGAAGGAGGCCTGGCTCGCGCAGCAGCCGGCGCTCGCGTGGACCGTCGCACTGTCTCGCGGCCGGCATGCCACCAGAGATCAATACACGACACACCTCCCCCCTAAATGTAGTCTCGAAGATACCCCGGACGACGATGTTCGCGTTGAGGACGTCCTGATGGAGCAGCGCCAGGATTAGGAAGATAGGAGGTCGATGTGGATTGACCTGCCTGGTGTTGCTCGGTTCCTTGGTCAGCAGTCGGAGCAGCTGCTAGACGGACGTCCGGGTCTGCATTCGGGCTTGACGTTGCGGAGCTTGTATCAGGAATCTGGACTTCGCAACTCTGGCTTGGACTGTCACTTGGCATGCTGCAATGCCGCGTACGGATATGATCTATGTGTCGCCGCCACACACGACAGTCTTCAAGTTGCACTTGATACGAAAGCGGGCCCAAACGGCAAGAGATCACACCTGGCAACCAGCGGTTCCCACTCGTGTCAAAATTAATTACAAAAACTTGACTTCCGGGTTCCAATTGGTGAGCGGCTTGGCGATTGCTCGCCTCAAAGGCTTCTTCCTGGCGCCGGGTTACTGCCGCCTGCTGATCTGGATGTAGGTGATCTAGGGCCGACCGAATCTTCCGTCCAAAAAGAAGCTCTGCGGGGCTCCTTCCAGTGGAAGTACTAGGAAGGATATGTTGGTCGAAAAGAAACCTGGCAAGACGGGTTGACCAGTCGCAGCGAATGATTTTCTTCAGTGATTTCTTGGTTTCTTGAACCATCCTTTCGGCTTGCCCCTTCGAGGAGGGATGGTAGGGTGCCGCAAGGACTTGGCGGATGCCATTTCTACGAAGAAACTCTTTAAAATCCACTGAAGTGAAAGCAGTACCGTTGTCGGACACCAAAACATCAGGCAATCCATGCGTTGCGAACAGCGTACGTAGAGCTGCGATCACTGTCGAAGCTGACATGGACTTGACTCGTTGAACTTCCAACCACTTAGAGTGCGAATCTAATACGATGAAGAAAAACTCCCCCTGGAAAGGGCCCGCGAAATCAACGTGTAGCCTCGACCATGGTCTTGTTGTGAATTCCCATGGGTGGATGGGTGCGCGGGCTGGCGCGTTTCGTGACTCCTGGCACGGAAAGCAGCAACGTACTCGGCGCTCTATGTCTTGGTCAAGTCCCGGCCACCATACATAGCCCCTTGAAAGGCCCTTCATCCTCACCACGCCAGGGTGACCACTGTGAAGTAGGTCCAGAACTTCTTCTCGAAGAAGCGGTGGTACGATAACACGGCTGCCCCACAAGATACAGCTGTTGTAAACAGACAGTTCGTCACGGCGATCGTAGTATGGCTTGAAAACTTCGGAAGGTTTCTCAGATGGCCAGCCATGCAGAATCCAACGCAGTACGAGGCAAGAACGCGATCCTTTCTTGTTAGGAAAGCTATCTTCTTTGAGTCGACAGGCACCTCGGGGGTTGACTCGATGAGCAAAACGTCATGAAGGGGAGGTACCTCGAAGTCCTGAACCTTCTGCGGAAGGCGGCTGAAAAGGTCAGCATTTCCCATCTGCCGGCCAGGTCGGTAAATGAGCTCGTAGTCGTACTGCGCCAACATCAGGCTCCAGCGCAAAAGGCGTGGTGACAAGACCTGGGGAATCGGGTTGCTGTGGTGAAGCAACCCCAGAAGGGGCTTGTGGTCCGTAAAAATCTTGAAATGCCGTCCGTACAGAAATTGATGAAACTTGTTCAGTCCCGCTACGACAGCCAAAGCCTCACGATCCGTCTGTGAGTAGTTTCGTTCTGCTTTTGTCATGGTCCTTGACTCGAACGCTACTGGAGATTCTTGACCCGACGGTGAGACATGGCTCATGACGAATCCTAACCCATACGAAGAAGCGTCACAGGTCAATACCAAGGGAAGGGCAACATCATAATGTGCCAGAACCGCGGACGACTGTAATAGATCTTTGGCTTGTCGGAAAGCTGTCGCTTCTTCCCTTCCCCATTTCCATGCAGCACCGTTGTCCAGCAACCGATGAAGAGGCTCCAAAACATGAGCGGTTCCTTTCAGAAACCGACCATAGAAATTTAAGAGGCCAAGGAAAGACTGCAATTGCTGTTTGTCTTCCGGTTCGGGAGTGCTCTTGATGGCCAGAACCTTGTCTTCCGTAGGATGTATGCCTTCCCTGTCAACTTGGTACCCCAGGAACGTCACTTGAGGCACTCCGAACTTGCACTTGCCCTTGTTCAGGCGGAGACCGTCGTCACTGATTCCCTTCAGCACGGCCCGGAGGCGGGCTTCGTGTTCTTCACTGTTTCTACCACCAATCACAATGTCGTCGAGGAACACCAGAACACCATCAAGTCCGGCGAGCAATTTTTCCATGTAGCGTTGGAAGATCGCTACGGCTGTAGCAACGCCGAACTGTAGACGTGTGACCTGGAGAAGTCCTCGATGAGTGTTGACCGTTAGGAGATCTGCTGTATCCTTGTCTACTTCCTTCTGGTGGTATGCCTGTTCCAAGTCTAGCTGGGAGAACTTCTGACAGCCAGCCAGTTTGGCAAACAGCTGATCAGCCGTAGGCAAAGGGTATGTTTCCCACCGGAGGGCACGGTTTACCGTACACTTGTAATCGCCGCATAGGCAGATGTTCCCATTCTTCTTGAGAATGGGCACGACGGGGGTTGCCCAGGAAAGTGACGAACAGGCTCAAATATTCCTTGTTCCACCAGTTTATCGATGGCCTCGTCGACTTTTGGCAGCAGCGGAAGTGGCACTTGGCGGGCCTTAAAGAACTTGGGACTCACGGCGGGGTCGATATCTACACGAACCGGCGGCCCCTTGCTTCTCCCGAGTCCTGCTTGGAACAGCTTAGAAAATTCGTCCATCACATTATGGACTGTGGCTGCCTGAACATGCTGCAACGAGGCGTCGACATGGTTGACACCCTCCAGGGAAATGCCCAAGGACCGGAACCAGTCGCGCCCTAAGAGACTGACGCCAAATCCCTTTACAACCAGAAGCTCCAATTCCACGCTTTTGCCCTTGAAGGAAACGTCCGCTGTTGCCTTCCCTAGAATCCGAAGACTCTGCCGTGTATAAGAGCGCAGCTCGAAGGTGCACGGCCTGAGGCTGCTTTTGGAAATGCGGAGCTGGCGCATCACACGCGGGTTGACAACCGTAAAAGCCGACCCGGAGTCAACTTCCATCCGCAGATTGCAGCCGTTGATTATCACATCGCAAAATACGGGTGGCTCCACGGCGAAGACACAGTAGTCTCTCTTCAATGGGTCCACCGTCTCCAGCCTGTCGTTGCGGATTGCTGACCGTCGACGTTCGGCTCTCTCCTTTTGGCGGCACGCAGCGACAATGTGGCCCTTGTTATTACAGAAGTGGCACACGGCCCCAACGAAGCGGCACGTTTTTGCGATATGCGCTCCATTGCAACGCCAGCATGTACCTGGCGAACCTGGCTTCAGGCTGCCCTCCATGGTTTCAGCTGTGCAGCTGGATTCGGTAGGCGGAGTGTTTGACGCGCGCGGTGCGGTGCTTCCACGCGGCGACTTTGACGTTGCGTCGATCCCCACGCGATAGGTTTCTGATACCGCCGTAGGCTCCGGTTTAGCAGAGGTGCGGATTTGGATGGTCTGGAATTTGGCTAGCTCCGCTGCCTTCGCCATGTCTAGGGTTTTGCACAGTGTTAGGTTCGGCTCGGCGAGTAGATGTCGCTGCAACGCGTCGTCTTGAATGCCGCAAACTACGCGGTCACGAAGCATGTCGTCGAGCATCTCACCGAACTCGCAGTGCTCCGACAGACGTCGGAGATCTGCTACGAAGTCTGCCATAGACTCCCCAGAACGCTGGCCCCGCTTGAAAAACTGGAATCGCGCGAAAGTTACCGGCGGTAGGGGAGCGAAGTGCTCATGAAGCTTGAGTATGATGTCCTTGTATGGTGTTTCAACTGGAGCTCTTGGCGAACAGAGAGAGCGCAAGATGGCATATGTGGCCGAGCCACAGACGCTGCAGAGAACGGCTCGTTTCTTCGCTGGCGTGGTGATATCGTTCGCCACGAAGTAAAATTCCAGGCGCTCGATATAGCGTGGCCAGGACGCAGGGTCATCTGGAGTAAACTCTTCGAAGGGTTAATACGCAGTCATACTTGCTGCGGTCGAGCGCTGTCGTTGCCGAGACCTCACGTTTACCTCGTCGCCAGTGTAATGTAGTCCACTCGAGACGTCTTGTGCGTCAGGCACAGAGGACCAAGGGTTTATTGGTACATGCTCGCTGTGTACGTGCTCTAGGTTGAGCTGCCGTTACCGAATGGGGGCACGCGGAAGGAGGCCTGGCTCGCGCAGCAGCCGGCGCTCGCGTGGACCGTCGCACTGTCTCGCGGCCGGCATGCCACCACAGATCAATACACGACACCAAGGGATCGGTGACGTTCGGCGGCAGCCTCTCTCTGGCCCGTGTGCCGCGATGGGTCCATCTCACGCGCTATAGGCGGAATCGTTATTTGTGGGAGCGAGTCCCAAGGCGGGGGTTGAACCGGTATGATAGGTATTTGGGTCGTGTTGAAGTTTATGGTACGAGGTTGTTTGGAGGTCGAATCAGTATTCGTCAAGAGTTCGAATGCGAATTAAAAAATCAAACGTTATGGAGTATCTATGGCTGAGCTCGCAAACTTGCTCTAATAGTTAAGTAAACAAAGAAACTTGCCGTCAATAAGACCGTCCTCGGGGAAGCCCAAAAGTTGATTAATGACGAACAATTACCATGTTGACTGCGGCTATCCAGGAGTGAGCAAATTCCGCGTAGCAAAGCCCTCAAGCTTGTGTGACTGCTAAACCCAACTTGTCGAAGCCGTCACGAACTCCGCGGTACCTACAGGTAACTCTCGTCTCACTGAGCTACACTAAATTTCTCGCCCAGCGGAGTCACTCTCGACCAAAAAACACATTTATTTATGGGAACGTGTGAGGGTTGTCAGATTTAATGTTTGTACACATGCTATTTGACAGGTTTTGCGAAAAGCAGCTAAAAAGTTTCAGTGCCTACAACAGCTTCGAAACGGCGGCAACAGCACATTTTCTTGTTTTTCCCATAGAGTACCATGCATTTGGTGGTGTCAATCAATGGCCACCGGTGGCGACACTCGGCTTCAGCTACCGAGGCTGCGGTCCGCGATCCAACCTACAACAATATAGATCAGTGGGTGTAACGCTCCGGAATGAACGGGCTGCAGCGGTACTTCTAAAATCTCCAAATTCATGACCCGAAAGGTCAAATGAAGACAATTTAACTGTTGTAACTCAAATACAGAACCATTTCATTTTCCCGTTTTAGGGAAAATGAAATAGTTTTGTATTTGAGTAAACACACAATCTGACGAATGAGTGTTCACGAGGAAAACGTGGGGAGCGATGCGGCAGATGGAAGAAAAAAATGAAGAGAAAGGTGGTGCGCAATCATGAGTCGTTAACAGCGAGTGAGCCAGGTAACCTTCAACCTTATCGTCGAAAAGCTCGCAGAGTGCTGAACTGGAAATTCATTTGAAAGATTCGTAGCTGGGACAGCCAGTGATATTTGGGCGGCGATTTCTGGTTAGGCGCAGCGACAGACGGTCGCCGTCCGTTTAATTTGCCTGGGGAAGGCGATGACGGTGAGCAGAGGCAGTAAAAACAGTTGACGACATCGGAGGTTGCCTACTGTTCCCGGGGAAGGTAGGAGGCGCTTGCGGGGAGTGCGGTTTTTCTGACGCGAAGGATTGATCCAGGAGGAAAGTGACAGGAGTCAGAGCTCCAGAAAGGTTCGCCACTCAAGCCAATTTAATTATGACTGGTTCACAAATTTGCGACCTATTTCGAAAAAACCATATGCAACTTACGACCACCACCCGTTGCTGCGCCGTCCTTGGTAAGCAGTCACAAGCGGCATAAAAACCAGTTGTGTCGGAGACGGTCGTACTCGGTCGCCAAAGTGTGAAGCAGCCATTGGGCAAGAAGACGTTTACGTTCGTTAGCTTAAGCGCAATAAACCTAGTTCGCGTACTTTTTTTTTTAATGCCTTCAATGCCAGTGGCGTAATAGAAACGGGAGAAACAAAAATGCAAAAAAATAAATAAAAAACGACAGCATTACAGCAAAAGCGTATCGTGCCGGAGAAGATAGAAACCGATCTTAAAGCCTAGGTCCCAGTGACTGCTTACGACCAGATAAGACTTTTTTTTTTAAAAAGTTCATAATCCTTGGTATAACGCCTGCTGACGACCGGAGAGTCGTTCGTAAGCAGGCACGAGAGGCTCAAAAATCGGATTTAACAGTTCCCGGTCGTAAGCAATCGCAGGAGTGTGAACCAGGCCATAAGGCTTGCTACGTAATTTTTTGTTCATGACCTTACGAAAAAAATAAAAAACGCTTTCTCATTTTTTTTTAAAGATTTTCGTGACAACCCAAGTGTTATCTATAGTCGCTGACAGGATGAGAACCCCATGAAGGTGTGTGAGTTTTTCATGCCTTCGATAATGCTTCAGCTTCTTGTGACCGTCCGGAGTTCACGCCCAGCCAAAACTTGGCGAAATAAGAATGAGCGCACCGGAGGCCGGTTGTTCCCACGGAACGCCTTGCCGTGCTCGCTCTCACAGAGGCTAAAGTTTTCGAACCAGCTTATGCAACATATTTATGGGTAATAAACCTAGTCAGGTCACTTTCTTGTGATTTTGTTTCAAAATTTGTGTCAATTGTCGTTAAAAATAGAATAAATGTAATAAAAAAAATTAAGGTCGTTCATAACGTTATAAAATAACACGGTAAAAACACGCAATGAACTGTGTCCTGCGAACAACTGTTACAATCTACAACTCACAGTCCTCGGGGAAAAAAAAAAAAAAAGAAACCTCGCCACTTTTTATTATTACGTGCGGTTTTCCATCTTACTTTCTTGGTCAGCGGACATTTTTGCTGCACCAGTTCCTTTCCTGTGTGATGCACAATGGAATGTCCTACCTTCCCTTTACTAAAGTCCCCCTGCCCCCGAAAAGTCAACCTTGTACGGTCAAAGAATCCGCTGCAAACAACGATAATATGTGCAGGGATATAAAGGGCCCCCTCCCCCCTTTTCTTTTCACGAAATACCCCGGAATAAACCATAGCATTGTACTAGGCTTTTGGATCGCAGTCAGCTGCGTTTTTTGGTGCCTATTATTTCCTCTTGACTTTCGGCATCGGTTAAATCAGTGGTGTTTACCGCGGTTTTTGTTAAAGCGAATTGCAGGCACAGGTATGGAATTTCCCAACCACCACTAAGTACGTGGTCCAATTGCTTGTATATAGAATCCGGGCGCCGATAAGAGAAGAAACTAGGACTATACGCGCGGTTCCTGAAGAAAGAAGCCGGCTCACGGACGTTGCAGCGGGCGTCGAGCTGCGTATCAACAAAAAATAACGCTGTTTATGAAGATTATTTGCAGTGAGGACAGCTTCAAAAAGGAATTTTTCGGTTTTCAGCAATTTTTAATAAAAACTGTCTTGGGAGTTAATCTTTTCGTAGTTTAACAAAATTCATTGTAACCACGGAACCCTTGCTATACGCCAGACATTGTTTACAAACAAGCCCGATTTGCCCACACTAGACTAACCTTCCCGGCAAATTTCCCTAACCTTAATGGAATAATACTACGCGGGCATTAAGATATATTAGAGCCGAGTCCCCGGATGATGGAAGTTGTTCCAAAGGTACCACGGGCCGTATACAGGCGGGCAAAAAACCCGGCTGACATTATAACCTCCTCTACATTCACCTGCCCCCCCCCCCCCCCCCAAGAATAGCTCTGGTTCTCGCAACAAGCCGCGATGCAAATCATGTCCTGATATAATTCCTACCAGTAAAGTCACGATTTCGAAATGTAACTGATTTTACCACATAAACGGTACTTTCAATGTCGACTCTTAAAGGGGCCATGCAACAATTTCTACTTTGCGCAAATTCGGCTTAAAACTAATCCCTGACGTTAATCACCTATGAAACACGCGTTCGTTTCTCACCCCACGCAATAGAAGTCCAAGAAAAAATTAAAGAAGAACGAGCAGCGTTTACCCCCTGAACTCGCAACCAGAACAAACGGCCACGTGATCTGGAGCCGATTATATGCCGCCAATGTTGATCATAGCCACGCGCTGGGGTTGGCAACGCACAGGACACTTGCTGAGTTCCAGACATTGTTATGGCTCGGCTATTGTCGTCGTTGCAGCGATTGGACACGAGCCACTACCCGAATGCATGTCGAGGCATCGATTATCACGAGCCCAGATTGAATGCGTACGCAGTCTTCGCGTCCACTGTGTGAGCAGCATTTGAATATCGTCACAGTTAGGATCGCAAAGCTCGATGACGCATTCCCTGGGATCGTACTGGTGCCATTATCCCCACAGCTCCGTCATCAAATTTCGCGAAGCAGCAAAAGGCGGCTTTGGAAGGAGAGACTGAAAGAAACTTTCATCCTTTGAATTCCGCCGTGACGACGAAAACGCTTCTTCGTCAGTGGTGTTGCGTTTGAGTATCCTTGGGTTCCACCAGTGCCAGGAAGCTGGTGTAAAGTAAGAATTATTCCTACCCAATGTCGTTGCACAGCCCCTTTAAAATGTAGTACGTGGTGACAGTGCGCACTTCAGGACGTACAATTACAGCAAAAGCAGGTGACATCGGAACGCGCATAAACACTGTCACGTCTACTCGCAATGAAGCCTCCCGAGGTCCTTCTGGAGCATGCAAAGTGCGCAACAGAGATGTAAATGAAAGGGCTTGGGTGAATGTGAGCCCGAACGCATCCCCGACCGAATCCGTAAGAAGAGCCAGAACGTTGAAAGAAAGTCTTCGTCACCGCGAAAGAAGCACAGTAATTTCCTTCGTCGCTAAAAAAAACGAAAACAAAGAAGAGCCATATCCACGCCACTAAGGTCAAATCTCCCGCTATTTTAGAGCCCCACGTGCGACCAAGGGAAATTGGAAACTCGGTAGGATTAGGAAGGATAAGCACAGGGCGAGGCCGTGAGGACCACAACGTTTGCCACACCTCGCAATGTTATGATTTTAACCGTGTAAATACGTGAAACTGGTCACGCGAATGACGTGTCGCAAAAAGGTTCCTTCATTTTTCGAGAGTTCAACTCAGAAGTGGTAAAATACTGAGAATGGTGCAAAAACTCCGGCATTGGTTTTCCCATGCCCTACACCGGACATTCGCCGTCTTCAAACTGGTTTGCGAACCTGCCCCCAGGCGGTCATGGTTCATATGTTTCGCTAATATTATTACTTATCGCGACTAACCTGCCCGTCGCCAGCCCTTATGTATTATGGCGGTCTCAGGTTTTGTTTTTCTCCGTTCAGTGAGCCATCTTGGAGCGAGCACGCAAACCAGTGAGCAGAGAGCGAGCAGAGAGCGAGCAGACTGGTATTGGACGTAGGAAATGCACGGCCGCCATTTTCGCTTCATTTTTGATACTTCACCACCTCTGAGTTGAACTCGAAATAATTAGGCATAAAACTTCTTGCAAAACTACAATCGCGTGCCCAATGGCATGTATGTACCGTGGCTACACTCTAAAAAAAAGTGAGCACCCCCCCGTCGTTATCATGCGTTTTGACGGCTGTAACGACCCCACAGGCTAACTTAACGACCCACTGGGCTCGAGCCATTGAGCCTTACTACCCTGTTGGCAGGTGACAAGCATGGGGTTGTCACGTTTTATAAACTCTTGAATTGAACATTCAAGTGCATGCAGTCATCCAATAGTAAAAGTCACTTAAAAAATCTCAAAAAGTACTTGAAACTTGTTTTCTTTGTGCCGTTGGTCACCACTTATTCAATTTTGAACCGGTCGAAACAGGCGTGTGGCTCAGTTCGCCTAAACTGGCAGAAAACAAACAAGTACAGGCAACCTTGGTAGGCACCTAATAAAACACGAGACAGATAAAAAGTTTCGCGGTTGTCCTTCTTGCTTCCGTCGCGGGTTTTACCCAACGCTTGTTTTGTCAGTGGTTTTACGGTTTTAGCAGTTTTACCGTGTACTACAACAGAAAACAGCTGGCAGCTGGCGTCGTGCTCAAGGAATTTAGCCAAACATCTAGCATAGCACGGGAAGCTATGCAAGGGCGTGAGTTGACCTGAATGTTCGCCGGAACGAGGTAAGGATACTCTTGTCGTCTTTTATTGTGCGGTTCAGTAAAGAGCGTCTTCTCATTAAACGTGTGCTCGGTCAGTTCTGCGTGCAGATAAGTTGCAAATGGCCTCCTCGGTTTTGCCGAACTTCCACGCCTGTCATACCCATTATTTGTGCCTTCAAGTGCAGTGAAGTATGAAGCATTGAACACCACGACTGAGGCCGGACAGGACGAACGTACACAAATATCTGGGATCATGTCCGTGTATTTCAGTATTTCTCTGTCTCGGGATATAGGATTCGCCTCCACTGGCTCATTTGGCACATTTCATCGAGCACATTTGATATGTGCTCAGAGTTTTGGGACGCTTGCACGACAGACAACATCCCAGCATGAATGTTCTTTCAACCGGTCGTACGTTCAAGAGGTCGTACGAGAAACTCCCAAATGTCTGCCCCGCACATTAATCGAATTTCTCGAGGAGGTTCCATTGAGAAGAGTACCCTATGTCAAGCACCTCGACCGAAAAGGATGACCCAAATGCTCACGCCATTTGGGTCACCCTTTTCGGACGGCCCGTGTGTCACTGGGGAGCGTCTTAAGCCAGCCCCCCGCCTGCGTTCACGCCGCTTCGTGGCGACAGTGTGCGGCTAGTAATTACAAAACTATTAACCCACTTGATCAGCAGATTGTACAGGCACTGTAGGCAAAGGGAGTTTCCCACCGCAGGTTAGCGCAATTGTTTATACTGCAGTGCTCGTCTCATTTCAAATGTGGACAGCATACCTCGAAAGGAACCATTTACTTTGCCATGTAACACTAATACAATAAGCATTTTTACAGGCTCTGAATGGGCACTGGCTGTTTAAAATAATACGTCATAACGAAGACACACGTGTCCACCATGGTACAGGTCCAAGTGCTGATATGAGGCCTCCAGTTCAGGACCTCATTTTGAGAGTTGAAGCACCCCTGCTTTGGTCACCTCAGAGGCACAGATGTGTTGGTGAAAACAGTTTGTAGCAAGTCTCTCAAGCAGTAGGAAAGCATCATTCTTTGAGACATAAATGTTCCGTACCTGTGCAAACTGGGGGACTTCTCCGGTAGCTACCACCAGAATGTCTTCTACCCTGTAGTCTCCGGCGTCTAATACACGCTTTTTGCTTCCAAGAGGTCCGCTTTGCACTCCAAGCTTTGGGCAGCAGCTGGAAAGCTAGCTTTGTAAACAGCTCGGGCACACAGCACTCTCGGGCATAGAGGGAACTTGAGAGAGTTCATTTCGTAGCTCTGCAGGAGTTGGTGCCGAGTAGCAAGGGTTTTGCAAATGTTGATGAATTTTTTTACTTTTGAAGCCATGGACTTAAAGTACTGGTGCTTCACCTCGAAACGAAGGCACCAGTACTGGCGCAGTGGTCCAAGGGCCGCAGTCAGTCTTCCATAGCGCACCATGTAGTGCATCTTTGGGAGGAATTTAGCCAAATCATGAACTCTCAATTTGCCCTTTTTTATGTTTGTGTGTCTGCGCACCAATCATGTTCGACAAGGCTGGCATTGATATGTCCGCATAAAGGATAAAATCGATTTCTTGGCAATAAAGTGAGAATCACCAGCACTGCGGATCTAGGTAAAAACATTTGGATGGTGGAAAGGCCCTGTACAAGCAAACAATCAGTACAATTATGAAGAACAAGGGAATCGAACAGAAGAATGTCTCTGGTGACATCTGAGGAAAACACTTGCGACTCTGGGAGGCTAGCTACCTGGCCGTGTGTTGCGATGGTCCCTTTGTTGTGACTGTGAGGCGCATTCGCGCTGAGCTTTCCTGTAAATGGATTGCTCATGATAAAGCGTGCTGAAGAGCTTGCTGTTATTTTTGGCCTTGGCCTTGTCAATTTCAGGGAGGGCTGAGTTGGTCTGTTTAAAATCCGACACAATGTAGTCTTTATGCAAATCTACGGAAGAGCTGTTGTCGTTAACGAAGGCGTCGTCTCCGAGTAGAAGATAAAGTAGTTGCCTTAAATCCTGGCCAGATACGAAGATAGAAACATAATCAGTGAGTACGAAGATGGATCGTTTACACAGCTAAACCAAGTAAAATGTACACTCCTGCATATAGTCAACATCCAGTGAAAAGTTACTGCATGTTCACTCAGACAATCCCAGCAGCCTCTTATCACACTGTTCTCTCTGAAAGATTTGCAAATAATGCTTCAGGAAGTTGCGCACTAAGAAATTATTCATTTCTGCTCCTCCCCGTTTTGGATACAGCATAGTTTGGATACAAGGGGGGATGTTTTGCGCTAGGTCATGTTAGTCCGTTGTAATGAATTTTGTCTATGACCAACTATACTCCATTTCATACTTAAGCTACAATGTTGCCAAGGCTAGTAGCACGAGAGCTTGACTTTGTCTAGCGTCTCATTTGCATGTGGTCGCATGCAAATGAGGTACTAGACAAAGCCATGTGCTTGCACAACTAGCCATGGCAGCATTCTAGTTTAACTATGAAACGAAGTATAGTAGCAGTCATGTTCCGCGTCTGTTGAGGTCTTCACTTCCCAACCTGATGTGTTAGCTGCCACTAGCTGTAGCATTTTCTTGAACCATGACAAGTTATATCACAATGCCCTTGCTGTACAGCTCAATGGCTGGTTGATTATGGAGGCTGTGAACATGATTACCTTCACAGTAATATACGGTTCGCATTGTTATTAGGATTCTTACGCTATTTATACATTTAGGTAGAATGATCCAAAAATATTTCAGTGGGAGACATCAATTCCTAATCATTTCGTTTCACGCCTTATAGAAGGCTAGTATAGTCACAACTTGTCTACATATGCCAGCAACTCGGCAGTAATGTAAGTTTCGGCCTCAAACAGCGAATTATGATTAATGTTAATGTGCAGCTGAGGAAACTATTATGCAGAACTCCAAACATTGCAAGAAGTCAAAGCTAGATGGTTAAAATAATGGTACTAAAATATATCATTTAGGTAACGCACGTTGTATCTCCGAGAGCAAAAAAAGCGTGAATAGCCTTAATTGTCATGCTATGTTATTGGACAAAAATCTTTATGAAGGTTTTTGTTATGATTTTGACATATTTTAAATAAGTTGAGCAAAGTTTATTATTACAGATTCAGCAGGAGTTCCGACGCCAGACAGGGAGAGATGCCCAGGAGGGTCTCACAGCCTTCCTTGAGAGAAGTATCAAGGCACTCTATGAGCTTTTCCGTATGAAGTCATCATCAAAACAAAAGGCAAAACAAATATTGGAAGCCGCCGAGAACTGCCCGGAAGAAGGCAAAAGTAAGTAGCTGAAGAAAAGTGCTATACCTCTGTATTAATTTTGTTTACAGGCAGAAATATTTTCTACCCTTCCTTATTTGCCTCTGTGTGCCAACAGAAAAAGCTGTTGTGATGCTGCTTACATTATAGCTAGGGCTCTGTGTTTTCGGATAAATCCGAAAACCTCTGAAAAACACCCGCCGGTAAAATTTTGGTCATTTCGGATTTATCCGATAAACTCCAAATGTTTATGTGCCCATGCCACCTCCCCCCCCGCAAAAAAAAAATTATACAAAAAAGAAGTGAAATACATTTTTTTTTTTTTTTACAATTTGATCAGCACATAGTTAATGGTCCTGAGAAACTGGCACGATAATTATCTTTCAAATCTCAGACCGTTGTCAAAAGGGGTCTTGCCGCTTCTTTCGTCGAGGTTGATTCAGGGCAGCAGGTCATCGTACATTCGGGTCACGACAAAACCCAATCTTTTGGTTTCCATTTTGAGCCAAGCGATTTGTGACTTAGAGAAAGCAGAAGGTATGCTTTTCTAACAGTGAAAGCTATGCACCATAGAGATTATATTAAATAGAGAAACGGGACAGTTGAAACTTTATATTACCTCCTTAACCACTCCACCTCGCGCGGCCGCAGGCTAGATTGATGGAATAAGATGGGATGACTACAAGCTTCGTAGTGACTGCCCCCGGGAGTTTATTGGTTTTTAAGGTATTGAAGTCTATCGAAGCAACACTTTTGTAGTGGGACAAATTAATATTGCCAATGGCAATGGCACGAACGTCAAATTCGTCTGAAGCAATTTTAATCGGTACAAGCACGTGTTATTGTTTATCTGGCATACGTTTACATCCGGTTATTATTTACATGTTTTTGTTGAATAGGAAACACTGCGAAATTAAACTCCGAATTTCGGAGAACTGGGAATCAACCAAATATAAACTCCGATAAACTCCAAATCTTCGGCAAAAAATAAGCTCCGAAAAACACCCTCCGAATTTGAAGAAAATAAACTCCGAAAACACGGAGCCCTAATTATAGCTTATGGCTCGAGCAGAACTTTTTCAGCATTGGGGTGTATTTAAGCGCAGCTTGGGACCTATGCATTCTGGAAACAGTGCCATCTTTGTGTCCGCGAAACCAGACAACTGTGCTTGTACAGCCCCCCTGCCCAGTGATTCTTGCATGCAACACCACGCACAAGTGACAGCGACGGATGATATATGCAGTTGCGGTGGTGCGGTGCATTGTATAGTCTAGGCAATGTTACGATGCTGTATATGGCACGGGTTTCTCCATTGCTGGGCCCCTATGGTGGACAGTGGAAAAGAATGCGCAGGCTATGAGGAGAAGGTGGAAATCTGCGGCGTGGATCCGTTCGCTCTATGGCTTTATTTGTTGAATTACTGACATCTCGGATTACCTCCTGAAGACAAATTTTGTCACGCTCAACCGAGTATTTTAAGGGGTCCAGGAGCCGTTGATGAAACCAGCGAGTGCAGAGAGAGCGATTGTCGTCTCACAGGTGAGGTAGACTTAAGATATTCGCGTAATTCTGGAGCACGTCTGCACCTTTGCTTGATTCACTTTTGGAAGACTAATCATATCCTTAAGAACTGTGCAGCACGCTGTAAAGTGATACTGTGAATTGTTGGCGCCATGCGAGCAACACGAGGTTGGAGTACGGGCTGTTGCTTGTCACTGGCAAGCAACAGCGCCCGAAAGCTTTGAGGTTGCTGCGACTCAAAAGACAAAAACATGCTCAAGAATGGTATAATTTCTTTCAAGGCCGACTTTCCGCCTCCTCCGGTAGGAAGCTTACGTTTGGGTCTTCTCTTGAGAGTCCTTTATAGCGGCTGAACTTGACCAGCACGATAGACCTAGCCCTCTTGAGATGTCGACATGTCAAAAGAAATAATGTCTGCCAAAAACAAGAAGTGCCACAGACGTACTTGAAAACAAGTGCCGCGAATTCAGTCTACTTTGCCAGATCAAAGAATTATTAAACTTGTAAAAGTAAATATTCGTAGATCTACCTTACCTGCGAGACGACGATCGCTCTTTCCGCAATTACTGCTGTCATCGACAGTGCCTGAACCCATTAGCCTGTAGTTACCGGCATTTAAGACCTCCTTGCACATAACAAAACTTGTTGTTAACATCAAGTACAGTGCTATCCACTTAAGATACGACTAGACTGGAAATGATCAGTTTCTCATTATCGTTAGAAGTGGGTTGCTTTGTAGTCCTGGATGTCAGTCATTTCCACCCGCGTCTGCCACCCGCTGTCTTGGATGAGGCCATTTGGCGACAGATCGATGGGATCCACGCTGCAGATTTCCATCTTCTCGTAGTGTACATGTTCCTGTTGGCTGTCTGCAATAAGGACCCAACGGTGGAAAACTACCTTCCGAAGACAACATCATAATGTTGCCGCAACTATCCACTGCACTGTAACAACGCAACTGCGTAAAGCGTCCGTCGTTTCTGCATGGTGTCGGCAGAGAAATCGCCGGGCAGTGCGGGTGTAGCGGTGTGGTTGTCTTCTCTCGCGGACACAAAGGCGGCACTGTTCCCAAAATACACTGCTCCTAAGACTCGCGTGAATACATACTATAGGTTGGCATGCTAAAGCTAAAACGAAGTAGTGTAGTGAATACCTGGTAAAGGTTCTAGATAGTATATTGTGATTGTATAACCATGGCAACATTTGATTGCAAAACATTATTTTCCAAGATGTCATTTTTCTTTTTCTTTTTTCTCCAGCTCTCCTTGCCAACGGTGCCCTGATCTTGTTGCCATGCCTGCTGAAGGAAAGAAGCAACAACCTCGTGAAGAGTCTAGTATGAATTGCTCGGCATGCCTATTTAAATCGAAATAGATATTTATTATTAGAGAGAAAAGCCCATCAGGATATTAGCATTAAATGGCTAGGAAAGTGGAAAGTGATAAAACTTGTTCATTAATTTAAAATCGTAACAAAAGGGTTCAGATGTATATAATGTACAGAGTACGACATTTTGTGAATGAGTGATGCGCCAATATTTTCTCTTTTTCTTACAGAACAGGAAAGCTGTAATCAGAACAATTACTGTGGTGAAAAGTGATAATGAATGCAAAATTTATCGTCAGCTTAAATGAGAATAAGGTGCATAACAGGGGTGCTGTTGTGCTTGCAGCAATAGACCTTTTCCACATACCGACGGCACCAGGCGGTGGCTGCACGAACTAAAAATCAAGGAAGTGAAGTACCTGCGCTACCAATCTATAATGGGAGCCACGCTACCAGTTTCTTTGCACTCTGAGCTGCGGCGCATGCCCAATGCAACTTTAAAGGGCATCCGTGGCGTCCACCCAAACGTTGCGTTTATCTTTCCGCCCTCTTTCTTTTTCTGTGTAACACAATTATAAATATGCTGCAATTACGTGTTCTACTCGCTGATCCACAGCCTCCTTCTGAATTTCCTCAATTTTTCGTGCCGTCTTTTGCTGCGTGGCATCGGGCGCTCGCGCGTGCGCAGAATGCTTCTCGGAAAAGGTCCATTAAGTCGCACCAGGCGCATATTTATTTTGGGGAGAAGAAATCCTACTTTCTCATGCCAACAAAAGCTAATCTCTAACATTGTAAACCCTGATGTTTGGGCAGGATGGGAGGAAAAACAAATGCAGAGCTTCTCCCGAGCGTTGTGATGTAAAACACTATAACAATTGAAGAAAAAGTACTTTTTCGCATTTATAGGTACACTAAAAAAAAGCTGCCAACCTGAAACAAGTGATATGCTTGAGTGAACTGGGTAGATCAGTTGTAGAATTATGGTAGTTAATATTTAAAGCGAACTGGGTTTTATTTACTGCGAAATGCGAGCATCCACCCATTCCACAATAAGTGTCTCGCAATTTTGTAACCTTTCGAAAATATGCAAAGGCAAGTCATTTGCATATTGAGGACCTCAGAAGCACCCATCCCCCAATTTTTCGTGATTATCCTCGAATTTTGAGTGAGCGCTTGCTTGAGACTACGGTAAACATTGCAAATATTTTTTTTTATTTGTTTTTTCCTTTCAAAAGTTGAGGATCAATCCAGCAAGTTTATATAGATACATACAACCTTTTGTGCTTAATAATTTACTTCAAAATAAACTGCAGTGTGGGACTGTTTCCAAAACTCTACACTTGCGAAAAATATGTGACGACATAACAAACTGAACAATTACCAGGTTGTCTGTAAAGACCTTCTGAGGAATTGTTTTAATGTCATTTGTCTTGCCGAAACAGCAAGTTTTGATTTGCATATTTTTCCCAATATGTATGGATAAACTTTAAAAGCACGTTAGCCCAACAGCATTACCAAATTGAAAGAAGTATAAGTTTTACTTTTAATAAGAATGAAATGACTCGGGAAATTTTTTAATTGTGCAGCGATTTGCATGTTGGTATTTTTATCGAAACGGCCTTTGTCCTTGTCACAGGAGCCGGGCGCCCAGTACATGAACCCAATTATTCTGTACACTGGTGAGGACGTGCTCACATCTTCAGTGTATGCGGTGACAGTCGAAGGTTTGACCATTGATGCTGCAAGCCTTACACAAGCAGTGTCGTTGTTGATGTGCCTGTTCTGGGCTTTGAACATCAAATACTCTGCTGAAATAAAAAATACACTCACCCTTCTTGAGCATGCCATCGGGGTTTCGCACACAATAATGGGCACAGTTGCATTGCAAGTCTGGAGCTGCTTGTGATTCAAGACCTGCTTTCGTTAATTTATAGTAAAGGCTGTTCATAGTGTACCATCTGTGCAGTGCCTTATAAAGACTTGTTTTTCAGTTGAACATCGTTTTAAACCTAAATTACATTACTTGATGCCATCTGTTTTTAAACGAAAGCCTTCAGATTTAAATTTGTACTGTATATTTTGAAAATAAACAGTGGTGGTTTTTATTGGAACAGGCATCATCATCTGTATTTTTTTTTTAAATTTAGAAAGTTTGCTCATACATTTCCACAAGCATTGATTAAGAAGCATGCTTCACGTTCTCACTTATGTCACACTGAGAGGTATGGGATCACAATAAAAAAAAGTTGCTCTCCTTATGTACAGCATAACTGAAAGCCCGGAAATGCCATCTTGTCACCGGGACCCAGGTGCTGTTCCACTATTAATATTGTTTCGATGAAAAGGTGGTTTGTATAGGAATGAAGATTGTTGCAGAAGGGCTGGACTTCTGCTGCGCGAGTTAGTTGTCCTCCACCTCGTCTTCTCCTAAGCAGTATCTTCATCTTGTAATATTACACCCCTTCAAGGAAGCACGTCTCGTCGTGGAGCTACGAGGTCGATGGCTCGATGTTAAGGTTTGAGATGGAGCACGTGAATGGCATCTTTTTTTTGTGCGACGTCTGTCATATTGTGGGTTCAGGGCTTCAATGGCATACACTGAAAACATATCAGATACGATTCTGTTCAAACGGTAGGTAAAGGCGGATTGGGAGGGGGGGGGGGAAGGCAGGCTTGCAGAATTTCAGACGCCACTTTGACAGGAAGGCACATCCACAGTCACTCGGGAGTTCTCGAGATGTGCCATATTTCGATAGCTCATCAATGAAGCTGGGTTGGCCACGGCTGAAAGCTTGTGCAATGCTTGGAAGCAAATTGTTGGGGTGGAAGAAGCGTTCCAACAAGGCAATGCCACTAGTGCTCACATCCAGCCCATCATCATCGGGCTGGATAAAGATGACACCTCTGAGAGTGACAGGTCTGGTGTGGAGCCTCTGGGTAAAACGTGATGTCTTTCGACTAAGCTTAAAAGAGATACTGAACCGAATTTTGGAACTCGCAAAACAAGGCTGTAGAGATAGGCGGGACGATGCAAAACCCCAAAACATCACTCGTACAGCGATATCTCTAACGTATCGCCATATTTTTAGAAAAGAAGTGCCCGACTGAACCCGGTTGACGAGACCGACAAGACAAGGCACGTCACGATTCAATTCCCCATTCCCTCCTCCTCACTACGTCCCGTTTCGAGCTGGTGAACCGAAGCGAGGCCGCTCCCCCTCCTTCTCAAATTCTCCCGCAGAACGGTGATGTCAGAAGCCTCGCTTGGTCACGCCCTTCTTTTCCAAAAGTGCGGCCATTCCTTTTGAGATATCGATGTACAAGTAATGTCTTGGAGTTCGTAGAGTCCTGTTCAACGCTTCTAGAGCCTTATTTTGCGAAATTCAAAATTCGGTTCAGTATCCCTTTAAAGAGGCAAGCACATACCCTGTACGGCTTCAGTGTCTGGATCTTTGGACCCTACAGGCAACACCCCAGACCACGGAATGGTCCTTTTAAAGAGAGAAGATCAAAAACAACTCGTGGGAGCGCCGAAGAGAGCTCCGAACTCTGTTTTGAAGCATAAATAATTCTGAAAGCCATTCGCTTGACTGACAGGCACTTTGACAAGAAGAGGGCATAACCTGTGGTAACACGTTCCGCCCACCCTCCTAGCCTAAGCACCCTCTGGCTACGTGCCTGTGCCCCCTCAGGTTTGGCCTGCCGCATTTTGCAGTATGTGAAGGTATCCGACCTAAATTTGTCCCGCGGAAACAAATGAAGTGCGGACAGCATCCTCTGGTGTGGAGGTGAAGGGAACATTAATGCAGATGACTGAATTTTATCAGGCCCGCAGAAAATGAGTCGCTGGCAGTCAGCTTCCGAGTGAGTAATTGCAACCAGTCTTCGTCGTTTTTTCTTTCTTTTCCTAAGGTGATGCTACGGCTTGAATATATGTATTGCTTCAAATTTTGTTCAAACTTGGTGACACTCAGGTGGAAACAATTAGAAAGATTCAGCAGGCTTTCGGCGACAATGCCATAGACATTGCACAAATTAACAAGTGGTACTACCGGATCAAAGATGGCCGCACGTCTGTGGAAAGCGACGCACGTTCCGGAAGGCCTTCGACTAGCCGAAATAGCGAGGTGATTAACCAAGTGCAGACTCTTTTTGTGCACGACCGTCACTGCACCGTTAAAAAACCTACAGCTGAGGTGGGAGTATCTTCCAGTTCAGTGCATTCACTTTCGAAGGAGGATTTGGGTCTACGCAGAGTGTCTGTGAAATTCGTGCCGACGTTGCTCACTATGGAGCAAAAGGAACTCTGTCTGGAGGTCTCGCAAGACATGTTGGACTCCATAAATGGTGACTCTAGCTTCCTGAACTCGGTCATCACTGGTGATGAGTCATGAGTTAACGCGTACGATCTGGAAACCAAGATGTAGTCATCACAATGGAGACATTCAACATCCCGGCGTGAAAACAAGCATGACAGGTGCATAGCCACATCAAAGTGATGTTGACCATTTTCTTTGGCTCTCCTGGGGTAATGCATCCCGAGTATGCACTACAAGGTCAAAACATTACCAAAGAGTACTACCTGAACGTATCTTCTGCTAGTACTCTTCACAATGCCGTGCGGCACGAGACACCGGATCTGTGGGTAGCTGGAACACGACAGTGGCACGATGACTGCACAAGCTCGTTCTTTGCATCTGATTGAGTTTCTTGGCCAGACACAGCACGCATCAGGCTCTCTACTTTCCCAACGTCGCTCCTTGTGATTTCTGGCACTTCCCCAAGATAAAAATGCCGACGAAAGGAACCCTTAGTGGGTCACAAGAAGATATAATGCGGAATATGACGGCCCAGCTGAAGTCCATTTCCAAAATGGCGTTTAAAAAATGCTTCAAACAATGGCAGGGCCGCTATGGCAAGTGTCGGTCATCCCTAACGGATGTGGGTGTAATCCCAAGGGGACTAGGATTTCAGTCCTTCCGGCGCGCGCTCCTTTTATCTATATAAAAGATTCCAAGTGTATTTCCAAAAATAAGGCGTTGGCAAACATACAATTGCTATTTGTTTTAGATTTTCGCTTTAGAAAAAGTACTGCTGCAGACGCCAGCAGGTGCGGCGCAGAGAACTATGATCACGGCGTTTTTGATGCTTATATAATTTAGCATGCGTAGGTGAAGGCACGGCCCGAAAGCGCAATTCTGCACTGTCCTCTTGGCGCTCGCGCTCGCGCATAGAACATACATTTGAGAGACACGCGCTTGAGCAGAAACAATTGTAGTAAAAAGAAGAAAACAAACAACGCTTCGGGGGGACCGGTGAAAGCGCTTCGCCAGAATCACCTCCGCCTGCTCAGTGTACTCAACGTTACTTTGCGTGTACTCAACCACCGCTGAAGTCATCCGTATATGTAAAAAGAGAAAAGAAAATGCGTCCGCATGTTCAGAAAGTTTGAATTGCAAAAATTATTTTAGATAATTAATACAACTCATTAAACAGGCTTCTGTATACTTCAAGTGTAGGCTAGCGAGAAAACGAAGCCTACGAAAACGTGACGTGTAGCGACTATTGAAATTTATTTATAACCTGCTGTTCACTTTTGCAGTGGATTACATTAGAGATAAGAGCGCTTTCCTAAGGGCGGTAGGGAAAAATATTATATACGGGTAAATCTTGCACAGTCTTTTTGTATTTATGCAAAATATGACAGTGGTCACCAGCCTAATCGGTTACAAAAAATACAGCAGTATATAAGCTGGTAGTGACGACTTACCGTGTGTATAGGAATGTAAAGTGTCAGTGTCTCATGTTATACCTTGTGCATTTTGTAAACGCGTTCATGTACACAATGCATATGTTACCTCTATGTCGCGAATGTGTGAAGTGTGGTGTGAAATAGGTGTATGTCTGGCGAGGCGCTCAAAGTGACTGCTAGTTTTTTTGTTTTTTGTTACTTTGAGCGCTGTCCGTTAGGTGGCGCTTGTCGCCACCCAATTCAAGGAGTGGCGCGTTTTTATGTCTATTTTTTTTAGGTGAAAAACATCCGTCAAGTGACGCTTGTCGCCGCCCAATTCAAGGAATCGCGCGTTTATGTCTATTTATTTGGGTGAAAAACATGGAGGCATTCCATGGCTCCACGGAGCAGCCTACGGAGGCTTGGGTTCGGCTCTCGGTCTCTCTCTCGTCCCAGTAGGATCAGTCCAACACCTGATCAGTCCCATAGCAAGTTGAACGGGTGTTCCGTGCGCTGTACAGCTCCAAGCGCGTGCACAGACGCGGTGAGGATTACCAGGGACTTGAAAGTGGATAACGAATGCTAACAGGTGAGCAGGAGCGTTAAACGATCGGAACCGACGCCGCTTGAATCGGTGATGCTTCGCATCGCCGCTGTCAACCGAAAACGCCGAATCACTTCCGGCAAGCACAGCAAGCAGATGCTCTGTTAAATAAAGACATCATTCCATTTGTCGCTATAAGATTCCTTCTTTGAATGTTTTCTGGCCGCGAAGCAAATGCAGCCGGCTGCGCGAAAGCAGTCTCGGACAAACCCGCGAATCCCCCACTAAGTGCGGTGCCGGTGCTTCGAGGCGCGTTTTGGAGTGCTTTAGTGCGCACGGAAGACAGCGAACGGGCGCACGCACTTGAGAATCGTATTTTAGAAAAAAAGCAGTCCAGCTCGCTAGGCCTTACTCGGATCGCTCCCCCTTCGCTTGCCAGCCGCCATGTTTCTTTTGGGGGTGCTCACTGTGATTACCTGTTGATTGCGTGCCGTGTGACTGCCCTTGGGGTCGCTAGTATAGCGAGGGGGGGGGGGGGGGGTAGCGATATCTGTGACGGCTTCTTACTACCCCAAAGGTCGTACCCTACGACTATCCTTTTGTTGAGAGTGTAGAATATGAGCTATAGAATGCGGTGACTAGGCCGTAGACATATAGACAGCTCCACTGCAGTTGTGGCCGTCCAGTGACTGCCTTCTAGACCACGTGGTTTGTGCTGCCTGGTCGCCGTTTTCACACTTTAGCTCATATCGCTAGCCACTGCACGTTTAGAATTCCAACATAGCAAGGAGTACCTAATGCGCAGGTCCTTAGCCTCACCCTGTACACGAGAGTGAAAGCTTGGAATTAGAGGGGACGATGAAGAAACGGTTTTCGAAAGGAAGACTGAATAAAGAGGGAATTTAAGGAAGAAGGAAAGAGACGGTCTAAATACTTTATTATAATCATTCATGGCTATAAAAACGCCAGGCATCTTACATTCACGTTTCTTACTTTCTAATTGGTTCTTCGGTGTCCTTATTGACGAATGCCGCAATTTAATTGGCTGCGGAGAGATCCTGCGTTCTTTGAGCTGTCTGTGACTATAGGAAAATACATTATACTTCGTATCTAACCCGTCCACTGTGGCATAACTTCCCCTAGAGGTGGAGACAACCCGCGTTTAAGAGATGGCAAGCGCATCCCGCTGTCGCGGTTTTGCGCAGCTTCGAGTGAGAGCACGGTCGCCTAAATACATAGACACCGGATTCGCCGAGATAACCGACACTGCTGTCTTCACTGTGTCGACGGGTTTTCACGATGACAACCTAAACGGACGAGCCCTACCATTTCGAAGAGGACAACTTATGGGTTCGCGCGTCCGGCTGTTCCAACCATGCAAAAGCTCTCGGCACCAAGGCCATTGAATTTTCCTGAAGAAAGATGTATTCCTTAGTAAATTATTTGATAAAGAGCAACAGGGAAAGATTTGAAAGATTAAAACAGCGAAAAAAAAGTACTAATGTGCGCCACAGGAACGAGCACCAAGACGAAGGACTGGATAAATATAAGAGTCACCATCTTCACATGAAAGACAGCAACAAGTTTTTGATGGATGACAAAGGAATAAGCGAGATATTAATAAAACACAAGAAGGCAAGGACCGGATTCAATTGCATAGAACCAGAGTTGTGGCTATCTTGAATAATTTACTCACATCCTGCATTTAAAATACTTGCTACTATATCTTAGTTACATTTCTCGCTATCTTGTACTGATTATCTCAAATACATTTTTCTACATTTGAAAAAGTTGTCGCCAGAGCAATCTATGGTTCTAGGGATCGTCAGACTCCAGGGCAAAACTGAACCGATTGTTAACTTGCTGCCAAGGGACCGAACACAGAGCAGGAAACAAGGCACGAGCAAAACGCAAATGCTGACTAAATGGAGAGACCCGAGTAGGCTCAATTTAGCGTGTCTTCTCGCCTGCATTTTCTTTTCCTTTTTTATTTCAACTTTTTTTTTTGAACGGCACGCTACGCTTGGAGAGATCAAAGTGCTGGTTACGTCATTCGTATTTTACACCCTTTGTGTGAAGCTCTACTCCGTTCACCCTTAAGCTGAGACTAGAAGCTCCGCATTCAGCGCGAGCTTGCTGGCTTCCGCAGTGCTTTTGTAGCGCGTGCCTGCCCGTTCACACATGTGCTAGGAAGGGCGAAAAGCTGGCGCTTAAAGGCGGACCTTGTAGTCTCAGCTTAAAGGGTTACTGCAATGAAAAGTGCTGTTTTTAGAGCGCAGCTCTTAGGAGCCCGTTTCCGGCTTGAGCGGCGACGCCGTCTCCGTCAGCGTAACCGCGAGGTCACGTGACCCCCCGAGGTCACGTGACCCCCTCAGTCACGTGGCCCCACAGGTCATGTGACCCCCTGAGGTCACGTGGTCACGTGACCCCTGAGGTCAGGTGACTCCCCTCAGGACACGTGACCCCCTGAGGCCATGTAACCCCCCTGAGGTCACGTGGCCCCCTGAGGCCACGTGACCCCTTGAGGTCACGTGACCGCCCTGAGGTCACGTGACCCCCTGAGATCACTTGACCCCATGACGTCACACAACCCTCCCTGAGGTCACGTGACCTCAAGGAGTCACCTATCGCTGAGTACGCTTTTATCCTCCTCCTCAAGAGCTGCGCTCTAACCGGCGTTACAGGGAATTGTAAACGGCTTTCATTTTGTTTAAACAGCATAATTGGGACAAGCATGTCACAAAACCGATCTTCCCCGAAAAAACAAATTTTTTCAAGCAGTATTTACGTCATAGGAGGTAACTTAGTCGGAGTCACAACTTCTTCACATTTTAATCTCCCGCTCTTTTGGACGCGCGCGGAGTGGCTGTTATGCGTCACTCCGTGACGTATAGCAGCCACTACGTGACGTATAATACCAACTTTGTGGCGCGCGATTTAAAACGAACGAAATAGCCGCAGACTAAAATCAGTCTCGAGCAATAGATATTGCAGTTAAAAATTTGGTTTTTGGCGGAATAATTGTTTTGTGACATGCTTGTCTCAATTAGGATGTTTAAATACACACTTTTTTTTTCTTTGCAGTTACCCTTTAAGGAAGAACAGAGAATCGACAGCTTCCTTTA
The DNA here is from genome assembly GCF_016920785.2 of Ixodes scapularis. Taxonomy (NCBI): domain Eukaryota; kingdom Metazoa; phylum Arthropoda; class Arachnida; order Ixodida; family Ixodidae; genus Ixodes; species Ixodes scapularis. The sequence goes on along the minus strand of NW_024609873.1, from coordinate 13,649,017 downwards.
GCGGAAGAGTGTCACGCCAACGGTCGGTATGGTCACAATGATGTACTTGCGGAAATTGTCGTTTCAGGGGGCTCTGGTACGAAAATGCGCGAGCACGTCTTCAAGTGAGCGCAGACACTCTCTCGGCCAAAAAAGCTAGATTCTAATGGCTTTACTGAGCTGCGGTAACCTAGCTTCCTCTTCCCCAAAGCCGCTTGTATGCCTATCGTTGCTTAATTATTGCTCCCCAGCTCGCTCAAAGGCGTTTCTTTCATCTGCTCCCGGATTCGCGCATTGCTTTATTCTCAAAATCCTTAAATCCAGTTTTCCGCTATGAGGAGCCAAATATTTTTAAACCGGTGAAATCTGATTCTGGAATCTTGACATCGATGCGCTATGAATGGGTTTCAGCCAATGCGGAAAGTGGGTTCGGAAAGGGGGGGGGGGGGGGGGGGGGGGGGGCACATTCCCGCCTAACTTTGGTTTTCTCTTGACCTTCCTCATTTTTTCTTGTTGTTAACATTTTGAAGGTACAAACGCTCTTTATCAACTTTTGGTAGTGCGACATAATGCTTGCTATTGGCTGTTGATCAGCGGCAGAGGGTGCTGTCGTCGAGCCGATATTTCTACTGGGCATTCACGTTTTTCGTTCACTCGCGTACTTAACTACTTCGGCTGTTTGATCAACGTCTAAATCGGCTGTCAGCGATGCAATGCAGGACTATGTGTCAAGTCCCTCGAATGGCGTTAAGACGTTTTAAGGACGTATCCCGGAATGAGTCAAAAGCCCAGCCTGCCGCCATACTGAAGCGTGCCAGATGTCATCCCTACAATACGACAGTCCCCTTTGTTACTAAAATCTTTCGGTACCCATTATGTTGCGTATCCCGACTTATTTCAGAGTAAACTTCGATTGCAGGCGCTAAGACGCTTCTTGAAAATCATAAAGATCACAGCAGAATGTGGTTTTCACCGAAGTAATTTTATTCTTATATTACCAGCTTGAAACCTACTCGCTAAGTACCTCCGAATGCAATTGAATTACTTTTATAAAGTGTTTGTACTCTACCCAAGATAGTTTGTTGCTTAAGCGAAGGTACGCGTGAAGAGCACGGGACGTCTCTGGCATTGCCGCCCAACCTTACCGCCACCCCCCCCCCTTCCCTTGTGACTAAAGCTATGCCGGCTTCAAGCATGCGCCGAGCGCTTGGTGAGATCAGCATATTGAGCACAATAGCGAATTCCCTTGGGCCTAACAAAATTAACGCGGGCACGCGCGCAGAAAGACACTAAAGATTTCCGCGGGAAACAGCTCTTACTTTCCTCTAGGAAAGATAGTTTGCATACATATCCGAACGCGGGCCACCACTATACTTTCTTTCACCTTGTGTCATATCGCAGGAAAGGCTACAAGCGCGAGCTCCTTGCTCTGGGGCACATGTCGGTGGCACAAACTCTCGTGCTTTAAGAATAGCTCACAGCACTATGAGCTCGCGCTTCTAGCCTTGTCTCCAGTACGAATGCCATATGGCATGAGTTCAGTAGAAACTTGTCAGGCGGCATTCGAATCACGGATATTGCTGTGACTTGTGTTCGCAGAATGTCTTTTGTATAATGGGTGTGGGCAGTGGGAGGGGGGGGGGGGGTGGATCGGCGGCCGAGTGAGTTGGCGCACACTAGAGTCCCTAAATATTCCCAGAGTACTAAAACCCCAGGCACGAAGCCCCTAGATCTCGACTCAACCTTTTTTCTTCACTTAGTCGCCATGAGCGCTTAGAAAGCATGTTTTTGCATAAATTCAACCGCAAAAGCTCTCTTTTGGGAACCCTTATTGGAGATTAGTACGGCCGGCTCCAAAACGACCAGTGGAATTCGCCATAAGTTTCACTTGAAGTCCGACCACAGATCCGACGACACAATCTGTCGTCAGAGCAAAAAGTGTTTCATCACAGTGCTTGTCGTCACTGTGAGTTTGCTATACCCGGCGCTTTTTTTTTACAGCGGGGCTGTTAAGGGGCTAGTTTCCCCAGGATCCTGTCCCTAGCAATGTCGACACAAAATTCTGGACAGCTACCGCCATCTAGGAGCGATGGCGGCAACCAAACAACCAGCCTGCCAGCCTTGCTCAAAGATGGCGGTAAACTTCCAGCCTTTCCACTCTGGTTTTCACCAGAGTGGAAATGCTGAATTTCTCTACGCGTCGTCCCAGATGTCGTCCTCGAGGTGGTCCAAGAAGCCGTCCTTGAGGTCGTCTTAGGTGTCGTCCTTGAGGTCGTCTAGATGTCATACCTAAGGTCCTCCTAGGCGTCGTCATCTAGGCGTCGTCCTCGAGGTTGTCTTTGAAGTTGACGTTGAAGCCATCCTAGACGTCGACCTCGAGGTCGTCCTAGAAGTCGTCCTTGAGGTCGTCCTAGATGTTGTCTTCGAAATCGTCCTAAAAGCCGTCTTCGAGGTTGTTTTAGACGTCGTACTTGAGGTCGTCTTAGGTGTCGTAATTGAGGTTGTCCTAGAAGTGGTCCTTGAGGTCGTCCCGGATGTTGTCTTCGAAATCGACCTAAAAGCCGTCTTCAAGGTCGTCCTAGATGTCGTCCTTGAGGTCGTCCTAGGTGTCGTCCTCGAGGTCGTCCCAGAAGTCGTCCTCGAGGTCGTCCCAGATGTTGCCTTCGAAATCGTCCTAAATGTCGTCTTAGAGGTCATCTTAGACGTCGTCCTTGAGGTCGTCTTAGGTATCGTCCTCGAGGTCGTCCTAGCGGTCGTCCTTGAGGTCGTCCTAGATGTCTTCAAAATCGTCCTAAAAGTCGTCTCCGAGGTCGTTATAGACGTCGTCCTTGAGGTCGTCTTAGGTGTCGTCCTCGAAGTCGTCCTAGAAGTCGCCCTTCAGGTCGTCCTAGATGTTGTCTTCGAAATCGCTCTTAACGTCGTCGTCCAGGTCGTTCTAGACGTCGTCCTTGAGGTCGTCTTAGGTGTCGTCCTCGAGGTCGTGATAGAAGTCGTCCTTGAGGTCGTCCTAAATGCTGTCTTCGAAATCGTCCTAAAAGTCGTCTTCGAGGTCGTTCTAGATTTCGTCCTTGAGTTCGTCCTACGTGTCTTCCTCGAGGTCGTCCTTGAAGTTGTCCTCGAGATCGTCCTAGATGTTGTCTTCGAAATCGTCTTAAAAGTCGTCTTCGAGGTCGTTTTAGACGTCTTCCTTGAGGCCGTCTTTGGTGTCGTCCTCGAGGTCGTCCCAGAAGTCGTCCTTGAAGTTGTCCTAGATGTTGTCTTCGAAATCGTCCTAAGGGTCGTCTTCGTGGTCGTTTCAGACGTCGTCCTCGAGGTCGTCTTAGGTGTCGTCCTTGAGGTCGTTCTAGAAGTCGTCCATGAGGCCGTCCTAGGTGTTGTCTTCGAAATCGTCGTAAAAGTCGTATTCGAGGTTGTTTTAGACATCGTCCTTGATGTCGTCTTAGGTGTCGTCCACGAGGTCATCCTAGAAGTCGTCCTTGAGGTCGTCCCAGATGTTGTCTTCAAAATCGTTAAAAAAGTCGTCTTCGAGGTCATCTTAGGTCCTTCTTGAGGTCGTCTTAGTTGTCGTCCTCGAAGCCGTCTTAGAAGTCATCCTTGAGGTCGTCCCAGACGTTGTCTTCGAGGTCGTCCGAAAAGTCGTCTTCGAGGTCGTTTTAGACGTCTTTCTTGAGGTCGTCTTAGGTGTCGTCCTCGAGGTCATCCCAGAAGTGGTCCTCGAGGTCGTCCTAGATGTTGTCTTAGAAACCATCCTAAAAGTCGTCTTCGAGGTCGTTTTAGACGCCGTCCTTGAGGTCGTCTTAGGTGTCGTCCTCGAGGTCGTCCTAGAAGTCGTTCTTGGGGTCGTCCTAGATGTTGTCTTTGAAATTGTCCTAAAAGTCGGCTTCAAATCGTCTTAGACATCGTCCTTGAAGTCGTCCTAGGTGCCATCGTCGAGATCGCCCTAGCAGTCGTCCTTGAGGTCGTCCTAGATGTTGTCTCCGAGATTTTCCTAAAAGTCGTCTTTGAGGGCGTTTTAGACGTCATTCTTGAGGTAGTCTTTGGTGTCGTCCTCTGGGTCGTCCTAGAAGTCGTTCCTGAGGTCGTCCTAGAAGCTGTCTTTGAAATCGTCCTAAAAGTCGTCTTCGAGGTCGTCTTAGGTGTTGTCCTCGAGGTCGTCCTAGCAGTCTTCCTTAAGGTCGTTTTAGATGTTGTCTTCGAGGTTGTCCTAAAAGTCGTCTTCGAGGTCGTTCTAGACGTCGTCCTTGAGGTAGTCTTTGGTGTCGTCCTCGAGGTCGTCCCAGAAGTCGTTCTTGAGGTTGTCCTAGATGTTGTCTTCGAAATCGTCCTAAGGGTCGTCTTCGTGGTCGTTTCAGACGTCGTCCTCGAGGTCGTCTTAGGTGTCGTCCTTGAGGTCGTTCTAGAAGTCGTCCATGAGGCCGTCCTAGGTGTTGTCTTCGAAATCGTCGTAAAAGTCGTATTCGAGGTTGTTTTAGACATCGTCCTTGATGTCGTCTTAGGTGTCGTCCACGAGGTCATCCTAGAAGTCGTCCTTGAGGTCGTCCTAGATGTTGTCTTCAAAATCGTTAAAAAAGTCGTCTTCGAGGTCATCTTAGGTCCTTCTTGAGGTCGTCTTAGTTGTCGTCCTCGAAGCCGTCTTAGAAGTCATCCTTGAGGTCGTCCCAGACGTTGTCTTCGACGTCGTCCGAAAAGTCGTCTTCGAGGTCGTTTTAGACGTCTTTCTTGAGGTCGTCTTAGGTGTCGTCCTCGAGGTCATCCCAGAAGTGGTCCTCGAGGTCGTCCTAGATGTTGTCTTAGAAACCATCCTAAAAGTCGTCTTCGAGGTCGTTTTAGACGCCGTCCTTGAGGTCGTCTTAGGTGTCGTCCTCGAGGTCGTCCTAGAAGTCGTTCTTGGGGTCGTCCTAGATGTCGTCTTCGAAATTGTCCTAAAAGTCGGCTTCAAATCGTCTTAGACATCGTCCTTGAAGTCGTCCTAGGTGCCATCGTCGAGATCGCCCTAGCAGTCGTCCTTGAGGTCGTCCTAGATGTTGTCTCCGAGATTTTCCTAAAAGTCGTCTTTGAGGGCGTTTTAGACGTCATTCTTGAGGTAGTCTTTGGTGTCGTCCTCTGGGTCGTCCTAGAAGTCGTTCCTGAGGTCGTCCTAGAAGCTGTCTTTGAAATCGTCCTAAAAGTCGTCTTCGAGGTCGTCTTAGGTGTTGTCCTCGAGGTCGTCCTAGCAGTCTTCCTTAAGGTCGTTTTAGATGTTGTCTTCGAGGTTGTCCTAAAAGTCGTCTTCGAGGTCGTTCTAGACGTCGTCCTTGAGGTAGTCTTTGGTGTCGTCCTCGGGATCGTCCTAGAAGTCGTCCTTGAGTTCGTCCTAGATGTTGTCTTCGAAATTGTCCTTCAAGTTGATCTCGAGGTCGTCCTAGACGTCGTCCTTAAGGTCGTCCTAGATGTCGTTCTCGAGGTCGTCCTAGAAGTCGTCCTTGAGGTAGTCCTAGATGTTGTCTTCGAAATGGTCATTAAAGTTGTCTTAGGGGTGGTCTTAGACGTCGTCCTGAGGTCGTCTTATGTGTCGTGCTCGAGGTTGTCCTAGCAGTCGTTCTTGAGATAGCCCTAGATGTCTCCGAAATCATCCTAAAAGTCATCTTCCAGGTCGTCTTAGACGTCGTCCTAGAGGTCGTCCTAGATGTCGTCCTTGATGTTGTCCTAGAAGTCGTCCTTGAATTTGTCCTAGATGTCTTCGAAATCGTCCTAAACGTCGTCTTCGAGGTCGTTATAGACGTCGTCCTTGAGGTTGTCCTTGGTGTTGTCCTGGAAGTCATCCTAGAAGTCGTCCTTGAGGTTGTCCTAGATGTTGTCTTCGAAATCATCCAGAGTCGTCTTCAAGGTCGTTCTAGACGTCGTCCTTGAGGTCGTCCTAGAAGTCGTCCTTGAGTTCGTCCTAGATGTAGCCTTCGAAATCGTCCTAAAAGTCTTCTTCGAGGTCGTCTTAGACGTCGTCCTTGAAGTCGTCCTAGATGTCGTCCTTGAGGTTGTCCTAGATGTTGCTTTCGAAATCGTCCTAGAAGTCGACTTCGAGGTCGTCTTGGACGTCGTCCTTGAGGTCGTCTTAGGTGTCGTCTTCCCGGTCGTCCTAGAAGTCGTCCTTGGGGTCATCCTAGATGTTGTCTTCGAAATCGTCCTAAAAGTTGTCTTCCAGGTCGTCTTAGATGTCGTCCTACAGGTCGTCCTAGATGTCGTCCTTGAGGTCGTCCTAGAAGTCGTCCTTGAGGTTGTCCTAGATGTTGTCTTCGAAATCGTCCTAAAAGTCGTCTTGTGTCGTCTCATCATGAGTAGCTTCATGCACTGTAGTCTCAGCGGGATGTCTTCTAAACTTTTTGTGGGAAAAATTGGGACCTGAGGCTTGTGTTCAGTTTCGAGGATGACTTCCAATCCTGTGATGAGGTTACGAAACCTTTCACAGCTCCAGACCACGGCCAACCCTTCCCCTTCAATTTGAGCACAGCGCCTCTCTGTGTTGCTGAGTGTTCTTGATTCATACGCAACTGGACGATACGTGTCGTCACTCTGTTTTTGTCAAAGAACTGCGCCAATGCCATATGATGAGGCGTCTGCCGAGATCACTGTTATTTTCTTGGGATCAAACAAGGCGAGTATTGGGCTTAAAGTGAGTATTACTTTCAAGGCGTCAAAAGCCATCTGCTGCTCACAATCCCAGACTCAAGCGTTCTTCGAACTCAAAAGCGCCGTCAGAGGATGTGCTTTTTGGGCTAAATACAGAATGCATTTTCCGAGATAGTTTATCATTCCTAGAAAACTCTTCAGGTCACTTACATTGGCTGGTGTTTTCATTGCCCTGACTGCCGCGAGCTTGTCGTAATCAGGGTGGACCCCAGTTTGGTCTATCATGTGGCCTAGGAACTTTACTCGGGTTGCCTCAAAAACGCACTTTGTTGCAGCCTTGTTGCAGCTTGTTGCAGCCTTGCAAGGACTTCTCTCAGTCTTTTGTTGTGTTCTTCTTTGGAAGAGCCGTAGACGAGGATGTCGTTCATGTTGCATACGTGGTCCTCAATGTTGCTCAATAGCTGACTCGACTTTTTCTGATAAAACTCTGGTGCGGACGTGATACCAAATGAAAGCCTTTTGAATTTGTACTTCCCGAAAGGAGGGATGAAAGTTGTCAGAATCTGCGACTCTGGTGCTAGTTGAAATTGCCAGAAGCAGAAATTGGCGTCGAGCTTGGAGACAAATCTCGCATTCCCCGGCTGTGCGAGAACGTGATTTGTGGTAGGGAGAGGATGAAGTTCTCTCTCAACATACTTGTTCAATGATGTGAAATCCACGCAGATTCGATAGCTTCCATTTGGTTTCCGCACCACTACCATAGCAGGACACCAGTCGGTAGGTTCGTCCACCGATTCTATATCGTCAGGCAGAACCATGTTTTCTAGCTCTTTCTTTACCTCTTGCATGAGACATATTGGGATCCTCGTCGGGGAGGCTAAAGAAAAGGGGACAGCGTCTTGGTTCAATCGTATGGTGTATGGAATGTTCACGCAACCAAGACCTGTAAAAAGCGAAGGGAACTCAGCTTTAGCGTTCACTGTATTGGAGTTTGAAGTAGACACTTCATTAAGTCTCTTGACGACACCTAACTTCTCGCTGTCTCGTCTTGACAGGAGTGGAGATTCAAGGTTCTTCAGCACATAGACATCTGTCGCATCTTTGTTGTTCTTGTACGTAATATCGCCGCGTAGAACTCCGACGATGCGTAATCTGTCTTGATCAGGTCCCCTTAGAAGTTTTGTCGGCTCTGTCAAAGACACTTGTTCAAAGTGTTGTAGGTACACGGTTTCAGGGATCACCGTGACGTCGGCTCCTGTGTCGACCTTAAAGGACAAAGGGACTCGTTGAAGCTCCACGGTAACTGTCCAGGGGTCAGTGTCTTTGGCATCTACAGCGCCTAATAAAGAGGGGTCTTCCTCTACGGCGATTAGCTCTTGGACAGCTTTAGCGCTCAAACAAATTTGGCGAAGTGTCCTCTTTTTCCACATCTGTGGCATTTCGCAACCTTTGTCAGGACATTCACTGCCCGCGTGTCGATTATACCAACATCCAAGGCAGTGGAGCCTGTCGTCGACACTTTTGGTGGTCTGAGTTGGTAGCCTCCTTTGCGAAGGACGGGATTGTGATGGATATGGTGCCTTGACTCGACTAACACTGTCGGATTCCGGTGGAAGGTCAGTTTGTTGTCTTTTGACAGTTTCTGACTGGCGAGCCGTAGTGGTCGCTGTTTTTTGGGTTAAGTTTGCGTCTAACTGCATTTTTTTTCAGACAGTTTGCGGTCTTTGACACCCACAACAGTACGGTCTCTGATCATCTCGTCGTGGAGAGTCCTGAACTTGCAGAATTGAGCCAAAGCATGAAGGTCGGCCACGAAGTGTTCAACGGGCTCTCCGTCTTCCTGAATCCTTGTGTGGAATTTCGATCTGTCATAGATCAAGTTTCTTCGACCAATGAAGTGATCGTCGAACGCCTTGTGTACTACTTCGTAGTGAGTCATTTGGTCGCCGGTTAAGCTAAACGAAAGCAGGATATCTTCAGCTTTGTCTCCCACACAATAAAGGAGAACGTTCACCTGTTCGACGCTGGTTTTTCTTTGGAGTCCGCTAACCATCCGAAATCTCTCGAACCGTCGGATCCACCGGGGCCAGTCTTCTGACTCTGAGAAGTCAAATTCTTCCGGTGGCTGGCAAGTCAGCAATAAAGTCGCCATATTGTTTCGAATAAGCGGGATGTTCCGATGGCTCAGCGTGTAGAAATCGTCGGTGGTCCCTGGCTCTACTGCTCCGTCACCTTTTAGGAAGCTTGAAAGACTTGTGGTGGGGTGGGAAAAAGCCAGTTAGGCTGCCACCATGTTGTGTTGGATGTTTAGGGGTACGGCGAGCGACGAGGAAACAGGACCAGCCCGGTTGAGGACACGAGCCAGTCTCCTCTTTTATTCCTCGTCATCTACCTCTACAGCTGCAGCCCGCGCGTCTCTCTAAGAGCAACTAGAACAGTCCTCGAGGTCGTTCTAGAAGTCGTCCTTGAGGTCGTCCTAGATGTTGTCTTCGAAATCGTCCCAAAAGTCGTCTTCGAGGTCGTTTTAGACGTCGTCCTTGAGGTCGTCCTAGGTGTCGTCCTTGAAGTCGTCCTAGAAGTCGTCCTTGAGGTCTTCCTAGACATCGTCCTTAAGGTCGTCCAAGAAGTCGTCCTTGAGGTCGTCTGACCATAGTACAGCTTCGCTGGTCTTCCTTTTCACCAGAGTGGAAAGGCTGGTTCACACATTTGTGGCGATCGACTCCGTGAACACAACAACAGAACTAGGGCGGCTCAGGATATTTAGGCCTACATCGCCGTGATTGCGGATGTGCGGCACATCTAGATAGGTGTACAGTGCTGTGGTAGAAGCGGTAGCTAACTGACTTCAGAGATAGGGGAAGCAGAAAATATGGCCAGTGATGACGAGAAATGTTTAAACAATCCATCGCTCAATTTATCAGGAAAAGAATCGACCTTTTGCTCAATTACCCAAGCAACAAGGATAATGCAGAGATTGGTGTTCCACGCCCCACACGCGCATGTCTTCCCCGTACAAAAAATTCGAAGTAAATAATCAAAATAAAGCGTTGACGAACGCGCGTGCAAGATGCCGTTTGTTTGAGGTATTTGCTTTAAAAAGTTACTACTGCTGAGGCCAGCACGTGCGGCGCGTGGAACACCAATCCCTGCATTCTCCTTGATGCTTGGGTAATATTAGTCGCTTACCTTATTAGCTCACACAAACGTCATAATGGAATGAAGAAGAAAAGGAAGCGGATATTTCCGAATGTATCGAAAAGGCGTAGAAGGAAAAGAAGGGAAAATATACGGGGTTTCACAAAAGACAATTTACACATTTTTTTTATCGCAAAAACAAACTAGGCATCGCCGAACGCTTATTCTCCGCCCAAAGGTAGCGCTAGAGGTCACAACCTGATGCCAATGTTCCAGCTAGATCCGATACCTTATTCAAAAGTTATAAGTGATTTTCTGAAAATTTTAATGGGAAAATGGAGCCCATTTTCGCCCGTTTTCGGTTTCTGGTGCCGTAGAGCCCCTTGCATTCGGAAACTCCGTCAGCCGCCATTTTTCCATTGAAAGTTTCAGAAAATCACCTATAACTTTTGAATAGAGTATGGGAACGGTCTGAAACTTTGGCATCCGGTTGTAACCTCTAGCCCTGCCTTTGGGCGGAGAATGAGCGTTCGGCGATGCCTCGTTCATTTTTGCGGTAATAAAACCGTGTAAATTTTTTTAGTGACACCCTGGAGATGGAGTTGTGAGTCAGCGCTCTGTGAGTGTTTTGTTTGCTGTGATTGTGTCCCTAAGTGTGATTATTTTTGTGGCCTGTGGTGCCGTGCGTTTGTGCGGATTCCCTACTACCGCTGTAATTTTTTAAACATGGATGACGAACTCGCCCAAGCCGCTGTTTTGTAAAGGCTGATTTTTTTGTGTTTACGTGATTGATCTATCCGGTGACTGCAAACGCAAAAGAGGGAAAGCGTCATGACGTTCCACTTTAGACGCTTCTGATTGGCTCCAGCGGCTGATAGCACCGACTGCGGTCTGACCTAAGGCATGTTCTCACATACAGCGTGATGCTACTTCAGCGCTATTAATGCTGGTTCACACTTTTGTGACTGCTTACAACTGGAGAGGCTTGAAACTAAATATTAAGCCTCGTATGACTGCTTACGACCATCTTGCCGGTCACTTGCAGTCACAAGAGTCTTGAGGATTGACCTTAAATGTCAGTTCACATAGTTGCAACCGTATACGCCCGACTGAGACAGGGCCGGTTTTTAAGCCTTTTGAGACGGCTCACAACCGAATGCGCTGCTGCGGAGCCGGTAGGAAGCTATCAATAGAAGCTTATAAACCGGTCTCGTCTCAGTCGGTTGGAGTCAAACACAAGCGTGTGAACGGGCCTTAAGGATCCCCGGTCGCAAGTGGTCGCAAGTGAGTGAACCACTTTTCAGTCAGCACTACAAATAGTCCTGATCATTCTGATGCAGACCTGACTTTGCAGAATAATGTTGATACAGCGCTGGTACGCAGTGCTGTATCGGTGCTAAGTTACGTTCAAGTCAGCTATGCATTAGCGCTGTTATTAGCGTTAACCTAGCGCTTCGCGATATGTGTGAACCGGTCCTTAATGTGAAGCGGAACATTGGCGACTACTGCTAAATTCACCGCACCTAACGGCTGGAGCAGAAAGCTTTGGCGACAGGTTCGCTTGACAGTCTTGTCGATCGAATCAGGCATTCAGGGCGCCTGGTGGTCTGAGGACGATGCCGTGAAAGGAGGTTGAAGAACACTCGATGTAAATGGCCCATGCGTCAAGAAACTGAGAGAGAGGGGGATGCGATAGCGAGCGGGGATATCAGAACGCCAAGCTCTCGATCGAATGATCAGTGTGTACACCGAAAGCTAGATGCCTTTGTCTCCGTTGCACTCCCCGAACGCATTCGAAGGCGAGAGCCAAACGGACAACGCCGGCGTTCCGCTTTCTAACTAGAATGAAGAGCGAATGCCAAACGCCGGAGGCCCGCGTTTCCTCGTAGCGCATTCGACGAGTGCAGTAAAGACAAAGGCTTTACGTCTACCCAGTAATTACGCCCACCAGAGCTTTTCGTGCCAACGGCCCCTCGCGCTCCCGTCTCCACCTCTCCCTCGGCGCTCCGGCGCACGGAACACCTCGATATAAGTATCGAGACCTGCGCATCTCGATCTATCAATTACACAAGTGGCTGCTGCTCCAGCTCTCTTCTTCCAATGACCCCGTTGTCCTGAGAAACAAAACAATACAAATTGGTCGTCCGCTGCACCGCACAGCTCTGGCCAGTGATGGCCTCGGTTAATCATCCGTGACAGGCCGCTAGTCACCGGCCGTCAGCCATTGCACAAAAAGTTTCCACGAAAGAGTTTTCTTTTTTTTTTTTTCTATTGGGGAAATTTATTATTGTGACATACGTGACTCATTTTGACACTGTAACAAATAAAAACAAAATTTTCTTTTTTGAAGGAGTCTATACATCTTGTGTTTTTCTATTTCTGTTCCACATTTGCGTGGACTTTGATCCGGTTATCTCGAGTTTTTGCGGGGCACGTACTCTTTGTGTCCATCAGCGGGATGCGGCGTGGCGCCGAAATATTATGGTGATGCATTTTGGTACTCTGGAGAAAAGAGCTACTTCTCCGGGTATGCTTCACTGAAAAGTAAAATTAAAAAGAGGAGATGAAATATTCGCGCGTGCCACCACCAAGTGCCCAATTTTACCTTCTCTATCAAAAGTTTCACTTCTGGGTTCTTGTTGTTCCTGCGGTTCTTGTCGCAGACGCTATCGTACCAAGAGTACAAAGTTTGTCCTTGTTTTATTTGTTCCATAGAAAGTAGGGCTTTCTCCGACTAGGAGCTCACATTGATTTCTTGAACATCGTAACTCTAAATTGTATTCCCAAAGATATTTTCCAGCACTCAGAAGGCGCTTTTGTTTTCTCAATGTAATTTGTAAGTTCGATTCGTTTTTGTTTTGCTAGGAACTAGCAGATTGCTTTCATGTCATTGTTCTTACTTGTAAAATGCCCCCTTACAAAAGAAAAGGGCAAAGAAAAAAAGAAAGTTTTAATGTGGTTTAGAAACCTTTGTGGAGACAGGAAGATAGCAAGCAAGCAAGTTATATATAGATTAAGTTTCTGCAATTTTCTTTAGAGCACAAAATGAGGGACGCTGCTGCCGCTGTTTGATTAAAATCCTTTATCAAATGTACGGAGGGAGATGCGATTGGGAATAATGTTATTCGTTCCTGTTCGTACACAAATTTGCGACATATCTTTTTTTTTTTTGCAAAATGCGTTACCATTGATTGTTTTGGAGCATGAAGATGTCTTTTGTTTGGACGGTCATGGTTTGGACTGAACTAGACTGGACTGGACTGAACTGGAACGGTGATGGAGCGGCGCGGTTCCCGCCATGTCCCTTTGCTCCGTTTGTTCGTTTGTTATGTCCACTTTTTCTCTTACAAAAATAAGAGTCTTCTTGCACACTTCAGTGACCCTACGCGGGAGTGGGAGAGGTCAAGATCGAGCGGCCTCATAGCTCAAGTGCCGCGGGGGCTACGTGGGTGGCACAACGCAGGCGACAACATAAAACTAAGGCGCAGCAACGATGACGTTTGCGGGAAACAGCTGACCCACGTAAGGAAAGATTGGATCTTCGAAGAGAAGAGTATGCGGACTGCAGGCGGCGATCAAGGGAAGCTGTGGTGGCTGCATCCGAAACCGCCGACGCCGGGCAGACCAGACTGGCTCTCCGAACAAAACAGTACGCGGACCGTTTCGGGGTTGGAATTAAGATCCTTCGCTGAGTCGGAACCCTTGCACTACGTGCCAACACATTTAGTCCAGGATCAGCGCAGCACCAGCAGCGATTTCGCCACACTTTTTTCGTACACTTTCAGCACTTATATTATGCAATGCGTCTATCTCCGTAAAGGATGAACAAATGAACGGGATAAATCTGCGTGCAAAGTTTGGATGCGTAAAAATTCAGAAAGAGGATTGCTCACGAATAATATAAATCTTTCTCACTAATCTTCGTCTCACCTTAGCATGGACTAAATGCGAAGGCTGTGCAAGCACGAGCGGCTAGCCTTGATTGCCTTGATTCCAGTCAAGGAAATCAAGGCTAGCCGCCCGTACTCGCTGCAAGAGCGCTCCTGCAGCCGCCGAGGCTTAACCAAATACTTTACTAGGGGAATACATTCCACTGCGCTCATTTGCATTAGTCAGTACGCCTACAGCACCGAATCCAGCCCTGACGGAGGGGAGGTCCGCGTCAATCCACGCGTATGCGCACGTGGATGTTCGCGGCGGCCGGGGCGGTGTCGTCTCCGATTGCCCCTAAAGCCCCTTCATGTTTCAAAAGTAGCGCAAGATGCGTCGATGCACGAGGGATGTGCAACGTGCAACCTTTCGGAAAATAATGGCGGCAGAGCGCAGCAAAGTATTTGGCGCAGCACTGAGCAACGTTACTGGCACTGAGCCAAATTTTAGATGCCATGTTCTTCCTAGAATTGGTGCGCAGCACGTGTCTCGAGCATTTCCACAACAGTGAGTTTGGTATGTAGAACAACCATCATCATCATCATAATTTACCACCCGATAGGTGAGACCTCCCCGACGATAGATGGCTCTCGCCAAGCTCAGAAAACCTGTCCGCGCCAAGAATATCGCATTTGAAAAGAGTGGAATGTATTCCCCCTAGTAAAGTATATGTTTCAACCAAAGCAACTAGCTCGCGCTTTTGGCGTGCGCGGCTAAAAATAGTCCATGATAAGATGAGACAAAGTGTATAAAATGTTTTTCTTCCTGGGGCGCATCAGAAAGAAAGATAAAAGCAATTCGATTTAGGTGTGCACTATACTCAAGGATTTTTAGAGGGCAGCTCTTAGGCGCCCGTTTCTGAGCTCCGCGGCGTCGGTGTTGGCGTAATCACGCTAAATTTAGCGGGAAAATTGAGCTCACCTGACCTCAACACCGATTCTATTCCCCGCTAAATTAAGCTTGAAAATTCAGTACTGCCGCTAGATTTATCGGACAAAATCAGTTTCTCCGCTAGATTTAGAAACTATATTGATGCCACGTGACCACAACACCAATTCAATTCCCCGCTACATTTCGAGGGGAAATTCAATTTCTCCGCTAGATTTAGCGAACAAATTCAGTTTCTTTGCTAAATTTAGCCGGAGAAATGATGCAAAGTGACGTCAACAAGAATTTGATTCCCCGCTAAATTTATCGGGGAGCTATAATGGTGTTGAGGTCACGTGACATAAAGTTTCACGCTAAATCTAGCGGAGAAACTGAATTTGTTCTTGGGTGACGTGACACCAAGTCATGTGACGTCATTTTCCCCGCTAAATTTAGCAGGGAATCTGAATTGGAGTAGGAAGAGAGAGGATGGGATGGAGGAGGAGGAGGAGAAGAGGATACAAAGGAGGAGGAGGGGCATACCCTCCCCTCCTCCTCCTCAAGAGCTGCGCTCTAATTTCGCATTACGGAGATTTTTAAATATCTTTCATTCTTTTGCTTTTATTTTGCCGTGGCATTCAATGCGGTCGGTGCGTGTGCAATATTTATTATAATTCCTAGCGTGTCCATTGTTTACAAGTGTGAGTATAGGATTATTATGTAACATCATTGGCCCACGAGTGGATTAAAATTTCGTTCTAACCAAAGCTCCGGTTCGCTTCGTTCCAGTGTTGTGCAGTGTGCTCCCAAGAAAAACAACGGTCGCCCTTATATTCGGCACACCCTGGGCTGCCATGTACTAAATTGAGAGATGGCATGCAGTTGCTTGACTGCGCTAAATTTATTGTAGTCTTTTATACCTTCTGTTTATTAAAGCCTATTTTTCCCTCAATTTCGCAGTGTCGATACGGTGCCTGCAACATGTCTCCGAGTGGCGTGTTTAGTCATGACAACCTAGACTGAAGGCCTCCGCATGACCTCCTTTCTCCTTTGAAACGTAATCTGGGTCAGATCGCACTAACTCGGCTATGAGGCCCGAGTCCGACCTTCGACGCGCTGATTGGATACGAGGCCCAGCCGAACACTGACACAGCACTCGTGCCCAATCTCACGTCTCGGTTGATCTGACTGTGATGACACCTGCGGAGGCCTTCTGTGAAGGCAGTGTTGGTTTAGCGCCCAGCCCAGCCCATCACGAGTGGTCCTGAAGTGGCAACGAACGACGCCACTGAAGCCTGTGTGCCACGCTATCGAAAGTAGCAATCCTGGCGGTTGGTGCTGGAAGTCCAGGCATTGAGTTCGAGCGAACGCGAGTGTCGCTGTCGTCGCGGCATGTCGATTCCTGGCCGTGGACGCTTGCTTAGACTGTGAAGCTGGGGAGGAACTTGCAGGAGAATAAGCGTTTGCCCCATACACCTTCGCTGCTTTGCCATTAACAGGATCGCGGCTGGCGATAGCATGGTACTTCTGCGACGTCATAAGACGGAAATCCAGGGGCCGCTTTACTTCGGACGCAACAAAACAGGCCAGTCGTTGGCCTGTTCAAGGCACCATAGAATCGAGTAAGACGTGATGCCACGAGAGCGCACAGAGATGCTTAAGAATTAAAGTCAGCGCGAGCAAGACGATAAAAAAGAGGAAATGTAGACAGACAGGGCGCTGCGACTACAGTGTTCGTTGCGACATAATACAACGGAGTTCATTGGCTTGGGCTCCGTTGTATTATGGATACTTCCAAAAAGATCGATATTCAAATGCGTCAAGCATTTGAGGTCATCAGCTAAATTTACAGGGACGTAACGTCCCTGTAAATTTAGCGGATGACACTATCATCTGACCTTGTCACGTGACGATGATATGTAACGTGTTAAGAAAACAAAAACCAATGAGCAGCAATAAATAACACAGGCTGAAAATTTATTTTTTGCTATCTCTGCCTCTTATCAGGCATTCACATACCTTCGAGAGATAGCCTTCTTATACATGCTCAAAGAAAACAACAATGCAGACGTCTTTCAAAAGTGCGCACCATCTAGGAGCTGGTATGCTAATTATCCGAGTACGATATAGTTTGGGCCCTTACTATGACGTAATGAACACAAGGGATGCGTCAACGTTTGGCAAAGTCTCTAAAAATCAAAACCCGTTTTGTGTAAAAAGAAATAGCGACTGACAGTGTGGTTTTCTGGGCTGCTGGATGTTTATTATGGTCTTCATACCGTAGAAACAAAACAATAAACATTGACTTGGCAGTTTGGCCTCAAGGAGAATTTCATCAGCAAAATATATCACGTGCACTATGTCTTACACAAACACCTAAAGAGCATCAGAAACAACAAATTTGATCAATCGTATTTGTGTTTTGATGTATCGATTGAACCGTCATATACAGAATTGCGTATTATGAGCTATGCAGCGGTCGCCAATTTCAGTCTCAACCTCGCAAACTTGCGACGCCCTATCATGCGTCGCCACGTAATCTCTTTGAACTCTTTCTTTTTTTCTTTCTTTCTTTGACGCAGAACTGCGTCTTTCTCCGCGCTTGGAAGGGGTGAAAAGTTTGGAGGTCGATGTCGAAAAAACGTGGTCACGGAAAGGACGTCACACAGCCGTTTGCAGCCGTGAACGGCGCAGTGCGCGCACGCGTCCTTTCTTATCTCCTTGCTTGCCTATTTGCTAGACCTTCAACGCGACGAGCTCGGGTCTGCTTGCCGCGACAGAAGTAGCTCCTGCAGCCATGATTTCACAACCTGCGCTTATCGCTCTTGAACGCGACGGAGCGGCCGAGCTCGCGTGCTCCGCGGCAGAGACAGTTTATGCGACTCTCTCGCGCGGCTCGGCGAACTGTTCAAAACAACCGCACGCAATTCCGGATTCGCGCCTCGGAGGTGGCGGCGCGGGGCGCTGCACGTTTTCCTCCACTGGACTCTAAGCCATGGACATTCGCTTCGTGCGCACCCGACATGGTGATGCAGCAGGAACACGTAGACGTTTCTTTAGCGGCGGCCGTATTTCTGCGGAAAATTTATGCAGCATAGTAAACCTATTCACCGACCCATTTTTTAAAGCATTTGCAGCCGGAAATGTCTTGTCGAGCGCGTCAGTGTTCTTTTTTTGTTGTTGTTAATTGGCGTTTAGTTATTTCTTTTTTCTCACACAGTTGCGCTATTTGCCCGGTGGAGCATGGGGCGCAGGTGTTTGGCAGCCTGCGAACTCTAATCAACCGTGGCACTCTCCCCTTGCTTTTCAAAGTTAAATCTGAAATAACTTTACTAAGAATGCAGTACCGTAGATACCGAAAGAAACATTTCTACAAGTTCAGTATTTTCGGGACTATAGTCCGCACGTGGTGCAGAGCCCGCAGGGGCAGATTTGTGGTAATAAATAAAAAAAACAACTTGTGCTTAGATTGTCGTGGCCCCGTACATAGTCCGCACGTCGTGCATGGTCCGCATTAGTGCGCACTCAAAGCGTAAAAATGATCATACACAGCTCACCTTGACAAATGCCTGCTGCATTAGAGCTCACGAAGATTGTTGTATCATACATAAAGTATCATTAATATACTTAAAGGGATTGTGCGGTCGAAACCGGAAGTACTTAAGCTTGTAGCGGGTGACCTAACCAGTCCCAGGAAAAGACAAGGTAGAGGAGACAGAAACGAACGAGGGAAGGCTCGAGACCGAGGCAGCATACCGGCGTTCGGACATCTCGGACGTCTTATTTATTTACATAGCTTCTTGTATATAGTTCGTCTGTTGTAAAATAAATTGAAGAAACCGAAGGTTCCTTCAAGTTCTTGTGCTCGTTACGTCGAGGGAGCCTTCATATAGACAAACGTCATTTTTATTTGGATATATGATCTCCCGTTATTAATTAAACCTTTCGTGAGCATATGTACGAAACTGCACCCCGAATTTTGCCAGTGTCAATGGCTGACATTCGTAGGTGCTGCGTGACGTCACAAAACGCAAAGGTTTGCCAGATGGTCGGGATAACAAGGGTTGGTCGATGGATGTCTTGTATTTTGTTTCGAATTATATAGTCTCCTAGGCAGTACCCTACTGGAATACGGTTCTTTTAATGCAGTTCCCAAGCACGTGCAAACGAATTCACGCCTTTTAGCAGGATATTACTCGCACACAGCCATGAGCTTTGAGCAAACGTACGCCGTTTCGTGCAAACACAACTGCGACGGACGCCGATCGAACTAGGGGCGCTTGCAAAGCAAAGGATGCAGATTTCGCCTCTGAAGCGGCACCTAGGTACACGAAGCGGCATCTGGGTACACATTTCGGCGGATCCACTGGATCGGTGATGAGGCTGCGGGTCATTGCCTCAGAGGAGATGTCCGCGGGTCGAAGGCAAACGGCGAACCGTTGAAATGCATGTCGCCACTTGACTTGGACGAGTTTGGTGAATCATAGTCACGCTCCATTTTCACACTCGGGTCAAACGTATATCGGGCCGCACGCGTGCTAAATACAACTTCTGGTATCACTTCGAGATGGCCTAGCCGTTCGTTTCGGTTTCGCTGAACAATCAAGGTCTGTTCGATTCGGCCGGGAAGTTCTGAACTATAGTCGATTACAAGTCAAGAAGGTAGCGGCAAATGCCCCTCAAAGGGAATCTTTGCTTTTCGACGATAGGTTTGCGCATCAGGATGATTTTGCGTCCAAGTCACTGGCGGCAGCGCGCGATCGGTATACCAGTCACCTCCTAAGACGAAGGCCTGACGATAGCGTTTTGGCCAAGACAGTTATCGACAGTAACTTTGGCGTCACGTTGAAGCGAGAATTGGCAAAAATGACGATTCTCGGCGTTTTCCCCAGGCCTGTTAGTGGTCGTCCACAGATACCAGCGGACAAAGCATGCAGTATTATACTCAGCTACGGGGACATGCGAGTGCTAACGCACGAAATCCCAGACCTCTGCAATGTATTGGAGTCGTCAATATGCATCCAAGAGCAACTGAAGGCGGGGAGTATCAAGAGGGCAATACCTTTCCCGTGTTTGTAACAATATCAACACTGTGGATCGCTAGATAACATCAAAAGAAACAATTTACGCGAGCAAATATTTCAATACTCACCACAGTGAGCCAAACCTACGCGAGGAGGTGCCTAAAACGCTTTCAGAATATCATAATCAAACAAATTCCTACCCTCGGTTATGATCTCAATTCCGCGTCCACCGCGTCCGCGGGTACGTTATTATCATAAATAAGAGGAAATGCAACCTCCGTATCGGCGTTATTGTTAAACATTGCAGACATTTGAACAAGGGCTGCGAAAAATGGCACCGCAAGCAGAGACGGACGAGGAGTGTCGTCTGCTATCGCCGTCTGTTTCTGCACGGAGCCGGTGCAAGATTTTTGAGGAACTGGGTCTGAACTCGTTCAGAACTGGGATAAATCGAACGCGCCAGTGCAGCGGTCGTGCAACTTCCGGTTGAATCGAATGTACCAGTTTTTGCACTGCTGAACTAGTTCAGCCCGTTCAGGCGAATCGAACAGACCTAAATTGACAAATCCGATTTGGGCGAGGAGTGGGTCGACGTACTTTAATATCGTTGGCACAGCATCATACCTCAGCTTACAAGCCTTCTGTCCGCTTAGAGCTCAGCTCGTAGCTTTCTTTTGTGAGATGATAGCGGCAGAAGCGGGATCTAGATCTTGACGGGAACCCAGTCCCTACGCACGACGACGATCCACTTTGCTCATCACTACACGTCTCGCGGAAAAGTGTGGAACGTCATGTCATGGCTCGCATGTGCTGCCCGGTGGTTGTGGCACCCAACCGCGCAACAACAATCTCACCCAACCACGAAACAAGTCGAGCATAACAACGAAAGCGAAGCACGCTAAGGCGTTCACTCCCAGGCAAACGAGGAGGCAAAAATGCTCGCTTTGTGTTTTGTGACGTCAGAGCTTCAATGTTGCCAACAAAAGCAGCGTTTACGCTAGAATGCGATTAGAGCAGTATAAATTGAATTACTCACGCAGAGGTGCATATCAAAATTCAGATATTACACGTACAATGCGTCTCGAGGCAATAACAATGATATTAAATTGTTTTCTCGAATACAAAATTTGACCCGACAATTTCTTTAATATACTTATCATAATCCTTCACGCCTTATCACAGGGAACGATCTAGGAAAAAATACAAATCCTTGTATTTTCCGCACTTGGAGATAGTCCGCATCAGGAAAATTTGTAAATTTTAAAGATGTATAGCCCGCGGACAATAGTCCGGACAACATGGTAGAAGATTATCTTGAACATCTCTCCTGTCGTCCTCCCCTCCAGAGACGCAAGCAACGGGGAATATATTCCCGGAAGCTATAGTCGGTGACTGGTCAAGAAGAAATTGCAGGCTCCAGCCACCACTTTACACTTTAGCAGAGCGAACGCTAAAAAGGATGCGACCTCCTCTCTAATAGATCCGTGTGTAGTGAGAGTTTGGTCAATGGGAGGCGCGGGCATACCAGGTTGTGCACCAGACTCAGGAAGACGGCTTGACATGCTGTCTTGACCAACCAGAAGCCGAAAGCACCTTCTAGCTATGGTAGCGAGAAATAGTTTTAATCGTAGGTATCTGGTTCTAATAAGCACGTAATAGGTTAAATGTAGTAACCCTTCATGGTTGAAAATAGGGTGCATGTGATGTTTCGATTATGATCATACAGAGATATGAAAGAAACAAATGTGCCGCTCGGACACTGTTTTGCTCGGAGAGAATGTGACTGCTCGGACGGCAGAATACCGGCCCTCGGCGCCTGGCGTACGGATTATGTCGATCGTTCCGCTAGTCACGCGATTCCACCATGATTTTGGATGATCGTCATTGAAACATCACGTGCACCATATTTGAAGTCACCGAGAGTTACTCGGGCGCGCTTATTAATTTCGTTTCTCGCAACCACCACCATGGTATTATTTCCGGCTTCTGGTTTGCCACATTCGAATATGTGAAGACGCCCTGGAACACGCACAGCACGGTTTCGGCTAATGGCGCCTACTCATTCGTCTCCTATACTTCCAAAAGAATGGCCAAACTCTTTACATATACTGCTCTGCTCTGCAATGATTACACTATTAAAGTGGAAAGGGGTGGGAGGATCTCCTGAGCACTTTGCCTGTCACTGATTATGTGAAGCAGAATAAGCAAAGAGTAGCACCGGTCCAACATTTCGTCCGACGTCCTCATCGCATCTTCCCGTTGCATGCATGCATGGCAGCGTCGAACCGTAGCGCTTAACTCGGGAAACCAGGACCATTACCCCACACTGACCACCCTGGGATATATATATTCATGAATAAATGAGGCCTGTCTGCCATGGGCGAATGTGCCTCCCCCGTTTTCTTCGGTCGGGTGCAGCTGTAAGAAAAGCCGTCAATCATACGATACGCTTCGAGTACACGATTGGTTTACACGGCCCTTGGGTTCCCCCGCGGTCCACGCTTTCACGGAGAACGGGCGACATATCCTTGTGACGCATTCTGCTCTCGTTGTTTACTTATATTAATTTGTCTCTTCCTGTGCGTTTTGTAATTATGTACTTGATAAGAGTTCTCTCCTCTTTTCGGCCATTTCTCTTTTGGTTGCCAGTATATCCGCTTATACGGGCTTACGGCGAGCTTCTGCTGGACGGAGCCCTGTTCAATCAGGGACAGCCTAATTTTCGAGTAGCTTTCAAGCCAGTTCGGGAGAAGGAAAGTAATAAAGGAAAAGGAGAGGTAAGGGAAAAAAATGAAGTCCTACTTAGTGTGCGCCAGACTAAAACATAAACGAACAGAACAGAACAAAAACAAAACAAAATAAATACAGCAGTTTGTTGTCGTCCCCGATATCGATTCGCTTAGCCGTGGCCGATGACAGTTTCATGGGCACATACACACTGGTAAAACGGCCCGGCAGAACTGACTTGGTCCTTGAAAGAAGGCTCGGGGTTGTGATTGCAGGCAGTTTTAAGAACTTGGTGGAGCAACAGAGAGAGTTGAGAGAACGCTTGGCTACTACTATGGTGTCTTGAACACGTCTGCGACTGGCGTTCTTACAACGTCCTAAAAATTAATCACACGATTTTCGCCTGATGAAGTCATACAAGTGTGGCGTTGCCGCCGGCCGTGATCCTGGCGGTGTCACCGTAGTGGTGGTAGATGTGGCAGACGCCTGTTCTGCTGCAGGTCTCTCTCGCCCTTGACACTTCACGGAAGCTTCGACAGCCAGAAGCTGGGACAAGGTGAAGAGAGCGACACTCGCGTTCGGTCGAACTGTTTTTACGGGACTTCTAGCACCAGCTGCCAGAATCCCTAAG
The DNA here is from genome assembly GCF_016920785.2 of Ixodes scapularis. NCBI lineage: Eukaryota > Metazoa > Arthropoda > Arachnida > Ixodida > Ixodidae > Ixodes > Ixodes scapularis. Next base: position 13,626,121 of record NW_024609873.1, on the reverse strand, counting down.
ACAGATGGCATGACACCCGCCTTTTGAGACGTCATTGGCTGTCACTTCGGGACCACTTGTAAAGTATGGGCAAGATAGGATGCTAAAAATATCGGTCGAAGACGCGTTCCGGGCACCCTAATCGCTGTCAGCCTGGGCCGTTCTTTCAAAGTGAGAGTTGCGCCTAACGAATAGGTGTGGCTCACAATTCATGGTTTCTTGGAAAGCGATGCAGCCCCAGATTGGATCGGATGTGACAAGGCGTCTAGAGTTCGGTGTCTAGACGGTCACCGGGGGGCACTCAAAGGGGCCACGCAATGAGTTTTTAACTTCTTCTTCCTTAGCTTTTCTCCTCAACTCCAGAACTAAATGAAAAATGACTTGGTCGTTACGTGCTTGGGCACCTGTACGATGATTCAAAACTTCCACCGTGATTTTTAAGCACACTGTGGAACTTATCATTCGCAAACGATGATAAGTACCGTCAAGGCACTCATTGGCCCCCAACGTGAATCCTAATATTCGTCGACGCATAGATTGTTGACGAACACATACGTCCGAGTGACGCAGTGTCCGCGTTCAATGCGTCATCTGGATTTGGCTGATGTACTTTGGGTACCGCGGATGAATCACAGGGAAAAGGCGAGGTGCTTTCGATGGAAGGAAGGCACAAAAGAGTCCGCTATATTTTCGTATTTTTGTACCAAAAGCGGGCTTTTAACTTTCTACCGTCTTTCTTTTGGCCCACTCTACGATATGCAATTAGAATACTACAATGGGAAAATATTTATCCCAGCCCAAAATATCATTTCCAGAATCTCTGCAATAAAAAAAAAATTTCCTTTTAAACTGCATGATTTTTCCACGAGAAAAACCTATTGCCGCAATACTTACGTTGTTAGACATAATTTAGGTATAGGTCAAGGCCCGTTGAAAGCCCCGCCCATTATTACTGGACTGACTTGGCTGCTCCGTCGAACACGCTAAAAAGCCTGGTGTCTTCCTTTCTCGATACCCGGCGCGTCTAGTCTGGCGTCTGCAAACGCCTGCTAGTTGCGTAAGCAGACGCGAGACAGCTTCCGGCATCGTCTTTAATTTCACCACCGTCTATCGTCGTCTGCCGCGCGCCAAGGACGCGGGAAGGAATGCTACCTGTCGGCGTCTATTTTCGTCTTCGTCCGCGTGCTGTTTCGCCTCCGTCAAAAAAAAAAAAAAAAATATTACAACATTCGCAAGACTCGTCTATGAAACCGGAGTTCTAGTATTCCATCATGCACGAGCGACGGTCCATTTCAAGCGTCTCTCAGCGCGTATCAATGTTAACTAAAACGCAAAAAAAAACAAAAAAAAACAGTATAATTATGCAGTTATTTGAGATTTTATGTTCTTATTTTTTTTTGCTTGACATTCGTAGAGCAAGGGGAGATAACGTCATGACACACCATTAAAAAGTGGCTTAAAATTATTCGCTTTGGCAGGCTAGGACCACTGCAAAACTTGAGCGAAATGACGGGAATATATCTACCGGGTGTCCCAAGGAGCGGCCAGGCTTTTTAAATCGACCGCAAAGTTCGGTTTCTTAACCTATCGTGCTACGATTTTGTGAAGCGGTGCCCACAGATGGTGCATTTGTTTTGTAAAATTTGCAAAGAGCACACTCACCCGAGGGGAAAATAAAACAATGAAAAAAGCTTAGCTCCTGTGGAAACGCAGTGAAGCTACTGGTTTTCAAACAATACGGCGCCGTTTCGCACGGGAGAGAAGAAATGGTGCAAGCGGGTCGCGACGCCAACTGCCGCCAATGAACGAGCGTACGGCGCCGAGAGGCGGCGTCTTTGGCAAACGGTATTTTTGACTCAAAAGCGGCGCGCGTTCAGCAGGCGGCGGCAGTCGCAGAAACAAAAATAGGCGCTGTAACAACAATAAACTGCAAAGCAGTCGTCATGAGTACCGGGTGATTTCAGATAAGATCGACCAAAGGATGGCTAGTCGACATTTTCAAATCAACTGATGTTTTTATATGTTATTGTCTAGTGTCTGGTATGAACGAATCCAAACTTAGTTTTGACTAGAAAAAATACTTGGGGACAGGAAAAATCGTAAGGCATGAGGTGGTGGACAGTTGCATTAACGCGCACTGATGGAGGGGGTCCATTTGAGAGTGAATAACTAAAGCGATAACATTAGGAGAACTCTAATACGTTTTAGGCGCAAACTATGGGTATAGCTTGCTTGTAATATAAAGTAATCATATTTATTTAAAATTTATTTATTTTTCTAAAAATTGACAAACATGCCTGCTCGAACGACAAATGGCAAACTTTGGAGGTCTGTATCTCATGAAATAATTTATTCATTATGATATAATTTGCAGATATTATTCTACTAATATATAGCTAATATTTAAAAAAATAACTAAGGTATCTGTGTGATACAATAGTTAGGATATATTTAGTCAAACATGGCAAAAAAATCAAACAAAGAAAAATTCCGATGCGAATAAAAAAAAAACACCACCATCGATTTTTTTTTAAATTTAGGTAACCTGTTATACTCTATTTCGGCATTCATTTCCATTAAAAACATGTTGCATCATATTATTGAGAAAGAAGATACAACTCCCCAAAGTAGGGTCCTTTCTCAAAGCCTCCACTTAGCAGTGTATTATACAAGAACTGACTCTGAGTTCCAGTTTCATGAAACCAAAACACATCTTTTATATATTTTTATTCTGATGAGACCAATGATAACTAAAGAAATCGTTCACACACTTAAATTAAGGAGAAACTACTGTGTACAAAGAGGTATCATATTACGGACTAGTGATCCGAGAAAAGATCATGCAGCCATCGGCCACTAGGAACTTTGTTTACTTTATTCTCCTGCGACACTATATGCTATTCCCTCTTCCGCTCTACCTTCATCTCTCTCTCTCTCTCTCTCTCTCATATATATCCCTGATATATATCCAGAACAAAAACATGTTCAAGCATTCCCTTTCTGCGTGGTAGTGTTCTGTGGCTCGCAAAAATCATTTCCTCGCTAAGCTCACGATTATGGCAAAATAGTTGCCGGAAACCGCAGACGACACTCGTCGCTAGTTCTGGCAAAACGGCCGATACAATCTTTTTTTCGCATTTCCCCGCTCGCTGTCAAGGACAAGGGGGTTCGCTTCAACCAGCAAAACATGGCCGCCCACGCCTGTTTACTGAGCAGTCATGCCTGTCGCCATCTCACTCGCTGGCGTCACGGGCGATAATATCAGGCACAAAGGGGCACACCAACCGGCAGCATTATCCCCAAATACTCGAGCCTCGCGTAAATACATAGAGTGTAAACGCTGTCGCCATGTTATCGTAGTAAGACCGCCCCCCCCCCTCCCCCAACGGGGGACTGCAGTACTCGACGGCGTACTAACACAACGGCGACGACATCGACATCGCGGGCTCCGAATTTTCCCATAGTTCTACTCCACGGGCATTTCTCGAAACGCTTGATATTGTGTACGCCCGCCTGGAAGGATTTCAGGCGCGTAGTTAAGATAAGGCGGTTCTCCGCGGCAAAAGAAAGCAATTTCACAAAAGCTTAAAAGCGGCGGCGACGCGTGTCCGGTGAACGCTTGTAGTTTTGGTGTAGACAGGGTGTGTGTGTTCTCGTTGTTGACACCAGCCGGCGATAAGGCACTGCAGGCGGTAGCTCAGTACAGCAAGGGCTAATCCGAGTCACCATCAACGTAACCCCACCGCCAACCCCTCGCGAACCGGTCGCCGACATGGCTCAGGCTGTGTCATGAACCACGTGGTAGAAGCTCGGGTGCTTTCATATCAGCGCGTGGAGGGACGACAGTGCGATTCCGGAAAGTCTTTTTCGAAGGCCGCTGACCACAATTTTTTGTCTGGAGACTTTCCCTCTTTCTTCCTTTGACGTGGATCAAGCTTTGCCGACAGCCTCAGTTGTGACCTCTCTTTTCAAATGTACGTTTGCACTGAGTGAGCTCCTCAGCCTCGTACTTGTCACTTGTGCACCCAGTAGTTCTTTCACTTGGCAATTATATGCCATCAGTTGGGGTTTAATTTCTATTATTTATGTATACATTATGAAGACGTTCTGGAGCTCCGAACGAGTTTTTTGTGCAGATTACTTTTGCCAACACAAAAAGACTATACCAAAGCAGCGGAATTTTCGAAGTGTTGGCGAGTTGGACCTAAACTCGTTGAAGCAAATTCTTCCGCCTGACTGTTCCACCAAAGTGAGTGCGACGGACTACCTGTGCTACCATTGCTTCATGCACATCACTAAGGAGATCTCGATGCGAAGCTCAGAGCAGTGCCCTGACATATTTGTGCCAGCTGAAGAAGCAATTGAAGATCTAAATCGCAGCATACTACCTACAGATGTGTCGCCGCTGAGACAACCAAGCGTCGTAAGAAGTCGGGACAGGCCTGCCTATGTCAAGAGAAAGCAGACAGAACTGGAGCAGGTTGCTGTCAAGAATATACGCTCAAGGCTACGTATTGCGTACGACAGGGACGCACCATCGGGGTCGTCCGAACCAACATGCTCCACATGCACTGAGGGGGTGGACAACTTTCGGCAGGCCTTTGAAACCGCCACCTCTCTCCGGGAACGTTGTCAACTGCTTACACTCCTGCCGTCAACACTGACGAAGAATGAGGTTCAAAAGATGATTCCACAGGCCTCAATGTACCTCATCAGTAAATCCCGAAAACTCAAGGAAAAGCATGGCGTGTGGTATGAGCCGGATCCTTACACGAGGTGCAAGGTGAGCCCTGAGAACCTGTGTGCTGCCCTAGAGTACTTCACGAAAGACGAGCTACAATGTTCGCGCCAAAGTCCCAACCAGAAGGACGTCATCTCTGTCATGCTCAACGGAGAGAAAACGTTCGTGCCAAAGCGCTTCATGACACGCTCAATACGAGAGGCCTTCCGTTTATACAAAGACAAGCATCCCGATTGCGGCGTTGGGCTAACGAAATTTTATTCGTTGCGCCCTAGATGGGTCCAATGTATTCCACACCAGGAAGTGTGCGTTTGTGTGCGCTGCGCCAATTATTATCTTTGTATTGCCGCTCTAGAGAACGTTACAGGCTCAACATTCAACACTGGTGAAATGAACTCGGCATTTCTGTGCGACCCAGCAAGGTCTTCAAGGAGACTGTGACCACTGCCCAAAAGGCCAGTTTCTTACACTCCAGGAACTTGATATCCCGGAGGATGAAGAGATTGTGCTTGCAACATGGGAGTCCGGCGACCTTGTGAAAAAAACTTTCGAACCTGAGACTTTCCTAAAAGTCATCCAAGTGACGGTTGGAAGTTGGGTACTTCACAACCAAATCCGGCAAACGCAAGGTAAAGCAATCTACGATGAAAAACAGTGCATGCAACGCGGGAGCATTGTCTTTCATTTTGACTTTGCTGAAAACTGGACCATCGTGCTTCCTGACGAAGTGCAAGCATATCACAGGAAAAAAATCAAGTTTCGATATTTACATGTGTAGTGACGACAAGAAAATCTACAAACAGCTTTGCCATCATCAGTGAGGACCTGTGTCACGACGCCGCTCACGCTTGCTTGGCTCTAGAAAAAGTGAAGTAGTGGGTTGAAGACAACGTTGCGGTATACTCGTACGTGACGTACGTAAGTGACGGCGCCGCCAGTCATTTCAAGAATCGCTACCAGCTTCACCAATTTGCAAAGGACGATTGCCCACAAGCCCAGTGGTTATTTTCTGCATCTGGACATGGGAAAAATGCATGTGACGGAGTTGGCGGACTCGTGAAGCACCAGGCCACGCTGAACAACCTGAGAGAACGTTCAGTAAGCGCAATTCAGACGGCCAGGACAATGGTGAGGGTTCTATCAAAGAAACTGAAAGGCGTGCATCTTGTATATCTGGACGAAAATGAGGTTGTTCGGTATCGTGAACAAAAAAAAAGAAGAGTGGCTGACGGTGCGCGCCTTCCCTGGCATTCAGTCTTGGCACGCGTGGCGGCTCAGCAAGTCATCAACAGAAGGGACCTGTGACGTATATGTAGCACGGACAGTCGGATCTGCTTGGAAGCAACTTTATTAAATGGGTACAGCGAGGAAAACCTTAGCGTAAAGTGCCGAATTTGATTTCCCAAGGACTGCTCATTTTGAATGCAGGGAGATCTTATTTATCACATTTTTCTTCACGGGGTATTTAACCTACTGTTTTTGTTGGTGGTTACTAATAATTTTTATCTGATCACTATAAAAAAAAAATCCCAAAATGTTATCCTCGAGCAGGATAAAATATATCGGCTTGCCACGATTCATTCATACACCGAGAGCATCGAAGCTGCTCCAGTTAGGCACTATGGCATCCGTCACCTGAAATTGTTTGTAATCGTAAATACACAGCCAACCTAAATATCTTACTATTATATCTTTGTTTTTGTGTGTGGAAGTAAAGTTATTTATTTTACTCTAGATGTAAAATATACCGGAAGGTACAACTTCACACTGCATCATCTTTTCTCAAATCATTAGTCTCTAATATGATACCACTTTGTACGCTTATGTAAAATGCTGTATATAGTTTCTCCTCCCTTTTACTGTGTGACCGATCGCTCTTTTTATCAATGACCTCATCTGAATAAATGTATATAAAAGATTTGTGCAAGTTTCATGAAACTGGAACTCAGAGTCACTTCTTGTATAGGACACTGCTAAGTGTAGGCTTTGAAAAAGGACCCTACTTTGGGGAGTTGTTTCTTCTTTCACAGTGCAATGATGCAACATGTTTTTAATAGAAATGAATGCCGAAATAGAGTATAACAGGGTACCCAAATTTAAAAAAAATCGAAGGTGGTGTTTTTTTTTTATTTGCATTGGAATTTTTCTTTGTTTGATTTTTTTCCCATGTTTGCCTAAATATATCGTAACTATTTTGTCACTCAGATACCTTATTTATTTTTTCAATAATAGCCATATATTAGTAAAATAATGTCTGCAAGTTATGTAATAATGATTAAATTATTTCATGAGATACAGATTTCCAAAGTTTGCCATTTGTCGTTCGAGCAGGCATGTTTGGCAATTTTTAGAAAACTAAATAATTTTTTAATAAATATTATTACTTTATATTACAAGCAAGTTGTACCCATAGTTTGTTTGTAAAAAGTTTTAAAATTCTCCTAATTTTATTGTTTTAATTATTCACTTTCAAACTTGCCCCCTCCATCAGTGTTTGTTATTGCAACTGTCCACCTCTCCCTGCCTTACGATTTTTCTTGTCTCCAAATTTTTTTTCTGGTCAAAACTAAGTGTGGATTCGTTTATACCAGACACTAGACAATGTCATATAAAAACATCAGTTGATTTAAAAATGTCGACCAGCCACCCTTTGGTCGATCTTATCTGAAATCACCCTACCACGAAACAGACAGCCAAAATAACCCGACAAACCATTGTTTTAATCGATTATGTATTCATTCAATCTGTTTTATTAGGAAGGATGATAAGATAATCTATTGTCAACTGATATATAAAAAAAAGCTCGCGACGCTTTTGAGTCGAAAAGATCGCCTGCTAAAGAAGCCGGCTCTAGGCTTCGTATGCTTCGCGCCCGTTTACGCCATCTCTTGTCTCCCGTGCGAAACGGCGCCGTATTGTTTGGCTTCGCTCCACTTCCACAGGAGCTAATCTTTTTTCTTTCTTTCACTTTTCCTCAGGCAATTTCGCTCTTCGCAAATTTTACAAAAACATAAAAGTATGCGCCATCTGTGTGCAACGCTGTACAAAATCGTAGCGCGATAGGCTAAGAAACCGAAATTTGCTGTCGATTTAAAGAGCCTGGCCGCTACTTCGCACACCCTGTAGACTAACTTGATGCGAGCCAAATGCCTGATTGCCTCCAGCCAAATGGCTCGCAAATTCTTTCCTGTATAGGTATCTTCATTTTATTGATACCATAGTTGCAGTCATGACGGGTGCACAATTCATACATCACCGGGGCTGCTTTTATAGAAACCAACATCCTTGTTCAGCATCAACACGTGCAAATAAAGAAATAAAGCGAGATCGATCAAAATACAGACGCCAGGTTTAAGTCCTTCCCGCTACGAAAACAGGCATCCGCACAGCGCTTCCGAATTCGCGTACTTGCGACAGTTGCTTGCTGCAAACCATGTAGGTTAATAAGATATTCCTAAAAACCCAACTGTGAAATAAAAAGCACCCGCACTTATCAAAATGTACAAGCTCAAGAAGCTACCCTCGTCCAGCCCATTCAGCGCTCTGCAAACGTCGGCAGCCTTGTTTTTAGCGTTGCAAACCAAAGCGAGAGACGCTATCTCAGAATGCAATTGAAAACAAAAATGGCGCTCTCTTGATTATATGCTTCTCAAACGTACAAAAATAGTCGATTAAAATACTATTACGGAACGGAGATGCAAAATTAGAATCAACCTTTCACACGTCAATCATTTACCCAGCCTATCAGAGATGTAAGCACGGGGCGGGGCTTAGCGGACTGCGACACCCACCATCTGCACCTAAATTGCGTTTTTGTTTTTGTTAGGTTCTTCTTTTTTTATTGTTTAGTGAAGTTGGTAAGTGCTTAGTGAAGTGTTCTAAATGTCTTGATCATGTGTAAAATCGATTGCACAAGTTTTGTGCTATAGACCTTTTTGCAGAGAGCTCTGCACATGTGAGTTGACAGCGATTAGGAGCCAAAGCCGGCTACTATACACGGTATCTCTGCGAAATGTTTCTGCTACGAGCAACACCGCGACGCCCCTTTCTCGTCGTACACTTCCGATACTTCACACTACACGAGATTCACGAGGAGGTGCTGAAACGATTCGCACCGAAATGGAGGCAAAAAAGACAAAAACGGCCCACAGAATAATCTATTTAAAGAATGAATCAAGAGAAAATTTTCAGCTCTTGGGACTGGCAGGGAGAGAGACTTGCGTGGAATGCAAACGGACGTCAGCGAAAGCCCACGGAGAACGATGAGCGCACGTTCGCACCATTACGGTTTCCCTCTGCCGTGCCAGCCGGACAGCCACCGGGCCCCTGTCTTTGTTGATCGTTTTTTATTTGTATGTTTAAGTTCTAATTGTAGGCGCACGCACTTCTTTGTCTTTTATTATTATTACTTATACATGAATATTATCATTATTATTTGTACATACTACCGGCCGCGAAGGGGCAGCCAATGTAGGCGAAAAGCTTCGTTGAAAGGTCTCAACAAAAAACAATGTACGGGCCGGGTCAATCTACCCCCGTTTGGGGGCAGGGTTGAGTCGCCCCCAATTTTCCAATAGTGGGCTGCTCGGTGAGAGATTGCCCACTACCGTTTCATTACGTCCCACCGCAGCCAATGCTACGATTCAGTGGTGCCAATCGAAGGCCAATTGTGCATTGCCACAGCAATGATCCCCTATGGATGGTAGCTATCACTGACTAAAACATTCACGCACAAAAAAGGCTAAGGCTCACGACGCATTCACTATTCGTGAGTATGGGTTAACTAGCGATGGAGAGGTCGGATGCAGCTTATGCATAACTGCTGTGTAAGGCTAACTTGTAGAGCTACTGAAGCATTTTATATAGGAGCAAGCCTTGTATATCCTAGTGCAGGAAAAGGCGGCGTCGGCGTTGTGCCCGATAGATGGCAATAAAAATACGTCATTGAGCACGCGCCGGTCAAGATCGAAGCGAACGCGTCCCCCCCCCCCCCCCCGGTCCCCCCCCCCCCCCAAAAAAAAAGAAACAAACAAACAAACAAACAAAAAAAACAGAAAGAAAAGCCCAGCGCCGCAACTGCTTCGTCACGAAGGGTGGTTATCATTTGAGCCCGTTCTCGTTTCGACCTTCTCACTTAGCCCTTCTCAAAACAACCATTTTCAAAAAGATCTTCTCTCTTGGACCTGTCGCATTTGGTCCTTTCCCGTTTCGTCTTTCGCATTCCGACCCTCCTCATTCGGGCCCGTTCTCGTTTCGCCCTTTTCGCCTGGCCCTTTTCAAAACAGCCAGTCCCAAAAATATCTCGCTTTGAGCTGTCGCACTTGACTCTTTCTATACCAGAACCGTTTTTAGGGTAGTATTAATAAATACATTGATATAATTTGTGTGTGTGTATGTGTGTGTGTGTGTGTGCCACGCTACAGGCATACTCTCTCTGCTAAGGATTTTAGCAGTGCGTCGAAGTCATCGTGAAAGCTACTAGCTGACAATAAAAGAGACCAACTATTTATCGCAGCCAGATCATATTCCGAAATGTCACGTTGTATGAGGTTTCTCGACTTGGGACAACACGACCACTTCTATAATGCAGTGATTCTCAAATAGGGCTTGCGAAGGCATCCTAGGGGTCTGCGAAGCAGTGTCTCATCAGTCAGGCACGGCAATGTTAGTTGTCTTTCTTCACGTTGAGAAGAAACGTTCCAATTTTTGGGAGAGTACACTCGAGTGTATGTTAATAATATAAGTCTACTTCACACTAGCAATTAGTTATATCCATTTATTAAATTATTATCATGATAACCTATACCTTTCTATTACCCTCACCCCGAACGGGGTCCTCCACCATCTCCGCCTTTCTACAAGGGGTCCGCGAAACATCAATGGTTAAGAACCACTGCTATTATGTATGCTATTTCTGTTCAAACAAAGTTTCCAAATTAAATGTTCATCGTTTTTTTGTTTTCGTTTTTTCATTTGCTTAGAGGAAGGGAAGCAGGCGTCAATGTACGATTCTCAGTGCGTACCTCTACACATAACAATTATCTGATGTTATGTTGGGGGCCCAAGCAAGGTAAGGCTCATCAACAATACCGCGGAGGTATAACGACGGTAGAAGCACGCCGAACTAGTGAGACTCGGTCGTAGCGCGAACAGCCGAAGCGAGAATGGGTCCAGTTGCAAAAAACACGATTCGGACCTTATGAGAAGATTCAAATGAGAAGGACCAAATGAGAATGGGTCGAAATGTGCAAGGTTCAAATGCGAATGGGAAGTTTTGAGATACACCCGTCACGAAAGCCGTGAAGCCGGCGAGGGGCTAGTTATGCTGAACTAAGCGCCTATGAACCCCCCTGATGGTCGCCTGGGAAATAGGTATGCAAACTATCGGCACCACTCGCCGTGGGCATTCGCTTGCTACCACAGGCGACTGTTGGCGTCAAGTTTTATTTAGATCAGCTGCTCGCGCACACTTTCATTATGGTGCCTGGAACGCGTCTCCGACTGGTGTGTTTACCGCGTCCAGAAAAGTGGTCCCTCGATTTCTGCCCGATGACGTCATAGAAGTGTCATGCTGTCGCCGATCGCGACCCTGGTGGTGTCTCAGCAGCTGTGGTGGATGGGGCAGACGCCTGTTCTGCTGCAGGTCGCTCATCACTTCGACAGTCCACGGAAGCTACAGCAGCCGGAAGTTGGGACGCCTGGGACGCCGTGACGACAGCGACACCCGTGTTCGCTCGTGCTTTTTGCCAGCATTTTTACGACCAGCCGCCAGGATCGCGACAGGTTACAGCATGACACTCCGGCTTCTGTGACGTCATTTGCTGCCACTTTGGGACCACTTTTGATGCATGGGCTAGGACGCTAAACTGACACAAGTCGGAGACGCGCTCCAGGCACCATACTTTCATCTCATCCTTGTGGCGCCGAGCGAAGGCTTCGAACTGCGGATGGCATGGTCAGTGGTGGGACTCCCGCTGAACCTCTGAGTGGATCTTGTACGTTGCGATCTATGTTTAGTTTTGATTATTCATGAATTATTACGGCAAAGCATGTCTTCTATGTGCTTTGGATGCTTATGCAGTACGCATTGCTTTATAGTGTTGTGTCGTTTACCCGCAGTCTCGGGGTTTTTTCAACCATGTGCCTACACTGGCGTGTAACGTTATTGTTGTCACACACCGAGTGTTATACTTTTTTCTGTAGTTCTTTTGGCTCCTTCTAAGTTGTCTGGATCGTGGGCTGAGATTGAGAAAGCAAGGAGTAATCGTGTAGTGTGACAAATCAAACATCGTTTCAAACACGTGACACGCACTGTCGAAAATTTTATAAAATCCTTTGTTTTGCGCTAATGAGTACCGAAGACGAACAGGTCGGTTCACAAATGTTCGAGATAGGGAACACTATGTTTTTTAGGTCTACGCTAGCGGCTCACCTGGCACTTCATTTAATTCGATGTGGTTGCTCAACCCTGTTTAAACAAATTGAAACATTGGCAAAGCCCCCCAAAAATTTACTAGTGAAATTAATGAAGAATATTACATTCGTCTACATGGTCCTGATGTTTGCGTTGGTACACAGTCAGTTACGATGTGTTATGAAAAGCTTGAATTCATTCCTAGAATGGGAGCGTATTTGTAAAAGTTGGGGTTTGGTTACAACACTCTTCAATTTTGTTGATTATTATATGACACTATCTTTTTTTCGAATGTCTGATGAAGTTTCGCGATGTGAACGACTTTTTGTATTTTTTCCCACTTATTGCTTTTATGTCTTGAAGAAAAAAACAAAAACGACTTCGTGAAGTCGTCTACTTGTCCTTGTGTCTTTTTTCCACCGTTTTCTCCAGTTACCATTTTACTTTTCACATGGAATTCAACTCATAAGGATATTTTGTGTTTAAGAAACATTCTCTAAATAATTCTTGCGAGAGCAAATTCACAGCAAAATGAATCCTAGGTCACCGTGGTTATGACTAACGGCAGGATTCCAACGATGTTCCGTCTTCCAATTGCGATAGCAGCTTTACAGTTAAGGTATTTGGGGAGATCTATTTTAGATAATGAGTGTCCTTGAGGCGAGTTTAGCCTCACTTAAGGTTGAGGTAGCTTGAAGTAAGCGAGCGGAAAGTAGGTTAACCGAAGCTTAATTATCCTAGGACCATTACGCACACACTAGCTTATAAACCGGGAGGTATCGTATGCAGAAAGAGCAGAATTTTGAAAAATAAAAGAGGCTAATGGCTATGCCGTGCCTCACTTTTACGGCTTTATTTAAACAGCAGTAATACTTTCGGCCAAAACAAAATACTACCAAACGTAAAAAAAATTTCTTACAGAGTTATTTTACAATTATACACGTGTCCTGGCTACGGCTGATCGATTCATCCATTAGGCTTCCTATTAATCGATTTCTGCTTTAAGATGTATTTTTGTTCACATGATTGATCGGTAATATTTTAAACCTTGCGAACTTAAAAAAGAAAAGAAAATTTAGCACTCATCCTTTCACAATTCTCTACAACGCAATTTCGGCGCTTATTTTGTGGTCTATATGTGTTCAAAGGAGCAGTATCACATCGAACACACCAATATATTGTTTAAAAAGTCACTAAAAGGAATTTTAAAACGGATTAAACGATTAGCAAAGAGTACCTGGTGGATGTCGCTAACGGCTCGTTTGTAATGCCCGTCTAGGAACCTTGACAGCTAGTGACGGTGAGTGCCCCGCCTCCGGCCACGACGAGAAAAGAGGGGAAGGAGGAACCCCCGTCTTCCCAAAAATCTCTTTTGTGTGTTCCAGATGTAGCTATCTTCCCCCTACAAGATTATAGAAGATTAACCCGTTACTTAAAATTCGTACAAAAGCAGCCGCTTCGGCGGCTGGAACGACAAGGCCATCCCCTCGACGTCAGCCTCGCCGTAGCTTTGCTCGGCCCGAGACGACCTACGTCACGATTCCGTCGAATGTCACGTGTTCTAAGCTAGCCTTCTCCGAGCGCTTGCTAGAGTGGGCCGTTTATAACAAAACATACAGCCACCAGGCTCAAAATACAAACCTGCGATTGTAATTTACGGATATTGTGGCTCATATTCAGCCTATTTTTGAACATGACGGATATATTTCAAATTTCGTTGAAGTATCCCTTTAATGCCGTTCTCCTAATCACCAGAACGCAAACACTGTCCTTTTCGTCGGCGGGAAATCTCACAGACAACACTGTCTGTCACGGTTAATGGTGCCGGCTTTAAGGCCGTGTCCAACTTAGAGACCAACAGGCTGCTTAGAGACTGCGCAGTGTTTTTCCCCACCAGGTGTAGACACTGTGCGTCCGCAGCGGCGTGACGCCAGAGCCAGACGTTATTGTGTAGAAAGACCATCAGGCTTCTCGGGGAGAGGGGGTGGCATTGAGGCGGAGATTCCCCAAAAGGGAAAGAAGGCTTAGGCGTCGCAGCTTCACTTTAGCTAACCAGCGACCGACAGAAGAGGGAAGGAAATCTAGGAGCAACTCGATGGCGCGAAAGGCAGTGATTTGGTTTTATTAAAGGTGCGTTTAGCTCAAGTTAGATTGTTTTGCCAATTCGTTAGGTAGAACATTTGGCCTCTGAGTTTGTTTGTCTATCGGCATGTGTGCGTGTGAGCGCATGCATGATTTTCTTGTTTTCATTTCTTTATTTTGCGATTTGATTCACTTACAATTACAAATGACGTAACTGACGAACAAAATGAAATGGTGGCCACAAGGTTCTCAGATTTGCTCAGAAAAGCACCGCTTTTTACTCATCCTGATATTGGCTCTTGCTTGGTGATGTATATATATAGATGTACATACAACGGACATTGTGGCGGGGGGCCGAAGGCGTAAGTATAAAAGAAGAAATGAACCCTTAGTGAAAACAGCAACAACGGACGATTTAATCTTCAACGTTTCGGCCGGAGGCCGGCCTTCGTCAGAAAGACTTCTTGCTTCCTGACGAAGACCGGACTCCGGCCGAAACGTCGAAGATTAAAATGGCCGTTGTTGCTGTTTTCATTAAGGGTTCTTTTCTTCTTCTATATATATATATGTATATATATTGTGGATACAAGAAAACGAACACCAGAGCCGTGTTCTAAAAATTACTTGATCTTACACCAAGGTAAGGATTTTGTACCCTTGGCGTTCTAAAACCTACCCGCGTACAGCGTTTTTCAACCTGTGCTGTCACGTGATACTCTCGGCCGTAGTAACTCGGATCCATTTGGGTAAGATTTCGAACACACCCCAGTTCTCGCGGTGTTCAAGCTACGACTGCCACGCGTGCCCGCTTGCCCCCCGGTTGTCGGTCCTCTTTATTCTCGTCATTTTCCGTTCCCCACAATATATACATATATATATATATATATATATATATATATATATATATATATATATATATATATATATATATATATATATATATATATATATATATACATGTACAAAAGAAGTCACCTGTAAAAACGTCAAGTGCTCTCCAAGTGCATTAGGTGTGTGTGTGTGTGTGTTTTCCAATTTATATGCGGTAAAGACTTCTTTTTTTTCCGCGGGAATGGGTTGAATTTTATTATCATAGTAAAATCAGTGTGGTTTAAATGCAGATGTAACTTCTTGATTTATATTTTCCTTGGACGGTGCGAAAGAATGATGTGCCGAAAAACACCACAGCTACCACCTCCACTTCATCTGCTGGGTGCGGAAATGAGCCTATGGACTTGCACTCTTTGTTCTCTATTATTTCTTGTTTCGAAGATGAAAATAGTTTCCAACGTTAGTCCAAATCAAATAACCGAAATACGCGGATATTTAAAAAAACACATCAACACCGAAGACATCCCCCCATTTATATTATAAATAACCATCGGTAAATCTATTATCTAGGTGTAAGTGATTGATTTCAGTCGTCCAGTTAGAGCTACCGCGATGTGGTTCTGCCCTACCCTCGCGGGAAGTTCGAATCCCGTATATTCCTTCTCACACCACCACGTTTAGGAATTTCTGTCAGCGTACCTTCATATGCTAATCCACACCCACAGGAATGCAGTATCACCATCACCACGTAGCCACAAACCCAGACGGAGCTCCGCAGACGTTTTTTCATGTCACCCATCACGACCGCGTCGGCATCCAGTGCACGGGGCGCAGAGCAATCGAGAAAAAAGGAATCGCAAACGCTCCACGAGAACAAGCGTGATGACGAGCAGCAATGCACAAACAGGAGTGCTGTAGGTTCTTGAATGTACTCCTGGCGAACAAAAAGTAGCACGTCTACGGTGACGAAGCCAAACGAAGTTCCGCGGACAAAAAACTAAAGGTAAAATAAACGCGCACGAAAATTAACTACACGACGACGCCGGGTTCCGGCTTCAACGGCGGCCCAGACAGAAACGCGGAGTCGGGACGGATGAGCCACATCGCCGGTCAGGCTCACGTCAACAAGTGGACAGCGGGACCCGCACCGTTGGCTTCGACCGGTTTCTCTCACGCGCGCGCAAGTAAAGGAGAGGAGGAGGGCGTTGCTGTTGATTTCAGACGGCAGTCGGCGCCACCGAACGCACCCTGGGTTCACTAGCATCGCGAGGAGGGGGTACTCGCACAATGCGGAGCTCGCGAGGGATTAGCCGAATACCAGGAACAAATGGACACCTTAATCCGTCCCCACATTAATCGCGTTACACTTTCCTATTACATCTTTTTGGTGACTTTTTTTTAAATAAAACGCTACCAATATGCACATTTGGCATACAAAAAGCAGCCTTTGATGTTGTGGTCCTTCGACGCGAACCTCAGCGAAGCACGAATTGTTTGCTTTAATGAAGTCCATATGCCGCTGATTCACTGGCTAAGCATCAAAAGTTCTTACATTCTCATTAAGCAAAGATTGCCATAGTCATCACGTGGCTACTTCTGTTCGGCAATATCCTCTGCAGTTCACCCTTTGCTCTTGCGAAGCACTCTGAACACTGCGGCACATCCTGTGACGGACTCATCCCGCGACCCGCGCATGCGCACAATGAGGACAGGACAACTGCGCATAAAAGAGAATTTCAGTATTACGTGAAGGAAGGAATAAACGCAAACACTGCGCGTTTGCGTTAGCGTGATTTTTGCGCGGGTACGCAGCCATCCTCTGCGTTCCCCCCTTGACCGAGAAAAGGCCTTTGATTGCTAGGAGCATTTAGCATAGCCACATCGAGATGGCGCTACAACTGTTTGCGTCTGCGTTTGCGTTCCGCTGTACTAAAAGACCTGGTTTGACGTGTTCCGCAGTGGTCCGCTTGGAGCTTACGTGCGTTGTACGCAGTTCTAACGCGACAGTATTTACGGTATTCTAAAACGCTCTAATAGCAATGCCTTCGCAAGCAAAAATAATTTAAAATGTCCCCCTTTACACTGGTTGAGCATCAGGCTCAAAATCTCGAGTACTGGTTTCGAACATTCTTAGGGATACGTGCCACATTTTGCTTTTAAATGAAATTGCATTTCTTTCCGTAGTTTATATGAGGGTTGGTGATATAGGATCCCGTTCCTAAAAGAGCTCAACAAAAAATGCGGTAGCTAAGTTTGAACATAAGGAAATAATGCCAAGGGCTACAACGATCAGTTCTTGCTAATAAATAATGGCCTTCTAAGGAACCGCTCTTCATTGATCAGGTTATCGATTGTCTTGAATCGTTAAAGCTGATGACACTTTCGACTCATTGCCTGTGTGCGTCGCGAACTCAAAGCTCAAGGGGTCTCGGACAGCAGGTAAGTTTCGATCATGTCTAGAAAACATCAACCTCAGAGTATGCGCCCCAAAGGAAAAGCTAATAATACACAAACCACCATTAAGTGCCTCTACTATTTCTACTAAGTGTATCAAGGGGAGGCCAGGCTCTTTAAATCAACCGCAAAATTTTGTTTCTTAACCTATCGCGCTGCGATTTTGTGCAGCGTTGACCACAGATGGTGCTTTTTTTTTTTTTTTGTAAAATTTGCAAAGAGCGAACCTACCTGAGGAAAAAGTAAAGAAAGAAGAAGGCTTAGCTCTTATGGAAACGCAGCGACGCCACCGGTCTTCAAACAACACGGCGCCGTTTCGCACGGGTAAAAAGAGATGGCGCAACGAACGCCACCAACGAACGAGCATACGGCGCCGAGAGCCGGCGTTTATAGCAGACGATTTTTTTGACACAAATGCGGCGCGCATTCCGCAGGCGCGACAGTCGCAGAAACAAAAACCGGCGCGGTAACAACAAGGAACTGCAGTTCCTTGTCTGCTAAAGACGCCGGCTCTCGGCCTCATATGCTCGTTCGTTGACGGCAATTGACGTCTTGACCGCTTGCGCCATCTCTTTTCTCCCGTGCGAAACGGCGCTGTGTTGTTTGAAGACCGGTGGCGTCGCTGCGTTTTCGCAAAATGTCAGCGAAAGTAAGCTGCATGAAGAAGAATAAGAACATAGCTTTGTACAAAATTAGAAGAGACGCGCAGTACTATTTAAACTGGTAGGCGTAGGAGATATCACAAGCGGCTGTAAAATGCAAAACATTACAGAATAAAAGATTTCCACTCATACATTTTTTCGTTTTAAGGAACACACAATACTTCTATAATGGCTAACTGTACGTTTAGGCAAAATTAACTTTGGCGGAAACTATGGTCGTCTTTCCGGTGAAAGGACAAAACAGCCCCAAAAATAGACAAGGTCAAGCAGACGAGTTGTTTATTCGTTTTTTTTTTTTGTTACCGGTATGTGCTTTCCTGTTACCAATATGCACCGATTAGCCCAACTTCAAACTTTATTACAGTTCCTTGCCTTCTAGTCCTGACTTTATCGCTTTTTTTTTAATGAGTAGTTGTTTAGGGTATTTTGAAAAGAAGCGGAGCTGTGGCGTTTTTTTTAATACAATTGTTATAATATATTCATCATCCTGGCTAAACCCTTTCAAAGTTTAACGGATCTAACTCTATTGATTGCGATTAATGAAAATATTAAGGCGACCCAAGTCACCAGGCTAGATCTAAAATGGACCGTAAAAATCGACACCTGCATGTAGCGATTTAAACTTTGCGTCAAAAATGTATTTCACAGGTCGGTTTTTTCTTGTAAAATTGCAAATAGTAGCTCCCATTCTGTAAAAAATAGGGCAAAAAAACTTGCCAGGGTTGATGCCCGACGGCGACGGCCGGAGTTGAGCAGCGGGATGCGTCTGGCGCGCGTGTTTGATAAATGACGTCGGGATCTGCGTCCGAATAAAAGTCAACCAGCGAAAAAAAGCCGACGACACGAAGACGAAATCCGTTGGCAGCAAAAGCGCCGTCATTATGCAAACGCATTTTAGAGCGGAGCTCTTAGGCCTGGTTCACACTTGCGAGTCGGCGGGCGAATCTGCAAGAATTCGGCCGGCGGGCGTAGCGTCCACTGTGCATTGCCGCGGCCGATTCCGCTTCGGCGGCAGCGGATTAGCTGTAAGTGTGAACCAGGCCTTAGGTGCCCGTTTCCGGCTTGAGCGGCGTCGGCGTCGACGTCGGCGTCGCCGTAATCGCGAGGTCATGTGACCCCCCCCCCAAGGTCACCCCAAGGTCATGTGACCCACCAAAGTCACCCCGAGGTCACGTGACCCCCAAGGTCACGTGACGCCCCCTCCCCCCCCCCCCCCAAAGTCACGCGACACATCCCCCCCCCCCCCGAGGTCAGGGCGTACGTTTGCCATATTCTTCTGCTGGAAGAAAGAGTGGTATCCTCATGCAGTAGTGAGAACAGGCTATTTCGATAGTGCCGTGCCTGCCTATGCCACTCGGCCTGGAGTATTTTACAAATTCTCTTCCCCTGCCCTACGTATGGTAGGAAGCCTCCGAAAAGGGCCATGACCTCAGGGGGCAACATCTTTACTCGTATGCAGTACCCAAAGGATCTTGCTTGGCAGACACATATGGCGATTAAGGTGACAAGGCCGTTACGGTCCAAGGAATGATGGCTAAAAGGGCCCGATGTACTAGAAATGAAGCTTATTAAAACAGAAGCTCGGGCGAGTTGGTAGTTCATGACGCACGAGGACACTGCGCACCCGTAACAAACACTAGGACAACGTTCACAGTCACACCAAAAGAAAGGGACACTTACACAGCGCTGACTTCAACTCTTTGTATATTCCCGCCTTTTCTCTTCTTTCACGTCTAATGCATAACCTAGGCCTCATCTTTTTCTTTCTTTGCTAAAGGTTAACTGTAAAAGTTTTAAGCCAGAAAGTGAAAATTAAAAATTAAATGGAAAAATGAAATGAAAATTAAAATTGAAATTACTGTAGATCAATGATGCAAAGCTAAGTAATCCAGCTCTTTTTGTGACAGCGCTATAGATGGATTACTAATACACCTGCCGTTTTGCCTGGCAATGTTCTCCGCTTCTATTATTTCCCTTGTGAGCTGGTCTCAACTCCTCGCCAACACCACACACTTGTCAAGTTCCGCTGTGCACCCACAGTCCCGAATGTGTATGCCAACATGTCCAGAGTTCTTGTTGATGGTGGACAGGTTGTGTTCTCTAAGGCGGTGGTTTAAACACCTACCCGTCTGTCCGATATATGTTCTTCCACAGGACAGGGGGAAGGAGTAGACCACATTTTCAGTGCATCGAACGAACTTATTTCTGTGATTCGTTGTGCAGGACGTCGGTGTTCTTGAAGGAGTGTTTACCCTCTTGCACAAGCTGTAGAGCTTGTTCGGAGCGGAGAAAATAACGTCCGTGCCTACTTTTTTTGCTATTTTCTTGAGGCCATGAGAAAAATGATGGAGATATGGCACAATCACTGGTCTTTTTGCCCTGTCCCGATGACTTTTCTTAAATCGCTCATCATGCTTAAATTCTCTGAAAAGTCCTTCCGCCACTGATGTTAACAAGGATGGTGGATATCCAGCGCGTTTTAATCTCGACACTTGCCCATCAAAGCTCCTTTGGATAGAATGGAAGCATGACTTCGTAAGAGAGTTCTTAAGGCACAACCGCACTATGCCTCTCTTTACGAGTTTTGAATGCGCTGAGTTGAATGGCAGAAGTGGCTTCTTTCCCCTTGGCTCGCAAGTCCAGCACGTATGGTACGGTGACGTACAAAGGCGAAGATCTAAGAATCTCAAACTTCTTTCACTTGGAAGTTCGTGGGTAATCTCCAATGGGTTCATGCACCTTTTGAAACTGTTGAGAATGTCTGGTACCAAGGCTGTCAGATTTTGGTCATCGGTGGCGAGGACAATTAAATAATCGTCGACATATCTGAATACTTTTTTAACTTTTTTAACTTTTGACCCGTCGAGAGTTTGGTTTAAATTCCTGTCAAGGTGTGCAAGATACAGGTCACTGAGGATAGGTGCAATGCACGAACCAATACACACCCCTCTCTTCTGTAGATACGTATGTCCATCCCAGGTGGCGAAGGTGGATTTTAGATAGATGTCAAGTAAGTTTAAGAATTTGCTTTGGGATAGGCCTGCCGCATTCTGAAAGGCGGTAATCCCATATGTGTCTATGCAGTCCTCGAAACACCTTAGGAGATGGGGTTGGGGCAAGGAATAGTAAAGATCCTTAATATCGATGGAGAATGCTCTTAGATCTAGGTCGCTATTTTGATCGAAGAAGCTGATGACGTCATAAGAGCTATGAATCAAGTAAGGATCATCGATGACTAGCAGCTTCAGTCTTTCTTGCAAATATACACCTACCGACTTCTGCCAAGTTTCCCTTTTTGAAATTATTACTCTAAGAGGGCATTCCGGTTTATGAGCTTTGGCGCTGAAGAATAATTGAAGGCTCAAGTTTTTGCTGCGTTCAATTCTGGAGAAAAGTTGATTCAAATTCTGTGACTGACAAAACGTTTTTGCTACCCGTTTCACTTTTTCCAGGGAGATCTCGTCGTGGCTGCTGAAGACAGATTCGACTGCTGTTAAAGCTTTTTCTCCGAACGTCTCCTTGTGCATGAGCACAAAACCGCCTTCTTTGTCAGCTGGCATAAGTGTCAGTGAGTGTTCTTTGAGGTATGCTTCTACTCTCTTGATAGGCAGAGGTGTAGCTGAAGGCTTGTAACGAACGAGCATGTCCACTCCCTCGGAGGTGCATTGATCTATCTCGGTCTCTGGAGCTCGTCGCTACACTTGCCTAATGATGGAGAGTAGCTCCGGTGCCGTCTTCTTGGGTTCCACTGCAAACTTGGGACCCAAGCTTAGAACGTGCCTCACAGAACTTGGTATATCAATGTCCCCTAACGTGTGTACTGGGTTACTTGAAGCCGTTTCTTTCTTGGGTCGGGTGGTCCGGAGATGCCTTAACGTGAGTGTCCAAAGATGCTCAGTTGTACATTCCGTTAAAGAGGCGTAAGTTTGCCATATTCTTCTGCTGGAAGAAAGAGTGGTATCCTCATGCAGTAGTGAGAACAGGCTATTTCGATAGTGCCGTGCCTGCCTATGCAACTCGGCCTGGAGTATTTTACAAATTCTCTTCCCGTGCCCTACGGATGGTAGGAAGCCTCCGAAGAGGGCCATGACCTCAGGGGGCAACATCTTTACTCGTATGCAGTACCCAAAGGATCTTGCTTGGCAGACACATATGGCGATTAAGGTGACAAGGCCGTTACGGTCCAAGGAATGATGGCTAAAAGGGCCCGATGTACTAGAAATGAAGCTTGTTAAAACAGAAGTTCGGGCGAGTTGGTAGTTCATGACGCACGAGGACACAGCGTAGCCGTAACAAACACTAGGACAACGTTCACAGTCACACCAAAAGAAAGGGACACTTACACAGCGCTGACTTCAACTCTTTGTATATTCCCGCCTTTTCTCTTCTTTCACGTATAATGCATAACCTAGGCCTCATCTTTTTCTTTCTTTGCTAAAGGTTAACTGTAAAAGTTTTAAGCCAGAAATTGAAAATTAAAAATTAAATGGAAAAATGAAATGAAAATTAAAATTGAAATTACTGTAGATCAATGATGCAAAGCTAAGTAATCCAGCTCTTTTTGTGACAGCGCTATAGATGGATTACTAATACACCTGCCGTTTTGCCTGGCAATGTTCTCCGCTTCTATTATTTCCCTTGTGAGCTGGTCTCGACTCCATGCCAACACCACACACTTGTCAAGTTCCGCTGTGCACCCACAGTCCCGAATGTGTATGCCAACATGTCCAGAGTTCTTGTTGATGGTGGACAGGTTGTGTTCTCTAAGGCGGTGGTTTAAACACCTACCCGTCTGTCCGATATATGTTCTTCCACAGGACAGGGGGAAGGAGTAGACCACATTTTCAGTGCATCGAACGAACTTATTTCTGTGACTCGTTGTGCAGGACGTCGGTGTTCTTGAAGGAGTGTTTACCCTCTTGCACAGGCTGTAGAGCTTGTTTGGAGCGGAGAAAATAACGTCCGTGCCTACTTTTTTTGCTATTTTCTTGAGGCCATGAGAAAAATGATGGAGATATGGCACAATCACTGGTCTTTTTGCCCTGTCCCGATGACTTTTCTTAATTCGCTCATCATGCTTAAATTCTCTGAAAAGTCCTTCCGCCACTGATGTTAACAAGGATGGTGGATATCCAGCGCGTTTTAATCTCGACACTTGCCCATCAAAGCTCCTTTGGATGGAATGGAAGCATGACTTCGTAAGAGAGTTCTTAAGGCACAACCGCACTATGCCTCTCCTTACGAGTTTTGAATGCGCTGAGTTGAATGGCAGAAGTGGCTTCTTTCCCCTTGGCTCGTAAGTCCAGCACGTATGGTACGGTGACGTACAAAGGCGAAGATCTAAGAATCTCAAACTTCTTTCACTTGGAAGTTCGTGGGTAATCTCCAATGGGTTCATGCACCTTTTGAAACTGTTGAGAATGTCTGCTACCAAGGCTGTCAGATTTTGGTCATCGGTGGCGAGGACAATTAAATAATCGTCGACATATCTGAATACTTTTTTAACTTTTTTAACTTTTGACCCGTCGAGAGTTTGGTTTAAATTCCTGTCAAGGTGTGCAAGATACAGGTCACTGAGGATAGGTGCAATGCACGAACCAATACACACCCCTCTCTTCTGTAGATACGTATGTCCATCCCAGGTGGCGAAGGTGGATTTTAGATAGATGTCAAGTAAGTTTAAGAATTTGCTTTGGGATAGGCCTGCCGCATTCTGAAAGGCGGTAATCCCATATGTGTCTATGCAGTCCTCGATACACCTTAGGAGATGGGGTTGGGGCAAGGAATAGTAAAGATCCTTAATATCGATGGAGAATGCTCTTAGATCTAGGTCGCTATTTTGATCGAAGAAGCTGATGACGTCATAAGAGCTATGAATCAAGTAAGGATCATCGATGACTAGCAGCTTCAGTCTTTCTTGCAAATATACACCTACCGACTTCTGCCAAGTTTCCCTTTCTGAAATTATTACTCTAAGAGGGCATTCCGGTTTATGAGTTTTGGCGCTGAAGAATAATTGAAGGCTCAAGTTTTTGCTGCGTTCAATTCTGGAGCAAAGTTGATTCAAATTCTGTGACTGACAAAACGTTTTTGCTACCCGTTTCACTTTTTCCAGGGAGATCTCGTCGTGGCTGCTGAAGACAGATTCGACTGCTGTTAAAGCTTTTTCTCCGAACGTCTCCTTGTGCATGAGCACAAAACCGCCTTCTTTGTCAGCTGGCATAAGTGTCAGTGAGTGTTCTTTGAGGTATGCTTCTACTCTCTTGATAGGCAGAGGTGTAGCTGAAGGCTTGTAACGAACGAGCATGTCCACTCCCTCGGAGGTGCATCGATCTATCTCGGTCTCTGGAGCTCGTCGCGACACTTGCCTAATGATGGAGAGTAGCTCCGGTGCCGTCTTCTTGGGTTCCACTGCAAACTTGGGACCCAAGCTTAGAACGTGCCTCACAGAACTTGGTATATCAATGTCCCCTAACCTGTGTACTGGGTTACTTGAAGCCGTTTCTTTCTTGGGTCGGGTGGTCCGGAGATGCCTTAACGTGAGTGTCCAAAGATGCTCAGTTGTACATTCCGTTAAAGAGGCGTAAGTTTGCCATATTCTTCTGCTGGAAGAAAGAGTGGTATCCTCATGCAGTAGTGAGAACAGGCTATTTCGATAGTGCCGTGCCTGCCTATGCCACTCGGCCTGGAGTATTTTACAAATTCTCTTCCCGTGCCCTACGGATGGTAGGAAGCCTCCGAAGAGGGCCATGACCTCAGGGGGGCAACATCTTTACTCGTATGCAGTACCCAAAGGATCTTGCTTGGCAGACACTTATGGCGATTAAGGTGACAAGGCCTTTACGGTCCAAGGAATGATGGCTAAAAGGGCCCGATGTACTAGAATTGAAGCTTGTTAAAACAGAAGTTCGGGCGAGTTGGTAGTTCATGACGCACGATGACACAGCGCACCCGTAACAAACACCAGGACAACGTTCAAAGTCACACCAAAAGAAAGGGACACTTACACCGCGCTGACTTCAACTCTTTGTATATTCCCGCCTTTTCTCTTCTTTCACGTCTAATGCATAACCTAGGCCTCATCTTTTTCTTTCTTTGCTAAAGGTTAACTATAAAAGTTTTAAGCCAGAAATTGAAAATTAAAAATTAAATGGAAAAATGAAATGAAAATTAAAATTGAAATTACTGTAGATCAATGATGCAAAGCTAAGTAATCCAGCTCTTTTTGTGACAGCGCTATAGATGGATTACTAATACACCTGCCGTTTTGCCTGGCAATGTTCTCCGCTTCTATTATTTCCCTTGTGAGCTGGTCTCGACTCCTTGCCAACACCACACACTTGTCAAGTTCCGCTGTACACCCACAGTCCCGAATGTGTATGCCAACATGTCCAGAGTTGTTGTTGATGGTGGACAGGTTGTGTTCTCTAAGGCGGTGGTTTAAACACCTACCCGTCTGTCCGATATATGTTCTTCCACAGGACAGGGGGAAGGAGTAGACCACATTTTCAGTGCATCGAACGAACTTATTTCTGTGATTCGTTGTGCAGGACGTCGGTGTTCTTGAAGGAGTGTTTACCCTCTTGCACAGGCTGTAGAGCTTGTTCGGAGCGGAGAAAATAACGTCCGTGCCTACTTTTTTTGCTATTTTCTTGAGGCCACGAGAAAAATGATGGAGATGTGGCACAGTCACTGGTCTTTTTGCCCTGTCCCGATGACTTTTCTTAAATCGCTCATCATGCTTAAATTCTCTGAAAAGTCCTTCCGCCACTGATGTTAACAAGGATGGTGGATATCCAGCGCGTTTTAATCTCGACACTTGCCCATCAAATCTCCTTTGGATGGAATGGAAGCATGACTTCGTAAGAGAGTTCTTAAGGCACAACCGCACTATTCCTCTCTTTACGAGTTTTGAATCCGCTGAGTTGAATGGCAGAAGTGGCTTCTTTCCCCTTGGTTCGTAAGTCCAGCACGTATGGTACGGTGACGTACAAAGGCGAAGACCTAAGAATCTCAAACTTCTTTCACTTGGAAGTTCGTGGGTAATCTCCAATGGGTTCATGCACCTTTTGAAACTGTTTAGAATGTCTGGTACCAAGGCTGTCAGATTTTGGTCATCGGTGGCGAGGACAATTAAATAATCGTCGACATATCTGAATACTTTTTTAACTTTTTTAACTTTTGACCCGTCGAGAGTTTGGTTTAAATTCCTGTCAAGGTGTGCAAGATACAGGTCACTGAGGATAGGTGCAATGCACGAACCAATACACACCCCTCTCTTCTGTAGATACGTATGTCCATCCCAGGTGGAGAAGGTGGATTTTAGATAGATGTCAAGTAAGTTTAAGAATTTGCTTTGGGATAGGCCTGCCGCATTCTGAAAGGCGGTAATCCCATATGTGTCTATGCAGTCCTCGATACACCTTAGGAGATGGGGTTGGGGCAAGGAATAGTAATGATCCTTAATATCGATGGAGAATGCTCTTAGATCTAGGTCGCTATTTTGATCGAAGAAGCTGATGACGTCATAGGAGCTATGAATCAAGTAAGGATCATCGATGACTAGCAGCTTCAGTCTTTCTTGCAAATATACACCTACCGACTTCTGCCAAGTTTCCCTTCCTGAAATTATTACTCTAAGAGGGCATTCCGGTTTATGAGTTTTGGCGCTGAAGAATAATTGAAGGCTCAAGTTTTTGCTGCGTTCAATTCTGGAGCAAAGTTGATTCAAATTCTGTGACTGACAAAACGTTTTTGCTACCCGTTTCACTTTTTCCAGGGAGATCTCGTCGTGGCTGCTGAAGACAGATTCGACTGCTGTTAAAGCTTTTTCTCCGAACGTCTCCTTGTGCATGAGCACAAAACCGCCTTCTTTGTCAGCTGGCATAAGTGTCAGTGAGTGTTCTTTGAGGTATGCTTCTACTCTCTTGATAGGCAGAGGTGTAGCTGAAGGCTTGTAACGAACGAGCATGTCCACTCCCTCGGAGGTGCATCGATCTATCTCGGTCTGTGGAGCTCGTCGCGACACTTCGATGCACTGAAAATGTGGTCTACTCCTTCCCCCTGTCCTGTGGAAGAACATATATCGGACAGACGGGTAGGTGTTTAAACCACCGCCTTAGAGAACACAACCTGTCCACCATCAACAAGAACTCTGGACATGTTGGCATACACATTCGGGACTGTGGGTGCACAGCGGAACTTGACAAGTGTGTGGTGTTGGCAAGGAGTCGAGACCAGCTCACAAGCGAAATAATAGAAGCGGAGAACATTGCCAGGCAAAACGGCAGGTGTATTAGTAATCCATCTATAGCGCTGTCGCAAAAAGATCTGGATTACTTAGCTTTGCATCATTGATCTACAGTAATTTCAATTTTAATTTTCATTTCATTTTTCCATTTAATTTTTAATTTTCAATTTCTGGCTTAAAACTTTTACAGCTAACCTTTAGCAAAGAAAGAAAAAGATGAGGCCTAGGTTATGCATTAGACGTGAAAGAAGAGAAAAGGCGGGAATATACAAAGAGTTGAAGGCAGCGCTGTGTAAGTGTCCCTTTCTTTTGGTGTGACTGTGAACGTTGTCCTAGTGTTTGTTACGGGTGCGCTGTGTCCTCGTGCGTCATGAACTACCAACTCGCCCGAACTTCTGTTTTAACAAGCTTCATTTCTAGTACATCGGGCCCTTTTAGCCATCATTCCTTGGACCGTAACGGCCTTGTCACCTTAATCGCCATATGTGTCTGCCAAGCAAGATCCTTTGGGTACTGTATACGAGTAAAGATGCTGCCCCCTGAGGTCATGGCCCTCTTCGGAGGCTTCCTACCATCCGTAGGGCACGGGAAGAGAATTTGTAAAATACTCCAGGCCGAGTGGCATAGGCAGGCACGGCACTATCGAAATAGCCTGTTCTCACTACTGCATGAGGATACCACTCTTTCTTCCAGCAGAAGAATATGGCAAACTTACGCCTCTTTAATGGAGTGTACAACTGAGCATCTTTGGACACTCACGTTAAGGCATCTCCGGGCCACCCGACCCAAGAAAGAAACGGCTTCAAGTAACCCAGTACACACGTTAGGGGACATTGATATACCAAGTTCTGTGAGGCACGTTCTAAGCTTGGGTCCCAAGTTTGCAGTGGAACCCAAGAAGACGGCACCGGAGCTACTCTCCATCATTAGGCAAGTGTCGCGACGAGCTCCAGAGACCGAGATAGATCGATGCACCTCCGAGGGAGTGGACATGCTCGTTCGTTACAAGCCTTCATCTACACCTCTGCCTATCAAGAGAGTAGAAGCATACCTCAAAGAACACTCACTGACACTTATGCCAGCTGACAAAGAAGGCGGTTTTGTGCTCATGCACAAGGAGACGTTCGGAGAAAAAGCTTTAACAGCAGTCGAATCTGTCTTCAGCAGCCACGACGAGATCTCCCTGGAAAAAGTGAAACGGGTAGCAAAAACGTTTTGTCAGTCACAGAATTTGAATCAACTTTGCTCCAGAATTGAACGCAGCAAAAACTTGAGCCTTCAATTATTCTTCAGCGCCAAAACTCATGAACCGGAATGCCCTCTTAGAGTAATAATTTCAGAAAGGGAAACTTGGCAGAAGTCGGTAGGTGTATATTTGCAAGAAAGACTGAAGCTGCTAGTCATCGATGATCCTTACTTGATTCATAGCTCTTATGACGTCATCAGCTTCTTCGATCAAAATAGCGACCTTGATCTAAGAGCATTCTCCATCGATATTAAGGATCTTTACTATTCCTTGCCCCAACCCCATCTCCTAAGGTGTATCGAGGACTGCATAGACACATATGGGATTACCGCCTTTCAGAATGCGGCAGGCCTATCCCAAAGCAAATTCTTAAACTTACTTGACATCTCTCTAAAATCCACCTTCGCCACCTGGGATGGACATACGTATCTACAGAAGAGAGGGGTGTGCATTGGTTCGTGCATTGCACCTATCCTCAGTGACCTGTATCTTGCACACCTTGACAGGAATTTAAACCAAACTCTCGACGGGTCAAAAGTTAAAAAAGTTAAAAAAGTATTCAGATATGTCGACGATTATTTAATTGTCCTCGCCACCGATGACCAAAATCTGACAGCCTTGGTACCAGACATTCTCAACAGTTTCAAAAGGTGCATGAACCCATTGGAGATTACCCACGAACTTCTAAGTGAAAGAAGTTTGAGATTCTTAGATCTTCGCCTTTGTACGTCACCGTACCATACGTGCTGGACTTACGAGCCAAGGGGAAAGAAGCCACTTCTGCCATTCAACTCAGCGCATTCAAAACTCGTAAAGAGAGGCATAGTGCGGTTGTGCCTTAAGAACTCTCTTACGAAGTCATGCTTCCATTCCATCCAAAGGAGCTTTGATGGGCAAGTGTCGAGATTAAAACGCGCTGGATATCCACCATCCTTGTTAACATCAGTGGCGGAAGGACTTTTCAGAGAATTTAAGCATGATGAGTGATTTAAGAAAAGTCATCGGGACAGGGCAAAAAGACCAGTGATTGTGCCATATCTCCATCATTTTTCTCATGGCCTCAAGAAAATAGCAAAAAAAGTAGGCACGGACGTTATTTTCTCCGCTCCGAACAAGCTCTACAGCCTGTGCAAGAGGGTAAACACTCCTTCAAGAACACCGACGTCCTGCACAACGAGTCACAGAAATAAGTTCGTTCGATGCACTGAAAATGTGGTCTACTCCTTCCCCCTGTCCTGTGGAAGAACATATATCGGACAGACGGGTAGGTGTTTAAACCACCGCCTTAGAGAACACAACCTGTCCACCATCAACAAGAACTCTGGACATGTTGGCGTACACATTCGGGACTGTGGGTGCACAGCGGAACTTGACAAGTGTGTGGTGTTGGCAAGGAGTCGAGACCAGCTCACAAGGGAAATAAAAGAAGCGGAGAACATTGCCAGGCAAAACGGCAGGTGTATTAGTAATCCATCTATAGCGCTGTCACAAAAAGAGCTGGATTACTTAGCTTTGCATCATTGATCTACAGTAATTTCAATTTTAATTTTCATTTCATTTTTCCATTTAATTTTTAATTTTCAATTTCTGGCTTCAAACTTTTACAGTTAACCTTTAGCAAAGAAAGAAAAAGATGAGGCCTAGGTTATGCATTAGACGTGAAAGAAGAGAAAAGGCGGGAATATACAAAGAGTTGAAGTCAGCGCTGTGTAAGTATCCCTTTCTTTTGGTGTGACTGTGAACGTTGTCCTAGTGTTTGTTACGGGTGCGCTGTGTCCTCGTGCGTCATGAACTACCAACTCGCCCGAACTTCTGTTTTAACACGCTACAACACGACGTCGGTCCCGGGAAAACGCAAGCCAATGGGAAGCCATGAATTTTCAAAAGCGCGGGAGATGCACCAAAAGCGAGAAGCGATATTCAGACATAAGGAGCTATAATGGAGGTAACAAGTGTTGACCTCCACGTTGTTTTGCGCCGGGATTGTGCTGAATGTCCGTGCTAGCGCCTTGTTGGAACGGTGGAGAGTTAGTTCAGCTTGCCCCGGACATTCCAGTTGGTGCTTGCATTGATTGCTGGCATCGTCCGGTTTCGCACAGCGAATTGGGTAAGTTTTCAGAACTCATTCCTTTACCTCTGATTTTAAAAGTATGTTTGTAGAAATGAACTTTCTTCTCGCCTAGCGAAGGTCTGGCGGATATAAGTAATTTAACTCGAAACAGATTTAATTAAGCAATAACTTGTCGAGTGTTCTGGATTGCGTTCGCGCTTGTGGAAATGATGTGAACTAAACCTGTCTTAAAGTAGTGCGAATCAGTCATCGCCAAGTCGTTGATGTGCGACGTTTTTTCGATAGCTTGTTTTATCGAAAAGCTTTACGCGTTCGTTTCGTCGACACTCCTTGCGACGGTTCGTCCCAAGGTGTGTCGACGAACCGTCGCATTTTGTGAACAAATATCCTCCTGCGTCGAAATGTCGTAGCAGGATATCTGTTCACGAAACGAGCTTCTACGAAACCATGCAGTGTCGAAGAAACGCGTGTCCATGAAAAGTTGTCCACAAAACGCAGTCCCACGAAACGAGTTTTGATTAAAGGATAGGGGCCCGTTCTAAAGCGTTTTCAGTGGTTCGCACGGTTTGGAAAATTGAGAGTTCGTTGTCTCCATAACTGCGTGAACCCGTCGACTGAGAGAGGGAGATGCGTCTTTATTGTGCCGATTCCGGCTTAAAGGTGAAGGGCTACTTAGGTGTCTCTAGGTCAAAGTCCTTAGACACCCTGGATATGTGCTCTAAGAGGTGACGCTGGGAAGGCTTACAGTGTAAATGATGAGTGAGCCATTCCTTCCAGGTGGCGGGGGTAGGGAAAGTGTGTGTGTGTGTTGTAGGGGAGGGGGGGAGAGAGAAATGTTGGGGAGTGTTGACAGCTCCAGAAGATATGTTCAGAGGTAGAGCGGGATGGGTGTCCGGGGTGGTTGAGGATGCGGTGCATCCAAACGGGATGATAATCTAATCATCCGCGTTTTGTCACTGCCAGCTTTGCGCCTGCTGTACGAGTGGTAACTTCGTGCGCCTCCGAGTTTCCCGGAAGCTTCTAGTCGTACTAAAAAAAGTTGATTTAGTTTTTTTCGATGATGCTCTACAAGTTTCGAATTGAAACCTTATGTTTACTTTCACTAATTAAAACGTTAACTAACGAATTTTAATTAATCAGCCGCCTTATCGCAAAGATTAGCCACCCATATAATCTCCCTCTGGCCGTATAACTCACCTGCACAAACCAGATAAATGCAACTTTCACGCTTTTTTTTAACCTGTAAAACTTAAAAAAAGAACACTTCGTAAATACATATCCACAACGCCACCAAACTGCAGAATATCTTAGTCTCAAGGACACGCACCAGAACCCACTTCAAAAAAAAGGAGGGTTATTAAATAAGACCATTCGTTGTGCTAGACACATTCGCCCCTGTTCTTTTTTTCACCTTTGTCAAATGTTTTCCTCCACCTGCCCCAGTCTCAGGTTAATTTCATCGCGGTTATCTTGGACATTAAGTTCCCTAACAAGACGTCGGCTGCACATCTGAAGCTTCCTTGACACCGCTTCAAATGTTCCAGTTGTTGTGAGCAATTTATATTAATAAAAGTTCACGAAAGAGATCGGAAGTTCATCTCTTTTCGTTTTGAAAAATGAGATTCTAGGGAAATGTTGAGAGACCGAAGCCTGGACCGAAATCACGTGATACAGGGCTTCTAAACAAAAATGTTTATTCTCTTAAGCTCTGACAAACGAGCTGTTCAGAGTATTACGGGATGTAATAATGCATGTTCTTAGGATTTTCATGGTCTTTTTTTCTACTCGTGTTTCCCTAGCTTGTTCTTGAGCTGGAACTACAATTCCAAAAGAAAATGACTTAAATGGAGAGAGAAATAATGCAAGCGCTCGCGGTGTTTCGACAAGAAAAAGGAAATGAATCCAGCTCGTTTGTCACCATCGAGAAGCATTTGAGGCCTCCGAAAACCCGGTTTGAGCTCATCAGCCTGGTAAACCACATTGTTCGCTATTCAGCTTAAAAAAAACACATATATATAATGAATCGACTCAGCCTTGACAATATTAGTTTTGCATAAGGAGTAAGTGAGTGTGAATGTTTATTCAATATTGCAGCTAGCATGTCCATAGGGCAACGTCGTGGAACCTGGGACGAAACTATTTCGTGGAATCGACCGAAAAGTTTGTTCAAGCGACCAAAATATCGTCCTCAAGACAACATCGATAGAGCGGGCACTGGTGCTCTGCTTGGGAGTTTATTAAGCAAGAAACATAACCTACCCAGTGGCGTTTTCTCAGCTCCTGGCACTAATTCAAATAGTGGTGGCGGGCGACGCCAACTGTCGCCAAAGTTGGAAAAGGGTACGTCTGAAGGCCCTCTTAAAAACTTTGACAGCTAGAAAGGCTAAAGAAGCTGGACCGACGTTCCTATAGAGTGTTTTTTAAACTATTCACGTTTTCTTATACACGCAAAAAATCTCTGGAAGCTCACCAGGATTCATTGTGCCAATATTTAAAAATCAAATAAATACGTTTAACATTGTTTAACCTTTGCTTCTCGTATCTTTTTGTTACATTCTTTTTGGCTGATTTAGTTCAATGCCCTACGTTTTAGTACCTGTTGAAGGCAAACATAGGTTATCAACAGTTACACAAAAACTGAAGATCCCTATGATCTACCTTCTATACAGGCTGTCTACCAACCTGGCAAACAAAAAAAAACTGTAATTGTCAGAAAACTTGGCGAGTTTAAAAAAGTCGGGTAATTTCCACCTCGCAGTCACGGAAATTGAGCTTTTTTTTCCAAGTGACTGCAAATCACGCACGTGTGGTGTGGCATAACTTTATGCAACTCGGCTATCGTACCGACGCAGATCTCTGAAACTCTTATCGCATTTTCTTGAAACGTTCACACTAAGATGAGCTTCTTTCCTTGTGTTCGCGCTAAAAAATCTATTTAGCGAGAAATATCAAAGCATAGACTGCCAAGGTAGTATGATATAGTGCTTGCCCAACGCCTTGTTTGTCGTCAGATATACCAGTGTTTTCTACATATAAACTGTGCTTCAGTGTCGAGATACGTCATTTCCCCCTTGGACGCAGGCAGGGAATTACGATAAAGTAGGGGAGAGCTGGAAAAGTCGGCGAATTTCTAAGCGCCATATTGGTAGACACCCTGGTATAGTGTATAGAGAAAGCTGATTAGGTACACAGCGCAACACCACGCAAACACACGATCGCTGTGATTCCTTTTTTTTAAGTGTTAGGGCTCTCTTCCAAAGAAGTAGTTTGGTGGAAGATGTTTATTTGGGGGCACTAACCTAAGCTTTCATATTTTATACCTACAAATTTCCAAATGAAGTATGAGTTTTTTTTAACTTCCTACTATATGTGTGAAAAAGAAATAGTGATTAAAATATTTTAATACACGCTAAATGTAGCTACGTACTCTGACTACCTTTTTACATAATCACCATACAGGTTAGGCAGTAATTATGACGTGGTGCAAGCTTTGTAGATGCCCCCTTCCCCCCTTCCCCAAAGGGGGCTTCCGCAGGGGTTGTCAGCCCTTCCAATGAACTGAATAAACAAAACAAGGGTGCTTAAAAATATTTTATTACACACTGAAAGTAGATACATACTCTACATACTCCTAAAAATAATCACCAAGTTGAAGTCAATATGACGTGGCACGAGCTTTTCGTATGCTTCCTCGCATCCGTATGCCCTCCCCCCCCCCCCTTTTTTTTTGGGGGGGAGGGGGCATTCGAAAGCTTGTGCCATGCCATAATGGCTCCCTAAATCTATGCGATGATTATATGGTAAAGTGGCTAAAGCACGTATCTGCAACCTGTATATACAAATATTTTTTAATCGCTTCTCTTCTCTTCACATATTTTCTCGGAAGCCGGAAAAAAAAAATCGCTGGTACGAAAAATTGCTGATGAACCCGTGCTCACAGTATCCCGGAGTTAACGTACGACAGCATATTGTGTTTCAGATGAGATAGAACAATCCGATGCGCTCTCAGCCAACAACCACCTGTTAAGTGACATAATATAGCAACGAGGCATGTCCTTTTCTCATAATGTTAGATGCAAAAATAGAGTACCGTATGTGAAACACCGCACCATATATTTTTGCTTTTCACGTATTGTTGAAGCTTTTTGAACATCCCCTTCATAGGAGCAAGAAAAAATCAAGCTGTAAATTTATTCAGCTTCAATCATTCCTACCGTCACTCGCGTCGTCCTCAACACTTAAATGCCTGCTTCCATTGTTGCCGACAGCATCGCTATATTGAAAACATATGTTTAAGGTTTAGTGGATGACTTTAGTAGAGCAAAAAATGGGTTCAATTTGCATCGAATAAGGTTTGTAGCGGTGAACTATTCTGCAAGTCAACCCAGATAAAAAAAGTATCTAATGTGACCCATATAAAAAAGACTTCGACGCGACCCAGATGAAAAATATCCGGGGTGACCCATATAAAATATTTCCAAGGTGACCCAGGTAAAACATTATTGAGGTGACCCAGATGAAAGTTCTCCAAGGTGACCCACACAAAACATTTTCAAGCGGACCCAGATATATTCGACACAAATATATCCACCACGAATTTGCAAACAAAGTGGTGGATAAATAGCGGATACATTCACCACCGGGTTTAGAGTGTACATTACAAAAATAACATTTTCATTTTAATAAACCATGGTGGTCGCGAGCAGTCTCGACAATGAGGTCGCGCCATCTATCAATACGAAAGCCAAACCCATCCCGCAACTAGACTTAGCCGTTTGCGTCTCCGCCAGCCGTTGGCCATGTCAAGTTTCTCGGCCCTATTTACAGAAAGAAAGCTACGCTTTGTAATTTTACAAGTAGTGAAAATGAAGTTTCTAGAACCAGAGTTCTATATATTGCATTTTATGTATACACCAACGCACTGTTTACAAACAAGCCCATCAAGCGTCGAGGCATGCGCCGTGCCGACAGCAGCGCAATCGCAGAGGCTAGTCCTCAGAGTGTGGAGGTGGTCTATATAGTCACTGACAGCCTATGGAAGGCCGGGCCTGGTCTACTATGTTCATGCTTCTTGGACGCCATTATTGGCTAATGCTGCCATTCCATTAGCTCGAGGAGCCATGAGAGGATGCTTGGGCTCGCCGCGACCTGCATTTCTTGTAGGTGGCCATTGAACGTCCACTCAAATTAAACTTACATTTTCCCGCCGGTCGTAGTTAGGAGATAGTATTTCTGATATTGCAGAGCTAACCGAGACGTGGTTGAAGTCAGATGTTCGCGATGACGAGCTATTTCCCGATCACCTTAATCTCTGTGTCTACCGAAAGGACAAGCCACTCCAACACGGTGGTGGTGTTCTTATCAGAGTCAAAAGGCATATCACTTCGTTCTGCATTCAGTTACAATGCAGTTTGGAAATTACTTGTGTCTGTCTTTGTTCAGCTATAATTAAAACTGTACTTGCTGTCTGTTATAGACCCCCGAATAAAGAATGTGCATTCAGAAGTGAATTGCATAACGTCCTATTGGAATAAACTGAACGTTTTCCAAAAGCGAATCTTCTGTTATTCGAAGATTTCAACTTTCCCAATATAAGCTGGTCAAATCTAACAGCCGATACATCACCTTGAATATCGCGAGCTTCTGGAACTATGTTAGCTTTTTAATCTAACCCAGGTCCTTATGAGCCCAACCCGTGGGGATAACATCCTTGACCTTCTGCTCACGTCCTCCCCTGATCTTGTTCGATTCGTTACCTACAGCAATAAATTCAGTGACCATAAACTTTTATATATATCGCTGTCCCTTCCAATTTTGGTTAAGATGCCCGTTGGAAAGGTGATACGGGACTACAGTAGAGCACATTTTGTGTCAATGAAGAGAAATCTGACCACTTTCTTGCAGTCGTATTAAATCCACTTTAGTCTAAGGAGTGGGAATAAAAAAGGATTTTATATAAAAATAAATAGAATGACCTTATTCAGGCATTTGTACCTACTCTGTGGATCCGAAGCGATGGTTGCCAGCCCTGGCATTACAAAAGACTGAAGTCACTTGGCAATTAGAAAAAAACGTCTCTTTCGCAAAGCAAAAATGACCAGCTGTTCAAGTAATTGGGAGAAGTATTATGCTTGCCTTAAAGGACAAATGCAAAGGAAAAAAACATTTCTTTTTTTAAGCAGCTTAGATGAAAAAAGGATATCATAAAACAATTTTACAACCAAGAAAAAAAAATAGAGCTACATTTACTGCGCTATACGAATATGTAGTTGGCGCCGGCGGGCGCCGCGGAAAATATGCCCTTGTTTATCACGCGACGGGCCCATATTTGTCACGTGGTGCTTGCGCTCTTTCGGAAGCTTCGTATGACCTCTAAAAGTAACTTATTCATCTTTGTTTGAAGTATAACAAAAAACTAAGATGAATATGTAACTTTTAGAGCCCAAAGGAAACTCCTGAAAAAGCGCAAGCAGACGTGATAGACCTGTGCGCGGGTCAGACGACGGCGGTGGCTCCCCGAAGCAGACGAACCTGTGCGGCGGCGGCGACGGCGGCGTGGAGAAACGCGTTGAAGCGGCGTTCGCACGACGCTCAGCGTGCGGCGGCGACACAGCGCGGCGGCGCGCGGGCCTACCACGTGACCAGCGACTGCTCCCGCGAGCGCCAACTACAAATTCGTATAGCGCCGTAAATATAGCTCTAAAAATGTTTTTCTTCGTTGTAAAATTGTTTTATGACATCCTTTTTCCATCTAAGCTGTCTAATTTTTTTTTTCCTTTGCGTGTGTCCTTTAAGGATTATATTCGTCTAATAAAAGCTTAAAAAAGAAAATATTTTAATCGGTACCTTCCAACTATCCTTCAGAACAACTCCAAATGTTTTTGAATATAATCACGTCAAAAAACAACAATGATATCATTGAACTTATCGATGAGGGTGGCCAGTTGAGGAAAGAATGTGCTCAAAGGTAATGAATACCTTTTTCGCATCCATCTTCACGGACGAGTGTCCTTTAAATGTGCGTGCGCTACCCGCTGTTCACTACGAGCCCATGGCCCCTATCGACGTCTCATATTGGCCGGTATTGCCACTCTTATCGATGGGTTTATGTTTTCATCATCCTCAGGGTCAGATAACATATCATCGAAGGTTCTGAAAATTACTAAGATTGTATCTAGTGATATTTTGCAGCTTATATTTAATCAGTGGCTATCCGAAGGTTGCCTTCCATCCGATCGGAAAGTAGGTAGGATTGTCCCAGTTCAAAAAAAAATAAAAAGTGATGATCGCTCCGTGCCTTCAAACTAGCGTCCCATTTCACTAACTTTCGTTCCATCCAACGTTACTAAAACACTCAGTTGGGAAACTCGCCGTCGAAACCTGAGCCGCTGGCGTCCACCAGGACCGAGCTAAATGCGACAACAGCGCCACTCTTTATCGTTTGTCTGTACTGTGGTCACCTTGAGCTTTTTAAAAGCCTGTTTTTGCGTAAAAACAAACGGAAAAGACTCATTTTGTATAAAATTTATTGGAGTTTAGTACAAAAAGAGGGGCGCGTTACGTTTTTAAAATCTTTAGTTTGCAAGGTTTTGCAGCACAATTAACATTGTTTTTATACAACCATGCCTCAGCGGGCCTTTCAGGTAGTGCGTCCCGACCTAGGTGCATTTTAACTTCGGTACTTCGACGCGGCGCGTCCGCCGGGGGGACGGGGATGGCAGCCCTCTAACCTCTTCCGCTGTATCTGTTCTTATTGCCAAAATAGAAGTCACGTGCAGTTCCTCGAGTGGCCGCTGCGGGAGAAATGGTGGCGTTGTGTTCGTCATTAGCTCGGTGCTCGGAGACAGATTGGGGCCACTTTTTCAAAGCTGTCTCTATGAGAGGTTCCCAACTGAGTGTTTTAGTAACGTAGGTTCCATCTAAACTTCTTGAACATATAATTTATTCCCAGATAATGTCGCACTTAGATTGCATTGACTTCTACTATCACGAACAGGGCTTTCGCAAAGGTTACTCTTGTGAGACGCAACTCTTTGAATTTACACATGACTTTCATTGCAGCCTTCAATCTCGCAAAGAAACAGACGCAATATTTTTAGACATTTCCAAGGCATTTGATTGTGTCCCACATATTCGCTTAATCTCTCAACTTTCTCGCCTTCATCTACACACCCAAGTCTTAATGTGGATACGTAATTTTCTTGACTCGCGAATGCAGTACACAGTCTTAAATGGGTACGAATCTGATTTAATTAATGTCACGTCTTGCGTACCCCGGGGAACAGTCCTCGGGCCTCTTCTTTTTCAAGTATTTATTAATGACCTTCCGAATTCTATTTCGTCTCACATAGGTATTTTTGCAGACTGTGTTCTATATCGCGAGATCACTTCACCTAATGACCGCAAACTCATCCAAAAGTATCTAGATAATGTCTCTCAGTGGTGTAACAACTGGTTGCTGCCACTAAATAAACCTAAATGCAAATTAATCCACTTTTCTCGTAAAAGAGTCTCTTCCTTCTTCCAGTATGTGCTGGGCGACGAGATCACTGAAGTCGGTAGGTATAAATATCTCGGTGTCGTACTGACTTCCGATATGAAACGAATTAATTATATTAACACAATTTCTTCGGACACAGCAAGGACCCTTGGTTAAATCCGGCGTTGCCTGAATGCTGCTCTTCCAAAGCTTAGGAAACTTGCATACGAAACCTTCAATCGGCCAAAATTGAAATATTCTTCTACAATATGAACTCCGCACCAAAATTGCTTGATCAGCCAACTCGAAGCAATTCAAAACCGAGTAACCCGTAACATTTTATAAAACTCTGAGCATAAAAACAGTCTCTCTGCTATGAAAACGAGCCTAAATTTATCAACTCTGGAGGTACGCCGCAAGGTTGCACGTCTTTGCTTACTCCACAAACTTTACCACTACCATCCCACTGTTCGAAGCTCATTCCTGCGCACTCCCGCATGGACATCTTGTCGCCTCAATAACTCCTACACAATTTTTAACGTATATCGGGTTCCAGTAACGCCTTTAACAAATCATTTCTTTCACTCACAATTGTGGACTGGAATAATGTTCCAAAATCGCTCATTACAAAAACGGACCATGTGGTTTTCAAAACTCCATCATATTGTATTTTTCCACACCGGATTAGGTTTCTCTAGCTACGTTTTATGAGTGTGCGCTGTTATGTATTTTTTATGTTTTTTTTTTTTCATTTCTTGTATAATTTCTTGTGTTGTGTTGTAGCTTATGCAAGCCGAGTCATGACGGCAACATACATCTTTAATGGAGACAGGCGTTCTTCAGTGACCATGGCTGGTTGCCGATGATCGAATCACACGAGCGCGGGGGCAGCTCGCGCACCTCAGAGTTCACGCGCCGGTCACGCCTGCCGGTCATGCAACCGCGGCATTGTTGCACTATATTACATTCCTTCCCCCTTAGGTAGGAACAGTTCCGTAGCGGATAACTGGACGTCGCTCTCGTGCTGATCCTCTGAGCGGCTGCTCCGGCTGAGCCGCTGGCGATGGCACAACCTGAGGGACAGGTCTTTCTGGGTTTCGCCTGGCAGGAGATGCTTGTGGCGTTCCATGTCCAGGCGCAGCCGTTAGTGGCAGCTTGACGTCGTAGTCAATGTCAGCTTCAAGGTTCTCATCCCAGTCAAGCCAAGCCTTCCTGAGGTGATCACGATGACGGCGATGAACTTCTCGATTGGCCAGCTGTACCTTGTAGGAGACTGGTCCTGTGACTGCAACAACCTTTGCTGCTTTCCATCGTGGTCCCGTCACAAAATTTCGGGCGTAGACGGTGTCGCCTACGTAGAACCGCTTGACCTTTGGTTGATCCGCTCCTGGATCTCTCTGGAGGTCAGGATGCAGTCTGTCCAACGGCGACCGCAGCCTCCGGCCCATCATCACCTCTCCCGGAGTCTTCCCGGTGCCCGAGTGTGGTGTCGTGTGCTGCTTGTGGGAGACAACGAGCCACGCTGAACGTGGATGGACGGCCCCGTGAGCGGCGAGGAAGAGGAGAAAGGGACGCTCGTGGGAGGTGCGCGTGGACAGAGTTCGAAGGGCCGTGACGAACGAAAGAGGCGGTGCTGAACGAGCCCAGGCAAGACCCGGACCCCAGGGCAACCGTGGCCTTCCACAGCATCGACTGCACAATTTGAGTATTTATAAAGTGTTTCTATGATAGCGCTCTTTGTGTGACTTCCTCGGAGCGAGTAGAACTAGGCCTGATC
The DNA here is from genome assembly GCF_016920785.2 of Ixodes scapularis. NCBI lineage: Eukaryota > Metazoa > Arthropoda > Arachnida > Ixodida > Ixodidae > Ixodes > Ixodes scapularis. The sequence goes on along the minus strand of NW_024609873.1, from coordinate 13,585,135 downwards.
GGGAATTGACAGGCGACCCACATGCTTAAACAAAAAACGTGAAATCTTGCACTGTGTATCGCCTTGAGTTAGCTTCTTTAAGGCAGACTTGACTTCCCTCACCATTCTTTCTGCCCTGCCATTGCTCGCAGGATGGTACGGGGCTGTGTAGATGAAGCGAACAGCATTAAGTTTCAGGAACTCTTTCATTTCTGCACTTTTGAACGCCGTTCCGTTGTCCGACACAATTACGTCGGGCAACCCATGTGTCGCGAATAGCTTCCTCAGCGCCGTAATCACTGCAGCTGATTTCGTGGACGGCATAATCTCGACTTCGGCCCAGTTAGAAAAGGCGTCCACCACAACGAGAAAACTTTCACCTCGAACGGGTCCAGCGAAATCTACGTGCAGGCGACTCCAGGGCTGTTCTGGCTTTATCCAAAAGTGAACAGGTGCTTTTGGATCGCTCTGCCTGTTTTCCTGGCACTGTTGGCAATGGCGCACAAAGTCTTCGATCGCTTGATCGATTTTAGGCCACCAAATGTACGCCCTGGCCGACGTTTTGATTGCTGTCATTCCTGGGTGGTTGGCATGAAGCAATTGTAGGACCTTCCTTGTGGCTTGCTCGGGAATGACCACTCTATTTCCCCACAGAATACAATCTCGATGCAAGGAAAGTTCTGTGCGTCTCACCTCAAAAGGTGCAAAGGATCCTCCCAGGGTTTCTTGTGGCCAACCCGAGAGTATCCATTGCTTGACTCTTGCCAGCGTAGGGTCTTGCTTTGTCAGCTTTCCGATGTCTGCTGCCTGCAGTGGAGGGTACTGGACGGCCTCGAGGAGGAGTACGTCACCTGGTGGCACTGGCTCGTCGACATCGCTTGGTGCTGGAAGGCGGCTTAACCCGTCTGCGTTGGTGTTGTCGATTCCTGATCGAAACACAAGCTTGTAGTCGTACGCTCCCAGCAGCAAGCTCCACCGCAGCATCCTCGGTGACAGGATTTGTGGCATTGGCTTCTCTGTGTCAAAAATCCCAAGAAGCGGTTGATGATCGGTCACGATCGTTAATTCTCTTCCCGCGAGATACTGGTGAAAGTGCTTAACACCATAAACTACAGCAAGCCCTTCTTTGTCGATTTGAGCGTAATTACGCTCACTTCGCCCCAATGTTCGTGACGCATATGCTATCGGCACTTCTGCACCATCATCGTCCTTGTGAGAAAAAACTGCACCAACACCAACCGGTGAAGCGTCACACGACAAGACCAGTGGACGGGCTGGGTCGTAGCGTACTAACACTGCGTCGGAGCTGAGAAGCCCTTTTAGGTTCCGGTACGCTTTCTCATGCTCCCGCGTCCACGCCCATTTTCTTCCTTGGTCTAGAAGGCGGTGCAATGGCTCAGCAACTTCAGCTTTCCCTTCAAGAAATCTGCTGTAAAGTTGACAAGTCCCGAAAAAGCTTGTAGTTCTTTTTTGTTCTTTGGGCTCGGCGCACTCTTGATTGCAGTCACTTTTTCTTCACTTGGGTGAATGCCAGTAGAATCAACTCTGTGACCCAAATACTCTATACTTGTTTTACCGAACTCGCATTTGTCTTTGTTTACCCGCAAACGCGAGTCTTGCAACCGCTGCATGACTGCTCTTAGTCTTTCATCATGCTCTGCCACGGTCGAGCCCGAGACAACGATATCGTCAAGATATACGACGACTCCAGGTATACCTGACAGTAAGCTGTCTACTACACGCTGGAACAATCCTGGTGCGACTGATATACCGAAAGGAAGTCGGCGAACTTTGTACAGCCCTTTCAACGTATTCACGGTGAGGACTTCTGATGACTCGTCGTCAAGTACGAGCTGCTGATAGGCCTGGGTTAGGTCTAGTTTCGTAAATATCTTACTGGACCCTAGAGTGGCAAACAACTCGGTGACAGTCGGTAGTGGATAGACGTTGCTCTTAACCGCCTTGTTGATTGTGCTACGATAATCTCCGCACAGGCGTAAAGTTCCGTTTTTCTTTCTCACCACGACGAGCGGTGTGGCCCAGTCGGAGTACTGGGTCGGCTCCAGGATGCCTTGCTTCTCCAGGCGATCTAACTCCTTGCTCACATCCTCTCGAAGGGCGAACGGCACTGGCAGACTCTTTAAAAACTTGGGTTGCACGTCGTTGAGCTCGATGTGGATCGGAGCTCCCTTGAATCCGGGCAAATCGGTGCGAAAAACCTCGGAAAACCGCGCTGTTAGCGCTTCGTCGGACGTGCTGAGGTGTCGGATGCCGTGTAACTCGATACCTAGTGGTCGAAACCAATTTCGTCCCATCAAGCTTCTTCCGTGCTGTGCCACAACCATGATTGGCAAAACAGCCTTGCGTCCTTTAAACATGACGCTCACCATTGCTTTGCCAAGTGTAGGCAATGTCTGCTTTGACCAGGTTAACAACTTGGTGGGTGTGCTCTCGATGGGAATCAGTCTCTGGTCTATCTGGCGAAACGTTTCTTCGCTCATGATAGAGCAAGACGCTCCAGAGTCAACTTCCATGATTATTTCTTGTGACTCTATCTTTACTGGCACTAGAAACTTTTCTTCGGTTTCGTGCACCTCGCAGATCGAACAGAGTTCGTCTACTTCGTAAACGCTGTCTCCCTTTTTTGTGTCTTTTCCTTTCTTTGATGTGGCTGCCTTACTGTGGCATGCCTTTGCTATATGCCCCTTCTTTTGGCATTTGTAGCAGACGGAGTCTTTAATTTTGCACATGAAAGGTTTGTGCTTACCGGTGCAACGGTGGCAGTTTTCGCTGTCTGGTTGCTTCTGAGGTTTCATAGTTGTCGCTTGAATTTCACCATCAGAGTCAACTTTGCCGCTGTGTTGCCGTTGCTTCCTGATGTCTCGCTGTTGCTGTGACGTTGCCTCTGCAGTGACGGCCAAGTCGTAGGCTACGTCGAACGTCAAGTTCCGTGCAGCCAAAAGCCGTTGCTGCACTCTCTCGGGCGCGATGCCGCAGACGAACCTGTCTCGCATCATGATTTCAAGTGGCAGTTGTCTATCTCCGAAACCGCAGTCTTCTGCCAGCTTTCGGAGCGCTGTCACGTAGTCTGCAACTGTCTCGCCGGCGTGCTGGTCGCGCTTGTAGAACAGGAACCTTGCGTAGAGTTCCGACGGCCTTGGGTGCAGATGAGCCTTGACTGCTGTCACTATCGTGGTATAGTCTGCTGCTGTCGGTCTCGTCGGCTTCACCAAGGTTACGATTAAGGAGTACGTTTCTTCTCCGCAGCAACTCAGCAGGACGGCACGCTTCTTCTCAGGCGTTGTCAGACTGTTGGCTACGCAGTACATTTCGAGTCGCTCTACCTACTCGTCCCAGGAAGCGTTGGTGCTGAGGCGATACTCGCTGATACCGCCCACAGCCATCCTTGAGGTCCGGACAACGGACGCTTGCCCGTTGTCTTCGTCCGCTTCGTCGCCAATTGTTGTAGCTTATGCAAGCCGAGTCATGACGGCAACATACATCTTTAATGGAGACAGGCGTTCTTCAGTGACCATGGCTGGTTGCCGATGATCGAATCACACGAGCGCGGGGGCAGCTCGCGCACCTCAGAGTTCACGCGCCGGTCACGCCTGCCGGTCATGCAACCGCGGCATTGTTGCACTATATTACATGTTGCCCCCTCCTTATGTAATGCTCTCGAAAGAGGACCCTTAAGGATTAATAGATGAAATGAAATAAAGTGAAATACCTAATGTTGTGCTCACATTCTACGGTTGTCCTTGTCACTGTTTTCGATATAAATAAATAAAAATGGAATCATCGTAATACAGGGTGGTCGCAATTCGAGCTAAACGCCAATAGTCTTAGAAAAAAGACAGTTAATTTTCAGGCGTCTTATATTACATTATTTCTTTGAAGCGAAGTAGAAAAGCAAGAGAAAAAAAAAGAAAATAAAGTGAAATTAAGATAAAGTGCGGTAGCCCACAGTTGAAGCGACGCGGTTTTAATTAAAATCCGGAAAACTTGTTTTTATTGTGCCAGTGGTTCGGACGACTGACATGTTAGAGAAAGCACTTTGTCACGTTCAATTTCGGAAGCGCTCTGCCGGAATTTTCGCCAGGAGAAAAGTTCTAATTTCTCAGAGGAAAGATACCGTGTACAACCGCAATGTCTATGGAGCCTTCAGACGCTTCGCTCATTATCGTAATATACTCTACTAGTTTAGCAATGTACACTTTTTATTGAAATATTTGTAGATAGTCGCGGTGCTTTGGATTGGCTGAATTTCGGAGTTTTTATACATTTCCTGAATGTAGTGTGGCGAGAGAACTAGCGGATCTTTTAAAAGTATTTACCGAGGTTCTGATGAATTGCAGTCCAGAATTCGCAATTCAAAAAATATGGAAAAGACAAATTTATTCAATACCATTTGAATTGAGAGAAATAATATTTTTTTCTCGCTTTCTGTTACGGGGGATTGACGTTTGAAAGAACAATAAAGTAATTATGTCTAGACCAACCGACACTCTACGTTTGTTCTGAAGCGAGAATATTTTGCAATATTTTCACTCTAGTGAATTGTTAGCAAGGAACTGTAATATATTTCAGATAAAATATTTTTACATATCTCTTGTCAAGTTTTGTTACAAAAAAAAACTTTAAGATGTGTATTTTTTTATTAAATAAGCGGCAAAAACAATTAGTTTAGGCCTACTTTAATGCTATGTATCTGACTAAGACGTTCTTAATTTCCGGGCGGTTGCTATTTGGTTATTGAGACATGCTTTGTCATATTAAATATTAAGTTTGATCGATTCCCTTGTTTTAAAAGCTTATTGGAACATTTGAATTTTCACCTCTTTCGGCCTGTTTTCAGCAAACATCAAAGCAAATAAGTTGTAATGAAAAGAATATTAGACAAAGTGATAGCTGTTTTAACAACACTATTACATTCAATATTTCAGCTAATATATAAGGACTCGAATCCTCGGTCGCGCCTTGGAGAATGACCTTCCTCAGATAAACGCCTTTGCCTGAATATTTCTCAGAAACGCGAAGACAATACTAAGCCAATGCACAGAAATCCCTCGCTCAGACGTTACTGAGTGAAGACTTGACATGCAAACTTTCCAAACAGGACCGCTCACCGCACGCGAACTGAACCGACTGGCTTCTTCATCGCAAACCTTCTACTCTTGGCTGCAGTCTACCTCGCCCCGAACCCCCTCGCCTCTCAATAAAAGAGGAAGATGGAACAGACAAAACAACGACTAAAGGTAGTCCCACTATTCGAACAAGCAAGTTACGACCGAAAATTGGAGAGGGTAAACTGAGGTAAATGCTAGCATATGCTTCACCAGGAGAACGCACTGTACTCGAATTATTTGCATTGGACAGCGGGCCTATAGCGCCAAACCCTCCCTATGCGGTTTGGAAACCCCACATGGTAGACAACTCATGCGCATCGTGCTGTCCATGCTGTCGCGCTTTTGCGCTGTGTCGACGTGGAGGACTGCCGTAGGCACACCGACATACTGGGTTGCGTCAAGACAGCAGAGACGGCTTTTTCCGCGGTCTTATAGGGGTTATCAGGCATCTGGTTGAAATATCCGCCGGGTCAAGACGCACAACAGGTCACGTGAGACGCGTATCAAAATGTCAATCGAGACGAAATGTCCGATCGGGTCGAAATGTGCACCAAATCAAAAGGTCTATGGGGTCCTTTTTTTGCTTTTTTTGAAGCACGAAATATATTTTAGCTCTACGCCAATACCAAAATTTTGTCCGTCCGTCCGTGCCTCTTCCACTAAATTTAGCGGAAAAGTGGCATCACGTGACGTCACGTTACCTATACGCTTTTTGGAAGTTGACGGCGCGTATCTTATACGTGAACTTAGTTTCCCCGCTAATTTTAGCGGGAAATTCAAGTCTTGCTGCAAGAACATGAATCCAGTTTCCCCCTAAATTTAGCGGGAAATTGACGACACGTGTCCTATACACCAATTCAGTTGCCCAATAATTTTAGCGGGAAAATTTACATCTTGTGACCTAGACACAAATTCAGTTTCCCGGCTCAGTTTAGCGGGGAAAACCGACGTCGCGTCAACTGCCGTCAAGTGATCTATACAACTCTTCAATTTCATTGCTAAACTTGGCGGGAAAATATACGTCATGTGATACAGCAATCCCCACACCCCTTCCTTCTGCTCCCTCCCCTCCTTTTCCCTCCCAATCCTTCCCCTCTTAGCGACACCGTTGTTGTTAGGTGCTCATTCATTATACGACTTTGAAGGTAAAGATGTGATGGTCGCTGAAAATGTTCTTATTTGCAAGTTTTGGAGACCCGACAAATATATTCCTAAACTGGGTTCAATTCAGAACGCAGGAAAAACAAAAGCGAGTGAGAGCTCCGAAACCACGAAGTGTGCGAAAAGTAGCGTGGTATTTGAAAATTAACATTACGCACAGGCTCCATGCCACCCTTTACTCAGTGCCCTACCAGTTGACTCAGTGACGAAGTGTCCTATGACGAATAACGTGAAACAGCGCTGTGCCACTTCTTCTGTAGCTTTACTTTAAAAGTTTATGCTACAAACTTCATAATCTACTGCTCGGTCAATTGCAGCCAGAGCTAGCGCATTGATGTTCCGAATTTCAAAATTAGCACGGGGGAAAGAAATTTGTTGCCCGTCATTTGGAGCCAGGGAATTGCTGTCCAGTTCGTTATTTCTTTAATATCCGTCTTAATTTATTCTTGACATTACCTCATCCAAATGACAAAACATTCACTGTAGTTGTGTAGCATTTTTAGTTCTATCAAACCATAGGTACTACAAATACACAAGCCGTTGGGAGGAGATACGACACTGTATTTTTTTTTTAGCTCTAGCACAATGAAAATTTGCTAGAACGTAAGAACAGCAGTTCGATACTGGATACCAGTTTTTCCAAAAAAAGCGCTGCATCTTCATGTTGAACTAACGGTCAAAAATGATATCGTGCATATGGCAAATTTCAGTTTTTTTTCGCGTTTTTGGTATATCTTCAATTCCTCTAACAAATGTTCGAGATTAAGTATAGTATACTGCGTATTCATTAGCGCGGGTGAATGATTCGCAGGAACAGTTGTTCATGAATGCTTTCAAGTTGATAAATTTGTGAAACTAAGTCTGCGGACGTGACCTATTTTGCAATTGATTTTTTTTTTTCACACTCAGTCACATTTTTTATAGTTTTACCACTTTTTCTAAACGCTCGACATCTTGTTCCAACCACTGGACACCATCTCGCGGATGTTGAGTGGAAGGTGATATTTCTTTTGTTTTTCAAATATTAAAAGCTGTTTTCCCAAACATACGGCACAGGAAAATAAAACATGGTTTGTTACAAAATTAAGGAGTAACTCAGATTTGCGGAAGCGGTCAGGGAATAACTGTTTGTGCAAGAACCTGTGTGTATTTATATACATATGTATAAAAGTCGGTATCAGCACAAGTGTTAAAATATGACTCAACCTGGTAAATGAGTCAAATAAACCAAAATGTCCATATGGACAAACTTTCCACCCAGTCAAAATGTCCTTCCAAGTCAAAATGCCCATCGAGACGAACTGTACATCCAGTCAAAATGTTCATCCAGGTCGAGACGTCCATCGTGACATGATGTCCATAACATAGAGTCAAAATGCCAAATGTTGGACATTTGGACTCGATAGGCATTCAGTCGCGATGAACGTTTTGATCTGTGAACGGATTTGCACGACTATAGCTGGCGCAGCCAGCTCCCCCGATTTAAGGAGGAAAATACAAAGGTTGTGCGCATCCAGCCTTCATAACAACGCAAAAGCTGTCGGCGCCAAGGCCATTGGATTTTTGGGAGTAAAGTCCTTTTCACACATATACTTCGCAGCGCTATAAGCACACCACTGATTTTGCGCTAAGCGCATGCTGAGAGGAGTGCTCACCAGACTTATATCGCACCGTCAAAACTTGCTCATGGTAGACAGTAAGTAGCTGACGATACTTGAGCAGCACTGTATCAGCGCTGCACGGCATGTAGGAACCGGCCTTATATGTATTCCCTAGTAAAGTATTTGACGCTAGCTTCTACCAAGGGGGATACGTCACTTCCTTTCAAAGCACGCTACGTGCGTTCATACCTCTCCCCCATTAGTTTGTTCTTCTCTTAATCCGAGTTCAGACTTTTTTTAAAATATATTTCTCGATGTTCAATGAATCCTTGCCAAAGGAAACCAAAACACAAAAGAAGGTGAAAAAGACCAAAAACCCCGCCTTTTTAAGCTGGCCCCAGCTCTGTCACTCACCAATCGCGCTGCTCAGGACCTTAAGAAGCACCAATTATGCGGGGCGTATTGTGTGTACAGCCAAGCAAAAAATGTTGCGAAGCCTTCCGCACCGCATGTCCAGTACGGCCCTACTCAATAGCAGAGTGTATTCATGTATTCAGGGAGCAGCGGTTGCTCCGAACACTTCACTAGACAATGCATCTTACTCTGAGAAAATCCAGTGGTGTTAGAGCCTACAGCTTTTGTGTTGTTAGAATGGCTAAACGCTCGCAGCCATCAGGGGTTTCGCCTTTGAATCGGCAGGGCTGACTGCCGCCATCTACTGTCGCAAACAGCTTTCGAGAGAGCGGTAACAGCCGTTTCTTTTACCTTGCGAGTCCGGTATCTCGGTGCGTCAGCGGCAGCCTTCTGCCTCGGCACAGCACGAAAGCGCAACAGTGTGAACAGAAAGTGGCGCATGAGGGCTCTCGGAAGAGGTGTCTCCAAAGCGCTTGGAGAAGATGTGGGCTCTGTAAATATGCTGTTTAATGCAAATCAGCGGAGCAGTTCAATAATAATAATAATAATAATAATAATAATAATAATAATAATAAAGTTTAATAATAATAATAATACTTTTATTTATTGTGCCTCGCAACAGCCGAGCCTAAGCACTGGTGCACACGTTAGTAGTAGAACAAGAATACAAATAAATAAAGAATAAGAAAGGTAAGAAAGGCAAATAACAAAATAGAACAGAATACTCAGTAGTGACTACGTTTATACATCAACCATATACATAGAGCAAGCACTTTTTTGGAATTGACACAAATTTCTAGTGAAAATGTCTATATCAGATGAGTCCATAGCGTTATTATAATGTACGCTAAAGGTTCAACTCGCGCTAGTGTCTATGCGACTTTCGTGACGCAAATTGAAGCAGACAGCAACCAGTCTACTTTTGCGGTGCTCCTGTGCATTCCTATGGGAAAACGCGCGTACATTTTGTCTCTTCGCCGTAAAATAACACAGAACACTTTAATTATTTGGGTCGTACCGAATGGTATATACCTTGATTAACACTGTAAAAGTGTAATTGCTTTAGTTAGCGCATTTTTCTTCATCAGTGAACGATGTTTAACTTCGCTAAATTTCAGTTCCAAACCTGTGTTCCGCAGCAGGTGTGTAAAAACAAGCGCCGATTATAAGCAAAACAGCAATCGAAAGGAGGATAGAGTGTGTTCAAGGCTCGCCAGCATTCCGGTGACGCTTATGTATTGAAAATATGCCAGTTTTGTCAGTATATGAAAATGACCCCGTCGTGCATGAGCGGAAAAAAAAACATTCAAAAGGAGAAGAATATAGTCCGCGGGCTATGAAAGGTGTCTCTTCGTATTGCTCTGCCGGGCAGCTTTTATCGGGCACTTGTTCTCAAAGATTTCGAGCGTGCGGGTGATATTTTGAACGTAGAACAAACATCTTCGCTCAGAGAGGAAAGAATAAAGCGGTTCTTACTTATTTAAAATCGGATCAGGTTTCGTGGCCTTCAATTTATTTTGATCGTACATGTACGGGTAATTACTGATCCAGTGCATAGTTCTTGCCGTCTCCCTTAATTTACAGATGTTCCTAGTTCGTTTGGCACGTGTATCCCTCATGCTAAAAAGCGCCGACGTCGTGTTCGTGCTAACAGTGTCCGGCAGTGCGCGTAAATGCTCGTACGAAGCCGTTATAGTACCGTTTTTAATCCAATGAATTTTAAAGAAAACCCCGTAACTGACCAATTATTTCGTCTGCCTGACTGAGAAATGTTCCAAGCTACCTAGTACGTACGAATTATTTGGGATGTTTGCTCTTATGATTGAGCGCAGGAAGAAAATGCTCTCGCTTTTTCCCATAAAAATGCATTACCGGAAATCAATTTTCGACTGGTTGCTGTCTGCTTCAATTTGCGTCAGCACACTAGCACCACTGGAACCTCTAGCGTACATTATAATAACTCTATGGATGAGTCTAGATGCTTTAAATAGTTTTGAATGCTACCCGATGGTGACATAAATTTTGTGGGGTCAACTTAGAGCGTGTGGTGATTTCGAACATTTCTTCCCGGTATATGATAGTGCACAGATGAGACTAATGAGCTAATATCGAAGTAACAGTGTATACATTTAAGCAAAAACACAAGGCCGGGCGAACACCGTCTAGTTGCAAGTTCAGATATATGTCATAATTTCACTACTTCAACGTATACGTATGAGTCATCTGAACATCTAAAATGATAAATTCTAGCAAACCTTTTCTCTATGCGTTCTAAACCTTTTGAAGCAGTCATACTAAGGCTGTTCCAAATCGCTAAACAAAAATCATGTTTTGGGAGAACTATGCTCCGGTAAAGCGCGGATAAAAGATATACAATGGAATACCTTTCCTAAATTGTGAGACTACACCAACGAGGTAGAGGGCCTTAGAGTGATAAACTAGTATACCGTTCATCAGGCAAAAGTGACCCCCGATTGGCCGCCGCCATGTTGTACAATTTTGACCACTAGACACGTGACCAGGCCAAATCTATGACGTAACCAGACCAAATCTCTGGCGTCAACGATAAGATGGCAGCGCCCAGTGCGTGTCGGAAGCGTTGTGGGCGTTGATCGGAGTGTGTGGATTTCGTGTGCGGAATTCGGTTTTTCAGGGTTTTCTGTGCTCTGCCGCGTAGGAATAACGTGAAGTACAAGGGAATGAGGCTTTTCTTTTTTTATTTAATTCAGGGTAAGCCAGATTCGGTCCCGGGCTTCTCGTACGGGCTCGGATCACTACCGACCGGTGCTGCTTCGAACATCGCTTGGTCGTTCGAGTTTAATTAAAATATCCACAATCGTTAACCACGGGAGCTCCTCGATAGTCGCTGTGTCGAAGGATACGTCGAACCCATTCGGAACGCGGAGTTTAAAGGTATGTAGGAGGTAACCAGAACGCGGAGTTCTAACGGTACGGTGGACGTGCCCGGGCAATTTTCTTAGCTCGACGGTCAAGATTCGCATTTGAGGCACCGAGAGAAGTGTTGAAATCTCAGAACTGCTCGGTGCTGAGCTAACTACGGACCACGTCACTACGTGATCCGTACTGACGTGAAAAAGACCGACGGCGGTCACTCTGGGCGGACGGCGGCTCCCGGCCGCCTGCCGTGTGCCTTCTGTGAAGGGGCGACAGTCGTGTAAGCAGTACTGTACCAGCTTCTCTTATAGTCATGGTGTTTTCGAGCAGCTTCCCGATCACTAAACCCCACAAACGCGTGCCGAACTTTCAAAAGGTGTCTGCCAACCTGGAAAACCTTGAACTCCCAGGGAATATCGGATCATCTGGGAAAGTCAGGGAATCATTAAAAAAGTGGGATAAATAATGGAAGACGACTAGTGAAAGCGGCATGGCGGTTGCTCTTCGGCACCGCCATGCTGAATGGCATTGCCGAAATGTCATCCTTCGACTCAAAAAACTCAAGGAATTTGATCAAAATAGTCAGGGAAAGACTAGGAAAAGTCTGGGAATTTGAAATCAGTAGTTTGCTAGACACAGCTCGAATGACCGAGCGATGTCCGAAGCAGCACCGGTCGGTAGTGATCCGAGCCCGTACGAGAAGCACGGAACCGAATCTGACTTACCCTGAATTAAATAAAAAAGAAAAGCCTCATTCCCTTGTACTTCACGTTATTCCTACGCGGGAGAGCACACAAAACCCTGAAAACCGAATTCCGCACACGAAATCCACACACTCCGATCAACGCCCACAACGCTTCCGACACGCACTGGGCGCTGCCATCTTATCGTTGACGCCAGCGATTTGGTCTGGTACGTCATAGATTTGGCCTGGTGACGTGTATAGTGGTAAAAGTTGTACAACATGGCGGCGGCCAATTGGGGGTCACTTTCGGCTGCCAGTTTATCACGCTAAGGCCCTCTACCTCGTTGCATTATCTAGACGTCACATCACCTGCTTTTTGTTGCGAAAGAGAGGAAGGGGGGGGGAGGTTCGAGGCTTAAGTAAATAGGCCTCGGTAATTTACACGCTGGGCTTTAGCCGGGTGCCGTATTTTCTTAACCGATGCACCTCAGAAAATCTTGGACCCGGCTAAAGGCTGGCGTGTGAAACGCTGGGGCGTGTTTACCTAAACCCCGAACCTAAACCCCCGCTCCCCCCCTCTTAATTCTCGTCCCGTAAACCAGGCAATGTGACTTCCATGAATTCGCCTTGATCAGGGAAGCGAAATGATCCCGTTGACTTTTCCTGCAAGCTTTTTTGAATGCGCTCCCGGGAGGTCCTGCTACGTTCCTTTCTGCTCCTCACCTTAGACGGTTCGACTATTTCGTTCCACGTCAATCTCTCCCAAGGTCCGCTGAGGGAGGAAGCTTCTTGCGATTTCCCGAAGCTTCCCGAAACTAAAGCTTGCCCTTTCTTTTTGTACTTTTTTCTCTTGCCGTGTTGCCTGTTTTCTTATCTCCTTTCTTGCCAGCTTTGTATTCTATTTCGTCGCCTAAGGGTGTGTGTGCAGTGACCGTTCAGGCTCTTTCCCGAACCCCATTTCTGTTTTTCGGTCCGCTGAACGGCTTCCAGACTCGGCTACCACGGTTCTTGTCCCTCTAGTTTTTATTTGTTCTTTTGATTCTCCGCAACATTGCATTGTACTAAGCCGAAAGGAAGCGTTTGTCCGGGTATATAGAGCACTTCTTGGGCTAAGATCAAATGATCTTGGACCTGAGAGAGTTTTCTTGAATCGGGAGACCAAACGCACGAATTTATTTCCCTACGTTTAAAGCTCAACTGAGACCTCAGCTGTTTCGCTAAGGGAGGTTCATAGATTATAAAAACGTTCGTGCACTAAAAATTGTTGGGATCTGGTTCATATTAATCCAGTTCCAACCTGAAAGAATATCTGCTTGCCATAGTTGCGTATAATGGAAAAGAAGATGAAACTGCAGATGACGTGTTGGAGAAGCAAAACTCGGGTCGTTTCATTTGTGGGTTAATTTAAACAGTAATATCTAACAAAAGTGTCAATTGAATTAGCTGGCGTTGTGTGCCGTCAAGATATACCGACGTTATGAGAAACGTCTTTCACATTTCCGCCCAAATAGAGAAATGGAAAGAATATTGCGCGCGTGCGCAGTAGAGCCGGCATTCGTCTAACCTTGGTACTTTTTCTTATGAATCCACCATTTTAGAAATAAGTGGCGCCACCTGGCGAAAAACTGCGTTCGACGACTTTCAAGATGAAGGAATGCGCGCATTATGAAGAAGAGAAAAAAAAAAGTCTTACAACGAACTTGAGTGCAACAAAATAAGCCACAATAGGCACAAAAAAGACTTTGCAGGAACCCAGTCTAAACTCAATCTCACAAGCATCTCTAGTGGAGACAGAGGCACACACACGAGTGCGTGACTTTTGAAAGTTCCTCCCGGAAAGAGTGTGCAACGGAGTTTTCTCCGCTAGGTCGCGCAATTTGTTGCGCAACTTACGCAACGATCAAAGTTCGTTTCGACATTTGCGTCGTTGAAGATGCTGTACTTGCGCAGGCATACTAAGCGGCAGCATAAACATACGAACACCTTTTTTATAGTCTGCGATTAAACTGTACCGTGTCTCGTCCCAACGTGCAAAACAGCGAACTCTACAAGCACGAGGTCCTTGCTTTCCGCAGATTGGGAAGGGGGGGGGGGGGGGGGTAACATTGGTGTTTGGAGATGAAAGGCTGCATTTTTAACGTATATATTCTATCTATTCTCCGAACTCTAGCGATCACATATTGATACTATGCTTCGGTGATTGATTAGATTTGTTGTAGCGTTCAGTCAAAACCGTCAAAGCTGCATTTTTGTCTGTAGTTGTTTTAGCTGTAATGAGAGAAAACAGGCCGCACGCCAGAATGTCGTGACGTGCGGCCGCCGAAAGAAATGTGTAAGGTGGACAGATTATTCCTTTAGTCTATTGAAGATATGAAATTAGTGTTCTCTGGCTCGGATACGCTGTCTTTGTGAGGCTTGATATTGTTATTTGGAGAAAAGTTCTCAAACGGTGATTCGCACATTTTTAGTTTATTTTATTCTCTTGTTTTCAGGTTGATGCGGACTATCAATTTGTTAAACAATTGGAAGTACTTTCCATTGTTTAATTTGAAGCCGAGTCATGGTGGCAGTATAAAATGCATATTTATCTAAGTGGCGCGTAACATAGTTCAAGTACAGCCAAACATCTAAAAAACACTTTTGTTTAAAAAATGCATATGCATATATATTGAATTATTGATAACGCAGTTTTGAAAAACACGGCCAACTCCTGGCCTGCGGTCTTATGGTCCGTCAAGGCGAAAGGTTGTGCGGCATCTTAATTTTCTCGTAAACTCGTATTTAATTCTCTGGGCACGTTTAGCTCCACTTCTTTTGAAACAAATCATCATTCACATATTTTAAACTAGCCATATATCTCGGCGACAAGTTCTCCGAAACGAAAGCAGTCCCTAAAATGTCGGTCATGGAAATATAGCGACATTCATCTGCGTAAAACAATAAACAATATCCGACCTAGTGACAACTACTCGAAATATGAATCTATCGAATGATGCTTAACTACTCCTTCAATAGTAGTAGTTTTTATTGTGAATATAAAGGCAAATATTAAAAAGAAAACAAACTTTATTGCAATGTTCACAAACACCCAAATAATAATGTGAATACACATTTCCCTAGTAGTCGGGAAATAAAAAAAATGTATACCTATAGAAATAAAAAGCAAGGGCACACATGTTCTAGAGAATGTTAATCAGAATGGCTAGCAACCCCAGAGGAAAGTCAACCACGATACATTGTTGCCTGAGCGCTTTCTGAGTCCGAATGCACGTACTTGATTACCCATGATATACCCGGAATATTATGGTCACAATACCAAAGGAAGAGCTCAGTTCTACCTCACACAAAACTCAGTCGGAGTTTTGTCGCCAGGGTGTCGTTGGTAGTGTCTGGCGCGGCCTAGCAAGGCCCGTTCCATATTTGTCGCCTCCGTGATGAACTCGTCGACTGTTGTTGGGGGATTCCGGATGAGACCGCCTAAAATCTCGCTTTTCACACCCCTCATCAGGTGGTGCAGCTTCTTCTCCTCAGTAGCCTGAGGATCGGCGCGGGCGCTTAGGCGGAGAACATCCTCCACGAAGCCGGTGAAGCTCTCGCTGGGGCCTTGAGTCCTGGTACGCAGTAAGTCTTCGGCTCTCTCTCGGCGGTGCTGGTTGACAAATGTCGCCTTCAGCTGGCTCTTGAAAATGTCCCAGGATGTCAATGAAGACTCGTGATTTTCGTACCAGCTTCTGGCAGTCCCCTCGAGCGAGAAATACACGTTTTGCAGCCGTTGCTCGTTGGTCCAGCTATTGTGGCGGGCGACGCGTTCGAATTGGTCGATCCAATCTTCAACGTCTT
This sequence comes from Ixodes scapularis, assembly GCF_016920785.2. Taxonomy (NCBI): domain Eukaryota; kingdom Metazoa; phylum Arthropoda; class Arachnida; order Ixodida; family Ixodidae; genus Ixodes; species Ixodes scapularis. The sequence goes on along the minus strand of NW_024609873.1, from coordinate 13,569,431 downwards.
CGTGGAGTTCGCCTTGGAACGGAGCCGGTGTCCGAGGAGCGACGGGTAGGTAGACGACGGCAGGAGCGGCGGGGGTCTGCGACTGGTTGGCCATCGTCGGCTGCCTGGTCCTGGGTGGTAGAAGTCCGTATTCCGGGTTTAGCCCTTGGGTGCGGCGACTTGATCGAGTCTCGATCTGGTCTTCGTTGGGTCCTCGGGAGCTTGGATTCGGACTTGTACTGCGGGAACTCGGAGGGCTGCGCTGCACGGACATGCGGTACCCCGCACCTCCACCAGGATGTCACGGGTGGTGAGTCGTCACCAATAAACAATAAATAAACGTTTAATGTGGCGAACTTGTGCCAAAAATAAAGAAGGAAACAGAAGAAAGCAGAGCGTCGCGGGCGTCGAAGTCGGCGTGTCAGCAGAATCGAGCGCTGGGGCGAGACTGACTCGACAAGGTCGCGGGCGGCCTCTTATCTAGAGTGCATCGCTATCTCGAAGATTCGGCGAAAGCGGCTCGAGCGTCGCGTGATCGGGCGAGAATGAACACGCACTTTCTAGAAAACAAAGGCAGGAATAAATGATAGAAGTTACCTGCGGTACATGAATAAACGAGAACTTTCTGGAGGTCCGTGACCGAGGGTTTGCTTTCTCAGCCCTGGGCGCGGCAATATATACGGGGGCGTACCCAGTCAAAAACGCCATCACCGGGTTCAGAAGTCGGCAACGAGAAAGGGGCCAGGAGAAGCAGACGACGCGCCTGCGACTGCCCATCGTTGCCCTCCTTTGCCGGTGGAGGCGCTGATTATCGCTAGACTGCGGCGCCTCTTCGACATGTGCTCAGGGGCCATGTACGAATTATCCTACAAAGAAAATAATTTTGTTGCGCTAGGCTTACTCGCCTGTGCTTTCCTCTTTACTGCAGACATTTATGAGTTAAAGTACAGGTTAATTCAGCTCAATGTAACCAGCATGATCTAGATTACTTCGTCGAGGCTATAATAGGCTAAAAAAGGTTAGCTTGAGTCAGTCTGTCGAAGCTAGAACTCTTGGTTCAAAGACTTTCCGGCGCCCAAAAGAAAGAAACTTGCCTGATTCTGGAGTCTACTAGGCCCAGTCGTCACTTTACGCTCGACCGCCGACACAGGTCGAGCGTAAAAAAAACACACAAGACGAAAATATATATCGTTATTGCTCTGTGAAGCTTGGTATTGCGACGTTGTTCTTCATAGACGCCAACCCGGTTTCCACTCTTTAATAAAATATTACTTGCTCAAACCCACTTAAAACACCACACGTTCCTCTCGATACCCAATCACCGCCCACACAGGCCCCCCTTCTACCAGGCAGACCAAGCGAAAAGGGCCATCGTAAGAAATGTCACCGTCGTTGTAGAGTTCAATCCTAAACCTGGTAAGAACGGCAAACCACCTAACTTTAAAAAAAAAAGAAAAAAAATGTTTCATGCCGTATTTTGATTAACAGTACAAAACCGCAAATATTGCTGTTTGTTTGTTTAGTTCTTTGTTGTTTATCTTGGAGGTGAAGTGGAACGGGGAAGCCAGGAAATGTGTGGGTCTCCATTGATGGGATAAGTTCCTACCTGGAAGACCCCAAAAGACCACTTGAAGCACGGAGAAGGCAAGTCCATGCATCCGTAGGGAGATGGCGCTTCCATCACCTATGTCGGGAGATGAATCATATCCCTTTTCCCTTTTCTTTTCCTCTTCCCTTATTCGGGACGCGGTGAGAGCGACCAGGCTCCAAAACGTCCACGCCCATTCAGACATACGGCGTTGGAATTGTTCCCAGGCTACTCCTCCTCCCGCGATGCACACATTGTCCGCCCCCCTCCCTTCTTCCTCCTCTCTTGTTCACATCGTAGTCAAAAGATGACGAGAGGAACAAAAACGCCAAGAGGGACATTAAAACTCCATTGGACTCACCGTTGCGCAACGCGTCGCTTTCCTCATATTTTTTTTTATTCTCCCTGCCGGCGAAGACTAAACTTCTAGCTCCTCCATTTAAGATGGCTCTCCCCATTCGCGTGATCACTTCCCAACGGCTCGGCGACGTGGCAGAAGTTCTGCCGTGTCTGAGACAGAGCATCGTCCCCCTCGTGAGATGCTCGTTTGTAGAATGGGGCAAGATCTGTGGGATGACGATAGAGGCGTTCTCCTCGTCGCTTTTGCTTTTTTCTCCCCAAATCCTCCCGCCTCCTGCGTACCTCACTAAAGAAGGTCTCTGTCTTTAGGATAAACTGTCGTCTCCAAACTTTTTTTTTATATCGTTATCTGCGGTGTATTCTGTGAGACCACTTCGTTTTTTTTTTTTTCTAATTTTCTTATGATTATTGAGTTTGTCATGCGGTTGGGGTTGGCGTATGCCATATGGCGAGATGTAGTTGATCAAGAAATAGTCCAAACGGGAAGCTGGGACCCATTGCAATCACGCGACAAATACGTCCGCCATATTTTTCTTTTCCTCGCACGAGTAGTGGGGTTTGGTTGGAGCACGCAACTCCCGAGCAATTGTTTTTTTTTTTTTCTTTTTTTTTTTTCTGTAAAGGTTTGTTGTCACTTTACTTTGTTGAAGCGTGACATCACGAAGATGTTGCACATTTTCCAAACGTCACACTAGACGTTCCTGGAGGATCCCAGTTCTTAACATATTCCGCGTGAACACAAACTCTTGTATTAGTTTTTGGATTTTCGCCCCAACTGTAGCTCTCTTCCGGCAGTGTAAAACAGTCGAAGATTTCAATGCGTTGAAACGCGTGTCGTGGCAGCTCCTAGAAGCGGTGTTGTAAACAACTGTACGATGGAAACTATACTTCGGAGTAAGGTGGAAATTGTTCCCGCCGTCGTCTTTTGTTTTTTTATGGTATTTATGAACTTCAGAATACCATACCGCGAAGGACCAATATAACAGAAGACTGGGTATGAAAAAATAATAATAGATATAATAATTTATCAGAACACAAAAAAACACGCACAATTCATCGCAATATAAGACAATTAAAAACCGCGAAGGCCACAATACACACAGCAACAACCAAAAAAAATATTAATTTCACAACGCATTTATAATATTATAGACCAACACACTGTTTACCAACAAGCCCGCGTTTGCCCACACCAGGTGTGGGCACTGCGCAAGCCCATGAACCAGATTCGCGTGAGGTGAAGCTTCTGCGCATGCGCAGTGGCGACAACAGCGCCATCGCAGAGGTGTGACGGCAAACCCGCGTGTTGGTCTATAAGACAGTATTCAGCATCAGTTGATAAGATACCCGTAGGCAGGTCATTCCATTAAGATACGATTCTTAGAAAGCTCAAGAACATTTTATAGTTTTCCGACACTGCATTTTTCATATTTAGTTTTACTGTAGTTCGTTCTTATTAAGATGCAATGTAGGTTTTAATATATACATCTTTGTTAATTCCAGTTAAAATGTTATATATAGCGTATTTTTATACGAGCACGAAGTCATGGGGATATCTGTAGGTGATTTAAACCCCCAGTTGTCATCGTATCTAAAGAGATGGTAACATATGTCGACTTAGTAAACGCATATGATAACTCAAACCATACATAACGACAAAAAGATTGAATGCAAAGTGATATACGTTTACCTAGACATATTCGGGTCTTCATTCCTCGACACTATTTTGCGAGGATTTTCCACAATAACTTCGGAAGGTACTCAGGAACACATGTTTTCCGAATCCTTCGCGACGTGAACTTACAAATCACGACTTTCTCGTAGAAGAAAGCATTTTTTGTGAATTCGATTTCAAATCAAGATACAGCATTAGAAACATTAGATTACAAAAATACTTCCTTTAATATTTAGAGGGTAAACAAAGCAGTTTTGAGGTGTCAATTAAAGGGGCCCTACAATCTGATCCAAGCGTCTACCTTTTTCGCGGTTTCCACGTCTCTTGGGATTTGGGCTAGCCAGCGGGCACGGAGAGAGTAACTAAATATCAGTGCATCATGTTTTAACCGGACGACGCGGAATCATTCTCCACCGACGGGGGCGACCCGCGATACCGAAAGAGCGCGATATGTGACGTCTTTGGTCCTGGGCTTGCTACTGGCCAGAGCCGCTAAAAACTTCTTTTTAGTCGAAATACAAAATATAAGTGGCGCGAACCGTTTCAATTATTTATAAAAGTAGTTGCTCTTCAGTATTTTAGATCAGGAAAGAAACAAATGCAGTTTATAAAGTACGGAAACAAGAAATGACCCGTCGACATACCCTCCACCAAGCGGTGGAAAAGGCGGCGCATACTAAAAATTAGTAGTGGGATCAGGCGCCGACACGGAAGGTCCCGGATGTACGCGGCGGCATTGCGGTCGTTTACGGGCTGGAGGATCCGACCGGCTCCGAGCGTTCCGATGGCCTTCAGCGAGCAGCTTTGTCTTGCGTTTTGGCCGTTTCGCGGTACGGCAGCGCAAAGTGGCTCCCATTCTGACCTGATCATTAGCCTGTGTTTGCTGTCGCTTGTAGCCAATGAACTGTCATGCCGAATTAGTGGTTAATCGCAATGGGAGGCGCTCTGGCTGTCCGCTGTATACAGCCTATTCAGAACATGCTTTAGTGGCGGCCACACGCGCCGTCGACACTGAAGTGCGGCAGCCGTGAGCGCTCGATGAGCTCTCTACCTCTCCTCTACTTCACGGCCACTCAAGCAACCAAGGACGTCATAAAGGCCGTTATTCTTTGCTTGTTTTTTTAATTTTATTTTGCCTATAACTTTTAAAATAAAGCGAAATTCGAGAAAAGATTTATTAAGATACTACGTTCAGTGCGCTCAGGTTTGGTGCAAATTAAAAACCAGTAAAAAAGTGCTTGCAGGGCCCCCTTAACTCCTAATATTTATTTTGATATTTTTATACCTATAATAAAAAAAAAAGTTATTTCTGCTGGAGTTACAACAAGTCACCAAGATGTCATTGGTCACGAAGATATAGATGATGTTTTTTCCTGATAAATACAATTTTAATAATTTGATGACTCTTACTTAGATATCTCAAACATGAGCAGATGATTCCTGCGTCATCTATTTACAAAATATGATATAAAGTATGTCTCATCGAACGGTATTGTTACGAAGCTAGGTATTGTATAATGTAGAGTTTAAATTCTCTACTTCCTTTTACTACAAATTAATGCCCAATCTGCATGCCAATGATGTTGAATGAAGCGACGTTTTCCCTGCAGGGAAGTTTCATTCTATAGTCCGTTGCAACTCAAGAAGGTATGGCGAGGGTAAGAGGGGCCGTGGAGGAGGAAGCAGACTGAACGCTGGAGAAAAAAGGAGCAAAGCTTCTTATCTCTTTAGCGTTCCGTCAGCTTCCTCCTACCCGGCCATCCTTACCCTCGCCCTACCTTTTTGAGTTGCAACGGAATATAAGTTCTTTATTTTTCGCGGTTTATTACCACTCCGTCTCAGGGAGATGAATGGAAGTTTTACTTGAAGTTACATGGCGAATTGGAAAAGACAAAAAAATAACTTAATTTCACATTACTAAATTTAAGTTTTATTGCCGCTTGCGTAGTAATGTTGCCGCTGCAAGCGGCTCCCGCGTGATAGCACTGGGTTTGAAATCTACCAGCTTAGGTCATTATGTTATCTTTCGCTGCCCTTCTACAACATCGCAGTAGAATCGAGGAATGCATTGCGTTTCCTGATAAATCTTGTCGAGTCAACATTCGTAATATAAAGCAAGTATTGAATAAGTCGCTCTTTCGTTGACTACGCATAATGTGCGCTTCTTTCTTTGTTTGTGTATGCTAAATATATACCACCATACCTTTTTTTAGGCACTCTTAATTATTAATTGTTTAGGTACGCGAATTAATTACAGAAAAAAAGGTTAACTGAAGAGAAAAAAAAAACTTAAGCACACATATAGAATTACTTTTAAGCATGAGGTAGAACACGTACTAAAAACAATCGAACTAAAAAGAATCGTTTATAAAGCTAAAATAAAAATTACCTGTAGAAGCCACTTTTATTGGCGGTCTATAAACTGCGATAGCGTTCCTCATGAAACTCACGACGCAGTTCACTGTGTATACGAAGACGAAAATTTTGTGTAAACACTGTATTTTAATAATGTTTTACGACGCAATAATTGGTACCAGCGCGACTGCAGCGCGCCACTTCGAAATCGAATGATTGATTCGCCCCTGCATTATCATTTAGTGTTCAAGCTAATTCCCCACCGTGACTGCAGCTTCCTCTATGTGTGTTATTCTCTCTGTGCAATCGTTTAATATTCAAGCTCTTTCGCCGCCATCATTGACCAGCTCAACTCCAAACAATAATTGCTTCGTAGCTTGGGCGCAAATGTGAATGTGTGCGTACTGTGGCGCCGTGTTTGCGCGGCGCGGGTTTATCTGCTTGCTAGGACGACGTCGAGGGCGATGTCCTAGAGGATGACGTCTAAGACGACCTCTCGGACAATCTCGAGGAGGACGTCTTAATGGACGAAGTCGAAGACGACGTCTAAAGCGAGCTCTAGTTTGTGGGAACCACGTGTTCGCCGTCTCCATATTTACGGCGAGCACACGAAGGCCGTGGGGACCAGTATGGCGGTGGCTTCCCTGATTCGAGGTCAGCCAGCACTCCTCAAAGAGGTCGGTACCTCCCTCGCCCTTTTGGTTGAATGTGCCGCTGGCGCACCCTTGGGAATGGTTGCGGACGCGACCCATTTGCGGGCTACGCCACACCACCTACCCCGGGCGCGTCCATTTACGTATGCTAGATAAGCCGGCCGCAAACGGTGGCGAGACTCTCGTTCGGGGAGGCTCTGGGCCTCGGGGCTCTTTTTTTTTAGCTTTCCCCGTCCCACAAATCTGCCTAGTGCGGTAGCCTGGGCCCCCTCCAGGTGGATCTGTCTGATGTGACAGCTCTGACATTTTTTCAACGTAAGACCATGCTGGTTTTCACATGAACCAGACTGTCTAGCTTAAATTCTAGCTTGCCCAGCTTAAACCAGCTTGATTGCCAGTTAAACCAGCTAAATTACCACATTGACCAGTTTGACCAGCTTAATTATCAGCTTGACCAGTTGATTTTCTTGCTGTTTTTTTTTTTCAATAGGAATGCCTTGTTTAGATGTAAGCGAACCGCGGTCTGTACTGAGTTTTCTACTTCCACTAGCAGGTCACCGGATGTTAGTTTCTTGGCCTTAATATTTTACCAACTAGGTTTTCTAAAGTTTTTGAAACAAGAAAGGGTGAAAGCTTGGCAAGTGATTTTGCATTTTGTTGCAAGTGGATTATTAGAAAGCGGCTGAAACTATTCTGGGCTGCAGCTGATGTGTATTTGTTAAATAATTCGGTCCGAACCATATTCAAGATCCGAATAAGGGTGGCGATGTGGGTTCGTTGATTCATACTGACGAAAAGGCAAACAGCGCACAGTAAACGAGAATAAAGGTAGTGCAAACAGGACAAGCGCTAACTCTCAACAGAATCAGAAATAATTGGGGGGCTAGTTGGTTGAACATCTAGACGGTGGTTTTGAAAGCGCAAAAGACTGAGAAGAGAAGGAGGGGACAGGACAGAGCGCTTTGTCCTGTCCCCTTCCTCTCTTCTCAGTCTTTTGCGCTTTCAAAACCACCGTCTGGATCTCAACAGAAATTTAATCACATGAAAACAAAACAAAGAAAACAGAAACTCCGCCCACATCGCATGATACATTTGCCACGTGTCCAAAAGAAACACCTATTTACTACTCAAGCCCAGTGACGTTTGGCTTACGCAGTTCGCGCCTGCTTTGATAATTGTATGCGCCTCTAAAAATTCTCTATTCACTCTGTCCCTTCCATTGCCAATGATACCCGTCTTACTGAAGATAGGTTCACACCCATATCCGTGACAATGCAATGGCAGATGCCCCCCTACAGCTCCCACCACTGATCGCGACGACAAGTCATGCTCCCGCAGTCTGTGATTAACACATCGGCCCGTCTGACCGATGTAGGCTTTCCCACACGTTAGTGGAATTGCGTAAACAACTCCCACCTTGCAAACAACATATCGATTATCATGCTTCACCAAGCAAACGGGGCCTTTGTCCTTCTTATCGGCAACTCTCGCGCATAGTTGCGCCAGCTTACACGGAGCGGAAAACACCAATGGCATATCGTACCTCAAGGCATTTTTTTTCAAGTTCTGTGAAATTTTATAGATATACAGTATTACGAGCGGTCTCTTATTTGGCCTTTCCCTCCGGGGACGGGGTTTCCCCTTGAGTTTCTTTAAAAACCCTTCGCAACGCTCAATAAAACCGAAGTTGGGAAACCTGCCACTGTCAGTCTCTCAACCTGCCGGGAAAAACTATCGTTCACCACATGATGACATGACTTCTCGAGTGCAGCTTGTAGACAAGACGAGGCAATGCTTCTCTTGACCAGCTTAGAGTGTGATGAATCATACGGAAGAAGACGCTTCTTTAAACGTGGGTGATAAGACCAGCAAACGTGCTTAGCAGTGAATTCTACTCTCAAATCCCAATCCAATTTCAAAACTGATGGGTTTTTAGAGCTGCTAAAGTTTTGTCTGGAGTCATCTTTTATCCTATTTAACCGTAAGCTTTACGTTCAGAAAAAAAAGGAATTTGTATCGGTTCGTCTGTGGCGCCTGTGCTTTGTGACATTTTTTTAGCCAAGTGCGATAGGGCCATTTCGGAAAAACTGGATGACGAGCGCGTTTGTAAAGTGTTTCGTTACGTGGATGACTTTTTGGTTTTGTTTATTAGGTTGGAGGGCATATGTGAGGCAGATGTCGTGAGGTCTGTTTTAGAAGTTTCACACATCATTCGGAGGGGCTCACTTTCCCTCACGAACTTCAAGATGGGGTTTACCTACAATTTTCGGATTTGAGATTAGAATTCATTGCTAAGCACGTTTGCTGGTCTTATCACCCACGCTCAAAGAAGGGTCTTCCGTATGATTCATCGCACCCTAAGCTGGTCAAGAGAAGCATTGCCACGTCTTCTCGTCTTGCCTACAAGCTTCACTCGAGAAGTCATGTCATGATGTGGTGAACGATAGTTTTTCCCGGCAGATTGAGAGACTGACAGTGGCAGGTTTCCCAACTTCGGTTTTATTGAGCGTTGCGGAGGGTTTGTTAAAGAAACTCAAGCGGGAACCCCTTCCCCGGAGGGAAAGGCCAAATAAGGAACCGCTCGTAATACCGTATCTCCATAAACTTTCACACAACTATAAAAAAGTTGCCTTGAGGTACGATGTGCCATTGGTGCTTTCCGCTCTGTGTAAGCAGGCACAACTATGCGCGAGAGTTGCCGATAAGGCCCCGCTTGCTCGGTGGAGCATGAGAATCAGTATGTTGTTTGCAAGGCGGGAGTTGTGTACACGTTTCCACTAACGTGTGGAAAAGCCTACATCGGTCAGACGGGCCGATGTGTTAATCACAGACTGCGGGAGCATGACTTGTCGCTGCGATCAGTGGTGGGAGCTGTAGGGGGGCATCTGCCATTGCATTGTCACGGATATGGGTGTGAACCTATCTTCAGTACGACTGGTATCATTGGCAATGGAAGGGACAGAGTGAATAGAGACTTTTTAGAGGCGCATGCAATTATCAAAGCAGGCGTGAACTGCGTAAGCCAAACGTCCCTGGGCTTGAGTAGTAAAGAGATGTTTTTTTTGGACACGTGGTGAATGTATCATGCGATGTGGGCGGAGTTGCTGTTTTCTTTGTTTTGTTTTCATGTGATTCAATTTCAGTTGAGAGACAGCGCTTGTCCTGTTTGCACTTCCTTTAGTCCCCGTTTACTGTGCGCTGTTTGCCTTTTCTTGAAGATCCGATCGGGGAAGGTGCTTTGTTTAGAACCCATATGAAGGGCAGAAACTTTGGCTTCTATAGCGTGCCACCCACCACGGGGTACAACAAGGGGATAGGTAACATCTCATCACAGGTATGGCTTGTATGAGTATGTTATTCTACCAGTTACTCTACCGACGGGCTAAGTGTGTTGGCGAAACGGCTATAAAACACGTTACTCTGCAGGCCCACAGAAATCTAGTGTTTTTACGTGGTACCCCCTCAAAGGGAAAACCCACATCTGGCGCCCCAATATGTGGTCTGACCAGTGACTGCAAACAAAGCAGGACTCGTCTTTTTCGCAGTACCGCGAACCTGGTCATTTTCCGGCCTTGGATTTTGCTAACGGAGGGAGAGGCAAGCGCCCAAACCCCGACGCCACTAAACGGCATTGTGGTCACGTCAGCCACGAACGGACACAAAGAGCCAGTGTCTTTTGAGTCGAGCTTCCCCAACGATGGTGACTCACAATGCGCGGAAATCACCGAGGCACCGACTCAAGGCGAACGAACAACGTTCGCCTTGAGTCGAAATGGGCACGACATCACTGATCGTGCGCGCCACATGCAGAGACTGTGCCAGGGGATGCGTGACCCTCTACACTTCGACTACGGAACAGCAGTCAACACGTCAACAGCGGGACATTCCCGAATCCAGCGAGATCGACCATTCATATAGAACTACTGAGTGAGTCCTTTCAGTTTTTTTCCTATCCTTTCCGTCCCCTTCGAGAGAACAGGATTGGCGTCAGAGCGGTATCCGGGGAACTAACTTTTAAGATTTTCCGATCACCCGCGATTGATCAAGGCAAAAGTCAAGGGGCGTCGCACGTAACGACATTGTAAGGAACCTTTGTGTGCACTTGACGAGGTGTGACTCTGAAAAAGTGCGACGTCTAAAACGCCATGGAGTTTGGGAGACGTTTAACCAGCGCTACCGGACAAACGCAAGAGGTTGAACAGCGTCCCGGGGCCGCGGTAGAAACCGCTCCGTAATTGCGTGTCAATTAACGTGACCGCCATGAGGTCACTGGACGATATCATCACCCACGGCACTCAAAGTATTCGTTGGGAATCGATTGTAGCACCGATGAGTTTTTGATGCTCAGCAGAACAGGCCGGGATGTAAATAAGTGAATAGTTGTAAATACTTTCACGGAATCTGCGGAGTCGGGCGGTGAGTCCGCCGCGTCGAGCAACTCGTGTTGTTGCCGAAGTGTGTGCCGTGAACTGTTCGTATTGCTGTTGGCACGGTTTTTTTTTTATTTGGGATCGGTTTCTATCTTTGCTGATGCGGATAAACTCGTGCTACGGAGCTTGGCCTCTACAAGGTGGGTGTCATGCGCGGCTGGGAAATTCATTCGGTGCTTTCCTTGGTTTGCGCTGGACAGGGCAGCACGCGGCTCCAAGACGTTTCGAAGTTAGGTCGCTGTGCTATACCTGGCGACAAGCATTTGTATTTTAGCCTAAGGTAAAAGCTAACATGGTTTGGAAAATAATATTATTGGCGAGCCTGCCCGATTCTTTCACTGCCTCGTTTCAATATCCCAAGAAAGGACAGGGTGGCGCAATTGACATTATATTACGTCCTAAAATCGAAGCGATTAAGCCTCGTTAGCAAACGCACCTACAGAAAGGTCCCTCGTCGAACAGTCCCCAACGAATCTACTGTCCGGGGTAGCGCGAGTCAGCTTGTATGTGCGCATTCGCGTTCACGTTAAGCGGAGTCGTGTAACAAATTTTAATATAACTCCACAAGCCGGAACCAGTGCGATGCACATAATTCACAGCAGATATGCCACCTTTGTATCTGACTTTCTATCTCTGGGGCCTTGAGCACAAAGAGATGAGTCGAGTGTCCTCTGCTGGACGGTTCGACCCTGCTGGGAATTTCCCAAGCTTGCTCTCGGGGAAATAAGCAGGAGAAGGCGGAGAGCCCAGGCTGCATTCCAGTGACGGCGGTTTGTGAGTCTTGGCGCGGCCCACCAGGACAACAATGCCGGGGCAGCGGCATGATAGCTGGGGCTGCCTGTCCCCCTGCGGGCCCGAAAATCTGGCCACTTCCGCTGTTTACCAAAATGGCGTCAGCTGTCCTCCCGGTGCCTGTTTCTGTCTCCAACCCTGAGAACCTGGAGCTGGGACCTGGTACCGTTCTACAAGCACTTCGAGTGTCATTCCCCGACACACTCCGCGTCACGGCGAGCCTGTTGCTGCCACGACAAGCGGATATCCTTCCCGATGACATAACCCCACCTGCAAGCGACCTGCACGTGGCATAACGCGGCAGTGCGGGTTGGAGCTCGTGCCGACGCCAACGACGGGGCGCGTCGTCTGGAGACGCCGGCGGCGTCTTTCCTGGACTTCGGCCGGGACATCATCCTGCCCCTGCGCCATCTTGAGCTACAGACATACTTCAACGTCGGGTGTGTCACCGAAGACATTTTCATTTGCTGACCTCAGCTTACCGGATCCGGTAATTTTTTTTTAACAAAACAAAAACAAAGTTGGCAATAGGCCAAATGAGTTTTTAGTACTACCTTAGCCGTAAAGGGGCACTGACACGTCAAAATCCTGTTTTTTTTTTTTTTTTATTATGCTAGACGATTGTGAACGATGCCTGGACATCACCCTCAAGATTCTAAACTTGGGAATTCAGTATCTGGGAGGTAAAGGAACAATTTCCGAATACGGAAGTTGAAGTTCCCGCGCGATCCGCGCCACTGGAGGGACGTCAAATATAGAGGGGTCCTGCGAGTCGAGTATCTTTTGCGCCTCCGCTCCGAAATGTGTCGCCGTGACCCGAAGCGAGGGATTGAGGAGCGGTAGTGAAGGGCGCCGGCGTACCGGGAAACTGGTTTCCTGCGTGCGTGCCGTGCTGCTTACCGCCTTGAGCAGACGACGCTGCCCCGGCGGAGTCAACCGAAGTTACGGTACACAGACCATGGCCTCCGAGATGCCGAAGAGCGCGAATGGCGCGCGAACGCTTCTCCGGTCGTCCCATTCGTGCGGAGAGTGCGTAATTGAAAAAAACAGAAGAAGGCGGCCTCTGTCCGCGGGGAGGCGCTCCCAGCCCAGTGATCGACAGCATGGCGCGAGGCAGAAGAGTTCATGAAAAAGTCCTGTTACGTCGAATGACTGCCACTTTTACTTACAATTTTTTGTGTATCGGGGCATGGTGGTGAACAGCCGCTCTGGGGACGTAGATCGACAAGTTATGATGCTTATTTAATTATTTAATTTGAGATATTCATCTCGACATGTCCCGGCTAGAGCTACAAGCGCGCCTTCTGATATATTTGACTGCAATCTGTAGCACGTGTAAAACTAAAAAAAAAAAAAAATAGCCCCGTACGTATAAAATTTGTATTTTCCAAAATAAAAATAATATTGCTGCATTTTTTCTCTTTTCCGCACGTTGTTTGGCCCAGCTTCTTGAGCCTGAGCACGAGGTTTGACACCTTGTTGATAAAATCCGTGTTGTCCTTGTTTTAATATTTGTAATATTCAACAAGGCGGTAAGTTGGTCTAGTTGGTTGAACATCGTCGAACCTGAAAACAGCGCAAAAAATTGAACAAAGGACAAGTGAAAGAAGTGCACGGCCAGCGCTTTGTCCTTGCACTTCTTTCACTTGTCCTTTGTTAAATTTGTTGCTTTGTTTTTACGTTTTACAATGTAATATTTATTTTGCGATTTTTTTTAGGTCGTAAAGCGGTGTTTCCTTCTACTCGAGGTATCTTTAAGTCGGGGTCAACTGCTTATTCTTTATACAAAAGGTAGTCTGCAGATATCAGTAACCACGATATTCATGGTTTAAATTCCGGCTGCCAAGCGTCTCCTTGAACTCGTTGCCGTGCGGCATTCGAAGTTCAGATCTCGTGGTGACTCGCGTTTGAATCCGTATGCGGACTCTCTTTTGTTTGCTGTATAAGCAGTGTGACCCAGGCTTTGGGAAAAAACTTATGGTGGCGAGGTACGGCCACCTCTCAATGATTTCGCCAGTTTTTTTATAAACTTCGTGTTAATTGTAGGTATTGATTGAAAAGGTGTAAACGTCTACTCTTTTGCAGATGTAGCACAGACCACCGTATCCCGTTATGCACTTTGGGATGTAACTTAATTAATATGCAAACAAGCAATAAATTTGAAGAAAAAGAATTCTGGTTTATTTATAAATTCCAACCTTGTTTCAACCTCGTTTATTCGGTATTTCAGCCTAGTATATTTACAGATTCCAAGCCTTCAATTTTTTTAGGCTCGAAGTACTTTTCGCTGCAATGACTCCGAGCAGTTTTTTTTTATACGCTACCCTCTATGTCATAGTCATGCCTATGTTGTCCAAAAATGGCCTTACAAACTTCTATATTACTTTCCCGGAATTGTTTGTCTCATAGTCATCTCTTGTATTGCAAATGAAACTTTAAAACAGTTAACTTCGCACAGGAAAAAAAAAATATATATATATTTACTTCACCAACGTTTCAAGCGGGGACAGCATTTCTTCAGGGTGGGATTTTGTGTCAAATGTCCTCTTCTTGTTGACGTTCGTGGGGAAGAGGTAGGGTGACTATGAAGAATATTAAAAATATTCGGAACAGAAGCAACAAAAATATCGTAAATCTTCGAAAATAGTAATTATAAGCAATAATAATTTAAATCATTCAAATTGAATAAATTTATTTGCAGCATTTGCCACAGTCTTTGCTACAGTTTTTAAGGACAATCACCCCCGAGCAACTGGAGCGCACACAAAAGTAGCAATGAGAATCTGTTCGGGATTAACACCGCTTCGAGAGCGGAGATCTGGACAGCGCAAAAAGTAACGGAACAAAAATAAAAAAGTTCGCACGCGATAATGTGGAAGGACTATCGGCTGCTCCCTCTAACACTGTCACTCGCAGTAAGAAAGTGATTTATATCTCAGATGGCCATACTATCATTCAACCCCGTCCACAATTCACTACCTCGAACGAACCACAACAATGCACACAAGTTGCACCTACTGAGCGCTCATCTACAGGAGGAACTAGCATTCAATTGCTGAATATAGTGAATTTGTACAGTGTTACTCTATCCACCACAGAACTCTCATTGTGTTCCAGAGGCCTCAGCATCTGCCCCACGTCAGGAGAATACAATGAATTCCAAATATATAAGGATCTCCATAACTTCGCAAGAAACCTGAGACTCAGAGAGTATTTCCACGATGATCCGCAAGACACCGGAGAACACATTCCTAATACTTCCGATAAATCATGGACCCCAAAAGAGCAGCGCGACAAGTACTTCGATTTGTACATCAATTCGGTACAGGGTGATGTAATCAGAAGCTATAAACAACGAAAATGTCTACGTCACAATCTCACTCCTGCTGAACGCATCGCTATGCGTAACTCAGCTCAAGAGATGATATTAGTATTAAACCTGCTGACAAAGGAGGAGCCATAGTCTTTATGAGTAAGCAAGACTATCTAGATGAAGCCTTCTGACAGCTATTGAACCAACAGTTTTACAAAGAACTTAAGGAAAATCCGACAAAATGATTCACAAAACTAATAACGGAAACTTTGAACTTAATTATTGATAATGGAGACATTTCTGATGATATGCATAAAGCAATGAAGCCGGCCTATCCAAAGGCTGGCCGCTTTCATAGATTACCGAAATTCACGAACAAGCAAATCCAGGACGACCAATTGCATCCGGAATAGACACAGTGACAGAGAGAATTTTTAGCTTTCTAAATTTCCTTATTACGAACCTTCCTCCTACGATGCCATCATACATAAAGGCAGGGGCGAATGCAGGAATTCCTTGAGGGGCGGTCAGGTGTTGGTCAGCGTACCATATGTTTAGGAACCCCCTCCCCCTTTCTCGTTCAACGCACTAAATTTTACACATGCAGAAACCAAGAGGCGGGTGAGGACATTTGGACCCCCCCTCTAAATCCGCCCCTGCATAAAGGACACAAATCACTTTCTCCAGGAAATAACAGAAGTTGTAATTCCCACTGACGCAATCCTGGTCACCATGGATATTGCGTCCCTATATACAAACATCCCTCACCAGGATGGCATTGAAGCAGTAATCAAGGCGTATAGCAATGACCCTCACACAATTCGTGTCAACGACGACGTCCTCGAAACACTCATCAGGTTAGTTTTGGAAAATAACTACTTCGAATTCGATGGAAGTCACTTTCTACAAACTCGGGGAACTGCAATGGGCACAAAGATGGCCCCTAACTATGCAAAACTTTTTATGGGCGATTTAGAGTCACGCTTCTTGTCTAGTCGCTCTCTGCAACCTCTGTTTTATAAGTGATACATCAATGATATCTTTATGGTATGGGAACACGGGGAGTCAGCACTCATAGACTTTATTCGGGACTTCAGCGGTCTTCACCCCAGTATTATGCTTTCGCATAGTTATTCTAAAACGAACTTTGATTTTCTTGGCGTGACAGCGGAGATCAGCGGGAATGCTCTTTCAAAAAAAAATGAAAGCCGCTTACAACTCCCTGTAACGCCGAATTAGAGCGCAGCTCTTGAGGAGGAGGAGGGAAGGGCACTGGGGGGGGGGGGTTAAACTAACCAGGGGGGGGTCACGTTACCTTGGGGGTCACGTGACCCCCAATGCCGATGATGTCATCACTGACGTCACTGATGACGTCATCAGTGACGATGACGATGCGGGTACCGATGACGTCATTAGTGACGATGACAATGATGATGACAGTGATGATGACGATGACAATGCGGATGTCGGTGACGTCATCAGTGATGATGACGATGACGATGTGGATGCCGGTGACGTCATCAGTGATGATGACGATGACGATGCGGATGCCGGTGACGTCATCAGTGATGACGATGACGATGTGGATGCCGGTGACGTCATCAGTGATGATGACGATGACGATGTGGATGCCGGTGACGTCATCAGTGATGATGACGATGACGATGTGGATGCCGGTGACGTCATCAGTGACGATGACGTCATCGGGGGGTCACGCGACATCGGCGGGGGTCACGTGACCTCGAGGAGGGGGCCACGTGACCTCAGGGGAGTCACGTGACTTCGGGGGGTCACGTGACCCCCCACGAGGTCACGTGACCTTGGTGGGGGGCTCGCGCGGTGCATTATGGGACATTTCCCATGATGCACCGCGCGGTTACGCCGACGCCGACGGCGACGGCGACGCCGACGCCGACGGCGACGCCGCTCAAGCCGGAAACGGGCCCCTAAGAGCTGCGCTCTAAAAAACTCTTCAGGAAGCCGACGGTCTGTCAACAGTACCTGCACTTCAATGGCTCCCACCCTAAGCATTGCAAAACAAGTATTCCCTATTCTGAAGCTCACAAACTCCGGAGAATATGCTCTAATTTTGAAACTCGTGCTATCTAAGCAGAATTATCCACTAGCCATTGTCGATAAGGCCATGGAAAGCGCGAGCTCTCGACCGAGAACAAATTATTAATCAACCCCAATCCAAAAAGTCACAAAACCAGCACGCAAACCTGGTGGTTACATATTCAGCCCGCCTTTCAAATCTAAAAAAATATCCTCCGGAAACATCACAGCATTTTGTAGCAAAGCGATAAACTACGCACCCTTTTTCTGATATCACCGCGCGTGGTATATCGAAGAGGTAGAAAGCTTAAGGACATATTTGTGCAATAAAAAATAGGACTTCTGACGATTCTGGTTGTAGACCTTGTCAGACGCCCAGGTGTGAGATTTGTGAATATGTAGAAACCACCAATCTTGTCACTAGAGCGAACACTGATTTTTTTTTTTCAAAACCACTGGAAACCTCAACTGTGGTACACGTAACGTTATTTATCGTTTACGCTGGAAACTATATAACATGGATTATATAGGACAAACCAGTACTTCTTTTCTGTTGCGCTTTAATAATCACAAATCTCATGTCAAGTCCTTACACACGCTCCCATTTTCTAGACATATGAATCTTAAAGAGCATAGCAATGAAAAAATGCGTATCATCCTTCTTGAATCTGGATTTAGCTCTGATCACGACAGAGAATTGAAGGAGGCTTTTTTTTCAACCAGAAATTTAATTCAGTTGCTTGTGGTATTAACGCAAGTCCAGGCGTACTCACTTGGCAGCCACTGTCTGTGTAGGGCCGAAACCACATAATTACTTTGGTTCTGCACAGACTGTGCTAGCCGAGCGCGTCGATGGCATTGTTGCACCAAAGGCGCCTGCCATCGTGAGCTCGTTCCACGCCTTTTGTGAAGATCCTCGTGAGAGCGTGCGTCCCATGGCAATCCTTCCGCTGCGTAAAATTCCTCGTAAGCATAATTAAAATATGATATAAACACTTTATAAAAAACCGCCACAGCACTTTTTGCGCTGTCCAGATCTCCGCTCTCGAAGCGGTGTTAATCCCGAACAGATCCCCATTTCTACTTTTGTGTGCGCTTAGGTTGCTCGGTGGTGATAGTCCTTAAGAACTGTAACAAAGACTGTGGCTAATACTGCAAATCAGTTTATTCAGTTTGAATGATTGAAATTATTATTGTTTATAATTGCTGTTTTCAAAGATTTACGATCTTTTTGTTGCTCCTGTTCCGAATATCTTTAATATTCTTCATAGTCGCTCTTCCTCTTCCCCACGAACGTCAACAAGAAGAAGACATTCGACACCCCATCCCACCCCGAAGAAAAGCGGTAACCGCCTGAAACGTTGGTGAAGTAAAGGCCTTACCTGAAACTCCTCAACTTTCGTTTCACGTCTAACCGGCCCGTTGAACCTTGTCACCGTATATATATATATATATATATATATATATATATATATATATATATATATATATATATATATATATATATATATATATATATATATATATATATATATATACATATATATATATATATATATATATATATATATATATTACTGCATAGAAACAACCATGCTGTACTTCTTTTTTATATCCGCAGGTCGTTTGACGTAGCTTTTCTATCCCAAGCACAAGGTTTGATACTACGAAAGTAGAGTCCTCATGTCATCCTTATTTTCATATTTTGATATTATTTATTACGTAAATTATGCAGGTGATATTGTTGACTGCTTGTTGTATACGCACGCTTAGGGGAAATAATATGGCGGTAGGATACCACCCCCTCGCAACCATTTTGCCAATTTTTTTATAAACTTCGTGATATTTGTAGTTATTCATTGAACAGGTATGTAGATTTCTATATTACCTGTCTAGGTTTTGGCATATGGACAAACCATCACAACCCGTTATGTGGCAGGCACTTTGTGAAGTAATTTGTCATGCAATGAGACAATGAGAACTAAAAAATATTCTGGTTTATTTATAAAATATAACCCTGTTTTAACCTTGTTTCTTCGCTATTCCAACTTTCAACCTGGAGTACATACAAGTTCCAAACCTTGAATTTTGAGATTAGGCGAGAAGTACCTTGCGGCGCAGTGGCTCCGAACACAGTTTCTTTTGATAGGCTACCCTGTCTGTCACAGTCATACATATGTTGACCAGGAGTGGCTGTATATTCTCTATTACTACCTTGGAAGTACGTGTCGCATGGTCATCTCTTGCTGGGCACGCTAGTTGGACCAATCTGCAGGCCTAGACAGCTCGTTAAAAAAAAAAAATCACCCCGATCTCTCTTTTCTGCAACCAAACCCGCGCGGAAAGGACGGAAAAACAAAAATGACAAGCAGCAGTAAAGAAAACCACGTGTCACAGTTGAAGAGGAAGGGAAACGTCGCGACGGGCGGGGACAAAAGACGGGCAAAGTTTTAGATTGGCAGTTTTCATCGGTGATCTGCCAGAAATTGTTCAGGAAAAGTACGTCTCAGGGGAACCTCTTCACCCATATTGTGGATGCAAGCCTTCGTACGTACACATGGTTTACGCCGGCGAGGGTGCGCGTTGTGTAGGCGCCTGTGTGTGCGTGTAGGTGTGAGAAACGATGGTATGTTCGCGGCGTCGCCGGGAACGAAAAGGAACGCCGCGCCACTAGTCCTCTGGAAGAGCATTCACTGCACACACCGAACCATACAAAAACATAAAAGCACACACACATGCTTCAGCATCTGTTTATCCCTTACTGTGGCTCCTCTCCCGACCACCGAACATGCTTCCAAAGGACATGCCGCTAAAAAGAAAGAAAAGTAATGGCCGGTTTAGCTTGCTTTGCCCCCCCCCCCCCCCCCCCTTGTAGACTTAAATGAAAGGACCGTTCCAGGCCCGGGCCCTTCATGAATGTACCCGTGAGCACCGAGCCCAACCAGCGGGCCAGTCCCGCGGTCTGGCCCGTACCAGAGCAGATCTCTACCTCCGATCTGACTGCTCGCTCCTCTGTTATTACTGGGCAGCGCTGCCTCGCGGTGAGCGACGTAGTTAGCGCATTTGCACTCTTCAGCTGGAGAGCGACTCAAATGGGACGGCGGGAGAAGCCTTCGCGCGCGCTTCGGGATCTCGGAGGCCATGCACACACACCAAACCCACTTGTTTGGACCGTTTGACGATTTCCGTTTCGAAGTCTGAGAGGTCGTCGGGCACCAAAAAAGACAACTTCGTCCGATTCCCCGACTCACCGATCGCCCTCTGCTACACGCGTCGAGCGCTGCCGTGTTTTCCGAGGGAGGATAAAAATCCAGGAGGCGACACCACAGCGGACTTCGATTTTTTGTATTTCAAAAAGAAAGGCCGTAGTGCGTTATAAATTGCGTTAAAAATATGTTTTACGATTTCTCTTATTAAACGTTATAGAAATGTCGCCTACAAAGCTTCTAAATTTCATGATTTTTTAAGTCAGAAATAAAAAGAACCGAGGAGGTGAGGAGGGGGGGATAAAAACGGCAAAAATAAGAAGGCGCACGCGCGCGTGGGAACATTTTGTTTTTGCGATGCGGTATTTATTTGCGTGTCTGTGACTACAACTTGCATCGTTATATACAATGAACAAAATTTGACCTTTGGGGTGGTAGTGCCCGTTTAAAGGGGGAGGAGTGTGGGAACCACTTGCTCCCAGTTTCTTTATCTAGGCCTTGCACACGCAGGCCGTGGGGACGGCTATGGTGACGGCTTTCCGGATTCGAGGTAAGGCTGCATTCCTCGAAGAGGGCACTGTCTCCCTCGTGCTTTTGGGTAAATGTGCCTCTGGTGCACCCCGGGGAATGATTGTGGACGCGACCCATCTGCGGGATAAGCCACACCACCTACCCCGGGGGCGTCCATTTACCGTAGGCTAGATAAGCCGGCCGAGAACGGTGGCATAGGCTCTCTCGTAGGAAGCGGCTCTGGTCTCGATCCTCTTTTTTTTTTGTGTGTGCTTCCCCCTCGTCCCACGCCTCTGCCTAGTGCGGTAGCGTGGGTCCTTTCCAGGTAACTCTTTCTGATACGACAGCAGCGACACTTTTCCGTTCGTTTCATTTGTTAGTTTGGCCGACGGGCAAAGTGTGATGGCGAAACGCTAATAAAACTTCACTCTACTAACCGACAGACTGTGTTTCTACGTGGTACCGCCCCAAAGTGGAAACTGACAAGGTCGATCTCAAGGACGACGTCTAGGACGGCGTCCTAAAGGATGACGTCTAGAACGATGTTTGGGACGGCATTTTGGACGACCTCTCGGATGACATTGGGGACGACGTCAAAGACGACGTTTAGAAAGACCTCTTGGACGACGTCCGCATACGCGCGATGCCTGCGTATGAAAACGTCGTGCATTATTTGCTTAATGATGAGAATACACAACACCTGTGACCAAGAGAAGTCACCAGGTAGAGCTCAAAGCGCATGGAACCTTGGCAGATTCGCGCAGTGTAAAACACCAATGAGAATAATAAAACTAATTCTGACAATGTGGAATGTCTATGACCCGGAATGCTGAGCTCAAAATACATGGGAACGCATTAGAATTTCAACAGAGTTACAGAGACATGAAACAGGGAGTAAGAACAGTAATGTTGGGGATGACAATGTTCAATTAATATGGCGAGAGGACAAATGTTACGACGCAGTTTTCTTGTTCTTTTTTTTTTCTGGTATCTTAGCTTGCGTAACTTAAAACGCGTCGCGCAGCCGTTTTTTTTTTTTTTTTTTCGCTTGCATTTTTTTTTGCTCCATTGGGTCTGCTGGACGGGGGTCGCGGGCCGGGCCCCGGCCAGCCACGGGCCGGACCTCGGCCAGCCGCGGGTCGGTCTGAAGACTTCTGTGGCCCTGGGTGTGGAGACCCGCGTTCTAGTTCACCATGGCGGCACTGAACTAAGAATGAATAATTTATGATTAGTTTTTTTTTTATGATTATAACAAGTGCAACTGAGAAGCCATGCCAATGTGGTGGTGCGTCCTACAAATTAGAGCTTGTGTGTGTGCCTCGCACTCTAAATATAGATCCCTGCAAATATGCAGTGCCCACAGCTCAGCTGGGCAAGCATGTCTGTTCATTAGCAGTAAGTTAAAATACATATTAAGTACACATCTATTTAGTTTTATTCAAAGGGCTCATTAGGGGCCGATATTATAATCACACAAAGCCACCTTATCTGTTCTGGTTTCAAAGATAAGTAGGTTTTGTAGACACTCAAAACATTTACGGTATTATTTCTGCACGAGCATCTTGAATAAACCTTCAGATGGCATAGTGCATGACGCGACAAATAGAAAGTTATTGAACGGCGGCCACACATCAAAGAGAGTGGCCAACATGCATGGATTAAGATCATGCATGACATTTTAATCCAGCCCCTTTATATTCAGTGCCTTAAAACGTGACTATTATCTGTTATCATTTTCCCAATAACGCGGCCCCAGCAGCGTGTGATATTTTTTACCGATATATATTAGAACATTACACAACCAAGTTTTATAAACCCGGCCCAGTGAAAACAGCTAGAGCCTGACAGGTTATCTAAGCGTGACCCTAGATCCTAGCCCACAAAAAAAGGCAAACAGAAATAGTGATCTGATCTATTTTATAAAACAAAACGATGATAAAAAAACAAACATTTCGGAGTAGGAGGACTTCGTCTCGCAGCGGTGTTATATTTAGCGAATCTTTTTGTGAAACAAGTTTCAGTCCCGAGACGTGAATTTTGCAAGAGCTCCCAAGATTCAAGTGTTTTGAGGTGTTTCTCGACGACGTTGTTGAGCATTGAAATTTTGTGCAATGGGAAACCTGTTACACTGCAGCAGGACCACGGACATAACTTGCCGTGATCGTCGACCTGGTTACGATTTCAGGATAGCCATCAGGAATTGCCACATACCAACTATTTTTCTGATCAAAACATTACTCACACTTTGCAGATGAACCAACCCACATTTTCTTTAAGCTGTAAAACTGGTGGCCAGCTTTGTTTGAATAAGCAGTAAAAGCACAAGGAATTCTTCCTGTCACATTTCACGTAAAGTGGGTGCAAAGTCTTCGCCTATCACGATCCAAATCTCGGCTGAACTATCTTCTGTGTCAGTTTTTCATAGGTATTAATCTTGAAAAAAAATAAGTGATAGACATAAATATTTTATTAGAAAAGATGTTACAGGTATAAAAGCAGAAATATGACTCAATCACTAGTTGTACCTGAAGCAAAGACTATGAAACTAAATGGAGTGTAATCTGACTATTTAAAAATTGAAGGCACATTTTTTCTTTCATAAGCGCAGCATTGATAAGTTTCAAATTCAAAATTCAAATTCGTTTATTTTTGCCACAAACGGTACATTTGTGACAGGGGCACTGGAAAAAAAGCTGCAGGTCTGCAGCTTGACGAGTCCCAGCGCCCCAGAACAAGGTAAGAGCGGCACCGGCACACACAGACAAAAAAGAACGAATATGCGCACACGTACATAGGCATACACATATACAGAGGATAAATACGAGAAAAACATAAAGAGTTCAACTTCGCAATCAACAGTATACAAAAAAGTAGTGGTTACTTATTATAAAGCTTCTTGAATGGAACAATGACTAATGGAGTGCATTTCAATATCACGGGAAAACAGGGTGTTTAATAAAAGTGGTAACTGGTGGCAATATCTTTGTAGACCGAAATTCGTCCTTGAAAAGGGAATACGCCAGGGGGGCCTACGTCGCGATGGATATACAGACTCGTTTGCTTCTAGATTACCAAGATCTAAAGAAATGACATTATTTTCTCTTACGGATCGTTGATAATTAGCTATCAGTCTATGTGCATACAAATTGGTTATATCAATGACTTTATGTTTTTTCAAAAAGAGGAAGGGAATGATAGTCACGCGGAACATTTTCGATTATCCTGAGTGCCTTTTTATGTAATAGGCGTAATTTGTTAATGTTGCCCTTTGTAGTCGAACCCCATACCAGGTGGGAGTAGCAGAGCACAGGGTAAAACAGAGCATTGTAAATTAGTTTTTTAATATTTACCGGAAGTATGTGCCTGAATTTATTCAGTATTCCGACAACTTTGCATAGCTTTTTATGAATATAGGCAACATGATTATTACAGGACATGTGACAAGAAAATATTACTCCCAACGTCTTTCTACTATCGACGCACTCTATCGCACAATCCCCCAAAAACAAATCGCGCGACAACCTAATGCGTGGTCCAGGACACTGAAATAAAACTGCCTTTGTTTTGGATGTGTTAATAACAAGGGAATTCATAACTACCCACGATTTTAATTTATTTAAAAAATAATTCGCTTTAAAAGTGAGCACCCCTTCCCTAGAATCAGAAAAACATATGCTGGTATCATCCGCGTATATAATAAATCTAGCAGACGTTTCAATATTTACAATATCATTAACATAAGTGATAAACAATAATGGGCCTAGAATACTTCCCTGAGGGACCCCGGAACTAATGCGTTGCATAGAAGATCTGTTATTATTAATTTGAACGTATTGGGAACGGTACTGTAAATAGGACGAAATGAGTGCTAATGGAACTCCTCGAATACCATAACAATCTAATTTATCAAGAAGAGTTCTGCGATTTATCTGGTCAAATGCTTTACTGAAGTCTACAAAGATCCCCAACGTTAAAAGTTTACTCTCGAAAGTTTCTAATATTGTCTCTTTTTGTACTAATAAAGCAGTTTCTGTAGACCTACACCTTCTGAAACCGAATTGCGAGTCCGTCAACACAGAATATTTTTCAAAAAAGGTTATTAGTCGAGAGTATATTATCTTTTCTATTGGTTTCGAAAATACTGGAAGAATCGATATGGGGCGATAATTACTCATGTCATTTTTATCCCCGCCCTTGTAGAGGACAGAAACTTTAGCCACTTGCATGTTTTTAGGAAATACACTAGATGATATTATGAGATCATACAAATGAGTTATGCATGGTAACATCAAATCTAGTACAAATTTAACAGGTTTGATTAAGAGGTCATCACAATCACGACTACGGCTATTTTTCATATTCATAAACACCGAGGATACTTCTGCAGTATCTGTGGGATTCAAAAATAGTTTCGCTAGTGCGGGAGACGTTATCTTTGGCATTACTATTGTAAGTGCTATTCGCGACACTCACAAAGTAATCATTGAATTTATCTGCAAGTTCACTGCCGGAAATAATTTCATTATTTATAGTCATATTAACGATGCCTGTATCTTTAGATTGGTTACGCAGAAGAGAATGCAGTTACTTCCAGACCATATCGGGCTGCCTTAAAGAGGATGAGTCGAATTCAGCCGCATAATAAAGCTGTTTAGCTTGTCTTAATTGAGCATTGACAAAATTTCTGAACTTTTTTAATTCGCGTAATTTTTCTTCGTCTCGTGTTTTCAAAAAAGAGTCATAAAGTACGTTTTTCTTTTTAATGAGTTTCAAAAGGTGACCATTTACCCACGGCTTCCTAGCTTTCTTGTTTCGACGGATGCATTTGATTGGAAATGAAGTGGAATAAGGATTTTTGAAAGTACTTATAAAAAATCGTAGCACTCATCAGCATCTGTAGAATTAAACATAGGACTCCAGTCTATAGTGCTGATTGTTTCTCTAAATTCTTCCAGTGTCCTAGAACTTATGTCTTGAGACATTGTTGAAAGTTTGAAACTGCGCTATCTGACATATTCTTATTGATAAACGTGATTATTGGAAGATGATCACTGATCCCATTACCAAGCACACCAGCACTAATATTATTTTCATCATGATTAGTTAGAAATAGATCAAGCAATGTCGATGTGGTGCATGTGACGCGTGTTGGAGGGATAATTACATTGGGAAAATTGTTTGATGTCAATAAACCAACAAAATCATCTTTAAGATGAGAGTCTTCAAGCATATTTATATTAAAATCACCACCCAGAACCAAGAGGCACCTCTCTTGATTAGCAAAACAAAACAACGCTTCTAAAAATTGCATGAAACTCAAAACATTACCATTTGGAGGACGATATAGAACAGAGTAAATATGATTTCCTTTTTTAACACAAAGTATTTCATAATCTCGGGTCACAATAGAATAATCACCGAGTATTTCAAAACCAGAGGCACGAGTTTGCAATGAAACGCCACCACCGCGACTATGACTGGGGTTTAAAAAGAAATGAGTGTAGCCTGGAAGAACAAAAAAATTATCATCATCCCTATACCACATTTCAGTCATCATGACAACATCAAAAGAAGTTTGGATTGAGTCAAAAACAATGAAAGATCATCCTCTTTTAATCTGGCGGATGGCACATTTAAATGAAATAAACTCAACGATCTAGTTGTCTGTTTTTGTAGGAAGGTATTTAGACACTCTACCGTCAGAATACCTAAATTTTGAACCATGGTAGTAAAAACGGAAAAATAGAAAGAGACATGTCAGCTGTATTTAGCGGATCTTATCAAGATCCCCAGAGTCAGAAATAGTAATGACAGGGGTCCCATCCGCCTTCCTTGCAAATATTTTAGAGTTACGTACCCAAACGTATCGCCACTGGTGCTCACGCTTCTTTGAGACCGCCATTCCTAGCAACTTTTTCAGGGCGGGGCACAAGTGTTCATTTACATAGGCGATGTTTCAGGCAGTTCAAAGTCTTGGCAAGTAATTCTTATTTTCTTTGCCTTGTCGAGAACAGAATCTCGTTTTTGTCGCCGCTGAAATTGCACTATCACGTTGCTCTTTGTCGGATCTCTCGTGGGAACACGATGACATGCTTCTATATCAGAAAGGGCGATCTGCTCTCCGATGAGGTCACCAAGTTTAAATACCAGATCATTCACGTTATCAGTTTCGGTTTTAGGTATTCCTTTTAACTGGATGTTGTGGCGTCGCGAATACTGCTCGCACTGAACAAGTCTGAGTACATTTTCTTTCAGTAGTCCGGCCATCACGACACATTTTTGCGTGAGTTCAGCATTTTCTTTTTTGAGAACGGCGTTCTCACTTATGACAGACTCGAGCTTCAGCTTAATTTCTTCAAACTCCTTGTTCATAAAATTCATCCCATCGCTTATGCTTTTCAGCTCAGTGTTTATCTCACGGAGATCAGTTCTGAAATCCCCCTCTAGTGCCTCTTTCATCGACCTAAATTCTTTCTTTAGCTCATCTTTTAGTTCATTTAGCAACTTTTTCATATCCTTAGACATTTAAAAAAAAACATACAATAGAAACACAATTGAGAACGCGGAAAGGTAGCAGCAGCAGCAGCAGCAGCAGTTATACACACAAAGGAGATAAAAGATACGGTAACTAACCTGCGGTAAATACAGGAGACAATTAGGCGATGCGTTGTGCCGCTGCCGCTGCTGCCAAGTGAAGCGCCGTCGCTTGAGTTCAGAGCTTTTGTAGTCCTCCGCTGGAGACGTGGAATGTCGATGAACCAATCGGACAGGTAGTCAGCTGTGACGCCGCGACTGATACGGGGGCGCGCGAAGGCTTCTATCTTGCTTGTGCCGGCAACGATGTGTCAGCAAAATGCAGATGAATTCGGCAGTTACTTCGGTTTTTTTTGCTCGCCGGGCAATGCCCTGCGGTAAATACAGGAGACAATTAGGTGATCCGTTGTGCCGCTGCCGTTGCTGCAAATTCCACTATCAAAACAATGTAGTAATTTTGAGCTTGCAATTTAATTGGAGTACTAGCAAGCACAACTTGCCCAAGCCTCCGAAATATCAGCGCAAAGGGTTTGAAAATTTTTAAAACAGAACCTCGGTTCTCGTTTTTTTTTTTAGATTTGTGATCACCAAAACATTTCTGAAGAACAACAACTAAACAATATTGAACTAGCAATAGGGGCCGATTGAGAACCAGTTTGTTATCTAGCGTGAACGGTGCAGTAGCTTGCACTTTGCCATATATTTTGTTATTTTCTTGTCTGAGCACCCCTTGCTCAGTCTAGGAATCTTTAACGCTTTTAGTAAAATTAGAGTAAGATCAGAGACGGCAATCTTTTTCATCTAGAAAACTGCTCTCATCTTTCCACTTGCTGGCCCAAGACTTTGTAGTGTCCTCAACTACTCTTTTTCGGACACTTTTTGAGTCAATGAGATGTTTCTGTAATACCATTGCTACCGTTTGCATTGATATGTTGGTTTTTTTAGCTCAAAGGCTGAATGGATCCAAATGTCATGCTAAATATCTGACCTGCGGAAGTGAGTGCGGTAGCTCCAATCCAAACCTGGGCCAGGCGAGAGAAAGAGTTCGGGGGTACAAACCCCACCTAACCTATAGTTCGAAAAAGTATGGGCTAGGTGGGCTTGTGCAGTGCTCTCCCTATTAAAAATTCCACCAGACCGGTTTGGTGTGTCCTGATGTTTGCCGGTGTAAACAACAGACCGGCCTGGTGTGCCCATCAAACCATCCTAGTGTGGTCTGATGTGCACACCAAAACGCACTAGGCCTGTCTGATGTGCACACCATAGCACACTAGAATGGCTTGATGTGCACACTACGCCACGCCAGACCAGTCTAATGTGCACACCACGGCACACCAAACTGTTAGTGAAAAGACGGTGAGAGTGCAGGCGGGCTGGTGGTAGCTAATCATGTCGTATTACACCTGAGACTGCGGTGGAAGAAATCGGAAGAACTTTCAGTAGAAGGAACAGACACAGAGAACGTCTCAAACTGGCTGACATGCACAACGTCTCAAACTGGCCTGACATGCACACCAGGGTGCCTCTGGTGAGCACACATTACGGATATATGTCTGGTGTTGAATAAAACATGTTTTCTTGTAAAATTAAATAAGATGTATAGAACTCAAACACGACATTTGATTTTATGAGGTGCTTAATTGAAGGGGCAATGCAATGATTCAGTTCGAATAATGTGTACTTTGCTTAAGCATACTGTCACAATGAAGCAAACGTTTACCCATACGCTCCAGCCTGATGCACAGAAAAGAGGTTTGTCTCGTCAACAATCGTCAGCAGCTTGTCATCAGTGGACAGAAATATTTCATTGGGCTTTTGACATAATCAGAGGCCGTAAACATAGGTTCCACAGGCTCCACGAAACACAGGTCTTCCTTTCGCCGGTCAAAAACTTGCGGCGGTGACTTTTGTTTCTTTCTTGACGTTGACAGAACTGGACAGGCGGGGGTTCCGCCTTCGGTTTCGTTATCGCTTCGAAGTTCTATTGTTAGGCCCCTCCTTAGCAAGTTCTTCTTGTCACCGTCACTCACTTCACTATCACTTTATCCGGCATCGGTTACTGTTCCACTTTCCAGAATCAAAACCACACAGGGACGATCGCGACTCCGTGTCTGGTAGAAAGATCCAAATTGAAGTTCCATCGGGCAGCAGTAGAATACAAAACCTAAAAGAAAAGAGCACCACGTCAAATTCTATCAGTAAACACGTCAACATAGGGATGTACTAAACCACGCCAAACAGAAAGCTTTCTCCCGAGAATTACAGCTCATTCCTCGCGCATAGGCTTGTAAAATTCGGAGTGAACGCCTGCCCCTAAACTATCGGCCAACTTATTTACCTGGCTAAACATTTATCGGCTTAAAACTATCGAAACACCGCCAAATATCAGCACGGAAGGGAACACCACAGAAATCACAGAGCTACTACGCGACGCCTCTTTTAAGCCTCTTTCACATGTAACTAATCTGCGAAAAAAAAAAATCGGTGCGACAGCCTCCGCAGCGAGTGCGATCGCAATGTTTTGTTTCACATGCTCCAACAACCGCGCGATTTCTGTCGGAGCGGCCGGTGCTTCGAACACGGACGCGACGCGTTTGACTTTGTCAAAATACAACGAAAACGTCTTAATAAGCACAAATGTTTTAGGAATACAATATGTAACTAGAAATTTTAATAATTAATCATTAAACCAGACGCTTTTGTGTCTACATTTATTTTTGCGGATCGAAGCTGGCTAAGGAACGGCTGGATGACGAGAAATTGATCGCACAGACTCTGCGGCAAAATACGAACTTGATAAAACCAGACGCAGAGCCGCTCCGGCGGTGCGACTGCGATTTTTATCGCACATTTACTGGAAATTGCACCACTTTCGGGCGAGAATCGCTGCATGCGAAACAGCCTTTACACGATACGCATATCTACTATGTACTTTTTTCCCGACTTTCGAACGTTTCAAGGTAAAATACGTCTACGCTATGGAATCCAGAAGTTATAAAAATGGAAAATTAAGATATTTCAGAGCAAAGTACTGCTTACCTTTGTGACAGCATGTGGAAGTGCGTAGCACGGCACGGATGATACGCGTCCTGAATACCTAGGTTCGACATTGTACATGTTCCTTTTTTTGTATACGGAAGTGACCTCATTACGTCTGATTGGTTGGAAGCAAAAGTGACGTAATTTCCCTAGAAAAATGTGGGCGGTGTCAGCAAAACTGGCTACCGGACGTGAAAACAAAGTGACCTTTCGTTTTGTACCGAGTACGTTTCAAAAGGTACTTGCTCCTGAGTAGGTGTCTTTCGTTGGTCATATTTTCCAAACCGCGGCGTCGTCGGACGATTATGCCACTTTTCAACAAATTTAGTTATTGTTTTCGCAGGGAAGACTCACCGGCAGCACCGCGCAGCATGCGAGCTGCCGGAGGATTGCAAGCGTGCGACGCAGCGCCGGCAGCGCGAGACAACGTTGGCGTGAGGAACCGGAGGTGAAGAGACTTCGAAACGAGGCTCGTGGACGTTCACGACTGTGGAGCTTCAAGTGGTGTACACTTCGTTTCTGCGACACGGAGTGCTTCCAAAGTTTGGAGGCGAGCGACGAGCACGTAGCGCGGGACTGAAGACAGTCAGCGTCTCTCTCCGCGTCGCGTCCATCGCTATCGTGCGTAGTGTCGGGGTCCGGCGCGGCTGGCTCCACTTTCCCAAGACGCCGAGCGAGAGGTACGACGTGGAGACGGGCCTCAGACCGCTCGGTAGGATATTCGGCGTCGTCGGTTGCGTGAACGAAACGACGATCGAGATCGTCGGCCCGTCCAAGAACGATCCCACCGCCACGAAGGTGGTGCACTGTGCCGCAAGTATATCTACGCCCTCAACGTGATGGTGGTAAGTACGCTCGTATTACGTACTCAAGATCAGTTTCATGGGTGTCAAAAAGAATATAGCGTAACGCCGGCACGGTGTCGATATGCCATTTTATAAATGAGAGGTGCTGGCTTGAGTGCTCCACCGGGGGAGGACGCAGGTATTTCTAGAGGAGGGGGGGGGGGGGTCAGGTTTTTGGTCAGCATATTATGTTTAACCCCCCACCCCCACCCCCGTTTCCACACCCTAAATCTTGGCACATGCAGTATTCAAGAGGGGGGTCATCCGGACCACTCCCTCTAATCCGCCCCTCTGCTCCGACTTCACGCGCGTGTGCTCCAGGTAGTATGTCGTGACTTTTAAAACGTGCATCCTTCCGCCCGGCACATTATGTTTGTTTGAAAGAAGTGGTTTCTTGTCATCAAATCTTGCGTCCATGAAGGTGTGTTGCAATCATGTTAATGGCGTCAAAAGAACTTGGAAGGTTCTGCAATTGAGACTGCTTTGTGAACCATGAGTGGAACATTCAGGTAAATTCATGTAGGTATCTCTCTCATACTTCCAGATGCGTGACGCAGAATGCCGGGTAAGATGCATGGAGCCACGGTGCCCTGGGTCGGTGCACAACTCCTTTGTGTAATGCTTCTCTTGGCTCTGCGGCAACATCAAGCAAGGGCAGCTGGTAGACGACGACAGGCTCCTCCTCGGTGGGCATGCTCAATTCATTCTTGCATACGGTGGCTGTGTACCGCTTGAAAACCACAGTACCACAGAAAATGTGCTGTACCAAACATTAACAACTGTGCAGGCCTTGTGTCTATACCTCTGGCACGTCCTCCAAACGTGCAGGCGACAACGGCTGCGGCTTGGAGTCTTAGTTCAACACCCCTGTCCATGGAATCCACGTGACCTCCATTGCTTGCTGCCGGTCTACATTCCTCGTTCAGGCCTGTTGTGGAGCGCTGCAGTGGGCTGTTGAAAAACAGATTCTCGTGTCTACAAACGCACCGGACTCTGCCTTACCATCCATCGACAGCCACCACCACCATTATAGCGGCACGTGCAGTGTTGGACAACGCCTGCCTTGCATTGAGTGAGCCAAAACCGGAGTCAGGTTCCGACCCTGAAAAGTGAGAGTTGGAGTCTGAGCTGAGCTCGGAGTTGTCAGCGTCTGATGGCGAGATGCTGGCTCCTGCCAACCTTCCGGTCGGCCTCTCGGACAAGGCTGTGAGGCAACGCCTTATCGCCCGGTTCGAGACCTGCTGCAGCCGTGCCCCTGCGCAGCGCCACACACGCCAGTATGGCAGTCCCACCCATGAGGGACGCCGCCGGCATCAAGGAGTCTGTCGCCAGAACGGTGGCCTCGCCCCAAAGGACGCCGTCGGGGAGCCCCTACTGCCCTCGCCACGGTGATGCCCAGCACGGACGCCACCGGCAACGGGGAGCCGCTCACCTACACGACTGCGGTCCTGACAACCAAGGACCCGTCTGTTCCCTTGCCGTCAGTGAAGCCCTCCCCGTGAAAGCCGCCAAGTGCACACTTCACCCCCTGCTTCGCAGTCATGGTCGTCAATAAGCTATGCAGTGTCTTCAGCTCCAACACCTTGCACAGTTGATCACACAGCCAGCATGGCTCGAGCCAGCTTGAACTTGAGAGAAAACATGTTGCTGGACTACTAACCATGGTTTAACACTTCCTATTCATGTGCCTCAGCTATCCGCTTCTTTTTGTTCTTTATTCTGACAGCTATAGACATACAATTTAGTGTGAAACGACCCACACTTCAGCAAAACGTTAAACATTCCAAACACTATTGGTTTTCTTGTCGAGTTTGCTGAAAGGCACGCTGACGCATGCTGCTTTGTTTCCTTCGATAGCCATTGTTTTAAATGTTTTCGCATTTCTCGTGCATACAGGCTTTTGTTTCTTGGGAGAATGGTGATGCTGCTAAACACAACACTGCAATGACCTGCTGTTGTTCCCTTGGCAGGTGCTGCATGCTTTCTTGTCCTATCATTTACGCACCTGCCAGTTTCACCAATGTGACATATGCCGCGTGATGGGGGAACGTGATAAACGACCCCTGTGTCACACGGTGCGTATTTTGTCTTGTAAGAAATGTTGCACATTTTCCTCTGCATGGCTGATGTTGCAATTTACCTTGTCTTATCTTGTTAGGCTACACTGTGTAGTGGGCGAGGAGGTCGTTTGAATTGTGAAAGAGGTCTGGGACATGGATACAGGGCTATGGTTGTTCAATAAATTTCAAGCTCTGTTAGAGACTTCATTGTTCTGTCCGTTTTTTTATTGTTCTTACATCTCGGGGTTACTATGGATGACGTTCACCAGCTCGCCCGCGTTTTACACTTTTCTCCATACAATACGCCTTGTTTGGAGCAGAGCACACAACCTTATTGCCCTGCCTCTCAGCTACTTGCTTGTAATTTATAGCTTATGTCATAAATGTAGGGTGCTACAATTTTTTGCTTAGTTCTTGTCTTCTCTCTTCCATATCTGCGTCAGCTGATTTGTGTTACTGTTTGGTGCAGATGTTTTCAGATGCACTTTCCAGGAAACCAATCGAATACCCAGAATCACGTAGGCAGGAAAATTGCTTTCCAAAACTTTGCCCGTTATTCCGGTGACAATATTTCTTTAAGGCCGGTGGAAGAGCAATGTAGGAAACACTACGTTTTATAGTTTTAGAATGTCCAGAGTCAAACAAAAGAAATCCTTTGCACAACCTTGGTTCATACTTTCAACATTAGTTTATATCTTTAAATTCCAATGTGAGGTCGAGGAACGTGATGGATTTGTTCACATGTATTTCATCTGGTGTGTTCAGAGATGGGCGGTACTGCCCCCAGATATGTGTTAAGTGCATGGCGGAGATATTGATAGCCTTTCCATTTTATGAGCAGAAGGCATAAAATGCGTCGGATAGTGACAGAGAAAGCTTGCTGGTTGCCAAGCCGTCAAAGGTCACCTGTCTTTCGCCTGCAAAGAGTCGAGAAATACTTTAGACCATCTGTTGACCTGTAAAGATTTATTTCTTAGTGTTGATTAAACCAGGAATATTGCCATTTTGGGTTCTGTTTCATATCCCCTGTGGTTTTAAACATCCCATTATTACCTTCTGTATTATGACTACATCACTCAGGTGTGCCTCTTGATGTTAGTATTGGGATTTCTGTCAATTAAAACCTCTCAAGTCAATCCAGGTTTCTCCCTCCCCCTTACTTTTTGTCACGGTGCCTATTTAAGCACTTTTTGGAAAATAAAAATTTCAGCTGTGTTTGAGACCTTTCGGTGTATGTGTCCTTTTTTACGTAAAGTATCGGGGTTTATGTTATGTGGCACAGCTGGTTTATTTTTGAAAGGGCTTTATTTTTAGAATTCAAAACCGTAACTCGAGAACGTAAAATGATACGAAAAGAGGTTTTGCAATACTTTATTCTCGAAAGTAAAAATGAACACACTAGCATAGCACAACGTAAACCCTTGGAGATTCTTAAATCGCACGTTATGTCAAACATTGATCTCGTATTTGAACACGTTTTGAGCACACTACCTCTAGGTTGTATTTCGTAACATATTTATTAATATACACGAAGGCCTGCCATATTGAGGACAAGATTAAATGCAGCTAGACAATAATATAGTTTAAGCGACCTATTTTTCGCGATTTAGGTTGAAGCTTAAGTTTTGGAATAGTTCGCAGGTTATAATTTTTGCGACGCGGTGGGATCTCAATACAAATACTAATGTGTTGACATCTTACCGGAATCGTAGGCGATTCGCGCAAATTGAGTCGTTTACAGTATATACAAAAAAGACTTGGCGAAGTTTGCTACTGAGGTATTCCAGACACGATAAAAGTAGTTGCTGTTGCAACTTATGACTACACTGTAGGTCCCAAAAAAAGGTGAGCGCGGGGCCGAGTTCGAGAAAAGGGGACATACCTTGACCTGAGACAGGGAAGGAAACGAAAGGCACGTCTCCGAACACACAGCTGTTTTTGGAGGCGCTGTTTGTTGACCCTTCCTCTGACAAATCATGTTTATTTCCTGTTTCAGGGTAAGTCATATCAACCGAATGCTTCTTGGATTCAACAAAGCAAGCAGGCGTCTTTGTCCAAGTCGTCTGCTTGCTTCCGCGCCTTCATTAAGCGCCGGAACCGCAAAACGCTGGTAACGGGAGCTCTTTATGTGCAGCCATCAGCTCCGCGATCCTGGCTTGCTCCGACATGTTGCTTCAAAGAAGGCGCGAAGCGCGCATCCCGCGTTCCTTGTAATATTAAAACAACTTTCTCTCCAATTAACTCTTAAATGTATTGCAAAACGACACAAAAAAGCGGTTTGCTTTAACAACGCCCAAAAGGTTTTTATTGTTTTTCAATATTTTACCTGTACTAGAACAGATGCAACGGCCAGGGACGCACAGGATTGGTTGCCGTTCCTTAACTAAACGCAGAAACTGCTCCCCGCGTCGTAGTCAATCCTACCCCGTATGCCGCGCGTAGGGACGTCTCGAGGAATGCGTAGCTCCCTCGGCTCGTCGGGGATTGGCACCGCACGTCGCTCAAACGGGTGACAGGTCTCAGGTTTGCGATGACGTAGCGGCATCAAACTGAGCAAAGCCGCCCCGTGAGTGTTGCTAGGATACGTTCCTCCTTTCCATTACGTCACTTCCATGTACCTTTTCTCAAATCTCCAACCTAGCGATCCTGGGCGCCGCCGTGACAATCGGAGCCGACGGAGTATCTGGAAAACCCCTGGCGGCGAAAATTCGAGACCACGAAAACGAAACTGTAAAATGTATCTGCTAAGATACGTTAAACATTTCGCCTCAGTATTGCTTTCGGTTCCAAAAAACTATTATTATATTGAATGTATTCTGGAAGATTCACTTGCCTTTAAGGGTTGAAGAAATGAAATAAAAAAATGGAAAACTTTTGTGTCGCTAGAAGTCGTGGGAATCGCCGGCGGCGTCTGCGTACACTGGGCAATTTGGCCCGCCAGCTCGTTAGAAGTAGGGGTGTCGCAAACTTTTGTCGAACCATATTTTTAGGTCGAACTTTCGGGGTTCGACTGAATCGAACCGGTTCGACAAACCTTCGAACTTTTCACCAGATTCGACCGGTTCGACTTTGTGGACAGTGTGGCCAGGCCTTGATGCAAGCATGTCTAAGTTTGGAAAAACAAACTTTATGCAAATTTTTTTTTTATTTTATAAACAGTTGCATATAAAAGGAACCAATTCTAATCACTGAAGAAGTTAATAACTAATTTTTTTGTACTGTATTAACTGAAATAACCAATCAGCGCTGCCCTTAATTCATTCCTTAGCCATCACCATCCAAACCGAAGCCATCTGGCCAGCCTGTGGCGCATGCGCTCACGAGTCGAACCTCAATACAAGGTTCGTCGAATTTTCCACTAAAAGTTCGAAAAAGTCGAACCTGGTCGACCTCGAACCTCGGCCGGTTCGCGACACCCCTAGTTAGAACAACGGTTATGGAAGCAAGTCACCAGGAAGGTAAGGATATTTCTTTGTTTCTTTTTGTGTTTGGTGCATTGCAAATCGGGTATTTCGTAATATTAGCTGTGCTGAGACGTTTGTAGCTTGATTTTGAGTGAGCGATACGAACTTGAATGTATAGATTTACAGAAGTTACCCAGCATAACCAGCCGGCAAGCATATTGAGTTGTCATTTGGACACCACTTTGAGTTCTCGTCACCATTTGTGGGATCGCTCTATATTAATCGCCGCCCGATCGGTATGTGTTTCGGTCGTCTCCAAGTCAGCGACACAAGACAGCGAGAAGGCAGTTAATCGGTTTACTGTACTCTCCAGTTTTCCGTCTTCGAGAGCTGGCACTCCGGCCGCGACAAATTGCTGTATGAGGGGAGGGGGGGGGAGAGGAAGTCCCAGCAAAACGGAAGATTTCGGAGGGGGGGGGGGATCTCGGCCCCCCCCCCCTTTCTGGCTATGTGTCTGGTAACTTTCAATGAGGGGAGGGGGGGAGTGAAGTGAAGAGATTCGTAATATTCAGATTCTGCTGTGTTTGCCTGCCCCCCCTCGCACACACAGACAGTGTCGTTGCCCAAGGCGGCTTGGGGTCAACACATCCATCTTGCCATTACATCCATCGAGCAATTACGTTCAGTTTAATGCCATTACATCCATCGTGCCCGTACATCCATAGTGACAGCATATCCATCGTTCCATTTTGGCCAGTTCATCCAACGTGTCATTACATTCATCATGCGGTTACATCCATCGTGCCGTTACATACACCGCGCCATCACAGTCACCGAGCAACTTCGTCCAAAAGCGTGTCATTACATCCACCGTGCCGTTACATCCATCGTGTCATCAGATCCATCGTGTCATCATATGCATTGTGCAGCTTCATTCAAAAACGTGCCATTACATCCACCAATCACGTAGGCTTATATCTTCGTTTAACTGTGCGGTGTAATAGGCCACATTATTTTAAACAGTAGGCCTGTTCACACATACAGCGGAGCGCTAAGTTAGCGCTACATGAGCACTCCAAGGAGCGCTCATGTGGCGCTTCTTAGCGCGTGACTTCGTTCTAATCTAGAGTGTGATTAGCGCTCCTGTAGCGCCTTGTTAGCGCTCCAGTAGCGCCTTGTTAGAGCTTCAGTAGCGCCGTGTTAACGCTTCAGTAGCGCTTCTTGTACCGCGGTGCTGAGGATTAGCGCGTGCACTGCGGTACCGGTTCCTGTAGTTGGGAGTGTATCAGCAACACCATGGCGGACATGTGGGATACTGAAACAGAAATGCGACAAATGCTCTTAGATACGCGATTAGTGCATATGTCTGTGGACGGCTTAACGCCCAGATGAGCCTTCTGGGTGCGCAAAATATTTCGCCACCAAAATACCGACGGGTACCCGGCGAACCTTGTCCCAGGCTGAGGTACCAAGACACATAGCTCTTTCGAATGAGATTATTTTTAAGTGCGTGTGTTTGAAACCAGGGTCACGCATATCGAATAGAAAGCGATGAAGTCGTATTCAATCAATTAGTCGCTCAGAGTCTACGACTCTGAATAGCCTGCCCGACCCTTTGCTTGGAGAGCGGCTGTTCTACTTCCTGTTCTTTCAATGCCAAAGGAAAAATAACAACAAAGGAATCGCCGTGCACGCGCTGCCCCGCAGCAGCAAGGACGGCACAAGGAGCGTGAGAGCTCTAACACAGCACTTCTGTAGCGCTAACAGAGCGCTAACAATGCGCTTCTGAAGCGCTAACAGAGCGCTTTTCAAGCGCTAATAGAGCGCTACATCACGCGCTAGGAAGCGTCACATGAGCGCTCCTTCGAGCGCTCACGTAGCGCTAACTTAGCGCTTCGCTCTATGTGTGAACCGGCCTTTTAAATTGAATGCACTAAAGTGAGTAAAAGGACCCGCTTTGGGTGTCATGCACTTTCTGCGGCCCTCGGCGTCTCCAAAGTCGATCACCGATCGTCAACATAATAACCCTGGAGCTAGAGGAGAAAAAGGGATGGACAGAGCGTGTCTGTCCGTCGCTTTTTGTCACCAGGCTCCAGGGTGACTATGTCTATCCTTAACCAGCTCGCCTGCCTTCTTTCTTTAACGCATCGCCGACTCGTTGTTGGTTGTTTCCACACTGATTAAACTTTAGTTACTGCTTTTTTGACCCTCAAAATTATGTAAATATTAACATTATTATAGAATTAGGACGGTACACAA
Source organism: Ixodes scapularis (assembly GCF_016920785.2). Taxonomy (NCBI): domain Eukaryota; kingdom Metazoa; phylum Arthropoda; class Arachnida; order Ixodida; family Ixodidae; genus Ixodes; species Ixodes scapularis. The sequence goes on along the minus strand of NW_024609873.1, from coordinate 13,530,374 downwards.
AATCACACCTTTTATTTTGCTTGAGAGAAAAAAAATCTGAATGTCTTATAAAGATTTTTTGTGATACACTAACGTTCTGGGGCTTACCGTTGGTTTCCTGTGGCTCCCGAACGAATGCGAAGAGCAAGTCGACTGCTTCGTTTCCAGGGGTTGTGGTGACTTCAACGCGCCGAGCTTTGATTGGCTCTGAATGAAGGATAGTGGGTAGACCTTCAAGGAAGCTGCCTTGAGGTCTACCCACTATCCCTCCATCAGAACCAGTCAGAGCTCGGCGTTCTGACGTCAGCACAACCCCTGCAAAAGAAGCAGACGAACTTGCTCTCCGCATGAGAATGTGAATAACGTTAAAAGCCCAATGGCGGCCATCTTGGCTTCTATGGATGTACTACTAGCATGATGGATGTAATGGCACGCTAGGCGTCGTAACAGGAAGGATGATCTGATCAATTACATCCATCGAGCAAATACATCCAACGAGTAACTACATCCATCGAGCAGCTGCATCCATGCATGTGTCAACACATCCAACGAGCTAATACATCCTTCGAGCCATTACATCCATCAATGGATGTAATGGCTCGGTGGGTGTACTCGCTCGATGGATGTGTTAACACGTAATCGCCCAAGGCGCCTCTGACTATGTTGCAAAACCTAATTTGTTTTGTCTTGTATAAAAGCAGAAATTAATTTACTGACAGGGTGACAGTGCTAGTGGGCCTGAATCTAATTATGTACTGGCACGACGACCTCATTTCGTGGCTTCTTTATGCAGCATAGTACGAGACAGTCTTTGCTTACTTGACATGCGAGTAGTACAGCGACAAGAGTTGGTAAGGTTGGCAGTATCGCACGTAAATAAAGACTATATTAAAGGCGTGATTTCAAAAGGTAGTCTTCGTTTATTTAGTTTATAAAGCAGCCTGGCTGTGGCAACATCATAAGCAGCATATTACTTTAATGATAAGAACGACAGCACCCTCGTGTCACCTTATTAAAGTTACCGCTAGGAAGCGCTGACACTACCTTTACATTTTTGCGTCCTCACAAATTACAAAACAAGTGAAAGTGATTGGCTGATGGTGTGAAAACCAGCCAATCGCTTTCACTTGTTTAATGATGCATTCCTAAAATCTTACCCTATTAGTAACTGTAGCGTACATTTTGTTTGGGCGCATGCATGCTTCCTTCAATTACTAAAACAAAGACATGGGGTTGAATGATTTGACTAACATAGCTCCTTAGCATGGGGCTAGATTGATGTTGTGAAAGAGTATTATGCTTTATTTATACTGCATGCACGTCATTTTGGATTACGTGGCTTGGCTAACGTTTTCTTTATTAAACCTACGGTATGTCCTAAACGTATAAGCGAATCAAGATCTTGATGTTACTCGTCTCTCTGACCTCCTATTTGCTCTCCTACGTGCTGCTGTGGCTGCTCCACCTGGTTAAGCTGTGGCCTCCACTGGGCCACCTTTCTTTGCTGTCCTGGATGGTGAGGTACGTATCTGGGCCTACAGGGCACTTTGTCTATTGTTTCCACTCCATTGGCTTATCCTGGAGAACAGACTAATGGCGAAAAAGACAAGGACACAAACAGGCAGGCACACAAAAGAGACAAACACAGGTACTGGCTTAAAGCTGGACTGAAGATGTTTCTAAGATTTTCTGCTCTTGGTGATAACTAGGATTTCGTTTTTTCGAAGTTTATTTTTTGTCAAATTCGGAAGGTGTTTTTGGAGTTTAATTTTGATTGATTCCAAAATCTTTGAAATGCGGAGCTTAATTTCGGGGTGTTTCTTATGAAACACAAAAAAATAATATCCGGGCGTATACGTATGCTAGAGAAGGAAATATAAAACGCGCTTACATCAAAAAATATTTCTTCAGCTTGGTTTGGTGTTGGTGCCATTGCCATTGGCAATACTAATTTGTCCCACGGCAAAAGTTTCACACATCTGTGGCTTGGATAAACGCCGAAACCTTAAATATGAACTCGTGGAGGTAGTCGCGGGGAGGCGCGTATTCATCCGATCCTATTCCATTCTACCCCGCGGCCGCGCTAGGTGGAGTGGTAAAGGATGTAATAGGAAACTTTTAACTGCCCCTCTTCCAATTTTATGCAATCTCTAGGATCCATATATAGCTTTAGCTCTTACAAAAACACAACCTCTCTTCCTCTTAAATCTCAAATAGTATGCCCAAAAGTGTAACCCAATACAGAGGGTTTTGTCGTGATTCGAATGCATAACGACATGTAGTACTGAACCTAGACAAGATGGTCGGTAAGACCCCTATTTGTCAATGAACGGAGATTTGAATGAAAACTGTGGTGGCATTTTCCCGCGACCATTGACCGTTTGCGCTGATCAAACTTAATTATAAAATATCGTCTTTATTTAGTTTTTTTGGAAGGGGGGGGGGGGCATTGGCACATCAAAATTTGGAGTTTATAGGATAAATCCGAATGAATTAAAATTTTACCGGCTTTTTTTTTTAGATTTTCGGATTTATCCGAAAACACAGAGCCCTAGTGGTAACTTATTCAACGAGCTCTAAGGATCCTAAATATCCAAAAATTCTTCTAAAAATAGAAAAAAAATAGAAATAAAGGAAGATGGTGCATGTCCTGCCATAGGACGAGAAGATGAACTATCTTCGAAAAAGTGTACATGCGGATGAGTGACATCAGTGCTATCTGATAACCGTGGCCCACAAATTACAGTTTAGCAGTGACAATAATACCTATCCAGGGGTTAGTAGGCTAGCCTGCTTCGCTAGTATAGACTAGCAAAGAAGACAGAGGTGAGACATATTGATGCCTATTTCTGAACACAGAAGTGCAAGGTAGTGAGCTAGGGCGATGGCACACTTATTCGTGTTTTCTTTTTCATGTCTTGCTATGAAGGGGGCCAAAGGTGCTTTTTTCACGTCGCTCGGCTGCCCGAGACTGCACATATTTGTACAAAACATGGACAATGCACAGCAGTATACTTCCTTCGTTCTTTGCGATGTTGAATTTAAATATTGTCAAATGGTTCTTTAAAGGGTACCTACAATATCTTGTATGTGAAAAGGACGTGGAATAATTTTTTATCTCATTATCAGTATTTGATGTGTACAGCAATAATTGACCTTCTTTCTTAATGCATATTCCGAATCTGAAATTCCTTCTCTTATAGGGGCGCTCGGGAGCTTTCTAAGATGGCCTATTTATGGGCGTAACACATTCTATGTGCTCTAAGCATCCCAAAAATTTCAAGTTAGAATCATGCGCAGCTCATTTCACTAATAACCATTTGATAAAAGATAGTGAATCTCAGACGTAAAGATGGCTCCATCAAACCTGGCTGAATGTAGGCAAACAGCGAACGGGGCTCAGCAGACAATCAGACGCGATGGCTTCACGTGCGGACAAGCAACCGACCAGTCCTGGTCGTCCGCTCGGGAAGCCCTCGCTTGCAATCGACTGGCGAATGTCTTTCGCCGTTCCACCCTATTCGCCTTGATTTGGTTCAACCACATTCGCTGTTTTTTTATCGCATTTTAATAGTAAAATAAGCTGCACATAATTGTAAGTTTTTGACTTCTGGGATGCTTAGTGCACATAGGTTGAGTTAGGATCATAAATAGGCCATCTTGGATTACTATGGAATGCCCCTTTGATATATGTCATTTTTTATTTATATATAAGTACATTTCAGCATATGAGTAAGACAAACCAAGAACACGATTGGAGACGAAAGTGGAGAGTCTATTTGTGTTGCCTGTATTTTTCCACTTTTTATGCATTTGCTTGAGAGTGTTACCCCAGGCCGCTTTCTCAGAATGGCCACTATGGGAGCCTGCGGAGCTCTTCGAGAGGAGTGTCAGGGCAAGCCAGCAGGCGTCTCCTCTAGGACGGTACAGTGGGCAAGAAGCCCCTGACACACGAAAAAATTGACGCTCTGGCAGGTGGGTGTTTCTGATCGACCTGTAAGGGCTCAGGAACTGTTGTGGCAGAGTTCTGCTTAACTGTGCACATAATATGTTTATAGTGTGTGCTATTATTTACTACAATTTGAGATATCTTTATGAAACTATTGTTGATTTTGCCTTGTGCAGCACACGTGTACAGTCAGAGGCGCTACGAGGTGAAACAAGGTGAATGCGGGCAGACCAGGAAAAATGCCGCGTGGAGCGCAGCGGTTGCTTTGCACACTGGGAGTGAGGCTTTGAGGTTCGATCTACAGTCAAACCTGATAATATCAAACCTGGGTAATTCGAACATTTGTGAACGGACTAGTAGCTGTAATAAAAAAAAGAAAGCCGTTTACAACTCCCTGTAATGCCGAATTAGAGCGCAGCCCTCGAGGAGGAGGAGGGAAGGATACTGAGGGGAAGGCATACCCCTCCCCCTCCTCCTCACGTTCTCATCCTGTCTGCTACTCCTCCCTCCGAGCGGGGTCGCCGTCGCCTGACGAGGGTCACGTGACCTCACGGGGGTCATGTGACGTCACCGGGGGTTCGTGACCTCACGGGAGTCACGTGACGCCTATGAGGTCAAGTGACGATGACGTTACCAGTGACGTCACTATTGACGTCATCATCACTGGTGACGTCATCAGTGAGGATGACGATGCGAATGTCGATGACGTCATCAGTGACGTCAATGAGCACGTCATCAGTGAGGATGAATATGCAGATGACGTCATCATTGACGTCACTGATAACGTCATCAGTGTCGATGACGATGCCGGTGACGTCACTGGTGACGTCATCAGTGACAATGACCATGGCAATGCCAATGACGTCACTGATGGCGTCATCAGTGACGTCACGCGTCCCATAATGCACCGCGCGGTTCCGCAGACGGCGACGCCGACGCCGACGCCGACGCCGCTCAAGCCGGAAACGGGCCGCTAAGAGCTGCGCTCTAAAATGCATAGCGAAAAATGTGGTTACATTGAACGAAAACTGCAGCATCTCCCGATAGATCGAAATGATAAGAGCGCCGTTTAGCTCTGCAAGCTGGCTTTCCCCCAGTGGATGCATAACACTTAGGGAAAGGCAGCTTGCAGAGAAAGCTGGCTTTGTTTTCTTTTAAGCGACCACGCCTACCGCCCAGAAGAAAAAAAAAAAAGAAAAATATCTTCTATGGAGGGAGATGGTTAGAGCCTTGCATATCCGCGGATATCCGCAGTAAACCGGCGGATGCGCCCTATTGAAAAAGGAAAATATGAACTCGGCTTATTGGAAATATTGTATTCCAATGAAGTTGATGGAAACCAATAAAAACTTATTGTTATCCGATTAATTCATATCGGAGCACAATATCCCGATATAGTATGTGGTTATTGGTATACAACAGGATATTGGAGCACAATATCCCGATATAACTTGAGGTTATTGGTATACAACACGATATCGAAGCACAATATCCCGACAGAACTTGCGGTTATTGGGATAAAATACGACACCGCGTGCATATTGGTGACCGACATGGACATACTGTGCGGCCACACGATATATAAATATCGGTCGTCGATCACGGGCCCAAAGGAGAAAACAATAGCGCGTGATTAAGTCTCAGAACGAATTCCAAGTTACCAACATGAATTACATATACGACATCGCGTGAATGATATTGTAGAACAGCAGGAGTTACCATACGGCAATACGAGAGAGAACGATATTGGAGGTGGATACACACAGAACACAAACGTTCCGCGTTGCAAACATATTCACATTGATCGAAAGCGCAAGTGTACGTACGGCACACAATACGCACAGCCTCGAGCGCTTGAAATGCTAGACAACCACCAAACCATTCAGAATCATTAGCTGGAACACCCGCGACCTACCTTTCAATGAGAAAGCCCAATAACGACGTGCTTATTGGAGTGATCGTTTTCAAACAAATGTTTATTGCAGTTTTAATGCAACAAAAGTTAGGTTACCGATGTTGGAACCCAAATCGAACGCGATACGTGACAATGTCAGTTCGCACGATAAAATAATGAGGATTAATGGGCTTGACAGGTCACGTGCTTCTTACCCGCACATTCATCAATATTGACCCACCTTTTTGGGTAATCCTACGTCGTACACAAAATCCACAACCACACACGAGCACATTTCACCCACCACTCTTCGTCGCCTGTTTCGCAAGATTCGCACACTGTAAAAAACGACGTAAAAAATACGTGCATTTGCGCCATCAAACGATACATTACAGACTCGTTTTATGAGAAAAGTTTCCATCGTCAACCCGGGCACGCGAAAGCTTCAGCGCTCGAGCTTCGGAGGTAGTTCGAACTCCGAAGGGAGGCGAGCCCAGCGAGCCGGCGGGCCTGCGCGCATGCGCTGCCTGCAGTAGCCCATCGAGGCAGACGAGCGGCTGAGCGAGCCGCCGAGCCCGCCGGCCAGCCAAGCCTACCCGAGCCGCCGAGATTGCGCGATTGCGCACTGCGCAGCGACCGCGACCGCGCCAACCCGGCGAGACGGCGGCGACGGCGGGACCGACGGATGACAGCTCGTCAAGTCCGTCGCGCACTTTGCTTGTGGGCTCCAAGTGAAACCAACGCACTTTCAATCGCTTCGGAAGGTACGTATAGACGACTTTATTACTTGCAGCAATGAGTGCTTTGGTATACACAGATCAAAGTGAACACTGAAGGACAGAAGGGAGACATCATGTTTTGAAATCGCAGCTTATTTAAACGCATGCGTACCCTGCTGAAAGCGTCTGGCTGTGCTCTGTTGCAGACGTCATTTCGACTGCGTGTACTCTGATGTAACGTCAGTCAGTGTTTACACTCGGCTAGCTATCACTCGGCTTGTTATCTCATGTGCGAAATAGACGTAGAAACCAGCGCCTCGTCTCTTTCGGATATTCAACCTCCAGCCCCCTGGCTCCCAGCGTGCCTCCCGCCGCAAACCGTTCGACGTGTTGGATTCGTGGGCTCGTTCGAAGAGGCGTTGTGTAACGGTCACGAGTCGCCGAAGCGTTACCGGAGCTTCTCTTTACAAAAGTCGCGATCGACGCTGGGCTCTGAGCTAGTATTTTTTTTTCCCCTGGTAGACTATGAGTGCCGACCATTCATCTGTGGTGCCGACTGGCGGCGTACGAAGTTGAGAAAAGCTAGCGAGTCTGTCAGATTTTCGTGACGCCGCCCAACTGCTCTGCTACCGGCTGCGCTCAACGAATAATGTAAAAAACAAAAACAAAAAAACGCGTTTTCTAATGCGGATTCTTGGGCGAGTTGGTACTGAAACTTGGAGAACATAATAGCGCTTCACGACCGGGACGAAGAGTAGGAACGAGACAACAAAATGCGCTAACTTCAACTGGTTTAATCGTCAGAAAATCAAAGGTAGGAATACTCTGCATCATCGCGCCATTCAACCAATGCCAAGCCGCGCCACTGATCGCAAGAACTGTGTCTCTTTGTCGGCCAAATCGATTGACCCCACGGTGACACATCGATCCCCGTAGTTTTTTATCAGGTCCGCCTCTATAATTTTCTTTACCGTCTTATCTCTATGTTTTCTAATGACAGCGCACAGATTAAATTCAGGTTTGCACCCACAGTCATGGCAGTGCCTCGACAAATGACCGTCACGCTGTCCGCTCACTTTTAGGTTGTGCTCGCGCAATCTGTCATTTAGACATCTTCCCGTCTGTCCAACGTACTTTTTACCGCACGTCAGCGGGATCTCATAAACGACGCCTTCTGCGCTATCTACAAACGGGCTGCGATGCTTCTTCACGCAGCCAACCGGTGGTTTGCGGTAAGGGTCCGTCATTTTGCACAACTTGGCAAGTTTTTCTGGTGCAGAAAAAACCACCCGAGCGTTTAGGCGGTTTGCTATCCTTTTGAGATTGTGTGCCGTTTTGTGCATGTAAGGCACAACCGCCACTCTTTGTTTCTTTTGGGCCACATCCTGGTCTGGTCTCGCTACTACTCGTAGCTTCTTTAAAACCTTTTCTACAACCGACACCAGGAGCGTCCCCGGGAAACCGGCAGCCACCAAGCGTTCTGACTGCTCCTTCAGACCTGAAGGCATCGCATGATGACACGACCTTCTGATGGCGTTCACAAAGCACAAATTTACAATTCCTCTCTTGACAAGTTTTGAATGGGATGAATTGAATGGCAACTGGGGCTTATTTGCTCTTGGTTGGTATTTCCAACACACATGTTGCTCCGAAAGTGTGAGCCTGATATCTAAAAACTGTATGACGTTGTCCACAGGTACCTCGTGCGTAAGCTTGAGAGGATCTAGGACGGTACTAAAAACTGTTAAAAGGCTGTTCACCACCGAGGGAAAGTGAGAAACATCATGGGGAAGAAAAACTAAATAATCGTCGACGAATCTAAAAACCTTACTACCATTAAAGTCATTCAGGCCTTCCGAGAGAACTCTGTCATGATGGGCTAAAAATGTATCGCTTAAAACTGGAGCTAAACACGAGCCAATACACACCCCTCGCTTCTGAATATACACTCCGCTGTTCCACTCAACAAAGGTCGAGTTTAGATAAAATGTAAGCAATTCGAGAAAGTCATCTACAGTCATTCCTGCTGCGTTCTGAAAGGCTTGGGATTGGTTGAATGGCGCGATGATGCAGAGTATTTATACCTTTGATTTTTTGGCGTTTTCTATTTTTCAATTTTTTTTTTTTTGCCATGTTTCATTTCAGTCAACGCAAAGAAAATCGCGGCCGTACGTCGGTTGACTCCCGATTACTGTCTCTACATCGTAGATTGTCTCACCACAATGGTGCCTCTTTGGTGTGATCTTATTCTGATATCGTTACATCTTGCCTTTTCATCTTGGCACACTTCTAGACGACCTTCTACACGTTGCACTCCTTGTCGACATGTCGCTGGTGTTAGAGACAAATCTGAAGTCGCTGTTTGCTCACTCCTTGGTGCACATATTTCATGTTCAACATCAGGTATCTGAAGGAGGCGCCATGAAACTCTGGACTTTGTTTAGAGGTACCTCAACATACTGTATTAAAGTGTCGTTTTGTGTGTTATAGTTTCCTACAAAACCAAATTGCACTTTGTTCGTAATATACCCTAACTGTTCACTACAATTAAAGTTGCTATGAAACATTGGCCACGAGAGGTGACTCGGCCAACGCAGCCTGAAAATTCCTCGCATAATTTTCTTCATGGGTCATTTTGGACATTAACAAATTTTCTTGTGATTAATGAGTGTTATGCACATGTGTTCCACTTTTTGTACAGGTACTTCAGTTAGATAAATCCCAGCAAAGGCAGCAAGACAGTCTGATAGGGTCACACCAAGGATAACTGCATTCCTGCTTGAGTCCCGAGTCATGTCACCAAACTTCACTGAACATAATGGTACATTCCGTTTCCTTAAAATTTTCTTCTGAAATGTGTTTTTTGTTGTTGTTGTTGCTTCTTTCTATTGAAAAAAGGGTAGTACAACGTTTAAACACCCAATGTTTTTTTTTCTTTTTGTGAAATGTGGAGTACATCGTTTAAACACCCAATGGTTCATAGATGGTCTCTGTACCAGACAATAGGGTGTCTTTTACTCTGTTTCATACTTAGCGTGCAACGCTGTCAAAGGTACCAAAGTGGTGCGCATGAAAAAAATAGAAAAAGTGTTACTCCGCGCGTTTCGTGGACGAGTGGTAGAAGGCGCTGCTCTGGCGATATTGACGTCTTGGTGGCCGTGCTTCGAACCCATTTGACGCGGGAAGTTTTTTTCTTTTTTTTTCTCTTTTAGACATACTTTTCGTGCAAGATTGTGCGCATTGACGAAGTGCATATTTCAGTTCCTCCTCCTTGATTTTTATTTATAAGTCGCCGAGAGGCCAGATTTCTATCATCTGGTCTACCGCTTTGCAAGTGTTATTTGCCTTCAGCACCGAGTTATATTTTTTTTTTCGTGCAGCGTGGAATAAGGAATCGCCCTGATAGCGGCCTTGTCCCAAAATTTGTAATAAGACATTAATCGACAATAGTTGTGGCCTGTACAGTTTTTTTTTTAAATAGCTGTCAAGGGCGGGAATCTACCTCTCGGAGCACTTGCGATGCACCTTCAGCCGAATGACGTTCTGTGTGAACTCGTCATGGCTTGACGGTCCCCGTGCTCGAAACTTTCACGTTGCGAGGTCTTTGCTTCGGGGACGCCACCTTGCCAGATAGGCACAGCGCCTTGCACTTCGCGACAGTACAGGGCACACTCCAGTGTCGTTACTGGCCGGCTCCAGGACTTCACGACCCAATTCTCCAGGGAGTGTGTTTTTCTACTCGCGTACACATTGGCAATCATCTGCTTGCACTCTTTCAAGATTTTCGCACAACGAATCTTCGAAAATATCCGAGCAGGAGAGGTACTTGAGCTAACTGCGTAAGACGCCATCTTCTCAAAACCAACCAGTGCCACACAACCCGAAAACCCGCAGCGGCTGCAACACGGACGAACACGAAAACAATTTGAGGTGGTTTACATTATCTTTTCCTTTTTCTTGAAAAACATTTGTGCTCCGTTGAAATCATAACCTCACTCTCAGTTACTAGCCCCGAGGAGGCACATTTTCCGACTTTTTAAAATTTTTTGGCAGGGGACGCACTATCTTATGGAGCGAACGTAGGCACGGTCAGCAATGCAAACCGGTGCGCTAGCTTTGACTGCGTTGCACTCTATATACAGAGGATAGGACCGCTTCAGACGGGGCAACCTTTCCAGCAATTTTGGGACTGCTGGCGGGTTGTTCCCTAGCTTTCCCTAGGTCGACACGAATTGCTGAGAGCGGGTCCGCCTCGAAGCGGACGAGCAACTCTGACTACTCGGAGATGTTTGAAGCAGCAGCAGAAGATCAGGAATGCAATATTTTCACGTGACACCCCTGTGGTCGTGATGATGAGAACTGAGGTCTTAGTTCTGGTTTGAAATGGATCATTTTTGAAAATAATCTGTTTCAAAAAGATGAGTTACTATTCTCAGCACAATTTAAAAATAGAAAAACATGTTTTTAGGATATAACTGTGTGTCTAAATACTGTAAGAAAAATAAAATTTCATGATGAAGATGGCAGGTCGTAGTGATTCGGTTGCTGCATGTGAACGCGGGCGGCCGGTGTTGCTGGTGTTGCGACATGAAGTTGATGGACGAAATTGTTCCATCTGAAGCGGGCTTTAGTGAACTAAATTCAAGGGCCGTGGAGCTCTGGGTGCAAGCCCACGTGGAAACATTTTTTTTTCTTGTTTGCCTTTTTTAGTATTTAAATATATATATATATATATATATATATATATATATATATATATATATATATATATATATATATACTTTTTTAAGTTATAACATATTGATGCATAATTTACACTCTAATTCATTTTCAGAAGCGCTTTTACTCACAGTCCGTGGCTTTCTAGTGCTTGCAATAGCTTCTCGTTGAGCTAATGCCACCTCTGCAAAGGGAGAGGGATCTTCCCACGCTTTTCAGGCTGTAAAGCTGTGGCTTGCACAGCTCTAGTGTGTCACACCTCGCTCACTGGCTCCATCGCGAAGCATAGGTGCTTCATGCCGCGCCACACCGTTAGCCCAAAAAACGGTCGGGTGACAAACCTCGGACCATTTGTCACTGCACTCAGCTATGGTATGGTGGCATGGTCGGGGCATGAAGCAGGGGTACAGCTTAGAAATGCTGATCTTCATGACATTTTAAACACATTTTTCATTACTTTTGTGTCGAGTTGCCAGCATTCTAAAGGTGAGAAAGCAAGCAGCAGCGACAGCAAGAAAAGAAAAATTTAAGACCGCTTTCACCAAGAATCAATTACGAGCACTAGAAAGGCATGGAGTGTAATTAAAACGCTTCTAAAGGCTTATTAGCGTTTAAATTAAGTACTTGTGCCTCAAGAATACAAAAAAACAATGTAAATATAATTATAAGGATAAAATATACACCAGGAGGACTTAAACCAGAACTACAGTCTGTAAGTTTGAAATTTGACACCTTAAACCTCTTGGCCACCACCCAATTTTATTTCCAGGTCGTTCATCGAGGTACATGAATTTTGTTTGCAGCTGCAGGCTGCAAGAGAGATAGCCTTATTTTCATTTACTTTACTATTCCCACCAAATATGACAAGTGATAAAGAATAGAACCTCATTTGGTTGGCCGAGGCACTGTGCTTGCATCAAGGCAAACTAGCCTGTCTTGCTGGGTTCATATTTTGTTTCATCACGTGTTTAGGATTCTGTTGTCGCTCATCAAAAGAAGAAAAAAAAACTGACTAATTCTGACTTATTCTGGTGTTCAGGTACCCTTGGCAGTAAACTGTGCTAAATGGGGCAAAATATAGATACTTTTTTTAGCAAATATGCATCGTTTTAGCAAAATGAGCTACACTATTTGACTAACGTGTAACTGAACGAGACTCTCCACTTGGGTCTTTTTTCATCTCTCGCAGACTCTATTTCCTGCTTTTTGTGGTTTGTATCAGACTTTTGTATTCTGTCCGGCCAAAGCATCTGTGTTACACTAAGACTGGGTTCTTTAGGATATCTACAGGTATTCTTCGCAGCAAATGGCTTCCAATCAGGAACACGAGTTTGTTCTCGGCCACCGAGAGCAAGTATTTTCAAGTTGAGCTATTGACCGCCTATATGAGTTTTGTATTTCATTCCTCTTGAATGCCATAACCTATGTGTAGTGAACTTGCATTAGTATTTTGTTGTCTCTCTTCTGCAAAAACACCCAAGTTTGACTAAGACCGGGTTCTTTCTTATACATGCAGGTCTTGGTGGCAAGCACCAGCCAATCAAGGCCAGAAGTTTGCTCTTTGCCGTGCATGGCAAGTGTTTTCAAGGTGAGTGATTGACGCCTATCTGAGTTGTGCGTTTCATTCCTCACAGACACTCTATGTCCTGTCTTTATAGTGGTCTTGTGTCAGGCTTTTGTGTCTCTGTCCGGTCAAAGCATCTGTGTTAGACTAAGACTCGGTTCTTTAGGATATCTGCAGGTATTCTTTGCAGCAAATGGCTGCCAATCAGGAACACGTGTCTGTTCTCGGCCGCTAAGAGCAAGTATTTTCAAGGTGAGCTATTGCCCACCTATATCAGTTTTGTGTTTCATTGCTTTTGGATGCCATTTCCTATGTGTAGCGGTCTTGCACTAGTATTTTGTTGTCTCTCTTCTGCAAAAGCACCCAAGTTTAATTAAGACCGGGTTCTTTCTTGGTCTTGGTGGCAAGAACCAGCCAATCAAGGCCAGAAGTGTTTTTTTTTTTTTTTTTGCCGCGCATGGCAAGTGTTTTCAAGGTGAGGTATCGATGCCTATCTGAGTTGTTTGTTTCATTCCTCACAAACACTCTATTTTCCGTCTGTATAGTGGCCTTGTTTCAGGCTTTTGTGTCTGTCCGGCCAAAGTATCTGTGTTAGACTAATCTTTAGGATATGTGCAGCAATTCTGCGATGCCAATCAGGAACACGAGTTTGTTCTCGGCCACCAAAAGCAAGTATTTTCAAGGCGAGCTATTGCCCGCCTATATGAGTTTCAGCATTCATCAAGGAGCGCAAAATCAGAGCCCGGGGGTTGGCCATTGCAAAAGTGTTGACTCGGAAGCGCATAGGGAGGAAGCTTTACAAAAGTATCCACCTGCTTCTACAAGACAAACCAAAACTAAGAATGTGGGTTCCATTTGAAAAAAAAAAATTGTCAGTTATTTTTATCCTTATAACTATATTTACATTGTTTTTTTGTATTTTTGAGGCACAAGTACTTAATTTATACGCTAATTTACCTTAAAAAGGCGTTTAAATTACACTCCATGCCTTTCTAGTGCTCGTAATTGATTCTTGGTGAAAACGGTCTTAAATTTTTCTTTTCTTGCTGTCGCTGCTGCTTGCTTTCTCACCTTTATAATGCTGACAACTCGACACAAAAGTAATGAAAAATGTGTTTAAAATGTCATGACGATCAGCATTTCTAAGCTGTACCTCTGCTTCATGCCCCGACCATGCCACCATACCATAGCTGAGTGCAGTGACAAATGGTCCCAGGTTTGTCACCCGACCGTTTTTTGGGCTAACGGTGTGGCGCGACTCATGAAGCACCTATGCTTCGCGATGGAGCCAGTGAGCGAGGTGTGACACACTAGAGCTGTGCAAGCCACAGCTTTACAGCCTGCAAAGCGTGGGAAGATCCCTCTCCCTTTGCAGAGCTGGCATTAGCTCAACGAGAAGCTATTGCAAGCACGAGAAAGCCACTGAGTGTGAGTAAAAGCGCTTCTAAAAATGAATTAGTGTGTAAACTATGCATCTATATGTTAAAACTTAAAAAAGTATATATGTATATATATATATATATATATATATCTATTTAAATACTAAAAAAGGCAAAAAAGAAAAAAAAATGTTTCCATGTGGGCTTGCACCCAGAGCTCCACGGCCATTGAATTTAGTTCCCTAAAGCCCGCTTCAGACGGAACGATTTCGCCCAGCAACTTCATGTCGCAACACCAGCAACACGGGCCGCCCGCGTTCACATGCAGCAACAGAATTGCTACGACTTGCCATCATCATCATGAAATTTTATTTTTCTTACAGTATTTAGACGCACAGTTATATCCTAAAAACATGTTTTTATATCTTTAAATTGCGCTGAGAATACTAACTCGTCTTTTTGAAACAGTTTATTTTCAAAAATGATCCATTTCAAACCACACCTAAGTCCTCAGTTCTCATCATCACGACCACAGGGGTGTCACATGAAAATATTGCATTCCTGATTGGCTGCTGCCGCTTCAAACATCTTTGAGTAGTCAGAGTTGCTCGTCCGCTTCGAGCCGGACCCAATCTCAGCAATTTGTGTCGATCTAGGGAAAACTAGGGAACAACCCGCCAGCAGCCCCAAAATTGCTGGAAAGGTTGCCCCGTCTGAAGCGATCCTATAGTCTGTTTCATACATAGAGTGCAACGCAGTCAAAGCTAGCGCACCGGTTTGCATTGCTGACCGTGCCTATGTTCGCCCCATAAGATAGTGCGTCCCCTGCAAAAAATATTTAAAAAGTCGGAAAATGTGCCTCCTCGGGGCTAGTAACTGATAGTGGCGTTATGATTTCAACGGAGCACAAATGTTTTTCAAGAAAAAGGAAAAGATAATGTAAACCACCTTAAATTGTTTTCGTGTTCATCCGTGTGGCAGCCGCTGTGGGTTTTCGGGTTGTGTGGCACTGGCTGGTTTTGAGAAGATGGCGTCTTACGCAGCAAGCTCAAGTACCTCTCCGGCTCGGATGTTTTCCAAGATTCGTTGTGCGAAAATCTTGTAAAAGTGCAAGCAGATAATCGCCAATGTGTACGGGAGTATAAGAACGCATTCCCCGGAGAATTCGGTCGTGAAGTCCTGGAGACGGCCAGTAACGACACTGGAGTGTGCCCTGTACTGTCGCGAAGTGCAAGGCGCAGTGCCTATCTGGCAAGGTGGTGTCCCCGAAGCAGAGACCTCGCAACAAGAACGTTTCGAGCACGGGGACCGTCAAGCATGACGAGTTCACACAGAACGCCATTCGCCTGAAGGTGCATCGCAAGTGCTCCGTGAGGGAGATTCCTACCCTTGACAGCTATTTCAAAAAAAAAACTGTACAGGCCACAACTATTGTCGATTAATGTCTTATTATAAATTTTGGGACAAGGCCGCTATCAGGGCGATTCCTTATTCCACGCTGCACGAAAAAAAAAATATAACTCGGTGCTGAAGGCAAATAGCACTTGCAAAGCGGTAGACCAGATGGTAGAAATCTGGCCTCTCGGCGACTTATAAATAAAAATCAAGAAGCAGGAACTGAAATATGCACTTCGTAAATGCGCACAATCTTGCACGAAAAGTATGTCTAAAAAAGAAAAAAAATACCAAAAAACGTTGCGCGTAAATTGGGTTCGAACCACGGCCACAGAGACGTCAATATCGCCAGAGCAGCGCCTTTTACCACTCGTCCACGAAACGCGCGGAGTAACACTTTTTCTATTTTTTCATGCGCACCACTTTAGTGCCTTTGACAGCGTTGCACGCTAAGTATGAAACAGAGTATAAGACACCCTATTGTCTGGTAGAGAGGCCATTTATGATCGCTTGGGTGTTTACACGATGTACTACACATTTTACAAAAAGAAAAAAAAACATTGGGTGTTGAAACGTTGCACTACCCTTTTTTCAATAGAAAAAAGCAACAATAAAAAAAAAACACATTTCAGAAGAAAAAGTTAAGGAAACGGAATGTACCATTATGTTCAGTGAAGTTTGGTGACAAGACTCGGGACTCGAGCAGGAATGCAGTTATCCTTGGTGTGACCCCATGAGACTGTCTTGCTGCCTTTGCTGTGGTTTATCTAACTGAAGTACCTGTACGAAAAGTAGAACACATGTGCATAACACTCATTATTCGAAAGAAAATTTGTCAATGTCCAAAATGACCTATAAAGAAAATTATGCGAGGAATTTTCAGGCTGCGTTGGCCGAGTCACCTCTCGTGGCCAATGTTTCATAGCAACTTTAATTGTAGTGAACAGTTAGGTTATATTACGAACAAAGTGCATTTTGGTTTTGTAGGAAACTATAACACACAAAACGACACTTGAATACAGTATGTTGAGGTACCTCTAAACAAACTCCAGGGTTTCATGGCGCCTCCTTCAGATACCTGATGTTGAACATGAAATATGTGCACCAAGGAGTGAGCAAACAGCGACTTCAGATTTGTCTCTAACACCAGCGACATGTCGACAAGGAGTGCAACGTGTAGAAGGTCGTCTAGAAGTGTGCCAAGATGAAAAAGCAACATGTAACGATATCAGAATAAGATCACACCAACGAGGCACCATCGTGGTGAGACAATCTACGATGTAGAGACAGTAATCGGGGGTCAACCGGCGTACGGCCGCGATTTACTTTGCGGCGACTAAAATGAAACATGGTAACAAAAAAAAATTAAAAATTAGAAAACGCGTTTTTTTTTTTACTTTATTTGTTGAGCGCTGCCGGTAGCAGAGCAGTTGGGCGGCGTCACGAAAATCTGACAGACTCGCTAGCTTTTCTCAACTTCGTACGGCGCCAGTCGGCACCACAGATGAATGGTCGGCACTCTTAGTCTACCAGAAAAGAAAAAAAGTACGAGCTCAGAGCCCAGCGTCGATCGCGACTTTCGTAAAGAGAAGCTCCGGTAACACTTCGGCGACTCGTGAGCGTTAAACAACGCCTCTTCGAACGAGCCCACGAATCCAACACGTCGAACGGTTTGCGCCGGTAAGCACGCTGGGAGCCAGGGGGCTGGAGGTTGAATATCCGAAAGAAACGAGGCGCTGGTTTCTACGTCTATTTCGCACATGAGATAACAAGCCGAGTAATAGCTAGCCGAGTGTCAACACTGACTGACGTTACATCAGAGTACACGCAGTCGAAATGACGTCTCCAACAGAGCACAGCCAGACGCTTTCAGCAGGGGACGCATGCGTTCAAATAAGCTGCGATTTCAAAACATCATGTCTCCCTTCTGTCCTTCAGTGTTCACTTTGATCTGTGTATACCAAAGCACTCAATGCTGCAAGTAATAAAGTCGTCTATACTACCTTTCGAAGCGATTGAAAGTGCGTTGGTTTCACTTGGAACCCACAAGCAAAGTGCGCGACGAACTTGACCAGCTCTTATCCGTCGGTCCCGACATTGCCGCCGTCTCGCCGGGTTGGCGCGGTGGCGCGGTCGCGGTCGCTGCGCAATGGCGCAATCGCGCAATCTCGGCGGCTCGGCTAGGCTTGGCTGGATCGGCGGATTCGGCCACTCGGCGGCTCGCTCCGCCGCTCGTCTGGCTCGATGGGCTACTCGCGGCTTGCTCGGCTCGCCTCCCTTCGGAGTTCGAACTGCCGAAACAGGCGACGAAGATTGGTGGGTGAACTGTGCTCGTGTGTGGTTGTGGATTTTGTGTACGACGTAGGATTACCCAGAAAGGTGGGTCAATATCGATAAATGTGCGGTTAAGAAGCACGTGAGCTGTCAATCCCATTAATCCTCATTATTTTATCGTGCAAACTGACATTGTCACGTATCGCGTTCGATTTGGGTTCCAACATCGGTAACTTAACTTTTGTTGCATTAAAACTGCAATAAACATTTGTTTGAAAACGATCACTCCAATGAGCGCGTCGTTATTGGGCTTTCTCATTGAAAGGAAAAGCTAGTTATTCTGAATGGTTTGGTGGTTGTCTAGCATTTCAAGGGCTCGAGGCTGTGTGTACTGTGTGCCGTACGAACACACTAAAAAAAATCAGTTCGAAAAAGAACTTTTTGGAGTTCTTCGGCTTGTCCATATTTTGCACCCTAAAAGGTTCTTTTAAGCACCATATAAAAAAGTTCTTCACGAAGAACCTTTAAGGAGTTCAAGTTCTCTTTTCATTGAAACAATTCTTCGTGAGGAACTTCTAAAAAGTTCTTTTCGGAGCTTCTCTCGCTAAAACAGTTCTTGGTGAAGAACCGTTTAACAGTTCTTTTAAGTTCTCTTTTCAATGGAACAGTTCTTCGTGAGGAACGTTTAAAAAGTTCTTTCTAGCCCTTCTGTCGCTGAAACAGTTCTTTTTAGTTCTCTATCGGATGAAACGATTTTTCGTCAAGTACCTTTGGAAGGTTCTTATAAGCTCTTTTAATTAACCAGTTAGTAATATGAAGAGCCTTTATTGAGTTATTTTAGGGTCTAAGGAAATAAGTTCTAGATAACCTTTCAAGGGAACTTTTATGTTGGGTGTGCGAATACCCCTTCGGTTCAAAAAGAAGAGCGATATTTCTAGGTTAAACACTGCAATGAAAGTCATTGTGTACAGTGGACTTCTTGAATCGAGAAATATCGCTGCGCTATTTGAACCGAGGGGTATTCGCACACCCTAACAGTAAAGTTCCCTTGAAAGGTTATTTAGAACTGTTATTTCCTTAGACCCTAAAAAAACTCAATAAAGATTTTCATGATTTACTGGTCAATTGAAACAGCTTATAACAAGCTTGCAAAGGTATTCGATGAAAAACCGTTCCATCCGAGAGAGAACTAAAAAAAACTACATAGGATTTCATTTCAACCACTATTTGCTCACCCCTAACTTTTAAGTTACTTTTCACCGAAAGAGCTTTCTAGTATGAACCTTTTTAATTAAAGGTTTGTTGCAAAGACCACTTTCGAGTTAACTTGAATAACTTATTCGCAAAAAGCGACTTGGGCAGCAATTTTAGGTGTACAGTAGCTCTTTTGTAAACCGCTCTTTATCGACTGCCTCGAACTGTTCAAAGAGGCAATATACATCACCTAGACGTTTTGTAAACGTCAACAGACGTGCAAAACAGGCTTTGAACGACAAGGCTCCTTTTCTGGGGCACTACATCTACTGCAGAACCACTGGCTTGGATGGGTATTCAAGTACACATTCATCGTTGATACTCTTATCTAGACCAAGTATGAGGTATAGGGAATAGAGGTAGGAGAAACAAGAGATGCTCTGCAATATCCAACTTGTCAACGGTGAAATGAAGACAGGATACCGCGGTTCACAAAAAAAACATACGGACGTTTATTGAACATGACTAGATTGAAACTTAGCACATGAGTAGAATGCTTCTCTGCCTAAAATATAGATCAAATAAAACACGGCCTAGTGGAACACTGAAATGAGACGCTGAAATTTTAACCTTGAGAAAATTTAGACAACGTTCTAGATGTCTGATTTCATATGTGGCACGTTAGCGAGCTCAGATCTATTATTTGACCACTAACAAAAGAAAACAAAAACTGACTTGGAAAAACTTCAAAACCCTTTCTTGTTGAGGTATACTTTATGGATAAAAATGCTATCTTGGAGACGAAATGGACGAGGCAACCACTCAGGTGTGGAAGCAAGAAAAATGGAATTGCTGCAAAACAAGACTTCTGGCCCCTTCCTTCTCATGATGCCCCTCTCCAACCCCACACTGCGAGGGCGCATGGCACAAACAGGTGTTAAACCCAGACAAAGGGCACAACGGCACTGCAAGTGAGCAGCTGCAAACCAGGCTGTTAGCTGAATTTAGACAGTGCCTAAGTCTCTTAGTGTACCCTTTTTAGGTTTGAAGTAACTCAAAACCAGACAAAACTGATCCACCATTCAGGCTGTCAATTGCCTTGAAAGTATAGTGGAAAAGGCGTTAAAATTACCACTTCGGGAATGCAGAGGGCCGGGTACAGCTAAATAACATCAGTGGTGGTCTTGCCAGCGATGTCTACCCTCCTTGCCTGTGACGTCTCTGCTATTATTTGAAGTAAGAGCTTCACATCTGTTGCGGCCTTGGAGCATTCAGCAGCCATAATCTCTACGTGGTCTGCACAGTTGTCGGTACCTTCTACGTCATGATGTGGAACCTGAAAAAAAAAGTCAGTGCCATGCAGACAATATGAGATTTGAAGAACAAAGTTGTGTACCAGACGAACTCCAGCAAGCCTTATTTTATGTTATGTAAAAATTTGTAATTTAAACAGTGGGTGCACAGGTCCAAATAGATCAAGTTTATGTGCTCTATATTTTAGCTATAATAAGGCAGTTCAATGCAGAAAAAGAGATTTAACCGAGAGACAACCAGAGAGTATTTGATATATCTGACAAGCCATGCAACTGTGACTTCTACAGATTACATTTACAGCAAATGATTCGTTCAAGTCACTTTGGAGCACCTGTTGCAGTAGTCAGAAGTCCATTTAGGAGTAGCCAAAAGTACGTTTAGGAGAAGCTAAAAGATGTATTGGCATATAAGCAAAAACTTCGTCAACTAAAACACTATCTACTTTGCCCTCCCACTCCTGTGCAACCTTTTCTTAACATCAATTGCTTGACAAGTTTGATTCTCTCGAACAAAGCACTATCTGCTTAGTTGCACACAGAAGCACCAGACATGGCAACAACAGTCTGAGTGATGATGGAGATTATGAACTGCTGTGAATGGTGGTTTTAGGTACGGAATCAAAAGTAAAACAAACAGTACGTACCACTAAAATAAAATATTATAAAAATAGAAACATTTTGAGTACTCAAAGTGATGTTTTGTTACAGTTCTAAAGGTTATAATAAAACAAAGATTTCGTCATTTGATTGTGAATATCAATGTCGTATATTTAAGACTTCATAACAAGAATCTGCATGCGAACAATAAATATGCCTTTTAAAAACAATCAAGCCGAATTTGGTAAGGTCATTCCCAAGCTTCTAACCATTCCTCTGGACGGGCAACTGAAAACTGTATAAAGATTCCTCTCATTTTGGCAAAATGTAACAGGCTAAGCACTTTGAAGCATATGCTGCAGCAATTACATAACTACATTTAGCTGAATAACTATTTAAGAACAGTTGCCGCCTCCAGGTTAGTCTTATTTTTTTTAACTGTATCAGAACCAGGTTTTAACAAACTTACCATGGTCCTTTTGTAATTTGAATACAGTCACTACGTTGGCGTTTTTCCTTTCGCTTTCGTCCACCCCCTTTGCCATAGTTTTCCTTGTTTTGCTGAACATCTGGCAGATGCATAAGAAGCAACCTTTCTTTTTTTTTCATTTTGTTAATAAGGCTGTGTCGCAGTGAATCCTACAGTGAGACTGATGAGCAGCAAGCCTGTTACAATGCAGATAATGAACTTCGATACAAGCATTTCAATTGTCAGAATGAAAACAAGTTCATGTGAATCTTACGCAGCGTCCAGTGGAGTCAGCCAGGAAGGGGTATGCCGCTTGGAGGGCACGCATGACATCATCTAGCTAAGACCGACCTGGCGTTCTGGAAAGAAAAAAACAACAAATGTTAGCCTCTGTTTTAAGATATATAAGTGAGGACTTCAAATGCTGCTGCTTTCGAAGTTTTGCTCAGAGTGTCGTCTGCCAACGCAGCGACCAACTTTGTTCGTGCTTCATTTCGCTGTGGTTGAAGGAAAAGTTCACTCTTTTCACACAGCCTCTGTAACCGTAGCGAGGGAAATTATGGGAGAGTATATCGCTGTGGCCATACATTCCTCACAACCTCTGTAGACCAAACTGAGGCTGCTGTGTTACTAGCACGAGGCACATTGGAGGGTCCAGGCAAGCTGAAAGATAACAATGTAATTAGTGCATCTCGAATTTCACAAATAGAACGCAAATTTCCAATTGGGTAATGTGCCCCACCTTTCTTTTACGTCTTCTTTTAGCTGTTCAATCAGTTTTAGCAGTTTGACTCGCAGTTTCATAGCAGGAAGCAACTGCTCAATCATCCACACTGACAAGTTTAGTAACGTCTTTCCATCAACTTCTTCTGCTTAAAAGGAGATAAAATATTGCACATACAGTTTATATCATATATATGTTATATATGTTAATGACAGAAGTTATACCACATTTTTTACCCTTTTATTCTGATGGTGTACACAAATATAGTATAAAGAGAGTGAAGATGGGGGGAGGAGGAAAACCATAAAGCAGTGGCATGCATCACCCCCACACTGCTTCCATTATCTGGTTCCCCAGATCCTCCCTCGACATCTTTACGTTTCATGTGCTTCCTGAAGCTCTCAAGTGCAATAAAATATCGTCCAGACGGAGAGCACATACCCAACTTGCAAACAGAATTAAAGTTCGGGTCACCTTGAACTTTCTGGAGATGATTTGTCAGATGACTCCCGATGTGGTAGCACTGCGAAAACTTTGAACACTCGTATCCGCTCATGCTGAAATCGCACAAACGACGACAAATCTCACCAATCGCCGAAAGACCCGGAAGCACTTCCTCGCTCACAAAACATGTCCAAATATCCACACTACACTACAAGTTTCATAAAAAAATATTCGCGTGCACATGGAAGTATGGAAGGATAGCGCCATCAAGACCCCGATCAGCCACCGTTACCGGCACTCAACTTGGAAACTGAAAACGCGAGATGAAACCGACGCCGCCAACCAACACAAAAAAAGAGGACGGAGCATTCTGCTTACCTTCAAATCTCTGGGCGAAGTCTCCAAGGTTTTGCTTTGTCAACCAATCTGACACGTCCTGGAGCTTCCATCTGGACACATTTGTA
The DNA here is from genome assembly GCF_016920785.2 of Ixodes scapularis. Lineage (NCBI taxonomy): Eukaryota > Metazoa > Arthropoda > Arachnida > Ixodida > Ixodidae > Ixodes > Ixodes scapularis. The sequence goes on along the minus strand of NW_024609873.1, from coordinate 13,507,297 downwards.
TGTTCTCGCACCGTGACCCTATCCATTGAATGCCGCCGACAGAAGCAGGTCGAAACAGTAAACAGCGAACCCCGAATTGTTGGCCGCAGTTACTTTCGCCTTTACAGAATCTCACGCAGGCAAACGGCGCGGCGCAGCGGCACCACCGGCACTCCTTCGCGCGCAACCGCTTCTTCGAAAACAAAATAACAAAAAAAAAAAACACGTTATGAAGAACAATTTTCCAGGGAAACGTTCTTCATCGCCCGGTCGCCTTTCTGGTGCGCCAGGGGGCGACACTGTTTGAGCGAAAACAGTTCTTCACGAGGAAAAAGAGTTCTTGGGGCGGCGAAGAACCTTTCAAGAACGGATTTTTTTTAGAGTGTACACTTGCGCTTTCGGTCAATGTGAATGTGTTTGCAACGCGGAACGTTTGTGTTCTGTGTGTATCCACCTTCAATATCGTTTTCTCTCGTATCGCCGTATGGTAACTCCTGCTGTTCTACGATATCATTCACGCGATGTCGTATATGTGGGCGTACCGATATCCACATGTTGCTTCACGGGCGACCAATACTCTGTTACGTATCCTCTTAGTCCGCGGTATATGCCGACGTAATTCATGTTGGTAACTTGGAATTCGTTCTGAGATTTATCCACTAGATATTGTATTCTCCTTTGGGCCCGTGATCGACGACCGATATTTATATATCGTGTGGCCGCACAGTATATGTCCATGTCGGTCACCAATATGCACGCGGTGTCGTATTCTATTCCAATAACCGTAAGTTCTGTCGGGATATTGTGCTTCGATATCGTGTTGTATACCAATAACCGCAAGTTATATTGGGATATTGTGCTCCAATATCCTGTTGTATACCAATAACCGCATACTATATCGGGATATTGTGCTCCGATATGAATTTCCATCGTGCGTATTGGGTTAATCGGATAACAATAAGTTTATATTGGATTCCATCAACTTCATTGGAATACAATATTTCCAATAAGCCGAGTTCATACTGGCCTTTTCAATAGGGTAGTGGTCTTGCGTTAGTATTTTGTTGTCTCCCTTCTGCAAAAACACCCAAGTTTAATTAAGACCGGGTTCTTTCTTATGCATGCAGGTCTTGGTGGCAAGAACCAGCCAATCAAGGACAGAAGTTTCTTTTTTGCCGCGCATGGCAAGTGTTTTCAAGGTGCGTGATTGACACCTATCTGAGTTGTTTGTTTCATTCCTCACAGACACTCTATTTCCTGTCTGTATAGTGGTCTTGTTTCAGGCTTTTGTGTCTCTGTCCGGCCAAAGCATCTGTGTTAGACTAATATTTAAGATATGTGCAGCAATTCTTGGCAGCAAGTGGCTGCCAATCAGGAACACGAGTTTGTTCTCGGCCACCAAAAGCAAGTATTTTCAAGGCGAGCTATTGCCCGCCTATATGAGTTTCAGCATTCATCAAGGAGCGCAAAATCAAAGCCCGGGGGTGAGCCATTGCAAAAATGTTGACTCGCAAGCGCATAGGGAGGAAGGTTTATAAAAGTATCCACCTGCTTCTACAAGTCAAACCAAAACTAAGAATGTGCGTTCCATTCAATAAAAAAAAAACATTGTCAGACCGAATTAACTCGGGGGCGGCACGGAGCAAACAAGCCACGGTACGAGTATGCTTGGTTCAGGCTTTTGTTGGGGTGGTAGATGACTCGGTGTTTTCTACAAAAAAAAACATTTTTTTTCTTAAAGTGTGGTGGTCGAAATATTCAGGGATGGGCATTGAATCGGGATGTTAAGGTAAAAATTTCATCCACATGCCGGGATTCATGTGCCTTGTCCCCCTAGCGAGGGGGACAAGGCCTTCAAAATTTTGGGTTCGCAAAAGGGGTGCGTCAGAATTGACGTCTCATTTTACATCATGCGTCTCAATTTAAAACGCACTATAAATGACATGCCTGAGATTCGTATGGGTGTACTTCCTCTCAGCAAGTATATGGTTCTGTCTCAGAAAGGTCTAATCTGATGTTGACCGCTCCTCAGGTCTCCGCCGACGATTCATGAGGACGAGACCCAACCGGGACACTAGGGAGGAACGGCTTAAACAAGGGAGGCTACATATACGACAGCTTCTTGAGGACAAGAGACGAAAATAGATAGATGGTGGGTGTTTCATTTGCTACGCCTTTTGGCGTGCACATTATGTTTGTTATGTTTCAAGGTTTCTGCAGAGTTCGGTTTCAACTATTGTAAAATACCGAGCATGCGCCCAGGTCGCAGAAGCGCCTACCCTCTGATTCGGAACGATCCGCAAATAAGCAAAGGGCATACCAGACACCCATCCACCTGTTTTGAACCATGCTCAAAATATTGAAAGAGCACATCAAGCGCCAGGTGCTGCGGCGTCTTTGCCACAATAGCGCCGGTCGCAGAGCTGACAGATCCGTGACTGGCGCAAGCCATGGCATGGCCTTTGGGAACCAGGGAATTGAGATTAAAGAAGTAGAGCAGAAATTGGAGGCGAGTGGTGAAGGTGAGCAGAGTTAACAGAAAACAAGGACGAAGGGAGTTCCGTCGCATGAGGCATCTGTGTCCCGTGCATGTAATTTTGAGTGTGCTGTAGATGGCTACCCAAAAAAATTGTTACTTGGCCGTAACTAATCGCAAATCTCTCTTGCAGTTTCCACGGCCCACAAGCTAGCCGGCGCCAGTTCATTCTCGTTCAAAGGTTAGGATTCTAGACTTTCTAGATTGCCCTGAAGCAGCAATACTGAAGCCAGACAAGCAATACGGCATATTTAATTGGCAGAACGACTCGGAACGCTTTCACTGAAGCTTGTTTTGCTGCAATACACGTGTGTATTGTAGCAAAACAAGCTTCAGTGAAAGCGTCTCTACTCGTTCTGAGCTCCGTCAATTAAATGTGCCGTACCGCTTGTCTGTCTGGCTTCAGTGTTGCTGTAGGCGACAAAACGTGTGCCCAGTTTTGTCACAAGAGGCATATTATGTCACGCACATGTAATTTTGATTTTATCCGGCTTAGTGTGCTGTAGGTGGCTGGTCAAAGAAATTGGTACTTGGACGCAGCTAATCGCAAATCGTTCTGACAGTTTCCACGGCCTAAGAGCCAGCAGGTCCCAGTTTGCTTTTCTTCAAAGGTGACAATTCCAGATTCCCGAAGCAGGAATACTAAGGCCATATGACCGGTACAGCATTTTTAATTGACGGAGCTCAGAACGACTGGGAGCTCCTGCATTGAAGCTTTTTTTTCTGTAATACAAGCGGGTGACATTGACACGTGCCCAGTTACGTCGCAAGAGGATATCTATGTGCCGCGCATGTAATTTTGAATCTTTCAGACTTAGTGTACTTTACGTGGCTATTCAAAGTAACTGCTACTTGGACGCAACTAATGCCAATCTCTCTTCCAGTTTCCACGGCCTACAAGCAAGCAAGCACCAGTTCGTTTTTCCTCGAAGGTGAGCAATCCAGGTACTCTAGTTAGGTGCGAAACAGGAATAGTAAAGCCAGACGAGCGGATACATATATTTAATTGACCGAGCTCAGAATGACCTGTGGCAGTGGCATTGAAGCTTATTTTTCCACAATCAAATGCAGACATAATTTTGAATCTATCCGGCTTGGTGAAGGATTGCTACTGGTCGCAAGCTAATCACAAATTTTTATTTTGCAGTTTCTATATGGCTACAGCTAGCAGGTGCTATTTTCATTAAGGTGCGGATTTCACATTCTGTTTTCAAACATCAAGTTTTTGAATGAGAGTCCTAAACAATTAACTCTCTTTTGCAGTAAATGCCAGATCCTCCAGTTCAGGAATATGTTAAATATATTTGGTATGGATAAGTCCAGTGTTTTGCTTCTTTATTCACAATTTGACAACAGCAACATTTTTTTTTTAATTTATCACTCAGAAATACACACAAGGAGAGACTGCGTTGCAGAGAAATGTTGCACCGAACGGGATATTCCAACTCGTATATAGTTTTATTGGTAGCCGAGATAATATATTAGATTCCAATATCCATAATACGCTGAGTATATTGGAATCGTAAACCCTTATTGGATTCCCATACGACACATGGGGATCCAATAAGGGTTTATATGGTATTGGATTCCAATATTTTCAGCGTATTATGGATTTTGCAATCCCATAACAAACCGTTCTTGTAATACAATACAATAAGTGTAATGTTTTCCAATACACTGTCTATATTGTATTGTAATACAATAAAAAGATATTGTTTACTAATATCCATAATACGCTGTTCGTATTGGGGTTTTCCAATAGGGCGGATAAAAATTCGACACATTTTGGAGGATTGCGGATCGGATGCTGATGCCAGGGGCCGCGAATATCGACATGCGACGTTTGAACCTGACATGTTTCGTAGCACACAACCCTGCTACTTTGGTAACAAACTTTTTGCATCTCACCCTGATTACAGGGGGGAGGGGGCATGGTTTGCTTAAGCTCGCCTTAGTGAATCGCACGCTAGCTCTTAGCGGCTTAGTGAAGGAATGCGTTGTCAACAAAACGTCGCAGGCGCATGTGCCCACAAAACGTACGGCGTCGACGAACCGTGAGTCCATGAAAGGTACGTTCCTTGAAAAGTTATCCATGAAACGTATTTCCACAAAACGCGTTTCGAAGAAACAATAGGGATCTTAATGAGATCTGATTCTCACTGAAGATCGTTTCGGTTAGTGCGTTTCCTCTCGTTAAAAATGCTATCTATAGAAAAAAGTAAAGATTGCAGGGCGTCAATCGTCCCGAGAAAGCTAGCACATTGGCAGGAAAAGGCTGGAAACTTTCTCCGCGCAAAAAAAACCTCAAACGTACTACCCAAGCAGCCCCAGAAAGTGAATTTCGATCGGCCGACGGTTGGCCAGTGTCTGGACAGCTTGGCCACTTTAAGTGCTTGGCCACCGGAGACAAAAACAAGGCCGGCAAGAGTCCGGCCACAAACTAGCTGTTTTTAGCTTGTCCGCCGGAGGCATAAACACGGCCGGCAAGTGTTTGGCCAGCAGTGCTGCTTTTTAGCTTGGCCGCCGGGGCCATAAACACGGCCGGCAAGTGTTTGGCCTGAAGTGCTGATTTTCAGCTTGGCCGCCGGAGACATAAACACGGCCGGCAAGTGTTTGGCCAGTAGTCCTGATTTTCAGCTTGCCCGCCGGAAACATAAACACGGCCGGCGAGTGTTTGGCCAGCAGTGCTGATTTTCAGCTTGGCCGCCGGAGACTTAAACACGGCCGGCAAGTGTTTGGCCAGCAGTGCTGATTTTCAGTTTGGCCGCCGGAAACATAAACACGGCCGGCGAGTGTTTGGCCAGAAGTGCTGGTTTTCAGCTTGGCCGCCGTGGACATAAACATGGCCGGCAAGTGTTCGGCCCGAAGTGCTGATTTTCAACTTGGCCACCGGGGACATAAACATGGCCAGCAAGTGTTCGGCCAAAAGTGCTGATTTTCAGTTTCGCCGCAGGGACACCCATAATCTGAACTTTCATCGCGTTGACAAAAACTTTGGCATAACGACGGGCAGCGAGAGAAGCATCATGAGCAAGTGGTTGGCAGGATATTAGTGCGTGCATCGCGCGGACCCTGTTAGCGCAAGCAAACGATCACCGTTTTATTCAGTTTTTTTTCGTTAGACTTGAAAGGCTATTGTCTTAACTAGCACTGTCGTGTGATATCTTCATTTAGAACATTACCAGAAGTGGGAAAATATTGTGCCCGTCGTTGTTCTATGGAAATAAAATACGAAAACAGCGCCCACGTCATCTTCGCACTAACAATACCGCTCTGTCGCTGCGCGGCACTCTTAGCGCGAATACCACATCCGCGATTTTTCGGTTAGTGCTCCACATATTTACTTCCCAACTGCACTCGAAGAAAAAAAAGTTGTAGTCGGGTGCATCGGGCGCACATGCTCCCCTTTCCTGGAAGACGCACCCTCCGTTACCCAGCCAGTGTACTTGTACACCGACCATAAGCCCCCTTCTCTACCTTGAAAACCTATAGGTGTATCATGGCACTCAGCTTAGTAAACCGCCACGCTAGCCACGCTTCCCGATCAGCTTGTGCTTGAATCGGATAATATTGGATATTTCAGGCTTTGTGTTTTGGAAGAGCCTAAACAAGACGTCTCTCATATATTGATTAAACTTAAGCTAGTCTCAGTAATGTTTTATATACGTGCTAGGATACTGATTTTCTGAGCCAACGAAAGCTAACAGCTTCGGTTAAAACCGCAACGGAAACGTTCAAAATCGAAGCACACGTAAAAGAAAAGAAAATGAGCATCTCGACCTAGATGCATGCAGAACGCCGGTTTTGTTGTTTACAACGTGGTTGTTGGCGGGCAGAGGTCGGTATTTTAGGTCGCCCTCACTCACCCTCACCCTCACAGCCACACTCACCTAAACCCCTCACTCACCCTCACCCTCACAGCCACACTCACCTAAGCCCCTCACTCACCCTCACCCTCACGGCTACACTCACCTTCAGCCCCTCACTCACCATCACCCTCACAGTCACACTCACCTTCAGCACTTCACTCACCCTCACTGAACCTCACGGCTCTCACGCACTCACCGCCCTCACGGCCTTCATGCCCCTCACGCCCCTCACGCCCCTCACTCACTCATGGCCCCCACGCCGCTCACCGCCCTCACCGCCCTCACCGCCCTCACCGCCCTCACGGCCCTAACGCACTCATAGCCCTCACGCCACTCACCGCCCTCACGGCCCTCACGCCACTCACCGCCCTCACGGCCCTCACAGCCCTCACCGCCCTCACGGCCCTCACCGCCGTCACGGCCCTCACCGCCCTCATGGCCCTCACGCCACTCACCGCCCTCACGCCACTCACCGCCCTCACGTCACTCACCGCCCTCACGCCAATCCTGGCCCTCACGCCACTCAGGCCAGCTTCAGATGGCACAATTTCGCCCAGAAACTTTACGTCGCAACACCAGCAACACGCGCCGCCCGCGATCACACGCAGCAACCAATTGCTGCAATTTGCCATCGTCATCATAAAATTTTATTTTTCTTGCACTATTTAGACACAATTACGCGTTATAAACGTGTTTTTATGCATTTAAATCTAGTTAAGAATACTAATGCACCTTTCTGAAACATTTTATTTCCAAAAAACGATCGATTTCAAACGAGAACCAAGTCTATCGGTGTCATCATCACCGGAACGAGGTATCACGTGAAAATGTTGCATCCCTGATTAGATGCAGCCGCTTCAAACGTATTCGAATTGCTCCGAGTTGCTTGCTTATTTTGAGCCGGAAGCGATCTCAGTAATTCGTGTCGATCTAGGGAAAGCTAGAGAACAACCCGCCATTAACACCAAAATTGCTAAGAAAGATGCTCGATCTGAAGGGGGCCTCACGCACTCACCGCCCTCACGGCCCTCACACCACCTCATGCACTCACCGCCCTCACGGCCCTCACGCCTCTCATGCCACTCACTGCCCTCACGCACCCGTGGCCCTCACGCCACTCACCGCCCTCACGCCCCTCACGCACTCATGGCCCTCGTACCCCTTACGCCCTCACCGCCCTCATGGCCCTCATGGCCCTCACGACCCTCACGACCCTCACGGCCCTCACCGCCCTCACGGCCCTCCCGGCCCTCACTACCCTCACGGCCTTCACTCACCCTCACACTCATGAATTTTCCTGTTTTAGAAACTCACTCACCCTCACCTCACCTGTGAAGATGAGGATGAATGAGGGCCCTCATGAGTGAGGTTTGCCGAGGTATGTTGGCGGGTGGTGGGCAACGCCGTGACGCTATTCACGCTATCGTGGAGAGTGACGTCAGTGAAGCTCGGCCGTACTACACAGTAAAAGTTTTTACACCTCTAAGGGTGTGAAAGGGGTGTTGTAGAACTTACACCCTCGGCTACACTCTTTTAACACCCTAAAAACTACACTAGGAATACAACCTCATAATTTTACCGAAAAGGGTGCTGTTTCATGTTACACCCTACATTTAGTGAAGAATGTGAGAAGGGTGTAGAAGAGGGTGCTAAATAAATAATGTGAAATGTTTTTTTAAAGCTTATATACGGCTCTCTCCATAATGTACAGGTAAGATTTCTGATTGAAAATCAACAGTTGTTAGCAGTCTAGTTTTTTTATAATGTCAGTTGTAATTAATGCAAATAGCTGATAATAAAGTGCCTCTTTTGCATACAATTTTTATGTTTGCAAACAAAATTTTATAAATGAGTTCATATTTCATTTTCTTACAAATCACTTCATGCTCAGAAATTGGAGAGCAGGGTGAAATGCTCTATACTAGCATTTTTTACAAATATTTAATGATGGAACTGTACAGTAAAAAAATCAGTTAATCTCGAGTTTATATCTAGCAACATGAAAGCACGATATAGTGAAAATGTTTGACAAATATTAATGGCATGCTGCTAGAACCTGTCACATGAGCATGTCAACCTGAGTAAAATATTCATTTGAGAATATGGTGACTTGCTCAAAAACTCACACACATAAAGAGGCAAATCCCATGATAAACCAGTCCGAGACATCCCATACAAAAATGGTTTATGGTCGACTATGGAAAATTCAATGGCAGGCTATCACCACCTGTAGCTTTGCATGGTGGGCCTTAGAAATTTATAGACCGTTTCACTGAAACAGGGCGAGAGATAAAAGGGCAAAGGGCTACTGGCGCTTTCCCCCTTTCTGATTGTGTAGAAAGAGTGAAAGCCCCGGATGAGAGGCTTGGCCGGTGTTGGGTGTCTGCTGTGTCCCAACTTCGTTGTCGCTTTCTTTTCTGTTTTGAACTCGCAACCTTAATTAGAGCAACGGGCTTCGATGGCAACAGTCCCTCGGTCATCGGGACACCAGTGCTCGGTCATAGGGTGCACGAATGACGACAGAAAGCGTCGAATACTGCCCGAAGACCTATGTAACTTGCAAGGAATCTGGCAAGGCAAGAGAGGCTGCAATGTCTTTAAGCTCCATCGCTTTCCACATGACCCCGGTTTTGGCGGCAGTGGATTGCGTCCAAAACCGAAAAGACGTTTCCTAAACTCCATCCTCTCGTCTGTGCTCGGAACATTTTGTGAATGGAGCGCGCCGATCGCTGTACCACCGATAAACATGGGGTACGCTCGCAAGGTGTGTGCTAGTTTTCTTGTGATAATTGCTGTTTCAGCCTGTAAAATTTCGCAACTGAATTTGTCTTAATATTGATAATTTGCAGTGGTGACTGACTCGATTTCGTCATTCACAACACTTAGTTGAAGGCTCATTTCCGCCGCCGGGTGGGGCCAGAAATTGTTGAAAAAGTAGTTCTATCGGTTTTCCTGAATCGCGATTTCCTGCGCGATACCAAAGAGCCGGCAAAATCGCTCCTTGGAGTGCCGCTGGTGGATTGTTTGGGTTGTTTCCGTTGATTGGGCGCTTTGAAGCGCTGGATAGCCGCTGCAAAGCACGTCTCGTCTGTTGCGATCTGCGTCTTCGAGCCCAATGTGCACGTCTCTTTGTTCGAGACATGGCATCCGCCAATGCGGCGACGGGGGGAACAGCGGCAGCGAACGTGCCAGTGATAAAAATTGGAGGTTAGTACTTAAAATATTGCATCAAATAGCAAAATAATTCATTGCTGCTTTGAGGCTTTCTGCGGTTCGATATAAGCACATCTAGACCGTCTTTGTCGATCATCCACAAGAAATTATAAAAACACGGACACGCAAGATAAAAGCAGCGCAGCAAAACGATCTGTAGCAGCTCCGGGTGTTTACAAAAGTTAATTGAGGTTCCCGTTTTGTGTATCGCTTGTTCATTACTAAAAACGGCTACGTTGAAACAGGCCTATTGCAAGCAAAAATTTATGAATGGTTCATCATTTCCAGTCATGCGGAAAGTGGTGGAGCTTCAAAACATTGCAGCCGCACTGGCCTTGCCGGATTCCATGCGGGCTACGAGGTCCTTGGGCAGTATTCGACGCTTTCTGTCGTTATTCGTGCACCCTATGACCGAGCACTCCTGTCCCGATGACCAGGGGACTGTTGCCATCGAAGCCCGTGGCTCTAATTAAGTTTGTGAGTTTAAAACAGAAAATAAATCGCGAACGAAGTTGGGGCACAGCAGACACCCAACACCGGCCAAGCCTCTCATCCGGGATTTTCACTCTTTCTACACAACCAGAAAGGGGGAAAGCGCCAGTAGTCCTTTCCCTTTTTCTCTCTCGCTCTCAAAATGGCGCTTCACACGATAAAACGGTCTATTGATACAGCTACAGCCAGCTATAGCAAGTATTCACTGGCGGCCATAGATGTGTGCACGACTGCTAAGCGCGTGCTGGTGACGAGCTTCCACACTTCTTTTGTCACGTGAATTCCGCACCCTCAAGATTCCCGGTCTTAGCAGTCTATTAATGTGGGCTCGTTCTGAGCATGCGCTCTAAACAGCACCCACAAATATGGCGCCCAGTGAATGCTCCTTATAGAAAAGTTTAGGGCCCTGTGTCTAAAGACTCAGGGCTACGTTTCAATAACAACAACAATAATAATAATAATAATAATAATAATATTCGATAAGTTAGTGTTTTAACAGTGTCCAGGGACATCCAATTGTTCTTCTTGCGGGCGCAGTGCAATCGAACGCACACAGACGCTTGCGCGCTCGCAGTCGCACTCATACGCGCGCACGCACGTACACACGCATGCACACGCGCAAACCCACGCCCGCGCGCAGACGCACACGCACGCACAACCAGAGACGCACGCACGGATGCACGCGGACGCAACAAAACGCGCGCGCACAAACACGCACGCGCATGCACGCACACACACGCAAACAATTACGACGAAGGAAACGTTGCTTAAGTTAGTTTCGGTTTCGGTTTACACAAAAAAGAAACAACCTAAAGTTTAAATAAAACCTAAGATTTACTCACTTTTTGTAATATTTAACATTATTATTTTAAGGACATTCTTATTGTTACCAATATAATAATATTTTGATTAGTATCGTTCTAAAAAATAACAATAAATAAAAAGGAAAAAAGACTCTTGAAGACTGCGCAAGCCCATCGCCCCATCGCTATCGCAATCAGCTTCCGTTGGGCTCGGTTGAGTGGTCATTGAAGTTCCGGAGGCTTCGGAAATCTCCTTTTTTTACATTTTAACCGTTTAGTGGATATTCTAGATATCTTCCTTACGAATACCGTGTTCAAGAATAGCAATCAATAACTGAGAGCTGAGAGACGCTGCGTCTTGCCAACGCCCGTAAGTTCAGAACCGCCCATGCACGACTCGTGCAAACGCCGGTAAGCAACTTTCTTTTGTTTCTGCGAAGTGGGCTGCTGTTTCAAACTTTGTCGTGTACCGTGTGCTTGCTAAGCTATGCTTGATTCTAACTATGTTTCTGCCCTGTGTTATTTCATTATTTGAAAAGAGCGTATCTTCTTCAAAACCTGTGGCTCGCTCCGCAGTGTGAGAGATTCCCGTGCGGCGGAACCGTGGGCATGTTCTGGGCGCCGTCGTGCGGCGCTCGCCCGACGACGCTTGTGCGGAGCGTTCAAGTGCCGTCTGACGGCAGTTCAAGCATTCAGTCGCCGTCCCAAAGTGTTAATCACAGGTCATGCTAGTTCTGACGTCTTACCCTAACAGCCGCTCGCCACCGATTTGTTTCATAAAGCGGGAGCGAGAAAAACGTTACAAGAGCGAGCATGCAGCATGATTTTTTGCATATGCTAATGCCTGTGCCGTAGAAACGCGCGGTCTCTTCGTCATATTTCCGAGGGTAAAAGTGCTAAAAACAACGGACAGACAACGCCCCGTGTTGTTTGTTTCTTTGACTTGTGCGTTGTTTTTAGAGCTTTTACCCTCGGAAATTAGGTCTCTTCTCGTTTACCGAACCGGCACACTTTTTAAGTTTACGATTGTGTGATGCAAAAAATAAAAGGAGTTTAGATGTCATGCTTTTAGTAGCGGCGAAAGCCCTTACAAAAATCAGAGCAGCTAGAAAAAGCAAAAACATGAAAAAAGGCGGAAAAAATTAACTAATGTCAAACCTGAATATTTGATGGAGTTCAAAGACTACTACCGTACCAACTCGCCCGGTTATTTTTTCTGTCAAAAAATAATAGCCAATAGTAATAAACAAATAAATGCCAACTATTAATTGGTTACAAAGTCGTAATTGGTGCAGTGCAGCCCTACGCTACTCTACTCTTTTGATGATGTCAGGTAATCTGTAAATGTATAGGGCAGTTAATAGCAACCATTTATGCCCGACCCATTATATTGAGTTTTTTCTTTATATAAAAGTTATATGAAAAAAGTGCTCTTCCTAAATTAAGCCGCACCACTGAATGTACAATAGCTTGTAACGTTTATGTATGCTCTCAGCAAAAGAAAAGGATGCATTAAAAAAAGTCCAATCATTTTGTTTCCTCTCTGTTAGAGCTTCTTTCACGTACACGCAAACTGTGGGTGTCTACGTTGGAAAGAGTAGAATTGACATTTCCTGCAAGGCTGGAAGGCCTGACTCAGTTTGGCTAGCAGCTTGAAACCTATGGGAACCTGGGGAACTGAACCACAGGAGTGAGAGTGACACCCGCCTTGCACTTCCTCAACGATGGCACCATGAGGAAGGTGGAGCTGCCCTAATGTGAATGCAATAGCAGGTGGGTCGTTCCGGTAAACCCCTATACAGAAAGAACCAAGCAGAAAATCATTATTAAATGTGTTATTAAAAACCTGGAATGTGAATGGCACGGACAAGAAGGAGGAGATCAACAGAGCGCTGTGTTCTGTTCATATCCTCTGTTCCCGTATTCTTCATGATTTCTTTTCAATAATTGGCTACAAACTAGTCCGATCATCAGCACTAGTCAATAAAGGTATGCTGCTATTTATTAGTGTGCATCAATACCGTGCTTGCAGTTGAATCCTACAGTCATTTATTAATAAAAAATAAACGAAGGTGCAAGCTAGGTAAACAGGCTAAACACATAATTTTTTAAAGACGGGTTCTCTGAAGGATGACACAAACGCAGAGAAGTATCAGACACAGCTGAGTATTAATGTGCAAAAAATGAATAGGCGACCCAAAAAAGAAAACGTAGGGGAAGACATGAAGTTAGTCTTTACAATTTCTCTTCACCTTGCCACCACTTTACAAAGGGAATTCCTTCTTGGGCCTTACAGCGTTTTACTGTTCACAACCCCTGACATACCCAAGGACCGTAAACATAAAAAAGCAACCTACTAACATTTGGGTAAATGTGATTAAACAAACAACAAGGAATGCCTTGAGCTTTCAACCGAGGAAATAAAAAATATGCACAACATCAAGATTAAAAAAAACAGACGAACGCATCACACCTGTCTCTAATAAAAAATATAGGCCAAGAAACTTCTTCCACTCGATGTAAAAACACAGGGAAGGCACTAATAGATTTCTAGGTTTCATCATTGTTAGTGATTCTTTCAATATACACTTGCGGTCACTCTCTTTAGTCAAAATTATTTCATCATCTTCATTCATTAAATCCTCACAGTTGTGTTTTTTAAAGGTGTACAAAACAAAAATTGAAATATTCAAATTTCGTTCGGAAGTGAGTCAAGCATGATGGATAATAACCGTAAATGATAATCGCACGTTTGTATTTTGAACGATTGGCTATATTTTTCGTTCCAAACGGTGCACTCGAGAAAGCGCTCGAAAAGAAGGGAACGGAGAGCGCGATGCGTCATGGGATATCCGGCGCAAACAAAAACAGAACGAAAAGATTCCCCGCGTTCGTGGAGTAGCAAGGCAGGCGTGGTTATAAGCTTTGCCCTTGGTGGCGGTGTCAGCGTTGTGGTGGTGTCAATAGCGTCAGCGCGTTACAACCGAGCCGTTCGAAGTACCCGTGGCGTGACGAGCGTGTGGCTGGCCCACGTGGGCTGGCCCAAGGAGCGCGTAGCTACCACAACACTGTCAGCTTAGGGCTGAACGGGATGGGGAAAACAACTTTTGAGTTTTAAGCGACGGGCTAATCTTCTAGGGGGACAATGGCTGTTTCCGGTTGCACGAACGAGGTTCCGAGAATAAGGGGAGTCCTTCCTTTCTGTCTTCTTGTACCGTTTTGTACAATGCGCGATTTGTGAGTTGAGCCAGGAGGAAAGCTAAGAAAGAAAATGTTGAAATTCCAAAGGGCGACGCTGCTCCGAAGGAATCTGCTACGTCACAAGTACATAGCAAGTTCCTCAGTGTTGCTAGATTACCTCCCAAATAGGCTCCGCATGCATCCACCAGGTGCACAATGAGAAATCGTTTATTTAGCTTTAAAATTAGTTTCCTTGTGCCTTTCAACGGAAGACTGGTCTTTTCGAGGTTAGGGTGAAACATGCAACACATTTAAGCTAGAAAATGAGCGCTGAAATTTTGTTTCCCTGCCCCTTCAAGGCCACACAATTATTGCATTAGATCACGTGTTTTGACACAGCTGAATACAGATCCTTATTTTTCTGCAACATTTGTACTAAGTTCAATCGGTCCTTAATGCAGGGTTTTGTCGCATGAAGTGTTCTATGAGTCGAGCCAGAATTTCTAGCGGTCCTTGGGACATGTCGTGCTGCAGGCTTATGTATTACTGGCTTTTCTTTGTTACTTTGTGGGGTATGGCAAGCGGAATTGAATTTGTTGCAGGTCCCAGCTGCACCAAGTGAGTAGACTCACCGCCAAAGACCGCAAGCCGCTATCTTCAAGCCGCACAGAGTGTTCTATGACGTGAGCAATCATGTTTGTTGTCTTTGGTACATGCAGTGCTGGGGGTTTATGTAAGACTGACCTTGTCCGTTTGATCCAGTTTTACTTCAGAAAAACGTGGACCTCTATAGTGGGATGGTGCACGGCTGCATGCACATGCACCCGTTATTTATTATATTTATATATACAAAGCTTTTTATTTTGATTCAAACAAAGTTAAAAAAAAAAACGGCGTGAGTGTTACTTGGAGGTTGACTTCAATGTGTGTTTGTGGAGCTCAGAGGACATTACATAATGGGAAAACCCTTAGCAGTATGTTATTCAAAACTAATTATCCAAAATTTTTAATAATGGTTTTATGGGGTATATTGCAATTCCAGTTTCAAAGGCAGTGAATATTAAAGACTAACACAATTGACGCAATTTGCGAATGGCGACAAGCTTCGAAATATTCAGTGCTAAAAATCTGCCTTTTCGTCGCCCAATTCCAAAATCTTACTCTCAGAATGCCTTAGGATGTCGTGCGGACGTGGTTGCTTCGGACGCACCTTCACTATCCTGGAAGTATGACGCCGATGCTTCCGCCAAGGACACACTGTCGAGATAGTGACGACGTACCCGGTATGACTAGGTCACTCTTCTGCCCATTATTAACGGCACGAAATCTTGAGCTGAAGCTGGGCACGGTTTTTGCATCCGACATTAAAAACGCAAAAGTTGGACAATGAATACCTCCAAGCCGCTTTGCTTTCTGTGAATGGTTTAAATAGGGACAGCCTTTAATATTGACTGGCTTTTAATACTGCAGTTGCAACATGGTCCATAGAGCTATGAATTACAAAGCTAACAGATTTTGATCAATTAGTCAACGTACTGTGAGAGTTATTCCCTTTACTAAATTCCGCCGAGTCCCACGAACATGCAGTGAAGAAGACATCAACAGAACTTTCGCGGCCTTTTTTTTTAATTTTGTTAGCTTTCAGATAGAATGCTGTGCAGAGTGTATACACGTAAAACGACTTGTAGAATGTAATCATGCACATAATTGTTACAAAACTTTGCTTTTCACCCAATTAAGTATTGCATTTGTCATTGCAACCTTCCAAACATAAGAAAAGCATCCAGTTTGGTACTCAAAGTGTATTCTATTCGGCAATAAATCAACGGACTACTACTTGGTTCGCCTTTGGCTTCGTTGTGAAAATATTAGGCATGTGCGAATCATGAATCTTGGCTTAAAATGGATAATAATTTGAGCTTATTAACTTTTCAGTTGAATGTCACATACTTTCTGCACCTCTCTCCAAGCCCGTGAATTCTGGGTCTGTTTACATAAAGTCACCCAGCAGCCGCAGGTTACCTTTTGGGCCACCCAGATTGCTCTTCTCTTGACGCAGACAGCTCATTGTATATTTTGTCAGAACACCTTTGTCTGTCACGGATTCGAGGGGTGCATTGAGGTGCAAACGCAACAGTGTATCATAGATAGCTGTAGAAATATATTATCACGAGCACCTTTTAATATGCAATCACCCCCTTTACCGGTGAAAACCGCAGCCGTCAACGTCGACACTCTGCAAGCTGGATTTTTGCTGCACCGGTTGGTGTTCGGACGGGGGAGTTCATATGGCCGGCGACTGCACTTAAAATGTAGCCCTTGAAAATTAGTTTCAACAGCTACATGCGAAATATTTTTATGTTGGCCGTTTTCTCTAACTTTTATCTTTGGGTTTTTCAATGTAGAGGAGGAGGCAAAAAAATTAACATTGGCCAAGGGACAAATATTAGCAAGTACCGTTACGGTCAGTCGGCATCCCTATACGGTTCATAAATGCAGGGTGGCGAGGTGGGAAGGGTGCGTCTGTGGCAAACATTGATTGTAGCACCTAAGCTCCACGCGTTCTGTCGGTGCTTGTCCCTTTTTTTTTTCTTTTTTTTTGCAACTTGACTTTTTTTGGGTATGTTCGCTGATACCGAAAAGAACCCATTATCGCACCCAATGAACGCTGGCGACCGATGACACCGCCTGACAAAGCGTGTCTGCCCAAACGTCCCTGCTTTTTGCCTTCTTCTTTTAGACATATTGTTTCTCATCTGCACATTTGTTGGTGGTCTCTTACCCATACAATAACCTCAAATGTACAAGGAAGGCTGCTGTCAGCAGAAAGAAAACCGGCTGCTGTAGAAGTTAAAAGTGAGCAAAGCAAAAAATTACTCATTGCGAAAATAAACCAGTGATCCGTGGGATTTTTCCGTGGCTTTTTTTTTTATCTCCAAACATGTCAGCTCATTTCTAACAATAAATGGAACAAGATACTTAAGTCTAGCAGCGTATCATAATACATCGCAAAAGTATTTCACTACTGAAACACAAATAGATTTCGGAAATGCATTTCGGTACAGAAATAGAGATACTCACATGTGCCCCGAAGATTACATCGCAATACTTGCATGTTGTGATGTTGCCCCGATTGTAATACCTCATTCGTTTTACATTGCTGCAGACTCCGGTTACTTGCTACAACATAAGCACTGTATGCCTGTGTGGAGGCTGATGCTCATGGCCTTATCTGCAGCGAATAATAGCAGTTGACAAGAGCAAACATGTTTTGGCCTTCTACATTAAAATATGTTTTTTCTTTATCCTTTTCCTAACGCAGGACGAGAACACCCCACCGGCACCATGTGTCCTCTACAACAAGGAAAAGCTGGACGATGCAGACTTTCTTCACCTTGATCAGGATCGTGAGCGCTTGTTCTCCGTTTTTAATGCAGAAGAGGGGCTGTGCATGTTGTTGGCAGCATATTGGCTTTTCAGCCTCCAGTACGGATGCAAGGCCTTCAACACACTGGTTGCTCTGAAGAGGATTTTCCTTGGCTTGAGCGACACCAATCCAAGGACAGTCGTAATTAAATTTTTGAACAAAGTTTGCAGAAAGGTATGTGGTTGAAGAGATGTTTTGTGAGCCGTTTTAAAAGTGTATAATCCACTTTTCTCGCCAGTATTACCAGGTTAATTTTTATTTTTCTTCCAGAACGAATGATTTAAGATTTTATGGAGTCATGTTTTCTTTTTCTTTCTTTAAATGTTGGGCAATTTCTGTGATAACTAATGCTGACCTCCTGTAGACCAGGTGCTTAGAATTTAGCTGTACGAGTTCCTCATCCATAGTTGTCTTCCAGAACTTTATAATTTTCTTTGTACGTAAGCAGGAGGATCAACGAGGTAGAGGGGTTTAGAGTGATAAACCGGAAGTTCCGAAGTGGCACCCCCCCGGTTGCCGCCATGTTTTACGCAAATGTGACCACTCGTCAGGTGACCTAACAAGAGCCGTGACGTCACAGGTAAGATGGCAGCGCCCAGAGCTGGCGGATGCGAGTTTGTTCGGTGCGGCGGCAGCCGTGATGTGCAGCGGCTTTCCGACGATTTCGGGCTTTTTCGTGCTCGCTGACGCAGGTATAATGTGAAAATACGAAGGAATGAGACTTTATACCTTTTCCGGTGCTCGGATTCGGGATCTGTTCGGGGATCGATAGAACTTTGAGTGGTTTTAGCATAAAATTTTCGCATTCTCTTAGCTTTGTTTGAACGTTGGAATGTCTGAGAATCGACGCGAAAGGTATACGTCGCGTTAGGGCCTAGGAGTTTTT
Source organism: Ixodes scapularis (assembly GCF_016920785.2). Taxonomy (NCBI): domain Eukaryota; kingdom Metazoa; phylum Arthropoda; class Arachnida; order Ixodida; family Ixodidae; genus Ixodes; species Ixodes scapularis. The sequence continues at coordinate 13,488,912 of NW_024609873.1, read as the reverse complement.
TTAGGCATGCGTTACCGAATAACCATAGCAACTTTTAGCGAGGAAGCTCCCGCTATCTTTAACCCTTTGTGCTAATCGACGATTCTACATTCGATCGCTTTTCTTCCTTTTCTGGTGAGTGCGAAGTTGTAACAACTCCGGGGTCGTCCTTGCTGTCGGGCTCCGCTGGAGCCAGGCGCCAACCAGGACATCAGGCAGAAGGAGCTCGGAAGCAGGGCCTCTTTTGACAACGGGTTTACTTTACATTTGTACAGGGTCGAAAAACAGCATCAGAAGACAGGAGTCCCGAAGAAGTCCGCTTCTTTTAACGGGACGCGCTTCCCTACATTCCCCACGTAGGGATTTCAGCTAGCTATGTCAGCTCCTCCCCCACACACAGCGACACACCCTCGTCTCCGCCCACAGACGCCATCAACACCATGCAGATTAGCTGTCCCAAAGACGTGTCCGCTTGTCCCCCGAGGGGTCGGCGGGGTCGGCGCGGCGCGCATCCATGATTGCTGCTGCAGCGGCTTCCTCTTCCGAAGAGAAGGTAATTGGGTGCGGGGCGCCCGACGGGTGGGGTCCACCTGGGAAGGTCGGGAAAGGATGCATTGACCTCGTGGGCCACTGTGGGATTCCTGGAAGGCCGAGTGGCTGGTCTTTTTCTCACGTCGGCGGGCCTCTTGAAAGGACGCTGTCCAGCACTCTCGTCTCGCCGCCGCCGCTTGTCCTTGGGCTTTCGGGAGCCCAATGGGTTCTTGGAACGTAGAATTGCCTGGACGTTTTCCCACGTCTGCTGGCTTCTTGGAAGCTCGCTTGGACGCCTGTCGGTCTCCAAGACGGCGTTCGTTACAGCTCCTCCACGGACGGGAAGATCTCTGAAGGGGAGGAGTTTCCGCTGCTCTCCTGAAGAGATCAGCTTTGAGGTCGTCGAGAATGGCCAACACCCCAAAGAAACACAGACCGCAACACACAAATCCAGTAAGCGACGCCACCCTCTCCGCAATCACCAGGCCCGCAATCACAAAAATTAACTTGGCAAAGTACAGTACGTCCTCGTGGACAGGAAAGGTGACGTTTTTTCGCGCCACGCCATCCTTGCAAGTTTCCCAAAGCTTGGTCAGACTGGGATCGGCCCTCTGCTCTTCGATGAGCACTACCTTTGTTTCGGAGACGAGCTGTTCGAAGCCTTTTGAGGTAGGGGCTAATAGCACCCCATCTGTCTGCGTCAGCTGCTCGTCGGGGGTTTCCCTGTCTAACGCGGAGCTTTTCTCGCTTTCTAACCCTTTCCTCGTCTCTTTAGAGCTACTCTGCTCTAAAACCCTTACTGGAGAGTCTTTTAGATTTCCCGGGCTAGAATCGTCATAAGCAAGCCGCGTGGACACCTCGTGAGCTTTAGCTCTTATGACTGCCTGAACGAGACCCTCCCCGAGGCTTTTGCCCTGCTCTCTTAGAATCTTCTCTGTTCGGTTAGAAAACAGGTAACGGTACTGCGGCGGCAGTTTGTCCGAAACCGCCGCCTCAGTGCGAACCTCTCCGAACGGACCAGAAACGAGGACATCCGCCACGGGAAGACACACGCTCCCTTTGTCTAACACCGACTTGATCCAACTACACTTTCCATTGTAGTTGGCTTCGGTGACATAAGTAGGGTGAACAAGGTCAATGGTGGCTCCACTGTCACGCAACACGCGGCATGCCTTCCCGTTTACCGTCATGTCGAACAGGTACGGGCTCAGGAGCTCATCATTTTCCGCGCAGTGACTAGCGCAGGCGAAAACCACCCTTGGTTTAGTGCATCTTGCGGCAATGTGCCCTGTCTCATGGCAATTGAAGCACGTTATGGGCCTCCTTGCCTCGAATGCTTTCTTCTTTTGCCTATCGTCCGCGTCACTGCCCTGGGATGCTTTCGTTTCCTCATCCCCCCGATTTTCCTCAGTATTCCTTCCCGTAGGCTCTCGCCCTTTCCATCCCTTGCCGCGTCGCTCGTCCCAGTTTGTCTTTTCGAAGGTTTTCCCCGTTCCTTCTTTGTTGTTTCTGCGCGAGCTATACTCGTCCGCGAAATCCGCGGCCTTGTAGACGGAGTCTACATCTGTTTTGTCTTGGATCCAAGTCCGCATGGGCTCACTTAGTGTTTTATAAAACTGTTCCAGTGCGACCACCTCCAGAATCCTTTCTTTGTCGTCATACGACTTAGCTACCTTCATCCATTCGATAAGATACGACCTCAGTTCGTACGCGAACTCCGCGTAGCTAGCCTCTGGCTTTTTGCTCACGCTTCGGAACTTCTGTCGGAACGCTTCCGCCGATAGGCGGTACTTTTTGAGCAAACAGCCCTTCACACACTCGTAATCGTCCGCCTCTTCCGCAGTTAGCCTGGCGATTACCCCGGCTGCCTCGCAGGGCAGTACACCCAGCAACCTTCTCGGCCAAGAGTCCCGGTTAAAACGGGCCCTTTCACATGCCCTCTCGAAGTTTACAAGGTAGAGACCCATGTCCTGTCCTACCTTAAAAGGTTGTATCAGCTTCGACATGTCATAGAGATTTCGGCTGCCTGCTACCTCCATCTCTGGTCCTCCGTTCGTCTTCCTCAGTTCCACCTCTAGACGAAGTTTTTCAAGTTCCAATTCTTTAAATTTTGCCTCGTCTTCGTTTCGGTTTTTGATTCGTTTCCACATTACCTCAATTTCATCGTTGTCAAGACCCTCTTCCTGAATAGCCTTAACGAGCTCCATTTTTTTCATTGATGTGCCCGCCTCAACCCCAAGCTCTTCACACAAGTCGAGCAACTCCGATTTCAGCAAGCGCTGCAGCTCCATGTCCGCGACCTATCTGGGCGGCAAACTTTGCTCCACTACCAAGAAGTACCAACTTCAAAACTTCCAAACTCCCAAGGTAGTCCCCACGCCCCTGCAAAATTCTCAACTCTATTTTACAGGCCTGGCGAAAGAGAAAGGATGCCGTCACTCACCAGACTCGGATCACGGTCCATGAAATCTTTCGGCGCCGCCGCTCACTGGTCGTGGAACTCGATCCCACCGGCTGCCATCCAGTTGTAACAGCTCCGGGGTCGTCCTTGTTGTCGGGCTCCGCTGGAGCCAGGCGCCGACCAGGACATCAGGCAGAAGGAGCTCGGAAGCAGGGCCTCTTTTGACAACGGGTTTACTTTACATTTGTACAGGGTCGAAAAACAGCATCAGAAGACAGGAGTCCCGAAGAAGTCCGCTTCTTTTAACGGGACGCGCTTCCCTACATTCCCCACGTAGGGATTTCAGCTAGCTATGTCAGCTCCTCCCCCACACACAGCGACACACCCTCGTCTCCGCCCACAGACGCCATCAACACCATGCAGATTAGCTGTCCCAAAGACGTGTCCGCTTGTCCCCCGAGGGGTCGGCGGGGTCGGCGCGGCGCGCATCCATGATTGCTGCTGCAGCGGCTTCCTCTTCCGAAGAGAAGGTAATTGGGTGCGGGGCGCCCGACGGGTGGGGTCCACCTGGGAAGGTCGGGAAAGGATGCATTGACCTCGTGGGCCACTGTGGGATTCCTGGAAGGCCGAGTGGCTGGTCTTTTTCTCACGTCGGCGGGCCTCTTGAAAGGACGCTGTCCAGCACTCTCGTCTCGCCGCCGCCGCTTGTCCTTGGGCTTTCGGGAGCCCAATGGGTTCTTGGAACGTAGAATTGCCTGGACGTTTTCCCACGTTTGCTGGCTTCTTGGAAGCTCGCTTGGACGCCTGTCGGTCTCCAAGACGGCGTTCGTTACAAAGTGCACACTTATTTTCAGCTACGAGGATGACGTTTTATTGAGTGTAAGGATGTATAAGTCGTTGCAGGCACCTGCTTCAAAGCTATTCGACTTGCAATAAGAACAACTGTTTTGGTGTATGCATAGATTAACTGCACCTTTTTTTATCTTTCATAGGATTTATTGCAGCAATACGTTTTTTTAATCAAGATTGCATTGTATTAGTCGGTCAATTATTTACTTGTTCTAATTACCTGGATAAAATGATTCATATTTGTGTTCATCCCTTGCCTGAAGAGCAGTCTTGTTGAAAAACGTAGACCATTCCTTTCGGTCTCTTCAATAGCCTTTTTTTGAAAAGTGTGGGTTGCCTATAGACGCTTTACACACGCGCCAGATTACAGACGCCATTGCCGACCTTCTACTGTCTTACCGAGATATCCAACCACTGAAGCGGGCTTTGGCAAGCCTCCACAAAGGCAAATGCTGGGGAAAGAGACCGTCGTATCTAAAATGCCAGTAACCTGTTCTCCTGTGGTAATGATGGAGCAGAGTGAAAAATATAAGCGAAAATAAAAACTGAAGCGCGGTTATGGCGGCGCCCATGCACAGCTGCTGTAAAGCGTCTATACTTCGTATAATTGTAACCTGGAAAACGGCAACCGCCACAGCCCCCTCGAGCCAATCAGAGAGACGGAGCGAAGGTGTGTGACAAATCTGTGCAGACGAGCACTCTGAATGGCATGTTGTCACGTGCCTCTCTCCAACGTGCATATTGGCTCACCGAGACTGTAGCCTTTGCTGTTTGCCAAATTGTAATGAAACGAATTACAGTAGCTACTATTCTAATTACCCCAGGCTCTCCTACTTTGGTCATTTGTTCGACAAGAATGTTACGTCCGCCATCACTGTGAACTCGGCTCAGCGCCTATTGGACTCGAATGCTGCATTCCCTACTGAAAAAAACCATTTGGCGCCCATATGAAAATAAACGGGTCCATACCGGTAACCGTTTAACCATACTGGTCACCAGTTTGTCAAAGGGGTCGCCCGTATGGCTCAAAGGGGTCCCCCGTATGAGCCATAACGATCACCTATTTGGCAAACGGGTCGCTCGTCTGGGCAAATGGGCGACTCGTTTGGGCAAAGTTGTCGCACGTTTGCTCAAACCGGCGACCATGTTGCAAACTGCACCGGTTTAATCAAACGGCTCTCTGGAGCCCGTTTGATATTGAACGTAAAAATCGGCGGCGTGGGCACGCCTAGCGTTTCAGCCGTGGCAGCCAATGTTTTCCGGAAGGCTGGGAGCGCCGGTTCATCGATTTCAGATCGTCCGGGTAATGCAAGTAATTATATTTATATTTCAATTGCGCTGATTTTCGATTATACTGCAACTAAAACTAACACCTTTTTTTGTTTTGTTTTACGTAAACGCGCGACGTTGGTGAGCCGATATTTTTGACAGACCTTTAATACTTTTTCCATCATTGTTGCCTCAATTTACTTATTCAGCTCGAATCTCTCTCGCAGAAGACGCGACCGCGTGAAAGAATGTACGTCTAGACTCCGTTTCACTTTAATTCAAGACGCCGCGAAGGTAGCACGCGTACACGCGGCTGCAAGAACATCGAGCATTGCGAGAGCACGCCCGCCGTTGCAGCACTCAAACTACGATCTTGCGCTGAGTTCTTTCTTCGCTCGGGCGCAAGCCGAGCTTCTGGCAGCCCCGCCGCCATTTCCAAAGTTCGAGCGCGCGCGCGCGCGCGCGTTTGTGTTTCGGGACTACAAAAACGCATCTCCCTGGAATGCCTGGGGAGAGGGAGAGGGGCTGTCCCGGTGGTCCCAGCGCCTTGACCTCGCCCCCTCCCTCCTCTCTTGTCACCCCTGTCACGTGACCCACAGCAGCGCGCGAGCTACACGCTGATAAGCATCGAGATCCGGAAGGGCGCGCCTTGCAGCCGCTTTTTTCTTTGTCTGCTTGTTGTCAGTTGCTGCTCGAAGTTCGCTCGTCCTACGTGCTTCAATCTGTCGCCTAACCCTGCGGTCTTATTGGGACGCCTCTCGACAACGTATTGGATGTGCACCAAAGCTATCAGTGTTCGAAAAGACCCACGTGTATGTCGGCAACGAGCGATTCTTCAAAGAAGTCGCAAATTCTCGCAGTTTGGTTGGGTTCGGCAAATGACAGCTTGTGCGCCGCATCGTGTTGAAACTTCCAAGGAGCCGTTCCCTCTCGTTTGTGTTTGTGTGGTTGTCCTGCTTTGACCGTGTCGACAAATATCACGGATTACCTCTTTCAAGTCCGCTATTGTTATGGTAAGTGCACTGCAACCTACGTGTTGGCAACGATTGACCGTTCTTCTACGCGTACTCTTCTAAATAATCTAAAGAATTATGCAGCGCCTATTCGCGCGGCAGCCAGGAGAATAATTTCCCCGAACGTCTCCCTGTATAGTGTTCACAGATCGCTTGCACGTTTGTACTTGTCTACAGAAGAGGTAATAAACTTCGAGGAGAATTGAAAACAATCTTTTGTGTCGGTTTTCCTGTCCACTTACAAGCACTTACGCGAGTGCATTTGTTCTACGTGTTTTCTCCATGTTATAAATACGTTTATGAGTTTCGGGACGTCTTAAATATGTTTAAGATAACCAACCTCCCAGACGATACCCATTTAGGGCTAGCGCATAATTTGCCATTTTGAAGGGCACGTTCAAACGTGTGGTCACGTGCCATGTCGAACGGGTACTCGTACCATACGGCACCCGTATCAAACGGGCACCTGTATCAAACGGGTACCGTTTCGAACGGGTACCGTTTCCAAACGGGTACCCGTATCCCATAATCACGTTTGATCCAAACGGATCGACAGGTTTGATTCAAACGGGCGACCAGTTTGCCACCCGTTTGAATTTCAAATGGTTTTTTTCAGTAGGGTTAGCATTCGACGTGAACTGGGGCCCATTTGTGTGCTTTACGCCGAAAAAAAAATGGTAACAGTTCTGTTGCTTGATGGGGTTCCGCAAAGGGTCTATTGTGTCATACGTATAGGAAGTGTCCTGCTATATAACAATGCATCAACACATATGATTAAAGTATATGCTCAGAGGTGTGTTCAGGAGAAGTGGAATGAGTGCAGCCCAATGCAACAAGTCTGCCAGTCTGGTATGTCCCATTAATTAATCTTGAAAGGTCAGAGATGCGAGTGTCCTCAAAAGGACCTGCGCGTGTGGTGAACACAATTCTTGGTGTATAAACTCTCAAGGCGTAAAGGCAAGCGGAAGTAGGTTTATCTGGTTAGTTTATCAAATATGTTTATTTCCACGGGATTACATAATTATTGATTCTTAGTTAATGGTTCCAGAACCAGTTCTTTCTCCGACAGTCTCCTGTCAGGCGTTCATTCGTAATACCTGTGGACCTTGTTGTGGGATGACGCTCCTGGCACGTCATTGTTCAGTTTGGTCGAGTAGCAACTTTGACCGACTGATGCCGTCTTGTAATCATACGTCGTGTGCGCCCACTGACATTTGACGCACTGAAGCTGCAGGGCTGCGGCTTCTAATCCGCCAAATTTTCCTGGTAGTTTTCTGCATCAATGCAGCAAGCTCGGGCATGTATTGGTTATGTGGCTGTGCCTTTTGCTGTACAGTTGACTTGATAGCTGGCAACAATGTTTGTTTGCTATCCAAGCCATTTCACTTCCATTTCGTAATGGAGACTTATTCTGCATCCCACGACCACTACAACTTGTGCAAGTCTTGTGGGGCAATGTGAAGTCTCGTGATGCTTGCAGTCCACTTCTGAGAGCAACCAACCATTCTATTTCTTAAGATCACTGAGCGGTATTCTCCCTCAAAGTTGGAAATTGTGTGCTTCGTGGCGTGGACACAGATAATTAGTGTCAGCAAATTATTAGGTACTGTCCTTGGACGACAACCGACACCAGATCAACTCTCCTTGCATTGCCGCTCACCTACTTTGTCGTGCTTACCTCCCGTCCAGATGAAGTAGATCACAAGCTTCGGGGTCATGTCGGCACCAGGGACAAAGACCGCCGAAGATAATCCCCAATCTTCCCCGGACGCTCGTCGAGACGTGGTCGAGGGTCGTTCGGCACGAACCCTTGCAGGCCAATTCATTGGTACGGGCACCTCCAGTAGACATGGTCGGCCTCATGCAGTGGTAGCAAAGTGGTTTTCGGTCGGCCATTCGCAGTATACCTCCGTTTTCCTCGGTGTACTCTGTTCAGCGCGGACCTACACTGGTTCTTCCCGATGTTGGAAATGCTTCAGCGATGGGGTGTCTTGTTGAATCGGCATTGAATAGTAACAGGTAGCCGGTGATGGTCGTTGTGACTTTGTTGCATAAGTCGCCCTCGTTTCGTCAGATGCCGCTTCGCTCGAAGAAGTCTCCAGTTGAAATGCCTGTCGAACTTCTGAAACAATCTCGGCGATCAAAATAAAAGCCGGGCAACTGATGGCAGGAACTAGCTTCCTTATCTCCTCCGAGACACCGTTGTGAATGATGTCACGGATGCCTGGACGACTCGAGTGTCGCGACGCTGGGGAGTTGTTGATAGTGACATGCTCGGACCTGCAGTGTACATTCAATGCTGGAAGCTTCATTGATATGAACCCTTCGACTGTTGTGTGGGGTTGCGGACAAGGCTGCTGAAGGTGTGGTCCCTCACATGAGGAACATGGGATTTTTAGCTTCTTGTCTTCTGTAGCATCAGGGTTGGCGTGGGTGCTCGATCAGAAGCAAAACATCCTCCACGAAGGTGGCGACGCTCTTGTTGGGGCCGTGTCCTGGACAGAATCAGGAATTCGGCTCTCTCTCGTCAATGTTGGCTGATGAACATGCACTTCAGCTCGATCTTGCAAACTTCCCACGACGTTAAGGAGGATTCGTGGTTCTCAAACAAGTGCCTCGCAGTTTCTTCCACGAGAAGTATAGGTTCTGCAGGAGCTGGTTGTCCATCTACCCAGTGTGGTGGGCGACACGGTCATATTATTCAATCCAGCCCTCGACGTCTTATGCACCTTGCGTGAAAGGGCATCAGAGTGCGAAGTGCGACGGGCATGCAAACGATGGTGGGAGCGGACGTGGTTTGCTGCTACAGGTTTGTCATTGTTGGCTTAGTCAGCTTCGGTTTTTTCTGGCAAAAGACCTAATTCCGGCGGTTCTTGCTGGTAGCAGTGACCGGCTTAAATTTCAAGTTCTTCGTGGTGTATTTCGGGGTTTCGTTCTTGTGGTACCCGCTCGTCTTGCGGTATTTCTGCCGGGCTCGGGATAGGACTTGGTTCACGGCCCGCCGGGGGTTTAAGACTCGGCTTAATGTGCCACCCGTGTCTTGTTATCGGGCAACTCGGCTGAGGAGCCGCCAGGGTAGACACAGAGTGAAGGGCTATGGGTAAAGTGCGCAGCACCTCCATCAGAACATACAATGACAGCTGAGCATGGCCTGGAACTTTCCAGAATAGTAAATATCGATAGAAAATAGGACTGGAGCAAGCATCCGAGACAATATAACAAAACAGACAGAAAAGAGTCTATCCTGACCACTAAAGAAGCTGCACTGCTTTAGTGGCATTCTGTTCGAACAAATCCTCTCCTTCGGGGTCTGGCTAATGCCGTGGACGAGCTGAACTGAAATCGATGTGAGACAACTTTTCTGGTAACGAGCCGCTGCAGACTGCCATCGCAAAGCGGCGTGAATGGGTGGACTGGGTAGGTAACACGCGCGATGAAATGTCCATAGAGCTTGCAATTCGCGTAACGAGTGTTGATGAAACTTTGGTGTCGACGAAACCTGCGACAGACCAGAGGAATCAATACCAACTGCAACACCTATGCTCCGTGACGTGCACGGAGCATAGGTGCACGGAGTGAGGTGCACGTCTACGCCAGAACAATTTAGTAGGCAGCACAGCATCACCTAAAGCACGGCACAGGAACTACCAGCTTGAGGGCAGCTCTTCGGCGCGCCGCACACCTGTCCTCCGTGAAAGTGCACGTCTACGCCGGAACAATTTGGGAAGCAGCACAGTATCATTTAGCACGGCACGGGAACTACAAGCGGCAAGGCATATCTCCGGTGCACCGCACAACCAAAGTGAGCCTTCGGGCATTTAAACAAAGCGACACCACGATTGCACACTGCCAAGCACGACTCACGCAATCTCCGTCGCTAAACTGTGTATCCAAATGTATTGCACACACTTTACTGCAGATCTCGAAGGTTCCGATGGTCAACGAGTGCACAGTACGTCGCCTTAAATTTTATCCTAGCGGTATCCGAATCAATCCGAGGTGCGAGCAACGTAGGGCAGATTGTCTCTTCCGAGGCAATATTGCCGTCGGTCACCAGCGAAATGCACACCGTTCCTCCGCATTTTCACCTTGTACCTACGTCAGACATCGCGCTGAACTCTGAAGTCGCTGTCGACCGGCCTCATATGACGGCTTCTGCGTCTGAAATCGACTTGCCGAGACGAAAGAGAACCAACAAAGCACCCGACAAGCTCCGGCCCAGCTGGGGCCAGCCGCTGCATGGGCGCTGCCATCTTTCCTGTGACGTCACGCATTTGGTTCGGTCATGTGACGAGTGGTCAACTTTGCGTACAATGGCAGCCGCCTTATGGGAGTCACTTTCGAGTGCAGACCGGAACCCCGGTTTATCGCTCTAAGCCCCTCTACCTCGTTGAGGAGGATAGAGTCTTCTACTGAAACGTTCGCTTTTTTGCCATAGAGTGCAAGTTCATTCTGTGATATTTTTCATTACATGTTTGCAGTTAGCATTCTTTATTTCATGGAATGGCATACATTGTATTTTCCATTTCTCAAGGTTCAATAAATGTTCAATTTAACACATTCTAATTGATGTCATAATGAGCTTCACCTAATGAAATACTGCTGTGGTTCAGTCAAGGGCTAAACCACCCCCCTCTACCCTGCTTCCAATTAGTAAACAGATGCGCGTAGGAGACAAGTGATAAGCGAAGCGTGTTGCCTGCAATCCTCTGAGACAAACAAAACATGTCACTTGATCTCCAAACAGGAAAGCCTTACATGCTTCGTTTGTGGTAGACTATGATGTTCACAATGGTTCAGCCGTGCAGTGCGATGCTTGGGGCCACTGCTTGCTCCCTTAGAGTTCGAGAAAAAAGGGGTGCCGTAGCACTTCCCAATTGCCCACGGGGTTATGATGTGGCTTGCAAGGAGCTCTTTTGTATTACTTCTTCATAAAGTGAGTTGTGTTTAGTTTGACTCATTGTTTCTTTGTCACATGCCTCGTATGTGGTGATGTGGCAATCCCTTTAAGTGAAAAAAGCGTAAATGTGTTCAGTGAACACGATAAGCTGTAAATCAAATAATAATAATATAAGAATATGCAATACCATATCTGATTTTCGTACAATTTACAAGTTTTGATATGTGTATTGGACACATTCCAATGAAATGTTCACTGGGGTCTTTACTTCATTTCACCCTTCGTCCGAGCGCGGCGGACGCTACCAGCCAATCCAGCGTCGAGAGAGCGTCATGTGACCTTGAATTCCACATAACCAAAACGTCGCATGATACTCTCCCGGCGCCAGATTGGCTGGGGTGGCCCAGCATCTACTGGGCCACCCCAGCAGGTGCCCATTTCACACCAAGCACCCTTTACCAAGGGTGTTAGCATGCGCCCTTTGTGAAGGGTGCTTGCCTGAACGCCATAAGGGTGTTAGCCGAGGGACAAACTGATTTACACCCTTAAGTGTGTAAAAACCTTTACTGGTGTACTCAAGGCTTCTCTTTCTCATTAGTGCCAGTAAGCTTGTGTAAAATGAAAAATATTGTAACTGAACAGTAGAGAGTTTTAGTAGATCGCTCCCATGACTCCGATAACGATACCCGATACTCCGCCACCGCCTCCCTTGCGCGTGCATGGTATCCTTATCGGGGCTTCGGAGTTATCGGAACGATCTACTAAAACTCTATTGTTGCACTGTTCCGTCACCTAAAGTTACTTCTTTTTATTTTTTTTACTGCTGCACTACCGGGTGATCTTAATGGCGGGACAACACACCATCCCTGAACCTACGACGACTGGAATGGTGGTCGCAACCAACGTCGTAAGACTTAGTACTCAAAAAGTACAATAAATATTGAGCAGCCTTGCAGCAGCTTCGCGTGTCATTACTTTGTAAAAGTTTCTGGGGTTGAGTTCTCAAACTTGAACTCCCGAAACTCTTGACAGTCTTCTGAGGAACACCCAAATTTTCTGGCAGTCTGTGATAAATTATGTATTAAGTGTATAACTACAGCCACTTTCGGCAAGTGACTGGCCGGAAGTCAATGGCCAGTGGCTGGCCAGACGTGAATGGCCAGTGGTTGGCCATAGGTGAATGGCAAGTCACTGGCCTAAAGTGAATGGCTAGTCACTGGCCAAATGTGAATGGCCAGTCACCGGCCAAATGTGAATGGCCAGTCACTGGCCAAAGGTGAATGGCCAGCCACTGGACAAAGGTGAATGGTCAGTCACTGGCCTAAAGTGAATGGCCAGACACTGGCCTAAAGTGAGTGGCCAGCGACTGGCATAAAGTGAATGGCAAGTCACCAGACGAGGACGAAAGCACTTCTATTGCCGAGCACTTTGGCCAAGCTTGGGCCATCGAAAATCTGGTTGGCCATAGTACACTTGCCAGCGATGGCCCATTCATAATGTGCTGCTTGGGTAGTCACAAGAAAGTAAAATAAACGTCCCCTTTCCACAAAGAGTAGTGTGGTCATGATTCCAAAAACAAAAGAAGTGCCTCGGCATCCTTTCTGTGCACTTCTGGGCAAAGTGTCGCGGACTCCTAGGACGATCACATAACTGAGATAATTTTTCCTTTGACGCGCAATGTCTCGGGAAGGCTGATCGCTTTTAATATAGTTACGATAAAACTGATATTGATAAAATGACATCTCCTTTGAATAATGACCCCAAGATTTCTTTGTACAAAGATAAGCAAACAACTTAAAAACAGTGCTTTGTATATTTTAGAGTGCAGCTCTTAGGCGCCCGTTTCCGGCTTGAGCGGCGTCGGCGTCGGCGTCGGCGTCGCCATCGGCGTAACCACGCGGTGCATTATGGGAAATCTTCCATAATGCACCGCGCGAGCCCCTCCCCCGAGGTCACGTGACCCCCCAGGTCACGTGACTACCTGAGGTCACGTTAACCGTGGGGTCACGTGACCCCCCGAGGTCACGTGACCGCCTGAGGTCACGTGACCCCTAAGGTCACGTGACCCCTGAGGTCATATGACCCCCTGAGGTCACGTGACCCCCTTAGGTCACGTGACCTCCCTGGAGTCGAGAACCCCCTGAGGTCACGCGACCCCTGAAGTCACGTGACCCCCTGACGTCACGTAGCCGCCCGAGGTCACGTGATTCTCCTGAGGTCACGTGACCCTCTGAGGTCACTTGACCCCCTTGACGTCATCCGACCTCCCATGAGGTCACGTGACTTTAACGAGTCACCTGTCCCTCAGTACGCTTCTATCCTCCTCCTCAAAAGCTGCGCTCCAACCGGTGTTACAGGAAATTGTAAACGGCTTTTTTGTATTTTTTTTCATTTTCGCTTCTTATTATGTCATTCAATGAATGCCTGCATTGTGAGTCGGATCTGGTTCCACATTTTGAGGACGCGGTTTGGATACGAATACAAAGTATGCGGATCAGACACGGATACAATAGTGTAAAACGTTTGCGGTTTGGATGCGGATACAAAGTCTGCGAATGCGGATCGGATGCGGATAATCAAACTGTTATCCGCGCAGGGCTCTGCAGAGGGTGAGCCGGTGAACGAAGAAGTGGATACTAAACTGCTGCGGTGAGCGTCCCTCATGACGTAGAGATGCCCCTTCGAGAGTAAACTGCTCTTCTGAATATGGCGTGCTTGTTTGTTGTCAAATTCATTAAAACTTTTATACAGAATTGCCCGCTATATCGTAGTGGAAGACGGGTTTTTGCGAGTTCGATATAATTTGGTTTGACTGCATTGTGTTGCCCACAGGTAGGGGAAAGCAGATTGAATGCGGGAGGGCAGTCGAGTGATAAATTGACTGATTATCGGGGTGGACAATACAGAACTTCCTCGTTTACTGTTGTAGCTGTGATTTTATTATTTTAAGCTTTTTTATGAATGAACTGCTCGTGCATTTTTTCATGTACTGTAGGTTTTATCACGCAATACCAACTTGCCCAGGCCATCATCTTACCATCCAGATGTGCTGGCAAAAGCGGCATGGAAGAAAAAAGCCATGGACATCCCTGTGTGCAAGCGAATGTGTGCGAGTGATGCGTGTTGGGAAAAAAATAAAATAGTAAGTTTCATTCTCTTTGTCTTTGTAGTTTGGTTTCATGGCAGAATGAACACCTAAACATTCGAAAAATTGGTGCTTTTTTTGCAAAATTTGCTAGCTGTTGTCTTCAGCAGTCTTTTCTGAATCTAAATTATACCGTGCATGGCTGACCAGGTTACCGCAGAAGACACTAGATCGGCCGGGTCACATCAGAACACACTTGACAAGGTCACGCCAAGACTCCAGAACACCTCAAGACACCATAGCACGCCAAGACACCAGAGCCCGTTTGCTCGAAGCGTTACCGGCGGATAAAGTTAGCCGCAGTACCTAGGAAAGGGATTTTGAAGTCACATGACTGGCTCGGTAGGAATGCGGGGAAACATGGCGGTATCCCGGTGAGTGCGCGCCGCTCGCTTTGAAAATAATATGTCGTAGTAGCTGCAATATCGGGCGCGCTAGTCAGCTACGAATGGTGCAGAAGGCTTTCGCTTTGCCTTGCCTCACTTAAATCGCAAAGCATGAGCAATGACCTCGCCGCATTTTTTAGATAGTCTTTAGATTCTGGCCATTCCTAAGTCTAAATGAACGCGATAATTGTCGGCATGGCAACGTCTTTGGAACGAGGATTGTCTTGACTCAATCGGCCGGGTATTGATAGAACACAAAAACAGGCAGCGTCCCAATAGACCTTTTTCTAAATTACCCAAGCATCGAGGAGAACGCTGGAAGTGTAATTCCACGGTCCGCACGCGCTGGCCTTCCACTTATAAAAGATTCTAAGTAAATAGTCATAATAAGCTTTGACGAACGCGTGTGCAAGGCGAAATTTGTTTTAGACTTTTTGCTTTAGAACAGTTAGTACTCCAGACGCCCGCACGTGCAACGCATGTAACTACACTCGGTACGTGCACCTTGGTGCTTGGGAAATTGAGAAATAGGTCTATTAGTGGCGAGATGTTTCGGTGGCGCCCTCGTTCGGTTACCTTTCGTGACGTCATTACCTTGTGAACAACAAGTTCGATGGTGTTTCTAACGGGCATGATGGAAGCCTGAAATCGTAGCGCTCTCAAAGCAACACTGCCAACACCGTCAAAATTTAAGTTCTTACATTCCTCTTATTTTCGTCGATGAGACATCCTTTGCTGACGTCGTGGTCAGCATTCGGCCAATTGTGGCGGGCCGACCGTAGCGACGCCTTCAATCGCTCACGTCGCCAATAGACCATTTGCTGTATTACCCAACCATCAAGGAAAATACAGGGATTGGTGTTCCACGCGCCGCACGTGCACGCCTTCCCCGTATAAAAGATTCGAAGTAAATAACCAAACTAAAGCGTTGACGAACGCGCGTGCAAGATACCATTTGTTTTAGGTATTTGCTTCAGAAAAGTTACTGCTGCTGCGACCAGCACATGCGGCGCGTGGAACACCAATCCCTGCATTCTCCTTGATGCTTGGGTTATATTGGCGACGTGCGCGACCGAAAGCGTCGCTGTGGTCGGCCTTCCACGATTGGCCCAAAAGCTGACTATGACGTTGGAACGGGTATACCATCGACGGAAATAAGAGGAATGAAAGAACTTTAATTTTGACGGTGTTGGCAGTGTTGCTTTGAGAGCGCAATGATTTCAGGCTTCCACCATGCTATTTAGAAACACCATCGAACTTGTTGTTCGCAAGGTAATGACGTCACAAGGGGGAACCAAAGGCGGGCGCCACCAAACCATCTCGCCGCTAATAGCAATGGGTCTATTGGCAACGCGAGCGATCGAAAGCGTCGCTGTAGTCGGCCCCCCACAAATGGCCGAATGCTGACTATGATGTCAGCAAAGGATCTCTCAGCGACGCAAATAAGAGGAATGTAAGAACTTCAGTTTTGACGGTGTTGGCAGTGTTGCTTTGAGAGCACTATGATTTCAGGCTTTCACCATGCTCACTACAAACACCATCGAACTTGTTGTTCACAAGGTAATGACGTCACGAAAGGTAACCAAACGAGGACGCCACCGAAATATCTCGCCGCTAATTGGGAGGCTGCCTACTTTTATGTGCTATCAATACCCGGCCGATGGATTCAAGGCAATCCACGTTTTAAGGACGTTGCCATGCCGACAATTATCGAGTTCAATTAGGCTTAGGAATGGCCAGAATCGAAAGATAATCTAAAAAATGCGGCAAGGTCATTGCTCGCGCTTTGCGGTTTAGGTGAGGTAAGGCAAAGCGAAAGCCTCCTGCACAATTCGTTGTTCACTATCGCGACCGATATTGCAGCTACAACGACATATTTCCAATGCGAACGGCTCTCACTTACCGGGGCACCGCCATGTTTCCCCGCATCCCTACCGAGCCAGTCACGTGATTTCGAAATCCCTCTCCTAGGTACTGCGGCTAACTTTGGCCGCGGTTAGCGCTGCGAGCAAACGGGCCCTAGAGTGCCTTCATACACACGCGCGATTTTGCTTGAGTGGTGACATCTCAGCCATTTTTCCGCCCAGTCGTTTTTTCATGCCTTTTGAAGTGCGCGCAATCCGGTGTCAGTCAGCTTGAGCGCGTAGCTTTGGTTGACGCATAGACGCCATTTTACCGCCCAAGTCACGCACCGAGCACTCGAGAGCGTCACGCGCTGACACATCCAGGGCAACAATGGATGTCTTCACACTGGGACAGACAGACATGTAGGCACCCTAACGGGCCCCGAACACGCCAAGACGCCAGAGCACGCCAAACCACCAGAACAAGCCAAGACCCGTGTCTGCATTTCCGCTCTGTTGTAAACGTCAGAAACACACCAGAGCCGGACTGGTGGATTTTTTTAATATGGCTTCTGTGATGACACAAGTATGCATGATCAGGTTCTTCGATTCGTTTACCTCCAGGGTATAAAACTTGAGCGACAGAAAACGTTGTTCCAGGTTATTCACGCTTCTTGAGGAGGGGCGTAGACCTTTTTGTTCGTCTTCCTTGTTTTACTGACCAGTTTTGAACCCTTTAATTGAAGTTGCCAATAAGCCAAAGGTGTACAGTACGAATGGGAAGGAGACACTTTGGGCAACCGGCAAGTTTTCTGTGCTATATATGAAATTTTTCTTTTTTTTTTAATAAAACATATTTAGTGATTTTAGTAAACGGCGACGCCGACGCCGCTGAAGCCGGAAACGGGCGCCTAAGAGCTGCGCTCTAAAAAGCGGTTGAGTCACTGATAAACCATTGCGAAGAGCGTCAGCTCTAGTTCACGTGCAGCGTGCAAATCATTTGCCGGCAATGACGGGGGCACAGCGCCCACAAAGAGCGATGCCGAAATTGAAACCCACTTTCACGCTTTCTGCGGGGAGTAGCATCAGAGCTGAGAACAGCGTTCAATCTAAGCGCTTAATCTTGGCGAAGCGAGCGATAAGAAAGCGAGCCGCCACGGCAGTCGCGTCATGGCGCTGATAGGCCGGTCGACGGTCCGCCGCTCCCCTTCATATCGCCTGCGGGTGTACAAGCCACATCTGGCTAACCAACGCAGGTTTGTTCTCAGGCCCATTGTGAAAGTCGAGATATTTTGTAATGTGCCGCTGGATAATTAACGCAGAATGATTAGCTTTCTTTGTAAATGTAAATTTGCGTGCAAACCTATAGCCTGTCGAGGAGCATTCCGTTATGTCGTTTCCATCAGGTAGCCTTCTGTTTTTACTTTTTCAAGCTCTAAAAAAAGCGCGCGATTTTAGAAACTTCTCGCGTGACTACTCACTAGCGAACCACACGTTAGCGCCTTTAGTAACGTAGTATCTTTTTTTTTTTTGTATCTCGCCCGCTTTTTTAAAAGAATAAAAATTAGGCACACGAAGATTGTTTTCATGGAAACGTTACAGTAGGATGTACCTCAACACCCTCTAAAACCCTTGTATTGGAGGGTTGTCGCACACATTAATATTTAAAAAGGTTGCTAATTAATCTGCATGAATTAGTCAGATTGTCATATTGGAAAAAATACCTTGGCTTGCTTAATAGGACTGCGAACAACACTGCGTTAGTTTGACATAGGCAGTGTCATCCAGCTTTTTTCAGGTCTTAGCGTGAGTTAGCTAAACACCCGATAAAAATAGAAAAAGGTTAGAAAGACACCGGACAAGCGACCTTAGGACAACATGCTCGAACCCAGCTCGGGGCATGCTTGGCTACCTTACCAACTACCAAGCTCAGGCCGCGCTCGTTCTGGCTGGGCCAGCCGACCACTCCCATTTCTCGACCGATGACGACTACCCGAGCAGGTTTTGATGTTTTTGCCGAGCATTGGCCAATTACCAAGATGCTTGAAGAACGATGATTTGCCAAGCTTGGTTCGACGTCCATCTGCTGCTTGGGGTGAGTGATTTAACACCCCCGCCCTATGTGTCTCCTGTATGGGAATGGCTGCGCCCCACATTTTTTGAAAAGTTGATGGACACGGGCTCTTCGACGACGTCATGGCACCCGCTTCCGTCGGTTTCATGACCTGCGAATTCTTTTTTTGGTGTGGGGTCTCGTCAGTAGCAAATTCAACGTCGGCCGTGTACCCAGTGTTACCAATTTAGCGGTTTTCCCGCTAAACTTAGCAGTTTTTGGTTCTGTTTAGCGGGATAAATTATTGTTTTGCGGGCTGCGGGATTTTTAGCCGGTTTTATGTAATCTTGGCGTTTTTTTTTTGAGAGATATAGAAGTTTTAATATCTATTTACTGACAACTATGCACCTGTCGTATTCATAATCAGCCACAGTCGTCTTTGCTTACTCTCGGTAATGCTCTGGTTAGGGAGAGTAGCACCTGTGACGTCATCGAAACATTAAGGCGTCGAATATCGGAACATGCCTCCCTGTTTGGTGCGTGCACGTTTGAACAGCATGAATGTTCCAATGTTCCTTTCACGTTTTTGTGACTGCTTCGTGAAATGGGCAGGGTAAAGTCCGCTCATAAGTTTATAAAAGCCTTGCTACAAGACCCCAAACTTAAAGACTGCCTACTGGAGTTTCCTGGTGATAGCAGACGAACCAGGTGCCGCTATTGCAGAACGGAACTATCTGCGAAGCACGTGTGTCTGACCAGTCACGCACTGCTGATGGGTCCCTTTTCATGTTCATATCCACTCACTTCGCAATTTTGGCTTCGTATCACATGGGTGAACTGTGTCCTGGCGTGACAGATTTTTAGTCACAACAAAAGGAAAGCTTCCTTTCAAATGACATTGATATGATCTATACTGTTATTGTACCTTTGGGCTAATTTAAAGCAATTTGTTAAGTCATTTTTGCGTTGTTTTTTTAATTTAGCGGTTTTTGCGGTTTTCGGGATTCCAACGGCGGGTTTCGAATTTTGAGTTGGCAACACTGCGTGTACCGACGAAGAAAGGCCTGAAGAGACACATTAAGGGGGAATTTCAGCTGATCTCTAGTAAAATGCCCCAGGCCGCCTTTTGAGAAAAGAAGCAAAGGCTGTAGAATTGCGTCGACCTGCAGGGAGGACATCGGGAACTCCGATGAACGTGCTGTTTCCATCCTAGCTATGTTTGTTTTGTTTGTTGCACTTTTTTTCCCTTTATTGCTGGAAGTTTCAGAAAGGACTGAACGTCATTATTATTGACGAAGGACTCAAAACCTGTGAGCCGCAAACGGACCCTCTCAGGGCCCGAATATTTCTCGTACAGGGCGAGCGTGGCGCCGCAGCGACGGCATCCCGTGCAGAGCTCTCGTTTCCCAGCTTATCCCGTCTCTCGGCAGCGTCAACAAAGAGCGAGTCTCCGTGCGCTAAAAGCCGCCGCAGACTTCCTGGCAAAAGTGTATCTTTTCTTCTTTTTGATTGGGGTGTGTTCATCCCTTGGTTTATTTTTACCAAAATACATTTGAAAAGGGTTAGATCCCTCTGGTCTTCACGGTAGAACTGCGCGGGTCACGTGAATCAGCGTTTAATGAACTCACCAATCATATAAGGCCCATACCGACAATACTACCGCTGCATATCCTCGTTCAGGCCAGAGTTGGCATTTTAACGCGCTAGCGTCGAGGAGCTTGTGTCGCAGAAAATCCAGCGTCGGCGTCGGTGGCGTTGTGACGGAAAAATGCTGATTGGTCGATAGGGTGATGGCCTCACAGCCACATGACCTTGCTTTCGAATTTCAAACAAGCCACAATGCTCACGTGAAACGTGACGTCACATGTGGAATCAAAGTGAATAAAAACCATGACACGTAATGCGACGTAAAAATCGCCGCATTTCTCAAATGATTTTTATTAATAAAGTAATTCATATGCCCTAAAGAAAGATTTAAAGAATATTAGTCCATGCCACTGACTTGGCCACGCAATACACGCTCGCAAGGCTTGGGAAACAGCGGGAGATGATATGTTCATGTGATTTATGCTTTTTTTGGAACTGTTCGTAATGAAGGCACCTCAGTTGTAGGAATTCCTCTCTGAGTAAAACTAGAAAGATCGTCGCGTCATCTCTGGGGCCCTTCTTTGTTTTCTTCACACCACACCCAGATTCGTCAGACGCTGACTGGATACAAATGGAATGTCCCAAACGGTGCGCGACTGTTATTTCTTTGCTTGGAGTGCAGCGAAGATTAACGGCGCCAGGTCCCACCTTTGAGAGGTGCTAAAGTTGCCTCGTTGCACGTGCAACGAAAGCAGCAACCGAAGCTACGAGATCCGACTCGCTGTCCTCAGTTCGGTCCACGGTAACCGTAAGAACTAGCATCAGGTCCGCGGCCCTACCGCGGACCTATGGTCCTGTCTGTAATAAAGTCAAGGAAAGGTGATACGCACATCTCTCTGGTACGCTGACATGGTTCCTAAGGTCTCGTTCACACAGCTGCGTTTGACTGCGTTAAGGCTGCTTGCGTCGAGTTGTTGTTATGGCAACTCTTACGATAAGCGAATGGAGAGGTCCGGTGCTGCACGACGCAACGCAGCGCAACGAAGTCGACGCAACTATGGGAACGAGGCATACGGTCAAAACTAAATTTCGGATGGTGTATGCCACTGATTTTATTAACACAAATTTGACCTTAAGGAGCTCATGCGGGGGGGGGGGGGGAGGTCGCCTCCCCCACCACCCTCGCCCCCCCCCCCCCCCCCTAAATCTGCGCCCCTTCAGAGGGCTGGTCCGCCCTGTACATACAGCTTTAGCGACCGAGGCAAGGATGCAACTTCAGTCAGCGAAAAAGAAAAGAAGCTGAGTAGGACTGCCTGCACGCGGCACTTTGGACGTCTTGCACGACACCCTTGGAACGCACACTTCGCAGAGAAATCAACACTAACTTCGGAAATTGTCAAACTGGAAGGGGCGCTGCGAAGATTTTCCAACATTTGGTCAAATAATTACGAGAATTGGCTAATGTCACCTATAAAATGAAGAAGAGAACTCGAAAATCAAGGTTTTTGTTACTCCTCGACAATCACACGGTCTCTCGTGTAAGGCCACAGAGGGAACGAGGTGTTTTTCCGTTCGGTTCCGTCTTCAGGGCCCCTAGCGATTGCTCCTTGTTGATGGACTTTTCTATGCCTTAGCATCGCCAAAGGTCGCGTCGAGCGATCGAGACAAAAGACAGTCCAGAAAAGGACTGGAGCAGCGGAGATAAAATTGTCTCGGACACTTCCAAAAGATGGTGCCACGAAAACTTATTTCCACATGATGTGACACCGTGGATCCGAGGACCGCTACACGCTGCTGAAGATAAAGAGATAATTGTTTTTTTCGTTTTTTTTGCGATTACAGCGTTTTGGGGGAAAGTGGCGCGTTTTATTTTCCTTGTGCCAAGATAAACAACATAGAAAAGACAGGCAGCGAATTCTCCCAACGTCGCAATCATTCCACTGTGCCTTTAATCCAGGCCTAGTGGCCAAATGGTCGTTGTGTAAACTTCGCTTACACTTACTTCCCCTCACCGTAAGCTCGGCAGATTCTTAATGAAACACTTCAAGGTCTCCGTTATAAGATTGAAACTTCCACTGCGTATACCTTAGCTGAGATGAGAAAAATGAAAAACACTACACCCGAGGAAAGTAATTTGACTTGTAAACGACCCACGGCTTTCAATTAATCCGGCCTTTTTCTTTTCTCTACAAGCTAGTTTTGTTTTGTTTTTCTGGAAAAAGTATCTTTTTGTGTTTTTGCGCTGCCCTTTCTAGCCCCGTCTGCCGGGAAGTAATTTGGGCAAGCAGGTAAACACAACTTTTTTTATCGTTAGCCAGCACAGTGTTTACGCGCTGTTCTGCGCATTCTGTCCCCTGAGGCTCCCAATAGTGCGACGGCTGTTAGTGTGCATACATTATTCATCTCGACGCGAACAACAATGTCCCCGAGAAAACAAGGGACGTTTTCCTTTCCATATTCCTAAAATTATTAGTATCACGAAATATTTCCGAATACATTTTGCACTGTTCAGCAAATAAAAAAAAAAAACCTTTAAAAAGAAGAGAAAATGAATCACACGGCAAAAACGAGTATATTTCAGCACAAAAAAAAATACTGTACCTTTCTTTTGCACACCGGGAACGCTTCGATAAAAAAAAAAAGCTTTATTCAAATGTTCCTGCGGGAAAAGGAAGGGGGTGGAGCACGGGTTAAGGGCGTAATAATTTGGCGTTCAACACTTAGCTGCACTTGTAAATATTGCAAGTGTCGGAATAAAGCCCTTGCACTTAGCGTAACGCGCAGCATTAAAGATCGCAGCTATCACTATTAACGTAAATGGTGGCCCGCTCAACGTAAAAAGTGCGATAGTAGCTTACTTCGACACCCGCACCTCCTGCACCGCTGCGGGAAAGTGCAGGGCGGTGTACTTGCTGTCGTATCTCCATACACATACAGGAAGTGCACTGAACTACAATTTTCTGCACCGGTGCAGGAAGGGCAGGTAACTCGGGCGAATGTATACTGTTGTTAGGAGCCCGAGCCATCGCCTTTTTTTTTTTGTTGATTTTCAAAGTCAAAGAGCAGCAAACACAATCATTACACTTTTTTCAAGTTAAGTCCGCCCGCGGCAAATCTTATATTCCAAATGGAGTGAATCAGGCAGCTTCGAAATCGCCTCGTTTGAGCGCTCGTCGTCTTTGTTCATTTGCTTTCACAGGCGAAGTCAGTGACGCGGTTCAAAAAGTCAAGTATGAGAATCTTATTTCTGGGGCACATCTAGACATTACAAACAGTATATGATTATATACGGCCTATATACAGCCTTATCTGGAGCACATACATCGTTATCTGGCGTATATACAGCCTTATCTGGCGTTATACAGCCTTATCTGGCGTATATACAGACTTATCTGGCATATCTACATCTTATTTGAGGTGTATACTTCGTTATGTGGCGTATATAGAGCTTTATCTGGCGGCCGGTTTTCAATATATAACAAATAAAAAAAGTAAAAAACAGTGCTTTGTGAGCAAACTGTAAATGACTCATTGTTCGCGAGCCAAATATTAGCGCAAATGATCCCAAACTTGTGGGAGTTGAGGGTGAAAGACGAGGCAGAGGGCACGTGACAGGCGGTCGGCGGAGAAGACACAAGCTGGCGCGAAACAGTGCGTGCTACGCGAGGCTGGAGCTGGGCAGGTACGACGGGCCGGGCTGCCTGGCCTGGCCCATGGCGAACGCTGGAGTGGTCCATCAGCGAAATATGGAGCAAGAGCGGTGGAAACGGCGAGCCCTGGCCATCTGGCCTAGGCCACGACGATCCCGGGGTGGTTCCGCAGCGAGACTCGGGCATCATAGCACGGGACTGCCAGCCTACGCAGCGCTGGTGTGGGAAAGGTGATCCGCAGACCTGGACATGGACTCCGACTGTGAGCTCTGATCGACGGTCGACAACAAAGGTCGGCGGGCCCGGACCGCCGCCTCTCGACGATGGGCAACAGGGAGGTACAGTAAACCCGTTCGCTGTCTTCTCGTTGTGTTATGTCGCTCCCTGGGTGACGAGCAAAACGCATACCAATTGGGCGCCGATTATCAGTAGAGAGACCTCCATAAAGAACCCCACAAACCTCAACTTTGGAAAGCTTAAGTTTGGGATTATGTGTGCTAATTTTTACAATGATTTCAATGTAGCTTAATTATTTCCAAGTGTTAACATTACGCCCGAATAGACAACTTGCTAAATCCCCCAAACGCCTCGGCCCGTAGCCGAGGAATCATAGCGACGGTGTTTCTTCAGCTGCCTAGCGATCGAAAATTTCGACCAATTTATGGTTACACTGTTTTGAGTGTAATTCGGAGTCGCCCTAAACAAGTTGTGTGTCGAACCCAAGTGCCTGTAGTATCACTTTTAAAATTTCTCGCCAATGTCTGTACTGTGCACCCTCTCCAGCCTTCAACCTGGATGAGCTGCAGACGTGTCTCTTATATTATTATCATTTTCGTTCAGCTTCAAAGATGCTGATTGTAAGTTAGAAATGCTAAAAGCTATATGAACAGCTCCTCTGAATCCGAGCTATATCCCGGTTTTGATTGTCGTGATTTCTCGGCTTTTAAGTTATTCCTGCTAAAACAACAATCACGAGAATGATAATATTGTAAGAGATTTCTGCGGCTCAGCCAGGTTGAAAGGTGGATTGCATGCACAGTATGATAAACGTTGCCATTGACGAGAAATTTTAAAAGTGATATGACAGGTCCTTGAGGCTCCATAAGACGCTTCTTCAGGTTGACTACCAATTACACTCGAAACTGTGTAACCACGGAACTGGTAAAAATTAGCGGTCACTTAGGGAGCTGAAGGATTACCGTTCCCATGGTTCCCCGAGTGCGGGCCGGGGCACTTGAGAGAATTGTAGACAATAAAAAGATATAAATTGCTAATTTCAGGCTTGTGGCTTTTTCATATGCCTGACCAGATCTGGAATTTGCATACTTAGCCAGATCCGGGATTTCCATACTTGGCCAGGGATATCAGAATACATCTGGCATTATGAGGCTATATCTGGCAGATGTACTAAATCAACTTATATGTGGCTAATTTTTGATATGGGACATATCTGATACCTTCAGATCTGGCCAGATATAATTTTTTTGTAAGAGGTGCCCGATCACACTTAATTCACTATGCGTGATATTTTTAGCTGGTGGAAGCAGACACACGGTGAGCGCCATCTATCGAATGCTATCGTTGGTAACCCAAAAAACATTTGTTTTAATTCACCAACCGATTGGATATTATGCTTAGACACCATTCTTAAGAGTTGTAACCTAAAACGACGTACTTGCACAAAAAACAATTCTGGACGCCGAACTTGAAGTTTCCGCGCTCTTCGGTGACTTTAATCAATCAATTTTTTTTTTATTTGTGCTAAACAACGGCTGAGAAGCTTACTGGGTTATGCACATAAAGTAGAAATACACAATATATAACACACGTTAACTCCTGGTGCTCAAACTGCAAATTCTGATATATAGTACCACCGTAGAGAGTGGTGTAAGATATGAAAGCACACCCCCCCCCCAATAATGTTTACCATATATACTAATCAAAATATGCATGAAAATTATCGTTCCCCCAAAAACATGTTTGTACTAAGGATATCGATGGCAGCAAATTGGGTGCTTAAAACATGTTGGATATGCGAAACCGATGATGCATCTTGTATGAGGTCTGAGTAAGATACTCTCAGATCCCTAGGGTTCGTTTTAAGTGGAATGCGAAAGTAAACAGAGGTAAGGAGAGCAGCTCTGTCTATTCCATGATGAATTAACCTACGTGAAAACTTCAAATCACGAACAGACGATGTACATCACGTGCAGGATGTTAGTTTGGCTAAAACCGAATTATATTCACAAAATCATTTTCTGCCAAAATATCTGTCGTAAATGATGCGCACAAATAGCTTTTTAATAGGTATGTTCTATAAATTCACTTGCTGATATTGAGATAGAGTTCCGCAAAACAGGTGCAAATTCTTGTTACGAGAGCACATGGGTACTATATAGCCTCCCAAGACAGTGATGAACTTTAAACGCTCTAGTTAAACGGGACATTATACCCAACGTACTTAAAGACTGGCTTATAATGAAGTTTACATGAGAAAAAGAAACGAGGTGGTCATCCATAATAACACCTAGGTCTCTTAACTGCGTGGTCCGACTAATAGTTTCATTTTCTAGAACGTATACATACGATAAATTGATGCGCTTTTCCAACAGGGACATGACTATAGCTTTGTTAAGATTTAAAACAAAAACGATTTTTAGAACTGCACCTTTCTAGCACTGAACAAAGATTGTCCTGCAGCAACGTAGTCAGTAATAAAGGGATCCTGGTGAAATAAACATCACGTCATCTACAAACATAACTAATTAAGAGTGTCTTACGGACGACAACCAATCATTTATAAAAACAAGAAACAACAAACGTTGAAGGTTCGTAGGAATGTGTATGCAATACCAAAGCCCTCCTTAAAAAACATTATCCTAACACCCAGTTCGGCCTTTTATAAAAATAACTCCTAAGTAACGTATTGTGCTGATGATTGAGGCCATAGTTCCAGAGTTTCAGCAGTAACAGCTCATGTTTGACCTCATCAAAGGCCTTGCACACACCCAGATATATCGTGTGCTCTTAACCCCAACTCTGAAAAACTGGCAAAGCAAGATTAAAAATTTGCACAAATAAGTCTCAAGGGATGTGATGAAACCGTGCTGAACAGGAATAAACACTTTTATTATAATTATATAAAAGATTACAGACCACCTGCCCAAAGACCTGTGAGAATGGACGATAATTACTAACATCACAAAGCCTAATGACTTCAAAATTGGAACGATTATTGAATATCTTAAGTTATCTGGAAAGATAACACCCTGTATCGATAAGTTCATTAATTTTCAAGAATAGGAACAAAGCATTCGCCATATCCTTTTACAATAAATTTGGAAATACCATCGAAGCCTTTCGAAAGCTTAGAATTGAGCTGGCAAATAGCTAAAATAACTTCATAAACCGTAATGCTAGTAAACGAAAAAAAAAAAATCATCGAAATGAATGTTACAATTTACGGGTAAGGGGATGTTGACTTCGGAACAGCATGAACTGAAGTGATGCGAAAATTCTCCTCAAAACCATTTTGGGGACGATTCGATAGCTGACTCGTTGCGCAGCGTTATACTATTAGACACTTTCGTAATCTGTTTTCTTACATAGCGCAAAACTTCTTCGTGTCGTCTGTTTATGATACTTTCCACGTGTCTGCGGTAGTGATAATGGGTGCTAGCGAGCAGCTTTTTTGTTAGATGACGACATATGTTATATTTTACATACCATAAGCCTAACCCGGTCTTTTGTTATAGAACTTTTAATAATAGTATTTTATTCTTCTGGAATATTGTGAAATCCTTCGAAAATCACTTAGGGTACTTCTCGGGACGATTCGGGCACAGAGGAAACGAATACATTCATGGCATCTTTCCTACCGCTGTGAAAGTATCCACTATAGAATCTGCATCGCATTATTGCAAGACAGCAGTCCAATCATATTGCTCGAACGTTTTTGTATAAACCAAAATAATCGCCACCACTGTATGCATACCGTAGGGCACCAGACGACATCCTTGATTATAAAAACATAGAAAACGAGACTATAAGTGGAGGGTGATAAGCGTCAGCTGTGACCAGCGGGTCGTCCACACGAGTCGCTTCCGAAATAGAAATGTTAGATAAAAACAG
This sequence comes from Ixodes scapularis, assembly GCF_016920785.2. NCBI lineage: Eukaryota > Metazoa > Arthropoda > Arachnida > Ixodida > Ixodidae > Ixodes > Ixodes scapularis. The sequence goes on along the minus strand of NW_024609873.1, from coordinate 13,461,174 downwards.
AACCAAAATATTACCGGAACAGTTCGCGAACATATTGTATTGCGTAAAATCATTCAAATCTATGAAGTAAAGTAAACAAGACGCTTTTTTCGTGTTCATAACCCTTTGGTGTTAATGCGACCGGAAATCCAATCAACTTTAGGTAGATTAAAATTCCCGTATAGCTTGACGTAATATTTGATTGCGTCCATTTCATTTTCAACAAAATTGAAGTGGTCCACAACGTGGGAAGCATTTCAAGCAGCGAAGTAGTATGCACCAAATATAAAGTTGAGCCCGTCACCAGAAGGTATTTAAAGCCAGACATTGTCTTGATACAGCTCGAAATCATTTCTCACATGAGCGCTTAGCGAGTGCTTGCAAGCTTTCAGAATACCACCTTCATATTTTATCCCGGAAGTATATTCGCGATCTCTTCGAAACACTCTAAAGGAAGATGTAAAATATTCACTTATTGCAATGCCGTCATGTTGCCAAGTTTCTGAGAATATAATAATATCGTATTCAGTACCTAGTACGCTAGACATAAATTTATTCGATTTTGTTTTGGGGCCACTGACAATTTCATAACACACTTTAAGATTTCAAGCCATGGGTACCCTGGTTTAAAATTTTCGCTGCAGTCACGTAATGCCGGGAACTGGCAACCTCCCCGAAAAAGGGGGCGAAAAAGACAGCCATCCGGCCACACATCTGAGTCGTTTAACACTTCCAAGGATTCCACGTCAACTGCATGATAGAACGACTTATACGTCGTGCATTCTGTCTTCAGTCGCGTGTAAATCACCGGTTGGTCCCCGAGAACACTCCATTCGATAAATTCTACGTCCGTGATTCTAGTGGCAGGGTGCAGACGGGACACAAACAAGCCTTCGGATGACGGTGGATGAGGCCACGCTCTGAAAGCGAAATTCCTGGCTTCACCAAATCAGGCCTGAGGCCTTCAGCGGCTTTCCTGGTTAGTGCGCAGGACACCCGCGTTATGGGCCATGCTGGTAGACCCACCATTGCCTGGAGGTGGTAATGACAACAGTGTCCTCTGAGTTGTGGCATTCGCAGGACCATGACGGGCTTGCCATCGAAGCGGGACCTTGGACCGGGAGGCCGACGCCCCATGAGAATAAGGCGGTTCAGGCTGTGGCTCGCCGAGAGGTGCCACGTCCACGACACCCTGGTTCAAGACCGCTTGGAGGCACTGGGCGTCTTCCACCCTAAGCGCACTGTTGTCCGTAGAAAGAAGCTTCATCTCGGCCCTCAAAATATTCAGTCGAGACGAAAGGCTCAGCAGCAGGCCATAAATATCGGACAAAATTACAGCCTGCGAAGCTATGTGCAAAGTGCAACTCTACCGCTGGTGCCGAGTCCCTTCTCGCCATCGGTGGGCGTCGCTCCGCCGTCATCGACATGTTTGCTGATAAGCGTTTTTGACAAAAGATCGCGGCGCCTGGAACAATAACTACATTTGTAGCTGCTTTTTTCGGACTGCATGACGACATTGTATTTTTCCGCCTGCATATTAAGGAACTTACAGTGGAACCGCGCATCTCAGGAGTTGGCAACGTAAATATTGCTGCCTTCCAAGGAAGACTTCGGAGCAGCTGCCACACGTGTTTTTGCTGCCTCATATAGCTGCCGTGAAGTTGGTCGGCTGAAAAAGAGGACGTAGCTAAGCAAATGCGGTTGATTTCGGCGGCATCCAAATCTTGTCCCGACGAGGATATAGAGCGCGTAAGCATGCAAACTGTCCTCATTCAGAGCGCAGCGCTGAATGAGGGCAATCACTACGGCGATCCACCCTGACTGTCATCACCTCGCCAGTTCGTGCCCCTTGGCTGTCAGGCCTAACCGCGAAGACACAACTGGCATGAAGGCTACCGGGGTGAGAACGGCTTAATCGGGAACGCGTGAAAATATAGAAAGCTACCACGGGCCAATGACATCAAACTAAACAAACCAAATAAACAAACAAGGGTTGATAGCAGTATCACATGCTTCGGCGACACTGCCAAGTGATGCAACTTTTCTTATAATTAAAGGAGATTTATGGGTTTCCGAGTCCGGGTGGATCGCCGTAGCTCTAACGGCTCACATCTGTCTTCTGGGTTGCTTGTGGTCGTTGCAGCGCTGTCCGACTCGGTCGCAGCGCTCCTGGCAAAGGCTGCAGGTACCGTCCAATTGGTTCGCAGGGCTACTCGGAGAGGGTGCGGGTACCGCTGAACGCTGGCCTCAGGTGACTCCTCGGGTGCCTCGATGGTTTCGGGTTTGACATCCCGTTGCCGCAGTTCATCGGAATGACGGCGAACGTTGCCCCCGGGTGCAATTACCACAGTCAAGCGAGCTCCCAGGTTGCCCTTTACCACCCCGGGTAACAGTTTTTCACCTTGCCCGAAGTTCCTATACCCTATGGCAGCATGAGGGCAAACTCTCGGGACCTTCAAGTCAGGCAAGTACACTCGTCTTGACGGCACAGCAGTCTGAACGCGTGAGCCTACTTGAAAACTGAGTAAGAATTCGCACGGTGATTTTACGCGCGACAGTGGAGTGCGACGGTAACACAATAATACTCTAACCAACTTAGTTTCCAAGTCCCTGGTTCACAGCTTTGCTAGTGACACTTTTCTTACTCTGGCCACTCGCTCTGCCAATCCATTAGATTGTGGGTGATACGGAGCGGTTTGTAAATGGTCCACGGGGCTTTTTTCTAGGAACTCGCCAACTACTGACTGGTAAATTATGTCCGTAGTCGGATACAATCTCACGTGTAAAGTCGAATCTGCGGAATATTTTTCTGAGCTTCATCATGGTGGCTTCAGTGGTGGCAGATCGCATTACAGATACTTCGATTCCTTTTGTGTGCGAATCAACAACAACCAGTAGCATTTTGTCTTCAATCGTCCCGGCAAAATCAATATTGTCATAATTGAGGGTTCCGACGAAGGCTCCCAGCCCGGCGACACTACCTTGTGCGGGGTAGGAGAGAGGATCGAGGAGCCGGGAGGCGACGAGCTCAGCAAAACAAACAGAACACTCTATATTTACATTAATTACAACATCGTTTCAGTGTTCGTACAACTCCAACTTCACGGGTGTCCTTTCTTTATATATCCGCCTCGCCATCTCACCGTCCACTGGCTTGTCCAATCGCAGGGGCCTACGTGGTCCTCGGCAGCCAATGTGGAAGAAGTTCGTGTGCCAGCGGCCAGCCAATGCGGAAGAAGTTCGTCTGCCAGCGGGCAGCCAATGCGGAAGAAGTTCGTGGTGGGTCTCTCGGCGTGGTGGCTGGCTCGCTGAAGAGTCATCCACACGCACACGCAGACACGGACACCCAGCTTATACAAAGGTTTTCTCGAGAGCCGAGTTCTCCAAAGCTCCCGCACGAGCCGCCGGTCGGTGCGAGAGCCTGCTTTGGTCCAAGTGAGCCAGGGGCACGCGCCGCTCTCGTAAACGTGGTACGGGTGTGTCGTAGCCTTTCACAATAATATGCAACCGTGACCATTTCTCTCCCGTTTCTGGGTAGTTAACAGGCGTGCTTGATGGTGGCATAGCAGCGATTTGCTTACTGTTGTGACAAAGACAAGCCAGTTGTTCTTCTTCACTGTCCAATTCAGGCGACAGAAGCAATTTCCCAGCTACACTTTTAATGGCCGTCACCTCCTAGTCCGCCTCAGGGGGGGGGGGGGGGGGGAAGGGGGGGTGAGGGTAGCTTGAGCATCTTTTTTCTCAGCAGCTACTGGAATGATGACTCTTTGTCGCAAGTAGAGAAGGTCCTGGACGACAAACAGCTCCTGCCTTCTGAAAAAATAATGGTGCCGCTCAAGTTCTTTTCTGATTAGGTTCTTCGGCCAGCCACGCATTACGAATCCTTTTAATTCAGTGAGAGTTCGGTCTTTGGCACTGAGTTCTCTTAGCTGCCGGGTTGGCAGAAACGCTTAATTCATGCACTGTATTGCAAACAGGTACTCTGGCAGATCCTCCTTACAGATCATCTTGGTCTGTGGAAGGAGCAACCGCTGAGGGTGTCTGCGTTCGCGTTGAGTTTTCCTTGATGGAATTCTATATTGTGCTGGACGTCGCTAAGTAGAAGGGCCAACCTCTGAATTTTTCCCGATGCCAGCAGAGCCATCGGCAGGTCTTCTTTCAGCAGACCCACAAGGGGTCGGTGGTTCGTTAGGAGAAGAAACTAGCGACATTGCGCGTAATCCCTGAACATGGTCACAGCGAACGCCAAGGCTAGTGTCTCGCTCTAAATTTGGTTATAATATTTTTCTGCTGATTTCAGGTTTCGAGAACTGAATGCGATTGGTCCAGTGTGGTCTGACGCTATGTAGCCTTTTTTTTAACTTTTTCTCTGCTGTCCCCAACCGCAAGTGTCGCCATCAATCAGACGCTTGCTCTAAAATTTCGCTGCGCTTCGCAAGTTGCAGCGTCAGGGACGGACAAAAATAAGCTACCTGAGGACAATGTCGCGTCGGTGCTGCGTCAGGAAGTGTCTCAACGCTCTCGCATGCCAAAGTGCCCATCCACACAAGATTTCAAAGAATGGGGCGGAAAAAAATGCTTGGCTGGAAGGGATTCCTGCAGGACGACTGCTCGTCTGAGGCGGGCGAAAGTGCCGGCACTCGGCGACGTCCTCATCGGCATCTTCCGGCTCTTGATTGGGCGTCTCGTACGGCACCAGAGCCAAGCTCTGCACACGTTCAAGTAATTTCTCCTCAAAGTCACAAGATCCGTTGGAGCCAAAAACGACACCTGATGTTCCGTGCCGTCAACAACGTCGCGCTCGCTTGCGGCACAACCATCAGGTGTTGTCTTTTTGAGAGATCAAACGAAAGATGGCCAAGAGACGTTTGGAGCCTGAGACCAACGAAGCTGTTTTGCTAGAAAAAAAAAAGACGGGTGGGAACCTGCGAATTTGCCTCGTTTCTCACAAGAAATAGGTAAGAGGTGTTTGATTGCTTCGTCTACGAGATGTAGAGGATCCATTTTTTTTGTTTCGTGGCCCCTTTTATTGTAAAATATTTGTGAGCGATATCGTCAAGGAGTTATCTGCGATGCGAGGATTGTATCGCGCGTTGCTCGTGAGATGTCATTTCACAACTTTTTTGCCTCGGATGTGTTTTGAAACTGCGTGTGCTGTACATTTTTGTGTAAAGCGTTTCCAATCACGTCTTTGTTGCGTAGAGTGAAAAAACATTAAGCGCCCTATCTGTATTTAGAAGTGTGGGTGTCTTTAGAGCGTATGAGGATAAAAAAATGAAACACCATATCTGTCTCATTTTTAGCGTATGGATGTGGCCACGATCCGTTCCATTTTCCCACACTGCTTCATTCAGCAGACAGATGACGCTAAATTAGCGAGAGATGTCGCGCGCGTGATAGAGTTGACGCCATCTACCAAGCTGGCGCTAAAATTAGGGAGACATTTCCCGTGATAATGGTAAAAGTTCACGCCAGCCAAGGGATTCAGGTGCGCGCCATCTACAAACAGAATCGGCAACTCACACGCACAAAGCCCGGACTTGAATTGCGCGCGCGCGAAAATACGAATGAGCTCGCCTTAGCAACACGAGCAATTTATTTTTTCAGCAAAAGATGTCGCAAGGTCACACCCACGCCGCCAGATGTCACTCATGCCCTAACAACAAAGACGCTTAGCAACAAAAATGCGCACCATCTATGAACGGAGTTGACAACTCATACGTCTAAATCCCAGATTTAAACTGTGTTTGCGCAAAATCGAGAAGAGGAAATGCTATCTTCATCTCATTGAAGTTTCAAATAATCTTCGACCAGTTCAAAGTTTTAACGCTAGGTGTCGAATACACCACAATTGGCTGGGACTGCGCAAAGTTTTACGCGCCGGGCCCGAAATTTCATCAGGGCCACTTCAGAGTTTTACGCGCTGGGGCCAGCCCCCCAAATATCGCAGTGCCACTTCAAAACTTTACGCTGTTTCTCACCTTTGCACAGCTTGTGAGCTTCGAATTTTTACCGTCACCGCTCAAAATTAAATGGATACAGCTGACCAGGTGTGCTAAGGACCCGTCATGTCACGCCCAAATTTAGCGGGTCTTAGCTTTTAACACTAGATGTGAGCAATTTTAGCGATGAGCACTTCAAGGTCCTAACACTAAATGACGCCTATCCCAAAATCCACTGGGATCCGGCACGGTCTGTGAGCTCTCAAAAGTTTACGCTGAGACACAATATTTAGCAGGGTCACTTGAATGCTTTACGCTGGACCAAGATGTAGCACGGCTTGTGAACTTCAATGTTTTACGGTCACCCCAGCCAAAATTTATCGATATCCAGCCGGTGCTAAGAAAATCTTCAGATGACGCCCAAATTTAGCGGGTCGAAGCTTTCACCACCAGATGTCAGCGATTTCAGCGATGAGCACTTCAAAGTTCTAACGCTATATGGTGTCTGTTCAAAAACAAATCACTGGGTCCAGCGCAGTCTGTGAGCTTCAAGACTTTGCCCCAAAATTACGCAGGTCCACTTCGAAGCTTTACGCTGAACCAAGATTTAACACAGTCCGCCAGCTTCAAAGTTTTACCGTCCCCTCACCCCCAATTTAGCGACACCCAGCTGATGCTAATTAGACCTTCACATGACGTCCAAAGTTTATAGTGGGTCGAACTTTTACCACCAGATGGCACCCAATTTTGACGAGGGCCACTTCACAATTTGAACACTAGATGGCGCCTATTCCAAAATTCGCTGGGTCTCTGCAAAGTTTTACGAGCTTGCTCCAAATTTTAACAGGTCCACTTTAAAGCTTTACGCAGGATCAACATCAATCACGGTCCGCGAGCTTCAAAATTTTACATTCAGATCAACCCCAATTTACCGGCACCCAGCTGCTGCTATTTGGGACCGTCACATGACGCCGAAATTCAGCGGATCGAAGACCCCATTTGCAACAGCGAAGGGGGCGCCACGAGGCTACGAGTTTGCGAGCATCGTTTGAATCGCGCGCGCGCGAAATCACGTGATAGGAAGGCAAGCAAGGTTAGCGCCCAGTGATGCAAATAATATTACGTCACACGAACTTCGTCACATGAATTGCGGCATTGACGCGTTCATATCCTGTGGGGTCTCCAGCGCACAAGCGACGTTCCGAGCCCAAATCCGACAGCTGAATAAACAAAAGCGAACGAGCGGCGCGTCAAAACAATGTATTTAATTTGCATATGAAAAAAGAAAATAACATTCCGAGCTCTCGAGATATATCAAAACCTGTCTAGACTGCTTCCTGCATGACGGAATTGTAGATAGGCTTCGTCACATGACCTGGAGAAATGACGCGTTCGAATTTTGTGGAGGGTTGTTAGTTGTTTTTTTTTCACCCAGATTACGAAAGCCATTCCCGAGGTGACGAGTTAGCGAGCACCGTTTGAATCGCGCGCGCGCGAAATCACGAGATAGGAAGACGAGCAACGTCACACGATAATGGTCACATGACCTGCGGCAATGACACATCCGGTTTTTTAACCGCGTTACAAAAGCCAAGTGGCGCGCGGGGCATCACGTGATCTCAATTGCACATACACGAACAACTAAGACGACTTAAGCGGTCTCGGTAGCAATGCTCAATAATAAAGAGAAAAAAAATGTGCTCGTAGCTCAGCTGTTAGAGTGTCGGGCTGCTGTGCACGAAGTAGCGAGTTCGGCCGCGGAGCCTTTTTTATCGAATAAAAGAGGCATTTACCGCCCAGCGATTCAAATTCAAAACATGTGACTGTCATGTGACCGGAGCGCAGCCCCCTCTTTCGGATGCAGCACAAACCCTGTGCGACATCTCGTGAGCGCCCTCTGTCGGACGCAGCTCGAACCCTGTGACATCACACGTCCTATAGCGCCCTCTGTCGAACGAAGCTCGGACCCTGTGACATCACGTGGTTGTTATCAGATGATGACCACAGCTGTCAACACCTGGTCAACCACGCTTGTGGTTTGAGGTCTTAGGTCATGGTAAGTTGCACGCGCCTGACACGCGACGCACACGTGACTTTACATCTATACCGAGCGCGTGACTCGAGGGCGGGACCTCGCTAAGCTCTAATTAGTCACCGGCTAATGCCCTGTGGGCGGGGGCATCGATGCCCACTGCCTGGCATTGGTCACTGGGGTGGGAGAGAGGGAAAGGGCCCCACCCTACTGCGCTGTGATTGGTTGGATTGGGTTTGGCACCGCCCTCCTGCACTGTGATTGGTCGGATCGGGTTTGGCCCCGCCCTCCTGCGCAGTGATTGGTTGCTGTGCAAACTCGTACATGTTTTCTACTACTCTGCATAAATGCAGCTTGACGAGTCCTCGGCCCCCTCCCTACAATCAGCAGCTGTGGCAGCTTACAAATAACACAAAGTAAAAAAAAAATACAAGCTCAGTTAACAAAAATACAGAAATACAAGCTCAGTTAACCGAATTGTCTCAATGACATGCAGAATGTACCAAGTTTAACTCTAACTAGCCGGACGGAACCATACAAGCGTGTCGTATTGTGGGACATCCTACACTGTTAGCAAAAATAACACGCCCGAACGTGTAAACCGTTGTCCCATAGCGGACACGTCGAAACGCGTTCGTTTTACACGGAGCCATCTGCGTTACTCGTTTACACGTGAGGTGGGGTGTAAACTTAACACGCTACACCATGTCTGCCTTCCGCAAAACAAATTTCGAGCTTGTTCCTTATGAAACATGGCGGCCAGGTGCCGAGCGGCCGAGTAAAGGCGAGAGACGAGCCCAGCGAGCCGCGCGCCTATCAGCCGAATTGAAAGCACACCGGACGCTTTAGTTCTCGTTCGAAGTCTTTTATAGAGTAAAGTCTCCAAGCGGCGGACATAGCTACGTGCAAGGGTACGTACGTGCGTCGTCGGCGGTCGGCGGCGTCGGTAGCTTCAACGAAGCCGCTAGACAAGAAAAAAACGAATGCCGAACTCACATGGTTAAATAACCTAAGCCAACTATTTAGTATCGGGCGGTAACTTGCGCCACCTATCGAGATTTCTAGCAGCCTATATTAAAAAAAAAGACGAATCTGTTAACACACTGCGAACGACCACGACTAGACAGCAACCCTACATACAACGCAGGCAACACCAGTACCACGCAATACACAGCACCGACATGAACACAAACACAACAACGACACTACGCCCGACACTACTGATCTCTATGACCGACACTTCCTACTCGATATTCGTTTCTCCCCGCGGCGCATATAAGCTTGACATGTGCGGGTGAGCTCTTTGGTCGCTGACCATTACAGATTTATAGAAGAAACAAAACACGGCGCAATGGACAGCCGTGTGTTAGAACTGTTTGCACTTAAAAAGTATGGAGGCAAAATCTATATAGTTAGTTCGTTGCGACAAATAAATATATATGAACAATAAATCTTAAACCGGTCATGAAAAAGTTCAAATTTTTGTTATTTATTTGCTAGACCAGTGTTATGAGCAGTCCGACTAGCTTGAATCGGATAGAAAAACAAATTATTGGGATTTTGTCATTACGTACACAACATAAATGAAAATGATCCTTGTGCAAAGCATCTTTTGTACATTGTTGTGAAGGACATCCCCCCAACACTACACTTCCGCTAGTTGCAGCGGTTGCAGTACGAGAGCAGACGCCCTCACTTTTGAGGCGTTTTGATGCAGTTTGTTATCGTATGTCGTGTCGGTGTCTAGTGGAGCGGTGGGGCTTGGGAGTTTGCGACCGGTGTTTTTCGTGAACACTGGTGTGAGGCGCTGATGCGTCGTTTTTTTTCTACTGCCACCACCGCGAACTTTGAAGATACACGGGCCCGTAGCACCGCATTATGCTGAATCGCGAGCTCCTTCTCTGTTGACGTCGCTTTCCTGGTACCACTCGTGGATACTTCAGGCGCTTAAACAGTGTGCACCGTCTCGCCCATGTCCCCGGTGACGTACTCGACCTGTTGAAACTTATTACTTCCGTCATTTTGGAGTACGCAAGGCAGTTATCTCTTTGCTCTGATTTCGGTTATAAAAGCAAGGCAAAACGCCTGTAGTTCCCGCCCTCAGTACACGTTGGACATCTTCTACACTTTGACACCGAATAAACGAATGAACAAGGATTTACATTCACTTTAGAGGTTACTCTCGCCGCTTCCTCACCGTTGAGCAGCAGGATCAGCTGGCGACAAGCCGCGGATGAAAGGCTTGAGCATCAACAGCCCAAGCGCACTCGGTGCCGATGCGGGCGACGCGGGTTTCTGTCAACCGGGAGGCCAGCACAAACCGTGACCGTTCCAGCTCTTCGTCATGACACGGTGTTGCAGAGAGCAGGGTAAAATACAGCTACACGGATCACCAAAGCAAACGCACTGCTATCGTAAATCTTGGCTTGTAATTGCGCCTTTGTAGATCTTCTTATTCGTTTTGCAAGAAAGACGCAAACGACGGGCATAACAAAATCGCTTGCATATTCCGCCTACCTCACAAAAGCATTTACCCCGTCACCTTGCGAAAAGCGCGAAACACGGAGTCCGCACCGTCCTAAGTTTCCCGTTTTTTTACCCGCTTTAGAGCAGTTTGTTCCTGCTAGTAGATATGCCTACTGAAACTGAAACAGGGCAGTGCCAGAGAGAAAGAGACAAAGCTGGGAAAGCTTGCTCGCTCTCCAATTTCTCAACTCTCAAGTGATTGTAGCATAATAAATGCACCAACGCCTCTTCCCAAAATAAAGAAAAAGCACAACGTTCACTACGTAAAAAATGGTCTCAGTACATGCATCTGTGGGCAGGTAGGAAACCTTGCCTTAATTTATTCACGCCGCATGATGGGCACAACAAACTCGTTCCAGGACCGAATCATCTACTCGAGCGGTGTGCGTCGCTGCGCAAAAGCAGTCCAACACGAAGCATAAAAACGGCAGATTTAGGACAACAATCCGGAGTCCATTATTCAATTAAAACGAGGTAATTTTGTTGAAAACGCCCGCTGCTTCTTACTCACAGTTGTGTCGGGATACTTCCACCGTTTGAAACGGAACGAAGGAAGATTTACTTTTAAAAACGCTCGCTGCGTCCTTCCGGACCAGCCGGACCGGATCAGGTGACGACGACGGTGACTGGACCCGTTGCACCTCCACCCCGCAACAACCAATTTGCGCTCCGTGTTAGTGTCGGTTTCTACCTCCAAGCACCGCACCGCACACGACGAACGTTTCAGCTCTTTTTCGCATCCCCGTGTTGCACCAAACAGAACGAGATCGCCGAAGTCAACGCAGTGCTGTCGTGAACCTTGGCTTGTGGTTGCGCACACGTGGACCCTGTGGCTCCCTTCGCTTTCAAAGCACACACGACGATTACGATTGATACTTTCCGTCTTCTGTGAACATCACAGGGGCACTTCTCCGGTCACGTCTTCTCAACATGTGCTTGCAAACCTACGAGCTACTAGCGTCCCGACAAACCAAAACAATACCGGAGTCAAGCTAAGCGTGCGTTGTTGCCAGATTTTTACCGACCAAACAAAAGTAACGAAAGCAACCCGGCTCTAGCGTCCAGCGTACATCAGCGTTGCGCCGTTGCCAGATTTTCTCTGTCAGCTCTCACTTAAAGATGACCTACAGGTGCAGCAACTGGTATACATTTTTAATACGGCGGCCACCACGGAGCGCCGTAAATTCTGAGGAGGGTGCATAAAAAGCGGCGGCACCTTCGCTTGCAGTTGAAGGGTTGAAGCAAAAACGAAACCAACTGCAATATCACGTGTTCAGATCAAGGGCACGCTTTTTATATCAATTTTAACTGTTTAGAACGAGTAATTAGGCCCATAACTTTATTTGTGGTATGTAAGAAACTATTATCAAGACCCCTAAAATGCATTCAAACATGGGCGACATGGGAGAAGCCGCATTGCCATCCACCAGAATCAATGGCAGGAATGGCAGCGAGCGCGGTAAGCGCGGGGTTAGCCACGTCCCGCGACATGGCGTAATTGCTTTTGGTGCATATCTGTCTCCGAGACATGATTCTTTCCGCGGCATTTGTCTCGACGGTACTTTCTAGGTGTGTCCTCAAGCATTCCGGTGCTTCGATAGCCGGCAGTGCTGCGGTCGTCGTCGAGGGTGATACGTGTTTTCGAGGTCGGCTACACGGCTACGCGTGTATGACCGAACCAAAACACGTTTTTTACAACCTCGCATGACTTTTGAACGAATTATTCGTTACTCAACGTGTAGATTTATGGTAACTTCTGTAAATAGCGTGTTTCTCACCCCAAATATTTTCTAAATACACGGTACTTGCTAACAGTGTATACCAGCGTAGTGGATCGTGTCGGAACCATGGAGACGGAGGGAACCATACAATCATAACCTAATATGGGACATCCTATACCAGCGAAAAGGCGATACCAGCATAATGGAGCCATACGGCCCCACCATGCTGGTGGAGCCATATGATACCAGCATGAAGGAGCCATATGGCTCCACCATGCTGGTATCGCCTTTCACTGTTTTACAGGGCGAATTTTCGAAGCTTTACATATTTGTTTCAAAAGGTCGTGTAAGCTACACTTCTGTGGTTTGTGCAGGTTAGATTTACGGCCAGGGGTACGTAGTATAGGGGCCTAATTGTAACAATCAGTCAGATAATTAAACACAATTTTTTAATTACTTTTTTATTAGTGAAATTGAACATATGGTTTCAATTAGAAACATGCTGAGTCATTGAAAACCACTAAATCAATCCCTTTTAGAAGGATATAATGCTGGGGTAGCATTTTATGCGTTCTGTAAAAACATTTTGGATGAGTTTCTAGGTTTCGGTTTGTTATCGGAGCTCATCTCTGTGCCCACGATCCTGTTCCAAAGGGGCTTAGACGCGCAACACACGTGCGCCCTGCTGCCACCGGGCAGCAGGGTCGCGGGCGCAAAGGTGCGCTCTGATAAGGAACTGAAGTTTGGTAACGCGCCCAAATTGAGCATTTTTTTAAAAGGCTGTAAAGTGCTGCTCTTGCCTTATATCTTCACAAAAAGAGTTGATTTAGTGTTTATCGATGATGCTTAGCAAGTTTCTAATTGAAACCATGGGTCTATTTTCACAAATCAATATTTTAAGAAACATTATAATTAAAGGCAAGCTGTAGCAGTTTTGTATTTGAAGAAACAAATTGAAATCGTCCCTTTTGACTTCCAGAATCTCAAATATCAAAATTATTTTTTTTTTAATTTGGTTAATTGAGGCTGCACAGAATAATTTTTTAAAGCGCCGCTGAAGGCACTCTCCCCCAGAGAGTGACGTCTCAAAAGGAGCTTTCAAAATCTCGGCTCACGTATCTTCTGTGCCAATCAAAGCTATGCACGCACACACTATTTTTAAAAAGGGCAGAAAAAGATGCCACGACTGGTGTCAGTGCGGGAGAATACACCTAGAAATCTAGCGATTGGACGCGCGGCCCTCAAGCGAGACACGCTTGGCGGCCGAAAGATCCTTTCACGATGTCACTACTGGTCAGATGCTTTTTTTTCGCGTTTAGTTATATCTTTGAAGAAAACGAACGTGATATCCAGATTCACAAGGTAAAACTACGCAGAATCAACCTCCATCTATTAAAAAAAAAAGACTGGCACTCATCCTAATAAGCCGACTCATCATTACAATTAGCCCTTTATATAACTAACGTGCAAAGACCGCGTAAGTGTGGCTTTTACGTTTTTTTTTAATCTGTAAAGCATACAAAAAACACCCTGTAGAATGTCCTCTAATGCGATACGATTAGATGGTTCCTTCCCCGCTTGCATCCTTCAAAAAAGACTTGCGTACGTCCAGCGTTCCCTTGGAACGCTGGATGTCCACGAGTCACTGCATAAGCGAGTGGTTTCAGACAAGCATGTTGTTTGCACACCAATAAGCTCTTGTTCGAGCTCCTCGAGAAGCACTAATAGCAGATGCGAAATGTAGTGACATGATAAATTTGGTTGCAGGTATTTATTTTTAGAAGAATTGCATGCAGCAAAGGTTAACTTTGCTCAAAAGATGATAATTATAAATTCAATACTGAACAAAGGTGTCCCTTGAGCTGTCAGGCCAAACTCCCACTTTTTCCACTCAGGAGTTTTTAACTTGTGCGCAGAGGGTCAACACAACCCACAATTGTGCTGTGAGCGCACCTGCAATATAAAAATTGAATAAACATGAGATGAAAAGTAAAAAACGTTTACGAATCTCAGTACTGCGAAATTAAATGGCAGATCTTGAGCAGGAGGATGGGAGGGTATGCTACTACTACCCTCCCCTCCTCCTGTTCTGCTCCCTCCCATTTAGCGGGAAATTTCCCTAAATTTAGCAGGAAAAGTTCCCCACTAAATTTATATGGTTAAGTTTTCCCACTAAATTTAGGGGGGAATTGATGTCACGTGACTTCAACACCAACTCAGTATTCTCCCTAAATATAGCGGGGAAAATGACGTCGCATGGGCGTGTCACGTCATTCATAAACAAAGTCAGTTTCTCAGCTAGACTTAGCGGAAAAAATTAATGTCACATGACCTCAAAATTAATTCAATTTCCTGCCAAGTGTAGTGGGGCGGTTACGCCGACAGCGATGCCGCAAAACACGGAAACGGGTGCCTAAGAGCTGCGCTCTAAAAAACTAAATGCCTCACATGAAATAAAGTGAAAATTAGAGATCAGACAAAGAAAATCTAAGATACGGTTCTAGGCTCATTCCTTTTGTCTATTCTCAAACGTTTTGATTTAAGAATATGTTTACCTATTTATTAATGCCCAGAAAACCCCTGCAAGTTTCAGCATGAATGCAATAAGATTGTAATCGGCAAAGAAGCCGCAGATAAGATGAATCAGCATTTTATAAATGTAGGGGCGTACCCACTAGTACAGATAAACAGTGTTGTCGAAAATGTGAATATAGATAGCCTCATGAATTCTATAATGTTGGTCCCGGTATCAACTTCAGAAATTGATGAAATCATAAAAAATCTAAAAAATGATTCGGCGGCCGGTGAAGATGACATTAAGCCCCGACCTATAAAATATGCAGCCTCGATAATAACTCCGGTCCTGTCTAACTTAGCAAATAAAATGTTACAAAGCGGAATTTTTCCAAACAAACTTAAAATTGCCAGAATTCATCCTGTCTACAAAGGAGGGGGAGTAAACAACATAAACAACTATAGACCAATTTCTATTTTATCTATATTTTCAAAAATTTTCGAAACTACTATAAAGAATAGGTTGGAATGTTTTTTAATAAGCACAAAGTTATAACGTCTTCACAATATGGATTCCAAAAGCATAAATCTACGGAGCAAGCTCTTCTAGATATCAAAGACAAAATAATTGCGAATATTGAAAGTAAATTATATACTCTCGGGCTTTTCCTGGACCTAAGAAAAACATTTGACACTGTGCAGCACGAAATATTATTGCGTAAACTAGGTAGGTACGGTATACGTGGAATCGCACAAACACTAGTAAAAAGTTATTTAACCGATCGATATCAATATGTAACAATTAATAAGATATCCTCCTCCCACTTAAATATACAACATGGTGTTCCCCAGGGATCAATCTTAGGCCCCTTATTATTTTTAATATATATAAATGATCTGACAAAAATATCTGGACCGCAGGAAGTAATCATGTATGCTGATGATTCTAATATATTCTTTAGTGGAAAAACAAAACAAAGTATTGAGCTAGCCGCAAACTCATATCTCTTAAAACTGTCAGAATGGCTTCAAGGAAATAGACTTCAATTAAACTCAAACAAAACAAAATACGTAATTTTTAAACCAGTAAATAAACGGGACGCCGATAGTATAAGTATCAAATTTGAAGGTTTAGAACTGGAGCAAGTACGCGAGCAAAAATTTCTTGGTGTTTGGTTTAGTGAGGAATTGTCATGGAGTACTCATATAAACAAGTTAAAAGCTGACCTGTCCAGAATTATAGGCAATTTGTATAAAATCAGAAATTTTATCCCATGTTGGCTGCTTAAAAATATGTATCACTCATTGGTTCTTTCAAAATTAAGCTACGCAATTTTGGTCTGGGGGACAACAACAGCCTCAAACTATAATAAATTAATGGTCCTCCAAAAAAGAATTTTACGTATGTTCGAGGACTACAAGGGGGATTACAGGAATCTACGTACGGAACCTTTGTTTTTAAAACATCACATGCTTAGGGCAAATCAAATATATTACTTTGAATTGCTTCAATTAATCCACAGGAATAGAACCTACTTAGCGCTAGAAAGTGAACTAACACCAGTGTACGATATTCGACGACCGAAACGTAAAGTACCTATAATACGCACAAATTATGGACGACAAACTTTAGCCTTCCAGACTGCTACAATTTTGAATCGTGATTTACTCGAATTAAACTTTGATGTATCAATATTAAAATTTAAAAGAGATTGTAAAACAAATTTACTGTGGAGTGCTCTCACATTTTGTTAGGTACTGCTTGTCTTTCTTAAAACTGCAATCATATTTTGTTAGCAATGACCTTACCTTTCTCGTTACTTCGTTTTTTGATAGGTCTTATCACAAGTCTATACAAGTTATTGTATAAGAATGTTATTTGTATTTTGAAATTCTTTCTTTTGTAGCTTCATGTTTTTTTCTACTTCAGTTTGTCAATGTATATCTCGTTTAGACTCGTGTAAAACTGTCGTGATCTAGACTTTTGGATCTACCACGTATATGTATCTAATACTTATCTGTTTTAGTATGTCTAAACTAAAAAAACTGTATATTTGACAGTATGAAGATTTGGCTATTGAACTGATATGAATTTAATGAATCTGTACTTAATATGTATGATGTATTATATATGTACTATGTATTATATGTGTATGGTGTATTATATGTGTATGATGTATTGCATACGTATGTTGTTGCTCGCTGCATGCCAAGAGGGGGTTAAGGCCTCGTAAGGCACTTTGTGCCTTTAGCCTTAAACCCCCTCTGCGGAACATGTATCCGCAGACACAAATAAAGAAAAAAAAAATCAATACAGACTAGACCTCGTAAAGTATACTGCACATAAAAATGTATATTTGCCACATAGTCACGTATGAGCGGTGGCTCAGATCTCTAAGTACATTGGAAGTGAGGAACATTCTTGAAAAAACTTCTAGGCTTTGAATTTGACAGTTTAAACATCTATAAAGAACACTGTATGCCACTGAGTTTTTTGCGACACATCGCAAGCGTCACAGCACTGTCAGACTTGCATACCTAACAAGAGTTTTAATTTTTTTTTAGCATGGAATGTGCTATTCTGATGCCGATACAGCCCACTTTAACAAACATTTTTTTTGTACAGCTTTTTTCATTTGTTCTTACTTAACTCGTATCAACACATTTGAACTCTCGCTCGGTATCGACGCTTTTATATATTGATGCAGTAGTGAAAGACAAGGTGTATGGGCTTCAGTACGGCTCATCAAGCACAGATGTGTAGAAACGTACTCTCGAAAACTGAAATGTCAAAATAAAAATCATTAGGTAGAATGTGGATAGAATTATAGATATGGTCATGAGTACAGTTAACACATTCAATATAAAGAATATGTGTTAGACGTACATTCAAAGAAACCTGTTGCATCTATATTCATGCAAATTACTGTAGAGAACCAAGCGCTGCAGTCTCGAGAGGAAGTTCGGTGAATGAGTCTACCGAAAATGAATGTAGACGCGAACAAAAAATTGCGGTGGCTTCGCTCGGCTATGCCAGGATATACGTAGCGTGAGCTTATGCGCACAAAACGAGAGGCGCTATCAAGCGGCTCCGGTGCAGCGTCAGACTTGGCTACTGCGCAACGGAGGCGCACAGCTGGGCACGCGGCGGTGCCAGTACGTCTCCCGCGGCTATGACGTCACTCCTCTGGAATGCGCAGACCGGCGAGGCGGGCGCGGCGGCGGCGGCTCCGGCGTGCCAGCTGTGCGCCGTGTGACGTCACTGCTCCTCGCACATGCGCAGCACGGAACACGGGTCATTATGCGAGCCACGCGAAACTGCTTAACCTCGGCCAGTGTAGCTCATGCTACGAAAGCAGTTTGATCTGCGACAATGAGCATTACATACGCAAGTGACATGCCATTGTAACTGTACAGTGCCGG
The DNA here is from genome assembly GCF_016920785.2 of Ixodes scapularis. Lineage (NCBI taxonomy): Eukaryota > Metazoa > Arthropoda > Arachnida > Ixodida > Ixodidae > Ixodes > Ixodes scapularis. The sequence continues at coordinate 13,443,037 of NW_024609873.1, read as the reverse complement.
CGATTTCAAACTGTCAGCCGTGTCATTCGGTGAGTTGCCTCCGTACATTACAAGGTTTGGCTCTCTCGAATGCTTTGCGAGAAAGTTGAACTTAAAATATCTAGCGTAGTTCTAGAATTAAGTATTTCCAGAATCTTATCTGAGCATCGTAAATAATATAAAAAGTTTCTGGAGACAAGGTTGGTGCAGGAGCTCAATAAAAGAAATTACTTAGCTTTGCGAAACCATCTTAACGTAGTAAACGTATAAAGTTCCCCTAGGTAGAGCTAGTAATTACGGATGATTGTGCCCACTGCACCTTATAAACATTTAATTTGCGACCCACAATATTTACAGGATGAACAAACTCTGAATAAGTAGAACACCTGACATTAAAGATTGGTGTCACCATGACTGTCTGAAAACATCCTCATAATAATTTCCATTAACAAAATCTTGATGCGAGCTGTTTAGAACTCCATACCACTTTTTAACATTAATAGAAAGCCTGTAGTGGGCCATAACTTAAGCTGTTTTCAATTCATTATGAAGAGCAATTACACATATGTGAGCCTAAATATAGGCCTGCACGGAATTGTTTTCTTAAGTTGAACGTGCTATGCCTTGTTCACTATATAATCTTTGCAGAGCTGACTATTTATTTATGTATCTATTCGAATACCTACATAGCCCAGATCTGGGCATTATTGTAGGGGGGTAAGGCAATACAAAACAATAGCAAACGATACATATAGTGATACACAAGAACTATTGTGATGCAGAAATAGTGGATATGACATCTTAGGAGAAAAATACAACATACAACACTTTGTAGAATATATGAAAACAAAGTATAGTGAATGGCACTATTAGAAGGGCAAAGTGAAAAATTATTCCAACAGCAAGTTTTTTAGGGCAGTAGGAAAGGATGAAGGAGCCGCAGAGATAACCTCAGTTGGTAAATTGTTCCATTCGTGTATTGTTCGTGGAAAAAACGAGTGCTTAAAAACGTTAATTCTGCATCTATATTCTCGTACTTTTAAGTGGTGATCTGTACGCGGCGACACATAAGTAGGCTCCTTAATGTAACGTTCTTTCTCGATGCCGGTCCTACCGTTTACTATGTTAAAAAATAAAGTGAGCCTAAGGAACCTTCGTCTGTCTTCTAACAGAGGCCATCCCAGGTTGCGGCTTATTCCAGATGATCTTATAGAGAAATCATAATTGCCGGAGACAAACCAAGCTGCCCGTTTCTGAATACGTTCGAGTTGTTCAATGGTGTGACGGGTATGTAAATCCCATGGGGCACATGCATATTCCAAAATGGGACGTACATTCGATATGTACAATGTTTCTTTAACGTTAGTAGGTGCCTGACTAAAATTGCGTCTCAGAAAGTTTAATGTGCGGCTGGCCTTAGATGACAAATAATCAACATGAGCATTTCATGACAAGTTACTAGAAAATAAAACTCCCAGATATTTATATTCAGGTACAACCGTTAATCGTGTGACACCAAGGAAATATTCTGTGGCCAGAATTTTTCTTTTGTTAGAAAATCTGACTACGTTACATTTGTTTAGATTCAAGGCCAAATTCCATGTTTGATACCATGATATCACAGAATCGAGATCGTCTTGCAGTATCTGGGAGTCATCCTCACACGTGATATCACGGTATATACAACAATCATCAGCATACAGTCGGACGTGGCTAGAAATATGACCAGCAAGATCATTTATCAAACCTAAAAAAAGAAGGGGGCCCAACACCGATCCTTGCAGAACACCTCATAAAACACTAACATTTGACGAGCTCACACCGTCTAGAACTACGCATTGCTTCCTTTCAACAAGATAAGTTTCAAACCAGGTTAAAAGTGAATCCGAAATGTTTACAGCTGCCATCTTTTGTAATAACAAAGTATGAGATACCGAGTCAAAGGCCTTCCGGAAGTCCAAAAAGACACAATCGACTTGGAAACCATTGTTAATTGAAAAAGAGAGGTCATGTGTGAATTCTACTAATTGCGTATCACAAGAAAATCCCGCTCTAAAACCATGCTGCATAGGAGAAAAGAATGCATTATTTTGTAGATGGGTGATTAAATTTGAGTAAATGATGTGCTCTAGCATTTAACAAGAAACACTTGTTAAATAAATAGGCCTATAGTTGCACGTGCTGGTTCTATCTCATCTTTTATGTACTGGAACCACGTTGGCGCTTTTCCAGTCGAGAGGAAGTTCGCTCTGTTCAAAAGACTTTTTGAACAATACGGTTAGATAAGGGGAAACAGAAACAGCACAGTTTTTTAGAATGAAGTTGGAAATACAATCTGGGCCTGGAGCACTACTTACTTTGATCCTTTGCAATAACGACACGATGACACTTTCCGAGAAGTCGATGTTATCCATTTGTGTAACGACGTTTGATGTCGGTATTTTATCTACCGGGTGGACCGGCTGAGTGAAAACTGGTTGAAAATAAATATTAAAGGTTTCAGCTTTGCTCTTTAGGTTCGTTCCGTAATTGACACGATCTATGACATCGGGGATAGCGATGTTAGGAGTTTTCTTGTTTTTGACGTATTTCCAGACCTCTTTTGGATTTCTTCTCAGTTTGGCGGGTAGAGTGTCTAGATATTTATTTTGCGCCCTGCGCATTTCTTTTGATATGATCTTGCCTAACTCCTTCATTTTAGAATATAATCTAGGTTCATGTGAACGACAATACCTACTGAACAAACGATTCTTTTGGTTTATCAAAGTTCGAATTTCCCTATTCATCCACGGCCTATCGTTCCTTCTTTTTCCTGATATGATGCATGATGGAATGTATGTCTGTGTTAAAGACAAAATCTTCGTTTTAAATAAATTCCAGGCAGAATTCACATCCAGGTTTGAGCTATGCGATTGGAATTCAGGAAAAAACGAATCCAGTTCACGGGATAGCGTTACGTAGTCGCCTCTTTCATAAAAAAACACCTTGCGTGGTTGTGCACTGCGCCGTTGAGTAGCATTACAGGACATTCTTGTAACGACAACATTGTGATCGCTTATTCCGGGTATCACATTGACGGAGGAAACAAGATTGGGGTCATTGCAAAAAAACAAATCTAACAGATTAGCGCTGTTAGGACCCAGTCTTGTTGGAGTTTGAACTAACTGAGATAAGGAGTGGGCAATGACCATTTCACGGAAAGCAGAATAAATGACTGATGTAGTCTGAATGATAGGCTGGAAAGAGACCCAGTTTATATTTGGGAGGTTAAAGTCACCGGCAAGGACTGTGTATGTTGCCTCCAGACTTAATAATATACTACTTAATTGAAACAAGGGTTGGCAAGAGTTTGAGCCAGGTGGCCTATAAAAAGAGCCTATAGCCACAGAGGAGCCATTACCAAGCATGACTTTACACCAAATAGTTTCACATGATTCACTGTCAACATTGATAGGGACACTATTCAGACTGTTGTGAACAAGCACAAAAATACCACCACCGTGTGTGCTGCGGTCTTTTCGATATGTAGTGTAATTAGAGGGGAAAATTTCACTATCTGCTATGGTATTATCCAGCCAAGACTCAGTTCCAAAAACTATATGAGGCTTTGTTGTTTACAAAAGTGAAGCGAATTCCAGTGTTTTATTTTTTAGACTTCGACAATTAACCACAATACATATTAAGTCCCTGCAAGCTGACACTCTGCTTTGGGTCGCTGTATTCAGTGGTTGCTAGCTGTCTAATCCAGTGACGGCATCTGTTTCGCTATTATACATGAAAAGTTGCCCATTCATTCTGAGCTTATTAAAATCTGACTTGAAATTTCCTCCACGTTGACGGGCGAACTGGACGAGTTTTTGCCTTTGAAGGCGTACCTTGTTCGAATAGTCTTCACTGATTGCAAACTGGGACCCCTTAAGTCTAGCGATGACTGTAAGTACACGTTGCTTGTCTTTGAAGGACAGAAATTTTACTATCAGAGGCCGATTCTTTGCTTCCGTGTAGCGTCCTAATCTATCGGCTCTCTCGATAGCTTCGGATGCTATCGGTACTTGCAGTTTTTCAGAGCAAAAAGATAGTATTTTACTCTCGGACTCCGCCCATGTTTCATTTTGATTATCTTCGATACCGAAAAAGATTAGGTTATTTCTTCGCGACCTATTGTCTAGGTCATCCTGGTAATCCTGCAAATTTGTACACGCAGTAGAAAGTTTACCTGAACAGTTTACAAGGCGAGCTGCTTCGGCTTTTAACGGAAGGACAGACGCAACGTTGTCTTCAACTTGCTTAATCTTGTTCGTTAGCTCTGTCACTTTCTGTTCAGAAATCTGCTGTTGAGACCGAATAAGCTTAATTTCGTTAAGAATCTCCAACTGTTTCTGCTGAATCACTGGTATTGTCATAATAACCTCGAACATCTCCTGTTCTTGTTGCTCCGAGAAGGGTCCAGAATTCTGTTCTATATCTCCGGCAAGAAGCAGGAAGTTTCGAAAAAGGTGCGTACAGCGTAAAAAAAAGACAGTCATCCGACGCATAATCATGCATACAGGCGAGGTGGGGTCTGACGCCGACTTTTTGAACGCTCTGCCATTGACAGAGAGGTAAGAGTAACCAACCTGAAGAAGGACGAAACGTAAGTTTCTGGCGGCCATGTCGGCGCCAGATCCCACATTGGCGAGGTGAGGCAGCTGCTTATGTATGTTTATGCCGTGTCGAAGTGCCCACGGTTGCCAGTCCATGCAATTGCCGAGAAATGACGGTAGCGTTGCCTTATTCAGCGGTAGGCGGCTATCCCAGGGAGGCGGGAAAGCCGAGCAAACTTGATGTTCGTGGCCGATGTCGTCCCAGGGAGGCAGGAAAGTCGGGCAAACTTGCTCATCGAAGTCGATGCCATCTGTGACAACACCAACGTCCGTCGCAGCGTCGTGAAAAGAAGCCACCATCCACACCAGCTGTAGAAGGACGAAACGTAAGTTTCTGGCGGCCATGTCAGCGCCAGATCCCACATTGGCGAGGTGAGGCAGCTGCTTATGTAGGTTTATGCCGTGTCGAAGTGCCCACGGTTGCCAGTCCATGCAATTGCCGAGAAGTGACGGTAGCGCTGTCTTATCCAGCGGTAGGCGGCTATCCCAGGGGGGCGGGAAAGCCGAGCAAACTTGATGTTCCTCGCCGATGTCGTCCCAGGGAGGCAGGAAAGTCGGGCAAACTTGCTCATCGAAGTCGATGCCATCTGTGACAACACCAACGTCCGTCGCAGCGTCGTGAAAAGAAGCCCCCATCCACACCACCTGAAGAAGGACGAAACGTAAGTTTCTGGCGGCCATGTCGGCGCCAGATCCCCTGGGATATGTGCAAGTTCCTCTTTTCTTATATTTCACATCTCCCGACTGCTGGGTGCGATAAGTACATAAGATTGATGACACCAACGTAACACAATGATGACTTAAAGAATTTGTTTGGGTATAGAACGAGCGAAACCATCTGCGGGAAGGTATTTCTGTGATACCATCGAACCTACATCCGCGGGATTTAAGTTCACATGTTAATCATGTCTGCAGACTTCTTTTTGTAATTGGTACTCCATGCAACCCAAGATTTGAATATGTTCTTTGCATTTTAGGCATAGTAGTGCTTTTGCTGTTCTATTAATAGGTAAGAAGAATGCTTATTTCGAAGTGGCATACCTAACACCTGGTGGCACGAGGACTCCCCTGTCGTGACGCTAATCAAAATCCACAGGCAGGGAGGTACTGCGATGCTCTTGTTGCTGGTATTGCCTCCCCCGTGGTCTTGGCCGGACCACAGAAGAAGATTGAGTCCAAGCTTGTGGCCACTAGGATCTCCAGATCTTAAGGCCCCCAAGTAGCTGAAAATAAAAAGAAATCACACTTCAAGTACTTCGCAGAGATACATTACAATGGCTAGCATAATCTTTCGTGATCAGCATATAGATCCTTTTATTTTTATACTTTGTGCTTGTACGTATTCAAAGCTGCTCCATCACTGCCACACCCATAGTCACCCCCCGAGGACAGGGCCATCCAAGCCTTGAAATGATGAGTCCCTAACTAAGGCAAATGACTAAATGCATTTGTTTTACCCTCTTGCGCCCCAACACTGAGAGATTTCTGTCGAATATTCACATTAGCTGTAAAGACTACAAAAAAAAAACTACTACTGCAATGCAGAGCCATATATTGAGAGGATTTGGCCAGTGGGTGTGGCGACGCAGGCGCCGGAGAGGAAGAAAGGGAGGAGGGCGCCGGAGGAGTGAGAGAGAAAGAAGGCAGCAAAGAGGAGACGACCGACATTTTGACGCCACGCTGTCGGCGTGGAGCACTGTTGAGGCTACGCCAGGCACGTAGCCAGGGGGGTGGGAGGTATGGGGCCCGGACCCCTCCCCCCCAACCCCCAAATCGTCCATTTTGGTGGGGCCTCTTTTCCCCCCTCCCCCTCATACAGCGTTTTGTCATTCGCGGGCCCCCCCCCCCCCCCTCCCCTCCTAAACAAAATCCTGGATACGTGCCTGGGCTACGCGTTCTCCGCTATAGGCTTATTCCTTTTTCGCCTGACTCAAAGTTTGCGTTCAAACGTGGAGAAACTTAATTCGTTAGCTTTTTAAGCCACCGAGGAATAACATATCATTTTCTCGCCAGAGCCTGCTAAATGAAAGTAGAGAACCGAAATTTGGATGTCCACCTCATGCATTCCGCCGGGCAAATGAATGAAAACAGCGGCCCTCTCCCAGGTCAGCTGGGAGCAGCCGAGAGTTCCCACGCATGCGCTCGCGCCTCTCGCTCTGCGCCGCGGGCTGACTGGCTCACTCGGGAGGGGGACATTACGACGGCGAAATCATACACTGGCCAAACTCTCCCCATATATGGCTCTGCTGTAATGGAAACTATTTTCTACCCTCATGCTCAACGAGTGTCGACTGCTGGAGATACAACTCCAGTTCATACACTCGCTGAGCATGAGGGTAGAGTGTACCAGCAGAGGGCAGGTGTCTGGATAGAAAGAGTTTAGTTGGCGCACCAAGAGGCTAACCGATGAAAATGGGTACTACTACGAGCAAAAGGCCAAAAAAGCGCCAATCTTGACTTAGCAGTAACAGCGGAACACAGTATCTATTTTACTCACTAAAGGGTACGGAATCATTATTTCAGCTACCTAATAAATATTCTTCCCAGCTTGCTTTTTAGAGAAATATCTAAATCTACAAGAACTATTAAAACAACTGCTGAAAAAAATAGCAAAATCAAGAATTGAATGTGCCTGCTCTCCAGTAGCACGACATCTATGGCAGGGCGGCAGACCTGCAGAATAAGCAAGCAGTTTAAGAAACAGGGTATGTCCTATGTATATTTTTTTTCATGCTGCAGAGCAAGTGCTGGAAGGAGGTTTCACGGCCTCCATTTTTCACAACCAAATTTCTTGCAATCACTTGAGAACAAGTTTGAGCTGTGAACTTGTCCTCGCCACTGGCATAACGTTTTAGTTTTGCCCGTGGAGACTCAAATACATTTGTAAATAAAAACAAGAAAGACAACCCCTTCATAAAAAAATCTGTAACTTTGGCAGAGAAAAGTTATCTTGACAAATATATGTGGGATACTGTTTATTTCGCCAATTCGTGCGCTTAACCAATTTTGAGGCAAATCGGCCACAATGAAAAGAAAATGCCCGAGTATTATTAAAGGAAAGACAGAAAGTTTGCATACCCTATTGAAAATTCCATCAAGGTAGGTAATTTGGGACACTGACTGCCAGTCAGCAGCCCTGGCGGAACGTGCCCTGATGGTCCATCAGATGACGTCTGACTGCCACTGATGGAATGTCCCAAATTACGTATGTGGTGGTCTTTGATGGAACGTACTGTGGTGGTCTTTGATGGAACGTACTGTGGTGGTCTTTGATGGAACGTATTGTGGTGGTCTTTGATGGAACGTATTGCGGTGGTCTTTGATGGAACATATTTGATGGAAGGTGTGATTGTGATCACTGCTGAGCTGATAGGATAGCCTAACCAAATTGCAGCGTTGCCAGAGAAACTATTACATACTTTCGACTGCCATAGGATCACTGCAAGTTAACTTCAAAGAAAACAGCCAATAAAATGACAAGTAAAATGCAAAATCAAACCTGTTGTATCTTTATTAGGTCACAGAAAACGCCTGCCTTGAGCGATGCTCAATCTGAAAAGGTAAAACAAACAGCACAGTTAGAATAAATTAAGTTAAAGCAAGTGGTAACTGCAATGGTGGAGCTGACAAATGGTGATTTGGAGCTCTTGTAGCAGGCAAAAACTGGTTTTGGGGCAGACATTCTCACTTTTGGAGCAAACATTTTACCAATGTTATGGCGTCATTTCCAATGCAGAAGTTCAAAAATGCTATAACAACTTGGAACCTAATGCCGGAGCTGAGGGTTTCTCAGCAATGGTGACAGCTGCTCATATTGAATTCGAACAAGGGAATAAGTGTGTACCCGTCCTTATTTCTGGTTTTTTTCTTTCACTTTTGAAATTTGATTTTTTAGGCAACAGGGACATTCCTTCACAAACGGGCCCACGTGCACCCAAAGCATGTTTCAGAGAAACGCCCTCGATGTCTGAACCTTTCGGGACGACCGTATACTTTAATTCACAAAACGTATGCGATTCAGCTGAAGCTAGAGAGCAAGCATGCATGCTACGACAGGCAGTCCCTTGCTTCCACGGATGAACACGAGCAGCAGACATATCTGAACTATGCTCACGGATGCTTTTTGTCTGCGCTCTTCATGAAACAATAATAATGAGCTGCGACAGCGGTAATGCCAATAGCCCATCTGTAAAAAAATTTGCCTCTTTTACGGAGAAATTCTCTGGCACCTATGCTGCCGGAAAGGTCATCCGTAATTCTAATAACGGAAAAATCCTTTTAAACATATACACAATCCGTAAATAAAAGGACATTCCGCAAAACATATTACGGAAAGTGCTCTACTATCCTTAACGCTATTCAAGAGCTGTCCATAAAACAACGGACTGGAATATGCATTCTGTAAAACCTATTACGGAAATCGCTCTAGTATCCGTAAAAGTGCTTAAAAGTTGTCGGTAAAAGGGCAAACAGAGTAGGCTTTCCGTAACTTATATTACGGAAAGCACTCTTGAGTATCCGTAATCCTATGCGGAGCACAAGTTTGTCTGCTTCTTGCACAGGGATTGCGGTGATGTCAGAAGGTCGAGCTCTTATTGGCTGATTGAACAAAAAAAATAGGGGATAGACCTCATGGTGTCCAGCATTGTGGTCTACCCACTATATCCTTCCAATCAAAGCCAATGAGAGCTCGTCACCGTTCTGACATCCCCGTACTGTCTGTGCAAGAAGCAGACGACTTACTCTCCGCATAGGGCGGTGTCAATAGAAAGGTGGGCTGTAAAATGAGCTCGAAGAATTAATGCCTTCATCTAGCAAGCTGAACTTATAAAAGGTTTTCTTTTTGTGACACAGATTCCCATGAAAACTTTTAAGGTGCAACTCCAGTCTGTGTAAAATAAAACTACATTATTTAAATTTGACAATGGGCACCAATGTATACAATCGAGAGCTGCCACAACCTGTTGTGGAAAGCAGGCAACAAAGCTGAGCAATGCATCTGCAGCAAGTTTCCTCAATGTCAGTTGTTTTTTCTTCTGTCAGTTCTGGCATTCAGACCAATGTGCACAATTATAGAAGGTAGTGGGATTACAAAACATTATCTGCAGTCTGACTGACCACCGCAGTCATTGCATTTTTAAACAGCGATATAAAGCACCTTCTTGACAGCACCAAACGTCACTCTCACTCATCTGCGTCGGCACTCATGCTTGAAAATAAAGAGAATGCTGTTTTCACATTCCAGAGACTGAGCTGTGCCTTTACATGTCACAATGGTGTTCACTGCTAAAATAGACCTTTGGTAAGAATATGAGCTCAATGCTTGTAGGTGCAGATTTCTCCAGTTCATTTAACAGCCAGTCACTTAGTGATGCTGCCCTATACATAAAATAATGTTTATTATGACGCTGATACAACCAGGTTTTCTATAAAAAAAAAGTTACAGAATTTTGAAATGGAAAAGGATCTCTTTAAACGAATATTGAGTACTCTTTCCTATGCTGCTTGCAGCAATCATGCAATGTCACCTGAATAATTGATGAGAAAATAAGAAAAGTACCTTCAAACACTTTATTTGGGTCCTTGAAGAGCCAAAGTAGAGCCCCCCGTGGTGTTTGGCCTTTGTTTTCAGATGCTGCACGTAGCATGATGTGCTAAAGAGAAAACAGAGAAAAAATAATTAAATGTCTATATCAGATCAACAAGATGTGCAAATTGAGCTTGTGCATAAAACACAGCCCCCCTCAGCCCATTTAATTATTAGCCATGAATCTTATACAAAAGTCAAATGGACATGGCCTCTAATTGTTCATCCTGTGACCCGATATCTAAAACCAATGTTTGACTTGAGGGTCTTGTTCTCCTGTTCCTTAGTCAAAACCGATACACTTCAAGCCTAAATTCGTTCGAAACTTAGAAAAAAATGCAAGGCCGGAATTGCAATAGTGATTTGGTTTATAATGTGAAGCATTTCTTGAGAACTGATGAACCAACCGGAAAACTCAATCCAGTTTGAGTAATGCTTTATTTCTAAGGTTCATGAGAAGTTGCAGAAGAGTCTATGTAAAACTGGCTAAGCTCATATCCCAGACTTTCATAAGTTTGGGCAGCCACTCAAAATCTCCCATTAGAACGAAGGGCTAGTTGCACTCTTTCTCGTTGTCGAATCAGGTGGTCAGCCTCGAGTGCTTAGTGTGTGTGAACACAGAAACTTGATTTTCTCTTTAGATATCCCTGAAGGTTTTCACAGAACTGAGCGGGTGAAAGAGTGCATGTGTACTAAAACTGCTATCAAAAACTCGGGACTAAGCAGTAGCTTAGTCCCCAGTCCCCAATCTTGCAATTTGGGAGCTCCATCCTACCCACGTTTGAGCACACCTGTGCACACGCTTTTGAGTTGAGCGAGTGGTAAAAATTTACACAGTATTTATATATGGCATGCAAGTGTTTGCAAGCTCCACACTTTGTGCACCTGATTACCCCCAAAATGTGATCTAGCCATTCCCTTTACCCCAAGTGCCTACCACTCAAGGAGCTTGCTTGGCCACCTCGTCAGCGCATTCTGGCTGCGCATTTCTTTTGTTGCCCGTTGAAAGGCGGACCCTTCTTCATAATTTTCTCTGAGAGACTGTTCCGATGTGTGCGAACGATGCATTTTGGTGTACCTGCATGCCATATACTCCAATTTACAAGTTGGATTTGGAGCTGACAAAAGCATATGGTCAGATGCACGATTTTAAAAAAGCTTTCTCTCTGCGTGAGCGCTCATACAAACCAAGCTGTCATCATGTGCCTCTGCCGTTGCCTGTGCTAGAGTCAAATCGGTCACACAAACCATAAAACAGACCAACCGACTGGTGAAAAGTGACAAAAATGTTCGCCCACAAATGCTGTCGAATTTAGAGTGAAAATAGGTCAAGCAAAGACGAGCAACCCATTAAAAAAAAGGTACCATGAATCTTTCATTACACCAGTTATTTTATATCTACAAGAAATAAATATGTGAAGCCAACCGCATAAAATTAATTTATAGAGACCATATCGGATCTGCACAGATGAGGAAAAAGCCAATCTTGTGGAAGGCCTTCTTAATAACTGTGACCTTTGATCTAGTGAAGCTGCACAAGTTAGGATAGAATAAATGTTAGACAGATTTTTCTCCATACGTTGTGGACAAATAGGCATCCGACTATGACTGTGGAGGGGAGGGGGACACAGGCAGCAGCTGGATCTTTCTTCTGCGTGCACCTCGACCAAGTCGTATTAATTTGGGTTGTGGGGACCTGTACCTGCATGTCTTGGCACAGAAGTCCGCCGAGCACAGCGATTTCTGTGCCAAGACATGAAGGCCACAAGACATTTTTCAAAGAATTGGGCAGCTAGCAGGACTAGTGGGCAGTGAAACCACTGCCACCCACTGTGAGAAAAACCCTGGTTAGATGTGATCAATATTGTTTAAACAGTTTTCAGAAGGGTGCTGTCAGTCACATCAAGTTTGCTTTTCTCTCAGACCATGCTAGATTTTAAAAACTGAACTATTTACTTGCCAGCAAAAAACATGTGCAGCCAACTCCACAAAATGACTTTTTCAAAGTGACCAATCGTCAAAAACTGCTCCACGTTGTACAATTCCAAATGTAGTTCCTGAAAAAAAAAAAAAAGACAAACACGAATGACAATCTATACAAATGAGAGTTGCTTAAATCGTAGCTGGCTACAACCATCCAAGGTAATCCTGCAGTACAATGGCCACAGGAAACTGCCAGAAATCAGCTGACTTGTGCTCCAAGAAATTCCTACAAACAAGACTTAAGAACCATGCAGTTCCCTTTACTTAAAGGTTACCTTATAATGTGTTAGAATATACAAGAAAACAGATTTCAAATCTTAGAGCAAGACCTTGTAGGCATCGACATAAACTAAGCGAAAAAATTATGCGATTAGAGGACCCTTACAATATTTGTCGCCTTGGGCAAGATACTTTATATAAAAAGACTACCTAATTAAGCTAGTGAAGAAAAACGTAGCCTATATTGGTTACTCCTAAGAGGTAATTCCATTATCTTACTTTACTTCTTTTATTAAACAAATAAACAAGGAAAACTAGGAACCGGCTATGCTCAGGTTTTTTGCACAAAGTGCCTGTATCAGTGTTATTACATCTTATACTGAAGCAGCAGTTGCTTTTCTAAATTTTCATCCAAAAGTTTTAGATTACTGAAGGCAAGCACATCCATTTCCATCGCTAAACAAGCTTTCAACTGGCACACTTGGTGGAATGGCTTGCATGCACAAGGATTTGTTCCTGGTTAAAACCTCAACAATATACAAAGCCATTGCCTCTGAGGTTACCTTTCTCCACCACTGCTCCTCACTGTAAGCAGAACTTTTGGAGGGAGTTGAGAAAAAATATTCTCCTTGTTTATCTGTTGTCAGTGTTTTCTCTGCATTGCCAGCTGCGCTTTGTCATTGGCACTTGTCATCCATAATCCGAAGTGCATAATCTTTTTGGTCATTGTCTATCCATGACAATCTAGATATAAGGTATGCATCACATCATGCTCCTCAATGTAACTGTAATTAGAAAATTAATTCCAAAAGAACATTGCTACTTTTTTATTCAGTAAATATAACGTGATACAGAACTTACTTCCCACAAACTTAGCGTGTGACAGTTAGTGTTACCAAGAAAACAATTGTTACATCAATATGTTGCTTGCAACGTGTCACTACTTTATACTACCTGCGATTCAAACGTGGCAAGTTCATCGGCTACAAAAAGCCAGGAGCAGGTGACCTAGTACGTTTGAATTTAGCTATAGTAACTAGATTCAAATGAATTTAGCATATTAGGTTTGAATCTAGCTATAGTGAATAGTAACACCAGTTGGGGTCAAAACAATGTTACATGCGACGGACACTACTACAAAACTTGTCGGAAGTGAAACCAGCTGGATCAGCGTTGTCTCCCTCTCAGAGTCGTGCTCGATCTGTAATAACTCACTTTTTACTTACCATGAAAATACACCAGCGAAGTTGACTCCGTAACTCGACTTGTTCAAATAGTTAAATCATAAAACGTTGCTCGACATTTCGTATCTTCTGAAAAACAAGACATACACAAGACTGTCAGAATGCCAGTTAAAGCAAGTGAGAGTAGCTTAAACCGCAGTTGGCACTGGACATGCAAAGTAACCCTGCAGTCCAAGCACGGCTGCAGGAGGCTGCAAGAGATCAGCCAACTTGTGCCCTGAAAAACCTCTACAAAACTAGAATAAACCATGCAGTTCCATTTTGATGTTAACTCATAATCTGCTAAAATATGCATTAGAAAAAGGCTTGATACATGTTCAAACTGGGGCTTTAGGGGCAACATGTTAGATGTGGCTGATATTGCTACAACAGTTGTCGAAAAAGTGACATCAGCTACATCAGCGTTGCCTCCCCCTCAGGGACATGCTCATTCTGTAAGAACTCAGACTGGAGACTTACCATAAAAATAATACAAAAGCGAAGTTGACTCCGTAATTCAACTGGTTCAAATGGTTAAATCGTCAAACATAGCTCGACGTCTTGAGGTGCACACTGTATTTTCTGAAAAACAAGACACAAGATTGTCAGACTGTCAATTTAATCAGGTTAGAGCAGCTTAAATAGCAGTTGGCACTGGACATGCTAAGTAATCATGCAGTGCAAGCATGGCTGCAGGTGGCTGGCAGACCGGCCGACTTGTGCTTTGAAAAACCTCTATAAAACAAAAAGAAAGAACCATGAGGCTTCACTTAGTTCAAAGCTTAAAAGTTACTATTTAAAGGGGGGTGCAACGATTTCCGGACTTCGGTCAAAAATTTGTGGAGGTTGCTCTCTGACACTTCTGAAGTAAAGAACAGGAAACCGATTTCGCCTGCGCATCCTAGTTGTTGCGTAAAAAAAAGACAGCTATTGGCATTTCGGGCACCCCTCAACTCACTCCCAGTCTTCAGGGTCACACCTGGTCGCACTCCTAGTGACGTCATTCGGAGTGCCGTGTGCTATCTCGGAGGACGCTTCCTTTCCCTCTCTCTGCTGACATTAGCGGGCGTTATGCTGCAGCTTGGAGCCGAGCGAGGGCACGTAATCTTCTAGACGTAGTTCCTTCGGCTGCCACTTGCGGCTGCAGGTGGGGGAAAAAGCTTGGCTTTTGTTTTGCGATTATGCAGCAGAATCGCAACATTCTTAATGAAGGAGATGTTTTCTGTATCCTCCGGGACGTGATAAACAACATAAAAATGACGAGATGCAAATTCTCTTAATCATAAAATCGTTGCACCCCCCCTCTAATAATAATACATTTAAATATCAAACGAACAATTATTTTGTGCGAGAGCAAGGGGCAAAAAAGTTGCAAGGAGATAATTTGTAAAGTGGCAGGATGCCGGTTGCTGTAATTAAACAGACGCAGACTCCTAATAACACGGGATATGAATACCATATCATGTCGCCCACATCTGCCTTGACACTGTAGCACTCGCACTGCATGCATGCATCACCGGTTTACAGCAGCATACCGCAGCAAATCATGTATTGGCTCTGGGGGCTCAAACATTTTACAGATCAACCATCTGTGGTTACAATTACAGGATGCCTTCCCGTTTTAAATAAACGAGTTGAAATAAGTTTTATTTGCATACAGTTCCCAGACTTCTGTGTGGGCTTTTGTGAGTCGTTTCAGTTGCTTTTTTACGATGGTGTGTCCTGGAGCATTCTCAGATTGAAAATTCGTACAACTGCCGAACCGTCCTATCCGATCAAAGTATAAATAAAATATGACATCATTCGCTTCGATATTTGAAAGTTCTGAATACTCACAAAGCCCTTTGTTACGCTTCTCAAAAGATTGGCATCAGTCACATTAGAGTTGTCTTCCTCTTAGGTACATGCTAGATGTGTAGGAATTCAAATTTGCACTTACCATAAAAAAACATACAGGTTCAAGGGATTTCTGTGGAGACTTCATTTGAAGCCCTTCAGCATCGCTAAAATCTTGAGCTGGGCCGTCGTTCGCTTCACTGCTCCCATTCTCTTCAAGCCCTTCTCCAGGTTGATTTGGAAGATTGGTCTAGGAGGATATATTGCATCATCTAACATTAATGCCATGCCTGCTTCAAGCATACTCAGCCTGGTGAAGGTGAAGCCATTTATTTTCTACTATCAAGTCAGACTATGGTAGTGTTGGAACATGTTAAACCTGAATGACTGCTGAACAAGCACACATTCTATAGACTGACACCCTGTTTATAAGCAAGTCCGCGTTTGCCCACACAGGTGTGAGCACTGTGCGTGCGCAAATACCAAATTTGCGTAAAGTGAAGCGTCTGCGCTGTGCCACCGACAGCGCCACCGCAGCTGCGTGACGTCAGTGCCGCGTGCTGGTCTATACAAGATAACCATGCTTCCCTGCCTTGAAAGTTACAGCCTAATGACAACCAGTGTTCCCACATTATCAATTCATTATAAATACGCAGCAGCATAATTCTTTGTGAAATTAGTACAGCTCAAATGTTTGTGCGAGTTGTGAAAAAGGGCGCTACGGCACGATAAATGATAGGGTAATCTAGATTATGTCATTCTATGACACATCCTGTGAACTTGACGCATTTCAAGATTTTCTCACATTTGCATAAACTCGAGAGTGGCCAAGGCTTCCGTTGGATAGGTAAATTCAACACGTAAAAAGCCCCAAACAAGACGCATACCGCCTTCAAGAATGGCATAGGTTCTTTAAACATTGGCCGATGCTCAGTGACAAGGAAGCAATTGTCGTTGAAGACGCCTCCTGAAAAAAATATGAGCTTGCATCTCAGACAATTTGAAACTGCAGGAACGGTGGCTATGTTCCTTACAAACAGTCTGACTGAGGAGCCAAGATTAATGCACACAATTTTGCAGTCCGTGGAACAGTGGTATTACGTGCCCTCCTGAGTGGCGCCGTGCAAGTATTGAGCGGAGGTATATTGCTGTAATATACACATAGAATATTATGAGCATAAAAATTAATATCAATACGATGATCTCAGACCATCTGGTTGGGGGGAATCAGCGTACAGTGACACAAGTGCATTCTGTGAAATGAGAAATTCATCGGCTGCGTTATGACTGCTAACCAACCAGTGAACGTGAAGTACGCAGTGGTGATACACCAATGGGGAATCAGTTCATCGAACGACGTTTCCTCGACAAATCGTTTCATCGACAGCTCAAATTAACCTTCTTTTTTTTTTTTTTTCGGGGGGGGGGGGGGGGGGGGTAAGCTGCACGAGACTCGCCGCGAAGCGACCTGTACGGGTCGGTTAGGTGGGTTAACATTTTTGTAACGAGCAGCCGCAGACTGTCGCCGCGAAGTGGTGTGAACGCAGGCGGGGGTGTGGGTTTACGCGCACTTCAGTGATACACGAGTGGCGAAACGTCACTGCAGCATGAAATTCGCGTAACGAGTGTCGATGAAACGTTCGTGTCGACGAAACGTGTCCATAAAAAGTTGTCCACGAAACGTACTGCCGCGAAACGAATTTCGACGAAACGATATGGACCCCTCGGCGAAATGAGAAGGCTACAGGAAGCGCGAACAACGATGCGAAACTCGTAACGCGCACTCACGCACTCAGATGATGGGTTGTCACGTGCTTTACTGCAACTCTTGCGAGCCAGCACGCGCGAATAGCCTCCCAATCGCTACAAACGACGAACCGCGCGTCCCATTGGTCCCAGCGAGCTCACGACATGACACAAGGTTCAAACGAGCACCCGACTTGAGCTTTCAACTCTGAGAAGAACGTCAAACACGAACTGAGATAGCAGCGACAGTCATTGAACCCGAAAGTTTCAAGCGACGCAAATCCGTGGTTTCGTTTCTTTCGAGGAAAGAAGTGTCAAAAATACGAACGTATATATGACAGTCCCCAATCAATGTTAATAAAAAAGAGCAGAACATACTCACCGTTTTGATAACAACAAGGAAAGCTCGCACAAAAACCACCAAGCACCTCTACCCCTCGACAAAACAAGCGCGGCAGTAACGGCCGTAACGGCAGCAAAACGAGCGAGCGGAGATGGGTAGATGAAGAGATAGCGGCAGTATGATTATACTAGACAAAAATCTCACCTCGTGCTTTTCAATTGAGCGGTAACTAGCGCCACCTCGTTTCGGAACGTTTATCATTAGTTGTTTGACAGTGCAATAAATGATTCTTTAAACTGTGAGAACCGTTGTCTATTAGTCTAAACCAAATAAAACAATTTTCAGCCTGTCGCAAACAATTTTAGTTGTTTAAAAAATCGTAACTTTAGATTTACGGACAAGTCAATCGTATTTCAGATTACGGATGCTTCTCCGTAGCTTTTAATGAGAAGCTGTACGTTTTTTTACGGAACGTTTTTACCGTGCACACCTGATAGAAAGATATAAACTTTCTTGCCTAAACCTCTCGGACCGAGTCAAGAGCATTTCAGTACTGCAGCGAGAAGTTCCGACAATGAGTGCATCGCTCTAAAAAGTGCTTCGGCTGCATATGCAGTTAAACCAAGCAATCGTACATCAATCGCCGTACTTCAGTTCTACTCACCTGCCATGCACAGTAGTTTCGCGTCGTAGAATCCTCCTTTCGTTGGAGCGCCTCCGGCCCAGCAGTACACCTTGTCGTCTTCAACTACAACGCTAAAGTGCCTTACATTGTCGGAACTCACAACAGGCTGGGTCTTGTCGAGTAGAAATTCTACTAAAACGTAAGACATTGTAGAGCCCGGGCAGGATCGACAGGTTGGAGCAAGCGGGCAAACAAAACGAGTCGAGAGCGATTGTTCATGGAAGCTCGGCGAAGCCCCCATGGGCGAAGCGAAGTGCGAAGTGTCGTCGGTGTCGTGTTCGACGCTTCGGCGGCTTCGGCGGGCTTCTGATCAAGGTTGTCGGTCGGTTGCGTGTCACATCTCCAACGTCAGCGGTTTTATGGGCTCACGTCCCGAAATCGTTTTCTCGTGCATAGATTACTTTTCGTATTCATAGATTTGACGAAATAGTGGTATCCAAACGAACTTTACGTCCTTTGACCGTACTTCTGTCTGCACGTCAAAGCTTTCTGACGTACAGTCAGAGACAATCGATGTACAGTCAGAATCACCACCAGGACATCCTGATGGCATTTCGCAGCGGCCGACTGCCACCAGGAAACCATCAGAAAGCCGACAAGCGGGGTCTGACTGGAGTTTGACTGTCGGTCAGAGTAACTTGTTGTCCAGTCAGACATGCTTGACGTACAGTCAGGCACAGTCAGCGGTCCACTAGAAAACATTGACTGCCAAACAGCGTTACATTGATGGATTTTTCCTTCGGGTACCTACAACAGAAAGATTTAGAATGACCACGGGCAGGAAACTCTGGTGAGGCTCTCGGAGTGACTCCCTGCAATGGGCCTGCGCAGACCACAGAACAAGATCGGTCAGAGCTTGCATCCATAAGGTGCTTCATACTGTACCATGAAGTTGCAGAAGCAGCTGCAATTAGGAGCATATTGCATTTCATTTCTCTGCAGAACGGAGAGTTTAATGGATAGCATGCAGTCATTAGGTGATACTGTCATGAATGCACCGACTTTTCAATGCAGCACTATATCACTAAATTATTAACCGTGCCGGGCAACACTAAAACCGGAAGCATTCTTTCAAACTATCTCAGCTTAAAGTTAACAACGGCAGAAGCTTCAAGCCATCCTTGCAAATTCAGTTCACAAAGCAAGCCATGTGACCTTGGAGTTGGACGCCATGGTATGTCGAGCTTATAATCATGTGTCGTTCTGTTTTTGCTGCAATGGCTTGTAGTGTCAAAAGTAGTCCAGCTTAAACAGATACCAAGTATAGACGTTTGTGAGTGGGGCCCTGGCCTAGTCTTCAGCTATTTTGCGAGGTAGGACGTCAAAAACCGGGATGTTTGCTGCGTGTAATTACACGACCAGCTTGTGCCCAGCGATTGTTCGAGCTAAGTACATGACCTCGATAGTGCTGATATTATACAAGCATATTTATGAATGTTAAACATGACTGACTTACAGAGAGACTTCGTCTCAACGGCTAAGGACTTGGGATACCTAACTGAATACTGATATATTAACTAAATACAAAACAATTACCTGGCAGAAATTATATTTTTCAACAGGCTGGGACGACTGATTTAGTCGATGGAGTCGATACGTAATAGGACAATACAAAAAAAATGTGCCTTAGAATTCCTTTCGCAAACCCAAAATGATGCGTTTTTGACGGTAAGTTACACAAGACACTTGATTTAGAAAGTGCCTCAGCTGTGCAAATGCATATACACTTAGGGCACTTGCCAAGCCTATTCTCCTCAGCTCTATCCAGGTTAAGCCGAGTTAGAGTATAGAAGTACACGCTCTCTGACAGAGTGAGAAAGGGAGGGAGGTCTCAGTTGTTTCGCCACCAGCCCCCCTGCTACCTTCGATGACGTTTCAGCGCCTCAGGAGCCTCGAGTGAGCACGTCCGTTCGAAGCGGGGTGAAAAGTAGAAGCGCGTGCTGGAGGGCGCCTAGCCATTTTCTTTTTGTCATTGGCAATACTGCATATTTTTTAATACGACAAATTTTTAAGTGAGTGAACGAATTGCGTATCTGCGGTCCACTTTTGACTATAATACAGAATTATGATAAGGATAAAAACAGCACATGCGTATTTCCATCCACCATTTTCCAAATAAGTGCTCCCGCCTATCGGTACATCTACACATGTGGTGCGTGAGTGGGTTCAGGACTGAGAGGCTAGAAAACAAAACGCTCACAAGGCTTGTCTGGCCCTTTCAACCATGCGGATACATTCCTCGCAAGTCCCGAATCTCATTTCTATCCAATTTTTTTTAGAATGAGCAAATCTTGCCACGCCCGAGGTAAACCACTGAATCGTGATTCCCCCATATTGTGCAAATCCTCCTTCAAAGTGTGGTACAACCTGCAAATGAAGTCTGTTGTGCTGCGGCACGCATTCATGCTGACTGCTTCAGAGGAAAACCACTGTTCGTATTGAAGACGACATCCACAGCGTACAGGCAACGCTTAACGAACTAAAATAAAATTCAAATCATTCAATAGACACAGATAGGCTCAAATGGTGACGACACCATGATTGTCGTTGTTGGTTTTACTCTTGCCTACGAACAAAAGTGACCTCCTCTTTTCTCCGATGTACAGTAAAACCCCATTATCTTCGTGGCCCCTATTTCTTGTCGTATCGGTAACAGAGGACATAATTTCGGCCACTAAATTTCGGAAACTTAAAGGCCGCAAAAATTAACGGCTCGCAAACATTAAGGGGTTTACAGTACTTCCGTGTCTCGCATGATCTTAACATTTCAAATAGGCTGAAGGTATTGGTTTAAAAAAAAGTTGGCCTACGCAAAAAAAAAAAAAGCGCCCTTCTCTAGGTAAGGCACGCGAGGTTCTTTTGCACTCTCTATAAGGTTGCAGATTTGTTTCGGCAGAGCTTTTGGTAAAACGGAGTCTCAAAACTAGCTATACTTTGCGTCAACTATTTTGTGCTGCATTGTAAAGGCTAGAGAAGCTTCCACAGTGCTTCAGCCCAGCACTGTTGCGAGGGCATGTGGTTTAGTGTTGCATCTCATTTGCATGGTCTAGAGAAACTAGAGCTGACAGGGTTAGGAGCATCCGGAATAACAAAACGTCGACCATAGAAGCATTGAGAGGTGCGCACATGCGAACTGTGCATTTTTTAAAAGTGGATTCGAGGGAAGGTAAAACCAATATGTGTACTTACGGCTGCCATACTTGCCTTCCTCAAGCACGATCACTTGTCCCTCGGTAGCACCATCCAGTAAGAAGCACCAGCAACACGACCATGAGACACCGCCGACTCCTGGATTGAATGACGACCCGCCTCAGGTTTCGGAAGGAGATCCAAAACACTGCTTTCGGCCAGCTGTTGTATGTTGCGGGGCAGGGGCTAAAAATAGAAATTAACGAATTAATCCGAAGCGATACATTCCTATAGCATAAACTCTAGGATAGCAGGATTTTTTGGACAGTGATGTGTTTTAATGAAACACAGAAACGGTTGGTTGTTATGATGAACCAGCAGCCCCCGTTTCGCAAAAATGTTATCGACAGGGTGAAAACAGTCGCTAGTATGAGTTGGTCAAGAGAACGCTCGCGTTCTATAAAAGGTTCGTTCGATTTTGATGCACCTCCTGCACCGGTGCAGAAAAGTATGGGGCGGCGTACTTCATGTAAGCGATTTGCCGAGCGACGGGACAAGTGACAGCGACGGGGACTCGCTGTCACTCAGTCAGCCGCGCGACGCATTTGGGTTTACTACATTCGAAGAAAATAGGTGGCGAAAAAGGGGGGAATTTTCTAGTTCCTTTCTGTGACTAGATAGTCTCTCCTTTTCATCGATTTTACGTGGTGCGCCTTCTGTCGGTCGTTGTAGAGGGAGGAAATTCTCTCCCTCGCGTTCCGCTCGTAGACGGGGGGCGGACATAACAGGACGGCCGAGCTAATTGCTCAACCTTTTTACTTTCGCCAAGAAATAGATGCATTTCAAACCCGGTTTCGAACTAATCTGAAAAACTTTGCAGCAATAATAAATAAACGCTGGCAGGTCGCCGAATCCAAATGCAAATCCGGTGGACAGGAGCGGACCGCAATTCGGTTAGTTTACGTTGCTGTGTCGTGTCGCTTGGCGGCATCACTTTGCTTGTCCGGCGTTCTTTCTGTCACCGCCGACTGAAAAAGGACATCTAGCTGTCGCAGATAAGTGACGAAGGTGCTTAGGCCTTCTATACAAGCCGGCCAGGCACGGATCGCTGCATAAAACGAGGTTGCACAAGTTTTTCGTCGGCGCATATGATTTGTGGTACCCACGTCGCTGAGAGAAAACTACTCTCAAAAAAGGCAAGTGCTTTCTTTTTCATGCCCGAAATTACGTCGCTGCCTCTGGCAGCACTATTTATAGCAACGTGGAACAATTTTAGTAACGGCAGTCGTTTCGTTTGATTTCCTATGGTGTGAACCTATCGGCCGATCGGGACATTCCCCGTTGTACGTTTTGCGTTAGGCGAAGCTTACACAGGCGGTAGCTATGTTGGATTGCGTCGACAACTACGGTCGGGTAACTCTTGCTTTTTTTATTGTACCCTGCCATGGACGCTACGATCGAGCGTGTTTCCGACGCACTGAAGAGTGCCTCGACATCTTCAATGTTCAGGAAATCGCCTGAACTTCGAAGAAAGTTTTCGAGCCTGTGCCGACGGCTGCTTGTCTTCTGCACGCGAAAAAAAATATGTTTGTTCATGTATGACGCGTTTTAAATTCCTTATGCGATAGCGGTCAGTCACATTCCTCACAAATCTACACCGTAAACTAGGGTGACCACCCGTCCCGCATCGAGAGCTCGTGTCCCGCGTCCCGCTAGAAATTCCCGATTCTTCAAAATGTCCCGCATTTCACGCTGTCGTAAAATTCACTCTGTAACTCACGTAGCTGCCAAACAACGGGGCACGGAAAGTGCGAAGGTTGCTGGCAATCGTGTGAACAGCAATGGTACTCCATTTTCTACCCAAGCATTGCGGGAAGCGACCATCGTTCTTGCAGGAGCTCCGACGCGCATGCGCCGTTGTGCCTCACCCCTTGGTGGCAAAATAATGTGAAAGAAAATTGTTAGCCAAAAGTTCAAATACAAATTATTGTAATTATTTTCAAATCGTTGCTTCAATTCGAAAGGGTTGCTGTGGCATTTTTTTATTTTTCAGTGAAGCCAGTCACACAAGGCAAAAAGTATGCAACTCACAAAGGTCGAAAAAAGCATAATGTTAAAAAATGTGTCTAGGACAATTTTGATAAAAGTAAGCGTTGACATAAAGCTGTAACTCGAAAAAGATTTACGGTTTTTTATTTCCATTTGATGCATTGAGTACTGCTGCAATCGATTTTCATGTTTTCAGCTTCGACACATTTATAACATATTTAGCATTAGAAGATATGTCACTGGGAGCGAACATTATTTGAACTTAATTGCTGCTATACAATTTGTAGATGTATAAACAGCACAGGATATTAAATGTATTAACAGAGCCTCGGTTCGTGGTGTGCGTGTTAATAAAGTTCCTCTACACCCCCCCCCCCCCCTGCTCCGCGTGTCCCGCATTTCGCTAGTAGAAAGGTGGCCACCCTACCGTAAACTTAATAAAATCGCCGTCGCACTGAGATTACTGCCTGTCGTCGTAGGTGTAAAAAAATCGCGTTTACGTGTCAGGGCTCTCTCGGAAGCTGCATTGCAAGGAGTATTTGCAATTGCATTTGCACAGAAAACACCCATATCCACTCCACACCTGCTGCAGCTGTGACGTGGGCCTGTCTGAGCAAAATGATTCGACTTTATTTTAGCACATTCAGATCATAAAGCTTTATTATAAAGGGTGTCTGCTACCAAAGGAAATGCAGCTGTTGAAAATATCTGAACAATCACCCCCTTTTCACCCCCCCCCCCCCCTTTTTCCTGTATATTAGCAAACTCTTGGTGTTATTAAATGTTGTTGCCAGTTGGAAGTTTGTGTTTGTCCGTCCTTTCTCGTTTTCTTTCTCAAGTTTACTATCCATACCAACCCGCTCCTTCTGTCCGTAGATAGAATAAGAATTGGGGTCTATGTACCCTGCTGCACCACAACTTGGCACTGGACGGTGTTGGCATTTCAACGCCCTTGCAGTAGGTTTTGACCTTTTGATATTTAGCCGTTGTACACTAACTGACTCTGGTGCCAATCCATCTGCATTCAGGCTTGGTGTAACCATGACGACTGTTCAGTTATCGACAAGTCTGTAAATGAGTAGAGTGGGACCAAATCTTAAGATGAATTCCACTCGTAGATCCGGAGCGCTTTCCAAAATCTGTGAGGGAGACCAAATCCGCTCCGCGGGACCAGCTCCGAATCAACAATAGGAAGATGAACTCGCAATTTTGGAACGACCTTTCCCACACCCCTCCCCCCCGTCCTCCTCGGCCGTTCAAAATGGCCGCTGCTCGAACTCGACAAGCCGACCAACGCCTCAGCCAACTGATCTTTCCGACGACCAGTGACAACTGTCATTGCTTAGCTGCAGAAATAGCACGCGACACAGGCTGGGCGAAATTATACGTACCACGGCGCCCATGTCATTTCTAACGAGGAAGACGCCCGTGTTCGGCACCGTCACATACCTTTCGGCCGCATCGAAGCGGCGGGGCACGGACAGAGATTGCCATCGGTGGAGTTCAGATTTCTGGTACGACTTTAATAAACACAGAGGTAACACACCATCACTTGCACGGTCGCTGCCTAATTTGTTCTTGCTTTATTGCACGAGAAAACGCCGGGGGAACGCAGTGTAAAAAGGTAAACAATCATTGGCTGCAGAATGAACAGGCCCAACCTTGCGTTTGCCTCTGGATTTTCCGTCGTTCTTTTTCCCACGATCGCAGATGTCAGCGCTTGCGATATGCCATGCTCCAGTCCCGGCTTTGAATCCCTTATCTACGCGAGGTAGAAGCGTTCGAGCCATCACAATCCCGCGGGAAAACGACCGACGGATCCGAGCAGATTCAGCTCAACCGACTCGTCGACGGCGCGGCCTGTCGGCTCACCCCCTCGCCCCCACCAAACTCGTTGCGCAAGCGCCACCGCCAAATTAAAGGAAATGACGTAGCGCGCACTGTCAACTTCCGTAAAGGTCTCTCAAATTCCGCGGAGCAAGTTCGGCGGAGTTGGAGGCGCTCCATGGAGCGATCGCTGCCAGAGATCTATGAGCTGAAGATGACCCACTCGAGCCAGACCTGCAAATGGAATATGCGAGCTCCAAATGGAGCGCTTTTGGAACGCTCAAGATCTCCGGGCGGAATTCGCCAGAAGTGTTCTCTTACCCGGAAGTATATCAGTTCTGAGTTGAAATCACCGCGATGAAAAGCGCTGCCCAAGTTCCTTCAATTAGTGTGGTTGTAGATAGTAAATACGTTTGCACCAGAAAATGCTCTGGTTTCCACCATTCCATCACTGTTTGCTTTTTGTATATTCCAGAACCTTGTGGGGCACCCTGGCGGCTCCCCAGCACAATTGCCCGACTGCGGGGCACGGGTGGCGAACTTTCCCGCGTGACGGCGGAATGAAGCCGGCCACGCGGACATCACGTGAGCTGCCTTCTTAAAGGGGCGGTGCAACAATTTGCGGACTTTGGCTAATTAATTGCGGGAATCGATCCGGGCCAGATATAAAACGAAGGACGGAAAACTATTCTTTCCTGCTTGCCCTAGTTTTCATTAAAAAAAATAAAAGAAATTGGTTACTCTGGCACCCCTCAACTCAACATTGAAGCGGCACCAGCTTCGCCTGTGACGTCATTTGGAGTGGCGTTGGTTTCCGGTTGGGTTCTTCTGGCTTCCGTTTCCCCAGCGCTCGCCGGCTCGCCAGGCTCGCCGCTCTCCCGCTCTCCCGCCGATTTCCGACCAACATGGCGGCATGGGCGGACGGCCTGAGCGACATCGAGCGCAAGATGCTTGCGTATAGTAAGTCAGTTGGACTTGTGCGGCGGGCAGTCGACGCGGCGGGCAGTCGAAGTCGAGGTCGAGACACCAGGAACAATAACGATACCACGATACTACGGAACACGACCAACGCACTCCGTCGAGGGAGGGAAAGACAAAACGTCCGGGTTGCTCGTGTAGCCGCCGTAGGCGCCTCGGGCGTCGACGGATGATGGCGACAGCAGGTTTTGTTGACTTGCGGTAGATGGCGCCACAAATAATTCATACCCTTTTAGCGGCAATATTAGGGTTTTGAAGCGTTTCTGCATGCCTAAACAACAAGATTGTTTAAACTTAACCTTAAATCAAGCTTATAATTGCCTAACACTATCACTTACAAAAACCACTTCGAATGACGTCACATCACAGGTTCCATTTGCGGCCACCATGTGGCCGCAGGTTGGGAAAAAAACTTTTTTATTTTGCGATTACGCAGCGAAATAGAGGTATTTTGGGGTATGGTGGCACTTTTTCTCTTACTTATGCCAAGGTAAACAATATAAAAAATACAAGCTGCGCATTCGTTCAGTGGTAAAATCATTGCACCGCCTTTTTAAGGCGGATCAGAGGCGGCGCACAGGGAGTCGCTGCCCGGGCTCAAGAGCCGCCGGTAACGATGTTAGTGTATTGATCGTCTCTTCCATGTCCAAGTAAATGTAGTTTCTTGTTGTTTAAACCGTGTGCTCTGTGTTATTCCTTCCCGTCGGGTATGCAGCAAGGCAAACCGACCACAACCCAGGCAGCACAAAATGAACGGCCGGGCAATGGCTGAAGCATTTTGGCCAGTCACATTTCCTCCGGCCTAAGGCTGGTCAAACTACTATGCCCGAACATGGCTGTGGGCCTTGGCCAAAGACTTGAGGGGACTGGCTGTTGGAGGCTGGCCGATGACCTGTAGCAGGACACAAGCCGAAGGCTAGCAAATAAAGACCGGCCAAAGACTTTGGTATGGAAAGAGGCCAAAGGTTAGCATCCGTGCACTGGCCAATGCCATGTAGCCGAAAGCAAGCCGAAGTTGCGCAACAGGACATTGGCCAATCACCTGCGATTGAAAGCTGGCCGGAGTTTAGCAAATGGAGGCCGGCCGAAGACTTGTGTCAGGACACAGGCTGAAGGTTAGCATCTGGGCACTGGCCAATGCCGTGTGGCCGAAAGCAAGCCAAAGTTTAGCAACAGGGCATCGGCCGGTGTCCTGTGATCAGAGGCAGGCCGGAGTTAAGCAACTGGGCATTAGCCGTACATTAGATGTCAGGTGCTAGGCGAAGAAGTTTGACCGGGCACAGGCCGATGACATGCAGCTGGACACAGGCCGATCCCTCGCAACTAATCATAGGCCGTACCTTTGCGATTGGGTGCTGGCCCTACAGCCGAGGTCGCACATTAGTGAGCGACTTGCAGTTAGGTGTTAGCCTTGCAATTAACTCATGGATGCACTGCAGAACAAGAGCCTGTGCCTGACATTTTGCCTGCACACTTTGCAGTAGCTGTGGATGCTGTATCAGTTAAGATCAACCACTTGAGATCAAATGTTGGGATGCACAAACTCACTGAGAACTGGTTTGTATTGTTAAAACAAAAAAGGCTGAGGATTTTCTGGGACTATTTTTATTTAACCTTTTCCATTTCTTCATCCTGCTTCTTGCTTCGCCCACCATCACGGTCGACAAATGACCACAGCCATCTCTTTGCGATATCTTGAACCGTCGCCTCGCTCAAGTCCGTATACTTCGCCTTGCTGGCAGCTGAGAAAATAAAAAGCATTGAGTTTAGACATAAAATTACAGTCAACAACGTTTACTGAACTCGCAAAAACTCTCTACCAGTCTGACATACTCAGTAATTCTATATAGACCGACACAATGTTTACTAACAAGCCCGCGTTTGCCCACACCAGGTGTGGGCACTGCGCATGCGCAGTAACCGAATTCGAGTGAACTGAGGCTTCTGCGCATGCGCAGTGCCGTCGACAGCACCACCGCAGCTGCGTGACGTCAGGGAGGCGTGTGTGTCTATAAAAGTTCTAATGATTTTGACAACAAACAAGAACGCCACATTTAGGAAAGTTGTTTGCTCTCAAAGGAGCGTCTGTATGTCATGAGGGACGCGTCACGCGGATAGTCAGTAGCCGTTTCTTCATTTTTCAAGGTCTCACCCGCTCACCCTCTCCCCACACCCTTTACAGAAGAGAATTTTTTCTTCTCTTCCGGGTGGTCGACACGGCCTCTTGAAAGAGAAAAGCCAGCTTGCTCTACAAGCTGGCTTTTTTATTTCAAGCGGACTCATTGCCAGCAGGCGCACTGGGGGAAAGCCAGCTCTGCAAGCTGGCTTTCCCTCAAGGGCTTGTCTGCATTGAGTGAAAGCCAGCTTGCAGAGCAAAACGGCGCTCTTGGTAGTTCAATCTACACATGGGTAGCACGCGACGTCATTCAAAAAGCGCTACGATGACCACCAGGGAGGAGGGCAAGAAGAAGCTCGCCTCTTATCAGGGCCCCCTTTTGTGCCTCCCAAATCCGGTTCTACTCTACCACACACCAATTAGTCTTAGCTTCTCACTTGTGGGAATAAGATGCAGAAAATTGGTTACTAAGTAGTTGCCAGGTCATTACTCACTCAGAAATTCTAGTTTTGCAGGCACCTCCTCTCTTCTTCCCCCCCCCCCCCCCCCAAAGCATTTTGACCTGCTTCAAATATGCTGACACATAGGCCAGCACAAAGCAGACAGACCACGAGTGCTGCATCAGCATTCGGCTGGGGCTCGTGTTCTCACTGATCAGACCAAGAACTAGAGATGAAGCAAACATTTTCCAAACCTGAGGTCTGAAGAATTCAAAGATGCTAAACCTTTCTAACTTTGGCACTAACAAATATAACACTGAACCTATCATGTAAAACAATTCGACTATTTTAGTCATTATTTCTCTACAGATTTGTCGAACTTCGAACCCGTGAAGTCCAAAAGTTTGACGAAGCTTAAACTTTTGATCTGAGGAACTTCTAACGAAACAGGATTCAATCGGTACCTACATGTTCAGAACACATAGCAACTGCTTCAACGCTTGAACCACGCTTGAACTGTGCAGATAACAATTGCTGTCGCAGGAGACTGACTCACAGCTCAAAGAGGCAAGCCAAGTGGCCGAGTGCCGACCTGCCCAGCAAATGCAGCAAGCTATCTGGTGGTAGCAACAGCTGTACCCATCTCTGTTTTCCGCAAGCTTTGTTTAAACTCAGTTAAACAGAGCTCACACATCAGAAAATTAAGAAATCACTCAAAACTGAAACTGGGACCCTCGTGCGATTTGAAGACTTCTAACTTTACAAACTTATACTTGGAACAAAACTCTTAATCTTCGAATAATTCTAACTTAAACCAAGAAATTTCAAATCTTCAAATATTTTTAGAATCAAAATTGCAAAGAAGAAAGAGGAAACTGTTGAACTCTACTTTTATCAACATCGAAAGCAACTTTGTAAATTCAAACCATGGCAATGTTCGAAAGTTGTTCACTTTGCAACCCTTTCTAACTCTACCAAGGACCCTGCCGAATGCAGATGCGGCACTCGTGTTCAATTTGTGCACTGCAGTGGCCTACCTATGCACTGTCAAATTTGAAGCATGCAGGCCTTGAGATTTCAGATGTTGTCTAGACCCCCTGGTGGCAATCAGTTCATCAAAGAATGTCTCACCGACAAATTGCTTTGTCGATGAAGACTGTCTGTTTCAGCAACACATCTTGCCACATTTCATAGATAGCTTCCTTTTCATGACAGCCTTGAAATTGATTTTTGTTAACATGAATATCGCCAGACCTCTTTAGGATCGAAGCTCGGCCAACAGCACCCCATATCCGCCCTTTTGATTGCTAGCATAGCTTTCTAAAAAGGCTCACTGCAAGTTCAAGCCCAAGAATAGATTTATTTTCCCCTTGCAAAGTAAGGGGTGACTGCACAAAGCGCGGCATGTTTGGAATTGTAGCTTGCTATCACGGTGCCAATCAAACATCGCAACAGTTAAGGTTGCGTAATGAGTGGTGATAAAATGTGCACTGATGAAAATGTTGTTTATCAAACATGCATAGATAAAACGATAGCACCATGGGCATCCTGCTGAAATTGCAAGGCATTAATATGAGGTTACTAATGTTGCTTCCTCCAAGAAAAGTTTGAACTAGTAGCTAGCCACGGCTAGCATTCCGCATCAACTGCTATCTGTGGACTGGATGCCGTGAAATTACAAAATTACCTATCTTTGGTGGTGCATGCAGAGTTGCAGAAATTATTAAAAAGCAAGCAACGACATCACGCTTCAGCCAATCCCGATCCTCTGTTTACGTGCTCTTTAACAAGCCAAGATGTCATAAATGTTCTCACCCCTTCGGAGAAGTTCCCTGCAGCCACGTTGTGGTAGACGCGGCTCTCTTCAGCCCTGTAGGGAGCAGAAAAAAAAGACGGCCTCAAGTAAGCAGGAGTGCACAAGAGATAAAACCAAGAGCAAAATTTAATGTGTTCTGAAAGTGGGACCAGCTATATTAGCTTGAGATATTTCATAATGAGCCCGAACTAACCTGATACATGATAAGCTGGCAGGACTGAACCTGAAGTAGAAGACATTCAAACACGAAAAAAGAGAGATGCTTAGACCGAATCAGAAAGAGTGAAACTGTTTTGTAGATACAGAAAACAATGCTACAAAAACTATAGGTATGTAAGCAGTGTTTTTTACAGTGTAGCCTTTGCAATGGCTCCCTGAAACAAAGGTAGGACTTATGAACTCTTACCCACATTTCTGACACTTCTCTGGCAATCCATTAAAAGGAATGCAGGACTGACGCTCAATTCATGCAGACTGCTTTTGTAATATCCTACCGCAAGAATGCACAACTCTGATGACAAAAATGTTTGGATTGAGGCCACATCTGTGGCCTCAGGCCTAGAGCCTAGAATAGGCCATATTGCTTAACCCAAAGCTACAGCATATCTAAGCACCATGTTCCCAAATGTTCTTGTGTTAGAGGTATGGTGAACAACTAAGGCACTTTTTTTATTTCTTATTTCAGAGTGCCATTTTCCGAGCTATCTAGAACAGCGAACAAAAAGCTCAATCGCATGGTCGTCTGAAATAAAAGCTTTCATAAATTTGTTTTTAGAGCCTTTTCAAAAGTTTGTACCAACACCCGGCCACCATTGCTTGCTCACATACTCTGAGCATGTAATGGACACGGCAGTTGCGTCAGCGTTCGGCGTGAACTTAGGTCATATTGCAAATGAGCGCTCTGTCAGAGTTCGTCGAGGACTCGGATCCAATCACAGGCTTCGTGATTGGATTCGAGTCCTCGCCGTGTCGATTGTACCACGTAAGTGAAAATAGATTATGTATCTAATATTTGAAAGTATGAAAGATTGAGCCCAACAAAGTCAGAAATCAAAGACCACCAACAAGGCATTTTAGACTACTGACATTTCTTGGGGACCCCATGGTCAACACCTGTTCACTTCATGGCTGAGAGAACTACCCTGGGCGCAGGCTGGGGACATTTTTGTCTGGAAGCTTCGTTGGACAGCTAGTGCACTAGTACCCAGTTACACGGGCGCTCTCAGCTGCCATTGAGTCCAACGACAGTCGAGTCCATCGCGATAAGCCAAAGTTACACGGCAGCGCCAACCGTCATTGAGCCGCTAATGACAGTTGAGTTCGACTGAGCTCCCCCACCTCAGTTCAACCGAACGAACTTTCCCAACGGAGGTAAATTGGCACCTGTTCGCGGGACCGCTGCCAGCAACCATTGTTTGTGAGGCACTTACTGTTTCGAAATGCAGGGGGAGGCGTCTAGAAAGAATCGTAGCAGCAAAATTCTCGGGAAGGAATAAATTTAGGCGTCCGAGCTGCCAATAATAGCATCCCGGCTAGCCGGCAAGATTACAAACGAGCAAAAATGGCGGAGGAAGCTGCTGCATAAATAGACAAATAGTAGTGGGGCACCCATCATAGCGGGCAGTAGCTTGCACCACCTAGCCTAAAATATGTGCAACCTAGCCCTGAATCTGCTTTGGTACTCGTGTAAATGCCGCTAAAAAGCAACAAGGTATCAAACATATAGTATGATCTACTTAAAATAAATAAAACGTGTGTCTCCGAGTAAATTACTATAAAAATTAGACTGATCACACGCCACAAGAACCAGTTTCGTGCTAGCTTTAACTGGGTTCTAGAGAGTTGAGTTGAGTTCAGTCAAAGTTGAGGCTGATAGATGTCGTAGACTCAACGATAATTGAAAGTGTACGTGTAATTAGGGTAACTAGGGGACTGGCTTGCAAGGTTTCAAGGACAAGCAATTCTAACTGATGTGGTACAGTCTGCAGCCATATGAAATACCCACTCAGAGCGCATGGCCGAGGCGGTGGCCGAAAGGGGCGCAGTACATGATTCGGACAGTTCCATGTTGCTCAGAGGGGAGGCTCGCTCAAGGCTGAACCACTGTTGGTTGTTTCGGGCACTGCACAAAATTTTCCATCCAGAATTAAATGTTGCTAACTGACAGCTCTCAGCTGTCTGTATACATCTTTCGTGCTTTCATTCTTTCAATTTTAACTACTGAATTTTACAGTGTGCGTGCACTAACCAGACTGACCTACACTCAGTGATAAATCAAGATCAAAGAGCGAGGAAAACGAAGGTGGGAAAGGAGAAAACAGATGGGGTGTTGAAGGTGAGAGGACAAAAACCTCTTCTACCTTCAGTCTGCTTTCTCCTATCCAGCCTTCGTTTCCCTTGCCCTTTGTTACAGACCTGTTACTGACTATAACTATTTAGCAATTTTACAATTGCATAAGGAGCTAAAGTTATTCATGCAAGTTTTGATTCACATTGAATAATAATTTATAATGAACAGCTTTATACCGGGACACACTCTTTCTCTTGAGGCATCGTCCGAAGAGTCGCTGTCCATATGGCTAGCAGGCCTCCTCGCCCTTTCCTGTCTTGGGGCTACATCCGGTCCGTCAGTCCAAATTGGGTGCTCAGGCAGCTGCGACCAGATGGTCTGAAGCGTGCTGCAGTGTGGCTGCATGAGAAACGATCATCTCAATTATACGCTCAATTAAAAAAAAATCGCCAACCTAATGTAGGAGTGAAGAATCTTCACTGGGTGATTCGACCAAGTCAGTGTAATCTGTTCTTTCTCTAAAATTGCATTGAGGACCTGCTGCTTTTGCTTGTAAGGTGGCCAGTAGGAGACGACTTGCTCTAGCTTCCTCACCAGCCAACACTCCGAGACGACGTATGCGCTCCCTTCATCTAAAGTGCATGACGTGGTAGCTATAGAGAAAAAGTGTGGAATATGCATTCTACCAGAATATTAGAACCTATTTTAGACAGCTTGGGCAATGTTGGGGGCCCCGCCAGCAACCACTAACAAACCACTGCCAGATTTGTTTATTTTTGGATGGAGAAATCCGCTAAACAAATTTTTAAAAAAGGTACTTACAAATGCAGGTTTCTGATACAAGCATAATGCACTAAACTCACAAAAAACTGTAGCAGAGATCCAAAATAAATACATCTAGCAAAACAGGCACGTCTAACTTTCAGCGAGACGCAAAACGTCTGCACTTGACCCGCAGCGCGTGACATCTTTTCGCCGCACGATTTGAAAAAGGAGCTCACTGTCACTCACGAGACGCGACCACAGACTGAACAGTGAATACGCTACACTTAGGAGCGAAGCAAGAGGTCTGTTTAGGGCATAGGTTCATGATGATGTTGTTCAATTGATGTCGTGATGCTTCTGCTATCTATTTCAAGCCAAAATAAGAAGTCTTTAGCCACTTCACTGTCAGCCCCTGTTAATGTTGACACAGCAAGGCTGGGGTGCAAAGACCAGGCACCTAGCCAGGTGGGGGGGGGGGGGGGGGGACCATGGGGCCCCCCCGCAATCTTCCATTTTCCTGGGACCTCCCCCCCCCCCCCCCTCATACAGCATTTTGTCATGGGCGGGCGCGCTCCTCCTCTCCTGCTCCTCCTCCTCCCTTTCCCCTCCCCTCCCCTCCCCCCCCCCCCAAAAAAAAATCCTGGCTACGTGCCAAGCAAAGGCCCCTGTCGAAACTTCACTGCCCAACTACTCAGCTGCTTTGTTGTAACGCAAATGAACTTCTGCACGAGAAACACCAATCGAAAGTTAGACATGATGATTGAAAACCTGAGACTGTGGTTAAAAAATGGAAGAGATGCTCTCTGTCACTTTGTCTTTCTACTATGGTGCCTGGAACGCGTCTCCGACTGGTGTGTTTACCGTGTCCAAAAAAGTGGTCCCTCGATTTCCGCCTGATGACGTCATAAAAGTGTCATGCTGTCGCTGGTCGCGAACCTGGTGGCGTCCCAATAGTTGTGGTGTATGTGGCGACGCCTGTTCTGCTGCAGGTCGCTCTCCACTGTGACAGTCCACGGAAGCTACAGCAGCTGCAAGTTGGGACGCCGTGACGACAGCGACACTCGCGTTCGCTTGTGCTTTTCGCCAGCATTTCTATGGCCAACCGCCAGGATTGCGACAGTCAACAGCATGACACTCCGGCTTCTGTGACGTCATCTGTTGCCACTTCGGGATCACTTTTGATGTATGGGCGGGATAGGACGCTAAACACACCAGTCGTAGACGCGATCCAGGAACCATACTTTCTACATCACGTTTTTCCGTTTTCCAACCACAGACTCAGGTTTTCAATCGTCATGTATAGCTTACACCAGCTCGCCCGCACTTTAACCGTTTTTTCATTGAAAGTTAGAAATGAACGAACTTCTGGGCGAGATTGAAACAATCGAAAGCTAACATTTTTGTAACGAGCAGCTGCAGACTGCCGCCGAAAAGCGGCGCGAGTGCAGTGCTGGGGAGTGAGTTAAGACACGCCTCCGTTATTCACTCAAATGGCGTTGTTCGCTAAAACGTCATTCACGCATATGATATAATCAATTACCAGTAAAAAATCAATTATAAAAAAAAAACATTATCAGTAAAATATTAATTATTAAAAAAAATCAATTATCGGTTTAAATAAAAAAATAAAATATATTTATTTTTCAGCGATAATTGTCAAAAATAAAATGTGTAAATATCGCAAAAAGCTATCAATTACCACTAAAAAATCAATTATAAAAAAGAGCACTATCACTAAAACATTAAGTATAAAAAAAAATCAATTATCGGTGGAAACAAATAAAATATATATTCATTTTCAGCGATAATTGTCTAAAAGAAAATGAGCAAATATCGCAAAAAGCTTGACAAAAAAAAAAGTATACCCACTGGGGATCGAACCCGGAACTTCTGCGTGAAAAGCGGACACTCTACCACTGAGCTACTGCCGGCTCGGATATTTCTACTCTTACAATTCGTGTTATACAAGAAACAACATGCCAGTTCGGCGTTCGCGAGTTTTTCTTCGTACGTTTGTCATGACGGTTGCCGGCAAAATCCCCACTTCCCATTAACAATCATACAATCAGCAGAATCTATAAAGTGCACAAGAGCCGCAAACATGCCGCTGACATGCCGCCGACCGCCTGATTTTGCAATGACAAGCCAGTGGCCCGAGCTTCCCCGACCTTGCGAACCAAGCGGGCTGCGACGACAGCGTCATCACGCTCGCA
Organism: Ixodes scapularis; assembly: GCF_016920785.2. NCBI lineage: Eukaryota > Metazoa > Arthropoda > Arachnida > Ixodida > Ixodidae > Ixodes > Ixodes scapularis. The sequence goes on along the minus strand of NW_024609873.1, from coordinate 13,407,170 downwards.
CGAACGGACGGGGCCGCCTTTCCGAAGCACCGCTAATGCAGAGCTTGTCAACTGAGCCGTTACTACTAACCCTATGCCCATTGTGTTCCAATCACTTTGCAAAACAAAACACCGAGTAGAAAATGGACTTACTCCTTGATCAGCGTATTCATGGCCTCTTGTCTCTGGAAGCCGCCGCGTGCTATCTTGGGTGGCTTGAAATGTGCACAAACCGATAACAAAGCTTCTCAAATCGTCGAACCTTGAACGCCTTGAACCGCTTGAAGTTGAACTAGGCCTGATGAGTCCACCATCAGCCAGCTGCACCGGCCATTGCACCGGCATCAGCGCGACACGATCGAGTGGATGGGTGAATAATAAAATTATAAGTTCTCTTTTTGCAATGGGAGGTAGTTCGCGCTACCTGGCGGACAACTATCACCGCGCAGGGAATCTAGTCAGATTTTCGGGGATTAGGACGAACCATAGAGTTATTATAATGTACGCTAGAGGTTCAAGTGGCGCTAGTGTGCTGACGCAAATTGAAGCAGGCAGCAACCAGTCGAAAATTGACTTCCGGTAATGCATTTCTATGGGAAAAAGTGAGTGCATTTTCTCCCTGCGCTCGATCATAAGAGCAAATATCCCGAATAATTCGTACGTACTAGGTAGCTTGGAACATTTCTCAGTCAGGCCGACGAAATAATTGGTCAGTTAAGGTGTTTTTCTTTCGAATTCATCGCATTAAAAACGGTGCTAAAACGGCTTCGTACGTGTATTTATGTGCACTGTCGGACACTGTTAGCGCGAACACGACGTCGGCGCTTTTCAGCGTGGGGGATATACGTGCCACGAACGAAGAACATCTGGAAATTAAGCAAGACGGCAAGAACTACGCAGTAACACCGGATCAGTGCATATACGATCAAAATTAATTGAAGGCCACGTAATCTATTCCTATTTTAAATAAGTGCCGTTTTATTCTTTCTGCTCTGAGCGAAGCTGCTTGTTCCACGTTCAAAATATCACTCGCACGCTCGAAATCTTTGAGAACAAGTGCCCGATAAAAGCTGCCCGGCAGAGAAAACAATACGAAGAGACAACTTTTATAGCTCACTGACTTTATTCTCTACGTTTTGAATGTTTTTATCCGCTCATGCACGACGGGGTCATTTTTATATAGTGACAGGACTGGCATATTATCAATATATAAGCGTCACCGGATTGCTGGCGAGCCTTGAACACACTCTACATTCCTTTCGATTGTAATTTTGCTTCGAATCGTCGCTTGTTTTTACACACCTGCTGCGGAACACAGGTTTGGGACTGAAATGTAGCGAAGTTAAACATCGGTCACTGATGAAGAAAAATGCGCTAACTAAAGCAATTACACTTTTACAGTGTTAATCAAGGTACATACTATTCGGTACGACCCCAATAACCAAAGTGTTCCGTGTTATTTTCCGGCGAAGAGACAAAATGCACGCGCGCTTTCCCATAGGAATACACAGGAAGACTGGAAAAGTAGACTGGTTGCTGTCTGCTTCAATTTGCGTCACGGAAGTCGCATAGACACTAGCGCCAGTTGAACCTCTAGCGTACATTATAATAACTCTATGGGACGAACATGAATATATTTTAATTAAAGCACCCGTCACTTCTCTTTTATGCAAGAGAGTCGCCAGTTTTCGTGTTCACCCTACGCAGTCGGTGTACAGGGTCGTGGGTATGCATAAACAAGTAATGGCGGAACTGGCGGAACTTGCTGGGACGAGATCACTTCCGGTTCACCTGCTTCATTTGTATGTTTGCTCGGTAAGCAGGAATAAGCAGCGCGCCTTTTTTTTTTTTTTTTTTTTAGTTTTTCTTGTTGGAAAATCGGAAAAGGTATGTCGAAGACCGGACAATTGACCTTGGACCGGACCTAAGATAGATCGGTGTATGTTTCTGGACCTTACGGAGCCAAGAAGAAGCACCGCATCTCGTTTTATTTGGCCTCCGTAGCCAAAGTTACGTAACCCTATGTGACGGGTCAGTGGAAATCTGTGTACACGTGAGACATTCAACGAAGTTAGACGCCCACAAATCAACCGAGGCATCGGCATGTGATTGTTTTGTGTTTTTCGTGCACGGGAGAGCGTTTGTGAGAACTGCATCGCATCGTCAACTGCGCGGCGTCGCGGTGAGTGTTCGAGCTGGGCAAAGCGAGACTACGCTACGCCTGTCGGACGTAGTTGAAGGAAGGTGCGCAGGATTGTGCAACTGGTGCTCGATCGTGCCGTGGAAGAAGAAGCGGTGCGTTTTCGACGACGTGTAGAGATATCGTGATCGGGACAAAGCCGTCGCACTGTGTATAGTACGATTGTGCCGTTCGTTCCCCTCAAAAAGCTAGCGGCGTGTTTTCGACGACGAGTGGAGGTCTCGTGATTGTGACAACGTCGGCCTACCACGGCGGGAAGTGTGATTCGTTCGATAAAGTTCTTTCGTTGTCTCGAAGAGTCGGATATGTGTTTTCCTCCATTTTTTCACCCAATATTTTTAACCATGGCTTAGTTAGGAGAGCTTTTTTTTTTGTTTGTTTGTTTTTTGCTCTGCACGCGCTGCCATTAGCCCAATGTGCTTCTTTTGTAGCCATTTGACGACGTCCTTACTGCTACCAGTCACCTTGAGGTTTCCTCAGGTGGAGAGAGACCCGACTTCTGACCGTGATTTCACCCAATATTTTGTGACTGTAGCTTATATAATTTGGTTTTTAAGTGATAGAACTTTTCTGTTATATTTGATATAGCAATACTGCCAGCCAGGTTTTGGTTATGAAATACATGTGCTTATTGTGTGTTTGTTTTCAGGTTTTCTGGTTTTATCTTGGCCAGAAATCTGTGACTAAAGAAAGGCTGTTGTTATGAAGAATTTTGTAATTGGCAAAAGAATACCAGAGAAAGCTTTCTTTCATATTCTGGTTCATTTTTGTTGTGTACAACAAGTCCAGAATTCACTGCTCTGTTAAAGGCACAGTCATTTTTTAATGTTTTCGCATTTTGAACATATAATTTGTGTTCAAATAATGAAATATAATTTTTATCCAAATGAAGTTTTCTGAGCCAATTTTATAGTATGGAACGCGCCACGGCCTGGATTCCTCAAGTGTTAATCCCTTCTCCCAGTCTTACCTGGCCTGGGCAAACATGTAGCCACCTACATGTGACCAGACTTAATATTTGCAGAACAAGCGGAAGTCATTGCTTACCAAGCCTGTGGCTTGTATACTGTATTGTAATGGGCAATGTAATGCCAGAGAGGATTGGTGGTCCTGAATAAAAGCAGCACTCCGCATACCCATGTTCTATGGTACACTTTTTTTCTTTTGTTGACCAATTTGAAACAAGCCAAATAGGGTGACCATCTTTCGGATTGGTGGCCTGGGATAAAAGGAGCGGTCAGTACCCATGTCTTCTACCAGACAGTTTTTTTTCATCATTGAATAAGTTACTGCCAGTCAACACTGGTCGGACATGTGCTGAGGATGCTTTTAGGACTGGTGGCCGGGGATAAAAAGTGTGGTCAGTAGCCAGGCTTCTACTGAACACTTTTTTGTCTACGTTGACCAAGTTGCTGCCGGTCAACATTGGCCGGAAAGGTGCTGAGGACATTTTTAGGACTGGTGGCCGGGGATGAAAAGAGTAGTGAGTCCCAGGCCTCTACCGGACACTTTTTTGTCTTCGTTGACCAGGTTGCTGCCAGTCAACATTGACCAGACAGATGCTGAGGATGTTTTTAGGACTGGTGGCCGGGGATGAAAAGAGTAGTGAGTCCCAGGCTTCTACCGGACACTTTTTTGTCTTCGTTGACCAGGTTGCTGCCAGTCAACATTGACCGAACAGGTGCTGAGGATGTTTTTAGGACTGGTGGCCGGGGATGAAAAGAGTAGTGAGTCCCAGGCTTCTACCGGACACTTTTTTGTCTTCGTTGACCAGGTTGCTGCCAGTCAACATTGACCGGACAGGTGCTGAGGATATTTTTAGGACTGGTGGCCGGGGATGAAAAGAGTAGTGAGTCCCAGGCTTCTACCAGACACTTTTTTGTATTCGTTGACCAGGTTGCTGCCAGTCAACATTGACCGGACAGGTGCTGAGGATATTTTTAGGACTGGTGGCCGGGGATGAAAAGAGTGATCAGTACTCTGCCTTCTACCGGGCACTTTTTTGTCTTCATTGACCAAGTTCATGCCGGTGAACATTGGCCGGATGAGTGCTGGTCACCTTTTTGAGGCGGGTGACCAGGGAGGAAACAAAGACTTGGTGGCCAAGCCCTTCCCGAACATAATTTGGTGATTGGTTGCCAATGGAAAAACTAAGACTCTGTGGCCGGGGACTTAATAGTGATCTTTTGGGGACCTTTGGCCAGCTGCTTTCCAGTGGCCGGGCTGGCCAGGCAGGTGCCGAGCAAAAATCGGGCATTGGCCAGTGTCGGGCCAAAATTTTGTGCTGCCTGGGAATGGCGCCCAAGCGTGGTATGCTACACACTTGCAGGAATTTTACGGGGCTTGGTTTCTTTTTCCGGAAAGCTTTTTTCCACCCCCCGCGTTTCCTACCGTCGTTCTGTGCTTCCGTCACGTCCGCGTTTGTTGTATTAGTGTGTTTCTGACTGCTTGTTTTGAGACCACGACAATCGTGCGCGGTCGTGTTGATTTCTGGGGGGGGGGAGGGCGGGGGGTCGTTTTTTTTTGTGCTTGCAGGCATGCTTACATGTAAGCAGGAAGCCGCAATGGTCACAGCGGCACAAGTAACCGTACTCACAAATGTCATGCAGATGTGCGACTCCGTGATGCATCGCCTGGCCAGCAGGAGACCCCACTGCGAGAGCCCCGACCACCCTTGACTGCTCTAGTCAGAAGGTACAATGACGTCAAATTCGTGGCAGACGTTTTGGCTGTGTTGCACACATAGCACCTTGCCTTCGGTGCCTTGGAAGCCTTTATCGTGGACCGCATTGTCCCGCTAACGTTGCAAGCGAGTGCCAGGTGCTGGTTGGGGTCGCAGGCCCCCTTCGCCAGCCTGGCGAACCTCCAGACAAGGCTTCGAGAAGAGTTCCTGCCTGCGGGATATCCAATGCGGATTCTCCGAGAGCCCGAGGCATGGACGCAGCATCAGGACGAAAGTCTGGTCCGGCATCTTTGGGTCATGCAAGAGCTTCCAAGAGGGCAAAGCCGAAGTCACCTCAGTCGAACAGAGTAGCTCGGGTCAGAAGACAGTGCCCCCTGAGATAACACGTCTACCTCATCAACCGCACCTTTCGGAGACCCTTGAAGTGCTAGCCCGGGGCGCCTGCCTCATCGAGGAAGCTCTTCATGCCGAGCGGGACCACGTGTCGCCGCCACCAGCCAAGTACGCGCTCGAACCGACATGCACATGGCGGGGCCCTGAGACCCCCGCGCAAGTGGACTGTCCGAGCGAGACTTTCCTTTCCCACATCAACCAGGAGAGTTTGCGTAACATACATGGCGTTCTTCCATGCTCGATAACCAGATGTTCACCTAACTTTCATCGAAAGGTCCTCGAAGGTCACAGCGGGGCCCGTGAGGGTCCCGGGCGGGGGTCGCCTCGACAGATGGGATCTCGTTGGCCGCACTCTATCGCAAGCTGGGGCCCAGCGGAGGTTACCACCCAAGTTAACCACCTTCATCAGTCTGCTCCTGCAAGTGTTGGGGTAAAACTTTCACGCTGCGGTCAAAATCCTGCAGCCATGCATCATTGACCCCCGCCGCAACAGAACAAGCCCTCCCCACAACAGCTGGTTGGAAGCCTGGTGGAGGCCCTCCCATACTCGTTCTTTACCCAATCGGTGTAGGGGGTCCGAGAAGCACCTCGGTGCGGGTGGCCTAAGCAGGCACCTGTCGTCGGACTGCTGCTGCGAGTGCGAGCAGCCCGGCCATCACCGAAACCAGTGTCCAAGACTTCTGGACACTACAAGGAAGATGTGGCACGAGACGGCGGGAAAGGGCCGGAACCAGTACAGGAAACTACATTTAATTGGACATGGACAAAACAATTAACCACCTCGGTGGCTCCGAGGTGAGAGCGCCGTCCTACGGATCCCCATGTGGCGGGTTCAAATCCCGACCGAGGTGCCCGCAATATGACGGAGGCTGATTGCGGAGAAGACGCCGTGTAACCGAGCTTTCGGTTGCACGTCAAAAGATCCCCAGGTGGTCGAAATTAATCCTCAGTCCTCCGCTGGGGCGTGTCAGTTGCCCGTCGTTGGTTTGGCACGTAAAACCCCCAAATTCAGTTTGATTTTGACAAGAAAATCATTACACTAACATCGTAGCCGGCGGCGCTCGAGCCCGGGCAGCAACTCCCTGTGCGCCGCCTCCGATCCGCCTTATCAAGGCAGAGCACGCGATGTCCGCATGTCCGCCGCCACGTGGGAAAGTTCGCCACCGGTGCCCCGCAGTCGGGCAACTGGGCTGGGCAGCCGCCAGGGTGCCCCCCCCCCCCCCCTCAAACTTTGTCCGGCATGTTAATGGCGGAGTTTACGTTGTGGTCGTCAGGGGGTGGATTGCGCTGCTGGGTGGACTCGCGTTGCAGGTCCGGTCGACGCCGCTGGACAAAGGTTACTTTATATTGAGAAGATACCGCCAAGCCTCCTTTCTCTCGCGAAATCCTCACCCTTTCCTCCACTCCAAAATTCTTCCGCGCTTCCGTTTCGACGCTAGCGCCGCCTAGGGCACCCTCTCTGTGGGATGGCAGCTGGTTGCCGCTGGAAATGCTGCGAGATTGCGTGTTTCCTGTTTGTTTTTAGCTTTCACGGTTCTGTTTTGTCCAGGATCTGAGTTTGCGATCTCGACGCCATATTTACCTCTGGGTATGTCCTGATTCGCCTCACGTTTAGCGCGAGCACGTCTTTGGGTGCGCGTTAGACTACGCTGCTAGATTTGCGTTGCTCGGATCGTTTAGTTGTTCGGGGTCATATGATATGTTTCGCTGTATAAACATTTCAAGACATTTGAACTTCTTACCTATAACATTTTTCCGTGGTCTCACATTTGAGCGATAGGGCGAAGCTGATAAGAGGCAATTAGTGCGCGCTCCTCAAGTTGGAGTGCGAGGCGCATTCGAACAGCGCAATATTTCAAAGCCGCGTTCTCGCACTGCGAACAGAGAATGTCCTTGTTTCTGATTATTTTACGTTTCACGTTAGGGGCCTGCGAAGTGAAAACTTGCTACGCTCTGGGCCTCCCTGGCTCACATGCGAGCTGGTGCAGTGCGGGCACCATTTTTTTTTCAGGCTGCGTGCTCGCGCTCGTAGCTTTTGCCTCGTGCGGAGGTACGGCGAAATGAAGTATAGTTGTCCAGAAATAGCCTACAGCAGTTATGAGAGCGCTGAAACGTCTGCACAACCACCATTGCGTGCCGTAACGAAACGCAAAATATAGATTTTATTTTGTAAACATCTGCGAGTAGGGTACTGAATGCTCATGACTTCAGCTTGCTATTAATTGCGTAATTATAAATACCAAACGGGTTATGAGGACTTTTGAGCATTAGTAATTTCATGAATGAATTTTCCAAAATACTCGTGAATGATGTGAGCGCAAACCTTAGGGACGGAAATTGATCATTCAATTGTTAGTGATGGACTAGTCTACGATTGGAAGACTGACTTAGCTTTAGATAGGCTATACATGTAAACAATACAGTGCCCTATTGCACATACTACAGGGCCAACATTCAAGCAGTCCATCGGAAAATTCAATGCAAACCACGAGTCATTTATTAGCCCTATATGCATTTTGACAGAATACGGAACGAGCAACACTCAATGTTCTGTCATCTGATTTGGCTTGCCGCCGCTAGTATACCGACACTTTTGCTCCCACATTGCTGACTATGCATGCATGCATGCATGCATGCGAAAAATTGGCCTATGGTTTTTGTTCTTTATTCCTTTTTGAGACACCAGTGTATTTCGGTTAATTGTCTCGTGCGAAAGCTAGGAGTGGCGACAAACTGAGAAAGAAAATAACAGACAGCAAAGATTTAGAATTCTATTTATTATGCACATACACATGAGTAGTGACACGACACCCAATAATCACGACATGAGTAGTGAGTTGTAAAAGTGTTCACGATCAACCCAATATTCAATCAATACTAAAACATGTGTTTCCTATAACGATATGTTCCCGATAACGGGGTGTCCGGTTTCTCACATCAATACTATCTATGGAATCGATGTGCGGGTGTCTTTTCTCACATCGATCTCTCACATCGATTTCTCGGAAAGTAGCCTTAAGTTGCAGCAGCAGAGGTTAGGAAAAGCAGGCTTTCCTGCTGACCTACTTCGCTCCACCCTTGAGAGGTTCATTATCAAACCACAACTTCCGCAAGTTGTTTCAAAAAAGAAAGGTCGTTTCGCTGTGATTCCCTACATGCACAATTCCGCGCACCGTTTAAGGTTTATCGCGTCCAAGTTTGACACGAGTGTGGTTTTTTCTTGTCGTATGCGCCTCAAACAGATGTGCAAAAAGGTTAATGGGAGCGACAGTCCCCGAGGGTGCAACTCAGAGAACATAACATGCAAAAAAGTTCGTAGAATGGGAAGAAAGGAAGGTTTATTCGATTCCACTAAGCTGTGGCAGTCAGTACATTGGACAGACTGGGAGATGCGTCACTCAGAGAACATAACTTGGAAGCATCAAAGGCTTCAACTGAGTCGTATCACCCCATTGTCGTTCACAGCCGCACATGCGATGACTGTACACCTCATTTTCCTAATACTAATATACTGGGCGGGCACAATAACAGATTTGGGAGAGAAATCATCGAGTCATTTGCCATGGGGACTGTTAACAACAACATTTCTGCACCGTCATTATCATTGACAAAGACAGAGGTTGAATTCTTAACACCAGAGATGACTAGAATATTGACACCTCGTCGTGACGCTACAGGTTTTTAAACTTTTATATTTATAGTACAATTCCTTTTTGGACTGCAAACAAGAATAATTCCGCATTATCACTGACAATGACCAAGGTTAATTCTAAGTAATCGAAAATAACTAGACTACTGACGCGCTTTTCAAACTTTTCTCTTTAGTGTATTCTCTTTCCTTTATAACTAGTATCTCCTTTCCCTCTTTCAGAAGGTTGAGACCCTTGGGGGGCGGTTTTATCATTGTGCCATTCTATGTTGTTGCTAAATGAAAGATGTCCTGTTCCCGTCCTCGTCCTCTCTGTTTTATACTTTCAAGTTTTGTATGGATCTATCTATTCGGATATCTAAATGGCGAACTGCGCGCCCGCCGCTGGGGCCAATTAGCCAATTGGCCAATCCTAACCAATTCAGATATCAGAAACGGATGTTTCTCATAATTATCAGAAAAGGATGTTCTCATAATAAATATTTTTGATTTTCGATAATTGGTGATTACATTTATTATCGACCGATGATCAATCATCGGCCGATAGTTGACCATCGCGATAGACGATCAGTGCCACGCAGTTGTCACGCGACAATCACGTCACAACTGCGAATTTTAATTACACCGAAAAAGGCTTTTAAAATATTCTCAGCTCGGCCGGTTTCGAACCAGCGACCCTTCGTTCAGTAGCCCGACGCGGTACCTCTGCGCCACAAAGGGAAGTTAATATTCCGTACTTAGACTTTGTGTGCAATCGTGGGTAGTGCTAGGGTTCGCCGCTCTGTTACGCTCTGTCAAGTTCAGCTTATATACTTCGTTTCAGCTTCGGTCCGAGCGCGGCCGATGTTATGAGTCGAAGGGCCAATCAAACAGCGCAAAAAGAGCAACGTCATGGTGTGCTCTCTGCAGTTGATATGAATAGCCGGTATTCGCCGTCTGCTCATGCGTGCCCCTCCGCCGGCTAGTCCTATCAAGCACAGAGAGCACGCCATGACGTCGCGCTTTTTGCGCTGTTTGATTCGCCCTTCGGCTCATAACAGCGTCCGCGCTCGGACATCAGGTGAAACGAAGTATAGTTGGTGATGCTTCCACAAGGTGGCACTTGAGGTCGCCGTCGCCACACCAGTCAGCGCCTACCTCGTTGGCTCGTGGGAAAGTGTGGTGACACGCCGCTGGATGGCGCCATGTGCAGTGTGGTTGGTGATATTCCCTCAAGATGTCGCGAGTCGTGCGGCTTATCTTATCGGTGATCTTCAATCTGTTGACATATTCGTAAGGTGTCGTATGACCCAGGCAACGAACTCTCTATGACATTCGTGTGGTGAAGATCGAACTGTCGAGATGTTTGCGAGCGGACGTCTGACTAGTTGCACGGGAGAACACACTCGCTGGAGCGAGATAGAAGTCTGCACCGGAGACCGTAAGACAAACAACGACTTCTTTGTGACTGCACTGGAACTGCTCATCGACCTGATTGTATTCGGAAAGTTCCCTCCCTATAAGTGGACCCAGTTGTGTTCCGTGTAGTGTCCCACGTGTACGAGCACTACGAGGGAAAGGACAAGGAGTGGCCATCGCACGAGGGTCCTTTCACATTCTTGTCGGGATGGGTGAGCAAGGTGATGTCCAGAGCGACCGAAGCGGAAACGACGGACGTGGTGGAGTTCTTCTCGGACACGGTGCATACCATTGCTTAGCTGCAGAAATAGCACGCGACACAGGCTGGGCGAAATTATACGTACCACGGCGCCCATGTCATTTCTAACGAGGAAGACGCCCGTGTTCGGCACCGTCACATACCTTTCGGCCGCATCGAAGCGGCGGGGCACGGACAGAGATTGCCATCGGTGGAGTTCAGATTTCTGGTACGACTTTAATAAACACAGAGGTAACACACCATCACTTGCACGGTCGCTGCCTAATTTGTTCTTGCTTTATTGCACGAGAAAACGCCGGGGGAACGCAGTGTAAAAAGGTAAACAATCATTGGCTGCAGAATGAACAGGCCCAACCTTGCGTTTGCCTCTGGATTTTCCGTCGTTCTTTTTCCCACGATCGCAGATGTCAGCGCTTGCGATATGCCATGCTCCAGTCCCGGCTTTGAATCCCTTATCTACGCGAGGTAGAAGCGTTCGAGCCATCACAATCCCGCGGGAAAACGACCGACGGATCCGAGCAGATTCAGCTCAACCGACTCGTCGACGGCGCGGCCTGTCGGCTCACCCCCTCGCCCCCACCAAACTCGTTGCGCAAGCGCCACCGCCAAATTAAAGGAAATGACGTAGCGCGCACTGTCAACTTCCGTAAAGGTCTCTAAAATTCCGCGGAGCAAGTTCGGCGGAGTTGGAGGCGCTCCATGGAGCGATCGCTGCCAGAGATCTATGAGCTGAAGATGACCCACTCGAGCCAGACCTGCAAATGGAATATGCGAGCTCCAAATGGAGCGCTTTTGGAACGCTCAAGATCTCCGGGCGGAATTCGCCAGAAGTGTTCTCTTACCCGGAAGTATATCAGTTCTGAGTTGAAATCACCGCGATGAAAAGCGCTGCCCAAGTTCCTTCAATTAGTGTGGTTGTAGATAGTAAATAGGTTTGCACCAGAAAATGCTCTGGTTTCCACCATTCCATCACTGTTTGCTTTTTGTATATTCCAGAACCTTGTGGGGCACCCTGGCGGCTCCCCAGCACAATTGCCCGACTGCGGGGCACGGGTGGCGAACTTTCCCGCGTGACGGCGGAATGAAGCCGGCCACGCGGACATCACGTGAGCTGCCTTCTTAAAGGGGCGGTGCAACAATTTGCGGACTTTGGCTAATTAATTGCGGGAATCGATCCGGGCCAGATATAAAACGAAGGACGGAAAACTATTCTTTCCTGCTTGCCCTAGTTTTCATTAAAAAAAATAAAAGAAATTGGTTACTCTGGCACCCCTCAACTCAACATTGAAGCGGCACCAGCTTCGCCTGTGACGTCATTTGGAGTGGCGTTGGTTTCCGGTTGGGTTCTTCTGGCTTCCGTTTCCCCAGCGCTCGCCGGCTCGCCAGGCTCGCCGCTCTCCCGCTCTCCCGCCGATTTCCGACCAACATGGCGGCATGGGCGGACGGCCTGAGCGACATCGAGCGCAAGATGCTTGCGTATAGTAAGTCAGTTGGACTTGTGCGGCGGGCAGTCGACGCGGCGGGCAGTCGAAGTCGAGGTCGAGACACCAGGAACAATAACGATACCACGATACTACGGAACACGACCAACGCACTCCGTCGAGGGAGGGAAAGACAAAACGTCCGGGTTGCTCGTGTAGCCGCCGTAGGCGCCTCGGGCGTCGACGGATGATGGCGACAGCAGGTTTTGTTGACTTGCGGTAGATGGCGCCACAAATAATTCATACCCTTTTAGCGGCAATATTAGGGTTTTGAAGCGTTTCTGCATGCCTAAACAACAAGATTGTTTAAACTTAACCTTAAATCAAGCTTATAATTGCCTAACACTATCACTTACAAAAACCACTTCGAATGACGTCACATCACAGGTTCCATTTGCGGCCACCATGTGGCCGCAGGTTGGGAAAAAAACTTTTTTATTTTGCGATTACGCAGCGAAATAGAGGTATTTTTTGGTATGGTGGCACTTTTTCTCTTACTTATGCCAAGGTAAACAATATAAAAAATACAAGCTGCGCATTCGTTCAGTGGTAAAATCATTGCACCGCCTTTTTAAGGCGGATCAGAGGTGGCGCACAGGGAGTCGCTGCCCGGGCTCAAGAGCCGCCGGTAACGATGTTAGTGTATTGATCGTCTCTTCCATGTCCAAGTAAATGTAGTTTCTTGTTGTTTAAACCGTGTGCTCTGTGTTATTCCTTCCCGTCGGGTATGCAGCAAGGCAAACCGACCACAACCCAGGCAGCACAAAATGAACGGCCGGGCAATGGCTGAAGCATTTTGGCCAGTCACATTTCCTCCGGCCTAAGGCTGGTCAAACTACTATGCCCGAACATGGCTGTGGGCCTTGGCCAAAGACTTGAGGGGACTGGCTGTTGGAGGCTGGCCGATGACCTGTAGCAGGACACAAGCCGAAGGCTAGCAAATAAAGACCGGCCAAAGACTTTGGTATGGACAGAGGCCAAAGGTTAGCATCCGTGCACTGACCAATGCCATGTAGCCGAAAGCAAGCCGAAGTTGCGCAACAGGACATTGGCCAATCACCTGCGATTGAAAGCTGGCCGGAGTTTAGCAAATGGAGGCCGGCCGAAGACTTGTGTCAGGACACAGGCTGAAGGTTAGCATCTGGGCACTGGCCAATGCCGTGTGGCCGAAAGCAAGCCAAAGTTTAGCAACAGGGCATCGGCCGGTGTCCTGTGATCAGAGGCAGGCCGGAGTTAAGCAACTGGGCATTAGCCGTACATTAGATGTCAGGTGCTAGGCGAAGAAGTTTGACCGGGCACAGGCCGATGACATGCAGCTGGACACAGGCCGATCCCTCGCAACTAATCATAGGCCGTACCTTTGCGATTGGGTGCTGGCCCTACAGCCGAGGTCGCACATTAGTGAGCGACTTGCAGTTAGGTGTTAGCCTTGCAATTAACTCATGGATGCACTGCAGAACAAGAGCCTGTGCCTGACATTTTGCCTGCACACTTTGCAGTAGCTGTGGATGCTGTATCAGTTAAGATCAACCACTTGAGATCAAATGTTGGGATGCACAAACTCACTGAGAACTGGTTTGTATTGTTAAAACAAAAAAGGCTGAGGATTTTCTGGGACTATTTTTATTTAACCTTTTCCATTTCTTCATCCTGCTTCTTGCTTCGCCCACCATCACGGTCGACAAATGACCACAGCCATCTCTTTGCGATATCTTGAACCGTCGCCTCGCTCAAGTCCGTATACTTCGCCTTGCTGGCAGCTGAGAAAATAAAAAGCATTGAGTTTAGACATAAAATTACAGTCAACAACGTTTACTGAACTCGCAAAAACTCTCTACCAGTCTGACATACTCAGTAATTCTATATAGACCGACACAATGTTTACTAACAAGCCCGCGTTTGCCCACACCAGGTGTGGGCACTGCGCATGCGCAGTAACCGAATTCGAGTGAACTGAGGCTTCTGCGCATGCGCAGTGCCGTCGACAGCACCACCGCAGCTGCGTGACGTCAGGGAGGCGTGTGTGTCTATAAAAGTTCTAATGATTTTGACAACAAACAAGAACGCCACATTTAGGAAAGTTGTTTGCTCTCAAAGGAGCGTCTGTATGTCATGAGGGACGCGTCACGCGGATAGTCAGTAGCCGTTTCTTCATTTTTCAAGGTCTCACCCGCTCACCCTCTCCCCACACCCTTTACAGAAGAGAATTTTTTCTTCTCTTCCGGGTGGTCGACACGGCCTCTTGAAAGAGAAAAGCCAGCTTGCTCTACAAGCTGGCTTTTTTATTTCAAGCGGACTCATTGCCAGCAGGCGCACTGGGGGAAAGCCAGCTCTGCAAGCTGGCTTTCCCTCAAGGGCTTGTCTGCATTGAGTGAAAGCCAGCTTGCAGAGCAAAACGGCGCTCTTGGTAGTTCAATCTACACATGGGTAGCACGCGACGTCATTCAAAAAGCGCTACGATGACCACCAGGGAGGAGGGCAAGAAGAAGCTCGCCTCTTATCAGGGCCCCCTTTTGTGCCTCCCAAATCCGGTTCTACTCTACCACACACCAATTAGTCTTAGCTTCTCACTTGTGGGAATAAGATGCAGAAAATTGGTTACTAAGTAGTTGCCAGGTCATTACTCACTCAGAAATTCTAGTTTTGCAGGCACCTCCTCTCTTCTTCCCCCCCCCCCAAAGCATTTTGACCTGCTTCAAATATGCTGACACATAGGCCAGCACAAAGCAGACAGACCACGAGTGCTGCATCAGCATTCGGCTGGGGCTCGTGTTCTCACTGATCAGACCAAGAACTAGAGATGAAGCAAACATTTTCCAAACCTGAGGTCTGAAGAATTCAAAGATGCTAAACCTTTCTAACTTTGGCACTAACAAATATAACACTGAACCTATCATGTAAAACAATTCGACTATTTTAGTCATTATTTCTCTACAGATTTGTCGAACTTCGAACCCGTGAAGTCCAAAAGTTTGACGAAGCTTAAACTTTTGATCTGAGGAACTTCTAACGAAACAGGATTCAATCGGTACCTACATGTTCAGAACACATAGCAACTGCTTCAACGCTTGAACCACGCTTGAACTGTGCAGATAACAATTGCTGTCGCAGGAGACTGACTCACAGCTCAAAGAGGCAAGCCAAGTGGCCGAGTGCCGACCTGCCCAGCAAATGCAGCAAGCTATCTGGTGGTAGCAACAGCTGTACCCATCTCTGTTTTCCGCAAGCTTTGTTTAAACTCAGTTAAACAGAGCTCACACATCAGAAAATTAAGAAATCACTCAAAACTGAAACTGGGACCCTCGTGCGATTTGAAGACTTCTAACTTTACAAACTTATACTTGGAACAAAACTCTTAATCTTCGAATAATTCTAACTTAAACCAAGAAATTTCAAATCTTCAAATATTTTTAGAATCAAAATTGCAAAGAAGAAAGAGGAAACTGTTGAACTCTACTTTTATCAACATCGAAAGCAACTTTGTAAATTCAAACCATGGCAATGTTCGAAAGTTGTTCACTTTGCAACCCTTTCTAACTCTACCAAGGACCCTGCCGAATGCAGATGCGGCACTCGTGTTCAATTTGTGCACTGCAGTGGCCTACCTATGCACTGTCAAATTTGAAGCATGCAGGCCTTGAGATTTCAGATGTTGTCTAGACCCCCTGGTGGCAATCAGTTCATCAAAGAATGTCTCACCGACAAATTGCTTTGTCGATGAAGACTGTCTGTTTCAGCAACACATCTTGCCACATTTCATAGATAGCTTCCTTTTCATGACAGCCTTGAAATTGATTTTTGTTAACATGAATATCGCCAGACCTCTTTAGGATCGAAGCTCGGCCAACAGCACCCCATATCCGCCCTTTTGATTGCTAGCATAGCTTTCTAAAAAGGCTCACTGCAAGTTCAAGCCCAAGAATAGATTTATTTTCCCCTTGCAAAGTAAGGGGTGACTGCACAAAGCGCGGCATGTTTGGAATTGTAGCTTGCTATCACGGTGCCAATCAAACATCGCAACAGTTAAGGTTGCGTAATGAGTGGTGATAAAATGTGCACTGATGAAAATGTTGTTTATCAAACATGCATAGATAAAACGATAGCACCATGGGCATCCTGCTGAAATTGCAAGGCATTAATATGAGGTTACTAATGTTGCTTCCTCCAAGAAAAGTTTGAACTAGTAGCTAGCCACGGCTAGCATTCCGCATCAACTGCTATCTGTGGACTGGATGCCGTGAAATTACAAAATTACCTATCTTTGGTGGTGCATGCAGAGTTGCAGAAATTATTAAAAAGCAAGCAACGACATCACGCTTCAGCCAATCCCGATCCTCTGTTTACGTGCTCTTTAACAAGCCAAGATGTCATAAATGTTCTCACCCCTTCGGAGAAGTTCCCTGCAGCCACGTTGTGGTAGACGCGGCTCTCTTCAGCCCTGTAGGGAGCAGAAAAAAAAGACGGCCTCAAGTAAGCAGGAGTGCACAAGAGATAAAACCAAGAGCAAAATTTAATGTGTTCTGAAAGTGGGACCAGCTATATTAGCTTGAGATATTTCATAATGAGCCCGAACTAACCTGATACATGATAAGCTGGCAGGACTGAACCTGAAGTAGAAGACATTCAAACACGAAAAAAGAGAGATGCTTAGACCGAATCAGAAAGAGTGAAACTGTTTTGTAGATACAGAAAACAATGCTACAAAAACTATAGGTATGTAAGCAGTGTTTTTTACAGTGTAGCCTTTGCAATGGCTCCCTGAAACAAAGGTAGGACTTATGAACTCTTACCCACATTTCTGACACTTCTCTGGCAATCCATTAAAAGGAATGCAGGACTGACGCTCAATTCATGCAGACTGCTTTTGTAATATCCTACCGCAAGAATGCACAACTCTGATGACAAAAATGTTTGGATTGAGGCCACATCTGTGGCCTCAGGCCTAGAGCCTAGAATAGGCCATATTGCTTAACCCAAAGCTACAGCATATCTAAGCACCATGTTCCCAAATGTTCTTGTGTTAGAGGTATGGTGAACAACTAAGGCACTTTTTTTATTTCTTATTTCAGAGTGCCATTTTCCGAGCTATCTAGAACAGCGAACAAAAAGCTCAATCGCATGGTCGTCTGAAATAAAAGCTTTCATAAATTTGTTTTTAGAGCCTTTTCAAAAGTTTGTACCAACACCCGGCCACCATTGCTTGCTCACATACTCTGAGCATGTAATGGACACGGCAGTTGCGTCAGCGTTCGGCGTGAACTTAGGTCATATTGCAAATGAGCGCTCTGTCAGAGTTCGTCGAGGACTCGGATCCAATCACAGGCTTCGTGATTGGATTCGAGTCCTCGCCGTGTCGATTGTACCACGTAAGTGAAAATAGATTATGTATCTAATATTTGAAAGTATGAAAGATTGAGCCCAACAAAGTCAGAAATCAAAGACCACCAACAAGGCATTTTAGACTACTGACATTTCTTGGGGACCCCATGGTCAACACCTGTTCACTTCATGGCTGAGAGAACTACCCTGGGCGCAGGCTGGGGACATTTTTGTCTGGAAGCTTCGTTGGACAGCTAGTGCACTAGTACCCAGTTACACGGGCGCTCTCAGCTGCCATTGAGTCCAACGACAGTCGAGTCCATCGCGATAAGCCAAAGTTACACGGCAGCGCCAACCGTCATTGAGCCGCTAATGACAGTTGAGTTCGACTGAGCTCCCCCACCTCAGTTCAACCGAACGAACTTTCCCAACGGAGGTAAATTGGCACCTGTTCGCGGGACCGCTGCCAGCAACCATTGTTTGTGAGGCACTTACTGTTTCGAAATGCAGGGGGAGGCGTCTAGAAAGAATCGTAGCAGCAAAATTCTCGGGAAGGAATAAATTTAGGCGTCCGAGCTGCCAATAATAGCATCCCGGCTAGCCGGCAAGATTACAAACGAGCAAAAATGGCGGAGGAAGCTGCTGCATAAATAGACAAATAGTAGTGGGGCACCCATCATAGCGGGCAGTAGCTTGCACCACCTAGCCTAAAATATGTGCAACCTAGCCCTGAATCTGCTTTGGTACTCGTGTAAATGCCGCTAAAAAGCAACAAGGTATCAAACATATAGTATGATCTACTTAAAATAAATAAAACGTGTGTCTCCGAGTAAATTACTATAAAAATTAGACTGATCACACGCCACAAGAACCAGTTTCGTGCTAGCTTTAACTGGGTTCTAGAGAGTTGAGTTGAGTTCAGTCAAAGTTGAGGCTGATAGATGTCGTAGACTCAACGATAATTGAAAGTGTACGTGTAATTAGGGTAACTAGGGGACTGGCTTGCAAGGTTTCAAGGACAAGCAATTCTAACTGATGTGGTACAGTCTGCAGCCATATGAAATACCCACTCAGAGCGCATGGCCGAGGCGGTGGCCGAAAGGGGCGCAGTACATGATTCGGACAGTTCCATGTTGCTCAGAGGGGAGGCTCGCTCAAGGCTGAACCACTGTTGGTTGTTTCGGGCACTGCACAAAATTTTCCATCCAGAATTAAATGTTGCTAACTGACAGCTCTCAGCTGTCTGTATACATCTTTCGTGCTTTCATTCTTTCAATTTTAACTACTGAATTTTACAGTGTGCGTGCACTAACCAGACTGACCTACACTCAGTGATAAATCAAGATCAAAGAGCGAGGAAAACGAAGGTGGGAAAGGAGAAAACAGATGGGGTGTTGAAGGTGAGAGGACAAAAACCTCTTCTACCTTCAGTCTGCTTTCTCCTATCCAGCCTTCGTTTCCCTTGCCCTTTGTTACAGACCTGTTACTGACTATAACTATTTAGCAATTTTACAATTGCATAAGGAGCTAAAGTTATTCATGCAAGTTTTGATTCACATTGAATAATAATTTATAATGAACAGCTTTATACCGGGACACACTCTTTCTCTTGAGGCATCGTCCGAAGAGTCGCTGTCCATATGGCTAGCAGGCCTCCTCGCCCTTTCCTGTCTTGGGGCTACATCCGGTCCGTCAGTCCAAATTGGGTGCTCAGGCAGCTGCGACCAGATGGTCTGAAGCGTGCTGCAGTGTGGCTGCATGAGAAACGATCATCTCAATTATACGCTCAATTAAAAAAAAATCGCCAACCTAATGTAGGAGTGAAGAATCTTCACTGGGTGATTCGACCAAGTCAGTGTAATCTGTTCTTTCTCTAAAATTGCATTGAGGACCTGCTGCTTTTGCTTGTAAGGTGGCCAGTAGGAGACGACTTGCTCTAGCTTCCTCACCAGCCAACACTCCGAGACGACGTATGCGCTCCCTTCATCTAAAGTGCATGACGTGGTAGCTATAGAGAAAAAGTGTGGAATATGCATTCTACCAGAATATTAGAACCTATTTTAGACAGCTTGGGCAATGTTGGGGGCCCCGCCAGCAACCACTAACAAACCACTGCCAGATTTGTTTATTTTTGGATGGAGAAATCCGCTAAACAAATTTTTAAAAAAGGTACTTACAAATGCAGGTTTCTGATACAAGCATAATGCACTAAACTCACAAAAAACTGTAGCAGAGATCCAAAATAAATACATCTAGCAAAACAGGCACGTCTAACTTTCAGCGAGACGCAAAACGTCTGCACTTGACCCGCAGCGCGTGACATCTTTTCGCCGCACGATTTGAAAAAGGAGCTCACTGTCACTCACGAGACGCGACCACAGACTGAACAGTGAATACGCTACACTTAGGAGCGAAGCAAGAGGTCTGTTTAGGGCATAGGTTCATGATGATGTTGTTCAATTGATGTCGTGATGCTTCTGCTATCTATTTCAAGCCAAAATAAGAAGTCTTTAGCCACTTCACTGTCAGCCCCTGTTAATGTTGACACAGCAAGGCTGGGGTGCAAAGACCAGGCACCTAGCCAGGGGGGGGGGGGGGGGGGGGGGGGACCATGGGGCCCCCCCCGCAATCTTCCATTTTCCTGGGACCTCCCCCCCCCCCCCCTCATACAGCATTTTGTCATGGGCGGGCGCGCTCCTCCTCTCCTGCTCCTCCTCCTCCCTTTCCCCTCCCCTCCCCTCCCCCCCCCCCCAAAAAAAAAAATCCTGGCTACGTGCCAAGCAAAGGCCCCTGTCGAAACTTCACTGCCCAACTACTCAGCTGCTTTGTTGTAACGCAAATGAACTTCTGCACGAGAAACACCAATCGAAAGTTAGACATGATGATTGAAAACCTGAGACTGTGGTTAAAAAATGGAAGAGATGCTCTCTGTCACTTTGTCTTTCTACTATGGTGCCTGGAACGCGTCTCCGACTGGTGTGTTTACCGTGTCCAAAAAAGTGGTCCCTCGATTTCCGCCTGATGACGTCATAAAAGTGTCATGCTGTCGCTGGTCGCGAACCTGGTGGCGTCCCAATAGTTGTGGTGTATGTGGCGACGCCTGTTCTGCTGCAGGTCGCTCTCCACTGTGACAGTCCACGGAAGCTACAGCAGCTGCAAGTTGGGACGCCGTGACGACAGCGACACTCGCGTTCGCTTGTGCTTTTCGCCAGCATTTCTATGGCCAACCGCCAGGATTGCGACAGTCAACAGCATGACACTCCGGCTTCTGTGACGTCATCTGTTGCCACTTCGGGATCACTTTTGATGTATGGGCGGGATAGGACGCTAAACACACCAGTCGTAGACGCGATCCAGGAACCATACTTTCTACATCACGTTTTTCCGTTTTCCAACCACAGACTCAGGTTTTCAATCGTCATGTATAGCTTACACCAGCTCGCCCGCACTTTAACCGTTTTTTCATTGAAAGTTAGAAATGAACGAACTTCTGGGCGAGATTGAAACAATCGAAAGCTAACATTTTTGTAACGAGCAGCTGCAGACTGCCGCCGAAAAGCGGCGCGAGTGCAGTGCTGGGGAGTGAGTTAAGACACGCCTCCGTTATTCACTCAAATGGCGTTGTTCGCTAAAACGTCATTCACGCATATGATATAATCAATTACCAGTAAAAAATCAATTATAAAAAAAAAACATTATCAGTAAAATATTAATTATTAAAAAAAATCAATTATCGGTTTAAATAAAAAAATAAAATATATTTATTTTTCAGCGATAATTGTCAAAAATAAAATATGTAAATATCGCAAAAAGCTATCAATTACCACTAAAAAATCAATTATAAAAAAGAGCACTATCACTAAAACATTAAGTATAAAAAAAAATCAATTATCGGTGGAAACAAATAAAATATATATTCATTTTCAGCGATAATTGTCTAAAAGAAAATGAGCAAATATCGCAAAAAGCTTGACAAAAAAAAAAGTATACCCACTGGGGATCGAACCCGGAACTTCTGCGTGAGAAGCGGACACTCTACCACTGAGCTACTGCCGGCTCGGATATTTCTACTCTTACAATTCGTGTTATACAAGAAACAACATGCCAGTTCGGCGTTCGCGAGTTTTTCTTCGTACGTTTGTCATGACGGTTGCCGGCAAAATCCCCACTTCCCATTAACAATCATACAATCAGCAGAATCTATAAAGTGCACAAGAGCCGCAAACATGCCGCTGACATGCCGCCGACCGCCTGATTTTGCAATGACAAGCCAGTGGCCCGAGCTTCCCCGACCTTGCGAACCAAGCGGGCTGCGACGACAGCGTCATCACGCTCGCACGAACGGACGGGGCCGCCTTTCCGAAGCACCGCTAATGCAGAGCTTGTCAACTGAGCCGTTACTACTAACCCTATGCCCATTGTGTTCCAATCACTTTGCAAAACAAAACACCGAGTAGAAAATGGACTTACTCCTTGATCAGCGTATTCATGGCCTCTTGTCTCTGGAAGCCGCCGCGTGCTATCTTGGGTGGCTTGAAATGTGCACAAACCGATAACAAAGCTTCTCAAATCGTCGAACCTTGAACGCCTTGAACCGCTTGAAGTTGAACTAGGCCTGATGAGTCCACCATCAGCCAGCTGCACCGGCCATTGCACCGGCATCAGCGCGACACGATCGAGTGGATGGGTGAATAATAAAATTATAAGTTCTCTTTTTGCAATGGGAGGTAGTTCGCGCTACCTGGCGGACAACTATCACCGCGCAGGGAATCTAGTCAGATTTTCGGGGATTAGGACGAACCATAGAGTTATTATAATGTACGCTAGAGGTTCAAGTGGCGCTAGTGTGCTGACGCAAATTGAAGCAGGCAGCAACCAGTCGAAAATTGACTTCCGGTAATGCATTTCTATGGGAAAAAGTGAGTGCATTTTCTCCCTGCGCTCGATCATAAGAGCAAATATCCCGAATAATTCGTACGTACTAGGTAGCTTGGAACATTTCTCAGTCAGGCCGACGAAATAATTGGTCAGTTAAGGTGTTTTTCTTTCGAATTCATCGCATTAAAAACGGTGCTAAAACGGCTTCGTACGTGTATTTATGTGCACTGTCGGACACTGTTAGCGCGAACACGACGTCGGCGCTTTTCAGCGTGGGGGATATACGTGCCACGAACGAAGAACATCTGGAAATTAAGCAAGACGGCAAGAACTACGCAGTAACACCGGATCAGTGCATATACGATCAAAATTAATTGAAGGCCACGTAATCTATTCCTATTTTAAATAAGTGCCGTTTTATTCTTTCTGCTCTGAGCGAAGCTGCTTGTTCCACGTTCAAAATATCACTCGCACGCTCGAAATCTTTGAGAACAAGTGCCCGATAAAAGCTGCCCGGCAGAGAAAACAATACGAAGAGACAACTTTTATAGCTCACTGACTTTATTCTCTACGTTTTGAATGTTTTTATCCGCTCATGCACGACGGGGTCATTTTTATATAGTGACAGGACTGGCATATTATCAATATATAAGCGTCACCGGATTGCTGGCGAGCCTTGAACACACTCTACATTCCTTTCGATTGTAATTTTGCTTCGAATCGTCGCTTGTTTTTACACACCTGCTGCGGAACACAGGTTTGGGACTGAAATGTAGCGAAGTTAAACATCGGTCACTGATGAAGAAAAATGCGCTAACTAAAGCAATTACACTTTTACAATGTTAATCAAGGTACATACTATTCGGTACGACCCCAATAACCAAAGTGTTCCGTGTTATTTTCCGGCGAAGAGACAAAATGCACGCGCGCTTTCCCATAGGAATACACAGGAAGACTGGAAAAGTAGACTGGTTGCTGTCTGCTTCAATTTGCGTCACGGAAGTCGCATAGACACTAGCGCCAGTTGAACCTCTAGCGTACATTATAATAACTCTATGGGACGAACATGAATATATTTTAATTAAAGCACCCGTCACTTCTCTTTTATGCAAGAGAGTCGCCAGTTTTCGTGTTCACCCTACGCAGTCGGTGTACAGGGTCGTGGGTATGCATAAACAAGTAATGGCGGAACTGGCGGAACTTGCTGGGACGAGATCACTTCCGGTTCACCTGCTTCATTTGTATGTTTGCTCGGTAAGCAGGAATAAGCAGCGCGCCTTTTTTTTTTTTTTTTTTTTTAGTTTTTCTTGTTGGAAAATCGGAAAAGGTATGTCGAAGACCGGACAATTGACCTTGGACCGGACCTAAGATAGGTCGGTGTATGTTTCTGGACCTTACGGAGCCAAGAAGAAGCACCGCATCTCGTTTTATTTGGCCTCCGTAGCCAAAGTTACGTAACCCTATGTGACGGGTCAGTGGAAATCTGTGTACACGTGAGACATTCAACGAAGTTAGACGCCCACAAATCAACCGAGGCATCGGCATGTGATTGTTTTGTGTTTTTCGTGCACGGGAGAGCGTTTGTGAGAACTGCATCGCATCGTCAACTGCGCGGCGTCGCGGTGAGTGTTCGAGCTGGGCAAAGCGAGACTACGCTACGCCTGTCGGACGTAGTTGAAGGAAGGTGCGCAGGATTGTGCAACTGGTGCTCGATCGTGCCGTGGAAGAAGAAGCGGTGCGTTTTCGACGACGTGTAGAGATATCGTGATCGGGACAAAGCCGTCGCACTGTGTATAGTACGATTGTGCCGTTCGTTCCCCTCAAAAAGCTAGCGGCGTGTTTTCGACGACGAGTGGAGGTCTCGTGATTGTGACAACGTCGGCCTACCACGGCGGGAAGTGTGATTCGTTCGATAAAGTTCTTTCGTTGTCTCGAAGAGTCGGATATGTGTTTTCCTCCATTTTTTCACCCAATATTTTTAACCATGGCTTAGTTAGGAGAGCTTTTTTTTTTGTTTGTTTGTTTTTTGCTCTGCACGCGCTGCCATTAGCCCAATGTGCTTCTTTTGTAGCCATTTGACGACGTCCTTACTGCTACCAGTCACCTTGAGGTTTCCTCAGGTGGAGAGAGACCCGACTTCTGACCGTGATTTCACCCAATATTTTGTGACTGTAGCTTATATAATTTGGTTTTTAAGTGATAGAACTTTTCTGTTATATTTGATATAGCAATACTGCCAGCCAGGTTTTGGTTATGAAATACATGTGCTTATTGTGTGTTTGTTTTCAGGTTTTCTGGTTTTATCTTGGCCAGAAATCTGTGACTAAAGAAAGGCTGTTGTTATGAAGAATTTTGTAATTGGCAAAAGAATACCAGAGAAAGCTTTCTTTCATATTCTGGTTCATTTTTGTTGTGTACAACAAGTCCAGAATTCACTGCTCTGTTAAAGGCACAGTCATTTTTTAATGTTTTCGCATTTTGAACATATAATTTGTGTTCAAATAATGAAATATAATTTTTATCCAAATGAAGTTTTCTGAGCCAATTTTATAGTATGGAACGCGCCACGGCCTGGATTCCTCAAGTGTTAATCCCTTCTCCCAGTCTTACCTGGCCTGGGCAAACATGTAGCCACCTACATGTGACCAGACTTAATATTTGCAGAACAAGCGGAAGTCATTGCTTACCAAGCCTGTGGCTTGTATACTGTATTGTAATGGGCAATGTAATGCCAGAGAGGATTGGTGGTCCTGAATAAAAGCAGCACTCCGCATACCCATGTTCTATGGTACACTTTTTTTCTTTTGTTAACCAATTTGAAACAAGCCAAATAGGGTGACCATCTTTCGGATTGGTGGCCTGGGATAAAAGGAGCGGTCAGTACCCATGTCTTCTACCAGACAGTTTTTTTTCATCATTGAATAAGTTACTGCCAGTCAACACTGGTCGGACATGTGCTGAGGATGCTTTTAGGACTGGTGGCCGGGGATAAAAAGTGTGGTCAGTAGCCAGGCTTCTACTGAACACTTTTTTGTCTACGTTGACCAAGTTGCTGCCGGTCAACATTGGCCGGAAAGGTGCTGAGGACATTTTTAGGACTGGTGGCCGGGGATGAAAAGAGTAGTGAGTCCCAGGCCTCTACCGGACACTTTTTTGTCTTCGTTGACCAGGTTGCTGCCAGTCAACATTGACCAGACAGATGCTGAGGATGTTTTTAGGACTGGTGGCCGGGGATGAAAAGAGTAGTGAGTCCCAGGCTTCTACCGGACACTTTTTTGTCTTCGTTGACCAGGTTGCTGCCAGTCAACATTGACCGAACAGGTGCTGAGGATGTTTTTAGGACTGGTGGCCGGGGATGAAAAGAGTAGTGAGTCCCAGGCTTCTACCGGACACTTTTTTGTCTTCGTTGACCAGGTTGCTGCCAGTCAACATTGACCGGACAGGTGCTGAGGATATTTTTAGGACTGGTGGCCGGGGATGAAAAGAGTAGTGAGTCCCAGGCTTCTACCAGACACTTTTTTGTATTCGTTGACCAGGTTGCTGCCAGTCAACATTGACCGGACAGGTGCTGAGGATATTTTTAGGACTGGTGGCCGGGGATGAAAAGAGTGATCAGTACTCTGCCTTCTACCGGGCACTTTTTTGTCTTCATTGACCAAGTTCATGCCGGTGAACATTGGCCGGATGAGTGCTGGTCACCTTTTTGAGGCGGGTGACCAGGGAGGAAACAAAGACTTGGTGGCCAAGCCCTTCCCGAACATAATTTGGTGATTGGTTGCCAATGGAAAAACTAAGACTCTGTGGCCGGGGACTTAATAGTGATCTTTTGGGGACCTTTGGCCAGCTGCTTTCCAGTGGCCGGGCTGGCCAGGCAGGTGCCGAGCAAAAATCGGGCATTGGCCAGTGTCGGGCCAAAATTTTGTGCTGCCTGGGAATGGCGCCCAAGCGTGGTATGCTACACACTTGCAGGAATTTTACGGGGCTTGGTTTCTTTTTCCGGAAAGCTTTTTTCCACCCCCCGCGTTTCCTACCGTCGTTCTGTGCTTCCGTCACGTCCGCGTTTGTTGTATTAGTGTGTTTCTGACTGCTTGTTTTGAGACCACGACAATCGTGCGCGGTCGTGTTGATTTCTGGGGGGGGGGAGGGCGGGGGGTCGTTTTTTTTTGTGCTTGCAGGCATGCTTACATGTAAGCAGGAAGCCGCAATGGTCACAGCGGCACAAGTAACCGTACTCACAAATGTCATGCAGATGTGCGACTCCGTGATGCATCGCCTGGCCAGCAGGAGACCCCACTGCGAGAGCCCCGACCACCCTTGACTGCTCTAGTCAGAAGGTACAATGACGTCAAATTCGTGGCAGACGTTTTGGCTGTGTTGCACACATAGCACCTTGCCTTCGGTGCCTTGGAAGCCTTTATCGTGGACCGCATTGTCCCGCTAACGTTGCAAGCGAGTGCCAGGTGCTGGTTGGGGTCGCAGGCCCCCTTCGCCAGCCTGGCGAACCTCCAGACAAGGCTTCGAGAAGAGTTCCTGCCTGCGGGATATCCAATGCGGATTCTCCGAGAGCCCGAGGCATGGACGCAGCATCAGGACGAAAGTCTGGTCCGGCATCTTTGGGTCATGCAAGAGCTTCCAAGAGGGCAAAGCCGAAGTCACCTCAGTCGAACAGAGTAGCTCGGGTCAGAAGACAGTGCCCCCTGAGATAACACGTCTACCTCATCAACCGCACCTTTCGGAGACCCTTGAAGTGCTAGCCCGGGGCGCCTGCCTCATCGAGGAAGCTCTTCATGCCGAGCGGGACCACGTGTCGCCGCCACCAGCCAAGTACGCGCTCGAACCGACATGCACATGGCGGGGCCCTGAGACCCCCGCGCAAGTGGACTGTCCGAGCGAGACTTTCCTTTCCCACATCAACCAGGAGAGTTTGCGTAACATACATGGCGTTCTTCCATGCTCGATAACCAGATGTTCACCTAACTTTCATCGAAAGGTCCTCGAAGGTCACAGCGGGGCCCGTGAGGGTCCCGGGCGGGGGTCGCCTCGACAGATGGGATCTCGTTGGCCGCACTCTATCGCAAGCTGGGGCCCAGCGGAGGTTACCACCCAAGTTAACCACCTTCATCAGTCTGCTCCTGCAAGTGTTGGGGTAAAACTTTCACGCTGCGGTCAAAATCCTGCAGCCATGCATCATTGACCCCCGCCGCAACAGAACAAGCCCTCCCCACAACAGCTGGTTGGAAGCCTGGTGGAGGCCCTCCCATACTCGTTCTTTACCCAATCGGTGTAGGGGGTCCGAGAAGCACCTCGGTGCGGGTGGCCTAAGCAGGCACCTGTCGTCGGACTGCTGCTGCGAGTGCGAGCAGCCCGGCCATCACCGAAACCAGTGTCCAAGACTTCTGGACACTACAAGGAAGATGTGGCACGAGACGGCGGGAAAGGGCCGGAACCAGTACAGGAAACTACATTTAATTGGACATGGACAAAACAATTAACCACCTCGGTGGCTCCGAGGTGAGAGCGCCGTCCTACGGATCCCCATGTGGCGGGTTCAAATCCCGACCGAGGTGCCCGCAATATGACGGAGGCTGATTGCGGAGAAGACGCCGTGTAACCGAGCTTTCGGTTGCACGTCAAAAGATCCCCAGGTGGTCGAAATTAATCCTCAGTCCTCCGCTGGGGCGTGTCAGTTGCCCGTCGTTGGTTTGGCACGTAAAACCCCCAAATTCAGTTTGATTTTGACAAGAAAATCATTACACTAACATCGTAG
This sequence comes from Ixodes scapularis, assembly GCF_016920785.2. Lineage (NCBI taxonomy): Eukaryota > Metazoa > Arthropoda > Arachnida > Ixodida > Ixodidae > Ixodes > Ixodes scapularis. The sequence goes on along the minus strand of NW_024609873.1, from coordinate 13,379,164 downwards.
CCGGCGGCGCTCGAGCCCGGGCAGCAACTCCCTGTGCGCCGCCTCCGATCCGCCTTATCAAGGCAGAGCACGCGATGTCCGCATGTCCGCCGCCACGTGGGAAAGTTCGCCACCGGTGCCCCGCAGTCGGGCAACTGGGCTGGGCAGCCGCCAGGGTGCCCCCCCCCCCCCCCTCAAACTTTGTCCGGCATGTTAATGGCGGAGTTTACGTTGTGGTCGTCAGGGGGTGGATTGCGCTGCTGGGTGGACTCGCGTTGCAGGTCCGGTCGACGCCGCTGGACAAAGGTTACTTTATATTGAGAAGATACCGCCAAGCCTCCTTTCTCTCGCGAAATCCTCACCCTTTCCTCCACTCCAAAATTCTTCCGCGCTTCCGTTTCGACGCTAGCGCCGCCTAGGGCACCCTCTCTGTGGGATGGCAGCTGGTTGCCGCTGGAAATGCTGCGAGATTGCGTGTTTCCTGTTTGTTTTTAGCTTTCACGGTTCTGTTTTGTCCAGGATCTGAGTTTGCGATCTCGACGCCATATTTACCTCTGGGTATGTCCTGATTCGCCTCACGTTTAGCGCGAGCACGTCTTTGGGTGCGCGTTAGACTACGCTGCTAGATTTGCGTTGCTCGGATCGTTTAGTTGTTCGGGGTCATATGATATGTTTCGCTGTATAAACATTTCAAGACATTTGAACTTCTTACCTATAACATTTTTCCGTGGTCTCACATTTGAGCGATAGGGCGAAGCTGATAAGAGGCAATTAGTGCGCGCTCCTCAAGTTGGAGTGCGAGGCGCATTCGAACAGCGCAATATTTCAAAGCCGCGTTCTCGCACTGCGAACAGAGAATGTCCTTGTTTCTGATTATTTTACGTTTCACGTTAGGGGCCTGCGAAGTGAAAACTTGCTACGCTCTGGGCCTCCCTGGCTCACATGCGAGCTGGTGCAGTGCGGGCACCATTTTTTTTTCAGGCTGCGTGCTCGCGCTCGTAGCTTTTGCCTCGTGCGGAGGTACGGCGAAATGAAGTATAGTTGTCCAGAAATAGCCTACAGCAGTTATGAGAGCGCTGAAACGTCTGCACAACCACCATTGCGTGCCGTAACGAAACGCAAAATATAGATTTTATTTTGTAAACATCTGCGAGTAGGGTACTGAATGCTCATGACTTCAGCTTGCTATTAATTGCGTAATTATAAATACCAAACGGGTTATGAGGACTTTTGAGCATTAGTAATTTCATGAATGAATTTTCCAAAATACTCGTGAATGATGTGAGCGCAAACCTTAGGGACGGAAATTGATCATTCAATTGTTAGTGATGGACTAGTCTACGATTGGAAGACTGACTTAGCTTTAGATAGGCTATACATGTAAACAATACAGTGCCCTATTGCACATACTACAGGGCCAACATTCAAGCAGTCCATCGGAAAATTCAATGCAAACCACGAGTCATTTATTAGCCCTATATGCATTTTGACAGAATACGGAACGAGCAACACTCAATGTTCTGTCATCTGATTTGGCTTGCCGCCGCTAGTATACCGACACTTTTGCTCCCACATTGCTGACTATGCATGCATGCATGCATGCATGCGAAAAATTGGCCTATGGTTTTTGTTCTTTATTCCTTTTTGAGACACCAGTGTATTTCGGTTAATTGTCTCGTGCGAAAGCTAGGAGTGGCGACAAACTGAGAAAGAAAATAACAGACAGCAAAGATTTAGAATTCTATTTATTATGCACATACACATGAGTAGTGACACGACACCCAATAATCACGACATGAGTAGTGAGTTGTAAAAGTGTTCACGATCAACCCAATATTCAATCAATACTAAAACATGTGTTTCCTATAACGATATGTTCCCGATAACGGGGTGTCCGGTTTCTCACATCAATACTATCTATGGAATCGATGTGCGGGTGTCTTTTCTCACATCGATCTCTCACATCGATTTCTCGGAAAGTAGCCTTAAGTTGCAGCAGCAGAGGTTAGGAAAAGCAGGCTTTCCTGCTGACCTACTTCGCTCCACCCTTGAGAGGTTCATTATCAAACCACAACTTCCGCAAGTTGTTTCAAAAAAGAAAGGTCGTTTCGCTGTGATTCCCTACATGCACAATTCCGCGCACCGTTTAAGGTTTATCGCGTCCAAGTTTGACACGAGTGTGGTTTTTTCTTGTCGTATGCGCCTCAAACAGATGTGCAAAAAGGTTAATGGGAGCGACAGTCCCCGAGGGTGCAACTCAGAGAACATAACATGCAAAAAAGTTCGTAGAATGGGAAGAAAGGAAGGTTTATTCGATTCCACTAAGCTGTGGCAGTCAGTACATTGGACAGACTGGGAGATGCGTCACTCAGAGAACATAACTTGGAAGCATCAAAGGCTTCAACTGAGTCGTATCACCCCATTGTCGTTCACAGCCGCACATGCGATGACTGTACACCTCATTTTCCTAATACTAATATACTGGGCGGGCACAATAACAGATTTGGGAGAGAAATCATCGAGTCATTTGCCATGGGGACTGTTAACAACAACATTTCTGCACCGTCATTATCATTGACAAAGACAGAGGTTGAATTCTTAACACCAGAGATGACTAGAATATTGACACCTCGTCGTGACGCTACAGGTTTTTAAACTTTTATATTTATAGTACAATTCCTTTTTGGACTGCAAACAAGAATAATTCCGCATTATCACTGACAATGACCAAGGTTAATTCTAAGTAATCGAAAATAACTAGACTACTGACGCGCTTTTCAAACTTTTCTTTTAGTGTATTCTCTTTCCTTTATAACTAGTATCTCCTTTCCCTCTTTCAGAAGGTTGAGACCCTTGGGGGGCGGTTTTATCATTGTGCCATTCTATGTTGTTGCTAAATGAAAGATGTCCTGTTCCCGTCCTCGTCCTCTCTGTTTTATACTTTCAAGTTTTGTATGGATCTATCTATTCGGATATCTAAATGGCGAACTGCGCGCCCGCCGCTGGGGCCAATTAGCCAATTGGCCAATCCTAACCAATTCAGATATCAGAAACGGATGTTTCTCATAATTATCAGAAAAGGATGTTCTCATAATAAATATTTTTGATTTTCGATAATTGGTGATTACATTTATTATCGACCGATGATCAATCATCGGCCGATAGTTGACCATCGCGATAGACGATCAGTGCCACGCAGTTGTCACGCGACAATCACGTCACAACTGCGAATTTTAATTACACCGAAAAAGGCTTTTAAAATATTCTCAGCTCGGCCGGTTTCGAACCAGCGACCCTTCGTTCAGTAGCCCGACGCGGTACCTCTGCGCCACAAAGGGAAGTTAATATTCCGTACTTAGACTTTGTGTGCAATCGTGGGTAGTGCTAGGGTTCGCCGCTCTGTTACGCTCTGTCAAGTTCAGCTTATATACTTCGTTTCAGCTTCGGTCCGAGCGCGGCCGATGTTATGAGTCGAAGGGCCAATCAAACAGCGCAAAAAGAGCAACGTCATGGTGTGCTCTCTGCAGTTGATATGAATAGCCGGTATTCGCCGTCTGCTCATGCGTGCCCCTCCGCCGGCTAGTCCTATCAAGCACAGAGAGCACGCCATGACGTCGCGCTTTTTGCGCTGTTTGATTCGCCCTTCGGCTCATAACAGCGTCCGCGCTCGGACATCAGGTGAAACGAAGTATAGTTGGTGATGCTTCCACAAGGTGGCACTTGAGGTCGCCGTCGCCACACCAGTCAGCGCCTACCTCGTTGGCTCGTGGGAAAGTGTGGTGACACGCCGCTGGATGGCGCCATGTGCAGTGTGGTTGGTGATATTCCCTCAAGATGTCGCGAGTCGTGCGGCTTATCTTATCGGTGATCTTCAATCTGTTGACATATTCGTAAGGTGTCGTATGACCCAGGCAACGAACTCTCTATGACATTCGTGTGGTGAAGATCGAACTGTCGAGATGTTTGCGAGCGGACGTCTGACTAGTTGCACGGGAGAACACACTCGCTGGAGCGAGATAGAAGTCTGCACCGGAGACCGTAAGACAAACAACGACTTCTTTGTGACTGCACTGGAACTGCTCATCGACCTGATTGTATTCGGAAAGTTCCCTCCCTATAAGTGGACCCAGTTGTGTTCCGTGTAGTGTCCCACGTGTACGAGCACTACGAGGGAAAGGACAAGGAGTGGCCATCGCACGAGGGTCCTTTCACATTCTTGTCGGGATGGGTGAGCAAGGTGATGTCCAGAGCGACCGAAGCGGAAACGACGGACGTGGTGGAGTTCTTCTCGGACACGGTGCATACCATCAAGCGGTCAGTGCGGTGCAAGTATCACATCGAAGCAACCTACGTGCATCGGCTGGCCGCGGATGTTCTTCGATACAGGCTGGTCACTGCGGAAAGTGTGAACTCGTGGAAATAAATTATCATCTTAATTTATTTGTCTTTCATTTTGTCCGATAGAAAAGATCGGGCCTCGCTATCGGTCCGGTCAGTCTGGTGTTGACCGAGTGTACGATCGGTCTTTAGAATGAGCGATAAGTTTTATGTTAACCTTTTCTCCAATGACTTCAGTGAAATATTTCACGATAATACTTTGAGTAAGTTTAAGGTACAGCTGTCCCAACCTATCCTTTTAAATGAACCGTATGAGGTCGCCGTAGAGGCATTAAATTTTCCATTTAGCATCAAGAATGTGACGAGGCCATCTAACGAGATCTATTTGGTCAGACCAACGGACGCTGGGCAAGTGGAATTGAGCAAAAAGATTCGAATCCCTGCAAAACAAGACGTCCTCTCGTTGTTGAGAAGTGGGTTGAGAGAATTTTATATACTGGACACTTTTTATTTATTCACCAACGTCTCAACCCAGGCTCGACCTGTTCAGAAACAAAGGAAGAAGAATATCGAGCCAAACCTTATTTATTATTTATATATCACCTTACTGTTACAACTATGATTTGCTATTGTCTGGCAATATATGTCGGTATAGTAAGATGGACATAAATCCACAGATCAGTGCATAAATTAATTCTTATTCTAGTTTTGGCTAGATGTATGATGACTTCCACAGCTTCGCGACTTAGACAATGAACAATCTTAATAGATCGGTCCGAGGACTCCGATAACGATATCCGATACTTCACTGACGTCTTTGCGCATGCATCATATTGTTATCGGGTACCGTTATCGCGGGAACTGGAGGTATCGGAACGATCTACTAAATCTCTCAAATATCAGGCAGCGGCTGCAACGGGACATTGTACTTTTTTAGACTCGTATCGCGTATGACATCACTTCATAGGGCGGCATGTGACATCATGATATCATGGGGTGTCATCAGACTTGTACGTAATCCGTTATAAGTAACGAAATTACTTGTAATCCCTTACATTTATCAGTAATTTAGTAACGAAAAAATTACATATTTTCTAGAGTAATTTTAAAGTAATTCCCTTATATTTTTTATGGAACGGATTCCTTGTAATTCCTTACATTTTTTTTTTCAGGACTAACCCCCCCCCCCCCCCCCGCTCTTCTAAAGAAAGTCTTTTTTTTTTTCATTTTAGTAAAGTCGAGTGCAGTGACACTGTCACGCGAATTGACCAGCTCAAGGGAAGGCTTGGCACAATTCATGTCCATGAAACTTTTTTTTTTTTTTTTGCAATTTCAAGCCCCTGAATCTATTCTCTTTTTAGACCCTAACAACAATGTCAAAAAATACAAATAAACATTCCTAGAAAAAAAAGAAGGGGGGGGGGCAAGTTATATCCGCTTTTTTTAGACCCTTTGTTCTTTCCTTTGCGATCGAAGACAGGAAGAGGAGAAGACCAAGTGATTGTGTGCCTCTTCGAGAGGATCGAGGCGATAAGTGCACAGAGGAGAATTAACAATATCCTTCATGGCTACGACCATTTTCATTATGTCACAACACGAGGCAACACTCCGTCTACCCTAATATCCACTAAAAGAGATGTGATAATATGTAAAGGTTTTATTGCCACAAGCACCCTCGTTTGTTGCTGCACACTTATCATCTTCTCTTATAAAACAGGATGTTTTTTTCTGCATCTTTCACATTATTGGAACCTGTTTTAAAAGCTACTAATTTTTTTTTAGTCAAACTTCTAGGGTTGGCCCACTTTATTTGTGAATTCCAGCCAGGTTATCCGCACTTCATTCACACTTTTTGTGAGTCAGTTTTTTGCGAGCACTTGGAAAATGGTAATAGTCTTCCTTTCTTTTTCTTGTCTTGCCCCAGCAGGAGGCATCTTATCTCAAGCAGATATTTTTACAAATAAAACATATTGGTGGCTGATGTAGGCTTGATATTCTGGGCTTGAGGAGAGAGTGAAACTCGTGAGTGGCGCCATAGCGCGGCTTAGTACTCTGCACTTCGCTGCTCGTGGCATCAGCGGACGTCTGTCTGGAGAAACCGGAGTAAACTGCAGTCGGTTCGTGCTTCGCGCGTTTTTGAACGACGCCAAAAAAGGTACACACGGCAAACGTGCGTTTACAATTCCTTGTTTTAACCGACGTTTTAATTAATTGTTATGAGTGTCCTTTTTTTATTACTGATATTTATATACTGGACACTTTTTATTTATTCACCAACGTCTCAACCCAGGCTCGACCTGTTCAGAAACAAAGGAAGAAGAATATCGAGCCAAACCTTATTTATTATTTATATATCACCTTACTGTTACAACTATGATTTGCTATTGTCTGGCAATATATGTCGGTATAGTAAGAGGGACATAAATCCACAGATCAGTGCATAAATCAATTCTTATTCTAGTTTTGGCTAGATGTATGATGACTTCCACAGCTTCGCGACTTAGACAATGAACAATCTTAATAGATCGGTCCGAGGACTCCGATAACAATATCCGATACTTCACTGACGTCTTTGCGCATGCGTCATATCGTTATCGGGTACCGTTATCGCGGGAACTGGAGGTATCGGAACGATCTACTAAATCTCTCAAATATCAGGCAGCGGCTGCAACGACGAAGCTTTGTTCTACATTCGAGTTAAATAGTACTTCTATTGTTTTGCTGAAAAAGCCGAATTACAGAGCATGAAACATTCGGGAGGAACAATATGGCACTACCATCCAGTGCCTCAGTTCAAATGGTGTTCAGCGTAGCAGTCAACATATTGAGTAAGAAAGAACGCAACATGTCTGACGAGACTTTCGAGGGCCAGCTGTTGCTCAAAATACTCAAGGTCATTAAATGGATCATGTTGCAACTATAAGAACTTGAATAACCCTCTTCCCTTTGTTTCTTACTTGAGGACAATAACGTTGAAAGTAACGCCACGAAAGTAACGGATTACTTTTTGAGGTAACGGTCAGTTACTTTTATGGGAGGGTAATTGTAATTGTAATAAATTACAATTAAGCCCTGAGTAATTGTAAATGTAATTCCTTACTATTTTTCAGTAACGTGTACAAGTCTGGGTGTCATAACGTTTTATTGACGTCATGATGACGTTTCGATGTCACGTGACATCACTCCTTCTTGACAGGTCTTCTGGTCTTTACAGACGGTTCATTCTGATGGTTTTCTCATAAAATTCGGCTAATAAAACAATCTTTTGTCAAAAAAGTGGCATGAAAATGCATCCTTGCAGACAGCGGAAAGCGAGATACTAACAGGATTTTAAATTCCCTTCCTTCATTTTTCTCCACTTTCTTTTTTGTTTTTGGCAAACATCCCAATGTCATTGTATATGCGTGCCCTTGGATAGGAATAGGCGAATGAAAAGAGATATAACAGGCGTGATCCAGAGCAAATACCCTAGCATGGACGATAATAAGAACCTAGGAGCGAGCCCAAGAGCCATCCAAATGCGACTGGAAATAAATATTTACCACTGCGGGGTGCATTATCGATTTAGGCGAAAATAAGAAAACAAATTAAATCAGTGGGGTGTGCTTTCGGGACAGGAACCACGACGAAATAGGGTCTTGGTGGGGCGGGGGGGAGGAGCGGTCGGACGTGTTTTCTTTACTGGATGAATAGTATTGATGGTGATCCTTCCGAAATAGGATTTTAAAATGGTCGAAAAAGGGAGTACCTCCTTTTCAGACAGGATTTGGCGAAACAGATTTCGTCTCCCTTTCCGCGTCGGTCACGCAGCTCGGACCACGCGGTCTCTTGGGGGTTAGCGAGAGTAGCTCCCTTATGTAACTTCCTTTGTGCTTAGCTGCAAGGAAAACAACGCAAAGGAGGCAATGACAGGATTGTGGACAGAACAAGCGTGACTCTACTCACTTTTTGTTTCTGGCCGGGTGGAGTTTTTGAATGAAGAAGTCTGAACTATCTTTGTATATTTTGAGAATGTGTTTCTTTACTTTGATGATATTCAAGTTTTTCGATATTGGGACCAATAAAAGGCAGCACGACCTTCATTTCGAACATCTCAGGCACCGACCATGGCCACGGCGGGCCTTCTCTACGACCAGGCCATTACGTCTATTGAAATAGAAGACAAGTCATCGTGTATGTCAAGCGTTTTAAGTATTGTCTCTTACTACCAGAGTATCTTTGACAATTCGGAGGCACACTTTGAAGCATTTCAGTTACCTAATGGCCAAAAGTAGCGCAAAGCCTCAAGTACATAAGGCTACAAGTCGAGAAACAAGACAGCCATGGCTTCAAAACGTGTTCATCCTCGCCTTATGGTGATAGTGAAGCCCAATGATTGAGCCAACATGCTTGCACAAATTAATCCGACGAAGTCACCGAGAAACTAGAATTGACAACTCCAGATGGTCGTAATCTTGGTCAGGCCAAACCGAAAGCTGAACGTGCTGACAGTAGACACAAGAATTACGGACTCTACGAAAGCCCTCCTTGGACTCACCATATTAGCTGGAATTCCTCTCACTGCCTGTGAATCACTTCCGCGGGAATCGGCAGCTGGAGTGATCTACGACGTGCCACGGGATTTGACCAACGGCGAACTCCAATTGGCAATTCGTGCAACCGCAGCCGTTACCTCAATACATCGACTGAGAACATCAGAATATGTCAAAGTTACCTTCATCACGGACACCTTGCCAGACTACCTGACACTAGGATACACAAGGTGCAAGCTGCCGCCGTGCATCGAGAATCCGCGTCAGTGCTGGAAATGCCGCAGCTTTTCACATATCCAAAATGTCTGCACGGAGGAATCCAGCTGCTCTCGCTGAGGTCCAGCCCATGACCACAGCGAGTGCCGAGCGGACAGCCCATTCTGCACGAACTGCAGTAGAGCGCACGACTCAACATCGCGTATGTGCGCTGCGTACCGAAGAAAGAAGAAAATATATCAGTACTAGAGCAAGCTCAAAAAGGTTGGCTATGCAAGAGCTAAGGCGGCCCACTACTGTATCAAAAAACAGATGTCCGAAGGTTATACCAAAATAGAGGTTACCAAAACAAGACAGGATGTGGGAGATGAACAGAACCGAACCTAATATCAACGACACTTTTTGTCAAGACAACCGTTGAACGTGATGCCGACCAAGACACATGGACAATCGAGACTTGCAGCTAAGTAGGCACACGGAATTTCAGACACTGGCTCCCCCCTACAAGCTCTCACGTAGAAGCCAACGAAAACATCCAGCGTCCGTGTGGGAAATCAAAAACCAAACAAACGTCTATCTCTGCAGTCAAGCTCCAAACAATCGCGACCTTATTCGGATTATCTTTCGTGTTCGAAATCTCCTACATTTCAAACACTCTTAACCTTGCTTGATAGAGTGTTTCCATTTGTCATGCTGTGGTGTTATTAAAGCAAACTTCGTGATGAGGCCACCGTCCTTCAACAAAACGCGAGGGGTCTTCAAAATCGGCTTTCGAACTTTCGGCAGCCTGTATATAAGTATAATCTTCCTAAAATTGCAATTTCAGTCACGGGTGATCCACAACGTTATATTATCAATATAGGAACTATTTTATTACAAGAGAGGAAATAAACTCAGCAGGGTTCTACTCATCGTATGGTACGAGCTTTCCTTTGTTGAGCACAATATCCCGTCACACCCTTCAAATGAGTACGTTTCAGCGACTATGAGCAAATGAGACGTTTCTTTCACAATCAAAACTGGCTATATACCTCCTCGAGCACACTTAGACATTCGGAGGCTCAATACAATTTTACAGTAAAGCCCTTCACCTCATATTCTGACGGGCGATTTTAACAGTCTTCAAGAATTATGTGGCAGTTGAAAAAATAATACTCGAGGAAAGGTATTATTTTACCTTGATTTAATGCATGGCCTTATAATTCTTAACGATGGCCCTCCAACGTATGTTAGAGGTGCACTTTTAGTAGTCCTTTAGATATTTTCTTCGTATCGTCTAGGGTTTCCGGGATAACAACGTGTTCACCAACATTCAAACCTACGGTAGTGATCATGCGCCAACATATACTAAGGTTCAAGATTTTCACTGTTCGAAGCGTCGTACCACAATGCCTTATACGGACTGGAATATTTTAGAACTGAAATGGGATCCGTATGCACTATGCTAACCGAGCCCAACGATTTTGTAGTGGCCATAACTTCTTCAGCGTTTCATGTGACCAAAACTGTTAATATGACAAACTCTCAGACTTCAATCCGTGGAGAATATGAGCGCCTTTGTGCCGTTCGTCAACGGTCTGAACGCCGGGCAATAGAACCGAAAAATACTGACGATGTTTGGGCTTCCAGGTGAGTGCTATAACGCGTACAGTGTTACTTGGATAGGCTTTCGAAGGCGCTAACGGTCGCTTAATGCCAGATTTGACTTGACATAGCTGCTCGCTCGAATATGGCGCATAATCTGATGTCTGCGTACAAGACCACAGCAAATACGGTCCTTTTGGGCCATCAGTATATTCTGCCCAGTTTCCCAAATAGCTATAGCAGACGAGTTCTGCGTCAAGATCACCTCTTGTTCTTTATTTACCAATCTCTTCGTGAGTGGTCGGGTTCCCAAGTATCCGTAAGTATATGCAATGCTATTGATGCATACTTATTATAGAAAAAAAACTTGCTAAAGCCCTCGCTACGTCTGACACTAGGTCTTCACCTGGCCTGGACGGTGTATTATACCGTCTGGGGAGTCGGGTAGAACAGCCCTGCCACTTGGGGGTGTCGGCTAGAACAGCCCTGCTGCATTTATTTAACTCCTCGTGGGAAACGGCTACCATACCAAAGGAATGGAAAATCGCTCGTGTAATACCAATGCTAAAGCCTGGAAACTCCCATTTGGGCGTAACTTGTACAGGCCTACTGAATTAACGGACTGTGTGGGAAAAGTAATAGAACGAATGCTACTTGGCCGTATGGAGCAGGATCTAGAGAATAGGGATAGAATTTCTTCATCCATGAATCAATTTCGACCTGGAAGAAGTAGTACCGACAACGTCATAGATTCAGTGACTAGCATCGAACAAATGAAAACACTCAATAAGGTAACGACAGCCGTATTTGTCGACATAAAATCAGCATTCGACTATAGTATATAAAACATGAGGCCATCCTTTATAATGGGTGCAACACATCTGTTTTTTTTATTTAGGACTGACTGAGATCAGTATAGTACGGAGTAGGTAGGACGACCCTATGGCCAGAAATTGGCAGCAGGCACTTTTAGTTCACTTATCTGCCACCATGAGGCGTATTCACCTCTAAATTTTATATCGTGTTCAAACTCCCGCCAAAGTGGAGTGTGTGCTGACCGAAAAAAAAAACACAATTATTTCAAGAATAAAAAAGGGTGCGCTAAGGAGTGTCTTGCGATCGCAACACACTGATATCTTTATCATTCTTCATTAACCTTTTGTGGTTGCACGCCCGTACAAGGCAGAGCGTTTGAACTTCGAGACAATATTGCAGAAGTCATTTCAAAGATTTACATAGTTTCTATAGTTGATTTGGAGTGTGATATAGTTAGGTACCTTCAGAGACAACTGTGTTGTGAGTAATTATAGAGCATTAAACGTACGCCATTATTAGTTGTTGATTTCGTGCAGCACCTACCTAAGGATGGATTGTCAGCTTGTGTATTTCAAGCACATGTTTTTTTTACGGGTCAATATATATTCTCTTTCCGCCTGGTTTAATCTTGTCAGCAATACGATGAACAGATGAATTTTGAACGAAAAAGAAGCGTTAATGAGACGAACTTGTGCCAAGAAAACGAAAAGTGAAAAGTGCCACGCATCTTGCATTCGCAACGGAAGGGTCACGACCCGAATCAACACGGTATCACTAATTTCACAGACGTGGCAGGTTTACAAATACTCTGAACAGGCACACTCGACGGCAGCAGATAGGGCTGGGTTTTCTTCGAAGACTGCGGAATTAAGCAAAAAAAAATAATCCAGGCCGAGAAGTATACGAGCCCCATTCCTCTGCGTTGCAGCCACATGCGTTGCCAGCTGTGCCACTCAAGCGGCAATCTCCTCTGCACTTCGTTTCGTTTTTAAATGCAGACGTAGCCGCCGACCCGAGCTGATGAGACCAATCAGAGAGCGTCAAGAGCGCATCATCTGGTGTTGATCATGTTTCTGAGCGTGTTCTATTATCATAAGCTATCATAAAAAGAAAGCGCCCTGTGACTTGTGCTTTTACCGCTGCTTGATTGGTCCTATTCGCTTGTAGCGTCGGCCGCGTCTCGACTTAAAGGCCGCCGTACAGTTCGCGCTTTCCACTTTTTCTGCGTTTCCTCCTCTCCTGCCCTCCTTTCCTTCCTTCACCGCCCCCCCCCCCCCCACACCTGTTTACCGCCCTCCCCCGAGGGTACAACACGGAGAATGGATTAGGAGACGCCTCCGTTAATGCGGCCTAACCCGCCGAAGAGGCATGCTGCTTGACCAAAAAATTATTTCGCTGCTCGAAAACAAAAACAAAAAAAAAAACGTTGCGGGCACCGACCGTATGCGCTTTGCCGGATGCGCAACGCTCCGTCCGCCTTGAACAAGCTGGTATGCATTGGACTAACATTTTTCGAAGCGCGGCAGGCTTAGTGTAGGTGCTATGATATGATTTTGCAAGACTTCCCTGTCCGCCACAAGCTAGCCAATAATTCAAGGTCATAACGACGGCAGCGTATTCAAACAGTGTAAAATAAAATGTATATAATATTTATAAGAGCACCGTTGTCTTCATCGCTATGCTTTCAAATTTTTAGCGTTGCCAATAATCGTAATCAAACTATTTTTATGATTGAAGACCCCTCGGGCGTCCATCGACCCCAAGATTACGCTTACGTGAAACATGATTCGGCGTGGGAGGGGCTCGAATCACCGTAAACCTTTTTTTCTTTTTTTTTTCTCAACGTGGATTTTGCTTTTTAATTTAGCTGAGGTACCACTGTCAGAACACGAATCGCATACTTGCAAGGTATATACCGTTTCAAAACTCATATAGCTGGTTGAGTGAATGCAATACTATCGCGTTCGTTGAAGTTTGATTTGTTGACTCGAACTTCAACAAATCACACGCACTCATTCTCCCTATTCCTGTTTACCCAGTCATAGTCGTTCCCTCACGATGCAATACGAGTACAAGTAACTGCAGTTTATGCATTGTTGACGTTGCACAGCCGTGATCGCACGGTTTTTAGAAGCGCTATAGAACGAGCACAAGCGTCGAATTCCGGTACACTGAGTGATTTCTGTCTCACCGCCGTGACGCCACACCAGAAAAGCGATTTCGTTCTGTCTGTGAAATTAGGAACATAGAAATCAAGCTATAATCCCGGTGATAAAGCAAAGCGAAATGGATCTCTGCAGCCAATACCCAACCGTATGCAAGGTGACTAGCTGAAAGCATATATTACCTCCGTGCCTTTACCCTCTGCACACCGCCAGAGAGAGTCATACAAACTCCTTGGAGCTATTGTCAACACGATTGCGTTTGCAAGCCGGTAGTTTGACTCGGCTGGGATTCGTCCCTTTCATAGCTCTCTATGAAACCAGAAAGGTAGATACTTTTCTACATAGGATGGGTTTGCCCGGGGCTTCCAGTTATTTACGGCCAAAATCACTGGACGCGCTTCAGCAATGTTCACTCTGGTCGACACACCTGCACTCTAAAAATGCCAGTCGTCTGCCTTCTGAAAAGATACTTGAAGAGCCAATCATAGAGACCGGCGGATAACGAGGCCGAAATTATGCTTATACCTCAAAAAAATTATAACACAAATTTCGCCTCGTCATTCTCGAACTGGTTGCCGGACGAAATTCTCTATGCGCATTGCAAGCCAGGATTGGTAATAGTAACATAAGATACGTACGGCAGAATTCCCTGCCATAAATAAAATGATTTGGCTGACGCCAAAGTAACGCGAAATAGGTGCAAACAGTTTTGCAAATGGGAGCATAAACCGAAAAAAAGGGAAAAAAAGACAGAAGAAAAGGAGAAATAAGAAAACCAAATCTCTGGTGACGTGGCCAAAAAAAAATCTCTTCACGTGATTTTTAGTGTCACGTGACCGAACAAAAATAAACGAAATAGAAAAAGAACACGAGAAAAAAACCACCCCCTGCCCGGTTTCAAAGCTAGGCCCTCTTGATCGTGAAACTAGCGCGCTATTCGTTGCGCTTAGTTGCGCCAACATAACTTTTTTTCTTTCTTTATTGCAAGTAGCGCCAACATAACTCTGCCTGTAATGCTCACGCATTCTCACATCATAGGAGAAAGCTTAGGTGCCTTCGTAGTTTTTCATGTATGTGTTATTTTTATTTGTGGCAAGAGTTCACGTTCCAGAATGCTTTTAGAGTTTTGGAGCAAAACGAGTTTTCTTCATCCGAGTCTAGAGCCAGTAGACCGCACTGGGTCCTCCGGCTAATCAAGCAACCATTTTCAAATTCTCTGACGTGCCCGTCCTCGCATCCGAGGTCACCGTTTGACAAGCTTATCTTCCACCTGGTAGCCGAAACCCCCACGGCAGCTTTGTTCCGTCCCCACTCCCTCCCGAGAGGATGGCTCGCCCCGAGGCTAATCCCATTCTTTAGACGCCCTTTCCACCCAACGCTGGCCCTTTCCCTCCCCGTCTCCAGCTTCGGGAGAGAAGGTTCTTCCCTGCAGAACGTCCCGTTTGTACAGAGGCCTTTAAGCTGAATCAGTATAGAAGCTATTGCTTATGCGGTATTTACATCCCGTCCGTATCTACCACGATATTAAATGTATTACATTTATATTATGCATACAGGATGTTTATTTTAAAATTTGCACCGCGTGTTTTTTGTTTTTCAAAAATCTATTAAAGCTGCACTAATGCAGTATAATTACACGTAGGTTATAAGGTCAAATGGACATTATATGAACCTTTTTACGTTTGCTGTCGTCCCCTGTCACCTGGTAGGCATTTCCAGTATGGGCGTTGAACCAATAATAAAAGAGCTCATCCTGCAAATAGTAAAAAAGGATAGGGGAGGCAAAACTAGAATGGGTGACGGTTATGCTTAAATCATAAATGTATTGTATTGGCGTGGTGATGGCAAGAATATGTTTTTGCCCGTACTGGAAGTGACGACATTTAAGATGACGGCGCCCTTGTGGAAACGGTCTACCGGGTGCTATTCGTCACAGTAAGTTGCACCACTAACTAATATTTGCGGATTAATGTTAATTAGTAAAAATAAATATATTGCTTAAATTAGAAACTTGCGGAGGGTGACCGAAAACCACTAAATCAATAAATTTGAGAAATAACCGCAGCACACGAAAAACGCGGTGGTGCAATAATGCCCCTTTTACGCGGGCACCCTTAACCTCAATTAAGCTAGCAGCAGTGACTCTCTGGAGTGTTGCGCAGTTACATGGCTGACCAAACTGCGGTTAGAACTAAACCATGGTTAGGGCAAATTGAGCTCCACAATCTTAGTTTGGGCTCGCTAACTGAGCTATATAGGGCGACAACCGCAGCGTTGCCGGCTATCGACGCACAAACTATTTCGGAATGACAGGGAAACCCGGAGAAAGAACCGTGGTGATAAATGTCACGGAAAGAAAAATGTCTCGAAGACAGATATGCAGCAAAATCAATTACGCCATGTCGCGGTAAGGGGCGAAGCCCGCACTCCTCGGGCACCAACGTTACTAAACCACTCAGTTGGGAAACTGCCATAAAGATTGCTCTGAAAAAGTATACCCTATCAGTCCTCGAGCACCGAGCTAACGACGAACACAGCGCCGCCATTTCTCCCACAGCGGCCACTCCAGGAACCGCACGTGACGTCTACGTTGGCTTTAATTGTCCATTTCGGCGTCGAAACAGATACAGTGGAAGAGGTTAGAGGGACGCCACCCCCGTCTCCCCCGCGGACGCGCCGCGCTTACTACCGAAGTTAAAATGCACCTAGGTCGGGACGCGGTACCTGAAAATACCGCTGAGGCATGGTTGTATAAAAACAATATTAATTGTGCCGCAAAACCTTGCAAACTAAAGATTATAAAAACATCAGGCGCCCTTCATTTTGTACTAAACTCCAATCAATTCCATACAAAAATAGTTATTCCGTTTGTTTTTACGCAAAACCATGCTTTCTAAAAGCTCAAGGTGACCACAGTACAGAAAAATGATATAGAGTGGCGCTGTTGTCGTATTTAGCTCGGTCGCGGTGGACGCCAGCGGCTCAGGTTTCGACGGCGAGTTTCCCAACTGACAACTGAGTGTTGTAGGAACGTTGTCGGGCACTGTCGTTGATTCTGGTCGATGGCAACGCAGCTTCCCTCATGTCAATCGTGTTTGCATTTATTAAGGGAGTCTTAATAATTATTTGTTACGCAGTACACATAACTTTTGAGGTCCAATTACTCGTTTTAAACTGTTATATTGCAAATATAAAAAACGTGTCGTAAGATTGATCTTAACATAGGACATTGAGTTTGTTTCGTTTTGGCTTCAACCCTTCAACTGCAAGCAGAATGGCCGTGTGACACCATCTCAGTTCAGTTTGGTGAAACGACGGTTAGTGGCTACTAACGGCCGCTTGACAAACCGCAGTTAGAACAGCCCATGTAACTAGGGTATTCGATTACCACTCGTGGCGGTGCGAAAACGTGGATGATGATTTTATCAACCGCGTCAATCATGCCAAATTATCGAAAATCAACGCATACTGAGTAGCATCGTCTCAAAGTGGTGACGGTTCGACCGTTTTTACTGGTGATAGACCGAATCTGCCCAACTTCAGATTCGGCAAAGTTCGGCAAATGCCGAACTTTTGAAGGAAAGTTCGGCAAAGATTCGTCAAAAGTTCGGCAGGCGTCTGCGCACGCGCGAGAGCGCGACGGAGCCAAGGATTGCAAATCGAAGTCGTGCGTTCGTGCGGTTTATATCGTACAGTACCACCGGTTACGGCGAGGTACGAAGTAGGCGACGTAATAACTGTGTGCCATGTCGCAGTGAGTGTGGTTCTCTTCAATATTCGCTGCCTCAAGAACGAAAGATCGACCAGAAATGGACGCAAAAATGCCGCAGTCCACTGCGCAAGCGACAAATGATGCGGTACATTCGGGATAACATGATTTTAAATTTGATCTTTCCACTGGTGCAGCGAGGTAGTTGCAAAATTAACTGACAAATATTTTAAAGCATTCCTCGCCATTCTAGCAATCCTGTTTTTGGCTCACAAGTACTTTGTGACAAAATAAAATAATATTGCTCTCAATTAGCGTTATTTTGCGGTTTTCATCTTTCCGCATAAACCAAAACACAACACTATTATGCTTAACGAAAAAATGGAGTGCACGCGAGCTGGTGTAAGTTGAACATGATTGTAAACCTGAGATTGGGGTAGAAAAGAGAACAGAACAGAAGGTAGAAAAAGAGGAGGCAACGCCTCAAACTCAGCTGCAAAGTTTATTTCGTACACGCCTTATATACCACAACTCCAACGCCGTCTCTAAAAAAAAAAAAAAAAAAGAGACTGCGTTGGAGTTGTGGCATATAAGGCGTGTACGAAATAAACTTTGCAGCTGAGTTTGAGACGTTGCCTCCTCTGTTTCTACATTCTGATCTGTTCTCTTTTCTACTCCAGTCTCAGGTTTACAATCATCTTCACTATTATGCTTTACGTTGCACATCCGGCATTCCTAACCCTTTCCATCTTTCTAAACGTATCTTATCATTATACGACACGTCAATAGCATTGCATAATGCTGAGATTCGTTTTTCAATAAATACGTGTAAACGGTTTTATGCTCTTGTATCTCGCACATGTGTATATCCTGTTGGACGATACGTGTGTCAGATATATATATATATATATATATATATATATATTCTTAGAAAGGAAGAAGTGAGGCCAAGCCAAAAAGGCCCCGCGCATCTCGAGCAGCAGCGGAAACGCTCGAGCTGTGCTCGGACGATTGCTCCAACGATTCTCCTGGCGACACCATCATAGTTAAATCTCTCTTCATTGTATTAAACTCATCTATTCCCCAAGAGCCTGACAGATTGGTGGAGGTGCGGGGTATCCTTACCTCTTGCGATCGCCTTCAAGACCTGGAGCTTCATAGCGGACGCACGGCCCGTCCACACGCCATGCCCGATGAAGAAGGAAACGCGATCAGGCCCCAGGCTCCCACGGTAACCATCAAACACCGCCAGCGGGACCCTCCGATACTTACGGGATGTCCTGACTCGGACGTGGAGGATTGGTTAAAGAATTATGAACGGGTAAGCCAGCACAACGGGTGGGACGACTCATTTAAGCTCGCCAACGTTGTGTTTGCCCTCAAGGATACATCCCTTCGATGGTTCGACAACCACGAAGAAGCCATAAATTCATGGGGCGGCTTCAAGACAGCTTTTGCGGAGGCTTTCGGTCAACCGGAACACCATAAACTAAAAGCACGAGATGAACTGCTCCGCCGTTACCAATCGACAACCGAGACATCAACAGCTTATATTGAAGATGTCCTCCGACTATGCCGCCGAGTCGACCCCCACATGAGTGAAGATGACCAGATCCGTCATCTCTTCAAAGGACTTTCCCAACAATTATTTTCCAACGTTGCTCCGAAATCTCCGCAAACCGTGGTCCAGCTCGTCTCAGAATGTCGGAAATATGAGCAACTGGACAACGCGCGAATATTTAAGAGGCCCTTCGATCGTCTCCCTGAGGTGTCTCATGGGTCATACCCTGACACCACCCTTTCAACCATGATACGCACCATCATCCGAGAAGAGCTGAAGTTTTTTCTGGGACAACAGCGTGGACCATTGCCCCCTTCGGAACCCTCCGGTCATCGCCTTGACATCCAGTCCACGGTTCGTGACGAGCTTCGTGCTGCTCTAGAGCCCCTGCCGAACGCCCCTTCTGTTTACACATCAGTCGCACCCCCTGCAACACCCCTGTGCACAAACCAGCCATGTCCACCTCCATCCGCCTCACCACCCTGGCAACCTCGTCAAACGCGTCGCCGATCGGACATCTGGAGAGCTGTCGACAACCGACCGGTATGTTTCTATTGCAACACGCCCGGTCACGTTCTCCGGTACTGCCGACGCCGCATTGCCGACACTAGCCCACCAGCCCCTAACAACCAGTACACCAATAACTCCGGAGACCGCCGCACTTGCTATGAACACCGCCGCAATGATAACTTCTCCTTCCGGCCCTTCCCCGCTTCTCGTGGATCCTATTCAGAAAACATTAACGCCGGACAAGATCTTCATGACCGCCGCTCGCCCAGTCCCGTCACGCCAGCACAGTCCCGCCGTGGTTGTTCACCGTCACCCTATCCTGCTCGCCGCCGCTCAGTTTTGCCCTTCAATGACCCTTCCACCTCGCACCAGTCAAACTAAACCCCGCAGCCTGCATCGACAGTGGAGGTCAGGCTGCATTTTCACAAATTATAGAAAATCCTCCGTTTCTTGGACCGACGAACATAACTGTAGAAATTGGACGACAAACCTTTCACGCTCTGGTGGACACTGGAGCAGCGAAATCCTGCATTCCTGAACATATTAGAAGGCGCTTGCGCAAGGTCCCCACTCCCCTCTCTGTGGGGCACCTGTTGCGCATGGGAAATGGCGAACTGGTACAGCCGCTCGAATATTGTACAGCATCATTGCAGGTGGGTCGCAACCGATATGTGGTCATGTTTACCGTGCTCTCGACCTGCATCGCAGACGTCATCCTTGGATGGGATTTTTTATCTTCAACCGCCGCTTTTATTGACTGCGCCAATCGTGAAATTCATCCTAATTCCACAGACGACTCCAGTCCCCATTCTGATGCGTCAATCGCTGCTCTTCACATCGACGATGATTTACTCCTACCACCTCAGTCGGCCGTCGCCGCGACACTGGTCATGACCAATCCTGTTCAAGGATCTGTTGGCCTCATTGAACCTATAGATACCTGTTTTAATAAGAAAGGAATCGTCATTCCCTATAATCTCGCCAGAATCACAGACGACAGATGTCACATCTGGATAACGAACACTTCGACGCAGCGCCAAATCCTTCCGCGAGGCCCCCGCAATCTCCGGTACCAAACCATTAACTGAAAATAATTCCCGCGAGGCAGTAGAGAAAATGATGGCTTCAACACTCGTCGAAGCCGAGCGTCACCAGATGCGCTCCCTTCTAACTTCATACAGAGATGTTTTCGATTTCGGGGGCCAAGTGTTAACCCGTACCACACTTGTCGAGCACCACAACGATACTGGAGACTCCCCTCCACTCCGAAGCAGACCATACAGAGTATCTGCCCCAGAACGTAGACTGATTCGAGGTCACATCACTGACATGCTAGAAAAAAAAGTGGTTGAACCTTCATCTAGTCCCTGGTCCTCCCCCGTGGTGCTTGTAAAAAAGAAAGACGGCACCCGGCGCTTCTGTGTCGACTACCGCCGCCTCAAGAAAGTGACACAAAAAGACGTCTACCCACTGCCTCGTATAGACGATACCCCCGACACGCTACAAGGGTCGTCCTACTTTTCATCCATGGACCTCCGAAGCGGGTATTGGCAAGTTCCTCTTGCGCCCGCTGAAAGGCCTAAAACAGCATTCATAACACCTGATGGCCTTTACCACTTCAACGTCATGCCGTTCGGCCTCCGCAACGCGCCTGCGACATTGGAGCGCATGATGGACGCCCTCCTCCGTGGCCTTACCTGGAACATTTTCCTCTGTTACCTTGACGATATTGTTGTTTTTTCTTCGACATTTGACGAACACTTATCTCGGCTTCGTAGAGTTCTTGACTGCATGCGTACTGCTGGCCTGCTATTAAATTCCAAGAAATGTACTTTTGATACACAGAAAATCAAAGTCCTCGGCCACTTGGTCACCGCAGACGGTATACGACCGGACCCAGACAAACTGCGGGCGGTATCGCAGTTCCCTGCCCCACAAAACATCAAGCACTTACGGACATTCCTGGGTTTGTGCACCTACTTCAGAAAATTTATTTCGGGATTTTCCGATATCCCTGAGCCTCTCAATCACCTGCTACGGAATGGCATCACTTTCACGTGGGGTCCCAACCAACAAGCTTCCTTTGAACGCCTCAAGACGGCCTTAACCTCGGCTCCCGTTCTTGGCCACTTCGCCGAAGGTCAAGACACCGAAATCCGAACTGACGCCAGTGGCCATGGAATAGGTGCTGTTCTCGCCCAAACTCACTACGGACACCAGCGCGTTTTAGGATACGCTAGTCGAACTTTAACCAAAGCTGAACGCAACTTTTCTACCACCGAGAAAGAATGCTTAGCCGTCATATGGGCTGTATCCAAGTTTCGCCCTTACTTATATGGCTCCCCATTGCGTATTGTAACTGACCACCACGCCCTTTGTTGGTTGGCTAGTTTGAAAGATCCATCCGGACGTCTCGGCCGCTGGTCATTAAAGCTCCAGGACTACAGCTTCACTGTCGTATACAAATCAGGGAAGCGGCACCTCGACGCCGACAGCTTATCTCGATGTCCGCTTCCAAACGAAGCGCACCTTCCCCCTCATGCACAAGCAACAGATGACACAGCAACTCTAGACAACATCAATATGGCTACAGCGCAACTCTCAGACGATTCCCTGCAGCCATTGATTCATTATTTGCAAGGCCAACCAACATCGTGCCCTCAGCGCACCAAACGACGCTCACGTCTATTCACTCTTCGTAGTGACATTCTTTATAGACGAAACTACGAGCCCCAAGGACGACCATGGCTCCTTGTAATTCCAAGACACTTACAAAAGAAAATGATAGCGGCAAGTCACGACGACCCCACAGCCGGACACCTTGGATTTGCTAAAACTTATTTCAGAATCCGTGAAAACATTTTCTGGACCGGCATGCACCGTACTATTAATAAATATGTGCGCGCATGCCATTTATGTCAAGCAAAGAAACGACCAACAACTGCACCTCCTGGACCACTCAGGCCGCTTTCTCCACCAAGCCACCCATTTCAGCGCATAGGACTCGACTTCCTCGGTCCGTTCCCCCAGTCGCAAGAAAAGAGTCGATGGATAATTGTCGCTATCGACCACCTAACCCGATATGCCGAAACGCAAGCGCTCCCCGCAGCCAAAGCTCTTCATGCAGCCCATTTTTTTCTTCATTCAGTCCTCCACCGACATGGCGCCCCCCAATCTATTATCACGGACCGCGGCACGCCGTTTGTAGCAAGCCTTCTTCGAGAAGTCTGCCGCCTTGCAAACACAATTCATAACGTCACCACTGCATATCATCCACAAACAAATGGCTTGGTGAAACGGTTCAATCACACACTGACCGATATGATCTCCATGTATATCACAGATGACCAAGACAACTGGAATTTAATTTTACCATACGTTACATACGCCTACAATACGACCCGTCAAACCACCACCCGTTACTCTCCGTATCACCTCTTGTATGCACGCGAGCCACTGTCTACAATCGACACGCTTCTGCCATACATAGACGACTCTTCTCTGGACGTTTACACCCAAACCATCCTTTACCACGCGGAAGAAGTTCGGCAACTTTCCCCCATTCGAACATTAGAATCACAACAGCAACAAACTATGCGTCACGCCGAGCACCACACTCCCGTTACCTGCAACGTTGGTGACGAGGTTCTCATTTGGACGCCCTCTCGCAAGCCAGGAAAATGCGAAAAGTTCCAAAAACAATTCCGAGGCCCCTTTCACATCTCTCGCCAGCTGTCCACAACGAACTATGAAGTGACTCCAGTCACTCCCCCCCGGGACAACCGCTCCAAACCTACTGATGTCGTCCACGTCGCTCGACTGAAGCGCTACCACCGCCAAGTCCCCTAGCACCATGGCCGGCGGACCGGCCCTTTTTCAACGGGGAGGTAGCTGTTAGAAAGGAAGATGTGAGGCTAAGCCAAAAAGGCCCCGCGCATCTCGAGCAGCAGCGAAAACGCTCGAGCTGTGCTCGGACGATTGCTCCAACGATTCTCCTGGCGACACCATCATAGTCAAATCTCTCTTCATTGTATTAAACTCATCTATTCACCAAGAGCCTGACAATATATATATATATATATATATATATATATATATATATATATATATATATATATATATATATATATATATATATATATATAGGTAGTTCCATCTTCCTTTCTCCATACAGTTGTGAGTAGCTCCCGTGTTTGTCTTCTATCTTGTGTACGTCTTTTTAGCGCTTTTAACCATGGTTCAATACAGTCAACACAAACTAGCCGAACAACAAGTTCTCTTACAGCCTAAGATTGGGCACGAGTGCTGTTTCAGTGACCGGCTGAGGCACGCGTTCAGTCAGCGCGTCGAAGGTATGGCTGGGGCCCAATAGTCGAGTTAGCGCGATCCGAATTCGATGACGTTTCGTGAAGGGAGAGAAGGCGATACGGACGCTTTGATTATTCTATGTGGTGTTGGCCTTGTCAGGGGACGTCCAGAGACCAACGGGTTTCTCAATTGGACCGAAAAATAAAAATGAATACTACCGACTATAGCAAGCCGGTGCTATTGCTAAATCTTAGGCTTTAGCTCTCTTCCAGAAATGGGATATCAAATCGGATATTTCAATACGCTCCCCTCCTGATAGTTTTCCGTCTGTCGGCAGACTAATGTAACCACTTGAGCGCAAACGCTTACTACGAACCTAAATATTACTTTTGACATTCAATGTTAAGTTCAAAGGTACAATATTTCTCTCAGAAATCGTTTTTTTCACCTTAGTGCTCCCATTATTTACAGTAAAATCACTGTCGCCATTATAAAACGTTAATAATTAGCGTGCATATTTTGAAAACTCTTGATCTTAGGCAGATCAGCAACCACTAATCTTGGAACTTTTAGGTTCACCTCACCTCGGGTGGACTGTAACAGGGGTCAGCTCGGCGTTATTTACTTTCACCTGAGTGAGACTTTTCATGTTGTTAATCACATGAGTCTATTGTCCAAGGCTTCCGCCTACGCTGTGTGCAGCTCATTATTTGAGTAGCTGAAGAGCTATTTGTGCAACAGAAACGCATACGTATGTGTCGACAATTCGTCATTTTCGCTGTACAAGACATGATCTGGTGTTCCTCAGGGATTGGTCCTAGGTCCCCATTTGTTTTCAATTTTTGTCAATGATGTTTCCCGTGTTGTTTTATATTGCATGTTTCTTCAATACACGGATGCTATAAAAATCTACAAGGAAATAGTGACGCCAAAGGATTGCACTAAGCTTCAGGAAGACGCATGTTCCTTCTTCGGGTGGTGCTTAGATAATGATATTTGGTTAAGCCGTTCTAAAACAATGGTCATGAATTTTTTCGTAAAAAGCATAATACCTCTTGTTTACATAATATCTACGGCGAAATCCTTTCTCGTGTCGATGAAATGAAAGATCGCGGTGTCATCTTTCACTTAAGCCTGAGGTCGGCGGCCATGTAACCAAGGTGGTCAACTCGTCTCTCTCCGCACTTTGGGTGCTGCATGTCGTGCAACGAAAGAGTTTAAAAATCCGCCTGCGTTTCTCACATTGTACTGTTCTCTAGCAAGGTCACAGCTGGAGTACGCCTCGGTTGTGCAAAATAGAATTTTCCAAACCATTTCTGTGCGGATTGAGCGAGTTCAAAAGAAGTTTATCTCTATTATGAAGCATCTCTATCTTAAGGAGAATGTAGCTCGTAAAAAGTATGAAGATGCGCTAAAACTTTTTAGAGTTCTTAGCTTGCACCTGCGTCGGGAGAAAACAAATTTGTTGTTTCTGCTGAAGGTCGTGCACGGCCTAATTTATTCACAATACCTCTTGTCCAATCGACCTAGACAGGTGTGATTTCCGCTGGAAGCAGCGTGAACTGTCTATTTTCGCCAGAGCGACAGTCTGTAACATATATTTGATTGCAAAGCTTCGGTACGTACTGCAGGTGAGCCAGTGTGCGAATGTGAATATCCAGAGATTTTATTGAGTCTTTGCAAAGTTCATTTGAAGACTTGAATTTGAATGGGAGACACGAGATAACCTCTTCCACCATGTACGCGATGGGGACCAGGGCTCTCGCATTTGTTTGTGAAGCGGTTGGTTTCACGGTCCTTATTTTTGCGAGACCAAGAGCATAACTTCATTAGAATGTTCTTTCAAACAAAAGTGCCACCTCATATGCCTTATTTCGGGTTTCATCCTAGGCCGGGGAACCAAATATTTTAACTGGATATCAGAAGGAGGTGGTTGTTTCAGTTTTCTTTTTGTCTGCCCATTTCTTTTTCAATACTTGTCTGGTGTCAGTAAGAAAATGCTCTCACGCAATTTGTTAACCAGTTTATTTCGAATCCCCCTGTATAGAAGTGTCTTTTCAAGTGGGAGCCAGGGTGTGCTCAAGCCAGCAAAGAGGATGATTATACACCCTTCAATTAATTTGTTTTCTTCAAATTGCGCTCTAGTACACTGTTTGATAAAGTGAGGCCTCAAGGCCACCGCACAGGCACTTATATTTGATTCAAAAGCTTTTTTTTTTTTTTTGGGGGGGGGGGGGGTTGTTTTTTAGCGCAGGCCGAAGAAACAGTTGTGGATTACGGCATACGGTTTTGAATGTAAGTGGAGAAACTGGTTGAGCATTTGGAAAGTGTGTTTTCAAACCGGAATACCAAACCCGAGTGGCGCGACGTTCACAAAACGTTCACTGAAATGGGAAGCTTTTAGTGTACTCTACGAACGACTTGTGGAGTGCAGTGCAGTGTGAAAGGCTTCTACAGTACAGCTTGGAGCTCGCTGCTAGCGCCAGCTCGGAGCACGTACAGCGAAAGCTGGTGCTGCAAAACTCGGATCCTGGCTTCAATCCAACGAGGCAGAGGCCTTAGAACGATAAACTGGCAGCTGGAAGTGACTCCCAATTTTCCGCCGCAATGTTGCACACTTTGTCAACTAGACACGTGACCTTATAGATTTACGTCTAGCTTTCAACGAAGTATCGCGCAAACATAATTGCTTATTCATCTTTAATAATAGTACCGACAAGATAATTTCGGTTGTTTGTTTTCAGTCCAAAATGTGCTTTTCCGACAAAAACTTGGGCAGCACCGCAATGCCTCAACGAGATACCGTCAGCCGCGGTGCTCTGTTTTGGGGTTTTTATCTGAGCTAGACACTGATCTCTGGGTCTAAGAGTATTAAAAATAGTTTATCTTGTTTTATGCAGCGACCGCAATACAAAACGCGGCTCAGTTTAGCCTAAAAACCACAGAATCGTGTACGGTCACGTGTCTAGTGGTCAAACTTGTACAACCAAGTGGGGTCACTTTTGCCTGGTGAAAGGGATACCCTTTTATCGCTCTAAGCCCTTTTACCTCGTTGGTTCTATCCAATCGTCTCTACGCTTCGATTATATGAGTATCGTACCTGCGTGCAGTTGTGTAACACTACTGCGCGATGCACATTAAGACCTTAGGCTAGCGGTTGTACTACACTGGCTCAATTTCTGAACCACAGCTGAGAGACAAGTCACCCGTTGAGGCTGACTAAGTTCAGGCTGTATAAAAATTCCCTCACAATCCAACGTATTTTTGTTTCCTTGCAGTTTGCTACGGAGGTCACTTGTGATAGTTTGGGCACTTCATTTTCCTTCACAGAAAAAAAAAAAAAAACAGCAGCAACGCAGCTCGTTCTAACAACGTTCGAAGACAGTTAGCTCGCCTGGATGCATGAAGCAATAAAGAATGGTGCTGCAGTTGGGGCGGTAGCGTGCGCCACCTAGCTTGCAAAAGCTTGACTAGTTTGCACTTGGCTTGGCTAAAGGGGACGACACCCTTGCAGTTCTCATAATTTCCCGGAGCGCTCACTGGTGGCGCTGGCTCTCCCAGAGAGGTCCATTGACCATCATGCAGAGCTGGCGGAAAGCGAAATCTGGTAGTCATTTCGTGTGAAACGTGTCTCGAGTTATTATGGAAAAACAAAAAAACGGTGGTTGAGAACGTTTAGCAGGTATCTAAAACCGTAAAGAAAAAAGAAAAACAAAAAACAAAACGATATCAGCAGGAAACGGTAGCTACCGGAACCGGAACCGAAATACTATACTTTTTATTTGAGTCCCTGCTAGAATGTAAGGATTCGTGGAGCATTTAACAGCGACCACTGAGTACCTCTGTGGAGAAAGTGTGATGATATATTCAAAATTAATTTATCTAAGAAAATATACGGATAGTTACTTAGGCTGCTAAGAAAAGTGCAGCCGACTTACACAAGTCGCACTAGAAAATAAGAAAAATATATTCTGGATCATGCATATTAGAGGAATTAATTAAGGAGAAATAGGGCTTTCCCTGCTCATTCTTCGTAATGAGAAAGCACAAATGAGGCTGAATAATTTACCAAATAACGGTTGTTGTGAGACCTTCATCAAACTGCCTAAATCTTGTGTAAGGACATTTTTGATGACCGCATCCCGGGAAAGCAGAGAAAAACGAAAAATGTATAAAATAAATTAGGAACTTTCAGATTAAGACGAAACATTGAGCCTCTTGTAAGCCTAGCCGCAACATCATTGCTTCCTTTTTGATCCTTTTTTTCTAAACTTACACACTACAGTTCGCTTAAGTAAATAACCAGGAGTTTTATTATAACCTTCGCACCTCTCGGGGTTCGTGCCACTATATCCCAAACGAGGTGCCGAGAGTCTCAAATACCACAGTTGTAGAAATTGCTCGAAATGCGATTTGAACCCTGCTGCCGATTTGCTTTTGTCTCGGAATATTCGGTCTTTCTGAAGCGATTACAACGGGGATGGGGAGGAGGGGGAGGGAGCGCACTTAAGACAATACCCTTCTTACCTTAGTTGTGGATTGCACAAGAGAAGATTGGGGGGGGGGGGGGGGGGAGGGCTGCTCTTTGAAAATGCTCATGGGATTTGGCAACGACGGCCGTGGCAGATGATAGGACTATGCAGCGTCGAAACCAACGTTCTTTAGCCGTTCTATAATTCAATCTTGTATAATGCGTTTTTTTTGCGCTTTTTTATAAGTTCCGTCCAAGTGATGTAATGACCGCTAAGTTAGCCTTGCTAACACCTATTTTATATTCATATGGAATTTCACATTTTTAAATACGACATCATATAAATATGAATCGACTCTGCACTGCCTGCGTGTTCGGGTGAACATGCACTTCAGCTGCCAGTCTGAATGCCCTAAATATTTAGAAAAGCAGACTTTAGATAACAACAGTTTAACGAACTAAAATACACCCAAAGACACAAAATGATGCATTAATAATAATAAAAAATCCTTACCTTTAGAGGGCGAGTTTGACGACTTCATAGGTACATTCTGAAAATTGATATGCACACTTGTCTAAGTGGAACCCAGCGTCTTCTTCGAAATTCTGTCTTTCGTTTTGCTTAGGAAACGTTAGGAAAGGCTCTCAGCATTACGTAAACCTACAACGTTTCGCCAAAAAAGTAAAGATATAACTTCCCCAAGAATGACAAAGTAGCTTAACAAGTCTGGCAAACCACCTGGGGTATTCCTTTAGCAACGTCGGCAATGGTTAAGAAGATTCACAATGCTCTACGTGACCGGTACGATGCACCATCGATCACAAAACATTACGCGTGCACAGAATCAACAAAGTAAGGTGTCATATATATTTTTCCTCGGTTCTTCCTATATATCTGAGTAAGCAACCAAATGCAAACAGGAGAAAATTAGATTCGAATAATAAATAAAAAAAATAATGAAAAAGAAAAAAAAAATTTAGAGGCAAAGGAAGGATTGTGGCAGGTCGGAAAATAAAACAAGACGCGAAAGAGTGTTTACTGATCAAACAAGGCGAGGTGTGGTGCTGCTCGCCCTTCCTGGATAGAACAGCAGGGACGCGACGTCTGCTCTCCGTTGGAATCGTCGGACGAGTGCCGCAGACTCGGAATGAAATGGTGCGTGTTCTTCTTTTTCTTTCTTTTCGGGAGCAGGGCACAAAGAAAGAGATGTCATTTGTGCGCGATAACTTTGAAAAAAAAAAGTTTTTAGAAACTTTGCAAGTAAACAGACCGGAGGCCCCTCTCTTGTCTTTCTGAAAAAGATGCCCCCACTGCTTTGAGGCAAAACCTGCAATAAACGATGAATGCATAACGTTTCATCTGCTGCTTGCTTTTTTTTCATTCTGCGTATTTTGCGAGGAGTATACTGACCACATTTTACTGCAACAGCGGGCTTGACAAATTACATCAGTAAGGAACTGCGTCGCAACAGGCTCTAAATCATTTAACAGGTTGGAAAAGGAAAAAGGGAGCAAATACGGACAGGTGGAATTTCCAGAAAATGGTTAAATATCCAGGCAATTTCTTCCAACTAATTTTCGCAGGAGGTATTAGGGCTCAACGAGACACATGATCGCGTCCTGCGGAAAATTACACTCACCACAGCGCACTATAGCAAACAACACTCACACCTTACAAATAAAGCAAAATTCAAACAAACCGCGCTGACTGACAGCTCTTTTTTATATAACTTTGTCTTCTTCAACCTCTAGCACCACCGAATTTCCCAAATCACGCGCACCAATCTCCTAGATGCCTAAAAATGTTTTCTCTTTTTCTGTCAGGTGTAAAGATGGTGTACTTATACAGTTGTTATAGTTCCTGGCGATATGTTCTGCTTCGATAATTTCTCGAGTTAATTGGTTTCTGTTCCTACCCAAAATTGTACAGGATGGCAAGTGAACGTCACATCCACAATCCCGGCAGTGCATGCCTAGATGCCCTGAGTTGGCTCTGGAGCTGTTGTTGTTGTGTTCCCGGAGCCTATCATTAAGGCATCGTCCGGTCTGACCAATGTACACTTTGCCGCACGAAAGGGGAAATGAGTACACCACTTCATCGGCACACTCAACGAACCTGGTCTGATGGTTTTTGGTGCAGCATACTGTTCGGTGGAAATCAGGTGAGTTGACTTGTTTACACAAGTTGCCAAGCTTATTGGGAGCAGTAAAGACGACATTGATGTTGAACTTGTTGGCGATTTTCTTGATGCCATGGGAGAACCTGTGGAAGTATGGAAGCACGACAGGTCTCGTATATCTTTCTCTGGCTCTTGGTGTGATATATGATCTCGTATTTTTTGTTTTCAAGATGCTCTCGTCCTGCGGAAGTATGGCATAGCTGCGACACAGAAACTAGTGTGGACCAGTTGCCACCTTTTATGCCTCTCAAAGGATCATTTGAAGCTTTTGAGGAGGAGGAGGAGGGAAGGGTACAGAGGGGAGGAAATGCGCCTCATCTTCCCCACACTTTCCTCCTCCCCTCCTCCTACTACCCCTTTTTCCTCTGTACCCTTCCCTCCTCCTCCTCGCTACCCTCCCATCCTACTACTCCGTACCCAAGCATCCTCCTCCTCCCCGCTAAATTTAAATGAAACATTTGTGCCACGTGACCTCAACATCAGTTCTGTTTCCCCACTAATTTAGCGGGGAAAATAACATCGCATGACCTTGGTCATGTCACCTGTGAACAAATTCAGTTTCACCGCTAAATTCAGCGAAATGCTTCACGTCTAGTGACCTTAACACCAATTCAATTCACCGTCCAATTTAGCGGTGAATTGAATTTGTGTTGAAGTATCGTGATGTCAATTTTTCCGCTAAATTTAGCGGAGAAACAAAATTTCCCCGCTAAATCTATCGGAGGAACTAAATTTGTCCTCTAAATCTAGCGGAGAAACTGAATTTCACCGCTAAATTTATGGGATAATTGAATTGGTTTTGAGGTCACGTGACGTTAGTTTTCCCGCTAAATTTAGCGCTGTTACGGCGACGGTAACGAAGCAAATGACGGAAACGGGCGCCTTGGAGCTGCGCTCTAAAACATTCGCGAGGACCTATCTACAAGAATCCTTTTGATAACTGCCCTGCTTCGTATGTTGGGGAAACCAAAAGCTTCCCGGAACGACTCTAAAGGTGTAACTATGATAAAAGGATGAAGGACATAGAGGGCAGCGCATTAGTCGAGCACGATCAGTAAAAAAACCTCACCATCGCGTTAAGAAAAAAAAAACATTATTATTGACAAAGACAGAAACGGGCGCGAAAGCCTGTTGTTAAAGTGCTTTCATATGGGCACCCCGCCTCCGCTAGCAGTCGCTGCCGATCGCCCAGCGAGCAGCGCCGCCCGCGGCCATTTTTGAGTCAGCACAGGGAGAGCGGTAGAGCTCCAGCGCCGCTCCCGCGCTTCCGCCAATATGGTAGCACAAGCAGGCATGTCATCCTTGCAACCCCCATCGGTGTACCACTGCAGTGGAGCTGCGACTGCAGATGTCGCTTCCAGATAAGTATGCGTGACGCCACTGCGAGAGGCACGCGTTTCGGCACCGCGATGGATCTGCACAGTGTCTACTTCAAACACCCTAGACAATATTAACAGGATTGTCGCAACGCTGCCATGCCGCTATATCTCTGGCTTAAGATGCATCACGCGGGAAGCCTCGAAAAAACAAAACACCAAAAGACACCCTTAACTTCTAAATTCAAGAATTCCACCGGGCCATTTGAAAGACACCAGGCCATTCGAAAAAAAAAAAGAGATGAAAATGGCCAATTTGGAGGACATCGAGAAGGACATAAACAGTCACCCGTGATTAAGGGCCCGATCTGGCTTGAAAACGCAGGGTTTTGAAAGTTCAAATGGCTGAGAGTTTTTTTTTTCTCTTCTAAGACATTAGTTGAAACAAGAGTACACTCTGAAAGATGTCTAACTTATGAAGCGTAAGGATAACATACGTTTTCTTACGAATAATTTTATTAAAAAAGGCTGTTATCGATAGACATGCTACGCACAGTATGCATAAGCAAAAAACTCATTTCCTTACACAGTCATTTATGCGTGAAGGGTCATTCATTATTAGCTATAAAAACGCGCAAAAAAAAATCCACCGTGAGAGGTCGAGGGGAGAGCCGAGACTTGCAGTTGCCCTCTTATCGCTTTTTCTTTTTTGTTTAACTTCGTGGCATCGTAATCTTACAACCATCTGGCTGATTGCTTTTTTGCGCCTGACAATGACACAAATAAACTGTCTTATTTAAACACTTCAAAAGATATTCCAATTTCAGAGCATTGGTAAATGTTGGACAGTTGGTTTGTCTTAATTGTAATTACGACTTTTACATGCCTATTAGGTTGGGGAGCTTAACGCCATATGTAATGGTAAGATTGAAGTCAAATTAGACAAAGGCATGCAACGTTGTAGCCATGAGGTTTAGAAGATATAGACATTATTTAGGTGTAAAGTTTATTTTTAGTAATAAGCTCAGAAGATGTCATAGCTAACACCGAAGTCAAAGCTATATTATACTCATGAATTAACAACAAAAAAAAATGTTAGGGTTAAATAACTTAAGTAAAAAAAACACTCAACTTGTGTATCACCAACTAGTCAAACACCACCCATTGTTGTAGAGGCTAGCATGTTTATGGCGCCATAGCAAATGCTAACATCAGAGTGACTTCTTTCCCGTGAGAACGTTAAATTCATGACTTTGTTTCTTACATATGCAGTTTTGTCATTGACCTGTATGTTACGTAATGTGTCTCATGATTCATTAAAAAAGCGTAGTTTCTTCAAACGCCAAACAAATCGGAAGCCATGCATTCTCGGTGAAAGGTTCATAGTAATGTGAAAAAGGTAAGAGAAGCTTCTACTTTAGTCTTAACCGGCTGTTACCAACAATACTTCAAATTTTGATCCCTCTCCCAGTAATTAAGTAGCGCAAAACAGCCACAGACTAAGATTTCTTTTCTTCAAATACTAATATATTTTCCTACCACTCAAGAAGGAACAAAGTTCATTGATATACGAATATACTTTTTGTTTTGTCCTCGTGAAGGTGGCCTCCTTAGTTCCGGAAGCCATGATCCTTCGCCGTCCGCCGGGCTCAGTCGACCAGCTTGATCTGGTCGTCAGGGCCCGCGCTGCTCAGCTATCTAGTCCTCCCATTGTTCTGCGGTTTGTTCTCGAATGGGCGGTACCGCTATGCTGCCCTGGCATTCCCACACAATATCGTATAGGTTGTTGTGCACCTTGAATTTCTTGCACTCCTACCCGTAGCAAGATGGGAGGATCAGGTGGAAGAATGTTCCATGCGCATAAACAAATAGTTTGAATTCATATACATTACGAGATCCACAGCAAAAAATGCCAGCAATACGGACGAACTACGGGCGGCAAGCCTTAACTTAATAGATAATTTAAACCTTAAACAGAACAGATATAGACATAGATTTCGATCAAGCGTTATATACAGGGTGTCAAAAAAAATTTACAGGGTTTTTTTCATCGTAAAAATAAACTAGGCATCGCCGAACGCTCATTCTCCGCCCAAAGGTAGCGCCAGGGGCCACAACCAGATGCCAAAGTTTCAGTCCGATCCGATATCTTAAACAAAAGTTATTAGTGATATACTGAAAATTTCAATAGGAAAATGAAGCCCATTTTTGCCCGTTTTCGTTTCCTGGCGCCATAGGGACCCATGTATTCGAAAACTTCGTCGGCCGCCATTTTCCAGTTGAAATTTTCAGAAAATCACTTTTGATTAAGGTATCGGATCGGGCTGAAACTTTAGCATTTGGTTGGGACCTCTAGCGCTACCTTTGGGTGGAGAATAAGCGTTTTGCGATGCCTAGCTTATTTTTGCGGTAAAAATTCCCTGTAAAGGTCTTTTTGTGACACCCTGTACTTTCAAAACACATTGCAGAAAGATTCTGGTTTTAAACGACATGATATTTTCAATTGTATAATGTGCTCCCCAGCTTACAATGTGTTCATCATATAGCTTATTCAAACTAATGTCCTTTTCGTCAACTGTTCATTTTGTTCTTTTTTTTTTGTTGGCAAAATATACTTCTTTCGAAAGTTATGCCTAGAGAGCTTGATCCCAAAGATTTTGTGCATTTTGTTATATCTCGTAATAGTTTGCGTGACTGCTGTTCTCTATGTCCGGTGTTGTTCCATATTTCTTCCATAGTTGTCCAGATTTATTTTATATATGTTCCATAGTTGTTTTATTTGTGTTCAATAGCTGTTCCTTATTTTGTAAACTGTATATATTGTGTTGCTGAACTGTAAGGGGGGGGGGGGGCGGGGGCAGAGGCTCTGTCAAGCACCATGCATTTATCTTTGCCCCCTACGCGGTAAAAATGCTTGCTTTTTGGATGGTAGCCCCACGCAACATATTGAACCATGAAGCCCCCCTACTAGCAGTTTCCGCCCTTTTGCAACCATTATTAACTATCTCAGAAGCCCAAGTCTCCCCGGTTCTTCGATGGTTTGCTACAGACCTTGATTGTGAAGAGGCTGCCATGAGTCTTTTTTGCGACACAACCTCGATGACCACGTGTTCCGCTGCGTGGTTGATTTGATGCTGTTACGATGCATGTTGCTGCTTGACCAGGATTGCTGTCCTCGTCCTACCGCTGGCTATGTGCGTCTCATACTCTTTAAGCTTCAGCTTATCTCTTGCCGGTTCATGCAATGCTATAACGGCAGGCTGATGTAAGTTGGTAAATTACAAGAGAGTCGGTCCATTCCTATTTATGGATCTACACTTCCATTGTCATATCTTATAGATTGGCAGGTTTACGTTTCTTTCGCAGTCTAGCTTCCATTCTGGCTGCTATGTTCCTCGCTGTTCTGCATTTTTCTCATTGTTTCGGTCTGTGCCCGCTTCCTGATTTGTTCATTTTCTTCTAAAGTCGAAACGCATTGGCTTAGCATACTGTCCACCTTCTTTATCTACGACCACTACTCGCGTGCCTTCCATCCTATCTTGGTATCGATAGCCTCATCCATCGATCAAAAATTAAATTTTCTATCATTGCGGTAACTACCGTGTTCATCTTTCTTTATATTGCCTCCATAACGTATCTTATCTCCCCTGACATCTGCGGTACCTTCACCTCTTGCGGCATCTGCTGTTTCTTGAGTCCTGTCTTCTGCTATTGCTGCATTTGTTCCACCATCTGTTGCCATTTCTTATTTTACGCCTGCTCCAGCCGTAAAGCACTTCTTTCTCCCGCTCCTGCCGTAAAGCACTTCTTTCTCGTTTTCCTCCAGCCGTCGCAGCATCTCTCCGTCTGTCTTTTAAGCTCCTCGATTGTCTGCCTGAAACTCTTGTTGCACTGATCCCGCCTTTTGCTTTCCAGGGGTGGGAAGGCGAGAAACACCGACTTTCGTCCGGCGACACCACAGAGCTCCGTGTCGCTGATGCTGTCCCACTCTAATGACCAACACCCGCGACAAACGCAGACATGCGTTGACAAACGATCGACGAAGGACGGGTTCCTGTCTGTCGTTCGACTTAAAGCGCAGCAAGCCTGTCTC
Organism: Ixodes scapularis; assembly: GCF_016920785.2. Taxonomy (NCBI): domain Eukaryota; kingdom Metazoa; phylum Arthropoda; class Arachnida; order Ixodida; family Ixodidae; genus Ixodes; species Ixodes scapularis. The sequence goes on along the minus strand of NW_024609873.1, from coordinate 13,343,386 downwards.
GCCGAGGAACATCTCTCGAAGACAAACTTACCCTCCTCGCCCGCTTGTACCTTCTATTTCCTCTCTTCCCGCCTTTATGCCCTTTCTCCCGTTTCTCCCGTAACTCGCTCCACCGCTCGACCTTGAGAAAATTTCTTGGCGGCCGCTGATCTTTCCCGCAGTTCCGGTCCCTCGATTGCTTGCGGTGGTCCCGGACGCGTCTCGCTTGCTGGCGGTCCTGTAGCGAAAGGGAATTTGCTGTGGCTGGTCTTGCCCGCAAAAACTTGGTGCGCGATGTGGTGCTTCAAGATGCCGAGGTCTATGCTTCTGCATCAGGATGTACGCACCCATGTTCGTGGACTGACCGACCCCTCACCACGATGTAGGACACGACGTTCCGCGGCAAGCCATGTTGGCAGTCGAGAAACTTGTCATCACGTTCTGTAATGACCTGGATTCCGTGTTGTCTGCCAAAAAACGCCTGCCCTCGACCATTCGTATATAAAGTTATAAGCATCCTCAAAATCGGCGTGAAATTCCGTGGCGCTCCCCCCACCTAGAATGCCTCGAACAACACAAAAAAGGAACGATTTGGGAGTTCTAGTTTGAAAAAGTGAAAGCCGTTTACAACTCCCTGTAACGCTGAATTGGAGCGCAGCTCTTGAGGAGGAGGAGTGAAGGGTATTGAGGGGAGGGTAGACCCCTCCTCCTTCTCCTCCTCCTCCCCCCATTCTTTAATATGCTCCGGGGGGTCACGTGACCTCGGGGGGGGGGGGTGTCACGTGACTTCGGGGAGGGGGGGTCACGTGACCTCGGGGAGGCGTGACCTGGGGGGTCACGTGTCCTTGGGGGGTGACGTGACCATGGGTGTCACGTGGGGGTCGCCTTGGGGGTCACGTGACCTTGAGGTGACCTTGGAAGGGGTCACGTGACCTTGGAGAGGAGACCACGTGATTTTGTGGGTCACGTGACCTCGGGGGGTCACTTGATCTTGGAGAGGGAAGGTCACGTGGGGGTCACCTTAGGAGTCACGTAACCTTGAGGTGACCTCGGAGAGGGGACCACGTGACCTGGGGGTCACGTGACCATGGGATGACCTTGGGGGTCACGTGACCTTGGAATGACCTTGGTTACGCCGACGGCGACACCGCTCAAGCCGGAAACGGGCACCTAAGAGCTGCACTCTAAAACGCTTGGTGTCATTGTCACGACTGTTCGCGGAAAGTTGCCAACGGCAAATGAAGACAGGAGGAAGCTTTAATCAAGAAAGAAAGTAGTCGTCTCCACTTTCACCGTGTTTGTCGGCGCGCTTTACGACCAAACAGCAAAACACGAAAACCGCGTCGCCAGACTCTGTTTGTCTGTGTATTTTTAAGTGTTTTGTTGACAATTCCAGTCCCACTAGGAAGCAAGTTTCCTTGTCCCAGTGTTCTGCGTCGTGTCCGCCGCGTAGGACGGCAGACTCCGACAAACAGGCTGTCCATTGGTGTCGTGCGTCACTGTCGTTTGTTGTTGTTTGTTGCTCTATTGTGGACACGGCTAATAACAGACGAATTTGGCGGTAGCAGCCAGAATTGGCATTTCTCGCAGTGTTTTCGCGCCTGGGGACACCCAATAATCTTGAGATATGGGCCGTTGCTTTTGTGTTCCGAACTGTCGGACGAATTACGCCCCCCCCCCCAAAAAAAAAAAAGAAAAAAAAAAGAAAAACAAACAGCGGTGATATTTAACGCGGGAGATGTTGAGTTCGGTTGCCGCTCGTTTTGGGTAGAGTATGACAACGTTGTAGTTCGACGGCTTACCGCTGTTTCAGATCATATCAAACTGAAACTTAGGTTGCTTGCACGTAAACAGCGGAAAATTATAATAAACCACATCGCCGAACAGATCTGGAGGCGGAGTAGAATCGACGCCGTCGACGTATTCCCGTCATGCCTCACCTGGCTTCTCAGCACGCCTTCATTTTGTTGCTCTGCGCGCCCCCTTGAGTATTTTAACTTGCAACGTAAAACTGCGGGAAAAACAGCACATATATATAAATATATTATTAATTGGCTCGGTTAAACCTGCGTGGTTCATGCACAGTTTACGAAACAAATTGGAAGTGGTTTGCGCTGCCTGCAAAATGATGAGGTCATTTTGTTTTTCGGTTCTTCAGAGCCGTATATTGGGAGAGTTTGGCCATTCATCGGTATCAATGGGGCGAAAATCTTTTGGCCGAAAAGTTGATTGACAGGCCGCTCGTGACCAATCACAAGCCGCAAAACCTCCCCTAGCGGTGGTCGTGAGCCTCACAAGTAAAGCAGGGTTCGGTAATTTCATTTTAGCGTCGCTAGAGTTAAAAACGTTAACGCCTGGTGACTGGAAACTTGGTGCATGTGAGCTTTTCGTCGTAGCCTTCTTTAATGGTAGAATAAACGAATGTGCACGCGGACACGTGCGTTGAAGTAACGTAAAAAAAAGTTTGTGTAGCCGCGGGAGTTCCGCCGTTCCGGTCTTGTTTGAAAAATGAGTCGTTGTCGTGCTCTGAAGTACCGGAACAGATCTTCCAGGGGAATTCGCTTGTTCAAGCTGCCGAAATCCCCGAGGAGACGGAAACTGTGGCTTTCAGGAATCAAGCGCGGCGTGGGCTGGAAAACTCCCGACAGGACGTACCTTTGCGAGGTGAGGTATTGTTCATTGTTAATATTGTGACGCGAGTGAGGTGAGGTATTGTTCATTGTTAATATTGTGACGCAAGCACGGTGAACGCGAGTGCACTGTGACAAAACCGTGTATCTTGTGATCTATTCTCTATTGCCGTGGAAGCGTCCTGTGCGCTTTCGCTTCACCGCAGAAAGACGAGTGGTTCAGGCCTGTGGCGTAGTGCGATCAAATAACATATAAGCCAATACTGGCAACTCCCGCGGATCGCGGGCGAAAGGTGATCGCAGCGCCCCTGGCGAGCTCGGAGTCTCCGCTTGCAGACGAATTCTCCACAATGAATTGGTTTTGCCTATCTCCGTGCGAGGTGAGCAATGAAAAAAAATTGTAACGGGTATTCGCTGCTTTGAATGTTACGAAGTAGGTTTCACCTCATGAGTCAAAAATATTTTCTTCGCGAGGGAAAGATGTTACGGCTTGTAGGGTGAAATTTTCGGGCTCTCCCAAAGAAAACATTCCGTCAGTAGACTCAGAACTTATGTCTGCCAGGCAAGACACGAATGTACCTTCGGCCTCTTTCTTTGAAAAGGGCAATGTAAAAAATGTTTTAGAACATTGCTACGTTTCAACTTTACTGTGCATATCGATCAGTTATTTTTGTTGTTGCAATTTTAAGTTCTCATGATTGTATTGCTTAAAACCGTTTCGTCGAATAGGCGAGCTGGCTATATCCTGATCGTCTCTGGATGATGAAGCAAAAGGAAATTTTGAACCACGTACCTTACTGCGATGTCAGTATGCTCTGGAATAAGACGATTGTGCACATGCAAATCTGACGCTATTACTGAAACTAATAAAGGCGGAGTTACAAAAAAGAACACTCTATGAACGGTCGTGCACCTCCTTCCATTTTTCAAAGTCTACTTTATTTTTATGTTTGAGACTACGCTACGCCGCCGCGGTCTTTCTTTCTGCTGCGTTTATGTTTTTTGTTTGCTTTTTCTTCTTTCTTGCGCTTACTTGACGTTCGAACCATCGTGTATTTTGCTTTGCCTTGTTTGGCTTAGTTTTTAATTTCTTTCCTTCGCTTCGTCGCTTACTACCACCGGTTCGTCTGCTATGCTATGCCTGGACATTTGGAGGGCCGTCTCCTGGTCTGCAACTTTGGTGTTGTTGTTTTTCCACTGTCGTCTATTCCGACGCACCGTGCGATCGCCGTCGTAGAAGGAGGTCTTTGCTGGGTGATTTGTATTTTTGTATCGTCTGCTAGGTTATTCGTTGCAATCGCCGGCCGCTGTTCGCGACTTTTCTCCATTTCTTTTTATTTTCGTCTGGGATGGGGACCCCATCTTTCTGCAAAGTTTGGAAAGTGTTTGCACAGTCATTTTTCTTGTTACTTTTTGTTTTTAAAATGCTGCAGAGGCTGGTTCGCTTTCTCTGGTAATTTTAACATACTGTTTGCGCACGCTTTAATAATCACCTATTCAGGTAAGAAATTGTGACAACGCAGTTTGTAACGGATAAACAGTAACTTCTTACGACGCAGTTCGAGTGGCCAAACGCCTTTTTTCCGCTTACCAGGTGCGCTTCAAACGCGTGTGATCCCCCTGAGTGGCGTTTGAGACCTCTAAATAAACTGCTCTATCTTCGTTTATGCGCGCGTTGTTATTTGTTTGTTGTTGCAGTTGCAATCAGTGGATTCCGCTTTGCAAACGGGGTGACCGTAATGAATTATTTCGGCTCTTGGGACGAAGAAACGGGGCTCGCAAAGCTCGAGGACGTCGCGGAGCCCATACTTTTTCATTGCGTGTCTGCTTCCGTAGACTCCGAGCCCGCTAAAGGCGCCACTGTCACGTTCGCCGCCGCTCCCATAGGTTTTCTGAGGAGTTTCCAGTATTGGCGAAGCTATATCGTATTTGGTGCGATGATGGATTTGTAAGATCGCGTATTTTGAAAGCGTGAGCTTCAGCGAAATAACTGTACTGTGACTTGAGCGGCTGAATACACCGTTTTGACGTCTACCGAAACGTTATTCGCTGCAGGACCACTTCGAGCCCTCCCAGTTCCAGACGAGGTGCTCTGACGGCTGGAAGAGACTGAAAGCCACAGCTGTTCCAAGCTTGTTTTCACATTCTGAAAGTCAAGTGAGTGCGTGTAACGAGGATAGGTGAGATTTTTGTTCTTTTGGTATTTACCTAGATTATGAGAGTGAATTAAAAGCAATAATTTATCTTGTGTTAAGATGTTTTTACTGATATGATTTGAAAGAGGCACAGGTGACCTATAATAATGTGGACTTGGTATGCTGTTGACATCTCTGTTTTATGCCAGAGGCCTTTTTTTTAAATCGGAGTGGTCCTTGTGCAAGAGTGCATGAGACACCATCAGTCAGTGTTGCAGCCTGACACAGCACAAAACCGCGCCTCATGGAAATGTAAGTCAAAATCCAATAACTCATATTCTGTTGCTTCTGTTAAGTTAATGCATGAGGCATTCGTCACTCTCAGCAGCCTTGTAATGCAATGACAGCCTCACCAGCTAGGTATCTGTCATGGTTCTTGCATGGCTTGGAGTGATTTCGTGAGGTGGGCAACACCCAATGGACCATTTGCAGAATTAGTGGTTCGAGAGTACATGGCTAGAAGGCGAGAGTTCCCTGGCCGCAGGCACGTCCACTGCGTCCCGTTGGCTTATTGTGTCGCAGTGACCTAGATAGAGCTCCCCCAAAACCACTTTTTCCCCCTTTATTTATTTATTTATTTATTTATTCAGGTTACCTCGCAGCGCCTAACTAAGGCATTATTACGAGGGAGGGATGCACATACATCAGCAAATGTACAAAATCACAGGGCACGATAACATGAGCGCGCAAAACAGATTTGTAGTATTTACATGGTATACTCAGTTGAACAATGGCATGGGCATGAGAACGCACAAATCAGTTGAGAAAGTCAGCATTTACAATATTATCGAAGAACAAAGCTGTAGATTGTCCCCTTGAGGATTATCTTTCACACCGAGGTAAATACGAAGAAGCTTTCGGCGCTCTCCGCTCGGCCAGCACGAAGAGAGAAAGGGCGACAAATCCATTTATTCGCGAACCCATATTTCTGCAAAACGAGGATTCTTGTACCATGTTTGCAGCAACCAGCGGCCAGGACCTCTGGAGCGACCCTGCATGTCGGCCTGCTGACGCAGCCGCTCCCCACCACCAGCGGGGCGTGCTTCGTAAGCATCTTCCAGGGTCCTGCGTACCCCCGTGTAGCAATACCACCACACTCTTCGCTGCAGGTGACCAGTGACAACCAGCGCGGCCAGGCCAGCGCAGCTGCCCGCGGCACCTTGGTGTCGGCGGCCTCCACCGGCTGGGTATGTGGTTTTTGCACGGCTTGGAGTGATCTCGTGAGGTTTGCAACACTCAATTCTCGCACTGTGTTTGCAGCAACCAGCGGCCAGGACCTCTGGAGCGACCCTGCAGGTCGGCCTGCTGGCGCAGCCGCTCCCCACCACCAGCGGGGGGTGCTTCGTAAGCATCTTCCAGGGTCCTGCGTACCCCCGTGTAGCAATACCACCGCACTCTTCGCTGCAGGTGACTAGCAAAAACCAGCGCTGCCAAGCCAGCGCAGCTGCCCGCGGCACCTTGGTGTCGGCGGCCTCCACCAGCTGGGTACGTGTCATGGTTCTTGCACGGCTTGGAGTGATCTTGTGAGGTGTGCAACACCCAATTCTCGTACCGTGTTTGCAGCAAGCAGCGGCCAAGACCCCTGGAGCAGCCCTGCAGGGTGGCCTGCACACGCAGCCGCTCCCCACCACCAGCGGGGCGTGCTTCGTAAGCATCTTCCAGGGTCCTGCGTACCCCCGTGTAGCAATACCACCGCACTCTTTGCCGCAGGTGACCAACGACAACCAGCGCGGCCAGGCCAGCGTAGCTGCTGGTGGCACCTTGGTGTCGGCGGCCTCCACCAGCTGGGTATGTGGTTCTTGTGCGGCTTAGAGTGATCTCGTGAGGTGTGCAAAACCCAATTCTCGTACTGTGTTTGCAGCAACCAACGGCCAAGACCCCTGAAGCAGCCCTGCAGGGCGGCCTGCTCACGCAGCCGCTCCCCACCACCAGCGGGGCGTGCTTCGTAAGCATCTTCCAGGGTCCTGCGTACCCCCGTGTAGCAAAACCACCGGACCCTTCGCTGAAGGTGACCAGTGACAACAAGCGCGGCCAGGCCAGCGCAGCTGCCCGCGGCACCTTGATGTCGGCGGCCTCCACCGGCTGGGTATGTGGTTCTTGCACGGCTTGGAGTGATCTCGTGAGGTGTGCAACACCCCATTCTCGTACTGTGTTTGCAGCAACCAGCGGCCAGGACCTCTGGAGCGACCCTGTAGGTCGGCCTGCTGACGCAGCCGCTCCCCACCACCAGCGGGGCGTGCTTCGTAAGCATCTTCCAGGGTCCTGCGTACCCCCTTGTAGCAATACCACCGCACTCTTTGCCGCAGGTGACCAGCGACAGCCAGCGCGGCCAGGCCAGCGCAGCTGCCCACGGCACCTTGGTGTCGGCGGCCTCCACCGGCTGGTTATGTGGTTCTTGCACGGATTGGAGTGATCTCGTGCGGTGTGCAACACCCAATTCTCGTACTGTGTTTGCAGCAACCAGCGGCCAGGACCTCAGAAGCGACCCTGCAGGTCGGCCTGCTGACGCAGCCGCTCCACACCACCAGCGGGGCGTGCTTCGTAAGCATCTTCCAGGGTCCTGCGTACCCCCGTGTTGCAATACCACCACACTCTTTGCCGCAGGTGACCACCGACAACCAACGCGGCCAGGCCAGCGCAGCTGCCCGCTGCACCTTGCTGTCGGCGGCCTCCACCAGCTGGGTATGAGTCATGGTTCTTGCACGGCTTGGAGTGATCTTGTGAGGTGTGCAACACCCAATTCTCGTACCGTATTTGCAGCAAGCCGTAGCCAAGACCCCTGGAGCAGCCCTGCAGGGCGGCCTGCTTACGCAGCCGCTCCCCACCACCAGCGGGGCGTGCTTCGTAAGCATGTTCCAGGGTCCTGCATACCCTCGTGTAGCAATACCACCGCACCCTTTGCCGCAGGTGACCAGCGACAACCAGCGCGGCCAGGCCAGCGCAGCTGCCGCTGCACCTTGCTGTCGGCGGCCTCCACCAGCTGGGTATGAGTCATGGTTCTTGCACGGCTTGGAGTGATCTTGTGAGGTGTGCAACACCCAATTCTCGTACCGTGTTTGCAGCAAGCCGTAGCCAAGACCCCTGGAGCAGCCCTGCAGGGCGGCCTGCTTACGCAGCCGCTCCCCACCACCAGCGGGGCGTGCTTCGTAAGCATCTTCCAGGGTCCTGCATACCCCCGTGTAGCAATACCACGGCACTCTTTGCCGCAGGTGACCAGCGACAACCAGCGCGGCCAAGCCAGCTCAGCTGCCCGCGGTACCTCGGTGTCGGCGGCCTCCACCAGCTGGGTATGTGTCATGGTTTTTGCACGGCTTGGATTGATCTTGTGAGGTGTGCAACACCCAATTCTCGTACAGTGTTTGCAGCAAGCAGCAGCCAAGACCCTTGGAGCAGCCCTGCAAGGCGGCCTGCTCACGCAGCCGCTCCCACCACCAGCAGGGCGTGCTTCGTAAGCATCTTCCAGGGTCCTGCATACCCCCGTGTTGCAATACCACCGCACTTTTTGCCGCAGGTGACCAGCGACAACCAGCGCGGCCAGGCCAGCGCAGCTGCCCGCGGCACCTCGGTGTCGGTGGCCTCCACCAGCTGGGTATATATCATGGTTCTTGCACGGCTTGGAGTGATCTTGTGAGGTGTGCTACACCAAACTCTCGTACAGTGTTTGCAGCAAGCAGCGGCCAAGACCCCTGGAGCAGCCCTGCAGGGCGGCCTGCTTACGCAGCCGCTCCCCACCACCAGCGGGGCGTGCGTCGTAAGCATCTTCCAGGGTCCTGCGTACCCCGTGTAGCAATACCACCGCACTCTTTGCCGTAGGTGACCACAGACAACAAGCTCGGCCAGGCCAGCGTAGCTGCCCGCGGCACCTTGGTGTCGGCGGCCTCCCCGAGCTGGGTATGTGTCATAGTTCTTGCACGGCTTGGAGTGATCTCGTGAGGTGGGCAACACCCGATTTTCACACCGTGTTTGCGGCAACCAGCTGCCAAGACCTCTGAGTGAACCCTCCAGCCCCGTTCTCCATCACCCGTTTCACCTAGGCTCACTGAATATGTCTTTCTTCAGATGAGCCGGAAGATCAAGCAGCTGGAGAACGGGAATCGTCGCTTGGTGAGGCAGGCTGCCTTACAAAAGACAAGGGAAGCGACATTCCGGTCTCACTTGCACAAGATCTTCACTGCGGACCAACTGGCAGCGCTATCGAGATCCAGCAACAGGTGGTCCAAGTGGTCTAATGAGAAGGTGAAAAAGTCGCTGAAGATGCGATTTGCGTGTGGCAGCACGGGCTACGGCTTGCTACTGGAGGGCAACTTCCTATTGCCGTCGTCTAGAACTCTGGGGCGGGGGCTTGAAGGCAAGTTTGTTGTCAGGCTACTCAAGTGCTTCAAAGCTCCCTTTTGATTATTTGCAGATATAATATCCTTGTTAGCAACTGTAGTGTTTTTGTATTTTACACAATTTGTTTTTAAATGATAGGTTGGTGTCATGGTTCCTTTTTCACTTAGTTGCAGTGTGGTTGAAGGGGTAGATTATTGATATTGTGTTGGAATGATTCTCTCATCGCAGGCATGCTAGCACTAGTTTGACCTCAGTATCTTGCACGCGTCGAGATGTGGATTTAAGTTTAGAGGGGGAGTGTTTCCTTCACTCCCAATTTTTGTAACCTTGCTGATGCGACCATGGAGGTAATTATGCTGACGGCGTCTAGGAGAGCATCCTGTGGTGATGATAGTCGAATGAGGCTCATGGATTCCGTACGAGCACTGCATGAACACTTGACTTGGGCTCGTGACAATAAGTGCCTCGGCAAACATTTGGGCAGTAGCTCATGACTAATCTCTGCACACGAATGACCAAAATTAAACTTGGTTTACAGCTCAGCACATGCTGCACATGTTGCCATTCCAGCGTATGGCTATACACAGTTTTTAGGTGACGTCATTCTAGTCACCATTCCCAGGTACTAAGCGTCCCATTAATGTAGTGGAAGGTAGGTCTAATCTGCACCCCGTGATTGGCGCGGCTCTACTAGAATAAAACGTCATCATCTCACCTACCAATCGTGTGTGTCCTGTGTCCTGTGATGTCGAGATCGCTTTAGCGCTCTTATCAGTTGCCCTTGGGACTCACGATGAGTTGGCCCCATGCCGTTCGTTCGGCGATGTGCACAGTTTCCAAGTGCTGGCAAAGTCGCGATTGCAGCGAGTTAGCGCAGTTGAGTGCGCTTCTTAACGAGCACCGGTGTGCTGTGCAGAAGCGACACTTACAGAGAAAACACCGTGATCGTGCGTATTTCGCAGGCACTGCGATTGTGCATTGAGTGGAAGGCACACCTCCAGAGAAGAAGAGGTCACGCGCGTGTGCGACGAATTCAGGAAAACATTGTAATGTAGCGTGATGATTGTTCATGTTTCTGGTCAATATGAGTGCTTACCTCTAGGCCAAAAAAACAACAACTGGCTTTTACGCTTAATATGTGTTACGCTACAATTGAGGTCCCGCAAGCTGTGTGCACCATTGCTCATCATTTCTTTAGTCTAAGATTTAAAACGAATATTTGGGTATAGCAAGAGGACTGACAAATATCTCATCTACTTACAATCTCCATGTAGGCCTTGATTTATTTGAAGCGAGAGTCATTCAGTAATTTAGATCAGAATTAACTAAGCCTTGGCAGTGGGTAGGCAGATACTTGAGAATAACCTAAATGAAACCAGCTAGATTTTTCTTTACAAAGTATAGTCATTGCTCACATGCTGAGTTTGTGCACTAAAAAGCTATCTCTACAGGAAAAATGCTGTTGACAAGGAGAACTAAATCACAAGCTTCATTTGTTGCTTCGTTTAACAACTGCAGAATTTGAGCACATCCTTGAGAACGTGAACTAAACATCCTCAAAATTACTCTCGTCTAACCTCATTTCAGTGGATTACTGTGTGCCCCTTGATATTAGGTGTTTTAGGCATGATAGCCTTTATATCATATCTAAAGTGACTATTTATTCATACATGTTCACGCTCATCCATCACTCAAATACTATAATGTTTTGCAAAATGCGTACTAAGGTAAGAGTGCTAAGCTGAGTTAGCATGTAGATTAGCTTAGCTTGTTTGTAGCTAGCTAAGCTAGTTACACACGACCGGAAGCTAGCTTAGCTTAGCTTCCATTAAGCTAAGCTACTTTCCACCATCTTGACATCAACACTGTCAAGATGGCGGAAGCTGGGCGTAATGGCAGTATCAGAAAGGCACAGCAAGTATTAAATATGCGATTCGGAATTATTCGACCCAAGTCACTTTTAGCTTCTTATTCGCTTGAAACATAAAATTCGCTATTCGCACGTGCCTGCTTAAGGGGAAACTAAAGCGGTTTTGTACCTTTAAAAAACACTTGCATCGTCTTCATATGGCCTTCAGTATCACGAATATTAAAAATATTTGTCAATTTGAGGCCCGGAGTAGCCATCAAAGCATTGTGACCATAGCGCTGAAGCCCCGCCCTCCCGCCTTCTGAGAGACAGCAGCGTCGCAACAAGGGTCCTCGGAATCTCTGCAGCTATTGCAAGCTTATTTGAGTGGTCGACAAATTGTGTGCAATTCACCTCATGCTCACGATTTTTGATCGCCTGTTTGTTTTGACATACGTTTAGTACACCTATAAACTTTCATAAAGATTTAGCGGATGTTGGTCAGGCGTGAAAGATTGTAGCGGGAACTAGGCGTCTGTAGCTGATGACGCACCATTCGCGAGAAAAAAAAAGCGCTGCATTGGGCAAGGCTGGTCACATGTGCCGGAACACTGCACGAGAAATGGTGCTTGAGCTTCGGTGGCCAAATGAAAGTTCTTGACATGACATCATGCCGAGTGAATTTTTTTTAAATATTTCTTTGCGTTGGGTGATACTTCTTGATCAAATAGTGCATATCCAAATTTGCCGGATACAAATACGGAAGAATTCACCTCTAACTCATTTTTTTTGGAAAACTTCTTTAGCTTCCCTCAAAGTGTTTTCAACAAAATCAGTCAATGGTTCACAAATCGGAGTCGGTGACACTTTTAGCAACGCACAGCTACCGAAGTAACAATGGAGTGTTCTTTACTTCAGTGCTGGCAATCATCAACATTGCTAATGTAAAAGCAAAAATGTTTTCCTCATGAAGTGGCACTGCCAACTTTAAGAGAGTGGCAAAAACTCGTAAAAACCAGCAAAAACCATTCGTATGGACAACAGGAATGGAAGTCAGCGGCCTTTTCTTCGTTTAGTGCCCATGCTTTTCTTTTATTGACTGAGGGGGAAGTTTAAAATCATTGATTCCTTCAGTTGAGTTTACCAAACACTGCATACACTTGATGATCTAAAGCATTTCTGTGTCTGTAGGTGAGCACTACCCTACGGGTCCTCAGTCACTCCACGGCCACTGCCCTGCACTTCCTGGTGGAGAATCATGGCTGGAGCACCAACTTCCTCACCACGGCTTGGTTCTTGGAACAGGTCAACAAATGGTTTCATCTTATGAGCAGCAGGCACCCTGTCCTTACGATCAGGTGGCAAAATGAGGCCTGCTACAAGAACACCCTTGACTTTCTGGTCAAATTTAAGGATCTTTTTCTCCACCTCACTATTGGGGATGGGGCATTCAAGCCAGTGCAGGTGGAGATAGTCCTCTCTACTAAGTCCATTCTGGACCTGCAGCAAATTCTCATTGAGAGACATCCTTTTTTATTCGTGCTCACATCCAGATTCACGCAGGACTGCCTTGAAAACTTGATTTCGGTAGTGCGACAGGGCAACCCTATCCCAACTCCCTTGGAGTTTAAGATGGCCTTGAAAATCATCACACTCTCAGAGTACCTCAAGGCGTCCAAGGCAGGGTCCTACGAACTGGACGATGCCTCCTTTTACCTGGCTGACCTCGCAGACTTGGATGTACAACCTGCTGTGCCCACCGATATTTTTCTTAAGGAGTTAGAACTCACCATGTAACTACCTGGGGAGAATAGCTTTGACTATTAGCGGGTATGTGGTACGAACAGTTGTAAAAAATAATGCTACATGTGACACGTGTGCTGCAGCTGTTCAAGTCCCCATGGCACCTGCAAATAGCCTCCTCAGGCTAAAGAATTATGTCCCTGAATCCTTTCTTTTTCTTGTGCTCTGCGTGTAAGTTTGCGTGAAGCCTCTAAATTTTCTTCACACTTTCTTCAGCTCTTTCTGAGAAGCTTTCTTTTGTTTTCTGCTCTGCATGTAAGCGTGTGTGAAGCCTCTCAATTTTTTCACACTTTCTTCAGCTCTTTGTGAGGTCTTTTTCGTATGCTCTCCGTGTAAGCCTAAGTGAAGTCCCAGAATATTGTTTTACTTTTTCGCTTGCTTCAGATGTTTGTGGGAAGCTTTTCTTTTTATTGTGCTCTGTGAGTATGGCTGCATGAAGCCTCTGAATTTTTTTACGCTTGCTACGGTTCTTTGTGGGGGGCACTTTTTCTTCTGCTCTGCGTCTAGGCCTATGTGAAGCTTTCGCTTTGCATGCAAACTTGCTCTTCTGTATCATGTTTTTTTTTTCTTGTCGTCCTTCTTGTGCTGTGCACTGCTTATGTTTCACTCATCCCTTTTTGCTTCATGTGGAAGTTTGTAGCCTACCCTTTCTTTCCTCGTGTCTTGCATGGAAGCCTATGCAGAGACTTTCTGCCCATGTTAGCTTGTCTTTTCCCCTGTCATTCTTCTGTTCGCTTTCCTCGTGTCATTCCCACATCTCGAAATATGCACTCTCTTTGTGTCCTCAAGTTTTTCACTTCTGCACTTGCTTGAGGCATTTGCACGCCATCTCTTTGCTTCATGAGCTTTCCGTGTGAGCCTTCACCATGCAGCACTTTGACGCTTCTGGAAGCCTGTTCTTTGCCTCCGACCCTTTTGGTTTATCCACTTGCTTAATTTAATTTTGCAGTTTCTGTGTTTTTTCTTGCAGAGGCATGAGACCCATGTCCCCTCCATGGTCATCGGTTGCAGCTTTTGGGTCTGTCTCATTTTATTTCATTGTAGTTGCAGACTTAATTATTGTCAGGTATCTGTCTGTTAGTTTGTTTGCAGTAGACCTAACTGCCGCCATTTCCTTTCCGTGAGTTAGTTTTTGTCGGACGCTCGTACCCAGTGTAATAGGTGCAAGGGCTGGGTTTTGCTGGTGTGTCCAAGATGTTGCAAGGAGACTGCTGGCCAATTGTGTGCATGCATCAAGAATAGCTCTGTGTCAGAACTTCCTTTATTTCCTTGTTTTTTGACTCCATACAGACCAATGTTGAAATTGTTGGTGTCTGCTTCATCAATGGAGTGCAAGGAACAAACCTATTTGTTTATTACGGAATAATTGACATGGCCGTGTCATACATTTTTGTTACATGGTCACTGGAAGGCGGGGGAAAAGAGAGAAAGCCCATGGCCGTTGCACAGGAAATCCCTTAGAAACACCGACCCCTGGTGGTGGCCTGACCCAACACTTTGCCGCACAAGCTAAAGGTTCATCTCGGTAGATGGCCTCCGTGCCTGAGTGGGGCATCCTTGCACTCCTTAAAGTGCCTGCTCAGTTCCTGGTCCATAGCCTGGCTCTTTCACTCATTAACTGCCAATGAAGTTAGTGCCCAGTGGTAATTTCATCATCTGACTAAAATGAGTTGAGTTAAAGCGTCTGGGGCACAACTGGTCCAGGTGGTGCTTCATTGTGCCATGGTGGATTTTACCAGTCATGCAGTTTTTGACAACCTGGAAGACGATCTTGGTCCCCATTGTTCTACAGCTCCCATGTTTCTTTCAAAAACAGGGCTGCTTTCTTTGAGGTTGCTAGGTCTTTCCAGGTCTACCTTTGGCTCCTGGGTCTCAGTGATGAGGTTCATGCGGCAAACTCTAGGACAAAAGTTGAACACGAGCTCTGTTGGAGATTGTCCTCCTGTGGTAGGCGGAGTGCGACGGTACGCAAGGAGCCATCTTGCCAAGTATGCGGCCAAAGAACCACGCGAGAGTTTCTTTAGACTGTTTTTGATTGTTCTGACAGCTCTATCGGGAAGTCTGTTTGACTGTGGATAGTTAGGTGCTGTCCTTAGGTGGCCAATTCCATTCTGAGTAATGAACTCGGTAAACAGCGTGCCGGGCAATGGTGTTCCATTATTGGACACCAAGCAAGCAGGAAGTCCTAACCAGGCGACCGTGTTCCTCAGATATTCGACCGTTGCAGTGGAGTTGGCTGGCTGCTGATGCCAGTGGTTTCTTTCAATCTTGGTAACTTTTTACCACAATTAGCACTGTTTTACCTTTCATAGGTGCAGTGCAATCCACGTAAATTCTTGTCCATGGAGCCATGGGCTCTGGCCAAGCTCGTGGCTCCGCTTCTGGTGGTATTAATGCAGCTTGTTGGCATATTGTTCAAGGTTGTACGGCATCATCGATTGCCTTACCTCATTGCGTTGATACCCATGCGTGTGTCATGAAATTCTTAGAAGAAGTTTAACCTCCTATGGGCCTTTTGACTCCGTGGATGTTGTGTGACGACACTGGTCCAATTGCCTCTGGAGGTGTGGCACATTCAGGATCAGTTCCTCACTGTGGTTGCCATACACCAGGAGACCTGACGCAGCAGTGTCTGCTTTGCCTTGTCAAAGCCGTCGTCTTCCTTTAATACACACCTCTATTTCACATTTTTTCGGAGCAGGTGGTTGAATGGAGCGAATAGCTGAAACATTTGAGGCAGGCAGCTTGCATGCATATAGATGATGGATCCTGAGAAATAACAAAGTGCATGGAAATTCCATGGAGCGGGAGTTTTCAGGTTGGCTTTCAGCTTGTTGAGATAGGTAGGTCAGTCTATCTACCTGGTGATCGAGCTGAACGACCGACTTGCTTGCATCCAAACTCGCAGGAAAGTCCTCAGAAGTACTGGCCCTCTGGTAGCCGGACCCATCAGTGACATTGCCTTTATCTTTCGTAATTAGATGAACCCTTGGTAACTTACTCGGGTGGACGAATATCAGATTTCTGTCATTTCACATCATTCATGCTATCTGCCTGACCAAAGCAGCTGTTTCCTGTGGTAATGTGTTATGAATGTTTCACGCTCACATGCATTGAAACTGATGTCAGCATGCTCCCAATGTCTGCCTGCCAATGTCTGCCACCAAAAAAGGTTCTTTTGTGACAAAGTAGTATATTACAGTCATGTCTCATTAACAGGCTTGTGCAAATAACTGATTTTGGGTTCAAAGCGAATAGCAGTTCGGGCCGAACAATTTCGAATCCATTATCGAATAGTTGCTCTACCTTTTTCCAAGCCCGTTACTGCCATCACGCCTAGCCTCAGCCGGCTCAAAAGTTTGCACTCCCTCGGTTACTTCAGAACATTTTTAAAATGTACTGAAGTAACCGCTCTTTAAACACTTACGTGATTAAAGTGCATGAACATGTGCTAAGAGCCTCATGGTAATTTTAGGTATGACAGAAAGGGTATCAGATCTAAGATAGCTAATATATGAAGACAAAATTACTAATCCGCTGAGGTGAGGAGAGTTGTTCTGATGCCACATTGAATGTTGTTCAAATTCTCAAGGATGTGCTGAAATTGTGCGGTTCTTAATTAAAGCAACAAAGCTTGTTACTTAGTAATGCTTGTCAACGGCACTTTGTATGGAGAGACACTTCGAGCATACAGAATGGGCATGTGAGTAATGAATATACCTTTTTATACAAAGATCCAGCTGATCTCAGTAAAGTTAATTGCAATTATCTGTCTATCCTTTGCTAAAGTATAGTTAATTTGGATATAAATTATTTAATGACTGGCTTTGAATATGTCAAGGCCTACATAAAGGCTGTAAGTAAATGGAAGATGTAACAGTCCTCTCACCATACTCAAATATCCTTTTTTGAATATCAGACTAAAAGAAATGATGACCACTGGTGTACAGAGCTTGTCAGGAAATCAACTGACGCCTAAGACAGAGAGAGAGAGAATGAACTTTTATTTTGAGCTTTTTGGCATGGTGTGCCGAGCCGGATGGAAGCGGTTCCCTTTTCACGAGATCCCATATGCTGTCTTGGCCACCTGGCTCTTTGCGACCAACCGAAGCTTGTTCTAAAGGGCGGGGCTGAACAGCAAGTTCTTCCATCGCTCTACAAAGGATAGGGGGTAGTGGTGGGAGGTAGGGGTGGTGGGTGTTTCTGATTAAATCTGCACTCCCCTACCATGTGCCGGAGGGTTCCTATCTCTTGACACACTGGGCAGTTCCCCCGGTATTGATTGGGGACCATGCAACTGACAAAAAGGGGGTCGGGGAAGGACCCTGACTGAATTTGTCTGTATGCCACTTGTTGCCCCCGCGTTAACTGAGGATACGGGGCCGGCAGTTTTTGCCTTTCTTTGAAGAACATGACCATGTTCTTGTAAGTCACCATGGGTTGATCCTTCACCTCTTCCATGGCTCTGGCCCGGTAGGTCAGCGCGGGCCTACTGGTGACCAAGTTTGTTGCCCTCCACCACGGAGTGGACAGGTACCCATACGAGTTCTATCGGCTCCTTTGGGGGTCTCTTGTTTTTGAGCACCACAGCGCCTTTTGGGACACCCAGCCCGACTGGAAGCTCCTGTATGCTTGGTGTGAGTCGATGATTATCATGGTTTTGCCTGGCAGGGTGAGGGCCAGGGCGATCGCCACTTCTTCCGCCTCTTTCACATCTCTTACTTCCACCGACACTCTCATCAGCATCTTCTCCTTGCTTCTCACTATGGCCGCAGCTCTAGTAGCTCCCTGGTCTTTGGAGACGTCCGTGTAGACTTCCTCCTCCTCGTTCTCCAGTTCTCGGCTCAGTGCCCGAGCCCTGGCCTGTCTTCTGCCGCCACGGTGAGCAGGATTCATGTTCTTTGGGAGGGGCTTAGTCTTGATCTTTTCCTGCCATTCATCTGCCAGTTGTTCTCTCTCTCCCAGGTCTACAGCACTCCTTCCTATTTTTCGTCGGATCTGTCTTCCTGCTTCTGTCTGACTCAGCCATTGCTTTGGTTGGATAGGTGTCCCTCGATCAATTCGTCTTATCTGCTGTGTATTCCCGTGTCCAAAATTTTGTTTGTCGAGGCGCTCATGGGGGACTCCAATGGTCTGTTTGAATGCCTTCTGGATTATTATGTCAGCTTGCTTTCTGTCCTCTTTTCTATGAGATGTTTACTTTGAATTTCACTTCAAGCTAAACACCTACTTCCATCAGAAATATGAACCATCATCACACCACATTACAATCTTTTTTCTGAATTCCTCGATTGCGTGCGCAAACCGTTCTGCTGTAGAGATGTGCTTTCCTTCTAAAGCAGGAGACTGCACCTTGGCGAAGCCGCAGTGAAGCCTCGTTGCATTCCACGCGATCGCGTTATCTGCGAGATCCACGCGACTGCGGTGTTAGCTGCGCGAGTGTGGCTTTTCCGCAGTACACCGGTGCATGCTGAAAAGCACAGTCAACATGGCTAACTTTCCGCAATCATGACTGCCAGCACCTATAAATTTCAAATTAATTTCAAAGCCAATGTCGAATACCACATTATTCTAAACTAATATTCTAAATTTCGAATATTCGCACAAGCCTACTCATTAATATAAACTTTTAGGGGACAGATGAGACGTCATACAGTTCTGCCGTCTGGACTATACACACCTGTTTTGGGGAACGAACTGGACAAATGTATGCATTCTTGTGTGGATATTATGAAAAGAAACTTCCGGAAAAAATATAAAAATAGAACAATAGTGAATCCGTGAGGTCACAATGCGCATCAATAATTCACTATAGCAAGTTGATCGTTGTCTGGACATAACGCATGTGCACCTAAAATGGTTTGGTTCTTCAGGGCTTTTATGCCAAATGGTTCACTTGCCCCTCCCTCCCTATTTTTGTTTATGGTAGTAGATGATAAACCTAAAGCAACATTTTTCTTTATTTTTGTTAAATTACTTGAGACAGAAATATAGACAAGAAAGATGCAGGTAGGAAAAAACAGAGGGACAGCATTCAGACGCTAACTCCCTGTCTTCTTGTCTTTTTGCTTGTACGTGGATGTTTCTTATCTTCTGCACCTCTGTCTCACATAATCTTTACATAATGATAAACTTAGTCCATCTCTCCAGCATCTGCACTGTTTTTGGAGTAATTTTCAAACTTTTTCATAAAAGGCAAGGCAGGGCCAGATAGAAGGCCATGTCAAACAAGAAATGGAAGTGAGTAGAGATAATGGCAAGTGTAAAACATAAGCACACTGATCTTTCTGCTCAGGTGGAAAAAGAACTATGCAAATCCCAAAGCCTGAGGCAGTTGGTACCTGTGCGGTATAAACTAGAGAGGAGAAAAAAGTGTACGTTGGATGTTTACAATCTTCATGGTGGTAAACATCTTTACAATCGTCATGGTTGTAAAGTGCGTGCAGTTTTACAAGACTGGTAAATGAATGAGCGTGGCACCAGCCAGGTTGTGTTCTTCCTTTGTGCCGAAAGCTAAGTTTGTCTAATATTTGTATTTTAGACCCTAATTTGTTAATGTTTACAATTCGCATTATAGGCGATTTTTCCGGGAACGGAAAAGTTCATATTAATGAGACATGACTGTATGTGCATTTTCCATGCGACAGGCTATTGGTCCAAGCTCTCTTCCTGTTTAATTGATGCATGGTTCCTCTTGTATTTATAGATGGTTCTTTGTGTGCAAACAACATTTATTTTATTTTGCTTTTGGAGATGTTTGCTGCAAACATTTTGTGGATTCCGTGTTCATGCTGAGGTGCCAACAGGCTGCAGTTGTGTTGCTACCTTGTTAATGCCATCATGAGTGAGGGCAGGTGTGGTCTCGGGATTTCATTGTCATCTTCATTTGCTTCAAATCTTATTGCTTGGTATGAGCCTCAAGTTATAGACAGATTTCCAATACTGATGCAATGTTTTTCAGCCATCATGTGACTGAGGCCACTAAAGTATTGGTTGTGTAATGGCTTCTTAAATTTGTTTCTCAACTGGCCGGTATCTGCCCTTTGTTTATATGTGGTGCACACAAACCTGAAGAATTATTTCACCTCCATTCCTGCTTTTGAAATTTGAAGTTTGTGGATAGAACTAACTACCTTGGGAGTAGGGTTGGTTCTCGGGTTGTGCCAGGTAGGCGCCGGTCCACATGCTTGGTTGTGTATAGGAGGTGACAAATCCAGAAGTTGGCAATATGTTTCTGACGGACGGACTGTGTTCAAACAGGCACTTTTATACAATCGGTTGTCACTTCGTTTTTCCAGGACCCGAGACACACTTGGAGGTACGTCTCGTACTTCTTCTGGCGTGCACCTTTCTTCTAGGAATCGTTCGAATGCGATAAGTCATCCACAATTGAGTGTTGCTTGCTCCATCGAATTTTGTTCGGCACATAGAGAATTTACCTCAACTTCATATGACCGTGTGGTTAAGAATCTACTTTATTCATTTTATTTACAGCCAATTCTGATGTAAGAGCAGCCACTCGTGTTGCAAGGAGAGTTTGGCTGGAGCTAAGTACCACAGTTGTCGTTAGGAGTCTGCTGTTGGGGCAGTACATAGTGACACCGTATTTGGATCATGAGTAGACCTTTGGGTAAAATGCTGAACTTAAGAGGTCTTTTCTGGACCCTTCACTTTTATCTAGTATCTCAACCGATATAAGTAGGGTTCTGCGTTTTAGGATAAAGCCGATAAAATCAGAAAAACACTCGCCGGCAAACATTTTGCGGATTCGGACCGAAATTTGCGATTTTCGGAACTGCCAGTTGTACAAAACCGCGCGGTCTTCATATTTTCCTGTGTCTCCTGGGAACGCGTTGCTTTTCTCTTTATTTTTAGTGTTAACTATTGTTTCTAAAAGTCACAAAAATGCATCTTAGTCTCTTATCAAAACAACAAGGTGTCATCCTTACGACAATAGTCGAACAAGTCTCACCTATGATGCTCTAAATTAGTAAACTTCTGTTTTTTTAGTTTTCGTTTCCTTCATAGAGAAACCCCGAATTTTACATCTCACTAAAAAAAGCTCAGAAAAACTCTGAATTTATGGTAAAAGATAAACTCTGAAAAACAACCTCAGATTCTGTCCAGAAATAAACTCCAAAAATGCAGAACCCTAAATATAAACTGGAATGCCAGGATGCATATTGTGCAGTGCTATTGGAGCTACCTGTTGCAGAATTTCGCATACTTTGATGTACGCTGAAGCGGAGGCAACTCCCCTCCTTCGCTCACTGTGCCACTCGGCTCTCCTTTGCGTCGTCTGCTAGCAAGATGTCAGTAGAGTTGGGATGAGCGTCTCATTCGTCAGGTTGCTCAGATTTCGCACCGACTGGAAAGTGTTCAGCGATAGTTTCAACAAGCTCGGAGTCCCACCTGTCCACTGTATCTTAAGGACGCCTTATGCCTGGTGCATCCACAGGTCGACTTTCGTCTCTAGGCCTGAATTATGCGATCCACGTTCACTAAGAACCGTCCTGTCATGGCTGCTATACAAATATCCTTTCAAGCTGAGCTCTGCTATGTTCCTTAAATGAATATGGCGACGCATCTGGTTCGTGTTACTCGATTGCAGAATGCTTATAGCAAGTTGTAGGCTGCTGTGGAGAAAAAAGAAATTTCAAAAAATGCTTTTACCAGTTTGTGTGCTGAGTAATTAATTCATTCAATCATGCTTTCTTGTCTTCCCAAACAGCTGGAAGACCTCAGTAGAGTGCACATATAGGATGTTGCCTCTACTTGCAATAGAGAGACATATTATCAAGCGCAATTGAGTGAAAATGCACAAAAACCCTGTCAGACAGTATGCTAGAAAAGTTGAATATAGAAAAGAAATATACGGGGTTTATGCACCACAGCAACGGAGGCTATGTGAGATGCCCCAAGTAGACATTAGCGATCTATATACAGGCCATATGGGGATACCTAAAGGGCAGCCTTGATCTCGGTCGTAATATTTAATTAAATACGCAAAGGTTTGATACTGGTACATCATGTAAAGAGCAGCCTACACAAAAGTTTGAATTAAGTTGATGGCACAAGTAAAACTTTCCACTGTGTAAGCCTCTATGTATTGCAACTCTGCCTTATGCTTGGCATAAATTGTCGGTAACTATAAAGTGTAAGTTACCTGGCCTATATTCCTAATGGTGGAAAGGAACCTGAAACTACAGGAGTAGTTAGCAGTATTTTAGGAAGCTGGATTACGTGTTTATATCCTTGTAATAGTTATTGTGGCAAAGGCGACTACCTAAGTTAAAATTCCGGACCCCTTAGATTAGCGGATTTTTTTTAAACAAGCATTCACTAATTAAGTTTTTGTGTGGTAGCTTCCATAATAGAAATAATGCTGTACTGACCACAGTGATGCAGAGGGCCTGTTGAAAGCGGTATAATGCCGTAAAGTTTATTGAATAGTTGTGGCGTTCCTGAAGAAAATTTAATTGTTACATGAAGCCCACACGTCTTACAATTAAATTTCTATTAGCTATGCTGCAGATAGACACGGTGCTAACATATTTAATCATCAAAATTCAGGGCAAAATGCATTTGAACCGCAAGTACAACGCATAAAGATGCGTTAATGGGAAGCTTTCTTTTTACATCGAAACCAATAGAGAAGCCAACTCTTTTTGAGACTGCCTTGTTGTTATGAAATGGTCTTAAAAACACACTCGGCTTTGTCAGTCATATCTAATTAAACACACCGCAAGGCCTGGAACTACGATTTCATAGGCACATTGGCTAATCTTGCAGACGCTTGCATGGTAGCACTCAAAAACAATTTGCAGTTCATAAAATATGTTTGTCAACACAGTGTGTGATAGTGAGAGAGCAAAAGTGTGGTACATTACGATGCATTTTATCGTTCGTTGCTCTCGCAAAACATATGCAAATCAGATGATCATAGGGCGAGGCCTCGCACATAGCACCATGCAAGCATACAGCTGCACGGTGTACTCACTGTGAAATGGTTTTGCCAACCGACGTTCTCTAGCAGACGACCCAGCAGTGTAGAGTGGCGTGACGAGTGCAGGTGAAAATAGGAGAGACTCGTCAGCCTCAGCGCACATCAATGTTTGCGGAGTATTGCCGCAGGCTAACCTGATAGTACCACCGCGCACGCTTTATGGCGTTTCAGCTCATATTGGAGTGACAGTACAGGATAGTGTGAATGGTTCAGTGAGAGAAGTGGGTACATCTTGCAGTATGCTTTGCATGTTATATTTCTCGATTTAGAAATGACTAAGTCTTGATATATTGGATGGAACATGTCATAGCATCTGTAAACCTGAGAAGCAAGGGGACAGAGAGGAGATAAAAAAAGAGGGACAACACACACACCATCCCGTTCAGTGTTGTCACTCTTTTTTTGTGTCTTCTCCTTTCGGTCTTCCTGCGCCTAAGGTTTAGTAATGTTTAAAATTCACGGCCTTGCCTGTGCCGTGATATGTTACAATGTCTGCTATGTTACAAGTGAAGAGAGATGCCTAAATTGTTGCCATAGCACCCTATTTATAATGGCATGCAATAGCGTTTTAAAGGTTTGGGATGTGCATGTATGTTGCCATGACGAAAATTGTATAAATTATAGGAGGCATGTTGTCTCTAAAATGTTGTGTTTTATAAACTTTACTACAACTTACCTAATGCAGCATAAAATGCCCCAGGTTAATTTCTTTGCCTTCCTTTCCGCACTTCCTTCCTCCTTCTAATGCAGCAGTAGTCACTACTAACCATTCATGTTTTTAACTTTCCGTGACGCATAACACATCATTTCGATGCATTTCTACTACCCGCCATTGTGATACACTCTTAAAAAAAAGAGTCGCTATGACTCTCTTTGGGGGGTATTGGCGCGCCGCAGAATCGACTCCAGTTTGTAGAGTCCCTCGACTCTTTTTTTTAAAGAGAGTCGCCACGACTCCTTTGCACGCTACAGATTTGACTCTTCCACGACTCTAGTTTGTAGAGTCACTTGACTCTTATTTAAAGAAGAGTCCTGCGACTCTCATCACACTCGAGTCATGGTAGTGTATGGGCGACTCCAGGTGACGTAGTCAACTGCGACTCTTTAACGACTCTCATCCAACAGAAAAAAAGAGTCACACGACTCCTTCCTGGTAATCCCCGTGACTCTGTAACAAGAGTTGTGAGGACCCTCCTTTTATGAAGAGTCCCCCTACTCCTATCCCAAAAGAGTCATGGGAGTGCATGAGCGACTCTCCGAAAGATAGTCAGTGCTGACTCTCACTTTGTCTGGAGTATAGCAGCCCTAGTAAAGTATCAGTTTGTTGAACAAAGGGAGACATTGTGATCGCTAGGAGACTTCTTGCCGCCTGCGGGGTTCAACTTGAATTTCTCTAAAACAAGGGTAGTAACATCAACTGTGTGAAAGTATAAAAGTTGAAATGGAAACTTCGATTCCACCTAAAAGAAGCGGTAACATCATTTGTCTGCAAGTGTAAACGTCGAAATGCAGAACTGATATCTTACAATTTCCTGTAATGAAACATGGAAAAATGAACGATGATGGTCTTAACGATGCTGAACTGAATGCTGCTCTAAAAGTTATCATGAAACACAACAGAAGCTTTCAGGACAGCATTGTTTTGTTACATTGGAATTTGCACACAACAAAAAAAGTAAAAGTTTTTTTTTTTAATCGGCAGTTTAACTTTCTATTAGTTTGGTTATACTTATCATTTGCAATAGGTTGTATATCTTTTTTGTCACATGTCTATACTATTGGCAAGAGCTGGTGTGAACGAGCATGTTCTGTTGCTTTATGCCTGCTTTGAGTGGACAGGTGGGTGGCAATAAATTGCAGGAAACTTCAAATTTAACAATAAAGATGGCTGTTTTCTCTCAGCTCATATCACTGCCATTTGTGCAAATGCAACTTCATCAGTCCTACCATGCAGGCACTGCAAAACAGGCCACAAGTATTTAAAACAATTACTTTATTAGAAACTATTGTGATACATATTGGCTCAAAAGCCTGCTTCGGCTTATCACAGAGGTTTTACCACAAACACTAAACAAATAACATCATAAGAAATAATACTAATATACAAAACTGGTATAACTATTAGACAAGAACGAAAATAAATTACAATGACAAGTTTTGTGAAGGCTTGCTTTGCCTGCTTGGTGTTGAGGATTAAATTAGAATAAAAAAATGACAAGTTTCCTAAAAGCTTTGTTTGCCTACTTGCTGTTTTTTCAAAGCTTTGTTATTCTTTTTGCAGTTTCTTCTTTTATGGTTTGAATCCTCATATCAACAGATGCGTAAACAAAAATCTAACAGAAGTTTAGATACACATTGGAACACACAAACCTTTGCATTATAGCTGGAATATTCACCAAATACATATGGAAAACATTAAAACAGTATGCAATATTGGTAATTCTTTTTCCCTGTTCTAGGCATGTGCTCCGAGTGCTGTCACAACTTTCACAGCTCTTACCGAAATCTTTGTATTTGTTTTACCTATGAGGGTGCGCTCAAGCACAAAAAGTGTGCTTCGTCAATTCCCCCCCACATACTGACCTTTCTATGCTCAGTACATGGCTAATACCCGAGAGATTCTTTGCTGAAAAGTCCAGGATGTCGATTCATAGGTCCTCGCAGACAACGCACATTCTGCCACATGTCCATGGGTGCTTTCCAGTGAAAGGTAACGTCGGGTTCCCGAAAGTCTTTACTGGGTCCTGGGAAAAAAGAAGCCAATGATAAGAAATAAGTTCTGGAAGTCAGACGAAGTTGTAGGTGAGCAAAGACAAATTGTCCAGGCCATGTTAAGTGCCCGCAGTGTCATAGGTGGAAAGTCAATGCAGCAGAGTGAAGGCAAGTGAGGCAGACGCCCATTGCTCCCTTTCTATATTTCGCTTTCCCCAATTCTCACTTGATTTTGAAGCGTTTCGTTAGGTGGAACCAGTGCATCAGGGTGTCTACCAAATTACTGATTTCAAATTCCTTGACTTTTCTAGAATTTCCCTTGACTATTTTGATAAAAACTTTCTGACCACTTCTGGGTTAAAGGATCATAATTCGGAAACATTATTCAGCATAGTCGTGCCCATGCGCAACCATCAAGCTTTGTTTCGTATCGCCGTTCCACATTCAGAGGTCATTTTCCCTGATGAAGCCAACTTTTTGACGATTTCCCTGAGAATTTCAGGTTGGTAGACACCCTGAAGATGTATCAGGTTACAGATGGACACCATAAAAATGCAGACTATTGCATTCAAAATTATTTTAGCCATCAGGAGGAACCTAAAATATTCCCATGGAGAGAGATAGAGAGTGGAGGGGCGGGGGAGGCTGCTGCTGCTATTGTCTGCTTTTTCTTTTAAAGGATATCAATTTAAGGCTCAAAGGGAACGTAAATACTAAATCAGTAAGTGCACTGAGAGCACTTGAAGCACAAGGGGCACGGTCCCTACTGAGGAAAGAGGGGAGGATACCAAGTCTAGCTAAACCTGTTTTGCGGCACCCTGCATAAAATAGGTGCTAGGCAAGACTGGGGCTTATCTACTGAGAGTGTCTAGTACAGTCAAAGAAAGCCTTATAAAATTCTTTGCTGGGCAAGATGCTTCGCGGCTGCAATGAAAGAAAGGAGTACATTAAGACAGGGATAAGAAAGGAAGGGAAGACTTTTTTTCTGAATAAACTAATTGGTAGTGAGCGCTTGTTTCTTCGTTTCTCGTCCCCGTCTTATTGTACTTCCTTTTTAGTTGTAACGAAAGCAAGCCACGATAGAATTTAGAGAGGGTTTAAAGCTTGCTTTAACATCTGTGTGCATGTGCGGGAATGCTTCATGTACAAGGCCTACTACAAGGTAGTAATCATTACAATTTCCATCATCACTCATCAACAATAAAAAAGAGTACATAATGCATCTCTGCACTACAAAGTCTCCTATACCTTTTTATGTGCTGTACCTATATAGCATCACGATCATCTGGTGGGCTAGTTGGTTGATCTTATTGTTGAATTAGCAGCGCAAATATGACAGGAACGAGAGACAAGGGAGACAGGATAGAGCGTTGAACTAACAACTGACGTTTAATGAAAAGGAGAAAGAGGAAGAAGAACCGAAGATTGCTTTTAAAACTTGCTTAATGAAAACCCGCAAAAACATATGCTATAGCTTGAGTTGCCTGAAAATGAATCGCTAAGAATACCAAGCTTTAGGCTGGTCGCTTAAATGACTTGTTGAAAACGATTGAGTCCTGGACGACGTGAATAGAAATTCTGGTAGAAAAAAGAAAGAGGAAGTTTACGTTTAAAATATTCACTCTTACGCAGGCATCCCCAGAGGACAGAATAACCTGTGCCTCGTAGAGCTCGCGAGTTCGTCGTTCCCCTAAACGTTTCAGGATTTTTGTTTTCCTGAACAAGGCGGAGCACTGGCAGTCCCTGACATGTATCGCAAAGCGGCCTGCTGGCGACGACTTTAATGACACAACATGTTCTCTTAGACGATCGTTGACACACTTTCCTGTCTGACCCACATACACTTTCCCACAAGTAAACGGTGTTTCGTAAATGACCGCACATTGGCATCGACGTATCTTTGTTGATGTTGAACTCCGCACCCATCCTGCTGCTGCTGCTTGTTGTTAATTTTCGGACACAACTCTTTAGTTTGTTTGGTGCAGACAACACGACTTTGACGTCAAACTTCGATGCAATCTTCTTAAGGTTGTGGGAAATACGGTGAATGTATGGAAGCACAGCCGGTCGGATATTTGTGTCCCTTTGTATCGTCTGTCGTCCCCGTGTGGTGATAATAGACTCGGCGACGTCATACGAGATGGAACTTGGATAGCCAGAATCTTGAAGACGCTGCACTTGATCATGAAAGCTTTCCCCCGCTGAATGTACACAGGATTTCTTTAGCGCCGCATTTAGGGAGTTTTTTTACAATTCCTCTCTTAATAATGTTCGAATGTGCCGAATCGTATTGCAGGAGGCCTTTCTTGGACCTTGGGGAGTACTTCCAACAAGTATGATGTTCAAAGAAAGACAGTCGTAGATCCAAGAATTGAAGGACGGTGTTAACCGGTAACTCATGTGTGAACTTGAGCCCTTGTCCTTTTTCAAAGAAGGTGAATTGTATGGTGTCAAATATTTGTAATTCGTTGTCTGCCGGACGTTGTGCAAAAAGAACCAGGTAGTCGTCCACGTACCCAAAAATACGGGAAACTTGGCCGATGGGAAGGGCATTAGCAATTGCCCGATCACACTGCGATACAAAAATATTGCAGAGGACCGGAGCCACGCACGACCCTGTACAAATTCCTTTCTTTTGCAAGTAAGTCTTGCCCTCAAACGCAACGACCGTGGCAGAAAGGTAGAATTGCAAAACGCCAGAGAGTTCAGCTGTTGTCTAACATCCATGACATAGCTAATAAAGCACACGAAAGTGAAAGAACCCGATGTATTGAGGACAGTGTCGACGTGCTCTTACGATCTATGCCAGATAGCAGTCGAAAGAAGATGAACATGTCTCGTTTAGTTGAATACTTCATCGCAAACCACTTAAACCTGCTGGTGTCTGATAAGGAAGGGGGCTTTGTGGTTATATCGAGGACAAACTACCTGGAAAAGGCAGGAGTAGCCATAGACAAGAACTTTAACCATCTAGAAGTCAAAACCAAAAAGGTGAAGGCCATGGCGCTCCAACTGTGCACCAGGCTTGAGTTGATGCAAATGAAGAAGCTGATATCGACTACAAAAAAAGATCATTTAGACATGTTTTTCACAGCCAAAACCCACAAGGACGGTTGTCCTTTTCGGGTTGTTGTCACTGAAAATGGTTCATGGCAAGGGTTCATGTCACGCTTCTTACTCCGTCACCTGTCTAACCTCGTACTGAATGATCCATTTCTGATATCAAACTCCGAGGAGGTTATACAGTACCTTCAGCAGGATACATTGACAGTCAGGTACGGATTTTCGCTCGATGTGGAAGACCTGTTTTATTTGATCCCACATTCAAAATTATTTGCAGCCGTCAAAGAGTCGATTGAGGCAAAGGGAACCGCGTCCTTTCAAAACGAATGTGGAATTTCGGAAGAATCTTTTCTAGACCTTTTACAATTCTATTTTTCTACCACGGTCGTTGCGTTTGAGGGCAAGACTTACTTGCAAAAGAAAGGAATTTGTATAGGGTCGTGCGTGGCTTCGGTCCTCTGCAATATTTTTGTATCGCAGTGTGATCGGGCAATTGCTAATGCCCTTCCCATCGGCCAAGTTTCCCGTATTTTTGGGTACGTGGACGACTACCTGGTTCTCCTCACACAACGTCCGGCAGACAACGAATTACAAATATTTGACATCATACAATCCACCTACTTTGAAAAAGGACAAGGGCTCAAGTTCACACATGAGTTACCGGTTAACACCGTCCTTCAATTCTTGGATCTACGACTGTCTTTCTTTGAACATCATACTTGTTGGAAGTACTCCCCAAGGTCCAAGAAAGGCCTCCTGCAATACGATTCGGCACATTCGAAAATTATTAAGAGAGGAATTGTAAAAACCTCCCTAAATGCGGCGCTAAAGAAATCCTGTGTACATTCAGCGGGGGAAAGCTTTCATGATCAAGTGCAGCATCTTCAAGATTCTGGCTATCCAAGTTCCATCTTGTATGACGTCGCCGAGTCTATTATCACCACACGGGGACGACAGACGATACAAAGGGACACAAATATCCGACCGGCTGTGCTTCCATACATTCACCGCGTTTCCCACAACCTTAAGAAGATTGCATCGAGGTTTAACGTCAAAGTCGTGTTGTCTGCACCGGACAAACTAAAGAAGTTGTGTCCGAAAATTAACAACAAGCAGCAGCAGCAGGATGGGTGCGGAGTTCAACATCAACAAAGATACATCGAATGCCAATGTGCGGTCGTTTACGAAACACCGTTTACTTGTGGGAAAGTGTATGTTGGTCAGACAGGAAGGTGTGTCAACGATCGTCTAAGAGAACATGTTGTGTCACTAAAGCAGTCGCCAGCAGGCCACTTTGCCATACATATCAGGGACTGCCAGTGCTCCGCCTTGTTCAGGAAAACAAAAATCCTGAAACGTTTAGGGGAACGACGAACTCGCAAGCTCTACGAGGCACAGGTTATTCTGTCCTCTGGGGA
Source organism: Ixodes scapularis (assembly GCF_016920785.2). NCBI lineage: Eukaryota > Metazoa > Arthropoda > Arachnida > Ixodida > Ixodidae > Ixodes > Ixodes scapularis. Next base: position 13,313,399 of record NW_024609873.1, on the reverse strand, counting down.
TGCCTGCGTAAGCGCGCCGTCCGTGGCCTTGTCACAAAAAGATCTTTACTTGTTAAGTCGCAATCTTTAACGGTCCTTAGAGTCTGTGAATATTTTAAACGTAAATTTCCTCTCTCTTTTTCCACCGGAATTTCTATTCACGTCGTCCCAGGACTCAATCGTTTTAAACAAGTCATTTAAGCGACCAGCCTAAAGCTTGGTATTCTTAGCGATTCATTTTCAGGCAACTCAAGCTATAGCATATGTTTATGCGGGTTTTCATTATGCATGGTTTAAAAGCATTCTTCGGTTCTTCTTCCTCTTTCTCCTTTTCATTAAACGTCAGTTGTTAGTTCAGCGCTCTATCCTGTCTTCCTTGTCTCTCCTTCCTGTCATATTTGCGCTGTTAATTCAACAGTACCTATATAGACATCATTTGCATGCAGAAATAGCGGGACACTAAAACTAATAGTAATTTGTTTATCATCTTTGCTTAGATAAATGTTTCTGAAGTTTGGCAGGAAAGACCCGCCTTTCAACATGAGCCTGAATCTGGTCTTTGGCTTGTTTTGAAGTCATGGCCAAGTACTCCTAATAAAATATTGAAATAACCAGTTGAGAAGACAGCAGATGACACTTATCTCACATGGTCTCCAGCTTTAAAGAAAATATGTTTTCAGATTGGCATAGCAAAGACACCCTTTCAAACACATTTAAATTAAACAACCATAGTTAGATGTGATTTATCTTCAGCATGAGTAGTTACATCGACCACGCAAACGGCACGGCTTTCCTCTGCTCTTGTCCCTTTCCCCATCTTGTTTTCTTTTGCGACGATCTGCATTGATAAGAATAGCGTAGGCCCTGACGACAGCAAACAGAGCTTGTTAGTGGTTGTCCGCACCAATTTAATCATAGCAGTCTAACCCTCTTTTTTAAGAATACAGACAAAAAGATGCCCTCCCCCTGAAAAAAAAAAGGAGTAAAGTGGATTAGAGTATGATTATAGCACCTCTAAACTCACAAAGCCTGCCAGTTCGACGACGGAGTCATAGAGTGCCTGGTCACAGATTTTGGAGCGTGAGGATTTGGTAGCACAGAGCATTAAAGAGTCATTCCTCGCGGAGCCTGGACGTCAGCACACAGCTTTTGCAGTGGCGAGGACCCAAAACATACTTTTTTCGTGTTTCCCGTCCGCTGCGGCGAGACTCTTCTCCGTTATATGCCACTTCAACTTTTCCATTTCGGCGACCGCTTCTCGTGGCAATCTGCCAGGTTTTGTCAGTATAAAGGAGGCTATGGTACGACATATACTGGTGCTCTGTAGCGGGGCACCATCCTGCTGTGTAATCTTTGGGCAGCCCCTTTGTCTACAGAACTCCGAGAATGTAGAGGTTATCTATACTACCTGTGACATTATCTGCAACTCACAAATTTCAGTGCTGCAATGGATTGTTTACAGCAAGGCATGCAAGTGAGTCATGTTTTCGTTATCCGCAATAACGCAAAACTTTCAAATGGCCCAATTGTTTACCTCGGCAAAAACTGCACGGTTCGGGGCGCAGCCACGCAGGCGGCAAGGCGTTGACACCAAGAGGTCCCGTTCTCTTTCCCTCGCTGGCTCTTGTGGTACCCTTGTCTGCGTCGACTGAAAGGAAAGTCCCTTCAGTGTCGTGCATACTTGAGCCTCCACTGAAGCAAAAATGATTCCATATGAACCTACTTGCCATTAAAGACTAAAGTTCACTTCACTCTTATTTTCTACCTACCTAATACAATGGTTTGTTAACAGGAACACCACCGTTAACTAGAAAACTCATTCGTAATGCAAGTCCTACATAGTAAGGAACCATGTTCAAGGTCTAATTAAACAACAAGCATGGGCACTAACGACACCCTCCTACATGGGTGGGTACTAGTGGACCCGATCTGGCTAATATTTGCGAGGCCTAGCTTGACAACATAATAAATGACATTGTTTCTGGTCACATTATTTGTTTTAGATGCCTTGGCATTAGTTCTGACCTTGGACTGGTTTTGAGCATACCAATATAATGTTTGCAACTTCGCCATAGGAACCACGAAGTTCTTTCAAAACTAAATAGCAAGCTTTAAAATAAAATAACAAAAAAAGTTGTACAGATGCATGAATATAATTACGATCGTCTATGCCCGTACCTGCTGGCACCCGTTTCCAGAAAAATCAACAAATACCAAAGTAATGCACATATTATACATCGTGAAGAGGCCTGCCGACAACCTGATGAAAGGCCAAGAACGCATGAACTGTTAAGTTTTCCGTTCACTGCATGGTTCTCTAAAGGCCCGTTCACACTCTTGCGACCTCTTAAAATTGGGTTCCCTAAAACCTCTTACAACGAGAGGACACACTGGCACCATCTATTGGGTAGCAGTGTAAACTCGGCGGTCCGGCATATTTACTATTTCTCTTGCTCATTATCCTTTCTTTCTTGGCTCGAAAAACTTTTGTCAAAGTTATAGACAAGCCTTTCCTACAGGTATCACACACGTTTGACCTCGGAAATTCCGCGAAACCTTCGCTCTTGTAAAATGCAGTTCCAGGGTCAACGCATAGATGGTGCCAGAATGCCCACAGTATGTACCCTCGTCCTAAGAACTTTTAAGAAGTTTTAACAGATCTCGTCTCGCTCGGTCGTACTCGGTTGCAAGAGTGTGAACGGGCCTTAAGACTCAAGTTTTTGCCAACTGTGTTCATTTTCTTTAATCTTGGAAAGTGCTTCCAAGATAACAGTGCCCATGTATCCTCCCGAAGTTGCTGGTGAATGCTTGGGACACCCTCGGAAGCTTCTGCCGTTGACATTGGAAACCTGTGGACGCACACATACTGCGGTTCCATCCTCCAGCCAAGGCTACCCGCTAGCGCTTGCACAGCTTTTGCAGTTAGTTCATGCTGAGGCGAGACGAGGTATAGTGGCATTTGCACATTCAAGATATCAAAACCCAGCACATGTCGCTCCGAGCGGCATGATGATGATACCCAAGAGCTATTTCGCGTATGGTCTATAAAACCTAAATAATGCACGATGTTGAACCTTCCAATTTCTACATAGTTTAGAACCGGGAAGGCGGACATGCAGCAAGGCACGCACCTGCAGTTGCATCCACTTTGACAGGTGTAATAAGCTTCCCTCCCACGGCGCCATACTTTGTCACGCCTGGAAGGTTGGCCTGTCACACTCCTATTGACCAGGTGCTCGCCCTTGTGGAGGCACCGGGACAACAGGATCAGCAGCGCGACTCGAACTTGGCCTTGCCTATGGCCCTGTCAAATTTTTCTTCTGGTCGGGAAACCCCGCCTCGGAGGTAACGCTGCAAGTGTAAAGATAATCATAAATAAATAGGTGATCAAGCAAGCTTTAGTACAGGTATAGTGCTGGACGTATTCTCCACTGGTGCAATTGCCATCTTGTTCCTCCCATGTATTAAGAGTTGTCCCGAGGAAGCAACAATGATGTTACAAAACCGAAAGTGTCATGCTGCCGAAAGTCTGCAGTTGGTCTTCAAACCTCTAGTGAATAAGACAAGCAGGCACAAGTGCCGCTGTCATCATGGCGTCCCAACTTGTTACTGTGAAGTGACTGTGGACTGTCGAGGCACCGTAAAGAATGGTGCGGCAAACACACCGGATGACTAACCTCACCTAAACCAGACATGTACAAATTACTCAAAGAAGGTAGTTAAGTTAAGTTACTCAGTATCGACGCCAAAAGTAGTTGGAGTAGAGTAGAAATTACCCATTTGTAATAGTAATGGAGTAAACTACTAACTACTGGAAAAAAGTAGCGAGTTACTGTGAAGTTACTTTCGAAGTTACTTTTTATATTTGTGTGGCAGCAAAATGAACAGCAGTTTTGATCAGTGAAAAACCTGCGAGCCTGAAATAAATGCAGTCATCTTATGACTTCCAAAATAGTTTATCCGCTCGCAGAAGAAATTGTCTTTCAAAGTTGTTAACGGAGAGTTTTCTTCTTTTCCTTCTAATGACGTCCTCAGTCAAGCTAAAAAGACGTTCCACCGTGGCGCTGGATGCGAAGGCACCGTTCAATTTCAGAAGCAGGCTGTGCAGGGTCGGGTAAGCGAGTGTCGGTATCTTTGGTGTTCATGACAAAACATGTGAGCCTTGCATCGGCTAGAGGGTCTTTTATAACAAAATCTTCTCTTTTTTGTCTTCTTCGGCAAGCTGAGATTGTTATGACTGGCCCCTCTTTGTTCTCATGACGTTCGGCGATTTCGCCGAGCGAGTGCGAGTGCATCAAGTCTCGCGCCACGACGATGAGATCATCCGGACGACTGCGCGTCTCGTTGCAGTGTTATAGCACGGCCACTGGATTAGGACTCCCCTTGGGAGCGGCCTGCCGTATGCCTCACTCCGCCGGTGAGAGCGTTAGTTCTACTTTACCCCGCAGCGCCAGCCGTGGCGCTCGTTATCGGTGAGAGATAGGGTGCCTACATGTCTGTCTTTCTCAGGGTGAAGACATCCATTGTTGCACTGGATGTGCCAGCGCGTGACGCTCTCCCGCACTTGGTGCTTGACTTGGGCGCTAAAATGGCGTGTATGCATTAGCCAAAGCTCCACGCTCGAGCTGAGTAACACCGTATTGCGCGCACTTCAAAATACATGAAAAAAAGTTTGGGCGTGAAAATGGCTGAGGTGTCACCACTCAAGCAAAGGCGCGTATGAAGGCACTCTAGTGAGAGATAAAGCCCCTTGATAAAAGCGTTTTTTACAAGTACCGCCAACCATTGTTGTGGAAGCGCGCGAGACACGTGCCATGAGCGGGTGCTCCGCCGCCATTCACTTCCATGGCCCGCTCATTTCAGTGCTACGCCGCCATTTGCTTCCGAGGGCCGCTCGAGACACGGGCCTCGTGCACTCGCGCATTTGACGCTACTTGCAAGACAAACGCAAACACATCGAGGGGCTTTAGTGAAAGATAGAGTTCCTTTCGGGGGAGCATATTGAGGAACTCTATACTTCGTTTCACGTTAGTATGTACAGTCGGGGACAAACGTCTCCAGGACGTGCGAGCTGCGGCTGGAACGCATTGCTCTGCCATCTGCCGGCGGGTCGCCTGGTTTTGAGATCACACAAAAGCGCATGCGCGTCCTACTCTGCCTGCAAACATGTATGTTTTCCCGCTCTTCTGCGGCACAGCGCCTAACTCGGAATCGGGCGCTTGGTACTGCCTCGGAGATAGCGCTGGCGGCTGACAAGCGTCTGCTACACATTCCGAAATTCGAGATACCACTTGAGGCATTTGCGCCGCTATTCGCCGTGTCAGCACAACTTGCTTTATAACCAGTTCAGCTTATCGCTCAATTGAGCTGCCGTGACTTCTTGCTTCATAGGTGGCATGTCAGTAAGCGCTATCTCCGAGGTGATACACGCGCCCGATTCCGAGTTAGGCGCCGCGCCACAGAAGAGCGGGAAAGCGCACATGTTGGCAGGCACAGTAGGACGCGCATGCGCTTTTTTCTGATCTCGAAACCAGGCGACCCGCCGGCAGATGGCACGGCAATGCGTTTCAGTCGCAGCTCGCGTGTCCTGGAAACTTTTGTCTCCGACTGTACTTGTCAGCCACGCGTGCTAAAAGCGCGAGATAGTTGCTTGGAAGGAAGCCTCGGCAGCTGCATGAGCGCTCGCGCAGCGAGTGCTCAAGTCAAGGCAGTAAAGGCTAGCGGCTCGCGCTAGCACGGCGTTCGGGGTTAGTCCATGCTAAGGCAAGACGAAATATAGTGAGAGAGGAGCAGTACGCCCGGCCCGGCCCGGTGTGGCTATTTAGATTTTTTTTTTTCGTGAAGCCGCAAGTCTCAATTGAAACGAGTACCAAATTGCATGAATGATCTGACCAACCTGTGTAGAATAAAAGCACATGATTCTCTCTGCGAAAAGCTCGCTCAGCCGCAGGCTGCGCGTTAAAGCTGCATTCTGCTGGCAGTATGAGCGAATTGTCGTTTTCTTGTTCCTGTAACTGTTGCCCCGTTTCTATTACCACTGTAATATAGGAGTTATAGTTGGATATAGCTAGGCCGTATGATTTCCGGTTTTAACTGACGCTCGAGCACGCGCGAGCTGTGCCATTTATTCATTTGTAAAGGACAATATAAAATCGGATTCCGCGTGCATAACTTCAGCAATGTAAACTTTATTGTTCACAAAAAAAAAAAGAAGACAAGGGAGTCATATAGTTCACAAGCGGAGTACCTTTCGGGAAAGAGGCTTCCGCGAAAGCCTAAATATAATCTCTAGTGGGCTGTTTAGGTCACCAGCCCAGTTTGCCAAAAAAAAGGTCTGAGGAGTTTTCTGATAAAGAGCTCGCAGAGCTCTTCGCTGTGGTAGGAGTCTCGGCAGTTAACACATCACATCAGCGGGCAGTACATAAGATGTGGAAGCACAGCGCTCGAGAGGACCTTGCAAATCTTTCCACAACCACGAATCTCTGTCGACTGTAGAGCCCTCTCGACAAAGGTGCAGACGAGCTTGCACAGCCAGACAGCTTCAAGTCGTGGATAGCTGAATCCTCCTTGGTCAGGGCTAAACATGGACTGATATGCTCCGTCATGTGATGCATTTCCCTTAAGTTGCGCTTGCATTCAGGGCACGTTACCTGCAAAGTTTAGCGGATTCTACACATTAGCCTTCCTTGCTTTCACCGAGAACTTCTTATTGTTTTGCTAGGCTGAATGTTTCAGCTAATTACTTTGAAATTACGATAATTTCTACAAGTAAAAATAGTCACCTTTTGTTCGCAAACGAAGACCAAGTAGCCAGCCATGTAAGTGATCAGTGGTGCGAACCAAAGTTCGGAAGAGACTTGATTGTACTTCATCAACTGCAGGATTTCCAGTTACACGAGTGGAGTGGGCACTTTTCATCGCCGTCTGGCACTCAGAACTAGAACGCGCATTTACATTTCCGGCAGCTTCCAAAACGGCAACACAAACCACACACGGGAGCGCAGAGTGACACTGCGATATTTTCGCCGAGCACAGCGGTGCATAGGTGGGGGGAAAGTGAGTTTTGCTGCCTTCTGCAACCGCGGCAGCGCCTCGGTATCGGCGAAGGCAATGACAGGCAGATATTTTATCTGGGTAGCGGAGCAAGAGCGCGTTGGGCGCCTTCTCTTTCAGCTCACAAGACCGCTCACCGATGTGCAGCGCCCCCACGGAAAATGGGAGTTCTCTTCTCACGCGCGCTCTTTTGTTTTCGGAAAGACATCGGCAGGCCGCACCAACAGGGGGATCGAGTGGCCGTGGTTATAGCTAGGGTGCCTACATGTTTCCGCCGCTCCGCTGTTTAGGGTGGCGACAACGTTTGTGATACCTGTTGCCGACAAACCAGTGTTGCCTACCTCGTTACCATGGCAGCCTCCGCTGTTTCGTCGACCATTTTGTCACACTCGTCAGTCGTGCGCTCGCGGTACTCCGCTAATCCCCGTTAGGGTTAGGGAGCGCTCACCGCTCTCGTTCCGACGTCGAGGTTTCGGCGTGCGATGCCGGTGTGTTGCATTCAATTTTGTCGAGGGGACTCACGTTTCGATAACGAATACTTTCTGCTCGCAACTTCAAAGTATGAAACACCCGAATAAAGAGAGCGACAGCCACGACGACCGCCATCCCGCTGAGCCTCCGACTCGTCCGACTCCTCTTATGATTTTGAAAGTAGTGAAAGCGCACAATAAAGACGAATACTCCGGCTTCTGTGAGGTCTTTTGTTGCCACTTCGAGACCACTTTTGATGCATGGGCGGAATAGGACACTGCAAACAGCAGTCAAAGGCGCGTTCCAGGCACCGTGGTAACACTGCACGCCTGCAGGTACTTATGAATAGCCAACTGGATGTGCAACACTTAATATAGATGTCACGGTAACAAAGTGCAGCTCAAAACACGCCACGCATTTTGTTTCCCAATTTTCTCCGGAGTATTGAGGAAGCACTTCATTTTAAAGCAACCATTTAGTCAACGATCAACGAGATAAAGGCTCTTAGAGCGATAAGCCGATATCCCGTCCACTAGGCAAAAGTGCCCCTCCCCCCCCCCCCCCCCCCCCCCTCGCCCTGGCTGCCGCCATGCTGTACAATTTAGACCACGAGACACGTGGCCTTACTAACTCCTGAGGCTTTTTTTACGCAGAACTGTGCCGAGATTTCTATTGTGATCGCTGTAAAAGCATAATAAACGTTTTTTTCGATATTATTAGCCCCAGAGATTACTGTCTAGCTCCGATAAATCTCAAAATATGGCACCTCGGCTGACTGCATCTAGCGGAATCACTTTGAAGCCGGCCGAGTTTTTGTCGTAACAGCACCATCTTGGACTTAAAACAAACAAAACATAACTTACCTCGTCGGTACTGTTGTTAAAGATCAATTAGAGATGATTTTTGCGCGGTACTTGGTTAAAATCTAGACGTAAAACTATAAGATCAGGTGACTATAGTCGGTGACATGTCAAGAACGAAGTAGAAGCTCCTCCCACTTTTTTCCACTTTAGTAGTGCGAACGCTAGAGGGCAGGCGACCTCCTTTCCACCATTCTCTCCGCTGAAGTGGAAAGGAGTGGGAGAGCTTCCCCTTCGTTCTTGACCTGTCACCGACCTAGTGGTCCAAAATGGGCAACATGGCGGCGGCCGGGTGGGGGTCACTTTCAGCTGCCATTTTATTGCCCTAAGCCCCTCTACCTCGTTGCATTTAGTTTAAGGAGCAGAAAAGAAAAAGGTGTCAGTAGGGGCCGGAGCTTGATCAAGCATTCATGTACTCTTATTTTTTTTTCCAAACTGCAGGGAGCCTGATACCCTGATCTTGCTCTTGAATAAAAAAAACAACGCCGAAGCAAGCTCTTTTCTGGTGTCTCGCCCTACCACTGGCTAGCATAATAGCCATTTTAAATGTGTTTCTCTAATTCTTTGCTTACTAAGTTCCCAGAAAAAAAAGTATACCTTATAATTATAACCTTCTCAAATGAGAACTTCTACATAAGCTCGCCACCTCCCGAGGTCTGAATGGGAAGCCGACATTCTGACGTTATATTTCCGGAAACATAGTGTAAATGTCTGGGTGTTCTTTTTATTAAATATTAAACATCTTCTTGGCGTATAGTCTACAATGATATATCAGAACATATCATTCTATGGTCAGTCATATATTCGCTTTGAACACTCTGGCCGTTGAAAATCCTCTTGACGTTCTTGACTACCCTGGTCCTTGGCCTCAGCAATAAAAACGTTCATATTCGCTGTTCCGACATTCTGAAAGTTTACGACATCGGCTATTGGGCTATAATTTGTGCTGGGTCATCCAGTACATTTATTTATCTTCGAAAAACTGCTGCCCACCAGCTATGAAATTATGAAAAATGTGTTACAACAGTATTGGACTTATTTACGTTGCGGTAAGAGCAGTCCCCACCCCCGCTCGTTTCAGTCTGGATAAGCATCGTGTAAGCGTGCAGTTGTGTATCACTACTGCGTGGTGCACGTTAAAGACCCGAGGCTAGCAATTGAACTGCACTGGCTAAATTGCTCATCTACGCCTGAGAGACAAGTCGCAAGATGAGGCAGACTAACTTCAGGCTGTATATAGTTACAGAAAAACACATGTAGTAATCTTGATTAGCGATAGATGGCGCCAGTCGCCATCTTCTTGTGTTATTTTGTTTGTTTAAAAGATGGCGCCATGTTTCCTTTTATTTATTATTACTGGCGCCACCTGGGTTTTCCTTTCAATAAAACTGGGGCTCACGAGTTTTCGTGGGCAGTCGTTACCAGCCCACGCCCGGGATCAAACTTGTCTTTCTTTCGTCTGGCTCTTCTGGAACATCCTGTCTCTGATGGCCACGCCGTCCCGGAGTCCAGCGACGATGGGGACAGCCGGGTCCTGCGAACCGTAAGCCGCTCGCCGGCGCGTCGGCCATCACGTCTTTCTTTGTAGTTTAGTTATAGCGCGGGCAATTAATACTCGGCACTCGTTCCACCCAGCGTTCCACCTTCTGCGCTGTCTCGGGACTGGGCCCCCGAGCACGCAGGAGGCTGTAGTCAGTATTCGTACCCAGCGTTCAAGTCAAGTCTTCTCTCTTTGTAAAATACTAAATGGCGACGAGGTAAACGTTTTTTTGTTTTTTTTTTTCTTCTTCGCTCTCGGGCGATGGTACGACTCCGCGTCCCGGTGCATTGGTCTGGAGCACCGGCGCGTTCCATTTTTTTTTTGTTCCGTTCGATTTGGGCCTCGTCGGAACGCGCGGTTAGCTCGGCGGCGATGTAGCCGAGGTCTGTGTATTTTTCTTGTGCACGAACAGCTTTACCGGGAGTGGGGCCCCGGTGAGCATTAATTTTTTTATGAACTTTGTTCGTTGCATTGCTTTTTCTGCAAACGTAACCGTACTTTGTTGTTTGAGTATGCTTCGTCGGTGACGTGTCACCGTGTCCCTCGTATTCGAACGTTGGGTTGGGGCCCTAACGTTCGATTTTCATTTCCTTTTGAAGCTTTTTGAGCCAACGTGCTACAATTCATGGTTTTCGCGTGTTCCAACCACATTGTTCGTTCCGCATATCTTAAACATAGTCCTTCTTGTAAAAATAACTTGTTCGTTGTCATAGTCACATCAATGTATCGGTGTCCCACATCTTGTTTCATAGATTCACACCGCTGTAGGGGTGTGCGGCCAAAAGCTCTAAGTTATGGAAACAAACAACAGCTCACGCTGTTAGAGTTTTGAGGCCGCAACCCGTGTTTTCGGGGACACACCGTCATGTCGCAAACGAGTTCCGCCGTGGGTGTAGTGGGTCTGACGCCCCCGCCTGCATTTTTGGCTGTCCCTGGGGCGCCGTATCAAGCTTGGTCAGCATGGATAAAGTCATTTTTAGCATTCCTTGGTGCTACTGGATTAGATACTGTCTCTGCCACTCGTAAGAAGCAGATTCTCTTCACGATGCTTGGGGTCGAGGGACAACGAATTGTCGATTCTTTTCGTCTTGACGAGATGCCGGTTCCCGAAGGAACCGATGAGTTTTCAGCGTTTCTCACCACTCTCGAGAAACATTTTGAATTCTCCGGGTCTGTTATGCTGGAACGTAAGAAGCTGTTCGACAGGGTTCAGCAACCGGGTGAATCGGTGACAGAGTTTCTCACGGCGTTACGCCGACAAGGTTCTCTTTGCGCGTTCGGGGACGCACTCGACGCGATTCTTTGCGACGTTTTCCTGAGAGGATTGACTTCGAAGCGAGTACATGAGCGTATGCTCCGCGACTCCGTGGATGGGCAGTTGCCCACATTAGACAGAGCTTTCCAGCTCGCGCGGCAGTATGAGCACCTCGTTGCAGCGTCGCGCGAGTATCACCAGGAGAACCCTGGAACTTCAACCCTCGGCGATGCCGGCAGAGGCCCGGCAGACGTACGGAGAGTCCTGGCGCGAGCGGCCGTTCGAGCGCCGCAGACCCAGGAGGGCGGTCCCTGGCCACCATCCTCCTCGAGCCCTGGCCAAGATGGCCACCCCGGCCTCCCGCCCGGGCCTGACCATGGCCCTTACCCGTTGCTGCTCGACCCCAGTTCGTGGACACCGAGGTCTTCTGGCCACGTGCCCAGATACCCGGCGCGCATGAGCCACCCCACGAGTCGGGACCCTCCTCCGTCTCGGAGGGCCGAGAGAGCCAACGACGAGCCGCCGACGTGCTGGTTCTGCGGCAGGCGGAGCCACCCCCGTGAGCTGTGCCCTGCACGGCAGGCTTCGTGCTTCCTCTGCGGGAAGCCGGGCCACTTCGCGGTGGTCTGCCGCAGCCGTGCGCAGCCGTCGGCTTCGTTCGTTCGTGACCAGCGGCAAGCGGCGTTCCCGGTGCGCGGCCATGGAGCGCAGGGGATCGGGCGTCCGAGGCGGCGCAACGGTGGGCGCTGTCCAGCCGGAGACGTGGCCTGACGCCACCCTGAATCCCGACGACGTGGTGCCTGTCCAGGCTACAGGCCACACTACCGGCGACAGAGATCGCCGCTGCTCCTTCACGGCCGACATCCAGGTGAATGGACACCCTTTAAGACTCCTTGTAGATACCGGGTCGTAGGTTTCCATTGTAAATGAAGCCACCTTTAACCAACTAAACAAGGATGGCAAGATACGGCTGTAGAGGCCACGGAAGACTCTCGTACACTATCTACAAGAACCGATCCCTGTGCTTGGATGTTTCCTTGGCTACGTGCATTTCAAAGATCGGCATACTTCACTAGAATTCTACGTAACCCGAAATGGACGTTCGCTGTTGGGAACAGATGCAGTCAAGGACCTCAGTATGACACTGTCGGGGGCTAACTATCAGTGCTCTACTGTACATCCAGCTGACGGAGGAGCCCCTCCTCGAGGCCTAGGGATGGCTGGCAGCCAACAACGACGGCCATTCACTGGGTCGTCGCACCAGCCGGGCCAACATCGCCATCCTGATGGTCTGGGCAGCCGGTTCCCTCCAGCCACTTTCCCCACCTGCCTGTCCTCACGGTCCTCTGACTGCTGCGAGAAGACTATGCCAAAGGTCATCGAGAGGTCGGACTGCGAGGAGACCGTTCCAAAGGTCGTCGAAAGATGTGACTCCAGGTCGACCCCTGTTCCACAACGTCATCGTGATACACAAGGTAGCATCCACACAAGTATACATATCAAAGACACATTCAAGTTGCCGCCAGGCTTTGAAGATTTTGAACACCTATTTAGTCCTGGACTGGGTCTGGTTAGGAACCACACTCACAAAGTAAAGTTAAGACACAACGTGTCCCCTGTACAAGCGAGGCTGCGTCGACTCCCGATGACCCTCAGAGACCAGGTTTCCGAGGAGATTTTCAAGTTAGAGCGAGAGGGAGTCATTGAGCGTGTGGATGCGTCAGAATGGGTGTCGCCCATCGTTGTCGTTAAGAAGCAAGACGGCAACATCCGGATGTGTATCGACCTTCGGGCACCAAACCAGGCCGTGGTCATTGACTCATTTCCTCTTCCACACATCGATGAGCTCTTAAACTCCTTGGGAGGTTCCTCCTACTTTTCCAAACTTGACTTGGCGTCCACGTATCATCAAGTTCGCCTCGACCCGGTGAGCCGCGACCTCACCGCTTTCATTGCCCACGAGGGGTTGTTCCGATTCAAGAGGGTTTGCTTCGGGTTGGCTTCGGCACCCGCTGCATTTCAACAAATCATGTCCAAAATCCTGAAGGATTGTCCAGGTGTTCAGTTTTACCTCGACGATGTCATTGTGTATGGGTCATCCCTACAGGAACATGATGCCAATCTCTGTCGAGTTTTGTCGCGTATTTCCCAGGCGGGAATGAAGCTAAACTGTAAAGGTGTTTTTCAGGTCCAAGAGCTCTCATTTTTGGGACACCATCTCTCCATGAAAGGACTAGAACCCCTCTCATCCAAGGTAGATGCCGTCCTGAATTTCGAGACCCCTTCTGATTCTCACAAACTAAAGGCGTTTTTAGGACTCGTTGAATATTATAGCAAGTTCATTCCTCAGTGCTCCACTCTTGTGGAACCCATGCGTCGTCTCCTGAGAAAAGGAGTCCATTTCAACTGGTCTCCAGAAGTCGAGGCCAGTTTCCAGAGAGTTAAGACTTCCTTGAAAAAAGCTCCAATTGTGTCCATGTTCAACCCAACGTTGCCCATTGTAGTAGCTACTGACGCGTCTCAGTACGGTCTGGGAGCTGTCTTGCAACAGCAGTACGGCAACCAGCTCCGTCCAGTAGCTTTTGCGTCTCGCTCGTTGACAGACACCGAGCGCAGATACTCCACTGGAGAAACGGAAGCCTTGGCGTGCCTCTGGGCGTGCGAGAAGTGGCACGTTTACCTGTGGGGCCGTTCCTTTGTGATCCGCACAGATCACCAGGCGTTGGTTACTCTTCTTTCTAACAAAGGATCCGGGATTCGTCCGCTTAGAATCACCCGGTGGACATCATGACTCCTCAACTACAACTTCAAGATGGAATTCCAGAGAGGCGCCACCAACGTCGTTGCTGACGCCTTTTCCAGACTGCCAGTGCCAGACACTGAAGAAGGTATGAAGTTTGATGAAGAGGTTGTCTCCATGGTAACGGTCCCCTTGTCGAAAGGAGAGTTCCAAGAGGCGACAGCCAATGACATCTTGTTACCGTCTGTCATCCGTTATACAACGTCGACCTGGCCAGAAGACATCTCCCCGGATCTGCGGCCCTACTTCCATGTGAGAGAGCAGCTCTCCATTTTCCAGGGCATGTTATACAAGGCTGAGAAGCTCGTCGTCCCTGCGCAGCTTCGGGACAACATCATACATATTGCACACAAGGTCCACCAGGGGATCTCCAGAACCACAAGTGTCATCCGGGAACACTACTGGTGGCCCCTGATGAACCAGGAGATCAAGATGAAGGTGGAGAACTGCGCAGTATGCCAGTCTACCGACAGGCCCGTGAAGACTGCACCTGCACCGTTGCAGCCTGTCAAGTTTCCTGAGCAGCCCTGGGAGAAGCTGGGACTGGACATTGTGGGTCCAGTCGAACGTGCTCCACCAAGTCAAAAGTTTTTTATAGTTCTCCTGGACTATCACTCCAAGTGGCCCGAGGTCCAAGCAACGTCTTCAGTTACATCTACAACGGTGATAACCTTCTTGAAGAACGTTTTTTCCCGAGAAGGTCTCCCCTGCGAGATAGTCACCGACAACGGTGTCCAGTTTGTTTCAAGAGAATTTCAGGAATTCCTGCGCCAGCAAGCAATCAAGCACCGGAGAACGGCACTGTACCACCCCCAGAGCAATGGACAGGTTGAGCGATTCAACCGGGTACTGAAGTCCTGCCTCCAGCTGGCTGTGGTGCAGGGTCGCCCTCTTCCGGACGCTGCCCGAGACCACCTTGAAGCTTACCGTCGGACGGTGCATCCCGCGACAGGTTTCGCACCGTCTCTTTTATTGCATGGACGTATTCACCGGTCCAGGCTTGACGTACAAGACATGCCGACGAGAGAAGCCCCTGCCAATTTCTCGGAGCAGCGTGCTCAACTTCCAGAGAGGGTACAGGTGTACCAAAACAAAATGAAAAATTATTCTGATAGACGCAGGGCTGTGAGACGGCCACAGTTCCAGTCTGGTCAAGCCGTCAGAGTTTTCAAGCCTATACACCAGGACAAATTACTCAGCAAATATACAGAATCACAGAGGATACAGACACAAATAGGACCTGCAACATATAGAATGGAAGATGGCAGGAGATGGAACGCAGCCAAGCTGACCAAGACTTCACAACCACCTCCTGACCAATCTTCAGTATCTGACTGGGACGATGACGACGACCTGCCGGCAGGCACAACTCGTGTGCCTTCTCAGGTCTTCTACCCAAGGGTGGTTGCACCTTTTCCAATCGTGGTTGGACCTCCGACACATGGCTGTTCGGGGAGTCTGACAGCATCTCGTCTGGCAGCGTCTGGCCCACCTGTGGAACCTGGTCTTCCTGCTGCACCGGCGCCTGCAGCGCTGGGTTCCCCTGTGGAGCCGGATCTTGCAGCTGCAACAACTTTTCCTGCTGTTGGCCCTGGTCCATCCGTGGATACAGGCCAGGCAGCAGATCCTGGCCACCCGGATGAGCCCGGGGTTACTGCTACTTCCGCTCGCCCTGGTCCATCCTTGGACCCAGGGCAGTCTACAGACCCTGGCCGCCCTGCCGTGCCCGGGTCCTCTTCTGTCGCTGGCCCCTCTGAGAGGCCTGTTGGACAACTTCCAGCTCCTCCCCTGGCTACGGAGCAGGCAGGGACACGAAACGACTTCGACTCGCCCGTGACGAGCACTCCGTTGGGGTCTCGCCCAAGTACGCCGTCTTCGATGCCCCCACTCGAAGACCCCGCAGACGAGACCCCAGGTGATCTTCAGATGACCCCAGGTGAACTTCAGGTCCCACCTGCAGCGCCTGAACCACAGGCTCCAAGTGGTCGACCCCGCCGGAAGAAGCGACTTCCAGCTAGGTTCAAAGACTATGTAACGTCTATGCTAGATAGTAGCTATGAATCGGACTAAAGTGGATAGACATACAAGTTAAACTCACCACATTTGATTTTGGAACTTTGGTAAAATATGTCGTTCATGAGTATATATATATATTTTTTTTTAAGTGCACAAGTGTCTTGAAACGTGAAACTGTTTTTGTTACTTGTTGGCAGCCCTTGGTTGACACTGTTGGGCAGCCTCGAAGGCAGAAGCCAAAGTGACTCATGCTTATAATCCTGATGCATCATCATATCTTCATAGTAAAAATCCTTGGCCAAGGTACTTAAAAGACATGTCCATGACAAATGCAAGACACAAAACAACACTACTAACAAACTAATCAATACACTACAAGGGTGTCATGGACATGGACTTTTGCATCACTCATAAATGCTCTTGATAAAATATGCTTTAAATTTCGTCTTGTCGTCGGCTTCCGACGAAACGTGCTAGTTGGGCCAGTCCCAAAATGAACTCTGGTGTCCGTGCAGACAGTTTTGCGACGTTTCGTTCTCCTTATCGAAGGGGGAAAAGTATCGTGTTGATGTTGAACTTTCCACTGAGTATTTGGACAGTTAAGTATAATGTGGCAGAGTTTTAAAATATTACTGTTATCCAGTATTTGATCATTGCTAAAAGTATGCATGTCTTCCAGTACTTCCCTCCGTTTTTCTTAATTTTTTAAGGAGGGAAGAATGTAGTAATCTTGATTAGCGATAGAAGGCGCCAGTCGCCATCTTCTTGTGTTATTTTGTTTGTTTAAAAGATGGCGCCATGTTTCCTTTTATTTCTTATTACTGGCGCCACCTGGGTTTTCCTTTCAATAAAACTGGGGCTCACGAGTTTTCGTGGGCAGTCGTTAGCAGCCCACGCCCGGGATCAAACGTGTCTTTCTTTCGTCTGGCTCTTCTGGAACATCCTGTCTCTGATGGCCACGCCGGCCCGGAGTCCAGCGACGATGGGGACAGCCGGGTCCTCCGAACCGTAAGCCGCTCGCCGGCGCGTGGACCATCACGTCTTTTTTTGTAGTTTAGTTATAGCGCGGGCAATTAATACTCGGCACTCGTTCCACCCAGCGTTCCACCTTCTGCGCTGTCTCGGGACTGGGCCCCCGAGCACGCAGGAGGCTGTAGTCAGTATTCGTACCCAGCGTTCAAGTCAAGTCTTCTCTCATTGTAAAATACTAAAACACACATCGTCTTTATAATGGGGGGGGGGGGGGGGGCGCACCTGGCGGTGATTATGGGAATCAGGCGCAACGAAGTGAAAGCGTGGGGAAGCCTGAAATCGAGCAGACATTGTCGGTATAAAGATGGTTGTGGCTGTATTCGCTCTTCCTCGCGTGAGTTAAAACATGGTGGCGCCAGTGTGCAAATAGCCCTAAAGCCCCTCGATATGTTTTCGTTTGTCTTTGCAAGTAGCGCCAAATGCGCGAGCGCACGTGGCTCAGGTCTCGAGCGGCCCTTGGAAGCAAATGGCGGCGCAGCACTGAAATAAGCGGCCCTTGGAAGCGAATGGCGGCGGAGCACCCGCTCGTGGCACGTGTCTTGCGCATTTCCACAACAATGGTTGGCGGTACTTGTGAAAACACCTTTATCAAGGGGCTTTAAATAGCCCCAATCACTTCCGGCTGTGAGCTAGGCGGAGGGTTACGCAGTATTTTCCAAATCAAATACACGCTCTATCTTTTGGATTTTGACTTATAGAACTCTCTGACGTAATTCACTGTTAGGATGAAAAGAATGATGAGTAAAAAAATAAGATATATACGTGAACCAGAAGGGTGCCGGGTCTACCCAATAGGTGGTGCCGCGCAGTTTGTTGACAAAAAAAAGGGGGAATAGATGGTATTTTAAAATTAGATTATATGTATTTTATTATACAGTGGGGTTAATCTTATGCCAAACATATGTGTTACTTTCTTCTTTTTTTATAAGGGCGGAGAGTTAGACGAAAGCCGTCTTCGCCACCTACATCTCGGACTTGGCGGATATTAGACGAGCAGATAATCGTCATGAAAATTTGACTAATTAACTAAAATTTGTTTATTAGGTTGATAATTATTTGTCTAATGGTCATGTTACAATTGCAGCATTGACGGCAAGCATTATTTGTTTTCATGCTAATTAAAATAAAACTGCGAAAGTAATGCCTTTATATAGATATTAATCGACCAACATTCGCGTTTTTTCGCCCAATTTAAAAATTGCGTCCAAAAAGGCGCACCGGGCGACCCGGCAATAATCGCGCTTGGAAGAATGACGCAGTCGTTTCCGTCATATCGTCACAATATCGGCAGCGTGTCCTTGGTGCGTGCGCCGATGACACAAGGGACGACGTTACTGAAACGACTACGCCACTATTCTCATTGTGGACAGGGCTTGCACAAGACCTCCTAGAGAGCAAGGCCTAAGTGTTGTCCTGCGTCGTTAGAGGAGGCCACAGTGGGCTAGAGATTGAACACGACTAAGGCGTCAGGTCAGCGTTCACTGGAACTCTAGTCCAACCAGTGAGAACACGATTGTTAGCCGTACCCATACGCCGTAGTCATGTCCAATCTGCGGCCTGCAGGGGCTTTCTTTAGTGACGCAGAAAACTTCAGCACATGGGCTTTTTTCTCCAGAAGGTGTTAACTTGCAGCGCTCTTTTCGCGTCTAATTTATAAATCGGACGAGAAAAAGAACACGAAAATTGCTCGATTCATTTCTAAAAAGCCACTACTTTTTTGCAAAATACTGTCGGGACCGGTTATAACGAGGTCAACGGGAATCGGAAATAACTTCGCTATATCCGCGATTTCGTTATAACCGACTTCGGTTATAACGAAGTGCAAAAGGGAATGGGAAGTTGTGATCGCTTTGCTATATTCGCTTTTCGTTATAAGCGAATTCGGTTATAACGAAGTGCACAAGGGAATTGGAAGTCGTGATCGCTTTGCTGTTGCCGCTATTTCGTTATAACAGACTTCGGATATAACGAAGTGCAAAAGGGAATGGGAAGCCGTATTGCTTCGCTGTAACCGCTTTTTCGTTATAACCAACTTCGTTATAACCGGTCTCGACAGCAGTTCAAATGGTCTAGCCTCCAAAAGTTATTGCCCTCCATTCTGCAATATCCACATAACCCATAAAACCAATAATTACCAAGGTAAAGCACATATTTTAAGTTAATAATTACGCTTACCCTAAGTATGATACCCTTATAGAATGTCTGCCGAGCCTGATATATACATGGTGAGGACGGCGCTCGTCTAACTCATACCTTTATATTTTAAACAGATTAAAATTAAAATTAAACACACTGTATAACATCAGAAAGGTGTCGCGTATTAATTTTATCTCGGAATCAGTAAGCAAATTCAGTCAATCTACAATATGAAGGGAAAAAAAGACTGCTGGTACAAACGACACATCAAAAAGAAGATATGAAATTTGAGACCACTGTACATGTCGTTTTTACCCGTTGTCTCGGGGATTTTGTCATGCTTAATACCCACTAGTTCGTTTGTGCCCTTACATTCAGCTAATGAGATCTAGAAAATGTTTTTTTTTTTTATATTTGTGCCCGCGTTTGCCTAGAACGTCTTTCTGGCCACTACAGCACAGACGAGGCGCCCTAGCGTCCTTAATCTACGACGAGGGACCGTAGATTAAGAGTCCTGAACTGGGAGCAACAACTTGTGTACTGAAAACTACTTGCGTTCAGCCCTGTTTTTTTCGATATATTTGAAAGTGTCTGGAAAACGCACGCATTTGTATTGGTGCTTTTTTATTTTTTCATCATTTTATAAAGGAACGAAAACTAGTTCTGTTGCAAGTTTTCATTTTCAGTATTAAAATAACATTTTTGTGTTCCGGTAGAGATTTGACTATTAACATTAAGAAAGATTTAGTGTTACATAACTACAACTTGATTGAATCAATTTTTCCTTCGCTTGCGAATGAAACTTAGGCACAAACACAGCTCATCATATGAGGTTTGGTACTTCAGTATTTAGCACTTTTGGCAAAAATGAAGTACAAGAAAAGAAAGAACAAAGAAAAACCACGCGATTTCGCTGCTATCTGTAGCTCAAATGTATTCAAACCCTTATTTCCAAAGGGGTAATTAAACTAACTGTTCAAACACATTTGTAGGCGACTCCTCCACTAAAATAGCTTAGCAGTACAATTATTGCTATTTGCTCTGCCCGGTAATCCACAAGAACTCCTCGAAACAAACTGAAGTCATAAAAGTTAGGGATGTCGCAAACCACCCTAGGTTCGAATTTCAAGAAAAAAATTCGATATTTTCAAAGCGAACTGAGGTTTGTATTCGAAAGATTTCGATATTTTCGATCGTACCAAGGTTCAAATTCGAAAACTTCGCAAATTTCGTACACTTTGGAGTGTTGAATTCGAAAACTGAGAAGTTTTCACGGGTTCTAAAAAGTTCAGGCTCGAATATTTCGAATACTTTTTCCTTGAGGTTTGAGAAATTCGAAGATTTCGAACTTTCCTAACTTGAAATTCGAGAGAATCGAAATTTTTAAATTTCTTTGAATCTAAAAATCTAAAAATTCAAACATTTCGAATTATTTTTAATCGGAAGCTTGAAAAAATTCTAAGATTTCGAATTTCTTTCTACATAAGGTTTGAAAAGTTCGAAGGTTTCGATTCTCTTTTAGGGCTAAATTCGGAAAACATTTCGAAGATTTCGAATTTCTTTCAAGTCCAAGTTCGAAGTCCGGTTTTCATGTTTGCACAGTTTCAGTTTCAAATAATGTTTTCACGCCTCACTGGTTTTCACGAAATCAGGTTTACAAAAGCTCGGGTGTGATATTTAGACTGCCCGAAGTTGGGCCAGGCAATTAAATGAGACGACGAGTGTCCCGGATGTGCTGTAATATTTGCCAGTGCAGAGTTACGTGCGACCATAGATCAGTAATTGTGACCGCCAGCTCGGGGTTGGGGGGGGGGGGGGGGTCTTTAACGTGCATCACACTGTAGTGATCACACGAACGCACTGTGTTACGATACTCATCCGGTTCGAAATCGCTAGATGTGGCCAGGAGGTTGAGGCTCAAGAAAACCTTGAAGCGATCAGGCAAACTACCTCCCCACCCCTTGCAGCTGATAGTTATCCGAACGAACGCCGCCCGAGCGACGCTGACATATAGAAAGTTTAGTTTGTAATTGTCCTGGGGGTTTATTTTCCGGGACGGATGAAGCGCCGAGCAAAAAGCACAGAAGCCGACACAACTCGAGGTCGAGGAGCGTTCTACTATCGCAGTGGCGTCGGAAGAGGAAAAACGGGGGGGAGCGGGGGGGGAACTCCAGCCCGCTTCCCCTCCCCCCTCCCCCCCCCCCCCCCCCCCCCCAGATATTTCGGACTGTTAAAGAAAACAATGCGTGGAAAGAGGGCGCGGTTGAGCTTATTTTAATCTGAAATTATTTAGGCATATGTATAGCCTACTGTCGCTCTTCACTGTATAAAAGGTCGCGTAGATGGTCATTGTCGGAAACTCGTTGTGTGAAGGCAGTACTCGTCACATGCTTTGTGGTTCGGAAGTTCAAAGTTATGTCTTTTCGACCTAAATAACTGCGCCATTGGTTAAAAAAATATTAAAACCGCATCTCCACGTGGTGAATGATGTTGATTGGGGCGAAGCTCTGGTGGTGCTTGTCTGCGTAGACGCTAAGCCGCAGCATACCGGGCCTTTCGTTCGTTTTCATCCATGTCACGCTGCGGTCAAATGCTCAAATGCGTATATAACCACGTTCCATACCTCACATTCTTTTTCTGACATGGATGAAAACGAGCGAAAGGCTCGGCAAGCTGCGGCTCACCGTCTACGCAGACAAGCATCACCACAGCTTCGCCCCAATCAGCATCATTCACCACGTAGAGATGCGGGTTTTTTTTTGCCCTACACGAGCACGTGAGCACGTTAGCGCGTGAGCTCACGAGCAGGAGCCCGTGCACCCGACGGCGGACGGACATACCGACATGGCTAGTACCTAAGGAGCTTCGCCCCTGAAAATTAAACATATAATGCAGGGAGGAAAAGCTGGAGAAAAAAAACTATCAAGAACCCGCCGGAAGTGTTGCATTATTGCATACTCGGAGGCTCAGAACTACGAAGCAGGTTTCTCTTACCAAAATGTGTACAGGCTATACTTCGTTTCACCTTATGTTGTACCGCAGCGAAGGCTACAAGCGCGAGCTCATAGCGTTGGTAGCTGCTGTTAAAGGGAAGCTACGGAGCTTCTTGGAAAAAATGAGTTAGAAGTGAATTCTAGTGTATTTTTACCCCGTGAACCCGAATACCCAAACCATTTGCTGCGTAAGTATTGTTAAACGCGAGAAAAACGCGAAAGACAGTCGCTGTCCGTGACGTCATCGACGGATCTTTTGGCTGCCCAAGGCTAGGGGGGCGGGGCTTCAGCCCCACTTCGAAATTGCTGTTATGGCTCTCCAGCGCGTCGCATTGAAATATAATTTTGATATATGTTATTCTAAAGGCCAAATGAGCGCAATTCAAGCGTTTTTTTCTCAAATGTAGAAGTGCCCCATCTTCCCTTTAAGTCACGAGAGCTTGTGCCGCCGAGATGTGCCCCAGAGCGACGAGCTCGCGCTTGTAGCCTTTCCTGTGGCACGTCATATGGTGAAGAAGATTACAAAAAAGTCCCAAAAACGTGAAACAAGAAATAGAAATTACAACTGGCTTTTTTTAATGACGTGCTGAACTTGAACAATTTTAGAAATCTTCCCCCATGACTTAATGTATTTTTTCACGTGGAAAAAAAAACAATATATACATTGTTTTGTATTCTGGAGATAGCAGTGATATGTACTCTCTGTGGTGTTCATTTAAATGCCATACCTCAAACAATTTAGGCGAAGAAATTACCAAGTTTAGGGCATATTTGCCCGTAGATTCATGTTTAGACATTTCTTCGAAACTCCTCTTCAATGAAAACCATCATATCTTAAGACGGCACTTACAGGCTAGGCATAGATCATTCTTAAAAGGTTCAACATCGCTACCATAAATAGCTTCGGCTATAGCGCGCTTCAAATATGGCACAAACGACAATCGTTAAAAACCC
Organism: Ixodes scapularis; assembly: GCF_016920785.2. Lineage (NCBI taxonomy): Eukaryota > Metazoa > Arthropoda > Arachnida > Ixodida > Ixodidae > Ixodes > Ixodes scapularis. The sequence goes on along the minus strand of NW_024609873.1, from coordinate 13,290,310 downwards.
GTCGTCCTTCCTCGCTCCTTCGGGAATTTATTTCTTTAAAACTAAGTATGCCAGAACATTGAAACAAACCGCATTGTCTTTCACAGGGAATGCGGCACCGCATATAAATACAAATGCTTGAATCCAAATGAAACTGCCCGCCCGTCTTTCGAAGTTCCACGAACTTCGAACTTTTTTCCTGAAAGTTCGAAGGTCGTCGACATTTTGACTTTTGAGGATTTGAAATGAAAGCTCGAAAATAATCTATTTCTCCAAGTAAATAAGTTCGAAAGTTCAAAAATTATTGAATTTCTTAGCATAGAAAGTTCGAGAAGCTTTGAACTTTTTAGTGCAAGAAGTTCGAAAGTTCGAAATAATCAAATTTTTTAGTCCATCAAAGACGAAAGTTCGACAAGCATCGATGTTTGCAGCGTTAAACGTTCGAAAGTTCGAAAAGGATCAATTATTTTGCGTAATAAGTTCGAAGGTTCGAGAAACATTAGATTTCTGAATGTGCAAAGTTCGAAAAACGTCGAACTTCTTAGTTTAACAAGGTCGAAAATTCTACTACTGTCTAATTTTTTTTATATAGAACGTTTGAAAATCGAAATCTTTCGAACCTTTCGAACAGCTTGATTCGATCATCGAACTTCAGTTCGAAAAAAGTTGGCGGCATCCCCAATAAATATAGAGCCTGCGACTGAGTTGCTGGAGGTAAAAGAAAGTGACAGGTACCATGGACGGGTTACTCAAGGGGAAACACAACGTTTAAAAAAGATTACCAGAACATGTAGCACACGTCTGTGTTACACTAGGACATCCGACAAACAAGCTCTCAGATCACTCAACTCTATTTAGCGGACCGTAGGCCGTGAACTACAAATAAAAAAAGTTGAAATATTATGTGGTACGGGCTATCTACAGGTGTGGACCAGACGCTACGGATTTCGGAATTTAGGATACGTTAAGAATAGGATTTATTTTGAGGTGGCAGAACCTTCTTAATGAGCTAATGAAGGCGGCATTTGCCAAGATTGGCTGCGTGTGGAGAATCTTTTGTGGAAACTAGGCGTCAGGGGCAGACTGCAGCGGGCGCTTGATGTCCAAGGGGAACATTTTTTCAACAAAAATCCGCACTTAAGGTTTAGGTCAAGTTAGGAAATTAGATAAAGAAAATCACCTTCTGCAACAAAAACAACAACAAAAAAACACAACGAAGTATTGTTTTACTCTCTTTCAATACAATTCAGCTGCATTGCGTTAACCTGGAGTTTTCATCGAACTAACTGTCCGTCTGCCCCTTTCGGTGCAGATGTACCAGCCACTCACATTAAAATTAGCCACTTTCACTATAAAACAAAGCTTCCCCGCTTGGGGACGCCACAACATTCCTGCCGGGATTCGAACCCGGGACCTTTGGATTAGAAGTCCAACGCGCTATCCACTGCGCTACAGGAACCGCACGCGGCGACTTCATAATGCAATCTGCGTAAGCGAACACAGATGCTTTGGTTACACCGTTTTTGCTTTCTTTTCGCACATGCTCCGAGAAGACGCGAAGTGTTGCTCTGGGCAACCAGGTTTTATCGTCCTCGCAGCTGGACGAACTTCCCTCGCCCGGAAAAAAGTCTAACGGGTGCCGGTGCTCGGCTAGGCGCACTCTAGAAGCTGCGGTGAGGTTAGCCTTCATTGAAGCGAGCTATAAATATCACCGACTGACCATTTACACGTACTACTGCTTCTAAACCACGAGCAATGTCAGGTTCTTGGTAAGCTGGTTCTACCTAAATTCCAGTTAAACGAACATTCCACGAATTGTCTCTGGAAAAATAAAACATTTTAATATGGATTGGGGATTATGCGTGGAACGCCACTTCTCATCATTATATTCAATTTTTTTTTCTTCTCAAGCTCGTAGGTGCTACGAGAAATTGTCGTTTCACTTACGTGCTGTTCCACTTATCCCCACGTCAGATGGACCGCTTAAGCTCCTTTAGTAGAAAGGATCGCATCTCCTAAGAAAAGAAGGAATTTCTGCAACACTGCACAGGAAACGCTCCAGCTAAAGCTGCCTTTTCAAGAAAGAAGCTCGCTATTGTCTTTTAGTACAAAGGAAATACTTTCGACTCTAAGCGTTAACAGCAATAAAATTTGCAGCGGCTCATTAAACGAAATTCAGGTATTTATGAAATATCGCGTGTTGATGAAACGGTATGTCGATGAACTCATTGCACCGCCAGTGAGGGGCGCCTCCGGTAGCATTACGGGTTTCTGCCGGCCGCCCGTTGAGCAGTTGCTACCCAGGAATTACCCCGGTTCTTGTTTGCTTTGCAATCTTCTCAGTTGTATAACAGTTTTGTATTACGTCTTCACGTATTACAGATTGCTTAGTTTGTACTTGTCTACAGAATACGCTGCGTGTAATAAACTTCTATGAGATTTGAAAACAATCTCCTGTGTCTGTGATATTGTAGTGAGTGCGCAGGCGAGCTGGTGGAAATTAACCATTCTGATGTTAGCCTGAGACTGAGGCAGGAAAAGATGAAGTTTCAAAGTAGAAGAAAAAGGAACAGTCGAGGATACGTCTCTATTACAAGTTTATTCGGTCACCCTCTTATATACACTCCACAATCTTCACCACAGAACCTTCGCGACCTCCAAAGCCAAAAGATAACAAAGAACTCATCTCTTTCCACCACAATAATCAAACGACCTTGACAATCCTACAAAGCCCCCCCCCCTCACCAACACAACCTAGCTCCTCTCTCCCGGAAGACGTTCGACCTTCGCGTACATAGCACACCCTCCTCCTCTCCTCCCCGGCCCACAATCCCGAAACAACCCGGCAACAAAAGATACCAATCCACCTGATCCAAACCGAAGACACAAAGGAGGAGACCACTTACACCCTTTCACAATCAACAACCACTCAACAAAACTCTCAAATTCGCAAGAAGGTTTTTGCACTGCTGCTAAGCTGTAACGACACTTGACTAATGCAGTTACCCATTGATTTCATTCTTATTGTTTCCTTTACAAGAGACGTATCCTCGACTGTTCCTTTTTCTTCTACTTTGAAACTTCATCTTTTTCTGCCTCAGTCTCAGGCTAACATCAGAATGGTTCCTTTGTCTGTTTACCTGCCTATTTGCAAACACCTCGGCGAGTGCATTTTTTGTTGCTTAATGGTTCGCTCGATATTTTAGATGGGTTTATCAAGTCCGGAACGTTTTAAATAAGTTTAAGTAGTCCAACCTTCTTTTATATCTAAATACAAAGTCGGCGCTTTTTTTTCCTATTAAGATGTACAGCGGCTAAAGAAACCGTAAGAAAAGTTGTAGGCAGTATATCACAGTGGATAAAGAGAACCATAGGGCAAACTATTGATCGAGCTATAGCGTACCATACAAAGAGCAATAGGCGGCTAAAGAAACCATAGGAAAGTACGTAGGCTGCTATAGCACGCTGTCTAAAAAGAGCCATTGAGTAAGCCGTAAAGATTTCTTCGGCAGACCATACACTAAGCTTTAGACAGCTACAGGAACCCAAAAAAAAGTTATAGGCGGCTATAGCATCCTTTCTAAAGAGTCCCATAGATTAAACCATATACAATATATTAGCTTTCCATTGGAAGAGCTATAGACAGCCATAAAGGAGACCACAGGAAAAACTTTAGACAGCCAAAGAGGCTGCTATAGCTGATTGGGCCAATTTTTATTGCCGACCATACAAAGGATTTTTCATAGTATGGGAGCAGCGCTGGCGCAGTCTATCTTTCTCTTTCTCCGTTTATAACACGACAGCTGGCGCATGGCTCCGATAATATAAATTGGACAATTTCCGTCACATTGCTGATTATGCTACAAAATGTGGATCAGAATATTCTTTAACGGAACTTTTAAAAATATTCGCAGGCAATTTAATGTTTATGATCGCGGTGCTGGTGAGGTAGGCTTTTATCCAATAGGCGACCCGTATTTGTTTGACGTGCTTTGGCACCGCAGAGTCATAGCAGTGAAAAAGCAGAGAGCATTCGAAGGACAGAAGATATAAAAGAGTTTTTTTTTTTAAAGTTCTATGACGAGAACAATTTTTGGCTATCTATTTTTGTGTGTTTTTCTTTCACCCTCTTTAAGACGTGCGGTGGATGAAACTCGATTCCAAAATCGTTTCTCTGTCCTTTTAACACTACTGCTGACAAAGGGCACAACAGAACAGACATACAGAACCAGTATGTCTGTAGCAACACGATAACGCTGCCTTTGAAAATTAATAAAGCGAGTGCTACCTCGATAGATATATGCATTAAAAATGTAATTAAACAATACTATATCTAGAGAATTTTTAAAAGAAAACAACGACTATCTTCCCATGTTTTATTCATGCCCTTTTTTGTAAAAAGAAACCGTGGTAAAATGAACTCTCTTTATAGGAATATAAACATTGAAACTTTAAAAATATTTTACTCACCTTGGCGAAGAGATTAATTGGGATCAGGTATACGCAAAAAAGAACTCACTATGCATTTAGTAAAGTTCTTCACTACTTTAAAATTTGCAATAATAGCGTCTTCCCTCAAAAAAACACCATAAAAAAACAGCTAAATCAAAAGAGACTGTGACCCAAGGTTTTACAACCTTAAGTCACAGCGAACTCAGTAAAGGCATAAAAAAATGACATGCCTATACTTTTTTCGGTCGAGCGATGCCAGATGGTTTTGGAAGTCTAAAAAAAACGAGAAAAAAAATTTAAAATTCAGTTAAAAAGTGGCAAGTTTAAGTATCATCATATTAAATTTATGTCTGCCTCTAATTACAAAAAAAAAAGATACAGGATACTTTTAAAAGTGAAGCAAATCTTAGAAAAGAATACAGAACGGTGAAAGAGATCTTAATAAATGGAACTCAAGTGACGGCCACAACGGCCGTCAATGGGGAACTCAATAAATCAGCAATTAATATGGAACGGCAAACCTACGGTACCATAAGTGCTTAGATTACGATGCGATGAATACACCGAATATGATCAATTCTTTACCATTCTTTCGCGCAACGGCGAATAAAATGAAAACTCTAATCGATGAAAAAATAACGTAGCAACGAAGAATAACGATCTCTGAGCCCCCGCTATTTAGCATGTAGCCAGACGTTTTAGCCCCATTCTATCAAATATAGAAAATAATAAGTTTGGCAGCCGTATGTTTCCTATTGTTTTTCTTCTAGCTAAACTTTGTGCCATTGAAAAGGGAGATAGTCAAATAAGTCTTCAATATTATAGGCCACTTTCTATCTTGAGATTTTTTCTAAAATATTTGAGATCGTTAAAAAAGCCCCTGTTGATAGTCTTTTGTTTTACTAAGCACATTGTAATATCAAGTGCACAGTACGGGTTTTAAACGAAAAAAATCCACTGAACAAGCTCTACTGGTGTTTAAACAAAAAATTGTTGTAAATGTTGAAGAGAAGCTACACACACGCGGCCAGTTTCCAGACTGGAAGAGACATATGATGCCGTTCAGCACGATATTTTTACCGCATTCGTAGACTATTGTGGAATTCGCGGTGTCGTATTCGCAATAATAGTTTAAAAAGAAAAACTCCTTAATGTACGTGCGGATCGATGTTAACGGCTGTACCCTTCATAACGGGCGGCCACTCGTGCCAGCAATCTCAGAAATAAAAAAACAAAATGCATGATTCCTCCATTCGCCGGATCTAAGTCAATTGGCTTCCCCTCCGAAAGTTTGTAATTATCACCAAACGGTAGGAGATATCAGCAGGATGACCTTTGGCGAAACGGACAAAAAACTATAAACATCAGACCTGCCGCTTTCCCTCGGCGAAGGAGTCGCCAATTTTCCTCTGGTTAAACCTAAAGTGGGGAAGCGGGCGAGTTGGTTCATGATATAGAATTTAAAAGCGCTAACAAAGACGAGGACAAAAAGGAAGGCGAACAGGACGAGCGCTTACTCTCAACTGAACATTTATTTAAAAACAGCTAAAGCAAACAACCTCCAACAAAAATACACTGAATCACTCAGTGGTGTCAGTCATCACCACGTGTCAATAAAATCACTCTCTTTTTGGTGCAGACAAATTGACGGCTGGCTGACCCAGCCTTCAGTGCCCTCCTTCTTTATAGCATGCGCTTCAAGCACTTCCCTCACAGCTTTTTTACGAGCCCTCCCCATGATCGTGGTATTTTGAAAGTTGGGCTGGCACAGACAGTCTGCAATGAAGAGGCAAGTGTCCTCCAGGTGTTGAGCGCAAAGCCAGGTCATGCTCGCGCATCCTCTCATTTACGCACCGTCCTGTTTGGCCGATATACACCCTACCGTATGTCAGCGGTATTCTGTACACCACGCCCACGTCACAATCTACAAATCTTTTGGCATGATTGACGGTGCATAAGCGTGCGTCGTTCTTTTTTTCCTTAATCCGTGGGCATAATTGGGCCAACTTACATGGCGCCGAAAACACAAGCGGCACATCAAATCTTTCTGCCACCTTTTTCAAGTTATGCGAAATTTTGTGCAAGTAGGGGATGACCAGAGGACTCGTTTTTGTTTTTTCTTTTTTACCCTCAAACTTGCCCTTGATCTTCTTCAGCAGCGTCTCGGCAACTCCAAGCAAAAGTGATGTTGGATAGCCGGCATCTCTAAGTCGACTAACTTGCCGTCTGAAGCTGTCACGCATAACATGGTGGCATGACTTCTGAAGTGCCGCTTGGAAACAAGACTCAGCAATACTCCTTTTTACTAACTTAGAATTTGCCGAATCATAGGCGAGGATTCCCTTTTTGGAGCGCGGGTGGTAACTCCAACACACATGATTTCCCGTGAACTGCAGTCTCAAGTCTAGAAATTGGAAAAACTGCCCGTCCGGGAGTTCGTGAGTGAAATTTAAGCCATTTGAGTGGTCATGAAACACTTCTAGCACATTCCTAACAACCTGGATCTTCAAAGGGTTGTCAGAACGTTGCCATAGCACCAAATAGTCGTCCACATACCGGGCAACCTTACACACTTGTTTTCCTTCCAAGCCAATCTGAACATTTCGGTCGAACTTGGCTAGGAAAAGGTCAGAAAGGACAGGGGCGACGCAAGATCCTATACAAATACCTGCTTTTTGCACATAATAACTGCCCTCGAAATGAATGAAGGTGGACTGCAGGGAAAATTTCAAACGTTCCATAAAACCGCCCAACCCTACACCACAAGCGTTTTGGAAGCCGGCAACACCATTTTCCTCGATGCTCTCACGTACAGCAACAAACAGCTCCTCGTGAGGTACCGAGTAAAAAAGATCTTCTACGTCAACAGAAAACGCTACAACGTCCCCCGGTTAAACCTAATCGGCGCTACCCCAACACGGGGCCCACTGAGAGAGTGCTGACTCTTTGGCCTGAAGCCACGCTGAAGGGAGTTACAACCTCTGTCCCGCCTTTCCCCGGCTGTGTTACTTAGTTGTACGTGATTAAATCATCCCTAAACCGTTCCCGCCCGTCTTCGAATCTTCTCTTCATTATTAAAATGCAGATACCATTCATTCGCTCATTCTCGTCTGCAAACCCCAAAGCTCCGACTAAATCCGCCGCCCCCTCCGGGACGGCGGGAGCAACCCCAGTGCACCTCAATACCGCATGTTGTATTGCCTCGTTTGCCCCTTGGCATGCAACTGTGACGACCCTAAAATCTTTGTTTCGGTCACTAAATCGTCACGGGCTCTGTCGCTGGAGTGAGGCACTCGGGACTGTCGATAACAAAAATTGCAACTTTATACAGGTAAGGAAAATAATTACGGCATACAATAGCTCACACTCTCGCAAAATAATTCGGAATGTTCCGGCAAAGTTCCACGCCACGACGCGATAACGAGTTCGAAGCTCGAACACTCACGACTTAGATGTCTGCTTGGGTGGAGTCTCGGAGGGAACTCGGACGTCTCGAAGAGAACTTGGACGTCTCGAAGGGAAGGTGGAAGGAACTTGGATGTCTCGAAGGCTGCCGAAGTCGCGCCGAGTCCAGGAATGTCGACACCCTCGTTGGTGTCGCCCCGCAGCCTCACCGATTCCCTTTGTCCCGCTTCCTACCGGCCTGGCCTCGCCTCCTACCCTTCGTCTCCGCCGCCCAAGAGAGAGCTCGTCGCCGGGCTTTCTTCCCTTTTTGTTCCCTTCTGCAGGCTTGTCCATTTTCCCCATTGGAGGGTAGTCGCCTATCAGTTTGGTCCACTTCACTCATCAGAGGGTAGATGCCCAGCAGTTTCAGAGGGGTGCATCCGCGTTCCTCACCGCTCCCGAAGAGCCCCTCCTTGCTTCGTTCTGCTTCTGTCTCACACACGCACACACACCCACACACCCGCGCGCGCGCACCTGGCCGATTTTGGGTTGGACCCGAGCGCCCCATTTCGAGGATTAACTCAAGACGGGTACGTCACACAACACACCGCGTATCCATTTCTTCATATTTTGTCCTATACGTCCTAGTCCTCAAATACTCCTATCCTAGCCTCATATAACAATGAGCTCCATCGTGAATGATCATATCAATGTTCCTTCCTTGTTTTCTGTTTTTGTCCCCTATACATTGTTAAGGCTGACTTTCCCTGCATTATATCCTTCCACATTTTTTTCTTGACCTCTTTTACTTCCTTTTTCGCAGAGTTAGCCTGCTCTGCCCCAGCACTTGACTGTTGGTATTTCAATATCAGTTTTCCATTTATTTTCAGACTTTTCATGTATAGATGCTGATACCCTTCTCGCCCACAGTGCATCAATTGTGTCTAGCCTTTGTTCAAATATCAACTTAGTGATCGCCTCTGTAGCCTCAAGATGCCCAGCCCATGTCTCCCTGCACTCCTCTCTTTGGTGCATTCCCAAACGCCCCCAGCGCCACTCTGCCCACGCTCCTCTGCGGGGTCTGTAAACTTTACGCATATTACCACACATGGCCAGCTTTCTGAGACACGCTGTTTTAGTTTCCGATTCTCACGACACGGGGCGTATCAGCCTTGAGCAAGATGGAGTGGCTTCATACACACGCGCGCTTTTGCTTGAGTGGTGACATCTCAGCCATTTTTCCGCGCAATCGTTTTTTTATGCATCTTGAACTGCGCGCAATGCGGTGTCACTCAGCTCGAGGGCGTAGCTTTGGCTAGAGCCACTCGATATGGCAGCGTAGCTGCCAGGGTAGCGCCACGCTTTTCCCTGTGCCGCCCTTCACCGCGATTGGTCACACGCGTTACCATAGCAACGAGCTGAGCTAGCTCGGTTTCCGTAGCAACCGAGTGGCGACACGTCACGTAACCTCTCAAGGGCCGTGATGTCATCGGTAAGATGGCAGCGCCCTGAGCTGCTGGATCCGAGTTTGTTCGGTGCGCGGGGTGCGGTGCACGGAGTCGTGATGTGCCGCAGCTTGCCGACGATTTAGGGCTTCTTCGTGCTTTCTGACGTAGGTATAACGTGAAGATCTGAAAGAATGATAATTATTTTCCCTTTCTGTGCAAGATCGCTCTGGATATTAGCACCTGTGCGACAGCATCAGTAACATCGCCTTAGCGGTGCTCCGGTTTCCGGAAGTGTTTGAGGATCGATAAGACATTTAGCATGCAAATTTCGCATTCTCTTAGCTTTATTTGAACGCTGGAGTGTCTGAGAATCGATGCGAAATCTATACGTTGCATGTGGGGCCTTGGGGAATTTGTTTTTGCCCCAGGTAACCACATGATCACAAACTTTTAGCGAGGAAGCTCCTGCGATGTTTATGTTTTGTACTAATCCATCATGGAATCTGGGTTCAATCCCCACCCCTGTCCCTTTCGATCTGGATGAGCATCGTACCGGCCTGCGGTTGTGTATCACCACTGCGTGGTGCACGTTAAAGACCTATAGACCCCAGGCTAGCGGTTATACTGCATTGGCTAAATTGCTCATCTACAGCGAGAGACTCGCCGCAACTTTGAAATGGCTGACCAACTACACGCTGTATAAATATTCCCACAACTCCCAAGCATACTAATCAACGATTTTACGATATGCGCAGCGCAAGTTCGTCTGCTTCTTTTAGTAGGGGTTGTGGTAACGTCAGAACGCCGAGCTCTGATTGGTTCTGAATAAAGAATAGTGGGTAGGCCTCAAGGCAGCTCGCTTTTAGGTCTACCCACTATTCTTCAATCGGAGCCACTCAGATCTCGGCGTTCTGACGTCACCACAGCCCCTGCAAAAAGAAGCAGACGAACTTGCGCTCTACATAGTTTTTAGGATAAAATTTTCGAATTTTTCTAACTTTCTTTGAAACTCTTAATTTATGAGAATCATAAATTAATAGTTTTTTTTTTTGCTTCGCGATTTTAACATCCCTAATATAACATGGAACAGTGAACCACCCCTGATGCACCCTGTCTCCTCTCTAGCGAAGGAGTTTTTAGACTTTTGCTCTGTTTTTTCACTTACACAAGTTGTCAAGCAGCCTACGAGAATCACCCAGTCGGCAGCTAACACTCTTGACCTCGTATTGTCCTCTAGATCTGATTTCATTTCGGACATTACTTATTTGCCTGGTTTAAGCGACCATGCCCTCCTTTCATTTCACGTTAACCTGTCGAGACCTTGAGCTCCTAAAAAGTCGAAAACTTTTCGAAACTATAAAAAAGCTAATTTTGAAGCTATCAATAATGAACTATCAACTTTCCTTGACATATTTTTGGAGGATTTCAATCTTCGTAGCGTACAAGCTAACTGGAATCTATATTTGGCGAAAGTTAACGAGCTAACCAATAAATACATCCCTACTTATACTGTTCGTCATAATCGTAACGCACCATAATACAATCTTCACATCAAGCGTTTGTCAAACAAAAAAAACGTCTTTTTAAATCAGCCAAGCGATCTTCAAATGATGACCGCTGGATACCTTACAAACAGGCTGCCGACGAATATGTCTCAGCAGTAAAAAAAGCCAAGGAAGAATTTCAACAGCAAACGTTACCTTTAATGCTAACAACCGACACTAAAAAGTTCTGGCGCGTTATAAATCCGAAAGATGATAATAAAATAATCCTCATCGACGATACTGATAATCTAATCTCAAATAACCTGTGCGCGTCCACTCTTAATGAATGTTTTATACGCAACTTTTCAGAATCTGCGGATCCCTCTCTACCCTTCGTTCATCCGTACGATTACGCAGTAATGTTTCCCATATTGATTGAGCCAGCTGGGGTAGAACACCTACTTAGATCATTAAAGCCTTCTTCTGCCCCTGGTTGCGATCTAGTTAATCCAAAATTCTTAAAAAGCACAAGTGTTTATTCCTCTATCATACTAACAAAGATCTTTCAGCAGTCACTCGACAATGGTTTTCTACCCGCGGAATGGAAAGTCGGGAAGGTGATTCCACTCCACAAATCAGGTAACAAGACCTCTGCACTCAACTACCGACCCATATCACTCACCAGTATCCCCTGTAAAATTCTTGAACATATTCTGTTTTCCAATCTTGCTAACTTTCTCGAATCGAATTCATTTTTTACATTCGCGCAACATAGTTTTCGAAAAACTTACTCCTGTGAAACACAACTGGTGTCCTTCATGCATAAAATGAATATCATCCTCGACCACTCATCATCAGCAGATTGCATATTTTTAGATTTTTCCAAAGCATTCGATAAGGTCTGTCATAAGCTGCTGCTCTATAAACTGCGTCAACTAAACCTTGATCACAAACTTCTCACGTGGCTTGAATTGTTTCTTATTAACCGTTCACAATTTGTTTCAGCTAACGATCTAACATCCGAGCCGCGCAGTGTCCACTCTGGTGTACCGCAAGGCTCGGTGCTTGGTCCTCTTCTTCTTCTTATTTACATTGATGATCTCGCGTCAACTGTTTCCTCCCAAATTCACTTGTTTGCTGATGACTGCGTACTTTTTCGTGAAATAACTTGCGATAATGACATAATCTGCCTTCAATCTGACCTTAACGCTATCTCTGTCTGGTGCGAAGCATGGCGCATGGAATTAAATATTAACAAGTGTAAACTAATGCATGTGTCCAGAAAACCTTGCCAATTGCCTAAATACTGCCTTAATAACATACCCCTTGACCCTGTATCCTCATACAAGTATCTTGGCATTCATATTTCACATGATCTGACTTGGACCGCCTATACCACATACGTGATTAATAATGCTAACCGGATGTTGGGATACCTTCGACGTAACTTTGCCCGAGCATCTTCGTCATTAAAACTACTGCTTTACACCACACTAATTCGCTCTAAATTGGAATACGCCGCGTCAGTTTGGGATCCCAGTCAAGAAAACCTAATAAACTCACTCGAAATGGTCCAAAATAATTCTGTTCGTTTTATACTTTCTAACTATAACCGAACCGCGAGCATAAGTTCAATGAAGTCTAGCCTCAGCCTGTCATCTCTCGCATCTCGCCGTAAAGCTTTTCGTCTCAGTCTCTTTCATAAATTGTTTTACCATTCACATCTGCACGACGAACTTATTTTACCTCCTCAGTACATCTCAGCTCGGTTTGATCATGCTAATAAGGTTGGAATTCCATCAGCCAGAACTAACGCTTTCTTTCAGTCATTTCTGCCACGCACATCTGACGAGTGGAATCGCCTTCCTGCTTCAATAGCCACTATCGAAGACTTCCATCACTTCAAGAACGGCTTAGCTAACATTGTATGATTAGATGCCATTTTTTGTTTATTTGTATTACCATTTTTGCTGTACTCTGTTTGTTTAATTTCTTCTTGATTGTAACCACTCCCCTCTCTAATGCCTTTGGCCCTGAGGGTATACTAAATAAATAAATAACGAAAGATATACGGCGCGTGTAGAGCCTAGGGGAAATTGTTTCAGCCCTGGGTCACCGAATAATCACAGCATTTCTTAGCGAGGAAGCTCCTGGGATCTTTAACCTTTTTTACTAATCGACAATTTTACGAATTGGCAGTTCTGAAGATTTTGATATAACTTGCTTTCGTTGCAATAGCTTGCATTTGATCGCAGTGTTTTTTTGGTTTGTTTTTCAAGTGAAAAGCTGGTGTTTGCTCAAGTGACGTATATGAAATGTCCTGCTATATAACAATGCATCAACACATACTATTAAACTTAGATACTCAGAGGTGTGTTCGTCTTTGTAATTAACAAGTTACAGACGTATTTATTTCTTACGAGTGTAATATTTATTTTCTGTAGCTGGGCCCGTTTTGTGCTCCTTAATATCAGTGTGCTTGGTTCCAAATATCCTCTTTCACACTGCCTACGAAGGCCAAAATGACGTCAGCCGATCGCATTGGACACGCATTGGACACGAAAACTGCGTCGCTCGGGTGTATGCGCTCGTCAAAAATCAATTTGTCCATGCATATTTGAATTCACTTTCCTGGCCAATGAGTGTCCTGACAAAACTTATCATTTGCGAATGCCAAGTTCTTTTAGTGTGCTTAAAAAGCACGGTGAAAGTTTGGGGTCATCGCACCGGTGCCCTAGCATGTCACGACTGCGTGACATGCTAGGGAGTTGAGGATTACAGGTAAGGAAGAAGAAGTTTAAAAATAATTTCGTGGCCTCTTTAACACGGATATGTGTGCTACACCAGATAAAAATATTGACTTTTTGAATGCCGGTAAACTTTCGACCGACCATTTGGCCTGTCGGCAAGAACACCTCATATCCGGCGTCCGTCTCTTTTGATGGCGTCAACGATTCCCTGGAGACCACCATGCCGTGCTTCTTGGTTGAACCCTGTCGACGTCGCTCCTCACCAGTCGATGAAAGAATCTCATCTTGAAAGGATGATCGGGTCTTGAAGAAGTATGATGCTAAACATATACTCGCTCACTATGGGGCAGTCGAGCAGCAGTCATGTTCCGAGCCAATCGTCCTGTCGTGGCCGGCGTAATCGGATTTCGTTCCATCGGAGCCAAGTCCGAGAGTACTATACTCCGCGACAACTTTTCTTGGCAATGCAGTGGAAGGTACGTCCCGCGTCCCCTCTCCCATTTTGAGTGTAGGCATGCTCTCCTCCTCTCCCAGAAATGGGGGAGGAGGAGAGCCTGCGTACACTCAAAATGGGAGAGGGGACGCGGGACGTACCTTCCACTGCATTGCCAAGAAAAGTTGTCGCGGAGTATAGGACGGTACGTTCGTGCCGGCGCCGAAAACCACTGGCCTTGACCGTGCACGTACGATACCATAGCAGCTCTCGTCGCCCGACAGTACCCGGGCTGCAAATCGTCTCACTTTCAGAAAAAAACAGGCACCGTTACTCCAGAGGTTCTTGCCGTACTGCGATGCCAAGCGGCTTATACCACTTTTCAATGAACGAACGGAGATATCAGCTAGACTAGAAAGGTTGCCGCCCGGAGTCGCTAGAAGCACGGTTACCATGGCAACCTCCCAGGCCCAAAATGGAGATCACTATCAGCGCTTCTGACATCGTGCATCTAGATAATTTTGCGTCGTGTCGTTACTCTGGTAGCTACGCTGCCATATAGAGTGGCTCTAGCTTTCGCTAATGCATAGACGCCATTTTACCGTCCAAGTCACGCACCGAGCGCGCGAGAGCGTTACGCACTGGCTTATTCAGGGCAACAATGGATGTGTTCACCCTCAGACAGTCATACATATAAGTACCCCAGAGCAAGGTAAACGAAGAATTCGAAGACCGCGACCGCCTATCTTAACCTCCTCTCCTCTGCAACTCTCCGGCCTTCCACCCTCTTCACCGTTTGCGTCTGGCCAAATACTTTACTAGGGGGAATACATCTCACTCCGCTCATTTGCATTAGACACAACACCTAAAGCGCCGAATCCAGCCCTGACGGAGGGGAAGTACGTGCCGAGTCTTCTTTTTTTCGCAAATAAGCTATCATCATTATCAGTCGCAGACATTTCACGACTACGTGCTGTGCTACGCCGGCGGTCGGTGCGCCAGTGCAAGCAAGTGTCTCGAGGTGTAAAACAACGTCAAATCTGTTGCGTGGTGTTTTCGTTTGATACTTTTTCGAAACGATGCATGCGATATACCCCGAGTTTCAGCAAACATTTGCTTAGTTTAGGTTTCTCAATTTGGCTTTTAGAAACAAAAAGCTCACCAACTATGTGTAATTTGCCGTTTTACGTTCAAGAAACAATTTGTTATTTTCTGTATTGCGTATGTTATTTCAGTAATGTGCGTCACTAGTATGGTGTAGTTTTTGAATTTGTATCCTCCAAACGAGGAAACAGTATTGTTTTTTTTCTTTTAAGGCGCTACCAGCTGTTGGTCAGCAAAGCATTTTGTCTTTAGTCCTAAGTTTTTGGTCTATTTATTTGGCTCTGGAGAGACGCGGCACCGCGGAAAGGCATCAGCCAGTGCCACGGAGGCCCGTGCTGCCGCGTCTAGTGAACATGATAACGTGATGAGTATATACATGAATGATAACGACGACATGGATTGTTGGTATTGGGGAACGTGGCAGTCCGATTCGCAGAAGTCCAGATTTCGTGGAGGTGGGTTGGGCGGTTTAGCAGCAAGCCATGGGGATCTGGCACGCCGTTCGATCGGTGCATGAAGGAGCCCCAGGAACATGATAGCGCTGTTGCTCACCGGGGTCCACTGGGGTCGAAGCATCAGGCTCCAAGGAGGTAGCCACGTCAAAGTAGAAGCTGCCGCTTCCGAGGAACCAGGGCTCAGAACGAGGCACCGCCGTCGCCCGGTGGGTCCTCCTCTCAACGTCATCGTCGTTGTGTTTTTTTTTTTTTATTTATACACGTATATATCTATAAATAACATAAGATAGATAAAAAGACACATAATCGAACGGCCAGCGGCACGCCGTCATAGTTATATTTCTAGTTATTTCTAGTTATACACGCCTGAAAGAATTTTGTTCAGTTTGTGTGGGTAACCGAGCTAAAGCTTTACGTACACAGACAAATTCGAAGCAAAATATATACAATGCAAGTGTTTCTGACCCTACATAACAATTGCTTATATATGAAATCCATGGCACAAACTTTGATTGTATACATCTAACTATTATTAGTGGCGACATGCTTTGGTGTCGCCCTCCTGTGGTTTCCTCTCGTGACGTCCTTACCTTACGAACAAAGAGTTCGACGATGTTTATAATTAGCATGGTGGAAGCTTGAGACCATTACGCTTTGATACCAACACTGCCAACACCGTCAAAGTTGAAATTTTTACATACTGTTATCTCTGTCGATGAAGAAATCTTTGCTGACGTCACAGTCAGCATTGGGCTAATCGTGGAAGGCCGACCATAGCGACGCTTTTGATCACGCACGTCGCCAAAATAGTCATATTATAACCGCCACATTCTTAGTCCATATGCTCTCACAAACGCATCTTACAAATCTTTCTTTTTGTTTTTCTTCCACAAGCATCTGTAAAGGTAGCTTGGCCGCAAGCTTCTTGGTGCACGGCGGAGTTCTAACTTTACAGGGACAAAAAGCGGGCCGAGTTTGAAAGTCTCGAGGAATAAAAAAAAATTAATTAAAAAATACCGAATTTTTAACTACGGTGGCTGATATGAGTCGGCAGCTGTTCTACTTCTCGAGAAATTTACGATTCTTAATTTCAGTGTGAAGAAATTTTAAATTTTGTCAGTGGCCCATTGGACCCAAGGCAACAATAATATAACGGGCCTAGGAAAAAATGTATACAATCCTGAGGTTTAAGTAGGTATTAAATAAGAGTGTATTAGTTTCCTCTATTCGCGACTCCAGCGACCTATAGGGGGCGCCACCACAAAACAAACATGGCGGCTGAGTCCAGGTCGCGTCGGCTCAGCCTGGCCGCCTGAACAGGTGGCGCGTTAAATTTAACAGATTTTCTTTTGTTTAATGCCCAATTTTATAGGTATTTGAACTGAGACGGTTAAGTGTAGCCGGTGCAGATAAGCTTGCAAAGCATAGTTCTGTTTTGCCGGTGTTTTTCGTTCTTTTCATGTCAAACTTTCGTTTCAGAGATTTCGCTCAAAACCGAAACTATGGGCTCCGGAGAGACGGCAATATACTAATCAGTTTTGATCATCTAAGGAGAGCGGCGATGGCTACAGAATTGTTCCACAGAGAGTAACTTTTCAGCTAACTCGCTTGCCTCGACCATACGACTTATCTGTCCGCGAAATCGAGCTTTTGCGCGTATCCGCGTTTAAGAAACAGCTCCAGTCGTCTGCTCGGTCAACAACACAGCCTGCAGGAAAATTACGAAAAGTAAGCAAGCGCTTCTTGAGCCAAGGACCATCTTAACCCACCGACTAAGCAGCTGATACTCATATTTTAATTCAGGTTTTAGTAGCAATCGAGAAGTCATTTTGATGAGCGTGTTATGTATTATATTACGTACTATGGGGGGGGGGGGTCCCACTAAAGCGATATTAGTATATTTTTCGGGTTGAAATATGAGCTTAGTTGACTAGCTGTTCAGTGAGCTGCTGAATAAAAGTATATTTGACAGACAGAGAGATACCACTTAAACTTAGCCAAATGTTCTCAGAATAGTTAGTCTTCATCGAAGATTCACGCAGAACCTTTCTACATTGAACTTTGTTTCGAATCCTGAACGGAGAAAATGAGTATTTTTTTTTTTGGCTGGTCAACCTGGCCAATGTAGACATATATTGTTGCTGGCTTCGACGTCCTCGTAATATAAATGGAGGCGCGATAGGTAAAAATGCCGTGACAGCATCTAGACTCGTCCCCCACCTTTTGAAAACAGATAATTTCCCTCATTCATTATTTGCAGCGAGCAGGTTTTCCTGAATCAAGTAATTGAGAAATCAGCCCAACTCCTTCGGTGTGGTCCAGAGGCTTTTTCGGTGAAAAGCAGCCAAGATGAATAGCCAACGCACCGACCGGCGTGGGTGGCGCAAACTTTAAGCTAACCGTACACAACCAAACTCAAGAAAAGCAGCTATCGAACCTTCTCATTCATTTTACTGCAACGTTGATGTTCCCCCCAGTGAAATGCCTCGTCTGTCGTCCTCAGTACACTGTCCTACATCCTTATAAAGAAACCACTTATCAGTTACCAAGTAGTCGTAACTTTGAATGTGATTCGAGACAGACAAGAAATCGAAAGTATGCAACCGTGTGCGATTCCTCCCCATCCAAGAAATCGAAAGCATGCAACCGTGTGTTGTCGAGTAAACGGGCTTTCAAACACGTAATAGAAGAAAACAATCTACTGAGGCTTCACCACACTAATTATCACTCAGGCAAACTTAAGAAATATTCGGACATTCGTCAAATTACATTGTTCGCCACCGCGCCAACAACACGTCTCCGCAAAAGCCACCAGAGACGCGGAGGGGCGCGGAGCGACCTGGACCGGCTGGTTCCCGGTTTCCCCGCTTGGTGGCGTCCGTTTTGCTGGAGTCGCGAATAGATATTTCGGGGAACTTAAGGATTTATGCAGTAGCTTATCTGAAATTATTATTTTACTGCGTTTTGCTGAGAATAGACAAGAAAGGGCGCTAGGAGACCGTGTCCAGGAATGCTGGGGATATTGCCAAAAGACAACCCCTTCACCATGACTCCTTTTCATGTTCACCTAACAACGTCATATCTGTTGTAATTCCACAGTGCCCTGTGCTTAATAATTGCTGCATCCCTTTTTCCTTCCTTTAGCTTACTGTCTTATTATTCTCCTAAGCATTGTTTTATCTAACTCAGCCATACTCCTAGGTATTTATACTTCTTAACGTGTTATATTAAAAAGTATTTATATATCAGATCGTCTCCCCTTCTCATCCGTACAGACCATTATTTCCGACGTGTCGCTACTGATTTTTGAGGCCTAGAGAGTTTCCCTCCCCCTTAGAGATCTTAATCAGCTCCTGAACCCTATCCCGGCTATTGGCAAACAGTACAATGCCGTCTGCGTAGAACATTCCTGGTATAACCTGGTATAACCCTTTCTCCATATACGACACATCATACCCTAAATTGCACTCTTCTCAATTATGTTCCATTATACTCAGGTGTATCATAAAAAGCACAGGTTTTTAGATAACAACCCTGCCTGAGTCCTCTTTTAATGCGAAATCATTAACTGACCTTTGGAGCGAGCCGACGTCATCAGCCGCGATCTGAGGCATCCCGGCTTCGAAACCCAGCAGAAAGCCACACATAACGGCGCCACACAATGGAGGCGTTATGCGTGGCGCCATACCAGCGCCACACCATGGCGCTGCGTGCCCGCGTCGGAACCAACAGAAATGGCCTACACTCTAAAAAAAGGAGTAGTACTTCCTTCCTTCGAGGAGGAACACCCGTGGCCCCTATGTTCCTTTAGAAAGCGAGGAACGTTGCTCCCCCATAAAGGAGAGCAAACGTTCCTCCCCTAAGAAGGGAGGAAGCTTTGGAGAAGAGCGTGTTGGTTTAAGCCATGGATGAAGAAAGAATAAAACAATTAAAACAGGGACAACACAACCACATCTTTCAATTAGCAACAGAAGAGTAAACTTTCAACAGCGAGCAACCGACTATACCCAGTAGGAGTAGAGAAGAGAAGGGAGAGAGAAGGAAAGATAAGAAACGCGAAGTGCAAGTCAGGGTGGTAGGGTTATCTCGGATATTAAAAATTCAACCTCAGTTTTCGTCAGCAGGAAGGAAGGGTTTGACACGTTTTTTTTTGCTGTGGTCATGGCGAATGATTCTATGATTTCCCTGTCGAATCTGCTGTCATGCCCCCCCCCCCCCCCCCCCGGATTTTTGTGCCTTCAAAGAGGGGATGACAACGCAAACACGAACGGGCATGCATGACTATGAGATGATAAGAATGTGCAGAGGCCTTAGAAACTTCATAGTGATGTTCGCGGAGTCTGTGATTGGTGCATCTGCCGGTCTGTCCTATGTATTGATGGCCGCAGCTCAAGGCGATGGAGTAAACTTTCTTCTCTGCTGGGCATTTCAACAAAGCATGGAATGAATTTCTTTTCGTGTTTGACAGTGCAGCCAATCGGAATTCGGTTGTTGTTCACTTGTTGACAGAGTTGTTTAAGACGCATGCGGCACGAGAAGACAACATTCGTGTCGAACTTTGAGGCGATGCATTTTATCCGGTGGCCTGAATTGTGTACGTAAGGAATGACGGCAAATGGGGCTTTCTTTTTTGTGGGTGGTGACTGGCGATCAGGCCTGCGAATCATCCTTTCCATTACAGATCGGAGAAGGTCGACCGGAAACCCTGCCCTGACGAGCCTCATGTGCTGCAATTTGAAGCTATCTTCTGAAAGATGACAGCAAGACTTCGTGAAGGATGAAGAAAACAACGATTTGATGATACCGTGTTTTACCGACTTCGAATGGGCGCTAGAAAACGGTAAGACAGGTTTGGCAGACCTTTGTTGAAATGCCCAGCAGAGTCCAGTGGCACTGACATGAAGCCGCAAATCTAGGTACTGAAGATTTTCATTCGATGGTTCTTCCTTCGTGAATGTAAAGCCTGACGAACAAGCGGAGAAAACAGCTGTAATGCTATCTGGGGAAGTTCGAGCAGCATGAATAATTAGGTAATCGTCTACATATATGAAAACATGGCAGCCATGCGCGGAGATGTCCAGTTGTGCTTTTATAGCTCTGTCAACGAATAAAAAGAATAATTCGCAGAAAACAGGGGCCAGACATGAACCGATGCAAACTCCCTTTTTTTGGCGGTAGATCCCTCTCTCATGTTCGACTAAGGTGGACTGGAGATATAGATGAATCAGGTCCACGAACCAACAACGGAGACACCGGAGGAATTCTGAAAATCCACAGCTCCGTGCTCAAAGATGGCGTCGGAGATTGAGGCAAGCAAAGCGGTAGGATCTAGATTGAAATACATGTCTTCTATGTCAAGTGGAAAAAATAGAGTGGGGCGGAGAAAGGGAGGAAAATTGCCACCATTTTTGTCCAATGGAGGAAACTTTCTCCCCTCGTGTAGTTTATACAGTTATCACCGGATGGGCGCTGAAAACAGAAACAAAAATGTTGGTGAAGCGCCAGTTGTTTTTACAATGTCCCCCGTCCTTGGTATGGTAAATACACACACACTACTGAACACACAGAATACACGAAACACAAACAAAAACCCCACAACAGCAACAACGCAACGACACCGAACCCCCACCCCTCTGCTCGTACGCTAAGTTCGCACTCTCTCTATATATGGCAGTCTTATTTTTGAATCCGACTTGGCCGGTGACTGCCATCATTTGTCGCATAAACACGGAGAGACGAAGCAAATATTACTCGTACTTGATACATTATTTGAATTGTCTCTTGGAATAGCCCCCATCTCTTAATTCAACACCCTGATCAAGGCAAACGTAGATTATTAGGCTAATTACCGAAATGTAATCATTATATTTTTAATAAGCTCGAAGAATAATGTTGGCAATGCAGTGTTGAAATGCAGTACACTGGTGCGGGAAGTTGAAACCAAGTTATTGCTTGATTAAAGTGTTGAGTGCCAGTGTAATCTATTTTCAGTTTTGGTGGGGTAATAATTAATTTTAATTGTTGCACATATATTTAATAATTTTTTCTAACAAACAATATTACTGGTTTTAATAAGACTTATTGCTACAGTATAGAACATATCTTGGGTCATGCTTTGTCACCCGTATTGGAGAAATTTATTATCGCTTTAATTTTCTAACCTGGACCGTTTTTCCAATAAAACGTAAGTGCGGGGAGCAATGAGGACCCACGAACAATGACTTTCGTATCGCAGCAGTCAACTGAAATGAAACTGTCCTTGGTGGGTGTAGGAAAAAAATGTCTCCGGAAAAGATGTCTCCGGAAAAAGAGTCCCCGGACAAAATGTCCACAGAAAAAAAGGCCCCAGGCGGGAAGTAGGAAACAATGTCACCAAAGAATTCTCTATCTCTGGACTTCCCTGATCCTCATGGCCTTCGGGCGGTCCGGTGATATTTCGTTGGGAAAAAAGGCACCGTGTGGCAAGTAGAGAAAAAACGACCCCAACAACTAAGGAAAAATACGATTCCCCAAGGTACACATCACGACATTGTTAGCGCGAACACGACATAGACGCATTTTCACATCTTACTTGGAAAAAGTATTAGCGGGAACGAAATTTTACCGCCTGCGTTATATCCTCAAATGAGCACTTTCAGTACCTATAATAACTTTGATAACAACCTTTTGTTTCTACGAAAAAAAAACAACAGAAAAACTAGCGATTGCTTGTTCAAGCAAACAGTGTCGCGCTTTTTACGTATTTGGAAACGGTACTGAAGTACCTCTCAAATTTCTCCAAACACAGTAATTTGGTTTTGGGTAGAAATGTTATAAATGTTTATTTCACAGCGGGGGAAAAAAAGAAACACAATAATTTGGTTTCCAAAATACCTTACAATAGACTATTTCAGTTGTTTTGTGCGACTTCTCCCTTTTTACCTCTAGGTGGGTCAGGTCATTTGTGACTGGATAATCACAGGACCGCCTAAGGCTCTGAGAATCGGGGAAAACCCAGCGATAGAGAACCCCTTGGAAACATTTGTTCCTCCACTCGGGGACTTTTTTCCGGGGTCATATTTTCCGGGGACTTTTTTTCCGGCGACATTTTTTCTTCCCGGGGACTTTTTTCCGGGGACATTTCTTCCGGAACCCGTCCTTGGTGATACCGTTGGAAGACATCACATTCCTCAAGTCAGAAAGTTAAAAAGCCCGTGTTGAGAGTTCAAGTAGAGCGTTCAGTCACTTCCGCAACTCTATAAACAATCCGTTATGGGTATGGCCTCCGCTATATATACTGTAGCGGAGCCGCGTTTTCATGTTTTAGAGAACGTTGGCAACCCGGTGCAGAATATGGCGTTACGGGAGCTAACGCAATGCAACTATTTCGGACACTAACGGTCTGTACACAAGATACATCGTTTCGGCGCGCAACAGTTTCGCGACACTCAAGTTTCGCGAAATGTGCTCGTTCACACGTACCACTTCACGTGCAACAACAACACACACCGATGCACCGTTTTTAGTGAGCTTCGAATCAGATCGCTATTTATCTGGAGACCTGCTTTGCGCATTTTATGCAGTCAATTCACTTTATTTTTTTTTTCTCACATACTGCACTACTTGGAGCGATCTCGCGTGTGCGCTAAGCCGATTGAGGCGGCAACCTGTACGTGAAGGACATGTGCCGGCGCCGAGCCCGTACGCAGCCAATTCATCGCCAAAGCTCCTATCAATGCACATGGTATTTATAGAAACGCTACGTGCCCAATCTGTTATTTCTCGGCGCCCATGTCTGCCCCGAGTTTACTGTGCCAACAGTTTCAGAGAGTGCACATGGTTTCACGTTCGCTTGTAAACAAAGCAAACTTAGTTTTAGTTTACTCGATGGTCTCTTATCCAGCGGTATTGTCGCGACAACAACGCTATGAGCACTATTCTAATCTCGCCAACTCCCGCTAATTGTCTTCGTCCATCGCTGGATTTTTTTCCGATATGCTACTCACTTTTCCTTCAGTGGTGCTTGACGTGCTTCCCGAAGCGCCGGCAGTATCTATCGTTCGTGGTTTCGTTTTTTTTTTTTTTTGGATTTGGCTCCGCTACAACGCCGGCGGTGAAGTGGTCTTCTCAAACAGCTCGCTCCCCCCTCAAAGGCCACATGAGAGCGTTTCTGAGCGGCCATTGGCGGAGCCCTCAGAGTGACTGACAGGACTCGGCAAAGTTTCAGCAAAAGCTCGCTCCAGAAGCGAGGTGTGCACGGAACTCTTAGATGCGAGCGTCCTTTTCGGACTCGTTCAAACGCGCAACCATTTCCCGAAACTACACTTCGCGACACTAGACGCGCGAAAAAAATGCATCGTGTGAACGGGCCTTAAAGCTAAAATAAAAGTTTGCAGAGCAATTGTTAGTCATCTTCTATTCATGACGCTATCCCGATAGAAAATTAATTTATTATCGAGTAAGTTTATGTTCATCCTTGCTTCTTTTAAAAGTACGTCCAGCGCGTTTGCGACGAGTAGATCTGAGATCCACGTTGTTGACGCCGGGTTCGCTTGGCTGTGTACTGCAGCCGCGCTCGTTTTGCGACACGAGAGGAGCCGCGCGATAATGGACTAAGTCGGCCGCATAAAAGAAAACAAAAGTGCGACGTTTTTTTTTTTTTTTACTCTTTCTTTTTGTTGCGAGTGCGTTATTTGTTCATACAATATCAGAAGATGCCGCACGAACTAAAAAAAAAAGAAAAGCGGCGGTGAACCGTTTGCAATGGTGAATCGTCCCTTCCTTCAAAACCGCGGATCCGGCCTCCCTCCCCCACTTCGCCCCGCAACCAGAATGGAATGTCTGTACTACCCTTCCTTCCAAGTGGACTCTTCCCCAATGAACGGTTGACCTTGTTTCCCGGATCCGTTGCTTCGTTCCTTCGCCGAGTCGTCATTTTGGCAGTGTTGCCAGATGGGGCTATATATAACTTAATTGGGCTACATGTTTTTCTAGTTGGCGTCGAAATTTTGTGGTTGGCTATGTGGCTATTTTTGGGCTATTTCTAAGAATGCGGCGAACTTCTGTCGAACCTCAGGTTCGACGTCGAACATTGAGGTTCGAGTAGTTCATTCTCGAACTTCCAACAAGTTTCGAAAAAAAATTGGTTCTCTTTTGACTGTTCGTGAGGAGAGAGAGGAAAGAGAAAGGTTTCAAACTTCTATAAACTTTGGGGTTTTCACTACGCTAGTGAAGCAATGCTTGCAGAGTTCAAGCGGTCTCCCCACAGCGCAATGAACAAGGAGGTTAGAAGTACTAGAAGAGGGCACGTCATAAAAATATTAAACGATGTTGTAGCTAACGTGACCGTATATCACGATCATCTGGTGGGCTAGTTGGTTGATCATATTGTTGAATTAACAGCGCAAATACGACAGGAAGGAGAGATAAGGGAGACAGGATAGAGCGCTGATTCAGCGCTCTATCCTGTCTCCCTTATCTCTCCTTCCTGTCGTATTTGCGCTGTTAATTCAACAATGTGACCGTATATCTTTGGCTATTGGTGCGCGTGACATGTCACGTGTGAGATAGACGGTTGATTCTAGAAGGATTCTGGCAGGCTTGCGCGCGCTCCGTCCGGTAGGTTTTTTTCAGATCGAAGGCTAGCTACGGTCACGTGATGTGGTCACGTTGGCCTGATAAATGAGAAGATTAAGAAGGAAAATGAGAAAGAGGCATGTCCTCTACTACCCTTCTATCCTCCTGGCAGTGAAGCAAACCGAACAGATAGCCCTATTACCACAGGCCGGTAGAGCGTCTTCAACCCGGACGCATATGGCTCTGCCCGGACGAATGACTACCTTCCAGTCGTCGCCCACCCCAAGAAAGGACAACACAATTAGAAATAGCTACACTGGAATGGGGACACTCACATTTTCCACAAAGAAAAATAGACGGGTGTGTTATCAATAAGAACCTTAGATATTGGGGGTTCTGGTCCGAAACTCCCCGTCTTCTGACTGTTCTGCTTCTGTATTCTGGTATTTTACTGTATGATCGTATCTTATGTGCTTCACAATAAAGCCGTCTTTGTTTGTTTTGTATTTCTGGAAACCTACGAAGGAAGGGTCTGTGTTGTAAAAATTTTCACCCTTACAAATGTTTCCTCTTTTTTTTAAATTTACAAGTGACATAATATCTGCATTCGATTTATATACACCTCCAGCACCTGTGCAGAAAAGTGTAGGGCGGTGCACTTCTGGTAGTATCTAAATACAGATACCGGAAGTATACTGCCCTACACTTTTTTTAAGTTGTGTAATGCAGGAGGTGTAAGTAAATCGAACGCAGCTAATGTACACAAAATGTGGCGCATCTGAGGGTTGTAATAGAGAATGTAAAGTGTTTTCTACGTACGTGAAAAATTGTAAAAAAAAAAGGCCTAAAATCATTGTTTTTAATTTTGGCTATTTTGGCTATATTTTTTTGGCTTTGGTTATATTTAGGCTATACCTACCAGTCGTTTGGCGATTTTTGGGTGGGACCATCTGGCAACACTGCATTTTTGTGTCATTTCTTCTTCGGGGCCAGGGATGGGCAAAACACATCGAAATATGTATCGAAATACAAATACAAAATACTTCGTCAAAAATGTATTTAACTACAAATCTAATTACATTTCCAAAAAAGCATTTAAGTACAAGATACAAATACAACTAAATGTATTTGGTCTCGTTCAAATACTTTTCCAACTACATGCCTCAAAATTAGTGTGAGCGACTTCAGGGCACCTGCAGCGGGTTTCGGGGTATCTCATTTTAATTTTTCATCGCGCACTCGGGAGTTAGTGTGCGAGGCTCTAGTAACGTAATAGAAATATAATCAGAAAAAAAAAATAATCAGCTTGGACGTAATAGGTGAAAAAAGTACAGAGCTTCAAGCAGCTTTTTTGTCGATTACATTGATTTTGGTATAGACCAACAAAGAACCGAGACGACCAAGACGCGCAGCACTAGCTAGAGAATTTTTTATTGTTGCAACTCTCACCAGTTACGAAAATCTGGACGACCCGCGCATTTAGAATGTTCCAGGCAAACATATGGATGGAAATCAGGCTGGAAAGCATAACAACTTGTCACGGGCACTTATTTAGCCAGTCTGCCTGTGAACGTCGATTTCGTCACTATTCTTGCCCTGGACTAGCACCGTAATCACAAAGTCACTAAACGCTTGTGCTTGATTGGGAGACACTGCATTCGGTGCAGAACGTAGTTTTCTTCCTACTCCGGACAGTGCCTTTAGAATAAAGCCGGAGGAGAAAAAGAAAAAAAGCCCACTGGCCGAATAAAGGATGGAGACTATATCTTACAATTACATGCATAAAAATAAGAATTGTAACTTTGGCAATAACATTTTTTTAATGTAATAGAGGCAAGTGCAACATTAAAGAGGATACTGTAGCGCTGAAAACACGTGGACCTCCATGCTGCTTAAAATAGAAACTATTTTTAATTATCATTATAAACTCGGAGCTAGCTAACTGACCGAGTACCGGGATCAGTTAGAATGAGAATGGCGGTTGGTCAGAGCTTCAGCCTCGGGACGCGCGTGTTCATGCCCCAGTGGTATTTCGCACGTGCAAAAGGCGCACTGGAGCTTGTCGGCGATGCTTCTTCTTTACTGGCATCTGTTGGGTCTTTTGACGGCCACAGGAGCTCCGCCCTAATCACAGGACGGGGAACACGTCGTGTGCTACGATGGTGTGGAAGAGGTTCAATAACAAAGTGCACCCTTTTGGGAGTCGTATTTTTTGTCGGTGCCTTGGTTGTGGTTGTCGTAGGATGCCCTTTAGTTGAGTCGTTTGTCTCAGCTTTTGTGGAGGCGTTGGAAGACTTAAGGTTACCTGCATTTGTTTCGAGTGTGTTGGCCATGTAAGCGGGTTTTAACCTGTCTATTGATACTGTGTCTTCCTTGCCATTAATGTTAAGCCCGTAATACTTTGACGATCGCGAAATTACTTTAAAAGGACCGGTATACGGAGGTTGTAGTGGCCGCCTTACTGCATCATTTCGGACAAATACGTGGGTTGCCGTTTCCAGATCGGGGCTCACAAACACTTGTGGTTGACGTGGTTTGCGAAAGGGAACGGGCTGAAGGGCCTGCATCATTGTTTTAAGTCGTGTTACGTAGTTGAGAGGGTCTGGGAACTCCGCGTCTGGTGAGGCAACTAAAAGGTGAATCCAGCTGATCTCCGTTATAGCACGTTCGGCCGAGAATTGCTCGCTATCTACCTCTCTGTGAAATACTTCCGGTACTTACTCGAAGAACGTCAGTTTTCTATCTACACCGACCACAAGCCGCTCATATATGCAAGGACCTCTAGCGCTTCACACTCACCTCGAGAAATCAGGCACCTTGCCTTTGTCTCTGAGTTTACCAGAGACATTCGACACATCTCCGTCCACAAGAACGTCGTTGCAGATGCCCTATCAAGAATGACTGTGAATGCAAAAGGAGCACTGGAGCTTGTCGGCGATGCTTCTTCTTTACTGGCATCTGTTGGGTCTTTTGACGGCCACAATACCTTCTCAGTACAGTGTAACTGTTTTGGTTTGTTGTTGCCGTTGGCGTTGAGATGAAGAAAGAGCAGCTTTGGATACGTCTTAGGATGAACAAAATTAGTCGTGGCAATAAATTTGAGGGATGTATTTTCGCCCACAAAATTGTATTTAATTACAATTGTATTTGAAATACCCGCGTTTTAGTATTTAAATACACACGTCAAATACATTACCCAATTTGTAATTAAATCCAGATTCAAAATACACAAAGTATTTGAAATATATATTTCAAATACTTTTGTTTGAAATACTGCCCATCCCTGTGCGGGGCTATGGTTTTTGAGAAAAAAATCGCGTGTTCCCGCAAGCCGCTTGTGGTCCCGATGTTGACGGACTACGACGTGTGTTGGACGGCAGTCGCTCGCCGCAACGCAGTGCTCGTTCCTAACGAGTGAATGTGCTGTTCTGTTTTACACAGACTGAAAAAAACGGCACACGGATTACATTTCGCTGTATGGTACGTACGCTTTATTTCAAGAGTATATGTTTCTCCCGGAGGTGTCGGTGTTTGGAACGAAGAGACGGGTCGACTCGAATAGAGCAGCGATCTTACCAACTACGTGATCAAGCAAAAAAAAACTAAAAAATTCCAAGATCACGACGATTTATTTCTTATGCGCCCTGCTTGTTATTCAACTAAAATCAAATAGGCAGGCGAACCGGTTAACGATAGATAGACATAGTTTCGTGTCTGTCCGACCTTTTTTTGTTCCCTCGCTCCAGGGTTACTATGTCTACTTGTCATGTAGCAAGTAACGCGACGAAAGTGGTCGTACTTGCTATGCCAGTAATAAGTCGCCACGTGTTCTTATCGCAGCTACAAGGTTTCAGTCACCATGAAAAAGCGCGATCTCGAAGCGGGCACATACGGCGTGATTCTCTCGAGACACACGCCGCGCTACGCGCCTCGCTTTTTTTGTTAAATTGGTCTACCTCCACTAGCCCCGGCAGCTCCGCTTTTGCTCTCCTAGCACCAGGCATGGGCAGTAGTGGGATTGCTCTAGGTGACGGTAAACAAGCCCTCAAGTTGCCGTCACCGCCATGAAACATGTTCGCGGCGAGACATGGGGGCGGAATCTTCGTCTCTCTTTCAATCGCCACCAGGTGGCGCTGCATCTACATCAGACATGTACAAATTACTCAAAAAAGGTAGTCAAGTTACTGAGTAGCGACGCCAAAAGTAATTCGAGTAGAGTAGAAATTACGCATTTGTAATAGTAATTGAGTGAATTACTAACTACTGTAAAAAGTAGCGAGTTACTTTGAAGTTACTTTCGAAGTTACTTTTTTATATTTTTTCGGTAGCAAAATGAGCAGCAGCTTTGATCCGTGAAAAACCCTGCGAGCCTAAAATAAATGCAGTTATTTTAATGGCTTGCGTTTTCACCAAAATAGCTTACTCGCTCGCAGAAGAAATTCACTTTCAAAGTCCTTGATGGGAGAGTTTTTCCTTTTTCCTCCTAACGACGTCCCCAGCCAAGCTAAAAAGACGTTCCCCCGACGCGCTAGATGGAACGGCAGCTTTCAATTTGAAAAACAGGCTGTGCAGGGTCGGGTAAGCGGGTGTCGGCATCTTAGGTGCCCATGAAGAAACATGTAAGGTTTGCCTCGGCTAGAGGGTCTTTTATAACAAACTCTGATCCTTTTTTCCTTTTTCTTCGGCAAGTCGACATTGTTATGACTGGCCCCTCTTTATTCCCACGACGTTCGGAGAGTACGCTGAGCGAGTGCACCTGACCATCAAGCGTCTCGTGCCACGACGATGACTTCATCCGGACGACTACGCGTCTCGTTGCAGTGCTAGAGCGACGCTACTGAAAAAAAAAATTGTTTAGGTTTAAGAGAAGATGAAACGAAGTACACTTCGCCACTGACGCCGGGTTCAACAAAAGGGTCTCCCAAGGGTAACTCGCAATCATCACCTGCAACTACAGTATCCTGACGCGCCTGACACGCCTGACAAGTAAATCGTTTTCAACAAAAAGGAGGTCTCCCTGGCGTGGAAGGTCGGAAGGACGCGAAGGATTACGTGAACAAGCATCGTCGCTTGTACAGTTGCAGCTGGAAGCGGGAACGTGCTTCCACCAGCGGATTACCCGTGTCTGCGTTTGTGCGCGGGGGAGTCATACTTTGCAAAGGCTCGTGCGCTGACGACGAGGTGGCCACGGGAACAGTCGCCCAGCTGCGAGGTCATTCCAGTGGCGCCTCCTGTGGAACCCCCAAACCGCTTGAGGCAGAACTAACTAACGGCAGACAACGTGAAAACAACAACAACCCTCAGAGTGTCCCCGTCTTTCACGGTTGTAGCTGGAGGCGCGGCGCCTACGTGCATTACCGGATTAGGTGAATACCCGACCAATGCTTGTTAAGCATCTCTGCGTTAGTGCGCGCCGGTGTTATGTTTTGGCTGCTCACCACCTTGGCCCAAGGACACTTGTAATGCAGTTTCTACGGTTGCCGAGTTAAGTGTATGGGAACGGAATGTGAGGGGGCCCCTTGTTCGGGAATGCCACGTCATCTGCCGGCGTCTAATTTATTCCTGCTCTCAAACTTTTGTGACGAGAAAAATTAGCACTAGATTTCGAAAGTAGTTAGTAATTTGAGTAGAAGTTACCTGAAAAACGTAGTTAAAGTAAACTACTAATTACCCAAATAAAGTTGTAATTGAAAGTTACCAAGTTACTCGGAAAAGTAGTTAAACTACAGTAGTTTGAGTAGAGTAGTTAAACTACGTACAAGTCTGACCTAAACCCCCTTGACGAGTTTGTGCTAGTTTCGTAAGTGGCATGAAAGCGCCTGAGCAGGAGGCCCGTGAGGAGTTGGAAGCAAATGGCAGTGTAGCCCTGAAATGAGAGGCACTTGGAAGTGAGCGGCAGCACGGTACTCACTCGTGGCACGTGTCTCTCGCTTTCAGACAATTAAGGCTGGACCGCATGTAAGCGATTTAGTGAGCAACGAGACGAGCATCGGCAACAGCGACGGAGATTTCTCAGTATTCCTGCTTCGTATCCTTGAATTGCTAGAAAACGTCGCTCATCACATTGGTCCTTGAATTACTAGAAAACATCGCTCATCACATTGGTCGCTTGCTCCAGTTGCTTTCACGCAGTGTGCCCCATCGCGCGGTTGAGCGATAGCAAAAAGGGTCTCCATCGCTTGTCCCGTCGCTCCCTTCATGGTTGTCAGCACTTGCAAAAATGGGAAGTGTGAAATTTATGTAGGGCTTTGTCCATGCCGGCTCTCAGACTGCTGGCAGAACTTTGGGTTTCAGTGAAATACGACCACATGGTTTCTCGCTCTGCTTATGTACTGAGGAGGAAAGCTGACGAGGAAGTAGTTGAAAAATCAGTACATGATCTCTTCAAGAAAGTTGTTTGAAACACCTCATTTTCTGTTGTTTTTTAGGCTGTCTACAGTGCCGTCCGACGGCACTCCACCCGTGCCTACAAGTGCCGTCCGAAAGAAAGTCGAACAGCACATGTATCCCTGGGGAGCTCGTTAACCAAGCCCCCACATGCATTCATGCCGCCTCGCGGCAACAGTATGCGGCTGCTAATTACAAAACTATTAACCTACTTGGCCCCGTTGCACATGACGCCTCGCAGCGTCCAGCCCCTCTGTCCCATACCGAGCCCCGCTGTCCCCCATGTACCTCCGGAAAGGGACGCCCATACCATTTTGTTAAAGGGGCCCTGCAATCATATTTAAGCGCCTACCTTCTTTGCGGTTTCCACGTCTCTTGGGGTTCGGGCAAGCCAGCGGGCACGGAGAGAGTAACTAAATATCAGTGAGTCATATTTTAACCGGAAGATGCGGAAACCTCCTCCATTTACGAGGGCGACCGGCATCGCCGAAAGCGCGCAGTATGTGACGTCTTTGGTCCTGGGCTTACCACTGGTCAGAGCCGCTAAAAGCTTTTTTTTAGTCGAAATACAAAATATAAGTGTCGCGAACCGATTCAGTTATGTATGAAAGTAGTTTTTGTTTGGTAATTTAGATCAGAAAAGAAACAAATGCAGTTTATAAAGTATGGAAACAAGAAAAGACTTGTCGACAAACCCGCCACCAAGCGGCGGAAAAAACGGCGCATAATAGAAAAGGCTTGTGGGATGAGGCTCCGACGAACAGCGAGCGTAGAAAGGTCCCGGATGTACGCGGCGGCGCTGCGGTCGTATACCGGATCGAGGATTCGACCGGTTCCGAGCGTTCCGAAGGCTTTCAGCATGGGCTTGGCTGGCGATTTGGCCGTTTGGCGGTATGGCAGCCCGAAGTGGCTCCCGTTCTGAACTGATCTTTACACCGTGTTTGCTGTAGTTTGTGGCCAATGAAGTGTCATGCCAAATTAGTCTTTAATCGCGCAGCAAATGCAATGCAAGCCGCCCTGGCCACCCGCCTCATACAGCCTATCCAGAATATGCCTTAGTGGCGCCCTCTCGAGCCGTCGACACGGAGTGCAGCAGCCGTGAGCGCTCGATGAGCTCACTACTCCTCTAGTTCACGGCCACTCAAGCCAGGACCTACGACGTCCTGAAAGAGGTTATTTTTTGTTTGTTTTTGTAATTCTAAATTGCCTATAACTTTTAAAATAAAGCAAAATTTGAGAAAAGATTAAGTTACCACGTTCAGTGCGCTCAAGTTCGGTGCAAATTAAAAACCAGTCAAAAAGTTGTTGCAGGGCCCCCTTTAAGCAAAGTTTCGTCGACAACATCCTTTTTTTTTTCCACAGTGTTAATGGTAAAAAAGAAATGACGTAAATATCGCCAAATGCCTCGACAAAACAAAATGTTAGAGAAAAAGATTTTAAAAAGTAAGCCCACACTGTGGATCAAATCCGGGTCCGCTGCCTATCAGGCGAGCTATGCTACAATTTCCAATAAGCTATGCTACAACTTCGAAAAACTCGTTTTCACAATTCGCTTTACATAAGACATTCGGACGGCACTTGAAGACGTGAGTGGAGTGCCACTGCAAGGCACGTGAACGTTCTGCAAGAGTGCCGTCGGACGGTACTCGACACTACATTATATATATACCGGGTGTTTTTGCGAAGACTTTCAAAAATCCTAAAAATTAGTGCGATTGCAAAAAGGAGAAACTCTCTTCGGGAACAAACTACCAGCCACGGCGGACGTCAGGAATCGCCAAAAACCTACTAATTAGCCAGATAATTAATTAAAACTGGTCAATTAACTTTTTAATTGGGGGAAATAGACATATGGTTTCAATTAGAAAGTTGCTGAGCGTTATCGAAAACCACTAAATCAGTCATTTTCAGAAAGACTTTGAGCGCGTGAGACGAGTAGTAGTGCACTAAAATTACCACTCGTGGAGTAGGTACAAGGCTAGCGTTTGCGGTAAGGCGCCCGCACGATTTTTTTGCCTCTTATCTAGCCCCAGCCTTGTACCTGCTCCATGAGTGGTAATTTTAGTGCGCTACTACTCCTCTCAAGCGCTTAAAGACTTTCTGAAAATGACTGATTTAGTGGTTTTCGATAACGTTCAGCAACTTTCTAATTGGAACCATATGTCTATTTCCACTAATTAAAAAGTTAATTAACAAGTTTTAATTAATATATCTGGCTAATTAGTAGGTTGTTGGCAATTCCTGGCGTCCGCCGTCGCTCGTAGGAATGTTTCTGTTTTAATCGACATACATTAGAACTTTTAAACGTAAAAAAATTTGTTTAAACATTTATCTAATTCTTTGTAATGAAGTATGTTGGTTGTGTACTAAACTGAATCTTGGCCTGTCTCAGCTTCGTCGTATACTAAACTGTAGCTTGGCCTGCCTCAGCTTGGTTTTATTTCAACATGGCGGCGACAATCGCGTGATGTGTTGTGCTCAACCTATTTTCTGTGCATTGGTCGTCCTGTTAGCCACCTCCTGCAATCCACATCAGCCGCAAGCATGCTGTTGGAGTATTTGTGTGCCCGCCGGAAAGAATATACAGTCTTCTCGGAAGCAAGGCTGCTACTAGGGCTGCTTGGATCGTGGCTTGAACGTCGTCGGCTCCCACGAACCGCTTCCGCGAGCCTCACGTCGTTTGCTTGGTTCCTTAACGTTTCCGGCGATGAATCCCCCAGGATGGCCTTGGCCTCATTCCTATAGGACCTACCTGGTGAAAAACAATCTACGACAATCGCATTCCAAAGACACGACAACGTGTCTTTGGAATGCGATTGCTACGATCAGTGGCTCTTAAAACCTCAGTGGCCCCCCTTCAATTGTGAGCTCTGTGTTGTAGGCGTTGTAAAGAGAGCTCTTCGGTGTGAGCTCTCTTACCTTCACAGTGTGCAAACTCTTCGAATCGTTATTCAACAGGCGGCGCTGCGAGACGCGAGCCTTCGGCGTTGCTTCAACTCGCAGTGTGGTGGTGTGGTTCTCAAAATAGGCACTTATACTCATTTTCATACATAGCGTGCATAGCTGTCAAAGGTACTGAAGTGGTGCGCATGAAAATACAGAAGAAAAAAAGTGTTCCTGGGCGCGTTTTTTGGACGAGTGGTAGGGCTGCTCTGGCGATACCGACGTCTCGGCGGCAGTA
Source organism: Ixodes scapularis (assembly GCF_016920785.2). Classification (NCBI taxonomy): domain Eukaryota; kingdom Metazoa; phylum Arthropoda; class Arachnida; order Ixodida; family Ixodidae; genus Ixodes; species Ixodes scapularis. The sequence goes on along the minus strand of NW_024609873.1, from coordinate 13,255,698 downwards.
GTACAAACCCACTAGACGAGCCGTTTTTTTTTGTTTTTTTTTTAGCCATTTTTTGTGCAAGATTGTGCGCATTGCCGAACCGCATATTTCGATTCCTCCTTTCTTCTTGCTATTTATTTGTAAGTCGCCGAGAGGCCACATTTCTACCATCTGCTCTGCCGCTTTGCAAGTGTTATTTGCCTGCAGCACCGAGTTATATTTTTTTTTTCGTGCAGCGTGGAATGAGGAATTTCACTGATAGCAGCCTTGCCCTAAAATTTATAATAGGACGTTAATCGACAATAGTTGTGGCCTGAACATCTTATTTTGAAATAGCTCTCAAGGGTAGGAATCCCCCTCTCGGGGTGTTGGCGATGCACCTTGAGGCGAACGGCGTTGTGTGTGAATTCGGCATGCTTGACAGTCCCCGTGCTCGAAACTTCTACATGGCGAGGTCTTCGCTTCGGGGACACCAGCTTGCCAGATAGACACTGCGCCTTGTACTTCGCGACAGTACGGGCGCACACTCCGGTGTTCTTACTGACCGTCTCCAGGACTTCACGACCGACTTCTCCGGGAAACGCGTCCTTGTACTCGCGTACACGTTGGCGATCACCTGCTTGCACTCTTTCAAGGTCTGCGCACAACGAATCTTTGAAAATATCCGAGCAGGAGAGGTACTTGAGCTTGTTGCGTAAGACGCCATCTTCTCAAAACCAGCCAGTGCCACACAACCCGAAAACCCGCAGCTGCTGCCGCACGGACGAAAACGAAAACATTTTAAAGTAGTTTACATTATCTTTTCCTTTTATTGAAAAAAATTTGTGCTCCGTCGAAATCATAACACCACTATCAGTTTCTAGATCCAAGGAGGCACCTTTTTCGACTTTTTTATAAGTGTTTTCGCAGGGGACGCACTATTTTATGGGGTGAACGCGGACACGGTCGGCGATGCAAACCGGTGCGCTAGCTTTGACTGCGTTGCATGCTACGTATGAAACGGAGTATAGTCTTGAATAAGCTGCTGCACCTTCACTCGCTCCCAGAGACGCACCCCACGACAGTTCTAGAAATATGTAAAATGCAGACGCAGGATTCGGTTTCAAATAATGTGCACGACGCGAAACTTGTTGAATCTCGTATAAAACGAATTCTCAAAACGAGTACTCGCAGGTGTAGCTATGTGGAAAAGTGCCCGCCTCTTACGGAGCGAACCCAGGTTCGATGCAAAAAATAAACATACGTTTCTTTTTTAGAGCGCAGCTCTTAGGGGCCCGTTTCCGGCTTGAGCGGCGTCGCCGTCGCCGTCGCCGTCGGCGTAACCGCGCGGTGCATCATGGGAAATGTCCAATAATGCACCGCGCGAGCCCCCACCGGGGTCACGTGACCTCGTGGGGGGCACGTGACCCCCCCCCCCCGAGGTCACGTGACCCCCCGAAGTCACGTGACTCCCCTGAGGTCACGTGACCCCTCCTCGAGGTCACGTGACCCCCCGAGGTCACGTGACCCCCGCCGATGTCGCGTGACCCCCGATGACGTCATCGTCAGTGATGACGTCACCGGCATCCACATCGTCATCGTCATTATCACTGATGACGTCACCGGCATCCACATCGTCATCGTCATCATCACAGATGACGTCACCGGCATCCACATCGTCATCGTCATCATCACTGATGACGTCACCGGCACCGGCATCCGCATCGTCATCGTCAGGATCACTGATGACGTTACCGACATTCACATCGTCATCGTCATCATCACTGATGACGTCACCGGCATCCACATCGTCATCGTCATCATCACTGATGACGTCACCGGCACCGGCATCCGCATCCTCATAGTCATCATCACTGATGACGTTACCGACATCCCCATCGTCATCGTCATCGGTGACGACATCAGTGACGTCACTGATGTCGTCACCGGCATCCGCATCGTCATCGTCATCATCACTGATGACGTCATCAGCGACGTCACTGATGACGTCACCGACATTCGTATCGTCATCATCATCATCACTGGTGAAGTCAGCAGTGACGTCACTAATGACGTCATCGGTACCCGCATCGTCATCGTCACTGATGACGTCATCAGCGACGTCAGTGATGACATCATCGGCATTGGGGGTCACGTGACCCCCAAGGTCACGTGACCCCCCCTGTTTAGTTTAACCCCCCCAGTGCCCTTCCCTCCTTCACCTCAAGAGCTGCGCTCTAATTCGGCGTTACAGGGAATTGTAAGCGGCTTTCACTTTTTTTTTTTTACAATTCTTGATAAAAATGAATGTCGACGAAACTGTGTGCATTTTTTTTTTCCTTTCCTTTTTAATTTTTTTTTTGCACATTTATTGAAAATAAAATGTCGACAAATCTTTGAACTAAATGGTGTCGGACTCCCTTTCTAGAGGTGCATAGGGAAACGGCGGGGCTTGGGTTGTCGGATGGACGCCGCGAAGCAGCATTCATACTTTTTTTTTCGGTAGGGCAAATGCTGCTGACCTGTGACTCCCGTTGAGAAGGGGAAGAGTCAAAACAGGGTCACACGAAAAATTGACTCTCTAAGAGAGTCGTGAAGTGTCAAAGAGAGTCATGGAAGCAGTGACTCCCTTTGGACTCCTTTTTTCTAAGGGTGTAGGCAAAATATTTGCCTTACTTTTTTATCTGCGATATGAGCATATGCTCATATCGCAGATTCTATTGCGATATGAGCATGTGCTCATATCGCAATAGGTACCCACCCCCTAGTTTTGAACATTTAAAAAGTAATTAAGAACATATCAAGCACCCAGGCCAGTAAACTTCTGAATGTATTGAATGAAACGAGGCGCTCCCCCGCATCAAGCACATTTCCCAGTGCGCTGGTGCAGAGCGGTGAAGCTTTCCATGCTCACTCCGGTAAGAAGCAAGGAAGCTTCACATGAGAGTGCCAGCACAAAGCTGGCCGGATGCAAGCGGTGAAACTGCTTTAAGAAAATAGGGGTCCCACCAGACTACAACACTGCTCCTGCACCATTCTGTCTTTCAGCGCTGGAAACTGCAAAATGCCCATCTCATATTTTTTACAATTATCTCAAACCATTTGATGAGCGCTTTCTCAATATTTTACGGCACATAGCTTCTAATAGGAATGCCACTTTCTCTGTCTTAAACACCAGCTGGTGGAGTACCTGCGAAACTCTTGAAAACCCATAGACAAACTTGGGGATTATGATTTTAACCCATTGTTCATAAAGAAATTGTGGTAAGATTTGTTTGTTATACCAAGAGCACAATAACACTGATCTTGGGAAGCTGTTTTTAACCACATTTTGATATCATATATGCATAACATGCCATTTAATGTAAAATTAACAGGACACCTGAGCATGGTAAGTCATCTTGAGTATTTATCATCCTTCTGTTCTTTTTGGGATGAGTTCTGAGTGGAAGCCCCTTGCTTGAATGGGAACAATATAAGGCTTAAAAGTTTTCTGTAAATTATTTTTCAGTAATTTTTAATACATTTTAAATAAACTTTTTATTACTAATGAAAGACAGGACTTGTTTATACTAACACTTCTTTTTACTGTAGGCTGCAAGTCTGCAAGCAAATATCAAAACTTGCCAATTTTAAATTAAGGATTGCACAAATCATTCTTCTCTAAGAAGCGAAGATTCGCACTCGGATAACTGACACTGCCTCACACTCTTTATAATAAAATGTCATGATTTTGCTTTAACATTTGTGGTACACTGTTTCCCCTCTAATCTGTGGTACATGCCTTAATGCTTTCTATGCGGAGGGCAAGTTCGTCTGCTTCTTGCGCAGGGGGTAGCGGCGACGTCAGAACGCCGAGCCCTGATTGGCTGATCGCGACCCCCTATCTCAGCGTCGTCTGCTCCTTTGCAACGTCGTCTGCTCGCAACGTCGTCTGTGTCTGTCTTACCTTTCCCGCGACTTTCGGAAGCGCAGAGGCCAGATTCACGAAACGATATTACGCCAAAAATGTGCGTAAGACAAAACTTAAGAAGAAATTCGTATTCACGAAACGAAATTTTCGCAAGTTTTGCGCAAGTTACGACGAAATCCTCCGACAGCTCCGAAGCTGTCTTACGCACTTCTTACGATCAAATCAGCATGGCCGACAGCGTCGCGGTCGCGACGACCCACGGACGTTTTTTTTTTCTACGTGCGCTTCACACGCGTCCTGACTTTAAGCAGCAAGAAAGAAGTAAAAAGTACTTGAAACAGACCATGACGAACAAGCACGCTGGATCCACAAACACCCGGGAAAAGCTCCACCGGCCACGATTCCACCGAACGTGACCAAGAGAGCACGGCAGTTAGGCCTAGCAGGCACTCCGCGACTCGGCGACCGTTTGCCCACGACCGGCTGGCGTGCTGAATGGAATATGCCCGCGCGACCCTTGTGAACCCTTCCCGTCTTATACTTTGATCGCTGACCTCAATTTTAGATTAAGAGGTCAATTTCTTCCTCTTGTTATCTCCTTGTTTTCCGAGGCAACGGTGACTCTCGCCGGTGAAAAAGCGGTGAATCTCCGGCAGACGCAGGAAAGGTAAAGCAGCCATCGCTTTGACTAGCAGATGTAAAGCAGACGACGTTAACTGCGCCAACCCGCCGACGCCGTTAAAAAATGAGGGGTCTCGCCGCACACGAAAGGAGGGAAAAAGTATTTGGGAGGGAACTTGCGGACACTAACACCCTCACTCTCGGTTCTTAGCAAACAAACCTCGGCGCCTCGGGACACCTCGCCAGTGAGTCCTTTGACTTCCCTCCTTGATGCGCGTCTGCTAGTTGTCAGACAAAAACAACGTACCGCTCGAGTTATTTCGTCTGCCCTCTCTGAAAGGCGAAGTCAAGCTCGCTCGTAAAGACCTGCAGTTCCGAAAATCGCAGGAAAGGTAAGACAGACGCAGACGACGTTGCGAGCAGACGACGTCGCGAAGGAGCAGACGACGCTGAGATAGGGGGTCGCCATCAGCCAATCAGGGCTCGGCGTTCTGACGTCACCGCTACTTCCTTTCTCATGCGCAGAAGACGAAAATGAGCCCACTTGCGAGGCGTATAACTCTAATGGGATGTCTGGATCACCAAGTGGAGAAAGGTAATGAGCTCCAAAATTTATGAAGGGGCTACAGGCTCTCAGAATTGTTTGTTAAAGGTTCGCTTTTTTGTCACCAGATTTAAAAAAGAAAAATGTGCACAAGAACTTGCGCCGATAATGGTAGAAGAGGCGTAGTAGTTCAGTAAACACAATAATTAGGAGGTGCATCCACCAAGGACACGCTGTCGATATAATTGAGCATCCAAAACAACAATGTTATTCTTCTATGTTTTATCATTGGTGCAATTTCCTGCGCTCTTTCCAGTGCGCCATTTGACCGTTAACCAACAAAGTTGCTCTGCTCGCTCTCTGAAAGCATGTTTTATACCTTTAGTGAGTGACTTTCGAAATAAATTTGCATACTGGTAGCTGCGTATGTTTCTTTTTATGTAGCACCACATTATAATTCGTTGGGAGTAGTTTATAATAAACTCCGTGACTAATGAAAGAGAAGTTTAGGCATACTAAGATGTGATTCTCGGTATAGTGGGTACACCTCTATAATGCAAATTTGTTTTTGTTAAAGCCAGGAGAGCAAGTTATTTTAAGGTGCTAATAAAACATTTGGCACGATGCATGTGTTGCTGAAAAATTATTGGCCCATTCTCCTCGTTTGGGCCGAAGGTAAATAAAAAATGATCGCACTGACGGACTGCCAGCACATCGAAGCAAAAGTTTTGCAGCAGGCGAGTAAGGCACAGGCACAAAAAGGTACGTGGACAGGAAACTTTGTGCACATGCCTGTCTGCCCAAACATAACTTTACATTTTAGCTCTGATATGGAAAGATTTATGCTCCGCTCATATAAAAAGGTACTTAGCCAATTGTCTTTTTGCTTGATTGCAAACAATGAGCTACAACAGCCTTTTTTTTTTTTAGAAAAAAATTGTAAGGGTGCAGGCGAGCTGGTGAATATTAACCATGTTGAATTAACCCGAGACTGGGGTAGAGAAGAAACATCAAAACGTAGAAGGGACAGAAAATAGACAGGGCGACGTCTCAAACTCAGCTAACGCAATTATTTAGTCCACCTCATAATATAGTCTCAATCTCAAGGTCATCTCCACCAACACGAAAGGACGAAGTCTATACAGATTAAGCGCCACAGCCTTCATCACACAATGCAAGAACGTTGACGTTTCAAGGTTGACGCGATAAGGCAACATCCCTCCACCTTCAAACTTAAACAGAAGCATGAACTGTGTATAGAATAGTAGTGGAAGAGATTCTTTTCTTCAAGTTTGAGGGTGGATGGATGTTGCCTTATCGTGTCGACCTGTAAACGTTGTCAACGTTCTTGCATTGTGGGATGAAGGCTGTGGCGCTCGATCTGTATAAACTTCGTCCTTTTGTGTTGGGAGATGGAGGTTGCCAAATGAGAGTTGTCTTTGTCCTAAATGATCGAGTGACTTTCCATGACGCGAACTTGGTGTAAAAGGCAACCCCTACTGGACAAAACCGCAACACCCGGAGCTTCCATCTCAATCTAGCTTCTTTACTCCCGGTGTCGTAGCGGAGTCTGCTAAGCATACTTCCGGGGCAGAAATTATTAAAGTGGTGGAGGAATTTCAATCAAACAAGCCGCTTGTGTGGCTCAGAGGTGTAGCTTCTTTTCCGGCGCCGCTCATCGGGGCTATGATCGATGCATCAACCACTTCGGTCCATGACGAACACTCGAGCAGCGCAGGTGGGTACAAAAGCGAGGTGCTCGCCCTCGCAGGATAACATGATACCGCTAGCTTCAGCCGGTTGCGAGTTGCTTTTCACTACGCACTCCGACACCGGGCGGGATGTACTACGGTCCACTCCGGTGCAGAATAGAAGTTCTGGTACGTGCAGCTTGTAAGCAAGGCGCTGCACAGAGCCGTTAGGTGTCAGCGGAAATCCCGATGCCTTCTCTCTTCGATTAGGTTGGCGCTCACTCACCTGTTATTGACAAAAAAGGAAGTCTAATTTCCACGGAAGAGAGACTACCGTCTCGATTATGGGAACGTTTTCATCAGTTTCTTCGTAGCCTCAGTCACGCCGCACTCAATCGGCGACCACTGTTGCTTTGTCGCCGGTTCTGTCACCGACCGCTACCGGCTGCACCGCTGCACCGCTGCACCGACTCAACCAGACTGAACGCTTCACTTACACGCCTTCAATGTCGTTTTCAATGTTGTAACGTAACGGTTTGCTGATTGGTGCAAATGGCCTACTTAGAGTTCGCGCTATAACCGCTTGGGGAATAATTGGCACTGGCGGCGGCCCTTGCACCTCCCAATGGCCCAACTCTCCCAATATACGGCTCTGCGTTTCTTGTTTGCGGGACGCCATCTATATGGAATATCACGAACTTTCCCCAAGCGGGGACACAGTCAGGTTGCCAAATCATCGCTTGTCCCTCCCTCCCGCCCCCTGCCTATTTTACACCCTGGGCGCTGACCAATGGGCCTTTTCCGGGGTTTCCACGGCGCATGCACAGCAGCAGCAGACAGGAGTCCGCCATTTTTGGTGGCGCGGTGCGTCCGGCTCGGGACTGCTGGAGGCAGCGGTGGTTGCTCGTTTCCAAGTTCTCCGCCATGCCCCAACACTGCTTCGTTGTTGGCTGCAGAAACGAAAGTAAAGGATGTCGCGGTTTAAGCTTTTTTGGGTTTCCTTCTACCAGCCTGGCAACCGACGAAGCGGCAGCTCTCGATTCGGGCGATCCAGCGAAACAATGGACGACTCGTAAAGGCAGCTTTTAAAGCACTCCCGCGTTTGCAGTTTCCACTTCAAGCATGGTTCATGTTTTTCTTCCTTTATTTCTCGTTGGGCGTAAATACAAGTCAGCAGATTGGTTAGGTATGCTGTCGCGTCGCATTTGTGCCACGCAGAGCGAGCGTCTCGGAGTTGGCGTTTCTGCGATTTTGAGTTTCACTGGCACACGTTTTTGCTTCCTAATAGTAATAAAATAACGGCCTCGCGTTGCTACGCAAATTGCCTGTCTCCATTTTTGGTTGTTGTAAACATTAGAATCGCCCACAGTTTCCAAATATTTATAAAGCATTGAGGTAAAAAGGCTGTGCTGCACAGTTTGTTGCTACGTGCACACTCAGAACGTGAAATGGGAGCTGCTCTCTCACTACCACGACCGCATCTGCTGGTCTTGTGGTTGAATAAGAAAGAGGAAACAATCGTCTTGATGTGTTGTCCTCAAGTGTGTGTCAAGTAAAAAAAAATGTTTTCTTCAACATTCTGTACAAGCGCGACACTAAAAAAAAAAAAAAAAAAAGTACAGGTGTGGCTGATTTCGTGTTTTCTCTCCAGGACCTACAGTCCCACAGAGCTGTAGCCTGAAATGGGGTGACATCAATGACGAGACTCGCTCAGAAATCGGCGGCTGCACGTATACATCTTAGATATGTACTAAAGATGTACTTTAGCGGTAAATTTGATCTTGTGAAATTTCGGATTGTTGCTTCCTTCCAGTAAACAACGAGAACAACCAACACGACAGGGGCAGCGGCGGACGCTGAATGCGTCCGCCGTTGACCCGGCCAAGTTTGTTGGGCTCCTTTTTTATAGGAATGGAGCTACGCATTGAAATTTCACCACTAATGTACACCTTTGTTGAAAATTACATTTCTAGGTGCAGGCACGGAGTATTTCGGACGATTTTAAAGCAAGTCTTTACAGTTATGAGAATACATCTTGTCATTTAAAAGTTTCGAGAAGATATACAAATCACTTGCAATTAAAAAAAAATTTTAACCGCAATTTGGTTTCGAATATTCTTTGTTTAATTTACTGCCGGTACTGCATATAAACTAAATCCTAGTTTAATGTAACGGTTTGTACTATCTCATTGGTCGAAGAGAGCTTCAACTGTGCCGTCAGTCACAACGGGCGCCACGGCGAAGTCCGCCGTCCCTTTCGGACGATGGACTTTATCGTCGTCCGAATATTCGAAAAAAAAAATGTACAAACGGACAACGTTATCCGTAGTTAACGCATTATTTGAAAACAAATCTGCTCGACGATCGCGTTGTATAGAGGAAAAACAAACGCGTTCAGAGAGCCAACACAGCTTGGAGCGGGTAGAACCGGGAGCAAGGCAGGCCATCAAAAACGTGTCCCCGGCTTGCCGATAGATGGCGCCCAACATTTGCGGAAAAGGCCCATTGCAGGCGGCCGCTATGTCGCGGTCCCGTTGTCCCACTTGGTACAGCCGTGTAAAACTGGGCTTCTGGAAACGAACATGTAGAACACAAGTTAACCAATTTAGTTGTACCTGTGAACCTTCACAACAAAAAAGCACACAAGAATTAAAAAAAAAAAACATGCCAGTGGAGGCGTTATCAACGACACAAAATATTAAAAGGCGGCTAATGCGGCAGAAATAAGACACATCTATAGTGAGGAGAAAATAACAAGCTACCTTTAAGATGAAATAACGCCTTTTTTTTTAGTAACGAGTAACATATTTAGGTACTTTTTGAGCGAGTAACAAGTAACGGACTTTAAGTACTTTTTTAGTGATGTATAGGTGTTTAGTATTCATCTTTATAGCCCAGCTTCAAAGTCTGTCTCGAGAGACCGCTCACGACAGGTTAACCGCGAATATGAGGACGGCTATTTTTCGCAGTTTAGGACAGCAAGTCAGCGACAAACACCAAAGTCTACAGACTGTTTTGTGCCGGAATAAGCGTATGCTAAGAAATATGTAGCCTTGATTAGAATGTCTAAGCTTTAAAAGTAAACTCCAGCGATTGCGTTGCTCAAGCCAATTCTGTAGCGCTTTGTAGATTGCAGACTAGACACCTTAGCGTATATGAGGCGATGTCAAGATTATTTAACGTATATGGATAGACGTTGATTACTGGCAGTTGAAAACATCAGGTTACTGTTATAAATGTGGAAAGAAAGGCTATAATAAACGAGGTATTTATTTTATATGCTTTCGAAATTTCGTAGAAATTAGGCCATGCGTTCATTCACCCAATCGAAGGAAGGCAAAGCGACACGTTACATAATGATAACTAAGCCTGTCGAAAGAAAACTTCTTCGATTTCATTCGCCTTTACGGCAGACGCACCTCCAAAATGTCTTAAGCCACAGTATTGCGAAATTTCAAACCTTCCAAAACTGGATTTTTTTAAAAAAATGACATCGAAACAAGCGTTACCAAACGCAGACAATCAAACTTTGTGTTATGACGCTAAAATGTACGGACTTACGTTTGAAAAACCAGTTTCTATTTCTATTCATCTATACGTATGCAAACTTCGGCGACACAGCGCCCAGAGTGCACAGCAAAAAATTTTTATTTTCCATTTGCGCACATCCTTCCCATAACGAACAAGGAACAAAAGTCTCTTGTTCCGCGAAGACACGCGAGCAAAAAGGGACCATTCCCACGGGCCATCACATATTGAAAAGCGTTGGCGGAAAGATGGAACAACAACGGCAAAAACAGAAAGCTAGATGATTTTTATTTCGCCTTTTCAAGTCACTTCTGTTTTCCTGTGAAGTTGGAAACAACGTTTAAATGAAAGGGTTTTAAGTTGTGTTTTATAGCATCTCTAAGTGTTTTTTTTATATTGCGTGTTTGTGTGTGTGTGTGTGTGGGGGGGGGGGGGCTTACGGTTATAGCAAAAAAAAAATGTAGCAAAGCTTACCCATTGAAATACTACATTTCTAATCCACAGTTTGTTTTTCTCTCTCTTTTTCTTTTCTTTTCTATCGTCTTTTTTGTAGAGGATGGCTAGTGAGCTATTCGGAGCGCAAGTGTGTCTGCTTCTGGCGCAGGTGTGACGGTGACATCAGAACTCGAGCTCTGATTGGCTATGATTGCAAGGATAGTGCGTAGACCTCAATCCGAGCTGCCTTGAGGTAAACCAACTATTCTTCCGATTAAGCCAATCACAGCTTAGCGTTCTGGCGTCAGTACAATCCACGGCACAAGAAGCAGACGAACTTACGCTCTGCATAGCCACTGGAAGCTTAAGAAACGAAAGGTGTGGCCAACTATGATCACACTTCGTTCTTGATGATTGGTTCTTCGGCTTTGTTTTTTGTCCAATGCCGCAATTTGATTGGCTGTAAAGCGATTATAAAATACTTGGAGCGTGCCACACCCTGCCTTGCGTAAACTGTCAGTAACTATGGTAGGGAAAGGAAACACTAGAAATAAATCGCAACAAGAGAAAATGTGCATATGCATATCGACATATACATCCAGAAGTCAAGTTTCTGCATTCCTGAATGAAAATGTCAACACGAAGAAAAAATTAAACCGTTGATGTTTTCGGGACTCAGTGCATTCGCCATCTTGACTCCCTCGTCGCCACCAAATCCAAAATATTCTCGCTCACTTACCGTTTCTGACGGCCCGATTAGTGTTTAAGGCAATTATGGCAGTCCAGCAGGGTGTATCACGTACGCTAACGCCTGTTTATACTGCCTTTGCAGCCCATCGTAGCCACTGCGCTGGGGACGTGCGTGACTGCAAGCGCCATAGCTATTTTCTAGTGGCTAAGTCCTGTTTCTTAAACCGACAACGCGGTGCGACAAGACCAGCTGCCATAGCCCGGCGAAGCCACGGCACCGGAGACCTGCGTGTTTGCAGGCGTCATTCTCTTGTCCAACAGCGAAGTACCGTATCTTTACCCGAGAAGACGGTGCGACAAGATCAGCGGCCATCGGTTGGTGTGTGATTACGCTGGTCACTTCGACGTATCATCGAAACTGAACTTGATAACCTTCGAAAAACTGTCCGTCTACGACATTGGCGGATGAAATCACATGGGTCCTATTTCGACACCGAGCGAGGCTTCATCAGGCGTCCTCTTCAGTCTCCGGGTTGCAGTCGAGCAGAGTGTATCACGCGCGCTAACACCTGTTTTTACTACCTTTGCAGGTAAGACACTGTCTCTGTTTTTTTTTTAGAGCTTGTGTCTCACGCACTGCTGGGCTGCCCCTCGCTTTTGTAGCTTTTCATTGTCTCAAAATCGATATGGGCGACGTTAATGACAAAAGAGGATGTATTGCATGTGTTAAAACGTTGTCACCAGACGCTCAAGGGATAAGGTGGTCTGCCTGTGCCCATTGGTACTATCTCAGAAAATGTGCCGAAGTTACCAAGACTAAATTAAAAAAAATTCTTGGGCGAGCAGATAAAAGCGTAGAAATGTGCTACATGCAATATGCATTTCACTAGACAATCTTCAGCTGATAAAGATTCAAATGAATCTATTCAGTCAAAGGAAAACGGCGATCAATCGGAGCGCGCGAAACTGAAGACGCAGCTTACGAGTATGAGTACAATACTCACCGAGGTGCTTTACAGAATGGATGCCATGGAAAAGTCGATGGCCGTGCAGTCTGTTAAACATGACGCTGTGATAGAAAAACTGGCTCAGAAAGAGAAGGCTATGGAAGGTATCGAGGCATCTATGGCAATGATGAGCTCCTAATATGATGAAGTACTGAAGATTATGAAAACTCAGGAAGATGCTAACGGAGAAATCGTAAAAAAAATGCAAAAAATGGAATCTGTAATTCATCTGAGTTGGTAAGTCGAGGAGGGTGTCAACATTGGCCTTCAGCAAGGTGAGACACTCCAGTTTAGCTTCCAGCGACCGAAGATGTTCCGTACCAGCAGGAAACATGCATTGTGACGAGCTGGCTTCACTTCGAGACTCATTCCCGCTATGTCGTTGTCGGCACACACGGCAGCGCCAGACCTCTCGTTTTCCAACACCCATAGCATTGAATGTATTTTCCGCAACACCGGAGCAAAGCTTTCCTAGATGATACGATGTTCTGCACTCGGCGCAGGACATGTGCCGACCATCGTTCACAATCTTCTCGTGGCATTGAGCGCACTTCAGTGGAGAAGACAGCACACGCGCAGAAGGGAAAGATGTGAAGGTGAAGTGCTGTACTCCCGTGTCACGTGCGTCGCCTTGATGTGTTGGGCAGGCTTGCGCGAGATGCTTTGCTCACCGTGGAGATCGTCGTGCCAGGCAAGATCGCGCACAACGAGCGTTCTAGCAGCCGAGCCGGGCGAAGACGCAAAGTCACTTAGGCCTACCCGGTGGAATGCTGTCAGTGAAGACGTTGGGGACCCGATCTTGAGCAAAGTCGGTGCCCACCACGACGCGGAGGAATCGTCCGAGTCACAAAAAGCTCGTTGGCGTCGGATGTTCCGATTGAAAGCGATTACGAGCGAAAACTCGCAAAGCAGTTAAAAGGAGCGACGGTTCCTGGGGACTTCTTGATGATGATGATGATGATGATAATGATAATAATAATAATAATAATAATAATAATAATAATAATAGTATTATTATTATTATTATTATTATTATTATTATTATTATTATTATTATTATTATTATTATTATTATTATCCTTTCAATCAAAACCAACCAGAGCGCGGCGTCGTTCTGATGTCTCCGCAACTCCTGTGCTAGAAGGAGACTATTCTTCTCATAGAATAGGGGTTTTGCAACGCACCGCAGCGGGCTTACTTTTCCCGCTTGCAGAGCCAATGTGGCTAACCAGTGCTAATCAAAAAAGAAAAATATTAAAAAAACGTAAAACATATGCACTTAGCACGTAGTTTTGTTTACAAATAATAGTTAAGGTAAATCCCAATCATGCCGGCTAACACAAGAGACAATTTAAAATCAGTATTAACGTTGTTGGCTGTAATCAACCGAAACAATCCAGTCCGTAGCGCTCTAAATTGGCGCTCATTCATGAACTTCTGGGCGCTCGTGTGCGCTTTGACCGTCTGTTGCCGAAGATTTAGGCCTCCAACTATGCCGACACTGAGACAAACGCGAGATACCATATATACTCTGCGAGCAGCTGCTCTATTTAGATCCGAAAAGGAGCAATTTTGAAGCCTTGAGATTAAATTGAAATACTTCTTTTCTAGATGCAGGTATTGTGCCACAAGCAAAATGCAATCGCAGTCACTGAGTAGCAATACGTTGCCATGTCAACGGTTACCGCGTCTCGTTAGGCTCATAAACGGCCAGAATCAGGGAAGATCTTTTTATTTTTATTTATTTCAAAATACTATCAGTCTCTATTGAAACTATGATGATACAAGCGTACAAAAAACACAAAAAAAAACAACAGCATCAAGAGCAGCACACACTTGAAAAGGTACTATGAAAGATATCGCCAAATAATCACAAAAAATGCTTTGACAATGAAAGATAACAATATAGATCCGTCATGGGCTATGATGCGTCGGCGAAAAACAATACAAACGACAAACAATGTTTATTTACATTTCGCAAGATGCTATATAAGAAGAAAAAGCTTCAAGTGATTGGCATACCACAGCTTGCTCCGAACGAAGATTCCAGTCACTTATGGTTTGTGGAAAGAATGAGTATCTGAAACAGTCTTTGAAGAACCGGGGCTGATGAAGTGCGCGACTGTGTTTGTTCCGAGTTATTCTCGACTCGTCAAGAACTAGGTAAGCTGTTTTATCTATCTGCAATAAGCCATTAATAATCATATATAAAAATTTCAATCTTTTTTCTTTACGCCTCACCTTAAGTAAGGGAATGTTGGCTTTTGAATACAGTGCCGTAGGTGAATCCAGTCGACGATATTTGGAAAAAATAAAACGTAAAGCAAGTCGTTGCACCTTTTCTAGCTTTAGCACATCTTTAACAATATGAGGGTCCCAAATTTCGCATGCGTATTCCATCAACAGACGAATGAGTGTTTCATAAGCCAAAAGTTCTGTGTTCATTGAACTCAGTTTCAAAGACCGCCTTAAATACCACAGTTTATAATTCGTTTTTTAGCAATACCATCAATATGAGCACTTCAACGGAGATCGTGAGAAATAATGACACCCAGATATTTGTAACTGCTTATCCTTGCTAGCGGATACCCTTCGATGGCGTACGCGAATTCAATGGGCTCTGTTTTATGAGTAATAGTCATACAAATGGTTTTATCTAAGTTTAGTGACGTTTGCCAAGTATCGCACCACTCACCAACGCGTGCTAAACATGTGTTAAGATTAATTTGATCGGTGGGCTCTTAGCCTCTGTATACAAGATGCAGTCGTCGGCAAAGAGCCTAGCTTTAACCGTTAAATTGGACAGTATATCATTAATAAATATTAAAAAAAAAACAAAGGACCGAGCACTGTTCCTTGAGGTACACCTGATTTTACATCAATCAAATCGGAATGTCTATCTTTAATTTCTACAAATTGTCTTCTTCCGTACATAAACATCTCTATCCATCTGATGAGACCTGGGTTTTTCAGAATATATCTTAATTTGAGTAATAATTTCTTGTGGTTAACCTTATCAAATGCTTTTTTTAAATCTAAAAAAATAACATCAACTTGGCCTTTACGGTTCAGTACTTCAGAAAAATCATGCGTGACTTCAACCAGCTGAGTAATAGTAGATACCCCTTTACGAAAGCCGTGCTGAGAGCTGTTTAATAAGTTGTAATGACTTAAGAAGGAGTGAATATGGCTCGAAAGTATATGCTCTAAAAGTTTCCCACGTTACAAAACTTGAAAGTATAAAACAGAGAGGACGAGGACGGGAACAGGACATCTTTCATGAAAGATGTCCTGTTGCCGTCCTCGTCCTCTCTGTTTTATACTTTCAAGTTTTGTATCTATTAACCAACACGCTCGTTTTCAACTTTCCCACGTGTTGATGTTAGTGAGATTGGTCTGTAATTGTTAACGGAGGTAGCTTTACCAGACTTCAAAACAGGCACAACTTTACCAATCTTCCAGTCATTGGGTAATGAACCTGACGACAGGGATTTCTTAGGAACGATAATAACATAATGGGACAGATACTCGGCGTATCGTTGAAGAAACGCATTTGGAATTTTATCGTATCCAGTTGCTTTCTTACAGTCTAGGTTAAGTAACAGATCTACAATTCCTTCCCGAGACAGCTGTACATCAGGGATGGCGGGAACATCTTCCAATTGGTTAAACACAGGCGTCGTTCCGTCATCAGAAGAAAACACAGTAGAAAAAAATGTATTAAAGCAATTTGCTATCTCGTAGTTATCTTCGATCGTGTGTCCATCGACATCGAGTTTTTCCACGCCCTCTTTTGTTGGTGAAAGGTGCCGCAAAAATTTGCGGGGAGACGAGATTAAAAACGCCGGCATCGTTTGGTTAAAATACCTGTGTTTCGCGTCTTTAATTGACGTTTTAAGATTCTGGCTTAGCGACCTGATTTTTTCACATGCACTGGGAGTGGCTGTTCTGCGAATTTGTGCCCGACATCGTGATATGTTTCTTTTTAAATGAATAATATTTCTATTGATCCAGGGATTGTGCGTTGCTTTCTTCTTTGTCCTAGTTCGTACATACTTAGTCACATACTTAGTTATAACTTCTTCTAAGTAAAGCCACAAGTCATTGACCGAAAGTGCTGGAGTATCAGCCATTTCCTGGAAAGTTCCTTGTGCCAAAAGTAGTTCGTCCAGGATAGCCTCATCGTCGGCCTGGTTGAAATCCTGGTATACACTATATGTAAACTTTCTACAAGGGGTTGTTAAGTTTGGAAGAGATAAAAGGCCTATGCAATGATCTGAAACACCGGGCAACACGCTACACTCATAAGAGGATGATAGCAAGCCGTCAGAAACCAGAAACAAATCCAGAAGCGAACTGGACGAACCTTGAATTCTTTTGGGTTCTCTGACAACTTGAGTCAAATTGTGCGAAAAAAAAACATTTCGAGGAGAGCGGAAGAAACCAAAGTTTCACGAGAGGTCGAAACCATGCCATCCCAATTGATATCAGCAAGATTAAAATCGCCGGCAATGATAACTTTACCAGAGTGCGCGCGGAGTTCATCTAGAAAGTACTCAGTTTATTCACAAATTCTAATCCCATTCCGGGCGGGCGATAAACAGCGCCTAAAATGTATTCAACATGGCCAAACTTAATCTTGCACCATTTATTTTCTATGTCAGGGGCGCCTTCTAAGTCCGTACAATCTAAACAATCCTTGATAACTATAGCGACGCCGCCCCCTTTACTTTCCCGATCCTTTCTGTGAATTTTATATCCGGGTGAGATGATTTCACATTTTAAAACTGATGAATTCAACCAGGTTTCCGCGATAATGACAGCATGCGGATTATGTTCAATCAAGATATGTTCAAGTTCAACGACTTTATTTACCATACCTCTGGAATTCACATTGAGAACTACGAAATCTTTATTGCCATTCGACATGACTGGTCATTTCCTAGCGTAATTATGCTGCTCGTTTGGAGCACGCGGGGGCAATTGTACTTTCTCATCCTTCTCTTCATCCCAGGCGTACATTACGTCCCCGATCTTTAATTTGTCATACAATAATGTCGCCCTCTCCCCCTTACTCTGTTATCCTTAGCACTGTCCCACAACTTATTCCGCACGTTCCTGACGAGTAGGGAAAAGTCCTCGTTAATGAAAATGGCTGTTCCTTTTAACTTCCGGGCATTTCTAAGCACTTCTTTTTTTCCATGAAGTCACCAAATTTGAGGATAACGGGACGCATTCGGTTAGAAGACCATTTACCAAGTCTATGAATTCTTTCAATACTTTTCACGTTAACTGCTAACTTATCGGAGAACACTTCATTGACTACACTGTTCATTAAATTGTCTTCAGTCTCGTTGTCCATCTCCCGGATTCCATAAACTATAAGGTTATTACGTCTACTTCTATTTTCCAGGTCATCTATTTTTTTTTTCCAGTTTTTGCACGCACAATTCTAGGTTGGATACTTTGTGCTGCGAGCTATTGAACTTTTCAACTAGCTCATTTAAACGGGAAGTCGACGCCTCAAACGCTCCCAAGCGTGCTTCCAGGGTGCCAAAATGGCTTTTCAGTTGAGCAATATATTCCGCTATTTTGTTTTGACCTTCCAAAATTTTCTGCAGCGGTCCGGGATTTAGTTCAACATCACCACAGAATTGAAGCAGCAGAAGAACGACATCCCAGCACTCAGTCATCATAACAAGAAAGTAGCCAGGGCTCGGCAGCACAATAAGTGACAGAGTGTCACCCCTTAAGCATTTGCACCAACGATACTTATTACTGACCTGCATATACAGCAAGAAGGGATTAGCCATCCTGCCTGACGCGGTGCCACCGAGCCCACTGAAGTAGGTGTCGTGAAGCTTCCGGTTTTTGTAAGCAGCCGACGATGTTGCTCTCGTCACCAGCGGTCCGGAAGGAAACCTCAACACCAGATGTTGTGCTGACGGTGCGCGTTCACTGTTGTAATCTTGTCTTCCATGATGAACTGGTCGATCGTGAGTCGCCGAGAAGATTACTTGCTCGAATCTTTGAACGCGTGTAGAGCCAGCCAAGTCGTGGTGCTTCTCTCCAAGTGGTGTTGAGAGGGTAGGCAGCCACAGTAGAATCTGCATATACAGCAAGAAGGGATTAGCCATCCTGCCTGACGCGGTGCCACCGAGCCCACTGAAGTAGGTGTCGTGAAGCTTCCGGTTTTTGTAGGCAGCCGACGATGTTGCTCTTGTCACCAGCGGTCCGGGAGGAAACCACGACACCAGATGTTGTGCTGACGGTGAGCGTTCACTGTTGTAATCTTGTTTTCCATAATGAACTGGTGGATCGTGAGTCGCCGAGAAGATTACTTGCTCGAATCTTTGAACGCGTGTAGAGCCAGCCAAGTCATGGTGCTTCTCTCCAAGTGGTGTTGCGAGGGTAGGCAGCCACAGTAGAATCTGCGTATACAGCAAGAACGGATTAGCCATCCTGCCTGACGCGGTGCCACCGAGCCCACTGAGCCCACTTAAAAATGGGGCGAGCCCACCGCTCATTCTTTGTGACTTGAGCAAGATAAAGTAAACCGAAAGCCAGTTGCAATATTCATTGGCAATAGAATTAGTCAATACTGCAGCGACCATGACGAATTTGCTCCGAAGCGAGCGGAAATGGCGCCGCCATGTTTGACGACGCAACCCTGACCCAAGCGAATAGGGGCCCCACGCTATTTCTCAAATTTTGCGTTGAGGGCCAGAGCCCGCCCCAAACGGAGTTTGGGTTCTGCGCATGCGAAGTGCTGCGCCCCTATTTCTTTGGGGCCCCAAGCTTTGGGGCCCCTAATCTAATACTCGCTATAAAGCCATCCGTAAAACGCGCGTACGACGTGCCATTTATTTTAGATTTTTGCTTATGAACAGTTGGAGTTAAAGACGCCAGCACGTGCAGCACCTGTATCTGCGTTCCCGCATTTTTTTTTTTTTTATGCTTGGGTAATTTGGCAAAAGGTATATTGTACCTTTTGCCAAATTATATTGCAATCGTTGTAAAGGTGTTTTTTTTTTTGGAGGGGGGGGGGGGGGGGTGCGGAATAGCCAACGGACGAAAGCGAAAACGGACGCAGACGGACAGCATTCATGCCCACGTCCTTTGGTATGGAAGACGACGATTGGTTGTGCTCAAGTAGCGGACGATGCCGGAAGCTGCCGCACGCTGCTCGCACAACTAGCAGGCGTTTTCAGAAGACAGACTACACGGAGGATGTCGCGAAAGGGACACTAGGCCTGCTAGAGTGTTCGGCCAAGCAGCCATGCCAATCCTGTAGTAATGGGCTGGGTAACTGATTTGTTGGGCATGGCTTGGGACGAGTAGTGACCTCCACCTAAATTGCGTCTAACCACGTATATATTGCGCTAAAAGTTTTGATTTTCTCTTGGAAAAGTTACGAACAATATATGTGTCCCATTTGTGATCTTAAAAAAAAAATGTGTTTCTTTGCAGTTTACTTTTAAAGTACGCCAAGACAAATAGTTCGAAATATAATTAGCGAACTGGAGTTAATTGTGCCATTAAAAATCTTTTCATACTTTGCACTAACGTCGCCCGTGTTCGATAACGCTATTCTGCAGGAATAATTGTTTCATGTTCCCGGTGTCTATTGTTTTATACAAATGCGGAGTTTCCACACGAAGACTGTGTGCTGGGATTGCGCAGGAATTCGCGTGAAGTGGAACGTCCGCGCATACGCCCTGTCAATAACAGCGCTACCGTAGCGACTTGACGTCAGGGCCGCGTGTCAATGTATACATTTGGCAGCCACCGAGAACGAAAGAGGCAAGGCGAAGAGAGCACAAGTGGTAAAACATTACGCGACGCCGCTGCTGAAAGGGTTGGCACTTTAATGCCCTACGGCTCTATTCCCAAACACAAACATTCGCTTCAACGGTGTAAGGGTCGAGATAATACTACATCGGTCGGAAAAGCGCAATTCGGCAAAGGACAGGAAACGAAAATTGAACAGACACAAAGCTGACTACCAACTGAATGTTTTTTTTTTTTTCAGCGAATCATAAAAGTAAACACCAGGGACGCAAGGAAAACAGAAGACACAATATAACCGATAAAAAAGGCTTCTACCGCGCCGGTGTATTCACGGGGTATCAGGTATGTTATGGGATTGTAATAATAACGGATTACTTTATAGCCACATCTCGCGTATGCTTTTTAACGAACCGCTATTCTTCATTAAGAAACTGCTTGCTGCTGGTAGTAGTTCTCGTTGCTTTAATATCTCAAGTAAGAAAATAAATAAGTTGAGGTCCCGTAATCGTTTTATTTCAAGATGGAACATTAGTTCACACGTAGTACCGACAGTAACACTTCTACCGATCATGTGCTTGCAGCAGGCAACACACTTTGGGGATAGAAAAAAGGAGTGCTGGAACCATCCGCCAACAAGAGGCAAATATTGCCCAACTGTGGATCCCTACCACCGAGGGAAGAGGGAAGGAAACAACAAAACAAAATTACATTAGCTTGATCAACGGAGACGGGGAGCACAGAGTATGTTCTGTCAATGAACTGGGCCCGCGCTATAGGTGTGGCGTCATGAAGTCATGTGACTGTGACGTCACACCGCCTTGGGGTGAAGTGCTCTCATGGTGTTACATAATGTCACAGAGTGAAGTGACTTCGTGACGCAACGTCATATGATGTCGACATGCGACCTCAGAAAGTTTTAATGACCTCATGTGAGAATATTAATGACATCATAATGACATCATGGTTTCACCTGACGTAACCGTCCTTCGTGAAAGTTCTTCACGAGGGTATTCTCATAGGATTTGGCTGACAAAACGTGTTATGTGGTAAAAAAGAAGGCAAGAGAGATTGAAGAAAAGCTAGTGAAGAAGCTGAAAGATGGTATATAAGCGTCCATTGCGACACCTTAGAGAACGAAAGGCAAGCATTTATCAGCGTTAAGCATAGGTGGCCGAGCAGTGTTGTGAAGCGAGGACATTCCATTTGATAGTGCGGTCTGGTTGCTGTCGGTCTCCAGGGAGCCGTACGTCCCGTGTTGGATGTCCGGAGACTCACGTTACGAACACGCGGAAGGCCTCGCCTAGTGTACGCGTGAACGGCTGCTTCATCGTTGGTTACCCTCACCGACTTTAGTGGTGCTCGTTTACGAGCTCCAGAGGAAATGTGCTCCTTGTTTACGCCGACGCTAAGGCAGCAGGAAATCCGACTTGGGGAAATTGAGGGCCAAAATGGAATTGTTTGTAAAGCTTTGCTATCCACGGAGAAGGGATGCAGTGAACACGGCTTTGCTGCGGTGGGATGGATTCTGTGTGGTGAAAAATCTAGAAAAATAATGAATTAATATAGCGAGTAATAGGCTTTCATAATTGCTTATTTGAAGCATCGACACACGTGAACGCACACGATCGTGTAATTGACGCTGCAGCTAGCAAGAATGATGCTCCGGTTTACTGCCTTTTTTTTTTTGACGCTACACAAAATGGTTCGCAGAAAAAGACGCTTATTTATTTATTAATGACCAACAGCGTTCACAAAGTTATAGTGGGGTAAAAGCTGAAAATTAAAATTAACAATTTGAGGTCACAAATTAAACACACATTATAATCAAGTTGCGCGCATTCAAGAGAATGCTACAAGAGATGGACATACGTATTCTTGTAAAACACCGGCGGTTATGTTCGCCGCTTTACTTCGTATTTCGCTGGGGTTGCATGCGCGAAATCTTGACGTAGTTCATAGCACAGAACTAAAGCGATTTGAACCAACAGTAACAGACCTGAGGACGATGTTTCTTTGCTGCCGAAACGACGTTCAATGGTTGACACGACGTATTGTACGTCGTAGTTTTTTTGGGGTATCTGGGAAGAGACAAAGCATGGGCCGAAATAACGTGGTAACAAATTTGAGAGAGTGCCCAATAGTAGCAACCACAGTGTCTGGAACGTGTCTTCGACTGGTTCATTTAGCCTCCTTTCCCTCTTATACATCAAAACCGCCCCGAAGTGGCAACAATAGACGTCACATATGCCGGCGTGTCATGTTCAAGGATGTCGCGATCGTGGCGGTTGGTACTAGAAGTCTCAATTTAAAGTGTGATCGAATTCGAGGGTTGCTAGACTCGCGGAGCCACAATTCATTGCTGCAGAAGTTTTGGTGGAATTGTCAAGCTGTAAAGCGACCTACAGCAAAGCAGGCTTTCGCCACATCCGCTACGGCTGCAGTAACTCCGCCAGGATCACTGCGGGCAAACACATGAATCTTCTATGACGTCTTCGGGAAGAAGTCGAGAGACCACTTATTATGGCACGGTAAGCATACCAGTCAAAGCACCAAGCTGGAACAACCACTCTTCGTCTCTAAGACTTGCAGTAGGGAGTTATGAATGTATCGCAGACTGCGGTTTTGTAGTTACGAGGGTGGGGTTCAATCCTCCTGGTTTTACTGACCTGTCGCTGTGTAAATCACAAGAAAAAATATAATATTTCGAAGCAAATGTTCTCAAACTTTCCTTAGCACTGACTTAAAAATATTTTCTTGAAATTTGCATGACATGGGCATTTTGAAAATATAAATAAAACTAATATAAACATATTGGAAATATGGCTACCATACAGTTTTGATTTGACCTTCGTAAGTTTTTAACTTTGCTAACTCGTTTCGCACCTTCAACATATCTGCGAATACTCTTCAAAGTTTTCAACATGAAGGCATTGTGTCTTCAAACAAGGCTTATATTAAACGTCTGTTCTAAACATAACCCGACCCCCTGTTTTTTCCTTTCTGGTCCAGTGGCGTTCTTTTTCACCCAATATTCGCAGCACACCGTCAGCATGCAGGGGGCGATCACGAAACCGCTTCATTTTTTTAGGCGTACACAAGTACAACAACAATACATCCTGGCTCAACAACTAAAATTGGTCCAGGTGCGATAAATCCGGGCCCCTCGTCGTCGGAGCTCAATAAACAGTTAGATTTATTGCCAAAGTACCCAAGTATCAAGGAGGATGCAGGGATTTGTGTTCCACACGCCGCCGGTCCTGGCGTCAGCAGTAGTAACTTTTCTAAAGCAAACATCTAAATCAAATGGCATCTTGCACGGGCGATCGTAACCGCTTTATTTAGGTTATTTACTTCGAATCTTTTATACGGGAAAGGCGTGCACGTGTGGGGCGTGGAACACCAATATCTGCATTCTCCTTCCTTCCTGGAACTCTGTCGCTGTGCCACCATCTGTGACCTTGTCTGGGTCCCACGCTAGCATCGCACACATGGTCGCGTGCTTGGATTCGTTTTTCAAATTAAACGCTAATAAATCGGTCTCACCAGCTGTTTTGACTACGCCACTTCTGCCGCAATGCATCGAAGGAATTTTAATATCTTTGCACTTGCGTCAACTTTGCTGGAGCTCTGCGCGTGGTTAACACGAGACGGCACAAGCCCCCGCATGGACGGCCGTCTGCCTCCTGTGAACTGAAGTTATGGCGGCGTCACGCATGCGCCAAACGCTTCGTGAGATGGGTCCATTAAAAAGTCAAAATTTGGGGGTTTTACGTGCCAAACCTACGACGGGCATCTGGGACGCCCCAGCGGAGGACTGAAGATTAATTTCGACCACCTGGGGATCTTTTGACATGCAACTGAAAGCCCGGTTACACATCGCCTTCTCCGCAATCAGCCTCCATCATATTGCGGGCACCTCGAGCGGGATTCGAACCCGCCACCTGGGGATCCATAGGCTGGCGCTCTCGCCTCGGAGCCACCGAGGCGGCTTAGAGATCGGTCTATTCCGCCTTCATTGCAGTCTAGGTAATGCACCGCTAGCACCCTTGTCGGTATATTATACCCTAGTTACGCAAGCCCTCTTGACTGTCATTAAGCCAACGACACATGACTCAATCGGCGGCGCCAGTTGTCTTTGAGCCGCTGACAATCATTGAGTTCAACTGAACTGGTCTACCTCAGTCAACTTATAGGGTTCGCTCCAATAGGGTTAAAGACGGCGGCGTCCGCCGCATCGCCGCCCACGTCCAGCGCCAGCGAAGCACTTACTATTGCATAAGTTTGGGGGAAGTATCTAGAGAGCATCGTAGCAGCAAATATTGTCCGAAGAGGTATGACTCGGGGTCAGAGCTGCAGGTAGAACAAACACGGCACGTCGCGGAAGCCAGAGCTCGGCGAGGGCGGCTATTGTGATGTCGGTGCCGATAAGATTTTCGTTATATATCGCTCTTGCTTGAATTTGTGTGAAACTCCCTGATTATCGTTTCTTCACTCTAATAGCAAAAAACAAAAACAAAAAAAAAACAATTCATTTTTTTAACGTTTGTAATGTTGAAAAGTGTGCATATAATTATTTTTTATAACTTGTTTTAAGAAAATAGGTAATGTGCCATCAGTTGTAAATTTGTTTCACTTTCAACTATGTCCCTGGGCGTGCATCTCAACTGGGCTTATGTACCGAGTTATAACGAGCAACTTAATTGAGTTCAATGACAGTTGCGAGGTGCAAACGATCGTTCGCTTAATGAAAGTTGAGAGCGCTAGTCTAACTAGGGTATTAGGCTCGTGTATGATTCAGAGATCGGAAATCAGCCTTTTTTTCCTGAGTACATGTCATCGTGTAGCTGCTGCTCCAATTATCCGAGTCGGCCATCCTTTTGGCGGCAGGTACTCTGAGCACGTGTTGGGCACAGGCACGGTGGAAGAAATACATTTAGATGATGACTCTCTGTCCGACGCGGCGACCACATTATGTTCGGCACACCAAGCGCGCTTCACCCGCACGGGCATAGATGGCGCTCAAGTATCGAGGGGCATGCGAAGGCTTGTATAGAAGGCTTGTGAAGGAAATTATGCATTCTCTACTCGGTTCCTGTGTACCGTGTGGTGAAGTGTTAGATTTATGTTGGCGCATTGGCACTGATTCCTTTTCCCCAGTGCGGTTGCTCCTTTATTTAAACGAGAACATTCCGATGATGACTCAACGTCACAAAAATACTCGTATAAATACAAAACTTCCCGACACAGTCTACTGGGCTTTCCATAGTTTAGAGTAATTTTAAATAATTCTTTTTACACAGCTGGGTCGTGCACGCATGTTTTGTCCGACAGCATGTTTACTAACAGTTCCGTAACTTGTTTACACACATTGCGTGGCTTTATAGGAGGTCGGGGGATTTTTTCAACCCTGCTCCTGCCTTCTTATTGAAAAAAAATAATTCTAATAATGTTAGATAGTGGGGCCTAAATAATCCTTTATATGCGCATAAAGATATTAGCATTACAAATGGTTTATCCATACGATGTCAACTGTACTGTGGTAAAACAAACCATGTGAGCAGAAAACAGTTTTATTTATGATGGCACTGTGACTGAAATGATAACACAGTGTGATGACGTCCTGAGTGAAATTATGACACAGTGACTGAAAGTCGAACAGTAGTAGCGGTTATAGGACCTAAATCAATTTTCATGTATGCACTCACAATATGGTGCCATTCTGTCTTACAGCTCTTACAGGTATTACAGGTAACGCGTAAGGTACTTCGGGCAGCTAGAGAAATGCTCGGAACAGCGGCTACAGATAGCACGGGCGTCTTTGCAGCATGGAGGAGAATCTCCCACAGAACTCCGCATGATACCATTTCGATATCAGCTCGTCGGTTAAATGCCTGTAACAAACATGATCATTAGGATCGCAAGTTCATGATCATCATGAGCTTGCGATTAGACCTCGGGATTGCACAAAGCCACTGCTCCGAGCGAGCGTCATTCGATGGAGTTTTAAACAAGGACACTCGCTCTGCACAGTTTCGGTCGCCCGAATTTCAGTTGGGAACGATGCACGTCTTTCCCATCCTTATAGCATAGCTTCTTCTCTGGTTAAGGCTCACCTTCGTGCACGATGGTGGCACCTGTGATCGACACAGCACCAAAGCAAAACACAAGGCCAGCCTCTGGCCGTACACCACCACCACACCACCACACTGCGGAAAAGGCGAGCACGCTACGCCGCCGATACCGTGGCCGCCGAGGAGGGACCTCATACCCACGGTGTTAATAGCTCATAGTCCTCGGCGGCGGCGTGGAACTAACTACTGCTGGTTCGAGGCTAGCTCCGAACACGATCTGGTCGCCCGCTCCCTGCGGGAAGAGCGGCCAGGGTCATCACCTAAATGTATTTCTTCCCCCGTGGGCACAGGCAACGTTACTAGAACAATCAGTTGAAACTAGCCGTTGAAACCCGGGCCGCTGGCGTCCACCGAGACCGAGCTAAATACGACAGCAGCGCCACCCTTAATCTTCTGTCTTTACTGTGGTCACTTTGAGCTTTTAGAAAGCATGTTCTTGCGCAAAACGAAACGAATAAAATTCTTTTTGTAGTAACTTTTATCCGAGTTTAGTACAAAATGTCGGGGGCGTGATGTTTTCTAAAATCTTTAGTTTGCAAGGTTTTTCGGCATAATTAACATTTTTTTTTTATACAACCATGTCTCAGCGGTGATTTCAAGTAGGGCGTCCCGACCTGGGCGCATCCTAATTTCGGCAGTAATTCGCGGCGCGTCTGTTTGGGAGGCGGGGGTGGCACTCCTGAAACCCCTCCTACCGTGCATGTTTCTTCGCCAAAATAGACAATTAAAGCCGAAATAGAAAGCGCGTGCAGTTCCTCGAGTGGCCGCTGCAGGAGAAATGGCGGTGTTGCGAACGCCATCAGTTCGGTCCTCGAGTAGGGATCGGTGCCACTTTTTGAGAGCAGGCTCTATGACAGTTTCCCAACTGAGTGGTTCTAGTAACGTTGGGCACAGCTGTTGCGTCAACGTTCGGCGTGGACTCCAACGAATCACACGCTTCGTGTACAAGGAATGACGACCGGCTATACTGCTTGACAGATTTTTGAAAAGGGTCTATTGAAAGCTCCTAACTGTTGAAGGGGAACAAGGGTTCAGATTCGGAAAGGCATCCAAGAGGAAAGAAGGGAAAGAACCCCGATGTACTCGAACTTCTAATCGCCGCTGGATGAGGAGGGGACTTGACTGAGCTGGCGGAGATACCACGTGCGCCTCAGAAAAATAAACAAAATTAGAAAACAAGTGGTTCCCGGTCTCGCAAAATCTAATACAGAAGCTAAACTCCCAGGATATGTGTAATCTCCTTCAAGATGTGACTTGTTTGTCTTAGTCGCAGACGCGAATATTCGTAGATCAGCCACAAATATGTTTCCGCGGCGCCATTCTTCCTTCAAAAAAAAACAAAAAACCAACACTAGAGGGGTGGAAACATTGCAGGAGCTGCTAGAACATGGTGGGGAAAATAAATAATGAGATGTTAATTGTTTTGAAAAAAATCTAGCTTTGGCTACCGGGGTAAAATCTTTCTCGTGTTTATCATTCGTTTGTAATGTTATCATGTTCAAGCATTATCAGGTTTTGTTACTTATTCTCTTTTGAAGGAATTAGTTGATCTTGCTACAGAAGTGAAAGAGGCATGCCATTTTTTTTTAATGTCGTCTTTCCTGCAGTGTTAGGAATTAAATAAGAATATTTGTAGTATTTAGATATCCCGAAGCCTACAAACATGTGACCGCAAAAAAGGCGAAAATAATTAAATCTGTTAATCAAGTTTGAAAAATCAAATTTAAAAGAATAAACAAAAAAAAGCAATTCATATAGTACATTTTTGGGAACACTAAATCTGAAGAATGATTAACCACGGTGGTTAATCATTAATCATAAAATTATTTCTCTGATGGCGTCAACAAGAGGTATCAGGTTCTGTTCGTGTCTCGGTCGATCAAAACCGTCCACCGGCAAGAAAAGAAGAAAAGAAAAAAAAACTGCAATGTCGATATATTACTGTGGAAACGTATGCACTTGGGCTAGTTGGTGATCCATGTATATGAGGTTAAAAGCGCTAAAAACAACGGACAAATAAAAACCACTTTTCCAAAAAACCTTCCCGTCAAAACTCCAAAAGACCGCAGAAACAATTGAGAGGTGTGGAATCATTTGTCGGACGGTACTTTATAAGAGGCACACCTCGGTTTGCTTAAAACTACGATGTTTTGCATCATACGACTATAAGTTCAAGAAGGCGTTGAGCTTAATACACTCCGATATGCGGTTTTTGATCTCAAGAGTCGATACCCAATAAGCACTTTTGCTTAAAGTAATGCTTAATGTTCGGAGTTAGCACCGCTGCCCTGAAAGACAGGTTTGAAAATATATCTACAAAAAAAAAGGAAATGAAGGATACGTATTTCGCTTGCCCTGCTTTAAACTCGGGGAGTGAAAGGAGAAAAGAAGCTTTATTGTTTCCTTATCTGAAAGTGTTGGAAATCATTGATTTCGCATTATTAAACCACCTCACCCATTCAACGCATAGTACAGTGTAAAAGGAAATGAATATTCAAGGCGCAATCTGATAAGCGTATCGCTGAAAGTGTCACTTAGACGGAAAGTTACAATAATCTAGCTCAGTTTTTACTGTTTTATTACGTGGTTTATTTGTTTTTGTCACACTGCTTCTTAATCAATTTATGTAATCAATATAAGTAGCCACGCACGAGGTGCGATGCAAAAAATTGCAGACGACAACAGAAACAGTCCTACCATTGAGAGAGTCAGCTGTTTCTTGTTCTGCTTTTATTCGATTTCCCTTAGAATGTTTGCTTTAGGAGCTTTGATTTTAGGGGCATAGTTGTAGAAAGGTGATTTAGGAGACGCTTAGAAGACGCCAAAGTGCTGCCTTTCTTGCTGTTCTCGTACCGCTGCGGCGCTCCGTCGACTGCTCAGCGCGGAGCGCTTGCTATTCGCTTTTAGCATGAGGGGCGCTTCCGTTTGCTATTCGCCTTAGCGAGAAAAATCCAGCGAGAAAGTCGGCGAGATCGCCGACCACTACGAATGGCAGGCGGTACGCTTTACCTTGACGCTTGCCAATCGGTGACTCCGCCGACTTCCGGCCATAATGTCTAATTTAGATCCCCGAACCACGTCTGCGGGGGGGGGGGGGGGGGGGGGGGAGGGGAGGGGAGGGGGAGGGGGGTTGGAAGCATAAGCCACTCGAAATCGCACCTTTATATATATATATATATTTTTTTTTTTCTAAATGCGCAGGAAAATTGTTTAAAACTCGGAAGTGTGTAAGCGAGTAAAGGGGTGGTGGGGGGGGGGGGGGGGGGGGGGGAGGAAGAAGCACCGGTAGTTCATCTTGCCTTAGATGACGTGGTGCGCCGCGGCAGCTAAAAGCGGCAAACCGAAGAAAAATATGCTCAAATTCTCGACACAGGGCGGACAACACCTAGGGCATATAGAAATGAGCAACGAGGGCTACGGAGTTGTGAATAATAAACAAAAGGACGCGAGAAGAAAACAACTTTCACGTACTGCACTCCCCTCATCCGCACACTGAGAGTGCAGTGGGAGCTACACGCTCGCCGGAAAAATCAATCGCCTTCTCTTCATCATCCCACGCCGCCCTGTGCTTGTGAGAATGGGCGAGAGCGTGATCATGAGACGAAACAGCGACGCATGATTGGTCCAACGAGCACGTAGCTTCTACAGCAGTACCAACTTAGGGTGAAGAGAGTGCATTTTCGAGTCCCCCCCCCCTTCTCTCTGCCACCTCCATATTCTGATCTTCTCCGGTGTCTCCAAGAGCAATGTGCTGCGACGTACAGAGTTCGGCTGTTCTTCGCGCTATTCTATGGCAACGTGAATCAAGCGAAGAGAAAATCATTTTTAACGTCAGCCCTTCGTGAATCTCTCTTCATCAAGGCGCTCGGTATTTCACTCTGGACGCAAATCTCAAAAGATTAATGACCTCTTTGGGGTCCGCCTCTACGACGCTCCCGCAAATGGTGGCCATCTCATACCGTCAGAGGTACGCACTCTTCTAAAGAGGGTTTCGAATCGCGCTCGCGCCCAAACGTGCGAGGAGACGACCCGGAGATTCTTATCAAATACTTTATTAGTAAAAAAAATCATTCTACTGTTTCTATCTGAATTAGAAAGAGCGCCTGCAGCACCAAATTCCTCCCTATCGGCATAGCTAGTCCGGGTCACAGGGAACGGATGAGCATTCTTGCCTTCACGCTGTCGCGCTTTCACACCGCCGAAGAACAGGGCTGCCGCCGTCGGACCGAGATACCGGAAACGCAAGAGAGCAGAAGCGGCTGCCTCCGCAGTCTCCAAGGTTGGTTGTCCACGACAAGACAGGGCGGCAGCCACCCCTCACAATTCAATGGGAATAACCCTGGCGTTGAGGGCCAGAGATGACGTCTGAACAACCGCCGGGGAATAATCCTAATTTGTAGTTTGTACGCAAACTAATTTCAGCCAACTGGCGTCAGAAGGCTGAAAGATGTTCACATGACGGTCGGCCAACTAATAGAGCTTCAACCCGTGACACCCCACCCCTTCAGTGAAACTGTTGCTCACATTTTGTAACATACTGCCAACATCTGCATGATTTGGTGACAGGGATGAGAAGGATAATATTAGCCTTATAGAACTTGAACGAGGAGCGAAGTGTTAAAAAAAGAAAAGAAAAAAGAGAATGAATGCATCATGTTTTGAAGAAATGATTCTTCCAATGAGGAACACAAGAGGCAGATACGGGATTTTCTGTTGCTCCTCCTTTATATTCAGAGCGGATGTAAATTATCCTACCAATAGTCGTTTTTCCACTTTGTAGCAAACTGTTCTTTTAATCTACAACATTTTCAGTGGCGATGATAAACCAAATGTGAAGAAGCTGGTTCACATAGTTAGAAAAAAATTTAAACTTGGCGAGGAACTAAAATGCCACGCTTCAACTGTAACTTCTTAGCGACATGCCAATTAATTGTGAAGGAAACTTTTAGAAAAAAAAATCTTATTACCCATACGAAGAACAAGTGGCAGAATGCACAACTTCCTCCAAGAATGGGGGAAAAACCTAAACTGTCAAAAATACAGCAACGAAGTAACTTGCGGCGCAACGAGGACAGCCAGCGGTTGTTAGCGAAAGCCGCGGTCACATTGATTAAAGTTTCCAGCGAACAGAGTGACCGCTTCGATAATAACGTAATGATTTGTATTGATATTTTTCCTATTTAATGTAAAATTCGCCTCGTTTTGTTGAAGGTGAGGCTGTAAGAGTGCAGAACTTCCTTTAAAATAAAAAAAAAAATCACAGTAACCCCGCAAAAAAAAAATCAAAGTTGTCTTTTTTTAAAGTTTAGTTTGACTCTCCGCATTTGCGAAGTCTGGAAAGTTTATTATTTTTATCCTTGACTAATTAGTGCAGAAATTATATTTCTTCGAAGCTCAAAACGTTTCGTGGGGAGCTTGACAATCCTTTTCCGTACGGGTAACCAGATATTTCCGAGTTAAACGACGTGCTACTCCCTGCCTCTCGGATTAACGACGTGACCACACTGTCCCCTTTTCACACGTGGATTTTTTTTCTCCGCCTACAAATTCAAAGGACGGCTCTGACGGTTTGTCCAGCAAGCCAAACTAAATATATTTTATTTTAATACTCTTTCAATAAGATATTTATTATCTATCAATTCAAAAGAGCTATTGAAAATGATTGTTGTGTCAAAACCAACATTCAGATATTTCCGTGGTTTCCAAAGATCACGTCGCGTGTTGTATAACTTGAAAGTCTAACAGGCAGACTAAAAACCGGTATTTCTTTAAAAAACTTATCAGGGTGCAGGCGAGCTGGTGTATGTTTATCATGATTTTAAAATCCTGAGACTGGGAAGAAAACTTTTTTCGAGTTTTTGTTTTGTTTTGATATTCTTGCCCGCGCTTCCCCAGCATAATTTCGCAACATAAAACTCTTTGTAATTCATTACGAACAAGTTGCATCACCAACCTGTTAAATTTCATATCATATTTTAGTGTGTCCACTAGAGCCTCTAAGATCAAATTTGAAAATTGAATAACTTTTCCAAAAATCAAGATTTTGTTACTTCTAATACTATTAATGTGTGTAATCAATTTTGAGGCAAATAATTTAATATCAACATTATGCCTGACCTCCCATTTAATAGTTTTGATGTTTCATAGAGCACACACCGTATATTCCGGGCTATAGTTTGCACGTCATGCATAGTTCGCACCTGGTGCTTAGATGAGACAAAAACCTTGCCAAATGTCTGCTTCTTTCGTAACTCACGAACAAGCTTCTAATATACATAAAACATCATTAACATAATCTTCCATTCACAAAATCCGTCAGGCCTCGTCATAATGAACGATCTTGAAAAACAAAATTTCTGTAGAGTTCTCAGGCGTAGATAGTCCGAACAGCCTAACATTTCAACTTTTATACATGTTTAGTCCGCAGACTATAAGCCGGAAAATACTTGGCTTTCTGTTTTCCAGGATTAATTAGAATAGAATAATGCATGCAAACGTTCCTTACACCCGTCTCGGGAACGGTGAGAATGGTACACAGCGTGAAATACCCGGCCTTCACCGATAAAAAAAAGTCCCAGTTTATTTATTTAATAGATGCTGGTGAAAGTGGAGAGTATTTTGAATATGGCAGCCTTTTCGCACCTTCCTAAGAAATGTTTTTATTTTATATGTGGTCCAAAGATATTTGACTCCAGGAATTCAATGTAAGCTTAGGCCTCCTCTGCTTCTTTCTGGCGAGGTTTTCAGCTCGAAATTATTTTGGCCTGACAAAACCAACTGCGATGTGTAATCTGAGTCGCCATCTACCAGCCGCATGTCAGGGCGGGTTTGCTGCTGAATGTTAGTATTTCTCTTGGTGGTTAAAATAGCCGCAAATAGATTTTAATGTCACGTAACCGTCTTCATGGGAGAAGAAACCGAGGGAATACGCCAGAGAAACGCCTCACTTGACAAAAGTGTAGCAAACGTACTTGGGTAACTTTGTCCTAGTTAGGTTTTGCTCCATGCCGCTTGTCAGTGCCAAGGAACTTTGACTAACTATAGCCTTGGTTGGGCCATCCTCGGACATGGCAAAGTTTGGCTTTTCTTTGGTCGGCCACAGGAGTGCCGATGGAGGTGTCATACTTAAGCCATAACTGCCAAAGTTAATTCTAATTGAAAGATTCAGGGATATGCCAAACTTAGGCCTTTCTCTGGTCAACAGCTGGAGTGCCAGATATAGTCCGAAAATGGCAAAAAAAAAAGCCCAAAGGCATGCCGAAGTTTGGATTTTCTCTGGTTTGCCACAAGGCTGCTATTTCACGCGCTTTAGAATAAAAACAAAATAAGTGTTACGAAAAATGAATGTCAGATGTCCTCACAATTGTCGATATCGTCAAATAACCAAAAAAAAATCTAAGGAACGGAAAAAAAGGGCACCTCCAGGATTTGATTTTGGGTCCACTGAGTGTGAAGCAGCCGCAGCTCCACAGAGCCACGCCCGATTTCTTTTTTCTTGCCAGAACCACAGCCGTTTGTTTTGATTCATCGCCAGGCTTTAACAGTGATCAATCATAATGCAAGACACGCACAGATCTACGCTAGCTTCAGCAACGCGTCGCCTATTTATAGCCTGTGTTGAGGAGACCTGCGCACGTCATAGTCCCGCAGCGCTCGCTCGATAGAAGCAGTTGCGGTAAAGCCGAGCCAGCCTCACGGCGCGCCATTAAGAGAATGTGTAACTCTATGACCGGAATTGATCTGTACATACTCGAGCACAAAAAATCCGGCACATTTTGTGTTTCCAAAATCAGCGTTGGCTTGTCCAGCCGCGACTAAACATTTCGCCAACCTTCAGGGTAAAAAAATCATCAGACATACAAAATAAAATAAGAAATTGCGAGCAGAATGGAACTTAAATAATATTTAAATAAGTGACAGGTCACACCCGCCCTACCAATACCTAATTGGTGCACTATCCTTAAACATAAAGGAACCAGCGCCAAAGAAACCCGCCCTAATTGCCATGCTCTGGTGTGGCATTGCAGAAGTATCGGTTCGAGAGTAAATGGATTTGGTACTCCTCTCTCTTCGTTCTGGCCTTCCAGAGGGGAAAGATGGTTTCTTTGTATCCACTTCAGGGCCGAACATGAACACAATGGGGAAAAAAACAAAGTTTGGGGGAGCCGTTTCTTGGTCACCGAGGCCCAATGGGCCAACGGGATGCAGCTGACGTTTTTGGGTGTCGAACAAGAAGGAAAGGCCTGAAGTAGCAAAATTTAATAATGGCTCTTTTTTCCGTTTCTCCTAATCCTTGATTCCAATTTTCTTTTTCTTTACACTAAATGAAATATTTTACATTCTCTACACTTAATTTAGCTTTTCTTTTTATTTAATATTAATTCGGGATTTTTTTCCTTTAACGCATTTACCCATTTCTCATTCCTTCACTCCCGTCTTCTTTAAGCGGTCTTCCTCTTCTTTTCTTCTATCTATGCCTGGAACTCATGTCACTCCGCAGGAAACACTTCTCTGAGTTGTGGAGTGCAACGGGAGGGGCACTAAAATTGCCCTCGCCTTTTCCTACGATGGCTAGGGCTTCCAGAAATTCACGTTCGAGTTGAATTTTATGTCGCCCCACGACGCTTACGTTGCACATTGTTGCCTTGAATTGGCATGCGCGACAGTGGGCTGGAAGTTGTCCTGCTGCTGTTAAGTTTCGTAGAGATGTGGCATGTTCCCTGGTTCTATCGTTAATACAGCGCCCTGTTTGCCCGATTTAACACCTTACACATGTT
The DNA here is from genome assembly GCF_016920785.2 of Ixodes scapularis. Lineage (NCBI taxonomy): Eukaryota > Metazoa > Arthropoda > Arachnida > Ixodida > Ixodidae > Ixodes > Ixodes scapularis. The sequence continues at coordinate 13,220,612 of NW_024609873.1, read as the reverse complement.
AATAAAATGTTATAAATGTCTTTTGTTTACACTGAGCGTACCTTGTTTTGTGTGCGATGTTACATGCCCATTAGTGCCAACGTTAGTTTTCGTGGGACGACATAAAACTCAACTCTTCCGTGAACTGCTGGAAGCCCCAGCCATCGAAGACGAAGACGAAGACCGTGTTGGTGCCCCTTCCGTTGCACTGCACAACTCAGAAAAGATTTTTCTGCGAGGGGCTTGAGTCCCAGGCATACACAGAAGAAGAGACGAGGAAGGTCGCTTAAAGAAGACATAAGGGAAGGAATGCGAACATTCCGACAGCAGAAAGGTAAATGAGTTAAAGGAGAAAAAAAAATCCCGAATTCAGTGTAAAGAAAAAAAAACACCAAACATGAAGTGTGAAGAATGAAAAAAATCTAATTTAGTGTAAAGAAAAACAACCGCATCTCCACGTGGTGAATGATGTTGTTTGGGGCGAAGCTCTGGTGGTGCTTGTCTGAGTAGACGATGAGCCGCAGCATGCCGAGCCTTTCGTTCGTTTTCATCCATTTCACGCTGCGGTCGAATGCTAAAATGCGTATATAACCACGTTCCATACCACACATTCTCTTTCTGACATGGATGAGAACGAGCGAAAGGCTCGGCATGCTGCGGCTTACCGTCTACGCAGACAGGCACCACCAGAGCCTCGCCCCAATCAACATCATTCGCCACGTGGAGATGCGTTTTTTTTTTTGTTTTTTTTTTTTGCCCCTCCTCGAGCACGGGAGCTCACGTGCTCGGAAGCGCGTGAGCGCGTGAGCTCACAAGCAGGAGCACGAGCCCCCTACGCCGGACATCAGACGGACATACGGACATGGCTAGCCCCTACGGAGCTTCGCCCCTAAAAGAAAACCGGAATCAAGGATTAAATGAAAAGGAAAAAAGTCATTATTAAATTTTGCTAGTCTAGCGGTGCGAACGTAATCATTTTTTCTCTGTGTGCTTTCCATGTTCAGCTGGCCGCATTTACAAGCAATGAACCAACTTAATATTAATAATAACATTAACAGGTTTATTTTTCAACGAAAGGTACAGTGTTGGTGAGGCCTTTGGAAAAAAAGCTCTTGATACAACTTCACTAGCCCTAAGCCCCCATAACTTCAGCAGCCACAAGCAGCGTTCATGAAAAAAAGGAAATACAGTGAGGAAACTAAACAAAAGAGAGGTTGAACAATCAGCAAAAATATATATGAAACTACAGAGAATAAGCAGACACTATAGCAAAAAGTCACTTGCATACATCGTTCAAGGCACTATAACAAATAGATTTTGGCATACATCATTTAAGAGGGGACAAAAAAGAGCACTACGCCGCAACATTCAAGAAAAAAACAGAAAAATAGTCTATGTTAATAATTTTACAATACACAAAACACAAGCATATTCGCCTTTACAAAAATACGCAGAAAATGCGCACAAAGGCACCGTTCAATCGAGGCCGATTTGCCCAAAGAGTACCATGTCCCGCAAGTTACCTACCGATAGCGTGTCAAGTTCTATGTTGTGCATATGAAGGTTGTTAAGGATGGTCGGTAGCGTATATGCTGTGGTATAATGGCCGTAATCTATTCTAAAAAGAGGCACTTGCAAGGGTTGCAGAATGCGCGCTTGGTACGATTTTACTTTTTGTGTCAGATTCGCTGAATATTTAAGATGTTGTACATTCATGTTTTTTCAATCCTATATTTTTCGCAAAGGCGGTACTATACAAATCAAAAATTTTAATTACGGCTAGTTGAGTAAAAGTGAATCTACTGGATATTCGAGTGGGACTTTGCAAATACTTCTTAATACCCTTTTTCCAAAATGAATATTTTTTTACGGTTTGTAAAGGTAGTTTTGCCCCAAACTAGATGACCACAGTTTATATGGGAATAAAATAATGCATTATATATTAACAACTCTACCTTAAGTGGAAATATGTGTTTATTACAACATATCAAGCGAACAATGCTGGCCGATTGAGATATAATGTAATTAACGTGATCATCCCATGACATTGTCTCTGAGAAAAAAAAACGATTGTTTTAAAACAACAGACTAACTCAATTCTAGAAGAGTTTAAACAAGTGCGCTTGTTTATGTCAACTTGTTCATTCTTTGGGCTTAAGCCCGTAACAATGGACCAAAGGCACAATATTTCCACCGAACTTCCAGACAGGAAGACTAAGTGTGGCACTTATTAGGCCATTTCGGCCCAGATATGCCAGATGACAGTCGAACTATCAGGAAGTGAACTCTAACTTTGGCACTTGTTTAGAGATTTGGGTTAAAAAATGTCTGATGACAGTTAATTTATCAGGCAGTAAGCATAACTCTGAAGCGTGTGCGTCGATTTGGGCCCAAAAATGCCAGATGTCACGCGAACAACAAGAAAGTGAAGCTTAACTCTGGCGTTTGTTTTGGCGAATTAGAACTAAGGACTCTTGCCAAAGAAGGTCAGGTTTGACTCGACTTTGGAATCTATGGGATTTTCCAGGCCCTAAACACCTAGACCAAAAAGCCACATTTTGGCTGAGAGCTCTACGCGATACCTTGGAGCCAAATGTACCTTGCATTAAGACAGATGAATACCGCAGTCAGTTCACGCTTCGATTATTCAAGATTGACTTTTGCGCGACAAAAGAGGGTGGGCAAGAACGAAATCGAAGAAAAATTAATCCTATTCGTGTACATCAGGAACAACATGTTACTTCTATGGACGGTCGTCTTCAAGGGAAATAAATTAATCGAAAGACCAGACGTCTGCAGTGTAGAATTGGCTGGAACGCTAGGTACTTTCTCCCCACGTATCTAATCACCTAACTTCAAAGTCCCTTTGGCGGCTATTTTGCCTGCGGAAAAGATGCCCGCTTCAACACGCAAACTGTCCCTAAAGATGGCCGCCGAACCATGTAGCCTGGAATCATTCATGTGCTCATAACATATTACCATAGTTGACATCGATACCCCCGCTTCTGCGGCTTGCTTATTGATAGTTTCGCCTGCTTCCTTCGAAATACCCAAGTAAATGTAAAATTATGGCATGCTAAAATAAAGACAACAAAAGAAACGTGGTCAATTTGCACAAAATAAATCATCCATAGGAGCTCTCAGTTTAATTATAACGTGGATATATTTTGTATTATTGGGGTATTTTCTGATGGTTGTGAATTTACTGGACATACCGCTTTAATTAATAGATGTTCATGATTTTTATGCAAGTAAAAAGGGAAAAATAAATACATTTAAATATACTTTGTGATTCAACTGCACTACAAATTGCCTTCGCTAGAGAGTAAAGTGGTAATTACGAGGTAACTTTCAAAATAATTATTTACACAAACGGCTTTCCTATGTATTAGATTATTTTCAAAGTCTGGAGTAAAAATGACTTCGCCTCCCTGAACTTGTTAAGTTCCTAAACTTGGCGAGGGAAAAAAACTCACCAACAGTCTGTGAATTGCCGTGTACAAGAACAAAGAGCCAAAGCATTAGCTCCCTAAGCCCCACACCTGTAATAATCTGAACTATTTCTAAACCTCACTCCTCTTATTAAACTTCTTTTTTTCTCCTTTGCCAATTCGGGTAGCGATCTGTCCTGTGGATGCGATTCACAACTTATTCGGAATTTCCTCTTTCGTGGTTCTTAGCACAAAACGAAGATGAGGAAGAAACAAAGCAGAGTTAATACCCTTATATGCGAGCCCTCTCCACTCTCACTGAGTTAATGCCACTTGACTCAATCATGATTGACCGGCATTACGCGGCAGCTTCCACTGTCGTTGAGCAGCGGAAAAAATTGAACTCAACTGAGTCAATCTAGAATAATCAAAGGCGCTGCACTAGAATTTTAACGTGATCACAGTGAGGTCGCGCGCAGGCACAGGATGGACACGACTTCTGCGTCAGCGCTCCTACGGGCACACCAAATAAGCATATATTTTTTTATTTATATCGCTGGATGAGATACTTATGCCACAGAGGGTACTTTCTCGAAAAGGAGAAACAAATATATACAGTGATATTTTTGTGAAGTGACCAAATTCAGCGATTCCCTAACAGGCTTTTATTTCATGGTTGACGCTCGAAACAGAATCATGTTTAGGAAACGACGCGAACTCAAAATGTTTCCCTGGACGTGAAATTGTTCGCTAAACAATTATTTTTGTAATGATTTTGTTTTTGTGAACAGCTTGTCTTTTCCAAACACTGAAAAAATATTTATTGGGTGTTCTGTATTTCTTCAGTCATTACCTGAAGGAAAATCAGTAATAAAAGTGTAAAACAACACAAGTCACACAAACCTCAAACCTCTGGCTTGTAGCAACTTCTCATGCAGCTTCTGACGGAAGCAGAGTGAAGTTTATGCCTCTCGCAAACAATGGCATAAACATTTCCGGAGGCAGATAAATATATGAAAAAAAGAACTGGTGATTCAGATTACCAATACTAACAACGTATTGAAGTAGCAAGAACGCGGCATTAAAACCAGGAGTAGTATACAAAAAAAAAATGTTTAACAAAAGATCCAAAATTGCTACCTTCTACAAACGACTCTACCTAATCTCTTCCTTCAGACCCGTCTAATAAGTACCCCTTTTTGCACAAAAAAATTTAAAAATGAGCATGCGACTGCACCAGGGGTTGGAACGTAAAATGAAAATCTACAAGCATTTGGAAAAAATAAAAAAAAAACAGAACAGTTGCAGAAGAAAGCCGAATCTCGATGCAAACGACTAGGAAACGGAGGATGCTGCACTCACAGTGTCATCTTACCTTCGTCTAATTGCAGGCGTTTGACTCCCTTCTCACACATCCATTCCGCGCTTCTTGATATTTTCACCTAACTGTTTTCATTAAAACTTTATTCATAGCACGCTCGCCTAGTGATCATAACTTTTGTATTGCCTCTTATTCAAAGCGTAAGTCTCGCATGTCATTTTACGATCTTTGTGTTATATATAGTCTAATTTTTTTTATCATTTAACGTATTGCCGGTTTTCCTCACCTGAATCGTCTCGTTACCCTCGCAGAAAACCTCAGCTTGTCGTTAGAGCTTCGTCCCTAGAAACACATCGCCTCTTTAGAAAGTGGCGATAAAAAAAATGTATTTAACGACGACAATACAGTTCATTCTTGTTGCGTGCGTCATGTTAGTAGAAGGCAAAAAGTTAGCAGTACAAATATTTTTCGACAGCATTGCGAGCCAATTTCGCTGCACTGGGTTGCAATAAGAGATGGGTCGAGTTGATCTTAGAAAATCAGCCGTGGAAAATATGTTTCTGTAGGAACATTTGAAGATGTAAAACAGACGTTGAAAGCTGCTTTCCCTTGTCCCGTCTTTTCTAGCCTGTTTTTTTTTTTAATTCATGCTGACCCGTCACTAATATGTACGAACTAGCTCTACTAAAGCCGGTTAATAAAAAATGCAGTGCTTCTGAAATGTTAGAGCAAAGCGAGACATGAAGTTATGTTTTATTCATTTAGTTATTTACTGGGGTACCTACATCGCCCAGAGGTGATTCTGTGCGGGAGTTTCATCAACTAAATACACATTATACAAAAATGCAAATAATATACACTTAAAATATTTATTACGGTACATCTAATACGCGTCTTGCATAACTGAGAAAACACGGGTGAATTGACAATTTTGTAATTAAGACTATCTCATATGTGAATAGTAAAAGAGAAAAAGGGGGCAAAAACATTTGAGTGGCAGTGCGTCTTTTCACAACAAATTTGTTACAAAATAAAATATGGTTAATTATCATATTTTTTTTAAATTTAGATGCCGGTTTCATATGTATAAAATACATTTAAATATAATTAAAGCGACGTTATTTCCTCCGTTGGGGAAAACAAGGTTTTCATTTGTTTGATTTTTAATATCAATAATGCGAGAACGAAAACCGCAGTTGCCGTTAACAAAAAGAGCAGCACGGTTTTTTATATGTTCCAGCTGGATATCACCGTGGTAAATATTAAGAGTACCAGTTTTCGTCGCCATGTTATGTGGCCACCCTGGCAGCACAAGTTGTTCGACAAGGTTGTTCGCATGTTAGTCATGTATCCTCTTCGCGGGGTGCCCAAGTGGAATCGACCAGGCTAAAGTCTGAAAGTATCGGTGAAACGATTTATTGTACTTGGCGTAAATGCCACGTAAAATGAATCCCTTAGGCTAATAACCCATGAAACACACCTTACATTTTCTCCTTGTGCAATAATGGTCGCAGAATAAAAATAGAAAAAAATGAGCAGCGTTCTTCCCCTGAACTTGCGGCTGGAACAGGGGGCCATATGACCTGGAGCCAATTATACGGCGCCAATGTCAATCAGAGCCACGCGCTGGGGTTGAAAAAGCACAGGACACGGGATGAGTTCCAGACGTTGTTAAGGTTCGGCTGTTTTCGTAATCGAAGCGATGGGGCAGATTACTACTGCTATCGCGAACCCAAATCCAACGCTAATGCAGTGCTCGGGTACAATCTATGAGCCGTATTCAAGTATCGTCACAAGAGTACCACATTTTGTAACTGGGGGACACTGCAACCTCTAAACTACGTTATTAAGCTTTTGCGAAGGAGAGATTGAAATAAAGCGCGTGGTTGTTTTCTTGAACTTACACCACAATAAAGAGGTCTCTAGGTCAACGGCGTCGCATGCGAGTAAATTTGCCTCCCACTACTCCGTTTACGTTTAAAGGGATTGTCCGGTGACATCCGGAAGTCACTAAGTTTTTTGTGCTGGTCACGTAGAGAGGGTCTTTATATAGCCATGTGTGATATTTGTTTCATTAAAAGACGCCAAAATGTTCGTGTTAAATCAAATATGAATGTAAGTACAAAATAAACGCCAAATTTACATCACTGAGCGTGTCGTGACGTCACAGGTGCGTACAAAGACCATCGTCAAAGAGGTGAGCTTCTCTCAATACCGTAAATATGGTCGTTCTTAGATCGGAGTTATTTTACTGAGACAGTACTCTAAAGCTGAGGGGGTTCTCTATGCTTAATGTTTCGTGAGTGCTTCCGCTGTGGCCAAGGAAAGCGCTGTGTGTTTTGCAGGTGCAATCTGAGCAGTTGGGCTCTGTTTAAAATTTAGTTACTTGTCTGGCGGAGAATTAAGTAGCCGGATATTGTGCGAATAATAATTCTAAAAGCAGTGTTGGTGGAAACGCGTTGGAAGTAACGGCGTTATCGGCAACGCGTCACTTTTTTTGGTAACGTGCACTTACGTTTTCAAAACAGTAACGGGTAAAGTACTTACATTACTTTGTTCAAGTAACAGGTAACGTAGTTTCTTTACTCCTTACTTCTTTCCAAGACCTAGAAATATTACACTTATATGTTTTTCGTGTTCTTAGGTCCAAGTTACATGCATGTTTTGCGTTTTTCTTTGGTTTTTTTTTTTTTTAGTTTTTAGGTGAAACCGTGAAACAGGTAAAGTATGAACGTTCAGTTTCTGTAGGGACATAATGTTTTTTTTTTTTTTAAATGTGGCGCTTATTCATACTTGCACCGTCAAAACGTGTAATTTTATAATTAAAAAATGAAGGACGTTTACGATTCTCACTAACGCGAAACTAGAGCGCAGCTCCTGAGGAGGAGGAGGGAGAGTACGAATGGGAGGGTATGCTATTCCTCCCCCTCAGCACCCTTCCGTCCTCCTTTCCCCTCCTCCCCATTCTTGCTCCTCCACCTCATCTTCCCTCCTTCTTCTTCTCCTCCCCTCCTCCTCTTTTCCACCTCGCCCTTCTTTCCTCCTCCCATTGATTTCGCCGGCTAAATGGTTTTATAAATTTTGCGAAAATGTCCCCACTAAAATTGGTGCGTTAGGTTCCCCGCTAAATTTAGCAGGGCAATTGACGTCACGCGACCCCAGCACCCCAATTCAGTTTCCCCGCTAAACTTAGTGGGGAAAATGACGTCACATAACTGCGTGTCATGTCACTCATAAAGGAATTGAGTTTCTCCGCTAGATTCAGCAGGAAAGATGGACGTCATGTGACCTCAACACCTACTGAATTTCCCGCTAAATTTAGCGGGGTGGTTACGCCACTCAACGCGGAAACGGGCACCTAAGAGCTGCGCTCCAAAGGATCGCAAGAGTAACGTGCCTTACTTTTATTGGTAATGGTAACGCGTTCCTTTCATTTCTAACTAACCCGTAACTTATTTCGTGACTTTTTTTTCGGTAACGCCTGCAACACTACCCAAAAGCAATGAAAACCAATAGAGCATTTGTTATATTACCCAAGCATCAAGGAGAATGCAGGGATTGGCGTTCCACGCGCCCCACACCCGCACGCCTTCCCCGCATAAAAGATTTGAGGTAAATAACCAAAATAAAGCGTTGACAAACGGGCGAGCAAGATGCCATTTGTTTTATGTATTTGCTCTAGAAAAGTCACTACTGCTGAGTCCAGCACGTGCGGCGCGTGGAACACCAATTCCTGCATTCACCTTGATGCTCGGGTAATATAGCAATAGGTCTATTGTTTTCTGGAAGGCAACATTTTACCAGGCACTCCCTTTAAGTTCAGACTACAGCCATTGCCAAAAGCACGAGAGCTCGAGGTCGCTGCTTGAAGCCTTCTTCCGCAGAACAAGCGCTCGCGCATGAAATGTATGTTTCACAGCCAGGAGCGCGGGCTAGCTTGCGCGTGGCTGCCGTCTCAGCTTAAGGGTGAACCAACGTTACTAGATTACCTCAGTTGTGGAACTCAAGCGGAAGGGGGTACCCCCCCTCACTCACCTCAATCCGCCAAGTGTCGTTCGAAGCGCCATCTAGATTTTCGTTTCATAACTGTGCGTTCCAAAGAGCAAAAATGAAGCGCCATCTAGACGCCGTGCTTCGAAACGTACGTAGCGATCCCAGCGATCCCTACCCGATTTAACCGTGCTGTAACCGTGCCCGATTCCCATAGAACACGCTGCAGTTACCAAAGCAGTTGTCCGGCGGCGCGTCGAGCGACGCTTGGCGAGTCGTGGTGAGTGAGGGGGGGTACTGTTCGTGCATGCAGCGTCTATGAGCAGTTCCGTAACTGAGCTAATCTAATAACGTTGGTCCAAACAAACCGTTGCTAGGGACGTTGCTATGTACTAATGCATGGAGACTCCGCATGAGGCTAGATTTTTGCTGACAAGTAAGTAAATATTTTTTTGTAAGCAACTTAACCTCTTGATATCTAATTATGGAGTTGTTCTTGACGTCTCAGTGTCGTATTGCAATGATGAAAGTCATTTCTGAAGTATTCCACTCCGCTTTGCTTTGGTAGCTGACGACACGATATATTTTCTGGCCTTTGTTGCAGCGGGCGTCTTCGTTGAATTGTGTCGGTACACGAGCGACAAAAACAAGTGCATCGCCATGGCCAAAAAGGCCCCCCGCAATGTGCGTTATTTTTTATTTTTTTTGCTTTTTTTGTGAAGAAGTTAGCTTAGTTCAGAGGATTGAAAATGCCGTAAAATCAAACCACGCCATTCTGATCAGTTACGACGACGACCTGAAGTGCTTTACCGTCGTAGTGCAGGCCAGCATGAGAAACAAATCATATGCCGTCGAGGTAAGTCGTTGTTATTCTTATTATTATTGAGGCTGTCAGGTTATTAAATAATTACATGTTTATCGCGATTTCAAAGTAGTTTGCTTTTTTTCTTTTTTTTTTCTTCTTTTTTCTTTTTGGGGGTGGGGGTGTACGTAAATTCCGTGGGTGTATTCTTTTGGTGAAGATCTCCATCGAAGCCGCGATGCGAGTATAATCTGTAATAATCTTAACTTAAGTTGTTTATCCAGTTCTTTCGCGCCTTGGCGTCTTGTGGAAATCTGAATAAACTGCTAGAATCTTTCTCCACGCAATGGTTACACCCAGGTACGAAGCACCCTTCCAAAGCGCGACTCCGCAAACAAAATTTGGGATCTCAGCCGATCGCCTGAAGTGCTTTTCTCACGAGTGCATTGCGATCTTTTGCAGGCGATCATCTCGATCGACGCTCGGACTTCCGATAAACCATATTTCGCATCGCACCCGACTATGAATTCTTATAAGTGTCTGAAACTAATTATATTTCAAACAAATGCAATATCATAATATCGTCTTTATTCATACGATTCAGACGGCGGCGCCGGCTTGGCCGGTGGGTGTGTGGCAGACGGCATTCTTCTTGCATTCGTCGTCTGCTGCAGGCATCTTGAGGACCGGAAGTTGCAGTCGTAAATATTTCAGAAACAAGCGATTACCGGCACATTCCTGTTAAAACATATGACACTCAAGCTTTCTATATCTGTGATTTTTAGAGATTTAAATCCTACTCCTGATTTTTGAACGGTCGGGTTTTTGTTGCGAAACCTAGCCACATGTATTTGTCGATTACAACAACCCTAGCAATGGTTTGCTCGTACCCATGTCGTCACAGTTACGGAATCATTAAGCTCGTGTAAATTAAAAAAAAAATAATAGAAAACATTGCAACTGAATATTGTTGCACAGCTCCATAAGGCTGGTTTTCTTAAGGCTGGTTCAGACGCCTGCAACGAGCGCGTTATCTACGACTGCGTCCGTTGTGACCGGAGCGACCCGAACGACCGCTCTGCGCAGCTCGTACAAACTCCCGCAACCTCTGCAACAAGCGCAGCGGGTCGTCTGGACAGCGACCGCTTCTACGGCGCCGTCAGTTGTCTCAGCAGTGCCTTTAAAAAAAGAAAAAAAGGAACGCGCTGCCACTCACTATCGTGACAGAGAATAGACGCAGTTTTCCATATCCTCGAGCTTTATTTTTTTTTTGTTTTTTTCTGAGAATAGGTTTGCAGGGTAGAGTGGATGAAAAAAAAAAGAAACAAAAAAGATGCAGTACGCCATCTTGGACGATAGCGACTTTAACACACGACTTTGCCAATAGTACAAATCTCGCCACACGCCTTTTCTACGATTACAAAAGAAGATGTTACCAGCGATACAGGAACGTAGAAATATGATTTCGTGGTCACATATATAGAGGCTCCAAACGTTCAGGATCGCTAACACTAATCACTTTCCGCTGCTCATGAAAACGAGTGAAAATTCTCATCCTTCATTCGGTACGCACCAGTAATACCTTCAACTTGAACACACGAATGGAATACGCAAAAAAAGAAATACGGGCGTACACAATACACAATCGTTAAAAACATCAACTTAGTCGAAGTAAACAAACACGAAGGCACGAGCGATTCTGCTATCTTGAGAGTGCCTCCGCGACATCGCCGCACGAGTGGACGGATCTTCCCTTCTAATACGTGCTAGGTTATCACAGCGACACACTACGGGAATTAATTCAAAGAAAGCGCTCTACGCGGAACAACAAGCTTTCACCTCGCCGACGATCACCACCAACGCCATGTTAGCTGGAACCGCGACCGGCATGCAGCTTACGCAACCGTGCTCTCCTCGATCTGTGATTGGTCTGTCGGTGCGTTCGCTCCCGCCGTTCCCGAACGTAGCGAAAACGTTCAGCCCGGTTCAACTTTACGTCGCGAACGAACAAGAACGAAACGGCCGTTTGGCGCTTCGTTGCTATGGAAACTCGTCGTTCCAACCGGTTGCATTCGTTCGTAAGCATAGTGGTCGCTCCGAATGCAAGTGCATAAACGGGCCTTCACGCTACGAAGCTTACGTGCGCCTACGTGAAGATACGACCACAAGTCACCGCAGCGTTCATACGAAACGCTGCGGGTGTGCCGGAGACTCGCGGTCGTGTCTCAGCGTAAGCGTAAGCTTTGTAACATAATACAAAAACTTTGCTGTGTGAACTAACAGTCAGTGTGAACCAGCCATTGGACTAAAGACGCACTTTGTGTTCTTTACGAGTACCGGTATACTTTGGATGCCTCCCTTCAAGCCCCTCCATGACTGTGCGGGTTCTTAGAACGAAATGACGGAGTGCAGCAGCAAAATAAACTGAAGGACGTCATTTTTGTTTTCGAAAAATTGTCTTCGTTGTTCTTGTTGGTTGTCGTTTCGGTCCGTTGGATTCACAACTTTTCAAAAACGCATTATGCACTACGTTATTTCGTTAGTCAACGATTAAAGATTTATGCTTTATTATTCCTCTCTGCTTTTTAGCTCTCAAAAGTCTGTCGTTCACTTCACCGACAACAGGAGGTTAATTTTTTAGAGCGCAGCTCTTAGGGGCCCGTTCCCGGCTTGAGCGGCGTCGCCGTCGCCGTCGGCGTAACCAAGGTCAGCCCAAGGTCACATGACCCCCAAGGTCACCCCAAGGTCACGCGACCCCCAAGGTCACCCCAAGGTCACGTGACCCCTCCCCAGAGCTCACGTGACCCCTCCCCAGAGGTCACGTGACCCCTCCCAAGAGCTCACGTGACCCCTCCCCAGAGGTCACGCGACCCCTCCCCAGAGGTCACATGACCCCTCCCCAGGGTCACGTGACCCCCAAGACGTGACACCCCGAGGTCACGTGACCCCCCTGAGGTCACGTGACCCCAAAGTCACGTGACACCCCTCAAGGTCACGTGACCCCCGAGGTCACGTGACCCCCCCAGGATCACGTGACCCCCCGCCGAGGTCACCTGACCTCCCAGATGACGTCACCGGCATCCGCATCGTCATCATCACTGATGACGTCATCAGTGACGTCACTGATGACCTCACCGGCATCCGCATCGTCATCGTCATCATCACTGATGACGTCACCAGTGACGTCACTGATGACGTCAACGGCATCCGCATCGTCATTGTCATCATCACAGATGACGTCATCAGTGACGTCACTGATGACGTCACCGACATCCACATCGTCATCGTCATCATCGCTGATGACGTCATCGGAGTCCGCATCGTCAACGTCACTGATGACGTCATCAGTGACGTCACCAATGACATCATCGGCATCATCACGTGACCCCTGAATGTCACGTGACCCCCCCAGGTCACTTCACCCCCCCCCAGTACCCTTCCCTCCTCCTCCTCAAGAGCTGCGCTCTAATTCGGCGTTACAGGGAGTTGTAAACGGCTTTCACTTTTTTTTTAACACGACTTGCTGATAAAAAATTACTCCTCGTTTTTCAGCAAAATATATATCGTTCTCAGAGAGATAACTCCGTGAACGACGCGCTGCGTGGGAACTGAAACAAATTGCCGACTATATCGTTTCACTGTGTTCCCAGGAGTCAGGTCATTGCAATTATATTTTTTATTTGTATATGAAACGGGAGCACTTGCATTCTAAGCCTTGCGTTTGCCATATTATTTCTTGTTTCTTTTTTTTTTTTTGCGTCTTTTTGCTTTAGTTTTACATTGACTGCGGCTTGCCTCTTGTCACAGCAAAGCAGTTTTTTTTCTCGATACTAGAGTAACGTATTCGGTAACGGAGGTATTGAGCTACGCAGAGTTTCAATTAGAACAAAATTAATGACGGCGACTGAGTAAAGTTATAAATCCCACGCTCTTGACAAACAAGCATTTCCCTGGCTACTTGCTCTCGCTTTAATAAAGAAAATCATTTCGCAGCCATTAGTAGACTTTCTAACTGAACTGCATAGACCGCGAAGTTATTGAATCGTTGATTGATGATGGCGAGCATCATCTAGCTCTCGAAGAGAACATGATTTGCCCATATGCGCAAAGCATCAGTTCGATTTTTTTTTAAATTATATATAAACACGATTGACCCAGAAGGGGTGTTTCTCTGTACCTTGTTCGTTTTGTTTCAGTCTGTCTCGTTCGTGCTTTTTTGCTCCCCTTCTTCTCTCGGGATCGTTCATTAGGGGATAAGAAATGAACAAACGACGATTTCTGAATAAATCTGCTTGATCCAAAGTACAGGCAACGTCCCTAAGGTCCAGTGCAATTCGCAAGCCTGGCAAATTTTTAATTCTAAACTAGCATGCTTAAACATAAGCACACAAACGCAATTTCTAAAAAAAAAAAATTACGGTATTTTTTTTTTTTTTTTAGTTAAGCTCAGTTCACTGGTGGTGAAATATTGAAACTAGAGCAAGAAGGGCGGTGGTATACTTCCTATGTTTTATACAGGGTGTTTCTTGCTGTACACATGGCTTACAATCTTCCAACCAGGTGACCATCGTTCATGCATTTCGGTAAAATTATTGCTTAATGGAATTATCCTACCTGTGGCCAGCCACGGCTGTGGTATTCCCAGAGTTTTCGCGTTCAGCAAGACAACCTCTCGCTCGCTCGCAAAAAAGTGCGTAAACGACGTAAATCCGGTACTATCGGGGATTTGCATCACGTGTTTTAACGCGATAGCGTTTAGGAGCTCGTTTCGCGGAAAGTCTACGGAATTTGGGACCGAAAAATTCCATAATGCAACGCGCGCAGCCACGCGTCATGTCAAGCGTTACGTTACACGACGTCGCATGTGACGCTCCAGATTAGACCACGCACACAAGCTTGCGAGGCTTGGGAACGAGCGCGGGTTTATATGAGAAGGCTTTGAACGGGCCTAATAACGCTACCATGTTCCATTCTCAAAGGCAAAGCTGAAGCATCTCCGAGTTTTTAAACCTACTTTCACAGGTTCGACTCTTGAACGCCAAGCGCAATGAATATTTGATTAGCTCTCGAAGGTTAGGTGGCGAACCTGCCGCGACTGTTTTAATAGGATAGCATTCTTTAGCTATTCCCTCCTCCCCCCCAAGAAAAGAAGAAAGAAACGGATTTTTTTTTTTTTTTTTCTGACCTCCTAATGCACAGTAAGTATGCGTAGAACATCAATTCAGCTTCTATTCTTACACCCCTTCACATTCGAACTTTTTCGAAGGACGTCACGACCTTGGCGTCTTCGTCGATGTCGTCCTAGAGGCCGTCCTTCAGGTCGTCCCAGAGGTCGCCCTAGAGTCGTACTTGAGGTTGTTCCAGAGAAAATACGATCAACCTGCGAGTAATGCAGGTGATTATTTTCGAAGTGCTAGCCCGAGCTGCCGCTGCTGCGAGTGATGTCCCGTCATAGAGGTCGTCCTTGAGATCGTTTTAGAGGTCGTTCTAGAAGTCGTCAAAGACGTCGTCTTTGAACCACAACGAGGATGACGTTGACCCTGAGGTCGACGTCATCGTGGACGTGGACCATAAGGACCACTTTACAAAAAATAAAAAGCGCAAAAGGCAAGGACAAGAGGGAGACAACACAGTACAAGCGCTTGTCTCCTTCTTGTCCTTGTCTTTCGCGCTTTTCATTTTTCGTAATGTTTAACCAACTAGGCCAACAAATCATTTTGCATAAGGACGACGTCAAGAATTACGTCCTTTTGGACGTCATCCTGGACGTCGTCTTTGAGATTGTCCTAAAGATCACAAAAGAGGTCGTTCTAGACGTCGTCCTTGAGGTCGTCCTCGAGGTCCTTTAAGGGTCGTCCGTGAGATCGTCGTAGAAGTAGTCTTAGAGGTCGTCCTAGACGTCGTATTTGATTTCGTCCTCTATGACGTCTTTCTCGATGTCGTCTTAGATGTCGTTATTGTGTTTGTCGTAGACCAAAGCTACCGCAATTTATAGACCACCAACAATAGTGGTTTCTGCAGCAATTTGTTCTAGCTGCTAGGTGCCGTGAATTTTGTTAGAGTCGCCTTTATTACACACTGTGTCCATCTGCTCAATCGGGGTCACGTGGTTTATGGGTCGCGTTTGCATTATGAGTGGCTCGGAGGTGACGAACGCGTTGATCGACTGCGAGCGTCTCTGCGTTTCCGCGTGCCTTCCTACTCGCCACGCGCCTTGCGACCAGTCGGAGTTGGAGGCGCCCGCCATTAAAGAAAGACTCCCTTGCATGGTTTGAGATGGACCCCGTCTCTGCAATCTAAACTCTCTAGAGTCATCAATAGGACATAGAAAAAGCGCAGCCGCCCTTTTTCGCTTTAAAGTAAAAAAAAAAAAAAAAAAAAAAAAATCTGTTAACCTTTTTTTTGCAAAACAAGAATCGCGCGCCCCAATTTCGGCTACGAACATTTAAAATATTAAGTTCCAAGGCGTGGAAATCGTGCTAGTCCCCTACGACCACTTCTTGTGTTAAAAGGGGACCGAAACTAAATTTAAAATATATCTCTCATGTTCACAGATAAGTTATGGATGACCAACTCTAGCTCCTAATGCCAATTGCATGCTTGGCAAATGTTCGATTTTGGTGAGCGCTTCAAAATCAATCATTGATGAGCGCGGTGCGTCTCGAGATATCCGTCGTGCCCACAACTTGCTCGCGACGTCATGGACTTACCTAATGTCCAACGTACCGTAGTTATGGGCGTTGATGCTTAGTGGCGTCAACGTGTTACTACCTTGAATTGTCTGCGCACCCGAGGGCTGTAACCCATCACCGGAATATGGCAGCGCCGGCGGAGTGGCGGAGTCATCCGCACTATGACAACACCAGGACCAACCACCTCTCCGCAGGCGAGCTGTTCCAGTGTGCTGTTTTTGGAGAATACACACGGAAGAACTCCTAGGGTGAACCGATTGTGCCTGCTCGTTCAATTCATTCTGCAGAGCACTGGGGATCCTGACGTAGTCCTCATCCCGAAAGTGCTTGCCGCAAAAGCGATCACCTTACGCAAAAGTCCAGGTGTGAAAGGACAGGCGCGCGAGACCTGTGTACCGGCGTCTCACAATTCACAAGAATCTTTCCACGGCTTTCAGCAACACAGTGTTTCGGCACCCCGCCGTAGGCTCGTCAAGAAAACCCACCAAAAACTGTTTCGAAGGTAACGATCTCAAGACAAACGCCCGTGGAACGAGCGAAACGACCGAGCCACAAGACTTACGAGACCGAGATGATGGATGAATGAGTTCTAAAGGCTGTCCAAAAGTTGTGCCTCGTCTGCTCCGCGACATGGCCGATATGACGACATCGGCCACGTCAGATTAAGGCACGAGCTCGCTGCATTTTGAACGGGAATATATTGTCGCGAGGCGGCTAAGGTACCTCTGTTATATCCCAGGAGGCGAGATGCTGGAATATTTCTTACCTCATATTGTCGAAGTTAACGGCAGAACACCTTCATGCGGGATACTGGTACGACGAGGACATTGCTGCTCACCTGATTTATCATCCACGTGATCACACACTCTTAGAAAAACGGGTATGGATAGTCCTCCCTAAGGGGAGGAACTGTCTTGTAATCCATGTTCCTTTAGAAAGGGATAAACGTTCGTCCCTGAACCAGTTGAGCAAATAGTGCCTCCGTCGCCTGCATCTCATTATGGCTGCCCTCAATCGAGCAAATTGAGCTCAATAAGGCTTAGCGAGGACGCAACGTCTCTTGTACGGGACGAGAGGAGCAGCAAACAAAAACGCAACACGAGCTTTCCGCGAATTGTGTTAACTTCCGAACCCTGATTCCCCCCATAGGTACAGAAACTTGCGTTTCAAAAGCAGTTGCTCAGTCTTCTCGCCTTCAGCACTGCAATGTAAAACGGAGACAACCGATACTTAGTTACATTGCGCACTTTACGACTTATCTTTGATGTTCTTCGAGTCACAATTCCTTTGTCAACCGCACAGCACGGAGGAATGGCAAACCAATCCGCGAAACCAAAAGCCACTCTCAAAAGAACAAGCTCAAAGTCGCTGTTCATCGCGAAGCGTGAAAGAGGGTTAAGTCGCTTGCCACCAGGTGGCAGGGTCAAGCAGAGTAATTGCAAGTTCTGCAAAAATATTTTTTTTTCTCAGGCCATCATTGCGCTTCGCTATCCTCGGGAACCTCTACTATACACACATGTAAACGCATTACGCATACTACAAACATTAGGTGAACATACATTGAGCGCATACACCATGCAAGGCCCCATACAAACATCAATACAACTGCACACTAACCCGAACAATATAACGGTGATCTGAGCTTCCGTCTTTTATACTGGTCGTTTTGAACCTACAGAATTTATCGGTGACTGCCTAATCAATAAAAAATATTCCGAGCACGTTGATTCTTTTTCCATCAATGAGAGTATTTTGAATGGCTCAGGGGATGAATTTCTTATTAAAAATGAAACGCTTAATTATGCCATAATTATTTGAAATACAATAAATCACGCCGCTCCAATGCGGTTCGAAGCCATGAGTTTGATTCCCCGCACGGCACGTCGTAGCCTGTATCTTTATTGCAGTGTTTGCTTTTGTATTTATGCTGTTCGCGCACGGCTACAATTGTCGCCTTGAATTAATCTCTGTAGGGCGGATACTCACTCAGCTGGAAGTGATGCTACACGGGCAGAGAAATCGCTTTTCGATCAACTTGAATGCAGTCAAAGCCGCGACTTGCGACAGATGATAAGTGTACGGAGCTATGCCGCGGTGAGCTCGAAAACTTCTAGCGCTCACCTCGGCGGGCCACTTGGAGGGCATGCAGTTTCCCCAGTAACCATAATATATTTAAAAAGCAAAATAGAGGGTGGCTTTTTTTGGATATTACCTACTATTCTTTTTAATGCTTAAATTCCACACAGTAAATACACTACTTTCCGTCATAATTTCGTACTGCTCACTCCTTTCCCCCAGAGCGCAATCGCTCTCGGGGAGGAGACAACCGACAATCACATTGGCCACTGTACGATAGGAGCCTACTGTTCAGACCAGCGTTCCATCATGACTGTCCGCACGTTGATCGATTGCACCTAATCCCTCAAGTGGTCTTAAACTTTTTAATGTAAAGCGGAATGTCAACCCCCTACCCCTCCGATCATGGCCCGGCCAACAATGCCGGACAGTTTACGTCATCTTATCTTGTTACACCACTGATACGCGAACACACGGTCATATCGGCGATAATTACAGTCTTCTGTTCACAACCCACAACACTGCCATCACGATATTGCTGCTATGTTGCTGACACGCAGAAATGCAGAGCCACGTTGATTGCCGGTTGGCACTCGGCATCGGAAAACAGAACCGAACTCAGCACGGAAGGCACCCAGGCAGCCGGCAGCGAAACCTGCCTGTCTTGGACGCAGTTCCTGCGATTTCCATTACGTCGAAAATGTCGACACAGTCCCGCGTGGTTCCCGCAATCCGGAGACGGCCATCTTACCCAGTGTACGTGGCGCTGCTGGCACTGCTCTGGAACTTCACTGTTTCTATCGGCTTCGTTTGCTCGTTTGATAAAATTAGTGATAAAAACGTCAATGCAACCGAAATGCTCTGCACGTTAGGACTAGAAGACGGAATTACAGGCGGCCTTCGCTGCCGCTGAAACTCAATCAACTCAACAACATTTATTAAGCAACGTGTGCGACGTGCTCGTAAGACGAAACCGAAAGAAGATGAGCCGGGAGGGCGAAAGCTTTCTCTCGTCTGCCTGGAGTGGGAGAAAAAAGTCTCGTTCCTCCCTTCCTCCCGTGTCCGCATGGGGGCGCGTCAGTAGAAGAGAGGAAGACACGCCGTTGCTAACTTTTTCCTCAATTTTTTCTTAGAGTGCAATGACCAGGCTCAGCGAGGACGCCAGCTTCACGGATAAATAAATATAGCTTTGAAGGCGCCATACCACTAGGCATCATTCATTTTCTAAAGTGAACAGGGAAGCAGGCGGAGTCCGTAGTCAGTACGGCGGTGGCATCATTGCAGTATTTCACAGAGTGCATGGCATGAATAGTGGTGTGACCATAGCACATTCACGCCACCGTGAAGGAACAAGTACATCATGACGATTTTGCGACATTCCTTGTCACCGGGACAAATACTAAACGAACGATGGGAAGGCATAGGCGCAGAGGAAGCTTGCACTGGTCTCGACGCACGAGGCCTCCGCGATTGTCTAAGTGGGGGCACAAAGCACATAAACACGACTGTACAATTTCCATATTCTCACACAAAAACTACCACAAAATTATGATCACATCACCACGAATTGGCAACGCGACTTATCTCAATGGCGAACACTTAGCAAATCAATAGTAGCCATCGGCACCGCTTCGTCGGTCTCGCCAAGAGACGCTTATGGGATCGTCCAAGAGGCCCCCTTTTGGACGATCCCATAAGCGTCAGCACGTCGACGGCGCCTACGTTAGATGGTGAGGTGATCACTGCGTTCTTACATCGTAGCACACAAACTACGGCGCATAACAGTGGATAGCGTCACAGCTTTGCGATGTAAACTAGGGTAGTTTTGAGAGGTTGGCGCCCCTCGGTAAAACAGACTTCGAATTTAGCGCGAGCCATGTTGAAAAAAATGCTTCATCAAACCCTGACGTGAGTAGCGTCAAAGAGTGAGTGGAAGTGGTTGGCTGGTTGAGTGAAGCAAAGGTGGCCAACTATGTTTCGGCTTTTTTACCAAGCCTTCGGCATTACGTTCTGGCCCAGGTAATCTGTACCAGTGAAAGTATTTCACATATACTGGCACTGCCTTTAGGAGGCCGATGCGGTCACCACATTTCATCGAATCATTCATAATAGAAGAAGAGTTGATTTTTCTATATCGTTTATTTCAATTTAAATATGTTTGCTTGCCTTTTTCCTCAAAATATTGATGCTTATGAGGTTCTACTGATACCTACGCCAAGTTGGAGTAAAAAAAAAAATGAGCGCCATACATTGGGTTCTGTATCTCTTTAAAGTAGGTCCATGTTTGCGATTGACCTTAGGCGAGCCGTTACAGCCGCTCTTAAAGGAACTCTCAGTCTAAACTTAATATATACTAATCACGTTCAGAAATATTTTTACCGTGATCAACTAAATCTGCTAATGACAATCGCACGCTTGCATTTTGAAAGGATGGGTATATATTTTTTGTTTCAAAGGACTGATTTAAGAGGGGGCGCATCTCAGAGCCCCATAGAGAATACATGAGGTTTTTCGACATCTTCGAAAATTGTCACATAATAACGGCTGCGCAGATCTTGCGAATTCGGGCTTTAAAGACATTGAGGCATTATCGAAACATTAAATGGAACAAATGCTTTATTATAACTTTAATTATAATTTTTAAAAATTTCTGAAAATTGTCGAAATCGGCTAATTCGGCATTCTTGCGTTCGGAGCGAATTTACAAAATTATCTAAATGCAAATAGATAAAGCCTTGTCCTGTTTCCCTTCGTCTGTGTGCCTGCATTTTTTTTTTCGGCGCTTTTTTGCTTGCTTGATAAAGTATTTCATTGAATGTCTTCTAAATTTATTACAAAATTAAATAATATCAAAATTATTCATTTAAGTCGAGCTGTTCGGTAACTACAGCGAATTAAAAGAATCAAGGATGTTGGTGCTGGTTTTCTTTATTTTTAAGGTATCTCTCTCTCCCGTGATGTGGCGCTCGCTGTCCACAAAATTGTTCGATTGCAGTTCGACGATCGGCACTGTGCATGGTGTTCTTCGGCGTCCGTATCCTGTTTCATTATGCACACCGGGGTGTCAGTGTGCGTGTCTCGCTTTCCTGGTTCTGTGGTGGATAGGTCTCCGTGTTTTCGCACGTGGCCAATTCCCCTTGTAGCTATGGGTCGAAGACAACCGTCCCATGGCAAGCGAAAGCGCCCGAAAGGGTTTCCATGTAAGCGTGTCCTCGCGGAAGCCACGGTTGATGAGTTTGGTAATTTTGAGCGCTCGTTTGGTAGCCCACATGGTTCCGTGTCCGGGAGCAACGACGGCAATGCTGAAGCGGTGACCACGGAAGACTTAGCGTCCAGGCTCCCTGGTGAGGGAGAATCGGCTTGTTTTGTAGCGGCCGAAGTCACTTCCTGGAAGTCGGCTCTTCGCACGTTGAGGTTTTTGGTGAGATCGAGCCATCGTGTTCCATTAACTATTGTTGAAGTTGTGTATTTTTTGCGCGCTGTTTATTTCCGTTACCATGAACCAACTCGCCTACATCACGACACTAATAAAGTTATCGTTCAGTGAAGCTCTAAAAAGTATGAATGTGGTTGGTATAGACATTAAGATCTAATCAAAAATGCGGTTGGACTTCGTTTAATTCACGTGTATATACAAGTGTAGCAATAAATGAGTTATTTGTGAATACATGTTTAAAGAAGTGTTTGTTATTCGACATAGGCCATTGGACGACGGACGTGTTCAGATTTTTTATGAGCACAAATACACCTGACGCAAACATTAGTGACATTTTCGTCGACCCAGTGGTGAGCAGGAGATTTCTTGCTCGAAAAAATAATGCCATTTCACAAACCAAGCTTTGTCACATATGCTTTCCAATGCCTGGCCACGATTTCGGAACCCTTTCATTCCAAACGAGTATGCTTTTTTTTTTTTTTTTTGCTAGATTAGGAGCGGGTCAGAAAGCCTATATTTTTATCTTCCTCCAGGACAGACGTGCAGAGCTATACCGCAACACGCATCTGCGGAACACACAGAGTTGTCGCTCTCCTGTTGGCTATAAAGTAGCAGACAACACAACGTAGCTCCGTAGTCTATCGAGGGCACGGCTTTTGCCTTCGCCCACGCAGCTCCGTGGGCGAGGGCAGGGGCTTGGGCGTGCAGCCGCGGCCCGTAGAGCGACCGTTCAGGACTAAGGAAATGGTCTTGAAGAACCGAGAAATTTTATCTTGTGATTCATAATAATCACATGTTAGCATATTCTACTTCCTAAGCCAAATAAAAATTTGCAGCTTGTGAGAATATGTTTGCGTGACGATTTACCGTTCGGACTCTCGAAGGATGTTAGCGAATCCTTCATGTCCGCGGCTCGCAGTTATTGGAACCCCCTCGGAGTGACTTCATCATATATTTTTTATTGTTTACTTGCAGGGCATTGTAGAAATCACATACACGCGACAGAGAGTACGAGTGATTCTGAGCTTCGCAGCTCTAAAGATGCACGATAAATGTCGTCCAGCTTGGGGAGAAACCAATCCTTCTTGTTGGAAGTTTGACAAACGTATGCTGGCAGCGCGTTTTCTGTCAGTTTTGTTTATACTCCGTCTCACCGTAACTTGGCAAACCTCAAAGGTCACAGCTGGGTCATTCCACGCCAAACCGCATGACGAGGTGGCTCGACCTCCTCCGATCTTCACCGAAAAAATCACAGTGTTATTCAATTGCCCCATAAGTAATCGGACAAAATATTTCTTCTAAATATTTGTTTGTTTTGTGGCGGCCATTTTTTAAAATTTGAGAAAAGAGTCTTTACTGTAGGACATCTCAACATTTGTGTAATTAAGTCGAAATACGAGAAAATTATTATGATATCGGAAGAAGACTTACAATATAATGCTTCTCATATAATTTTATTATCATAATAAAATAAAATATTTTTAAATAGTTTTAGGCCTAAGAAAGCTAGCACACATCATGCCATATTCATTGAATTATTAAATCAACTTAAATCCTAGACACTGATTTGAAACTTTTTTTTTCTGAACAACAGCTTCTATTTTGAATTGTTAAAAATTTACTACATCTTAGAAACTATTACTTTTTATTTTAAAAATATATGAATTACGTCAGTTTTTGTAAATTGGCAATTTTTGGAGTAATAAAAAAGAATGTTACCCCTCAGTCTCGAACAAAACATATATATCAAAATATAGCTCCAAGCTTCTACAATGAAATATCAAAAATTTAGAAAGGTACTTTTTTTTAAATGAAGAAATAATTTTTTCTTTCGGACAATAAGACGTAATCCGGCGTGACGCTTTTGAGCAGGCTAGTTGCATGGTAGAACAAAAAACGCGCGAACGCATTTCAAGTGGTGAAGACGATAATACTAAGGGTCGTAGCGAGCACCCTTTACAAGTTATTTTATTGATCTTTAGAACACTAACAGTGATGCGTTACAATAATAAAACCTTTACTGTTCATTTTCAATGGGCGCTCAGTAAAGCAGACGGAGGATCCGATGGGAGCGCCAGCTGGTATGCCGCAATCACATTAATGAGTGAAACGAAACCAAAACTAAACTTGTGAAAATTCCTTAGAATGCCATAATTGGTCTTAACAGTCCCAAAGCTAATAGAATATAAAGAAAAATTTTCCCAGAGTTTATTTAAATTGATGCACGCCACGAGTAACAAAGACTTGCAGGCGGAGGAATTTGTTTACGAAAGGGCGAGCTAAACTTTTAGCAGACGACACTAGTTCTTGAACGTCTGATGCAATTGTGAGGAAACGCATCCTTCAGAAGCAGTGTAAAGTGAAATGCGAGCAAGAAAACACGCATCATTCAGAAGCACCGTGAAGTGAAAGAAAACTTGTCCTGATTTTAGCAAGATGCCACGGTCCAAGAGGTGTGCGGATCCGTTTCGTCTACACAAGAACTTTTGTTGCGGAAAGAAGGTGATCACCTCAAAAGTTTCATCCGCAGTTCACTACTTGAAGCTAATAGTTGGAAACTACCTTTGCGTAAAATGCAACATACGTGTGCACGACGAAATCAAGAACATTCAGGCTGCAAGTGCACAGCTGTCACCAGGTCAGTTGAGCGAACACGAAGGGAACTTTTCTACAGATGGAACGTCACCTGAGCCCTATGCGATCTTTGAATCCTTGAATGCTTCGTTGTCTGCCGTAGGGGAAGCCAAAGTTAGCCTGAAGAGGTCCTACAAACAACGGCAAGGCTACGCTAAAAAAAGCTAAAAAGCATGCAAAACACTTTTTCTGCAAAGCTGCACAGAGGCTTACACATTCGTGTCCCAAGTACAACTTGCGCTGAGACCCTCGCGGACGACTACCTAGGTCTTCTCTGTGAGTTGAAACAAAAATTCAGGAATCAAACCTCAAGGGCTAAAAAAATGTATATTTTGACGTTAGCACCGGCGTCATGGAGTATGTTGCAAGTGGCCGATTTTTTTGGTGCAACAAAATGGATGGTGCGCGAAGCTAGGAAGCTCCGAAAAAATGGCGGAGTACTTTCTCAACCGGACGCCAAAAACGCACCGCGTCTTCTGGAGAGCATCAAGATCTCCATTAAAAAGTTTTATGAGGACGGCGCTGTAAGCTACTGCATGCCAGGAAAGAAAGACGTCATTTGCGGAAAACTAAAACGGTTAATGCTAATTAATCTGAAGGAGGCTTTTCTTCAATGGAAAAGCCAATGCCCAGACGCACAGTGCGTATTTTTCAGTTTTGCCTCGTTGCGACCACGGTGGTGTGTGTTAGCAGGAGCACCCGGCACGCACACAGTTTGCGTCTGCTCCTACCACCAGAACATAAAGCTCCTGCTACAAGCTGCAGGAGTAAACGTCGACTACAAGGAGCTACTACGTTCTGCTGTATGCAGTATAGAGAATGAAGACTGCATGTTTGGCAGATGCCTTTCCTGTCCAGGTCTGGAAGGACTTAGAACATTTTTTAGTGACAACCTTCGTAGACTGCAAGCCGCCGGCACCGTAAAATTCAAAAGGTGGATCTCCGGAAACCACGCTACACTTGAAACGGTGGAGCTTCCGTCTGAAGAGTTTGTGGACCACCTCGCCAGTCAGCTGTTGTCTCTGAAGCCGCATCACTTCGTTGCCAAAGAACAGTCGACTTTTTTACGGAAGTTGAAGGACACTTTACTCGAAAATGAAGCCATCTTTCTAATGGATTTTGCTGAAAATTACAACTTTCTTGCGCAAGACTCTCCCCAGTCCTTCTACTGGAGTGAGACGCAAGCGACCATTCACCCCGTCGTTGTATATTACCGGGCGCAAGGCGAAAAGGAAATTCAGCACCAAACCTTCACAATAATTTCTGATGACCTAACACACGATAATGCAGCCATGCATTTGTTTCAAAGGAAGGTGATTGAGCTTTTCCAATGCACTCAGAAAGAACTAATGAAAATTCATTACTTCACAGATGGTGCAGCTGCACAGTACAAGAGTAAGAAAAATTTCATCAATCTTTGCTTCCACCATGAAGATTTTGGCCTTGAAGCAGCGTGGCATTTCTTTGCCACATACACGGAAAAGGTCCATGTGATGGGGTAGGAGGAACCTTAAAGAGACTGGCTGCCAAAGCAAGCCTCCAACGCCCCTTGGATGACCAGATCTGCACGCCCCGAGATTTGTACGAATGGGCAGTGCGAAGCCTTTGCAGTGTAAAACCCATATGGGTATCTAAGGACAAAATCAACGCTGAACGAGAGAAGCTCGCAAGCCGCTACCAACATGCGAAAAGCCTTCCCGGAACAAGGGGATTCCAAGCTTTCATCCCGATCTCCCTAGCAGAAGTGAAAGCAGGGGTGACGTCATCAGCGAGAAACAAACTAAAATATTTAGTCAACAAAATATAAATCCCGAGTCACTGAAGATCGTGGCATGTGTTAATGTTGATAAATACCTGAAGGAGAAAGAAACGAGAAGTAACCTACAACAAAGAAAGTGTATCACAATTGTGGAAAAAAAAAAAAACGAAGTCTCAAAAAGATACACGAGACCAACAGAGGCGGTGCACGAGGCGCGAGAAGGTGGTGCGCGGCAGAAGATTGAAGGCGTCGGAAGACAGCGGTGCAGCCGAGCTACACTGTAGCCGAGTGATACGAAAAAACCAGAGCAGCAGAACCTACCGGGGCCTGCTTCAAAAGCCCCACCGCGGACGATTCGACTACGGAACATAGGGGACGCCCGGGCCAGCCTGAGAGCTAAAGTAAAATGCTTAACCAACTTGGCCTGATCGTGTGAATTCTCGAGAGTGTGGGCGAGGCGGAGACCGTTCGGGTGGCGGTGAATATTGAGCGGCCCACACACTTCAACGTTATTACTAAAGGTTTACAGCGATGGAGAGACTGAACGCCTAACACTTGCAATCTGAGCCGTACATGCAAAAACAAAATCAGGTAAAGAATTACGGCCTCCTGAGCACAAAACCGAGGGTTCGAACCCTGTGTTCTCTTTCCTAAGGAGTCTGGCGCGTCGCTCAAAGCCTAAGCGCCTCACAACCTTACACCCTGGAACTTTTTCTTTTTTTCTTCCATTTATAAACTAGTCGACATAAACTAAGCCCTTAAATACTTTGACCTTTTAATACATTCAAATAACAGACCCTGTCACATAAAACTAAAAAAAGCTTTATTGACCACATAAAAATTATTTTAGTTGTCTTAGAATACTGCATACGTGTGTACATCTTCAAACTTTTTGTCGGAAGAAATTGATTTTTTTTTTTTTCTAGAATAAACTTAATTCCCTCGCAGATTCCTCGACCCCACCCTATGTGTAAGGAGACCGTGTCACGAACATTCGCGGGATCTTCAGCAAGTGACTCACTTCTTTGTACGATGCATAGCAAGTCAATTACAAAAAGAAAAAGAAGAAAAGACGAGGTAGGAAACCTTGCGAGAAAGCAGAGCCCTTTGGGCTATTTGAGGAATAAATAAGTTTTTCGTAGCCGACTGGTCACGAGATGGGAGAAGTGCAAACATCGAGAATTCCTTTTCCTAATGACAAGACCGCTAATAAGCCTGAAGTTTTAGCGAACCTCCAAAAGCTCTAGCTGTCTGCTAACACTTTAGCTCGCCCTTCACCTAAACAAATTGTCCGTGCTGATTGTTGGGCGAGTTGATAATAATTATCTGTCGATATGATAGCGCGTGTAAATGGGGACAAAAAGGAACAGCAGGACAACACAGTGCGCAACTTGTGTTCTCAACAAGTCGCGCACTGTATTCTCCTGTTCTTCCTCTTTGTCCCTGGAGTTTCCGTATAGGCTCCCTACGGGAGCCAGGGTTGCGCGTCTGTTTTCCACGAGCCGCCGCGTCGCTGTTCGCCGAGTTCCGATCACGTGAGGACCGCGGATCAAGTGCCGTGCAGGAAAGTAGACGTGGCACGCGCCCCGACGTACGTACCACTGCTTTTGAGCGCGCCGCGCGCCTCGAACGCGTGGCGCCGCTATGCGCCGAATTCAGTCACGTGACGAGCAGGATCAGCATGCTGTGCAGGAAGGACGGCGCTACGGAGATAAACGCGCAACTTTGGCTCCGTCTACAAGCGCCATCCTGTCGACAAATTCCTCCGCCTGCAAGTCTTTGTTACTCGTGGCGTGCATCCATTTAAATAAAGTCTGGGAACATTTTTTTTTTATATTCTATTAGCTTTGGGACTGTTAAGACCAATTATGTCATTCTAAGGAATTTTCACAAGTTTAGTTTCGGTTTCGTTTCGCTCATTAATGTGATTGCGGCATACCAGCTGGCGCTCCCATCGGATCCTCCGTCTGCTTTACTGAGCGCCCATTGAAAATGAACAGTAAAGGTTTTATTATTGTAACGCATCACTGTTAGTGTTCTAAAGATCAATAAAATAACTTGTAAAGGGTGCTCGCTACGACCCTTAGTATTATCGTCTTCACCACTTGAAATGCGTTCCCGCGTTTTTTGTTCTACCATGCAACTAGCCTGCTCAAAAGCGTCACGCCAGATTACGTCCTATTGTCCGAAAGAAAAAATTATTTCTTCATTTAAAAAAAAGTACCTTTCTAAATTTTTGATATTTCATTGTAGAAGCTTGGAGCTATATCTTGATATATATGCTTTGTTCGAGACTGAGGGGTAACATTCTTTTTTATTACTCCGAAAATTGCCAATTTACAAAAACTGACATAATTCATACATTTTTAAAATAAAAAGTAATAGTTTCTAAGATGTAGTAAATTTTTAACAATTCAAAATAGAAGCTGTTGTTCAGAAAAAAAAAGTTTTAAATCAGTGTCTAGGATTTAAGTTGATTTAATAATTCAATGAATATGGCATGATGTGTGTTAGCTTTCCTTAGGCCTAAAACTATTTAAAATATTTTATTTTATTATGATAATAAAATTACATAAGAAGAATTATATTGTAAGTCTTCTTCCGATATCATAATAATTTTGTCGTATTTCGACTTAATTACACAAATGTTGAAATGTCCTACAGTAAAGGCACTTTTCTCAAAGTTTAAAAAATGGCCGCCGCAAAACAAACAAATATTTAGAAGAAATATTTTGTCCGATTACTTACGGGGCAATTGACTACCACTGTGATTTTTTCGGTGAAGATCGGAGGAGGTCGAGCCACCTCGTCGTGCGGTTTGGCGTGGAATGACCCAGCTGCTTTGAGAGAATCACAGTCAGAGAGCAAAGCACGTAACCGCTATTTTTAGGAGCAGTACCCACTACCGTACGTAGTCACGTGCCCCGTTTCAACCCTTTCTTTGGCTCAGTGGAGCTTTAGCTTTCTCCGCTTGCCAAGTTATGGGGAAACAACGTCTGATTTCCTTGCGTTTGTTCGCAGTGCACGCAGGCAAAACATTTGAAAGGACATCGGATTGGGACACGTATTGTTGCTTACGTGCCCACGAGAGTGAAGCTGGATTCTGACTTAGTTGTGCCTTGGTGTTTGACGATTGCTAAGATACAAAACCATTCGAATGTTACATATACTAAAATAAAAAAGGACGAATGTGAGATGCATACAAAATAGAAGGTGAAAAGAGGGGGCCTCGTTTGTCTGTCATGCAAGTATTTCTCGGGCCGTCCCTGTGCGGGAACCTTGAACAGTTTATCGCAAGGCTAAACATTTTCTCTGATCGCCCGGCGCCTACGCCGAAGTGACCTGCTCAGGGAGAGGTTAGATCTGCAGATAGGGGCAGCTGTCAGGGGGGCCCCCGGTCGTTGTGTGTGTGCAGTGAGCGTACCCCAACTCGCCCAAATGACCTTTTTCGGCGTTTGGCCACGATCATGGCGCGCCCTCGCGGGAATCGCTCCAAACAGTGTTGAAGGCTCGTCGCTCCGTGGTCCGCGCCAGCGCCAGGCCAGCCGTCGCTTCGCGCGCATCTTTTCTTCAAAATAGCTGAGGACGACCCTCGAATATTAACGAAAGCTACTGTCAACAATACAGACGACCTTGTATGTTTTTATACCTTCAAAGGTGGATAGACCGCCGACGCTGCATCGGTTCCTACCGTTGACTTGGAGTCAATTAATCGTCACTTCGGTGTGGCGTCGTGGAAGCCACTGAAAAAGGGGTCGGCTTTCAAAGCAGAGTGTTTTGTAAGGAAGGTGATGATGGCGAGTTTCGATCCTGACTCAATATCTACTTTGTGCGGTGCCCGGCCACTACAGACAGCTGATTTCGCCCTCATTGAGCGCCTAACTCATTCAAGCTTATTCCTTTCCGTCACTTCTCCGTCCTTTGTACAGCGCGGGCGCACGGGGCATCGCCGTACCCGGGAACGGGTAAACAAATTTGACGGGGTGAAATTCGGACGGTCTTGTTATTGCGAAGGCTCTCTTGCACCGTCGAAAAGTAAGGAACAGTATGGTAAAAACAATCTCGATCTGAATTCAGCACTTTTACGAACCTCCGACAAAGTGGGCCCTGCAAACAGGGGAGTTCGCGGTCAGTTGCCGAGGCGTTCCGTCAGGGTTCCGTCTCTATAGGGCTTGAATCTATTTCGCACGCTTTAAATGTTTCGCCAATGACCAATTTTTTTTTTTTTTTTTTTTTTATTTTAACGTGGCATGATGCGAATTTGTATGGCACATGCCTGAAGAACGGAAAGCTTTATCCATTTATTCTTTACTCGAGCGTTGGGAACGTTATGATTACGTTGTACAACCTATCGTGAACACTTACTGTATTTTAGTTAAAAGCAGCATGTCCCGCCGTCACGTTGAGGATCGGGCCACCTGACACGGAGGATTCGCATCATAGGCTTTTGAAAAAAAAAGGGGGGGGGGGGGGGAGGTGTCTTTTGAAAGTTAGGCAAAAAGGGCGGGGTGTTTGACATCAGGTGCTTTCGTGCGCCACCCCCAAAAGACTGGTGGAACTCTATAAAATGTTGCGTTTCAACCATTTTTGCTGCTATCTGTGCAACTAAACAGCTGTGCAGTGGTGAGAAATGACGACTATGAAACCAAGCCGCGAGAATAGCGTAGAAAGTGAAGCCCAACAAGCATTGTTTGAACGACTGAGCGGACGAGAGAGCCACCAAAAGTGGCGCCTTCCCCTTTCCTTCCCTCTCTCAGAGCCTGCGCATGCGCCCAGCGATCTCTGAAAAGGGTCAATTTGGCCGAACGGGCGCAGATTGTGATCTACATAAATAAAATATTTTCCCTAACAAGGGCGTCCCAATGGACGTTGTCTTCAACGGCTAATACGAGAGTTAACCCCCCCAATAGGGAACTCATATGACGACTGCGGCTGTTTGGGCAAGCGGTATAATAGGGCGCGCGTAGTTAAACATCTGCAACTTATGACTTTCGGCGAAGCAATAGTGTATTCCTACAAAATGGATTTCTGCGTAAGAATGAGACTACGTCAGATCTCTGGGAGGAGAAGGAGGTGGTTCACAAACAACAATCGAGCATTTCCAGAGTGGAGTCCAAGTTGTCAACTAATTTTCTTATACTAATTCTTTTCGTGCATTTATTTTTTTTTCTTTTTTATTTCTGAAGAAGCAGCCGTTTTGTAGACCCACACGCACAAACATTAAGGAAGGAACAAACAGCTTGTATCCCTTTTTCCCAAACTGAAGAGAAGAGAAAAAAGAAAATAAAAGAAGAGAACGCGGCAAAGCACAGTACCCCAAAGCCCAAGTTCAGTGCCTTTGTTTGGGGCACCCTCCAGTTTGCGGGCTCTCCGTCTTAGATTTTCCGAAGAATCTGTAAGCCCCGTGGAGTCAAAGGAAGAACAGGCACCTGCGACGCAGAGCCTTTTATACTGGGAGAGTTCGGCGGTTCTTTGATCCAGCCGCCAGTCTGGCAGCACTGATCAAACAGCCTGGCAACTGTGCGCATCCGCCATGATGTGCCTTGCCGTCTAGCTTGATTGCACCTTTGCATTTAATTGCATTATAATTATAATCTTAAATTGCAAGCCTCACCCTTGTTTGGTGTAAGGCTGGTGGCGGCTGATAAAACCCGTTTGCCCTACTGACTCGAGCCGGCAGTCGGCTCGCTAGAGTCCATGGAGCGAGAGACGACGATGAAAATGATCGTTCTGCGCTCTGCCAGACGTTAGATGAAAAAGAAATGGGGGGGGGGGGGGGGGGGGGGGGGGGGGCTGCAGTGCCGTTGGGTGCTCGAACAACGCGAAAAAGGGGTTCAGGATGTACCGGTTCCCGCAAGGAAATGAAAACCGCGCAAAGCACAAGATCTGGGAAACCAAGAAGGGCTGACTGGAAGCCGAGTTCTCGATTGTGCGAGGTAAGTTTATGATTAACGTATGATTAACGTAGCAAAATGCTTGATTTTTCGACTTTCTCCTTACGCCAACAAAAGCGCAAACGGCAAAACCTACACGCGTATACATCGCATGTCAATGGGGACCCACTCGCCGGGAGGCACATCATGGCGGAAGCGGCGGCCGCTGAGTCCGCTAGACCTAGCGGGCCGTAAGCCCCTCCCACCCGCCGAACTCTCCCAGTATAAAAGGCTCTGCTGCGACGCAGCTCACATGTCCTCGAGGGGGGATGACGTTTAGCCTTTCTCATCGGAAGGCTGGGGGCCCCATAGCCAATGAAGCGCCAGTTCAGAGGTGACGTCACGCACTGATACGCGGCCAAAGAGCCTGGTGACGTTACTTCTGACTTGCGCTTGACTGTCTGTAGAGGCTCCTAACCTTCCACTGCGGTTCAACATAAGATGAAACGAAGTATAAATACAATACATAGCTTGGCAGCAGTCAGTATCCATGCAGGATACTGACTGCTATTTCTACTTACCTTTCGTTTTCTGGTTATGTTAGTAGACTGTTGATCCTATGCAACGGCGCGTACCACGAATCGCGAAAACAAGTGCAGGAAGGTCGGCGGGGCTCCAGTTTTTTTTATTTTGTGTCAACGACGTGCTACAACACTATTTACTAATAAAAACAGTATATATATATATATAAATACATCAGGGTGTCGAACCGGAACCGAACCGAACCGAAAACCGGAACCGAACCGGTATTTTTTCCGGAACTGAACCCGAACCCGAACCGTTATATTGTTATCGCGATGAACCCGAACCGGAACTGAACCGGAAAAAAACTAACGGTTACCGGCTCATGTCAAAACGGTTCGGCCACGCGCGGTTGACAATGAATGTGCTATCAATGCCATTTGTTTTTTAAGTGCCGTCAACTGACACACACCTCGCTTACATATTTTTCTTCTCCACTCAGTCTTAGGAATATAAACGTTGCATCCATGAATCTCGACAAACGCTGCATCCATGAATCTTGACATAGGAACGAGTATTGCGCTGCTCGCGGCTTGCACGGAAGAAAGAGAACTGGAAGGCTGTGCAAAAAAAAAAATCGCGTCACGGGATTTCATTTTCCTACAATCTCGTAAATCCTAAATGCTGCTGTGTGCTCATTTCATAACACGTTTCTAGAACGCGCGAGTTCTTGAAGCTTGCTTCCATCGGAATGAGAAAAGAAAAGGCAGTGGAGTTTGATAATAATGCATCCGGTTTCGTATAGGCACTTAGAAGCTGGCATATTTGTGAGACAGCGAACTCTTCTATTTTAATATTTATCCTATTACGTCCTTCTGGCGTTGCGTTCCGTGAAGTGTTTTTCATATTCCGTATCTTGTTTAATGAAAACTTCTTTAAGGGTCTAATTTGAGTTACCGAAGGCTACTTCAAATAAAGAAAGCTGTATTTTCTCCCCACTGTTCCTTCAATTGCTTACACGCCAAGGTGGCGGGATAGTTAGCCAGTTCTACTTGTAAGTGGGTTTGTAAGGAGGTCGCGGATTTTACAGCTACTGCGTGGGACCCAATTAGATGAAGTCTGAATGCGTAAACGTCGGTGAGGTAACCTTTGAGTGCACATAAAGAAACCATTCCTGGTAGAAATCCCTGAGCCTTACACTACGATGTATCCCGTTTCGTATGTGCTGATTTCAGATGTCTTATTAGTAATTTATTTTGATGCTGCAATTCGTCATTTATAATTTCCGAACCGGTTCGCGAACCGGTTCAGCGCCCGAACCGGTTCGCGAACCGGTTCGCGGATCGAGTTAATCGAACCGGAACTGAACCGGAACAAAATAAATTTACCTGAACCTGAACCGTAACCGAACCCGTATTTTTTTTCGGTTCGACACACTGATATATATATATATATATATATATATCAGAAAAAATAGGGGGAGGTGGTACCCGGTAAAGTGGGAACTGTTTTACATGACACTTCTTTGGTGCCCTAAGGTAGTGAATGAAATGCGAGGTTTGTTTATTCAATTTAAAAGGGCCTCGGTGTGTGTGTGTGTCTCAGGGTGAAGACACCGAGTGCTGCAACGCTTCTCATCACCATGTGAAAGAACAACCACAAATAAACTGATGACTTTCGAATAAAACAACAATGAGTGCCCTAAAAAAAATGTGTGGCGGCAAATTTTCGGAGATATCATAACTCTACAAACGCACGTGTGCATGACGGCATCTCAATTTAATCTAGGATCTCTACCGACGTAAGTCGTTTATAGCTGAGATATTTTGTTTGTTTTCTTATATTTGTTCTAATTTTTGGTTGACGCCGTTTTTGTTTCAGCTCGCGAGAGAGTACGCAAGCTCTGTTTCTCATGACCGGCAAGGATAGAATCCCCAAAGGCATATTGTTGCCAGAAGATGCGATTAATCTGGTTTAGCAAAGCTAAGGGGATCATGCTGTTTTATTTCTTCTTGATTTCCACTTTAAAATGCCCCGCAGCTAAAAACAGCGAGTACACAACACGTGGAAATAGGTCTCCCGGCACGTTAGACCGCTAGGAAAGTTCTAACACCTCAGAGAATACACATACCAGCTTTTTCTTTCGGGTATGTTTTGAACTAATCTTATTCAGTATGCGAGCGAAAATCGATGGAAGTGCTGAAAACAACTATGCAACTTCAACGTCTCTGTGATTCGGTAATTTAAATACCTGTATAGTTTTGTTTAAGAAACTGAAGACATCATAACCAAATAGAAACTTGCGTGCTAAAACATGCAGTGCGAAGTGAAGACACTACTTCGTTTTAATGTCCACAAAAAAAAGAGGCTATGCAGCATCGATCGTACCGTTTCCTTTCGCACATTATGTGATGTCCTATAACCCGAAAGTGCCGACGTAAAAGCGCTGTGGAGGCGACATAAAAAAATAACAAAAAAACAATTTTGAAATTACCCGAGTCTTCTAGTGGAATGAAAAAAAAAAAGTAAGTAATTACCAATTTGTTAGGGTAAACACCTTACCCCGAAGTAGAACTTCAACCAAGTAAAGGTTACGCGTTTTCATGCCCATTTCAACGAAGTTGGGGGAACGATGTGTTGCCTCTTGTGAATACACATACGAAGCAGCATGTTTATGTTAGAAGCATTGTGTGTAATCGCTGCGCACTACCTGCCTATTTGAGCACAATGTCAACCGTTTCCGTCTACGTGTCCTACTAATACAGCAACTCCGTTCGTAGAAGTGATGAGGAAATGACGTGCCCGTGATATACGATTGAGATTATGAAATAAAATGTTTAATCAACCAATAATTGCAACCTGCCCGGTCCCCTGGGTCCCCGACAACTAATATCGTTCTCTGGAAAGTCCATTTTAATATTTACATGTTTCGTGGAGTTTATCGAGCGAATAAGAATGTTCCAACCTACACGAGTTCCCGAATCCAACGGAGTGCTTTTAAATTTTAGCACTGTAGATAGTTCTGAGCTAACAGTTTTGCAACGTTGGAAAGCATCGTAATATTCATAATTAGTGCGGAGTTGATACTCGGGGAAAATAAGGCGGGGACTTTGGTACTTGGGAGAAACGGACCGTGGCATTTGAAATTGGGTAAGTGCCGCGGGACAAACGTGCTACAATCGCATAACCTTCTAAGGTCATCGCTTGGACGACCGCGGGCGTCCAAAAAACCTTTATTTTCTTCTCCTTTTTTTTTTTCCTGGGGGTGGGGGGGGGGGGGGGGGGGGGGAGGGCGCTTATGGCCTGAATGTCCAACGATACTGAATGTCCAACGAGCCCGGATGTCCAATCGGTCATGTGACAGGTGAGTCTGAATGTCCAAAGCGACGAAAGGTCCAATCGAGGCGGAATTTCCAACGTGCCTGAATGTCCAACGACTCTCAATATTCAACAGATATGAAATAAAAATTGCGTGAAATTTATATAATATTTTATTTTTTAAAAAATAGGATTACTGATAGTTAGGGCGGTTAAAAATTCGTTCGATGGAATGGAGAACCGAACGTTTCGGTGCGGAGATAACGGTACGCGGTCGTTTCGGGACGTGGTCGTTTCGGTAACGGGCTTTTCAGTACCGGGCTTTTTGATGCACGGTTATTTTGGCGTGCCGCTGAGCTTGTCCCGCTGACGTTGCCTCTGCGAAGTCTCCCCAATAAAATTAAAAGTATGCTCGTGCATTTTATAGACTTAATAAAACTAAAACAAAAAATACATTTATTGTTCGTTTTATATATCTAAATATAAATATAATTTCTATAATAAACAAATGACGCGGAAAAGGTCACATGCTACAAGATCAAAGACCGAACTCGTTGATCATTGACAATCGGTCACGCGTTTGCTTTTTAGAAGGTCCCAACTCTGGCGCGGAAGCAAATGTGGGGTTCACAAGAGTTCTTATAATCGTTAATCGTGCTTATCCCCAGCCACAGTCTTCGTTCCGTATTGTAGGAGTTGTTGTATTTTCCTTTCTGGTGTTTCTCGTCGCTCAATGATGATGTCCCCCGCATAGGAGAAAAACGCCTGATTAAAGTGTTAGTAATATTGCTAGGTCAAGTCGGTGTAGTATGTGTAATTACATTAAACTGTTGGGCTCTTTCTTTGTTTATAAACGAAGGTGAAAGTTTTAGATATTTATGATTGGATTTCTCGGCCCCTAGAAACAAATATGCGGTCCTCATATCAAAATCAGTGATAAAATACAAAGTTACTTTCACTAAGCCTTCGTGCAGGTGAAGTCCTCAGGTGGTGAGCTTATGTCCGGTGATTGTCTAGAGGATTCGGCACATTGATGCTTATCGCGACGATTAGTTTTGCATGCTTCGGCCACCAAAGTGATTTCTGTCGCAGTGAACCATGTGTTAAACAACAAGTAGGCAACGTTAATAATTAATACAATGCTTTATTAAGATTGGCTTGCGTCGTTTCCGCTCTGCCTTTTCTGGTCACGTGGCATTCAGTAATAGAATAGAATAGAATAGAATAGAATAGTTTATTTCAGACATACATGTGTGATACATATGTCCGGGGGGCTGCAGCAAAAGAAGGCAAAAAGCCCTCTGACGAGGCCCCCCTCCCCTGCCCATAGCAGTCAACAGAGACAGCATACAATAATTTTGCAACAAGATTGAAATAAACATAGGCATCAGTGAACCATGCCAATCAATATCATCAATATAAACATAAGCAATGCGTCATAATAAAAATAAAAAAAGAAACAAACTAATGAAAAAAAACCATGAAACAAAAACCGGAGAAAACCGTATTCATTGATATTAACATTGTCATTATCAACAAAATCATCCAACGCACGTCTGATATTAACACATCACAACAATTCATAACACCATGAAAGACACAACACTTCATAACACCGATACGCGCCCAGGAAGCATACCGAGGCTGCGATCGGATTTGGACTGGTTGTAACTCTATCGCAGAGCTGCTGCGACAGTGCGACCGCGATTTATTTATATGCTTGAGTCGTGAGTGAACATATTCACGTAAAACACGACTTTTATAATTTTCAACGACCCGGGCACTTTTCACTATCGGACCCTTGGGGGACGTCTGCGAAAGCCGTACTTCAGATCTCAGGGATTTCTAGGTCAGTCCTGATCCCTGCCCGTTTTGATCTATAGATGAACTACGTACGGAGACTCACAATGTAAGCACATGACCGCCCTCCAGTGCCACTGACTATACGCAGAGCCAATATTTAAAATTTTGAAAAGAGCTTTGGGAGCTGTTGGTGCGAGGCGTCAGCAGTTTGCACAAACGTAATTTTCCACTAATAAAAAAAATATTTAAAAAATGAAATTTACATCTAACGCGTTTATAAATGCACGGGGGTGATTTGGGGCGGGACCCGACAATTCATGAGTAAATGCAGAACAATTGCGTGAATTTTAAAGTTTTTTTTTTTTAATGTTTGTTTGTTTATTTTTTGAAATAGACAACTACTCACTTTACACTGCAGTTGTCAGTAGTTTACACACGCATGCATTCCCTGCCAGTAGGTTTGTACGTCGTGGACTAGAGCGAAAGTACTGGTATCACGCAGTACGCAATTATTTTTGCATGTGACATGTATAGCGCTGATTTTCTCACTCCTTTGTGGCTTTTGACAGAAACGCAACGAGACTGCCAGAACAAGAGCGGGATCCATATCTCTCGATGGATGCGTTCTGTCTATGTATGCGAACATTATTTCTTTTTTTTTTTCTTTTATATATAGTTAGTTCTTCTTGCCTTGACTCGCGTCCCAGTAAGTGCGTTGTCTTTGTATGCCCACTATTAATTTTTTTTTTCATCAGTGTATGGTAGTTTTCGCGCTAATAAAATATCCAGGTACGAAAAAAAAATGTTTTGCCTCGGCAAAAATAAAGAAGGAAGAATAAAACTGTGTTGCTTTTGCGAGCAGGAGCGTTTTCAAAGCCCAGAGCACTCCACCTTCGTTCCCGGAACATGTCGCTCGTGGGTTTAGGACTTTTCGGCGTAGGACGTTTCGGTGCACGGACATTTCGGTGCACGGAAAAACAAAATCAGGAGTATTTTTCTTGTCTAAACCTAGCTAGAAAGTTTTTTTTCGCACTTTATAAATTTTCAGACTTTGACATCCATTGACGGTCACTTACTCATGTACGAACTAAGTGACTTTGTTAGGCGCAGCACCATCCTGCAGGAGGATTGGAGACGTTGGACGTTATATGGCTCGTTTGTTGGTGTCTCTTTTCCAAAGTTCGCACTAGGCGCATCACATTTATCGAGTTATTTTAACAATCTCGAGCTTCTTGCTGTCGGAGCCTTTCCTATACGGATTACCAATAATAAAGCCCACACCTTTACAGAAGGCGCCGAAAAAGCCTGTATTGACCTAACGCACAAACACAATGTAATGCGTCTAGTGCGTACGGTGGAAAAGAGACACCGTCAAATTAAACATAACGTCCCACGTATCCAGTCCTCCCGCAGAATGGTGCTGCGCCTAACAAAGTCACTTAGGTCGTATATGAGTGAGTGACCGTAAATGGATGACCAAGTCTACAAATTCATAAAGTGCGAAACAATAAATTTCTAGCTAGAATAGTGCTCACTACGCTTCGACAAAACTAAAAAAAAAAAAAGAAGAAATCGTGATTTTGATTTTTCGTGCACCGAAATGTCCACACACACAAAGGTTCCACACCGAAAAGTCCGTGCACCGAAAAGTGAAGTGCACCGAAAAAAACGCACCGAAACGCCTTACAACGAAACGTCCTATACCGAAATGTCCGGATCCCGTCGCTCGCTTTCGCGTAGCACGCCTCAATTCTGAAGGCCACCGCGTTTTTCAGGGAATAAGGCGATTTTAGGTGCGCGCAGTTTTACCAAAGGTGCAGGATTGAGAGCGTAACCCAAGCACTTGAAGAGAAGGGGAAGTGGGAGCTCTCTTCTTATCGGGACTTTCTTTTCTGTGTCCCCACGTCGCGATTATCCTACAAAATCAACTTTCATTTCTTTCTTGCTCGCGGAATCCAGGTACTGCGCGCAACAAGTGAGATAGGGTACAGTTTTAGCTGATTAACACGATGCATATCTCTAACGCACAACAGTTTTGCGCAATCAAGGATTCGCTCAAATGGATAACTCACACGTAAAGTTCGACGCACAATACTGTTGACGTATTGACTCGCGAGAGATGCCCCCAACACGGTTGAGTATGGCGGTGTTCCAGACTTAACATCTAAATTTTGTTGCCTTACCTGTTACTATTTCGCGCGTGTTTTGCGCCATATTGAAATGAAAGCGCATGACGAAATTAACCTTCGTTTCCTTTCGATAGAAATTTCACGCCAGCTCGATGTGTTCGCCGGTACCTTCAGTGTTTCCCAGCGATGCGGAGTGTTCAACAAGAAAATAACGTACGATGGCATCCTTCGCACGCTCATTACTTCTATAACGCCGAGCCGCCTCGTATCGTGTTGTGTTTCTTTCAAGGTACTAATTTCTTTCTGCGCATTACAGCTGTTACGACGCTAAGTTCTGTCTGCACTCTCGAATTAGAACTTCGGCTCAGATCAGGAACGAACCAGTTTAAATCAGGAAAATATAATTAACACTGTAGCAAAGTAAATCTATCATATCGATCGGAAATACAATTTGACACGTTCCATCTGAACACATACTGTGCACAGCGAATGCAATAGCAAGTCAGCGTGCAAAACTCCGCCCCAGAACGCTACCATAACATCTAAGCAATTTTGCATAGCACCGAGTACGGAAAAGAGAAAACAGTTATTAATACACATAAACGAAGCAAATTTATTTAAAGCCCGGACACTCCGAACGTTCAGTTCAAATAAGATTATGAATAGACTCGACCACGTCATTTGTCGAAACAGAAAAAAAGACGTTGGCAAAAATGATTAGACTACCCAGGCAGCACACCAATGTTGGTCCGACATCGGCCTAACATTGGCAAAGACCGGCCTCAATATTGGAAGCGCTACCCTATCCAACGTTGTCCTAGTCATTGGTGCTAATGTTCAGCCATCGTTCCAGCCAATGTCGGCCCCATCATTGGTGCCAATGTTGGGCCATTTCTAAACCATGATTTCAGCCAATGGTGGTCCCACATTGGCAAAGACCGGCGTAATATTGGACAACACTGGAAGCGCGACCCGATCCAATGTTGGCCATCATGCTGATTTGTGGCCATCGTTGCACTCGCCAAGTTGTTAGCAAAAAGGAAGGTACACAGACACAAGAGATTGTTTTGAAATCTCCTAAAAGTTTATTACGCACAGCTTATTCTGTAGACAAGTATAAACTCAGCAATTTGTAATAGGTGAAGAGGTCCTACTCAGCTGTGATACAATTCAGAAAATTGCAAAGCAAACAACAACCGGGGTAATTCTTGGGTAGTGTCCAGTCTCCCGGCAGCTGGCAGAATTTTTTCCCTGAAATTCTACCCGTAGCCGCCCCTCATTGGCGGTGCAATCAGTTCATCGAACGACATTTTATGAACAAGATCTTTTCATCAACACGCGATGTTTCTTAAAAAAACTCAAAATAGCTTTTTCGTTTCGTCTTTTTTTCTTTCGCAATGAACCGCTGCAGACTTAGCACAAAGCAGCGGGAAAGGGTGGGCTGTCTCGGTAAGCACGAGCCTGAGGAATACACGCGCGTTGAAATGCCCCCACAGCGTACAATTCGCGTGACGAATGTCGAGGAATCGTTGCGCCTCAGGAATACACGCGCGACGATATGCCCCTACAGCGTGAAATTCGCGTAACGAATGTCGATGAAGCGTGAATGTCGACGAAACGTGTATTCACGAAAAGGTGGCCACGAAACGTGTTTTTGCGAAACGGGAGAATAAGAAAGTCAGTAGATTACCTGCAGTTGTGACATTATCTCAGACAGATAATGGCAAGAGACTTTTGGTAAGATTCCCCGAAAATTATCCTCCCTCCTGCCAGGAGATAGGCACTGCCTTATTCTAGAAGTTATCCGCAAGAGTACCTGAACAAGAACGGACAATTATCACCAAGTAGATTGCAGCGCACTTACGTTGGAAATACCGGACTTGAAAGATGTAATCCGATGTATATGACAACGCGGGCACTGCAAAACAACCACTCAAACACAAAAACTAGAAGGAAGCGATCCGTGAAGATTCAACACGATGTAGCACACGCTGCCATTTACCAAACTGAACAGTAAACGATTCATAAGATTGTCTTGGGCTTCTTTGAAGAAATCGATACGGGTAGGACTTTTCGTACGAGATACCATTACCACATGTAGAAGCGAAATTTAAAGCAGGCCGCATAACACGCGAAACTAGGTCCGGTCTTCGCAGGCATGCCGGGTTCGTCAACGGCTAATGCGACATCCGTCAAACCACGTGATCACGCTTCTGCCGTTACCCGCGCACAGAGAGCGGATTCAAGCGATAAAAAGTGTACTGTTCATTGGTCCGGCGAGTGCGCACCACATACCACGTCCTTAGCTTATGGAGAGAGAGAAAAAGAGAGAAGGAGTAGAAAGGAAGCAGGCCAGAACGGGGGTGCCCCTACAAAGGCTAATCATCAGGGGCATCTCAACAAAGACACGAGAATATTTGTCTTTTCTACCCAAGGTTGATAGTGCAGTGGATGTTATACGTGACCTTGGGCTTTAGGCAGGTTCCGTGCTCTGCCTTATCACCAGCTTCGAGACTGTAGTCACGTGACCCTAACCGGAGACACGATTGGCCTTAAACACGCATAGCGTCTACCCTGCTGTCAATACAATTGAACAGGACAGCTCTTTAAAGGTCAGCTTTTGAACTTCTAAAGAATCTGTCCTGCCCAAAAGTGGTTCTAAACGGGGCAAGTTTGAAGACAGTTTGTTTTACGTCGTATAACTCACATTATAATTTAGACTGAACAACTAAGCGCGACTATTTTTTGCGCACGATGTACACCAATATATATATATATATCTATAAAATATATATATATATATATATATATCTGTTATCAATAAACTTAAAATTACTTGTGCACTATTAGGTTCGCGTTTTTAAACTTCACATTTGTTTTCTCGAAAGAGTTACACATAAAGGACACCCCGGACAGCACTTTCAGCTCGCGAGAGCAGCACTTTCAACACACGATTAATCGCCGATGCTCGCAGGCAGAAGGTTGCGATGCTGCGCGAACGGTTTCTGAAAGATGCTGCGTACACTCTTAGAAAAAAGGGCATGGATAGTCCTCCCTTAGGGGAGGAACGGTCTTGTAACCTATGTTCCTTTAGAAAGGGAGAAACTTTCGCCCCTGAAGCAGGGGAGCAAAGTTCCTCCGTCGCCTGCATCCCGATATGGCGGCCCCGAATCGAGCAAATCGAGCCCAATAAGGCTTAACGAGGACGCTACGTCTCTTGTACGGGACGAGAGGAGCAGCAAATAAAAGCGTAACACGAGCTTTCCGCGAACTGTGTTTATTTCCGAAGTCAGATTCCCCCCACAGGTACAGAAACTTGCGTTTCGAAAGCAGTTACTCAGTCTTCTCGTCGACAGCACTGCGACGTTAAACGGAGAAAACCGATACCCAATTACTTCGCGCACTTTGCGTCTTACCTTTGGTGTTCCTCAAGTCACAATTCCTCCGTCAACCGCACATCACGGAGAAGGGCAAACTCAATCCGTGAAACCAAAAGCTGCTCTCGAAAGGACAAACTCGAAGCCGCTGTTTATCGCGTAGCGTGAAAGAAGGTTAAATTGCTAGACACCAGATGGCGGGGTCAAGCAGAGTATAATTGCAAGTAGCTAGGCTAGGTGGCGCTAGGCACCGCCCGATTCATGTTCTACATAAAATAACTTGATTTTCTCAGGCCACTATGGCGCTCGGGGATCCTCTACTATACACATATTACGCTTATTAGAAGCATCAAGTGAACATGCATTGAACACATACACGGAACACCACACTTGCCCGACCACTACTCGTTCTCTGCGTTCCCATCTTTTATACCGGTCGTTTTGAACGGACGGAATTTCCCGGTGACTGAATAAGCAGTAAAAAATATTCCCAGCATGCTGATTTTTTTCTAGCAATGTCATACCTCTAATACCCTAGTTACACGGGAGCTTTTAACTGCCATTGAGTCAACGACAGTTGACTCAATCGCGATCGGCCGGAGTTACACGGCGGCGCCAACTGTCATCGAGCCGCTAATGACAGTTGAGTTCAACTGAGCTCCCCTACCTCAGTTCAACTGAACGGACTTAGAGATCAGTGGACTTCCCCAACTGAGGTAAAATGGCGCCTGTCCGCGGGACCGCTGCCGCCGACCGTCGTTTCCGAGGCACTTACTGTTTTGGAATGCAGGGGGAGGCATCTAAAAAGAATCGTAGCAACAAAATATCCGGGAAGGAATAGATTTAGGCGTCCGAGCTGCCGCTAAAACGATCCCGGCTAGCCGGCATGCCACCAAATGAGCGAAGATGGCGGCGGGGCCAGCTGTGTGAATGGACAGATAGTAATGGGTTCACCCATCGTAGCGGGTTGTAGCTAGCTCCACCTAGCCTAAAATATGCGCAACTTAGCTTTCCATTTGCTTTGGTACTGATGTAAACGCCGCTAAAAAGCAACAAGGTATTGAACATGATGTACGATACACTTATAGTAAATAAAATGTGTTTCTCCGAGTAGATTACTTTAACAATTAGACTGATCACGAGGCACAATAACTAGTTACGTTTTAGCTTCAACTGGGTTCTAGAGAGCCGTGTAGCACCATCTCAGTTCAGTTCAGTTCAATCACAGTTGAGGCCGATAACTGTGATTGAACTCAATGGCAGTTGAGAGCGCCCGTGTAACTAGGGTATAAGAGTATTTAGAATGGCTCAGAGGATGAATCTCTTATTAAAAAGCAAACGCTCGATCATGCCGTAATTATTTGAAAGCCAATAAATCAAGCAGCTCCAATGCGGTTCGAAGCCATCAGTTTGTTTCCCCGCACGGCACGTCGTAGCCTGTATTTCCACTGTAGTGTTTGTTTTTCTATTTGCGCTGATCGCGCAAAGCTGCGATTGCCGTCTTGAATTAATCTCTGTAGAGCGGATATTCACTCAGCTGGAAGTGATGCTTCACGGGCTGTGAAATCGCTTTTCGATCAACTTGAATGCAGTCGAAGCCGCGACTTGCGGCAGGTGTTAAGTGTACGGAGCTACGCCGTGGTAAGCCAGATAACTTCTAGCGCTCATCCCAGCGCGCCACTTGGAGGGCAGTTTCTCCAGGAACCGTA
The DNA here is from genome assembly GCF_016920785.2 of Ixodes scapularis. Lineage (NCBI taxonomy): Eukaryota > Metazoa > Arthropoda > Arachnida > Ixodida > Ixodidae > Ixodes > Ixodes scapularis. The sequence continues at coordinate 13,175,761 of NW_024609873.1, read as the reverse complement.
GTATATTTAAACAGCAAAATAAAGGGTAGCCTTTTTTTTCTCGATTTTACCTACTATTGTTTTTCAATGCAAAAATCCACACTGTAAATATACGCACTTTCCGTCACGATTTCGTTCTGTTGTCCTTGCCCCAGAGCGCAATCGCTCTCAGGGACGAGACAATTTCGACAGTCACATTGGCCACTGTACGATAGGAGCTTATACTGTTCAGACCAGCGTTCCAACATGACTATCCGCACGTTGATCGATTGCACGTAATCCCTCAAGTGGTATTAAACTTTTTTAATGTAAAGCGGAATGTCAACCTGCGACACCCCGCCCCCTCCGATCACGGCCCGACCAGAGGCATCAATGCCCGACGGTTTACGATATCATCTTCTTGTTACACCACTGACGCGCGAACACACGGTCACATCGGCGATAATTCCAGTTTTCTGTTCACAACGCACAACACTGCCATCGCGATGTTGCAGCTATGTTGCTGAAGCGCAGAAATACAGAACCACGTTGAACGCCGGTTGCACTCGGCATCGGAAAACAGAACCGAACTCAGCACGGAAGGCACCCAGGCAGCCGACAGCGAAACCTGCCTATTTTGGACGCAGTTCCTGCGGTTTCCATGCATAACGTCGAAAACGTCGACACAGTTCCGCGTGGTCTTCGCTACTGTAGTTCCGCGCCGCGCGAGTCCCGCAATCCGGAGACGGCCATCCCCCAGATTACGAGGCTCTGCTGGCACTGCTCCGGAACTTCAGTGTTTCTAGCGGCTTCGTTTGCTTGTTTAATAAAATTAGTGATAAAAAACGTCAATGCAACCGAAATGTTCTGCACGTTTAGACTAGAAGACGGAACTACAGGCGGCCTTCGCTGTCGCTGAAGCTCAATCAACTCAACAGCTATTTATTAAACAACGTGCGCGACCTGCTCGGAAAACGAAACCGAAAGAAGATGAGTCGGAAGCGCGAAAACTTTCTCCCGTCTGCCTGGAGAAGGAGAAGAACGTTTCGTTCCTCCCCTTTTCTCGTGTCCGCTTGGGGGCACGTCAGTAGAAGGGAGGTAGACGCGCCGTTGCTACCTTTTTCCTCCATTTTTTCTTAGAGTGTAGGGTACTCCGGCCGCAACGGCTTCGCGACCGTTCGAAGGGCAAAGGATTCACGACAACAAAGTAGCGTCTTGCAACTTCAGTAAGCTAACGAGGCTCGAGAGTCCAACGCTCACATTTCAACAGAGCGAGCGCGGCTGGCCAGATCGAGGCGCAGTATCCTCTCGCGTCTCGATTGCTACGTTTTTGCTCTGCCTACAGTGATGAAATGTGCACTGGCAGTCGAAGCAGCCCTTTCTAGACTTCATTCGAGTCCAATATACGACTTTATAGCGCGATAGACTCTCGTAAAATTGAGAGTAGAAGTCACTTAGTTTGCGGCGTAAGCGGCGGCTTTATCTTTGTTGACACCTGTGTCGACAATTTCGAAATATGCACAGAAACATTAAATATAAAAAAATAGAGCACGCAGAAAGAAACACAAACATGGCAAGGGCACGGAACAGGAGAATACTTTAACGCTACGTATACATACAAAATACACTGGAAAAGACAAAAATAATTAAATCTAAAAAACGGAATTAAGTTGTCAACGCCGAGGTAAGGCAATGCGCAGGGAGAGCAGCCGGCAAAAAAAGAAGAAAAGTTCAATAGTCCTATGGGCAGCCAATGACGTATTTATGACCGCGGTTATAAAGCACCGGCGACGTACGCCCATGAATTTGGCTAAACAAAAATGCTCGCCCGAGCGAGCGCACGAATGTCTCTTTTCCACTTTCCTACCTCTGCAATGCAAAGAAACGGGGTAGTGAGTCTATAGCCTAGGCGACACAAGTATCGATACGCCATTGGATATGACAGTACAATATTTACCAGCCTATACCAAGACTTCTCCAATATTGAAAACCCTTCGCTTTGACAGTTTAATATTAACCAGCTTAAGCCAGCGTATATTCAATATCGGAAAACCATTGGCTCTGACAGTCCAATATTGTACAAGTTATTCCGGCGTATATCCAATATTGAAAAGCTATTGGCTTTGACAGCCCAATATTGGACAGCTTATGCCGGCGTATAGCCAATATAAGAATGCCAGTGGCTCAGACAGTCCAATATTGGACAACTTATGCCGGCGTATATCCAATATTGGAAAGCTGTTGGCTTTGACAGTCCAACGTTGACCAGCCTAGGCCAACGTATCACCAATATTGGAAAACCATTGGTTTTGATAGTCCATTTTTGTTCAATGTGATTCCAATATTGGAAAACATATGGCTCATTTGGGCCATTGTTGGGCCGTTCTTTGCCCCATCAAATTCAATGTTGGCTCAATACTGTATGCTGCCTGGGTGAATAAATCAATCTAACGCACGTATTTTACCAACCGACGGTCGCGCGCCTTCAATACCATTTCCAATTATCGTTGCACACCTTGGACACACTTTGGGGAACAACAGATATTTACATCGCCGCCCGAGGTCTTCATTGAACGTGTAGTGCTGACCAAAATAAAATGCTAACCTCAATCGCTCGCCGCAATATACGATTTCGAAAGGGCGGTACTGTACGTCCCTTGAGATAAAAACCTAAGCTATAGAAACGAGCGTCGTAAAAAAGGGGAACCGACGTTTTTATTCCTACCTCCGAACAGAAACGAACGCCACCCACTGCATCACCCAGCGCAGAGGCCGGACTCGGCCACCGCGCGTATTATCACTGATGTCCGAGGCAATGCACACTGAGCTGACTGACCAGAGACATACCAAGCGAACGCGAGGGAGGGAGAAACTTTCTGCGCCGGGAAAACATGCCACGTTTCGGGGATCTATTTCACGCAGCGGATAACGCGGGCCTTTTCACACGTCGATACTGGCGCCATCTAGAAGTCGCGCGTTCAACCACATAACGAGCCGCGCGCCATATGGTGTCTGAAAGGGACGAATAAATAGAGGTACCGCGCCCTTTTAAGCGAACCTCCAAGATCAGCCATTGAAGGGCGCGATGCATCACGGGAGATGGACCAATAGACTCTTTTTAAAAATCCCAAAAGCCCGCGCGCGCCAGGCAACGAATAATTGGAGTCCTCGGTACGCCCCTCCCAACGTCACGCTACCGCGTGGCATACGCGAGCAGACGCAGGTTATCACGGCAACAACGTTTGAACAGCCGAGTCGGGCGAGCGACGAGCCAACGGCCGCCCTTTCCTCATCCCTCTCCTTTGTACCGGCCCTGTCGACTGCTGTACAAGCGCTTTGTCGAACTTGGTAGAAACCTGCCGCGGTTGCGTTGCAAAATAAGTGGATTCGGTGACACTTCAATACGCGAAGGTACGTTCCGACGAATAACGTATTCAAATAAGTTCACCTGTCGCGATGCCTTTACGCTGCCACAGATACGGTACGCCGCCAACGACGTACGACTCGGTGGAGGACTGGATGGAGGATGGCTGCAGCGGCTGCTGGCAGTCGCGGAGGCGCAATGAAAAAGCGCGTGCTTTCTAGCGAGGGTTTCCAGAATTTCCTACCGCCGTGGCGCTGTACGTTTTTTAACAGGTCTATTAAAGTCACAGAGGAAATTTCAATTGGCCCAGCACGGATGTGGTGACACAGCTATAAGCAGAAACCCCGAAAATAGGGGGCATATTTGTGGTTTCTGCTTAAATCTGTGTTACCACAGATATGTAGTGACACATCCGACGAACCGGTCGGATGGCTTGGCTGTTTCTTCTCCACAAGTGGTGAGCCGAATAAGCATCCGAGCATGCATCAAGGAAAAACTCAGGAGTCGACGTAAGCTCCACCAGCGAATTTCGCAGTTCCGCTTTTGCCGTACTGGGACCGGAACCCTCGAGTCTGGTTCGCTCAAGCAGAGTCAGAGTTCCACATCGCTAGAATTGAAAAACAAGGACTCAAATATCATCACGTTGTCTCAGCCCTCTCTTTAACCTCGGACGACGCTGTTTACGACGTGCTGTCTAGCCCATCCGCTGCAGCACATTACGATCACCTGAAGTCAGTCATACTTCAAAGAATCCAAACCCGCGAACGTTCCCGCTTGGAACAGCTGCTCTCCGTCGAAGAACTCGTTGAGCGACGTCCATCAAAGTTGTTGCGTCGAATAATTTAGCTTCTCGGAGAAGACGCCAACGACATCGACACCGCTCAACTCCGCGAGCTGTTCCTTCAGCGGTTGCAAACAGACGTTCACATCGTCCTCGTGCCAGCAGCACAGCTCGGTCTCGCTGGACTCGCCGGGTTGGCCAACGCTGTCATGGAGGTCTCTGCCTCATCCGTTATCATAGCTGCCGACACAACGCAGTCGGCAGGTGACGCATCCAACACGGCGCAAGACATCCGGACCCCGCAGACGTCTCAGGGCTACGTTCAGGAGCTCTGCCAAAGCCTCGAATAAGCCGTTCCGTCCACTACGAGACGTCAAGACCCCGACCGTTCTCCCTATCGTCGTTGGCACTCTACATCGCGCCGACCAGACAACAACCGGTATGAAAGAGACAGCTCATCACGACTCTGATACCACCACCCCACCACCGCCGTTTCGGTCCAGGCGTACGTCGCTGCGTGCGTCCTTGCGCGTGGCCGGAAAACCGACGACTAGAGGCCGTCCAGCGGTCCCGGCCCTACAAAGGGTGGCCTTTTCTACATCACCAAGAGAACCACTGAGAATCGCCTGCTGGTTGACACGGCGCCGAGGTCAGCGCCATTCCTGCATAATGCGCGGACCGTTCACGTAAGCCTCTGCTCTCTTCAGGCTCTGAACGGCTCACGCATCCCTGTGTACGCGGAACGCTCTCTCTCTCTCTCTCTGAACCTTAGCGTCTGCCGCCGGTGGGTGTTCCTGGCGGCAGACGCCAGTTGGGCGATCTTTGGCGTCGACTTCTTTCAGCACCATTCGCCGCTAAACGACATCAAGAGCAAATTCATACTGGACTCGACAGCGAAACATTCGGTACAAAGGATCGCTATAACGGAAACTCCGGCGTTCGCCTCGACTTCCACTCAGATGCAGGGCGCCTTGCAATCACCGCTCAGTGAGTTTCCCTCTCTCACGCGACGGCCCGACTGGACGAGACCCGTTGCACATGATGTAACAAATCACATTCCGAAACCAGGACCACCTGTTTTCTGCCGTCCCAGACGGCTATCACCGATGAAGCTCCAAATGTTTCGAACAAAATTCAACCACATGCTCGAATTGGGGATAGTACGACCATCCTGCAGGCAGTTGGGCCTCTCCGCTGCACATGGTCTGCAGAAAGAACGGAGACTGGCGATAATGCGGAGGTTTCCGCGCTCTGAAGCGAAACACCGATCCAGATTAGTACCCGCTCCCCAATATAAAAGAGATCACCTTTAACATTCCAGGCTCTACCACCTTCTCGAAGATCGATCTGACCGGAGACTACCATCTAATTCCGGTTGCAGAAGAAGACATCCCCAAGACAGCCGTCACCACGCCTTTCGGCTTGTTTGAATTTTTACGCGTGCCTTTCGGCCTCAGTAATGCGGAAAAGTCGTTTCAGCGATTTATTGACGCTGTTGCAAGCAGCTTGCCTTTTGTCTTCTGCTACTTCGAAGACCTGCTCGTCACAAGCCCATCTCCAGAAAAGCACAGCGCATAGCTCCGTCTCCTCTTCGAGCGGCTCGCCAAGCACGGCATCATCATCAACGCCTTGAAGTGGGAGTTCCGGATACCCGCATTGGACTTTCTTGGACACCGTCATGATAGCTCAGGAGTTCGGCTTTTATCTGCCAATATCAACTCTATCCAAGACTTCCCGAGACCTGCAGAGAAGAGACTCCTTGAGAACTCAAACCGATCGGATGCCTTGGCACTTTCTTCCCGACACGGGCAAAGCTGTTTCGGGGGCTCGCGTGGTTATAAGCTCCGCCACTGTGCGTTTTCAACGCATCATAACCCATATTTTACCACCTCCGCGAAGGAGTTCACTCCTCTGGGGTGGTTGTCAAACACCATGCACTTACGTCACCATGCAGATAAAAGCACCGCCGCTCCGCAGAAACACGGAAGCAAGCTGCGTTCGTGCGAGCCCTGTCAAACCGGATTTCCCCTTTTTTCCCGGTTTATTCAATTCATCCGCTCCCCGGTGGATTTGAAAAGGCCGCGAGAAAAATGAAATCCGGTTTGACAGGGCTCATGCGGACGCAGCTTGCTTCCGTACTTCCGTGGATCGCCGCCGCTTTTAAGTGCATGGTGACGTAACGAAATTTGGTTTATTCCTTTTAAACAATGTTTTGGGGGCTTTACGAGCAAAACGTTGCGGTCTCCGTGGTATGCCCGGAACATGGTTGACAATTTGACAATAAACTATGCGCTTGGACTTTGTTTCAGTAGTCCTTTAAAGGGCGCTGTGCAACCATTTTAGCGCTGAAAAAATCTTAGCTTGTAATTTTTAGATTGCGTATCTTAAAAAAAAAAAAAATAGAAAACACAACTCGTTTTTTTATATTACGATTACACTGCGCATTAACAAAGCAGAATAGTGGAATATCTCACGGTTTGTAGCCGTGAGTGGCAGAGATGGGAACTACGGCGTAACGTCAACCCGGGTGCCTTCTAATAAGTTGTCGAAATGTGTCTTTATCTGCTTTAGTTAAGGTTACGTGTTATCAATTTTCCAGTTTCAACACAAATAAACGGATCAAAAGCCTCGTATCAAGCGCAGAATTTTATTATACTAGGTGTTAATAGCGCCATCAAGCCGAGGCACACGAAACAAATTCCTCTGCTCTGCCACGCTCCGCTACCATGGTGAGCGTAACCGTGATTCCGTGTACGATCTCAAGGATGCGGCTGCAGATGGTGCCGTGGTTGGCAACCGCACGTGGCGGCATTCGGGATTGCTGCTATCACCACTGTTCTCGGGACACTTCTCGTACCTGCACATTCTTTTATTGCGTCAGCGTAGTCAGCATTTCAAACGACCGCTGTGGACGACCTTGCACGTGTACTCTGGGTTCTGGTCTCCGCAACGAAAACAGCTCCGTCAATTCCTTGATGCCGGTGATGCTGCCACAGGGTTGACAGCAGTCTCGTTTTAGCCAATTCACACGACGGACCGAATCGCGATTTTCTTCCGCGGAGCGTGTACCACGTGACCGGCACGTCACCGATTCCTGCGAGCCGCTCCTCGTCCGCGGACGCGCGGACTGATAAACTCTAGCGCCTTTTTCAGTCGAGCATGTTTGTCGGGAGATTGACTTAAAAAGCGTTTAGTAAGGCAAGTAAGGCGTTTAGTGGCAAAGGTACATGGTTTTCTTGTTGTTGTAATTTTGTTTCTGGAGGATTAAAGCAAAAATGGCGCATCGTTGTGTTTTCTGCGTTCGCTGGTTCATTCTGTCGGGCGATTCTTGGTTTCAGGCTTGAACGAAACTGCAGAAAGTCCGGCTGACGCGACGCAGCTTCCAATACTCCTCCGTGTCTGTGTCGAGAAGCTCCCGTCAAAACTCGTCCGACACGCCGCGATAATTCTTGCACGTCCAATCAAGATTTCACCGAGCAAGACCTCTCTTGTGGCTGTGGTGTACTTGAGTGTTGTGCACGAGCGCGAAGGGCGTGAAGGCCACTCCAAACGCCCCTCCGCCCGTGCCCAGAACTTCGTCGCTTCTTCGCCGAGCCCTTCTCGAGTAGGACCATGCCAGTGTCACTGTCATGCTTTGGGTTAGTAAAGCTGGTGGCGATCCTCGCGAAGCCTATCACGGTGTTTTGTCCCGATCTGTACGTAACAACGGCGTACGATTCTTTATCGCGGTAGCAAACGTTAGTAGTGAGTTTTAGTAGACCGTGTTTTCCCCTCCGCTAAGCCCCTCCGCTACCCGGAACTCTACATCCAAGGCCATCGGCGCGCAGGCGCAGTGGCGATTTCTTCGTAGCGGAAGGTTGGCGGAGGGGGAAACGCGGTCTACTAAAACTCCCCAATTTCTCTCTTGGACAACGGTGCCACGGTGCGATGTTGGAATTTCGCGGCACTGTGGGGTGGCGAACAGGTTCGGCTCATCCTCGCTGGCGTCAGCTCGTCGTTTCCCTCGTGTGGATGCGCTTGGGAGACGGACGAACCGCGGACATGTCGTCACGTGATCAATCCGTCAGCGGATCAGTCCGTCGTGTGAATCGGCCATTTGCGCAGGCCGGTTCTTTGTCCTGGACATTTTGCGGCTGCTTCCATGCCTGTGAATATTTGCACAACCCTGTATAAATTTAAGTCTGGTTCTTCCAGTAACCGCTTCCGCAGTTTGACATCCTGAATGCCACGCACAATACGGTCCCGTAGGTTGTTTGGCAACTCCGCATCGAATTCAGTCCGGCCTACCTCAACAAACACAAACCGGTCCCAAATATCCTGCCGGCTTCCCCTGTCTTTTGCACGCGGCAATTGAAGGCACCATTAAACTATGACCGTCGACGGTCCTCGTGAGTAATGTGGCGTCAGAAATTCAAGACTTGCGCTAAGAGGTGCCTTCGATAGTTCCGTGGGCGAAAACAGTCTGCGTAGCAGTCAGTATGTTAGCCTGCGGCAGGTTCTCAGGACCACGGCTTGTCACTTGTCTGCCGCAGCATTGTTCGCGATTAAATACTATTCGAAAATCTCGACCAACTCGTCCCACTCCTGACCGAGTTCCCCCGAGAAAGGTTCTATATTTTGGCGTGACGCTGGCGATACACTTCTTCGGTACCACGGCCAATGCGCGTTAACGAGAAGTGACCCTTAGTAACTTCTCGTCGCCAAATGTTAAAAACAACGAATTCAACTACTTCTATAATACATGGCTCACGACAGCCCTTGACCGGGCGCCAGTCCGGAACGCCACCACAGGCACGTGATGGTGGTGTATGCCTCGTGTAATTCCTAACCTCGGCATCATCTTTGGTTGCATCACAGAGATCGCTCATAGTACCCTTGTAGTACCCCAGACACAGTCACGGGGCTGAACTAGGATATGCCGGCTGCCCGCGTTTCATCCTGGGGCTCATCTCCGCGTTGATATTGCGATTTTTGTGTCTGAATCACAGCCGCTAGCCTCACTGCGCCACGGTTCGCGAGGTTTCGTTTCTCATCTGACGACTTCGACCGGTCAATCAACAGCTTTCTTCGTCGCTGGAATGCTTGGTATATTTCACTGCAAGCGGACGCACACGATGTGTTTCAGCGGCTTTCACAAACCACCTCATTGCCTTGCTTGTCGTTCCTTTTTTTATTTTATTAAAAATAAACAGCCATTTTAAACCTGAAGACCGACGCACGTGCAGGCCGTCAAGGCTGGGGCGCCTTTGGAGGAGGCCGCCGTCGTCAGCGCCGTCGAATGTAACTGGTCTCAAGGAAAGAAACTCAGCCACGAACGACACCAACAGCTTGTCCTCGCTCCGCCTTGAGACGCCGGCGTATGGTGGCTGCCAGGAGACGGCAGAGAAGGCGTCCACAACATGAACCACTTTTTTACTGCGGGCCTGTTGAGAGCTAGTTTCCCCAGTATCGTGTCTGTCAACAAACAAATGATGACACTAAACTCTGGACAGCTACCGCCATCTATAAGCGACGGTGGTAACCACACAACCGGCGTGCCGGTTGTCTGGTTGTCGCCGTCGTTGATAGATGGCGGCAATATCTCCAGCCTTTCTACTCTGGCTTGCTGACTTGCGGCCGGCCATTACTTCATTCCATAGTACAGCGTCGCTGGTCTTCCTTCTTCACCAGAGTGAAAAGGCCTGAAACTTTTTCTTTCCTTCTTACTCGAACCGGTTATCCATTTTCTGAATCTCGATCTTCTAATTAACTTCCAAATCAGAAAGACGCCCCGCCCCGTTAATGATTCATGCCCGCGAGATATTTCTCTTCGGAGAAATCCGGGTACATCGAAGATATGCGAGAACAAACAGCAGTCCATGGTTGCATCGTTCGTTACATGCAATAGGAGAGACTCTAAAATGAGAAGGGTTCACTCAGAAATGCACTCGCAATTGAAACCTTCGAAGGGGGAGAATCCAACCGGAGAACCGAGAATTAGGCGACGCAAAACCTGCCCGACGGAGACGGTTTTGAAACACTGAGCAGTAGGAAATTAGTAGGAAGTGGGAGGAAGATTTGGGAAGAGGAAAACAACTGTTGCCCACTCTGTTTTCGGTACTCCGGTGCAGACGAATGGGCGGTGAAAATTCATTTTCTTTATGCAAGAGTAAGGGAAAAATAAAAGTTATAGTCATCATCAAAATTACTCTAGCTTCATCAAGCTGATAAAACACTAGGAGCACTGAATGTGCTGTGACGTTACGTCATGGGGTCACATCACTGTGACTTCACTCGACGACATGGTGCTACGTGACAGCGTGATGGTATAAAGTCACATGACGCCTCGATGTCATGTGACGGCACGGTGCTACATGGGATGAAGGTGTCACGTGACGTCACACTATAGTTTTCGTTGATCGTTCCCAAACTCCTTTAACGACCCGGATACGGTGCATGCGCGAAGGCAATAGTTGCGTGTCGGGTATCGTTTTTGGGGCTATCGGAACGATCTACTAAAACTCCGTATTCTCACGTGATGTCATAGTATCATGTCGCATGACACAATGGTTCCATCTTGTCGCATGATATCATAAAGTAACATGACATCATAATGTTACAGCCCTTCGTGGCGGTCCTTCATGACTGTCCTTCGTGGCGGTCCTTTCTCATAGTTCTTCAAGACGATCCTTCGTTACGGTGCCTCGTGACTGTTCCGAGCATTATTTTTTTTCCATAGAATCCGGCTAATATAACACATTTCGTGTTATTACAAAAGTAAAACCATACCTAGAATCGTGTTTTCTTTTTTATAAAACATTAAGGATATGTGTAGTATGCCGAGATAAACATAGTCTAGACCAGTAAAATAACCCTCTATAATATTATTCAGACTGTTGGACACAACACATTTGGCTCTCGGCTGCATGCAGCCTGCTATGTTTTTATCTTTAAGTAACTTACGTGTAAGATTATATCTTCCAACCCCCCCCCCCCCCCAAAAAAAAAATGTTTACAAAATTTTCTAAATCTTTTCCACGTTGAAATTTTAGTCACTTACTAAGTATTCTCCGCCTGATGCAATACACTAGTCAAAACGTTTCTTGCAATGCTCGAAACAACCTTCAGTCGTCGATTTGGTTGCCTTTCAGTGCTTCTGCAGCTTTATGTTTCACTTCCACATCGGCAAAAAGTTTTCCATTCGGAAGATTTTCGCCGGGGAAACAAACAAAAGTAACGCCAGGTCAGGTGGTGTGAATAGGAAGGCTGGGGTACAACATCAACGCTGTTTCACCTAAAAAAAAATGCTGAACACACAACCCGGCCACGCAGCAATGAATGTTCAGCGTTTTCGAACAAAAAGGAATGACCCCCGTAGTCCACCATCCATGTTCACTCAACCTTAGTCCGTGTTACTTCTTTGTTATCCGGGATGTTAAAGTTATCAAAAGGAAACTGTTGGCCAATGTGGAAGAGGTAAAACAAAAAGCGCCAGAAACAATTAAAGGAATGAGCATCGATATATTTCAAGGCAGTTTTTTTGCGCTGGAAAATACATTACAAGTGTAATGCATCAAACCTTATTCACCTGGCGGGTTTTTTTTTTTTTTTTTTTGGCGAGTTTGCATTTGCGACGTTGAGCCCCGCTGCCCCCGTTACGAATTTTTTGCCGCACGAGTGACGTCGCCATTACGAAATCGCAAGTAAAATCGCACCATGTGAATCAGGCTTCAGGTGGAAAGTGCTTTGAAGCTCGTAACTTTGTAAAAAAAAAAAAAAAGTTCCGTTTTTTTGTCTCCTGTTGTCTTTACAAAGGAGCTTAGCTCGGAAATGAGGTTTATTACTATGATAAAACAGAAAGTCGTAAAAAACTAGTGACAAAACTAGGAAGCTATTTAACTCGAGCGTAACTTCATTTAAAGACAAAACACGGACGCTGAAAATAGAAAACGTTTATTCACTCGATAAATTTTGCATTATCGCTGGTATTCGATATTATCAAATTGGGCCGATGGCTGATGGCTTTTCGCGGGTGGGGGACATATTTAAGTTTGGTTCTAGTCATGCATTTCTGTTAAAAATAGATGAAACTGGCTATCTGAATTTTCTCCTGAGAAGTTATCAAGAGTTCTTCTTGTGTTCCTCTATTCTCTTTGGTTTGAAAACGAGCGCCGACAGCCACCACGTTGAAATACTCACCTGCTTTGATGCATGACTGGCGGTGCGAAAATCCCTTTAAAAACCCAAAAGAGATGTTCGCATAATTTTATAACTAAGAGATGTTATAACAAAAGAGATGTTGGCATAACTAAAAAAACAGCTCCGTCGTGTGAATACGGTGCAGCCCAGTAAGAAGCGATTTTATAATTTATACAAAGGGCAGTGTTCGACTCTTGGTAGATATATATATTTACATGAATCGTATAATTGTTGTGGAACATTCTACGTTTGACTAAAACACGTGTAGTGTTTGTTTGCTTAGAACGTCCCTGACCACACGATGCGCGAAAAGGTGCCTTACGATTACAGCAAGTCAGGCTTGAGTCAGGGTCAAGTCCTGTCTGTGAAGCAAACATGGACGCCACAGATGTCGATAAAAACTTTTACAGTTGTCTGTGGTGTGCGCAGGTTAATCTTAATAGACGCACAATTTTATATCAGGGCCCACGCTCCATCGGTGGGAATATTACGACATCCACACAGTGGACAACACAGTGGTTTTTAAGTTAGATGGTCTCTCCATAGTGTACTTGATAAGCATGGAGGCGATAAGAATGCCGATATTATCACCAACAACGTTGGTGACCACCAAATTATTTTAGTGTCATTTTCCCTCCATATTTCAGACCGGCCAAAGGATGTTCTTGCTGTCCTTGTCGCTTGTATCCGTGCAGATTTCAGGCATTGAACTGCGAGGTAATAAAAAGAAGAAAGAAGACACGTGAGTAATAAGCACCTGACGAAATCAGGTGTTAAACACAACAATATTTCATACAAGCGTAAAGATCCCAATAATACTTTCATAACAAAAAGCAATTTTTTTTAACCCCAATTTTTGTAATTTTTTTATATTATAATGCAATAAGAGTGCCCTTTAAAAAAAAAGTACGCTTTGATATCACCGGAAACTATCATTTTAGAACTGACACAGAAGGTTTCCTTAGGACCCGAGGGTATTGAAATACGTTTTCGTTCTGTAAAACGCTCTTGTGAAGCCCCATGTGCATAAAAACAGCAGGTTTTCTATTTCCGACTCCGCGCCTAAGGCAACAAAAGGGATGTCTTAACCATAATTTAAAAACTAGTTAGGTGCTTTCGGTAACGTATCGCCCCATAAAAAAAAACAAAAAAAACGCCCTGTATATATTAACGATATGTGAAAAGCAGTGAATTACACTTACGCTTTGCCGTTTTCTACTATTTTATTGCCTAAGAGAAAGAGAGAGAGAAAGGGAGAGAAAGAAAGCATACATAAAAATATTGTACAAGACAAAAAAAAATTAATTTTATATTTTTAATTTTGTCGTCGGAACGTTTTCAACGCAAAGACGAAAAAAGCGCTTATGGTGGTTAAGGTTGGTCACCAAGAAAAGGGTTTGCGTAGTGCGTAAGAGATGTTTCTTCCCCGCTGGCATTAAAGACCCGTGTCAGTATCACCCTATTATCTCAATATAGTCACAAACGCAGGGTGTGGTGAGTCCCGATTATTTCATTATACATCCGCAGCCAATGAGATTGCGACATTAGCTGATAAGACCGTTCGAAAACGAAACACATAGCAAGAAAAGGGATCATAATAAGTAATTGATTCTGTTTCTTAACGTGTCGGTAACTATAGGACAAAGCCGCTTTAAGGTAGCCGCAACACGTGATGAAACAAAATCTCATTTATCATTAAAAAAAGAATTCCTGAAGCTACAAGGAAAACAACGCTCGGGGACAAGCTTCTGTGACAATCTACCGAGAGTTAAAGGAGCGCGTTGTTGAACGCCGGTTAAAGCTAGGTACGCGCGCTTTCTCTCTTTTCGAAAATGACACTAAAAAGGTGAGCCCTATTGTAAAGAAACGGTGGCGTCTCACAGGTTAAGGTACGTTGAGCGTGCGACTCTTAACGCATAAATTGAGACGAATGCCAAACTCAACGCCCTGAAAGGCTAGCCGGTTCTTTCGACGTACTGAATGGTCAACTAACTTCGCATTTTCGTCTCTCAAAGTTCCTATACATGTTCGCGGGTTATATGAGATTAAAAAAAGAACATGCCGTTCAAACACCAGCGTACAAACCTAAATCAGCTTTAACGTTATTGCCGACTTTCAAAGACAGAAGCTGCTAAATGAGGGACGTGCCCGGTCCTAAAAAAAAAATAAAGACGGTCGGCTTTTTTTGTTGTTGTTGTTGTTGGATTAGAATTAACCGCCCTTCAAAAGGCACTTGTCCAATGTCGGTGTCTTTTCCAGACATGCAAAGTAGTGAACAAAACTGTGATGGGCGAAGCCGTTGGGAGGTAGGCAGGTATAGAGCCTCACCGATGTTTTCCTTTAACCTCTTCTTCTTGCGACACCTGGTGACGATTACGAGCAGAAAGAGGAGAAAGACGGTGATGAGTGTGACTGCGACAATAATAACCACCATATGGTTGCTCCCCTCACAGCCGTTCCGTTCACCTCCTGTAAATGAACAGCAACAGTACTATTAGAGTAGTCACAGAGAGTATATGTTTTTAATACGGAATTGCAATCTTACGGAAGCTATCTTTGATTTAGGCTTGAAAATAGAGAGTGAATCGTGCCAAGGTTGGAAAAAGTAGGCCTAGTGTTTTGGCCTTGTTGGCCGGCTGTTAGACAGCTACACCGCGAGCTCCGCCGGCAACATATCGCAGCTGTGCAGAAAACAACAAAACAAAAGAGGGAGAAGAGAGGACTCTGGGATGCTTCCAGAACACTTTGCCAGCTGCGAAAACACCAAACAACAAGGGCAAGCAAAAACAAAAAAAACTCTAGGTACACCTAAATGCTCTTTATGAATTGTGAATGCGAAAGCATGAATGTCGTTCTTGCGCGCGTTCTTGTGAAGTGGGCGCGCCGCGCTTACATTGGCGTGCAGCCGCTCCGGGGTATGCCCTAGCGGGTTGAGGTCTGGGAGGCCCGGCTGGCCCGGCCAGCCAACCGCTTGGTTTTCCCAGCGCGCTCTGGCGCAGGTACGTAGCGTGATGAAGAGGCTCTCCTTGAAAATAACGCGCGGTGGCCATATCCATCAGATTTCGGCTTCATTTAGTTGACCTTTTGCGTGGCTTTTTGCGGGCCTTCAAAGCTGAGATGCCTCAGATCGCGGCTTCTCTTCGCTTCATTGGGAGAGGGGAACTTATCTGCCTTTTGGCGCGGCTAATGACCTTGGCTCGCTCCATCGGACCAGTTAATGCTTTTGCATTAAAACTAGTACAGAAGGAAGGCGTCCCAACGGTGACACGGCACCGTGCACCTGGGTGCATGTGACTAGAGCTAGCGTCTGTTATGCCGGGGTCACACTGGTTACACATCATAAAAAAGACAGTCTGCATTCAGATTCTAACGTGAGTCCACGCGAAATCCGTGCTTCGAATGCGGCATGGCAATGATTTCAAAGTGGAAAGTTGGCACGCGGCATTCAAACCACGGATATTCCGGTTACTCGTGTTTGCAGACTGTCTTGTGCATGTTGTATGACCAGTGTGACCCCGGCTGTACGTTCCACATAAAACGCAATTATATCAAATGACAGAATGATCGAAAAACTGAAATAAAACTTATTTAATTTAGCTATCCTTTTTAACAAAGTTTAATATCTTGAAAAATCTTTGAAATAACTTTACATAATAAACAAACTAAAAAAACAAAGATGTTTACATCGAATTGAGAACTTTCTGGGGAGCGAAGGCGCCGAGTTCGGCTTTCAAGTGACAATGGGCAAGCGGCTGAATTGGCAAAGCCTGGACAGTACATCCGCAAATTTTCCACGATTCCTCGCGATATTGTAATTTTAAGTTTTAAAACAACACCCAGTTTGCCAAGAATCCCGCGTTTGTCCAAAACAGGTGTGGACCATGTGCCTCCGCAGATCCCAAATTGGTGTGAGATGAATCGTCTGCGCATGTGCAATGCCGACAGTAGATCCCTCGTGGTGGCGCTACATCAGGGAGTTCTACAATGAGGGAGTTCAGAAAAGGTATACAGGGTACTACCCTTTTCATGGGAATGGATTTTAAAAAAATAATAACGGCTTACTGCACTGAATATGCTTTCCTTTTTTTTTTTTTTTTTTAGCTTGGCGCACATTAGATGCAAATCTGCTCCAAAAGCCAGTTGAAGTACTAGTGAAAAGGTTCATGCTGCCATGTTGCTATTATGTCACGCCAGCGTAAAATGTTTTTACTAGGACATTAGACGTGAGGACCGTCGCTATCAGTGGGCTACTTAACTTAATATCTTGCACTTAATTTCAATGAGTAGTATCGGGGAATACTGTAATCGCTGCATGTACGATACTTACTGTTAAATTCTAGACGTTCATTGATCAGTTTTCTCGCTTTTCTCGCCCGATTTTCAAACTGGAGGCGCAATGCGTCCCGGAGGTTTTGCCCGCAGTGACGACGAGGTGAAATAAGATAGTATTTACAGTCACGCTTTCTTTCCGTTTAACGTGAAGTCCGACCGCGGCCGACGGTACGATAACATGAAGTCAATAGTTGGATTTATACTTGTCAGACAGGCACCTAAATGACCTTTACGCCGAAGCCCTTTAGGATTTTCAAGGTACCTTTAAGTTCTACCATGCCAGACAACGCAAGCAAAAATGATTTAGACGATGTCTACAGAGATTAAAGTCTCGTAGCTCGTTCAACCGCATAAATCAAGTTCACGCCAGAAAAATAATATTTTTGCGATATAAATATTTTAGGACTTTCCTAACTTCTAAGCAAACCAAATATTAAAAAAATGACGAGTTCAGTCGAGTGATTACAACAAAGTCCACTTTAAGCCCATGCAAAGTGTTTTTTTGGCAATTAGCGACAACACTGTTCGTCTCCTGCTCATTCTATCCTAATAAGGCCCCTGGATAAGGAAAGGTAGCGACATCTTCACCCTTCTCCTTTCCAGCACGCACGTTTTATGTTTATTTTTTTCACTTCCGCACTCTCGCATGGACGGTAGCGCCGCCTGGATCTCTCCATGATAGCGACAGATGCACGGACTAAAGAGCACCATCGCAGTGCACCATCTGCGTTTTAGTGGATGAACCGCGAAGAATGTTCTCGAAGACGATGGAAGCCGTTACGTTACACTTTGGGTGTTACTTGATTGGAGGGCAACTCCTCCTTCCCCGTGCACTCTCCTTTATCTTAAGTTATTGTTCTTTCGCGCTCTTGGGCGTCGACGGTAGCGACGCCTGGACCGCTAAAAGGTAGCAGGCGGCATTCTTCAAAGGAAGTCGCTACTTTTCCGTATAAAGTGGCTTTAAGTGCTAGCGTTGCCCAGTGCGCGCGCCCCCTGCTCACTGATCAGTGCTCCCGCACCCTTACGTGCTTCTGCTACGTTTTTGCTTTGCCCTGTTCGGCTGAGCGTCGTGCTCGCGCTTGAGTTTCATCCCACGCGTCGGAGGACCTACAGCCGATCCTCCCATAATCGTATAAGCGCCCGGGTCGGCTCAACGCTCTAATGGAAGCGCGGCGACCCCTTCTTAGTCGTGGACGTTCCTCGGTCGTTCGACATGTCGCACGACACGAGAGGGAGACACATAAATATTCGCGTGAAAAAATATTAAATACATACAGTACAGGTAATAATACACTATTAAAGTATGATCAAATATAAAGTAGAGAAATAAAACCTAGATAACTATGGTTCTAAGGAAAATCGAGAGGAGGAAAGCCAACGTTCCGAAGCGGACAATGCGAGCAGCGGGACTGGCGGGACGACGAGACCTACTAGATAGCTGGGGCCGGGAGTACAGACAACTATTATTAGAGCGAGGTCTCAACAGAATATACGTGGACTTCGCTCGTTTTCAAAAACCAAAACTTTGCTTTTATATTTTAGCACGATATGTTATTTCAATTCGCTTCTCTACTGTAGACTGCTGCTGACGAGAGTACGCCTTTAGCAGCCGTTAACGTTCTTCGAGTAACGTTGGCAGCCTTAAAGGAGTTGCGTAAACTCAGGTTCACGAAAACGATCTTTACGCTAAGTGATATTTGATTTTCCGTATGGCACTGCTTAGATGATATTTACGCTAATGGTCTTTTGGCGAAAATGTCCTTTTAAGTGGCCGTCTGACAGGGGTATTGGGGAACCCTTTTTGGGCAGTTCCGATACGGTACGATGGGCACTCCGGTGGGAACTGCGCATATAACAGTTCGTACCGGAGAGCCCACCATAGCGTATCGAATGAGCAAAAACGACTCCCTAAAACTTCCTATAAGATAGTTTTAAGGAACCGTTTTTGCACGTCCGATACCGTACGATATGCCCACCGGTACGAACTGCGCATGCACTACCGCAGAAAACTAGCATGTGCGCAGTGCGTACTGCATCGTATCTGCAAAAAAAGGTTTCGCAAAACTTCCTATTAGAGTTTTTTAGGGAGCCGTTTTTGCACTGCTAATACGGTACGAAAGGCCCTCCGGTACGAACTGCTCATAGGCTACAGCAGAAAACACGCATATAGCCAGTGCGTATCGGAGGGCCTATTGTACCGTATGGGACGTGCAAAAACGGTTCCCTAAAACTCTCTAATAAAGCAGCGCCAAAAGTGCAGCGTCACGACGCTAGTCGCCTTTGTGCGCTTACCATCACTGACTATAGCAGGGGTGGCCAAGCTGACCTGGCCTAAGAGCCGCAAAACAAAACCACGAAACTTCCAAGAGCCGCGGTGGGGGAAGGGGGGGGGGGGGGGGGGGGGGCAAACTTTTGTTCTGAGCAATAAATGAAAGCAAGGCATGTAGTTGGGGCTAGTTGGTGGTACATACTCTTTGGTGGGAACAGCGCAAAAAAGACGTAGAACGAGGTCGAAGGAACACAACGAAACTCGAATTACTTTTAATATATTCGAGTCAAAAGCAGCCCACTGTATGTAAGGTAGCAGTAGCACAAGACTACGAAACCACATCCTATTTTCAATTTAAAACGCGTCTTAATCATCTTTTTTGGGGAAGTGCTCGTGTGACCCGGAGGAAAGTGGAGGAGTGTGTGTGTATGTGTGTGTGTGGGGGGGGGGGGGAGGGAGCGGGTTAGGGTAGGGAGCCGGGAGCCGCACTTTAACACGCGAAGAGCCGCATGCGGCTCGCGAGCCGCAGCTTGGCCACCCCTGGACTTTAGCAATCATACGCTGTCAATTTACCGCGATTTCACTCTTTTTTTGCGTGTGTACATCGTCGGTTAAGCCAAGGACAGAAAAATGCGCGAAGACCGCCTTGACGGTACAGATTTGACGCTGCTTGGTTGGCTACATCTGAGGGTAGCGTCGGCTGCAGTAGAACTCTACTTCAAAAAAAGAATGTATCTCGGTAGAGCGTCCTTAGCAGATGCGCTAATAAAGTCCTGTGAAAATTGTGACGAGGCGCCGAAAATAAATAGGTCGTCATTGTCACACGCATGGGTGTGAACATGGCCGCAGCGCTCTTTCTGCATAGCGGTGCTTGAGGTTTGGGCGACAAAAAGGTGAAGACTGATCTCTGAATATCTCGAAACCCATTCGTTCCATTTTCTCCGATTCCTCAAAGTGCCCAACCAAAAAACTAATGGATGAACAATAGTTGGTCAGATCGAAAAAGGCTTTCCCCGCATTTGATGTCCGCCGAGCTGCACAAACACACATAGAGGACGGCCTCCGGGAAACTCACGTCGCATATAAAACGTTTCTTTTAAAGAAAGCTAACACAGCATGCTCACTCGTCATAGAAAAAGGCGATTTCTTTCTCGACACGTGCTCCACGAGGCTACACCCCCAAGATAATGAGGCCCCATAGCTGGATTTTTGCGACACCTATCGATGAACAGCGCAGATGGGACATGACTGCTGGATCAGCGTTTAACCTACACTCGCGTTCATTTAGGAAAAAGACAACTGCCAGCCGATCGCAAACGCAGTATCTCATGTCCAATTTTCGCTCCACGATAGCCTTTGGTAGGTGACGCAAAAAAAGAGAAAGATATGGAATAAGTTTTGTTGTGGAAATATGGAAAGCCCTGAAAACAGCGCCGCTCCTCCATCAGGTGAAGTAGAGCTTTATCTCACTAGTTGTGCTCAGCGCTGTGGAATGCACGGACGTGAAAGACAAAGATTGCCGCATTCGCACGAGTTCTGTATGACAAGTTAACCTTCGAGGACAAAAGTAACGTCTGGGTGACACAGAAAAAAGTGATCTAGGTAACAAGGGAGTTCCTCTTTGTACTCCTCGCTAACTGATTGGGTGACGCTCTGACCCCAATAACTTTTTTCACGCTGCCTGCGGCATGTGAGATGGAGTATTGCACAAGAACCACGGCATTGTGTACCGTGTCGAAGGCCCTCCCAGCGGCGGTCTGTGGCCTCGGCCCTGAGCAGGACGGGCTGGGAGCGGCCCATCTGGTTGGCGGCGTATAGCACGAGCACGACGTTGATGCCCGCTGGCACTCCCTGGACCCAGAAGGCCGGCCGGTCTGCCGTCAGGTTGGCCAGCAGCCGGTGGCACGAGACGTCGTGCACCTCCAGCGAGTACAGCTGCCTGGAGCCGCCGATGTGGTCCTCGCGGCACACCGCTAGGAAAGATTCTTGCGTCTGGTTGCTCAGCGTGCAGTTGGATGGCGCCGGAGGAGGACCTGTGCGATACGAGAAAAGTGAAATCGCTGCCTGAAAGGTTTGTGCACGCAGGACACGCTTTTTAGCGCTGGACAACATCGGCTTTCACTTTCCGAGAGGGTTGTCAAGCTTTGGACGCTCATAAAATATTTACATGTGTAAACACTGGAAGGAAATGCACGCATTGAATTGGTTCGAGCTGCTCACGCAAACGAAAATTTTGAGCAGGTTTATTCTGAGAATTAGTCCGGCTAGGCGCGACGGAGGACTCTGCTCGCCATTTTGTCCACTTGGTGACCGCTTCGCTGGTAGTATTTTAGAGCGGTAGCTGTTAGTGCCTCTTTCGCGGCAAAATCCGGCGTGTTCACACACAAAAAGCCACATGATATCGAGGACTAAATGAGTGAGCCGCCTTGCGCGAGGGGTACGGCGATTGAGAAAGAGTAAGAGGGCTGCCTGTCATCACCCTCCTGTCTCTCTCGCCGCCATCCCTCTCTTCTCTCGTCGGCGCCTCTGCGGGATTCTGGGAGCTCCTCCGGCTTCCGGCGCGCCTACATGGCGCTCACTCATCTATATCCGTCTCATCACCAGAACCAGTTAAAACACCTGATGTAACCAAAGTTTCAGTTCAGTGCTGTAGTTTTTGTACTACATTTTGTCACATAATAAATAGGTGGGAAGTAAATTGCTTTCTGAAAAACTAGCTGTACGCGCATTAGAGAGTTTGAACTAAACGTGTCTGTTTGTGTTCGCCCTATTGAGAAGGCATTTGGCGAGTGCAGTACGACTACTGGCATGTATTATTTCATGTGATTCAAGCAGCAAGAATTAGTGCAGGACAAGAGGGTACAATGCCCGATCTACATCGAAATTGACAAGAGAAGGATATGACTCAAACGCACGTACCGACCGGCGTGACCTTGAACTGGCAGGGCGTCTTCTGGGTGCCGATCTTGTTGGTCGCCCAGCAGAAGAGCGAGCCGTAGTCGGCCTCCTCCCGGGGCACGTACGAGGCCACACTACGGCCGCTCTCGGACACGAAGCTCTGCACCTCGTGGCTGCGCAAGCTGCCGTTAAAGGCCCAGCGGAAACTCATTACGGACGGGTGGGCGTCCACGTCGCACGAGACCTGCACCATCTCGTGCGCCGCAGCCGAGTACACGGTGCGCTGCCGAGACGAACACACCGGAGAATCTGCATTGGCAGGGAGAAGGATAGAGGGACAGATTGATAAGTACTTATAAGCAAACACCTTACTAGGCAGTACATCATAAGACGCGAAAACTCAATTGCCTTGGAGCCGACAGCTTTTGAGTAGTTAGATCAGCTGGTCGTGCGCAGCCTGAAGGTTTTTCTCTTCGAATTGTGAGTTGTGACTGTCGCCATCTGTTGCGGTGGAGAGTCTTGGAGATAGCGGAGAAAGCCATTTTTGTTTTTTTGGCGAATCCCCTTTCTCGGTGCGTCGGTGGCAGCTTTCTTCCTCGTCGCAGCACGAATGCGCGACAGTATGGACAGCGCAATGCGCTTGTGTTTTCGTCAATAGGAGAGGATTTGGTGCTCTTATGCGCGCTCTCCAATGCAAGTGAGCGCACTATAATGCATTCTTCTGGTGAAGTGTTTCGTTTTGGGGACTTTGGGATTTTTCGCTCTTTACAGACACTATTCATGGTGAATTTAAGCTAAACCCTTGGAAAAGTTTAGGATGTAGTAATTCTTTAAGAGGGGAAAGAGTCAGTCGCAATTTAAACTCGTTGTTTTTCATCATTCGTAGGGTTTCAATTTTAGGCTTAGCTCTTTTCCGACCGGTAAGGTTTAAAACTTATACCGATACCGTGTATCATACTGTTTAAATGCCCATCAGTTGTAGCTAAACTTAGGGCATAGTGTTCCCCTGAATTTTATCACTACAGAAAAAAAAGACTTGGGCTGGGCATGTCCAAAATATCGCGAAGCAAAACGATCATGGTACGCACATTGCACTCTCAGATGAACCTCGTTGCTTTCAGACTCCCCCTCGGAGTTGATCGCGACGCATCTGTAGCGTCCCGCGTTGTGCCTCTGGATAGCCTGGAAGACCAGAGACTGGTTGCTGGTGATGACATGGGCTGCTGGATCTGAGCGCACTTCCCTTCCCTCGATCCTCCAGACAACCTCGGAGACGCTTGGGTTGGCGTCGATGCTACACTCAAGGTACAGGTCCTGGCCCTCGAAAAGCTCCTCTAGCCGAAGACGCTTCCCTAGCTGCAGCCTCACCACTGGTTTGTCTGAAACAGTGGGAAGGTTCAAGTATCATCAAGAACGAGCAGATTGCATGGGAACACACCAAAACATGTTTTCTTTCCGACACGCTAACGGAGGGAATCAAGCCTTTTGAGGCGTCTGTGGTTTGACAGGTACTACCGTAAACAACACGCGCTGATAAAGCCTTCTATTATTCTTTGAATTAGCTGTTCGTTTTTGAAAAAAGTCGAGTGAAAATATCCGCTAGAATACAAGGATCTGGTGTCCGTCTCTGAATTCTTTAACAATTTAACAGTCAGTGAAGCTTGCGGGAACTGTAGGCATAGCAAGAATCCATTTGAGTGTATCTCATATTAACTCGGGGTGTACGTAGACAGCAGACAGTCACACCCGGTGACTCACTCTCACGCCCACGTATGCACATACAAACGCACCCAGGAAGCCACGCACACAAGCACAGATATGAATGCCTGAACACAAACGCAAAGGCAGACCTGCAGGCATACACACCCCTTCCCCTGTACGTGAAAAGACACAAACATGCAAAGGCACAGGCAATATACGCGAGCACGTAAGCCCATAAGCATAAGCATAAAAACACATAAGTGTGCACGGACATACTTATACAAACAACCCAGAAGCAATTAAAACCAAGATTCCATCACATGCGCATATACTTGCTCACGTACATGCGTGCAACGAATAGTTGTAGTGGTTGATTACTGTAAGTATGCTGCGAGGGTACCTATTGATTTGAGTGTGTGTACGACGCAGGTTTTAGGGAGCGCCATTAACATATTTTAGTTTACCCCTCAGATTTTTTATGGTAATCGTGCATGTTTCTGGCCTCCAGGCTGGACACGTCCTTTGTTTTTGTTTTAATAAAATTTCATGTGAACGACAACGTAAACAAGAGTTCACATGACGTTTTAAGCTCATGTCAAAATGCAAAAGTGGGCATGGTCGCTGACAAGCTAAGACGCGATGGGTGTGGCTAATTATATGCTCACACTTCTAGCTTCGTGATTGGCCTTTAACGTTCTTCTTGGCTAAACCTCCAATTACATTGGCTTAGGAGCGATATTAAGTTGGACGAGACGCCCCACGCCCTACGCTTCTTAAACAAGTGAGTGACCTAGATCTTTCCTGAGCGGGCGCGGCCATCTTGAATTCCGGAACTTCCGGTATGCGGGAAAACATCGTTTTGCACTCGCCACACCCACTGGGAAAAGCTCACTTTGTAATCGCGACTGTCTATTATTTTTATCTTTAGCCTTTACTATATTATTTTACGTGTCCCCGGTTGTAGTGCCTAGCTTGTATTTTTTTATTCATCCCTCATACAGGATTTTTTCAACTACGGGTCGTGGGACTGGGATGAAATAAAAACAAATTATATAGCGCACTCACAGTAAACGTCAAGGATGTACGACGCCTCAACTGAGCTGCCGATCAAGTTGGGGTTCTCAGCCAGACAGCGCAGTTTCTTGCCGTTGTCCTCCCGTGTTGGTGTGTAGGCCACCACGGAGAAGATTCGGTTGCCGATCAGCAAGATCTACGTGCGAGAATTACCGCCAGATTCACGCGCAATTGCGATGCTGATGACAAAATTAAACTCCCAAATTTTAATTGCAGCCCCTCCCCCCCTCCCCTCCCATTAAAAATGCTAATTTTCCTATTACCTGCGACCCCAGCTAGCGCTACGATTCCACGGGGCCACTCTGGCTACGGCATAAGAGCATCGTCACGGCGCTTGTCGTCTTTGTGCGGATCTTATCGCTCGCGAAACCGATCAAGTACGATGAATCCGGCGCGATTCTTCGCGTTGTTTTCTGTGCACGATATAGTTCAGCCCAGGGGCTAGACGCTTGTCGAAAAAGTCGGCGAGAAATTGGGCGGCTATATTTGGCCGGCGCCAAGGTCATGTGCGGCGTTGGCCAATCGCGGCCTCTAGATTTCTCGCCGTCGTTTTCGCCAAGTGTCCAGCTTAGGGCCCCAAGATGGCAAACCCACAAGAACGACGAGGCCCATGACGATGCACTTTTCGCGCTCCTTGATTCACTCCGTCGGACTGTATAGCGTTGGTTACGGTGGCACTTTGTAGAGTCTTAGTAACGAGTTTTTGTACTGCGTATACAAGCGAACTCAAGCCCTGTGCCTTTGCGTTAGTGTAGCGTATTCCAAACTGCGCGTGCGCGCAGCCCAAACTGCGGCCTTGGATTGGCGCATGGAGACTTTGCGCATGCGCAGCGTGGAAAACGCAACGCTACCGCAAACGCAAAGCACTTGCGTTTGCTCGCATTCGCAATACTAAAACTCACTAGTATTGTGTATAGGAGGAAACGCAAGCGATGTGCATTAGCATTACCTTTACGTGCTTCACGCGCCAATCTAAGACCGCAGTTAGGGCTCCCGCGCACGCGCAGTGTGGAACACGCAAAGACACGACAAGGGCACCATGCTTGTCGTTTACTCGAATACGTGAGACTAGAACTCGCCAATGAGAAATAAAGTACTAAATTAAGTAATGAAGTGAAAAAAAAAGATCACTGAACATACGTTGTGAGATCATACAATTTGTTTTGTGCCAATGCGGAGCGCAAGTCGGTTCGCCTCTTTTGCAGGGGTTCTGGTGACGTCAGAATACCGAGCTCTGATTGGCTCTGATTGAAGCATAGTTTGAAGGATAGTGTATAGACCTTAAGGCAGCTTTCTTCAATCACTATCGTTCAATCAGAGCCAATCAGAAATCGGCGTCTTTCTGACGTCGCCAGAATCCCTGCTAAGGAAGCAGACGAACTTGCGTTCTGGATTGCTATCGAGGACGCAATTGCCTTTGAAGCCAAGCACAAAATGAACATTTATGTTGTTGCTGAATTGTCACGTGGAGAGCGTGCAGGAGATTTCCTAAAAGTGTAACTAACTGTTAATGAGTGAGACTTTCAGAGGAACCATTCGAAACCTGTGTTGATTATCAAGATGCGATGAAATAATAAAAACAAGAAACATCGATAGTTTTAGTAGCCTTTTTTGGTAAAGGAACGAGGGTGATTGGGATATTGAGGCTAATGTCATTCATAATTTTATTTAAAATAATAGATCACGCGTTTTGTTTTATATATGCGTATGACACTTTATATAAGATCAATATGTTTAACTGTGTATTTTGTGTTCGCGCAGTGGTCTTATTACATGATAAGAAGAACGGTTCTTTCTAAACCATTATGCTATTTCGGGCATGTGAAGCATGAAGAAGCGATATAATGCGCTCTTATATTTCGATAGTTTGTTCAATAAAAATCATATTACTAAATTATTGGTGGATATGTACAAAACGCCGATTCATGAATATTTCGTGCATTTGGCTCAGCACCTTTTGCCTGAAACTTCGAGGTACTTGACAAAACCGGAACTATATTTTAAGTCACTCTTTCACAATGTCTGAAATATAAGATTTTATAGATTACATTACCTTATAGTGATTTGTCCAATCAAATTGTAGCAGAGGCGTGTGCCAAATATAATCACAATCAAAGTTGTTAGTCTTCCTGGGGTAGGGCTAAGAAATTATATTTGGATTTTAAATTTGTTCTGGGTCACTTCATTTGTTCAGATGTTTTTGTCTATCAAAATGATTGGCGTACTGCCAAGTTTAAGAGCAGGCAAATCCCCAGGGCTTCTTTTTTTTTTGTTATACAATTATTGCTTTATTGAAGGACATTCAATCTTGTGCAGGATATGCTAAAATAACTGCCCTCTTACGCTAATAAACTACGTTACAGATATTTAAAAAAAATGTAAGCACCAGTTCTCAATGTTGCAGCATCTAAAGGCCCCTTCAGTTTCACAACGAATATCTTAAAGATGCACCTTGAAGTGATTCGTGGGTAGCTTGTCCTTGCCCCTCCACCAGGAAATCACGGGTGCAGGTCGGGATCCGGCCGCCTCGCACTCGATCTCGGCCGCCAGTCCCGCCGCAAGGGGACGCTGTTTGGACCGGATTCGAACCGTCGACGGCTTCACTGCAGCGTGGAAAGGTAGCAAACAGAAATATATTCATCGTGACAAAATATATGTGCACAGAATTAATAAAATTACCGTTTTGTCTCTATTTTGATGTTCGAAGAAATGACCCTGCATTGCATGCATACGAATCTCTTAATTTCGATGTGATGATGACGCGATACAGATGTAGCATAAACAACATTTTCGTTTCAAGGATAAATAGTATAAACATTTAGTAGATCGTTCTGAAAACTACGATAACGATACCTGATGGTCCACTAGCGCTTATGCGCTTTCATCGTATCGTTGTCGGAACAATCTAATAAAATTCACGATTGTATGGATCAGAAAGTACCAAGGCAGAAGCAATACCGCGCGAAAAAGAAAAACTGAAGGTCAACAACATGTAGTGTATTCACTGGCAAACCGACAACCTCCAGTTTTCGACGGCATACAAGAACACGTCTTGAGGCGAGCCGAACCATTCCAGCAATACATCCTTTTCACAAATGTGTTATATCGTTTTCCATCGAGGAAGATTGAGCGGTGAGAAAAGTTACTGACGATGTGTCTCTCCGAGAGTTTATTACATACTGTCCATATCGGTAAGCCCTTTTTCTATCATGTCTGCCTTGTTCAGGTATAAGTCATATGGCGACACATTCCAACAATCTCGAAGAGATCGAAGTCTTGTCACAGCGTACACGGAAAACTGAATTAGCGGGCGCTCCCTTTAACCTGTAAAGCTTGCTTTTCCTCCCGAACCACCTTCATGAGGGAAAACAAACTTGCTGCGTCATAGTTGCAAAGAATATTCGGTTTCGACGGATTGTACTCAAGAAGCAAAGATTGGTGAAAATATTAATGGGAAGATCTGAAAAAAATAAGGCTTTTAGGCACTCACGCCGGTTCAAAATGTTGAAGAGTAAAACCAAAAACGTGCATCATTTTCAATAATAATAATAATAATAACGCCAGTGTCACTGTCTTCGCGGCTGGCGACACACACACTTCCATGACGTAATCAGGCAGAATTTGAGGGACCACGTCTTAGGACGCAAGTAACACACAGCCGTCGGAGACGCTTTCCAGGCACTAGAGCCAAATTAAAATAATTCATTTATCTTTCACGGTCTTAAAATTTAACAGGGCTTCCGCCATCTCCTGTTATATTTAATCTCATGTGTGCAGTAATCCACACAATAAAAATTCTAACCGGACAGCGAAAGTGTAGAAACAAGAAGAAAAAGAAGAAATATTATGTCTGTCTTGTTCTAACATAGTTTATGGCGTCCCATTCCACTGAGAATGAAGAGGATTCTGGTTTGATACCAGGACCAGACGTATGTTTTCGGTCGTGTACCAGTCACCTGCTCCTGTTTGGAGATTTGTTCTTTGTCACTAGTACCCCTTGTTTCCCTTCTACAGGGAATATTATCGTCATTCTTGTACAACTCGCTTGCACTTTTGCATTAATTAAATTAGCATCGTAACATTAAAATGCAGGCCGATCACGCTCGTTGGTGCTAGACTGGTGGCAACTGTTAAAACCCGTTTACTCTATTGACGTCTGACTCCTGGTTATCTCAGTTAGTAGAGCGGTCTACTGGATATGGTGAAATCTTTGGATCAATACCAGGACCAGTGAGATGTTTTCGGTCGCGCGCCAGGCGCCTAGCTGTGTTTGGAGAATTCTGTTTGTCCTTTGCCACCTTTATTCCCCTTCTCCAAGGAACATTATCGTCAAGAAAAAGGGAAAAACAAAAATGTGAAGAAAAAATAGAGGAGAGGGAGAAGGCAGCAAAGATGGCCTGTTTGCTCTAATTTCAGCGTGGACTGATGAGTTTCTTCAATACTAAAGTTGTGCGCTAAAAGTCGCTCCTAGGATGACCCGAGTCTGCCCGGCATCAGCTTCCAGGAGACTCGCAGCTGAAACCTGTTTTGATATCTCGAACCCGTGACTAATTTGTTATTAGAAACCGGGTACAGGGTTCGTGTACATAATGTAGTGGCGGCTACAGTGTGGCATTCTAAGTCAACAGTCGGGAGGACGAGAAAAATTTTGAGAACCGTTCCTGTGTCGGAGTAGTCTGTGTCTCGGTAGAGCCACACCTAAAGCGGTCCCCAGTCGATAGAAGAGTGATCTGTTTAATAAATATTACACGATCATATGTGCGCTGGCGGGTGGAAGTCTTGCCTACTATTTGTAACGTGACGAAATTGATGCTTGGACGTCTGCATTCATAGATTTCGAGAAGGCGTCATTTAAATTTGAAACTGGAAGCTACTTTATAATACTTTTAACTCTAAGTCTTTTTAGTGTTTTAATCACTACTCACCTTAATAAATAACCACCGACCTCGTAAAAAGTTTGTAAGGAGCCTCATTGAGTTAAACGTGGGGTGATAAGGGATCCTTTTTACGCCATTCTTTTTTCCCCAAAAAAGTTGCTTAACGAAAACAACTACAACATTTTTTTTTGCTAGATGATGAGGGGATGCGAAGAAGTGTTGTAACCATTTATGAAAGTGCATTATTTGTAGGAAGCCTCGCCGAATCGGTATTATTAGAATACTTCTTGGAGTCCATACGGCGAGCAAGTGTTCCGAAATGCGTCTTTAGCTCATTGGCACGCAATGAGGAGCACGCCAATCAAAGGGCAACATAGAGAAGGCGCGTTGACGAGGCAGCCAAGCAAGCAAGCACCAGAAGAGGTCGAGGTGCGTGTAAAAAAAAGCACGTGGGTGCATATAGGGCATAAACAAACGCGCTAGGTGCGGAAGGAGCAGACCAACTTGCACGCCGTGCAGGTTGGTCTGTTGTCGTCGTCAGTACTTTGTGAATCATGATGCATACCGGAACTGCTGACGAGAACGCCAATAGTTGTAGCTATGGGAACAACATGGTCCTTTAGGCTAACGAATTGATCAAAGGCGTACGGGCTCAAGTTGACTGCGCCACAGCAGGCGTAAATTGTTTCGGCTAATGCAAATGGACTTAACGTACCTCTAAAATTAGAGGAATTTGTGGTCATAACACTCTTGATTCTCGCCTCTGTATCTTCCCTTTTCACTCAGTTATCACCTCCAAAAAGTTTAATGTACGTTAAAAACACGGTCGGGACACACAGATAAGCTTAAATCTCCTTCTGATTGAATATGGGTTCAAAGAAATATAGAATTGAGAAAGTGAGCACAGCGTGAGTGTAGGTGGCGCATGTTTTGAGAACTCGGACAAGTCAGTAAGTTATCCAGGATCAGCTGAAGTAAATTTTGTTCTGCTCTCGTCCGTGCGCTCTTTTCGGCTCAGTGAAAGCAGCGTCTCGGCCAAGGCGGTGGAAGCCTCGTTTTCGTGACGGCGCATGCTATCCACTACTCCTAATCTACGGTGGAGCTATTGGCCCTGACAGCTTAAAACAAACGCGGGCCGTTGCCCAATGTATTTAGGCCACTTGCTTGTGATGCCTTATTGGGCGTTCTTTTTGGCGGAGACCGCTATTATGTTGACTGTCACGGGTGTGGAGCTGGGAAGAAAAGAAGAAAAAGAAGAGAAGAGAGGAAGAAGAGGATCGCGAGAAACGAACGGCAGGTGCAGGAGTTCTGACCTGTCGCTTGTTGAAGCCGGCAACGTTCCGGCTACTGAAGCTTCACAGAAACCGGCCCCGCTCCGGTTCCTGACACCCCGGCCACGCTCCGGCTTCTGAAGCCTCACCGAAACCGGCCCCGCTCCGGTTCCCGAGAACCCGGCCACGCTCCGGCTCCTGAAGCCTCACCGTAACCGGCCCCGCTCCGGTTCCTGAGAGCCCAGCAACGCTCCGGTTCCTAAGAGCCCAGAAACGCTACAGTTCCTCAAGCCACGAAGAACCCGGCAACGCTCCGATTCCTGAGGCCACGACGAGCCCCGCCACGCTCCTGAAGCCCCGCCACGTCAGGCGTGAGTCGAGCTTTTGTGGGGACTTGACCACGGGGACTCCGGTCTGCTTTGAACTTTTCCTTTTCTTTCTTTATTGTTGATAACTACCTCCTGATTTCCTTTCATTACATTATTACGTATGTACATGCCTTTGTCTCGCCTGGTCTTGTCTCAATCATTTCGCGTGTCGGACCGGGCGAACGTGACAATTGTGGCGAGCCTGCCAGGATCCCATTTACCATCAGTTTAATTGGATCACTTCGTCCGGGACACACACAAATTGCTAGAGTCAAAAAGACTAGCATGGAGAACGAGAAATTAATGGCGGTGGGAAAGGAGTTGGGTTATCAGGGAGATGAGTTGAAGAAATGGATGGAGGACGAAAAAGCTAGACTACGAGAAGAAAGAGCGTGGGCACGACAGGAACGCGAGGATGAATGTGTCCGGTTGGACAAAGAACGCGAAGTTCTGCAACTTCGGTTGGCAGTACAAAGCGCAGGGGCGCCACGTCAGGATGCAATCCAAGGTATAGGTGAAGGAGAAGCTACTAACTTGGCCGCGACAACCGGCGAGGCGCGACACTTTGGCCCTCATAAGTTAATTCCTCAGTTCGAAGAAGGAAGGGATGACTTAGATGCATATTTGCTACCCTTTGAACGTACTGCAACGGGAATGGGTTAGCCTCAGCAAAAATGGGCGACGACTCTGAGTTTGTGCCTCACTGGTGAAGCATTGACGGTAGTGGGTCGGTTGTCGCCAGAAGACGCACTGGATTATGCGAGAGTGAAGCTGGCACTGCTTCAAAGGTTTCGCTACACTAAAGAAGGGTATAGAGAACAGTTTAGGGATGCAAAGCCCGAAGAGGGAGAGACGAGGAGACAGTTTGCCGCCCGTCTCGCTGGGTATTTTGACAGGTGGGTTGAGATGGCCAATATTCAACACACGTTTGAAGCCCTCCGTGACAACGTCTTGGTCAAGCAGTTTCTGCTCACTTGCTCCACCAAGTTGACTATTTTTCTCCGAGAGAGAGAATGCCAAAGCTTGCAAGAAGTTGCGTCAAAGGCGGACCTTTTCCTAGAGGCTCAGGCCCAGCCTACTACGAGTAAGTCGAAAATCGACGAGACGAGTAAGCAGTTTAGTGTGGCGTTAGCGGATAAGTCTAAAACAGGAGGGGCAGGAAAGCTTTGCGTTGCTTTTTATG
This sequence comes from Ixodes scapularis, assembly GCF_016920785.2. Taxonomy (NCBI): domain Eukaryota; kingdom Metazoa; phylum Arthropoda; class Arachnida; order Ixodida; family Ixodidae; genus Ixodes; species Ixodes scapularis. The sequence goes on along the minus strand of NW_024609873.1, from coordinate 13,143,507 downwards.
CAACAAAATTGGGCACAAGGGGGAAAACTGCCATGAACGTCCGCCGGCCTCCAAAGGAATTACTTGCTGGCAATGCGGAAAAACTGGACACCGTGCAGATAGCTGCAGGTCAAAGCCTAACGACAATCATCAGGCGTCATGTATTTGGACGAAGGCAAGAAACGGAGAGGTGACCGAGCCTGAAGATGGCTTTGTTACCCTCAAGAATGGTGACAAGATTCCGGTTGTCAACTCCACAGTAGGACATCCTCCCAAGTTTCTAGTGGAGAATCTGCCAGTTGTAGAGGGAGATATGCGTAGCCACAAAATAACTGTCCTCAGGGACACGGGCTGCAACACCGTCGTTGTTCGCCAAAGCTTGGTTCCGAAGGAAGCGTACACGGGAATATTGAGCCCGGTGTTTCTACTGGACAAAACAGTAAGGCACCTTCCCGAGGCCGAGATTATGGTTAGGACACCATACTACACGGGAAAGTTAACAACGAAGTGTGTAAACGACCCTCTGTACGATCTGGTGTTGGGAAATGTGCCGCTTGTACGAGATGCCAATGACCCCGATCCAAACTGGAGTTTGAATGTGAAAATGAGGGAAGCTCATATGTCGGCGACAGAGCCAGCCGATGAACAGAAGACCGGGACGGAAGGCGTCCTGGCGAAAGAGACACATGTGGAGTCTCTAGAACGCTCTGCTGACGAGTCTTTACTCGAACGGGGCGATAAAGAGTTCATGGGCACCGCGGGGGCTGTGCAGACCAACAAACCTACATGTCGACCCCCGCCATCGCCTCCCGAACTGCGAGTACCTGAGGTACCACTGCTTCAAACAACTAAAAAGGAGCTCATCCAGGAGCAAAAGAATGACGAAACCCTGAAGAAATGCTTCCACGACGTTGGGAAAGTAACCAAGAAGCACAGGGGCAGAACGAAGTACGAGTTTTTCATTAGGAATCAGCTGTTGTACAGGAGCTGTACATACAGTTCCGGAAGAAAAACCGACCAGTTGGTACTCCCGAAAAAGTTTCGGCGAACTGTCACCGGGATGGCACATGACGGAATAATGTCAGGCCACCAGGGCGTGAGCAACACAATAGCACTAGTGTCTGAAGAGTTTTTTTGGCCGGGTGTCCAAAGCGACATTAAGAGGTACGTGCGGTCGTGTGACATTTGCCAACGGACGGTCCCCAAAGGGAGAGTAGGCAAGGCCCCCTTAGGTACCATGCCGACGATTGTAACTCCCTTTCAGTGGGTGGCCATCGACATCATTGGTCCGATTGCTCCCAAATCAGACTCGGGGAACCGATACATCTTAACCATGGTGGATGTGGCTACTCGATACCCCGACGCGGTAGCCTTGAAAACCATCGGGACTCCGGTAGTAGCGGAAGCTTTAGTTGACATGTTTACGCGATACGGCGTACCGAGAGAGGTTCTTAGTGACCGTGGTAGCGCGTTTACTTCAGACCTGATGAAGGAGGTGGGTCGCCTGCTGTCAGTGGGACGCCTTTTGACTACTCCCTGTCATTCCATGAGCAACGGGTTGGTAGAGAAATTCAATGGAACTTTAAAGTTGGTGCTACGTAGAATGTGTCAGGAGAGGCCCAAGGATTGGGACCGGTACCTGCCAGCGCTGTTGTTCGCTTACCGGGAGGTACCCCAGTCCAGTTTGAGATTCTCTCCATTTGAGTTGTTATATGGGAGAACGGTACGGGGGCCATTAACTATACTGAGAGAAGTGTGGTCCAACGAGGCGTTGAACGAGGAAACAAAAACGTCGTACAGCTACGTCATGGAACTGAGAGACAAACTGGAGGAGACCTGCAAACTGGCACACTAATGCTTGGATGAAGCCAAGGTAAAATACAAGGGGTATTATGATCGGAAGAAAGTCAACCGAGAAATGAAGGTAGGGGATAAAGCACTAATCCTCTTTCCAAGCGACAATAACAAGTTGCTCATGCAATGGAAGGGTCCCTTCATCGTCACGGCACGAAGAAATGAAGTTGACTATAAGCTGGAGATTGCCGGAACGAGAAAAGCCTTCCATGTAAATACGCTCAAAAAAATATGAAGAGAGGACCGAAATGGACCCGGCGGCAGCGAGGTGCAGCGCGGCAACAGCAACTGACGATGACAACAAAAACGACGAGGAAGACGCCATAGACGATGTCCCGACTCTGTGCCTGACAAGACAACAAAATGGGCAAGACGTACTGGTGAATATGGCCCTGAGTACAGAGGAGAAGAAACAGGTCGCGACTTTGATTGGAGAATTCGAAGAAATCTTCTCTGATCTACCCGGAAAAACAAACTTGATTGAGTGCGATCTGAAGCTGACAACTCAGGCACCAGTGCATGTTAAACAGTACCCCCTGCCGATAAAGGTACACGAAACAGTGGAAAAGGAAATAACAGAGATGTTGCGGCTGGGAGTGATCGAGAGATCAACATCACCATTCAACGCGCCTATAGTATTAGTGAAGAAGTCAGGTGGGTCCAGCAGATTGTGCATTGACTTTAGGCGGCTAAATGACGTGTTGGTAGCCGATGCCGAGCCCATTTCCAGGGTAGATGTCACGTTTGCTAAAGTGGGATGTAAACGTTTCTTCACAAAGTTAGACTTAGCCAAAGAATATTGGCAGATCTCCATGACAGAATCATCGAAGCATAAAACAGCGTTCTCAGCTTTGAGCGGTCTGTATCATTTCAGATTCATGCCGTTCGGCTTAAAGACAGCTTCCGCGACTTTCACGAAGCTGATGCGGATCCTACTAAGAGACATACCGAATGCACACCACTATATCGATGATGTTCTGGTGGCAACGGACTCGTGGGAGGAACACATAGATTCACTAAAGGCTATATTCGGAAGGCTGCGCGATGCGGGGATCACAGTCAAGCCAAAAAAGTGTGAAATTGGATTTCACGAAATCAGCTTTCTCGGCCACAGATTAGAATCAGGCCAAGTAGCCCCAAGACAGGAGATCCTGACGAAGATCCAAGAGGCGCAAAGGCCGACAACAAAACGACAGGTCAGGTCCTGCCTGGGTTTGACTGGATTCTTCAGGGAATTCATTCCTAACTACGCAGAGGTGGCGGTTGCTCTGACAGTGTTGACCCAAAAGGGAACTCGCAACGAGGTGCAGTGGGACGACGAGCGGGAAAGGGCATTCAAGCGCCTGAAGGAGGAATTGTGTAAACGTCCCATCCTCATGGCTCTCGACCTAGACAAGGAATTTGTGCTACGTACAGACGCCTCAAGCGTCAGTTTGGGAGCAGTCCTTCTACAGGAAAAAGATAGCGTACTGCACCCTGTCGCCTACGCAAGCAGGCGGTTAAGCAAGGCGGAAAAGAACTATGCCACGATTGAAAGGGAATGCCTGGCACTAGTTTGGGCCGTTGAAAAGTTTGCACTATATTTATATGGCAAGCATTTCCGAGTGCAAACTGGCCACCAGCCGTTGGAAATCTTAAATAAGGCTAAACACACCAATAGTCGAGTCATGCGATGGAGCACGAAGATGCAAGACTATAGTTTTCACGTAAAATACATTAAGGGGAAGGATAATATAGGCGCAGACTACTTAAGTCGGATGTAAATAAGGAATTTAGACATAGAATGCCCTCGTGCCTATATTTTTTTCTTGCTCGATAGCGCATGGGGTAATACGGGGATCGAGTTACTGGTTTCGAAGTGCAAACATGGTTCTTTTTTTTGAGGGGGGAAAAGGGACGCATTTTAATGTCAATTGAGTTTTATTTCGAAGTTCCTCACGCATGATTTTTTTTTGTTTTTTTGCGCGCGAGCGTGAAATGAAGGAACTATGTTACATCGGGGGCGGTCAAGAGTGTAGACTGGTGCTGCGCGTGCGAGTGTTACGAAAACGGATGCGGTCTTTGCCAAGGCTCGAGATCGCCCAGGCCAAGAGTGAGCGCTGCGCAAGTGCCGGCAGGAATTACCGTCAGTCCGAGACTTTACCAATGGACTTCAAGATTGACGGTGTAGAAGAAGTTCAACGATGAACTTCTCAAAGTTGGGGGGGGGGGGGGGGGGGGGGGCATTGTCACGGGCGTGGAGCTGGGAAGAAAAGAAGAAAAAGAAGAGAAGAGAGGAAGAAGAGGATCGCGAGAAACGAAGGGCAGGTGCGGGAGTTCTGACCCGTCGCTTGTTGAAACCGGCAACGCTCCGGCTACTGAAGCTTCACAGAAACCGGCCCCACTCGGTTCCTGACACCCCGGCCACGCTCCGGCTTCTGAAGCCTCACCGAAACCGGCCCCGCTCCGGTTCCCGAGAACCCGGCCACGCTCCGGCTCCTGAAGCCTCACCGTAACCGGCCCCGCTCCGGTTCCTGAGAGCCCAGCAACGCTCCGGTTCCTGAGAGCCCAGAAACGCTACAGTTCCTCAAGCCACGAAGAACCCGGCAACGCTCCGATTCCTGAGGCCACGACGAGCCCCGCCACGCTCTTGAAGCCCCGCCACGTCAGGCGTGAGTCGAGCTTTTGTGGGGACTTGACCACGGGGACTCCGGTCTGCTTTGAACTTTTCCTTTCTTTATTGTTGATAACTACCTCCTGATTTCCTTTCATTATATTATTACGTATGTACATGCCTTTGTCTCACCTGGTCTTGTCTCAATCATTTCGCGTGTCGGACCGGGCGAACCTGACATTAACTGTGGAGAGATAAAATGTTCAGAACGGGTGACGGCCTGTGTTTCTTACACTATCAGTTGTAATGCCACTACTGATGCGCGTTTTTTTTTTTTCGGAGGGGGGGGGGGGGGGGTGCGAAGACTGGGGGAGGGAAAGGGGGAGGGAGAGAGCAGCTGATATCTTGCCATCTCACCACCTAAAAACAGTCCTGGCCATAAGCCTCTTAACGCTTTTATCGCATCCGTGATTTTTTTTTATTGCAACGTATGTATTAAGGGGATGCCAGAGCGGTTTTGAGTTGAATTAAAAACACTTGATTTGTCTTAATCCGACTCCAAAGCGCCACGAATATAACCAAAAATTAGGCTATTTCACGCACGCATCGCCTAAAAAGACGTCTGTGAAGTTGCCTTCAAACCACGCCCGTTTGCGGCAGTGAGAGAGGGCAGTAAGTTGAGAAGGAAAAACATGTCGTCACGAAAGGTTCCTCGCGCGTGTTCCTCGACTCGCAGAGGCAGCGTCGTCAATCCTCGAGACTGAGGGAGCTCCGCACTCGGAGCGAAAATAACCCATTTTTTCTCCCTTTCTCTCTCGATACTGAGCTAGTTGATGATTCATGCGCCTGAAAGATGCCAGCTTAACGTAGGAACATACACGAAAAGACAGGGAGAGATAGAAAAGAGGGCAGGCACACTGCTGGCCTAGCAACCGTTTACTGAAGATCTTCTTCCACAGCCATTAATTTCAGATCTCCGAACGAACGGGTATGGAAGATGTTTATCTTCGGTAAATGGTTGATGGTATAGCAGCTCCTAGCATATTTCTACTGCAGATGGAGGCTGTTCAGCGAACCCAAGGACCTTACACGAAGGGCAGACGAAACGAGGGAAGGATTTCTAGTTGATAGTTGAGCGACAGATGCATTTGGAATCGCCTCTCCTCATTTTACGACATCAAGACTCGACGTTCAGCGGAGGCGAGCGGCTTCGTATTTCTTAATTTTTTTCACGTTTAGTGTTGTTTCAATAACAAAAAATAAAATATTTAGAGTCTCCGGGAAAAACTACGCCATAAAGAATATTAACTTTTTTTTTTAAACCCTTTAAGCTTTTTTTTTTTTTTTGGTAAGAAACAACAATCTATCCGAAGCGGAAGTTCACGAGCCTAATGCCGAAACTATCTTAGCGTGCACCTTAATATTTTAGTCATTCATTTTGTGTATTGTGACCTCAAATTTCAATAAAATTACAAAGCGGAAGAGAAAAAAATTGGACAGTAACAAAATGAAAATTGCAATCTCGGCACAATCAAAAAGAATTTCGAACTTCCACGCTATTCCTAGCCGAGTTTGACAAGAAATATTTTTCTATAACAATCTCACTCAAGACTAATCACACTAAATTTAGTTATTTTTGCGAGGCACTCCCCAGACTCGGTTTACTGTTAGTAAAAATGTTTATTCATTAACACTTTTTTTTATTGTGTCTTTTTTTACTACCTGAAAATATATATCTTGTTCATAATTAACTGAACTGTTTTCCTGCAATTTAGAGTGTTATTTTTTTACTAGTTCTTCCCTCATATAGTGCACTTTGTTGAAGTGAATTTAAAGATTATTCAACCGAATTGAATTGAAATATATTTAATATAGTCAGTTTTAAAAGTCTGTGATAATGGCAATTGAGGCGGGAAGGAGTTTCCAGACCTCGGTTGTGCGAGGGCCGGAAGTTGATGACCGAATTTTGGATTCCAAACTTGTGTTCATGATCGAGACAAGCGGAAACAAAGAGGAGGGGACGGGGGTCATTTGGTTATGTTGGATGAAATTATAAAAGTAATGTTTATGCCATAAAACAAAAAATCTAGAAACCTCTTGGTGGAGGGGGAAACGTGGCAAATGGCAAGGTAGTTTTCATTCTGCTGACGCTTGCAGTGCCGCCGGTAGTTCGTAAAAATAATCTAATAAAACAAAATCAGGAAATAATGCTCCTGATCTTACTTAGGATCAAAAGATGACGATATAATGCAGTAAAAAAGTGAGGTACAAAGACGAACTTCTCCTTTACACACCAAAATAGTCGCCTCATTCTTGCTGCGCTGCTCAAGCGAAGTTAAGCGAAAGCGTGAAAATCACACCGTTCCCTAACAGACCCTTAAGTCGAAAGAAAAGTACTGTGTATTTGTAGGAAAATAGAACGGAGTTTTTTGTTGTTTTGTTTTGCCCACGCAAATAAACTATGCATTGAAGAAATCTCGAAATTCGCGACAGCGTGCCACTATCGGTGGTGATAAAACGCGGAATTTTGAGATTTTTCGTCGCATAGATTGAACAAAAAGAACAATTTTTTTTCAGCAGGCGTCAACCATAATTTTATATTAACAACAAAAAATGAATGACATTATGGGTGTCTGTATTTTAGTGAAAATGAAAAGCTTGTCAGCAAGAAAGTAAAAAAATATTCTTTCTTTCTAATGACAAGTGTCTTTCATTGAAAGAAATACCACTCGAGTTCACAAGGCCAGTTTTTGTTTTGACGATACGTGTTTTTCGTCCTGTGTAAATGAACTACACATCGCCAGAAAGATGGAACTCTGCGAAAAAGTGACCCTAATGTTCTTATAAAACGCGAAAGTTTTTTTTTTATTTTTTTTTATTTTTTAAGATGTTACTGGGTCACAAGATTGAAGATAAAGGTGAATATTTTTTTTATGAACCTACGTCCGCCCAAAGACGTAGGGTCATAAAAAAAAATATTCACCTTTATCTTTAATCTTGTAACCCAGGTAATATCTTTAAGAAAATCTTTCGCGTTTTATTAAGAACATTAGCGTCACTTTTTCGTGGAGTTCCAGCTTTCTGCGGCGCGTAGTTTATTTACACGGGACGAAATTGTTTTTTTATTTTACCACAGACACTTGGTACTAAGACATGAAACTAAACTTGATTGTGGCAAGAACCAGCAACCGGGGGGACTCGAAGAATTAGAACGGCACGCTGGAAGCGCTCAAAGAGATGTTCGGTGAACGCTCCACCGTAAACAGTCGCAAAGCTTTCGCGTATTCTTCTCGGATCTCTAGGTAAGTGGTCTCACATCGCGCCTCCCCCATTGTGTTTGTCGTCGTCATATGTCGTCGTCGAGAAGGCCACGCAGGCGATGACGAGCGCATACAAGGCCGACCAGGGAGAGGGTCGAGCGTCACCATGACAAGGCCACGAGGTGATACGTTTTGAAACCGTTCTTCCGTCGTTGTCTCGCGCCGTCTGAGGTGTTTGGTGTTGAGAAGATAACGTGAGTGGGGTTCAAAAAAATAAGCGAGCAGGGCGTGCGAAAATTACCGTGGAAATGAGGTTGAACGTACGGGTCTTGGCGGTTTCTAATGTCGGTTGGAATTGAAATGCTCATTGCCTGTTCGGTGTCGAGCGAGCGAAAAAGCAGCAAACATTTCGGGCGATGGCAAGAACATTACGTTTGACTTCGGCGTACCGCGGCTCTTTAGATTTGTTCGCTTGTTTTGTTGTCTTTCTGCCCACAAACAAACACACAGTATGAAATTAATGTCACAAGAAGCACGATATTGGACACGCCTCTTCTTGTGCATTGAAAGGCAAGTTTAAACACCGAATGTGTACACCACACCGTTAAAAATTGAATAAGTAAATATACTTATTCAATTTTTTACAGTGTGGTGTCGACATTCGGTGTTTAAACTTGCCTTTCACTTTTTTAATATTCGTATTTATCCGGATGAGTATATAAGACACCATTTATTTGTACTACGAAAATCCTTCGCCATGTCAGTATAAATGTGTGAACGATTTTGTGAGAGTCCATACGACTTCTGTCATCTTGTTTCCGATACTACACGTGGAGTCAAGAAGAATGATGAGGAAAACGTTTGGCCACCAACTTCCAGTTCCTAGGCAAATGTAATATTTTATTTCTCACAAGAAATCAAGGTTCGTAAACAAAATATAAGCCACAGGAGAAAAACAACCACGAAAAAAACAATGACGCGATATTTAAGAGAACTAAGAAGTAGAAGAAATGGGATTGAATTAAAACGTTCTTTACAAAAAAAAAAAAAAACGCAAAGAAGGAAAAATTACTAGAGAAATACAAAACACAGAACTCAATAGATCGCAATAAAAAACAAGATCAAATTGCGAGCTAAAAAGTTGCCAACACTACTAATCTCACCAAAAACAAAATTTAGGGTTCGGTTAAGCTTCGTCTCTAACAGTTTAGTTCGATAGCGTTATCGACAGTCACTCAAATATCTAAACGCACAAAAAAAGATACACTCACACAGCGCTGTTGGAGTGTATTTTCTTGTGTGTTTGGATTTTTTATTGACTGTTGACTTGTGCGCTGGGTCGTAATTATGCCTTAACAACTTGCCGAGTCTGCAGTATTCACAGTCCGTTTGCAAAGCCTTCTCATATAAACCCGAGCTCGTCCTCAAACCGTGCAAACGTGTATCCGTGATCTAGTCGGTAGCGTAACGTGTGACGTCATGTCACGTGAGACGTGACGTTACACGTGGCTGTGACGTCATGAACCTATTTACCCGTTAAATTTGGTGGGAAAATTTCCGCTAAATTTGACGGCAATATTTTCCGCTACATTCGGCACGAAACGTTTCCGCTAAATTTGGCGGGGAAATTTGGCGGGTTAGTAGGGTCATGACGTCACAACTACGTGTGACGTCACACGTGACTGCGCGCGTTGTTTAAGGCCGATTCACACGAGGGACTGATCCGCGGACGGATTGATCACGTGACGACATATCCGCGGTTCGTCCGTCTCCCAAGCGCATCCACACGAGGGAGACGACGAGCAGACGCCAGCGAGGATGGACCGAACCTGTTCGCCACCCCACAGTGCCGCGAAACTCCAACATCGCACAGTAGCACCGTTGTCCAAGAGAGAAATCGACGGTTTCTACCGCGATAAAGAATCGTACGCCGCTGCTACGTACAGATCGAGAACAAAACACCGGGACAGGCTTCGCGCGAAGCGCCACTAACTTTACTAACCCAAAGCATGACAGTGACACAGGCATGATCCTGCCCGAGAAAGCTTCGGCGCAGACGCGACGAACTTCTGGGCTTGATGAGGGGCGTTTGGAGATGCCTTCACACACTCCGCGCTCGTGCACAACACTCAAGCACACCACATCCACAAGAGAGGGCTTGCTCGGTGAAATCCTGATTGGACGTGCAAGAATTATCGCGGCGTGCTAGACTAGTTTTGACGGGAGCTTCTTGACACGGACCCGGAGGAGCCCTGGAACCTGCGTCGCGTCAGCCGGACAAAGTTTCTGGAGTTTCTCCCACGCGTGGAACCAAGAATCGTACGACAAAATGAACCAACAAACGCACAAAACGCAACGACGCGCCATTTTTGTTTTGAACGCACAGAAGCAAAATACCAAGAAAACCGTGTACCGTTGCCAGACTAAATGCTTTCCAAGTCAGTCTGCCGCCAAACGTCCGCGAGTGAAAAAGGCGCTCGACTTTATCAGTCCGCGCCTCCGCGGAGGTGGCGCGGATCGCAGGAATCGGTGACGTACCGGTCACGTGGTACACGGTCCGCGGACGAAAATCGCGATTTGGTCCGTCGTGTGAATCGGCTATTAATGGGACTTTTTGGTCCCACCGACGCCGACGGTCCTAAACGCTATCGCATTGAATGCGTGCGAAACGCAGTTGTCCCGTGCCATGTTGCGCGAAAAACAAAGACCTTCTGCTCGACAGACAACGGGCCCTGTTTGCTCGAAGCGAAAGGAGTGAGCCTGATGGGGATCGGTTGAAGAGTCAGGCCGGGTTGCACGGACGTGGTATTAGAGGCCCCACAGAAAGTGTCCGGGTTCGCAGCCCCGGACGCTGTGCAAACAGATACGCGCCCCGGGCTGACAAGTGGAACTTGGAGAGGAGGGAGGGAGGAAACCCTTCGTTGTCATCAATGGCCACACCGGACAAAACCCCTAACTTATTTTTATTTTTTCCCCTCAAAATCAGAAACACAAAGGGGTTTAGGTGTGTTAACCTTCTTTGTTTGCCAGCTGGAGATGGTGAAGACGTTTGTGCCAGCCTGTCAGGTCACCGTATCTGCGCAGGCCTGCTTGGTTTAAAGGGTCAATGTGCGTGCACGAATGTATTGGTGTGGGAACTTGTACCAGTACAATAAGCCGCCCACGACTATCTCTGAGAGAGGCGTGTGTGCGTATGTGCGTATTTGAGTATGCATGTGTATGACTGAGATTGTTCTTACCTTCAAACACCTCACTTCGCCGGTATGTCGCCATGGGTGAGTGCATTTTCGAATATATGCGTGTGAGAAAGACTGTCAACGTCTTCTAGACTGGTCTACGAACATATTCACTTGCGTTCGTGCAGCGCGCAAGACAAGCTGCATTAGGTCACCCTGTCAGCGCGCAAGGCGTACTTCAAGTGACAATTGGAAGACCGGAATAGAAATTCAAGACCGCAGGTTTCTCTCTCAGAGAATAATACAGTGGTTACGCGCTTCTTTTTACATGTCTCTCAGTGTACCTCTGTCTCGGCACATATTCCATTTTCTCTCTCAACATAGACTTCAGAATACCGGAGGTTACGAAGAACACTTGTCGCTCTATTCGTTCTCGGGTCAATCAAATGAATACGTGATGCAAGACATCTGGCCATTATAAAGGCGGGCATATGGCAGTTCTTGGTCATTGTAAATATTTTAGAAGCAGGGGTTTGTTTGCGAGAGACAGACATACACAAAAAAAATGATGGGTCTTGCTGCGGTTGAGGAGACGAAATGTCCGTGCTAGAGTAGCTTCAATAGTCACGATGACCCTAATCAGGGAGTCAAACCAATCATTATTCCGGTTCAGTTGAGGTTCGGGATAAGTAGCTTTGCATATTGTTCCGGTTCAGTTTCGGTTCAGTGATATATTCAAAATAGCGGTTCATTTACCAGTTCTACCAAGAGCGAAGCGGTTCCAAACGGTGCCTAAAAAGAAAGTTCACAGTTCCAAGTGTTTAAAAATAAAAGAAAATTTCAACACACCTTCATCCGCAGCATTTTCCATGCTGCGGAATCGATGGCATCAAATCAAAGATAAATTTAATTTTGATTTGTGATTTTGTCTTTTTAGCGCAATGGCCATTCAACGCAAATTAAGAGGTCATACAGGTACTCGAAAGCAGTACCAAAGTGCACCACTCAAGTCAATCAGCAGGCATGCACAGTGGCATCGTAAAGGTACACGCACTGTAATTGCAAACGATCCACCCCACACACCCACACCTCGCTCTAACAACTGAGGTCAAGAGGAAAACGACAGTCAAGGGCGGTCCAAAAATTAGGAAAACAAAAATGAAGATAAAAAAATTATGTCCAACAAGCTGAATTGAAAACAAAACGCTCAGAAGGTTTTCTTCAAGCGTTGTCCAGGGTATCGGCTTCGCGCCGCCATATGTAAGAAGTAAGGCTCACGTTTTATTACACCGAACCGTTTCCCAATTAAACTGGTAACCGTCACATGACATTGCGACTTCTTTCCACATTGTGTTTATGCACAAACTCATCTGTGTTACGTCACGGCGCAGTGGTGGCGTGTCGGGCGCACTCCCGGTCTGGGGCTGTGTGGGGAAGCCGCCGTGGGGCACGTGCGTTCTGGTGTTACTTCGGAAGAACCTGAACAAAAACCTGCCTTCTCCTCTTATTATGCATTTTCTGCCTGCTCGGTTAGTACGAGAACGTGTACAGGGCCGTAAAAGAAGAATAAACGGACCCCGTCGGATCACGATTGCTTGAGCGGAAAGCACCTAGCATTAAATTCACGGTTAATTGTGGTCGTCAGATTTATTTGTTTTGTTCCAACATGAACGCCAGAAAACCGTCAAGCTGCACGGACTACCTACGAACCGCGTTCAGTGCGTAATCACGTTCAAACGACCGCCCCATCGTTCGAGCTGTCGTCAGCTCTCTCAAACGTTTCTTCTTGTCGTCTGCTCGTTCAAACGACAGCGGCCCGTAGACCAAACGTTGACTCGGTATTTGCGATAAGAAGTGCTGATCTAAAAAGCCGTTTAAGTTTGAAGGTTGCTTCGGTTATGTAGGCTCGGTGTAAACGGTAGATATAAGGAGATGTTGACAATTGTTACCAGAGGCTAACACCGACATGTTATGCCTGATTCACTCGGTCCGATTTTGCTTGCGATTTTAAAAATCGACGTCGACATCTCAATTACGGTTCAGGCTTTTGTCGTCCTAGAGACGTCATGACTGAAAATAACGACAGAACCTCACCATGCGAATCGGTCTTTAGCGTACATACTGCGGCGTCCACGCGGAATGAATCCCCACGTTTCATTATTCACACCAAGCTTTGCTGTGTAACGAGCCTCATTAATTTCGCTGAGGCCGCTCAAGTAGTCAGACATTGCCAGGAAGACGTAGAATCAACAAATTTCAACGCGAAAAAGAGCCCGGGAATTCACACCGACGCCGACAACATCACATTTCAATGTTCTTTTATGGACGACGGCGAGCTTCTTGCCCACACCCCCATCGCGCATGCGCGGCGTCGGTGGCGTCCGCTAGGGCTGCTCCGGTTTGTTTGTAAGCATGAGTTGGTGTATAGAGGCTTTTAGTAGATCGGTCCAGTACCTCCGGTACCCCCAAATACGGTACGATGCATGTGCAAAGGCAATCCGCAAAGGTGACAACGGAGTATCGGGTATCGTTATCGGAGTCACTGGAACGACCTACTAAAACTCTCTATCAATAAATGTGTGATTTAGGTTCCGGTTTGGTTCCGGTTCGGTTAAAAATAAAGATTTGGTCCAGATCGGTGCCGGTCGGTTCCGGTTTGCGGTTTAAACCGCGAACCGGTCCGAACTCGGACCGGTTCGGTTCGAGTTCGGTTCGACATCCTCCCTTTGTGGGATCTCGTCAGCCCCCAGCTGTTCGACAACCGGACGCCGGCGCCTGGGGACTCGTTAGTGGGTCGCTTCCGCGGCGAAGGTGGCGCCTTTGAAATATGGCGGCCAACTGACTCCTCCCTTCGAACCCATCTTGAAGATATCGGCGGGGTCTGCGGTGGACATCCTAGGCCTGGCTGACGAGCGGCCCCGCTGACGCCGACGTTGCCCGCCACCCCCTGGGGCCCGGCCCCCGACGTCCCTGGTCTGATGAGAGACCACGGGGACGACCTTACGCCGCCTCTGTTGGACGGACGGGTCACCGAAGCCGTGGTGGAGCGTGGCCGGTCGCGTGAGCATCGGCGCCGCGGACCACCACAAGCGGCCCTCCGGACCAGCCTACGGCAACGACATCGAGGCGAGAGAACGCCGGCCGCAGATCGGAGTCATGACGGAGCATCCCCCGCACGAACGTGAGGCGCAAATAAACAGTTGCACCTAGAGTTGCGTAGCGTGGTCTATTCTTAGACGAACGCCCGGGAACGGGAAAGAACCCCACATCTTAAATATCAAATTCTCGTTCAAAGAATCATCTTTGAGTGGCAATCGACTGTGCAGACGCATATTGTTCCTTTTTTGTCACTTCAAAAGTAAAGCACGCCACCTGACGTTTCAAATGCTGGCCCGCCCATCGGAGTGTGATTACTACTTGTTTCTTGTGCTCCAACAGGCAGTGATGATTTCTCTAAGAAACTAGAGTAACTAAATGGTGGAGCCGCAATATCGCCTTTCTTTTTCTTTCTCCACCAAGTCCTCATCGGCGGAGAAAAGTCCACATGCGACAAATAATCCAAGAAGACATGCCGAGAGGCGGCCTTTCTTAGCACCGGGTTTGCGGGGCGGAACATACTTTTTCACTGCGTTCGCAAAACGTAAAGCTTACACTAGAGTAGGACGAGCAGGTAGCTCCTTGAAAATTCGAACATTATGGGGGCCGATTACACCTGCACAGTTTCGTCCCTTTTAGAACGCCAGCGCTGTGATAAACCGATCATAAACAAGCAGACGACGACTCAACGCACACGCGCACGCTTCCCAAAAGCATGGTCACCGCCGGCACACGCACCCCACCAAAATCGACTTGTGTCGGATCATTATTTGCGCTTTGCTTTCGCGAAAGGTAGATTTTCCACTAGAGCTTGAAAAGCAAGAAGTTTATTGAAACCTTTAACACTGTATTCACCAACGGGATGATGCGCAATTGGGTGTTTTCTTAACACCAGCATTGTTAAGAGCAGTGGTTCTCAAATGGGGTTCCGCGGACTCCGGGGGTCCGCGAAGCCACTCCTGGGGTCCGCGTAACCGGAAACAAATTTTTTTTTTTTTTTAGTTGGCACGTTTTTTGTATTTCGAAGCGCAACTGTGCCACGTATTGATGAACTGACCAGAATGAAGTGATGTGGCACCTTTGTTCTATGTTTTACGTAGCAATGAAAGGCACCTGTTTCATGCTCCACATGTGTTAACTTACTAACGCCCCCCCCCCCCCCCACGCTAGAAGGGGTCCCCCATCACTGCCAGCGGTCCGCAAGGGGTCCCCGACACATCCATGGCTGAGAACCACTGGTTAAGAGCATCGAAGCAACAGACGACAGGGATAGACGTCCCCGAGCTCTCGAGGCCAAGGCAGGAGACGGATAATGGCGCCTGCGCGGCTCATGCCGTCGTGTCTTCACGTTTGTCAATACTTGGAGGCTGAAATTCGAGACCGTGCCGAGAGTGTGCCGCAAGTGGAGCATTAAGCTGTTACCCTACACAAAACCAGAGCCGTTTATACTAAGGAAGTTTGGTCACTGGACGGAGCTTACGACCCGTTTCAGCAAGCTAACGTCGCTATAACACAATATGGTGTGCTAACATGTCGCACTATGGGGATGCTTTTTAGAGCGCAGCTCTTAGGGGCCCGTTTCCGGCTTGAGCGGCGTCGCCGTCGGCGTCGGCGTCGCCGTCGCCGTCGCCGTCGGCGTCGGCGTAACCGCGCGGTGCATCATGGGAAATGTCCCATAATGCACCGCGCGAGCCCCCCACCAAGGTCACGTGACCTCGTGGGGGGTCACGTGACCCCCCGAAGTCACGTGGCCCCCTCCTCGAGGTCACGTGACCCCCGCCGATGTCGCGTGACCCCCCGATGACGTCATCGTCACTGATGACGTCACCGGCATCCACATCGTCATCGTCATCATCACTGATGACGTCACCGGCATCCACATCGTCATCGTCATCATCACTGATGACGTCACCGGCATCCACATCGTCATCGTCATCACTGATGACGTCACCGGCATCCGCATCGTCATCGTCATCATCACTGATGACGTCACCGGCATCCACATCGTCATCGTCATCATCACTGATGACGTCACCGGCATCCACATCGTCATCGTCATCATCACTAATGACGTCACCGGCATCCGCATCGTCATCGTCATCATCACTGATGACGTCACCGGCATCCACATCGTCATCGTCATCATCACTGATGACGTCACCGGCATCCACATCGTCATCGTCATCATCACTGATGACGTCACCGGCATCCACATCGTCATCGTCATCATCACTGATGACGTCACCGACATCCGCATTGTCATCGTCATCATCACTGATGACGTCATCAGTGACGTCACTGATGTCGTCACCGGCATCCGCATCGTCATCGTC
Source organism: Ixodes scapularis (assembly GCF_016920785.2). Taxonomy (NCBI): domain Eukaryota; kingdom Metazoa; phylum Arthropoda; class Arachnida; order Ixodida; family Ixodidae; genus Ixodes; species Ixodes scapularis. The sequence continues at coordinate 13,127,216 of NW_024609873.1, read as the reverse complement.
ATCATCACTGATGACGTCATCAGCGACGTCACTGATGACGTCACCGACATTCGCATCGTCATCGTCATCATCACTGGTGAAGTCATCAGTGACGTCACTAATGACGTCATCGGTACCCGCATCGTCATCGTCACTGATGACGTCATCAGTGACGTCAGTGATGACATCATCGGCATTGGGGGTCACGTGACCCCCAAGGTAACGTGACCCCCCCCTGGTTAGTTTAACCCCCCCCCCCCAGTGCCCTTCCCTCCTCCTCCTCAAGAGCTGCGCTCTAATTCGGCGTTACAGGGAGTTGTAAGCGGCTTTCATTTTTTTATGCGTTGGTAGCTAAATATGATGGAGGAGCATATCATGTCCCGGTTGTTAGAGCTCCCACTGTGGTTGTATCACACTAAAGTAGTTGGCACCCATAAGGGTGCAAAAAGGCTGTACCAAAAACGTCACCCATGACTACACCCTTTCATCCTGTTTTGCGTATGTTAACAATTCTTTTGCAGGTTAACATTTTCTTGAAGGGTGTTCATACTGCAAGAACTTGTGGGACGCTTAAGCGTTGCCTTTAAGAATGGAATGCGATGGTGTTATCGGGCCCCGTTTGCAAAGCCTTCACCGCGCTCGTTTTCAAACCGTGCAAGCGCGTGTGCGTGGTCTTGTCGGTAGCCTTACGTGTCACGTGACAAAATATAACGTCACGTGCGATATCAAGTCACGTGACGCGTGAAATCACACGTGGCTGTTACGTCCTGACCCGATGACCCGCTAAAGTTAGCGGAACATTTTTCGCTAAATTTGTGTGGGAAAATATTTGCGGCAAATTTAGCAGTTTTATAGGGTCATGAGATCACAGCCACGTGTGACGTAACACGCGACGTCCCATGTGACGTCACACGTGGCTACGCGCGTTGCAATATGGGATTTTTTGGGTTCCGCCGACGCCGAAGTTTCTGCGACACCAGTTCCTAAACGCTATCGTGTTAGAAAGCAACTTTGGTGATGTTTGTTTCAGCGAATATGTCAAATATGTTTTGTCTAAACCAGCGCTATTTCCTTGGAGATTCGTTGCTTAAAACTTAGATCTATTTTGAATTACGTGATAGATTGACGATAACAAAGCAACATACTTGTAACTCTTTTAATCGTGGAGATGTTCGCCTGCGAATCATGTCTGAATTTCGGTAGCGGGGAAGACAGGAAGGATGTGATTCCTCTATTGTGCGTGCTTTACTGCGTCTGTACTGGCCTTTTTTGTGCACATGAGAACCTCATGTGATGATTCTTGCTCGTAAAGTTCTCTTGAAACTATTGCCAAGAGGTTGCTAAGCACCGCCAGCATCTTATTTTTACGGTGATTTCAAGCAGTCTGATAATGTTTCTGTAACATTCTTAGTACATTAGCCCTCAGGCAAGCTGCCTTACACCATTTAGAGTTTAGAATATGTTAGTGTCTAGATTATTATCAAAAGAATAATGCACTTTAAAAATCAGAGTAACTAAACACCAGAAAGAGAGTCAGTAATTTTTTTTCGTTCGTCGTCAACTACTTATTGGCGGAGAGGAGATCTCACACACACACACACACACACACACACACACACACACACACACGCGCGCGCGCGCGCGCGGACACGGACACGCACACGCACACGCACACACACACACACACACAAGCGCGCGCACACACACGCACGCACGCGCGCACACCAAAGCTCTGTGGGGAAGCGGCCTTGGAAGCCACCGAGCTTTGGGCGGATCACGTTTTTTGGCTTTGTGTTAGAGTAATAAAGAATGGTGCCTCCTTGTTGTTCCTTTGCTACCCTACAACAAAGCTGTCGTAAGAAAATAAAACTCGCGCCTTTTGTTCTCGTACTGTTTAGGTGCCACTAAAACGTCACCCAAGTCAGCAGTTGTCAACACCTGATAAGAACTATGTCCGGTGCGACACTTCACGCGAAACTACAACCTAAGTTTTGAAGCATTCTGTTGCCTGCTTTTTTATATTCGATTTGAGTTGATTTCCGTAACATCTTAACGCTTAGATGGTAGTCCTTGAGAAGCACTCTAGTGAATTTCGGCCATCAAACAGAGGAATTTTTCCAACTCAACGTCGCTATTTGCCTCCTCGTGCACGCCCAACGCAGGGCTCCCGGCCAGAAACTCGAAGGAATACCCAAACTCCATCTCCTGACTTACTTCTATGGTTTAGCTGACTCCGCTCTGCCACGGTGTCTTCTCTGTGCTGTTCCTAACAAAGAACCCGTCTTCGCTAACCCGCGGTATGTACAGTCATGAGCTTTATGAAGGTGATCAGCCCTCTTCATGTTTTTGATGCTCTTGCAAGTTTTGGAACAAGCTCTGTTCCAGAAGAGGGCTAGAACGCAAAGTTTAGACCCTTGGCAACGTACCATTTGAGACGTTGAGAGTTAATATAACTTTAGGGAGCCGTAAAACAGGCAAGAAACCAGGAAAGGTGTTCACCTTCATATTGCCGGCGGGTGTACAGTGACCGGCTATATGAGCTAGAATACGAAAACACCGACCAAGCAGAATAGAGAAAATGCATGCGCGATTCTATTATGCCTGCGTCGGAGGGTGGAGAAGCATGGCGCACGGGGAGGATTTGTACAAATCTAAAAACCACTACTACCCCTCTGACACTTCGCTTTCCGTCCCCTAGACTGCCTGGTGTGTACTGCCTAGCAGCCGCTCGCACATTCCAGCTCATGTGGCAGGCCACATAACGCTCACGGACTGTGCGTGTTGTAACAAAAGGGCACACTCGAACCTTTAGGAAATACAGGATCGCGCCGGTAAAATACAAATGCGAATTTATATATCGAAATGGCTGGCTCGCAGTTGTCAACACAGTCACCTTCACTGCATGAGAATGCAGTCAATTGTCTCGACGTTTCTCTCTGCACCTTATAAAGCTGCTTATACCAACGAAGTCATGTTGATCGACAAAAAAAACAAAACACCACAGCACGGTTCGTCCGCAGACTGCAGCTGATTATTCCTAAGGTTAATACGTACAAAAAAATTCTGCGTAAATACGCATGTGCAAGCGAGAAAGCGAAAGAAGATAGTGGAAAAAGCCCTGCAATAAAAATCAATCATATTTAATAGAAAAGTTCACGAACTCCCTTTGTACCTTTGGTAGTGCATAAGAATGACACCGCCTACAGGATGGTTCTCCTTATTACTTGATCGAAGGCTGCGGAATCGTGCGCTAGTTCGTTTGAGCTTCGCACTTCTTCCCCTCATATTTTCGGTTAGTTCAGTCACAGGTGCAGCCAGAAAAGCGAGGAGCATTTCTACTGCCCCTTCTTTGACTGGGGAGGAAGCTCTATTCGCATTCGGCTGCAATGAATAATCGGCCCGTTTGCGATGACCGGGTATTATGACCTCTCTCGAGCAATGTGGGTGAATATCTGCTTCCAATGTTGCCGGACGTGCGCGTCTGAGTGTGTGAATAGGCGACGAATTGGTCCCGCGAGTGGCTGATTATGACTTAGTAGGGCGTGGGCTCCCTCTACATAAATCGGCGATCCGATGTTGTCTTCTCTTGAAGCCGGAAGATTATGGTCTATATCACATTAAATTTCACAGCAGCCGATGCTATCATTCATTGGATTCAATCAAACAGTGTCAAAAATGCCTCGCCACACCGCTCTTTTTTTTTCTTTTTTTGTGTTTGCTAGTAGCGGGTATTTACGTTCAGTAAAATTCGCAGAATCGAAGGGTATCGATGTTTTAACTTGTTTTTCTATATATATTTGATATTTACCTAAAGAATACGATAATTTTACGAATAATAAAAATGTTGTAAAAGGAAACTTTCTTCCAAATTACTTTTAAGCACCTTGTTAATTTAAGCACCCAGCTGACTAGTATCTGAACCGATAGTTTAATCACATTTTTACTTCAATAAGTCTTTAAGTATAAACAGACTCACAGCGCTTTTGTATGAAGCTAAAAAAAGAAGGTAGCAAACAAGGTAACACCAGGCACAAAGCGCTAAACATAAGAATCAAAACATCCTTAATTTCAGTTCCCTCGGCCGGTAAGCTACAAAACTAAACTTTACATACTCCACACATCCCTCCCCAATCTTAGTTTTCGTTAAACTCTTTTTAAAAATGTTGTTAATGACTAGAGCACATCTCATGTCGCGTGCCTTCAACCTGTCCACCGGAAGACCATTAACAACTCCAAAGACAAATTAAGGCAACGAATTCATTAATCTAAAAAGCCGCAGTCTGACAGACGATGGAATCACCGTCGGGGCTTCAATTTCTAAGGGGGAAGGCCGGCCTCACGGGAAATAGGATATCGCAATTTTATAATGCGCCTTGTTATTTACAAAAGTAGCATGGCATAAGTAACGAAAACAAAAACAAAACAACAACATGATAATCGCATATTTATTATATCGAGCAAATGGAGGTCTTCGAAATTGTATCCACTTGCAATATTGCATTTCCAACTGCTACAGATTTGTTCTGGCTCGGTTCATATTAACAATTATGTAGGCGATTCAGACAATCGACGCAAGTTTCACTGAAAGCCAGATATTAGGATCAATGAATTAGCGTAAAGAAGTATAATCACAAAGCCATGCAGAAAGTCAGTTTAGAAGAAAGCTGAAAACCTAGTCAAACAAATGTTTCAAGGTATATGTAAACAGCAAATCATATCAGCCAGAACAAAATAAGCAAAATAGAAAAAGTACAAAAAGGAATGTGGCTTATCGCATAAATTTTCTTGATTGAAGAAGGTTTAGTTTATTGTAATTAGCGAAGCTGAAATAAAAAATAGTAAGCTACCATTTGTTTCTTTTGATCGTCTCTTCTAAACTCTATACTCATTTAAATGTGCCAAAGAACAGAATCCAGTAACCTGAGTCAATTTGTGCAATGAATAACTATTCGCGCTTTTTCGAAACTGTAAGCTAAAAGAAAATATATAATTGGAAGGAGATATAGTCGCACCTTATGAACTCTTTGAACACATTCATTTCAAATATATTTTAATAAAAAAAACTTGTGTTTTTCCGTGATAGATTGGTTGACTGATGTACGTCCACTGAGAGGTCATGATGAACCTGGGACATTCAAATATTTCTGGATTTAGGTTTTCAGAATGTAAAAGGAATAAATGTACGCCAGACAACTTTACTTTCGACAAATATGCTGAAAAAAACACACCGAAGGAACGCAAATAAGTTCAGAAGTTTATGATTTTTTGTTTTGTTTATACTAGTATATATAATGCTTTGATGTATGCGTAGTTCTAAATTATTACAGTGGAGGTGGGGCATTAACGTCAGCTTCCTTACACTATAAAAATGTTGGAAGCTTTGCCACTGAAAGGCACCAAAAAGTCTAGTCTTAAAAAGTTAAAAGACATCCATTAATTTTAGTAAATATACTAAAACCTCGGCCAAACCGCGAAATTCTAAAAAGGGAACATCGCGTTATTTGCCACTTCAAAAAAGGCAACAGCGAATACGTTTGCGATTGCTCAGCATAAGACCCTCACCCAACTATGGTTATTTATGTTCATGAGTAGGTGTACGAGAAACGGAGCACGGCATTGTACAATGTGCATACAGGAAGTGATTTATAACTCCTTAATCGACGACCGGCATAGTCTACTTTGCCGACGACTGAGGTTTAGCAATGATTCATACCCATCAGTTTCTTTTTTTTTTTTTTTTTTGTTGCTGCTGTGAATATTCGTGAATCTCCCAATTTTCATATCTTTTTTTATGGTTTTATTCTTCACCAAGATTAACACAATAAGTATATGTCTTACATCGCAGTTTCAACGTAAAAAGGGCCTGGCGGCGTTTCTAAAGCTCGTAATTTCTTCTCAATTTGTATTTATTTTTATTGCCTTTTCTCTTTCCCTCTGTTCCTTTCTCGCTCTCTCTTACAGTATGTTGCATTCTAGATGAACCGATTGCAGCAATTAATTTGCTTGCCATTATTTCTAGTTATATGCACCATGTTCAAAGGAGAGAAGCTCGTTTTGCTTACTTTTTTACATAAAAAAAATTAATCCTAAGACTACCGATCCTGTGAGATCCGGATGTTCAGACAAGCAGTTCGCCGATCTAGAATAATTCCGAAAAAATATTTTAAATAAGCAGCCTTTCGCTGCATGAACAATACTGATAGTTATAATCACTGACAAGATGAAAATAACAGGATTAGGGCTTCGTTTTTTTTCGCCTCCACAGCAAGTTTCCTACCTTCGACACTGCTTCGGTGTTTCATGCACCTCAAACGCCCACGCGCAATCAAAGCAGAAAGGAAGACAACAAGCGCGTGCGGAAGGACTGGCGTTCGAAATTCACTCCCTGTAGGTCTAATTCTCTAAGTAAGTATATATAGTGAACTGTAGCGGGTAGCTACAGCGAAGAATATGTTGGAGAATGTGCAGACACTGACCAGAGCTCGGCTCTACGTGTACGTGTCGTCCTTAATTTCGGTCTCCGTATAAAACGTGTACTTTTACTTAGTCAGGCGACTACAGCATTGGTGACTTGTGCGTGATACAACCACTGCCGTAAGTTTTCAAGTAACGTGCAGGCTAATGGTGAGCCGACTGCACAGCTTGGGGCTTTCTTCCTTAAACTTCCACCCTTTCGGCCAGCCGACCCCGCCATGTGGTCTGCACATGTCGAGTCCCTTTTCGCTGCATGACGCATATTATTCCAAACATTGAAGTATCGTCACGCCTTCAGTGCCCTCAGTTCCACTGAAGCTGCCGAAGTTAGAGACATAATCATGACGCGCCATATGGTAAGTTCAAGCACAAGATTATCAAGCGTATGACGGCCACAGAACAGCGCCGTTTTCGACAACTCCTCGTTGAGAAAGACCTTGGAGACCGCAAGCCGTGTCAACTACTTTGACACATGAGACAGTGGATAGGGAGTGCAAACAGCGTTGAAGACGCAACACCCTTCGAGTTTTGCATCTTCAACGCTTCTCATAAAACTTCTGAAATGATCTTTACCACCTCAATTAGTGTCACTTTGAATGCGATGACCGAATATGTAGACAAGATTCTTGAGAATGCGTCATGTACATTCGAAAGGTCGACTGTGGCCACTACAGTAATGACAAGCCAAGATGCGTAGCTGCGTCGACTTCAATCGGAAGTTGTCAGACTGAGTTCTTTACAGAGCATTTACAGCCGCCAAGCTCGTATCGCATAACTCGCAGGTCTCCATCCGGGCATCGCAACTGGTCTACATACAGACGACGCTCCCGAGACCACGGTGACACAAGGTGCTGGTACCACGCTTGATTCGGTTTACGATCTCGCAGCTTATGGTACCTTTGTCTTTCGCAGGAAACTCCCTACCTAACAAATGAAGGCGGCCAGTAGAGTTGCGACATGTCCAGACCATCTCACGTTATTTTTTTCTCATGGACCGTCGAACTCCATTGAAATTTTTAATTGACGCTAGGGCCGAAGTCTGTGTGGTCTCTACAAACAGCAAATGCGTAAAACAAACCATTAACAATAATTCCCTCCAAGCGGCAAATTGAGCTGCCAATCTCACAACGATATTTAGCGCGAAACAACAAGGAGGGAAGGACGAGTAGTTTCGCGCTATATATCCTCATGATGGACAGCTAATTAGCCCGCCAGAATATCCTATTTCGGATTAGGAGAACGTCTAGCAACATTAGAGCAGGGACTACGCCTTATTTTTCGGTGGGTGTTCATAGTTGCTAAAGTCAGACACGCCATTATCGGAGTGCGTGTTTTATATCACTTTCATCTTCTTATTGACATGCGTCAACGGGGTCTAATCGACTGCAACATTCACCTCACTGTCTGCAGCGTTCCTATTCAACATGCGATCGTCGTTACGACGCTCCTCCCCTCTAAACCAATATTAACGTTTAAAAAACTTCGTTACGCAATTGCAAGTTTCACATAGCCTTGCAACACCGAATGCCTGACCAAGCATGATCTCTTTCATAACTTTCGTACCACCAAATCTCCTGCGTACGCACGCCCTCGGCGACTGCCTCTAGAAAAGCTTTCCGTAGCAAAATGAAAGTTCGAACACATGCTCGACCTCGGTCTGGTTCGTCCATATTCCAGCAGTTGGGCCTATCTACTCCATACGGTGCTCAAAAATAACGGTGACTACATGAAACTCCACAATAACACAACTACTCTGCTGATCAGCACCCAATCCCACATCTGCAAGGTTTCACAACCTGCCGCCAAGGAATGAAATCATTTTAAAAATTAATCATTATTATGCTGCCAAAAACTGCCATCATCATTCCTTTCGGTTGTTTTAAATTTGTTATTATGCACTTTAGACTCTCCAACGCGGCTCAAACATTCCAACGCTTCATCGACCATGTCCTCTTGGGTTTCGACTTTTGTTTTGCCCACTTAGATGATACCCTAGCGGTCAGTGCATCAGACAAAGAACACCAACTGCATCTACATCAGCTTTTCGAACGTCTTGACGCTCACGATATTGTCGTGTATGCCAGGAAATGAGAATTAGGAGTTAAAGAGCTAGACTTCCTAGGACATGATGTAGACCAGGTTGGTGTTACGACTCTCTCATCGAAGGTGAGCGCCATCATAGATTTTCCGCAGCCTACGAGCGTACGTAACTTATGGGAATTTTTGGGCCTGCTGAAAATTGGTACACGTTTTGTTGCCCACTGATTCCACCAGCTGCAATAAAAAATGACCTTCCTGTTGGTCAACGAAGCGCATCATCAGCTATTTATTAGTCCTACACTGCAACGACTGCCTTCCAACGCATAAAGCAGTCGATGGCCACCGATATCCGCTCAGTTTACCCGAAACCAGATGCCCCCACGAAAGTCATGGTGGACGCTTCCGAAACAGCGGTTGGCGCCGTACTTCAACAATGCACGGAGTGGCGTCCACTCGCATTCTTTTCCAATAAATTTACAACCACCGAAACCATGTACAGTACAGTACTTTTGGAAGAAAGCTCTTTGTAATTTACTTGACCTTCAAACATTTCAGGCACTTCCTCGAAGGCCGTCACTTCCTTATCCTTCCTGACCATAAGCCCGTTACGTTCGCTCTTGCTACTAGTGGAAATGAATACACACCCAGACAGCTTTGCCATTTAACCTAAATTTTTGAATTTATGTCTGATATGAAACAAGTTCAAAAAAACGTCTACGTTGTGGCAGACACTCTGTCCCAAGCAGACATTGCTAGCCTACGGACATCACCAAGTTATCAGGTTGTCTTTGCTGCCATGGCCACTGCGCAATATAAACTTTGACCGTCCTCATCCTTAAGATTCAAAATTATAGCCTTAGAATCTTCGAGTCAGATGTTGATTTCTGAATTGTCAAAAAGCTTTCCTCGCCCATATGTGTCACTTGACTTTCCCAGGCCAGCCTTTGAAGCCCTTCACCGGCTTTCTCACCCCGGCTACGGAAAAGCCGGTCACATCCCGCTTCGTCTGTCAAAATATTAATCTAGATGTGCGTGCCTGGGCACGTTACTGTCACGAATGCCTGCAAGAAGCAATTCAGCGCCATACCGAAAACCTTCTTTTCAACATTTCCCTTACCAGATCAGCGCTTTGATTCTATCCACATTGATCTGGTTGGACCGGTTCCATCATATAACGGGCTCACGTATTTGCCTACTTTTGTAGAGCGCTTCACGCTTCGGCCACAGGCTGTCCTCATACCTGACATCACAGCATCTGCTGTGGTTCAAGCTCTTACGACCGGATAGGTCACACGGTTTGGCATCCCGACCACCATCACCACAAATCGTAGCAGAGAACTTCAGTCGTAGCTTTTTGCCGACCTCACACGTCTCCTTGGAAGCGCTCGAATACGCACTCCATCATATCATCCTCAAGTAAATGGGGTGCTAGAACTTTTTCACCGCCGTCTAAAGACCGTACTCAAAATTCACCAGGCAACTAGGTGGACTGAAGTAACTCCCGTCGTACTCCTTGGAGTTCGGTCCTCCTTTATAAAGGATCTCGGTTGCTCATCACCTAAGCTGGTGAACGCCACAACACTACGTCCTCCTAGGCAATCTCTGCAAGCATCTCCATCCTCAACAACTGACCATCCGGATTATGCAACTCGCCTACGCAAAACAATGCAACTACTACAACCAGCTGAGCTACGAGCCCAATCACAGCGAATTCAATTCATGAACAAGCACCTTGAAACATCTGCACACGTTTTTGTGAGAAGAGACAAACCCAGAATATTGCTAGATCCACACTATAGTGGTCCCTACAAAATAATTCGTCGAGATACGAAAACCTTCACCTTGGACAATTATGAACGACGAGAGGTTGTAAGCTTATATTACACGGAAACAGAACATATCGATAAAACTTCGACTCTGTTCTGTGAGGACTGTGAAGCATGTGCACTGGGCAACCATATTTACGCGACTTCTCCACATATCGCTCGCCCAGTTTCTATGTTACGAGGGGGAACCTGTAGCCGATCCCTATAGCGAAAATGATGTTGAAGAACACACGGTCACGGACCCGAACTCGGCTATATCTGTAGTGGTTCGTCTTAACGACGGTGTTTGTATAAAGCCGGTATTTTAACTTCTAGCTTGATGGCTTCCACAGAACTATGCACCTTTTCATAAAACACTCGACCGCAGGGGTAACAGACCGTTTTTTGGCCCGGTCACTGGGTTTGAGGCTAGACTCTCATCGGCCTCCTTGCGAGTGGACTGCGATTTCAATAGGCGCAGCCTGCGGAGGCGCAGTTTCAAGCACTGCTGGCGGCTAAATTCTTGTCTTTTCACGCTGTATTTCGTGTTTCATGTTGTATGTATTTTCCCCAGGACGTTAAGGAAGCATTGTGCAAAAGTTAAAAACAAAACAGAAAAGCAAAAAAAAAATTAAGTTTTTTTTTGGTACGCACGCGAAAAACGAGTGCGACTGGAATGTTAGTTGCGTTGGCTTCTTTAGGATAAGCTTTGACAGCGCCTTTCGATTAGCCGCGTGTAAAACGACGAAGCGCTTAGCTGTCGAATATAATTTACAACAAAAGGCAGCCGAAAGACATGCATTTTCACGCTCATAGACAACGGGTTTACCGATAATCAGGACACAGGCAAACAATTTAGCAAATTTTAACATCAGAACAATATATTGTAACGTACCACACGATGCAACGTTATCTGAACAGAATTTATTCGAGACATCTCAAATAAAAGTCACAGCAACGACAGTCACATCTTAAAGATCGGACGGAATCCATGATGACTACGTTCAAGGACACGTTTTGGGGAAAGCTTACTTTTTCCACACAAGCGCTAAGGCAAAGGAACCGGCACAACTTACTCCAAGCTGAAGAACTATTTTTTGGCTATGATTGAGAAGTACTCTACGCGAATTGTCTCTCGGAGAGGAGAGAACAGTTGTCATTGTTCGGAAAATCGCGTCGAGGGTCGTTCGACGTCTATCCCACCTTTCGTTTCCCGTGAATGTCGGGCAGAAACGCTTGAATGGTAGGCAATGACCGACCCTTTTTCCCACGGTGAAAGATAACACATAAAGGTACGCAGCATGCATCAGAAAAATTTAGGGGAAACGTTCAACAAGGGACAAAAAGCGTAGATTTAAAGACTGCAAAACAGAGGAAGATAATTGCGCTGAGCGGGTTTCCACAGTCCAAGCGAGTGACCGAAAATTTCTAGCTGAAGGGGGCGCGAGAGTCGCAGCAGCCGCATCAGCATCACCAACATAGTGGCGACCTAGGAGCGTTTTTCGGAAATGTGCATAGTGAGCTTAATAACACGTGTGTATTCGCAAATTCGTGTAAAATACTAGAAAATTGGTAAATAAGTGTTGAGCTCTACTCGAAGCAACCAAATCATTAGGAAGCTACAGCTCATCATTGGTAAATGTGCAGGTCATTCTACCTAAGGCTCATGAAAAAATATCGGGTCGAATGGTGCGAAGAGAGACAACGGGTGATGTTTAGCGTTATCAGGCCCTGGACAAGTAGGTAATTTAAAGATACCATGAAAGGATTTTTTCAGTTTTTGTCCAAATGAAGACCCCAATTGTTCATGAAACCCCAAACAAAAATCCGTTTTTATTTTATTTTCTCCACTTTTGCACCCAAAACGATGGAAACACACGTCTGCATTCCTCCTCGAGTCAACCGGACTTGGCGACCAACGTCTAAAATCACGTAGCCGTGTCGTAGAGTATGCCTTTCTACCGGAAACGGAAGCTCTCCCGGCCGAGCGAGGGAGCCGCGTCAGTCCGACGTCACATTTCGTCGTAACAACGTTTTTGAGTCGACGTTTTGACGGAAGGACATCGAAACGACGTCACCTACTGAGGTTTTTATTAATTCGTTGAACCGCAACGCTTGTGTAATCAACGCCATGTCTATGGATACGCCGCAGCTGAGTGAAGTGCAGCCTCAAATGTTTCGGAATAGTAAAATTCTGGGCCTTATTCCGTACGCCGGGACGCGGCAAAACGAGAACTCGCCTGACGAAGGGTGTACCCGTTCGGTGCGGAAACCGGCCGCGGAAGAGTGGAGAATACTCCGCATGGAAAAGTAGGTTCACACTGCGGCTGCGAACAGAAAACAATGGAAACTAAATAGTATAAATTCCTAATGGAATTACTCGTAGGGAAACCTCTCGCGCTCTCGTTAACGCTGCGGCTTCTGCAACCAGATTTTGAACTCGGTCTTATTCGTCGAGTGTATTCATTGACAATTTCATCGTCTGCGAGAACAGTTGAAGTGCACACTACTCGTATCCAATACAAAAGCTCAGTTCAACTGACGTGCTCGGGGAAAAAAAAAGGGGCAAAAAAGACTCCGACAGTGCGGATGTTGTGGTTACTTTTCAAGGTGGCGCAAACTACCGCCGGTTCCCGATAGTTTCGCCACAACTTATTTATTTATCCACCCATTCATATACTTGGGTTTGTTGCGAGTGTTCGAGGGAGAGAGTGTAAAAAATAGACCGCTTTTATTTGCCAAAATTGTCGTGTAAAAAATTAGGTTTTAGCCAATCTAATCTCGCGTGCTAGTTTTCTTTTGATCCCATAAACAATATGCAGTCAGTAAAATTACGTCTAAAATTGTTGCGTTGTCCTTTTAATTTATCTACACGTTCACAAATTTTGATGACTTTGGTTTCTTGCTATAAAAAGAGAGCTCACTTTCTGCGGAGTTTTTTTTTTTTTTTCTGCCGGAGTATTTCGTGGATTTACATGCGCGCCCTTGCGCTGGTTTGCCATAGTTCCCGTTTCGCGAACGGGCATAAATCCAGGGACTTGGTGGTCCTCGGGCCGTGCCACCCTTTTAACGTCTGGAGGTACGTAAATGATTACAAAGTTTTACTTTGGTCAACCGACAAGAATGCCAAGTAGACACTCGTTTGTTTGTTTTTGTGTTTGTTTATGGGATGGATTTAATGCGAAAAAAGTCACGCTCTCGTGTGACAAAAAGATATTACCTATACGCCAAGTCAACGTAAAGCGTGCAAAGCACGAAGTAGACAATGCAAAAACAGATAGATGGAATTCTTAGCCACAATTAACATACGTACTCATAAGTGGGCATAATTTACCATAATAAACGGCTCAAGAGGAGTTAGACTCCAGACCGTGCGATCCGCAGCCTGACGCCTTCACTCGATCTTACGAGAGACTGTAAACGAGAGCAGAAGACAGCAGGGCCAAGCACGAGTCACGCAAGTCTCCGTGACCAAGCGAATAACTAAGCGCAACTCTACACATGATCCCACAACGGTATGGGGCAGATCACAACGCGACTATAACGCAGCGGGACGTATGTCATCAAAACTTAGCTTAGCAGCCAATAGATATAGACTAGAGGGCGTGATAAGCCTCCTCCTCTGGCGATTGCTTCAGTTAGCACAATGAACTCCTCGCACGGTCCACGAGTGGTACACGCATCGCCGGAAGAACCAGAGCCCAAATACTTTTTTAGAGTCAGGGACAGCTTAAGAAATTGTGTTCACGTTTCTAGTTCCCATATTCGTTCTTTGATGTTCGTCTTTGTCAATGCCACAATCTAGTTAGAAGCGGATGGATAATAGGGCGCTCGCAACACGCCATGTCCTGCCTTTCTTTAAGTATTCGGCGATTATAAGAGAATACATTCCGCTTTGCTCATTTGCATTAAAATACGCGCTTTCAGCGCCCAAATCTCCGATTCGCCAAAAGAGCAGACAGGGCTTTCTCTATTGTATCGACGGGTTATTTACACAGCCACCCTTGCCTAATCAAGGTGCGAAAACCCCCGAGGGTTTGCGCATCCAGCAGTTCCAAATACGCAAAGGCTGTTCGCGCAAACAGAGTTATATGTTTCCCGGAGTTTGTTTTATTACATAACAAGATATTTGCAGAACACGTGGTAACTTCTCATTGAAAGATACTCGTCGCACACTCCGCTCCCGAGTAAGTGTACACTTGTCTTGATCATTCTGATAAATACAGTAAGCATATGAGTGCGTCGCGTCTGTTCAATTCATCCGAAAACTCCCAAAGCTTCCCGGAACCAATCATAGCCAACAATTACGCACGCATAATGAAAACACGACATATTCTGTGCTCTCGGGTCAATCAAAATAATAAAATCACGTGCTTTTGTTTTCTATTGCAAGAGATCGCGTTAGGCCACGGCGAACCCCGCGTACATTTGCCGCTATGCTGGGTGTCGCCGAGTTATCCAGTGGCACGACGCCGTATTTGCTCTCACGTCTAACGACGAGGTAGAACTCGCAAAATACAAATATTCTAGCTTTCCAAAAAAAGGTAGAAAAAAAGATGAGATTGAAAAAATGAAGGAGGGGCTCAGTTCGACTACATCTAACGTGCGTGCGTAGATTTCTCCAGCGCACGAGAAGAGCACACGCTACGTTTCTGCTACGAATCGTTCTCTTGACTCTGTCATAGGCAACACCGTCGATTGTTAAGGCTCACTGCAGAAGGCGGACACGGAACAACGGACGTTGACCGAAGGCGTTGTCTAATCTCCACGGGAGGCATATTATTCCGGTGGAGGCCATCGATCGAGACTACTTCCCGGTTCTTTTTCTTGCCCAAGTGTATGCCGATGTTATTGTAGCTCCTTCTCGGTCTTTTCGTAAGAACTAGGCTTTGTTGATTCTCCGACGAGTAGTACATTTACGATGCGTCGTGCTATGTGCTGCGTAAACAGCAAACGCAAGCTAAGGGAGGTTTAGCTTCATGCGGTATTGGTCAGCGATATTAGCGCCGAGATGGTTCGGTCGCGCCCTCTCAGAGTAATCATCCATGACGTCACGATCAGGACTTGCCTCGCCTTGACGTCACGAGTTGTGACCCTGGCTATTTATGATCACATACGACGAAATGTTGAATGGCGTGTTAAAAAGTACAGCGGAAGCTAGAAGCCGTCGCGTTACTAAACCAATACCGTCTATATTCATAGTTCAACAATGTACTCATGACCCTGGTTCGGTCAAGCGTGGAAAGGCGATCGCAGGGACATTTTTGGTCATGCACGTCACTAATACAGACCTCTTTTTAACGAGATGCAGATATAAATGCAATAAAGGCAGATAGCGCTTCGTGACTTCCTGGAGCTGAGCCGGTTGGTATGACATGATTCTGAAGGTTTCCAGCTGAACATAGAAGGAAAAACCAAGGAGTAGAAAATAAAAAACACACACACTGCTGCTCTGTCTCTTTTTTTCCACTCCTTGGTTTTGTTTCTTCTACGTTCAGCTAGAAACCTTCAGAATCAGAGAGAGATTTTCGTAGTTAACTCATTACCTGTGTATCGTATAGTGCTGTTTCATTCCAACTAGTGCTGTTAATAACTCGCAAAAGAAGAACAATCTCCTGAATAACGAGGTTCATTCTTTAATGTTGTGGGTTGTTTTAAGGCATGGAAGAGGCGGAAAAACATTCATCGTAAGTGGTAACTAAAAATATATATATACAAATATTTTGTACACCACGGATAGGTTCTTTTGGGTGTGCTAGGAAACACCGTATTTATTCGAGTAATAGCCGCACTGTTTATGAAGAAAACCTGAGTGTTCGCTTTTCCACGGAGCACGCAGATTGCCAATCACCGCGATCGACAGCATTAGCTCAGCTGTTTACAGGACAGAGATAACGTTTTCGTGCGAAGATACCATCTATATAGATTGCATTTGTATGGAGAATCGTGTTCTCGATCTGGTTATTCACTATGTTATTTATGCCCAACGCAATGATTGGCTGTATATGTGTGCCGTGGAAAAGCGGACGCAAATGCCTTGTTCATAAATAGTGCGACTATTACTCGAGTGAATACGGTATTTATGAACAAGGCCCTTGCTTCTACTTTCCCGCAAAGCACATATGCAGCCAATCATCGCGCTGCGCATAAAGAACATAGCGAATAACCAGATCGAGAACAATTCTCCATACAAATACAACCTTTATAAATGGTCTCTGCGCGCGAAGACGTTATCTCTGTCCTGTACACCGCTGAAGTCATGCTGCCGATCGCGTTGATTGGCAATCCGCGTGCTACGCGGAAAAGCGAACCCGGTGTTTTTTTTTTCATAAACAGTGCGGCTATTACTCCAGTAAATATGGCATACTTCGCTTGTTTTTGGTACCTTTAGGCAGGTTTAGATTGGAACCAAAGAGGATAAAAAAAAAATAGCCTCTATGGCGAGAAACTGAGGGAGAGGAGGAAAAGAGCCCAGTGACATCAGAGCGCCGAGCTTTGTATTGAATGATTAGTTGGTAGAGGCAAAGACTAGCTGCCGTTCTGTCCAGTGACTGTTCGAATGTGTTCGAACAGCGAGTAGAGACGAGGGCAACTAGCAAATTCTGCCATACTCCTGACACAAGAAAATTACTGGCAACAGAAATATTAAAGCAAACTCCAGACAAGGGACAACCTTTGTTTTATTCTTTCTGTTGCCAGTCATTGTTACCAGCACGCTCTTCAGTTAATGTAAAAAATACTTTTGAAAAAAAGATGCATCATTTGAATTACTAAACCTGACATTCTGATTTGTGTAGCCACCTGCCAGCAACAAGTTTCTATCAACATCTGTGATGGCGGCATCACTAACACTCTTCTTGCGCTAAAAGCAATCTCTTATTAAAAAAAACAAATAAAAAAAAACTGTACGACTAAATGTGAAATAACCTTGAATAAAATTGAGGACTCCCAGGCTTCAGCCAGAGCGATTGCCAACGAGCTAGATATTGTATGTCGAATTCCGAAGATTAGCTTTAAAAAAATCAAAGCCGTTTACAATCCTCTGTAACGCCGAATTAGAGCGCAGCTCATGAGGAGGAGGAGGAAAAGGGTACTGAGGTGAAAAGGGGGAAAGTCCTCCACTACTAACATGTGTGTGGGTCGACGTGTGCTTAACGTAAGTCGCAGAAAATGCACATCTTTGGTGAGAGCATCGCGTGTAAATTTGTAGAGAATTTAGCCGGGCAATATTTTACTCTAACCTTAGCGGGGAATTTTTTCCACTAGATTTACCGGGGAACTTTTTCCGCTAAATTTAGTGGGAAGTTTTTCCGTTAGATTTAGCGTTGATTTTTTTCCGCTAGTGACGTCACTCGTGACGTAATCAGTAAAGATGACGACGACGCAATCACTGCATGGTGACGTCAATAACAGCGTCACATCTGACGTCACGTGACGTTGTCATCAGTGACGATGACGTCATCACGATGACGTCAAGTGACGTTAAACGTGACGTCACAAGGACCAAAAGTGACGTCATTGTGATGAAGTCATCGTCATTGTCACTGATGACGTCATCAGTGACGTCACCAGTAACCTCACGCGTCCTATAATTACCGCTCCACGCGGATACACCGACGGCGACGCCGAAGGGGACATCGACGGCGACGGCGACGCCGCTCCAGCCGGAAACACGCGCTAAGGGCATCATGAACGACTGCGTAAAATACTTGTACTTTACATTGAAAGTACATTGTATTTATCGTACTTTACTTCAAGACGTTGCACACAGTGTGTCTAAAAAATTACTTAAAGTACATCACGTATATTTAATTCGTACTTTACTTTAAGCAGTTTTGAGAAATACTTTACCCAACACTGCTTCCGAGAGGAGCTGTGATTGTGTTGCGAGCTTTTGGCGACAGTCGCCTTCCGGTCTTCAGGGCGGCCAGACATTTCTCCGATTCGGGAGAAACATGCGTCCCATGAAGGCATTTCTGTTTCATAGTTAAGAAGCCACATATTCGCAACATCGCTGAGACAAAAAATTACATTTGCGAGCACGGTTGGGTCATCCCAGTAGCTGTCTAAACTCACCCGAGCAGAGTCGTCAGCCCATTTTTCTATTTATTCATCACCGATCCCAGAGAAACCTCGGGGGTCCCGGAGAGGGGAAGGCAAACAGGTGAGCGGCATTGAAGGGTGAGTCGCTCGTACGGGTGAAGACAGAATGGCCGGAGGTGGGGTTTGGTGGTGTCGAGGTTGTCAAATTTGAGGTAGGTGCATGGGTGAAGCTCATATCACCAGTGAAGACGAACGTCTGGGTCGGTGGCAGTGAGGTTGTCATGGCAAGGCTAGGTAGAGTGCGGCTTTGCAGTTCCAGATCGGCGTTGCCTGAAGGCGGGACTTTGTGAGGTCTAACTCAAAGGCGCTGAAGAAGGCAGGGATGTTGATTCTGAACCTCCACCAGACAGTGAGGTTGTTTCGGGAGAAGGGATAATACACGGGGCCGACGGCTTGCCGAGGCCAGGGTGAATCTAACCCTATCTCGTGAGACGATCTACGCTCTGGCACGCACTGCCTTTCGAGCGCAGCAGCGCCGAGCTCGCCACTTTTACGCCACAATATGTGTATGTACCAGCTCATATTTGCAAGACAAACCGGTGTGCTTCCAGCGATGCCTGCACTGCCGCGCATTTGCGATGGGGTGCGGACAAAAAGCGCGGCGTCAAACATCAGCATACTATGCGCAGAGAAACTGAGAAAAAAGAGGGCACGTAAGCGCGCGGGAACGTTAGAACGCCGAGCCGTAGATCAAATAATTAGTGGGTAGACCTAACTTCAGTTGTATTTGTCTCCACTTCACTCATCGAACGCGTTAGAACGCGGAACACTGGCGTCCAGCGCTTGGCTCTCGCCTTCAAACGGGTTCGACGAGTGCAGTGTAGACAAAGGCTTTATGTCTACCCACTAATCATTACAACCATAGCTCAGCGTTCTGAAGTCACCACACGCTCTCATTTCGTCATCTCTCTTAGTTTGTTGGCGTATAAAGATGCAATGTTGTTGGTGTCGGTGTGAGTCTGCGTGCATTTGTTCACGTTGAGATTGTTAATTATGCGACTTCCTAGCCAGGTCTGGCTACGTTAGTGGCCTGATTCAAAAGAACGAGGATCAGTACATTGCTAATTCTTTGCGTGAATGGCGCCTCCATTGGCGTGAAAGCCGCAGAAGGCGTGCCAACGCTTGATTCACGCGTTGTGATTCTGCTCGCAATAATTAGGTGCGACGTAGCTCGGACTTCAAAAGATCCGGGAACATCAGCTGCTCCGCTAGACTTCGCAACTGAAAATCGGATGTGGAATCGCATATGTAAGCAGGCGAAGGAAGTTGGCGACTGTCACAGGTAGCAATGGCCAAGTTCACCTTGAATCTACAGCTTAATGCCCGTTCACGAACTTGCAACCGAGTACGACCGAGTAAGACAAGAACGGTTTGTAAGCCTCTTCAGGCGGCGTAAAACCAGATGCGCTGGTGATGAGCAGGTCCTAAGCCGCCTCAAGAGGCTTAAAAATCGGTCGCGTCTCAGCCAGTCCTATACGGTTGCAAGTGTGTGAACGAGCCTTTGCAGAGAGTCAATTTGACCTAAACATTTATGAAGTCTACATACATATGCAGGCCCACTTTTACTTCGATATGGAGATTGTTGAGATTGGCTTCACTCCGCTCATCTTTAAATGCGAATGCTCTCAGAAGGCATAATCAATGTTCGAGACCTCCTGTACTCCTGCGTTCATGTTACAGGAATACAAGAAAGTCGTACTACAACACATGTCCATAAATGCAGCCATAGCACTCGGCGCCTCTCGCAGAGGCAGCTGGGGCCCAATGGCGCCTAGTTTCCTATTTTACGTCACCTGTACACATTTTCGGACTAACCAATCAGCCAAGAAATACGCTGACACTGATCCTGACACATTTTAAAGCTTTTTTGCTTCAGCCCCAGTCTGCAGAACTCGCAGCATTTCAAACAAAATGTAGCTTTGTGGTATTTTATTCCCCACCCCCAACCCCCGCAAAAAAAAAAAAAAAAAAAAAACATAGAAAGAACCAAAGAAGTATTAACTGAAATTCCGTTCTTCCCTCATACTTAAAATTGAAAGTGTTCAGGAGGCATCACAAATGCAGCCTGATATACGAGAGCTTAATGTGGCGTTTTCACCGACCAAGCGTCTCAACGCGCGCGCAGAGTTAAAGTATTAAATGCTCTTTGACGAAACCCCTCAATCTCAACATTTTCTCCGTCCGTTCGTCCGTCAGTGCATTTCACGTTAAAGTTAGAAGGAAAAATTGACATCATGTGACCTGACGTCACGAGACCAATGCACCAAGTCAGTTGCTCACTTAACTTCAGCGAAAGAATTCACGCCACGTGGCCTGACGTCACGTGACATATACGACAACTTGTTTTAGAGCGCAGCTCTTAGGCGCCCGTTTCCGGCTTGAGCAGAGTCGCCGTCGCCGTCGCCGTAGGCGAAACCGCGCGGTGCATAATTTGTAAATTTCCCCGCTAAATCTAGCGGAAAAATTTCCCCGCTAAATCCAGCGGAAAAGTTTCCTCGCTAAATCTAGCGGAAAAATTTCCCCGCTAAATCTAGAGCAAAAATTTTACCGCTAAATCTAGCGGAAAAATTTCCCCGCTAAATCTGTCGGAAAAAATTCCCCGCTAAATCTACCGAGAAAATTTCCCCACTATATCTAGCGGAAAAATTTCCCCGCTAAATCTAGCGGAAACATTTCCCCGCTATATCTAGCGGAGAAATTTACCCGCTAAATCTAGAGGAAAAAGTTTCCCCGCTAAATCTGGCGCAAAAAAAATTCCCCGCTAAATCTAGCGGGAAAATTTCCCCGCTAAATCTGTCGGAAAACATTCCCTGCTAAATCTAGCGGGAAAATTTCCCCGCTAAATCTAGCGAAAAAATTTCCCCGCTGTCTAGCGGAAAATTTTCCCGCTAAATCTAGCAGGAAACATTTCCCCGTTCAATCTAGCGGAAAAATTTTTCCCGCTAAATCTGGCGGAAAAAATTCCCCGCTAAGTCTAGCGTAAAAATTTCCCCGCAAAATCCAGCGAAAAAATTTCTCCGTTATATCTAGCGGAGAAATTTCCCCGCTAAATCTAGCGGGAAAATTTCCCCGCTAAACTTCCCCGCTAAATGTAGCGGAAAAATTTCCCCGCAAAATCTAACAGAAAAATTTCCCCGCTAAGACTAGCGGAAAATTTCCCCGCTAAATCTAGCGAAAAATTTCCCCGCTAAATCTAGCGAAAAATTTTTCCCCGCTAAATCTGGCGGAAAAAATTCCCCGCTAGATCTAGCGTAAAAATTTCCCCGCTAAATCTAGCGAAAAAATTTCCCCGCTAGATTTAGCGCAAATTTCCCCGCTAAATCTAGCGGAAAGCTTTTCCCCGCTGAATCTGGCGGAAAACATTCCCCGCTAAATCTAGCGGGAAAATTACCCCGCTAAATCTGGCGGAAAAAATACCCCGCTAAGCCTAGCGGGAAAATTTCCCCGCTAAATCTAGCGGAACCATTTCCCCGCTAAAGCTAGCGGAATATTTTCCCTGATAAATCTAGCGGAAATATTTCCCCGCTATATCTGCCAGAGAAATTTCCCCACTAAATCTAGCGGGAAAATTTCCCCGCTAAATCTAGCAAAGAAATTTGCCCGCTAAATCTAGTGGAAAAAGTTTCCTCGCTAAATCTGGTAAAAAAATTCCCCGCTAAATCTAGCGGGAAAATTTCCGCGCTATATCTAGGGGAAAAATTTCCCCGCTAAATCTGGCGGAAAAAATTCCCCGCTAAATCTAGCGGGAAAATTTCCCCGCTATATCTAGCGGAAAAATTTACCCGCTAAATCTAGCGGAAAAGTTCCCCGCTAAATCTAGGGGAAAAATTTCCCCGCTATATCTAGCGGAAAAATTTCCCCCCTAAATCTAGCGGAAAAATTTTCCCCGCTAAATTTAGCGGAAAAATTTCCCCGCTAAATTTAGCAGAAAATTTCCCCGCTAGATTTAGCGGATAGCGGAAAAATTTCCCCGCTAAGTCAAACTGAAAGAGTTCTCTGTGGGGTCACGTGACCCCCGAGATCACGTGACCCCCGAGGTCACGTGACACCCCCAGGTCACGTGACCCCCCGAGGTCACGTGACCTCCCCTGAAGTCACGTGACCTCCCCTGAGGTCACGTGGCCACCACGTGATTTTGGGGAGGGGGTCACGTGACCATGGGGTCACGTGACCCCACCAAGGTCACGTGACCTCAGGGGGCGTCACGTGACCTTTGGGGCCTTGGCTTCTCCTCCTCAAGAGCTGCGCTATAATTCGGCGTTACAGGGAGTTGTAAACGGCTTTCTTTTTTTTTTTTCATGCCAAATTTAGTGGGGAAATTGGAATCACGTGACCTGTGCCCCATATTAGTTTCCCCGCTAATTTTAACGGGAAAAGTGATCAAAAATTTTTCTTCTTTACCTTCGGAAACGACTGTTAGCTTGTTTTGGAGGTTAGGAAAATGCCGCTGTCAATATCTTTTTTTTTTTTTCCTTTGGCGGGAGAACATTCGAGCGTAGGGCGGGAGTCCCCACTCACGGTAAAGGTCGAGGGTAACCGACGCCGCGACGGCGTAGGTCGCGTTGTGATCGGACGCCCTGCATGTGAGGCTGGCGTTGAGGTCCCGCCTGTGGAGCTGCGCCAGTTGCAGCGTCGATCGGGTCACGCCTTGGGACGAGCTGTCCGCCCTGCTGGGGAGCTGCGTGCTCGCATTGCGCCACCACGTGACCTTGGGTTCAGGCACTCCTGCGTTGTCGGAGAAGGAAAAGAACGCAAGCAGCAAACACACGAAGAGTCGGAGGAAATTCGGTCAACTGTAATTACGATTGATTTAAAGCCTGGAAAAAAATGTATTTACTACAAAATGGTGAGTTGGGCCAGTTGGTTCATAATAGAAAAAGACAGCCGTCGAAAGACCAGGACAAGGTAAGAAGAGGACGACACAAGCGTCTTTCTTTATTTACTATTTTGGAATGATATCCAAGTGTAAACGCGGAAAACAAGTCATTCGCGGTTTTTTCCGCACTAAACTAGTCAAGATAAAGCGCGTTTTTTATGTTGTTGTTTTGATTTCTGTGGGCCTTCTTAAACATTTCCAGTTGCCTGCTATCAAATGAAAACTTGTGCATTTCGCTTCACGACCTGTAAGAGCTCACCGATTGAGACTTGTATCGAACCTTTAGCTATAGCAATTCACGTACCGACTCAGCTTAAATTTTTTTTACTGCTTTATCAGAATTAATTACGTACAACGAAAACAGCCTTAAAGGGACAGTGCAACGATTTTAATGTTGAAAGGATTGGCAGTTTTAATTTTTTATATTGTTTATGCAAGCCCAAGTGTCCAAAAACGCGTCTCCTTTCCCCAAAAAACTGCTATTCTGCTACGTAATCGCAAAGGAGAAAACGGATTATTTGCCGATCTGCAGCCGCCTGTGGCGGTTACAGGGGCTAAAATGGCCACGCCTATGGGGGATACGCGGAAGTTAACAAAACCTGTCCCCCTCCGCTGCTGCACTCGCCGTCAGCCCCGTGGCGAACCGTCCTTTGTGTCGATCGCTCGCCGCGACCTTCGAGGATGCTAATCATTTAAAAGTCGACAATCGCCAAGGAAGCGGTGGGGTTTTTGAAGAGAGGACCCAAGGGGAAAGCACGTGAACCTCCAGAGTACGTCATTCTAAAGTTGACGTGGAGAGTTGAGAGGCACTTTGACCTTTGAGTTGTTTCATTTTTTATTAAATAGGAACTTGCGGTCGCAAGAAAATACTTTTTTTTTGTTTTTCGTTTTACAGGTAACGCTGATCAATTTCCGCAGCATATTGGCCAAAGTCTTAAAATCGTTGCACCGCCTTTTAACATCTTCCGTTGTTTCAGTCTCAAAAGCACCAAGGGTTGTGCTTTTTTATATTAACGAAGGTTGGGGTTGGATGACGGTGGGGTGGAAGCTAATGGGTTGTAAGATCGGTCGACACCATGCGAGAGAGTCAAGACGTGGGGGAGAGTCACAGCAGCGGAAGAAAGAAAAAGTAGCTGTGGTTCACAGGTGTACACATCTATTTCACGTGTACGTCGTGTTTTGCTCTTTGGCGCCTTTATTCGCTAATGCCGCAACCTTTTCGGCTGCAAAAAGAAAGCAACATGCTCCACTTTCTACGTTTTTCTTAAAGTTAATCCAACAGTTTTGCCGAGTTTGTAGTTACTGTTACTGTAGTCACTGAAACCTTAAGAGCTGCAGGACGTGCATTCACCCATGCATCACGCAATTGCTGCACATACAATCAGAAAGCGGTATTAACCAATAGTAAGGCTGAAGAACCGATCAGAAAGCAGGAAGCGTACGACGTAATAATCCATACCATAACATGCATTTCCTAAGCCGTCAGTGACTATCGGTGACGAGATGTTTCGGTGACTCTTCCTTGCGATTTCTATTTGTGGCGTCACGACCAGGGTTATCAATTGTCAGGAAAACAATTCCGACGGTGTGTGGAAAAAGCAGAGTGGATGATTGGTTTCAGTGCGTCCTTCAACCAACACCGCCAAGCTTGGAGACAGTATGATAGTCTTCTCAACTCCATTGACAAAAGTTGAATTTATCATGCTCGTGACGTCACGGTGAGCGTTTGGCGAATCGTTGAGGGCCGATCACAGCGACGCTTTTTGTCGCGCACGTAGCCATTAGTAGTGCGCGAGCACGTGAATAAAATACCGGACCGTGCCACACTAATCGTTATACAGATGGGTCCTCTGTGATGGTAAGGTCGAGTTTTCTAGAACACACATGTGGGAAACGAATATTTATTTGTTTATGTGCGGAAGAAGTTTTGCATATTTGCTAGCTATTCAAAGAGCGCAAGGAGGCGTGCGAGGAATGTATACGTGGGGGATAATGACGCAAATCACCTGAAGTTCTGGCGGAGAATCTGGATTCCGACACGAGACGCGGCATACGACGCGATTCGCAACGTGCGCGGGCCAGTAGTCGCAAACCTTGGACACAGCCGCTCATTAGCGTGCCGAGGAAATTAGAATAATACATACAAAAAAGCTTTCCGAAGAGCCCACGTTAATTTGCTGCAACTTCAAGTTGAAGTAGCCAAGCTGCCGTTCGAACGTGGCCCGTACGGCTCGATTGCCCTCAAATAATAGACATAGGGGGCCTCAGTGGTCTTCTGTTTAGGGTAATGCCATCTTTTGTAGAACCCGATGCCGACAGCACACGCTCACAGTAAAATTGCAAATAAATCATCGAAAACAAAATATCGCCGTAGCACAGGCCACGCCAAGAACGCTATTTCACGCGCTTCGAAACAAAAAATTAAAATAAGCATTCGGAACTAAATGGCCAGTAGTCATCAGCATCAGCCTAAGCAAAGTGCCAATGAAGGCACCCTAAGTAGACCTATTGCTAAATTATCAAGATAATTTCTGGAAATGTTGGTCAGCGCTCCACACGCGCTCGGCTTCCCCGTATACAAGATTCGAAGTAAATGACTAAAATAAGAAGTTGATGAACGCGCGTGCATGATACCTTATGTTTTAGGTTCTTGCTTTAGAACAGTTACTGCTGCAGACGCCAGCACGTGCGGCGCGTAAACCTAGATCATACATTCTTCATGATGATTAGGTAATTAAGCAAAAGGTCTATTGAGACCACGGTGATTGAGACAAAGATTCGGCTCTGTTAGAGAGGTATGGTGGGTATATTTTAGACAATATAAATAAACAAAGCGGAGAATCGCCCTCTCCGCTGGACGTTCCTCATTTTACCGTGGAATCAATACTACTGCGAACGACCGGATGAATAGACAGAATAAATGCTTATATATTTGTTGGAAAAAAGGCACGTAGACGCAAAAAAAAAAATAAGTACAACAGTTTGTTTAACCCAGACGACGAAGCTATAAAGCGAACGCTTTTCGTGAATGCTTGATTTTGAACCACTGTATAACTTTTTGTTCATTAATTATGCTTCTTCATTTCCAATCAATATCACTTAAGGAGCGACGGTCACTTATAGTCTATAGTATATATTGGAGTTAATAGCTCTGATCTTAGAGCCTCATACTTGGTTCCCAGTCCTGGTTATTGTGGGTCCATAAGTAGCGCATTTCATTTTAAAAAGTGCACGCAACATTCTAAAATAATAATAATAATAATAACAATATTAATGGTAATAATAATAATAATAATAGGAAATAAGTTATCACCTGTCTTGTAGAAAAAACGCTAGACCTCATGATATTTTTTCTCATCTATTTTGTTGGCACAAAGCGTGTTTTTAGATCCTGCAAGTCATTACTCTACACCTCATTTCTACACGACGTGTTGAACTATGGCCAGTAAGGACACGGCGTTGTAGACGTGCACATACTCGACAAACACTTCGTTTGCACGAGCACTTTTGCTCGAAAAGCTACGTCATTCATACCACTCTACTGCGCTTGAAACCGTCCATGGTCGTCATAAGGCTGCAAACATAACACGTGCAGTTCAAGAGTTGTAATTATATACAATGTTGCAAAAATCACTTGTCAATAGAAAAAATCTGCAGCTGTTTTGCCTGATTTTTAGTCAATTATAGGCATTGAAATCTTGAAGAAAACAAAAACCGCAGGTCCTGACTTATCCTATTTAGCCTTCTACATTTTTATTTTTTATTCGGTGTTTTTATCGCTGAATGGCACAATCTCATTGACGGCGAAGCGGTAACGAGATGCTTGTCATCCGCCACGGCAGCTTCAAAGTATACACCCTAGAGTGCCTTCATGTGCGCTTCGCATAGGGTGATGCCAACTGCCTGTTTCCCTTTCCCACACCCTCTTCCACCGCCATTTTGTTTCTCTCATTGTTTCCTCGTGCGCCGGAAAGTGGCCTTTGTGTCCATCGGTAATCCCATCCGAGGGGGAAAATGCTAATCCTCCCTCCGTGGGTTCGACAACGCTGCTCCGAACTTCTGAGATAAGGTGCTTGTTTCCGGGAGGGTTATAAGCCCCACGGATTATCGCCGAGGAACAAAATGGCTGCTGGTTTGTCGGCGAGTGGTATTACAAAGGGTGGCATCACCCTAGCAAAGCGCACATGAAGGCTCCCTAATACACCCTAGCATACTTGTACGTAGCTCAACTATTCTACTCAAGTTACTGTAGTTTAACTACTTTTCTGAGTAGTTTAGTAACGTTCAATTACATTTTTATTTGGGGAACTAGTAGTTTACTTTAATTACTTTCTTGGAGTAACTTCTACTCACCTTAAGAATTACTTTCGAATTTTAGTGGTTGTTTCGCCTATCAACAAACATTCCTGCACAAAGGAGATAAGATGTTGGAAGATCAGCTGATATTTGCAAAGAGTGGGAAGCATGTGGCGTAGGAAGGGGGAAGGAGAAAATGGTTTGGAGAGTTCAAAGCCCCCCAAATTTTTATAAGACCCCCCCCCCCCCCCGCACAGACACACAAACAAACACACACTGCAACAACACTGCTAGGAGGCGCTCCCCGAGAGAGCCGGAGTAACTGCAGGATTATCGTCGAAGACTGGCGCTTCTCTGTGTCCCGAAGCTCAAGGAGAGTTGACCCATTTGAAGAAAGGGCTGATACCCGCCTCTCCCCAACGCAGAAACTCCCGCCCACTACAGGAGGTGCACACACTGCATCCTCACTCAAAAGAGGCAACAAGATGCAGCACCTGCTCTAAAACTCATCTGGTGCTCCCGTAGTTTGTGCTGTACTCATGGAATCGCGTGCTAAAAGGCAACGCGAAGATTACTTTTTTGCGTTGTCTTTCCTCCCAAAACTCAGAATAAGCAGATCTTCAAAGATTCAAACATCGTTCGAGAAACCTGTCGTAATTCCCCCAACGTTTTTATGTAAAAAATTATAAACTAGCAGCTTTGGGAAGTACCCTATGTACAGTGCGCCTCAAATTTAACGCCGCCACAGCATTTGTCGTTTCTGATAGTCCCAGTGGCGGCCGATTGAAATATCTGAACAATAATTGGGTTTCCATTATCTATTCCAGCCTGAGAAGGCACCCCAACGTTTTGGTGACACATTTTAGAGTAAGCAGCCGACATGAGCTAAATTTCTGGGAACCCAGTGGCGGCGTTATGTTTGGGGTGCATTGTACATGGTGCTTATAGTACTACTGTTTAGAAAAATGGTACTTAACTTGAAGTAAAATCTCTGAACAGCTACTTGTACTTTCCGAGGAAAGTGAAACTCCCGACTTCAATGTACATTCCCCGAATTTCAAGACAAAAAAAAAAGTGGTATCGTCTTGAGAAAACGCGCTCTTTCGAGACGTCATCTGGTCATTTCTCTGAGTGAAGTAATGGCGACAGTAAGACCGATAGAAATAAGTGCCGTATAAGTTGATTGTGCCAAATAGTTCGTCAGCGACAGTAAAACAACTATTCTGCGGCGACTTGAGCTTGTACAATATTTGCTGCCATTTCCGTAAAATTATGATGCACCTCGGATTACCCCTGGAGCAATGCATACCTGTTAAAAAAAAATATATATATATATATAGGGAATGAAGGGGCATCATGAAAGATTGTGTTAAAAGTGCCTGTACTTTACCTTGAAATATATTGTATTTATATACTTTACTTCAAGTACATTGCACCCGGTGTACTAACTACTTTACTTGAAGTACTTAACCTCTCATTTACTTTGTAATTTACTTCAAGTACTTTTTATATGTACTTTACGTATCACTGCAAACACGCAAGCACTGTCTGAAATATCAAGCTCAGACAGTGCCAAACCTCAAAGTAGAAATGACACATTCGCAGTACATAATTGGCCAAACAAACAAAAAAGTACAAAACAATTGAGCACGCAGAAGCAGAACCAGCTATTAAAGCATTTCTGGGAAAAAAAAACAAGCCTATTCATATTTGGCTAGCACAATTTCGCTAACGGATCAAAACCTCTGTACTTTTTTTTTACCATAAAAAAACATAAAGGTAACTTCAAAAGTAGCCTCAATATCAATTCGCTACTTTTTTACGGTAATTAGTAATTTTCTTAATTACTTTCTATTTGAGTAATATCTACTCTACTCAAGTTACTTTTGACGCCAATACTCAGTAACTTTACTTAATTACTTTTTTTGAGTAACTTGTACATGTCTGCACCCAAGTCAAATATGTTTTTCTGTTTGTTTGTTTTTTCTCTGGCAATTTGTGGTTTTGAAAGGCTTTATAAAAGCCAACGTATAGTCACACTTGATGTTGTTTGGCATAGTTCGGGTATTTGGCACTAATTTGTAAAAGACGTGTCAAAGTTAGGATTCACAGCTTGGCAGTTCGGTTGTCACCCATGGCTTCTTTGGGACATGGTTCCCGTCAAAATGCCAGAATTACACTTCCACTTCTGTCCGTTGGGATTTCACTTAGCAACTCTGGGCCTAAATTGAGATGACAAGCATCACATTTAGGCTTGATAGACGGCATTTATGTGACGAACCTGAGAAAACCTCAAGAAGGATACTTCGTCACAAACGCATTGAAACAAAACTTTATTAAGTCCAACCCCTAGAATTGCGATACTGTGTCCACGTTAGGCGTTTTTGTGACGTGCAAATGCATTATGTGGTGCCAGACCAATAAACTTTGTAAAAGCAAGAGGTTCACTGGAAAAAAAAAATAACGGAGATCAACGCAGAAAGCGCAAGGCCTTGCGGATTGCAAAACGTCTTACCACCATATATTTAATGGGGCTGGAACTTCCCGATATGCTTCAAGACCAATCCTTACATTAACTTCAATTTGCCTAAATGTCTGAATTCGTTACAGTAGTTACGCTCCACATACGAGACGACAGAATGAGAAGAAAAGGCGTAGTTTTATACTAAAGATGTTTTCTTTTTTTTTTACCGCTGCAAATCATTAGAGCGTCAGTTTCAAAGATTGAACAATACGCTCCTTCTGTAGTGTAGACCATTTCCAAATGTGCGTGCCATCTGGTGGCTGGTGCACCAATGACCACAGTCAGTCATGGTTTGGGAATGCACACTATGCATGTAGAAGACACGAGGGTTGGGTCAGCATTCGGCGTGAAATAAGCTCAGCTCGCACCGAAAGCGAGCGGTGCGTAAGCGTTCAGCGATGTCTCGGATTCAATCATTCGCTTTGTGCCCCCAAAAAATGGCGGCTGCCAATGTTATTGAATGAGGTTTGGAAAGAGTATTATCTAGTGCTTACATGTTTAACTGCCCCCCCCCCCCCTCCGACACTACTTAAAACGTTTTGAGAACACTATTTGGACGAACCGTATTCTGCGACCCACTATCGAACATTTTTTATTCCGAACTATTTGCGTTTCGAAATACGTTTCGAGCTATTTTTTACAAAATGACAAGCCGTGCATCCTGAACACGTTCCTCGCTTTAAACTTTTTTTGTTCCCTTTCGATATTCCGCAACATGGGGCTTAAGTACCAGTGTACCATTTTGAGTTGTAGGGCGCTGAACTCACTATTCATTTTGGCCGTAAGAATGCAAACTACCGCCCAGAAACTTCGCTCATAAATATATTATGCGAGTCTTTAGATAAACAAAAAATCAAGAACTCTGTTTTTTGCGGTCCTTTATTGAAACGGACATTAGGCATTTATAAGGATGGAATACTTTAATTGTTAATTGTCACAAAAAGCAATATTTATTTACTTTTTTATATTGAAACAAACTTGAAAATAATCGGTTGAGTGCTTTTTGGCTGGGCGATTCGAAAACTTGAAGAAATGGGCCTACATCTATCCTCTTCATCATCGAAGAGAGGACATTTGCGAAGTTTAAATATTCAGACAAGACACAATGCATTATGAAAGATCGTATTACTAGGTCTCAACCGCACTCTTAAATGTGCGACACAGCAATATATTTTACGGATGCCGTTATAAACAGCCACCGCGAATGGAATTTTTTTCCTCACAATTGTGCTTAAGACTGAAAGAGAGAGAGCGAGCGAGAGAGCGACACTGGGTAAATATTAAACCACGCGAAGGATAGAGTAAAATATATCCTTAAATATTGAAGCTCACGGTCGAGACGCAACTCCTAGGAAACCGCCGTCTTAATAATAGAACCTTTAAAGTAGCAACGAATTCGGCATGTCGGAAGACGAATTAAGAGAATATGAATAAATGGCGGAAAACATACCCTCATGATGCGTAAAGTTACAAACTCTCAAGGTGGTTTATAAATTAGTTCAGCCTACAGACTCTGGTGATCTTGCAACCGAACGTACCTATTTAAATATTTCCGGTGTTTAGGGAAAAATACCCGACTGATTGCTTCTTTCACGATGGCATCTTGAGACCTAAAGGACCCTCAAGGTTTAAAAGGAGACGGGGAGGTGCCTGTAGATGTCTTAGCACAAATCTATTAAACATTTTATGTAAAAAGAAATTATGCCTTAGACTTAAATTTTTTGATCAAGTTCACGTGCAAATTATGGAAACTCAGCCTGTGATTTTCCTTTATTTTGTTATCAAAGCCTTAAATTCAATATTGTGTTAAAACACTGAATCGGTATTAGTAACTTGTGTCTCTTAATGTCTCGACCCTCTGAATATCCTGAGTAGTCTGCTGTATATACTTTTTTTTATCAAAACCGACCGCATCTATAATTAGAAAAGTTATTATCTTATTTTTTTGTGAGCAAAGATGGGCTGCGATGTTATAAGATACGGGGATTTTGCCTCAGGTCTCTTACTTCAATTTCTGCATATTTTTAGGGACTTAGTATCGGGGATTTATGTAAGATAATCCCATTTCTTTTTTTCTGTTGTTTCCGTCAATATTCACCCTAAATTATATAAAAATATGACTTACCTCCGTTGACCTCGCAAGTTAAGGTCAGGGGCTCTCCCTCACGGTAGGGGCCGGCAACCTTGCCGAGTTTGTTGCCGAACTTGTCTCGTATTATCGGCGAGTCCGGCGGAACTGCAGAAGATTAAAAAACAGAAACAAGGTTACACCAATTACGTAAAGCAAAGAAAAATAGTTCAGGCCACTGTTTGAGCCAGTCGTACACACTCACACCTGATGCAATTTGGTCCCGGCGTCACGAGCTGTCAGAACAAGAGCTGAATAGTAAGAATTTCGGACATCGTTAATTTGTGCCCACAATGAGCGACCGTAATTGCACAAAGACGATTTATCAAAAAAAAAAAACATTGGAGGGCGCTTCGTCTGGAACCGTTTGAGAATTTGGAGTAGTTCACCGCTTGAACGCTGCCTTTCAGAGTTAAATAGCCTGCACTTTACTAAGCTGAAGGTGCCAGAGTGGGTTTTAGAAGTAGGAAGTCAGTAAGTTTATTGAAAAAAAATGTAAAAAAAAGGGAAATGAGAAATGATAGTTCAGTCTCCCATTAGCGAGGTCATCGAGCAACACGTGAAGACAACTCCCCCACTTAACCTAGTAGGGTTTTTAGTTTCTTTAGTAAAGTAATGATAAACATACTGGAGAAAATTAACTAAACATATCTCAGCGAGATTCTTGCGATGACCTATTTTCGCACGCATTATGTTCCCTGTTATGTGGATAGCCTGTACGAAACAAACCCGCGTCGCTGCCAGTATTCTGGCAGCGAAGCGTATTCTCTAAACAAGAAGAGTTGCAATCAGCTGTCGATTCATGTTTGGTTGATATCGTCGTTATAACGGAATCTTGGTTGACTCGAAACATTGATAACTCTGCACTACTTTTGAGTGATTCGTATTCAATCTTTCGCAGAGACAGAATGGGACGTAGGGGAGGAGGCGTCTTTATAGCGGTTAAAAAATACATTACATGTTCAAAAAAGCGAAGTATTACATGATTGTGAAGCATTGTGGGTTCGAATAAAGATGTCCTCGTTCTTTGTACTGGTCATTGCCTGTTACAGGCCGCCCGATCTTCTTGGATTCCCATCCTTTCTTGAGAAAAGTTTGGAATCACTCGCGGAGATGTATCCCACAGACGAATTTATACTCACTGGAGACTTTAACTACCCTGAAATCCCATGGCCTGTTGTACCTGCTCGCATGCCGTTTGACTCGTGGCGCTGCCTTCCCGCTCAGGCCCGAGGTTTTGTTGACTTGTGCAGCACGTACTCACTGTCCCAAATGATTAATGAACCAACTCGCGCTTCTGCAATTCTCGACCTCTTTCTTACTACCAACCCTGAGTGTGTCACAGCTGTTGAACTCCTAGAGCCTCTTAGTGATCAGTCTTCTATTCACGTCCAACTGTCAATACCTACCAGTAAGTCATGCCCTTTAACTAAGACTGTGTTCAGCTATCCACGAGCCGACCAGAATGCTCTCCTCCTGCATCTCTCCCGTTTCATGCATACCTTCCTGAATGGCTTTCAGTATAGAAATGTTGACGAAAATTGGACCCTGGTCAGGAGCGCGTTAATGGAAGCCTTGCATACATTTGTTCCGAGAATTCACATCAGGTCATGTACTGAACGTCCTTGGTTCTCCGTCAGTCTCAAACGGCTCCTGAGCAAAAAGCAAAGGCTCTACACACTTAACTTTTTTACACCCTTTAAGGGTGCTACAGCACCCTTTAGGGGTGTTGCAGGGGGTCTGAACCCTTCGCTTAGCCGTCCAGCACCCTTTTTCTTGCAGGGTTAGCACCCCTCACGACGAGCGCGAGGGTGCATGAGCGCGAGCACCCTTCCGATTCATTGTGAGGGGTGCTGAGAGTTGGAAGGGTGTTGGAAGGGTGCTCAGTTATTCGGTCAAGGGTGTTCTTTATTTTTAACAGCATAATTTAGAAAAAAAAAGGAAGCGATAGCTATCTGTATGTCGTCTTCAGTTTATATAACTGGCCTCAGCGTACATTAGATGAATTGATGAACCACAGTAAATTTTTATTCATTTTATTTTTATTTATGACTAATCAACCAAAATCTGTTACTCCGAAAATCCGATTGGCATCTGCTTCAAATTAAGACCAGCAAAAATAAAGCTCAATCAATCAATCAACTAGTATTTACTGCAGAGTTAAGGAAGAACCACTGGACTTCACGCTGGCATAGTTCAATAATAACAATAAAAATAAAATCATTTATTGTTTTTTGCAGTGCCCAGGGGCATCCAATAGACCGCTTCCACAGCTAGTTTCAGTACGCCACCGCTGCCGACATGCATCGTGGGAGCTGTAGCTTTTCTGCACACGCGACAACCCTGCTAGAGGTCTGCGCGAGCAGAGCACGAGGCGGCATCAGCTATCTCGTGAATTGGCGTCTGCCTCACTGATCTCTATTGTAGTAGGCTGGATCGCGGACCGCGGCTACGGCAGCTGGGGCCGAGCGTCGCCACCGGCGGCCATTGATTGGCACCAGCCAATGCATGGGACTCTATGGGAAGAACGAGTAAAAGTTACGTTTTCCTCTGTTTCTAGGCTGTTGTCGGCACTGAAACTTTTTGACTGCTTTTCGGTAAGCCCGTCAAATAGCTTGCATACAAACATTAAAACTGACAGTCCTCGCAGTTCTTATAAATAAATATTTTGTGGTCGAGAGTGACTCCGCTGCATTGCAGCTCGATGAGGCGAGTGTTACCTAGAGTCACCGCGGAGTTGGTGGCGGTTTCGTTGAGTTGGGTTTAGCAGACGACAAGCTCGAAGCCTTTGCTACGCAGAATTTGCTCGCTCCCGGAAAGCCGCTGTCGAGATGAAACTTCTCTGTCATTCGTCGACTTCTGGGCTTCCCTATGGACGGTCTTATTGACGGCAAGTTCCTTTGTTTACTTCACTACGAGAGCAAGCTTGCCAGCTCAGCCGTAGTTGCTCCGGTACGTTTGATTTTTTTTATTCGGCGACCGGACGTTTGACAAATACCAATTCGATCTCCAAATACCCGACATAAGGATCGCAGCGCACCATAAAATACTCGCCTCCGAGCACAGCGTACATGCTTTGATACGCTTACTTTTGTGCGTTTCTCCTATAGACTTGCGTGTATTGCCTGGTGTCAAGCAATGGCCGCCGGTGGCGACACCGACGGGCTCCCGATCCGCTATCCAGCCTACTACAATAGAGATCAGTGGTCTGCCTCCTACGAACTACACTTATGGCGGCGTCACGCATGCGTGGAACGCTTGATGAGATCGGTCTATTGGTCTTCTTGCTAGCGTAGTTCAATAGAATGCATAAACAGATATGCTTGCGCGCGCGCACACACACATACACGCCCGCACGCGCTTACGCAAGCATGTACACGCACAAACGCACGCAGACGGAGACGCACGCACAAACAACCACGCGGACCTATCCACACTCGCACACGAACACGGGCGCATGAACGCACACACGAACGCACGGAAATTAATACAACTGAACGAAACGTGCTTGAGCTATAGTTTCGGTTTCGTGTTGAAAAAGAAAACCTAAAGTTTAGATAAAACCTAAGATAGAATAAATTTTTGGTTAACTTTCTACAACATTATAGTTACACTATTAATAGTAATATAATACTTATTTGCTTAGTTTGGCTTTCAGAAAAAAAAAAAAAGAAGAGCCTTTTGAAGACTGCTCAAGGGCCATCGCTATTGCACTCAGCTGCCGTTGGCAGTGACCGTTTGGGGCAACGCAGGCTTCGAGGATCGCTTCCTTTTTACGTTTTAGCCGTTTTCGCAGATATTTTAGATATCTTCCTTACAAATAACGTGTTCAAGCATAGCAAGCGATGACTGAGAGCTGGGAGACGCTGCGTTACCAACGCAAGTTGCGGACAGTCCATCAACACTGCTGGAAACGCCGGTGAGCAATTTTGTTTCTGCGAACTGCGTCGCTGTTTCAAACTTTGTCGTGGACCAAGGGCTTGCTAAGCTATGCTTGATTCTAACGATGCTTCTGGCCGGTGTTATTTCGTTATTTGAAAAGAGCGTACGTTGTTCAAAACCTATGGCTTGCTCCGCAGGGTGAAAGAGATTCGTGTGCGGCGGAGCCGAGAGGCTGTTCTGGGCGCCGTTCTACGACGTTCGTCCGACGACGCTTTTGCGGAGCGTTCAAGTGCAGTCTGACGGCAGTTCAAGCAATCACAGGTCATGCTAGTTCGGACGTGTGGTCTCAACAGCCGCTCACCACCGATTCGTTTCGTAAAGCGGGAGCGAGAAAAAAACGTTACAAGAGCGAGCAGCATGATTTCTTGCCTATGCTTATGCCTGTGCCGCAGAGGTGCGCGGTCTCTTGGCGTATGCCGAAGCGGCACGCTTTCGAAGTTTACGATTGTGCGATGTAAATAAAGGGAGTTTGGATGTCGCGTTTTTACGGGGCAGCGAAAGCCGCTACAAAAAGCAGAGCAGCTAAAAAAAGCAAAAGTATGAAAAAATTCAAAAAGATCCTGAATATTCGATGATGTTGAGACTACCAACGTACCGACTCGCCCAGTTATTCTTTCTGTAAAAAAAATAATAGCCAATAGTAATAAATGAAATAAATACCAACTTTTAATTGGTTATAAATCATGTGTAATTTATTCACTACAGCCTTCCTTGCTCTGTTGCTTTCATGGTATCAGGTAATGTGTAAATGTATAGGATAGTTCACAGGAACAATTTATGTCCGACCCATTATATTGTATGTTTTCTCTAAATGCTTGAAGTTATATAAAAATGCTCATCATAAATTAAGCGGCACCATTGAATGCCAATAGCTTGTGACTTTCATGTATGTTCCCAGCAAAAGAAAAAGATGCATTCAAAAAGGGCCAATTATTGTGTTTCCTCTCTGTTAAAGCTTTTTACAGGTACACTCAAAACGTGGGTGTCTACGTCTAAAAGAGTGGAATTGACATTTCCCGCAGGGCTGGCAGGCCTGACTCAGTTTGGCTGGCAGCTTGCAACCTATGGGAACCTGAAGAACTGCACCACAAGAGTGAGAGTGACGCCCACCCTGCACTTCCTCTACGATGGCACCATAAGGAAGAGGGAGCTGCCCCCAAAGTGAATGCAATGGCAGGTGGGTCGTTACAGTGAACCCCCATACAGATGATACCAAACAGAAAATCATTAAAAATTAATTATTATTATACACAAAGAATGGGAGTCGCACAGACAAGGAGGAGGAGATGAACACAGTGCTGTGTCATGTCCATATGCTCTGTTCCCATATTCTTCACAATTTATTTTTAATAATTGTCTACCAACTGGTCCAATCATCAGAACTAGCCAACAAGAGTATGCTGCTATTTTTTACTCTGCATTAACACTGTGCTTACAGTTAAATCCTACAGTAATGAACAAACAAAAAAATGGGAGCAAGCCAGGCACGTAGCCAAAATTTTGATTCGGCGGTGCCCATGACAAAATGCTGTATGAGGGGGATGGGGGAGAGGAGGACCCAGCAAAATGGAAGATTTAGGGGAAGGAGAGAGAGGAGAGAGCGGAGAGGGGGATGGGCTTTCGTTATCTTTTGAGTAGGACAGGCGCTGGCAATGCCTCTGTGCCACTGGGAAAGCTGACGTTCATATCCTTCAAATTAATTGGATCCAAAAAGCTATAATATGTATTAGCGGCTGAGAAACTGCCCTGGAGGAATGCAGGCAGAGGATAACAAAATTGAATGCACACACGACAGAACAATCCTACAGAAAATCAAGACGGACAGAATAATCCACCACCGATGGAGTTGCCATGCAGTTGCTTTCATTTTGTGCGTTATGACGTCGTTGAGCTTCTGAAGCAACTAGCTAGACATGTCAGTTTGTACTGGGCAAAATACGATGAAGGAGCATTTTTTTTCGTTGCTATTTATGACCTTCCATTTCAGCTTCTTCAGATAAAAGGAATCCTTAGAATCCTTGTATTAGTAATTTGGGCGACCTAGGCAATAAGGATAGAATTATGTTACTAGTGCATTATGTTTTAATTGAACAAGGCAGAACCAGCTTGTGCTGCAGTGGCGTCACATAATGCCGAATGCACGTGACTTGCGACGCATTGGCGATGCCTCATGAAGCAACTATGGTGGGTCAGACGCGCGATGCCTTTTTTAAAGCAAAATGAATATTATAATCAGGGAGCTGCACCAGTTATTTATTAAAGTACTTTTTATTTAATATTGCAGATAAACAAGGAACATCTGAAGTTATAATTATAAAGTATGGAATCATTAAGCGACGAAAACAACAAATCATCAACACACCCGCCATGAAGCGGTGGAACAGGGGGCGCACCACAGTAGCTCTCAGCAGTAAAGGCACACTTGAGCAGTTGTCACAGCTGTGCAGTGGCTGAAATTACACCTGTGTGATCGCAGGAAACTTTGCTTAGAACCAAGCCCCTTAATTTTGTGCAACAGGTGGTTATGGGACTAATGCAACAAATGCTCGCCAATCTGTGCCTTCAACTCGCCGGGCGCTGTGAGTAGGCATGCTCGGAACATTAGCGTGGTTTTGTCGTCTTCTGCTGCCCCTGATACCGGCTGGAGCCAAGAGTCTTCGCCAGTGTGCTTTAGACGCTTACAAGAAGTATGCTTTACACGCTTACAAGAAGTATGCTTGTACAGCCCATACATCCAGCTCCACACTCCTTTTAGTACCCGAAGCTCCAACTTCGATGGACCTTGCAAATCATGTAGGCAAGCGCCGTGGAAGGCGAGAGCCCTCCACGGCTCCAAGGGCATGAAAACTGTAGAGAATTTCTACTAACCTTATACTGGAACGGTGCTACTATTTTTCAGACATCTTGGCAGTAGCGGCTACGATGATCGCGGTTTACAATGTCAAGGAAACCATGGCACTGTCACATCTGTTTCTTGGAGAGGAGGTAAGCTCTCAACTATCTTTTCTAGCATAGATTGCAAAATGTAACCTAGCGCTTTTATGAACTCCCTTGCGCACAATCTTTCTAAGCAAATGTTTAGGCAACATTGGGGCACATATGCAATTGTGAATGTATCCATCTTATTAAAGTTTTCCATTTCCTTTTTTTTTAATGGCAGCCAAGCATGCAGTACAGTATAAACTAGCACCTTTCTTGCACAACAGATAGAGCCATGTTCCATGCATGTACCTAGTTTAGCCTTCATCTAGATCATAGTTTAGCAAAGTTATGCAGTTGGAGCTGATGTTTAGGAGTCGCATGGTCTCAGGGGAGCCAATACGATGCTGATGGCACTGCTTCAGATGTTTGACTACAACTTCGACAAACAAGCTTTCTAATCACTGCACGACACACTCTTCTAGAAAGGTACAAAAGATCCAGTGGCTGTCTTTTTTGACACACTGATGATTGGAAATATCATGGCCAAAAGTAGTTTCCACAAGATTTCTAACCACCTAAAGCAATATATTTTGGCCCAAATGTACATGGGAGTTGAGGCAATTGCATGTCAGGAGATCACACACGGAGAATGTGGGCTCCTGTTGACTGATTCTGGTTTTTTTGCGATGAGCAAGCCAAAGCAACGTTTACGTCTCTTTGTGGAACCAGACTTTTGGCTAGCATTGCCGAAATTTGACTCATCGCAGAGATAATGCAGGTGTCCCTGTTGCACTGATGATTTTGCATATTTTTCAGTGCTGGAAAAGCATGATTTACTGCCACTTGTCTAAGTTACATTCTGTACACGTGTAAGCAGGCCTGCAGGGGGTGGGGGTATTATATATTTCACATAGATCAAGTGACTATAGCAAATAACACTGGACGAGCTCGCTGGTAGATAGTGATATATTAACTGTGATGATTTAGAGAAGACTATCACGCATGGTTCCTGCCTTACATTGCATTGATTTTGTTTGCTAACACAGGAGCAAGACATCCCGGCAATGCCGTGCGTCGTGTACTCTGGCAATGACGCCGAGGGGGCTGACTTTTTGTACCTCGCTGTCGATAGGCAGCGGTTTTTGTCCGTGAAAAATGCAGAGGA
Organism: Ixodes scapularis; assembly: GCF_016920785.2. Taxonomy (NCBI): domain Eukaryota; kingdom Metazoa; phylum Arthropoda; class Arachnida; order Ixodida; family Ixodidae; genus Ixodes; species Ixodes scapularis. Next base: position 13,086,962 of record NW_024609873.1, on the reverse strand, counting down.
CGACATCGCTGTCATCATGGTGGCTTACTGGCTTTTTAGTATAAGTACTCGAAAAAGGCAGCAAACACAGTTGCTGTTCTAGAGCGGTTGTTTGTCGGCCTCAGCAGCACTACTCCGAGGCCAGTTGTGTTGAAGTTCCTGAACAAGGTCGCAAGAGCGTAAAATCAATGAGGCCGACAATCAACCGTTCTAGTACCAAAGGGATGCTGAACCGAGATTTGGATAGCACGAAACCAGGCAGGAGCACTAGGTGGGATGCTGCAAACCACATAACTCATATGACGGTATCTCTTATGGATGGCAGTACTTTTTGGAACATGTGAGCATGAGTGAACAAAGCTTGCGACATCTGTATTCTCCTCTTCCCTTTTTCGAAAATATCCCCATCCAGTTGAGATACTGCTGCGTGAGTGATGTTTTGGGGTCTGTAGCATCCCACTGTGTGCTTCTGGTGCCTTGTTTTGTGAAGTCAAATTTCAGTACCAGCACCCATTTAACTTTTAATTTTCTAATTCTAAACTAAAATAAATGTACCATACTTTCCAGACTATAGTGCACAAACTATTCATGTCTAAAAGTTGATATTTTACACGTTACAGTCTATCTACAGGTGTGGACTCTACAATTTTTGTTTCAAGATTGTTCATTATTACAAAACTGTTTGACCAGATTGCCGTGTTTTGGATATTTTACGCTGGGATAAAGTAATCAAGACAACCTCTTAGCGTCAGTCTGTTTCCCAGGCTTTCGATACCTTGCATCTGACATGTTGTTTGCTTGGGAGCCTGCAAGCAACCAACTTAGGTCAAGCTTAATCTTGAGGAGCTCTGCGATTGGGTGACGAGCGGATCACAGAAAACCCCCTGACATTCATCCGCAGATATCCATTTTGTGGAGTTCTCCAGCCTGGAGTTATCACCGAGGACTATACACCGAGTGCGGACTATCTAAGAAAATACTTGTTCTTTTTAGCCGAAATTTACCCTTGCGCTTTATACACCGGATTGTGGACTATAGTCTGGAAAATATGGTAGCTTGTTTTAATGTTTTAAGCCCTAAACTAAAAGAAGTATAGCTTGATTTTTATGCAACTTTAGGGCCCTAAATGAAAGTCGCATGTGCAATGGAACAAAAAGTATACTGTCGAAACGGAAGGCATCTAGATTGTTCTTCTGTTCTAGTCATTTTGATCAAGAACCATTGTGATGTACTAAGTTAATCTGTATTGATTTTTGTTTTTTTCTTATTTTTACTAGCATCTTATGCCTATGCTGTGATATTTAAAGAAAATATATTTGGTTATTTCTATGGAGGACATAGCAGGTTATTTTGTTGTGCTCACATAATAGTTCAATAAATGATTATTCATTTAATTTGGCTTTTATTAACTCAAACCCCCAATTGTTTCTCGATTTTTACTAGCATCTAGGCCTATATATGCTGTGATATTTGATAGAATGCCTCAAGTATTGTATTTTGATATGTGTGAGGAGGACATACCTCATTATTTTTTTGTAGTCGCATAATGGCTCAATAAATAGTTATTAATATAGTTTTCTTTTCAGTTTTTTGTTTCTCATTTTATAACAACTTTTGTTTACTTGCAGCTTAATCACATGCTGTTTGTATGCAGCTGATGCCACTCGCCATGCCTTGGGCGAATGTGTAAAGGTACTACGGCATACCAAGTATGACAACTCGTAACCACCTCATATGCAAGGCAAATGACCGACGAGCCAGAGCGGGATGCAAGGACCAAGTATCGGGATTGAACAAGCTAAGCTCCTTGTTTATATTTGTACCATACACTTTTTCACATTGTATAGTTTGCATGAGCAAGTGCTGATTATGCATGTGATGTATATCACACTTCTTTGTTGGCAGTTTGACGATTGGACACTTTTAATGACACATTGAGATTGGTGGCAGACTCCTTCTTTAAAATAATGTTTGAAAATATCTCCCACTGATCTTTTCTAGTATACGAGTATTAAGACCATCGAGCAATTAATAAATTCAGAAGCTTTAGCCATGGAACAAATTATGTGATATATTTTTATTTTTCTTCCAAATTTTGTGGGAAGTAAAACTTAAATCACGTAAGATTTTCCTGTAACTTCCGTTTGCACATAAGTTAAGCTTCACATTGAAATATTACCTTTTCTGCCATGCACATCTTGCCTTCATTATCGGACAGTGCATCTATGAACAGCTGGTTCAAGTAGCATGTGTGCCGATGCATTGCACACATATCAAATAATGAATCCAGTTTCTGTAACGAGGTCCTATGCTGGCACTGTACTTTTGCATCTCCTTATTTCATCACTTATCTGGTCTGCATACTTCGTGGTTTTCTGGTTGCCATACCTGGTGTACTGAACCCAGTTTGACAGGTGCTGAGATACAGGGTGATTCATTCTCATCGGAACAGTTTCTTGTAAAATAAATCTTCAGTTTTATGCAAATTATCTTTTTATAGTTGTGTTATAGTTGTCCTGGCAGACACTTTATACAGGCAAGATGACAGCTAAAAGTGGACTTATTGCATAAAATCCATGGATTAGCTTTTTAGTTACTGGTTTGATGACACCAGCACATATTGTGAAAATGGGGCAGTCACCTTAGACCAGCTTATTTCTCGTGAAATGAGCACTAACCTTAGAAAAACGATTGAGAAAGATCCTTGCACACAAAACGGGTTGTGGGATACAATACTTTCTGGACCGCTACATTACCGCTGCCTTTGGTAAAATTATATTTTCTCTTTTTTTTTTGGCCAGTGTGCTCATTTCAGGATTTATAAAAAATTGACTGGTCTGAGGAGGTGATTGTCTTCAATTTAGCAACAGCTGTCGAACCAGTAATTGAAAAAGTTAATCAACTAATTTTAGATAATAGTCCACTTTTAGTGCCAGCCTGCCTGTACAAAGTGTCGGCTTGAATAAGTGCTCATCTGTAACGAAATCATCTGTGTAAATAAGATAAGTTTTGCTTTACAAAATTCTATTTCGATTAGAATGAATCATCGTCGAGCACCCATTAAAACCAGCATCAGCACCTTTGAATTGGGGTGCATTGCACCTAGCACCCTATACTACTTCACACCCCTATAGGGTGCTTTGGCACAGGGGTGCTCGTTTGCACCCTCAAAGGGTGTTCGTCCTGGGACAAGTGCTTTACACCCCTAAGGGGTGTAAAAAAGTTTAGTGTGTACAGCCACGCAAAACAAATTAGAACCCCACCAGCGTGGTCTAAATACCGAGAATGCGCCTCGAGACGTAAGTAAGAAATTAAGAAGGCTAAGCATAAATTCTTTAATATCGACCTCTTTAATTTGCTAAAAACAAACCCCAAAAAATTCTGGTCAACTATAAAACCTAAGCAAATTAGACCATTCCTCCGCATTGTTGACTCAGACGGAAATGAACTCTCGGAAAGAGAAAGCTGCGAGAGCCTCCACTCTTATTTTGGCGACGTCTTCACTGAAGAGTCTTTTCCATTACCCGACCACATCCCTCAATATACAACCGTAGGCAGTATGGACTCTATTTCTATTACCCCGCCTGGCATCGAGAAACTGATCGACAACCTTCCCAATAATTCTGCCCCAGGCCCGGACGATATATCAACTAAACTGCTCAAATTAACCAAATCAGTTTCTAGTATTCGTTTATGTAAAATATTCCAACCGTTTATTGACTCCGGTGACGTACCCCTTGACTGGAAGCATGCTAGCTAGGGTTTGCCCAATATATAAAAGCGGTGACAAAGACTGCCCTAGCAATTGTAGGCCTATATCTCTGACTTGTGTTGTAAGTAAGTTGATGGAGCATATCATTTACTCAAATATTATGAACTACATGGCTGATAATGGTATACTTTTTCTAAACCAGCACGGTTTCCAGCGGTCTCTGTCCTGTGATACCCAACTTTTCGAATTCGTAACACACATTCATAAAAAACTACATCTTCGTGCAGAAACGCACGCTATTTTTATAGATTTCTCCAAAGCGTTCGACAAGGTTCCTCACCAACGTTTATTATTAAAACTACGATCGCTTCAAATTGATGAAACTCTGATTAATTGGATAGCTAACTTCCTCTCAAACCGAACACAATATGTCACCCTTAACAATAGTTGCTCGTCATCTATAGTGGTCAAATCTGGAGTACCTCAGGGAACCGTGCTGGGTCCTTTGTTATTTATCATTTATGTGAATGATTTACCTTCGCTAATTAAGTCTTCAATTAGGCTATATGCTGACGACTGTGTTGTGTATTCTAAAGTAAGCAATCGCTCTGACTGTGTGCAGCTTCAAGCTGATCATTGTGCTATTGAATCTCGGTGTGAAAGGTGGCAAATGCAAATCAATGTAGGTCAAACCAAACAAATGACCTTTACTACGAAACATAACACAATAAATTTTCAATACTCCCTTTCCTGTAATACGATAGAAAATGTTCCAACTTACAAGTACCTCGGTGTTAACTTAACAAGCAATATCTCATGGGAAAATCATATAACCCATATTATTAGCAAAGCTAACCAGACTCTCGGCTTTCTGCGACGCAATCTCTCCCTTGCCTCCAAGGAAACTAAATTATTAGCATACACCTCACTTGTCCGTCCCCAGTTAGAGTACGCCTCATCTGTCTGGAATCCCCAGCAGTTATTTTTAGAAGATATGTTAGAAGCAGTCCAAAACCGCGCAGCACGGTTTATTCATCGAAATTATACCTTCCCTACTAGTATCACAACTCTTAAAGCTCAACTTGGTCTTCCCTCTCTCAAAACGCGTATGACGGTATCCGCCTAACTATTCTTCATAAATTTTACTACCATCTTCCTTTCCAGAAAACTTTGCACTGTATACCCGCTCCTCGTATCTCCCGTCGCTTAGATAATTCCTGCAAACAATTTTTATCCACTCCCAGGACCAATACCTTTAAATTTTCTCCCCTGCAGCTTTCCGTTACCAATTGGAATAAACTGCCAGATCCAATAGTAACCATATCGGACACTTCAAATTTTAGAGAAGGACTGGCCACCTTTTACGGCGCGTAACTGACGTTTTTGCTATCTTTTGTTTGTTTTTCTTGTTTGTACCGTGTGTACTTAAATCTTAGAAATACTGCCCGCCCCCCTTATGTAAAGCCCCACGTGGGCATTTAAGGGATAAATAAATGAAATGAAATGAAAGATGCACGCACATGGTCGGATACAGGCAGGCAAATAAAGGCGGAAAGCTGCACACCCGCCAGTTCTTATCAGAGCGCCATCGTCACTGCCGTTCGGAAATACCTTTCTTAATCAATTCTTAAACCTGGAAACGTCTGCTGAGAACCACTGACCGTAGCATTGCACAAATAAAGGTAGAGCGAAATAAGAGGGCAAAGACACTAACTTGTCCGTGTCTGTGTTTTCCGCCTGTCCTCGTCTTTTTGCGCTACCGATATTTGTGTAATGTATAACCAACTATCCCGCCATATGAGTTTAATACCTTAAGCGTCTATTTCGTTTTCGAAGATCGGGTTGTGCCAATCGTCCCTCATAGGATTGGTTTTCAGGGTTTCTTGGTTGTCAAAAACATCTCACTTACTCTTAGTTCGGGCGCTGATATTGAAAAGAAACAGCGCTACGCTACGTTTCGACCACGGCACCTACGTCGGTTAAGTTGTAGGTCTAGCTTGTCAAGCCGCATATAGTCCCCAGTATATAACCTACGCATAGGCGAAAGTCTAAAAAGACAGACAAGTTCGGATGTACTGGCTTGCTGCGTCTAACGTGCGAATGTTCAAAAGCGCGTCCAAGCTAGTTTCCTCGATCAAAAACAGTGGAGAGTTGAATTGGTCGGTTGATTTAAAGTGCTACCAGCTGCTCGATTGGAGTCCCGTGATATACGAGCCGCGTTTTTCAATACTAGCAGCGCGGAGGAGTCGAAAGCGTCGATTGTCTGCGAGCGTCTTCGACCTCTGCTCAACTATCTTCCTTCACACAAGGAAACTCGCGCATGCGCGTGAGCAGCCAATCTGCGCAGAACCATTAAGTTCCAAACGCTCTTTTTTTTTGTTTCATTTTCTGTCTGTTTTAAACCTAGTATCTTTCCTCTTCGCGAGCGGGATGCTGCTTACCGCTTTTGATGCAGCGAGCGGAGGAGAACCCCGCCGCAACCACTTGCCACAACAGAAACACCACTCCATGCCTGCGGCTCAGACTGTCTTGAGAAAGACAGTGATTTCTTCATCGTGAAGACACTCCTTCTAAGTGTAGTTTAGTACGTATAAAAATGGATATTTATATCTATATGTATTATAACCTGATGTGTTGTTTTTGTTTCGTTCTGCGTGGATTCCTGCTTTCACTGCTCTTGCGGGGATGATAGTCCCGCTGAAGCTTTTAGTGTCTCAGTCAGTGTTTAATTTTCGTTTCTCCATCCATCCTCGGAAACGTTAGTCTCTTATTGCTGTGTGATGAATGTTGGACGGTGGTCTCGAAGTGCCGTCTTCAATAATACGCTGTCTGGCTCTGCGTAGAAACAACTCTACCGTGAGATTGTTTTGCTGACCACCGGCACGGCGTTGCTCTTCCCCAGTCCCGAGGTCGCTATACGGGGTGAAGCCAGACGATGGCGGTCGGAGGCTCCGGAGGGATTTGGAGCGACGGCCTCTCTGAGAGTGGAACGACACCATTGGCTCTCTGGCTATTCGGTTGCCTCCATTCGCCAACGTCGACACCTTCTACATAGGAAGTTGCTCGTTTAGAATGGCCGCATTATGCGCTATCCGCTCCGGAATATCTGCTGGTGGAGCCGGGTGAGCACACTATAAAGAAATGTTGATCCCTTTGAGAAAAGACAGCTCTCCCTTTGCAACCATTGAAATAATAAAAACAATATTAAATTCAAATTCTTTTCCGGGGGGGGGGGGGGGGAGAGATACAGTTTATTAAATAAAACCGTTTTTTGTGTGCTTATCATGCGTCATCCTCTAACCTTTGCGAATTTCGATCACTCAGTGCTTGGATGCTGTAATTCGATGCCAGTTGTCACTTCTAAATCTGTCGATATATTTTATTTAGGTCAGCGTACTAGCGTTCTTGCACTCTTGTTTTTAATGTACAACTTTTTCAGAAACCTGAGGTATACAATGGCGCACACACCAGCCGCCTTCGACTCCGCTCTAAGAAAAAATGGAGGAAAAAAGTAGCAACGGCGCGTCTTCCTCCCTTCTACTGACGCGCCCCCAAGCGGACACGAGAAAAGGGGAGGAACGAAACGTTTTTCTCCTTTTCCAGGCAGACGGGAGAAAGCTTTCGCCCTCTCGACTCATCTTCTTTCAATTTCGTTTTTCGAGCAGGTCGCGCACGTTGTTTAATAAATAGCTGTTGAGTTGAATGAGCTTCAGTGGCAGCGAAGGCCGCCTGTAATTTCGTCTTTTAGTCTAAACATGCAGAACATTTCGGTTTCACTGACGTTTTTATCCCTAATTTTATCAAACGAGCAAACGAAGCCGCTAGAAACAGCGAAGTTCCAGAGCAGTGCCAGCAGCGCCTCGTACACTGGGGGATGGCCGTCTCCGGATTGCGGGACTCGCGCGGCACGGAACCGACGGAACTACAGTAGCGAAACCACGCGGAACTGTGTCGACGTTTTCGACGTTGTGGAAACCGCAGGAACTGCGTCCAAGACAGGCAGGTTTTGCTGCCGGCTGCCTGGGTGCCTCCCGTGCTGAGTTCGGTTCTGTTTTCCGATGCCGAGTGCAACCGGCGTTCAACGTGGTTCTGTATTTGTGCGTGTCAGCACCATAGCTGCAACATCGTGATGGCAGTGTTGTGGGTTGTGAACAGAAGACTGGAATTATCGCCGATGTGACCGTGTGTTCGCGTATCAGTGGTGTAACAAGAAGATGAGATCGTAAACTGTCGGGCGGTGATGCCGCTGGTCGGGCCGTGATCGCAGGGGGCGGGGTGTCGCAGGTTGACATTCCGCTTTCCATAAAAAAGTTTAATACCACTTGAGGGATTACGTGCAATCGATCAACGTGCGGATAGTCATGTTGGAACGCTGGTCTGAACAGCAGAAGCACCTATCGCTATCGTACAGTGGCCAATGTGACTGTCGGAATTGTCTCGTCCCCGAGAGCGATTGCACTCTGGGGCAAGGACTGAACAGTAAGAAATCGTGACGGAAAGTACAGGGTGTCACAAAAGAAAATTTACACGGTCTTTTTTACCGCAAAAATAAACTAGCAGCACCGAACACTCATTCTGCGCCCAAAGGTAGAGCTAGAGGTCACAACCAGATGCCAAAGTTTCAGCCCGATCCAATAACTTAATTAAAAGTTATAAGTGATTTTCTGCAAATTTCGTGCTTCAAACTGAAGACGTCAGCTCGCTTCATTTCGGGTCATCAGGAGGCTTCTTTTGAAATCTCAAGACCGGCTCGAGTATTGGAGACGTGCAGCCGATATCTAAATGATGATAGCTTATTTTTGTGTAAACATGGAAGGATTCCTATAGGAGCACGCACGTGCGTCCTTCTTGATATAAAAGAGAAATGTACTGTGAAGCGTTTCGCCCAGAGAGAAAGTGGAGAAGTTTAGATACACTTCAGGAGACGAGAAAGTGGAGAAGTTTAGATACACTTCAGGAGACGATATTCCCTTACAAGGGGTTGTCCTCGGATTAATTTACCAGGAAGCACATTGAAACGGTCTGCTTATCTTGAAAATGCCATATTAAGGCCTTGATTGGCTTCTGTGTGGTTTCTTTTTTCAGCGATGATGGCTAGTGCTAACGACAGAGGCGACTGAGTAAGCCGTTATCCGAAGCCATTAATTATTTGCTGGAATTAAACTCCCTCGTCAGCGTATGGCCACTTTTAGCGCCGAGACGTTTCGGTGTCGCCCCCTTGTGGTTTCCGTTTGTCGCATCACGACAACGATTTGGCTCGCCGTGATTGGCAGGGTTTGCCTCGCCGTGAACCGGCGATTGGGCAGGCATTATCGGTATACAGGAAGGTTTGGCTTGGCCAATCGCGAACTTCGATGCTCCGTGACGCTTTTTGGTCGCGCACGTCGCTAATCGTCACCGACAACCTAAGAAAAGCAAGGTGCGTCGAGTCCCGTAAATTTTTTTTTGCTCCGCAACAAAAAAAAAATGCACAATTAATATTAAAAAGAGAACATCAGAGGAACAAATGCGAAGCAAGGAGCGCGAAGATATTAGGCCACGCCGCGCGTGTGTTAGGCAAATGGTAACCTTTTAATGGCTCTCTTTATGCGAGACGATGGCTTTGTGTTTTATATGTTTAATCAGCACGAGCCACCGACAACCTCAGAAACAAAGGCCCTGGATCATTATGTTCAGGCTCCTTCATACGTCATTTATTCTGCGCATCGATAATAGGGAGCTTTAGGGCACCGTTTTTTTATATTCGACACGGTACGATGGGTCCTTCGGTATTAACTGCCCAGATAAGCGTCGTCTGGGGTTAGCGCATGTGCAGTGTGTTCCGGAGGACCCATCGTACCGTACGGCATCTGCAAAAACGGTTCCCTAAAACTTTCTAATAAGAGGTATTGTGTCTTGCTTCGAACATGCTAGCAGACAGTGTTTGTTTGATAAGTGAGACAGGAGCGTCCTATGAAGAAGAAACACGGCCTCAGACAGTAGAAAGTCTTGGGGAACAGTTTTAATGCGAAAACATTAACGGTATCATGGAGCGGGCTGACGTCATCAGTTTGAAGCGTGAAAACGGCCCCTAGTTTTCTTCGGTTCCATTGGCTGGCGCGCGTCGACGGGGTTTCCATTGGCCGCTGCGCTCGTCAGTTTCCACGACCGCTCACTTCATGGCGCTGCTTGTCCATCAGCGCGGCGTCAACACGGAGCGTCCGAGGTCACCAGGGTGGCACACGCGCTGACCGGTGACGAAAAGTACGCAGCAGGCGAATAAAGAAGCGGACGAGGGGATGGCATGCTTTCGCATTCACAACTCATAAGGAACGCTTAAGTGTACCTCAATCTTTTTAGAGGGCAGCTCTTAGGAGCCCGTTCCCGGCTTGAGCGGCGTCGGCGTCGGCGTCGCCGTTGGCGTCGGCGTCGCCGTCGGCGTCGACGTAACCAAGGTCACCCCAAGGTCACGCGGCCCCCAAGGTCATCCCAATGTCACGTGACCCCAAAGATCACCCCAAGGTCACGTGAGCCCAAAGGTCACCCCAATGTCACGTGATCCCCAAAGGTCACGTGACCCCCAAGGTCACGTGACATCCAAAGTCACGTGACCCCCACCCCCGAGGTCACGTCACCACCCCCAGGGTCACGTGACCCCTGCCGAGGTCACGTGACCTCCCCGATGACGTCATCGTCACTGATGACGTCACCGGCATTCGCATCGTCATCGTCATCATCAGTGATGACGTTATGTAACGTCACTGATGACCTCACCGGCATCCGCATCGTCATCGTCAGCATCACTGATGACGTCATCAGTGACGTCAGCAGTGACGTCACTGATGACGTCACCGCCATCCGCATCGTCATCGTCATCATCGCTGATGACGTCATCGGAGTCCGCATCGTCATCATCACTGATGACGTCATCAGTGACGTCACTGATGACATCATCGGCATCGTCACGTGACCCCCCAAGGTGACGTGAACCCAAGGTCACGTGAACCTCCAGGTCACTTCACCCCCCCCCCCCCCGTACCCTTCCCTCCTCCTCCTCAAGAGCTGCGCTCTAATTCGTGTTACAGGGAGTTGTAAACGGCTTTCACTTTTTTGCACATTCGACACGGTCCGATGGGTCCTCCGGTATAAACTGCGCGTGAGCGAATCTTCTGCGGTAGCTCATGCGCAGTTCGTGCTGAAGAGCCCATCGTACCTTATCGAATGTGCAAAAAGTCTTTCCCTTAAACTCCCTAGTGTCTGCCGACTCTCTGATGTATAAGATGCACTAGCAGCGCGATTGCGGCTTCAAACTGTCTGTGATTGTAGATGGTTTCACTGCTTTGTCCCAGATTTATGTTCAAGAAGAGATGCACACGTCGGAACTCGCGAAGTTATTACCTACGGTATAGTGCGTTGCGAGGTGGACATGAATTTGTGGTTCGTGCAGACCACAATCAGTTCAAAAACCTCAATTTTAATTTCTTTATGTTAACCGAACTTCCTAGTGTTTTCCCCGCAGTAAGCTGCTTGCATGTCTTCGTTTGCTGTATCCTTAAGCTTTATTTGTTGTGACTTCTATAGGGAACCCGAAAGCGCAATTAAGTTTTTAGCCATTTTGTTTCTCCAAACAGTGTAAAGGCTTCATGCATCGCGAGTAAGCTTTTTCTGATAATTATACTACTACTACTACTACTACTACTACTACAACTACTACTACTACTACTACTACTACTACTACTACTACTAATACTACTACTACTAATAATAATAATAATAACATTAATAATAATCTCTTAGTGTGTAAAAAAATTGGTTGCATTTTCATGGGAATTTATATGTTGAGAAAAAGGTAGTTCAACCTAAGATGGATTGTTTTGTCTGATATATCTCTAGCTTCCACTGACTTTTCGGCTGGTACAGTGTTGAGCTGTCATAATCACGTTTTTTTTACATTTAAAATTGAAATTTCGCTGGACAACAATAATAAAAGTATCCTTATGGATGTTATTAGTTTATTATTCTTGACAGCCCAGTGTCAGTGTTTGCTTCAGAGTAGCAAGCAAACGCTCACACGGGCGAAGATTAAGCTCCGTGTTGCGGCGTTCAAGGACTTAAACTAAAGCAGTGAATTTGTCTCATCATCTCAGGAGTCTATTTATGCACTGGAATTCGTGCGGCCTCGTAATATGACGTTGGGATTCGGCCCCGTTTTGTGATGAGCTGCTCAATGAAATAGTGCAGCCTGCTTCTGAAAATCGGAAAACTTTAAAGATATTTCGTGGGCAAAACTTCGATCTACACTCTAAACTACTGTTGATCACCATGAATCGGGACACATGCACGCACACACGCACACGCACGCACGCACAGGCACACACAGGCACACATTCAGGCACGCGAACGCACACAAGAATTAGAATGGAGCGTGCGCCACCCGTAAGCACGTCTGTGCACAAAAACACCTTAAAGCCTACACGTTCAGAACTGTAAGGACACACAGGCACATACGGAAACGCGAACCTGCACTTCCGTACGGAACCACGCACGCACAGTATACCATAGCAGACTTGTACGTAATCCGTTTCAAGTAACTAAATTACTTGTAATCCCTTACATTTATCAGTAATTTAGTAACGGATCAATTACATATTTTCTAGAGTAATTTTAAAGTAATTCCCTTACATTGTTTTACGTAACGGATTACAAGGTATATGTACATGGGTAGCGAAGCTTCCATAGAAGCCCACATGTCGAAAAAATGGCGGCCCATGGAGCTGCTTTAGCGCCATCTATGAGTCGTGGGGACACTTCCGGCGGAACAAAAAATCAACAGGAAGTGACGACACTTCCGGAAAAAAACGTGACGTCATGCGTGCGTGCGGTTTGGCGCGAAAATTAAACAAAACTAATTCCAGAGATCACAGGTAAATGAACGACATATACACTCAAAAGTCACAAGCATAGCTCCGTGTTTGAGCTTTGTTTGATACTTTTTAGTGTATATGTCGTTCTTTTTACCTCCAGTCTCGGGTTTTTCTTGGGGTGTTTACACCTTGTGTTTACTCTATACTGGAATACTGGATCGTTTACACCCTTATTTGCGCTTGATCTTATATTTTGTTCGAAATGTTTTTTTCTGCAGCCGACTTTCTTAGCCGACCTGCTATGAGAGTAGTTTTATTTCGTCACAACCATCGTGTCTTTGCACTCTGGTCAAACTCCAGCCGCAGTGTTTTGCTTTTTGTTCCTTCAGGACCCCTGGGAAATATGTGAGAAACCTTAAAGCAAATTATGCAATGTCACAAAAAAGAGTGAATCAAATTGCTGGAGTGTGTTGGGCGTATGAAGTACACAACAGTAACTCTAATGCAAGTCCAACGTCGCTTTAACAGTCGTGTTTTATTTGTTTTATTCACTTACAATCATTCACTCAGGTCAATCACTAGAATTATACAATCGGTATCAACTATTTTCAAAAGGTCATGGTTGAAGAAAATTAGTAGATCGGTACATAAGGAACACTGTTATAACATAAGACGTTGTACAATCCGCTGGTCGTTGTGAGGACATTGACAGTTGATAGGCAGCCACTAATAACTCGGAGGTTCCACAGTGTTCCGACGACAACTGAGGCCACCACTGTAATACACAGAAAAGCTACACTTTTCTACACATTCCTTGGGCAAGGTACCATAATGCTGAAAATATCTTAACTTGCATCGGCTGGTGCCGCTACACGGCAACGCAGCGATTGTTTGGTGCAGGTCAAGGAAGCCAAGTGGAGTAAACCCTCTTGGAGCCCTGTGGTATGCAGCACTTCATAAGCCAGTTTTGCTTCACAGCTTTAAACTCTATATATGTGAATAAGTTAGAAGACCACATTACTCCTCAAGAAACCGAAGAAAATTAAAGGCTTGAATAGAACATGCCTGCACTGCTTTAAAAAGTCCTCTGGGTGGTCTCACATACGTAGTCTGCGCACTTGCTGCCTAGCTTTACACTTTGCTACTGTATCAAATAGTCAGCATTTTTTTTCCCGCGCGAACCAGCGCAGAATGGCTCTGGCAATCAGAAAAAACAAATGATCATAAACAGTTTTCGTCACATACAGTCAGAGACTTTGAAATCTTCTGGTTAAAAAGGACACAAAGAGTCCGCCCTACATTCTCCTTTGAAATTAGGTTGTTGATACATGTCTCGAAGACTTCCTCACAAGCTTCAACAAACAATATGAAAGAAGCAGAAGGAACTGAGAGGATTCCAAAGTGGGAGTCGGCAGTTCCTTTCACACTCAAATACAAGAGCACTTGATTTCCCTCAGAAAAACACGCACTTTCTGTCCTCAACTCATATTTCTGGGATGTTCCTACACAGGAATGAACCTTGAGGAATTTCGATGCCAGCCACCCAGCAAAATAAACCATGTTGTTCTCTCCTATTGCCAAAGGGTAGTTTGAAGGCGAATCGTCTGCCGTGGTAAGAAAAACTGTGCTTCCTAAGGCAAGACGAGGAGAAGGTGCCAAAAGGCCTGCTGGGAACGTAGCAAGGAGAGACATGTCATCAGCACAGTTTGATTTTTCCGACAGCTTGAATAGGTTGCTAATCAAAAGGTGCCTGAAAGCACCCTGAAATTGACGGAAAGTGGAGTTCGTGTTTGCACCTGAGTTTGAACGTATAACAGCAAAAGTGCTTTCAAGGGTGTCCTGGTTCAGATGGCGGTTTAAAAGGTGGGAAAAACCGCAATTAACCGCGAGGTGATTGCTGAGCAGCAGTAGAGACCTAACTGTTAAGCAGAAGCCACGAATGCAGTGCGGCTGCCTTCCACATCCGAGTACTTGCAGGCTCTTAGAAACCAGAATGCACTCTTCCAGAAACTGCTTATGGATAGAGCCGTTACAGATTGCAGAGGCATATGGCGTCTTTGCAGATTTCTGCGAGCTATTTAGGCTTCAAAGAGACGGTCGATTCTTTCAACGAATCTCGCTGTGTGAACAGCTCTGGCTGGCAATTGCTAAGAAGTAACAAGGGCGTACATTGCAGCTGCGCAGTGATTGCTAAACACTTGAGGTGCTAGTTTCACCGACATCTTTGACGAGAAGGTCAAATTAAAATGCTTCTCCTTCAGCTTTAGCATAGAACCGATTTCAAGTTTACGGTCCTTTTCATAAGCTTCCTTGATGTAGCAACTTTTCACTATGTAATCACCAACGTTTTAGTCATATTTAGATAACATGTTTCTTAGTCACTTCAAAAGGTGCGGAGCATCGAAAAGGAAAAAAAAAGTGGCTTGCCATTGATCTCTACGTAAGGTTTTTCGGCGGTTACGATGCTTGAAAAGGAAACACGTTCTGGCACCGTTCATTGCATACAGCAGCTACCGGCTTCAGGCCAGCGTCCACAAGGGCGCTGGAGCACTGGAAAAATAGATATTTTAGTGCATCTGAAGGTGTGCCTTTGTGAGCGAAAAATAGCGAAGCGGCTGCTTCCACGGTGTTCCGACTCCTTTCGCCATGAACATGAGAGCTTTATTTGCTAGTTTTTTGCCTTGATGTCCATATGTTCTTTAAGTTTTTCAAACCTGTCAGACGAGGGGTTGTATGAAAGCTCTTTTTTTATGTGCATTTCATCAAAGACTATGCTGCAGGCCCAATCGGCTCGAGGAAAAGAAGCTGCCCGCCTCTTTATCAGCTCAAAAATGCCAGGGTAAAATCCAATCTTTAGTGGCACACGCTGAAGCCATAGCTGCAGTGACCTTACTGATGGCAGCCTGAACAGTCGCCTGCAACACTTATGGCTTTTGGGGCTATGAAAGTAGAGGCCTAAAGCCAAGGCTTTGTTGTGGCTGCACCATCTCTGGCCAAACCGGCTCACATTGCTCATTCTAAGCTGGGCTTCAACGAGTGCGGCAACACGAGGAGACACATGAACGCGGACACTCTCAACGTCTTCGGCAACAGTCCTCATCTGACGTTGTCGTTGCAGCCTTCTTTGCAGCCTCTTGTTACGCTCTTGAAGCTGTCGCACCTTGGCTCTCCGGCGTTCACCTTCTTGTTGCCGATGCTGCGGCTTTTGCAGGGTGCTGCGGTTTGGCAAATGACCCAGATTAGGTCCCCAAGGAAAACTTGCATTCGCCATCAATTTATTAAGTGTGTAATCTATTCACGCTCAAGAACATTCCTCAATGATCTGAAGTGTCTTTAAACAAGAACCGTAAGTTTGACAAACTACACATGCAATTTAAGTTTAGGAAAGCAACAGTACATCCTTATGTTCGACTAGGCGCTTCATGTTGGCCAGAGACCTGATAGTCCAAAAAGACAAGGGCGCACACAGAGACATGCAAGTCAGAATAGGCATCCGAACTGTGAAATGCATTTTTTTAAAGCTTGACCATACCTTACTTATGCCCATGGCATTGTAACAGTGAAGCGCTCGTACAACAACAGGCGACTAAAGCTTGGCAGATAGGACAAGGGACCATGACAGGCTCGGCATCCCACACGTATGACCACGGCAGCTTTTCGATAACCTTAAAAAACACTGTCTTGCGTGAGGTTTTGCGGGAAGACTTATGATTCAGTGAAACCGGTTCAGCTGTTTTGATTTGACGGTGTTAACGCCTGCGTGTGGAACATTTTTTTTTGTCTTTCTGTGTGCTTGACAATGACAATACCGTGAAACAAAAATGTGGTGAACTTTGAACAAACTTCGATTTGTAGCTGCCAGCTAGTCGGTCTGGTGTTATGTGACCCCTTGCGTCATCTGCTCTCAAGATAAAGTTTAGTACCCCCGGTGTTTTTCGAGCCTTGGCTTTTTATTTTTGCGGCCTGATCTTTTATAACTTCACAAAAAAAAAACTTCAAAAGAAAAAAGTTTGCATCATAGAAAGCACTCACATTTGTGAGAAGGCCCAGCAGCACAGCCAGAGAGAGAGTCTCTAGGCGACGGTGAAGAAACCAAAATCTCCATGTCAACCATGTCCCCGCTGGACTTCTGAGCAGGAGCAGCATCTTGACGTAAAGCGCAGCTGTGATCAACCGCAAAAAAAAAGAAAGAAAGAAAAGCTTTTGTAAAAACTGCAAGTAAGAAAGCAAGTTCAACAGAGTGGAAAGCTGGACGAGTTGGTCGTTCATTTAAGCTAGAAGAAACAGTGCCTCTCTGTGTACTTTTACTGCGCCTGTCTGTATACTCCTTGTTTCCTGTTTTACGTCAAGTTGCGCTGTTTCTACCACTTGAGAAAGCAAGCTCACAAAGAAAGGGGAATAAAAAAGATAGAACAAGCAATATTCGGCCACCACTTATTATTGGCCCCTAGTCGACTGTTCTCTAGTAAGGTGCACGAGTATGTGTGGTCCAATGAAGCCACAGAAATCCGCTCTGCAAATTTAATGTGAACTTAGCAAAGGAGAAGAGGAAGTCCTCCCTTATTTTCCTATTTGAATCCATAAAAAGTATATTCACCTTCTTCTATGACAGGTTTAATTCAGAAGACTGGTCAACAGGGTGACTACAGGAACTCCACCAGTCTGAGTGGCCGGAGTATGTACAGCTCGATGAGGCTGGCGAAATCCTCTTTGCAAATTTAGCGTGAAGTTGGTAATGGAATAGTAGTTGAGTTCCCTCCTATGTGTCTATTCTAACACACGACAAAGAAAATCACCTTGTTCCCACGAAAGTTTCATATCGGAAGACTGGTCTGAAATGAACTTCTAGCAGTACCTCTGTACATGTTCAATCAGCTTTTCCCAGCTAATCTCACCTAGTTCTTTTGCAAAATGCTCAAGTCATGAAGACCATGAGTTAATGCAGTGGTACTGGCAGTTGCTGCCACTTTATGTTAGTTTCAGTGAAAAAGCTCACCATGCAAAACTGCTGAACCTGGAGAGCTTTTGCTGGAAATGTCGCCATGTGTCGTCCCTGCAAATAATATAAAATGTTATGAGCCCACAAAAGCAATATTTCAACCCCATGTGGTAACCATTTTTCTAAGAGCGGGTTAACCATGCTTAGTCACAAAGTGCACGGAAGGTTTATTGGTCTGTTTACTTTTTGTGGGAAGCACACTTAGCAACGCATTGTGACGGAGGTGTCCAGGGCGCATGAGAGCTGACTCCTTGAAATGTAAGGAGAAAACTACCCTGTCTCGTATATCTGCCATGGAGTCTTCCCCTGTAGACTTCAGTTGTTGCAGAACCGAACCCAGGCTTCGCGCCTGCAGATAAGGCATGGTGCTATGAGGGTGCCATGAATACTTACGAAAAGAAAATGTAGCCAAAATGTCCACAAACCAAAGCAAATCAGTGCAAGGGCCTTAACAAATGCATGAGATCAGTGCTCTGTGTACATCATGAAGAGTAAAAACACGAGTCTTACGCACAGATGCACTATTATATATCTGTGTTGTACCACTGATAACCACGCCGATGATCACGACACTAGGCTCCTCAGAGCCAGGCCGGTACAGGTAAATTTTAATATCGTGGGCACTTCTATAATGACGGCACACAACGCTGCGAAGTCAGTGATTTCGAACTTAAAACATTCCTAGTATAACATATTACGCCTTTTTGTGCACATCCAGACAAGCCTAATAGTTTTAGGTAAAACTAACAAGAGTTAAGAGGAGACCGAACAAGGGGCATACATCACACAGCAGGCATGTCACTGACAGTAGCGAAGTCTCACCTTCGAGAGTCGAGGGGAAACCGGTGCAACAAGATGCCAGCCGTGCGGGTGTTGCTTTCACACATTTCCACGGAGCACCGTTTCTTTGCGTATCGCGCTGTGCTCATCGTCGCAAAAGACGTCGAGCCCCTTGGGCGCAGTAGCGTCCAAGATCCAAGCGCACGACAGCCGAGTTCCCGCGCAGGTAACTGGGCTAATCACGCCCGAGCAAACAACAAAACTCTCGAAACGGTGTTAACTGCCGCTAAAACAATTAAAAGCGAAGAGCACGTGGAGGCCCAAACACAAGCAAGCAGACGGACGTCAGCAGACTGCCTTTCCGCGCGCCACGAGCTCTACAAAAAACTGCAAATATCGCTATTGCTAGTCGGCCTTTTTGCTGGTGGCGTACAGAGGACGCTAATAAGAAGTATGCATAATATCAGCAAAAACGAAAACAGTTTTGAATTTTGTAGCACGTTAAATATGATTGATATTACCTAATAATTATATTTAGCTTTTTTTAAATATACCAGTGATTATACTTCTAGTCACAAACTAATTAATTTTAATAATGTTTGTCCCCACCTCTCCCAGTCGCGCTTCAATCGCATCCTTCACGTGACCCTCCAGGTCGATGTCGCTGGCGATTTGTTTTGAACCGCTTTTTGGCCGAAGCTTCGCTACCCATGTACATATACCTTGCGGATTCCTTGTAATCCGTTACATTTTTTTTGTCAGAACCAACCCCCCCCCCCCCCCAAATTCTAAATAAAGTTTTTTTTTTTTTTTTCATTTTTGTAAAGTCCAGCGCAGTGACACTGTCACGCGAATCGACCAGCGCAAAGAGAGGCTTGGCACTCTTCAGTTCCGCAAACCCTTTTTTTGCAACACCAAGCCCCTGAATCTATCTTCTTTTTAGACCCTAACATCAATGTCACAACAAAAAAAGGGGGGGGGGGGTGCCGCAAGTCATTTCCGCTTTTTTTTAGTTCCTTTGTTTTTTCTTTGCGACCGAAGACGGGGAGAGGAGGACACCAAGTGATTGTGCGCCTCTTCGAGAAGCTCGAGGCGGTAAGTGCACTGAAAATAATTAAACCATTTTTATAATGTCACAACACCAGACAAAGCTCCGTCTACCCTACCCTTTTTGTGAGTCAGCTTTTTGCGAGCACTTATAAAATGGTAATAGTCTTCCTTTCTTCTTCTTTTTGTTTTGCCCCAGCAGGACGCATCTTATCTCAAGCAGATATTTTTACACATAAAACATAATGGTGGCTGACTATAAAAAAAACTTCGTCTCACCCTACGATGGCAAAAGCTACGGACCGCCAGATCCAATCACGAGCCACTTAGAAATTGTGCGGTATTTCGCTTCGATGCACGTATCGGTGCCCGCGTCTCAGATCACTGATAAGGGGACGGGTGGACAGTGCTTCGAATCGAGGAGCACTGAGTGACTGAACAATTTTACATTGCAAAGGAAGCCACAAAATATAGGCTTTTTGCAGCGTCGAAGCTATAGGGATGATGCGGCGCTTTTGGATTCAAGCATTATTCGTCCACCCCTAATCAAAGTTAAGCGCATAGCGTGGAACATGATTGGACCTGGCGACCCGTGGCTTTGGCCTTTAGTCCATCGTAGGATGAGACAAAGTATAGACTTGGTATTCTGGGCTTGAGGAGAGAGTGAAATTCGTGAGTGGGGCCATAGCGCGGCTTACTTAGTACTCTACACTTTGCTGCCCGTGGCATCAGCGGACGTCTATCTGGAGAACGCCGGAGTAAACTGCAGTCGGTCCGTGCTCCGTGCGTTTTTGAATGGCACCAAGAAAAGTACACACGGCAAACGTGCGTTTACATTTCCTTGTTTTAACCGAAGCTCTAAATAATTGTTGTTATGAGTGTCCTTCTTTTTCTTTTTTTACTTTTATTTATATACTGGAAACTTTTTTTTTATTCGCAAACGTCTCAAGTGAGGCTCGAACTGGTTCAGAACCAAGGGAAGAAGAATGTCGAGCCAAACCTTATTTATTATTTATTTATCTCCTTACTGTTGCAACTATGTTTTACTGTTAATGACTTCTACAGCTTCGTGATTTAGACAATAGAGACTTTTAGTAGATCGGTCTGATGACTCCGATAATGATATCCCATACTTCTCCGCCGTCTTTTCGTATGCATCATATCGTTATCGGGTACCGTTATCGCGGGTATCGGAGGTATTGGAAAGATCTACTAAATCTCTCGAATAGCATGGCAACGGCTGCAACCACGAAGCTTTGCTCTACATTCGAGGTAAATAGTACTTCCCTTGCTTCGCTGAAAAAGCTCAATGCAGAGCATGAAGCATTTGTGAGGAGCAATATGGCACTCCCATCCAGTGCCTCAGCTCAAATAGCGTTCAGCGTAGCAGTCGACATATTGAGTAAGAAATAACGCAAAATGTCTGACGAAACTTTCGAGAGCCAGCTGTTGCTCAAAATACTCAAGGTCATTAAATGGAACAGGTGGCAACAATAATAACTTGAATAACCCTCTTCCCTTTGTTTCTTACTCGAGGGCAATAATGTTAAAAGTAACGCCACGAAAGTAACGGATTACTTTTTGTGGTAACGGTCAATTACTTTCATGGGAGGGTAATTGTAATTGTAATAAATTACAATTTAGCCTCGAGTAATTGTAAATGTAATTCCTTACTATTTTTCAGTAACGTGTACAAGCCTGTGCCATAGTATTGAAGACCCAAGTCAAAAGGGGGGGGGGGGGGGGGGTGCTAGGCACTCTCACGCCAGAGACCACTTTGTTTTTAGAAGAAGGACACCAAGGCCATTCCTTTCCTCATCCCAAATATTTTTGTCCTGGATAAAGCGAATCCAGCTCGGCCGCCTTAAGCTGCCTTGTGAGGCCGGATTCTATAGTGTTGAAAACATGCATCCAGACCTCGGCCATTTCTGCCGAAAGACGAAAAGCGTATCAAATTGCGCATATTTTGTGATATCTGCCCATGGGAGGGTTAATCTATAATGCGCCAACGTCACTCGGTCACCACCCATGCGCAAATTCTGCGTCGCCCAAGGGGTAGGTTACTGTAAGATAAGTGGCGGCCTTTTACGTCGGAATTCTGAGTTAGGTTATTATTATTATTATTTATTTATTTCTGAACGAAAACATACAGATACGTACGGCCCGCAAAAGCACGAGGGTGCTTGTGGGCGGGTCCCGACAGCCAACAGAAGTCAAAATTATACAATATCAAAATGCAACTGCACATGCAACCGCACACATATTAAAACATAACAAAGTCTGCACTGAGACGCACGCACTGAACTAGTTAGTATGAGTAAGACACCAATATTTTAGGCATCTTTTAACAACACTGAATGACTGTAAACAAAATAGATCGTCAGGTAATTTATTAAAAAAGTATGGGACATAAAATGATCTTACTCTTTTTCCGTAATTCGTAAAAATCCTAGGCTGAACAAACCGCTCTGTTTTCCTTGGTGTTCTTTGCTTTTTTAATGGTACCTTGAATGTGTCGTTATAATAATGTTTTAGACAAACTACATAGATGTACAGTCGTTCAATTGAAAGAATTTGAAGAGACCTCATTCTTAAATCAGGATCTACACCGCTCCACCTTGTTCTGTACGCAATATTTTTGGACACATTGTGTAGAATATTATCCAATTTTGTTTTCTTGTAATTTGAACATGCTCCATATATCGTTATACCATAACGGAGCACCGATTCACCTAACGCTTGGTACACCTTCATCCGTAAACTTACGTCAGATACCATACGCAGATGAAACAAGTATGCGGAAACCACGCGAAGACGCTTCGCAAGGTAGTCTATGTGAGTGCCCCAGTTTAAAAATTTGTCGAAAAAAAGACCTAAATACTTTACAGATGACACATATTCTAAAGGTGTGCATTCACAGTCTCTGCAGTCAGACTTATGTAGCATTAAAGGCGTAGACAAATTTAATACTTTGTGAGGATTATGAAAATGCATTAGTTTCGTTTTGTCCGCGTTAACTAAGATTTGGTTAGCTCTGAACCAAGCCATCAACCCATGTATATCGCGTTGAAAATACGATAACGCTGTGGCTTCGTCATTACTTGCAAAAACCAGAACAGTGTCATCCGCGTACTGATATACCGTCGAAGAAAATGGTAGACTGCCAAGGTCATTTACATAAATATTAAAAAGAAGAGGACCGAGAATGGAACCTTGAGGGACGCCCGTACTAATTGGCAATAAATCGCTTTTAACGTCACAAATGCTTACCATTTGGTGACGGGCCGAGAGGTAGTCAGTTAAAAATTCAATAAAAGGGCCCCTAAAGCCAATGCGTAGTAATTTCTTTATCAGTATTTTGTGGTTAATTGAATCAAATGCCTTTGTTAGATCCAGAAAGAGAGCTAACACAAAGTTGTTATTATCTATGTTCTTGTGAATATGGTCAGAGAGATCTTCCAATAACGTAATTGTTCCTCTATTTTTTCTAAACCCATACTGGGACGGGTATAACAGGGAGTATTTCTCACAGAATGAAGTCATTATGTTGAAAACGAACTTTTCCAGTATCAATGAAATCACGGGCAGGATAAAAAATTGGTCTGTAGTTCGATATGACTTTACGGCTACCTTTCTTATAGATGGGCCGCACGACCGCGATCTTCAGGCCGTTGGGGATCTGACCAGTAGAAAGGCACGAATTGATTATCTTCAGAAGTACGTGCTTTAGGTGCTCAAAATTTGCCGATATATCTCTTAGGCGAATCCTATCAGCTCCTGGCGATTTGCCTGGAGCCATATTCTTGATAATCTTCACTAAGTCATCCTCGCTACCATTTGTCTAAGGCATGCAGTCGACTTCTCCCGTTTACATTTTGGGCAATGCAGGTCCCCTAGGCTGACCTGTATATAAAGCCCGCTATTTAGAATACTGATGAGACATACGAGAGCGTTGGGATCGCAGAAGTAAAATCAAGTCCCTGCTTGGATGCAGAGACGACTCGTCGCAGTCACTACAGCAACGGCGTATCAGGCGACGCGGAAACCACCAACGGGAACAACACTGTGTTTTTTAAACTAAACCCTATGTCACCGACATACGCCGAATGGTCATCGGTATCAGCGAGATTCTGGAACAACGCCCCCCTCGATATGCGCTTCAGTGGGCACGGCAGCACCCGAGCGATGCAGCCACGAATGAACCTCTTCGTTTTTATCGTGCAGGTACGTAGAAATGTATCATCATTTAAGAGCGATTGTGTGTTTTTGGTGGTGCTGCCTTGCCCGCAGGTGTTGTGTCATTCGGTCGCAGGGTGTTTTGATTCTTTTTGCCTCATGGTGTTGTTGCTGAGTGGAGATGTAGAGTCGAATCCGGGACCAACGGTTTCGGAACAGCTGAGAGAAACCCTAGCTAATCAAGAACAATCTACACGTGATCTCGCATCGATCAAAGAAGCTCTAGGTAGGCACATATCTGATACTGGTAAACGGTTGGTTGCAATTGAAGGAAAAATGGAGGCATTTTCGAAAAGTGCAGAAAAAATGAAAAAAATTACCACTGAAGTTAAGGAGTTGAAACAGCAAATAGGAAGGCTGACAGATAAGGTTGACGATTTGGAAAACCGCAGCAGGAGAAACAATATAATCGTCTACGGTGTGCATGAGCGAGAAGGGTGAAACTGAGGTATCACTTAAAGAATCTGTATTAAAGGAAATATTTGAAGATAAGCTGGGAGTTACAGCGACCAGTGTGGAACGGATTCACAGACTTGGTAGGAAAGCACCTAACAAATCCCGCCCTGTCATCCTAAGGCTGTATGATTTCAATCAGAAGCTTGATATTCTGAAAACCGCGCGGAAGCTAAAGGGAACTTCAATTTCTATATCAGATGATTTTTTCAGAAGGGTACAAATGATCAGAAAGCAGCTGTGGATGACGGTGAAGGATTCGAGGAGACCTGAGGACAAGGTGTCCTTACGGTACGATAAGCTGGTCATTAATAACGAAACATATATTTCGGATATGGATCAGATGCGCAGGGTGAAGATTACAGGGACACCGGGGGATGACAGAAATTGACGTCAGAGAAAGAAATGTCGCGAGTTCAAATTGATTAATTTAAATGCTTGGAGTGTAGCTAACAAAGTCGAGGATATAGAGCAGATACTACTGGTGCATTCTCCTGATGTAATGATAGTCACAGAAACATGGTTAAATGCTAATATATTAAATTCGGAAATATGCCCCCCTGATTGCAACGTGTTGAGAAAGGACAGATCCTAAAGAGGAGGTGGAGTGGCAATATTTTTCCGACAGGAGATATCTTGTAAACAACTGTGTGACATGTCTGACTTGGAATCTTTGTTGTGTAAGGTCGTTGTACACGGTGTATCATATGTAATTTGTGCATTCTACAGGCCACCGAATTCCCCATTAAACCTCATTCCACTTCTTAGTGATAAGCTAGATAATTATACAAACTTTAGGGGAAATTTTATACTAGCAGGGGACTTCAACCTACCCAACATAGACTGGTCCGAGATGACGGTTGGAACTGTTGACCGTTTACATGGAGATGCTCTTTTGGAGGTTGCCTTTTCTCACAACTTAACACAAGTTGTTCATGAGTACACTCGAAGCCAGGGTTGCTCCCATTCAATCCTTGACCTTGTGTTTTTAAATGATAAGTTGAGCGATCTTTATTATACGTGTAAAATACATGAGGGTATTTCAGATCACAAAATGATTGAAGTGATTATACCGGTAAAAATTATGAATAATCACAATACCAAATTTGTTAGAGTACCGGATTACCAAAAAGCTGATAATGTTTCCATACTGGACCATTTGGAATGGTCACTTGAAAGGTTTACTAATTATGTGGATACTTGTGGCGCGGATGTAGATCAAATATGGTTGTACTTTGTGAGCATTGTTAACACCTGTATCAAGCGATACGTGCCTTTCAGAAATAAGAAAACAAATGTGAAAAATCCATGGATTAGTAGAGATATTCTTCACCTGAAGCGTAAGATTGCCCGAGTAAAAAAAAATAAGCGACATAGTGCTGTACATGCTCCTAATGAAGCAATTTCCACCTTAAGTGCCAAACTAAAAAAAAAATGATAGCTGAGTCAAAACAATATTTTTATAACGTAACGCTGAGATCATTTCTTTCAAATGCCCCGCAAAAATTTTGGAGATATGTCTCGATTTCAAAGAGGGATACAGTGATAACAACAGTAAGTTCAAACGAATTCAACACATTTTTCGAATCGATATATACTGTGGATGACGGACATCTCCCTGAAATAGCCCCCGACACGTCTCCAAGCATTATCGACGTAGTAGTCACCGAGGAGGGAATTTTTCATTTATTAAATAACGTTGACCCAAAGAAATGTCCTGGTGCTGATGCCATTCATAATGAGTTTTTGAGACGTTACGCAGAGTGGATTTCGAAGTATTCATTCATAATCTTTAAGGTGTCACTGCGTTAAGGTGTACTACCAATACAATGGAAAGTTGGGAAAATTATTCCAATTCACAAATCTGGAGACAGAAACAATCCATCAAACATAGACCGGTAGCTTTAACTAGTACGTGTAGTAAACCTCTAGAACATATAATGTTTTCACATATGACTCAATATCTTGATAATCACAATATTCTTACCCCGTTCCAACATAGTTTTAGGAAATCATTATCGACGAGTACACAGCTAATTGAGCTAGTTCATGAACTTGCAAATAGAATAAATGACAGGGGGCAGACTGACTTAATTTTTCTTGACCTCTCAAAGGCGTTCGATCGCGTATCGCATCCTAAACTTCTTCTGAAGCTATCGGCTATTTTTAAAAACGATCAGTTAATTACGTGGATGACCTCTTATCTCTCCAATAGATCGCAATATGTATGTCTTGAGGATGGGACTTCTTCACTTCTGCCAGTAACATCAGGGGTACCACAGGGTTCCGTGCTGGGGTTACTTTTATTTTTAATTTATATCAATGACATCGTTAAGGATGTTCAAGTTCCGGTTAAATTATTCGCGGATGATTGTGTCATTTAATCTGAAATAAAATCACCCCAAGATCAGGTAGCACTTAATGAGGCTTTATTAAAAATTAAGGAATGGTCAGACAAATGGCAAATGAAAATAAACAATGATAAAACCGTTGCAATGACAATTACTTGGAAAAAAAATCTTTTGAAATATTGCTATTCAATAGATGCGATTCCCATTAAATTTGTTGACCACTATAAGTATCTTGGAGTGACAATAACCAGTAAACTTCTTTGGAACCAGCATATCGATGACATAACGAATAAGGCCAGGGCGAAATTATACACACTAAGACGCACCTTGAAATTTGCGGATAACGACACAAAGAAGACTGCTTACCAATCAATTGTACGACCTATTCTAGAGTACGCGCACACAGTATGGTATCCGCACACGGCAGAAGGAATTGGTAAACTTGAAAGCGTACAAAGACTGGCTGGAAGGTTTATATTTAATAAGTTCAGATATAGTGTGTCTGCCTCGAGCTTACTAGAGCAAGCTAACATCCCGCCATTGGAGGTTAGAGCTAAAATAGACAGACTGCGAAATTTATATTCTTTTATTAATGGAATCTGTAATGTCAGTAGTGATAGATACATACAATTTTCATCAAGCGGATCAGGTAGACTGAACCATACTAGGGCCATTAAACAATATCCTCTTAAGCACGATGTCTTCAACTATTCTTTTTTTCCTCGGGCAATCAGTGAATGGAATTCTTTGTCGAATGAAATAGTCACCCTCTCATCACTTGATATTTTTGTTGAAGCAATCGCTTCCGCCACGTGAAAGTGCTCATAAGTACATCACATCATGCCATGTAACCACCCCTGCTATGGCTCACAGATGTGAGCCGCAGTACTCTTTAAATAAAAAAAATAAATAAAAAAAAACACTTTTGAGAATCTATTTTTCTCCATGAAAATCAAATGGCCTTGGCGCCAAAAGGTTTTGCGTAGTTGTAATGGCGATACTCGCGCCCCCTGGGGGTTTCCCCCTTGGAATTGGGAGGCGTGGATGAGGCCAAATATTGTCAAGGAAACCCGTTGAGGTCGCGGAGACGGTTGTCCCGGTTCCCTTTGCAAATCGGGTATCTCGGTGCGCCGGTGGCGGCTCTCTCTCTCGGGGCGGCACGAAAACCCCACGGCGCGCACCGTACGTTGCGCACGTGTTCTCTCGGACGTGGGGTTCCCCCTCCTCGGGGGGATTTTGCACTGTAGGTGCCTTGCTGCGTAAATGATATGAGTAGAATGTGTTTTACTGCTAAAATATTTGGCGTGAGTAAGACCGAGGATTATGACTAGAGCGAGAGAGCAAAAGGGGGGGGGGGGGGGGGGGGGGGGCCTCGTAGAACAGTTGCTGTTTTATGCTTGGGCAGGTGGGGAGCGTGGACGAGGATGTTTTGCCTGTTTATTTACACCAACATGGTGTTTACAAACAACCCTCGTTTGCCCACACCGGCTTAGGGCAAAGCTTGCGCAGGAAGTTTAGTTTAAATTGGTTTGGTTTAGTTCAAAATTTAGTTTAGTTCAAAGTGTTCTTGAAGCACAAAGGAGGCTATGTCCTTTTTGCCAAATGCACTGTACGCTTACTAGATACAGCGACGACCTAGGCGCGTGTACTAAACTTGGTTAACATGTGTTGATTTAAACGGCTTGAGTGAATAACAAACGTGTTGATAACGCTTTAATTCGGTTATCGTGGTGTCGGCTTGCTCGTCGAAGAGAGCATTAAATGTAGTTTCTCAGTTCAGTTGTCGGCTGGATGAACATATAGGTATATCAATTGTTTGGTAACACATTCATGAGTTTTCGCGTGTGTAAGCGTAAACATTATTTTCGTTAACGACAACAACTTTAATGTGTACAATGCGCGACACCATTGACGCGAACACGACTTTGTCACTTTTTTTTAAACTTACTTCTAATAGGTACTTGCGGGCATTAATACTTTCCTCTTAGGTTAGAACCGCAATTGAGGACTTTCTGCAGTTAAAGCAGTTTTGATTACATCTTTTCAACACTATAATAAAACAAGAGAAAAACAGAGATGGCTCGATTGTGCTACGAGTGTCATTGAGTACATAATACGCATGAACGAAAGCAATCTAAAGAGGCGTCGTATATCAATAATAAAGCGTGCCAAGTTAAAAATACATAAATAGACACGAATGTTAATAATTTTGAGCTCGCGCTTAATTTGCCGCTTGAAAGCAGCTCTTAAAATGGGATTCCGCTTGAAAGGTCTTCGTACAAGGAAGAAGATCTACGACGCTTCTTGTGTCCTCTGCTGACAAAGCATGAAATCATATTTTCATCCTATAAATAAGGATGAGGACGATGAGGAACTTGAGGTCTTTCGCTTCTCAAGGTCAAATTCTTTGACCTTGAGAAGCGAAAGACATGCTAAGATGTGACCCACTTTGTAAGGCCGAACCAACATTCAATGTTCGGGACCGAAACAGATAAGCTAAAACCTTTGTTACAAATTCTTCGCCTTTGAGAAGCCAAACACATATCAAGACACGAGGTGAGCCACTTTGTCCGACCGAACCAAATTGAACAATACATTTTGGAGGGGACTAACTATTGTGGGACCGGTTGGCCGTGTGACGAGTCGTCTTATGACGAATGTTCCTGTGTGACGAATCGTCCTGTGACGAGTGCGCATGTGACGAATGGACCGTATCCCCTATAAATAGTCCTGCCAAAAGGTAAAGACCCAAAAGCAAGCCATCACAAACCCGCGGGAAGAACCTGATTGGTATTTCCACATTACCTGACAGCTAGAGGCCATAACAAACTGTATTAAGAATATAGAAGCAAACCAAAAGAATGCTTCCAGCGTCCTCCTCCGTCTCACACAGTTTGTAGGAACACGCACACAATGGTGCCAGTTATCTTGCTGGGATGGCCAAAAATACCGCTGCAAATTGTGTGTCCTGCTATTATTGCTGCAAGGTAAACGTCCTAAAACATACTTCTTTACTTTCTGTTTATTTTTATTTCACTTTCGTCTGCTGTAGCTACATTTCTCTTCTGTTGAAGGGGCTGAAAAGGTACACACCAGTGTTGAGGAATGTGCACCCCCATTAGTTTCCCGCTCCTGGAATGACTGAACTCCACAATTTTACTCATCTAATTATTAAAAAAAAACGACAATTGACAGCCATATTGTGTTACTAGAAAAAAAAAAAGAAAAGAACCAGCATAAGGCTTCTGACATCAAGCGCGAAGACGACTGCAAAAGTATGCAAAAGCTTCCTCAAAGCCCTTATTGTGCATACTAAGCTGAAGGGTGGTCGCACAAAGCGCTTTGTGCTATCTGGTGTCACTGCAGACATCGATCGCGCAATCAAGCGTAAAATGCTCGCCAGTAGCAACAAACGCTTAAAATTATAACAACCGATATTCTTCGCAAACATACCGTATACCCTCCGCAGATACATGGTTGGCGTGTTGTCTGTTTCATAAGGCCTTAAATGCGTGTAGCTCGTGAGTGGCGCAGGAGGCTATCTTGCCCTCCGCTTCGAATACTTGCACAACACCACCGCTAGTGCGCTGTTAGAAGCGACGCCGCGTATACCTGCCCCGAATGTCTGCGGCAAGAACAGATAAGCGCTGGCAAAGTGCAATCTGTACACGGAGCCAGCACAAGCGACTGTAGTGCCATATTATGGAACCTAATTTAGAACGTAAACGCTTACGTTTGCTGTACGATTCTGGCGACTTCTTAACATATTCTTTCGACTTCTTTGTTTGTGTCCCATGCAAACACTAGAAGGTCGGCAAAGTAAAACTTAAGGCAGGGAGCAAAAGCGGTCAATATTCTGGTCCGGTTCGGGTTCTGGTTCAGTAGCTTTGCATTTTGTTCAGATTTGGTTCTGCAAGTCCAGTAATACTTTTGAAATTACAGTTCGGTTACCGGTTCTACCAAGCGCGAATCAGTTCAAACCGCTTCTTAAAAAAAAATATCCACAGCTCCCAGTCGTTAACAAGAAAAGTTGAGTTCAACTCGGCATCACCTGTATTTAAAGAAAAAATAAGCCATCATAAGCCAGGCTGCGGAAGCGAAGACATCAAACAAATATATGCTTAATTTCGTTTTGCGATTTTGAGTTTTTACGCAAACACCGTATTAGGAGAATGACGTAGTTATGCAGGGGATTGGAATCTACGATAGTACACTACTCGGATGTGAAGTCAATCAGTCAGCACGCGCAGAAACAATTGTTAAGAATTGTAGATAAAGCATTTAGCCAGTGGCGTAGGCCTGCTAGCCTGGGGTCTTCACGGACTCACGCAGTACTGACACACGACCGCACGCACGCCGGTACGATGCTCATCCAGATCGAAACGGCAAACTACCCAGGCCGCACGCCCTAACGACTTGCTCGAACGGCTCAGTTGAAGAAAAGAAAGACAGCGAAAGCCACTAGAAAGACGATGAAAAGAAAACAAAAAAAGACAAAAAATACAACGAGCAACTTGCTGTTTAAAAACGAAAAAAAAAAAAGAAGAAATCTTTAAGCCGCGTTTTTGGCGCTGGGCGACTGGCGACCTGCGCCGCAGTGTCGCGCTTGTCGCGACTTTGCGTCTTGGCGCCTCCAGTTGTCGCCACAAAAGGAACAAAAGCGCCGATAGCCGTCCACTTTTTGTTTCTATATTTATGTTTATGTCCGCTTTCTCCTTCCTTGTGGAATATTGCTTAGCAGCAAAAAAAAGAGAGTGCGCACACGCCAACAAAGAAGAGCTCACTAGTCTTTTGGTATAGGCAGATATATTCCGTTTTACTGCGATAGAGGCCACGCCCTATACGAGCCAATTCATAGTTGCTAGCTCGTCTCGTGACTTCGCGCTCCCGGCGTCGCTCCGACCAACCGGTACGACACGTGACACCCTCCGAGCTATGAATTGGCTCCTGCGGCTCGCAGCGTCCTTTGCAGTCCATGATATGGTGAAAAGAAAACGAACTATAGAGGTGTACGCCTCCTCACCGACGCCGATTCGTGAAGCACATAGACGTGAAATATGCCTATTTGTTTCATTTTTTTAGCTGTGTTCATGTCCTCGCTGCCGTTTTTTTAACCAAAAGTGCGCCTCTCACGCTGCTGTCTCGAATATTTGAGTGACTTGGCGCCGCCACCCGAAAAAAGGCGCGGCTCACATTTGTTAGCGCCATAGCGTTTCAAATGAACCGCTAACTGACACATGAAATTACGGTTCCAATCCGATTTGGGCTCAAGATCAAACGTTGGATTTGGGCTACAGTTTTGTCCCGTTTCAACTTAAAATAATAGTTTTGCTCCAGTTTTCGGTTCGGGTTTGGTTTGACACCCTGCTTAAAAGCTACACGCTGTTCGCGAATGATTACCACAACCGTTAGACATCTAAAGCGCAATGATGCTGTTTCAAGAGCCACTTACCATGCACTAGCGAATTGCGCCATCAGCCAATAGGCCCTAGATGATAATTCGACACAGTTGGCATAAAAACCCAGCCCATTCCACTCCCACTGTATTCCTTCCAGCGCTGCCGGCATTCCAGTCCCATTCCATACCGGAGCCGCGAAAATGCCGAATAATTTTCTAATCCTTCCAATTCTTGAGTGGCCATTTTTTAGTTCACCTGAGACTGGGTGGAAGAAACACGACGACGTCTCAAAAGACGTCGTCGTTTTTCGAAGACGTCGTCCTTCGACGACGACCTGAGACTGGGTGGAAGAACGTCGTCGTTCTTTCACCCAGTCTCAGGTGGTCTAAAAATGGTAAAGCTACACCAGCTCGCCTGCGCCCTAACTGTTTTTCCTGAGTCGCAACTCCGCAACACTGGTTCGCAAAGGCACGCACACGCAGGCACGCCCACATGCGTGCCCGCACACATCGGCGCACTCTATAACTTTATAAACAAAGAGCCGCCCAGACACTCGACAACATGAAGGGGATGATTAATATTGAGAATATTGAATAAAACGATAAGCCACCCCACTCCTGAAAATTTGTCCGCTTTACATTATCAAGCGCGCTCGCCATCAACTTCGGCTCACTCTTTCGAACCAGGCGAACAAAGGCCCTATCGGCACGCGCGGAATGGTGGCGGAGCAAAGAAGGCGATCAGCTTTATCTGGGCACATTCTTTCGAGTGAGAACAATAAAACCGCTTGCTGCTGGTGTTCACCAGACCCCTCGGTCGCACGTACGGTGCCCTCTGAGAGAAACTGGTGTTGCTGCTGCGGTGGGCTCGCGTACGTCCGGAAACGAGGGCGATAGCTGTTACCTTCCCAAAGAAATCGCATTTAAAACCTTGAAAGAATCCGAGACCGTGCTGCCCGTTTCGTTCTGAACTGCTATGCTAGGGTGGGTGATTTCATCAATGCACTATGCTTCGTTTCACTTTAAGTCCGGACGCAGCCGACACTGGGAGCTGATAGGAAGAGTCAGAGGCAAAAGCGCGCCAGCAAAATAATAATATTTTTATTCACCGTGCACAAGCAAGGTGGGGGCTGGGAAAAAAATTTTTCAAAGCAGCTTGACGTGCCTCCACCCCCCCCCCCCCCCCCCCCCCCCGGCCCGCTTTCCCAGAGCCAATCAGCAATGGCGAACAAATCATGATGTTCGTCCTGTTTCTTCACTGGTTCTTTAATAGCTGAACAGATAATGCAAATGGTAGGCCCAGCGAATTTTGCTTTTGGTACTGTTTGATTGATGCCATCAGCTCATAGCCTCATCATGCGTCCCGATTTAAGGTAGAACGAAGAATATGATGAAATTCCTCGGCACTCAGATGAAAGACGAAATACGCTTGAAGTGATTTATAGAGTACATATTACAAAACTACAGGCGCAAATAGTTTGACTCATATTTTACCTCCCAATTATATTTCAGAACAAAAATACCAAACAGGAAAGGGTCTAAGAATTTGTTTTCTTTTTATCAAGGCCCTTAAAGTATACAATGCTTTGTCTTGCAAGATTCATTCTGCCGCAAATGCGAGAATGTTTTTCGCATGTCTGTTAGCCCTTAGCAATATCGCCAAGCGGCGCTGCATGGTCAAATAAATAAAACAATAAAGAATGCGTCAAATGCAGAGCATCAGTTCCGCGTATACAACCATGTCACCTGATTGGAACAATGTGATTATTAGGAAAGGACCAGTACGGCGAAAAGAGCGCACCAGTGACCACTCCAAATCTAAAGGGATTTACGAGCCAAACAAACGAAGGGCCCCTGGCAGGCCCCAGCGAGAAACTAAATTATAATTTAGACGACTTAGTTTTCTTTTGTTTTTGCTTTTGACAAGCAACCTAAGTAATATTGGTTACACGGCGTTTTCTCCGCAGACTACTGACAGCTCGGCCGGGAGTCAAACGCACCAACTTGGGATCCGATGACAAGCACCTTGTCTCAGAGCTACCGAGGCGGCGAGCGTACCTACGACCGACGACGTAATAAATATTCTGTAAGCCTCAATGTCTCTCGCTCATAAGAGATACATTTTCTGCTTGATCGGCTGACGCTTCCACGCCTGCCGAAATAAATATATAGGTAACTTCAACCATCCGCTTTTTGGCAGTAGGGGGGCGTTAAAGTGCGATGGTCCCTGGCAAGGTGAAAAAGGCAGGGAAGAGCTTCAGTTGCCGCACCTACAGCGCAGGGTTTCTAAATTTGACATCGGACAACCTTTTGGCGTTCTTGTGAAAAACAGATCACGCACGCAGGGTTAAACCATGACCGAAGAGGAAGCGCGTGCTGGAGGATGGCTGATCAAAAGACACGCCTTGGCGTTGTCCTTCTGGCAGTTTCTGCAACCAAAAAGCTCAGTGAGAGCCGTCTTCGATGAGCCAGCGTAGAGTCTACGATACTCCATTTTAGCTAAAGTACAAGCGCAACCAACGCTACCAGCAAATGGTGTCAAACGAGCATCTCGGAACACGCTTTAAGTTACAAAATTCTGTGTGTGTGTGTAGGCATGTGCTACCGACGATTCATCCATTCGAGCGCAAAAAAGGCGTCGTGACATCGCGTGTGCAGTCTGTTCGCTGGTGTTCCTATTACGGCTAGCTTTATGGCCCTTCTCAAACCTTGATGAAGTGCAGTATAGAAGGGCGGAATGCTGCATGCGCGCGAACAAAAATTCCCAGACTGTATTTTGTAGTTTAAAAAAATTCCATTTGTAAAAAAAAAAAAAGATTATGTTGCTGCTATTAATGTGTATGAATCATAGGTTTTATAGTGGTGCTGGTAGCTCCTTTGTTGGTATCACAAATACGTCATTGAAAGCGGGTGACATCCGGAAACACTCAGCCTATGCAACAGTCTGGTTGAATTCACGCTTATTTCGAAGCGTTACTCATTTCGTGCTCATACCCATTACAATTAGATAATGTATTATGAGGCAGTTATCCTGAAACGGAAACAAGACGCAATCAAAGAGTCAATACGTACTCATACCAACAAACACCCTTGAAAGTTTAAACCTTACTAATCTTAAACTTACGTTCGCTGATTAAAGCACGTGTTACATTTGTAAAGGTTATATAGTCATCAAGCACAAATACCTTCACTAAGTCAAGAGTGCTCTTTGTGTTTAGTGTACTGATAAATCGCACAGACATTTATAGACTATATTTTTGTGCTAGTGCTTGAAATATTCATTAATAGTATTTTCTATAAGAATAAGGAATCGGATACGATTCTAACGTTTTAAATTGCGCTTTTTGGGCGATAGTTTTAACGTACTTGCTAGACCATCTTTGTAAAGAGTCTGGGACTCTTTTAGCAAACCATTTTGTTGACAACAGTTTTAGAAACCAACAAAATAACCATGTGTACTATTCATTTATTACGCGAACACAATGAGCTCTATAACATGTACGTAATGAACTCAATTAGTTGTCAACTAAAACAAAACATATAAATTTAAAGGTGACCTGACTTTGAGATATATTTCTCAGTATTCAAGCTCCCTTCGCCTTCAGAAGCAAACACCAGTCAAACA
The DNA here is from genome assembly GCF_016920785.2 of Ixodes scapularis. NCBI lineage: Eukaryota > Metazoa > Arthropoda > Arachnida > Ixodida > Ixodidae > Ixodes > Ixodes scapularis. The sequence continues at coordinate 13,051,539 of NW_024609873.1, read as the reverse complement.
AAATTCTACACACATACTAATATTTTTTTTTCATTGTACTCCTTTTGTTATACTTCTTTCAACATTTCACCAGAAACGAACGAGAGTGCTGCCGGGATCTGTAAAGGCGCATCGATGAAATTCCTCTTGCCATTGTTGTTTTCTCGTTGTTCCCGGAATGTCGATACATCTCATCTCTCGCGGCACATCTACGCATTATTCTCATTGGCAGCTTTTAGATAGGAGCTACCATGAGAAGCACGACCAATGAGAACGCTGCAGCATCTGGAATTCTCACAAAGACAAAAACATTCTGTGAACCGAAAGGCAAATGCAGTGTGGCTCAAAATTGCTTCCCAAACTGAACGAAGCTTACGTCTCCCAGTCTTAGCCCGTGTTCCGTCAACGGAAGAAACTTGCCCCGGGCAGCGGTGTGTGACAGTTCCCCGAGCAATCCAAGGCATAGCAGACAATCGATGGGAGTCGCAGTCCTTTCTCAAACGGTTTTTCTTGAGGTATATTACGATAGACGGTGGCAAGCGAACCGCGCCAAGATAGCACGCCATAAAAATGCCTATCTTAGCCAAAGGTTTAGCAATCCTAGGTGCCCAACTTCGGCTTAATAATGTTTTGCTCCAAGGCGTTTATCACTGCCACAGTGTTTTCCTGTTTTTTTTTTTTTTGCTTTTTATTTTTATTTTTTGTTGTTGTTGTTCTTGCTTTGTTTCGCCATATATTTTCTAAAGAGCCAAACATGAGCAAAGGTGCCACGTATTAACCTAAAGACAAACGGCAGAGTTTAATGTTGGCACTTGTTTAGCAATTTAGGCCAAAACTTGGCAGGTGAAAACCGAACGGCCTAATTTTGACTTTTAATCAGATACCAGGGCGCCAAAATGGAAGGTGACAAGCAAGCAGCGCGGTGGTGAAGCCTGACTTGGGCACTTGTTTGGCAAATTAGGTCGTAAATTCTCAAAATCTGGCAAAACAATGAAAGTTTGGCTTTACCATGACCTTTCTGGGTTTTCGGGGTTCTAACTTTCAAAGACAAAATAAATGTGACCCAAATTATTGTATACCCTGGACGCCAGTTGGCTTTCTACAGCTAGCGGTCGAGTTATTTTTCACTTTCTTTATTTCCACCAATTGATAATAAATTTCTGCCAACACAATAATTTGTTACACGAATGTTCGGAATAGTGGAAGTTTGCTAATCTTTGTGAGACATATGGTGTCTCTGCCCTAGATATGCAATTTGGCAAGTGTAACCCGACTGTTATCCTTGAGCCTTCACCCACGTTGACTCCAGACCGGCATGATGCTTATTCATATTGAAACTGAATGTAGGGGTGAATCTAAATATTTAGGGGGTTGCGAGGACGCACTCGCCCTTCTTATTTCAACTGTGAGATTTGTTTGTGCAAAAAGGAGATATGATTGTTTTTGTTTATTTTACAAAGAAAAGTATCGTACTAAGTATAATGGCATTTACCTTTGTCTGTTATTTACCCGCTCGTGATGTTGCATTTCGTTGCAAAGTGTACTCCTTTCAAGCAAATTATATACCACTATGTTTGTGGTGAATGTACTTCTAGGAAAGAGCTCAAATTGGGGGGTGTGGTCTTAATATGCGGAATTTCGCGCAACCTATTTCCTACAAACTATTTTTCAATGGCATTTATATCTTCTTCAAATTTAACTTGCGCCGCCCTAAATTACGATCCGAGACACTCCCAGCTAACCCCCGATAATTACTTTAATCACGCTTACATAATTAGGAGATGTCACTCTCCCCTGTCCGATTGAAAAGTGGACATAGATAGTATAAACCTTTAGTTTGGAACCAAGGATGCCCCGACGTGGAAGGCGCAGAGGCAAACAAGCCCGAGAACGCCAAGTCAGCCTAACTCTGGTCGCAACGCACTCTTCGCGATGTGATTGCCGGTAATCGAGGCTTGCGATGCTATCTCAATATGCGGGTTGAACAGTATTTCAAGCATGTTAGCAGGACTAATAGTATAAACAGCTGGTGGGCTGAATATTAATCAGGTGATTACTCATTGTTAGAATAGTAGCAGCAAAACTCAAATTCAGCAGGGGCATTTTTGTGCACCTTTCCTCTCTCTTTCAATCGGGCCCACACCATTGCATTCCATCGCTCCGTTAGTGTTGCCTCTGCGCCGAATATTTGGGACGTTTTCGGAGACCATTTGTCCTTCTTTAGTCCTTTCTACGCACTGCAGATGCTGCGATTGCGCATGGGATTTGTCAGCGTTATATGCAGTGTTCTGGATCTTGTAGTTGAAAGAAATGTTCCTCGTCCCTTGTCCCTCGTTGGTTTTGCTCTTTCTGTTGCCAGTCAATGTACGGACGCTTCCTATTGTATGAACGCTCCGTCAGACGGAGTGGCATCACGTACTTATGTATTTGTTCTTAAGAAAACGAAGTAACTAGCCCGAGATTCTCCCTACGATTCAGTTTTTGGTGTTATGCTAAATGCTGTATGGCTTCCTGGTACCAACCCATCACGCTACAGCTTATTACTTCGCCCATCCACTCAGTTCAGCATAGACCCCTTCGTTTCTTGTTCATGAGATAAGTTCTTAATCGCCATCTTTCCATCTTGAAGACGTCCATCTTGAATCGTCTTGAAGACAGGGGATCACCGATAGTCCACTTTCAATAAACGAGATGCAAGATCGATTCAGTTCCCAACGACCAATATGAATTACTTCGCGCTAAATGGTCTATCCAACTAATAAAGTGTCACTGTCGAATTCCCCTCCTCGGCCCTTTCTTTGAAATACAAGACTAGTGGAGGACCGGAACCGAAACAATTAGGTTGGGTCACTGACCCAGAGTTGTAGTCGACTCATTCGTACCTACATCGCTTTCCCGTTGTGTGTTTTTTTGTTGTTGTTTTTTGGATGAGGGCGGGCTGCCAAGAATCTGGGACACGAGGCAGTCTGTGCACGAGATTGAGTTTGAGTCCGAGCGGCTCTAATGACGAGCCTAACTGCCGGCCGCCCGGTGAGCAGACCGACAGTCTGATGCAGGGTACATCTCCCTCCTGCCCGAGATCTCAGTGGCTGGGTTAGGCGGGTGAAGAGACGGGAAACGGGGGACGGGGGGGGGGGGGGGGGGAGAGAGAGGGAATGAGGTAATGACGTTATCACAAGGAGCACTCATCTCGCTAGGCAGGACTTGAAAGGGAGGACTAAGAACGGAACAGCACGCGCTCTTCAAATCACAGCCAGTGTATTAACTGTCTCTGGACGGCAGGACACTGGACTTGCGCTGACCGCCTTTCGCCGAACTTCTTGCGTCGACCGCAGTTCTTCGAAGAGCCCTTTGATGTTTAACGTGAGTGTTGAGTAGGAATATCTTTCTCCGTCAATCCAGCATTTTAGAAATAACTGGTACCACTTGGCGGAAAACAAGTTTCGAGGATTTGCACGAATAAAAAATGACCGCATTAGGAATGTGAGGGAAGTTCGTCTTAAGGGGAGGTTTGGAGCAAACAATAAGCCAAAATACGTAGAAAAATTAATTAGAGGGAGCTCAATCTAGGTCGCAGCAGTTCAATGGAGCCGGCAGGATCTAGCATTCTTGGTCGTGGGAGTGCCTGCGCTCGCTTGAGCATCTGTTCAGGCAATTATCCACCAGAACCTCCTGAGCAGGCGATTTCATAATATGGTCCATTCGACTATTCTGCTTCCATTACAGGAGAAAGAACGGCCGCTAGGTGGGTCACGGCCACGGCCGCTAGGTCGGTCATTCCAGTGACCCGGTGACTCAGTTGCGTCATCTGGGTGTGAATTTAGTTTAAATCTGCCCACCACAATTTAGAAAAGCAACTTTATTCTAGACTTCTTTTTTTACACACAGAAAGGAAAACGAAAAAAAAAAGAGAAGAAAACTCTGGTTCGCGTTCCTATTCACGAATAGCACAACATAAAGCAAAAAACGAGGAAGATAAGCACCCGAAAGCGGTTCCAGCAGATTCCAGCGTGTGTTGCAACATGTGAGTGTAGGAGAGTTAATCAAACGTTCTTTTTTGTTTTTGTTTTCTGTTTACCGTTTATCTAAGCCTGCATGAGAATAAACAAAATTTTCTAGGCTTAAGTTTTTTTTCTTGGAAGTCGCATGATATTGGAGTTTGATAACTGCACAACCTAAAGACAGATCGGAAAAAAAGTTTCAATATACTCCTGTTCATTGCTCTATTTCATGTCGCCACCCCCGATGGCGACATGACTTCTTTAGGATAAAATAAGAGCAGTCGTGTCCACACTCCTTTTTTATGATTTTCGAATGCCCCGAGTTGTATGGAAGAAACCCGTGGCACGGGCGCAGCTCATATCTCCAGCACACGTGGCCTTATTTTAACTGAAGCACCAGTTTAAGAAACCTTATGGATTTGGTTACGGGTAATTTATATGTAAAATCCATGAACGAAAATAAAATAAAGTACCCGTTGCAAACTTCATCAGGTTCCTTGACCTGGCGCTTCAGTTCAAAGAAGGCCACCTGTGCTTGAGATAGGAGCCGCGCTCGTGCCACGGGTTTCTTCTATACAACTCGGGGCATTCGAAAATCACAAAAAGGACTGTTTACACACCGCTCTTATTTTCGCCTCAAAGAATCATGCCACAATCAACTTGAGCCAGGTTTTAAAAATTATTAGGCGTCTACGTGGGTCTGGTTATGCAGATAATCCCCTAGTGACCGTTTCTGAAACTATTTGCCAGAAATTGAAACGCCAACATGAGGGAATGAGGCTTCATCGAGAGCTGCAAATCGAAGGGACGTTGCAGTTATACCCTACATGCATGGACTCACATATAACCTCAAAAAGATTACAGAAAGGCATGATATTCGGGTTGTGTGCTCGACACCAAACAAGGTGTACTCCATGTGCCGCAGAACAAACCGAAGAACAAATTAAGAATAGAAACAATGCAGAATTTCTCACAGGGCGCGGTATACCCCGAGCCAAATGGGCATCCTGTACCACGTATACCACTTTCCTGTGTCAAGCGCAACATAAGGCAACCTAGGCGGTGTGTCAACGATCGAGCTAGGGAGCACGCGGATTCAATTAAAAGAACATCAGCCGGACAACTCTCTGCAAACTGCCGGTCCGGTATTTGCACTTCATTATAGGGCAACGCCGGAACGCTTATGCACGCGAAGTAATTGAAGCCCTGGCCATTGAAGAAAGTGGTCAAATGTGCGTGAGCACCCCGTCGATCACGATCCACGCGAAAACGAGACAATATGGTGAGGCACGAGCCGCTTAACATCCTAATGGGCTCAGTGCACGGACATGGGGGATGGTTTTTATCACTAACTGTTGTAGAAAAAAAGAAAAAAAGGGGAAGGCAAAGTATTGACGCAAGCAAGGTGATAGTCAGCGGTGTTTATGTTTGTTCCTCTCTCGTTTATTTATTTCTTTACGTTGCAACTGTTTAGCTGTCCGTTTACACGAAATTATTTTTCTTATGATACGTTACAGTTATGCAAATTTTCAAAGCACGCTATAACCACTCAGTTTCATACCACCACGTAAACTCAGACACGCCATACTCCAACAAACACCCACAACCACGGAAGCAGATTGTGTGCTTTCCGGAGCTTGCATTTCTACAGTCCACAACAAGATGAAGGACCGATTTGTCTGTACTCGTTTTCACCTGAAGAAAAAAATGAAGTTTGGAGCATCCTTCATACGCCGCGCAAAGTAGTTCGTACAAGGTTTGATCGTGGGAAAGAGAAGATATCAATTTGGAGTTTGAAACGTGCTCCTCTTGTTTAGATAACGTATGTTATCTAAACAAGCCTCCTCTATCTCCTCTATCATAGCCTTCTCTATACTCACAAAGCCTGGCAGTTCGACGACGGAGCCATAGAGTGCCCGGTCGCAGATTTGGAGAGCGAATATCTGGTAGCACAGAGCATCAAAAAGTCATTTTTCGGGGAACCTGGACCTCAGCGCATAGCTTTTCCAGCGGCGAAGACCCCAGACAACACTTGTTCGCTCGGGAAAAGTGTGTGTTTCGGCGTGGCTCTCCTCTCATCCACTGTCTGCCGCTCCACCTTTTCCTTTTGCGCAGCCGCTTCTCGGCGATCTGCCAGGCACTTTCAGTACATAGGAGGCTATGGTGTAATATAAAGTTCACCGTACACATATCTTAATTATCTACATAAAGGTGGGGGGGGGGGGGGGGGGTGAAGCACACGATTGTCTTTGCAGTTTACTTGCAGGACGCGAATATAACAAAGGTTCGTTTCTTTCATCACGTTCAGCGATGTGGGGTTTGGCAAAAGCAAGTCCGGCGCAACCGTTTCTAACTGATTGTCAAATGGGTATTTCATATTATTGAAGATCGTACATCGCGGCACACTAGTAACGTACGCATAACTTCGCCGTTTTTATCTTAATTTTATTTTAAAGTATTTGAAAGCGTGTGGAGACGTTTGCGAAGCGACGGAATTCAGGACGATGTCTGCGACTCGCCTTGCAAAACTAGTGTAACAGCTCAGTTTTCTTTTCTTTCCAATAAAAGCGCAACAGCATGAGCAACGCTACAACCGCCGCTAGAAAGGATCTTCAAGTAAATATGCAAAACTGTTACTAAAGGGAGACGAAATAAGGAAATGCCATAAAAATAACGAAACTATCGAGCAAAATGGAATTTCTGAAAGTTGCAGACACACCTCCCTTCGCCTTAGTCTCTGATCACTAATACAGGCACACGTGGTGCCAAATTTTGACGACTCTACACAGGCTACCACCCTAATAAACTTTCGCGACTCAACTGACTGGGGTAGGTATTTTATCGCGAGAGAAAATGGGGAAGCGAGGTGCAGTATAAATATCAGGTACGTACGATGGAGTCGTTAGGAACATGCTTGTGCACTGGCATGTATCTACAAACAGAAAAAAAAAATCATGCTGCTTAGCTCTTTTCCCTTTGCTCAGTTTACGTCCTGCTTCAGATCGAGTTGGCGCTGGTTTCCCCTCGTGCACGCTCAGCGCCGACGTCTGTGGGGGGCAGGGGGTCAAAAAGCGGGCAGAGCGAGAATAAAAACATCTAAAAACGTCGGGGACGAATGAACAGGCGCCCGCCCACGGAAGGCGAAGTGCAGACGTTGTCCCATCCGTACGCCAGCACCGCGCAGTAATATTCAGCGAGTCGCCGGATGGCTCAGAGCGTCGTTAATAAAAGCACGGCGAGAGCGCTTATGCGGCTTTGAGGGGCGGGAACCAAACAAGGAACCGAACGAACAATCTGAAAGATGAAAGAAAAAGAAAACAAAAAACGAGCGGGTGTACACCCTGACCAGATGAAGAGGCGTCGGAACTATTTAGAAGATAAGGGAGGAAGGGGGATGGGGCGACGGTTGCAGCGGGGGAAGGGGAAGCTTTTCTTCCTTTTCCCCGTATGGTTTCTTTTGAAATTTTGTAATGTCTGTCTGGAAGCAATCGCCCACCTGACTCAACGCCCTGAACCTCCCCGCCCCCCCCCCCCCCCCCCCCCCCCTTCTTCCTGTTCCGACGCCAGGACGCTCGTATCGGCTTGGGGATGTGTTGGGGGGTTAGATGGGATGCTTCTGGCGAGCCTTTTGGAGGATCGAGCCAACGACACAGTGAAAAAAAAAATATAAGAAGAGAGAAAATGTATGCTTAGATAAATAACTAGACTATCATGGTGGCATGGAAATAAGGGAGCGACTCCTGGAATAATTTGTCCCCGCTCCCGCACCGGGAAGCAGGGGAAGAAGGCCAATTGCGTGCTCGTAAACTGCTTTTAAAAAAGTGAGAGCGGTATACTTTGGCGGCTGTGCCCAGCCCCCGTGCCAAGCCCGTGCCACGCGCCGACGGGGAACTATAGCGAAACGATGCTCAAGAGAAAAAAAAGTGCAATCTCGAACCCAGAGAGTACCTAAGATGGAGGATGTTTACGAGGCAAAGTTCCCATAAACTTTCTGCAAATAAAATTCCGACTTCTAAACAAACAAAAAAAAATTTTTTTTATGTGCTTTGTTTTGATATTTTGGGAATATAGCTTCGGCTAGAAATGTTCTTAAAAAGGGTGTACACTCGTGTGTTTTTGTTTTTTTTTAATAAAATTTTCGTTAAAACTGGAGCGCGAATTCGAAGTGCAGTGAGTCACGGCATCGTTTGGCGTGCCCAGTACGCATAAATAGAACGACTGAGATAGAAAAAGGAAAAGAGACACGCATAGCTAATGATCACGAGGACGTAAAGTCGAGGAGTTGTTGAAGTTTGCAAATTGACTTGAAATCTTTTTGTCTGGGCTTATGTGCCTTATGTTCAGTGGCCACGTATTTCGTCGGAAGTTTGTCCGCGTCATCTTTTTTTCTTTTTTTTTTTTTTGCTGGTCTTTCAATTATTACCGCCACATAGAACTGTACAGGTGCGTGCAGAACCCCAAATACGTCCTAGATTAATATTACGTAGTTATATTGGGTGTATAATGTTAGAGTGTTTGATGTTCGTGTGTATGTTTCTTGCTCGTCTGTTTTTCGGATGCACAACCGGAAAAGCCTATAGATGTTGGTGAGCCTCAATACATAAACATAAACATAACTATAAACATAATGTGTGACCGTTTCGAAGGAACAACCTATCTTCCGCCAAGCATGTTTTACTTTGATTGCTAAACTACTTGTACGATAATTTTATGTTATGAAATGTGATGACTATTTTCGAAATGGGGAATCATTCTGGTAGTTTTCCGCCTCATAAGCTACTCCTTATGGTTCGGATTTTCATACAGCGTGCCATTGGTTTGCCCTTTAAACATGTTGGCCCTGAATTGACGCTTCATAATGGCAATTATTGCTCAGTGAAATACAATTGCAAATCTTGCGTTGTTAACGTGCAGCAAGCAGCAGTGGTCACGCGACTACACATGGTGCAATAAGCAACACCACAGATACAGACAAGGGAGGGGCGTAAGCTCAGGGCTCTGGGTTCAGTAGAGCAAATTTTCACTTCATTCAGTCTGAGTCTTTTTTTTAACCATATTTTGGGCTGAAAACTTCAAAATTGAGCTAAATGGGAACGAAGTACTCCATTAGGCAAGTCATGGGCCAGGCAGAAGACAAGGGCAAAAACAAACATACTAATGTTTTTATTAGTGTTCTTATTCAAGTTTTTTTTTTCGATATTAATAATAAACGCATGAACTGCTGAACGAAACCAATGACGTGGGTGTCCTTAATCTTGAAATAACTTGGTGGGAACTTAGCGGGTACAGACACCCCTCTCGCTGGATTTTAATTCTCTTTAAACGGCAAAATCATTTGGAACATTTTACTTTTTGTTTTTTCGGAAAGGCATGTTTTTAGCGTGCATTGGAATGTTATATAAAAACCAACAGGAAGAGAAGCCCAGGGTGCCTCTTTCCGACGCAGAGACTCCACCACGCGTTCGTCGCCTCCCGCCGGGATTTGAGTGCGCGTGCCCGCTCGAAGCTAAAAAATCCGCCGAGGTGTTATCGATGCTGGAGGCGGCTGAACTGAGATACCTCACTGATATTTTCTGTTCCGTCAGTGACACTAAGTGAGAAACTGAGGGAGACAAAATGAGGAAACCGCGCGGGGACGACAGAGCGCGAAGCTCTGATTAGAAGGATAGTGGGTAGACGGAAAGGTGATCCCACTTTGTTTCTCCTAACTGTTCGAAGGTGTTCAAACGGCGCCGCGCCAGGTGCAGATGACGCCCTTCTTCGCTAGATTGGAAGGGGATACTTGGTAGGAACAAAAGCAGCTTTCCTTTCTGTCTCCCCACTAATTCTTCCAATCAGAGCTCAGCTCACTGACGTTGCCGCGCTCTCTCATTTTCCTATACTATAGTTCCTAAATCCTATACTTCGTGTTAGCATAAGTCCAGACGTTGCCGATGCTATTGGCGATGTGAGCGATCAAAAGCGTCGCTGTGATCGGCCTTCCACGATTGGCCGAATGCTGACGATGACGTCAGCAAAGAATTCGCCATCGACGGAATTAAGAGTGATGTAAGAAGTTAAATTTCGACGGTGTTGGCAGTGTTGGTTTCAGATCGCAATGACTTCACGCTCCCACCGTGCCATTTACAAACACCATCGAACCTGTTTTTCACAAGGTAATGACGTCACAAGAGGTAACCATAGGAGGGCGCCACCAAAACATCTCGCCGCCAATAACCGCGAACTCCAAGCTTTCAGCGTCCCTGCCAAGCACGCGCTCTCGTGCAGTGCAAGCACTCTTCCGAGCCACATGTTCACGGTTCTAGCATCGGCTGCATCTGGGGCGGTTTGCTCATCTCGAGGCCGCGGCTACGGCCAAGAGGGATTTTTATGTCACGTGACCAGCTTTATGGGGTCCAAGAAGTACCTAACCTAGCGTCCCTGCCTAATGGCTGAAAAATCCATGTCGCTTCGAGTACGAAAGTCTAATTTCGCTCGCAGAAACTGACTGCAGGGGCTATCAACTGGAATCCAATTAACCGCCCCTTTATACTTTAGGAGCGGCATGCAAAGCTACGACTAGGGAAGGTAAATATCAGCCAGAATAAAGGAAAAATCACGCGGGATAAAAGGGGTGGTTTATAAGCATGAGCCAGTGTTAGAGACTTCAACCTTTTGCTGTAGTTGAGAGGTAGGGGTGCAAGGGCTTGTCATCGCGGCGTGAAAGTTCCAAGTTCAAGCCGCACCAGCAACCTTTTCTCTTTTTTGTGCTTACTTTATGGAAGTTTTTTTGTCTTTTTTTAGTTGAGACAACTCCAGTGTGTAAGTCATGGCAAAAGCGTTCTTTATTTAGAAACACATAAAACTGTAGTTGCTGGGGGAAGGATGCTTGTTTGGGCCACGTTTGTGTGAAAGTCCTACCGATGCTGTGATCTTGGTTTCGTTTTTGAGCTTTATAAAGCAATTGTATGTGCGCGCTACCTTGGCTTGACCTAGGTTTCTTTTTAATAAACATAATAAAACGAATGTATTGGCGCCTTAACTTGGCTTGTTCTTTTTTTCCTTCCGGTGTGTTGAGTCAGCACTGGAACCAAGAGCAAAAACCGTGTAAGGCGCAGTAGTGCAAATGGATGAGTTGGACGATCTGTAGAAAGGATCACGGTTCAAAAGTAAGACACACGCGCAAAATATATATAAAAAAGAACTTTCTGGCGCAACTTGAACCCAGAAGTTTCACGCCGCCTCTCAACTATTGCAGAAGGACAATGTGTCCGACGCTGGCTTAGGTACATTAACATAGAGCCACCGCTCTTATTTCGCTTGATTTTTCTATTATTCTGGCTCATATTTACCTTCCCTGGCCGTAACTTTACCTACCGCTTCTAAAGTATAAAGCTGCGGTTAATTGGACTCCAGTTGAAAGCCTCTGCGGTCAGTTTCTGTGAGCAAAATTAAACTTCTTTAATCGAAGCGACACGGATTTCTCAGCCAATAAGCAGGGACACTAAGTTCTTATTTGTCCCATGGAGCTGGTCACGTGACAAAAAACTCCCCCTTGGTCGCAACCGCGACCGCGTCCGCGAGTTGAGCAAACCGCCGTTGGGCTTCAGTTGAGGGGGGGGGGGGGGGGGTTGTGTGTGTGTTTATGCAGCCTAGAACTTGGTCTGCCTCACAGGGGCGACGAGTCTCCCAGCTGTAGATGGAGAATTCAGCCAGTGCGGTACAGCCGCTAGCCTGGGGTTTTTAACGTGCACCACGCAGTAGTGATACACGACCGCACGCCGGTACGATGCTCATCCAGATCGAAACGGGCAGGGGTGGGGCTCGAACCCAGGATCCCTGGGTCCTGCAGCGCGGCTTCAGTTGAGGAAAAGGGCAATGGTCGCGTTAGTGCACGTTCTCTCGCGCTGCACAATAAGAAAATGAAAATATAATATTTCCCTCGAAGTGGAAGACGAAGAAAAAGAAAAATCAGTTGTTCCTCCAGCGATCTCCATGGTCTTTTTTTTATGTGCTTGTTTATTCTAGTTGAACTGGCGTTACCCAAAGTATGAACCAGGGTGTAAGATAGACAGGTGGGGAAACGGCCCATAGAAGCCTACCGCAGCGCCGTGACCGGATTGTGTACTCGTCTGATTGCGGGTACCCCCGATTTGCGACAGATGGCGCTGCGGCGAGAAAAAAAAATCGGAATCGGATTTGCATGGAACTCTATGGGAGAGTACGCAGAATAAACCGAGAGCACGACAGTCCTCCATTGAAAATGCACGATAAACCATCTCGGTCAGTTTAGCCGATCGCCAGCGGTCGCCCACTCGGAGTGAGAGTTCGCGGTGCTCCACATAGATTGCGCCACAGAAAAAGAAAAACCCGAGGGGGACACAATCCGGTCGCTCATTTGGCTCTCGTTTCCTCACCTGTCTATCTTACACCCTGGTATGAACCGACTAGCTCAGCTAAAGCCTGTTTTCGTGACACCAATGATTGTCCTCCGAGTGGCGAAAGGCTCGTAAACAATTGGTAAGCTGGAATCGGCTGACGCACAATTCTTTCGCGGAGGCACCACGGTAAAAAAGCAGCGACTGTTTCAAAAGAGAGAATGAACGAAATAGCGCGAACTTGTGTTTAACATTTCACGATGCATATCCTGTTTCTGGTTCCGTACTATCGTGTGCTAGTTTTGTCCTGGTCCGCTGAGCGATATGGGGTCACTAAAATTTGATTCTACGACCATAATTGTTTTAGTTTATGATCCCTTTAAAATTATCTAATAGAAACTTTTAGTAATCCGTATGCTTGAGCTTCGCTTTGCTAGCGTGAGCTCGTATTGTCCCTTCGAAGTACGGATTGAGCACGCGCCCGCTATGGACTCGCTTTCCGTAGCGCACAATCTACTAAAATTCTCTATTGAGTTCGAACAACGTGACCCTCAAGCAGCGACAGAATTCGTTCTAATCGATCCTAAAGGCTGACGTTTCTAGAAATCGAGAACTTACGAAGCCGAGTTGGATCACAGCGAACGATAAAGAATGAAGACTGGTTTAGATAGCAAAGTCTTCTTACGTTAAGGATGGTTTACTAATCCCCGTTTTCTTACGTTACGAAGCTCACGTAGGCTTACATCAAGACACGACCGAAACTCACCGGCACATCCGTGGTTTCTTATTCTGCGTGCCAAGCTACTCATTTAACTGGTGAACGCTTCATACAAAGCAGGGGTGTGCCGCTGACTTCCGGTCGTACCTTGGCGTAAGTACACGTAAACTTCGTAAAGCAAAAAAAAGAAAACGGTGCTTTGTGAATTTAAGTCACTGAATCCTGTTAAATTGGCGACATTGCCTTCCCGAAGTACTTGCCGGGCACAAACGGATACTTGCATGTAGATCACCAAACCTCGCAAGGTTTGGTGGTCTACGGTCTTAGTTGCCATGGCAATCGCAATTGCGGTCTATTCGAATATTCCGAGCCTTGAAAGGGTCGTCCTGAACCAGTCGCACCAAGATCGCTATCGAGCACCGTAGTACTGAAAGCGTTTCTCGTCAATATAAGCGTATGTGGCACTGGGCATGCAAACAATTTATCGATCATGCTTATCTCCACAGATCTCTCGCATTGGCATCGCTGTTCTTGCGTATGCTTATCTCCACAGTTGTCTCACAACGGCATTGCTGGTCTTGCGTATTTTTGAGAGAGGAAGGTTTTCTTTTTTTTATAAAGCTGCCATGCACCGACGCCGCATCTGGTGGCGGTGCGAAGATGTGTGCTTGATTCTCCTGCATTCAGATAAGAAATCTCGGTATTAGCGACGTGCGCGACCAAGGGCGTCGCTCGTGGTCGAAGTTCGCGATTGGGCAAAATAATCGCTTTCCCTATTACTATAATAATGCCCAATCGCCGGCAGTTCACAACGAGGCCAATCCTGCCAATCACTGCGAGGCAGATGCAAATCCCGCCAATCGCGGCGATGCAAATCCTGGTCGTGACGTCGTGAAAGGAAACCTTAAGAGGGCGCCACCGAACCACCTCAGCGCTAATACAAGAAACGTCTGCATAAAGCTACCCGTCGTCAGCGAATTTACACAGGCCCCCAAGAATGCAAGAGATCAACGAGAAGCTGCTCATTCCATAAACCAAAATGGCGTCCACACGGGGAGCTGGGAGCTAATTTCTCACGATCCGGTTACTTTAGTTTAATCCAGCCTCTAAAGTTATCAACTGACTTGATAGTAACCACGGTTAACTGAAGGAGTTTGATTTTTTTCTTTATAATATACTAAGGGGAGGAAGTGGGCTAACGCGTCTCAGCTCGGAGCGTGGAGCGAAAGCTTGCGCTGGGAACCTCCTGGGTTCGATCCCCGCCGCCCCCGCCCGTTTCGATCTGGATGAGTTTCGTACCGGCACGCGTTCGTGTGATCACTACTGCGTGATGCACGTTAAAAATCCCAGGTTAGCGGTTGTACCGCACTGGCTAAATTTCTCATCTACAGGACCGATTACCCGTTGAGGCGCATCTCATCAAGGCTGTATAAACATAAAGAGCAAGCCAATTTTTATTTTTTTATAATATACTACGTACTTTTTACATATCGTAAGTCGTGGAGAAGAAATACAAGCGATCTAGTTTTTGAGCGGACCTGACATATATTTATAGTTGTTTAACAAAACTCTAAAAGGCAGAGCGGTTCAATCTGGCTCTTTAAAGCCCACAACGTCTTGCAAAAACAGTTCTCATAGAAACAAAAGCAAACATATCGCGTGACGAGAGTAAGGATTTTGAATGAACATGCTGCTACAAACAAGATATGAAGAAAGCTTCTGAAGTGTATCAATAATCGGCCAATCGAAGATCTCTACAGCACAACCACAGGCTGTATTAAATCCTGGTATAAGAATAAACCATAGAATTGGATGTGATTCACAGTTATGAACTCGAAATGCAGACTTACAGTCAAAAGTCACGGTTTTCTGTCGTACTTAAAAGGTTAAAGCAGCGCAAAAAACGACGGACAGGGTAAAGAAGGACACAGACAGAGAGCGGTAAAAGGGCCCAATGTACTAGAAATAAATGTTGCCGAAGTTGAAGCCTGGGCGGATTGTCACGTTCACTTGTTAGAAGGGGGATCCTGGGCAGTCGATTTAATGCAGATGAGGCAGGTCAAAGAATAAAAAATAAAGTGTCTGTGTTTTTTCGAGTTTTTAGCATTGCAGACATAATCAAAGTGAAAAGAAATAAGCATTTCAATTGAAAGCTTACTTATAAAGGCATGTTCGTAAAGAAATACAATGAAAAAAAATATTCTGGTGAAACCTAGCCACGAAAGCGGGCCCGAAAATGAGCGGCTTTCCTTAATATTAACTAGTGGTTGTTTTCTAGTGGTTTTCTTCTTTTTCTTGTCGTCGGAAGGAGTAGATAGATAAAACGAGATTGCCAAGACCGGGCGACGGCGACGATGAGCTTTCAGGCGGCCATTACCTCATTTTCAGAGCTCCTGTGTTACGCAATTACGTGGGTAATAAAACAAACAACGTATGCCGTCGAGGGCAAAAACTCGGCTCCTATTTACGACTCCCTTGCAGTCACTCTCTCTACGAGAGGGGGATGCCGGGGGAAAGTTCGCGAGTCCTAACGCTGTTTTTGGCGCGCTTTGACAGTGTGCTTCGCAGAATATACGACATCGTACAGTTTATTACACTGGTCAAGACACATAAGAGGAATTCTGCGGAAATACGAAAGTCGTGTTGGAATGAAGGTTTGGGAAGAACAACAAAGAAAAAAGGCGCTGAGAAGATTTTGCAAAGTTGCCGCTTCTAAGTGCACTATTTTTCTAGCCGAAAGTATTTAACATCAGACCACAAAGCTGTAACGTTCAGAGGGCTCGTGTTTATTATATGTACGCGCTGCTATCATAGTTGCCGTGTCAGAACAGACGTTGGCACGAGGTAATAGAAGAACTGCCGTATCGAATGTATATCAGTTAGTGAGTTTCTCTGCATTGCAACACTAGTCATGCTGTTAAACGCGTCTCGCGAAGTCTGACGGAAATGTATTAGACAATTACTACTTCGTTTAGGACTTCGATTTCCTCACGAATCACCTGCTTTATTTGTCGCAGACAAGTGTCAGGTGCTAATGCACTGGAAGAGAAATAAAGCAAAGTGTTTTTATGGTGGTTTATTCCGCACAACCCTGAGAAAATATTGATCAGTACTTATTGCGAAAAAGCAAATAAAATAATAGACAACTAAACGTTACCTTGGTATCAATTTTTGTACCGGATAAAGGGTAAGGAAACAAGCTGATGATGGGCTCAAACCGCAAGTTTCTTAACGAGTGGTAAAAGAAGATTGACCGCTGTTTTATTATTTAACGATCAAATAATTAGATGCTAAATGGCGTTTTATGAGGAACGGAGAAGGAAGCTAGCTTCAGTGTGAGCCTTCCAGGCAGGGGAAGCCGTATTTGACTTTGCAACGTCCCTGTTGCTGTTGTTTTCGAAGTTTTCGCAGCCGGCGAAGTCTTTACAAAGAGTCTCAGTGCCCTGTCTCCTGCCTCATCAGTTTATTGTTGTTTATAAGTGGCGTGACAAGAAGAGCTTCTGACGCAGGTGTTTCATAACCAGCCAACTCTCATCAACCGTGTCTTGCCGTGTCACGCTTCACCTTTTAAAGGGGCCCTGCAAGCACTTTTTTTACTAATTTTTAATTTGCACCAAACCTGAGCGCACGGACCGTAGTAACTTAATGTAACTTTTCTTTTCTCGAATTTCGCTTTATTTTAAAAGTTATAGGCAAATTAAAATTACAAAAACAAGCAAAAAATAACCTCCCTCATGACGTCCTTGGTTGCTTGAGTGGCCGTGAACTAGAGGAGGGATAGTGAGCTCAACGAGCGCTCACAGCTGCCGCGCTGCCGTGTCGACGGCGCGAGAGGGCGCCACTAAAACGTGTTCTGGATAGGCTGTATACAGCGGGCAGCCAGAGCGGCTCTCATTGCGTTTGCTGCGCGATTAAACACTAATTCGGCATGACACTTCATTGGCTATAAACGACGGCAAACACGGGGTAAAGATCAGTTCAGAATGGGAGTCCCTTCGCACTGCCGTACCGCGAAATGGCCAAAATACAAGACAAAGCTACTCGGTGAAGGCCTTCGGAACGCTCGGAGCCGGTCGGATCCTCCAGTCCGTAAACGACCGTAGCGCCGCCGCGTACATCCGGGACCTTTCCGTGTCGGCGCCTGACCCCACTACTCTTTTCTAGTATGCGCCGCCTTATCCACCGCTTGGTGGCGGGTATGTCGACGGGTCATTTCTTGTTTCCGTACTTTATGAACTGCATTTGTTTCTTTTCTGATCTAAAAATACTTAACAAAAACTACTTTTATAAATAATTGAAACGGTTCGCGACACTTATATTTTGTATTTCGACTAAAAAGAAGCTTTTAGCCGCTCTGACCAGCAGTAAGCCCAGGACCAAAGACGTCACATTTCGCGCGCTTTCGGTACCGCGGGTCGCCCCCGTCGGTGGAGGAGGTTTCCGCGTCGTTCGGTTAAAATATGATGCACTGATATTTAGTTACTCTCTCCGTGCCCGCTGGCTTGCCCGAACCCCAAGAGACGTGGAAACCGCAAAAAAGGTAGACGCTTAAATATGATTGCAGGGCCCCTTTAAGGTTTCGTAGTCATGAAGGAACTTAAACGTTCAATTTTGTGCAGCGTTAACCACAGGTGGTGCATTTTTTTTTTTTTTTAATTTGCAGGGAGGGAGTTGCCATCAGGAGCCGGTAAACACAAACGATAAATTCGTGCAGGCTGTGTTGGCGCCTACATCAAAATGCCTTAAAGGGGTGGGGAAACGAAATTTCAGCGCTCATTGTCTAGCTTTAATATGTTGCATGTTGCACCCTAACCTCAAAAACATCAGTCTTCCGTTGAAAAGCACAAGAAAACTAATATTAAAGTAAATAAACGATCTTTCAATGTGCACCTGGTGGATGCATGCGGAGCCTATTTGGGAGGTAGTCTAGCAACGTTGTGGAATCTGCTACGTAGTCGTGACGTAGCAGATTCCTTCGGAGCAGCGTCGCTCTTTGGCATTTCACTGTTTTCCTTCTTACCTTTCCTCCTGAACTCACAAATCGCGCATTGTACCAAATGGTCCAAGAAGACGAAAAGGAAGGACTCCCTTCTTTCTCAGAGCCTCGTTCGCGCAACCGGAAACAGCCATTCTCCCCCTAGAAGATTAGCCCGTCGCTCAAAACTCGAACAAAAGTTGCTTTCCCCACCCCGTTCAGCCCTAAGCTGACAGTGTTGTGGAAGCTACGTGCTCCTTGGGCCAGCCACACGCTCGTCACCCCACGGGTACTTCGAGCGGCTTGGTTGTAACGCGCTGACGCTATTGACACCACCACAACGCTGACAACGCCACCAAGGGCAAAGCTCATAACCACGCTTGCCTTGCTACTCCACGAACGCGGGAAATCTTTTCTTTCTGTTTTTGTTTGCGCCGGACATCCCATGACGCATCGCGCTCTCCGCTCACTTCTCTTCGAGCGCTTGCTCGAGTGCACCGTTTAGAGCGAAAAATATAGCCAATCGTTAAAAAAACAAACGTGCGATTATGATTTACGGTTATTATCCGTCATGCTTGACTCATTTCCGAACAAAATTTGAATATTTCAATTTATGTTTCCGTACCCCTTTAAGCGCGAGGTTACCCGTAAAACTTACATCATTGAGTGTTGATTGATTTTTTATTGCAAATAATTTTACATCAGCGTGTTGTTTTCTCTGGACACCCCAAACCTATATTTTTACGTGCTAAACGATCAGGAAGCTTTTCCTGAGTTTTTATATATCCATGCTTTGAACACAAAATGCTATTTTAAGATAAAGCGGAGATGATAGAAAACGCGCATGTAATTCTTCACAAACGGTTCTCCCAGCCAAAGGCTGCGAGAAAGCGATAAACAATGGAGACCATAGAATACTACCCCTCCCTCCAATAAGCATTTAAATCCACGCAACCAGACGCCGAGAGAACCATTCAAAAGAGGTAAAGACAACAGCGATCATAAATCCTCGCGGAAAAATTGATCCGTCTGCAAACAGCCGATAACAAGATTTTTCACGTGTACCTGAGGCGACGTGAAAAGGGTCCGGTACGATATTGGCAATGGAACCTCGCTGGTACACGCGAGCACTAGTCCCTAAGCCGGAGCCTTTTTCGGGACGCTTCAGTCTGAGAGCCTCGGTGGTCATTGTCGCCAGAGATGCTTTTCTCTCCGGAAATAAAACAGACACAGAATCTCATATGCTTTGCGCGATCGATTTAGTCCCTCCTCGGCTCTTTCTGGGGAGCTCAAAGTTGATAGAGATTCCCCATCTTCAGGAAAAGGGACTCCTGTCCTGAGATATTCCGAGAGAAAATTTTTGAGATAGCCGATCGCAGCGATTGGACAGCGCCGCGTTTCGCCTTGGCTTTCCTATTCGCGGTGCGGCGTTGACCAATCGCGGCAGGTGGCGATCTCAGCAAATTGCTCACCGAGTGTCCAACTTAAAACCTTGGGGCCCAATTTTGGTCAACGCGAGAGCGTGAGTGAGCCATGAATCGCTTCTCTCGGAGGGAGCAAAGAGAGCGTTTATAGGGAGTTAGCCTGCTAAATGCTGGACTCCATGGAGCGTAAATATTTGTCCAAATTACAGGTGTGATTATTTATTAATTCGATAGCATTTATCGTGGCAGATGCGGGCAGGTGTGCCCTGATAAAATTAGGGGAAAACCTGAATTGGTGAAGTTCTTGAGAGGTCACCACTAAACTTAGAGGGGAACCAGAAATGGTGCATGCGTCACGTGAGGTCAATTTTGCGTTAAATTCAGCGGGGAACCTGATTCACCTAAATTTAGCGGTGAGCCTGATTCCGCTAATTTTATCGGGGAACCTGAATTGGATGCATAGGTGACGTGAAATCAATCTTCCGCTAAATTTAGTAGGGAACCTGATTCCGCTAATTTTATCGGCGATCTCGAATTGGCGCATGTGTCAAGTGAAGTCAATAGGGAGTTCTTGTGTACCGCTTTTCACCCTCCGCTACGCCCTTCGCAACAAAAACACCGCTAGTGCGCCTGCGCGCCGATTGCCTTGACTTTAGAGTTCCGGGTTTCGTAGCGGGTTGCGGAGTTATTTTCAGAACGTTTATTTGCCTATTATATCTGTATATATATACTGTACACACATATAGTGCATTACTGTCGTCTGCATCAGTGGGGGCTGAAGGATCCGCCATTGCCGTCAAGGCGGTCTGGTGGGTGTTGGTCAGAGCGCCTTTGGCTGCTGCAATGCCGTCCGCCCAGGCCGTCGTCGTCGTAGACGAACTCCGCCAACTTTTTCCATAACAGGGAGACGATCGCCTTGTCACGACTGGTGGGCAGAATCCAATACGTCGCCGGACGGATCCCGCCTGGGTGTTCCTCCAGCTTCGTTTTTCGAAGGTGAGCGTGGCGCTCCCACTTCCAGACAACATGGGCAGCCGTTGCTGTTCTGCGGCACCGGCGACACGCCCCCTCGTCGAGGTCATTGCTGAAGAACTTATGACGCAGCACCGGGGACAGGCCACTATTGGGCGCGAGGCGGCGGACGAGGGTCTGAGTGCTCCGCGGTAGGTCATTCGGCATCGGAGGACCGGGACGCAACTGCTCGGTCAAACGTTCCTTCAGTTACTCATGGAGGTGCCGTAGGGCTCTTCGCCTTCGCTGTTTAGCAATTTCCTTGACGGCAGACGGGTCGGCCAGGTTGGCTGTCTCGCCGGCTAAATTGTGGAATCTGTTTGGCGCGGATGCCACCTGGCGAACTGCCGCTCGCGCCTCCCTGTGGGCCCACTGGTTGCTGTCGATGCCCGCGAACGCGGGAACCCAGGGAATAGTAGCTTGTATGTTGAGCTTGTCTCGGAGTTCTAGGAATGCGGCAAGCAACTCGCCGACTATTCCCGTCTACGTTGAGGGGCTCCCGCTCGCTCGCTTTCAAGTTTCGTACGCGCGGGTCGAGTCGGTGAACAGTAGGAGCCTGAGTGGGGTGTCTGTTGGTGCAAAAGTTCGAAGAACCTACTAGGATTCTCGGAGGAGTGCCGTGAGTTCCGCTTGCGTAGTGTCGACGTCTTCAGTGGTCGAAAGTGCAGCCACGTTCGGGATGCCATGGGTGGTGTCGACCAACGCGACCACCTGGACGTGCTTGGGGGTTCTGTCCTCTCTTTTGCCGTCGTCGCCGGCAGTCGACAGCAAGGTCTCTGCCATGTCAGTGTAGATGGTGGTGTGCGTAGGCGGTGATTGGCGCGCGACACTACGTGTGCGACGCAAACGCTTTGGTAAAGCGTTTGCGTCGCTCCGAGTTTCTTGGTCCAGGTCCCATTGTTCGTAGGAGGGCTTTTCCGTCGGTAAGCGTGACCGTGGCGGCCCATGGAGGAGCCGAGTGCGCGTCTGCCGCGTGGACGTTCAGTCTGGGAGGCACGCGGAGGTCTCATGAACCTCCGACAGGAGGTTCATGCCGCCTTGTCCGTACAGCTCTCGGAGGGGCGTGTATTAGGCAGTCCGGCAACGATGCGGATAGCTTCGAGATTGAGGTTTTCGAGTTGCCTCGCCTGCCTGGGCGTGAGGACGTGATAGTTATAGTCGTAGAGGATACGCAATTCAAGCAGCGCCGTGGCGAGCTGGCGCGTTTCTCTCTCCCGCGTGCCCGCATGCCCCGCTGGAAGTGTGTGATTCTACGAATGTGAAGGAAGAGGGATCTGCGCTGCGAGGCTATAGCCTCGCAGCGCAGATCCCTCTTCCTCCACATTCGTAGAATCAAGATAGGAAAGGCAAAAGGCGGGGGACGAAAGTATACTTTCGTCCCCCGCCTTTTGCCTTTCCTATCTTGATCTATGTGTGCTCCCAGGATTCGAACGGAGTGTTTTCGCAGTATCATTTCACCGGCGATGCTGAAGGTGATTTGGTTGCTGACCGTTTCGGTCTTTTTGTGAGGCCAGTTGACAACCACGACGTACTTGGTGTTCTCGGCCGAGGCCGTCATGCCCACATTCCGAAGACGACCCTGTATGACGTCGAGTCCACGCTGAAGCGTGTGCTCCTCCTGTTCGCCCGCCAATCCCGTTGTTGCGCAGATTGTGACATCATCGATGAATACGGCAAAGTGCAGCGACGGAACCGCATGAAGGAGTGGGGGAAGTCTTGCCGTGACCAGGTTGAAAAGGGTGGGCGAGAGGATCGCGCCCTGCGGTACCCCGGCCCTGTTCGGTTGAGCAGGTCCGATGTATTCACCGGCTTTGATCTTGTACGTAGTACGTATGAAAGATCTTACTGAAATTGATAAGGTGGCCGCACAGGTCGGCATGGTCCGCGCTCTCGATGTCTGCCTTGCGAGGGACGGTGTCGAAGGCCCCGCGGACGTCCTTTGCCATCACCGTTCTCGTTTGCACTTTCGAGTAGGCGTCAAGGATTTGGTGGCACGACATCAGGAGAACGTCTTGCGTGCGCAACCCGTGGTGGAATCTGATTTGATGTGGGTAGAGCGGGGAGTTCCTCTCGAGATGCCACACGAGTCGCTTCAGGACCAGCCGTTCAGTGAGTTTACACAGGTGACTGATAAGGGAAACTGGACGGAGGTTAGTGAGCTCATTCGGTTCTTGGCAGGCTTTGGGGTACGGTATCACCAGGGATTCTCACCAGGAGCTCGTGAAGTTGCCTGTCGTCTAAATTCTGTTCATAGAAAAAATCATAAGAGTGCAGGCGAGCTGGTGATTATTAACCATGTTTAAATTAACCTGAGACTGGGGTAGAGAATAAACATCAAAACGTAGAAGGGACGTCGACCTGTCTATTTTCTGTCCCTTCTACGTTTTGATGTTTGTTCTCTACCCCAGTCTCAGGTTAATTTAAACATGGTTAAATTTTGTTGATCGCGATGTACAGGGGGAACAGCGCACCCGCAGAACAGTCATTCAAATGAACATACACACAAAAGAAAGAAACACTTACTCAGCGCTGACTGACAACTCTCTATATTTACACTTTCTCTTCTTCTATTTGAGCTGTATGCGATGGCCAGGAAGAATAGACCCTTTCCGAAATTCAGTGCCATCTGGTGGTTCGTAAAGCAGTTTAGGTTTTGCCATATCAATGGCGGAAATGAACTTGTATCAACACCGTCACTTTCGCAAGTCAACGGCACCCGAGGGATTGTTCAGTGTGAGCTAGTTCTTTCTCGATCACTTTCAGTTCAATGGTGACCAAGAACCTGCATTCAGAACAAATCTCCAACCCACTCAAATGCCTCCAGCTGCTTCAAAGCCGATTGTGTGCCGCCCACAGAATGACTGAATCTGAGTTATTAGAAATCAACGCTTACGTAGCTCTTGTGTTCCATTCCTACGTCGCGTCGTACTGACCCCCCGAACGTACAGGCCTCGCATCATCCGCTTAGGAGCATCTTCAACGTCTTCCTTTATCAGTCACTAGAAGGCCGCCATTGGTATGGCACAGATGCCGTTCCACAGGTGATGATAGTGATCAAAGTGGCCAGACTGAATTTTGGAAAGGGTCTATAACTGCTCTTTTTTATTTTCTTTCGATATGATGCTAAATAGTGAACTAAATTGAAATTAACGGAAAGCTAGGTAGTCTAATTCTTTTTGTGACAAGGTTAAAGAGGGAGTACTGACGCATGTGCCGTTATGTTTCGCAATGTTCTCTGCCTCGATAATTTCTCTTGTGAGCTTGTTGTGATGCTTGCCAAGCACGCCGCAGTTACTCAGCTGCACTGAGCACCCACAGTCTCGACAGTGAATGCCTAGATGACCGGAGCTTTTGTTGGTGAATGTGTTGTTATGCTCTCGAAGGCGATCGTTCAGACACCTTCCGGTTTGACCTATGTACAGCTTTCCACAAGAGAGAGGGAAGGAGTAGACGACCTTTTCTGTACAAGGGACAAAGGTGTTCTTGTGCTTCTTTTTGCAGCCAACAGTTGTTATTGGTGGAGTATTTACCTTCTTGCATAAGCTGTGAAGTTTGTTAGGAGCTGAGAAGATGACTTCGAAGTTTACTCGGTTAGCTATTTTCTTTAGTCCGTGAGAAAAATTATGAATATATGGCACAATGATGGCCTTCTTTGTTTTGTCTCTTTGCTTTTGTTGTGTGCATAGGTCTTGCCTGCTTTCGTTGATGAGCTTTTCGGCCACTGATGTTAATAACGAGTTTGGGTATCCTGCGCGCTTTAGTCTTCAGACTTGCCCGTCAAAGCTCGCTGGAATGGAATGCGAGCAGGATTTTATGAGTGAGTTTTTGAGGCATAACCGCACGATGCTTCTTTTAACAAGTTTTGAATGGGCCGAGTTGATTGGTAAGAGCGGTTTTTTTCCCCTGGGCTCATACGACCATCATAAATGGTAGGGTAACATGAAGAGTCTGAGATCCAGGAATCTTAAAGAGCGCTCGTTTGGAAGTTCATGGGTAATTTCCAAAGGACTCATGCAGATTTTAAAACTGTCGAGGACGTCAGCAACCATGCTGGTGAAGTTGCGATCGTCTGAAGCTAGACCAATTAAATAATCGTCGACGTACCGGAACACTCTTATAACTTTGGAGCTGTCTAATGATTCTTTTATCTTCCCGTCGCTGTGCGCTAGATAGAGATCGCTAAGGACAGGGGCAATGCAGGGCCCGATGCAGACACCTCTCTTCTGTAGGTATGGTTGGTAATCCCAGGTAGCAAAGGTCGACCTGAGGTAGATGTTAATCAAGGTCAAAAACTTGCTTTGGGATAAGCCCGACTCATTTTGAAAGGCAATAGCACCAAAGGTGTCTATGCTGTCCTCTATGTACCTTAGGAGGCGGTCGTGGGGCAAGGAATAGTACAGATCCTTAATGTCGATGGAGAACACCTTTAGGTCTTGGTCACGATGCTCTTCTAAAAAGTTGCAAACTTCAGAGGAGCTGCGGATCAGGTATGGATCATCAATGTTAAGTAGGTTTAGCCGTGTTTGCAGAAATAAGGCAACAGACTTTTTCCATGTCCCCTTTCAGAAACGATAACCCGGAGGGGGCGATCCGCTTTGTGAGTTTTGGCGCTGAAAAATAATTCGAGACTCAGATTTTTACTGCGATCGATGTAGGAGCAGAGTTGTTTTATATGGTTCAAGTGACAAAATTGTTTTGCTTCCCTTTTAACTTTTTCCAGGGAGATCTCAGAGTGCTTGCTGAAAACGGATTCGACTGCTGTTAATGCTTTTTCTCCGAACGTGTCCGAATGCATGAGGACAAAACCTCCTTGTTTGTCAGCGGGCAGAAGATATAATGAATTCTCTTTCAGGTACGTTTCTACTCTCTTGATGGGCAGAGGAGTAGATGGTGGTTTGTACCGCATAAGCATGTCTACACCTTCAGAGGTGCAGCGATCCATTTCGGTCTCCGGAGCTCGTCTCGAGACTTCCCTCACGAGGGAAAGTAACTCCGGTGCCGTCTTTTTAGGTTCCACCGCAAACTTAGGGCCCAGACTGAGAACTTGCTGTACTGCGTTTGGTATGTGGATGTCTCCTATTGTGCATACGGGGTTATTCAACGCCTGTTCTTCCCTTGGTCTGTTCTTACCGAGATGCCACAAAGTGAGTTTCTACAGATGGTCGGTCGTTCTCTCTGTGAGGAAGGCGATTTCTCGCCTGGCCCTTCTGCTGAAGGTATTTGTCGGGCTTGTATGCAGCTGCACAAATAGGTAGTTCCGGTAGTGCCGTGTTTGACGATGCAACTCTGCTTGAAGGATTTTGCAAATTCGCTTTCCTTGACCTACGGATGGTGTGAGGCAGCATGTGCACTCGTAGACAATACCCGTAACTTCTAGCTTGACACACGCAGATGGCTATTAAGATGACCAGAACGTCGGGGCTCAAGGGGTGATGCTTAAAAGTTGATCGCGTCAAGGAGAACTTGGAATTGGGCTGGGCACTTCATTTCGCTTAATTGTGCGGGAAACCTGAATCGGTGCATAGGCAGGATTGGGCAATATAACGAGAGAAATGTATTGCGAGAGTATTTCAGAAATGTATTTCTTATCTGTATTTCTGTATTGCGATACATTTTTTTCACCAGTACCTGTATTCCTGTATTGAAATACATTTGGAATGTTTCTTTGTATCGCGATACAATCAGGATGAAATGTATTCCGTTACATTTCTTAAAGAATACCACCCCTCCTCCTCCCCCCCCCCCCCCCCCCCCCCAACCGGAAAAAAATACACGCTTGTTTTTTTCTTCTGAGGGCACCAGGGTAAAGGGGCATATTATTACTATGCTGACCAAGGTTCCTTCCGATTCTCCAAACTATTTTTTATGCGTCCTCTACTCTTTCCTGAGAAGTGTTGCGTAGTAGTGGACTCAAACCAGGTGTCCTGTCAGGAGTGGAGTCGGAGCATCTTCTGCCGCAGGTTCTCACGTAGGTATTGAACTATGGTTAAAAGTGCTAAAGAGACGTATACAAGATAGAAGACAAACACGGGCCCTTGTTTGTCTAAATATATGTAAACGGGTTTATGCTCTTGTATCTCGCGCATGTATAGCCTGGGTGACAGTAAGTGTATCAAATATATATATATATACATGTACTTCTATCTTCCTTTTCCAATACATTTGTGAGTACCGCCCGTGTTTGTCTTCTATCTTGTGTACGTCTTTTTAGCGCTTTTAACCATGGTTCAATACAGTCAACACCAACTAGCCCAACAAAAAGTTATCTTACAGCTCAGGTAGGTATTTCTTGAGTCATTGTTTGCTGGCATAAATTCACGCTGCTAACCGTCTCTCTTGCATTAGCGCGCACAGTACACCCAGCCGGCAAAGCTGAGTCACAGTCGGTTGCAGCACAAGCCTGGCGGTGGTTAACTTGAAATAGTAGGATTACTCACGCAGTGAAGTTCATCACTTATTCGAATGCGCCTCCGGCTGCGCCCGTAATATTGCACGGCTCAAGGGTACGTCATCAGCTGACGTAAACGTGACCCGCTGCTCTGGTGATTAGAAACCCAGGAACGAGGCCAGACGTGGCCTCGCTGTGGCAATCCAGACTTCGTACACCTAAGACTCGTCCCAAGCGCGCTGTTTCTCGGAGAGCTCGCACCTGTACCGGCAATATCAGGTCGCAATCCATGAGGTCTCTGTTTGGATGATGCTTGGTGAAACTTGAGTACTGCAATCCATGCGTCGGTGGCGGAGGGCCGAAAGGAAGGTCCTTCACAACAGGGATGCCACCGTATCGTTTTTTTAGCCGTAATAAAAAATAAAACATGTGTTCCAGGATGCTTTAGCTGGTCCACTACTTCGAAAATTCCAAACGACACTAACTGCACAATCTTCAACGAAGTAACTTACAAGGAAAGTTTGTATCGTCCTTTCATACAGCAGCATGGTAAAGTTTCATGTTCAAGGCCACACCTACAGATAAAGAATACCAGTTCATTCCACCGTGACGTCATGTGATGAATCTTGACATGGCGTTTTTATTGGTCAGGGGCGTGGTGACGTTTTGATGGGATTTAGGGTGACATAAAACTTATTTAGAGGTTAAAACATTTTCGCATCCCTCGTCAGACAGACAGGATGTCAGGGAAGGGACCGCGGTCAGTCCTTGATGGAACGTTTTTTTGATCCCATTGAACACTCTTCGTCGTCCGAATCCACTACCTTTAAGGCAAAGGGCCAAGCGTACGAGAAAGTAATTTCGGAATCAAAAACTCCCACTTCAAACTTCAAGCTTCATCTCAGTTGGCATCTCAAAAAAATTTGAAAAATGTATTGCAGTATCAGTATTTCTGTACTTGTATTTCTGCCCTCCCTAAAATGCATTCCTTTATTTGTATTGTCGCATGCTTTTTCCTCTATTTAAAATGTATTTCCGATACGTATCGCGATACATTTTTACATACATTACAGTATCCGTATTTTAGCTACTATTTTAATGTATCCCAGTATTTGTATTTCCCAATTAATTTTTGAACATTTCAGTTCAACCCTGGACATACGTCACGTGAAGTCAATTTTCCGCTAAAATTAACGGGGGACCTGATTTCGATAAATTTAACGGGGAACCATTATTTGTGCAAGGTCACGAGAAGTCAATTTTCCGCTAAAATTAACGGGGGACCTGATTTCGATAAATTTAACGGGGAACCATTATTTGTGCAAGGTCACGAGAAGTCAATTTTCTGCTAAAATTAACGGGGGACCTGATTTCGATAAATTTAACGGGGAACCATTATTTGTGCAAGGTCACCAGAAGTCAATTTTCCGCTAAAATTAACGGGGGACCTGATTTCGATAAATTTAACGGGGAACCATTATTTGTGCAAGGTCACGAGAAGTCAATCTTCCGCTAAAATTAACGGGGGACCTGATTTCGATAAATTTAACGGGGAACCATTATTTGTGCAAGGTCACGAGAAGTCAATTTTCCGCTAAAATTAACGGGGGACCTGATTTCGATAAATTTAACGGGGAACCATTATTTGTGCAAGGTCACGAGAAGTCAATTTTCCGCTAAAATTAACGGGGGGACCTGATTTCGATAAATTTAACGGGGAACCATTATTTGTGCAAGGTCACGAGAAGTCAATTTTCTGCTAAAATTAACGGGGGACCTGATTTCGATAAATTTAACGGGGAACCATTATTTGTGCAAGGTCACGAGAAGTCAATTTTCCGCTAAAATTAACGGGGGACCTGATTTCGATAAATTTAACGGGGAACCATTATTTGTGCAAGGTCACGAGAAGTCAATTTTCCGCTAAAATTAACGGGGGACCTGATTTCGATAAATTTAACGGGAACCATTATTTGTGCAAGGTCACGAGAAGTCAATTTTCCGCTAAAATTAACGGGGGACCTGATTTCGATAAATTTAACGGGGAACCATTATTTGTGCAACGTCACGAGAAGTCAATTTTCCGCAAAAATTACCGGGGGACCTGATTTCGATAAATTTAACGGGGAACCATTATTTGTGCAAGGTCACGAGAAGTCAATTTTCCGCTAAAATTAACGGGGGGACCTGATTTCGATAAATTTAACGGGAACCATTATTTGTGCAAGGTCACGAGAAGTCAATTTTCCGCTAAAATTAACGGGGGACCTGATTTCGATAAATTTAACGGGGAACCATTATTTGTGCAAGGTCACGAGAAGTCAATTTTCCGCTAAAATTAACGGGGGACCTGATTTCGATAAATTTAACGGGAACCATTATTTGTGCAAGGTCACGAGAAGTCAATTTTCCGCTAAAATTAACGGGGGACCTGATTTCGATAAATTTAACGGGGAACCATTATTTGTGCAAGGTCACGAGAAGTCAATTTTCCGCTAAAATTTACGGGGGACCTGATTTCGATAAATTTAACGGGGGAACCATTATTTGTGCAAGGTCACGAGAAGTCAATTTTCCGCTAAAATTAACGGGGGACCTGATTTCGATAAATTTAACGGGGAAACATTATTTGTGCAAGGTCACGAGAAGTCAATTTTCCGCTAAAATTAACGGGGGACCTGATTTCGATAAATTTAACGGGGAACCATTATTTGTGCAAGGTCACGAGAAGTCAATTTTCCACTAAAATTAATGGGGGACCTGATTTCGATAAATTTAATGGGGAACCATTATTTGTGCAAGGTCACGAGAAGTCAATTTTCCGCAAAAATTAACGGGGGACCTGATTTCGATAAATTTAACGGGGAACCATTATTTGTGCAAGGTCACGAGAAGTCAATTTTCCGCTAAAATTAACGGGGACCTGATTTCGATAAATTTAACGGGGAACCATTATTTGTGCAAGGTCACGAGAAGTCAATTTTCCGCTAAAATTAACGGGGGACCTGATTTCGATAAATTTAATGGGGAACCATTATTTGTGCAAGGTCACGAGAAGTCAATTTTCCGCTAAAATTAACGGGGGACCTGATTTCGATAAATTTAACGGGGAACCATTATTTGTGCAAGGTCACGAGAAGTCAATTTTCCGCTAAAATTAACGGGGGACCTGATTTCGATAAATTTAACGGGGAACCATTATTTGTGCAAGGTCACGTGAAGTCAATTTTCCGCTAAAATTAACGGGGGACCTGATTTCGATAAATTTAACGGGGAACCATTATTTGTGCAAGGTCACGAGAAGTCAGTTTTCCGCTAAAATTAACGGGGGACCTGATTTCGATAAATTTAACGGGGAACCATTATTTGTGCAAGGTCACGAGAAGTCAATTTTCCGCTAAAATTAACGGGTAACCTGATTTCGATAAATTTAACGGGGAACCATTATTTGTGCAAGGTCACGAGAAGTCAATTTTCCGCTAAAATTAACGGGGGACCTGATTTCGATAAATTTAACGGGGAACCATTATTTGTGCAAGGTCACGAGAAGTCAATTTTCGGCTAAAATTAACGGGGGACCTGATTTCGATAAATTTAACGCGGAACCATTATTTGTGCAAGGTCACGAGAAGTCAATTTTCCGCTAAAATTAACGGGGGACCTGATTTCGATAAAATTAACGGGGAACCATTATTTGTGCAAGGTCACGAGAAGTCAATTTTCCGCTAAAATTAACGGGGGACCTGATTTCGATAAATTTAACGGGGAACCATTATTAGTGCAAGGTCACGAGAAGTCAATTTTCCGCTAAAATTAACGGGGGACCTGATTTCGATAAATTTAACGGGGAACCATTATTTGTGCAAGGTCACGAGAAGTCAATTTTCCGCTAAAATTAACGGGGGACCTGATTTCGATAAATTTAACGGGGAACCATTATTTGTGCAAGGTCACGAGAAGTCAATTTTCCGCTAAAATTAACGGGGGACCTGATTTCGATAAATTTAACGGGGAACCATTATTTGTGCAAGGTCACGAGAAGTCAATTTTCCGCTAAAATTAACGGGGGACCTGATTTCGATAAATTTAACGGGGAACCATTATTTGTGCAAGGTCACGAGAAGTCAATTTTCCACTATAATTAACGGGGGACCTGATTTCGATAAATTTAACGGGGAACCATTATTTGTGCAAGGTCACGAGAAGTCAATTTTCCGCAAAAATTAACGGGGGACCTGATTTCGATAAATTTAACGGGGAACCATTATTTGTGCAAGGTCACGAGAAGTCAATTTTCCGCTAAAATTAACGGGGGACCTGATTTCGATAAATTTAACGGGGAACCATTATTTGTGCAAGGTCACGAGAAGTCAATTTTCCGCTAAAATTAACGGGGGACCTGATTTCGATAAATTTAACGGGGAACCATTATTTGTGCAAGGTCACGAGAAGTCAATTTTCCGCTAAAATTAACGGGGGACCTGATTTCGATAAATTTAACGGGGAACCATTATTTGTGCAACGTCACGAGAAGTCAATTTTCCGCAAAAATTACCGGGGGACCTGATTTCGATAAATTTAACGGGGAACCATTATTTGTGCAAGGTCACGAGAAGTCAATTTTCTGCTAAAATTAACGGGGGACCTGATTTCGATAAATTTAACGGGGAACCATTATTTGTGCAAGGTCACGAGAAGTCAATTTTCCGCTAAAATTAACGGGGGACCTGATTTCGATAAATTTAACGGGGAACCATTATTAGTGCAAGGTCACGAGAAGTCAATTTTCCGCTAAAATTAACGGGGGACCTGATTTCGATAAATTTAACGGGGAACCATTATTTGTGCAAGGTCACGAGAAGTCAATTTTCCGCTAAAATTAACGGGGGACCTGATTTCGATAAATTTAACGGGGAACCATTATTTGTGCAAGGTCACGAGAAGTCAATTTTCCGCTAAAATTAACGGGGGACCTGATTTCGATAAATTTAACGGGGAACCATTATTTGTGCAAGGTCACGAGAAGTCAATTTTCCGCTAAAATTAACGGGGGACCTGATTTCGATAAATTTAACGGGGAACCATTATTTGTGCAAGGTCACGAGAAGTCAATTTTCCACTATAATTAACGGGGGACCTGATTTCGATAAATTTAACGGGGAACCATTATTTGTGCAAGGTCACGAGAAGTCAATTTTCCGCAAAAATTAACGGGGGACCTGATTTCGATAAATTTAACGGGGAACCATTATTTGTGCAAGGTCACGAGAAGTCAATTTTCCGCTAAAATTAACGGGGGACCTGATTTCGATAAATTTAACGGGGAACCATTATTTGTGCAAGGTCACGAGAAGTCAATTTTCCGCTAAAATTAACGGGGGACCTGATTTCGATAAATTTAACGGGGAACCATTATTTGTGCAAGGTCACGAGAAGTCAATTTTCCGCTAAAATTAACGGGGGACCTGATTTCGATAAATTTAACGGGGAACCATTATTTGTGCAACGTCACGAGAAGTCAATTTTCCGCAAAAATTACCGGGGGACCTGATTTCGATAAATTTAACGGGGAACCATTATTTGTGCAAGGTCACGAGAAGTCAATTTTCTGCTAAAATTAACGGGGGACCTGATTTCGATAAATTTAACGGGGAACCATTATTTGTGCAAGGTCACGAGAAGTCAATTTTCCGCTAAAATTAACGGGGGACCTGATTTCGATAAATTTAACGGGGAACCATTATTTGTGCAAGGTCACGAGAAGTCAATTTTCCGCTAAAATTAACGGGGGACCTGATTTCGATAAATTTAACGGGGAACCATTATTTGTGCAAGGTCACGAGAAGTCAATCTTCCGCTAAAATTAACGGGGGACCTGATTTCGATAAATTTAACGGGGAACCATTATTTGTGCAAGGTCACGAGAAGTCAATTTTCCGCTAAAATTAACGGGGGACCTGATTTCGATAAATTTAACGGGGAACCATTATTTGTGCAAGGTCACGAGAAGTCAATTTTCCGCTAAAATTAACGGGGGACCTGATTTCGATAAATTTAACGGGAACCATTATTTGTGCAAGGTCACGAGAAGTCAATTTTCCGCTAAAATTAACGGGGGACCTGATTTTGATAAATTTAACGGGGAACCATTATTTGTGCAAGGTCACGAGAAGTCAATTTTCCGCTAAAATTAACGGGGGACCTGATTTCGATAAATTTAACGGGGAACCATTATTTGTGCAAGGTCACGAGAAGTCAATTTTCCGCTAAAATTAACGGGGGACCTGATTTCGATAAATTTAACGGGAACCATTATTTGTGCAAGGTCACGAGAAGTCAATTTTCTGCTAAAATTAACGGGGGACCTGATTTCGATAAATTTAACGGGGAACCATTATTTGTGCAAGGTCACGAGAAGTCAATTTTCCGCTAAAATTAACGGGGGACCTGATTTCGATAAATTTAACGGGGAACCATTATTTGTGCAAGGTCACGAGAAGTCAATTTTCCGCTAAAATTAACGGGGGACCTGATTTCGATAAATTTAACGCGGAACCATTATTTGTGCAAGGTCACGAGAAGTCAATTTTCCGCTAAAATTAACGGGGGACCTGATTTCGATAAATTTAACGGGGAACCATTATTTGTGCAAGGTCACGAGAAGTCAATTTTCCGCTAAAATTAACGGGGGACCTGATTTCGATAAATTTAACGGGAACCGTTATTTGTGCAAGGTCACGAGAAGTCAATTTTCCGCTAAAATTAACGGGGGACCTGATTTCGATAAATTTAACGGGGAACCATTATTTGTGCAAGGTCACGAGAAGTCAATTTTCCGCTAAAATTAACGGGGGACCTGATTTCGATAAATTTAACGGGGAACCATTATTTGTGCAAGGTCACGAGAAGTCAATTTTCTGCTAAAATTAACGGGGGACCTGATTTCGATAAATTTAACGGGGAACCATTATTTGTGCAAGGTCACGAGAAGTCAATTTTCCGCTAAAATTAACGGGGGACCTGATTTCGATAAATTTAACGGGGAACCATTATTTGTGCAAGGTCACGAGAAGTCAATTTTCCGCTAAAATTAACGGGGGACCTGATTTCGATAAATTTAACGGGGAACCATTATTTGTGCAAGGTCACGAGAAGTCAATTTTCTGCTAAAATTAACGGGGGACCTGATTTCGATAAATTTAACGGGGAACCATTATTTGTGCAAGGTCACGAGAAGTCAATTTTCCGCTAAAATTAACGGGGGACCTGATTTCGATAAATTTAACGGGGAACCATTATTTGTGCAAGGTCACGAGAAGTCAATTTTCCGCTAAAATTAACGGGGGACCTGATTTCGATAAATTTAACGGGAACCATTATTTGTGCAAGGTCACGAGAAGTCAATTTTCCGCTAAAATTAACGGGGGACCTGATTTTGATAAATTTAACGGGGAACCATTATTTGTGCAAGGTCACGAGAAGTCAATTTTCCGCTAAAATTAACGGGGGACCTGATTTCGATAAATTTAACGGGGAACCATTATTTGTGCAACGTCACGAGAAGTCAATTTTCCGCTAAAATTAACGGGGGACCTGATTTCGATAAATTTAACGGGAACCATTATTTGTGCAAGGTCACGAGAAGTCAATTTTCTGCTAAAATTAACGGGGGACCTGATTTTGATAAATTTAACGGGGAACCATTATTTGTGCAAGGTCACGAGAAGTCAATTTTCCGCTAAAATTAACGGGGGACCTGATTTCGATAAATTTAACGGGGAACCATTATTTGTGCAAGGTCACGAGAAGTCAATTTTCCGCTAAAATTAACGGGGGACCTGATTTCGATAAATTTAACGGGGAACCATTATTTGTGCAAGGTCACGAGAAGTCAATTTTCCGCTAAAATTAACGGGGGACCTGATTTCGATAAATTTAACGGGGAACCATTATTTGTGCAAGGTCACGAGAAGTCAATTTTCCGCTAAAATTAACGGGGGACCTGATTTCGATAAATTTAACGGGAACCATTATTTGTGCAAGGTCACGAGAAGTCAATTTTCCGCTAAAATTAACGGGGGACCTGATTTCGATAAATTTAACGGGGAACCATTATTTGTGCAAGGTCACGAGAAGTCAATTTTCCGCAAAAATTACCGGGGGACCTGATTTCGATAAATTTAACGGGGAACCATTATTTGTGCAAGGTCACGAGAAGTCAATTTTCTGCTAAAATTAACGGGGGACCTGATTTCGATAAATTTAACGGGGAACCATTATTTGTGCAAGGTCACGAGAAGTCAATTTTCCGCTAAAATTAACGGGGGACCTGATTTCGATAAATTTAACGGGGAACCATTATTTGTGCAAGGTCACGAGAAGTCAATTTTCCGCTAAAATTAACGGGGGACCTGATTTCGATAAATTTAACGGGGAACCATTATTTGTGCAAGGTCACGAGAAGTCAATTTTCTGCTAAAATTAACGGGGGACCTGATTTCGATAAATTTAACGGGGAACCATTATTTGTGCAAGGTCACGAGAAGTCAATTTTCCGCTAAAATTAACGGGGGACCTGATTTCGATAAATTTAACGGGGAACCATTATTTGTGCAAGGTCACGAGAAGTCAATTTTCCGCTAAAATTTACGGGGGACCTGATTTCGATAAATTTAACGGGAACCATTATTTGTGCAAGGTCACGAGAAGTCAATTTTCCGCTAAAATTAACGGGGGACCTGATTTTGATAAATTTAACGGGGAACCATTATTTGTGCAACGTCACGAGAAGTCAATTTTCCGCTAAAATTAACGGGGGACCTGATTTCGATAAATTTAACGGGGAACCATTATTTGTGCAACGTCACGAGAAGTCAATTTTCCGCTAAAATTAACGGGGGACCTGATTTCGATAAATTTAACGGGAACCATTATTTGTGCAAGGTCACGAGAAGTCAATTTTCTGCTAAAATTAACGGGGGACCTGATTTTGATAAATTTAACGGGGAACCATTATTTGTGCAAGGTCACGAGAAGTCAATTTTCCGCTAAAATTAACGGGGGACCTGATTTCGATAAATTTAACGGGGAACCATTATTTGTGCAAGGTCACGAGAAGTCAATTTTCCGCTAAAATTAACGGGGGACCTGATTTCGATAAATTTAACGGGGAACCATTATTTGTGCAACGTCACGAGAAGTCAATTTTCCGCAAAAATTACCGGGGGACCTGATTTCGATAAATTTAACGGGGAACCATTATTTGTGCAAGGTCACGAGAAGTCAATTTTCTGCTAAAATTAACGGGGGACCTGATTTCGATAAATTTAACGGGGAACCATTATTTGTGCAAGGTCACGAGAAGTCAATTTTCCGCTAAAATTAACGGGGGACCTGATTTCGATAAATTTAACGGGGAACCATTATTTGTGCAAGGTCACGAGAAGTCAATTTTCCGCTAAAATTAACGGGGGACCTGATTTCGATAAATTTAACGGGGAACCATTATTTGTGCAAGGTCACGAGAAGTCAATTTTCTGCTAAAATTAACGGGGGACCTGATTTCGATAAATTTAACGGGGAACCATTATTTGTGCAAGGTCACGAGAAGTCAATTTTCCGCTAAAATTAACGGGGGACCTGATTTCGATAAATTTAACGGGGAACCATTATTTGTGCAAGGTCACGAGAAGTCAATTTTCCGCTAAAATTAACGGGGGACCTGATTTCGATAAATTTAACGGGAACCATTATTTGTGCAAGGTCACGAGAAGTCAATTTTCCGCTAAAATTAACGGGGGACCTGATTTCGATAAATTTAACGGGGAACCATTATTTGTGCAACGTCACGGGAAGTCAATTTTCCGCAAAAATTACCGGGGGACCTGATTTCGATAAATTTAACGGGGAACCATTATTTGTGCAAGGTCACGAGAAGTCAATTTTCTGCTAAAATTAACGGGGGACCTGATTTCGATAAATTTAACGGGGAACCATTATTTGTGCAAGGTCACGAGAAGTCAATTTTCCGCTAAAATTAACGGGGGACCTGATTTCGATAAATTTAACGGGGAACCATTATTTGTGCAAGGTCACGAGAAGTCAATTTTCCGCTAAAATTAACGGGGGACCTGATTTCGATAAATTTAACGGGGAACCATTATTTGTGCAAGGTCACGAGAAGTCAATTTTCTGCTAAAATTAACGGGGGACCTGATTTCGATAAATTTAACGGGGAACCATTATTTGTGCAAGGTCACGAGAAGTCAATTTTCCGCTAAAATTAACGGGGGACCTGATTTCGATAAATTTAACGGGGAACCATTATTTGTGCAAGGTCACGAGAAGTCAATTTTCCGCTAAAATTAACGGGGGACCTGATTTCGATAAATTTAACGGGAACCATTATTTGTGCAAGGTCACGAGAAGTCAATTTTCCGCTAAAATTAACGGGGGACCTGATTTTGATAAATTTAACGGGGAACCATTATTTGTGCAACGTCACGAGAAGTCAATTTTCCGCTAAAATTAACGGGGGACCTGATTTCGATAAATTTAACGGGGAACCATTATTTGTGCAACGTCACGAGAAGTCAATTTTCCGCTAAAATTAACGGGGGACCTGATTTCGATAAATTTAACGGGAACCATTATTTGTGCAAGGTCACGAGAAGTCAATTTTCTGCTAAAATTAACGGGGGACCTGATTTTGATAAATTTAACGGGGAACCATTATTTGTGCAAGGTCACGAGAAGTCAATTTTCCGCTAAAATTAACGGGGGACCTGATTTCGATAAATTTAACGGGGAACCATTATTTGTGCAAGGTCACGAGAAGTCAATTTTCCGCTAAAATTAACGGGGGACCTGATTTCGATAAATTTAACGGGGAACCATTATTTGTGCAAGGTCACGAGAAGTCAATTTTCCGCTAAAATTAACGGGGGACCTGATTTCGATAAATTTAACGGGGAACCATTATTTGTGCAAGGTCACGAGAAGTCAATTTTCCGCTAAAATTAACGGGGGACCTGATTTCGATAAATTTAACGGGAACCATTATTTGTGCAAGGTCACGAGAAGTCAATTTTCCGCTAAAATTAACGGGGGACCTGATTTCGATAAATTTAACGGGGAACCATTATTTGTGCAAGGTCACGAGAAGTCAATTTTCCGCTAAAATTAACGGGGGACCTGATTTCGATAAATTTAACGGGGAACCATTATTTGTGCAAGGTCACGAGAAGTCAATTTTCTGCTAAAATTAACGGGGGACCTGATTTCGATAAATTTAACGGGGAACCATTATTTGTGCAAGGTCACGAGAAGTCAATTTTCCGCTAAAATTAACGGGGGACCTGATTTCGATAAATTTAACGGGGAACCATTATTTGTGCAAGGTCACGAGAAGTCAATTTTCCGCTAAAATTAACGGGGGACCTGATTTCGATAAATTTAACGGGGAACCATTATTTGTGCAAGGTCACGAGAAGTCAATTTTCTGCTAAAATTAACGGGGGACCTGATTTCGATAAATTTAACGGGGAACCATTATTTGTGCAAGGTCACGAGAAGTCAATTTTCCGCTAAAATTAACGGGGGACCTGATTTCGATAAATTTAACGGGGAACCATTATTTGTGCAAGGTCACGAGAAGTCAATTTTCCGCTAAAATTAACGGGGGACCTGATTTCGATAAATTTAACGGGAACCATTATTTGTGCAAGGTCACGAGAAGTCAATTTTCCGCTAAAATTAACGGGGGACCTGATTTTGATAAATTTAACGGGGAACCATTATTTGTGCAACGTCACGAGAAGTCAATTTTCCGCTAAAATTAACGGGGGACCTGATTTCGATAAATTTAACGGGGAACCATTATTTGTGCAACGTCACGAGAAGTCAATTTTCCGCTAAAATTAACGGGGGACCTGATTTCGATAAATTTAACGGGAACCATTATTTGTGCAAGGTCACGAGAAGTCAATTTTCTGCTAAAATTAACGGGGGACCTGATTTTGATAAATTTAACGGGGAACCATTATTTGTGCAAGGTCACGAGAAGTCAATTTTCCGCTAAAATTAACGGGGGACCTGATTTCGATAAATTTAACGGGGAACCATTATTTGTGCAAGGTCACGAGAAGTCAATTTTCCGCTAAAATTAACGGGGGACCTGATTTCGATAAATTTAACGGGGAACCATTATTTGTGCAAGGTCACGAGAAGTCAATTTTCCGCTAAAATTAACGGGGGACCTGATTTCGATAAATTTAACGGGGAACCATTATTTGTGCAAGGTCACGAGAAGTCAATTTTCCGCTAAAATTAACGGGGGACCTGATTTCGATAAATTTAACGGGAACCATTATTTGTGCAAGGTCACGAGAAGTCAATTTTCCGCTAAAATTAACGGGGGACCTGATTTCGATAAATTTAACGGGGAACCATTATTTGTGCAAGGTCACGAGAAGTCAATTTTCCGCAAAAATTACCGGGGGACCTGATTTCGATAAATTTAACGGGGAACCATTATTTGTGCAAGGTCACGAGAAGTCAATTTTCTGCTAAAATTAACGGGGGACCTGATTTCGATAAATTTAACGGGGAACCATTATTTGTGCAAGGTCACGAGAAGTCAATTTTCCGCTAAAATTAACGGGGGACCTGATTTCGATAAATTTAACGGGGAACCATTATTTGTGCAAGGTCACGAGAAGTCAATTTTCCGCTAAAATTAACGGGGGACCTGATTTCGATAAATTTAACGGGAACCATTATTTGTGCAAGGTCACGAGAAGTCAATTTTCCGCTAAAATTAACGGGGGACCTGATTTTGATAAATTTAACGGGGAACCATTATTTGTGCAACGTCACGAGAAGTCAATTTTCCGCTAAAATTAACGGGGGACCTGATTTTGATAAATTTAACGGGGAACCATTATTTGTGCAAGGTCACGAGAAGTCAATTTTCCGCTCAATTTAACGGGGGACCTGATTTCGATAAATTTAACGAGGAACCATTATTTGTGCAAGGTCACGAGAAGTCAATTTTCCGCTAAAATTAACGGGGGACCTGATTTCGATAAAATTAACGGGGAACCATTATTTGTGCAGGGTCACGAGAAGTCAATTTTCCGCTAAAATTAACGGGGGACCTGATTTTGATAAATTTAACGGGGAACCATTATTTGTGCAAGGTCACGAGAAGTCAATTTTCCGCTAAAATTAACGGGGGACCTGATTTCGATAAATTTAACAGGGAACCATTATTTGTGCAAGGTCACGAGAAGTCAATTTTCCGCTAAAATTAACGGGGGACCTGATTTCGATAAATTTAACGGGGAACCATTATTTGTGCAAGGTCACGAGAAGTCAATTTTCCGCTAAAATTAACGGGGGACCTGATTTCGATAAATTTAGCTTGGAACCATTATTTGTGCAAGGTCACGTGAAGTCAATTTTCCGCTAAAATTAACGGGGGACCTGATTTCGATAAATTTAACGGGGAACCATTATTTGTGCAAGGTCACGAGAAGTCAATTTTCCGCTAAAATTAACGGGGGACCTGATTTCGATAAATTTAACAGGGAACCATTATTTGTGCAAGGTCACGAGAAGTCAATTTTCCACTAAATTTATCGGGGAACTTGAATTGGTGCATAGGTAACGTGAAGTCAATGTTCCGTTAGGCGAAGTTCGTCGGTTCTTCGACGCATATTCGCTCCATGGGGTTCAACCTTAACACGAAAATAAAACGCGGTTTGTATCTTACGAAGGGACATTTGCAGACGGCAGTAAAAGAAGGTAACACAGTGCCTTGTCGGCTAAAATAAATAAAAGCTCACGTTCGCAAAATGTTGAGTGCCGCGGGAAATGTAGATTGGACGCAGGCTGACAGAGTGGTCGCCTGCTATTTAACTTTGGAAGTCACTGACTACCAGCGCTTCGTTTGAAAATCTGAAGTGGTTATGATGCCGTACACAAGCTGAAATCGACCGGTGGATGAATGAGTACTAGAAACAAGCCCATTAGATACCGCCATATCTATCTCGCTATTTGTATGTTGGGGAGCCGTTCTCACCGAAAACATGGCCCTATTTCTGAACTCGCGAAGGAGTAAAAAACGTCTAGTTGTTTGACTACGAGCAAGATGTGGAGCCATGTTCAATCAACAGCCGAATGGGTTCTCGCCTTCCCCTCGACCCAGATCGGACCCCAGATGTTAGCGCGTACCTAGCGCTAAGCTGTCAGGGCGCTGTCAGGTATGTGCTAGCTGATCCATTCAAATACCCACCTTGAATGAGCATCTGCGCACTAGTGTTAGCTAAAAACATAATCGCGTGGTAAAAAAAAAACACGGTTCAGTGGTTAGAAGATGCCTCTTCCACCTTGCTGTCACGACAGAAATGAACGGAATAAACCGGAAATCCCTTGAAATGTATCTTGGGTTTGGTGCGCCAGGACGGATGGCGCCTCAAAGTATGCCTTGCAGTGTGCGGCGTTCTTTGTGATTTAATATGCGAGAAACAATTACAAACGTGTGCGAACGTGGTTTTGTCGCCAACTTTCATCTCGCCGCATCAAGAATTATCCGCGATCAAGCTGTAACGGTCACATAGGGGTACCCGTATTCTCACGATATTTATTACAGATATAAAACCTCTTTCATAAACATTCCTCAAAACACGTGCGCCTAAACAAGGTGGAGATTAAAAATTAATAAAATTTATACTTTGATTTAAATCATAATTTATATCGTGAATTAAATCAGACTAGATTTACTATGGTTATTTAAATCAAACTTTCCGACAAAAATAATCCCGAACATATTTTTCTTTACTTTATGTGTGTCATTTGATGCATTTATGTGCGTTTTATTTATATATAAATGAAAGAATCATTAAGCAAGAAAGATTCGTATAAGGTTGAACATGAGCAAAAAAAAGCTATGTTGAGCAAATCGGAAAGTTGAGCTGGATTTCTACCTTCCAATTTTTACGTCAACTACAATCCTGTCGCAACAAAATCAGAACGCGAAGACAGAAATGGAAATTGTGAAACTAATGTTCTTTTTTTCTTTAAGTCACAACTCGAAAGTAAAATTAAATTAAGTTTGTAGCTAACTAAAGAATATCGTTGTTTTTGTTTATACTCTGAAAAAAAAAATACAGCAATAAAATGGTACTTCAACTGTACTTCACACTTCTTACTCCAGTATTGTTATGAGTGATACGAGAAATTAATCAATGAATTTGACATGCTAAAAAACTTAGTGGTAAATAATTACTATTTTAGCTACAGTAATTTAAACCAAATTAATCTGATTTAAATCAAATAAGCCTAACTTAAGTGACAAAAAAAGAGCGTTATTTTACCTCTTGTTTATAACAACCGCCGCGTTTGTTATGCATCGACAAGTTCATCCGCTGAATATAGGAACCAAAATGATATATTTCAGTACACCGACTAGGAACCCCACCTTGTACAACATGATGTTTATCCTCCTTTATAACTTCTCTGTACCTTTGTACTTTATCAATAGTTTATATTTAGGATACGGGAAAAAATAAGGACACTATAGTTCTAGGTCGCTCTGTAGAACGTATGTCACGCTTTGTCATTAGAGAGCAAGAGAAAACCACGCAAATGCATTAGGCTGAAACACAACGGTGTTGTTTGAGAGGACACAGAAGCAAAAGCTCTCAGGACTGTACAAGAGCACTCTTCTTCGATCAGAGTACGCCATTAATCCCGCGTTCGCTTCATAAATAAACATTCTGTCGGTGACAAACTATGAGGCAGTCTGACTTGAAGTCACACTGTCATCCTGCACCTATCTTTCGCCATTATGAGGTAAAATGTTACGCACTTTTATAGCAATAAACACGTACAAATAAGCGG
This sequence comes from Ixodes scapularis, assembly GCF_016920785.2. NCBI lineage: Eukaryota > Metazoa > Arthropoda > Arachnida > Ixodida > Ixodidae > Ixodes > Ixodes scapularis. Next base: position 13,008,783 of record NW_024609873.1, on the reverse strand, counting down.
TATAAAACATGTCTGATGGACCAAACAGACGATACACGCACGGGCCTCACATCCCCGAAGGCCAGTTGCAGCCTAAAAATAAAATAAAATAGCACAGACGAGCAAGCTTCGAACACGCGAACCGCATCCGTGACGAGCGCGGAAGCTGAAACGATAAAATCGCATTATCTGCTTGTACACCGTTTCACCGAAAGTCCGAACGCAGTCAAAGACTGGAGTATACACAAGCAAATACAAACATACCAGAAAGTGCAAAGTCATGGTGCACTCTGTGCGTTCATTGGATGAGCAGGAAGAGACATACGCAAGGCACGGTTACGAATGCAGTGATGTTGCACGTTCGGCGCTGATCGATTAGTCTCGCAGCGTTCACTGCGCTCGGACATAGGGCGAAGGGAAGTATCGACCAACACACTGTTTACAAACAAGCCCGCGTCTGCCCACACCGGGTGTGGGCACTGCTCAAGCGCAGAAACCAGATTTGCCGGAGGCGAAGCATCTGCGCATGCGCAGAGTAGACAGCAGTGCCACCACAGTGACGTGACGTCAAAGAGTTGAGTTCGTCTAGACCAGGGGTGGCCAAACTGCGGCTCGCGAGCCGCATGCGGTTCATCGCAGGTCCAAGTGTGGCTCGCTGGTTTTGGGTAAGCGTGCAACCCTACTCCTCCTGTGTTCCAAAGACGAACAGACTTTTAGAACTAAAAAAGAAAAGCTCACAGACTTGGCAGCCTTCTATTACACTGCGTAGATACAGCTGGACTGGTTTTTGACAGATTCTGTCCAGTGACGCTGTTTCCTTTATTGTTCTAGAGAAAATTTTGGACCGTATACGCGTAACGGACGTCAGGGGCAGTGGCTGGCTCGCAAACCAGTCGAAGCTTTCATTTTTGCTGAGCGGTTAAAGTAACGTGCCGCTGCTTGGTGTTATTTGTTGTAGTCAATAATCATACCTGTCCTTTTTGGAAAGCGCTGTTCCCTTCACAAAGGTTTCTTTTTTCTTTTTTTTAAGTAGCCTTTTTTTCTTTACTTTCCTGTGGCTCTTTGAACTTTTGTTGTTTTGTCTGCGGCTCTAACCCCATGTCACTTTGGCTCCCCTGGTCTAGACGCACGGGTAAATTACTTCCAAAATGTAATTTCACTATATTTACAATTACTTTGGTACACAAGTAGTTTAACTGCCATTAGAATTACTACCACGTGAAAATTAAATTTACTTTTCGAAAGTAATGCGAGTACTTTTCAATTACTTATTTCTTAGAGCGACCCCACTTGGGCCATATAACTTTTAAAGTGATGTATAGAATGCAACACATTTGTTCATTCTGTATCCCAATGTTTGAGGAGGCGTAAGTATCGCCACAGAAATGTCACGTATTGTACTTTGCTTTTATGGATTTTGTTAAATTCATGATAGAACTTGATATTTTGGGGCAATAAAGTTCTACATTTTTATAATTTTTTTAAGAAATAACAGAAAATTACTTTGGAAGAGGACAGATGGCTAAAGAAAAAAAGGGTTGAGGGTTCCTTTGTTAGTCAGGCAAATAAAAATGCGACAATTTGTTATATATGCATATTTTACAAGTGGTGATACAAAACTAAAATGCATGCGCGCTAATACGACCACATTCATATAAAAACATCAAGTTATCGTAATTATATATATTGAGTTGAAATCATAATGCCTCAGAAATACATCAGTTCCGAATCGGGGCTCCCGAACCATTAATGGTGACAATATTCAAAGATGGGAGGTAAGTCTACTAAATGCTTATGCAAATAATGTTCGAAGTAAACCCAGCAAGAAATAAAGCTGAAGATAACAGAAAAATACAAATATGCGACATTACTAAAAAAAAAAAAAAACGTAAAAAACTCGCAAAAAAAGTGACTTTTTAGACAAATAAAATTTTCAACCTCGGCTGAAAGCTGAGGTTAATTTTTGCTTTATATATTTTCTCATGTTTACGCTATTGTTTTTTAGTCGCATCGCAGACGGCTCTTCACGGCGCCGTTGAGGTAGGATCCAAAAAGGATTGTCTCTCAGCACAAAATGTGAGCGGCAAAAAAAAACAAAAAAAAACGCGATGCTATTTTTGTTGTGAGTGCATGTGCGTGCGTGTCTATGTGTGCGAGTGTGTCACCGAGTACTAGGCCGCTTGTGCGAGCGCTCAGGCTTTCAGAGAGGTTCCGTCGGCACCGTAAAGTCTGGCAAAAGAAATTGTAATTGTGCCATAAATTGTGTAAATACTGACGCTAGAAAGTAATTGAATTGCAATACAATTCCTTTTAGCCGAAAGCAATTATAGCAATTACAAATTACCAGAAAGAAATTAGATTACAGTAATTCAATTGCTGTAATTCAAGTACTACTAAAATATGGAAGTATTGCACCGCTCAGTCCACATCCCGCTATGCAGGTATCCCTCAGTCAACAAAGATCTTACGAGACCGAGGGCTTAAGGGGAGAGAACTCACAGCACCAATAAATGTGCCCTTCGTCTCCTGTGCATGTGCCTCCTTCTATATTTGTCTCGAACAACGAGTCAGCCGATGACGTAGGAGAAAAGTAAGATGTCTTCGACCAGAAATATTCATCGATTAGACCAGGACCAATAAACGAAAATTTGTATCGTTCTCTGGTAGAGACAATTGTTTAAATGGAAGAAAGTTAGATATGGTTAATTTTTTATTAATAATAATAATTTTTAGAATAACCGCAACAATAAATGTTTAATCTTTTTTTTCAAGCCACTCGGACTAATTGGGCAAGAAATAATTCAAACAACCGCACAGAGTTTGCCGCCATTGAGAGTGGTAGCCGTTGCTTTCTTGAAATATTGGAGCTTCAAAGGATTTGCTTTTAGTGGTCAGGTTCAGAATTTCGCCCCTTTGCAAATATAACTCGCATGTCGCGCAGACTTTAGAAATACAAGACTTGTGCTTTTCTGAAGTACTTTACAAAAGATACTGCATTTCAAATACTTTTGTAGTATTTTGGTATCATGCAAGCACATTAAGTCTAAAGTATTTGCTACTGTATGTTAATTACATTCATTACTAAATGGTTTTCAGGATGTCATATACATTTTTGCAACCCTAGAAAAACAATTTGCCGGAACCATGTACAGAACTAGGGATCATCAGACTCCATGTTAAAGCTGAACCTATTGCAAACTTGGAGCCAAGCTACCGAACACAGAACAGGAAACAAGGCACGAGCGAAAATTAGTTTCCGAATGCAGACAAAAGACTAAATGAATAGCCCCTTCCAAATACGCCGGCCTCTCTGTGTCCTCTTGTCCACTTTTCGTTTTTCTAAGTTGTCTTTGAATGGCACGTTACTCTTCGAGCTAGCAAGGTACTGGTGACGTCATCGGATTTTACACTCAGACCTCACCTTTTCCTGGAGCTACAGTGGTCCCGTCACCGGATGATTATGACGCCAACGCTCAGTTCGATCACGATGAGCAACATTCGGAAGTTACCGGTTCAGGAGGTTCGAGTATGAAAATGCGCGAACACGTTTGCATGCGAGCACAGGCACTCCCTCGGTCAAGGGGGTAGATCATGCTGGCTTCATTGAGCCGCAGTAACGTATATAGATTGGCCATCCCTAAATCGTCTTGCGTGTCTTTTGTGGCTTAAAGGGACCATAAAACGATTTCGAAACCAAATTTCATCCACCGCACGTCGTAAAGAGTGTGGAAAGAAAACCAAAACATAAAAATAGATCGCAAAAACAATTTTGCTATAGTAATTTTAAAAGAAAAGCGAACTCCAGTATACCTTCTTTCCTTCCGAAGCTATCTGACTCTCCACTGCGATGCATTTGCGGGGCCATGGACCGTCATTCAAATCTACGTCGCCTATTGGGTTAGAGCTATTCGTGCCTCACTAGCACCGCGATCGTAAACAATAAATTGCCGGCGAATGTGTCTTCAAAGTTTAGTTAAAGAATATTCTGATCCATATGTTGCTGAATAATTAGCTATCTGACGGAAATTGCCAAATTTCATAATGCTCGGAGTTATGCGCCATCTATCGTGTGGTAAACAAGGCAAGCGAAAGATAAGACTGCGCCTGCGCCGTTCCTGCTCTAACTGAAAAACATGGCGTCGGTGGTGATCGTTGACGTGTTAGCTGTGGTGGAAGCTCATTGTTCCGCGTAGAGCGCTATCCTTGACTGAATTCTCGTTGCGTGTCGCGATGAGAACTTAGCGCGTCTTAGAATGGAAGATCCATCTCCTCGTGCGGCGATGTCGTGGCGGCACCTTCAAGAGAGCAGAAACACTTGAGCCGTTGTGTTCTTTTACTTTGACTACAGTGGTGCTTTCTTAGCAGTTGTGTCCTCGAACATTGCCGGGATTTCTTTTTTGGTGCATTTAATGCGTGCGCTCAAGTTCAAGATATTACTGGTGTGTACTGTATTTAAGGACGTGTATTAAGGATCCGAACTTTGACACGTTTTCATCATCCGAGAAAAGTGATTAGTGTTAATTCTGTGAACGATTGCAACGTCTATATGATCACGAAAAAAGTGTGATGTGTTGTTTTCTCCGTCCTTTATGTTTTCTTTTTTATAGTATTTAACTTCATCGCCAACGCGCTCAACGAAAGTATATCATATTTTACCTTGCTATATCTTTGCTAAGATTAAATTGTCGTTTGCAATCGTAAAAAAGGCGTGTGGCGAGATTTGTACTATCAGAAAAATTGTGTCTTAAAGTCGTGATAGTCCAAGACGGCGTACTGCCCCCTTTTGTTTTCTTTATGCATGCACTCTGCCCTGCGAGCCTATTCTGACAAAATAAAAGTTAATAATGCTCGAGCCCATAAACAAAAACATGTGCATTTTCTGCTACGCCCCTGAGTAACAGCGCGTTCCCATCTTTTCAGAGATACCGCGGAAACGACTGACGGCGTCGGAGAAGCGGCGGTCGTGCTGACGACCTGCTGCGCCGCGTACCGGCACATGGGACCAGTCCCATGCTGTTGCTGTACCGAAGCACATCTAATTGAATTTCGCTCAGCTGCAACGAGTCCATAACTATCGCGGTAATGAGAGACGCCGATTCAGAAAATATGTCGGTGGAATCGGCGCCATTAGCGCAGCAAATGTTTGTGGTAAAACTTACCGGCACACCGCAAGCTCGCCTCTAAAACAATTCAGAGCTATTTTTCTCCTACTGCCCGGTGCCATAGTACGACACGGCCATCAAAAATACGACGCGGCTTGTCTTGCGGTAAGTTGGAGAGGAAGAAAAACTCGATATTTTAATATTTTTTGTGTAGAAGTGAATAAACCAAAACGAAAACGGTCGCCTGTTCGGTGTTCAGTGAACATTGAAGGTTTAATGTAAAATTTATCTCGCAAAAGTTAAAAGGCCATTTCAGGGTCCCTTTGAACAAATGCTTAGAAGCTCGTTCAAAAGCGTGTATATCATCTGCTTCCGAATGAGCGCATTGTTTCATCCTCAAAACCTTCGAAACAGGTTTCTTTTTTTGCCAGATGGACTTGTATATAAACTAGTGGATTTAGATTCTGAGATATTGACCTCAATGCGACAAAAATGGTTTGGACTGGTGTCGAAGGGGGCGGTGAAAGGGGGTTCAGAGGCTGCTTTTTGGAAACTCTCCTGTGTTTTCCTCTTAACCTTCGTTTTTTTTTTTTTTTTTAGAATTTAAAGGTACAGGTGCTTTTTCTTGCTTTGGAAAAAAAGACAACGCACTCTTTTCTGTTTGTTAACCAGCGACAGAGGCTGCTGTCCTCAAATTCCACGATTCTCCTGAGCGTGCACGTGTGTCCTTCACTTGCGTACTCAACAAGTCTGGCGGCCTGGTCAACTTCTAGCTCGGCTGTTATGAATATGCAACGCCGAACAACATGACAAGTCCCTCGAATCGCGGCAGGGTATATTACGAACCCATTGCGGAATACGTCGTGTGACAAACCTGCCGTCAAACCAAAGCATGGCTAGTTCATGTCTTCAATCCACAAGTCTTGTTTTTTCTTAGAATATTTCGGCGCGCACAATGTTGCATACTTCGAATTACTTCAGAGTAAACTTCAATTGCAGCAGCTAAGGCGCTCCTTGATGGTCATAAATATCAGAGCAAAGCGTGCTTTTCAGAAAATACATGGAAAATAAAGCAGTCCATTGTAACGTTTTACTCTTAAATTAGAGGCTTGCAAAACTTACTATCTTCGAATAAAACTCAAATTACGTTTTTAATGCATATGTACTGTACTCAACATCGCTCGTACTAAAAGTAACTTGAAGACTTCTGTAAATGCGTTTTCCAATGGGTATTTAGTGTCTTTTTTCAAATACTTCTGTTGAGTAGTTGCCGGAACACAGGGAACTACACACGAATTCGACAGAGAACTCTTGGGTGAAAACGGAAACGTTCTAGAATTATGCGGGTGTCAGGGCTTTTCAGAAATCGAAACCGGTCGCCGACGTCTCACGAGTACCCGAAGGGCAATGCTTTCCGAAATTCGGTGGTCACCTCTGCGAGGGGAACGACAGAAAGAACGACAAAAAATCCGGAGGCAGACGCAAGTTTAGGCCTCTTATTACTGCAGTAAATAATTGCTTAACTTTTTACACTGCATTCCTCCGGCGTTTTTCGTGCAATAAGGCAAGAAGAGATCAGGCAACGACCGTGCAAGTGATGGTTTGTTACCTCTGTGCTCATCAAAGTCGTACCAGAAATCTGAACTCCACCGATGGCCATCGCTGTGCGTGCCCCGCCGCTTCGAAGCTGCCGAAAGGTGTGTGACGGTATCGAATGCGGACGTTTTGCTCGTTATTTGTGACATGGGCGCCGTGGTACGTATAATTTCGCCCGTCCTGTGTCGCGTGTTACTTCTGCAGCTAAGCAGTGACACTTGTCACTGGTCGTCGGAAAGATCAGTCGGCTGAGGCTTGGTGGCCTTGTCAAGTTCGAGCAGCGGCCATTTTGAACGGCTGAGGGGGAAACGGGGGGAGGGAAGGCCGCTCCAAAAATGCGAGTTTATCTTCCCCTCGTCGATTCCACACACGGAATTTTCCCTCCCTCGCGGATTTTGGAAAGCGCTCCGAACCTACGAGTGGAATTCACCATGAGACACGAGAGCACGCAAATTGTTTCCAGACGTGCGGAGAACATTTCCGAACCCCGCCCGGCGTTAGCGAGAGGGCGTTTCGTCAGAGTTCACGTGATTGTTCGAGGAAGGACGGCGAAGAAAGAGAGAGTACTCTCTCATCGCGATCAGACAGTTTTTTTGTGTTCGAACATCACCATATTAGGCCAGAAGGGGCACGAAGTGGTGGCGCAAAACTATCGATAGTACTATCAATAGTATCGATAGTCGCCAGTAAACTGACTATCGATAGTAAAAAAGCTATTGATAGTGCTATTGACACTCAACTATCGAGGAACTATTTATAGGACTATCAAAAGTCGACTATCGAAAAACTATTGATAGTGCTATCGCTAGTCGACTATCCAAAAACTATCAATACTACTATCGATAGTCGAATATTGGAAAATGATCGTTATTCAACTATCGGGAAACTATCGATTTTCGACTATCGTAAACCTACCGATAGTACTGTCGACGGTTTACTGTCGATAGTTTTGCGACAGTAGTAGTTTGCGCCTTGCTCCCTCTTTTCTTTTTCTCGCTTCAATTATTCAAATGGGGCACCGACTAGCACTTACCATCCCAACTTCAGCTCAGCCTTCAGTGATGCTGAAGACGGAGTTTGGGCGGAGAGAGGAGGAAGGGAGGCGAGCGGCGGTGCGGCAACTGTGTTCGCTCTAATGGAGCAAAAGTCACCAGTGACCTGGCTATCGGTAGTAAAAAAAACTATCAATATCACTATCGATAGTCGAGTATCAAAAAACTATCGATAGTACTATCAATAGTCGCCTATCGAAAACCTATCGATAGTACTATCAAGAATTCTGCGACACTATCGATAGTTTTGGAGAAACTATCGATAGTATCGATAGTCAATTTATCGATAGTTTTGCATCACTAGCACGAAGAGATACTGCAGTAATCCGGCGCCTGTATACACTCCGCAGAATAAAAGGCGACGAACACAGGAAACTCCGGTGGAGTGGTTATGATAACACAAACAAATTTGGTAATATATTCAAACAATCGTTGGTTGCATTATATATGTATGTATTTGACAGCTCATATTGGACCCTAAAGAACATCGTGGTATTCTATAAACGCGAATTGTGCCTATTACAATGGGAATTTAATGAGCGTATACACGGCACACACGGAGCTAGAAAATGCTTGGTTCACATCAAGTTGCATGGGGAAGTGCCCATGGTTTTGTGCCGAATATTGTTTTTTTACTAATCTGGAGCATTGAGACGGCGCATTTGCAATTAGTGTGCGTCAATATGGCACAAATTTCCCCATGGAGGCCACAAAGACCTACCGGGATAATTATTTAGAGTGCGTATCTACGTGTGCGTTCCTTCGTGTTTGTGTGTGTGCGTGTGCACGTCCGTATGACTCGTGTGTAAAACTCGACGATGAATATGTGAATCCTACATGGTGAGACACGCGTTTTATCCGCACGTTGTAATGCGGTAAGGCAAATGTATTAAACACAAATGGTCGGAATGTACAGGCTGGCGATTCATAGCTACTTTTGTGCTGAGATGAGTTGTTTACAAATAATATTTTTTTGTTGTTTTCATTGACGATAGTATATTCCGCGTCTCATATCAAGTGCGCAGATTAAACGAGGACCATGCATGCCCTCCTCCTGTAATCTATAAAATTAAAAACTTATTTGTCACCAATGGAAATCGTCTGAACGGCTTTGCGAAACAAGATTTTTTTTTTCGGTAGTACCGAATCGTGGCATACACATTACAAGGTGATTTTGCTTTTATTATGGCGAGTGAGCAGATTTTAAGTAAGTGTAGATAGCCAAGAATGAATGCAGTCAGCTGCTGCCTCCGCTGCAATACTGCCACTCAGTTGGCCCACACAGAGTATTCAATAATATTTTTTTTTCAAGCTCTCGTTCCATACTCTTCTTCCGCCGTGTAAAAAATTGATAAAAGGGCAAGAGAAAAAGCGAGTTCAACCTTACTTACCGTGCTGGTCTCCTCTTAGTATTAAAAAAAAAGATACCTGAAAACAACTTTTAGGCATAGTAAAACGTCAGACATCTTAGATTTTCCAAAGCCTTAAGAGCTACTAAAGACTCTGCCAGTATTATAGGACACTTCATGTGTTCAGGTAAAAACTTCGACGGGTACACTAAGGTTTACGTAGACTTTTGTAGTTCCCGAATATTATTCAAACCTTTCGCATATACCAGCGTGGTTAACATTTAAAATCTCCACAGTAGCTTAGGATATATTTTATAGTGTGGAGGGACGAGCAGCGGTTTTGTTGATATTCCGTTGGACCTGGCGCACAGTTGTTCAGGATGTTATCATTCAGTTTCTCAACTGCAAGTGGTGTAATAGAAATACGGTTCATTTTTACTGTTATGGTGTGGTGAGGCAAGTGAGCCGGTAAGAATAAAGACCCCTCGGTAAAAACATCAACAAGAAAAAAGTCTAGGGCTTCGCAGCTCTCAATTTCGGAAAGTTCATTTCCTTTAGGGTAAACAATGCGGGGTGGCATTTTGTGTAGCTTAGGTTTTACAGCAGTCCAGAATTTCTTGTGATCTGTTTTCAGTAGGTTAAACAAATCTATATTAGAAAAAACAAACTTATGCTTGGACTTCTTAATTTCTTACTTACACGTCAAAGCGCATTCTCGATATGTTTAGGCTGCAGATGGAGAGTATTTATTTTTTTGCGACTGTAAGGCCTTTGGTTTTTACTCAAGGAAGGTTTGAGACGGAAAGTTAACCAAGGGCGCTTCGTACATGACCTGATATGAACTCTAGAAACGAAAATTTGCAATGCATCTATTAAAGCAGTGTGAATAAGATTCCCATTTTTGTTCACAGTTGTATTTAAAAACCTTCAAAAAGTGATAGCTTGAGACTTATTAAGCAAAATAATAGGGCTTTTTGGTCGGCACGTGGATAGCTGAACACTGTCTTGACTAAAGGGCTAAACATTAGAGTCGGTGTGTTTAATTGGACGATAATACGCAAGTGGTCACTAAGTTCCTCTAGGAGTTCAACAGCCGTCACGGATGTTGAATTGGGATTTCTAGTAAGAAAAAGTTTAAGTGTTGCAGAACTGAGAGTTGCTTTGTTAATCATTTGTGAGAGTGAGTACGTGTTGCACATGTCGACAAAACAACGCGCCTATGCGTAAAGACAATGCCACAAATTAAACGGCATGCAAGCAGGCACAGCGGTGACACGATTTTGGCATAATTAAAGTCACGACAATCCTAACAAAGACGATCAATCTCTGGAGCAAGGAATTCATCAGACATATTGTTCAGATGATTTTCTTAAGGTTACATCATAATAAACGAGTTAGGGTTCCATTGTGTATTATGATGAAGTAACCGTAAACTACTTTCGCGTGCAGGTAAGCGGTTCAACGGGGTCAATAACATATGAATGTCATTCTGATGTGCTATAATACTTCGATTATTTAAATGTTAGCAATCGCGAATTGGCTAGCCGCGCAGATATTGTAAAAAAAAACTAGACTGTTATAGAAAAAAATACTAACAGTAAATTTTTCTTAAAACAAATATTCCCACATACAAAAGACGGGTTACCGTGGGCCATGCGATAACGAAGATTGTGACGTCCAGCTGGTAAGAGGAGCCATGGTTTTTATAGCACGTCGAAAGTCGAAAGACGGCACTAAAGGCACGCTCACGCCATTAACACGGCGCTAGCTCATCGCTATAAACACGGTACTAACATTGTGATACTTCAGGGCTGTATCCACACTCCGCTGCATGAGACCCGGCTTTTCCTGTTCACACGAAGTGCAGCGCCAAATGAGCTCCAAGTCATCGTTTTCTCAGCTCTTGGACGCCTATGTGAACTGACCCTGAGTAGACAAGAACATTTCGTAATCGACTTAAGCGGTAACCTAAAACGGCACTTTTTTTTTCGGGCTGGGCAATTTATCGGTTAAGCTTCCAATTAATCGAGTAATGCTATAATCGCGATCATTTTTTGTTAACTGGCTAATTCGTTTAACATGAAACCGGGAAACCAAGACCAAAACAAGCATTATTTTCTTGTTTTCTTAATTGCGTGCTTACCATCTTCAAAACGAAAACATTATCCTGTTCGTAGGCAAGAAACTGACAAATAACGTCATTAATTATCATGGCTAAGCCAGGGATACTTCCAACTCGAAGGGCGGGTCCAATTTACAAACAAATTCCATGTTTTTTCTTGGCTTTCATAGAAAGCCGAAGGCGTCCATGACCTGTCCATGACACTCAGGAGCGCGCCATCTAGAGCAGACGCTCCTCAAGGACAGCGCGTTCACTGCACGCGTGAATTCACCAAGAGGGACACCACGCTTGAGCCCCGCGGCTTGAGTTCCACTTATGGCGCGCTCACTTAGAGGCACACCTGTAAGGGTATGGGACTTCTTCCTGGCTGCACTGGCATCGACGGCCGCCGACACATTGTTCATAATACTTCGTTGAGCACGGTCCCAGCAAGATGACTCTAGTCAAGTGTTTGATGCCACCGACGTTGTCAATCCTCTCAAAGAAGCCGACCTTCACAACTAGAGCGCGGTGTCGAATGGTCAACAAAAAGCCTGAATGTGTGGATGTATCGCTCCACAACAGACGTGGGAAACAGTGAACTGCGGTGACAATCGCAGTGCTTCGTCGTTCCTGAGCTAGTGTCGCTCGCGAGAAAGGTAACGCATCTCCTGGCTAAAACGCCCCTCCAGTGCCTGTCTAAATGCAGCAAGGATGATTGGAAAGACGTAAGAAACTCTCATTTTGAAGAAGAGCAGAAAGCTCCTGCACCTTCGCGGCTGGAATAAACTGCGAGTGTTTTTTTACCCATTACGCAACTGCAGATGCTTCAGCTGAGTAAGGTGCAGAAAATGTACATTGCACAGTGCAGTAAAGGTACATTGCTTCGTTTATCACATAAAAACAACATAAAAGTGTACTTTTGCTTTTTACCGATATTATGCCTGGAAATCAGTCACCGATTAATTTATTAATTAATCAAATAAAGGGTGGCGGTTGATCACGTTAAAACATTCAATCGACGTCTGGCGCCTCCATTTATTACGTGATTTCAAGCCAGTTCATGGAAATGCGAGACACTAAGTTACCGTCCTTAAATGAGGAAAAAATGTCCTGGCGTTGGTCATTTTAAGTGATTCAAGCGTTCACACAATCACCGCTCTTGCATGCAGCCGCTAGAGTAAAGCTTTCACAAGCACAAAAGGGTACAGAGGCCAGATTCATAAAAAACCTCTTACCTACGACATCTTAGCTACGATGTTCGTAAAGTTACGATCATCGTAAGATGAGGCAGGAACGGTATTCACAAACGCGTTCTTAAGTGAGAGGAGGAAAGTTACGACCGGTTACGACCTCTTACGGAAAAACGACGACTTCCGGTGTCTCGCCTTTTCCCAAATAGCGCGAGAGCTTGTTGTTGCTATGGCGACGGCGTCTTCGGCGACTCCAACAACCAATGAGCGTAGTTTCAAACACGTGCGCGTGTTTACAACGCCTAGAACAACACACGTGCGCGTGAATATGTCGGAACCGGAGTGCAAAAAAGTGCGAATGCCAAATTTCTCGGAAGCGGAGATTACCGCTTTGGTCGACGGTTACGAAGACCACAAGCTAGCCATTCAGGCAAAAACAAGTGGCCCGCACGGCTCGTTAGCCAAGCAGCGAGCGTGGGCTATTATTACCGCGTCGCTGTTCGCGGTCTCCGGAGTCCGGAGGAGCGTCAACGAAGTAAAGAAAAAGTGGACCGATTACAAGAGTGCAAACAAAATCCGCGGTAAGGCTTGGTAGATTCTCTACTCAGTTAAACAATTTGAGTGTAAAGCTACACGTGATTTACCACCTTGTTGCAATGTATAGGCGCTGCAGTCCGGCGCAGCCAAAATGCGACAGGTGGTGGCCCGGGAGAGCCGGAGCTAACGGACGCCGAGGAGCGGGTGATCGGCCTCCTCAGCGAAGCCTCCCTAGTAGGAATCGAAGGGGCCTTCGACATCGGAGCACGGCAGTTGGGTAAGTGCTAAATGTTCACCAATGCGCAAGGTGCCTCCCCCCACCCCCCAGCACATACTGGGAGGTTTCACTCTGGTTGATGATGTCGAACGTGTATTGCTAGCACTAGAAGCATGAAAGGCTGATTGAAAAACTGAGCGATTCTTCCTTTTCAATTTTCTAGAGCGTCACGAAAGGACCCAAGTAGCTGCCGATCGCGATTCGGAAATCTCCCCCGATTGTAAGTTCACGATATCTCAATGTTCTTATAAAATTGTGAAAATATTACATTGTATTTTCAGTTTTCGTCATAGATCCGGGCGCTGGATCCAGCACTGCACCACAACGAAGTTGGTCGGTGCACTCAAGGTCAGTTTTTATCTTTATCAACGAGTTAAAGTGCTACATATACAGTTGCAGTTAAATTACAAGTGCTTTCTTTTTCTCTGTCCCAGTCCCAGTACCTCGGATGGCATGCTGTGCAACCAGAGTGAGTATTATGAACAACGCTATGGGTATTCTTGTACAAGTGTTTACATTCGGCATCTGAAATATTTAGTAACATGTTTCACGTCTTGCCCATGTATAGAAAATGAAAACATTTGGTCAAAGTTGTCACTCAACTGTCGAACCCTGTTCCAGTTATCCAAAACCCGAGTTTGCAGCGAACAAGTTTGGGTTTAGCCGCACCACTGCGACTACACAGCAATTAAATATCCGACAAGCATCACGACATGCCAGGAGACCTTAGATTGCTGGTGCACACAGTGCACACCGTTACTTGGGTCAGAAATTCCGTAAGGAGGATCGGTGGCCTGGTGTGTTAGTGTTCCGCAGCTCCAAGCACGCATTCAAAATCCAGGGATCCTGTTTTCATTCCATATTTGTGCCAGCTTCAATCTGGATTAAGATCGTATCGGCGTGCTGTCGGTTATCACTACTGCACGATACATGTAGACTTTAGGCTAGCAGTCATACTGCACTGGCCAAATTCCTCATCTCCAGCATAACCAGCAGAATTGTACACCAGACTGACCTCATACATTAACATCTGTTTTGCTTCTGATCCCACCCAATTTCATTCACGCACATTGTACGATGATTACGTTGTTTTGTTGGCCGTGTCGGGCACTTTAGCCATCACACAGTAGTCTGTAAGCATGAAGCGCCACATATTTTATTCATTAGGTGGAGGTGCAGTTGCAGAAGCCGTGAGTTCACAACCCTCGGTAGCACGGCCTGCATTAGCGCGACCTGCGTCGGCCCGGCCTGCAACACCGGGGCCTGCAACACCACGGCCTGCATCAGCACGGCCTGCATCAGCACGGCCTGCATCAGCACAGCCTGCATCTGCACGGCCTGCAGCAGTAAGGGCTGCAGCAGCAAGGGCTGCTGTTGAGATAGCTGCCAGCACACCCCCAACAGATCGACGGAGTGAGTATACTTAAAACACATATTTAACATGATTATACATTCTTGCATTGTTGTTGTTAGATTAATGTTTTTGCTGTGCGTCACTTTTTGAGGAGCTTCTAAACGTCCAACACTTCCGCTTGAACCTGTGACATCACTGGAAGACCTCTAAACTACACAGACGACATTCAAAAGCTCTCCGACATGGTTGCTAGCACCTGTATTTTTCAATGTCTAAAGTGTGAATGACAATGGTTATGTCACACATCCATGCAACATGTAGCAGTACAAACTATGATTGCAGCAAAGAAAATTGGATGATTATTTGTGCTCCATGCTTTCAATCCTGAACAGGACCACACTTCAAAGCTGACAAATTTATTTTCAGAAATACTTCAAAACACAAAGCTAGAGGGGATATTTATGTACAGGCACTTTTCACGACACATGAAAAAAAAACATTTAAATAAAAATTAAAGTTCATCATTTTGAGCTAGTATTTTGAGGATCTCTGGCACATGTGTGTATACATATCCCATAGCCAATTTAAAAAATAACAAATCATTACTCCACCAATTCAGGCGACAACAAAGATGTGGGACACGAGATCCTGCAGACGCAGGTGGCGATCCTGGAGCGGCTCGATGCACTGGTTGCAGCGCAGCAGGGCATACTAGCGGCGCAGCAGGGCATGCTAGCGGCGCAGCAACAGTTAGTGGCCCTAAAGGCACAGAAATATGGAGTGCAATTTGTTAACGCTCCTGTTCTTCCTGAATAAACCTATGTATTTTGCCCCGTTTCAACATCTGTTGACCAACAAATAAAGGTACTGGCCAAGTGAGTGTCCGAGCAAAGCATGTGACAACACTTCATTGCTTGGAGCACTCTCACATGCTTGTCTCCAGCACCTTTACTTGCTCCTCGTGGAAGAGGACACTTTTAAGTAAAAGCGTGGCGAACAACTGCACTTCTTGCAGCCGCACCCGCCACCATGGGTCGTGCCCTCCTAGTTCTTGGTGCTAGTGTGGGTGTCTCCTCCTCCTCCTCCTCCTCCTCTTCTTCTTCTTCTTCATCATCAGACAGGTCAACTGTATACATAAGAGAATATTCATTAGAGCGCTTTCCCACTCATAAAAATTTAAGGCAGAAAATGCCAATTGTATATGGTGACTGCTACCTGCTAGTTTGTACAGAACTTGTAAGCTAAAGGTGGTTAGCAAGAAACAAATGTCTTTTAATTATTCTCCTGAGCCAGCTCTGAAAGATAGCTTGCTTACTGCAAAAAACGTTTTCATTGCACAAAAAAAAAATAGGTCCGGTGATACAAATTATTTCATTGAGCTAAGAGTGTCAAGTGAACAGATGCGGTCCAATATATAAAAAGATTGTGCAAAAACGCCCACCAAAAAGCAGCCTTGTAATAGCCTACTTCTATAAACCCCTGCGTGTGAAACTGCGTTCTGGCAGCGAGTTGGCCATGGAAAGAGGTGGCAGGGCTTCAGTTTCGATCTACGAGCCCTCAAAGTTATTGCGACAGTATGTGTAAAATGTGGCAGTGCATTTGGTCGCGACATGATGACGGAACTGAGGTTGAGCAACTGAAAACCAAAATGTGCTGCGTAATGCCTTTCCATTAGGGGCACTTCCACTCTGGAAAAGGTCTATTATGTTACCTAGTGGTTCGTTGAGAGACACGTGGTGGCGCATACAGTAATTGTGAAGAACCACACAGGCCACAATGATCTTGCAGCAGATCTTGGGTCTGTATTGAAGGAAGCCTCCAGACTTGTCCAGGCACCTGAAGCGGGATTTCAGGAGCCCGAACGTCCGCTCGATGACTTGTCTGGTCTTCGTCAGGGCCTCATTGTAGTCCACCTCTGGTTGGTCCTTGGGTGCTCGAATTGGGGTCATGAGCCACGGCTGGACAGAGTACCCAGCGTCCCCTGCATTATCCAAGACGGGCTCAGATGGTCATTTCATGTTGCTTCACTTAAGCGAGACAAGCTCCCGACAGTTCATCTTTTAAAAACCCGAGACTCAGGATACACTGAAACTACAAGGCAACTATCCCATCGCCGAGACTATGTATAAAGGTCACTTCATACAGTTGTGCTGACTGTGAGCACAACCAAATGCGTACCACATTGTGGGGAAAGCAGGGAAGTGCGAGACCTTGTTTTTTCTGTTGTTGGCGCAGAGGAAAGACGGCAACAATATTAACACATGTTCACCAAAGAGCCGCTTAACTCGTTGGACGTTCACTCTGTTGTTTTGCAATCCTTTCACATTGCGGGAACAGCAGCACACCATAGATAACAACGTTCCTGCAGTGCGTTAATCTTCGGCATCCAGAAACAAGCAACAAACTGTGTTGCGTAATTCGAGCGCCCCACTTTTCGTGGAGCAATCTTTTGTGCCGGTGACACGACAGCACAGCTAGTTTCATCGGCAGAGTACTTTATCACAATCGTGCTTTCATTTGAATCTACCAAATAAAAGCCTAATCTAAGCCTAAGTTCTTCCAAAACCGACGCACCCCATCGCGGCGAAATACCACGCAGTGCACTCTGGGAACTAGTTGGCCACTCAGTTTCAGTTTCGACTGAGCAGCTTCACAAATTCGTGCAGTGCTGCGGGGCAGTACAGATAAGCGATGAGAAGTGTGTTCAAATGGAGCTTTTCAACGGCGCCTACGAGTTTTACCTCGCATACTCAGGCGTATTAAGAAAAACAGTAATTGCAAAAAGTTATATTTCGTCTATGGATGCACGAAACAAACAAACTTTCTGATCAACAGCAGTAACGTAAAGGCGCGAGCTCGATGTATGCATACTTACTGGTGTCTACAGCTTGTTGATTCATACACAAGCAAGAACCCCGAGCTTCGCAGCGTCGAGATTCCCAGCACTGGCTAGTCCACATACCTCGAAACGCTAACAGAAAGGCTCAAGTACAAAAATACAACAAGCATGCGTTAAGACAAGCAATACGTCTGGGGCTTGTGCTAAAGCTTCGAGGACTGGCCATTTAGGTTAGCTTAGATACCACAAATGACGCTCTCAGGACCAGAAAACATAAAATAATGGCCGTTTGTAGTCCGCACTGTGTATAATCTGTTGTTCACATGTCGATCGAAACCGAAGCCACGGCACTCCCCTTCCTGGCCAACTAGTTCCCAGAGTGCAACGCGCGCCGTGTTGCATGCAGGGCTTTATATAAGTAGTCTATTGAATTGTAATCAACCAAGATTTGCAGCTTGGATTTTATTAAAGCTTTTCGATTGTTAAGCTGTAAAATCTGAAAAAGATGTTTTTTCATGGTTTCAGCAATGAACGGACCCTCATGTATTGTGTGGCAAAGCAATAGTCTTGCCAAGGGACAACACAACTCTAAAAAAATGCATTTTGATCAGTACTACTTTGGACTCTCCCAACCATGGGAGACAAATGGAAATTACCTCTTGCAATCATATTGCTGACTGTTGTTTTATCACAGAGGTGCACAACTAAAAAATGACGCGTGCCAAGAAAATGTTCATTGGGAACTGCGTAGACACACAGAAAGTGCCCTCGAGCCGCATGCAGCCCGCGGGTTACATGTTGTGCACCCCTGTTTTAGCATTAGGCTCTGAATGTTTGTGTAACAATGCTTTACTACATATTTTCATCAGAAACTTACCAAGCAACCAACCATCAGGTGCGGTGCCTGTGACAAACTGCTCATATAAATCACAGTTTCGCCACATAAAGCTATCATGTGTGCTCCCTGGCCACTTCACGGTCAGTTGTGTGACCACATTGCTTGCGTTGCACACTGCCTGCACGTTGACCGACGTGTAGCCCTTGCGGTTCAGGTAGTCAGGCTTGTCGGCTTTGGCTACCTTGAGGGCCACATGCGTTCCATCGATGCAGCCTAGCACCCTGGGGAAGCCGGCGATTGCAGCAAACCCTGAAGAATGAATGAAAAGCAAACAGGCATTCAACTACAATACAACAGTGATCCTTGTACACTCCATTTCACTATAACTTGGCAAACGGCTCATGGTGCAACCCCAACAAGCCGATCAGAACGTCGAAGCAAGGCATGTGACACTGTATCGTCAAAGAGTGCTCTTCCCGTGGAGAGCTGCTGCATGCTTCGCTTCATCGCGTAGGCTGGCTCGAGGAAGCCGTAGCATTAGCTTTTTACAACTTATGTGTACACAAAGTATACTAGTTGCATGATAAGCATGTAAATACCAATATTGCATAAAGAATATAGAGATTTTGATATGCCCAGAAATGATGAAAAATGTCGACACGCTTGAGGAGGCCAGTCTCGTTTCTTCTACATGCAATAATCTGCTCACTGACCTATAAATTTGGTGCTTTGAAATGAGGCTCTCCACCACAATTGTGCAGCACTTGTTATACTGTTGGAAGCTCTATGAAGTGCTGCCTTTCATCCTCTGCCACGGCATAGTTTACCCAAACACCATCGTTGTTCTTGTTTACCAGGGAGTGTCTAGAGCACGCTGACCACGATCTTAACATCCACAAGCCTGGAGCTAAAAATCGTTCACTACTGTACACTGACCTCCGTGTTATTCTGAAGGGGGTGAATTGCCCGAGATGTGGCACTTCGGCGATGTATGCGGCTGACAGCGAGACGCAGCAAGCTCTATTGCAAGCTCGCTTTGTCCGTCGCGATCGATGATCGTGAGCCATTCTAGCAAGTTTTGTGTTTGTGCGTGCTCGCCACATGAGCGGCGGCGGACTTCGCTCAATCGCGCCCGTATTGATATCAAGTTACGGTAAGCCGACACACTGCCTTAACGCTGTGATTTAGCGCGTTTGTAGAAAAGCGATAAAACTGCTCGACTACATTTACGCCGGCGGATCGACATCCTTGAGTATTCTCAGGCTGTGGTACTCACCAATCGACGTAAGGGCCGCAGATCGTTGCGTGGTGGGGAAGCAGATCGCCTCGCCGGCTATCAGGACGAGGGCCTGGCTCACACTGTTCACTATACGCGATGTGCTCGCCTGGCTTAGGTGGCCCACTTCGCCCACAACAGATTGGAAACTTCCACTGGCGTAGAAGCGCAACGCCACCAGCACTTGCACGTCGACCGGCAGCGCGCAGTTTCGCGCCGTCGGCCGTACAAGGGTAGCGGCTACCGCGTCACAGAGCCGGAGTATTGCCTCTTTTGGCAACCGGTAATAACGTTCTAAAATGTGTTCTGGCACGTCGTTTACTGTAATTCGACTGCGGAACACCCGCTCGCGCCTCAAACTTCTGTCGGCGTCGCGATTGAGCATCAAAGCGATGTAAGCAGCCATCTTGGCAAAAAAGTGCGTAAGACAGCTTCGGAGCTGTCGTAGGATTTTGTCGTAACCTGCGCAAAAGTTACGACAATTTCGTTTCGAGAATACGGATTTTCTCTTAAATTTGTCGTACGCACTTTTTTCGTCGTAAGTTCGCTTTGAGAATCTGGCTGCAGATTCATCTGGCGTTGCACTCCGCTCGAGGAGGAGGAGAAACGAAGGAGGGAGAGGAGAATTGGAGAGGAGGAAAGAAGAAAGGAGAAGAGGAATAGAAAGAGAGAAGGAGGAGGGGTGAGGAGGAGACTGGGGAAGGGCCCCCGGAAAGTTTGTTGTGAAAAATAAAAAGAAGGGACTTGCGGTTGGGGACGTCCCCCGGCGATTTCTTTATGGGTATTTTGTGGTGGGGAAGACGACGATTTGAAATGCAATATCTTTTTTTCCCGCGCTTAGGGCGTTCTAGAAGATTTATGGTGAATTCCACTCGTAGATCCGGAGCGCTTTCCAAAATCCGCAAGGGAAGCAAAATTCCGCTCCGTGGGACCCGCTCCGAATCAACGACGGAAAGATAAACTTGGATTTTCGGAGCGATCTCCCCCACACCCCTCTCCACAGCTTCCCCCTCCGTCGTTCAAAATGGCCGCTGCTCGAACTTGACAAGGCCACCAAGCCTCAGCCGACTGATCTTTCCGACGACCAGTGACAACTGTCACTGCTTGGCTGCAGAAATAACACGCGACACAGGCTGGGCGAAATTATACGTACCACGGCGCCCATGTCACAAATAACGAGGAAGACGTCCGCGTTCTGCACCGTCACATAGCTTTCGGCCGCCTCGACGCGGCAGGGCGCGGACAGCGATTGCCAGCGGTGCAGTTCAGATTTCTGGTACGACTTTAATAAACACAGAGGTAACTAACCATCACTTGCATGGTCGTTGCCTAATCTCTTTTTGGTTTATTGCACGCGAAAACGCCGGAGGAATGCAGTGTAAAAAGGTAAAAGATCATTGGCTGCAGAATAAACAGGCCTACCCTTGCGTCTGCCTCAGGATTTTCTGTCGTTTTTTTTTTTTTTGTTCTTCCTCTCACGATCACAGATGTCAGCACTTAAAGGGGGAGTGCACCGATTTTCGGACTTCGGTCAAAGATTTCTAGAAGTTGCCCTCTGACACTTTTGAAGTAAAGAACAGAAAACCGATTTCGCCTGCGTGTCCTAGTTGTTGCGCAGAAAAAAAGATAAAGATTGGCATTTCGGGCACCCCTCAACTCACTCCCAGCATTCAAGGTCACACCTGGTCCCCCTCCTAGTGACGTCATTCGGAGAACCGTGTGGCTTCCCGTGTGCTATATCGGAGGACGCTTCCTCTCCCTCTCTCCGCTGACATTAGCGGGTGTTATGCTGCACTTTAGAGCCGAGCGAGGTCACCTAATCTTTTCGACGTAGTTCGTTCGGCTCCCACTTGGGGCTGCAGGTGGGGAAAGAAGCTTGACTTTTGCTTTGCATTTATGCAGCGGAATCGCGACATTTTTAATAAAGGAGGTGTTTTCTCCATCCTCCGGGACACGATAAACAACGTAAAAATGACGAGATGCAAATTCTTCTAATCGTAAAATCGTTGCACCGCCCCTTTAAGATTTACCACGCTCCACAGTCCCGGCTTTGTATCCCTGATCAACGCGAGATAGAAGCGTTCGAGCCGTCACAATCCCGCGTAAACAACCAACGCACCCCAACAGATCCAACCCGACGACCCGACCGGCCCGCCGACCTCTCCAACCTCGCCGCGCATGCGCACTGCCGATTTAGAAGGAAATCACGTGGGCCGCTCTGTCAACTTCCGGAATGATCTGTGAAATCCCGCAGAGCAAGTTCGGCGGGGTTTGAGGCGCTCCGTGGAGCGGGCATTGCCAGAGATCTACGAGTAGAAGATGACCAGCTCGAGCCAGATCTGCGAGCAAAATATGCGCGCTCCAAATGGAGCGCTTTTGGAGCGCTCGAGATCTGCGAGCGGAATTCACCATTAGAACCTCTGTTTCTGGATAGTTGACCAAACGGTGGTCGCTTATTGTTACTGATAATAAATTGGGTTATATTATTAATACCCTCACAGCCCCTTTCAAATAAGTTTGGAGAACAAATCTTACCCAGGATTGACCCAGTCCCCCCCAAAAAAATAATTCACGTTGTGAAATAAAATAACAAAACAACCCACACTCCAAAAATGCTAAGAAAGCAGCTATACGCAATCAAAACCATTAATCTAGTACGTTCTCGAAAACCAAAGAAATAGTCTCAATGTGAAGAGCGCACGCTTATTGCCCCTGTGCTCCTGAGAGTCGTCGTCTGCTTCCCCATACCAAACTACCCACAAAAAGATCGCCGGGGTACCTCCCCGACCGCAATTCCCCTAATGATTAAAAAGCGCAACAAGGCAACGGACACCGAAGAAGACACAGACACAGCGCTACTGAAAGCTAAACTTTATTTCCGCTGCAGCTCAGTATATATTACCGGCAACAACACGAACAAGTTAAGAAGACATAAGATACACTCCGTAAAAATATTAAAAAAACATAAAAAAGATAAAAAAGGAAAAAAGTAATGCATCACTCATCGGCACCCACCCAAAACTAGTCACCCTTGGTCAAGAAACTGGAATTATTTCTCGGATAAAGATAAAGATAATATTTCTAACTTGTCTGTGTTGTTGCTGGTAATATATACCGAGCTGCAGCGGAAATAAAGTTGAGGTTTCGAGTTCAGCGCTCGTGGCTACCGGTTCGCACGGTTTTCTTGGGACGTGAAAGTCTTTCTTTCTAGTCCAGTGGGCGGGGGTGTTTTCGGAAAGTGGATAGGAAGTTCGTAGGCTTTGGCCACGGTGGGCGGCACCACCCCGTACGGGAAACAGCACCCTATACAGCGGGTTCCGGCCTCCCAAACGATGTCCCACGCCAGCCAACTTCCGGACGGAGGAGCGACCCCCACGCCAGCAAAGCGACATCTGAGTGAGAGCAGCTCCGGCGAGTTTGCACACACAACATCAATGCTACAAGACGACGAAGGGGCCATGGACGGCAGCGTTCTCGGAAGCAAGGAGGACGGCGACTTCACAACAGTCAACAGAAAGAAAAAGAGGACTCGACACGAAGGATCTGAACGGAGCCAAGGTATCGTCAAACTTCCTAATACGGCACGCACCGTTCTGTTCGCGCAAACCGGTCCCGCAACAAATCTGAGGAAAATCAACCGCCAGCTGCTATCGGACCAACTGGAAGCACTGGCTCCCGGTCAGTTTAGCGAGGTACGAGTAAACACACGGAAAAACATAATAGCCACGGATGCGAGGACGGAGGCGGGGGTGTTAGAGCTCCTCATTCTGACCAAAATATGCGAAGTGCCTGTCCGAGCTTTTCTCCCTCGCTCGAAGAACTCACGAGTAGGGGTAATTTCGGACGTCGACACCGATATCACCAAAGACAGACTGAGTAAGATAATCGGCAGCGGAGGCGGCTAGGCAAAACGCAAGCAGTCAAGGTTGTGTTTGAGGGTGACACGCTTCCTGCCCACGTCAAGATTAGATTAGTAAGGCACAGCGTTAGGCCTTTCGTCCACCGTCCTCTACAGTGCCGACAGTGCTTTCGCATCGGACACGTAGTGGCAACCTGTCCTAACAGCGCCATTTGTCCCAAATGCGCACAGGCTCATGGTGAAGAAAACTGCACTTCAGCACAGAAGTGCGTAAAGTGTCAGCGAGCGCACGAGGCAACCTCGACGAAGTGCCCAAAGCTCCAAAAGGAGAAGGAGACCTGCAAGGTCAAGGTGCGAGAGAACATCACGTTCCTGGAAGCGGCCAAGGTAGTCGAGGAACAGCGAAAAATCAAAAGGCGCAACAATCAACATGTAGAGAAACCCGGAGCGGGCACCTCGCAGCCTAAAAGCCATACCACCGCGCAAGGAGTGGACCCTGGGGCACAAAACAGTTCTAGTCCGGCAGGGGCAGCAAAGGCAGATAACCTACACAACGGTGGCAGGGATAACCATGCGAGGGGTCTCACCTATCGCGATGTCACTCGGGGCACCCCCAAATCCGGCGGCGGACAGAAAGAAGCTACGTTACCATCCCGAGACACAGGGGATACTGTGAAAGCAAGGGACGTCAGTTCCAGAGTCCGCTGAGCGGTCTACAGCGAGCAAATTTATCAGCTTGGTGTTCAACACAGTGCGCCGGCTCCTCGAGCTGCTGCCGCCATCGGAGTTCCGCACAACAATAAACAGTCTTCTCTTCCTGGAGGGCCTCCTTGGGGCTGTCTTCTAGACGGACAGCACATAGAAGCAAGCAACGCACGGGATGGCAGCACAAACCCCCAGAGGAACAACAATCACTCGAACGGCACCGACCGTCCTACAGTGGAATGCCAGAGGCCTCAACGCCAAGCACAGTGAGGTTAGCCTACATCTGCAAAGCAACCCAAGCCCGGTGCTGGCAATGACGGAAGCGGGACTGCCGGGCAAAAGATCGCTACCTGGATACTTTAGACTAACGACACAGGCAATACCAGGATTTCCACATGGAAGCGCGGTATTATTTATATGGAGGGAAATACTGCATGTACAACTCGATACCAGCCAACTTTACACGACCTCAGCAGAGTTCGTGGGAGCCAGGATGAGCATCGGGAACCGAACGTTCGCCATTCTTCTGGGATATGTACGACCAAATGGCACAGAACTGCCGAGCGAGGAAATTCTGGCATGGTGTAAGGACCGATCAGAGGAGTTGCTTATACGCGGCGACTTCAACGCACATAATGTGGCTTGGGGAAGTGCTCGAACAGACAAGACGGGGGACGCCCTTATGACAGTAATAGAGCAGATGGGACTTGCGGTGGCAAATGATGGACGGCCGACATTCTTCAGGCCTCCGAACTCGTACAGTGTTCTTGACGTGACAGCGCACTCGCCATCCCTGGAGATGAAGTGGGAGCTAGCCCCGGACACACGGGCCATCCACATCACCATCAAGTGGTGTCAGGGGGCAAGGAAAGTCTTGCGTACGTGCACAAACTGGGACGTTTTTCGAGCAGCGCTGGATTTGAGCCAAGAAGAAATTCCAGCAGCTATAATTCAAGCGTTACAGATGGCCACACGCACTACTTCCGTCACAGAATGGCTCCCAAAGCCGGACCTCACATTTTTAAACCTTCAAGCGGCACGAACTAGGGCGCAGAGGAGGTACCGCCGGACGGGAGAGCCCGAGGATAAGACCAGTTCCAACAGGGTTTCGGCCAAGCTGCGAAGACACGCAAAGGTGCTGGTCAGGAATCGATGGAAACTCATGTGCAAGAATGCCAACGCACACTCGTCCGTGACTAAGCTGTGGACCGTCCTAGGGACAATGACTGGGAAAAGCCATTCAAGACATACCCTGGAAGTCTTAGTGCTGGCGGCCAACAAAACAGCACAAGCAGCAGCGGAGATTCTGTGCGCCCTGTACGCCCCGGCAGAGGCGTACAGGGCGCACACCCTGTACGCCCTGTACCTGGGGTACCAAACACCACGTCGGGACCTCTGGATGCCCAGTTTACAGTCCAAGAACTGCAGAGTGCCCTTTCCAGATGTCGGAAGAAGAGCGCAGCCGGACCCGACGGAGTCCCGTACCAGGCACTCACGAACCTCACCGAAGAGGGCCAGGATGCCCTGGTCAAATGGTTCAACGCTATATGGAACTCCGGGAACGTCCCAAACGAGTGGAAAGAAGCAATGGTGGTGCCTTTGCTCAAGGCAGGGAAACCGCCAGGAAAGGCGGAGTCATACCGCCCAGTTTCACTAACCTCGTGCATAAGCAAGTTATTCGAGAGGATGGTGCAAGCTCGGATATGCTGGTACCTGGAAGAACATCACTGGCTCCCGAACTGCATGACCGGTTTTAGGAGAGGGCTGGCAGCCTAAGACAGTATCCTGGACCTAACAAGTGATATTGAGGACAACAAGAAGAGGCGGGGAAACACGATTGCGGTGTTCTTGGACGTGGAAGGAGCTTACGACAGCGTGCCTCTCCCTACAGTCCTTAAGAGAATGACTGAGATTGGCCTGACCGGTAAAATTCAAAAGTTCCTGGCAAATTTTTTAACCAGGCGAAAAATTCAGATCAGGTCCGAAGGTACAGTGTCCTCGCCAAGGGTGCTGCACAGAGGGTTGCCACAGGGAAGCGTGTTGAGCCCGGTGCTCTTAAACATCGTGATGGCTACACTACCGAACGCCATCCCACCAACCGCACTCCCGGTACAAGTGTCTATCTATGCAGACGATGTGTGCCTCTGGGTGGCAGGAATATACACAACACAGATACACCGGAGCATACAAGACGCCACGCAAGCAGTAGACGAGTTTTTGGCTGAATCGGGCTTGTCCCTGTCAAAGAGCAAGACCGTCTGGATGCCAGTACGGGGGAATGGAAGAAGGTTTCAACCGCCAGGCATCGTGTTAGCGGGGCAGAACGTCACAAAGGTCACCAAGCAGAGGTTCCTGGGAATCATCATCACAAGCAGGTTGAAATGGGCACAAGCCTTAAAAGCGACATCGGAAACATGCAGGCCTGCCATGAACACTGTTCGCCGTATGACTGGGACCGTGTGGGGGTGCACGGAGCGGACCATCACAGCTGCCCACACGGCGCTTGTAACGTCAAGGGTAATTTATAGACTCCCATACATGGCCCCACCTCGAACGGACCTGGAGAGGATGGAACAGCGACATCGGCATGGACTACGAACAGCACTGGGGATTCCCAACGCTGCCAGGAACGACGCGGTCCTTCTGGAGGCGGGGACAGAGTCGCTCGCAAGACAGGCCAAAGGAAGGAGACTTCACCAGCTGGCGTGATTATCTATGACCCACCCGGGCAGATGGTTCCTATATCGAGTCCAGGCCCGGATGAAATCGCTATGGAGCGAGGCGGTAGAAGGGTTCCACAATGTCACGGACCCACTACCGACGAGGACGGACGAAGCAAGGATGGCTCCATGGGACGTAATCAAGGTGTCCAGTGACGTAAGAATCAAGCACCTGCGTTCTAAGAAAGATAGGCCAGGCATCGCTATCAGAGCAGCAGTTGAAGCACACTTGGAAGAACATCATAGGGGATAGCTTCAAATGTACAGGGACGGGTCCGTAAACAAAGCAAGAACCTCCAGCACTGCGGCCTACTGCATACCAGAGAAAGGCTGGGAGTGGGGCGGGAGACTTCAAACACCCACATCCTCCACGGTGGCCGAAATGGTTGCCATCGATAAAGCCCTCCAAGCTGCCACCCTGTTGCCACCACAGGGAATGGTGGTGCTCACCGACTCGAGATGCGCCCTTCAGAAGATTGCGAATGCAGAGTGCGGGGACCCAGCAACGACCGCCGTAAGAAAGTCACTAGCATCGTTGGAAGCACACGGATCCACAGCGTGGCTCCAGTGGATTCCAGGGCATGCGGGGATCGAAGGGAATGAACAGGCAGACAGGCTGGCCGCAGCTGCTCACTTGGAAATCCCGGCTGTCCCGTCACCGGCAAATCCGCAACAGGCTGCACTTGACGTCCGCTGGTACCTTTTAAATGCAAGTAACGAGCCGGCGCTGCCAAAAGGAGCCCTGTCTGGATTGTTACGGGCGGCAGAGACCCTGGTGCGACGCTTGCGTACAAACACGGCCAACACGAAGTCTTTTCTGGTCAAGATGGGAAAACGGCGGATGTCAGAATGCTTGCAATGCGACAAGGAAGAGACTGTGCACCACATTCTCCGCGTCTGCCCGGCATACGAAACTCAACAAACTGTGCCGTATGAACAAATCGGCATGGATAATCCGGGAGCAACAGTCGATATACTCTTCCCAGATGGACCTCGAAGGAAGTGCCAGAAAGTGTTCAAGGCGGTGCTGCGCTTCCTGCGGGACATTGGCTTGATCGAGTGACTGTAGTTGTATCTAAAACATAACAAAAAAATGTTTTTTTTTTTGTGTGCGTTTTTTTTAACAGTTCTTTAAGAGCTCGTCACCTGCCCATGCCAGCTAATTGGGGCTAGGCTAACCTAGGTGACGTAAAACCTGAACGGCGCACCACCACCACCGAAATAAAGTTCATTAGCAAGTAGCGCTGTGTCTGTGTCTTCTGTGTCTGTCGTCTTGTTGCGCTTTTTAATCATTATGAATCACCAACTTGCCCAACTTTCTACCCTCGTCAGCTTTATTTCTAATACATCGGGCCCTTTTAAATGTGCTTCGTTGCAAGCAAGTTTCTTAGTTCCACTCATCGCTGGGACTGCCTGCCGGGATCGAGCCCTGACGTTCTTCATACACCGGAGAATGATACCCCGCAAGGTACTTGCCCTTTTCGGCGGCTTTACGCCCTCGTAGGGCCACAGCATGAGGATCTGCAAGGTCCTGCGTTCAGAGACTCAAAGACAAGTGCGCTTATACAGGGAGTGCCTGCGAATCCGTCTCCTCGGCAACAGTGGATTACTCACGGGTGGTGAAAAGTGGCGTGAATTTTCTCGCTTGGCGGACAGCGCGATGGACTTCCTGTGGCAGCGGAATCTGCTGTACCTACGAGCAGGCCTACCAACGGGGCCGCCAACTGGGGATGGGTCGGTCCACAAGCTGGGAGACGTCAACCATCCTGAACAAGTGCAGCGGGTCCTTAGCCTTGGGCCAAAGTTCGCCGTCGAATCTAGGAAGACACCTCCTGAACTTTTGACACTGGTGAGGCAAGTGTCCGGACGGGCCCCAGAGTCTGATGTAGAGAGATGCATCTCAGAAGGCACGGATGTTTTGCTACACTGTAAACCCACGTTCAGTAATTTCCCCTTAAAAAGTACAGTTAAATTTCTAAGAAATAATGATTGTCGCCACTCCCAGCAGATAAAGAGGGCGGTTTCGCAGTAAAGCCGAAGGGCATGTTCATGTCAAAGGCGTCAGAGGCAATTGAGTCCACGTTCCTGAGGCGTGATGACCGCTAGCAAAAAAGAAACTCAAAGCACGGACCATGTGCAAAAGATTATATTTGGAAGGACTCGCCCTAGCCATTGACAAGAGTAAAACAATGAGTTTGAACTTGTTCTTTTCGGCCAAGACACACAAGATAAACTGTCCTCTGCAAATAATTGTCTCGAAAAATGGTACCTAGCAGAAAGCCCTAGCAATCTTCTTGATATCTAAGTTAAATCTCCTGACTATTGATTAACCCTTTCGGGTTAGGAGCTCGGAAGATGTGACAGATGTTTCATAGCTCTTCCCAATAAGAGCTCTGTTGACATTAAGGATCTATAACACTCGATCCTCCAGGATGAGTTGCTGTCTTGTGTAGAAGATACGATAGATAAACATTATGTGGTTGCATTTCAAAATGAGGCAGGACTCAGTGTAAGCAGTTTTCTTGAACTCCTGGCATTTTATCTAAGATTTACGTTTGCTACGTGGGACGAAGGCACTTTTATTCAGAAGATGGGTGTGTGTATCGGTTCCCGTATAGCATCGGTACTTAGCGACATTTTTCAAGTGGTCCTTGATCGGATCCTGGCTAGCAAACTTGAGGGTTCTAAGGTTATAAGCATTTTCAAATTTGTGGACGATTTTTTAGTCCTCTTGGACTGCCGCTCAGATCTCTTTGAGCAGCTAGTGGCCGTGACCCTGTCCACTCTAGGTCTAAGGCCCCTGGTGGTAACACATAAGTGCCGGTGGGGCTTACATTAGGTTCTTGCACCTGAGGCGTAACTTCTGACCGGAGCATGTATGTTGGATTTGTGAACCAAGGCGGGAACAAGACAATCCTGCCTTTCGGGTCGGCGCACTCAAAACTCGTGAAGAGAGAGATAATCAATCTCTGCTTCGGTAATGCTCTAAAAAAGTCGTGCACTCACAAGATCAACGAAAGTTTTAAAAATCAGGTGTCAATAAGACTCAAGTCCGCGGGGTATCCAGTCTCCCTCCTATCAGCCGTAGCAGATAACACTCTCAATACGTTAAAGAACAGAAATAGGCAGGGAACGGAAGTACAGAGAAAGAAAAAAGAGAAACCAGTGGTCATACCATACCTACATAAAGTGTCCCATAACCTGAAAAGAGTGGGCTTGCACGCAGGGGTTAACGTTGTTTTTTCAGCACCTGTCAAGTTGGCTAGTTTATGTAAAAAGGTAAATTTCACCTCGAACACCATAAGCAGACCGGGCTGCACGAAAAAGCACAAAGCTTGCTTTGTCGAGTGTACAGAAGAGGTTGTGTACTCCGTGTCATTATCGTGTGGGCATCATTGTGTGGGGCAGACTGATTGCTGTCTAAATTAAAGATTGAGGGAACACCGTTACAACGTCGATGCCGTCATATCGGAACGCCTTGGTGGGCATTGCCGGGATTGTGGTTGTGCTCCGATTTTCACAGACTGTACTGTGCTAAACAAAAACAGAAACCAAACCACACGGGAAATGCTCGAGGCTCGATATATTGCTAGATTAGGGCTGCAATGTGCCAGCGCACCCTCTTTATCTTTATCCGAAAAAGAATTGTAGTTTATTGACCGAGGATGACTAGTTTTGGGTGGGTGCCAATGAACGATGCAAACGTTTTAGCCTTTTTTATGTGCTTTTTCACGATGTGCATCTTATATATTCCTAATTTGTTTGTGTTGTTGCCGGTAATATATACCGAGCTGCAGCGGAAATAAAGTTCAGTTGTAAGTAAACCTGTGTCTGTGTCTTCTTCTGTATCCGTCGTCTTGTTGCGCTTTTTAATCATTACGAATCACCAACTTGCCCAACTTTCTACCCTCGTCAACTCCCCTTCTTTTTTTTCCCAGCAAATTTTCCGGGGCTCTCCCCCAGTGTTCTCCTCACCCCTTCTCCTTTCTTCTTTCCTCCTCTCCCTCCTTCTTTCCTTCTCCTCCTTGAGCGCAGTACGACGCCAGTGAAATCTGTACCCAAAAAACTGGTTACTGATTCTTTAAAAAAATCTAACATTCATGGCTTCCGTAGATTGCAACGTCGCAGTGTAAAGTGCGTATAAGTAATACAATACTGGACGCTACAACAATGGAATTGTTGTGGCGTCAAGTTTGTGGTGCGTCGAGCAGCATAGGGAGTCAACGACCCGAATCGTAAAAGTCGAATTTACTCCAGAGAGATAGCCCACTTTGCAGAAAGTGCAGACGTTTCTTTCTTGAGACGAAGTCACAAAACATAATTCGAATCCTTCGAGGACAAAGTTGCATGTTGATAATGCTCCGGAATCAAAAATATTTGATGCTCAGTTGATTTCTAAGCTCGCCCGATTTCGACAAATAAATCCCACGGCACCGCGACTAAAACGTACACAAATAAAATAAAACAACACTTAGTGCTCTCGCGAATTCCAATGCGAGCTCAACAAAACAAAATTCTTTCTTTCTCTCTCTTTTTGTGTGCTTATAAGTCACTGGAGGGTTCAGTGCTGAGTCACGCCAAGCCTTTCTAATGATCGTCCAAGCTCCGCAGCATTGTCTCGGCCGATAGTTTTTGGCAGAATTCGCCGTCCGTCGTTTTCCAGTCTTTCCAATTCGGAAACCGAAAACTTCATTCTATATATTCTACTCTCATTGTATGCATTTATGAGGCCACTTTAACGCAATGGTGTGGCCATGAACCTGAGGCAAATCATAAAAAACTGACGTAGGTAATTTAAATGTAGAGCGAAAACAGCTTGCAAAAAAAAAAAGTGTTCGAGGTGAATTTTGCGAGCGCTGTCACCTCAGACTTAAAAATAGCGAGCACTTTTTCTTAGCTGTCACTGCCAGAGTAAAGCAGTTCAGTGAAGCCGCTCGCACCTTCATTATACTGACTGTACCAGTTCCTTTTATAAAACGACCGCCGTAAATTCCGGATCCCCTGAGAGTGTAGCGCTGTACAAATCGTCCCTGGGCTGCCTTATAAAATTTGCGGGTGCGAACGTTCCTCAGGCTGTCCGAGTTTTGAAGTGGCGCTGCGGGGGTGTGTGCACGGCGGTCAACAACGTTTACCCCAGCAAATATCGAAAAAGTCTGCTTTGTATGTGCAGGCATTCCTATACACCAGCTCGACTCTGACGTCACGCCGCTGCGGTGGCGCTACTGTCGGTACTGCGCACGCGCAGATGCGCCGTCTCTCGCGAATCTGGTTTCTGCGCAAGTGCAGTGCTCCCGCTATAGGTGTGGGCGAACACTGGCTAGATTGTAAACAGTGGGTTGGTCAATATCTCCCGCTGTCGAACGCCATTTAATACAGATATTGCTATATACTCAGTTTGCTCAGTTTCATAGAAAGTCCCACTGCGCAGCCGACGCTTCGACCTGGGGCCTTAGCCCTGGTTCACACTTGCGAATCGGCGGGCGAATCTGCAAGAATTCTGCCGGCGGGCGTAGCGTCCACTGTGCATTGCCACGGCCGATTCCGCTTCGGCGGCAGCGGATTAGCTGAAAGTGTGAACCAGGCCTGAATCTGGACACTTGGCGAAAAATTCGGCGAGAAATTCGGCGGCTGCGATTGGCCGATGTCGCACTTGACCTTGGCGCCTGCCAATCATGGCCGCCGTATTTCTCGCCGACTTTTTCGCCAAGTGTCAAGATTAGGGCCCCTGGATTAGTCATTTAGCATCACCAAAAGTACATGCTCAAGGCGTCTCTCTTGTTTTCGTGCTTTTTGCTGTCGCCGGCCAAGCGAGCCACGCACAGTGAATGCGCCGTGATCCTGTGGTCTTTTTTCTGCGGGTGATAGACTTAGCTGGTAACATTGAATGCAGAAACACGACAAGTGCATGATAAAGACTTTTGAATAAACGCTGAGAGCACTACGTACGTCACTTCAGCGGCATAAAACTTCTTCCCACAAGCTGGCATCTACGTTTTGTGAATATTTTTTTTTTTTTGGGAGACAATACTGTTTACACATTATAGAGAAGTGAAATGTGGCGACCTCGCAAGTGAAATTTTCGAACTAGCTTAGTGCTCGTGAGCTGTGGGTGAAGACCATTTGTTTATCTGTTTGTGCAACGAGCGATCGCCGTTGGCCTTGTGGCACGGTAGAAATGCAGTAGCTCGGTAATTGCTAAGGTACTTAGGATATCCTTTTCTGAAGACTTACGCGTTCTTTCTACACTACGGCGAATTTTCCCGAATGTCGGTCGAGGCCTAAATTACGACCAGAACTTCGATTTACGAAAAATATTGAATAACCTGTTGCACGTTAAAAAATGACGAAGTTGATATTTTTGCTCGATATGTTTGGAAGTTTCCTCCTCGCCACTATTCTCCTCCCCAGCGTTTACAGCAAAGTTTAAACGATGGAAGGCTTTGTCAGAGGAACTTGTCCATCTTTTCTTAACATAACTGTAGAATGAAATGCGCGCCACTCTGCAAAACTCGTCTTCGCCAAGCACTGCGGGAAACGAGTAGTTGCGGAAGCCCGTAGAAATGTTTTTTTTTTTTTTAATTGTTCACGACAACGAGGGAATAAAGAAAAAGCCGGGATACAAAATAAAGTGATTAATAGTTCCACGGGCAGTGGAACGATTGGTTGTACAGAGGCGTGGAGCCATTTCAAGTCGCTATGCTCGAAGCTGTCAGTTTACAGCACACTGAACCTGAGGAATTGTCCTGCCGTGGCGGATCTGAAAAATGGAGTCCGTAGAACTTTTTTTTTTTTTTTTTGTTTTCACCACTCTATTTTGGCGCTCTTTTCGGTAGCTGAATCAAAAATGTGGTTGTCGTGTTGCCGGATATATAAAGCACAGCGACTTAACAGCGCAGTGTCATACTCACCTCCCCTAATAGCTACTGGACATCTTTCTCACTGACATTAATTGACCCCTCTTGGACTTGCACTACATTTTAATGCGTTATCATTAATATCTACATGACAGGGAAAAAGCTGATGGCGTCCGCCTGTGGAAAAAACAGTAAAAAGGGAAGCGCACCGCGTAGAGAGGAGGAGACTAAAGAAAGACTGAGGCGAGAAGGAGGTGACGTCACGGGGCGGAAGCCAATGGGCGCGCGGGAAATCATGGCGGTGACCAGCGTCAGGCTGCGGATGCCGCTGATCAGCGTGCAAGGCGAGCGATTGAGACAGAGGAGCGGAAGCAACACCTAGCTCGGCTGGCTGAAACGCGGCGCATGAGGCGGCAAGCCGACACGGGTCTGCCTGCGACAGAGGCGGGGGCGAAGCTAGCTCGGCGAGCCGGCTTCGCCAGAAAAAAACAAATTAAAGGAAGATTCATCGGTGGATCCTTAGGAAATCCGTTAGCATGACCCTTCGGAAACGCCACATACGTTCCTTTTGGGAAACGCTAACACTGACCCCGTAACGAAGCCAAAATGAGGCAGCAAAAAAATACAGCAAGCAAAAAAAAAAAAAAAGAAGCCAAAACAGAACACCAAAACAAAATAGTGAAGGCATCGGGGATAGCGATTCCCAACGGTGTTGCTACCACATTTCCTAAGGATTCACCAATGAATCTTCCTTCATTTTGTCTACAGCGGAGCCCACGCAACAGGCAAGCTGCATTCTGTGTTCACAGGTCTGGGCTTCCGATCCCGTTGGCGAACATGAATGGATATCGTCGAGTGTTTTCTTGACCCCCTACCCACGTAGAGTAGACTGGATGTGAATTAAGTCAAACTGGACCACGAGCGTCGTGTTGAGAAATAAAGGGAAGAGCGCGCGGACGATTGCGGAGCACACGGGGCTTGGGCACCCACAATGTGAGTGTTTCATAAATGGCTATCCGAATGGGACACGTCTCGGTTCCCTTCCCCCGCTCAAATTTGGTGCCGAAACAAAGAAGAGGACATGAACCACCTACACAGGACCCGCGGCGTCGTCCACTCCGCCGTCACCAGGACAATATCCCAGCTGGACGATCTTACCAGAACCCGAACCTAACAGAGCTTGACTTGCGGCTCCCGTTCGACTATCTCATCCAGAAGGAGGCAAGCCTAACCGACCTGGACCGGGATATCCTGATATCGACAACCGATAACGACTTGGAGAAGGAGATCGATTGAGCAGAGGACTACCGCACAGGGATCAGCCATATGGCATCACGCGCCTTCGTTACGCCCTGGAGGCACTGAACCAACCCAAGAACATCGCCACGCGTGTTGCGAACACCCCAACCAACACACTGCAGCCCAGCAGCCTCCCTCCCACAATGAAAACCCTGAGCAGCCTTTCTTCCACCGGAATCGTCCCTGCAGCACCAACACATGGCAGTCATCGAAGGGTTGCCCTTCCCAAACTCCAGGTACCTACCTTCTCCGGAAACATCAGACTGGCAGGAATTTTGGGACCATTTCGATGTCACGATTCACAGATATCGCGATCTCCCTCCCATCAAGAGATTTAAGTACCTTATGACATACCTCACTCACAACGCAAAGGGGTGAGTGAGGTTTGCCATGCAGAATTATGACCTGGCAGTTCGTACACTTAGGACAGATTTGGAAGACGCGATATCTTGATCGACAAATATATTAACGAGCTACTAAATCTCCCGAAAATAAACAGCTCAAGAAACGTCACCCAACTTCGTCAGCTGTTCGACGCCATTCGCTTCCGCACAACCCTAGAAGGCTTGGATGTCCGCCTAAGAACTACTTGATTATTCTTCATCGTGTACTGATAAGAGCTCTTCCCAAAGATATAGCACTCATGTACCGCCAAAAACTAAGGGAAAGCGCGACAGCAGCCAGCCCCAACGCGCTCGAATGGCGACAAGACGATCAAGTCCAGCTTTTCATGACGTTTCGTCAAATACAGATAGAGATACGAGAGGATTTAGACACATGGTTTTGCGCAAAAAAGACGGACACAAGAGAGAGAAACAAACACGGTGTATCCAAACGTTCACAAACTCGCCCAACAGCAAACTATTTTACAATACGGGAGGAAGGATGCATCGAACAATCTACTCGGGCATACGAAGGCACACCACATCAGTCGAATTTACAAACTCATTTCATATCAAACAATGCATCTGCACTGGCACTGACCAAGAAATCAGTTCGCCACCAAGCCCTTTCGTGTCCCCTCTGCGGCTCCGCCGAATACGACGTTCAGAGCTTCCAGGTTGCACTATCAACCCAGGATAAACGATCAAGACTCACACGGCCACGCTGCTGCTTTAAGTGTACCAAACACAACCACATCGCCGGTGCCTGCCGCACAGAAAGGAGCCTATAACTTGTACCACTTGCGGAGGGCATCACCTGACCATTCTATGCGACGCTCCCCGACTCGCTCAAGCTCTGCATTGCATCGGCCAATCTGGAGAGGTCTCTACTCCAAACTCCGCGGCAGTTATTAGTGCCCCAACGAACGCGGCAAGGAAAGGACCGTCAGTTCTGCTTCAAACGAGCCAAGTGTGGGCTTCTTCACACCGTCAAAGGGTCCCGTCTTCCACACGTCCTAAGCAGAAGCAACGACGTCTACCATAATGTACTACGAGAGGCCTTGAAAACGGGTTGCATGGCGGCACACCGTTTTCATGCCGGGACTAACCCAGAATCGGACAGCATGACGATGGCGTCGTCGTGTATTATTGGTAGGCTAGTGGGGCAGAACGAGCATGCAACAACCGTGCTCAGTTCGGCACACTGCGATGTAGACGTCGCCTTCTTTGTAAGGTGACCGTCCAGCATTGTTACTACGGTATATGTAATTTGCCTTTGCCCCTTTTCACAACCGGAATACGTTTCCTAAGCGTGTCTGAAAAGAATGGAGTCATTTATGATATGACGATGTTTTTAGGTTTGTACAGCACGTGGAGGTCACGCATGGCGGTATGACACGCTGGACTTAATGCGGAAGAAGTTCGGCACTATATTTATTTTTCAGACTACTATAAAAAGTTTTGATAACATATGTTAATCGTGAACCGGAGTTTGAACCGGGGTGGGCTCGCATATCGGACGCACTCCTCGAAATGCGCAAGTTTTAGTATGCTGTGCAGAGTATTGCAAGGCATCTTACAATGACGTTCTTCTCTTCCATGAAATAGAAATGAAAGATCTGGCTTGGCCGAGTAGTCTGATTTGGCGGCTTTCTCTCTCGTTTTGGTGCAAACCCTAAAACATAGTTCCAGGGTTTGACTCAAACCCTGCAACTATGTTTTAACGCAAAATGCGTTTATGAACTGAATTTCTTTTTAAAAAAAACGTAACGAGAGACTGCGACGAAGAGCCGTTCAATGCAGGCCAACGCAAAATAAAGTATGCATAGCCCGGAGCATGCAATGCATAATAATCCATGGCACATAGAAGGGATATAAGGTATAATAATTTATACATAATCATAAATAGGAAAACAAAAATCGAGATCTTTTCTTAATTCTTTATTCAGAGATTAACCCGCAGAGCCCGAGGGCGTTACAACAGGCGGGTTACAAACCTGAAAAAAAAAAAACACATCTCCATTTTCACTGCGCACTTGCAGCTCCGACAGCCCATTCCACTCTCGTACCGTTTTAACAAAAAAAGAGTTGGCGTACATGCTCGTCCTGGCGCCGAACTCTCTATTATTAGAAACATGATTGTTCCGTTTAGAAATATAATATGGTTCTTTTAAGTAAGTTTCATTGCTAATTCCAATTTTATTTTTAAAACTCAAAAAACAGAAACTTTAAACACAATTTTTTCACGGCGGGTTGAAAGAGGTTCTAGATTCAGTTCAGTCTTCATTTAAGTACAGCTGTCTCTCCGCCCGTACCGTCCCAGAACTAACCTAGCAGCTCTATTTTGTATCTTTTCAAGTTTGTCTATTAATGTATTTTTGTTCCGGGTCCCAGACGACACAGGCATATTCCAAAATTGGCCTAACACATGTTAAATAAACGGTTTCGTTTAAGTTAGGGAGTGAACATTTTACGCTTCGTTGAATGAAGTTCAGTGCCCTGCCAGCCTTTACAATCACGTCATCCACATGTGAATTCCATGAACAGTCAGTTGATATCGTGACACCTAAGTATCTATACTTGGAGTCCTTGTTTACTATATTGTTATTTATATAATATTGGGTTTCAATTTTCTACTTCTTTTTAGTAAAACATAAATACACACACTTTTTTATGATTTAAAGTCATTTTCCACGTAGAGCACCACGCAGTAATGCATACTAAATCTATTTTCAACTGGGTGGCTTCATTTTTGTTACTAATTTTTCTGTACAACACGCAATCATCAGCAAACAATCGAACACAAGATGAAATACCCAAGGAAATATCATTGATATATATTAAGAACAAAAGCGGCCCTAAGACAGAGCGCTGTGGGACTCCCGATGTAACATTAACGTATGTCGAACTTTTACCATTCACTACTATCTAATACACACTAACAACGCTCTAGTAAATAATTTTCGATCCATCTTAGTACCGTCAAGTCTATATTTAACATCTTAAGTTTATTTAGCAGAAGTTAATGCGAAACGGTATTGAAAGCGTTGCGAAAATCTAGGAATATACAATCTATTTGGCCTCCCTCATCAACATCAGATGACAAGTCATGATAAACTTCAACAAGTTGCGTGGTGCAAGATAAGCCTCTACGGAAACCGTGCTGTTCTTTAGATAATAGATTGTGTTTTTTTTACATGTGATTTATTATTTCAGTGTATAAAATATGTTCTATGACCTCGCATGAGATGGAGATTAATGAAATAGGCCTGTAGTTTTCGACATCTTTCCTAGAGCCACCTTTGTGAATAGGGACTTTGTGAGCGATCTTCAAGTCGTTTGGCAAGAGACCCACAGATAGCGACTGCGCATAAATTAAATAAAGATAGAGTGAAATCGGATAAGCACAGCGCTTAAGCACACGAGGAGAAAGGCCATCTGGGCATTAGCCTTAGTTTCGTCAATACTCTTTAGTAGCACTTCGATACCACTCACGCTTAGTTCCACTGGCCGCATTATTGGGACAGTGCTCACGGGTAAAAAACAATTACAGTCGTGTTTGGGTAAGAAAACAGATTGAAAGTAATTATTTAGACACGAAGCTTTTTATGCATCATCTACAATTACCTGCTGATTATAGGTAATTTGTTTATTCCTGCAAAATTTGTGCCGCACCCCTTAAAGTATTGCCAAACCATTTTAGAATTTTTTTTCATCCCATGATTTCGTCTACAGAAATAATTTTCCTTGGCACTTTTTATATTCAACTTGTAGTCCGGAGTTACCTCAGCAAGTTTGCTGAGGCAAACGCTTGCTTGCGTTTTTTAACTATTCCAAGGACACGTAAGTCACCCATGGTTTTTCATTTTTTAAGCATTGCCGACTCTATGCTTGGGATATACTTATTCGTAAGTTCAAGTAACCTCTTTTTTTAAAAACTGGCCATAATGCTTGGATATCATAATCCTCAGACAGACACTCAAAAACAGGTAAGTGGTCAAGAAGTTCACTGGAAATACTACTGTAATCACCTTTCACAAAGAAAAAGACTCTTCTTGATGCACCCGACTTCGACCGATTAGTTTTAGTGTTTAGGATTGCAACGACCGCGAGATGATCACTAATACCCGGAATGACGTCTACCGAACGAACGAGATTTGGTGAGCTACGAAAAGGTCTAGAATACTATTATGCGAGTTGGCTCTTTCACGTGCTGTAACAATTCGAAAGTGTCTGCTATACTTTTCATTTCAAGGTTGACGCGGCTATTAACATTGTTTACACAAGTGCCGTCTTGCCAGTCTAGATCTGGAAAGTTAAAATCTCAGGCTAGCAAAATAGTTTGGCCAGAGGCGTTGGAGACAATATCGTACAGTAGATACAATGTGCCGATATCCGAGTTTGGTGGTCGGTAAAATGCCCCAACAACACATAAAGGATGATCAGTTAAAGTGACTGTGCACCAGATTGACTCGACGGCTTCATGACCAAGATCGAGTACCGATGACGTTAGTGAATATCGAATTAGCAACAAGAACCCTCCACCGAGGCGGAGCCTATCCTTTCGATGAGCAATAAATTCCTTCGGAAATACTTCACTATCACTGATAGAGGGATTCAGCCAAGATTCACTCCCAAACACAATATCAGCATTGACAGACGCGATTAATCCTGCAAATTTATCCACTTTATTTACTACACTTTTGCAATTTACAAGAACAGCACCTAAATCACGACGAACTATTTCCTTTTTCTTAGTGGGGCGTCAATGTTTTGGGACAGGAACAACTTTCTCTTTTTCTTTGTGCCAAGTGAAAACCTTACCATTAAAAATTTCTTTGTCAAAATTTAATTTTATCTGATTGTCTCTATCTGTCTCTTTAATTTTGGCGAATTCCCATAGTCGCCTGTGGATGTCTCGAGTTTCGGGTGACTAGTGCTGCTCTACGCTGTGGGTTGTACCCTAATTTTTTCGGCTTTGGACATAATGTCCTGGTTTTCTTTGCAAGACGCAAAATTTACAACAATCGGTCGTTTTTTTTATTGATTGTAACAACCAATTCAATGCGCCCTTTGTACCGATGTCAAATCGATACCCA
Organism: Ixodes scapularis; assembly: GCF_016920785.2. Lineage (NCBI taxonomy): Eukaryota > Metazoa > Arthropoda > Arachnida > Ixodida > Ixodidae > Ixodes > Ixodes scapularis. The sequence goes on along the minus strand of NW_024609873.1, from coordinate 12,968,371 downwards.
GGCTGGTTTTACAAATGCGCTCGATTATTTTTTTTTTCAGATTGATCCCACGTTTCTGAGTGGTTGTCCTGTACACCATAGAAAACAAGATTTTGCCGGCGGCTTCTGTTTTCCAAGTCTACGCCCTTGTCTTTCAAGTTCTTAACTTGTTGGGCTAAATATTTGATAGAATTAGCTTGTTCAGATACCAGTTTGTTAACGGCTTCGACCTGTCCCTCTGCGACTCCAAGTTTATTGTTTATTTTGGATACCATAGTTTCGTGCTTGGTGAACCTGTTTTTTTTAAAGCCTAGTTTCTTCATAATGTCTGCCTGACCACTCTGTAGACTTTTCAGTAAATCTACTTCTACAGAAGTAAGAAGACGCGGATTTAGTTCTATATCCGCAGAGAGCAACAACAAAATAATCAAGTATAGTACGCGGTTTGCGCAGAGATCACAAATATTCTCTAAGCAGCTCACCGTGTATCAAACCAAAGTCTCCGCGAATTATTTTTAATAATTGTTTTTATTGTGGCGTTACAAGTAGGAATTGACCAAGAGCTCAAGCAACTGGACAAAATATGACATGCCGCCGACGGTTTCCTGCGGTAGCACGCGACTCTCCGCGATTAGTGATACTTGTTCCAGCATACTTAGCACGCAGTCGATCGTTGGCGCCGAGCAATATTTATGCGTGGGTCAGACTGCCACATTAAAGACATTTGAAACGAGCTCCTTTAAATATACGATTACATGAAAGAATAAAACATTGAAAACGGGGGCGAGTCATACATTGTCCAGCATACTTAGCTTGTAGGCGACAGTTCGCTGTAAGGCATACTTTGCCCAACATATTTAGTCTATCGGTGGAGTGACGTCATTAGGCCAGCATACTTATACCCCATTCACATGAACATAAAGGTACCTTTAGCTAAGGGACCTTTATGGCCAGCGGCGAACCAGTCCGCAATCCTCCGCGCGTGGCAGGTGCTCTCGATCCATCAGCGTGGGCTGATTCCCCGATGGCAATGGGACCTGTGTTAAAGGTACCTTTATGCAGGTCTTGTGAATGGGGTATTAGTCCATAGACAACCGTCGGCCGTAAATTATACTTTGTCCAACATAATTATACTTAAATTCGATCACAGCCTACGCTAAAATTTGAGGGAGCCAATCAAATAGTGCGAAAAGTGCATCGTCACGGCGCTCGTCTTTTCCGTGGGTTTGCTATGGCCGGCTACATCAATCACGCTAGAAGAAAGCGCAGCACCATGGCGCCCCCATTGCGCGCAATCGGTCTAGTCGGTGATAGCAGACGTGCGAACACGACGAGCGTCATGACCGTGAACTTCTGGCACTGCTTGAATTGGCTTCACCGTATCGCAGCGTAGGCTTAAGTCGGACTGAAAGTGTAAGGAAATAAAGTGGGCAGGCGACAGTCGGCGCGTGCAGCTGGATACTGACAATGCGTAACTCCCCACTTGGACTCACACATCGCGGAGTAAATTATAAAATGACGTGCCAAGGGGAGAGTGGGTACAGGACGTCAGGACTTCGGACGTCAGGACATCACGAGTAATGCTAATCGCGCACTTGGTTATCTACGGCGTAATTTTTCTTTAGCCCCAACTAACTTGAAACTCATAGCTTACAAAACTTCAGTGAGGTCAAAGCTCGAATATGCATCATCGATCTGGAACTCTCATATTAACTCCCTTATTCTTCAAATAGAAGCCATTTAAAACCGTTCCGCGCGTTTCATCTTCTCAAATTACTTTTAAACTGCCAGTGTCACTTTTATGAACACTAATCTTAACTTACCAGATCTTTCATTGCGTCGTAAACTATCTCGTCTTTGTCTCTTTCATAAGGTCTACCATTTCAATTCTCTACTGAGTGACTCTCTCTTTCTGCCACCATCGTACATTTCTTCCCGCAGCGATCATCAGTTCAAGGTTGGCGTCCCAAGCAGCCGCACCAATTTGCACTTCCACTCATTCATTCCCACAACCTGCACAGACTGGAACCACCTCCCCGCCTCCATCGCTTCAATCACTGACACCTACCGTTTCGAAAGTGCCATTTGCAACCATTTTTTGTAATCCCCCTGCTGTGTTTATGTTCATGTTGTATTTTTTTTTTTTGCTTCACCATTCCTCTATGTAATGCTTCGGCCTTGAGAGTAAATAAATGAAATTAAATGAAGCACTCGATTAATAGAGTAAAGGGCGCGATAAGCCTACTTCCCTCGCGAATACTTCAGTTACCACAATTCAAACAATTCAAGAGCACGAAGAATTCGAAACTTATACACGCACCCACCAAAGAAGCAGCAGCCGTGGAAAACTTATCAAAAATATGCTCCTAACGCACTCTACTCCTGTAGAAGAAATTTACACTCAGATCATTCTGATAAACCGAGAGATCACAAGATTCTGCTGTGTGTGCGGCGCACCCATATCAACCCCACACCTTCCGGAAAACAAACATAGCAAATCATAACGGGCGCATAATACATGCGCGAAACATTGTGTTCCCCGGGTCTATCAAAATTATAAAGTCAATGTTTTTTTTTTTTTTTTTTTTTTTATACAGGAGGGACAGCGCACCTCCCTTCCGTACAGCAGTGGTAGTTCGGGCTTTCACCGAGGCGTGATGCAGGCCTGCGCCTTGAGCAGAACTCTTCTCGCTAACAAACCGAGACAGGGACATGCGAAGGGTACGCTCAGAAATGATGTCGCATTTAAAAGTGACCGCAGCACGATCAGAACAGAAATCTTCGCTGTGAAAAACACCTAAGCGTTGTTGCGGAATAAAAAGAAGTACAAACAAAAGGCAGAGTTGTTTAAATTCACACTGCGGTCGCAGCGTTAGCTGCCACACGTCTCGACAAAGTCGTGGGTCATCGGGCTCGCGTTCACGCACCGAGGGGTGCCTGAATAAACGCGTTCGAAACAAAATAAACGTCTGACCATTTCTTTCCAAACACTAAACGCTGTCTTCTTTTTCTTTCTTTTTTTTTTTTATTCTTAGAACGCGTGAAAGCTCCTTTTTTTGTACGCGACTTTGGCATTAGAAACTTTCAGCAAACCGTTACCATTCCATGTACCGCACTACCGGAGACTTCGAAGCACGCTTTTGAGCGCGCCTTCGGGTGACACCATGACCGCGGGGCGCGCCCGCTTAAAAGCATGCTTTCAAGGATCCGGTAGTGCGGTATGTGGAACACGGGAACGGTTCGCTAAAAGTCTCGATTGACAGTGCTACAACGGTATTTTGTTATCGTTTTTTCTAGGGTGCGCGTGCACGAGTTTTGGGTACTACAAAAACCCGAAGTATAAAGCGGGTGATTAACACTGTGGCGTAGCTGTGTGGAAACGACTCCGCTTTGCACGGAGGGGACCCAGGGTCAGTTGTCGCAGACGGCGCACAATCTTTTTGAAGGATCCGGCAACATTGAGGGCGGACGCCTTACATCGCCAACTAACAACATCCACAAATACATCAACAAGTCACGTAATTTTCAGTGGTGGGGAGAGCCCATAGCAGTCATCACTGTAAAACTCACCGACAACGATGAATTGGACGGTGGTATTCCGCGTGTGCCCGGTGCCGAAGGTCGCCGAGCAGACGTAGAGTCCCGCGTCGGCGGCTTCCACGTCGCCGATCATGAGCAGCGCCGGTTCGTCGGCCGACGAGAAGTACGCCCTGCCGGACCAGACGCGCCCCGGCTGGTGCGTGGCCTGCAGGAAGTTGCCCGACCGCGAGCCCATGTCGACCGAGTACACGGGCGCCGGCAGTCCCCGCTTGAACCACGTGACGGCCGAGGCCCACGAGTCCTGCGTCGAGTGGCGGAGGTCGCACGGCAGCGCTACGTCGCCTCCCTCGCGGCTGGTGATGACTGACACCGCTGAAGGGTCTGCAAAAAAAAGGGAAGGGGCTTACGCGAGAGGCATTTGTATACTGAGACACTAGAGCGAATGAGGGTGACCATAAGCATGTTCAATTGCACCAGTATAGAACGTAAGGTGTCGTTTTGAAATACGCAATATACTAAAGGTAGACTCAGTTCGCCACTTCATAGCACAAAAAAAAGTATAACTATGTCAGAATGCATTTGGCGGCGTTTCCTTTCTGATAAGCCACTATGCAACCAAGTTAAGAACGTTGGCCACCCTATTTATCCTTTCTGTGGTAAGCCGGTGCGTTGTCAATAGAAGTACCGTATTTACTTGAGTAATAGCCGCACTATTTATGAACAAGGACCTTGCGTCTACTTTCCCACAGAACACATAGACAGCCAATCATCGCGTTGCGCACAAATAACTGAGCGAATAACCATATGGAGAACACGATTCTCCATACAAATGCGATTTTCACAGATGGTATCTTCACACAAAGACGTTATCTCTGTCCTGTAAACAGCTGAAATGATGATGCCGAACACGCTGATTGGAAATCTGCTTGCTCGGTGGAAAAGCGAACCCTCAGGTTTTCTTCATAAACAGTGCGGCTATTTCTCGAGTAAATACGGTAACTAGCTGGCTACTTTGTTACACATAAGTAAACAGAAGAAAACACCGCGCAAAAGACAAATACAAGTGTGCCGACAAGAATTAATCAACGTTTCATGGAGAAGAAGGAAGGAAGGAATATACTTCGTTCCTTCTGTCTTTACTATTTTTGTTCATGTGTTTTTTCTTCTTATTTTCGTGTATTCGACGTCAATTGCCAGTCAGCGGTTGTGCTGTCTTGGAGAGAATGGGGGCGTTGATAGCGCATTGCAGCTGGGAGCGCCGTGTGGAGTGAAACTGCAGAACACAGTGACCCTGGGTTCAATATCCACCCCGTTTCGATCCGGACGAGCATCGCACCGGCGTGCGGTCGTGTATCACTACCGCGTGGTGCACTTTAAAGCCCTAGGCTAGTGGTTGTACAGAAGTTGCAAAATTTCTCATCTACAGCTGAGATAAAAGTCGCTCTTTAAGGCACACTTCCGTGCGGCTGTCTAAGCATACATTAAGCACAATTACCGTATTTACTCGAGTAATATCCGCACTGTTTATGAAAAAAAACCTGAGGGTTCGCTTTTCCACGGAGCACGCAGATTGCCAATCACCGCGATCGACAGCATGATACCAGCTTTTTACAGGACAGAGATAACGTCTTCGTGTGAAGGTACCTTCCGTGAAGATTGCATTTGTATGGAGAATCGTGTTCTCCATCGGGTTATTCGCTCTCTTATTTCTGCGCAACGCGATGATTGGCGGTATATGTGTTCTGCGGGAAAGTAGACGCAAAGGCCTTGTTCATAAATAGTGCGGCTATTACTCGAGTAAATACGGTACACGTCCCGCCTTCCCCTTCTACTTGTACTTTAATTTCAGGGCGTGCTTTTTTCTTATGTCATTTCTGTAGGTGGGTAGCAGCAAGTGAAACGAACAAACGTTCTTTGTTCAAAAGTTAAGAGCCTGCATATTAAAGCTTCAGACTCTCAGCGTGTAAATCCTCTGGGTGCCAATGTTGTCACTGTCGCAGGCTGGTGGCGAACGCTGTCTTTATACACTCAAGTTCGCAAATAAATAGAAAATAGTTCTTTTTGTTCAATTATAGAGATGAAAACATTTTATTCGATATGATATTCTTTGGGCTTTTCTTCATATTCTCCGAGACCACTGCATTAATGTAAATGTAGAAAAAATAAGAAAGCAAAAAGAAGAAAACTATCTTATAATTGTATTCTTTAAATTACTATAATCGCCAAATGAGCGTAGACCAAAATCTTAAGGTAACACAGCCGAAACAACCTAGACTGCTTTATTATTTGAATTTTTCTTGTTCTTTGTTCGTTCTCCTAGAGGACGTAAAAAAAGTTACAATGAAATGATAACGCCATTGAAATCGCGAATCGATCCTTTTAAATATTCCTTATCTCCACTGACTACAGATGAGCGGAACGGCAGGAAGATGTTTTTGAAGGTGACACCGTTGAGGGGTTGAAGGCCTCCTGAGGAGTCTCGCCCAACTAAATAGTAAGCAATTATTTTTTGTGTGTTTCCTGTTTTCGTTATTTGCCTATATTGTGAACGCATTTGTGTGCTGAAACAATCATGAAATGTATTGTTCGTGGAATTGGGCGTTAAAAATTGGTTGTTTTACCAATATCCCACTCCCGTAACGGCCTATAGGCCAACAGTACGAGTACGAATAAATAAATAAAAAAATAAATATCAGACGTTGCTGACGTCTCATGCCGCTGGAAAACCGACTATAATGTTGCGCAAATGTCGCTCCTTTCAAGTCCGGCAGTATAAAGTAAGCTAGGCATCCGCCAAGCGCGTCAGGAGGAAACTTCACACAGCCTGGTGCAGTGCTTATCAAACTCTGCTACCCTGAGACCCATTAAAAATATAAAAGATCTCGTCAGACCCCCCCCCCACCCCCCCCCCCCCTGCCCCTTCTCGGATCCCCCTTTTAATTTTGGTACATATAGAGTACTACACAAAATTTATGCTGGAATTTAGATTACGAGTTAATACTTTCAACAAATCAACTGCGCCAGACACCACCACAAAAAAAGTGTACCAACGGTTGCCAGCGGGCTTGACTGCTCCTAATGACAAAACTGCAGCTTTTTCGTTCGAGCAAAGCTTCAAACAAAGTCAGAGCTTGGACACCGCACCTCTTTAGTTCCTGCTCAAGGTTGAACGGGGACCTGACTTTGTGTTCCTCGACATCACCGCAGAACGACCAATTTTTTTTTTTTTTTCGTTTTTGAGCCATTTTGTTTTCTTCACTGAATCTGTAGCCTATCCCACTGGGATCGCGACATCCCGTTTGGGAAACACAGGCCTGAAAGATATTGTTTCTCGGAAAATTTTAAATTAGGTAAATATTAATTTAATATCCCCCCTTTTCTGGGGCCCCGGGCCATCGTATTTAGTGATTGTTATGATACATATGATTATAATGAGATTACCTTGTACTATCAAAACTAACACAGCGCAAAGGACGAGGGACCAGATAAAGAAAGACGCCGACACATTTGGTCCCTCGTCTTGGTCGCGGTTTTAATTCTCCCATATAATATACCAAATAGGCCGAGCCTTAACTTTCGCTTCTACTATCACTCAAAAATCGACGACGTAATGAATCGGCTCTATTGAAAACGAAAAAAATGCTCGAATAGAAAGCACTCCTGCATGACTTTAGAATCAACTTTAAGCTAAACGCATCCGACAGGAATTGGTGTATACGTGTACCCTTGATTACCCTAAAGACACAGCCGCACTGACAATGCATCATCCAGACACTCTCTGGCGTGTGTCCTTTTTGCATGACGCTTCTGTAACAATTAACTCGTAGAAAAACTCTCCCCAGACATGCTCTTAGCCTACATGTCCATTTGCACATGTAGGCTTAGAACATGTCTGGAGAGGGTCTGAAAATATACATATATAAAAATGTAACGAAGAGAACATCCTTGGGATAGCGTGTGTGTGTGCGTGTGTGTGCGTGTGCGCGCTCGCGCGTGTGTGTGTGTTTGTGTGTGTGTTACCAGTGTGTGACTGGGTACTTGAAATTCGAGGTAAATACTTCTAGGTCGTACTTTACTACGGAGCCGAGATAGGTTCGGTGAAATAACAATTTGACGTTGTACGTTCGATGTGTTACGGTCAAGCCGTTCCGACGCCCATCTTTCAGGAACATAGATATCTCTTATCCGCGTATATTTCAGTAGATCAATATTTAACCCGAACCCTAAACATTACGTCAAAGTCGGACTCCTAGATATATACAAGATAAAGAGTCTGACCCATTTGAGTATATTAAACTTGACCCTATCGCTCTTTATCTATAAACAAAACACAGAGCTCAATACATGTGAGTATCGGCAGGCGGAATGAAAGGAATGTCCTATTACAACCAACTTAAGCATTTAGAGGAATGTTTTGAGTTTAAATGGCAAACACCTTCAATGTTTGCATTTTGATATGACAAGCACTTTGAGCGCATTTTGTTTTCCAAACTAAAAGCAGGATCCCTCTCCTACAGACCGTTAGGTAAAGAAATCGTTCAAACTCTGCGCAACCTGCACAACAATTCTTAATCGCGAACGGCTATAGCGTCAATGACGTCGAATATATAGTATCAACTGTTATCGGGGACAGGCCAGTGATCTACACGCAACTTAAAACAAAATACCCCACGTATAACACGTTCCATCTTTCCGTTGACGAGGAGTCGTTGCAAGTGTTGAACAACTCGGACGTCTGGCCGGATGGCTCTCTTTTGCGCCTTTTTTTGGGAGGTTGCCTAGTTACCGGAATTACGTGGTTGCAGTGGAAAGTTTAACCGAAGGTACTCATGGCTCGGAATCTTAACGCTTACTATCAAAATGTCCGCGGCCTTTGAACAAGATCGGACGAATTTATGTCTAATCTGCAGGGTACCGATTACGATATTGTCATATTGTCAGAAACATGGCTTCACGACGGCATTGCGAAAAGTGAATATTTCACACCTTCCTTTACTGTGTTTTGTAGAGATCGTGATTATACTTTCTGGATAAAATATGGAGGTGGTGTATTGATAGCTTGCAAACAATCACTGAATGCACAAAGGCGAAATGATTTGGAAACCTATCAAGAATCCGTCTGGGTCGAGATACCGTCTCGTGACGTGTTCAACTTTCTAATTGGAGCCATAATTTTTCCCTCCCGCTTCAGATGTGGCTCTATTTGTAAGCTACTTTAATTTTCTTGAAAATGAAATAGACGTTACTAAATATCGCGTTGGGATTTTAATCTACCAAACGTTGACTGGATTAATGGTCGTCTTAACAGTGAAAGCTCATGCACACGACAAAAAGCGTCTTGTTCATAAGCGCCAACTACGGGGGGGCAGTGGGGCTCGTGCCCCCCCCGGACGGCTTCACGGGGGGGCAGAGCCCCCCCCGGCCCCGGCCCGGGATTTTTTTTAAAGAGCTTGGCTTGGGTCTGCGCCCATCGACAGTGGACTGTTGGCCGTCCTGACTGGCAGCTATTTCACAGGGGCCTGTTTATTCCCGCTTCTTATTTCCTTTCAGGCTTTTAAATGGTGCATCTCGGGACAGTGACAGGTCAGACATTCAGTGGAAAATTCCCCTCAGACAAAGTTAGATGCGCGGAATATGTTGTCTGAATGAACAGCTGAAGTGCCCGCTTCAGCTATGACAGGCTAAAAAAAGTCTTGAAAGCGTCGCGACATCTCTGTTGGTTTTTAGACAACAAAAATGCTTCTGAGAATAGGAAGCATCCCCGACACAGTGAGTCAGTGACTGATTCTGAAAACCTGCTCGCCAAGAAAAAAATTTTAATTTCTTGCGCGTCTACAAATGAATGCCCTTTCGGCCAAGAAAATATTGTACACATTTTTGATTGGTCAGTGAAGGGCTTTACTACCAGTCTTGTCACCGAACAGCGACTCGAATACTCGTCCAGAAAACAACTTTTGGCGGAAAAATTTGTAACCCCAGCTTCGCACAAGGTATAGTGGTATCAAATGGTCTTTGCTACCGTCTGAGAATTATTTTTGGCCCTCTTAAAATTGAAGTCAGTCGTATAATTAAAGCTTCTTGTGCCACCATTACCCCACTCTCCCCTGCTGCATGTGTTAACAAAATAAACAAAACATGACAATAAAATACACACCAGAAGCCAAATAACAGCATCGCAAAACACAACAAAAACAAAGGGACACTGCTTTGAAACAAAAGCCTGTGGGGAAGAGAGCGATTCTTTTGCGGAGCGTCTTATTTGGGGACACCAGGTAGTTAGCTGTCACAATGTCCGTGTCCGTTTGTTTATGTCCTTGTCCCTTTTTCGCCAGTCTCGGGTTTAACAATATGCTCGGTAAAGGCTCCGACTGCTGCAGGTGACCCTTATGGGGAGAACCCACGGAACAAATAAAACAAGAACCTTCTCCTCTCCCCCCCCCCCTTTTTTTTTTGAGCCACATTCCGGGTCTGCCCCCCCCGGGAAAATGGAAACTCTACGCCGCTGGTCTTGTTTGTTTAACTTCATAAATTTTAACGATTTTACGCCACAACACATGTTCGCTAACTGTTCCGGTAACATTCTTGCTCTGGTTTTGTCTAACATTCCTACTTCGAAAGTGGCTCGTGTAGACGATCCGCTGGTCCCCCTGATGCTTATCATCCTCCCCTTACGGTTTCGTTTTCTATGTTTCTAAGGTCAAGAGCTTCGTCAGGTGCATTATGGTACGCGTACGGCGCTGGTGATTACTTTAGTTTATACAAATATTTCGAACAATATGATTGGACTGACGTCTTGCAACACTCTGAAGTAGATTCCATGGTGAATCGTTTCACAGCGGTAGTAAATGATGCCATGAGCTTGTTTCTTCCCCAGTGCACCAACCGTCCAGAGAAGTACCCTAAGTGGTTTTCCAAAGATTTACAATATTACTTGAGATTAAAATTACATTACCACATAATATATAAAAAAAAGAGGCTCGGCTTATGGTATGAAAAAAAAGCTTCTTGCTAGCGACCAATAAATATCACTATCGCAGGCAGATGGAGCGTAACCTGAACAATCGACCAGAAGAGTTCTGACGCTATGTGAAAAAGCACACCACGAAGGACTCTAACAATATAACGCTGAGCAACGGGTCAGTTATTGAAACGTCCCCAAAATATGTTTGTGAGTTGTTTTCGTATCACTTCAGCTCATGCTTTTCTAATGTCACCACCCTTTTACCCGTGACATGTAATACTACTTTTGATGACTATTTACCCTTTACTAGGTTTACAGTTCACGAAGTGTTTTTAGCTATTGGAAAGCTGAATTCTAAATTGTCGACAGGTTCAGATAGTATTTTCAACTTTGTTGTAAAAGGATGTGCCGAAGGTTTTGCTCCTGTTTTCGAAAAAGTCTTCGACTTGTCTATACAGAGTGGTGTCTTTCCAGAAAAATGGAAATATTCGATAGTCGTCCCGATTTTCAAGTCAGGTAACTCTTGTGATGTTAGAAATTAGCGTCCTGTTTCCCTTCTCAATGCATTTTCAAAGGCTTTTGAGAAGCTGGTGTATAATCGTTTGTATAATTATTTTAAAAGAATGTTTGTTCTTGTACAGCAGGGATTCGTCAAAGGCAGATCCGTCGAGACAAATCTGTGCATATTTTTAAAATTTTGCTTTTCCAATTATTCAGTGTCGGAGCCAAGTAGGCACAGTATATCTGGATATGTCCAAAGCCTTTGACAAGGTCAATCATGAGTTGCTATTGTTGAAACTCAGGGACTATGGCCTCAGTCCTGAGTACAATACCTGGTTTAGGAGTTATCTTCATAAAACGCAGAACTGTGTAAGGGTATCTGGGTTCTTGTCTCGTCCATTCATTTCTATGTCAGGAGTGTCTCAGGCTCAGACCTTGGGCCTTGGTTGTTTCTTATTTTTATAAATGATTTTGCGTCGTCCGTAAAACAGTCTCATTTACTTATGTTCGCAGATGACGTGAAGTTGTTTCGGGAGGTCACCTCAGTCACTTACTGTACTTGGTTGCAGGACGATTTTCGTTCAGTGGTAGAATGGTGCGGTTCTAACAATCTTTTCTTAAATCCGCGCAAAACAAAAGTCATGTCGCTGTCGAGAAATCGCCACAATTTATTCTATCTATATGTTCTGGAAAATGAAACGATCTGTCGGACCACGCAGATGCGAAACCTAGGTGTTCTTGTGGACGACCACCTTTTTTTCCTTTCTCATGTAAACTCCATTATTAGCCAGTCATTACGCACGCTAGGAATAATGTCTCGCTTAACAAGATCATTTATCACGCATCACTGTCTTTAGAGATTATATAGTACCCATGTGCGTTCGAAACTAGAATTTGCATCTGTAGTGTGGAACTGCATATCTATAAGAGCAAGTGAAAGTATAGAACATGTACAAAAGCGATTTGTGCGCGTCATTTACGACCGATATTTTGAAAGAAAGCGTTTTTATGAATATAAATCGATTTCAGCGAAATTAACATTATGTAAAAGAAGGTCTATTCGGGATGTTCAGTTTTTATATAGGCTAATTCATAATGCAATAGACAGCCTTACTCTCCTCACCTGTGTTCACTTTCGCATTAAACTTAGAGCGAACTCTAGAAATCCGAGAGTACTTTACCCAGACCTCATTCGAAACGCATCACCGGTTCCGCGTATCCAACATGTTTTAAACATGCAATTTACTGACGTCGATATTTTTAGTACAAACCTGTCCTTTGGAGAACGATCATTTTGATGCATGTGTTTTTAATTGGCATATATACACGTTTGTGTGCTTGCATGTTTTTTTTTTTAACTCTTTATTTTGTCGACTCTGTATTTTGTGCGTATTTCAAGTGTGTGTGCTTAACCCAATTGGCTTTAGAGCTCTTGGTTAGAACAAAAAAAATGAACATTGATTGATTGATTGATTGATTGATTGATTGAGTAGGCAAAACTAAGTTTTTTAGTGGTTTATGGAAGCGCGAAAAATAGCGTTTCCAAATGCTGTGACACAACTGAATGATACATTTTCAATGCATCTGGTAGACGCAATGCATATTCAAAATCGAAGGTTCTTCATTTTTTTCCTTACGCCACTAAAACAGTTTACTGCAGACTTCTTGACTTATTGCTCTTCTTATAAAAAAATTAAAAAAAATGATTTTGTTTTTGATATTAACATAATTCTAAAATTCCGGATACTCAGAAAAACTGCGGAAGTGTTTTCTCGCATAATGCCTCGTCCTTTATCAAAACTTTAACAGCCTCAATTAGTTCTTTCTTTTATTTCCTCTTCCTTTTCTAGACTGCAACTATACCGCCGGCGAAAGGGCGTTTAGGGCAGTTTTAAGATGTATGCTCCCGCTTATTCACGTAATCAATAATTTCTTGCTTTATAAAAACTACTGAATAAAAAACATTTCTAGAGACTAAAAACACTAAACTTTGAATACATACATCATGCACTCTTTATTATTCTGTGCCCCACAACGACCAAAGTCTTGATCTGGGCCACATACGTCCCTACAATATAAACAACACATATATAGGAAAACAATATGATTATGAGGTTAAAAGCAAAGTTTCTAAATCACGTTAAAAAGATACATAGTCTGTAAAAGCATCCAAAGAAGTATTTGATGATTTGGCACTAGAAAACAGTTGAATACGTAAGATCGGACAAAGTTTCTTTTGAAAGCCAGGATGAAACAAACTGCCGTGTCTACTGCAACGTAGAGGGACGTAAGAGTTAAGACAACACAGCAAGCTGTTGTCTATCTGAACCTGAATTTTTATGGCGCAACTGTTATAAGCATTTGGGTCTCAACCGTGTACCTGGAGTCATAAGAACTCCTATGTACGCGTAGTCATAAAAACTATCATAAACGATTCAAATAAACCTCTTCTGCACTTTTTTCAAATTGCAATGCATCAGTTGCTGTGAGAAAATGCCACGCAACACTTGCGAACTCATGCCGAGAACGAATTAGACTGCAAAATAAGCGAATATTATACAATGAATTAAAGAAAAATTGGTGAAAGAAAAATTAAAGCCCAGCAATCTTACAGCCGATGCGACCTTTTGGGAGACATGGTAGGAAAAAGAACGATGACCATCAAAATATATGCCCAGGTCGCTAACCCACAGAAGCACGCAAAATGGTAGTGAAACCAAGAACTTGGCTATTTGAAATCGACTCACTCTTTCCGCACATTGATAGTGTTCGTTCCTATTGGGCTCGCGTGCGCGACGGGTCATAACCAAGACAAGCAGGAACGTTACTGAAACATTTACTTAAAACCAACCCAATCTAACTAGACAAAGAACGTGGACGTCCGTCGGTCAGCAGGAATTGAAGGTGATGTCTCGCGCCTTCTGCCTGTTCCTTCGATCCTCGCGCATCCACCAAGCTCGGGTCCCTCCTTTTTCTCGTCTTCAACTTGTCGATCCCCGAGGCCTGCAGGAGCTTCGGCGAATTCGTTTTGGCAAAGGGCACGTGCCGCCATAGACTCCACCTCCAGTCAGGAGGCGAACGTTTGACCATTACGCGATTTGCTGATGGAATCTTGTGGGAGATAAACAGCGACGGTTAGCCGCCTGTGTTTTAACATGCGCGATGCCTAGACGCGCTGGGAAATACACATGTCGTCCAGAACGTGTTCGTGTGTGCGATTGTTTTGCATTCGATGAGTCGTGGTGCAATCGGTCGGGAGGAGATGGAAGGTGTAGTTGGTCTGGTGGGATCGGCATAGTTGCAGACGGTGTTTCTGGTTGGGGTGTGACCTTTGAAAGTGTAGTTGGTGAATCACAGTCCATATGAGCTGGTTTCACACGATCCAAACTAACAACCTCCTGCCGTTCTCGGATGTCCAATGTCATTGTTTTTGACCCTCGCCGCACTACCCTGTACGGGCCGTCGTAGCGTGGTTGGAGAGATTTTCGTACGGCGTCATGCCGCAAGAAAACATGGGTTCCAGTTTCCAGTTCGTCGCTGATGAAAGTGGACTGGCCACGGCTTAAGCGAGGAGCTGTGACGCGAAGCTGCTTTATGGCCTCTCGGAGTTTGGTGGCGAAGCTTGCGGGATCCTGACAGGTGTCGGATGGAGTTGACGCGAAGAATTCACCTGAGAGCCGAAGGATGGTCCCGTATACCAACTCAGCCACGCTGCAGCCGATGTCACTCTTGATTGACGTGTGGATGCCGAGGAGCACGAGAGGCAGCACTTCCACCCAGTCATGTCGTTGATGAGCCTTGAGAGCAGCCTTCAACTGACGGTGAAAAAGCACCACCACACCGTTGCTCGCGGGGTGGTATGCTGCGGTTCGAGTCCTTCTTGACCCAAGCAGCTCCACGAGGCTGGAAAAAAGGCTGGATTCAAACTGCCGGCCTGGGTCCGTGGTGATCGTGGACGGCGAGCCAAACCTTGAAATCCATTGCGCCACGATTGCACGCGCCACGGTCTCCGCGGTGATGTCGGGCAGCGGAATCGCTTTAGGCCAGCGTGTAAAGCGGTCGACGCACGTCAACAGGTAGGCTTTCCCCTGTGATGGTGGCAGCGGTCCGACAATATCTAGGTGGATATTGTCGAACCGTGCGTCCGGGTAGGCGAAGGTTCCCAATGGCATTACCGTGTGACGGTGGATCTTTGCGCGCTGGCATTGTAAGCAGGTGCGGGCCCAGTGATGCACGTCTTTGTTGATGCTGGGCCAGATGTACCGGCATGTTATAAGATGTTGTGTGGCTTTTATGCCAGGATGGGATAGCCCATGAAAGGCGTCGAAAATCTGCCGACGAAATTGTTCCGGAACGTACGGGCGCGGCGATCCTGTCGAAGTATCGCAAATGATGTTGGTGGGACACATGGGGAGTGGAATCTCGTCGAACACAAGCCGGCCTGGAGATGTGCGGAGCTCTCTTAGTTCTGCGTCCTCGCGCTGCGCTGCAGTCAGCTTGGCGAAGTCGATGGCGGCTGAATGTTCAACCGTGCAGGAACCTGTTCGTGAAAGGGCGTCCGCTACAACGTTCTGAGCACCATGGATGTGCCCGATGTCATTTGTGAGCTCAGTGACGTTGGACATGTCGTAGTTCTCTCTGAGAATGACTTCCTCCGTCTGGTCTCAAAGACTGGAACGCGTGGACGAGAGGCTTGTGGTCAGTCAATATAAAAAATTGCCGACCTTCCACCATGTGCTGGAAGTGCCGTACTGCCAAATATACCCCATGGAGCTCTCGACCAAACGTACTATACCGCTGTTCTGTGGGTGTCAGATTCCGAGAGAAGAAGGAAAGCGGCTGCCAGTGTCCGTTCACGTTCTGCTGAAGCACCGCACCAACAGCGATATCTGAAGCGTCGGTAACAACTGAGAGTGGGGCTCCTTCCTTTGGGTGAGAGATCATGGTGTTGGTTGCAAGGAGCTGTCGGACTTGATCAAATGCCGATGTGGTGCAGGCATCCCATGCGAGTTCGGTTGCTGAGCTGGTCTTGCCCGAAAGCATGCTGTGTAGAGGTGCAAGCTTGGTGGTGCAGCCCGGGAGGAAACGGCGGTAAACGTTTACCAACCCCAGAAACTCCCGGAGTTGCTTCTTATTGGACGGCCTCGGGAACTCCTTGATGGCCTGCACCTTCATGGAAAGTGGGCGAATTCCCGAAGAGTTGATCGTATGTCCCAAGAAATCTAGCTCCAGCTTCCCTAAAGCACACTTGCCCACATTGACGACGAGTCCATACTCGACGAGGCGTGCGAACAGCAGTTTTAGGTGTGCGACGTGTTCCTCGGCAGATGTGCTTGCCACGAGTATGTCGTGGATGTAAACGTAGCAAAACGGCAGCCCACGCACCACCTGGTCCATGAAACGTTGGAACGTTTGTGCTGCATTCTTCAACCCAAAGGGCATCCGAAGAAACTCGAACAACCCGAAGGGCGTGGTAACTGCTGTCTTGGGGATGTCCGAGGGCTCAACGGGAATCTGGTGGTAGGCGCGTACTAAGTCAACCTTCGAAAAGATAGTAGCGCCATCCAGCGATGCTGTAAAGTCGTGGATGTGGGGTATCGGGTACCGGTCTTCGGTTGTGTTCCGGTTGAGGGCTCTGTAGTCTCCACATGGGCGCCAGTCCCCTGGTGTGGACTTCGGAATCATGTGAAGGGGGGAGGACCAAGAGCTCTCTGACTGGCGGAGAACGCCCAGCTCGAGCATATGCTCAAACTCTTGTCGGGCGATTCGTAGCTTGTCTGGTGGCAGTCAGCGTGGACGCGCGTGGACCGGAGCACCCGCCGTCTCGATGTGGTGTGTTACGGTGTGCTTGATGGGACGCTCATCGGGCCCAACACGCGTCAGTTCCGGGAACTCTGCGAGTAGCTTGGTGTACGGTGTCTCATCCGTTGGAACTGCGAACGTGAGACTGATGGAAGCAAGAGACAAGGCAATTCCTTTTACCGTCAGACGAGTTGTTTTGTCGCGGAGGCGTCAGCCTTTGACGTCCACAAGCAGTCCAAAGTGGGTCAGAAAGTCCGCCCCGATGATGGAGTGGGGAAGATCCGCGCAGAAAAAATCCCAACGAAAGGTGCGCCGCAGTCCGAAGTCAAGTTTCAAGGAGCGCTCACCGTATGCTGCAATGGCCGTGTTGCTGGAGGCGCAGAGCTGTGACGTGCTGGAGCGCCGGCGCTCTTCCGCGGTTGCTGGAATGACACTGCTTCTGCTCCCGTGTCTACCAAGAAACGAACACCAGTGCTGCAGTCCGACACGAAGAACAAAGTTCGGCGGCTGTCTGCGTTGGTGGGAGCACTTGCCACCGTTAATGCTCTGCCTTGTCGTTTTCCGCTTGTGAGCGGGTGACTCACACTTGCGAGCAGCAGGCCCGAACCACTGGTGGTACCAACATTCACCTGAGTTCGTCCGGGACGATGAACGAGGCTTGCGTCGTGGGCGTCCGCGTGACGTGCTGCGGCCGCGTGGAGCTTGCAGCCTCGCCATCATGTCGGCGAGACGGCGGACCTCTGCTCGCAGCTCGCTCATCTCATCCGGAATGCTTCTACTTTGGATTGCTGAGATGCTGGTTGACGGTCCCGAGACCTCGATGATTTTATCCGCGAGCTCAGCTATCTTAGCCAGAGCAATGTCTCCTGGGTGATTCCACGTCAGCTCATGCAATGATGGTCCGGGTCATAATTTAGATATTTTTGTTAAAAATATATATGAAGGCCATGTTCTTGGGAGTCCCTCCCAAGAACATGGCTTTCATATATATTTTCATATATATTCCGCTAGATTTGAACGCCGTAACAATTTTTTTTCGCTGAGATATAAAATAGAGAAGCTTGAGGCGTGGAAATTGAGATTTCACAATGCTACTTTGCACAGTCGTCATTTCCTTATCAAACCTTTCACGGCACCATAACTTTTTTAATAGGTTTTACAAAAGTTATACAACACATACACAAACAATTAAAAATATTCATAAAATATTTCAATGCAAACAAAAATATCAAACATGGCACAAAAACGCGTTTTAGAGACATATTCACAATTTTTTTGCAAATACACCATCTTTCATAATACTTCACAAAACATATCAAAATGCGCGTATTTAAATATTCTTTACGAATATATAAAGATAATATGGCCACCGTTAAATATATATTTTGTTATCACTGCGGAAATGGGGCTGATTTCTCAGAATGTGGCGAGATTGGGCGTTGATATTTAAAAAACTCCATCTTTTATTTTCTTTAAACTCCCCTTGGCACTTTGCAGTGACTTGAACTAACCTGTGATGGCAAAAGATTGAGTAACATATGACCTCCAAGCGGGAAAAGCTACGACAAACCTTCACTCGGAGCGAGCCGACGTCTTCGTCATAGCGGCTTTGCCGCACAGCACCAAACGTTTTGAGCGTTAGTTATGGCATGTATTTTATATCATTAAAGTTCTTTTTTTATAAACGGTGAGTATTAGTGACGTGAAAAGAAACTTTGAGCTGGAATACCATTAATTAGCTTACAATTCACAGGAATAAAACGGCCCCACTCTGCAAATTCGCTACCTATGCATCATACATAAGCTTAAAACTCTCAGTTGTGCGAATGGCCATGTATACATCTGGCCTCTCGGCATATGATGACTTTCACAGATGAGTTGCCTGGATTCCTTTGACAGGTTTTACGGTGGTCCACTTTGCTTGCTTCACCGCACGAAGCTCTCGAACTCGAAGACAGTTGTGAGCACTGCGCAGAGTGGTTTGACCCGTTTTGCGAAGTGCTGAAGGCATGCAGTTCCCACCAGAAACGCAAGCGATTGTACGTGCTTCTGCCACCAATCATCCTGAAGAAAAAATATTGCGTCTGGTGTCGGAACCGACTGCCTACATGATTGATCAAACATGAAAACGGAAGCGCAAAGGTGGTGTTTGGGCAACCCCTGATCCCTACATGGGGAAAAAGGCGAATTCTGAAGACGTGAGGGTTGCAATTGAGTACTACACACGCGACGACCTCGCATGCTCTGTTCAAAGCCCCAACAAAAAGGACGTCGTCAAAGCCATGATCAACGACATGTTCAAAGTCGTAAAAAGGTTTATGACCCGCTCTATTAAGGAAGCTTACCAGCTCTTTAGGAAGGACCATCCCCATCCCGAACTAGGCATCTCCAAATTTTATTCCCTACGACCAAAATGGGTAAAAAAAAAGTCCCGAGCACGAGGTGTGCGCATGCATATATTGCGTCAATTTTCAGTTGATTTTAACGGCAATAACAAGTGCCCCAAAAAACACATTTACTGAAGACGACCTCAAGCGCATCTACCTCTTCTGCGCTCCACAGAACGATTGCTTTCTGCGCCGTTGCGAAAAGTGCCCAAAAACGCAGAGCATCTCGCTGCAGTCGCTTCATTTCGACGAAGACGAAGAGATCTGTTTCGCGTTATGGGAGGCTGGCGAACTCGTCAAAAAGGTTATGGACACTTCTGCCTTCCTGCGGCAATAGGAGAGCGAAAAGTATATGAGGCATTCTTACATCCTTGACCTTGAACGAAGCCTGATACATGACGCACGAACCGCCTTACCACCCAAAGCAGTGATGTTCCACTTCGATTTTGCGGAAAAATTGACAGTACTCTTTCCAACCGAAGTGCAGAGTTTTCATTGAAAAAAAACTCAAGTGTCTCTCTCCACAAGTGTGGTTACGTCCACGCAAGGCACGCAAAGCTTTGCCGTTGTCACCGATGGTACACAACACATGACACAGCTCACGCTCTTCTAGCCACATAGGCCATAAAATAGTATGTTAATGTTCATTTCCCAGTCTTTTTTTTAAATAATTTTTGTATCAGACGGAGCGGCGGCGCATTTCAAGAATCGCTTCCGATTCCACGAATTGTCTCGGAAACCGCACTCTTCGGCAAGATGGATCTTTTCAGCCACTGGACACGGAGAAAGCGCTTGTGATGAAGTAGGTGGAAGAACCAACGCTCACCAAGTTGAGATCTTCGCTCAACTCAACGATTGCCACCGCTAAAGACTTTGTGGAAGTGCTACGTAAAAAAGTAACAAATGTCTGCATGTTCCACCTGTCTGTGGAACGGGTTCGAGAGTTTCGTGCGGTAAAGCAAGCAGAGTGGGCCACCATAAAACCTGTGAGAGGAATCCAGGCTTCTCATCTGTGGAAGTCATCATATGCCGAGAGGCCGGATGCATACATGGCCACTCGCATAACTGAGAGTTTTAAGCTTATCTATGCATAGTTAGCGAATTCGCACAGTGGGGCCATTTTGTTCCTGTGAAATGTAAGCTAATTAATGGTATTCCAGCTCAAAGTCCATTTTCGCGTCACTAATACTCAGCCCTTATGAAAAAAAGAATTTTAATAATATAAAATACATGCCATAACTAACGCTCAAAACGTTTGGTGCTGTGCGGCAAAGCCGCCTTGACGAAGACGTCGGCTCGCTCCGAGTGAAGGTTTGTCGTAGCTTTTCCCGTTTGGAGGTCATATGTTACTCAATCTTTTGCCATCACAGGTTAGTTCAAGTCACTGTAAAGTGCCACGGGGAGTTAAAAAAAAAATGAAAGATGGAGTTTTTTAAATATCGACGCCCAATCTTGCCACATTTTGAGAAATCAGCCGCATTTCCGCGTTAATGACAGGAAGACAATTAATGGTGGGCATATCATTTTTACATATCCGTAATAATATTTAAATACCCATATTTTGATATGTTTTGTGAAGTATTATGAAAGATGGTTTATTTGCAAAAAAATTGTGAATGTGTCTCTAAAACGCGTTTTTATGCCATGTTTGATATTTTTGTTTGCATAGAAATATTTTATTGATATTTTTTTATTTTTTATGTATGTGTTGTATAACCTTTGTAAAACCTATTAAAAAAGTTATGGTGCCGTGAAGGGTTCGATAAGGAAATGACGACTGTGCAAAATAGCGTTGTGAAATCTTCTCAATTTCCACGCCTCAAGCTTCTCTATTTTTTATCTCAGCGAAAAAAATTGTTACGGCGTTCGTATCTAGCTGAATGTCCCTCCCAAAAACATGGCTTTCATATATATTTTTAACAAAAATATCTAAATTATGACCCGGACCATCAATGCATGAATTGACGTGGAATCACCCTCCTGTGGACGCGAGGACCATCCTCACATTGCAAGGCATCCGCTGCAGAAACAACTCACGAAGTAGGGACTGGTCAATGATGGTCGCCTTTTCTCCGAGGAGCTGCTCCAGTCGGCGCAGCAGTTGGGTGGGGGTCCGGTCACCCAGTTCTTCGGCTGTCAAGACCTGTTGAAGACGCTTTTGCTCGGAGGCACTTGTCCGTCGGATAAGCTGGGCCTTGTGGGTGTTGTAGGCATCCTCTTCTGGCGGTGAAATAAGCAAGTCCCGCACCTCTGTGGCAATGGCAGGTGGTACACTGTTAGCAAGTGCCGTGTATTTGGTGAATATTTGGGGTGAAAAACACGCTATTTACACAAATTACCATAAATTTACACGATGAGTAACGGATAATACGTTCAGATATCATGTGAGGTTGTAAAAAACGTGTTTTGGTTCGGTCATACACGCATAACCGTGTAGCCGACCTCGATAACACGCATCGCCTCCGGCGACGACCGCGGCATTGCCGGCTATCGAAGCACCGGAATGCTTGGGGACACACTTAGAAAGGACCGTCGAGACAAATGCCGCGGAAAGAAACATGTCTCGGAAACAGATATGCACCAAAAGCAATTACGCCATGTCGCGGGACGTTGGCGAAACCCGCGCTTACCGTGGCTCGCCGCCATTTTCTGGTCGATGGCAATGCGGCTTCCCTCATGTCGCCCATGTTTGCATTTAGTTTAGGGCTCTTGATAATAGTTTCTTACACACCACAAATAAAGTCATGGGTCCAATTATTCGTTCAAAACAGTTAAAATGGATATAAAAAGCGTGTCTTCGATGTGAACACGTGACATTGCAGTTGGTTTCGTTTTTGCTTCAACCTTCAACTGCTTCAACTGCAAGCGATCTGGCCGATCTCGCCATATCAAGCGCAACGTCGATGTACGGTGGAAGCAAGAGCCGGTTGGCTTTCGTTCTTTTTGTTTGACCGGAGAAATTTCTGGCAGCCGCTATTGTTTTGGTTTGACGGGACGCGAGAAGCTTCGCAGTTTACGAGCACATAGTGAAGACGTGACCGGAAAAGTGCCCCTGTGATGTTCCCGGAAGACGGAAAGTACCATTCGTCGTGTGTGCTTTAAAAGCGAGGGGAGTCACGGGTCCACGAGTGCGCAACCACAAGCCAAGGTTCACGACAGCGCTGCGTTCTTCGGCGATCTCGTTCTGTTTGGGGCAACACGGCGATGCTAGAAAGGGCCGAAACGTTCGTGGTGTGTTGGTGTGTGGTGCGGTGCTTGTAGGTAGAAACCCGCACTAACGCGGAGCTCATATTGGTTGTTGTGGGGTTGCGTTTGACGGGTTTAGCCCCGTCGCCGTCAGCTGATCCGGTCCAGCTGGTCGGGGAGGACGCAGCGAGCGTTCTTAAAAGTAAATCTTCCTTCGTTCCGTTTCAAAATGTGGAAGATTCCCGACGCATACCGTGAGTAAAATGCTGCGGACGTTTTCAACAAAATTACGTCGTTTTAATTGAACAAGGGACTTCGGATAGTTTCCCTAAATCTGCCGTTTCTATGCTTCGTGTCGTTAGACTGCATTTGCACAGCGACGTGTTCGCACAGCGACGCACACCGCTCGAGTAGATGATTCGGTCCCGCAAACGACCGGTTATACAGAATTTCAGGGAAACTTAAGTTACCACCGATGTTTTCCTGTAAATCTCGTGTGACTCGTGTGAGTTTGTTGCGCTCATCATACGGTGTGAATAAACTAGGGCAAGATTTTCTACCTGCCAACAGATGCATGAACTGAGACCAATTTTTTACGTAGAGAACATAGTGGTTTTTCTTTACATTGGGAAGAGGCCCGAATTTGTCTCTTTTCCCTCTGGCACTGCCCCAAGTTTCGAGTTGCAGTTTCAGTAGACATACCTACTAACAGGTACAAACTGCTCCAAAGCAGGTAAAAGACTGGGAAGTCAGGACGGTGCGGACACCGTGTTTTGCGCTTCTCGCAAGGTGACTGACGCTTTTGCGAGGTATGCGGAATATGCAAACGATTTTGTTATGCCCTTCGTTTGCGTCTCCAGAAAAAAGAATAAGATTATTTACAAATTTAGGCGCAATCACAAGCCAAGATTTACGATAACAGTGCGTTCGCTTCGGTGGTCCGTGTAGTGGTATTATACGCTGCTCTCTGCAACACCGCGTCATGACGAAGAGCTGGAACGGTCACGGTCTGTGCTGGGCTAGCGGTTGACAGAAACCCGCATCGCCCGCATCGGCACCGAGTGCACTTGGGCTGTTGATGCTCGAGCCTTTCATACGCGGCTTGTCGCCAGCTGATCCTGCTGCTCGACGGTGAGGAAGCGGCGAGTGTGACCTCTGAAGTAAATGTAAATCCTCGTTCATCCAGTTATCCAGTGTCAAAGTGTGGAAGATGTCCAACGTGTACTGAGGGCGAGAACTACGAGCGTTTTGCCTTGCTTTTATAACCGAAACCAGAGCAGCGAGATAATTGCCTTGCGTACTCCAAAATGACGCAAGCAATATGTTTCAACAGGTCGAGTACGTCACCGCGGATGTAGGCGAGACTGTGCACTGTTTAAACGCTTGCAGTATCCACGAGTGCTACCAGAAAAACGACGTCAACAGAGAAGGAGCTCGCGATTTTAGCATAATGCAGTGCCACGGGCTCGTGAATTTTCATGTGGCTATATAGAAATATTTAAAAAAAAAACGCATCAGCGCCACATTAATGATCACGAATAACACCGGTCACAAACTCCCAAGCCTCACCGCTTCGCTCGACACCAACAGGACATACGACAACAATCTGCATCAAAACGCCCCAAAAGTGAAGGCGTCTGCTGCCGTACGCGTACTACAACTAGCGGAAGTGAAGTGTTGGGCGGATGTCCTTCACAATAATATATATAAAAAATGCCTTGCGCAAGTATAATTTCCATTGATTATTGAATACCTACTGATAAAATCCCAATCATTTGTTTTTCTATCTGATTCAAGCGAGTCGGACTGCCCATAACACTGGTCGAGCATGAAAATAACAAAAATTTGAACTTTTTCAAGGCCGGTTTAAGATTTATTGTTAGTACATCGTTGTTTTTCGCAAAGGACTAATTTTACAGATTTTGCCTCCATACTTTTTAAATGCAAACAGTTCTTACATACGGCTGTCCATTGTGCCGTGTTTTGTGTGTTCTTCTATAAATCGGTAACGGTCAGCGACCAACGAGCTCACCCGTACATGTCAAGCATATATACGCCGCGGGGAGAGTCCGTTGTTACTAGGAAGTGTCGGGCGTAGTGTCGGTGTTGTGCTTGTGTATGTGTCGCTGCTGTGTCCTACGTGGTGCTCGTGTTGTCTGTGATGTATGTAGAGTAGCAGTCTACTCGTGATAGTTCCCAGCGTATTAACCGACTCCTGCTTTTTTTTTTCATTGGTTGCTAGAAATTGCATTAGGTGGCGCAAGTTACCGTCCGATTACAAGAGTTTGCTTGAGCAATTTATCCATGTAAGTTCAATATTCGTTTTTTTTTTGTTTTTTTTTTTTGTCTAGCGGTTTTGTCGTAGCTGCCGACACCACCGACCGCCGACGATGCACGTACGTACCTTTGCACGTAGCTACGTCCGCCGCTCGGAGACTGTTTACTGTGCATAAAAGACATCGAACGAGAACGAACGCGTCCTGTAAGCTTTCAGTTCGGCTGAAAGGCGCGGCTGGCTGGGCTCTTCCCTCGCCTGTTCTCGGCTGCTGGCCGCCATGTTTCATAAGGAACACGTTGAACCGTGCTTCTCGGAAGGCAAACACGGTGTGGCGTGTTAACTTTACACAGCACCTCATGTGTAGACGAAAAACACAGATGGCTCCGTGTAAAACGAACACGTTTCGACGTGTCCGCTATGGGACAACGGTTTACACGTCTGGGCGTGTTATTTTTGCTAACAGTGTAGGCATGACACGACGTGGTGGTACGTTGTCATGTCTCCTGTGATGCGCCAAGTCACAAACTGTGACTCAACCTGCACAAACCAGAGCTGCGGATCAGCTGGCCAGAGGGGAGGCAACTTCAACGTGACCGTCGAAATGCCCCCAGTGGAGCTCGTCGCATCGTTGTCCGTCATGATGGCTGGTTCGGTTGGTTGCGTTGAAGTTCTTTACCGGGTCACCACTGTTGCGTTCCTATTGGGCTCGCGTGCGCGACGGGTCATAACCCACACAAGCAGGAACGTTAGTAAAACCAACCAAACTAAAACCAAACCAATCTAATTAGACCAAGAGCGTGGACGTCCGTCGGTCAGCAGGAATTGAAGGTGATGTCTCGCGCCTTCTGCCTGTTCCTTCGATCCTCGCGCATCCACCAAGCTCGGGTCCCTCCTTTTTCTCGTCTTCAACTTGTCGATCCCCGAGGCCTGCAGGAGCTTCGGCGAATGTTGTTTTGGCAAAGGGCACGTGCCGCCACAATAGCAATTACGTTTTATCGGGATTCATTAACAAATTAACAAACATATTGCCGAGCACCAATGAAGCACGCGGGACACATCGTCTTGTCAAAGCGTACAGTCATTGAGTGACGGAACATCACAAATTAGCTTCAAGACATCTGCGAATAGCAGCAACAAAAAATTATACACGCGCAATTAGATATCAATAATTAAAATAAGAACAATAGTGGTCCAAGGTTACACCCATGGGTTACACCGGACCAAACAACAAAGGCATCAGAAAAACTATTTGAAATTCGCAAACTGGTTTTACGGTCGGTAGGGTAATACTGAAACCATCTGGTGAGTGCAGGGGAAACACCATGACAAAATGGCTTATAGAAAGCAGTTTGTGGTTTACACTGTCAAACGCCTCTGACATGCCGAAATAAACTATATCACTTTGATAAAGATTTTGGACAAATGGCACAGAACAGTGAAGAAATTAACAAAGGTTCATTTCTATTAAACGACCCTTTAGGAGACGAGGCTGGAAATCACTTAGCTTCTGCCGGAAGTGGTGAGACATGCGGGCAAACATAAGAATAGTGAAAAATGCACTTAGTAGGGAAATAGGCCTACAGTTGTTCGTCACACAAGCATCATCACCTTTGTGCCCACGAACCACAGCCGACCTTTCGAACAGGGAAGGGAATGAGCGAAATCGCGAAGAAAGGTCAAAAATAGGCACTAGAACAGGTGCGAATAACTCGAAGCAGCCCTTGACGATGAAGCTGGGTATCTGGTCAATGCCCACGGAAAGCTTCAGTTTTTTTTGTTTTTTTTTTTGTTTATCGCCTCCAAGATTACAATTTTGGAACAGAGTTAGAGACCCGAAAATAAAAGAGCACAACGTCGAGGAACTTCACTAGAACTACATCACAGTTCTTTTTTTTTTTCATGATACGTGCACGAAGTTGTTCCATATTCGCAGCTGTCTCAAGAGGCTCTGTGAGCAGTTTATTGTATTATTAAATACTAAGTTTAAAAAAGGAGCCATTTAATGCAAAAAATATACTCCAAAATTGTGTATTTCATACTCACTTCATTATAAATCTTTAGAGTGTGAACATTTGCTCGGATAGAATGAAAATTGCTTTGATAAGGAATCCTTGTTCATCAAAACTAGAGCGTTTCAACGATGTCTTGGCCGGCAAAAGTGGAAGTACCTAAATTAAAAATAAAGTTGAATTTAGATTCGTAGAAAAATAACGTTCATAACGTTGTCGAATGGGAAGTATTGAACAATGTCGAATATGACCATCTAAAGTGAATTTGGCGACGCTTGCCAAAGTCGGAAGCGTTGGTGTAGGGGCGAAGCTGAGAGCTGTTAACGGTCGGCCTGGCTGACCATTGGCGGTTCCCAGGAGGTTTGGTTCAGGCTCGGGTCTGTGATTATGAGCAATATTTCTCGAGTGAAGCGAGGAGCGATTGCACGTAGGGCGTTCTGTATGAAAACATAGCTTGAAACACCCAGAGGAGGCTCCGTTGACCTGTAGCTTGGTCACCGGTTAGCTAGCGGCATTCCGAAAAAGGCGTAGGCTGTTGCTGGCTTCGAACGCTGGGTTCGCGCTTACGTTCATGCGGTAGACGCTTGGTTGCCTTGGTGGTCGTGAAGATATCAGACGGACTTCATGTACAGAAGGATACGGTTGCGTGGCCAGATCAGGTGGGTGTCTGGGCTTTTAAGCCGAGCTTTTCAGTGGGAGGAACGTGAGCGTAGTGTTTGATATAAAGACTAAATGCTGATGGTTGATTTTATCCAGCGTCTAATATTTTGACGAGCGTTATACGAAAATATGTCTTCTTTGACTATCCGGTGGTCATTTTTTGTTTCGTGCACTCCACCCTGCTTAATGAACTATTTACAAGCTAATAAAACAAATGTATAGGTCCAACCTTCCTAGATAAAGACATAATGACAGTTTTAGAATGATGAAGTGTCAACAGGTTTCCACCACACCAATCATCCACTTATTTAACATCGCTCATCAGCGTGTAATAGTCCCTCATGTATGACATCTGCCGAAGTTGTTTGATATCATGTGCATACTCTAATATGCTTGAAAGCTGAACACATTTTTCTAGATGAATTACAAAAATATTGAAAATTATCGGTCAGAGTACGGGCCTATGGCGGTCGTCGGTGCATCAGGGCACAATATTTTGCCCGCCACGCTTCCGGGATATTGAATGCGACGCTTCCTGCGCCAAGTAATCGCTAGAGCGTGCATTACTAAAATTGCGCACTCCGGTACTGCTGCCCGAAAATTCGCCCTCCCCCCCCCCCCCCCCCCCCCCAAAAAAAAAAAGTAGAGTAAGGGTGTTTTCAGTATTGAAAATATATAGCTTTAATTCTTCTTTCTTTCTTTGCCCCGTGTGTTATTTAGTTAACGCAACCTGGAGGGAACTCTTCAGAACGAATCAATATCCTAAGTGCCCCCAATTTGATTTATTTTGCACATCTAAGAGTACATTTTGTAAACACGGGAGCTAAAAAGAAAAACATAAAAACGCTGCAAAGGTATTAGTAAAGATAATTATGCTGACCATTATATGAGAAAGTAGGTATCCATATCGGGCGCAAAAGTACAATGGGATCAGTATTACGCTGTCCTAAATGATCACCATGAAAAACATAAATGTTATTTCTAAAACTAGAAACAAATATTGCTTCACTTCCTTTTAGCTTACGTGCAGACGCAGTCGACACTGTGAGCTTAATGGGAACAATCGAGCAGTGTCAAAAGCGGAAGTCACTGGGGCTTTTCTGTTTATGATCGTTTCAGCAATGATTGAACACGTACTGAAACTTGACGATCCTCGATGGAGCTATTTTGACGCTGTCACATCGGTCCCATCGACTCGTAGCGTCGCCTGCGTCTTCACAAAAAAAAAGACATTGAAATAAAAAAAAAAATATTTTATTTTAGAAAGGAACAAGTATATTAAAAAAAATATTACAACACAAAAATATTTTTTTTAGCAAACTTGACGCCGTTAGATACAGTTTAGGTGCAGAATGTGGAGCTTCCAGCCCGCTAAGCCCCACACTGTGATTACAAGATGCTTAAAACTCGCATAGGATGGAAAGATGATTGACTTGTGAAAGGTTAATTGTAAATGTGTATATCCATGCCCTAATAGTATTTAATCGCCTATACTGTTATGTCTGAGGAGTAACTAATCGAGTTAGTCAATATTGTCTCCAAATGTATTCTGAGATTGCATCTCCCGGTTTAGTGTGAAAGTTGACAAACATGACTTCCGGTGTCTGCGGAGTGCTGAACCAGCATAGCTCGTTGAAGCAGTATATTTTTATGAGTTCGTGTAGTTTGGAGTTCAAAGAGGTGTTTAGAGGAAGATCTCATGAACCGACATAGTTTGCAGCGAACAACTGCTGGGAGTACGCGCCTTTG
Source organism: Ixodes scapularis (assembly GCF_016920785.2). Taxonomy (NCBI): domain Eukaryota; kingdom Metazoa; phylum Arthropoda; class Arachnida; order Ixodida; family Ixodidae; genus Ixodes; species Ixodes scapularis. The sequence goes on along the minus strand of NW_024609873.1, from coordinate 12,939,319 downwards.
GAGGTGCTGCGAGGATGATTCTTTTCGCAGCGAGACCGGCCTAAGCCTAGCATTCCATTTCAATTATTTTGATCGATCTTGCTTGATTTATTTATATGGGCGTGTTGACGTCGAAACGATCGTCTGCTAAAGATGCCGGCTCTTGGCGCTGTATGCTCGTGCGTTGGTGGCAGTTGGCACCGCGACCGCTTGCGCCATCTCTTGTCTCCCGTCCGAAGCGGCGTCGTATTGTTTGAAGACCGGTGGCTTCGCTGCGTTTCTTTAGGAGCTGCGACTTTTTCTTTCTTTACTTTTTCCTCAGGTAAAAGTGGTTTTTGCAAATTTTAGAAAAAAAAAAAAAAAGATGCACCATCTGCGGGCAGCGCTGCACAAAATCGTAGCGCGATAGGTTGAGAAACCGAATTTTGCAGTCGATTTAAGGAGCCTGACCGCTCCTTGGGTCACCCATAGTTCCGCGGTTAGGGCTAACACGCGCTGAGTGGGGAGAGCCGATTTGAATGCAGGGGTCAATAAACACTTTACACGAGAATATTCTGCCTCCTGCTCATAATCGAAGGCCGTTCTGTCGAGACCCTCACGCTGTTGTAGTCTAAAACACTCTGTACACATCGCGACACAGTTAGCGCGAACTCGACATCGGCGCATTTTCGCATTTTACTTCTAAGTAGTATTAGCGAGCACGAAATTTTAGAGCTTACATTATCGGACTAAGTGAGCTCTTTCCGCAGAAATAATAACTTGGATGACATCGCTTGGTTTCAAAGAGAAAAACTGGGAAAACCGGAGATCGCTTGTTCGCGCTAACAGTGTCGCGCTCTGTACAACCAATTTCGTCCATCGCGTCGACCGCCGCAAACCGTCTGCCATGTTTTAAATCTAGGATGAAGAAACAACCGAATTCAAAGCACCCAATATGGAGCGCTCAAGATAGGTGTGGTTTTGTGCTAGGTTTTGCGATAAGCCATTTCGAGACGTTCACTGGCTGCCGATGGGGCTGAGGGCCAGTCAAGCTTCTTGTCGAAGCTTTTTCCCTTTCGCTACACCATTTCTTTAAATAGAAATGAAGATTATTATTATTATTGTTATTATTATTTGGTGCAAAAGAACTAAACCGACGCTCAGCTTAGGTTTTCTGCTAAGTTTTGATTTGCGCTAAGCGGCGTTGGTGCGATAGGCTTTTAGTAGTTCAGTAGCTTTAAATTACATTTTATTTTGGTAATTAGTAGTTTACGTGAATTACTTTTTACGAGTAACTTTTAATCAAATGACAAATTACTCTTGAAATTTGATGGAAGTTTTGCGCATAAACAAACGTTCCTGCACAAAAAGAGACATGTTGCAAGATCAGTTGATATTTGCAAAAAGGTGGAGGCAAGGGGGGGGGGGAGGGGATAGTAGTTTGAAGGGTCCGAAACTCCCTGAAATTTTCACAGGTCCCCCACCGCAACAACCCTTCTACGAGGCGCGGGAGCGGAGAGACACGTCGTAAACGAGGCCGAATAACTGCTTGATTAACACCGAAGACGAGTTTTTTTTTGTTTCCTCAAGCTCAACGAGACGTTGCATTTGAAGAAAAGGCTTGTCCCCGCTGCTTCCCAACGCAGGAACTCTTGCCCGCTACAGGAGGTGTACACACTGCATCATCACTCGAAGGAGGTAACAAAATGCAGCACCCGCTTTGAAGCTCATTTGGTGCTCCTGTATGGTTTGTGCTGTCTTTCGAGACGTCATCTGGTCATTTTTCTGAGTGATGTAAAGGCGGCTATAAGACCAGTACAACTATAAGCGCCTGTCATGTTCCTCCGAGGGGACGAGGGCATGTCGAAAAACGAAGCGACACATAAGTAGACGAACAAAAATTCATTTACTCACAAGCACAAAAGAAAGCAGAACAGGAATAAAAATATAAGCCGAAGTGAAAGAACGAAAAATAGAGTGATTAATTAGCTACAGTCAATACAGTCAGCCTCGGTCGCGCGCTGAGAACACTCACAGTCTCGAGCGTCGATCTTGCTTGGAACGGAACGCGGCCTTGTTCCTCGATGTTACGGGTGTGGATCCAAGCTTGCTAGGAGCTCTAGGCCTTCCAGCACCTGTTCGATGGTGTCGCTTGACCGACCAGGTACGCGGCCTGGGTTGACAGGAGTGTTGCGAGGACACCCCTTCGCGTCCGCCTTCGAGCTTGAAGTCCAATGCTCCGGGCTTCTGGTGCGAGCAGCAGGCACGACGTCGCTCCGGCTCGATGGCGGCGAGAAGACCTGGAGCGGAGCCAGGGTTCACCAGGAGCGAAGCCTGGGCTGCCGGGAGCGTTCGCGTCTCAGCTGTCGCCCTTCAGGTTCGGTCGTCGAATGTCCTCCGCGAGCTTCTCCTTTCCCTTTTGCTCGAGCTTCTCCTTTCCCTTTCGCTCGAGCTTGCCCCCTTCTTCGTCTTTCGCTTTCACTGTCACTTCAGGAACGTGACACTCCCCCCTTCTTCAAGAGCCTCACTTCCTGAGGCGAATAGCGGTCCAAGTTCTGATGAGATGTGCGTCGCGTCGTTGGCGTCGCTTGTCTTCCTCACAACGCTCACCACACACACACGCATCAAAACATCAACATACGCATAAAAACAAAATAAGACCTTGATATTCGCACCAGTCTTAACACTGTTCATAACGCTCGTTCAGGCTTGGCAGTTTATCCTTTGAAAGTTTCGGCCCGACGTCTGCTTCTGGAAACATTACTGTAACTTTCCTTTAACTTTGTTCCAAATGAACTCAAAGCTTCCCGGTGCATTATATAAGCTAGTCACGACTCCTCACACGCGACTCATAAAGTCAGCCCCCGCGTTGTCTCTACCCTTAATATACTCTACATGAAAACTTTGATCTTGCAACGTCCAAAGGCTGATTGATGGTCGTGTGTACCTTGAAAGTTCTCCCGTACAACAACAACTCGAATCCTTGCGATCTGGTGATATCTTCCCTAGTTAAAGAACTGTTCAAAAGCGACTTAAATTTATACTGTAAGCTATTACCGGACACTAAGTCCAAGAAGACAAGAAAACGAACAGTCACAAACTGGATTCCAAATAACTGGCCTGGAACTAGCGAAGTATCATCACAAAAGTTCGAAAACCAGAAGTTTGTTTAGAGTTCGAATACCATGTATAACTCACTTACCAAGTGAAAGTTTAAAAAGAAAACACTGAAACCGCCATGACAACAGTGCGAAATCCAAAGACGAAAAACAATCAAAAACGACGCAGCTTATGACTTGCAGCAGACGCTACAAACATGCTGTGTACAAAGTCCTGTCATAATTTCAGTATTAAATTGGCTTTCTTAATCTAAATTAGCTAACCGCCCAACCTGGGCCTTCGAGCTGACCAGCTCGGCGTAGGACCTAACCGCGTCTTGGCGTCACACTCAATCTGTGCTAGGCTGGTCTCAGCCGAATCGGACACAACCTCTGAGCATTTAGTGCTTCCGATTTGTTTTTGTATCCGAACTTGCTTCCGCATCTTCTGGACCGCTCGTCTCTGACTCCTGCTTATCTGGCGTGCGTCCTGTCTCAGCCCAGTGATTCCTGTTCGGCGACGAAGCTTGCGTACCCTGAAGCACTCTCTCCGCCCTCCTCTGATCTGCTTTGCGTTAGGCATTTGACTCTGTGGTCCTCTCGCAGAAACAATGCTGCGTTTTGTTCGACGAGATTCAGTCAGACATTTCTTTAATTCAAACTTTTCGCCGCTATCTCGTTGTCGGGATTCCGAAGCATCACCGGCTAGAAGCCCCACCCATAATGCATTGGTTGCGTCCTGCTCGCTCGGTATCTCAGTTCTCGCCGTTTCTGGGGTGAAGCTTAAACCTCCGTAAGGTTTCAAAGCCTCCCCGAATAATCTCATTTCCCTGGCAGGCGCCCCTGTGTCTGCACTCAGGGAACGGGTGAGTGTTATCGAGTCACCCTCAGGTTTCTCATCCGCGTTTCGCTCTTCAACTGATGCGCACATTGCATCTTGAGCTGAAGTCACAATGGCTTCCAAAAGCCCGATCATCTCTTTCAGGCTACGTGATTCTGCCTGAAAACACGACAGTCGTGCGGCCGTCTCTCTTTTACATTTCTGCATTTCTAAGGAATCTCCGTCCCCTCTATTCTCCTCTTGCCATAGCATTTCCCATTCTTCACATTCCAGCTCCCACTCTTGCTTTACGAACGAAAGGTGACCTTCTAGCCACTTCTTCAGTGACACCTCGTCCATTTCCAAGGTCAGCCCAAGTTTCGTTACCCTATTGAGTGTGTCATCATTTCTCATCCATGCTCTTTCGTCGTCTACAGATTTCTTCAACTCTGGCCCAGCATAGCCCCGTTCCTTTCCGACAGCCGTTAATCTCTCTACCTCCATGGCCCTGGATGTCTCTCGCCTTCCGACGCCCCTCTACCTCTCAGAAGAACAAGACGTCAGAATGGGCCATCATCCTGGCAGGCTCGCCAATTGTCATGTTCCTCCGCGGGGACGAGGGCATGTCGAAAAACGAAGCGACACATAAGTAGACGAACAAAAATTCATTTACTCACAAGCACAAAAGAAAGCAGAACAGGAATAAAAATATAAGCCGAAGTGAAAGAACGAAAAATAGAGTGATTAATTAGCTACAGTCAATACAGTCAGCCTCGGTCGCGCGCTGAGAACACTCACAGTCTCGAGCGTCGATCTTGCTTGGAACGGAACGCGGCCTTGTTCCTCGATGTTACGGGTGTGGATCCAAGCTTGCTAGGAGCTCTAGGCCTTCCAGCACCTGTTCGATGGTGTCGCTTGACCGACCAGGTACGCGGCCTGGGTTGACAGGAGTGTTGCGAGGACACCCCTTCGCGTCCGCCTTCGAGCTTGAAGTCCAATGCTCCGGGCTTCTGGTGCGAGCAGCAGGCACGACGTCGCTCCGGCTCGATGGCGGCGAGAAGACCTGGAGCGGAGCCAGGGTTCACCAGGAGCGAAGCCTGGGCTGCCGGGAGCGTTCGCGTCTCAGCTGTCGCCCTTCAGGTTCGGTCGTCGAATGTCCTCCGCGAGCTTCTCCTTTCCCTTTTGCTCGAGCTTCTCCTTTCCCTTTCGCTCGAGCTTGCCCCCTTCTTCGTCTTTCGCTTTCACTGTCACTTCAGGAACGTGACAGCGCCTTATAAGTTGATTGTGTTAGATAGTTTGTCAGCGACATTAAAACAATTACTCCGTGGCGACTTATATTACTTGCCGCCATTTTTTAGAAAAGAAATTGATGCACCTCCAATTCCTCCTAAAGCAATGCATAGCAGCTAAAAAACAAAACAAAACAAAACTTTCTATTGGGGATGAAAGGGCATTCATTCTTAAAGAATATGTTAAAACGTACTCCTACTTTATTTTGAAAGTACATTGTACTCATAGTACTGTGCTTCAAGTACATTGCACCCGGTGTACTTCGTACTTTACTTAAAGTACATAACCTGTCATTTACTTTGTACTTTTAAGTAGTTTTTAGAAGTACTTTACGAAACACTTTATGCAAACAAAAGTTGTCTGCAAAATCAAGCTCAGACAGTGCTAAAGCTCAAAGGAAAAATGATACGTCAGCAGTCCATCATTGATCAAAAAGAAAAAGAAGTACAAAACAATAATACATGAGGAAGCAAAACCAGGCATTAAAGCATTTCTGTGAAAAAACAAGCCGCTTTATATTCGGCTAGCAGAATTTCGCTAATGGATCGAAACGTATGTACTTCCTTGTTAGTAGAAAAAAAGTAACTTCGAAAGTAATTCGCTACTTTTTTACGGTAATTAGTAATTTACTGAGTTACTTTTCATTTGAGTAAGTTTTATCCTACTCAAATACCTTTTGGGGCTAATACTCAATAACTTAACTGAATTACTTTTTTGAGTGCCTTGTACATGTCTGGGTGCGCATTTTCGGCCCCGCTTTGATGTCCACGGGGTGTAGCCAATAACGTCGCGGGCATCAAAATTATATTTGCTGTTATCTTGACGTAAACAGGCCTTATTTTGGATGCCACCGACTGCATTTCGAAACGTCGGTCGGTCGGCGAATGTGTGCATATTCGGGTGCTCGGCGGTGTCCTCGCTGGTGTGTGTTGTGGACGTGCCGTCTGCGCTCGTCCCGTTCTGTTGCGTATCAATTGCCGACGTCCAGGAACATCAAGGTAAGCGTTTTCGGATTTCGTTCGCCCGGTTGAAGATTGAAGATTCGTAGTGTCTAGAGTACCTTCCGACGGCACTTTTGAGAGCGTTCAAGTGCCGTCCGACGGTACTCCACTCAAGCGTTGAGTGCCGTCCGAAAGTCTCGTATAAAGTGAAATGTCGAAACGAGATTTCGGGAGCTGTAGCGTAGCTTAGTGGTAATATGTCTGCATCATGCGCAAGCGGTCGCTCATTAGATCCACAGTGCGGGCTTACTTTGTTTTCTTTTTTTCCAAAATTTTGTTTTGAAGGGCATTCGGCGATATTTACGACATTTTTTTCTCACAATTAACACAAAAAAAACTTAAAAAAAACACGTTGTCGACAAACGTTTGCTCCACAAAATGGTATGGGACTTCCTTTCCGGAGGTGCATGCGGGACAGCGGTGCCTGGTTTGCCGGCTAAACCACCGTGGACGGGGCCAAGTGGGTTAATAGTTTTGTTATAAGCAGCCGCATACTGTCGCCAAGGTAACGCACGACAGGGCTAAAAGCGCGAGCTACATGCTCACTCGCCACTTGCAAGGCCTTCACAGCTATTCTATACAAGGGGGATAATCCGTCATATTACACACGAGTACAGCTCGAGAAAAATGCATACAAAATTACTGCGGCTGGGCTCTGTGGCCTCCATTACACGTAATCTTAATTTGCAACAGGAGTGACAGCCGGCACCGGGTGAAGTTTGAAAATAGAGAACGCTCAACTGGATGATCCTGAGAACACGACGAGTACAGGCGGCACGTCGACAACACGCACTAGCGTGAACACCGCCGAACGCGCGACCACACACACGCCGAGCGACCGACATTTGAATGTGCAGTCAGCGGCATACAAAATAAATCGTGTTGTTGACGTCAAAATAACAGTGCACATTATAGCGACGTTTTAGACGTCAAAATAAAAGGCCATTATTTTGACGTCCGTGACGTCATTGACCACGCCCCCTGGACATCACATCGGTGCCGAAAATGCGCAGCCTACACGTCTGCCCACGAGGCATCGAGAGTGAAAGCAACACACGGAGAGTATCAGCTTGGCCTGCTGACTAATGCCCAGCGTGAAACAGCGTTATCTCGACAACCGCTCTTATATGCAGTTTTACTTAAAAAGAGGTCCTTGTATAGTCCGCACTCCTAAATAGTCCACATTACTTAGAACGTTCACATTTGATCGTGCATAGCCCTTGTACGTTAGTCCCCAAAAATATGGTAATATCTTTTATCGAATTTTTTTTTTTTTAATTCTACCCAAAACCGATATTTCGATTATTCATGACGCCAACGGTTGGGCAGACTTTCTCTAAAATGTGTTTGGAGATACAAATACCAGTATATATTGCAAAGACAGGTAAAACACTTATACTGAAATACATCCGTACAAAGGTATTATTATACGTACGTATCAAAAATACGTTTAAAAATACAAACGTTTTTAGAAATACATTTTTCCGGGGCAGCCGTTCTCACATATCATTTTTTAAAAAGCTTTTTGTGTTGTGAACTTTTGTATGACCGGCAAAAATTACTATTTGTAAACCAAATGAAACAACGATTTGCTACATACTTTATTTTTTTTTAATATAAGAGGAATACAAAAAGAAAGAAGATATGTGACTTTGCTGCTACACTTGATCACATTTGAAGAGAAGGAGCTTCTTAAATACCTGGTCCGTCAGCCGTTGCGAAATTTGGCAAATAGCAATGATAGGTAAACAATATTAAGCGTTCTACAAGTGTCAAGAACACGGGTTATTATTCAAACGAAAGAAGACTGTTTTCATAATCGAAAAGGATTAAACCATGCCAATATTTTTTTTATGAATATAAATACCTTGCTTGGAGTTGGTATAGCTAGGCTTCGTTGACAGGATATGTACTTCAAAGGCGAAAAAACAGTCCCCCAGAGAAGAAGAAAACTCATGCAAATCGTGAAATAAAAATTGAAGTTGAACTTGGACGTCCTCGCGTCCGAAATATTTTTGGCGTAGAATTGCCACGCTTCCTTCAGCGTAAAACTGTGACAACTAAGCGTGCTTTCATTAGGTCGGTGATACTTTTCATCCAGCTTGCACTGCAGTTCTCCTTTGAATATATTGCACGCCTTCGAATCAATACCACACGAACCTCTAATTTCATTTCATATCTGCCCAAATATCCCCAAAATGTAAGCATCCTCTATCCCCATGTCGGTACCTTTTCTGCAGTCGCTTCAAGACGTCCCCTTTAAATGAAAGTATGTTCTATCTCATTACCTGAAGGAACAATTTTTACGCTCGTCTAGTAAATGGGGCTAGGAGTGCAATGTACAGTCCTAATCACACTTGTCTATAACGCGCGAGCGTGCGGCTTTCTCCGGGGAGCCCTAGACTGGTGGCATTCGCGGAAACTAAGCTAGTCACGTGGCGCAACTTGGAACGGCCCGCTCGAGGGGTGTCCTGCCACTCTATCAGCTGGCGGCGAACGCAGAAGGCTGCTCGCACGCTTTTTACAAACATCCGTGCTCAATAAACAAACTAAAGCATGAAGGCGTAGCAACGATGTCGTCATCAAAAAACAAAAATATACCATAAAGCACTTTACTTTTACCGCTTATCAAGCTGAAAGAGTCGAAAGGACACCCCTCGAGCGTTCCGTTCCATGCTGCGCCACGTGACTAGCTTAGTTTCCGCGAATGCCACCAGTACAGCGCTCCCCGGAGAAAGCCGCAAGCTGGGGCGTTATAGACAAGTGCGATTAGCACTGTACAGTTATAAACCCGTACCCACAGTGCCTTCAAAGATTCGATTCTACAAATATAGTTGCCCAACTGAGGCAGTCCGGAAGACAAATGTTATATATCGAAAATAGGGAAGGGAGTCACCAATTTCGGGGCCATAATATTTGAAACGAACCTTGGTCTGTTTGAAAACGAAGTCTCAAGGTCCTACTTACTGTTAACTGTTACTCCTCTGAAGCACAGAAGGAGCGAAACAGTGCCTTCAGCTTTCGCTTGGGGGTCACTGATTTCTCAAACATTGTAACGAAATACATTGGCCCGGGATTGTATCGGGATACAAGGAATACACTATAAATGCATTTCGATATTGAAATCCAGGTGCTGATTGAAACTTGTCTCGCAATACGAAAATATTAATACTAAAAGTATTGCTGAGATGCTATCGCGACACATTTGTATCACGATACTGCATGCCCAACCCTGCCGGCCAACCTATGTTGCTAACTTTCTTGAGAGCATATTTTCCAGTTAAAAATTAAATTCCACAGCCGCGACACTTCACTAGTCGTAAGAAAGACTATCTTGCTTTTTTTGTTTCTTTATTCAAACGGTTTCTAACATGTGCTGGCGTCGAGGAAAGGACAAAAAACGGGGATGGCTGGTGGCCCCCTATTTTTCTACACTTAAATATACGACATGCGTTCGCATCGGTATTTCTATATGACAATACTGGAAAAAAGCATATAAATATACACCGAGATGTACAAAAGAGGGAAACATTATGACAACCAAACTTAAACTAGATCCCATTTAAAAAAAAATGGTGTACTCCAGAAGCCAAGGATCAGGGTGATCGGTCAATGCAGATCGGTAAACAAGCGGTGATTTACCCCGTCGCCACGGCCGAACAAAGAAGCTACTTAAACCGTGTAGTGTTCCTGTTACAGACAACAATAGTAGACGGATGTGGGGAATCTATCACAAGGCAAGCGGGGCTTAGTGTACTTCCGTCCTGCACAAAAGCGACACACTCAGGACAGTGGCAATATATAGCAGCTCAAGTAGTGCCATTCGTGAAGACAAAATTTGTTTTTGCTTTTTGTCTGGCAATTTAAGGTCCCGAAAGCTCATAAAAAAAGTAAAGTTATCAAGAGACTAGAAATTATTTAATTATATTGTGAGTGTATTGGCCCTAAATTGCCAAACAAATGACACAATTAGGCGTTCTCTGCCTTGTTAATTAGTTGTTATCCGTTTTTTTTTTTTTCTGGGAGGGGGGGGAGCGGAGAGGGGGAGGGTTTATTTCTTGGAGAAATTTCCAGAACTAGGCCGTCTGATTGTCCACTGGACCCAAATTTCCAAGAAGCACCAAAATTAGGCTTCTCTGGTGGTTGTTCGGTTGACGCGTGGAATCTTTGGCTCATTCTTGGCACTTTGCGAATTGTGTGGCGAACTGCAGAAAAGCCACATAAAATCCCTTCCAAAAAGTACTTTGTCACTAACTAACACCTTGGAGGGAAACCTTATTAGGCCTAAGTTAGGCGAACTGCGAAACTTGAACCAAGTTGGGCGTTGTTCTGGCGCGCTGTCTGGATGTGGTACCATAGCCATAGTCTGGATGTGGTACCATATTTGTAGTATGGCGTAGTTCCATAGCGAAGCATTGCTGATAGCTTCCTGGAGCTTAGGGCAAACAGTGCTCATAAAAAACAAAACATAAATCAGTAGTTCACCATGAGACAGCTTGGCAAAGAGGGTAGAGCAATGTCCCTGGTACGCAACGCATGGCGCCCTAGGCGATGGGCAGGAGGCGTCCGCTGTTAAACAACAAACCACTCTCCGTGGTTTGAGTCAGACTTTCTGTTAAATCTAAACTCTCTAATGCAGAGCAGTCATTTCCAACCACATGTTTGGAAGTAAACCCACGTAAAACAAATTGTTTGTAAAAACAAAACTAAAAACTTTGTGCTTAAATTTAAGTGATTTGATAACCCGCTTTTCTTTGGTTATCGCAGAAGGAAAAAAAACATAAAAATAAAAAAGGTAGAAATTGTAGAATGCATATAGTTTAAAAATGTAAAACAAAAAATTATGAAATATACCTATTAGAAATGGTGGTAGACGAATAGTGTTTCAACGGTGTTTTCAAGGATGCGGTCTGTATCATCATATCTTGTCTCCTCTTGGTTCTCCTCAATCTCTCGCTGAAAGGAAGTTGAGTTTCAGGATTCTGGTTTGTGCAGAAAGTGAACCCCGCTCCGTCAAGTCAAGCCAGGCAGCTTTGCGTTTTATCGAATTTATGACAAGAGACAAAACAAAACTATCGGCCCTTTCCATCTTCTACTTCCATTTAAATAGAGGAAAAACGCTTTTTCATGTTGTTTCCTTTGTGAGCTGACAGGCGCGACACGTGACGTCCGTTTTACGAGAAAAAAAGGAGGGCACAGCACAGTCTGCAGATAGATGTTTCATCTCCGGTAAGAAAATGCAGAGCCGCGATAACTTCTAGGCGTCACTCCACCGAAAGAGTCGCAAAATGTCTTCGGAGTCTAACCAAACAGATTTGAAGAATCTAAATTCGGCGTTTCCATTTTCCTTTTTTTTTTTTCTTAAATCGCGGAATGTCTTGTGTATAAAAATAAATTCAAGAAAACGTGGAAAAGTTCGAATGTTCAAAGGGAGCCATAAAAGAGCTCGTTCATAAAAAAATGTGATAAGCAGGAAAAAATACGGAAGATTGGGTTTCGGAAGAAGGCCTAAGGAAGAAACGTTGTGCTATCTTTCACGGGAGCACGGGGTAGGAGCCCTTGGTGTTGTGACAGGCTGCGTAGCCGAGAAAGGCTTTCCTTGAGCCCGTTTATATTTTTTAAGCGTGTTTACGCTCCGAATCTTTAGTCGGCCTTCGATTTGCTTACAACCTTTCCGGGCAGACTCTCATGACTGGTTCAGTATATGCGGGAATTTTAGAGTCTACTTTATATTTTTACTCAGAATACAGACACTCCGTTTTTGCCTCTAGCATGCATTTTGAGGCATACGGCTGGTCTGGTGAGTCTTCTGTTCTGGATATCTAGCATTCTATAGACATGAAGCAATAAACACTAGAAATAATAGGGCACAGTGGAACTTGTCACACTATATGCATATGATTTCAGAACATGCCTGCTTTGTAGTGCGGTGTAGTTTCACCTAACCATGTCGCCCACCTCTGCGCCGTACTGCTCGTTGAAACAGCGTCTACGGGAAGTTCCGTAACTGAGCTAACCTATAATCGGTGACAGGTTAAGAATTCAGGGGAAGCTCCTTCCACCCCTTTCAACCTCACCAGAATCAACTCTGGATAGGGGGCGACTCCTCTCCAGCGTCTGTTCCGCTAAAGTGAAAAGGGGTGAAAGAAGTTCCCCCTGAACATTTAACCTGGCATTAACTATGCCAACATTGACTCTGATTAATACCCACTGCAGAAGCTGGCCTTACCAAGTCTCACAGGACCCTTTAGCAGCCATATTCTATGATCACCGGCATAGCTTAATAATTGATAAGTTATGTTGTTGAGTGCCCCCAAGAATTTTTAAGATCATAAAGCCGCCAAAGAAGAAGCTAATGCGTAAATCGTTTGAAAACTACCGCGGAGCCTGCAATGCCTTGTTCGCGCTGGGCTGGAAATACAACATTCGGGTAGCGTGCTGCTATAGATTCTTGGCGAGTGTGTGGGTTGAGGGGGGTGGCGTTATTTTTGAGCATGAATTCTTAGATTCACTACAAATAAAAATTGAAAGCCGTTTACCACTCCCTGTAACGCCGAATAGGAGCGCAGCTCTTGAGGAGGAGGAGGAGGGAAGGGTACTGAGGGGAGGGTAGACCCCTCCTCCTCCTCCTCCTCCCATCATTCTTTAATATGCAACGGGGTGGTCACGTGACCTCGGGGGGAAGGGGGGTGTAACGTGACTTCGGAGGGAGGGGGTCACGTGACCTCGGGGAGGGGGGCCACGTGACCACGGCGGAGGGGGTCACGTGACTTCGAGGGGGAGGGAGGGTCACGTGACCTCGGGGAGGGGGCCACGTGACCTTGGGGGGTCACGTGACCTTAAAGGGTTACGTGACCTTGGGGTGACCTTGGTTACGCCGACGGCGATGCCGACGCCACTCAAGCCGGAAACGGGCGCCTAAGAGCTGCGCTCTAAAACATAACTAAAGTGCTGGTCAAAAACCTTAATGCTGAATTTCCTTGAGGTAATGTCACTGCACAATTAAAGCAATCACCTGATAAATGTTTCACTAAGGGATTAGAGGAACTTACGTGAAGGCAAAAGAGACGTTCTAGAAAATGGTACCAAGAATGCATGAAGGTGCACTAAAATGTAAACTTTTTCGAATAATAATAATAATTATACTTCTAGATAAAATATATATATATATAAAACTTTGCTTATACGGATACCCACACCAATAAAGTTTGTAACCTCAAACACAATATCGTGCATACTTGTGCAACAGTAGCTTTAAAAGTCTGTAATGCTTTCTTGGATACTTATGCACATAGTCACTTGGCCTGTTGTGTAAATCGGTGAGCGTTTTTGTATAATTCACGAGCAGAATTTTCAAGAATTTATCGCAGATGATCTATTCTGACCGCGTGTTATGACTTTGATGGACAGCCTTGGGGCAGCTTGTAAAAAGGCACGCCAGAAGTCTTTCTCGATGTTGGCGTGTAATTCGGGAAACAACAGTACACCGCTGGGCCACGAGCAAAAAAAAAAAAAAACTTTGAGCAGCAGCGTTAACAGGGTGTAACAAGTAAAATGATAGGATGCAAACGCTCCAACACATAAAAATATGCATGCTTTCCTGTGATGGAAAATGCCATATAAAAATGAAGCGCGGAACTCCAATTCGTTTGTGACAACATACCAATACCTTTTTGCTCCAACGCTAGCGCACAGGTCGGTAAATATATTTTAAGTCAACTTAACGAAGAAAGCTTTAAGTGTGATAAGTACCAAAAAATGAAGTCTCACAAACTAACCCGTAGAAATTGAAACAATAAAATCACCTAAAAAAACGTTTTGACGAAAAAAAAGTAAATAAGAGAAAAATACTATGTGCCATCCTATATAGGTGCAGTTACACCAAGAAGGTGAAAGACTTCGAGCAGTTCTGTAATTCCCACAAACGAAAACGAAACGTCGGCCAAACAAAAGGACAGTTTAGTGTTCGATAAATGTACGCCCTATTTTTTATCCAGAGAAAATAATAGGCGCGGGAGCAAGAAAGGAACGGCAGATACAAAAAGAGCGAAGGACCTGCTTTCGCAATAACGGACTCAAACGGAGACAAATCTGCAAACAAAGACATACTCGGAAGCTTCAAAGAACTCAAAGTTCAGGACTAAACCCTTATATAGGTCGACCTGTACCCGAACGCGTTCGGACAGAAAAAAAAATGGTTGATGTTTTCAATGGGAAAAACAAATACAAGCGGCAGCAAAGTGCGCCGGAAAAAAAGAGAGAACACGATAGAACTCAACAACACCTCAGGGCAAGGAGTGTGGAAGAGCGGAAAAAGTAGAAGGTAAGAAATTGGGAAAGGTAGCCCCGTGAGTTGCAAGACCGGGCAACTGTCGCTTAGGACACGGCGAGCGATAACGAATGAACCCGAGGCCAAAAAGACTCTCACCGAAAAGAAAGCAGAAGAAGAAAAGCGGGGAAAGAGAGGGATCCGGCAATTACAAACATATTCTGCGGAAACACACCATCCGTGCCGAATTTTTGTTGGTTCCAATCACCTTTATCTCTCGCCGTTTTCTTCTCTTTTGTTGCCATGGTCATCTTTGGATTCTTTTCTATAAACGATAATTTTTTCCTCTGCTGCTGCCATCGAGCTTTCTAAGGTTGGCTTTATGTTTACCGGCCGAGTTATCTTTAACCCAGTTGAGAACTTCTGTAAAAAGAGCTTTTTTCTTTCACTTTCTTGCAGCTCACAGCAGTCACGTCTTTGCTACTATGTTTAAAAGTACCAGCAATCAAAGTCCTCTTTTTCCTAGAAAGTGGGTGACAGCGAGGTAACCGACGTACGAGCAAAAACTGTCGAATCAAAAGCCGCGCTTCGTCACAATTAATTACCAGGTAAGAGGAGTATAGATAGTTTAAGAATATCGTCAAGATCTCCGCGTCAACACTGCGTACGAAGCGCGCAAGCTGCTGAAGCGCGGCAAAGCGCTACTTTTAGTTTAGCGGAACACACACATATATATGAAAGCAGCTACAGCGCCATCAAGATGAGCCTATGCAAACTGCTCCAATCAATCTAAGGCCGGTCTGAGGCCAAGCATATCCGATACTTTTAGTCCCATCGTTACTCAAAAATTGGGAATCACTTTCCCGGTGCCTGCTGTCAACGAGGTCCGTTTTTTTTTTTTTTTTTTTATCACTTTACGGCCAGCAGTTTTAGGAGGGGTTCGCCTTTTTCAATCTGAGAAAGTCTTGCACTGCATGCACGCAAATGCTTACCAGCGAGCGTACGTACGCAAAGCTCGTTGCGTTGCCTGCTTATGGCGCATGCACAGTGTGGAGAAGGAAGCGCTAACGCAAATGTGCAGTGGTTGCGTTTGCTCTTAAACGAAATGCTAAAACTCACTATTGTTTCAATGGCTGGTTCGTGCGCTTACGCTTTGTTGCGAACGAATGTGCGCTGTGCAGCCTTGAGTTCTCTTGTGATCTATTACCACGAGAGAAGAAACTGGCACTCTGGTGCCCTTCATGACGTGGGCCTGGTACTGCACTTCACTATAATGAAGGGTTTGCGCTATTTGCGAGGTCGAATGTACATACTATTTCCAAGAAATTATCGTTTATACCGTCGTAAAAAAAATACTTTCAAGCTCATAACGAAAAAGGAATCCGCAAAAAAAAAACAATGAAAGATACAGATCTCAATAACTTTTTCCGCCTTTGCTATTAAACGGTTTTCACGACTCGAGTATTTACGTGAAGCTTGCTACATCTTCATATCCCCGTATTTAATGCAAGATTAAAACGAGTATACATATATCTGTTTTGATGCATCGAAACATACTGCATTAATTGGTTAGAAATGACAGCGTACCATCATATTTTGCTCGAACTGCTTGTCTGAACTGAGTGAAAAATGTGTGGCGTTTTTGTGTTCCACTGCACGCCCGAAAACAGTCAATCTTTGATAGTGGCTCAAAACTGAAAACAGTATACATCGAAGAGATAATTCCGGGACATCAAAACTTTTGCGTAGACAGCACCATCTGAAGGCATGCGAGTTTCATTTTGCTAAACATTTTTCGCCTGAAAGAGAATCCTGCAAGAAGCCAGTGCTTAGAATGCTTTTTTTTTTAATTCGAAAGCATTAACTGTTCCATGAAGCGAAGCTCGCGTTGTCTGTAACTATCTGTAGCAGAGAAACGGCAGTTAATTTCCCACTGGTCAAAAGCACGGCAACGCAGATGCTTCGTAACGCAAGCCGTGGAGCCGGCGGGGTTCACTGCGCCTGCGCAGTGGGGGAGCGTGATGCCACCGACGGAGCGTCGTATGCGATAGGAATGCCCTTTCGCATTCCTGCACGTAAACAATCTTAAATGTCTTTTGTATCTTTCTTTTTAATTTTAATCCGAGGCTGGGATTTTGACGAATCATGTAGAAACTCTGATGACAATTGCATCAACCATAGTATAGGAAAAAAATACGCAAAGAGTAGCAGAAACAATTTGTAGTTTTTGTGCAAGCAAGAAATGCCGACCGACATCTTAAACAGTGTAAAGTGTAACAATCGAAGAATGCCGGGATCAAATAACATTACAAATGCGGCTTTAAACGTAAATTTTCGGTACTTGAATTCTAATAGTGAGATCGTTGTAGCCACAGCTGCTAGTGAAGGCAATAATAGTTAAGCATTGGACACGCTATTTAGTTTGTCTAGTCTGCTGCCGGGTTCCTCTGCCGGCAACTTAAACATTCGCGTTTATTGAGGGCAATGTTCGCGGTAACGCGGTACAAATAACAGCGTTACCGGTAACATTTTACTTTTATTGGTAACGTAGTAACGCACTCGTTACTTTTTTTAAAAACAGTGACGGGTGACATACATTGCTTAGTTCAAGTGACGAGTAAATATGTTACGTTACTCGTTACATTTCGTCTCAATACTCAGAAAAAAGTATAGAAATTTTTTTTCGTGTTTCTATACTTTGTTTTACGCTAAGTCCAGACGAAGCCGACGCTACGAGCTCATGCGGTTAATCAGACAGCGTCAAAGGGGCGCCATCGTGGTGTTCGTCATGTTTCTGTACGTGTTACATCATCGCTGAGCCAATCATAAAAAAAAATGCGCAGTGACCTGCGCTTTTGACGTTGCGTGATTGGCCCCATTAACCCGTAACGTCGGCTGCGTCTGAACATGAGCTGTAGTGAAGTATAGGCGCCAAGTCATTAATCATTGAACTCATATCACATACCTTCAAAAGTTGGCCTGTTTCTTCACCACGCAATACGTCCCACCTTAGAAGGACCCCAACGCCCACGCCCTTTGTGCCAGTGTCGAAAAACGCGTTCGCAAAAAAACAAAAACAAAAAAAAACATTGTTACCGTCGAGTTATAAAAAAAAGTAACGCAAAAGTGACGTGCGTTGCTTTTATTTTGAGGTAACGTAGGTCGGTAAAGCGTCCCTTTATTTCGCTAGTAACGAGTAGCGTATTCCGTTACTGTTTTGGGGGGCGAACGCTTACAACACTGACTGAGGGTGACGGTTAATTTTATGGCAGACGCAGTCTGTGCATGATATGTTGAGTAGACCTAGGTTAAGCTTGACAGGTGTGATCTGTTCCGAAGGAAATAGAAGCCAATAAGGCAGATTTAATTTCTTCCCGACTAATTTACTGCGGATGCATGATGTCAAATTTCCAAGATTATTTCAATTTCACCTAATGCTGAAATCGCATCTCCTTACACAAATCAAAATCTCTATCTTCCCCCTAACATATGACCGGACAAAAAAAAAGAGTGTATTGTTAAAGATCTCAGGACAGTCTAGCAGCTGTACAGCACCGTTCAAATCGCTCATCCAGTCGGCGTCACTCCAAACCATTTTAAGGCAGACTACGTTGAAGCATTTTTATCTGACAGAAGCAAATTCCAAGTCTTCTTTCCGGAATGTAACTCTCAGAAGGCGGTGTTTACTAAAATAAATAAATCAAATATACAAAAGGAACGTCTCCAAATCCCACCGAAAAGAATGCGTTAAACACAACACAAAACGTTTCCGAGTCGAGGAAATCGTCCGAGAGAAAAAAAAAAAACACTGAAATCTTTTTTTGCCGGTCGCAGACAACGTTTTTGTTCCGCCAATATAAATTTTATTCCGACCGTCCCGGGCAACGCGCCGCAGCAATGAAGGGTCTTTTTTGCTGCTTGAAAATACCTCGCATTCCTGAAAGCCAACAAAGGAAAGCATAGCGGACGCTCAAAAGAGATCTCACGGTCTCTTGTACAGACGACGGCAGAACACCGCTCCGATTTGCTAAATGTTTCCTTTTCTTCGTCAGGACCGCTACATCTACGGTACTTGTGCACGACAGCTTAAATGTAAAGCACCACCGACGGAAGCAATATTTCCCTCAATAGGAAAGACAAGCCCCTCAAGCGATTGCGACAATCACGTCAAGCCCAGATTGCAATAAATGAACTCGACCAACAGCACCCCGGCTAATTTTTTTTTTTTTTTTTCTCGTGTGGCTTTTCAGTTTTTTGGGTTGGATTAGTTATTATCCCTTTTATCGCAGTTAGATCGTTCCCTTTAGGTTATTTTACAGCGACAGTGCAAAACGCCTAGTTTAGATCTCAAGCAAGTCGAACAGGGCGTAATCGCTTGTTTTGTTGTTTTAATTACGAGTAAGCATTTTTGTGCATTGTTTTGCTCATGCTGGAAATGCAGCCAAACCAGCTTTGCTGACATGCCCTGCCATGGGGTACATGCGGACGTATGGACAGAAGAACAGGTAGCCTTCAGGGAGAAGGAAATTTGGTTAATTTATAAAGCATGCAATGCTTTCGAATGTAGAACACAATTCACACGCAGTGTTCGTTTAGTGACGCCGCAACAAAAGGAGGCCACTAGTCACAACCGCGCAATAAAATAATCAATTACTCGTAGCTTATATCGCAAGGCCCATTCACTTTTTCTCGCCATCCTCAGAACGTCATCTCACCAATCTGATGTATTAATTGAACCACAGTGAGTAGTGGAGGATAGTGTGGCGCGTGAGTGCAGTCGTTCCTCCCACACCAGAAAAAGGACGTTGACATTTTGTGATCGGTGAAGAAAGTAGACGTTCCTAGTATTCTTCAGGTGGTCATGCCTGCGTCCGCTCGCTGATTTTCACCGACGATAACAATGGTGTTTGAAATTGGACTACATAAAACAATAACGTTTTAACGAATACCTCTCTCGTCAAATAATTTGATTGTAGGGTTGTTAAACTATCTAATTATTCCACCAATCTCTCCGCTAAGTCTAGCGAGAAATTTTTTCGCTAAATTTAGCGGGGAAATTTTTCCGATAAATCTAGCGGGAAAATATACCCATCATGCACCGCCTGGCTACGCCGAAGCCGACGGCGACACAGACGCCGACGCCGCTCAAGCCGGAAGTGGGCGCCTAAGAGCTGCGCTCTAATAAGTTGTATGGCTTTTTGTATACGCAGTAATCGTGCATCGCGAACGCTATCGCAATCTCAGCAAACAAATTCCTCGAGGGTCTGCAAAATTAAATAAATTTGATGAACCTACATGTGAGACCGATGAACCTATTATTTAATTAGTTAAGTAAAGGTCCCCGATTAATTGGTTAAAATTATTCTTCGGCTCAAGTACTATAATTTTTATAGCATTTCCGAGCGCGATTGCGGGAGCATGAAGTTAGTCGGGTGCCATAAACACGATGCTTAAGAGGAAACACAAATGCTTAGAAGTAGAATAAATTTGTACAAAAGAAGAGTCTATCTTTTTTAAGGGAAAGGCGGGGGGGGGGGGGGGGGGGGGGGCGTACAGCGAATGATACAATATAGGGCCCAAGACATCGCCTGCAGCCGGAGGCAATATTGGTGCATTTGGAGACGAATGCCTCAGGTACGACTCTGGACCATTTCAGATCAAAACTTCGCATTATATTTCAGGTCCACACCAAACAAAGAAATCGAAGAATAAAAAATAATTAAAAACTCGAAGGTAGATATACTATAGAAAATACATAATCCAAGGAGATAGTGATCGTAGAACATTATGCGCCAGATAGACAGAACCTGAGAAAGCAGCTAAACAAACGACGTTAGCGAAATGGCAAAAAGAACCAACAGGCTGAACGATACACCATCAAGAAGGAAATAAGTTTAAAAATAAAACAAGACTAAGCGCTGCAGTGGAGATTTGTTACGCCTATTTGCCAACCGAAAAACGCATCCCACTTTTCAGTTCCTCCTTGCGACGTTTATGATAGGCGGCACAAGCATAGACTCTATAGAGATACGAAGGAAAGCGAATAAGGAGCACTCCTGATCGAATCTCCTCGGGCCGCTCTTACCTACCTCTCTCCTTCTCGCCGCTTTTTTCTTCTTTTCACAATAAATCCAAGGCAACGCACAACGAAGAAAAAAAAAAAAGGAAGCAAGAACGAATACACACATTTCTCGCGAAATGAGTTTCGCCAAAATCGGGAGCTCACGTTGGGAACCTGAGCATTACGCTGATTTGCGTCAATTTTATTTGAGCGTTTTTTTTTTGTTTTTTTTTTGTAGCCTTTAAGAGCATTGCAATGATGTTTTCTAAAACACCCGTGTGCAATACCCGCAGAAACGTAACACATAATTATATCACGCGTTTTGTTTTGAAGCTCTGTTTTTTTCTACTTCGAGCAATGGTGCGGATGCCAGTACTCTGGAAGTAAGATGTCGTATTGCCAATGTTCATCCACTTTGGTATTAAAACTCCGGGTTTCTGTGACAGGGCCAACACATGCAGCAATGCCATGTGCATGCTATGCCATGCAGCAATGCCATGTGTGCATTTCGTTTTGTTTTCTTTATTTATTTTTCTTTTGCTCTTAGTTACAGAAATAGGGAACTCCGGGAGCTGCTACTGTTGAAAATTAAAGTTTAAACGATCCTTGCTAGCGCGCGGGCATGAGAGCGAAAAAGGGAGAAAAGAAGGAAGTTGAAGTAGATCGTTCACCAGAGCTGGGTCATCCTGTTCCTTTCCCCTACGATTGCTCTCAAGGCGCAAACTTTGGTGCCGAAACCCGGGAGTTGAACAAAGTTGGACGCCGCATTGGTGAATATGGATCGACTAAAGAAGAAACGAGCGGTTCGACGCGGCCGGAACACCAAGCTGATTAATGAGATACGAGCTGCGCTAGAGTCGGACCCCATGGACTCCAAGAGACTTGAAAGTTTGCGTGACAGACTGCTCGCTAGCAACGACGAGCTTCGGAAAGTCAATGAGGAGATGAAGCCCCTCATCGACGACAACGACTTAGAGGAGGACTACAACACCGTGGCTGACTTCGAGGACGAGGTCGCAAGGATTGTCAGTGAGGTGCGAGCACAAACGACACCGCAACCGCCACGCTCCGGAGGCGAAAAAGGCAGCAGCTCCCAGTTGACTGGAGTGAAGATCCCGAAACTACAACTGTTGCAGTTCCAAGGTGAGCTCACAAAATGGCAACCATTTTGGGAGCAAATCGACGTCGAGGTACATTGCCACACAAGTCTTTCTGAGCCGGAGAAGTTCCAGTACTTGCGCTCGCTTCTCGTGGGACCAGCAGCCAGTATGATTTCTGGACTACAATCCACAGCTGCATCTTACCAAGATGCGGTAGAGATGCTGACCGAACTTTTCGGTGATAAACAACGACTCGAACGCGAATCTTCTAGAAAGACTGTGTAAGCTACCAGCTGTGAAGTCTGAGCGCGACGTACAGGGCCTACGGAACGTCTACGATCACGTGCAAACAAACATCCGTGGCTTGCGTTCCCTGGGTATTTCGAGTGATACATACGCAACTATGCTGGTTGATATACTTCTGACCAGCTTGCCATCACACATCGTAGTGGAGTACTATCGCATCAAGAGCTATATGCCACAACTGGCTCCTCCTACTCTCCCCGAACAGACTGCCGCCACTTCCAGTACTGCGACACGTTGTGAGGCTATGGTTGATACATCGAGGAATACGGGAAAACAGCTGGCTAATCTGCTACAATTTCTACGGGTGGAAATCGAGAGCCGCGAGCGATCCTCACGCGACGAGCGTCCATCGGCGAATCTTTCACCCTGGGCTTCCAGACCTCGACAGACTATATCGATTCCTTCAACAATGGTGTTGCAAAACTCAAGTCATCTAGATGACGCTTGTTTCTTCTGTGGAAAGGAGAATCATGCTGCCAGCACATGTTCTTCAGGGAGCTCCTTAGATGAGAAGAAAAGGCGGCTTGCACAGGATAGCCGATGTTTCCGATGCACGAAACGAGGCCATCGCTCTCAGGATTGTCGCACCAAGGCTTGATGTACCACGCGCGGCGGGAGACATGCCGTCTCTATGTGCATCCCAGAGTGGCGGCCAAACTCACCTCATCGTGGAGCTCCGACCGAGAGCGGAGAGGCCACCGACGTCTTAACGGCAGGTTCCACATCTTCACCTGGCGGCAACGGCGTTCTCCTGCAGACTTTCAGGGGCTGGATTGTGACTGACAAGAAATCTGCACACATCCGTGGCATCGTAGATGGGGAAGCCAGAAAACATTCATCCGAGAAGAAGTGGCCACAAAGCTTTAACTGGACACTATAGGGTACCTCGACTTGAAATTTAACATCTTCGCAAGCACAGAAACAAACATTTCCAGCCAACGATTAAAGGTCGTGCGTCTCCATCTGCGAAGCCAGTACGCTACGGCGAGCCATATATTGGAGGCCGTGGTTGACCCGTTCATATGTAAGGAGCTTGCAGAAACACCGGTCAACCACTCGTTCATACGAACATTCTCGGGCGAGCTCGCGGACGAGTTTATGTTCCCCTCAGTGAAATCAAAAGCCGTTATAAGTCTTCTCGTAGGGGCTGACCAGATGTGGTGACTTCTTACGGGAGAGATCCGACGCGCTGAAATTGCCACCGAGCTGGTGGCCATTTCAACTGTGCTAGGATGGACCTTCCAAGGGCCGACCACCGCAGCGCAGGTGTTATTATGTTCTATGAATGCGGTTGTGTGTGCTCTCAGCGTCAGGGCTAGTCACGAAGATGATTCCATCGCTTTGCAAAAGTTTTGGGAATTAGACAGCCTTGGCATCGTGGACGAGCCAACGACTACAATGCAGGACCATAAGAACGTAATCGAACACTTCAACGAAAACATCACGATGAAAGGAGGGCGCTATCAAGTCGCTCTCCCCTGGAAGGACACCTCAGCATACTTGGAAAACAACTATGATGTAGCCCACAAAAGACTACATAGCCTGATCAGAAGACTGAAGCGGGATGGCACCGTTACAGAGTACGACGAGGCAATTAGACGCTATATGGTTGATGGGCATGCAGAAAGAGTCGAAGAGGACAGCCAGAACAGTGGACCCGTCTACTACATGCCTCATCGAGCAGTGGTTCGAGCGGACTCAGCGACAACGAAGCTTCGAGTCGTCTTCGACGCCTCAGCTCACGGACCAAATTAAACACTGGATCCCTGAACGAACACCTGGAGACGGGCCCGAAGATGAACACGGAACTCCTGCCAGTGCTGCTACGGTTCCGGAAGCAAAAAGTGGCGGTCACTGCCGACATACAGAAGGCCTTCCTGCAGATAGCCATCGCTAAAGTAGACAGGGATGCCCTTCGCTTTCTATGGTTTTCCAGAGCGTCTCGACCGCACGAGCCACTGTCTGTCATAGAGGAATGGCGAGGGACAAGAGTACTTTTTGGAACTACTGTGAGCCCATTTCTACTTGCAGCGACACTCCGCCATCACCTGGAATCTGCGAGAGACCAGAGGAAACCCATCGCAGATACTCTACTTCGCTCGTTCTACGTTGATGACATGCTGACAGGACATACTCAACTCGAACCGAAATACAAAGCGCTCCGTGCTACAAGCTTCTGCTCGAATTTTCGATCCCCTTGGATTCCATGCCCCCTATGTAATCCGGGTGAAGATGCTGTTTCAGTGAATGTGGCAGCGAGGAGTGGGATGAGACGATGAGCTGCCAGATGACTTGCGTGAAGAATGGATGGCGTGGTGCACCGAATTGAGAGATCTAAGGTTAGTCACGACACCGAGATGTCTCTTGCGGATGGATGGGGAACTGAATTCTTTGCAACTACATGTATTCACCGACGCCAGTCCTAGCGCATACGGGGCCTGTGCATACTTGCGCGTCGTGAACAACACAGGAGATGTTATCTTGACTTTAATTATCGCTAAAGTCAGAGTTGCTCTTCTCAAGACGCTGTCCCTGCCGCGTCTCGAATTGATGGGAGCACTATTGGGAGCACGACTTGATGTATCATTGCGAACAAACGTATTTGACACTGGCATCGAAGTATGGCACTGGAAGGACGCCATGATAACGCTGGGTTGGATCAGGGGATCTTCGACATATTGGAAACCATTCGTATGCAACCGGGTAACGGAAATCCAAGCCAAGAGTGATCCCTCCAGCTGGCACCACTGTCCTGGTAGCATGAATCCAGCTGACTTGATGACTAGAGGAAAGACCGTGAGGCAGCTCAGTGCTTACGATGAATGATGGTTCGGTCCAGATTGGTTTAGGCGTGACCTGGTAGACTGGCCTCCTGCGGCGTCTCCAGCCAATGATCTGCCCAGCGATATCGAAGCGGAAAGACGACATAAAGTGAATGTCTTGCTCCACGATGCAACTGTACCTTACCCGCTTCTGACTTTGGAGAACTTTGGAAGCTACACGAGGATGCTGCGGGTCACGGCTTGGGTCCTGCGCTTCGTCCAAAATTGTCGACTACCGAGAGGGTCAACGGAGCTCTCCTTGTCGGCAGCGGAAATTCGAAACGCAGAGTTCTTGTGGATAAGACATGCTCAGCATGAATGCTTTGACGCTGAGATTCATTCCCTCTCCCGAAGTGAAGAAATCTCGGCAAGATCAAAGATAAAGGATCTACAACCTCTCAGTGACGAGGCTGGCGTTATGCGGATCCGCGGCCGACTACATAACGCATTACTTCCGGAGGGTGCTAGTCATCCCATTATTCTACCGGAAGATCATCCCCTGAGTAAGCTAGTAGCCGCGTCAGCCCATCAGCGCACCTTGCATGGAGGCGTTCAGGTGACGATGACGGAGTTACGTCAGAGGGTTTAGCCGCTCAGCGCCCGGAGAACGGTAAAGGCGGTGATCGGCCAGTGTCGAGTATACCGACGCTTTTCTGCACAGCCAGCGAGCCAGTGCACCAGTCGCACCGCTACCGCGGGACACAGTCCGCGAGGGTCACCCCTTCCAAGTCGTAGGAGTCGATTTTGCGGGACCTTGGTTCGTCAAGACCGACGGTGACGACGTAAAGGCGTACATTGCCCTTTTCACTCGCGCAACCACTCGAGCTGTACACCTAGAGCTCGTCTCTTCCGTAACCACGACACCCTGGCTTCTGGCCCTTCGACGCTTTCTGGCTCGTAGATTAATACCGAGCAGGATTTACAGTGATAATGCTCTTACGTTCAAGAGGGCTCGAAAGACCTGAGGGCTATATGGGAAATAATGCGCAACCCAGTGTTGCAGGATTTCTGCACTTCGCAGCTAATCACGTGGAAGTTCATCGTGGAGAGAGCGGCATGGTGGGGCGGTTGGTAGGAACGACTGGTGCGTTCGGTAAAGGTCTGCCTCCGAAAGGTACTTGGACGACAGAGCCTATCGTTCGAGGAGCTGACGACTATCTTGATTGACGTTGAGGCTACAGTAAACTCGCGGCCCTTGACATACCTCCACGCAGATCCTGGCGAGCCAGGAGCCTTGACGCCAGCACATTTGCTCATCGGGAGAAGACTGACCACACTGCCCGAGGTCGAACCGCCCTAGGCGTCGTCTAGGAAACCCTTTGCCACCACTGGAAGTATCGGCAGCGCCTCATAAGCCAATCCTGGAAAAGTTGGAAGCAAGAATATTTCCGAGAGCTTCGCTCATCACATCTCGCCCGACTTGCTGGCAGCTGCACACCGAAAGTTGGGGACGTGGTTTTGCTGCACGATGACAACACCCCACGTCACCTGTGGAGAACCGTCCGCGTCACCGATGTCTTTCACGGTAGAGACGGCCACGTGCGATCTTGCACGATCATGTTACCCTCCTGCACATGAATGCCCGTGCAGATGCTCTACCCATTTGAGAACTGGTGATCAAATGAGCGGCTTGCTCATTTGGGGGGGAGGGTGTTGAAAATTAAGGTTTAAACGATCCTTCCTGGCGCGCGGGCATGAGAGCGAAAAAGAGAGAAAAGGAGGAAGTTGAAGTAAATCGTTCACCAGAGCTGGGTCGTCCTGTTCCTTTCCCCTACGAGCGCTCTCAAGGCGCAACAGCTACCTTCCAAAATTAAAGAAAGAGAGAGAGAGAGAGAGATCGGAACATGCTCAAAACATCGGAAGACACAATCTTTCTGAATCGAAGTTGAGTGAAGCTGCTCGTAGATCTCAGGAACTTTTTATTGGGCAATGTAAGGTTCCGTTCAGACGCGATCGGCGGGATCGCGAGGTATACCGCTGAAGAGTAGGGAATCTTGTATCGGGTAGCATTTAAGTTCCCTGCTCTCTGATTTTTTTTTAATTTTTGTGCACATTGAAATAAACTTTGTAAAATGAAAATAAATTGCGAATCTCTACTATTGCCAGACACTGTAGGGCAATTTCACGTAACTCATTTCCGCTTCCAGTAAGCCGCGTTCTGCCATGTTTATGAACCGCATTCACCACTTTGCAAGCAAACGAGTAGTTATCGGCTACGTTTTTGGCGTAGGTGAAACACGCGAGTATAGCGTTTCTCGAACTCTATCGACGACAGAACCCAGTAAGTGCAACTAGGGACGCATTTTTGGACCCTGTAAACACAGGCTTACTCCGTTTATTCTAACTTGAAACGTTACTTGTCTAGGTGAACGGCGTTTCTGAAACCCAAAAGTGAAGCCTAGATAAAAGCATGGACGCGAGGCTCGGTGCTGATTGATTGACGGGTTGGAGAGAAGAAGTGAGGTACTCGGCGCTGATTGGTTAACGGGAAGGTCATGTGACCCGGGGGGAAGCGAGGAGGAAATGTAGTCGAGGAGGCGGGGTGGGTGAGGAGGATTCGGTTAGAGGTTTCTGGAAGATCAGCAGGTTTATCATTCCAAGTGTACGGATGCAACGCCCTAAATTATCTGTTGAAGAGCTCCATGAGCGTAAGCGTCTGGCTGAACAGGCTGGACACGCTGCTGAACGATTATATAAACGTCTGTGATGGTATAACGTTTCACGTCTGCCGGGCAACGTCGACTGCTTGACTTTTCTGTCGCCAGCTCGTCTGCCGTCCGAATACAGACCGGTATGTGTAAAATTCCAGTCTAGCCGAAGCTCTTTTATGCTCCAGGCTGCCCTGGCTGGAGCAGTTCATTACAATGAGGAAGAACTCGAGCGATCTCAAAAACACTGCTTCCACTTATAACATAAGGGTAAGGTTCATCCACTTGGCGTCTGGCAAGGTTTTGAGGCGGAAGTATGTCACGTGAAACCACCATAGAGGAATGCAGTGAAGGCTATACTCGAGGGTTCGCTTTTCCGCGGAGCACGGGGATGGCTAATCAGCGCGATCGACAGCATAATACCAGTGGTTTACAGGACAGAGATAACGGTTGCGCACGAAGATACCGTCTGTGAAGATTGCACTTGTATGGAGAATCGTGTTTTTGATCTGTCATTCGCTACGTTATTTATGCACAACGCGATCATTGGCTGTATATGTGCTGTGCGGGAAAGTAGACGCAAGGGCCTTGTTCATAAATAGGCGGTTATTACTCGAGTAAATGCAGTAATTGATGTGTGCCTTACTAAACTCCTAGATCAGTGCCTCTTGCTCTTTCTCCTCTCTTGCCATTTTCTGTAAATTAGCGCTTAGGCTTTTCAATGCTCGGATACAAAATGCCCTTGACTGTTAAATACTGTGTTTGTTTACGCTACTGTAAGATTTAGTGAAATGTTTTTATTATATTTTTCAATTTTTTTATGTAATGTATTTGTCCTTCCGACTATCTAGACAACATATTTTGTGCAACCAATGCGATATTCATGTCCCATTTCTTGTTCGTAATCATCGAGGTAGGGGGCGTAGAGCGATAAACTGGCAGCCGAAAGTGACTCCCATCCGGCCTCCGCCATGTTGCACATTTTGACCATTAGACACGTGACCTTATCGTTTTACGTCTAGATTTTAACAAAGCACCGCACACAGATAGTTTAGATTTAATATTTTATAACACTACCGACGAGAAACGTTATGCTTCCTTTATTTTAGGTTCAAATTGTGTTTTTACGGAAAACATTTT
This sequence comes from Ixodes scapularis, assembly GCF_016920785.2. Taxonomy (NCBI): domain Eukaryota; kingdom Metazoa; phylum Arthropoda; class Arachnida; order Ixodida; family Ixodidae; genus Ixodes; species Ixodes scapularis. The sequence goes on along the minus strand of NW_024609873.1, from coordinate 12,910,806 downwards.
TTCGACCTCACCCTGTAGAGCGCAGCTAAGTTCAATTCGAAACAATACACTTAAGACTCCCTACATGTAGGAATGATAAACGTGCAGCGCTATACCGCGCGCCTTTGTTATACCGAAGGAAAACACGACATGGATCGGCCGTTTTCAAGCGGTGGTCAGCTCCACCATGGCAGAGCTTAAGGCAATTGAGCAAGCCAGGCACGTAGCCAGGATTTTGTTTCGGAGGGGGGGGGGGGGGGGGGATTTCGGATGCGCCCCCCCCCCCCCCCGCCCCACTGGATACGTACCTGGAGCAAGCACTTAACTGCATTACCTCGCATACCGTACGAACTGTAGTGCTGGTCACCGATTCAAGAGCCTACCTTCAACGCCTAGCTAATCCTGACGCCATGACCGAAACGACGGCCACCAGACAACTTACGTTAAAGCAGTTGCACTATTCTGGATTGAACATTGCGTTTCAACGGGCGCCTTCACATGTGGGATTGTTTGGTAATTCCGAAGCCGATAAACTCGCAGTAGCGGCACATGGACTGCCGCGCACTATTCCCTGTCCAACAGATTTCAATGCGACGCGAAAGTCTATCAAGAGTTACATAACTGAACTTTCTCCGACCACATACTCCGAACATAATCCATGCGTCACAAAGAGTCTTAGAGGAAAGAAGAGCACTCTCCTCATAAGAATACGCAGCCGAAGTGCAATTACAGATGAGTTTCTTTTTAAAATATCTGCAATAAAGAGCTCCCAATGTCCGAACTTCAACGATGAAGAAAACATTTGCCACATCCTCCTCAAGTGCGAAGAATGTAGCGATCCACGTCACCGGTTCGTCACTGGGCTCGCCGGAATCGGACTTCGTGATCCAGACGCCGAGGACATCATCTATCCATGTGGTTCAGCCCGTCGCCGCCAAATAATACAACACCTGCCACTGAACTTTTTCGAATCCGGTGTCGCAAACCGCCTGTGAAATAACTCGACATTAACTCTCAGCGCGTTCACATCTTTATTTTATTTTTCTAAATTTTCCTTCCCCCTTTCCTTTATCCCCCTTTCTTTCTTTTCTCTCTACTTTCTTTCATGGGGAACCAGCTCAGCAATCCCGCAAGGACAACGTCCCCAACTACTCTCACGTCATCTCTCTCTCTCCCTAGGAATATTAAAGTATTCCTACACGCATTCCTACAAGCGACGCGCCCCGCTGTCCGCGGCGCGGAGGAAAGCGGGCAGCGCTCCCGCTCCTCCGCGGGTGAGGACAGCGGGCAGCATGTCCTGCTCCTCCGCGGCGCGGCATGACTGAAAGCAGAGCGCAGAACATGTAAGAAGCAAATATTTCCCGCTGCCCTTCCCCCCCTCCCCCCCCCCCCCCCCCCCGGGGCCATGCCTGACACGTGACCGAAGGCGGGAAGAAAGGGGCTGCCGAGCGCGCGCCACCTAGAGCACTGCAAGGGCCCGGGCCAGCCCAAAGACCCGAGCCCTGCCCGACTCGCGGGGCGGGCTCGGGCCGGGTAGCACCCATTTACTCGGGCCCGGGCCGCGCTCGGGCTTGAGCAAAACTTTTTCGGGCCATGGCTGGGCAGTCGTGTGCCGCAAATTTCAAATTGTTGATAACAAAAAGTGGTGCTCATTGATCTTTTAGGTTCAATGAAAACAAACAAACCAAATGTAAAATCATTACGGTGCCGTTAAAAAAAAAAAAGAGACGTTTAGCATTTGAAAAGTTTTCACGTGAATCAAAAGAAACGTACGGATTCCAGCAGCACAGTGAAAAAGTGCGGTCTAGAAAACGAAGGCAGAATAGTCGCAGGGTGCAACATAAGTGTATTTTTCCTCTGCTTTTCAAACTAAAAAAAGAGAAAAAAAACGTAAGCTTGACTTTCTACTTTGCGCAGGGGGCCTTATTATGCCACCAAAGATAAGCTAATTTTAAATAATCTTAGGCTTGTACAGCGTTTGAAAGATGCACTAGCATGATTGTTATTGTTTCTTTACAAAAACATGTAGAGAAGAAAGTTCTCCATGAAACGGATTGAACAACGAAAAGTGCCAGATATCTTCAAGAAATTCATAAATAAGATATCGGCCACTTTTGCTTTTTCTGAAAAACACTTATGAACTGCATATTTTTCCCATATTCTCAAAAATACATCGTCTAAGTCGGGATATTTATCGCGTCAAAAAAGCTCGCTCCAGGTTTAAAACAAATTTTAAAAAAAATATTCTCGCTTTATGTTTAAACTGTTTTTAGGTTAAAGCCTGCAAACTCTTTTCGGCTCATGTATATAATCTGTCAGGCTTGAGCCGGGGTCAGGCTTATATTTTAAAAAAATTTTCGGGCTCGGGCCGGGGTCAAGCTTCTGTCTGAAAAATTCTGCCGTGCCCGGGTCGGGCCCGGGCAGCGTCTTTCCGGGCCGGGTCGGACCGGGCCTAGAAATTAAAGATTCTGTCGGGCTCGGGCCGGGTTTGGGCCGTGTCTCTACCGGGCCGGTCGGGCCGGGCCAAGAAATTCCGTTCCGTGCAGTGCTCTAGCGCCACCCTCTCTTTGGTTAGTCGTTTTTCGCGGTCAAAGACAACGCCGGCAGTGCTCCATAAGACGGGGGCAGCTTCGCAATGCCTCCGCTAAATGACGCGAGCCGCGGTGTTGTATTTTAGGTTTTTATCGGAGCTATACACTGATATCTGGGACTAACAGTATTGAAAAATAGTTAATTGCGTTTTTTACAGCGATCGCAATACAAATCTCAACTCAGTTCTGCGTAAAATACTCAGGATTGGGAACGGCCACCTGTCTAGTGGCCAAATTGTACAACATGGCGGCAGCCAGCACTAATTGGCACGAGCTGTCTCGTGCACGGCCGCCCGCTTCTTATGAACTACATTTATGGCATCGCCACGTATGCGGGGAGCACTTACCGCTCATTCACACCGGAAGCGGATCCGCGTTCGCAAAGCGGTTGCGAACGCGGTTTTATAAAGATCCAGTGCAATTGCACGCGCACGCGAGGACATCAAGTGCGCGTGCAATTGTACTGGATCTTCATACAACCGCGTTCGCAACCGCTTTGCGAACGCGGATCCGCTTTCATTGTCAATGAGGGGTTAGTGAGATCGGTCTATTGTTTACAAAAGAAATAAAAAAGACATATGTGACAATGGTGTTTTTCTGTCTTTTATTAGCGGCGAGATGTTATAGTGGCGCCCTCCTACGGTTCCCCCTTGTGACTTCATTACCTTGCAAACAAGAAGTTCGACGGTGTTTGTAAATAGCACGGTGGAACCTTGAAATCATTGCGCTCTCAAAGGAACACTGCCAACACCGTCAAAATTAAAGTTCTTCCATTCCTCTTATTTCGTCAATGATAAACCCTTTCCGACGTCATAGTTAGCGTTCGGCCAATCGTGGAAGGCTGATCACAGCGACGCTTTTGATCGCTGATGTCGCCAATAATAGGCCCTGTCAAAAGTAGTGATTCAAATGACTTTTTTTTTTAATGTTTGCAAGCTAAAGACGTGTGAAATTTACGGTGTTCTTCGCTCCACACTCATTTCTCTTTTCGTTTCAGTTTCCGATGGTGTCAAGAAACTACCACTCTGCACCAGGTGCTTAGTTCAGTAAAACTCTTAATAAAATTCACCACATTTAATCGTAATGCACTGTCTGGGGCGTGCCGAAGCCTAACGATCGAAGGATTTACATGAGACTCTCAAACAAGTCCTTAGTTAAAAAGTCATTTGTATGAGAAATTTCTTGTGTCCAATGAACACATATGAATCATAACAGATATAAAAAAATATAAGTACCTTATAAAAACTATGCAAGAACTACTATATATTATATATAGGAACATATAATAACCCTATAAGGAATCTTGTGATGAGTTTCTTATATGGTTCTTATAATATTATATATATTTTATGGTTGATATATGTTTATTGGACACAAATATTTCTCATATAAATGAATTTTTTAAATAGGGGTACTTCATATAAGCTCTGAAGTCTCGCCGTCGTGACATTGAACAACAGCTATGCTCCGTTCAACCTTAAATTGGACGGCAGCGGGTGCTACGCGACAGCGCAGCTACTCCAGCGCGGAGAACATTGCACGTGATCTTCTGTATATGCCCGGCGGCGCGTGGAGCGCGAGGTCATGTGACACGCTGGCAGCTCTTAATTGGCTGAGAGAGTTCGTAGCGTCGCCTGAGGTCCAATATAATGTGAAATGGAGTGTAACTAACGTCTGGAATATTGACTCCCTATCGGTGCGCGTGCTCGAATTGTTTCATCACCAGGCATCAAAACGCCGCCATCAGCATGTACAGAATATATACACTTAGTTGATGATAGTTATCAAAGTGGCCAGACTGAATCTCGGAAAGTGTTCATTAATGATCTTACAGATGCTAGAATGTAATTTTAATAAATTATTGTTTTGTGTTTTGAGTGGTTTTTGCAGGCATTGAGGCTAAAGTTCTGGATTTACCCTTTTTTCGCCAGAAGTAGGTGTTTTCCTCTCACTTGAACTCTAGGGCGATAGTAAACTCGTCGCACAGCAATGCTTTTTTTTCCTACGTCCCGCTCGGGCATTGTAAGTAAAACAAAAAAAAATTTAAAACAAATCAAAAATGGAAAATAAACGTATTAGCAAGATTAGAATCTGTATAGAAACGCGTAATGCTGCGTTCAAGAAAACTCCTAAAACACCTAAACCTCTAAATCAGTGGTCTCCAAATACCGGTCCGCGGGCCGAATCCGGCTCGCGGAGATCTTCCGACCGGCCCGTGGCCAGTGTTGTAGCCGTCACCGAAAAATGAAACTAATTACGTTACTCGTTTCTTGCAAATAAGAGGAACGCGTTACTGACCTACATTATCCTAAAATAAAAAGAACGCGTTACCGTTACCGACAAAAAGTAACGCACGTTAGTTTTGCGTTACCTTTTAAATTATTAATTGCACGCTTTACTGCTTTGACCTTAGAGGTATGCATAAGCGTCATATTTCAAGAAACGTTATGTCCGTGCCGAAATTGAACATGAGTGTATTATTTTATAGCTTCACTTAATTACTCGCAAAGACAACACGAAGAAAGACACCGAAAAACAAAAAAAAAGCCACATGAATAGACCCTTCCCGAAATTCAGTGCCATCTGGTGGCTATAATGGCAGTTTAGCTTTTGCCGTACTAATGGCGGCCATGAAAATGGAGTCTGCCGTATTTTATCGGGTGCCGTCACTTTCGCAAGTTAACGGCAAACGACAGTGTGCGCTTCACTGTACATTTCCATCTCAATCTCTTTCAGTGACGATAGAAACAAAGATGCAACCAGTCAGAGTGAAGCGTCAACCCACGTACACGGCTTGATAAAGTTCTACAAATCAAGGGGCTTTGGATCACCTTGATGCTACCAACAGACTGGCTGGGTCCCGACTCCCGAGCTAGAAATGAACGCTTACGGAGATCTTGCTTTCAATTCCTGCTTCGCATCGTGCTAACGTCACGAATGTATAAGCCTCCAGTTATCTGCTATGGAGCATCTTCAACTTCTTCCTTCATCAGTAAACAGAAGGCCGCCATTATACTCTTTTTCACCCCAACTTGTGCACCGGAGGCTCCACCTCTACAGGCCGCGCATTGGCCAGTCACCGTCGCACCACCACGAAGCGCTCCTCCGCCATTTTTGAATCAAATATAAACAAAAAAGTGTCTACAAAGAAAAAGTTCTATACGAGCGTCGTAATCGTGATAATCCAATCATCTTAAATAGGGCTTATTATGTAGCACGTTTTGAGCTATAATTTTTCATATGTCCAAATTTATTGGTGTGATTCTTTTTAAAATACGAATCGCACGCAGTCGCTGCGTGGTGACTGAGGCCCTACTGACTGCGTTCGTTTGTTCACGGAAGAGTGAGTCGTTCACAAACAGAATTGCTTTCTTAATAAATACAGCACTCCCGACTTGGCTAACATCTTCTCTCAAATAAAACAATTGTACCGTCAAACTGTCCACTTAAACGGCGCAAGACTTGCAGCCTGAGTGTCTATTTCTTTACTTCTGTTGAATTTACGAACGCGTCCGGTTAACTCGGTGACGTCATGTTGTTGTTGTAGTCGGGGAATCGAATGCTCGACGCGCTCGGCCCGATTGCGTTCTTCTTCTGCGTGTTCAGATATTTTTTACAACTTTATCGTTCTGTTTTATTATTCAGCGTATTTCCTTTGTGGATATCGTTGAGGTAGTGTCCATGGCTCCATCTCCACCGCCGTCGAGACGTAAGCCAGCCGCCACGACACCTATAAATTTGTGGAAGAAGCATCGGCAAGGACGCAAGCTCTCGAGCGATTGCAAGCAGATGGTTCTTTCCGTGTACGCCAAGCTGCGAGAACAATACCCGGACAGGTTGAGGAACGACTTATACCAGCTGACGTCTGAGTATACTGGCGTCGGAGCACGGACAGTTGTTGCCATAAAGAAGGAAGCCATCACGAATTCCGGGCTCCTTCGAACTCCAACTGGTAAGCGCCCAAAGTCGGTTGGCACCCGTCGTCGCCTAGTCCAGTACGACTCTTTTGTGCTGTCTGCGTTGCGGTCCTGCGTGCACGGCTTCTTTCGAAGGAACGAAACCCCGACCGTCACGAAGATACGCGAAGCCCTCATTGAAGCGCTGAAGGATGATGAGGTCGCCGTGGAACCGAGTCCATCGACTGTGTACCGTCTTTTGCATGACATTGGGTTCGAGCTGCAGAAGAGGAGTCGCAACTCTCTTCTCATTGAGAAGGACGACATCCTTGTGTGGCGTGCGAAGTACCTCCGCTCAATCCTGAAGTTTCGAGCAGAGGGTAAGGCGATCTATTATCTCGACGAAACGTGGGTCAACGCCGGACACACCATCAACAAGATCTGGGTCGACACGACGGTGCGTTCTGCCAGAGACGCAGGAAATCGCGGCCTCAGCACCGGTCTCAAAAATCCATCTGGCAAAGGCAGCAGACTGATTGTCACTCACGTTGGGGGTGACCAAGGCTTTGTGGAAGGTTGCCTCGACATTTTTCATGGAGTGAAGTCGGGCGATTACCACGACGAGATGGATGGCAACAGGTTTGAACATTGGTTTGACTTGTTCCTGACCAAGGTAGAGCCAGGAAGCGTTATTGTAATGGATAACGCTTCCTACCACTCAAGACGCGTGGAGTGTGTCCCCACGAAATCTTCAACCAAGAGTGTCATCCAAGAATGGCTAAGCTCAAAGGGAATTGACTGGGACAAAGACATGCTCAAGGTGGAACTAATTTCTTTAGTCTCCCAAGTGCGACACAAGTTCCTCAGCTACCGAGTGGACACACGTGCTGAAACTGTTGGGTGCACGGTTCTTAGGCTGCCCCCTTATCATTGTGAGCTGAATCCCATTGAGCTTATCTGGGGGCAAGTGAAGAATGAGGTTGCACGAAGCAACTCGTCTTTCAAACTAAAAGATGTGAAGGTGCTTCTAGAGCAGGCAATCAAGAATGTCACGAAAGACAACTGGACCGCTGCTATACAGCATGTTAAGAAGATGGAAAAGCAGTTCTGGGAGAATGACAGCCTGTCGGACAGAGAGGTTGCACCAATCATCATCGAAATCAATGCCGGAGATGTCAGCGACGACTCCTATGAAGATGAAAGCTGCGATGAAGTTGTCTCTGGATCAGGCCAGCCACACATTCCAGGTGTGGAGCCACTTAATATGTAAGCAGTGTGGCAAAGTATTTCTTCCATTGTGCTCTCCGGGAACTGCTGGAGGCCCACGTGAAGCCTTCTCTGCGTATAAGGCGGCCTGCCTGTGTGGGCTGACTCCCGAGATCTGGTATGCAACCCTGCCTCTCCGAAAACGGCTGCAGCAACACGACGAGGCGACTTCGGAAGCCCACTTGAAGCGTTCTCTGAAAACAAGGCGGCCTGCCTGTATGGGCTGACACTCGACATCTGGTATGCAACCCTGCCTCTCCGAGAACTGCTGCAGCAACACGACGAGGTGGCTTCGGAGGCCCACTTGAAGAGTTCTCCGAAAACAAGGCGGCCTGCCTGTGTTGGCTGACTCTCGACATCTGGTATGCAACCCTGCCTCTCCGAGAACGGCTGCAGCAACACGACGAGGCGGCTTCGGAGGCCCACTTGAAGAGTTCTCTGAAAGCAAGGCGGCCTGCCTGTGTGGGCTGACTCTCAACATCTGGTATGCAACCCTGCCTCTCCGAGAACTGCTGCAGCAACACGACAAGGCGGCTTCGGAGGCCCACTTGAAGAGTTCTCCGAAAACAAGGCGGCCTGCCTGTGTTGGCTGACTCTCGACATCTGGTATGCAACCCTGCCTCTCCGAGAACTGCTGCAGCAACACGACGAGGCGGCTTCGGAGGCCCACCTGAAGAGTTCTCTGAAAGCAAGGCGGCCTGCCTGTGTGGGCTGACTCTCGACATCTGGTATGCAACCCTGCCTCTCCGAGAGCGGCTGCAGCAACACGACGAGGCGGTTTCGGAAGCCTACGTGAAGCCTTCTCTGAAAGCAAGGCGGCCTGCCTGTGTGGGCTGACTCTCGACACCTGGTATGCAACCCTGCCTCTCCGAGAACTGCTGCAGCAACACGACGAGGCGGCTTCGGAGGCCCACTTGAAGCGTTCTCTGAAAACAAGGCGGCCTGCCTGTGTTGGCTGACTCTCGACATCTGGTATGCAACCCTGCCTCTCCGAGAGCGGCTGCAGCAACACGACGAGGCGGCTTCGGAAGCCTACGTGAAGCCTTCTCTGAAAGCAAGGCGGCCTGCCTGTGTGGGCTGACTCTCGACATCTGGTATGCAACCCTGCCTCTCCGAGAGCGGCTGCAGCAACACGACGAGGCGGCTTCGGAGGCCCACTTGAAGAGTTCTCCGAAAACAAGGCGGCCTGCCTGTGTTGGCTGACTCTCGACATCTGGTATGCAACCCTGCCTCTCCGAGAACTGCTGCAGCAACACGACGAGGCGGCTTCGGAGGCCCACCTGAAGAGTTCTCTGAAAGCAAGGCGGCCTGCCTGTGTGGGCTGACTCTCGACATCTGGTATGCAACCCTGCCTCTCCGAGAGCGGCTGCAGCAACACGACGAGGCAGCTTCGGAAGCCTACGTGAAGCCTTCTCTGAAAGCAAGGCGGCCTGCCTGTGTGGGCTGACTCTCGACATCTGGTATGCAACCCTGCCTCTCCGAGAGCGGCTGCAGCAACACGACGAGGCGGCTTTGGAAGCCTACGTGAAACCTTCTCTGAAAGCAAGGCGGCCTGCCTGTGTGGGCTGACTCTCGACATCTGGTATGCAACCCTGCCTCTCCGAGAACGGCTGCAGCAACACGACGAGGCTGCTTCGGAAGCCTATGTGAAGCCTTCTCTGAAAGCAAGGCGGCCTGTCTGTGTGGGCTGACTCTCGACATCTGGTATGCAACCCTGCCTCTCCGAGAGCGGCTGCAGCAACACGACGAGGCGGCTTCGGAAGCCTACGTGAAGCCTTCTCTGAAAGCAAGGCGGCCTGCCTGTGTGGGCTGACTCTCGACATCTGGTATGCAACCCTGCCTCCGAGAACGGCTGCAGCAACACGACGAGGCGGCTTCGGAAGCCTACGTGAAGCCTTCTCTGAAAGCAAGGCGGCCTGCCTGTGTGGGCTGACTCTCGACATCTGGTATGCAACCCTGCTTCTCCGAGAACGGCTGCAGCAACACGACGAGGCGGCTTCGGAAGCCTATGTGAAGCCTTCTCTGAAAGCAAGGCGGCCTGCCTGTGTGGGCTGACTCTCGACATCTGGTATGCAACCCTGCTTCTCCGAGAGCGGCTGCAGCAACACGACGAGGCGGCTTCAGAAGCCTACGTGAAGCCTTCTCTGAAAGCAAGGCGGCCTGCCTGTGTGGGCTGACTCTCGACATCTGGTATGCAACCCTGCCTCTCCGAGAGCGGCTGCAGCAACACGACGAGGCGGCTTCGGAGGCCCACTTGAAGAGTTCTCCGAAAACAAGGCAGCCTGCCTGTGTTGGCTGACTCTCGACATCTGGTATGCAACCCTGCCTCTCCGAGAACTGCTGCAGCAACACGACGAGGCGGCTTCGGAGGCCCACCTGAAGAGTTCTCTGAAAGCAAGGCGGCCTGCCTGTGTGGGCTGACTCTCGACATCTGGTATGCAACCCTGCCTCTCCGAGAGCGGCTGCAGCAACACGACGAAGCTGCTTCGGAAGCCTACGTGAAGCCTTCTCTGAAAGCAAGGCGGCCTGCCTGTGTGGGCTGACTCTCGACATCTGGTATGCAACCCTGCCTCTCCGAGAACGGCTGCAGCAACACGACGAGGCGGCTTCGGAAGCCTACGTGAAGCCTTCTCTGAAAGCAAGGCGGCCTGCCTGTGTGGGCTGACTCTCGACATCTGGTATGCAACCCTGCTTCTCCGAGAACGGCTGCAGCAACACGACGAGGCGGCTTCGGAAGCCTATGTTAAGCCTTCTCTGAAAGCAAGGCGGCCTGCCTGTGTGGGCTGACTCTCGACATCTGGTATGCAACCCTGCTTCTCCGAGAGCGGCTGCAGCAACACGACGAGGCGGCTTCGGAAGCCTACGTGAAGCCTTCTCTGAAAGCAAGGCGGCCTGCCTGTGTGGGCTGACTCTCGACATCTGGTATGCAACCCTGCCTCTCCGAGAGCGGCTGCAGCAACACGACGAGGCGGCTTCGGAGGCCCACTTGAAGAGTTCTCCGAAAACAAGGCGGCCTGCCTGTGTTGGCTGACTCTCGACATCTGGTATGCAACCCTGCCTCTCCGAGAACTGCTGCAGCAACACGACGAGGCAGCTTCGGAAGTTTACGTGAAGCCTTCTCTGAAAGCAAGGCGGCCTGCCTGTGTGGGCTGACTCTCGACATCTGGTATGCAACCCTGCCTCTCCGAGAGCGGCTGCAGCAACACGACGAGGCGGCTTCGGAAGCCTACGTGAAGCCTTCTCTGAAAGCAAGGCGGCCTGCCTGTGTGGGCTGACTCTCGACATCTGGTATGCAACCCTGCTTCTCCGAGAACGGCTGTAGCAACACGACGAGGCGGCTTCGGAAGCCTATGTGAAGCCTTCTCTGAAAGCAAGGCGGCCTGCCTGTGTGGGCTGACTCTCGACATCTGGTATGCAACCCTGCTTCTCCGAGAGCGGCTGCAGCAACACGACGAGGCGGCTTCGGAAGCCTACGTGAAGCCTTCTCTGAAAGCAAGGCGGCCTGCCTGTGTGGGCTGACTCTCGACATCTGGTATGCAACCCTGCCTCTCCGAGAACGGCTGCAGCAACACGACGAGGCGGCTTCGGAGGCCCACTTGAAGAGTTCTCCAAAAACAAGGCGGCCTGCCTGTGTGGGCTGACTCTCGACATCTGTATGCAACCCTGCCTCTCCGAGAACGGCTGCAGCAACACGACGAGACGGCTTCGGAAGCCTACGTGAAGCCTTCTCTGAAAGCAAGGCAGCCTGCCTGTGTGGGCTGACTCTCGACATCCGGTATGCAACCCTGCCTCTCCGAGAGCGGCTGCAGCAACACGACGAGGCGGCTTCGGAAGCCTACGTGAAGCCTTCTCTGAAAGCAAGGCGGCCTGCCTGTGTGGGCTGACTCTCGACATCTGGTATGCAACCCTGCTTCTCCGAGAACGGCTGCAGCAACACGACGAGGCGGCTTCGGAAGCCTATGTGAAGCCTTCTCTGAAAGCAAGGCGGCCTGTCTGTGTGGGCTGACTCTCGACATCTGTATGCAACCCTGCCTCTCCGAGAACGGCTGCAGCAACACGACGAGACGGCTTCGGAAGCCTACGTGAAGCCTTCTCTGAAAGCAAGGCGGCCTGTCTGTGTGGGCTGACTCTCGACATCTGGTGTGCAACCCTGCCTCTCCGAGAACGGCTGCAGCAACACGACGAGGCAGCTTCGGAGGCCCACTTGAAGAGTTCTCCAAAAACAAGGCGGCCTGCCTGTGTGGGCTGACTCTCGACATCTGTATGCAACCCTGCCTCTCCGAGAACGGCTGCAGCAACACGACGAGACGGCTTCGGAAGCCTACGTGAAGCCTTCTCTGAAAGCAAGGCGGCCTGTCTGTGTGGGCTGACTCCCGACATCTGGTATGCAACCCTGCCTCTCCGAGAACGGCTGCAGCAACACGACGAGGCGGCTTCGGAAGCCTACGTGAAGCCTTCTCTGAAAGCAAGGCGGCCTTGTCTGTGTGGGCTGACTCCCGACATCTGGTATGCAACCCTGCCTCTCCGAGAACGGCTGCAGCAACACGACGAGGCGGCTTCGGAAGCCTATGTGAAGCGTTCTCTGAAAACAAGGCGGCCTGCCTGTGTGGACTAACTCTCGTCATCTTGATTGAAGCCCTACCACTTCGAGAACTGTTGCAGCAACACGACGAGTCGGCTCCGTTATGTTGCACAGAAATATTAAACACCGAGCCATGTTCAAGACGTCGTTCCATTCCCTTCTCGTCTCCCAGGCTAATATTGTGGGATTTAGCATGTCTTCAGCTTACACCGGCTTGTGTGCACGCATCTGCTAGTTCCTCTTAGATTGAATCTTTATTTAGGCAACAACATACAAACAGTCGTTGCCCAAGAGCTGACACAAAAGGCAAACAGAATTGCCTCACGAGGCGCCGCCCCCCCTCCCCCTCCCAATCACAAACATCATACACACTTGTCGTACACAATATAACAGCATAATAAGGGTACAGCAAAGGTTACAGAATAGACTTGCACAGCAGAATTCAATTTTAGAACACCCCTGGCCCCAAAGACGCCAGAAATGCAGTTCGTTGAATGCAGAGTACACAGGAAGTGCCCGAGGTCTAATTGAACAGTGCAGGTCTACAGAATTTGCTTGTGTTACCAGTTTTTGGCTCATGAGCTTACATCACATTGTAAACCTAGGACACAGGACAAACACGAAAGGGCCTTTTAGTGTTTGTCCTGTGTTCATCCTAGGGATGTACAAAATACGAACTTCAAGAAGGTTATGAGTCGCAAAGATGCAGGGCTGTGGCACTGCAAACAAAAGCTGCCACAAGTACATTCGCTATACACAAATGCATGCTGGTGCTGTCCCAGAAATATTTTATAGTGATTCAAAGGATTAGACCTGCAATGAAGTGACATAGTTCCGTACTAAAATAAGTGGATGTGGGGCGGTCAGTTATAGTGCCCAGATGTAGTACAGCTGCATCTGTTTTCTCGAAGGTAAGAGAACTGGGAACAAACAATGCAAGCATTGTAACAGGAAACTGTTTTGGGCAGTACAGTACAATACCGAAATTGTTCGTTTTAGGCGGTTTTACCATGGGGGAGGGGGGAAAGAGAACAACCAATGCTGTCTATATCCACCATTTGATCATACAATTTTTCGACTTCGAATGCTACATGTCATCGCAGCAAAAAAGCAGGGGCTAGAGGAGCTGTGGACAGTGGCCTGCAATGAACACAGAACATGAACCAGAGCTACTATGAATGTGGTATGCTCCTTGTTACCAACAATAAACCTTGTAGATATACTTGCAGTTTTCTTGTTGACTGATTATATTACTATAACTGCTCATATTAGACCAACAGTATTGTATAACTGCTCATATTAGACCACAATTCTCACCACTCCACATTCCCGGCTTTGATGCAGTCGACTTCAGCTGCAGAAAACACGTTTTACACTATTTTGAGAATCTGCTGAGTAATCCGCCTGTTACAGCAATCTGGCACTTTACCAGTCATTTCCAAATGCTGTCGGACATCTCGCATGCCTATCAAGCAGAGAGCCGTTCGCGGGCGTGGTATTTGACGCTGGAGAGACTGAAATCGCAAGCTACCAGTTCAAGAAGCAAACAATATAAACTTTTTCAACAAAACCGCGACCGTAACGTAAGTGCATGTCACATACCAGGCAACATAAAAAGCGCGAATGTTGCGCGGCAGCGAAGTTGCAAACGCGGTCCGCATGCCCGATTGAAAGCGATGGCGACGAAGCGCGACGATAGCTGCAAATCATGTTTTCTATGCATCACATTTCCTTGCAACTGTTGAGATGCCGGCCAGTGCGGTTTGATAGCACAGACTCCCGCTCTTTCGCGAGCGACCTGAGCGACCGCTACGAATACGCACGCCACAAACCTGCTTGCAACCCGCTGGCTGAATCAACTGTCAACATGCACTCTGACTCCTCCCAGTGGGAGTGCGGGTGAGGACACCCGGCACTCTGGTTGGTTGGCGCACTGATACAATTCTCTTTGAGGAGAATTCGCCGGTGCACAAGTTGAGGTGAAAAAGAGTATAGTACGGCACATTTGCCATTTTTCCGATGATGATGGTGGTCAAAGTGGCCAGACTGAATTTCGGAAAGGGTCCATTGCCGCCTAAAAACAAAATAATACTGAAGTGTAATTTGTTTTAGGACTTGGGAAGAATATGCAACGAGTAACGTAACTACGTTACCCTGTACTCGAATTAAGTAACGTTAGTACGGTACCCGTTAGTGTTTTTGGAATGCAACGAGTATGTTACCATATTACCGAAAAAAGTAACGCGGGTACAGCCCTTAGCGAAAAGTCGTTCAAAATCAGTATACTGAAAGTATACTAATAGTGAACTTAGGGTATGTACTGAAATCGTACTAGTTTCACACTTTTATGAAACAAAATAGTATACCTTTAGTACACCCCAAGTACATATGTAGTATACCATAAGTGCACCTCGAGTGTACTTTTAGCATACCATAAGTGCACGTTTAGTACACTCCATGCATGCTTTTAGTGTACTGAATGTACACTATTAGTACATATATGCGGAGTGTCCCAGATAACTTGCACCAAACTTTAAAAAAACAAAAACGGAGCGTTCTGCGGGAGTGAAACCATCTGTACACTGTTAGAAAGTCTCTTGCGAAAGTGCACGAAATTGTTTTAGTACGCCTATTAATTTAATTAACAGTAACAAGCTAACTTTAGAAATCTTTGTTTAAAAGCCGAGGTGTGAAATGGAAAGTTGTAGAGGGCATTAAGAAACACCCAATTGAACCATTTTCAACAAGGTGCGCTTTGCATGCTCTTTTTCCCTAGCCTTCAAAAAAACGCCCGCGAAAAACAAAAAAATACCCCGTGACAACTCGCTTCCCCAATCACGGCGTGCGAGCGCGCCGCGAATGAGCGTTTTTTGAAGGCCGGAAAAAAGCACGAAAACGTATTATGTTTCAAACACTTTAATTGGGTGTTTCTCAATGCGCCCTGCAACTTTACAATTGACATCTTGGCCCTTAAAAGAATATTTGAAAGGTTAGCTCATTAATCTTAGTTATTTACATAACCAGGTGCATTAAAAAGATCTGTGCACTTTCTCAAGACACTTGCTAACGACAGTTGATTTCACTCCTGCAGAGCCCTCCGGTGTTTTTTTTATGTATGGTACAAGTTATCTGGGACGCCCTGTATGTCGGGCGTTCTGAATGGAAAGAACGGTCTCAAATTGACCAGAAAAATCGGCGCCTGCATTTAAAAAGCTGACTTTTCAAAGGTGTTTCTTTGAACGGCTGCATTCCAACCTGTGAAATTTCATCTCATACGGCTCCATTCTCGTGAAATGTTAAGAAACGCCGTTGACAACTCGATCAATTGATGATGATAATGCAGAGGCGCCACCATCGGGAGGTGCACTCTTAAAAATGAGTCAGGAAATTAACGAGGAAATCTTTGGCAGCTCTATTCCTCGTGAGAATGACGTACCGGCGTCTTCTGAAACTGTGTGAGAAAAGCCATAAAGAAGAGGTGCACTGCTTTTTTCAACTAAAAGTATGTATGTGTAGCATACAAACATTATGATCAGTGTTCTTCGCGTAATTGATAAGACAGAAATTGAAATCCTACTTATCACTTTATTCAAGTTTCCGAGCCTGCCTCACTGTACACTCTCCCTTGTGATGATGGTATGCCATTACATCCTGCGTAAAAAGAGAAGAGAAAATTACCCTATGCCACTCTATGATATAACATCACATAATTCGCTCAAAGGACCACTATGTGAGGAAGGCAAGATAGTAACAACTTCATCCTGACAAAAGGGCGAGGAAAATCGGACATTATCGTTTCTGAAAACCTGATACCTGAAAGAAGTTCTAACACAGAGTAAACAAAATGATTGGCATTTTCTTAATGTCTCCTTTTCTTTTGCTGTGAACACACATAGAAGTCATACGCTATTACACATTCAGTGGTGCGGCTTAATTTATGATAAGTACTTTTTTTATATAACTTCGAGCTTTTAGAGAAAAGATTCAATATAATGGGTCGGACATAAATGGTTGCTATGAACTATCCTATATATTTACACATTATCTGGCATCATAAAAGCACTAGAGCAGGGTAGGGCTGTACTGCATCAATTATAAATTTCTAACCAATTAAAAATTTGCATTTATTTAATTTATTAGTATTGGCTATTACTCTTTGACGAAGAATAACTGGGCGAGTTGGTACGTCGGTAGTCTTTCAACTCCATCGAATAATCAGGTCCTTTTAATATTTTTTTCATGCTTTTGCTTTTTCTAACTGCTCTGCCTTTTGTAGCGGCTTTCGCCACCACTAAAAAACGTGACATCCAAACTCACTTTATTCACAACACAAAATCGCAAACTTGGAAAGCGTGCCGTTTCGGCATACGCAAAGAGATCGTCTGTCTCTACGGCACAGGCATCAGCACGGGCAAGAAATCATGCTGCTCGCTCTTGTAACGTTTTTCACGCTCCCGCTTTATGAAACAAATCGTTCACGAGAGAGTCTTGGAACCACACCTTAGAACTGGCATGACCTGTGATTGCTTGAACTGCCGTCAGACTGTACTTGAACGCTCCGCAAAAGCGTCGTCGGGCGACGGTCGTAGGGACGGCGCCCAGGACAGGCCCTCGGCTGGCCCTCGGTTCCGCCGCACGCGAATCTTTCTCACTCTGCGGAGAGAGCCATAAATTTTGAAGATACGCTCTTCTCAAATAACGAAATAAAACCGGGTAGAGCATAGTGAGAGTCCAGCATAGCTTAGCAAGCACACGGTACAAGACAAAGTTTGAAACAGCGGCGCACTTCGCAGAAACAAAAGGAACGTTCTCACCTTCGCTTGCACCAGTCGGCCATGACTGTCCGCCACTTGCGACGCTGTGTCTCACAGCTCTCAGTAATCGCTTGCTGTTATTGAGCACGGTATTCGTAAGTAAGGTATCTAAAATATCCGCAAAAACGGCTAAAACGTAAAAAGGAAGCGATGCTCGAACTCTCTGAAACTCCAACGGCGGCCGAACGGAAGCTGATTGCAATAGCGATGGTCTTGCGCAGTTTTGAAAAGTCTCTTCTTTTTGTTCTTTTTTTTTCTTTGTTTGAAGACAAAACTAAGTAAATCAATGTATTAATAATAATAATGTCACTTTATTATATTCGTAAAATATTAACAAAACGTTTAGTCTATCTTAGGTTTTATCTAAACTTTCGGTTTTCTTTTTCAGTGTAAAACCGAAACTACCTCAAGCGATTTCTCCCTTGTCGCCAAGGCTATTTTGATTCATCAGCGCATGCTTGCACCGCTGGTATTTCGGCTTTTCTGGAAGGATCGGCTCTCGCGGCACATAAATAATGGGGGCAACCTCGTGTTTTGAAACAATGAGCGTGCCCGTCTTTTTTGACGAGGGGAAGACACGTTAAATTTACGTCGATTTTTTACAGTGTGGAAATCTCGATCGACAGTGTTGTTCGTTGTTGCAATTGTCAATCTCTTTTCACGTGAATTGAGATGTCTTAGAGTTTTGCAAGATAAATCTACACCATGAAACACTTTCGGTGAAAGCTTGAGGTTGTTACATAAAGGCGCCGATTTCTCCAGCCAATTTCAGAGCGAGCTTCCATTCATAACATCACTTCGCTTACGCGGTTCGGAAGTTCATTTGCGCTGCATGCGACCGTGCAAGGTGGAGGATCTTATGTCCCCATTATTAGCCGTGGTTTCTTTTGCCTCCTGTCCTTTTGATTGCTGTGGATGCAGATATCTGAAACAGCGTATAGTACGCTGAGACCTGCATTACAAAAACACCGGATTATCCTACAAACGTAATTTGTCCACTAGCCTATGAGGCAGCACGCAAGTGGCGGTGCACTTTGAAAACAAAGTCATGTGCATGCTTTTTCATCAGCAGCATCAAACACTTGGTGCGATTGCTATCGATCGCCCAGCTTCCGAATAGTGCTAACAGTTTTTTTACAGTAAACTTTTATTCTTCAATAAAGGTAACAAATACAACTCAGGGAAAATAAAAGCTATCTTTGCAATAAAAGTAGACTGTTCAATTGATAAATATAGTAGAAATGACTAGCTAAAATAATTATTGACAAGTTAGATAACGCTACTTTCCGTGGCGTACAATGTAGCTAATTTTTCTATTTGCGCTTTTTTTAGGCGTAAGTCCATGTTGCATTTGCAACGTAAGTATGCTCTGACAGTGCCGGTCGTTTCCCCGGGGAACTTTTGAACCACGTGGTCTGCGCTGAAATGAGAAATGAAGCATCCCTTTGTCACATTGTATCAGCTATACCCGGTGATATTTTTTAATCAACTGGTTTTAGGAAAATTGGGGGCTCATGTCATGTTGATGCACTTTTCATGTGTGTCGTGCGACTCGGCGGACATTACACGGGTGAATAACCGTGGCAACATCTTTTTAAGTAATTAAAATCCGTAAATTTACTTTTTTTTATTATTGCTGTTTTAGAGGCAGTCGTTATTGGAGCCTAACACAATCAAAACTATTCACGAAACAGCAAGGGGCTTTAAGATATTTATTTATCAAATTTCGCACTTTTTCTTTCTCGATTCAAGAACCACGCGCGGCAGAGGCGGGCAAAGTGGAGAGTGAAATTAGCGGTTTTGACATGGCATATCGGTGATGGCATGTTTGTTTGTGTTAGCGAGAACTTCTCATACTGGAGTTCTATGCATTATTTAATTTTCTAGTGAAGTTACAACCCTCATAAAGTGCTGTCGCATTCAGCATGAACGAAGTTGCACTCTTTTGAAAGCGTGCCTTTGGTGGATGCTCCAGCATCATACTTCCAACGGTTCGACTGAAGGGAATACGTAAGAATAGCACCTGCGCTCTGTCCAGTGCGCTGTTTTTAATCAGGCGACGAAAGGCAGGGTTTTAGCTATGAATAACCCAAAACTCGTCACCTTTTCGCAAATTGTTTCAGTTGGGCTAGAGTTTATTCATAGCCCCTTTAAAATTGAAAATTCAACATGGTCAATTACACTGTCAATTCAAAAAAGCTAATTAGGCAACGTACTGTGACGTTTATTTACTCATCTAATGTCCACCGAGCCCCACAAATATTCTGTGAAAACGGCATCGGCCTATCTATTGCGTTTTTAGTGTGTTGATGTTAAAAATCGCACTATATATATATATATATATATATACCCGTTATTATAATTTGAGTACACCAACTGCAAGCACTGAAAGTAGACCTTTAGTATACTTAAGTGCACTTTCGGTATATTGATTTTGAACTACTTTTTACCGCGGGCACTACGATTCTACTACATGTACTAGTTTTGTACGGACGAGTATACTTTCAGTCCACCGCCATTTTTACTGGAAGTATACTTTAAGTACACTTAGAGTATACAATCAGTACAAAGACCGCACTGAAAGTACACTTTTAGTATACTTCAGTACACTTCGAGTGTACTGGTTTTGAACGAATTTTCGCTAAGGGAGGTAACGCCTTTACTTGTAACGCGTTGCTGCCAACACTGCCCGTGGCTGACCGCGGTCCTCTTAACGAAGCGTGACCCGCGGCCCGCTTCCAGCAAGCCCGCTGCTACCAGCGCAACATCGCGCAGTACAGGAACGGTACCGCAACATGAAGAAAGATTTGAAAAAAAAAATAACTAGAGACAACTGCGTGTAGTAAAGCGTGTCCTCTCGTCGTATTATTCATTGGACATTGTTATCATCAGCATCACCATTCTTAGTCCTCTGTTTTATATCTCACTAACTACGAGTGGTTACATTCCTCTGCGTTCCCACGTATATTGGGCTTTCAGACCTTAATCGTACCTATTGCATATTCTCAGCAACAGTTCTATGATTCTCACTGGTCTTCTGCCGTGTGTGAACGTGTCAAAGTTTCCGTGCGCTCTGATTTATGTGTGGTGTTCTTTCTGTGTCTCATTTATTGTTTGTCATAACAAAAAAAAAAAAGGTGTATGTATTTATCCAGTTTCTTAACTTTTTACTCTGACATTTATCTTTTATTTATACGCACGACTAGGTTAATTCATTTCGCCATTCCTCATTTCCTAATTACATACTTATTTACCGGCCCTCGAGACAGTGGAGAAAGTTCCCCGATCCGGACACCTTAGCAAAAAACGTTTGGGAGACCCCTGCTCGAGATGAACCAATCGGAAGTCCTTAATAACCAAAAGACGCTTTGCAGATACCAAAATGCAAATACATTAAGCGATGCAAAGCTTTTAGTACCGCCCAATACAAGACACTTTCAGCTCACATAGTGATACAGTCCAGTATTTCACTGAAAGTTCGACCCCAGTCGACGCTACCATATCCGATGGAGCACATCGAGCAGCTCCCAAAATGTGCATCGTCACGGCGCTCAATGTATTTGTGCGTTTTCGATGCCCAGCTATACTAATCACGCATAGTGAAATCTCTATTAAGCTACACTTTCTTTTTCTTTGTATTGTGCGTGATTTCCAGAGACACATCCACTTCATCAGAGTTATCGGTACTTCATCTGAACATCAGAAGCTTGCGTAGTCATTATGGCGATCTGATTTGCTTATTATCTACCCTAAAACATGATTTTCACTTTATCGCCCCTCCTGAAACATGACTCAGCAATAACACGGATAACAACTTCAATATCCCTGGCTATCAGGCAATATATGGTCATCACCAACCACAAGAAATAACGTTTCCGTCTAAATCGCACGGGGGATTTGCTCTTTACATGGAAAATACACTTACTTTCAGATTTCGAGATGATATTCATATATAATATAATCTTTGTCAATCAGTGTTTATAGAAATTTCGCCAAATCCCAAATCACCTAGTGTAGTTCCCTATAAAACAAAAAATATACTGATTGGCGTTATTTACCGTTCACCAAATAATGCAGTAGAGCTAGTGAATCTACATATCTGTAAGTGACCGATGAATTAGTAAAGTGTCAATGTTCATGTCGCCCATAATGATGACATTTGAATTCATTTGAGAAATGTTTTGAGGGTTTCATTTAAGCTGGCTGAGACTTCTTAGGCAGATTAATTGAAACCTTCAATACATTTCTCGATGACATTCCAATTAATTTGAGAAATGTTTGGAGGGTTTTATTTAAGCTGCCTAAGACTTCTTAGGCAGATTAATTGAAACCCTAGATACATTTCTCAAATTAATTCGGATGTCATCATTATGGGCGACATAAACATTGCCACTTCTGCTGATTCATGGGTCACTTACAGATACCTAGATTCACTAGCCGTCTACGGACTACAACAATGCTTAACGACCACTACCCGCTTTGGTGACACAAAACACAGCACTTTGGATCACATAATTATGTCTTATCATTCAACAGACTTCACAATTTGCACTATTGCAAGCGACATAACCGACCATACACCCATTTTCGCTGTTTCTAATACACATAAGTTGTTACAATCGATAGCGCAAACTACTGAAATATATATTACAACGTAATAATAAATACATTAAACACGAAGTCATGGGAGAACGTATACCAAGCGCCCACGGCCGACCTAAAACTAGAAAACATTCTAGCAACATAAATCTTCTATTCAAATAGGTACAAAAGCCAAAACCCTATCCCGCAGATCAGTCAGAAAAATCCTCTGGCTAAAATACGGACTACAGCGATCTCTTAGTCACAAAAAAATATGAATAAAAAACTAAAACACAATCCATTTAATCTAAGCCTTCAATCTAAATACAAATCGTATAATGTTCGTTTAAAGAAATTATTTAACGTTGATGAACAGGAGTATTTTTAGTAAACTTTTAACGCCAGTAACAATCCCAAAGAAACCTGGATAAAAATTAACTCCTCACTAAATAAGGGTACTACCGAACAAACTGTGTCAGCCTTAAGCACCGATCAAGGCATACTTACGGACAAACAAGAAATTGCTAACACGCTCAATGACTAGTTTCCAACTATCACTAAACACGTACAGTATCTTTCATGCACAAATCTATCCACTGGCACACCAAATATAACTCGTAATGACACGATTTTTGTTCTTTACCCTGTCGATCCAGAAGAAGTTCATAATACCATTAACACGCTAAAAAATACCTCGTCGTCGGGGTGCGACGGAATACAGACGATAATACTAAAAAAAGTGTGGTTCCATCATCGCCCAGCATTTGGCTGATACTATCAACAAAATTTTCAAGACTAGCTCTTACTTTGACACACTCAAAATAGCAAAAGTGATTGCAATATCTAAAAAAAGAGACAAAACTAAAATCAAAGAGCTATCAACCAATTGCTTTACTTTCTGTTATTACAAAAGTGATTGAAAAACTACTACTAAAGCGACTGAACCTGTTCTTCTCTGAAAATAATTTAATCCCTCCGTCACAATATTGATTTCTTAAAGGGAAATAAACAGAACTCGCGTTATTAAATATGGTAGAGAAAACAAAGCAAAATATTGAAATGAAGTTACTAACAACGCAATTTTTTGTAGACCTAAGAAAAGCGTTTGACCTTATTAAGCATAAACGTTTACTACAGAAATTAAGTGCTTGCGGGGTTGGTGGTGTTCCTCTCAATCTAATCGAAAGTTATTCATTAAACAGAAGTTAATTTATCACTTTAGCTGGCATTATTTTAACAACTAAACCTATTACCGCCGGTGTTCCGCAGTGCTCAATATTAAGTCCCTTTCTTTTTTTTAATATATACTAATGAGCTGCCAGCCCATTTACAAAGAGAGTGGATTCTTTATGCCGACGATACAAATATTTTCATATCTAATGCAAGCGTGACAGAACTATAAATGGAAGCTAATAACACTTTACAAAAGCTAGCTAAATGGCTCACCTATAATAAATTATTTCCCAATACAGCGAAAACAAACTACATAATTTTTGCCCCGAAAAACAAACTAATTTTAAACACACCTCAGCTTTCGTTTGCAAGTATGAACCTAACTCGAACGTACCATACTAAATTTTTCGGACTAACACTTGACCATCAGTTAACTTGGCATCAACACGTCAAAGACACTACTAACAAGATATATCGAAATATAACAATTCTATAAAAACTACGGCACATATTTTCCTTACGAACCCTCCAAACGCTTTATCATAGCTTTATTCATACTCACATTTCGTACGGGTTATTCATTTATGGATTGACATATAAAACGACACTAAAGCTCCTAGAAATTGCCCAGAATACAGCACTACGAAGAATGCTGTTTGTTACTAGGCGCGAAAGTGCTTAATTAAATCTGCCATTAAAACGAAAATTACAGCAATTGAGGCTGAGCTTGAAACCCTTTTCGAGACTAGAGCCGAGGTAACTAGCATTCGGAGTGCACTCGCTTATCAAGCCACGGCTACAGCGTCGTTGCTATCTCGGAGTAACGACCTGGAAAACCGATCCCGCCGCTGCAATTTGCTTTTTTGCGGCATAACTGACGTCCGAGGAGAGTCATGGACGATATCTGAACAAAAAGTACTCAGATTCGCCGAAGAGAACCTTGGATTTACTTTAGAAACTTCTGACATTGAGCGTGCGCATAGGATTGGCACATTTCAAGAAGGGAGAAACCGACCCATGATAACGTGTTTTTCGTCTTTCAAAACTAAAAATCAGTTACTAGAGAATGGCTCTCGCCTCAAGGGCAGCTTATTTTCTATTTCAGAAGGCTTTTGTGAAAATACACGGATCGCGCGCCAAAACCTTGTTATTTTTGCCAAACGTCAGTCTTTACCTTTCAAGCTTCGACTAGATAAGCTTCACATTGACACTAAGACATTCATATATGATGCCCAGGCAGAAACCGTAATAGAAAGTTTGAGATAAGGGGACGCGGGGACGCGGGGAGTACTACTGATATCGCGGGTTCCGAAAGTTTAATCAGTGTTTTGTATGCTAACGCACGTAGCGTAATACCCAAGCGTGATGATCTGTCGTCTGTTATTACCTCATGTGATGCTAAAGTTGTTTTGCTATCAGAAACGTGGCTTCACTCTGACGTCCATGAAAGTGAAATAATGCCAGACCATCCCCATTTCAATATTTATCGACATGACAGAGCAAACCGTCGAGGTGGCGGAGTCCTCATCGCTGTAGACAGAAGAATCACAAGTCGGAAGGTTTTGTCTCGCAGTGCTCTCGAGATTGTTTGGGGTTTTTTAAGTTGTTGTTTTGGGTCCTTTTTGATTTGCGCATGTTACTGTCTTCCCGACGCTTCCCCCGAATTTAGTAACTTGCTTCGTGATGAACTGTCTATGTTGTCACTGAGTCACACCAAAGAAATCTATTTTTCTTTTTGGTGATTTTAATTTTCCTTGTATAGACTGGAATGCTCAGACTACGAGTTGTTTCGGGGGATCTAGTGTGGACCGCGATTTGATAGACTTGTGTTTTTCTTTCAACCTCACCCAGTTGGTTTCCTTACCTACAAGTATCACTGAAAATAGTTCAAATATTCTGGATTTGGCACTTGTCACTGATCCTTTTCTAGTTAAGGATGATTTATCTCTACTAGATGGCATTAGCGACAACAAGGCTCTTCATTGTTTTTTTTATATCAGACCATCAAAGTCGACGTGCTTTTCTAAAAACATACGTTTGTACCACAACTATGACATGATGAACTCCGAGCTCTCCGACTATTTTGTTTCTTTTAATGAAAACTTCGACTGCCATAACGCTGATGAAAATTGGCAAGCTTTTAAGAACAAATTGTTTGAACTTATTGAAAAATACATACCATGCGCAACAATTCGAACTACGGCGTCTAAACCATGGTACAATAATTCCCTTCGTCGTGTATCTAACAAAAAGAAAAGATTTTTCAGGAAAGCTGAAAAATCAAATACACCAGAAGCTTGGTCTAAGCATGCCACTTGTTCTTCTGAATATAAAAGTATGTTGAGGGAGTGTAAGCGCACATTCTTTCAGCACACTCTACCTAATGTGTTACTAAACAATCCTAAAACATTTTGGAGCTTTGTTAGTGAAAGACCACACTAAGAAATCAAACTAATAAATAGCTCTGGTGATAACATATTGAATAGTGAATCGGCAAATATTCTAAACAGGGTATTTTCTGATGCTTTTACCGTTTCTACACCCATTACTGGAATTCCTCCTGTTACAAAAAATTATTTTCCAATGGATCCTGTTATTATAGACTTTCAAGGTGTAATCAGCATTATAGAATCCCTGAGAATGTCTTCATCATGTGGCATAGACGGTATTAATGCGAAGGTTCTAAGTAACACTAAATTTGCATCCGGCCTTTACCTCACAAAGATATTTCAGCAGTCTCTTAATACAGGTGTGTTACCTTCCGACTGGAAGATTGGTAAGGTCATTCCGGCAGTAAAACATCTCCACTAAATTATCGGCCAATATCACTCACCTCCATCTCCTGCAAGATCCTCGAGCACGTCATCTACAAGCACCTGATTAACTTCCTGGATTCCTGCAACTTCTTCACCAACGCGCAGCATGGCTTCCGGAAACACCTGTCTTGTAAGACCCAGCTACTTTTTCTCACTAACGACCTGTTTAAAAATCTTGACACTGGCTATCAAACGAACCCTGTTTTTCTTGATTTCGCCAAAGCTTTTGATAAAGTTCCACAGAACCGCCCTCTCTTAAAACTTAGTTCGCTAAAACTGGACCCTCCTGTTCTTCAATGGATTGAATCATTCCTTACTCATCGCTCTCAATTCGTTTTCGCTAACAGCACGTCCTCCTCTTTCTCTCCCGTTTCTTCAGGTGTTCCACAGGGAACTGTGCTTGGCCCCTTACTCTTCTTGATCTACATTAATGATCTCCCTCTTCACCTCTCGTCCTCTGTTCGTCTTTTCGCTGATGACTGCGTTGTTTATAGACTAATAAAAGGCCCAAGCGACCATATTGCACTCCAGAACGACATTAACAAAATTGCTGAATGGTGCCGCACCATGGCAAATGTCTCTCAATATTAACAAATGCATGCACCTCTCCTTCACACGTTCCTCCTCCCAGCCCTTAAACGTTTTAACGCTCAACGGCATTACCCTTCAGACTGCTGCGCAGTACAAGTATCTTGGCGTCCATCTAACCCCTAATATGTCCTGGAATGTTCATGTAGACAAGACAATATCCTCTGCAAACCGTTCACTTGGCTATATCCGTCGCAATTTCAAGTCTGCTCCTTCTAACCTCAAACGTCTTGTTTACGTCACGCTTGTTCGCCCGAAACTAGAGTATGCTTCAGCTATCTGGCATTCCCATCAGGCTTTCCTAACCAACGCAATCGATTCTGTTCAAAATCGTGCTGCTCGATTTATTCTTTCTGATTACTCTCGCTTTTCTAGTGTTACTGCAATGAAATGTCAATTAACTCTTCCTGACCTTTCCGTTTGTCGCAGAATTTTCCGTCTTTGCCTCCTTCATAAAATTTACTACTCTGAACCATTACGACAGTCTCTCCTTAGCCCGCCCAGCTATATTGCTGCAAGAGTGGATCATTCATGCAAGATCGCCAGTCCCAAGACCACTTCAGCAGCCCATCAACATTCGCCCATACCAGAAGCTATTGTGGACTGGAATGGCCTTCCCGATGACATCTTCACCATCACCGATAACGCAAAATTTAGAACTGTACTAACCAACCACTCCCCTCTATAATGCCCCTTAGGGCCTTGAGGGTAATTGTAAATAAAATAAATAAATAAATAAATAAATTTGCATACCGCTTCCTTCACTTTTTAACAGTTCATGAATGCCTCGATTGTCGTGTAGCATTAACATATAAGTTCATCACCAATCAGATAACATGGTCTTCAATTAGTTTTACACGTCAAGATGTCATGTATCCTCTGCGTTCACATTCCCAAGCGTCACTGTCTGTACCATACATACAAACTAATTATGGCGTGTTCACCTTCATATACATTGCTACTAAAACGTGGAACCCCCTACCACACAGCCTAACTGCCTGGTATTCATTCTATATCTTTAAACAGGCCATGCGTTAACACATGTTATCTGCCTGAGTCATCAACAGTTTCTATGCCAATCCCCCCCCCATTCATTCTTCTCTCCTAAGCACACCTTATACACATTCCGCAATCACACACACACACAAACACACACTGATATCGTCCTTTTTTCCTCGACTTTCTAGCTTTTCTTCTCTCTTTTCAGTTGGTTTTATATTTTGATTATGTACATACCGCAATCTTGTTTTTTTTATTTTTTTATCAAATTTTGTTTATGTATATTATGGTGCCAACTTGATCGCTGACTAACCCTTTATTATAAAGGGGTCTCTTCAACAGGTTTCTTTAAAAGCTTTGGGATCCCCGTCTGAATAAGTGTAATTATCTAACATCTTGTGTACAAATAAAAACACATTTTGACTATTTTTGTCTTGAATAAAAACAAACACACAAAAAAACGGCGCTGTTATTGATTTCGTCTGATCGTAGGATCGGCTGCCTCCCTATGAGCCATTCGAACACACACAAAAAAAAATACTATACCGTTATTGGACTACCATCGTATTAACTAATGAACAACATAGATGCATTGAAAAAATGTAAAAAGTAAAGACTTCGTACGACACAACAAAATGTAATGATACTGCTGAAACCTGTCAGTCATGTCAAGCGGAAACACATCTCCCACAAAACCGTTCCTCGGGGATCCCACCTTTTCATATAGCTTTTTTTTTTTCTTTTCTTTTTAATAGAATGAAGCCCGGATGCGTGTCTTATTGTAAGTTTTCTTCAAGTACAGAATAATTTTGTTGCTCCCGAAGTTTCCAGCCCGATTTCCTGCTTCGACCCCAAGACTTTTTCCAATCTTCTCTGCTCTGTTAACAAGCTGTCGCCCATGCTTCCTAATCTCATTTTGAGAGGTTCGTTAAAAAAACGTTCTGTGGGATCGAGATAAAGCCGACGTTCCGAGCACGCTACGAATTGCATTTCCAGTCTCTTACATCATTTTTTTTTAATTGCATGCGTCCTTTATTCTTTCTTCTTTACTGTTTTTCTCGTCCCAGTCGTGTTCATTCTGCGAGACGATATTCCGAGAACCGAGGTCCGAAACGTCCTAAGGGAATCTATCGACGAATCTGAATGTGCGACTACCGTACTATAGCTAAGACTTTGATTTGCCGGTTTTAGCCGGAAGAAAAACACGGAGAGACACCCGACCAGTTCGATAAATGCAAAATAAGTTGAAACCGAAGTGCAGCTGTAAATACCAGATTGTGTCAAGAATGCAATATTGGTTCAAAACGAAGAACATCGGTGCCTGGAAAGGTTTCTTCTCCCGCTTGAACTGATTTTTTTCGAACGCTCTAAATTCTTCGCGAAACTATTTCACCGACAATCACCGTTCTAACCGTTTGTCTGAAACAGATCACTGAAATACACTGAAATTAGAAAGAAAAAGATAAACACCGAAAAACATTTCACGATTTGTTTTTTTTAGGAAGTAAACACCGGAAAATCTACAACCTTACGCACCCGTCGTATAGACCCTTTTTTCAAGGGCGCCGCCATCTTGAAAAATCGTCACTTCCAGTATGGGCGAAAACATTGTTTTGCCGTCGCCACGCCAGTAGAAGACACTTAGGATTAAGCGTAACCGTGACCCATTATCATTTTGCCTCCTACTAACTTTTTTACTAGCTGCGGGTTGAAACGTTTTAGTATTTTTTCCTCCCCCATCCCGGATACGCCTATTAGGTGGCTGGACGAGGGTTCAGAATCGCAGGCGCAAATTTCGGTTGAAAAATAAATGTTTCTTCTTGGATAGTGGTACATAGTCCAAACTTGGTGCCCTGTCCTCACGTCAAAAACGCTCACACACAGCACACCTTGACAAATGCCGGCTTCAGTAGCACACAAAGACACTTGTATCATGCACAACTTATAATGAAAATACATTGTCATATAATAAATTCGCCACGTCTCGTCATAATAAAAATCTAGAAAAACTAAATCCGTGTATAGCCTGCTCCTGTAAATAGCCCGCACCGCATCAAAAAAATAAACTTTTAAGCATTAACTACGCTTTCCAGACTACAGTTCATAAAACAAGGTTTGTGAATCTGTGGGCATTGGTTAAGTTTCCCGCATTAAAAGAGAGACAAATGAAATCAAACAATTCCCTCTGCCCCGACTATACAATATTGGGTGCGCCATAAGAAACATCTCTAACGTGCACAAAGCTCCACTCGCTTTTTTTTTTTTTTTTTTTTTGCTTTTCGTAATTTTTGTTTGTACCAATCGTCTTCGGCAAAAGCTTTACGCGTTGTCCCTCAAATATGCAAGGACTACTGATTCCGGTCAAACTTGCAGCCTCTTCGTCCTGTTCGCGCGGGCGAAATTGGACTTTTCTGATCGAAGCGAGGACACATTTTGCCCACGTCGTCAAGCAATTGTATAGGGACTCGGCTGGACCGATCGGAAATCAAAAACTTCTTTGTAAAACTTCCCAATATAGCCGCGCGCGCAGCTGGCGAAGTAGGCAGCCAGCGCGTGGCCTACATTCTTCTTCCGGCAGCATAGGCGATCGGTTGGGGAATCATAAGCTCCGTCGGAGCGGTGATAGCGGCCCAGCCGGGCCGCGGTGACAGGCATGACGCTTCTACTTCGGACTGTCAGATTATATTGCCTCCCCTGCCAACTGGAGCTGTGGTGTTGAACACCATGTTTCTGCACGCAGATATCCGCGGGCGCCCGTACCGTGTCGAGGGCTTCCGCGATGCCCTGGGCCACCTGGAACTGCTCCCCGGGGTTCTCACCTTGGGGGCGTTCCAGATGAATCACGTCTGGGCCGTGACTTTCAAGTCACCGGAGGGTAAGCGGAAGACCCTTGCGGTGGGTGGACCTCGTCGTCAAGGTCCGACGATGCATCGTTGTCGACCCGGGCAACCGCGACATCCGCGTCAAGCTCCACTGTCTCCTGTATCACGTCCCCGACGACGAGGTGAAAGCCGCACTCGCCCCTTACGGCACGGTGACCGAAATGAGAACCGAGAAGTGGAGGGTGCAGGGAGTCATGGACTGCGGGTCGATGACGCGCACGGCTGTCATCCGGCTTAACCCTGGGCTCGGGTTGGACAAACTGCCGGATCAGCTGCGTATTGCCGGGGGCCAGGCGCTTGTCGTGGCGCCGGGCGGGGCACCACTCTGCCTGCGCTACGAGCGGACCGGCCATATACGCTGCGACTGCCGGGTGCCGAAGTGCCAGTCCTGCCATCGGATTGTTCACAATGCCGCCCACTGCGTCAAGACCTACTCTGCGGCAACGGGCCCCGGAGCTGGTCATGCCAACGCTGACCATCTCATGGACGAGGCGGATGCGGAGGAGACAATCAAGGGAGCGGGTCCTTCTACCGGGACGCCTGTGAGCGGAACCTCCCAGCAAGTTGACCCACCCGGGTTGGAGCACCCGCTCAAGACGACTGACGCCGCCACCGCAGCCAATCTTGACGTGGCGTCAGCCAGGAAGGACAAGGCGACGACAGATAGGGATAAAGCGTCGACGAAAGAGGCGCCAATGAAAGCGACTGAGGGGCAGAAAAGCAACGAAGTCAACATGGTCGACGCTAGTGCGCTCGCCTCAAAAAGGCCGCGTGAGCAGGACTCCGACACCTCGAAGGTTGGCAACGATTCAAGCCAGTCTGAACCATCAGTGAAGACCGCGCCAACGAAAAAGAGAGTCCCACGACCTTCTCCGAGCTTCGTGTCTGAACCCAGAAGCCCAGACAAGCCGGCCGGCTGATGCCGCCCCGAACCAGCCCTTGGTGAGAGTCTCTCGACTATGTGAGTCCCTGTTTCGCGAGGACGTCCAACCTTATCAATAAATTGAAGGTCGCGACGCTGAACGTCCGCGGGTTGGCCTCGCGTCGAAAACAATACCAGGTTAGAAGGCTTCTCATCGACAACGAGATCGACGTCCTCGCGACTCAGGAGACAAAAGTTTAAAGTGACGAAGAGACTGCGCGCCTGCTGGTTCCTTTCTTACATCATTTTGAAGTTTACGTAGGGCGCGCAAATGGAATGTCTGGAGGGTGCATGTTGTTTTTAAAGAAATCGTTGAATAAACAAGTTGAATTTGTAATTGCCGATAGTGAAGGGCGGGTTGTTATATGTGATTGTGTTATTTCTAATGTTGGGTACCGAATAATAAATATATACGCACCGAATGACTCGAATGCAAGAAAAGTGTTTTTCGAGGGCATCTATATTTATTTAGATTGTCGCAGAAAGATTTTTTTGTTGGGTGACTTCAATTGTGTATGTTACGCACGGGACCGAACCACTAAACATCTTCAACGCGATAGTAACATAAAGGTTTTAGAAGAGATCATAACGGAGTTCATGTTACAGGATGTTGCTAATTTCCAAAGGCGTACCGAAAGTGTATGGTATAAGCATTTTCAGTCCTCAAGCTATGCTCGCCTTGACCGGGTGTATGTGTCTATCGAAGTTTGAACTGGATTTGACGACTACAATGTGTCACCAGTCTTTTTTTTTTTTTGATCATGCCTTGGTCTCTCTTGATGTCGGCGAGAAACGTAAAAAACACAGCTTCCGACGGGAACTGTGGAAGCTTAATAACAACCTACTCCAGGATGAGATATTTAATGAGAACATCGAGTTATTGTTTAGCGAAATTACCAACGAGAATAGTACCGCAAGTGTAATTTGAAAACGGTTTAAATGCGAATTTAAATTATGTGCCCTGCACCGCTCCAGCACCCTTGCATAGTGAAAAAAGGCAGAGGAAAAGCTGCTTCTCAACGACCTTCAAAGGTTATGTAAACTGGAATGCGAAAATCCAGGAAGGCTTGCGGATCAACTTAAGACAGTTAAAAATAAAATCGCCGAACTAGAAGCAGAAAAGTATAAAGGAGCCCTTGTTCGGGCCCACGCTGAAAAATACATTTTGGGCAAGCAGCCACCGAAACGGGCATTAAGCGCAGAAACACATTAAGTAAAGAAGAAAGCCATTTTTGAAATAGAACTCGATGGCGTGCTGCGTAGGCGTCCCGAAGCCATAGAAAAAGAATTTACTGATTACTATAGTAATCTCTTCCGGCGGCAGGATCACGGAAGTGACTCACAACTTGGTGAGTATCTCGCAGTAATGCCCACGCCTCAGTGACGAGATAAAGGAATGGCTTGAAGAGCCTATAAGCGGGGCCGAAATCGAGCGTGCTATTAATGAACTGGCGACAAAAATCTCCAGGCCCCGATGGGCTGACTGCCGGCTTTTACAAGAAGTATAAACACTTCGTAGCTGGTCATCTTCACGCTGTATTAATTGAGGCGTACGATACTAAAACGTTGCCGCCTTCTTTTCTAAACACGCACACTGTACTGATTCCCAAAAAAGACGACGAGCAAAAGTTAAGAGACATCCGGAACTACCGGCCGATAGCATTAGCGAACGTGGACTACAAACTATTAATGAAAGTTTTAGCTCGGCGATTACAAACTGTTATCGGTGAAATAGCAGGAGAGTACCAAACCTATGGTATTAAGGGACGGTCCATTTTGTCAAATATTCACACTGCAAGAAGTATATTAGAATTGAGCGATGAGGAACTAGACCAGGTAGCCATGCTCCAAATAGATCTGGAAAAGGCTTTCGATCGTGTGCAACATCAGGTACTTTATAAAATACTTGAACACGTTGGAGTCGGTAAAATTATTCTTAGTTTTGTCCAAATGGTATTCACGGGATGTACTACAGTGCTCGTTGTTAACGGCAAACTGACACCGCGCATTAGTGTTGAGTCATCAGTCAAGCAAGGTTGTCCGTTGTCGCCGTTGCTGTTTAGCATTTATTTAGAGCCATTTTGCAGAAGCGTAATGAATAACAGTCTTGTTAAAGGGTTTTCACTCCAAAATATAGAAATCAAACTTCTCGCTTACCCGGATGATGTTTCTCTATTCTGCAAAGATAAGAAAAGTATTCTCGAGGCAGCACGCGAGGTGAAGGACTATTGCAAAGTGACTGGTGCGGCTGTCAATTGGCAGAAGTGCTGTGGCCTTTGGCACGGATCATGGGGTACCAAACCAGATGTTTTTCAAGGCATAAATTTTACGTCGACGCAGGCCAGGTATCTTGCTGTTTAACTGCAGCATTACAAAAACTCCAATGCGTACTGGGTTTCGGTAGTCGAGGAAATACGCGAGAAGGCTAGTAAATGGAGAGGTTGAAAAATGTCCATTTTCACGCGCGCAACTGTGTGTAGCATTTTTTTACTTGCGAAATTTCGGTACGTTCTTCAGGTTGTGGCGTGCTCTACATTAAACGTACAGAAGTTGCACCGCGTCTTGGCTGTGTTTATCTGGCAGTCTGGATGTGAAAGTGTGCGTCGAGATAATTTGTTTCTTCGCTTTTTAAAGGGGGGACTGTCACTGTCTCACTTGTTTGTAAAGAAAGTAGTTTCGCGTTTTATGTTCCTTAGAGAACAAACCAACCCCTTTCTTCGTGCTATGATTCAGAACAGACTGCCAGAGCACCTACCTATGTATGTTGTTTCTTCGTATTGTCGAGAGCAACGCAGCCTTGGTGGTTTCCTTCATGAGGTCATAGAGGCGTACCACTTTCTATCCGAGCGGTTCTCCCAGGAGTATTTGGTGAGTGACACGCGAAAGCGTTTAACGCGTGATATTATTGATAGTGTCTTTCCAATGCCTGTGTACCGCGCTCTGTTTCATGCAGATCCAGGGCAAGACGTTTTGTCCAGAGTCAAAAACATGTCAGTCGCACCGTGTATAAAACATTTTTCTTTAAGGTACACACAAACTGCCTTCCTGTGAAAAAGTGGCTTGACCAAAGAAATATATGTGTTCCATGGGGTGTTCACTCTTTTTTGTGTAAAAGGCCGGACACTATTGAACACGTATTCCTAGACTGCTGGGACGCTTTACTGTTCTGGGACGTCCTCCAGCGGACTATCAAAAAGATTTACCGTTAACACCACATGGTATTAGGTTCCTTCCCGTGGAGAAAAATAACGAAATTCCTGCGGATTTTGTCATGCTCCTGGGTCTCCATGCAATATGGCGTAGCAGAATGGCGGTTAGGCATGCCGATGTGGACGTGCGCCCAGTAAGAGTGTATTTTATAGAATCCGTCTGCAAACTAAAATCTGTATATTCTTCTTTAGAGTGCCCGCCTGACTGGATGCCAACTCTAGATGTACTGGAGAACTTAAAGGAATTTTAGTCCATGCACGCGTACTATCCACCGTGTATGTGATTTTAACATTGTGTGTAATTTTAGTTTTTTGTCAAAGCAGGCAATTCAAAAAAAGCGCGCGCGTGGCCTAACGGTTATTGCGCCTGCGTCCCACGCGAAAAGCCAGGGTTCGGTTCCTGGGAGCGGCGCATCTTTTTGTTTATTCCTGCAATTTAGTTTTCCGGTAAATTCAAGAACCCTGTTGGGCTTGGGCTTGTTCGAGGTCCGAATGTTCTACGCGTCGAACATTCTACGCCGACTATTCCAGAAGCTCACTCGTGTACATAAGGGGCTTCGCATAGCGAGCCAGAGTCGGTCTCGCCCCAGCGTTCGACTCTGCTGTTACGCCAACTTCGACGCCCGCGACGCTCTGTTATTAGAGAGTTTTAGTAGACCGTTTTCATCTTCCGCTCCGCTTTGAGGGTGCCAAACTGCGCATGCGCGGCCCGCTTCGTCGGAATGGAAAGCGGAGGTCCAAAAACGCGTTTTAGTAGAGCGTTTTTCTTCAGCGTAACAGCGTTTTGAGCGGGTTCGAAAAATTTGCTTGCGTAGCCCCACAAGTGGACGTTTATAGTACTAGTAAGACAAAAAAACCTAAACTTTAACACCAAGAGAGTGAATGGGAGCGTGATTGTAGAGGTAGTAAAGACGAAGGCGACAATAATGAACACAAAAGACTAGGCACACACCTGAAGAAATATTAAGCTAAAAATATAAATATAAACGTTCCACTTTGTGTGCGAGTGAAGCCGAAGGTATAAGCATGAGCATGTTGCTCTAAACGGTACTTGCACTGCACGAGCGCGCGAGCTTATCAAGGACGCTGAAAGGCCGGCACTTGCTCTTGTAGCTTCTGCTCCACTCGAATTAAAACTGAAACAGATTTACTTATTCGAAGAAGAAACATAAGAGAAAAGCACGAAGTTTGCGCATTGCGAGTACATCCTTTTGCGTAGTACGAGTACAGTGTTGCTCAAGGATAGCAAGGCATCTGCACGATGAATCCCCGCCGTTCTCAAGGAAGGAGACTTCTACTAACGAGATTAAGCTGGCGAGACATCGAATCATGATTCGTATCCCTCGTGCCATCAAGCGCCGAAGCTTCCTTTCCGAACGCGGTTTGCTGGATATTTCCAACGTAGAAAAGAAACCCTTTAGGAAGCTGTTCTGCATGCGGGCCTCCAAATACCAGCACCCGACAGATCAGCGCAGGGTGTTGCCAATCTGGCGAGACGCTTTGCTTGGTTCTTCCTCGACTGGCCTATCCCAACCGTCTGTTCGTACTTGGATGAGCGTTTGGACGGAACTTGTCGGTGTTCTTCAGTTCTGTGAACCTCATCGTGGGTCACATCAACGAGAGGTTCGGCCACCTGCTCGCTGACATGAACAAACATAGGTGGTTGGCCCTGGCGAAACTAGAGCTGTGCTCACAGGTGAGGCCTTGCATGGTTTGTGTAAATTTCGCGTTTCCATTGTTTCTAGCACAGCTGCTCTGTCTGGTGAAAAGTTACTTTTTTCTATACGCCAAAGTTGTACATGGGCAGTGTCAGGACAAGTCACGACGTGTGCGTTCGTAATCTATG
The DNA here is from genome assembly GCF_016920785.2 of Ixodes scapularis. Lineage (NCBI taxonomy): Eukaryota > Metazoa > Arthropoda > Arachnida > Ixodida > Ixodidae > Ixodes > Ixodes scapularis. The sequence continues at coordinate 12,874,662 of NW_024609873.1, read as the reverse complement.
AGTATTAATAGACCACTTTTATGAGCCCTCTTTGCTCTACTTTACGCTCTGCGAGAAGCATCGTCCCCACCGCGCATGCGTGGCCCGCTCTGAGTTGGAGCATATAGTTAGCGGAGTGAGCGTGCGCTCCGCTTCACAAGTTGTAGAGCGGACTGCCCTCAGCGTCCTTAGCGTGATCGCTTAGATCTCAAGATGGCTGCACTTACTGAATACGCGTCGATGTTTTTCACCGTGATCTCAGCTTGAAAGAGGTCGAATCAAGAAGTAAAGTGTACGCCCCGCGCGTAAAAAGTAAACCATTCGATTTGAGTTCTATGTAACACAAAACAGCATAATCAAACGAAGTGAACGAGTATCACTTTGCAACCAGCACGGCGTCGGTAAAGTCGTCGCGTTTTGTGGGCGTCCTATGGCTATGCAGTCAGATGTTCGGGTGCGCGTGCTTGAACGCCGATTATATCTGTGCATGCGCCCTCCTGTCGAAACTGCCACTGAAAGCTGACCACGAGCATAGCGCTCGCAAGCTGCACCAAAGAAACCATTCCCCTCTCAGCTTTATTTATTCACACTCACTCGCAACTTTTGAATTGTTTAACTTTCCTCAAGAAATGTTTGCATTGGATTTCCTTGGTAGATTTAGAAAATAATAGAAACTTGAATGCAGCCTTTTTAAAAGTGCAACCCATGGTGCCGCTAGTCTCCGAGGCCGCCTTATTTTGGCCAAGTGTCTAGGGAGCAAGAGAGCTACGTCATTGTTTGTCGCGGATGCGAGTCTAAATGTATTAGACACGAATGCTGCGTCAATACTGAATATGAAATGGGTTCTAGTCACAAGTCTCGCACTAAAAGCGATGCCCAAAATATGGCGGCCAAATTTGTTACCCGGTGGTGTTTTGAAAAGAGTCACCAATAACGGTCGAAAGAATATTCCACGTAAATTTTTTTGTCTGGTGAAAACCAGACAGGCATAAACAATGCAAAATTTAGCAAACACAACCCTGGACTTCTAAGCAATAGTGGTAGATTAGAACAGTTTTCAGAAGTTTCGTTTTGAATTCCGGCGAACAGGGCCTCGCATGCACAGTTTGACGGCCTCAAACCTTAGCAGAATTAAGGAACAACTATATATATATATATATATATATATATATATATATATATATATATATATATATATATATATATATATTAATTTACGATATCCAGTTTTTTACAACCCTACAATGGAAATACGCCTTATCTTAGAGGAGTAACAAGTCCCATATCACATGTTTTGGTAGTGTTTAAATACTGCCGTGTTGTAAGAGTGTTTTTCTTTGTCTTTTTTATTAGGCCGTCAAGGACAAGGGGACACCCCTGAACAACTGTTGGGGTTTTGTTGACCACACAGCATGCCCATATGCCGCCCATCAAAAAAATTAGAAGAAGACCACAAGAGGGTGCTCGTCGTGAAGCACCAGGCAGTGATCTGTGCAGACGGCGTAATTTGACGGCTGGACGAAACCTACAAAGACCATGGGCATTTTTTTGTTTGTTTAATATTAGAATGCATAAAATTATCACAGTAAATCATGTTTAAGCTTTTGTACTGAGCGAAATACCTGTCCAACTGGGCTGAAAGGCATCAAGAAATATTTTAATAAAAAACGTTTACTAACGACTCCCATTTTACTTCTCAGATGTGCGTGTGAATATTGCATCTAACCAAATTACAGTGTTGCTGTTGAATTCAGCATTGTAAGAGTAGACTATGTTGCGTGGCCTTCTACTGCAAGAAAAGACCGTAGCACAAGTGAGGCAGAAACTGGGCAGGAGCTTAAGCGGAAAAACCTCACTTTCATAAACACACAAAAGAAATAAAAAGAAGTGTATAGTCAAGCAAAATGGTTTCATGTCACACCCCAAAGCAGATACATACACTGCGCTCCACTGTTACTACGAACACGAAAAAAATCGCTTTTATTTGCAGTTTATTTCTTTGAGAGGCATTGAAAAAGCTGAAAATTTGTCGCTCAGATTAGTGCCCCAAACGAGCGCTTTATTCCACACCAATAGGCAAATGTCAGCCCCTCGAATTTAAGGTGAAAAATGAAAGCAGGATATTGAATGCTCCCGCTAACAGTGTCGCGCAGTGTACATAAACACCAAGGCACCATATCACGAACCGAAGCATACGAAGAAGAAAAGACTCATTTCATTGGGGAAAAAAAAGTAGAGATATAAATGGAGCACTCGCTTTCGCTAATTTTCACTGTCTTGCTGCCTGAAATAACCAAACAAAATATCTCTCCGTTTGCCGACTGCTTTAGTCTTTGGTCTTTAACCTTTTATTTTTGTCTCTGGAGAGCCCCGGCTCCGCGGAAAGGCAGCAGCCCGTACCACCGAGGCCCGCGGTGCCGCGTCTAGGGAACATGGTAATGTGATGAGTATATACGTGCAAGATGACGACGACATGGGTTGTTGGTATTGGGGAGGATGGCAGTCCGATTCGCAGAAGTCCAAACTTCGTGGAGGCGGGTTGGGCGGGTGAGCAACGAGCTATGAGGATCTTGCACGCCGTTCGATCAGTGCATGAAGGAGCACCAGGAACATAATGGCGCTATTGCTCACTGGCGTCCACTGGGGTCAAAGAATCATGCTCCAAGGAGATAGTCCAGCCGAAGTAGAAGCAGCCGCCTCCGAGGAAGCGAGGCCCAGGGCTCAGATTGAGACACCGCCGTCGCCCGGTGTGTCATCCTCTCAACGTCGTCGTCGTCATCTCGCATAGAAAAATCGAGCCCGCTGGCTTAGACAAGGCAGCACCTGTTCCCACCGTTCAGGGGTCGTGAAAGGATTGCGGCCAGCGATTTCTCGAAGCAGCCAGAGGTTCTTGACCACCGTGAAACGTTTTCTGGAGGACGCCTTTTCAAACAAAGTCTGCGCAGCTTCTTAGTGCAGCGAGGTTCGTAAGGGTCAAGCGCGCTCCCAAGCATGATTTCAAATAGCGAGCACCCACCTTTCCAGAAAAGCACCATCTAGTGAACCTTTACTGAGAGTGGAACGGACTTCTTAAAATGGCGACGATAGCGGAGCTGACGCTCCACGCTCAAATCCCAGAGAGGGTCGCGCATGCGCGATGGTGACTCCGCTTTCCATAGAGCGGAGCGGGAAACCGAAAACGGTCTACTAAAACTCTCTACTATCTTTTGTACCCTTTTATTTTTGCACCAGTTAACCACATTAAACGTTTATTTCTTTCTGTTTATTTATTGTTCTTTTGGTCACCACCCGTGACAATATTTGTTTTTTGAGATCAGCTCTTAGGTGCCCGTTTTCGCCTTGAGCGGCGTCGCCGTCGCCGTCTGCATAACCGCCACGCTAAGCGGAAAATTGAATTGATGTTGAGAACACCTGATGTCAGTTTTCCCGCTGAATGTAGCGGATAAACTTAATTTGTTCTCGGGTGACGTGACTCGAAGTCATAATACACAATTTTCTCGCTAAATTCAGCGGGGAAACTGAATTGGTGTTGAGGTCAGGTGGCATCAATTTCTCCGCTAAATTTAGGGGGTTTAATTTTCCCACCAAAATTAGCGGGGAAATTGAGGCGGAGGAAAAGAAGCAGAAGGAAGGGAAAAGGTACAGAGGAAACGTAGGCGCATACCCTTTCCTACGTACCTTCCCACCTCCACCTCCTCAAGGTGGACATTGCCCACTCCTCAAGAAGTCTCCTCAAGTTTCTCATTACCGAGACTTGTAAACGTCTTTCATTCCTAGAGCGCAGCTCGCAGGTGCCCGTTTGCGCGTTTCGCCATGTCGCCTTCGGCGTCGGCGTAACCGCCCTACTGAATTTAGCGCCAAATTAAATTGGTGTTAAGCTGAAGGGACGTCAATTTCCCCGCTAAACTTAGCTGGAAAAATTAACCCGCAAAATTTAGCGGGAGGAGGACAGGAGGAGGAGGAAAGGAGGAGGAGAGGAGGAGGGGAGGAGCAGAGGCAGGGGAGGGAAGGAGGAGGAGGAGGAGGAGGAGGGTAGGAGGAGGAGGAGGAATGGAGGAGAAGGGGATGAGTACGGAGCAGGAGGAGGGGCATACCCTCTCCTCCGTATCCTCCCCTTCTTCTCCTGAAGAGCTGCGCTATAGTTACGCATTACAGCGATAATTTGTTTAGTGAACGTCTTCCACTTTCTTTTCCAGCCTCAACGCAAGTGTATCGTATAAGAAAACATAACTCCCAAAAAACGTCTTAGAGCTCAGCTCATAGGCGCCCTGATCCGGATTGAGCAGCGTCGCCATCACCTTCGGCGTCGAAGTCGGCGTAACCGCACGTTCCATTATGGGGCGTTCCCATAATGACGTCACATGTGACGTCACGAGAGTGCCGTAACGTGTGTCGTTTCACGGCGCCTAAAATTGGCTGAAATGTTTTCCTCTAAATTTAGCGAGAAGATTTCCCCGCTAAATTTAGCGGGAAATTTAATTTTCCGCCAAATTTAGCGGGCAAGCTTTTTCCGTGGAAATGTTCCCGCTAAATTTAGCTTCAATTCTTCCCCGCTATAGTTAGCGGAAAACATTGCCCACTAAATTTCTCAGAAAAATTTCCCCGCTAAATTTGTCAGGAAAATTGTCCCGCTAAATTTGTCCGGAAAATCTTTTTCGTCAAATTTAGCGGGGAAACTTTTTCACCAAAATTAGCGGAAATTTTTTTCGCAAAATTTAGCGGGAAAATTTACCGAGGAATCGTTCCACAGGTTCACGGTGAGTTTCCCTCCTTACCCTTCCCTCCTCGCCCCAAGAGCTGCGCTCTAATTAGGAATTCCAGAGAATTGTAAACGTCTTCATTTTTTCATTGCCAAAATAGGAACCATGCACCCCAAAATAATTTTATGCAAACACATTTACCGCAATGTTGACGCCGCAAAGCGCAATCTAGGCGGTAGTATAGTGCCGCTTTAGGCTTTCCTCATTAGCAATGGTTCTTATACTCCATTTCACTTGAAGTACGACCAAGACCGAATCTACAAGCGCGAGCATGTGGCCCTGAACATCGCTCGCATTGCACGAGCGCGTGTGCTTGGCAGGGAACGTGAAAGCCCGGCGCTTGCTCCTCTAGCTTTTGCTACGCTCACTCTTAAAGTGAAACGGAGTAAAGTTTTGTAGAGATCTTTTCTCGACTTTTATTGGCTAAAGTAATGACTGGCGCGTGGAATCTTGGTAAAAGATTCTGACGTTTGATGTGATCGAGTATTTTGTTCATTTAGTTTCATGTTTACTGAACTAATTATCTATATTCGGCGTCAACTACTTTCTACTACGTTTACAAGACTACCTCAGCCTCCACAGCGCTCCGGCGCTATCAGAGCTACTTGCCGGAGCACGTGTGAGTGATGTGCAAGACGAAGCCACATGCTCTCAAGCAGAGCAGGACTGCAGCGCTGTGAAAGCTACGCCAGCCTCGACAACGTAGCAAAAAACTGTTGACGCCGATTCTGTTGGCAAAAATATCACGACACCGCCATTTCATTTTTTTCCTCGCAAGAGGAAGGAGCGGACCATAGGGAAGCTAGCTCTTTGCACCAGCTCACTGGCACAGTAGGACCCAAGATTACTCAAACGCAGCGCCAATGACCAAGAAACGTCTTCCTCGCGGTGGAATCCGAAAGATTAAAGCGGACCTTTTTTTTCAGTCTCTCGTTCACAAAACTTGACGACGGAGCTGTGAGGACAACGCCAACAACGCTATCCCCGAGAGTGCGTTATAAAGCTTTGCGATCCCCGCTTTCACAATATTTAAATGCTGCTCATACAAAACGAAAATTGTGGGGTGTGTATGTTTGTACAGCCTACAACTTAGTCTGCCTCAACGGGCGACGTGTCTTCCAGCTGTAGATAATACAGTTAGGCAGTGCACTACAAACCGCTAGCCTGGGGTCTTTAACGTGCACCACGCAGTAGTGATACGCGACCGCACACCGGTACGATGCTCATTCAGATCGAAACGGGCAGGAGTGGGGATTGAACCCAGAATCCCTGGGTTCTGCAGCGTGAGCATTCGCTCCATGTGCTCCGAGCTAGTGTGCACTGGCCCAGTCAGCCACCGATCCCCTCTGCTACTCAAACAGGGGACACGAAGACTGCGTAAACATTGGATTTTGACTTATGACAACCAATGCCTCGACATGCATTCCGGTTGTGGCTCGGGTCCAATCGCTAGGAGGACGGCAATAGCCGAACCTTAAAGGGGCCCTCCGGAGCGTTCTGCAATGCTCTATTTATGGCGGTAACTCAATCTATAGGCCCTAAGGACCCTAAAAATCATAAAATTACGGTCATGCGCGGCGGATTTCCCCATTAAAATTGCTATCAAAGTCCCCGGCACGCCCCCCTTTCTGAGATGACCCCGGAAAACGGGAGGGGCATCTCTTTACGCACTCTAAAAAAAAAAGGAGTCGACAAGTGTCGACTCGACTCTTTTTGGAGAGTATCTGGGTTGTCGCAAACCACACTCTCTATTGAGAGTAACGGTTACTCTTCAACGACGAGAGTCAGTTTAACTCTGCCATGCGAGTGTTCACTTAACTCTTCTATAAAGAGTCATGCCAATACTTTTGCCAGAGTCAGCACTACTCTTTCGATGTGTAAGTGTGAGAGTTAATTTCACTCCTTTGTGTAGAGTAACCATAACTCCATAAAAATTGTTGTCTAAACTCTTTGACGAGAATTAATATCACTCCTTTGTGTAGAGTGACTATAACTCTATCAAAAGTATTGCCTAAACTCCTTGTTAACGAGTTAAGGAGGCTCTCCAGGCAGAGTTACCTTCACTCCTTCATGTAGGGTAACTTCAACTCTGTATTCAAGAGTTACGCGTACTCACCAGGAAGGGTTACCTTCACTCCATCGTGTAGAGTAACTACAGCTCCATTAGAAGTCTGGCCTAAACTCTGTACTTAAGAGTTAAACATACTCTCCCTGAAGAGTTGACTTCACTTTTTTGTGTAGAGTAATGAGAACTCCATTAAAAGTGTTGTCTAAACTCTGTGTAAAGAGTTAAAAAAACTCTCCAGGAGGAGTTGATTTCACTTGTTTGTGCAGAGTAACTACAACTCCATTAGAAGTGTTGCTTAAACTCTGTATTAAAGAATTAAGCATGCTCTCTAGGAAGAGTTGTGATGACCATTTTGAGGAGAGTAAATAAAACTCCATTAGAAGTGTTGCCTACACTTCATACTAAATAGTTAAGTATGCTCTCTAGCGAGAGTTAATGTCAAATAACAGCACACTTGAGCAGTTTGTGTGACCCCTTTTCGAAGAGTGCTTAACTCTTTAATAGAGTCAATTAATCTCCACAAAGATTTGTGTAAAGTACACCCCCGTGTGCCTAAACTCTGTATAAAAGAATTAAACACACTCTCCAGGAAGGGGTCACACAAACTGCACTCAATTATACTCTTATATGTTGTTTTTGTTGTGTTGTTGAGTGCAAGTTAACCCAGTAAAAAGTAACAGAAACGCCTGAAAAGAAAATTAGAAGAACAAAAGTGTAAATTTGGCTGTTTGTTAATAAAAAGTTTGCTGGAAAAAAAGTAAAAAAGGAAAAAAAAACTCTACTGGCAATCAGCATTTCTAGCCAGTTAAAGTGCGACCACTGTACTTTTCTTTTTGCACTTATTTTATGAATGTCAATACCTCTCTTGATTTCACTGTAATGTGGAATGCTTTCGGCCTTATTGCAGGAGTTGTAGCATACAACTAGGGACAACTCAAGTATTTTGCAATGAACAGTAGCCCTAAAATCTAAAATCGGCTATGTACATGTTTACAAGATGGTTGCATAGGAAATGTGGAACGGCACATAGATAATGAGCCTGTACAGAGGCTACAGGTCTTCATGAAAAGTCAGCATGGAAAGAATAAAAACAGTAGAAAAAAGCTTAATAAACCAAGACTTTAATTTCAGCACATGGCAAAAAAAAACCAAAACTGGCACCTAAATTCCCACTGGCTAAAAGTTTCTAACTTTGATATCAGATCCAAAGCCAGGACGGACTTTATCTTGTACTTCAAACCAATGAAGTGCCCAATCACTGCGAGTGACCGGCTTGCTTTTTGACGGTAAGATATGTCGTGGACCCAGTGCAGTGCAAGAACGAGCACAGCACGAGCCACAATATCCGTCACCTCAAAGAAGTGGTCCTCCGACACCAGAGTTATGGCACTTGAGTCCTCTTCATCACTGCGCATCACCGGGCAGGTCGATCCGTCGTGCCACTCCTCCTGTGAAGAATGAATGCATAAATGTAAAGTCAGAAATATTAAAAAAGAGTAAGCTTGCTAAGTGCCCTTAGTTAATACCAGTGCACTCATTTGCAAGACAATAGACCATTTTCGAAAATCCCAGGAGCCATTCATAGAATATACTTGAATAGTTGGCTGGGACTTGCATTTTTGCCGATTGAACAAGAGTCCGAACCAAACACTTAGGCAGCACTCATGGCTAGCTCACTCAGCCGCAACCATCCAAAACCATTAGTACCCCTTCTGACATGAACACCTAAAAGAAAAATAATCCACATCTCTCTCCCTCTCTCTCTATTTTTTCCTTTGTATGCAATGGCAGCCGTAAGTGGTTGCATTTATTTATGGTATACCCAAGCTAGCACCCCCTGCCAGTGGCATCGGGACAAGGGTGCAAGGGGAGGGGGCAGTTGCCCCCCCCCCCCTTTTTCCTGACATTTGAAACAATTATAGCAGACAATATAGGAGAGAGGGATAGGGTTTAGCTTCCCTGCACATCACCCCTCCACCTTCCAAACGGTAGCAATTCAGCTGGACTCTGCCCACAGTGGCAAAAGACATAGCTCTATATTTATACAGACTTTCCCGAAGGGTAGGATGAATGCAATTTCTTAACATCTGGATTTGTCCAAGTAGACTCGTCCAAGTTTTTATAGATTAGTTAGTGTGAACAATCTATTGTGGTGGTTCAGTGCTGACTGCCGTATATTATAGTTTATTTTACAACTTTACAAAAAAAAAAAAAAGCTAGCGAATGCATGTAACATCTCAGTTTGGGGAGACCATTAATTAAAAGTAATTTCAACTCTACAAGGAGCTAATTTGCCATAAAGTACATTTTAACCTTAAAAAAAAACAATTATACATACTAAAATGCACAAATTCTAAATATATATATATATAAAAGTACCCCAACCCAAGAACACACAGGTTTTGATTCGCAAGAGTTAAAATAATTGATAAATGTGCCACATGTCAAAACAAAGAATGCATCGTGGCATGCCTAAGCTCCGCCACAACCGACACTACTAGATAGTCAGCAAGCTGTTCATGTGTGCCACTTCATCATGTAGCTAGCTGCACAATAGATGTGGGCTTTAAATTTCTCGTTGCATGTGAATGAACTGGTTGCACCACTCTGAATGCATTGCATTGCAAGGTCGAATTTAGAGCTCTTTTTTTCTTTCTTTCAAATAGTAGGAAGGTGAATCTCTAAATTGCTTAGGCCTAACCTTGCAACATCATAGTGACCCTCAACCCTTCATCTAACCTTGAAGAGGCTTTAAAAAAAAATATATATATATATATATATTTTTTTTTAAGCAGTTTGGTTGGGACACGCGCGTGTCAAAAAATAAATTTTATGCGAAAAAAAATAAAAATAATTTTTAGAGCAATATTGACGGCAAAAGATTGATTTGAAATTATGCGGGCAAAGTCCATGACGTCACAGAATGGTCATTTGCTCTTTCCACCTCAACGAGATGGTCATTCGTTGTTTCCACCTCAACGTAAAGGCGAAGCCGATCCACCTCTCCTCCGCACGCCCGAATGCCAAGAGAAAAGCAGTTGAAAGGAGGTGACTATTGACTTAGTTGCAAGGCACCTCGCGCCATCAATATTTCTCTAAAATAAAAAAAATTTTCACTTCAATTTTCTTTGACACGCGTGCCCCAACCAGATTTAAAAAAAAAAAAAAAAACATTTTTTTTCCTTTCACCTTTTTGTAAGAACTGATAATTACAACCTCGCCATTTAAGTTCACACCTATATTTCTATGTTGATTTGAAAACAAACAAAAATGTTTTAAGGCTTACGGTATTTGCGGCAGAGAAATATGTAGTCATAAATGTACCCATATTGCCTCCATATCATTTACAAGTTAAAAATCAAACCGCTGGCCTTCCTCTTCAGCTCACTAGCGTCAAATGTACTACTAAATTAAGTAGAATAAATACCCTGTTATAGGAGAGAACATGACATTTGAATGAATCAAGAATTTAAAATAAATCAGTCATATAAAAAGAAATCGTCGACTAAAGACAATTACTGGCAAATACATTCACATATCGCAGTGACGTAACTGACACTCCACTCGCACCCAACAAGCCGAATCTTGGCAAATAAGGACTCGCTCAATGCTCTGTGGCATTCGGCTTTGGACCTACTGGGAGGACTTTACTACAGCACACATCTACCGCCAAGAAGACAGCCATATTTTAACAGCAAAAATGAAATAAACATGACTTCGAACACAAAAGTAACCAATCATAACGTCTTTCATGAACTATTAGAATAAAAAGCACTTACAAATAGCGCTGTACAGGGCCTTTCGCCGTGGATTACACGCTGGACTTGTCAGAGATTCCCGTTCCAGAGTTAGACACAATCCAAGCTCATCGGATCCTAACAAAAAGTACATTCACTGTAAAAACAAATTCCGTCAAATTAATAGAAATTGCCAGCTAATTTTTGATGCCGGTACAATTACCGTTGTCTTCCATCATGGTCACAGCATTAACTATGTCTTACGTGCATGAGAGTAATGAGGCCCTACGGTCTTCCCCGTAACTTGACCCGTAGAAGCATGGCAGAAAACTGTAACTCTCAGTCACTGTACCGCACGTGATGCACGGATACGGGAATTGTTCCGGCATCAAAAATTAGCTGCCATGTTTTCCGTAACTTGCGACGGCGGGAATCGTTTAAATTAGCTGGCGTGTTGTTCACACCTTGAAGCAACGGCCAGAGCCTGTTGAACTGCTAGCTGCAGTGACTTAACAAAATGGACGCCTCAGTGAACAATAAATATGGCATTTTACTAATATAATTATTGTTCACTGAGACGTCCGTTTTATTAGATCATTACAGCTAGCAGTTCAACAGGCTCTAGCCGTTGCTGCAAGGTGTGGACAACACGGCAGCTAATTTTTAATGTGTGAATGATTCCCGTTGTCACGCCTGACGTGCAGCTCAGTGATTGAGAGTTGCAGTTTTCTGGTGCCGCAAGTTACGGAGAACACGCCAACTAATTTTTGATGCCGGAACAATTCAAATTAAATATCTAGCGCCCATAAAATATGATTAGGTTGTGGGCCCAAGTTACTTTCAAGAGTTAACGCCAACTGCGCATCCCAGCGGTTAGCAGGTGCTTAAACAGTTAGAAATTTGAAGCAAGTGCACACAAGATACAGTACTAGGTAAAACATGTTCATACCTTTTTTCTCAAGAAATAATTAGTGGGCCATTTCCAGCTTTCATGTAGAAGGCAATCTTTGATTTTCAAAGCAATAAAGTCCATTTGAAGAACTACAGATCCTGGAAAAGCAAAACAGAAAATATGGAATGTGATTAGATTATTAACAGAGTGCGATGACAGAATAAATTTCCCGATTTCTGCAAACTATGAGTTACACGTAAGCGCATTGCAAGAGCCTCAGCTTAACTCCTCGCGAGAACTAGACAGCAAAACCAACTTGAGACTTATGCTACGAACTAACAAGGGAAGTCCGAAAATGCCTTCGAAAGACAAAATTGCTGCAATCAATGAGTTTCTTCAAGCATGCTGTCACGAGTTACTTTCAAAAGTTACTGCCAACTGTGTCTCTCAGAGATAATTACACACTATGTTAGTAAGAAATTTCAAGCAAGTGCACATAAGATGCAATACGGAGTAAAACCTGTTCATACCTTTATTCTTGGGAAAAAATTAGTGGGCCATGTCCAGCTTTTATGTGGAAGGTAATCTCTAACTTCCAGAGCAATCAAGTCCATACGGAAAACTACAGGACCTGGAAAAAAAAAGTGGAATGTGATTAGGTTCTGAACAGAATGCAATGACAAACTAAACCTCCCGATTTCAGCAAACTATGAGTCATACATAAGCGCAGTGCAGCTAACTCAGATTCATTCTAGCAGGCACTAAGCAGTGAAACCAACTTGTGACTTATGCTATGAAGCCACTTTAACAAGGCAAGTTCGAAAAATACCTTTCAAAATGAAATTTTCACATTCAATGAGTTTCATCAAGCCTGCTGTCACAAGTTAATTTCAGAGGTTACTGCCAAGTGCACCTCCCAGAGATGGGTGTTTGAACACCGTGATAGTAAGAAATTTCAAGCAAGTGCACACAAGATGCAGCACTGAGTAAAACATGTTCGTATCTTTTTTCTTGAAAAATAATTAGTGGGTTACGTCCAGCTTTCAAGTGGAAGGCAATGTTCGTAACTTGCACAGCAATCAAGTCTATATGAACAACTATAGAACCTCGAAAAAAAAGAAAAACAAAAAAATGTGGAATGTGGTTAGGTTCTGAACAGAATACAATGACGAACTAAACCACCCGATACCTGCAAACTATGAGTTACACGTAAGTGCACTGCAGGTGCCAGTGTGGTTCAAGAAAGCTGTAAACCCAAATGAAATTACTTGAAAGGGGCCAGGACACAGAAATTAGGCAAGTAAGAGTATTCATTACATGACAGCCCCATAGGTTACTGGACATACAGAAAACATTTCAGAATACAAGTTCCAATCATTACAAAAATATATCTTTTAATGTTTCTGATTTCTATCTGGTGACCAGGATACCTGGGTGACCAAGCGATGCCTGAACATCGAACTCTGAGAACACCAAAGCTCATTGCAAGGGACCTAATACTAGTATTTAGCGGTGCACTGTCGCGATTGCGGGTGCAAACCGCAGTTCTCCAACACCATTGTATTGTTTAAACACCAAGACCAAATGTGTAAGGAAATGAAGGAAACCTATTACATAATAAAAAACAGACCATCTTGAGTGAGCCAACCTTCACTGACTCCAACGAACAGTGAGATTCATTTTCTGGATCTTGGTTAGCATGTGGAGTGTGCAATGAAGAAGAAAGAAGTGCAAAATCCACGGTGCGCCCTATGCCCGTGCGAACATAGTGCCATCTACACATTCCAATGAAAAATCAGTTGTTATTCAGCACTTATCCTATGTAGTCCTTCCTTTTTGTCCTTTTCCCTTTTGAGCTGTTTTTCACAAAAAAAATTTTTAATCCATGATAAAGTGAGAGAACCAAGATTCAGTGAGGAAAGTTTTGATATTAAATGACAGAGAGATACATGATCGAAAGCCTTAGAGTAATCAAAAAATATGGCATCATATTTGGGAGTTAGTGTTCATATTAACATGAATATCATGGGTGAACTCCGGCAACTGCCTCTAGCATGAATATCTTTACGAAACCTGTACTGATCTTGGTAGAAAAAGTTGTTAGTAGATTCCAAATGCGATACTACATGAGAAAATGTTGGGTTCTAACAACTTGCATACAACGCTGGTTAATGATATAAGACGGTAGTTTCCCGCAGAGTGACGGTCGCCACTTTTGTAGATTGGAACGACCTTCCCAACCTTCCGCTCGTGTGGGATGCAACCAGTGGACGAATGCTGGAAAAGTAGACTGCATATTACGGCGTGCTTAGGGGTAGCCCAGTGGGCACCGCACCCGACTGTCATGCAGAGGTCCCGGGTTTGAATTTTGGGACCGGCAGATGTTTTTATTTAGTCCTAAGACGATGCTTCTGGAAAATTTGAGAAGGCCGTGGTTAACAAATCTAACTAACAAATCAGTACATTCCCTTAAGGAGAGTTATCGAAAACTCTCAGTCACCCTGGTTCACCAGAGCCTTAAAACGCTTATCAAACAAAAAAAAGCGTCTATTTCGCGCCGCAAAATCATCCACGTGCGAGCACCGTTGGTTGCGTTATCGTACTGCTGCTGAAGTGTACAAAAAAGCAATTGAAAACGCCAAACTAGAATTCATGACTCATAGCCTACCCGCAATGTTGATCAACAATCCTAGACAATTCTGGAATACAATAAACAAAAAGACGCAGTCATCTATCACACTAAAAACCGCAAATGGTGATTGTATAGCCAGCGATGAGTGTTTAAATTTATTAAATAGTACTTTTGCAGATTCATTCTCTACTGATAACATGCACGATTTCCCTTCGCTAGAGAGTGCCGATTACTTGCCCATGGATCCTCTTTTTCTTGATTACGTTGGTGTCGGTCATATCATAGATAAACTCAAACTGTCATCTTCAGCAGGAGTGGACGGTATTAATTCCAAGTTTTTACAAAACACTAAACAATACTCCTCAATTATTTTAACAAAATTATTTGAACAGTCTATACACGTTTGCAAGTCCGGTCTCAGGGCGCCGCCATCTTCCTCAGTGGGGTGCGCTCTCGGGAGCGGCCATAATCCGATTACGACGCCTTAGCAAGGCTTCGTAATCGGATTATGACTGGTCCAAGCGCACCCCAGACAGGCAAGATGGCAGCGCCCTGAAGCCGGACTTGCAAACGTGTATACAAGACGCTGTTCTCCCATCAGACTGGAAGGTAGGGAAGGTGGTACCCATTCACAAGGCTGGAGATAAATATTCCCCTCTTGATTATCGTCCGATCTCAATAACCAGCATTCCTTGCAAACTTCTTGAACATATAATTTTTTCTCACCTTGTCAACTTCTTAGAATCTAACAACTTCTTCAACAATGCCCAACACGGTTTTCGAAAATCATTTTCATGTGAAACCCAACTACTATCTTTCACGAATGACCTACATCACATTCTGGACCGAGGATCCCAGGCGGACTGCATTTTCCTGGACTTCGCCAAAGCATTTGACAAAGTTTCTCACAATCTTCTGCTTCTAAAACTTTCCAAACTTAACATAGACAATAACGTTCTCGCATGGATACAGTCTTTTTTAACTCAACGGTCTCAATTTGTCACTGTGAATAACAATAACTCCTCTTTTGTCAAAGTTGCGTCAGGGGTTCCGCAAGGGACAGTCTTAGGACCGTTGCTATTCTTAATTTATATTAACGACCTACCCACTAGTGTCTCTTCGTCCGTGTCTCTGTTCGCTGACGACTGTGTACTCTACCGTGAGATTCTCAATCATAATGACACCTGCATACTCCAATCAGACATTAATGCTATTTACGGTTGGTCTGACTCGTGGTCTATGAAGCTTAACACTAACAAATGCAAGGTCATGCGTGTGTCTCGCCAGTCTCAGGACTGTCCTAACTATTTCCTTAATAATGCTCATCTAGAACCGGTATCTTCGTACAAATATTTAGGCGTACATATAGCTTCTAACCTTTCATGGAAAACACATATTCAGCATATTTCAGCTAACGCTAACCGCATGTTAGGTTATATCAAACGAAATTTTTCATTAGCACCTGTCTCACTGAAATTAACTCTTTACAAAGTTTTAATTCGTCCCAAGTTAGAATATGCAGCTTCTGTCTGGGATCCCGGACTAGTCACTCTCGTATCTACGTTGGAAGCCGTTCAGAACAGATCCGCTCGTTTCATCCTCACAAACTATCACCGCACCGCTAGCGTCACCTCTATGAAAACAACTCTCTCATTACCACCTTTATCTCTACGTCGTAAAATTTCTCGTCTTTCCCTATTCCATAAGATATATCACCATAATTCTTTCCTGCGCGACAAAATAATTGCTTGGCCTGTCTATGTTTCCTCCCGTCTTGATCATCAACATAAGGTGGGCATTCCTAACTCTGTCACGACCACGTTTTATTCATCTTTCGTTCCCCGTACATCCCAGGAGTGGAACCACCTTCCCCGGTCGATCGCCGTTATCACGGACTCTGAGCTCTTTAAAAGTACAATAACTAATTACTTTATTACTGAGTGTGTCTAAATATGTATTATGTTACTTGCATTAACCTTCTTGTTGCTCTCCCCCTCTGTAATGCCTTCGGGCCCTGAGGGTATAACCTCCTGAGGCCCAGCAATGGAGACTCTGTCCAATATATTGGACAACAAAGTCTGAGCTACAACGTCAATAGTATTGCTTTTTTGCGCGTAGAAACCCGTTGTCCCATATTTTGGACACCTAGTGCCGCCATCTAGTGAGTAGTATCGAAGTTGTTTATGTTGCAGCGCCACCAAGCTCATTCAAAATGGCAGCGCTCAGCGGCTCCACGTTTTACGGCGACGGCCGAAAACGTAAGTTGTTTTTCGAGATATCTGACCTGTTTTTCTAACTTTCTATTGCTTGAGTATTAAACACAATGGTACAGAGAATACATAGGACTGTAGATTTGAGCTTTAAGCACGTCTGCTTTTATGTAAACTTCACAAACTTTGTCACGTCCAATACAATGGACGTTGGGCCTATGCCCAAGCTACGCGAGTTGGTGCAACTTTTTGTTTCGTGTTGGCGCCTCATGAAGCGAGGCCGCTTGCTTTTCATTTTTACTCAGTTTTATATTGTTTTATTTTACTTAGGGACCAGACCGCGTATCAGTGACGCAACAGCTGACGAAATCCTCGAAAGAATTGCGCGGGGCCACACGTCGGACATGGATCTCTCAGACAGTGATGACGATGTGGCAGACGCCACTTTTTCTGCACCAGCTTTACCTGATGCACCTAGTTCAGACGAGGATGATGCCAGCGATGATGAAGAACCTTCCACCTCGTGCAGAACCAAACGGATGCCGTCATGGGAAGCCGCTCAAGGGTAAGGATCAAGACTGGACATGTTTCCATTCTTACATGCCTTTTCCGAGATCTGAACCAAAAGCAGTACTTATTTTACTCTTCTTTTTTTTTACAGGCCGATTTCGTCTTGGATGGCAGATTTCTCTGCTTTCGCTGACGGCCAGCAAGGACGGACTTCCTGGGCTCCCAATGAGTACTTCCAGCAGTACATCACTGATGAAGTTTTCGAAAGTATGGCACTGGCAATGAACACGAAACATGTCGCTGAGACCGGGAAAAGCCTTGACACATCTGTGGAGGAGTTGAAAGTATTTTTTGGAATTTCGGTTTCAATGTCCTGCCTAGGCTACCCACAAATCAGGATGTACTGGCAGAATAGTACAAGGGTGCCTTCCATTGCGAACAGGATGTCTAGGAATCGATATTTTCAACTGCGATCTCGACTAAAAGTTGTGAATGACCTGGAAGTAAGCGTGCAGGTAAAAGAACAAGACAGGCTTTGGCGGATCAGACCTCTTGTGTCGTCTGTATTGAAAGGTTGCCAGAAGCTTCCCCGCGAGGAGTACCTAAGTATTGATGAGCAAATGATACCATTTAGCGGAAGAACACAGCTGAGGCAGTTTGTGCCACGGAAACCAAACCCCGAAGGGCTTAAGAATTTTGTACTTGCGACACCAAGCGGCTCGATTCTTGACTTCGAAATATACCAAGGCAAGAAATCCACCCTACATCCAGGCAGTTCTGGAATCGGCGAGTCAGCTGTGCTCAGGCTTACAGACACACTCACTCCAGGAACCAAGCTGTTCTTTGACAGGTATTTCACCTCCGGGGCACTGCTCGATAAGCTTGCGGAGATGGGCATTGCCGGCACAGGGACGATAATGAATAACCGCATCCCGAAGGGTGCAAAACTGTCCACTGAAAAAGAGCTTAAGGCCAAAGGGCGAGGAACATCCGGTATGAAAGTGAGGAATGACAGCAAACAAATAGTAGTTCGCTGGTACGACAACAAGTCAATCACATTCCTCTCGTCAATTCACGGTAAAGAGCCAGAAGATACGTGCCGTAGATGGTCAGCTAAAGAGAAGAGGCACATAGACGTCCCCAGGCCAAACATTGTACGCTTGTACAACACGAACATGGGAGGGGTTGACATGGCTGATCGAATGATCAGCTACTATCGAATGAAAGCGCGAGTAAAAAAGTGGACTGTACGATGTATCTTTCATCTTATTGACATTGCCTTAAGCAATTCCTGGATTCTGTACACCCAAGACATGCGCGCCCAACAAAGGCGACAGAAGGACGTACTCAAATCATTAGAGTTTCGCCTGTCTGTAGGAGAGGCCCTTGTCGCAGAAGGCCATAGGGAGCCTTCAGACACTGACAGTGACACAGATTGGTCCCCTGCAGCAAAACGGGCTAGGTTGCCTCCAATCGAAGCTAGATCAAAAACATTAGGACACTTGCCAAGACTTGCGGATGTAGCAAATGCGGCCCGTTGTAGGCTAGAGGGATGTAACATGAAAACTAAATTTTTTTGCATCAAGTGCAAGCTGTTCTTTTGTATAACCAAGGAAAGACAGTGCTTCGAGAAAGCTCACACAAAGTAAAGAAACTAAGTGCCAACATTTGTGATGTCCAGAGTCTGGAAGAATAATCTGTATGCTTATGTATTTTTGAGTTCGCATGAATAAAAGCTTCTTTATTTTACTTGATCAAATCAAATGCTTGCTTTCTTAGACACAAGTATCTATTTAATCTAGATTGCCTCGTTGAAAATATAAAGATGTGTAGGCCCAATGTCCAATATATTGGACACTGTGTTGAGCCATTCTGGCAATTCATATGGAAGTAAAAGCTGCTGTAGTGTGGTACTTAGGCCATATAAAAGGTATTTTGAAAGTTTAATGAGAATCTGCTGCGGTAAAATCGTCCTGGGCCTCAGGAGGATAATAAATGAAATGAAATGAAATGAAATTCTATATTTTAGTATAGAATGTTCGAGTACAGAATGTTCTAGAAAGGAAAGTGCTATAAAAGAAGCCCCGCGTGGCCTTATGCAACCAGTTATCGCTTGTCCTCGACCCTGTTCCATTGAAGACACTCGACGCCTCCGACGTGCTGTTATTTACCTTTAATTTGGGCAAAGTTCGCCCCATTAAACGTTCATTTTGTTCAGTTTTACTTTGCCTCATCACCTATTTTTGGTGACAATATTTCGCTGGTTACACCCTTGGTATTTTTTAGAATTTTTGTATTAATTGAGTCGACACCAGCCAATCTGAAAATTTTGAGGTTATCATCAATATCGCAATTTCAGACGGTGTTATAGAAATAGTGTTCGTATACCTAAAATCGACATCTGGTACAAAAGGTAAGAAGGAACTATCTCCATCAGTAAAAGTAGATTAAAAGCAATTGTTCAAAACCGTAGGACATACAGCGTCCGAAATAACACTGCCATCATTGTTCATCAAGAGTATTGAACAGGATGACTGATATGAGAAAATAAGTTTCCGAAAAGTTTTTTGGTTATTCTATAATATTAAAGGCAGGTCACAGTTATAAAATTTGTCTTCGAAGAAATGCATACGTTCGATACAGAGTTTGGCCCAAGAGTTATATTTGGTCCAGGCTGCCTCGACACTCGAGTTTTTGGCTATCTTTAATAGTCTTTTTTTTCTGTTGCCCTAGTTTTCAAAATCTTCCTTGTACCGGGGTTTAGTGCTGTCTAACCAAATACGAAAGCATAGAACAAAGGCAAGAATAAATTCTAGCAACTTCTGTTTGGAAAGTAACTAGTCGTCATTAACTGTACAATTAAAAAAAAAAAATTTACAACATAATTGTCAGAAAATTTCGAGAGAGCTATGTTAAATTTGGCAATCACTGGGCCACAATACCGCTAGCAGACATTAGTTGCTAGAATGACAGCAAGCTGAAGTTTTCAAATAACCAACCTGCAGCAAAAAGATGTTTGAGTGCTCCATCACGGCTGTGGTAGCGTGCCCCGAATGACCGGCATGGGATAACGGCTTTTGTAGAGGCATCGCAGCTGACGACCAATGTTGGCAGGCTCCTAATGCTCCTAACTTGAAATCCACCAGGACGGGTTTTGGGAGCCGCTGTTTCCCGTGGTTGGCTCGAAAATGATCGGTTCAGTGGCGTCCCATGGTCCGTCCAGCACATGGGCCCCGTCATTGCTGGCAATGCTCAGAAGTATAGTCTGCAACAAAAATATGTGTGAGTGCTCCATCATGGCAGTGGTAGTGTGACCCCCCCCCCCCCCCCTCTGAATTCAGCTTTTGGAGCAGGTGGTTCCGGTTCATCACCTTGTAAAAAGCGATGCAAGTACTATAGAAAACCCCGCAGTTCCTCAAAGTGCCATAAAAACTATTTCAACTGTGATTAAACACAGACAAATATTTGCACCAAAAAGATTGTTGTTGGAAGTGTTGTAATAGAAGGGGATAGAAAGTAAAAACGCAAAACGCCTTTAAATCTCGATCCATTTACTAAATCAGTTCAGTCTTCGGCAACTGCAGGGCAATAAAACTATTTCAACAGAGCGAATAAACCACACGTTGCAACATGCATTTTTCCTTAAAGGGATGGTGAACCGAAATTTGGATTTCAGAAAACAATGCAGGAGCTGTAGGTGGGACGCTAGAATCCCTACGAGACTACTCGTAAGGCGAAATTTTGAATTGACGGCCGTATTTTTGGAAAAAGAGGTCAAGATTGAACGAGGCCGACGAGGGACGTGGCGTCAACGTATCTGGTTTTCTCCTCTCTTCGCCTCGCCCTATCAAGGCGGCGAGGCGGGGAAGACGCGAGACCGTTCCCTTTCCTTCTCGACTCTTCTCGGAGAAACAAGATGTCAACATATCTGTCAAATGCACCTCCTTTTTTAGAAAATATGGTCGAGATATCGCTATACGGGTGATGTTTTGGTGCTTGTAGCATCCCGTTGCACGCTTTTGCCGCCGTGTTTTGTGGAATCCAGATTTCGGTTCAGCATCCCTTTAAAATGCAAATACAGCGAGGAAGAATCGTACGAGTGTTCCTCAAGTAATTGGGGCCACTGAAACAATGATTGACACCTCACTTCCTCCCATGCAAGGCATCAATAATCGTTCCAGCCAAAGGGAAACCATAAAGGAAAAGTAAAAGTTGAAAACTTTTCTCGGAAAGTGGCTACTTTTCGCTCAAGCACATATTTTAATGGTTGCTTTTACGCAGAGAAATATAAGCGAGTAACTTGGGGTTCCTTAATTTCATGAAAGGACAAAATTGTTTCCGTCTATGGCAGAGTGCTTGCTCAGCTCACCGTGGGACAGAAGTGGTTCGTGTACCTCAGTCCTATTTATTATCGAGCGGTAACATATCATATCCGCTGAAAGTATTTAATAAATCATAGTGGCAAAAGCAGGTGGCACGTCTTCGTCTGCTTCCAGCCAGCATCTAATGATGTCGGTGGCGCCATCCTGCGGTAGGTTATGCAAGCACGGTCGTCGTTCGCCCGCTAGGCCTACTGCGAAACGAACGAACCCCCGGTTTCTATGACAATTGCCGGATCATGCATCCCAGCTTGCTTGCTGCAGCGCGAGTGCGGCCACCGAACAACCATCTTGCACATTGAAAAATTGTTTTTGGAACGTGGCGGAGGCTGGCGGCAGCGAGCTGAAGACATGTTTTCTACTTGTTTGTCGTCATTTGCCAAACAAGCTTTTTAAAACCCTGTGTAAGCCGTGAAACTTGCCGTTGAGAAAACGTGGAAATTTTTACGGCAGCAGAGTGCCACAGGAAAAAGGCACAACTTGTCGAAAGCATGTTTCACCGGTCTAGTGGCGTGATGAAAGCTCCCTGGCCCGCAAAAGCACTGTGTCTCTGTGCCTTCGCATGCTCGGATGACAATAAAGAATCAACGTGTAAATGTGTTTTGCGAGTGCAATGTGTGTGAAGCCATATATGTGCTTCTGGAGCAGCGTTTTGCTTTACCCCGACGACTGTACAGGGTGTCACAGAAGAAAATTTAAGCTGTCTTTTTTACTGCAAAAATCAACTAGGCATTGTCGAACGCTTATTCTCCGCCGAAAGGTAGAGCTAGAGGTCACAACCGGATGCCAAAGTTCCAGCCCGATCCGATAAATTAATCAAAAGTTATAGACCAACACGCGGCCCTGACGTCAAGCAGCTGCGGTGGCGCTGTCGACGGCACTGCACATGCGCAGACGCTTCCCTTCACGCGAATTCGGTTTCTGCGCACGCGCAGTGCCCACACCTGGTGTGGGCAAACGCCGGCTTGTTTGTAAACAGCGTGTCGGTCTATAAGTGATTTTCTGAAAATTTCATTGGGAAAATGGCAGCCGACAGTTTTCAAACAGATGGGGCTCTATGGCACCAGAAACCGAAAACGGGCAAAAATGGGCTCCATTTTCCCATTGAAATTTTCAGAAAATCACATATAACTTTTGATTAAGTTATCGGATCAGGCTGAAACTTTGGCATCTGGTTGTGACCTCCAGCTCTGCCTTTGGGCGGAGAATGAGCTTTCGGCGATGCCTAGTTTATTTTTGCAGTAAAAAAGACAGTGTAAATTTTCTTTTGTGACACCCTGTATTTGTAACTTCCGGCACTCGCGGTCCAGAAAGAGCTTGATCCAGTGGCCAGTGGCAACGAACGAGGAGGGGAAGGTACACATCATGATACTGTTAGTGCGAACACGACATCGGCACATTTCACTTCCAATTAGTATTAGCGAGCACAAAATGTTTTTGCTTACATTATATGAGCTCTTTCCGTAGCAATAATAACTTGGATGACATCCCTTGGTTTCAAAGAGAAAAACTGGAAAAACCAGCGATCACTTGTTCGCAGAAACTGTGTCGCACTCAGTACGTCTTTTTTTCGTCGTTAGACGATTTACAGAATATTGTGCACGATAGCTCCTCATCACTGATTAGTGCTGAACCATTATAAACCTACTTTATTGCACCTGACGTTTGAGCGCGACTCACCTAATTGTGATTGGCCAAGGGACTGCACATGACCGTATGGGTCGCGCTTCAAAAATTTTAATTCTCGCTGTCTTGTAGTTTTGCCTCCGAAAACCAAACTTGCTCCACAGCGTTGCTCTATTTGTGCTGCCATGTGATCCATTAGAGCAGATATGGAACATGGTTAATAGCCATGGTTAATAGTGCATAAGAGCAACCGTCCATATTGTTTTTCCTCTTTATTCAAAGCAACTTGCCGGAACAGCTGGACGACCCAGAACTAAGTGCCCGATATATGATGCAAAAACATCTACGCGCGACACACCTTCAAAACTTTGCCGCGGCGCCGATTCTTGATCGGTATCCAGGCGCGCGAAGCCAAACGCAGCGCTTCGGCGTGCCAAGGAAGCTTTGATCACGCCGCGGTAAACTTGATTTCGACGAGTTGCGCCTTTTTCCTAGGGCACTGCGCTTCCGTAAAACTTTTGACGTGTTCTCAACGGCAAGTCTCACGGCTTACACAGGGTTTTAAATAACTTTTTCGGCGAATACCGACGAACGAGTAAAACACGTAACTTCAGCACGCTGCCGCCAGCCTCCGGAACGCTCCAGAAAGGCAATTTTTCGACATGTAACATGACCGTCTGGTGGCCTCATTCGCGGAGCGGGGATGCGCGATGTGAAACGAACACACCACTGCCTAAGACAAGAACTTTTTTCTTTTTTTTTTTACATAGATAAATAGACTAAAGAAGATATGACATGCTCTCTTTAAATTTCAGCACGCGAGAGCGCCCATCGTAATTATTCAACGAGCGCGGTTCAGTGTTTTTGATTTCTTCCGTTCTTCTTACGGCGCCGGAAAGCGAAAAGGTACGAACAAAAAGTGTTTGGAAGAAACCAGAGCAAACCAAACTCCCATGGCAATGAGCCCTTGTTCTGCACACGTCAATCGCGTCGAGTCTGATGCGAGGATGCGTTGCCCTCGTGCAACTGAGTGGGGAAAGCGGAAGCAACAAGGTTGAGCGCGTTTTCTGACACAACACGCGCTATCGCGTTAAGTTACGCGTCTTTCATTCCTTCTGCACTTCGATTATTTCTCAAGGCGCGTGCGAAAATGAGCTACTTACCTTTTAAGTGCAGTTGAATGGTGACAAGAGGTCGCGGCAACGAAGTCATGGAAGAGCTTCCGTCGGAGAGCCTACGCAGCGGTGTCACGGTGCGCCCAGTAAACATCACGTGACAGACGTCTTCGTCCGCGAGCTGAGTGCGCCGGCTTTCGGGTGGGCCTCCCTCCGCCGCTCCGATGGCGAAATGCCCCAAAGCAAAGAGATCTCGCCTCGACGGCGTCGGCGTTTTGCCGCGCGCGCTTCTCAACGCTTTCGTCTCTTTTTTTTTAGTGTATGTGTTTTGCGTGCTGGGCTCCGTCACTACTAAGCTGAAAGTGTAGAGGAAGCTAAGGGGTGCCCGGTGAACTAATCGCACGTCTGTCTTTAACCATGTGATCACGCTCCCTCCTGTAACCACGCGCAGAGAGCGAGGCAGGTGATAACTGGTCCGGTGGGCGCTTAGCCAGCTTAGCTCGCTCTACACTGTCAGCTTAGGAATGAAGGGAGTCCTCCTTCAAGGACGAGTCCTCTTCGCTTACAAAGTAGAGATTAGAAGAGATTGGTGATAGTGTAGGGCAGTGTGGGGAAAATGGGAGGGGAACTGTTCTCTCAATACCCTCTCTCGACCTTTACCACGGGAAAGATAGAGGTCTTGCCCCAGGCCGAGCGACCTTGTAAGCATTCCGTTTCGAGGCCGTCGGTGCGTGCGCCTTCCCTCCTCCTCCCCCCCCCCCCCCCCCCCCCCCCCATGCGGGGGAAGGGCGCTCGAATTCTTTCGTTTGTCTCTGTTGGTATTTGCTTGCCGGGTATCCAAAAAACCAATGTGGTAGAGATTGAAGCAATGGTGAGTCTCTGTCGTTCTGTGTTTTGTCGAAGTCTCTGTCGTTCTGTGCTCTTAAACATGACAGCTCTAGAGCAAGAAGACAAAAAGAGTCTGGCAGACACGACGCTCCGAACTCAACTTGAACCCTAATGTCAACATTAAAACGAGAATGATAAATCAAATGTCTCCCAACGAAAAAAAAAAAAAAAAAGAGGCAATATGATTTTTAAGAAAATCGTCAGCCACTTCCCGTTGCCTCGGAGCACCAGCGAGGCTAACTAGGTTATGCCTCAACATAAACAAAACAGCAAAACATGCGCATACAAAAAAAAAAAAAAAAATTTACGCAAACATGTGGATTGCACCAGATCTGTAGACTAAAATACCAACCACATGTGGGCGATCGTACAGGTGTAGCATCATTGTTCCATAACTTAACCTAATATGTTGAAGGTCTACAAATGACGGCATGATTACGTTACACACGCTCGCGTGCACACTTGCTGTCTCTTAATTAAAAGCAGAATGCTTCGCCATCACGGTGAGAACCCGGCCATATGATCTGGGGATTCGCGTCATGGACTTCTGATCAAGCTAGCTTTTTAAAGGCGGGGCAAAAGGGTGGAGTGTCAGCCGTGAGGCATTTGACACGGGCTTTTGACATCGGGTGCTTTCGTGCACCACCAGATCGTACAGAGGGCATGAACTTTCTGTAAAGCGGTCTCCCTTGTGGAACTTGGCAGTCCACTGTAAAAAGCGTTCGTATGATTTTTTTTTTTTTTTTTTGCGTTTTGCAGCTGACGTTATTTCCGGCTAAACTCTAAATCAAAAACAACGTTATCGTCTGCTATCAGTGCCTTGGTGGTGCCATGTTGGAAGCATTCAACATGGTTAAATGTTGGAAGCATTCAACATGGAAGCATTCGGCGTGTTATTGTGGCAGCAGTTGTGCCGTAAAGTCATAGAGCCGCCCTTGTATAACCACGTTTCACAATATGTTCTTGTCCCGTCAATCGCAACGGGGTTCTTCACTGGCCACGAAATGAAGTCCATAAACCCGTAGTTAGGGTACGAAGCTTTTCTCTCGAGGTCATAGAGTCAACTTAATAATCTGGAGCGAAAGGTCCCATGCGTTTGACCGCGACGGAACGGCGAGGCATTGACGCGAACATCGGCAGCCCCATTTGGCGGCCCCGATGAGCCCATATCGAGACATTTCTGAACGTAGTTTTCGGTCCCCAGAAACAAACATACGGTCCTCATATCAAGATCGGCAATGAAATTAAAGAAATTCTTCATTAATCCTTTGCTCATGTGTAGTCATAAAATGATGTACTTTTATCCGGGTCTCTGAAAAAAAGTGCTGAGGTTTTATACGGGTCCGTAAAAAGCTTTTGTCCGGCAGTGCTCTTGTTCGGGATTCATGGATTCATCAGTGACGATATTTACATCGCCCCCACGGATTATAGTCACGTGACCTTGTGACTATTATATGGAGCGCTATTTCCACTGTGGTTACGCGGTGGTTCCAATCTGTTGTATGGTTACAGACGACCGACCGGCGCCGCCGTTACGGACGCGTAAAGTGCGCAGGGCTCGCCCATAAATGCTATCGCAAAGCAAGCTACGTTGTGAAACGACACAACGCTCGTTTTGACGAAACCGTCGATGGGACAGCGCAGTGTCGACGAGACGATTTTGTCGATGAAGCATCATCCAACAAACCGATTGCCATAGCGAATGAAACACGTCGATAAAACCCATTTTCTGGATTGCTAGTTGGAGGGGTTAATAATCATTTGATTTTCGTAATACCGAGGCAAGGGTGAGCGGGAGCACTACGGAAGAAATGCCCCCACTAAGCAAGAACTCACGCGTTGAAAGCATCCGCCACAGTAAATATATTAAAACCAACATGCGCCCGAAAAAAAAAAAAAAAAAAAAAGGTACATTGGAGTGTGTTTAGCGTTTTACCGCGATAGCTCTTCGAATCTCTAAAACTCGCGAACGGTTCCACTTGCCTTCACAACAAAAACATATCTCAGGTTAATATTTGTGTGATTAACTGTCGTAAATTACCGACCTATGAAAGACTGATCGAAAATTATTCAGTCAGTTATTAGCGCATCCTTCCCGCGGATATTTATTTGTTCTATTTATTTATAAAATGCCTACAGTGTGCAGAGGGAATTATTTCAGGGATGCATTTTTTTATACAAACTATCAAATTGTCACAGACAGAGAAACAGCGTCCGACTACATGAAAGTTCAAATGTCAAATTGCGAAAAAGAAAAAAAAAGGAATTATAAAAAGAAACGCAATGCATCAAAAGCACAGCACTCAAATATCACGCCAATATGACACTATACAGGTATCTGTTGACACGTATTCTCGGAGATCACTCCAATCACGAATTAATTTTAGGGGAAAAAAGAAAGAAGATTATTCAAACAATAACAATCTGTCTCTAAAAGTGATAACTTACGTTAAAAGCACTTACGCTACTTTCGCGAGCACTCTGCTCGTGAAATAGATGCGAGTGGCTTCCAGCTTTTCTCCTGCACTTTACAACACTACAACAACACCAAAATAGATTTCCGTGCGAATGCTGCACGTGCCCGAGGCCTTTCCTTAAACAGCGAAGGCTGCCGGCGCGAAAGTGCAGCCTTCAGACGTGTTTTCGCGGAATGACCGCTTGCGCTAAACATTTTTGTTTCAAAGGGAGGATTACGCGCTAGCTCGCGCGTGTCGCTGACTGGTTGGAGCTAGGAGCACGAGGAGCGCGAGCTCATTTTACAGAACGTGCTATGAACACCATTAATACTTCGTCTCACCTCAGCATGGACCATTGTTGGTCACACGTGCTAAAAGCGCGAGCTAATTGTTTTGAATGACGCCTCGGCGGGCACACGAGCGCTCAGGGGTGCACAAGCACTGACACATCATCTGCGGTTCATTCTGAGGTGAAACTAAGTATAGCGCGTGATGCACATTAACGACCTCAGGTTAGCGGGCGTGCTGCACAAGCTACGCGTGTCTCATGTACAGCGTGAACCAGTGTCGCAAATCTTGAAAGGCAGACCGACTTCACGCTGAATAATCTCTCACGAACAATTTGACCTTTGAATCGAGTGTACACCAATTCATTGCGTGTAAACAAGCACGCATTTGTACAAAAGAGCTCCGCGCACGACGCGCGGTATGCACCCATTTCCCGAAGTGTCAAGCGTTCGGCCATGCTCCGTTCAACAGGCTGCGCCACCGCCTAAGCGCGACGTCATCGATTTGGTGTAGGTGGGACTCTTGTTTAATTAACGATTCACTATGGCACATCGACTGTAATTTCGCCCTCATTTGCTTTGAAATAATGTTTTCATCCAAAATATCATCTATAGATTACGAATGACGAGTTACTGGTCATTTATACGCCAGGCGAGCACGGGATGTCGGCCCCTCTCATTGGAAATACACCGGTGATTCTGGCATGGGTGTTTATTTCCAATTTATAATATAAGCACTCCTGACCTGTCCTATCAAAAAGATGTTTGCTTTTTTGGCAGCAATGACAGCAGCAATGACAGCAGGGTGCACATATATGCATTTAAGCACGTCCCTTATTATAAGGAACATTTAATCGAGAAGCGTAATTAAGATATATTAACGTATGTTTTTTTTTTATAAAAAATAATACTTCTGTCAGATAAGTGCACACGTGAGTACTTAAATGATTGTGTTGTTACCCATGAAGCGCGCGAGAAAGACAAACCTTCTTGAAAATAAATGTCAAACAGATACCTTTATGAATATATTAATTAATTCATTTGCGTATTTTCAGTGTTCACAAGCATAATAAATAAATTATCGTTGTCCTATATATTTATGCATAACTGCGCATGGAATATCTACTATCAATGACACATTCATAGTGTCACTAAACCTGAGTTCTGTGGAGATGCCAAAGCGGTATTCAGTCATATTCCGAAACCGTTCGTGAAATCAAAAAAAAAAAATTAAAAAAAAATATTATGGCAGCGCTACTTCGTTCGCAAGGCATCCGTTCTGAAGTTCCGGGAAGCTTGCTCGTGGGCAAAACGATCTTGCTGCTTTCAAGGTTGGAGGTTTCGCGCGCAGAAAGTGATGTCAGGCGATAACAGGCCGGAAATTGATTGTAGAGGTGAGCTCTTATTTCGTTCATCTCTAAGTTGACAATGCGGTGAAGCTAAGCGTTAGCCAACCATTCAGTGGCCTGACTCCTATCGCTTGATTTCGCTCGCCTCGCGTGTGTATGCGGAGAAGGGGTGATCACGTGGTGCGAGACTGACAGTCAAACGGTCTAACGAGCACGTAGTTTCCACCGCGCTGTCAGCTTACGGGGGATAAAGTCCCCGATCCATGACTAAAGGCTTTGTGTGGCAACTGAGGACAGCGTGTGCTTCCGAAGGCGGTAATCCAGGGAATCCGGACTCAACGGGCGCTTCGCTCGTTCCTTGCGCACCTTGCACCCAGCTTGCACTAATGCTCCATACAAAAAAAAAAAAAAAAAGAGAAAAATATTAACGAATTTTAGTGTCCGCAGCATGCCCATTCCACACTATCTTTTTTGTGTTTATTTATTTGCTTTTTCGAAGCTTTTTTTTTTTTTTTGAAGTTTTTTCGTGAAAATATTTGCGTCGTAAAAGAGCTGGTTGGTCGGTGCTGGTTTGTTGTCGATTCGGTAACTAACAAACACAGGAGACCAAATTAAAGTTCACAATCTTTCCACATTATGACTTTCAGCTGGCTGGATTGGCACCAAGACCAAGCTTATAAGTAAATTTGGCTGTGTCTAAAAGACAGATTTATTTATCTTCTAAATTCCTCTAAATTTATTTACTCTCTAATTTCCTCTGGGTCCTCTAAATTTCCGCTTGCGACACTTCCCTCACTTCCGAAGCACTTCGATGGTGAACAATTTTTTGTGATCGGATTTCTTTAGCTCACGGATGCGGCAGGCTATGCTTCTCGGGACGCGCTGACCCACGTCTTCTGTACAGCCCATTTAGGGCATTCGGACGGCACTCCAATGCGTGCTTAGAGTGCCATCGGACGTGGGCACTTGAACGCTTGGCAAGAGTACCACGGCACTCTAGACACAGGCTTTTTCAAAGGCCATGCTAGATGGAGGAAGCTACCGCTAGTTACAGAACATATAGACATTTTCGCTCATTCATTTTAACTGAGCTTCTGTCGTCCGTGTTTCGTACCTCGGGGACATTGAACATAAGAAGCTTAGCATACTTTTTAACATATCGTAGGGCGACATAGAGCAGTCTACGTTCTCCCCCAAATAATTGAGCTATCGCTTGCTGTGTAGAATCAACTGAACGTAAGGTGAACCCGTCAATGGCAGTTTAAATGTGGCTCTGTTGGACAGCGAAATAAGACTTCTGTAATACACACTAATGTATCTATATTTAAAGCCAGTGAGATCCGTACCACAAATATCGATATCCGGAATGCTACACGGTGCTTCCGCTGTACATTACGAACTGTTTGATGAACAACGGAAAAGAGCAGCGATCTTGAATGTTCTCTTATATCGAAAACCTTCCTGTCAAGGGAGCTTCGGAGAGTGAGGTTAAAACAGTTAAAGGATGTAGCAAACTGTGCAGAGTTAAAGATTTAACCCCCCAGAGCTTTTCTTGAACAGAGCAGAAGACTAATCGACTCCCTCGCTTCGGAAAGTAAAATGTAAATATTGAAAAAAAAAAAGGTAGTAGTCAAGCCAAGTTTATTTAATGACTCAAAACAAAGACCGCATAACAAGTTTGGAAATCATCGCTAACAACTTTTCCAAACGCTCTGGCTCCGTCGTTCATTTTCTCCACGGCGGTGAAAATAAGGGAGCCTCTAGTGTCACGTACCATAAACCTGGCTTGCCGCCATGTATAGGTTTTTTGAACCTACACATGGCTTCGAAACGAACGCCGTGTTTAGGGCGACGCTTTATGAAATGGTCGTCACGTGGCGTATGCAATAGACCGCGCGAAGCCGACCTCTTCTGTCACGGAGGGAGGTTTTCCTCTTTGCTTGCTTTTAATGCGAATGTGGAAAAAATACTTTTTTTATACATATACCTGTTCCTACGATCAGTGAGGTCGGGCTCAGCAGTAACTTGAAACGACCCCCCAAAAATATAACAATGCCCCAAAAACATCCCTGGGCTACATAACAACCCTAGGCACTTATGTAACGAAACATAATCGCACACGCGCGTCAGCATCCGCTCATACACCCGTTTACACACTGATCTATATGTTTATTGTTTAATATATCTGTGTAGCAAAAACATTAATTGCCTATTGCTTGGATAAAGGAGTGTCCCCCGCTCAAATGATCTTCCTGCCGCAGGTAATAATTAAGTTAATAAATACTGAAATATAAACCCGTCAAGGCAGGCTGTACCAACTCATTTATTAAAACATCCTTGCCCATCTCCCCCCCCCCCCCCCCCCCGAAAAAAAAAAGCAAAAAGAAGAAGAAAAAAAAAAAGCAAAAAGAAAAGCGGATAGGAAAAAAAGGTTTCCCCGAGAAAACGAAAAAAATACCTGCGCCGAACAGCGTCGAACTTGCGCCGAACCCATAGCGGCGCCATCTATCGACAGCCCGTGATATCGCGAGGAGAAACTAACTCTCGTTACAGTTACTCTCGAGGTCGAGGGAGGGTTAAGGGAGAGTATCATCGAAAGAAGCGGTCGGGAAAGAGTAACTTCCATGCAGATAGAGTTAAAGGAGAGTAAGTTAGGGCACTTACTCTCCCTTGACACCTTTTTTTTTTAGAGTGCGCGTCAGCCAATAGCAAGCGAAGGATTCCGGCGTCACTGCGCGTCACCAACGCGGCCGACCGCCGACCCGCGGAGGAATCTCTCGAACACGCGCGGACCGTCGTCGAGGAGATCGGACTTTGTGCTCAGCAGTCGTCGTTCGTCGCACCGCACCGTCGCGCTGCTACTGCAATACGCAGTCGGATCCCACAGATGACAAGGAAAAGCTTGACGTGGAAGGATCGCAAAGCTGGCTTCGAAGTCGGGATCCACGGGAGGAAGGAACACGTGTCCCGCAAACGCACGCCTGCAGACGCCCCGGGAAGCAGACGAGCCGACGCGCAGACGCATCACCCCCTAGCAACACGCTTGCGGGGAGAAAACATAGTTCGCTGGATTTGGAGCGATAATTGCGGACTATGTTTCCCGCAACACAATCAGTTTACGTTTTTCTCAAACTCTAATTTACTTAAAGCTTAAAAAGTGTTGCAATAATAGCGTTCGCATTCACCGCGAGATGCAGCATTTCCATTGGTCAAGTTTTAGCGATGGGCAGGGAATGAGGGTTTGTCTTCCAAGAGAAAATAGTCCCGATATATTTCTTCTGCCATCTGCTTAATAAACGGGTTTGTAGTCTAAAACTTCGTATACATATTAACTTGCACCTACTACGCAATATAACAGCATAAACAGGCGATCGCAGAAAGCTCCGGAGGGCCCCTTTAGCAATGCGTGGAGCTCAGCGCCCGCTCTGTGCTCTGCTATCCCGTGGTGATGTTAAAAACATTTGGCGGAATATAATCGGCTCCAGATCACGTGGCCACTTTTGCTGGCTGCGAGTTAAAAGGTGAACGGTGTTCGTTTTTCTCAATTTCTTGCTGCGACTGTCATTGCGTAGGGAAAAAAACGTGTGATTCATAGGTTAGAAACTTCAAAGTATAATTCTAAGTTGTGTTTATTGAAAGTAAAAATATTGTTGCATCGCCCCTTGAGCAGAGTCGGCCAAGTGCTGCCAATCTGCATCTTTATTGAAGTAATATGTACAGGCATCCTATGCTTAGTTGCCTGCTTTAGGTTTCGTGGTAATTTAATCGCAAGGATATATCATTCGTAGAAAAAAATTGTTATATTTAGACGTTGCCTGTAGCGGAGCGCCTTAGGAACATAGGCCCGTTCTCTTGGACCGACAAAAGAATAATTGGAGAAAAAAACACCCAATCTGTTGTGAAAAAAAAAAAAAAAACTGCCTTCAAAATTAATAGAAATATATTCCCGAAAACACGTAAACTTAGTTCTATACAGAGTGAAGCTGATAGGGGAAAAGAAAAGAGCGAGAGACAGTAGGAGAGGAATGCTTGGGGACTTCAGAGTGGCGAGCTCTGATTGGACGGAGACGGTGGGCAGAGCCTTTGTCTCTGCCCACCGTCTCCGTCCAATCAGAGCAAACAAGAGTGCCGTCCACTCATTGCACACTGTCCGTTAATTTTTTTTTCTATAGACCTTTTGGGCTTTACATTCGGGGGGCGGGGGGGGGGGGGGGGGGGGGGGGGAGTCATAAACACAACAATAATAATTTATGAAAGTAACAAAACACAAAATACAGTTGGTAGATAACAAAACAAGGAAAACACTATCACACATAGAACTATTTAACAATAAAACACCACTATATAATACGTTTTTATGCATTGGTTATTGAAGTGATGAACATTTGCACAGAGGTGATCGACGCAATATCGCTGGGTAGCCTGTTCCATTTGAAGTCGGCGAGATGTGGCGAGTTTTTTTTTTTAATAGATTGGTGCAGGCAAGGATGGGATGTACGTTGAAGGAAGGCCGACGCGAGATGAAACATCATGCGACAAATGAATATGCGCGCGACTGAATGGAGAAGAGCCGTGATGGAGCTTGTGATAGAAGAACATGCGGCCAATGCGTCTTCGGCGATGAAGGGGCAAGAGGTTGAGAGAAAGGCTTACGTTAATCGCGCTTGAAGTTCGACAGTAAGTCTTAGCTGTGAACCTGGCAGCTTTATTTTGAAGTACCTCGCTATTATTGGTTACATACATGCGATGAGTGTGCCAAAAATGTATGCATATTCCAACTGCCACCTTAGGAGGAAGGTGTACGCTGGAAGCTTGGTTTTTCTATTAGCCTGAAATAATGAACGTTTGAGGAGTCCTAGATTTCTAGACGCTTTGCTAATGACATATTCATTATGAAGGTTTTAAGATAGACTTGCAGAACTATATACGCCAATATATTTTAT
Source organism: Ixodes scapularis (assembly GCF_016920785.2). Taxonomy (NCBI): domain Eukaryota; kingdom Metazoa; phylum Arthropoda; class Arachnida; order Ixodida; family Ixodidae; genus Ixodes; species Ixodes scapularis. Next base: position 12,840,831 of record NW_024609873.1, on the reverse strand, counting down.
TGGTGTTACATGTTTAATCTCATCGTCTACAATTGTATGAGTGTGGCGGGCGACATTTAATTCAGTAGTGAAGGTTACAGTCTTAGTCTTTCTAGTATTAATTCGCATCAGCCAAATGCTATACCAGTTATTTCCGTTTTCTATTTCACGTTGAAGTATGCACCAATCTTGAGAACTAGAAATGGTGCGATAAATGACGCAATCGTAAGCGAAAACCGTATGGTTGATTTTATCGTTGAAGGAATGGCATTTATAAAGAGAACAAACCATACCGGACCAAGAACTGAACCCTGTGGAATGCCAGATTTTACTATATTAGGAGAAGAAACATAATTTGTAATCACAACAGACCGAAATTGATTCGATAAGAAGCTGGCTATCTCTTTAATAACTAATTCGTTTATATTCATGACACTTAACTTGCATAGCAATCTATTACGGGGATATTATAATCTATTCGAACATCCGACTCCGGCGTACAGTGTTCAGACGCATTGGAATAGTGAGTAGAGACAGAGGCAGCTAGTGTATGCGTCTCCCCACTAGACCTGGAATCAGAGATGAACGCTCTGACGTCCCGGCACCCGATCTCATCTCCTCCTTCTTCCTCACTTTTCTCCTATAATCTTTGCCTCCCTCTTTCACTCTCTTTCTTTGACACTCTCTCTGTTAATTTTAATTTTTATTTCTCATTGTTAATCTTCATCGTTAATGCTGGAATGGATACTTTCTTCCCTTTACTCTTTGTCACCTCAAGAAAAAGCAAGTTTGTGCATTGTACATACGCCGGACGAAGTCGTTCTTACAAGATTTGCTTGTCGGAGGGAGAAACGATGCTCTTGGCGTTTGAAACGTGTGTCTTGATTGGGTTACATATATCTAATCTAAAATACACCTACATCTATTTAAATTCCCCACAAAAAGGGTCCCCTTCGTTTCGTCAAAACTCACTTTGTGGAATTACGTTTTTTGAACAACTTTCCATGGAGACGTGTTTCATGGACACACGTTTCGTCCTTACTAACGTTTCATCGACACTCCTTACGCAAAGTGCACGCTGTAGGGAAATTTCGTCGCGCGCGTATCACTGGTCTACGTGTTAAACCATCCGGCCCCCCTATTTGAGCCGCTTCGCAGCAAGTCTGCGGTGGCTTATTACAAAAATGTAAACACACCTGACCCACCCGTACACGCCGCTTTGCGGTGCAAATCTTATACAGCTTATTAAAAAAAAAAGGTAATCTGAGCTATGGATGACATGATTTGTCGATGAAAGCTTATGCCGATGAAACATCGGGTGTCGATGTAACGATATGTGAATGAAACTTCGTTCGATGAACTGATTAAATCCGGCATAGTCTCCCTGGCTCAACTATTTTTAGTTCGCTGGTGCCCAGCCTGTCAAAGGGCTGGAAGAACATATGCAAAATATCAAGCGCAAATTGCCAAAATTCAGAAGATAAAAAAAATGCTAAGCATAGCTTTTTTCTTTTTTTGCGAAACGAGGGCATTTGTTACATGGGGATTGCATATTTGGTTGCGGTAACAGCAGGCTTCTACAAGGTACCCCAAAAAAAGCATGTAAGTTAAGTTAGTGAGTTTCAGCTTGTAAAGTAATTGGCAAGAGTACTAAATAACCAAATTCGAAAAGTATCTGATTAGAGTACTAAACTTTCGAAAAAACTGACTCGCTACTTTCAAGACAATTATAAGTTACAATTTATTCTAATTTACTGTTAAACAACACAAAAATCAATAAACGAAAATGAAAAAAAAAATCGCCATTACAGCAAAAATAGCAAAAAGCTTCAGTGAATCGCAGAAACGACTGTTTTTCGACATTTGCGTCCTACAACTTGAACCTGTTGCTTTTCTTTCTTTTTTTTTTTTCTTTTGAACACATGTCCCCCGACAATAAAAGTACTCTCCACCGATGCGCTCGAAAAAATGGAAGGAAAAGCTAGCATTGCATCTGGAGGTTCATCACTGTTTCACCAACACATCCAAACATTTCCCGTCAATGTTCAACGAAAGCGCACGAAACCCGTTGAAGAAAGGACAGGTACGAATCATAATAAAAAAACCAACCTTTTCTTGAAATTTGGGAATAGTCCATTTTCAGTTATACTTATTTTGTGTAGTTTAAATGATTATTACTGTCTGGGAAAAAGCAGCGTCTGCCGAAGGGGAATTTCTTTCGGCTCCGCTCGGGTTGGCTTGTCTTCGAAGGGATCATGCTTTGTCTGCCTGGTGCAGTTTGTTGTTATTACGGTCCGCACACGGCGAGAACCTTGAGCAGAATTCGCCATGCGGCATCTCTGCTTCATCACGTCCGCCCTATGAATGCGTGCATCTTTACACGTACGCCATGTGTGCTGTTTAGACTAGAAAGAGAAAGCACTGGCTCGTCTACAAATTTGGCAATAATTTCCGAGTAACTTGCGAAGTGGGTACAAGTTACTTGCAAAAGGTATTTAAGTTAGACTACTAAATTATCGCTTCCAAAAATATGTGCAAAATGCCAAGTTACTCAAAAAAGAATATGTGAGATACGCCATCTTGAGTAGATTATTTAAATTACGTAAAGGTCTGGAGCACATTGGAGATATTCGTAATGTAAATCACTACTTGGGGACCACTAAAAATGAAATGCACCCACTTTCTTGATATAAAACAGCGCACAAAACGTCGGCGGAAGAGAAAAGGACCGTAGAACGAAAGAGCGCTAACTCCCAACTGATTTATTTCGAAAGAAGAGAAAGGAAGGAAAACGAAGCCACGAAAATTGAACCCCACGTGATGTACTGACTTGCTCAAATTATCACTTCACTACAGCCACTTTCTTCTATTTCGAACTTCGTGCGTTTTTCGTCTGATTTTTAGCTTCATGCTCCAGCATTTCGATGACTCTTTGTCCGCGTGATTCTTCCCGCTTTTTTTTTTTTTTTTTTTTACTACCGTTTATACGAAAGTTTATCTTTTTTAAGGGCTCTTCAACGTGGATTGGAAACAACTAGACGCGCCCTTCGAGAGCGCAGCCCGTTGCTGCAATTTCTATAACGTGGTACGTAAGGCAGTAAAACAATTTTCGCGCACAAGTGACTTCTTTTTTAACGCAATTTTTACTATTCTCGTGATGCAAGAATGTCATATGCAGGCTGACCATTCACTTTAACAAAACAACATCGCATATCCCGATTTTCTAAGTTTCCTTTTGATCACGATTTTGCTTCCTAAAATCCGGCTCAATCGTGCAGTCGACACGATGAAAACTTTTCTTCTGATAACCTTCCAACGCGAAGGTGCGTTTGAAAAATTGATCTGTCTGTATTAGTATTACTCCTAGAACCTGACCCGCATGGTGAGATCTTACTTGCGATTTCGCAGCTGCGACGTCGCTCGCTCAGCAAAGAAAGCCTCGGGGAAGTTCCGGTGCCCGACGTCACAGCTGCGAATTCGTAAGACAGCGACACTCCCTTTCACTCGACAATTCTTTCAGGACTTCAAGCGGCAACCGTCGGGATCCTGACATCCGACAGCACGGCACTTTAGTTTTTTCGACGTCATGTGTTGACAGTTTGATACCCCATTCGACGCACGACAGGAATAGGGCGCTAAACACACAAGTCGTAGACTGGTTCCAGGTATTGTAGGTTCATACAACGCAAAAGAAAGCAGCCGATCAGATTGCTCGCGAATAAAGCGGATAAGCCCTTATATCATAGTTTTCCGCAAAAGTTTCCATAACCACGCTCCCTCGCTCAGTTCGTTCTCAAATGTCTTCTCCCTCCTCCTACGCGATTCACCGTTCCATTCGTGACCACGCGATGTGCGTCCCATGCTTTGTGCCGTCGGTCTTCGCCATTGATTTCCCTTCGCCAGAGAGAGAGAGACAAAAGCGAGCGAATCCGTCTTACCGGAGGCGAACTGCAGGTGAGGGAAAACGCCCGCCCGAACGATTCCCGCGTGTCCCGCAACAAAACACCGCACGCGGACAAGTCGCCCCTATAAATCCTTTAATGGTCACGCTTGTGCAAGCGCAGGCACGCAGACGGTCCCAAATACAGAACCACGCTTATAAGCACGCACACTCGCGGCACGTGAGTGAGATGCCCCCCCTCCTCTATTCGTGTTTCCATTTGTCTTTCCTTCTTTCCAAGGTGGTGTTCTTGTCTCAATAAGCGTCGTGTTTTAGTGCGCAGGCTTGAGATTTAATTCGGCTCCTCAAGGACGGGACTATTACCACCTAGACGGCAAAGCACGGCAAAGCATGCTCCTATCCCCCCTTCCCCCTTTTTTTTTTTTTTTTTGAAAGCACAATCACTCGCGGGACTAGGCGCCGCCGGCTAGATTGCAAGACCATCGCCACCAGCATGTCTTGCAGCGTCTCAAAACAAACGGAACGCTAGCAGGCGGCGACGGGCCAGGTCGGGGATCGATTGAAAGTGACGTCATATGTTCAGGTTTTGTCTCCTATTGTCGGTGTGAGGCGAAGAGTCACACAGGAAGCTTCTCCCACCTCTCCTCACATTAGCAGAGTGAACGCAGGAGAGGCGACTTCCTCTCAAGCGTTCGCTTTGCTAAAGTGGAAAGAGTTTGTAAGAGCTTCGACTCTACTTTTAACCTTACAGCGACTCTAAATGATATGCACGAGGCCCGCATTTTATATCGTCGATCGAAACAGCTCAGTCGCGTTGGAGTCCCGAAAACAAAGCATCCGAAGCGCTCGCACCACGAGCGCTGTCGGAGCCCCCTTTCATTGAACAGATTTGAATGCGCCATGATAACTAGACTTTGAAGGAAGGGACGAACTGTGTCTCATCCCGTGGGAGCCCTCCGTATTCATGGTGGCAACCGAAAAAATTGTTCTATGGCGTTGAGCTCAGTGGAACAGCCCCAGCGTGGGAAGCAGCTCGCTCAAGGTCCAAATTGCGGCTGAACCTCAGAAACGTGTTTTCAATAGCCACCTTACAGATAGGAGTGCCAGGGGGTGCGAAGAGTGTTTAGTGGCCGCTGAAATATCGGCCTTGAGTGAGCAGCTTTTCCCACAATGGCTTTTTTATTGCACGCCGCACCACAAAATAGCTCTACGGTTTCTGCCAGGGCAACACTCCCATAAGATGAAATAGTTTTGCAGACCGTAAGTTATAGGCTGCGGGCCCAGAGGTCCCGTGCTCGATTTGTGCTTCAAAGTGACGGCATAGCTCCCCTCAGTACACAAAGCTTTTGCTACGGTCTACTAGAGGTTCCTAAGAAAATACTAGTGTGTTCCGTATAAACTCGATGAGCACAGTACGTGATACTGGCGACCTGTAATCGTCGGCCGGTAAATCGTTACCGACTAGAAGCCAGAAAAAACGAAAACGATTTTGATTCTACCTTTCAATTTGAAAACAAAAACTCGTTTTTTCATAGTGGACACCAGCAATACTTCCACCTCGTCTTAACAAGAAGTAACCGAAAAGGCTACAACTGCGAGCAGGTGCTTAAAAGTAGTTCTACTCGTGCTACCAAGGCGTGATGAAAGGCACGTACCTCGCCCTTATGACTTTTGCGGTCAGTTAATGTCAACGTTACTAGAATACTCAGTTGTAAACAGCAATAGGAGCCTGCTTTGAAAACGTGGCTCCCGATTCTTGCTTAAAAACCAAACTAATAGCGCCAAGCCGCCATTTCTCCCGCAGCGGCCTCTCCCGGAACTGTACGGCTGCGGGTATTCGTTCAGGTCGAGTCGCGCAAAGGCTGGTGGCGCAATCTCGAAGCGAGATGTATATAGACGCATCTCGCAGCTTTTTGCGGCAATGATTTGAGTTAAATCACACCAGTCAAACTGCTTTGATTTAAATTATGATTTAAAGCCGGATATAAATTATTCTTGTTTTATTCTATATCCCCCTTTCCCGACATTTACGATCATAGTAACATAAACATTGCGCTAAACGTTTTTATTTTTCTTATACAGAAAGGGGGGATGTATGATTGTAAACTGTCTGTCATATCTAGGCAGTGCATTTTTATTATAGATCAGCGAAAGTCCTCAAAACAGAATTCCGCCATTAGTTCGTAATCGACGAGAAACATTTCCGATCGGGAGAAAACGGTTCCCTCACATTCTAAATGTCTTACCAAGCACGCATCGGTTGTAATCTAGTTTCAGACTTTACAAAGCCTACCATTCTTCCAATTACGTACCACGGCGCGCGACATCCCTGCCTTGGTATCCTGTGTTGTTATGGCGTTACCAGACACTTTTCGATTATTTTTTTTCTTCGTGTAACACGCGGTTTACGTGCCTTCGAGATTCGTAAACAATATAATTAGAGACAACGTAAGGTAAATATAAGTATCATAGACTTGGACGAGACTTGCACTGCATCCATATTGACTGGATGTGGCTTAATTACCTGGAAATAAAATCAAGAAGGGAGGAAACAGTGTTACCGAACCATTGTTTAAATAAATTACGAGAAGCGATTATTGTTCATTCACACGAACTCTTCACCCGTAGTCACCGAGGGCTTAAGAAACGCAGGGCGCGGCGAGTTGATAGACTCTCATCGTCGCTCTACAGCCCATCAAAATGCGACATTAGCCGAAACGGACACTGAAGAACCAATCACGAGGCAAGCGTGAATATAATAGTCCCCACCCTGCATCTCTCAAGCTCTTGGGGACTGCAGTATTAGGCCGTGTAATGAACGCTACTTCTTCAGCCGGGAGCGAATATGAGGATTCGGATTTCGTCAATTTATTTTGTTTCGAAGGAATGAATATGACGAAATAGAGAAAATCAAAATGAAATTTTATATCCAAATCTCTCCGAGGAGCAAAATTTACCTGTAATTAACGTTTGGATTTAATTCAATTCATTTTTATTTCCGGAGCAAAACTCTCCTGTTGTGGGAATTGGGCAAAGACGCACTCCGGTGCATCTTCGCCGCAATTTTGGGTCGCATACAATTTTATTCTGTGGCCCTTCTATCGCTGTGTCTATGCGTTTATAACGTTGCTGCGAGGCAGGATTCGAGACTCGTTTTATTTCTAGGTATTCAGCCAAAATGTGTACAATAACAACGAAGAAGAGCAGCTGAGCGAGCTCGCGTGTTTCAGGAAAAAGATAAACAGCTCCAAGTGCGGTGAATGTGGAAAATAATTATTGTTATGCTTATCTGATTCCATTTGGTATTGGTCTGAAAGCGAGCATCTAGGCACTTTTTGCTGTTGGGTTCTTTACCTATGACGGGTCATGCTGCTGTCCACGCTGCTTGATATTATGTATTTGTTAGTGTGATATATCCCGGGCGAAGCCCAAGCGTATCTGCGCCGGAGCACAAGCACGACACCGAGGAGCTTCCGGCAGTTTCTTTTTGAACGGCGCCTCGAATAACAATGTCCGTGCACCCGTACCGTCCCCAAGGCCCGCGCTCTTGGAAAGCGCGGGTAAGCACGTGCGCCTGGCAACGCCCGCTATCGTCTATCAGTTGATACATGACACTTCCCCGTCACTTGGCTGTAGTTCAAAATCTTTCTACAAGATTATGAGCACTATTCAAAAAGGTGTATTCTCGCTCGGACAATCCGTAGAGGCAGCGACTTTGCAGAAAAGTCGTTGCTCGTTCTGTTCTGTGACGTGGAACTTCTAGGACATATATGCTCTATGTGTCCTCGTGCCTGTCTCTGATCGGTGTCGATCATCCAGGATCGAGGACCCATCTGCCGAGTAATGGTACGCGCCATCCAAGTGCGTCTACTTGGAAACTTCCGTATCAAGACTTCTTGTCCTACCGAAAGCTTTCCTGAGACTTTCGAACTTGTTGGAGGTTCATAGCTGGGTCCTTGAAGGAGTCTCTCCAGCAGAGATGGTAACTCGCGACGAAGTAACATCCACGCTGGTGTTTTACTATCGCTGTGTGCACAATAGTGTGCTGTTTGTACAACAACCGTGCCAGCGTGCATCTCACCCCATCTTGTTCTCCCTTCGCCAACGCCTTCTTCAATTGCTGGACCATTCGTTCAGCCTGGCCGTTGGTTGCAGGAGGATAAGGGGCGCTGGTTTTTGCTGCGACGCCGTTGGAGCGATAGAAGGTCTTAATCTCTTCCCATACAAAGGCGGTCCCGTTGTCTGACATTACCTTGCGCGGTATGCCAAAGGTTGCGAACACGCTTGGCAATTCTGAAATAACTGTAGATGACGTCATATTCCGAACTGCGCGAAATTTTAGCCATTTAGAGTAGGCGTCCACTACAACGAGGTACTATCGGGGAAAAATGAAATGCGAACAGAGGAGCGCGTGGCTCGCGGTACAGGCTGCGCCGCCTGGAAGTGAACCTAGGGGCGAGGGTGCGTGGCCTACTTCGATGTGTTCACGCCCCTCCATTGGCGCTCCCCCAGCTTCGGCAGTGCGCACAGCGCGCCTCTCAGTGCGCTGAAAGCTGTCACCGCAATCTTTGCCTCCTCGGCGAGTACGGCGAGCTTCTTTGCACCGCACGCGCTGAGCCAGTAAAGATAGCGGTGAAAGCTTTCAGCGCACTAAGAGGCGCACTGCCGAAGCTTGGGGAGCGCAGAGGGAGGGGCGTGAACACGTCGGAGTAGGCCACGCACCCTCGCTCCTATAGGCTCACTTCCAGGCGGCGCAGCCTGTACCTCGAGCCACGCGCTCCTCCGTTCTCATTTCATTTTTCCCCGGTAGTACACTTGACGATAAATGATTGTTAGCAAGCAAGATGTTCTCCAAAATATGAGAAAAAGTAGTATGAGGTGCGTGTTTTGAATAAGAAGTGCTGAAGTGGGCGATTTCTCGAGAATTTCCCAGGAATACCTGCTCACCCGAGGTTGTAAACGTTACTTCCATTAAAAATATTTGTCTCGAGTCACCAAGTCAAATGCAGCCTCCTGGATTTTGTTTTTAGCGTGCCTCTCTGGTTCAGATCCCGACAGGAATAATCAACACCAAGGAAAAAAATAAAAACGAATGAATGAAAGAGTGGGCTGATACGTTGTCGGTGAACAGCAGAATTTCGCTCAAGCCAGTTTTTCAAACGATGGTGTACCGTTGTACAGCCACTGTCCTTTGATCTTTTTTTTTTTTATGATAACCATTACGACGTGTCGGACGGTTAAGAAGTTTACCACTATTTTCTGATATGTCTTTGTCTTTTGACTTTGAGGTGTGGAGTGTGTCAAGAAAAGACCTAAACGAATGACTTGTGCTTTGTTCCGGAATCATGCTGGTTCGTGCAGGTTCTGCTGCCCAACCACATATCGGTTATACTTCTAGAAAAAAACATTAAATCTGTTCAACCTCTTTTCGCGCTATTCCTCTGGTGCCGGCATTGGAGGTAACATCAAATAGTGTGGGATGCTGTGAGATTAAAAGTTTCTCAGCGAATGTAATAAAGAATAATTATTGAAATGCCTGAAGACATGATCTCCAGGACCATCTTTGGAGGGTCGTAACTCAAAAAGAAATTCCTCCCTATACTTCGTTTCAGCTTCGGTCCGAGCGCAGCCGATGTTATGAGCCGAAGGGCCAATCAAACACCGCAAAAAGCGCAGCGTCACGGAGCGCTCTCTGCGCTTGATAGGACTAGCCGGCGGAGGAGCACGCACAGAGAGACGGCGAATACCGGCTGCTCCTATCAACTGCAGAGAGCCCGCCATGACGTTGTGCGTCTTTCGCTGTTTGATTGGTCCTTCGGCTCATAACATCGGCCGCGCTCGGACCGAAGCTGAAACGAAGTATTCTTTTTTTATAAGAAGCCTCTACACAGCAGTAAAGATCTTTTTTTTAATCACGGCCGTCTATATGTGCCCTTGTCCTCTTTAGAAGAGGTGCGCCATCTTAAATACACATATTAATTAAACATACGCCATAAGTAAGTGTGCAATGTTTCCAAAACCTTGTTACAACCGTTCCAATTATTTCGACATATATAAACCACTTTTAAATTCGTAAAGCTTGATTGTTTGAAAGTCTTTTTTTCTAGACATCACTGGCCAAAGACGAACGAAGTGATTTGCTATTACCTGGCCAAGTTCACAACTGACAGAATGGCCCGTATTTTGGTAGCCAAAAGGAAGCTAGTTTTCCTGGAGGGGACGGATGACGATTTGTGCTGCAACCTATTTTCCGACTCTACCGTTCCTGTTCTCCCCCTTTTCGAAACTTTCCTAGTGACCTTCGTACTGTCACCCATGGGATGATAACGGCCGAAGTGTATTTCAGTTGTTTCGTCTTCAAAGCGAGCTTCCTATTGTCGATAACACTTTGGCGTGTCGCTAACTTCGAGCGTGCGCACACAGCCAAAGCACGCCGCGAGGTAACGAGCACGTGCTGGAGGCCGAGCATCAGAAAGGAGACGCCTTGCCGTTCTTATGCTTCCAGCGACTATAGCGGCCCAATCATGCCCAGAATATACCATTTTCAAAAGTCCGCGCCATCGCCTTTCCCCCATTGCTTGATGAGGTACTCCGAGCTTGTGTTTGACACGACGGCCGCGTCATCGTTCGCCGAGGACTCGGATTCAATCACGCACCTCCTCATGCCCCCCAAAAATGGCGACCATCCATGTTGCCAATTGACTTTTGAAAGAGATCAAATAAAAATGCGTGTTGGCTTCGCCGCTATAGCTTCGCGTGAGATCTTATCTCATTGTAAACGGACATCCGACCAACAATCGTAACAAAAATAGTCATTCAACTAAAAAAAAGGCTGGGCGTGGCGTGTTATGTTTCTGTTTTTTGGTACTTCGTTTGTTCTTGGGCGTTCATATCTGTTAGTGCCGCATTCTTATTAGACGCAAGCTTGGGAAAGGCAAGGGCATACGCTTGATGAACTGCCAGTGACCATAGACACCCCGTTTCAAGTTCAAGACTGCGGTCAGCGCTATACACCAACACAGTGTTTATGCGAACAAGCCCGCTTTGCCCACACCAGGTGTGGGCACCGCGCGTGCGCAGAAACAAAATTCGGGAAAAGTGCAGTGTCTACGCAGGCGCAGACAGTGCAGTTGGTCTATATGACCCGATGGAGTCCATCGAGGTGTGCCAAAAGTGAATCGTCAAAGCGTTCGTATCCTTGGTGTTTGGGCTAGCTGATCCATAATCGCTATGAGGTTTAAAAAGGGCAAACAAAACAAGTGTTCGATAATAAAAAAAGAAACTTAGCGCCTTTCTTGTTTCCTTCGTATCTTCTTTATCTTCGTTTTGTTCGCGTTTTTTTTTTTTTTTTTTAATCTTTAAATATAGATGCTTTGCAGCAGCTGTGCATGGGCGCCGCCACAACCTACCTTCACTTTTTGTTTCCCGTATATTACGTTTACTTCACTTCATCATTACCGCAGCAGGGAAGCTTATCGCAATTTTAAGTTCTACCGTGTCCTCCTCCCCAGCATTGACTTTTGTGGAGGCTCGTCAACGTTCGCTTCAGTGGCTCGTCATCTGGGCAAAACAAGATAGGATCAGTAATGCGGGCTGTACTCTGGCCCGTTTGGAAAGAAAAGGGCTTTGGCCCCTACATGGCCATTCCGGACGTTGGACAGCCATCGAGTGTACCGCTGATCAGTCCCGCCCCACCCAGGATTACTAAGGCCGGTCCTTTCAATACGTTTCTCGGGTGTCACCTCGGCCCGTTTTATTGTGGGGCTTCGTCTCATCTGGAGCCTCCTGCTTTCAGATATTGTTTCGCTCCTTATCATAATTAGTTGTTTTTTTTTCTGCAAAGTTGTTGCCTCTACGGATTGTCCGAGCGAGAATACACCTTTTTAAATAGTGCGCATAATCTTGTTGCTGCTGCGCCAATTATCTGAGTCGGCTCATTGATTGGGCACGTATCTTGAGCATTTATTGGACACGAGGGCTGCATCAGTGTTTGTCTTGAACTGAGCTCAGCTTGTATTGAAAACGAGGGCAGCGTCAGCGTTTGGTCGTGGCGTTCGGTACGTGTCCACATACTGGCGACAGCCAATGTTACTTGACGAAGTTTTGGAAAGGGTCTATTGCTGCGCCAATATCGCCTGACCAGAGGTCAGATTGAACATTATTGGTCTGGTCATACTTCAAAGGCTACAAACGGGATACGACGTTTTGCTGTTCTTTTTTTTTTTTTTTTGTGATGTTTTTTTTATTTTTTTTTAGGCTTTTTCTCGAACTAAGTTGCTTCCTTCTTTTCCTTCCTGCAAAGTTTCTTCTGCTCTGTCTTGGCAAGACTTCGGTATTCGGTTTATAGTTTAACGGTTTCAAGTTCCTGTGACTTGGTACACCGATAAACATCTCGAATACTGCCTAAGAAAACAGATTTGGTAGCCTGACGCTTTCTAGGATTTCAAGGCACCTGGAAAGAATTGGATGTGCAGTGAATGGGCAGAAAAAACTGGCAAATGCCTAACCAGTAGGAACCTTCTAGCTTGTGCAGTTAGACTTTGCACGTTCTTCTAGGTACGTTGTTGAACATTTTAAAGAAAGCTGTAGAGTCTGGCTTGTGGTTGCGCGGATCACTTCACGAACTACATAATATTTACTGAAAAAGTGTAATGATAGAAGCAGGATCGGTGCCTACAATTACCACCTATACCGTAAAAAAAATGTGCCGTTATATTCTGATCTGTCGAAAAACCGTCCCATGCAGAATTACGTTTCATGAAGAACACAGCGGACGTTAGCTGTACTCTCAGCCTTCCAGGTACGCAGCGCTAAGTGTAGCGTTGTTACTTAATATTTCGGTACAATGGATACAAAAAAGCCACGAGAACGCGTGGGCTGCTGCGCTATCTGTATCAGAAGAAGGCTGAATCATTATCGATGCTTCAGTGGCTGTTCAGGTTTTGTCGACACTCCCCGCCAGAGCAGTTGTTGTTGAGTTATTGCTCATTTCGCCCGGATGTAGAAGCGTTTCGCATAAAAAATCAAAGCAAGCGTTTTCTGAATCCACCGGGTCGACAGATTGCGTGATCAATTTTCTGGCGTCCTATAATAAGTTTGAGGGATGATGATGATGATGGGGTTTCATGGCGCAAAAGCAACATATAAGTTTGAAGAATAAAAACTTCACAGACTCTCTTATGTTATTCCTAAGACGACCTGAAGTCGAAAGCCCAAGCGAAAATACATTAAAGACAGACACCAGTCTTAATGTACTGAGTGATCAATCTTAATATGCTGAGTCATTCTTCTCAATCTGCTGAGTCATCCTTCTCAATGTGCTGAGTCATCATCTTAATTCGCTCTGTCATCCACTTAATTTGCTTGAATTCTTGCAGCCACTGCCGCTTTAATAGCGGCAGTGGCAGCAGGTTACGCGGGAACCTAAGCAACGTTTTTTTTGCTATTGCAGTTTGCGGCAGTGCAAATCTTCCACCCCCGCCGTTGCGACAGCATCAGTCTGAGTCATCTCCGGTGCTGGATTTCCGTTGCCCGGCGTTGTTTCTGGCGAAGCATTATCACGCAAGAGAATCAGCTGCCTGCATCGGTGTACGCCCACCTGTTTGAGCGGTGATCGGTCCGATGCCATTGACCTCGGCGGCATCGGCAGTGTAAATACAGCGTTTCTCGGCCCTGAGGGACACAGCGGCAGTGGCAGAAGGTTACGATGGAACCTGAGCAATGTTTTTTCGCCATTGCAGGTTGGTAATCTTTTGCTTTCTACAAACTGATATTTAGCTTTACCATCTGCTGCTGCTGCTGCTGTTCCTGCTGTAATTCTTGCTTTTGTTGCTGTGTTGCGATACTTGACAGATGCTTCAACATGGCGGATGACTCGAAAGATATCTATCTACATTGCAGTCAAGTCTTCCCGGAAAAAGGCTCGCAAATCACATGCGTAGAGTGCCAGTACTCTTACCAAATCGGCACTTGTTCTGGCGTCCCGGAAGAGTCGCGTGTTGTTTCACGTAAGACCTGGCGCTGTCAGACATGCAAAATAGCCAAATATCGAGGCAGTCAGAGCAGCATACAAAACAAAGATCTAGGTGTAGCCGCTATGCTGGTCAGCATGAACGCTAAACTAGACTCCCTATTAAACTTAAAAGAAACAGTAGATGCCATGGAACAATCACTTCAGCACATGTCAGCGAAATGTGATGCAGTGCTGAAGCAAATGGGTGAACACGACGGGGAAATAAAAACAAACTTACAGAAAAGGGTGACGCAATGGGAAAAAAGAAAACCAACAGCGGAGATCGGCAGGGTAAAACAAAAAGTTCACGACCTTCAATGAAGGAGCCGCAGACAAAACCTTGAAATACACGTTATCCCCATGAGCGAACAGAAAATTTTTTTGGCTAAGATAAATGACCTAGCAAAGCGACTGGAAGTGCCTGACTTGACAGCAGATCAAATCATGGCGATGCATCGGTTTCTCTTGCGCCCTTGTAAGATACCCGGAATATTGTTTCGCTTTTCAAATCAAGCAACTCGGGATCTGTGGCTCGAGAAACTAGTGAACTTAAAGCGAGTTCGTAGACAAACATACGTCCTGGAAAACTTGACAAACCAGGATTCAACACTCCTCTCGGAAATGAGAGAATGGGCAAAGGCAAGGCGGTACCAATACGTCTGGTACAAACATGAAGAACTACCGGTTAGGGAAAAGGATGGGGCACAAGCACATGTAGTGGAAACTGTGGATGACTTGCAAACACTCGTGTAGTTTTTCACTGCTGGTAGTTTTTTTTTCTTTTGCTATGAATGACAAGACTCTTGCAGTAAGAAGTAAAATCGGACATGTCTTCAAGAACCAACAAAAGGTGCCACTTTCTTCTTTCACCTAAATGTGCAATCAATACGGAATGAATTTAATGACTGAAACATAATTTTGGACGGTTTTTATTTTCTTTTTGATTTTATTATGCTCAGTGAAACATGGTATAAAAATACCGAAGAAGTATACAAGCTTGAGAATGGCGAAATATTTAGTGCACACAGAGCCAATAGGGTAGGAGGAGGAGTATGCATACATGTAAAAATAGGTCTTGAGTGCACACTTATAAGTAAGATACTTTACAGCAATTACAAGCGATTATGAAATACTAACTTTACAACATGTCAAAAACTGTTTTTTTTTCAGTTGTCTATAGCTCGCCGAGGTTTCATATCACCTCCTTCCTTGAGTTTCTCGACGTGCATTTTAAGTTTCTTGGAGGAAAGAAATTGACTGTCTGTTTCGGAAGTTATTTTAACATAGACATGCTTGCGTCCTCCTCGCATAAAATTGAATTGTTGACTTTATATCAGCCATACGGACTCTTCAATGTCATTTCCCAGCCTATTTCCCAGCCTACTCGCATTACACCTCTAAATGCGGCGATGTTTAATTTATTTTTAACAAATATTGCAGAAACGGATATAGTTGCTGGAATGGTTGGGGAAACTATTAATGACCACCTTCCAATATATTGCCACGAGTGGTGACCAAAAGAAAACAGGAAATAAACAGGGAGAAATAAACGTTTAATGTGGCGGACTTGTGCCGAAAAATAAAAGAGTACAAAAGATAATAATAGAGCGTCGCGGGCGTCGAATTCGGCGTGGCAGCAGAGTCGAACGCTGGGGCGAGACTGGCTCCGGCTGGCCCGCGGAGCTGCTTTTGTACGCACGTTGGCTTCTGGAGCATTCGACGCAGAAGGTTCGAAGCGTAGAATTCTGACCTCGAATCAGCTAGACGGTTCTCGATTTCACCAGAACATCACATTACAGAGTTAACCAAAATGCATAGTCGCGGCCAGGAATCGAACCCTGGCCCTTCGCGTGGGAGGCAAGCGCGATAACCGTTAGGCTACGGCCGCGCTGCCTACTTGGCGCGCGGCATTACTTTCCCCTTAAAAAGTGCATCGCCCCGATGCATCCCAAAACAAAACAAAGCACATAAAAAGAACGGCAAACTAAAGAGTCACTTGAAACACATAAGATCCACAGTCCTATCGAGCGTAGTACGGCTTCAGGCGCACGACGTGGACGACTTCAGGTCGTGGTGGGCGGCGTGATGATGTTCTTGTTCCGTCGGGCATCACCTCGTAGTTCAGCTCGCCGAGGCGACGAAGTACCTTGTATGGTCCAAAGTACCGTTTCAGCAGTTTCTCACTGAGGCCGCGGCGACAGATGGGCGTCCACACCCACACCCTGTCTCCGGGCTGGAAGTGAACGTCCCTGCGGCGAAGGTTGTAGCGGCCAGCGTCGACGCGTTGCTGGTCTTGAATCATGAGTCGGGCGAGCTGGGGGACTTCTTCGGCGCGTTGGGCAACCGCCTGGGCGTCGTCGCTCTCATTGTCAGATGGCTCATGGGGCAGCATTGCGTCCAGCATGGTCGTTACCTTCCGACCATGTACCAGCTGGAAAGGGGTGAATCCGTTGGTCTCCTGAACCGCCGTATTGTAGGCAAACGTGACGTAGGGCAACACCTCGTCCCGCGTCTTGTGCTCTACGTCGACGTACATAGAGATCATATCGGCGATTGTCTTGTTGAGTCGCTCAGTCAGCCCGTTGGTCTGCGGGTGGTATGCAGTGGTTCGACGATGGCCGGTGCCACTGAGACGAAGAATCTCTTGCGTCAGCTGGGCCATGAACGAAGATCCGCGATCTGTAATCAGAACTTCGGGAGCGCCGTGCCGGAGGACGATGGACTCGATGAAAAACTTGGCGACTTCCACAGCAGTCCCTGAAGGAAGAGCTTTCGTTTCGGCGTACCGCGTGAGATAATCTGTGGCGACGATGATCCAGCGGTTCCCCGACGTCGAAGGCGGAAAAGGACCAAGTAGATCCATTCCGATCTGCTGGAAGGGTGTAGTTGGAGGAGAAATGGGCTGCAGAAGTCCGGCCGGCCTCGTCGGCGGTTTCTTGCGTCGCTGGCACTCGTGGCATGATCGTGTGTATAGGTGGACGGTCTTGGGGAGCTTCGGCCAGTAATACTTTTCACGAATACGGGCCAGTGTCCGGCTGTAACCAAGGTGTCCGGATGTCGGGTCGTCGTGGCAGGCTTGGAAGATCTCTTCTCGAAGGTCACCAGGGATTACCAGCAACCACGGTGTGTTGTTGTCGCCGAAGTTCTCTTTGTAGAGTACACCTTGTCGGATGGCGAAGGTCGGCAGTACTCGTGAGAAGACACGTGGCACGGTACTCCTGCCCCCTTCCAGGTGCTCGATTAATGCGCGCAGCTCAGGATCGTCCCGTTGACGTCGTGCCATATCGTCGGGGTTCACTGTTCCTAGGAAGCACTCGTCGTCATTGTCGTCGCTGCAGCCGGAAGGGGTTTCGACGGGGGCTCTGGACAGGCAGTCGGCGTCGCTGTGCTTGCGGCCTGACTTATAGACCACTGTCATGTTGAACTCTTGTAGTCGAAGACTCCATCGAGCGAGGCGTCCTGACGGGTCCTTCAGGTTCGCAAGCCAGCAGAGCGAGTGGTGGTCCGTGACTACACGGAACGGGCTCCCGTACAAGTACGGACGAAACTTCGTTATTGCCCAGACGACCGCAAGGCATTCTTTCTCAGTCGTGGAGTAATTTTTCTCCGCCTTGGACAATATCCGACTTGCGTAGGCGATGACTCGCTCGATGCCTTCTTGCACTTGGACTAGTACTGCGCCCAGTCCCGCGTTACTTGCGTCCGTGTGAATTTCTGTTTCCGCATCCTGGTCGAAATGTCCAAGCACAGGAGGAGTCTGGAGTCGTTGTTTCAGTTCGTCGAATGCCTGCTGTTGCTCCTCGGCCCATTCGAACTTCTCGGCGTCCTTCGTGAGATTCGTAAGTGGTGCGGAAATCCTTGCGAAATCCCGAACGAAGCGTCGATAATAGGCACAAGGTCCAAGGAATCTTCGCACGGCCTTCTTATCTGTCGGCGCTGGAAATGCCGCGACGGCGCGAGTCTTCTCGGGGTCTGGGCGGACGCTTTCGTTACTAACCACGTGGCCAAGGAACTTCAGTTCGTCATAGGAGAACCGGCACTTTGACGGCTTGAGTGTGAGTCCGGCGGTCTGAATGGCTTGAAGAACAGCTCGGAGTCGTCTCAAGTGCTCGTCGAAGTCAGCTCAAAATACTACGACGTCGTCAAGGTAGACGAGACAACTCTGCCACTTCAGCCCTGCCAGTACGGTGTCCATGACACGCTGGAAAGTTGCTGGCGCCGTGCATAGTCCGAAGGGCATCACCTTGAACTCGTACAGTCCATCCGGCGTGACGAAGGCTGTCTTCTCTCGGTCCCGTTCGTCGACCTCGATTTGCCAGTAGCCGCTCTTCAGATCCATCGATGAAAAGTATTGAGAGTGGCGTAGCCGGTCTAGACTGTCGTCGATGCGGGGGAGTGGGTAGACGTCTTTCTTCGTAACCGTGTTGAGCTGCCGGTAGTCCACGCAGAACCGAAGAGTTCCGTCCTTCTTCTTAACCAGCACGACTGGAGAGGCCCATGGACTGCTTGAAGGTTGGATTATGTTGTCATTCAGCATCTCTTGAACTTGCTGATGGATCACCTCCCTTTCCTTAGCGGAGACTCTGTACGGCGATTGATGCCCAGGGCGCGCGTCGTCCTCGGTAACGATGCGGTGCTTGGCAACCGCGGTCTGGCGCATCTTCGACGACGTCGCAAAGCAGTCGCGGTATTCGGCGAGGAGGTTAGCCAGCTGACGCCGTTTAGGGTCCGGAAGCTTAGGGTCAATGTCGAGCTGCGCTGGCGACGTACTGTCTTGCTGGGGCGGCGAGGATTCGCCAGTAATCGCGGTGATTTCGGCGGGGTTTCGGAGTTTCTCGATGTGGCCCACGGCTGCACCTTTCGTGAGGTGTTGCGTTTCGTTTCGGAAGTTCGTCACGAGGGCCACAGTCCGCCCATCCTGAAGTTCAGCTACTCCCCTTGCGACGCCTATGCTTTTTCCCAGGAGCAATTGGAGGCTTCCCTCGACAAGAACTTCGCCACAGGAAGCTTCATCGATGCCGACAAGTACGAAAACACTCGACCGCGGTGGTAGGTTTACGTGGTTTGCGAGGACTCGGACCGTGGGTGACGTCGCTTGGGGTTCCTCCGCTGGTGGAGCAGGTTTTCGTAGCGTCAGCCGGTTTGTTCCGAGGTCGATGACGGCGCCATACTCGCAGAGAAAGTCCATTCCGAGGATAACGTCTTTCGAACAGTCTTGCAGAACGACGAACTTGACAGGGCACGTTTCACCGTGGATCTCGACGCGAGCAGTGCATCTTCCGACTGGTGTGATGAGATGTCCTCCGGCGGTTTGTATTGGGGGTCCTTCCCACGGCGTCATGACTTTTCGAAGGCGGCGGGAGAGCCTCCCACTCAATACTGAGTAGTCTGCTCCGGTGTCCACGAGTGCCGATGCGTCGAGGCCGTCGATCACAACGTTCAGGTTGTTGGACACCGATGCAGGAGCGTCGTTGTGATGCGTGGGGTCGGGAGAGTGGGAGCGCTCCGTCGTTCTTGGAGGCTCTTTACGTCGGTTGTCTTCGGCAACTCCACCTCCAGGGGTTGCCGCGCCTAGTTTCCCCGGTGAGGAGCGAGGGGTGACAGGCTTTCACGTCGGGGTCGGTGCATCGGCGAAGCTGGACGTCGGGGCGATGGCGACCGGAACTCTCGGCGGGACGCAGGCTCGGGGGACTGGGGTCGTCGCAGGTACTCGTCGATCTCCCGAGGGCGTTCACCATACCAGGGGCGCGGGTCGTTTGGGTGGAATCCGCGCAGCCTGAGTCGTCGGTATGGGCATCGGCGGTACACATGGTCGGCTTCCCCGCAGTGGTAGCAGAGCGGGCGTCGGTCGGCCGTTCGCCACACATCGGTCTTCCGGGGTACACGGGGCTCCTGGCTGGCGTACTGGGGCTGGTCGTCGCGGCGTCGGTCGTGCTGCGGCGCAGGAGACTGGCGTCGGGGCGGCGCGACAAAGGCGCGAGGAGGAGGCGGTGGCCGTCGGGCCACTGCGGCGTAGGTCACGGTGGGCTCCTCGGGTGCAGCTACGTTGGCAGGAGCCTCCAGTTGAATTGCCCGCTGAACCTCGTCGCGGACAACTTCGGCTATTGACACCGAAGCCGGCTGGTGGGTAGCAGGCAGGAGCTTCTTAATTTCCTCCCGGACGACGTCCCGGATGATCTCGCGAATGCTGGAAATGCTGGAGCCAAGGTCGCAAGCGGACGGCGGAACCGCGCTGACGCCGGGTAGCCTCTGGTAGTGGCTGGCTCGGGCTTACAGTGCACGCTCAATGTTCGTCGCCTCGGTTACAAATTCTTGAATCGTCGTCGGTGGGTTGCGTACGAGGCCACCGAAAATGTCGTCCTTCACGCCGCGCATCAGGATACGCAGCTTCTTTTTCTCGGTGGACTGAGGGTCGGCGCGGCTGCTCAGGCGGAGGACGTCTTCAACGAAGCTGGTTACCGTTTCGTTGGGCCCTTGAGTTCGTACTTGAAGGAGGTCTTCCGCTCGCTGTCGTCGTGTCTGGTTCGTGAATGTCTCCTTCAGGCCAGCGATACAGGTGTCCCACGACGTAAGCGACGCCTCGTGGTTCTCGAACCACTGCCTCGCGGTACCCTCCAAGGCGAAGTAGAGGTTTTGGAGGCGCTGCTCAGTGGTCCATTCATTATGGCGTGCTACACGTTCGTAGTGCAGGAGCCAGTCCTCTACGTCTTCGTGGGTCTCGCCATGGAAGGTCGTCGGTGTTCGCTGGGCAACAGGCAGGTAGACGACGGCGGCGGCGGTCGGGGACTGCGATTGCTGGTCGTCCATCGTCGGCCTCGTAGGCTGCCTGGTCCTGGGTGGCAGAAGTCCGTATTCCGGGTGTAGACCTTGGGTGCGGCGACTGGTCCGAGTTTCAGGTTCCGCGTTGAGTGGTCTTGTCACAGGGCTTGGAATCGGGCTTGCACTGCGGGCCCTGGGAGGGGAACGCTGTACGGGCATGCGGTACCCCGCACCTCCACCAAAATGTCACGGGTGGTGACCAAAAGAAAACAGGAAATAAGCAGGGAGAAATAAACGTTTAATGTGGCGGACTTGTGCCGAAAAATAAAAGAGTACAAAAGATAATAATAGAGCGTCGCGGGCGTCGAATTCGGCGTGGCAGCAGAGTCGAACGCTGGGGCGAGACTGGCTCCGGCTGGCCCGCGGAGCTGCTTTTGTGCACACGTTGGCTTCTGGAGCATTCGACGTAGAAGGTTCGAAACGTAGAACATTCTGACCTCGAATCAGCTAGACGGTTCTCGATTTCACCAGAACATCACATTACAGAGTTAACAAAAATGCATAGTCGCGGCCAGGAATCGAACCCTGGCCCTTCGCGTGGGAGGCAAGCGCGATAACCGTTAGGCTCCGGCCGCGCTGCCTACTTGGCGCGCGGCAATATATGCTTGCAAATGTAGATTGCAGCTCCAAATAAATATGTGATGATCAGATTTATTTTAGAAATATAAGCTCTAGAAACCTTGATCTTTTTGAACAAAAGATAAGTTCTGAAGTGTGGAGTGCGGTGCTGTCTAGCGTGTCTGCTGACGAAGCCTTTAATTGTTTTCTTGAAAGTTTTAAAATGATTTATGATCGCTGCTTTCCCTATGAATTGCATAGGGTTCCTCAAAAGTATCGTAAACCCTGTGTTACACCCGAAATTAAAAAAAAATATATAAATAAGAAAAATAATCTCTACCACAGATTCGTGCACACACACTAAAGATGATAACATCTTGGTTGCATTTAAGAAACTTATAAATCAATTAACAAAAACTTTAAGGCAGGCTAAACGCGTGTATTTCAATAATTTATTTTAATATGACAAGAGATCCTAGGTAGTATGGAAAAAAAGCAAACGAGTTAATGAAATGAGGGTGGCATGCGGATAAAGTAACAGAAATAAAAATCGAAGGTATCGTCGTAAAAGGAGTTGCTTCGGCCAAAAAGTTTCGTTATCATTTTTCTACACTTGTCCAGAGCGTATACTGTGCGGATGCCGTTAGGTATGTCCAGACTGTTTCACGTAGTATGTTTCTGTTTTCAACTGTCGAACATGAAGCATTTTCTCTTTTTCAAAGCTTAAAAATAGTGAAGAGCTCCGATATCTATGATTTTCAAGTTAAGCCCAGCAAGCATGTTTTTCGGTCGATTGTTCCTTGCTTAACTCATATTTTTATTCTAGCAATTGAGAACGGTACTTTCTCACAAAAAATGCAGGTGGCAAAGGTATCTGTGCTCTATAAAGCTGGAGATAAAAACAAGCTCGAAAATTATAGACCGATTTCTGTCTTATCGATGTTTTCAAAAGGTCTAGAAAAAATAATACATTACAGGCTGTATAGTTTCTGCGAAAAGTTTTATATCTTTACGACCTGTCAATACGGAATTAGGAGGGGTTTCTCTACCGAACTTGTCTTGTTAAAAACAAAAGGAATAAATTTTAAACAATATTGAAAAGAGTTGTTAAAACTCGGAGTATTCATAGATTTTTCAAAGGCGTTTCACCGGATCAATCATGACAGATTACTTCAAAAGCTGCATATTTATGACATTCGTGGCGTTGCTCTAGATATGATTAGTAGTTATCTTAGTTATCGATACCAGTGTGTTGAAATAAATAATAAAAAAATCGGATCTTAGGAAACAGATTGCCGGCGTACCGCAAGGGAGCATTCTGGGATTACTTGTTTTTAATCTATACATCAATGCCATCGTAAATATTGATAAAAATGTAAGCCTCAATATTTACGCTGATGATACCAGTATATTATTTTCAGGTGATGACACTAATCAGATTATAAGTGCCGCAAATAATTTTTTTTTTAAAGTTAAATGCCTGGACAAAATCAAATTCATTAAAATAAATGACAGTACGACAAAAGCCGTATTATTTAGATTACGAAATACAAACTGTTTTTACACGTCCATTCTTTCTCTTGGAACACACTGTAAAGATATAGTTGAAAGCTTAAAAGTTCTCGGAATTATATTTAATCAATACATGTCATGGGGCGAGACTGTACAACGAACATGCCACAAATTATCAAGAGTTGTAGGTATTGCGTACATATATCGCCACATCATCCCAATTTCGGTTATACTTCTTATATATAATTCCCTCTTCTACTCAAAATATAATTATTGATTCGGAGATTAAACTCCCGTTTAATCTCCGAATTTTAGAGAATTGGGAATCAAACAAAAATAAACGCCGAGAAACACCGAACTTTCGGTAAAAAAAAAACTCCGAAAAACACCCTCCGAATTTGACGAAAAAAAACTCCGAGAACACGGAATCCTACACATAATATAGATACAAGCTGTACCATTGCCCCCTCTATACTCACAAAGCCTGGCAGTTCGACGACAGAGTCGTAGAGTGCCCGGTCGCAGATTTAGAGCGCGAGGACCTGGTAGCACAGAGCGTCCAAGGGCCATTTCTCGGGGAACCTGGACGTCAACGCACAGCTTTTGCAGCGGCGAGGGCCCGAAACACACTTTCGGGTCCTCACGTCTCGCCGCAGCGAGTCGCAGCAGCGGCGAGGACGCTGCGCTTCGGCGTCTCCACAACGGGGTGCCAGTTACAATGACTCTCCTCTCATGCTTTGTTTGCCGCTCCATCTTTTCCATTTCGGCGGCAGCTTCTCGTAGCGATCTGTCTGGCTTTGTCACTATATAGGAGGCTATGGCTATACCTATTTGTCTTCTTATCGCCGCAAACATTTCGGCAAATATTATGACGTGGCATAAGCCTTTGGATGCTCTCACCAAATACCTGGTTTCTTAGTGATTTTATCATGACCTCAACATCATCTCTATCGCCAGAAACATTCTTCTCTTACCCCAACCATCAACAACGCCCCCCCCCCCCTCCCTCCTCCCAAGCTTTATGTAGTTTCTTCCATGAACATTATGCGTCCGTGGCGAGGGGCGGTTTCCCTGGAGCATGACATAAAATGATAGAAAACACCGGCGGAATTCTTCGAGAAAGGCATCCATAAGACTGTGGCACATCACATAACCGTCAAAATCGGTGCGGTGGTTATGTGGAAAAGTCGCTGGAGTATTCATTTAGGCTTTCTGTGCATTAAAACATTTTTTATCGAACGTGTATTTTTTTACCCATTTCATTGGAGGTTACAAAAACAACCCCCTCATACAAGGTGTTTGCTTGTTTTGTTAGAAGGAACACAGATTTTAAGAAGGAAACTTGCGTTCAGGTTTTTTTAAGCCCTGATTTTATTGAGGACCCTGAGGGCCACTAAATAGGCGAACTTTTTTGACGGGTTATTAAAATAACTAAAATGATTTTACTAACTTCCTCTGCATTTTCATAACTTGGGTCACAATATAGTTGCAGCTTTGACGCTCGACCTTCTTATAGCCTAGCTTTTACAATAAATGCTTATTAAAATCCGTAGTGGGTGCTGCTATTGGTCGACGAATATGGCACATGGCTTCAAACCGTGTAGAAGATTTTCATCTTGTACGCGGTTTCGATTTCCCTGCTCTGCTCCGAGGGGTATTGATCCCTCTGCTGTGTACCACCTTCACAACCCAGGGGGCCGGCTTTGCTAGAACAGTGTCTCAGCTGAGACTGAGCGAAGGAAAGCACTGCAAAGGCTGGGAAGCGCGAGCGTCCTGAGACGCGGTTGGAGTACTGTTCGGCTCGTTCGCTGGCTTTGGCAGTGATTTCTTTCGCCCAGCTGAGGCACTGTTTCTAGCAAGTCTCAGGTGCCCGCGCTGCAGAGAACGTGAGCAGGGCGACGAAAGGGCAGAATGGACGAATCTACGTCACAGGCACGCTTCGGTGGGTTAGTTTCGGTGTGATGCCGCTTACAAGGATGACATTTCCCGTCAAGTAGCACGCACTATGATTTTATTTATATAAAACTTCCCGCCAAGGCAAGACATAAGGAAGTCGAGCCTCAAGTCTCCGAATACGCTATGCCCCATAAAATAAAAACATGAAAATCATTCAAACCATTTTCGACAATTTAACCAAGTTTGCCTCTTTTTCTTGTGGCCCACAAGGCCCCAAGTTGGTCCCAGGACTAAAAAGCCCTGAACCCCTCTATTCAAATTGAAGACTACAGATGCAGGTTTTATAGATAAGTCACCGATGAAATATTACACCTTCGCTCGCACTCATTTAGTTGCATCTCTTCTACTACGCAGACAGACCGACATCGCCGCCGCCCCCCCCCCCCCCCCCCCGCCCTCTTAAAACAGATCGAGCGATTTTCCAATATCTTGATAGGTCTGAAAGAATCTTCTGCCCAGTTAATCAAGCGTAAATGCGCAAAATAATGGTGTTCCTACCAGCACTCACAAAAATATATTGGGACGCGTTGAACGGAAAATAAATCTATTTCCCCGATCTGGACTAAATGGGGGCAAACCTTGTCCTGTTTCCCTTCGTCTCTGTCTCTGTATTTTTTCGGCGCTTTTTGCTTGCTTACTACTCCACAGCTCAGATTCCCTCCCCCCCCCCCCCCCCTCCTTCCGCATTCCCTCCTTTTTTTCTAATGGCAAGAGGGAAAGAGTAGATGATGATACACTAGACAACTCAACCACGAGATCTTTTTTATTATCTAGTTTTTGGGAAAATTTTAAGGGGTCATGTTGCAAACGAAAAAAATATAGACATCTGCTGCCTATCAAAGTCGCTCGGGAAATAAAGCTCTGCCCAGGGGACTCCACCTCCCCACCCCCCTTTCCACTTCGCTGTCATGCGCGTCAACCGAAAAGATCCGGGAAAGCAAGCCGCCCTTCTCAAACCGGTCGATGATCCTCACAGCGCGCGTTGTCCACGCTATCTGCGCTGCCTGGAGCATAACATCGAGTGGTGTGTTTGGCAATCTATACCGCCCGTGCATCTAAACTGCCCGGAAGGGCCAACAAACACATTCCTTTTTCGCAATTCACTGCTATCTGGTGGCTGCAATAGCAGGTTTAACTTTTGCCGCACTAATGGCGGTCATGAAACTGCTTCAACGGGCTTTTTCACATAACGGCAGCAGACGAGAATGGGTTCTTTACTTTATAGTCCTCTTCGACCTGTTTCAACTTCGCTGATGTCAACGCAAAGAAAGAAGAAGAAAACTGGCCGGTACAAAACGCCGGCCCTTAGCCCCTGACAGAATATCCCGCCATCGAAGGTCACAATTTTCACGAAGTCCTGACTACGGTTTTAACCGTCCTCTCGGTCGGTCCTGCGGATTCTACAGCAATCAAAAGAGATACTGAGTGCATTCTGAATGTCGCTGGGATGTCAACGTAAGGTGCGTCGCCCTTTCAGTCGACGTTATTAGATGTTATGAGTTACGGATCTGCTCATAGACGCTGCTTGCACAAGCTGTACCCCCCCTCCCTCGCCAAGGCTCGCCTCCCGTCGTTCGACGCGTTGGATGGCTGCCACGGGAGCTGCAGTGTATTCTATGGAATACGCAGGTTTCGAAGCGCAGTGTGCAGATGGCACTTCTCCGTACTCCACAACTGACGTAACCTAGTAACGTTGCTTTCAGTTACGAAGAGTCGCAAATATCAATCCTATTGTGCTGAAATAAAAACGCAAAAATATTCAATACATCTTTACCTACAAATTGTAACTGCAGGGTATTTGTTAAGCGCGTACCCTGCGCTAGGGGAATATTTGTGGCTAGTAGTTGGTCACAAGAGCTGTCACTCATCGCGCCCGAGGTACCTGAAACAATTTCGGAAAATGACGTGCCCTTATTTTCGCTTTATTCTTACCCATTAATGACCAAACTCTCTATATATTCTGCTCAGCGGGAGGCGGACCGGAGGAGGTGCAGGCCAGTACCCCCCTCCGCGGGAGATCTCCAATTGAGGAAATCTAAGTAACGTTAACCAAACCCGCACGGGTGATGTCACTCGCTCGCGCCCGGGACCACTTCACCTCCATCGTCCATTTGGCCCCATGGTCTGGAAAAGTGTATTATGCGTAAGTTCCATCATTGTCGAAAGAATCCATGTGCGTCACATAATAAAAGCGCGCACAAAAATTCGCGTCAATCTAGCGTTGTTTGGACTATACGATTGTTTTATGCTTAATACATCTGCAGGACGTAAAAACACAAACCAGAACCAGGGATTCGATTTATTATGTAATCCATTTGACGTGGCCAGTTAATGAGGTAACATTGTCGTATAAAAAGAAGCTGTTGGAAATTAAATCCACTTAGCTTAAAGGGTCACTACGCTTCCTTTTTCCTTTGCAAGTACAAGGCGGTCCTCTTCAGGATTACCTAGGAAGACCGCACGGCAAATATTACGACGTAGTTCTCTCTAAATGTTCCTTAAACAGCCTTGCAAACTTTGGAATACGCCATGTTGCCGAAATCGGCTGACTTTAGCGGGTGAATTGAGGTGCAACCAACAGCGCAGTCGAGGCTACGGTGTTGGCGTTGCCAACATTGAGGTAGACGTCATCACGAGTACATCTTTTCATTCATTTTTTTTTTACTTCTCCGGGCAAGCGTGACGGGCGACGTCAGCAATCTTTCCTCTCGGCGCTCAGCGGTGTGCACGCTCCTACGCGTTTCTTGGGAGCCGTCCGGCAGTCCCGCTGTTTCTGTCGTTTCCCGTATCACAAACGCCGTCGTCGTTTCACCGTTTGTGATTATTGTGCCTCGGAGTTTCGTTCCCACTAAGTGCGCAGACTGATGCGGCAGTGGTGCAGACATCGTCGAACGTCGCAGAAACCAAAACGCAATGAGGAGTGCGGTGCAGACGACACAAGCGCCTGGCACACGCCCGCCACAATTCCGCCCGTCCTTGCGTACAGGATCATGTGAGATCTCGTAAAACATGATAGCCATGTTGATGGTGCACCAAGGCCAATCTTGCCAAACAGAGCCGCAAAGTTTCGGCTTCTATTTCTGCTGGTTTATAGTAAGCTTTAACCATATTTAAATTTCATTTTTCGGAAAGCAAATGAGGGAGTACCTTTTCTTAATGCATTTTATTGTGAAAACACTAATTATCTCAAAATTTTCGGAGTTTAGCGGAGTTTTCCTTTAAATGAGCCTTCTGCTGGATTCATTACACGCATGCATGGCGATAGGGAACGCAGTCGTTCGCTTGTTTTAGTGGTGCCTACATGGCGGCATCGGCGATTATGGACACCAACAACGTGACAATAACAGAAAGGAGCTTCAGCTGTCGCGCCTGAAGGGCGAGCTCCCCATCTTCGATAACGCTTCGGGAATCTTGTGAACCTCGATTGTGCATTCGCACCCGAAGAACGGCGAAAGGCATGAGCATAGGTGCTGAAGGGCGGGCGTTTGAAAGATACTTCCTGCCATTCGTACATTGTCAGTGACTATAGGGGTGGAAACAGCGGGAGAGGAGAAAAGGAGAGCTTGCGGGGAAGTCAAAGAGCCGAGCTCTGATTGGAATGATTAGAGGGTAGACGGAAAAGCTAGCTGCCTTCGTCTCTACTCACTTTTCATAGCGTTAGTACGCCCAACGCCGGCGTCCGGCACTCAATAAGGAGACACTGCACGAGGAGGAGACTCGACCGCGGCGGCAGGTAAACATGGTCGGCGTAAGCTCGGATCGCGGTTGACATCGTGTTGGTCGCCACCGGCGGCAAAACAGGCTTCCGCAGCGTCAACTGGTTTGCCCCGAGGTTGATGACGGCACCATACTCGCAGAGAAAGTCCATTCCGTAGATAACGTCCCTCGAACAGTCTTGCAGAACGACAAACTTCAGAGGGCACGTCTCACCGTGGATCTCGACGCGAGCGGTGCATCTTCCGACGGGTGTGATGAGGTGCCCTCCGGCGGTTCGTATTTGAGGTCCATCCCACGGCGTCGTGACTTTTCGAAGGTGTTCGGAGGGCCTCCCATTTTGGACGGAGTAGTCTGCTCCGGTGTCTACGAGAGCCGACGCGTCGTGGCTGTCGATAACGTCATTTAGGTTATTGGTTACCATTGCAGGAGCGTCGTTTCGGTCTCTGGTAGCATTCGAGTGGGGGCCCTCCGACGTTCGTGGAGGATCTTGGCGTCGGTCGTCTTCGACAACTCCACTGCAGCGGCTGCCGCGTCTAGTGTCCCCGGCCAGGAGCGAGGGGTGACGGGCTTTCACACGGGTGTCGGTGCATTGTCGAAGCTGGACGTCGTGGCGATGGCAACCGGAACTCTCGGCGGGACGCAGGCTCGGGGGACTGAGGTCGTCGCAGGTACTCGTCGATCTCCCGAGGGCGTCCACCATAGCGGGGGCGTGGGCCATTCGGGTGGAACCCGCGCAACCCAAGTCGTCGGTGTATGGGCATTGGCGGTAGGTGTGGTTTGATTCCCACAGTGGAAACACAGAGGGCGCCGGTCGGGCGTTAACCACACGTCGGTCTTCTGAGGTGCGCGGAGCTCCTGTCAGGCGTACTGGACCTCGTCGTCGTGGGGGCAGCAGAGGTCGGCATTTTAGGTCGCCCTCACTCACCCTCACCCTCACAGTCACACTCACCTAAGCCCCTCACTCACCCTACCCTCACAGCTACACTCACTTTCAGCCCCTCACTCATCCTCACCCTCACAGTCACACTCACCTTCAGCCCTTCACTCACCCTCACTGAACCTCACGACCCTCACGCACTCACTGCCCTCACGGCCCTCACGCCCCTCAGGGCCCTCACGCCCCTCACCGCCCTCACGGCCCTCACGCCCCTCACTCACTCATGGCCCTCACGCCACTCACCGCCCTCACGCCACTCACCGCCCTCACGGCCCTCACCGCCCTCACGGCCCTCACCGCCCTCTCGGCCCTTACCGCCCTCACCGCCCTCACCGCCCTCACGGCCCTCACGGCCCTCACCGCCCTCATCGCCCTCACCGCCCTCACGGCCCTCACGCACTCATAGCCCTCACGCCACTCACCGCCCTCACGGCCCTCACGCCACTCACCGCCCTCACGCCACTCACCGCCCTCATGCCACTCACCGCCCTCACGCCACTCACCGCCCTCACGCCACTCACCGCCCTCACGCTCCTCACCGCCTTTGCGGCCTTCACACCCCTCACGCCCCTCACGCACGCATGGCCCTCACGCCACTCAGGCCAGCTTCAGATGGGGCAATTTCGCCCAGAAACTTTACGTCGCAACACCAGCAACACGGGCCGCCCACGATCACACGCAGCAACTAGAGCCACTCTAGCAGCAACCAATTGCTGCAATTTGCCATCGTCATCATAAAATTTTATTTTTCTTGTACTATTTAGACACAAGTAGCGTTATAAACATGTTTTTATGCATTTAAACCTCGTTAAGAATACTAATGCGCCTTTCTGAAACTGTTTATTTCCAAAAAACGATCGATTTCAAACCAGAACCAAGTCTTTCGGTGTCATCATCACCGGCACGAGGTATCACGTGAAAATTTTGTGTCCCTGATTGGATGCAGCCGCTTCAAACGTATTCGAATTGGTCCGAGTTGCTTGCTTATTTCGAGCCGGACCCGATCTCAGCAATTCGTGTAGATCTAGGGAAAGCTAGAGAACAACCCGCCATTAACACCAAAATTGCTGAGAAAGATGCTCGATCTGAAGGGGGCCTCACGCACTCACCGCCCTCAAGCACTCAGGGCCCTCACACCACCTCATGCACTCACCGCCCTCACGGCCCTCACGGCCCTCACGCCTCTCATGCCACTCACTGCCCTCACGCCACTCATGGCCCTCATACCCCTCACGCACTCACCTCCCTCACACCACTCACGCACTCATGGCCCTCACGCCACTCACCGCCCTCACGCCCCTCACGCACTCATGGCCCTCATACCCCTCACCGCCTTCACCGCCCTCATGGCCCTCATGGCCCTCACGGCCCTCACGGCCCTCACCGCCCTCACGGCCCTCACCGCCCTCACCGCCCTCACGGCCCTCACTCACCCTCACACTCATGAATTTTCCTGGTTCAGAAACTCACTCACCCTCACCTCACCTGCAAAGATGAGGGTGAGTGAGCGTGAGTGAGGGCCCTCATGGGTGAGGTTTGCCGAGCTATGGGTGGCAGTCGTGCTGCGGCGC
The DNA here is from genome assembly GCF_016920785.2 of Ixodes scapularis. Taxonomy (NCBI): domain Eukaryota; kingdom Metazoa; phylum Arthropoda; class Arachnida; order Ixodida; family Ixodidae; genus Ixodes; species Ixodes scapularis. Next base: position 12,809,869 of record NW_024609873.1, on the reverse strand, counting down.
AAGAGACTGACGTCGGGGCGGCGCGACACAGGCTCGTAGAGGAGGCGGGGGCCGGCGGACCACTGCGGCGTAGTTCAGGGTGGGCTCCTCGGTGCTGCTACGATTGCAGGAGCCTCGGGTTGAATTGCCCGCCGAACTTCTTCGCGTACCACTCCGGCTATCGACAGCGAAGCCGGCTTTTTGGCAGCAGGCAGCCGCTTCCTGAGCTCTTTACGGACGACGTCTCGAATGACCTCGCGAATGCCTGGTATACTACTGGAGCCAAGGTCGCAGCTAGACGGCGCGAGGGCAGCGAGGCCAGGTGATCGATGGTAGTGATTGGCTGGGCTTGCAGAAACGCTCGATGTTCGTCGCCTTGGTGATAAAATCTCCGACATTTGTCGGAGGGCTACGAACAAGGCCGCCGAAGATGTTGTCTCTCACGCCCCACATGAGTATTCTAACCTTCTTCTCTTCCGTAGCCTGAAGGTCGGCGCGGGCGCTCAGGCGCAGATCGTCCTCCTCGAAGCCGGTGATGCTCTCGTGGGGGCCTTGGGTTTGGGTTCGAAGTAGGTCTTCCGGCCTCTCTCGGGGGTGTTGGTGTTGCCTTCAGCTGGCTCTTGAAAACGTCCCACGATATCAAGGAAGGCTCGTGAGTTTCGTACCAGTACCGGGCAGTCCCTTAGAGCGAGAAATAAGTGTTTTGCAGACGCTGTTTGTCGGTCCAGCCATTGTGGCGGGCGACACCTTCTTACTGGTTAATCCAATCTTCGAAGTCTTCGTAGACTTCAACGTGGAAGGGGGCCGCCGCCGTGGTGCGACGGGCAGCTAGATGGCGGCGGAAGCGGCCGGGGTCTGCAACTGGTTGGCCATCGTCGTCTTCTTCGGCTTGGGCTTTTCCGGCAGCAAACTTAATTCAGGAGCCTGACCCTAGATGCGGCGGCTGGTTTGAGTTTGAGATCCCTCGTAGAGCGGTTTTCTGGACGGGCTTGGGGTAGGACTTGCACTGCGGGCGCTCGTAGGGTTACGCTGCATGGACATGCGTTACTCAGCACCTCCACCAAAATATCACGAATGACAAGTGATGAGGCGATGAAAACTGAATAAAGCTAAACGTTTAATGGGCCGAACTTTTCCCCAAAACAAAAAAGTGAACAAATGATAACAATAGTGTGTCGCGAGCGTCGAAGTCGGCGTAACAGTGGAGTTGAACGCTGGAGCGAGACTGCCCCGGCTCGCCAGGCGGGGCCCCTTTTGTACACGCGTGGGCTTCTGGAACAATCGGCCTCAAAGTTTCGGCGCGTAAAACATTATGACCTAGAACACGCAACACGCTCTGGAAATTACCAGAAATCTAAATTGAAAGAATAAATAAAAGACGCGGCTTTCCCAGGAATCGCACCCTGGGCTACCGCACGAGAGTCAAGTGCGGTAACCACTCGTCCACGCACGCGCTCGTTCGCCGACAAGCGTGGCAATATTAGCGTCATTGAGATGTTGACGCTCCTTTAAAAAGACCTACGTTCCTTGCGACTTTTATTATTGCTTAGAATCACCCTTTGTGATTCTAAGCAAGCACGGTACATGTGATTCATCTACCTACATCACATGTACCGTGGAACGTAGGACTGGACGCAGAATACTGGGAAGTTAAACATCGTTCAATGATTTAAAAAAAATACTGTATCAAAAGCAATTTCACTTTTATAATAATAACAGCACTAAAGCTTACAAACTCTTATAAGTATCTGGGAGTGATCCTGGCCTCCGATTTTTCCTGGAACCTACATATTAATTATGTTACTAATAACGCAATCCCTATGCTTAGTTATTTTAAACGAAATTTTGCTCTGTCCCTTCATCGTTCTAACTATTTCTTCATAAAACATTACTGAGGTCAAAGCTTGAACATGCAACCTCCATCTGGAATCGCCCTGTCGCCCACCTCACAGACTCACTTGAATTAATTGAGGACGGATTCGCGTGTTTTATTATGGAAGATTTATATTCGCACCGCTAGCGTAACATCAATGAAGAACACTTTATTTTTACTCAGTTTCGCACATCTCCGCAAACTTTGTAGTATTTGTCTTTTCCACAAATTTTTCAACATAAAACACTATACTTAAAATGAACTGATAACCCTACCATCATTTGTTTCCGCATGCTTAGATCACCGTCAGAGAGTTTGTGTTCATTTTCCATTCTAACAAATATGTTGCATCATTCATCCCAGTTTCGAAGTAATGGAATCATCTACCTACATCACAGATCAATTGTTGATTTGTTTTGTCTAAATGTTTTAAACCATGTATTCTCTGTATTTTAACTGTGTTGTATTTTTCTTTGTTATTTTGTTTGTTCTCTGACCACTCCGTTCCATAATGCCTCTGGCCCTGGGCGTAAAATTTATGCATAAATAAGGTTATTAAAGTTACCTAATCTTCGCTAAGACCCAACAAAGGTAATTCTTGTTATTCTCCGGCGAAGAGACAAAATGCAGGAGCGTTTTCCCATAGAAATGCACAGGAGCACTGCAAAAGTAAACTGGATGCTGTCTGCATCAATTTGAAACCTAATGTCCGATATGCATTAGCGCCAGTTGAACCTCTAGCGTTCGTTCTAAGAACTCTTCTCGGGGCATGGGCCTAGTATGATTCAAATGCTGTGGCTCCGAAATCCTTGGCGCGCATAGCTCTCCTGATACAGGGCCGTCTATGAGAGTGATAGTGATATTTTAGCTCACGAGAGCCGCAGTGCCACAGAGACACAAGTCGCCCAAACAATGAAGGCCTGAAGCACCTCGTCTAATGTTAATGTAATAGCAATGTACAGACAAAAGCAAAATAATGGTTATGATTCAAGAGGAGCTTGTCGGTGAGGGTGAAGGACGATGATGACGACGATGACAGGAAGTCATACTAGGTGTGCGCGGAGGTACTTTTCAAGCCTTGGACATGAACGCCTTTGGGGTGCCAGCTGTCTACTTCGACTGGGCCACCTCCGACAGCCCGCTGCCCTCACCGAAGTGAGCAACCACACCAGCAGACCGACCAGACTGCCTGGGCATTGCCATCTGAAACCTTCATTGAAAAACCCGTACGGTCACCTCGGTTCGCTGGCTGACTCGCCTGAACAGTCTCCAAACTTCCGAAGCTCAAAGAGCGGTTTTCGCGACGATCAGAACATCTCGTCTTGACCTTGTGTCTTATATCGTTACATAATGAGCATGATCTAGACGTTACACCGCGGGCTTCCATGGTACGGGCTTTTTGCCTTTCTGCGGTGCCGCGGTTCTGCCGAGCCAATAAAAATTAATATTATTTCTATTAATAATATATCAGACGTTAAATGCGTGCACGCCTTATACATCACGCGTATTCTTTTAACGCGATTCAAGGGCCACTCAGATGGTGCGCTGTCTCCGTCCTGCTTTCACTCACACTGCCTTTACTAAGACGAGTTTTTTAGTAAACGCTAAGAGAGAATGTCGCACAAATTCCACTGCGGCGAAATGGTTGAGGTCGTGAAAGCCTTGTCGATGGATAAATCACGGCTAGAAGGCGTCCCCAGAGCACTAAAAAAAACGCCAAAAAAATACAGAACGAAAGCGATCAGTAGATGTAAACAAAGACATCACGAAATACACAATTTAATTTTAAGTTTTAAGCAAATGACGAGACCGAAGAGCACAAACCCTTTTTTGCTTCTTATTCAGTAAAGCGATCTGCGAAGCACTAATGTGCCTGACATTTCGCCTGATCGAAATCGCAAAGGAAATGACATTTTAGTGTAGGTAACTTTATTGAAAGCGGCTATTGACTCCGCAGAAATTTTTATTTTAAAGTGATTGGATGTACAGTTCGCATGGAAACCATCGGGCGCCTATATATTCTATGTCATTTTGCGGTTTTAAAGTATAAAACACTCAAACTTTAAGCCACCGCTCCGCTGAAAAAGTAATGTGCTGTGGTGAGAAGCAACGACTATAATTCGGGCAAACAAGCGCCTTTTTATCCGGGCAGCTAGCCAAGCAAGGTCGATGATGATGATTTGCGAGATGTGTATCAAGCGCCACCACTCACGGAAACAGCTTCGAATCATTTTTTTTTCTCTATCTCAGTCTCTCCCAACGAATGGAAAGGCCGGAGGAGAGCTTTGCGCGCCAAGAATCTCGAAAACCATGCATGGGCGTGATTATGTAAAAATATATACATATATATGTTTTTTTTTATTTTTTTTATTTAGCTCATACGAAAGTTTGTTTGTGATCTTCAATCAAACGATTACTTGTGATGTGACCATTACTTGACGAAACCAAAAGTTAATATTAATAATTGTCGTATGTATGCTAATACTGCCGGAAGTAAGTCAGCCTGGTGTCTCAGATGTAGATGAGAAATTTAGGCAGTGCACTAAACCTGCATGTATTGGGCCTTAAACTTGCCCCACGCAGTAGTGATACAAGACCGCACCAACCGAACACCGGTACGATGCTCATCCAAATCGAAACTGGCAGTGGCGGGAATTGAACCCAGCGTCCCTATGTTCTGCAGAGCGAGCTTTCCCTCCGCGTGCTCTCAACTTAGGTGAGGTAACTGCTTATCTCTAATGGATTGTATCTTCCCCTGCTGTCGGACTCAGAGTGGAAGAAGGTATAGGCAAGTTCGTTTGAGCCGACGGCGTTACGCTCAAGGGCCACGGTCCGGGGCTCATTACAATGCTAGCAGCGAGCTTTGGTGAATTTGTGATGGAATTGATAGCCCGTCAACTATAGTCAAGTCACAAAGAGCACCACTTAAAATGGCGGATCCACGTCTATCAAAACTTCAACTTAATAAAAGAACCGTCTAAACCAGGAAATGATTAGTGAACGCTACATTCTCTAAAATAGGAAAACGCTACGCCGTTTCTTTGTTGTTCTTTTTTTTTTTTTTTGTGAAGACATGAAATTGAAAACAACGTCACTAGGCATGCGAGCTGGGTGGTAATCCAAAAACTAAAACCCGAAACGGGTTTTTAGTATGCTGATGATCGGCTTGGGGTTTCATATGTCGACATAAAACTTGGACGATTATCTTTTGAACGTCATACGTTCTTTGGCTGGCTGCTCAGCATATTGTGAAGCCAAAATAGTTAAGCGACCGCGAGGATCGACGCTCATTCGTTAGCGGAGGGAAAGGAGGAACGAAGAAAGCTCGATGCTGAAGGGCTAATGTTCGAAGTCACGTGGCGAGACGTGAGGGAGGAGGAGGTGTTCACGTGATTGAGCGAGGGCGCCTTGACGGAGAAGTGATTATGGCGTTTCCAGACTTGTACGTAACGAGTTACAAGTAACTGATTACGTGTAGTCAATTACATTTTATTGTCACTTTTTAACGCTTCAGCTACTTTTCTTTTAACGTTTGCTGTAATTCATTTACTATCTTTAATCAATAATACGTTTCTGAAAAAGCTCAAATTATTGGGTTGAGCTTTTTACATAAAAAAAATCGCTGTGGCGCTTGCGTCACTCGTCTATGTTGCACCAATGTTGGACACTTTTTTTTCCGCCTAAACAACTAAAAAATACAAAGATAACAAAAAGATTAGAATGTCCACGCGCTCAACGACATTTCGAGTGTCCAGCTGTCGAGAGTGCCACGCAACAGTGAAGCGCTTTGTTTCCTGGAGAATTCAGAAGCGTCCGCCGAAGCACTGTTTAACCACGAACTGGTACGCAAAGTGTTGGTGCGTTACAACACCGTTCTTTCTTCAAGCGCATCCATCGAGAGGGTCTTCAGCCGCTTATGGCCTGAATGTCCAACGAGACTGAATGTCCAACGAGCCTGAATGTCCAATCGGTCACGTGACAGGCGAGACGAAATGTACAACGAGACGAAAGATCCAATCGAGACGGAATGTCCATCGAGTCTGAATGTCCAACGAGACGAAAGGTCCAACCGAGACAGAATGTCCAACGTGCCTGAATGTCCAACGAGACGAAAGATCCAACCGAGACGGAATGTCCAACGAGCCTGAATGTCCAAAGAGTCTGAATATCCAACGGATATAGAAGGAACCTTGCAAAGAATTTAGAAGACATTTCTTTGTTGAATTGTAGGATTACTGATGCGTTCGATGAAATGGGGAACCGGACATATCGGTGCGCGATCATTTCGGTATTTGGTCGCTTCGGCACCGGGCTTTTCAGTACCGGGATTTTTCATGCACGGCTATTTCGATATGCCGCTGAGCTTGTCCCACTGACGTTCCTTCTGTAAAGTCCCCAAAATGAAATTAAAATTATGCTCGTATATTTTGTAGACTTCATAAAATCGCAAAAACAATTCATTTATTGTTCGTTTTATATATCGAAATATAAAGATGATATCTAAAATTAAGAAAAAAAGACGTTTAAAAGGTCACACATGCTACAACATCAAAGACCGAACTCGTTGACCACTGACAACCTGTCACGCGTTTGATTTTAGAAGGTCGTACCTCTGTACCGGAAACAAATGTGGGACCCACGAGCGTCCTCAGCCACCGTTTTTCCGTATTGTACGAGTTGCTATATTTTTCTTATTCGTGTCCCTAGTCCCGCAAAGATGATGTCCCTCGCATGGGAGAAAAGCGCCTGATTGAATTTTTAGTATTATAATTATTATTATGTGCAGTCGGTGTAGTATGTGTAATTACTCTAAATTGCAGTTTTTGTTTTCTTCTTTTTTACAGAACGAACGTGAAAGATTTTGACATTTTTGATTGGACTTCTCGGTCCCCAGAAACAAAAATTCGATCCTCATATCAAAATCAGTGATAGAATACAACGTTCCTCCCATTAAGCCTTTGTGCAGCTAATCTCCTCAATTAGTGAGCTTTTGTCCGGTGATTGTGCGTTGACGCTTATCGCGACGATTAGTTTCGCATGCTTCGGCCACCAAAGCGATTGCTGTCGCAGTGAACCATGTATTAAGCAACTAGTAGGTAATATTAATAATTATTACAATACTTTTTTAGGGTTGGCTTCCATCGTTTCTGCCTTTCCTGGTCACGTGGCATGCAGCAATCGCACCGATACGCGCCCAGGTAGCATACCAAGGCTGCGATCGGATTTCAACTGGTTCTAACTCTGTCACAGAGCCGCTGCGACAGTGCGACCGTTATTTATTAATACGCGTACATTACAAGTGCACATATGACCACGGCATCAGGAGGTCCACCCCTTGCTCGGTCTTCCCAAATTCCATAATGCTAGAGTTGCGGGTGAACATACTCACAGAGAACCCGACTTTTATCATTTTGAATAACCCGGGTATGATTCACTATCGGACCCTTGCCAATTCTGATAGCTGAATTTGTCATCCCCTCTTTTTTGAAAAGAAGGTCTCACTGTTGACGCCCACTGTCACCGGCAATCTACACACCCAACCCTAATCAACTCTTTATGACAGTTCGACAAACGGGGACTTTCGCCCCATTCTTCATTCTGCGAATCGGGACGAATTGTCCTTCTTCCAGTTGTCCAGAGACCAATGGAATTTCGACGAAGTGACCAGATTCGTGGTGCAATACGCGTACCCTACAAGAATAGAAAGCCACGTGGAACGATCTATTGTTATATTCGCACATGATGCAGGCTATTAGTACATCCGGGTGTGAACCTTCTGCTGCACGCCGAGATTGATGCGTTCGCTTCCTATATCAGCAGTCAAGCTCCCACCTACCAAGACGTCATGAACTACCTCGACAAAATGGCGACCTTTGGAGTGCTTCCAGAAGCCAGTTAAATTACATGGGCTTCTGAAAACAACTATATGTGACATGCACTATATGCATGTCACATGCAAAAAAAAAATATGCGTAAGGGCTGGGCAATTGATCGATTAAACTACCGATTAATCGATTAAGGCTTTAATCGCGATTATTTTTTTTAACCGGTTAATCGGTAACTAGTGTTTTAACGAACCAAACTAAAATAAAAAGTAAAGGGTTTCACCACGCAGACGTGGACGAGAGCACCTGTATGAAGGGCAAACTCTATGTCAAAATATGGTCTAAAGTAAACTCTGGGGGCAAGATTTGTAACTCCCGAGAAGTGCAGAAGGTTACACGTGTAGTTCAGCGCAACAGAGACTATAGTTTGAACAATTGCCGGATAATATCAACGAACCTCTTTAACTCATGCAGCTGAAGTAATACTATGTGAGTGTAGGTGCCTTTGAACTGTTCTTAACCACACATCAAGGTTGATTCATAATAAAAAATACATATTCCGTCCTTTATCTCATATTCAGAACATGCAAAAACAGAAAACACATATTAATTTTGATGTTTTAAAATATTATGCAAAAAATTAACATGACCGATTAATCGATTAATTAACCGATTAAAGGGTTGCGATTAATCGGGTTGAAACTTTTAATTGACGCCCAGCCCTAGTACTGTGTGATACTAGTATTATCGCTCTACTCACTGACATACAAACCTATTGGTAGGAAATGGATGCGTATGTAAACTACTGACGACTGAAGTGTACAGTGAGTAGTTGTCTGTTCCAAAGATACACGAACAAAAATAAAAATTTCTCAAATTCACACAAATGTTCCGCATTTACTCAGGAATTGTAGGGTCACACCAGCCACCACCCCCATGCATCTACAGGCGCGCTAGATTTAGATTTCATTAAAAAAAAAAAATATATATATATATATATATATATATATATATATATATATATATATATATATATATATAAAGAGTGACGAATGTTGACAAATGCTTCCGTTGATATATGGGCAAAAGTGATGTGCGCAGACACAGCAGCCGTAGGATGAAAAGAATAAAATTCTAATTTAATGGCGAAAAAAGTCACGCAAGAAAAAAGGGTGAAGTGCCGAAAAAAAGTTGTATTAGTTTACGGGAATAATGAAGACTAGGCACAAGAGCGCTAATTACGCGGGAAAGAAACTTTTAAACAGGACGGAGTAAAAGTCAAAGTTAACACACAAGAACTTACAAAAAATAAATTGTTAAATGAAAAATAAAATAAAGAATTGAAAATAAAAAATGTATAAAAAATATATATATATATATATATATATATATATATATATATATATATATATATATATATATATATATATCTTTTTTTATTGTGGGAAATTACGCTTGTGGAAACTCTTGATGCCTCGCACCCACAGCTCCCAAAGCTCATTTTAAAAACTTAAATCTTGACTCTGCGCATAGTCAGTGGCGCTGGCGGGCCGTCATGTGTTTGCAATGCGGATCTCCGTATGTAGCTCATCTATAGATCGAAACGGGCAGGGATGAGGACTGAACTAGAAATTCCGGGGTTCTAAATCGCGGCTTTTATAGACGTCCGCCAATTGCGATCCACTAGAACACCCGTACTTTGCATTCCTATTATATATTTCAAATTGGCTGACCTATGTCATCGGAATATTCCAAACATTTGAACTGTTAATATCAAAGGGGCGTTTGGCGTCGTACAATCGACACCTTTAACCGATTGGTTCATAGCTGCTCATCGGCACTCAGCTAACTAACCATCAAGCCTTCCTATATATGAAATTATAATATTTCTGTCTGCTCTGTTTCTTTGTCGGTCCGTCAACGTCGGCTTTTGTGGCACGACATTTTAGTATGATGTATCTATAGGCAATTCCTGCAGGGACGCGGACTAAATATACACACAAGTCTGTACATTTAAGAGGGCAAATTATTCTAGCACGTGACAGGCGAGACGGAATGTCCAACGTGCCTGAATGTCCAACGAGACGAAAGATCCAACCGAGACGGAATGTACAACGAGCCTGAATGTCCATCGAGACGAAAGATCCAACCGAGACGGAATGTCCAACGAGCCTGAATGTCCATCGAGACGAAAGATCCAACCGAGACGGAATGTCCAACGAGCCTGAATGTCCAACGTGCCTGAATATCCATTATTGGATCTTTCGTCTCGTTGGACATTCAGGCTCGTTGGACATTCCGTCTCGTAATCGTCTTCAGCGTCACGGCCGATATCTTCACCGGGAAACCTGGGAAGATGACTGACGAGAACATCGAACGACCCTTGCTGTTGAAGCTTAGGAAGGCGTGAATGACAAACAGAAACAAAACGTCACCACTTTAAACATATGAATTCATTTCTGATTTCGTCAGGAAAAGTTTAAAAAGTAGCCTGAAAAGTAATTATTTACTTTTCGGTAATTTTTCAATTACTTTTGTCGTGCAGTAACTGAATACTCTAATCAGTTACATTTTTAATGAAGTAATTCTAATTGTAATCGTTTACTCTTTTTTTTTTTCAGTAACGCGTACAAGACAGCGTATCGCGCCATTCCAGGAATTGCTATAAGTGGGTATGGTAGGCGTTATGTCACGAAGAATGCCGGGAACGTAGGCGTTTAGCGGCGCGGAATCTCAGTGATGAACACCGTGATCAAGGATGTTAGACACCTGAGTTTGAGCACTAGAGACTAAGCCCACACTACACGGATTAAAACCAAAGTGATTGACTATAAAGTGTAATCGCTGAGCTATTAGGTAGGAACGTCTCACGCATGCCGCATAATTGCATAGCGAATTGCCATACAGTTTTTGCTTCTGGTTTTTACACGCCTCATGGTATCGTGGCATTGTTAAAGGGACCATGGAATGACTTTTTTACTTTTTCCAGATAACTTTTACATTAAACCGTCAATGTTCACTGAATGCCGAACAGGCATCCGTTTTCGTCTCGGTTTATTAACTTCTACACAAAAAATTAATGAAATATCGACTTTTTCTTGACCGCAAAACAAGCCGTGACGTACGCTATTTCCGGAACCGGAACTTCTCTCGGCAGTAGGAGATGGGAGCATTAGCGGCGACGAGTTGGGGTGCGCCGGTAGGTTTTACTGTATTCGCGCTGTTGGTAAGCGCTTCGGGACCGATCTTTTACGATTGCAACTCGATACTGACGCGACACTCGGCAAAGAAAGGTTGGACCGGTATTGCACGTATACCTCTCACGAACTGTTACAGCTCGACAGTGACGTGCAGTCTGTCAGGATAAAAATGGCATACCAATAACAAAGTGTACATACGTGTTACGAAGGTAATCCATACAGCGTTTATTTCAGCTCTATATCACACAAAACAAGACGAGAAAATCGACGAGGGTCCCTTTTCGACGAGTGTTCGTCAACACTGCCTCGGAAAACAAGGGGAAGAGATTGACCTCACCTCTTAACGTAAAATTGAGGTCAGCGATCAAACTCTTATACGGGAAGGGTCCACAAGGGTACCCCACGAGGTTAGCGCGGGCATATTCCATTCAGCACGCCAGCCGGTCGCAGGCAGACAGACGGTCTTGCGACGAAGCAACGCTGCGCCGAGTCGGAGTGCCTGCTAGGCCTATATTCTGAGAGCTTCGTCGGAGCGCGATTCGCGGCTGTTGTCGCTCATTTCGGGTGTTTGTGGATCCAGCGTTCTTGTTCGTCGTGGTCTGTTTTAAGTACATTTTTTTCTTGCTGCTTGAAGTCGGCACGCGCGAGATGAACACGTAGAAAAATAAACGTTCAGTCAGTCAGAGTTTTGAGAGGAAGGCCCTGCCAGCCGGCAGTCGGCCCTGCCAGCCCTGCCCTACTGCGCACGCGCAGTAGTTGCTTCGTTTACCACACGATAGATGGCGCTTGGCTCTCAGCATTATCAAATTTGGCAATTTTCGCCACACACCTCTAATTATGCTACAAAATGTGGGTCTGAATATTATTTAACAAAACTTTTAGGAAACATTCGCCGGCTATTTATTGTTTACGATCGCGGTGCTGGTGAGGTAGGCTCTTACCCAATAGGCGACGTGGATTCGGCTGACGTGCTCCATTTCTGCGGATGCATCATAGTGAAAAGGCAGAGCTTTTGAAGGAAAGAAGTCGCAAAAGAGTCCAGTTTTCTTTTAAAAGTTCTATAGCAAATATTTTTTTTGGCTCCCTAGTTTTGTGTTTTTGTGTTTCTTTTCACACCTTTTACGACGTGCGGTGGATGAAATTAGATTTTAAAATCATTTCATGGTCCCTTTAACACAAAATGTGTTTAATCAGCAGATTTTCAAAAAAGCGGTGGCCGAGTGGGCTAGCCCACACCCGCTCAGAGCGCGTGGAGCGAAAGTTCGCGCTGTAGAACTCGTTTCGATCTGGATGAGCATCGTACCGGTGTGCGGTCGTGTATCACTACTGCGTGATGCACGTTAAAGACCCCGGGCTAGCGGTTGTACTGCCTAGGCTAAATTTCTCATCTACAGCTGGGAGACTCGTCGCCCGTTAATTCAGACCAAGTTCTAGGCTATATAACCATACACACACCCCAATTTCTTTCGGAGATTTTCCTGGAGTTCTGTGACGTTTGGCTATAGCACCCGGCCGTAACGACACCGATAAGCATTCTGCCCATGAAAACCATATAAACAAAAAAAAAAAAGCTTCAATCGCCAGGCATGATTTGAACTCATCTGCTATAGAGTGTGAGCCACATACTTTGCCGACTGACCTAACCATGGGGTCGGTGCTATAGACCACGCATTCGTGCGCCGCGTGAATAAGCTCGTGTACTTCGCATCCTTTCACTAGTCATTTAGCGCCATCTCACGGCACGTCTAAGAAATGAGAGCAAATCTTCGCAAGGCGCTCCCGTTCAGATGTCCTTCTCTTCTTCCCTGGAAGATCCTTCTACACATTCTGCGCTTACCATTCCCTGTCAACATAATGAAGCTTCTACATGTTTTTTTTTACGTTTTGTAAACAAGGTTGAATATCATTAATTGGTTAGTGCTTAGTTTACTTGACCTCTGTGGCGCCGCACAAATATTAGATGTAGAGTGTTTTTCCTTTATCTCTGCAAGAAGCTGTAAGTACGGAGAACATGCCTTTCCGGGACGCCCAAAATTAGTAATAATATTATTATTCACCGTGTATAACCGGTAGAAGACTAGGCAAACAACTGTTCAAGCAGGCGAGTAACGTTCAGCCGATACAAAAAAAAAGAGAGGATATCGCTTGCTCTAGAACTTTTTTTTTTTTTTTTTTGAAAATGAGCTTAATTTTGAAATTTTATCAGGCAACGTCGTTAGGTCGCGATGTTCTGGGCTCCAAGTGTGTGATTGGATCCGAGTCGTCACCGAACGTTAATGCTGCACTTGTTTTCAATACGAGCTTGTTGACTTCAGGCAACACCTCCTAGACAGAAGGCCTTCGCACGCGTCATCACGGTCAGATCGATCGAGGCGTGAGATTTGGCACGAGTGCTGTGTCAGTGTTCGGCTGGGGCTCGTGTCCAATCAGCGCGTCGAAGGTCGGGCTCGGGCCCAATAGCCGAGTTAGCGCCATCCGACTCCAATGACGTTTCATAGAGGGAGAGGAGACCATGCGGAGGCCTTCAGGTGGTGTTGGTTCAGGCCAAACGCCGATGCAGCCCTCGTGTCCACTACCTGCTCGAAGTACGAGCCCAAGATATAGCGGAGACTCGTATAATTAGCTTAGCACCTACTAGACGGCGCGCACTTTTGAAAAAAGGTTATTGTAAAAGGATTTTTAAAAAAAAATGTTGAGCATACGATTTTTTATCCTGTTATATTCACCACTGCCGACTGCGTAAACGTATATTTAAACACAGACGTTGTCTTGTTTCTTAAAAAAAAGGATAATATCTTTAGTTCGCTTAAAGATGACAACATGTCCGGCTAAGAATACACGCGGATCAAAGCAATTGATAAACGACAAACGTCAAAGGAAAAAAAAAATCTTTGTGCGGTGGCTCAGGGCGAGCCAGTGCATAAAGATAAAGGGCGAACAGGTCATCAAATGGCCTGTTCGTTCTCCGCGGAACCTAATAACGCAGCAGACCGGCAAAATATCCGTGAGACTTCATGGCGGCACTACGAAAGGAAACACAAAAAGAGCAACTGTTGAAGCTATTTTCAATCCATCTTCAGATCGCTTAGGTGGGTCACTGTACTCTTCTTTCGGTTCGGATCCTTCCAACTCTAGTCCTGCTTCGTTTATCTCCCAGTTCTTTCTCGAACACGCGCTCCCTTCTTCTTCCTGCCAGCTTATCGATTACATTATCCTCGAGGTTTTGAGCGGTTGGGGAGTGTACAGCAAAGCCCGGAAGAACGATTAAACGGGAAAACGCGATTAGCACCCTTGGCGATCTCCTTGTTTTTAACGTACGCGTTTTTATGCGGCGTATTACGGTGATTTAAAAGAGTTTGTGAATAAAGAAGTTAATGAACGCCATTATTTCGTTTTTTTTTTTTTTTTAAAGATCGTATGCCTTGTTCGAGTTGTAGTCAAACCACGGTTACACTGAAAACACACCATATAAAAGACAGTCTGCATACAGATTCGAAAGCGAGTCACTGCGAGATCTTTGCTTCGAATGCCGCGTGGAATTAGAAGTTCAAGGAGGAAACTTGGCGGGCGGCATTTGAACCCCGGATATTGCGGTGACTCGTGTTTACACTCTGTCTTTTCTGTGCGATGTATGTGCAGTGTGTCTACGGCTCTAAGCAAGGGCGCCGGCAGAGTTAAGATAATACACGGGTTGATGTAGGTGATGAAGTCCAGACTAGACGAGGTGATCTGGGTCCACGATTTTCTGCGGTAATCCACCCGTGAGTCGATGATGAGTTTCCTGTGTTCTGGCGAGCCCCTTAGGTCTGACCCCCTCTTCTAGTGTCCTCAGTAGGTCACCTTCTCAGAGGAATTCCACTGCTTCCCTTTTTTGTCTGTCTGTACCTTCGCAGTCCTAGATTATGTGCTGCAGGGCTGCCACTTTATTCGCAGACCAGGTCTTGCACTTGGCCTCTTCGGGTTGCAGTTGTAAGAAGCTCGCCAGCTTCGCCTGCGTGAGTGCCGTCTTCGTCCTTCGCAATGGAAGGGTTTGACAGAATCAATCATTACACTTTCGCGTAAAAAAGAAAAAAGAAAAAATTTTCAATTTTATTTTTATTTTTTATTTTTTTACCAAACCCTCATCTGCAGACATGTGTTTTATGAGAAGCAGCGAATGCTAACTCCAGTCTCAGCCTTCCATGAACGCGACGCTGTGTATGCATAGCATATGCCCACGTCCTCCTTTAGCGCACCTCTCTTTTTTTCTTATTGTTCACAAAGCTTTCGCAGTTGGAAAAGTCCTCTCGAGGTATTTTAGTCTTCTCTGCTGCCTCTCGTGTTTTTCTGTCTCTTCTGTGCTGGCGTTTATTTTTTTACGCATGCGTCGTCGACTTGTCTCGTTTGCAGCGTGTGCCTGGCGTTTTGTGCACAATCTTCATCGGTGGTGTTTGCCACCCGGTGCCAGAGCTAACATTCCCGGTGCCCTTCCCGCCGTTGTTCTTCGTAAGGCGCGTTGCTCTTCCAGGAGCCCGGATCATGCACGGTCTCCCCATAACAACGTGCGAAGAGAAGTGAAATAGACCTATCACTAAATCACACAAGCATCAAGGAGAATACAGGGAATGGTGTTCCTCGTGCCGCACTGCCGGCGTCCGCAGCAGTAACTGTTCTGAAGCAAAAGCTTGAAAAATGCCCTTTGTGCGCGCGTTCGTCATAGTTATTTAGTTCAAATATTTTATGTGGCGAAGGTGCGCGCGGTCACGCACACGAAAAATCCACGGAACCCTAGCCATAAACAGCTTCGCTGTAAAACAAGCGTGACTGCTGTTATAGGATGCCTTTTACAGAGTAAAAATGCATCAATTGAAGAACTCATACCACTGTACGTCCAAAATTCGTACCCCTTGGTTATCATAAATGTGTCATGGCTATAAGTCGAGTTTAGTTTTCATGTGATGTGGTCCCACAAAAATCAGCTTCTGAGCCAAGAGTTGGACATTGGTTTTGTTCTCCGGAGAAGACAAAACATTATAGACCACTTATTTTTTAAAGTTGTGAAGATATTTTTACGATACTTAAGCGACTGTATGCAAATGCGTTCGCGAATAAGACAACACTTATTTATAATTCACGGTTGAATGCTATTGAAGAACTTTTTTCAATTAATTTCAGAAGCTACTCCACTGCCCACAAACATTTGACGGGAATTTCCCCATATAAGTCCAAACTTGTACGCTGCACATTATAAGTAATCAAACAACATGTAAAGAATTAATTTTTGGAACAATTTTGTAATTATGTGAATGTATTTATAATGAAGTAATCACAACCGTAATCTGAATACATTCGGATGTATGAAAATTACTTGTAACCATTACTTTTTTTTTCTTCTGTTTCTATTGGTGCCCTTTGTTTTCTATCACGGATTCATCAAACCAAATCTCCGACAGGAATATTTTTTACCAAAATTAGTAAATTGAGAAGATAAGATTCTCAAAGTTTAGGGATTGTAATTCAATAATGCTCAGTAGTAAAGACCCTTTTTGAAACCGGACGAAAACTGTCGTTTCACTGAAATCTGAAGTAATCGGAGAAGTAACCTTTACTTCTTCAAGTAACGGCCGATTACTTTTTAGTCTAGAGTAATCAAGGAATCAAATTGAACACTTTTTAAGCAAGAGTAATTATAATTGCATTCAATTTCTTTTTGTTTTTTCGGGTAATGTGTACAAGATTGCCGGCAACTCCTCGGGCGCTCCTCTTCAATCTCCCAAACGTTTTGTTCTCTCCCACACTAAAGCATACACGCTTTCTTGAAATACTTTGCCGAGAAATACATCTTGCTCAGCGAAAATCGACCGCCCTTAGACCCGAAAGTTTCTGCTTTTAGTCCGTTACAGGCTAAGAACAAAGGGCGAGGGAAACGAGGGCTGGAGAGGAGGAATCATAGGGGACGCTGTAGTGGGAAGAGGTAAACCTTGTTTATTTTTTTAAAATTTTATTTATTTAAAATTTTATTTATTTATAACATACTGCAGACAAGATGGCCCAAGCCGGAGTGAATAAGAGAGAGTAAATCACACTGAGTACACGACAATATACCAGCAATACTTTCGGTAGGAAGTACAAGTAAAGAGCTGTTATGCAGAGCATAAAAAGCCAGCAGCAACAGAAGGAAATGTAGCAGTGAGGACCTATGCGGTCATGCACTGGGAGAAAACGGCTAAGTACGAAGAGAATACCAGTCAGTACTGTCTATCGTTGCGCCTGCTTCCTCCTCTCCAGCCCAAGTTTCCCTCGCCCTATGTTCTTAGCCTCTCGGTGAATATAGTTTTGAACGGCTGGACACGCGCATCCTCGGAGGTTTTCTCCTTTTTGGATTGGGAGGGGTGGCTGCCACCATCTATCGTCGTCGAAAAGCTTTCGAGACAGCGGATACAGCCCGTCTGCATGACATGCCTTGGACAATCCTGTGTCTCGATGCGTTGACGACAGCCCTCTCCCCCGGCGCGAGCCAAAGTGGGACAGCACCCGCGATGCCCAAGCGTTTCGTTGGACGCAGAGTTTCCCCGTCGCTCGGTCAGGATTCGACGCCGTAATGCGCCCTGTCTTATGTTAACGAGTTGAGTAGAATCTATTTTCCTAGTTACTTATTTAGTTTTCCTCACTTTCGTTCAGAAACCTAAATGACACGTCCTACACGACGCGCCCAAATTGTCCTCGCATAACCCGGGTTCGGTCGGGCGCCCCATATTGGCTCCATTTAGAAGTTGTAACCCCAACGCTCGGTGTTGTATAACGCTTTAAATATACATAAAAAGAGAATTTCATTAATAGGTTCGTGGTTGCCTAGCTCTTATCGTTTCATAAACGTGGTCCTTTCTTTATTTTGTTTTATAATGATTTCGTGTAGTTGTTTTTTTATTTATAAGAAATAGAGACGTAAGCTTTACAATACTACAAAAAATTATTGTTTTTGTTTTTTTATAGCTAGTGGTCCGAAAACGCAAATGGTAAGAGTCTCATTCGCCTTTTCGCGCCGCTAGCGTTGTGCCTCTAACACGAGTGGTAACTGTGGTGCGCCGAGCGCTTCCCACGTGCTTCAGGCAATTTTAAAGTAGACTGGTTTAGGGTAGGATGCCTCAATGTCCTTCTGTTTAGCGTGATGCCACGCTTTTTAGTACCAGATGCCGACAGCACGCGCTCGCGGGCAAAATACAAAGAAATCGACGAAAACAAAATGCCGCCATAGCAGAGTCAGCGCCACAAGCGCGTGCAGGGACACGCTCTTTCACGCGCTTCTCAACAAAAAATAAAAATAAACGTGTGTGACAAAATGGCGAGATGCCACCACCCTAAGCAGAGCGCACATGAAGGCACCCTAGTTTAGGGGGTTTCATCGGCGATAAGCAATATTTAAATATAGAATTGCAGGTTTATTTTCATTAATTAAAACTTGTCAACATATTGTATGTAATTATCCGACTCAACGTGAACAATAACTTTTTATAATATGGGACATATTATAGGAAGTTATTGTTCAGGTTGAGTCGGATAATTACCTAAAATATGTTGATCAACGTTTTAAATAATTATAACTCACCTGCACAAAAAGAATTAATGTCCATTTCACGTTTCTTTATTTCTGTATAAATATGTATGAAGTAAAATCGAACACCAGGCACAATCCGCACCGCGTAAAATTTCAACCGCTAAACTTTTATAATCTGCGAAGTGAAGTTCAGAAGAAAACGGTAGTTCTGAGCTCAATCTAACGAAGCCGGTCAGCGCAACCGCTTCGGGTTCCCATTTTCACGGCGCAATTAAGAGAGTTCGGGGGTAGGGGGGGGCGTTTTTCGAGGGTCAAACGCGGGGGCCGGGCGGAGTCAGCGCCGTTATCACGCGACCCCGGAGCAAAAGGTGGGAAAAAAATGGGAGGAAAGGGAGGGGAGTGCCGGGGAAAGTGTACGCCACTGCGCTCCAAAGGCACGGGCATCCACGCCATTTTGGGCAGCCCCTTTAATTGCTCTCTCGACCGCTCTGACATCCATCATATTCAAGAGAGCCATTTCGCTCACACGATACGCCGCAGTAAAGTCCGGTTTTCATCTCTCTTTGACGACGTTTTCATGGACACATACTGAATTTTGTGCACTATTGTCGGCGAGCTATAGACCTTTTCATCCTCCTCCGCATGGGCGCTCCCTTAGCGAAAACTAAGACGTTTGAAATTTACCACATTCTAATTTGAGTGTATATGAAGTACAGTTCATAATTGTAAGTACACAATAAATAGATCGAAAATATACACTTCTTTTTTTTTTACTTAGTACTGAAATATATTTCTGAAAATCTTTTAAAAATACCTTTATTTAAACTACATTTGAAGTTCCCTTCATGCGTTCTGAAATATGTAAATACAAATTAGTAGGCCCAAAATACCTTTCACATAGATTTTTTAAAATATGTGTTTATTTCATGCAAAATATACTCCAACCCTAATAAAAATGCAGCGATGAAAAATATGTGCAGAATACTCTTAAAGTACCTGGAAATCGTAAATACTCTTATGTTATGCTCTAAGTATCTTTTGAGTGCAATACTTTGGTAGTCTGACTTAAACAACCAAAGTATTGAAAAGCTCGCCTATCAGAGGTTCACTTCAAGCAGATTTGCAGTACACTGAAGCGCCTAAACACATTTGATTAGTTTGTCAATTGAGTTGTGCAGCATCGGACTAATAAATCAGCGCAGTTTATGTTATTGTTTCCTTTCTTCTATCAAGAACACACCTGATGAGTTTCTTGCGCACCAATCAGAAACGGGGTTCGGGAACTACAACCACAACACTTGCTGATACTGGAAAGCTTCAGAAAGTGCTGTGAGCAGATATGTTTGGCGTGTAATTGTGTTAGCACAATGTTGGTTCACTGAATGCGTATACTCACCATTGTACATGACGTGAGCAATGACTTTAATATGACGAAAATAATCCCTGGAGAGGGGAACAAGAGGGACAAAGGACAAACACGAACTCCAAACACAGCTAAGTGACTGGTGAGCGACCGAAAAAATCCGCATGGTCCGGGTATCGAACCCGGGACCTCTCCATTACAGGTGGAGCACCTTACCAACTGAGCTAACCAGGGGTTAGACGTCAGTAGAGCAAACGGGTTTTATCAGCAGCCACCAGTCTAACACTAACAACGGTGAAGCTTGCAATCTTAAGGTTATTATTATAATGCAATTAAATGCAAAGGTGCAAGCGAGCTGGACAAGAATGAGGAAAATAACCCCTGGAGAAGGGGAACAAGAGGGACAAAGGACAAACACAAATCTCCAAACACAGCTAAGTAACTGGTGAGCGACCGAAAAAATCCGCCTGGTCCGGGTATCGAACCCGGGACCTCTCCATTACAGGTGGAGCGCTCTACCAACTGAGCGAACCAGGGGTTAGACGTCAGTAGAGCAAACGGGTTTTATCAGCAGCCACCAGTCCAACACCAACAAGTGTGAAGCTTGCAATTTTAAGGTTATAATTATAATGCAATCAAATGCAAAGGTGCAAGCGAGCGGGACAAGAATAACGAAAATAATCCCTGGAGAAGGGGAACAAGAGGGACAAAGGGCAAAATCAATTTGTCCTTTGTCCCTCTTTGTGTTTGTCCTTTGCCCTCTTGTTCCCCTTCTCCAGGGATTATTTTTGTCATTCTTGTCCAGCTCGCTTGCACCTTTGCATTTAATTGCATTATAATTATGACTTTAATATAGTGACGTTAATGACCATATTAAATAGTCAACTAGTAAAGGAAAGCAAAATAATTATATTAAAGTGAAGAAACTAGCTTCACTCGCTTCATCCTAGGTGGTGCTACGCAGAGAAGCAATAATACTGTTTCTGGGAGCCATTTTTATGGATATTGTTTTAGCGACTGCGCCGAATTATTATTAGCTGTATTAATACCAAAAATATAATTCCTTGCTTCTCAAAATGCCATTTGTGCACTAAAAAGTGCATAAATGGCATTTTGAGCGGCAAAGAATTATATTTTTGGTATATCTAAAAGTTTTTCTGATTAATATTTATTATATATTTTGAATACCTTTCGCACGTACTTCGAATGGGGACAAAATAATACAGAATGAATACAAAATAAATATTCGTATTCAATATATTTCAAGTTCGTTTCAGGTACGGCCTCTTTTTGCTAAGGGCTGCCATCTTGGAATCACGTGACGCGGCAGCCATTAGGTTGCTTCAACTTGCTGTTCCGCTCTCCCCTCCGCGCCTTGGCGGATGCGTTGTATTCGTGTTTTTCGTCGCGTTTACCGTGCTTTTTTTCCTTACCTCGGAAACTGTAGTCCGATACGTCTACTCGACAACTAAGACATTATGAGGGTTCAGTTGTCCTTATGACAACTGAGGTTTGTTTCTTAATAGTGGCGGAACATTTTCAGTAAGAAGCGCGTATATTCATATCACGCATTTTGGATCGGAAGGACCGCAAGGAGACTATCTGTAATGAAGCAATTTTTGAGGGTGCAGGCTAGCTGGTGTAAATTGAGCATAGTTGTAAACCCGAGACTGGGGATACGGACAAGGGACAAAACACAGAACGACAGGGACGAAGTCTCAAAAATTGAGATTGAGACTTCGTCTCTGTCGTTCTGTGTTTTGTCCCTTGTCCGTATCCCCAGTCTCGGGTTACAACTATGCTCAGACTATCTGTATTTCCTGAAAGTATCGTTCTTTGTATTCATAATATACTGAAAACAGTTTCTTTTGATTATGTGAGGAAACTCGCGCAGAAGATAGACAACGAAAGTTTAACTTGTATTTTATCTGAGGCTACAAGTAATGGTACCCCGACATCGGGCGATTTGTTTGTTCATATCACACGTACATGTGTATGAGGTTCTTAAATCTTTTTTTTTTGCGACGTAAACGTTCGGTTGGTCGGCTTAAGGCCTGTTCCCACATGCAGCAGAGCGCTACAAGCATAGCGCTTACCTCGCGCTAAGCGCGTGCTGATGGGAGCGTTCACCAGCTTTGTATCGCACCGTCAAAACCGTTGCTCATGGCAGACGATAAGTAGCTGACGGCACGTGAGGAGCGCTACATTAGCGCTTCGCTGCATGTGAGAACCGGCCTTTACTTATAAGGTTTAAAAAATTGTATACCGTGCTCGCTCCCATTTCGAGTCATTTAAGTGATTTATTGATTATATTGCCGCGCGCAGGGTCACGGACTTGTAGAAAGTTCTCGTTCATTCTTGCTGCGGACATAACTATCGTTCATCCTTGTTTTTGTTGTTCTAGAAAGTGCTTGTTCATTCTCGCCCCGAGCGCGCTACGCTCGAACCTTCTCCGCCGAATCTTCGAGATAGTGACTAACTCTAGATAAGAGGCCGTCCGCGACCTTGTCGAGTCAGTTTCGCCCCAGCGTTCGACTCTGCTGCTACGCCGACTTCGACGCCCGCAACGCTCTGTTATTATCTTTTCTACCCTTTTATTTTGGCACAAGTTCGCCACATTAAACGTTTATTTCTTCCTATTCATTTCTTGTTTATTGGTCACCACCCGTGACATTTTGGTGGAGGTACGGGGTAACCACATGCCCGTGCAGCGCTCCCCTCCGAGTTCCCGCAGTGCAAGTCCGAACACAAGCCCCCAAGAACCCAACGAAGACCAGATCGAGATCCGATTAAGTCGCCGGAACCTTGGCCTACCCCCGGAATCAGGACCCTTGCCACCTAGAACCAGGCAAACCAGGAGGACGACGATGGCCAACCAGTCGGAGACCCCGGCCGCTCCAGCCGTCGTTTATCTGCCCGTCGCACCGCGGACGGCTGCTCCATTCCACGGCGAGTAATACGAAGACGTCGAAGACTGGATTGACCAGTATGAACGCGTCGTTCGCCACAATTGCTGGACCGACGAGCAGCGCCTGCACAACGTCTATTTTTCGCTTGAGGGTACCGCCAAGCACTGGTACGAGAATCATGAGTCCTCTTTGACGTCGTGGGACATTTTCAAGACCGATCTCAAAGCTACGTTCAGCAACCACCACCGCCGAGAGAGAGCCGAGGACCTACTGCGAACCAGAACCCAGGGCCCCAACGAGAGCGTCACCGGCTTCGTAGAGGACGTTCTGCGCCTGAGTGCCCGCGCCGACCCTCGGGCTACCGAAGAGAAGAAACTACGAATTCTCATGCGCGGGGTGAGAGACGACATTTTCGGAGGCCTCGTCCGCAACCCGCCGGCAACCGTCGACGCCTTCGTCACCGAGGCAACAAACATCGAGCGCGCCCTCCAAGCGCGCGCTTTCCACTACCAGCGGCATTCGAGCGTCACTGCAACCGCTCTGCTTAGCGGCGAAAACGCTCCTGGTACGGACATCGGCGAAATCATCCGGGAGGTCGTCCGGGAGGAAATCCGCCGGTTGCTGCCAGCTGCAAACCGACCAGCGTCGCTCTCCATCGCCGAGGTTGTGCGGGAAGAAGTTTAGAGAGCCATCCAACCAGAGGCTCCCGTCGCCGTGGCAGCCACCGAGGAGCCCACCTTGACTTACGCCGCAGTGGCCCGACGGCCACCGCCTCCTCCTCGAGCCTATGTTGCGCCGCCCCGACGTCACTCTCCTGCCCCGCAGCACGACCGACGCCGCGACGACCAGCTCCAGTACGCCAGTCAGGAGCCCCGTGCACCCCGGAAGACCGATGTGTGGCGAACGCCCGACCGACGCCCTTTGTGCTTCCACTGCGGGGAAGCAGACCACACCTACCACCGATGCCCATACCGACGACTCGGGCTTCGCGGGTTCCACCCGAACGACCCGCGACCCCGTTATGG
This sequence comes from Ixodes scapularis, assembly GCF_016920785.2. NCBI lineage: Eukaryota > Metazoa > Arthropoda > Arachnida > Ixodida > Ixodidae > Ixodes > Ixodes scapularis. Next base: position 12,786,161 of record NW_024609873.1, on the reverse strand, counting down.
TGAACGCCCTCGGGAGATCGACGAGTACCTGCGACGACCTCAGTCCCCTGAGCCTACGTCCCGCCGAGAGTTCCGGTCGCCGTCGCCACGACGTCCAGCTTCGCCGATGCACCGACCCCGACGTGAAAGCCTGTCGCCCCTCGCTCCTCGCCGGGGAAACTAGGCGCGGCAACCCCTGGAGGTGGAGTTGCCGAAGACGACCGACGCCAAGATCCTCCACGAACGTCGGAGGGCCCCCACTCGAACGCTACCAGAGATCGAAACCACGCCCCTGCAACGGTGTCCAATAACCTAAACGTCGTCATCGACGGCCACGACGCATCAGCGCTCGTGGACACTGGGGCAGACTACTCAGTCTTGAGTGGGAGGCTCTCCCGCCGCCTTCGGAAAGTCACGACGCCGTGGGATGGACCTCAGATACGAACCGCCGGAGGGCACCTCATCACACCGGTCGGGAGATGCACTGCTCGCGTCGAGATCCACGGTGAGACGTGCCCTGTCAAGTTCGTCGTTCTGCAAGACTGTTCGAGGGACGTTATCCTCGGAATGGACTTTCTCTGCGAGTATGGCGCCGTCATCGACCTCGGAGCAAACCGGCTGACGCTTCGAAAACCTGCTCCACCACAGGAAAACCCCAAAATGACGTCATCCGCGGTACGAGTCCTCGCAAACCACGTGAACCTACCGCCGCAGTCAAGTGTTTTCGTACCCGTCGGGGTCGATGAGACTCTCTGTGGCGACGTTTTGCTCGAAGGAAGCCTCCAGTTGCTTCTAGGAAGAGGGATCGGCATCGCAAGAGGCGTCACGGAGCTCCAAGACGGACGCACTACTGTCGCACTCGTAACGAACTTCCGACAGGAGGCCCAGCACCTTACGAGGGGCACCGCCGTGGGCCACGCCGAGGAACTCCCGGACGCAGCCGCAATCGCCGGAATATCAGAAGACCTCTCTTCGTGGCCACCTAAGACAACGCCGCCTTCGCAGTTTGACATCGACCCAACCCTGCCTACCCCACAACGACGACAACTCAGTGACCTTCTCGCCGAGTTCAATGAGTGCTTCTCCACGTCGTCAAAGGTGCGCCAAACGACCGTTGCGAAACATCGAATTGTCACTGAAGACAACGCGCTTCCCGTGCATCGGTCGCCGTACCGTGTTTCCGTAAAAGAAAGAGAAGTCATCCAGAAGCAGGTCCAAGAAATGCTCGATGACGACATTGTCCAGCCCTCAAGCAGCCCGTGGGCTTCACCGGTAGTCCTGGTGAAAAAGAAAGACGGGACTCTTCGGTTCTGCGTGGACTATCGCCGACTAAACGCCGTAACGAAAAAGGACGTCTACCCGCTGCCACGCATCGACGACACTCTGGACCGGCTGCGCCATGCCCGATACTTTTCGTCGATGGACCTGAAGAGTGGGTACTGGCAGATCGAGGTCGACGAACGGGATCGTGAGAAGACTGCCTTCGTCACGCCGGACGGACTGTACGAATTTAAAGTGATGCCGTTCGGACTGTGCACAGCACCGGCGACGTTCCAGCGCGTAATGGACACCGTTCTTTCCGGCTTGAAATGGCAAAGCTGCCTCGTCTATCTCGACGACGTCGTGGTATTCGCAAGCGACTTCGACGAGCACCTGAGACGTTTGCGAGCCGTACTACAGGCTATCCAGAATGCTGGACTGACACTAAAGCCGTCAAAATGTCGGTTCGCTTACGGCGAGCTCAAATTCCTCGGCCATGTCGTGAGTGCTCAGGGTGTAAGCCCTGATCCTTCCAAGACATCTGCTGTTGCAGAATTCCCCAAGCCATCAGACAAGAAAGCCGTAAGAAGATTTCTTGGACTGTGCGCTTACTACAGGCGTTTTGTTCGCGATTTTGCCAAGATTTCTGCACCGCTCACGCATCTGACCAAGGACGACGTGAACTTCCAGTGGGGGGAGGAGCAAGAACAAGCGTTCAACGAACTGAGGGAAAGACTCCAGTCGCCCCCTATCCTCGGACACTTCGATCCATCAGCGGAAACGGAGGTTCACACGGACGCCAGCAACGCCGGACTCGGCGCGGTACTCGTCCAAAGACAAGACGGAGCAGAGAGGGTGATCGCTTATGCAAGCCGGGCACTGTCTAAGGCAGAGAAAAATTACTCGACGACCGACAAGGAATGTCTCGCTGTCATCTGGGCGTTAACCAAGTTCCGCCCGTACCTGTACGGGATCCCGTTTCGCGTTGTCACGGACCACCACGCTCTCTGTTGGCTCGCCAACCTCAAGGACCCGTCAGGACGCCTCGCTCGCTGGAGTCTGCGACTGCAAGAATTCGACGTGGCCATTGTGCATAAGTCTGGCCGCAAGCATAACGACGCCGACTGTTTGTCTAGGGCCCCAGTCGAATCTCCTCCCGAAAGCACTAACGACGACGACGACGCCCGTTTCCTCGGTGCAGTGACAGATGCCGACATGGGAGCACTTCAACGAGACGACCCGGAACTTCGCGCCGTGATCGAACACCTCGAAGGCCAAGGAAGTTCAGTTCCGCGAGTCTTGGCCCGAGACTTGTCAAGCTTCGTTCTGCGGCGAGGTGTGCTCTTCAAGAAGAACTTCGGAACGAGCAACCCTGCTTGGCTGCTGGTTGTTCCGGCCAGCCTGCGAGAAGAAATCTTTCAAGCATGCCACGACGACCCGACGGCTGGACACCTTGGCTACAGCCGGACGCTCGCCCGGATTCGTGACAAGTACTACTGGCCGAGACTCCCGAAAACAGTCCATCTGTACACAAGGTCGTGCCATGAGTGCCAACGACGTAAGAGGCCTCCGACGAAGCCAGCAGGACTCCTGCAGCCGATACCTGCTCCGACTAGGCCTTTCCAGCAAGTCGGAATGGATTTGCTTGGGCCGTTCCCAACATCGACGCAAGGAAATCGGTGGATTATCGTCGCGACCGATTATCTTACACGATACGCCGAGACGAAAGCCCTGCCATCGGGAACAGCCGTGGAAGTTGCCAAATTTTTCGTCGAGTCCATTCTCCTTCGACACGGCGCACCTGAAGTACTGATTACAGATCGCGGGTCATCCTTCATGGCCCAGCTGACGCAAGAGGTCCTTCGTCTCAGCCACACCAGCCATCGTCGCACCACGGCGTACCACCCGCAGACCAACGGGCTGACGGAGAGACTCAACAAAACCATCGCCGACATGATTTCCATGTACGTCGACGTAGAGCACAAGACATGGGACGAGGTGCTGCCGTACGTCACGTTTGCGTACAACACAGCGGTTCAAGAAACCACGGGAATGACACCGTTCCAACTGGTACACGGCCGAACGGTTACCACGACGCTCGACGCCATGCTGCCTCACGTGCCAACCGGTGATGTCAACGACGACGCTCAACTCATCTCCCAGCGCGCGGAGGAAGCTCGTCAACTGGCAAGAGTCAAGATTCAAGACCAACAGCGAGTCGACGCACGCCGGTATAACCTTCGTCGCCGGGACGTCCACTTTCAACCCGGAGACCGGGTATGGGTTTGGACACCAATACGTCGTCGCGGTCTCAGCGAAAAACTCCTGAAACGCTATTTCGGACCCTACAAGATCATCCGACGCCTCGGCGATCTGAACTACGAAGTTCTACCCGACGGAACGCGCCCATCTGCAAGACGTCAGCCGCGACCCGAGGTGGTGCACGTCGTCCGGCTGAAGCCGTATTACGAACGATAGAACTTTCCACTCTCGTCGACGGGTGAACTGTGAACCGCGACTCGCGATTCTGCTGCCTTTTTGTTTTGGATTTGTTTCGGTTTGTTGTTCTTCGTTTTGTGCTGCATCGGGACGATGCACTTTTTAAAGGGGGGGATAATGCCGCGCGCAGGGTCACGGACTTGTAGAAAGTTCTCGTTCATTCTTGCTGCGGACATAACTATCGTTCATCCTTGTTTTTGTTGTTCTAGAAAGTGCTTGTTCATTCTCGCCCCGAGCGCGCTACGCTCGAACCTTCTCCGCCGAATCTTCGAGATAGTGACTAACTCTAGATAAGAGGCCGTCCGCGACCTTGTCGAGTCAGTTTCGCCCCAGCGTTCGACTCTGCTGCTACGCCGACTTCGACGCCCGCAACGCTCTGTTATTATCTTTTCTACCCTTTTATTTTGGCACAAGTTCGCCACATTAAACGTTTATTTCTTCCTATTCATTTCTTGTTTATTGGTCACCACCCGTGACAATATTTAGATTACCAGTGCCATCCACATGATTTATTTTAACACAAAGGTCGGGACTTTCCGCTTAAGAAACTGCCATACACACTTCACAATAGGGGGTTTTAGAATAGCGTGCACAAAAAAATAACGCCGTTTCTATTTGCACGTCCAAAACGCGGTTTGGGTTACGTCGCTTTTTTTTTTTCCGCACGCTGTTTTAATCTTTGCCGTATCTGAAATCCGCAAGATTTGACCCAAAAAAAAAGAAGACGTCTGCATAACAATTACTTTGTGTGAAAGATTGTTGATGGTGAACAGAGGTTCACTTTTGGTGGCTGTCGACGCCGAAATTTACAAAGCGAATCTGTTCAAACAAATAAATGTTTGCTCACACAGGTCCATGAAGTGGTGCCAAGCGCTTGTATTCAGCCGAAATTTCCCAGGTATTTCTCCTCCTGCGCCCTTTAATTTTAATTGTCCAATTTTACGGGAGACAAATGCCAGATTTAATTTGCCGGGCCTGTCATTTATATCTAAGGTTCCGTGTTTTCGGTTTCTATCTTTTAAAAATTCGGCGTACTTTTTTCGGTGTTTATTGTAAAATTCATTTTTCGGTTTTTTTCGGCGTATATTAATGCCCACAAAATTTTACCGGCGTTTTCCGGTGAATATAAAATAAACACCAATGGACGCCGGATCAGATGATCTTTGTAGTTCCGATATTTGCGATCACTCAAAGCACAACGGCACAGATACATTGAAAAAGAAATGGACACTTTATTTGGCAAATGTGTGCAACTGTAAAAGAAACAAGAAAAAAACACAGAATTACATACAAGCACAAAAAAAGCCTATGCCCAAAAAACATTGAACTTCACCTTCTGTACATCAGGATTACGTGGTCTTATTATAGTACACACATATGTACTTTCCCAGGTTCTTCTCGTTGATCGAGAATGCCCTGTCAACGCTAACACTGCACACTGGCAGGTTAGCTGAGGAGATGAAGCGCTGCCTGAGCCAAAATTGTCCAATCAACCAATTGTGACCGCCAAAAGAGACAAGGCGCGACGTTTTGGAGCACAACACAATAAGCAGAGCTTGCATCAAATCAGTCTTTCTTACAACGAGTTTGAAAACACGCTCGTACATGGCGAAGTAAAGGTGCATTTCGGACTGCACGTTCCGATCGATGATGCGCACATTAAACCAAAACGTCGTCATGGCATCCGTGTATCCCATTCATTCGGGCACGTTTCGACAGACACTGCAGTTTCGTTCCACTTTTTCGCCACTGCTCTGCGGTACGACAGGAAGGTCAAAGTGACCTTTTCCGGTTAAAACTCAATCTTAGAAAATTGATTCGACGTACTTTTATCGGTTTTTATCGGTTTAAATCGAAAATGCTCAACCTAAAAACTGACCTTTTTCGGTTAAAACCGAATTGCCGAAAATGAATTCAGCGTACTTTTATCGGCTTTTATCGGTTTAAACCGAAAACACCGAACCCTACTTATATCTTGAGTAAGCAAATATTCATATAAAAATAATTTATATCTTAGGGAAAATATTGCAAAATGCTGCTAATGAGTTCTTTAGCAGGGTTGATAATTTAACAAGTTTCCTATTCGGCCTGTCAAAACATGCTCGAGTTCTGAATTAAAAAAGGGCCTGAGACGATACTACTTGTTTATATCAATTATCTGCGTCATGACAGGATACGTTTTCAGTCTGCGAAGTTCACTAAAGGTTGGGTGGCCACGAAAACCAAAGAGTGAGTAGTAAATTTTCGAGTTTATCTGTTCTGGTCGATTCAGCACATTGCTAATCAAGCTGTCGATATGCTTCTTTACATTCACGTGTTAGTCTCATCAATAGATTGCTTTCCTGGAAACTGGTGTCATCCGGCACGGCCGTAGACGATGCTAATCTCTCCTGTAAATCAGTCAGGCGTTTCGCAACCGACAATGATCAGATCATCAAAGGAGTTGGTAAAAGAAAAAGCCAGTAATTTATGCTAAAATACACCTCGTAGTCCTCAAAGTGGTTAAGTTCCACTTTTTCATTGGTTTTGTGCTATACGAAGAATAATCGTATCACAAAATTAAGCAAAAGCAACGTAAAACAGCAGCATAGCCGCGTTCAACGTTGAAACCGAACGCAATAAAACTGAAGCAACCTAATGGCGCCAAGCGCATCAGCGCCCTCTATCCGCCGGTGACGCAACTACTAAATGGAAAAGGTCTGTACGTGTGGAAGAGTTAAAATTGGAAGCGGGGCAGGCTATACAAAGATGTTTTTTTTTTTTTTTTAAGATCATTATAACGAAACGTCGCGAGTCTCGTGAATGACAGGTCATGCTAGTGATGATCTGGGTATGCTAAAACGTGTTTTGTGCGCGAAGGAAGTAGACGTTTTTCAAGGTGTAGGAAATGTACGCCCTAAAAAAAGCCCGTCCGTCTACTTTCCCGCACAACACTCGGAGAGCCAATCACCGCAACTTACGGAGGCAGCTCAGTTAATGATGATGCCGAAACATATGTTTGAACTAAAAAAACGCAGTCTGAGCTGTGGGATTAAGCAATGCAAGCGTGACGTTTTGCATTGCTGAATGTCACAACTCGAACTGCGTTTGTTGGTCTGGACATATGTTTCGGCATTGTCATTCGCTGACTGCCTCCGTAAGTTGCGGTGGTTGGCTCTCTGAGTGTTGTGCGTGAAAGTAGGCCCACGGGCTTTTCTTAGAGTGTTTGAGAAATGTATAAGAAATTTACGTGCTAGCTATACTTGTCTTCCCCTCAAGAAAAAAAAAAAGGATGTTTAGCGTAATGTTTCAAACGGCACGCGGAGTAGTTCTCGTCAGATTTGTTTGTATGAGGAAGAAGCGATGCTTCTGACGTTTGAAACGCATACGTCTTAATAACCGATAACATATATCTAACCTAAACTGCACGCACCTACATCCTAATTTTCCGAATAAAGGGGACTTTCCGCGAAGGGCCGCACTAATTTTGCTACGGTTCATGATGTCAAAACGAGTACAGGTTTGCTCTGTTCACGGGGTGTGGGCTACGCTCCGGGTAGGAAATATCTAAGGAAGGAAATTAAAATTTTCAGCCGAAATTTGTTTCTGTGTAGTATAATACCAGTGGCACGGAAAAGAGTCCGGAGAATACCGCAATCCTTTTCACTGACATTGTCTTCCTTTTTTTATTTCTAGTTTTTTTTGTTTTTGTTTTTTACTATTTATATTTGTTTTCCGGCTCTTCATTCAGGCATGGACGTTCGTTGATTGCAGTTTTACTAAAATCCCGTTTCTTTCTTTTATTAACTTTCAATTTCACTTTCTCACTCACTGCGCTGTTCTCGTTCATAAAAAGTAATTGCCGCACATTCCCCGTCAGGGGAACGAACTTGAAGAGGTATGCGAGGGGGTTCTACGTCTGGTAACTTTTTTGTCTACGAAGGCAATTTCTGGGTGTGCCCCAATTTGGGCCAGGGGCTCTCATATATTGGGCGGTGATCACTGATGAGTGCAATAACCGAGATCAAAATTACGCTGATCTTGAAGGGTCGTCCATCAATTTTAGTTTTCTTTTTTTTGCGTTCGTAAATAAGGCCCAGCTGATGAAACGCCAGTGGGCTTTTTTTCTGCTTACGGTCCAAACGAAGTATCTTACTATCTCTTTCTTTCGCTCCCCCCCCCCCCCCTCTTGATGTACCACGAACTTGTTTTAGACTTTCTATGTCATCTACACTTCGTAGCTTCACGTCCAGAAAGTTACTCTGATAACGAGATAACGCGTTACGTAATGCAAAAAAAACGGCAGAGACACTTAGGGTTGTTTGCGTGTAGGAATGCGAAAACATTCTTACACATAGCGCATTCCTACAAGCAGCGCGCCGCGTCTTCCAATCGCACACCGCGCTCCGGCATTGGCATCACGCTCACCCACTGCGCAGGCTCAGCGAACCCCGGCGGCTTCACGACGGCTTCCGTGAGAAAGCATTGCGTTGCTGTGCTTTTCTTTGTGTTTTATTGGGAATTAGAATTTAGGTGCCATTTCGCTCAGTCAGTGGGATTTAGGTGCCGTTTCGCGGAGCCCATGGGAAATTAGGTGCCGTTTTTCGCTGCTACAGACAACGGCTCATATAACGCCGGCTTTGGACCGTGGAACTACACTCTAAGAAAAAATGGAGGAAAAACGTAGCAACGGCGCGTCTTCCTCCCTTCTACTGACGCGCCCCCAAGCGGACACGAAAAAAGGGGAGGAACGAGACGTTTTTCTCCCGACTGATCTTCTTTCGGTATCGTTTTTCCAGCAGGTCGCGCTCGTTGTTTAATAAATAGCTGTTTAGTTGATTGAGCTTCGGCGGCAGCGAAGGCCGCCTGTAGTTTCGTCTTCTATCTAAACGTGCAGAACATTTCGGTGGATTGACGTTTTTATCACTAATTTTATCAAACGAGCAAACGAAACCGCTAGAAACAGCGAAGTTTCGGAGCAGTGCCAGCAGCGCCACGTACACTGGGGGATGGCCGTCTCCGGATTGTCGGACTCGCGCGGCACGGAACTACAGTAGCGAAACCACGCGGAACAGTGTCGACGTTTTCGATGTTATGGAAACCGCAGGAACTGCGTCCAAGACAGGCAGGTTTTGCTGCCGGCTGCCTGGGTGCCTTCCGTGCTGAGTTCGGTTCTGTTTTCCGGTGCCGAGTGCAACCGGCGTCCAACGTGGTTCTGTATTTGTGCGTGTCAGCAACATAGCTGCAACATCGTGATGGCAGTGTTGTGGGTTGTGAACAGAAGACTGGAATTATCGCCGATGTGACGGTGTGTTCGCGTATCAGTGGTGTAACAAGAAGATGAGATCGTAAACTGTCGGGCATTGATGTCGCTGGTCGGGCCTTGATCGGAGGGGGCGGGGTGTCGCAGGTTGGCATTCCGCTTTACATTAAAAAGTTTAATACCACTTGAGGGATTACGTGCAATCGATCAACGTGCGGATGGTCATGTTGGGACGCTGGTCTGAACAGTATAAGCTCCTATCGTACAGTGGCCAATGTGACTGTCGGAATTGTCTCGTCCCCGAGAGCGATTGCGCTCTGGGGCAAGGACAACAGTACAAAATCGTGACGGAAAGTACAGTCGGCATCAAACCTATCTAGAGCGCGGGAACGGTGCGCTCGGACTGCGCGTGCGACATCTGCCGACCGACACTGGGGCCGAGATACTGCTCCTCTGAGCATGCGCCGCCATTATGCAGCGCTGGGCAGATGCTGATGTCTGTGCTGACCCATCTGCAGATTCCACCGACCGCTAGAGGAGCACTCGGCGCCCCCAGTCGACGAAATCAAGGCGCTCGGTGTGGTGGCCCACGCGCCGCCAGCTCCGCATTATCGTGCGTTTTTCTGAGAGGAGTTCAGCCGCTGAACTCGCGCGCTTGCTTCCGTAGTAGCGCGAAACCAATCACGGTGTGCGCGGGAAGCTACGCATTTTCTTGTTTGCGTGTAATGCTTCCTCACCGCTACCAATTCAAGTGCTGGTTATCTCTGGACTTTCGATAGATTACGTTCACAATAAAAACACAACAGCGGCTTGTGATTCCGTGGTAATAAGTGTTGGTCGGACACAAAAATTTTTCCGTTCCTTAAATCTTCCTGCCACTTCTGCAAGCAACACCAAGCTCCTTATGAAGCTACCAATTGAAATACTGGATGTCGGAATGAACCTTCCAATATTTAGCATGTCACAAGACGCTTGGTGTTTCACCCAAATATTTTAATTCATTTGGCTTTGGTTTAAAGCAACAAAAAGAACGTGATGAAGGAAAAGAAAGAAGCAGATCTCGAAAGAAAATAATTTCACGTGTTCGTGCAGTAGCATGGATGTGGCACGTTTCTCAGTTGCGGATAGGGCCGCCTTGAGCCACTTTCAGGCTGGCGATCCTCGTAGGAAGCGAGTCAAATAAAGCGTCAACGAAGTACGAATCTTGGTGCAAGTTTTTCCATTCGAGTTTCAAGGCTTCCCATAGTTGTTGTGAAGTCGCCGTTGCAAGCCCTTGCTAAGAAAATGTCTTACCCCAGACATTTTCAATTATATTAAGGTCTGGAGACCTCGCTGGCCAGTCGAGCCTCATGATTCCCCAACTGTCGAGGAGGTTGGTGACGGATCTCGGGGTGTGGATAGGTGCACCGTCCTGCTGGAGTAGAAACACGCCATCTGCGAAAGGCCCATCCAAGACATATGGTAGCATGACTTGCTCCACGATATCCGAATAGGTTTCTGCCGTCATCCGCCCACATATCCTGTGCAGGGGACCGAGACCGTCGTGGCTGATGGCTCCCAACACATGAACGCACGTGCGCCCGCTTGAACGCACGTCCCATATATAGCCATCCTCGTATCTGCGTGAAGAACATTTCAAAAATCAATACATACATATTAAAAAAGTGTCCTGAAATCAGGAACCCATATTTCAAAAGTGTAAAGCAAATATCTACGCAATTTTGGGGCAATTACGAAAACTTACCGACATGCGTATGGGCGCCACACCCTCTGCTGCTGGTCCCAGCGCGTGCAGAATGACGCCTCGTCTGTAAACACCACACTGCGTCACTACTGCGGGCACCATGACTCGACGACAGTCGCAAACTTCATGCGCTGTTTCCGGTGCCTGTCGTCTAGGAGAGTCTGCGCAGCGATCCTGATGTGGATCCCTGCTTCGTGGAGCCTTCTTCGAATGGCAGAGACGCTGACATTTTCCAGCTCAAGTTCGTCCCTAATCTCTCGAGCGCTCAAGAAAGTGTCTACGACGCACGCTGCTAGAATATACTTGTCCTCTTCCGTCGATGCCGCTCTCTCTCTCTCTCGCCCACCACACGGAACGTCAGCTATGCGGCCTTCTCGGTAATAGGCTTGCAGAACTCTGCTAAGTGTAGCCATAGGGCGCCTTTTGGACTGGCATATTGCTCTGTGAGACATGGTACGCCCCATTAAACCAATAGCTCTTCGCTCATCGTGTGTCAAACGGGGAGCCATTGTGTAATAGCCTTTATGCTCCGGATTATGCTACGAATTTGCTGCGGCCCTGATTCTGTTTGATTATATCAGAAAGTTGTGGTATACCCCTCTATGCTTTTTTTTTCTTAAGTGTTAGAAGAAAAGATAGTAGCGTCGTCTTCGCCTCTTTCGCCGCCAATGTCATCAATTGGACAACATATTCGCTTTTATTTTCTGACGATACCACAGCGAGCATTACAAAGTGAACGCCGAACTGCGTATCACGTCAACAGTGGTTCGATAACACAAGAGGCCATCGCGATGAGGACAATATGAAGACAACTATATTCCGCCTTACCCTTCGATAGACGTAAGGTGCAATCATGGGCTACTTATGAATTACGTGGTATGTTCCTCACAAGATACGTATGTCGGAGGAATCTACCACGTGGATTCTAACTGACGCGCCATTTGACCTGCCTGCCTTTAACTTTGTCTCTCAGTACAGCGTAGGGCGATATAAAGTATATGGTCCCGTGAAGCGCATTTGAAGCGCTACAACGTTTTAGCACATAAATCAGGAGGAAGCGGGCAGTGATTGATTAAAGAAACGCTTATTACTGAAAAGGAAAATTCAAATTTTAATGTCTCCATATTCGGGGGACAACTTGCTCTGGCCAAACAAAAAGATGATTAAAGTGGGCACAAAGTGAATGGCGCACTTTATCCTTTACCATCGACTGCATTGCAGAATAAAGTTGTCCACGGGTATAGTGTCTTGCGAATTCTTCGAAGGTTTTCGGCAATTCCCAGTGTAATTTTTGCGACTTTCACCTTAATCTATATGAAAAATAAAAGGCGCTCATATTTTACACCTCTTTCATGCGGCTCATTTTAGGCACTCGACTGGAATGCTAGTGATTTATTCATAATGATTAGGCTTCAATCTAGGTTACAGAGTTTACACTTTCTGTCGTCAAAACAACGCATTCATAAAACAGCCGTCCTTCGGAGTCCAATTGCTTAGGAGGTGTGTAGGTTTTGCTTGCTTTGATCACATAAAAAAAAATGTAGGTTGGTCATTTATTAGTGTCATAGTCGTTTGCAAAAAGAGATGGGAGTGAGATGATCGCACTGTAGGTTTTAAAGAGAAAATACTAAAGAGATAACCAGCACTTGAATTGGTAGCGGTGAGGAAGCATTACACACAAACAAGAAAATCCGTAGCTTCCCGCGCACACTGTGATTGGTTTCGCGCTACTACGGAAGCAAGCGCGCGAGTTCAGCGGCTGAACTCCTCTCAGAAAAACGCACGATAATGCGGAGCTGGCGGCGCGTGGGCCACCACACCGAGCGCCTTGATTTCGTCGACTGGGGGCGCCGAGTGCTCCTCTAGCGGTCGGTGGAATCTGCAGATGGGTCAGCACAGACATCAGCATCTGCCCAGCGCTGCATAATGGCGGCGCATGCTCAGAGGAGCAGTATCTCGGTCCCAGTGTCGGTCGGCAGATGTCGCACGCGCAGTCCGGAGCGCACCGTTCCCGCGCTCTAGACAGGTTTGATGCCGACTGTACGTATATTTACAGTGTGGAATTTTAGCATTAAAAAACAATAGTAGCTAAAATCGAAAAAAAAGCTACCCTTTATTTTGCTGTTTAAATATACTGCGGTTCCTGGAGAAACTGCCCTCCAAGTGGCGCGCTGCGATTAGCGCTAGAATTTTTGGGGCTCGCCACGGCGAAGCTCCGTACACTTAACACCTGCCGCAAGTCGCGGCTTTGACTGCATTCAAGTTGATCGAAAAGCGATTTCTCAGCCCGTGAAACATCACTTCCAGCTGAGTGAATATCCGCTCTACAGAGATTAAGTCAAGACGGCAATTGCAGCTTTCCGCAAACAGCATAAATAGAAAAACAAACACTACAATAGAAATACAGGCTACGACGTGCCGTCCGGGGAAACAAACTCATGGCTTCGAACCGCATTGGAGCGGCTTAATTTATTGGATTTCAAATAATTACGGCATGATCCAGCGTTTGCTTTTTAATAAGAGATTCATCCCCTGAGCCATTCAAAATACTCTTAGAGGTAGGACATTGCTGGAAAAAAATCAACATGCTAGGAATATTTTTTATTGCTTAGTCAGTCACCGAGTAATTCCGTCCGTTCAAAACGACCAGTATAAAAGACGGAAGCGCAGAGCACGGGTGTAGTGTTCGAAGTTACTGTGGTTGAACATGATTGTAAACCTGAGACTGGGGCAGGAAGAGAACACCACAGAAGGTAGTAAAAGAGGAGGCAACGTCTCAAACTCAGCTGCAAAGTTTATTTCGAACATGCTTTACATACCCCATCTCCAACGTCGTCTCTACAAAAAAAAAACAAAAAAAAATGACAAGAGGACAATGACACTTTGGTAAACCTGTCATTGTCCTCTTGTCATTTTTTTTTTTTTTTGTAGAGACGACGTTGGAGATGGAGAGAACACAACCTTCTGTTGTGTTCTCTTCCTGCCCCAGTCTCAGGTTTACAATCATGTTCAACTTACATCAGCTCGCCTGACTATTTTTTCGTTACTGTGGTGTTCCGTTGTGTTGATATTTGTGTGTGCCGTGTATGAGCTCAATGTATGTTCACCTGATGTTTGTAGTATGAGTAATGTGTGTATAGTAGACGATCCCCAGGCGCAATAGTGGCCTGAGGAAATACAATTATTTTTGTAGAACATGAATTGGGCGGTACCTAGCGCCACCTAGCGTAGCTACTTCCAATTACTCTGCTTGACCCTGCCATCTGGTGGCAAGCGATTTAACCTTCTTTTACGCTACGCGATAAACAGCGGCTTCGAGTTTGTTCTTACGATAGCGGCTTTTGGTTTCGCGGATTGAGTTTGCCATTCTCCGTGATGTGCGGTTGACGAAGGAATTGTGACTCGAGGAACACCAAAGGTAAGACGCAAAGTGCACGAAGTAATTGGGTATCGGTTGTCTCCATTTAGCATCGCAGTGCTGTCGACGAGAAGACTGAGTAACTGCTTTCGAAACGCAAGTTTCTGTACCGGTGGGGGGGAATCTGGCTTCGGAAATAAACACAGTTCGCGGAAAGCTCGTGTTACGCTTTCATTTGCTGCTCCTCTCGTCCCGTACACGAGACGTAGCGTCCTCGTTAAGCCTTATTGAGCTCGGTTTACTCGATTCGGGGCCGCCATAATGAGATGCAGGCGACGGAGGAACTAGTTGCTCCCCTGCTTCAGGGACGAAAGTTTCTCCCTTTCTAAAGGAACAGAGGTTACAAGACCGTTCCTCCCCCTAAGGGAGGACTATCCATATCCTTTTTTCTAGGAGTGCAGCTAATGTTTTCGCATTAAAAAGCATTAATGTTTCTGTTGGAAAGCGAAACGTGTAACCTACATACTTGCTATTTGCGTTTGTAAGAAGCTACCGCAATGCTGTACTCACTTTTCGAAAAATTAACCTGCGCATGACTGTTATGGATCGAGAAAACGGCCGATAAACTCGCCGTCACATCAAGGAGAAAAAAAAAAGTTTTGCGCATTGTTCTTACGCCGTGGGATGTAGCTCTTACAAGATTTGGTTGTCGGAGGAAGAAGCGATGCTTTTGGCGTTTGAAACGTGTACGTCTTGACAAAACAACATACACAGTGGTGCCTCGTTAGTATATGGTCCTCGTTAATATAGGGATACCCCGCTGCATCGACACTATTTTCGAGGACGAAATGGGCAAATACTTAATTGTTTGTCTCGCCGTTACAAGTTCTTAAAGGGAAACGGAGGTTTCCGTATTAAAGATATATGACTGTTTTCTAATCTTAAATGCAGCAACATAGACTTTTTTTGTACATAAGGGGGGGGGGGGGGGGGAGTAGTATTTCTCCGCGTGGAGCCGAACCTTTTTCAAAAGCTCATCAAGCAACATTGGAGGTCGCCTCTCTCGATTACGAAGCCTGTCATTGGATCCGACTCCTCGCCGGACGCTGATTCAGCGTTCGTGTACAATACAGGTCTCAGGGCTTGCGTCCAAACAATGGCAGAATAGGGTGATTGACGCAGCAGATATTACGTTGCGCGCACGCTTCACTAACACCCGTGCCACACGGGCAACTCGAATGCCATTTACAACGAATGACATTAGAGCGGACGGCCAATCAGCGCGCGACACTCCGGGCGTGGCGCATTTCACGCGCGACAGATTGCGAGCTGATTCGCCGATCACACAAATGTCATTCGTTGTAAATGGCATTCGAGTTGCCCGTGTGGCACGGGAATAAGGGTCTATCGTCCGGGTGGCTGGAACAAGAGACAGTTAATAAGGACGAGTAGTCGATATGCTGGATACATGGACGCTAATAATATTAGAGACTCTTCTTCAAGTACTACAGCGCCGCGCTGCTTGTAAGGTCGAGGAGGCATCTTCGAGAAGGCCGGTCTTTTAACTCGCGAGTGCTGACCAATTAAATACCGCATTACCCTAAGAAAGGCTTTGGAAGGATTCCATTGTTCCGAAACACCAGAAAGGTTGACGTTTCATCTCCTCCAAAGAAAATATGCGCAAATATTCGATGTCTTACTTTTGAAACCACGACCCTCTGAATGAAATGAGGAGTCTGAGGAATCGTGACCGTTTCAGTCTGAGGTATAAAGCGACTCGATATGATTTACGTCTTGGGTTTCGCATCCGAAAATACAGCCCTTCGATTTGAGCCTCCTTAGAAGTTATTTTCTGAAAGAAGAAATGGCTTCTTGATAGTTAAGGGTCGCATCACTCGGTTCCTTCGAGGTACAAGTGCCAACCGCCACCTCCGTTGTTGGAATTATTGTTTATTCTACAGTCATTGACAGTTTAAAAATCGCAGGGCATGGAGAGTCTCAATCATATCAATATTTCTGCACCCCCTATCAAACTGTGGATTTAACCGGCGAAGCGTTGGTGCTTCAAAAACCTCGCCAGCAAACCTTCGTTGCGCAAGTGTTTAGCATCTTGCTTTCGAAAACCCTTTTTTCCACCAAAGTGCGCGTTTCAACGCAATATTTTGCAAAGAACTAAGGAAGCGACAGATGATTCATCGTTCCTTCTGAAAGGCCTCCGCTTAAGAGAAATCCCGCCACGGCCATTTATCTCGCTTTTGGAGAACAAACCTTCTTTTTCTTTTTAAAATCTTCCCTCGAGTATAACTCAATGTTCATACCAGCTCCTTCCCTGTAATCTACGCGTGCACGAGAGAGGTGCACAGTGCTACGGCGCTATCGTTTGCGAAGAGTTTTTATGCGCACTCGGAAAACTGAGCGCGACAATGGTTGGGCTGGGCGTGAGCGTTTTCTTAAACATGTTTGTCAATGATCCCGAGATTTTCGTATGTTTATCCTTACGCCGAGACGCGTCCGCGAAGATTTATTGCTTGTCAGATAGGACTGCTGAATTCACTCATTACGATAGTGTAATTACGGCATTTTATGAAATATAGTCTGCATCCCGTGCATAGTCCGCAGGGGTAAATTTGAAATCAAAAATAAAAGTTTTTGCTTATATAGTCAGCACCCGGGGTTTAGCCCGCACGCCGTGCATAGTCCGCACTTAATACATAGTCTGAACCTAAAAAAAATATAATTGTCAGCACACCTTGACAAATGCCTGCTGCATTAACTCGCAAAAAAGCTTGTATTATACACAAATTCACATAGATATACTCTTTTATTCATAAAATCCTTCACGTTTTTTGCACAGCGAATGATCTATAAAAAAGTGAAAGCCGTTTACAAATCCCTGTAACGCCGAATTGGAGCGCAGCTCTTGAGGAGGAGGAGGGAAGGGTACTGAGGGGAGGGCAGACCCCTCCTCCTTCTCCTCCTCCTCCCCTCATTCTTTAATATGCTCCGGGGGCGGGAGGGTCACATAACCTCGGGGGGGGGGGGGGGGGGGGGGTGTCACGTGACTTCGGGGAGGGGGGTCACGTGACCTCGGGGAGGCGTGACATGGGGGTCACGTGAACTTGGGTGTCACGTGGGGGTCACCTCAAGGTCACGTGACCCCCACGTGACCTCAGAGGGGTCACGTGACCTGGGGGTCACGTGGGGGTCACCTTGGGGTCACGTGACCTTGAGATGACCTTGGGAGGGGTCACGTGACCTTGGGGGTCACGTGATTTTGGGGGTCACGTGACTTTGGGGAGGAGACCACGTGACCTCGGGGGTCACGTGACCTCAGAGGGGTCACGTGACTTGGGGATCACGTCACCTTGGGGGTCAAGTGACCTTCAAAGGGTCACGTGACATTGAGATGACCTTGGAAGGGGTTACGTGACCTTGGGGGTCACGTGATCCCAAGATGATCCCACGTGACCCCCAAGGTCACGTGACCTTGGGGGTCACGTGACCAGGGGTCACGTGGGGTCACGTGACCTTGAGATGACCTTGGGAGGGGTAACGTGACCTGGAGGGGTCACGTGACCTTGGGGGTCACGTGACATTGGGATGACCTTGGTTACGCCGACGGCGACGCCGACGCCGCTCAAGCCGGGAACGGGCCCCTAAGAGCTGCGCTCTAAAACAATTTCTTGTATAGTCCGCACCTGCTGATAGTCCGGATCGGGTAATATTTCAACTTTTAAACATGCTTAGCCAGGGGACTATAGTCCAAACATAGGGTAAATGAATAGTGGACGCACTACTTATAAGCAAGTCACTCATCGTCTACTTTCTTGCAGAACACATATGGAGCCAATCATCGCGTTCTCCATACGAAAAGTAACGAGCAATGAAATCAATAACCTTATTACCATAAAAAAAAAAACAATCATGCTGAGGTATTATTTTTGCGTGAAAGCGTTATCTCCGTCCCGTAAATCGCTGGCATTTTTCTGTGAATTGCGATGATTGGTTATGTGCGGGCTCAACGAAAACGCGGACCCCCAGACTTTGCTCGTGAACAGTGCGCCTATTGCTCGAGTAAATATGCTATGCTGGCCTAGTTTAAAATATTCAGCGTACGGATGCACACTTAAAAAAACAACGGGGGGAGGGGGGGGGGGGGGGGGGGGGCGGCAATGTCACAACGGGTTACCGCTACTGTGCCACTCGCTTTCCGGCGGGAGTTTCACGCTCTGAAAAGCCGAAAGCTTAAAAAATTACCACGTCCAACTTCTTTTTGTATGTGTTTTATGCGTTTAGTGATATTTTAGGGCAAATCGTTGCCACATTTGAATTGACGGGATAAGAACTCGCTAGGCTTTTCATCGATGTGATTTGTTTTCAATAATATTTTCATTTTATTTTTATAGACGTGAAAGGGGCTACAGCGGATGTGGTTGGCAGCGTCACGGCCCTCATCTATGTGAAATCATTACATCATCAGTACTTTAAAATAGCGTGCTTCAATCACAAGTTGCTTTAAAAATGACGCGCATCAATCGTTTTATATGTAATTGCCCCCCCCCCCAAACAAAAAAATAATAATTAAAAAATGGTATTTAGGTTAAACTTGAAATGTTAGCGAAAAGTGTTGGCCGAGGAAGCTTTCACTCTAGTTCAACGATGAACGCCTCGCAACATTATTTAGGCCCGCGTAGAAGCTGTCCCTAGAATATTACAAAGCGCTAAAAACAATCCAGCCCTCGTTAACAATAGCTTAAAGATCGGGGGGTCACACTGCTCATAATACATAATACAAGATGCAGTCTGCAAACACGAGTCACCGCACTATCTGTGGTTCGAATAGCGGCGTTCCAAGGTTTCTCCTTGACCTTATTGCCATGCGGCATCCCAAGCAGCAATTTCGCGGTTACTCGCGTTCGAATCTGTATGCAGACTGTCTTTTGTGTGATGTTTGAGAAGTGAGACCCCGGCTTAAGACAATTTTTAAAACATGTTATTCAAATGAACGGCAGCCATTCTTGTTACCATTTTATAGTCACTGACTGCGAGGCAAGTCGCCAACATCTTAGCGTGCAGTGGCGGATTCAGAGGGGGGAGGGGGGGGGCGGTTGCTTTGACCTTTCTGTTTAATTCTGCGCTTCTAAAAATTGTTTATAGTGAAGTTGAAACCTTAGCTAGTTGGTGGTCTTTATACATGGTGAACAAAAGCAGCGTCTAAGACAAGGACAACGGAGGAACATACACGACAGTAGTTGGTCGTTAGTTCTTTATTCAGCGGGAGGTTAGTCTGGATGAGCATGGCGACATCGTTACCCACTGTAGATGAGAGGCAGTGCAGCACAACTACAGTATACTAGAATATAAGACTAGTATTTGGACTGGCAAGGCTCGTCAATGGAAGCATTTTAGGCTGCGCGAGTTGACCACAATCGCGGCGCTGCAGTCGACAGGGCAGCAGAAAGTAGCTGCAGCCCGCACGTGCAGCCACGCGTGCTGGTGCGCGCGGACCACGCGCACAACCACCAGTATGCAAACACAAAAGTTCGTCTTCGTAGCTGGCTACCTTGGTAACAGTCGCACTGTCAAGCGCCCTTTCGACTACCCAGTCCACATCATCCAGGAAAATGTCACTTAAAAACGGGGGCTACACAGCACCCAGTACAAAACCTAGGCGTTTGACGGCGCTATCCATCCCGCCACCCGACTATCATTGATTACAGGTATAAAAAGCAGCAAGTTCATTAAGCCTTTTAGGGTTATACCCCTACAACTTCTGAACGCGAGCTCTCCATTAGCTTTAATACACCCTTTCACCGACGCCAGCAATCGATCGTGCGGTGAGCAGTAAAAAAGGTCTTTCACATATATACTAAAGTATCACTCCTCCCCAAACCGTTCATCGAGATGCTCCACTAGCTCCTCCGAGTGGAAAACCCCTAAAAAAGACCTTGATATTTAAAGACGACAGTTGTTTAAAGGTAGGGCACCACTTGTCTTTGCCACGACCCTTTTTCCGTCATACTGGCTCGAAAAGGGCACAGAGCGAGGTTATTACCAGGAGAAAGAACAACTGAAGCATACTTTACGGCTGAAGCACAGTTTCCGGCAAAGGTTTCAAACACGCGGCCCGCGGGTCGCATGCTGCCCGCGACACTCCGGGATGCGGCCCGCGTACATCCCGGGGCTGCGAGCCCCGTTCCTATGCCTCGAGCCAAATATTTCTTTATAAGCTCTTTCATGTGTAAATAAACCGCGGCACGGCAATACAACTACTTACAGTTGATGTTACGTTTTTTTTTTTTTTTTTTTTTTTTAAGCGGCAAAGAACGCAATGAAGGTTTTGACATTGGTGTACAGCAGAAGTCACTTCCACATGCATAAACGAATTAACATGCAAAGACACGAAACACATAAATAGCCCATTCGAGAGTCTGTCCTCATAAATCATATTACAGGCTCATTCCGCTTTTCAAAAGTAAAATACGGCATGGAAAAAAATTTGACGCCATGATGGCACTTAAGACGAGGACAAAAGGGAGACTAGACAACACGGAGCGCTACTTCAACTGTTTATTTTGGAAAAAAGGGGTGGGACATATATACACTCACACCGCTTCACCTCAGCCAATCCCGGGCCTCACCGTTGCTCGCAAAAACACTTTCTCTTTGTCTAACAGGTCAATGGAGGCAACGCTGACACATTGTGCTCCAGACTGTTTTATCAAGTCTGCTTCTATTATTTCCCTGACCGTCTTATCCTTGTGTCTGGCTAGAATCGCGCACATGTGTTGAACAAGGGCCTGCATCCACAATCGTGACAATGAACTGAAAGATGACCGTCACGGTGGTTATTAACGCTTAAATTGTGCTCTCGTAACCTATCATTTAGGCATCTGCTTGTTGGCCCGATGTACTTCTTACCGCATGACAACTGAATCACGTACACGACTGCCTCTGCGCAACCGACAGACGGGTTTCTATGCTTCTTGCCACAGCACAGGGGGCCTCAGCGAAAGGGGTTCGTTAATCTGCACAACCTGGCAAGCTTCTTCGGAGCCGAGAAACAACCCTCGTATTCACTCGGTTAGCTATTTTCTTAAGGTTGTGCGCAGTTTTGTGCATATGGGGGACAACCGCTATATTTTGGTTAACTTGTTTCTCTTTGACTAAATACGGACAAGGGTTATCTTGAACATTCAGCCCTCTGAGAACGCCTTCCGCAACAGACACCAGCACACTCTTGGGATAACCGGCTGATAACAGCCGCTCTGACTCCTTCCCCAGACTCGAATGTGTCACATGGTTACACGATCTGCGAAGGGCGTTCACAAAGCACAACTTCACAATCCCTCTTTTGACGAGTTTAGAATGGGTTGACTTATACGGCAACAGGGGCTTATCGGCTCTGGGCTGGTAGGTCCAACAAACATGATGATCGAACAGGGTTAGCTTGAGGTCTAGAAACTGTATGACGTTATCTATTGGAAGCTCCTGCGTGAGCTGGAGGGGGGATAGGGCGTCTCCAAAAGTGGACAAGAGACAGTCAACGACCGAGTGAAACCGGGACGTATCGTGGTCAAGAAAGACTAAAAAATCATCTACATACTGTAGGGTTCGCTGCTACTGCACACCCGAAAGAAGGACCAACGAGGCAAAACTTAGAAAACACACCTTTACTTTATGCTTGCGGTGGATGATCTCTGGCAGCCCGAGCCTCGAGCGTGGCTCGCGCGCACGTTGCGCGCCGGGCGCGGAGCGCGAGTTCTTTTGCGCGGTTATGGGGCGCAAAGCCCACAAACTCCCCCCCCCCCCTCCCCCTTCTCTGTCGTGTGGCTCCGTAGCTGTCCTTTCTGGTTGGTGGTGGTAGAGGAGGAGGGGGTTGTGACGATGCATAGGCGGCTGGATGCGGTTCTTGGAGGCCGCCTCAGGATTGGTGATGCGGTTATTGCAGTTGCCCATGAAGTCCTTGAAGGACGACGTACTCTACGGAAGCTTAAAGGGCCGTGCTCACTCCTTGGCAAGGTGATCCTCCATCTGCGCGATGGCACGGCTGATCCTGTTCTTCGAAAACTTGATCTTGACGACATCGTTATACAGGCAGAGCAGATTGAAGAGCTTCTCGGTGTTCATCTTGTCGGAGTTAAGGCCGTACAACAGCAGCAGGGACCCCTGATGCGGGTCCGCCGCCTGAGGACGAATGGGCACCCCTGGGTTGTGGCTGGCAACGTAACGCTCAGGTGAACCTTCGTATCGGCCCTGGTCTCCATTCGTGTGTCCCGTAGCCGTCGTTGTAGCCGCAGCCGGAGCTGCTGATCTGGCTTTCTCAGGTCCCGCCGTGGTCTTAAATCTTGCGCCTGGCGGTGTAGTTAGGGCCGTTAGAGGTTCCTCGGCTGCCCACTGCGTTGCCGTAGTCCCAAAACCACGTGGCTCATCGAGGAGGTTGAGAAAACAGCCGCAACGGTCGGGGAGGTAGCGGGACATGTCGAAGGTTCGAAAAGAACGAAAGGAAAAAAAGGAATCAACAGTTGTCCTCTGGAGAGGCTTTTACAAGAAAGCGTCGGTAACGTTGGGCGCGGCAATAGACTAGCTAAATTTGCGAGCACACTTTCGGTGTATATCGCACATAACTACGCGCACAATCTGTATGGTGCGGAAACTAGTTCTCTTCAAAGCCTATTGCAACGCGCATCCTCTTAGCCTTCGTCTTCGTCACCAATATCAAAAAGAGTCCTCGCATAATCTACCTCCGAGAGAAGTTCGTCAACCGATTCATAATACCGTTTGAGGTTGGTGACATGAACAGGTTCAACGGGTCGTCCAGACTCACAATGAACGAGAGCTTACGTGAGGCGCGAGGCCTTGTCTCGCACGCAATACGGACCATCCCACCTGTTCGCCAGGGAAGCTGTGAAACCTCTAGAGGCATCACTAAGTGGGTGTGTCCGCCGTAGTACAAGATCTGCAACTTCAAATTGCACGTCTCGGTAGCCACGATTGTACTGCTCAGCCTGCTGAAGCCGTGCGGCGTCCAAGCTCTCCCGGGCATCACGAACGATGTCCCTGAGTCTGCATCGTAGGCTTCCTGCAAACTGACCGTATGAGCGAGCAGCATTAGGGTTGTTGATCGTGCAAGTGTTTTCCAGTGGGAAAGCCAGCTCCTTTCCTAAATTAAGGCAAGTTGGCGTAAAACCAGTCGACCGGTTAACGGTTGTGCGCGTTGCGAACGCGAGTTCTGGTAGCTTTGCGTCCCAGTTGTGGTGACGTTCGGTGTGAACTATTAACATGGATTTTAAGTTTTGGTTCACCCACTCTGTGATGTTAGCTTGTGGATGATAAGGAGACGTCCGCCTGTGTTGAATGCCCAATGCGGCACATGAGTCTTGAAACACTTTGCTGGCAAAATATGTAAGCGTTGTCGCTAATCAATTTCGCCGGAAATCAGAAGCGTGTGAACGTCTCCATCAGACAAGTCCAGATTTTCTTGGACGTCAGCGATCGCAATGCAAATAGCTCAATCCACTTGCTAAAGTGATCCGTGACAACCAACAGGTACTGGTTGCCACGCGGACTGCGTGGGAAAGGGCCCATGATGTCGACAGCCACGCATTCCCATGGGGATCGTCTCACGACTGGCTGCATGAGACCAGGGGGTTGACCACCACGCGGTTTGGCTTTCTGACAAGCCGGGCATGAACGAGCGTACCTCAGCACGTCCTGACGAATTCCTGGCCAAGTTGGAGTACGGCTTAACTTTTCAAAAGTCTTGCAGCCACTACTGTGACCAGCCAAAGCAGAGTCATGGTAATATCTAATGAACGACGTGCGAAGTCGGCGAGGTATCACGGCTCGAAATAGAGTGTCTGTGGAGCCACCCTCCTCGTCGTCGATCTGAGGTATGTACCGGAGGAGCATACCGCCTTCGGCCAGCAAGTACGAGTCAAAATCCATGTAAGCGTCTCTGTTGCCACGTCGGTCACGTGAAGATAACCACCCAGAGACCCTGCGACCAAGTCCATCGTTCTGCTGTGCAGCACGAAGCTCATCTCGGCTAATCAAAGTACCCCAGCGCGAGCCAGCATCTATCGCAGCCACAACATTGGCGTTCTCGTGCACGTGCTCTTCGCCGAGCGGAGCGCGCGACAAAGCGTCTGCAACTTTGTTTTGTGAGCCTAACTTGCGCACAATGGTGTAGTCATATTTCTGAAGCGCCAGTACAGTGTAGCGCCAGTGCGCAGCGAGCTAATCGTCCTGCCGGATTTTCCAGCCGCTGAAGCCAAGACAAGGCGGCATTGTCCGACTGGATCACAAAGCGCACGCCATCAAGATACATGTTTAATTTCTGCAGGGCGAATATGATGGCTAGGCACTCAAGCTCGCAAACGTTGTAATTCCCTTCAGCTGGTGTCAGCGCATGGCTAGCAAACGCTACGGGTCGTAAGATACCATCAAAGTCATGAAGCAGCACAGCACCTAAACCGTAGCCGCTCGCATCGGTTTCCAGTACAAACGGGCGGTTGAGGTCTGGGAGCAATTCAAGTATGCTGTTTCAGCAATAGCTCGGGACAGTTGAAGGAATGCATTTTGCTGTGCGTCCGTCCAACGCCACTTGACGCCTTTGCGCAACAGTTCGTTCAGAGGCCGCGTTATCTCTGCACAGTGGGGGATAAACTGGCGGTAAAATCCAACCATGCCAAGAAATCGCTGCAAAATTTTTGCATCATGTTGGTGAGGAAACTCTGTTATGGCTTTCAGCTTGTCCTCGTTAGGGTGAAGCGCTCCACCGTCGATTACAAAACCGAGCAGGTTAATCTTAGATGTTGCCAGTTGCATTTTTCCTGGGTGAACTGCGTGGGAATCCGTCCGGCCGCGCCACCCTGGAGCCCCGTCTTTCCCGCACCTCCCATCCCCTTCGCCCGTTCTTCCCGCGCCCTGCCAAGGCCGAGCCGCCCGCTCCGTGCTCACCCGGATCCCTGGACGGGGCCGCGTCACCGTACGGCGCGTAATCCCCACTCGGGGATCGTGCGCGGCCCGTGGCAGGTGCGTCGGTGTTCACGTGGACGGGTCGTGGGGGTGCACGTGATCGGTGGGGGCGACGATACAAAAGGGGAAGCGGGACAAGGGGGGTCCTCTTCTGAACCTGCGGAGGGTGTGTGCGTGACGACGACGACGAGGACGGGACGCTGACCACCAACGAGTGAGTTTCAGTAAAGTGTTCTCAAAACGCACACTGCGTGAGTGACTTCTTGGAGAGCGAGCGAGGCACGTCCCGATCGGGCGTCGATTAGGTAGCGACCCACAACTGTCAAACCAGCATTCCGCATGCGCTCGAGGATAGTCCGAAGGTGTACAAGATGTTCTTCAAACGTGCGTGAGAAGACTACAACGTCATCCATATACGCCATGGCGTAGTTGTGCCATGCATTTCCGAGCACGATGTCCATAAGGCGTTGGAATGTGACTGGAGAGTTGCTCAAGCCGAAAGGCATGCGCACAAACTCGTACAATCCTCTGTAGCATGTGAATGCTGTTTTCTCGATGTCAAAGGGTTCGACCTCTATCTGGAAAAAACTGCGACTGCTGTCAAGAGTCGTGAAAAAGCTCGCGATTCCCAAGCTGTAAATGATCGACTCCATTGGGTACGCGCACGAACGGTTACCGCATTCAGGCGTCGATAGTCGACGCAAAGCCTAGCCGTTCTTGGAACTTGGAGCGCCTTGTCCAGCACGGCCCTCTTGTGCACGCTGATGGGTCGAGGGTTGCAGCGTAGAGGCCGTGTATTCCCGGTGTCAATTGAATACTTTAGGACACCGGTTCTACCGGGATTCTCCATGAACATCGGCGAAAACTCCTCCAGGAGTCTTTGGACACGCCGCTTTTGCTGGTCCGTAGCAGGACACTTCTGCAAAGAATCGCTTACCACAAATGAAAGTCGCAAAGCAGGCGTTCTAACGCCAACGTTATCGACACTGACGATACAATCCTTTCGTCTGGTAAATGGGATCAGTTTCGCGTCACTACCTAACCGGTAGCCTTTGTTCGGAAAGTCCAGAACCAGGTTCTGCCCGAAAATGAAATCTCGCCCCAAAATAATCGGTACCGTGAGACCAGGTAAGCAAACGAAACGCTGACGGCGTTTTTTCTCGTTTGGTAGACTTACCTCGCTAGAGGTAAGTCTACCAAACGGGAATGCACGGGAATGGCACAGGCCATTCCCGTGCAAAAAGCTGCCGCGCGTGTGTCTGATGAAAAAAGTGCATTTTGGCACTCTCGAGTCTCGCGCACTTCATCCTCTTCTGAATTAACAGCATCAGTTGATAGTCAGCGCTCGTCCTGTCCTCTTCTCTTCTATCTTCCTGTCGTCTTTGCGCTGTTCAAACACTAGATAACTTCGTCCGATTTCCTGACTCCCCGGTCATTTTCACTGCTACAGGTGCAGAGCGCCGTCATGTTTTTCGAGGAAGGATAAAAAGCCAGGAGGCGACGTCACTTCCGGACTCTGATTCTTGATATTTCAAAAGAAGGGGGCGTAGTGCGATCGCAATTCCGTGAAATAAATTCTTTTACGACTGGCGTTATTAAATATTATAGAAATGTCGCTTACAAAGCTTCTGAATTTCATAATCGATTACGTCAAAAATAAAAAGAAGCGACGAGTCGTAAAGAGGGAGAGAACACTTCAATAATAAAAAGGCGCAAGCGCGCGGAAATTTTTTTTTTATGCGTTGTGTTTTATTTTATGTGTCTATGACAACAATTTGCATCTTTCTGGGCAACGGAAAGAAACTACTACCTTTGGAGTGTCAGTTTCTCTTTAATATACAATAGCATCGGTTATCGTTCTAATTTCCGAACAAATAACAATGCAAAAGCTCACCCGACTAAGCATTTAGAAATGGCACATAATTCCGTGCCCTCCAATTTTCCAGCAATGCTGCGTCTCTTCACGCTAGCACTAAAAATATGGAGGCACAGTAGTTACGAGAGGAACAATAACTTCCTAACTCAAAAAAAGAAATTTTTTACAATATACTTTTTTTTGCAACTTCAGTGCCATCTAGTGGCCCAAATATCAGTCAACATGTTTGTATGCTAACGGAGGTTACGGTCTAGTACCCATTTATAAGCGGCAGACGTACGAAATTTATGGAGTTATTCGCTGTACAGGTATTTCTCTATTTCTTTCATTTTCGATGGTGTCAAGAAACTACCCCTTTTTACAAGGTACTTACATTAATAGACCGATCTCACCAGACAGTTTGACTACGCTACCGCTGCCGCAATGCATCGAGGGAACTTTAGTTTTTCTGCACGTGCGACAACTTCGCTGGAGCTCTGCGTGTGTAGAGCACAAGACGGCACGAGCCCTCGCATGCACGGTCGTCTGCCTCATGTGAACTAAAGTTATGGCGGTGTCACGCATGCGCCGAACGCTCAGTGAGAACGGTCTATTAAACCCTTCATAACAATCACCATATTTTATCTTCATGAGCCTGAGCTGTCTGGAGCGTACCAAAGCCGAGCGTTCCAAGGATTTACATGACACCCAACTAACGTCTGAAATGTTGAAGCTCCATATAGGTGTCCGTCTTCAAATCCTTTCTTCAGCATCCACCAAAGGCCGCCATTCGCATGTACAGATTACACACATAGGTGATGATGGTTATCAAAGTGGCCAGACCAAAAATTCGGAAAGGGTCTATTTTGTTTTTATTTTTAATATTTTTTGATAGCTTTGTACACTTCTTCGACCTGTCCTGCAACAAATTTAACGCATAAAAATACCCTACTCTGTTCGACCTTCAAACCAAGACGTCACAGCTGCCTTGACGTCGCCATCACTTGAAAAACGCCGACCACGGAGAGTCTTGCTGTAGCGTGGATAGTTCAATTGAGCCGACATTCTCAAATGGCAGTCTGTGATTGAAGTGGCATATGAACCGGTGCGTTGTCCTGAAGAAGGAGCACGTCTGCTGCGAGGTTTCCTCGTCTGTTCTCCTTGATTGGCTCCAGCAAATCAATCATTGTATTGGCGTAACTTTCTCTGGTTAGGTTGTCTTGTGTGACGTAGATACCGGAGACGAAAGTCTTTCAACATCCTACAAAACTGTTGTCGCGACTTTTTCTTTAACGTGTTTGTTGAGGGGAAATGACTTAAGTTATACTACGCTGACTCCATTTTAGCTAGGGACCTTTGGTATAGGCAAAAGTTTCATCTCCAGTCACCAAATAATTTAAACATTCCCCTTATTTTCACACCGCATCTCCAAGTTCGTCAACATTCTTGGAAGCCATCTTGCACTAACCTTTGATATGCCGAACTTTTCATGAAAGATTTCCCTGAATAAATAGGCCGAGATGCCGATTTCTTTAGGTATTCAAGAAACCCTAAATATTTTTTTTAAATAAATCTTTGACTTGCTTGCCCATTTCTAAAGAATTTGCTTCCACAGGCCGTCCAGTGCCATCTTCAATAGACTTTCTACCAACTTCAAGGGATTTCACCAAACCTTTGCTCCGTACTGTGATAGGACAAATTCTCCATAAACTGCATGCTGTCATGCGTTCATGCATTTATTTTTGTTTCTTATGTACTTAGTGTGAACGTTTATCACTGAATATTGCTCCCAATTTAGCATTTTCTTACTTGGTTCGTACGAAGACTCTTCTGACATTCCGTCTATTCGCGTTTTAGAATCGCACTGAGTCGCAACTGTTCCTGAGTAGCTTTGAGGCATGTCACAACACGCCTAGGATTGTTTCAGCACGCTTGCTACTTTAATAAATTATTGAACCGGTCACACTTGAACAGAGCCACAGCTTTGCCCAACAGTTTTTTCTCCACCCGTTCACACCGGGAATCGCCTCGTCGCCAACATTACAAGCCAGTAAGAGCCGCTGAAGTACACCAGAGATTTAACAGAAAAAAAAAACTTCTTTACTACATCAAAACCACTGCCCCGTCTAACAATAAAAATCTCCTTCCTGTAAATCAATGATGAGTCAATAAATCAATGTAGCAAGTAAGCGATCGTCCTCTCAATTTTGTTACTCTTCACGTTTTACGAAAAAAAGAAACCTTGGCTCAGAAGGAAAAATGAATAAACGCGCACACTGAATCGATCTCACACCGTGGGTTGAAAGCTATGTAACCCCCTCCGGAAAGAGAATGGAGGGGGGGCGCATATTTTAAGGGCGGAGGGTATTTCAGTATCTTATTTTCCGAACGCGGAAGAAGTCCGTTGCCTCAGGCAGGTCATTGGTGACAACCTCCTTTCTTTCGGAGAAATACTTGAGTCGCAAAGTTTCTGAAAACTGTCTGAAACGGTACGGGCGTCGGTCTGCGCGGCGTATTAAGTACTAGTAAGACAAACAGCGCACACGATTTTACTATACTTCGTTTCAGCTTAACTCCGGACGCTACAACAAAATGGGACAAATAAATCAGCGTCAAAAGCGCAGGTCACTAGGCCTTTTCTGTTTATGATTGGTTCATCGATAATAGAACACGTACAGAAACATGACGAACACCTCGATAGCGCGATTTTAACGACGTTTTATTAGTCCCAAACTTTCCGGATGATGAGTGACTTCGCATTAAAGAGCACTAGTAAAACACACTACGTTATTTGCTTCGCGAAAAATTTGATATATTTTTAAATCCATTCTTGATCACGAGCAGAAATCGAAACCGAAACTTCGGCTCTGTCCGGTAGCATTGGCCTCGGTCCGCCAAGAACATGGCTATCACGTGGTGCGAGATGTCACGTGATCCTTTACGCAACGACGGACGGGATTCCGGCGGACGTATGCCAGGAGCAAGTGTCGTGTGCACCGCAGTCTTCACCACACTTTGGTGTCTACGACATTCGACGACGTCTGCACCACTGTGACATTAGTCAGCGCACGTAGTGCCCGTAGTGTGAATGAAACTTCGAGCGACAATAAGCACAAACGGTGAGACGACGACGGCGGTTGTGACGCAAGAGATGGCGGTCACGGCGGGGCGGCTACACGGCTCCCAAGAAGCCCGGTGCGCTGGCGCCAATCACGTTGACACCGCTGAGCGCCGTGAGGAAACGTTCCTGACGTCACCCGTAACGGGTGACGTCAGCTTGCCCGGAAAAGTAAAAACAAGCAAAAGGGGGCAGTGGTGATGACGTTTAGCTCAATGTTGGCTGCGCCCACGCCATTGACTTGACTGCGCTTTTGGTTGCGCCTCAATTCGCCAGCTCGAGTCGGCGATTTCGAGTCCTCACTCATTACTGCTCCATTACACACAGAATGTGATTAAGAGCTGGCATCTCTGTGAGAAGTATGAGGTGACGTTCCGAAACTGGAAAACAGGCGTGAAAATCTGTAAACTCAAACGCATATAGCTGAAGAGAAATTAAAAAAAAAAAAAAGATAAAACATCTTCCCCAGAAACCCCCCACCCAAGGCCCCAGGATACTAAACCTAACACTTCACCACTCCGTGTCCCCGTTGCGGCTTCGCACTGCCGTGCCTGACGGACACATTTTCGGTTCCTGCCTTCGTTGTCGTAGTAGCGATGGAGTTCGGTTTTTGGAGGCCAATCAGTTCTGAGCCTAACTCTTGGGTGAGAATCGTCTGGCTCGGTTGTAGGAGCATCCTATTTTACAGAAATCACTCTAAACTGAACCCTGTTTTATTCAACATCCTTTCGTAATTTCCACGGCTAAAGAAGAAAAAAAAGCATTTATTTTATCCACAGTCCTAGTTTTTTAGAATTTACTCGGAGAGAGGGAGAGAGAGAGAATGCACTTTAATATTGAGCACAAATTAAGTGTTCAAAACATCCATGGCTTGTAACACCAAGGCCATTTGGTCATCCTGTTCGTCTGTTGCCAGCCAAGCACTCCAGGAAAGGGGAGGGGGGTTAGGGAGGAACGGTGTGGATAGTGCAATAGGGCACTGTAGGATACAATGTTCCAGGTTGGCGTATGGGGAGGGGCAGCATGAAGGATAAGAACGACGTCGAAGAAGAAAAAGCCTAGCGGGAGTAAGAACAGTGTTCGTTTGGATTTTTCGGAGGACGTGAGTTTGTGCCCCATTGATTTCGGGTGGGGTCGAGGTAGTCGTTGTTGAGAGTTACGGAGCTGCTTGTAATAGAAATTGATTGAGCGTTTGTAGATTAAGGCATCGTCACTGGTCGGGGGGCTAGGCCACGGGATCACAGGCGCTCGGATTTGCATTTCGCGAGCGAGTTGATGAACCAACTCATTACCTGTGATCCCGCTGTGACCAGGGACCCACCGAACGGTGAGAGAGGATGGGTTTAGTGCGCGTAGAGCTTCATCGAGGACCGATCTGAGATCTGGTGGGATTTTGCGTTGCTGCAGAGCGCGTATGGCTGCATGGGAGTCCGTATAGATTGTATAAGCTGATGTAAGAGGTAGTTGGGAGAAGGTTTGGATAGCATGTATAATGGGAACTATTTCTAGTGTGATGATATTTGGAGGGTTGCTATATTTTTTTTTATTTTATTTGAACATACTGCCAGCCGCCTGTTGGCAGCCAGGGCAGGGGTGGGCATAGACAGACACAAACAAAAATAGTACGATAACCTAGCACACAGCAAGCATACCTAACAAGTCATCGGCGATCAAAAAAAAAGTGTTTAATCAATGTAAAAATAAATAAATAAACAAAGTGGCATCGATTCACTTGACACAATCAACTCTCGGGCAAACGGTACGAATTGTGTACACAAAAAAAAAATAACATGCAACAATAATAACCTAATATACCGTCTGCAGTCACCGCGAAAAAAGTTGTTCTATCATTGCTGCGAATGATGACGCTGTGGCTGCGTTTGTAACACTTTCAGGCAAACTATTCCAGTCATTGATTGCTCGCGTGAAAAAGCTATTTTTTAGACAGTCAGTTCTACAGAAAGGGACCACAATAGTTTTCGAGTGCTTATTGCGCGTGTGCCTGCTTAAATTGTAGTCCATGTACTTTTCGAATGACATGCGCGAAGAGTTGTGCACGATAGTATAAAGAAGCTTGAGACGGTTTATCTTGCGACGGGTTTCAAGACGAGGCATTTTTGATATGTCGTATAATTTTGTAATTGAACTTTTTCTTCTGTATTCGTTGTACGCAAATCGAAGTGCTTTCTTCTGAACTCCCTCAATTCGGTCTACGTTGATTTTGGAAGTGGGATCCCATACCACGTCAGCATACTCCAGAACAGGGCGTACGGTGGTGCTGTACGCTGCTAGTTTTGTTTTTGGTGTACAGTGTCTTAGTTTTCTTTTTAAGATCCAGAGTTTCACCATCGCTTTCTGCACAATCCATGCTACATGATTGTTCCAATTGAGTTTTGACGTGAGTATAACACCGAGATACTTGTATTCGTTGACAGCTTCTAAGGGATGGTTGTTGATGATGTAGCTAAAAGCAAGGGGCGTTTTCTTGCGTGTGACGCACATGTACACACACTTAGAACTGTTAAGCGACATCTGCCAATTCGTGCACCATTGCGTTATACTGTTTAGACAGTTACCGCAGGAACCGCAGGTGTGAACTGTGGAGGTTGGGGATTGTGGTGTGTAGATTGCATATGCCCCAGCTCCCGTATCTCCTGTGTCGGAGATGGATGCATCAGAATATGCTATGGTGTGTGTCTGAAATGGGGGATTGTGATGGATAGCTTGCGCCCTCCTGCGACCGTCGTTGAGGCCCGGGGACATGCGGCGAGGCACAGGGGCGAAGCGCAGATTTAACGGTAGGGCTGGGGTAGGTATATGTAAGGGAAGGTCTATGGGGGAAAGTCCTGCCTGCTCCAGGATCCATCTACCCTGCGGTGTTCCTGAGAGGCGGGCTATCTGCCGATCTCGATGCAGGTGCAAAAGAGAGGTGACTGGGAGAAAGAGGCCTGTTTCGTATAGTTTTTGGTTGGAGGTAGAGATGGGAAGGTTTAAAGAGGCCTTGTATAATGTGTTTAATGCTGCTCAGAGATGTTGATTTGTTGTTGTGTGAGTGTGACATATGGTATAGAATAGAGAATTTTACTAAGGACTAACGCATGAACTAGGTGACTCACCTGCTTCTCGTGGAGACCCGCGTGCTTTTTGACCACTCTGCGTACCATGGAGGTAACCGAGTGGCATGTGTTTACGACTGAAACGACGTTGGCTTGATGTGATCTTTCCCGTAAATGCATGCCCAGAATTTGACATGTAGAGGCTTTCGGGATGGGGTGCTGACCGATGTGTAAGGATATGTGCTGGTTAACAGATCGCTGATATTGACTATGTGATAGAAGAAGCAGTTCCGATTTTTCTAGGGCAGGTTCAAGGCCTGCTTGTTCAAGATATTCAGCTATAATGTCCAGTCCCTGCTGCAGAGTCGATTCCACTTCCCCAGGTGACCCGTGAGTGCACCAGAGGGTGAGGTCGTCCGCGTAGAAGATGTGTGAGAGTTGGGGGACTTGTTGGAGGCGATAGGCCAGCTGGGCCATGCCGAGATTGAGTAGGAGACAGCACCGCCCCTTGTGGAGTGCCGCGTGTGAGCGTGATCGGTGGGGACGTCTCAGCCTCAATACGAAAACTGGCTGTGCGGTGGAAGTTCAGCATGTAAGTGTAAAGCCTGTGTCCGCAGCCTGTTTCTCGGACTGAGGCGAGTATGTGATCGTGGCCAATGCAATCGAATGCTTTACGAACGTCTACAGTGACAAGGGCGAGGACTTGAGCAGATGGTGGGGAAAAAAAGTGTTCTGAAGAAGGAGAAAGAGGTCTTGTGTGGATACGTGAGAACGGAAGCTAATTTGTGTGGGGGGGAAGAACGAGATGTTTTCCAGATGGTCCCGTAAACGGTCCAGCACCATCCTTTCCATCGTCTTGCCCACACAGGAGGTAAGCGAAATGGGACGAAGGTTGGTGAGAGATGGGGGGTTTTCCTTGTTTCGGTATCATGGTGATGATAGAGGATTTCCACTCCTGTGATAAGGTACATTCCGACCAGTGTGTATTTATATGAGCCAGGAACTGCTCTTTGTCTTCCTCTGGGAGACTGCGGAGTAGCGTGTACGTAATGGCATCTTCTCCGGGTGCAGATTTTTTAAAGCTTTGTGTGAAAGCCCAGTCCAGCTCTGCTAAGGTGAAGGAGCGGTCTAATTCTGAATTCTCCGGGCCTGTATAGGATGGGTAGTTCGACGAAAGTGGTGCAGGGATGTGCAAATCCTCTAGTGTTTGAGTCAGCTGCCTTGAGCCCTGAAGGGTGAGATATTTAGCCAAGGTAGGTATGAAGGGGAGGGTGGGGTCTTAGCAGGGATCAAAGTAGACTCCATGAAGATTTTTGGTGGAGAGAACCGTTGATTTCATTACATATCCTGTTCCAGTTTGAGATATCTAAAACGTCGCAGTGCGTAATAATTTCCTTGTTGACATCGTCTAATCGTTCTCGAAGTTGGTGATTAAGAGGCTGTTGATTTATGTGTCTGAGGACTCGCTTCCGTCGTTTCCAGAGGCGCGTCAGGTAAGAATCGGGCTGTGGTGATGGAGCTGCTGTTTTTTCTGGCTCGGAATTTACTCGGAAGAGCGTTCACAAAACCTAGTCTGACAATCACATAATGCAAAAATGTATGCTTCTTTTTTTTAAAGCAGATTTGGGTTTTATGGCGTAGAACCGCAGTGGCGCACTTTCTTAGTTGGGTTGGACAGCAATCAGGATGAAGGTGGTTTTGTGAGGAAACATACACATTTACTCTGACTGGAACGTTTTTGTGTTGTTTTTTTTTTTTGTTTTTTTTTTACGCTAGGGCAAAAATTTAACAAAAAATGACTACGCGTCCAATCTTTTTTTTTTTTTTTTTTTTTTTTGATAAATATAGATGGTGTTACAAATCCCGAGATTAGTTCGAAACTCGGTCGGCCCAATCAGCGCTTGCACGTGTTCACGCTTCCTGCTTCGCGATTCGTACTTGGCAGTTCGTATTAACGCCGCAATTTTATTGGATGCGGGACGACAATAAGATGATCAGTACACGCCACAGTGAGTATGCACCAACTCGACTCTCTGACAGGGTTGGGCTGTATCGCGATACAAATGTATCACGATAGTATTTCAGAAATACATTTCGTATCTGTATTTCTTTGTCGCGATACATTTTTTTCACCAGTATCTGTATTCCTGTATCGGAATACATTTTGAATGCTCTTTTGCATTGCAATATAATCAGGGTGAAATGTATTTCGTTACATTTCTTGAGAAATACACTCCCCCCCTCCCCCCCCCCCCCCCAAAAAAAAAACAAAAACAAATTCGAACACATTTTTTTTTTTTTTTTACTTCTGAGGGCATTAGGGTCAAGGAGATGCTGGGGCATTGTTACCATGCTGACCCAAGGTTCCTTCCGATTCTCCAAACTATTTTCCTATGCGTCCTCTTGTCCCTTCTGAGAAGTGTTGCGCAGCCGGGGACTCGTGCCAGGTCGCAGGCCAGGGAGTGGAGTCAGAGAATCTTCTGTCGCAGGTCGTTAGGTACGAATTTCTTGAGTTATTATTTGCTGGCATCCAATGCCCGCTGCTAACCGTCTCTCTTACCTTAGCGCACGCAGTACACCAAGTACACCCAGCCGGCAAAGCTGAGTCACAGTCCGTTGCAGCAAGAGCCTGGCGGTGGTTGACTTCAAATAGCAGGACGACTCACGCAGTGAAGTTCAACATCTATTCGAATGCGTCTGCGGCTGCGCCCGTAATATTGCACGGATCAAGGGTACGTCATTAGCCGACGTGAAAGTAACCCGCTGCTCTGGTGATCCGAAACCCAGAAAGGAGGCCAGACGTGGCCTCGCTGCGCCGACCCAGACTTCGTACACCTGCGACTAGTCTCGAGCTCGCTGTTTCTCAGAGAGCTCGCACTTGTGCCGGCAATATCAGGTCGCAATCCACGAGGTATCTATTTGGAGTATGCAACACGAAACTTGAGGACTGCAATCCACGCGTTAGCAGTCGTACTGCACTAACGAAATTGCTCATCTACAGTGTAAACCAGTGTCGCCCCATACTGGCACACCGACCTTATGCTGTATAAATCACTAAACGTCCAATTTGACTTTGACTTTGCAATGCATGCGTCGGTGGCGGAGGGTCGACAGGAAGGACCTTCACAACAGGGATGCCACCGTATAGTTTTTTTTCAGGTGGTTCACTATTCTAGAAAAATCCAAATGACACTGCCTGCTCGATCTTTAACGAGGTAACCTAAAACGAAAGTACGCATGGTCCTTTCATACAGCAGCGTGCTAAAGTTTCATGTTCAAGGCCACACCTACAGATATAGAATACCATTTCATTCCACCGTGACGTCCTGTGATAAATGTTGACAGGGGCGTCCTTATTAGACAGGGGCGTGTGATTTAGGATGGACATAGAATTTATTTAGAGGTCGAAGTCTTTTTGCATCCCTCATCAAACAGAAAGGATGCCAGGGAAGGGACCGCGGTCAGTCCTTGATGGAACGTTTTTTTTTTAGTTAATTGAAGACTCCTCGTCGACCGAAATCGCTACCTTCAAGGCAAAGTGCCAAGCCTACGGGAAAGTAATTTCAGGATCAAAAAGTTCACACCTCCAACTTCAAGCATCATCTTATTTGGCGTCTCATACAAATTTAATTGCAGTATCAGTATTTCTGTATTTGTATTTCTGCCCTCCCTAAAATGCATTCCTGTATTTGTATTTCCAAATACTTTTTGCCTCTTTTTAAAATGTGTTTCCGATATGTATCCCCGATACACTTTTACAGACATATTTCAGTATCAGTATTTTAGCTAATATTTTAGTGTATCCCAGTATTTGTACTTCCAAATACATTTTTGAGTATTTCTGGCCAACCCTACTCTCTGATGTCACACTACTGAGGTGGCGCTGCTGTCGGTACTGCGCATGCGTTGTCGCTTCCTCTCACGCGAAAATGGTTTCGTGCGCACGCGCGGCGCACTTCCCACACCTGGTGTGGGTACACGTGAGTTTGTTTCTAAACGGTCTGTAATGGCGCATTTCACATTGGGAAATCTTAGGCCGTGGCCCTTTTTTTGTGAGAAAAGAGACCAACGAATTCGCCAAGCTCAACAGCGGACTTCGACGCAGCCGACCGAGCTAGCGCCGTTAAAAGCGACGTTTGCAACTTGTGGCGCCATCTCCCGACAGGCGCAGCCGACGCAAGGGGAGAAAGCAATCGGAAGCATTCAAAATTACGGAACTCAACATGCAATGGGGAAGTCAACTAAAATGGGAAGAAAATTAACGCAACGCAACAAAGAGATTCAAATATACGCCGCAGCTGAAACTCACCTGCGACAACAAGAGAGGCCCCATCTAAACAACTAAAGGGAATGGATAGGCTGCAATAGGTCAATCAGGGAGAAAAATGGAGGAGGAGAAGGCTTGATAATACTGCACGGAAAGATTGAATGTAACGCAGCACATCAGGAAAAGGGATGCAGGGAACATGTATGGATATTAGTAACATTAAAGGGAAATAGAAAACTAAACATTCGTACAGCCTGCACGGCTACGGAAAAAAAAAAGACCCAGCGTGGAACAACTCCATTTATGACCGCACCTCAAAGGATATCAGCACAAATTTTGAAAATGAGCCGTTCATGATGATGGGCGACTTCAGCTGTCAATAATGGAGCTGGATATTCGAGAAAGCGGAGTAGCAGGACTTGGGAAAGCAGTCAAGCGACTTTTCTAAAGATAGTCAACCTGGAGCCAGAATGCTAGGGAAAAGCCACATGGAGCAGCAGAAATCAGCAGACAGCAATTAACAACGTACTCATGAGCCATGATGCTAGCAGAGTGAGCATAAAGATTGACTCCATGCACATCCACGATAGCAAGGAAAACAGCTGTAGAAGCGACCACAACGAAATCCTGCTAAAACTTAACACCAAAAATCAAAGACAAAAAATGAGCAAAGTTACATATCAAGGGAAAGCCACAGGAAGCTAGGAGTAGAAGAGTAAATAAAAGAATTTGCAACGGAACTTGAAAAAAAAAATGCAAATAGGGAACTCATACGAAGAACTTATTAGTTTAATCTGCAAAACCACAAACGAACAAATAGAAGAGAAAAAAAAAACTGAAAGGAAGGCGACAAAACCGAAAACTATGGTTTGAGAAGGAAGTAAAGTACGCAATCAGGAGGAGGCAAGAAATCAACAAACAGCACAGGTGGGCAAAGCGTAAAGGCGCGCTATCCTCTAGCACAGGTTCACTACCTGTGCAAACTCTCTGAAGAATAAAAAGCACAAGAGAAGGCATCAGGGGCGGATCCAGACCTCCATTTTAGGGGGGGGGGGGGGGGGGGGGCGGTTCCTCGGTGTAAAACGGCGGGGGGGGGGGGGGGCGGGGTGCTTATATTTCTTGTGGGGTTATCGTTCTTACTGAACTCGGATAACATAATATAGATCTTGAGAGCTTTTGTATCGGTTTACCTGTCGGGGATGAACTCTTTGAATTAAAACCTTTCGGGTGACCACGCTAGAGGTAACTATCTCGAAAATTGTGGTGATACTATCCTTTCTGAAACATGGGTTTCAGACCGACACTACGTGAGC
Source organism: Ixodes scapularis (assembly GCF_016920785.2). Lineage (NCBI taxonomy): Eukaryota > Metazoa > Arthropoda > Arachnida > Ixodida > Ixodidae > Ixodes > Ixodes scapularis. Next base: position 12,747,490 of record NW_024609873.1, on the reverse strand, counting down.
AGTCGATTTAGGGCAGCTTAAAAACATTGCCTTGGCAGACACTCTGGTTGGAGCTAGTGCTCAACTGCTGCGGCAACGGGAAGACCGGCTGAAATCAGCGGAGCGAGTACGTTGCAAACAAGCGACAAAAATGGCCCGGCGGCTTCGACGCTGCTCGCTGCGTCAAAACACTGTTGACGCAGCGAGCGAAACGAACGCTGCCATGCAAGTTCGTCGGTTGTTCGCCGTATATATGTGGAATGTCCAGAGCGCAGAACTCTGGAAGCATAATGTTATAGCTCAAAGTTATAGTCCGGCAACTATAACTTTTGAACTTAGACAAGACCTTAAACCAGCAATGGATCCTTCCAAATTATATTCAATTGCACTTCGTCTGGATATTTTCTGTATCAAAGCAACACTTACTTGTTTCTGGGTAGTTAGCTCATTCGTCAGGGTCGAGAGGACAGGTGCAGCGGTTGTAAGGTCGGCGAAACTCAACTGGGCTAAAGGCCGATCACGACTTAAGCATGGATGTTTGGGAGTCGGTGTTCACTCGAACGGGCACAGGCACTGTCTATTTAATTTATGTATAGTCGCATCTTTGAAAGGGCTCGTTTTCCCCAAGTCCGTTCGACACACACATATTCGCTCCTGCAAAGCCGCGCGAAAGCTCTGCCGTCAATCCACAGAAGCCGCGTTTAACTGGAAAAGACGGCGCCAAGGGGAGACAAGGGGTAGCGGGCGCTTTGCCTAAAATATGTCTTGCCACCCTAAGTTGAAACGGCATTGTATACAAATAAATGCCTACGGCGTCGGCTTGAGGACCACGTGTAAGCAGCCTCCAGCCTTTAGAGTGCTCGTACCGTTTATCTTTCATTAGCTTCCCGCCACGAGAAGTCGTACCGCAGGCAGTATGAAGCCCATTAGAGGAAACATATCCCCCTTCTGGCGCTCGTCGGCTTCTTTCTGTATTCCGCGCTGCGGCGCTGATCCCCAGTGAGGGATGGAGGCGAGGATTAAAGCGGGCTTATGTTTAAGGCAAGGTCGTGGGGAAGTCCGAAGCGTCTTCAGGAGAAGCTCAGACCCAGACTACACTGTACCCAGAGCATTTGCTTCCTCTCTCAGTTGAGAAGAAAAGCAATTGGTCCCCTGGTTGTACAAGCTGCATCCCCCCCCCCCCCCCCTGGAACGTCTCCTTTCGGTACGTCCCCTCCGCACTTACCTTGGCAATGAGCACACCGTGCCAATAAGATACCCTTAGTGAGCCCGTGGGCGACAGCATCTCAAAGCAAGCCAAAAAGACATGCCAAAAGACAGGCCAAGAACCACGAAGAAACCATCAAACGAAAAGTGATGAAAAGGCGGCCGCTAGAGAGGAAGGATAATCCGCTACCCTTGAGGAAGGCTGCTTGGCGTCTGCGTTTGGGAGCTTTCAGGGCACAAATTTTTCGCAGACAAATCCCAAAGAAAGAGAGGGAGACAGAGAGAGAGAGAGAGAAAGGGGACTAGATATGTTGAAGGAATTTCCACCCGTGCTCGACGTGCTGGCCTTGTTTGGAAGTGTGCCTGCAGTCGAGGACCCTGATATTTGGTTCGCCTCCCCACTGTCTCTCCACTTCGAAACTCCTGGCGCCGTCCCTGTCAGGAAGACGTACCGTGACATTGACGGAGATGAACCCCATTTTGGAAGCGCCCAGCAGGCGCGTCATCCCACTGCTGTTTTAATCTTTTGTTTCTCGCGTCGATTGCCTACGTTTTTTCTTCGAGCTGACGAAGAACCCCGGGGGGGGGGGGGGGGGGGTTGCCTGGCGAGACGTCTGGGGGGGGCGATCGCCCCTACCGCCCCCCCCCCCCCCCCCTTGGATCCGCCACTGGAAGGCATAGTGGCTGCAAAAAAAAAATACAGCGGTTCAGCAAGAAGACAGAAGAGGACATACTAAAAGAAGAAAAAAAGGCTAGCGAAACATTTTGGAAGCTAATTACCTCAATGCAGGCCCAGTCGATTGGGGAAACAGACCAAGCACCGATATTACAAAGAAATGGCAAACACCTAGAGGGCAAAAAAGAAACAGAAGGCTGGCTGACTGAATATTTTACGCAACAACAGCAGAAGCTCTAAGCAAACTCCATAGTACGCAAAGAGCGGAACAAAAACTACTGAAAGAAAAAAAAAACACAAGAACACTCTATTATGAACCCCATAACTATACATAAAACTATTGAAAAACCGAAAAGCAACAGGCACAAATGATATCCTCAATGAGTTCATCAAGGCACTAAAAAAAGAGGCGCAGGACAGCCTCAGCACATGCACTAATGCCATACTGTGGAGACGAAGGAAATCCTGGAGTGCTGGAAGCAAGCAAAAGTGAAGATAATAAAAAAAGGAAACAAAGGGACTCAACAGACTCGAGAGTCTACAGACCGATATCAATAATAATGTATGCAAGTTTTTCACAGCTAATCTTAACTACACTCTGCAGAATATCTGTGAAAAAATTAACATGCTAGTACAAGCTCAGAATCGATTCCGGCAAAAAAAGAGCAAGCGACTACCTATTCACTTTCACCCAAGAAATAGGACTAAAATGCGTTCAGAACTCGAAGTAGTACGTGGCATTTTCGGATATCGAACAAGCGTATGACGCATTACCACATCAAACTCTCTGGAGAAAAATGAGAAAAAGTGGGTTTAGGAGAACAGCGTACAACTCTTAAGGAGCCTATAAAGGAAATGCGAGACCTGCTGCACAGTAGGAGAATGCCAATCAAGGCCAGCTCCGATCACTATTAGACTGAGACGGGGACGCCCCCTGTCACCAACACTGTTCAATGTGTGCATCAACGATTTCCTCAGGCGACTGAAGGAGGAGGGAGCCAGGCTGCGCGTCAGCAGAATCACACATAATGGAGACGAGGAGTACACACGCATTCCATGCCTCGCCTTTCCGGACGATGTGGTTGGTGCACATAGCAGAGACCAAAGTAAATATATGCAACACCTGGCGAACATCTGTACGAAAGCGGCAGCGAGAAACAACTTTAAATTCAACGTGGTTGAAGAAAAAAAAAAAAACCTAGAAGTAGTTTGGTGCAACGATAAGAAGTGATAAGGACTATCTGGCCTAACATTAAAAAAAATGTAATTGCAAAGTCAAACCAATTGAAGGGGACAGTGTGGCAGCAATGCCAGACACTCGAAAAAGAAGTATTCGGTGGGCAGAATTTTGTGAAAAACACTCGCTGTCCCGGCCGTTACCTACACCACCGACGCACTCATATACAGCGCGGTCGGCACCAAAGGCTTGGACCAACACCAGTTCGAGCTGGGGAGGTGGCTGCTGAAGGTATGCCGCTGCGCAACTAACGCAGCAGTGACGGGCAAGATGGGCTGGTCCCTGCACCGAACCAGAGAGGTTAGGCTCAAGGTACACTATATGGGAAGGCTAAAATTCCTTGCGCCGTAAAGCTACGCGCCAAGGATGTATTATAGTATTAGATACAGCGGTAAGAGGACACATTGAGTGAAGAAGCCAAAAGCCCTAGATTCCAAATTCAGTGGAGATACGGCCAGGCAACAGGCTACCACGAAGAAAGAATGGGCCTAAACGATTCGCAGAGGGGACACAGGCGAGAACCCAGCAGTGGCAGAGGGCGACCGAGACGAAAAAGAGCCTCGAGTTCTCTCGAAAGCACAAGAGTGAAACAAGCCCGCCGGTAAAAAGTAGGTATAGAGCCAGCGCCCTGCTCTTTCAAACACGAATGGGCTGCCTCCTGATCCAAAGCCAAAGGTGCGAGCTATAGGGGGGCGACCCAACCTGTCGACTTTGCGGAGAAAAAGAGACAATCGAGCATGTCGTCAGTCGATGAAAACATCTCCAACAAACCAGAAAAAACTCCTCAAGCACCGGCTTGGAACGGGTCCTGGGACTCACGGGCGCAGGCGCAGTGTTGTACGGAACTGCGTTCCAAGGAACGGCGTTCCTGGAACGCGTTTATTTTAGGAGGGACCAAGGAACGCTGTCGTTCCATCTTGCATCGGTGAAACTGATACGGGGACTCGTTACGTTCTTACAGGAACGGAAGAAGGAACGGCGCTTCTTGTTTATCGGACAGTGGGGCAATTTATTTTTATTTTTAAGGCGGAAACTCTAAAATTATGCAAACAATATATTTACGAAGTGCAAGATCCCGTTAACCTTATGGTTACTTATTTTCTGGTTTATTTTGTGGGGTTCTCGCTTGGTAACAGTAGGGTGCAGGCGAGCTGGTGGACATTGATTTATTTTTTTAGTACCCAAGACTGCGACACATACAAAAAAAACTTTTAGCCAAAGGAAAAGACACAAAAAGAAAGACCTTTCAAACTACACTGCCATCCTTTTTCTAAGAATCCTCATACACCCAGTAATTTAAAGCCAACTGCAGCCATCACTGAACTTCCACTACGAGACCTACAGTTACATCAAAAGGCCAGGTTACCAGAAATCGAACGCATCCTTGTAGCTCGAACATTAGACATTTGAAAGATACACAAAATAAACCTTAATTCCTTCTCCCCTTTTTCCGCACCTTCAAACTGAACAATGAATCCGACGTTCACGAAGAAGGACTGGTGGTTTTCAAGACTGAGCTTCCAAAAGCCCTACCCTCTTCTCCACTTACTCGTCTTGAGGACATCAACATCAAGAAGCAACTATTGCGAAGTTAAAACAATAGATTTTGTTAGATCGAAACGTGTGAGGTTGTTGTAAAACGCTTGTGCAGTCAGGGGTAACACCTTTAATGCGCAAACCGCATGGCGCGTTTTTCTGCACGCGAAAACGCGACGCACTATGAACGCTCGCGCGTAGGCTGACGCGGGGGCACCCGCATGCAGACAAAGCCAAGCACCACCGGCCACGCGTTATCAGCGTTGCCAGATAACAAAATTCTCAACACGCGATGTAAATGTTGCCGCAAATACTACAAAATGAGAATTAAATGAACAAATAAGTAAATAAAACGGGTTTGTGTGTCAAAAGAAACACCTTTTTCAATTTTTATATGGAAATTAAAATGCTTTTGAACACTTTCAAATGTGCTGAATGCGAAACAGCGTACTGCGCAGGATCACGTGATAGTTCGACCGACCCTCATTGGGCGAGAGCCGCTTCGACACCTCGGCGCGCGCGTCTTGTTCTGGGTCGGCTAGAAACCAACGCTCCCGCGAAAACGCGCGGCCGCGCGCAGGAAATGTCAGTTTGACGCCGACGCGCCTGAATCGCGAGCAAAAACGCGCCATGCGGTCTGCGCTTAATAGACCCTTTCCGAAATTCAGTCTGGCCACTTTGATCGCTATCATCATCTGTGGAAAGGAATCTGTGCCATACCAATGGCGGCCTTCTAGTGACTCATAAAGGAAGACGTTGAAGATGCTTCTAAGCGGATGATGCGATGCCTGTACATTCGGGGGGTCAGTACCATGCGACGTAGGAATGAAACACAAGAGCTACGTAAGCGTTTATTTCTAATAACTCAGATTCAGTCAATCTGCGGGCGGCACACAATCGGCTTTAAAGCATTTTGGTGTATAGAATTTTCCCGAGGCATCTGAGTGGGTTGGAGCTTTTTCTGAATGCAGGTTCTTGGTCACCATCAAACTGAAAGTGATCGAGAAAGAACTGGCACTGAAGAATTCCTCGCGTGCCGTTGACTTGCAAAAGTGACGGTTACGATAGAAGTTCATTTCCGCCATTGATATGGCAAAACCTAAACTGCTTTACGAACCACCAGATGGCACTGAATTTCGGAAAGGGTCTATAAGGAATAATAAAATTAAACCCGCTCCTCCTTCCTGGCTCACAGTACGTTTTGCTCGTCTGAATCACCGACCACAAATATAGATATCGTGAAACGCTGAGATTTTTAAAGGTGAATATATCAGCAAACGGAACCTTGCTTCCGGTCGGTTTATTCTCCTGGTAAATTCCATCATAAAAAATAACGTATAGGTAAAGATATTTTCCATTTTTTTTTTTAATTGATACGGAACGAGTTCCTTTTTCATAAATGAAACTTGCAACGAGAACGCTTTCCAAGAGTCGGAAGAAACGAGGAACCAGATTTCGTTCCTCTTTCGGGGGAACGTGTACAACACTGCGCAGTCGACAACGGCGCGCGGAAGGAAACGGAAGACACGGAGCGCCGCCTCGTGATGCCGGAGAGACTTTGCCACAATACGGAACCTCTCAACGGCCGTAGACTTTAGATGTGAACCTTTTTATTTTATTACGTAACCAGAGGTACTCTTTCAGAGTATTTGCCCTGATCTATAAGGGTCTTTGTTCACTTGACTTACTGACTTACTTTGCAGACGACCAGGCCACCTGCTTTCGACTGAGTGGGTAGCGTGTATACACGGTTTGTCTATCGGCCCGTGTGCATTTCTCACGAGCGGGCGATGTGGTGTAACATGTGCTTCAATATTACCTCTCCGTGGCGATCACAGAAGGCCTCCCGTCAGCGACACATTGCACCACGTGACGCGGGAAATTGTGAGGACGTTCCGGTGTATACGCTCAGGCATGCTCGTATGCCTGCTGGAAGTGGCGCAATCCCTCTATTTTTACACTTCTAGTTCAGAACACATACAAGAAAAAACAAAAACAAAACAGAGCGAAAACATTACAAATCCGATACGCATCTTGTTATCGTACTGCTTTCTTTGGGTTTTGAAATCGCAAAAAACTACACAAACTTTGATACATGGTTTTGCGAAAAAAAAAAGACGGACACAAGAGAGAGAAACAAACAAGCGCTCGTGTTTGTTTCTCTCTCTTGTGTCCGTCTTTCTTTTTTTGCGCAAAACCATGTATCCAAACGTCCACCAACTCGGCCAACAAAAACCTATTTTACAGTACACAAACTTGAACTGCTTCTTCTATTGATGGGTACTCGTTCACGACACAGTACATCGGAATGCCATATCTAGTGTGTTGAAAACACGACGGAACGAGCTGCGTATTTACAAGATAGTCCCACCAGCACTGCAGAGTGACCCGCCCACGGTGACTCTCTGGAAAGAAAAAACAATCCCGCCTAGTTAAAGGTGTCATGGAGCGCAAGCAGATCTGCTCTTTTTATTATGTTACGTAGGTTTCCTACAGTCAACCAGCGTCGACTTTTGTTTGCTTTATCCCATCTTGTATTCAGAGCCTCGCGTGTTTTCTTTCGTCATTAAAGCAGTTTGTTGTTGTTTTTGTTTTTAATGAGTTGGCATTTGTGCCCTGGTGCATGCGCTGATGTTGGACTGGTTTGGACTAATCGAAGTTTGCAACGTCGCCACGGGATGGCGCCACAGCCACACCTTCTGCAAGCACCGGCAGAAAGACGAAGGGATGCGGGTGCGCGCTTTGGACGCCCTCGGTAGCTCCTGCCGCCGGCTTTGGAGACCTGTCAACGCACATGAACAGCGGTTCCGCTCCTCGACCTGCAACGCCTTCCACGCCGTTCTTGACGCACAGTCCCCTTACCATCTCACCAGGCCTCTGCCTCGCAACGCTTTGTTATGTAAAACCGCCGAGAGCGACGTTATAACTGCTTTCCAACGGACGTGTGTCAGCCCGACTGATGTAAGACACCATACGATCCCGCTCATCGTGATGGGGGACTTCAACGTTAACGTTAGAGGCGGACACAACCAGTGGCTGCTAGAGCACATGCGGTCTCAGTGTGAACTGACGCTGTGCACGAACACTAATGAAGCCACGTCGCGCAACGGCACACCTATAGATGTCGGATCGCATGTGTCGCATGTTGTGAGCTCTCGTTTTAGACTTCTCAATGTAATCTCACGATTTACCAGAAGTTTTTCGAGTGTATATCTTTTATTTGTGCTTTATCGCAGCATAGTTCTCCCAAAACATAATTCTTGTTCAGTGATCTGGGACAGTCTTAGTATGACTGCTTCAAAAAATCTAAAACGTATACAGAAAACGTTTCCTGGAATGTATCATTGTAGATGTTCATATGACTCATACGTATACCTTGAAGTACTGAAATCATTACAGATATCTGAACTTGCAACAAGACGGTGTTCGCGCGACCTCGCATTTTTGTTTGATGTCTTACTTCAACATTATCTCAATAGCCTCACCTGTGCACTATCATATACCTGAAAGAAAAGTTCAAAGTCACCGCACGTTCCACGTCGACCCCAGAAACTTTATGTCACCATCGGGTCGCGTTCACAGCGATTTAAAACATCTCAGACTCATCTGACATATACATTTTCAATACAGATTTGTGCCGATGTAAAAAGTGCTTGTATGTGGCTGATGTATATACGTAGCACTGCTCAGTATTTTGTTCTATTTTGTTGTTTGCATTTCTTACCATCTTTATTCCTTATTGGTTGTATTCTTGTTCTAACGAGTGCACCAGTGCTTAGGCTTCGGCTGTTACTGGGCTCGATAACTAAAAGTACAGTGGCTTAAAGGGGGTAGTGTAACGAACGAAACCGGAGATGCGGCACAGCGTTGGAAGACGGCCGCGGGTGGCGCTGGCGCTTGCAGCACCGTCGCTCCGGCTATGGCTCCGGCTTGGTCGCTTGGTCAGCTTGGCTCCGGCCAGCTCCGGCCGATTCGCAGCTGTCGACTATAAGGGTGTCGCGAACTTTTGTCGAACCGGATTTTTGGGTCGAACTGTCGGGGTTCGACTGAGTCGAACCGGTTCGACGAACCTTCGAAACTTTTCACCAAAGTCGACCGGTTCGACTTTGCGGACAGTGTGGCCTGAACTTGGTATAAGCATGTCTAGGTTTGGAGAATTTATTTCTACGCAAAGGATTATTTCATTTTATGAACAGTTGCAATTAAAAGAAACCAATTTTAATCACTGAAGAAGTTAATAACCTATTTTTTTTGTATTGTATTAACTGAAATAACCAATCAGCGGTGCCCTTAATTCATGCCTTAGCCATCACCATCCAATCCGAAGCCGACTGGCCAGCCTGTCGCGCATGCGCACAGTAGTCGAATCTCAATACAAGGTTCGTCGAAATTTTCACTAAAAGGTCGAAGAAGTCGAACCTGGTCGAACTCGACCTCGGCCGGTTCGCGACACTCCTAGTCGACTCAACTGTCGTCTGCTAGCTTCACATTTTTATTCACCTTCAATCACAAATCATGTCGTTGGAAGCTCACTGGAAACAAATAATTGTTTTTGATGTATTTATATTAGTTATGAAGCGTGCTAGGGTGCCTCTACCTGCCGGCCGATTGAGGCAACCAACGGAGCTGCGGATCGAAGCGCCACCTACACCGTCTTCCCAGAAACGGCCATTGCCGATGCATGGTGGAGGCTACGCGATAACCACACTACCCCCTTTAAGCCACTGTACTAAAAGTATTACTATTATTATTATATATAGTCGTCATGTACATAACATTCTAACGGCGGCATATATGGCATACTTCACGTTGCACAGGTCGCTCATGTGCATGATCGATCCGCCACAGAATTAAAGGCATGTTCGCGGTCCTTCATGCACATGCTAAGTTAACTGATCTGAGTGGAGCTTCGGGAATGTTTACTCCGCGGAAAAGTGGTGAGACGCTGCATTCACCATTCTTTAATATATAGGGTGTCAAAGTCACCAGGCTCGATCTAAAGTGGGCCGTAAAAATCAACGCTTGCACATAAAAATCGAAATTTTGCACGTAACAATCTCAACTTTTCGTCAAAAATGTATTTCCCAGGGGTTTTTTTTTCTTTTTTTTTGTAAAATTACAAAGCGTAGTTCCCTGTCTGTAAAAAATAGGGCCAAGAAACTTGCCAGGGTCAACGGCGGGTAGTGACGTAGACGACCAAGTCGAGTGGCGGAATGCGTTTGGCGCTTGTATGATAGATGGCGCTACCTCTTTATCAAGACTGCCCACGACTACCGTGGTTTATTAAAAAGAACAAATCTTTTTTAAAGTACCTTTGGTTTAAAAATAAATGCGGACAATAAAATCACAACTTAAAGTAAAAAAAAAAAAAAAAAAAAAACGCGTTTGCCCAACGACGCCGCTTTTGCTGCCAACGGATTTCGCATGCGTGTAGTCTGCTTTCTTTCGCTGGTCGGCTACACCTTCGGTCCCGACGCCATCTTTCAGAATGCGCGCGCCAAACGCACCCCGCAACTCGACTCGGGCGTTTGCGTGGCCGTCCGCCGTTGATCCTGGCAAGTTTCTTGGCTCTATTTTTTACAGAAAGAGAGCTAGGCTCTGTAATTTTACATAAAAAAAACGACCCGTGAAATACACTTTTAGCGAAAAGTTTAGACTCCTACGTGCAGGCGTCGGTTTTTACGGTCAATTTTAGATCGAGCCTGGTGACCTGGGACACCCTATATATAACAGCTGTGCGAAATGCTCACGAATTTCTTCGAGAATCAGCGCAGCGGCAGCAGCGATTTTGGCTCATTTTTTCCTCTTCCATTTGTTCTGTTCATTCGCAAAACAATTCGTTACAATTTGTTTCTCACTAAAATAATCACTCCTGAAAAAAAAAAAAAAGCAACGAAAGTGATGTAACCGCGAAAACTGAAGTATGCAAGTAACGTCTCTGTGTCTGTCACCATCAGAGAGTTAAGCTAAGTTAAGCGCTGTACAGCGGTCCCGGTGACTAATACGCTGTCAGAACTTCAATAATCTTTATGCATAAACTTCCGTGCGCATATTAAAGCTTTTATATTGTATTTTTCGGCTCGGTTTGAATTTTATTTGTACGTACGTGGTTTCAGGGAATAGAAGAGAACCCTTTGAAACTCTGCCTGACAAAACCCGTTCAATTTAATCGCCCAAAGAACGACCTGCAGGGAACAAAATGAATACACGTTTTAAAGATGATCAGAGAAAAAACAATATCTTATGTTTTTTTACTTTGTTGGCGGACTTACATTGAGCGCTGCGGTAGGCGGATATAAGTGGGCCGTAGATTTTCCGGGGTTTCTTTGTAAAAATATATCGGCGGATGTTTTTCAGTGTATAGACGTTTTCTGTTTCCTGTCTTTCTCAGTCACGTGGATCCGTATCTGGTATGCGAGACGAAAAAATAATAAAACATTTCAACCCTAAATATAAGCAAACAATATAGGTGAGGAAAAACAAGAATGCGTGACAATCACGCATTCTTCGTAAACAGCTTCCAGCGGCGTGGAGCGATCAAAACCATGTTTTACAGCACACAAGAAGTTACGATACTGCGCCCTTGTGGAAAAGGTGTACAATGCTAGTTAGTGTCTTTCGGTTTTGACGGAATGTCTAAACGGTCTAGACAATCCACACTCAATGCAGCCACTGCACAAAATAAATGGCACCTTTACCTTCAAAGCTTTATAATGCATAAAATGCGTTATAGGGAATCGGTGAGGAAATCGGTGTGTCAGGTGACGTCTATTTTCCCGCAAAATTTAGCGAGGAAACTGAATAATTGTATAGGCCACGTGACGTAGACGTCCCCAGCTAAATTTGGAGGGGAACTGGATTGGTCCGTGTCCCGCGTCATTTGACGTATATTTTTCCCGCTAAATTTAACGGGAAAGCTGATTTGTTGTATAGGTCACGTGACGTCGATTTCCCCGCGCTAAATTTAGCGGGGAAACTGCATTGATGTTTAGGTCACAAGAGGCGTACTCTTCCGCTAAATTTAGCTGGTAACTGAATTTGTGTATAAGTCACGTGACGGTCAATGTCCGGCTAAAGTTTGTGCAAAATGCACGGACAAACGGAAAAAGTTTTGGGATTGGGGGGTAACGTTAAAACGCATTTCACGCTTAAAAACAAAATGCGGCAAAACGGCGGTGTAGCTTTTTCTTTTTGTTAAAGCCGTTTGTTTCGATTAATTTAGCAAGCACTATGGTGACTGACAACCTAAGAAACGGAGGGCGGGGCTTATTATGCTAATGCTTTTCAATTCCTCTACCTGATTGACTGGAGTATGATAATGATATGCACGGGACTCGCCACGCTCTGGATTTCTTAAGCTGCAACGAGTATGAGGGAAGCAAGTTCGTCTGCTTCTTGCGCAGGGGTGACGTCAGAACAGAGCCGAGTTCTGATTGGCTCTGATTGAGAGGCTATGGAGTGGACCTGACTGCTAGATGCGTCGAGGCCTACCCCCTATTTTCGTTCAATCAGCCAATCAGAGCTCGGCCTTCTGACGTCATCGCAACCCCTGTGCAAGAAGCAGACGAACTTGCGCTCCGCGTGGAGGAGGCGCAAGAACGGGTGAGGAGAGCGCTAAAAAGTCACAAGATGCAAGCTAATCTTTTTTTTCTACAGTCTTAACGAGCAGCCACCTGGCAGCCATTAAAGGGTATTTAAAAAAGTGACGCTTTTCGGGGAGGGACGTGCGAGGCGCCAGTGATGGGCGAATCCCGCGAGACTCCCTCCCCGACACTAGTATTCGCACGGACGGTGACGAGTCGAAAGGGATATCCGTGTTGTCAGACGGATGTAGCGGTCGCATTCTCGCAAGCAGGGCTCGGTGCGAGCTGACGACAGTACAAGAGCGGAGGCGTGCATGGAACGGGCGATACGCGATTATGGCAGCAGCGCTGTTAGATGCAGAAAACAACAGACTGCTTCGTGATTAACAGAAAAAGCAATTTGAATGGGTGGATGCGACACGAAGGACGTGAAATCCAAAACCAGTTGTATGAGGAGCGGCTTGATGACGGCATGGATGAATTTGGAACACTTCTTCGGGTGCCTCGCGGGACGGCACGTGCAACAGCGCAAGCCACGATTTAGGCGATCCCGATACCACCACCGGCATCCCGCTGAGGAAAATCTGTGAGGTTGCCAGACACGCGAATAAGATTCCGCCAATTCCCAGGCCTCCCCATCCTCCCGGGATGATATCCTTCAAGGCGGCCCCACGCACACGCGTAACGTTGTTACCAGGTGATGCGCATCCCAGGGAGCGAAGGAAGCGATTTCTCCCAGGTGTGAATACTCCTTTACATTCGCATATTTCACTGGAAAATACACTTTACTCCGTGAAAATCCAATGGCCTTGGCGCCGACAGCTTTTCCGTAGTAGGAATCGCTGGACGGGCGCAGCATCGGGGTTTACTCCTTTACACTGGGACGGGTGGCTGTCGCCATCTATCGGCGTGGACAGCCTTCGAAGTAGTGGAGCTAGGCCTCGGAGATCCCGAAGCGCGCGAACACCTTCGCGCGCGCGCGCGCTTCGGGATTTCGGAGGTTATGAGCACAGGCAGCCGTCTCTGCTGTCCCGGCAAATCCGGTTTCTTGGTGCGCCGGCAGCATCCCTCTTCATTAGAGAAGCGCGAAAGCGTAACAGCGTGTACAGCGCGACACGCATGCGTTTTCTCGAAAGTAAATTGTCCTCGACATTTTTTTTTTTTTTAATGTCGGCGCCTTGTTAAATGTATCTGAGCGGAGTAAATGTCATTTCAAACGTTTAAAATGTTTAGACCTTTAAAGGTTTTCAACCTTTTAAACCGACAGTCCTACTCCCGCGAGCTGTTCGGAGACCCAAGTCTTTTCTTTTCAAAATATCAAGGCGTCGTTTTCGGCTTACCTTCAGAGGCTATTCCAATTCCGGCGGCGTGCAGTATCACTAGTACCACATAGCCACAAACGCAGGCGGAGCAGCGCGGACGTTGTCGTATGTCACCCATCGCCACCTCGTTGGTATCCAGTGCACGTGATGCGGAGAGATCGACAAAAAAACAACAACTCAAACACTTCGCAACAACCAGCACCGATGCGCAAGATGAACTGCCGTAGGCTCTGAAGTGGACACTTTCCGTACAATAAGCCGCACTTCTATCTAAAAGACGTCAGACGAAGTTCCAGAGGACGAAAACTGACTGTGAAATAAACGAGCACGAATCAAAATATACTTTACGCGGCGAAAGTTAAATACGCCGAATCAATCTGGGCTGTGGGAGTCTACCATTACGGAGACCGGCGCCGACGGATGAGCAGGCGGAAACGCGGAGCCAGGACGGGAGGGGCGACATCGGTGGTCGGGCGCACGACAACAAGTGAACGGCAGGACCCACACCGTTGGCCTCGACCGGTTCCTCTCTCACGCAATCCCGAGAAAGGGAAAGGAGGCGGTCGTTGCTGTCGATTTTAGACGCCAGGCGGCGCCACCGTACGGACCCCGGGTGCGTTGGGCGGCCCCAGGGCTTTGAGGGCGCTCGTTTAACAAAATTGTCCGGGCCATTGTCCACTCCCGGTGTATAATCCATTCACATCTACTGCCTAGTTCGCAGAGATGGTAGTAGTGACATTAGTTTAATGGAATTATAGTAATTAAACTACTTTTTGGAGTAATGAGTAATGTAATGAATTACTTCTCTAGGGTAGAAATTTAATAATGTAATGAATTACTTCCAGGCAGTAATTTCGAGAAAATTACTCGTTACTTTTGAAATTATTTTTCTCCTAAATTAGAAAATTTGTTTGGAAGCTTTAAAAAAACACATTATTTTGCATGATGAAATGTTGTGAAAGAGCATCAGAAGATATAATCGGCAGCCACCTGAGCGCGAAGCGTCGTACGAAGAGCTGAACAGGCGCACAAACGAGGGCTGGAATGGCGAAAAAAAAAAAGCTTCCGAGTAGACATTGCTGGAAGGCAAAGGCTTATGAACTCTAGGCAGACAGATCCACGGCGTCGAGTCATCACGACGTTGCCATACTTCGTTCATCCCGAAGCTGACAGTGCGGTGGGAGCTGCAAGCTAACCCAGAACCAATCAAATACCTCCCTTCGACCACCTGACCCGTTCTTTTTTTCTGCGCGTGGACACGAACGAGAGCGTGGTTACGTGGCGAAAGATAGACGTGTGACTGTTCCAACGTGCAGGTAGCTTCCACCGCACTGTCAGTTTAGGAGTGAACGGCTTTTGGGCTACGAGGCGAAGGACACGTAACCTGTGAGGTCAACTCATTTTAATACCTAAGAGGACAGAGCAAACAGATCCCCGACCTTCTTGCTCTTTCGTCAAGCACGGTCAAACCTTAAGCACCGAAAATTGTGAACAACCAACGACCGCAATAATTAGTTAATACCATATGTCTTGTCAAAGCCCCAAAACGTTTCGTGCGTCCTCGTACAAAGCCGGTGCAGCTGGCGCTATGCCTCGCTGCCTTCTCTTGGGAAGTTTATTCGGGAATAATTGTACGGGGAGATATCGGCCCCCCGTTTGCTGGGAAAGTACACAATTTAGGAAACTCGCGCCATTCCTCAACTGGCGACGCTTCTGCTGAGAAATTATCCAGGCCCTTTGCGGGACAGTGCGCAGAAACTTGGGCTCTTCGGGTGTTTGGGAAAATTGCTCCTTGAAAGGAATGACCGGGAAGAGGTAAGGTGTACTCGGCGACAACTTTTGTTGGCAATGCAGTGGAGGTTACAGGCACGCGTTCCCTCTCCCATTTTGTGCGCGGGCTCTCGTCCGCATTGCCAAGAAAAGTTATCGCCGAGTATAGTGCTCTCGGGAGAATAGAATTAGATTGCGTCCAAGGCGGAAGGGAAACGTTTCACCTGACGACTCCTTGTAGAAACGAGCTGCCATTGCTCGACTTAACAAACTGACACGGACTACAACTTCTGAATCAGGAAGACGGAAACATATCACCCTTTTAGTAAGAACCTTCACCGGTGAATGAACAGCGAAACGGGTGAGTCGACTGTCTTTCTGAGTCAGTCCTAAAGAAGATATTCATCGTGTCTAACACTTATGTCGTGTGCGCCAGCAAAATTACTGTTCAGTATGGTTCCCTTTGAGGCACATAAGGTTGTTGTGGTGTAAACAGGAAGGTCTGAGTTTTTGGTACATGTAGACCAACTCAGCTCTGACGTGACATCACTGCGGTGGCGCTGCTGTCGGCACAGCGCATCCGCATCGCCTCGTCTCTCCCCGATCTGGTTCCTGCACACGCGCTGTGTGGGCAAACGAGGGCTTGTTTTGTAAACACTGTCTTGGTGTATACGGTAAATAAAATGAGCGCGGATTACTGCCTCAAGGTATTCAAAAGCAATGTCAAAGTAATTTCAAAGTAATTTCATTACTTTTGGAAAGTAATTGTAATGTAATGTCATTACCTTTAGTGCGCAGTAATTCGTAATGTAATTTAATTACATTTTTGCAGTTTTCAAGAAAGTAATTAGTAATGTAATTTAATTACTTTTTGAAAATATTTTTGCCATCTCTGCTACTTCGCACGTAACACTTCTCATTCCCAGACCTTGACGAATGCTTGCTCCATTATTTTAGAATCGAACTTTTATCATACATACATAAATCGTCGTTAACACACTTCATCATTCACAGCATCCCGCACGTCTCGTCACAATAAACGATCTAGAAAAAAATCCTTGTTTAGTGTGCAGTCAACGCAACATTTTTACTTTTAAAGATGTTTTGTCACCGGACGCCGGGAAATACGGTACGTTGAATTGAGCATGATATCCAAATAGGGGCATGCCTTAAGTGCGCGTTCAAGCACCTCACCCTCTAACGCACGTGGGGTAGCCAGCGAGCTCCTAAGCTTTCCAAAAGACACGAGTTCGAGCTTGAGCGAGGTGCGTGAGTTTGGTTACGGGCGTGCGTTCGGTCAAAACCTGTCTGCAGAATGCCCCCCCCCCCCCCCCCTACACACGCACCAGGGCTGGGCAGAGATATTTCAAAAAGTATTCGAGAATGTGGATGCTGAGATACATGTGTTTTAAAGCCCGAATACAAATACTGAGATACATTTGTCTTTTATGCAACGGGAGATCCCTGAGATACTTCTGCAAAAGGCAAAAAAGTATTCCAGATTACAGATACAGATACTTATAGAAACAGGTACTTATAGATACTTATAGAAACTTCACACGTAGCACCGTTCGTGAACAATGTTCACGAACGGCGCTACGTGTGAAGAATGTAATTCGTGGCAAATGCAAATGGTAATTTGTGCTTGTGCTTCTCTTTTTGTGCCATTTTTAGCACTACCTTACCTCGAACTCTTTATTTATAATTAATGCCGCAAAAAACAAAAAGACACGCCACACACGTTGAACCACATAGTAACAGAACAGAAAGGATTGCGCACGCCTGTTTTGCCGAAAGGGTGCATTTCAAAATGTCGTATTATATGCTTCTGAGTCACCCATAGTGTGGGTAAATTGGACAACAGAGTCGTTCCTTTTCTTCGAATGAACTCCTTTACAGCGTTCGCTCTGCTCAATTGGAAAGAGTAGAGAACTTTGTAAAATGAGATAATTTTGTTATTCTGCAAGTAACCTTCTTTGAACCAGTTTTTTATGTTGGTGACTGAGATGGATCATGCTATAGGGCAGGTTAATATAAATTCCGAAGCAACTTGCACCAAACAGATGTTTTTATATTTTATATTTATCTTAAAAAGGGCAACAAATATAATGAGATACCAGAGTCTGGAAAGTATCGCTATGCAAGCGATACATTATAAATGGATTTCACTACTGAGATAGAAATACGTTTTTCAAATGTAGCTCGATACAGAGATACAGATACTCCAAAGCATCTCTAAGGTACGATAGCGATACATTGGTATCACAATACTGCAGAGCCCTGAGACGAACACACACACACACACAAATAATACGGAATTTTTCAATGGGAAAATGACGGTCGATGAAGCCCGCAAATACATGGAGCTGAATGAAGTCAGCTATAAGGAAAGGACCCCAGTTTCCAATTAAACTTTTAAGAAATTCACCTGTAACCTTAAAGACCGACGACCAGACTGGAGATTCTGCAAGGCAGAAGATCCTCCTCACTATGGGGGAGAAGGAAACAGGCAGCGTTGGACAGGGTAGAAGGGGGGAGGCGAGCGAACGGGGAAAAAGTGGAAAGCGCGAACTGGTCGTCGGTCTTCAACTAAGAAAATCACCTGTAATACCCATGTTACACGGGGAGAGAGAGAGAGAGAGAAAACTTTATTGACTGAGGAAATGGGTCAAGAAGAACCCTGGACCGCAGTTCGGTCGCATTCACACTGGCGACTGAATCGCAGTCGCAAAACGGTTGCGAACGCGATTACTTGAAGAAGCAGCACAAATTCACGCGCATTGGATGATGAAAACGAGCGGATCGGCTTTGCGCTTGCGAATCGAAGGCCAGTGTTGACACATCGTACTCTCGTACAGCTACTTCAGAAGCAGAACGTGCGCGTGCAAGACTTTTATCGGCACTCAACGTGCTCAAGCGCACGTGCGACCATAGCTTTGGCTTGAAAGCCTCTTAACATTGTCCGCAAGTACAGACCATTCCACTATTTACAACTCATCAGCCGAGCGAGCGATATATTCAGCCCAGCACGCGCATATTCGTCGCTTCACAAAGCGAGCAAATCACGCGTTATACGAACGAGCACTGAAAATGTAGCCGACCAGAAGCCTTTTTTCGGAAAGGTGAACACTGTGATCACTTCGGCTCAGCGTAAATGCAGATAAATATGCCCAGCAGTTTTGACGAAATAGCCGCAGATTTCTGATCGCATCATGAAATCGTCACCTTCCAGAGCACATTATCTCAGAATATCCTGTTAGCATTATAAAATACAGGACGCCACACATCGTACGCCAACCGGTGGCTACTTAGCATGTGAAGGTGAACTCATGTACATATTCTCAATTTTAGGGTATGACTGTTGTTTGGGGAAGGAGATGTCCCTAAATTACAAGATGTCTTTTTGATTTTTTCGATGCCTCCTGTAGTTTTGTAGATATCTTATCTCAAAGTCTTGGTTTGGGGGTCTACGCTGAAACGGAAACCACCGGCTCAAGCATGATGGTAACCCTTGTTATCAGCTCCATGGCCACCGTGTGACGCAAAGTTCGTATCGCGGTACGGCAAACCGTACGGCTGGCCTAGTCCCAAAAGCAGTTCCGATCCGTCAGGTAGGATCCTATGGCTGTTTTACTGCTTTGCTTTATAGATATAGACATCTGTTGCAAATATAAATACATGTGTACCTATGTGAACGTGTGTGGAAGAGGTAACTAGCCCAGAAATGCTCACCTCACTAAGCTTGCTGCCTGTGGTAGGGACGAAGTTTTTCCTCCCAATCATGTGGAGCCAATAACGTTGACGGCCCAAAAGCGAGTTCGCCACGATAAACGCAGCCTCAGAACGAGCCCACACTTATCCTTTGAGAAGAACTACAATCTTGGTGGTGTGAATGCACGTTGCAGAAGCGTTGTGGAAGCTAATCGTTAGATCGCGCTGAGCTGAAACGGAGTGTAAAATATGGCAGTGAATGCCACCTTCGGCACCACGACGCGCTTGAGCGAGGAGATAGTCAAAATTAGAGGAACATTCATAGGTGGATCCTCAGGCAATCCGTCAGCATGACCATTGGGAAACGCCACCCACGTCCTCTTATGGGAAACGCTAAGGCTGACCACTTCAATTTTCTGCTTTGACTTAAGGCCGGTTCAGACACTTGCGTTTGAGTGCGTTTGACTGCGTTGCGTCGAGAACCGAAAGCGAGTCACCGGCACATCTGTGCTTCGGATGAATCGTGGAATCGAACACAAGGAATCATCTTGGCACGCGATATAAGTAGCAGGGATATCTTGGTTTCTCGCAACCGCAACGCAGTCAAACGCAGTCAAACGCAACCATCTGAACCAGGCTTTACTCTTTTGCTTCCTCTGTTTCTTGCTGCCTCTCTTTGGCTACGTTACAGGGTCAGTGTTAGCGTTTTCCAAAGGGGGACTTGTGTGGCGTTTCCCAAGAGTCATGCTAACGCATTCCCTAAGGATACACCAATGAATCTTCCTTTCATTTTTTCCGGTTAAGCGGGCTCCCTGAGCCTGCTTGGTTCCAGCCTCTGTCGCACGCAGACCCGCGACGGCTTGCCGCTTCTTGCGCCGCATTTCGGCCGTCCGAGCTAGGCGAGGCTTCCCTTCCTCCTGCCTCGTTCGCCCGCAAGTTCAGACCATAGAGTTAATATAATGTACGTTAGAAGTTCAAGTGGCGATAGTGTGCTGCTGCAAATTGAAGCAGACAGCAACCAGTCGGAAATTGACTTCCGGTAATGCATTTCCATGGGGAAAAGCGAGTGCATTTTCTCTCTGCGCTCGATTATAAGAGCAAATATCACGAATATTTCTTACGTACTGGCACATTGGAACATTTCACAGTCACGCAGATGAAATAATTGGTCAGTTTCGGCGTTTTTATTTGAAATTTTTGCCATGAAAAACGGTGCTAAAACCGCTTCGTACATGTATTTATGTGCACTGTCGGACACTGTTAGCGGGAACACGGCATCGGCGTTTTCCACGATGGGGGATATACGTGTCAAACGAACGAAGGACATGTGGAAAACCAAGAGAGACGGCAAAAACTACGCAGTAACACTGGATAAGTAATTCCTGGTGCATGCAGGCGATCAAAATAAATTGAAAGCCACGTAATATGGTAAGATTTGCAATAAATAAGTACTGCTTTATTCTTCCTGCTCATGAATATGTGCTAAGATGCATGTTCTGGGTTCAAATCATCAACCGCACGCTCCAAATCTTTGCAAATAGGGAGAAGTCAGAAAACAGGTGCCCGATAAAAACTGCCCGACAGAAGAAATAATAAAAAGGCGCACCTTTCGTAGTCCACGTACTTTATATCTTACATTCAAATGTTTTTTAACCGATCGTAAAGATGCACGACGGAGTCATTTTCATAGAGTGACAGGAGGGGCATATTAGCAATATATAAGCGCCACCGCAATGCTAGCGAACCTTGAACATACTCTACATTATTTTCGATCGTTAGTTTGCTTAGAATCGTCGCTCGTTTTTACATACCTGCCATGGAACATAGGTTTGGGCCTGAACTATAGCGAAGCTTAACATCGTTCAGTGGTGAAGAAAAATGCTGTAATTAAAGCAATTATACTTTTGCCATATTAATAAATGTACATAATATCCGGTACAACCGAAATAATAAAAGATGTTTATGTTATTTTCGGGCGAAGAGACAAATTTCACGCGCGTTTTCCCATAGGAATGCACGGGAACAACGCAATAGTAGACTGGTTGCTGTCTGCTTCAATTTGCCTCCCAAAAGTCGCATAGACACTAGCGCGAGTTGGACCTCTAGCGTACATTATAATAACTCTATGGTTCAGACTAGAGTGCCTTCATGTGCGCTTCGCATAGAGTGATGCCAACTGCCTGTTTCCTTTTCCCACACCCTCTTCCGCCGCCATTTTGTTTCTCTCATTGTTTCCCCGTGCGCCGGAAAGTGGCCTTTGTGTCCATCGGTAATCCCATCCGAGGGGGAAAATGCTAATCCTCCCTCTGTGGGTTCCACAACGCTGCTCCGAACTTCTGAGATAAGGTGCTTGTTTCCGGGAGGGTTATAAGCCCCACGGATTATCGCCGAGGAACAAAATGGCTGCTGGTTTGTCGGCGAGTGGAATTACAAAAAGTGGCATCACCCTAGCAAAGCGCACATGAAGGCTCCCTAGTTCAGACTCGCCCTAGCATCCGCGCGCCCATTGACTTCCGCCACCTATGTCGCCTCCCTCTCGCCTTTGTCCTTCCCTAGTCTCCAACTCTCTAAGCAGCGTGCTTCCCTTTCCGCTGTTTTGTCCGCAGACGGACGGCGAAAGCTTTCGCTCTCATCTAGGTACTAATGCTAACGCATTAATATTCTCCGTCTGCGATCGCCGAGGAGCACTCACAAACTACGACCGCCAAAACATAGCATAACAAGCAAAAATAGTCCACTGGGACGGCTGAAAACGCAGTAGAAAAACACGGCGTAAGAAGTGGCTGTACGAACAAGTAACCTTCTTGAGTAAAAAAATGACATAAGAACACAAGGTTGCTTGACACACAACCGACCCGCTGAATTACCGCTGAGAAGCTGATGATAGTGTTGTTAATATTGGTTTTAGAGTAGATCGCAGTTTCTCATTAGTGCAATATTTTGGCAGTGCACGTATTCAGTCTCCGTAAATCGGTATCAGTCATATATTTTGGTTCGACTTTTGACCAAAGTTACCTTTTTTAATGAGAATGAAAGACAATTACAGGTCACCATAACATATTCTTGTCACCATACATTTAAATATCTTAGGTTATATTACGGTCCCCGGAATGGTGTGTTTAGCGTCCTATCCCACCCGTGTACCAAAAGCACGCCCCCGAAGTAGCAGGAAATGACGTCACGGAAGCCGGCGTGCAATGTTGTCGGATGTCGCGATCCTGACGGTTGGAACTAGAAGTCCTGGCAAAACGTAAGAGAGAACTTGAGTGTCGCTGTCGTCGCGGAGTCCCAACGTTTTGCTACTGGAGCTTCCGTGAACTGTCAAGCTGGAAAGCTATCTGCAGCAGAACAGGCACCTGCCGCAAATACCACCGCTGCTAGGACACCGCCAACACCGGCGACAGCGGGGCCCTTTTATGACGTCATTTGTCAAAAAATGAGGGACCACCTTTTAGGACGAGGCATACACAGCAGTCGGAGACGCGTTCCCGACACCATATGGTAACAGCATTTTTACCGCTACGAAGGTTAGCGGTCACTCATGATCCAGGGAGTCATTTTGCCCCAAATCAAATCGAGCGAACTCTAGCTGTAATGTTAGCCGGGATTAAAATTCAGCCCACGTAATCACAAAAGCTCTCGGCAGTGTTTCGCTTCTATGCCCGAGCAATCTGCAAACGCGTGTGGCCGAGACCGCCACACATTTGCTGCGCTGCGTAATTTCTGCCACGCACAGCGTCCCGAATATGCGCGGCAGAATCGCCGTGACGCCGGACGCAATAAACAACGACACGCTCACAGTTGTGTACGAGTTGATATTAATAGGGACAAGATTCGGCCGGCACGACGGCTGCCATTGGTCTCCGGTACGTGTCAGGGCGCACGCCTCCATATCGTAAGCGCTAATCAGTGTAATGACGCCGAAAGTATTCAGCCAGCTCGGAACAAACGGCCACTGCCCACCCTCCGACCTTCTACCTTCCTCTTTACCACTCTCTCAAGCGTTTCTCCCTCCCTCTTTCAACGCTTGGATCTCGTTCGTACACGCCGCCGTGAAATGCCAGGGCTGGATTTCGAGCCTGCTTGGAATGGGCGCGTTCAGTAGTGCCTCCCTTGCCTCCGAACTGAGCGACTCGAGTCGGAGTCATCGGAGCGCCTACTGAACGGCAAAAAAACCCGCGGCTCCAAACCTGCTTCTACGCAGCTTCCGCTTCCCCCCCTGTGCCAGACGGTCTCCGAATAAACTGGAAGCAGACGATGGCGAGCACGATCGCTTTTATTTGACGCCGGTATTGAAGAAGTCTTTACAAGGCCGTTGAAGAAAAAGCGGGGGATTGTACACATCAGCGCTGCTGTTCGAAGCGATGCAACGCGATCGAGCCCTTCGCTTGGCGGTGCAAAGGCAGCTACTGTTATAAAAGCCGACAAAAAACGTCGTCAGCACACACAAAATACAGAGCTCAGCGAATCTACCCCGCCGGTTGCGATACGTTTCTACGGCCATAAGTTTGTTCTGCCCTTCGTAACGAACTTCCTATAAGATGTATTCGTATACACACGGGAAGTTCGGCCGCGCTCGGCGATCAAAGTTTTGTCGGCCGAAGCGAGCCTCAGCCAACGTGCACCCCGATTCAGCTACGCAAACAAAACATTAATCGGTATCATGCTCTGCGTGAGTGTCCAACCGGCTTCTAAAGTCGCGTTCATACCCTGTTTTGCTCTGTTGAGCGCGGACAGGACTATCGTCAATATTACCGAGTTTCCGTGCAACGGTGATCAAGACACGGCGTCAAATGAACGTTTGCGTTGTTTATTAGCATATTCAAACCAAACAAAATACGGTCCAATGCATTTTTCGAAAGATCCTTACCTGAAAAAGATATTCGAACGCGTTATTCGTCTTACCTTGAGCACTTTTCATTAACAAAAGCGAGCAAACAGCGCACCCGCGACAGAACCGAAGCAGCTTATCCCGCCATTTTGTTTGTTTTTTCCTTTTTAGCGCCGGAAATCGTCACCAGTCAGGAAATGACGTCACCTTTAGCTCCTTTGACTCTATGTGCACCGTCTCCGGACTCGGTGCTTCGGAGCTTGTGGGAGCTTGACTCCGAAGCCCCGGAGTTACGTGCACCGGAAGTGACTTTTGGCCATCCAGTGGAAGGAGTCAGTGACTCCTTGACTCCGGGGCCGCTACTGAACGCGCCCAATGCGTTCGCTCGAGGCTCCGACACCAGCTGACAGAAAACAAGGCCCAGTCCTGACGTCATATGTCGGAGGCCTGCGCGAAGCACAGATGGGTCGCCAGTGTTGCATCAGCATTAACCTGAAACTCGAATTCAATCACCGGAGTGCCAGGCGAACGACTCTCATCTTACCTTGTCGCCGACACATTCACAAGCCAGTGACAGGGGCATTTCTTTTAAAGAGATGAAGCTCGGTGGCGAGAGGACGCAGAAAGTGCAGGTTGAAGACGCTCGCCGACATGTATATTGTTCAATTGCGACTACGGCTCCGCGAGAATAACGTCCCGACATCAGAATGTCCAGAGTCATACGCAATCCCCATAAATGCGGCGTTAATATGAGATCGGAATGAGTATGAGGCTTAGAGTTAAGAAAGCGAACAACTTTACCATGAAGGGCGTTCGAAATTTAATGGCGGATGTCTCCCGAGCAGATTGGGTGCACGCGCGCATGCGTTGCAGCGCGGTGAGGGGAATAGCGGGCGAAGAGGTTGAGCGAAGCACGTAGACGCTTGTAGACGATCAACGCTGTTACAAAATACTTGACTAGGAGAATACATTATAGTCCGCTAAGTCGCATCAGACAGCGCGCCTACAGCGCCGAGTCCTTCCCTAGCTGTGTGGACAGCCCGCGTCGGAGAGAAGGCATGCGCATCGCTCCGTCCACGCTATCGCGCTTTCGTGCCGAGCCGAAGGAGAGGGCAGCCGCCGACTCGCCGACATACCGGATTCGCCAATGCAGTAGAGACGGCTGTCTCCGCTGCCTCAACGCGGTGTTTCCACGACGATAGATGGCGGCATGCCACCCCTCCCTTAGCTAAAAAGAGTAAAGTCAGCGCATCCAGCCGTTCTAGCTACGCAAAAGCTAGTCGGCGCTAAGGCCATTGGATGATCGCGGAGTAAAATGTATTTTAGAGCGCAGCTCTTAGGGGCCCGTTCCCGACTTGAGCGGCGTCGGCGTCGCCGTCGGCGTCGGCGTCGGCGTTGGCGTCGGCGTCGGCGTCGGCGTCGGCGTAACCAAGGTCATCCCAAGGTCACGTGACCCCCAAGGTCACGTGACCCCTCCAGGTCACGTGACCCCTCCCAAGGTCATCTCAAGGTCACGTGACCCCACGTGACCCCCTGAAGGTCACGTGACCCCTCCCAAGGTCATCTCAAGGTCACGTGACCCCTAGATGAACCCACGTGACCCTTTGAAGGTCACGTGACCCCCAAGGTCACGTGACCCCCAAGTCACGTGACCCCTCTGAGGTCACGTGACCCCTTCGAGGTCACGTGACCCCCGAGGTCACGTGGTCTCCTCCCCAAGGTCACGTGACCCCTCCCAAGGTCATCTCAAGGTGACCCCCACGTGACCCCCAGGTCACGTGACCCCTCAAGGTCACGTGACCGACCCCGAAGGTGACCCCCACGTGACCTCAGGAGTCACGTGACCCCCCGGAGCATATTAAAGAATGAGGGGAGGAGGAGGAGAAGGAGGAGGGGTCTACCCTCAGTACCCTTCACTCCTCCTCCTCAAGAGCTGCGCTCCAATTCCGCGTTACAGGGATTTGTAAACGGCTTCCACTTTTTTAGTGAAGTATTGGCTTGCAACTCCCACTCGCGCCTCGAATCGCAAACGCGGTGACTTCAATCGAGCAGTTGGGATCATTCTAAGATCTAGGCACACAGTATAGTAATGGCCAACAATGACATACAACTGCGATATATTTGCCCCAAAATGATGAGCGCCATTGCGAAATGCCCGCCAAGATTCGAGGCGCGCACTTCGGGTAGGGGTAACCGGTAAAAATTGTGTTTGTACGTGATGTCGCAAGATCTGAAAGAAGCAGTTAATCTTATCTGGGTTGAGGCCACCTGAAATTCACGATTATAATTACTTTGTCTAAATGGCAAACTAATTTTCTTGTCGGTAAACTGAAGACGCGCACTGACAGTGAGGCTCAAGAACGGCGGCAGTGCGTGAAGCGAACTAAGCACTAAACAAACAACAACAAAAAGCAACGATGCCAGCAGCTTATATTACGCATGTCTACAATTATTTATATTCGCCCGCATTGTGAGTATTTTTAATTATTAAAGAAGCCCAGCATACAAGATAGTGACAAAGCTTGTCCTTCCTCTTGTCGAGTCGCACTAGGCGAACAGCCTGCTCGCAGAAAACATTTACTTTGTTTCACATCTTTCCTTACGTTTGGCAGTCACCAATATAATGAATGTGTACATCTCAGTGGGCGGGCTGGCTCAACGGAACAAATAACTAGTTCTTTATCTAGCGTTGCGCACCACTAAAAAAAAAAGATACATCTCATATCGAAATTTATATTGCAGCATTGCTAAAATTGTATTCCAAGTGCAATTTATGTCTTATAAGAGCTTGAAAAAATCACAGTTTATAGCATATTACTTTTTGAAAAAAAAAGAGGTTGAACAATTCAACTAGCTTCTAACAATCAAAATCAGCAAGTATAAAAACAAAAAGGATATCGAGCACGAGTGATTAGTCGCCACAGTTTCACCATCGCGCAGCGCTCCCCAGACAGGCACACTTCAGAGAAAGAAACGACACCGCCTTTGGTAATTTTCTAGCTTCAGTCGATCTCAACAGCACTGATCGCCGTTGTATGTACTTTACTTTTACTCCCCCCCCCCCCTTTTTTTTTTCATCCTTCATCTCACCGTAAATTGAGCAGCCTGCAGATGAAATACTTCCTGGTCCGCACGACACGCTCAAATACACTCTCCCACGCAAAACAAAAAAAAATTAGCAAAGATAAATAACGCGACATCCGCGAAGAAGTGATTTGACTTGTAAGGTATTCCTCCTCGTTTCAAGATCCCTAAGTGTACAAATCAAAAAGTGCCACACGGCTGGCATATTAATGCGACGGGGCGCTGTTGATGCGTGTTTCTGGGATTTCATTTTGTTTCTTCTGTTGTGATAAAAATCACGTTTTTCTTTCTCTTCAATTCATTTTTTTTTCTGTTTCCACTTTGACGTGCATTCCTTCCAGAGAATCATTTAAGCGGCGAACTAGCAAGTTAAAAAAACAAAACAAAAAAAACTTGTTTCGTGGATAACTAGCGCACTGTCTGCGTGTCATTTCGGGCATCACCTCCCTTGAGTGCGCTGATACTGTGACGATAACTAGTGCACATTAATAATTTTTATGTGTGCGAGCAACAAAGCCTCCATGAGATGGAGGTACCATTGTTCTCGCTCGATTTTCGATGAACCGGGTTAAAAACAACGCGAATGATGAGAAATCTTCTAACATGCACAGAATGTAGATACACGCTCTAGCTACTTCTCCGCATAATCACCGCACATATTTTAGGCAGTCATTATGACACGGCACAAGCTTTCGGATGCACTCACCAAAGAAGGTTTTCGCATCGCTCGCACGGCCCGCGAGCAATGCGGGGAAACCGACCTGCGCACTGCGGGCGATTGCGGCGTCGTTCATATATAGCTGTCTGATTTATTTAACAACCGTTCCATTAGAATCGGTCGTTCCTACAAGATGCCGGCTGAAATACAAGGTTTTCTACTCGAAAGAACCAAGTGCTGCAATTTACGGAGAAAGGCCAGCTAATGGCCTCGATTTATGTACGTTTAGAGCTAAAAAGAAATGAAAGTCCTTTACAACTCCCTGTAACGCCGAATTAGAGCGCAGCTCTTGAGGAGGAGTAGGGGAAGGTACGGAGAGGAGGCTATGCTCCTCCTCCTCTCCTACTTGGTTCCCATTTAGGCGAACATTTTCCGATAAATTTAGCGGGGAAGTTTTTCCTTCAAACTCAGCGGGAAGCTTTTCCGTTAAATTTAGCGGGGAAATTTTACCGCTAAATTTAGCGGGGAAATTTTTTTCCGCTAAACTTTGCGGGTAAATTTTCCCTTAGATTTAGCGGGAAATTTTTCCGCTAAATTTAGCGGGAAAAATTTTTTTGCTAGATTAAGCGAGGAAATTTACCCATAATGCTCCGCGCGGTTACCCCGACGCCGACGCCGCTCAAGCCGGAAACGGGCGGCTAAGAGCTGGGCTCTAAAATGCCCTTGGCGCTGTGGCACTGAACATGACGTGAGCACATACGAATATGACGTAAACACCCATGCTCCCCCGATCAATTGCAGCGATTGGTTCTCCAAAGTGATTTCCGCAGTCTTGTACGCGTTGCTCGAGAACAGTAACCGATTACAGTAATCAATTACAGCATCACAAAAAGTAATGGATCAATGTGGTGATGCCGGCGAGTTGGTTCATGATTACACCTGCTAGCAGCGCGCAATTCACAAGACAGTGCTCGTCTTGTGAATTCCTCTCTTTGTCCTTGTGTTTTTTCGCGCTGCTACCAGCTGTAATCACAAAAGTAATCGAAAAATTACTAGAAGGTAATTTATTACTTTTCACGTTACCTTTTTTAAACTCGTTTTAACAAAAAAAACAATTGTATATAGAATAACCTTTTGTTCTTAGTACGTTATATAGAAGCACGCGCTGGTGAACTCTTTCGAGATGAAAGGGAGGGGGGGGGGGGGGGGGGGGGGGGTTCTCCGTCGTGGCTAGATGAGGTCAGTTCAGTCGTCTATGCCGCGGCGGGCCCGGGTCGTAACAACACGGTACACACAAAACGAGGCACTCTCGGCAGCTCAACAGTCAAAACGTCGCTGAGCGCGATGACATTCTAATCCTTCGGATATATGGGTACCTTTTAGAGGTAAAAAAAGAAGTGTACAACGTTGGTGCAACATAGACGAATGCCGCAGGGGCAAACACAACGATATTTTACGTAAAAAAACTCAATAGTTGTAGTTTTCTTAACATAATTGATTAGATGTAATTGATTATGGAAAAATAGTAATTGGATTACTGCGAACGTCACCACAGAAAAACGTAATTGAAGCGTTAAAATGTTACACTAAAATGTAATTGATTACAATGAATCACTTATTTGTAACTAGTTACGTAAAAGTCTTTATTTCCGGGAAAGTAGACAGACGAATATTTTTTGAATGTGGGAGTCTTTTTTTTGTTTTTTTCTTTTTTTAACGGGATAGCGTTTAGGCACTTGAGTCGCAGAAAATTTCGCGTCGCCATCGGTGGGACCAGGAAATCCCATTATGCAACGCGCGCAGCCACGTGTGAAGTCACATCTAACGTCAAGCGTATGACGTCACATGTGGCTGTGAAGTCATGATCCTATCCACCCGCTAAATTTAGCGATACATTTTCCCACCAAATTTAGCGGAAATGTTCCGCTAAATTTATCGGGTCGATAGGGTCATGACGTCACATCTACGTGGGACATCACGAGTCATGACGTCACACGTGACGTCACGTGACACGTGACGCTACAGATTAGACCACGCACACACACGTGCACGGCTTCGAAACGAGGTGATTGGTTGATTGATTTCTGTTGCCATGGCAACCGCTATTTCGGTCCTTTCAGATGTTCGAAGTAGGGTCGTTCTGAACCAGTCACACCAAGATCGCTATGGGGCTTCATTGTACTGAACGCGTTTATCGCCCAAATAAACGTATTTGACACTGTGCATCCCATCAACTTATCAATTGTAGTTCATTTCCGAATATCTCCTATAATATTGTTCTTCTCGTGTATTTCGAGGCAGGAAAATTAAATTCAATGCTGCCTTGCAACGGCCCCGCATGGTGTGGTGAAGCGAAGATGTGAACTTGTTTTGCCGGAGTGTGGATAGCGAAATCTCGGCATACAAGAAATGTCTTCATAAAGCAACCTGTAGCGGGAATTCGAGTCGGCTCACAAATGACAAACAGGTCAACCAGAAGCTGCTGATTCTATGAACCAAAACTTTTCCAGGATTCAGTGACTAAGTTTTGCTAGGACACAACAGCCACGATACATCGAGAGAACTTTCCTCTTTCTGCGGGCCTCCGCGATCGGAGCACAAGACGGTACGATTCGTCACCTTCACTGCCGCTTGCCTCCTGTGAACTAAAGTTATGGCGGCGTCACGCACGCACCGAACGCTTGGTGGTGAGATCGGTCTATTGAAGACGCGTAACGAAGTACGGGTTTCCGATTTGTTTCTTGATGAAATAGAAAACGTTTCCAATTTCAGCGTATATTAAATATCACTTCGTCACGAAGCTCAGTTCGTAGCAGACCAGTTTCCTTTTTCCTATTTTGTTCTGTTCTCAAAGAATGCGTAGGCGTTTTCCTGCTGTATTTTGTGTGAGTATGACACCCATGTAGCAGACAATACCCCTTCTTTTCACTAGAATCAGCGGACGACTCGTTCGCCAACTATATCTTGGCATGTTTCATGAGATCCAAATTAGTTACAGCTCTTACTCTCGCAGTGATCAAAGTTGGACTCCAGGCGCGTTTTTCGAAGCTGGTAAACTTTAACCGCAGCAAAAAGTTAACCGAATTTCCGTGCGATGGGGAATTTTAGGTCACGTGACCGGCAGAGTAGGGGAGGTGGGTAAACATGACGGTGCCCCTCCCAGCGAGCGCTGCTCACTTTGGAACATATATATCGTAGTTGCTGCACTATCGGGCCCGTTTGTCAGCAATGAATGAATGAATGGTGCAGGAGGCTTTCGTTTTGCCTTACCTCACTTATATTTCAAAGTATGAGCCATGATCAGACTCGCACCACTTTTTAGATTGTCTTTCGAGTCTGGCCATTCCTAAGCCTAAAGGAGCATGGCGACGTCTTTGAAATCTTGTTATATTGTCTTGACTCAACCGGCCGGGCGTTGATGGCACGCAAAAGCGGACCACGCACCAATTTCCACTGGAGCCGAAGTACGCGATTTTTATTTCATGAAGAAGGTTGTAAGTAACGTTCTTACACGCTGGCCAACCATGCTGCCGGCTTGCCACCCGCCTTTCACGGCTCACTTTTTGTTCATCGTTTCTAACACTGAACTTCATCGTCCTCTTTGCATTGTGAAGGAAATTTCAATGAAGCCTGTCTTGACCTCAGACAGCCAAGCAATGAACAATTTTCCAAAGAATGGTTAACTCGCGTTACCCATTATTTGCCCCACGAGCAACAACAAAGTGTTTCTGAAGTTCAAATGTACACCAGGCTGTGTTGCGAAAACCCGGCATCACAGGTAGTTGGGTCCCCCCTTTTCAGAAAGTTTTCCTCGAAAGACACTTATATTCGTTACAACTAGCAGGTGGCACGAGCTATACCACACTATAGTAAAACACGGAGCTGTCGCGCAGCCAGCGCTCGTCAAAATTGGCTAGGTGCTTGTACGTATACACCCAGCAGGGAAGGGCGGTTAAGTTTTTGCCGCGGTTAAAGTTAACCGGCTTCGAGCAAACGAACCCTGGTCGTGCTCTTCAATCGTGTCATCTATCACACTTGGCAGAAGCAACAGAGACTAGAGCAGATGAAAACCTAACAAAATCACTCATAGCGAGCTCGTTTCACGGCAATCGTGTCCATTCGCAGCGTGGGGCGGGTTCGTTTCGGCCGGCACTCCACGAGTGGTTGCACCCTCCGAGTTCGTTTCAGCGGCGGCACCCCAGGCGTGCATGCATTCGCTGCACCGAAAAAAATCGAGCGTGCGCCAAAATGTAATCCCGTCATGCCTCGCTCGGCGAGGAGCGGGAGCGGACCAGCCAAATGCAGCTAACGGAGTTCCCGGTTGGGCCGATAGTTGGCGCCGCGTCGCTGGCTTCACTTTCGTACGTCCATCCAAAAAGCATGCAGGTTCGTTGGTTCTGGTGGGAGTCGGTTGGGTAAACCGACTCCCACCAGACTGTTATGCTTATATTCACCACTCCTCTTTTGAGCGCTGGCGACGTGTATATGATCTTCGCTACCGAAAGCGAAGCACTCTGGGCTCTTCCGACCAACCAGTATGAGGGAGGGGTTTTGTTTGCCCTCGCTCGTCACTCCAACCTTTCAAACCGTTCCGCGTGTGTTGAAATCGAAAGTGCGGATTTTACGGCAGTACGGAGCAACAGCTGCTGCGCGATTATAATAATTAGATATGTACGCCTCTAATTTGACAGAGATTCTGCCGAGTGTTTTGAGTGCCTTATGACGGCGTATTACGGAGTCTAGAGCGCGGCGAAGTGGTGTAACGATTCTTCAAAAGAACTCGAAGTGCTCATTCTTCCGGTTTCTAACAGA
The DNA here is from genome assembly GCF_016920785.2 of Ixodes scapularis. Taxonomy (NCBI): domain Eukaryota; kingdom Metazoa; phylum Arthropoda; class Arachnida; order Ixodida; family Ixodidae; genus Ixodes; species Ixodes scapularis. The sequence goes on along the minus strand of NW_024609873.1, from coordinate 12,715,085 downwards.
CCACAGGTAGACCCCTATATCCATTTCTTTTTTTCAGCGTTCAGAACTCGATCTTTCTATTAGAGCATCGAAATGGATTGCGTATGCAAATCGCCAGGACTTTGGAAGCCTGCCCGGCTTGCCGACGAGCAGGTTGCGCCAGCGTCGTTTGTGCAGCGAGCACTTCGGCGCTACCGCGTTTGCAAGCTGTAGGAAGATTCGTTTGTGGAAAAACGCGTGCCCCACCGTTCTTGTTGCAAATCCGTTGCTGCAAGGACTTGTTCGTCCAGGTGAGTTGCTGTCAGAGCAATCTTCAGTTAATCGGACAACTTCGTGTTTCTATCTTAGGATAGAGTACCGAAAAGCACCTACAGTCAGAGATGTAGTCACTCCAAAACAGTAGTTGTTTTCTTTTTCTTAATTGCATTGCCTATTAGCGAATTTGTTTATGGTTTATTTATTATTTGTTTTTATGCAGCTCGCCTGCAAGCCTGCTTTATTTCGGTGTTGATTTGTTTGTTTGGGTATTCAGAATTTTTGTTTGTGGGACTTGTTTATAGAGCCATTTAAATAATTCGATGATAAGTGCTTTTCTCTTAGTTTGTACATTAAAGTAATTAATTTCGTTTGACATATTTGACACCTTGTACTGCGTTTACTGCCTACTACAGTTCTTGGTTCCCCTTGGAGGGCGGTGGACTGCCAACGGAGTTTGTACGTGTTTGAAATACCGCAACTCATTTGAATGGTGTTCAATAAAAAATAAATTTCAATGGACGTGCTGTTTCTGTTTTATTGCACAGGTAATATCACCCGAAGCGCAGTTGTGAAGTATATCGCGCGCGGCTCGTCTGCTAGACCGGTGCCGTGCTGGCCGCTCGCAGCGGCCGGCACGACACCAGTCTAGCAGAAAAAAAAGGGGAAAAAAGGGGGGAGTGGGGGAGGGGGAGGCGAGGAGGGCGCACGTCAACGACAGTGGTGGCGCCATCTGGCAGTCTTTCGAGACACATTTTCGTCTCCCACCGTACGTATGTTCGCCTTTCTGCCACTAGCGCCTTGTGGCGCTAGTTTCTCCTTACCACGGTGGAGGCGACAGCTGCACCCGGCTGAGCGGACGACGAGGGTTCGTCTGCTACGATGTGTCATTCGTTCAGCGGAACCGAGAGTTAAAAAAAGTAAATTTTCTGAGAGAAATCGTGTCCCGCGGGCAACGGAATCAAACGCGAGCTTGAATTGTGAGCGTCTGCTATTTTATAAAGGAAGCAATTCACAACCCGTGCTTTATTTGCGCATTTTTAGTCGCTCTGTTGCCGTGCAGACGCTGAAATATACCGCTCTGTAAAGAAATTCTCAGAACAAACGCATCAGTGGCCCCCCCATATCTTTATCGCCATCCGTATGCGGGTAAAAAATTGAACATTTGTCAACAAACCTACCCCAGCAGAAACTTGTGACTGCCAAATAAGTATCCGAGAAAGCAAAAAAACATAGTGACTTTACGCGAGGTTTGGACATCATCATCCTGTTTAACATTTACCTTCGTCAGCTATCTTGCCCCGTCATATTTTGTTTGAGAAAGCTCTCGTTCTCGACGCCCACACCAAGCCCACACCATCTGATCGACCTGTAACGACCTTCGAAATCCAATGTCCCACCAAACGTTTTGCTGTATATTCCTACAGACTAGTTTTAAGCCGTACCCTTTCAGTGGTTCACGCATAATGCCATGCTCGAACGGATCAAGCTTCTGCGCGGACAGCATTATCAGTTTTCTCCGGTGCAAACAGTTATAAGAATTGAAAGATCGCAACCAGCTGCTTTGTAGTCAGCTGGTTGAGGAAATTTATAAACATTGGCAGGGAATGCACTCTCGCATTCCTAACCATCACGTCGAACAGAAAGGCGCTAGTTTCGGTTTGAAGTCGGTACTGTTTCTACAACATTGATGGCGACAGCATCAGTCTTCTGCACTCGGTGCATTTGGCAAGTTCGTCTGAGGCAGTTCTCCGTAAGACACTCCGCGAGTGCGATGCATTCTGGGAGAGAACTCGAACGGTGCCAGTGCGTGTGAAACGAACTCGCTATAAGCAACCGCAAGCCTGCTTCACTGCATTGACGCACGCAAAGTGGGAAAGCCCGGCGACGACGAAAACGTTGGTTCGAAAGAACCGGTAAAAGAAAATGGTAAAAAGCCTGCTTCAGGAACGATTAACGAGAAAAGAGTCAAAGTACAGGCTAGCTGGTGGAAGTCAACCATTTCGTCGTTTACCCTGAGACTCAGGGTAAACGACGTTTACCCTGAGTTTACCCCCCAGTCTCAGGGTAAACGACGAAATGGGAAAGCCTCTCCTCCGACATTATTCTCGGCATCAACTAGGTATTTGTGCCAGGTTGTCAAGGCTATACATCGTTCACCCTTTAAGCTGATAATAGAAGCTCTGCCTTCAGCGCAAGCTCGCTGGCTTCCGCAGTGCTTTGGTTGCGCAAATGAGACGAAAGACGACTCCACGTGCCGTGGCAGAAGCGGAGGGCTTCAGCACTGCGGAAGCTACACAAGCCTTGACAACGTAGCGGAGAATAGTGCTTCAGTAGTGTGCGTCTGGAGAGATCCATTACAAAAATGGTCCGAAAAATAGACCGGAGCATCTCGTTTAGCCTAATACGGCCTTTAGAGCCAATGCGAACACTGCATGCATCTTATAATGCCTAAAACCCCAAAACGCAAACATAAAAAAAAAAAAAAAAAAAAAAAAATTGGCGCACGTGAATTTTATTTTGGTGCCAACTTCAGTTTTGTGTGTTTTGACACCACGAACAAGAACGACTAATATTCAAAATAATACGAATAAGGAAAAAAAAGGAAAAAGAAAAACGAGATTTCAAAAACATGCTTCAACTCATCTCAGCGAGAACAGCAAAATATGACCATGGGAAAAACGTAGGAAAACAGTGCTGAACAATAGATACGTCCGCGACACGACTGAAGTATACTTTATTGTACCCTTAAAAAAAGAAAAAAACGAAGAGTGTTTTTGTTTTTCGTTTTCACTCGCATTTACGATCTCTTCCATACGTTGTGCACAGTTTCGTTCAGGCACATTTCAGTCCTCCAAGCGACACTGTTTTATATAAGCTTTCCTAGAAAAAATAAACATTCCCCGTCGCAATCCGCCTCTAAATATGAATGGAAATCTCTCAAACTTGGGAATGCGAGCAATGACGACGAAGAACGCGCCAGCCAAGAAGTAAAACAGCTGTCTAGTAGAAGCCTGCTGGACGTAAGGAAATCGAGCAGACAACTGGATTCCCAATGTCGATGCTCAGTTTCCGCGGCCCCCTTCAGTTTCCTTCACAAACATAGGAGTACCCGCGTATCTCTGTAACCCGAGAATTCGAAAAGAAATAGGGAGCAGTGATGTGATTGGCCAAAGCCATTTTGGAGCACCTTTCGGAGCAGCCACAACAGTGTTTTGCAGCAGCAAATGTGGCCTTTGGAGCTACCAAAACAGTGTTTTGGAGCAACAAAAGTGAATTTCGGAGCAGCCAAGACCATGTTTCGGAGCAGCAGAAGTCGCTTTTGCAGCAGATATTCTTATAAAAAAAATATATTCGTTTTAAGTGCTGTACAAACGAAGGGCACTTTGTGTTGTGTTGTGCTCTGATGCGACTTATTGTGACGAAACTCGCTCCTTGTGGTTCTACTGCTGAGACATCCCACAAGTGTACACTGCTGTATTACCGAGCAATTCCGATACCTTGCTTGCTACCGTTTTACTGGTTCCCGACGTGTCAGATTTTCGGCAAAAGTAAGCAAACTTAAAACAATGAATTGCAAGCGTCCCGGCTGGTGCCTCTGTCGTGCAATCAAGTTCGCATGCACGTGAGGACAACTTCTGCAGGTTTGCAGTTGCGCGTGTTTCGTCGCGCGAGTGGAGATAACGGCAGTGAGATGGAAACCGAAACCATGCCACTCTGCTTCGTCGCTAACCGATTACCAAAATTGTATGCAAAATGTAACTGTTGAGCATATGACGAAAAACTGTCCACCGCCGCGTGCTTCCCAGGCCGGCAAACAAGGTACAAGCTAAACGCACTCACGCACGCACGCACGCAGACAGACAGACTGACCCTGAGCGCATCGATGCAAGGCATCGCGAGCCAGGGTCAAAAGTTTCTTGGAGCGCTTTGTGCAGCGACTGAACTCGAGATAAGCATGCGCGCTGTGCGGGTTCAGCGCGCAGACATTGGCTGTGTTCCAAATCTTACCCAAATGGATTCGAGTTACTCCGGCGGAACATATCACTTGAAAGCACCGATTGAAAAAAGCTGGACGCGGGTAGGTTAGAGTGCCTTCATGTTCACGAAGCGGGACATGAGGGCACCCTAGGGTAGGTTTTAGAACGCCTGGAGTAAGATCGAGTAAATTTTGGAACACGGCCATTGCCTTCCTTGCTTTAGCTCACTTCTCTTCACCGACTTCCTCTCGTTGCAGATTTTTCAAGTACCGGGGTCCCTCTCGAAAGAAAGCCCACCAGAGAAACCTAGGTAATCAATGGCGAGTTTTAGAATAGGGGGCCCCACAGCTTTGGGTGCCCCAAAAAGCTCGGGGCATCGCAGTGGGCATGCGCAAAAGTTCAGCACATGCGCAAAAGTTCAGCGCATGCGCAGTGGGACGCCCCAAGCTGTTTGGAATACCCAAAGCTGTTGGTACCCCTATTTTAAAACTCGCTAATACTTCGACACAGCAGTCTTTGAGTTAAAGAGGGACTTTTATACACCTTTCTAAAAGACACTCGAACCCAGGGGCAACAAACGGTTTTCGAGCCTAGTCACTGAGTTTGAGGCTAGACTTTCACCGGCGTCCCTCCTAACCCTAACCGAGTGGACAGTGATTTCAATAGGCGCAGCCTGCGTAGGCGCAGTTTAAAACGCTGCTGGTGGCTAAATTATCGTATTTTCCCGCTATATTTTGTGTTTCATGGTATATGTATTTTCCCAAGGACATTGAAAAAGCATTGTACCACATTTGAAAAAAAAAAAAATTTAACTATTTTTGTTTGGTACGCGCGCGACAGAACGAATGCGACTGGAATGTATAGTATTTGTGTTTTTTCTTACAATAAGTTTTGACGGCGCCGCGAGATTCACCGCATGTGAAACGACAAAGCGCTTTGCTGTCAAAAATAAATTGCAACAGAAGAAAGTCGAAAGTCATGCATTTCTTACGCTCACAACTAACGTGTTTACCGATGGACAGGACACGGACATACAATTGAGGAAGTGTTAACATCCGAACAATATATCGTACGTACCACACGATGCAGCGTTATCCAAAAAGAATTTATTTGAGAAAGATCTAAAATAACACAGTCCCAATCGACGACAGTCACATCTTGACGATCGGACGGAATCCAAGATGACTTCGTTTTGGGGCACGTTTTGGAGAGAGCTTCCTTTTTTCACAACCGCACCCAGGCAAAGAATAATTTAAACGAGAACAGGAATGTTGATTAACACGCTACGATACTTAATTTCATTTTAGAAAGCGCCATATGTGCGGCGACGTGGGGACGGCAACACCCGACGTCACGCGATCACGCTGACCAGAAGGCAAGGACCAAATATAGTTTTCCCACGGCCGTTGCTTTCAGGAGTGAGTGCTTCAGCTCACAAAGTAACTCCCGCCGCGCAAAAACGTGGTTTCGTACCACAGCATGACGGCATGGCTGGTACCCGGCACGCTAGCGTCGGAGCGTCCGCGCACAGCTGCGTCTATCGTTGAAAATATTTTTGAAAACGACGCGAGTCGAGATCCACGAGACGACGAGAGCGCGAAACGCGAGACGGCGGAAAAACCATGCAAAACCGGATGGCCAATTGACGCATGATACTTTGTGTCGGACGGCCGCTTGCGCCACAAAACACAGTCATGCTCAATTACGGTACTCGGTTTAGTTTCGGTTTTGAAAGGCGACCGAAATTGACTTTTTGGCGCAGGCTTAGCGCAGATTACCCATATTTTGGTAAAATGTAGCAGGATGTAGCAGGGTTAGCCCCTTAGCGCAATTGGCGCAGCAATCACATCACTGTAGGGAGGAAACTGCAGTAACACAGTGATTTAGAAAGAATAATAATAATTGTCTTTAGACAGCCGGAAGGTAGCCAGCCCCAAATGGGCGCCTGGTGTCGCGGCTGTAGACGATACATTTTGCCAGTGTAGTTCAACTGCTAGCCTTTCATAACGCAGTACACGACCACACGCCGGTAGGATGGTTATCCAGATCGAGACTGGAAGGGCTGGGAATGGAACCCAAGATTCTGCTGCGTCAGTTTTCGCTCCGCGCGCGGAGCGAAAGCTTCACCGTAGCCTCCCTCCTCTATTGGCGGCGAGATGTTTTTGGTGGCGCCCTCGTATGGTTCCCTTTCGTGACGTTATTACCCTGCGAACAAAAAGTTGGATGGTGCTTGTTATGAGCCTGGTGGAAGCTTGAAGTCATTGCGCTTAAAAACCAACGCTGTCAACACCATCGAAATTGAAGTTCTTCCAATACTCTTATTTTCGTCCATGAGAAATCCTTTGCTGACGTCATAGTCAGCATTCGGCCAATCGTGGAAGGCCGACTACAGCGACGCTTTCGATCGCTCACGTCGCCAATATACTCACAAATCCTGGCAGTTCGACGGCGGAGTCATAGAGTGCCCGGTCGCAGATTTGGAGCGCAAGGATACGGTAGCACAGAGCATCAAAGAGACATTTCTAGGAGAACCTGGAACTCAGCGCACAGCTTTTGCAGCGGCGAGGACCCGAAACACACTTGTTCACTCGGGAGAAGTGTGTTTCGGCGTCTCGCCGCAGCGGGGCGCCAGTCACGTGTCTCTCCTGTCATCTGTTGTTTACCGCTCCACCTTATCAATTTGGGCGGTCGCTTCTCGTGGAGATCTGCCAGGCTCCACGCAACAGAGCCCGGCGGTGGAAAACCGCCGACGATAAGAGACGGAAAAGCACCGCTTGGGCGCGTTTCTCTGCTGTACGAGTGGCAACTTTAGCACACCAGTGTGCTTCCCACGGGCTCCCAAGACGTTCTCAAATTTACTAATTTAGTGTTTTTTGGGTGACGCTCATTAAGTTTGTACATGAAACCGTATGTTTATTTTCACTAGTTCAAAATTAACAGATCTAATTTAAGGACTTATTGTAACGATTCATTCAGGCGGCACTTGCCTAACTTTCATGACTTAAAACGAAACACAACAAGAACAGTCTAAACTCTAGAAGATTTTGTATAGAGTAGTAAAAAAAGAAAAGATCAAAGGTATCTTTTTGATCAAATTATTTATCTTATTCGGCAAAATGCCCATGAACATAATCCAGCAGGGATCTGAACACAGTGTAGATCTGACTAAAGTCGCTACCGTTTCTCGTTTTACTGAAAGTTTGAAATTACGTCCAAGTGCATATTATTTAATTTTGGGTCATCATTTTCTTTACCCATCCTATTACGACGGGATGGAATACTGGTGGGAAGCGATTTGTTGGCAACACGGCACCGCGAGAAGTTGTGGGATCGCGGTTTGATCATTATAGTTTTAGCGTGTCGTCTTAACGCGAACGGTTCATCCCGGAACGAGTCAACGGCGCTAAACAAATAAACAACTTTTATCGGGAATGGTTAATCAGTAAATACTTCTCAACGTAGGCTCAATTTATATCCAGCCAACGCCTCCGAGGACTTGGTCACCAAAGAGAAGGCGTTTGTGAACAAACCCAAATGTTGTCCAGCAGCATAATTATTCAATATGTCGAATTACTTGAGAACTTGAATACTACGAATTCGAAAATCGGATCAAATTGTCCGGAACATCACTGTTCGATTGGAAATCCAAACTCGCATATTCACACACCCTTCTTTCTATCCAAGGTTAATAAGCATACAGGAATAGTTGAACCGACGCTCTGAAGTTTCTAGTGCCCACACATGCCGATTGCCACCGACAAAGGAAATGGTCGATGTTAGACAGGCAGCACTTTATATAATCCACCCAATTAGGTTTTTATTCAAAAGTAGAAAACCTACAGAGAAGTGGGGTTTTGATCTCATACAAGGAAGTGCCGGGCTGCACATAATGCATATTATGCAATGAAGAGGATGATGACTTAAAGTAATGGAGACCATCGGGCTCGCTCTGCACTCGTCGCAGCTGCCAGGTGGTAGCTGCATTGCATGCCCAGTGCATAACTAAACCGAATTACCAGTTTCAATCCTGTTTGTGAAGTCAGAAACGGGACAATAAAGATTGCTTGCAAACGCATACTGAGTCAAGAAAACATGCCTTGGTATACTCCGTTTCCCAAGAGCGAGTTTTAGGAAACCGAACTGCGCATGCGCAAGCCTTACGCGGTACAGCATGCGCAGTTCGTATCGGAGGGCCCATCGCACCGTATCGAATGTGCAAAACCGGTTCCCTAAAACTCTCCATTGGAAAGTCCGACCATAACCAACAATATACGATCTGATGAAGCTAGTCAAGCTGCACCAAAAGTGCATCGTCACGGCACTCCACGGCTTTGCACGTTTGCCATCACTGACTATACCAATCATGTACGGCAAAACAATGCAGGATCACGACACATTTACAATGCGCAACTGGTTTAGCCGCCGATGCGAAACGCGCAGACGACGAACGCCACGATACACTTTTGGCACTGCTTGAGTGGCTCAACCGGATAGTAGCCTTGGCTGCGATCAAGCTTAATGTGAAACGGAGTATTAAAAAAAAACTTAAACAAAAATCACACACTTACGACTGCTTAAGGCCAAAAAAACTAAAAAGCGGTTTCTTTTTTCTTTTTGTGACTGCTTAAGATTTTTGCAGTGGTCGTAAGCAGTCACAAAGGCTTAGAAAAAGGCTTTTAGCCTCTCCGGTCGTAGGTAGTCGCAAGTGTGTCAACCGCCCTTTGAAATGCAGCCAACATTCTGCTAAAAGTTCCTCTTTTGTGCACTGGATCGTAATTTGTGTAATTTGTACCGGGAATATAAGAGGCAATTAGAGTATGAGTGAGGGGAATAAGGGGAGGTCGATGCAACACCCTCTAAATGACACGGCTAGATTGTGCTAACTCTCGACTTATGGAGGGCACAGATGGGACACCAGAGCAAAGGAAGATCAGCGGGCTCATTGGTAAATAAACTCGAGGCTGATCATGAACAAAATAATTTCACTTACCTCGATACTTCACATAAAGCCTACTGACACAAAATTCATTGTGGGTTTGTGTGAACCTATTTCAATCTGTTTTGCCTATTTGGCTTTTGGGTTAAGTTGTTATGGATGCTGTGTGAGAGTCAAGGGATAGGAGGGCACAAAGGACAGTTGAGAACACTCCGGGGACAGTTTGGCTAGGGAAATGGAGAGTGGGGGAAAGGGAAGAGCCAGGGTGGCAGCGGTGTGCAAGAGAGAGTGAATGGGTGGAACTTGTGCAGAGGTAACAGCCAGGAATGGGACAGTAAAGAGTGGAGTTAAGCCTATGAATTGTTTGGAGTGTGATAGGGAAATACAGCATCCGAGATGGACACGTGGCGCATTCTGCACCAGTTGGCTTTATGCTAAGTATCAGGGCACCGCGAGTATGTGGCTGTTATAACGACATGCATCCAAGCTGCCCTACTGGTGCAGGGTAAGGCCATTGGACTATGGAGCGAGAGGCCCTGGGCTCGATTCCTGGCAAGTGACGATGTGATTTTAGTTTTCCGGGTCTCGCCTGTCAGGTGCCAGGGGAGACTTGGTCGTGTTAGTGAAAACTGTCATTCATTTTTAACAAGGCTCTAGACTTCAATAACAGCCCTAAAACACGTTTTGCATTAAAAAAAAAAGCAGTAAGAATAAAAATTGAGCAAGATAGAAGAAAGTACAAGGAATTGATAGGGGTATTTGTGGAAAAATTCAAAAACCAGGATATGAGCACACTACGGTAGGTTCTTATGACGAGAGGCTTTTGATGTTACCATCTCTATTTTTCACAGTATGCATTCATTCCAAAGGGCTCTGGGACATAAAACTTACAAATAAGGTAAAATTTGTGTTTTTCTTGTGAGGATTGTTGAAGTTGGTATGCAATATGTGCACTGCACAACGTTGTTAGTTCAAACACAACTTTGTCACTTTTTTACATGTTGTATTGAAAGGGACTGGTGGGCATTAACATTTACCACTGAGGTTAGTACCGCAACTGAGCAATCTCTATCACTATAGTAGTTCTGATGACAGTCCTTCAATGCTGAGAAAATATTCTATGGCTTATCTACCCTTACATTGTTATGCCGTGTACAACACAAGCACTTCAAAATTACATTCCAGCTTAGCTTGCAGCTTTGCTATGGCTTGAGAGTCTTGTGCACATCAGTTGAATAGCACTTCTGATGTACCATTTGCGACATGTGTCACATTCCTGACAGCAAACTACACTAGATGACCGACCTGTACAGCCAGAATTATTTTTGCGGACACAGTCAGAAGCAATGCTCTGCACTGTATTGAGCTTGTAGATGCTTGCAAGCTTCCCACCTGCGCCGACCTCAGAGCTTCAGAATAAATTTCACACTAATCAATAAGAACCAAGAATTGATAGATATAGTTTTATGGTCAAGGAAACAAAGGAACAAATGTGAACAAGATAAATAAATTAAACAGTTGAGATGTCTGTACAGAATGCACCCTAGTGTGGCCGGGCGACTGCAACGCACAGCCACCCAGTCACACCAGGGGCCTTAAGTTGGACAATGGAACCAAGGGACTGGAACATCATCACTCATTGCGATTGGTCAGCGCCAACGCTTTCTACATTGGCGGGCGGCAATGTCCCGGCCCCACCGTCCAGCTTAGGGCCCCAGGCACGTTTGTCCGAGCTTTCGGGAGGCACGTAAGACAGTGAATCGCGCACATATTTCGCCGCCCTTTCGTTCGTCTACGATCAAACAACTCTCAATTGTTACGTCGCCTACCAAAACACGAAACGAACGGATGCCTCGGCCAGTTCGCAACGCACATCGTCGAGAAGAAGGAAGTCCTTCATGCTGGCCGGTAGAACTAGTCGGGACACCTTGGACACCAGACTCTGACCCAGCCGTCTCCTGATTGTAATGCGGCAGAGTTCGGATAGCCTGAGCGGATTCGTCTTGACGGTGCGCAGCCAGTGCCTGATGGCCGTCTCCTGTGCCCCCAGCACATTCTGGTTCACCTCGGCGTCTGGCACCGCAAACCTGTTGAGGTCGTAGCCCGCATAGACGATCATCTTCACCAGCCTCAGCTCTCGGAGCCGCTTGGCCAGCCACAGGTTGTCGATGGCGCACGTGTAGACGTTGCCGCAGTTGACGTCGCATCCCTCTCGGATCAGCTCTTCGGCGAAGAGGAGCTTGTTGGCAATGATAGAGCGAAAGAGGGGCGTGTCACCCGTGGTGCCGCTCTCGGCGTTCATGCGGCACCCGGCGCTCAGCAGGATATCCAGGATAGAGCGGAAGATGTCGAAGTTGGATTCGTCCAGGTTCGTCACGGCTTCGTGGAGCAGGGATAGGCCCGTGAGGCTGTTGGTGATGTTCACGTCCCCTCCTGCGCAAGACCAACCATAGGAGGACGACTGAGCTGCATGCTAGGCTGCCTTTGCATGCACATGCCCCCACGGACAATACAAGTTGAAACACCCGATTCTGCCTTTTTTCGCATCTGCGGTCCTCAACAGCTTCGTTATCTCTCAATTAGTCGAAACGTCCAAAGTGTGAGAATCCAATTTTGCGTTGCGCTCCTAGGTCGAACCACGGCTCTCTCAAAAACATGAAGGATTGTTTCAGCTCATACTGTCCACAAGAGTGCCTTATCAGAGTAATGCCTTCTTCAGGAAAACAAGACACTGGCTTCAGGTTTGTTTGTTTACTATAAATAAAGGGTATGGAATTACTTGTCATAAAATGTAATACAATGTAAATAACTTTTTTTTTTCCATTCTTAGTGATGTGATTGGCCTAAGCCATTTTGGAGCACCTTTCAAAGCAGCCAAAACAGTGTTTTGGAGCAGCAAAAGTGGATTTTGGAGCAGCCAAGACAATGTTTCGGAGCACCAAAAGTGCCTTTTGAAGCAGATATTCTTAAAAAAAAATAAAAACATTTGTTTTCAGTGCTGTACAAACGAAGAGCACTTTATGTTGTGTTGTGCCTTGTTGTGACGGAACTCGCTGCTTGTGGTTCCACTGCTGAGACATCCCAGAAGTGTACAGTGCTGTAGGCATTGCCGAGCAATTCCGAAAAACCTCTTGCCACCGTTTTACTGGTTCCTGACATACCAGATTTTTGTCAAAACTAAGCAAACGTGAAACAATCGATTGCAAGCGTCCCGGCTGGTGCCTCTATGCACGTGAGGACAACTTCGGCAGGCTTGTAGTTGCGCGCGTGCTACGTTGCGCGAGTGGAGAGGACGGCTGTTTGATCGAAACCGAAACCATGCCACTCCGCTCCGCCGCTAACGGATTCCCAAAATTGTATGCAAAATGTAACTGTCGAGCATACGACAAAGAACAGTCCAGCGGCGCGTGCTTGCCGGGCCGGCAAACAAAATACAAGCTAAACACACACAAGAAACAAAAAAAAAAAAATATAACCTGAGCGCATTGATGCAAGCAGTGGCGTATCAACTTGCTTTTGAGTGGGGGGACAAACCAAACCTCCCCCCCCCCCCCCCCCAGAGGCCGGGGGCCGGTGCCCTTGGGTATCCTTTGGGCGCCACCGGCCAGTGTTTTCCCTGCCAGGTGGCAGCTGTTTCGGGGGGGGGGGGGGGGGGCAAAACATGCTTCGCCCCCCCACTCTGAGAACTGGAGGGGGGAGGCAAGCACTTGGACCCCCCGGTTGGTACGCTCATGGATGCAAGACATCGCGAGCCAGGGTCAAAAAGATCTTGGAGCGCTTTGTGCAACGGCTGAACTCAAGACAAACAAGCGCGCTGTGCGGGTTCAGTATGCAGACATTGCTTTCTTTGCTTTAGCTCGCTTCTCTTCACGGACTTCCTTTTGTGGCAGATTTTTCATTTATTGGGGTCCCTCTCGAAAGAAAGCCCACCGAGAGAAACCTAGGTAATCAATACTTCGACACAGCTGTCCTTGAGTTAAAGAGGGACTTTTATAGTAACGTATGATTTAAACAAGAACAGGAATGTTGATGAACATGCGGCGGTACTTAGTTTCATTTTAGAAAGCGCCATACATTGAAGTCGCAAAGAATGCAACTTCAATGTATAGTTCTAGTTTTTCTGTACGCTTTTTTACAATAAGTGTTGACGGCTCCGCACGATTCGCCACATGACAAACGACAAAGCGCTTGGCTGTCAAAAATAAATTACACCAGAAGAGAGCCGAAAGGTATGCACTTTTCACACTCACAAATAATGTGTTTACCGATGGACAGGGCATGGACATTCAATTCAGAAAGTGTTAACATTCAAACAATATATTGTACGTACCACACGATGCAGCGTTATCCAAAAAGAATTTATTTGAGAAAGATCTCAAATAATACAGTCACACTTGACAACAGTCGCATCCGAGATGACTTTGTTTTGGGGCACGTTTTGGGGAGCGCTTTCTTTTTTTCACAACAGCACCAAGTCAAAGGAACGAATGCATCTGACCCGTTTCCCACCCCAACCCGGACAACTATTTTTGGAGGTGACTGAGGATTCTACGCGGATTATCTTTGGAAGGGGGGAAAACAACAATCTCAAAATCGCTTCGAGGGTCGTTCGACGTCCTTCACCTCCTTCGTTTCCCGTGAATGTCGAGCAGAAAAGCTTGAATGGCAGGCACTTACCAGCCTTATTTCTCACAATGGAAGATAACACTGAAAGGGTGCGCAGCACGCATAAAACAAATTAAGTGGAAACTTTCAAGAGGGGCCAGAAAACGTTGAATACAAAACCGCAAAAACCTAGGTAGAGAACCGCGCTGAGCGGGTCTTCATAGTCTAAGAAAGTGTCAGAAAATTTCTAGCTGATAGAGGGCACGAAAGTCGCACCAGCCGCATCAGCATCAGCATTATGGTGGCGACCTAGGAGTGTTTTACGGCCGTTGCTGTCAGGAGCGAGTGCTTCAGCTCACAAAGTAACTCCCGCCGCACGAAAACGTGGTTTCGTTTCACAGAATGACGGCATAGCTGGTACCCAGCACGCTAGCGTCGGAACGTCCGCGCACACCCGAGTTTATCGTTGAAAATATGTTAAAAAAAGAGATGCGAGACGCGACCTACGAGACGACCAGAAGGCGAAATGCGAGACGGCGGGAAAACCATGCAAGACCGGATGGACAATTGATGCAAGGTACTTTGTGTTGGGCGGCCGCTTGCGCCACCTAGATCATGCATGCTCAATAACGGTGACCGAAATTGGTCCGAAAGGTGACCGAAATTGGTCCTTTGGCGCAAGCTTGGCACTAGGGATGCCGCGACCTTTTTTCGAATCGAAGTTTCGATGCTCGAATCAAGCGGTTCGAAAGGTTCGAAAGATTTCGATTTTTCGAATTTTCTATATCGTAAAATTCGACGGAGGTCGAATTTTCGAACTTGTTAAGCTAAGAAGTTCGACGCTTTTCGAACCGTCGAACTTATTACGCTAAAAAAATTTATCTTTTTCGAACTTTCGAACTTATTGCGCTGCAAGGTTAGATGCTTGTCGAACTTTCGAACTTGACTGACCAAAAAATTCGGTGAATTTCGAACTTTCGAACTTATTTATCGAGAGAATTCGAAAAGTTTCGAACTTTCGAATTCTGAAAAGTCAGAAGTTCGACGAACTTCGAACTTTTAGGGTAAAAGTTCGACGTTCGTCGAACTTCGAAAGACCGGCGGACGGTTTCAGTAATGGTGTACATTCGTAATTTTTTTTCTCGAACTTTTACACGCGGTGCTGCGTTCCTTACGAAAGACAATGTCGTTTATTTCAGTGCTCTGGAATGCTTAGGTTTAAAGAAATAAATCCCCGAAGGGGCGAGGAAGGACGACGGGTTTTTGACGATTATCGTTTGTGCCAGATTTGAAGCACGCTGCAGCCGGAGCTATTTATGGTAGATATGTTATACTTTTTTAAGAATGATCTATGTATAGCCTAGGTAAGTGCCGTCTTAAGATGGATTATTGTTATTCAACGTGAGTTTTGAAGAAATGTCCAAACATGTATCTGCATGCAATTATGACCTAAACTTGATATTTATTTTCGTCTAAGTTGTTTGAGGTACCGCATTTAAATTAACACCACAGACAGTACATATCATTGCCATCTGCAGAATACAAAATAATATATTCATTGTTTTTTCACGTTAAGGAATAAATTAACTCATGGGAGAAGATTTCTAATAGTGTTCAAGTTCAGCACGTCATTAAAAGAAAACATTTTTTTTTTCGCTTCACGTTCCTGGGTCATGTTTCTTTTAGCCTGTACACATTTTGGTAAAAGAAACTTGTTTCGAAGCTCTGAACCTCTGAATATGCAAGAATAGAACACTTCCGACGAATTCTTGATAGTTTTTTTTTTCTGCTGTTTATTTCCGCATTTATTTTTATTTATTTATTTTTTTTTGTAACTATCGGCACAGGTGTTTAGGTCGAAAAGACAGCTTTGAACTTCCGAACCACTAAGCATGTGACGAGCAGTGCCTTCTGACAACGAGTTTCTAACAATGACCATCTACGGAACCTTTTATGCAGTGAAGAGCGACAGTAGCTATACATATGCATAAATAATTTCAGATTAAAATAAGCTCGACCACGCCCTCTTTCCCCGTATTGTTTTCTTTTACAGTCCGAAATACCTGCAAGGGGGAGAAGGATGCTGAAGCCCCCCCCCCCCCCCTCCCTCCCCCCTTCGCTACCCTCTTTCCCCCCGTTTTTCCTCTTCCGACGCCACTTGCATGGTAGAACGCTCCTCGACCTCGAGTTGTGTCGGCTTTTGTGCTTTTTGCAAGGCGATTCTTCCGTCCCAGAAAATAAACCTCCAGGACAATTATAAACTTCACCGGATCGGATTACTACCAGCGTGCAAGGGGTGGCGAGCTAGTTTGCCAGGTCGCATCAAAGTTTTTCTGAGACTCAACCTCCTGCTTGCCCCTGGCCGTTTCGAACTGGATGAGTCTCGTAAAGCAGTGTGTTCGTGCAATCACTACTGCGTGATGCAGGTTGAAGACCCCCCCCCCCCCCCCCCCCCCCCCAGGGCTGGCGGTCACAATTCTGCACTGGCAAATATTCTAGCACGTCCGGGACACTCGTCGCCTCATTTAATTGCCTGACCAACTTCGCAGAATCTAGATATCACACCCTAACTTTTCTAAACTTGATTTTGTGAAAACCAGTGAGTCGTGAAAACGTTATTTGTAACTGAAACTGTGGAAAAACTTGGATTAAAAAAAAAAATTCAAAATCTTCGAAGATTTTTTTTTTTTTTTTTTTTAACGTTAAAAGAGAATCGAAACCTTCGAACTTTTCGAACTTCATGCAAAAAGAAATTCGAAATCTTCGAATTGTTCGAACTTCATGTCTATAAAAATTCGAAGCGTTCGAAGTTTTCGAATTTTTTTTACAAAGAATTTTGAAATCTTCGAATGTATCGAACCTGAAGTAAAAAAATATTCAAAATAATCGAATTCGAAATTTTAGAAACCGTGAAAGCTTCGAAATTTTCGAATTCGAAACACCGCTGTGGTCAAAAGCTGCGAATTTTTCGAAATCGAACCTCGGTCGGTACGAAAATATCGAAATTTTTCGAAATCGAACCTCAGTTCGCTTCGCAAATATCGAAACCTTTCGAAATCGAACCTAGGGTGGTTCGCGACATCCCTACTTGGCACAGATTACCCGTATTTTGTCAAAATGTAGCAAGATGTAGCAGGGTTAGTCCCTCGGCGCAATTTGGTGCAATAGGCGCAGCAATCACATCACTGCATTCTTTATAGCGATGGTTGCGGTAGCGTCCAATGGGAACAGGGTCCCGGGGTGACATTACAGGTGGGGGCAGGGAGGGCTTTTGGGGGAGAAGGAAGGCCTGCCCCCTCCCCCATCTAAGGACAAATTTTCTTACAAAGGAAAAGACACACAACCAAAGGTGAACCTAGCATTACACCACCCCAGACAATCTTTGAAATTACCCCCCCACCCCCCCCCGCATGCCCTCTCCGGTGTTGGTAACATGCACATAAACATATTTCTGCATTATGATTTCCACGAGAAATTGTGAAGGCATTACCCAAAGTTACTTTGGTGACGCCACTATAGAACTAATTGCCAGCTGCAAAGAGTAGGCTCATCTTCCAAGAATTGGAAGGTACAACTCCAGATGACAATGTCAACAGCAACAAGCGCAGATGTATAGACTCACAGGTGAGCAGTTCAATGGAGTGGTGCTGATGTTCCATCATCCAAGAGCACAAACAATGCTTTAATGTTTCAAAAACAAAGAGGACATTCCGGTGCCGCAGAATGTTGGGGTAAAGCGGTTGATGTTTCTTGGTGCTTTTGGAAAACTTGCACATAATATTCTGCAACATGCTTGGAATCTCTTGGGTTTTCACCCGACTGTGCATCTAAACTCGGAAGTGTCAACATTGAAGAAGAATTTACCGAATGAGAGTTTGCGGCTTGCAGTTCCAAAAGAATGACGACGATACTCGGCTGGTTTCATCGGCGTGGTTAACATATGGTTAACACAATTTTCTTTCTCTGATCGTGCAGTCGCCAATTTTTGTGAGTGCGGCAAGTGTGTTTTACATCGGCGCTTCAATTTGAAACGAGGGACTTTACTCGTGAAAAGAATTAGGCATGGCGCGGGATTTCGGCCTCCCAACAATTCCTCTCTGGAAGCGGCGCAAGCGGGATGTTTTGGTTGTGAATCAAGGGTAGATTGAGTCACGATTGTGAGTAAATCTGCAGGCTATAAAGTTTGTTGCGTTCGTTACTTTTCATTTTTCTAACCTGTGCATTACATTTTTGTGGAATGGTAGGACCAAGAGGTGTTTCTCGCATGGTCCGTCTAACATTACGGCGCTTACATCGGGAGAAAAAACGGCTTTTTTGTCAGCTCCGTGCCGACCGCGGGTCTTTGGCCGAATATATTGAATATTCGAGTGACCAAATACTAGGAATTCGATTCGCGAATCGAATTTGTCGGGAACTTTCTATTCAATTCGAATTTGTATATTCGAGTATTCGCACACCCCAAAATATCACTATTCAATGTTCGGCTTTTTTTTTTCTTGATTCGATTCAGTATTTGGTTCGAAAACTACTTTTCGGTATTCGCACACCCCTAGTTATAACGCATAGTTTTAAGAAGTCCTTGTAAAATCATTTGGCCTTTTTACATTAGTATTTCAATCAAATTGTTTTCGCTCCCTCATCTCTGTCCAACACGTTGCAGTGTCTCTCTTTCTTAAGTATGAATAGGCACCGTTCGCAGTGATAATATAAATGTACAGAAGACAACCCAAGGCAGATACTTAGTCAAGCATTATTGCGGCACATATGAGACCTAGACAACAGAATGAGAAAAAAGATGCAAGAAAGACACACATACACACCATCTTTAAAACTGTGTGTGAGATGATAGTTATGTTACAATAGCGTAAACTGTTTCAATTACTACACTAGTGAAAACAGGTTTTCAAAATACCATACACTAATAAATATTCAAATGGCCACATTTAGTTCGTATTGAATTAGTTATGTTTCGATTTCAAGGGTCCAATTTCCTTTTAGAAGTCATTCTAGCGTCAAAAGCTCAGCGCGTAGAAACTTTATATCACTCGATTTCTTCCGCTTCCTTCCGAAAAAGCGATTCCGCAGAGCTCTAAAACCCTTTCAAATGGTAAGACCTTGTCCAATTGCGCTGCAATTTCCGTTGTGCAGCGGGGAAAACTACGCTGACGCGGTGAAAACGACGTCATTGCTAGTGGACCCGCCCAGAGCGGCTAACATGCTGAAACCTCGACGCTTCCGTCTTCGCATTGCCGCGTGCCAATATCACCGTGACGCAAAGTTGTGAAACGCTGCAAGACGCGCCGCCAATGACGTTAAAGCGAGGCAGGAGGCGCTGCATGAATCAACTAGTGAAGACGTCTGGGAAGGACAAGCCCGGTCTTTTAGCTGGTATCGGTTCACTACGGATTGTTTCTATCAGATTGAATGTGCTCGGCATGTGCTTGTGCGCCCGCCACCACAGCCCAACGCGCATTAAAGACCTTGGCTAGCAGTGGCACTGTACCGGCTAAATTTCTCAGCAACGGCGGAGACAAAAGACGCACAATGGGGCTGACTGACTTCCGGCCGTCCGAAAAAACAAAATATGCAATTGCTCTCGCAGCAAAAAAAAAAGGTGGAAGGCAGTTGAGGGGCGTGTTGTGTCTCCAGGCACTTTGCTGCGTAAGAGTGGAAATAGCGCAGATTTTTTAGCACAAACGCTGCGTGCAAAATGTGTTTTAGGACTGCGAGTTGACTTTACATGTTCGCATTGTGACTGATCCAGGGATGTGATTGGCCAAAGCCATTTTTGAGCACCTTTTGGAGCAGACAGAACAGTGTTTTGGAGCAGCAAATGTGGCCTTTGGAGCAACCAAAACAGTGTTTTGGAGCAGCAAAAGTGTTTTTTCAGAGCAGCCAAGACTGTTTCGGAGCAGCAAAAGTGGCTTTTAGAGCAGATATTGTTAGAGTAATTAGAAAATATTTGTTTTAAGTGCTGTACAAACGAAGGGCACTTTGTGCTGTGTTGTCTTTTGACGTGACGTGTTGTGACGAAACTCGCTGCTTTTTTACTGCTGAGAGATCCCAGAAGTGTACAGTGCTGCAGGCATTGCCGAGGAATTCCGAAAAACCGCTTGCCACCGTTTTACTGGTTCCCGACGTGCCAGATTTTCTTCAAAAGTAAGCAAACGTAAAACAATGAATTGCAAGCGTCCCGACTGGTGGTTCTTTTGTGCAACCATGTTCGCATGCACGTAAGGACAACTTCGGCAGGCTTGCAGTTGCGCGTGCTTCGTCGCGCAAGCGGAGACAACAGCGATTCGATCGAAACTGAAACCATGCCACTCCGCTCCGTCGCCAACTGATTCCCAAAATTGTATGCAAAATATAACTATCGAGCATACGAAAAAAAACAGTCCATCAGCGCGCTTGCCAGGCCAGCAAACAAAGTACAAGTTAAACGCACGCACGCATGCAAAAGAACCAGAGCGCATCGATACAAGACATAGCGAGCCAGGGTCAAGAAGTTCTTGGAGCACTTTGAGCAACGACTGAACCCGGGACAAATAAGCGCGCTGTGCGGGTTCAGCGTGCAGACATTCCCTTTTTTGGTTAAGCTCACTTTTCTTCACCACCTTTCTTCCGAGGCAGACTTTTTCACGTAACGGGGTCCCTCCAAAGAAAGCCCACCGAGAGAAACCTAGCTAATCAATACTTCGACACAGCTCTATTTGAGTTAAAGAAGGATTTGTATGATTTAAACGAGAACAGGAATGTTGACGAACATACGGCAATACTTAGTTTAATTTTAGAAAGCGCCATATCTGCAGCTACGATGGCAACACCAGACGTCGCTGGACCACGGTGACTGGACCAAATATAGTTTTCCCATGCCCGTTGCTTTCAGGAGCGAGTGCTTCAGCTCACAAAGTAACTCCCGCAGCGCAAAAATGTGGCTTTGTTTCACAGCATGACGGCATGGCTGGTACCCGGCACGATAGCGTCGGAGCGTCCGCACACACCCGTGTCTATCGTCCCAAATATTTATTTATTTTTTTTAAATATGCGAGACGAGATCCACGAGACGACGAGAGTGCGAAACGCAAGACGGCGGGAAAACCATGCAAGACTGGATGGACAATTGGTGCAGGGTACTTTGTGTCGGGCGGCCGCTTGCGCCACATAACACACGCATGCTCAATTTCGGTACTCCGTTTAGGTTCGATTTTAAAAGGCGACCGGTCTTTTGGCGCAGGTTTGGCGCAGATTATCTATATTGTGGCAAAATGTAGCAGGATGTAGCAAGGTTAGCTCCTTGGCGCAGTTTGGCGCAATTGGCGCAGCAATTACATCACTGCTGATCGAGTCGGTCGTGTCACGGCGGTAAAATAAACGCTGGCCGACTATCGGAAAATCTCTAAGATAGAGGACAATTCTAGAAAGAAAGTTTAACTTTTCTTTTTTTGCGAATTTTGAGCGGATTAGAGAATTTTATTTTGTAAAGGTTTCCTTTTAGAAAATGCTTAGGGCCAACTATTAGGATTGAAGAATACGCCTCCGCTGAGTTTTGGGATTAAATTGCCTGCTACATTTAGCAGAAAATCTTGCCCACTCCATTTAATGAAAGAGAAATGTACCCTTTGCCCGTGGCATTGCACCTCTTTGCAAACAAACCGCCAGTCAAGTTTCGACCACCCCCTCAAACCTGACACATAAATCTGCCCCTGCTTTGTCGTCAGACTAGAATTAAAGCAAATGATCAAGCTGAGCCAGCGTCGCTGTGCTTTTGGGACTACGTAACTCAAGTTTCCTGGTCTGTGTTGTTGTCCCAAAACTCCGGCTCCCAACAATCAAAAACGCTGTGTACAAATAATTCAATAATATTGCCGCGCCCAGGGCTGAGAAAGCAACGCTCAGTCACGGACCTCCAGAAAGTTCTCGTTTATTCATGTACCGCATGTAACTTCTATCATTTATTCCTGCTTTTGTTTTCTAGAAAGTGCGTGTTCATTCTCGCCCGATCACGTGACGCTCGAGCCGCTTTCGCCGAATCTTCGAGATAGCGACGCACTCTAGATAAGAGGCCGCCCGCGACCTTGTCGAGTCAGTTTCGCCTCAGCGTTCGACCTTGCTGCTTCGCCGCCTTCGACGCCCGCGACGCTCTGTTCTTATTTTTCTATTTCCTTTTATTTTTGGCACAAGTTCGCCACATTAAACGTCTATTTCTTTCTGTGTATTTATTGTTTCTTTTGGTCACCACCCGTGACATTTTGGTGGAGGTGCGGGGTACCGCATGCCCCTGCCGCGTACCCCTCCGAGGGCCCGCAGTCCAAGTCCGACGCCTAGCCCACGAAGAACCAACGAAAGCACTTCCGAGATCCGGTTCAGTCGTCGCACCCAAGGTATACACCCGGAATTCGGACCTCTGCCGCCCAAGACTAAGCAGCCAACGAGACCAACGATGGACAGCCAGTCGTCGCAGAACCCGTCCACCGCCAGCGTCGTTGTCCTGCCCGTCGCACCCCGGACTCCGACGCCTTTCCATGGGGAGATCCACGAAGACATCGAAGACTGGCTGCGACACTACGAACGTGTAGCCCGCCACAACGGATGGACGACTGAGCAGTGCCTCCACAACCTTTACTTCTCGCTTGAAGGCACTGCGAGGCACTGGTTTGAAAACCACGAAGCCTCCTTCCCCACATGGGAGTCCTGCGTCGCCGAACTCAAACGAACATTCATTAACCACCATCGTCGCCAGCGAGCAGAGGACCTGCTTCAAACAAGGGTGCAGGGCCCCAATGAAAGCCTGACCAGCTTTGTAGAGGATGTTCTGCGTCTAAGTGCCCGAGCAGACCCGGAGGCCGCTGAGGAAAAGAAACTTCGAATCCTCATGCAAGGCGTCAAGGCAGAAATTTTTGGAGGCCTGGTTCGCAATCCCCCGACGACCGTCGATGCATTTGTGAGTGAAGCCACGAACATCGAGCGCGCACTGACGGCCCGAGCAAGCCACTACCACCGACTCGCCGGCGCGCCTACTTCTCCAACCGTCGCAGCTACACTTCCGGACCTGAGCACCACCGGTGTCGACAGCCTTCGGGATATCGTCCGGGAAGAGCTCCGGAAGATTCTACCTGCTGCAGATCGCCCAGCCTCACTCTCACTCGCCGACGTCGTCCGAGAGGAAGTTCACCGAGCTTTCCATCCCGAGGTTGCCGTCACCGCAGCAGCACAGCAGGAGCCAGCCGTAAGCTACGCCGAAATGCTCCGCCGAGCACCATCAGCACCGCGTCCGTACATGGCGCCTCCCCGACGTGTGCTTCCAGAGCCGCAGCATTCCCGACGCCAGGAAGATCGGGCACACGTTCGTCCAGAACAAGTTGCACCAAGGAAGACCGACGTGTGGAGGACGGCTGATCGACGCCCGTTGTGCTACCACTGCGGGGAAGCCGACCATATCTACCGACGATGCCCCTACCGCCAGCTCGGCCTACGAGGGTTCGCGCCCAACGACCCTCGACCACGTCTTGGAGAGCAACCTCGGGACATCGAGGACTACCTCCGCCGCTCTTCAACTCCTGAGTCGTCTCCCCGCCGAGTATTCCGTTCGCCATCTCCCCGACGCTCGCCATCGCCCTTCCGCCGGTCTCGCCGAGACAGCCTGTCACCCATTGCGTCCCGTCGGGAAAACTAGGCGCGGCAATGCCGGGAGGTGGTGTTGCCGAAGACGAACGATGCCAAGATCCTCCAAGATCGTCGGAGCTCTCCCACTCTAACGCCGCAACGCCCCGAAACGACGTTTCTGTAACAGTGTCGAATAACCTCAACGTTATCATCGACGGCCACGACGCGACAGCACTCGTCGACACCGGAGCGGATTACTCCGTTTTGAGTGGGAGACTCTCTCGTCGCCTTCGGAAAGTTACGACGTCGTGGGATGGACCACAGATACGAACCGCCGGCGGACACCTCATCACGCCTGTCGGCAGGTGCACTGCTCGCGTTGAGATCCACGGTGAAACCTGCCCTGTCAAGTTCGTCGTTCTGCAAGACTGTTCGAGAGACGTCATTCTCGGAATGGACTTTTTGTGTGAATACGGCGCCATCATCGACCTTGGGGAGAACAAGCTGACGCTTCGGAAACCTGTTCCCTCGGCGGAAGATCCCAAAGCGACGTTAGCTGCAGTGCGAGTCCTTACCAGCCAAGTAAACCTGCCGCCGCTGTCCAGTGTCTTTGTCGCCGTCGGGACCGACGAAGCCACCTGCGGGATAGCACTGTTGGAAGGAAGCGTCCAACTTCTCCTTGGACAAGGGATTGGTATTGCAAGAGGCGTAACCGAGCTCCAGGACGGGCGTACCGTAGCCCTTGTCACCAACTTCCGGCAAGAGTCGCAGCACCTTACAAAGGGTACAGCTGTGGGCTAAGTCGAGGAAATTCAGGACTCGGCCGCCATCGCCGTGATCTCAGAAGACGCCTCTCCGACGCACCACAAGGGAACCACGCCGTCAAAGCTCGACATCGACCCATCCCTCCCAGGCCCACAACGACGACAGCTGACTGACGTTCTCGCTGAGTTCAGTGAGTGCTTCGCCACATCGTCAAGGCTACGCCAAACAGCGGTTGCGAAGCATCGAATTGTTACTGACGATGACGTGCCCCCTATTCATCAGTCGCCGTACCGAGTTTCGGTGAAGGAGAGGGAAACCATCCAGAAACAAGTTCAAGAAATGCTTGACGACGATATTATTCAGCCTTCAAGCAGTCCGTGGGCCTCTCCAGTCATGCTGGTGAAGAAGAAAGACGGAACCCTTAGGTTCTGCGTGGACTACAGGCGGCTGAACGCTGTTACAAAGAAAGATGTCTATCCGCTTCCCCGCATAGATGACACCCTCGACCGTTTACGCCACACCCGGTACTTTTCGTCGATGGACTTGAAGAGTGGCTACTGGCAGATTGAGGTCGATGAACGGGACCGCGAGAAGACTGCCTTTGTCACGCCCGATGGACTTTACGAGTTCAAGGTGATGCCCTTCGGACTCTGTACGGCGCCGGCGACTTTCCAGCGGGTCATGGATACTGTACTAACGGGACTGAAGTGGCAGAGCTGCCTCGTTTACCTGGATGACGTCGTCGTTTTTTCGCACGACTTCGACGAGCACTTGAAACGGCTTAGGGCCGTGCTCCAAGCCATCAAGACCGCAGGGCTCACACTCAAGCCAACGAAGTGCCGCTTCGCCTACGCCGAACTTAAGTTCCTTGGTCATGTCGTTAGTAGCGAAGGAGTACGCCCTGACCCCGCGAAGACATCCGCCGTAGCCGAATTCCCTCGACCATCGGACAAGAAGGCCATCCGCAGATTCCTGGGGCTGTGCGCGTACTACAGGCGCTTCGTTCAAGACTTCGCAAAAATTTCGGCGCCCCTAACACATCTTACGAAAGACGCCGTGAAGTTTCACTGGGCAGAAGAACAAGAACGGGCGTTCGACGAACTGAAACAAAGACTTCAGACACCTCCGATCCTCGGACATTTCGACCAGCACGCCGAAACCGAAATTCACACGGACGCAAGTAACTCCGGCCTTGGTGCGGTATTGGTACAGGTACAGGAAGGCACGGAGCGAGTTATTGCCTACGCAAGTCGGACACTGTCAAAAGCGGAGAAAAATTACTCCACGACGGAAAAAGAATGTCTCGCGGTTGTATGGGCGATCACAAAGTTTCGTCCGTACATATACGGGAACCCATTCCGGGTGGTCACAGACCACCACTCGCTCTGTTGGCTTGCAAACCTCAAAGACCCTTCAGGACGCCTGGCTCGATGGAGTCTTCGACTGCAAGAATTTGACATGACCGTAGTCTACAAGTCAGGACGGAAACATAGCGACGCCGACTGCTTGTCCAGAGCCCCCGTCGAAACGCCAGACTGTACCGACGTGGATGATGACGAGTGTTTCCTAGGTGCCGTGGACACCAACGACATGGCAGGACTTCAACGAGACGATCCGGAGCTCCGTGCCCTGATTGAGCATCTAGAAGGACGAGGAAGTACCGTTTCTCGTGTCTTTTCACGAGTCCTGCCGACCTTCGCTATTCGAAGAGGTGTACTTTATAAGAAAAATTTTGGAACCAGTAATTCGTCGTGGCTTCTGATAGTCCCCACCAGCCTTCGAGAAGAGATTCTTCAAGCCTGCCACGACGACCCAACTTCAGGACACCT
Source organism: Ixodes scapularis (assembly GCF_016920785.2). Taxonomy (NCBI): domain Eukaryota; kingdom Metazoa; phylum Arthropoda; class Arachnida; order Ixodida; family Ixodidae; genus Ixodes; species Ixodes scapularis. The sequence continues at coordinate 12,689,133 of NW_024609873.1, read as the reverse complement.
CGGTTACAGCCGAACACTAGCCCGAATACGTGAAAAATACTACTGGCCCAAGCTGCCGAAAACCGTCCATCTCTACACGCGATCGTGCCATGAGTGCCAGCGACGCAAGAAACCGCCGTCAAAGCCAGCAGGTCGCCTTCAGCCGATTCCCCCTCCAACCAAACCGTTCCAGCAAATTGGAATGGATTTGCTGGGCCCTTTTCCACCGTCGACCCTCGGAAACCGCTGGATAATCGTCGCCACAGATTATCTTACGCGTTACGCCGAGGCGAAAGCCCTTCCTTCGGGGACTGCTGTCGAAGTCGCGAAGTTCTTCATCGAGTCCATCGTCCTCCGGCATGGCGCCCCCGAAGTCCTGATCACAGACCGAGGGTCATCGTTCATGGCGCAGTTAACCCAGGAGATCCTTCGTCTAAGCCAGACGGACCACCGTCGGACAACTGCATACCATCCGCAGACAAACGGTTTGACGGAGCGGCTCAACAAGACCATCGCCGACATGATCTCCATGTACGTCGACGTGGAGCACAAGACATGGGACGAGGTATTGCCATACGTCACATTTGCCTACAATACGGCCGTACAATAGACCACAAGAGTGACGCCCTTCCAGCTGGTGTATGGCCGGAAGGTGACGACTATGCTAGACTCTATGTTGCCGCACGATCCAGTCGACGACGGAAGCGATGACGCCCAGGTGGTTGCTCAACGGGCAGAAGAGGTCCGCCAACTGGCAAGACTACGAATTCAAGACCAGCAACATGTCGACGCCGGCCGATACAATCTTCGCCGGCGTGACGCCCACTATCAACCCGGAGACCGGGTATGGGTGTGGACACCAATACGGCGCCGCGGTCTCAGCGAGAAGCTTCTCAAGCGCTACTTTGGACCCTACAAGGTGCTTCGCCGTCTCGGGGACTTAAACTACGAAGTCCTTCCCGACGGAACCCGCCCATCTGCAAGACGTCAGCCGCGACCCGAGGTAGTGCACGTCGTCCGGCTGAAGCCGTATTACGAACGATAGGACTCTCCACTCTCGTCGACGAGTGAACTGTGGACTGTGAACTCCGGCTAGCAATTCTGCTGTCCTTTTGTTTTTTGTTTTCCGTTTTTGTGCTGCATCGGGACGATGCACTTTTAAAGGGGGGGATAATGCCGCGCCCAGGGCTGAGAAAGCAACGCTCAGTCACGGACCTCCAGAAAGTTCTCGTTTATTCATGTACCGCATGTAACTTCTATCATTTATTCCTGCTTTTGTTTTCTAGAAAGTGCGTGTTCATTCTCGCCCGATCACGCGACGCTCGAGCCGCTTTCGCCGAATCTTCGAGATAGCGACGCACTCTAGATAAGAGGCCGCCCGCGACCTTGTCGAGTCAGTTTCGCCTCAGCGTTCGACCTTGCTGCTTCGCCGCCTTCGACGCTCGCGACGCTCTGTTCTTATTTTTCTATTTCCTTTTATTTTTGGCACAAGTTCGCCACATTAAACGTCTATTTCTTTCTGTGTATTTATTGTTTCTTTTGGTCACCACCCGTGACAATATGCCTTCCATGTTTCGTAATGCTATACATATTATTTTACAATAATGAAAGAGGGACATTGAAGACAAACAGACAATACAGGCTTTCGACTTTCAACAAAACGTTGAAAGTCCAAAGACTGCATTGCCTGTTTGTCTTCAATGTCCCTCTTTCGTTATCGCAAATTAGAAACCAATACGCTCAACCATCTAGATATTATTTAGAGTCAAAAACTGGCAGCCACCTTTGTCTCCAAACTCCTACAACATATGGAATGCAGCATTCAAAGGGCCCCCCCAACCCCATCGTCTATGTCTTTTAGAGCACAGCTCTTGGGCGCCCGTTTCCAGCTTAAAGGAGCTGTGCAACGATTTTAACGTTGAAAGAATTGGCATTTTCTGCTTTTGATATTGTTCACTGTGTCACAAATGGTAGAAAACACACCTCCTTTCATCGCAATGTTGCAATTCCGCCGCGTAATAGCGAGGCAAAACTTGGAATATTTCCCGACCTGCAGCCACGAGCGGCGGCCATGAGAAACAAGCGGCGTGACGTCACTTGGGTCGTTGTAAGAAAGATAGCAAGTTGTGCGAATACCTGCTCGATAAAAGGTAACTTTTTTTATAAATCTTGTCGTTCCAACATATATATAAATGCGTCAACACCCTGGTATCATCGACAAAACTTTTATTATACGGAGTTTTAGTGGCGCCATCTATCCTAGGTCCACAAAACCGCGAACAGCCGCCAGAAGCCGGAGGGGGGAGGGACAGCGCCGGACGGGCAAGGACGGGTGGTCACGCGGTCGGGAGCGGATGAGTTCTCGCTGCTCGCTGATGGCTCTAAAGAGAGAACTTTTCCGGAACTCCGCGCCTACTCTAGTGACGTCACTGTGCACGTGACCCGGAAGACGATGCACGAGTTGAGAGGTGGCAAAAACCTGGATCTTTTTCATTTTTTTAAGTAAAAACTAGGGTATCCAGGCAAAATCTGTTTTCTGGAGTTCACTGCAGAAGTGTCAGGCATCAACTTCCACAATTATTTAAGCAAAGCCCTGAATTTGTTGCACAGCTCCTTTAAGCAGCGTCACCATCACCGTAACTGCGAGTTGCATTCTGGGATGTTTGCCACAATGACGTCCCACATGATGTCACAAAGGTCACTAAGGTTACGAGTGACATCACAAAGGTCTCTCGTGAAGGCCACACCGAAAGTCACAACCTTCACGAGTGACGTCACGAGGGTCACAAGGGGAGAGAGGAGGAAGGGAGAGGACGAAACGAGGAGAATGAGAGGAGGAGGATGGAGACGAGGAGGGGGAGGGTATGGAGGAATAGGAGGGGCATACCCTCCTCTCCGTACCCTCCTCCTCCTCCTCCTTAAAAGCTGCACTCTAATTCGGCCTTACAGCAAATTCTAAAGGTCTTTCATTTTTTTTTTTTTGGAGTGCAGCTCTTAAGCGCCCGTTTCCGGCTTGAGCGGCGTCGCTCTGGGCGTAACCGTGAGGTCACGTGACCTCAGGGGGGGTCATGTGACCTCACGGGGGCCACGAAGGGGTGAGGGAGGAGGAGGAGAGGAGGAGTAGCAGGCAGGATGACGAGGTGAGATGGAAAGAGAAGGGGAATACTCCCCCCTCAGCACCCTTCCATCCTCCTCCTCAAGAGCTGCACTCTAATTCGGCGTTACAGAAAGTTGTAAACGGCTTTCATTTTTTATTATGACAATAAACAAGAAATGATTCCTAAGCATCATTTCAAAAATTCTAAAGCTTGGGAACAGCGCATTTACAAAGAAAACAAACAATTTCAAAATGGCAAATTTGAAACTCGCCCAAATTAACAACGTAGATGGTGAAACTGTGCGCTCCTCACCTTCTTAAACAACTTCAAATTGGAAGGGTCGTTTAACCTTCTCTCTCACCCTCTCGTCGAACGTGGCAATCGCAGTGCCCTCAATGGATCTCCGACCGGTGCGATTATTCCGCCCGTGCATCGAAAGCGGCCCCAAAGTGTCGACGAATGACATCGGAAAAGTTGGAGCATCATGCCGTGGGATGTCGCAATACCGGCAGTTAGTGCTAGAAGTTCCGGCACAAAACTCGAGCGAAAACGAGCATCGTCGCTATTGTCATGATATCCCAATTCCTGGCTGCCAAAAGCTTCCAGGACCGTAAAGCTAGGGTGCAACCTCTGCCGCAACACCGCCAGGATAGTAAACGCGCCGGTCGGAGATGCGTTTTAAGCAATGTGGTGGGGGGGGGGGGGGGGCGGTAACCTCGCGGGCCCGACGTTCCACCCACCGAACTGGACGAGCTCGCGCAGCATGCTGGGGCTCTTCTTCCGTATGGCCAGGTGCAGGGGCGAGTTGCCGTGGACGTCCCGGGTGTTCACCGACACGCCCCGGCGGAGCAGGAGCTGCAGCAGCTCCGGCACGGCCGAGCTCACCGCATCGTGCAGGAAACGCTTGCCCTGCAGCACCTTGGCCCCCGCGTCCAGCAGCAGCTGCGCCATCACCACGTCCACCTTGGCCACCGCCACCCACAGGGGGCTGCGTCCTGTCCACGGGAGAGAACAAGGTTTCAGGAAACCTGGGCAGTTGTAAAGAAAAAGAAGGGGCATGCAATGCCCCTTTCTTTCTCCCCCAATATTTTAGTCACATGGGCACCCTTGACTACGGTTGAGTGCGACCGAGGTCAGACTTGACTGCGGTTAGGGGTGTTCATGTGTTTATGTAACTGCGGTATAGTTGGTAGTAACTGCTAAACCTACTTAAGTGTGACTGCAGCTTGGGAGAACATTCTTAGATATATCAGTTGTCGAGCTCCACGGACAAGCGGCACTCAAAAACAGTTCTTCTTTGTTGCCCGCACGCGAGAGCAGGTACGGACAGATAGCGTGCCCACGCAAAAGCAGGTACGGACGGATAGGAGAAGGACAATTCTTGAGTGACACCCTTTTGGTCCAAACGTTTGCATAAACATAATGTTTATCACAAAAATGACCGCATCTCCACGTGGTGAATGATGTTGACTGGGGCGAAGCTCTGGTGGTGCTTGTCTGCGTAGACGCTGAGCCGCAGCATGCCGAGCCTTTCGTTCGTTTTCATCCATGTCAGAAAGAGAATGTGTGGTATGGAACGCGGTTATATACGCATTTCAGCATTTGACTGCAGTGCCCTCTCGTCTATAAAAGTTGAGCCAATGCATGCAAAGTTGAACACGGTTATATGCGCATTTGATTGCAGCGCCCTCTCCTGTATAGACGTTGAGCGGCTACATGCAACGTTTCATCCATGACATCCCCAGCTCTTGAGTTACTACCACGTCTCAGAGCCCCCTACTCGTCCTGCAGTCGCGGCCGAGTGGTTCAGGCAATGGACTAGAAATCCATTGGGGTCTCCCCACACAGGTTTGAATCCTGTTAACTGCGCAAACAATTTTTTTTTTTTTAATCTTTTTTTTTGCTTTACACGAGCACGTGAGCTCAAGAGCACGATCACGAGCACGAACACCAGCAAGATCGATGTGAGCACAGACGCCAGACAGACAAGGCTGGACCCTAAGGAGCTTTGCCCCCAAAATCGCGATTGATTCACTTTTCTTTGGAACCGACGTGAATTCAACACTTTACCGGTTCTTCCCATGGGATGGGCCGACAGCGTACCGAGCGCCATTGAGTGGACGCGCCACGGAAGTGCACCAATTGTTCTCTAGGTAGTGCTGCACATCTTGGTCGTCTCGGTTCTTTGTTGGTCTATACCAAAATGTAATCGACAAAAAAAACCTGCTTGAAGCTCTGTACTTTTTTCACCTATTACGTCCAAGCTGATTACATTTTTTTGTGATTATATTTCTATTACGTTACTAGAGCCTCGCACACTAACTCCCGAGTGTGCGATGCAAGATTAAAATGATACCCAGAAACCCGTTGCTGGTGCCCTGAAGTCGCTCACGCAAATTTTGAGGAATGTATTTGAAAACATATTCGGAAGAGACTAAATACATTTGGGTGTACTTGTATCTTGTACTTAAACGCTTTTTTGGAAATGCAACTAGATTTGTAATTAAATATATTTTTGACGAAGTATTTTCTATTTGTATTTCGATACATATTTGCATGTATTTTGGCCATCCCTGCTTGAAAGGATGTGCAAAGTTAAAAGATCAATGTCACGAAAACTTCGTCACGGAAGTGACGTTACACAGATAACACCGGAGCGCCGACTGAATAGGTGACCGGCGTTTTGCAGCAGCTGCCCTATGGGTATTATTTACTTCCAGTTCGTAGCTAGCAGCCGACGCACCACCATGGCGGTCATGGAAGCGTGTGTTGAACACCCAATCAATTCGACCCACCTCCATCTGCTGCTGGTTGAGTTACGAATTTCTGATCGCCTCAAGTTACTTTTACAGATATGTTAAGTAGGAATTTGTATGCAGAAGCATCGAGAACGGCCATGAAAGCGTGGAGTGAGTGCAACCAGTGGCAATTTGCACTTGCACTGCACTTTCCAAATCGTCACATGAAAACTCGGGCTAGGTTAGCTATTTTGTTTTTCTTTTGAGCCAGCATTCTCTATTGGGTTTTGTTTATTTTTTGATAGTTCCACTAGATCACATCACCCACTGAAATAGGTACAAATGCAAGCCGTGGGTCACGGCTAGCTGAAATGCCCAACAGACCCTTTCCGGAATTCAGTCTGGCCACTTTGATCATTATCATCATCATCTGAAAACGGGGTATGTGCTATACTAATGCGGCCTTCTGTTTACTGATGAGGGAAGAAGTTGAAGATGCTCCTAAGCAGATGATTCGAGGCCTATACATGCTAGATGTTAGCGCGGCGTGAAGCAGAAATTGAACGCAAGAGCTGCGTAAGCATTCATTTCTAACTCGGTCCCAGTCAATCTGTTAGTAGCACTAACTCGGCTTCAAAGCCCCTTGATGTATAGAACTCTATCAAGGCGTCTATGTGGGTTGGCGCTTCGTTCCGACTGGCTGCATTTGTTTCGCCATCGACACTAAAAGAGATTGAAGAATAATTGTAGTGAAGTGCACATTCTCGTTTACCGTGGACCTTTAAGTGACGGAGCCCTATTAAATATTGCGGACCACAGGTTCATTGCCGCCATTAGTATAGTAAAAGATAAACTGCCATTTGAGTCACCAGATGGCACTGAATTCCGGAAAGGGTCTACTGGAGCTTTGGCGTATTTTTGTCATTTTTGAAAACACCTGAGACTGGGTGAGAAAATCTTGAAACAACCAAAAGTTGAAGAGAGGAAAAAGAAGACAGTCTGATGATGTCTCAAACTTTTTCTCAAACAAACAAACAAATTTCCCGTTGCCATTTGTATGCCTGCAATAAGAAACAAGCCCGCTTTTAACAAAAAGCTACAGGAGGCCCGCCACAGATAGAGCGAAAAAAAGCTACAAAACATACCGTAAAATCCCGTGAAAATGCTCACCCAAAATGAGGCGATATATGGTGAAACACATGGGGTGGGCTATCTTTTGGGATGCCACAGCAAAACTTTAATAAATACTAATGATAAGCACCGGGGCACTCGCTACAAACCACGCGATGCAGGAACTGATACTGCAGATGGTGGACACGGCAAATTCGCGTTTCACGATAGAAGAGACACACGGGAATTCGCTACAAACTCCTGTGTCACGGGAACGGATACCACAGATCGCGGACGCAGCAGATTCAAGTTTTATGGTGCAATAAAGACGCGGGAACCCGCTACAACCTTGCCTGTCAAAAAAATTTATATCGCGCGCAGATCGCGGACAAAAACGCGGGAATACGGTACGAACTCGTATGTCACGGAAACAAATACCGCAGATCGCCAGAATCTCATTTCACAATGCAATACCCTATACACATGGGAACAACTTGCGCGTGTTACAGGTAACAATTGATGTCACGCACGCAGATCTCGACAAAAGCACGGGAATTTGCTAAAAACTCTGGACTAAATAGCACAAATTGCGAACGCAGCAGGTTCGCATTTCACGATGCAATATACACGTGGGAACAACTCGCGTGTTATGGGAGCCGATATCACGCGAGCAGATTGCAGACAAAAACGCGGGAGCCCGCTATGAACTAGCTTCTTGGACATACCGGTCACGCAGATCGCTCTGTTGATGCGCAATTCCTGTCGAACATCGCTTGACGTCCAATGGAAATCGGGGAGTGGGCGATGTTTCAGGAGGGGGCTTCCTTACGTATTTTACGGTACTCAAATTAAGTGCAAAAAAAAAGCTATTTACAGAATATTTCTACAAAATAACCACGAAAACAAACTACTGCGTACCGATTTAACGCAACTAAGGCGACCGCCACGCATTGTCTGAGCGAGAGAGGAATTCGCATTGTCCGTTAAGTTGTCTTCTCCATAATACGCATGACGTGCACCACTGCGCATGTTATGCGGGAAATTTTGGGTTTTCGGCCATTCCCGTCTGCCCCGAAGGTGTTTTTTCTCCTCTGTTTAGCCATCCGAGTACCGACCTACTCGAAAGTACACGGACTACACAAAACCCTACCTGACTGAACCTATTGCTGCCGACCGTGACTATCCCTGGATTCTGTGAAATATGTCACTCCCTGAACCACCAACAATAAAAAGAAAGGTCCCGTCACTGAAGGTGAAAAGGTGAAACGGACCCTCCTGAAGACGTTCGGCTTTGCTTGCAGAAATCCGCGATTGCCAAGAAGTATGAGGTAACTCTGTTGACACTGTCAACAATAATTAAGAATGCCGACAACATTGACACGGTGCTAGACAACAATGCTACCTGCGCAGATTGCAAGAAACTACTCAAGCCAATATACGAGGATGTCGAGGCCGCACTCTTTCAATGGTTTCTGGACACGTGTGCCAAGAGCGTCCCGATCAGCGGTCCGATTCTTACCGACAAAGCGTGCAACCTGGGGTTCATCTTCGGGCACGACTTCACGCCTGGAACCGGCTGGTTGCAGAGGTTTAAGGACCGACACAGCATCACCTGCAAAAGCATTGTTGGCGAGGCCGCGTCTGTCGACGACACGGTACTCCAAGGTTGGCTGAACAAACATCTCAACCGAATCTTCGCCATGTATGCCGACTGCGACATTTATAATGCAGATGAGATGGGAGTGCTCTCCCAGCTGCTCCCGGCCAAGACGCTTCCATCAAAAGACGACAAGTGCGTCGGCACCAAGACGAGCAAGGAGCGTGTCATGGTCCTGGTGTGCGCGAATACAGACGACAGCGAGAAGCGCAGGTTGCTGGTCGCCGGAAAATCCCATAAACTGCGGGGCTTTGCTGCCATGGTTTCGCTTCCTGTGACGTATGTGCAAAATGGGAAGGTGTGGATGACATGGGAGCGCCTTCAAACATGGTTGACCATCTTTGACAACTACGTGGCATGCAAGAAATGGAAAGTTGTGCTTCTACTAGATAACTGTAGAGCACATCACATCAATCCTCTGCTTAACGCCGTGGAAGTCCTCTTCCTGCCGCCAAACACCACGCCAAAGCTTCAGCCGATGGATGTTATTGCCAACTCAAAGGTCTATTACCGTCGCTGGGTTGTCCGAGCGTCTCCTCATCAACCTACGGACCAACGTGACACCGAAGGACCGCAAGGTGACATTGGCCAAAGCTGTGCAAATGGTCAATGGCGCGTGAACGGATGTGAGGAGCAACGCGATCGCACAATGCTTCAAAGGTTTTTCCCGAACCAGGCTGCCCGACTCTGCTGCTGTGGGCAACAAAGCGCAGAGTCACTTTGTTGCCCACAGCAGCAGTCGCTGAAATGTGTGCGCTGCTGGAACGGCTCTGAAAAAGCATGGCCAAGGATCAACTTGTACCGTCTCGTGTTGACCTTGTCAGCTTCCTCAGAACAGAGGACAACGTTGTGGCCACCGAGAACTTGACTGATGAAGCCCTCGCGAACTGTGACCCGAGGCAGGTAGCGAAAGGAACAAGAGTGACGACAACTTTGCGAAAAAGTCAGTGCCCGCCGGAATGGCTCTCACCGCAATAGAGACCCTCCGTGACTACTTCGCTGGTGCCAAGCAGGTCGCACTTGGACAAAGCCTTTTCCTGCACTTGGACGCAATCGTCCAAGCGATCGTGAAGACATCCCTTACGGAGTGCGTACAGTCGCGAATCGACGGCTGTTTTGGAAAGCATTAAAATCGCGTGGTAAAGCAAATGATTTCTCGATTTTTTTTTTTTTTAAGTCCACACATAGCGAAAAATGAATACAGCGAACTGATTTTAAATTGATGCGGCATTCGTTATAGGTGGGCTGTACTGTTTAGCAAGCTGCCACTTCGCGGACACTCTACGGCAGCTCATTACAAAAAAAGTTCATTTGAGCTGTCGATGTAACGGTTAGACGGCCTGTCGATGAAACGTTAAGCAAAAATATTGCTTTTATTTTGCTGGCACGCGTTTCTCGCCGAAATAAATGTTGCACGTGCCCCCAACATCATTTATTCTTTTTTGACAATATTAGGCTTAGCAGGATGTCAGCTCGCAGATAAATTTCTTCTTTCTCTTTCATTTATTCATCCGGCTAGCATCATGGTCTCAAACTTCTGCATCCCATCCAGCTGCTAGCATCATATTCTCGCGGGGTTTCAGCTTCCTGCCGCACATTGTTCATTCCAATTTGAATAAAATATGCATCCCAGGCGAAAATCAGTCCACTTCCAGCTGGATTATGGAACTGGAAATGAGGCAGTCCAGCTGGACACAGCTGGAATCCAGCTGGACTGCCTCATTTCCAGTTCCATAATCCAGCTGGAAGTGGACTGATTTTCGCGTGGGATGGCAGAAAAGAATAAGCTACGCACGCATTACGCGTTCAAAATTAAAAGTAAAATTCGGACTCGGCACAACAGAACACATAGCAGCATTATGTAGATGTCCGAAGAAACACAGTTCTGGTTCAGATTTCATTTTTCGCTCTCTTCCAAATTGGTAAGCTAAGAGAAATAAAACTCTGCTTAGTGGTGGCACTCGTTAAACATGGCCCCCCACTGACATTGGGGACTGCTACAAAGACAGTTTCAATTGCACAATTTAACTGCTTATACTGGTTGTCTCCGTAACAACAGCAGCAGCGAAGACCATGGATTATGTTGGATTACTTGATTTCAGCTAGTCCAGCAACGTTCCCCCCCCCCCCCCCCCCCCCCCCCCCCCCCCCCCCCGAGGTGTAGAATATTGACAGGTGCTCGTCGGAGAGCGTTATTCTAGCTTTCTAGGTTGTCCCAAGCAGGGGCACATACTTTATATGTGCCGCAATCCATAAAAACAGCAGCGGAGGATAAGTTAGGGCAGTGTTATAAAAACCAAGGTCTCGTGCAAAAAAGAGAGTAATCTGGAGAAAATACAGCTCCGCAGGCAACAGCTTCTCTCAATGGCATGACACCACAGAAGAACGTACACTTGCCAACGAACCAAAAAAAGATGGTATCAGTTAGAGCTCCCTACTTTACAGAAGTGATGGTGGTGAAAATCGGGTGCACTTTGTATATTTAGGATTTTTAAAAATCACAGCACAACTTGGTAAAACCACAAATGTTTAAAACTTTTGTTCGCATTTTTGGACAAATTCCAACTTCAGTATTCAAATTTGACAATTTATTTTTAGACATCAATGTAAACTTTTTTTCTTCTAAAGAGCAGCTTATAGGCTAGATTTGTAACTTGTTATTAAAATGAAAAGGGTTTTGTCTATCTGGCGAAAATTATCTTTGAAAACATGCTAGCACATATAGACCTGGACAAGAGGGAAGAACAATACAACACAATGCACCGACTTCTGACTGTTTAATCCTCAGATATATAGAGGAATATATCCTCTTCGTTATTGCGCCACTCTACCAAGCCTGTACCCCGCTGCTGCTCGCAAAAACTGTGTCTCTTTAACCACCAGGTAAATCGAAGCTGCGCTTTTTGACTTGATCAAGTCTGCCTCTACATTTCCTCTTAGCATTTTATCTTTAAAGGACACATGCAAAGGAAAAGAAACATTTTTTTAAGCAGCCTGGTTGGGAAAAGAAAGCCATAAAAAAACAAGAATCAAAGAAATAATAAAAACACTTAGGGACAAGGACAGACAGCACAGTTCTTTCAACTAGAAACAAACATTTACTTATGTCTCCTTCAATACATACTCTCTCCCTCCCAACTTTTCAGACTAAAGAAGATAAATATATTTAAATATATATATACCTATATATATACACACACACAGAAAAGACGAAATCCCTAAATAAACTAGAAGATAAAGAAAAAGAAAATAAGAAAGAAAAAAGAAACACCACTGAGAAATTCAGATAGATGAGCCCTTTGACTAATTCAGCTCTGGCTTAGTGCATTTCAACTCTGGACAACACAAGAGAAGGAGACATAAAACAAATTTACATTTTAGAGCTATATTTACGCAACCATACGAATTCGTAGTTCGTGCCCGCGGGCGCTACGGAAAAGTGGCCGCTATTTATCACGTGACTGGCCTGTATTTGTCACGTGGTGCTTGTGTTCTTTCGGAAGCTTCCTATGGTCTCTAAAAGTTACTTATTCATCTTCGTTTGAAGTGCAACAAAAAACGAAGATCAATAAGTAACTTTTAGAGCCCAAAGGAAGCTCCTGAAAAAGCGCAAGCAGATGCGATAGACCTGTGCGCTGGTCAGACGACGGCGGCGGTGCCCCGGAGCAGACGAACTTGCGTGGCAGCAGCAGCGGTGGCGTGAAGAAACACGTTGAACCGGCGTCGCGCCACGCTCAGCGTGCGGCCGCGGTGTGACTTTGAGGAGGCAGCTGCGCCGCACGACGGCACACACGTCTATTTGTGACGCGCGCCGGCTCCCGCGGTCGCCAACTACAAATTTGTTTTGCGCCATAAATATAACTCTAAAATTTTTTTTTCTTCTTTGTAAATTCGTTTTATAACATTCTTTTTCCATCTAGGCTGTTTAAAAAAAAAAAGCTTTTTTCCTTTGCATGTGTCCTTTAAGCCTACTGATAATCAGACATGTAGTGAACATCAGTTTGCACCTGCATTCATGACAATGCATCGACAGTTGGCCATCTCGATGGCTGCTACGTTTTTGGTTGTGTTTGTGTAATCTATCATTAGCACACTTCCTGCTTGGCCTACCTATTTCCTGCCACACACCAACAGGATCTGATCTACGACTCCTTCTCCGCATGCAACAAACGTGCTCTGGTGCTTCTTCAGACAGCCTACGGGAGCATTTCTGAAAGGGTTCGCACATCTTGGAGAGTTTATCAGGTGCCGAAAAAAACTACCATTTACCCTATCATTAGAATGATTTGCTACCGTCTTAAGGTTGCATGTAGTCTTGTGCATAAATGACAGAACTGCCACCCTTTTTTGTTCCTTTTTTTTTTTAGCTATGTCTCGATTTGGAACATCTACTACTACTCTCTTTAAAACCCTTTCCGCAGCAAACACAAAGAGAATCTTTGGAAAACCGGCAGAGACAAAGCGCTCTGACTGCTCCTTGAGACACGAAGGTAGCGCGCATTGACATGACCTCCTAAGGGCCACCCCAAAATATTAATTTACAATTCCTCTTTTAACAAGTGCTGAATGCAAAAGGTTGAATGGCAAAAGGGCCTTATTGGCTCTAGGGACTGGGTGGTAAGCCCAACACACATGCTGCTTTGTGAGGAGGGTGAGCTTACTGTCTAAAAACTGAATGACATTTCTCCACATGTACCTCATGCATGGAGAGGATGAAGGGCATCAGTGTTTCAAAATGCAGCTAGCATGACTGTGGACGACATTCTGGAATTGCTTTCGTTTTACCTCGTCTCGACTTCTGCAAAATGGAACAATAGCATTTTCATTCAAAAGCGAGAAGCATGTAACGTTTCTTGTCTAGCGCCCATCTTGAGTGATAGATTTTTAGCCCATCATCAGAGACCTTTTGGACCACGTACATGGTTTTTATGTTGAAAAGGTTTTTAGATGTGATTTTTTAGTTTCTCTTGGCCATGATACTCCTCACTCACCCTCAGCAGTAAAAAGTCTTTTAACCATTTTCAGTAATGCCCTTTATCCTCTTCAACTGATGCATAAGGCACCTGTTGAAAATGTCATTCAGTTTTTAGACATTAAGCTCACCCTCTCGGAGCAGCATGTGTGTTGGGCTTGCCACCCGAGAGCAAATAAGCCTGTTACCATTCAACCTTTCGCACTCAAAACTTGGGTAAAAGAAATTGTAAATTCATGTTTTGTGAACGCGCTTACGAGGTCCTGTCAACATGCGATACCTTCAGGTCTGAAGGAGCAGTCGGAACGCCTGGTGACTGCCGGTTTTCCAAAGACTCTCCTTGTGTCTGTTGTGATGAAGGTTTTAAAGAAGCTTAGAAGCTCCAGATCAAGACATAGCCCAAAAGAAACAAAGGGCTTTTTCGGCACCGGATAAACTCGCCGAGATATACCAATTGATAGTTCCTTCATGAAAAGCTCCAGTAAGCTGTCTGAAGAAGCATCAGAGCCCACTTGTTGCACGTGCAGAAGGAGTCGTATATCAGAACCTTCCGACGTGTGGCAGAAAATACATACGCCAGACAGTAAGGTTTCTTAGCGATAGATTATGCGAACAGAACCAAAAAGTGAGCGGCCATCAAGATGGCCATCTACCTACGGACTGTCATGACTGGGGATGCAAACCTGTGTTCACTACATGCACGACTATTAGTAGGCACAAAGATAAAACGGTAAGAGAAATTATAGGAGCAGACTTACCATATTTACACAAATGTAGGTCGACCCATTTTTCAATTTTGAAAATCAGAAGTGGGGAGGGGTTGACTTACAATCGAACCAAAGAATTCCACTGCCGACAAAAACGAAACAATTCCGATATCAAGAACACCTTGACTTGTTACAAGTTCAGCAGGCTGTACTTGTAGCACTGCGCTATTCTGTGCACTCAACTTACAAGTATTTTTTTTTTTTTTTAATTTCGCAAGAAAGAGTATTACTGATAGCAATATGCAAATTAGCCTGAATGTACAGTGGTGAACAGCGCACGGCGTGTCCGACTCCCGGGGGTGGCAACACTTCTTGTAAGAGCCATTCCGGAATGGCCGCCAGAACAGTCTCACGCCTCACTCCTTGCAACTTCTTTTCGCAGTTTTTCACACAATTCACGGTCGCACGTCGTTTGATAGAGAGCCGAGATGATGCCGGAGCGCCAGCTATGTTTTTTTATATTGACACGCGTGGTACGGGCAGTTAAGTTTTCGGCGCTCGTTTATTTCCATCTTTCATCCAGAAGCAACCAACAACTGCACTGCTAGATGCAAGTTTGATCCGTCAGAGTGAGTGGTGCTCCAGTGGAGTCTGCAATGGCGCAGGATCTTAGGTGTGACGGCAAAGGAAGAGGCTTCCGCGGGCCAAAGTCTGGATAGGCCTTCCAAAGTTAGAAGGCAAACTTGCAACGTAAGCCACATAAATGCACAATTGGTCCCTACCTGCGACGTGCAACGCAATCATTGAGGAAGCGCGGAAGATGCAGTTGATGCAGTCATTTCCAAAGCGCGAGATTTCGTTGAACGACGCCGACGGCATGCTTCGAGAACATAGCAGTGATGACGACGGGACTGCCATTCCGAGTGCGGAGGAATCATAGTCTTTAGTCGAGAACAGCGTTGTCCCGCCTCACACGTGAGCATTCTAGTTTCGATAACACCTGGGCATCTGATGCTCCGCGTGCATGCACAGCCATAAAACGCCAGAAGGCATCAATCGAGTGCTGAAGGCTGGGCGTTCGGAAGACCTGCAGTTCTCCCGTGTGTAACGTAAAATATGCCTTAAAGATTTTCTTCTCGCTGACGCGCAATGTGAGGGCTTTGACTTACAATTGAGTCGACTTACGATTGTGTAAATACGGTAATCAAAAGTTGCGGCGATGAATGCGTCAGGGTGGCTTCAATTAATCTGGCAGATAAAGATACACAGCTCTTGCGAGCAGCAGCAGGGCACAAGACTGGTTGTCTGGTACAATAATGCAGAGGATATATTCCCACGTATTTTTGAGAATAAAGCGGCAGAAGTTAGCGCAATGCGTTGCCTTGTTTTTCCCTCTTGTCCGTGTCTATAAGTGCAACCATGTTTTCAAAGATTCAGCACCAACTCACCCAACAATCAGCACTGTCGAAAATGATCACTTTTCCCCATGGTGCGGAAAGAGTTAATTACTCCCTGGAATTTTGACGTCTATGCTGGGGTCCACATCAAGCCGTGACGGTAAAAGTGGTTTCAATCTCGCAACCGCCATGTTTTAATAATCACACAATCAAAACATTGAGCATCGGGGTTGAACCCGACAACCATAGTTCTAGTGCCGTAAAAGCGGCGGTGCTTTTGAAGCGTAGCTTGCTTTATGTCTCAACGCCTTTTGAAAGTGTACCTAGTTGGTGCAGTTCTTCAAGCAAAAATCTGGATTTCGTCTGGGAATTTAGGGCCTTAAAGGGACACTGACAGGGTATTTATGTTTGCAAAGTTTTTTTTTTTGTACATGATGCAATTTGCGGGTTGAAATTCGTTTTTTTTCCACCCAAAAACCGGTGATCGTGAACTGGCTGGTTTGAGTTGCGCTCACTCCCTTCTCTGTGGTCATGTGCCAACCACCAAAGATAATCACCCACCAAGTGGTGGGTGATTATCTTTTCTATAATTCCAAAATGTCCCTCGACAACCACCACAGATAACCCAAGTAGTGGGTTATCGAAGGCACATGCTCAATAGTAGTATAGACAGAAAATATGACACATACTTTTTGTGGTTTCTAAAAAACTGCAAATACGCTGATCAATAAAAAAAGTTGCAGAACCATGTGACTTCAGGCAACGCTCTCCTCTTTTATGTTTCTTCTTCCTCCCCAGTCTAGACTGAGTTTTGGTTTTAGGCAGTTGCGTTTTTGACTTTATTAAAGATATGTATGTGACACTCTAGCAAACTATTTTTTGCGCAAAAAAGACGGACACAAGAGAGAGAAACAAACACGAGCGCAACTTACAACTGTCTTTCCGTCCGTTTCTGTCCGTCCTTTTTTGCGCAAAACCATGTATCCAAATGTTCACCAACTCGCCGAACAACAAACTATTTTATAGCAAACTATTGATTGGGTTCTGACACATTTTAAAACACCTGGCAAAAAATTTCAAAAAAAGATTTTGGGGGGTGTCAGCGTCTCCTTAATTAAAAAGCCTGAGGAAGCCGAGGTTGAACCACACTCCACCATCTTTGGCCAGAGTCTGGGCATCTTGGCCCCAATTCGCCAAACAAGTGCCAGGCTGCGCCGCTGGTAGTTTGGTTCATACACAGCACACATAGCTCAAGTCCGGCACCTTGCCAACTGTGCGGCGAGCCAGAGAAAATTCATAGAAACGCCAAAGGAAAGCACTTTGACACTAACTAATGCCTCACAGCAAAACTGCATTAGGCCCAAGTTAGGCCCCTAGGATTATGAAGCCAGTGCCAAGTTTGGCGTTTCCCTGGTGTGCTACCTGGATGGGAAGGCATACCGTAGAGTCCCTCCATGTTGACGTTGGCCTGGTAGTTGATGAGCACCTTGGCAACATCGTGGTGACCTCCTATGACGGCAATGAGGAGCGGAGTCCGTCCCAGGGAGTCCAACGTGTCCACCGCCGCTCCGTACTGAAGCAGACGCTCCACAATCGAGGCGTGGCCCTGACTCGCCGCAATGTGGAGCGTTGAGGACCGGTCGCTGGAGCGGAAAGAAACATGGCAGAGGCTGGAGCGCTGCAGCTACCATGTTTTTAGGACTACGGTCTGCAAACTACTATCTTTCCCAGAGTTTTCTCATATATTACTTTTACAAAATTTTTTGTTGGGGAAGTTTATACAATGATGCATCTTGGTCTATATGCGCTTCTCTCTTACACAGGTATGGACCTTAACAGTGCAAGTTTGCTATGGGGTTTATATTTCTTGTTTCATTGGTTGGCGAAAACATTTAAACTGGTTCTACCTTGTGCACACACCATGGTCATAGTGTGCACTTTATACAAAGGCGCCACTTATATGCTTGAAAATATGATATGTGTCTAAAAGTTTATATTCTATGTCAAGGGTGCCAAGCTGCGACTCTTTGCGTGTTAAAAACGCGGCTAGCGGCTCCCTCCCCTACCCCCCTTTCCCCCCCTCCCCCGGTCACACAGCACTTCCCCAAAAAGGGAAATGGAAAGTGATTTAAATTGAAAGACAGGTTGCTGTTTGGTAGTCGTGTGCTGCTGCTATCTTATGTACAGTAGGACTGCTTTTGACTCTGATAGATTGAAAGTTGTTTATTGCTCTAAACAAAAAATTGCCCCCTCGAGTGAATTAACAAGACTGTAAAGGCTGCAGGTCATCTTTTTCAAAAATAGCTTGTCATCAGTGGAGCTGTCCCCTAAAGCAATTCCAAAGATAATTCCACCTGGGCGTTATTCTGCGAGAAAAGCTGAAAGTGTCACCGCGTTGCTTTCGCCCTCTATGCCCAGGCAGGTGATGTGCAAGGTAGCTGCGCCCAAGCGGACAATGTGGATCGGGCTCGATCTTGATGGTAAAAACCCAAACTGCTTGTAATTGTATAATCTTTACTACAGGTAAAGAAGTGACGGTAGAACCTTTCGAGAAGCACAGACGCAACGCCATCAAAATAAAGAACAGCGTTCACGCTCATTCTCGCTTCTGCTAAAACAATACAAATTGTATAAAACCAGCTTGAATCACATTTGTATTGCTTTATAAGTCTTGATTAGTGTCCAGTGTTCTCAGTAAATATCGAAAACGCCAAACTGTTTATTAAACAGTGTAAAGTTTCATCGAACTCGGGGGGAAATTAAGAACCCTGAAGAAATCCTCCACTAAAGCTTTGTTTTACATTTACCTGGAACACTGCTGCATTGAACTGTCTGCAAGGCTACTTTATTCTTCGAAAACCAGACCCTTTATATTGTTTTCTTTTGTTATCGGTTCCAGCACATTTTCCAAATACACGTATTCGGGTAATGTGCATGTTCGCAGGTGGTTGAGGGATCCTACGTCCGTTCCCCATTTTATTCAACTTAGTTAACTAAGTCCTGACAAATGGCAAATTTTTGGTCTAACACCAAAAAACACTACAGTATAGACCACTTACAACGTAACCGCTTATAGTGCAGGACCGGGTATAACGCGGTTTTTTTAAACCACCGGTTCGCCTCCCATAGAACTCCATGTAATTACATACCGCTTAAAATGCAGGCGCGCGAAGGGAAATACCGGTTATAGTGCGGTTTCTGGCGCAGCCCGCCGATCGCGACGACGACCGGAGCAGCGAGCACGCTTCCCTGTGCGACACTAGATAACGGCGCTGACGGCGCGAGCCGCAAGCGGAACTCGCGGGGCACGGAGGTTGCTCGGCTCGAAGGAGCGGGGAGAAGCGAAGAGAGAGGCTTTAGTTGCCATAGCGACGGAGGGACGCACGCACGTGTCGTTCACGTGCGTGCATCCCTTCGCTGCGTTGGAAACAAACCGCAACGACAGACCAATCACAGGTCCAGGAGAAGTGTTCGCGCGCGTTGCATGCCGGTGTGCCGGTCGCGGGCCGGCTGCTTCTCTCCGCAAACATGGCGTCGGTTGTGATCGTCGTCGTAGACGGCGTTCATCTCATCGTTCCGCGTAAAAGCGCTATCCTTGACTGTGAATTTTCGTTGTGTGTCACTATGATAACCCAGCACGTACTAGAAGGGAAGATCCACCTACTCGTGCGGCGATGTCGTGGCGGCGCTCTCAAGACGGCAGAAACGCCCGTGTCGTTGTGTTTGTTTACTTCGACTACAGTTGTGCTTTCTAAGCATTTGTGTCCTCGAACATCGCCCGGATTTCTTATTTCGCGCACTTCATGCGTGTGCTCAAGTTCAAGGTATTACTGGCGCGTACCGTATGAAGGCTGCGAATTTTCACGCGTTTTCATCTCCGGAGAAAAGTGATTAGGGTTACCAATCCTGAACGCTCGCAACGTCCGCCCGCAACCCGCGACGCCGTTAAAAAGGCTGCGCCAGGCAAAAGCCGCTCATTTCTTTCAAAATGTGTGACACACTTCAGACAGAACTGTACTAGTCTGGTGAAATAACGACTTTCCTCAAATTAAGCTTTATTTTTCATCTAACATAAAATAAATTCTTTTACAAAGGTAAGTTGTCTCATGGCATGTAATTTGGCCTGAAAAACTGATGTTTTGGTTATTTCATTTCATTTCATTTCATTTATTGGTACCCTCAGGGCCCGAAGGCATTACAGAGGGGGTGGGATTATTACGTACAAGTTAATGGAACACTCAAATCACAATCAACTTCTAGTAGTATTGATACAGCTTTTTTAAAATCAACAGGATTAACAATTGTGGCGATGGATGTGGAAAGGTGATTCCAGTCAGCAGACGTACGAGGTATGAATGATCTGTAGTAGGTATTAGTGTGGCACTGTGGAATTTCGACTTTATGTATGTGATCATTGCGTGATGATATGTAGGATGGCTCCAGTAGGAGTTCAGTCTTAAGTATAGGGTTGTGAAAAAATATTTTCTGAAATAAACTTAATCGATAAAATTTTCGGCGTAAAGAAAGCGCTGGCAAGGATAGGCATTTTTTCATAGAGGTTACGCTTGATGTACTATGGTAATTAGAAAGAATGAAACGCACAGATCTATTCTGGACAGCCTCCAAGGCGCCGACGAGGCTCTCAGTGTTAGGATCCCAAACAGCAGAAGCGTACTCAAGTTTTGGCCGGACTAGTGTTTTATAGAAAAAGAGTTTCAAAGTCGAAGGAGTCTGGAAAAAATTATGTTTTAGATAGCCAAGCATGCGGTTGGCATTGGAAATGACGTGGTTAACATGCGATTCCCATGAGAGGTTAGATGTGATGTGAACGCCCAGATATTTGTAAGTGTCAACCCGCTCTAAAGTCATATTATTAAGGATATAGGAAGGAGGATCGTTTTAACTCGCCTGGAAATTATCATGTGTTTACACTTATCGACATTTAATGACATGTGCCAAGAGTCACACCAACTTGAGATGGAATCGAGATCATTTTGAAGAAGTAATATGTCGGAACTGTTAACAATTTCGCGGTATACAACACAATCATCTGCAAATAAACAAATAGAAGATGTTACATTCAATGGTAAGTCATTAATGTAAATGAGAAAGAGAAGAGGGCCAAGCACAGATCCCTGAGGTACTCCGGACGTTACTGAAACTTTGGACGAGTCGGTATTATTACAACTTACAAACTGTGAACGATTAGTTAGAAATGCGCGAATCCACGAAAGTACATGCGGTTCAATGTTAAGTTTGTGAAGCTTAAGAAGAAGAAGGTTATGAGAGACCCTGTCAAACGCCTTAGAGAAGTCAAGAAAAACACTGTCAATTCGTGAACCACGATCTAGAACGCGATGGAAATCATTTGTTAGTCTTACAAGTTGTGTCTCGCATGAAAAAAATTTCCTAAAACCGTGTTGGTTAACGTTGAAGAATGAATTAGATTCAAGAAAATTAACCAGATTAGAATAAATTATATGTTCCATCGTTTTACAACAAATACTTGTGAGTGAAATGGGTCTAAAGTTAGAAGGGGAATGTTTGTCTCCAGTCTTGTGCAGTGGAATCACCCTTCCAGTTTTCCAGTCGTCTGGAAGCTGACCTAGTGAAAGAGATTGCTCAAATAGTTTAGACAAAATGATTGATGTATATTCTTTTGTATTCTTTAGAAACTTTGAGTTAATATTGTCAACACCAGATGACGATGATTGTTTAGTTGACTCTATAATCTTTAAAATGCCATACTCATCAATGACAATTGGATTCATGGGAAAAGTCATATGAAGGATATGATGGACAAAATGAATCAGTAACATTATTAAATACACTAGAAAACATGTCATTGAGAACAGTTGAACATAGTGAATTGGGAAACATTTCACCGGACTCATTTCTAAGTGAAAGGGAACGCTCAACACTGGGATTCATCACACTCCAAAACTGTTTAGGATTATTAATTAGCATAGATGGTAAGCACTCATTAAAGAAGTAATATTTAGCCTCCCCGACTGCTTTTTTGTATTCATTCGCTGCGAGATTATAACGTTGCCAGTATTCCTCCGAGTCAATGCGCTTTGCGTTTCTGAACAAACGTTTCTTTTTATTTGAGAGCTTTCGGAGTTGAGGAGTAAACCATGGAGACTGTGTGTTTGTTATAATTGAGCGTAATGGAATGTGCTCATTAAATAAAGAAATGGCTTTGTTTTTATATAAGTCCCAATTGGTTTGAACGGAACGCTCGCAAAACTCTGGCAAAAAGTCCTCCAAAAAACAGCACAGACCTTTATTAATCGCTGCGTAGTTGGCCCTCTTGTAATCCCGAATTTGTTTGATCTGTTTTGTATTAGGGCACACGGGAGTTATAAAAGAAAAATTAAGCAACGAGTGATCACTGAGACCAGGAAGGTATAAAATATCAGAAATTAAATCAGGTGTATCAGTCAGTATCAGGTCGAGCACGTTCGCCGAGGAGTCTGTTGTCCTTGTCGGAAATCTTACAATTTGCGAAAGGTTAAAGTCAGAACATAGATTTAAGAACTGGTTACATTCAGTTGAGGGGTTTTTCGATGAAGAACTTAAATCAGACCAGATGATGCCGGGATGATTAAAGTCGCCCATAAGAAAAATGGGTAAGTTTGGAAAGCGAACACGGACAAGGTTAATTGCATCATGAAGTTGCTCAACAAAAGTATTTGATCCTGTTGGAGGACGATAGCAACAGCCTAATACTAGCTTTTTGTGTCCAATGGAAAGACCTACCCATATTATCTCAAGATCAGATTTTATGTTTATCAAAAAAGATTTAAGTTCAGGCACAGCTGCTATCAAAACTCCGCCTCCAGAACGTTCCCTGCGGTCATTCCGGTAAACATCAAAACTTTTACTACAATGAAATATTTCAGAATCCTTAACTTGAGAGGAAAGCCAAGTTTCAGTGAGCACAACCAAACCAGCATCACATGAGTCAATCATTGAGCATAAGTCATCGCGTTTTTTAATCAGACTTCGAATGTTAGAAAAAACAACTGGCACGTTAACTGGTCCCCCGCCCCTCTCGGACCGCTAGGCGGAGCCAGACGGTTGAGAAAGGGGGGCTGAAATTAGTGGAAGCACGCTTACATTTCTTTCAGAGCGTTGGAACGAGGTTGACACACATATTCGGTCTTCTTGGGGGTTGTACGTATAGCAGTTGTTATTGTGATAAAGCTTGTTGAAACGCAGTTTGAAAGTACTTCCTTGGGATTTGCCAAATTCTATTAGTTTTCTCCTAGCCAGGCGAGTAGCAAAAGAAAAATCTTCACTGACAGTCACGCCTACCGTTTTTAGTTGCATTTTGCAAGATAAGATAAGATCCCTTGTTTTGAAAGAAGAAAACTGTACGATGATGGGGCGACATTTGTTCGCAGCAAATGCCCCTAGCCTATGTGAGCGCTCTATACCAAATGTTCCGCTTATGGAAGGCAAGAAGCATTCAGAGAGCAGGCTTGTTATCTTTTGTTCAGCGTCACTCCACGTTTCTGAAGCAAGATCAGGAATACCGTAAAAGATAACGTTGTTTCGACGAGACCGGTCCTCCATATCATCAAGACGCTCCCGCAGAGCGATGTTTTCGCTCCGTAAGCTATCAGCTGCTTGACCGGCGACACCGTATTGTTGCTGTTTTGTTTCAAGAAGGATTGTTTTAGTCTCAACGACATGCAACGTTTTGTTAATGTCAGCCACCTCTTCTTGCATAAGTTTCTGGTTTTCCTTTATCTCATTTACACTGGTAAGCAGCTTTGCCTGTCCCTGTTCAAACTGAAGCGAGCGAGCATTCAAGCTCTGTAAAAGATCATACATTTCGCTAAACCTGCTTAACCTGAACATCGCTCATGGGACCCGGATTGGCCTCAACATCGCCACAACATAGCAAAGACTGAACAGTGTTTCTGACACACTCAAAAAAATGCACATATTGGTGTGGGCAAGACACCAGCAGTAAAAAACGATTATCGGATCGGTAACAATGATCATTCCTTCTTCCACATACCTGGACAAAGAAGAAGACTCGTTTAAGCATGGTGAACGAGCTGCTGCTGTCCTGCCCACTGGCGTCGAAGCCTTACGTTATAGCGCGGTACCACTTATAGTGCGGATTTTCGCGACTCCCGCGACATACGTTATATGCGGTCTACACTGTAAATAGGTGTGAAAAAAAAAACCCTAAAAAAACTCCCGCAAATTCGAAGAAAAATAAACCTTTAAAACACGGAACTCTAGTCGTGATTAAGTGCTATTCATCGGGGAACTAACGAGTTCTTTTCTAACAAAAGTAAAACATGGACGAAGGAAGCACCCAGTGTGGACTGCGCCCCAAGTGCAGACTAGGTAGCTAAAAAAGAGCACTTTTCAGCCAAAAGTCTCCAGATGCAGGGAACAGACTTATAGCCTGGAAAACACGGCAACAGCAGCACGAAAGGCGGACGTCGAACCTTTGCCATACTAGCGTGGCAAAGTCAATGGTAACACAGAAGGCGATGTATTTGTTCAGAGAAAGAGTGTACACATGCATATGAAGACCGTATGGTGCGAAGCGGCCCTGTGTCGTGCAAGTTAAGTGCATGAATGCTCCGTGGCTGTCTTACTAGTGGGTGCCATCCCCTGCAGTTGCGATGTAAATGCAACTTTCTCAGAGCCTGTTGGAGGGAGACGCACTAGACAAAGCGTGCAGAAAACAACAATTGGAATGCGGCAGTGCCGAGCGGAGCCCTGGACCAGCTGCGGCGAAAGAGAACCAAACACTCGGAGCTACCTCAACCCCTTGTGGCAAAGGAATCTGCTTTTTTTTTCTCTCCGCTTTCCCGTTGCTCTTCCTTGCACTCTTTCCCTGGGGAAGGCCAGAGAGCACTCGCTCCGTGCTCGTTTTACGGAGCAAAGCGCCGCTGTTTGTCTGAACACGTGATGTTGTGACACTATCACGCCGTGTCGACTGAAACAGTTGACACAGCGTGATAGTGTCGACTGCTTCAATGTCACACGCTGTCTGAGTCAGTGTCACGGAGTGCCAGTGTCATACAGTGTCACACTGTGTGAGTCAGTGTCACAGTGTCAGTGTCACACTGTAAGTCACATTGACAGTGTGTTGTGACACTGACACTGTTACAACAGACTGTCAACGTGCGTCGTGACAGTGTCAGTGTGACACTGACAGTGTCAGTGATGTTGCGACACCAGGCACGTTTCATATGCTTACGTCATGCCAAGCACCATACCATTGTCTTTACAACGTAATTTCAGCCTCGTCATCCGTCAATGTTCCTCTGCAGACTGCAGTGATTGGCGCTCTCAAGTGGTTTTCAAGAAAGCAGATGCCCCAGATTTTGTAGAGTGTGGGGCTTATACAGGGTGTCTCCCTTTAAGCTTAACAGATCTGTTAACAAAAAAGCTATAAAAGCCACAGTGATGTGGTTTGCGCAGGTCACTTATACACACAGGGGGACATAACATGGGAGCTAATTGTCACAATAAGTCAAATAAATAATGAGAATTTGTAAATTGACCTTCTAATTAGTGAAATAGACGTGTTTCCAATTAGAAACTTGCTGGGAATCATGGAAAAGCACTAAATCGGTAAATTTTTGAAAGACTGAGCGTGCGGGAAGCGCAGTAGTGCGCTAAAGTTACCACCCTTGCAACACCATACCTGCCAACCTACCAACATAAAAATTCAAAAAACCGCCGTGCAAAAAAAAAAAAAAAATTTGTTTTAGAAATTTGGGAATTATTGCAACTGACATTGGAAAGAGGGAAGGGTGGAGACTCACTAGTTTATTTTGAAGTGTTGTTGTTGCATCGTCAGAAACTCTTCCAAGTAGGGTCGTGAAGACAAGCGTCGGGGGGGATACATTTGCGAACTGCTGTTGTTGCTTCCGTCCAGGGCGATTGCAAAAGCACGGCGTTTCAGCGACTCCAGCAGTGAGCTTTCAAAGTCTGCAGCCAATTCTTCGACACGTGCTTTGGTACGTCCGCATCTATAGCGCTTCACGTCGCCATACTTCGGGAAAATCTTGCGAAAACACGGTCCCGTGGAATCACTCACGCTTAGTGGCAGGTTGTGTTCGACAAGAAATCTCGTGAAGAGGCACTCTGCGCGGATTACACCGTCTTCGCAGTTCTTTTGGAGGAAACTGCCGATGGTGCCTTGCCCTTCTGCAGCACAAACATAGTTCTGATGCTTCTGTGAAGCAATGTGTATCTTAATGTCGGCCTTGCCGCTGTGCAAAACGCTCACATCACAGGCGCACGTGGTACAGGAACCATACCTGTCACCTTTCCGCAAAGTGACAAAGCAAGGAAACTTAGTCGTGTATGATCCGAGAAATACATGCAAGTACTTCTTCTTGGCTTTTGAAAGCGCTATCAATCGTTCCAATGATCCAACTAAATAACTAACCTGGCGGAAACACAGAGAAGTTCGACGTTCCGCCCTTGTCTCGACAACCCAACGAAGCCAACTGAAGCATAGCGCACCCACAATCATATAAGCCGTGTGCGAAAATGCGCTTGAACTTACTCTAGAGTAGAGGTTTCGTACCTTGGCGTTTGAAAACCTACCCTCGTTTTACGCTGCTGCTCTGACCGAGTTGTCACGTGGTAACTGACTGGAGTAACCTAAACCTACTCTCGAGGAACTCGCACTGACACGTGGATAACAATTATGGCAATAAAACATAAAAAAAAAAAAAAAGCTACTATTGCTGGTTGTTTTTTGAGAGATTTGAGGCAGCGTTTGTACAATCGGGAGATGGGATCAAGGTTCGGGAAGCTCCTGGACAATTCGGGAGGGTTGGCAGGAATGCAACATGCGCATGGCAAGGCTGAGAAAACACTGATGATAAAAGAGATGAAAAAACACGCCCGTGATCGTATTGGTGGCCTTGCTCCCGCTGCACCCAGTAGTAAGTTTAGCGCTCCACCGTGCTTCCCATGTGCTCCAACTCTTTCTAATACTGACCGATGTGGTGGTTTTCGATGATGCTCAGAAAGTTTCTAGCTAGAACCATATGTTTATTTTCAACGATTAGAACGTTAATTAAAATAGTTTAGTTCTTTAGCCGAGTGATCGTTACGATTAGCCCCCATACCATGTCCCTCTGTCCGCATAACTCGCCTACACAAACCGCATTAGTACAGCTTTCCCGGCTTTTTTAAAACAAAGGTTAAGCTTAAAAATAAACACCCGTATAACAGATGCGCCGCTTTTGTTTAATTTACGTTCCATCTCACATTGAGTCCACCTAAACTTTGTCTCAGAGATTGAGCAACCCCAAACAGCCTATTAAGCCATTTTTCAGAAGCTGGGGCATTTTTCCAAGAATTCATAGACGAATCGAAATTTGGCAGGGAGTCTCCAGCCCCACAGGAACCAATCGGGAGGCTGCTCACCTGTTTTTCGAGTTGACCCTGCTTCCAGCCTTGAGCAGCATGTGAGTGACCTCTTCGTGACCCCCCGTGACGGCCAGCTGGAGGGGGGTCACATTGTCGCTGTCCGAGACGTTGATCTTGCAGCCTGGCGACAAAGACGCCATGCCCTCCTCTTAGTTCGGCGCAAAAAAGCACCAAATGCACGTAAAAATAGGTTTGATATAAAAATACGCAGCAAAAACTTCAGTCTAGTTATACACAGACTGAGAAAGTTTTGGGACTTTCTGAGAGATGTCTTTCGTAGCAGGTGGTTATGTGTAGCTGCAATGGGGTCGCTCACACTCAAAACAAGAATCCGTGATCCAGACTTTACATGTAATGTCCCGTTGTATAATTCACAGTTTTTTCTCAAACATTTTTCTTGGTGCGTCTTATACTGATAATCACAGAAAAGTCTTTATGTATCATAAGGGTAATTTTGAAGCTATAGAGAAAGGGCTGACTGAATCTTTCGAAGATTTCGAGCTTTTCTCTCTAGAAAACAGTAAAGAAGCTACATGGGAATTTTTCAAAACTCGTTTGCTGGAATTAATAGGAAAATACGCTCCCGTTAAAATAATACGTGCAAAAGCAATGAATGATAAGCCCTGGATGAGAGCTGCCGTAAAGGTGGTGATAAAAAAGTGCAGACGTGGTTATAAAAATTATAAATTACACCCATGCATATCGGCAGCCGCAGAGCTAGAGAAACTGAATGTAACCTATAAGGAAGCTATTACCACTGCAAAATGTGAGTATTTTCATAAACTTTTCGATGGCATGCGACTTAGTAGCAAGGAATTTTGGGAATACCTCAGAAAGACGCGTAAGGAGAAGATGGAAATTCCAAATATATTATACCTTGGGGAAGTAATTGAAGGAAGTTACAAAAAATCAAGCTGTTTTAATACATACTTCCAGTCTATTTTTGCCTCCAGCGTCAGAACTCATTCTTACCCCCCCTTCCCTCAATGAACAAATTGTAAATCAAATGCCTCCGGTCGTCATGAGTGTAGAAGGGATAAAGAAGTGCTTCGATGAGCTTGATATTAGAAAGGCCGTAGGTCCCGATGGTTTGACACCGGGAGTTTTAAAATTATGCTCGTTTGTTGTGTCTCGCTACTTAAGGATTATTTTCTCTAAATCGCTAGAACAAAGTGTACCCCCAGGTCAGTGGAAGATGACGTGTGTTACGCCAATCCATAAGCACAGATCAAAACACAATGTAGGGAATTATCGCCCCATATCACTGAGCTGCACATGTTGCAAAATTTTAGAGCATATTGTTTATAGTAATGTTGTGAGGCATTTCAATACAAATAGATATTTCTCTTCTACTCAACATGGTTTTAGAAAGGGCCTCTCATGTTCCACACATCTTGTAGAACTTTATCATGACTTGGTTTCAACTCAACTGCTGAGGGGGGAGGAGAAACGCACGCCATCTTTCTTGATTTACGCGAGGCTTTCGATAAAGTGTCTCGCCCTTTGCTGCTACACAAACTGAGCTCCCTTAGCCTTGATGAAAACATATACCGTTGGATTGAAAATTACCTTTCTGGGAGAAAGCAGTGTGTTGTCATAAACGGTGCAAGCTCAGATCTTGTTGATGTGACTTCTGGCGTGCCGCAGGGTTCAGTGCTGGGACCCCTTTTATTTCTTGTATTTATTAATGACATATCATCGAACATTAACTCGCACATAAGTCTGTTTGCGGACAATTGCGTTCTGTACAGCAGGGTAGACAGTGTTGGTGATTCAGCTTTTTTGCAGTCGGACCTAGATAAAATATCGGATTGGTGCAGGATTTGGGAGTTGGGCTTAAATGTGGAAAAATGTATGCAAGTCACTTTTGGGAGGAAACGTAACCCTGTCCATCATGCTATGTTATTGATGATCCTAAATTGAGTAATAACACTGATGTTAAATATTTGGGGATTACTTTGTCAAGCACCCTTTCTTTTAATGTTCATGTCACTGAAACTGCTAAGAAAGCAAGACGCACTTTAAATTTTCTTATTCAAAATTTACGCGGTGCTCCACAGAAACTAAAAGAGACTGCCTATTGCTGTTTGGTAAGACCTACACTGGAATACGCATGTGTTCTGTGGGATCGCATCAGAAGTACCTTGCAGATAAGTTAGAAAAACTTAAAAACCGTGCGGCGAGAATTGTAACAGGAAGTTATAATAGTAACAAGAGTGTAACAGAGACTAAAAATGTACTTGGTTGGGAGACTTTATTGTGAAGGCGCAAAGATTTTCGATTGAGGTTCTTGCTCGCAATTTTTTATGATATGACTGGTATTGATAAAAGCAACGACATAAAATTACCTAACTACATTTCAAATCGTGTGGATCATACCAGAAAAATAAGAGAAATTTCTTCTAGAACAGATTATAAGAAGTTTTCATTTCTTCCACGCACAATCGCTCAGTGGAAACTGTTACCAGAGTCGTTTTTTATTCGTAAGGACGTGGAACCATTTATCTCAGGAAATGGTCTTGATTTTTAATGTTGTTTATGTTCAATGTTTATGTATTTTCTCTATAGACAGCCCAGGTTGTATATTTAAGCGTTCTGTGTTTATTTTATTGAGCGTATCAATCCATGGGCTGTACCTGCCATAATGCCGAAGTTTTTGGCGCTGCAGGTTTTTTTCTGTAAATAAATAAAACAATGCAACCTATATGTGGGTTTCTAAAAAAAATTTACCATTGCGAACGCCATTTTTTTATGCACCAGCGCCGCCTTTTATAAAGCACCGTAACTACATAGCCATAAGTGTGTTGCACCTTCCAGGAGGCAGTGCTGTCGACGCACTCTTCCACACTCTTCATAGCCGACTCAGAAAGCGAGTTAATTGACAGTTTCCCCAGTTTGCCGCTTCCCTAAAGCAGCTCTATCTGGATAGGCAAGGCAGTGAGAATAAATCTTTTACAGCATGTGATTGACGTTGCCTAATTCAGCCATAGTTCCGTATTCTTTTGCTTCAGTCCAGTAACACTGAAATGTAAGTGGGCTGGTATACACACACTGCAGAAAATCTACTCGTGCGTCTTTCTTAGTTTCCATTAGATGAGCACTTTTTTTATGCCATG
Organism: Ixodes scapularis; assembly: GCF_016920785.2. Classification (NCBI taxonomy): domain Eukaryota; kingdom Metazoa; phylum Arthropoda; class Arachnida; order Ixodida; family Ixodidae; genus Ixodes; species Ixodes scapularis. Next base: position 12,658,929 of record NW_024609873.1, on the reverse strand, counting down.
CTCTAGCTGCGCCACTACATGTAAAAGGGATTGCGGCTAGCTGATCTTTTAGCGGTACCAAAAGAGTGTGTATCAAGACTTCCTATCTGCCTGCACGTTGATGCTCGCATCGTCTCTGTGACTTGGCTCAGGCTAGGCCTAGTGGTCGAAAGCTTGTTTCACAACTTTCTGGCACGTTGAACTTTCGTTCATTCAGCACGGACATCTGAATAAATTTGACTACCTTCTCACTCTGCATGTTTTATTTCCTTTTGCTAGGGAACACTCGATTGCCCCCGCCAGACAGCGCCGTGCTATGGCCATTTCTTGCGAGTCAAAATGTCAAAGTTGTTGCGCGTCAAACAGTTTGTGGGAAGTTGCCAATCGTGCGAAGCTCCCATTTCGCGATCTCTATCCGTGTAAAAAGAAAAAAATTCATGGCGTGAACCAGGCACGTAGCCAGGATTTTGTTTTAGGGGGGGCCCGCCCATGACAAAATGCTGTACGAGGGGGAGCGGGAGAGGAGGCCCCAGCAAGATGGAAGATTTTGGGGAGGGGGGGGAGGGGGCCGGGCCCCACAGGGCCCCCCCCCCCCCCATTGCTACGTGCCTGGCGTGAACCACGCGAAGAGGTGCGACTTATACAAAAGTGCAACTTGTATACCAAATTTTCTGCAAAAACTGCTCAGTATACAGAAGTGCGACTCATTCGAGGGTGCAACCTACAGTTCGGAAAACACGGTTTGAGAAACAGTCTCAGAGAGATCTTCAAACAGACGTCCAAGCTCACCGGCCTTGATGAGGAGGTCGAGCACCTCCGGCCTGCCTTGCTGGGCCGCGTAGTGGATGGGCATCCGGTCGTAGAAGTCCGGCAGGTTGACGTCCGTCTTGCGACGCAGCGGGGCGAGGCGCCACAGGGACTGGAACAGCCCCAGCCCCCTCTGGTGCGGGTTGTCCCGGTGGTGGGACGAGGCGTCGCGTGGCAGGTAGATGCACGGCAGGGGGTCCTCCTGGAGGCCCGTCTTTCGGGGGGAAACGTCCTGAAGACGGTCCAAGAGGTGGGCCTTAGTCATCTCTAATAAGATGTCTTCCATGTTCACAAGCCACACTGCTCGTACACAGTACAAAAGACGCAGTGTTCGCCACGGACATGACGACAGGGTTATTTGCAGACGTGCCCCATGGATGTTCAAAGCATGTTTGCTTCATACATATGTATACTTCGAACTTGTCTGCATGCAGTTTTTATGTGACCATGGTGACAGTGACATCATACGGGGAGGAAACATGCCTCGGACAAAACGCCTGCAGACAGTCTTCTGTAGGATGTATTAGCAGTGTGACAGTGGCTTCATGATGTAATCGAACAACGGAATCTCCGGAGAAACCCGAGTCTGTTGTAAAGCTGTGAGAAGGAAAGGTTGCGAGGAGGATGCCGTTCAGAAAATATGAGCAGGCGTTCTCAAGACGGAGTTGCGTTTAGCTGAGGCGGTGCAAGTTTTCTTGATGCAAATCCATTTCCGACAGTGTATTCGCGCAACAAATATATTTTTTGTGGGGAAAGCCGAGTACCATTTTGAAGGACTGCGGTAGGGCAAAGTCAAGAGAAGGAAAAGACGAAACTCAAAATCTGAGCGAGTCCTCGCATGACGGAATCGCGTGTGGCTGACCCGGCAGAGTCTTTCTTTATGTGAATGTGTTTGTGATCTTCGTAGACTCATCCAACAAAAGGCAGAAAAAAAAGACAAAAGAATCAGAAGGGGACTTCACAGCTCATTGCTGCTGACCATAATCCTTTTTCAAAAGAAGGAGGACCAGAAACTTTGACGGGACGGTGGATGTTTTGTCGTCTGGCCACCGATTCCCGGCAGCTTTCCGCGGGCACCAGGGATTAGCGAGCACCCATGACACTCTAAGACATTTATTCCTCTTCTTAGAGAAAGGCTCCGTCGCACAAATAAGCTAATAACATACTCTTATGACTGCTAGTTCGCCATATAGTAACTGTATATGCACCACTTGCACAGCAGAGCAGCGCAGCAGTCTTCCCTTATTGATCCAAGAATGACACGTTGCAACGGCGGAGTGCCAGTGGTAACCCTCTCCCTCGAAAGCATGTGCTCTACGTAGAGAGCGTTGTCGTTGTCTGCTTGTCCTTGGATCATTTTCGAGCATATGACCCCCGCACCGCCAATGCGGAGTTGGTGGCGAAAGAAAAAGGAATGCTACACCTTGGCTCTGCCATCTAGTTACTCTAGTTAACGGCATTGTATCGTAGGTTCCGTGAATACCAGTTCAAGTCGAACAATGCCGCATAATAGACAATATCTGAAGAGAAAAGGTATAAGAAGAGGACAGTATATAGAAGTAGACCTTTGCAGTGTGAAGGTAACAACGTCATTGATCTATTATTTTTCAAAACCCCATTAGTGGCTCCCTAAAAGGGGTAGTGCAATGACCTTAGTGTTAAAAGAATTTGTAGTTTGTATTTTTTTATTTTGTTTATAGAAGCACAAGAGACCAAAAACGCGTCACTTTGCCCCGAAATACTGCTATTCCGCCGCGTAATCACAAAGGAAAAAATTAATTATTTGCCGATCTGCGGCTGCGTGTGGCAGATAGGGGAACTACAGTGGCGTTTCTGGGGGATACGTAGAAGGCAACAAAATGTGTCCCCCTACGCTGCTACAATCGTCATCAGCCTCGTCAAAGATTGCTCACCACAACCTTCGAGAATGCTAATCCTCAAAAAGTCGACAGACACGGAGGAAGCGACTGGGGTCTTTGAAGAAAGAACCCAATTGGAAACCAGGCAATCCCCCAGAGTGCGTCACTCGAATGACAACTTGGGAAGTGGAGAGAAACTCTTTCATTTTTTTTTTTCATTTTTTTTAAATAAAAACTAGCACGCACAAGAAATCCCGGTTTTCTTTTCTTCTTTCTATAGGCAATGCAGATTAATTCCTGCAGTTAATTGGCCAAAGTCCGAAAATCATTGCACCGCGCTCAACCGCGCACAATCTTTGCACGAGCCAGCAGCCACCAATGTGAGGAAGCACATGCAACGAAAGTGACACCATAGTCCTCAATTGACGCTTAATTAAGACGACGGTAAAATCATAATGTATGGGTTTCGGGCAAAAAGAAAATAAAGACAGGCTTTTCATCTCCACAAGTGAAAGCTAGGTGCTTATTAGACCAATTGATCGCCTACCTTTTACACCAGACCCCACTGTGGAAATGAAAACCTCGTCGTTATTCTCCTCCTTCCTTGGAGCCCACACATTTCACTATCATCTTAAGCATGAATGGGGGACTACGACATTAATTTCGTTACGTTTGCTCGTGCACACCAGCGGCTGCTGGCTCGTGGAAATATTGTGGGCCACTTATTACAGACACTGAAATATTTCGCCGAGCATCCCTTTAAAGGGATCCTGCAACTATACTGAATTCAAATTCACTAACTACATGTACCTATATTCACTCAAAAAAGAATAAGAACAGACACACATGCGCTGCAGACCGGGTGTGTCTTTCAAATGCCTGGGCACATGCTCCGTGCTTTCCTTCGAGCTTTCGCTGTGCGCATGCCCGGGGGGCACGAGACGCATCACTTAAGGTAGGAGGCTTGCGCCGGAGGCAGGGCAACCAAAGCTCCTCCTCACCATTCTCACTTTATCAGTGACTACAGAAAGGCACGAAAAATTTAGCCAAGGATTGGGGAGCAAAAACTGTGGTTTTCCCCAAGAAATCTTGAAAATGAGGTGCTGGGTGAATTACCATATAATGTGGCTCGAGCACTGTGTCACCAGCGTGCCTGTGCTAGGCTACAATAAAAGGGTAGGGTGCTACCGGCACGTAAAAGTGAGCACTTTAACATGCTCCCTTTTGCGTGCATTAGGTTTCCCATGGCCCGGCGAAGGACGTGCTCCCGAAATGCTGCGGTTTTGCTTTTTCTTTTTTTTTCTTCTTCTTTTTGCGCGTTTTTTTTTATCACACGTTATTATTTTCCGAGGTAACAATCAACTCTTGGGCGCATATTTGAACAAATGGCACGGGTAAGGAAATGACCGAAACCCAATGCCACTCGATGCCCAGCACATGCTGAAGAACAGCCAACCCAGGGACCTGACTTCTATGAACATTGGCCGCTCAAGATAGCAAAAGAACACTTGTCAGCTCGTTTAACCCACGAGCCAAAAGAGGACGCACTGAAACACCTCGCAGGCTTCAATATGTCATGATTTGAGTGACTGCTCATTTTGTTAATGAGTTGAAGCAAGTCGGCTCGGGTTCTCAATATTATTTTTTTTACTAATTCACCAATCACAACTTAGTTAGATCTGAAATATCATTTGATGGCTCCTTTAAATGAACCAATTTAAGTTTCATTTCTGACAGCATTACAAAAAAAACACATACCCTCATTAGGATGTGCTATGCAGAGCGCAGACCTATGTCAGAGAATGCTCCAGCCTTACTCCCAGAGCGGTTCAACTTTCCTCTGCCTTCTGTCAGCAATCACTTTCTCTACAGCATCAATTGAACACTCAACGGTCGCATATCAAATCAAGAATCGAACACAACAAAAAACGGGAGGGGCAACACTATACGCGAGCTGTACGCACAAGATTCACGGGTCTTAAACTCTTTGACCTCGAAGACCGGCCATCTTCTTTGACCGACAGCCGAGGAATTGCTCCCGGCCTCGGCTCTGATGCCATGAAGCGATGCAGAAGACTACAAGCCTTGTAAACAATAGCGAACGTCCTACATTTTCACGCGGGCAACTTTCTGTGGCATTTCAGAAGAAGTGAAGGGTGTGGGTGCACAGCTTTGGGCTCAAGATGTGCAAGCGCACAAGCACCCACAGCTTTGACTGCATAGCCACAGAAAGTTGTCTGCCAGTATAATGTGTGCTCCGTGCATCACTAGGCGGCTCAGATCTTCTACAATAAAAAAAATGACCGCACCTCCACGTGGTGAATGATGTTGATTGGGGCAAAGCTCTGGTGGTGCTGATGATACTGATTTTGCTCATAGGTAGTGCTGATGGTGCTGATCTTTTTTTTATTGCTCCAAGGTAGTGCTGATTTCCAGGTTGCGTTGGCATGGAAAGTGTGGTATGAAACGTGGTTATATACGCATTTGAGCATTTGACTGCAGCGCTCTCTCTCGTCTATAAATGTTGAGCCAATGCATGCAAAATTTAACGCGATTATATGCGCATTTGACCGCAGCGCCCTCTCCTGTATGGACGCCGAGCGGCTACATGCAACGTTTCATCCATGACATCCCCAGCTCTTGAGTTACTACCACATCTCAGAGCCCCCTGCTCGTCCCGCAATCGTGGCCGAGTGTTTAAGGTGATGGACTAGAAATCCATTGGGGTCTCCCTGCACAGGTTCGAATCCTGTCGACTGTGCAAACATTTTTTTCTTTTGCACAGACGCACGGACACCGGACAAGGCTAGACCGTAAGGAGCTTCACCCCTGAAAGTGCTTGAAGTGAAGGAACATCTCCTTTTGGGGGAAGGTACGGCCAAGAGAGCGTGAAGCCTCGGAGAACCCTCGACGGTACTCTGGGCGAACACCAGAGTTCCTGGGAATCCAGTTTGAGGATCCCCGGCACAGACCATACCTCGTCGTTGCTGCGGTTCCAAGCTGCATCATTGGGACGAAGGAACGCGTCAAGGGTGTCGTCCAAAGAGTAAGGATCCTCAGGCCCAGCCGAGTACTCGCTGTCGTCGGCCGGGAAAAAATCCTCAGCGTGCAGCAAGACCTTCAACACTTCTAGGTTGCCAATCTGTACGGCTTGGCCCAGCAACGTGTAGCCGGACTGGACGAGCGTGTTGACACGAATGCCTATCGGAACGAGAAAGAATAATGATTTAGTTAGAGCAACCTAAACTCTCTAGAATGAACTCAAAACGATGTTATCTATAGTCGGTTGCAGGTTAAGAACAGCAGGTCAAGCTCCGCCCCCACGAAGGCCCTTTCTCTTTTTACTCAAGCACAGCGAACGCTGGAATGAAGGCGAGTGGAGGGGAGCAAACCACCAATCGTGGAGAGCTCTGTGCGATTGGTCTGTCCTTTTCTAGACCTGCAGCAGAATAAAGTTTTTAGCCAGACTGATCGACTAAGGACCTGTCAGGCCCGAAACGCTTCTGCACCATCTCCACTGCTGTCTCCCCACCCCAACAACTAAGGCCAGGATTGTTTGACCATATTACTTAAAAAACCTTGTTTTTTTCAATCCAGGTTAGGCCATCCAATTTCAACAAGCCACTAAGCATCTTTCAAACAGCTGAGTGGACGACCAAGTTGACCGTTCGTTCCGATTTGCGACAAAGAATTGAAGATACGGTATGTGCGTCTCAGTTCGAAGGCGCACGTCTACGTACCTTCCCGAAGAAGAGCTTTGACGTTTTCGACATCACTACGTGTGACTGCTTCGTACATAAAGTCGCCTAGCTCGGATGACATGTCGCATTTGAGATGGAAGCACTCTCGAGGCTGCGGTTTAGTCACTCGCCGGAATCAAATGCACTGCGCGCAGACGAAGAGATGGGATTATCGGGAATGCGTATCAGTTTTAAGGGGCCTCAACCAGTCATTGGCAGTGATATGCGAGTAAGCGTTAGTCTCGATCATCTCGCCGATTGTCTTCAAGGATTGAAAGCCGCGAGAGAAGATAAAAACAGCGGGGCAGCGGTTCAGCGACAGCAGAGATGGAAATGGATCGGATTGGATTGGATTGGATTAGCTAGCTTTCATTTCTCCGCGGATATTTGAATAAAAGAGGCGCTTTTAGTAAATAAAAAACAAAGCGATATACGTGAATTAACGAAATTAAGTGTAATATGTTATATTATTGAATAAATTATTATCACTCATGTTCGTACTGTTTTTCTTTTTTTTTTTCGGTTTTGTTTTGACGCGTCGGAGTAAGATTCCGAGATAGCCGTCCATAAAATGACATATTTCAGTGGCCACACGTCGCCCGTTTCATCTGTCATGTGCCTGGCGCTTAGTTCATGTAATCTTACCATGGCGTATATTACCCCGAAACCGTGATACAATTTTATAATTTTTTCAGGTTATTTTACACTAATAATAACCTGCTTACGTTGCACTGAAGTCGATTCTGAGATCCTCCTTTTGTGGTGACAACTCAATTTAGACGCTCTAAGTATCCCAAAAAATTCGAAATCACAATCGTGCGTAGCTTATTTTTTCGTTAAAAGCGTGTTCAAAGGTCGCGACGCGCACTTTTTCGGAAGAATTTTTTCCCGAGTGAAGCGGTCGACGAAGGGCGTTTGTCGGCGAGTTTGCAAGCGAGATCTTGGCCCGTGGAGAAAAAGAGGAGTTTAATCTAAATGTGCACCGACCAGACTCTCTTCGAAACGAGTTATAATAAAATCATTTGGAATCTGAATTTAACTATTTCCATAAATCCCTGCGTGCTACACGGCGCGCGTTGCACTCTGGGAACTAGTTGGCCAAGGAGGAGAGTGGCATGGTTTCGGTTTCGATCGACATGTCGACAAGAGATTATGCACAAAGCGTGGGCTGTAAACGACCGTTATCGCATGTTTTCTGGTTAGAGGTATTTGTGGTCTCTAAACTAACCTAAATGGCCAAACCTCGAAGCTTTAGCACAAGCCCGAGACGTATAGCTTGTACGCATGCTTCTTGTATTTTTTGTACTTTAGCCTTTCTGTTAGCGTTTCGAGGCATGTAGAAGAGCCAGTGCTGGCAATCTCGACGCTGCGAAGGTCGGGGATCTTGCTTGTGTACGAACCAACAAGCTGTAGCAACCAATAAGTATGCATACACCGAGCTCGCGCATTTACATATTAGTGTTGTTGATCAGAAGTTTGTTTGTTTAGTGCGTCCATAGACGAAATATAACTTTTTGCAATTATTGTTTTTCTTAATACGCCTGAGTACGCGAGGTAAAACTCGGAGGCGCCATTGAAAAGCTCTATTTGAGCACACTTCTCATCTCTTATATGTACTGCCCCGAAGCACTGCACGAAGTGAACTCCCCACCTGTTTGCAATCCACTAATATTCAACATCGCGCATGCGCATAAAGTTATCCCGCAATCATATAGGCACATTCGCACATACAAACCATTTTAAGAAAGCAAAAGTTGAGCACTTGTGAGAAAAATGTTGCACCGTTCGGAAGGGCATGAACCCCTATGCGGTGCGCCAAACGGACGAAATTATTCAAAGCGCATTTGACGGTTGCGAATGGCCATAATATTCGTTATGTGTTTGCTTTCTTCCTGACTGAGTATGCCGAGACAAATTCAGACACACCGTTCAGGCACAGATCTTGGGCGTCAGTAAAAGCTCTTCCAAAAAGGCTTAGCGAGGAGTAGGGGACGCTTGTTATAGTCCTCCGTCGTAGCTAGCCGATCTCAGCGATTGCGAAAACTTAATCTTGTATCAGCATAAAATTTGAGTGTGAGATATGAGATGACACGAGAAAGACATCATAGTAACTTTTGTGCAGTAGGGAGGTCAAATTTATTGCGTTTCCTTAAAAGGATACTACAACAAAATTTCGGTGCTTATTTTATGGTCTATAGACGCTTTGCAGCAGCGGTGAATGGGCGCCGCCATAACTGACCTTCAGTTTTTGTTTCCCCTTATTACGTTTACTTCACTTCATTATTACCATAGCAGGCTAGGTCATTGCCATCCTAGATTTTATTCTGTCTTTCTCCCCAGCATTGGCCTTTTTGGAGGCTCGTCCACACCAATTTCAGTAACTCGGTATCTCGGTAAAACAAGAAAAGGTCAGCAATGGCGGCTGTATCCTGGCGCGTGTGTAAAGCGTCTATATGTGTTCAAAGAAGCAGTATCACATCGAACACACGAATATCTTGTTAAAAAAGTCGCGAAAAGAAATTTTAAAACGAATTAAACGATTAGCAAAGAGCACCTGGTGGATGTCGCTAACGCCTCGTTTGTAATGCCCGTCTAGGAACCTTGACAACTAGTGGCGGTGAGTGTCTCGCCTCCGGCCACGACGAGAGACGAGGGAAAGGAGGAACTCCCCTCTTCCCGAGAATCCCTTTTATGTGTTCCAGAAGTAGCTATTGTCCCCCTACAAGATTATAAAAGATTAACCCGTCGCTCAAAATTCGTAAAAAAGCAGCCGCTTCGGTGGCCGGAACGACTAGGCCATCCCCTCGACGTCAGCTTCGCTGTAGCTTTGCTCGTCCCGAGACGACCTACGTCACGATTGCGTCGGATGTCACGTGCTCTAAGCTGGGCCTTCTCCGAGCGCTTGCTAGAGTGGGCCGTTTATAACAAAAAATACAGCCACCAGGCTCAAAATACAAACGTGGGATTGTCATTTACGGATATTGTGGATCATATTCAACCTATTCTTGAACACGGCGGATATATTTCAGATTTCGTTGAGGTATCCCTTTAAAAGTTCATGCGCCAACGCTGGGCTCAACTTTGATACTCCTGTGAGGATGCGGCTTGCTTTCTGCCCAATGAAGTAACAAGAAGCGAACGTTTGGCAAACAAAATACATGTAGGGCTCAAGGGGACGAAATTGCAGTTGTAGTTCACTGGTACTAGACGGGATTACTGACATTGAGCTCAAAGATGCGTAGGCACGCACAATATTCTGTGTTTCGGGAACCAAGGAAAATGCCCGGTCCTCGTTTTCTATCGCTCGAGAATGAGTGCATTGTACATTCGTAAAAAGTCAGATAATCGAATCCGCAAGCAGCGCGTTCGGTCGCGGCGTGATAGCATGAGATGAAGCTGCTGAGTCGAAACCGAAACTGAGTGGCCAACTAGTTCTCAGAGTGCACTGTGTGGTATTTCGCCGCGATGGGACGCGTCGGTTTTGGAAGAAGTCTAAATAGGGCTTTTATTGGTCCACACAGTGTAGTCCGCGAGAAAAAAGAGTCCACATGTTTTTCTATTGCTCTGAGATGAATAGGCGGTTTTGTAATAGGAATTGGTATATGTGTGAACTAACCATGGAGGATAGAAGGGTAGGAGAGGGCATGACGTCAGCCGCGTAGCCTGCACAAGCCACGCTCCCTTAGCGCCTTGCCTCTTTCTCATTTTCCTCCTTACTCTTCTCACTTATCAGCCCAACATGACCACATCACGTGACCGTAGCAAGCCTTCGTCTAGCTTTTGATCTGATAAAATCTACCGGACGGAGCGCGCCCAAGCCTGCAAGGAATCCTCCTACAATCAACCACCCATCTCGCAAGTGACATGTCACGCGCACCAATCGCCAGAGAGATCTGCGGTCACGCTGGGCACAATATCGTTTAAACTTTTGGGGATCGGTGGCCGAGTGGGCTAAAGCGCACACCCAGCTCGACGCGCGTGGAGCGAAAGCTCGCGCTGCAGAACCCAGCGATCCTGGGTTCGAGCCCCACCCCTGCCCGTTTCGATCTGGATGAGCATCGTACCGGCGTGCGGTCGTGTATCACTACTGCGTGGTGCACGTTAAGGGGTATTCACACGAGGGAGAAATCCCGGGGATTTCTCCCCGGCACGCGCATCCCACGACGAAAACGTCAGGCTTTGCGATGTGCAAAGGCCTCGCGTTTTCATCTCGTGATACGCGCGTGTCGGGGAGAAATCCCCGGGATTTCTCCCTCGTGTGAATACCCCTTTAAAGACCGCAGGCTAGCGGTTGTACCGCACTGGCTAAATTGCTCATCTACAGCTGGGAGACTCGTCGCAACTTTAATGGCTGACCAACTACACGCTGTATAAATATCCCCATAACCCAAATTGCTTTGCGTTTAAACTTTTTATGACTAGGCTTCACCAATATTGTGACGTGCCCCCTCCTTGAACTTCTAACCTCTTGGAACTAACAGATTGTAAACAATATGGGATCAAAAATGGCCTTTTTTCTTAAATGACTTCAGTGCAGTGCAGTATTTTATTTTCATTTTATTTCTTGTTCCCTTCAATCGGCCGCAGAGGGTTTTAGATAAAAGGGGGTGGGGAAGGGGGGCTTTAGATTACGGCGACAAAGAATACAGTAAATGAGTAGCCAGGTTGCTCACAACTAGACGCAAACTCACAACTCGATGTATTGAAGGAAGACAAAAGAACAGCCCTCGGTATTAACTCGAGCCGAGAACACACTCGCACGGGGGCACCCGAGCACGCGGAGGACACACACCATCAACCTAAAGTCACATCAACCATGCGCTTGTCTCTTCTTTCTTCCCTCTTCCCTGTTCCTTTCTATTTGTGCGCAGTTTTAACCATGTTCAAAGACTTTATGTATTCGCAAAAGTTACGCGAACCATGCACTGCACTCAGCTTTTCTCCTTCAGAACACCCTCGTCCTCAAATATTTTTTTTCCCTGCTTCCCGTTGGTTGGGCGTAGCTGGAGTCGCGAGATGTTCGCCCCGTTGCAACAAACCATAACTGAGAAGGATGGAGGATTTTCTGGAACTTCCTTATGGAGTATAAGAAATGCGGAGGTGTCTACTTTCTCAAGAAAATTTTCTTGGTAAATTTGAAGCGATTTTGAAACCCTTTTTTGTTGGTATCCTCTGGGCGTGCACGCTCGCGCAAGTTCGCATCTACTACGCCAAAAAGCGAGCATGGGTCGCTTCAATTCCAAGGTAATACCAAACAAGAAAAAAGCGCGGAAAACGACGAGGTAAAGTTATGTTTAGACGTAAAGCCTGATTCACATGGGGCGATTTTGCTTGCGATTTCGCAATTGCGACGGCACTCGTCCAGCAAAAATTCGTGGTGGAGGCTTCGTTGCTCAAAGCTGCAGCTGCGAAATCGCAAGAAAAATCGCACCAAGTGAATCAGGCATAAGACTGAAGCCCGGGATGTGTCACTGAACATGACGGAATAATCTGGAACTTCCTGCTCAGAAGTCAGTGTCATGCCGCGGCCAGGCTCTTCGTGCAGCGTTGCCCACAGATGGTGCATTTCTTTTTTCTGTCAAATTTGCAAAGAGCAAAATCACCTGAGGAAAAAGTAAAGAAAGAAAAAGGCTTAGCTCCTATGGAAACGCAGCGAAGCCACCGGTCTTCAACCAACATGGCGCCGTTTCGCACGGAAGACAAGAGATGGCGCAAGCGGTCGCGATGCCAACTGCGCCAACGAACGAGCATACGTCGCCGAGAACCGGTGTCTGTAGCAGACGATCGTTTCGACTAAAGGGAGCGCACGTTCCGCAGGCGGCGACAGTCGCAGAAACAAAAACAGGCGCGGTAACAACAAGGAACTGCAGTTTCTTGTCTGCTAAAGACGCCGTCTGCTAAATACGCCGGCTCTCGGCGCTGTACGCTCGATCGTTGGTGGTAGTTGGCGTCGCAAACGCTCGCGCCATCTCTTGTCTCCCGTGCGAAACGGCGCCGTATTGTTTGTCTGCGTTTTCATAGGAACCAGGCCTTTTTCTTTCTTTACTTTTTCCTCAGGTAAGTTCGCTCTTTGAAAATGATAAAAAAAAAAAAAAAAAAAATGCACCATCTGTGGGCAACGCTGC